>NC_140665.1:35815866-40815866 GCF_054131305.1 Coturnix japonica
GTTCTTCTTTGTATCCATTGCAAAATCCAGTTTCAGTTGTGTGTTGGCCTTCCTGACCCCATTTCTACGCAGCCTAGCAACATTCTAGCAACTCCTCCCAGATTATTGGTCCCTGCTTCGACTGCTGGTACATTTTCTTCTTGCTCTCCAGTTTGATCAACAGGTCCAGGTTCAGCCATGCCAGTCTCTTGATTTCTTTTTCTTCCTTCACCTACACTTCCTACACCTGGGGATGGAGATGTCACGTGCCCTAGGAAAAGCGTCCTTTAAGACCAGACAGCTCTGTTCCTCTCCCTTGACAGATTCCCAAAGGCTTTTTGTTGACTAACTCCCTGAAGAAATGGAATTTGGGGGAAAAAAGAAGAATAATAAACAGTAGGAGAATCATAGGGCAAAACAGGGAGAGAGATCAGAACCAAAGAATTTCCCATGAGACTGTAAAAACAGACATGACCAAAACATAAAGAACAATTGATATGTTTGGGATAGAAAGATGCAGATGGCTTAGAACAGAAATACAAACCCATGGAAAATAAGACTTTACAGGAAGGGTGAGATCCACAAGGGCCTGGTGTTTTCATGAGTGGAAGAACAGCTCCATGTAAAAGTTCTGCAGCAATGGAGCAATACAGGGGAATCTAAATGGAAATTGGCTGGCAGTGTCCAAAAGCAAAACCCTGTACTCATCACTGGAAAGTTTATTTAAACTTTTCCAAGGTTTTTCTATGAATTTAAGTAAAGTAACTTTTCTGTGTTTAATCTAAAAACAACTACAACCTAAAAATAGTTGCAAATTCGTAACAATTTTTTCACATATTGTATCACTGGTAAGCCATCAACTAACCTTTCGGTTTTCAAGGTCTTGCATATAACCTGTACTGTAGTTCATTTTGCAAGAAGGAAAGTACCTCATCATCAGTATGCTGGAAGAAAGCAAAGTTACCTAGGCAGCTCATAGATAACTATTAGTGCTCATAGGACTGCCTCTTGGACCTCTCAATATGCTGCTGAATATGTATGCTACCAGAGGTATACAATAACACAAGTATATGCTCAAAAACACACAAAAAGGGTTAGAAAAATACAAACAAGTAAAAGGCAAACCCCCAGGTAGGTTGCTGCAGCTTGACTGAAATTCACAGAAATCTCCTTAACTTCTTAGAGCTGATAGCTGCTTGAGTCACAGGCTGCCAGTCTGGCATCTTGAAGATTCACATCCTGAAGGAAAGCAGCAGAAAATGCTAGGAGAGAGCTAAAGGGGCAAGAAGCAACTATGGGATATGAGAGGAGGTACAAAGTGAAAGGCTACAAACAACATCTAATCAGATTTTGTATGTTCACCTCCACAGATCTCTGAATTAAGGAAAGCAAAATCAGGTGCATGCTTTTGAGTGCAGGGAAAGGGAGAAAGCCCGCTGGAACTTTGTCTGGACACTGCCTGGGTGCCTGGTACAAATTCTCACTAAAGAAACAGAATTTGTCACACTGGTAGCTGCTCTGTAGCAGCTATCATGGAAGGCAGAAATGACTTCAAGCTCTTGAGATCAACAGCTGAGTACTCACAGGGTATGTAAGGGGAGCGCTGCCAAGGAATTGACCTCCGACAAAGCAGTGAGTGTGTGAATCAGAGATGTTCAGCACAATCCCCTCGTAAAATCTGATGGTGAGTCACCAGGCACAAATAGCTTCCTGCTCGCTCTGCAAACAAGGAAGAGGCAGGAAAGAGCTGAATGAATGAATAAATGGTTTGTATATTTCTTTTCTCTGAAATGCGGGCTCCGAAGGGCATGCAGATGGAGGAAAGGCAGGAGTGGTATGAATGCAGTGGTTCCACACAGATATTTACACATGGAAAAGGATAGAGGAACGGTAAAGGGACAGAGAGAAAGGGAAAAAAGAAATGTGACTCCAGTCAGGAAATATAATGCCTTCTTATGAGAGTCTGATTCACAGACATTTTGAGGTTAAGCACTGCTCATCATTCATAGATGGTGAAAGAGTAATGTCTGTTGTCTCCACTGCAGAATCTTCTTCCCTTAAAGATAAATATTCTCTAAAGCACAGTTCTGTAGTGAAGATAACAATTTTTTCAGAACTTATTACAACTATCCTGGAATCTAAGATAAGACTATTTAAATGACAATTCATATCATAGGGGGCTCTATGCAACTATGGCTAGGCAGACATCTTCAGGTGTACATACTCATACATCAACAGCAAGAAAACATGATGCTTATGTCATTTGTACTTCCTAAAAGTAAAGAATAAAGGACATCCAGAAATCATACTTCAAGATGCGAAAAAGATCTAGCAGGTACCCACATCCAAAGATACCTTCGCTATGTGAGAAAGTGAGTACTTTAAAGGCTGTAGAACTGACTTTTCCCTAGGAATAATTATACAGAAAATTTTCCTCAGGAGTTATGCCAGGAAGCTGTAAGCTGTACAGTTTTGTCAGAAATCTGCTAACATCTCACAGGTAGTTTGCTTATTTTTCAGTTCATTGCTTGGCTAGAGACCAGTAAATTAAATCAGGATATGTTACACCCTTGAAATCACCTGATTATCCCAGAATAGTGTCAGGGAGAGATCTGACACTATTTTAAAAGCAGCAATGTCAGCAGATACGGTTGTGATGATTGTACCTGACTGACTTTCACTAGTAAGACGATCCATTGCATGCTGCAGTGTACCATTCCTGCAAGGCCTTAAGAAAGTTCCTTTATTTCTTTGCACTTCAACTCTGAGGAACTCATCCATGTGACAGGTTATCAAGATATACGAAAAATATTAATACAACAGTCAATCAAATCGCAGCTAGATTCAGATTCATCAACTCTCCTACACTTAAGAGGAGACTCTAATTTTTTAAATCACATATTTTGGCTTCTAAGTTAATAGTAGAAGTTTAGAATAAAATTTTAAAATGTTTAATTACTGCTTCCTGCTGTAAGAGTCTTGATCAGTTCTGAAGCATTTACAACAATTTGGCATGTAGCCAATAGGGGGAAAATCTAACATTTTCCTTTTTCAATTGTCAAAAAGCAATTCTTCTCTAGGTTATCATTTTCTGGGAACAGCCAGTTTTACTAATCACAGATGTCTACAGAAAGCTCATTTGGCTATTTAGAATTCCCTTGTGCAGCATAAAAAGCAATTAAAATAAAACTTGGTGTTAAGATGTCTTTATCTCATCAAAGGCATGGATGACTCATTCCTGCTTTATTACTTTGATGTCCAACTAGAATAAAGTAGGTTTAGAACATCAGAAAGAATGAATGGAAATGAACGTAAAAGTGTGTGCAGTGGAGGGAAGTGGAGGGACCCAATTACTTCTAAGCAGAAATGCATGTATCTTCTAGAGCCATGGGAAGCTTTCACGGATACAATCGCTTTTACCTTCCCATGTTTTGGCCAGGAAAGAGACAACTCCAGGGATATAAAACCAAGCAGAATTAAGTTGTTTTGTTTTATTTTGGTGCAGGAGCTTCCGGTCTTGCCAGATGCCTTTGCATAACTATAACCACTAATGCTGGAGAAGTTGAAGTCCCAGATAAGACCTCTGAATAAAACTAAGAGGCAAAAATCATTGCTTTGCAATCAAAATTAATTTGAATTTGGGAACAAGTTTATTCTGTGAATCTATGTCTCTGTCTACCAAGGCAGAGAGATACTCCAAGATACATACAGTTTCTAGGTGCCAGCTGTGACAATCCAGAATTATTTTTAAAAAATCTTAAAGAGAAGGCTCTGTTGATACCCAAAGGAAAACAAAACCTAAACATGCTTCTCATTTGCTAAAATTTCCCCTTGTCATATATGTTTACTCCACTACCTGCCTATTTTTGTTTTGTATGCTTTTATAAAGTAGTGGTTTTCTCTCATTATTGAAAGTATCTACAGTCATCAATATTGTTTGATGTACAGTTATCAGAAGTACACAAGGCAGAAGATTCAGCCTTACAATCACAGGATAATAGATGAATCTTTAATTTTAAGGTTCAGTATTTCATTTCATATCTATTTTATTTTGAATTTTAATTCAAAGAAAATAAAGCTTTTCTTCTTTCACCCCTGTCTTTTTCCCTAATCTTCTGTTATATGTAATACCTTGTAATTCTTTCTGCGCAGATTTATTCCAGCAGAATATATCCATGCTGCAATATGAAAAAATTATTAAGAAGAAAAGAATCTAAACTTATCAAAAGTTTTCTAACTATTCTAATGTCAGTCATAAATCCAGCCATGCCACAGTCATCCAAACTTATTCTTTGAACTTCTAACCATTTAATAATGCACCATTGTCAATATCTCATACAACAGAAATGATTTGTTCCCTGTAAGTCACAAGCTGAAGTCAGAAATCAGGTTTGTTCTTTATGAAAGACCTATAAATTACTTTGCACTTTCTGAAAACCTTCAGGAGTGAAACTTATGTTGGGGCTGAGAAATAAATATCCAGTGATTTCCTTGGCGTCCCTTTACCAATGCGTGGCACACATGCTAACAATGAGCTTTAACTCAGTCCTGTGAAACTCATCCGAACTGCATCAAAGTGTCCTTTGAAATTCTTCCCTGTTTGTACTTTCTTTCATAGAGCACATTACTGAGGCATAGGGTAACCAGGGGACTAAACAAAAGGTGCTGTGACAACAAACTTCTCACCTTGCTCAAAGCACACAATATCCCTCAGGATTAATATACTTAATTGCTGCTGTAGCTGTCGCTAGAAAAGACAAGGCACTTGGCACATGGTTGGACTTGATCCTGAAGATGTTTTCTAAACCAGCTGATTCTATAACTCAGGAGTTACATAAATTTTAAATACATAGACAAGGTGAGCAAAGTCAGTGTAAAAGTGTTTGTAAAACAGAGATGGAAGTATTTGCATTCAGAAAAAAAAAAAAAAAAAAAAACAGAGTGTTGTGTATTCCTTCTGTCACAAGTCACACTAGGTAAAAGCATAACAAACCACTCAATACCAGACTCACTCATGAGCTCTTCCTCTACCATGGAGTAGAAAATGCCATCACTTGGAGTTACAGATGGATAGGAACAGGACCAACAGGACCAATCTCCAGAGGGTGGTGTTTCAGTGGTCAGCTTACAGTGACTGAGCGCTGCCTCAGAGCCTGCTCTGAGTACAGTGACCTTGATTGTTGGGCATCCTTTCTCAAATAACAGTATGGATGTTCCCCATCTCCTCATAAAACCAACTGTAATTTTTTTATTTATTTTTTTAATCATCTGTCAAACATAGTGTTGGAATCTATTTGGAAACCTCTGTTTTATTATCACTTGATTTTCTTATGTTAACATCATCTCAAAACAACACTTGGCATTTGCTCATTTTATATGACCAGACAACCTCAGTCCATCAAATATGCTAAAGCTATGCTTTCTCCTTTTGCCAGGTAATTTTGGAAGGCCAAATCAGAATTTCATCCAAATCATAATGCATGCTCTGGTTTAACCTGGCAGGCAGCTAAGCACCACACAGCCTTTTGCTCCTTCGCTCCAGTGAGATAAGGGAGGGAACTGGAAGCAAAATAGAATTTGTGAGTTGAGATTATAACTATTCAGTAAGACAGGAAAGAAGTGGGGAAAAGAAATGCAATTATAACAAAATAATATATGTAGATTGCTCTGAAGGTAATTCTTCCTATTTATTCCCATAGAAACTACAAGAGATTTGAAGAGCACTATAGCACTGATAGAAAAAAATCTTAGTTACAAAACAATAGTTTTCAGTGTAGTCATCACTATTAGTTAATTTGCATGGGAGAGCTGATGGAGACACTACATTTTGTGGTGTGACAGCTGCGTATGGAGGTCCAAGAACATGACTTGGCTTCCATGCCACTGTCGCCACTGCTGAAACATACCACACATTCCTCGCTGTGCGCACATCCACTCTTTGGTCGCCATAATAGTTCAGCAAGCATCGATGGATATCAATGGGTGCAATGTTTTCCATATGGAGGAATTTAATTCCACATCTTTGCTTCATACACACTTGAACATCAAGCAGTATTCTGTCACATTGTCTCCCTGCTGCTATCTGTTGCATGGCAAAAAAATGCAATGGAATATTAGTGGGAATGTTCAACCTCTACTCTCATACCACCATCTGCCTCTGATGCCATGGGCCGATGTAATAAATTAGAAGGCACTGCTTTCAGAGCAGTCCTTGTATAAATCCACAATGCAATCTGCCACCAGGAAACCCACCCAATAACAATACAACTTCTTGCTGACTGATGCTCCAGTAGCAGCACAACCCACTGACTGACATCCAGTCAGTCCCCAAGAAGTGGGATAGCTCCAGCTTACGACCTTCTGCATGATTCCACATGATATGGAATAACCACTGCCAAATTCAGGCCCATTGTCCTGGCTCCACACTGTCCCACACTCTGCCAACATGCCATACTAACTGCATCATTTCCCGCTGAACAGCCCCATCACACCCATCACAAAGAAACTACCAAAAAAAATGGTGCACTACTAACACTGTCTCAGCTGAAACCAGGACAGTTCTGGAGGAATAGGAAAAAATTATTCTAAGAGGTATAATTCCAGAAAAAACACATGACACAACGTTCCCAACACGTGTTTATACTGACATTGTCCATTCCTGATGTAGACATTTGTCTGTCAGGGGCTTGGAGAAGACTCAAATCCTTAAATCACATAAGCCACAAGTGAGTATTACCACATCCTAAAGAAGGTTCGTAATGATGACCTGAGCAGGAGTATAGTGACTGAATATGCTAAAGCTAGTAGAAAATTTAAAACCCTTATAGTCTTCACTGGAAAATGTTCCTGCAGTCACATCTGGATGATAAATGTTTCTCAGAAGATGCAGAATGTCTGCTTGCAAACCAGGGACGAGAGAAACCCATTGCACAGAGCTGGGCTTACTCACAGTGCGCAGCTGGGCCAGCACACCACATGGTGCTGTGCCAATCCAGGGATGGGGGAGGAAGGAGAGAAGGCATCCATCTTGTCTTTTGTCAAGACAAAATGGAAGCTTTCCATTTCTTTCATTATTGGAACAAAACCACATTTCTGAAAGTGTTTTCCTAAACGTGATTCTTTTCATTTTCAACAAGCCCTAGTAATAGCCCATTACCATGTTTTTAACACTTGTCAGTTCCAATCATCTGAAAGTCCTACATCACAACAGAGTTATGCCTTGAAATAATAATAAAAAATCAGCAGCAAGGCTGCTGATTCATTTCTTATCCACCATACTTGGAATTCACATCCTCTCTTAATGGTAGTCCATCCCCCTTTCTCTCCTTCTCTGCACTTTCTAAATAAGCTTAAATTAATTCTCCATTTGGTATGTGCTGATGATAAAGAAGCATTTTTCAATTGCTCTTATAAATCAGAGGGAAAGAAAAATGCTTGGTCCATCTTTTTATGGACTTCTTTCACAGAGTCATTAACACAAACTGGCAAGTTGTGTGCACTTCACAACTAATCAAACACTAACAAAGAAGGCTGAACATGTATGTCACTTCTCAACCAGCATAAACTGGTGGAGAACAACCACCAGTTTCCAACTTTCAACATCAGAGAAAAAAAAGTGGATTTTATTTTAGGATTGTTTAAAAAAAATGCACTTACTACATCTAAATGATATTATCTAATATCTAAATGATATTAATTATAACAATTATAACTATTATACTTGTGTATAGCACTGTGAAGTTAATAAACAAAAACAACGACTTAATTCTTCTTAAAGCTCTTCGCCATGTGGAGGGAATACCTCAAAGCTGAGCAGTAGGACAATGCACTAAGAATCAAAAGGTAAGTGCCTAATAAGAAAACGTAATTTAAAAATGAATTTTAAGAAATATCAAAGCTAAAAAAAAATAAAAAATAATTAAAAAAAAAACAAAAAAACAAAGCACAATTCACTGTGTTTTCTGCTTTAGCTTCCTTGAAAATGATTATGAACCAGATTAAAGATTTCAAGTCTTTTATAATCCAGATCATGTAAATACCTTGTGTAGGAAGGAGAGTGAGATAAACTGCACTGGTGCAGATCTGAAATTGGTTTCATTTCCTCTGAGAAGAAACCAGCTCATGCTTGTCAAAACCAGGTACAGAATCACCAAGCACTAAGCAGGGACCAATAGGGAATTTGTATTAGACCACATCACTGATCAGAAACAAACACTCATGTATACAAAGCCTCAGACGGATAAAAATACTAACATACTGAAGCACAGCTAAATGATTTTTTCATGAGAACGAGGCAAATGCTAAAGCCATGACAGAAATAATAATACTCTTTTGATTCTTTAAGAAACTGATTTTCATAAAATCAAATTAGCTTCATTATTTTCTTTTAGTTACGTCTAAGGAGAAGCTAGATGCCTGGCTCCTCATCCATTGAGAAGAGGAGAAAATCTGAAAATAACATGCCACAAAATTCTCCATGTGATTGCTTTTGTGGAGCAAAGCATGAGGTGGGAATAAAGCAGAACAGTTAATGTCAGAAATGATAACTGACAGCTTTTAGTAATTCTATTCTTATTTTACTTGTGTTAAAATCCATAGGAATTCAAATACATCACCTGGATAGGGTCTGTTTTTAGCTTTTTATATGTTACTGTGTTTTATCAGTTTAAAATTGCACATACACAGACCCCGCCTATTGTCAGAGACAAGCAGGCATCTAGAAATTGTTGTTCATCAATCCAAGAAAATAGCCAAATTCCTAAAATAGATAAAGTCCATAGCGCTGCCTTGATCCTTAGCAAGGTTGCTGGTTACTAAGTTTTAGAATATAAACAATCATTTTAATTGATCTCGCTAAGTTGACGCAAAGAAATAAAAAAGCAGAGCTAACAAAGTCTGAGGT
The DNA here is from genome assembly GCF_054131305.1 of Coturnix japonica. Taxonomy (NCBI): domain Eukaryota; kingdom Metazoa; phylum Chordata; class Aves; order Galliformes; family Phasianidae; genus Coturnix; species Coturnix japonica. Next base: position 35,824,748 of record NC_140665.1, read on the forward strand.
TCAAGCAAGGCAGTGCCAGTTCTTTGAGCACTCCCATAGGGAAACATATCAAACATCAAAGTCGATTGTTGATGAGTTTGCCCCATCCTCTGAACTTGTTTTTTACTTCTTAACTTTGTGCCCTCTCAGCTTTGACAGCCCACTCAAACTATTATTTCATGAAATAGATAGCATTACAATTAGTGCTCAGCTTGACTATTTATTAATCAGAGCAAAGTACTCTTCTGTAAATCTCTACTACGTTCATGTTTGCAATTCAATGGCCTTTGTGTCTCCTCTGATAACTTCTATTATATGTTTTTTCCAGAAGCTTAACAGTTTAAATTTCATAGAGAATGGGCTTAGCTCCATACTTAAGGGTAAATTCATAGGAAATAATTATACCTGGCACATGGACAATTATTAGAGTCCTTCTACTCCTTCAGAACATGTTAAGATTTATGATCCATCTTTGTCTGAACTGCAATTTTGAAGAAAAAACTCAATTATCAAGCTTTTAAAAGTAGCTATATTAATTTAAGCAAAGCAAAGACTAAACACTAAATAGTATTACCACAGTAGTTTCCTATAGCAAGGATATGGAAGATGGGCCACAACTTAAAGTCTAACACTTAACATTCTTTTGAAAATAAATGTTACTTTAAACACATTAGGGCCTCTTACAGGTAGAAATGTAAAAATTAATATTAATTAATTAATTATTAATAATAATAAAAGTATTGCTGCTTTGAGCTAATAAAATAATAATACTGTTTTCCCCTTTTCTCTCCATCCTTCCCCCACCCCACCATCTCATTATATGCTTCCACTTACGACTTGAATTCTCCCTTGGGTAGGCAGAAAAACATGGATGGATGCTGCTATCCACCATATCACAGTAAATGTAGAAACTACCGCAAGAGAAACCATTCTGTCAGCTTTCCTTCTGAGAGATGTCAATTGCCACATTAAAAAAAAAAAAAAAGGAGGGGGGTGGGGGGGGAGGGTTGTCATTTTATAGCTTTAGAGATCAACTATGAAAAACTGTATTCCCTACTAAACTCATTAGTTTTAAAATTAAGTCAGATGAGTAATGTCCTAAGGCTAGATGAAAGAAACATCACCATAATTTCTAAGTCAACAAGCCAAAGAATTTTATTTCAAAGAAGCATTCCCACACAATCTCAGCCCCTACCATACTGATCAAGGGAAGCTCCACCTGACAAAAGCAGCACTGAAGCTAAATTTAATTACATCAAAACTGACCTTGGGAAGACGAAACTTGCTGGGGTTTATACACCAAGCAATACCAAGCTAGATTTCAAACATCACTTTTAATCATTTCGATTAACATTAATATTTCAGTGGCTCCGGACCTGTTAATAGAAATTTGCCCCTTCAGTAAAAGAAGTATTTCTTGAAATTTCCTCTCCCCTCCAGAAGAACTTGATTACTACCAATTCCTTAAATAGTCAAAATGAGGTGGAACATTTATATAAAGAGGGACAATAATTTCTTTCCATCCCGTAAACCAGCCCAGTTCCCAAAGCCCTTCCCACCCAAATTACCCTTACACTTAACACAAACTGAAGCAGCCTCTTAAATGAGTTACTGTAAAAATATTTTTATCTTATGTATAGATGCTATCTATCATTAATAGTCCTGTTTATACTCAGCCAGCTAGTTTAATTAAGTGGTATGCTATTATGAAAGTAGAAAGCTAAAGAGATTCAGGAGAAACACATAGAGAAGTATTATGCAGAATAGCAGTAAAGAAAGTGGAAGGGTGATATATGAGACGCTGACTGGCAGGAGGTTTTGGCATAAGAACATCTCCCTTGCTAATGATATAATTCAAGTTATCTGGCTGCATCAAAGAGAAGCAGAAGCCGGTGTCTAAAATGATGAAGCTACTGAAACCATAATAAAGATTTGCATTTATGAGCAGAACCTTCAGCTAGTATTACGTGCTATAAATTAACATGCCTTTATCTCAACATTTGGAAAGACAGACTTATGCTCTGCAATCCTTTTCAGGGCCTGCCTTAAGCCACGAGCATCTTCATTGTTTATGTTCCCAGAGGATAAACACAGAGTAGTACTACTGGGCACCTCCGTACTAAGCACAGGAGTTATCAGTGTTCTTCTAAGACAATCTTCACGTTTCTAATGAAGGATTCTGTGGTGTGAGTGAGTGTGTAAATATCAAACCTCCATATTACTTTTAGGAAAGCAATTATCTCGCTTTAATTTTCTAATTTTTTTTCTTCTCTTTGCTGTAAGGCTCCTGCTTACTCCTCAGTACAATGAAAAGATTTTAAACATCTTTTCTCAAAGTTTTCCAAACCAATGCTTTGCTTCACTGTCAGAGAGAAAAATTTTGCCTACCACAATGTTATAATATGAAGGGTCATCAGACTTCCTCTGTTCCTTCAGAAATTCTGCCCTTGAACAGTCCTTGACCACAAAGAGAGAAGGAAATTTTGCATGTGGAAATCAAAGAGAAAAATTATATATTCTCTTGCCTTGCAGTCTGACAAAGGTTATCAAGGCAATAGCAGTGGCACATACTGACATTGCCAAACGACTACCAGCAAGATTCAAATGTCTCAGTCAGAGTTCAGCTATACATAACATATTGCTCACTGCCATATGTACCATCATGTACCACCACAGAGCATGTAAGTATCTGCACAGGGCTTCATTGAGTAGAGGGTTTTCCCAGCACCTAAATAGCAAATTATCAGATAGGTGTGCCTATCTTCTTCAAGATGATATTTTGAGTCTTTGGTCTCTTGGCTCAGGTTCCAGATAATCCGGGATTAATTAAAACAATGAAAATAAATTTAAAATTCCATATAATATCATAAAAAGTTATGTAGCTTTATCCAGACAAGTACATATATTTACACCTTACCTAGAAGATTTAATAGTTGTAGAACTATTTATTTGACTTTCCCTTGGGAGTCACTGAGCTCCTCTTACAGATGAAGAAATCTCATTTGATGGACATCCTCTCAGCTATCTCTTAAGCTGGTAACGAAGATGCATTTGAATGAAGAATTTGAAGTAAATAGCAAAAAACAAAAAGGGAAGGAAATAGAAATTTTAGAGCTGCCAAGGAGGGGAAGGGGGAGGAGGATTGATTGATTCTGTTTTACTTTCAGGCACGCAATACTGTTGCATCTTTTAAAAATCCACAGACGTATTTAGGCATACTCTTGATGCAATTACTTTCTAATGACAGCAGAAAAACACAGAGAACATCATTTTGAATGTCTTTACTGATGTTTAATTATTTCTCACAGAATGGAACCGGAAAACATCCTGAACTGTGCAGAAAGCCAAAAGCCTAAGCTCACTGAAATTGAATCAGAAGTGCCAGGTCAGTAACATGAAGAAAGCAGTTTAGTTAATATTAGTGCAACGCTGTAATTAGCACTGCTGAGAAGCGAAATTTAACCTGAGCAGAGCACAAATCTGACAGGGCTACACTACTCATTCACATTTAACTCAATTACTGTCTCATGGCAGAACACAGTGCATACAGATGTACCAGGAACAAGGCCCATTAGAAATGGTGTTCTTGTGTATCTTTGGAAGAAAAACAAGTCAGCTACTAATATTTATTTAGCAGTGTTCACACCACACTTCTGCTTCATATGCAAATTGCTCTGCATACACAAAGTTAGACTCTTCCAGCCATTTGAGCCATTTACTGTGAAACATCCAGATATCTGGTTTAAGAGTGGTGACTGGATTTCTCACTGGACTTATGATATTTCTGAGGAATCCGAATCAGTGATCTACAAATAGTTGGTTTTGTTGGTTTGTTTTTTTTCTCTCCATTATTACTGACTGTTCAGTAAGAAAATAACAAAAAAAAAAAAGTTTTTACCTTTTCTTCCCCTTCAAATTTTGCTTTTGTCTGAAGAATGTCATAGCTTCTGACATTGTCACATTCTCTGAATTCTGTTTCTCCAACCCAAGTATTTAAAACAAAATGTTTGGGCTCAACTATTTTCAACCTTCAAATGATATTATCTGTTTGTCTGCTTTCAGAAAAATTATAACTAGTTTTAAATATTGTGCATACCTATGCTTGTCTATATGCTTCTCATACGCTGTACTCTAATATGATCTCAGGTGTCAAAAAATAAAGGTACAGAGGTAAATAATACATCAAAGCAAGGAAGAAGTATTAAGATGAAAGGCAAAGAAGAAATGTGGTTTTATATCATATTTGGAAAGAGAGTTCACTAGGAAATTAAATTCATGAGGCATCACATACCGGTGAAATCCTATTTGGAATGCAAGGACAGTGGTGGGGACATTCCCTGCTTTACTTCACAGAAGTATGCACTATTGTGAATGCACACAGAGATAAAGACACAAAGCTGAGAAGAAAGTTAATGAAACAATATCAACAAAAAAAAGACTACTTCCAAGCAGAGGTAGAAGTACTATTTCAGGTACATTTGTGCACCATGGGAAAAGGCTGGCAATAAGTCCTGCATTGTACTGAAGCAGAAAGCTTTGAACTCTTGAAGGAAGTAACTGAGGAAGGAAGCACTGCCAGGCCATAGCCCCTGCCCTCCCCTCCAGTCCCACATGTAGCATTCATCTAGCTTTGGGACAGCCTTACACAGCTGGCTCCTCACAGGTACTTGACAGGGTACCAGGCCACAGTGCCTCGAGGTGGAGATGGAACTGAGCTTTCTCAGCCCAACTCTCAGTAAATGGTATCACTCATCAAAAGCACTCTTCCTGATAGCCCATGATTTCACAGCTTCTGCAGATGTGCTAGCAAACAGCAATGCTTCAAATCTTTTTCTCTTAAGAACAGTGGCGATGTGTTAAACCAAAAGCAGAGAGTCTTAACTGAGAACGTGAAGCCAAAGTACCAAAATGAGTTTGAAAACCATCATGTTTGAACATTTTTTCTGACATTTTAAAAGAATGATAATAAAAGTAATTTGTACAAGATAGCCAAAGAAATCTAAGCATGGTTGAGTACCATTTGGAGAAAAAAATAAATGATGTTAGTCAAGTTTGGAGATAAACATAACTGAGTAAGGAAAAGCTGCTGTTACGATGTATCTGAAAGATAAACTCATTGAAAATGATGAAGGTGATGCATAGTAGGGCTAAACATTACATCACTCATTTCACATAGCATGCCACTCCACATCTCTCCTTGTACACATGTCCTTGTTGTAAATGAAATTCAGCCTTATTTATGTGCCAAGGAGATACTGTGATCAAGGCAGGAGGAAAACAAGAGGTACAGCAAATCCTTGCATTCTTCTGTCCTCCCTATCGACAGCTCCCAATAAAGAAACAATTTGGAGAAAAGAAATAAACAACTGTTAACTATATCTAACTAGTCAAAGTCTGTCTCATCAGAAATAATAATTTTCTGGCATGAATATTTGCCAAGAATATTTATTTTTTTACAAGTCTTTCTCCAGAGTAAATTTCTCAGGTGCAACATCCAACTGCAGGCCCATCAGAGGTCAGAACAAGAAGTCCAAACACATGGGAAACATGTAATAGCATGTATGTGTGCCCAAGGAAAGTGCCAGCTTCAGTGTTGCTGCTAAAGATGTCTAGGAGAGCAGAGCCATGAACAAATGTGAGCATCTCTGCACATCAGATTTCTTGTGTGCTGCTATGTTCCTGAAATGACTTATTCTAGTTTGCCTAGATTTCCTCAAAGAAAACAAGAAAAAAACATTTTTGAAGGGGAAAACAAGCAATAAACAAAATCCTGCACTGAAAAATTTTTAGGTGCAATGCTTTAGAAAGCACTTCAGAGGGATAAGCATATGAAGGGTAAAATGAGATAGCCATTAGCCCTCTTCCTTAAAAAATAAACTTCACACATTTGAGAAGAAAAAAACGTGGAAGCCAAAGAGGATGTTTACAGTAGCTGCTATGCTAAATGGGAGCTGCAGTATCTTTTAATACATAGTGTTGATTTAGTTTCTTGCTGTGGTTAGAAAAAAAAAAAAAAAAAAAAAAGTAACTGTTATTTTTATATTTGAATGGCACTTTTTCAGTTTCTTGTCTCAAACAAAAAATACAATCCAATGTTCTACAGATAAAATTTGCGTCTTTTTAGTGAACATGTATCAACAGCTCAAAGAGCATCACGTACAGCTTCCTTCTCCTTTGTACTTCCATGGATCAACAGCAAGTTGATCAGCTCACATTTGAAGTACATCTAAGAATTAGCATTTTCTGAAATAAGTCCCATGATCTTTATCGTGATAAAGAGAATGCAAATATTATTTCAGACAGTGCAGGAGAAATATAACTTCAAGCCCAATTTCTTCATATACAACGTGCACAGACTAACAAACCACACATAATTAATATTGCCTACATTCAGATTTCAGCTCACAGACGTTTTCTAGTAAAGCTGTAATACTTGTGACCCAACTTCATTTACACACATTCTCTTCACAACATAGTAATATCCTCAAAATGAATAGACATACTGTCATATTTACACCCAGATTTATATAGCAGGCACAACCGCAGAATGGCTTAGACTTACATATTTAAATCAGCTCTAGGTTATCACAAGTGTCTTTGATTAGTGATAAAAATGATGAAGCCAGTTCTGCTATACCATAAAAATTTTGTATGCATTGTAGTTTCATTTTTATGTTGTAAATACTGTTTGGGTAGGTATATATATATATTTGATCATGACAGGGAAAAAAAAAATTGTTTTTCTATTTTTCTGGGGGAAAAGAAGAAACAGTTCTCATTTTTGGCTGTGGTACCTCTTTCAGAAGAAAAATACTGTGTCCACTCCAGCTGTCTCAAGGAATGTATCCACATGCTGCAGTCCAAATTTTTATTATTGTAGTCTAAATAGTATGTTTCCTTTTTCTTTTTTTCCTCCCCTGAGATTTTAAAGTTTCTGACAGTCATTTGCATTTATACACTTTGTGCTTTGTTTCAAGGCAATATCTACCACACTGATGTTGCCACCACAACTCTGAAACTGTAAGTTTGAACTCAGAATGCATAATAATTAATTTTGAATGCTACCAAAGTAAAAACTACTATTATTATTAAGGCACCTGCTCTACTACAGATAATTTTCCTCAACTCCGAATGCAAGATGAATTAGTCTATGTGGCTTGTAGCAAATCCCTGCTTAAATTACAGATGAGCTATATGGTTCTCCAAAAATGGGGCACTGAGGCCATGTGCAGTGACACCCATCCTTCCTCACTAGAATGCAAGGTAGTCTCACTGTCTCATGCATAAGCCTGTTTATTGACAAAAGCTTAGCACTGCAAATTGAATTTTTTAATGATAGCATAGCTAGCTGATGTGTAAACGTGGGGGCATGATTCTGCCATTCCTGCCTGCAGAACAGCTGAGGTAGGTGATCCCAGCACCTCTGGGTCTGGCTTTCTCCCATGGGCACGTAGATTCCCATGCCCCACGTGGGGCACGTACCAGCCCCACCCATACCAGACTTTACCAGGAAAACACTTAAACTAAGGTCTAGCAGACCCAAAACAGGCTGAAATTAAAAGAAAGAAACTCTCTCACTGAGAAGGGTGGAGAAAAGGGTGAGGGTGGGTGAAAAGGGTGGAGGAGAAAAAAAACAAAACAAAAAGAATATGTTCAACATTTCTCCCTGCCAATGTCCTGGTCTGCTTGCCACCTCAAGTGATAGGAGACACATGTCCAAGCAGTTCTGGAATGGCTTCCCCTCCCTGCCTGCACCCCAAAAATATTTTTATTCCCACGCTCCACAAAGAAACAGCAGGAACACGATTTGCAGAAATTAAGAGAATGGCCATTAAAAACACCTAAATTCCCTACAGCCCTGCAATCCCCACACTGTCCCAGGGAGGAAATACCTTTCAGGCAGAGGAAGGAACCGAGCCCAAGTTACAGAATTATTTTATAAAGATGACAATTACTTCATCTGCGGCAGTTTTCTTAACACATCCTTCCTTTTCTGTTGCTTTTTTTGTAATCAAAGGACAGTTATTCACATCAGCTTTATAAAGGCCCTTGTAAAATAGAAATAGTTTTCTTAAAGGGACAAAGGTTCAGTCATAGGTGAGGAAAGTAGAAGCGTCAACTGAAAAGCACACACCAGGCTTTGCTTAACATCAGAATAATCAACACAGGTTTGCTTAATATCAGAATAATCAACACACATTTAAAATATTGCCCATGTTTGTCATTTATTTTCTTATCAGCTCTATCGTAAGTTATTCCCCATATTGCCATGAATGACTGTAAAACTCATGTTACTATAAATACTGGAAAAGTATTGCTTATTTACAGATCACCATTAACTGGTTATTAGGCATTTACAGCAGCTAACTTGATTACTTACTACAAAATTTTTCTTTTTTACTAGAAGCAAAATCCATAGTGAAATAAACTGTTGAAAACCTTATTAATTAAAGGTATAGGCTGCCATTAATGGCATAGGTCCTTTCCAATATCTCCGTGATAAGAGAAAATATATCCAGAAAGTCAAGTTTACAGCCAGAAAGCCATTCATTACTACCTACTTTGAATAATACCTTAATGACTGTAACACTCATACCTGTTTAAAGTCTTCCACTGAGCTAAATCTTTCAAGGACACCAGATCACTGTCAGGGAGAATGGTTGCCACTGAGTACACTTCAATGTGAAGAAAATGTTTTGTTTCTATTTAGTAACATAAATACAACTGGAGAAGCAAAGAGGTAACTTTGGATTTATGGTAACAAAATATTTGGTGGCTTAAATCACAAAGGAAAATAAAAGTCTTTTAAGCTATTAAAACTTTCGAATTGCATGGCCAGTCACAGGAATTAACTAGGGTAAATAAAAACTAAAAACATGCCTTCCCACAAATCCCACATCTACATTTTAAACAAGAGAGAGAGAAAAAAGATTGAAAATAGCTTGGGAAGTAAAGGATTCTCACCTTGATCAATGAGAGGGGTAAAGCAGGTGCGCTGAAAAAGAGCAGGATACGGAAGCTACAAGAGAATGTGCAGGCAAGAAAGAACCTCCTGCATTAGATGTTCCTGCTTGATATAAAACAGAAGAATTTTAAAGTCTCGATTATCCTCTGCACAGCTGTCATTTCCTTTCAGAGTATTTTAACTGGGAAGACAACTAGTGCACTTTACACTATCGCACTGTTTACAAGAGTTTTCTCCTTTAGTAACCTGTTCACAAGCATATGCCAAAGTGCAAATCATCTGCTCTTACAGAAATGACCTGGAAGATGTCATCTACCATCTCAGCTTTTTATTTTCTCTCTCAATAAATTGGTAGATACTTGACTCTGCTATATAGATAGATAGATCCTGCCAAGACTTCAACATCTGCATCATTAACAATTGCAAAGGGCTTAAATATTTCCCTGAAATCCTTAGGAAACATAGGTACAGTTTAACCAAGAGAAAACATCAGGATTACTCACTCACAAACAAAAAGTAGATATGTTTTGCTTTATGACATCACATAACAGAAGCCAAACTTATCTGGTTCATTACAAACAAGTGCACAATAAAGTTATCAAACTAAATGAATAATTAATGCAGACTAACCATGTTATAGTTATCCAAGCTGATGGCATTCAAATGGGTACCATTTTTATGGATTATGCAATGGATACCATATTTATGGATTACGCAATGGATAGCATGTTTAGTAAATTAATGTGTTAAGTATTGTATTTCATGTTTCAAAAATATCTATATTCTGTTCTTACTATGTAAAACCCGAACAATATGACAGAGTGAGACAATGCAATCACTAACCTTCCATCTAGTTTCTAAAGGTATTTATGTAAGTTTAATTTTTTAGTTTAATCCAAAAGATGAACATATAGTGGAAACCAGGAAAAGGTTAAGAAAAGTCAAGTTTTTGCGCTTCTGGGAGTTTATATGAAGGCATAAATCCTCTCACCTTTGTGCTAAGTCTTGCTCCTTATGAAAAGTTTAGCTTAATGTTTCCTTTTAAAAGATTTCAAGAATACATTACAAGAAATCTAACATGGTAAAACAAAGAGTAGCGATAAGCTGAGCAAGCTTTTACATACTTCATCTTTGACCTGCAGCATCCCTGACACTCAAACCAACCAAAGCAGGAAAGGACAATTATTCTACATTGTGCTTTATTACAGAACAGAAATTCAAGGAAAGACTGAGGTAAGACTGCCAAAAAAGAAAAAAAGGATAATAATAATAAAAAATCATTTCTGCCTCACAACAGATTTCATTGCAGGTTTTAAGGGCAGAAGATTCAGTACATTAATTTACTCAGTCAGCAGAACTTTCCAGCGGCAACAAAAAGGACAATGACAAGGTTATTAGAATTGCAAATACAAATAACAGTTGTGTAGCTTACACAGCAGCAACGGCATATTAGAGAAGTACATGCACAAATGACAGCCACTCAAAAAGGGGAAAAAGTTTTATAAAAGGCATTCAATGAAATGTATTGATTGCTCACACTGCTTTAAAACAAACATAATGAGAAGAGGAACCTAGGAAAAATCCATACTGAAATTACAAGGAATTCATGAAGGAAGAACAGCATTCAAATCTGACCAAGGAAAATGAGGAAATGCATGAAAAGTTACATTTCTATTGTTAATGCTATAAAAAACTCTTAACAGATACAAAGATAAAAGAAAAGGGCATGGAATAGAATACTTTAAGATTAAGAAACACAGTGGTGCTTTGCAAAAAAATAATTAAAAAAAAAATCAAATGGGACATTCTGTTGAAGAGTAAACTTTTTTTCATAGAACTTCTGAAAAGGTATATGGGAAAAAAATCTGCTTGATCCTATGAGAAATTTCATGCAGGAATCAGTTTAAGAAAGTTGTATGAAAAATAGACGACTAGAAATTAAGATGCAAACTTTAGCAAGCTAAAGAAGAAAGGGATAAAACTTTTCTTCTTAGTTAATGAAAGGTGTGAGTAAAGTTGTCTCCTTTACCTTCCTCCTGAAAACATGTGAAACACTACAAGTAGAATACAATAAATTGAGAAAATGCATTGTTACCATAGAGTTTCCTTCATGCAAACAGGAAAATGTATTAAATTGTGGATAGTTTGTCTTTGAAAATGTGATCATTTTTATGACTGATTTTAAAAGTAAACTATTTCTTCTTAAAAGGACCACATTAAACAAAAAAAACCATAGAATTAAAACAATCCTTGCAATGATGGAGATCCAAGAAGTACATAGAGGCTACTATGAATACATACTGAAAAACCTTGGATGGATAACGTGATCCTGCACTCTTTACAGAATGAAAGATAAACTATTTTTTTCTTCAAATGCAATATTTGTATTTTATCAAGTGGTAATTGGAAAATGGCAAAGTATTCAAATATATAGTTTAAAACAAACTGATATTTAATATGCAATCTTTGTTATAATGGTATATAAGAAGAATTCTCAACAGCAGCTACAAATAAATACCTTCTGTAAGCAAATTCAAATTGCTCGATTTCAAATATTTTACAGCACCACTCATCTTGTTGTCAACAAACTTGTAGGAGATCCTCAGCCCATGTCACTGATAAAGATGTTGATGAACACTGTGTCCTAAGACAAACCTCTGGGGAGCACCACTCATGACCAGCCTCCACCCAGACACAGAGCCGTTTGATCACAACCCTCTAGCTATGACCATACAATTCACCAAATAGCACATCCTTCAGTTCCATATTTCTCTAATTTAAAGATGAGAATGTGGTATAGGACCATGCTGAAAGCCTTGAACAGGTTGCTGACATCAGCTGCCCTTCCTTTGTCCACTGATGCTGTCACTCCATCAAATAAGTGTTGTTTTTTTAAAAAAGAACAACAAAGTATGGGCTGATTACAACTGACAAAGTACAGAGTTCTGAGAGTAAGACATCTGGTTCCTGAGACTGCCCCACTCATTTAGATTAAAAATAAAGAGAAGATTATGAAAAATTGGTCCATGATTCAATAAAGTACCCAAATATGTCTAGCTTTACATATTCAAGTTATCCTACCAAAGTGAATGGAATTACTCACTTAAAAATTATCTGGATGCTCAGAGACAATGCCAAAGGAGAGACTGGAAGGGACTTCAGGGAGATAATTTGGAAGGAGGGGAGGGTGATCAGGTGTATTTTGCTCCAGTGGCAGTTTCACGATTCCCTACTCCTGGAAATAAGCAGAACTAAGAAACTTTTTACTGCCTGTTTTTCCTGTTTTCAGATGAGCAGTGAACCTAACCAGTGCAATGATCACTTCCAGCATCACCTTGCAAACAGTTTAAGCAGCCCACTAAGAGATAAACAGCAGCAGAGGTTTGAGAAGGAACAGCTGGATAGCTGTTAAGCAAGTTCAAGAATTGCTCCCTATGGAGAACCAACTAGTATCACACACCCATTTTCTGCATTTTTCAGGATACATCAAAACTAAGATTTATTAACAATGGATATTTCTTGCATACATTTTTCTCCTTAGGAATAGTAAAACATCTGTATGAACAGCTTCAAAGACAAATTAGATATACTAGTTGGCTAAAGTAAGATTAAAAACAACAAAAAAACATGTTAAAATAAGTGTACCAGAAAAATAAATTTGCTAGGAATAAAATTAGCTGGAATGCCACTGTAAAGCTATTTAAGGTTGCAGAATAAATCATTATTATTATGGTTTATAATGTGTTAACATTTCTCCATATTGAAAGGGTTTTCTAAGACCCCACAAAATTATAAAACTTTTTATTATTTTATTCATTTTTATTAAAGTAATAAATATTATTTTATACTTCCAATATTTTTCATTTCCATTTATTAAACATATTTTAAAAATACGTTCATCATTAAATGTTGCTGAAAATTAACTAAAATATTAAGCTAAGTTCTCTTATGGAAAACACAATTCAAGGGATTTGAAAGAAATCTCAAGAAACAATCAAACTTTTTGTTGAACTGCAGGGTAGTTCCTTCTTTGAATATGTCCCCAAAATTATCTTGATTTAGGTAGATGTGATACAAGTTTTCACTTTTACACCTGAACTTCTAGAGTGAAGCTGGAACTTGTTATTAATATACGGCAGAAGAAACTGGACAGGTGGTCACAAATTCTTTCAGGGGAAAAATTTAAGCAGCTCATGAGATCATAGTGGCAGAAAAAAAAATAAAGAAACAGCAAAAAGGGGGAAAAATCTCAAGAAAAACATCAAATTGTCTTATGTTATTTTCAACAACTGAAATGAAATTAGCTGGAAACAAAAACATTGACTCATCAAATTGATGTCAAACAGGACTATCACTTTCAATTCCCTTAATCTACAAAGAGAAACTTCAGCAATTCAAATTTCACTGTTTCACTGATTTTGTTTGTTCTGTTATAATTTGCAAGTGATAGATTATATAGGTATATAAATGCTCTTTTCTTCACTTATACTGCTCATTCAGCTTCTGGCTATCATTTTGCATTACTGCAAAGTAAAATTATGACAAGTATTAAGGTAATATAAACTAACTACTTCAATTGAATGTTGGCATTTTCATTGCTCTATTTAAAAAAGACTGAAAAAGAAAAATCTTTGTAGGCAATTAAAATTACTTACTCTGATAATTAAAGGTTTATGAGTCTCTAACTACCCAGGTTTCAGGTAGCCTAAGTAATAGTTTGAAATAAATAAGAGAAAATAGGTACTTTCTTCACTTAGGCACTTAGGATCCTTGTCTTGCATATCTTCCACTAATCTGAACCTTATTTAATGAAATATGTAATACATATATTTTTCCTTCAGCTTATCTTTTCATTAAGTTGATCATTAATGAATTAAGGAAAAAAGAAAGAAAAGAAAGAAAAGAAAGAAAAGAAAGAAAAGAAAGAAAAGAAAGAAAAGAAAGAAAAGAAAGAAAAGAAAGAAAAGAAAGAAAAGAAAGAAAAGAAAGAAAAGAAAGAAAAGAAAGAAAAGAAAGAAAAGAAAGAAAAGAAAGAAAAGAAAGAAAAGAAAGAAAAGAAAGAAAAGAAAGAAAAGAAAGAAAAGAAAGAAAAGAAAGAAAAGAAAGAAAAGAAAGAAAAGAAAGAAAAGAAAGAAAAGAAAGAAAAGAAAGAAAAGAAAGAAAAGAAAGAAAAGAAAGAAAAGAAAGAAAAGAAAGAAAAGAAAGAAAAAAGAAAGAAAAAAGAAAGAAAAGAAAAGAAAAAGCCATGACAAAAGAATGAAATGAAAGCACTAAACAGGTTCCATTTCAACACTAGGTAAATAAGCAGCAAAGATGTCCCAGCCTACTTGTTGACAACTACTGACATGACATAGCTGCTTTCCTTCAGTCAAACTAAACAAAGGAGGAGAAACAAGGAAATAAATGATTAACTGAAAGGAAGTAAAAAGAAAATCTATAAGCAAAAATATCATTTTGTATATCACAGACATAATTTTGTTTGGTTTTGTGGGTTTTTTCCTCCACTGATCATATTGTATAGACTTGCTTCCAGTACCTTTTGGTCAATTTAACTCTGATCCTCAATCATTTGGAATTTAGTATGAGTAATAGATATTATGTATTCATCTGTGAAGAAAAAAATAAAAATAAAAATAAAAATAAAAATAAAAATAAAAATAAAAATAAAAATAAAAATAAAAATAAAAATAAAAATAAAAATAAAAATAAAAATAAAAATAAAAATAAAAATAAAAATAAAAATGTCGGTTTTCAAAGTGGCAACTTGCCACTCTGATCCTCGCTGCATGTACTCTCATTTACTGGTCAGTTAACTAACAGACTGAGTCAATGAGCTTGCAAGCACTGTCCAATCAAATACAAACCAGGTGTTGGAACACGCTGCCCACAGACTTTGTGGATGCACCTTCCCTGAAGGTGTTCAAGGCCAGGTTGCATGGGCAACCTGCTCTAGCACTCGATCTAATGGTTGCATGTTCTGTCCAAAGCAGGGAGGCTGGAACTAGATAATCTTTAAAGTCCCTTTTAAACCAAGCCATTTTATGATTCTTCATGACATGATTGCACAGCTTAACAAGTGCCTATGGATGTCTTCCTGACTGACTTTGCAATATGCACATTTTGATGTCTATCAAGCTTACCTCTGCTGTCTTTCATAATAACTGCAAATGATTCCATTTAATAAACTGTCTATTAAAACAAGGACGTTGTTTGGGTCTTGCTCACACCTTGCTCTCTATTGTTCTGCATTTTATGAAGAACAGAAATCTTTAGTAAAGAAATTGAAAATATATTTTGAAAGGCAAAAATAATTGCTCAGTTACTCAATTTCTCAGAAAGCACCAGAATGTTTTTAGAGTACCAGAAAATCCAAGACTTCACAGTGTGACAGTTCAAGTTTTGTACAAATGGCTAGAATGACATCTTTTAGAAATATGGTTGTTGATCTCATGGAGTTAATATTTACACATACCTTTCCAACTCTATTCAGAAATACAACAGTATTTCACTACCTGACTGCCTGTGACACACAAACCCAGTATTTGCTGCAGAGCCTTTTCCCCAAGCAGCAGCCCTGCCTACCAGCCACTCAGATTCAGGTGTCTGGGGCCAAGCAGTAATCTGGGGCAGGGAACCACTGACAGCTGAAAACAGCTCTGTGAAAACTATTCTTAGCCTCCAGCTGTAACTTAGTACAGTTCACTGAACAGCACTACAAGTCATTCTGTGGTACAGCCGGGGGAAATGTGCCCAGGGATGAGTGCTGTAACGCATTGGGGAGATGCTTCGAGGAACAATCTCCAAACCTGCCCTAGTTTACCTGAGTTTAAACATAGACCAAAAAACTGCAGTGTTGGAGGGGTCAAGCCTCTTCAACTGGGCAGAATCAAACTACTTATATGTCAAAAATATCACATATACTACAACCATTCAGGAAAATTCAATAACTAATACAGACATAACTCAGCTCCTATTAAAAGTGGACAGGGACCTTTCCACTGATACTAGCTTTATGTAATCATGCTGCTCTCATCAGTCTAATGGGCTTCTGTCACTTTGGAATTTAAGAGAAGATTTCAATATTGTTTGTACTGTTTGCAACCTTTTTTTTTTCCCCTCAATTTTGTAATTTCACATCTTCATCTGAGAGCAAGAGAAATATGGCTGAAAGGTTTTATATTGCTAATGCTGATCTGTCAGAAGAAAGATAACAGAACTAAACATTTTTCACAGAAAGACTGATGCTGGGAGGGGCGCTTCTGAAAACTGCCTAGTCCAACTGCAAGTGCAGAATGGGCAGATAAGACATGTATTCAGGTCCATGTCCAGTTGAGTTTTGAATAGTTCCAAGGAGACGACTCCACAGCCTCCCAGGGCTACCTGTTTCTGTCAGAGTTTACTTATGTTGAGTTGGAATTTCATGCAATTCAAATTGTGCCCACTGCTTCTTGCTTTGTCAATGGGAAGCACTAAAGAGAGCTTGGCTCCCTCTTTGTTACCTACCAGCAGGTATTTATGCATATTAATGCATTTCTTCCCAAGTCCCCTTCTCCAGGCTGAACAATCCCAGCTCTCTCAGCCTCTCCTCGTAAGAGAGATGGTCCAGTGATTTTCTCATTTCATTGGTTCCATGCTGAACTTGTTCCAGTATGTCCACGTATCTCTTCAACCAGGGAACCCAAGGCTGGTCTCAGCACTGCAGATAAGCCTCATCTGTGCCAAGTAGAAAGGAAGGATCAACTACCTCCCTGCAGCCCAAGGGATGATTTTCTTATATTCTTTTAAATTCAGACTGCAACTGAAGTTCTCGTGGTTCCTTGAGGCAACCCTGAGGGCACAAAAATTCCTATGCTAAAGCAAATAAAAATAACACTATCTGTGCGATGAATCATGCAGGTCTTGATGCCTGACCAACTGAAATACCTAACTTTTGGCTAATCATTCTCTCTTTCCATTTGAATTAGGCATGGCCCAATTATGCCCTGGGGAAAATTATATGCCAGTGTGATAATTTCTAATGCTACAGGCCAATTGGAATTGTCTCCAGTGGATAAACTGTACATAAATGGAGAAAGGGAGGAGTAATGAGAAAATATAACTCTCTAGCCTGGTGGCTAGATTAGTCCCTTGGGAAATGAGACATCTGGTTCCAGTCCCTGCTCCACTGAATGTTTAATTTTGTATACAGAGCAGCACAACAGAACTTATTTCCGAGTTATTTCTAGTCTGGTTAACAGAGTACTTTCTCCAGATAGGAGAGCTGTGTGTTCAAGTGTACTTAGCAGAAAAGGAAGTAGATTCTGTGTCTACTACATCCAGCATGACCTCTCATATCACTACGTGGACAGTTCACTGTTTCACCGTTTCAGTACGTTTGTAACTATATATTACCTATATAATACTTATTTTAAAAAAAACCTTAAGTATTCTACTTCAGATAAATGTCATTTGATACCAATCTTTCAGTGCTAATTTTGCAATCTGACTTCCTTTTAATTGGATAGCTTTGCTTTCTTTATAAAGAAGTACTACATGGCTTCGGTAATTCGGTGTAATGAATAACTAATTTGCAGCAAACTTAATACAAAGGATGAACAAACAGAAGCGACTTGTCCTCTCTTGGACACCGTCCTGCTTCCTTCTATTCCACATGACTCTGAAACACACTTTCCTCTGCAATGTTTTCCAGTCCTGCCTGAAAACTAAATCTAAGGATTTTGGATGATTAGTCCTGATCTTGTTCCATGGCTAGAACCACACCCATATATCTAAGCTTGTCATCTCCTAGCAGTTTAAACAAGTCATGGTGACATAAAAGAAGAGCTTTCTTCCATGTACATTAAAAAATAAATGTAAAAAAAAAAAAAAAAAAAAAGTACACGTTGTTATGTTAGATTAGAAATGTATGGTAAGTGCATCAGTCTGATAGTACATAAAATATAAGGTATACGAATAATAAACCAGGACACTTGATACAATAAAAAAAATAAAGGTATTATGAATTGACCAGACACATCAACAGAAATAAATCTGGACAATTGGTAAATAGGATACAGGAAGCAACATCTTTCAGAATTATATGAATACTTGGTTTATGCAGTAAAAATACTTCTGAAGTCTGATCCTTTCAGTTTCAAAAATCAACACAGTAAACACACAAATTCCTCCAACTTAAATGAGTATTTAGGGTAGAGTTGTTAACAAAAAAATAATAATAATTCAGTTTAAATATTTTTGAAGTGGCCTAAGAGATTTTAGTACCCTAATCCTGTTAAAATTTACAGGCATTTGCCACTAAACTCTGAGCATGCCATCCACAACTTCAGGGGCAATGCAGCTACTACAGTTCTTCCTGGCACTTCGTGGATTACAGGACACATGCACAGCACCTTCCTGAAACCTGTTTTTCATGATCAATTGAGGAGGGGACTTACGAACAAGTAAAGAAAACATAGGTAAACATCTAGCCTGAAGTTGACTCATACAAAGTAACATACAAAGCCTCTGGACAAGAAAAGAAGAAAAACTTCCATGTAAAGCCAGACATACAATGACAGGTAAAAACTATCCTTTGAGTAACAAGTCCTCTGAAGTTTCTTGGATACATGTTCACTTCTAATGCTCGCTGTTATTTCTTTGACAAGCTGTATTTTTATACACCGCATAATTCAAACAAAGCCAGGATTAAGAGAAACAAGAGTTTATCACCAGTGCAGGCAGCAACTGATGACAGCATTTCAAAGGCTGCTTAAGCCAAAGAGGAAGTTTCTTCCTCCAGCACCTCCGCATGCTCCAAACACAGTCCACAACTTGACTTGCCCTGACACCAGTGGTAAGCAGCCTTCTCCCCACCACAACAAACATGCACAGAGGCTGCTTCTGCTGAGACCCAACCTTGAGAGCTGCTTTAAAACTGGTCACATGAAAACTTTTACAGTATCCCTCAAGGAATTTTTGTTACTTTTAATCTTCTCTCTGCACTCATCCCCATATCCATACATCTCCCATTTCTCTTTGCACAGCAAAAAGACAAATTTGGGTGTGTCAATTGATGACAAACTCAATGTGAGCTGGCAGTGTGGACTTGCAGGCCACAAGGCCAAATGTATCCTGTGTGTCACATCATAAGTGTGACCAACACTACAAGGGAGGTCTCTCTAGTCTGCTCTTATGAAACCCTACATGAAGTACTGTGACCATTTCCGGGCTCCCCCAACACAAGATGGACATCAAACTGTTGGAGCATGTCCAAAGGAGGGCCATGAAGATGATCAGAGAGCTGTCCCCTATGGGAAAAAGGCTGAGGCTCTTCAGCCTCAAGATGAAAAAGGCTCCAGAAGCCTTCTATGGTTTGAAGGGGGCCTACGGGAAAACTGGGGAGGGACTTTTTATGAGGGCAGGTAGCAACAGGATGGGGAGAAAGGGCTTTAAAACTGGAAGAAGAAGATTAGATATCTGGAAGAAATTCTTTACTGTGAGGGTGCTGAGACATTGGAACACGTTGCCCAGAGTGGTTGTGCGTGACCCTTCAAGGCCAGGCTGGATGGGGCTTTGAACAACCTGGTCTAGAGGGAGGTGCTCCATCCTATAGAGAGGGGGTTGGAACCAGATCATCCTTAGAATCCCTTCCAACCCAAGCAATTCTACGAATCTATGATACTTTTACAGATCTACAGTTTTATAAATTTCCACAGCTTAACTGTCTTACTTTTTCATTCAGTATTAATTAAAAAAAGGAATTACACTAGCAAAAGGATAGGAAAAGCAGAAGAATGCAGATAGTGACCATCTCCTTGTAATATAGACTATGAAAGAGAATTTGGGTAACATTCCTAGTGAATGGAAAGCATAAAAAATAAAAAATCATTAAAGTTTGGTAAGTTCCTCATCTCACTTTAGCTTAATATTATCTATTGACTTCAAAAAAGTTTTACAGGTAGTCTGGATGCTAAGAACACATCTATTATGTCAATAAGTGACAAAGCTCTAACTCTCTTGTATGTAATGCTTGAACTGGAAAAATCCATTAATAATGCCTACCAAAAAGAAAGTTATTTTCTACTATTTTTTCCGGGGGGGTTGGGGTGGGGAGGGGAGACAGTTCTCTAGGTAAGAAAAATAAATAATTAAATTAAATGGAATTCTTACATGGGCAGAAATTTTGAAAAAGTTAAAGATCATGTTAATGAAATTGACCATTTTTAACAATTAGATCTTTCAATTAAGTGATTTTTACACAGAACAAACTTTGGCAATGCCAAAAAAATAAAAATAAAAAAAATTCCCACACCTGCATACCTTAGAATTTTTTTATTATTTTTTTTAACAGCTTCCTGGGTAGGACTGATTTCTGCTTCCCTGTTCTTTTCTTTTTAGCAGTAACAGGCCTCTCGCACCTGAGGGTCCTCATAATTTAGTATACAGGGAGAAGCTGAAAAGCAACAGTAATAAGAGTCTCAGAGGAAATGAATTTGTAACGAATGGAATGCAACATGACTACAGAATAGGCAGTGTAATTTTAGGCCACAAAAACTTCAGTAAGTATAAAAAATGAACCTTCATATGCAACTATATTTTGATTCCCTCCACACTAGGATGGCTGAAATTGGTCATTATTGGTTATTTTATCTGAATTACTATGGCAGATAGGTAAGAGGATTTATTTTTTAAAAATTCCATACTGCTTTAACGCTGCTACAGAAAACAAAACAATTTTTTTAACAAGTTTCTAGACAAGGAAGATCTCTATGTTAGAAATTTTGTAATTTGTGTTTTCCGGTGAGATTTTCTTGTCAGTATTCTCTGCAAGTTCTTGTTCTACTGCAATACAGTGGAACGCTCATTAAGAAAGAAGAAAACATAGGATCATAATTTAAAGTGGGGGTGCAGTTGAAAAGGAGTTTACATAACAGAAATTTTATTCCACGGTGCTACCCACTACTTTACGAAGATAACGAGAAAAAACATGAAAAATAAGATCTCTGATACCTGCTGACAGTGACAGGGCCCAAGGGAGTAGCATGGAGCTGTGTCCAGGGAGGGTCAGTTGGGGGCTAGGGACAGGCTCTGCACCAGAGGGCAGTGAGCATGGAACAGGCTGTCCAAGGCAATGGGCACAGCCCCGAGTGCCAGAGTTCAAAGAGTGTTTAGACAGTGCTTTCAGACATAGGATTTGGGGTGGTACCATGTTAAGCCAGGAGCTGGATTCCTAGCTTGGGGGTGCCTTCCAGTTCTATTCTACAGTTTTGTGGTAGTATCTGCCTCCAGCCCAGTCCCCCCAGCCTACCATTATTTAAAGCTAGAGCAATGTTTGAAGTTTTTCCAAATACCAACAATTAATTTCCATGAGCATTAGACACACTCACTCAGATGCATTCCAAACAAAACTTTCAACACTGGAGGAAATGCTTTGAAAATAGAGTGAATAGCTCAAACTGGCTTGAAACTGATGCCACTGCACTATGACTATCCAAAATAACAAACTTGTAAACCGGGAGAAAAAACAAAAAGAAACCTGCTAAGTGTGGAAGCAACCAACACAGCAGCACAGACCACTGAGTACTACAGAGCTACAGTTTCTTCCATGCTCCTCATATACTGAAAATAAAAATATATACGTTTAATGCCATTTCAAAATTACTGTGCATACCATTCTAAGTATGGGAACTTCTAGCAGATAAAAAAGATGTGTTACTTACAGTTGTTTAGTTGTTTATTTATTTACCAGAGAAACAACTGTATGTCCTATAAATAATTTCTTAAGACAGTTTACAGCTTCAACTCATGTTGAATGTGGTGGCTCAGAACATCTGACAGGCATGATGGGGGACGCTTTGTCTTCCCCAGGAAGAGAGTCCACCAAGTAGCATCCATTTGCTACATCCCACAACCTAGGCTGGATCTCCTGGTACAACATAGTTACCCTATGTTGTATCAAACATGTTTTAGTTAGAATAGAAAGAGGAAGTTCTTAACACCAAATACTTAAATCAAGATAATTAAAATGATTTCTATCAGCTTCATTATTAATATGAAATAAAACTATATTTGCAGGTTTCATTTTCTTGCATTTGGGTTCTTGCATGTTTAGGGTTGTTTTGTTGATGTTGTTTTTAGTTAAAAAGGAACAGATAATCATGAAAGTGTTATAGCTTTATTACAGATTATCTATACCTCTTAAGCAAAATGTTATTAAAAAACAAATGGACTGGACTGATGTTCCATGGCCTCTGTACCTGGAGTACAGACAAATTTTGCTCCTTTATCTAAATAGAAAAATTTATTTCTTTCCTGTATTCAACCATTAATTTAAGACCTGCAAGTTTTTCTGGGACTAGAAGTTCAGAATCTGCTTTTTCTGCACAGATTATCTAGCACCACCAATAATAACTCTATTGCAAGTTAAATCATTCACCTAGCTCCTAAGAATAAACTCACAGATTTTTTTATAACAAAACATTTGTACAACAGAAGCTCAAACAGTCAAAGCTTTGTGTACGATTGTGTTCACTACTTTTAATTTGTTTCATTTTGTGGATGCTCATCTGTTACTACAGGACAAGGACATATTTTTAAAAAGTTATTCAATATTGTTTCCAATAGCATTGAATTTGAAACACAATATTCAATATTTGCCTATCCAGTATAGGAACAAGAAAATAAAACTGACTTTAATCTACTTTTTTTTTCTGGATGGTAAATTTGATGATGCCCTAACAGCAGTCTTAACATAACCACTTCCAAGCAAATATGCTTAAAAATATTAATGTCTTTCAGTTTGCAGAGAGAGAGTAAATCATACTGTCATGAGATCCCTTAATTTATTTGTATAGCAGAATTGTAAATGCAGCAGAAAACAGCTTACTGTAATGTAAACAAAGCCTTGCATGAAGCGCTAACAGGACAAGTTTATTTAATATAACGTACTACACTAACTCATCATTGCTACCTTTCAGTTTATACTTCTATGGTAACAAACTGTTACAATAAACAGAACCCTTGCATTAAAATCTAATATGAAGTTGCAACGCTGATCTTCCTCAAAGCTAACATACTCTTTAGCTCCAAACTCTTCACATTCTAGTCTTAGTTACTAAAATTAGAATTATTTCTATTATTAAAAATAATAATGTAGTTTATTCATAGTAAGAGTCTAGTTTAGTCAACTTCTAAAAGTCAGTTACCCAGATATTCAGCTTGTTTGTTCACTTTTGAAAATGGACTGGCTTCAAAGTTGAGTGAAATTTGACTACCACTACATGTTGTGAAATCTATATAGAAACAGAGAAATCGTTCTGTAATTATCCAAGTTTTGATATCCATATAGATGTATATACTCAGCATATGTTCAAGCACCCTAAAGTTAAGGTCAACTCTGATATTTTAAATAAAATCCATGCAGAAGCTCCAACATAGCTATGCATTTCAGTGCCAAAAATTGTGGCCATTCATTTTGTCCTTCAGGTCCTCATTTCTACAAACACAAAATATGGAGCCACAGAAGCATCCCACTGATCTGCAGATTGTGATCCATTGGAAATGAAGTAGGAAATAAATCTCAGGCAAAAATAACAAGAAAGGGTCACAGTAGCTGATGCCGGACTGTGTATCTCATTCTTTAAAGACAGACAAGTTTGCTATTTCCCAGGGATGTATTTTCCCCAATATATTACTTCAGAAAGAGCTGCACAATTATAGTCAAAGATTAGACAAAAGTAGCTAGTCAATAGTGGTTTATATCTCATAAGCAGAAAACATATCCTAATTTTGCATTGAATTTTTAACAGAAGTGCTGACTGCTAACACAAAGACAAGTGTGATAAGAACCTTATTTCTCTCTGTTGCACAGCGTGTACAGGATAAATAGGTCTTTACTTGGGGGGTCCATCTATGATAGAAACAGTCCCCACATTTCTCAGCTCATTCAGACTCCCTGAAGACAGCTACAAAATTCACTCAAGGCATTACCAGGAAAAAGAAGAGAAAAGGTTTAATTCTTACCACATGGCAACATGGGCCTTGGGCTCTCTAGAAATTAGCTAGGCACCATCTACTACAGAGAGACTAATGTACAGTAGAGATTATGGTATGGTTTCAGTTTGAAGTACACGACATTCGTCACTGGTGCCTGCCCATTCCTGAATAAACAGCTTAGGAGGAACAAACAGGTTTCTTTCCTCATTGCTTTCAGTGAGAGTCATAGCAATTGCAGAAGATCAGGGGAGAATCAGAAACTTGCAGAGTTCAGCTACATTCAGAATGAAGGCAACCTCTACGGAGCTGAAAAGTTCAGTATTAAGAGTCAACAGAAGGGCTGCACAGCTGTAGTTTCATGTGATGAATAAGCTCTGCTACAGCCCTCAAAACACAGTTCAACATCATGTTAGGAATTATCAATGGAGTTGCAGTAAACTAGTTTTAAAAGTTAATATTCTCTAAAGTGTTCCATGGTATCCCTGTGCACTTTTGTTTGTTTGCTTTTTCCATATCCTTAACAGTGAACATTCAACAGGCATTGTGCAGGTTCAGTGTTCATTCCCCTGTAGCCAGAGAACAACAGAGCTGCCCTGGCTCAAAGTATAGCAGATCCCAACATAAAGAGGTCAGACTTTCAAAGGGACACTGGGAGCAGAGGGAAATTACAGATATATTTACAACCTACCAAAGGATAAATTAGGAACTGAGCATGGCAATGGCAAAGCACATTCCCTTACTCCATAGTACATACAGTTACCACGGTCGTAAAGAAGGATGTTTTCCTTCAGCAGTGAAATGCATTTGGACTCTGATGTCTTTTCCGATAATTTTTTTAAAAGAAACGACAAAATTAGAGCTTTGTGGGTTTGGGGGATTTTTTTTTTTTTTCTTTTTTAAAAGCATTACATCAAGAAAAGGAAGCATATAAGCTTTGCTCCTGTATTAAAACTATAGCCACACATAAGGAGGCTTATCTGCAGTAGGATCCAATGTCTGAACATGGACTGAAATTATCAGGTATTTGCCAGTGTCTCCAGAACATTTTGCAGATGCTGTGGTAAATCATTTTTTTACATGCAGTTTAAGACCAAGCCACACTAATCTAAAAACAGTCCAGGAAAGAAAGTAATAAAGATGTTTGTTTTGACAAAAAAAAAAAAAGAATTAAAAAAAAAAAAAAAAAAAAAAAGAAGCTTGTTAAAATGCTCTCCTAAAGGAAGAGAGATCATTGCCCTTCCACTGCCACATAAAAGTCTTAAGTTTTCCGTAAACATAGTTGTGTTAAATGTTCAGGATAATGCCCAGCTCACTCCTGCAAAGGGTGCAGACTGTTCATAGCTTTGTGAGGGCAGCTCCAAGAGCACAGGCAGAAAGTGGACCTCCAGTACATCATCCTTCTACCTCTACACAGCTTTTGTCTCACTGCAACTCAATGGCCACCCTCATGCAGTCTCTGTGACAGGCAGAACAGCACCTGAGGCTGATACGGCAGCACTGCAGGCACAAGCATCCCTTTTAGGGGAAGTGAGAATCCCCTCTCCCCTTGCACCGTCTTGTATTTGAGGTTTTTAAGTGTTAAATGGGTCACACTCCAGCACTGTGTACCTCTGTCTCCATTAAAGGTCTAATACATTTGCCAAACTAGGTAATTCACAGAAACATAGATTAGAATAAAGTAGCAGCTTTAACTAAATACTTCTTCCAAAACCATACCATAAATTGAGAAATTATGCAACATACTTCATTACCAGATCTCAGCTTTCAGCCCTGATTTAAAGTGTAATAATAACTCAGTTAAAGCTATAACAAACACCTAATGGCTTTGGTATAAGTCAGCTATGCATAGGTGTCACAGAGATCACTTGTACAGCAGAGTGCCAGGGAATCATTTTTGTAAGTATAATGACAATAAATGTATTTTCTTAAATAGTCAATACCAAAGAGTCATCACTATAAATACAAGATAATCTCCTTTGTTAGCCACATGAACTGTTCTAAGCAGACATCAGCTGGAGGCTGGATTTCTCAAGGCCCTTAAAAGTACACATCTCATCACTTATTCAAAAGCATACAAGAGTACAACCAAGACATATGATCAAAGGAAAAGACCGATCACTATAAGGAACAGCAAGATTACTACTGGCCACAGTGGTTTCCATACATCATGCCTTTTTTTTTTTTTTTTTTTTCCCTGCGGTTACAAATCTAGAGAAAAGACTCCTGTGCTATTTTAAAGTACTGACTTGGGAACAATCATTCCCAAATTGTAGTTCTAACACTGATATTCACATGCTGCAGCAGGGCAATTCAATTAACCTTCTTCTGCATTTGCTTACCTTCTTGTGTAATAGGGATAATATGTGCAGAAAAGAGCTCTATAAAGCTTAACGTTCGTAAAGCTCCCAAGCTGAAATGGAAATGTGCCATACAAAACAAAACATGCACAAATAAAAAGTGGATAAATAAGTCACCTTATAGTAGAGATAGTTGGAAAATATGCTACAATTGAACAATTACACACCAGAGAATGCTGCTTTATCAAAATTGATCTGCTTTGCAAGAAAAAAAAAAAGAAAAAAGAAAAAAAAAAAAGGAAGAAAAAAACCACATTCTTTGCGTTGGCACTTAATTTCAAATGTTGTTTTTTTTTAAAAATTTTTATTTTTACATTTTTGAAGCATGGGATGTGTTCATTTACAATTGGGATGAAAAAGCATTTTAAGAAGTGCTCTACAGAATGACATTCAACTTCTATTTTTTTCCCAGAATGTAGATATGCTTTGCATACTTTGGAAATGTTAAGAGAGCCAGGTAACCTGAATTCACCCTAAATACTACATTTCTCCTGTCTCTTGTCTTTTCAGTGAGTAAGTACCTTGTCTTTTCAGTGAGTACATATGAAAAGAAGCCCTTAGAAGAACAAAACTGCTATAATAAGTTCTAATGTTCTCCCCACCAGTTAACTTTATGTCTACAGTTACAAATTAAACTGGGGGCAAAACAGCGCAGGCCCCAGAAGTCCTTAACAAGTTATACGCAGAGATTACCTCAGACTTCTGCAACCTATCATGATTTTTTTTTTCTTTTAACTGAATTAAGCACAGCTATCTCACCCTGAAATACACTTATAAAAGTGTCAGGACAAACTGCTCTGCATCAGAGCTCTTCTTCACGGGAGATACCCTATTTAAACAAGGTTTTAAACAATATTTTTTTCTTGCACTTTAGGGTAAATATTAATGGTGGGTCCTGTGAGGTTGTTAGGCCCAGACCAGCAAGTAAACTGGAAGAAATTCAAAGACATCGGCTGAAAAGAACAGCTCTCAAATATTCCTCTAACCTCAGAGCCCCTACAGCTTTTAGATTTTCAAAAGCTGTTTTAAATTTCTGGACTCTGATTCTGTACCGGACTGAGTTGTTCTTATAGTAACAGTCCAGTGTCTTAACTCCATGCAGACCTTCTAAGTCTGTACCAAACCAAGCCCTCCCATTACCCAACATCTAAGGCATTTACATACAATTTAAAATGTAAAGTGGGGATTGCACCCCCATCGGCTATCCCTCAGGCAATAGCTCACTGACCAGAAGTTACAGTCAGACACAACTGGACAATGATTCTCAAAGACCTCTAAAGCATGTTTCCTATCTTTAAGTTTTGTCTGCTCCTGCCTGTCAGTCTTCAACCAGGTTCACACCTACAACTTACTCCAAATTCAGGAAGAAAAGTGCTACTCAGATTAACTACAGTAACACAGTACTTCAGACAAACGTATGGGTCATTAAAAGAAAGTATAGCAAAACCCTGCTTATAAACAGCAAATTATTTGTTTAGTCAACACCTCTTTGCCACCTCTTCAACTAGATCAGAAGATCAAGAAGGAAATAAAATTCCTCACACTAGTCATTAAGTATTACTGGCCCAAAAGGTGTTAGCTGTTAGGTGTTACTGGTAATCACTACCAGTGATTAATCCTATCATAGAATCCTAGAATAGCCTAAATTGAAAAGGACCATAATGATTATCTAATTTCAACACCACCACTGTGTGCAGGGTCGCCATCCAAGTGGCCATCCAAGTGGCGATCAGGCTGCCAAGAGCCACATCCGGCCTGGCCTTGAATGCCTCCAGAGATAGGGGCAAACTCTTTGGGGAACCTGTTCCTTCAATCTGTTTTTAAATCAATACTAAGTTGATGTTTTCTAACCTGCTCTCTTCCACAATATCCAAACTGACTTGCAATCATATTCCCTGAGAAGCAGCTTGGATTCCTCTACCAGTCACCAACAGCTGAACATCTAAGCTTCTATATTAAGCTGTGGTAATATTTCATTGAAACAGAGAGGAGAGAAATCAATACCTTACTTTTGTTGACTTCTACCAGCGATTATTTAGTACGTATATTTGTATCATAGCCAATACTTGACATGTTATGCTCAGAGAGGTGGGGAGAACTTGCCATTTGCCCCTCGCCCTTTACCCACCTAACATGGATGCACGCATGTGAAGGTCTGCCAATGCTGAATATTGTCCAGCTCTACAGTAGGCAAAAATCTCAATCTGACAAAATTGGTGCTACTCTGCTTCACAATGGAGCAGTGTATTAGCATTTACTGAATTAGTTATGTCATTTATGACACTGTAGAAGCACTCCTAACTTACTGCCTTATACACTACTATAGTGACAAGGAACAACAGCAAGATGAACCCCTGGGATTCAGCTCATAAGCCAATACGTAAACCATAGCAAGAATGACCTGGGGAAAGAAGGAAGAGGTCCCTGTGTGCTTCTGAATGTGGAGAAGATGCAGCATCCAGGTAACCTCAGTACAACAGCACAGCATAAATGTTTTCCATTTTCTAATAACAGTAGGAATTGTTCAATAAGATGAACTCGTTCATATGCCATAAGGACATAAATGTGACTCCCTCTTCCTGATCATAATACCATCCTAAAGCATTTGCCTTCTGCAGTGAAGAAGATATTTACTACTTTTTCTGCTTATCTGCCTTTTCATTCCCTATCCTTCCCCCAAATTTCATTGCAAAGTCTGAATACTCGCTTTTAGAATTTTCTTCTTTTCACCATTATGCCGTATTATTTGTATCTATGAAGGTGGCTGAACTAAATATGTTTTTCATTCATGGTGCAAGTTCTGTTTTGTTCTTGTGGGTTGTTTTTTTTTCCCATGGTGTTTATTAGAATTTTTGCAATAGCCTTGATTGTTTTTATTTCCTTGCTTTGTTTTATTTACTTTTATATGTCAGAGGTGATATAGTAGCAAAATTGCTTCCGTCATCTACTTTTGCTCACATTCAATTAGATTTTGCCTTCAACCACTTCACCTTTGGCTATCTAACAATTAATGTTTCATTGTCAAATGCGCAAGGAACACCCAGGTTCCATCATGTTCAAGGAAATTATTCCAATAGGGGATGTAGTAGTTTATTAAACAAATCACTTCATTTTGCAGGACATGTATACTGTTTCTTTTTTTAGGTACATTATGTTCTGAGTTTTCTAAGCAGCAAAATCACTCTGCAAATCTCATATCTCTGTCCAAAGAGAAAAGACTGCTTATGCCAGTGTGCGTGCCTCTCTACCACATACTTCACACTGCTCCTTTCAAGAAAACTGTTTGCATTTTGGAAATTCCTTTGAAGCTTTTTTTCCTTTGCTTTGCCTCTGTTTGTTTCTTTGGGTTATGCATGTTTTTGAGTGAAAATTAAATGATCCCACTATGTTAAATATCTATTATGGTTGTCAGAAATCAAGAATATTGTAACAGCGCTTATTTTTTTCCTAAATAAAAACAGAGCTTTGCCTTTTCAGGCTGTGATTCTCGGACATCATCATGTTCAGGCATCGCTACAGCAGTTTTACTCAATGTTTTGTGCAAGTGTTTTGCAATTCCACTTTTCACCAGTCTCAAATCTACAAATAAAATCAAGCAGCTCTCTGAACTTTTATACAAAGATAATAGCACAACTATTTAGTTTTGAGCACTATGCTACTCATTTCTGTACACTGATTTGTTATTCTTTCCTTAATTGCATTCTAGCAAACCTTATTAACTCTGCAGCATACAAATGGGCACCTGCATGAAGATTACAGAATGACTAAAGTTGGAAGGGATCATCTCTGGAGGTCATCCCTTTCAGTAATCATGAAGTCCTTACATAATCTCATATGTCAGAAAGCACTAAGTGATCAGAATTCATTGCAAAAAAGTTATTTTTTAAATCATGTCCAGCTGCCTTCTAGTACCATTAAATATTTAATATAAGAAATAGCATAATGAGGAGAAGGGAGACATGCCCATAATGTTAATTAAAAAAAAAAATCACAGTGCACCATCACAAGATCACTACACAGGTTATTACAGATATCAAAGTAAACACCCATTCCACGCTATTCCTTCTACATGGTGTATCAGGAGGATATGTTCATATGAGCTTTTAAAACTATTTCTTCACACTATGGTCGTGGAGAAGCTGCAAGGGAACAGGAAACATGGCTGCACCATTGACTACTGATGGCGTTCACATCTAATATAGGATTTTTTATTTATTTTAAGACCTTTCTGCTCGCGCTTTTCTGTGCTGTTAATCTTAACAGTGTTTGTTGTCCCAGGGCAGTGACAGGTGTGAAATTCTGCTCTCTGAGTTACTTACTCATCTCTGAAGCAAAACTGTGCCCTAGTAGGGAAGTCAGACATTAGCGTATACTACTGAACATGCATTTGGCACATTTGTGCCAAAAGTTTTGAGGTCAACATATGATAAATGACTAAGATTTGTACCCTGTTTCAAACACTCATTGCAATGACTGAGTATAGCATCAGTTGAATATACACAGAATGCTAATTATATCAACATTAAAAATGAGACCAGATGCTTGAGTCAGCAGGGACTGAACAGCACAGAGTGACCAACTTCAGTTTGCAGAAGAGAGAAGAGAGCACCCTGTCTCTAGGCTCCCAGCCTATTTTTTTTCCCAGCCTTCCATTTGTTAAGAGTTCCAATGGGAACAACGAAGGAATGAATTGAATGAGGCCTATTTTTTTTCTGTTTTGTTTTTTTGTTTTTTTAATGAATTTATATCAGAATAGATAAGTGATATTTAGCATGGCAATGAGATCAAAAATAACTTGTTCTTTTTCTTGAATTGGCTACAAAATCAGTGAGAAAATAATGGCTGTTATGTAATAAAAAGTAGGGGGGAAAGGGGTACACAGCTCTTGACAGAAGTTGCAGCAGAAATCCTGACCTGAAGACTTGGAAGCTGCAAATATTTAGGCTTCCAAAGATAATCAAGTACAAATCAACTGCTTTTGCATGTTCGTAGGATAAGCAAATGTTTGGGAAGTGCAAATACTGTGCAGTTCAAAGCACTTTCACAGAACTCAAGTGAAAACTTCCAATTTGAGAGTTGTTTTTGATAAGAGCACTACTAAGTGCTTGAGAGAAATTTGAAATACTGATGTTCTGCCTTAACACTGTCCAGAAGTGTGGTACTGCACAACTCTACTCAACATTTCACAATCCAGAAACTTTAAGGAGTTCATAGTGCAGTCAAACAGAAAATGCACATAAGACCCAAGACAATGATCAGCAGGAAGAGATTCAACTGTTAAACAGAAAATAATGCAAAAGTAAACTCTTTGTCCACACATGTTCTGATCTCAGGAAACGTGCTGTATGCCAGGTAGAAGAGAAAAATAAACAAGTTTAGGTTTCTAAATCTTATGAATGTCTGCTTCCACTACAGAGTAAAATATACAACTCTGTTTCCTAGGGGGTGAAAAAAAAAAAAGCAGTAGATATTAATAGAACAAACCATGGACTGCACACTGGCAGTAAAAGTTTATTTTCCCTACATCTTTCTCCCCTTCCACAAGAGAGGAGAATATTGAAAGAAGAGTAGGAACCACACAGCAGTGTGATTAGTGCTAAAAAATAACAGCCTCAACTTTTTTTTTTTTTTTTTTTTAATGTAACAGGATTTTTAATGTACTAACATTTTCAAAAGTGCTGTTCAAATAACACTACCAGAAATAATTTTGATTCATAATATTAAAGAGAAATTACTTTATCAATATACTGGTCACAAAGCTGACTGAGGAAGTAAGCGGCACTGTGATGTTTACTTTTCAATTGTCCAGAAGGCATTCTTCTATCCAAAGATATTGAACAGTTACTAATGAATGCAAACCAAGGATTTCCTTCTTAAAGGATGCCATCTCTTCCATCAGATGAATGATAGTAGTGACCATTCCCAGATATTGTATGAGTCCCCCTAGCAGTATCTATGCATATACACTAGGAAAAAAACCACTTATAGATGTAGATCAAGATGGATCTCTCTGCTGCTCCCAGTCAAAGCTGTTGGGGTGAAACTGAAGGGCAGCACTGTTTCAGCTTGGAAAGCTTAATTGAAAAAACACACATCTCTAATAACTAACACTGTTGAAAGATTCTTTAGGCAAGTAGCACACTACTAGGGTAATATCAGAAGCACCTGAAATGCCAGCTTTTTTAATTAAGTCTCATTAATTTTTTAAAATGATTTTGTGGTCTTAAAGCACAGGGGATCTTTCTTGAATGCAGCTTCTCTAAGTGAGTACAAATTATTTAAGCCCTACACATTTTAAATTCTTATTTAAGCATGAACGTAGAAGTTAATCATAGTTACTTCAAAGAAAACTTTAAATTAAACATCTCCTGATTATTAGTGTATTCTGAAAGAATTATTGCCATAGAGTCCTACAAAATAAAGAGCACATGGCAGCTAATGTACTATCATCAATTTTTCTTTTAATCATAGAAATAAGTAAGGGTTTAGACTAGGCTCTTAAGTCTTCCTTTGTATTACCATTTGCCAAGTAAACAAATGTTAGAGCAAAATTCCAGGTATAGATTCTTTTAAAGCAGAGGGAAAAGAAGACACAGAGTTGGGAAAATGCTTTTTCTTAGTTTCAGGTTTTCCCAGTATCAACAGCACTTTCTAAATTTTTGTTCAAATAACTGAAATTAGAGCCTTATCAAAAAACCAAAGTATGCGACAAAGTCAACAGTGAGAACTTAATTTTCATAATACATTACTTTAGAAGAAATGCTCTGATTAATTCCATCCGCTGATCAGTACTTAAAGGCTCATACAAATACTTGACATGAGAAACATCACCTTTTAGAAGTGCTTCCGTTTACAAACTGTAGACACAATTGCAAAGTTTTACCCTTCCTGAAAAACACATCAGGAAGATTTTTAGTATTGTCAGATAGGGTCAGGACGAAGCAAAATATATAGACTCTGGAAAAGTGTTTTTGTTTTGTTTTGTTTTCCATTTTCTAATAACAGTAGAAATTGTTCAATAAGATGAACTCGTTCATATGCCATAAGGACATAAGCATAAAGCAAGTGATCAGTGAGTTGACAAGTATGTAAGCTACTTAAAGAACATGTGTACAGTGACTAGTGTAATGCAACTGAACAATATTTTAACCAAAATACCTTGTTAGTAAAGCCATCAGATAATTCCTACATAGGCAAATTAATAGCCATTAAAAAAGTCAAGTATGTTCCTTTGAGGTACAAGATAATTAATGCAGTTTAAGGGTAGAAGGCAGTACATCTTTACACAAGTACCTTCCCCTCCCCTCCACAACCTCCTGTACTTCTCAGCCCTTCTCATTTCTACCATTTATCCCACTGCATTTACTTCATGTGACAGCTAACATTATCATGACAGCTTGCCAGAGCAGATCTGCCAGCAGGGTACAGAGGCTTGATGAGGAGTGCTTGGGGCTGGAGAACCTGAAGCTTCATTGATTTTGGTAACTTTTCTTTGTCAATGTTTGAAAAAAACATAAAATAAAATAAACCTCACTCTCAGTCTTCTTGCATTTGTATGCAGTGCTAGAGCAAAGAATATTTTAATTCTTGGCTTGGTACCCTGAAAATGCCTCTGCACTATGATCATGTACAGTTACGGTCTTCAATTCGGTTAGCAAACTGAGCTCTGAAGTTTATTGTTCAGAGGCATCTCTCTTACTTGCAGTGTTAACATCTTTTGGTCTAGTTCATTTCTGCTTCCCTTTCCTGATACCCTTCTTTAAATACAAGTAACAGAAATTAGTTTTTGACTGACTGACTACCTTGATAGATATATAAAGGACTATGGAAATACCACTAACCTTTTCTTCCACAGCACCACCTAGGGGAACCTGACTTGGTCACCAGCCCTTTCAAACTTAACGCATTTCAGGCTGTGATCCTCAGCACCATGGGTGAGGTCTGCCATCCTCCATTTTATGGAGTGGCTGTTTCACCTGTGTAACTCATTTGATACAGCGTTACAGTTATCTGTTGTTTTGGCAAATCTATAAACAGTGATTTCATCTTTATTTCCAGAGCTCTGAAGAGACAGACTTCTTTTTGAACAGCTTCTTTTGAAAAGGCAGACTTTTTTCAATCAATTCAACATATACTTCACTGATACCTTCATTAGTGTAATGAAGAGATGAGCATGTTTCCAATGTAATTCCTTGCTCCCACAACCACTTATGCACTTTGTATCAGAAGTCACTAGAAACAATGGATCACTTGTCCTGTAAATAAGGATATTCTCCTTCCCCTTTGGGGCCAAAAGACTGCTGAAACCACATGCTTCCACCACCTCCCAGACAGTGTAGGTAAGCCACCTTCCAGGAAAGGAAGCAGCTATGAACAAGAGATACAACTTGTATCCTCCCTCCCTCAAGTGTCCAGCTTGGTCCCAGACTGCTTCGGCTTCTTTCCCTTGCATGTCTTCATCCCCCCCTGCTCACAGCCTGAAGCTCGCTGCCCAACCTTAGACACCTCCTCCCATGCCTGTACCAGGTTGGCCCCTCGCACCAGGGGTGCTGGGACACCTACAGCCAGGGAGAGACAAGGAGGCAAGTAAAGCAATGTTCTCCCTTCCAGTTATGGACAACAGCTAACAACCACAAAGCTACCTCACACTTTTATTTTACTTTCAGTCCATACTTGGTCACTGAAAAGAGCACATCTTCATCCCTCTGCTCTCAAGCTTCTTAGCACTTGTGGGTATACAGTCTTCCACAGACTGCTTCATTTTTCCCTTTAGAATGGTAGAAATACTGGTGTCAAGTACATCCTCAGGCTCCCTTACATAAGCAAAGTTCACAAACAAAAGCTTCACTTTTGATAAATGGACAGTTTTAAAGAAATAGCACAGACACTTTTACTTTGGGTCAGCTTTAATTTCTGGACAAGCCAGGACACACAATGCTAACAACGGCCGTGCTTTAGAGAGAGAAGTCAAGTACAGGAGGCAGAGCAGCAACTATCATCACTTGCAGTTATTCAGGCAAAGATTAAAAAGTCAACCTGAGCTAAAGTAGCCTTGCTCATGTCAATTTTTCCTGAGTAAGTATTCCTATTTCTTCCTCCACCAAAATTAAAATAATAATAATAATAATAATAATAATAATAATAATAATAATAATAATAATAATAATAATAATAATAATAAATTATGTTTCATTTACTCAAAGAAGCATTTCAGATCAAGAAAGTTGATTGGATTTGTTAGACCACAAACACAACTGGAAGCATTAAGCAAACAAAAACTACAAATATTTCATTTCCTTTCTAACCAATAAATGAAAAGAGCTTTCCAATGTGTTGATTTTTTCCCTTAAGGCTCATTCAGGAGTCAGAAGTCATTTTAAAGCAACAGTGTCAAATGCACTAAATTACAATGCAGTTTCAAATAGACTAAAAAAAAAAAAAAAAAAAAAGCCTACTATCTTCTGATAAGCATCTTTTGGAGGTAGTTCCGGATGTTGATCATAGTCTCAATTGCAAGCCAAGGTTCTAATCGATATTTTCAAGTTATCCCATGAATATCTGAAATTGGCATAAAAACTTGTTTTGCAAGAAAGTAATCCAGTTGCTAAAAGCATGACCTTTAAATAATAATAAATTATTTTTGATTCTTCTACTCCCACTCCAAGACAAAAAATACCTGTTCTTACAATTTACTCCATTCTACTTCTCATCACATTCATTAATTATTTCCATTGTCTTAATTAGTATGTTATTTTTAAAGACATAAACTGTTCTGAAAGTATTGTGCTTTATAGGAAAAAAAAATGAAAATAACTGAAAGATACAGTAACAACTTATTTGAAAATGCAGGTGTGTGCCTGTGAAAAGACTACCATATGGCAAAGGAACATCTGTCTAACAGAATAAGCAAAATTAGTCTGTCATAGCCAAGGAGGAAAGATTACAGTACTCACATCAAGTAAAAGCATCTTCTAGTAAAATATCTACCAGTATAAGTATAGATTAGCCAAATAAAAGGTATGTAGAGTTGACAAATGTCAAATGCAGCACTTTACCAATATGTATCAACAAATGACACCATCTAACTGAACCAAGTTTCATCTGATCTCAGATACACAGTGGTGTATCTGTGGGAATCACCAGCCTTGGGCATCACCTCTGCGCTAGAACCCCACATTTTAGCTCCAGTTTAGAAGCTAGAGTTAGTTATGAGAATGTAAATCCCATCCCTACAGTCATGTTTCAAAGGAAAAATCTGATTGAAATGAGAACAGTATCAAGAATTTATCAGGTGTGTAACAGATTGGATTATTCAAATATAGCATGTTAGAGTATTTGGCAAAACAAATTCTGTACAGTGAGTGCATTTATCAGATTATGTAGTACTCACTCAAAATGGCTTACATTAATAATAATAATTTAAGCCAGACATTCAAGATAACAATCTTCCTGCTGCTCCCAAAAATAATCTAATTCAATACATCTTCAGCTCATCTGATGTAGCTTTTCAATTTTGTGAATGGTAATTAACTAAAATAAAACTTCAATAAACATGGGAATTACAGAGAAAAAGAACAAGTTATAGAAAAATTGAACTATGCTTAAATTACATAGTAGGCACAGTTTAAACTAAGTCTGAGAAGATATTTCAGTTCAACATTAAATGTTTAATAGGACCCTATTTCTGTAGGGGTGAATTCATGAAATACCATTTGCTCCTATGGAACAAGAATTAAGCATAAAGTTAATTCCAGCAAACTGACAAGAAAGGATTAAACACAACATTTGAATCAGTTCTGGTGACATTCATCTCTCTTAAGCATCTCATGATCAAAAAAGTGTTCAACTTATTTCTCATACCCTAGGAAAGGGTATTCAGTATTCAGTGTGACAAATGTGGATCGTTACAAGCTTCATACAATTGTTTTATAGTTCTCCTACTATTTCAGTGGCAAAGCAGCATATCAAATGTGACATGCCGTTGCTGGCACCTTATCTTCAATCACAGAATCAAAAATAAGAGTTGATAAGAGGCACGCCAGAAATTAAAATTTATATAGTAACAGCTGGTAAAAAGCCAATATCCTGCAAAATTTTGAATATATTATAATTGTATTCTGTTATTTCTAACACCACAAGAGAGATTTCATTAGGACTATGGTTTTTCAAGACTCTAGATGTACTAACCAGCAGGTGAAGGAAATATGAGGGGAAAAAAAAAAAAAAAAAAAAAGACAAAGACAAAGAAAATAACATTAAGAAGCCACAATTTTTATAAAAATGCTATTCTTGTTAATTGGTTGCCCCCACAGAAGTAAGCAGAGACTTTGAATTACAGAGTAAAATTTTCGAAGGCTGATCAGCCTTCTCAAGCCAGCATCCACCCCATTCTATTACCTCAGAGAAATGCAAACAGTGTTTTGCAATCATACTCACATTCAAAGGAAGCAATAAAGATCCAGTAAAGTCTTACAAAATGAGTTTATAACCCCAAAATTGAACTTCAACTTGAAAGCTGTTTCAGTTTACATTTCAAGTCTTTGTTTCACCTATGAAAGTTTCCACTTCTTGCTTAAAATAGCAGAGACGGAACATTTTTGTTTACTTCCACACAAGAACAAAATTCTCTAAGATATCAAGGCAATGAAGAGTATATGCATATGAGAGAGTAGAAAAGCTTCTGTCATTGAACTCAAGTAATACAGAATTAGATATAGCTGCAAAAGTTTGTTGTCATTTGCAGAAAGCCATTATTGACCAATTAATTAACGTTATTTTCCTATTCTTGCAGGGACTAGCGGAAGCCTTACATAAAACAGTGTAACTCCTATACCTGTGTTAACCTGTAAGTATGTGTATGTGCCCAAACAACCCAGCATAGATTCGTTCTATCATTTTACAAATACTTATGTAAGACTCACAGTGAAAAGAGCTTTTACTCTCACTTGTTCAACGCCGCAGGAAGACTATCATCTGATCCTATGAGAAAGAAGCCTCTCATGGAACTGTATGTGAAGCTGAGAGGTATTTTGAGCTTCCAAAAAACATACCACATTTATGCCATATAATTAACACAGATGAGCAGCGGCCACCATTTATGAAAGTTACTGCCAGACCCCTACAATCCTTGAGCAAGAGCAGCAGTTGCAGAACTGTATTAGCATACACACATTTACACATTTATTGCCTTATTCATTACTGTGGTAAGAAAGTGCCAGTAAACCAACTATTCCCAAGAAAAGAACCTTTTTAATACTACACATAAAGGATTTTGTCTTAAATGGTTTTTGCAACGGCTTTGCCTGTAAATAAATTAATTTGCTTTATGTCTTTATGTCTTGTAATCCTCTGCACTTTTTATTGTATAAACACACAAGTTACTCTTGAGTATTAGTCTACTGGTTTTTAAATAAAACTGTGAAGTCAGTTTTTTATTTTATTTTTATATTTTAGTTCTATTTGAATTACTATTGGTCCGATTAGGTTTGCTTTATGGCAAAACAGAGTCTAGACGGAATGATCTACTATCAAACAAATCTGTTATACTCAGTTTACTAGGAAAAGTCATGAGAATAGACTTAGATTTGGAAGAAAGGTCCATGCACATAGCTTACAATTATCACTCTACATGGTAACTGAGGTGAGAACCTGTGAGTTCACGCGTACATTTCCATCTTCCCAAGAACAAGTTTCAAATTACAGGATTTTTTTTCAAAAGACTATGAACAATGAATAGGAACAAGGTATGTAGAGACTGTTGGCCACAGTTTTACCTCTTCCCTTGCAGGGCAGACTACCCAAGGCAGCTTCAGAACTGCTCTGTTTCATAGTCACACACCTCCAGACACAACAGATCCCCTGAAGACTCTAGGACACAAAGTATGCACTTGGCAAACTGCTTGGCAATCAGCATGGTGATGTTAGGATCATTGCAGCAGAACAGCAGCCTCTCAAGACACTCCTGAGTAACTCTTCCTTGACCACGACACATGGGTACTGGACCATCCCATCAAAGCTATACTGCATAGCATGAAACAAAGAAATAAAATATCTGAATTGCCAATAGGACAGAAAGAAAGATGCGCTGGTAAGTTCTTGCTAGCTGGTTACACAAAGCATAACCATAGCTGGTAGGTGCTGCAGACCAGAAAAGGTGTATGTCTGGGGCAGACTCCGGGGAAACTCCTCAGAACCAAACACCTGACCTGTATGACAAATAAACAATGCACCCTAAACTAATGACTTCTCCCTTCTTATCTAGTAAAGCTCCTATTGAAGAAATGCAAGTTTGGCAGAAGCTAGTCAGCATCTAAGTACTCCAAGTCCAGTGTTTTCTGCACACCTCTTTCTCATGTACATACTTCTAGCCTGGTCAACTCATCAATGCAACTTTTGCCTAGCCTTTGGGCTAAAGACTTGGTCAGCCCAATACAAGAAATTTTGATCCTTGACTTACTGAGAAAGAAGAACAGCTCTTCTGTTACCTTTCCTATATTTAACCTGCTTTCTTTTTACCGTTGAAAGTAATCTCAGAGCAGAAACACTTCCATTTACCCCAAAAGGGGATTAGAACTTCTTGGAAATATTTTTAAAATAAACAGTTTCCTTACCCTGTTTAAACAATGATTGTTTAAGCCAAGGAGTCAAAACGACTTAGAGGAGCTGTACTTGTCTTCGTACAATATTCAGCATGATCTACAATGTGACCAGGCAGCAATGACCTGTATTAATCATAACCCAAAGTATAATTAAGGTAAAATTAATGGACTGTGATGGTCTGGCAATTCTTGCCCACATTCTCACTTTCTGCTGGCTTGCCAGACTCATGCGCTTCTAGAGGAGGTCTGCAACTGCAGCCCAGTGCAGGAATCCCTTCTGCAAAGAGCAGACAAACAGAGAGGAGAGGGGAAAAAAAAAAAAAAAAAAAAAAAAGCTCAATTTGTGCCAGCATATGGAGGAACTCTTTTCACCCCGATTACAGCAATAGCTATTGAGCAGGAGAGTACT
Source organism: Coturnix japonica (assembly GCF_054131305.1). Lineage (NCBI taxonomy): Eukaryota > Metazoa > Chordata > Aves > Galliformes > Phasianidae > Coturnix > Coturnix japonica. The sequence continues at coordinate 35,865,029 of NC_140665.1, forward strand.
GACAATCTACATAACTCAGAATAGCCCTGTCACTCTGATTGAGAGGAGCCAGAGAATACCCCACTTAAGGCAATATCCCTGACCACAAAGGACAAAGCTTTTCACTTCAAAGCTTAAACATCATGTCTTCAAATAAAGAAAAAAAAAAATAATCTTTCAACATCAACCTTAATTCTACCTTTTTCCCTTGTATGAGATCTCCCAAAACCTTAGTATGTATTTTAACTCACTTATCACCAACTTACTTTCCTCAGATATACTTATCATATTAATTGTGCTTGTTTGTTGACTAAAGAGTTAGAAAGTTTCCTGAGGTGGAAATACAGATGTTGTGAACTACCAAGATTCACTGGCCATCTCTTGAGAAATCAGTAAAGTTCCCTTGGTTGTAGTTAGCTGACTAATTAATTTTTACAGGCTTTGTAAGAAGAGTAAACAAATTCTTCAGACCAGAGTTACTTCTCTCAGGTGTCTGTACAGAAGTCATTACACAACAAAGCTGCTCTGCAGCATAAGAACTTTTGTAAACTTAAGGCTCACTATTATTACAACAATATAAAGGATCAGCAGCCAAAACTCAAATATCAACGTGGGAATTCTCACCTCGATACTTATGATATTTATTATAAAGGGAAATTGATTAAGATATAAGAGAATAACCTGAATAAGCACTTTGTTTTTCAAAGTGAAATTTGTAATACTCAGCAGATACTTTTAGCAACTTTCCTCCAAGAAAGATAAGAAACAACACAGAAGGAGTGCAGTAAGGGACACTAACAGCGCGCTAAAGGGAAACAGCAGTTGGTATGGTCCGTCTACATTATCTGTCCACCAGTCCTTCCATTTTTCTTCTTTTTTTCAACACCACCAAGAGGACTGAAAAGCTTCATGTACAGCTATCTAAAATCCTGAGCACTAGCAGAACACAAGTATATATACTAGGTGCTCTGTAGAAAATTGATGATGATCTTACAGGAGACAAAGACTGACAAGTTATGACTGCTAGTAAGATGCAACTAATTCAAACCCACATTTCCTTGCATTAAAAGCTCTTTAACATCCATTAAGCTCTTTAACATTAACATTGTGATGCTCCTACAGCTGTTTTGTATGCAAGTGCAGATATTGTGTGGACAGTAAAACTGCATCTTCAGTCAAACACACTGTGAGCATCTTCCTGCCACATTATGAATTCATGAATGACCTTCATATTTCAGTATCTTTTTCTTGACTAAAATTTCTGATTTGAGTGAACTTTATATTAGCATCAGTTTAGTTAAACTTTCACTGGCTAGCAAGTACTCGATTATTTTGTAACAGGTCACTTAGTACATTAGTACAAAGCTTTACAATAAATTTTAATAATCATTTATCCATTTTAAAGCATTCTGAGCTATAATTATGGAGATTCACATATTTAGGTGATACTTCTGAAATCCACTTTAACAGATCAACTGAACCTAACATCTCACTAAACCAGATAGAAAGAATTTAGTAGCAAGGTAAAGCTTTGATACTCTACTACTTGGATATTAATCTACTAACTTTAATCTCAGTGTTTCAGTAAATTGTTGAAAATCGTTTAACTGACAGAAGTGAACAAATGCCCCTCTCTCTCTTCTGTATATTAATCAGCTTTCACATATGTTACTCAGCTTTCACGTAGCATTCTCCAAGTATAAGTTTTGCCGGAGAAAGAAAAAGCTCCCAGGCATCACAAACCCATAGTTAACCCTACTCCTGCTAAAGCAGTATTTTAAACAAGGACCTTTCACTTTTGCAGGCCAATTCAAAAAGATTACCTAGTCTTACATGTACCATACAATTGGGGTTTATTCTGGAGAACTTCAGCTCTTGAGTGATATGGTACATGCAAACCATGTCACTCAAGATTCTCTAATGCTTCGTGTGTATTTACAGTAAAGTTCTACTAACTCTCTTGTGCACATGCATGAAAAAAATTCTACCTGTGGCTGTAGATATCAATCTTTCATGATTGTGTGCACCGGTGCTGCAGTGGTAGGAATGCCACGTTGCAACACCGGTAGGCCCGGGTTTGAATCCCCCCTGTGGCGCAAGTGGTAGAAGTGCTGCTCTGCTACACAGGGGGCTCGAATCCTGGGGGTTGGACTCGATGACCTCTAAGGTCCCTTCCAACCCACACAAACTATGATACTATGATGATGATTTCGTAATTAATTTGCTTTTTGAAATATTTGTTCAAGTTCTATAATTCTCTCAATGAATGAATGAATTCATATACAGATATAGGTGGAGATATGGGTCACTGTCTCTGAGCCAGACTTGCTAATACATACAAAAAATAATACAAAAAAGCACATTCAGAAAAATTACAGAGGTAACCAGAAGGAGAACAGAAATGTGAGACTAGAACTAAAAGAAACAAGCTCTGAAGTGAAGCATTCCAGCCTGCTTGTTACTGTGAACTGGGATCAGAGGAAGAATATTGCCTAAGCTTATCTTGACATGAAAATAGCTACACATATTAAAGTTTTAATCCTATTTAAATTAATATAATTTAACTGCTGCAAATAGTTTGGTAAATTTATTTCAATTTATTTTGTTTAAGTTGATTAGGACATGCCTTGAAGTATGTTTTGTACACTTAGTACATCTCACTACTTCAAACACGACTGCCTGGCTACATGTTTCTAGAACTTAGCCTTGTGCTCTATTTTTACTAGAAGAGAATTGTGGTTTTGGTAGTGGGGCTTTTTGAACTGTTCCTATTGGAAAGCTGAAAAAAGTTAGAAGTTACATTTAAGTAAAACGGAGCAAAGTAGAGTAAACTGTATTTTCTATTATCTAAGCCCAAAAAAGGAAGAAAAGTCTAGGCTCAAGTGAAAACTCAGATTTGCCCAAATATGAAGTAAACAACCTTAACTCAGCTGTGATAAGTTTCACCCCACATCTTTCAAAATGCTTCTTTACTATTTACAAAACAGAACAGATGGAAATAGCCAGATGGTACATACATACAGACATCAAATTTATGATCACATCCTCTTAGTGTTTTACCTCTTAGGTATAACCTCAATGAAGTAGTAAAACATGCTGAGAGTATCTTTTCTACATGCATCCACTGCTCTTTAACAGTCTGGAACAATCAGCACAGTGGTTAGGGGGCGCTGTAATTTTTTAGTATATAGGTTTAGACCCACACACAGTTTATCACCTTTAACTTTCTATTTCTCACAGAATTTTTTTTTTAAATTATTATTTTTTAGTAGGGCTTGTGCCTCATTACTTCTATCAAAAACAGTGTGGTAATAATCCTGCATTCCCTATACGACAGATACAAACCTAGAACAGGCCATAAGTTAGGTGCAGAACCTCACGGGATCTATGAAGAAAATAACTATTTAATACTGGAGACTCAACCCACATGTCAGTAAATCCTCAGTGTGAAAAACCTAAGGGTTTGTGATCAGGAACAGCAGCATTACCAACTGAAAAATGCAGTAAAAGACTACCTGTTATTTTTAATGTAGTAAAACAAAGAAATCAAGGAGAAAAAAAAAAACTGTAAATTTCAAACAGTCAATAGAAAACTCTGAGTATCCCTGAATTTCACAATCCACCCAGTATTAATATTCAGAAACTTAACAACACTGTAATACCTGATTCCAACTACAGCCTTGAATGCAGGACCAGGGTGAGGCAAGTCACACAACCACAACAGCCTATAACACAAGCATTCATAGTATTCAACTGTCCATGTCACATAAATCAACACACAATATAAATAAATTCTTAGCCAACCCATTTCATAGCCTATATGAATAAAATGGTACCACCTCACAAAAGAAAAGTATATATTCTACTTATTTTAAAGAATCTTCAAGCTCTAGGACAACCATAAAATAATAACTGCAAACCATTATAAGAGAAGGAGGAGCAAAAAAAAATGTGACTATTGTAAAATAAGTGTATTACGCCTGGAAATAAACAAAAACTGACCCAAACATCTTATCAAGTGAAATCAGTTGATGAGATCTGACACAGAGAAAGATACTGGCCTGCCAGATGAGTCACTGTACCATGGAAAGCTTCAAACTGATATAACAAGAATAAGATCTCTGCATGCTAATATTGTCTGATCTCTTGTAGCTTGATATATAGCTACATTAAAGAGCAATCAGTACTTAAAAATTTTTTCAAGGAAAAGATCATTTATTTTATTCTTGCAAACAACTTATGTGATCATATTCATTTTCAAACCTCCATTTTCTTAAGTTGCAAATATGACAAGCTAGCATGAGTGCTTGCTTAGCACTCCTAATAGAATGTCATCCCAGAATCATTATTTCTTTTTGTAACCTAATCCTGTTATTTGGGGGGAAAACAAGAGAAAAACAACACTAGTAAAAATCACACTATCTATTCACCTTCAATAGTTTATTCACAGATGGTAACACATGACACAATGCAGAAGTGAATTTGACAAATGACATTTTTCTTACCCAAACTAGAGAAGTAAACAGCTTTAAAACTCTTTTCTTTGTGACTTTAAAGAGTGGGCTTTTAACAGTGGATCACTTAGGCTGTATTTAGGGGCAAACGTGGCTTAGATAAAATTTAATCTTCAGAATCACAGTAATAAAATAAATACATAGATTTGAATGAATACTTCATTGAAAATTTTACCTAAAGAATAACCAACTGATATCTTGCATTTCTGTATGCAAGTCTAAAAACTTGAAATCAGTACAAAAACTCATCAGTTCTCAAAGCACTGGGACAGAATCACAGTAGCTTTTTACAGGTTCATATAAATTTGTGATGTGGTGTATTGTACTTGTATTGTACACTCAGAAAAATCAAATGTGCTTAGGAGGAAAACACTGTTGGCTCTTGCATCTATGAGAGTTTAGTACAGGCTGGAAACACTCAAGCTAATATAGCTGAATAAGAAAGCTAGACATTTCTAGTTACGCTGTAGCAGAAAATCATCTTTTTCTGGACAGTCTTTAAACACTGGTTGAGAGGTTTTTTGGTTTATTTTTCCTGTTCTCCTACCAATTTTCAAGGATGAACAAACCCACTGCTATTTTATAAACCTTTTTTTCAATTTGCTTGCACATTTTTTGCCTTTTTGGCATTCCCTTTAGCAAACAAACACAGCTTTCACCAAGCTGAGTAAGAATAAAAATTACTAATTCAGTAGTGAATAGTATAAACACCTTCTGCTTCCTCTGAAAAGTACAATTCATCTTCACAAGCATCTCCATCTTCCATATACTTGCTATCACAAAGCAACCAAATGTTTTAGGTGAAGATACAGAATGGGAGGAAAAGCAACGATCACTCCTATTTTTTATTTTGAAGCCTTACTACACACTTCTTTTGCTTCTCGAGCACATATGACTGAAGCAGAAAACATTTGGCTGTAGCACACACCTGTGATAGTCTATCAACAGCAATGTCAAATATTGCCAAGATTGTTGATGTATTCCACCATCCCACTGCACTCTAAGACCAAGGAAAAGTGTAACCAACGACACTTCCTGCAACACCATCAGTAGCCATTAGCTACTGATCTGCAGCTTACAGAAAGGGAGATACATTTTTTTTCTTTTTTTGTTACATTAGTTCCCTCTGCATTGTACAGTATTATTTCTTAAGCAACAATTTCCTACATCGTAACACTTTACCCTTTCAATTGTATTCCTATAAGATTCCCTTCTACACACATCTGAAAGTCATCCCTTCCAACTTTCTGCTTCAGTATAGACCTTTTTGTTTCTCTCACATACAGTGATGTTCATTCCAAAGCCTTTCCTCATTAACTTTAAACATCCAGACTGGAGATCATCTGCCTTCCAGAGAAGACCAACATCCTTATATCCAACATAGTTATCTTCTCCATCTCTTTCTACAGGAAATGTAAGCTTTTAATACAAAAACTTACTAAAACATAACTGGAGTAACTTGAAATAAACATAATTCTATACCCTGAAGTCACCTCATCAGACTTAAATTTCTTCCCTGAATTTACTTTGGTGGCTACAGACCCAACAAATAACTTCAGTTCTTCACATATTCAGTGCTTCTTTACAGATGTTTTAACAAAGTGACTTTCCTCATTCTCAGTTTACTGGGAGGTGCTTTCTGTAGCAGGCATTTAAAAAGATTTTTACATATGTATTCCAAGAATTATTTGACTTCTAAAAATCCTGTAAGTAAAACACTCCTAGCATTGTTTCACTGTAACTTTTTGTAATGTTTCAAAAGTTTTTGTTTTGAAATTTTAAGACTTCTCAGAAAAAAAGAGAACTCTATTAAAAAGGGGAGCAATCAAGGGATGAGACATACTGCTTGAAAACAGTGATGTTATGCCTGGAACACTATCAAAGAAGAAAAGATTTTCTGATGAAAGAAAACAGCTGAGATATGGTCTTCCATGGAATGATATTTTTTTATCATTTGTCATTTACCAACTGTTACTCACAAGGTTAACAGTCTGGCTAGGAGAACAGGAAAAGGTCTAGTGGAGCACAGGGACACTAAGCATAAGGAGACACGCCTTAATTGTATACAAAAGAATCAGCCTTCACACTCAAAGAATTGCCATTATGAAGTTTCCACCCACTTCACTGATAAGCAAAGGTGCATAAAAACAGGTCCCTTTCTCCCCAGGAGCCTGCCACATACTTCCCAGGATCCCTCCCCACAGGTAAGTTTTTCATTCAGTAGCTGGAATCTGGTTGTTCTATTTATTTGGCTCTTTTACCTTTTTTCTCTGTTCCACACATGCACAAGTTTCAGAATATTACTGTAAGGCTTTCTCCCTATAAACATCAGCTCTGCTTTAAGTCTTTACATTTCCTTAATTGGCAATTTTCTTGTTCTTATCTTTCATCTATCCTTATGCTCACTCATAACTTACTTCCTCTCAATCAATATCCTCAGAACCTTAGCTCCCCTTGAAAACGTATAAGCTTTCAAACTTTGTAACAAACTATAAGACCAACCAAAGTCCAAGACTTGCATTCTGCTCACCTCTCTAGAACAATGTGTATACATTGTTCCTCATCTATTTGAGAATTACACACCCCTCATGCCTCCTGACCTTTGTATATATACATATACATATGTATAACTTCCCTTACATGTCCATCATCAAGACACATCACGAAGCAAAAATGAAAAAGCAATCCTTTTCATTCTAACACAAAAGAGAAGCATGTCTCCAACTGGTGAAAAAAGTGAACGGAAAGCACTATATAATTCTGACTTCAAAAATTTGGGTCATTAAATGCCAAGCTAGTCACAGAATCACTCAGGTTGGAAAAGACCTTAAAGATCATCAAGTCCAACCACAACCTAACCTACTACCCTAACAACCCTCTGCTAAATCATGTCCCTGAGCACCACATCCAAATGGCTTTTAAACACATCCAGGGACAGTGACTCAACCACCTCCCCAGGGAGCCTATTCCAGTGCTTAACAACCCTTTCTGTAAAGAAGTTTTTCCTGATATCCAACCTAAACTTACCCTGGCATATCATGAGGACATTTCCCCTCATCCTGTCACCTGCCACCAGTGAGAAGAGACCAACCCTGATCTCGCTGTAAGCACTTTTCCACTATTGGAAGAGAGCAATATGGTCTCCACTCAGCCTCCTCTTCCACAGACTAAACACTCCCAGTTCCCTCAGTCACTCAAAGTCCTAAAACATACCTAGAGTTTCGCCATATATCCGCTGTTAAGACTGAAGAAGAGTCATCCTAGGATAAGAGGCAGCATTTTATAAGGAAATATTATAATGACAGAGAAATCCACAGATTACTCCATGGAGTGATGTATTCTGCAGAATGCTGTAATTATTTTGTTAGAAGCAAGCACACGCTTTTGTGCAGCAACTGTAGATGCTTAATAAAAAGATGATTCTGAAAATCTTCAAATTCTGTTCTTCCATGACAACTTCGAGTGCCTGTATTATAGCTCCTCTTTTTGAAAGCCAGATCCTTTTTCCTTTCAATAGTTCTTACTATTGTGCTTGTTATATATGGAGATTGAGTTCTTCAACTAATTGTCTGCAGTGAAGTTCTAAAGGATTTGTTGCTATAGCAATAGTTTGTGTTGATTCAAGAATTAATGATAAAAGAAGTGGCAATTAATAGTATTTATTTTTACTAGAGAAATATGAAATAGTGTTAAAAAAAATCTGGTTAAAATGAAAGAGGTGAGAATATGAACAGGTGACCACCACCAAACTCAAAGCTATAAAACCGAGTCTTTTGTGTCACTAAATCCTATAAGGAAAACTCATACTCTAGATTTCAAAACATGTGGAGTGTTGCTGCTTGAATGCTTCCATTTGCACCCAGCCCCTGTGGTATTTCAGCAAGTCCTATGAGAATGCGAGGATGTGCGTGCATCTGTAAATAATGGCATCCGGTGGAACAAGCTCCACTGTACCAGCAAAAGGAAAGAGAATTGAATACTTTTCTCTATGGATTTGACATTGTTGTTCCAGCATTTCGCATTTGCTAATGTCCTTTGCATTTTTAGTGAATGCAAGTGTGTTGCTTCAAGATAATGACCTGTGCGCTCTCACTCCTGAGTAATAGCCATGAAGCTGTTAAATGCTTTCCAGGTCACATGAAACCAAAATAGTAATTAATATTCTACACTGAAACTTCTATTATCTCACCCAATTATTTGTTTTTGTTGCAGTGCAGTACCCTCTATGAGGTATTTAAGGTTTCTGAGAGATTTGTCATTGGTTTTTAGATTTAAATTTTTATTCCTATAAAAAGCAGTGTGGCTTCACACAACTGTTTATAATGCAAGGCTTAAAGCAGTGAATTGATTTGCTGCTTCTCTACGTACTTATTAAGATTTCTTAAGAGTGACTTCCTTAGTAATGTGAGTTTCTAGGAGCAGAAAATACATAATTACTGAAGTCAATAAATTTACTTATTTTATAATGGAATGATAGAGTCAAAGGCTCATGGCAGATTGCCCCTCTGAGCTCTTTTTATAAATCCTTGTAGATAATATACAGCACTTTTTCCTTTCAAGACCATCCGGGTTATTTCCTGCAGATGATACCTCTGACCTACATGCAGGAATGCTAAGATTTCTCAAAAACCAGGAGTCCTGGATGCTGGAGGGGCCATTTCCTGTTTAGAAATACAGCAAGAGTAAAGGGACTGTGGTACAATGTGTACCGTGACAATCTGCAGACGTGGCCAGGGAAGAGGGGTCTTTATGCCACACGTAGAATTCTAGGGCCCATGCAAAGCTCTCAATCTTCAGCTCCATCACAAGCAGCACTTGCAAGGAAGGTAGTAACAGGCAGAATGGCATACACAAGCACTGCTAGAGAAATAGTCAAATAACACTACAAAAAAAAAAAAAAAAAAAAAAAAGCTTTGATCTAATCTCAGCATCTATGAGCAGTTATTCTGTTTACCAAAAGAGGGGCATACCAGAACATTATCATAGAAACTCTAAGCAATTATGTATATACACACAGAGCATATATATGTGTTTTGTAAATATGTTTCTTTATATATAAATATAAACAAATGGGAAGTGAGTGAGAAATACGTATAAATATTTATATAAAATATATTTTTCACCCACTCCATTTGCTTATGAATTCATAGAGGATGAAGAAAGGGTGAACCTTCAAACTTCTTCGCATTATAAACTTTTTCATATGATATCTCTGTTCCTCCCATTGGAATTATACTGGGAGCACACAAGGTCAGATTATCAACTACACACACCAGTTATCCTTGCATGTAATCACATTGGCTTCTCATTCAGAAAAAAAAAAAATAAATAATAATAATCCATAACACTCATTTTTGAGCATGACTCCATCAAATGTTAAAATAACCTGACCACCCTGAATGGCATTCACTGCCAGACAATGACTCGCTACAAGCTGGCACCAATGCCAGGCACAAGCACATGGCAGCAACCATGCAAGGGACTGAACACCAAGTGGCACAGAGCTCAGTGACACAGACCTGCCCTGGTGCACTGAGCTGCTCTAGTGAGCAAAACCCGGGATCTAGCTGCATTTCTAAATTAAACTGTTCAATTTCTGTTTTGGCTACTTCAGAAGGAAAGCACAGGATCCAGTAAGAAAGGTATGAACACCAATCAGTAGCAGCATTTTCCTATCATCTATGATGTAGTTGTGCTCTCAGATGTTTCTTTGCCCCTATCTCAATTGAGGTTAATTTCCATAAGCACCAAACTTCCCCTAGCTCTCATTCCAGTAATTGAATATTTATCATTTATAATATAAATTAGATATTTCAGCCTCCTCCAGTAAAGCCCTTGCCTTCAGTTTGCAAACATTTAATGAAGCAATTCACTTAAGCCTGCCTTTCTTTACACTAATTGATCCCTCCACCATGAAACCACATGCTCGGAATAGATGAGAGGGTTAATCCTCCATCCTCTATTTTCCACACAGCAATTTCAACAGGTTATGCTCAGGATAATGGCTTTTCCTGCCTTTGCTGAGGTTCCTAGCTAGCCTCGCACACAGGCTGTGTTGCAATGGCATCAACCAAGGCACAAGGAGTAGCACATCATAGCATGCACTTGTCCTCTCCCAAAACAATAACTACAAAAGAGAGCAAAAAAATAAAAAATAAATAAATAAATAAAAGAAAAAGAAAAAAAGGGACAAATTCCCAATGTAAATATTGCATACAGGGCTTGGATTAAATATAAAACGAATTCCTTTATTCTTCTGTGCACCCACAGGAGCATAGCTCACCATGCATTCTGCAGCACTGTGTGTTGGGTGGATGGAGTCACTGTCTGTGCAGAGATGTAGCTGACTTGCAGTCATTCACCTGCAAGCTGGAGGAGAGAGCCTCACCTGTTCCACCAGCCAGGCATGAGGCTGCTCTGGGAGGGGAATCAGAGTGAAGACAGGGAGAATGCAGCAATCTCAGTGAATGAATTTGCAGAACAGACCACTTGTGGGGTTAACAGGCTCTTCCTTTTCATTGCAGCTTGTATTTAAACACTTGTTACATAGGCACAAACAAAGACATTTAAAAATAGCTGAAAGTACTGGCAGAGGTGGCACTGTGTATCCTCCCCCACATATGGCTCCATACTGCTCCCTATTTTAAAGCCTAATTATAAGTCTTTATTAAATGAGAAACTGTCACTACAGTAAGAGATACTAATAATATTAGTAAACTGTTCTATCATATTACGTACTCAACTCAGCAAGCATGCATCTCCACACAGCAGAACTTCCTTTGCCTTCATATCCCTCACAGATACTTTGCCTCATCTTCAAGTCACTGTCTGTTGAGAGTACAGTCTCTTCTTCATGGCAAATAAGCCATTATTTCATAATAAACAAAATTAATTACCACCATCCAGATCACTTCAAACTTTCTTCCAGTGTCAAGCACCTTTTGCACTCTTCCCCTTCCTTCTACAGTCACATAACATTGCATAACATGGTAATTGTCAACGCTAAAAGAAGGCATGCAGCTTTCCGTCTGCTGGGAGCAAGGATAAGGGAGGGAAGAAGGCATGAACACAAGAACCATCATTTTTGTTTTATTTGACAGAAATTTCCAAGATGTTTTTCTTTTCTTCTACATCTCAGGATTTGGTCCTGAAATCATTTGCAGCCCTGAGTCTGAAATTCAAGCACTGATTTTAGAGAGGGAGAGAAGGAGAGTGTTAAAAGAAGTAACTATAGCTTTAGAATTAAAAGAGAAATAAGTGGGACAGTTTTTCAGACCTGCTTATACAGTAACCAAGAGATCTGAATCCTTAACACTCCTATTTAGAAGTGAAATTTCAGACGCCACTGAGCAGTGTATTTGCAATCTTTTGTGCAGTCACAGTTGCTTTTCACCATGAAAATCTGCTTCTGAGACTCCAGCTCTAGAACACAGCCTGCATCCAACAATATATTAATATATTGCCAACAGTAAGATGAACTTGAAATTTCCTTCAGTAAAATAAATTAAAGTAGATTGTACTTGACAGTATCCAGATACATGATACAAAGTAGGTAATCAGCTGCTCCAGAAAGTTGCAATGCATCTACTTAAGAATGACATGGCTTTGCAGCTCACAACAGCTTCGATAATAAGTTCGGTTCTATTGCTTCTGAATGAAGCAAACCAATTTCTGGGTTTGGCAGCAGCACACAGACGTAGAAGAGAAGAAGAAAACGTGCAACCTGTTTTGATAGAGCTGGCAGCAATTTGGACAAATTTCATACTGGATTATCCCCGGAGCATTGCTTTGTTACTAAGATCCAGCAAGATTGCAACATCCTGAATAGCCTAAGAGAATAGTCTGTGGCGTTTCAGTTCAAGTCAAGTGATTCTTTGTCCCTAAAGCTGAAGTTGCCCTGCTAACAGGTGAATGGCACCAAGGTAAGGACACATTACTTCAAGTGAGATTCAGAACTATAAAATGCAATCACCATATTCCTTTGCAAGGCAATACTGAGTGCGTAAAAGCTTCTGGCAATAACTACTGAAAAGAAACAAGAAAAAGAGAAGCACAAAAACTTTTCGGGACACACAACACTAACAACCTCTGCAATACTTTTTCCATGCCACAGAGAATCTCCACCACACAGGCCACTAACTCACATCCATGCCTAAAGCCACCTTCCATTCTGCCAAAGCAGCATTACCTACTGCAGCCCTGGTCCCACACAAGGCAGCAAGCCACAGACTGTCAAATTAAATCCGCAGCAGCAGAAGAAGGAAAATCAATAGGCCATTCACTGACTTTGCGGTATGTTTGTATGTATAACTTAAAAGGAAATAAATAAATATGAGCCTTTCAGTCAATGTGGTGTGCAAATACAGGAATACACATCGCTCCAACAAAACCATTCTCACGAGACAACCCGGCTTTTGTTTGGACCGTTTTTTTCCTCTTTTAAGTTTCTCTAAGTGTGTCAGTAATATCGAAGTTACAGTTCCTCTGCCTGTGACTATTTCTATATATGGTCAGCACAGATATTTGCTGGGATTTGCATTTTTCCAGAAGTAATCCAAGGCAACCGGCAGCCCGTGAATCGATGCAGAAACCCACAGGAGCAGCTCTATCGCCCCATACACGTGAGGGCAGTCGGGCTTCTCTGCCCCGACACACACAGCACAGAGAACGGGGCCGACTTCGGCTCCAAACGAACACTCGGTCTCTGCCCCAACACCGGCGGCAGCGCTGCCTCACGCACCCTGCCCACGGGGGAAGCGGAACCGCAGCAAAGCCCACGCCCGGACACGGAGCCAGGCAGAGAACAAGGAGCAGCGGGGGCAGCCCCAGCTGGGGCAAAGGCGCACCCGGCGGGCAGCGGGCGGCACGTCGAGCCGGGCAGCGCTGTGCAGCCACCCGCCGCGGGACGGTACAGCACGGGCAGGCTACGCTGTACAACCGCGGTTCCCACTCCGCACACGCCCCACGAGATGGACGAGCCCACAGAGGGGCAGCACGGGCGGCCGCCGCCTCACCTCGCCGCTCCCGGAGCGCAGCGCCCCGTGGGGAGGGGCTGATCCGACGCCCCGAACCCCAGAACAGCGGAGGCAGCAGGTGAAGGCGCCGCAACTTTCACAGCGGGCGGCCCCGCCGCGCTCCCGACCCGGTCAATCCCGTAGAGGAGGAAGAAAACCCAAAGCGGAGCGCTCAGACGCTCCCGAACCGGCGTTCCGCTGTCCTACCTGCCTCGCTCCCGGCGACTCTTCACCACCGCCCGCTTTGCTTTGCTTTGCTCCTCTCCTCGTCGGGCGCTCCCGCGGCGCCCAGGTGGCGTTAGCAGCGCGCTTCCCACGGGCGGCGCGCCCCCGGCGGCCGACACATCCCCCGCCGGGCGCCGCCAAGAGAAGGGCAGCGGGGCAGGGCACGGCGCTCCACGCCTCGCGCTACACCCACCCGCGCCGCCGCACCTGTGCCGGGCGGGACACCGCCCCCTAGTCTCGGCCCCCGGGTGGGCGGGGGCGAACCGGGACCCCTCGCCCCGCTGCTGCCACCGCCGCCGCCGCTGCCGCCTCCGGCCCGCCCCGCGCCACCGCCGCCCTCCCCATGCAGCCGCCACGCGAGGGGCGCCCTGGCTCCGCCGCGCCGCGCCTCTCATTGGCCCGTCCGGCGCTGACCTCACGGGGCACTACTCCGCCCACCGCCCCCGGCCCGGCCCGGCCGGGTGCCCCGTGGCCGCCCCGCCGGAGCCCCGAGAGCGGGCAGCGAGCGCGCTGTGGCCGCCGTGCGGCGGATGGGAGGCGGCGTGCCGGGTGCCCGCAGCGCCCCGGAGGGTTTTCCTCGGGGCAGCGCGGAGAAGAGGCGTGTGAGCGGCGGCCCCGGCCCCTGCGAGCAGCCGACCAAGTAAAAACGGGTCGCAGCAAAAGAGAAGACGGAGGAACCGTTCCACTGGGCTGCGACGTCTTCTCCTCCTTTCTCTTGGTTTTAACCGAAGCAGATGAGCAACTACTGCTCGAAGACAATGGTCCTGTCTGTGGAAAAGAAATAATTTCCAGTTGCATATTCAGTATTTATCTTAATGGTGCATATGGCATTACCATACATCTCGGTAGCATGCCTTAATATGGCATCGATCCATTTCTAAATAACTTTCAACGTACATCCTTGGAATACTCTCCCCTCCCGGCTAATCTGAGCATCACAAGCTTGTAGTAAGATGAATAATTCATTAATGGATGCTCACGTGTAATTCGAATGTGTTGGACCAGAAAGGCATAGGGAATCTTGCCCATTTTAGAAGATCCAGGAGATGTGTGTGCTGAATTATTTCCACAGACTGAGCTGTCCTGCACTTCTGTTTTTCTTCTGTCATAAAAGATGAATACATTCAACTTGAAATCATTCAACATAAAGAAAGCTGAAACTCTAGCACTTGTGTTTGTAGCCAACATTGTTCACCACAGGATTCCTGCAGCACAGGGGGCAGGGCATGTTCCTCTGTTGAGGTCTTGGATACATGAAACACCAAAGTCTAGGAAGTTGCAAACTGGAAAATACAAAGGAAACACTAACAGATGCTTGGAGAAGTTCAGATACTCTGTTAATTTAATTGTCCTCAGGAATCATAGAGTGGCTTGGGTTGGAAGGGACCTCAAGGTCCATTACACCCCCTGTTACAAACTTGGAGTCACCTTGCTCTGCTCTGTGGTGTGCAATACTGGGATTTTCAGGGGACATGAGCTGTAGGATTCCCACAAAACCAGCCAGAAGCAGAGCCAGTGAAAGGATATGTCATACTTGTGGTACTACATTTTAATATACTTAGAAAACGTACTGTTTCACTACAACTTCAATGAAAAATTCAGAACGTCCTAAATATACCATTGAGACAAAAAATAAAATAATAATAATTAAAATTAAACTAGAATTTTTGGAGTAAAAAAATTCCTCTGTTGTCCAGCTCTGCACACGTTTACTTTACTGTCTATGCTTTTCCCTTCACTTTACATCTAAAAACAGCAAAACAAATCACACCATACCCTGTAATATTGTCTGGGGTTCAAGTACTGATAGAGCCAACCCAGACAGCCCTTCAGAGTACAGCCATCCTCTGCATCCAGAGCCTCTGCACCCATCTATACCCTAAACTCACAGGATGCTCCTGCAGATTATATAGGAAATGGTGCGGTGTGTTTTGTTAATTTTTTAAACTATTATGCTGAAAAAAATCTTAGATAATTTGACCACCTTTCCACTTTGTCTCTAATAGTAGCTATTGTATTCTTTTAAAGGCTTACCAGTGGGAAGCCTATGGAATATGATTCCAGGTAGGGGTGGATAATGTATTAATACAGAAATCGTTCACAGGGGGTGGAGGAAGATGCAAATGGTAAATCACAGTATGATTAGAGAAGGGTCAAAAATACACAGCTTTGTGTCTATGATAATCTCATTAGTGTCTGAGGTTGTGGTAAAAACCATATATGTATATGAAGCATAAAGCATTTCAGAAAATTGTGAGGTGTTTTTTTTTTTTTTCCTTAAGATTCATTGCAAGCTGGGATTAGCTTGCCTTTGAATTTGCCTTGCTTTTAAATATCTATCAATACTTCATAAATCAGAGCACAGTTGCCTAGTTCAGTTCTGTAATAAATATATTTAACCTTGAGTCATACAAAATGAGCATGTAAAGGAAACATATACACATTAAAACCAGTGACCCAAAAAAAACACTCGTTGGATAATGTCGTGTAAAGAAATAAGTGTCAAGAGAGTCAAGGAACTGTTCAGGAGAGCCTAAGGTAAGGGAATAAATGTTGCAGTGACACTTGTAAATAATGCCTTTTGCAGGGAAAAATAATAATAAATCCACTGACTTTTACAAGATCTTTGCTGAGCAGAGATCAGAGGTTAAAACAGCTCCTGGGCATGAGATGGGTTTTCACAATATATTCTGAAGAAGGCACAGAGGTCAAGAATAATTAGAAGAATAAGTTTTAAAATGGACAATGTTACTGGACTATGCTTTCTTGAGTTGTCTATGGGAATAAGAAGCAAATCTGGCACCAGAGGTTGCACACCTCTCAGTGTTCTGCTTAATTTCTCCTCTTGCTGTCCATCATAGGACCACACGTAGGACTTCCCTGAGGGATCAAAACCCACTCAACTCCAACCATGTAAGTGTTCACATAGAACAGCTCTGCAAAGAAGGTGGGGAAAGACAGTGGACAACTGAATAAGTGGATGCTCAGTGTGCCTTTTTTTGCTATACATTAAGGACTACCGAGTTCGCTGCCTGATCTCTGTTAATACTGATTGCACATCCTTGGCCTCCTACTCTTTTCATGCCCATGTACATACCACTGCTGAACACAGAGCCTGTGTAGTCATCCCTGTTCCAGTTTTCTGCTTCCAGTTAAGACTCAAGTGAGTTCAGCAGGAAGTCAGTTCAGTTATCTCAGCTAAGCAGTCTTTCAAGATATCCTTGAAGGACCTTTTTGGGTAACACCACTTCCTCATCTCTAGGTCCTTCATCACATTAGATCAGGTTGCTTAGTTTCATTAAGAAGTTCAGATGACTAACATAATTTATTAATTTTTCCTACTTCCTTTTTGTTCCTCTGGGACGTCAGAAACTCATTTCTGTAACAGTTAGGAACTTCTAATTTTACTCCTCAATTTATTTCTGAATACTTTATTTCTACTTATCTTTCCTGATAATACTAGCCTTGACTTCAGCTAGCTCACTACACTCAGATGTTTTAAGATTTTTATGATGCCCCCCCCCCCCCCCCCCATGCCTTTCCTTTGGCAAAGCTAAACCAATCCTCTTCTAGCCTTTTTTTGTTATTATTACATTGGCTCTCTGCTCTCCTGCTTATCCAATCTTTCTTTTGCATATCCTCTTTATTTCTACCTGAGCTTCCTTCAGTATAGGTGGTGTTACATACCTATTTCAGATGAGGTTCTAAATATGGCTAGTTAAAAAGAGCTCAGAAGGGATGGGAGTGCTGTGAACTGTAAGCTAGCGTGCTTGGCCATTTTCACTGCTCCACCATGTTGCTGGCAAACAGTTACATTGTGGCCCAGCTGTACAAGAAAGGATTTATTTTTTGTCCTGTTTCCAGGTGATGCCCCCAGCTCATGGCAGAAATTTCTGTATCTAGCTCCTACAGGCATTGCATCATTTTATCTTACTGTATTTCCCACATTGCATTCTACTACGCCCTCATAGTTACTTCTCATGTGGTTATCATGCACTCAACAGTCAGTACTGCCAGTGCCCCTAAGTGCCATCTCCTAGAGAGCCCCACTGGTAGGTCCCTCTATTCAACTAAGGCTGAAGGGCTGCTGTTCCCAGAGGAAGTGCATCAGCAGCATCCATCCATTCATGTTACTGTCAGCATAAAGCATCTCATTGTCTCCTATTTGGCCTGTGCCCTACTGTATTTACATTATTTTACTAATCCTCATCCTCTTCAGCTTAGTGAACAATTCTCCATGTGTCACTATGCCAAAAGCTTTACTGAGCTCCAAAGAGATCGAATCGACAGTGTTATCCTTGTCAAGAGAAGTATTTATCTTGTCCAAAATAAGAGGTCAAGTCAGCCTGGCACAATCTGCTCACATTGTGTTTCATCTGATTTTTTTCATGATGTAAATCAGTGCAAACCATACACTCATCCATAAAGTCAGGTCATTCTCACCGTGCAAGCAAAAAAAACCAAAACAGCTTCATTGGCAGATGATTACAGTCATCACTAAGGCCAACCAAGGAAGCACTCTTGAAACTAAAAAGGCAAAATTTGTGGAGCCTTTTACTTTTTAATAAATCTAGAGTATAAACTTTATTCACATTTCACAACAGTTTCAGAGAATTATGAACCTCTTGCATCCTTATTCAACAGTTTCCAAAATGACAGAACATTTTAAGTAACATTCAATATAACACCTGAAAGTTTGTGTGCAAAGCACACAATCTAGCATATAAAAGTGTGTTGCCTGCATAAAACTGGCCTACTCATAACAAGAATTTCAGATCCAGGCTTATTACTTGTAACATAATTATTGGATTTTTGTAGCATTTGAATTTCTATTAATTAATCCTTTTGACTCCTTTGTTAGCTCAATATAATTATTCCCAAATTTTGAAATGGATAAAATAATAACTGCAGATTTAACAGGAAGGCACACAGAAATTAAGATGCATTTCTTAACAAAAACAAATATACCTCAGTCCTCCTCTGGTTCCCGTTAATGGCCAGTGGAAGTACAACTTGAGTGTCAGCCTTAGTAGCAGCAGCATTTCTATCTTTAAAAACTTCACACACACACACCTCCCCCATTGTTTATTTTCAGTGCTGGGCAGTACGCAGTTGGTAGGACAGAGGAGAGAGACCCTAGGGGATTAAGGGAGTAGCTGGACTGCAGAGCAGAAAAGTGGGATTTTGTGGCAGCCCGTGAATCCCTGGACCACTCAGAGGGACATACAAGAGGCTGCAGGCAGGTATGGGCTGCATCATTAAAATATGGACAGTATGGGTGCTGGTTCAGCATGTAGTCTAACAAACACCTAGCAGAATCCTATGCTTGCTTTCCTTTCTGTTGTGGTTTTGTTTTCCACCTACTTAAATTATAATGATTGTTTAATACTACTTTTTCCTTGAAAGAAAGGAGTGTCCTTATCCTCATGATGAGCCGTTAACTTCTCTCTGTAGTCATGCTCACTCGTCAAAGGACAAGAAAAGAAAGCAAAGGGAAGAGTAAAGGTGTTCTAGTTGTTTTGCACAGCAATGGGAGTCATTTAAAGTTATAGTGAAAGAAGAAGCTGCATTCAGGGAAAAAAAAAAAAAAAAAATTAGAAAAACACTTTGGTAGGTACATTTGTCAAGAGGTCAAGCTTTCATATTCACCCCAGGGAATAAGATCCAGAATATCCACAGGATATATAAATATTTTAAGGTAAATAGGGTGGGGGAAAAGATCGTTAGTTGTCTTGAAGACATAATGAAAGCTGTGAAATTCTAGCAGCCAAGAGAACAGTTTTAACTTCTAGGGAACTTCTCAGAGTTACTAAAAGACATAATAGACAGATATATATCAAACAGCGATGCATACAAAATAAAGACAAGTTTAATGAGGTATGAACACTCTCAATGTCAACACAGACTAAAAAATTGATCAGCACTGGAGTCTCAAATCAAGTCAGTAGGCACAGGCTACTTCAGAAATGTATGATGCACTCAGATCTGATAGATGTATGCCTCTTCCAAATAGAATGTTTCTTTTTTAACAGGTAGTTGTATAAAGGCACTTCTCTGTTAGTCAGACTATGAAAGACAAAGATCTGATGCATCATTACACAGCTGCAGTGTACTGAAGCACTTTTGGTTACTACAGAATGAAAGCTATTTAATTCTACTGCAGAAGAAAAAGCACAGTTAAGAAAATACAACATCACTGTAGTGAAAGACCAATCAGTAAACTGTTATGACTCAGTAACTCACAATAAATTACTTAAACCACTTGTGCTCATGAATGACCTTTCAGCCATTGCAAGACAAGAAAAATATTTTCCTTTTTTTAACCTCCATAATTCAAATCAGAGTCCTTCTTGGGAATCAGGTGACTAAGACTAGGGATCTGGATCATTCATCTTAGACTCTGACTTACTGAAGGGCTATCAATCAGACACAAAAGGTGACACAGTAAAGTTGCAGTTGTGAGAGTCTGCTTGGCAGAAATGACAGCAGATTATGTTGCTTAGCATAAATTCCTTAAGATTTAAGATAAAATATTTTAAACTCATAAAAACCTTTAGGATCACTACGGTTGGCAAGGTTTAGCTTTGAGGATCTTATTTTAACTGATAATAAATGATAAAAATAAATTCCAGTATATTGTCTAAATACTGCAAACCAGACATTGTGGACTGAGCTGTTGCTTGAGAGTATCTAGACACCTGCTCCTCATGATAAGCAGTTTATCAAATCTCAAACGCTGTCAAGAATCAAAGCATGAGTTTTTCAACGCTCCACCAAGCTCTGTGGCAAACAAGACAAAGATACAGAAAAGCCACTGGACCACACAGTTGTAAGGAGATGTGTCAAATTAGACATTCAGGAATCTCTCTTCCATTTTGGCTTCACATGATGAGGTGCTGGCAAAAGGTGGTCCCATGCCAGACATACCCACTCCCAATTGCTGCCTCAGTCCAATGGCAAGACATACATACTGCTGAACACACTGCCAGAACAAAGAAAGAAGGTGCTCCAGGAGCACCCTGTTACCCACGGAAGACATCTTGGCATAGCAGGTATTGATGTGGAGATACTGAAGCCCACAAAGAGCTAGCCCATGCTGAAACAGATTTACACTGAATTATCACAGTTCAGATAGAGGACCCATGCTGGAGAAAAAAAAAGGGAGGAAGCAGGAGTTGCAGAAAGTAACTCTTATTCCTCAGCCCTATGTGCTATATTTGGAGAAAAAGGAGAGAAGGTAGAGAAGCTGGAAATGAAGGGGTGATTTTGAACTGGGGAGTTGGGGGGGGGGGGAAGAGAGTTATTTTTGTGTGTGTCTGTGTCTTTATTTCTCATTTATTGTAACTCAATTTAATTGAGAAATTAAGTCATTTTTCCCCAGGTTTAACCTGTTTTGTCCACGAGTGTAACTCAGGAAGGATCTTTTCATTCTTACACTAATCCATGAGCTTTTCTTTCACCCCCTTCCCTGGACTGTCAAGAAGAGGGAGTAACAGTAGCTAGATAGGCATCTGTCAGCCAAGGTTAACCTATTACATCTCTTTGGGTGAACCAGTCCCATGAAATCAATATGTTTTGGAAAACACCTTGAAAAATGATTATTAGTTCAATTTTTGAGAGCAGGAAAGTTAATTTTTTGGAAGAATATAACTTTGAATAGAGAAAGATACCAATTCACAATGTATCCTTAGCAATTCTGCACCTCAGTTACTTGTTCTTCTTAAGCCAACATGAATTCCATTTTGGACAGATTTAAAAGAAATAAAATGGTGTTTCTGCTATGATGAGTTAAAACACCTTTCTGACTAATGCAAATTGTTTGAGATTGATCGAATCTAGTTCTTAGACAGAACATAGTGAGAAAATTCTTCTGTAGGGTATCAAATGAGCTGGATGATGGCAAAAGAGATGAATCAGCATTTTGTCAATTCACACAGCTCCTGAGAAACTCCACCTTTAAAGTGCAGGTTATATTTTAGGATGATTGATCTGAAGTTTTCAAAGCATATGTGCTTGCTACTCCTTGCTATATAAATAATTCCCTTTCTACTAGTTTTGCTAGAAACAATGAAAATTCCTGCACAGCTGTTTTGAAAGTGCAATGACTTTGAATTTGGGAGGAAGAGAAGAGGCTTTAGAAGAAACAGTTTGGAAGAAGTACTGAAGTAGTTATACTCAAAGATAGTCTACGAGTATGTGTCTGCAATATTAGTTTGGATTTCCACACTCTTGCAGTGTTCCGTAATCATATGAGATTAGTTGCCAAAATATGAAACCCTCCACATAAAGCAGTTTAATGTTCTGGGCACTTAATATGACAAAATACAACTTGTGCCTCACACCTAGAAATAGATACATGCAGATCTTGAAGGTTAGATAGTTTTGAAAACAATAAATAATAATGGATATTTAGCATTCTTACACATCTTCAATTTCTATGCCATCAGAAAGGTAAGAACTGGATTCTGAAGGGAAATCAACACTGAGGAGCTTTAGTAAATGCTACCAAGTTTGAATGGATGAGAATATTAGTATTAGTGATGATGGAAAATAAAAGAAAAGTAAACTAAAATTCAAACCTGTTTTAGTCCACGTGCTCCCAAGCTGAATAGGGGAAATATTGCTTGTATTTACTTACAAGAGCTGAGACCAAACTATGGCAAAGCTCAGTAAACACTGATTTGATGTTAGCATTGATTTCCATGCTGTAGCCCATCCTCAGTGTAAAGGCCCATGGAAGGTGTCTGTTCCACTCTGGAACTGCCTCCTGCTGTCCCCACTGATTCCTGGGCTGGCCCTGCTCTGTAGAGGACAGAGTGAGGAGATCTGGAGCTGTGCAATCCCACAGCACACCAGCTGCTTGTGATTCAAGAAACATTGTAAAACATCTCTGGGAGGCTGTGACTAACACAGGTTCAGTAATGATTCACAAACAGGCAATAGAGCAGGAGTAAATTAGCAGCTGCCCAGTTGTACCAAAGTGAAATGGAAAGAGCTTGTGTTTAAAACCTTCTCCAAGCCACAGAATTCCCATTCATTACTCACTGCAGAACAGCAAGTACTTAACTGATTCCTCAAGCACAAAGGCAGAGCCAGGTGAGGCTTTTTATATGCTTTGCAGCACCAGCTGTCTCAGAGTCCTTTTACAGTCAATTAAAAACATACAATTTTCCAATTCACTCCATGCAGGAAAACCTGCATTTCTGTGCTGTACTACTTCAGTAGAGTATGTCATGCTTAGAGACAAGACAGCAATAAGCACAGTCCTGCAGATATTAAAAAAAAAATTAAATAAGAGAATAATGCTTGGTTATTATTAGAAGTCTCAACAGTTCTCACAGAAGTCCCTTATGTATAGTCAGGTGCATCTCTGCAGCAAAGTCACTGCAGTTCAACAATACAGGAGAAGGATTTGGCTGCTTCCCTGGGACCTTTACATTCAGATGGAAGTGATCTACCTGGAAATCCAGTCCACATGGCTGAAGCCATATCCATGGCTCTGAAAAAAACTCATTTCTGTGCAGGTGCAGCCAGGAGAAGAAATGCTCAGCAGGAAGTCAATCTTTTGAAAAAATCTTTTAGAGTGAGGGTGGT
The DNA here is from genome assembly GCF_054131305.1 of Coturnix japonica. Lineage (NCBI taxonomy): Eukaryota > Metazoa > Chordata > Aves > Galliformes > Phasianidae > Coturnix > Coturnix japonica. Next base: position 35,888,355 of record NC_140665.1, read on the forward strand.
GAGGCCCTGTAACCAGTTACCCAGTGATGTGATTGGTGCCCTGTCCCTGGAGACTTTCAAGGCAAAGCTGGATCTGGCCCTGGGCCACCAGATCTAGTTGTGGTGACCCTTTTCACTGCAGGAGAGTTGGACTGGATGACCTCCAGAGGTCCCTTTGAACTTTAAGGATTCTATGGTTCTATTTATGTTCATGGTGACCTCTTCTCAAAGTTGTGCACACTACTTTTCTTCAGACAATTTACCATCAAGATAAAGGCCCTACAAGAGTATAGAGTTGAGAATTCCCCCACACACATACTTTTTCCCACCCTCAGATTCAAAGCATTTGAAAAGTGCAAAGAAATGGCTATGCTGATGCTGTTATGAATATATTATACACTGATGCTAAATATAAATTAAACTAATAAATGGAAGATTTTATTGTGCATACTTTGTAGATATTTGATTTTGTTGTGTGAAGCCAAGGCCTAAAACTTATAAATGTATGCTGATAAGCATGCATATTGTTGTAAAGACTATAGTCAGCTAGAAGGTAGGAAACTACCCACAACAAATGTACATATTGGTAAACAGAGACTGCTGGATATGCGATATTAATATAAAGTGACAAAATGGTTATTATATTGATTGCTCTGGTTAACTTCCTACTGCTTTATGTACCAGAAATTTTATGAAAAGGTAGATATAGATCCTCTCAGATGTGTTATATGAAGCCCTCAGGAAAGCAAATCCAGGATCTTGTAGTGGCAGGACTCCTGAAATTTTACAGTTGGTAGAGATTTTTTTTTCCAGAGCTGCCTACCTTGCAGCTGTTAGCTATGCCACAACAGTATTATGACCCTAAGTGTAAACACAAACATTACCATGTAGTGTGATCTGTTATCTTTTGGCACAGCAAGACTATTGTGTGTTTGCTTGAGTGAAAAATGGCTGGAAAACCTCTGACTTCATAGTACATCCAAAGACGTTCTGTCAGTACAGGTTACATTGCTCACATAACTAAATCAATATGAGTCAAGAGCAGTGGATTAATGTTGTTTCATAAGGCTGTAAAAGCATGGCTGGGAAACTGTAAGTCCACTGGAGATTGAGGTGAAAATACTACGGTAAACAAAGGAAGTAGCTACAAAGGGACAAACCCATGAAGGTCAGAATTTTTATATCACTGTCCTCTGTGCAGAGCTCTAAGGGCAGGCTGTCTCATCACTTGATCTTCATTCATTTGGTTGGTGTATAAGTGCTAAATGGCATAAGGTTCTACAAAAATGTAAAATAAAATATCCTTCATATAGAAAATAAGTAAATGCTTAGAAAATGTTAGAAGCTATTGTAAGCAGCATATGTTTAACCTGTAGGAAAAGGAAATTACATAATAAGGAAACAAATATGGACGATTTCTGCAGTAGGAAAGGAGCCAGAATAAAAGCCACACAAAAGCAGTTTAAGGATCTTTAACTATAGGCATCCCTTTACACTGAAGGTAAGAATTTACTAATTCTATAAAAAATAACTTTATCTTAAAAACAATATCATTTTCCATTATCACATTTCTCCTGCCTTGAAAGTATATTCACAATGACCTTTCCCAGATAGATATACAAATTTTGAAATATGCCTTTTGAAATTAGGCAAGATTTTCTTTTTTCACAAGATAGTCATATTTTTTATATTCTTTGAGGAAAATTTGTAGCTTAAATGTAAATTTATTTTACATTTACTGTGTATTTGCATTCTCATCTGTCATTTGTGTATATACACAATACACTTTATAAGTCACTTTGACATTATATCGTTATTTACTTAGTATATTTTTGAGCTATGTAATTGTTTTAAGTCATATGTCTAAATGATATTCAACACTATGCACCACATTACAAAAGGAAGACTTTCTGCTGCTTTATTTGGAAAATAACCTTGTACTTTCCTCCTGAGATTCAAAACACAGCAGAAGCAATGTTGCTGGTATTATGTGTATTAAAAAGTGAGTTTGATGTCTAAGAGAAAAAAATATTTATCATAAAGTATTTACTTCTCATGTATTTGTTTATTTTCAGTAATGCTACTTCACACTACCTTAGTGAAACGAAGGAAGGATTGGTTTTGATGGGCTGAATTTTAGGTATGAAGTGTTCACTCATAGCAGAAATAAAAGCTTGAAAACTTTATCAATAGTTGTTGCCTTCAATTTAAAAAGTTTGATATATACAAATAATGAATAGATATGTAGATAAATATCAGGTTTTAAAAGTGCTGCATTTTTTCATGCATGTGCATTCTAAAGATTTATTATCATTGCAAGAACTGATGTGGCTGGGTATTTGCAAGTTGCCATTCAATCACAGAATCATTGAAGTTGGAAAAGATCACTAAGATCACCTAGTCTAATCACCCACCACCATGCCCACTAGCCTTTTCCCTCAGTGCCACAAACATTCCATCAGTGCTGGACATGGGCTGATGAGGTGATGCTGGAGCAAGAAACCAAATTTTTTTTAGCAACATCAAACAGCCTTGGACAGGCACTATTCAGCTACGTGAAAACAGACACTAAGAAAGCCACTGGACAGCTCCTTCCATAGACATCAATATACAACTTGTAGATAAGGGACCAAGTGTCTGAATGTTTTGTTAAAAAGTTAACCAGCATTATCGAGAATGACTTTTTGAAACTCAGTATCATCCATCTCACTGGAAATTTCTTATCTTTTCAAATAACTTAGGTATCCAATTACATTTTAATAAATGTCTTTCTTTTCTACTTTATGTAACACATTTGCCTAAAGCGTCTATTGTTTTTATTATCTAAACAATGACTTAAAATTCAACTACAATGTATTATCTTAACTATAATAATATAATATCTCTTCTGAATTATGCTAAGACTTAATCTACTGTGCAGAGAAATTGCCAGTACTGAAAATGTCAAAACAGGTCAGAAAAAAATGGAAAGGCTAGCAATCATTATTTAAAATAAATATACAAATCACAGAATGACCCAAGTTGGAAGGGACCCCAAGGATCATAAAGCTCCAACGCCCCTGCCTTACAGGGCCACTAAACTTCCATGTTTACTAGATCAGGTTGCCCAGGGCCCCATCCAACCTGGCCTTGAACACCTCCAGGGATGGGGCATCCACAATGCCCCTAGGCAGCCTGTTCCAGGACCTCACCACTCTCCTAGTAAAGAACTTCACCCTTACATCCAATCCAAATCTTCCATCTTTCAACTTAAAAACATTTCCCCTTGTCCTACTATTACTAGCCCTTTCAAATGAGTTTACTCCTTTCCTGATAGTAGGTACCCTTCAGGTACTGAAAGGCTACAATGAGGTCAAAAACAAAGAATATTAAAAATATGCATAAAGAATGCTTAATTCTTTACCTACCATAGAATACAGTGGGTTTAGTCTACATGTCATTAAGAGTTTTTAAAGTAAACTTGATGTAAAGGCATATCATTTCCATTGATAAAGATAATTGGTGAGTGCACAGTTATACATTTGTACAGTTATATATTTATAAAGACAATATGTAAACAGAAATTAAACAGATGTTTTGTATGAAAGACTATTTTGATAGAACGATAACCTATGATAAATGGAAAAATGCTCACCAATGTTGAAGGATCTCAGTAAACTCCACAAAGGAGCAATCTCCAGAATAAGAAACCCTGCCGTAGTAGTAGTCAGCCCTTAAATGAGGCCTGGGAGAGGTGGAGCTAAGCTCCACCCTTTCCAGTAGCACAGATGAATTACTTTCACCTGTGCTCCCACAGCTGACTCATTGCTTGCCTCAGGCGGTTAATCAGAGGTTCAGGCTGTGATCAACAGTTTCCCATACAGTGGAGTTACACGTGCTTGACTGAGCTCATGTCCTTTTAATAATTGCTTTAAAAAGTTATAATCAAGTAAATAAAGGAAACATCTGTTGTCAAATAATGAAAAATGCTTTAGTCCTGTTATTCTGAATTCTTTCCTTCTATCTATGTGTTGTTCTTCAACATCAACTCCCGTTTTGTAAGCACTGAATGTACTCTGCTCTCAGTTTTCTGTCAAATCACATAATTAATCTTCACCATTTTCTAAGAGCTATTGTATAATTTGCATAGTAAACATTTTTCCTGGCTATTTAAACTTTGCTAAAGAGATTCTGGGAATTAGTATGTTATATCTTTTGATATATCCTGTATCAAATAATATTAAAGTCATACAATGATTTGTTCCTCTTCCTACTTTTAGGATACTCTTAAGGATCTGCATTATGTTTCAGTTCTAGAATATATAAAGGTTTTCTTGTTCTGTTGAGGGAAGCTTTACTTGAAATAATTATTTTTGGAAACCTGGGCATATCAAAATAAACTTCCTTGTATTACTGCTATTGTGGAAGAATGTAATTCTTTGTAGATATTCAGTTAAGTGCTTTTTAGTGTCTGAAGTCATAAAACCCTGCATATCTCTCCTTATGCTTATGGGCTTAACATACATTTTGGAACCATTTATTGCTAATAGGTAGCCATTTTATTGGTATCAATAAGTTGTATGAATTACAGCAGAGTTCCTCAGATCTGGTGTGAGAGCAACGAGTTCTGAGAATCTGAATGCTATACTGTCCCATGTCAGCAAGCAGATAGTATTTAGGTATTTGTGGACAGAAAGCTTCCAGTATCACTCACCTGATACTATTAACACAGCAATAATAAAGCACACACAAAATAAATGTTATTGTTTGGTCTACTGGCATGCAAGCAGAAATAGCTGCACAGAGGAAGGCTAGATGATTGCTCACAGATGACATAACAAACATGGTGAAAGAAATGAGTCTGCTATAACTATGTGAGGGCTGTTCTCATGGAGAGATATTCACACTGTCATGTCCCATTGTAAATCAGGACACAGTCTAGCCTGTCAAAAATATTAGGCAAAAATTAGAGTTTAAAGCAACATGTCAGATGTGGTTGTGTTAGAAAAGAAACATTCAAAGAACAGAGGAAAACAACTAAGCTGATAAAGTGACATATAGATGTGGGTGAGAAAAAAAAGGAAGGGACATGCAGATAAAGTGAGACTCTCATCCTATACACCTACCACTATGCCTCACTGGCATGATACAAAAGCATTTGAAAGTTAATTAGCTTCGTTTTAAAAGCAAACTGATAAGTCAGATCTTCCTGCTGTAATGAAAAACTTCAGAAACAAGTTTGTTAATAAATCAGGGTGTTGCTAAAGTGAATAATGTTTTCTTCTTTAGAACACATTCCACCAGCAATATATTTCTCAAACAACTAGAGATGGGAATATTTCTGAGATAAATCCTTTCTATGTTTTATCCAGAACAAGTCTTTTTAAAATGAAATAAGATAAATAAATAGGTTACAGATAAGACCTTGAACAAGATACTTATGTTCATTTCCCTGATCTGGCTCTGATAAAATAAGGATTTCAATATAGCTCTCCCAGTGCCCACAAAGAAGCAAGCAGCAGATTTTCTTGGTTTTAATTTTATGCTTATCTTTTACCTTGTGCAAAGCAGGAGCTATCTTACAAGTTCAGAAGCTTTTAAGACATAATGTTCTAGGTCTTCCAGATACACAGTACTCAATAGGAACAGCGGTTATTGAATTTTCCCTTTGCAGCTCTATCATTGCTAACAGGAGTAAAAACTGAGTGACAAGGAAATCTATCAGGGACTAGATCTATAAATTGCTTTTCATACAGAGAGTAACCTAATGCATGCTTGGAGAATGCCTGTGCTCAGACACTGTGTGTTGCACAGTCAGTCACAGCTGAACAGAAAACATTTGTTGTACAAAATTTTCTGGAGTGTTCAACATGGTTCTACACATAGCTGTGTACATCTGAAAATGTCTTATATACATAAGAGAAAGCTGAGGTGCTCAAAGGCTTCTTTTCCTTGGTTTTCATGAGCAAGGGACCCAATGAGATCCATGCAAGGGTTCTGAGGGAACTGACAGATGAAACTGCCACATCACCATCCATCATATTTGAAAGGCCATGGCATTCTTAGTAGATATCAAGAATAAGTTCTTTATTTTGAGGGCGTTGAGACACTGGACCAGGCTGCACAAAAAGTCTGTGAATACCCCCTCCCTAGAAGCATTCAAGGTCAGGCTAGATGGGGCTTTAAGAACCCTGGTCTAGTGGGGTGTGTCCCTGCCTAAAGCAGGGGAGTTGGCACTGGATGATCTTAAGAGTCCCTTCCAACCCAAATATTCTATGATTTTATGATTCTCTAATACAGGTCTCTCCAAAAGGAATACCTCCTATTTATTTCTGTGGAAAATACAACAGCTACAAAGAGCACAATAACACTATTTGATAGAGCAAATTCTCAGCTAGAAAACACTGTTTCAATGTAGTTACAGTCATCAAGTATTCATTTTCACCAGGAAGGAACAAGAGCCTGTAAACCACACTCCTAACAGTCTGTGTGGCCATTTGGAATGTGGTTTGTCCCTATCCTCGCTGTTGCCACTGCTGAAATGCGCCACCCAACACCTCACATTTGATTTATCAAAACTTATTGCAATCATGAAAGATAGTGTCTGCCTATATGCAGTAATATATTCATATTTTTGGTTGTCTTATCTCACCAAAGCTCAAAACCTGTTTTGATATTGGTATTTACTGGATGTGGTGTTAGTAGGAAAAAAACCTGTGAATTCATGAATAAATTACTTTAGTAATAGTACTGCTACTTTTCTTATAAAAACACATGATGTTTTAATAAATATTAATCTGTAGACCTTTAATATTAATTTATGGATGCAAATAACTTTCTAATTACCACTAAAATTCTCAGCAAAACAAGCCCACAACTTTCAGTAATGAATTGAGGTGTTCTATTTGCAATAGATGTTTTTCTTTGATGAAGTGTTGCTAACTTTTCTAAATGATAAATAGAAATTATACAAACTTTGATTAGACCTACTAGGTTTATAAAAGAACTATTAAAAAAAAATAATAATTATGCACAATTCTGAGAACAGCATTGTAGAATTAAGTGTATTTTGTTCAATAAAATGTCTTTTGACATCTGAAATTCTATAATGTTGAAAATACTCCCAAATGAACTTTGTTGTTGTAGCTCATTCTCAACATATGCCATTAAGAGTACCATAGATTTGTAGTAATTATCAAGGTAATATCTGAATTTATTTTCACAGCTGAGTAAATAAGGAGCACATTCCTGGTAACTGCTGTTGAATTAATTTTATAGTAATCATATTATATTGATGTATTATCAGTCAAACAGCACTTAGACTAATTGCTTGAAGAACAACTATTTTCTAAAACTCATATGACTTTTCTCTGTTTCAGACATCTTCCATAATATCAGCAAAGCTGTTTAGCTGGAAAAACATGACAAATGATTGTACAGCCAATCCCTTCTGTATGTTTTGCAGCACTTCTATCCTGACATTACTGAAAATTTGCTTCGGTTGATTACTATGCAAGTATGCTGGAAAGATGTAGCTCTGCCTCATAAAATGATTACCCTGGATTTAACCACACTGCTTTCATTAAGGTCAGAGGAAATGAAGACTTACATTTCTAATAAGACTTAGAACAGGAGACTGTCTCTAGCCTGGGAAATTTTCAAATGATCTTAAGACTTTTACTATTCTACCTGAGAATAAATCTTTATTGGTTTATTTACTTACTTATGTACTAAAAAATAAATAAATTTTTAAAAGTTTCATAAAAGGGATATTTCAGCCTGTCCTCTGATTTGTCAGGAGCCAGCAAGCAATAGCTTTTGCCTACTAGAAGGAATAAGTCCATTTATGCACTCCAGTTATGCGCTCTGGGAAGGAAATAATAAAAAAAAACAGTCTGTTTGCTCTGAGTGAGCATTCAGCTGCCTCCTTGCTTACATGATGATAACTAGCTGAGGCCAGGTCCAAATTTAACTTCTATTTTATTGGATAAGGAAACTGTACCTTCGCCCACAGAAACCTGTTCAGTGTGAGAACGTTTATTTCTCAGACAGTAATGAATCAGTGAGGGAAGGGAAGAAAGAAGTCATTCTATTTCAGTTCTTTTAATTCTATTTGTAATATTTTTTATATCAAATTTCTGTTCTCTGAAGTAAAAGCAAAAACTCAGAGAATTCTTAAAAGGGAAAAACTTTCTCCCACAGTATGAATAAAGCTGTGGGTTCATGGATGCTCATCTTCAGCAGAGCTATATTTAGATATAAATTGCCCTTTCTCCAGATTGTTAAGTGAATTTACTCTCTCTGGAAGTCTCCTTCATTTAATTTGTTCTTCATGATTATATTCATTAATCTACAGAAAATCTGTCACATGCATTTTTCAAATGCATTGTTTTTATACTGGAATTAACTGTGTTGACTCTTGAAACTATTAGTCAAGGTACCCTCTTCCATTCTCTTAAAGAGCAGACGTTCAAAGAAGTAAGAGTGGGAATGGCATCATGTGTTCCAATATCATTTTCACTCTGAGAACTGCAGATAAAACTTTTGTTCCATCCACAAGGAGAAAATAACCAAACTTCCTGATCAGTTTCCCCCCAAGAGTATACAGAAATCAAGGTCCTGTGCTGGCTTGTTGGCCTCTGGCTACAACTTCTGCAACAAAACCATAGCCAAAGGCTCAGCACAGCATCTGGGACACAGCCCAGAACCTGATGTATTTGCTTTCATCGTCTGTTCACTGTACTAGGCCAAAAACCCCTCCTGACAGGTAGCTGATACATGGGTCACTTTTTTTTTTTCCCCCATGGAAACTGCAACAGCTACAAAGAACACAGTATAAATATTTGGTGGAGGAAATTCTCAGCTACAAGACACCATATTTCAACACAGCCTCCACCATTTTTTTTTTGCCAGAAATGAACAAGACTGCATGCTGCACTCATGATAATCTGCAGGTGATCTGCAGGCACTGTCATCACTGCTGAAACGTACCACCCATCGCCTCTCTGTGCTCACATCCACTGTTTGGTCCCTAGAAATGTTCAAAAAGCATCAATGAATGTGTGTCTGTCTTTAAAGTTCACTCTGAAACTATGATGCAAGAGTATGAAAAAACATTATTCCAAAATTGATTTAGTCTGAAAGTGTTCATGTAAATTTGTTTTCTTTCTGCTCAGAAAATCTAATGCTAGTCAGGGAAATACATAGTGTAAATCTTTTTTTCAACTGTATACATTGAGTTCCTGAGGTTGATTTTCATCAATTCTAAAAATGATGAGGAGAAAGTATCAAGTTTTTTATTCATAAGAGGAGCCAATTAGAAAAAAACTAGTAAAATATATACGTTACTGAGGACAATGCAATTGTACAGTTTTATCAGAAGGAAATGCCTTGTCACATATCTAAATACAAGGTCAGACATCCAGGAGCCAAACAGTTGCATGCAAATTCCCACTGCAGAGTTGTACTTACAAAAGGTGAGACCAGACAGTTTTTGGCTGTTTGAACTGAGGACTACTGGGGAGGAACAGGGGTGTGCCAGTCCTGTATTGTAACAGGGAAACTCCAGCAGGCAGCTGTGTCTGATTCTACCCATGTTTCAGAAAAGGATTCTGAAAGATTACAAAATTTCAGGAAAGAGCTCCAAATCTGATTGAGGCCTAGAGAGATTTAAGAGACTCAGAGTAGTTAATTAATCTAGCATGTGATGTGATCATGGCCTTCAGAAGTACCTCTGTGGAGAGAAGACTTCCTATAATGACTTCTTTAACTTAGTAAAAAAAAAAAAAAAAAAAAAAAAAAAAAAAAAAGGATAATGAAATTCAATGCCTGGAAATCGAATTTAGACAAATTCAGAATAGAAATTATATGCAATTTAGTAAGAGAGAGGGAAAAAAAAAAAAAAAAAAAAAAACCATTGTAAAATTTACCTAGAAAAATATAAACTTTTCCACTCTTTAAATCTCTCTAATCAAAAGGTTTACCTACAAGACTCACTGCAGCTGAAACAAAATGCATGAAACTATCAGGGATATTATTGTGCTCTTATTATTAAGAGTAGATGGTGTTCTGCAATAAAAATCACAAATGCTGACTGAAATAAATAATCTTGTAATCCGTTCTTATAATTGCCCTTACATATGTGGGTGGACAATAGGAAGTTTTATGCCCTCTCATCCATACTAAATTGGGTTCATATATGTCTGTTACATAGGAAACACCAATTATGGTATATATTCATATATTCAGTTTGTTGTCATTGTTGCTGTTCTTGCTGTTGGTATTTTGCCTTTATATGTATAGGGAAAAAAATAAGCATTCAGCTACAAAGAGGTGCATTCTGAACATTAGCCTACAGGCACAGAGCACAGAGCTTGACAGAGTCCCTTATGGTGTGCTGCTTTCATTTTACTTATTTTTTGCAAAGTTGGATATGTTGTAGTTGTCTACTTAAGAAATGTAATTTTGATTATTGCAATTCTGTTGGTCTTTTATTTGTTTGTTTGTTTTCTTCCTTTGCTAAACTATGGGGATGTGAATATAATCTGAAGACAACTGAAGTTATCCGTAATCCACTTTGGATTTAAATAATAGGCGATCAAAGTTATCTGTAAGTAGTTATCTCTACTGCTGGGGATTTGCAGTTAGTTTGGGACAAAAGTGTGCCTTCAAAACAGATGTCATAATCATACACTGCTTTGCCTTGGCTAGCTGCTCTGTTTAGATTAGCTGTGTGGAGAACACTGGGAGCACATAAACTAGTAAACTTCTGGGCAAAACTAACGCTAGGAGCACCTTCAAAGAGATTATGGACTGTGCTGTAACCCCTGTTATGATCTTAGTCCCACTCACAGGCACTACTGCCACTCTTATTAGTTCCTTCTTTTGTGACTATGAAACAATGTAGCAGTGAAAGGCTCACAGTGCTAAAACCCTAGTGCACAAGAAGGAATATGGCTGTGTAAGCTTAGCTGGTAGGCTACTCATTGGCTTCAAACCAGGAAAAGCTCTAGGAGTAGCTGCCGAGACTTCTGGTTTTTTAAGCTCAAACAATTGTTTAAAAGCTCATAAATAACTTCTGTGAAATTCTTCCAAGGAGTGCACTCTAAAATCAGATTCATGGATCCATGTTCTCTCTTCAGTCTTCCTTTTGAGGAGGGGTGGTGAATGTGTGCTTGCAAGAGAGGCATTTAATATGCAGGTCTACATGAGTTTTCTTGCCACTGACTGCAGCAGTATCTATGTTTTATCAGTCTGAGATGAAAGCTCACTAGCAGGCATAACTTCCAATTTAATTTCACCCCCAAAATTTCTACAATTCACATATTTTGAAACTGCCCTATCATCCAACCTTAGTAGATGGAGACAAACAGGAAATTTACTTTCATTTGTCTGTACTAAAATGAGAATGTGAATGTGTGTTTAGTATAGACATTTGTTTCTAAATTAAGCTAGAAGCTAGACACTGAGATGTTCAAAATGCAGCATATATTAAGAGCAGAAGTTAGGATGCTTAGTTAATTTCTTAATGTACAAAATGTAGATAAAATCCATATTAAAATCAAATAGCAAATTAGTTCAGATTGCAGTGTGCAATTTCTATGTCTCAATTTTACTTACAGTTTGTGCAAAATAAAAAAAAAATTTTTTTAGCTCTTGTGTTCAGCTTTATTTAAGTGAGAGCCACAGTTGGCTACAGTAAGCTTTCCAATAAATCTGAGCAGACTTCAGGTTGCAACAAGTGATAGTCAGTCACATGTCATCAGAAGGACTTAAGACAAAAAACAAACATGACAAAAAAAGAAAAAAAAATGAAGAAGGCTGTGGCAAATCTAGCATACTTGATTATTTTCCCTTAATTAATAAGCTATTCCTGTTCCTCTTCAGATTGGTGTTGTAAATGAAATTTAACATTTACATCTTCCATAGAAAAGGATGGCCTATACTGTTTGTCTGGAAGTATGGAAGAAAGGGGTTAGAGAGAGACAAAGTCTTCCAATAGAATGTTCTTTTAAAATCTTTATTGTTTTAATAATCTACAACAGATATTGTTAATTTTCTGATAATGAGAGGATGTTTCAAGAAAGATGTCTTTTGTTAACACAATACTGTCTTCTAACTCCATCCTTCAGTTATTTATAGATCATCATGCCTTTGCCATCCTACTCTTCTCAACCATCTGTTAACTAAGGCATATACGTTTAGTTTTTTTCTCTTGTTACACTTCATTCTTTCTTTTTTTTTCCAGTTAGCTAATACATTTCACAAGCAAACACTCAAAAGTGAATGCAGATATAGCAGATCTCAAAAACTCAGGAAGGAAGAGAATTAAAACCACTTTGCAACAGAGCAAGGAAGCTCTCTTTCTACAGAGTACAATGCCACTGAAAAGGTGACTTAACTGGGGTGTCGGAGGGATCCCTCCTGTGCCCTGTGTTTCAGGGTATGCTGTGAACCCTGACATCTCCAATCTCAATCCCAGAAATAGGATGTTGGCAATTCAGGATGATAAGAATCAGGCACTTGGTAAGGATGTCCTTACCTCTTTCATATTTTTTTTCTTCCTCTTGGTTAAGAAATCTCCTTTTCTTCTTTCTAAATTTTGTAGAAATTGAACTCCATAAAATATTTACATTAAACCAAATGAAGATTAGGTGAACAAACAAACAAACAAACAAACAAAAACAGCGAGTGGGTGGTTTTCTGTCTGCTTTTGCTTGATGATTTACTGTCTGTTGCTTGTTACAGGAACTGTGGGATATCAAGGAGAACTAGGGCAATTGCAGTGTCTAAACATGACTGGCAAATTGTCATCTGATGTCAGAAGTCTCTGGCACCAATTATATTTTAGTGTACCTTGACAGCTTTCCAACACTCATTTTAGGGAGTGTCTATCAGTTGCAATAATAATTGACTTGCCTGTCTGAACAAAAAGGTATAGCACAGAGATAATGTAAATTGCTGTTACTGTACCTTGTCCAGTAGGCTCCCATCATGACAATGTGGGAACAGAAAGGGCTGTAAACAGGTCAATGTAGTTAGAACAACTGTGCAATAAGGATAGTATTAGCTTCTTTTTTTTAAAAAAAATGTTCATTCTGGAGAACAGTTATTAGGTGATTATGATTGTTCTTATGGTCAATAGTTAACTGAAGAAAGAAATCTTCCAGCGGTAGCAAGAGGATATTTAAAATGTGTAACAATTATTTCCTTTTTTTAATATAAATTAACACGTCTAAGACATTTATTTATAGAAAACATTTGATTGCTTCCAACCAACTCGAAAATATGTTAAAATGTAACAAATGCATATGTCAATTTTCTTATCTTTTAATAGAGATGGTCAGTTTAGTAGATTGTCCTGACAGAGAATCAGAGTTCCTAACTTTAATTAAAGTTACAACAGTTTGAGACTCAGAATCCATCACTTCCATTATTTTGATCTGGCTGGTAGCATAACGTAGTCATTATTTTTTGACCTAGATATGCAGCAGTCTTCCAAAATGATGGATTTATGAAATTAGAGATCTCACACTGAAATGGATCAAATTACCCTGACAAAATTGTTACGTGAGCATTGTTTTAATTTTTTGGTGTCAGTAGGTAGACATGCTTACCCCAAAGAGAGAAAAGAAATACCATATAGACCATAACAATTTCATTTGAAAATCTACAATGCTCTATTAAAATAGTTGAGAATAATCTATGCAGCCTTGAATATTTCTTATGTGGAAATGCATAACAAATGTCACCACAGCTATAGTTTATGTGTCTGCTGGAAGAAGTTCAGTCCACTGTCCTGTGTTAGAACTTCTCCTCTGGAAACTGTGTTGTGATCATTATAGACAGAAGGAAAACTCACATCAGTCTGCATGTGTGAACAATTTCAGCTGGCCAATCAAAAACGTTGATGAATGGAATGTAAAGAAATACTTCTTTTCAGAGCGGAGATGTCTTTAGGTAATTTTTTCAAGGCATGGGAACACAAATTTGCTAGCTTTAGAATATGTCTCTTTTCAGTGCCATCAGTACACAGAAGCATTATCCTTATGCAAGGTTCAGTAAGAGCAAAGGTATAAAACTAAAATATAAGCTGCATATATTGGATCATCACAATTAATCCAATGGTATTAATTAGAAAGAAAAAAAAGCCTCCCATATTTTTGCTGTATCTTGGTAACAATAAGTGTTGCATAACATGAAAACTCTGAATAGTCTGTAATATTTATTTCAACCCATTCCAGGTTGAAATCTTCCTTCTCCCTAACGTTGTTAGTGTTTTTGTTGTTGTTGTTGTTGTTGTTGTTGTTGTTGTTTCATTGTTTATTTTTTCATGACAAATGACATTGAAAACTCTCCATCCAGAAATCACAGTGATCACAGTGAACACCTATCTGTCTACACTTTAGCATTTTTTTTATGTTTTGATCTGTCAGATCAAAAGGGCTACAGAGATGATTTCATACATAGTCACAATTTTCTTTGGGGCAGGGGAAAATCGTCAGCTGTTATGTAGAAACACATTATCACATCTCATTTTAGCTTTTGAAGACAAATCAAATGCTTTATTTTCTCACTTCTCAAATTTGAAATGACAGTGCTAGATTGATACAGCTTGCATGCCAGGAGGGGACTGGAGCAAAAGGAGAAACATAAATGTCCAGAACGTATTCATTGCTAGAAGCTAACATCCAGGTGCCTGCCAAGGAGTCATGGCTAGCTTAGCTGCTTCCACCAGGAGATCTTTCCAGTTCTAAATCACTTTGATGAAGAGAACCTGGGGACTGATGAGGCATTCAGTGATGCCAGTTTTATTGTCAGGACTTACAGCCAGATTCCACAGACAAAATCTGCATGTTGGATAGGTGGAAGTAGTCATCTTTGTAAAGACTGAGCTTCACACACAGCAGGACATAGGGCTGCAGCCCGAGAAGAAAAGAGTTACTCTGTGTTTGTTCCAATGTAAGAAGAGAAAGAACTAGGAAAATTCCTCGCTGAGATTTATTTTTTCTAGTATTCAGAAGATCAAAGTTAAAACTGAGCTGATGTGGGAAGAGAGTACTTTTAGCAAGACAGGCTGTATTTTCCACTCTCACAAACACATTCTTAATAAAGAAGATGTAAAGTGGGAGTAAACTCATAATTTATTCCTTGGCCCTGAAGGAATAATTAAAAGCTGATTTTTTACCAAAATCACAGGATTACCAAATTTTCAGAATTTCTTTTGGACATTACAGAGAAATTACTAAGATTTTTATGGAGAATATTGCAACAATAGTAAATAAAATGAATAATTGCTCCTTTATTTTCTGTATGTGAATTGATTGAAGTGGGCAACTGACAGCTGTGGACGAGGAGGCTGGTAAACTTTAAACTTACATTTTAATTGTGTAAGATTTCAAACAGATAATGTAAAAAAAAATAATTTAGAAAGGATTCTGGAATAATGTCATTAGTATGGGAGGTTGGAAGGAGTTCTACAGAATCCCAGGGGCCAAGGTTGTGTTACTCAAACAAGAATTAAGAAGTATGGGTATTAGCAAAAATGATTATCATGACACAGTAAAAAATAAGCTCAAATATGTCTCCCTTCTGGACTTCTTACAGGCTTTTCTTCCATCAGAATATTTATGTTGGGTAAAACACTGTGGCCTCCATTATCATATCATGTAACAGTCACAGAGTCACGCCATGGGCACAGGAGAGAGCAGTGCTCTTCCCATTGGCTCTAAAAGCTCTTTCCTTCTTCTCAGCCTTCAGCCATGAATACCAAACCCTGACTTTTTTCAGGTTAAGGGTTAAGGAGAGTATGCCATAATGCTCATCCATTCATGTGAGTGGAAAGATGATTTGAGACAGCAAGAAGGCAAGGAAGGCATTGCTAGCCATTTATCTGACTACTTGCTTTGATAGATTGTGTAATTAATAATTTGGTAGGAGGAATGTAGCAGTTAGCCAGCCAAAAGCACTAATGCTTTGGAAGAAACTATACATCTAAAATGAGAAGCACATTTCATCTTAAGGAAAATTCAAGGTTGCTTAACACCATAAATAAAGATTTATTTTGTGTTTTTAGTTTAAAACACATCTGTTTTAAGAGGTGCTTAGAAACACTGTAGACACTATTGTCTGATTCCAATTAGCGTTCCTGAATTATTGCCGCTAACTAACTATCTACAGAGAACGCAAGAAAAAATCAATAATTAAAGAGAATTATTCAAACCCTTCAGTGCACCTAAAATTAATTGGAAGATATAAATTGAAAACTCAAAGCAAGTACATTCAAACACAGAAGTGTATAACAAATGAGCCTTGCTGAGGGAGTGCAAAGAAGTCATTTCATACAACCTGGGCATGTGCTGGAGGTAGCTCTCACAGAAGTAGGAAAGCTGGAAAGTAAGGATGTGCAAACATCAACTGCCCAGATTGTCTAGAGAAATCAGTGCAATTGCAAGTTTCTTCCATCCTTTTACTGTAAAACAACAAAAACCCACACTCCACAACCCTTTTCTGCCCCCAAAGAAAAAAACAATAAACAAACAAAACAGGTCAATCAGTGAAAGAAACCAGCTTACTTATTTTGTAGCAAAGGATGCCTGCATTTAGTGAATGGACAAAAAGCAAAAGCCAGAAAGGAGACTGATACAAAATAAAGTATACTTAAAGTAATATGTCTGTTTTCTTCATTGAAACCTTGATCAGGACACCAAAGGAAGAGCGAAGTGCATGAAATAAGTCTGATAGTAGTGAAGAACGTGTCGACAAGAGTGCAACTTTTAGCTCAGCTAAGACAGTAAAGGTAATTGAAGAGGGGGAAAGAGCTGCTTGGTTCACCTTCCGTATGATCTTTACTGTTTTCTCCTAGTCTGTAAGATAATGACCTTTTATTCCATCAAAGCAAGCAGCAGCTGTCAGATTTTTGGCCACAGTTTATCCTGGGCAAAGCTCTCAGCAGCTCTTGCTGAAGTGCAAGGTGGCTCTGAAATTAAGAAAATTTCCCTGTAGGCTCATGTTAAGGTTTGTCGCATAAGAGGAGATATTTCCTCCCAGACTTGCTGCAGCAACTGCACATAATGGAAGTTCTTGAACAGAGCTAGACGGTCCAGCCAACTGATTAAATATAAATCGTATTTTTTTACTAGCAGTATCCAATTTAATTCTAGATTTCTCTGCACTCTTGCAGGAGAAAGGCATCATGAATGACAGTGATGGATCAGTTAGGGTTTTGCTTTATTTCAGCAAGTTTAAAGATACAGGCTTCCCAAAAGAAAATGTACAAATGGTCATTATTAATGGAGAAAATCAATTCTTTGCTCAGGAATTTCAACATGAATGCATTTTCCCAAATATGTAATTGTCAAGAACTTTTCTTATATCAACCAATTCTGTATAGACTTTCCAGTGTGTTTCCTCAGTATGATGAGACAAAGATGAAGAAGATGGAGACAGGTGATCAGAGGAAATGCCTGTGTAAATAAACTGCTCTAATGCCTGACACTATGCTGGCAATCAGGATGTGCAAGAAAAGTGTGAAAAATGGCTTATCTTTTCAACCCTGTAAGTGATTCATGCAGTTTGAGGCTGAAACACACCAATTCCACTTAGTATTGAAAAACTGCTGCAGCTGCCACCTCTGCTGTTTGTAAACACATACGAAAAGTCATTTTATGGATGGGCTTCCCTGTGTTGTCTCTCAGAGTTCAAAACACACATTAATATTTTGACTACCCTGCTGGAAGGATCCTTGAAACACTTTAAATAAAGTTACTAGCAAATAGCTGGCATGCTCTGCTTATTACTGATACATACAGATTTAAGCATATGAAAAATATGATGTGGGTGATCTCACTTCATTACCTTTGTTTGGAGAGGAGTCTGTGTCATAATCCAAGTGATACAGTGATGCGCTGGCACTATAAACTGGCAGAGAGGGAGGGAAAATATTTTCCTTTTCCAGTCACATAATGCATAAGATATGAAACGAATGTTGTAGTTGATGAGCTGCAGGCAGTAGATTTGACACAACATACAGAATTTCACTGGAATCATTGTATCTCAGCTTCCCTAGACATCGATATAATTAGCTCAAATGAATGAAAGTTGTTCTGTCTTTACTGAAAAAAGGAAGAAATGATATGACTGGAGTTTGGCAGACCTTCCATGTCAACAGATTATACACAGAAACTACTTCTTAATTTTTCCTTATTTTACTCCAAATATTTCAATTACATCAGGCACTTTCGAAATTTTCTTTTAATGTCGCTTGTCCAAAATCTCAGTCTTGGTTGAAGTAGTACAAGTACAGTTATTGTGACTTTTATGAAATTAAGATGGTAGCTTTCAGGAATATAAAGTGACACCCACTTCCATTCCCATCTACTTGAAAAGAATCTGAACTGTTGTTACAAATCCATGGTAATGATCTCTGTACTGTACTTTGAAGTTGCTGAAAATACAGTTCATGAAAGCTGACCAAAAAATTCCATCATATGAACTACAATGCATGATCTCCATTAGCAGCTATTGATTGTGTGTATCTTTCAGTAAGAAAAACTGCATATAGGGCTATTTTGTAGCCTCAGCATGAGATTCAGATGGGCAACTTGGATGACAATGAAAAGGTCCATGAGAAGGGAACAAAAGTTCCAGAATCAGACTACCAGTGCTGGTGTGGGCCCATGTTAATCATGTTCCCCCTCCCGGCATATCCAAGACATATAGAGTGATTATTTAAGAAAAAAATATATCCAAATAGCATAAACTGAAAATTCATATATCTCATTACACAATGATAAATTCAAAATAAATCTCCTTGCTAAACATCTGCCTCTAGAAGCCACATGGAACTGTGAGAAGAGCTGCTTCCAGTGGAGTCATTGGGTGAGACTGTTGAAGAAATACAGGTGCATCAAAAAATATCACTACATAAACCCAGCACTCTTAATATATGTCCTGAGGTACACATGTAAGCAGCCAAACGAGAAACCTGCTTGTCATGACAACTAAGGAGTTGACTGAAATTCCTCTGGCTTAAATAACAGCTCTTCAAAGGTCACTGCAAAATCCTGCTGTGAAGATATGCACATCCTAACATGTGCACACCCTGAGTTCTGCATTTTCAGAGCTGTCACGTCTCACACATTCACAGTGAGGCTCGCTGCCTCAGTGCCCTTCTCAGCCCCTGGTGCTACGCCAGCTGGCCAGGAATTCACACCATCCTTCTGCCTTCTCTGCCAAAGGGCTGGGAAGGGGGCTGCCCCTCAGCTCTGCAGGCACTTGTCAGGAGGTTTGGGCTGTCAAAACTACTTTCTCTTTGCATAGCTTGCTGCAATCCATCCCTTTTCACTGTATTGACTTTGCTGTGAAACCTGGAAAAGTATTCTGGGATATTTGCTGGTCACATGGAAACCTAATTATCTACTTTATGCAGCACATCAGTCTTCATTGTGTAATGTCTGTCTTAAAAAAAAAAAAAAAAAAAGTAAAAAAAAAAAAGTAAAATAAATAGTGAAATTAATCACTGTAGTTTTCATTTCCACTCTCTTCAAATACCTTTCTCCTTCTGGCACCACAAAAGCATTCTTTATTACAGAAACTCAACATTTGGATTTTAAGTTGCTTGGAAGAATTCAAGATTGTTTCCAGGCCCCAAAGTTACATTTTTTATTTCACTGTTTTTCGCTGTCATTAATGGCAGTCATTAATTTAACAACTCTGCATATTAATGCTTTTTGAAATATGCAATATTAATTTTATTACTACCTCACTGAAACATTTTATCCTATTTTTCAGAACAAATGTGTCCTTTTTATGCACTTCTAAAATCCAATTTTCAGTTTTAATTGTGATGTAAATAGAAACACATTTGCATATTAAAAAATAAACAAAACAAAATTAAAATTAGTGTTTTGACTAATAGCATAAATAGTTACAATCTTTCAGAATGGACAGTTAAAAAAAAAAAAAAAAAAAAGCCCACACATTTTCCCCCACATAAATTAAATTTGAAAATTCAGACAAATCCAGTGTGAGGAATTCACAGTGTGACTTGGTGAAAAAATCCCATCTACCTCTGCATGGAAATAAAAACCAGTTAGCACCACAAACACTTATTCATTGTGTCTGTAACATGTTGTGCTACAAATTGAGACATAGCAAGGCTTTCTTCTTCCAAAACTATTTCCAGGTTTTTCTGCTCTGGCATTTCCTTTTTTTAAAGCCCAGATGAAACACATTCCCACAGAATACAATCTCATTGTTTAATCTTCTGCAATTAGTCCCTCAGCTGAACATAATTATCCTAATTGAGTAAAAGATAGGCAGTGACAGAAAGGTGTGCTTGTGGATGAGGAGGAAAGGCTCAGCCTGGCCCATGCTCTTCCATCCTTTGCCCAGACTGCTGTACTGCAGGTGTTCAGCATCAGTATGGGCAGGAGGCTTGGAATACTGTGAGCACTGAACTTAATGCAGGCTTTAATATTCATCTGCAGTAAATCTGATGCCAGTATGCTACATTTTGAATGTGCTGCCATCATAGTGTCCAGGACATTTTACTTATTTAACTCTCTTTTTTTCCTCCCATAAGTATGAATGCGTGTCTCATCCATCCATCCATCTGCACATTCATTTATCTGTCCATGTATATGTATATAGCAAGTGAGACACATACAAGCAAATATAAATGCATGCATACACACTCCTCTATCCCTCCAGCTCTCCTTCAATTATAAAATGATAATTGTATTTGCTGGCAGTGGGTGGTCTGCAGGATAAACATAGAATATATCTGCATATAAAGCATCTTTGAGTCATTGATCTGTATGAGTCATTTAACTGAGACATACACTGGCATGTGAGGAGATGTAGGCAACATTTATAACAGACATATGTGGTATATATTTATGTATCTAAATTCTCTACTCTGGAAAAATAGCAAGAAGGTCTTCATATAAAGAGAGAAAATGATAAAGCTGGAAATATTAAGCAACATAAAATAGATTTATCATAAACATACACAAAGGAAGAATGATACGTGATATACCACAAGACTTTTGAAAAGGCAGTGGATGCAATTAACTGCAAAAAGCTGTAGAAAATTGTTAGCTGTGAGTGCTTTCTGTAGGAGAAAGATGTGGGGGAACAAAAGGGTAAAGAGATTGCAGAAATAAAAGGGTTATACTCTTCCATGGGGGACATCTGCAGATAGGTTTGTGCCAAGATGGGATGCAGTCCAGAGCAGAATCAGGAGGAATGATGGAGCGGATGGGCTGTGAGTGTGAGTGTGAGCCCCTTCTGCAGCCCAGTCCTCATCCTGGGGTGAAACAAGGGCGGTGCAGCTTGCTGCGGGAACTGTGTGCGGTGGGAGGAGAAGGATGAGGACAGGAAGCTGAGGGATACTGAAAGGGAAAGAGATAAGAAAAGAGTAAGAAAGTAAGAGGGGAAGAGAGGAGCAGCATAATGGGATGCAAGCACTGAACCCTCCATGAGAGGATTTGATTAAGTGTTTTTTATTACATAAAAATAATGTTTCATATATTTCAAGCCATTTGATAGGATCTTTTGTCTCTTCCCAACTACCAGCAGATAGAAATCAGCTGAAAGAAGTTAATTTGACTCATTTGAAATGTCTCAAAGGGCAATAATGAAAAGTAAACCTGAGATCTCAGCACTTTCTTCTTGTTCTTGCTTTATTTTATTTGTTTGTTTTTTTAGTTGTTCCTGGAAATTTGTGAGAAAAAGTTGACTCTGTGTGCTAATTGGAAAGAGGAAACTTTCTTGCAATGCAACATGGGCTACATCAGTGTGTATATTTGAGTAACAAATGTTTGCACTGTAAACGTAAGTACAGAAATCTATGAGCACCTTTAGACAGGTCAGAATGCTTGGAGGAAGGGAATACAGCTGTCACTGAACTGAATTATTGAAAAATATCAAGCTGTTGTAAAATGGAAGGGAAATTTGAGATGCTCATGTCTTCTGCTCTAATAATTGTTAAAGTGCTGGAAGGAATGAACTAGAACACAGAACAAAAATATTATAATGTTATTATGAGGATTAATTATATGCACTTATTTGGAATATTTGTCTCACTTCTTATCATCTTAGAAAAGGATATGACAAAGAGGTTTACAAACAGACAAGATGTGATATTAGAATTACCAAGTGACTGCTATATGGAAGGAAACTGAGGTATTGTTTCATCTAAAGTGAAAATGAGTAAGACAAGATACTCTATAAAGATATGTTATAAAACGGATGTATGGAGGGGCAACTGATACAAAGACACAACTATCATATTAATCTCACCCTGAGAAGTAAAACAATTAAACAACTGAAGGAAACACATGTACTTAAGCTACGAAATGAATAAACTCTGCTAGCAAATCTAAAGACTAATTAAAGCCAGTATGTACACAGAATTGCAAATATGCCTAATGTTTTGACATATACTGAGTTTTTCTTATATTTGCAAGCCCAAAGTCTATGAGTAGGTTGATAACAGTGCCACTTTCATTACTAATATTTCATGCATTACTTTACATAGGATTCCAACTTTGCATTCCTATACAGATCTGAAAAGTAAATGTTGCCATGGCAGTGTCACTATCCTTCACTCTATTCCACTTTCCTTTTAAACTTTGCAACAGTTTCCTCCAAGATGTTTCTTGCATATTAAATACTCTGGCCTCCAAGTGGTCCAATAGGGTACTGTTCTTTAATTCTCTCTTCAAAGGACTTAGAAGCTGCCTTTCTTCACTTTATTTCCTACTAGTGACTTTGGACACCCTACCAACACTGGTTTTCATGGTGTCGATCCTAATACCCATTCAGAGCAAGCCAGAGGCTGTAAAAGACAGAAAAGAATTTAGAAATACACCTTTCTGCACAAATAATATTGAGGGGGTTGGGTTTTTGTTTTGTTTTGTCTTTTATTTTTTATTTTTTAATTTATTATTATTATTATTATTTGTCTTCAGCTGATAGAGGATACAGAGTTCAGCTAGTCAAGGAAGTGCTTTAGCTTCGGCTGTGCACGTTTCCCACTTACTGGGGAATTCTGTTATAGGGAAAATTTCAACAGTAGCTAAGCTAGAGTTCGGATCACTGGTTGCAAAGATTTTAGCACTATTTTATGGTACAACCATTGTGCCAGGTTTGTTCATACCTCTACAAAATCTAGGCTGTGGTGAATGCCAAAACTGTTAATACAGCAATTGAAAGCAGTTGCATCTGTGACACTGAGGTTTTCTTGCTCATATCTTAGAATACTTCTCAGAATGTCTCTCCCTTTGGAGCAGAGTCTTTCTCTCTGGAGTGTTAACTTGATTTCCAAATTGGCTTCCTTCCATAAGCAGCTTGTGTAACTCCACATTCAAAGAAAATCAGTCTCTTAGATTGCTCCTTAAGGCACTACTTACCCTTCCATCACTTGCTTTGTAAAGAACTGTAAATATACCAAATAAATGGTGAATACCGCACGGGATTTGATAATGGCTTTCATTGCAAGTATCTGACCAGTTGTCAGTAAGAAATATGAAGCTTTTCACAAATACAGTTTGATTTATTTCAATGTAGTCAATTTTATAAATAAATAATACAAAATATTGATTTCTGCTCTTTCCTAGTGAAGTCAGATTTTCCACTGTTTTCACAAAGAGTAGCTGGAGTGAGGGAAAAATCTAATAATGTTGGATGCCTCCCACGCAACCCAAACAATCAGGATTTCAAGGTCAAGTATCACATCTCTCACTTCTCTACATCAGATACAAAAGCAAGTAAATAAGAATCATTTCTCTCTTCATTAAATAAACAAAGGAGGAATTTAGATTCAAACACATATACAAATATTCCTTTACTGATTTATATATTTCAACTTAAATAGAGGGTTAAACCAAGGGATTATAAAATTCACTAGAAAAAACTCAGGCAGGGACAACATGACATGTAACAAAAACAACACTCTCATTTCAGTCCTGGTAAAGGCTCTTCATCACGAGCTCACACAACAGCTGCCTGGAGCCCAACTCAGTTACAAGCCCAGAGCTGCTATACTTTTAGTTGACAGTTGGTCCTTAATGAATGCAGTGACTAATGAAGAGTACTTGATACTGGTTTAAGTTTGGAGGAATTTTAAGCCACACAAAAGGAAAAGTACAATAAATCTCTTTTCAACGATTCTGTGTGAAAAAAATTCTCTGTGCTTTTTAGTTCCAAGTACATCCAGGTCTCTCCAGACACTGTTCTGATTCTTTGTCATAACACTTTGGATCTCTCTGTTTGCCTGAAGGACCCTGCTCTCCTTCCAAAGTCTCTAAATACTTCATTTTTTTCTTTCTTAGGCTTTTGTCTCATGCATTTGCACCAGACGAAAATCAGCCTAAGACATTCTTTTAAGAAAGCCTATTTTCCACACACTTATTTTTCTGTAATTTCAGTTAATGTAACACTATAAGAATACTTTCAAATGAGATGGCAATATGTGCTCTGAATGCTAAAACCAAAGACCTTTTCTGAAGACTTTCTAAAGAATTATTATGGATGTGAATGATTATGGGTTGTGATGAGCTGGAATGTAGCAGGTAAATACCATTCCGGAGTTGAGCTT
Organism: Coturnix japonica; assembly: GCF_054131305.1. Lineage (NCBI taxonomy): Eukaryota > Metazoa > Chordata > Aves > Galliformes > Phasianidae > Coturnix > Coturnix japonica. Next base: position 35,912,917 of record NC_140665.1, read on the forward strand.
CAAAGTGATGAAGCCACCATGATCATAGAAGTTATGCAGAACAATTCCTTCTTCATGATGCTTCCCCTACCTTTCCTTATCTTATATTTCGCAGCAGCCCCTAGAAGGGTCATATTTTCAGCTGCTGGAGATAGAAGGAGTTGGTTAGAAATTTGGAATAACCAATTCCTCTGCTATCAGAGGCAAGGCCTGTCTAGCAATACAATATCTTGATTTGTAAAATCTGGAAATTTGTTTCAGTTAACTTGGAAAATAAGCCACACAGTAGCTATGGTTACTAGTAATATTAGAGGAAATGGACATGGCAATATTTGAAGATTTTTTTCTACTCCTTTACATTTTAAAACCTGGTTCTATAGATTCTGGATATTTTTGGTTCCTGAAATCATATGAAAATAAGATTTTTATCTAGATTGCAGCCCTACAACACTTTAAACAATGCAGTCAAACAGGGAAAGTAGAAAACAATTTATTTCTCAAAACTGTTAGAAAATGGGGGGAAAAAAAATTGATTCATGTCAAGGGACATGTAAGGCTGTGTTTTAACTTGCTTAATTTTAATTAGAGGTGGCACTAAAAACCATGAACTCAACTATTTGTATTGAATCCTTAAGGGAGACTGAAGAGCTGTGAAATGGGGAAGAAACCATGTAGTATCCTTCTGCTGCCTCTGTTCCTTGGAAAAAGGGCACGTCACTTCTCATAAATAACCCAATAAAAGCATCAGCTTATTGCAGGATGGCACATGATGATGGAATCACATAGCACTCAAGTTGTATTTGCTGCTCATGAAGGAACAGTAAGAACAAGAGATCTTCCACTGACACACACACTGTGTAGAGGGTGGCCAGCTACAGAATGTGGGAGATGTTACCAAACAGAAGAAAAGAAAAAAAAAAAAACAAACAACCTTTTTCTACATCTTATATTAATACTATGAGTCCTCAATGATAGTATAGTGAATATTCTGTTTCCGAAGTGTGGTCAGAGTATTATCGTCAAATTTCCTAACCATGCACAACTGTTGTAGGCTGGCAGAAACAACCCGCAAGGTTTGTTTGTTTGTTTTGTTTGTTTGTTTTGTGAGCAGCCGTGTGTGTATAAAAGAAATAGGTAGGAAGGGTGATCAGAGGCTCTGGCTGTGGGCTGAGCAGTCCTGGCAATGTGTTGACAGAAGGAGGAGAGGAGCTAGTACATGAGTAACACCAGCTGCAGTCCCTGCCGCTGCTGGCAGCCCTTTGTGAGCAGATACAGCACCTCCAGGTGTGATTATGAAGGGTATAAAGATCTGGAAAATCCATTACTTATCCATTTGAACAACTTTAGGAATTGTCCTTCATTTAGATATGCACAATGCAAATGTGAAGATATATATCATATTGATACTTACCTCATTTGTTAACTTCATTTAATATCCATTAAATTTGTTTCCTCAGGAAAAAAAAAAAAAAAAAAAAAAGAGCAAAAGTCAAATGGATGTTGGAAGCAATGAATGTTTATTGCAGCCAGTGAACTACAGCCACACTGTTGCCAATAAAGAAGATAATCAATTGAATGTATAAAATTTCCTTTGTCAGACTGTCACCAATAAAAAAATTCAGCACAAAATCCATTTTCTCAGCTGTATTACAGGCATGATTCAAAACCTTTTAAAGTGGTTATGGTCGAGTTCCACAACTGACCAGCAGCAGACACTTGAAAATAAAAGCCCGACTTTCTATCACTTTAAAGGCTGTAGTCGAGAGAAGGCATATGGCCATTAGATTTATTCTTTGTTCGAGCACTTAACACATACAAGAAGCACCATTTTCAGATTAAAAACCCTATTTTTTTTTCATCTTTGTTGTATTAGGCGAAATACGGGGATCTTATCAAGATGTGACGTGACAGGCCCTTCCCCATATTCTGGAAGAATCTTACTGACGGATAATACAGTGGGAGTAGACAAAATGGACGTAGGTTATATAAGGTCGTGTGTACTTCAATAAATCTCCATTTTACCACCCTACCACCTTGGTGTCACTTGGTAATTGGTCTAACTACTGCTTCAGTTGGAGGCGAGAGATCGTAAAGCCATTAACAATCGTAAAGCCTTCAATCTTCTGATTTATCTGTAAGTAGCCAAGTATTTCAAATATGAATGTCATATTTACTACATTCCATACTACATGTTTTGTGTTTTATTTTCAAAACATGTAAAAAAACAAGTCCATCCTATCTTTCCGTATGGATTCACTGCTATCCAGCAGTTAATATCCTAAGACTTACCTTCTACATAGAAAAAAATATCAGTCCTTTTTTAACATCTCTGAGACTGAGCTGGTTTCAGTGAGATTTCCAAGCCCTCCTTTGGAGCCACTGAGCAAATCATTAATCTGTTTTACTCTTGTACTTCCCTTTTTTTTTAATTTTCCAGGCAGAATTTCTCTACTTATGGTGTATCGAAGGATGCTGCTGTGATTCAGCCTTTCGTATATGCCAGGCTGGGCAAACCCGGTGGCGGGCAGTTGGACCCTGCTACCCTGACTGCCAAGCCAATGGGCTGAGCCGGCCCAGAAAGAATCAGCAAGGAGCAACGCTGTTAGAGCACTCAGGGCATATCCCAGAGCATGTGCCTTTCAGACCTTCATTAATGCAGAAGGATTTATGGACAGTTTTGAAGTACTTGGGGCACACAACTGAAATCCATTTTGCAAAATAAAGCAGCTCCTATTTAACCATATTTCTGGAGCTCTCAAGGTGCCAAAACTGCCTATTTGCTGCTTCCACCTGTCTGTTCAATAAATTGGGCATTCCACAGAGTTTCAATCAACTGAAAGCAGATGTTCAGAGACAAAACAAAACAAAACAAAGCAAAACAAAACAAAAAGCAAATGAGTAAAGCCAACTACCAGGCATTGTTATTAGAAACCTTCGGTGATTGCTCTGAGTCATGTCTTAATTCCATCTTAATTAGAAATAAATAGTAAAAATCATGTGGGAACACTGTATTGAAATAGGCTGGCCTTACTTGCAACATTTACAATCCAAGCATGTCAGAGCAGTGGATTTCTCTTTTTTTTTTTTTCTTTCTTTTTTCTCTTTTTCTTTTCCTCTTTGCCTTTTTCTTTTCCTTTCCTTTCCTTTCCTTTCCTTTCCTTTCCTTTCCTTTCCTTTCCTTTCCTTTCCTTTCCTTTCCTTTCCTTTCCTTTCCTTTCCTTTCCTTTCCTTTCCTTTCCTTTCCTTTCCTTTCCTTTCCTTTCCTTTCCTTTCCTTTCCTTTCCTTTCCTTTCCTTTCCTTTCCTTTCCTTTCCTTTCCTTTCCTTTCCTTTCCCTTTTCCTTATCCCTATTTCTTTTTCCTTTATCTTTTCATTTTTCTTTTTCTTGTGATGAAAATGCTTGATTTCAGGTCAGAAACTGTCTTGAAAAGAAGACTGCATCATGTTTTAGTCTTTAACAGTAAAGACTTTCCATTGATTCTGCAGGGATTTTTGTCAGTTTTCAATCTCCATCACTATCAAGTCAATATTACTTTTGTGCATAGACCTCTATGAAATTCTAAAAGCCAGACACACTGCAAAATATCTGGGTTTATTTTCCTTGCAATTGTTATAAAGTTCAGGCTTTACATAGATCACCTTGCCTTTGATTTGTAGCATTCATTGTGATCACAATGGTTATGGGAAGGACTGTTGGACTAGATGATCTTGTAGGTCCTTTCCAACCTTTTGATTCTATGATTCTGCGATTCACTGATGACTCAGCCTGCAGATGGGAGGCTGGACACACAGGAGCAGGTAGCTCTGTGGGACAGCTGTTCCTGTGATGTGGGGTTCAGCTGTGACCCAGCTTAGCTGGCCAATAGTGCAGCCTGGGCAGCCCTCACATCAAACCTAACAAAACTCTGAGCAGCGCAAAGGAGGAGACAGTAAAACAGAACCAAAGAGAAGTAAACTTTCCAGTCCAAGTTTTACATACCTAACTCAGGGTGTTCCAGTGGAAATGCAATTCAGTGACCACAGTGAGAGCTCATAAAAATTGAAAGCCAACTTCCAAGCTTTTTCTTTGTGGACCAGATGAGAAAGCTCCATTGTGGTTGCACAGAAGAAATATCAAACCTGTAATTTATGGCAGTGAAAGATAAATTACTGTCTCAGAAGCAGTTCTATCCCAGCAATGAAAGCGTAATGCTACTAGAGTGCTGATCTTTTGAAGAGATAAATATATTTTATTCCAGAAGTTTAACAACTTTTGGAAAATAAAATTCCATTCCAGCTGAATTATATTATAGTAGTTATTCTCTTCAAGAGAACTTTGAGCAGGGCCGAATATATATATATATATGAATCTCAGCATCATTATGGATGTACTTACACACTTAACGAGACATAAATGCAAGGAACTCTAACGAACAGAATTAAAAATCATGATTATGACTTAAATGAAGTAGACAGGTTCTAAAATTTCACAGCTGAGACTGCATCTGCACAGTCATTTATTGCATGGATACACTTTAATTTTCCTTCTGAAAGCAGGAGTAATTAGTGTTATGGAGAACATATGCAGTTATTAATCAGACAACTGTTTTATTGGAAGCACCAAAGCTTCAGCTGGTCTACAATAGCCTCTTTAACACTGGATTTACTTCAGACTTACAGCTACTGCCTTCTGATTGAAGAGAGGGAAACAAATGGAAAAGTTTGCTTGCTAGAAATACAGTGAGCTAGAACTGAAAGTGTCTGGACATTATCTGGGAGGGCAGATGGGATTTCTACATGTTGTCACTATTCTCTTGGGACAAACATGAAAAATTAGTTTGTGTTGGTCCTGAATACAAGCTTCAAATAATTATTAATGGATTGATGCAGCTTTGGAAATAGAATGCACTTCCATTACACATTTGAAAATAGATTTTCCAGATCACATTTGGACAGTTTACTCACCCAACTGGAAGTACTGAAAGTGTAATCTGGAAAAATACTTTTTTAAATAAATGAAACCTTTTTTTATAGTGGTTTATTCTTTTAAAGACGCATGCCTACTTTTCTATGAAGCAATCCATAAAATACTTCATTTTGTAAATAAAAAACAAGTATGTTAAAAAGAAAAGCACTGCTAGACAAATTTTGATGGGAAAGATGTCAGTGTAATAACATGACGTTGCATTATTTGTAATAGCAAATTCTAGACTTGTCACTGTTTTAACTTACTTTTCTATGAGCACTTCCTCTCAACTGACTGTTATGTGAAATGTCGGATACCTACAACTCTTAGATAATTTGTGAATGATTTTTTTAATTAGATTTTCTTTCCCAGATAAAAGAAAATAATTGAAATATATTATTATTATTATTCATGGCCCTGATTAAGTGTTCACTCTGTAGTAAACAAATATAAATACAACAGCAAACACAAAATGCATTATATGCTGTCTTAGGCTGCATCAGAATCAATGTTAATTGATTGTTCCAACCCACTTCCTGCCATGCAGTCACTGTGTTAACTACTAGACAACAATGTGAGCAATGAAGAACTGCAATGGGAGAAATAGTACTGCTCATCTCGTTCTGCATCCCTAAGAAGCATCTTTTACCATTGGGCTGATTTTCTAACATGCTAAACACATTTCTGAATATAACCTCCAAAAGAAATATCCTAGGATTGCTGGAATAGGTATTATTGTAACCACAGATTTCAATTATGATTCTTGTTCAGATAGGTCCCCATAGTTAGCACATTCCAGAGTGCTAAAAATATCCCATTGTGAATGAGAGATGCTACCTCAGCCAGCATCAGGAAACCTGGATCCTACAGCTGCCAGTGCACTGCATCACGTGTCTGTAGCATCACCTTCTGCTGCAGCATCCCACGGGTGGAAAGAAAAAATAAAATGACTAGGAAGTTCTTAGGAGAACACCAACTGACTTTCCCTGCACTTGACAAGGATACAATGACATTCCTTGAATAATGAACAGCTGAGAAGTCTTTTTCAGTAATAAGAGTAGCTTTCCCCTGCAAACTGTTTATTCACTCTTTTAAATGGCAGCTGTGGCCTGCAAAACCCAAATGAGAGAAACTGTACGAATTCCTTTGGGACAGTGATTTCTCCTGTGTACAACTTCATTGTTAATGTCTTACTGATGACTGAGTAAGGTCCTGGTGATCCTGTGGCCCCCTGTGCAAGCCAGGAGGCACTGTGTGAGCAGGATCTATTGCTTCACAACTGGAAGGATAGTCTCACAGCATCTGATTCCCTGAAGGACTGTACAACATTGCCTTCAGTTAGAGCAAGCCTACTGAGGTGTCCTTTTAAGTGAGATCTATTCAGCCAGAAACATATCTGGAGTGGCACCAAGCAGTTATCCTCAGAGACACAGTCACTTTCCCTTTTTCCTTTGAATCTACTGTGTGATTTCTGACATCTACTCTGATTAATTTTCCCAAATACAGGCACAGAAGTTTGCCAGACAGGCAGCTGGTGTGAAGAATTTTTTTTTTTTTTTTCTGTGTGGAAATACAAACAAATTCTGCTCTATTCATTTCATATGTTTGCTTTTCTTTGATCTTTTCCTGTATATTATGTTGCGTCAGTCAACATTTATGTCACTTTGGTTACAGTTGTTGAAGGAATACATTGTATGTTCATTATTCAAGTTCTCATAATCTGTGTGAATAAAAACAGTGAAAAAAATAATCTGTAACATGAAATGGTAATCTGAAATGCAAAATGAGCAATTTTCAGTGCAGTTTTTTGGAGCAAAACCTACAATGAAGTGACATGCTAATTAATAAAGGGGTACTGGAAGAGAGAATGGTACCAAAATCTCTCCAGATAGGGTGGGCAGGGCTAGACATTTTTAGGCATAATTAAAAAACATGTGTTACTGGGTGCCTCTGTAACAGGTCACTAGTTCCAAGACAAGCGATAAAAAAATCCAGTCCTGTGTCACAGCAGTGATTAAATAAATGTTACGTCAGGAGGCTTGAAAATAAAACTGAGACATGTGGGACCATTTCGCTGCTGCTTTATTCGGGGTTAATGTTGCCCCCTGTGTTGCAGCAGAGAACTAAGACTGTGAAAGTTAGACAGAAGGAAGAAGAGCATCAAGGTGTAAAATGCAGGAACAATTACCACGGTAAAGACTGTAATTTAAGATTTCTTTTTATATCGTCTAAATGAATGTACATTTTGGGGACTGTATTTTAGAGATAAGAGAGGAACTGCAGTGACACTCCAGCTTGCAGGGGAGAGAAGTCTCTCTTCCTGATTAGCATCTCAGCATCCCACTGCCCTCCTTCACTGTTGTGTCTCCAAACAAATGAGTCACAGAGAAAATCTCAGACAAGAACATTCCTTTATTGAAAAATGTATTCCTTTCTTCCCAGTATCCTATATCCTCTCCTTCTGCCCTCCTCCAAGAGTGTATTTGATTTTCTATTAGAAAATGCAGGGACTCACTTTCAGATGATGTTAGGGCTTGAAATTTTGTAGTATTTAACTGCAACTGAAAAGGATGCAAAAAATCTGTGTGTTTTCAAATGGATCATAAGGGAGAAGTATCTGTTAGATAATGTTATCTGTGACCTTGTATTGGATTGAAGGCTGGAAGGAGAGGAAAGCCTTGTTTTTAAACATATTTATTTTCCTTACCATGCTGTCTTCCACCTGGGACAAATGTATGATGCAGAGTGCATACACAGACACTGTGGGAGGTGACAGCAATCATTATTTTGTTAGAATCAGCAGCATAAAAATCATGAAATACGTGTAAGTAATACATTCAGGCTGCAAGGCAGACTTTTTAATCCAGAAAGAAGGAAATGCCAATTAAATGAAAGTGTAGGTAATGCTTTGCTGCTAATGATCTTACAAAATTTGTTGCTATCCTTGTTGGCTTAAAGACTGGATAAAGAATGAAAAAATCCACAATGTTAGCATGACCTTTAGCAGATGTAACTGCTGAATTTCTCATTAATAATGTATCCAGGTAAAAAAAGATCTCTTCATTAACCTAAGATACAGTAATTCAATTGCGTGAGTGCATGCACACACACACACACACAAAGAGGATGAGAAGTGAAAATTCTGATATGAACAGTTTTTTGTTTTATTTTACTTCATTTTATATGTATTGTATTTTTAACTGGGTAAGTCACGCAACCAGATTGTTCAGCAATATTATATATATACCAGTATCAGAGAAAGTGTATCTGAGAATAATTCTTAAATGTAGAAGTAATGAAAGCTCTGATGTTTTTCTATTCAGAAGTCTAATGATCAGTTTTCTGGCATTTGGTTCCTATTTTTCAACTCCCATCCTAAAAATCTTGCATTTCCATGAGGCACTGCATACAAAGCAGTACTTCCAGTTTGAGGAAAAACCTTTATATATACATATTAAAATGAGTAGGCATTATTAAATTTGAGAACACATAAAATCTTAGATAACAAAATGGCTTAGGCTGGAAAGAACTTCTGGATGTCACTTTCTCCCATCCCTGCCCAAGCCAGCTACCCAAACCTGTGTCCAGGTGGCTTATGAAGAGCTGCAAAACATCTCTGGGAAGTCTATGCCAGAGTGCTATAGGAATCTAGAGCCTTGACAATCCAGGACAACACCAATTTACTTAACTGCTTTCTACTACAGCCAGTGCAACAACAGCTCTGTTCTGATAAACTGCTTCACCTCCTCCTACATCCTTTTTTAAAAAGAACAGTAATATTTATTCAGATTTGAAAACTTGGCTGTAAAAATGTACTTCATTTCTTCTGACAGTAACAGGTTTACAGATAAAAAGAGCATTTCAGCAGCCATGGGCAGATAATTAGCTGTGTTAAAGAAGCTGGTGGCTTTGGAGTAGGGCTGAAGTAGAGACCTGACTCTGGAGATACCTGCTTGATGAATCTAGTTAATGTGTTTCCCTGTAAGCACTCAACTTTATTATACTAGGCTCTGAATCACAGACCCAGACAGTGTGACAAAATTCATAGCACTGCATTTGTTTCTAGCATTTTTTCTTTTATTAGATTTACTGTGACTGATTGCTATTTTCTGCAAAACAGTAGTCATATATGAAGATATATGAAGTTATTTTCACTCAGGGATACATCTCCACAGTGTACTGGCTCATTGCAAACAAAACAAGTGTAAAACAAAATTATTCATAGATATAAGAGACCCATTTAGCAACGATCTGTCTGGAAACAAGATCTCGGAGTGATTTTTTTTGACAGTTAGCAAATATGAGCTTAGATAGATTTCCAATAGCATGGAGGCATTTTGAAAAAGAATGGGTAATATGATAATAGAATTTATTTTCTTGTTACTGGTTCTCATTATCTTCCTCTCGCTTCAGTGTTCTGAATTATTCCCTTCTCTATAATTCTATAGTCATGCTAACTAAAAACATACAGTTCGGTATTTAAAATCATGAATATTGAAATACAATTTACCTGAACACACAGAAAACTACAAACTATTCTAAGCTTACATGTACCTTTGTCTACTCTTTGCAGCCTCCTTTAGCAGCATAATTTAGTTCACAGAATCTATTTCAGGTCTTGATATCCAACTGATTGATCTGGATAAATGAATTTATCCAGAGCTATAATGACAAAGCTATAAATGAACTGAATGAATGTTCTCACTTAATCCAGAGCAGTGACAGAATCCCTGAGAAAAGTTCATGGGATTTTTATTTCAGAGGGCGACAAATAAAGACAACTTAGTTTTTATCTATATGAAACAGAATACCCAAATTCCAGGAAGCTATTGCGATAGGATGTTGGTTAATGGGCTATTGCTTACATTGCATGCAACTTTAAAACATATTTTGATTATTTGATGAAAAAGTTCAAGTCATCCAGGGATTTCCAGTGATGGAAGCCTCCTGTTATGCACTCTCTACAACTTCTTGAAAAAAGGTTGTGTTGAGGTGGGGGTTGGTTTCTTCTCCTACATAAGAAGTGACAGGACTACAGGGTATGGTTTCAAGTTGCATCAGGGGCAATTCAGGTTGGACATACTTCATCTCTGAAAGAGTGATCAAGCACTGGAACAGGCTTCTAAGGGAGTGGTTGTGTCAGTGTCACTGAAGATGTTTAAGAAACATGTAGATTATGCATTAATGGATATTGTTTAGTGCAGAAATATTGGTGGTATTTGAACATTTGGAGGTCTCTTCCAAATTTTGTGAGTCTTAGTTGCTGTTCTAGTTCATGTACCTATTATACTCTCTTTCCAGTGCATGTATCTGCAATAGAAAGCACCTGGTTCTATAATTCTTCCTCACAACAACTATTATCTTACTTCCTTATCTCTTTTTTTTTCTTTTTTCTTTTTTTTTTTTTTCTTTTTTTTCTTTTTTACTTCAGGCAATTGGAGTTCTCCTATTGACCTGGGGTGAAGCAGCAGTCAAATCCTTCCTCAGAAAGCAGTCCTATCGATTTCACTCAAATCACTTGCAGGTCATGGTACTACTCAGCATTAATTACAATGGTAGAATAGTCATAAGTCACTTTTCTACATGAAGAACAGAAACCAAAGTATTCGAGCCTCTCTCCTCAGACTATCTTGACACTGAGTCCATTTTTTGTTGTCATTTGTCTTTATAAGTGTGCTTCTGCCTGTCATTTATTTATTTATTTTTCTGACCATGAAATTTCTTCATTGCTTATCCTTTCAGTTGCTTCTTGACACTGCCTTCTTTCCCAATTCCAGTTCTTTCACAGCTTTTCCATTATTTTCTATTTCTTCAATCACCTCACTCGTTCCCCACTTTCTGTTTTTATTTTTCTTATTCTTGCATTTTCTCCTCCAATGTGTTGTCTGAATCTTTATTACATATCTTCTTAGAAAATTTTTCAATTTCTGTTTCTGCTCCAGTCTTCTTTTTACTTGCTGTAAACAGCATCCAAGTGCTGTTCTCTTTCTATGCTGGCACTGTATTTCACCTGGTCCATTTTCTATTTTATCTCCTACACTGCAGTTCAGCTTTCCCTTCAGTTAGTCTATTCTAGCTGCTGTTTACAATCTACCACATTCTAGCTTATCTTCCACTCCCACTACCACCTTATTTCACTTGGTCCCTTGCTGTCTCATCCTTCTCAGAGGAACGTGGAATATGAACATATAATTAAATCTCCACAACAGAAGCAGATTAGAGTTAATTCCCTCCCACTTACCTTCCATTCTTCTGCAGTTGCACTGCACAGAGCTAGATAAATGGGACAGCAAGGTGGGAAGATATGAAATTACTTTTTGAAGTGTCATCACTAATATGCTTCAGACTACATAATTATTACCATCTTGACTTCTCTTTTAGCAGTGAATTAGAACTCTCTAACAGAGAGATCGGGGATGATATGTTTTCGCTAAATGTTCAGGAAGACTAAAATTCAGATTTACTTGTTATGAAAGTAGCATGCACACATACAACATGGACTTGGTCCTCAGTAGATGCCAGCTGAATGACTATTTGCATTATGTACTTACCCAGGGTTTATCTAGAGAGCTCACTCTTTCATAATTTTCTGTAGTATTTTTTTTTCTTTTCATGAGAAGCCTCAATGCCAAGAAGCTTTTGTTAACTTTACACAGATAACCAAGTTTTAGGTGTTTACCATATTTCATCAAAATAGTAACAGATTCCGCCTTCTCCATCCCTGAAATCTTTGATGCAGTTTCCAAACAGGTGGATAAGCTGAAGGAGTCTGGATTCACACAAAATAGTTCACTGAGAACAAAAATGGAACAGGCAACAGAACAGTCCTTTATAAAGCAAGTCCACTAATACATTTGGTGTTCAGTTTAAGAACTGGACTCCTGGAAGTGGTCAGTTTATGACTGCTGAATATCTTTCTTCAAGAAAGAAAGACAATCAATGCCTGTTCCCTAAAACTGCTACCTATGAGAAGTCTTGACACTCCAGAGAAAAACATGAAATTTCTCTTTTATGCTTGATTCTGTATTTCAGTGTTATCCAGACCATGAAGCCCTCTGGAGAAATTCAGCTGGAGAACAGATATTTCTGCTAAGGCTCAAATCCTTAAATGCCATAGCTTTTGAAAATCACTGCTTTTAATTTTTTGCCAATTATTGCTCAAGTGCTGTGGCCAAAAAAAGAAAAAGGAAAAAAGCCTAAGAGAATCCCATTCCTCCCTTGACCTCACATTCCTGAAGGCATGATGCTCAAAGTTATGTTAGGAATGACTTGACAAAATGCAAATGCTTTGAAGCAAATCATTTTCTAAAAGGAAGCAGGGAAGAGACCATTATTTTGTATTCTTTACATGTTTAACAACAAAATTTTGGTTTTGCATGAAACACTGTTCTGAATTTACGAATTAATTGGAGCCCTGGCAATGTAAACATGACTGAATTTGCCTTTCCCTCTAAGCCTTGACATGCTCCATGGTGTATTACTTTGCATCACATCTAATTTCCACAGCAGTAATAAGCAACCTTCGTACAAAATGTGATATTTTGCCAGTCAAAAGTTCCCCCTAGAACCTTTTTGAGTGCATCAGTGTATAAACCAAAGTTCTTGCAAGCAGTTTTTTAAAGGATTATTAACTGGATTCATCCTCATAGCAACATGTATTCAAAATGTATATTTTCAAATATATAGATTCACAGACATTGATGTCAGCAGGTGCCATTAGTTTGACTCTCTTGATTGTCTACTATAAGCCACAGAATATTCTGGTGCTGCCTCTGAATCAAGCTCAATAGTTATTTTTGCCTAAATCATGTATTTTGAGGAGGCACATAACTGCAAAGGTAAATCCAGCACTTAATGTTGTAGATTAAAACTCATGAGTCTCTCACCTCCTGAGACTGAATTTAGGCTCAGATTCAAAAATAAGAAGTGAACCAAATAAATGCATTTAAAAATTGTTTGTCATCAGAAGCTAGAGAGAGTGGCATGGATGACATTCCAGCAGGATGGCATACAACTCTCAAGCACTCTGGAGTTAGTGTACCATTACCTTTAACTGACTAGCAGGCATAAGAATAAAGATTTTCAAATCAGCTCACATATCACCAGGTCATTTTATAGGAATAAGGCTTACTTTGCAGTAAGAAAATCCATTACTATCAGTATTGCTGGCCAGAACTCTGAAAACTAATTTTTCAATTCAGCAGTGGAATCAAGAGAAAATAAAAATTTATAGTAGGCAGAGATTAATTCTTTTGGTCTACATACTGGTGGAATCTACATAATTTCAATTATCACGAGACATTGCAGTAACTGCTCCTAGGTGAATGTGTTTCCTCTTCTCCTTTACAGGGGTAAATTATATAGCTTTAGTTTAGTTCTCATTGTTGCATAGCCAAAATATTTACGGGCAATAATGCTTTATTAAATATTACCAAACAGCATTGTTTTGTTGATGTTGTTTTTTAAATATATATTTTTCATGTAACAGTTCCATCTTCTTAGAAAAATGGCAGTGTTACTCAGGATATTTAAACTACTCCTGTTTTTCCTGCATGCTGTTTTTTTTCCAACCATTAGCAGAGATCTCTGTTGCTAACTGAAAGTTTTTGTCTCTTATATGATTGTCTATGAGCAGTTACACACGTAGTTTGTGGTACTTACGGAAATATATTTCCAAATGTATCTTTTGGTATTTTTCAAATAATGTTGAAGTTCTTTTGCCTCCATTCTTTTCTCCAGACACTTCCCAATAGAACGCCTATTTTATTTAGGAATACAAATACATATGTAGAATTTTGCAGGTAGACAGTGTGGTGACAGTAATGTGATATAATTTGGCTGCTTCAGATAGAATACTCAGTCTTGCATAAGAACACCCATGCCTTTTAAAATATCCATGCAGAGGTTCAGTTTAGTGTCAGTGATCAAGAGTCCCTAGACATGCTGAAAATTACAGCCTGCAATTGCTGGCTACAGTGGATGGGAAAAGTACCACTTCTATCTTTTAGCACATCATTATTTCAGTGCTTTGAATTTTTTTGCAAAAAGAGCAAAGGGAATTGCTAAAGACCATTTTAACAGTTTGCATGTTTGATCAAATCCTCTTCCCCCCCGTTTTATTTTTTTCCTCCCCAGAACTTGCAATTTATTCAGGAAACATCAATTGAGAACATTTTATTTATTTTTCCACTCATAGCAATTATCCTCTCCTAGGGAAATGGTCTTAAATATTTTGTACTTTCAGCTGCTTAAAATTTCACCTAAACATGAAGTCAACAAATACAAGTAATAAGATTCATGGGAAGCTACTTGTTTACATTCTCTACCTTTCCTAGGATACTTGTAGTTTCTCTAAAATGGCTCTGCCTCACCTTTCATCCCAGATATTCTCTTTGTAAAAGGGCTTTTGAAGTCACAGTTTTGAGTGCTGCCACCTTCTTATTGGCACGAGATCAATGTGGGAATAGGGAAGCAGAATAGAAACAGTTCTAGAATGCTACAGCTTCTTAAAAGCCTGAAAAAAAAATAGGGTGTAGTACACACAAAATGAATGCAGCTTTACAAAGATATACTACAAAGTATACAACTCCATTTTGAACCTTTCTGAACCTGTAATGTGCTGGAGCTGTTCCTTCAGTAAAAGGTTTCTGTAATATATCTGAACTCTCTCACTTTTGCATCTGCATCATGACCTTTGTTACCTTCACATACTTGGATGGCACTGCAGTAAGAATTCACTTCCATACAAGAAATTCTTCATTTGCCTCTTATTTGGCATTTTTATGCCATCCCCATATGCCAGGAAAAATAAAGCCTATCTGTCTTAAGTTCCATCTCAGTATTAGAAAGTTAGAAAAGTAGATAAGTGTACCTTGAAAGGATACTGTAATATACTTGCATATGTATACAAATACCTACCTCAGTTCAACCAGCCAAGAAATTTTTGCTGATTCTAATCTTAAAAATCTGACCCATGTAAAATTTGACTGCTTTGTGAAAGCTAAAAATAGTGTTTAATCCCCATGTTGTTTAAACATTTTTTTTTTTAAACATAGTTTTAATTTCAGTGTCATTCAGTTCCAGTAAGAAAGCATTCAACAAGTCATTTAGGTGAATTCATAAACCATGAGTGTTTGAAATAAATCCAATAGATTTTTGTTTCCTTTGACCTCCAAATTCCATTACTTAGAATCACAGAACCATAGAATGGCTTGGGCTGGGAGGGACTTAGAATATCATCTAGCTCCAAACTGCTGCCATGGGCAGAGCTGACACCATGAACACTTCTAGGGACGAAACAGCCACTGAATCTCTGGGCAGCCTGTTCCCATGCAGCATTTGATGATTGCCACAAAGCCCTAACTGCTGGAAGAACTTGTCTGTTGGTCCTTGCTTACTTAATGCTCCTTATTTTTTTTCATGTTCCCTGAAATTCAGTTCCATATAATCAACATCAGAACAAACAACAAAAAGGTACATTTCTCTGAGGTCAACACTGTAATTTGAATGTCAGTTTATATATCTGAAAATTTCAAATCAGAACATTTTGAAATATCTCGTTTGTTTGTTTGTTAAGTTCAAGAAAAGAAGAAAATTCTAATTGTAAACCTTATTAAATTTGTCAGAAAACTTTGATACTTCACTACTATAACACTGGCCATTCCTATTTCACAAAGTAAAAAAATAAAAACAACAACAACAAAAAAACTATAACAACAAAAAGCTACCAGCTAAACAAAAAGCCACACAACCATTTCATTGCAGAAAGTGCTGGAGGCAGGTGATATGAGTTTACCTGTCAGAGAGAAAGCTGGCATTCAGTAAGCAGACAGCAGACTATCACACCTGGCAGCTGACTTGGTAAAGTATATAGCATGCCCTTTGTTCTTTGCCTAAGCGCTTGTTCTGCAGATATAGGAAGAAACGTAACATCAAGCAAGCAAGATACTGCATCCTGAAGTCAAGAGATCCTTCTGTCTAAAAACTGATTATACTGATGTTCATACCTATGTAGACAGAAATACATAACATGCATGAATACTCACAGAAAGTTTTGAATTTGATGGCTCTGTATTGTTAAATGAAAAGCTTACTGCCAGGACATTTCTGACTGGTTGAAATAATGAGAGAGACACTGTGATTCACTCTGCCACCTGCACTTTAGCAGAGCTCAGGTCTGATAATATTTGGCATGACTTTGCACTTATGTTTTCTTGATAAGTAAGGGACATCTGACTGGAGAGAAGTATGCTGTTAGATTGCATTGTAGGTTTTGTTAGATTTAATGGATCATTAGACTTTCCTTTATGTTTACAAATTAGGAGTTTTTTGATATGTTTATAACATGCCCATAGTTTAAATCATTTGTATAATTAGAAACACAGTAAATACTGTGCTAATTAAAACATCCTTCTATCACAAGTATCATTAGGCATCTAGAAAATTGTTTGGTGACTTAGTTGTAGGAAAACTTTCATCATGCAGTTGTAAGGTTGTAAATTCTTAACTAAACATAACAGCTCAGATTCCATTGCAGAAACAGAGGAGCTTTCCATAAAGTAGAAAAACTTTAAAACTTTGGTGTAGAAAAATCCTCTGGCAACAGTCTGCATGTTTCTCAGTTATTCCAAGGAAGAAGAATAAGCTCATTGTACATTCAAGGAGATAGATAAAAATCATACCTGAACTACTATTTTAGAATACTAGAGAAACAAAAAGGATTATTATTGTTTTTATTACTATTACTACTACAGGGAAATGATGACAGGGAATGAAGTCTTAAAATGGCTCACTTGTGAGAGATGTTTTCTCTTATACTTACCTCATCCAACTCAGAACGAGGTAAAGCCACAACACATTCAGGGAAACAATACCCAGTGCAGCACACGTTATTAAAAGCTAGTGCAATTAAGCTGTATCCAAATGTGATTCTGTTGTTTTCATTATGTACCCAGTACAATACATCCATAGCGATTTAGTAATTCAGTATTATTAATATCATCAAATTACTCCACAGCAGTACAAGAGTTAAATCTATAAAATTTCTCAGTAAACACTCAGCTGTTTTTGGCTCTTAGTTCATCAGACATTAAACATTATAAAGCAGTATCGAATTGCTCCCGCCTTGAAATCCAACATAGCTATATATATATATTCTTATATATATATTATATAGTTAAATGGATCATTGCATTCTTAGATATATAAGAATATATATATATACACACAATCCATTTAACTATATAACTATATATATATAAACATACATGGATCATTGCATTCTTTTTTCTTCTTTTAAGCATGTGTGTGTGTGTATATGTGTGTGTGTGTGTGTGTGTATTTGCAACCAACAGCATCTCTTCTTTATTCATTTTTTGTGGGGAAAAAGGTCTCTTCATTTCTCTACAGTTGCTGGCTGACACTGCAACAAGGAAAAGCAATGAGTGGGATTCCGCACTTCTACCATTGGTCCTGATTTCCTGTCATGGTCCATTGCTAAACAATTTATTTTTGATTTTTCAGTTCAAAGACTGTGTAAGGTCAATCCTTAGAGCTGCTGTTTATTCAAGGCTCTTGTTCTGCCAGATACAGCTACATAAAACTTAATCCCAACAAGGAAAAAAAGATACAACTCCCAGCTTTCAGAGAGCTTACACTGCTACATAACAGGCTAGCAAAATACCATGCTCCCCAATAACATTTAAAGGTGGATGAGTTCTGTTAGGTAAAGTTGAAGTTTATCTTTTGACTCATACTTTAGATAGATATCAATATCACTGTGAACTCATATTTCAGTTAGAAACTCAAAGCTCATGTAATTGTACTCATGTTCTTACGCACTAAGTTAATGAGACAGAAAGTTCCCTACCTTCTTTGCAAACATGAAAAATACCAGCCAGCAAACAAATATTTATTCTTTTTTTTCCCTTTTCATTTTTTTCATTTTAGCAAGCTTTTTTTTTTTTTTTTTTTTTCTGTTACTGAAATCAAATTCTTAATTAATTAGGATGCATCTCACTTCACACACTTCCAGTGTGTAACAAACACTGCTGAATACAGCACAGATAATAGTATATCCTCCTGAACTTGGAAGGCAGACATCAAAGACGCACATTAGCTGAGGCCATACTTTTAAATGGAAGCTAATGACGTGTTCACCTCCGCTCAGCTAGAACTTCCTGAATGAATTTGATCATGACCTGGCTAAAAAAAGAGCCTTAGGCACAGCTGAATTAAGCAGCCACCAGGTTTCATAGAAGTGAAAGATTTCTGTCAAGATGCTTTTTTTTCCCGTGGCCTTTTGAGCTGAATAAACCATAAGGACAGATTTAAAAGAATTTTTACACAGGTAGAGACATGGCTTTACTTGCCCTCTATTTTTACTCAATAAGAAATATAGAAAAGAATGAGCTTTGCCTCACGTGTTATTGCAGCCCCTGACAGTTATTTGCAGTAAATAGCCTGTAGAAATTTTATTTGTTTTTTAACTGTGATAAAAAATTTATATATATATTTTTTAAAGTAAATATTTTGGACATAGTAAGGCCCCAGATACTGCTGAAGGAATCTAATGTTTTTTACCTCACATCCCATTTGTAGATTTAAAGGTCTTCAGCTAAGGCAAGTGAGACTTTTTTCTCAAGAAAGTGAAAAAAGAAGACACATCAATCTGACAAGAGATCAAGATCACTATGTTACCAAAGTTATGCCTTACAGAATAGATCTATCTTCATGGTAACGGAAAGGAATAACTGTTCTCTCATGAAATTATTTATCTGTAAATATCTTTATGACAAACATATTGACATCAATTATTTAATCTTTCACGTAACTATTCACTCTGGAATACTAGAAAGCACATGGTAGACCATGAAATGAAGTTACCACTAGACACAGAAGGAAAAGATGCCCAACCTGCAATTATACAATACAGTGAATTATCACAGCAGCTTTTTGATAGTCTAGACTTGAAATTGGTAACAACTGGAGAGTTTGGATTTTCTTTTATCTGTGAATGATTGTAATTAATTTGTATAATTGCCTCCTAATCAGATGCAAGGGCTAAATGTAAAAACTCTAGTTTGAAAAAACATGTTGTAACAGTGTGAGATATGAAATATGATTTTCCTATAATCATTGTTTAAAACCCTTATATAAACCTTCAGACACATATCAGTGTTTGGCTGGGGAGGAACAATTAGCTATACAAAGTGTGTTATGGATTAATGACTTTTATCAACACAGGCTAAATATAATAAGAGATTTAAAAAATTCTCAGTCCTTCATTTCTCAGGTGCAGTTGCTTTGTCTGCTGCAGTATTTGGGATAGATATGGGAGAGATTTATACAGTTCCAACCAAAGTTTATGAGTGCTTTTTCTGAAGATTGCATGGTTGGCTGATTTGCATAATATTAAACAAATGCAGCATTTGTTTATGTACCGACAGAAATTGAAAGAGGCTGTATTTCTGTGGTAACTTGGATAAAAAAAATGGCCATATAATTTAAAGTACAGTGAGAGAAAATGGATGTACATATTCTAAGATGATCACAGTTAATATTTTTGAGGATCCCTGGTGTCCAACAGAGACATGGCAGTGGGGAGGAAGGGCCACCTACCTGCCATGTTGGCACAGGCAGCAGAGATAGGCACTGCTAACAGAAAAATGAGATTATGCTCTTCACATCTACCAGAGGGGGCTCATCCCTATGTGATCCTGAAACAGGTACAGAACCCAGCACTAATTTACTAATTTAATCAGATACCACAGAATAATTTATTGTGTGTTGAATTTTATCATATTTAAACTGATGACTTTTTGTTCCTAGTCATCATCATCTCTTTTTTTTTTTTTTTCCTCTAAAGGAGTATGCACCTTGAAAAGAGAAATTTTTTTCAAAATTAGACTTTCAGAATCTGCAACTGAGTTTGAAAGTTTGTTTCCAAATGAGAAAAATAAGCTGATAAGATACCTAAGCACTCTTAATGAATTCTACCAGAATTTAAACAGAAAATCTGCAAAAGCCTTGGCTTGCTCAAGCATATTGAATCTCATGTCAGCTTTCTCTTTTCTAAAGAGATGCTTGGATCCAAAAGGTTTTCTAATACAGACTTCTTAATATCCTGCTTTGTTGAAGCCACACGTTATCAGCCTCATTATTGACTTGTAGATCCATTTTAACTGAAAAATCAATCTGAATATAAATCTTTGTCCTAAACAAGCTAAAAAGGCTAGTATTTTTCAGTGCTTCCTAATAGCTCAATAAAGAGCTGGGGAAAAAAAAAAAAAAAAAATCTCAAAATTTAACAGTTATGTCAGTAAGAATAGGACCTGAGAATGAAATGGTTTAACAAAACTGAAGTTAAAACAGAGAATTAGAAGCCTGTTTTAGCAGAAAGTTTGGACTAGATGAATTCCAGAGTTTCCTTCCAATCCCCACAGTTCAGATGTTCTCTGATTCTGTGAAAATGAAATAGCCATAGGATATCCTGAGTTGGAAGGAACCCAAGTGGGTCAATAAGTTCAGATGCCACCTCCACACAGAACTACCCAAAATGCAGACCTTATGTCCAAATGCTCCTTGAACTCCAGCATTTGTGGCTTTGCCCATTGGCCTGCGTAGCCTGTTCCAGTGCCCACTACTGTTCACTTGTGAAGCAAGTGAAAAAACTTCTGGTAACACCTGAGATCTAAAAAAAATTTCCTTTCCTCTTCCCTCATTCCTTGCCTTACATCCTCTTCTTATAATAGATGTGCAATCTGAGAACCCAAAGAGCAGGAAGAACATTGCTGGCAAATTGTTGCGATTTAAAAGTCAAGAAATGTGTCATCTGAGAAGAAAACTCAAGATGAATTAGGAATCACTAAAGGGAATATAAAGATCTGGATGTTGAGGAATGAAGAAGCAAAAGCAAAGGTTAAAACAGTAAATCAGTTGCAACAGTACCTCAGCTCAAGTTTCTGCTTGTAGACTGATGCTAGACAAAGGGAAGGGAGGATAGGCAGGAAAAAAAGATGAAATGGATGTGATCACAGTTGAGCTAGAAACAGAAATCAAAGGCAATATATGTCCTGCAGGAGAAACATAAACATGAGAGACACCATATGTTCAAGATGTCCACCTCTTTTGTAACACCTGTCTCCTAATCTGCTACTAAGCAATTATATTACATTAATTCAAACAGACACAGTGCATTGTCCTGAAGAGGTAGCCAGATCTATTGTTGCTATAGCTCCAACTTCATGGGTTGGTTTAACAACTAAGTGAAGATAATATATTTGGAGCACACTCAGAAGAAAAGGAAATAAAAAGTTAATGCGTCAAGGCAGAGTTCTTATTTGGCTCCTCCAAATCAACTTCACGTATCCCTCCATTGCAGGAAGGTGACTAGAGACATCAAGCATCTAGATTGCAATATCCTTTATTTTTAGAATGCCTGGTCTTTTCTTTATGGCTGTTTTCAGCCAAAAACATGTGATATTGGTGCCCAAAGCATAGTTTGGTGACAGCATTAGGCCGCTGACTAAAACAGAGTTTGCTGTTTACCAGGTGAGGCATTTGATTTATTATGCTAACCTCTTGCCACACAGCAACTGCCACCTAAGAGAGCACCAGAATGCTCTTTCACAGATGTCCCCATCATTCATTACCTAGCAGACATTTGGCTATCACCAGGTACAAAAGATAGTTTTCCCATAGGTCTGCTTCCCCTGCTGAATATAGCTGCTCACAAAAGCAATATGAGATACAACAGAGTTCTTGTCACTGTCAGTGCAGAAAAGTACTGAAATGAAATTAAGTGGGATGTGTCTGAGAACAGTTCATATTTGGTTGGATTAGAAATTTTAGTTGTTCCAGCCCATACCAATTGATTGAAATTGTGTGTTTTGGAAAAAGTCTGTTTTTCATCGTCTTGTTGGTAATAACAATCAGATTTCCATGATAACTAAAGTGAAAAAATGGTATTAGCATGCATCTTTCTAGAGTCCTTCTCCTCCTGTTTATTTCCAAGTTATTTCAATACCTCATATTGAAAGAAAAAAAAAATGCAGTTTCTCCATCTACATAACATGTGTTGTGTTTTTCAATTATATGCATTGTAAAGCTTACTTAAATAAGCTACTCATGGCCCAAATCCCTCTTTTTGTCTCAGCTGTATAAGTCAGTATAAAAAACCCTTTGTCTTTATGAGAGTTTTCTTCAACAGCTTCCACCCCCCCCCAAAAAAAAAAAAAAAAAAAAGATCATCATGGGCCGAACGCTATCTCTCACAAATCTAATGAATGATACAGCAATGAGGGGGCAAGTTTTGTCACCAGACCCATCTTGACAAGGAAGTTATATTTCTGTTGTTGCTTTTCTTCCTCTGAGAAAATGCCCTAAGTGTAAAATACTTCTGGTTTTGCTTCCAGTTTGGAGATAAGTGCAGACCAAGCAGTCAAGAAAAGTGAAACACTTCATTTCATTCAATCAATTTTTTTCCTACTTTTTCAACAAGGATTTAAGGTACATTAGCAAAGTAATGGAGAGAGCATACTGTTCACACCTGTTATTACCTGCTCTCTGATTACTTCCCAAACACTCTACTATGTATTTTTTCTAAGCAGCAAGTCTACTAACAGTGAAGAGCTAGATGGGGACTCATTAATGAGTAACAGATCTAGATTTATGATCCTTCATGGGGAAACTTCAATTTCCTCCCAACTCCCTTCCTCACACAGCATATTGACATTAGATGCAAGAGAGAGGAAACAAAGTTTTTGTTTATATCTCTTATCATATCCTCTTAATCCATGTGAAGATGAATCTGATATTAATTTTTCACTGAACAAAGAACAGCTGTAGCAAAATTCAGTTTCCTTTGCAGACAGGTCAAGAAAAGAACAATGACTAAAGCCTTATTTTTCATTTAGTCATTGAACATACACACCACAAATCCATTCTCATAACAAGTGGTGTGTTGTGAGACTTCATTGTGGCCTTCCAATATCTAGAGTGAGTTTATAAATGTGAGGGAAATCTACTTTTTAAATAGGGTTGATAGTGACAGGACAAGGCAGAATGGTTTTAAACTAAAGGACAGAAGATTTAGATGTTGGGGGAAATTATTGACAGAGAAAGTGATGAGATACTAGAACAGGTTACACAGAGAGGTTTGTGAATGCCCCGTCCCTGGATATATTTAAGTCCAAGTAGGATGGGGCCCTGGGTAACCTAATCTAATACTTCATCTAGCAGCTGGTAACCCTGGCTGTGGCAGGGAGTTAGAACCTGATGATGCTTGAGGTCCCCTCCAATCCAAGCTATTCTATGATACTATGATTTTATGATTCTATGGTAAAATCCATGGAGGTCAATATTAACAGCTACAACAACAACAACAACCAAAGCTTTGTATTCCTACAGATTTTTTAGAATTTCCTGAAATTTTTAACTTAAAATTCTTCTATATAAAGCCTTTTCACATAATAAGAGCAGAAAAAGTGACCAGAGCATACATGATCTACATTTTTAGTGTTTTGAATTTATTACTGTACTTTAAATAATATTTTAATTTAAAAATATAGTACTCTGGAAACTTAAGCATTTAGGAAGATTGTTGAATACATATTTTTTTCCATGTAATTTACTTTTCCTTGCAGACCTCCATAATCAGTAAAGCTCTTTGAACTATTATCACTAAAGTTGTGACTACTGAGATTCATTTGATGAGAAGAAAAACTATTGAATGCTATTCCAAAAAAAAAGAACAATTGTTCTGGCTCTGAACAAGAGCTCTTCAGTTCTCTGTCTCTTTCTTAGACTGAAGACAAATAATTTGACATCCATTTAACTGTTCTGGTTGCATGCTTAAACAAGCATAGTGACATTTTACTAGAAAAAAAATTATATTTGGAAGAGGGCTCCTGGGACGCCCAAGTGAAGTACAAATTTAATGAAGTATGATACCATATAATTGCTGTAATGGAGAAACATGACAGTAGTGCAACAGAAAGAAAAAAGTCATCAATCACGTCTGAAGCATGTACTGCGAGTAAACTTTGCAACACTCATTACCATTATTCTTTGCTATACCACTGAAATACATATAAAATGGTTTTCCTGCTACTGTTTCAAATTAAGCGTGTGAAAGTAATTAGTTTCTTTAGCTGGTTGTCTGGTTGCTCGGCTGGCAAAAATTTCATCACTAACAGAGTTAAAAAGAGACCGAAAATTCCACAATTTGACAAATCACAAGTACTAATTGTCATTTTGACATTATTTCTATTAAAAGTCTCTGCATTAAAATTGAAAAGAAATTTCAGATTAAGGGATTGTTTTAGATAATACAAAAATGTTATATTTTGGAATGTCAGAATAAAACAATAAAATACCATAATGAATTCTCTAGTGAAAGCAAAATAAATTAACTAATTTTCCATGTCACTGAATCTAATTTCCCATCAAAAAACAGTTTAGCTGAAATAATTTGCCTATAAGATTTCCAAGTGAGAAACAATTTCTTAGCCATATTAAAAAGTTTACCTCTTCTGTTCATTGCCCTATGTCCACTTTCCCCATTCATGATCTGAAATTATTTTCATGTTCATGAAACCAGAGTGTTGAACCAAGTACAAAAATATCTCCTTTTGTAAAAATAATAATAAGAAATTACTGAAGGGATTTTTTATATGTGAAATTGCTATTAAAGTAGCAAGGTTTAAGAATAAATACAGTCTGTGAAAGCAGAAATCTGGTATAGATATTTAAGGGTGTTTTCCTTTTCAAAATGAGGTAAGAAATTCAGATGAGAAAACATAGACTACTTTTTATTCTCCTCAACACTCTGGAGAGGTTAACTGTTTCTAAATGACAAGTACTAATGAATTATGCAGCACTAATTTTGTTATAATTTATTATTTCTGTGTATCTGTTCTATCTTTTAAGAGATGTCAGTTGGAGAATCCCTCTGGTTTAGTGGCCAGTCCAACCCTCTTCATGACTCCTTAATTCCTGCTAAGCTGGATGTCATTGCATCCATCACACAATTAGGCTTTTGAAAATTTGGGCTGATAATTGACATTTTTCTTCTGGAAAGCACAGAACACATGCCAGAAGCAAAGGGCAAGTAAAAGACTAAGCTGTGTTACAGTACTGGGCAGCCCTGGTCAGCTGGAACAATGCCTAAAAGAAATAGGAAACAACCCTCTAATGAATGAGTTGGCACCTCCTTTGGTACCTACAGCCCTCTTCAGTCTTCAGGAAATGCCCACAGAATCCCACCTTGAGTCTACAGCCCCTATTAGAACTTGCAGAAGATCCCAAAACATCATAGCTGTTTGCACAGCAAGGGACTCCTTTGTTTTGCTGCACTTGGTGCAGCACTAAAGCAACAAAACCTCTGTGTCATCTCTGCACCACTTTTGACATTTAAAATGGTAAAAACTTCCACAGTAGACAATATGTTGTGCACCAACAAAGCATTAAATATTCAAGATTCATCATTTTTTAAAAAAAAACATTATACAAATACACTGCTACTCATATGACAAAAGTCGTGTCAATATTTAATTGGTTATGTGTTTTAGTTACTTTACAGCTAAAGATAATTTTACTTGATATTTCTTGGTTTACAGTATGTGTGAGTCAGCTGTCATCTGGAACTCATGCTAATCTGCAAACAAAAGTTGACAATCTGCTAACAAAACAGAACTGATATGTAGATTGAAAATGATTTCTTTTTCATTTAAGGCCAAATTGGCTAACCTTACACTCCAAAATGGAAGATGTGTCAGTCAACAATATCTCTCACCATCATTTATTAGTTCAGGTCTTGGTAATTTTATCAGAGTGAAACTGGCAATGCATCTATGGTTACACACACACTGTTCATAATAAATTAAATGATTTATGCTTTAGATTAAACAGTTTAACATAATAAATTATTTAAATAATCTATAATAATAATGATGCTGATTGACAAATGCCAAATATTTTCCTACTAATTTGAACTAATTTGCTTTACTTATATACTTCCCTTTCCAAGAACATTATGTCTTATTGATTTTTTTTATGTCTCCTCCCTCATAATTAGGAAATATATTCTTTGAAGCATTATTGAAGAAGGAATCTTCTCACAAACTTGAACTTCCACATCCAACCTGATTTTCCTACAACCCTCCCAGCTTTAACTGAGTAAACTTTTCCTAATGAACTGGATGGAATACAACATAAACATATCTACCGTGTGGGTCTTTTTCCTTAGGCACCTGCTTTTTCCTCATCACAGTTACAAAATTTTCTCAAACTATCTTCACAGTTCAAATTTTCATCTGAACCCAGGGTTGTCCCTTTGCAACTTCTGAATGCTCTTCATACTGCTTTGTCACAGAAATATGTTAACTACATTCCCAAATGTTTCTTCTATCTTTTAGAGGAGGTAGTTCAATCAGTCCTCAATTCCTGCTCCTTCTGTCTCGAAGTGCACTCTGTGCTGCCCTTTATATATGGACTCCTATCCACCATGGACAGAGTAAGAAGAGTTATTTAAGGAAATGCAATTGCCAAAAGCTACTTAGAGGAACATGTGTGTTGAGCACAGATGTGTACTTGTTTATGGATCTGCATCGATACACTGTAAGAAAGATGTGCTTCAGAAAACCTGATAAGGAACAGAAAGACAGAGGAGAGGTAGCACATGGCCATTAAGGCTATAGGAAAGCATAGTCTCCTAAGTAACAGGCTTTGTGCCATTTTACCCATCCCAGACATCTCACACTTCTTTCCGTCTCTTGGGAAAAATTACCAATCTATCCTGTGCTGGAACACTATCCAAAGTGTCTTCCTTCTTCCAGCCAATGATGGACTATCAAAACATCAGCTTCCATGAGACATGCTGTCAGTTGCAGAAACGACTCCCGTTTTCCCCACACAGCAGAACAGGTGGAAAACTGTCCCCTTGCAAAGCCAAAGATAGTTACTCCCACTGAACATATAGTTCTTGCAGCACAGAGAGCCTCACCATGACAAAGTGCATACAATAAGGGAACCAGAGTGGTGCTCCAGTGAAAAGCTTCAGGCAGTGCTTTTGGAATAGAGTTTCTGAAATGTATCCTTCGCACATGCACCAAAACTACTCTGAGAACCAAACCACATGTGAAAAATAAAACCAGAGGATTCACTTCACAGATACACGCTGCTCTCAGCCAAACTGGCACAGCATGCACAGTTGAAAAAAGACAGAGCTCAAAAGGGGAGGTGCTCTTACTCACAAGCAGCTCGAGGCAACCACATTCTTGATACTTAAATACTTAAAATGCAGAGGAAAAGACTTCAGGATGTCTTTGCCACTGAAGCTTCATCAGGTTCCTGTTTTATACCCCTTTTTCCCCTCCTTGAATGTGTCAGTGGTTTATGGGCTGGTCCAGCCTGGTTCTATGACTAGTGGGGCAGTGGGATTTCACAAAATCCACACCTCCAGAAATGGGAAACAAGGGACCCTAAAATAATTACATGATGTTATGATGTAGAATACCAGTAACCATAAATCGTAATAAATCATAAAACCATGACAATGTTTGTTACACTTAATTTTGTGTTTAGCTACCAGTGAAAGACACATGTATTGCTGTTTATTAGGTATTCAATAATCCCTCAAGTTCTTGCTAACAAGCTCACCAAGACAGTTTTGATATGCAGACTCTTCTTTCACAACTGGTGAAGGTTTATCAAGGATTCTGTGTAGAGGAGCTTTTTTCCCAGGTTGATATCAGATATCAAATATAAGCTTTACATAAGAATTTCATACAACTGTCAAGAGCAGGCAGAAGATGCTTGTAATAGAAAGTTTGGGTATTGCTGATACATTTGTTTATGGGTGCATTACTGAAAGGGTGTGGAAGTGCTTTTATTTGTTCTGCATGCTGAATACAGCAGCTTTGTCCTTTTTGTTAAACCGATCATCCTTAATGTCTAAACCCCACCTGGAACATATCTAATCTACAACTGTGAAACAACATCAGAAAAATCATTTTATATCTTGAAGATGAATTTCAAGACCAGAAGGTATGACTTGCTGGCATTAAGGAAAACTTACCCAATCATTAGTTCCTTGTTAGGTAATAACTTACTTCACCACTCTGCTTGTGAATCTCTATACTTTCTACTACAACAGTGCAATTGTGGCACCAGGTATGCATACTTTTGCAGTGAAGAGCTTTACAGTAATTGTATCCTCAGTTTTGACATCCTTATATTTGTAGTAAATAGCTCATATTAATAGTGTCTACATGGCATTTGGCAAAAAAAGATTACAAGTCTAAGCTGCAATTATATTGCATTTTCTAGAGAGGTCAGAAATGCGTTTTACAAGAATGCTTCCAAATTGCTAAAAATTCTCTTGCAAACAAACATTTTCTACTGGGTTCAAGGTCTTCTTTGAGAAATAATGAGAAGGAAGTTTCACTCAACTTTTTGAAATGGAATTGATAAGGCCATGAGCATTTTTAGCTGCCAGATTTCCCAGCACCTCACTGTGCAGCATCTATAGAGGCATCCTTAGGAGGAAGAATGTAAATTATCCAGGCAGAGAAGGGGACCTGCTACAAAAAGATAGGCTTAACAGGGGAGATCTGTCTGATTTTTGTGAGAAAATACATTATCGTCAACATACTCTTGCTGAAGACTTTGTCTCATCATGTTCTAGAAATGGTTCTCCTGAAAAAAAAAATATAATTAGCTAATCAGGAAAAAATAGCTTCCCTTTTTCTCCACTAAAGCGAATAGCTTTGTAATTATGAAACTCCTTCCAAGTGTATCTCAGGCATGAATTTTTAAAAAGCTTGGGGTAGATGGAGAAATGTTACAAGAAAATACAAACCTTGAACTGGTCTTCACTGTTCCTCCCTTGCGTGTTTGATACTATTTATTTAAATTTAACTTGAAGGCAGCATAGTTGTTTCCCTCTGAGCCTGGATGCAATATTAGAGTAAAATTCCATGTCAAATTCATTCAGTAGAATCAAAATTATAGAAGTATAGAAAACAACAGACTCATATTGGTTGTAACTACAGAGAAGCTACCCATTATTGTTCAAATAGGTGAATAATTATTTGAGCTGCTTCCTGTGCACAGAAAAACCTCAAACACAAGGTAGAGTGAGTGAAGGAGCAAACACCAAGTGTTAACTCATTCTGAAAGCAAAGAGTGGTTCTGTAGAGCCTTCACTATTAATGGCACTGCCATGGGCACTTTATTAAGAGACAAGATTGTCTTTGTTAGATAAGGTGTTATGGAAATGTGGGCATACATCTTTGCTAATGTTTTTTTTTTTTGTACAAGTCTGATAGCAAAATAAATGCACTCATAGTGGAGTGCTGATATGTATGTGATACACAGTTGGATGAAAGAACTTGCTGTGGCTGCAGAGCAAAGCAGCTGTGGGAACAGGGGAGCTTGGGGCATTCTCTGATGGCAGAGGGCCCTGGGATAGAACTCTCACATGGGAGTTTTCATCAGGGAAAGGGAACACTGTAGGTCTGCAATGGGCAGAAGGGTGTGGCAGCTTCGGGGTACAGCTTGGGTTTTGCAAGAGTTCAGATCTGTTTTGTGAGGCCACCGAAGACACTAGAGGGCAAGAGTCATCCCTCCACATAGGGCCTTTCCTGGCTTCTGACAGCATTAACTCTTGGAAGCAAGGTCATCATATCCTTGTCCTCCACTGCCACTCTTCCTGTTATAGGAATTGCACCTTACTGTGCCTCCTGACATAGCAATACCAAAAGCAGAGTCACATCCTACTACTGTAGGAAAAGGTTGGGATGAGAGACCAGAATGTCAGGCAATGCTGCATGCATAGCAGAAGCTGTTTCTGCCCCTTCATTCTTGTTCTTCATCCTCAAGAAAAAAAAAAAAAAAGAAAAAAAAAGGCTGGTGGAGCAACTCTTTCTCTCCTCATCCCTGAGTTCAGACAAAGCTGACGGCTTCCTACCCTGGCTGCTGGCAGATATGCCCTAAGGAGGGCAGCAAGTTGGTGCAGCTTGCATCGAAGTGCAGTCTCCCTGGCTTTGATTTGATAGATATTTCTATCTAAGCAATGGCTTCAGTATAGTTTACCCTTTCCTGCATCATGGAAGGGGTTTCTGTGAAACACCCTTGCTATCACACCACTCAAGGAATAAATGCGATCTCCTAAGACCATTTGTCAACAACAGCAGGTGCTGCTGAAAACATTCCAGGCTTTTTACATTTCTTTTCTCCCTCTAAACCTCTCATTGCATCTTGCCTTCTGATATGATTTGCTGAAGCAAATAAACAGCAGCATTGAATTTTTAAGGACATAGCTTCTTAACACTAACAACTTGAGAGGATGAGTTCTCTGGAATATCTCTTGCTCAAATTATTTACATCTCAAGTGACTCCTCTGAGCAGTGTTCCCTGAAGTTCACATGCTCTTTGCTCACGCCTTATTGTGCTGCATTGGAATTGGCCACAGATGCTCCCTGGAAGCTATTAATGGATAAATTACTCTAAGTTGCATGCAGGCACCAGAGAAATAACCTAAGCCGGAAAAAACGAACAAACCCTGAGTTGTTATGGCAAAGTCTGCTTTTCACAGGTGAGGGTGCTGTTTTTCAAACCAGCAAAGACTGCAGGGAATGTATATTTCAAAGGGATTTTTTCCTGGAAGGAATACAATCATACAAGTTCTGTTGATGCTGATAAACACTTTATCTCATTATCAGCCACATTTTATTTCATATCTGCTACTCCATTTATGTAAATGGTAAGCTCCTGCTTTCTAGCAAAAGGATGTGGCTCTGAATTATGTATGGAACACTGCAGATGACTGGGTATTTTCCTAGGATAAACTGCATGGATTCCTAGGAAAATACCAATTAAGAAAACCCATCTTTTTCTGCATATAATCTTAATGACACTGTGCATGAGGAGATATTAACCACTCTGCCACTATTTTGCTAAAATAATTTGCTTTGCTACTGCTTTATGTTTCTATCTGAAGCTAAGCATTTGAAAATGACTATTTGTGACCAGTCTGAAATTACAGTGTTATTGACTGTCTACTGCACAAAGGAAGCTCTTGAAAGACATGAAATTGTTATGGACATAGATCTAATTGATCAGAATTTATTCTGTATATTGTTCACATTTAGTCTCTAAAATGAAACATACATAATCCTGTAGGTATGTCATGTGACTACACTATCATTGTTTCAGTCACTACAACAGAGGCTGAAGAGCAAGATGACTTTTTAAATATTTTAAAAAATTACTACCTGAAATGTTTATGATTATTCAACTTTATTGAGAAATGAGCTTTGACATACAAGAAGGACATAGAACTGAAATCTCTTTTAAGCTGATGACTGCTATGACTGCCTAATCTTCTGCTATTCTCCATGAATCTTGAACACCTATTATTATTTTTCATTTGACAGGAATTCCAAGAACAAAAAAAAAAAGCCTCTTCCATCAAAAGTTTTGAATTACTAAAAAGAAATCCTAGGATGTTATACTGTACACTTTTGGCCTCTGTGATAGAGCAATATAATACATGTCTCAGAATAGTCCTTAACACTACTTTAAATGTCAAATTAACTTAATCATAGAATGACTTGGGTTGGAAGGGACCTCAAGGATGATGAATCTCCAACCTCCCCCCACCACAGGCAGGGACACCAACCTTCACATTAAATACTAGTACCAATCTGCCCAGGGCCCCATCCAACCTGGCCTTAAACACCTCCAAGAACAGGGCACCTATAACCTTTCCAAAGTAAAGAAAGAAGTAAAGGAAGTAAAAAGTTTCCCCTTGACATCCAACCTAAATCTTCCCTCCTTCAACTTCAAATCATTTCCCCTTGTTCTGCTACTATTTACCCTTTCAAAGAGTTTTATACAAAATCTCAGTACCACGTGCAATGAAAATATTAATGGTAGTATTCCAGTTTAAACAATGTTAGTGGTTTCTTCATGAGCAGATTAAAAAAAGAATTTTAAAGAGCCACACTGAGTTTACAGTAATTGATTGAAGCTTTCTATACCTTTTCTTTTATGACTGAAATTTGAGCTATTTTAAGGATTCACTAAAGAATATATATGTATCATTCTGGTAATTGAACTCTTTACTACCTATTTAGTGGAAACCTACCTAATTGGTAGGTGCTACATCTTTCTAAAAAACGTAATTGTGGTATGTGGGCAAATACAGACTGAGGCAACAGTCACACATCAAAATACAAAGAAAAAGGCAGGAGTGGATTTATATCACACTTTCCTATCTAAAACAGGAGTGAAAGGATCTCGCTTGCTATTAAGTGAATAGAAATGCTGCAGATATTCCTGCACAAATACCCAGCATGAAATAATCTACACTTTAAATTGCTTGAGTCATCTCCATTGTGAAGGAGAATTTCCTGGGTGAGGGAACCCCATGCTCAAATGCAGTGCCTCAGCTCTGTAAAATGGGGACCAGAGCTGATCTCTCCCCAACCAGACTGGTGACCAGGGAGACAGGCTGAAGTCTCCCCACAGCTCTCCTTGGTATTATCAGGGTGAACCGCAGCCACATGCTCAAAGAAAGGGGTTCATACAATGGTCTCCACTATCTCACAAATAGTTTGTTTCATTTCCTGGGGATTTCTAATACTACGGTCTATGACAGCATAGCTCTAACTTTAAGTATTTGGTATGGTAGCACATCATCTGATGTATAATTTAACAAATACCTATAAGAATGTATCTTTAATGATAATTCTTAATCATATAGCTACTTACTGTTCTCAAAGACATTTTGTTCCAGTATTTTTTTTGTTAAAGGCTCAATTCCTTGCATTTATTCATAACCTGCATTATCATTTTCTATATAAGAAAAGGACATCAGCAATTATCCTTCCAAGCCATTTTAGTAGAAGGCAATTATATCATACATTTAGTACCAATTATTCTGCAACCATTCATCCTGATAGCAATTAATCTCTGAGATTTTAATAAACTTGCATGTTATGAAGTATTTTCTTAACCCACATTCTACACAAATCAACAGTGTAGCAACAGAAAGCAGGCTTGGGCCCTACATGTGCTGTTGAGAAGATGCACGCTGCATGCACCCTTCAGTGTTTTCCTCAAGGCTACATGATATCACAAAAGCTTTCCAAGAAATAAGAACTAGAAACTGCAGAACCATGCATGGGGTGACTTAAGCCAGAGAAGGTGTGCGGGAAGGATGGTGAGGGTAAGGTCCACATAGCACCAACACTCCCCACTTTCCTGATTGATGTTATTCTTGAGTGCCAGGGGCAAAACAATAATTGGGAAGACACTGGTATGACAGTATGAGATGGAATTTGATTAAGGATCAAGTACCATAAGTGAGTTTGCAAATAAAGTGTACCATCATCTAAAAACCAGAATCACATTCCTCTCTTATGAGATAGTTAACAGACTTATAGAGCCGTAGTGAAAAAATACCAGTCTTCTGCAGTATTAGAACTCTATTACATTTCTGCATGTTTTCTTTGACCCGTGTTTTCCTCCATTTATTAATTTTTCCTACTTTACTATGCAGAAGTCATTTGTCCTTACATGTATAAAGAGGTACTTCCAAGTAGTTTAGACACATTACATTCAAGCTAACTGGAATGAATATATCTATATTTAAAACAAAGATCTATCACTGTCATCCCAAAATAAAGTCAGTAATATCAAAACCATTAGCCATGGTTAACGCTGTGACATGCAACACCCTAGAGAGGCATTCCTTGAGCAGGAGCTGTATTCTTGCTGTGGAGTCATATCTTTGACTTCAACAGTAAGAAGCACAAAAGTCAGAACAACTTCAGTAGTACTGATGAGTAGAGAGGAGGGTCAGATGAGAAGCTCATGCTACACCACCCATATGTGGGACTGATCCTTACCAGAAGGACCAGAAAGTCCCCAAAACATAATACAGACTGACTCCTCCTTAAATTTATTTTGATCACTGAGCTGAACACTTTCCCTTGTAACACAAGGTCAACACCTTACTTGCATTATGGACCAAGTAAAATATGTGGGTGCTGTATTTCATCTTCACAAGTCTATTTTACCCTGCGTATCACAACTCATATGCCAATTAAGTCTTTAATACAACCATGGCTGTCTACTTCATGGCCATCAAGGATTAATTAGGATGAAACTATACTTTCATATGACTCCAGAGTGTTTGTGCTGCAAAGCAAAAGATGGTTGGGTAGTACTTCCACACTGGACCACTGTTTGTCTAAACTCCACTTATTCCCTGAATCTACTATCACGTCACATTAATTCACTTTCTAAGAAAAGCCTGAAGGAAGTTCACCCCAAGGATAGATCCCAAAAGACAGTGTTTCCAAGACTTGGTTTCCTGCAGTTCTGCAATACTTCTGAGAAAGCTTTAAAGACCATTATGAGAGACCTCAGAGTACAAAACACAAAGCTGCAGGTGCCTGCTCTGGAGACAAGGTGAGCTTTAACATCACTTCAGATAATTTATGAACAAAACCCAAGAAATTATGATACTGAGTCACAGAACACCAGAGGATATCCAGGAGCAAAAGCAAAATGCAGTCTACAGCAGAAGGAGTTTGGCTTAGGCCATACATATCTCAAGACAACATGACACTATCCTCTACTTCTCTTATTTAGAGAAGTCAGAGAGTAAATATTTCCACCTATGAAATTATCTCTGAAAAATGAGAAGCTAATATTTAAGTATTATATTATAAACATTATCAATTATAATACATCTATAAAAGCAAACTGTTTTTAGGAAGGAAATAATTTCACTCCTTAATACTTATTTTAGGAATATGAAAAAGTAATTTAAAAGTTGTTAAGTGCCTTCAGTATTCCTTGCCATTCTGTGCTTTCCTGTACTGATCTAAATTAATATTATATTTCATTACATAGTGTTCTTGAAGGCAAAATAAAGCAATGCTTATTTTTTATTATGTTGACCGACAGTATCACAGGCAGATGTTGGCAGTAAAGCAGTAGAAGCTGATCCTTCTTGCCAACATTCCATTACATATTGTTCATACACAACAGAAGGCAGCAGAAATGCTGTATGACAGAATGATGTTTGATGTGAAAGTTCATATGAAATAAAGATATGGCAATGAATTCCTCAAGGAGTAAAAATCGCACAGGTTGACTTCATCAATGTTTGCTGAAAGATTATGGAGATCAACGCATGTGAATACAGTGAGGTGGTGGGTGGTGCATTAGCAGAGATGACAGCTACAGTGGGGTCATTTCTGCTGGTACAGATTGTTACAAGACCATCATAAAGATTCTTGTGCATTGCTGGGAGAAAATGTATAACTCGTGATAAATACAGTGCAAAAGAAAGTTTTATAGGTAAGAATTTGATCTGTTAAATAATATCAATATACTCTTTGTATCTGTTATCACTTCTATGGAATTAAATGGAAGACATGACCTTCAGAGTGACATACGCACATTTTTTTAATCACCTCACACAGCAACCTGTTAGGAAGTAACTACACAGTTCTGAAACTCTTACTGCAGAAAAAAGAAAAAACCCAATAACTGTAAAAGCCAAGTATGTATACTGAAACAGATATGAGTTACATAACACGATGGAAGGGGCAGTAATGACAGCATAGTAGCAAAGTCCTAGGTAATAGAAAGGAAAGATATGCTCAAACACAGCAGCTGTGGACACAGAAACAAAGTAAAGAAACTACATACATTCAGAAGACCTCTGGAATGCAGAAACCCCCAGCAACACACCCTTACATTCACTGCCAACCCTTAAATGAAGTCTGGGAAGGGATGGATCCTGACTTCACCCTTCCGGTCACTCCAGTACATTGCATGCACCTGAGAGCTCCTGGGTTGGCCCTGCATTCCTACCAGCTTCTAAATTATTTCTTTAGGCTTTGGCTTAGCATTTACACTACAGGTTAATAAACCTTAATATTATGCCATAATGATATAATCACTAAAATAGAATATATAAAATATTATGGCTTTTTTTTTTTTTTCTAGTACATTTTTAAAGACTACTTGAATAACGATTACAGACTTTTTCATTATAGGTAATTTTTCTTCCAGAGGTTAAAAAAGTACACACTGAGTACAGTTTCAAATACTCTTGTTGATTCAATAATCATAGATGCTGAAGGAAAAAAAAAAAAAAAAAAAAAAAGCTATTTTGAAAAATTGCTAATTTGGAGAAAAACTGTATATTGTTTTCTCCTAAAAGTTGCTTTCCTGGTTTTCTACCCTCCAAGCACATGAAGATTCATTTATTTATACAGCTCTCTTTGAGCTGTGGAACTTTCAAGCCAAGAATTCTGTAAAAAAGTAATTTCTGATAATTATACCATAGGTAACATCCAAAAATATATTTAAACTCAGCTAATATAAAATGTAGCATTGAGGATATTTGTCACAGAAGACATGGGAAACATCCTTACCAAGATGCTCTTGCCCCATAATTATGCTCCCGAGTGCTCTCTTAAGCGTGTAAAAGAGTCTGCAGAATAGCAAGGCAGATAGCTAGAGGGATCCACTATCTTTGAGATGCTGTACATGGGCAGGGTACTGAATAAAACCTAGTTGAGCAGAAATTGTCAAAGCATTGTGTGAATACTGTTAAGAAATCTAAGGTTCCCTCACCCAATGCTTTTCCAAGAAATTGTAGCAATAGTCTCATGGTCTCACAGCTCTCTTTATTACCTGTACAAGAGATCTGTATCCATTGGAAACAATTTTGAGATTGTCAGATCTGAAATGTGTAGGCTCTTTATTTTTCTTAAATAAAGGTTATTTTTCTTAAATAAAGGTGGTAATAATAGTAAACGGGTATTCAAGGCATGTAAAATAGCTCTACTTTAAATCTTAAAGAGACTGTTCCCTGGTGGGGGGGGGGGGGGGGGGGGAGGGAGAAAGAAAAATAAATAAAAAAAAGAAATTAACCCTCTCTACTATGAACACACTACAAATTACTTACTTCATTTTTCTTTTCTTGCTCACAGGCATAAAAATTGCCACACAGAAATCATTGCCAGTTTTCTCTCACTGTAATTTATACTTATTAGAAGAAAATAAGAAAATCTGACCCCTTCTCTGTCTTTTTGCTATATAGTGACCTTAAACACAGAAGTAGAAAAATTATAAGATCTAGTTTCTCCTTACATCTGTGACACTATTGCCAGCAGAGGCTGTGGTCTGTGAACAGAAACTCTTCTTTGAAGTTTTGTGTTGGTAGAGTTTGACTTATCTTTATGTGTTCCCATTAATCGCTGCCTATGGAGTGGAGGCAAGCAGGACCATCCACATCTGTCAAAGCCTGTCTGGAGCCTTACCCATAGCCACAAAGGCGTGGAGTTTGTCTCCTGGCCACCCTGTGAAAGGCAAATAGAGGAGGCTGGTGGAAGGTAACATGCCAAGGCACCAGGTAAATTTTGAGTGACTTGGGTTCAAGGTCTGTTTCTGGCTCACTTGGCAAACTGCTTTTGCTTAGAACAAATAGGGCTACTGCCACTTGCCAGCAACATGTAAAAAGGGTTTCAGGCAACAGGCTTAAGTTGTTTAACAAGTTATCTTGGAGATAAAATCAGAGTAATTCAATGCTGTTATTTAAATTTTTATGGAAAAGCATAGAGAGAGCAATGCAGTGGAGAATGGTCAGTAAGTTGACACAAGTGCCTGGGCAGAATGGAGAATGACCAGAACAGACAATATCCTTATACTGTGTGCTTTTCTTTTGGTTCTTTTGCACTGAAGAAAAATGCACACAGAAGACTCACCTTCCAATTTTTAAAGGGAATTTATAAACATGAGAGAAATCAACTTTTTACACAGGCAGAAAAAGGCAGAATAGTTTTAAACTAAAGGAAGGGAAATTTAGATTATATGTCAGGAGAAAGATTTTTTTCTGAGTGGTGAGGTGCTGGAAAAGGTTGCCCAGAGAGATTGTGAATACCCTGTCCCTGGAGAATTTTAAGCCCAGGTTGGATGGCACCCTGATCTAGTACTTGATCTAGCAGCTGGCAACCCTGGCTGTGACAGGGAGTTGAAACTTGATGATCTCTGGGGCTCCTTCCAAACCAAACCATTCTACCACTCCCCTGATCTGAAGATCTAGCTCACCCTCTTAAGTTTTTATGGATCTGAATAAGAGAAATATGACATGGGACTACACTGTATATCTGATGCTGGACTTCTGAGCTTACAAGATGATTTCACAAATATACTTCCAACAGGATGGAGGCCAGAGCTTATTATCCACTGAAAGCTATTCCATGCAGCAAAGCACCGTGTGCTATGTCCCCACAGCAACTGTGAATTTCAGTGAGATCAACTCCTGTCACATTCAGAGAGAAACATGCCATCCACCAACTCCTCTATCTGCTCCACAGCACTGGTGACTGTGTTTGGCTGCTCTATAATGAGCATGTAAAATCTTTGGATAGAAGATCTTTCTCTAAAGCCTGAAGTCCCAAAATCACATTGTTTCCAGAAAATGACTGCTTTTTGTTTGTTTACTGTGGACAATTTATTACTTGTGGTTTCTGAATCAATCCTGAAAAGCTATGGTAAGCTTGTCTCTCAGGCTGGAAGGGCAGAAGGTAATTAAAAGGAGAAACCCTAAGGGTACTGCATCCCTTTGCAGGCCTGGGTCACGCAGTACTCTCTGAATGACTGGGAGGACAAAGGGGACATGGTGGCGCAGACCGAGTGGCAGCAGTTACCTGCTGGGTGCCTGCCAAAATAGAACACATGCTGTGTGGGGGCTGAAGACAAGAACACAAGCCTCGCTCTGTGTTGCTGCTGGCTTTCTGCTTTTCTCTTTTTCCTTTTATTGCTTGTGTTTTTCTTCTTATTTTATCCTTCTTGCGCTAGTGTTTAGCCGGCCTTGGCCAGTGAGGGTGAGATCTTCCAGGTCCTGTGTTCCCTGCTACTCTCACAGCAGTAAAAGGCAATGAAAAAAAATTGATTGCACCAGTAGCTGGTGTTTACACTTGTTTTTAACCCTTATTTTTCTGTATGTTTAAATAAGAGAGTCACAGATAACCGTCACAATCACAGATGGCAAGTGGAGGTATGTGTGCTCACACCTCAAAGGAACCACTGAACATTGCACCGCAAAGTGAATATCAATCTCTTGCCATCTTGGTATCTGTATTACATTAAATGAACACAGCAGAATTAGATAAACCAGTCAGAAGCCCTGAGGTCAACACAACCTGGATACCTTATACTTCTGAAAACGGGTCTTTCTATTCAAACTTGCTTTGGAAAAACCCCAAAGGGTTGTTAACAAATAATTTTATTTATAAAAAGAGTAGCTGCTTTATTGCTGCAATATCACAGGGGCTTATTTTGACTGCATTACTGACATCTGTGATTTTTAGTAAGTGCTGCATTGACACAGGTTTTCATACTTATTTTATCTTTTTGCAACTATCCATTCTATTTCTTTCTTAAAATTTCTTTTAATATTTGTGGTAGGAGGCTTTTTTTTTACTTTAGTTACTTTCATTTTTCTGTGTTTGCAGTGTTGTTGGTGGTAAGAGCAGTACTTTTTAAAGTGAAAATATTTTCCAAAGAAAGAAGAAAAAAACACAAGTGCCCAGAAATGTTCAAAACCTCAAACAAAAAGAAAAAAGAAAAAAAGAGAGTGAGAAAGCTCCCAGCCCCTCTTTTCAGTTATCCAGTTTAAGGCCTCCTATGTTCCAAAGGATGTCAGTACTTTTAAAACTGCCTACTTCCAAATGAAGAGATGTAAATACTGGAATTGTCAGAGGCACTATTTGGGAGTCTCAAGTAGATCCTGAGGAAGCAGAGGCCTTCAGTGCTGAAAGACCCAGTCCAAGCAGTTGCTTGGATGACTGCAGTGCTGCTACTGTTCTGGAGCCCCACTGTTGGACTCAGCCCTGATGTTTCAAAGAAAGACTTGGTGACAAGCCTCCCTTGCTGCCCTGTTGTTAAGAATAAGCCTCCTGTAGGGAAAGGTAGAGATTTTTCTCTCCTGGCTTGCACTCAGCATGGATGTGGGATGGGACAGTTCCTGGTCCCACTGCTCTCATCCTGGATGTCTCTGGATCTGGTCTGAGACGGTCAGTGATGTCCATTTAGCATGGACACATCAAATCCATGCTCCCACTCAAAGAACAAAAGATATTAAAGCTAGTCAAAACAGAAACTGAATTTGTAGGTAGACTCCTTCCTTACTTATATCTTCCCCTTTTCACAGTGTCCAAGAGTGCCAAAGGAAACCATGCTCTTAGGAAGATGTATTTGCAATAAGAGAAAGTTAGAAATTACTGATCCAATTATGAAGTGTAGAAAATAAATTGGAAAAAATATCCAGTGTGATTGTTCCGTGCAAAATAGAAACTTCAGTGCGCTGTTTATTTAGTGCTGGCAACTATTACCTGTTTTATTGGTTTAAAGCACAACAATCAGTCACACGCTATTGTTTCACCAGCTGAGCCATGTGTTGAAGTGAAATTCTTAAGTCAAAGGGAAGTGTAGCAACATTACATGGTGAACTAGGAAGGCGATTATGAGAAAAGGATAAGGAGTTGGCTTTTATGAAGGAAATTTTGAAAGAGGCACACAGGGAAGCCAAAAGAAATCCTGAGTATACTAGCTTGGGCCCACAGATGACTGTACTAAAAGGAGAAGGAGAAATAGATTAACCTCTGAACTTGGAAAAGAGGGAATGGGGATATCAAAATGTAATCCAAGGTCAAGAATGACTAAGTGGCATTTAAAGTGAAATATGGACTCCTTGAAAGGCATTGTTTAAACCTGGAGGGGATTTAAGAATAAACAAGTAAACAGCAGCTGGAATTATTACAAATGACATGAAAGTACCATGATGAGGTTGCCAGAGTGATGTCATTAGCAGAGAAAGATCGGTTAAACCACAGGAATGAAAACAAAAGAGGACAATCTAATCAGCATGAAAGGCAACAGTGACCTTTCAAGTGGCCTTGAAAGAAAGATTAAAAATAAAATAATAAATAAAATTAAACAGAAGGGAGAATTTACAAAGCACAGAATTGTAGTATAAACACATGTCGCTAACATGTTTTCTTGTGTTGAGCTCTGACATTTCCCTGCTTCTTAACATATGTCTTCTCAGACTGGTCCTTCTACCCTTATCCTAAGTAAAGGAAAAAGAGAGTGAGAGGAGCAGATATGGGGGTATGTTCCCTGAATGGGACAACGAAAAGAGGATGTGGGTCCCTCCTTTCTCACACTGCTTCAGTGACACCTGTGGGTTTGTGCCTCATGTAATTCCCACATAATGGAAGGCATTGGTGGCAAAGGGCAGACCTCTGCCTCCATGAGGAAAACCTCAGCAGCAGAAAATAAGGTGCCACCTAGGAATGTGGAATGGGATTCTGCTGCTGAGAGGATCTTGGGAAATAGGGAAATGGACATACATGGATATTCAAGGGACAAAAAGCTGATTAGTATTGTTCTCTCAGACCTGGACATAGATACTCAAAGCTTTCTTACCTGCACATAATGTCTGGTGTAGGCTGTGGAAGATCCAGCAGCGTATAAGTGTTTTAGTGCAGGCTATCAATATAACATGTTTAAATCTTGCATTAAAATCCATCAGTGTTGTATTTTATCGCATCAAGAATGCAAAGCAAACTTAATACTTCTTACTCAAAACCAAAATAAAGTGTCTTTAACAGTTGTCACGGTTATTTGTATAACCTTTTCAGAATTGCTCTGTTCCCTTTCTCTTTGCTTTTTGTCTACTTTGAGGTTTCTAGATTTTGTTATCAGTAGAAAAGTAATAAGAAAGTAATTTTTAAGAAGAAAACATGAAGTGTTTTACGCTTTTGAAGAGGAAATCATTCAAGCAAACTTTGATTTGAACAACACCAAGAAC
Source organism: Coturnix japonica (assembly GCF_054131305.1). Classification (NCBI taxonomy): domain Eukaryota; kingdom Metazoa; phylum Chordata; class Aves; order Galliformes; family Phasianidae; genus Coturnix; species Coturnix japonica. The sequence goes on from NC_140665.1 coordinate 35,954,751, forward strand.
TAGCTCTTGTTAACAAAAGGTCAGCTTGGTCTGTGGCAGCTTTGATGAAGATTTAAATGTCACAGCACCAGATATGGTGTTTGCTTATGAACCAATCTTTTACACTTTAGTTTCTGCACTCATGTTTTGCAGTAGGGGTTTTGTAGTGATGGAAATATTTGTGTATGTGAAAGAGACCACAGCTAGCACAGAGGGCTAAATCCAAAACAGAGTTAATTCCTTTATGTGACTGCAGCATCATCACAGCCATTTTCACTAATAGCAGAGGTGAAGCAGCCAGAGCAAGTTCTAAACAAAAAAACTGATGTACTTTTTGTTTCCAAACACCTAGAGGGAGGTCCAACTGATTCTAGGATGACAGCTGGCCATTTTGGGAAGGAAATGTACACAAGGAATGCTAGTCTCATCACAGGTACGGTACTTGATGTTTTAAGAGTCTCTTGTACAGCAAGAAAATGTAAATTTTGGACTACCTACTGTACAGTTGGAATCTTAAAAATCTCTCTTTTCTTCATTAATTAATTAGAATACATTCAGTAACTCATAATGTATTTTTATGACTGCAGCTTATGAGTCGGTTTTATTATTTATTATTTATTTTATTAGCATTTGACACTTTGGAAATTCAACCAATAAAGAAATTGCTTTGATTCTCATTATGCCAAGCTACCCAAAAACAACTTTCCAGCTTGTGTTCTTATATGAAACAGAAGAACAGAATTTTTATATGAAGAAGAAATTAAAAACAAAGCAGAGGTTAAATAAAAATAAAAGAAAAAGAAAACAAACAAACAAAAGAAAAAAAAACCTAACAAAATGACCTGCTTAGTAAAGCTTTAATTGGTTATCCTAGGTGGAATTCCATTATTTTGAATTTCTTGTTTACCACAGGAAAAACTGTTAGTGTTTACTTTTTCCATGAAAAGGGAATTTATTAAAGGAGTTTCTTTGGAGAAACAGAACCAGCTCTTTCTGAAGTGACATGATGTCCTCTCCTGAGCAGACATGCTGCAGGCTCCACCAGCTGTTTGGGTTATGTGTTCCCCACCTTGAGGCCACTGCTGAGGCCTTCTTTGTGCAGGAGAGTCCATGAGACCTCTGCCCCTTCCCACCTCAAATGATGTAGGCAACTTGGCAAATTATCCAGCCATCAGACATATTGTTAGACCATGGAAAATATTCTTATGCACCAATTCTTGAATATCTTTCTTTCATGTCTGCTCATTGTTGCAAAAAGATGGTTATATTAATATATTAATACCTTACAGTTGTTGGTATTATTTTGTAATAATTACAGAAATATTTTCATTAATTTTCACCAGTCTCTCTCCTTACTAAGCTACAGACGGAAGCTGTATGTCCTGCCAGTAGGAGAGTCCAATGAAATGCACTTGTGTCAACTGTGAACTACTGTCAGAACATTTTTGGTAACATCTACACAGCAATGTTTGAACTGCAGTGTATAATATTCTCTGAAATTTTACAGAAATAGTTAACAATTTACTGCTGACCAGAATAATTCAATGTGAAGTTTGATATTTTCCTCCTTGTTTTCTACTAGTTTGTGGCACAAATGTGAAAATGTTGAATTACATGGATAAGCCACTGCTGCTATTTTGTGAAAAATAAGTTCTCACTGTTTTAATTATTTCTGATGGTACTTTATGATTTCACTATCTTTTTAATATTTTCTTTAAAATATATGTATATATATATTTATTATTATTATTATTATTATTATTATTATTATTATTATTATTTTCAGATAAAGTATACCTTTCACATCTGATTTTCACAGTGCTTGTTGTCATACACTTCATTTTTCTGGTTTGCATCTATGTTTGATGAAATGTAGAACTTGTTACTTTAATACTGAAACCATTGTTTCTACTCAAAGGTATATCATGCTCTTTCTAGGAGAGATTCCAATTACAAAAGTTCAACTGTATCAATATACTAAACTTGGTTTGTCTACACTACCTTTCTCTGACAAAAAACTATGCAATTGCTAAGAAAAGGGTACCAGGGTCTAGTTTTTTACATTGATAAACATGCTAGAAGAAGGATGACCTCAAGGGAACAAATGTAGAACAGAGAAGCACACCCCTAGGGTGACAGACTGTCTTGGCCTAACATGCCTGGAGCCAGTTAGGTTCAGAGACAAGCTGGGGACTGCAGCTGGAGCATCACCAAGCATGGGCAAGGCACCAAAACAAGAGAGTGCTCACGGTCCCCCTCCCAGTCCTACTCTTAGCAATGATTACAAGGATGCTACCATGGCTACTTAATCATCTACTCAAGGCTCAAGGCAAACAAATATAAAACAGCTGAACTTCCAGCCTGGCCCAGATTTTTGTCCGTGTTTGAAATTGCCCCTAAGTCATTACCTGCTTGAGAAATTGTGTTCAAGTTGTTTTTCTGGACTGAGTTCAAGAAGTAGTTCTTTCTGAAGCCATGTCTTTGGGACACGCTGACACAAAACAGTTCTGTCAGATGCAAAATACAAGGGAATAGTTTTTGGCCCTGTTTGATTTTCTCCCTAAATATGGGCACAATATAGTTGCTTTGGCAGGAATACTGTAGCTGGTGTAAGTCTGATTTTGAGTCTCATTCATCCTTCTTAGAACATCCTTTCTGTAAAATCTAGTTATATATATGAAGAATCATGTAGAGATCACCCTTAGCTTTCCCTAAATCTAGTCTACTAGGAACTACAGCATCAACACATTTATTTATTTATTTATTTTTGCCTAAAAAATATTTGACCAATGCAGTATCTGCAATTGTTCCTTATGGTTGTGCATTAGGCACTTCAATCGTTACCAGTGGTTCTAGGTCCAAATTCTATTTCAGTATAAAATTCAGTCTTATCTGATGGCAAGTTTTCAGAGTGAGAATAAACACCAAAATAAACATCCTCATTTAAAATATATTTCATGGTAAAAATAGTGAAATAATTCACTTAGAAGGTTTGCATTGCAGAATGACAAAGGTACTCCTTATGCCATGTACTCTCTATTACAAACAGAAACTCTGTTCAGATACTATCATTTATGTGAATAATTGACTGTGGTGAGATGAAATAACCTGGTCTAGCTTGGTCCCCTCAGATTTTTATGCCATTTTTGTGGCCTATATAAAGGGTGTATCTAGAGCACATAAAGGTACCAGTCATAGTACTCCATATTGCTGTGCCTCAGCTTGGGCAAATTTGACTGCAGTGTAGTTTTCATCCACAAATTTCTTGAAGGTTAATTATTTCTTTGCCTGCTTCTGATTCCTTTTGCTTTTCACCACAGAGAGGTGCACATTGTCTAAATTCCCAACAATTAAAATGAAGAAATAGATTCTCCACTAGATAGATTGCTAACAATTACTTGGCAGAAGACAGAACACCTGCAGACTCTATTTTCATGTACTTCTGTTCACCCTTTTCTTCTCACAAAAATAGCACCCCACAAACCATATACAAAGAGATAATGATCAGTCCATAACAAGGGTGTGTGTAATTAAACTTCCACTTTCAACCAGCACATGAGATGGAGAGTTTGGGCAGCCTTGTTTGTTTAGTAAGTTTGCCAGTAAATGTAGCTAGGATAGAATTGTGTCGACCCAAACATGAGGAAAACAACCATTAAGATAATTTTCTTGGCATTGTTGTTCCTCCTGGAGGAACAGGCTTTGAAACAACTGGTTTCCAGCTTGTAGAGTCCTTTGTCCTGCAAAGGGGAGCGTAAATGTTAGAGAATTGTTTCCTCTGTCATTTAATGTTTTTCTTAACTTTCTATAACATATGAAAGTTACATAAATGGTCCAGCAAAGCTGCAAACTGTCTGTGTCTGTTTGCTGTTAGATATACTCCTACGCTTCACACAAAGGCAGATGTCCTGTTAGGAATTTTCTTGCAATTACTTGCCTTGCATTTGTGATGCAAAATCTAGCTGACATTTCTTTCCCCAAGCTGAAATGTCTAGCTTTGAAACTCCACTACTTTATTGGTAAGGAAAAAGTAATTTGGGCACAAGACAATTGTGCCACATACTTCTATGCTGGTCACAATAGATCTTTCCTTGAAATTCTTTTTCTTCATAAAATGAATCTGATTGTTCAAAATAACACCCACCTTTAATTAAAGAGCTGGATTAGTAGGAAGATTTCAGGTTGAAAAAAACAAACACATAAACAAACAAAGCACATGCTGTCTTGCTGAAGGTTATTTTAAATTGAATTGACTAGTGCCCTCAACTTCGTGCAATTTCCCCCAGGTTTGATCTCAGACAAACAGAGTTTCAATTACATCTTGTATACTATAGGCAGTATTCAGACTTGAAAGGTTTTCAAAGATCAAGATGAATTGGCTACTAATCTAAAAAATGAAACCAACAGGAGATTCTTCAACTCTGTACGTAATTGCCTTTTCCCACTGATGAACGACTTTATCCTTTAGAACTGAGATTTCAGCATTTAGTCTTCTATTAGATTTCCATTGTATAAATAAAAATACAATGTGATTTCTTTGCTAAAGAGGAGAAAATCTTGTATCATTTGTGTAGTACGAAGTATGCAATTTGGAGACAAATATGTCAGGTAGGTTTTTTTTGTTTGTTTTTGGTTGTGTTTGTTTTTTTTCCCCTTCTTTTTCTTTTTGTGATTAAACATGCATATGTATCTTTATATTAATCTCTGTGTACTACTTAGACTTACATAAACTCATTCACAGACAGTACTTACACATCACTTCACTGTGGTATAAAAAGCATAATAAAACCAGTTTGATGTTCACCTGCTCTGATGGGTGTCAGAGTTTACAAATCAAAATAAACGAACTGCTCCTACATGATATGTTGCCAATGCATACTGGTTTTCTCTCATTTTTCTGTTATTAAGGATGTAAGTAGGTCTTTAAAAACTGGATAAATTCAAGTTAGATCAATTGTAGTGGAATCAGTATTAGTATCTCCTGTTCTAAATTAGCTTTAATCAGCAGCTTGTGTGCAAAGTGATCTTTTGAAGTCAACAGGTTTTTTTCATTACCTTAGACAGCTAAGCTAAAGTGACTAGAACTCAGTTATCTTACTATTCTGATCTTGAAAAACTTTCTGGCTTCTCCAGGGCAAAACCACATCTAAAACTGAGTGAAGGTAATAAGAACCCAAACATACCTGAGTATGTTTCTGTAAGGGTAGCTATTATAAAAACATCAACAAAGATGATGGTAGATATTTAAAGGTTACTAGCAAAGGAAAACTCATCAATGTTGATGCCTCAACCAGAAAGCTGCAGCAGTCTCAACCAAGGAGCAATCTCCAAGAGATGCTGCCTCAGTGGTGGTCAGCCCTTAAATGAGGTCTTAGAGGAGGTGGAGTCAAGCTCCAGCCCTTCTGGGAGCACAGTTAAATTACTCTCACCTGTGCTCCCACAGCTGACCCAACATTTGCCTCAGTTGATTAATCAGAGGTTCAAGCTGTGTTTTCCCATAGTTTCCATTGTTGCTCCTCTTGTGTACTCTTTTCCTTGTCATGGTTTTATGATTTGTTATTGATTTTTCACATCATAACACTGGGAGTTAAAAAGGTAATGTTGTCACAGGATGCAAAAGGCCAGTGTTGGTGGTACAGCAGAGGCTGAACCTTCCACCAGTATTCCACTATGTGTTGTTTCCGTGTGATAGATGGGCATCAAAGGGGCAGTCTGACAGAATGGCACCTGACATAGAAGTGTGTATGAAGCAAAAGAATGTCACTGAATCCCAGTGTGTGGAAAAAATGGCATCCACTGGCCTTCATGGATGCTTGCTGAACACTTATGGATGTGAGCACAGAGGGACTGTGCATAGTGCATTTCAGCAGTGGTGACAGTGACCATGGGCCATGTGTGCTGGTACACATTTTGACAAGCCACAGCATGCAGCCTCATGTTCATTGCTGGAAAAACAAACAAACAAAAACCCCACGTAGCTAATGGTAATGACTGTGCTGAAAAACAGCATTTTGTAGCTGAGAACTCACTCTGTTAAACAGTTACTCGTTTAATCTGCTGTCATTTCCATGAAAATAAATAGAAGGCATTACTTTTAGAGCAACCCACATATATGCAGCCCAAGACAATTCCTCCTCAGTCAATGTGGCCTAAGCAAATGAAAGGTTGGACAGTCGTGCTACACAGCATCTGCAGCACAGCTGGTTCCCTCAGGTCCTGGGTGCCCTTTGTGCTGGTCTATTTGCCTGTGTTGCTTTCCAAGCAAGAGATTCCTTGAAGGCGAAACTTTTCCTCACAGCTGCCCAAAGTCATCTCTGCTACTGCCCTATGGATCTGTCATTTTGTATCCCTCTTAGCAATAGTTCATAATACTGTTACAATGAAAAAGAACGTAGCCAAGCACAGAGGGAAATGTGTTTAGCAAACATTCCCTACAGTGGGCAGCACCCAGGTGAGCACTTCCAACCATGGTGTGTAATGAAATGATAGAACACAAACAACTCCATAAAACAAAAACATCTCCAGATTACAGATAAAATGTATCCTCCACACATCAGGCATCGTTTAACCCCTTTCTCTTGATAACAACATGTAGGAACTCAGATTGGATTTTGCCTGTAGGCACAGAGATGTGAGGCATCAATGGCAAAATTCACACACACAAAAAAATAAAAAACAAAAATAAAATTAAATGTATGTATTTAATTACACTTGTGGACAGCAACTACTTAGGAAAGAACACTTAATGTTTACAAAACTGTTAAAAAAAACCGCTGAAATTGAAGAAATAATTCCTCATCCCCAGCTGAACCCGGCTGTGAGGTGACACCACCTGTGAGAGACTCAGCCCTGAGGAGATGGGCGGCAACACCCTGCGAGGGGCTGTGACCTTCAGATGACCCCAGCCGTGACCTTCAGATGACCCCAGCCCGGCCCCTTCAGGTGTGAAGGGCGGGAAGGGCGAGGTGAGAGGAAAAAAACGGCGGGAAGAGAAAAGGGCGGGAAGAAAAAAGGGCGGGGAGAGAAAAGGGCGGGTAGAGAAAGGTGCGTTCTGAGCTCCTATTGGCTGCCGGGCGTGAGGGAAACCTATATAAGGCGTGGGCGGGAAGGTGAGCGGGAGAAGTTTACCTCAGCGAAAAAAACGAGCGGAGCGTTGCGAGGTGAAGATAGCAGGGGGAGCAGGACTACAAACAGCCGCCGGGAACGAGGTACGGTGCGAAGGGCTGGCGTGGCTGGGATCAAGGAGTGCAGGGCCGGGCACGGTTTACTAGGAACGACGGGTGCCTGAAAAGTCGATGCTCTGACGGCACGCGGGTGGGGGAATGGCGAGAGTGGGGCCACTGACGGTCATCGGGAAAGGGGAGCGGGCCTGGCGGAGCGGCCCCTCCGACGGTGGGAGGGGGGGGCACCGGCTGAGGGGAGCGGCGCCTCTGACGGCTGGGGGGGGCCGAGCGGAGCCTCCGACGGGGGATGGGGGGTACCGGCTGGAGTGGCGCCTCCGACGGCGGGGGGGGGGGAAGCCGAGTGGAGCGGCGCCTCCGACGGCAGGAGGGTTGGGGGGGGACGGGAGGCCGATCGGAGCGGCGCCTCTGACGGCTTGGGGGGGGCCCAGGCAGAGCGGCGCCTTTGATGGCAGGCGGGTAGGGGAGGCCGGGTGGAGCGGCGTCTCCGACGGGGGTTAAGGGGTACCGGCTGGAGCGGCGCCTCCGATGGCGGGGGGGGAAAGCCGAGCGGAGCGGCGGCTGTGATGACTGGGGGGGAGGGGGGCGGGGGGGGGGGCGCTGGCGGAGCGGCGTATCCGACGGCAGGTGGGTGGAGGGGGAGGCCGAGCGGAGCGGCACCTCCGACGGCTGCATTGGGGCCGGCCGGAGCGGCGCCTCCGACGGCGGGTGGTGGGGAGTCAGGAGGAGCGGCTCCTCCGACGGCAGGCGGGGGCGGGGGGGGGGGGCGCGAGAAGCGGCGCCTCCGACAGCTGGCGGGTGCGAGGGGGGGGCCGACCGCAGCGGTGCCTCTGACGGTAAGCGTGTAGGGGAGAGGGGGGCGGCCGGGTGGAGTTGCCCCTGACACCTCTCCTTTGAACATGCTGTGGCAAAAAAATAAAAAAATAAAAAAATCTCGTTGTGACTGTCATGATGCACTTTAGGGACTTTATTTCAATTGGTCACATGGAGGTATGTTTCTAGATGAGGCATTCAGGATGTAAAGAAGAAATCATTAGAGCACTATTACAGTCGTGTAAGAAAATAAATGTGAAGGAAAAGCTTTAATAATAAAGATGAGAATGATTGTCTGAGAAATTCGTAGCCGTGAAAATAAAAATCCAGTTTACTGCTTTGGTCATAGATAATGTGTGGTCAACCTCTCTTTTAACTTGCTATGCAATACCTCAACCAAGTAAGGGGCCATCAACTGCTGTACATGTACTATAAAACGTTGTGGCAGGTGCCTGGTCCTCTAAGCAGCTAGGGCAATAATGAATTCGAGAGATAGTGAAATGAAGCTGTACCTCGTACTTTAGGATCTACTGCTGAAGAAAGAAGAAGCGACGTTGGGACCTGGGAGGCAAGAGCGAGGAAGAAGAGGATGCAGAAGCCCGCCAATGTGGGGGGGAAAGAGAAAGGCTCTCTGGGCAAAGCACCTCCCTGTTAGCAGGTCTCTAGTCACATTGGAATTGAACGTTGCTGGCGGCCTTGGGTGACCAGGCCGTCTTTGTGCTGGGCGACCTCCCTGTAAGCAGGGCTCTGGTCTTTGCTGTAGCTGGCCTTTTGCCTTGTTGCTCCTTGGCTGCCTGGGGAGTGTGGCCCCCTGTAACGGAGGGTGAGAGCCACCTCTCCGCACCTGAGTGGGAAACGGAGCTCACCGGACCCCAAGGCCTCCCTGTAATCAGGGCAGTGCCTTTTCCCTGCCCCTCCTCTCCCTGCCCCTCCTCCCCCTGCCCCTCAGTGCTGTTGCCTGCTGGTGGCCTGTCAATGCGCCAGCCCTGTACTCGGGGTGTGTGGCATGGCATTTGTCCTTTGCCCTTTTCCTTGCTTGAGAATCCCCTTGGCACATTGAGGTCTGTGGCCTCTGTGCAGCCCCCAGGGTCAGACCTCAGGCTCTTGTATGTTGCTCGTGGGTGCGGGTTTATTCCCAGGAGTTGGCTGCACCACCTTATCCTTCCCTGCTGGAAAGCCGCATCTGTGTGTGTGTGTTCCCCTTCCATCCCATTTGTTGTTTGTATGTGTGTGGTGAGTGTGAGTGTGCATTCCCTTTAGACCCCTTCAAAGATGCTGCAGCATAGCTTCGGCTTCCCAGGGGGGATTGGAGGGTTTGGTTATATGCCGCAAAGCAGGGGTCTTCCCTCTCATCTTAGTCCCACGAGCGCAGTGAGGGTCCTGTTGGCCTGTCTCCTTTTTTCTTAGTTGAGATCTGTGCCACATGGTAGCTCTGTGGCTGAGGCCGCCCTGTAGCCAGGGTTTGGGCCTGTCCTTGCGAGGCCGCCTGTTCTGGCGGCGTGACCGCTCCGTACTCGGGGCACGTGTCCCAAGATGTTGAGCCCTCTGTCCCTCAAGTGGCCCACCCCCCCCTGTAATCAGGGCTGGGGAGGCTGCAGTGTTGTGGCCGGCTGCTTTAGCCATCCAGTTGGTGGGGATGACCCCTCCCTGTCCCGTTAGAGGGTGCAGGTTGAGGTGCTTCTTGTGTGTGGGGTTACCTTCCCGCTCGGGCTCTCAAAGACGTGGTGATGTTGTGATGCTGTGGTGATGTTCTGCTGCCGGGCGGGCCCGCCTGTAGCTCAGGCGTTGGTGGGAGCTTCGTGCTCCGTGGGGCTTCTTGATGATGGTGAGGTGTGGGGTACCGTCCTGTAGGCAGGGCTGTGCGTGCCCCCTGTGTTTGGTGAGCTGTGTTCTGAGAGACCCCCTGTACTCAGGTGGGAATGTGGCCCCGGCCTTTCAGAGGCACGGGGCTGCGAGCTGTGGGGCTGGGCTTGCACCCTCCCCGGAATTGGATGTGCTTTCTTTTTCCCCAACCGTGGCATTAGGCCGTGTCGCCCCGCTGCCTGGCGGCTGAGAGTTGTTCCTGCCGCTGGGGGAGAAACTGAGCTCTGTGGCTCCAGGGGTGTTGTCGGCCCGCCTGTAATCAGGGTCTGGGCACGTGAGCCTTTGTGCTCTGCTGGCAGCCTGTGTGGGGTGACCGCCCCGTTAGCGGGGTGGGTGCCAAAGCACCCCGGAATGGGAGAGAAGGAGCCTCCCGCGGCCGTAGGGATGGGGGCTGCCCTGTAAGTCAGGGAGCGACTGTGTCCCCGAGTCCCAGGCCCTTTGCAATGGAGGCGGTGGCTGGGGGTCCCCTGTAAGCAGGGAAGCGACTCCTTTGTCCGCTGCTTTTTGCGTGCCCAGCTCTATTTGCCCAGTCTGCCCGCCTCCACGATCCCCTGCGGCACCGGCTGGAGCCTCCGCAGCGCGCCAGTGAGGTGAGAAAAGCAGCTCTAAGTAGTTTTGTCTGGAATTGGGCTGTGGAGAGGGGGCGGATGCTGGGTCTTCCCCCTTGGCTGGCGGGGTCGTGTGCGCCGTTCTTTTGGGTCGCCGGGTGTCCTTCTTCCTTGAGGTGGAGGGTTTGCTGCTGCTCAGGTCTAATGGTGTCGTGCCTTGTATTTCAGGATCTGCTGCCGAAGAAAGAAGAAGCGACGTTGGGATCTGGGAGGCAGGAGCGAGGAAGAAGAGGATGCAGAAGCCCGCCAATGCGGGGGGGAAAGAGAAAGGCTCTCTGGGCAAAGCACCTCCCTGTTAGCAGGTCTCTAGTCACATTGGAATTGAACGTTGCTGGCGGCTTTGGGTGACCAGGCTGTCTTTGTGCTGGGCGACCTCCCTGTAAGCAGGGCTCTGGTCTTTGCTGTAGCTGGCCTTTTGCCTTGTTGCTCCTTGGCTGCCTGGGGAGTGTGGCCCCCTGTAACGGAGGGTGAGAGCCACCTCTCCGCACCTGAGTGGGAAACGGAGCTCACCGGACCCCAAGGCCTCCCTGTAATCAGGGCAGTGCCTTTTCCCTGCCCCTCCTCTCCCTGCCCCTCCTCCCCCTGCCCCTCAGTGCTGTTGCCTGCTGGTGGCCTGTCAATGCGCCAGCCCTGTACTCGGGGTGTGTGGCATGGCATTTGTCCTTTGCCCTTTTCCTTGCTTGAGAATCCCCTTGGCACATTGAGGTCTGTGGCCTCTGTGCAGCCCCCAGGGTCAGACCTCAGGCTCTTGTATGTTGCTCGTGGGTGCGGGTTTATTCCCAGGAGTTGGCTGCACCACCTTATCCTTCCCTGCTGGAAAGCCGCATCTGTGTGTGTGTGTTCCCCTTCCATCCCATTTGTTGTTTGTATGTGTGTGGTGAGTGTGAGTGTGCATTCCCTTTAGACCCCTTCAAAGATGCTGCAGCATAGCTTCGGCTTCCCAGGGGGGATTGGAGGGTTTGGTTATATGCCGCAAAGCAGGGGTCTTCCCTCTCATCTTAGTCCCACGAGCGCAGTGAGGGTCCTGTTGGCCTGTCTCCTTTTTTCTTAGTTGAGATCTGTGCCACATGGTAGCTCTGTGGCTGAGGCCGCCCTGTAGCCAGGGTTTGGGCCTGTCCTTGCGAGGCCGCCTGTTCTGGTGGCGTGACCGCTCCGTACTCGGGGCACGTGTCCCAAGATGTTGAGCCCTCTGTCCCTCAAGTGGCCCACCCCCCCCTGTAATCAGGGCTGGGGAAGCTGCAGTGTTGTGGCCGGCTGCTTTAGCCATCCAGTTGGTGGGGATGACCCCTCCCTGTCCCGTTAGAGGGTGCAGGTTGAGGTGCTTCTTATGTGTGGGGTTACCTTCCCGCTCGGGCTCTCAAAGACGTGGTGATGTTGTGATGCTGTGGTGATGTTCTGCTGCCGGGCGGGCCCGCCTGTAGCTCAGGCGTTGGTGGGAGTTTCGTGCTCCGTGGGGCTTCTTGATGATGGTGAGGTGTGGGGTACCGTCCTGTAGGCAGGGCTGTGCGTGCCCCCTGTGTTTGGTGAGCTGTGTTCTGAGAGACCCCCTGTACTCAGGTGGGAATGTGGCCCCGGCCTTTCAGAGGCACGGGGCTGCGAGCTGTGGGGCTGGGCTTGCACCCTCCCCGGAATTGGATGTGCTTTCTTTTTCCCCGACTGTGGCATTAGGCCGTGTCGCCCCGCTGCCTGGCGGCTGAGAGTTGTTCCTGCCGCTGGGGGAGAAACTGAGCTCTGTGGCTCCAGGGGTGTTGTCGGCCCACCTGTAATCAGGGTCTTGGCACGTGAGCCTTTGTGCTCTCCTGGCAGCCTGTGTGGGGTGACCGCCCCGTTAGCGGGGTGGGTGCCAAAGCACCCCGGAATGGGAGAGAAGGAGCCTCCCGCGGCCGTAGGGATGGGGGCTGCCCTGTAAGTCAGGGAGCGACTGTGTCCCCGAGTCCCAGGCCCTTTGCAATGGAGGCGGTGGCTGGGGGTCCCCTGTAAGCAGGGAAGCGACTCCTTTGTCCGCTGCTTTTTGCGTGCCCAGCTCTATTTGCCCAGTCTGCCCGCCTCCACGATCCCCTGCGGCACCGGCTGGAGCCTCCACAGCGCGCCAGTGAGGTGAGAAAAGCAGCTCTAAGTAGTTTTGTCTGGAATTGGGCTGTGGAGAGGGGGCGGATGCTGGGTCTTCCCCCTTGGCTGGCGGGGTCGTGTGCGCCGTTCTTTTGGGTCGCCGGGTGTCATTCTTCCTTGAGGTGGAGGGTTTGCTGCTGCTCAGGTCTAATGGTGTCATGCCTTGTATTTCAGGATCTGCTGCCGAAGAAAGAAGAAGCGACGTTGGGATCTGGAAGGCAGGAGCGAGGAAGAAGAGGATGCAGAAGCCCGCCAATGCGGGGGGGAAAGAGAAAGGCTCTCTGGGCAAAGCACCTCCCTGTTAGCAGGTTTCTAGTCACATTGGAATTGAACGTTGCTGGCGGCCTTGGGTGACCAGGCCGTCTTTGTGCTGGGCGACCTCCCTTTAAGCAGGGCTCTGGTCTTTGCTGTAGCTGGCCTTTTGCCTTGTTGCTCCTTGGCTGCCTGGGGAGTGTGGCCCCCTGTAACGGAGGATGAGAGCCACCTCTCCGCACCTGAGTGGGAAACGGAGCTCACCGGACCCCAAGGCCTCCCTGTAATCAGGGCAGTGCCTTTTCCCTGCCCCTCCTCTCCCTGCCCCTCCTCCCCCTGCCCCTCAGTGCTGTTGCCTGCTGGTGGCCTGTCAATGCGCCAGCCCTGTACTCAGGGTGCATGGCGTGGCATTTGTCCTTTGCCCTTTTCCTTGATTGAGTATCCCCTTGGCACATTGAGTTCTAAGGCCGCCCTGTAGCCAGGGCTTGGGCCTGTCCTTGCGTGGCCGCCTGTTCTGACGGCGTGACCGCTCCGTACTCGGGGCACGTGTCCCAAGATGTTGAGCCCTCTATCCCTCAAGTGGCCCACCCCCCCCTGTAATCAGGGCTGGGGAGGCTGCAGTGTTGTGGCCGGCTGCTTTAGCCATCCAGTTGGTGGGGATGACCCCTCCCTGTCCCGTTAGAGGGTGCAGGTTGAGGTGCTTCTTGTGTGTGGGGTTACCTTCCCGCTCGGGCTCTCAAAGACGTGGTGATGTTGTGATGCTGTGGTGATGTTCTGCTGCCGGGCGGGCCCGCCTGTAGCTCAGGCGTTGGTGGGAGCTTCGTGCTCCGTGGGGCTTCTTGATGATGTTGAGGTGTGGGGTACCGTCCTGTAGGCAGGGCTGTGCGTGCCCCCTGTGTTTGGTGAGCTGTGTTCTGAGAGACCCCCTGTACTCAGGTGGGAATGTGGCCCCGGCCTTTCAGAGGCACGGGGCTGCGAGCTGTGGGGCTGGGCTTGCACCCTCCCCGGAATTGGATGTGCTTTCTTTTTCCCCAACCGTGGCATTAGGCCGTGTCGCCCCGCTGCCTGGCGGCTGAGAGTTGTTCCTGCCACTGGGGGAGAAACTGAGCTCTGTGGCTCCAGGGGTGTTGTCGGCCCGCCTGTAATCAGGGTCTGGGCACGTGAGCCTTTGTGCTCTGCTGGCAGCCTGTGTGGGGTGACCGCCCCGTTAGCGGGGTGGGTGCCAAAGCACCCCGGAATGGGAGAGAAGGAGCCTCCCGCGGCCGTAGGGATGGGGGCTGCCCTGTAAGTCAGGGAGCGACTGTGTCCCCGAGTCCCAGGCCCTTTGCAATGGAGGCGGTGGCTGGGGGTCCCCTGTAAGCAGGGAAGCGACTCCTTTGTCCGCTGCTTTTTGCGTGCCCAGCTCTATTTGCCCAGTCTGCCCGCCTCCACGATCCCCTGCGGCACCGGCTGGAGCCTCCGCAGCGCGCCAGTGAGGTGAGAAAAGCAGCTCTAAGTAGTTTTGTCTGGAATTGGGCTGTGGAGAGGGGGCGGATGCTGGGTCTTCCCCCTTGGCTGGCGGGGTCGTGTGCGCCGTTCTTTTGGGTCGCCGGGTGTCCTTCTTCCTTGAGGTGGAGGGTTTGCTGCTGCTCAGGTCTAATGGTGTCGTGCCTTGTATTTCAGGATCTGCTGCCGAAGAAAGAAGAAGCGACGTTGGGATCTGGGAGGCAGGAGCGAGGAAGAAGAGGATGCAGAAGCCCGCCAATGCGGGGGGGAAAGAGAAAGGCTCTCTGGGCAAAGCACCTCCCTGTTAGCAGGTCTCTAGTCACATTGGAATTGAACGTTGCTGGCGGCTTTGGGTGACCAGGCTGTCTTTGTGCTGGGCGACCTCCCTGTAAGCAGGGCTCTGGTCTTTGCTGTAGCTGGCCTTTTGCCTTGTTGCTCCTTGGCTGCCTGGGGAGTGTGGCCCCCTGTAACGGAGGGTGAGAGCCACCTCTCCGCACCTGAGTGGGAAACGGAGCTCACCGGACCCCAAGGCCTCCCTGTAATCAGGGCAGTGCCTTTTCCCTGCCCCTCCTCTCCCTGCCCCTCCTCCCCCTGCCCCTCAGTGCTGTTGCCTGCTGGTGGCCTGTCAATGCGCCAGCCCTGTACTCGGGGTGTGTGGCATGGCATTTGTCCTTTGCCCTTTTCCTTGATTGAGAATCCCCTTGGCACATTGAGGTCTGTGGCCTCTGTGCAGCCCCCAGGGTCAGACCTCAGGCTCTTGTATGTTGCTCGTGGGTGCGGGTTTATTCCCAGGAGTTGGCTGCACCACCTTATCCTTCCCTGCTGGAAAGCCGCATCTGTGTGTGTGTGTTCCCCTTCCATCCCATTTGTTGTTTGTATGTGTGTGGTGAGTGTGAGTGTGCATTCCCTTTAGACCCCTTCAAAGATGCTGCAGCATAGCTTCGGCTTCCCAGGGGGGATTGGAGGGTTTGGTTATATGCCGCAAAGCAGGGGTCTTCCCTCTCATCTTAGTCCCACGAGCGCAGTGAGGGTCCTGTTGGCCTGTCTCCTTTTTTCTTAGTTGAGATCTGTGCCACATGGTAGCTCTGTGGCTGAGGCCGCCCTGTAGCCAGGGTTTGGGCCTGTCCTTGCGAGGCCGCCTGTTCTGGTGGCGTGACCGCTCCGTACTTGGGGCACGTGTCCCAAGATGTTGAGCCCTCTGTCCCTCAAGTGGCCCACCCCCCCCTGTAATCAGGGCTGGGGAAGCTGCAGTGTTGTGGCCGGCTGCTTTAGCCATCCAGTTGGTGGGGATGACCCCTCCCTGTCCCGTTAGAGGGTGCAGGTTGAGGTGCTTCTTATGTGTGGGGTTACCTTCCCGCTCGGGCTCTCAAAGACGTGGTGATGTTGTGATGCTGTGGTGATGTTCTGCTGCCGGGCGGGCCCGCCTGTAGCTCAGGCGTTGGTGGGAGCTTCGTGCTCCGTGGGGCTTCTTGATGATGGTGAGGTGTGGGGTACCGTCCTGTAGGCAGGGCTGTGCGTGCCCCCTGTGTTTGGTGAGCTGTGTTCTGAGAGACCCCCTGTACTCAGGTGGGAATGTGGCCCCGGCCTTTCAGAGGCACGGGGCTGCGAGCTGTGGGGCTGGGCTTGCACCCTCCCCGGAATTGGATGTGCTTTCTTTTTCCCCGACTGTGGCATTAGGCCGTGTCGCCCCGCTGCCTGGCGGCTGAGAGTTGTTCCTGCCGCTGGGGGAGAAACTGAGCTCTGTGGCTCCAGGGGTGTTGTCGGCCCACCTGTAATCAGGGTCTTGGCACGTGAGCCTTTGTGCTCTGCTGGCAGCCTGTGTGGGGTGACCGCCCCGTTAGCGGGGTGGGTGCCAAAGCACCCCGGAATGGGAGAGAAGGAGCCTCCCGCGGCCGTAGGGATGGGGGCTGCCCTGTAAGTCAGGGAGCGACTGTGTCCCCGAGTCCCAGGCCCTTTGCAATGGAGGCGGTGGCTGGGGGTCCCCTGTAAGCAGGGAAGCGACTCCTTTGTCCGCTGCTTTTTGCGTGCCCAGCTCTATTTGCCCAGTCTGCCCGCCTCCACGATCCCCTGCGGCACCGGCTGGAGCCTCCACAGCGCGCCAGTGAGGTGAGAAAAGCAGCTCTAAGTAGTTTTGTCTGGAATTGGGCTGTGGAGAGGGGGCGGATGCTGGGTCTTCCCCCTTGGCTGGCAGGGTCGTGTGCGCCGTTCTTTTGGGTCGCCGGGTGTCCTTCTTCCTTGAGGTGGAGGGTTTGCTGCTGCTCAGGTCTAAT
Source organism: Coturnix japonica (assembly GCF_054131305.1). NCBI lineage: Eukaryota > Metazoa > Chordata > Aves > Galliformes > Phasianidae > Coturnix > Coturnix japonica. Next base: position 35,971,311 of record NC_140665.1, read on the forward strand.
GGTGTCATGCCTTGTATTTCAGGATCTGCTGCCGAAGAAAGAAGAAGCGACGTTGGGATCTGGGAGGCAGGAGCGAGGAAGAAGAGGATGCAGAAGCCCGCCAATGCGGGGGGGAAAGAGAAAGGCTCTCTGGGCAAAGCACCTCCCTGTTAGCAGGTCTCTAGTCACATTGGAATTGAACGTTGCTGGCGGCCTTGGGTGACCAGGCCGTCTTTTTGCTGGGCGACCTCCCTGTAAGCAGGGCTCTGGTCTTTGCTGTAGCTGGCCTTTTGCCTTGTTGCTCCTTGGCTGCCTGGGGAGTGTGGCCCCCTGTAACGGAGGGTGAGAGCCACCTCTCCGCACCTGAGTGGGAAACGGAGCTCACCGGACCCCAAGGCCTCCCTGTAATCAGGGCAGTGCCTTTTCCCTGCCCCTCCTCTCCCTGCCCCTCCTCCCCTTGCCCCTCAGTGCTGTTGCCTGCTGGTGGCCTGTCAATGCGCCAGCCCTGTACTCGGGGTGCGTGGCGTGGCATTTGTCCTTTGCCCTTTTCCTTGATTGAGTATCCCCTTGGCACATTGAGTTCTAAGGCCGCCCTGTAGCCAGGGCTTGGGCCTGTCCTTGCGTGGCCGCCTGTTCTGACGGCGTGACCGCTCCGTACTCGGGGCACGTGTCCCAAGATGTTGAGCCCTCTGTCCCTCAAGTGGCCCACCCCCCCCTGTAATCAGGGCTGGGGAGGCTGCAGTGTTGTGGCCGGCTGCTTTAGCCATCCAGTTGGTGGGGATGACCCCTCCCTGTCCCGTTAGAAGGGTGCAGGTTGAGGTACTTCTTGTGTGTGGGGTTACCTTCCCGCTCGGGCTCTCAAAGACGTGGTGATGTTGTGATGCTGTGGTGATGTTCTGCTGCCGGGCGGGCCCGCCTGTAGCTCAGGCGTTGGTGGGAGCTTCGTGCTCCGTGGGGCTTCTTGATGATGGTGAGGTGTGGGGTACCGTCCTGTAGGCAGGGCTGTGCGTGCCCCCTGTGTTTGGTGAGCTGTGTTCTGAGAGACCCCCTGTACTCAGGTGGGAATGTGGCCCCGGCCTTTCAGAGGCACGGGGCTGCGAGCTGTGGGGCTGGGCTTGCACCCTCCCCGGAATTGGATGTGCTTTCTTTTTCCCCAACCGTGGCATTAGGCCGTGTCGCCCCGCTGCCTGGCGGCTGAGAGTTGTTCCTGCCACTGGGGGAGAAACTGAGCTCTGTGGCTCCAGGGGTGTTGTCGGCCCGCCTGTAATCAGGGTCTGGGCACGTGAGCCTTTGTGCTCTGCTGGCAGCCTGTGTGGGGTGACCGCCCCGTTAGCGGGGTGGGTGCCAAAGCACCCCGGAATGGGAGAGAAGGAGCCTCCCGCGGCCGTAGGGATGGGGGCTGCCCTGTAAGTCAGGGAGCGACTGTGTCCCCGAGTCCCAGGCCCTTTGCAATGGAGGCGGTGGCTGGGGGTCCCCTGTAAGCAGGGAAGCGACTCCTTTGTCCACTGCTTTTTGCGTGCCCAGCTCTATTTGTCCAGTCTGCCCGCCTTCACGATCCCCTGCGGCACCGGCTGGAGCCTCCACAGCGCGCCAGTGAGGTGAGAAAAGCAGCTCTAAGTAGTTTTGTCTGGAATTGGGCTGTGGAGAGGGGGCGGATGCTGGGTCTTCCCCCTTGGCTGGCGGGGTCGTGTGCGCCGTTCTTTTGGGTCGCCGGGTGTCCTTCTTCCTTGAGGTGGAGGGTTTGCTGCTGCTCACGTCTAATGGTGTCGTGTCTTGTATTTCAGGATCTGCTGCCGAAGAAAGAAGAAGCGACGTTGGGATCTGGGAGGCAGGAGCGAGGAAGAAGAGGATGCAGAAGCCCGCCAATGCGGGGGGGAAAGAGAAAGGCTCTCTGGGCAAAGCACCTCCCTGTTAGCAGGTCTCTAGTCACATTGGAATTGAACGTTGCTGGCGGCCTTGGGTGACCAGGCCGTCTTTGTGCTGGGCGACCTCCCTGTAAGCAGGGCTCTGGTCTTTGCTGTAGCTGGCCTTTTGCCTTGTTGCTCCTTGGCTGCCTGGGGAGTGTGGCCCCCTGTAACGGAGGGTGAGAGCCACCTCTCCGCACCTGAGTGGGAAACGGAGCTCACCGGACCCCAAGGCCTCCCTGTAATCAGGGCAGTGCCTTTTCCCTGCCCCTCCTCTCCCTGCCCCTCCTCCCCCTGCCCCTCAGTGCTGTTGCCTGCTGGTGGCCTGTCAATGCGCCAGCCCTGTACTCGGGGTGCGTGGCGTGGCATTTGTCCTTTGCCCTTTTCCTTGATTGAGTATCCCCTTGGCACATTGAGTTCTAAGGCCGCCCTGTAGCCAGGGCTTGGGCCTGTCCTTGCGTGGCCGCCTGTTCTGACGGCGTGACCGCTCCGTACTCGGGGCACGTGTCCCAAGATGTTGAGCCCTCTGTCCCTCAAGTGGCCCACACCCCCCTGTAATCAGGGCTGGGGAGGCTGCAGTGTTGTGGCCGGCTGCTTTAGCCATCCAGTTGGTGGGGATGACCCCTCCCTGTCCCGTTAGAGGGTGCAGGTTGAGGTGCTTCTTGTGTGTGGGGTTACTATCCCGCTCGGGCTCTCAAAGACGTTGTGATGTTGTGATGCTGTGGTGATGTTCTGCTGCCGGGCGGGCCCGCCTGTAGCTCAGGCGTTGGTGGGAGCTTCGTGCTCCGTGGGGCTTCTTGATGATGGTGAGGTGTGGGGTACCGTCCTGTAGGCAGGGCTGTGCGTGCCCCCTGTGTTTGGTGAGCTGTTTTCTGAGAGACCCCCTGTACTCAGGTGGGAATGTGGCCCCGGCCTTTCAGAGGCACGAGGCTGCGAGCTGTGGGGCTGGGCTTGCACCCTCCCCGGAATTGGATGTGCTTTCTTTTTCCCCAACCGTGGCATTAGGCCGTGTCGCCCCGCTGCCTGGCGGCTGAGAGTTGTTCCTGCCACTGGGGGAGAAACTGAGCTCTGTGGCTCCAGGGGTGTTGTCGGCCCGCCTGTAATCAGGGTCTGGGCACGTGAGCCTTTGTGCTCTGCTGGCAGCCTGTGTGGGGTGACCGCCCCGTTAGCGGGGTGGGTGCCAAAGCACCCCGGAATGGGAGAGAAGGAGCCTCCCGCGGCCGTAGGGATGAGGGCTGCCCTGTAAGTCAGGGAGCGACTGTGTCCCCGAGTCCCAGGCCCTTTGCAATGGAGGCGGTGGCTGGGGGTCCCCTGTAAGCAGGGAAGCGACTCCTTTGTCCGCTGCTTTTTGCGTGCCCAGCTCTATTTGCCCAGTCTGCCCGCCTCCACGATCCCCTGCGGCACCGGCTGGAGCCTCCGCAGCGCGCCAGTGAGGTGAGAAAAGCAGCTCTAAGTAGTTTTGTCTGGAATTGGGCTGTGGAGAAGGGGCGGATGCAGGGTCTTCCCCCTTGGCTGGCGGGGTCGTGTGCGCCGTTCCTTTGGGTCGCCGGGTGTCCTTCTTCCTTGAGGCAGAGGGTTTGCTGCTGCTCAGGTCTAATGGTGTCGTGCCTTGTATTTCAGGATCTGCTGCCGAAGAAAGAAGAAGCGACGTTGGGACCTGGGAGGCAGGAGCGAGGAAGAAGAGGATGCAGAAGCCCGCCAATGCGGGGGGGAAAGAGAAAGGCTCTCTGGGCAAAGCACCTCCCTGTTAGCAGGTCTCTAGTCACATTGGAATTGAACGTTGCTGGCGGCCTTGGGTGACCAGGCCGTCTTTGTGCTGGGCGACCTCCCTGTAAGCAGGGCTCTGGTCTTTGCTGTAGCTGGCCTTTTGCCTTGTTGCTCCTTGGCTGCCTGGGGAGTGTGGCCCCCTGTAACGGAGGGTGAGAGCCACCTCTCCGCACCTGAGTGGGAAACGGAGCTCACCGGACCCCAAGGCCTCCCTGTAATCAGGGCAGTGCCTTTTCCCTGCCCCTCCTCCCCCTGCCCCTCAGTGCTGTTGCCTGCTGGTGGCCTGTCAATGCGCCAGCCCTGTACTCGGGGTGCGTGGCGTGGCATTTGTCCTTTGCCCTTTTCCTTGATTGAGAATCCCCTTGGCACATTGAGGTCTGTGGCCTCTGTGCAGCCCCCAGGGTCAGACCTCAGGCTCTTGTATGTTGCTCGTGGGTGCGGGTTTATTCCCAGGAGTTGGCTGCGCCGCCTTATCCTTCCCTGCTGGAAAGCCGCATCTGTTTGTGTGTGTTCCCCTTCCATCCCATTTGTTGTTTGTATGTGTGTGGTGAGTGTGAGTGTGCTTTCCCTTTAGACCCCTTCAAAGATGCTGCAGCATAGCTTCGGCTTCCCAGGGGGGATTGGAGGGTTTGGTTATATGCCGCAAAGCAGGGGTCTTCCCTCTCATCTTAGTCCCACGAGCGCAGTGAGGGTCCTGTTGGCCTGTCTCCTTTTTTCTTAGTTGAGATCTGTGCCACATGGTAGCTCTGTGGCTGAGGCCGCCCTGTAGCCAGGGTTTGGGCCTGTCCTTGCGAGGCCGCCTGTTCTGGCGGCGTGACCGCTCCGTACTCGGGGCACGTGTCCCAAGATGTTGAGCCCTCTGTCCCTCAAGTGGCCCACCCCCCCCTGTAATCAGGGCTGGGGAGGCTGCAGTGTTGTGGCCGGCTGCTTTAGCCATCCAGTTGGTGGGGATGACCCCTCCCTGTCCCGTTAGAGGGTGCAGGTTGAGGTGCTTCTTGTGTGTGGGGTTACCTTCCCGCTCGGGCTCTCAAAGACGTGGTGATGTTGTGATGCTGTGGTGATGTTCTGCTGCCGGGCGGGCCCGCCTGTAGCTCAGGCGTTGGTGGGAGCTTCGTGCTCCGTGGGGCTTCTTGATGATGGTGAGGTGTGGGGTACCGTCCTGTAGGCAGGGCTGTGCGTGCCCCCTGTGTTTGGTGAGCTGTGTTCTGAGAGACCCCCTGTACTCAGGTGGGAATGTGGCCCCGGCCTTTCAGAGGCACGAGGCTGCGAGCTGTGGGGCTGGGCTTGCACCCTCCCCGGAATTGGATGTGCTTTCTTTTTCCCCAACCGTGGCATTAGGCCGTGTCGCCCCGCTGCCTGGCGGCTGAGAGTTGTTCCTGCCGCTGGGGGAGAAACTGAGCTCTGTGGCTCCAGGGGTGTTGTCGGCCCGCCTGTAATCAGGGTCTGGGCACGTGAGCCTTTGTGCTCTGCTGGCAGCCTGTGTGGGGTGACCGCCCCGTTAGCGGGGTGGGTGCCAAAGCACCCCGGAATGGGAGAGAAGGAGCCTCCCACGGCCGTAGGGATGGGGGCTGCCCTGTAAGTCAGGGAGCGACTGTGTCCCCGAGTCCCAGGCCCTTTGCAATGGAGGCGGTGGCTGGGGGTCCCCTGTAAGCAGGGAAGCGACTCCTTTGTCCTCTGCTTTTTGCGTGCCCAGCTCTATTTGCCCAGTCTGCCCACCTCCACGATCCCCTGCGGCACCGGCTGGAGACTCCACAGTGCGCCAGTGAGGTGAGAAAAGCAGCTCTAAGTAGTTTTGTCTGGAATTGGGCTGTGGAGAGGGGGCGGATGCAGGGTCTTCCCCTTTGGCTGACAGGGTCGTGTGCCCCGTTCCTTTGGGTCGCTGGGTGTCCTTCTTCCTTGAGGTGGAGGGTTTGCTGCTGCTCAGGTCTAATGGTGTCGTTCTTCGTATTTCAGGATCTGCTGCCGATGAAAGAAGAAGCGACGTTGGGACCTGGCGTTGGGTGTAGCTTTGAATTGCTGCCTTTTCTTTGGTTTATCTGTTGCCATTTTCTGTTTGTGTTTTTAGTTGCTGTTGGACATGATTTTTGTAAGAATGCTTGTTTCTTCTGCATTCTCATAAGATTAAAGCTTTTTTTTTTTTCTTGTTTGAATGTTTTCTGACTGTTCTTTTTTATTGTTAATCAAACATATCCTAATATATTTGTTCCTGGTATCGATCTGGAGGGTTTTTCTCACCTGTGTCAGCTATGTTTTGGGTAAATGTTTGTCTGGTCTAATGCAGCCTTTTTATCAAATATCTCTCTTTGGTTGGAGGGGTGGGATTGTTGATGGGGATCATTCTGTCTCTGCCTGAATATGTTCTACTGGCAGACCTGCTATGCTGGGGAGTGTGGAAGGTTGGGTGTTTGCTTCCCCTGCTCTGGGTACTCTCGTGCTCATGTTCTGGTTCAGGCTGTTACCTGGTTATTCCATTGCAGGCCGAAATTGAATTTTCCTGTTATGTTGAATCTTAACTTGCATGATGCTTTTCATTTTTTACTGGTTGAATGTCTGCAGGCCATTGGTTTGTATTCTCCACTGCTTTTTGAAATTCTCCAGGCTGCCTTAGTTTCCTTCATTTCAAGCATTAAGCTCGCTGATTTAGTAGATCTCTTCCTTTAGTCTTTAGCATGTTCTGTGTCAAACAGGCTCATTGGTAGGTTTTCATCCGAGTAAGTCTGGCTCACATGCTGGTATACTTATGCTGTTCTCTGTTCCCATTGCATGGTTTTTCAGTGGTGTCTTCCAAATGCTAGGTCTTTGTTTGGGTTAAGGGATGAATTGGATGTGCTTTGTTCCCCTCCAGTTGTTAGTGTGGTTCTCTCTGCATGTGCTTTATCCCTCTTTAGAACCTGATTTATTGCACCATTTGCAGTAATGTGGCTGTGATCAATGGGGGTGGTGATTTTGTTTCTCTGTTGTGTTGTGGTTTAGTCTGGGAGATAGCTTAGCCCTGTGCAGTTGCTGGCTCACTCCCTCCCTTCCCAGGAGGAGGAGAGAATGGGGGGGGGAAGGGGAGATCAAGTAGAACTAGTGGATTGGAGTTAAAAACAACTTATTCATGTAGAGAAAAGGGAAAGAGGATAATAGCTGCAATAGAATACACTCATCAGTTTATGTGTAGGTGCTGATGCCAAAGTCATTGTGCAGTTCCTAGTGACTTAGGCCCAGCCAGTTCCTGAGCATCAGTTGCCCTCCTGATCAACTTTATTGTCTTTTTTGAACTTACCCTATATATCATTGTGGGCTATGGAACATTCCTTTGCTAGATTTAGGTCAGCTCTTCTGATTCTGTTCTCTTCCAGCTTTGTGAGTTGCTCTTAGCCCTTTTCTTGGACTGCAGAAGCAGCTGAGGAAACTATCACTACTTGACTCTGTTCAGAACTACTCATTCACAACTGAAAACGTAGCGTGGTAACAGCCACATTGAACGAGGAATATTTACAGCTATGCCCAGTTATTAGTCTGAAGGTAGTAAACTGGCACAGCTGGTGAGTCTGTTGTACTGTACTGCCTAGAAGTTGAAGTGGAAAATGGCAGTTATTTGTATTCCCTGTGAGAATGCAGCCCCTTCTGCAGTTTTCAGATGGCAAATCAGTTTTTAGTTATTTCTTTTCACTTAATGATTTTCTGTTGCATTTACTTAACTTTTCCAGCCTTGCAAACCTGTTTGTAAGTCAGCCAAAGGCATGCTGATTCAGATAACTGGCTTCCTTGAGTTGTATATGAACACATGTGTAGTCCCACACAGATTATTCCTAAGGATGTTGTCTATAAAATATGAATGACTTAGGTCTGTATTGGGGGGTTGGGGAGAATGAAGGTCTGGGGCTGGTGGTTTTCCAGACTTGAGAAGAGGAAAATCTACTGATGTCTGTATAACTCATTCTGATCTATGGAAGTGGTGGTCTGGCATCACTGCTTTAACTCTTTTATAGTATAGAGCCAAGTTTAGATAGGATAGATCCAAGTGCAGTAGCCTGGGGAGTATTAGGACATGAAAAGATGAAGAAATCAGTGCCTATCTACTGATTGAGTTTGGTCCAAGAAGAGGAATATTTTTACACCTGAAAAAGTCCATAGGCATCTTGTGCTGTGTGTGTAAGGGCAGCATGACATACCATTCCTCTGACAAACTTATGAGTGTGTGGTTTGCCTGAGCTGTGTTGATAAGTATCTAATTTTCAGTTTGCAAGAGTTCATGTGCTTGGGCCGTTTGCTTCTGAACTGATCCCAGGGCAGAACAAGGAACAGAGATTTTTAGCAGCCATTTTAACAATCTACATAGCTATAAATTAAACACAAGTCACAGTGGCTTTTGGTGTTGTTTTCCAGAAACTTGAGACTATTTCTGTAGTTGTTTTGTTTGTTTTTGAGAACTCTGCCTGTTTGGTGATTAAATGCGCCATTCTCCCCCACAACTTTGCACAGTGCTTTAAAATAGGAAATAGAGAACTGAGAAGAGTTTGTTAAGAGACATAGTGAAACAAGGATCTCACTATAGGGGGCAATAGGGTAGGCTGCTTTTAATCAGCTGTGGTTGCAGGTTACTCTCCAAATAAATAAAGCATTCCCAATTGAGTATTTTGATTCCACGTGCCTCTCCAATAGTCCTCAACCAAATCTGGCAATCTTAGCACTTGAAATGCAAGACTTTGTTTTTGTTTAAAGCCAATAGGCTTCTTCCTAATTAATCCTAGCACAGAGCACAAACCTCTTTTTCACAATTGAGCAACAGCTCTCAACGGCTTCAAACCGTAGAACCTTAGAAAGTTACATTGAAAACATGTAATGTGAAGGAATGATCCATATGTTCTCCTCTAAATAAGAAAATACGTACTATATACAATGTTGAGTTAAAATAGAAACTATTCAGAATCTGCTGCTCTGCATTACATGTGTTTGATGAAACAGAATTGCTGCCTGCTCCCGAGCCATTGTGAGTGTGGACAGGTGGGTAAAATTCGTGTGTGTGTTCTGGGGCACTTAAATGTGGATGAAAAACATTGTATCTGAACAAGGGGAAAAACCAACTTGTATTGCAGTGTAGCAATGCATTGGAAACAGTGGATAGATATTCAGTTGCCTGGAATGTTGATACATGGCTTCCCATGGTACCCTAGGGTAACATTGGTGTGCTTGCCATTCCTACCTTTACTGCTGATCCTTTATATTAGACATTACATTTCTGTTCAGTGTGCAAATATCTGACTCCTTAAAGGCAATATTTAAAAACAAGATCTCTGTACCATGAACACATTGAACCCTATTTCAGGGAAAGAAAGCAATCGGATCACTGAACTGAACAGTTAATGTGTTTTCACCATCTTTTCATGTGTTGGAGTAACGGGTTAGAGATGGAGAGGAAAAAATACAGTGATGTCTTTCCATGTTTAACTAGCTGTTTAAAGGGGTCTCTTGGTGGTGGGCTCATCCTGGATTTTTATTTGTTATTATTATTTATTTTTTTGTAATCCTGAGAGGTGGATGAAGTTACTAAGTTCTATGAGTTGGAAGGAGTCCGTAGCACTGCACTGCTTTATGTTGTAGGGTAAAATTAAGCTCTGTAGAGCAAACATTCCTGATCAGAGCCGCAGGGCCCCCCTCAAGGAAGCGTCCTTGAGAAAGTATCAGGCTGCAGCCTCTGACCATCCTCACACTGACACTCCAGGTACATCTTTATAATATTCTGCTAAGCGCTCCTGGCAGTCTTACTCTGTGCAAAGTTTTCAGGCCCATTCTGAGCACTGGCTCTGTAACTGGTGATTTAGGGATGTTATTTCCATTCATGTGCCCAGTTATGGTATTTGAGCAACTGTATGACAGCGTATGAGAACTCAGATGTTTCTTTGGGTTTAAACAAACGCCCAATAGTAGGTGACTAATTCAGTTACTGCAAGGATTTGTGCAGTTACAGGAGGGCAGCTCTTAAAAACCAGTTGTGCTTTTCTCACTAAATCACGCTTAACGAAACCTGCCCTCAAGAAATACATAACAGTAAGGCTATGTATATCTGCAGTGCTGTTTGGGTGCACTTTATTGTGACTCCTGTAGTTCTGGTTGTTCATATCAGGAGACCTGTCCAAGAACTCACCTACATCTCCTACACTTTGGAGTTTGGTGGGTCTGATTTTTGTCCCAGAACTGAGTCTTAATGTACATAGCTGTGCTGCACCCCCAGGCTTAGGAGCCAGAGACCTGTAAGATGCTCCAGGACAAATATGTGCCATCCTTCCACATGAAACTCACATAGCTTGTTCAAATTCTAAATTAAACCATTTAAGCATTCTGAGTGCTGCAATGGTTCTATAGCTGGCCAAGAAAAATAAACATTCTGCCTGTCCTTGAAAGCCTGCTCAGCTAGTTTCTTCCTAAGGATTTCCTTCCTTCTATTAGCATTTTTCAACTAAAACTGCCAGCTGGGCAGAGCTATCTGACAAGCAAGTAGAATTAGCAGCATGTTACTATTCAAACAGCTCTGCCACACCTGCACAGTTGTGCTGTGGTATCGAAATATGAGTGATGCAGTGGGTTTTGTCACAGTTTGTTTACTAAGATACAAAAGGATGGTGGTGTGTTGCAGCACATTAAGCGATCTATTGCTTTCATCCAGAACTAGTGAAAGCAGAGGTCTTATCTCATGGTAAAGCATTTTCTTTGGCTGCAGGATCCTTCTTTGGAACATACAGATATAAGGAAAGCTGTGTTCTCATTAGCACAGGTTATACTACTGGCACTGACCAAAAGACACAAAAGATCTTTCTACAGGTTTGGATACCTGCGGTCTCTGTTACACCTAAGGAAAGACTTAAGGCAGAGGTTGGGATGTGAACAGAATAACATCATTTGAACCATTGTTTCCATTGGTGATATGTTACAAGCAAAAAGCAAAGAGTTTCCAATGGGGAAAAAAAATGAGTCTGAAGGGAAAGCTGCTTAGATGGAGCACTGCAAAAGTTTGAATTACGGTGGGATGAATTCAAGGACAAACTCCCCAGTGATTTTTTGCAGTCGCTGCCATTCTGCTACTACAATTCTTTACAAAGGAGGGAAATACAGACCAAAAAGAAATCCCCTTTCTTTGTTTATGATAAGATTTAGAAAGTGAGATAAATGTATGAAGTATTCATGGCAGTATTTTTTATAAAGGACATCCAGCTTGGGACTTGGCTTTTAAGCTGATGAAGACGGTGAGACTGAAAATGAATTCCTTGAGATGAATTCCTTGAGGCTTCTGGCGCTACAGGCCTGTGTAACCACTGTGGGCCTGCCAAAGATTTGTGTGTGTGTGGATCTGTGTCACTTTCACTCCCACACATCTGGCAATTGAGCTCTCTGCACTCATTTAGTTGAAAATCTTATCTCTCAGATCATTACTAGCAATAAATTCCAGCCTTTGTGCTTACTTATGTTTTGAACCACAAAAAATATTAGAATAAATATAGAGATGGAAGAAATGAATGCATTTTACATTGTGTGTGTGTATAAAGATGGAAGAAATCTTAGAGGATGGTATTTCAGGTAGAAGTGTTGAAGTATGGGAGCTACTGAGTTAGCTAAGATTAACGAAATTATGAAACCCGTTTATAGCTGCCCAGACTGTAAATTCAAACATCTCTCCTTGGTTTCTCTGATCTTCCTGCTCTGACAGCTGCTCAAAGGTATGTGAACTGGACACACGCATTGATCCATCAACTCCGTGTGCTAACTGGAGTGAGCTATTAAGAGGTTAAATGTGTATTAACAGTAATCTAACTAACTGTCTCTTTACGTGTGATTGAGCTCTCTGTTTCCTGGAGTCCTGTTATTAAAAGAACTATTTCCTTAATAGATTGCATTATGTTACACAACAAAGGTAAATTAGGATTTATATGCACTTTAACAGCATGCTAAGATAAATGTGGTTCTACTTAAAGCCAGCATTAGATCTGGCTAAAAGTTCTGAATGTATACAATTCTGTAGAAATATTAATTCATTAAGAGGTTTCCTGCAATTCCTTGTGTGTTAAAAAGCAAGTTTTCACTTCACTGGCAGTCTTCTATATAAGATTAGTATCAAGATAACAACATTAATACATGTATGTTAAGTACATGAAAGATCAATTCCCATAACAACTTCTAAATTCAAACTGAATTAAAATATGATTTACCTCATATCTTTTTTTTCAAACAGCAAATCTTGCAATATTCACATTTGAATTAAAAAAACACTATAGAGACTTCAGATCTAGGAATGAAAAGAAAAAGCTTTATAAAATCTCTGACCCTGTTTTATTAATAACACAACACATTTGTCATTTGAAACTCCTTTGCTGCATATTCTTTTCATAAGCACTATGTTTTTTAAAAAGGTGCTGTTACTGGAAGAACAGGAGCTTTCTGACAAAATGGGAACAAATCCCCATTATGGTTGATGCCCTGCTGTAGACAGAATGGCACAGTATATGTTACCACTCTGGAGTATGTCTTTGATAAAAGGAATAAATTAATTCTAGAAAGATCCACATGGACAACGTGAAGCTTAATGAGCTGTAATTCAATATCTTTCTTGCCAGCGAGATGAAGAACATTGTGGAAAAAGGTCATTGTTTTAAAAAGGTAAAATTACTTTTGTAGGAGTTATCACATTTACAGGTTATGATGTACCGAGTCAAGGCAAATTTGCTGCTGTGGAGTAAGTAACATTATAAACTACTCGTGACATTATTATGCACAAATTATGTAGGGTGAAGTAGTCTGCAGTTATAAACATATTCTGTCAATTTTTATATAAATTTGAACAGTTAGACTAGGAAAAGATTATGACCTTACATATATTCAGGTCTCCTCAGGAAATAATCTGAAAATAAACATTATTTTCTCCAAGGCCAAAATTGAAATGGAGAAGAAACAGGGATAAAAGCTATATTTGACTATTCTGCTCCTCCTCACATTCTCTCAGCACATGTGTTATGTAGTTATTTCTTCCCTGGCTTCAAAAGTCGTATTTTTGATTATACTAAGCCAGAGACAGGCAGACACATTTGACACATATAAATTACCTTTTTTAGAAGTAGTGATTGAGAAGTAATTGCTTAAATGGAGTTTAAGTCTGTAATATTCACCACATATTTATCTGATCTTTTCCTAGTTTGTCATTCAATAAATTCTTTCAACATCAACTTATTTTCACATTAATCAAGATTCAAGATGTTGACTACAAATGAATTTATTTATTTTTTTAATCTTTTGGGCATAATTCTAGTACACATTCACTTTTACCCTGCTTAGTCATTTACAAGTTTGAAATTCCTGAGATGCCTCAGGAAGGGGTAGTTGTATCAAGATTTATATCACTGTGATTCTGAATAGGCAAAACTCTAACTTTTCTAGCATTTCTGAAGGTGAACATCACATCCAGCCAGGGAAATGAAGAAAAAAAACTTACCTCTGTTCTGCCTTTCTCAACTCCTCAACTCAGCTTCTTTATTTACATCAGCAGAAATGAACAGACCGTCAGTGTCACTGGTATCTCCCTCACCACCTTCCCCTGTGTGATAACTGCCAATCTTTCAAGGATAAAGTAGATTATTGCAGTCAACCAGCAAGTTCAGATATCACCAATGGGATGTGTTACTGAATACCTTCTACAAATAGCAGTGTATAAGATATTTGCAACCAGTTTTCTGTTCTGAAAATTGAACATAGGGATAAAATGTTAAAGACAGGACAACTCCTTAGAATTTTTTAGTAGAAAAAATTAGCATACATAAAGTATAGGAAAACTGGATTTGGTAGCTATTCAATCAGAGAAATTAGGAATTTATATTTTTTTGTGGAATACTAACCCAAAAAAATATAGTTTGGTGATATATGATACTGTAAAGACATGCCATAAGGACAGCCCGTGGTCTCCTAACAAGTGTGGGGTAAGATATTGGCTGGATTGCAGTAATGTGCTTGTGTCTGAGAGAAACAGCAGAGACAGCTCCTTCAAAACCAGCAGAAATCAGAGGACTTTGCAAAGAAGAAATTTAGAGTATGAAATTAAGCTCAAAATCTTTGAATGATGTATATTATGAAATAATGGACTAGGGAGCAGACATTTCCTCTCTTGTTTGACTCCTGTTGCATTCACAGAAATCAGATATTGACATAATTATTTTTATTTACAAAGAATGTATACAGATAAATATCTGGTCCCACTACTGAGTTCTCCCATTCAGAATAAACACAAAGAAACTTGTTTTGATAGACTAGTTTTGTGGAAAGTAGTTGCAATATGCTATGTACACATACAGAATAACATGCAGCAATTTGCTGGTTCCCAAGAACTGACATAATGTTTGAGATAGGATATAAACATTTCTGAGAAATGACACATTGGTGAGCCAGTTTCACTGAAAGGGCAATCAGATACTAAACTCATATTTTTATATTTTTACTGCTGTTCATGTTCTCCTGTGTTATGGCACACTACTTAAATTGCTCCCATGTGATGAATAGAAGTAGTGCATATCACCACTTTTTAAACAAAAAAAGATTTCAAAATAGACTCTGTTATCACCTTTGCTGGGGCAGTGTGTAGTGAATTAATGCATTTCATGAAACCTGCATGTTTCTATGTCCATTAAGCAGTCCAGAGGCTTTTCCAGGATCTTAATAGACTCTGTTTGTCAAAGGAGAACAAGTATTTTGTCGATGGAAGAAGTTAAGCCTCATAAAAGTTTCAGAAGCTGCTGTGTGAAAATCAGGAAAATCACCAGCATTAGTAAAGTGGGCCAGGCTGGTACTGATTAGAAAATATTTTTTTAGGGGCAGAATCTGAGAGATGGTCTTCAGAAGTTTTGAAAGAAAGAGTGAAATAACATTAATTAAACCAAAATCTGTTTGATATCCTTTGTACCCAATCAACCCAGTCAAGGGCAAGGACATGTCTATATTCCGGTCTTAAAGGATTTAGAAGTTTTGTAAAGAAAAGTTATGACCTGACTTTTATAAATCTATGAGTGTTCAGATAAAGCCGCATTTCACCAGAGTATGCAGATGTGTATTATTTTTAATGAAAGTTCAGCTCCTGTGCAAAACAGAAGCTTCTGGATTCGTTTAGAATAGTCAAATAAGGAAATCAAACAGTAACTGAAACCAGGGTTTGTATTTGGAGTAAGTGATTCCTCAGGAACAGTGAAAGATATAGAAAATGAGAGTGAATGAAATTTGCTAAATATTACTTCTGCTGATTAGAAGGATTGAAGACTTACACATCACAAAAGATATATTTGCTAGCTTAAATTTAAAACTTCATGCCATTCACCACTGTATATGGGGATTCTTTGAAAGCCTGTGATCAAATGATATCCAATTAGCTCTGTTCATCTCAGGATAATGCTTCCTTTAAAAGATGCTGATGTTGTTAATTATTATCCAAAATAGCAAACTACTGTCACCAAAAGAAAGAGATCTCCAAACAAGGCAGAAAGGAGTCTGTTGGGCTTTGCAGCATTTCGGTCAGCTTCCAATGGTGGCAATGCTTATAATTACAGTGTTCCTTGTAACAAGTTCCACATTGGTCACATCAGTGTTCACTGGTTGTTGTTCTATGCTAGTAAAATCCTTTTTTTTTTTCTTTTTTTTTTCAAGCTTGATGGGTGTGTATTAAATTTTGTTAGTTATAAATGTAGTATTGTCTACAGCACCAGCTTGTGATGCAAAAACTGATATATCCAGTACTGGTATAACTTAGGAAAAAATGTATATTTGCAAGCAGTCATACTTTTGCTTGCCAGATTAGCCATCAAATCACATCATATGCATGATCTTAACCTATTGAAAGTGCAGAACAACAGTGATGGTTTGTATGAAGAAAATAGTTTACTTAGTAAAAGCACTGTACACTGTAACTGTAACAGTAGAGTCAATTCAGTCAGTGTGGCTCAGTTGCACATGTTTTCAAACCACAGTAGATGGAGTACATTCAAAAAGCTAAAATCCAGTGAGCATATTTTTTATTACTTTTATATGCAATGATCCAACTGTTAGTAATGGCATCTATTTTGTATTTACTATATTTAGTAATACCTAAGAACGTGCATAAACAATTATTTCTACTTTATGAAGAAAAGGCATAGCAGGGTGTAATACTCACTTTTATTCTGTATCCTACTAAAATATCAATAATTATAATTTTGTTTTCAAAATTAAAATTGTTAATATTTCAATTTACTACCTACTGATTTTCTTTATTATTGGCTTAATCAATTCAATCACTTAATGAAGTTTTCTGCAGTAATTAGAAAATACTTGATAACAGTTAAAGAAAAACTCAGATAATATAATTACCTGTAAAACTGTCTCCAGTTTTGAATTTCAAGTTTCTGGCATAGTTTATTAGCTTTATTTTATTATATTTATAGTATTATATTATTTTAAAATACTATAATTCATGAAGGAAATACAGAAGATAAGGAAGTTAAAATAGAACAATTGAGATCAGAAAGAAGAATGGATGGGTGGGTTAGCCCTGAGAACAATGATTGGGTGGGCTTGTCCCCTTGGAACTGCTAATGATTTTCTTTTAATTAAAAGAATCAAATAACATATGTTGTCAGTGCCTGTTTTTGAACTAAAGTGCATATATCTGGGTCCACTGACATCAATAAAGTAAACTTGTTTCGATCAGGTTTAATTTACTTCTGCTCTGCCAATCATCTGGACAAATAAAAGCAGGTTCTGTCTTCAAGTCAATATACCTAGAAATAGAATTGATAGTACATCACTGACTTAATGTTATCCATTAACATGAATTTATGTGTTTCTACAAGTTTGGAAAACAGCGGAGTGTGACTTTGTTTTGTTTTATTTTATTTCTTTTTATTTTATTTCATGTTAACAAAAGTGATAGGTTTGTTTCTTTCTTCAAAATATATGTAAGAACACAGAAAGCAGAGCTGATTTAGAACTGATCTATTCCATCGTTCAGACAGTGCCCAAATCATTTCTACCAGATTCTTGTTTAATGTATTTGCCATTACAAATCTCTCACAAGAATACTCTGCTTCATTTCCTTTGCATCCCAGGGCTTCATCATCTTTACTATCTTTACTTTTTAGAACATGCATCGGTTGATACACACCTAGTTTATGAACCACAATCATCTTCACAAACACTTGCAGATCGTATCTTAAAATACAATAACACTCATTTCTATTGAAATAAAATCTCTTTCAAATGAGTCTAAATATGTTTTGAATTGAAATTTTTTCCAGGAAAGCACTGTTAAGTAATACTGACCAGATTTTAACAAACCTGAGGCATATATAGATGTGGGTTAGGAAAGAGGTATCTAAAACAAGACATTGCATTGATCATGTCTTCTACATTGCTTTTGTTTCAATAAATAAATAAATAGATAGATATGAAAAGATTCCACAATGAGTAACTTGACTCATCTTCTTGACTGTAAACGCACCGAAGTGCACAACCTTTTACTCTGATAATGACCCACTGGTAACCACTCCTTTAACACTATTTTCCACTTACTGTCATTCTTGTCCACCTTCACTTGGAGACTGTCAAGAGAATATACGTTAATTATTAATGAAGATATATGATATTTTCCTTGCTGAGTTCTGAAGTATGTGTAAGTCTACACAGAAATGTTGAGTTCCCATCCAAAGGGGAATTTTATTCTTTGAATGTCTTTACTTTCTGTGTGATTAGAGTATGGATGACTAAAAGCAATGATGTCTGCATGGGAGCTGTTGTCATTGAGTACAGAGGCTCCAGAAGTGGAGGTAGTTGACCTGCAAATGAACTGAATCTGGACTCTCACCTAATTACTATATATAGTTATTATAACTGTTGTGAATAACCTTTTCTCCAACCACAACTACTACTGTGTGTACTGGTCATAATAATTTGAGGAACTGCTGGCACTATCAGAATACACAAGTAAGTTGTCTTTTACTGATTTCAGTGTGTGTTTTATATTTGTAACCTGCAATGTGGTCACCAAATAACTCTAATATTTCTTTGTTGATGGAGGCCCCATTGTTTCCTCTGGATTACCCCTGCAGGTTTTTTTACATTAATAATGAAGAAAGGTTCCATTCTTGCTCTTCGGTGAACTAAGAAGTAGAAGTGCCCTAAAAGACAAGTGTGAAAGCCAGCAGGTTGCACAAAAATGTTCATAGGTCCCATTATGCTACATTTATTCAGCTCTGCTCCCAGACGGATATTCCATTTGCCACCATCTGCACAGCTGTTCATTCACATGGAAGCATTATTTCTGATTAGTGTTCTCTGCATGAAGGCAACTACAAAAAATATATAACAGTTAAATATTTTTTCCTGTTCAAAGCTAAGGTAACAATCATACCTGAAACACTAATAACAAATTTGAGAACAGGCAGAAACAAATTACAGTTATAATGTGTGATTTATCACAATGTTAACAGACACTTTGGGAACTATGACAGGCTGTCAGAGATCATTTGGGAGTACACACAAATGCTAGAATGCACCAAGAGCTGTACTCAGCAGGCTGTAACAGTCTTAACTTTCATAAACTCAAAGTGATTTCACCATGAAGTTAAGCCTAGAAATTGCAGAAATTAACATAGTTCCTTTTTTTAATTATTATTTTTAAAAGAATTTTTGAGAGTAGTCATGAATGTTCACACTATTTAAAGGAAAGCAATTTGAAAAGCAGAAAGAATAATAGGAAATTTCATCAAAAAGTGACTGAACTGATCCATAATACCTGTTTGAAGGAATCTTCAGTTGTCCACTAGTTGCCATGGTAAGAGAGCTCAAAGACCATTTTGATCTTAACCATCATGCAATTCTTTTGTTCCCATACTCAGATGAGAGCATTCAGCTCTAGACTGTTTCACCCAGCTCTGCTCAATGATGCTGACTTTGTATTTATTGTATCAAAGGAAGCCTGAGCTCACTCCTATCTCCATTTTTTTTTTCCATCCAAGAACTCTATGCAGACATAATACCTAAGAGAGGACATATACAGCTGAATCAAAAGACAAATTCAGCAAAATCCATGTTAAGAAATACGGAGAATATTATTTCTTAAAAAAAATGAAGATTCTATTAAGTCTGTCTGAGAATGGGTTACAACATTGTTATGATATAGCAGCTTGCCCTGATTTTTGTAATGCAGGTAGATGTATGTAATACTACAACTTTGCTAAAGACTACTCTAATTTCACCAGAAGTGACATAGTCCTTGGTTTTAGCTTTAAAAGCTAACCCACCAAAGAAAAACATACGTACATAATTCTGCACTTTTTTCCTGGGTTTGATTTAAGATTCATTCAAGCTACTAAGCCTCTCTCCACAGCTCTCATACACAAAAGCCTTCAGAAATAAACAAATGAGAATTAAATCTGAAATCCTCACATAGCTGTAGGAGCCTGTTAGCATCACAGAAGAACATTACTTGAAGTCTAACTGTATGAATTGAAAAACTCTAAAATAAAAGGCTATCTTGAAATGTGAGGCTTTATATTTTACATTTACACCTAATGCCAGTGCGTAGAACATACACAGCATGTCAGAAGCATTCAGTCCAAGTGACATGACATTATTTATTTGTTGTAACAGACATTTATTTATTTTTCCTTCAGTGCAATTTAATTTTAAATATTAACTGGCAGCATGAAATTGTTCTTTGCACAAAGAGAAAATTAGGAAATATTTTTAGAATAGTTGTTACTTGTTATTTACATATATATTCTGAAGTATTTATTGTAAAACCATTTATCAAAAATTCACACATAAAAATGAGCAATTGCTGACAATCCTCCATAAAATTTTACTCTGAATACCCTTGAAAAAAAATGACACTAGATTCTTCTATATCATTTGGCACACAATATCTAAGAAGAAAGCACTACTACATCCTTTTGCAGAAGAGAGATTTTTTTAGGAGATGGCTGAATCTCCATGAATGTATGGGTCTATTTATACACTGTAAACCAGCGTTACCTCTATCCTTCATTTAAGGTTTTTATATTGATTCTGAGAAATGTTGCCTCTTTGTTTTTTTTTTTCCATTTTTGCCTATAAGGAAAGGATGTGTGTCAAGAGGTTTTCTGTTGTATCTCCACCAGAGCACAAGAGTAAAATGGAAAAAGCGACAAGCAAATTCAAGTTTGCTCTCAATTCTGTCTTGCATTAATTTGATGAAATATGTATTTCTCTAAATGCTCTTGTATCTATGTGATCACTTATTTGATTTTCAAAGAAACAAGTGCCTTTTGTTTTGCTTCAGACAGTATCTATGTGAATACAGCAACATGAGGTACTTCAAAGTTTCCAGGTCACTGGTCCCCTTCCACAGAGATACTGTACCACTACTTGAGGGCTACCTGCCAATCTCAAATAAATAGTCTCATAAAGAGTTTTTGGTGATCAATTTTGTCCTGATCTACACAATAATTTATTTTAACATGAGCAAACACAAATATGGTAACCAGTGGTAGAGCTGTATCTTGCCTTATATGTTAATGTAAGCATGCTTCCTGTCTACAATAATGTATGAGCTGCTTGCTAGCAAAGGCAGCACAGGGATTTTATTTTTTTTTTCAAAGAACATATACCAGCTACATTTCCTCTAAAGTGATGTCCAGTTCATTTAGAGAGTCCAGTCATCCATCAATGTGTCTTCATGTAAGAAGCAAACTGATAAATCTAGAAGCAAATGGTGTTTCCTTGTTCTCTGTGAGTGTTACATGATGAGCTTGGGAACAAAAAGTCCCACAGAGTAGTATCAAAGCACTGGAAGCAGAATAGATGTGGGTCGTGAATAGAGCAGTTTTGATTTATTCCTTCATTCTTCCACTTTTTGCCAGTACTCTGTAAGCATTATCTAGGAATTTAATCATTCTTGAATTCATGCAATTATCCACTATTGCAACCATGTGACTTTCATCTCAGCTAACATACATACGGATTTACTAACACTAAGACCTGAGTTTGGCCATGTAGTCCACTTTGGGCAAGAGAACCCTATGCGTGCACTTGGAATACTAGGCTGTGCCGAGCAGGAAGTCAAGGCCCAAACCACATATACAAACCAAATTTGCAGTTTAAGAATGTGTTTAGGAACAATCTCAACATCCTGGCAATACAGAAAATTTAAAATGTGTGAGGTGGAGGATATGAATAGGAATGAAGGAAAGAATATCAAGAAGACATTTATGACATCATCATAATTTTCCAGGGAAATATGAAATGCTGAAATCAAAAGACATACATAAAGAATATTCTTCATCCAGATAAGTGAAATTCAGTAAATGAGGAATTGAAAAATAATCTTGAGAGTATCAAAAGGCTTATTTTCACGTATTATACAGATATGCAAGAAGGCAGGAGTACAAAAACAATTGAAAATCTGTGAGAAAATGGCTAAAGATCATAATTCCCTGTTTTGACTGACTCACCATTTTCAGTGTAGACACTGTAATACACAAGATCTAATACAGAGAGCCTCATGGGGAAAGAATAAGTTTTCCCTAAATCAATTTAAATATATGAGTCAGAAAGCCATTCCTATTATAAAATATACAATATTTCAGGAGAATGTATGCTTATCTAGCTTCTAAAACAGAAGTTTTCTGTGTTTGAAATTAACACTAGATGCTTGCTAGTGGAAATCAGGAGTTAGGGAGATAGCTTGTGTTTATGGACACAGAGCCGATGATTGTTAACTCTTGAGGCAGCTTATTTCTTTTGAAATTCCTATTTTCCAGAATTCCAGACATTTTTGTGGAAATCATTCCTATCTTTATTTTTTGTTTATTTATTTATTTATTTATTTGTTCTTTAAATCTTTGTTGATGTTCAGAGTATTTGTGGCTACAAAATAGACAATTTAGACATCATCTGTAATTTTCTCTCTGCTAAAATCTGCAGCACATCCTTCTCTTGTACTTCTGTAACTTTCTACTTTTTCCAATCTCTCTATAAAGTACTTCTTAAGAGATATATAGCAGCATATACACCTTTACATAACCATAAGCACAAGTATATAAAGCACAAAGCCTTACTAAAGTTCCTTGCTTACATTTTAATTTTACTGGTCTTAAAACATTTATTTCTATAAAAATCAAAGTGATGAGAAATGTTAGTTTACTGTTTCTGAAGTTCTTAAGGTGCTATCATTACTCACAGCAACCAAACCAAGTGAGTCAGCAAAATCCACCCACAGCAGAAAGTGCATTTTTTTGATTGCTTTAACACAGTATATTCTTGGTTTGTAGATTCATGGGGCCAGATGCATCCAACAACATAATGTACTTAACTTGTAGGTTCGGTAGTCAGAGGTTGTAGCTAGCTAGAGAGTACCACAAAAAAGATATGCACAACAGTAACATTTTTTTTTGGCTTCTCCAGTGGAAGACTGACATTCAGCTAAGGGCACAGTTAACATAAGGACAGAGAATTGAACTGTGTACTGTTCAGAAATGGTTATGATGTTTTATCTGCTTGCTTCTGCAGTGGTTTCATACTGTGTGAATGATAATCTCTGCAAGTTCACAGTTTTGTTGTGTACCTCCATATGAAAAAACCCTTAAATCTAACACCAATGTGATGAAATGAATACCCAAAACAAAACACTGCAAGTGAGTTACAGGGAAATGTCACGTCTAAATGTGTAGATAAGAAAGTGAACTATCAGTTTGTTTGTTTGGAAAATCTGGTGTTGATATCCTAAGATATAAGTGATTCTCCCTTAAGTACAGGTGTAGGTGGCTGCCTCTTACTGACTCAGTCCCTTTCTTCTCCCACCAGCAGGCAGGAAAATCTCAGCAGACTGCAGTTTCATGAGGCAGATGACAGACACCTGATTACATCACACATATGGAAACAATTTTTCTGTAAGAAATTTTTAAAGAAATTAGAATTAGCCCAGAAATACTTAAGCATTTTCATCAGTTACTTCAGCTTTACAGTTTGTTTCGGTTTGTTACTTGGGTGGGCACAGGTGAAATAAGATTTATAGTTTTTCTGACAACATGAACATTAGGCTAAGATTCTGAGTTGATTCACTGTTGTAATATATATGGCAAGGAAAGGAATAATTAACAGAACTCTTGTGTAAATGCATCAACAGGGTGCAGTGTAGTTGGGGTGATAAGTACTTAGCCTTTAGCATTTTGTGTTTTACAAAGGATGACATAGTGCTGTGCAGAAGAGCTTTTGAAAGGTTTTCATGAAAACCTTGCTTTCAGTCTAACTTTATGTATCCATGATTTGGCACCAGAAGGATATAAAAATCAATTTGGTGACTGTAGAAAAGCTTACAGCCTTCATCTACTCTACTCTGCTCCGTACTATAAGCTCTAAAACTTGGTCCTTGAGGGATTACATGGTAAATCTAACATCTTATTCTGGGAGTGGTTGTGATAAATCATACTGATGGCAGTATAATGCAAGAAACAAAACAAAACAAAAAAAACCAACAACTGTTTGCACTACTTCAGCTACATATTAGGCTGGTCTGCACTCAGAGCCAGTACTGATGTGAAAGTAAAATAAAATCTGAAGATGACTAGAATCTAAACTAACTGTTCCCATTGCATAAGGAGTTACCTTAAGAAAATGACAATATAAGCACACTGACAAAGTGCAATAGAGCTGCATATGTTGCTAAAACCTACTGCACTTCTGCCTAGATCCAGAAACTCAGCCCATTGCATTAGGATGAACAGTTTAGAACTATAGGAAACCAGAATCCCACACTTACTGCAGGCATTTGGCCACAACATCCTTTTGGTTTTGTTGGAAACATTTCAACGGAACGGATATTCAGGTACTTCTCTCCACATGGATTTCCACTTGCAGTTGTTGTTTCCATAGGTTCTATGAAGAAAATGTAACAAAATTTGAAATGTCAAAACATAAGAACTGAAGAAGCATCAGACAGTTTGACTGCAGACCAGCCCTGTAATATTTATTCCATAGTCAAAAAGGAGCCAATGAAGCATTTTATTTTTCATCAGTGATGTGCTGCTTGCAACAAATAAATGGTTTTAATTCATGAGTATTAAGAGACTGTATTCTTGTCAAAATTTCTCTGATCCCTGGGAATACTTTCCCATATCTTTTTAGTTTCAAGTGCTTCAAGAGAAGGCTGTATGGAGAACCCCATAGTTGCTGCTGACTCTGAAGTATTTAAGCCTTTTGGCAAGTGCTTCTTTTCTCTTTTCTGTTTCCCTGCTATCACATGGATATGAAATTCCCCAGATATACAAGGGAACTTCAAATTAGGGTTCTGAGGTAGAGTGGAAAGACACTCTGGACCACAGAAATACCTTAGGTTGTTTGTTCCTTTACTGATATTGATAATTGCCTTCTGATGAAGGACACGTTCTTCATACGCACTTAGGAATACCACTGCTAGGACAGATAGTGAAATCTGATAGCTGGCACATATAAGCTGACAGTCATAAATTAGTCAGAGTCAGCCTTGTCCTGATTCTTGAGGACAAGGGGGGGGGGGGGCTGGGGAGGGAGAAAGAGGCAGATGCTGAAGAACATTTTTGTGGTGGAATTTCAGCTGTTAGCAATTTGCCTCTTCCCAGCAAGCTCTTATGGCAAGCCAAATAGCTGCAGGATGTTCAACTCCAACCTCTCACTTTGACAGCATCACACTGTCTTCAGAAATGTACCTGGTCCCCATCTATGCAAGAAAGAGGATTAAAGAAAGTCATCAGAGGGCACGCTGGCAGCCAGAGCTGGTGGCACAGCACAAGGAATGCAGCATCTCTGAGCCTCTGTTGCATGGGGGTGGTGGGGTCCTGCTGCTGCTGCACATGAAAGGGAAAAACACAGCTTGGTAATACAAGGATAATACAAGGAGCAAAGAGAGGCAGAAATAGCTTTCTAATTTAAGATAAGAACAGCATAATTTGGAATGTCTTCATTAACACTGCCACTATAGAAATTTAGCACTTCCTCCTAAATAAACAAATAAAGTGTTATCCAATTACTTTTACGCTTTCCATGATAAACATATATGGCAAAATGGATTATGAAATCTATTATGCTCATGTTTAGCCTTACTCTCACATTACATAAGTAAAACTACATATGTTACTGATAGTTAATTTGTTATTTTACTATCAACATCTTCTCTGACAGTTTATTTTATGTTATACTATGATCAGTGCTTAAGAGTCCACCTACTGAATGTGGAAACATTTGACTTTTCAGTAGAAAAAAAAGTAATCATCTCTCACTGTAGGCAGACAATATATTAGTATTGATCTAAACATCTTGTCAGATGAACAAATTGCTAGTTTTAGGATATAGTGCTGTTGATGGCTTACCAAAACACCCACCACAGCTGGAACAGAGAAATAGAGAATGTAATCCCAACATAAGAAGTTGCATGTGCAGGATGTATACATATGAATTTGCTTTTACACTTTCTTACTGTTTTTATTCTTTCTTTTTCAGCAAGAACTAGTTGTGGTCAAAAACTTCTTCATTTTCAGTTATACTCTTTGATACCTGTATGAATAGCATGCTTCCTCACTGCCCACAGATTAGATTTGAACATAACTATAGATACTGTCTTTAGGAAATTCCTTTTTCAATCCATCAGTATTAAACTCAGTTATAAAGAAGTTTTGTGGTATTGTTCTCCAGTCATCTTTTGTTTCCAGCATGATTAGCACCAGATCCTCCTATGCCCAGCCACAGTTGTTTAATAATAAAAACAAGTGACTTACACTTACCAGTCAACACTGCTGATGCCTTTAAGTGCTATCAGTCCTACTTGTGCCACAGATATATATAAGCAAATACTGCCCTAACTCTGAATTTATTGTTCCTGAATGGAGACAAACTTCACATGAAACAATCCTATTTCACAAAATAGGTTCAATCTATTTCTAAGTTACTATTTCAATAATGTATATTCTAGGGCCTGGGGGTTTTGTCAGTCTGTCTTTCCTCAGAATGCCTGTTTCAGTTGCTGTAATGACTGAAACTGTGTGATTGAGCCGTGTAGCTATGACGTGGGTCATATCTTTGTTATTTGGATAAAAACATTTCTTTTTTCCATTTTCTAAATATCGCTGCAGCTACAAATGATCAACCATTAGTGGACTGAATATTTAGCAATCACAATGAAACTGACTGGAGTAAGGAAGTCAGATATACTTCAGTTTTCATACAGCTTATTCATCATACTAGAAATGGAATGTAGACTGAATGTCTCTCTTAGAGATCATGCTGTATTTCCATCTCAAAAAAAGTTTACCTTTAAAGAGGCAGATAAATCAAGCAAAGTCAAAGTCATTGTATGCAGAAATAGAACCAATGCTTCTATGAAAGTGTAATTCTTTAAACTGCCTGCTGTTATCCCTAAAATTATGGAAGACTTGAAAGAGTCTATTGATTCTCTGACAGAACAATAGATGTCCATCATGATCATTAAAATCAATTAAGCAGTTAAGTACAGGACATCAGACAAAGTGTTGAAAAAAAACCACTATGAAGTCAAAGCAAGTTATTGCTATTGTACTTTTTGTCAAGCAAATCTTCCTATGTTATAAAATAATCTGAAAAAGGAAAATGATCAATTATAGCACTTCATAATTACAGACATATATGCAGAAAAGCTAATGAGATGTATCTGGAATTTTCCATGCTCCACAGAGCCTTGTAGTAAAAGAAACTGAACAATTTGTTTTGTGCTACATTACACAAAAAATTTTCTTTGGCAGTACAAGAAAATGAACTCATATTCATTACGTGCAAGATTTATTTTGATTGGTATATAATTAAATGTTTCATCTATGACACAGCTCTAAGAAACAAAGGAAACTTTATACCCTGTTCTTTTCTTGTTTTTTCCTTCTTCATTCTCAATCCTGGTAAGCACACCAGGAGAGAATCAGTTTGAAGGAGCCACTGCACCCTCCATGCCAAAGGAATTGAACTGCAGCCCCAAATCAAGGTTGTCTGTGGAGCACCATGTATCAGCAACCCTCTCCTGCTCAGGTATGAGCACATTCTTCTCATGATGGACACACTGCTTACTCATGGACTCACTCTATGACTTGAGCACAATATAGTATCATTAACTTATGCTTCAAGTGAAGTTTGGAGTAAATATTTCTGCCTTACTTTCCTCTTTTCCTCTCCATTCCTCTGTTTCCATTAATTCTCTTTGCATTCCCTTCTTATCATACTCCTATCAATAATTAGAATATTTATAGTGAAGTGCAAACACTGAAGCTAACAAAAATCTTTAAACCAATAGCATACATTACCCTCCCTTATGAGTCACTTTGGTTCAGGTATCTTTTACCATATGCAAGGATACGTAACAAATGCTTTTGTACCAGCTGGCAGGAGGAGGCAGCCCAGGAGGGTACTTGAGGTCAGAAAGAATGCAGCTGGTGTAGCTGTCTTTACTGTATCTCTGTGGCAGGCAGGGTCCTTTAAAGAGTCATGTAATACATATCTGTGGTCTTTCGGACTGCACTGCTGCATTTTTATGACAGGGAAGAGCACATCAGTATCTCCAGTTACACAAGAACCTGAAAAAATTTCAGTGATTTCCTGTTGCTGGTGACTCCAACTTGTAAAATCCTGTTAGGAGAATTCTTGTCATCACCATTTTTATTTATGTCGTAAGATGCAAAATAAAAATTTAAGCACTAGATCCCAGCTGATGTAACTCCAGAAGTTTGATGGCATGTAATGCAAAAGCGCCAGCACTTCTGTGTAAAGTTTACTGATCCTGAAGAAAGTACACAGCGGTGAGTTAATATCCATCAACTTAATAGATAGGTACTCATATTACTAGTAGAGTACTAGTAGTTACTGGCAGCCAGCCAGGAGTGTATCCACCAAGTTCTCATTGCCAGTAGCAGCAGGCTGATAGAGTGTCCACTCTGATATTAACTCAGCAGACACCATTGACAGCCGCATGGCAAAATGCCCATGTGGCCATGTATATATAACAGCAGAAAACAATATAGAGTCATGTATCAGGATAAGCAAGGTCATTCACAGAAAGCATGGACAGCTGCAGAATAGCCTCTCACAGGCAGGTTTCTTCCAACTCCTTCTCAAGAGCTAGTCACCTGTTCAAGCCACAATCCATATTTTTCCTGCACATTGATGCCACAAAAGTCTATGTAAGCCTGAAGACCTAAATCTAAATGTTTATAATGAAGTACTCCTGTTCAGCAGGTTAGAAAACTCATTTGTAACACAACAACACAAACTGGATTTTGCACAATGAAAACTTTCCTGAATAGAAAAAAGCATATAATGATTACAGATAATTGCTTTCCATAAACATAAAAAAAAAACACAAGGTAAAACATTTTTATATTAGATACCTTTCTTTGGAAATGTGTATTTTATGCTAGATAAATATGCTAAGTTCCAAAGTGTACAAGAGTATGAAGCAAGTTAAAAGTTTGAGCAATGAAGCAGGTAGAAATTAGTCAACATAAAGCTGGCAGTTTCAATTAATAAAATATTTCAGGACTCTTTACACATAGGAATAGTTACAACAGTGCCAATTATTTTAATAATGAAGATGCTGTACTTCACACAGATAGGATATAGATAGAGTTCATCTAGGCTCATAAAATCTGGATTTTATGCCAAGGGAAAATGGATAAATGCTCTTAAGGATGGCTACCTTGTTGGACAGTGAGAGTCTTATTCACAAGCAGGGGTGACTCACATTATTTTTAATTGCTGAAATTCTAAGGTAGCGTCCTCTGCAAAGACCCTTTGTCATCTTTCCTCTTTTCATGAGATTAAGTTTTTCTTCTCTGCAAAAGACTGAACTGTAGGATGGGATTTACTTTGTGCTGTCCATCCCAAGCTATCATGGAAAGCACTCAAAAAAGGTAAGGACATGCTCAAGCACATGCTGCCGCTAATCTAGGTTGATTTATAAATGTAAAAAATTATAATTTTTAAATTTCTTAAATTATTTGTTTCATTCTACTTTCTCTATAACCACTCATGAAGTAGTAGAAGACCCTTTCCTTCCACCTCTTTTTCACATTTCCCAAATTATAGCCTTCTAGTCTCTTCTCAAAGGTCAGTTGCTCCAAAATCTTTTAGAGAGGACAGGGAAATGCTACAGACATCTACAATATGTAGATGGTATATCAAGCACTTAGATAATAGTAGATAAAGCAAAATGAATAGATTTCTTACATCTTTTTCCACTTCTTTTTGAACACTTTTTCATGCTTCTTTATCATCTACATTACTTCTCCATAATAATATCTCAGGAAACATCTCAGAAAAGATTGTGACTGAAAAAAAAAAAAATAAAAAAAAATCCTCAAGCATTCTAACAAGAAAGGAGAGGAAGCAAGAGGATGTAGCAGAACCTTTGCTGAAATCTGTTGAAGGTTGAAAAACAGTTTTAATCCATATACTCTGGCTGCCTCAGAGTTAACTTTGCATATCATCAGCACTGAATGCTAACACATTTCCTACCTTTATCCATGCTTCTCCAGAAAAGAAAAGAAAGAAAGAAATAAGCAAGGAAAATTTTAGGAAGTGTTCTGAACAGTAATTTAGTTCTATCAAGACTGTTTTTAAAAACTTCTTTTCCAAAGGCCAGAAGCAAAGTGAGAGGACAAAATAAACAGCTCGTTTAGCAACCTGAAAATAGTACTTGTCTTCATTTTATGCCAACTGAAACCAGTGTATGCTGCTTATTAGATGAGAGATTAGCTTTAAAGCTAATGTGAAATGCATGAATTGTCCTGGGTACACAGAATGGATCCAGAACACCCTCCCATTTAGAGCCAAAGGTCAGTAGTGTGCACCATTTAGAGTAAATGACTCTCAATAGACATCTGCCTACTACTACCAAAAAAACAGGGAAAACAGAAGTGTCTGAGCATGGAAATGTGAAGGTTGCAATGGTTTTCATTAGCCTTTGTCAGGAACACAAATGTGTTGTTTATGTTAAAAATTACCTCAAAACAAGGTTCAGAAGGGACTTTTATATGCTGTAAGTGTAAAATACTTAAAAATAACAAGGCAGTGATATGGTTAAGATTCCCCCTGAAACCACAATGTGACGCCTGACGTGCCCTCTGACACAGAATCAAATCTGAACAGATGCCAATCCAAGTCTTGACCTTCCTATCTTGCAACGTAGGTCTTTACCTTCCTGCCACTATACGCACCACTTAACAATAGAGGAGTCTGAAAAAATCATATCCTACTTGTCTAGATTTGAATAGAAAGTTAAAAGAAAAATCTTTAGGATGTGATTATATTGAAATCTGGCAGTAATGTAATCACATACACGTGTATGTCAGCACCATCTGAAAACCAAGACAGAGCACAAAAAAATCATTACTCAAAAATGTATTTTGAACAACAGCATGCTTAGGTTCAAAATGGTCACCTCTGAAGAGAATGTATGGAAAAGACTGGGATTATCAAAGCACATAAAAAGCATATAAATATACTGGGGTTACTATTTTTCCTCGGGAACACACCCTGAGCAAGTCATATTGCATTTGAAAACATTAACTGGCTTATTCAGTAGAGTATTTAAAACATTAAAGACTTTAGGTTTCATTAATACACTTTAGTTGAGTTCATTTCTTTGTTCTGATGAGGACCCAGATGCTGTTATCACAAAAATAAATGTGGAATATTTTCAGTGTTTAGAGTGAACAGAACAGCAGCTACCAGTCTGATTTGTGGCCAGCGTAAGTGCCTACCAAGCACGATAGGATACACCATGGATCACTTCATGGCAACAAAAAATGCAGATTTGAGTGATATGACCACATCATAAATCCATCCTTCCAGTTCTACCAGCTATCTAAAGCAATATTTCAAAGTTTGTCTCATCCCTCATCACAGTATTGCAATTGGTTTCCCCATGTTTCATTCCCTCTGCCCAGCCTTGAATCTCAGGTTCAGATTACATTGGCTACTTATTTCTGGTGACTGAATGTTTTAAAGGTGAATGGAGGATAGCTATGAAAACACATAGATACACAAGATTGTCATTCTAGAGGTTCATATTTAGAAAATTGGAAATCTAAGTCAATGACAACACCAGAACTTACAGCAAAAAAACAGATATCCCTTTTAAAGCAGCACTAATACATAGCTTAAACGCCAATTTCTATTCAGTGATAGCAAGTCAACGTTAATACTTTTCATGCTCAGTAGTTTTGTAATATTAACAAATCTGAAAGAGGTGAGTGCAATATATCAGGCTCACATACATAAGCAGACAAGCTTTAACTTTTCAAGTTGTGTTTTGAAACTTTCCTACAGATGAGTCATTTATTTTTCATCAGCTGTTAACTTCTGAATTGTAAAATATATTTTCTGTCTGGTGTAAAGCTGTGTATCCAGTGAATTGTAGACTAAAATCCTTTTTTTTTTCCTTCTACCTGAATATTCATGCCCAATCATAAAATATATCTCCAGAGTAACTAAAATGTGTTAATTACATTAAATAATCTTATCTTAATATGTACAGTACATTAGGACTTGTGGAGTGGCAGAAAAGAAATGGGAAAATTTTCTTGCAGAACTGTTAGAGGAAGATCTTGCAAGGTAGAACATGGATTTATTATTATTATTACTATAGGAGGATAATTGTATTAAATTACTGGGACAAATCTATCTATCTATCTATGTAGTAGGAATATCTTCCACTAAGGATGAAAGAAGTACTTAAAGATAGGATCCATGTAGGTTACCTGATTACGTTAGACCATTAAGTAGTTATCTAGCATGTCATATATTATACCACTCAGCAGTATTTTTAAAAAGCCAGGAAGAAAAACAACGAGGAAGTAAACTCAATATCAAAATTCATATCCAGAAATGGATTACTTAATGAACCTTATGTGACCCAAAATTTGAGGAATAAACATACACACATACTGCCCATTCACTTTTGTTTTCAATTTTAAAAACCTATAAACAGTGAGTTACGAATATCATTTTAGAAACATTTTGCAGTAAAATGACCTTTTACTGTTACACGATAAAAATGAAATAATTGAAGAAAATTACTGGAATTATAAAGTACTTCATACAGTTAAGATTTAAGACAATATAGTTTGGTTGTTCTCATTAACAATTCATTGTGCCTTAAACAAGAATAGTTAAGACTTCCTAAAGAATGCATACTGAAAAGATGCTGAAAATCTAATGAGCTCTGGAGAGAGGATTACAAACCTTCGATAACTTTTACAAATTACTTGTAATTGATAGTTAAAAAATACAAAAGAACAAAAAATTTAGAAGATCGGGAATACAGATAAATATTGTGTCTTGATAAGTTTTGGATTATGTTCAATTCAGGAAGAACATTTTAAAACAGGTTTCGGTGAAAGATAAAATGAAAAGAAAATAGATTAAATTACTATGGTAATACAAGTGAGAATGAAGTACAAGTTGCTG
Source organism: Coturnix japonica (assembly GCF_054131305.1). Classification (NCBI taxonomy): domain Eukaryota; kingdom Metazoa; phylum Chordata; class Aves; order Galliformes; family Phasianidae; genus Coturnix; species Coturnix japonica. The sequence goes on from NC_140665.1 coordinate 36,003,443, forward strand.
TTCAGGGCAAACTGTACTGCAAACTGTTTAGGAGAGATTTTGAAGTTCATGTGGAGAATCACCATGAGATCAGTTCAGTAAACAGTAAGATTATTGTAGTCAGTTCTGAACATGCAGAGAAAAGAAAACATTATTTGTAGGCTTTAAGAAACAGATCAGAAAATAAAACGCCTGAAGAAATTGTTTGAAGTGTGCCCCGGTGGCGCAGTGGTAGGAATGCCGCATTGCAACACAGGAGCCCCTGGGTTCGAATCCCCCCTGTGGCACAAGTGGTAGAAGTGCCGCTCTGCTACACAGAGGCTCGAATCCCGGAGGGTTGGACTCGATGATCTCTAAGGTCCCTTCCAACCTGCACGAGACTATGATACTATGATGATGATACTGAGAGCTGTGTTTCAAACAACCTGCCTGAGGAATGTGTGGTAATAACAGAGAGTTCAAGATAGAAGACTAAAATCAGTGTTTGGCATCTTGATAAATTTAAGAAAACAAAGTACACCTTTAGTACTGGTTGTCATGGTTTACCTTGACAATCATGAAGTTTTGGGTGTTTGTTTTTTCCCCCCCTCCCAATTCTGTTATTTTATTTTGGCATTACTTGAGCCATAGGCTTTTCAATGGAGCCTAGTAACAGGAGAGTAATATGTTGATTTTACACTGAAACATACACTATTGTAAACAATCTCAGAGAAGCCAGGATGAAAATGAAGTGAACTGAAGGCAGTTTTTGTCTCCTCATGTCTGTGAGAATATGAAACTACAAGCACTGAATACGCTCTAGTATTTTGCCAGTTCAGTTTTTACACAATCGTATCCTAAGCAGAGCTTTGTCTCCTGATTTAGCGTTTTGTTATATACAATTTGTGCTCCTCCTCCTTTCATTGAAGATCACATTAAGCTGTGCCCTTTCATAAATGCGTGGTTTCAGAATCAAAATAAACTGCTACACCATTTTGATTTACAGTTATCTCACCAATGCCAAACACACACAGGGATAAAGATATTCTAAAGGGTTGTTTCAGTGGAATGAAATACAGCACAGTACTTGATGCAGCTACTTTATTTTAATATACAAGTCATTTTGTGAATCTTAAGCCAGACTGTGCAAAATCTGACTTGATTGAAAATCACATTTTAAGAATCTGTGCTTCAAAATAAAATGAAAGCAAAGGACATTATGAATTTGCGCCTAAGCCTTGCTTCTGGAATATATATATATATATATATACACGTGTGTGTGTGTGTGTATATATATATATATATACATTATATATATGTGTGTATATATGTGTGTGTGTGTGCACTAACCAAAAATGAAAACACAGAATGAGAAATTTTACTCGTTCACTATAACACTGATGTTTTAAGAACAATGTGAAGACATTTCACAAGTTAGATCTGTAGATCTATGTGACATTTGTTTTCTTTAGAATGAGTGATAAACTATCCATCATTCCCTGCCCCAGCCTGAGCTTGTGGATGACAGCCCCAACTACAGGAGGGATTCAGAGCATCCACAGCAGCACCTGCTGGGGAAAGTTACATGTCACTTTTGGAAGAAACCTTGCAGGACTGACAGCTTGACCCAGTACAACCAAGGGAAGGGATATTATGAACAGCCCCTGAAAAGTGCATAGTGCAATTGGATCCAGCCAGCTGGCATTCTGTTTTCTTCTGGAGAGTCCTAAGACAATCCCTGCCCTGCTTTTTCCTCCCAGCCCTCCCAAAATTTACTCACATGTAAAATTTACACACATGTCCCTGCACACACTCTGTGTAGCACTTCTTTACCCAAAAACATAACAGCTAAAACACCAGGGATGAGGCTACTCAATGCTCCTTTGGTGCTAATTTCCTTACTTGGTTTTTCTGAAAATCTTACCCACACATATGCCCAAAGAAGTGCAGTGCTGTCTTGAAAGTTTGTCAGGATTAAAACAGCATCTTCTTTTTCTACCTGCTCCAGGCTAAAAAGGCCAAATCATCCAGTGTCTTCCCACAGCATTAAAAATATTTCTTTTTTATGCCTTTGGTTATTAGAAATAGAGATGAATAATAGAATAAGTAGGGATATCTTAAAAAAAAATAAAAAAGCCATTGTAAACTTTTTAAAATTAAGTTGGGGATAACCAAAGGCTCCTCCATAATTCAAAAATACTTGACCACACATCTCACCACAGCATTACTGTAAGGCCTTCAGATATTTTCTCATTATATTTGACTTATTAACTCCAATTCTAATTATATTTTATTATAATGTATTGTAGCGTGTTATCTTGCATTCCAATATCTTATTTAGTAAGTTGGTTTGTTTCTCCTCAGATCATTGCTGCTGTTATTCTTTGGGGCCCATCTCTCTGTTATCCCTTACCCCTTTCTGGGGCTCATCCACAGGTCCCCCCCCCCAACCCCACTAGACATGGAACTGGGCCAAACCAGCCTACATACCACTGACAGAATACTACCTGATAACATACTGTCAATTTAAAAGATGATTTGAAACATTAAGGCATGGAATCAGTTGGATAGTAGAAAGACCACACCCTAAAAACCAGTACTTGAGGCAGCAGACAGGATCTGCTTATCATTAGCAAAGAAGTGTGCAACTAATGCTGACTTTTTAAAACTGTTAACAGGAAACTTCCTGCAATCTACCAAAAGCCTGAATTTCACCTCTAATTGATTTCCGATTTGAGCAAGAATTCCTGGTTTGAAGTTTAAATAATTATCTCTCTGACATTTTACCTCTAGTCATAAACAACTACAATAATGATTTTTCATTTAGCAAATTTACTTCTGCTATATCTATGGCAAGTACCATTTTAAAATACATAAATATCAGTAGGTTCTTTAAAATAAAAATATTTATGAGAGCTGCTACAAAAGTAATGCTTCCTATTTTATTACATTGGCCCACGACTTTGGTGGTGCAGCATTAGAGCTGAACCTCCCTGCCTATATTCCTTCACATTTTGTTGCTGTGTGACAGTGGCAGCAGAGAGACAGTCTGATGAAATGGCTTCTGATGTGGAAGAGCATATAAACCAACAGAGTGGATCTGAATTCTTCCACACAGACAAAATTGCACACAATAATATTCATCAAAACTTGATGAATGTGGAGACCACCTCACCACAATGACAATGACATGAAAGACAAACCACATTCTGGATAGCTCAGCGCAGTAGTTACACGAGCACCTTGATCAGCTCATCCACACAAATTGGCAGATTACAACAGTGAACTGTATGCAGAGCTGAATATCTGCTTCAATCCATTGGAAACAATGGTAGCAACACTGGAATACTGCAAAACTTGTGCCTGGAGTGTCCCTTGAATGCTCACACAAATACAGAAAGAATACCCTATACAAGCTTGTCAGGAGCTATTGCACCAAGATGAGGCTGAAGTGGCAGTTTCCTGGATTGCATCTGTTGATGAGACTCAGTGTGACCACTTTGAGTTGGAGTCAAAACAGCAGTCACAGATTTGGGGCCATATGGATTTCCCATCAAAGAAAAGTTTCAATATGCTGTCCTCCACATGTAAAGTGATGTGTGCTGTCATTTGAGATAGGAAAGGAGTGATCCTTCTGAATTTTCTGGAATCCTGACAAACCATCAACTCTGATGTCCACACCACAAAGCTGAAGACTCTAACTTCAGAGTCAGGCCAGAGGGGAAGACAACCTTTCTCTTACAACACGATAACACCAAGACCCATATCAGCTTGAAGATCATAGAGCACATTGCTAATCTTGGTTGGACTGCTCTGCTACACCCAATGTACTGTCTGGATTCAGCACCTTGCCTTCCAGCTGTTTGGGCAAACAGGACGACCGAGAAATATTTTCCTAGCAATGAACTTGTCACGATGGGTCACCTTCACTGACAGGGGTTTTTACAAGCACAGCATGGGGGCTCTTGTTCACTGCTGGTGAAAATGCATAGCTAATGCTTGGGACAGTGTTGAAATCTAAAGTTTTCTGGCCAAGAATTTGCTCTATCCAATAGCATTTCTATGCCTTTTGAATATGTTGTAGATTCTATGGAAATAATTAGGAAACGTTACTTTCAAAATAACCTACATAGAAAATAAGAGTGAAATAGAAGGTATATATATACCACCAGGTATATACCAGGTACAATATTTGAACACATATACATGCTATAATTTCCCTAAAATTCACATATGTGGTGCCCAGAAACTTCACCCAAAAATGCTAGAAAACTTCAAAATGTGATTTCAACTACATAGACTCATTAACATTGGAAAAGACCTTAAGATCCCGATAGTCCAACTGCTCATTTATGTGATTGTTTAAAACTGAAGGATCAGCAAGGAAAATACAGCTACTTGTGTTTACATTCCTTCTGAGATACTGAAAATAAACATTTTCATAGCATAAGTCTTATACAGGGCTTTCATCTGTCATAAATATTCTTCGTCACTTGATTTTTACAGTTTGAAAACTGAAGGGAGTTTAAAAATCCATCGTCTCTGTGTTCTGAATTCAAAATACTGAATAAGTTCCAACGTGTAGAAGTGTTTCTAATAACTTATGTTATCCAGATGGGTATAAAATTATGGTAGATGCAGTTGTGATTTATTTCCAAGAACAGGCTTTAAGCTTCATCCTATCAGTTTAGTCATCTTGTGTAATTTTAATGAAATTGCCAAGTAGAAAATTGATACATTATTTTATACTTCAGATGAACTCATTCATTTAAATGGTATATCACAGAATCACAGAATCCCTTGACTTTCATTCTAGACATGAAAATTAAATAAATAAATAACAGTACTACCACTCAGCATCATTGTAAATAATGCTTTTACACTTTAGAAGCTACACCGTATTGCAAGAGATACATTAATCATGAGAGTACTTCCATACAGGGAAAGAGCAACACTGCCAACAGGAACAACTTTTATCCCCATTACTGAGCTCTGCTGCCAAGAACAATAAGCAAAATAATGATATTTTTGTTAAACCACAACAAAGGTCTTTTCCTCTTAATTTTATTCTGAGAGTTCAGCATCATAATATTTTTGCACATCCAATAAATGCACTCTTGCTTTCACAAAACTAAGATACTTCAATTAAAAAATAGTATGCTTTAGTAGAAAAGGAAAAAAAATAATGTGCTTCCCTTTCCTGAAAGTGTAGCTCTTAAAATCTGTTTCTCTCTACAATTCTCCAGAATCGGAAGGGCTAAAGATTTATAAAGGTTTATAACAACTTTATAAAGACATCTCTATTGCAGGTGAAATTATTAGGATAAAACAGTGAAAGACTTTCATAATTAAACCCAGAACTTAAATTAAGTAGAATTCTTCTGTAAACCCCCCCCCCCCCCAAATCCACCATGCTGATAAACATCACATAAATTGAACCAACACCAAGTCTGGTATTTTGGAATTTATTTCACAGCCAGCTCAATACTGAATCTAGAGCTTAATTTTAAGCATGAATAGCCCTCTGAAAATCAGGTGCTGCCTCCACTTTTACAGGATTATTCTTCAGACAACTACCTCATTGTTACCATGAAGACAGTCCCAAGATTTTGCCTCAAACAACTCAAGACTATGAAAGCATTACTGAAGAGAGTCCATACAACCTTCTATCTGATTCTTTGATGAGCTGGAGTTCTGCATTCTCATAAGAAAATACAGAGTCTTCTGAAAGAAATTACACGAGTAAGAACATCGTAGATAATACAGATTTACTCTTTGTATCCCCTAATAGTGAAGGCAGGTGAAAGTGAACAAACAAAGACTCAGCACTCATCCTCGACTCTACCTTTGACTCTGGAAATAATAAATTTTAGGTTTTACTTGTGCACTGATGGATTTAAGTAGTTATGGCTTGCACATATGAATGCGTATGTGCAGAACTCAAGCCTAAACTGACAGGAAATGGGGAAGAGCCTTTTCATTGGCATCCTACTGAGCCTGCAGGCCTATGGCATTAGGCAGCCTTGATAATAGCCTACGTTTTATCAGTTCATCCCTGCTTGTCCTGTGAGCTTCGCTGCTAGAAGCTGTGCCACTCCACTTGTCCGCTCTGAAAAATATCCCATATCAGAGGTCCTCAGCAAGTCTGGCCAGGTTCGAAGATAACCTCAGGAGAGCACTTCTCACTGGGAACATTTCCTTTTTATAAATATTGAGCTTTCAGAGTCCATTACTCCACTTGTCCCTCTTTTCTCAGTGGTTGTGACAATCACTTTAAAAGGGCCTTCCTGACTGCTTCAATCTCTGTTCAATTAAGTTATCAGTGACAGGTCATTGACTGAGCACAGCTTCACAAAGAGTAATCTTATCCAGGTGAGGCTATTTCAGAAGTTAATTGCTCTTAATTACCCTGAATTGTATATGGACAATGCTGTACAGCTACATAAACAAAGCAGTAGTAGCTTTTGAGATTGAGTGCCTACGGTGGGCTGTCCCGGGTGGAAGGAAGGCAGGGGCGTGGGGCGGAGGTGGACACCACAAGTAGAGTGGGCAGCAGTAAACAAAATGGGGCTCGTCTTCTTCATGTTTTTTGTTTTTAGACACTTTATCTGCTCTACGCTACTGGCCCTAAAGAAAATGATTTAGAGCAATAAGGTGTTGGTACTTTGAATTAGTAAGATTTCCAGCTTACAGAGTGGAAATATTTCTGAGGTTTTGATACAGTAAGCACCTGTGATGTGGAGATCCTTAAGATGTATGTAAACTAGAACTCTTTAACATGCATTGTATAGGCTAGGTAACATTTACCACAGCAGAATGAAATAATGGCTGCATACTACTTATGAATATCATTCTCTACTTTTATGTAAGGGTGTAGTACAGCCATTTTTCTGGCAGATCTCCTCTTCAGAAACAATGAGGCTCTCATATAAAAAAGGGGAAAGTGCACTTCCTATTGAAGTAATTGCTTTACATAACTTTTTACTAAATATTTACTTTATTCTCTGAAAGACTTCTTCATTGTTGCTTCCAAAGATTAAAGGCACAGACAGTAATTCACACTGAAGAATTTTATTCCCTTGCAAATAAAATTAAGTTGCACAGTAAAGCTGGTAGTATAGTTTGTTAGTGAAAGAGAGCTATGTAGTCAGCTCCATCAGAACAAATAAATATTGCTTTTATTCTCTTAAAAATATATATAATATTTATCAGAGACTAATCATGGAAGGAGCAGTGCTAAACTCATTGAGGAAATACATAAAGAATAGTAATACATAACCAGAAGCCTATTTAAGTCTGTTTTAGCCTGCTGAAATTCACTTTTCTTGTTTATTTTTACTATGGGGAAGTTTGTGCTGCTGCAGCTGAAATAACTGGCAGATTTTTAAGGAAATAAGTGAAAGAAATGAAAGCCAAAGCAGAAATAAGAAATCATCAACTTCCATCTAAATTTGTAGGAGTATTATACTGCAACTACGTTTTAAAAAATTTTAAAAAAGTATGCCCAGGACATGCAAAGCGGCACTGAGACCAACAGATGCAAAACAGCCTACACCTTTCCTATGAAATGTTAACTTCTAATAGAAAAAGGTAGACACTCCCAGCCTCTAACCTTCACTCAGTCTGACAACCAAACCATTCCTGGGTCAGACAGATAGACTACTTGTTAGACTAGCTGCAACAGGACAGGAACAGCTATCCAGTTTGACAATGCAATGCTGCTGTATGTTAATGTCCACACAGTTTTCTCCAGCAATTTGTTTACCAGCATAGGTATATTCAGAATTACTGGCAGAAGGGAGGGGAAGGGGGGGAACAAAACAAAATGAAAACAACAACAAAAAATAACCTAAAGCATCAATTTCCAAAAAACCTAAGACTGAACAATTCACTGTTTTCACTTAAGTTTTAGAAACACTTCATTTTTTTTTTTTTCCTCTACATTCCTTCACCTGCAGCTTCCTTACAAATTGGAGATGTTCTTTTTTGAGGCTCACAGCATTTGTCATTAGCAAGGCATAGCTGATAAAGAGCAAGAATGACTTCAAAAGTAGAACTTGCCTAACAGCTTCAGCTTGGTTGTTCATATAAGATAAATGTAATTTTGGAGGTTCCTGAAACAGCTTGGAGGAGGTGTGCAGAAGAAAAAAACATAAAGAAAAGCATGAGCTAGACACGTACTTGAGCTTAGTTTGTATCCTCTTTGTAACTTTTTTTTTTTTAATGAGTACATTATATCAGTTTGTGTTTAGATAAGCTTGAAATATAAAGTTTCAAAAACATAATCTAATACATTAATGAAGAACAAGGAGACTTTTCCACCCTTTCTCCTGACTTGAAGGGCTGAACACACTACAGCCTAGTTGAAAAGCAATACTGTAATGCTACAACAGCACTATAATAACAGCAGGGTGGCAAAGTCTTTAGCTCCAGCAAAAGAAAAAAAAAGCCCAAATGCAGCAGCCACAAAAATGAAGAAGACATCTGCTTACCTTTGGAAGACCTCAGATAGACAGGAACCTCCAACATGAGATATTCTTGCTCTACAGCCAGCCCTTAAATGAGGTCTGGTTAGGGGTGGATCCTGACTCCATCCCTTCCAGTCACTCAGGTGCACTGCTTACACCTGAGCTCCCCTGGGTGGCCCCTGGCTTCCCACCAGCTGCTTAATCACTGCTTCAGACCATGACTTAGCATTTCCACTACAAATACTAATTTAGTATTAGAGTATAATCAAGAGTTCTTGTGAAAATAATTGGTTTTATATTGGCAGGCCTTGCCTGACAGTTGAAGACAAGATGAACTACTAGAATTATCTGAAACTTATCTCTGCTGATCAACATATGCAGCTTCTCTGCTTGGTATGTTGTCAGGGAAACAGTGTAAAACTGGTGGCACGTTTTTGTGGACACAATTTTTGACATATTTTGCTAACCAACATCAATTCTTCATGTATTTTATGTCAAGCTCACCAACTCTGGCAAAAACTATTCAGTTTAGTGTGGTGTATTTGGTATTCTTTATTCCCCAATACCTGGATTTTGTAAAGGAGGAAAACAATTTCAATATTTATAGTATTTATCTTAAGAGCAAGTAGCTTACTATGAAGTACTGTGATAAAATGTTTAATGTTCTATACTTTGTTAATACTGAGTGTGAGAAATTGTTTAGCAGACATAAAGAATCTGATGAATCATAGTTTTATTACATTTACAATGTTATTATCTTTAGATTTAACTGTCTTCTATAGTTACAAGAAATCTGATGCATAAAGCTTAGAAAAGTTCCTTCTAAAATGAAAAAAACAAAAACAAAAACAAAAAATCCCTAACAGAGGCTGTGCATCATTATTTTTGAAGTGATATATGATAATGACACAGTCTCAGGTTGGCAATGGACATTTTTGTATGAGCTGCTTGTTGAGTACCACAGTTGTACTAGTCTGCTACTTTCTGGGCAAATCAGTGCAAAATTAACCAGCTGTTGAGGTGAATTGTTGTAATTAGTCTTTGCATTCCTGAGGTGCCATAAAGGACAGGAAAGAAATGAGCCTTATAGTTAGTCTTCCATTCAGCCTGGGAAAGATTACTTGCAAGAGAACTTTGTGAAAATATGCTGTCCTATATCCCCAGACTTTCGCTACTGTAAGGACTATAAGAAGTGACTGAATCTAAAGCTAAGAACAACATCTATAAAGACAGCACATTACATTCAAACTGACTGAATTTTTAAGAAAATATTGGTAGTGTATTTTGCTGTAGTGATTCATGAATTTCCAGAAACCTTGTGGCTAGAAAGCACATTAACAACTGATTTTCTCTGCTGAACTGTAGCAGATAGAATAAGGTATTGGTATGTATGGAATTTACAGAATCATTCTCTTTAGCTCAAAAGCACCTTGTAGAGATATTTCTTATGGGAAAATTTGAATTCCATGCTGGACACGCATCGTTTTGTTGTTTCTTTCTCAAAATCTTCTTGGGCCAAATCCTGCCAGGAAGAGATGTCTACATTTGAGCTGGTCCCTCCCTCAACTTAATTGCGTAGGTAGTAATCACCCAGTATCTGGAGCAGTAAGGAGAAAGATCACTTCAGCAGCAAAGCTCCCAGTCTGGTAACTGATCTGCAGTTCCCTAAGGTAGCTGAATGGTGATTTTTTTCACAGCTTTCATAGAGTTATGGAATGTAATGAAAAAGAGAAAACTTCAATAATTTTCAACAGCTGATAGATTACTTAGGCAACTAAGAAGGTTTATTTTATATATATATATATATATATATATATGTAATATATGTTATAATGTTATTTTTTAAAATCACAATATCAGCCTCCTGTGATTATTAGTCTTTTGAGGGTTAGCACAAAAGAGTAGATCTAGCCTCTTATGTTTTACCATACAGTGAAGAAGCTCCCTGTGAGTAATGTCTTCATGAGTGTTGGCTCAATCTCTTCCTCACATTCTGAAAAAGAAAATATTTAACTCTTACAGAAATCTGAAGAGATGGAACTGTGAGTCCAGTGGGTACTGGTTACCTAAATGTTAGGGAGAAAATTTTGTACCCTGAAAAAATTATCAGACAACCTCAAAGATGAAATAGAACAAGTCTGTTTAGATAAGAATTCTATCAGACAACCTCAAAGATGAAATAGAACAAGTCTGTTTAGATAAGAATTCATGAATTAAAAAGTTTAATAAAAATACAATTAATAATAATAATAAAAACCACAACCATCAACAACAAAATCCACTCAGAATTCATTGTCTGTATCTCCTGGGGTTAAACTAAAAGTGACAAGGATACAGCACTGTCATGCCAGGTTAAAAACTATGTCAACACAACAAACTGGAAAATTCATGTGAAAAAACATCCTGTACACCTCCAGGGTCATGGGAGTCTGTTCCCTCAGAATTACTTCTTCCTTCTGAAAGCATTTGAAGTCTGAAGTTAAGCTTGTGTGCTGCAAGAGCTCTGCAGCTCCTGTCAAGACCATGCTGAGTGCCGTGCAAACAGAGCATCTCTACCCTGAGAGGTTTTGCTGCTCTCTGAAGGTGAACAGTGGTGATTTGGATTAGCAAGCAAATAAATGGGACAAAAGAAGGAATAAGCAAGGATGGCAACACTTCCGTGCTGTTCATTTGGCAGCAAGATATACATTAAACTAAGGGTTTACCCCATTCACAGATTGTAAATCCAGCTGGGACAATGACAAATACCTGTTTTTTCTTCCTTCTTCATAAATGACACATAGCTTCTCTCTGCTTCTGAAGTGAAAGGAACTAACTGCTGATTCTTGTTATATCACAGCTACAGTTGTTAACTCCAAGACTGGGATTAATGACTTCATTCAACTCTTCCTCAGATTCTTTCTGAGCAAATCTTGTTTTAAAGTAAGCATTACTAAGATATGTAGGAGATGGGCCAAGATGTTGAAACTTTCTTTCAAGGGATTTTGGTATAGATGCTTCAGGTACCCAGCTGGGTGTGACGTGAGATTGAGAGTGGGGAACTTGCCTTTTTTTTTGTTGTGCAGTTTCAGTTTGTATGCAGTATTTAAGGAGTCACTGTGCCAGAAGCTGAAAACTAGGGAGACTAGGACGCTAGACTTATATCCATGTCCCAAGGACAGTGTATACCAGGGTGCAGATGTCTTGCTCCAACTTTTCTGGAGATTTTATTTTAAAAGGATACACTTTCCCACTTGGAAGAAAGTGTCATTATTCTCAATTTATAATATTAGAATAGGAGTATTTCTTTATTATACTGAAGTGCTTCTTGAAAATTTATTTCCATGAGGTGCTCAGACACCATGACAATTAACTTACATGAATATTTCACATAAAATACAACCATTGAACATCTTGGAAAAATGCAGCTATGAAGAGGACACACAGAGGGAGAGAGAAAAAAAACAACACAACAACAGATTTTGGTATGAGCAACTTCAAGATTCCTTCAGAACACCCCATTGCAAAAACTTATGTCATTTTGTCAAGCAAAGAAGAAAATTCATATACCAAGCTCTGAGTCTCTTGAGGAATTCTTATTCCCTTCTCCCCTTGTGCTATTGTCCCTAGCTGAATGCACTTGAGGTAAGAATTGTCATAACACAAAAGGAAGCTGGCAGGATAGTAAGCAAAAGAAGCTTGGGAATTAATTTCCTCCCTTAGTCTTGGTCAACTCCAATCTGTAAATAACAACACACAGGTTTACCTCAGGCATTTGAAAAGCCAAAAAGAATTTGGATTGTATTAAGTGTAGGAAAGGAAAAATGAACCTAGACTTTATTTTATTCCTGTTGGCTTTACATTTAGGCCTAGTATTCATAGAATTCAAGGCCAAAGGGACCACTTTGGTGGCTTTTAGCCGTATGTGCACCACTAGATTTTACAAAAAACAAAATTCCCACTTCAAACCTACAGCTGCTTGAAAGACAGGATATTGACTGCCACGTTCAGTGTACTGCTTTGCTGTTTCCAAATCAGAGTCTTGATGTTTGGCATCTTAGTTCCAGAGGAGTTCTGCCTCTTACTTTTCGTCTTTTTATTCAGTTTCTACATATGTATGTCATCATAATCTTCTGAGATTGAACATGACTCCTGTCCTATTGAAGTTGTCTGTTTTCAGTTTGATAGGGCCACTGGAAGTACAGACTGATTTCCCTTTGCCTGCCCTGCACCAGCATTGCAGGCTCACGTCACTCAGTGAGGCTTCTCACAGCAGGATGAAAAACAGCATGTGAAAGAGTGTCCATAGGCATTCTTCATAAGTGCAGTTGTCTGCTTCAACAGTGTCATCCCTCACTATGTAGAAGAATGCTATAGACTCCACTTCCAGTGGGTTTTAAGTGATTGCCGTGTATCAAGCATATAACAGATAATGAGTTTTTATGAGCACCATGTGCTAAATCCCGTCAGTTCTAGCAGCTATAGGAATAAATCCTACTCTTTGGAAGGGAGAGTGATGAAGTCTCATGATCTTCACAGACCTTAAGTCTAAAATACACTTAACATAGAAGTACAGTTATTAATTAGAAAGAAAAAAAAAAAAAAAGAAAGAAAAAAAAAGGCATAAAAAGCATATATACAAACTCTTTTTAAACATTTACTTGTTCTATTTATTTCACTTTGTATTAATAGGTTTTGAAGAAAAGATTGTGTTTTATGCTCTTCAGACAGGAATTTGCCAGAGAAATTTGTTTAGCCCCTGAAGGCTTATAGAAATAATTCTTCCCATTATTGCTATGGCTAGGAAAGTGTCCCGCTCACCACTTCTCATGCGTTTTAATCCCCAGGATTATCAGGATGATGGGGATAACTCCTTCAAAACAAAACAGAAAGCGATGAAAACCTCACATATCATTGAATTCACAATGGAAAATATATTTGAAGAATGTATGAAGCTTGAACTAATGAATAGGAAGAACTCTCTGGAAGGCAAAAAATGTCACCAGTTTTCTCTGCAATTTTCAGTGAAACTTCCACATCTTTTTTCTTTTATGATTTAATAGATAAAATATTGCAGTATTCCATAATATGATACCTCATGCAGATGTTTCCAAAGCATAAAGATTATGACTTCTGCTAACAGTAGTATTTTAAACTCCAAATGTGTTCATTTAATATGCTGCTCCAAAAGTAATGCCTCCTATTTTATGGTGTCAGCCCATGATATCAGAAGCAGCTGATGATATGGTAGTAGAGGTTCAACCTTCCCACCAATGTCCTTTTAAATTTTGTTGCCATATGACAGACAGCATCAGAGGGGAAGGCTGACAAAATGACATATGACATGGAAGTGCTCACAAAGCTAAGGTGTGGAACTGAATTTCTCCATGGGGAAAAGATCGTACTCATTGATATTCATCAATGCTTGCTGAACGTTTCTGGAGACCAGATAGCAGATGTGAGCACAGTGATATGGTGGGTGGTGTATTACAGCAGTGTCAAAGTGACAGCAAGTCACCTCTGCTGGTACAGGTTTTAATGTGCAAGGCATGCAGGCTCTCATTCATCGCTGGTGAAAACGCATAGCTAAAAGCAATGACTACGATGAAAATGCTCTGTCAAATAGTGTTATCATTATCTATTGTAGTTTCCATGGAAATAAATAGGAAGCAATACTTTTGGAGTGACCTTATATACAGTGCAGGAGCTTGTTTTATTGGAAGATCCTATTACTGTTATAATGGTGAAAAAAAATTTTTCCCTTTAACAAAGAAAAATTTTACTTAAATTTGAGTGAGATGCTCTGATTTTTCCTGTATAAGGAATATATATAAATTTATATATATTTATAGGAGTTTGTTCATATGAAAGTCCCAAATCAGCATCTCTTTACATTGTAGTGTCATTCTGGGTAATACACAGAAATAGCAATGCATGCCATATCTAGATACATAAGTTCCATTTTAACTTTGAGTTCTGTATTCACTCATATGTCCCTTACATAGGTATTTCAAGGTTAAAAATCATGTCAATTTTTTTCTAGTTGAATTAAGTTTGGCACTTTCAGAACTTAAGGTTACATAAATAAGTAGATGCATAAATAAATAAAAGAATGGCTGACTCATATCTGAGTGAAGATTTAACTCCAGATGCAAGGTCATTTATAATGCTCATACAGAGATACAGATAGTCAGTATCTTGTGCATCGAATGAGGTGACTTGAGCTGCCAGAAAAATAAAATATGTTCTCATTTTTAGCCTTTACTTATTTGGATCTGACTAAAAGATGCATCAAATTACATGAAATGTATTACTGAAGAACAAAGGGAACATTTAAACTTCCTTTGAAGTTAATCCAAGAACTTCTCTTCGAACATTCACTTCTCAAATTTCCTGTATTTGTATTACTAACATATACTTGCAAACAAGCAAAAATGCACATGAGATTTTCTTCTCCATAAATTAAAAACAGTACCTGTGATTTCCATAGATCGTTTGAAAATACTTACAATATTTTCTGTTTCAGGCATAACCCGAGATGTTGGACGGAATATTCCAACAACGCATCAAAGAAATGCTATTTTGTTTATCATTAAACTTAGGTTCAAAAATTAAATCTTAACCTAAATAGGACCAAATTATGTAAAGTTAACTAGGACAAATGGCCAGTATTCAGCAGAGCTAACTCTTTTCTTGTGAAAAGGGCAGTTCTTGGCAAAGAGAATTTTGTTTAACATACTTGCATAACACTGCAGTGATGTAAGAAATTTAATTGTAGAGACATACTCTAGAAGTACAGTAAGACCAATTTTTCCAGATTTTGCAGGCAAAGGCAGGTTACTCTAGGATACTCTAGCACATGGACTTCGACTCATCTTTTTCATGATCATACAGTTGGAATGTTGCTTAAATCATCAGGATGAATCTGGTTGGAAAATCTGACTACTGTCATCACAGGTAGAATCACAAAATGTATTTGTAATCACAAAATGTTTTGTAATCATGAAACAGTCAGTGTGCCTAGGTGGCCAAGAGGACCAAAGACATTGTGGCTTGTATCACAAAAAGTGTAGCCAATAGAACAAGGGAGGTGATTGCCTCTCTGTACTCAGCTCTGGTGAGGCTACACCTTGAGTACTGTGTTCAGATTTGGGCCTCTCGCTATAAGAAAGACATGGAGACTCCGGAGTGCGTCCAGAGAAAGGTAACAAAGCCGTGAGGGGTCTGGAACATAAGTCTTATGGGGAGTGGCTGAGTAGACTGGAATTGTTCAATCTGAAGAGGAGGAGGCTTAGGGGAGACCTTGTCATTCATTACAACAACCTGAAAGGAGGATGTGGTGGGGTAGGAGTCAGCCTCTTCTTCCAGGTAACAGTGATAGGAAGAGACGGAATTGCCTCAAGTTGCACCAGGGGGGATTCAGGTTGGATACTAGGAAACATTTCTGCTGAGAAGGAGTGGTATTGGAACAGGCTGCCCAGGGAAGTGGTGGAGTCACAGTCTCTGGAGCTACGAGTAGATAAAGTACCTAAGAGCATGATTTAAAGGGAAATTTTGGATATAAGTAGATGGCTGGAATAGATGATCATAGAGGTATTTTCTAACCTTAATGATTCCACAATTCTGCGATTTTGACTGCGTGCTGGGGAACAGCAGGTATACCCAGAAGAGAGATCAGTAGGCTCTTCTGTGCACTTTACTCAGCAACACAAATCTGAAGAGTAAAGTCTTTCTTCCCAAACTGTGGGCCAAATACTCTGGTTCAGCAGGAACCAAGGAGAGGGAGGTGAAGGGAAAGAAGGAAAAAGGAGACCAGACACCTCACCACTAATAACAGTAACCTTATTTTTATCATTTTCAGTGAGCTGGAATTTTTCAGATTTTTTTCTCTGCAATAAACCTTCTCACTTTCTCCCACGCAACCTGCTGAGTCACTCAGGCCATGAACTTGTTTTTCAGGATAAATGTTAACCTGTTCAGCAACATTTATCTCTTTTATATGCTCACTTTCTTAATTAACATAATTCAAATTAATGCATTCTTAATCAAAACCACTTCCAACAAAATATTTTTATGTATTTTGGTAAGATAAATCTCACACCATCACTTCTCTTTCTTTATTCCCATCAAAGAGAACTGCCTCTCCTTTTGTATTGCAAAATGATTCCCAGATAACATTAGCAACCTTTAAGAAATCCCATTATAATAGAAATGAACAAATAGTCCTTTCATGTGTTGAAGGACATACATCTCCATTTAGAAATTAGAACATTTAAAATCTAAGAGTCATGTTACAACTTTATTCTCACTAACCCCATTAGGAATGCAGCATAGTCAATACAGCTTTTCTGGATTCAAATTTATTTAGCACAGCAGAATTTAAATTCACAAATGTCAACCAAAATCGCTTAAAAACCATTCTTTCCAACCATGGCCAATTCTTGTAGCCAAGTATATTACAGACTGCATGTAGTTCCCCTAATACAAATAAGCTGATATGTTGACGCTCCTACATTTCAGCTTACATAAGGATATCAGCCTCCAGCATTTAAGGAAATGGGATGCATGGATACAAATCTCTTTGTTTCTGATTAGTTCTGCAAAGTAAACAGAAGCTTTGCTTTCCCTTGTCAAAAAGTTATAGGGATATTTTAACACAGAGTTGACCTTTTCACATTAGTTTTTACTGCACTGTCTGTGAAGGCAGTGTTCTAGTTCTAGCATTGTCTACTCCCAGCATTGTCAAACAGCTGATTTTGAAGACTGAGATGGAGAAAAGACATACTAAGCATGAACTCTGGTAAAGATATTTTTTTAAACTTATTTTTTTGAGGAAAAACATGTTGGGGGTAAACTATGTTAAAATAGAGTGCAAAATTCCCCAGAAAGGGGCAGAATGTGCACAGAAGAATGACAGAGGAAGGAGAAGCAGGAGCAGGACAGCAGTTGACCCTCACCAGAGGCTCTCTGCCATTCAAGGACTACAAACAAAGTGACATCTTGCTGTACATGATCATATGCAATACTCTCATTGCGAGGGAATAAGTAGATTGTTTCTGGTCTCCATTTACTAATATGAAATCTAAATGTCACCAAATTTAATTGGACAACATTTTATGTCAACTAATCCTGTAAACCATTTCATGAGTGTCTTCTATTATCCTGCAAGGGACTCTGAACTCACAACTAGCATTTTTGAGGTGACTTTAGTATACTACAGTTATGCCTTGTAATTTTTTTTTAATTTTTTTTTTTTTTTTTTTTTTTTAAATTTTAGACAAAATATTGGTCCAGTTCAACCTTAATTTTCATGTGGGGGGAAATTTCCCTGTACTTCCAAGAGAAAAGGTTAAAAATGTAACCTGAGTCACTCAAGTTTAAAAACAAGGTGATAAAAATATAATACAATAAAGACGAGAGAGAGAAATTATTTTTATACTGATCAATTTTAGGTATCAGATTCATGATTTCGCTTGTTTTGTTTCCCCCCCCCCACTTGCTAGTTCAGTTCCTTTATTTGGAAAGGGGAAGATGTGCTTTGGAGGGTGTAAGTTTGATATCTGACAGCAGGACACAATACATACAGCGTGTACTCTTTCTGTCTAGCCAATATATTTAAAAATAAAAACTTATGACAGTTTTCTAAAGGGAAGACTGCAACTGTTCTGTTACATTAGTAGGTCTGTGGTCAGAATAGCCCAGCAAAGCAGGGAACAAAGCTTCATTGTGTAGAGGTCTCCAATGACCTGTAAGTGACATACAGTAATTACCTTCTTAAAAAAAAATGCTCTCAGTCTCTTCTCACAAGAGCCTACCAAGAACATTTGCATGAAGAATTTTGTGGTTTATGTGAAGTAGTAAAGATTGCTCTATTGTAGACTACATTAATAAGACTAGCAAAAAATTGAGCTCACCAGGGAAAGACTGCTTTAGTAGAAGTAGGAAAAACCTTTCTAGACTTCTGGATTGCTTTTAGTGAGCTAACTGATTTGAGCTCTCTTTGAGAAACCACATATATCATTCACACACAAAAGACTAACTCCCCTGTCCTCCAAAAATAAAATAAAATAAAATAAAATAAAATAACAATAATAACTCTAGATCTCTGGTAAAATAATTGTCCTTTCCTTTTCTGCCTTCTGCAAAACATCTCTAACCTTGTCTCCTAGTACAAATTTCTGACCTGGGCTATAAGTTCACTGCAGTTACTGAAGCATCTACCAACTTCCTCAAACATTTACATGGCTGTGAGGAATCCACCTGTCTTGTACAAGAGCCATCTGGCATGGACAGTGTTCAAAAGAACATTTACATGCTGGCTGCCCAGTGCTTTCTTCCCTCTTGCCCCCTCAGTGAAAAATTCAGTAGATATGATATCTGGAAAGGCCTGAGCATGCAATAAGAGACCACTCTTTTCACATGTTTGCCTTAAGTACTGTGCCAACAGTTCCCTAAACACGCAAACAAGTAGGACTGCATATGTCAAAGTATGTAACATTAGTATGGAACAGGAGATCAAATTATTTGGTTTGGCTTATGTTTTTTTGGTTTTTTTTTGTTTTTTTTTTGTTTGTTTGTTTTGTTTGTTTGTTTTTTTTAGCTTCAAAGATGATTTGGATAAGGATTGCTGAATGAACAATATTCTGTACCTTTAAAAGAAGCTTCTGATTTCTTTGGGGGGGGGGGGGGGAACCAACAAAACAGATTGAGTTTAATGTCATTTTATACAACCCCGTCAGGATCAGTGACTTGTGTCTCAATAAAGATTTCTTTGTTGTTTGTAAAAAGTGGGATTTATTATCTAACAACCACAGCTAGAAATTTGTTCCTTACCAAAAATGTCAGTACTAAAGCCTAACTCTTCATGGAGTAGGGCTGGCAGGATATTGAACCTTCTTAAGCTTAAGGTTACATACTTTTGGGAGACAAAAGTTAGAGTTTGAGAGGAACAGCCCAATGAAGAGGGGTCTCCTGCAGTTGCTATATTAATAGCAGTTATGGCAGTTCACCAGTACATGAGCTTGTAAGCAGGTGGTGACATTGCACTGCACGTAACTCAGGGAGTTAAAGACAGGTGCAGTTTCACAATCTTGGGACAGTGGCTTTGGGCAGAAGGAAATGATACCCTGCTGTGCTGTCAGAAGCCGTCTTGCATGCGTGCACAGGGTGGAAGCCACTATCTGATTCTAGGACAACCTGAATACAGAATTTCACACAGGAATGTACTAATGTACTTTTTATCTTCTTCCTTGTCAGGTGTGCTATCTTGAGAAATGCCACAGCCTACCTCAGCTCAGGGTATACTTAAAAAAAAAAAAGAAGACAGTCCTTCATTACAAGTAATAGTTGATTGTGCCTTTCTGTAATCAAAGCTTATATTATAGAAGCAGTAAACAGCACTCCTAAGGAGAACGAAAAATGGTTTGTAAGACAGTGACAGCTTTTATTGGCAGCAGGTTTTTAAGAGTCCACAATTTCCCAAATATATATCCTGAAGTCCACTCATATTCTTTCAGCTCCCTAGGCTACTTTGAAGACCCTGGCAAATCAAAGGATGAGGGAGAGGACAGATCTGTGGCACCATGAAGCTGGATCATAAACAGCATACAGGATACAAGTTATGAATCTTAGCTTGTCATTATGGAATTGGTCAGAGGAGCAGATTCTTGTATTTTAAGCAGTTAATCATTTCAATTTTCAGTCTTTCTTCTCCTCAGAAGCTATTACCAGAGCTTGTTACTGACTTTCTAGTAATTGTTCTATATGTGTGTATACATGCATCTCAACTGTATACATATTAGCATACAGACAGTAATTCCCTTTTTGCCATCAGGTTGGTGTAGTAATTTTGGCCCAGGTACTGTCTTTCAACTTTAATATACCTTTTCCAAGAAATACAAAGTCTATGTGGGAAAGAATACCTAGCAGTCAGGTCATTCGTAGTCCTAAAACATAAAAAAGCTGTCTCCAAATGCTTGTACTTCTCCTTAGCAATTCTGCTAAGTTGCAGATATATTGGTTCACCATTTAGCTCTTTCCAGGAAGAATTAATTTCAAAAGTAATTAGATGTATGTTTCACAAAACCTTTTTTGACTTTATCTTTTTGCTTAAGTGGTGAAGCATGAAAGAGCAGTGCAACTTAAAGTATAGTAATTAATCCAGATGCAACTCCTACTAGCTAATCTTCTCTTACTGATATTTACCAAATTACCCCATCTCATCCAGTACTTCCAGCAGCTTTCTGCAGTTCATCCACTGAGACCTATCTGCTATGCAAACAAAGATGTGGCAAATGAGAACAACTGTGAAATTCACTTCAAAGTGAATTTCAAAGACTGAGTGTATCTTGTTGATATACCTTTAGACATTTAAGCTTCAGAGAATGTATGCAGATCTTGGAGTCTCGAGATCATATAATCTACTTTCTTCCTATAATGCTGGATGAAGTATACATCTACTAGTATGCATTTTAAAGCTTGCTTATAAAGAATTCCAAAAGCATAGACTATAGTATACTCCATGTAATCTAGTATTTTTTCCCCTCTTGATTATTTCTACACTGCAGTTATTCTACAAATCCTTCTAATAAAGGTTAATCTGTATGTTTCTTCATGCTACCATAGATGCTATCAGATAATTCCATTATTTTTTCTTCAGTATCCTTGAAGACTGTACTTTGCCAGGAGAGAAATTCATTTGTAAATAAATATAATTTACGAAGCTCACAAGGAAAGTAAAATAAACACACCTACCTACCTAGTGAAATACCCAAAGATGCACAAAATGAAAAAAGTAGAAAAATACACTGATGAAATAATTATGTCTCCTAAATTTTAATTACATACCAGCCAACAAAAATATGGTATTTTTTGCTGTTTTCACAATAAACTCCTAATAATTTTGAACTATTATTTAAAACAAATTTTCTAATGGGGGTCCATCTTTTTATTTAAAATAATAATAATTTGCAGAATCACATTTGAGATCTGTGTTAAAATGTTAGTTTTTATTTGTTTGAGTTTTATTTTGCTAGGTTTTGTTTTGATTCACTCTGATCTAGCCTCCATCAGACATGACGAAAACATCATGCTGGTTTGTCAAAGACCAAGAGTGGCAGCATAGTTAATTCAGTTTCCCATATCAAAATTAATTCTATGCTTTTTGAACATTCTGTTCTTTCAGGTGTGTTTCTTAAAAGACAGTATCTCCAGTAATTTACATAAATCTTGGCATCATTTACGTAAAAGTTGTTCTGGGAAGCCTGAAGTTTTTGTGTAATCACACACACATAAACAACGACAGAATTTGGTTTAGACACCAAGCCCATGGATTTCTTTAATTCTTAACATGAAACTAAGAGGAATTTGTTGTTGTTGTTTTTAATAGGCTAGCTTAGGGACTGTTAAAATGATTTTTAATTTACCACAAGATGATTCAATAGGGCAGTTTATTATTGACCAGATTTAGTATTCTATATCATTCCTCTAATGGCTCTTAATAGAATTAATTTATTTGTTCTGCTCACTGCCAGGAAATGAAGATGAGGGATGAAAAATGTTTTATTTGAAATCTGACTAATTAAAGGGAAATAATTTAGCAAGAGGTTCAATTTTTCATGGTTTATTACAGGGCAAGGTAGGGGGGATCAAGAACATCTAGCAAAAGAAGGCTTTGCTAAAGGATTTAGTTTCATCTATAATCCTTGCATTTTCCTATGCTATTTTATGCAATTAGTCCAACTAAGGCAATTTCTCAACTGACTTCACTTTTATTTAACTGAAATGCAGACAGCAGCAGGGACTGTATATTCCTCAAAAGGAATATGAATTTTGTTTAATACCATACTTAACAGAGTTAAGCCACTTCACAGATGGCTAAGTAACTGGCTAAGCTAAATCTGCATTTTAATTCTGAGCCAAATGATAACATTAATAACAGGAAACTCAGTAAGTTCACAACCGATAATAGTTATGGCAGCTAGGAGACCAAGTA
Organism: Coturnix japonica; assembly: GCF_054131305.1. NCBI lineage: Eukaryota > Metazoa > Chordata > Aves > Galliformes > Phasianidae > Coturnix > Coturnix japonica. Next base: position 36,025,841 of record NC_140665.1, read on the forward strand.
TTTCCTTATAGCATTGCTGTTACAAATTTAATACTCTTCTAACTTCCTAGATGGAAATAAACATATTGGCATGAGAGACTGATGCTGTTATAATGTAATATAGTTGTTTGTTTGTTTTTCTTTTTTTCTTTGTAGTAGGAGATCAGTTAAGGTAAAAAGATCCAGTTTCCTTAAAGCATTTCTGTAGTCACTCTTAGAATACACAGTAAAAGTATATGCCTCTCTACCACCTTTGTTAAATTACTGTTGTTGGAAACAAAAGAGCATAGATATTATAGATAGTGGTTATTCAAGTAAGTATAAGCATAGAAATAACTAATTCAGGTGCAAATACTAGCAATTAATTCATTTTAGTGTTGCTACATACATTGCAATTCATCACATCTTATACACCTTACCATTTTTGTTAAAGCTGCTGTATTAATTCAGCTATGAATGGACTCCTGTATTATGGTTTGTCCATATAATATATGTTTCACAAATTAAATCATGTTACCTTCACTGACACCTACTCAACAACCCACATGCTGAAGTTCAGCACACACCATTATTTAACAATGACATTTTGCATTTGTTTTTAGTTGGGTGTTAGAAAGAAGAGCATTTATGAAGTGTAAGCTATTCGCCATATCAAAACAGATACATTATGCCACTGTATTTCTCTATAGGTTGTAGAAAACAGACTGAGTATATCTGGTATTGAATGACAATTGTTAAATACCCAAAAGTAAAGCTTCTACCAGTCGTCACTCTAACACTGCAGCAATTAGATCAATAAAATGGGAAAGGTGTTACAACAAGAGGTGTGATGATAGAAAGGCTGGCACAATAGAAAGGCAATATAAAAAAAGGGAAGATTTCTTACCTGTATCAGAAGACTCAAGGTTTGTAGAGGAAATCTTCACTAAGGACCAATCTCCAGCCAAAAATCTTTCCCTGTGGCAGTCAGCCCTTAAATGAAGTCTAAGAGAGGTGCAGCCGGGCTCCACCCTTTCCAGTCACACAGCTGAATTGTCTTCACCTGTGCTCCCAGGGCTGATCAGGTCCTTTCCCTATTCCCATATACACATGAAGTTGTATCTTGCTCTGATAATTTTTTTGCCTGAGATATGAATGTGTATAAAATGACCCATACTCTGGTTCTGAGAAGATAGTCAAAGAAATATCAAAACTGTGAGATTTAAATCTTTTATACCAGACATTTAAAATAATTCAGTAAAATCAGCAGAAAAACTAAAGGATTCACAGCAGCCTTGGATTTTTTGGCCTTCCTCTGAAAACATATTTTTTTTTAGTATCTCTGCTTCAGTGGAAATAGCTCTGTCTGGAAGGTTGTACGCACAACACCAGAAATGTAAGTCAGTAAAGCTGGTACTATAAACTTACTTGCTGGCAAAAGGAATATGTGTTTTCACCTTCTTTACTCTGACATGTTTTACCTGCTGGCAGCCTGTTTCATAAATCTTTGACAAATACAGACAGGGAGCTGGAGATAATAGCAAGATAATGTGTGACTTTCCTGAATATTGAGTCCTTAATTCAGAGAATTAAAAATTAATCTACCAAATTATTCCAGATTAGATGGATGGACCATGAACACTGAGCTAGTAATCTTGGGGTAACTTTATATTTTCTTTCACATACTCTGACTGTCATGGTTTGGAATTTAGTAGCTCAGTCAAACACCTTAAATGATCACAAAGAACTCAGATAAATGTAATAGTGTTTTTATTGGACTACTTGATAAAAGAATACTGTCCTTTGTGCCAAAACAAGTCCATGAGCTTAGCTTGAATAGAGAAGAGCAAAAAGATTCTTCCAGTCCTAGTTGCTGCTCACAGTTTTATACAGTAGCATTTTTCAGTATTGTTCTCTCATCTGCCTGTTCTTTATGACTTTGGAAAATGGAACTATTTATATGTATGGAAGAAGTCTTCACTGCACACTAATTGGGGCCTCGTCTTCTGAGCAGCAGACTTTTCTTATTTCTTCTGAGCAGTCCATGATTTTTTAAATGTCAAAAAGTTCTTCATAATTTCCAGTATTCACTAATTAATTCTAAAGTTCTGAAAGAAAATATGATGAAATGAGCTATGTAGAGGAAAGTGAGACTGGGAATGTAAGAAATAAAATTCAGGGAATCTTTGAAGACAGAGGAGGGGAAAAACATATTAAGTTACATTTCTTAGAAGGGCAGAGTGTGAGACCTTGGCACAAAGTCTACTACCCAGTCGAAGGGAGATTGTCCTCTGAATTCAGCATTTTCACTTGCTTGGACAGCTCTACATTATAATGAACAGAAGGAGCAATATACATAGAGACACACTTGGCATGTACTCCTACTACAGGTGTTATTGTAAGCCTACGAATACTTGCCTACGTAATGGTTTAAATTGTATAATGTATCTGCTTTCCACACACAAGAACATCTACAGTGCAATGCTGGAACAAGAAGAGATAAAATGTTTTTTAAAATCATTTTTATTTTTTGTTAGAACAGAACAAAATTTGATTAAGGTTTAGGAGGTAATAGTATGACTTTTGATGTTTCTGACTTGACTCACTGTACCTAGTTTTGAAAGATTATTTAAAACTTGTTCATGTGACTTAGCAAATAATCTATTTTTCATGTGTGACTCAGCATGCTGAATACATGGACAAGTGAATGCTTTGGTAGTGAAAATGTGGAGGAAAGTACTACTTTGATTAGCCTCCATGACTCATAAGCACATTTGGAAGCTCTCTCTCCACCATTTGCTGAAACTAAGTGTAATTGACTGCAAGATATCGAGTTGAAAGTGATGGGTGGACCTATCACCTGAATCCAATCTGATATAGTCCAGTAACTCAAATATGTTTTAGAAAGAAATTACTTTCTGAATGTCTATGGCTAACATCATGCATGAAATATAATGTTTGTAAACAATTTTATTAGTTATTCATTTCCCTAATTTTTTCTCAATATAATTTTTACCAAGAGGAACATAAATGGGTGTTTATGCCAGGCAGCAATCCATGGGTGAGAAATTACTAAAAAAGAACAAAATGAAATGGAGCTGAAGCATGTTTTGTTATTACACATATTATACAAAAATAAAAAGAAAAATCTAACCTTTGAAGATTTTTCCTAGATTGTGATGTTGCCCTCTAAGGGGCAAAGAAGAATCCTTCTCTATTTTGTCAACTGTTCAGAATCTTTTACACCAGTACAGGTAGTATTGCCATTCTGATTGTATATATATGCTAGACCACATGCGGGCAGCTGTCATCACCAGCCTGAAAATTACCACAGACCTAATTAACACGGTAATAGGTTTTCCACTCTTATAGTCTCTGAGTGACAGTTTAATAAGGAATTTCACAGTGATCCTATAAATCAGAACCAACCTTCATCTTAACAAGACAGAACTAGTGTTCTGCAAATTCATTCTAAGGACTTTAGTATTTAGTACTTCCAGCAGATAAACATCACAATTTGTTTATTCTAACTTATTATCTCTATCAGAATATTATGCCATAACTATATGCTAACATTTTTCTGGTGAGGTAGTTTAAGATGCATATATTTTTGAAGTGAAAAAAGTTGTGTCTCTATAGTTTATAAATTTGCTTTATAACTGGAAAATATTCTGAAGAAGTAGTTTTGCACTGTAGACAACTATAGAATCGGAAGACTTTGACCATTAGTAATCTTCAATTTGGCCTCAATTTAGTATTTAATATGTAAATTTAATATCTGCAAATCAGCTCCATCAGAATTAATTGCATCCCTGCGCTTCAAATGAAATAACTTGAAAGTAAGCCACAAAGCACAAGCTTGTTGACTTTTAATAAAGTCCATTTATATTTTTGAGCAAATTAAGACTTGATCCAATTAAGCAATTGTGCACATACTTTGAAATAGAGCAGGTGTTTAAAAGCCTTGTAGAATCAGGGTTTTAAGGGCACACAAAGTTAAAACTTGTTTCCTTTTTATGCAGAATGAAATTATAGTTCCTCATTGCTTTAATTCCAGAACTGATAAATATCTCATGTTGTACCATAAGTTTTAAAATCCATTACAGTATGCAGTTTGGTGCCACCTGTAGTTCTAGGAATCACAAAAATACTTTTCAGTACAATTTGTAATGGTTTAGCCTCCATAGGTTGTAAAACTGCCCTCTTAGTTAAACATCCAGAAAAATTCACACACACATGTGCATACAGACAGACACAGTCACTGTGCTGAGAAATTAAGAGACAAACTGGTAACAGGAATAACAAAGGGACTGAACAGAATTAAGTTTATTATGGAACTGTGTAAGAATTACGGTGCTTTAAATTTTTGTAATCTTTACATGGTAATAGATTGTCTCAAAATATTCACACTTCAGCCTCAGCTGAGACTGGGAACTGGCAATAAAATGCTAATGAAGAAAAATAGAAGAGACTAAGTGGCAAAGTTTTTCAAAATATAAAATTATTCAATAAACCATGTCACACAGAAATATTTGTTGCATTTTTAGAATAGCATAGGTGTTGTCAATCTAACCTTTCAAAACCCTCAAATGAGTGACCATCAGTATAAATATTTAATAACATATTTCTTGTTGTTCTACATGAAAAAAATAAACATAACAAGACACTGATTACTATACAAGTTTTTCCAACTTGCATCAATGTTGTGGGATACTTCTAAAGGAGAAATTACACATATCATTTCAACTGAAAGAATTCTGAGATCATTATATTGAAAACTAGCTTGGATGTGAATGAGCATGCCGTTATAGTTTCATGATCCTTCATGCAGATAGCACAACTAAAAGCAGAATAAAAATGGCTTTCAGAAAGTCACGCTTCAGTGAAATCAGCAAATTGGAAGGAAAGATGATTTCAAGCAGCTTCTATGAGTAAAAAGTGTTAAACAATAGTAATTGAAAAGAATGCTAAGGACATATGGTTAAGGAAATATACATATGATGAAATGTCTTGGTGAACATTTTAAGACAAAAATTAAGTATGTAGAAAGTGAACACCAGATCATATTAATAGAGAGGGATGTAAAAATGCAACAGAACAAAGTCTGGATTAGAAAAAAAAGTCACAAAAAAACTAAGAGAAGAAATAAATGGCAACAAGAAACCACTTCTATCCCAGAGGTAGATTGTAAACAAGATAGATTATTAGTTTGCCCCTGCAGAAATTGGAAGTGATTGACACTGAAAGTTTCTAAATACTTAATGACTTTTTACAATGTCTGTAATAAGCTAATTTGCTATCAGGTACTATCATAACTAATACCAGGCATGAAAGATCAAGACTTCAGTGTTGTGTAGTGAAGAAAAAGATGATACTTGATTTAATCATGTTTTCAAACTGCATTCACTTATTTTCTTCCAGGAAAAAAAAAAAAAAGAAAAAAAAGAAAAAAAAAAAGGAAGAATTCACTAATAGAAGCTCAGTGTTTTTAGCAGTTTATTCTGAGAAGCTGTGACAGATGAATATGAAAAAATAGCAGAAGCCAAAAGATATGCCTTAAAGAAAATCTCCAAAAATTGCAGATATTCTTTCATTCTTGAAAAACACGTTGGAGCAAATAAACAAGAAATCTGTGAATATATTGCGTAAATCAGAGAAATTAATAATCTCCAACTTTTGTGCGTCAAGAATGAATCATGCCAAACCAGTTTCATTTCCTCCTACAAGAAGTAAAGGCCTTACAGTTGGTGGAGAAACAGCAGGTATATCACAATTTCAGTAAGGTTTTCAGAAACATTGACTCATGCTTTTGAAAGAGACTAGAAAAGATGGTCTAGAAAAGAGACTAGAAATCATGGTCTAGACAAGAATGCCACAGGTACATGGAAAAATGTAGCTTCCACTAAGGGGACTCTGCAGGGTAGATAGAAAGCTATCAAACGTTTGCATGGAAAACCCAGAGAAGCAAACAGAATTGCATTCATTAAACATGGAGAATGACCAAGGTAATATAGTACTACTTAGCACGAAATTCAGAGACTTATCAACAGTTTTCACATAGTGCCTGGAATAAAACCCTCAAAATAAAACAAAACAAAACAAAAAATTCCCATAACAAGTTCTTATAGAGATGAAAAAGCAAGGTAGGTCAAAGGCTGAAAGATACCTGGAAAATAATGAGACTTACCTGCAGGAGAAAAATGAAAATAATAAAAAATAAATAAATAAAGAGCCATCTTATGCTGATGAAACAAGCAAACAAAAACCACAAACAACAAATTTCATCCAGAAAAAGAAAACATGCCTACAATGTCTGAATTAGATTTACTCTGTTGTTCTCCACATTACTGTCATAAGGTGTTAGCTGGAATGTTGCAGCCATCTGTAGCTTCTACAGCAGAAAAACTCTTTGATTAAACAGAGATTTTTCATGATGACCACCCATACAGAAAACTGGCCTGCAGATAGGTATCAGAAAAACTGTATTTTATGTAACCCAAAGCAAAAACCTGAAGGAAGATGTACCTTTGTCCAGATATATATAAAATATGATTTTCTGATCCATTTGTCTGTGGTAGACTTAATCAAAACATTTGGCTTAATTTGCAGATTTATATTTTCATAACTATTTACATTGGAAACAACAACAACAACAACCACGTGAAAATATAAACGTAGCTGCTACACCCATCATTGTTGGGGATCAGACCAACTTTTACATCAGCACAGGTAATCTTTTTGCCCAGCTTGGATGTGTTTCTGAGCTGTTTCGCTTCTACTCTTCACATGCAACAAAGTAGAATGGACAAATTTAATGACTGATTAATTTGCGCTATTGTAGTTTTTTGCTTTAGGATGACATTGATCTCCTTCCAGGAGACTGCTCTACTAACAACCTAGGATATTGCAGGAAGCTAAATAATAAAAATAAATTCAGAAATATGTTTAAAGAATGCTAAGTGTTATTTGTACATGCTTTTCCAATTTCATTTTCAGAGTGAAAACCAAAAGTTTAGAGATACAGCAAATGATAAAAATTGAAACATTAGAATAGGTGCAAGCCTAAAACCTTCAAATATTTAAGTATGAAATGTTTTAATGATTTTTTAGATTACTACACTTTGATTGGACATCTACATTTTGAACTGCTACATGCCAGGATTCTTAGCATACATTAAAAAATTCAACTAATTAAAAATATTTATTGCTGTTCACATATTCAATCTTATCACAGATATCAGCTGTTTTCTTTGAAGTTCCCCCCAGATAACCATTAAATTAAACTGTAGGCCTTGTTCTGTTGAATTGTACACATAATTCTCATTAGCATAAGTGGGACTTACATCTGTACATCAAAGAAATAAGACTTTTATGTGCTTGATAAAATTGGAGATGATGTTTAGAAACATAAACTTAGGATTGTGTTTTGATTACTACTTACTATACTAAAAAGGCTTGTAGACTTCCCTTGCTTTTTTGCCTTTTTCATACAGAAGGGAATTTGAAATTTCAGATTTAAATGTTTGCTCTTATACCCCTGTAGTGCAAATTAACTACATAGGCTCTAATTCAAATGAATAAAGTTAAAATGTATATACATAGGTAGCTCCAAAAGTACTTCCTCCTACTTTTTTATATGAAAACTAAAACAGATAAGAAGAGCAAAATAAAAAAATTTTGCCCGCACAGTCAATCTTACATTGGCCCAAACAAATGGAAATTAAAAGAGACCAAATCTGGACTGTATGGTGGGTGTGGTAGGACAATCCAGCCAAGACTGACAAAGTGCTCCACAGTCTTCAAATTGGTATGAGGCCTGGCATTAAAATGTTGCAAGAGAAAGATTGTCTTTTTCTCTGACTGACTCTGGAAGTTCAAACTTTCAGCTTAGTCAGCATTGCAATATAGTGGGCAGAGCTGATGTTTTGTCAGGGTTGCAGGAAATCCAGAATAATCACTACTTTCCAATTCAAAAAGACAGAGCATATCACTTTAGACACTGAAGGTTGCATCTTGAATGTTTTATTTGATGGCAAATCCTCATGTTACCGCTCCATGAACTGCTGTTTTGACTATAACTTGTAGTGGTGACACCACTTCTCATCACTGATAATGCTGCCATTCAGGAAACTATCACCTTCAGTCTCATCTAGGTTTAGTAGGTCCTGACAGTCTTGCAGATGGTGTTCTTTCTGCTACTATTCTTTTCATACATTACATGTATAATTTATGGCTTGGACAGAGATGCACACAATAACAGTAAGAAACAGCCAGTTTTTTGGTGCATTCTCATACTGAACATCTCTGCTTTTTCCTCAGAGAAAACTAAACATTTCAAGCTCATTACATTCTCAACAACAAAGCTCATGAAACCCACCCGGCACAAACTTTGTGATATTCCATTGTTACCAAAATTATTCCAATTTATTCAGTTCTGTACACAGTTGCCTGATCATAATCTGCTGATTCATGCAGATGAGCTGACTGAGATGCTCTTCACATTGTGGTATGATATCTGTGCATGGCCATATGGATCTTGACTTGTCTTGTATGTAGCTGTCACCACTGCTGAAGAGCATCACCCACATCCTCACTGTGTTCACATCCAGTTTGGTCTCCAGAAATGTTCAGCAATCTTTGATGAATATCATTGGGTGAAAAAATTTCCATATGGAGGAATTCAGTTCTACACCTCTGCTTCATGAAGGTCCCTTTCAGCCCAAAAAATTCTATGATTCCATAAGCACTTGTATGTTAAATGTTATTTTGTCAGTCTACCCTTCTGCTGTCATCTGCCATGTGGCAACAAAATGTAAGGGAATATTGGCAGGAATTTTCATCTACTGCCATACCATCAACATCCTGTTCTGAAATTGTGGGCTAACGTAACAAAATAGGAGGCATTAGATTTGGAGCAGCATTCTCATATGATATATATGTTAGTACAACTCAACCCTCCGGTCAGGCATTTAGTGCTTTAAAAAGCCTAAGAGCAGACAGTACAGAAAAGCTGAAGCCAGAAATACAGATACTTCTGTGACCCACTAGCTAAATTTGGGACTTGCAGAGGTATTACTTGGAGTGCAAAAACTCTAAAGGGTCAAGTCAAGCATCATTACTCAAACTCCCTCTACAAGCTAAGGGTTTAAGAGTTTAGTGCTATTTGTGCTTTTAAATATCTACTTACTGGTGATTCCACTTGTGAGCTAGGCACTTTGCTCTTCCACGTTGCTTGAAAAATTGCTATGATTACACCTCTACTTTTTCACTTTATGGAAACAGTCACCCAAAATAGAAGAATTTCATTCCTCCTGCTGCAGAAACCTGTGTTTTAAGCAATTAAGTGAACTTAAATTCAGAAGCTTCCACTTCCTAGTCTGTCAGTGGAGTAATCAAGGTAGTTTCCCTGAGCTTGATGACAGGCATGAAATGTATATTCCATGCCTTCCAGGTAGAAACTTGAAGGCATAAATTATTTGCATCCTTCAATCTGCTTCTAGACTGCTGTCTCTTAATGAAATTCCATCTTTGAAAGTAATTCCTAGACAATTTCTTATGTCTCCCAGCTGGCTGGCATATCCAAAAATCAGGGGAGCTAATGGTCTCTATCAGAATAATGGGTTTAGGTTGCATTATGTAATATGAATTCATAAACTTGAGATCTTCTTTTAACGTATTATGATTGCTATCATTGTTTGTTATTATTGTTATTATTATCATTTTATTTTGGTACTTATTCTTCACTATCAAATGCCTAATTCTTCTATATCAAAACATACTTTAAACTTTGCTCAGCATCCAGGCACAGTGAATGACTAAAATATATATCCAGTATGGCCACTGTTCCCATGGCTTTTTTGTGGCATTTTCTCATTCCATTAGCAACCTTCATGAGTGCTGTGGGATCCACTCTATGGGTCCCATTTATTTAAAAACCTTTGCAGGAGTTGATCCTGTAGGGAGACCAGGAGAACAAGGGTAAGGAGACAACACATATGTCTCTTTAAGATCCCATCCATCCCTAATATTTTAGTATTTTTTCCTTCAGCCTTCATACTTCAGAAAGATCCCATGTTCAAGTTGGAATCAGTTTCTCAGAAATTACCCATGGGTCTGTATCCACAGCTGTTTTTTTGTCCTTTTCTCCACAGATGTTTTATTTTCTTCAGTAGTAAAATGTATAGAAAGTATAAGGCTGCTCTGACAAGATGTTTTCTGTAAAATCATGCCAGTTGGCATTAATTACATTTTCCTTTAAATTTGTATTTAATAAAGGCTTTTATTAGTCTGTCCATTCTTTTCTTCAGGCTCAATGACAAGCTGACAGACATAATTAGTCTCATAATCTTATGAGTACTTTTAAAATACAGGCAGTTTCATGATGTATTGAAAAATACAACATTAATTACTGCAAACAAGGGATTCTTCATGAACTGTTTAAGTGTGAATTTTCTAGAAATCTGAAAATCCTCATTTTAAAATATCTAACTCCTGTAACTGTTGTTAAAACTTTTCCAAGATTTGATGCAAGATAAAACAGTTTTTCATATCCAATATCTTCTATCATAATGTATATTTTTGAACACTTTGAAAACATAGAGCTATCAAGTCTCACTGATCAATTGATTTTGATTTACCAGTCACCTTCTGATTAAATTGTTTTATGGGGAATAGCACAGGAAAAAAAAAAATAATAAAAAAATTAATTTTTTTAATGAAAATCCCAAGGATTCTTAGATAGTAGAGTCAAGATTCAAGCATGCAGCACACAAACTCAAGACTCTCAAAACAATTTGCAACTAAAAAATGATAGAAATGAAGCTGTTGAAAGTTGTATGGCCATTTTTATTTTTATTTATTTATTTATTTATTTTTAACTTTCAAGTCGGTGTAAAGTAGAAGGTAACAACTTACTTACTTCTTAGCTTTTGTAATTCCATTTTCAGAATTTTCTGTAATTAACACACATGCCCAAAAGTTAAAACTCACGTAGCCTGCAAATAAAAGTTCATATTCAAATGTACTCATTAATAACAATTACTCATTAATAACAATAACTATTTGTGACCTCATAGTCATAGTAGTGTCGTCAATTGCAAAGTTTAACTTTTCAGTGATTTGAAGTGAAATGAGATTATTTGCATATTGATGTAGTAATTAGTAGTTTCTATTCTTTTCATACAATGCATCTATAATTTATCGCTTGGACAGAGATGCACACAATAACAGTAAGAAACAACCATTTTTTCACTGCATTCTCATACTAAACATCTCTGCTTCCTCCCCAGAGAAAGCTAAACATTTCAAGCTCATTACATTCTCAACAACAAAGCAAAATTTAGGATTGCACTCTGTACTGGAGATGGAAAATAGGTTTTCATATGAACAGAGCCTAAGATTTGCTCCCAGCCAAGCACATAAACAGAATATAAAGGTTTGTTTTGTCTGTTTCCCATGCTGTGTTTCTTGCTTCACCTAGTGTAAATGCATGCCTTTAAGATGGATGTAAGTTCTGTCTTTTCTCTGAAACAAAGTGATAGTGAATAACTGCCATCACATCACTTTTAAGCATAATTCTGTGAAGAGAGCATTCTGTGAAGTACCTTGATCCAGCCTGCAGGGGCAATAGGAAGGCATGCTGGATGCCCCCCAGAGGAAGAAACCACCTTCAGATTATGTCCAAGAAGCAGAGTGGAGGGAGAATTTGGACATCAGTGTAAGCAACAGTCTGCTGTTGGGCTTTTTCTGGAGCCCCACCGATGCCTACCAGCAATTCACAGTGAGAGTCTGTGCCTTGGTTTAACTGTATATGTAGGCAGATGGCCTCATTTCTTCAGTCATCTTCTGAAGTAAACTAACTGGTTTAAACGGCAACAGTGTTTTTCCTCTAGGAAATAACATCTTCTTCCAATGTAAATACATCTCATAATTTCAAGAGTGAGAGAAAGTGTGAAATTCTGTAGAGATCCCTTAGAAATGGATGTGCTTTGAAGACCCTCTTTTATTCCTCTCTAAAATACATTGTTTTGTTGGGAATAACAGAAAATTTCAGTGTTTTTCCTTCTGCAGGCATTTATATAATGTCATAACCAAGAAATGCAGTAAACAAGAAAATAACGTATGCTTTTTTCCCAAAAAGGTTATTTTATAGCCACTCACCCAAGAGGAGAATGAACTGTACAATGAAGAGTTTGATAGCTAATCACAGCCCAAGTTTGCAAACATTGAACTAGGAAAAGATAGAACTCTGGAGTACATTGTACTTGTTTGTAGCTATGCATAGTACATTGTTTGTAGCTATGCATAAAAAGTTACACCAGAAAATAAGTAGGAGTACCAGCAAACTTACTTACACTGAATAATCAGTTTACTTCATCAGCCTTTCATATCATCTTACCTGCTACTAATCATAGAAATGCTTTCCTGACTTTCACGTGCATCAGTGGTTACCATCTTGCAGCATCAGCAGGGGGTAATGGAAACGTGAAAGTGCAATGTATCCCTGCTTGAACAGCTGTGATGAGATAAGAATATACAACAATGTGAACAACAGAAATTAACTGGAAACCTCATCCTCAGCAGGAGTGATCTTTTCTCATTCTGATCTTTTACAGGAAGAGGAGCTGCCACAGGGTGATGCTGAGTGTGTCTGGTATTTCCGTCCTGCTCTTGTGCTCACAGCCTAGATGGCCAGAATGGGCATGGGGCTTCCACAGCTCTTTTATCTGAAAAGCACTGGTACTGCATTTGACATACTGTTCCATGCTAGCAACACATAAGGAAATTTTTTTTAAGGGGGCTTAGTGTTACTAAAGTCAGGTCTGAATTTTCAGGCACAGGGGGATCATCACCTGTAGCAATCAACCTCCAAGGTCAGCAGGCCCTGAGAGATGCACCAACCCTTCCCATTTCCTGGAGGCAAGATCATGCTGACATTCTCCCAGCTAAGCCATGACCAGAGCAACTCCTAAAACACTGTATCCATTCATGAATAAGTTAGAATTTGTATAAAGCTATAAAGTTTATACAAATTTATAGTAAAATTTGTATAAAGTATTTCACTTGTTCAGTGACTTTACAGTAAACAAGATCCATTTATTACCCATAGCAGGTACATGCTCTGATTCTCTGCTTTAGTTCTGCTGCATTAAAAGAGCGTAGTCTGGATCCTGCTTTTGAAATAACAAAAATAAATAAAGACACTTTATAACTTCTTTCTGTAATATCCAAGTATTTTCTACAGTAAATAAGCCAGAATGACTAAATGAGATTTTACATTGTATTGCTACAATTTATATTCTAATAACTGTGAAAAACTTTTCATTGATTTTATTGGTTTAAGTATGCTCAAAGAAAGACATCAGCAAAGGGAAATTGTATCTGATTTTTATTGTAGCTTTCTTATGAGTATCAAAAAGGTTATTTAATTATATTTTACTTTCTGTTGTATTATAGACATTTTGGATTAAAAATGGATTAGAATGGATTACAAAACATAATAAACATATCTTCAAGATTTTTCGTTGAATTATTTTCCTATATAACTGCAGTTGCTTGAATTTCACCAAAGCACTGATAATTCTTACAGTCATTCTTTGCATTAGAAACCAACTGGATTTTTTAGTGTGTGAAGATACAAAATATACAAATAAAAAGAAGGTTTAATAAATATTATTGTAATTGAGCTCTTATACTTTTTGTTAAAATCACAGCTCATGTATGCCTATGAATCTGAATATTATCTGCAGTAAAGCCACAGTTATTCCAAATTCATATTTTAGTAAACAAAATAAACATCTTGACATATTGATGCCAAATTGAAAGTTCTGAACTTTACAGATAGGTCTGACAACAGTAATCATTAAACAAAACTAAAAAGGAGTCACAAAAATGATTAGAGCTGTAGCCCATTGAAAAAGAAAGGATAGTGGATTTTCTTTTTATTCTTACTACTGTTTATCTTTTTGTAAGCTCTTCATACTCTTAATTCACTGTCAGGAGTGTATTTGAGCTAATGTCAGCTAAAGGAATTACATGCCAAAAATGTTTCTTTACAATTTCAATGTATGACGCTTAGCTATGAAGTTGTACCTGGATAAGAAGCATTTACATAGTTAGTCCTCAGCAGAGCAACTTCTGTTTCAGTCAGAGTTATTGGACTGGTTGCAAGAGGTATGATGAAGTATAGCTACTATACTATACAGCATATGGAATAGTACTAGTTTAGATATTTTCAATGCATCTTAGATTCAAATCTTGAATTAAATGAGAAATTTTGGGGCTTAAAATAAGGAAACTTCCACTATGATGTTTTGTATTAAATAATAAATTATCTTATATAAATGAAGAAATACACACAAGCTAAAAATTAAATGTAAACATGCTTTGAAGGATTAGAAGTCTGTGGTACGTAATAAGGAAAACTAACAAATGCTCATTCATCTGGCAATTCATCATTCCTTGCTGCTAACCTAAAACCTTAAAGAGCTGTCTACAGAAGAAATATCTGTTTTATCACACATCTCTCTTTTGCCATCTTCTTCTGTTGATGGACTCAATCCCATGAGTCAACCACAGGAAAGAAATTAGAGTGACACTCCTATAGAAGGCATATGACTGGGAGCATGCTCTATTTTTTTTTTTTTATTTCTTCAGTCTTAGTGACTGCAGATAAATAAGTTTAGGCTGATACTTAAAATAACAACTGATAATACCCCAAATTTCAGCTATCAGTTATGTTTATTTCAACAAAAATGGAAAAACTCACCAATAAATGAAGTCTACTGAAAATAGTCTTTATTAATGTTTGCCTTGTTACAAAAGCTAGCATAGTTTTTTACGTGAACAGAGAAAAGCAAAGCAAGAGAGCAAACTTGTGACTGTTGGCGTAGTTATAAGCAGGTACAATTGTCAATTTGGAGTGAATTAAAGGAGAAAAGAGCAAAGAGTCAAATGCAAGAAGACAGTCTACTTTTACATAAAATCAGCACAAGATTTCATGTGGGCCTTCAGGCACAAGTCCACCACTGGAGATTTCAGCAACAAGCTTTGTGAAAAGGAAAAACTCCCAATTTAATTATCACTTCAGGTGAAATTGTCGAGTCAAGCTGTGAAACACACAGAGTGACATAAGACTCCAAGATTCTGAATACTGTTGAATGCTGGAATACTTTCATAATATGAGCCATCAGGAAAGACTTATAATGCAATAAGAATGCCACAAACACAATAGTGGTTTTTGTTTTGTTTTGTTTTTCTTTCCATTTTTAATTCTTTTTTTAGTACTTTGAGGAACAATTCACATTAATGAGAAGGCTTGTTAACAACTCATGGGCATACAGGCCCTTTTCAAAAGCACCTGACAGTACTTTTTTTCTCTTTCCTCTACTTGCTTTCTCTGCGTCCTACTCTCACACACATTAAGTGAGAGCATTTTATCACATTTTCTCATCTATGAGTAATACATAGATATTTATAACATGGGAATTTCAAAATTAAGCTTGCAATCAGCTAATGGAAATTGTCTTTAAAAGTCATTGATTTTGTAAACGTGAAAAACTGACAATTCACTTCTCTTATATTTAGAAGTGATGTAGTATTTATTGCAATGGTCTTTTAAAATAAGCTTTCTAATAACAATGGAATCCACTTGGAAGCCTATACTCCTCTTCAATATCTTGCAAGGACTATATTAATATGACATATTTTTCAAAAATAATTCATTTTTTAGAAAATATTTCTCATGATTTCTCATATATTTAATTCACATTTTTCTTACTAACCCAGATACAAACAACTACGTTTGAATTACTAGTTCAGGAATGAGTAAACAAAATTTGGCACATGTGAAAAATCTTTTAGAATTATGACAAAAGTCAGATGTTACAAGCTCAACATTTTCAGAGTTAAGCTCAGCAGAAAAAGAAGTATTAGTAGTTCCTGGTAGGTGTTACAACACAGGGCTCAAGTCTTTCATCCATTAACCAGTTTGGAATCTGTGGGCAGACGAAACATGAAAACTGAAACACTCCCTGCATTCTACAGTCAGAAATAGGTGTAGCATGAAAATGTATATTTTATTTATCTGTTAAAAAGAAATCCAAAAACATTGGAATCTATGATAAATGTTTTAAGTACTAACTCTGTGCTCTTCCATCTAAGCATTCTCAGTGTTTCAAGTATTTGCTTCAAATTTTCTGTTGGACCAACCTACCAGAGATTAAAAATAATACATAATTTTATTAAAAGTTGTGGCTAGAACATAATTTACATATGTGTAAACATACGTGTATACAGTATACAATCATTATAAAGTGGTATCAGATCCCTAACGTTCTGTACATCAGACTCAAAGCCTATGAGTCTGAAAAACTAGGGAAAATGCTTTCACCTTATAAATTTCGAACAATGCCTCATTTTAGTATGTTTGATATTACTGAGTCCAGGGCATAATTTGAGAGGGAAAAATTATTTCATACCTTACTTCCTATTCCTAAAAATACAATGTCCTATTAATGATAACATTACACAATCCATTTAATCATGGGGAATTTCATAATTCCCTTATAAAACATTTCAGAAAGTATTTAAGATGTTAATGATGGCTGGACAAAAGCAGTGAAAGAGGAAAACCATTTAAGACCGCTCTCCCCACAGAAATGACTGCCATTTCACCAGGCAAAAAAAGTCAACAGACTGAGCTCAGCGAAATTCTCCAAAACAGGAGATTTCCAGAAAGATCAAATGCAGCTAGCTATGAAAAACCTTTCTTTAATAGTAATAAAAATAATCGCAGTGAAAACTTTCTTTCCTGTTTCATACATCCCAAAGTGACAGTAGCAATTTCTGAGGTTTAGTTGTGATCATAATTATAGTGAGCAATATAGATAGCACCTAGTACATAATTTGAAGGTAATTTCTTTTTAATAAAGTATAACAGCCTTGCTCCAGGAAGAAGAAAAAAGAAAAAGAAAAAAAAAAGAAAAGTTTCCCTTCTCTTTGTTCTTTTGCATCTTTAGATTTCAAAAATATTCCTTAACAAATTGTTTTATTAAAACCTTGCCAGCACAAAGTAACTATAATTTTATTGTATAAACAGAATAAGCAGATAGCATGCTTTTATGAATGAAAAAGGACTGGAAGCATGTAAAAACATGCAGTTACCAAATGTTCTAATGAATCTTGATTGCCAATTGACATGTTTTTCTGTCTTCTACCAAGTATACAAGTACATTCTCAGCGGCTTTTAAGTTCTACACTAACATGACAATGACTGAACAGTTGAGACCTCACTACAGCTCTCTGTAGAAGTGTGACAGGGTTTGTGGATGTGATTTATTTGCTTTGCATTTCATTTAGCTACATATGTACAGCCACAAACAACTGAAGACATTAAAAATTCCATTCTCAGCCTATTAAATGCTTCACTCCTGAGATGAAATCTGGAAAGAAACCATTTCTGGTGGGAAAATGATTTGAATTGAAAAAAAAATTAGTTCCTGCTTTAGGTCATTTGTGATCCTAAACCTTCCTTTCTCTCTTAAATAAAAATAAAAATAGCATACTACAAGAACTCGGCAAGATTTGATCTGTCTTTAAGTACAATAAATAAGGCTCTTTCTTATTTTTGCATTAAGTGAGAAAGAATACCAGTGATTCCAGGTGTGCATTAGGAGGAGTGTTGCCAGAAGGTCCAGGGAGGCCATCCTTCCATTCCACTGAGTCCTGGTGATAGCACCCCTCAGTACAGGACTGACATGAGCTACAGAAATTCCAGTGAAGGTCCACTAAGATAACAAAGGGACTGGAACATCTTTCCTGTAAGGAAAAAGAGAGCTGGGACCTTTCAGCCTGGAGAAGACTCAGGGATAACTGCATAGAAACACCTGAAGGGAGAGTGCAAAGATGATTGAGTCAGGCTCTTTTTAGTGGTGCCCAGAGCCAGGACAAGACGTAATGAGTACCAACTGAAACACAGGAGTTTCCCCAAACATCAGGAACCACTTCTGTACCATGTGGATGATGGAGCACTATTACAGGTTGCTCAGAGATATTGCGAAGTCTGCCTCCATGGAGATCTTCAGAATCCACATGGATGATGTACTGGGTAACCTTATATGGGTGGCCATGCTTCAGCAGGGCACTAAGTGACCTCCAGAGGTCTCTTCCAACCTTAGCACATCTGTATGATCCTATAATTGAGGCTGTATCAGAAGTGTGGATAAGGACTACAAATATGCACATTTTACAATAATTCTTTTCAAATACAGGCAAGAGAAGATGCATACAATTCTATATTATTTCAATTTTATTTTCACTACAATATCAAATCAAAATTAAAATGTATTTGTAAGGATTATCAGGATTTGGGAAGACATTTTATTTACATTAATTTATATCATTAAAACATAGGGACATAATTAAATTTACTACTTGTTAAGAGTGACCAAGTCCTTCTAACTTCTCTAAGATTATAAACACAGGAAATTCTTGGCATGTAGGGAAATGTAGTTTAGACACTCTGCATTTTAGAAATCGGGCACAGACCAACACTCAGCTTGTACAGCAATTTTTTTTAGAGCCTGGAGCATCTTGTTCACTTCTCACACAAAGATATCCAGAAGATTTGTGAAATCCACAAGAAAGGCATTAAAGTGTATTATCATCTCTATTCTATTAGACTCTCAACCATTGCTACTCCTCAAGCAGCTAGTTGCATCTAATCCAAGTGGAATATGCATTACATTACTAAGATTTCTCTTTTTCTGAATTAGACACATTGTACATGCATGCAATTTACTAAAATAAAAGCCATTTCTTTATACTAGATGAGATTAAGCAGGTTTTTTTTTCCTTTTCAATTTCAACAAAACAATGTCTCCTTGTAAAGTTAATAGAAATCTATGTAAAAGCACTATAGCTGCTATTATTATGCAGAAAGAAGGAAGCAATAAGGTTCTAATGTATCTTAGAGTTTTCTATACCACTAACAAAATGTATAGTAAAATGGATCTGAAAAATGCATTTCCAACAAATATGTAGAATGCTGCTTGGGAAATTACACGGACCATACATTTTATATTCATAATATTAGAGGTTAATTTTAGTTTTGTTCTTTCATATACTATCTACAGGTCTTCCATAGATTAAGATTTGTCTATTCACAATTGTATCTTCATAAGGTTTCTGCAGTCTATCTAGTGCAATAACAAGTTATTTAAACCAACATCAGTTACAAAAAGCAAATTGAAGTTTTTACATTTTGTGTTTCTTATTACCATAATCATGGAAGCAATCATCTCATGAGGAGGTTTTAGTCACTGCCTTTGAGACAGTATTAGAGAAATCTCCCTGGCTGTATACACTAAAATAATCCTCTCCCAAGCATCTGGACACACACTGGCAATAGTGAGAAGCTCTCAGAGGAGCTGCGAGGTCTCTGCTCTGGGCCCAGTGCATGGCTCCTTTTCACCTCACTTAAGCGGAAGCAAGTCTGCAGCTCATGCTCATCCTGAGGCACTCATGCAATCAGGAGCAGGGTCAGTAATTGCTGCAGCATGGGGAAGCTCACTCAGGCTCTCTGAGCTCAGGGCAGGATCCCTTCTATTTGCTTTTATTTCTCAGTCACTTCTCACCTTTTATTTTTTTTCCTTCTCAGTTCCCAGCTGATCCATTGCCTGATGCCTATCACTCTTCTGGAAGGGAAATGTGTCCTAGAAGACACCCCATCACAAACCTGAGAGGAAATGCTTTAAATTATTTTCTCAACAATATAGTATTGACTAACATGCATCAGCTTATTCTAAGCTAGCTTGATCAAATTTAATGCTAAATGAATTATTTTTCTCTTCTCCCTTTGAAAGGAGGAAAAGATAAAAAGGGAATTTTAGTATGTTAGTTACCTCAGAGCCTTAGGATAGCAGAAATTTCTGTTTTCACACATGGCAAATACAAGGCAGTTTGCTCTTGCACTGAGAAGTAGGCTAACTGCATTTTCATTGTGCAGGTATGTGAAATCCTCTGGCCAATTCGTTGGAATTAGTAGGGTATTGCAAATTAACATTCAGGCTTACTTTGCAGTAACTTTCCTCACCCATGCCTTCTCTTTGGGCTTCTTCTGTCTTTATTTCTAGTATTTTCAACTTAACCATCAGCAGCCTTCCAGTGACACAAGTGCATTTATTTATTTATTTTAAATTGTAGGTATCTTATAGCAGCAGATTTCCTTCAGGATGATTAATAACCAGTCATCCAATGAGTTCACTGTCTGTGCAATGGAAAGACAGAAAGTAGAATTAAAAAAGCCAGCCCTCTCTTCAGTCTAAAATTCAAGAGGTAAATATGCATAAAGATTAAGACAGATTTGGTTCAAGATCTCAGACCTTAAGAAGTACCTTTCCCTATATTTAAGAATACAAGATGTTTAACATCAAATAGTCCTTAGTTCTTCTGAATGAGACATCTAAACACATGTCTAGTTCAATATTGTTGTTTAGAAACTGCATAATTAACATGAAGAAGGTGACCTTCTTAGAATGGAGTCCTCTTCCCTACCTGTGAGACACTCAGAATAATCACATGAAGAATTCTTTCTGTACTATCCATATGAGAAGATGTCTTGTTTGATCTGTCTCACCCAACTCATAAGCACTTAATGAATTTCAGCCTAATCTTATAAATATTCTCTCTGAAATTAGTATTTTTCTGCATTTTTATTGAAGGAAGTTTTACATTTAAATTTTAACCTCCTGCTCCATCTGGATCCAAATAATTGAGCATCAAGATTGTTTTATGAATCCAGCAAAAAGAAATGGAGTTTTAAAGAATAAAACGAGTTCGGTAATTTTACAATGTTTACACTGTAAGCGATGATCTTTATGATCTTGATAAATCAGTGGGTACAAGTAATAAGGTTATTCATCAAGAGGTACATAAAAAAAAAAAAAGTCTAGCTGTACTTCTCACTATAGTACAGCTAGAAAGACCTGAACCTGTAGAGTCAGTTTCCTTCAAAAATGCTTAATTTCTACAAAGACAGAAGGATACTTTCTGAAAAGAGAACTCTGAAGAAACAAGAGGCATTGCTTTCAAAGTGACCTATATGTGTAATGTGTGCTCACCAGCTGTTCCACACAATCAGGTAGTAGACTACACATGGCTATTGGAGGAGATTTGTTTATATAGCCAACTGATTAGTGTAATCTCCAACACTACTGTTCTAGTTCCCATCAGGACTGCAATTTATTTCCCAGCTTCCTTCCTTGTTGACAGGTTACACAGCCAAGAAAATGGGTCAGATCATAGGTGTAGCAAGCCATCTGCCTGGGAGTTTCCAACAGTGTAGAATTAGATAATAGGAACAAAAAAGCCTGCAATCTTTTGTTTATCTTCTCTGCAATCAGTAATCTAGCAATTTCCAGACCTAGAATTTGAATTCAAGCCACCATGGATAACAGCCTAAACTCCATCTACCTTCTGTGAATTCACGTGGTGGTTTTTTTTTTTTTCCCTGCTTACATTTACTGTGTCTGAGAAGTCCCTGTAAAAATAGACTCTCCCATGGAGAAAAAGGACTTCCTTTTGTTTTCAGCCTAGTACCCAACCATAACACTCAGATAAAGAAAAACAATAGATAATCATTCTATAACTATCTTTTCTATGCCTGTCACAGCTGTATAGTTTATTGTATCTCTCAAGATGACAGCTTTTCCAAGCAGAAATTTCAGGTGAATTATCCTTAATATAGAAGTGTTCCCACTCCATAAAACAGTGATAATCTTGTTACTTATATGTACTTATATATACCACATTGACTGTGAGAAATTTCAGTGGAAAAATGAAAACATGAAGTCCATAAATTATTATTAATAAAAACAGAAACTCCTGAAACAAACAGAAGCCACTGTGGTAGTTTTCTGGTGTCAGACATCGATGATACTCGTAGTAGTCAGTAAGTATATTCTTATAACAGATATAAGACCTGAATAAAACAAAGGATTTTCTGGAGTAATGGAGGAAAAAAAAAAAAAAAAAAAAGGAAATGCAAAACCACTACCTATAACACTTTCTCATATGGCATAATGACAATTTCTCTAAAAGCAACAGTTATTTTTTCATTTTCTCAATGTGTAGAGATATCGACCAAAAAAAAAAGCTAGAATTTAGTAATTGGAGCAGGAGATATAAAGCAGTCACATGTGAAATCTATTGATAAGAACATTATGGAGCAAAAATTATGGAGTAACAAATAAAGGGAAACCAGTATAGAACTATTTTTAACTTGAAAGAGCCTTGTATTCCTTACAACAAAACAGATTCATAAGTAATCTTCTTGATTTTTTTAGGAAGTAAACAAGTAAACAAACTAGAAGAACTAAATCACATAAAGTGTTTTACAAACTAAAAATAAAACACAATCATAATTATTCTTGAACATCTACTCCAGTAAAATTATATATGAGAAATATCTTTCTCTGACAAATACATGCTCTTCTGTTGCCTTAAGTTTCACTTATATAATGTAATAACAAACATTCTTGGAAACAGATTATCAGAAGGATAAAATCTATAACAATATTTTGTATACTCTATGTAATTAAAAATTAATTTCTCTATTTTGTCAGTATTTGTAACCTCACAGATGGCAGTTTTCAGATGTGAAAAAAAACCACATAATATTGTATTTTAAGTGACTTGGCCATACTAAAGTGGTAACGTGCTTATAATCAATATGTATGAAGCAAAAATAATAAAATAGCAGCTGGTAGCATTTGGGCAGTTTTTCTAATTTCCTGAATCAGTCCTGTGGAACAAAAGCTTCATAGTTGGTAGTACATCGATGGGATATTCTTCTCATCATTTCCATATTATGAAAAAAAATATATTTTATTTTCACATGAATGAAGTGGAAAGCATTTCTGTTCAGTCTATCTTGCTTTAGTCACTAAGGATACTTCATTTCACTGGATGAGGACAATAAGTAAAGGATATGGAAATTTTCATATCTAGCTATACTTCTGGAACACCAAATTCTTTCATATCACTGAGGGATAATCTACTTCATTAACACAGCAGCTCTGTATTCTCACAGCACTCCTGTCATCGGAATAGTATTTTCCTTATGAACATTCCTAAGACTTTAGAGGACAGCTTGGCTTACTGACAGTGGGTCATAACAGGGCCTTTTACAGTTACTTTGATTTCCCATCTTAATCTGGTGCTTAACTCTGTTAAAGTTCTTTTATTGAGCCTATTTGCATGAGAACTGATTTGTACAATTTTCACTTTTGAGAGAATAACAGATTTTAGATAGAATAAATACTGAAGTTCATACATGAATGGGAATTCTTCATACAGAAAGTACACCTTTTTCATCAGAAATATAAAGATTTACAATTCATGTGTTAACAAAAAACACCAAAATCCTTCAAAATATCTAATAGTGCATGTATTTTGTCTCATACTTGCCATTTTAATAAAATGGCATTTCCTTGTAGAGTCTTGTTAGTGGCTTTTCAGTGTTATATATTTTCCCCCCAATCTCAATAAGCATACAAATCTCATATTTGCATAATTTTGTATTTCACATTCATTAAAAGAAATAAAAATGACAAAGTAAACTAGAAATTAAACCAGCTATGGAAAAATAGATGGGATCTTTAAGAAGTTTTTTAAGCCTAGCAGGTTGAAAAGAAACTTACAGTTATTTAAAAACTTTATAAATGAACTTCACTTTTAAATGTTATTTTTTCAAGAACACTAATGCCTTAACACTTTTTTAAAAAAATGAGGTTCTGCTTCAGTCTGTTTAAGCACTCGTGAAAGCTTCTTATGACTTCAGTCAGGATCAATTTTTTTTTTCACCATTCATATTTCAATAGTGTTCAGTTATATCCAAGTGAAAAGGACACAGCTAATTTGATAGGCAAATTTCCAAAATATTTTCTCAGTACTTCATAGAAATGACCATATTTAAACATGTAACTTTCCAACTTGCTTAGTTGACAGAGGCAGAACTTCAATTTTTCTTCCAATCACTAATGCAGTTAATTAGAAAGGAGGCCTTGGTTCATTGTTCAGGTTCATGCCTGCAGGACTAAAAGTCCACTGTGTTCAACTAAGCGAGTTTTGCTTTTAAGTTTCTTATTTGTATTGATCAAAACTAGGAAACTAAACAGAAAAAAAAAAAAAAAAAAAAAAAAAGAACAAAAAAAACCAAGAAAGACAACAGTGAAAACATGGAAAGTCTCACTCTTAGTTGCCTGTCTAATTTGGAAAGTATCCTCTCCCCACAGAACAAATCTTCCAGTTCCACCGGACTGTCATTTACAAGTATAAATAGCACAGAAATATAGCCAAAGCATTCAGTAAATTTGGCTTTTCTTCTGAGGTTTAATTACTTTCAACTTCAGAAAACGTTGCATGATTTTAGAACAATATTTAAAGCTAGGAATAAGCAGTTACACTGCTTATGAGGTGAGTTTAGTCTGGATGCTGGAAAAAAAAAAAATCTATGTATTTGTATAAATTCACTCCTGAGAATAAATTACTTCCCTATTCAAAATTAACATTACTGATGTGACTTCCTGTGGCTGTAAATTTTCAATAGATTAGATACACAGGATCAGTGATAGACAGTAATACAATAAGGACAACATATACATTCAAAGGATAGGGAAGAAGCAACGGTAATTTAGATTTCAACTTTCAGTGTCATGTGATTAGTCCTACTTCAGGGAAATCTCAGACAGGATATCCAGCAGAGAGGAGAATAACTTTATCCTTGGGCCAAATGAGAGAAGCAGAGACAGAAATCTCTCCAAGATTTGAATTTCCAGTGGGATGTAGGTGAGGTCATTTAGTGCCTCAGTTTCACATTTGCATGATAAAGAGCAATAAACCAATCTGGTTCTTTGACATGACAGGTTAGTGTTTGGACACAGCTTCTTCACTGTGTCCTAACTGCATGCTTTGGTACTTCTCCCAAAAGGGAACATCTTCAAGAAAAGTTTTTAAGAAACATCATCTGTGGTTTTTTTTTAATGTCTGCACTCTCCAGGGAAAGCCAGAAAAGGATGAATATCCTTTGAAGCTTCTGCTTCTGTCAATACAGTTCATTCAGGAATTCAAACCAGGTCAGGAAATCTTCAACTGATGTGACATTAACAATCTCTCTAATAAAGAATATTCCTATCTAGACAAAAGCATCAAGATCCTAATTCACTTCACTCTTCTTAGATTTTCTTTTTGTTTGTGTCCTTTAAACTGTATCCTAATGTTATTTTGTATGCTCACAAAGACAGTGTAAAAAATAAAAGCATTCATGTCAGTAGAACTACCATGAGCACAACAGCAAAATCATACAGAAATAACTCTGAACCTCAATAATGTTCTTTTACTGATAAACTGCCCTGTAATTATCTCAAGTAGCAAACATATTATAGACCCCAGGTGCATACCCACTGAGCTGTTTTTTTTTTGTGTGTGTGAGTTTTTGTTTGTTTGTTTTTTTTAAATTCCACAATGCTAGGACCATTATGTTTATGCATTTTCCTTGATCTGAATGAATGCCAGGTGCACACATTACCTCTATAACCTCATCATACAAAAGGGATGTTTCAGCATGACTTCCCCAGAGAACCAGACCCAGATGTTAAATTTCAAGCCCTTGTCCTTTCCCTCTGCTGCAGCTTTGCAAGTACTTTGGGAATATATTTTTCCTCCTGTGGGTTATACTAAATAGGCAGCCAAGCTCCACACAGCCGTTCTCTTGCAGTAGGATCAGGAAAATAATCAGAAAGGTAAAAGTGAGAAAACTTGCAGGTTGAGGCAAAGCTAGCTTAATAGGTACAGCGCAAATAAAATGCATGAGCAAAGAAAAACAACGAACTCCCAGCATCTGTCCACTGTTTAGGAACATGCTTCATTTCTCATAACATTTAATTAGCAAAACAAATGCCATCACTCCGAATGTCTTCTTCCCCTCTCTTTTACCCCAGCATTGCCAAGCACAACATTATATGGTATGAAATATTCCTTTGGCTGTTCTTGTTCAGCTATGGTGGTTGTGTCCTCCCCCAGGTCCTTGTGCACACTCAGCCTCCTCACTGGCAGGGCAGTTTGAGAAGCTGGAATACCCTTTGATTTGCAATAAGCGCTGCTCAGTAATAACTAGAACTTGTGCTATTGCCACTATGATTACCACAAATCAAGATCATAGCACCAAAGGAACTACTGAGAAGAAAATTACTTCTGTTCCTGGCAAAGCCTTTATACCTCCACTGCAGAACAGAACAATGAAAATACATATACCAACTTATTTGGAGCTCTTGCAATCAATAACCTACACAGCAGAGGACAAACATTTATGCAGCAAGACAAAATAGACACTTAGGTTCATTTATGTGTGTTGGATTCCCAAAACTTAGATCAAAGGTCTTAGATCAAACAAGTATGATCTTTTTCTCCCCTTAATACAGTCTCGAAGTTCTTATTTGTTTTCAGGAACTTATTCTATTTGATATGTAGTGCCCTCATTTTCTCATCCCCTTCAATATTCTCACAGCACATCTTCATTTTCTCCCTTCTTATTTGGGCAGCAAATTAGTAAGAAGGAATCTGAGATATGAAATTCATTCTTGCACTACAGAGTGCTTCTCCTTCTAAGAAGAAAAATCACTGTCCATCAACTGATCAACACACTATTACATTTCGTTTTCCTTCAGATTCTCCATGAATTCATTCTGGTGTTACTGATTTTCTGTGAAGTAAACTTCAAAAAGGTCAGCCATCTGGTACTCTGGTACAAATAATCTTTGTCAATCTCTCTGAATGTACTGCACAGCATATTAAATACAGTGGAGTCACTTGCATAAAAGAAAACTAACATGCACTATGATCTACTATATTTTTCATTGTTTCTAGAGCTATAAGGCACTGCAGACTTAAGTAAGACAAAGAAAAATTATACTTCAAATACCACCAAAAGTAGCTTACCAAAAAGTACTCCTGAGCATAGGAAGCTATATACCACTTTATATATTGGCTGAGTAAAGTCACCTGGACTAAAACGATCTTCCAGGCTAAATCTGTCAGAAAAGTAAATATTTCCTGAATTTTCTCCAAAATAAAGAACATGTCAGTTCCAGAGTTCCCTCCAGATAGCACAACACAAGGGCAGAAAAACTGTGAGACAAAGAATCCTTTATTTAATCGCCTCCTTAGTAATAGCTATGCTTCTTATAACAGCCACAGACATTTGGTTAGACTTTTCCGTCTCTGTCGCAACTTCTTATTCACAATGACCAACACACATGAATCCTAATTCAATGACAGAGAGTTTAATCTTGTGCCCTGTTTCTGCTGAGAAGTCTAATAGCCTTTCTATTAAAAATAGCAATGGAAGTTGTTCTCAACATAACCAAATATTGACACGCAACTTCTGAAAGGCTGTCTGTAAAATTAATTCATCTTTTTTTCCTTAAAAGTTGAGACTACATTTACCCATGCATTTTATAAGAACTTCCTAATTTAGGAGTTGCTGTCACCTTCTTATCTAATTTGCAGACTGTATCCTTCCATGTGATATTCCAGTATTGCATCTCTGAGGCAGAACACCTGGCAATCACTTCTCAGTTCTTGCTATGGACCACAACAAAAATGGAAATGCAGGTTAAGTTCTTCCTAATGGGAGGACACTCGTAGTTACTTGACAATTAAGCCAAGTCATTTTCTTTCTAATACAAACAGAATCAGATAACTGAAATAAAATTTGATTATCAAAAGGGACAACTCACAATCTGTTATCTATTTGCAACTCTAAGAGAATTATCATCCAAAGATTAGGTATATTCCAGCACAGAAAAAAACCTTGGAGAAGAATTCTGAAGTGTTTCCTGCTTTCTCTTCCTTCGGCCATCTTCTCTCCCTAAAATACTGGAGAAGATTCACAGAATAGGCAAAAGTGCGATAATTATTAATTTGCTTCACTAAAGTCTTCGCTACTGTTTTGCTTTTTCTTTACAGATAACAAAGCAGAGGTAGTACTGCTTATCTCAGAGGTATCTTCTATACTACTCACACTTCACTGTACCTGACTTTGGCACAGAGTACAACATAAATCTTGTTATTACAACACTTTCTTACTGTTCCTGACAAATATGATGTATCCTTTGCACTCAGTGGTAGTATCAAGCAGTGAAACAGTGAAGTTCACTTTCAAAATGTCAAAACTAGAGATTTTAAGTCAGACAGCTTAACACAATAAAGAAAAATTGAAAATAAATCTTCCCTACCCACAGAGAACTCTCAAGTCCTTTTTAGTCCTTTTAACACATCTTTCAGCCTACAAGTTACAAGGCATATTTTGTACCTTATAAGTGCTCAGTACAGAATACTGTAATCATTATAGAACAGTGTAATGATTAAGATTTGTAGAGATTTGAAGCTATTTTACTTTAATTTCTTCCATGCTATGAATGTGACTAATATTATAATACTCTTCACAGAAATTATTAATTTTATTTGTTGCCATTTTCCTAAATAAGGGATCTATTTTTTTAAATACTGATGAATACCTTAATGTAAACAGATATATGATACCTGCTTTTAATTTTTCAGCACAAATCCAAAAAGAGTGAGAAAATATAAAATGTGTTATTGCTTTCTGAAATCTGTGCACTGACAGACATGAAAATAAAATTACACTCTAAAAGCAGAAATAGTTGTATTTGCATTCAGGTAGTATGAGGAAAAAGTAACAGCAAGGTAAAACATGCCTAGCAGAATCTTCCAAGCCACACTAAGTCTATGAAGACATACATTACCTTCTATATGATGATATATAGCAGTGCTTGTGACAAAATATTTTTTTCAGAATGGATGTATTCAGAAAATTTATTTTAAGGATTGAACAAAGGATTTAACAAAGTCAAGGGATAGCAACTTGATCATATATTCTTTTCCTGGAAGACATGGACCAGCCTCAATAGCAGTCCTCTATAGCTTACAATTAGTTAAAGTTTATCTAAGAAGAATTAAGATCTGGGGTTGTGAAAGAAGATTAAGACGTATTTCATATAAAGGTGGGGGAAAAAATGTAGAAGTAGTAAGTTACTATAAAATTTGTTAAAAAATAAAACTAAGTTTAAAATATGACTTCTGAAGCTTACATTACATTATATCATATTTCCACTAACATTCTCAGAGGAAAAAAAAAACATTTACAGAAAAAATCTTTACCGCTTCCTTCCCATAAACAGCTACATTTGTCAGATAAGTGAAACTGTTAAGAATAAGAGAACTAGTTGAGATAAAAGAAGAAAAAAAAAAAGTAAACCAAATATTGCCTAGCAGAAGAAGAGATCCGCTTGGAATTCAAGAAGTCTCAGACTAACTTTCAATATCCAGTCTTCCAAATTGAGGGCAAAGGATACTGCCATGGTACCAGAGTCTCTAGATACATGTATTTGTATCTTTCATAAAGAAGGTCTCAATACAAAATGCTTACTTAAGCAGTAATCCTTTGAGGTTCTCATACAACAAAGCCAACATTAAGATAAATATCATAAAGATAAGTTGAATTGAAAAATATACATGCATGGTCAAAATTCAATAAATCAGAAACAAGAGATCATTTAAGCATTACAGGTAGCATATTAGGAACAAATTATTCTCACTGAGAGTGGTAATGGATTGGAACAGGCTGCCGAGAGAAGTTGTAGAGTCACTGCCCCTGAAGGTATTCAAGTGTAGGGTACAAGTCACACTAAGGAACATGATTTAATGGACTAATGATTGGACTTGATGATCCTACTGGTCCTTTCCAAAATTAACGATTCTATGATAAGCAATCTATGGTTTAGGACACTGAAATGGAATGGAAAGGATCACAGTAATAGCAGTGCAGGCAGAGCCTCTGGATACAGGAATCATGTCACAAGACATTTTCTTCCTCTTTTGCATCCAAGCTTTTCACTGCACATGCAGGCCTGCAGAACTCCCAGATCTTCCTCCCTTTCCTACCTCTAAGTCTTGCTGCGCTTTCTTAGTCTACAGTGATATTTAGAGCTTGATTAGAGCGGAGTTGCCAGAGAAGAACTGCGAAGTGTAGTTTTCCGCTAGTGTTCACTCTTCTGACTTTCTGAAAAATATTTTGCTTATGACTTACACAGAGGTTGTTCCAGACAGTGTACCAAATTACCTCAGCATCACTCAGTTCATTCACTACTTTTCTCCCTCTTCCAACAATTGCTCAAGTAATGAAAAACACCCAGACAGACTTGAATGCTGAACATAAAAACCTTAATGGATAGAAAATTTATTTGCTGGTGATTAGCCATTTCAGTTGTTCAAAAAGATGTGGCTTATTTCAAATTTCAGTTGGCTTGCACTCAGCCTGTATCTACTGGTCCTTGCTGCACATCTCTCCTGGATTAAAAAGCCCATCACTACTCAGTGCTTTCTCCTCACAAAGGTTCTGGTGTCCAGCATTCAACTCACTTCTCAGACTTCTTTCAGATAATTTTAGCAGACTAAACTCTAAGTACCTTCCCGAAAGGCACATACTACATACCTCAAATCACTTTCATATCCTTCACAGGCATCTCTTCACATTTTCAAACCTTGTTATAAATGTTTGACAAAAATTCTGTGTGACATTCTAGTACTAACAGACAAAAGCAAAATTGCTTCTTGCCTTCTACTCACTCTTTTCCTCTGTATTTATCTAAAGATTGCATTAGTCCTTTTTGATTTGTGACAACAGTGGCAGCTCCAATCAAGTTGTCTATCCATTATGAATCCCTACATTTTCTCTTAGACATCCTTTTCCAGGTCTACTATTTTCCTGTTTTCCATTCTTCCTTTGCTGTTGAAAAGGTCTCTCTAGATAAATTTTCCCCAGGATGTGCTGGGAAGATCTAGCTTACTACAATATTTTCATCCTGGCTCTACTGCGCCTACTTCATTCTCAGAATAAGTGCTTTATAACACTCTCTCAAATGCACGTACTGAGCATTTACCATTTAGACATTAATCTTTGCACAAGTTTTGTTTCTTACATTCCCTTACTTTTCCTATAAATTCTAAAGAAATGCCTGAAGCCATATTTCCCATAGAAAAAGTCTTCCATATAAAGTCACATCCATATTTATTATTTTCATGCTTAGTTATGCTAAAAAACAAGAACTCTAGGGCTGACCTTGGCAGTGGAACGAACATTTAGTCAACTTTTGCAGTGCTTACTGCTGTTCTTCACAGGTGTGAGAGATCAAACTTAGCTGTCACTCATGTAACAAGTAATTCAGTAATACAAAACATTTTCTCTAAGGGGTAGCTACTCAATGAAATAAATTTTGGGCTGTAACTCTAACTGCCAGCATTATGTCTTTATGTCTTACAGACATACTTCACCCTTAATCCATCTGCACATCTCAGACTATCTGTGGGCCTTCTACAGCTTCTGATTACTTTAACATTTTTCTAGAGACTGACTGAAATACATATAGTATATATAAAAGTTATTAGACAAAAAAAGACTCTGACACTGAGTACAAAGTTACTCATTTTTCATGTATAAAACCTCCTTGAGTAAAGCTAATAAAAAAGACATAAGTTTCTCAAGAAGCTGCAGTCAAAAGACAAAGTTTCTGTAACTAAGATGGAAAGTGTATAAACGCAACAAAAATATTTGTTACTACCTACAGAAATATACATTACTACCCATAGTAATTTAGTAATTTTATTTTTCCTCAGAACGTTTTGTGTATAAGCATACATGTTTTTTGTATATATTTGTTCTAAGTTTTACACATAGTAAACAAAGGTTAACAAAATATCTGCTCCAGATATCTTTTCTTTCCAAAAATTTTCCCTAAAGAAACAAAAATGTAGATCCTCTCTTTAAGTGTGTGCCACACACCAAGAGAAAAATTTTCTAAGAATTTAATCACTTGCCATGCATTTTTATTGAAAGAAATATACTGAATCCCAGTAGATTTAATTAAGTTCTAACCATACAGCAAAGACTGTCCTTCGCAACTGACCGGGCCCTTCACTGACTGTTCCTGTTCTGCTTCTACTATGCTCACCAATTTTTAATTTGATAAATACAAAGAAAATATTGTACAAGATTTATTTATACATTAAAATATACTAGAACACGTAGATATGTTTATCTCCTGAATATACAACTCTCAGAAATCTTCCCCTATGAAAACAAGAAAAAACACAACAAAACAAAACATCATCTAGAGCATCTCATATTTTAGATATACTCTCATTGACATCCTTCTGCTTTCACAGAACGAATCATGCCTTTATTGGTAAGCTACTTCAGAAGTTGGCATACAATTTAAAGCTGTGTTATCAGATAATAAGTAAAAGTATCTACTAATTAGCTGTTACAATTGGTTATATGAATAGAAGCTTACTGTGTAGCCAGGAAGTATATATGAAGTTGTCTTTCTGAATGCAGTTAGAATAAAAACATATAAAAATACATAGTGAAAGTTGTTTAATTCCAGACTTCTTAAAAGAATCTTACTCCTGCTTGTATTCAGCCTTCTCTGCTTTATACTCATAATACTCCAATATAAGGTTCTCTGTTTCCAAAAACCATTCTATAACAAGTCTATGGGGAGATTCTACTTTGAATAAGTAAGAAGTACTTGGGAGTTCAGAATTGAACTAAAATGTATTAAAATCTATTACATTTTTTAAAAAGTATATTAATTTAAAAATTCACAATATCTGTCTGTCTGAGACTTACCTTTGGAGGCTCATGCTTTATGAACATTGAAGAAAAAAGTAATTAGGGAGGTGTACAATTAACAAATGTACAGTTAGCAGAGTGGCATGATTAGAACGGGATTTTACAGGTTTTATAGTTAGAAAAATTATCACAACGGAAAGAGACAATCAAAAAATAAATGTCCTAGGCCTACAGAAGAAAACTCCAAAAAGAAGGATCTCCGGAAAAGAGATTCCATCTCAGTGGCAGTCAGCCCATAAATGGGGTTAGGAGAGGCTCTACCCTTTCCAGTTAAACAGCTGAATTGCCCTCACCTGTGCTCCTAGGGCTGACTCAGTCCTTGCCTCAGGTGAGCAATCAGTGGTTCAGATTCAACAATTCCTTCACAGGAGGAGAAAAGGACAAAATTCTAAAAGTTATAAAGACTATTGCAGCGTTGAGTACGTTCACAAAGTGAATTAAAAACAAAGCCTGTGTAAAAACTATTAATTTTTGAAAATGCAGTAATTTTTCAGCAAATTGATTTACCGTGTGATTTGGTAATTAGTTCAACCAGGCAATAGTTTGAACAGGCAAGTCATAAATTGCTATCAAGCAGATCACCATGTGAACTAATTGTATCTAGCTCTGCTACATGGGTCAGAATTAATCTGGAAATTGGCTTGCTTTCATTCTAGAAAACTCGAGCTTGGAAAGACAGTAAGATGATGACATCTCTTTACCAGGAAGAAATATATAATTTCTTTATAAAGATAAATATAGAAAGAGAAGATAAAAGCTGGTTTCATACAGTGATTCCTACATTTCTACTTAAATCAAATATGTGAAACAGCTTTTTTTTTTTTTTTTTTTTTTTAACTTTCTGTCATTTTTTAATAGAAAAAGTGATTTCTCACAGAATTTCAAACTTATTCATTATGCACAGTAATACAGTAGTTTTACTGTTTGCTCTCAAAACTGGTGGCAAGATTAAATTTGAAAGGTCATTTGATTTTTATTTTTTTTTCTGAATTATGTTTTATAATGAGATTTAATTTGTTTTTATAAAAAACTGAGTATGAAAGTGCAGGTTAATGGACTAGCTAGAATGGGCTGCCTGCAGACTCTAAGATCCAGTACGCTGGTGGGTTTGGTTCCACAAATGCCCATTCACAGGCAAAGCTTTACAGAAACTACATGTTATTTTTGCACAGAATATGGAAGACAGAACTCAATAGGTATTAAAAGGTTTAAGAGAGAATAGGAAAATAGAATGACAGCTTTGATATTATATCTCTTAACCTTCTTAATATGCACACACATACAAGCTAGGAAGCTATAATATATTTTAGATGCTTTTATGCAATTTGTTGGTTTCTACAGAACATATACTCTGAATAACATTTCAGTGAATTTGAGGGTGATGTGTATGCAAAAAGTATATTTGACATTTGTCAGTATTTTTGACAATAGCATAGAAGAAATCTAATTAAATGATTTACCTTTTTTTTCTCTGAAAATTATATTAAGAAATGAAGCTGTAAAATGGTAACAAAATACGTATATGTAGTGGATATTGATCATTTATCATATATATTATTCATGAATCTGTAGAAAATAAGATGAATGTATCAACTCATAAGAAGAAAAACTGTTAAAAACTGAATTGCTTTCACCATAGTTATCCTCTTAATTCATTTCCACATTATGTATTTGCTTTTTTTCATATATTCTTTTTCACATATACATATTCATAACGTAACTGTAAGAGAATGACTTATGTTTACATCCCTTACATATGTTTTTTGTTGATCAGGAAATCAGAGAATTTATTTCAATGTGTAGATAGAAATCTTACCATATTTTTCAAAATTTCACAGTCACAGTTTCTTTAATAATAACCTGAAAGCTAATCACTACCTATTAAGTCATTGAAGGTTAGGAGTAATGCAGTTTCCTTTAAGACTCATAAATCTTTTCTCATGTGATGAAAAAAACTGTCTGACTTGTTCCGTTCCAGTTCAGACCTCTAATACATTACCAGCTACCAAATCAGGTTGAAAAGCTTGATCACAAATATTTCTCTTCTTTTGAAATATATGTTTCAGTATAGAAATGCTTTTGATATAGAGTGTACATCCACATAGGTCAGGTTCATATAAAATCTGATTAGTTTTCCCAGGATAGAAAATACAGAAACTTGATTGTATTTACTTTGATTTCTTGATTTTTTTAATATTTTTTTTTAACATCGTATGAAGGAAAAAGTATTAATAGTTAATTTCTAACAGTTTGCAAAAGAACTGTATGTTTAGATGCATAATATTACTGAACATGAAGAATTTTACTTTAGTAAAAAAGAGAAAGAGGTGAGAGAAGAAGGGATTTGAATCCTCACTGTTAGGGTATTAACCTTTTGGGACTGGTGTGAGAGAGATGAATCCAGATAAACTGTGGGCAGAATCAGTGACAGAAGACTAACAGAAAAAAAAGAGACTTAATACATGGGTAATTTTGTTTCACTGCTTTCCCACCTGGAAAGCTGTGAAGCAAGTTATGTTTGTGAAATGATAGAGTAATAAATGTTACTGTTCTGACATTCTAAAACCATCATCCTTTTAAAATTCATAAGAATACTAATGCTACAGTAAGCTAGTTAAACATCAGGTAATTGACTCTCATCTATTTCCTCAGATACAAAGAGCATGCAATGGTATTTTTAAAATGAATTTAATTTTCTTCAGTATATCCTCTTGTAGTAAGAATCCTTCGTAATTTAGTTAGCTGAACAGCTATAGCTAATGAGAAAATAATTTTGGAAATGAGTAGCATAAAATCTGAGATGATCTTAAGTTCAAGTTTAACAGGATAGCAGGATAGCCTTAAGAAAAAGTAAAAGAAGAAAGAGAAAATAATTGCTTTTGGTAGTACAGACCTAGGAGTGCTAAAATATGGGCATCAAATTATTCTACGTTATACTACAAGATTTTTCGAAGATGACAAAGGATTTTTTTTCCTAGAGTCATTGTTTTTATTCACTAAGATTTTTCAAAGCTGTTGGTTGGGCTTTTGCTGTGGTGGAGTTTCAGGAGTTGGTATTCCAAGAAGGTCTAATATGAAACATGAAATTCCCAATTCACTGGTTTATAAATTTGACAGCACAAGATCAAGTTTCTGATTTCAGTAATTTATTTTTAATGTTCTAACTGCTGTATCTTGACCTCTCTTGAGTAGATTTTTAAAGTTTTTACTTACAGAAAACAATAGTTTATTGTTTTGTAGTATCAATCCATAATCTGTAGTTAGCTTCTTCCCCCCTCTCCCCCCCCCCTCCCCCCGGAATATCTGGAATAAGTGATTAAGAATGAGCATGATACAGGACCCAACAAAAAAGATGGTGAGCATCTGAATGACCTTAAGTGATACAAAATATTACACTGACTTTTGAGCTCAATTTATACTAAGTCTATAACTTCATCCCAGCCTAAGCTTTCCAAGAAGACTATCATTTTTCTGTGTCAGTGAATTAATTTCATTACAAATGAGATGCTGCAGTGGTGAGAATGGCACAAATTTTGTGGACTGCCATCAGAAGGAGGGTGAACCTTGGCTGGTTCTTTTAACTTTAGCTTGACCCCTCAACAAAATTCACTGGACATATACTTAGAAATGACATTCTGAGATTCAATTGCTTTTTGAATGACAACACAGAAGAATAGTTTGAATATTCTTCTGGTTCCATACAAAAGTAATAATTTGAGCCTTTCACTTCTTCTCACTTTTATTAAGCCTTCAAGATACATTCCTGCCTTCAATTATTTCATGACACCTGTCGGTTTTCAAATACATTTATGTGCTTCCTTTGACAATATGGTACATGACTAGAAAGACTGCTCTTTTTAAATATCTGAAAAACAAGGGAAATGTAATGTTCCTTCCAGCATATCTAGGAAAAAAATGTCAGTGTTGAGATCTTCTTATTTCACTTACCTATAGTAGCTATTATTCCCTTTTCTGCACATATTTTAGACACGCAAGCACAGAATATTCCATTTTATCTTATTGTTCTTTATTTAGTGATATCTGGGCAGATGCAGTGGAGGAGTCATGGCACTACATAAGAGATAAACAAACCTTGCAACATTTTTTTTGTGTGTTTCTTGTCAGGTCATGTCATCTTTTTTGTTGTTGTTTTTTTCCTTTTTTCATTCATAGTATGAGGATAACAATGCCTTCTTACATCTACAGCACCATTTGAAAATGAATTTTGCAGCATCAAACATCAACACTTACTCATTATTCAAGTATTATTCAGCTCAAATAGAGGAAGGGGAGCATTACAAACCAAAGCACCTGTGTATGGAGTATCCAGTACACCTTAAATAATGATTTTAGCAGAAACTTGTGGATAATAAAACTACAAATGATACATAATTCAGGGAATGTGAATACTCTCTCCCTCAATTTTTTTTTTGTAAAAAGATCCATGAAAATATTTTTCTGTTGGATGCAGGGTGGAGAAGAAATCACATAATCTTCTATAAAATTGAAGTTTAAGTAAACATTAACCATTTTGATAAAGGTAAGAACACTATACTTCCAAAATGAGATGGCAGAGCAAAATGAAAAAAACATTACCTGCACCCTGAACTGAAATCTACATTGAATTTTCTTTTGCCATCTGAAGTGTGAAATTGATGAATAAAGGAAAATAAGTTCATTTATCTCAGCTTTACTAAGGCTTTTGACAGAGTACCCCACAGCATCCTTCTCTCCAAATTGGAAAGATATAGATTGATGGGTGGGCTGTTCATCCATAGAGAAATGGATGCAAGATCAAGTCCAGAGAGTGGTGGTCAGTGGCTCAAAGTCTGAATGGAAATCGGAGTCAAGTGGTGTCCCCCAGGGTTCAGTGCTGGGACCAATATTCATTAATATCTTCATCAGTGACATTGACAACACCAAGCTGTGGGGTGCATTCACACACACCAGAGGGACAGGATGCCATCCAGAGGGACCTAGAGAGGTTCAAGTAGTTGGCCCAGGTAAATCTCATAAGATTCATCAAATAAAATGCAAGGTCTTGCACCTGGGTAGAGGCAATGTCCGTCAAAAGGCAGGTTGAGGGAGATGAACTGGCCCCTCTACTCTGGTAGAGCGATGATGAGGCCTCATCTGGATTATTGTGCTCAAATGTGGAGACCTTAGCTCAGGAGAGACATAGACCTGCTGGAGTGCATCCAGAGGAGGGCTACAAAAATGATCCAAGGGATGGAACACCTCTCCTGTAAGGACAGGCTGAAAGAGTTAGGGCTGCTCTGGCTGGAGAAGAGAAGGCTCTGATGTGACCTGATAGCAGCCTTACAGTGTCTAAAGTGGAGCTACAAGAAAGAAGGGTACAGACTCTGTAGCAGGGTCTGTTGTGAGAGAAAAAGGGGAAAAGTTTTTGAGCTTGAAGAGGGTAGATTTAGGTTGGATATAAGGAAAAAGCCTTTTACAAAGAGGAGGTGAGGCACTGGAATAGGTTGCATAAAGGTAATGGTGGATGCCCTATCCCTGAAGACTTTCACTGGGAGGCTGGACCAGGCAACCTGGTCTACCTGTAGATGTCCCTGTTCATTTCAGGGGAGCTGGACTAGATGACATTTAAATGTCCCTTCCAACTTTAAGGTTTCTATGATTCTCTGATTCTGTATGTCTAAGAGATTGTTTGTCTTTGATATTTCTGTAACCCAAAATGATTATTTATGGATGCACTGGAATGATTAATTGACTTCAGAGATAAGGCCAACTGGATGAGAATTTTGAATACTCCTCACAAATTTGCACACATTAATCATAGAATCACAGAATGGTTTGGGTTGGAAGGGACCTTTAAGATCATCTAATTCCGAGCCCCCTGCTATAGACAAAGACACCCCAAATTAGACCTGCTTGCCCAAAGTCCCATCCAGCTTGGCCTTGAACCCCCACCCCCCCTCAAAGGGGGTAAACATTCACAATCTCTCTGGGCAACTTGTTCCAGCACCTCACAACCCTCACAATAAATAATTTCTTCCTAATACCTAGTCTAAACCTACCCTCTTCCAGTTTAAAATCATTTCCCCTTGTCCTGTCGCTACATGCCCTTATAAAAAGTCCCTCCCCAGCTTTCCTGTAGGCCTCCTTCAGGTACTGGCAGGCTGCTATAAGGTTCTCCAGGAGCCTTCTCCTCTCCAGGCTGAAGAGCTGCAGCTCTCTCAGTGTTTCCTTGTAGGGAGGTGCCCTAGCCCTCTGACCATCTTCAAGGTCCTCCTCTCTATGCACTCCATACATCTTGACATCCTTCTTGTGCTGGGGTCCTCAGAACTGAACAAAATACTCCAGGTGGTGGCTCATGAGAGCAGAGTAGAGGGGTAGAATCACCTCCCCCGACCTGCTGGTCACGTTTCTGATATTTCTGTAGAAATTTAAAAAAAAAAAAAAAAAAAAGACAGAAGAAATAAATAGGAACATTTACAAATTCATTTTTTTCTTTTTGGTTTTATTCAACAGCTTCATAAGTAAAGCATTTGAACAAATTATAACATCAGAGTTAAAGCTTTCAACACA
Source organism: Coturnix japonica (assembly GCF_054131305.1). Lineage (NCBI taxonomy): Eukaryota > Metazoa > Chordata > Aves > Galliformes > Phasianidae > Coturnix > Coturnix japonica. Next base: position 36,065,118 of record NC_140665.1, read on the forward strand.
CTCTTAGTTTAGTTTCCTTGTGAGAAGCTATATGTGTTTCATAAATTTTTTAATTATTCCTCATATATATTCCACTATATCACAAAACCCTGTAACAAGCTTAAAATCTCTGGCATGTTATATGTGATTAGAAATTCTTTGTTTTATTCTGTTTTCATCATTTGTCCTTTGGTACGCATCATCTAAATTCCATCATTTATACAACATGATTTTACAGTACTCAGCAGAGAAATTGGTTATGGGATTCATGCAGACAGCTATATTTCACAATATTCATGACATGTAAAGACTTACTGTTATTGAGAAACTGGAGTTATATCACAAGGAAGTAAAAAAAAAAAAAAAAAAAAAAAAAAGAATGCTCTCCAAGCAAAGGGTCCCTGGCCAAATATCTTGCAAAGACTTTGCCTAAGCATGCATTCCTATTTTTCTGGGTGATCACACTGAATCCCAGTTGTGCAGATATCTGAATTGTGCAAAACACATCTGATACTTTTCTCACCATGAGCAAACTTAGAACCTGAAAACACTATGTCTACACTATACCATAAAATCTTGATATCTATTAATAGTTTAATATCTGTTGCAGGTTTGTCATGCAGCATGCTCATCAGGTGGCCTCAAAAAACATAACTGGAAATTTTTATTTAAACTTTCATTGTATATTCTCTGCTGTAAGTCATAAAAGTCTGTTTTCAGACTATTTACACAGAAATTATACAGATAAATCAAGCATCTCAAATTAGACAGAGACTGATCAAGGCTTTCTATGAGCTGTCTTTAAATTACAGCCTCTGTATTCAAGGGGCTGACAAAATATATATTGATAGTTTTCCAAGAGACTATGGATTTGGGTGATTTTTATCCTTGTGAACAGTTGGGCTCACATTTCAAACAGCTTCGGACTCCTACTTACTGAAAAAAAATAATAATCCTTAAAGTACTAAAAGTCCTAGGTGAATTTTGAAAGAGCAGACTAGTAAACAAACACATATGTCAGTATCATCCTTCTGTCTTGCAAAAAAGTTAAAAGCTTTGTAACAAAAAACAACCCGGAACACAACCTAGATATCCATGGGAGTCACTGATCACTCTGATGTACGCACATTCCAGATTCATTTCACTGTAAACACTTTGCTACAATAGCCTCCCACTCAGATCCACAGAGGTGGAGTCTGGCGATAAGTGCTCTGCTGGGGGTTGCTGATGTCAAATAGTGCAGGTCACACATCACTTACTGCAATACCCCAGCCTACTTCTGGTGCATTAGTTCCTAGTTCCAAATGCTGCTGCCCAATGATGGATATGTTTTCATAGGAATTTGGAGAAAAGAGAAGGGGGGAGAAGTAAACAAATACCAGAAAATTCCAGTGTTCACTGAACAAAAATGGGAATATTTACTTTGTGTTATGTATGTTACATATATGTATACATATATGTATGTATATATGTGTATATATATACACACACAAATATATATATATATACATATGATTACAAATAATTGAAGGAACCCAAACATGATAAATGTCTGGAAGTCTCCCCTCCGTCTGTAATGGCTAAGAGGCATTGCTCCTGCACCACTAGTCTAGGACATGGTTTCAGCTTAGGTGATTTCAGGAGCTTCTGCCTGTACCCTTGAGCTTCCGCAAGGAGAGGAGAGCACAGAAGCAATGTAGAACGAAAAGTAATTCCAAATTAGACACAGTGGCTGGGGAAGCAATGAACCAAGAGACAAACACCCACGCAGACATTTCAGATGGTAGAAGTGCATCTTGGGCTCTATGGAAACATCCTGCTGTGCTGCTAAACCCTGTACTGCTCTCAGAGCTTCACTACAGCTCACTGGTAATGGGTTTGAATTCTCGACACCAGCCAAACAATCAGAATCGTTAACTTGAATGTGTGCCAGACCACAACTATTTGCAAACTAATATCTCAAAGAAAACAGTCACTGATTATAATTAGCCTTCAGAATTATACTCATCATTGGCAGACACTGATTAGCTTTAATTTTACAGCTTATTTGAAAATGAGTTGCAGACAATACTTCTTGCTAATTTCCAAGGAGGATAATGGGAACCTTTTATATAACCTCTTGCACAGCTGTCTGTATGAGCTGATAAATGGCTGTCACACACTTGGCATTTCACATGTTCCTGGATTTTATGCTAGTGTTGAATTTTGGTTTTGCACAATTGGATTTAGAATTTTGGGTCTTCATTTCTAATTAAAAGATAACGATCCCAATTTGAACCTTGCATCCTTTACAAAGATGCATACCTGTAGTATACTCACTTGAGATATTGGGATTTCATGTCAAATACTTCCCATTACTCCCCACCCCCACCCCCCACACACACACTTCACTTTCTCTTTCATTTTCCTCTCGGTCATTGCCTACCTACATTCCATTTTAATTAAAGAAAATTATACATGGCAAAATTTGAAGTATTTAAGTGTTTTCAATTATTTCTTCCAGAGAGCAGAAGAACTAGGCAAGACCTTTAAAACCTAAACTTGACTATTTAACAACTCTATTAATGATTTGCACTTATTTAAAGTAGCTAATATCTTTAAAATATTTATCTCTTTCTTTTACTGTTCCGGCAGAATTAGAACATTCTGATGATTCATTCATATTCATCCGCAATGGATAATTTGACTGTGCCTATTTCCATCAAAATATTATCTGCAGAATATTGCATTCATTATTATTTCAGATGGCATTCCACGTTTCAGCAGAATTTGCCAATCTGCATATTGCCTGTATTATTCTGTTTTTCATCTGGAGAGTGAATGATGTTTTATAATCACAAAGCCAAGAAAAAATGAGTAGAGCAGAGGTAGTGCTTAAGTTAGTTTGGGTTTTAATTTGCTGCACTGCACACCTTTCAAATGTTGCTATAAGCAAAACTCATTCATGCACTACAGGGCATTTAATTCACTTACAAATAATGGAATAGAGGGGGAAAAATAGGAAAAGATAGTAGAAAACCAGCATGAAATAGTTACAAAATTCAGAGGGGTAGGGGTGGGAATTTGAAAGAAAATAGAAGTTCTATTGAATGAACAGTATGTTTACATATCTGTGAAAAGTATTACACCTTTTTCACATTTCCCCACAGCTATATAAAATGTTCTTGTGATTCTCTTCTCTCCTCTTGCCTGTTTTGTCTTTCCTTTGTTCTATTGCTGGTGCAATGATCCCAGTTACCACTGATGTAATTATTTCCATCATTTATAATCATGTCATAGCTTTGTACTTTATTGTAGCATCTGAGCAAGTAATGAAAGGGATAGAAAATTTTTGTAGCTTCTGAACTCAGGAATTCACTGAGTACCACTTCACTGTAGTAGATCACCAGAGAAAAATCATTGTCTCCCTAAGACCTGGGACAGATTTTAGTCAATTGCTATTTGTCAGCCTTTACAAAAAGCTACCCTGGGCTACCTCAAATTTCTGGTGTTTAGTTCCTTAATTATGATATTCTCAGCCTCACAGTTAATGAAAAATAATCAAGTTAGAGAAATGAAATTAGCTCTTCATCTAAGATTGTTCATTAGCTGGATGGTTGGTTAGTTTTCCTGACCTAAGAATGAAGTACAAAGTGACTTCAGAATTCCATGTTCTGTTCAGAGAATATTGTGCTTGCTGGCACTGTATACATCTAGAATTAAATTGTGCTGGTATAACCAGCATTCTGAAACCTGCTTGTAAAATTAAAAACAGTACTGCTATTCTGCAAATACTAGGCACTTCAGTATCACAAACTCTTTGACAAGCTCTTATATACTAACTACATTAATTATGGAGTTCGGATGTTAAAAATGAATTCCCTTTTATTCTTTAGGACCAAGAAATAAAATATGTGCTATGATTTTAATTGGTGAGTCAAAGACTGTGCTAGGCTGCGACTTCTAATTAAAGCGTATTACCACTCTTCCCCGTTGTAGTGATGTAGCAGAAATTTTGTCTCCCAGTATGCATAATGATTAAAGCACTTCCATCCTAGCCATTGCTTATGCAGATGGTTCATATCCTTCTGTACTTAAGCTATTTTCATTTACAGTAGGCAGTCTTTTTTAGTGTATGAAATAGTCCAAATACTCATGAGTATGTTCAAAGTAATATAATCTGAAATGCCAGTACTGAATTTCTGAATAAACTGGCTTCCATGTTTTCTTTGGGCCACTTATCTGAAAACTCAGTTTTGGTACAGGACAGCTCATGGAATCAGGAGTGGCATTAATGGCAGACAAAACAAGAAAACTTTTCTAGTTAATCTCAATTTGTATAAAACAGTGTCACGTACTGCTCAAGAAGTCACTGTCATTTGGTTTCTACCTTATTTTCCCCTGAGGATTTCTGACAGAATGCAATTTCTGTGTATATCTTGAATGCTGAGCCTAAGAATCACCATTAAGAGAACAAACTGAACCCTTACTCTTGTGCATATCTTATCCCTGTTTAACACCTACTCCTAGAAAATAAATTTAAAAAAATAATACAAAACTTGGGAAGGAAATTTTTAAAATCTGGTTAAAGAAAATTCAGTTTCAGCTATCACTCAGGAACTGACAAAGGGGCCACTATTAGTCAGAATGATAATGCATTTTTTACTGTGACAACAAGACAAGACGACTGTTCTGAAGAACAAAATTATTAGTGGAGTACCTAAGCCAACATAGTTCTTGTGCTCACTACAGCAAGAGGGTTCGGATTTTTGTGATATAATAAATGCTGAAAGAACTTCTGTGTTGAGAATATTATGAACAGAATTTATTTCAGTAGTTACATTCTGCTTAAGGTGGGAAAGATGTATTTATGATATATGATTGTTAATAATAGTAAAGTTTAGAAGCTGTATCATGATTTAACTTTTGCATAAAAAGTAATAATTTTATGCACATTTGTTGTTTCCTGAATTGTTATTAAGGAAGAACATAGAAACAAAGAGGATTTTTCTGAATCAGATTATTTTTTATTCAGTCATCCATTTAAAAGACTGAAATACATTATATATACGCATACATATGTGCATACATATATATACACACATATATACTCCTTAAATCAGGGAATGGAAGTCAACTGAAGAAAAAAAAGTTTATTTTGACAGAGATTCATGTTATCTGTTTCCAGCCAGAGCAACTATCTTTGCTTCAACTGAGCAGTTTCAACAAAAGGAAAATGCCCTTAATAATCTGTTGACTCAAACATTGTCCTATGAGTGGATGGATACCAGGGTGTGAACCTGTCCTGAAGACTTCTCTGTTCCTTATCTCACAGTGATAGAGAACAATGAAATTTTTAATTCAGGTTCCAATCTTCAGACATGCTTTTGAAATAAGTAAGCACTGGCCTGTTTGGAGGATGCCTCATTTTGGAATCCTAGCTATTCTAAAGGGGAAATATGCCGTGTTCATAATTCACTCACCAAGACATCTTTCTTTGTTTTAGCGACTGCTGATAATCTATCCTTCTTAATAAGAAATAAAGTTGCTCTTCAATGCTGTAGGAAAAAGGTCAAAGGAAAAAGGACATTTGGCATTTCTATGATATTTTCTTTTGCTCTAGAAGTAAACATAGTACAAATAATTCTCACAAAAGCAATACAGAATAGGAACATACCCCAGGCAATATGTATGTATGTATTAAGAGTAGTAAAAGGCAAAAGCATAGTACTAAAAGGAATAACAGTGATTTATTATAGCTTTCCCATATTAAGAAATCTAAAACAGGCTGACTTAATATTTAATAAAGTCAAATAGTGTCCTTCTCATCTTCCCTGTTAAAAACATGTGAAGCCTTGCAGATTTCTCCATTTCTGTCATGGAGAGATACATGACCAATGTTAACTGGAAGTATAAATCTGCAAGCTAGTGTTAGAATAAGCAAACATAAAAGGTCAATGTAATCTTCTGCAGAGAGCCAGCACTAGACAAAGCCAGGAGGCAACATTGCTAGTCCAGCCTTATATAGATTTTGCTCTATTTCTGGCATAAATTGAAGAAAAAAATTCAGAGCTCCCAGGGATTATCTCAAATAGTGAGAAAGAGGTGATGGAGTGAGAATTAGCACAAAAGAATTATGAGAGTTAAATATGTACTAAGTAAAGTGGTCACTGGTGTTTTAAAAGATGAAGAGAGAGAACATAGTAAGAATGAAATGAAAAAAGAAATCATCACTAACAGGAGAAAAAAAATACTCAAATGTAGTATAAATACAAGAAGATGAGGGAGGTAAAAAAATAATAATAAACTAGATATAAACTGGAATTACTGAAGAAGTGCTTCTGAAAACTATCAAAACACAGCAGTAGATATTATGAAAAAATCTAAGTTGTTTAGGGTAAAAATAGTATTCTACTGCAACATGTTGTACTTCCTAAGTGATCTTAAAATTGAAATAATGAAATGCCCTTATAGTTCCATATGAAGTATATATTTTCCTCAGTTAGCTTAGCTATGCTGTGAGGATAGAAAAAAATCTGAGTCTGGGGCTAATAAGGTGTGTGCAAATGCACATCTTATATTTATAAATATAGTTATATTGGTAGTAGGTGAATGGTTAAACTAGATCTTGGAGGCTTTTTCTATCTTTGGTGATTCTGTGGTTCAAACCACAGATGTTCTGTGGGCCCAGCTATCTTACTGAATATCGTACTGTTAGTAATTGCAAGACCTACAAGGTGACCTGTGTGATTTCTTATTCTGTTCTTTTATTTTTAATATTATATAAATTTCTTAGACTGGTTTATTTATGAAAGTGTAATATATGTGTTTTATGCACGGTGCTGGTGCTACAATAGCATTTTTTTTTATCATCAGCAACTTATAATTCATCAGCAGTGAGAACAAAAACCCTCAAAACAAAATGGTAACCTCAGCCAAATACAATTATCAGTCTTACCATATTCAGAACATTAAGTCGTGAAATGGTCAAAATTCTAGGAATACACTAGCACAGAATTTGAGCTTCTGTACTAATTTTAGGGTACTAAATGTTAGATACGCTTGCATTCATAGCCATTGTTTTATCAATTTTTTGCTGTTGCTTTCTGTTTGTTTGTTGTTGTTGTTTTAAAAAAAGACATTCACATTCTTTATATAGGTGATTACTTCCAGTAGTTTTTTGAACATCTCAGTTCAACAAAGGTTGTAAGTAGTAGGGTATGTCAGAATGTCAGCATTCAAAAGCTTTAAATTTTTGCCATTTCTCTACAGTCAAAACTTGAGTAAATGTGTTGAGCATTTAAGTATGAAAGTATGAAGTATTTAAGTATGAAAACTCTATAGTACAGCAATCCTGATCTATGAAACTTACCCTCTGTATATGCCAATAAAGCAATGCTGGCTGATATAAACGCCACAAAACCCTATCCTAAGCTTCATATTCCACACAAATCCAAAAGCCTCCTTCACTGGGTTCTAACAGATGGCTGTCAATCAAAAAATGCTTGATTAAGCTTTCATGCATCACGTCAAATACAATGCTGTTCATAATGATAACTGATAACACCGGATCTAACAAATCATTCCCTTATAGGGTGCCATACATCACAGTTCAGTAAGTCTGCAGATGTAGGACAGACTAAAAAAAGTCTGTCAGGTATCTTCACACAAAAAGAAGTAACAAAAGTGGTTTAAAGGATTCATTAAAAAGACAAAGATAATTTTCATGCTACAGGCAGGCATAGATGTAGTGAGAAGCATTACTTATCTTTCCAAGTTCTTTAAGAATTGCATAGCCTAAGCTTTCTTGCTTCTGTTATTGCTAAAAAAAGTGTTGTGAAAATGCCACAAGACAAGGTCTTTGCTGGAACAAACTGGTATATTCTGAATTTTAAGTAATCTGTGTTCTTACACTCACCTACAGTGAAGAAGATTAAAATGTGAATATTACTTTGAATTAGAGAAAGAAAAGAGAATGATGAGTGTTTACTAGATATACAGATTGTTTTCTTGTTTATTCTTGTGTAATGGTAATTTGGAGATTACTCGGATTGCATCTGATTTGAATATTACCACACCATAATTTTATCTTTTACTATAATAGACTTCCATTTATTTAGACATAAATACTGCTTTTGGTCAGATTAGTTCTGGTTCAAGCAATATCACTTACACATGCCTTGTATAGTTCTTTCGCATGAGCTGGTCTGAAATAATCTAATCAGATGTATCTCTGAACTGGCACATAACAGAACTGCATACCGCCATACACTCTGCCAGACATCCTTGTTTTGCAAATACATTCTGAAATAAAAAAAGTACTGCAGCTCCTTGTGTAGAAAGAAATGAAGGACACAATGGAGCTGTGCCCAAAATGATACATAAAGTCAGATATGACCTCAAGTAAAATATTTACCTCTTTAATTCCCAAGTTTTAACAGTCTCTAATATGGTGCGGCTGCCATTGTGCTCTTAATAAGATTTCTGCCAGCGGAGTATGTAACATTCAGTGCTTAATGATACTTTCATCTTCCCAAGACAGTGCACATTTGCTTTGCATATGAAAAATTTCTTAAATTAGAATCTGAACTATAGTGTCAAAACACTTCTTGAAGAAAAGGAAAGTGCAACAGAGGTGCTAAATTCAGAATGTGCTCCACTGCGCATTAGCAATTAGTGGTCTTCTCAGCCATTTATTTTCCAGAAATAAGAAATGAAAGCCTGTACAATAAAATGACAGAGTGCCATTTGACTAGGAATTGTAGCTCTCTCTTAACATTAACAATATGTATCCTAACACCTGCAGCTCCAGCTTGTGCCCTTCTCCTGATAATCTCTTCTCCTTATGCACAGGGAACTCAAATACTAAACTGCGTTATTACCAATTAGAATGTTGTGCTTCCATGTTTGATCAGCCTGAAACACTATTCATAACGTGTTTTGTGCATAAAATAAAATAGTTTCCCAAAAGGGGAAAAAACCTTAGATCACCTGCTTTGGAGAATGTCATTTAAATGGAAATCATTTACAACTGGCAGGGAAAAACAGGCAAGAGATCTAGACTAAAGGGCTAGAGTGAATTTTCACTGTTAAATCTATAGTTGCACTTTTTGTTTTGCATGTCACAGAAACTTCAGCATCCAGCAAACATAAGTCACAATGCATTTTCCTGAATTCTCCGGAAATTCATCTACATGTAAAATTTCCTGTAGCTACTGAGTAAGCCTTAGGCTCTGTTTGACAGAGAAGGTGGTGACTGAAGCGTACCTTCAGGGATTGTTTCAGCTAAAAGACTAGTGCAGAGCCTACCACTGCTCAAAGCACAGCTTTTTATGTAAGGTCATCAACTTACTTGCCAAGAATAGTGATTTCACCTGTAGAGAATTCCAAAACTATATTCCAGCCATAAGTGAGTAAATAAGTTACTCCTTGAGTGCTGTGTCTGGTTTGTTGGATTGTATTCCATGTGCTTTTAATGAAATGGAATTGAAATAGCAGTGAGTAGTAAGAGCATAATATACAAAAACAACTAAATAGTCTGAAACACTCCAGAGTTTTTTGAGGAAATGTTTTTCAAAATAGGGATCACTTTTTTAGGCCTATGTAGTGTATTGCTAAACTGAAAATGCATATATTAGAACTTCTAAAAATAGAACTTTCCTTCATTATTTCTAACACTATAAAACTATAATGACTTATCAAGATCAATCATGAGAGATTTTCAGTACAAACAGAAAATGGAGTAAAGAATTGAAGCTTATTCTGCCATTCAGATTTAAAAACCATATACATTGAGCAGAATAAGAACAGATCAGGTAAAAACTCAAAGTATTAACTTTAGTTACATCGTAATTCTTCATTTGCTATTTTCCTTTCAGTTAAGAGAAAAAGATTTGTATGTGAATTTCTAACAAAAGAACTGACTTCCACAAACACAAACCCCTAAGCTGGTTTGTGGCTTCATACAATATAAATACAGCAGCAAAGTTTCTTGTATATGCTCTTCACTAGGTCTATCAAATTGAAATAATCCTTCAGTAGGGAGACTATTAGACCTTTCCCCCTTCAGTGATTCACAATATCAAGTCACATTTTCTACAAATAAATTAACAAAAAAGTGGGTTTCTTTGTTTGTTGTTGTTCTAAATGAAAAGCAAAGGAAAACTAAGGAGGTAGAATGTCAAACTGTTTGATTTGACTGCATTTATCAGCCAATCTCGCTAACTCAAAGGAGGGTTGGGAGATGACATACTATACAGCAAGGCAAATGCTTTCTTATTTAGCTTCATTTTTTTTTCTTTGACTAATATTAGATGTCTAGAGCTGCACTTACAGATTGATAAGCCATCAACTTTCCAGGTATGTAAATACCTGGGAATTTATTGCTATTAAGAACATTAGATCATATATATATATATATATATATATATATATATATGATCTAATATATACATAGTTATATATATATATATAACTATGTATAGCACCTGGTCTTGGAAACCCTGATCAGTTTTAATGAAGATAAAAATAAATAAATAAATAGGGACAAATTAGAGTAGCAACAAGCTGGGGAACTACAAGCATATTATGATATCTTTATGATATCTTCAATTTTTATTTTTATTAAACATATGAGGCTTAATTTACAGTTAAGGAAACATCTCTTTTAATTAGTATGCCTCTGTTCTACCTGTTAAAGTGTTACAAAGAGAGTATGAGTAACAAATGTAATAAAAGTTAAGCAAATTTACTTATCCAAATAGCCAAAAACAAGATAGAAAGAAATCTACCAGCCTGCTATTACATGGTCTTCACTTTAACTTCCAATTTCTGGCTTATTTTAACATATTAAACTGCTTCAGGGCATCTGTAGGCAGTATAACAGAAAGTGTTAACTCAAACTATTTCACTTTTCTCCTATATCTTGAGGGCAATTTTTGAAGTAGTTTCTGAACTAATCTGTGAACTTCAGTCCTGTTGCCAGTCACGAACTTATGAAGTTTTTATTGAAGGTGTTGATTTTCACACAGCTGTCCTCATCTCACATGGTCTCAGGACAGGACTGAGGTAGAGTTGCTAAAGCAACTTCAAAAATCCTTCAATAAATTGCAAGTGCCAAAATCTTGTTCTGTTCCTGTGTTATTTGTTTGCATATATACTCCCAATATTCACTCAAAGCATAGGGATCAACACAACAGAAACAAAACCTGTCTTCTGTCATATTTTTCAAATGAGTAGATACAGGTGATTCTTATTCAGTGGTTTGTTTTATAATGACATTAATTAAGAAATCATTTTACATACAATTCTTTGTTCTAACATTATCTTCAAAACAAGTTATTGTTTGGTAGAAATTTTTATTACTCTTAACCAGTGAGAATTTTTAAAAATAATGATAAAATGATTTTTAAAAATAATGATAGAATTTAACGCGTAGGAAGGCACTCAGTGTTTTACACTTAGGAAGCCCATCTGAGACAGAGCCATCCAGCATATGATCAAATGTAAAATAACACCCTTGCCTGCTTGCAAAAGAAGGTGGAGCAATGCTTGGATAATTATAATTTCTGTTCCACTGATAATGAGATAAGTATATCACAGACCTCACCTTAGGAAGTCTGCTTGAAAATCATAAGGTCAGCATCTGCAGCACTTCACTCATTCACGATACTCAGTCTTTCATATTCCTTCCTGTGAGATGCTCATTCCCAATACAAGCAGAATGCAGCTATGGCTTCATGCAGTTTGGGCCACCCTATGCAGCAGGGTGCCTACTGCCAACAACTTGTCCATGCTATTGCCGCAGTCAGAGCAGAGCTCTTGCTCAAACCAATACCATGGAGTATTCTGAGTCACTGGTAGCTCTGAACAAGGATAAATTACTGAAATGCTCATCTCCAGCCGAGCTGGGCCCTTGGTATATCTGTGTATACAAATAAGTATGCAGACAGAAGGAACATTAGCAAATATTGCCATTTAAGCAATAACCCTTTCTATGATTATAGGCAGAGGAGACAAGTTCTAAAGCATGCACTGAATATTTGCTTGTTTTTGATGAAGATAACCAGCTATTGCTCATATAAGGATGCATTTTTGTTAGAGAAGAAAAAAAAAAAAATCTATGTGATGACAGCAGTAATTTTTTTCCATATAAATGTGTTATCAAGCTTAAATAGTGAGGAATAAATCATGAATATTCAATCTTTTGGCTTGCCTGAGTGTATTGGTGGTAACTATACAGGCGCTAACAAGAATGGTAATTACAAGGATGGCAGTAGAAGTATAGAAGGTATAAGGGGAACTCACCAGTGATGACGCTAGGAGCTGAGGCAACCTTCACTAGCAAGCAACCTCCAAGAGATGCTGCCTCAGCGAGGGTCAGCCCTTAAATGAGGTCTCAGAGGAGGTGGAGTTGAACTCCATAACTTTCACCTGTGCTCCTGCAGCTGACCCCACACTTGCCTCAGCTGATTAATCAGTGGTTCACGCTGTGATTACCAATCTCCCATACACCTGAGCCACATTTAGCGAATGGAAATTGTCTTGGGCTACATATATGTAGGTCATTCCAGAGTGATTCTTCCTATTTATCTTCGTGGAAACTACAACACAGAGAGCACAATAACACTATTCAGTAGAGCAAATTCTCAACTACAAAACACTATTTTTCAACATAGTCATCACCATTAGCTTCACATTTTCACCAGCGATGAACAAGAGCATGCATACCATGCCCATAACAATCTGTACCAGCTAAAGTGACCTGCTGTCACCACTGCTGAAACACACCACCCACCTCCTCACTGTGCATTCACCATTTGGCTCCCATAAACATTCAGCAAGCATTGCTGATGTCAATGGGTGCAACTTTTTTTCTGCACAGAATAATTTAGTTACAAATCTTTGCTTCACAAATGCTTCCATGCCAGAAGCATTCATCAGACAGCTGACCATTCTGTCAGACAGCCCCTCTGCTGCCATCTGTCACATGTCAACAACATGTAACATTATTGTTAGGAAGGTTCATCCTCTATTGCCATACCACAAACATCTGCATCTGACATCACAGGCCAACATAGTAAAATCAGAGGAACTACTTTCAGAACAGCCCACAAATATGTAAGCACTTATTAAATTACACATACACATTCCTAACAAAAACTTTTCCTTTAACATGAAAAATAATACATTTTTCTATTTATAATATATGTGCTATGTTCTCTGCTGTGACAAATGAAGTGACCAGCAATTCAAACAATAACAAAAAGCCATGCATTTTAGATAATCTGATGGTTTGAGGACATTCTTAAATTCTAGGACAGAGTCAAATAATTCAGATCTGAATTTTTACTATTATTTGAGTCATTAATAACCAGAGGAGACTTCTATTCACACATCCACTCTACAGCAGAGGAGTCTTTGTCATGTATATTGAAGTTTTGATAACTGTTTCCGTGGTAGAAAGGAGTTGCCAAACCTCTGTACAAGTCACGAATCTGTTAAGTCTCTCCACCAGATAGAGGTTTTCTTGCAAGACTAAGCATCTTGGCTCTGTTACTTCCTCATGTGCTTTGTTCTGTGATAAATTAACCCACTGAGTTACTGCATGAAAAGCATCTAACTTTCCTCTGCCTCTAAATACTACCAGTATGTTGTGTTGCAGTGTACAAATGTAACCAATATTCAGCCCTTTCAGGCAGTAAAATGAACAAAGCTCTGGAATTCACCTACCATATGTTCTTTGTGATTGCCCAAGAGGAACAAGTATTGGAAGTTTCCTCATCCTTCAAAGATGCTGAGAAACAGAAATACTGTTTTAATCTGGGTTTTGAATTGGGGAAACAAGGGAAAAACAAACAAACAAACAGTAAAATAAAAGAAAGGCCACTGACAATGGAGAGTCATTGTCAGTAATTCAAATAGGAATGCAGATAATCCAGAGGCTTTCAAGTAGCTATTTGATTACAGGTTAAGTAGATGTTTATCTAGTAAATACAGTGAATAAATCCTCAGTATACTATGCTTTACTTAAACCTGTATTTATGGGACATTTGTTTCTCATGACAATTAAGTATCATATTTCAAATAGCATCTTGGTGGACCTAATCTGCAGGCTGTCAATAAAATTAACATCGGACTGGAGCAATTCTTTATGACAAATTCATATCAATCTTAAACCACTTATATTACTGACTGCCTGGAAATAGCAATTGTGTTGCTTAGTGGCACCAATACAGTTTCTCAGAATGATCTCTAAAAGACCAAACTCCATCAGGAACTGAAAGAATAGGAAACAATTCAAAGACCTGAAAGTCTCCTTTTTCCAATAATCTGTAGATATACCATAGTCCTTACAGGGACTAAAAAATTACCTCCACTAGAATACTTACGTTACAAGAAATTATTCCAAATTTAAATTTAGGTAACAGTTCCATCTTAACAAGGGAATTTAAAACATTTCTTTGTAGCCTAAGTGAAAGGGCTGGGGGTGGAAAAGTCTCTGCACAGTCAATGTGGATTTCCTTCTGAAGTGATTGAGTCACTACTAAGTGTTTTTTGAGGGGGGTGATTTCTTAGGCACTGATTCACTGCAGCTCATGAGGAACAGACAAGATTATACCACATTGTTTTTCAGGTGCTTCAAGACTGCTCAAAGAGGAGCACAAGAAGCATACCTACATTTATGGAAATAACACGTGTACATGAAAACGTATCTGCTATCACACTTATTGAAGACAAGAATTTTGATTAATATATTTAAAAACAAATAAAGTAAGATCATGCAATTATTTGCATTTCAGCTTTTCAACCTTTTAAAATTAAGTATGGGATGAAACACTAATTGATTTATTTAAATCAAACCTATGCTTTAAGAAGATTGTCTAATTTTACTCTTGACTCCAAAAGCTTTTTGTAATTTCTGCAGATTGATTTAACCTGCTAAGCCTTAGTTCTCACTTCACACAGAAAACTGACAGCACTTGACACACAGAAAAAGCTTTTTTGCTCCTATTAAAGTGCTCTTCTTCCTGTTTTGAGGACCAGAAGCAGATGGGTGATGTCCTCCAGAGTATGACCATTTTAATTATTCAAGCTGTCTGCACTACAGCTAAATATTAGAACAACATGAAAGTAATTATAATATTAAAAAACATATACTAAACAACTAAAAAAACCCACAACTAACAAACTTCCTGAATACCCAAATCCAAGCTATAAAGCAAACCCACAGTGTCTCTACTCTGAGTTTATCTCCTCTGTCTCCAACATCATTTCAGTATCTGAAACTGGAAGTTAAGGCATATTTCAAATAGACACAGTAGGGAATGTAGTGAAGAAGTGATATAATTAAAAGCATAAGTTTAGCTCGTAATTAATTCTTCTTGATTTTTATTTTTATTTTTTAATGTTATTACCTCAAGCAAGGAGGGAATTTGAGGGCTGGAACTCTAGAGAATTCAAAACATCCTCACATGTATTTTATTCTCTCTCACATATCATATGTTCCCAAGATGGGTCAATCCATCTTTAGACGCTTAGGGCCAAATCATGTATACGGAAGTCTGTGAAGCAGATGGTGCCAAGAAGAGGTAGGGAAAGGACTGATGTAAACTTCAATTAAATAGATTCAAAGCTGTAATACTGTCTGCAATTTTAAAGTGTAAAATCATAATGCTAGACAATTCATGTTGCTATAGCACTATTTTTTGCAGAGCAGAAGTGAGAGGAAGGGTTGACAAATGAAATTATTAATCTGCAAGAAACATAACGAAGGCAGAATATGGTACACTGTCCTGAGGAGTCTAAAGTTTTGTCTGAGAAATTAAAACACTACTTCCTTCAGAATTATCATTACTTCCCCAATGGAGAATATTGTCCTGTCAGATCTGCTGGCATCATCATACATGTACCTTTCTATAACATGTTTCTGTCAAATAAGAATTTAAAAAAAAAAAAGTATCAGTCTTCCTCTTGAAAGCATCTGGGTTCACCCAGATTGCTTTGACAGAATGAGGCTGTATCAACAACATACAGTTCTGTTGACAGATTTGAGGAGGCAGGGAACGTTAGTGACAAACCAGGTGCAAGGAGGTGCAGGCAGCAGTATCTTAGGCTGCCACAATAAAATTGCAACAAAAAGTCCTCTGTAAACACAGCCAAAGAGGCAGCACCATCTTCCCATCTTTATCAATGACATCAACAGGGGGTTGGAGTGATACCTCTGCAAGTTTACTAATGACACCAAGCAGTGTGGTGCTGTCAGCACATCAAAAGAACACGATGCCATTCAGAGATACTTAGGCAGGCTCAAGCAGTAGGCCCAGGTGAAATTCATGAGGTTATAGAAATCCAAATGCAAGGTCTTACATCTGGCAACCCCCACTATCAGTACAATCTGGAGGATGTAAGGAAGGAGTACAGCCCTGCCAAAAAGAACTTATGGGTAGTGATGGATGGGAAGCTGGACACAATCCAGCAATGTGCCCTTGCAGTTCAGAAAGTCAACCATATCCTGGCCTGCATCAAAAGAAGTGTGGCCAGCAAGGTGAGGGAGACAATCCTGTCCCTCTTCTCTGCACTGATGAGACCTGGAGTACTGTGACCAGATGTGAAGTCACAGTACAGACATGGACCTGTCAGAGCACATCCATAACAGATCAGCTATATGACTATACATGAATTGGTCTCTCCCAAAACAGTTACTACTTCTAATCCTCCAGTGAAAAACTGTTGTTTCTCAATAAAGAAAACAGTAACATTTTTAACTAATCTTCACTCTTCTATGATGTTTACCTATTTCTAAAAAGTCTACATTCTCTTAAATGTGAATAATTTACTCCGTTTTTCCAGGTACACTCTGTACACTATTTTAATAAAATCTGTTCTGAATTACTCTGCTCCTGACTTCTCCCATGATGAATGAGCCTTGTTTTGATCTACAATGTCATGCAAAGTCAACAAACTTATCAAACATGTAAGATAAAACTATCCTGTGCAGGCCTCACTGAATTCATGTAATGTACCACTCATGACACCTTAGCCATAAAATAGAGAATCCCAACTTCCTTAATGTTGTCCTGTGACTGCTACCAGCTCTCCAGAAGCCAATGGTCTTGTCCTGAAATCCTGTCTGGAGTTGCAGCCTTATGTTAAGTGGTGCTATCATCTATCCATTCAAGAATGTGATCTTGAAATGTAATTTTCAGACCAGAATATTAAGATAAAGTGAAACAAGCTAGAAGATGCTCAGAGGATAACATATATGATCAAAAGAAAAAGTTCAGTAGTTACCACAAGAGTAGTTTCACATCCTCATAAAAATATATGGCCAAAATGATCAATAGACATTTTTAACATGATTTACACTTTTCTTGTCCTCATAGCAGAATATTTTAAAACAAAGGCAGCAGGCTGTAGAATATTTCAATAGCATGAACAATTTCTATAATGTGGCTTTGTCAACATTCGTTACAGGTTGCTTAAACAATCAAGTTTATAGTAACAATCCTGATTATGCTTAACAGAGACATTTTATGCTCCATTAAATGTATTGTTCTTACATTGTTATTTTAAACAAGCTCAGTAAACTGAGTTTTTAAAACTGAAGTGCAGTGCCTAAAATAAACTGGAACTCAAGTCTTGCAGGTAAGGAAATGAAAATTTTACCAGATTCAGATCAGTAAATTGTCACAAAATAAACTTAATGCTATTCATATTCTTACTGTAACTCTGAATACATTTCTAATAAATATTTCTAAAACTAAGGGGAAACAGTTCACAGAAGTTCATAATCTTTTAAAGAACTGAATATTTATTTTGCTTCTTGCAAAGGACCAGATTTGTACTGTATTTTCTCAGTTGAGCTAAAGGTTCAAAATTCTTAATTAATGGCTTTCCAATAATGCAAAGTCCAACATCATTCCTCTCCCCCATTTAAGTAAGATTGTTACCTGAGAGAAATTACTGACAGTTGTCATTTAAATATAGGTAGATACAGGCTTAATTCCTTCTTGACCTCTGGGTTTCTCTGGGAATCCATCATCTGCAGCTGAAGAAAAAAGTTCTATAAATTTCCCACTTATGTCTTGGCCATCATTTGAGCTTGTACTGCCTTAGTTTAAGATGCATTCCATTTTTCTGCCTCTTTATTCCCCCAGGAGACTCCCTAGAGTCACATGTAATAAAGAGAGTATTTGAACTTAATATGTCAAGCATTTCAGCTGTATGTTTAATTGATATTTCATGTAGAATTAAAATATGAAGTTCCCAACCATCAGGTAGAAAAGTTTGACAGAGTTCTTCAGGAAAAGCAATAGTACTTCTCCAAAACCTATTCTACCAATTTGAATAATGTTTTCATTCCCTGCTACTTATTTTGTTAAAACTGTACAGAATTCCTAAGCACAGTGCTGGGACTGTGTAATTTTCTACTACAAAAGAATATCACAGGATCAAAGAATGGCCTGGGTTGGAAGGGACCTCAAGGATTATAAATCTCCAACCCCCCCGCCAGGCAAGGCCACCAACCTCCCCATTTACTAGACCAGGTGGCCCAGGGCCCCATTCAACCCAGTTTTGAATAACTCCAGGGATGGGGCATGCACAACCTCTCTGGGCACCCTGTTCCAACACCTCACCACTCTCATAGCAAAGAACTTCCCCCTAACATCCAACCAAAATTCTTCCCTCCTTAAACTTAAAACCATTTCCCCTTGTCCTGCTGTTATCTACCTTTTCAAAAAGTTGACTCCCTCTTACATAGTACATAGGGTCTGTTTATGTACTGAAAGACTGTAATGAGGTTGCCCCGCAGCCTTCTTTTTTCCAGGCAGAACAAGCCCAGCTTCCTCAGCCTGTCTTTATAGGGGAGGTGCTCCAGCCCCCTGCTCATCTTCATGGCCCTCCTCTGGACCCTTTCCAACATCTCTCTGTCTTTCTTGTACTGGGGGCTCCATACCTGGACACAGTACTCCAGATGGGAACTCACAAGGGTAGAGAGGGGCAATCACCTCCATGTCCCTGTTGGCCACTCCTCTTCTGATGGAGACCAGGATGCCATTTGCTTTCCAAGCTGCAAGAGCAGACTGTTGGCTCATGTTAAGCTTTTCATCCACCAGGACCCCCAGGTCCTTCTCTGCAGGGCTGTTCTCAAGGACTACTCCTTCCAGTCCATATAGATGTCTGGGATTCCTCTTGTACTTTGCTGTGTTGCACCTCATTAGGCTTACCTGGGCCCACCTTTCAAGTCTGTTGACATTCCTCTGAATGGCATCCCTTTGAAGGATGAGAGAAGGGCCCCACAGTAAGGGAGAGAAAGGGACTTCACAGAAACAGAGGTAGTGAAAAGATTATCTAGAATATTTAGTTTATTTAGAAGTTGTTAGAAGAATGGGGATTGCAGATACTGGGTCTGGAATAACAAGGGAAATGAAGGCCATAAAGATAAGGGTGCAACAGCCCAGGGACAGTGAGGTATTGAAATGTCCACAGGGCAAGCTGGAACCGGTTTGGGGGGTACCCCTCCCACAGGGTAAAAAGTTCACAGCAAGGAAGACTATGAGCCTCCCTGAGCCTTCATCCTACAACCACCCCCACAACTCACCACACACATGCAAGGGGGGAGGGACTGTATGCTAATGGTATTGCAGGAATGTAATGAATATGTATCCAAATTCTTGCAAACCACTCATTATGCATTAATTCAGCCTATATCTGTAGCATGCTTTCTGCTAATGGTGTGCAAGTGAGGTGGAGCTATCCTTCTTGCACCAGTGTGTATGCACATCACCCATTAAACATATCTGCTTTATAACTACTTTGTGGATATAAAGTTTGATTTCTGCATGTCACCTTCTTTCCACTGTGTCAACTGCACCACTCAACTTGGTGTCATCTGCAAACTTGCTGAGGGTGCACTCGATTCCATCACTGATGTCACTGATAAAGATGTTGGAGAGCACCAGTCCCAAGACAGATTCCTGGAGGTTGCTGCTCATTACCGACCTCCACCTGGACATAGAACCATTAATCACCACCCTCTGTCTGCGGCCTTTCAACAAATTTCTTATCCATCAAGTAGTCCACCAATTTCATATCGCTACAATTTGGAGATAAGGATGTGGTGGGAGACCATGTCAAAGGCTTTGCTCAAGTCCAGCATGACCTTCCCCTGGTGAAGCTGTGCTGGCTGTCTTAGATCACACTCTCATTTCTCATGTGATCATTATGACTTCTCTGATTATCACCCAGCAGTTATGTTTTGCAGTTCAGCATGTGGTCTGTTTATATATTTCAGTAAGACGATAGTTAGCAAATCAGTTTCTTAGAATAGAGTGCATAATTCTTGTCTTAGTATCACCCTGTGATTTATCAAAAATAATGCATATAATTAATGCAGGGAGTTGCTTATGTTCAGAACTTCACATCAAACCAGTTGCAAGTGTTTCACTCCTGCTTCATAAGTTAGACAACTTCACCAGGGAACACTTGGAAAGACTTCAGACTGGGTGCTGATCAAGGATAAGATCCTCTATCTTATCAGGTCCCCTATCTTATCAGACTTCTGACAAACACAGTGTAATTACACCTGTATATCAAGTCAGGAGAGATCCTCACCTAGCTCCCAATGGCTGCAGCTCAACAGCAGGAACTTCCTGCCCCATGCAGGCTGCCATCAACGTTCTGTGGCAAAACAATAATGATGAGACAGGGTCAAAACATTAAGAATCATTTATCAGTCGGGATTTGACATTCTATGCAGTTGTTCAGATCTGGTACTAAGATTTGAATGTTTGTTTAGACAGCTACATCTTTGGTCTCTTAAGTTCTTTAATGCATTTTTGCAAAGTATTTTCTAAAAGACTTTTAGTGTACTACTAAAAATGAAATGTTGTACCCTTCTTTATTTCCAGATTTACACTTCACAGAAACAAACAACAACAAAACAAACAAAACAAACAAAGCAAAACAAAACCACCAGGAAGATTTAACACATCTGAATAATGTAATGGTACTCTGTTAAACTACAGAGTTATTTTCACACTCAGAGACAACTAGTAACTCTTCCCATGGGGATAGTTAGGCTAAGATGTTTATACATAAAAGCCTGAGAAATAGATCACAAATATATTAATCAAAATTATTTATGTACTAAGTGAATTCCATGGCAATTTTCAAATCCATAACTCAATTTTAATATCTCAGTTTCAAGTTACTGTGTCATTAATATGAAATTTACTTGATTCAAGCAAAAATTAACAAGTTCCTTTCCTATCTCTCATAGTTAATTTGACAGGTTTGGCTTCCTTTGTGTCTATGTATATAAGAGTTTATACGCAGGTTTAAAAGGGTCTTTAATGTATGTGCACGTATCCAAGGGAATAATTGAGAAATGCTATGAAGAAAGATGTGTGCTGCATCACTTTTTTCAGCATTCTTCAATAGTTTATACGTAGGGATCTAAGTAAAATGTTTTCCTCTTCTACAGGTCAGGAGACAAAGGGAGGTTGGATAAGATCAGTATCAAGACTAGAGGTCATCAAGTTTGGACTGTCGTATAATGATTACATTTTTCTGCATACAAATTTCAGTTCCCAGTTTTCTTGAATCTATGTGATTTTCTTAAGAAAAATTAAATAAGTGAGCACTTTGGAGTGTTTAACATTATGTATGTGATGTGAAATATCAAACACTTAACTACTGTTGAGCCACACCTAGGCTGACCTTGATTAACTTACCTGGGTAAATGATTCATAGTTAATAGAAACTGCAGCAGCTAAAATGCTTTTTTTTTTTTTTCCCCCCCCTTTAAAAAAAATAATTATTATTTAAATTTTGTGTACCAAATGTATTAAAATATGGTAGCATGTAAGCACTATACTATGCACTGTCTAGAGAGTTACTATTATTTCCTTTAAGTTGTTCTCTTAAATAATACCATCTAATAGGAAATAGAGGTTCCTTTACTCCAATCTCTACATTTTTGTGTCTGGAATTAAAATACTCTGGGTAAATTGTGTTATTTAGCTGAGAGAATGGACCCAGGGAATTGAGAAGGAAAAAACCAAACAAACAAAAAACAATTCAGCTAGAGGCAGTAGTCATGAAAAAGTTCATCATTATCATGGAGCTGCAGTCTAAAGAGCTGCTGGCGAGACAGTGACATTTAAAATGTGAAATATCTTTGCCTTCAGCCCTTAAAAGTTTTGGATTTTTTTTGTTTTGTTTTTTGTTAAACACAGAGTTGTGTTTGTGTGTGTATGTGTGTTTGTATGTGTTGTTCTTGTCTTTGTTAAATCAATGCAGTTTGGGATATTTTTCACATTTTACAATTTTTTTTTTCTTAAATTTTATTTAACCTTAAATCACAAATACATCTGAAACCTATTAAAATAGAAATACATTTTTTTCTTAACTTGCCTCCAACTTATAAAATAGAGACAGTGAGCTAATGATCTATCATCCAATAATTGTATTTTATAATTTAGGAAAAGGAGAATTACCACAGTTTATAGACGTGCTAAATCTTTGTTGAAAATGTCAATATATTTTGGTATATTTACTGTATTTATCAACTTAAAAATGTTTCTAGCTTGATAGATAAAATTTGTGTCAGAGGTTGTGACTCAGTTTCACAAATATGGGCTTTCACCGCATTTCTAACTCAGATAACCCTTTTACAGGTATGGACAATGTTCTATTTAAGTTTTTGAAATTCATATCACTTACTTGCTTGAAAAATAGGTTAAATGTCATTCTAGTCTCATGAAGTTTAGAACACATCTCTGAAGAAGGACAATATCAGAGAATTCACATCTCACTGCCTTTCTCATCATGCATAAGAAAAAGGCTTGTAACTGATTAAAAAAAAACAAAACAAAACAAAACAACCTTAATTCAAAACAAACAAACCCAAGAACAAAACAAAACAAAACAAAAACCAACAGGAAATAAGTGTAAAGATGAGCATCGACAAGTATAGAAACAGTGTTAAAGCTTTACTACAGGAAACTTCACTCTTGTTCTCAGTTTATAAGCAAATGCTTTTTACAGATGACAGTCACCAATGACAGCTTGGGAAACCACAGCTTCACATTTTGGAGAAAAATGACAGCTGTTAAATTAACTGAAATGACTATTGCCTGTGCTGTTTTAGTTAGCATCGCCACAGAACCAAGAAATAGCCCAGTTCCAATCTCATTGCAGACTTGGAAGCTTTCCTTAGCATGCGCAAAAATACATATTTTCCATCTTAATTTCATAGTAGCGTCTCTTTCTCTATATTACAACTTTCCACCTAGTTGCCTTTTGCTACTTTCTGATGAGGGTATATAGCAATCAGAAAGGTCAGCATGGTGGAAGGGTAACACAGGAGCATAGTAGCAAAGCGACTAGTATAAATAGAACGGTGTTACCAAAAATAAATAAATAAATAAATAAATAAATAAATAAATAAATAAATAAATAAATGATCTCCCGTATCTGAAGATATAGGCTCAGAGGAAAAACACCACAAGAGAGGGATCTTCATCCTGAGACCCTTCTCCAACTGCAGCCAGCCCATAAATGAGGTCTAAGAGTGGTGCAGCCTTCCAGTAACTCAGCTGAATTGCCTTCACCTGTGCTTCCAGAGCTAGTGCACTACATGACGTTATGATGTGGAGTACCAATAAGCAAAAATCATAAAACCACAACAGAGGCCCCGGACTTGGATGCAGTACTCCAGATGAGGCCTCATGAGGGCACAGAGAGGGACAATCACCTCCCTGTCCCTGCTGGCCAATCCTTTTCTGATACAGCACAGGATACCACTGGCCTTCTGAGTTGCAAGAGCACACTGTTGGCTCACATTCAGTCTTTCATCCACCAGGATGCCCAGGTCCTTCTCCGGAGGGCTACTCTCAAGTTCTTCTCCCAGTCTGTATACATATCTAGGGTTACACCAACCCAAGTGCAAAAACTTGCACTTTGCTATGTTTATTCTCATTGGGTTGACACGGGCCTACGTAGATCAATTTATAGGATTTTTTATTGGAGGGCCTTATTTATAATTTGGCTGATTGCTCTGTTTACTATAGCTTTTATGCCTTTCAAAAGTGATTAGGTTGTCACTCTGCTATGTTCCATCCTGCTTAGTCACACTTCACTTAGCTTTGTTCATTTGTTTGATGCCTTTGATTTTAAATCTTTGCTGGAGTGATCACTGTATTTGCAATTTATCACATAAATATCTTCCATTCCTAAATTTTTTTAATCAAGTAATTGACTGTAATCAAGGACCTTCATGTTGTTGAGCAGTGCACATTCATCTGTCTGCTTTTTATTACAAACCAAAGAAAATAAACACAAACATTTGCTTTATCAGGGTTTCTTCTACAAAGGGATATTGCATTTTCAAAGAGCATCAAAGCTAAGCTGCATTCTGACACCAACTTTATGATGTTTCATAAACTGTGTATTTAATCACAATAAAAATATTATTTTCTTTTAAATGCTTATTTAAAAATATCTATAGAGTTAGTTTTCTCATTTGAATCTCTAAGACTGGCATCTAATTTTATAATAAAAGAAGGGTAATCTGCACTTGTTAAGATCCTGAATGTTTATTACAGGGTCACTGCATGGAGCTAATTTGCTTTCATCACATTTGCTCACAATTAAATATATATCTAAGTCAGAATGGGTCCACCTCTATGAAAACAGTCATTCTCATTTGAAGAAGCTTAAATTGTTTATGTTACTTTTAAATAAGAAATAGCAAGCCAGTTCAGTGCTTGATGGAGAATTAGAACAAATAAAGGGAAAACATTAGAAAGACTGAAGTATTCAAATCCATTCCTTTATATTCACAGAAAATGAACAAACCCAAGGTATTTAAGGCTTTTAAGTTCCCTCACAGAGGAGGAACAGAAATTATGCTAAGAAAATATCTAACTATTTGTATGAATTAGACCAATCCATGTCAACAACATCTCAGAATTTGATCCAACAACCTCGATTTTCATTCATGGAAAATGTTCTGTGCTTGGAAGGTGTGTGGACCCAAACAGGGACTCCAGGCATTAACTCTTGCCAACTACACAATTCCTGACATACAACATTACTGGAGTTAGAATTCATGTGCTGAGAGTTCCCACCTATGCACATCACTGTATCAAAGGTCAAACAAACCTCACCTAGGCCAGAGTGTCAAAACAAGATCACACCAAACAGGGGTTGTCAGATTGTGTGGAGTCTTTGCTGGTGGGATCTTCTACACTGTGATGCCTTGGAGGGCAGAGTTCTGACTGCCTTGGGCTAAAAAGCGTTACTAGGACTGGTTCTAGGTTTCTTCGAGACCTTGTATTGCTCTTGTCTCAAAAATATGGATGAACATTGTTGGACCAATATTGCTAACATGAGCTACTGAAGATGGTTCTCTTCAGGAGAATTTAGCTCTGTGAGGATCTCATAGCAAGATGCTTCCAGCATGCTGAGGGAATTCACAAGTAATACTTTTCCTAAGCAGCGCCCCAAGACTCAACAACTCTGCCCTTCTGTTTGTAAGGAACACAACTGCTTGTACCCACTTCACTGTGAGTTGTACACCCCTCAACAACAACCAAACAGTATGCTCATTATCATCCCTGAAGAGCTCCACAAACTTATGCCACAAATGTTACAAGAAAAAGAAGACAGCTCAATCTTAGATCCATTTGAGAGAGTAAAATGTTGCAATCTGTGAAAGCCAGAAAAATAGCAGAATAGTGAACAGTAAGGCAGGAAAGGACATGGAAGAGGAGGATCTCTGTATGCTAAATTGATTCATGTAACTTTTTGTGAGCTTTTGAAAAGAATCAGGATCAGAAGCACTTAAATTATTTCTGCCTTTTCAGACCACTTCTAAGCTCATTTCTTAGATTATTTATTATTAATCACTAGTATTGTCATAATGTACTACTTCATTAGAAACATTTCAGTTATGAAACTTCTGAAATGAAATGAACACCTATGCAACACATGAAATTAAACACTGATTTAAAAAAATCTTTTTGAAAATAATGAGGGAGTAATAAACAATCACTTTATTTTTTGTTGCCTTGCAACACAAGACTGAAAGCAAGATTTACAAATACTTAATACTGTTTATAAATAAATTACTCAGGAAAAAGCATACTCCAGGACTGGGTAGAAGTGATTTAAATATCAATAAAACATAGTTTACTCTACTCTCAACATCTTCTGACAGGGAAAAAAAATATATCTGCTATGTCTCTATTTCCTTTCACCTTTTTAAAAGAATTATCATGATCTCACAGGAAATATGAAATTGATAGAAACTTTTCTGTCTAGTCATTCTGTCCAGTGCCTCGAGGTAACAAAATTAAGAAGCTGGCAGAGAAAACAATTGATCTGTAGCAATAACATCACTATTTAGGAAAAAGCTCTTGCCCTTGAAACAAAGGGTAAGTGTATGAACTGAAAAGCTGTGACTTAGTGTAAAGCAATAGAACTGCAAGATCCTTGCAGAGTACAGATCTTACTATAGATCTCAAGCAAAACATCAGCTTCTTTTTAATCTTCTTGTCTTATTTCCCAGTTCAGACTGTTTAACTTTTACTTGAGAATCAAGGAGCTTTTGCTTAATTAGTTTTTCACATATGTTAGAAAGTTTATGTTTCCTTTTACAATTGTTCATTGCGTCTCTCCTCCTCCCAGAGGAAAAAAAAAAAATACTGCCATCCTGTCCACACAATAATCAGACAATGTGCACTGCAAAGGCATATTTGTAGATCATGACAGTAATCAGGTTTATCAAAGAAATGTTTGTTGTCTGTATGGGACAGCAGTGACTACATCAGCAGAAAGACAAGAAAATATCTGCACTGTTTCATATACCTGAAACAGTGTATGCTCAATGGAGACTGACATCTTCAAAATATTCATAACGATATTCAGATTCAAACAGGTGGCTTTTTTTCCTTAGTATTACAATACCATGACTATATGTTCAGTAATAGAATCCAGTTTCACTCAGACCTTTTATTTTCAGTTAGATCACTAAACCTGTGTAACCTGTTAAGCTACAGGAACTCACTGCTTCCATTGTACTGGATGTTTATTTTCATATTTTTATGCAATTACTTTGTAGTAACAGGTATGAATCTATGTCATCAAATCTGGCTTCTAGACTAGATCCGGTTGGGAATTTACACCCAGTATCTGAGATGGGAAGGAAAAGTAGCAATGATTGCAATTAACACAGCTCCTGCATTTTTAAAGTAATTTCTTACCAGGTAATTGCTGTATTAAAAACTGCCAAATTAATTCTGAGGCAATATGTGACTCCTGAAGACCTATTGGAGAATGAAAACTTCAAAGAAAAAAAAAAAAAAAAGGACAAATCGTGAGACTGTAGTTGTAGAAAGAAATGCATAGAAAGTGTGTGGTTGTAGATAATAGAAGTTTTATCTTTGACTGTTTATATCTAAGTACCATAAGTTTGAATTTCAGCTACTGAAAGAAGGTGTGGAAATCCAGTAGAATTTTTCCTAGCCTTAAATAGCTTGTCTAGTTTTGTTCTAGTTGCAGTTCACAGAATAACATCTCTCTACCTCAGGAAGAGAAAATATTATGCTTCTGAAAATCCAATACCAAGTATTATCCAGTGTTCAGCATGAAATTAAACATAACATTAATCAGAATTTTTGGCAGTACTGCTAATGCTTCTCATTCTCTGGATTTCAGAATGTTTTACTAGTAATGACAGTGCCATTCTACAGATGGAGAAATGAAAAACTAAGGCACAGAGAAGTGACATGGATAAACTGCTTCAAGACAAAACTGAAGTTCAAACTCAAAACTCTTTCATTTTAACCAGTATCTACTTACGAGTTTATATTTTTTTACAACTTCTTTGGTCACATATTTTTATTTATTTATTTATATTGTTATTATTATTTTTTACGTGTAAAGGGAGATCAGCAATAAGAAACAAAAGTTCTAACACACTGCACATTACTGCAGTCTGTTTTTGTTTGGTTAAATTTCTTCAGAAATAAAAAGACACATCTCAAGAAAAACAACTAGCATATTACAGATTGTAATAATGGTTTATGAGACTAGATTTAGCTTCCATGTAGCCTAAGGGTTTTTGTTTTTATGTGGCTTAGATTATCTAAATAGATTTTTGCCTGCAGCACTTGTATTTGCAGAACAACTTTGCGCAAACCCGACCAAATAATTATTCTTATCAATTATCTTTAAGTTAAGAAGAATTACAACTTTGATAGCCTCAGCTCTAATTTCAAGAAAAAAAAAATTAAAAATGTTGCTATCAGGAAACCTGCACTCATTTAGTGTACATTATGGAAAGGTTTTGTCAAGAGGTCAGAAACTTGGGGAGTACCACATATGATATACAAGATATGATCTGAGATGAAGCACGGGAGATCAGCAGAGTAAGCTCCTCTGCTCATTTTTCTTCACTCTCACAGTCCTATCTATAAAGGGCACTTCAATAAGGAGGGAACTCCTGGGGCATAAACCTTGTGTCAGGTTCCCAGGTGGTCAGAAACGAGTCTTGAAGGTTTGCGGCTTTATCTGCTTCAGCAGGAAGGGGCAAGGAGATCTCTTTTGCCTGGCTGAGGTAAAGAAAAAGAAGACAGGATCAGAAAGGAGCTTATGCTCTTTCAGCAGGTGTAATGTCTTTCAGATATTTTGAATGACTGCTCTCATTTCCAACTGAAATCACAGGATGAGCATTCCTCAGAAATCAGCCCTTTTGCAACCTTTGGCAGACTCATGCACTCCCCTCTTGACCTCTCCAGCTGACAAAAGCTTGACACTTGTTTCAAATAAGTTTCAACTCTGTCATTCTCCATACTAAGGAATACTTCAACAACACATTATGGATAGTACCTTTTCAGTTCATTTTTCAGGTTGCCATGTGCCTTTCCAGAAAATTGAAGCCGGTGTTACAAGCTCAGGAAATTAATCAAAGTAGACCCTGCCTCTCTAGAGCCAGCACTAGGCACAGAGAGCTACCTGCACATAAGAGTGCAGGCAGTGACTTAGTCATTACTGCTCTAGGGATTGATTAGATGAATCAGCTCAGGAGAGATATCATGATAATCTGAAGAAACATGGAGATTGTTTTAAAGGATAAAGCAGAGATATAATTAGACTGCAGGAGGAGCAGAGTTCTGTTGCCTACCTGAGGGAGGATGAGAGAGTATATTTTGGAGATAGCAGTGCCTGAGTAGGTGCTTAGCATACAAAACAATAAAATTTGAGAGAAAAGAATGGGAAAAGAATCAAAGTGCCCAGAAATACATCAGCTATTTGTTTCTAACTGAAAACTTATTTATTGATCACAGAACAAATCCAAGTGGATTACAGTGCAGAAGACCTATAATTCTGTGATTCTATGACCTTTTGGTTTAGCAAAGTATTTATGACTTGTCTTGAGGGTGTGATGAGTGGTCTTCACAAATGGGCTGAGAAGATGCTTGCTGGTTCCAGGCACATTAAACAATGATTCAGTTGCAGAAGGGAAATAAAGGGCTTCAGTGACAGCTATGCTGCCCTGCTTGCCAGGGTCTAAGGTGTGAGTCACTGAATGTGCCTTTCTGTCAGGAGCATTGCATTACAAGGCAAATGCAGTTCTGCCTAATTAAGTACTTGCTAAAGAATACCTCAGCTGTTGGACAGCGCTGAAGTCTTGCTGAAAACTCTGAAAGGTCTTTCAATAGCAATCTAATATTAAAGAGAAACAGGCAGTGACTAGCATCTGGGTTCAGATGTTTAGTTCACTTCTAGCAGGAGTTTCTATTTCTATTTAGCAAAGGTAAACAAATACATGGGTTTCACAGTTTGTTTTCAAGTTAATGAAGCAAGGACTTTCTCATGATACTTTATTGTTCCACACTATATCTGAGAGGAGGATCAGGTGAGAATTAAAATAGTAGTGGAGGAAGAAAACTTTGTCCAAATATTTTGCAATCTATTATAGTAGGATTTAAGCATGAAATCTATATGTTGTTTAAATTATTATCTGTGATGAGAACATATATGTGTGAATTTAATCTTGATTTCTTAGTTAGTACTGAATCTTCTGACTTTTCTAATTCTACATATCATCTTTTCTTGTCATCACTGTTTTGAAAATCATGCACTGCTATTGACAGGAATTGTGATCTCTGATGTTGAGGTACAGGTTCCTGCCAGCTCCATTTGGCAACTGCCAATTTGAATGCGAGCATCCATGAGACTGGGAGAAGTTCATCTGAGTGACAATAGTCTACAACAGTTTTCCTATGCTTTTCTAAATTGTCTGAATGCAGTGAAATTTTTGGAAAAATTGATAGGAAGGCATTCTGGAAATATCAGAATTTCTGACTGTGTATCTGTAACAATCCTGACTGCTCACACAAGAGGTAAGTATACCTTATCAAGGCTTGGAAATGTTTGAAAATCTAACTTCAGGAATATAACATATGAAAATTAGCAATATTTATTCATTTGGCATTCAAAATTGGCTAATTATCAGTTATCCAAGAAAACAAACAAAAGAATCATACCAATGTAGGCTCTGATTAAAACTTTCAAACATCCAAAAAGGAAACTCCAGTGGTTAGAAATAGAAAGTACATTCCCTCTTCCTTTTCTTGGAGAAAAAAACAAAACAAAACAAACAAACAAAAAGTGCATCTTTGATACCACTTTACTGAATCATTAACCTGAACTAAGTACCTCACCTTTATGTGCTAAATCTGATGACTACCTGAAATATTTTGTCTGTTATTAATTAAGTCTGAACTGCACACAGATAATATAAACTAATTGCCTGAAAGCAGATATGCAGGTTTTTTTTTGGTACTGGAATATCAATTCACTTCCCTTTCTTGGGCAACTCTTCTAATTTAGATTTTCATTTGGGAGAACCAAAATATTTGGAGTGTGAACATATTTTTAATTTGTCAGAAGTTATTTTACATAAACATTGTTAGAATAGAAGTCCTTCAAATTCATCTCTGTCCTCTTTTTAGTCAAAGAAAACACTGCAAAATATTTCCACTAAATATGCAGGGGAGGTAATTTGTGCCTTCAAACCATTCGACAGTATAAACAAAGTATGCAGGTTTGTTTTCAGTAGCTTGAAAGTAATAATACCATTCAAAATCAGAATTAGAGGAGCAGAAATAATACTCCTGTTTTCTAGCTATGGTTGACTGGCTTTTCAGTGACACTGAACTCAGGCAACTAATATTTGTTTCCTGTTACAAGCAGAAGCACAAAGAATGTATTTCCTTTAAACTCTTTGATAAGAAGGACTTTTTATTATAATTATTTTTTGCAGTGTCTGCTCTGGAAGAGTAGTATAGAACTAATGTTCACATAAAATGAGTCCATAAAACACACTCAAAACTGTAACGTAAATTTAGAAACTTGTATCATTATTTGCTTTTTAGGCATTCACCTTATTCTTTCTGTAATAGCTAGGAATCTGGGAAAATATAAGAAAGCCAGCTCAAACTGCTTGCTGCTTTAGAAAACAACTGTTTTAATTATTTGTTTATCTAGCCTCCGTGGCCTCCTTTTTTCAAGGAAATGTCTGAAATCAAGAAGGAAGCTACAAAACCATTGAACTCAAAACTCTGGAGTCAGACCTTGGTTTAAATCATTAAGAGAAACTCTGAACTGTGGTTCGGACCTCTCAGCCAGAGCTGTTACTGCCCTTGTTGGGTATAATTAGAGAGAGAGATTGCAAGACTTTTTATGCAATACTCAGTACAGCAGAGGGTTACATCAAACGTATCCCTTATATATTTGGTGTATTTGTAAAGAGAGAACACATTAAAATGGCAAAACCTTCATCTGATGATGCATTTCTGCCAGTTTTATCCGGTGGAACGACAAGGGAAATTTCTGGAGAAGCAACCTTGCTGGAGAATATGACTGCTGCATTCAGTTCTGTCTGCTCCCAGCCAGGGAGATCCTCTTCAGCAGCGGTAAGGGCCTTTCTGTCATTACACAGAAATACAAAGGAAAAGAAAACAATGGCTTGATGTGCAACATCACTAATCTAAAATCATATTGCTTTACAGAATAACATTACAGTGATCCCAGATCTTTTCTCTAATAATCCCAGAACTCAAGTTAAGCAAGAACCATTATCTGACTTCAAATGCAGTGCCAACTACGATGTCCAGACTATGCTAGATTTAGGTTTCATAAATGTAGTCAGCAATGCTCAAAACATGTTGAGAACAAACAATGTATCCTCCTCAATATATTATTATTTAAAAAGAGGAAAATTCCACCATATTTAGATTTTTCTTGACAATAAAGTATTTAAAAAATAGAAAGTAAACATGCTGAGAGAAAAATGAATTTTGGTGTGTATATGTTTGGAAATTAGAAAAGTAGTTTTTTGGATTAAACCACATCTCACACTCATTGTTATTGTGTAAAATAAGCACTTGAATAAGAGAGGAAGAATGCATAAAAGGTAAAGATCTTCTTGCACATTTTCCAATTGAGTTTACTAAAATCATGCATGTCAGAAAAGTTATGATGGCATAAATGAAGTTTAACTGGGAATAACTCTAATAGAAAGGACTCACCAGATAGCAGAGAAAAAACTTCACAGAAAGGAGTTGATCCCAAATGAGCCTTATCCTATGAGATTAAGAAGCAAGTAACATTCTGAAATAAAAAGTGATAAAAGACATTCAACAATAATGAATTTTTAAGCAATGCTATCGAAAAACTAAACTTTTTTTTTTTAAATAGTATTTCCAGCTTTTGTTCATTTAACAAATCAGAGAGGAAAGCATATTTCTTTTAAGAATGGAACAGAGTTAAAAAACATCACTCACAATTAGTTCTATGAAAAAATGTATATGGATAAGGAAACTGCATCAAATAATTCCCAAGTACCCATTCTGCTTGTTTTGGAGAATAGAAGGAAAAAAATGCATTTACATGCTACTAATATGACCATTTTTCTAGATCTGGAAAACACACACATATGAAACACATACATGCTTTGCAAGGCATCGTACTCAACCAACTGAAAATTTTGGCAGCATTTATTAACTTGAAAAGGTGAACAATGTTTTCTTATTATCAGAGTTAGAGAAGCACACAGGACAGTCAGAAAGCTAAGCAGCACTAGGAACATCTTGAGAACTGACAGAAGCAGAATTAAACTAAACAGTATAAAGTCAAGCATACAACCCAGAAAATTTTGGGTGGATCAGCTTATGCTGATGAGAAGCAGTAGGCAAAACATGATTCTTCACAACTAATTGTGAATAAAGTCATTGTTGTATTTAGTATAGACAGCGCATATCTTGTTTTTGAGTGCATTCACTGAAATAATGGTCCTGGGGACAAATTTGTTTAAACTTGTCTTTCACCCAAGCTTAGATTTCAGTGTCTCAGCATTCTAGTAAACTGCAGATTTGTCCACAGCACCAATTTCAAGATCCTAGACCTTGTAACATATTCTCAGAGATATAAATACAGTCATATTAAGTACTATTGTTAGTCAGTTAAGTTGATCTGAATTCCATACATGTTAATATGGCTTTTCATTGAGATAAACTGGACTAAAGGATTCATTATTTTTTTTTTTGACACAGAGGTACTGTGTGATTAGTGGAGACTACAAACATTTCCTGCTAATTCCAGTACCCTGCTCCTTGAGAATTAGTGTTGCACAGCATTATGGCATTACTGGCATTTTCTGACAGCACTTATTTTTATAGTTATTTATTTACTTTATTTATTTTAACACACCTACTTGCAAGTATTTATTCTAGGATTCATTTCCAAGGAGTAAGGGACATCACTTGTTTATTAGAGAGCAACTTGATCGAGACTTCTTTCTTCAAGCACTATTGTCATTACTTCTTAGGAAACGATTCCTGTGGTGGTTTTCAGTGTTCCCTGTCAGAAACTGAAAAAAAAAAAGCTCCCATTTTGAGACCTCCTTCCAGAGAATTTCTTTCAGAATCAGTGTAAAAGACATTATAGCACAGAACATCATGTGCTTGATCAACCAGTCTTTCATTAGACATCCTGATAGCAAAGGTCAGTCTTCTGTATTGTCCTTTTTGTTGTTGTTGTTTCTTTTATTGGGTTTTTGGTGGGTTTTGTTTGTTCATTTACTTATTTTTCACATGTAAAGGCAAAGCATTTCAACTAGTCAGTGGGCAATTTTGGCCCATTCCAGACATATTTTTAACAAAGATGACAGAAGACCATAGTAGCAATTGAACTATTGAATAACAAATTGCTTACAGATAATTATTTTCATTAAAATAAACAAACTAAAACAGTATAACCAAATGTGAGCATTTTACACTGCATAAATACTCCTTAATAAGGAAAAATTACACAACTGACTGTTTTAGGCTTCTAGGTACACAAAAAATTTCTTACAATGCCTGTATTTTTGTACAGTTATTTTTCCCCTCAACTATATTCATGTTGTTGTTTTGATTCTTATTTTTTTTTAAAAACTCTGATTGTGAGAATATGGAATTACAGAAATGCCATCCTTGTTGAAAGGCCTTAAGGTATCAGAAAGCAGTGTCCTGTGCTTTTCCTGGAAGCAAAGTCTCCTACTGTCAGATTTTTCTGGGAATATTACACATGCTCTACTACTCACATAATATTAATTAGGAAATACCTGCTGGTAGCTTTACTCACCACTCCATAGCAGAAGTGTTATCACAAAGGGAATTTTAAGACCAGAGACTTTGCTGGATATTGTGACAACCCAGAGAATTCCACTCTGAATCACATGCAAGTTCCAAAAAAATAGAGAGCTGATCTAGGGAGACTTCAGATTTAAAGATTAATATTTTTAAGAAAAATAAATTCACATTTTCTAATAAAAGAGAAACAACAAGTCTAATTTTAAAAGGGGGAAAAAATAAAAAAAAAAAAAAGAAGAAAAGAAAAAACAAAAAAAAAGGCTTCTACTTCCAATCATTTGCTGAATAAAAGCCCGGGGAATAGGACATCCCAGTGTCTGAACAATTTTCATATTCTATAGGTAGTATGTGTGGTGCACTGGGAGAATCAGAGATAGAATATGCCTCTCAAACATCACCTTTCCCAAGACATTAAAACATGTTTTTCTTTCCTCTGAGCTCTGCAGGGACACTCAGGAGCTACAGTAGGCAGCATCTGGAACCTCCTGTATGCGTGAGCCCCAATTGTGAAGGAATCACAGATGACTGACAACAGCTTTTGCTATCAACATCCTGCTGAGCCATTAGCTCACAGTTTATACTGCTGTTTATGCCTCCTGACAGCCATGAGCCATGCTATGTGAGCAGTTACTGCAAGGGTATTACCTGCAGTTGTATAAGCTGTGGTAAATAAGATCTCTATTTGCAGTTGCATTTATTTTCAACATCATGGACTCTCCAGTAAACAGGAAACAATTATAAATGTGCAGGATGCCAATAATGTTTTAAATTGGCTGAATTCAGTGATTCTTCTGCTTCCCTCCCAATAGGGCTTTTTCTTTGCAAAATGAGCAGTATTTCTAAGTTCATGGATAAAAAACAACGCTATTTTAAATGCACTGCAGAAATGAAAAAGCATCCTACTTATTCTTCTCTTTGGTAATATCTTGTGGCAAACATAACACAGGTATTCACACTTCCAAAAGATGTCTCCTACTGCCTGAATTAATCTCAGTTCCACAAATACAGTATGCCCATAAAATATAATAATAGTAGTAATAAAAATTATATTATTAGCTGTAAAACATTTTCATTTCAGTTTGCTATAATCTACTGAAATCTCAGAAAAATTAATTTACATAACCCTGCCTTCTCTTGAAAATAGATAAAGATTGATTTTATACATATGGGAAGAAAAACAGCATTAAGATCTTCATATATGCATTACTGTTTTTCCAGCAAACCACTCTGAATGAAGTTAGCTCCAGGCTATGTAAATTAGGTGAAGGGATGGAATGCCTCAGCAAATTTTTTGCTGCAGATTACCCTTACAGTTTGTGAATAAGAAATTATTTTATCTTTGAAAAATGAATTCTGCCATATGAACTGTTGCCCCATTTTGTTAGATATGGACAATTTGGTTATTTTTGCCAAATAGACAGCTATCACTGCTAGTCTTCATGGCTAGGTAGACTTAAAGGATACACTGTTGTGCTCTCAACTATGTAAAGAAAATATTTGTACAATCACGATCCATGCAGAATTGACATT
Organism: Coturnix japonica; assembly: GCF_054131305.1. Lineage (NCBI taxonomy): Eukaryota > Metazoa > Chordata > Aves > Galliformes > Phasianidae > Coturnix > Coturnix japonica. The sequence continues at coordinate 36,101,315 of NC_140665.1, forward strand.
CAAATCACAACCTCATGTTTGTCAGCAATAAATAGCAAACTAAAATAAGTGCTTTTAACTACTTGGCCTTCATCTGAAATCTAAACAAAATGTTCTTTTACCTAGCTTCATGTATAGTTTACAAAACTTAGCCAGATATTGTCACATGTTTGTACTCACTATGCCGTAAGTACAGAAGTAGAACAGGTGCTGTATGTTTTAACATCTTGATGCTAAGGGATCTACATGCTATACAAATTACTTGTGAATGAGGGAACTTGAATGTCCGTGGGACATAATGAGAGCTTGAAGAGTTGTTTGTGCATTGTCATCGCTAATTTTAGCAGAGTTATTGCACATTTGAAAGAATCATACTTTCATACATACAAGCTTCAGTCACTTTGGGCTATTTTGGCCTGAATATAGGATGAGAATTAGTAATGCTATATGCTAGGCCCCAGTTAACTGACAAGAGATGAGGGATTGATGGTGTTTCATGGCAGCCATGGTGCTGGCTCTTGCAGCGCACCAGATTTTCCCTACACCAGCACTATCTGCTACCAGTCGCAGGATGTCATTCTGGCAGGCCTTGCTGGTCCACTTTCTATGAGAGTGCTGCAGGTAAACCCAGGGGGTCAGTCAGGCTCCACGTGGCCACTTGCTTTTCCCCAGCTCAGCAGGATAGGGAAGAGGAGCAGAAGGGTAACAACGAAAAAAAAATAAGTTGAGGTAAAGACAGTTTAGTAGGCAGAGCAAAAGCTATGTTGCAAGGAAAGCAAAACAAGGAATTCATCAGCTACTTCCCATTAATGGCAGATGTTCATCTTTTTCTAGGAAAGCAGGGCTTATTACCATAACGGTTCCTTGGGAAGGCAAACACTGTAACTCCAAACATCCCCTCTCCTTCTTTACCTCAGCTTTTATCGCTGGGTACACCATAGCCATACTGTGTGAAATATCCCTTCAGCCAGTTGGGGCCAGTTGCCTTATGTCCCCTTCACATCTCTTTATGCACCCCCATTTCCTCACTGCCAAGGTAGCATAAGAACTAGTAAAGTTCTTGACTTCGTACAAGCACGACATAGCAGCAAATAAACAGTGGTGTGTTATCGGTACTGTTTTCATCACAAATCCAAAGCACTGCAGCATTTTAGTGCAATGAAAAAAACTAACTCTAACTCTCAGCCAAAACATGCACAAAGAGGCAAGACTCAGCCCCTGAGTTTTTTCCGCAAATTATCTGAGGTGGAATGAAAAGCATTGAAAAAAAAAAAAAGTCCTGTACAGCCAGTTCCACCACAGCCCCATGTCATGCAGCTTGGACGAGCAGGTGCATAGCATCAGAGTTGACAAGACCATCATATCCAGGGGGCATTCACCCATAGAATATTTTCTCTTCACTCCTAAATGCACTCATCAACACTCACTGCTTTGCAAGGCAGAAAACACATATAGCACATGAAAATACTCTGCATTTTCCAAGGCTTTCAATACTGAATGCTCTATTTTCTTGCTTCTTTATGAAATTACATTTATAGAGGAGTACTTCATACATCCAACTCTCTGGAGAATGCCATCAAAGAGTAAAACCAAATAAATATTGTAAGACACTTTGGTGGTGCATTCACAAAGCTACCTGAAAGAATTTGGTTGGTCATTAAATTAAGTTGGACTGACTTCCAGTAAGCTTTCAACAAAATAAAATTGACCATGAGAAGGTGGGAGTGACCTACAGAAGTACATAAAGATTGGCTTGACTGTGAAATAGAACAGTTCCATTTCACTTGTTTATAGGCTCTCACAGAAAATGGTGCAAAGGCCAATGAAACTGCACCTCTATTCAAACACTTTGAAATAAATTAAAAGAACTCCTACATTAGTTTGTAAAAAAACAAAAAACAAACAACAACAACAAAAAACACAAGAACAAAAAAACAAAGTTCGTATTTTAAATGGTGCAGGCTTGTGCATTCTGCAATTGGAATACCACTGTTAGAATGAGTCCTACATTATAACACCTCTTTTTTTTCTAGAGGTGTTTTAATCTGAAGGTTGTCTCTATTGTCTGAAGCATTATAAATAAATCCTTTATTACTTAATAAACTTAGTTACTTAGTACTTAGTAAAGCACTTAATAAATCAAGAACTAGACAACTTTCTGCAACTCAGTCATTAAAGTCAGTCCTGTATCTACAGATGAAGTGTTACTCAGTCCTGCATTAAATATTTCTATATCTACAGTCAATCCTCACATTTGCCTTTTAGTCAAATGTACTGAGTACATCTTCTAGTTGGCAGGAAATGACAAGTCTGAAATCTATCACGACTCACTTTGGAATCAATGACTGAGATTAAACTTCCTAAACTGAAATAAGGCTACAAGAGTGATTCTTAAATTTTAATTAAGTATATGTCAAATGCTCAACATTAAATGTGTTTTTTAATCTTGTTGGCAGTTGCCAGAAATCTGTAGCACTCTTCCAAAACTGTGAAATCACAGCTTTTTAATAAAATATTCAACATATTTTCATTTATCAAATATTCAGTCACCTCTTGAATGCTTTACATATAAGCATATTGAACTTTAAATAACTGGCTTTACCAATGGAGCCAAAAAACTAAATCAATGAAGTGCTTATGATAGGATAACATTGCTCTGTCTCCTTGAGAGTCTCATATTCCAGCAGAAATCTTGAATAACCACTGAGCAACAAAACTACTGTGCCTTGCCAATAAATTTGATATTGCAAGGATGTTTCTATTCTCATTTTGCAGTTGAATTAACAGAGCAGAGTGTAGTGAAGCGGAGAGAAAAAAAACATTTTCTTGATAGAGTTCACAAGTGACAAGTTTCCTTGGTCCTCTAAATTACCGGTCAAATGAAAGAGCAAGTCTGAAAACTTCTGTAATTATCTAAACTATTAACTCTAACAAAGATTTACATGCTTTTCCCACTGTGCTAAACAAGGGCAGTTTCAAATCATTAAGCTTAAAGCCTTTTGAGAGATGCAGTTAACAGTGTCCCAGAACAAGACAGCTAGTAACAAACCACTCTAAAAAAAATTTCACTGTAAGCTTAAAAATTTAACTATTTCTCTGACTGAACTATGCCGTTCAAGCTCTTTAAAGCAAATATCTCCAAAGACATCAGCTTGAATTAATGACTTCTCAAAGCCCAAATCTGTCAGAGTGCAGATTTGATATCATTTTTTTCCGTTAAAAAAAAAGTGTGTTCTCCTTAACAAGTCTTAAAATTCTGGGTAATAAACAAATTAAAAATAAGTGACTAAATAAATTTAGTTTTAAATGTGGAATAAAAAGCAAATTTTTTTCTGATTGTTATCACTGACAGTTATTAACCCTTCTGCTTTTGAGTGGGCACGTACTAAATACTTCAAAAATAATTTCTGAAATGTCATTACCTTCCAATAGCTACATAGCTACAACACGAATGCAGTTATTGTTTCTATACCTTTCTTTATGGTTACATCTGGAACTGTAGAGCAGAAGCATTTCTGCAGAGAATTTTATCTGTAATGCAAAGCTGGATTTGTGCAACTTTGAAGTTTTCTCAGATTTCAATTCTTCCATCAGAAGTCTTTCTTTAATATCATTTCGTTTTTTGCTTTTTGTGTGTGTGTGCGTGTGTATTTTGTGTTTGGGTTTTTTGTTGTTTTTTTTTTTTTTAAATCACCAAGTGAATTACTTATCTTCTGCAACAGAGCCATAACCTCATAGGCTGGGGGGGATGCTTAAGAGGATTGAAAATATTTTCTGATCAGTAAGAGCAAGAATCTATACCAGAAAAAAATTGCTTAGTCTGGGAACTTATGTCATGTAGGTGACATCATGACACTCATTAATATGACAAAATGGAGATACAGTATTCACAGAGAATACTTCATCAAACATACGAATAATTTTCAGTACTGGTAAAGTAAATCTAGGAAAAATTTACTAGTAAATGCTCTAAAAATAATTACTGTAAATTTCACAATCAATTTCAGGATACACTTCTTATTACTCCATTCAAAACAAACATGGGAGGCAACTTCCTTGTCAGTCTACAAGTGTAAAACAGTACTACTAAACTACCTATATTAACCACAGATTTACAGCCAGGGACATTTCATTTACAGAATGCCAAGAGAAACAGATATTTTAACAAAAGCAATGTTGAAGCTGACTGCCTACATCAAGATATAGATGTAAATTTTGAATTAGAATTTAATTAGCCTTTCTCTGATGCCAAAAATAATGAATACAACTGATTAAAATTAATGATGATATATTAAGTAAGTGAAGGTTTTCTAATTGCAACTTCATTTTAAACAATGCCCGAATTGCCTAATCAAAAATTTTACACCTCTTGCCTAAATAGCAATTGCTTATGAATTGATGCCTTGCCACTCTGATTGCCCTTCTTAAAGTACAGTAAATTACTGAAGCTTGGAACGTCTTGAGCTCACAAGCTTATGTAGCTGAGTCTTCTATTACTACTGAAGCACACAAGAAAATTATTTGCTATGACAAATATTGAAGTGTTATGCTAAGCATGACATCTCTCCTCCCTCCCCCCGCCCCCCCCCCCCCAAAAGAAAAAAAAAAAAAAAAAAGAAAAAAAAAAGTTAAATGTTTAGATTGGATTTAAATGTAGTCACAAGTGACCATCCTCTGAAGTGTAATTATGTGGTATTTGGTATTTGTATTTAGCTGTCTGAAATGCTGATTCAACATACAGCTTTCATCTTTTTTGTTTAAGAGGAATAACATGAAGTGTATTCGGGCAGCTAGACAGATCCAGTTCACTGCTAACCAGCAGACTACTCTAGAGTCATTCACAAAATTTGCAGTAAGGTCTTGTCGGAAGCTTATAGACATCCAGCTGACTCAGTCCTCTCAGTTCAAATGGAACTGAGACTCAAACTGCAACATGCAATTCCTTTCAAAACACTTTCCTGACTCCTACAGGATTAGCAGGAAAAAGAAGATCTACACGTGATATAGTTGTTTTTATAGGGTTCAACATGCATCAGATTTGTGCTCACTTGAAGATGTGGGACATATATCAAAATATCACTGAAAAAGCAGGGGGGGAAAAAGAAATAAAAAAAAAAAATCAGATTTCTCTTCTTCATAACAGTTAAAATCCATCATAAATAAAATGACACTCGAAGTCACGTTATTACAAGGGAGTGGATGTCTCTACTCTCAGTACATTAACACTTCGTTTTAGGGTTTTAAAAGTCTGTTTGATTTGGCCATGCAAAGCAGCCGTACTCTGCTAGAATGAGTGGCTGCTAACACCTCATGAAGAGCCATGATTTGGCTGCTGTTGATTATTTTAAAACAGCATTCTTCAACATGAAACAATCTTGAAGATTATTAGAGCCAATTTGAAAGATTTGATGGACATCATTGGTATCCTGTATTTCTAAAGATATCTCTTTTTAAAGCTTGTGCTTTGTAGTAGATATTTCCCAGGTGGATTCCTTTGTTATAACACTTTTTGTATGCTAATATAAATTAAATACAAATTAATTAAAATATGCAAGTGCATACGTCAATATAAGTAGGAAGTTAAACTAGAGTTCACAATGGAAAAGAAGCTGATAAATTTAAACTTCAAAGATGAGTATTGCTTGTGGGAATGTATGAATTTACCTGTTACTATCTGATAGAAAGTATAATGAGAATCAGTTGAAGCCTGTCAAATGCAGAAAAATGTGCATTCAGAGTTTATAGAAATTCAAGACTTAAAAGCTTACAGGTAACTTTAAGTTTTCTGAGATCTGTATTTTCTCCCTTACTTGAAACTTGGAAAGTAACATAGAATAATAATAACCACTTTCTAGCTGTCATGTTGCACGAATCTGAAGCGGCTTTAGAAAAAGAAATTGAGATTCTGAGAACTAAAGTGACACAAGGTAGCACTTTAATGGCACCCCACAGATACTAGTTACATTGCCTGAATCCCAAGCCCCAGTCTGCTAGCTGAACTGCATACTATGTAGGCAGTAAGCGCTACATTCTCAAACAATCTGCGTTGCTTCCTGATGGTGACAGGGCTTTGGAGAAAACACAGTCATATGACCTGTGAACCTCAGAGGCTCTCTAGCATTTCTTAGTGCAACTAAAAGTGTGACTGAGTTTCACTTGGAGATTTTAGGCAGGCTGAAAAAGAAGGCTAAAGCATCCGCTCACAATGAGCAGAACCAAATAAATTTTCAATGAACGTACCTCATGTTTGGATTTTTTTTTCCCCCATTCTATTTGTTCTTGTCCTCTCCAGATTGAACACTTTATGCCACACTCTAAATTCTCCAGAGCTTAAACAATATGTGTGCTAATTAGTCTGAAAAAGTGAGAGCACACATTTAATTAGTGTTTGCAGTAGGTCTTCCCTCATTCAGTGATTTCCTGTATTTCAGTATTATTCAGAAAGAAGAGATCAGACAATAAACTTGACAATGCCAAAAATAAAAGCAGCTTACCACTGCTGTATAGCTGTCTATCTCTGATGGCTACAGCTTCACCCTAGCCTTTTTCAACACCTATCAGAATATGGATTACATTATTATCAGTGCCAACCTTTGTCACTGCTTCTGCTTCTGGGGTTCATTCTCTGTACCAGAGAGAGTCAGTCTACTTCTTAGTTTTAGCTTAAATGTTTGTATGTGGACCCTGGTGTCTGATACATATAACATGTGCATGAGTACATATACTGTCCTTACATATTTAGTTATATGAAAGAATAGTAGAAAACAATTAAAATTATGTATGTGAAACACAGATCCCAAACAAATGATGAGCATACAAAAAGAATATGGTTGTAAAAAAATCAACTCCACCACAAAATACCTAGTCAGTCATGACTAAATGTATTGCCTTGAAGATTTATCAAAAGCGTAGCAATAGAGCAGTAATAAACACATGAATGATTTTATTTTGTTTCTTTGTTTTGTTGTCTTGTTTGTATTTAACTTTTGAACTCTGGATAAAAATATAAAAAATATTTAAAAAAGAAAGAAAAACAAAAAACAACCACACATCCATGGTGGCTTAGTTACCTACATACTAGGGTCTTCTTATGTACTCTATGAGAATCTTGTGGAACCAAGATGTGGCTGTTCCTTATGGAGCACAATCTCTGTGCATAGTGCACAAACAGCTGCTCTCATAACACCTTTTCACAAACAGATTTTCTCAAACACTTTCTTTCAAGTCTATCTAGCTATTGGAAAGAATAGATGCAGCAACTGATTCTGTCAAGAGGAGTTCGTACCAACAGATATGGTTCATTGTACAGAGGGAATTACAGCTCTTACTTTAGGAGCTGTTTTGGAAACACTGAAGGAAGAAAAGGACTACTTAAGACATGATTTCAGGGTGAAGACCAGAAGCAATACACCATACACAAGAGTTCCTTAAGGCTATAACTGTACTGCTTTGGTATTCTATATAGCTAATACATTGAATCTTACATTATACCAAGAAGGATCCAGGGTCAGAGTAGCTGCAAAGACATCTGTGTGAAACTTACTCTTCAATTTGATTTCTAGGGGTTAGACCCACCTATGAAAATCTACCAAAAACTACCTATGGTGGAAGTCTGTTATTTCCTATTTCTCTATATCGTTCATACATTTTAGTGCAATCCTACAAGGTAAGCATTTCTGAAATAAACAACCAATGAAAACAGCAGTGCCCTCTGATATTAAAAATCAATAATTTACATAGCACCTTCTGGGAAATGCTGTGTTTGCATATTGTTTCCTGTGTTTGCAGTCACATTGTTTATTTTCCAGGTTAGCTATTACTATATAGCTGATTAATTTGCTTGTTTTTATGCAAGATAAGAAATAATAAATTGTAAACAACAAAAAAGAACAAGTACAAAAGGTACAGCAGCTGGTATCAATTGGTAACACATTTTATACACTGCTATCAGGACTAGTTAAACTTTGGAGACATGAAACAAGATTTGCATCTCTTGCCAGGAACAATCATATACACAAGCTCTGCAGACTTATGACTGTTCTCAGAATTAAATGATGCTATAAAGAAAAAATATACATATAACCACCTGACTGGAGGGATTCATGCATGATTTGGATGATCTAAATAAAAAAAATTCATAGTGTAGTCAAACTATTTAGACTGTCAGTCTTTATTTACATGATAGCTTGTTTTAAAGTGCCCTATCAGCTTAATGCAGTGGCTCTCCCTAGAGCAAGCAGAGCATGAACAAACATTCAGCCCTTCAAGGAGGTACAGCAAAGGTGTCAGATAAAAAACGAATTCTCTCCTGGAAGTGATACCCCTGGCAGAAGGCAAGGCAACCACATCAATGCACATATCACTAGATCACACTGCCCTCCAGTGATTCCAGTAGTATTAAAATATTTTTTAGACTTCTAGCACTGAGGTGAAAAGCATAACTCAAACAGTAAGTGATAGGATATTGTTTGCCATTAAAACACCCTCCCGTATCAGACAGACTACCCAAAAGTAAAACTATGCAAACTGTAAGAAAAGCACATTGATGAAGGAAACTGCCAGCAAAATTTAAGATATGCTACACATACCTTATCACATCCTTTCTGGAGCCCTGCACTGACACTTGATACTTTGTTCAGCAAGTCCCTGGAGAAGAAAGGTTGAAGGAGAGAGGAAAATGAGGAAGTGAGATTAGCAGTGGGAAAATGGCAACAAGAACTCTAATTTCCTTTTTCTAATGAAGGGCATGAAGAATTTGGGACATATTCCACACCTATGTTGTGGAATGATAGGCCAATGATGAAGTGATCATTAATTTGAATGAGAACATGACTTATTTGGTTTGGCTTTATTGTTTCTTATTTTCTAACTTCATTTTGTATCTGGCTAGAATGTTTGGGTTTAGTTTCAGGTGCTGATAATAGCTTCCACACTATTAATTTGGTATTGAAAGGGATTTCTCTATCTTGCATTTTTTTAAGATTCAAGCTGACTCAAAATGACTGTACACAACCTGAAAGCAAAATCCACTCTCAGAGGTCAAAATGTAGTATATCAGACTGACCAGTTCCTTCTGTTTTCAAACCACATAATTAAGCTCAATTAAACATCTAAAGAGTAACTGCAGATAAGTATATCAACTGCTACCTTTCTTTAAATCTTAACTACAGGAACAGAGGTTAATGTTCTGATAAACTAGATCATATCTTGTAAGATGAAAGAAGTCAGTAGTTCTGAAAGAAAAAAAAAACAAACTAGATGAACAAATTAAAACTGGTTTAAGGATGGAAGCAAGGAGTTTTTCTGACAGTCAGACAAATTTAAAAAAATATATTTCACAGTTAAAGTAAATATTAAAGTAGCCTTCAGTCCTTTAGGTATTTTTCTTTGAGTCAGATGGATAAACAGCTAGAGAGACAGAGAGAAAATGAAATATAGAAAGGTGAAAGACATTTTGACATGGCTGTTGGAAATCAGTTATGAGAAGTTAAAGGTACTTGGACAAGCTGTTTTTTTTTAAGGATCTGCTTGATTTACCCAGCTCACAGTGCCACTCCTTATTCCATTTTGTTTCATTGTTTGTTTCATGCTAATGGCATAAACAAAGGCTTAGCTACACTTTTGAGCTTCAGTTTTGAGAGAAATCAGCTTTAAGCTTGTCTACTCTTGCTTTCATCTATATGCATATTTGCAGATCTTATTTGAATGAGTCATCCCTAAATCCAGTAACCAATTTCAACAAAACTTTAAAAATGGGTTAATGCATGGAGATTGGGACACTACTAGTATTCTAACAGAAAGGCTCTGTCTTCACTTCACACTTACTTGACATCAAACACTGCTTTGTGCTTCAGGGCATAAGACCTTGGCAAGACAAGCTTCTGTTATTTCAGGGCTTATTGAGTTACTTCCTTCACTATTTTGCAGGAACATTGGGTTTGAAATGAAAAATTCAGTCCTGAATCTTCCCAAGATGGCAAAAGTTAAACTAAGGAACAGTCAAACTTACTTTCATCATTCATTCCTTATATATAAACCACTGGTGACATAGTCTAAGAACATTCTGAATGCCAGACAATGAAAACCTTCATGCTGTAAAGACACTATCAGAGCTATGTCCTGAGAGCTGACTGGTTTTGACATTTCTTCTGACAAGCACTCTGGTTTTGTAACTGATGGCTTGCTTTGTACATTGGAAAAAAGAAAAAACATCAAATTGTTAGAATATAGCTTATCTCTTTTAATTTTAACATTCGGGTGGTCAAATTTTCATTAGGATTTTCATGTGTCCATTTGATATCACACGTACAGCATATAGAGAGTAAATTTGAAAGAGGATGTAGGAAATGTCAATGAGTACCAGATTTCGTAAATTTTAGTAAATACTTTTAGTATTTGCCTTTTAGTAGCATTAGTTTCTCTCACATATAGGGAAAGAGACATACAGCTAGGGTTTTCTTTTGCTCATTTTAGCTTTGGTCAGGAATTTCTGACTTCAGTGTATTTCCTTCTTACTTGTACTGGAGACAGTGAGAAAAAAATCCAGCAGCATGTTTTCTCACTTTGACTGATAAGTTTTGGGTTTTTTTGGAAGAAACTGGAAGTACTATCACCAGTGTCATGGGAGAACGCTTGTGTACAATGGCAGAACAGGTCTGTAAGTAATTCTGTAACTGTTCTCATTTTGACTTACAACGTCATTTGTTTTCTGAAACAGGGTCTTAGATTTCTCAAAGAAAAATAAAAAAACCCAGAGATTAATAGAAAACTTAACACATGTCCTCCTGGAGCAGCTCTTGTTACAGCTGAGTCACTTATAGTTAATGTGTTCTTCACATTAACTATAACTTCACAAGCAAAGAGCAGCAGCTCTTCCAAGGAACAGCAATTCTTGTCCCACTCTTGTGAAGAAAGGCAGCAAGGTAGTAAAACCACACTAGTTCTGCAAACCAGAAACAAACGAAGCAGGAAAACAAATCTTCTACTTGATGAGGACAGGGAATGCTGGCAACTGTGAGTCACAAGTGGAAGGGAGAAAGGAAGGAATAAATAATTCAAATAACAGACAATGAAAAGAAAGAGGGAAATCCAGCAAATAAAAACAATAAAATATTAGGGACAAAAAAAAAAAAAAAAAAAAAAAAGAAAGAAAGAAAGAAAAAGAAAAAAAAAAGAAAAAAAGATTTCAATAAACAGAGTGAGAGACTAGTAAACAAGCAATAAATTCAGACAGCCAACTGTGTCTTCCATTCTGACATGATCTGACATCTAAAAGCTTTCCAGGAAAGTATTCAACAATCTATTGTGAAAGAATACAGTAGTTACCCTAGAAGCTATCTGTCAGAGAGGAACATTCCTGTACAGGTTGTCATGCATGAGAGGAGTCTCAGAACAGCCCTGGAATTTCCATTACTCAGAGTGAAATATATAGAACATTTTGTTTAATTCTTGCAAGACTTGGCATGTACTAGAAAAGAGAGGGTTGAAAACAGGAAGATAGAAGAGCCTGTGCTAATAACATCAGACTCCCACTGTTTCTTTAAATCATAGTACTTATTTTTTATTATACTTATTTTCATCTAATTAAAATTTCTCAGTACCACATCAGTAATAAAGTTGCATAAACCAACTCTCAATAGATTCAATTGTACTTATATTAAAAAGCACTACAATCCACAGATGATCTTACTGGACCACTAAACCACTGACAGTCACAAAATATCATGCTCTCAGAAAAAAACACTAGCAAATTCTTGGTTGAAAAGGTTTGGGAAAGGTATATTGCTGGGGAAAGGAATTCAGGCTTAATTTCCATTTCCTTACCACAAACGCTAGCTAATGTGTTCTACATTCATTTCAGCTCTGCAGATATTCTAAGTTCACCTTTCCTGAGGTTCATCTGTTTGGTCATTTGGGACACTGCCAATGCAAACAAAATGTTCTTCTGTTTTGCACGTTAGCCTGATCATTCTACTAGTATAATAAACTGTGCTTAAAAAAAATTACATTTGCTTAGTAAAAGATTGAAATATGTGTTGTAGACAAGTCTTGCTTCCATTCAAAAACTCTGCCACCATTCCACTTCCTTTCTACACCAGTGAATGCAGAAAACTTAGAAATTGTATTCACTCAATTATCACATGGCATGACTGTATGAAAAATCCTATTACACCAAAGGGTATCACATTTCAGCAGGGCAAGTACAGAAAAAAAAAATTAAAACACTGAAGAAACAAAAATTTCATAAGGGTAGATTGCCCAATCCCTTCATCTATTTATTGTACTTCACATTCTTCTTTATAAGGCTTTTTTTTTTTTTGCTTTTTTTTTTTTTTTTTTTTTCTTCTCCTCAGACAGCACTCAGACTCACTTTAACTAACTAAGGTTTAAATCACAGAATGGCCCAGGTTGGAAGGGACCTCAAGGATCATGAATCTCTGCCCCCTTGCCACAGGCAGGGCCACCAACTTGCACATTTAATTACTAGACCAGGCTGCCCAAAGCCCCATCCAACCCTGGTCAGCCTGTTCCAACACATCACCACTCTCATAGCAAAGAACTTCTCCCTAACATCCAACCCAAATCTTCCCAACTTCAACTTAAACCAATTTCCACTTGTCCTGCTGTTATCTACCCTTTCAAAGAGTTGACTCCCCTCCTGTTTAAGAGATGCTATGACTGCCACAGCAAACATATTGAACTTGAACTGTTGTAACTTCTGTTTTTAAACAGCAGAGAGCTCTTCAATTCAGGTAGCAGATAAGAAAGACCCTTCCAGAATTCAAACAGCTACTCCCAACGGAACTGAGGACCAGACAAAATCTGTAGTGCTTGCAAGGCTATGTTCTGCTTGATTCACTACATTCTCAACTTAAAACTTCCATCAACTCACAGAACTTTACTCAAATTCAGTCTCTGAAGATATAGGAGCTCTCTTTAAGTTCTAACAGGAAAAACAAAACAAAACAAAAACAAAAAACAAAAACAAAAAAACCCTCAAGATTTTCTGTAGCTGAAAAGTATTTAAGATCATTCTCTTTGTGTCCTAGACCTTAGCACTTCATAGCTTTTGTATCTCAAATCTTCTCTTTCTGATTCTGAGCACATTTTCACATTAGTAGAAAGAGCTTCTTTACAGACCCCAGGGTATGCTGCATTACTCATCTGAAAACAGAGCTAAAAACACAGCTGGACATTAATGTATTTCATGGTCGCTCTATGCTTCTAGCCCATTCTGAGCCACTGTGAATACATTCTTAACTTTCCTACACAAAGTAGGGCTTAATCCTAAATAGAACATAATATTCCCTGAAGCCACATGTGTCTTATTACCAGAAAAAACAGAAGAAATTTTAAATAGTGGACTACTCCTACTATGAGAAAATCCTATTGATTACTCTAACTAGCACAGCTAAAGACACGACCTAAAATTAGAAGTACTAGATAACTGGGAGGAACACTCAAGTAGACTACAGTTCAACCTGGACAACCCACAACCTTGCTGTGCAGCCTCTACTGTTTCCTGATTCTCTCCAAGTTGAAAATATTCTCTGAAAATTTAACAGTGATGCAGGTATAACAGCAGAGAGAAGAGCACAATGGGAAAATATACAAGAAATAAGAGAAACACTCACCAGTCTCTAGACTCCTCAGAAGAAAGACCTCCAATCAGAATTCCTTCCCCACTGGTAGTGAGCACTTAACTGAGGTTTAAGCAAGATGCAGCCAGACTCCACCCTTTCTGGTCTCACATCTGAACTGCCTTCACCCATGCCCCCAGGGCTGAATGGGTCCTTTCCCCAGGTGCTCAATCAGTGGTTCAGGCCTGTAACTCAACAGTCACCATACAGCAGGTAAAACAGTAGAGATAAGTACACAGGTTCTGTTACACTTTTCATATGTTGCTCTACCACTCTCCCCTGTATTTTCCCACAGTATGCTGCTTCCCTATTGCTCTATGATCACCTCTCAAGCTCAGGGGGTCAATTCCTCTTTATGTCACCACAGGTACTAGCAGTATCCAAATTCCAGCTCTCATAGGTATTTTATTTCTCAAGAAGAACAAAAAGGTAGATAATTTACCAGGAAAGAAAAAGAAATTGAGCTTATTTGGCAAAGATTTTACAGCATATGGATGAGATAAAAGAAAGCACATCTGGCTTCAGTTTTCTGCAGTATAATTTAACATTCAAAAGTATAGCAAATATTGGTAGAAAGATTCATTCAAAACTCAGTTTGGCATCAAATTTGTGGAACAGATTTGGCTCAGTATACTTGTTTTAAACACAAAATACAGCTCAAAACTTATTTTTATTACTCATTAAATCCAATAACAGTAACATGTACTTGTTCTTTGGTTTTGGTAAACCAAATGTGGCCATGTATGGAGCATTCATGTATGTTAGTGTTCCTATTCTGAATTATTACAAAGCAGTACTATTACTTCAGTTTTACTACTGAAAATGAAATAGATATAAAATTTAATCCTGTGTAGTTTCTGAATTGTAACTGGTACAGAAAATATTTCTTCCTCAAAAATGTCACACTATCATATACATTCAGATTCGCTGAACACTGCTGAAAGATGTCCAATGTGTAGTGACTCTGGGCTCTTCTTTTTTTAATATTTAACCAGCATTATGGTTATTGGTCACAGGCATGAAGGTGTTATTTTTGCATTACTGAAAGTGACTGATTATAACACAGTCCATAATTTGGGAGAAAAAAAGTAGCAGGGTTGTTTATAATCTGAGAACAGATAGATGCAAAAACATTATCTATTAAAAAGAACTATTACTCCACCAATGCTATAAAGAATATTTACATCCTTTCTAACTTCCCTGGATATATCTATCTAGTTTTCACCTAATTACCTTTTGCATAAGTCACCTAGCTTACATCAGAGCAGTGAGAATTACATTAAATAAGACTGTCTCAGGTATAACCAATGCAGAAACATACCCTGCAGTACCATATATGGAGCAGGTCTTTTGGCTATTGGAGACAAATTTTACAAATTGAAGAAATTATAGTAGTTCTGGGATGGTAGAGATCAGTCCTGCATTCAAGTATGGATGATAGCTATTAAGTGGTAACAAATAACCTACAAAACTTCCCATAAAAGCCAAGAGGGGTGGAGGGAATGTCACAAAGAGGACAGTAGCTTGTTCTTTATTGTTCTCAGGTGAGTGGGACTATGCATTTTCCTTCAAAATCTTATTATTCTCAGTCTTTCCAATTCTGAAAAACATTCTCTTCCTCCCTTTGCACTCTGGAGGTCAGCATGATTGCTTCCTCCCAGAGGCTTCTTGTGAACCTCCATCATGGCATTTTTCTAGCAACCAGGCTGATTTTGTTACAGGCTTGCTGATTACTATAGATTTCCAGTAGCACTGCCTGGTAATAAAATGCAGTGTATTCTACTGTCATTGGTCCAGAGTGACTGCAATTTCATTTTCATAGATGGCAATTGTGCATCCCCAGGCTTGAGAGAGTTCTTCCTCCTCACTGCTGGGAAAGCAGCCTACAGGAAACTGCAACATCTGTCACTCAAGTCTTGCTCAGACTGCCCAGTTCCTCCAAATCCCTCTTCTGCCCTGCAAGAAACAAAATGCACCTCCACCCTTCAAGCATAGTCCTTAACTATGGCATTAACTATGGCAACATATGAAACTGAAATATACATAAAATAATTCAAGTTGTATGCAAAAGAGCCTGAGAAAAGGCAGGTGAAAGTTTTGTGCAGAAGGAAAACATCACTGGTATCTCTGATTAAAACGGCAGATCCATAAAGGTAAAATACAATGTGACATTAACAGTTATCCAATGTCTTAAAGAAATGCAGTGACTTCCAGAGTTTCTTAACTATGTTTTCCTCTTTACTATTATCACAGAGGCAAAGAATCATAGGAATTAGAAGGGATTTCTGGAGATCATTGAGTCCAACACCCTGATAGAGCAGGTTCTCTCTGCAGTAGGTTGCATGGCAAAACATCCAGGCAAGTCTTTAATATCTCCAGAGAAGGAGAATCTACAGTCTCTCAGGGAAGCCTATTCCAGTGCTCAGAACTCATATATTTGAAGCAGAAGGAAGTGCACTGAAATCCATAGATTTTATATATAACTGAACATATCGTACTGAGAATGTAGTGAAACAGTGCATACTCAGTATTCCTAGTTATTGCAGTTAATTACATTCTGGAAGATTTCTTGAAAATATCCTACCTTTAAATCCTAGACACTTCAACTAAGCTCTAGAAAAAAAAAAATTAAAAAAAAAAAAAAGCAATGCAAAATGCAAAAGAATTGTGTTTGATTCCTACTATACAAAGTATACTAACAACACCCTTGGAATAAAAGAAAGGACTTCAAGGAGAACATGTTTTGAATACATTTTCTTCTAAAGAGTAGGAAAGTTTTGTATGTAGAGCTTTTGATTTAACAATACCTTGTTTGGTGTGCTGCTGGTAAGGATTTTCATGTACAAAAAACCCTTTCAGTCTGTGACTGTGTTCTATTTCTGGACTATGCAGACCACCAGCTTTCTGGGTCATAACAGAGGAGGAAAGAAACAATTTCTTCAAAGAGATGAGGACAGATACTCCTCAGCTCCACTTTGATCTGTGCCACTACTTGGCGTTCATGCGGTGTCTTACAGCCTTTCACTTAAACATGCCTCTGAACACGATTTATAACAACAGAAACTCACATCGGGATTAAATTCTCATTTATGTGACTGGGGACTGTCTAGACTATTTGTGTGACTCTGGGGACTATGCTTAAGCTTATACTCCTAGAAGCTCAAGCAGTAACAGATTATTTGCTGTCCTGGGCAGAAATTTTAAATATCTGTTTTTTTTTCCCCACAGGGTTTCTAAGAGATCTAAGGCTGCCTAAAACTTCAGAAAAAAAGATAACAAGATGTATTAAAGGAATTGTCTACATGTTATGGGCACATAAAGTAAAAAGGAACTCCAATTTTTTCATCCACATCTGCATGGATGAGGTTCACAGCTTTAAAATGGTGATCATATTTGCTTCATTTTTTTGTCTGCATATAAGGGATAGAAACTTCTACGACAGGCAAGGATTTCTTATCTTGTGATCTATGACCTGATACTATAATTATCCTCTGAAGTTGCTATCATTCTAGAAGTGCTATCAGAAATGCAGGCAGACATTGGCTGGACTTGGCCCAGGATGAAAGAAAAATGGTTTGGCCACAGCTAGCATTTGACAGTGTTTAGGAAAGTTGGCCAGTGGAAAGTTGTGGAGTAAGGTAAAAACCAATCTTGGTCAAAGCAATGATCTCCTCACTGGTACCTTGAGTATACCTTCTAATAGCAAGTCTGCAGCATTCTTTGCCAGAAAAGGGTCTAAACAATCCAGAAATGAGAAGGGAAAAAAAAAAAAAAAAAAAAAAAAAAGGAAAAAAGGGATTAAAAAAATAACTAGAAAGAAAGCTATCCTTGCAGAAAAAGAATTGTGAGGTTCGAACAGTGCACAGAAATCTAATCTCACAGAGAACAAACTGAGGCTGCGACTGAAGTACTTATGGAAGCCTTGTCCAGAGTGGCTCAAGAAGAGAGAGAAGAGATGTAAAGCAAGAAGAATAAATTTTGATTCTGTTTGTTTTGTGGATGTCTCATCACCAGCTAAAAGAAATGATAAATGCAGGCTACACTGCTCCTTTTCATTTCTTGAAGTTGGAAAAATAAAACAACTTCTTGTATGTAACTGCAAAAGTATGTGAACTTCATGAACTGCTCTCTCACAAGTACACACAAGTGGTAACTGAAATAGTGAAGGAAAATCAGCACAGCTATATTTTAGCTTCTGAGTTACAAACTTCTGATCTATTTTCATATCCTTTTAGTTTAGAGGAGTATGAACTGCTGTTCTTAGCAAACTTGGAAGAAACAGGAGTACACTTTTTAAAAATTTAACTTCTGCCTGTGTATGATTCATGAGTATATAGATGTTACATAGAATACAGAGAAGTTAGGATGGAAGGTTATCAAGTTGAAAAAGATAATCAGAGATAAATGAAAAGGGCTGACCAGTGTTGTAGATGTGCAACAGACTCCCCAAAGAGTATCTCCAAAGAGACCAGTCAGTCCTTAAATGGGGTCTAGGAGTGGTGGAGCCAGGCTCCAACCTTTCTGACCACACAGGTGAATTGCCTTCACCTGTGCTCCCACAGCTGACTCAGTGCTCACCTCAGGTGATCAATCAGAAGTTCAGGCTGTGATTCAACAGTTTCGATACAGCTTATAACTCCAAATAAATGTTATTTCCTTAGAACATATCTGTGAGTGGTAAAACTTTTTAAATGTCCCTTTTTTAATTATGGAAGGCTACAACCAAACTAATATTAATCAGTAATTATAGTTAAAATACCCATAACCCAAAGTAACAGAAATTGAGGATATTTCTAGGATCTCTCCTGATATATCATCTGGTGATACATATAAGCATTCCTTAGGTCAAATATATCATTCAAATATCTCACATTTATGCATATTTACATCTACTATTCATACTTGCACATACTGGAATTTAATGGACCATTTTGTATGATAAGCTAAAAACATCTGAAGAACATTTAATTCCAGGCCTTTGAGCTTTTCTACTTTATTTTTCTTCCATCTCAAAAAACAGGCAATTTTCTTCAGTCTCAGCCATTAGTTATTATAAAATAAATATTTCATGGATTTTCTGGGAGCCCTATATTACCTTGTACTCATCATATTTCTCTACCAAAACAGGTGCATAGGCATCATCTAACTACATCTCTGTCAATATATTCATATGCCCCAATAGATGAAAAATGGTTTTCTAAGTGATAAACCTGGCTCTTCAAACACCTGAAATAACTTTATCTTAACTTTTATGTTTTAGAGAATGCCAGTGTTGCAGATTATATTGTAACAGATATAAACCTATATTGATTGTGATTAAGCTACCTTGGGTACTGAAAAATATCAAGCAGCTTTGTAAAACTGAGATAAATTAATGGATTCTGTCAAAAATATGACTCTGAAACTCATAGTATCACAACTAAATGGCTATATTCAACGTTATGGAAAAGCTGGTTTTGCTGTATCACTAAGAGAAAAGCAATTTAAAAATAGCAGATTTTTTATGCGTTTATTACAATATTTTCCTCCCCTTATTCAAGTCATCTGCTGTTGTTTTTTTTTTAATAACATATGAAAGGTTACATTTATTAGACTTTTTCAGTTCTTATTTTTTAAGAAAGAAAACAGAGGTGGAGAAATGGCAGACTAGCATAAGCGCTACAACACAAATATGTAAAAGAAAATTACTACTGTATTTGCAGCTCTATTATGTCCCTGAAAGATTTCTTGAAAGTTCAAAGAATATATTTCCCCTTGCATCTTCACATTACTTCTTTAACACTTCTAATATTTTATAGTAGAATCTCTGTGGTGAACAGACCAACACAAACCTCAGTCGTTATTTTATTTTGATGCGAATTGCTGTTTGTTTGTTTTTGTTTTTTTCCTACTGGTCTTTAAGATGAAGAATTATGACTGATAGACTTTGTGGAGATCTCTGGGAAAACGTCTTATCATTATGAGCTCCAAAGATTTTTAAAAGGATTTTTCTTTTCATCAATATTCTTGGCTCTAACCAGGCACATAGCATTCACTATTCCATCTCCAAATTCTAATTTGCTTAAAAAGAGACAGAAAATACCTCACCAATGCCATCCATGACAGCAGGGAGTCCATTGCAACCATGACAGCAAGAAGGGGTCTGTCACATTCCATGGACTCATACCTGACCTGTCTTCTTCACCTCAAAACAACACAGCAGGCCAACAGCTCCACGCTGCTTGCGCTGTCTGACTCACCTGACCCTTGACCCATTAACTCTCACATAATTGCATGTAATTACCATAAGCATCAATAATTTTGTATATCAGTAATGATGCAGCTCAGCCTGCACTTGCATCAACGTAATTCACAACTAGGGCAAAACTAGTGCCCAATATGTGCCCTGAGCTGAGCGCTATGAAAAACGCTGCACAAATTTATAAAGACATAGAAGCAAAGAATACCTTGGGTTGATATGTAAATTAAAGATCATCCAGGTCCAACCCACTGCTAAGTTCAGGGCTGCCATCTAGCAGCTTAGTCTGCCCAGGGCCTGTCCCACCTGGCTTCAAGCAACTTCTGAGATGGGACATTCAGAACTTCTCTAGGCAACATGTGCCAGGGCCTTAATCATACTTTGAATAATGAAGACAGTCCCAGGAGTTTAAGTTTCTCTTCGGAATGGACAGCTGTATTTGATACTGCCGCCTATTTCTCTGCCATGACTCAAAATAAAAAAATAAAATAAAATAATTGGTATAATCAATTGATTAGAAAAGACTATGAATGAAATGTGGATTGTTTTCTTTTGTGTTCAGGAGGTCAGCCTGAAACAGATTTTAGCTGTTATGGATGACTTCATCGGTACAAAATCCATCTGTTAATTCCTGTGAGCATTTTTGTGTTT
The DNA here is from genome assembly GCF_054131305.1 of Coturnix japonica. NCBI lineage: Eukaryota > Metazoa > Chordata > Aves > Galliformes > Phasianidae > Coturnix > Coturnix japonica. Next base: position 36,121,823 of record NC_140665.1, read on the forward strand.
GTTTATTTGTTTCTTCCTAATACAGATATACTGGAAACAAACCAAGGGAGCATTTCTGTATTAATAGCGCTTTGTTGTATCAAAGTAAAGCAAATCTGACTTGGATTTATTTTAAAATGAGAAATATAGCAATCAAGAAAGAAAAGTATAAACATTGGATGTTTATTTTATTGGAGGAGGGGAAAGCATCTTTCTACACATACGTAGCTCAAGGCCTGTTTACAAACATAATTGAAATATTTAGTGTTGTTGGAAGGTAAGCCTTTAATGATTACATATTTTTAGCATCATCCTGAGAAATCAGCCTCACAGGACAAGAAATTTGAGATAAATTTCTTTCTAGGCAGCATAATAAATCAGCAGTTCAGAAACAAAGGCAATCTTTGTTAGGGTATGGGGTAAGAAAACTAGGGAAGGATAGAAAGAGATAGAGAATATGCAGTGTGCTCCTACACACCATGGGACAAGACCTTTATGTTGGACTGAGCTTCACCAGGGGACAAAGGAAAAAGCAGAAGAATTCATCACCACTTTCACTGTGAGGTATAATCTGGAACAAAATATGCACTGATTAATTACTAATAGTTTTAATTAAGTGCTAATAATTCTGATTATTATGAAAGAGGTAGGGATAGTGGGTTAATTTTACTTTATCTCTGTTTCCTAATTTATTTCATTATAACTCCTCAGTATCGGTTCATTTAATTTCTTGCCTATGGATATAACATATATTTGCATAGACTTCCCTGCAGGCTGGTCACTATATCCAGAGGGGGTGGAGAACACTGAAGCCTCACCAGTTGTTTGTTTGTTTTTTTCCCTCCCCTCTCTTTCTAATCTTAGGAATTTTCAATGTTTCAAAGCAGCAAATGCCTAAATCACTTAATGGGACAAACAAAATGCTTTTGTGTTTAGGTGTATTTAACTGCCTGCCTTTAAACAAATGCAAATATTGTATTAATAGTTATCAGCCTTTTTGTTTGATTTTTTTTCCTTTCTGATTCTACAATTTTGGTTCTTGTAGGACTGAAAGAATTTTCTAGCATCCATTTTATTTCAGTGTATCATCTATGTTGTTATAAATATATTAGTCTTTCTAGATATTAATGAAAATTTAAAAAAAAATCCTTTCTTGTTTTTGTTGTTATTGTTTTTAATAACAAGGAACATCACTTCATCACAACATGCATCATTCCTTTAGCTTGTGAACTGTGACAATAACATGAAGACGGTAGAAAATATCCAAAAGGTTATTTACAGGAAATACTCACCCATATGGAAGCCTTCAGTCTTCTGGGAAACACTGAGGCAATCTCCACCAAGGAACAATCTCCAAGAGATATTACCTTAGTGGTGGTCAGCCCTTAAATGAGGTCTAGAGGAGGTAGAGTCAAGCTCCACCCCTTCTGGGAGCACAGCTAAATTACTCTCACTGTGCTCCCACAGCTGACCTGACACTTGCCTCAGCTGATTAATCAGAGGTTCAGGTTGTGATTACCAATTTCCCATACAGCTTGTCTCAACAGATGCATGCAAGTAACACAGTAAATCCTGAGAAATGATGCTGTAATGTTTTTGTTTTTTGTTTTGTTTTGTTTTTAAGAAAGAGAAGTATGTATGATAGAATCTTATGAATTTCCCCAAAAGAAGGATTATCTGGTTTGGTATCTTGGTGGGAATGCCATTCAGTGAATCATTCACAGAGAAGGAAGCTGTGGTAAATAATTGTCAATGGTTTATGGGCTGGTTCAGCCTGGTTCCATGATTTGAGGGGCAGAGGGATTTTGCAAAATCTGCACCTCCAGAAAAAGGAAATAAGGGACCCCAAAATAATTAAAAACAGCAGCAATGATCTGAGAAACAAACTAATTTACTAAATATGGTATCAGAATACAAGATAACACACTATAGTACAATATAATTAGAATTTAAGCTAATAGATCAAATATAATGAGAGTATCTGAAAGCTGTAGGCCTTACAGTAATACTGAAGTGAAGCGTGCAGTGCAGGACAGGCAGCAGAGAGCAGTGGTGAAGGAGAAGAGCAACAAAGAGAAAAGCCCAATCAGGTGACCTTTCCAAGAGTTATATCTCCTCTCTGACCACAAAGTCCCCTAGGGAATGTAGTTCTTCTCTCCCAGACAGGTACCTGGAACTGGAGCATTAACACTTTAACTCCCAGTGCACCACATGATGTTATGATGTGGAATACCAGTAACCAAAAATCATAAAACCATGACAATACTTTTTATTATTATGTAGTCTGAGTCTCTTACTTGATATGCTAGAAACTTTCTTTGTCATCTCCAGTTAAGACAGGGATATGAAAACCACAAAAAATATTTTAGGGTGTGTATGCATACATATATATAAGTATATACTTATGTGCATATAAGCATACAGATAGCTATGGAAGTGTTTTCTATTATGTTAGTTACCATTTTTTTCACCTTCACACAACACTTTATAACAACGCTGAATGCTAATACATCAAGGAACAGACATCTTGCGAGGTGGGAGAGGGTAATCACCCTCCCTAGGCTGTCAGGAGACTGTCAAAAGCAAATGGAAAAGTGTAATGACTTTTCTTTGGTAAGTCTCGTCGGTTTCATCCAGACACCTGGTGCAGGTGCAGAGGTGCATGGAGGACTTGTGCTTTGTGCCCAGCCATCAGCTGTCCTGCTCTGAGCTCAGCCTCACATATGATGAGCTGTATATACATGTCAAAAATTCTCCATAGCCCATTCAGCACTACCTCTATGTTTAGCTGCTATGAGCTCTCCTGTATCAAAACCACATCCAGAGCATCAGTGACACTTTCCTGTCTTCAGACTTTGCTTCTTTTTCCTGAAATCTTTCATATAATATAATAATCCATAGTAATGCAACAGGAAAAAAATAAATTAATTAATTAAAAAATAAAGAAATAAAAAGCACTTTTGCTTTTTATTGGAAGAATGTTTGTATAATGGAATCAATATCCATTTCTGACACGTTTGTCATTTTTACTGATCCTGCACCTCCAGCTCCTCTTTTGTCTAGGAGCTCTGTGGTCATGTAGAAAATTTTAGTATATCAGGTTATTTTGAACTGGCTTTAAGGAGCTTAAGAATAACCAGGAAATCTTTGCATGTGAATGTGCATACTGGCATGCACACACACACAAGACTTTGCTAGAGTGAGGTGTACAGAACTGCACAACCATTCTGCAGAAGAGAAATTCAGTTCAGTGCTGAAGTCAAAAAGTAAATGTGTGTTAATTTTAACCCAGGAAAGAGATAAAAATTCACACATATTTGCAAATACTTACAGTTTTCTATGATCTTCTGTTAAAAAAAAAAAATCACAATGCTTTTCCACTTTAATTCTTTAGAGTTATGTGCTTAATATGTCCTCAGTTAAAGCTATGTTTTACAGATGGAGAAAGGATAATTTCCATAATTACACTAAATGAAGCTAATATAATATTTTTATATGACAGTAATTTATCAGTGTATACAACTTATATCATACATAATGGTTTTTGTTTTTTTTTTTTACAAAATAGAAATCCATGTTTTCTTTAAAAAGATACAGCCAGACAATGATAAAACGTTGCACAAAGATTGGAAAACATCCAGATATCCATTAAATATCTGAGCACTCATTCTTTTCACACTGAGCCTTTTAGACTTTAAGTCCACATTAGTCTTCCTGTGCTCCTATGTAGACAGAGAAATACAATATATGATCTTACTACCAGGTATGTGGAAATAGATGCATAAGAAATAACACACAAATTCCCTTTTAGTGAAAATAAAGAAGAGAGAATGAAACTAAGACATAAACATTTTCTTAAATCTGCCTTATTTTTTACCTAGACAAGACAAGTGAGAAGATGTTAGCAACAGTTCTTAATGAAGTCTGGCCTGTCAACCTCTTCTTCTTTAATTATGAAATCCCTTGTGAGCTTCCAGAATATTTATTCTTATCTAGTCTTGTCTGAGGGCTATCAAACCACACAGGTTTATATAATCTTCTGCGCAGATTAATTGGTTTCCAGTAATAGAACTTGTACACAAGTATTTTAATCTAATTGTGTCTGCTACATTGGTTACAGGGAACTCCACAAGAACCAAGACCAGGGCCAGCAGTGTGCTAGACTGAGTGACATGTCAGAGGATAGAAAATGTGAGCAGTTTCAGCTATTTCTTCATTCCATACTGCAGTGCACATCACCTCACAGCCTGTATGGCTCTGTGTTGCATTTCATTTACATTGTTAACTGTTACTCTTCCCATTTTGCAAAGAGAGAGAACACTGTGTCCTTTGTTAAACGTCTTTCTCTACAAATCTCACGAGACCACCATTTTCTACATACTTTTTGTGAGAAAACAACTATCACAAAAATCACTAGTTTTAGATTCCTTTGAGATATTACTGTTTTAATATTGTTAATAAGTTTTTGCTTTTATTTTGTGGAGCATGGAAGGAAATTAATTTTGCTTAGAAATGTTCCTTTTCTCAATTCATACATTTTCCCATTCAGCACTCAGTTACAGCCTCTGCTTTGAAGCAAGTCTGCCTTCAGAACCTGTATACTCACTAACTTATTAGCAATTCAGTGAGTATCTCTGGCACATATATTATAAAACTGCTCCAAGTATTTCAATATTATTCTCCAGGAAAAAAATCTCATAAACCCCTCTCTTTCCAAATTTATTGTATTCCAAGTGAACAATACCAGAACAGCAGTCAAAAAGCAGATTGACATTTCTCCAGCAAAAACTAACAAAAAACCAACCAAACAAAACAAAAACAAGAAACAACAGGGCAGAGATTTGCCCTGTGTCCAGCATGGATTTGCTGTGTACCTATTCTTAGTAGTATATATGATTTTATTTTCTAAATACATTGAAGTCTTTGCTGAAGTTCAGTGTTGTAGTAAAACTAAATAGATGTTATTATTTTAACATAGCTTTAAGAAACATAAAATTATTTATGTTGAGGTACAACAGTTCATAGAGCAAATACCTTAATTATAATGTGTCCTTTCCTAGAGACTAGTCATCTTGTTATGATGCTTTCAAGATTCCTGTTTAAATAGTTCTTAAATACAGAAAGAATGCTGTATAATTCTTAGTTTAATCATGGATGGATTAAAGGTTTTCCTTTAGGCTAATACATGGTAAGTCATAACTCCAGATGTAAGAGAATATAAGTTATAAAATTATATGATAGTTTCACTATAGTTTAAATTGAAATCTGAGACTTCAATGTTAGAAATCAAACCTGAAGGTAACACTCCAGCCATTGATACTAGACATCTCAAAAATAAGCTGATTCTCTGAAGTTCATTGGTCTCCGTCTTGTAAAAATGTGGACAACTATGAGGTTTAAGCATGACAATACAATTAGTTTTATCAGCAAATAGTAATGCTCTGCATCTCATCACCAGCTTCATGCTCTGCTCTATTTCCCAGTGTACACCCAAATTTTAGAGACATACTTTATATTAAGGCCCACACTAGTCACATTCTCAATCTCTGCACTGACCTAGGTGTATAACAAGTCAGCAAAATTTGTTTTTCTTGTCTCCTGGATACATCAGGAAAATCCCTGAAAATCTACACTCTTTTTTCTAATACTCCCATTAGTAATGAACTGTACATCTTCAAGATAACTGGTCATGCACACAAACTTACATTCTCATGTTTTTCAGTCTTGTAAGGAGTCCATTAATTTCCTTTTTCTTTTGCATGTTTTCTATTCCACCAGTAGTAATATGCATTTTATTTTATTTTTTTTTTCATATCTAGAAGTACTTTGGAAATTTTCAGCTCTCACCCTCATGAAGCAAACAAGCAAATAAAAAATTTAGAACGATAGAAAATTAACCTGAATAAAACATCATTTGACTTTTATTTCCCTTATTCAGAACAATTTAGAATGCCTGAAAGTTGTAATTTGTGTTAATGAAAATTATAATGCTCTGTATGATCCATAAAGAAGCCTGAAAGCTTATTTGGTCTCCTCACACAGTACCTTCTGTTGTACTTGAGATGGTCTATGAGAACACATACTTCTAAATATGTCTTTTTTTCCCTAGCAAAGTGACTTTTGTTCCTCAGCAGGAACCTGCTGGAATTTCTCCATCAGCAGATCAAATGAAAGAGCACAACATAAAAAGGTTATAACATACTGAGCATGAGGCCTGGAGAGACATTAAGAAAAGCCACTGGTGTAATAATAATCAAGATGGGAGGTGACACAGTTTTGTATTAGAAAGAAAAAAACTATAAATGTCATGTAGTTTACGTGAATTAAAACTTGTTTTCATGTCCTACGTTTAAGATCCAATTGCATTTGCTTCTGATATATGATTATTCTCCTTTTTCTGTTTCTAGCTAAAAACGTGGTTATTTTTCTGAAATAATTAGGACTAGTCACCAGCACAGCACCAAGGGTATGATTATTGCCCCATGCTGCCCTCCATTCCACATGGAGAATATCTCATTTTCCCAAAGAAATGGTAAGTATTGCTCCACCCTTAATACTTATTGTTGCTATAATATGGAGGCCAGAAAGCACAGAGCTTTTAGAAGTATTTCAAATATTTGTAACCAGAGGAGAATATTAAGTTTTAAGAGAGATTATCTTGTATGGTTTTGTGCAAAAGAACTGAAAAATAATCTTCTAACTGTTCTTATCCATAAAGAAAACTGTGATACCAATAGCTTTGTACCAGACAAATCAGATGCTCCATTAAATATTGGCATAAAATTCAAAATACTCCCATTTCATGGCACCACTGACATACTGAGTTATTCAATCAAGCAATTAGTTAATATATTTATTTATTGATATGTGATAGGATATTCTATGATGCTAAACATGTTTCCCTTTCTATTAAATTTCTAAGGCTTTAATCTGGCCTCTAGCATCACAATTTATGGATTATTTGGGGCAATTTCATTAACCTAGCTCCATCTCTCAAGTCAAATACAAACTATCCTCTACCCTTCTCTCAGAGAAAACAGCTCTTTGGGATCTTGCCATGTTCTCTAACAGGCTCTCTTTGTTTCTTTTTATTCCTTCTGCTGCATACTACACATTTCTACAGATTCTTAAAACTGCTGATCATTTAGTTGAGGAGGTGTAAGGAGAAGAGAGGAGCCACTTGTTCTTTTGTATGTGCTCTTGTTGTTTTCAGGACCAGCCAGCTTTCCTTAAGCAAAATACTATTACTTGCGAAAAACAAAACCTATCATGAAACAACAGCTGCTTTTTGTGCATGCCTCCATTATACAGTAGTCACTCACCCTTTGCAAGAATGCCCCAGAGAGTGACAAGTCTTAGGGATAGATTTCTTCTTCTTTTTTGGATCTGATTCTCTTATGGTATCTGCCTCTAAGGTAAGGGCAGCAGCCAGATAATTGACACACTTATTCCCAAATAATTTAAATAGGATATTTCAGAATAAGTAATCCCAAACAGCCTTTGATTCATGCACTAGAAGAAAAGATTACATTTGAAATTTATAAAATTAATTCAGCACTTTCAGTGTATACTTGATAATATGTGACAAATCCTGTTTCAAATTTTCAGTTTTATTTCATCAAAACAGAGAATTCCTCTGTCTCTCAATCTAGTATTTTATTTACTGCTAGAAAAAGATTTTTAAATAGTTGCTTCTGTTCTTTTCATTGCAGTGGATAAAATCGCAATGCAAATACATTTAAAAATATGTTCCCTATATTTTTTTTCAGGATCCTCCTGGGTTAAAGACTGTACATCACTGTAAGTTTGTCATCATCAACTGTTTCCAAAGTAGAGCTGTTGAGAATGTTCTTAACTAGCAGTGTGATTGTGCCACATGTTTAAACAGTTGACAAACTGAAATGAGATTTCTTTCTAGTGTCTTATCAGCCAGGGGATGAGAATTGCATCCTGCAAGCAAATGGGCATGTAGACAATTTCCATGGAAATTAGATATTTTTTAAAGCAATTTAAGGTGTTGCACTATACATAAAAGCATACAGAAAAAGAAAGTTCCTAAGGAAAAAAAAAAAGAAAGAAAAAGAAAAAAAGCGCAGCATTGAAATAATAATGCCCCTACGCTGCAGTTTTTATCCACATAAGTGTGGTGTTTTAGAGAGATATCATGCAGAACTATGCAGTGTTTTCCTGATGAGCAGAGATATCACAGAACTTCACTGTAGGGCATTGCTGTATATATCAAAAGCATAAAAACCCTTTATGCAGGGAGTAGGGATCATCTGATTAAACCAATCCAGACATACATTTAGATGCTAACGATACTGCTGACAATGTATCTCCTTATACAGATAAGACAAGAAACAAGATCCTCTGTCTGATACAGAAGCAAAAGACTGGGAATAATATATGAGGTCTCTTGTTCAGACAAATATCTCCAGATAAAGTGTATGTGGCTGTCTGTGCAGATGTAATCATAAGTGAGCTATAAGGGCAATAGCTGCAAAGATATTCACTGAAGGGCTGAGGAGAATACAATACAATAACGTACATTTTTTTTCCAAAATGACAAGAGGACAACTGCACAAGTTCATGTGCATGTCCTTGTCTTTTTAATTTCCTAATTAAAAAGAAAAAATAAAATAAAAACAGGAAAGAAAGGAGGATAATAATAGCTTGACAGTAAGTTAAAATAGGGGTACTATGGACAAAGTTGATACTAAAAAAACAGTATCAAAGGAAGACAAAAAGTACTGTGAGACCACTAGGCACCTTAAATATTTAAAGAAATAGCAAAGGAAATAGGGAGAAAAAAATTTAGAAGGCAGTCTGGCTACCAGATTGAAATGATTTAACTGCTGTACTAAAAAAAAAAAAAACACAAAAAAAAAAAACTACAAAAAAACCAAACATAATTTGAACAGTTGGCATTTTTATTCAAATAATGAAGTAAAATTAAGAGAGTTGGGTATTGTAATTTGTTAATAGGTGCGCTAAAACATATTTCAGGTTACTAAAGCAAATGGCTAATGAAATGTTATTAATCATAGAATCGTCTGTGAACATTAAGGAACAAAAAAAGAAAACTCAAGTGGAACTGTGTGATGGTGTGTTTCTTCCTGCCCCTAACTTTCTCCTTTACCCTGGCTGTAACTCCCACCCTTTTGGGCATAGGCAGACAGTGAGAAGACAAAGACAAAAGGTCGGGACTGACAGCAATGGATAATAATTAAATAACTGTGAAGACAGATAATGACCGCACCATTGTTTCAGATTGGGTGCTCAAAGAACAGATTGCAGACTTCCAGATAAACAGATATCAATTGAGCATGTGCTAAATGCTATGACTGTGAGTCGGTCATCTCACCGTAGAGCAGCTCTCAAGGTCTTGAGACAATGGAGTCTGGACACCTAGAAGAAGAGCAATTAAATAGGTCGTGCTCAAGCTCTACCATAAAAATCAAATTCTAACTGGTAAATCTCATGTGTAATCTGTGAAAATGTTCAAATGAAAGTACTGCTGCTTGGATTCTGTGATCAGAAAACACTTTGTAAGACAAAGCACGTATCAGTTTCTTGGTGTCAGAAGAGAAGATGCATTAGATTCTTTGGAGATTAACATTTCACTAATAAGTAGGATGAAAGAATAGAGAATGTGCAAATCTGTATTTGTAGAGGTTTCTAAGTGGGGTGAGGCTCCTCAGAGACATGATTTAAAATCTAAAATGACCTTGTCAATTTAAAGAGTATTTAAAAGAAGATACTATTCAACTAGTACAAGATAATGTACTGCAGCAGAAATGGCAGATCATACAGGATAAAGATAAAATAAATATCATTTAGATATGAATCAGCAGTAAGCAAATCCCATAGATGGCTGTATGTAGGAGTAGAGTAAATAACTCCTTAATTATTCAGCCTTAGGAAGTTTATCCCGAGTAGCTTTTCCCTCTTTTGTATTCATCAAGACAGATGAAGACTGGTTGGAAAATCAAATGGAAATCTGTCATCACAGGTCTAGAAAATCTAGTAATATGAGGAAAAGATAAAGAGGAAAGTGAGAACAAGTCTTTTTAAGGTCTAAGATATGACAGCAGAGGTAACTACCGAAATAGGGAAAGATCTAATACATGGAAGTCCAACATCTTGGCTTGTCTGGGCCACAATGATTGAAGAGAAATTATCTTGGACCACATATACATTAACTGCACTGTATGTGGAATATTTGAGTTCAGTTTTGTAAAATTTATGAATCAGGGTATGGTTTAATGGAAGTGGCTGCAGTTCTTAGCGTGTTTTCAAGGTGCTTGTCAGACATTTTTTTATCTAATTTTACTCTTCCTGTGTTTCATACTTGAAAATAGTTTTTAGTAAATGTGTATACTGCCAAAAAAACAACGACATGAATAAGACATGATTTTGATGCAAGTGATATTTTTCTCTGGTAAGATAGGTCTCATAAAAGACTAGTAAAGAGACATAATCAAACTTTTCTTTGAGTTGAATGTCTGTTTTCATCTCTATAAACTTCTGCAATGAACATGGCAACTCAATTAATTATTCCATGAAATAACACTAGCCCAAATTTAAAATAAATATCTACTCAATTAAAAAAAAAAAAAAAAGGCATGTCTTCGAAGATATATGCATGTAAGAAAATTGAAATATTATCAGTGATCACTGCACTCACCAAGTGACATAAGCACATGTAATGAGTAATACATGCAGGTTTTGATTCAACTGAGTGTGTGTGATGAGCAAGAGAGATGGAGTTGGCAATGCACCATGCTTTCCGCTCTATAATTATCTGTTGCCATCAATGCAGCATGCATTGACCTACATGCAATTGACTCATGAAAAAATATTGTTAAAAATAACAGTATTAAAAGTTTATGATCTTGTAGGGTTGCATGACTAGCTGTCCAGGGTTACAAGCAGTCCATGGGTTTGGAATGCCTATTCAGCAATCTCTTTATCATGGGATTTTGAACACCAATTGGAACCCTTTCCTAGGCTTGTGATTCCAGTCTATTTTTACAAACTGTCCTGAAAAGTGCATTAGATGGCACTATATCCATATGATTTATGCCCAATCAGTCTGGAAAATAATTTGAGCTCTCTATCATCCTTCACAATCATGTGTCAGAGGTGAAGATAACTGACAGACAATTCTCTAAACATGGGTACACTTTAAAAGCCCATATAGATCATAAAGAAAAATATACCAGCTGATGGATCTGGTAAATGTCTTAAATAGAAAGAAGAGTGAAAATCAGATTTGATTCTTCAACACACGGCTGAGTAACTTATGCTGTCACTGGTTTCTCAAGAAACTTTAGGTTGCTTCCATTTTGTCTGAATTTTTCGCTAAGAATTTTGGCAGAAGATTTGAGAAAAAATTATACCAGGTAAATCAAAATGGTATTTAAAACTCTTCTGTATGTTTTGTTGTTGCAATGTACAAAAAAGCAATTCACACTGAGGATGCAAAATCTTTACAGTTCTGGTGGGTGCATACTTCTTGCTGTTCATAGGGTTGTGTTTAGCCAGTGTATCACAATACATAAACTTACTTGCCATAATTTGACTTGACACCATACTTGTGTCCTTCCTGTGTCTCTGTTTCAGCCCAGATGTTTGGTTAGTGCTGAGGGGCCAGTACAGGGCAGGGGACTGCTGCAATGAAAGCTGTGCAGGGTTGCATTTGACTGGACTTTGACACTTTGACTCTCCCTCTTTTCCATGATTTGTTCCTAATGCTGTTCTGTCAGGACATGACAAGACTGCATTCTGGACTGGCAGAATGGGATTAGTTGAATGGTTTTCCTTGTTAAATATATTAAATAAAAATCCTTATCTTCTGTTAGAGGTGTGGCTGGAGCTGATCAGAGCTAGGATGTATTGAGAGCCATTAACATTTGTCTACACCTAAGGAATCACTCTGAACCAGTTAAGCTAACTTTTCTTTCCTTAAATTTGTTTGGATAATAACTTATTTGAGCATAGGAACAATGCTATTTCATTTTTTTTTTCTAACTTTTAAATGGTGTAGAATGAATATTTTGAAATGTGTATTGAAGTAAAAATCTATGATACCTAATCAGCCAGTGGTAACATCACTACCAAAAATACTTAAGTCTCTCTTAAAAGAGTGAATAAACATCTGAAGATTTTCATAATCTATAGTAATTTCCATAACCCTTGGAGAGTGGTGTGTAACTGAATGTAAAAGAGACTACATGCATAAATTCCATCTTTCCTTCCACTTAAGATATTATCTGAGACTGATCAAAGCCAAAGTATTCTTGAAACTTTTGTAGCTATGATTTATCAGTGCATGGCAACACACCAAATCAATAAACAGAATATTCTTTTCAAACAATAAAGGATGATATATGTCTCAAAAAATTAGAATTGGTTTCTGAAACATTTGCATAGTAAACCTATTTCCAAAACATATAACCAGAGATGGCCAGTCAACCATTATATGTTTTATGTTCTCTTATGCTATATCAAATGTAAGTTATGCTTCTCTAGCTACAACAGTGTGAATGTGACTTGTGACATATGGGTTTTCATTATTCAGAATTTTATTTATGTGATACATTTCTCATTGGTTCTTACTTCTATGAATTGTATGTAGTATTCAGGCTTTTGTTGTTGTTGCTTTCTAATTTATCAAATCGATGATGCTTTAACAGATGTGTTCCTATATTCCAGAAACAAGATATGATGCATTTCTTAGTTTGCATAAAAATATTCTTTTTTTTCCATAAAAAAATAAGAAGGGCTCATCTAGGGAAGGGAATTCCATAAGTAAGTTCTTTTGATATGATAGTTATTGTACAAACATCAGTAGAACTAAGCAGTGTAAGTCTAAAGAGAAAATTCCTGTTGTCATTTCCTTCTGTTGTTATTAATGCATTTCTAAATTCTGTATATTTAACCAAGTGTGTGCAGCAAACTTCAATTTTGCTTGAAAACACTCTGTTTTACTTGGGCATTAACACAGAAGTAATGTTTAACACAAACAATTGAGCCTGGCTAACATTCATTTCCATCAGTGTGAGATGGTGAGCCAAGAATTAAGGGGCTTCCATCTGTCTACATCTTCCAAAATGTTTTCAGGTAACACTTATGAAATTTGATACAATTCATGAGTACTGGAAATCTGATCTGTATTTCTTGACCACCCAATATTTCATAAGTTCATTGCTCACCGGAATGGGAAAGAATATGCAAATGTGTTTTTAACAGACTGTGGAGTAAAAATCACAAATTCTGTTCAATGTCACAAAAACTTTGATCCCTTGAATGTGTCCAAAACTATATCTTAAACTAAATATGTTTGAATGTTATTTGACTGCAGCAGTTGATGCAGTAGGGCATCTGTTATTCCTTCAGACCCAAACATTATTTCCTTGCTTTCACAGTTTCTGAAATTATTTTGTTTGAGTTTATAACAATTGGTGTAAACCCATCAGCTGCTTAGCAACACCAGCCTCAAACAATTTCATGAACTGAATTGCTCACTTTATCACTATAACTGCATCTCTCAAAGGACATAGTTGCATAACAGGATTCTTAAATTCAATAAATCTACAGCCTCCTTTTCCATAGAAAAACTTAAAGTAATAGATCTTTTTCTAAAGCAACCAATATTTAAAGCTTTTCCTTCCTGCCAGTTCCACATAAATGTGGGGCCTCAACTGTCTGAAGGCACCTCAGTACAGTGCTAAAGTATCGTATAGAAAGGCCCAAAGCAGACATTAAATGCCACAGCATGTTCTATATTGAAGTTTCCCGTGCCCTATGTCAAACAATTCAGCCTGTTTGTGAAGAGGGAAACAAAGAAACACAGGAAAAAAATAGCATGCTGCTGAGGCTGAATTGAACAAGCATGAGCATGCAGGGAAGAGCCAATGAGCCCTTGGAGGAGATAGATAGACACTTCTCTTCCTAATACAGTGCCAAAGGCAATGGTGACAAAAATACCTTCCTTAGTGCATCCTCACTAGGCACTGGTTGCTGTCTGGTAGTCACAAACTGCACATGGCTGAGCCCTTTCCACACTCCTGCTGCTTGTTCTCACGTGGATTTTTTGAGCCATGCAATGAAACAGTAGGACAGATTTGGCTTCACTGACAGTATTAGGGAGGGCAGAGGGCAAATGTAACTGAGTTAAGCTGTCAAAATGGTTGAGAGGACAACTTGAATCCTAAAGTCAGTCACCTCACAAAAGCTTACACACTCTTAGTTAGTTAGGTTTTAACAAGATTCTAGAATTGCCATTTTTTTTTTCTTTCTCTGCATTCAAACAAACTGTTTTACCGTAACACACAATATTGTAATTCAGCAGAAACAATTATTTCCCGCTAGTAAGAATGTTTGTATATTTCTGAAATCTATAGTGATAAAATACTGATGTACTCTAATTCCACTACTCTTAAGGCTAAAGCATTGCTTATTTAGGGAAGTAATTGGATATACATATATAAAATGCCATGCTTTGTGATATGCAGTGGATCCCTTAAAATAGCTGTCCTGATATGAAAACAAACCAACCCACCCCTCATAGAGTTTATGGTTTAAAAAGAGAAGGAAAACTCCTAACTCCCAAAGAGATACTAATTCAAGCTGGGAAGTCTTTAATGTATACTTTAATACAATTACGCAATAATAAGTCTGAAAGACAGAAAGGAGTAGCCCAGGACTTCTTAAGATATTTATATCATATTTCAAGTAATTTATTTTAGAGGTATGAAAAGTTTTTTCACCATTTGGGTCACGGGAACAATAAAAAAATTTAAAGGCAGAGGAATGACTGAAAAGGGTGGAGGGGAAAAATAATTTCCCACTCTGAAGAATAAGATTTTTTATTCTACTTTGAGTCAAAATTAATACCCATCAAGAATATAATACATGTGAAAACTCTATACAACTAAATGCATGCACCATAGCGTATATTTTTCTGGCTATTATTAGATTAAGAAAATTTTCATAGGGAATATAATATGCATTCAATTACTTAAAAAGAAATAGTAGTAGCAGTATAATACTGAGAGCAGTGTTAAATACCTTATAAATATTAAGCAATATTTTCCTGTCTTAGTATTGGTTATTTTCCTATCTTTTGTATAACTTCTTATGTAATTGCCAATCTTTAAAGGAAGAATATATACAATTAAAGAAACCAGCCATTCTGCTTCAATGTCTGTTGTAGCTGCAGAGGAGAAATGATCAAAGGAGAAGTATTAGAGCTATATGGACCTTGTAACTTGCCTGTAATCTGCATAATGAATGATTCACTGCTTGAAGATGGCATACCATGCTCTTCTCATATAAACGATCATGTTCTTTGTGCTTCTGCTTAGAAATTAAATCTATGAACAAGAATACTTTTTCTTTTCTTAGATGGCTACAGATCTAACATGGGACAGCAACACAGCAGCACTGCAAAGTGATGTGGCAATAATTAACTGAAATATTCCCCCCTGAAATGTATGCAGCCATGAGACATTTCTAGTGTGTGGGAACTAAAAACTTACAAATCTGGCACCAAGTATATAGATACGCAGATCTCACTCTGGCGTCAAACATGTTTATTTGGCTAGACGCATGATCTTCAAATGTCATTTGGAGTATTCCCTTACTCAAGCCCTTTCCAGAAGGCAGCTGGCCATTTCCTTTTCCCAGAATACTGTGAAAGTTTAGAATAGTTCCTCATTTGGCAGGAAGGTGAACAGGAAAAGTAAAGTTAAAAGAAGTTCTGTGCTGGGAATATTCAGCTTACTGAAAAGAGCAGTGAGTGACTGATAGCTGACTTGCAGCCCACCCTGTGAAAGGTTGTGCTGCTTTATTTGAATGCTCTACTTGGGACTGTACTTGGCAGAGCTTCTGATTTGTTTCTAGTATCAAAGTCAGAGCACTCCTGGAAGGTGTTGCTGGTGAGGCCAGACTGGTAGAACTGAGATAAAGAAAGAATAGAAAGAGAGCCAGTGTAATTCAAAGTTATATGACATTTTCCCATGGTCTCCCTTTTGGAGATCAAACAGTCAGTAGCAACAGGAACAGGAATAGGGTGTTCACTGAGAGAAGTGAAGAAAGTCTCATTCAGTGGATCCTATGAGAACAAATAGATGCATTGCAACCTCAGTTCAGAATTATGCAATTTATAGGAGATTAAAGGTGAAAATATGGAGCCACTGAAAATGGCAGAAAGACAGCTTTTAATTCAGTAGTTCCAACCTGAAGAAGTGTATCAGCCATAGTTCAACCAGAAAAATGAAAGTGCACAACATAAACATAGGAGGTGTGGGTAACCAGAGTCTCAGAATCACAGGGGTAATACTGAAAACCAGATAAGGCAATGCTGCATGGCACTCATGAGATAAACTTCAGCCATCGGCTTGCCAGACCTGGGAGAAAGGCTGTGTTTCTTAGTTGTGCGAGGTGTATGTAGGCTTTTATATAGGTAAAGATGTATTAATTGAAAACAAAATATTTGGATACAATTTATTTTGTGGGAATTAAGAACAGCAGCAAAAGGAGTTCTTTAAACATAATGTAATCCTTCCTTTTGACAGTTTTGTTGCTTTTGTTGGTGGAGAAGTGACAGCATGGCCTGGAAGACCAGCCACATTGCTTACTCTAGGCAAACCTTTATGAGACCCTAGGGAAGAAAAGGGTCAATGAGGAACACAGTCAGGAAGGATGAAAATATGCTCCAGGGCTTTAGTGGGAGAAAAATCTTTAGACCATCAGCTGCATCTTGAGTCATTTACATCCCTTAAAAGCATATCCTTTAGTGTGTGCTGCTACTCAACAAACTATGCTGAGTAAAATTTCTGGCTTTCACTTCAGTGTACTTTAGTGTCTGTGTAACACAGTGAAATAACTGGCTTTATGAGCAATAAGTGCATGTGAAAGAGGGCATGGGAGTGGGTGGGGGTACTGGTGTTCCTTTCCCCTTACAGGGAATAAAAACTGATATAGGCCAAAAGCCAAATAGGTTTGATTTCAACAGTAGGCATAGTACTGGATATTAAACATTAAGGCTTCACTGTAACCCAAATATACTACATTACTTTTTTATAGCCACTTTCATACCATTTCCTTCAAGAGCATATTTTTTTAAACAGTTTTAAAATTAATTCAAAAAAGTCTGCCTCCAAGTGAGTAAAATGACAGTCATCTGCCCAGAGGGGAAAAATAATGAAAATTATTTAAGTCAGTGAAGCTTAATCAAAATTAATATATTGAAACAAATGTTATGCGACATCTGATATTTCTGAAGTAATTGATTTTCATTTGTTAAATGAAACAACTTCAGTTCAGAATTATGATTTACCACACTTTTTCCTTTGTTTCAAGAAACATGGCTTACATTTCATAGGTGCTAAAGGCTACCACCATGTTTTAAATATATGACTCGTAGAAAAGAAAAGCCTCCAGGAAATGTTTTGCTTGATGGAAAAAACATATGAAAAAAAATATCAGACTATTCACTTTGAATAACTTTTTGGTACAATATGCCTACAGCTATATACTCAAATTTTGATGTATCAAAATGCATTATTTTTACTCAAAATATTCAATGAAGTTAATTTAAAGAAAATAGCCTTAGGATCAATAAGAATTAAATAGTCTTTCTGAACTCAAGACTCGTATATCTGTAATTTATGATTTATTAAAGGCTGTTCAGAGTTTGAGCAATCTCTCCCCACTATTATTTGTGATGTTCTTGGTATCAGAATCACAGAATCATAAAATTACTCAGGTTGGAAAAGACCTCAAAGATCATCAAGTCCAACCACAGCCTAACCATAGTACCCTAATTCTAACAACCCTCTGCTAAATCATATCTGATACCGTATCCAAACAGCTCTTAAACATATCCAGGGACTGTGAATCAACCACCTCCCTGGGGATAGGCTCCAGTATTTAACTACCCTTTCTGTAAAGAAGTGTTTCCTAACTTCCAACCTAAACTTACCTTGGTGCAACTTGAGGCCATTTCCCCTCGTCCTGTCACCTGTCACCAGTGAGAAGAGACTTGACCCACTCTCACTGTAAACAACTTTCAGATACTGGAAGAGAGCAATATGGTCTCCCCTCAGCCTCTTTTTCTCCAGACTAATCAGACCCAGCTCCCTCAGCCTCTCCTCATAGGGCTGATCTTCCAAGCCCTTCACAAGCCTCAGTGCCCTTCTCTGGACCTACTCCAGTACCTCCATGTCCTTTTTGTACTGAGGTGCCCAAAACTGAACACAGTACTCGAGGTGAGTACCAATGCCGAGTACAGGGGCAGGATGACTTCCCTAGTCCTGCTCATCACACCATTCCTGATACAAGCCAGGATGTCATTGGCCC
This sequence comes from Coturnix japonica, assembly GCF_054131305.1. NCBI lineage: Eukaryota > Metazoa > Chordata > Aves > Galliformes > Phasianidae > Coturnix > Coturnix japonica. Next base: position 36,140,171 of record NC_140665.1, read on the forward strand.
TCTTGGCCACCTGGGCATGCTGCTGGCTCATATTCAGCCAACTGGCCATCAGCACAGTAAGGTTCCCACTAAGGTATTTTATTTTGGAATTCTTACATCCATAACCAGATCTTCACATCCCCTTGTGCTAAATCTTGATTCTGAAGACGTCTGGACCAGTCATGTGTAAGCTTGCCATTAACTGTGGAAGAACCACAGCTTAAACAAAGGTAACATGATTTCTTCATATTGCAACATAATTTCTCTTACATTAGCAACCTGAATATTCCTAAAAATCTAGATTTCATATAGTGATGTTTCTGTATGCACACTGCTTATACCTGTGAAACAGCTGGCTAATTTAAGTCAAGACTTCCTACAGTTGTGGAAATCTCCGGATGTTTCAGAGACTTTTCATCCAGCCTTCAAGTCTGCTTTCAGTCTTTGATTCCTGAGACATTAGTTTTGATAGCTGATTTCCTCACTTTACAGATTTCTTCCATCTTTGCAATCAGTGTCAAGATAAGTTGTCGGGAGAAGTTATATTCAAAGGCTTTCAATGTTGTTTTTCTATCTGCCAGCACTTTGTTGTTTTCTGCTATCGTAGCTTGTTTGCCACTTTTTCTAATAAAAGTAGAATGAAGAGAAAATGAAAACAAAACCTGTGATATTTCTACTGTTCAAACATCCTACTATTGCGTTCAGACTGGCTGGGTAGAATTTTCCTTTGAGGAAGTATTACTAGGCAGACCAGCTGCATAAGGATTATGTGCATGCAGCTGCAGTATTAGGGTGCTACGGGTATAAAATATTATTCCTGTAGTGGTGGATTTTTTTTGGTTTTGTTTTGTTGTTGTTGTTGTTTCCACTGCTATTTTTCATTGTATATTTTACCTTGAATCTGAAAGTTTAGGAGGAGTAGTCATGGTCAATAATCCAGAAGGAAATAAACAAGCTTCTTAATGTGTTTTCAGCCACAGTAAACTCAGTATAGGATCAAGGTTTCATGAAGTCCTAAAGAATTTGTCCAACTTACTAATGTTAGTTTCTCTATTTGCTTTCTAGCTTGCACTTTTACCTCCAAATAGTTCTTGGTCAGAGTAAAACATTTTTTATTATATGGAGTTGAGATCTGTTGCCCACACCACAGAATCTGTACTAAAATTTACCTAACCAAGGAAAGAATCAATGTGAAGCCATTTCAATATAATATTTTGTTGGTAGTGTTTAAAGCTCTCTCTATCTCTCTTTGTTCTTTTTTCTTTCAAATGGTTCAAATGAATAGGTGGAAGTTCTGGATGAACACAGATAACTTCACTCTTTGAAATTGAGCAAGAAAACTGTGGGTAAATAGAGCAGATGATTCATGGGAGAACCTGAATTGTAGCTACAATTCTGCTTGTTATGATCCAGCAGGTAGCTGGAATTAGTCCTTTCCATATATATTCACATACATATGTATGTATGCCTTAGACTTCAGAAAGGAATTAAAGACATTCTTAGACTTAAAGGCAAGGGAAAAAACTACTTGATTTATCTCTAGTGTGCCTTTTAATATGTATTATTAGTTTTGCACGTATGGCGCGCTATGGATGTCTTTTCTGAGATAGGGATTTAAGCAGAAATATAGTATAGGAGTTATCGGCGTAACAATTTCAGTGTCAGTAAATAGTTTTTCTTTGAAGCCTTTAAGGAACAGTTAAATTCTAGTGGTTATTGGAAGAGGTGTGATAGGAAAAGAAAGAGAATGAGTTTTTCATATTTTTGTTTTCCAAATTTGAATGTTATGCCAGGCACAAGAAATATTACAGTCACTTCTTGAGGTAAGAATATCTCTGTAAAATGTTTTCTTTCCCACATGCCACTGCACGATGGATGTAGAAGCTACATATGATGATTTGTATGTTTCATCAAATCTAAGCATTTTCAAAGGTTTTCAAGGGCTCTGATCCAATTGAAAATATATTCCATTTACCTAAATCACTTATGAACATTCAGAAAGTTCCATTTTAGGGGTGGAAATTAATTCCAAGAAGCTTGCCTGGTATAACATTTTATAATTCTGATGTGGGTATATAAAGAGTAGCTGTCTTATTCTAGACTAAACAGCTTTAAAAATGAAATTACAGTGTCTGCACATGGAAGATATGTGCAGTTGTCCTCAAGAAATGCTTCTGAAGTAATTTACTAGTGAGAATCGAAAGCATTCTGGAACTAGTGGGAAGTTGGACTTTGTACTTAGCAATGAGTAATATATTTGGTTAACTGGGTTATGGCCTATCTAATTTCAAAAAATAGATTGATGTCTTCATGAAGAAAGCATCTTCCTCAGAGTATCCACAATTAATTTTGTTCACTGAGCTGAAATTCCTGATCTTAATTGCCCTGCTTGTTATATGCCTATTTGCAGCTGGTGGTGTTATTGCTAAATCTATATCCATCTGGTTATCCATCCATGTGGTTTTATTAAGCCCATTTCTTTTTTTCTTAATGATTGTTTTCTGAACTCATTCTCCAGGTCACAAATGTCATGTGTTTTCAAGTTATGGTATTTCAAGAGGCAAAAGACTTATTTATTTTCCAATAAGATAACTTGTATGGGAAAAAAAAAAAAAAATTACCCAGCCAATTCTGATCCACATCATACTCACAGAGCATTCCCCCATGAACTACACAGCTTCCTTTGCCATCAGACTATATAGGCAGAAGGTCTTTCTCAAACTTACCTTTATTTTACATAAATGGTTCTATTGTTTTCAGCAAGGGAGTGGCACAATTGCAAATTAGTAAATCTTGTAAGAGTGGCTGTGATCTGAAAAAAATAATGGCAATATAAATCCTTTCCCAAAGTCGTATGCTTCCATCTGATTCTGGGGAGAAGAGAAAAACAAAGTTGTACCATACTTCTGCAGTTCCTGAAAAATGACAAGAGGTTTTGAGGACTGTGTTTGCACCATCACATGAAAAAATAATAATAATAAATGAGAGGACACAGGGGCAAGCAATGTAATTTTAGATTGAATTTGCTTTCCCTCATACCAGGTTAACTTCTTCAGTGTAATTGCACTATGACCATCTCCATAATGTTGATGTTAATTCTTCAGTTTACTGAGATGTAGTATGCTTGTCATAAAATTTCCCAGCTCACTGACTGATCAGTATTTTTTCCGAGAATGCAATTAGAAACTAATTTTTTAAATTTTATTATTTTTTTTTTATTAGGAAAACCATGTCAAGCCTACTGAGCTCTTTTTGGAGAATCAGTCACTATATTGTACTTGGTGGTAGATAAGGATTTTATTATCTTATCTGTTCCTTTTCCAGAGTATAGTCACAGTGAAAATTCAGTAGTTTTTATATAACAGTGTGTTAAAATAGTGACTAAAGATGCAAAATACAGGACAAGAAATTCTGTTTGTGTTACCTTACCTTGTGAAAATGCAGCTTGATTTCTTATTTTTCCCTTCAAATGGAAAGTGCCTCCAAGTTTATCAAACTGTGGGTTTACGAAGCTTTAACTGAGAACAGATAAGGAATTTGAAACCATATACTGGATCATATTTCCTTCATTAATCAGATAAGGTTAATACATTAATTAGTATCATACTTAATTAGAACATTACCTTATCATTAGAACTACAGTTTTATTAAAGCAACAGGTGTTATATTCAATGATGGAAGAAATTATTACTATAACTGGTGATTTTTCCAGGTTAAAGAAGAATTAAAAATAAATAAATACATAAATAAATAAAAGCAAGTTGGAAAGATTGAGAATTATACTTTTTTTCCTTCTGGTACATATAAGGAAATAGTTTTCCTCTTGAAGCATTGCTGTTCATATAGAAAAGGGAAGAGTCAAGAAGAATGTGTTAGTCTTAAAGTAATCTTAGAATTGTGATAATACTTTGAAGTGATTTTAATGTCAGCTCAAAAACCTTTCACACTGGCCTTGAATACTAACTAAATCTGTCCCTTGGCCATGGATCAACCCAGCTCCAGACGTGATCGGAGGTCAGCCTTCCACCTCCATCTCATACCCCACTGCCCTCTGGTATACTTGAAAGCCACTTGGACACAGAGGCCACACAACTCCCTGCTCATGGAATCTTGGCTTCATACAGGCCTCTATGCTGCCTCTCAGGGAGTGGTGGAAGCAGTCAGTCTTGAGATGATGCTTGTTGGATAAGATTAGCAGCTGTACGACAGACTGGAAAGATATAGCTGTTGTTTTTATCAGACCACTAAAATCAGACAATTCTTAAATTGGCAAGTACTGACTATATAATCTTTCCAAGTTAATGTTCTTCTGAACAGAAATTAAACTATACCAATCCTGTAATTGTTGATGTATTCATCAACAAGACTTAGTCATGCAATTCAGGATGTTTACCACCATGAAGAACTCTGCATAGATAACTGGGAAAAGAGACCATGTAATTACACAGGAGAAAATTTGTTTCCACATCCAGTGAGTTTTTCTAGGATGTAATAATATCAACATATAATTAAAGTGAGCATTAGGCAGGGAAAGAATTTTGAGACTTACTTAATATGTTGAATTTTTTTTTTATCATTGATTGACCTCTGTTCTCCTGAATCATAAGATTTAATCTGAACTTTCCAAATTATTTTCTTTCCTTTTTCCCTCCCCCCTTTTGCTTTCCCCTTGGTGTGCTTATGATTCTGCTTGTAATTTGCTTTGCTATTAGGAATACAGCCAACATAATTTACTAAGACCTAATTTACACAGTGACTCTTATCTCACAGAAAGACGGTTCTGTGGTCGCTTTTACATTTTCTCTAGCAACTGTTTCGATGACTCAGGATGCCATACTCTGAACAAGAAGTTATGACTACTTCTCAAACTTAATACCTGTTTTTATAAAAATGTTCCTCATTACGCTGGACCTGACTCACAAATCTTTCATTAATGGCCCATTTGAGTCATTAAACAGTACTAAAATTTTCCTATTGTGCTTAGTAATGAATTATTCATATCCTTTACTAGAATAAATTAGGATTATGAGTATCAGAGAAGAAGAAATACACTGTTGTTTTATATATCTTACCATTTACTGGCTACATGATTTCCTTCTTTATTTTTAGCGGCTAGGGTGGATTTTGTTAAAATATATGAGTAAATACATATGCATAGGAGATGTATGGATCAAAATAAAAAGCTTCTCTAAGTGCTTGTGTGAGTTTTCCTCCACACACCTGCACTTGCTCAAGGCATTTTAGGAGCTAGAAGGAAATACAAGAACTCAACATCACCTTTGATTTGGGAATGATTGCTTGGAGATGTTTGGGTCTTGTGTGTACTGTCATTTTCTTAAGTAAGTGAGTTGTAAATGGAGGTTTCAGTGCATTTGCTAACATGTGCCACATGAAGAGGATAAACCAACACAAAAACTAATGCATATGTGTGTGGCAACCTATGCCATCCCAAGAGAGAAAACTTCACAGACTATGTGTTTAAGATAACCTGATCTAAGTTCTTCAATACTTTACTGAAACTTAGCAATTCAATCCTTTCAACTGATTTCAATTATAATAAAATACCCAATTTTATTAAAGAAAGAGAAGAGGTAATTGCTGAAAGATGCAGAAGTTATTCATTTCAATATTAAACAACACTGCATTACACTATTAGCTGGAAACAAGAGAAGAGGTATATCTCAGTCAGTTTAATTAGTGACCCACAGAACTGTAGAGAAAAAGATTTATTCCTGGAGGATCTAATGGGGTATTAGAGTTTAATGAAACATCTGCTTCAAGCTGAGATTCCTTGTAATGCACCTTTAATTATTGCATCATTATTTGTAAGTGATTCCAAACTTCCATAAAAGCCAATTCTGCTTTAAGTTAATTAAGTGGAGAAGCACACTGATACCCAGCTTGTTCTGCTCTCCTCCTTTATGTTTGCATATGCCATGATGCTCATGTGTAGGATCTGGCTGGGTCTTCACGTCATGGTGGGCATCAAGGGGATCATGTGCAGGCAGAAGTTTCCCCGTCCCCTTTATGCTGATAACCTCCACCTCCCCTTGTACTTGTGCAGAGAAAGCAGCCCAGCGGTCTGCACATCCTGCCATGGAACCAGCCTTGATGCTAGTGAGAGGATATAGGAAGAAGACACAGTGCAGGCTCTATTTCAAGCAGTTCAGTCATGCCACAAAGGATGAAGGACAGGAGGAAGAGTTTTGAAAAGGCTAGCAGGTGAAACAATCAGCTTAGCTTGGACCAAACTAAACAGGATTGAGTGGGAGAAGCCATGTAAGAACTGCTAATGTACTTGATAAAACAATATCTTCTGAGCCAAGACCTGAGAAAGAAATACTATCTTCTGCCTTCTGAAATTTTAAAACTCATATATATACACATATGTTTTTGCATCTATTCATGTGTGTATATATACATATACACACAGAGAAGTAGCTATGTATTCTACCTTCCTTTCGTCCTCAGTGCATCTGCCTCCTTAATTTAGGAAAATAACGCCTCTGAAAACTGTTACACTAATCTCATAATAAAAAAGAATCATCTAATGAGTGTCACGCATCATGCCGAACTTGATTTCCTATTGTAGCAGAAATTATTCTTCTCCAGAACTTTTCTGAATATGGTATTTTATCACAGTAACAAATAAGGAAGGGATGTCGGATACCATTCTTTGTCATTTCTGTAGCTCTCTCCCATCTCTTCCCACTTGACAACCCAGTGATTTAGATGCAATCAATAACATTTACAGAAGATCTTTCTCTTTTAATGGCAATATTTGATAGCTTCATCTGTTTTGTTTGCAACTCAGTTGCATTTTCACTAGCTGATGCTTATTTCATATGAATCTTTTTTACCATACATCTATAACAGAAACAGGAGATGTTGCAGACAGAACATATTTCCTCTATCTTGCAGTAGTTATTTAGCACAGAATATCTAGCTGTCTCTATAGATTCAACAGATAGATGAAGTTATCATCAATGAAAGAGAAAAAATTACATGCCTTCCTAGCAAATTATTGATCTTTGTTTCCTCTTATTCTTACTTGCAAACAAAACAGACTTCTTTCAGGCTTTTAACTGAGAGCTAAAGGGACATTTCTACATGTTTATCTTAACATCACAGCCAGAAGACCTTGAAGGAAAACAAATGTATGTAGAATAAAGGTTGATATCAAAGTACTAACATGGAGTATGTACATTTATCTGCAGAGGGGTCTGCAGCACACAAATACAACAGAAAACATTTTCTCATCTTCTAAGAGAAGAGATGTGCTGCTTTATAATTTAGTCCTAGGTTCAGTTAAGTCTTTTGTATCTGATCTGAGCTATTATAATAGTAATCTTCCATGTGGATACCTAATATATCCATATATTGTCTGCCTGCAGAGAGTGGCTTAGCTTAACAATTGCTTAGTACTGAGAGTGTTCATTTGTACAGAGAAGTGCTTTTGCCAGCAAGGATACCATAAAATAGTACTTGAGACTGAATTAACTTTTCCACTAAATGGGAACTTTTAAAAGTTGGCCAGAAAAGTAATAACAATTGAGAAAATTAGCATGCATACCTACTGATGAAGGTGTGATATCTCTGAAACTAAGAAAACCCCCATGGAAAGTCTTTCTCAAATCTTCCATTAATAAGAAATGGTGTAGAAAATCCCATTTTCTTTTCAAAACAATCAGTTCTGGGTTTTTTTCTGTCTTGAACGAGCATTCTAATAGATAAATTAGGAAGGTGTTTGTTTTTTTTTAATCTTACTGTATACTTTTATGAAGAACTAACTACACTAAATTATATACCTTATACCATAAAGTAATACATTTTTAATACTTCTGTAATTGTGTAGAAAAAGTAGAAGGCTATTTGAGGAATGACATTATAGAGAAGAACCCCTCTGTGGCTGATTTCTATGTAAGGGGCATTGATCTTGGATGATAGAGTATGAATCTATTCCAGTATTCTTCACTTTCCTGCTCTGTACTGTCAGACACCCAACAAAGACATACCTACATCATGGTTTCTGTCTTCTTCCATCTCCACACATGTAATTCTGAGATGGCTGCTCAGACAGGAGAACAGGGTGAAGTTGTATTGCTCTCAACAGTACCAGCAGGACTGATTGGCATGCTGTAGGAAAAGATACACGTGCAAGGACCACCTGGTAAACATGTCTAGCTTTTCTACATAGGAAAGCAATCATTTTGTATTTCCTACAATACTTTCTGCTATCATACAGTCCATCCTATAAACCAGCAAACTGCATAAATTATGCCAACCTAACAGCAGGTGTAGTACACAGCTCCCGCCTGATCCACCCATAGTAACCTAGATATCAGGAAGAGTTCCTTTCTCCCCTCTCCCACCCTTTGCAGATCCAGCAGATCTGCAACTCACATTGGTTTGTTGTGGTACATCATGCCTGTCTATGTTCCCATAGGAAAGGATACATCAGGGCTCAGTGGCAACATCTAGCTAAGAAAACCTGAAATACTCTCTAATTTTTATAAGTTCTGTAAAAGTTGTCACCTGTAGGTCTGATTGTTACCTTCTGCCTGAAGGTTTTGGAAAGGGAGGGGGAATTGAGGGAGTACCATGGTACAGGGAACAGGCTGATGACAGCTAAAAGGGACTCCAGAGAGTAGCAGAATAACAACTGGATATTTGAGATCTAATGACTGGGGAAACAACAGGCACTGCTAATTACATCAGACCTCTAAGTACTGGCTAACTGCTCAAGGGAACAAGAGTTTCCCTGAAGCAGCACAGCAGTAAATGGTACAAGAACTGGCATCAGCCCAAAATTAATGATGTGTAGCTCTGCAGGGAAACAATTGCTGTAAAATTAATGGGGAAAATAAAAAAAAAAAAAAAAAAAAAAAAAAAGGAGTTTTTAGAATGAAGGTGAACTAATTCTAACAGAGACAGAATAAATAGAAGAAAATGTTAAATTCCTATAGTGTGAAATAGATAGAAATTAAACAGAATATTACATAAATACAAACATTATTCATGCAGTTTAAAGCTCTGCAGATAAAGCTTAGATATATACATTGCTGCTTCTGCAAAAGATCACAGTTACCATAATTTTTACTGAACTACTAAGTATGGATTGAACCTTTACCTTACACAGGAGACTACTTGGGATTGAAAATGTAGACACACGTTTTTAAAATCTTGGAAAAGCTCATTCTTTTAGCATTGTGAAGCTGATGGTGACAGAATCAATGCACAGCTCTGTCAGGACAGTGATCTTTACAAAACAGATGGTAGAAAAAATGCCATATCTTTTTCATGTCACAGCTAAAAAAGAAGAGCAGCTTACAGATCTCCTCTCCCTACACTGCAAGGTCTCAGTTCCTTCCCATCTTTTCTGCCTATCCTCTGATACTGCATATCTGCCAGGAAAGAAAGCATAGATAGCCAAAGTCTTCTAGCACTGTAAAACTTAATTTTAACATTGCAAAGATAAATCAGTTTTCCTTACTGCAACATGCATAACTGCAAGTAACCACACACCTTGGCTGCCTCTGCAGCATCTGGAAATCACAGTGCCTATCTGACTTACCTGCTACATATACACATCAAAAATGAAACAGAATTAAAAGTTCAGCTGAAGTTTTATGTCACTGTAGATTCCATTGTCAGTCATCAACATTTGCTGAAAATGTCCAGAGACCAAAGAGCAGATGTGAGCACAGTGAGGTTGTGGGTGCTGCATTTCAGCGTTGGCAACAGGGAAGTGAAAAACAAGCCATGTCCTAGACAGTCGTGCTGAATTTTTTATTTTTTAAAATAAGTGCAGCATGCAAGCTCTTGATCATCACTGGCAAAAATATACAGCTAACGGTGTGGTTAAGTTGAAAAATAGTGTTTTGTAGCTGAGAATTTGCCCTATCAAATAGTGTCATTTTGCTCTTTGTAGCTATTGTAGATGGTAACAAATAGAAGGCATTACTTTCAGGGTGACCTATATAAATATGGTCTGCAACCCACCTACTGCACCACATCACCTCAGAGGAGTTTAACTCTCAGATCCAGATGGTAATAAATTGATTTCACATTATTTTTTTAAAATTCCACCTCCTAAAGCTGAAGGATTTTTTTCTTAAAATTCAGCAACATTAGAAGTATATCTTTGCAGAATGTTTTACATCAGCAGAATAACATCTCAGCCAAAGAATAACAGAAACCTAAGCACAGCAGTGAGACTTCTGAAGCTTTTGTGGATTTCAGATGCATACACTTATTTGAAACAAAACATTTTTAACATTTTTTCTTAGTAAACAAGCAATTTAATTATTCAAATGTTGCAATTTAGAGATAAAGCACCTTTCTAAGGGTTTTAATTGACAATGTCAGCTACATTTGCCACTCTAAGGAAAACAATTTTCTTGGTATCATATCACTTCATAAGCCATTCTTCATTATATTGTAACAATTAAAACTCACCTACAATGCCAACATTAACGTTTTTGAAATATAATTTCAGTGGTCCATAGCTATATAAGTCTATGAAAGAAACATGCAAAAATTCTTTCCAACAAGAGGAAAATTGAGAGGCAATTACAGAGATGTTAATTAACAAATAATTGTCTCAGCAAATAATCTGAGGCTGCAACTATTACGTTCTTCACCAATTATGTCTATGAAGTGCAATTTCATGGCAAGGTAACTGTTAACTGATTTCTATGCATATTATACTATGTAATGGAAGAACAAGGGCTAGTAGTGTGTAGAAGCTAAGAGAACTTCTTGCTTTTCCAGGACAAAAATGAATATGGGTCCATTTAGGAAATATTTTAATTTTTTTTTTCTTATCACTTTTAAATATCTCACCTCAGTTAGGTAAATTTTGTCCTTCACTTTCATGTAGGATTACAACTACTGCCTTTAAAGAATTCTGCATGATTGTATACTTGCTTAAAGTTGACATTACTTCCTAAAGATGCCCCTTAATTTACAGTCCTATTCATATTTCAAAATAATCTAGATTTCCACTGCCAAGGCTAACAAACTTTTCATAATTTGAGTGTGTGAAATTATATACTTAGTGCCACAAACTTATTTTAAGGCATCTGTGTATTGTTTTCCCTTCTGGTTTTCAGGGATTACAGTAATTTAAATTAAAACAGAAATACGTTTATTATTACATTAGAGCAAGCTCCTTCATAGCTGAATTATACTTGTTTGAACTGGTTTAATAAAGACTCAGAAGAATTTGTGTCTCACAGGCATTAAGATGCTGTTTTCTCAAACTTGTATTCTCAGAAATTCTTTGGTAAGGAGTGGTTCATATAATCACAATTTAGGAAGAATGGAGTGAAAAACTAACACCTCAGGATATAATGCAAATGAAAATAAATCATTCAGATTCTAAGTGTGGTTTACAAAGATAGTAGGATACTTGCAGTCAAGGCAACAATGAGAACAGATATGATGTTGCTGAGAGACTGAGAGAAATTTTTCTTTGATTAGTTTTCAGAGTAAGCTGTGGACCAACAATAATGAATGTCAAGCATAGTCTCACCAAGAATCTTCCAGGAAAATAAATGTTTCTGAATGAAATTGTAATTTCTTGAAGTGGACCTTCTCAGTCACCTCCCTCTCATTAAGTACACTATCTATTGGTTGAAAAATCGGCATGTAAATTATGAAAAAAATAACATAAAACCAAAAGATTACAGAGTAAAGTTTCAGAAATTTAGCAAATTCACAGTGCTCTGAATTTAATTTGCTCACCTCTTTTGTCTCACTAGGTCAGAATATTGTGAGTAAATTCTTAGCATAAGAAAAGACTGTGCTTTATTTACCTGCATAAAGCATGTCAACCACTACTGCCGTGGTGGAACACTGAATTGATTCAGATTTATTAATGACAGTTTAATTTTTATAGTCAACATACAACTGTTACTAATCTTTTTGTTTCACAGGTGAGAACTGAAGCATTTAATTCTTCTGGAATGTAGGGAAATCTTACTGCATATGGAGTATAAAATAATTGGCCTATTTAAATACTAATTACATGTAAGAGTCTTACTTCCCTAGACAGAGAAATTCAGCTTTAAACATGAATTGGATATAAACTTACTGGAATACATCTGTGAGTACAAATACAGACATTAATGAAGAAACAAAAGCTATTAAAAGTTGATGGGTTATGGGAGGCCAGAGAGTAGATTCAGAAAATCAGAATAGTTTCATGCCCTGAAGTGGATAATAACAGAGATATGATTGCTAATCTACTGGGATCTAGGTCTTCTGATAACTTCAGCAATCAGAAATCATAGCAAAATTGTACAAGTTTAACAGCATGACAGATAGGCATCTTACTGTATGCGTAATTCAAAAGACTAATTTGTTTCTCACACCTTTTCTCATCACTAAGATCACTTCTGTCCCGTTTCTTGTCTTGCTTATGTTTCAGATGAAGGAATTCAGTTTCCACAGCAGTTAGGAAGCGGGATGTTTCCTTGTTGAGAAAGAATCCTAGGTTATGCCTTTTATGTTGATGAGCCTCAGTTTGTCTGACATTTCTACTGTTTGTCACAAACAGTTATTTTACCAGTCAGTCTCTCAGCAATCAGAGAGCTCCATCTGAATTGATGGAGGACTTGGAAATGCACACCTAAAACTGCTTTTGCCTGCGGCCCAAAGCTTGGAAGGAAAGATAAATCACTGCTGCAGGATGATGACAGTAAGCTCTGTAGCTAGTGCCTGGATCTCTGATTCATTTTTGTCCAGACTGAATGGGATAAATTTTCTGATCATTGCTGGCTAAGAGAGAACATATTCCAGTAAATGTATCAAAAAATACTAAGAATTCAGATACCTTAATTCTGACAAACAAGAAATGTAGATGCCATTAAGAAAATTATATGACAAATTAAAAAAAAAAAAAAAGCCTCTGAAATAAACAAATACTACTCCAAATCTTACAAATGTAAGAGACGATGCTTAGAGTTGATGAATTTTTTGATCCATGATGAGTATTACTTAGTTATAAATGAATAATAAAGTGCTCATGCCAGAAGAGAGTAAGCTGACTTGGAAAACCAGAGGAGCCCAGAGAAAGCTAGGCAAACTTGTGTGAAAATGTTTGCTTCTGTAAAGACACAAGCAGAAGCAGCATAACTTCACAGAGACACTGAAAACTCTTCCTCCTTGTTGCTGCTTCCTCAACAGACAGTTAATAATTTTTACGGCCACTGGCAATGTGATTTACCTTTACATTAAGTGGTCAGAATAGCTTGTTTATGCATTATATTGAAGTTCACAGAAAATAAGTGTAAAAACAGATATTCTCAATAAAGTTTTTTTGTCAAACATGAACAGGCTAAGATAATTTCTTTAGTTATGCTTTGGGAGAGGTTGAAGGTGGAAGAGGAAATACAAATACCACAGGAACCTAAAACAGTTCTAATGGGAAATGCTATCAGGTAGTAAAAACACAGGAGAAGAGACTCTGGAATAGCCGGTTGTCTCAAACAAACACTGGAGAGCCACAAGCTAGTGCTCTGCCACAGGTACCAGCTAGGCTGTCATTTTCTCAGGAGTAACCTCTGTTCAGCCTTCACTTTTATTGGAGCAATTACCTTTTGTATTACTAGCTTAAACGTCTTTTGATGCAGATACTTGAGATTAAATCTGTTAATTCTGCAATCACACTGTATAATACTGAGTCTCTCTTCTTTTTCAATTGGTAGTGTTTTCAACATTATTAACCATTAAACAAAATGACTACAGAAGAACACTCTATATCTTCAAATTACTTTTCATCTGGAATAAATAATATTAACTTCAAAATATTTGTAGAATATAGGGATTTACTTCTCACGTATACATAGAATTTCAGAAATGGTACAAGAAGACCTCGTACCTATAGCCAAAGAGATGGAAAGGATATTTTACTTTGACTAGTAGATTATACAGATTTATATCTTTGCTGCAAAGTGCAAGAGCTGCTGATAAGGAGACAGGGAGTAAAAGACAGACCCTGTCATTAACAGGATAAAGCTCCTTGATCCCAGGAACTGCAGTCTCTCTCTCTCTGTGTCTTGTTGGGTACAGGGTCAGGCAGCTTCCTTGCAGTCATTTATTATTCTTTGTCAAAAGGAACACCATACAAATACCATACGTATTTGTTTATTTTTAATATTTTCCCAGGCTCCCTCTACCAGCACTTATTTTAGGCATCACCTGATCAATCAACTATGTTAAATCAGTACAAGGTTTTCATATGGCCCTCAACAAACTAATCACGAAATCCTATATTTTTATGTAACAAAATCCATAATCTCTATTACCACAGCCATTTTTCCAGGGTCACTGCTGAGTAAAGGCATTGTGTTGGAGCACCTGGAATGAAAGCCTTAAGGCACCGTGCTCATAAAAACAAACAAACAAAAAAAACACCGTGAGAGGTTGAGTTTAGTACAGACAGCAAGCATTAAACTTATGGATCATACCTTCCTTTCAGAGGAATTCAAATTTATCGCTGACACCGTACAAGTCTTTATAGGTATTGAAATTACTAATTAACTGGCTTGGATTTTCAGAATAGCCAGTCAGGTATCTAACTTTAAATAAATGCTGGATATGAAAGCTCCCTCCTGTAACAGGCACCTCAGTTGCAGAGACTCATGATTTATTTCCTCCGCTATACATACTACCAAAACATACCATACTGAGTATCAGGATGAACTTGCTATTCTCCCAAAAATAGTGGAAGATAAATTGTAAGTTACTCTGTTAAAATGTTTTGATTCTGTAAAAGAAAGAAACATCTGACCATTTTGCTTTCAACTACTGTGTCATTTAATTACCTGAAGGCAATTTGTTTTCAGACAGACAGACAAACAAGATTAGTGCTTTAGCAGCAAAACAATGCACTGTCTCCTGTGAAATGGAGGTATTTGTGCCCAAGGCAGTTTTGTCTTATACTTTAAGTCAGAAGAGCACCTAAATACAAGTTACTTGGTACTTAAAATCAGTGTGACTCAAAATATTAATTACCTAATTTAAGAAATGGATACAAAATTGAGGATTTTCTCCACTGTGACTAATCATACTTGAGTTAGATTCTAATTTAGCCACCTTGAAGAAATGGTTGTCCTTTTTTTCCTCATTTCATTGTTCTATATTTCTCATTTTTTCCTGTCCTTTCTCCTATTTTTTGTTCCTCACAGCAAAACAAACAAGAGTGCTGTCTGTACATCCTGTTCATCAGGAATGGTAAAAATAATATGGTTTTATAAGACCATAAAAGTTGCTAATGTAAATATATACACAAACACTTTTTAAAAATGACATTTTACAATAACATTTAGTATTAGAGAGAAGAACAAGGATTTACATTTGTGGCATAATACTTTTTAAAAAGCATCTGTTATCTCAACAGATGGTAACACTGAAGTACTAATAAATTACTTTAATGAATATAGTTCATTACCACCAACACTTCCCATGATGATGTGAGAAAATAATTAGTTTTTCCTAATACAGAGTCAAAATAATTATTTTAAGTTGTCAGTAAAAGTGGCTCCAGTGTCCAAAAAGACTATCTCTATGTTAGTAATTCTAAAACATTACATGCTTGTTCCAAGTGTACCAGTCTGAAACAATCCCTCTCTTTACAGATGAAGGCACCAGTGGCAAGGCCCCAGCTTTCTTTGAGGGTGATGGAGGAGCCACTGGAGCTGGTGCTGCAGTGGCTTGCTGCATGCCATGCTGCAGCTTAGGAGGGCTCTGGATTCAGAAGGGTATCAGAAGGGTAGAGTAGGGCTGTAATCCTATTTTTGTTCTGAGGAAAGCATTTAGAGCACTGACAGAAGAAGATCTGAGCACAGTGTTTCCTTCCATCTACTGCTGATTAATGTAATCCAAGGTAATGAGAACTTTTAGTTAAAAAAATATTTATTTATTTATTTTAATCTGTGTAATTAATTCGGTTAAGGTAACTCCAAAATTTAATTGGATTAACTATGTAAATAATGAAGTATTTATTTAACAGAAGTTAACAGCAGTACATTGGTTCTCACCGATAAAACAGGTTTCTCAAGTTCTGTTCTGATTTCATCTGTGCTCTTTAAAATTACTTCCTGTACAAATTACTATTATTCTCTTATGATGAAGCCAATTACACACACTGAAGGGGCAAGTGATGAAGTGAGCCTATCAGCACCTTCCACATTAATTCCAGTATTCAAACAATCCTATGTGTTGGATTTTTACATAGGTCACCCTGAAAGTAATGCTTCCTTATTTCCACAGGTACCACAACAGCAAAATAATGCTATAGGATAGAGCAAACTCTCAGCTACAAAACACTGTTTTGCAATGTAGTCACTACTATTAGTTGTGCATTTTCACCAGCAACGAACAAGAACCTGCTTGCCACACTCAAAACTCTGCACCAGTGGAGGTGACCCACTGTCACTGTTGCTGCTGCTGAAGTGCACCACTCTCCACCTCAGCCTGTCATATCCACTACTCCAGAAACATTCAGCAAGCATCAGTTAATGTCAATGTATTTCTTCCCTCCCCCATCCTCTCATAAAGGAATTCCATTCCACAACTTTGCATCACACGCACTTCCATGTCAGACACCAACAACTGCTGCAGAAGAAAAAAAAAAAAAAAAAAAAAACCTCAGGAAAAAAACAAACAAATAATTTAAATAAAAGAAAAAATTATCATCAGTGTTTGATATAAAGAATGAAGTTTGGCATACGACAAGAGTATGAGACCAGTTTTAAAGTGCTGCATATTAGATTCATTTTTTGAGTTAACTCTAAAGTAACCTGTGTTTCTAGATAAGATACACAATATACAAGGGCTGCTCCAAAACTAACCCCTCAGAATGCTGGGTATTAGTGGAATATCTCATCTGGTGATCTTTAATAATTTTTGAGCCCACCATCTGGCTAAGATGGCAGTGTTTTCTCATACAAGTAGAAAACTGCTTGTTAAATGTTCAGCATTTTGGGCATTAGATGAGAGTTTAAGAATTATCAGCAAACACTAGTGCTTATATGTCAAGTGCATCTAAGTCATTCAGATGTAAACCAATTCACTTCCTCATCAGCCATTTTACTAAAGCTGAATTCAAGTGTAAATGGAAAGGAAATTTCAGTTATCTTCTAGCAGCTTTGGAAAGATAATCAATAATAAATGGAAATGCTCAGCAATGTTGAAGGCTCGCAGTAAACTCCACAGAGGAGCAATCTTCAGAAAGAGAGAGATCCTTCTTCAGTTGCAGTCATCATTTAAATGGAGCTAGGAGAGGTGGAGCCAGGCTTCATCCCTTCCAATATCACAGCTGAATTGCTCTCATCTGTACTCTCCACAGCTGACTCACTGTTTGCCTCAGGTGGTCAAACAGAGGTTCAGACCATGATCAACAGTTTCCCCATACAGATCTGAATACAATTGTGGATTCTTACTTGGAGACTTAAAAAAAATAATAAATTAATTAAAAAAAAAAAAATCCCAATACTTTTTCCCCAAGATGCCCTTTATATCTCTATGATAAAACACTAATTTTGCTAATTGGTATGTTTCCTTTATTATAAAATTGACTTCCCATCTTTAGATGAAAAAAACTACAAATACCATAGCTTAATTGAAATCATTCAGACCCCGCTACATGAGCTAAGCCAGTTTACATCACCTGATAGAAGCTCACTTGCTAAACATTTATAAGAGGAATGCAGCCAAGTTGTCAGGATATAACTGTAGTGACACTACAGGTTTCCTCTTCCATCACCCAAATAAATAATCCAGAAAGACAACATTATTTGAGACATGCACGTGACACATAGCTTTCAATATCTCCTAAGTGTATTTGTTTTGCAGAAAGGAGATAAGAAACGGTATAGTCTTATTTCAACCTTCCAACATTTTCAGTTTCCCACCACTGGGAGCAAACTTCTGCTTCTCCTTGCCCTCATCCTTCAAGAGCATCTGGTTGTGCCTCCACCTACACTTTCCCTGGTGCTTGCTTCCCATGGATGGTTGTAAGTGGCTGCCTAGGGCAGGAGAGAACCACGTGTGGCATCACTGCAGAATTCATAGGAATGAAACAAATGGCACATTAGTAGCATTTCTCAGACCAAAGTATATTAGAAAGTCTGTGAGTATCTGTGAGTATAGGTGTGAAAGGATCAGGTGCATTCTGCTCAAAATCTCGTGCAATAGTATGGCAAAATGCCTACACACAGCAGTAATTTAAAATCTCAGAGGCACCGATTAGCCTGCTGTAAGCCAAGTTATGTTTGTTGTTTTTCTCCAAGTAATCACCTCTTGTGCATGACAATTCCTATCAGCCTGGCTGCTCTGACAGCGAGATGACAGCCCAGCAGTCAGGGAGCCGCCAGCAGTTGGCTGCCCTGCTGTCACTACTGGCATCTGACTCAGAGCCACTCAGACCCTGGGTCCTGATGAGCATTCAGGAAGGTGCAGAGTCCGAGC
This sequence comes from Coturnix japonica, assembly GCF_054131305.1. Taxonomy (NCBI): domain Eukaryota; kingdom Metazoa; phylum Chordata; class Aves; order Galliformes; family Phasianidae; genus Coturnix; species Coturnix japonica. The sequence continues at coordinate 36,158,627 of NC_140665.1, forward strand.
CTGACACATTCACTATGCTATCTCTCATCCAAAATAGAGGGAACATAAGCTCTTTTCTAAAGCACTGTTGCAAGAGAGTGATTTATTTATTTATTTTTATCAGCTGTGAAAATGCATCCTGCTGGAAGGGGAAGCGAGTACCAATTTATTACTTAATACAGCTGTATTCTCTATAGCTCAAAAGTCAGAACTCAGCAGTTGGAAGAACCAACAGCTTGTTTTTGGCTTGGCTTAGATGACTGTCTGATGACCGAAACAACAAGAACTGGCTTCAAATTGTTTTCAAATGGAAACAAAACAATCAGCGTACATTTATTCAGCATTTGATAAAAGACATAGAATGCAGTCTGGATGCATGTACTCTGAGTGTGCAGCTGATCACTTCACCCCTTCCAAAGTACTTTCTCACTGGATTGGCAGCTCCTTAAATTCAGTTAATGATGGAGGCAAAAATTACTGGTGGTCAAGACTGGATTTTAGACCCTGCTTCTGCTATCATCCTGACTGATGACATTTTCTCATTTCTGTAAAACATCACGAATCTAATTTATTATTTTGAAGTAGTTCTTGGTAAGACCACCTCTGAAGTTTTCCTTAATGTGCCTGTGTAAGCAAAAGTGGGTTACTCTACATGCCCTCAACTCATAACTTGTGTTTCCTTCTCAGCTACTTGAATTGTTTCTTGCTCCAGGTTTCCTGCTCTTAAATTGGCTCCTGGCTTTCCAGAATTCCAACCTAACAGATGCATTCAGTGAACTGCATTTGCACTGACGCCACAGATAAAATTAATTTAAGTGAAATTAAGGCTGCATTCCCTGAGTTTGACAGATTTTTTTGTTGGGCAGCTAGCAAGCATTAAGTAACAGAACACAACTATTGACTTCTAAGCACTAATGGATTTATATACTCAGTACATGAACGATGTAGGAACAAGATATCTCACAGGCCAAACACTTTCTGAAATGCTTAAAGTTGCTCTCATGGGTAGATGCTTAGCATACATGCATTCTAAATTCTGTCACATTTTTTTCCTTTTGTCAGCCAGTTTGCTCCAAATGCTGGCACATAGCACCATAATCCCACCTCACAAAACTGAATGGCTGGGAAGCATACTTAGACATTACTTCAAATCTGATACAACTCTTAGTACAATGCAACAACTAGAAGTGGGATTTAATTAAGCCTGAATTTTGACTATAAAACTAAAGAGCTGATTTCAATATTAACAGCCAGGCAATAGTACAGAAGAGTAAGAATAGGAGAGGTCTTATTTGAGTTTCTTTCTTTAGCAGAATGAATGTAGAAATGCTAAGGGAGAAGTAATTCTTGCTTAAAATGCAAGCCAACTTCTTTCCACCTTGTTTGGTTTTATAAGTCTATTTCTACTTGACAAAAGATAAGCTTAGTCAGGCGATTTCAATAGTTTTGTATTAAGCAGTTTCAAAATCTTCAGGAATCAGTCCTGTAAGATTTTCTGCTCCTTAGTAGATTTTGCTAGGCAATTGTTAAACTCAAACTTAGATTTCCACAGCCTTTACGTGCTTTTGAGCTATATATCTGTCATTCACTTACTAGATGCATGAAGAGGGTTTTTTTTTTTGTTTTTTTTTTTTTGTTTTGTTTTTTGTTTTTTTTCTTTGTCATCAAAGAAGAAGAAAAGGGTTACTCCAAATGACCTAACTTTTGCATCTGACACCTCCCCATCAAGCTGCTCATAAAGGCTGAAATGATAACTTTAAAACTGATGTAAATAGTTATTCTGGAGTACCATGCAGTTAGTCTTTCTGGAGGAAAGAGACTCCTTGTAATTTCTAGAGGAAGCAAAAAAAATAGAACAAGCTGCATATCATTAACAGGAAGTCATCAGCAGCGATACCAGAACTATGACTAGTTCTTAATAAGAAACTTTTCTGGAATAAGTAAGTTACAGAAATTTAGGTTTAGAATTTACAGATTAATTTCTAGAATATGAATCATATAGGAGCTAAGATAACTAAATGGCCTTTTAAAAACATTGACCTCAGTAACAAGGAAGAATTTAAATAGAGTAGGATTAAAATGCATTCAATGTTCTACTTAATTTTACCACTAAAATATGAGACAATGAATAAAATAGAAAATGGGGATGTAGAAAAAACTTCCCACATCCTCAATCAGAAAGCAGAAACTTTTGTCTGAGAAGCTGAATTACACCCTGAAGAAGTCAACCGTTTGCTAAGCCCAGCAGTAACCCAACCTTGAACCAGAATTCTGCTAACCTCAATAAACAGTTACTCTCCTTCTCCTTACTGCTAACACTATATAACCACAGCAAGATTCAGCTATATTTGACAAAAGCTCATGTAAGTTCAGCATACAGCCAGCATTCTTTTATAGTACATCCATAAAACCACTAAAACAATCAAACTGGAAGAAAAAGAGCAAACCATCCTTATTCTCTAAAGCAAGATCAACTTTAAGTGATGTTTACTGGTGCTTGTTTAACCTTGTAGAGAAAGCCAATAGCAGATATAGCTACTCCAAAATAGGAGCTGCAATCTAGTAACAAAAAAGAAATTACTTACCAAATATTCCAAAGAAGACAGCTTTCTTTGTGGCACCCAGCCTTTCAATGAGTCTAGGAAGGGGTCCAGCCTGACTCCACCCCTTCCAGTTACACAGGTGAATTGCTTCCACCTGTGCTCTCAGTGCTGGCTATGCCTCTTCACCAGCTGCTCCATTACTGGTTCAGTCAATGACTTAACAGTTTCCTTACAAACCTATTCTCAAAATCTTTGAATTATTTCTGTAGCTTCTGGGGCAATTCATTTTAGTGTATTACTGTCTTTATTGTTAAAGAATGTTTTTCTGTCATCTAAACTAAATCTTTCTTGCTGCCATTTAAGCACATTTCTTTTCTTTACATGATAAAGAGCAAATTGTTCCTGTCCTCTTATCAGAAGTCTTTTAAGCTTTAGAAAGCTATTACAGCCTTTGGAAAGCTACTCTGTAGCCTTATCTCCCTTAGATTTTAAATAAACAGAGACAATTCAATTTCTTATTGTTATTTTTGATGTTCTGAAACCTCTGGTTATTCTTCTCTGGACTATGTCTAGCTGATCAACATTTTTTCTTGAAGTATGGCATTCAAAATTGGACAACAAACTTTAGATAAAACTGTATTTGATATATAAATATATAATGCTATTTATAGATGCCATATTTTTTTATTTTTTTAAATCCCACTTGATTGATATTTATGTTGCCACAAAGTTTTTCTTCAAGGACCTTTTCTTAACACTGCTACCAAATCAGACTTTTATTATTTTGTATTTATGCTACTTATTTTTCACACCTAAATGGAAAACTTTACGTTTTTCTTTACTGAATTGCTTCTTGCATTCCCCAGGCCATTTCTCTAGCTTACCAGAAGTGATCTGAGTTCTGCTTCAGTAACACATCCCGGTCCAGTGTTATAACCAACTTCTGATAGCATCATCTTGATCATATGTCCCTAGCTTGCTGATGAAAATCTCTCATGAAACAGTATCAAACTAAAATCTAGGTATTTGCTCTACTCATGAATTCTGTTTTTCTATTATAGCAAGAAGGATTTATTTGGTAAGATTTTTTAATTCCTGTTAGCTGTTGATCATCTTTGTTTCTCTTAGGAACTCATTTGTTCCTAGCATTTTTTCTAGGAAATGAAGTTCATCTTGTTGATTTTCAATTATGTTTTGAAGCTTATGCTTTTCTTTTTGTTCTGGAGAAGTGTTATTTTGTTTCACTTTTGAAAAGGACAAATTATCAAGTCATCTCACCATATTCTGAGCTCTTTAGAGTAACCCTTAAAAGCTGATAAATTTAGTGATAATTGATACACGATAAAGTTCATTGTATTGAAAAATTTCAAAATATATGATTTTTCTAGGTGTTCAGTAATCCCTCTGCTTTTTTCTGTTCCTGGCTAGAATAATATAACTTGCATCAGTCACCTCATGGCAAATGCCATCTTTTTTCTTTTAAGACAGCATATCAAGGAGTGTCATATATCTGTTGACCTTCTTGATTCCATTTCCCAATAAATTTCCCTCTCTTTTTTAACTGTAGCATAGCATTTTTCTGCAGCTCATGTATTTCCCAACAACAGCTCCTCCTATTTCTTATACTACCCTTCTTACTGCTCTTATCACACCTTTTGCATTCTTCCTTAGCTTTATCTTTTGTGACTTGAACTCTCTGAATTTGTCCCTATGTGTTATTACTTCATTATTTTCCCTTGGAATTTGACCTAGTTTCAGCTTTCTGTAAACGTTCCTCTTGTTCCTGAAGACCAGGAAGAATCCATTGTGTATTCATGATGATAGCTCCTGCTTCGGTTCTATCCTTCCTTTGTTTACATTTGTCTTTCTACTTCTTTGCATAACTGGATTTCTGAGTTAAAAGCCAGTATTTTGCAGATGTCACAGTTAACATATGTAGAAATGATCTCTAAACAACTCCACAGCATGCTTTTGCACCTGTTGAACAGATAAATGTTTATAATAACCATAAAAAGTAACACCATGAAAGCATAATTTCCAGTATTTTCTTAGTGTATCAATCAGAATTCAATTTTAATAGCATAGCTCAAATCATTGTTATTAGCAGTATATATAAAAGCACATATACTATAAAAAAGTGTAAGCTTCATAAACACAACTTTACTATAATTGTCAGAAGTACTGTTTTCCTGAAGAAAATTCATGACATCTTCTTGGAATGGAGAATGTATTTCTACTCTCCAGTAAATATTAAATACAATCACTGTTCAGAGGGATGTATTCCACATCTATGATTATTATTACAGTATTTTCCCTGGTATGAACCGGCTGACATTTAGGGAGGTGCTCCAAATCAATTATAAGAGTTGTAGCACAGTCAGCATATCATATATTTTAATAAGTCCAAATCAGTAGTCCTTAAATAGATTCAGCTACCTCAATGGCAAAGCCCTGCATGTACAATTTTGAGAATAAATTGATTAAATTTTAAGTAATTAATATGACAAGAATTAACTTTTGGTTACCCATTTCCAACAAATGTTTTGGATATTGCTACAAGTAATGAAACATCCATCTTTTTGGTTGGTAGGTATGACTTTTGGACCTCTTTGTGGAACTTTTTATTTACATGCTAAATGCATTACAAGAATAATATAGAAATACTCTCAGCAATTCAGATAAATACTGGTGCTTAGGCTATTGCATTATCAGCTCTTAAAGGCTGCATGATCAGAATCTAAATAACTTCCATTAAAATAAGGCATCTGTTTAAAAACAGCTTTAGAAATATCTCAAAAATTATCTTCTCAAATTATTCTTGAAATGATATAATATTTTTCACCAGCTGCCATTTCAAGTAGCTGTATTGTTCCTCTTAATGCTTCTAAATTAAATTGTAATTCTGTATACTTTAATGTATAAGACGCCATGGCAAACATGATCCTTACTTGCACCTTCTTCTACCTGTTAAATATAACAAGTTAATGAAACAAGCAGTTACGAAGACTATACTTTGCTGACCAGCAGATGATTTACTGAAGTAGTTGTGCCAGCGGAGAATTATTTTTTGCTGCATAGTTTAAAGAATGAAGGACAGAAGTGTTACAAACTCCCAGCCATGTGGGGTTTTTGTTTGTTTCGTTTATCTTTACCTGTCTTTAAACTTTTAGTGAAACTTGAAACAGCTTTGAAGCATGTTTGAGGAGCAGAGCTTGTTTCAATAGGACAGAAGCAGCTAGCTCCAGTTCCCCAAAGATGGCACAGAGCCAACACAGAGTTATTGAGACTGAGTATTTGTCTTCACTCATACCAAATAAACCTAAACAACCCTGGCTTAATGTATGTCATAAAAACAAAGATAAGTTCCTGGAGGATCAGAGCTATTTGTAACATTCCTATAAACAAAGCAATGCCTGTCACAGGGGAAACTGGAAACACCCCAGAGAATGAACGTAGGTCTTAGAGAAAGTTCAGCTACAACAAGATCAAATCCAGCCCTCCAAAAGTAGTATCTTGATAAAAATATAAGTCAAAATATTTTTGGAAACTAAAGGCAAAGTTTAGGAATATCCAGACACAAACCTCTGCCACTACATTCAGTCTACATCAGTAATTGCAGCACCAGCAGATTATAGCCCAAGAAAAAACATATGGAAAGGAATTTTTCTTGTGCCCTTGTTTCAGAGAATGGATTAGAAAAAAATGAAAGAAAGCTTGCTGTATTTGACACCCAAATGCTGCATTCAGCTGAAGGTGAAAGTAGGCCAGTAGCTTTCAAAACATGGAAACGCATTTGGTATTCATGAAGAAACCCAGTTGTAAAGGAATACATCCAGAACTGCATTTCAATACACAAAAAAAGGAATGTCTGGGTTTTAGGTAAGATGTCAGAGGATGTTAATTAAGCCAGTTACTATGAAGCAAGAAAAGGTCAAGGCAGTATTTCAATTTCATTTAGCTGTAATTCTCAGCATCTACATTTCACATAAAAGAGATCAACTGTCCTTCTTATTATGTATGGTTACTTGGCACTTGCCATCTGGGATACCCCAAATCACCCCATCAGTGCAAGTTCAGATTTGCTGCATTTCTGCTCATACAGCAGCATGTAGCCACAGCCACTGGCTGAGAACACAATATGGGTGAAGAATACATTGCCCATGTCCCATGGAAAACCAAGTTCCTGTGCCATGAACAGTGTCCTCTCCTATTATCTGTCTGTATTTGCATTTTCCACTTTAATATTTATCTTTTAAATCATTCCTTATCTCCAGCAAATCTTTGAGACAGTCCAAGGTAGATGTTTTTTTTGTTTTACTAGTGATAACTACTCTTAGTCAGAGAGTTATATATTGCTTTTCTTGAAAAATTTCTCATAAAACATGTGAACATCCAGCTAGATAACCCCCTTAGAACAGACACGAATCTTGCAGGGAAAGTATGCAAAAAAGATGCTATTTACAGGGCAGGAAAAAATTAATTTCAATATTTGGAAAACAAATGCAGCTACTGCCTGACCATCTCTACCTTGTCATTAAAAAGAAAGAAAGAAATAAGCAAACAAACCTCCAGCAGCTTGACAGGACTGAGATACAAGTAAGCATACTTTAGAAGTAAATGAAGGGAAGAGCTTACCCTGTGATAGTCTGTCACTGAAATCTCTAACAGAGGAAGGAAACAAGCTATCAAGATTATCATCTGGCTAGAAATTGGTGTCACTTGTATAAAATGTATCTTTGGATTGTATTGGTACTTCTCCACCCTAGCTGACAACAGCATTTTTACTGAAGAAGATATGCTGTCTTTAAGGAAATTACTCTTTAACAGGCACAGACAATCTGCCCAGATCAATTAACTGAAATGCAGTGAAGGTCTATGACAGAGAAAGATGTATGATAGTGATTCAGTCAGTTAATACTCTTCATTTATTTGCTTGCTGCACACACAGAATAAAATAGATCTACAAACATGCTACTGTAGGTAGGCATTTAGGCAACAACTTCCTGGGCAACATTTTCTCCTTTGTGACTGTCTGACCACTATTTCGTTATAGTGAGCAGTGAAAGAGGAAGAGCAACTGACAGCAATTGCATTTTGAATGCTACAATTTATTTTCTATAGAACATGTTATATTTTTTAATCATTCCTTTGGTATTTGGAATATGATAAAGAAATCCAGTCACTAGACTGCAAACAGCATGCAGAATCAAACTGACATTGAAAGAAATAAAGCAGCTCTGGACATTTGCAAAAGCATGCCAAACAACAACAACAAAAAAAAGGAGATACTGATAAAGAAAGGAAGAGTTTTCTATTTCCATAAAGAACTTCAGCATTCTTGATAGAAACGGTAGTCTCTGGGATTCTGTAATCCCACACATTCACTACATATTTTGAAATAGTTCTGTCTGCATTTAACTGAGAAATCTTGTATTTATAATAGATGATTTCACATCTATTGTTGTCCCTGAGAACCAAGCACATCAAGCAAAGGACAATAGGACCAGAAGGAACCTGGTTTCATCAGTTCTTTTACTATTGCTCTGGCCTAGTTGAGGCCCAAGTCTTCTTCACAATGTTACAGAAATCACATGAACTTCCATCCTGCATGTTCAGTTATACATAAAGAACTACTCTTTTCCACCATGAACCTCTGTTCTTTGATGATTAGAAATCCTATATTTATTATCTTAGGTTTGTTCATGGTCACTATATACTGGTTATATTTTTTGAATTCTAGCTCTAAAAATAAAAGTATTCTAAAGATATCCAAGATTGGGATATTCAGACTTGGAGGAATTAGGACAGTGAGCATATCTGGAGGCTGAATTACTTGTATATGAATTATATGCCACCTCTCATATGAGTAAATCACTGTTTTCCAAATATTTCTGATGATGAAGGATGAAGAACAAATTGAAATTTTGCCATTGCCTATAATAATAGTTATCATAAATGCAGCTCAAGAAGTATCACCAAGGCAAATCATTGGAAGAAGCTAAGGCAAATTACTGAGAGAAAGAAATGATCAAATAATAATTTTAATAATGGGGCCAGAAGAACTTTCATAAGGAAAAACTGCAACAAACAAACCAGAAATCTTAAATTGCTTATTTAAATTGATAGACAAGTATTATTTTCCATTTTTTCTAATGCATAGTGAGTAATGTGTCATTTTGATTCAGTCAGTGAACAAGAAATGTTGAAACCTAATGGAAAATATAAGAGCTAAATCTACAGAAGTCAGTTGTTGAAGAAAAACTTTTAGATCTTGCTATTAATCAATACCACACAAAACTTGAATCTGAAATATGCTGTCGGGTTTGTTACTGAAATCTCCATATTACCATTTGTTGGTGTTCCATTAGTACATAATGAGAAACAGGACAACACTGTATTACTTTTATTCAAACCTCAGTTATGAATCTTTTCAAAGTGAGCAATAAATATAGCTTATGTGTTTATTGCCCTCTCTTAATGTGTATTTTCATTGAGAGTGACATGCAAGCTTGCATCACTGCAGGCCTTCTAACACAAGGTATTATATTTTCAGGCTGTTATGAAGAAGCTTACTAATTGTAGCATCTTTGTTCTGATAAAAATGTCTAGTAATCTGGTGACTGATGTTTGGTGTTTCCTGCTAATACAACTCCTTTAAAATCACCAAAATCACATCAAGTTTTCAGTAAAAAAGAAATAGTCTATTACTGAGAAATAGTAGTAAAAACCTGTCTGTAGAAAAAAGTAATTATTGAGAGATCCCTGTGAAAGTGTCAAAAATAGTGTTCTTAGTTTATAGACTGAAGATGTATCACCATTTCCTTTTCAGTACATGTCTGTGCAGTAAGTGGGAAGTCATCAGCAGTTTTTACAGCCAGTAAGAGACTGAGTAAAATTGGACAAAATTTATGCTGATAGATTTTTCTCTGGGAGCCACACAAGACAAAGAAGTTGGCATTGTGCTTCTATATTTTAGTGTCTGAGGAATGGAAGAGATGGGGGTAAGGCTATGACGCAGAAAACATGGAAGTGGTGCTGGAATAGAAGAGCAGCAACAAGTTGGCAGAAGCAACAGAGATTTTAAAGACCTGTCTTCAGTTTGACACTAAGGCTGGATTATAAGATTTTGGTTTTAGCAGTTAGAAAACAGCACAGTTCAAGACATGTTTATTCTATTCTGCCTGATCTTGAACCTGTTGTGATAAAAGTCATGTACCTTTATCCCTTTAGGATTACCTTACTGAAATGAAGTGTACATGAAGCTTCAATTGAAATCCAGGCAGAATCGAACATTGATTTTCTTGCTGAGTTTTCACATTTTTAAAGATTTTGAAAAGATCTTAATCTCAAAAAATCTTTAAAGAGGCCTGAGCTTTGTTGTGAACAGATATGTGTTCTCATAGTACAGCTAGAGCCTGAAATGCACTATATAGGAAGCCAAGATAAAATTCTTCAGAGTCTGCAAGGGCTGATTACTAATTCTGACCTTTAAATAAAGCATACATCTGCAGGGAGTTGTTTATCTTGCATGACTTGCTGCTGTTCTAGCACACATTCCTAAGCTTAATTTTAAAATATTGGAACATAGAGTGTGAGATGATCGATGAAGATGGACATGGTGCAGAAAAGGAAACAGAAAAACTGGTACACACCTAGATGGGGTTCTCATTTCACACACATCTGTGACATGATCAGGACATACAACCTAGGAACTAGGATGTTCCTAGCTGAATTTCCTCCTGCTCACTTGTCATACTTGGAAACATGCTGCACAAATATTGTAAAGAGAAACTGTCCATTCATGAGTTATTAGGGACTGTTGTTATGAAAGCAGCTAACACTTGAGCCAGTTGGTGTTATTGACTGAAATATAGGAAATTATACAACCAGTTGTTTTGAGTACTTCTGCTTTCAAGCATGGAATGAATCTCGGTATCTAATAAAACTGGCTCTTCCTAGGGGCAAACCAAATAAGTAAATGAAAGCAGAAAGATATTTGAATTGGGAATCATTTGATAAGCGTTCTAGCCTTCAAGGAGTTGCTTTCATTAACGTCACTCTTATAAAATCAGAATCTGCCTCACTGTCTTATCTTTAGCCTTCTACAATGGTGAAATAAGACACGTTATTTCACTGGGTATAATACATACGTTATTTCATTGGACATTTATTCTGTCAGCCTCAGTACTGTCCTGCTCAGATGAATAAAAGGGATATTTTACTATATTTTATGAGGAAGCAGCTAATCAATTACCTTACTATCATACTCAGGCACACACCAAAGGTCTCTGGTGAAAAAGACTACCTGTTTTTGGTTACTTTGCCTTTTGGATCTATCTCAGACATATCTTGAAATCTTCTAGACATCATAACCTTATGACCAAGTATTTCAACACATTCATCTTTAACATTCATACTAGCAACAGATTCCTTTACAGGCATGACATACCACTTGCTGTAAGGCCCAGAAATCATATTCTGGCCGGAAAGATTTTGACACAGAAGCATCGTATGGCTTTTGAAGGAGCTCATGGCATGTCTGCAGTGGAGGTAGGTAAAGAACAGAGCTCTTTGGACTGCCAGTCATATTCTCATATGAATATGAGAATTCTCATACTCAAATTCTCTCATGTTTTAGTACAGAAATAGCATGAAAAACATATCAGTTCCTGCTACAAAGAGATAAAGATGCTTGTGAAATATTCATATTCAGTAATATATATATATATATTAATATACATATATTTCTTTTCTATTAGAAAAACTGAAATCTATTAATGAATTAATATATTATTAATATATTATTATATATAGATTATATTAATCTATTAATGAATTAATATATTATATTATAATATATTAATATATCATATTATATATATGAATTAATATATTATTATATATTATTAATGAATTAATATATTATTATATATATAATATATTATATTAATATAATATATTATATAATTTTATATTTAATTATATTATTAATTAAAACATTAATGAAATATTAAATATTTTAGTAGATATTGGAAATCAAGAAAGAGGATGCTTAACTAGTCTAATTGATTATTGCAACAGCATACAATATCCATGTTTGTCAGTAAATAATCAGTGAGTGATTATGTTTTCGGTCATGACTATCTGCTAAGCAGGTGCTTATTGCAACACCCTCTTTAAGCAGTGTCATATATCCCGTAGCAACGTTATGGTAATAATGACCAACTGTATGATGCTGCAAATGAAGGAAGCCAATAATTTTGTGAAGAGTTATTAACACTGCAGATAAAAAGCAGAAAACTTTGTCTTGATCATTTTCCCGTCCCCCCACAGAAGAAAAAAGAAGCGTATAAGAACTTGCTTTAAGGAAAATTTTGATTTAGGGTATGTTTATATTAGGAATGATACATTCGCATATTATACTGAGATGCCCACTTTAAGTAGAAAGCTGGCATTTTTCAAGCAGATGTTTTGTTTTCTTTACTCCTCATTTTAAAAAATACAGATAGTTTGTTCCCATTAGAGACAGATTAGACAAAAGAATTAACACAATCAGCATCATATTCATAATGAACTGCTAAAATCCTCAGGTTCTTTTTGCAGCACAGAAAGGTCTTCTGTCAGACAGAAAGCCATAGTGAGCAAACCAGGCCTCTGCTTAATGGCATGAAGTCCATACCTGATGAATAGAACTCTGCAGGGTAAAAGTAGACTTTTGTTGTAGTTTTGGAACGACATCTGCCATGGGTTAAAACTCTATTAGATGCAGAGGGAATGGTTTGCAACAGTAGTTCTCATTTATGCTGAGACATACATAGATTTGTAGAAAAGAAGAGTGTACTACAGGGGTTGTCTTGTAACACAAGTGAAACCTTATTAGTCTTCACATGAAAAGCTACACTTCCATTACTGCAGCCATTCAAAGTAAGTTTAAATGTAAGACAGCTAGGAAACAGTGGTTAAACTAGCTGGTATCTAAAAGGGACAAATTACATAGCTGTTTATATGTTATAGTCAAGTCAGTATGGGATTTCCCCTGATGTGGTCAAAGTAGGAAAGCTCATTTTCTCATTATTCTGCAAGTTCTAACTGGACCCAGCAGTATAAAGCAATAATACAGACTTCTTCCAACATGATAAGTCAGCTGGCAGGGATCTTCTACTCCAAGCTGTCAATAACCCCCAAGTGAAATAGTTTCTATTAGTTGTTCACTATTAGTAAATTCAGTATAAGTAAGTTCAGTTGTGCCATTCACTATCATTTAACACCCCATGCTGTTAACAGAAACTCAAACGCAAACCACTTTATAAGTAGGAAACAATTAACTGCCTCAGCCTCCTCAAGGCTAGTCCACAAAATACTCGATTTATGTTATTATATATATTATTATACTTTTATTAATTTATATTATTATACACTATCATATATTGTTACATATATATAGTTATATACATTATATATGTATTTATACACATATGTATACATGTGTGTGTGTGTGTGTATATATACACATATATATGAGGTAGAAGACTCCTGTGTCACAGAAATGACACATTTTTTGTGTAACACGGAGGTGAACAGTGTTTTGCTATGCTTGTGCTTTGGCTTACCCTTATTGTAAATATCTATTTCACCCATTTGTTGTTGAAATATGAGTAATCAATAGTTTACAGATTTTCTGGAAATTTATCCTGATAAGTAAAATCTATATTTTTCCCTTCCAACATAGCTAATAATCTGAGTAGGTTGGGGAGCATCTCACTGTCTAGCTAAATCACACTTCATTAAAAAAGTTACTTGTAAATGAAACTACAAATTGCTTCTGGTCAGTAGAGACAGGTAATTTGTCTCAAGCTTACACATGCACACAATTTTCTGTCACTGATAATTCTGTTCTTGTTCCAAGTAGTGCAACAAATTCAAACTAAGACAGCAGTGATAGTATGGCCATAAATTAAGAAAATTATCACAGAATTTCCAACTCACACTTTATCCAGTCCAATATCCTATTTCTAGATATTATAAATAAACAAATGTGCATAAAAATATGCTCACCACATATTTCTTTCTGGTACTAACAGAGCTGAATCCAAGCTTTTAAGTATTAGGATTACTTGTTTGAAAATGTTTTAATATTAACTATCACATATCAGGGAAATTCTGCTGTCCATTTAGCGTGCCTTTTTGGGGAAACTGGAGAAGTATTAGGCCTTAGCATCTAATGTGGCAAAGAATCCCTGAAAAAAAGTACATGCTGACAGCAGAGGGAAGAAAGAAACCCAAACAAACAACAACAACAAAACACACCAAAAACCCTACAATAATTCCTACCTGCTTTGAATTGTCCTTTTTTACTTTTTTACCTCTGTTTAAACGAAAAGTCTCAGAAAAGTAGTGAAAGATTCATATGCTGTACTTCCTTTTCTCTTCTTAAGACTGTTATTTTTTTCCACCCAAGTTTGTGAGATACAAGAGGAATTTTTGTAAAAACAAGTGTAATGTTGACATAATCCCAGCTTTGTCCCTGAAGTGTATTTTCACCAGTGCATCGCTTTTAATGTGTAATAACATCATGCTCTTCATAACTATTATAATGAAAATCATTGTGATATCTACTTAAGAACTCCTTATAAACATCCATTCCAAATGTTTATCTATTCTGTCAGAAGAAATAAATTCAAATGATTGCATCATGAATGCTAAAGATCGTTAAAAGGAGTTCCATTCCTATTAAATTGTTTTGCATATAGAGTGCTTCTGTTCAAATTGAAAGCTATTTGAAACTCATTAACATGCCTTGCAGTTTTTACAAAGCACAGTTTTGATCTGCTCAAGAATTTTTCTACCTCAAACCTGTTGACAATTCAAAATGATTGATTATTATTGGGCAGTTTCTCTGTGAAAAGACATGTGCTATTGCATCCAAGAAATCTGCTGAGGTACGTGTCGAGTTTGTTTACAAACCACACTTAGATAAAATATATAAGGTGCCCCGAAGAAGTCCAGAGAGAGAAAAGAATATGTATTAAAGAACTTATTATACAGATTAGTTGAGTGGACTCTCAGCAAAGACAAGATTTTATACCGCTACTGGGGAACAAGCCCTAATTCTCCTTAGGGAAAGAACTGTCTGTGTTTCAGGACAAAAGACAGAATTTATCTAGGTGCTGTGGAAGACTTCAAATGTAAATCCAACAATACAACTCAAAGAAATTCCCAAGAAAGTAGAGAAGATATCTTCAAAGCCTGAATCTCTAACTAAAACCATGTGAACAGAGAATCCAAAATTAAGTTTGCCACAAAAGAAGATTAAAGTTTACGTGCAAAATATGTCTTTCTGGCCAAGCATATAGATGATCAAACCAGCAGAGTTAAAATTAGATTATGGAAATACAATAATTATTGCTGCTTTTATATATAACTACTGATATTCCTGTGAAAGCAGAGTCTACATTTTGGACAAAATCTGATGTGATGGATAAATAGATGTTGAGATTTTGATCACTGAAATCTAGAGACTAAAGCTAGACTCAATAAGAGCCCTGAAGAATAAATTATCAACCTTTGTTTTCCCTTGCAAAGTTAGCAAAAGTTAGCAAAATTAGCCATGTTATTTAATCTCTTTTAAGAACATTTGAAGCAGAAAATCAAATTCTGCAGGTATACCCTATTCAAAGTATCTGACTCCATTTTAATAAGGATAAATCTAGAGGGATGTCTTTCAGACCAGTTGAATCAGACTTAAACAGCTTTAGATAAGAATGTTCCCGCTATTATTGAAAGAAAAACTAGTTTTGGACTACATTAAGCTCAAACAAACTCAGCAGATACCAAAGCTCATTTCTATAAGAAAGAGAGGCAAATTAGAGACTGTCTGAAGAAGAATGACACAGAAGACTTTGGAAAATATCCTGAGTCCAGAAAAAGGAAAAGGAAAATAAAAAGAAATATAAAAAAAACAGTAGGTCAGATAGGAGAGAAAGAGGAAAAAAAGTCTCAATTGAGGCAATATAAAAGAAAATTTATAGGGAGGGAGGAATAGACCATCTTAGACACAGTTAAAATAAATATTTTAACAGTACAATTGAACTGCGGTAATGTCAGTTCTAAGCATTGGAGTCAATTTTCATATTCCTCCCTCAGTGTCTTAAAATCTACCAATTAGAGCATGTGAAGAGAACCCTTTCCTTGCTATTCAGCCATCAAAGGTTTCTCTAGTTCCTGGAATACCACAAAACTCTTCAACTTTGTACTCTCATGTCATGTTTTAGACTTCTTCAAAAGCATGGTTATCAATGATATGAGTAGATGAAGCTCTGAATGTGCTAGCGATCCTTGAATGTATTTGTATGAAACAGGTAAAAATTTGTAGGAAGTATTCTAAAAAAAACTTAACAGCTCATTTTCTTTGAATGAATTTCTTTGATATATCCTTGAATAGCTGAGAGCAAAGAGTCAAATAAAGAGGTGAGGATACTTGAATTCCTAGTGCCAAAATTTCAAAAGCTTGTATCTATTTCTTGCTCACAACAAGGTAAATGTCTACTTAGGTGGGTTTTTAAAGATACTTCTTAATCTACGTCTGGAGATGTTTAATATTACTAATAAAACAGATCTCAGCTAGCCTTGAGTTTCAGTGCTACTGTAGAAAGTGCCATATTTTATTTTTAGTTTGGTGGCTTCCGGCCTGAAATATTTGAGAATGAAACAGTGCATAATTTAAAAAATATATATTGCTGTTTTCCTATCTGGGGGAAATAGCTCTGAAAATATATTGATTAAAATACTGCTTGTCTAGTTTCTGTTGAGAAGTGCATAGATCTTTGTCACTTTATAAGCTACTAAATTCTGACGCAATCTTGATTACAGCTGAACAAATGCTGATGTTGTGAAAAAAGTATGCTTTCCTTAAGACACATAAAAAAACTATGTTCCCTTAGAAAAAGGAATAGACTTTGAAGGATAAACAAATGTCAACTATTTCATATCACTTCCTGTCATAATGAAAGTCCCATTTTCACACAACATAAAGAGAAATAAGGATATTGATGAAAAAAGAATTCCTCCTGAAAATCCTTTGAACATACCTTACAGTGTTAAGCCAAAGATTGCACAGTTGGAAACCAATGATAATTACCTTTTCTGAAAGATTGAATTATCTGGATTAAGACCAGACCTGCCACAGTTTTAGGACCTTTCTGATTCTCTGCCAGTGACTAAATACGCCCTTGTTACTGTTTGCAACATACCTTTCACAGGCATAGATACCTTATACAAACATATCAGACCTACAGTTCATATAGATAACTACTTTGTGATCTCTATTTGCAGATAGAAAACAGTGTGCCACTAGCAAACATTTATAACAAAAAATTGTCTTTGAGGTACAAAATAAATGTACCTCATTTATAAATGAGGTACATAAATAGAGAAAAATTATTTTAAAACCAGTAGGTAGAAATGGAGAAGTAGAACCTAGAGTGTTGGGAAGAACCAATGAAATTATCAGCTGAATAATGCCTCCACTGTGCAAATTCTTAAAAGATAGTGAAAAATAGAAGGACGTTGTGAAAAGAGCTGAAAAACTGTCATGATGACAAAAAATATGTAGCACAGGGAGAAACAGATATTTAAATCTCTAATAATAATTTGGATTTTCCTTTTCTTTTCTTTTCTTTTCTTTTCTTTTCTTTTCTTTTCTTTTCTTTTCTTTTCTTTTCTTTTCTTTTCTTTTCTTTTCTTTTCTTTTCTTTTCTTTTTTTCTTTTCTTTTTCTTTTCTTTTCTTTTCTTTTTTTCTTTTCTTTTTCTTTTCTTTTCTTTTCTTTTCTTTTCTTTTCTTTTCTTTTCTTTTCTTTTCTTTTCTTTTCTTTTCTTTTCTTTTCTTTTCTTTTCTTTTCTTTTCTTTTCTTTTCTTTTTTTTTTCTTTTTTCCAGAATTAAACAATAGAACAGGCTCTTCAGGGAGGTTGAGTCACTGTCCCTGGATGTGTTTAAGAGCTGTTTGGATGTGGTGCTCAGAGATGTGATTTAGCATACGGTTGTTAGAGTTAGGGTACTATGGTTGGGCTGCGGTTGGACTTGATGGTCTTTGAGATCTTTTCCAACCTGAGTAATTCTATGATTCAAAAAATAGTATTTTTGAAAAGTTGAATATGTTATGTGGAAACCTGAATTTCATATGCTGTTGTGAAGAATATAAATTGTTGCAATAATCCTCTCTACTTTTCTTTTAAATGTCAAAAGAAAGTTTTCCTCGGTGCAAAGATTTTTCCCTAGTGCCAAGCAACTGATATTTAAAAACTGGGAAAAAAAAGTCAGTACTGAATAGAAATGTCTCAAAATAATCTAAGCGATTTTTAGATTTAGAGATTTTATCAACTCACAGTTTAAAATCTTCATATTTTCAAAATATTCAAACCAGAATCTTATATTATATTCACATACACATATATTTAACTATGATCATTTTCTTGTGACAGAGTAATCCAACCACGAAAGATTTACAGCTTAACAAAGAGGATGTGAAAAGGTGTCTACACTGTATTCATAAGAATTACCTGAGCTGGAAGTAGAAATGATTCTTTATTCTCTCCAAATAACAGCATAGCAAGAAAAGGTCTCCAGCAGTTTTCCAATAAGAAGTTAGAGTCTGAAACTAGGGAAAAAAAAAACCCACCAAAAAACAGTTTAAAATACTTCTTCCTAAAATAAAGCTAGTAACCAAGAGCTGAGTCAGGAATGACTTAATGCCATTCTGCTGCACACGCTTATTCAAAGGTCAGGTGACATGATTATAACAGTCTCTCTTGGACTTAAAATTTATGCCTCTCCAAATACATAACTGATGATTATGCAAATACTGGTCTGCAGGGAATATTTCTACTACTTTGTTAAACAGGTAAGCTTATATATGATCCTGCAGAATGAGTATTGTTATCCACTATCAACTGTCAGTCTTGTTAATACTATTACTCAGGGTATAATAATTACTCATTTACACTCAGCTGTTTTCATCCTACTAGGCAATTATCCACAACCTTTTGACAAGGAGTTTTACTGTCTAATTATTTGTTGTGTAAAGATTGTACATATTTTTAAAACTGTATTGAATTTAATGTTTCAATTTCATGTCCTCTTCCCATTCCAATGGGAATATGATAATATGAAGCACTTACAAACTAAGCTACTCAAAGTCTACGAATTCTCAAATCTAGAAATCTTTATACATTTGATAATTAAGTAAGCAAGTACTGTAATTAACTAATAGATAAATTGCATTAGAGATCATTTGCTTTCTTAGAGAATGTAGCAGTCTGTGAGGCAGCAGTGATCACATCACAATGTATATATAAAACTATATAAATAATTTCTATGGAATGCATCTACATATTGATATATTTAAGTATTTGTACACACATATAATAAGCATATTACATATGTATAATATCCATACATATATAGTTAAGTGTTTTACAGACACCATCTGATTTCAAATGTCTCATGAAATAACAGTGCCTCATTCTCTCTGCAGTATTTAGCATGTAATCTTCCTGTGGACTATCAAAAACTGACAGTACACCTTCTATGGTTTAGGATAGTACTCTCCCTCTACAGATATATATATATATATGTAAGCAAGCATTTGAGTACATCAGTATTCTTAGAATTCTTAGCTACATGTTATACATCATTATCATCAGTAGAAAAGTGGTATGACCAGCATTTTTCAGGTATTTCATTCTAGTTACTGTGATAAAACATAACTAATAAGTCTGTTCATAGTTTTCAGCTTCAAAGCAGGTCTCACAAAAAATAGGTGAAAAGAAGAGAGAAAAACTGAAATCATTTTAACTGGTGTTTTACTGAACTATCAAGGTTTAAGTGCCTTATATCTTTAATCTACTACTTCAGCAGAATCTATAGTCGGCCTACAAATTTTCACTGTAAATAAAATCTTCGTTTCAGAAACATACATAATAAATAATACATACATATAAAAATTATTATTTATCATAATCTCTATGTTATTTTCCATCGAAGAGCTAAGTGCTTTTCAAATGAATCTGGTTTTCATACTTTCTGTTTTAGATTTATCTCCTTACCTACAGAAGGAAAGGCCATGCCAGTGTTACAGATACATCAGCAGAAGAAAAGGGGACAATCCTGGATCCTTTGCCTTTCAGTCCAAGTCTCTGGTACTGTTGCAGTGCTGTATCAGTTTTATTCCTTTGTTTCTAACATACAGCTCAATAATTTGCCAGAGAAGTAACTTTGCCATAAGCCATAAGTTGGAGAACAGCAGTAGGAAGAAAAGCGTTGATGAGAGCTAAAGAGAGCTTCCGTATATAGCTTTTACTGCTAAAATCCTCCATCCAACACAATCTAAAGAACTGACATTTTTCAAAATGTACTGAATTACATTCTGGATGCTTCAGTCATTATATAAGGGACTTATACCTGCCAGCCAGGCATCTGACTTGATAGTGTCAATAGTCTTTTGCAAGTTTAAACAAGGCTTCATGTGGCTAATACAAATCCATTCCTTATAGCTGAAGAAGTCTCACCTGCACCCCTTTCCAGTTAAGAGAATGGCTGAGTGAAGCAAAATAGCAGTAAATTATCCACAGGTGATCAGTAAGCCTTCTGTACTAAAGTCCTTCCTGATACACATATTAAGTGGCTGCTGGCTGTGATAAAAAATATTTCCTGCATGTTTGAAGACAATGTTGACAGAGATGAAGACACAGCTACATGATTATGAAATATTTATAACACAAGGCTTCAGAGGTCTTTGTGAAAATTAAAGGTCTATTATACTAGGTATTATAAAAACACATGCAAATATACATTTCCTGCTTTGAAAAGTTGAGTTTGTGAAGACTGCCACTCTGATGACAGATTTCAGATTTAAAGTGCATTCAATTTCCTCCTGTCAGTTCTAGAGTCTCTTTCTGGGAAGAGCTGGCAGATCTGCAAAGAAAAAAGAAAAGCACAACAATGGAACCAGTGAAAAAGGGTCATGTTGTCAAGAAAGCAGTTTTCCCCCCCTTTGCTGATGCCTTGGACAGTTTAGTGCGCAAAAGAAACTGACTTTTCTTCTGCTGAGTTTGTTTGCATTAAAGTGCTCAAAGTGAAGGGGAATAGGAGAGATTTTTTCCTGCTCTACTGGGTTTAGCTGACTGTAAGATTGACAGTGCTGGAGATGAGTGTGGAAATGCAAAATATGTCGAAAGTAAGTAGCTAATGTTTTCTTGGAGGCTTTCTTTTAAGGTTAATATGCTCACAGTAGGATACAACTTCGTGCACCTGTACATGTGTGATGTCTGAATGGCTAACACTGCAGTTATATTGAGTAATGGTGAGTAAATACTTAGAATTTAATGGAACTAGTCCAGACAGCTACCATTTTTATGAGTTATAGAATCTGTCTGATCACAAAGGGATTGCTTAATAAGACATGAGTTTTGCCATACTGAACAACTCTGTAGATAAATTAACAAGCATCTGTGAAAGTACTGACTTCAAGAAAGCACACAACTCAGAGAATTGTAGGATGAGATGAAATCTTAGAACATGCAGCCCATGCCTTGAGTTATTCTCTATCAGTACTCTGGAGTGAGTGCTCCTAAATCATTCCTCACAGATTTTTCGGATCTTGAAAACCTCCACTTACAAGGAAACTCCAGTTTTCCCATATAGCCATGTACATTTTCTTACTGCTCACACTACACTTGATTCCAACAAATGCTAACTCCATCCATCATCCATCAAGATGGATAATGATGTTCTTACTTTGCAAATGAGAGCATCTTAACCCAAGGAGAGTAAAATGACAAATCTAAATGCTAAAAATTCAAAAAGATCTTGTTAGACTGTAGAAAACTGTTAAGCAGGAACAAGAGATACAAATAATGCAGCTGTACGATACAGAATCAGTAACAGCATCATAGATGTGCCAAGTGTGCTAGGAGCAACAAGCCTTTGAAAGTGAAAACAGGAGTTCTAAGGGTATGAAAGAAAGAAGAAAATAAGTAAATCACTTAGAAGTACGGAACTTTTTCTTGTATTGACTTACAAAATTCCCATTGCAAGTAGTTGCCTTAGTAGATTTGCTGGCACTTGGCTTCAGTTTTAACTGTCATCCTTTAACTTCATCCTTTTTTTTTTGCTTTCACAGTAATTAAAAAACTACATCAGAAAACTTACCAGAAAAAAGGAGTTCACAAATAAGGCAAAATCACGAGAGGATATTTAGAATTCTGGAGAGGAAAAATCTTCAACATATGCCAAATTCCAGTTTTTGCCTTAAATATGGAAAAATTGCTGTTTATCACACCTATTGATACAGGATATCATTGAGGGTTTACTGGAAGATTAAATACAAAATTAAAATTATGTACAATCTTGACTACAAGAAAAAAAGAAAAAAAAAGAAGATTCAGAGAGGATTGATTGACTATGCTGGTTCATGTTTATATCAGTGACATTCTTGTGCTGCTGGAAATTAATTATTTTAAGTGTATTCTTTATTATTCTTTAAGGTAAAATAAAAAATAATATTAATACTTTACAATTAAATGTATAATTTCCAAATCTACCTATATTAGACTGATTAATTCAGATTTAAGAATATTTTCACTAAAGCTTTATAATTCATATTTTATATGTTAGAGGATGACTACATACAATTCAAAAAGTTCATCTCCTTAAATTTGGAGTTATTCAACATGGGTTGCTGTTTGTTTGTTTGTTTGTTTTTAATCAGCTGGTATCTACTATTTACATATTCTGCTCATACAAATGTTTTTTTTTTCATTGAAGGAGAATACTGTAAAGGTTTCAAACTTGTATTAAAATGCTCTCTTCTTTTTAGTCATCTTCCTTTCCTATGTTTTAGCAGAGTTTTCTTAATCTCATTAATTGCATTATTCCAGTTACAAAATAAATAAATAAATAAATGCACAGCATTCTCTTCAGAAAGCCCTTCAGCTGTTTTTTTGGTTTTGTTGTTGTTGTTTTAATATATTGTAAGCACAGTTGGTCTCCTGCATTTTTAGTTTTCCTGTAAACCTGTTTCATCTTCCCTAGTAGGCTTTCTTTCTCTTTCTGTTCTGCATATCACATCATGACAAACAGTATTATATGTGGCATGATGCTTGTGGTATCTGAATAGCATAGAAGAAATACATACAAAACATTAAAAATTATTTTATAAAATATCATATATATACACCTTGAAACAGATATGTTATTTTATTGAAAAACATTTACGTTTCAAAATTTATTTTTAACATCTTTATTTATGTCATAAAATTAATTTTTATTCCCATGACATATTTGAGTTTGATAAACATATTTTCTTCTTTCCTTCCAAATAAGGAAGATAAATTTGTCAGTAGCATTCATTAAAGTATAACTGATGAAATGATCTAAAACAGTATTTATTTTATTATTCAATCTCACCCTCTTGAAATGGGTAATTTTTTATTTATTCAAGGCACTCAAGTCTCATTCATGAATTATTTATTAACTGCAGTTGTATCTGAAATACTAATTTTAGGGTTTCTACTATTTAATGCAAAGGCTAACCGATCCAAATGGCTAAAAGAATTTTTATTATGAATGTCTTCAGTCTGCTTTCAAATTGAGATCAAATGATACTAATATCTAGAAATAATATTAATTAGAAATTAAAAAATTTTATTTTATTTTATTTTATTTATTTATTTCTACCCATGGTATTCTTTGTCATATTAGTAAGTGGGGAATCTTAGCAGAAATTAATGAAAGGGAAAATATTGAAACTTTAAAAAGAAAATCAGGTACCTTTGCTCATTTTTGCTAGTCATCAGTTTTGTTGTGGAGAAGGAGGCTGGCTAATTCTCAGCTTTTCTGGATTCTGCTCAGTTCCAAGAAAACTGATCACCATTTAAAAACCACCTTAATAAAAGCAGAACATGTTTTTGATAGTAAGATATTTGAGACATATTAACAGGATTTCTGTAGATATGGTTTAGGGGTTTCCTGTAGGTATGGTGAAGGGAGGACGGTTAGACTAGATGATCTTATAGGTCCTTACCAACCTTGTGATTCTATGATTCTCTTCCATTGACCAACACAGGAGAATGCTGGTATTTATTTAAAGAAAAGAAAAGAAAAGAAAAGAAAAGAAAAGAAAAGAAAAGAAAAGAAAAGAAAAGAAAAGAAAAGAAAAGAAAAGAAAAGAAAAGAAAAGAAAAGAAAAGAAAAGAAAAGAAAAGAAAAGAAAAGATTTCAGAAATGTAAATTCTCTTTCTTTCATAATGATTTTAATACCTTCAGAAATCCATTTGAAAAGATGAACCTACAGATAGATATTTAATAGCCTTTTCTCTATTAAGAGCCTGTCAAAATGCCTCATATTAAATACAGTAGAGTATTTACCATTGCAAGTTTAAATAAAATATAAATCAGTGCTAATATCAGCTGATAGTAGTAAAATAGAAGTAGTAAAATAGAACTACTTTAAATGTCAAGGACAAGACTATCACACTGACCAGTATTCTATTCACATTACCATAAAGACTCATAATCTTCTCTCAGTAGATTATTTAATGACGAGTTGCTAGTATGAAGCAGCAGTAGATTTTCTGATATTACATTTTAAAGCAATTGTCCATATGCCAAATATTCTTCCATAATGATTAAAACGTGAAAATAAAAAGTAAAATGAATGCAAAAAGGCAAGCTGTGGGGTTTTGTGTGTGTTTGTTTGTTGGCTTGTTTCTTTTAGTTCTTCAGTATAATTCCCACAGGATAGAAAGGTGAACTGTCTGATTATAAACCTCCAGACTAAAATCATTCTTTGCCAGTATAGCCTCGATAATATTGATATCATTAAATAAAATAAGCAAAGTGAAAAGTGGTCTTCAACATTTTTAAACAACCTGCTAAAGTTGAGCTCTCTGATGACCATATTTCAGAGACAGTGTTTCTCAACTGCTTCAATCACCAGAATTCTTAACATCTATTTCACTGACTTTGCATCCTGACTTATCCCGTGTTGTTTAAGTAGTTGAATTCATTTCTCTAAAAGGCTGACACTGAATATCTTTAAAGTCTGACATGAGCAATCAATGAATAGTTAGATAACAGCATAGAAGTTGAAAACAAAACAAAGCATATCAATCATAAGAAATAATGTGAACTTAAAAGGACGAATGGCCTTGATGATGGCCACATGAATAATCAATGATATTTTATTAGAAAATATTAATCATAATGTGAATGAACATGCTTTGGAACATGTATCACGTGCAAGTCCTTACAGTTTTATGTGTAATTAGGAGGCAATTTCTTCTGCACTAGTGCTTGTCACATCATTGTATGTATATATTTTTTGTAGTTAGCCAGCACCCTAATGACCCATAATGATGAAAGATACCTTTCTACCGCCTTTCTCCAGAAAAACTCGAAGAGAAACAATACAACTTCCTGCTGTTCTGGAAAGAAAGAAAAGAAGGAGAGAAGTTCGTGATTTTGCTAATGGCATAGAGAAGCAATAAAAGAAACTCTCTTTTTACCTGGAAGTTCAGCTGTGAAAGCTAGAAGATTAATGAAGATGAGATAGCATTTCAGCCACTGAAATCAGAAAGCACAGAAGAGGTTGTTCTTCCTTCTCCTTACATCCCACACTGGAATTAAAACCAGAGGAAAACAAATTACTATGTCCTCAAAGACGATGAACAGAAAATTATAGACCTCTGACATATGCTTTTACACTCTGGCTCTTATTTTCATTCTCTTATAATGAAATAAATGATGTGGATATTTTCTTTTAATTACTTTTTTTTTTTTTCTTTTAAAGATACATTCCAAGTGAGTGACAAGATAAGAAAAGCTTCCCTAGATAAATATTATCATGTGTTTGTCAGATAGTACTTTATCTCAGAATACTCTAAGAAAATGACATAATTAACTCAGCAAGAATTTTGTTAGGATATTTTGTTGAAAGACAGGAAGTGAGAATGCTACACAGAGAGAGCAATGGGAGCACACTGCCTACCTGTCACCTGCTAGATTGGCGATCTCTCTCCTGAATGATCAATGCTCTTTGATCCACAGCCAAGCAATGACCTGGCATTACTGTGTAAACTCAGCACAAACAAAAGAGAAAAGCTTAAGAAAACTATTCCTGCTGAGGACACAGTAAGAAAAGATACTAATGAAAACCCAGTGAGGTAAGTAAAACTGCAAGCAAACATAAGCCAGTCAATGTAAGATTGCAGTTCAGGGATTCAAGCGTTAAATAGAAAGGAAGTGGGAAAGTATCCAAAAACTAAAGGGAGACCTGTGGAGCTGGAAGATCTTTTCAGCAACACTGATGGTGAGTACATTCTAAAGAGCAGCTCTTGCTGACCTGCCTCCACCTCATTTGGGCTGCTGGGCTTACAGAGACTTGACGGCAGAGCCGCACATTACATTAAGTTTTCGGAGCTGTGCAGGTGATTAAAGCTACCCTTAAACTGCCTACACAGCCTTTTTGTGTGTGGTAGCCATTGCCCCAACAAAGGGACCAAAAGGGAGAGATCTACAGGTTTTTGCTTATCCAAATGTCTTTCAAGAAAACAAATGAGCCCATGTAAAATCTAACATTTTGCTACATTTGAATGGGAATGGTAATCTTGGTGAACAGCCTCTCCCTTTCTTTATGAATGATTTATCTCAAAGTGATCCGTATAATATTTATCCTGAGTCATGCCGCATTTTTTTACTTTGAAAATGGGCTGGCAGTGACTGGAGTTAAAGCTTGTCAGACTAAGTATTGCTGTTTCATTTGTTACTACTGCACAAGATTTCTTTGCAAGTGCTGCTGAGTGTTGTTACAGACATTTCACTAAGTTTTAGCAAGTTCATTTAGGTAACTAGAGTCAAGAATTATTTACTGCTACCTGTGATGATTTTTTATATCAGATAAGAATAGTACTAAAGAAAGTTTTTCTCTGACAAATCAACAAAAGGTCTGTACAATAAAAGGCCTCATGATCCTCACTACTAATTACTGGCCCGTTGGTACAGACTGTACATAATCTTGTGATTTTGACATTTTTGCACATCCAGGCTCCATTGAAAATAAATAACAGCATGAATTAAACTTAGTCTTATAAAAATACATGTAGTGTTATTTTTCCAAGAGAAACCTTTAGTAGCACCTGGTAAAAGAAATTGAGATAAATCTATTTACTACAATATCTGATTGCCAATTTCAATGAAGGTTGGATAGAAGTAAAGACTAACTCTGTCCTAACAGGGTAGAGGTCTATCACAACAATGAGAGGCAAGTGGCTGAGTGGCATTTGGAAACAATGCAGAGTCTCCACCCCTGCCACAAGAAAGTCCAGGGACAAGGACAGTCGTTAATTTATTGCTACATTCTGTTCTCACTGTGCAATCAGCTAAGAGTATGTCTGGATCGTGCTTTGTTTTGGTTTGGTTTTTTGGCCATAGTCTTCTATTTACTGAATATATTCTGCATATCTGACTCTGGCATTATTTGTCTTGAGATTTGAACTGGCAAATAACAAAATTATTACTGCTTAGATGTTCTTTGCCCAACAAATAGTAACAGATGCTCATCTGCAATAAAATAACTTGAGACTTTACATGATTTAAGATATTTGAAGAAGAAAAATCTGTGAATTTTTTAGTTTTATTAGTAGTTACATACTCCTTGCAAAATAATCATATTCTATAACACAGTATAATTTACAAGGCATCTTAAAATTAGTGAGAAACTAGATTCTTGCCTGTTTTCTCTTTAACGCTTTTTACCAATCATTTGATTAAACTCCTTCAATACTATTTGAATAATCTCCACAGTATTTTTCTAATGCAGCATTGCCCCAGTTTTAGAAATGACCTACTTGATGCAAAGAGACATTTTAAAGTAAGTTTTCCAAGCTTATCTTTCTAAAATCACATTACTTACCCATGGATATAATCAGTTAGTACGTTGTTAAAATACTTCCTGCACATGTTTTAATTTCATCAAATTCAGTAACAGTATATTTGACATTCAGAGTCTGTAAATTCAGGTCATATTCTGGTGAAGGAATGTGCATCAGATAAATGGAACAAAGCACAGCATCTCCTCCTAGATCCTCCTAAATCCTCCTAGACTCCTAATTTAGTTGCTTGTTTAACATTGGGTTTAAAGCTCTCTCATGAAGACTTCACACTTACTTGAGAAAAATCATATTTTTTTCTTAATACTATGCTAAAACCCAATTTCCAAAGAGGTGTTAATCATTTTTCATACATGAAGCAGTCATTTAAAAGTGATATTAAAGTAGAAATTGAACAATCTTTGCATATTTATCATTATTCCTATCAAATATTTACTAAAAGAAACCAACACAAAAAAAAAGATAATTATTAGTTGGTTTCCAAAAACAATTTTATTGCTGGAAGCCATTTCCTCTTTAAGGGAAGGCAGTGAACTGTGACAGTGAATGTGCCACATGTGTAGCATGGAAGGACATGATTGTGGGTGATCAACAGTGGTGACATCCAGGGGAGACTTACTTCTCAGATCAGGATAGAAATCCTTGGTGAAAAGGCCTGCACATACTACAGCAGTGCAGTTCTAATTTCTAAATGAAGGACATATTGAGCACAGAATATGTAGGCAGTATTCATCATTTGAATTAATCTTCACTTGGTTGACTCCTAAAGCTGAGGTGACAGCACACAGGCCAAGAATGAGTTTTCCTTTTGCCAGCCTTGGCTGATCCCCTTGTCACTCACACAAAAAGCAGGTGTCACATCAGTCAATAGCCTCCTCCATCCAGCAAGCTTCACGGCAACAATGGAACAACTGTCCAGCTAGAAGAGAGAAAGAACAAGGCAATTTAATATATTCTTCTGTTTGTAACGCCAGTTTTCTTTGCTATTTCACTGAGACAATGAACATGATAAATATTGTACATTTTGGTGCATGTAACCTTGGAGATTTTATTCAAACTATGCAGACAGTAAAGGTAACATTCCTATCCTCTACTAGCTCTCTAAATAAATCTGTTTCTATTTATTAAATTAGTTACTTAGAGCCAACAGTTGTCTTCTCAGAAATCCAACTAGGCAGAAGCAGCAAATTCATTCAAGTGCAGTACATTTGGGCAAATCTGAACCAGAACTGATACCACCCCAGATGATCTAACAGCATGACAACTTTACATTTTGCAGAGGTCATTCAACTGGTGCTGTTGCAGCTGAGACAGTGATACAAAAAAAAGTTTTTTTCATTGGACACTAAAAGATTCTGTTCTTTTTCTAAACTTGCACATAGACATACATGTTCAATGAAAAATAACACTTAAACCACATACAAATAAAAAATGTAAATACATTTGTTTCTATTTCGTGTTCATCTTCAAATGTCACAAGGTCTCTCACCCAACCACAATAAAAAAAGGTTTTTTTAGTTTTGTTTTTGACAACTACACTATGCGGTATATACTTTTAGCAGCTATCAGTTACAAGAGCAGCAAGGAGTTTCATGTAACAGATTTATTCAGACTAAATTTGTGATCACAGAGATAGAATGAAATACAAATGCTAACAAGAGTAATAACAGCATAGCTGGATGTCAAGCAAGTTTTCTGTAAAGTGGCCACTCATTCATCTCAGATAGTTTAGTTATGATTGATGGGACCGTCAGACCTGAAAAAAGAATAAATCACTGCAACGTCACTGGCCACTGAGCTTGACGCAAGTCAGATCAGCTTTTGTCAGAGAATAGGTATTTGTAGAGTTCAGCTTCTTTCTAGTGGAGTAAGCAAACCATAAGTCAATTCTTACAGTTCACAAGGTGAATGAACAAATTGAGGAGAAGTGCACTTGTTTCAAGCCAGGGCAGACTCTCTAAGCCAAAACAGCACTTTTCACTTGTGACAGTACCCAGATAATCCAGTACTTTATTTTATTTATTATATGCTGGAACATTAACTTACTGTTTTGGTTAGATCTTCAAAAACAGCAAACTGTAGCATTACTGTGCACCTTATACCAAAGATGTGCAGTATGATAAGAATCAGAGAACAACATGTGGTCAGGACTCAGGACAAAAGAGAAAGTGTGTAGTTTTCTGAATGCCTCTGCAGTTCCATAAAATCTTACTTTGACTATATTGGATACCAGGTCATCATTTTTATTTTTATTTTTTTTTAATTTTTCCTTCCCAATATACAGACTTGTAAAGGACCTACAAGAAAGATGGGTTTACATATACCCTCAGAAAGCTGATCTGACATTTTAGAGAAAAAGTGTGAAGAAGGATAGGCTTGAAAAAGTATCTGTAGGGAAAGAAGAAGGTGTCATAAGAGGGTAAACTGAATGACCTTCTGAGGGTGTTCCTAGCTGATATGGAGAAAAAAGTTAATTTACTCAGAAAGTAATAATAAACTGACCTGAGATTTGGTTGGGATTCTCTTTAGATGTCCTTTGCAGTGTTCCCTTCTGTCTCCACCCAACTGTCAGAAGTTAAGAAGGGACTCTAAATTCCAGACCCCCTTCTTCCAGTTATAGTTGAATCCAATATAAATACTTAAATGGGAAAACCCACAGAGGCAGGTGCCTTTCTCATTGACCTCTAAGTTCCATGAAAACTTAGGGTATGTCTTCCTGTTCATTCTGTTTTCCTCTCTTTTCCCCATTTTAGTAGATTCAGCTGTTTTCCTCCAGAGGATGTTGATGATATGTCCTCGTCCCAGCCTGACAACCATGAATTCACTTTCCATAGGGTATGCTGCACAAGCAGAAGCTTCTGTCTGTATGGTACTCCTGCAGCCACTAGCAACCATTTCTGTAAGCTTACTCATTCCTCCATTTGTGCTGTCCAAATGTGAGCTTTACTTATTTCTCTTTAGCTCACACTGCAGATTCTAATATCCACTCTTCACATGTAGAAGACCAGAATGCTGGAGTTTAAAAAACAATCTTCTCGCTACACATCTGAGACAGGCCTTCATCATGCATTTGTTACATATGAACATGAAAAGACCTTTCTAATCACGTAAGAATCTATACCTTGGAGGTAAGACATACCTTGTGTGTTGCAATCTCCACATTTCTTTCAGAAGTTTCAAAACTTATCTTCCATGTTTGTAATGAGGATGCATAGGAAATTAATCAATAATTATTATAAAAAATATAATGAAATAAACTCCATGCTCAGTAAAAGTGAAATGCCAAACATGCAAAAAATATAGATGCATTCCACTTAAGCAGAAAACAAAATAGATGAAAAGAGGGAGAACACTTTCAGATTGAAGTCAGCCACTAAAGCTTCTATATCACAGACACTTTAAGTTTTAATTTTTATTTTCTGACTACAACAAAAAAAGAAGGTTACATCTACATATTAGAACAGCCTTAGTAATTTCAAGGATCCCAGTCAAGCTCTAAGTACACCACAATAAATAATTCATATATAGTTGTATTAAAAGTTAAATTCAAATCTTATTTTCATAACACAGAAGGGAGAAATAAAACGTGATTCTTCTGCATAAGTTAAATATCTCTCTTGCCCACTTCAGTCTGTGGTTAAGCTAACATAAACATCTAATACCAAGCATTTAATTTAATGTTAAAAACCTTAGGATACTCAATAGGATCTGTACTTGAAGAACTGATAGAAAACAAGAAAACAAACAAACAAAACTTGGTCTAATTTTCTTTAAAGTTGAGGAAAAAGAAATAAGCTTTAACATCACTTCTCTGAGAGACCAAAATGCTACTGCTGCACACTGCCAAGGAAGAATGGTACTTCAGCAAATGCAATAAATCATAGCTGGATAAAAGCAGAGTTTTTCATTTTTCTTTTTTTTTTTTTCCTTCCATGTTTTTTTCTCCCATTAATTTCCTGAGGAAAGAAAGAAGAAATCACAGCATCCAAGAAGTTAACAATGCTACATACTACTGGAATAAAGTTCTGCAACCTGCTGTTTAAGTAAATTCACTAACCATATGTTATTTTTCTTCTCTTTGTTTTTGATGTTTCATAAACTATTCCTCCCTAGCCTTTTGGCATAAGCCAAAGGAGGAATGATTCATATGTTCTGGGATTTAAAAGGTATATTTTGAAAGCACAGTTAGTGAGTCTTACCTGCCAAAAATAAAGCTCTCTGAAGTTTCTTCAGAGATGAGTTGTCCAGTATCACTTAATCTCCTGACTTCAATCGTAGAACTAGTATTTTCTTTTACTTGTTTTTGAGCTTCTTTTGAACTGGTGCCACAGAGAAACCACTGTGTCGTGCCTACTACCACCACTGTAGGAGGTAACCTAGAAAGAAATCAATGACATAGCAATAAATGCTAACCCATGAAAAAACAGAGAATAATTGAAGCAGTGTGTGAAATAGAACATGATGAAAAGCAGTGAATGTGCAGTTGTTCAGCATTACTGATTCTGAAGGAAAAACATTTTTAAAGCATTTGATACTATGTGCCTGCATGCTGTTTCCATAACCAGATGAATAGGTAATAACTTCTCACTGCTGACTCAGAAGCAAAAGACCTCAAAATTTCACTTGATGCAACACTAATAAAGAGAAAACGTTGGGCTTCACCCATCACTTTTAATATTTTCTTCCCTGAGCCTTGAAATTCCTACTTTGATACGTGAAAAGAAAGTTTGTCTGTCATGTGGTAATACACAACAATGGAAAAGGTGTTAACTGAGATAAATGGGATATAATCTCATCAGAGCACACTGCATTTCACCCTGTGTAAATTGGCATCCACTTCAGAGCATGGAAATCTGTTGTTTGATTAGGCATATGTGTGAGAAAAAACATGTAACTCTGAGTACAATCAACAGGAGACTACAAAAGGCATCAATCACTAAGCAAAGGAGAACGGGGTAGGCAAGCTTCTTTCAAAGTGGAAACTAAGAAATGTTTTCAGTGGAAAAAAAAGGTAAAGTCATTCAAATGGTGGTATTATCACATGTTTATATTTCATCTGATTTGTTGAAAACATGCCCAGTTTTTCTCCTACACTGGGGAAGAACTACAGTTGTGAATAGAATAATTACAACAATACAACAATGATATACACTTGCCAGTGTTCAGAAGGAGAGAAAGGAAATACGACAGACAAGAATAATAGTTTAGGGTAAGGTTAGTGCAAATTTATTTATCCTGCTGTTCTACACCTGAATCCTCTTCTGTTCAAAACTGACCTGACTATTCAATTCCAATAACAGAAGTTCAGCAACAGCAGGTATTTTCTTAATTGAGATCTAGTGGGTATTCATAGTCAGCTGAGGACTTATCCATTTACTCACTTTTTTTTTCTTTTTTTTTTTTTTTCCCAATTAGCCGTTTTTTCTAGAAACTTGGAATATTCCTTTTGTTCCAGAAAGTTTGCTTCTGTGCACCGAGTTGCGCAAAGATACTGTCATACAGAAATCACCAGGCAGCTTTGGCTTAATGTCCTGTGGAAATACTGAAATGAAAGAGAAATCCAACAAGAAAGCATGGTAGACTCAGCTACAATGTCATTCCTCATTCCTTTGGATGACACATAAAATGACTACGCAAATGTTAGTTTTGATGTATATTTTTTGCATATGAGAAAGCATTTGGCCATGACCCCTCAATTTCTCATGAGCAGTTTTGGGAAAGAAACAATTACAGATATAAGTTCAGGTAGGTTTCCCTCTAATGGACAGACAAAAGAAAGGAAAAAAAAGCGACATGGAACTTATACATAATACCAAACTGGATCTCACTCCTACTTATTAAATGCTGAATGGCTACATGACAGTAAGCAGAACATATTAGATCCTACATCAGTGAGAGGGACAGCATTTTTTTGTGTCTGTTTATGTTCAGAATACTATTCTGAGGCTTTCCCTGCAAGGTCAGTCACTGCTATATGTCACGTCTTTAGTCACAAGACGAATCCCAGAAAACAGAGAGTTATAGAAATTCTTTGCTATGTTGTGACATAAAGGTATTTACAACACATGTCTTCTAGAACAGGTCTTGGATTAAAGGTGAGAGCACAAGGTATGTTTTTAAAAAGCTATTGCCAATTATTTCACAAATATTTCAGGATTATTGCACAGTACTTGGAAAACTCTCTGTAAGATATCAACTATAATCACACACAGAACATCACGCAGCTTCTGAAAACAGATGGTATTTTGGACCTTGGCTGACTTTTTGACTAGAATTTAGACATTCCTTGATCATTCCAACTCATAGTAAAAAATGAACAGGATTTTTAATTTTGTGTGATGCAGTGCAATCAAAATGAAGGATAATGTGTTTTGTCTCTCAGTATTAACTGTTAGACCACCGTGAATTACTCTTAAAGCAAGAATCTACACATTTTACAGGTATACTCTAAGACATGCCTATGATTAGATTTTAGTAATAGCAGTTTTGGACTTTCCAAAGCAGGCTTGCTATGTTTTCTCAGCTCCTTTTCAGGTCAACATGCAGAAATTCCTAGGTTCATAGACATTAGGCTAAGTATAAGGTCTAAGTTTTAATCATATTTCTTTGGGCTGTCACATGATGGAGAGAGTTGGTTGTAACAATCTGAGACAGTGGATGACCTAATTACTATGAATCACAGATGTTTGTGCTTGCTATTTAATCTTTGTTTTACTTAGCAGCACAGATGAGTCTTTAAATCATGCAACTATATAACAATAGTCTCCTGGCTATCTTTCTGCTTTCACTGTGTTTTTTTTTTGTTTTTTTGTTTTTTGTTTGGTTGGTTGGTTGGTTGGGTTTTTTTTAGCACTGCGATCCAATTATCATTCATCATTCAAAGATAACTTGGCAGGAATTTGTGGAAGGGAGATAGTTACAATAGCAAATAAAGGAAAATGAGAACACTTGTTAAGCAAAATTATTTCCTTTACCTGTCAAATAAAGAGAAAAAGCAGACAAAATTTAAAACTGACACTTGGATGTATTCTTTAAAATATAAATCTTTCCTAATACAGACAAATTACATACTTAGGTTTTTGTAACACTGCAGGTATAACTTGATACCTGAAGGGCAAGTACTGTAGAAGAACTTCATTTATTTTGACTTCTACAGTAATAACTATCAGCACCCCTTTCTCAGCTTTTTTATTTATATACAATCCCCTTATTAATTCTGGATTGTTCCCTCATTTGAAAGATGTAATTTTCTTTGCCATTCCTATAACTGGTAGAAACCTGATTTTCTTTTGAGATATCTTAGCTGTTTAGACCCAGGGGGGAGTAGGAAAAAACAACCCATGATTTCCTTGTCACTGTTTCCTCACTAGAATCCATGTTGAACTGAGACTTCCCAGGCACATGAAAACCTCCAGACTCCATAAATTTGTTACTGTTTTCTAACAGTTTCAGTATATACCAATAAAGATTCAGAAGTTCACTAAGCTGTTGGTTTCTTTGTCTGGGCTATTTCTTGCAAATACAACAGTTATAATACCTGAAAGACAATATTCTGTGATACAGTATTTTAAAAAATGACATACCCAGCCTGACCTAACACAAACATGAAAATCTTCTGTAACTAATCTGATGCTAAGAACTTTCCACAGTTCTTTGCTGATTATTTTTAGCTTCACCATAATGTATGTACCATAATGTAACACGGATTCTTTGGCATAAGAATAAAATTTGTTTCAGAGGTTTTATGTCTTGGAGCTGATACTGTGGAGGATTTCACATCATCTCGCAGAATAATCGTCCATATGTTTTATTTTAGAGGGTCTCTGCAAAAAAGCAAACAAATTGAAAGCCTCATAGAAAAAGAAATTCTGGAATCCTTTCCAGAATCATAGCTCCCATTGTGGATTGATACTATTTCCTCCTCAAAGGGAAAGTTTTAATTAAAGGTGAACATGCTGGGATGTTACTCACAGAGCAAAATTCATTCAGAATGTACTGTGGATAAATTCCCAAACTGTCAAAACTTTGAAAAGTTGTATTACATATTCTTTTGGGTGGATAAAATGAACATTATCCTCTGAGAAAACGAATGATACTTTCTACTGCGTTATACTTTGGAAAACATTTTTCTAATGGTAAAAATAAGTTAAAACAACCACATTTTCATTAATTTAAAGAAATGGAACTGAATGGAACTGGAAAATACTCTGCTTATAACTTGTTCAGTGGGGAATCTATAAGTAATAAATGAAATGGGCTCATAATAGATGCTTGAGCAGATCATTTATTTAGATCTCAAGAAAATGGATTAAGCCATTATAATGAAATAAAAGTGCAGAAAAGGTGAGTTTAGAACTTCAGGCAGACTTCAAGTTAAGAGAGTTAATCTAAGTACTCAATGATATAATTCTTCACAGATCAGCAATGAGAACACAGTAACTCACATTCTGACTTTTACACTCCAACACATTAATTGTACAGAGCCCACTCAAGGTGGTCTAAAATTGGTACAAATGACTGTTAAAAAAAAAAAAAAATTAAAAATCTATTTTTAACTACCAAAAGTGAGCAGCACCCACTAGGAGCACTTGCCTCTCTAGTCTTCTATACTTATATAATTTAGAACACATCCATCCTACAATTACACACATTCAAGTTCAATACGTTCTTCACTTGCAAAACTACAAGCAACAGATCAGGACTTAAGAAAGAAAGACTGATTTGTAATTTTGACTTAATCTTCTTTGTTTCCTAGGTCTGTAGCTAGGTGTCTCAATAATATAAAATATTTTAAGTATTACATTTCTGACTGAATTATATTATACTGAAGTATAAGATACTGTTTAAAGCATGTGCTGCAGCAAAGCATAAGTTTTGGTTTTATTTGTCTTCAGCTCAAGCTAGAGAATCTGCTCCAAAAAAAAAAGTTTACTAAATCAGATGCGATCTATAGGAACAGTAAAAAAATTTCTCCTTTGTTTATGACCTTCAAGTACTAAGGCACTATCTAAACACCTGTTTAGTGTTAAAGAATTTCTGTACATGGGACTCAGATTGCCCAGAAAGATAACTAAGGAATATCTGAATGCCCAAGATACCTTTTATGTCTGATTAGTTACCTTTGTATACAGAACTCAATGCTTAAGTTGTCAAGGACTTGATCTTAACAGTTGTCTTTTTATGACTGCACAATAGGATGCATAATGTGGAAAAGGTCACCTGTAACAGGATGAGCTGCACACTGTGCTCTCAGTACAGTCTTTGCAGTTAACACAATGGTTTTATTCCTGCTCTACTCCATGCAGTGGTTCGGGACTAGCATGAATGCCTCCATGAGGGACCTAACAGAAAGCTACTTTCCTTAGCAAGGCAGCTTTTTGACACAGTAATTCTTCATGTTAAAATTCAGTGACTATTGAGAGGAAAAGTATTGCCTTAGTTAATTAATAGTAAATGCCCTGACAAATATCCAATGAGATTTTAAAGAAATTACTATGAGCAAGTGCCAAGGACAAAATTCTACTCTTCTTACCTTTAATAATTCCTTACTCCAGACTCACTGCTATAATTCACTCCTTTTATTCATACAATTGATATTTCCTATGAAAATACACATGCAAAATATAAATGTATTTAAATAATATACATTCAATTTTTATACCCAAATAACATTTCTTCTGATACTGTAACATAGCTTGTATAAAACCTTGATAACAGCAGATTTTTTTTTTTAAAGAAAAAATATGAATAAGCAGCAAGATGCATAAAAACAAAGAAATACATCTATAATACAAAAAGGCCAAGCACAGTATAGAATGCTGTCCTGGCTCCTACAGATCACAAACCAGCATTACAACAATGCTGAAAAGTCTAAACAATATAAGGTCAAGACCTTTGTTCTTTTTCCTAAGAAAATATAGAGATCTTTCCTCTCTCCCACCCCACAGGATGCTACCAAATTATATGCTGAACAGAATCCAGGCTGCTACAAAGAAAGCATCCCATGGTGTATTACTGTCAACTTACTTTCACTGTGTTTGGTTGTATACAATTTGATTAGCAGCCATCAGACTGCAGGTAGAAGTAGGCATCTTTCACACTTTTTACTGTCTGGTGCACATGTGGCCAGAGAAGTCAATTGTTTCATTAACCCTTATTATATCAACTCCAGTTCTCACATTGTATTGAATTGCACCTCATTCTGCCATTCTGATCTCAAATCATTTAATAGACACCTTAAAGTTAATGGAAAAAGAAGAACAATGGCTGATAAATGTTAATCTTGTCATTTAATGTGAATAAAAGGCATTCATTATATTAATGAATGGGTTCTTAAGAATTTTATGCAGAACCATAACTTCCCAGGTCTAGAGACTGATAGTTTGAAGAATTTATTATCCTACCAAGTGATAACTGAAATAGAAGATAATCTCAAATTATCTCACAGGGCTTCTTATATGATAGCACCAATTCTGAATAATTTTTACAGAAAACAAGGAATTTAAGAAGAGTAAAAATTAGTATTTTGGAGCACTTTCTAGAAAGTAATGCGGGAAATATTCCCAGCAAACCACTACATCTCACTGAAAACACCAAGATGGTGCTGGCATTCTACTAATAATTTTCCTCTTCAAAACTCTAAATACCATGGTCAAGATGTGTTCAAATTCATCTCTTCGCTTATCCAGCATTTTTAAAAATGCTTTAAGTGGAAAAATTGAAGTTCAGCACTAGAAGATTCCATGGCTCACTGGCAATTTTTGAACTTGCCATGTGTGCCATAGTATTTTTGAATACTAGCCATGGGAATCTTTTGACTATTCCATAATGTAAAATTTCTGATGTAAAGTACAACAGATGTCCATAACATAGCACCACTGTGCTCCATTTGGATTGATTTTCCTGAGTTTCCTTTTTTGGCTGCTTTTGAGGGCAGAAAACGAAAATTTAAAGAGCATTTGGAATTGCAACTCCAGAACATAAAAACAGATCATAGATCTAACACTTTGCTTGGTCATTCATATGCCAAACAGCGTATACGGTACATGAGAACTGTCATTCAAGGATAACATTAACTCTGTTAATTTTGTAGTTTTCAAGAGAGCTGTGTCAAGAAGAGTTTCACAGTTTTGAAAAATGTTGCCACCTAAAAATTGTTTAAATACACTGCAGAGTGAGAAGGGAATAGTTTTCATTTTTTATTTGCTTGTTGAGTCAGCAACACTTGTTTATCTACTTCTCACTTCTATTGTTTATCCTTGGATGAGTGCAACATCACACTAAGTCTCTGAATATCAAAGTGTCAGTAGAAAAAGATAGCATAAACTTCATAGAAATTAAACTAAGAAAACCTTTCACATCTAGTCTTGTACCATCAATAAAAAAAAAAAAGAGAGAGAGAGAGAGAGAAAGAGAGAGAGAGATAATTAGAAAACAAATGGAAAATACTCACCTGTGTAGGCTCACAGGGAAAACTCCCAGAGAAGCAATCTCCAGAAACAGATCCTTCCCTGGTGGCAGTCAGTCCTTAAATGGGTCTAGGAGAGGTGAGCCAGGCTGTGCCATCTGGTCACACAAGTGAATTGCCTTCACCTGTGCTCCCACAGCTGACTCACTGCTCACCTCGGGTGGCCAGTCAGAGGTTCAGGCCATGATACATCAGTTCCCAGACAAGTCTTCATATGGATGTTCAGGCAATTGCTTTTACTGCAAGTGTGGGGGAAGATGTAACTGTGAGCAAGTCACCAAAGAGCTTATCAGATTCTTTAGTAGACCTTATCACTGTGAAACCCTGGAAGACCGGAGTGTGAGACAAGAGCAACCAGTGTCTGTTTGCATCTAAAGTGTAGACAGGAGGTTCCATTGATATGCATTGTTAATCCTGTTACTTTGGAGAAACCTTTCATCCTTTATCACTGTTGTCTGGGAGAATTTAAGACCAATTAACTGATTAGAGGAACTGTTAGATGAACAGGAATGTCTTGCTTGTAAGTGAATGGTATATAAGATATACATTGAACACAATAAAGACACACTGTTCTGATGCTACAAGAAACTAAGAGAGCTCTCTAACTCAACTGAGCACTGACATTCAAGTTCTCCCTAGCACTGCCCCCCTTCAAACATTATGTCATGGTTTTGTAATTTTGATATTGGTTTTCCACATCATAACATCACATGCAGTGTGGGTAATTAAAGAATTAATACTCCAGTTCCATGGACTAACAAGAACTACATATCCCAGAGGACCTCACGGTCAGAGCAGGAAGATACATCATGGAAGTCATGGGATCTCTTTCTCTTGCTGGCTGGCAGTGGGTGTGGTTGTGTTTCCAAGCTGCATGCCTTCATTCAAGTTGGTCTTTCGGTTTCAGAAACTCTCTCTCTTATTTTATTTGCCTCAATTTCAATTAGATCATATTATATTGTGTTATCTTGCATTCCAATATCATAGTTAGTAAAATAAGTTTTCCTCCTTAGATCGTTGTCACTGCTCTGTTTGTTTTCCTTGAGTCCAGCTCCCATCTCCCTACTCCTTTCCCTTTTCATTCTTTTCTGGGGCTGGCAGGCCCATGGGTTTACTGCCACCCTATCAAGGTCATTGATTGATCTAGATAACTCTGACACATTAATGGACCCATCTTCACTAGCCCCTTGCAAGGCAGGAGAAAATAGAGTATACCAAGTTGGAAGGGACCCATGAGGATTGCCAAGTCCAATTCTTGGCTCCACACAGCACCACTCGAAATCCAAGCCCTATGTTTGAAAGCATCATCCAAACAATCCTTGAACTCCAGCACTTTGGCCTTCACCACTGCTCTGGCCAACCTGTTCCACAATGACAGCCTTCTGCTGATTCCTGGCACCTGACCTGGCTCCCTCCTAACTCAGTTCCATGCTATTCCCTCAGGTCCTATTGCTGTTATCAGAGAGCACTATCAGTGCCTACTGCTCAATATTTGGCTATGGCAAATGTAGCAGAGACCGAAACTGAACCCAGACCTTTCATATCTCAGAGTACCATCCTCAGAGCAAACAGATCAGATTTGATTTTCCAGGAAATTTATTAGGCATTATACTTCTGGTAACCTTGTAGTGCTCCTGCTGTAATTCACTGCCTCAAAGGCATGACTGTGCAGTAATCTCACTCTAAACAAATACTGTCCTCATGGAGTTTGCGTATTTGATACAACAAAAGATAATTTCTTCTCCAAAGAGATAACATTTTAGTCAAATTGCTCCATAAGTTCACCTGTTAGTCAGCAAACTACCACATTATACTGTTAAGTACTTTTTTTTTAGAACCATTTGTCACCAAAGTTATATAAACACATTTACAGGAGTATTTTGAGTGACATTTTTAGACGTTAACATAAACTCTGATTTTTTGATTTCTAAGTCTACTCCATGGTTTCATCTAACAGCAATGGTAAACTGAGATGAACTGCACAGGTTTGATGAGTATGAACTGCAAATGCCATTCTGTTAGTTCTGACTACAAGAGAGGCACTTACAGTTTATACTTACAAGACCAAGGATTCCATACCTAAAAAGAAAGAATGTGTTGAAGGGATAGTACAGTCATACAATAGCTAAATTAATGACTCATTTTCTATTATCAGTGCGCATAAGGATATTCATATTTAAACAAATCATTCTGCATTTGGTATATTGCAGAGTAAGCAATCATCCCCATGTTTAATGACTCATTTTAGAAGAAGGTAAAATGAGCAGTTAAGAAAGAGCTCTCAAAGTTTTAAGAAAAGAGAGAGGAAGAAACCACTGAAAAAAAGTCAGAAGAAAAATTGAAAGGGGTGATGCTTCAAAGTCAGAAACAGCATGGACAACAGGGAAAGTGCAGACAAAGTAGTGGACGTAGGATTAAACTAAAAGAAAAGACCCTTAAAACTCAAACAGGTATAGTTACGATCAGGAGAAATGGGAGTTTAGTGGGTAAAAGCATACAGAGTGTATAAGACTGGTTAGCTAGGGATTCCCAAAATAAGCAGTAGGAAATAAGGTTCAATAATAAATAACAGAATACGGAGGCTCTTCTTAACTCTACCTTAAACAACTGTGCATATGTTTCAATGCAGCAGTTTTGGGCTTAGCATTGGCAAACAAATTCAGTTCAATTCATGATATTAGCTGAAAATATTTTTTACTGACATTGTAAAGCAGAAGAATGACTTTTCCACTTTTACTGAGGATCCTTTGTCAAAGCACTCAGTGCAAGTGCAGTTGTCAGCTCCTACACTTCCCAGATTGGAAAGGCTTTGGGTGGCATTTCTAAGCTGACAGAGATTCTGCTCTGGAGAGAGAAGAGATCTGAACTTTCCTGTTTTGCTTTCACATGAATAAGCAATGAAACAGTACTTGAAATACAATATATAAGTAACTATGAGTTCATACGCCTATATCTGCATACATAGATATAGACTTATGCATACATACATGTTTATATATACACATAGTCTAAAAATTAATAATTGCTGCAGTGCAAATCTAAATTATCTTCACCATGGTCCTGTGCACAAT
Organism: Coturnix japonica; assembly: GCF_054131305.1. Taxonomy (NCBI): domain Eukaryota; kingdom Metazoa; phylum Chordata; class Aves; order Galliformes; family Phasianidae; genus Coturnix; species Coturnix japonica. The sequence continues at coordinate 36,200,631 of NC_140665.1, forward strand.
GTGTCGCAGTATGACTTATTAAGCTTTTAGAGCAAGGAAGAGCTATAACTCACTTCTTTTAGAAAGCTCACATATTTACTTGGCTTTTCAAGTTAAACAGAACACTTCATATTAAACTAAGTGCTTTTTCTCATGATTTTTCTTCAAAAAGAAGAAAATATTTTTGATTAGAGTAATTTTGTTTATTGTTATTTTGGTTTTACAGCAGAAATTCAAAATCTGCATTTTCACAGGCTCATTTATAATTGTAGAAAGTGGTCAAGTGCTAGCAATAATGAACAATGAACAATCCACCCACAAAACCAAATAGAAAAACTAATAAAAAGAGGCAGTAATCTATCACACTGAACAAGAAAGTCTCCTTAAGTGAAAGTGGGCAAACAATCAATCCAGTGGAAGTGTAAGATGTTGCATGACATTTAATTGGAAGGTTAGTGAAAGGATTGACTAAATTAATAGAAAGCAGTAGTCAGTAAGTCAGACTGCAGCAGCACTTCAGATAGGATGATGTTTGTGGGGGCAACAAAAAGAGAAGTTCTCTTAGGAGGAATAATACCTCTGGTGTGCAGAGGTGCTAAGAGAGAAACCTGCTGCAGGGAAGGCTGGACAACTAAGAAAAGGAGCTTTGCACAAGGTTGTTACTGACCTTTTGTCAGCATATTGAGAACAATCTCTTAAAAAAATAACTACAGAATTGGTGACTAAATTTTTTTTTCATGAACTCTGAGACACTAAGCATGACTTTTAAACAGAGAAACAACAAATGTAAAGATATATTCCCTTCTTCTCAACAAGCAATCCAGGGAGAATTTGTTATTCATGAAAACAGATGCACCTATAGCACAGCTACCACAACAAAAAGATATCTTTAAGTTTTACACAAAGTTTTTTAACACGGTTTCCATCTAATTAGAAAGCTTGTTAAAAATTTATCAGGAAAACACCTAGACTTAGCACAATTTTTAGCAAAGAGTCATTTGGCATGGCAGACTGCACATCCCTAACACAAGGGTACTTGACTCCTATGTGGTAGTGGCTACGACATCTTAAGGAAAAGTCTTGTACCATTTACTTTTATAACAAAAATCTTATATGACTTCAAAAAAATAAAAAAATAATAATCCATAGAAATAATAATTTAAGTCACTCAAAATTCAAAGTTTCATTGTCCTCTCTTCGTTCTTTTTTCTCCACAAGTATAAAAGACAGCATGTAAAGTGCACTCATTTCAAAAAAAATAAGGACAACAATATAAAATGTTTAAATAAATATATTTTCTGAAAGTGGAAATCTTATTTAATATTTTTTGTTCTTACAGTTATCTCATCTTAATACTTCAGGGTTTATTCACTTGTTAGTTCAAAGCACAGAATCCTTAGAGTTGAAAAGGACCTTTTAAAGGTCATCTAGTCTAACTCTCTTTCAATGAACAGGGATGTGCACAGATAGATCACGTTGCCCAAGGCCTGATCCAGTCTCACCTTGAAAGAGCATCCACCACCTCTCTCCTCTCTGGGTGGTGTGTTCCAGTGCCTCACTACCCTCACAGTAAAAGACTTTTTCCTTCTATCTAACCTAAATCTACACTCTTTGAACTTGAAAACCTTTTCCCTTGTTCTGTCATGACAGACCCTGCTAAAGAGTCTGTCCCCTTCTTGCCTGTAGCTCTCCTTTAGAACCTGAAGGACCACTGCAGCTCACCTCAGAGCCTTCTCTACTCCTAGCTGAACAGCCCCAGACCTCCTCTGGATGGACCCTAACAGGTTAATGTCGCCTCAATACTAAGAAATGAAGATTCAGTCAAGTGGAAGACACAAAGTTCTCTTTGTTCTGCAGATTCCTCAGCAAGACTTTCCCCATTCAAATTGTTCTCTAACCTATTTTTGATGTAAGCTCATTCAGGGTATTGACAGCCTCATTCATGAAGCTGAGCTCAACAATTGCAGAAACAGCTTCACTGAGTTCTTTTGGTTTTTCTTTTCAATTATTTTTCATTATTCTTGAAACCACAGATGCTGAAAGGAAAAGATTCAGTGGCTGGCCCAGAGACTCAAAATAAACATTACCTGTAGAAATATTTGAAAACATAAGCCAATTACATCCTTACAATTCTCAAAGGAAATATTAAAAGAATAGGCTGTCATTTATATTATAAGACTCAGCTTTCTAAATTTTGGAATCAAGTACTGAAAAACTACAAGGCACCTGGAAATTAAAGAAAAACCAGCAACCATCAAAAAGTTGTGTTTCTTTTTAAAAGATCATGTCTGGGAAAGGAGGAAACTGCATTCTGTGGCAGCTAAAACATCTGCTTAGTCTCCAGGCACGATTCCACTTAGCCTGGATCAATATAATTTAAAATTGTCCTGCAAATGCATTTAGGAATAAAGAACACTAAACAGCATCAGTATCAAAAGTTATGTTTTTAAAACCGTGTATGTGCCATTTACTCTGAAAAAAATACCTCCTATTTATTTCCATAGAAATTATAACAGACACAGAGAGCATGATAACACTAATTTTTAGAGCAGATTATCATCTACAAAATACTGTTTTTCAATGTAGTCACCATCAGTAGCTATGTGTTCTTGTGGGTGGTAAACAAGACTCCCTATGCCATACTTGAAAAATCAGCACCAGTGGAGGTGACCCACTGTCACTGTCACCACTGCTGAATTGCATCACACACACCATCTCACTACGTTCAAATTCACTCTTCAATCTGTAGAACCATTCAGTATGTGTCAGTGAATGTCAGTAGGTACAACTTTTTTCTGCGTGGAAGAATTAAATTCCATACCTTTGCTGTATACACACTTCCATGTCAAATGCAATTTTGTCCATCTGCTCTTCTGTTGCAATCTGTCACACAGCAATAGGATACTGACAGGAAGGTTCAGCCCACTGAGAAACCACCATCATCCACCTCTGTTGCCATAGACCAACATAATAAAATCTTTTCAGAGCTGCTCTCATACATTTCCTTCTTTGTGATTCACAATTCACATTTGCTGGAAAGAAGAGAAAAAATATGTCTTAGAGTTAGCACAACTGCTGTGTGTACAATTGTTTTAAAAAAATTTAAGCTAACAGAAAGCAAGCCGAGGAAAGTTTTCATCCTGTGGCTTAGCTGTATCCTCACAGCAGACGAACTATTTTCTTCTTGATCTTAGAATTACAGATCTCAGAACTCAGTTGCTGGAGTTACAAAGATGTCAGCGTGAGGTAATAGTCTCCAGCACTCCAGTTCATTACTTCTTTGAGGTAAACCCAAGCTGTTATGGATTCTGTAAGTGTGGATTTTCCACAAAAGACTATGATTTATTTATTTATTTATTTATTTTTTCCATACAGACTAGATCCTGCCTGCATTATAACACCTGAATTCACTTTTCCACAGTTCAAGACACAAAGGTTTTGGTGCCAATATAAATGTAAAGAGCATGTCAGAGAAAAATTGCTCTAACTTTGATTTTCCTTCAACATTTAAGCCTTGTTGTCATTGCATATAGTTTATTGTAAGCAATCCCTTGCTAACAAGATCTGAATGTAAAGAAAGTTCTGGTTTGATAACCTTAGAGTCTCTTCAGATCTTTTTCTGACTCTTGGAAAGAAAAGTAGTCATTATGCCATACAATGTCTTAAGCAAAATATTCCTTATGAATTTATGCAGACCTTGCTTTATAGGATCTAGATACACAAACGAAATTCAGATCTATTTGTACTTCACTGTGCTAAATCATACATTCAGTTTTTCAGGAAGAACAGATAGAACATATAATTTGTTAGCCTTTCTTTGCTCTGCCATGTGCAAGAATCATTAAAAAGTTGATTAAAGTTCTGGTTAAATTTGCCAGTTGACTTTATCAGAAATAAATTTTATAACTAAATTTAGCAACTATATCTTCACTGAAGTACTTGACTAAGTATCCTGAATTTAATACTTAGAGAGAATTTACTATCTGTAAATCATGTTAAGATATGAATATAACTCCAAAATTTTAATATTTAACAAGCTGATAAATCTTGCTGGAGCGCAATCACAGTAATAATTAAATAGAGCAATCACTCAGAAAGACATCAGCTTCTGCATCCCTCTTTTTGGTTTTCTTATATGTAGGTTGACAAAAAACACACAAGGGACAGATTGGAGGACAGGACAAATTTCTCTTTAATTGGTGTTAGCTCTCAAAATGAACTGTCATCTTCTGATCTCTAGCAAATCCTAGATTTAGTATCTGGTGGTGCAGTAAAGGATAAATGAATCCAGCCTTCACACTTTTTTTGAAATACGGAGCAATCAGGACTATGTTAATTATAACTGAGCTCAGTAAATGCAAAATCACAGAAAATGAAGTTTTCCTACTTCCCATCTGATCAAGGTTTCCAACTGTTATTTATAGTACTTATAAAGATGTTAGAAAGTATTTATATAGTTTGATGTGCTAGAATACAGTACAGTGAGTATTTAGCATAAATTGTAGAATTAGAGGTTGGAAAAGACTTTAAAGATCATCAAGTCCAACCATGACTTAACCATACTACCTTAACAATAGAAACTCACTGCTAAACTGTGTCCCTGAACCTTTCTTCCAGATGGTTTTTAAACATATTCAGGGATGGTGACTCAACCACCTCCCTTGGGAGTCTATTCTGGTGCTTAACAACCCTTTATGTTAAGAAGTTTTTCCTGATATCCAACCTAAATTTACCCTGGTGCAACTTGAGGACATTTCCCCTTATCCTGTCACTTGTGAGAAGAGACCAACTCCACTCTTGCTGTAAGCATCTTTCAGGTATTTGAAGAGAGTAATAAAGTCTCCCCTCAGCCTCATTTCCACCAAACTAAACAGCCCCAGTTCCTTCAGTTGCTCCTCACAGGGTATATACTCCAAGCCCTTGGCAAGCTTTGTTGTCCTTCTTTGGAACTGCTTCAGCACTCTAATGTGCTTCCCGTACTGAGGTGCCCAAAAATGAACAGAGTACTCAGGATGGAGCCTCACCAGTGCTGAGTATAGGAGCAGAATTACTTCCATAGTCCTGCTCACTACACCATTCCTGATACAAGCCAGGATGCCACTGGCCTTCTTGGCCACCTGGGCACACAGCCAACTCATATTCAGCCAACTCAGCATCAGTACAGCACTGTCTGCTTCTGTCAGGCAGCTTTTCAGCTACTCTTCACCGAGCCTGTAGGGTTGCCTGAGGTTTTTGTGACCAAAATGCAGGATCTGACACTTAGCCCATTTATCCAGTCTACCCAGGTCCCCCTGTAGTGCCTTTCTTCCCTCAGGCAGATCAACACTCCCTCCCAACTTGGTGTCATCTGCAAACTTACTGAGGATGCACTCAACCCCCTCATCTAGATCACTGATAAATCAAGTAATTTAAAATAATACATTATCTTCAAAGAATCACCAAGGTTGGAAAAGATATTCCAGTCCAACCATCCACATATCACTGATAGTTCTCACTAAACCACGTCCCTTAACATAACATCCAAGTGTTCCTTGAACACCTCCAGGGTCAGTGACTCCACCACCTCCTTGGGTGCCCCATTCCACTGCCTGACCACTGTTCAGAAAAGTAGCATTTCCTAATGTCCAGCCTAAATCTCCCCTGGTGCAGCTTGAAGCCATTCCCTCTAGTCCTATCACCAGTTACACAAGAGAAGAGGCTGACCCCCAGCTCACTACAACCTTCACTCAGGTAGTTACAGAGAGCAATAAGGTCTGCCCTGAGATAGTTAAAGAGCTCCTCCTCCACCTGGAGTGCCACAAGTCCATGGGACCGGATGGGCTTCACCCTTGGGTGCTGAGAGGGTTGATTGCTGAGCTGCCATCTACCAGTGCTCCTGGTTAACTGTAGAGGTCCCAGAGGAATGGAGGCTTGCCAATGTGACTCTCATCTACAAGAAGGGCCGTAAGAGGATCCAGGCAACTACAGGCCTAATAGCCTGACCTCGGTACTGGGGAAAGTTATGGAAAAAATCACCTTGGGTGAGATCACATGGTATGTGCATAGCAACCAGGGAATCAGGCCCAGCCAGCATTGGTTCATGAAGGGCAGGTCATGCTTGACGTACCTCGTTTCCTTCTACAACTGCATGATCAGACTGGTAGATGAGGGAAAGGCGGTTGATGTAGTTTACCTAGACTTCAGCAAAGCCTTTGACACTGTCTCTCACAGTATTCTCTTGTGGAAACTGGCTGCCCATGGCCTGGACATGTATACCCTCCTTTGGGTAAGGAACTGGCTAGAGAGCCATGCCCAATGGGTAGTGGTTAATAAAGTCCTTCTGGCAACCTGTTACAAGTGGTGTCCTCCAGGGGTTGGTACTAGGGCCCATCTTGTTTAATACCTTCCTTGATGACCTAGATGAGGAAACTGAGTGTAAGTTTGCAGATGACACCAAGATGGAAGGTAGTGTTAATCCACCTCAGGGTAGGGAGGCCTTTCAGAGGAATCTGGATAGGCTGGATCACTGGGTTGAGGTGAAAGGAATGCGGTTCAACAAAGCCAAGTTCTGGGTCCTGCACTTTGGCCACAATAACCCCATGCGCTATACACTTGGGGTTGAGTATCTGGATGACTGCAAAGAGAAAAGGGACCTGTGGGTGTTGGTCGATGCTCAGCTGAACATGAGATGACAGCCTTATTGGACTGGTGTCATGTTCACTCAGCCCAAGTGTTTGATAAATTTCACGGATTTCTGAATGTAAAAATTCTGGATAAGATTTTTTACTACTAATAAGTTCCAGGCAAACACTTCAGATGAACTGCAGTGCTCCAAAACATTCTCATTTTAAACATTCATGTTTTCCCTGCCAGAGCTGACCGATTCATATAATCACTTGCAAAAACAAATGGCAGAGCACTCTAGAAACTCTCCAGCATGGACTGAATTAATGATAGTGATGAAAAGAAAGAACTGGAAGTAGGAGACAAGTTACTGAAAGTAACATAATAACAAAAACAAACAAACAAACAAACAAAACCAACAAAACCAACAACAACAAAAACCCTCTAAAGAATAGGGTGGATTTGTTCCTTTGCATTAGAAACAGTTCACTTTTTTATATAATCTGTTAAGTGAACAAATGTTACCTTATGCAATTGGAAACATCCAGGACCACAGGAAGGATGCACCTGTGAAAGTTCCTTTACTTGCAACACAGTAACCACAGTTTTATCACCTAGTACTTAGAACTGCTGAAAACTCAGTTCTAATTTTCTTGGACCTGGATTTATTCACATTTACATTCAGATGGTACTGCTTGTCAACTTTAGGGTCAGATGTAGTTCAACTATTGTTTGCAATCTACAAACTCCTCGGCTTTGAAATTCTCCTATTAAATATAGTGAAAAATATTTTCCCCTAACACTTGATGGAGATGATTCTGTCTTGATCTTGTGTCCCAACAATTAAAGGACTGAGCCCAACTCCTTTATTTTTTTGTATTTTATCACCATCTCTGATTCAATGAAGGGTCATTTCTATAATTCTACTGTATTTTCAACAGTTCTAAGTTCTGTTCTAAAGTGCTATTTGTAAAGCTGAAATTCAGTTTCACTGAAATGTAACATCTCTCAATGTTGTGTTTAATATTTTTTCAGTAGCTATAATGTACACCAGTAAACATCTATGTAAACATTTAGGTGTTCCAAGTACCAAGTATTCAAGGCTGAAATCCTGCATCCAGCCTGCTTCCATGAAATCTGTCATCCCCACAGGCTACCCCACCCTGATTGTTCAACAAATGGCAGCACCTGCATCTCTGCTAACTTGGACCAGCTCACCTTACCAGCCCAAATAGATTGTGTTGCAAAGCACTTCACCAGTGTTACCTGGGACATATCGTATCACTTCAGATTTATTATGTTTTCTTCTTCTTCTTCTTTTTTTCTTCTCAGAATCTCCTCCACATAGGGTTGTATGAACAGGCACAGCAGGCTCTAAACATAAAACCAGAGAAAATCTCTCACAGACTATTAGGGTTTGAATGAGTGAAAAGAAAGCTGACTGGCATGTATCTAGAAATCTGACAAGTTTTCCTTATTCATAGATGAGCACATTTTTCACTCAAAAGGGTTGCTTCAATTAGACCAGTTTGTCTTACCATACATTAAGTCTTTCATTCAGTTCTATACTTTTGGCCCTTAGTAACTTGTATCAGCACAGCTCCAATTTGCCTATAGAAGTGTCATCTCACCTTTTCTCTTTCACTGCTTATTCTGCTTTACTTCCCCTGGAGATCTCTCCAATTTTATTTTGTTTACAACTGGGACTCCCATTTTTGTTCTTGAAATATGTAAGAATTCTTCTCCAAACCACAGAATCTACTCAGTTTTGTTTGTATGGACTGTCAGTTGTCTCAGTATTTTCAGAAATGTACTTTCCTTAAAAATTGCTCTCTATGGTGCATGATAGCATCATCTCCCAATTTTCATTTCCTTGTCATTTTCATTGACAGTTCCTGGTTCTCTTTCTTCTACTTCAGTAGTTTAATTCTTGGTGAAGTTAAATCACAGAATAAATAAAGCATTCTTCCCCCCCCCCCCCCCCCCCCCTCCTTCAGCCTCCCAGAGCTTTGATTTAAATGGTTCACATTAATTAGTTTAGAAGCATAAACATTTTTTATCTTGTTGCAACACATTGGTGACTGCCAGGAAAGGGAATAGATAGAAAAATAATCAGCTGGCCATAGTGAGCAGAATATTTTGAATTTCTGAGTGATCTCAAGCCCCGTATTGTATTAATAATCAGAGTCATGGAGGGTTCTGACAGATGAATCTTGTGAATTTAGGCAAGACAGTTTCAGAGGTTACTCTCCCATCTGTTTACCCTATCTTTCTGCCAAACACTGCTATAATAACAGCAGCAGAAAAAGAAGGGAATGCATTCCCTGTTGACAACTGATCTTTAGCCACCAGCAAGGCTAGTATCACAGCAGTACAACAGACTAAACTGCAGTGATGAAGGCATATACACACATTTTCTTCTCGCTTCCAAAATATCTGTAAACAGTGCTAAGGAGGAAGATGGGTTATTAGAAGATAAGGACTATTTTAAACCATCATGTTTGCTTTCCTGAAGTTGAGTTAAAACATCACCATACTCTCTTTTCAAACCCTTCTCTTCTACTTTTGAAGCTGCATCACGTTGCCTGGGTCAGTTCTGGGGATGAGCACAACTGATGAAGAGACCATCCATGCTCTTTCTCAGAACTGTTTGCAGCCCGCTATCCAGTGAGTGGAGAAATAAATCCATGCTTAAATATTTGACTTTGCAAGACACAGCACTCCCTGCATATTTTGAGTGTATGCAGTGCTCACTGACCTGGGATGACCCAGATGAATCTGCACACTGCCTGAGTTACAGTGTACAGTGATAAGTTGACAGCCTCCCCTAACTAGCAAGATGTGGTCACCACTAGGTTATTAGTACATAAAGTAATTATTTAAGTTGTATATTTTACACTATTTTAAAATGGTAATGACTTGCACAGAGCACTAATTAAACCTAATTTCTTTGTGTTTGCAGTCATTAGTGCTCATTACTGTGGAATCCATTATTTGTCTATTAAAACTGTTCTGTTCTTGGCAAAGAGTAATTCCAGATGAAAGGTTAATTTTTGCATGTTTAAAGTTCAGAGAGGAGAACATAAGCACAGAAACAGATCTCTCCAGTGAGGCACAGAAACGGTACCTAATTCTGTTGCACAGAACTGTCCTTTACTCCCTAGACAAGGAGATATGAGTAATTTCACAGAATGAAATCCATTTCTTGAGTCATTCTTGTCATATTATGTGATATACTCCCATCTGCACACCCACAAAAGAGCAAAGAGTTAAAAGTTTAAAAGTTCTTGAACTGTCATGCTAAAAAAAAATCTGGTACAGAGCAAGCTTCTTCCTGCCTGACATAACTGTTCAGCTTTTTCTGTTGTCATTAACCATTCATTAATGAAGGGAAGGATGAAGCAGGATGGTGGCATCCAGGAAACAGGTTCAGCCACTTAGCGGTCTCCTGATGGCACAAAGTAATTAAACACATGCCACGACAAGGATTTCTCTTTTACATGATTTCTTCAGGATATTGTTCAGCAGTTTTTCTCTGTGGCTCAACAGTTAATTAACCCATTATAAATTAAATGGTTTCCACTCTAGATTTCTGCCTCTGAACCTATTAAACTCAAATTCCTGGTCTGATTCTCCTAGTTCTGCCACTCACACTAGCCTCTTAAGGTTAGAAAATACCCTGACACAGCTAAGACAAACTCTTCTTGTTTGAGTTTGGTAAGTGTACATTGTCCTCCTTGTGGACTGATGAGAAGTCATAGGCTTTTCAGAAAGCATCACAAGAGTATGAGGAGGACTGGTGAACAAGTATAGGGAATGGAAAAAGTCCTAAGAATCCCAGAACAGATGAGATTGATGGCTTGGAAGATCTTGGATTGAGGCTTTTAAAAACTGTAAAGACTGATCACAAAGATGAGTAAAAAAACCTGAGTGCCTGAGTGTGAAGAACAGATAAAACATGAGAAGAACATAGATAAAAATTTGTTAGCCAGACTAGCCCTTTATTTTTTAATGACAATAAAATAAGCAAATCACAAAGCATGAAAAAAAATGGGCTGCTATCAGAGGCTTTCAATTGCTATTCCTTAACGTTGTGTTGGAAGAAGCAAGCCATTGCTGCAGAGATCAAGGCAAGCAATGCATCTGAAAAGGGAAATGTAGAGTTGGTGCATATTTTAAACAGTATTTCTGTTCTCTTTCTACAAATGTGTTATTTTGTGAAGGTGATGGTTTCTGTTTATGCCTCTTTGGTTCATTTTATTTGTATCAACATGGCATTTTCCTCATTTGACATGGTCCATTGTCCATGGACCATTTGACAAGGTCCTCAAACAGATTGTGCAGTTCAAATTCTGAACTTAATAACTCCAAGTAGACAATGGCCTGTGTTTGTCATGATTTCTGAAACTTTGATTTTATTATTATTATTATTATTATTATTATTATTATTTAGTTTTGTTTGTGATCTTAACTGTTATAATTAGGAAAATGAAGAATTTAAGTCAGTGCAACAGCAGACATTTTTTAAGTTCAAAAGCTTTTTGATAAATAATGGAACGAAATATTTATACTACACTGCTATTACATTTCTCCTGGTGACTGACCTGAAGAGATTATTATCTCTAGGCATGCGTACAATCCACTGTGTTGAATTTTCAAAGAAATCTAATTTGATGAAAAGACAACATTACGAACATCAAGACTGGCTGTTTTGCATAAGGAATGCTTGGCAGACATTTTACTTTCATATAATCTAATTTATGAAGCCTCAGAAACATTGAAAGTGATTTCTTTACACATTTACGCTGGTAAAAATGGCAAATTATAATACAACATTGTTAGTGAAAACCTAAGGAATCAAGTAAATAATCAAGCTGTCATTCTACATTTCTTGTTGGAAAACACAAAAAATTTTGTTGACAAAGCACATGAGACTTGAAAACACTTCTGACAGAGGGAGAGTATTTCTTACTTTGATGCTGTATGTGAGTATGTCTAAAATTACACTTAAAACTCAGATGTGCTGCATCAGAAATGTCATGTCCTACGAAGCCAAGATATTGATTTTACTTTCTTAAGTTTTTCAGTTAAAGTCAGATTGACTGAAAAGCATTTTTTCAGGTAAAACCTAAGGTAGTTTAAGTTTAATGTTGTTCTTCAGGACAGAGTTTTAAACCACCATTCCTGTTTCCATCCAGAGTAGAAAATGATCTTAAAGAATTTAAAATAAATGCTTTGCTGCTTAAGAACACGTTCATAAGAATAGTAGTTAATGCCAAAATATCTAGGTTTTCTTCTGTTTTATTTAAAGTCTCTCATTCAGACATATCCCCTAAACAGCTCTTTCTTGTTGGAACAAGTTATGCATTAACATTTTCTCACGCTTTATAAAAGAGTTATATACTCATGAAATCAATAGAAAACAAAGTTTTCTTGTGCTTTAAGTTGTCTTTTAGTGTTCTTATTCTTTGAATTTATTATACCATTGAAATTCTAAGCACAGTCCCTGTAAAACCAGGTATGTATTGGTAAGGTATCTTTTCTTTCCTAAGTAGAACAGCAAATAACTGTATCAATACAAAGCAGTCTTTGAACTTAAAACCAAGGAAAAATAAAACAGTATAACCTTGCACAAAAAAAAGCTTTGATTTCCACTGCATTTCAGTGAGCATGTATTGAACATTATTTTTCTGGCAATTCTATAGAATCTACGTTCTGTGTATGAAGAAAACATTAAGCATTATCAGTAGATACGACATTCTCAGACATTTAATGTTGTGTATTTGGAGAAAAGCTCAGGATCTACTTACCTAACAGAAATAAGCTTTACTCCTGAAAAGTTGATTTCCAGTCTAAATTTTTCTTCTAAAAAACAGAACTAAACAAGAAGCAACCCACATTCTGTCTCATCTCTGAATTTATCTAGAAAAAAAAAAAAAATCAGAATCATATTTTCAATTACCACTTATTGTTCCAGATGTTTTTCATAAGCTATAATCACATTAAGGGTGATATTAATATAGTTTTATTGCATTTTAAATATTTGTTTTTTGTCAGGTTGGCCAGGACATTGTATCATCTATGCCAAATGAACTGTCATCATTTTATTAATAATTGATTTACACCTGGAATTTCTTCCTTTTCTTCTTGGGCTATTTATTAATGTATGCTCCAGTATCAGTTCTCTTTAAGGATAATACAGACATAGAACCACTTTTACAGATGAGAATGAAATATGAGATTGAGTTTAGACCTCCAGCCAGCAAGGGGGTTGCCCCAGGTCAGTTCAGAATTAGATCTGAAGCTTTTAGGGTAAGTTGGAATACTGCCCTTTAAAAATAGCAGACTTTGACTGTACATGCCTCAAATAAGCTATATTTTAGTCACAAGACACCAAGGAATTACTTCTTTTCTACTTTCCAAATCCAAGTCTAACTTTAGCAATCATAAGACAAAAGAAAACAATATAAGGAGTGTAGGATTAAGTTTAGAAAAAACTACTTATGCCAAAGAAAATGCTTAAAATACTAATGAAATATTTTAAAATAAATGACCATATTTGGATAATATATTTTTCTTAACAACTCACACTTTTTGTACATCAGGATTCTTCTTGACACTTATATTCTTAGGCTCATGAAAGGTAAGGCATCTCTTTCCGTCTCTTATCCTAATACACTATCTATTGATATGTCCATCAATCCTGATGTAAGTTTTACATTTTTTAGATACAGTTATTTTGTTAGCTTTTCAACCATCAAAATTAATTGCCTTTCCACTTTGACCATGACTCCTCAGTTGTCTTTCAGGAGTGTTAGAGAGGGTGTTAAAAAATCATGATGATATCTGCAGTGACTGACAAAACCACAGGTTCAGCAGTGTCACAGATTAGCCCCACAGCACTTTTCTCACCTTATCCACACTGAGTCTTAAATAGCTATTCCTTATACCTTCCCCTGCACATTCCAGCACTCTCAGTGATTTAATCATGTCTTTGATAAATTTCAGAGAAAAATATCAAGATGGTTGAGCTTTTAAGTTAAACTGAATGATCACTCTTCATCTAGATACTTTCTAGATGAAAGATTGTTAAATGCCACTGCTGACATACTTCAGTCTTCCAAAACTTTGGTAGTTACATTTTGGGGATAAGCAATATAATCCTTTTTCCTACATGGAATTATTATGCTTCTGACTGGCTCTTTATGTACATAGACACATGCACGCATATATGAATCTAAGTATTACCAGAGATGAGCATGATGGGGAATCAGAGCGAATACAATATTTCTTGCACAGAAACTCATCAAAGACTAGCAATTAAGAAAAAAAGAAACAATATCTATGTCAAAGACAGTTTAAAAGTCATTAGATTATATCCACAAAACACGTACACAACTTGTAGAGCTTGGCTAAATACTCCAGAGCTTTACTTGACAAATCAGTAGGTATTTTCATGCAACTTGAAAAGGACTAGATTTAGCATTGGAGACAATCCACTGAATTAATTAGTCTATGTATATGTAAAGGCACTATAAAGTGTTTGTGATAAAACTGAAAATACACAGTTCTATCCTTCTTTGTTTCTATAAAACATGCTGTTTACTTGAAGAACGTACTTTTTCTTATTGATTATCTTATGCCAATTATTTCCCCTGGGAATTAGTAAATTATTCCCTTCTGATTTTGGAGCTTTGATTATGTCAATTCATACCAAAAATAAGTCAGAATATATCACAAAAATCTGATTGGAAAAATGTTGCTCTTCCTACACGTAGTATTGCAGCTGAATAGTGAATTGATTCAAAAGGATATTTGCAAAAAGTATTACTAGACAACAAAGGAATTGCAAATGTTTCATGGAGTATGTTCTAAAACAACTAAAACTGTCCACAACTTCAGTAAAGTCTAATCCAACAAAATTATATTAAAATCTGTTGTAATTATTTGCAAGGCTGGATCACTATTACTGCTTGTAATTTTGTGCTGAGAAATCCAGCAAACAAAACTCGATCTTCTGAGCAGCAAAGCATTTCCACTAAGTCTGAAACTAAGAATCAGTGTCCTAGATTGAAAAATGGACATATCTGTTAGACAAACTTCTTACACAAGGAAATGTCATTTCCTTTAATATTTTCTAGAAGTATCAGTAATAATTGTCACTTACAAAGCTTGTTTGGTCAAATATTAACAGGAACTTTGCAGTAATTTAAACTCTGTAAACCTTTCCAATTTTCATTGGTCAGCTCCTGAATTCAGATTTGCTCATGGTATTCACTGACATCTTCCTGAAAGAAATCAAAGAAAATGTTAAATAAGCTGTGCTGTAGATATGACTTTGTTACTCATCTTAAATGCTGCATATTGTCATTTTTTTTTTCTAATGAAAAGTTAATGAATTTATAATGAAAGAGCATTATTAATTGTTTCTACATCAGTTTTTGAATATAAATCAGCAGCTTTCAGAGATCATGTTGGAAATATTTTTACTTCTCAATTAAAATTAAAAACTAAGAATTAAAAGTATTAGTTAACCCAGGAATTCTCAGAAAATTCTCTTTCCAATCACAAAATAGTATGGATGTAAGTTTTTATTAACAACAATGGCAATATGCAAGGGAATCTTGATATACATAGAGAAATAACTCCTAATCTTAATATATTTTACAATAAAACATTATAACTCCAGAGAAAGCACCCATTCTGTTAGAATCCTAATTATTTTGTTATAAATCATTATTTATTCAAAATAAATGAGTGCTAGAAAAGAAAATGCATAACCCTGTAGGCCAAAAAAATGTGTTCTAAAAGTTTTTGAAAGGCTATTTTTGAAAGTGAATGACAGAATTATAATGGAAAACTGCATATGGTAAAACATGTAGTAGTTTATATTAAGAAACCATTCAGGATAGAGACTGCACAGAAAATAATGCTCTGGCAGGCAACATGGTTTGTGTTTCCTTAATAATAGAAACAAATATCTATTCTTATAGTTACTTGATTGAAAACATTCCTTTAAAATAGTATCTTGATAATTGTGAGCAGATCCACTTGGTAGCACGAGTGTATGTTCTTTCAAATATGAAAAGGATTTGGCAAATATGCTTATTCTGTTAGTTTACAGTATCTAAATAATTGTGCACTAACCTCAGAGAGAGCAGACTTTGCATTCAAGATGATACAATAAATTCTACCCAAGAGGCAGCATTGATGAGGCTGGTCTTTCATGTTGACACATTTTTCCCATGGACTTGCAAATTTTTCCCTGTGATGTGAATTGTTTTTAAGCTACCCCTTTCTGCCTGGAATGGCCATTAAATTATTAGATAAATAAAAGGAAGAAAAAAGACAAGATTTATTTATTTATTTATTTATTAAGAAAATGATAGATGATAGGAAGAGAATTGCTTGTGTTGCTTGTGAATACAGTTAAACTACAAAAAGACTCTTTTTTTTTTATCTTTTTTTTTTTTTTTTTTTCCTAAGGTAGTTTACATGCTTACCCTAAGCCAACATCACCACACAATTAAGTGACGAAGGTATTAACCATAAATTACTAAGTAACAAACCTATATAAACTCTGATTTTAGGAAATATAGAAGTTTTAAAAAATATATGCATTTTTTCAGTGTAAAGCTACTGTTCTAAATTTGCTGACATTTTCCTTTGAAGTGTCAGAATCTGAAAAACTTCACAATTTACTTACTATTTAGATGAGAAAACTAAGTTCCTTTCTGATGCAAACAAATGTAATTACTTCTACCACTGAGGGTGAAAAGGTAACACTTTCCACATCCAATGAAAACAGTTGGTCTACTGGATACTGTATTATTTTTAACCACAAGTTGTGCCCACTATAAAAGAAAGCAAAGGAAATATTCATTCCCTGCCTCCACCTAAATGCATTTTTTAAATTAATTAATTAATTAATTTAAACTTCCTTAGTTTCTATACACTATGAAACAAATGGCTTATACAGATTTCTGGCAGCACAACTCTGTTCAAAGTGTTTTAAGACAGTAGATATGACAAAAGAAATAGCATGTGCTTGGTAATCTTATTTTTATAAAATTATTTACTTGAAATTCTTAGCCTTTCTACCC
Organism: Coturnix japonica; assembly: GCF_054131305.1. Classification (NCBI taxonomy): domain Eukaryota; kingdom Metazoa; phylum Chordata; class Aves; order Galliformes; family Phasianidae; genus Coturnix; species Coturnix japonica. The sequence continues at coordinate 36,217,316 of NC_140665.1, forward strand.
TTTAGGAACAGACTAACTATTTGAAGCCTTCTTCTCCCTGCTTCACATGGAAACAGAATTCCAGTTGGAGGATATTTTCTCAGTTCATTTCCTCTCAGTGTAAAGCTGCTATATGTTTTCACTACAATATCTTCCTTCAAGTTATTCTGCTTCCCACACTGACTGAGGAAAGCAGGCTTATATTCTGCTGTCAGTACGACAGCAGATGGCCAGTTAAAAAGACATACAGCCGTGTTCCCATTTTAATTGGTCACATAAAATTTTCTGCTCAATAACAACTATAACAACTTCAAGCTTGTTAATAACCTCACTGATGCCATTCTATAGCCTAAAAGTTAGATATGCTTTATAATATGATTTAAATCTGAGACAAGTATTCAAAATGACCAAGTCTCTGTCATACAATCACAATGAATTAATAAACCCTCTAGACCTCTCCATTTTTAAGTAAATGAACCTTCTTCACTTGTCTGAAACTTTGGATGATTTTCAAGACAAAAATATTTAGTAAAAAAATGTTACACCTGAATGATGAAAAGACTATTTAATAAACAAATAGTCATTAAAAATAATTTAAAAATACTTGCTCTTTCATCAGATACTGACAGAGTTTTGACTGTCTGCCATTTCCTTTTGTTTATGTCCTGCAGGTGACAAAAAGCTTGTCAGCAAAATGGTTAGACAGAGATCCATCTGCAGTTGGTCGCATGTTCTTTTTCCATGTCAGGTGGAGCAGAAGACTGAGAATTACTCTCAGCGGCAGTGGTGTCACAGATGGCTGTGGCCCAAAAAAGCACAAGCATCTTGTGCTGCTAACCCATCCTATCCCATGAGAACACTCTAAACCAAACTTCTCACTCAGTACATCCTCTTGCAACAGTTTATAGAACCATGAGTTAGCAAACTTGAATCATATGATGAGATGGAAGAAAGAGACTGAAATAGATATCTTTAAGTTAGAAAGAAAAAGAAAGTGCTGTAACATCCAGGAGAAAATTTCTTTTCCCAGTTCATGACTATAAAACTTACTAACATGATTTCTGAGACATTACATAACAGAAAAAAAAGCTCATTATCTGTATCAGTGAGCAACAAAAAGTGGGAGATAAAGGTTATTTGGGAGAAAAAAGAAAAAGATGTGCCACTCAGTTTGCTTCACATTACTTTTTATCTTTAAGATCTTGACTTGTCCTCTGGAGTCTTTGCCTGTGTAAGATCCACAAATCACTCTGCATTCCAAAAATCAGAAACAAATGTCTTTTGGGAATAGCCTTTCAAGATTTATGAATGCCAATATGTCTCCAAATAACTCCTGCAGCAGTCAAGCATTGTATTTGCTGTCAGATATCCTTCTAGTCATATTTGTTCAGTTCATGATGTAACACTGCTAAGGTAAGCAAGAAAAGCTACATTCAAGCATCAAGCATTCTCTAAATCTTCAAATAAGAAATCTATCAGCAGTTTCTGAATTTTAACAAACTCCATTAACAAGCATATTCACCTCTACAATGGCTGGAGGGTATCAGAGACAACACAAACTGAGCAAAAAACTATTTCATTAACTTGAAGAAATAGATAAAGGTGTTCTGGGTTATTGTTCTACTACAGTCCTAGTTCTCCTGTTCAGATACAGTGTTGCTGCCTTGTCTTCTCTACTTGAGTCTGATATTGTTTTTATCTATTATACAGTGTTTTATGTCCACACTTAGAGGATGGCCTTTTTTGCAACATTATCTGCCATAGTTGCAATGGATACGTTGTTATTATAGCTATCCACACACGCTTTTATTTTTCCACATGGCTCCTGGAGAAATCCACAAATCTAAGCACAAATGTTTACACAAGAAATTGTACTCAATATTCACTAATCTTTCAGTCAACTATACAGTACTTCAAAAAATAACACAGGAATAAACTCAACAAAACAAAAATTTCATACCTCTTCAGCATACCACTGTATCTTCTGGACTGCAGCCAAACAGGCACAGCTATCAACAAGACAGCAGTAGTCTGTAGAGATATGATAAGACAAAGCACTCACTATTTGAAGATGGTTATCATTAAACAGAAGTGCAAGTAATTCCACTTGAGAGGAGAGGAAGGACATAGTGCCACATTGACACATCCCTAGACAGGTAGCAGAGTAAGATGTACCTGATAACAGCTACCACCTGAGAATAAATGTTCCTCGTCTATGACAACACAGAGTACAGGGTAATTGGAATCTGATCTTGGATGCCTTAATAACTTGTATAAATTCAGTTGAATGAGACTAAGCTATGAGTCTTATTCACAGTTCATTACTGTGTTTCCAGAAATGTTGAAGCTGTGTAGAAACAGTAGCAATCATGGTCCTTCCCACAGACACTTGCGATCGAAGTACAGAACCGTCTGCACAAATGCAGTCAACTTAGCAATGTGACTCACTTCACAATGGAAGGAAATAGCATATGTGAAAATTCAGATGTTTTTAATTGCTAGTAAACTTACATAATCATTCAATCAAGTGATATACTAAATACAAATAAAATTGTAGTTTATGAAGCTAAAAACAAAACTTGAATTTAAGACACTAAACTGGAGGTGTTTAAACCTGTAATATGTTTGCACTTTTAAAAAAAAGTCCATATGCCTTTGCAATTCTTTTCATTTTGCAATCATAAATAATTTTGAAAATTTGAAGAGAGATTTCCTTCCTTCTGCTTGTTTTAGGACTTACAAGCTGTCTAATTCCTTTATCAGTCTGAGTATGCCTTTCCATTTTCTTGAAGTAATATGAGTGACACAGCATTCTTTTATGATGCCCTGTTAAAAATATTTTCTAAAAACAAAAAGTCCAAACTACCATTTAAAAAATTACCTTAAAAAGAAAGTCTACTTGTTGCATAGTCTTCTATCAACTGCATTTTTAAGAAATCTACTTCCTCTGTCAAACCTCTAGGTTTTTCGTTGTTTTTATTCCTCTTTATATGCCTTCCCTAAGAGATGTGTGCTTAGATACACCAGTAAGGAGCAAAGAAGGGGGAGGTTCATTTAAAATCCAATCGCTGCAGCTCCCTGAGATGCCTTATCTCTGATGTCAAATGGAAAGAACATGTATGGCACTTTATCCAGAATAACAATTATAGAATAATTACTCCTGTACAGATATTTGAGATGCTCATAAAAAGTGCTGGGGTTTGTCCAAAGTTGTCCAAAGACATCTTTATTCATTTTCTTTCTCTTTCTCTTCTGTACGTATAGAAGTTTTGCAGAAAAAACAGGTGAGGACCACTGCATCATAACTGTTAGGACACTGAACCTGCAGCATTCATCTCTATTCAAAAATCAAAACATTTTCCAGAATTTGGTTCATTTCTGCAGGAATTTTTATGTCCTCTTAACATCATTATGGTAAGCAACACATTCCTTTAAATGTGACCATTCTATTTCATCAGTGAAGTTTGCTTTTACTATTAGTACCTCATCTCTAATTCTACATCTATTAATGAAACCATTAAAATTCCTTTGGATAGGCATTTCTCCTTACTGAGGAACTGAAATAGGAAGGGCTTTCAGAGAGCAAAAACGGAGACCATATAAATCCATATGTGATTTTGAGGCTTTTTTCCCCTCTGGCTTATCTTCTAAAAGTAAAGAAAATAACCTGTAACATACATTGAACATCTGCATGCAAATTTTCTGTGAATAAATTGTAATTGTACAGAAACTGCCTGCACAATCTTGTGAGATTGATCAATTACTCCCAATAAAATAGTATTCCATGGGAAAGTATCACAGTCAAAACTATATAGAGATCATGATTTTATGTTTAAAGTTAGACAAAAACCATTCAAGCCAGTTATAAGTCTTCAGTAAACATCAAAAAAAGAGGAGTGAATTCATCCAATCTACTTGCAGACTTATTTTCTGCAAGAATTCTAAACCTAAAGCAACAGGTAAGAGCATGGCTAAACTATGGGGGACATCATGTGGCTAAATGGCAAAACTTCTTGCTTTGCAAAGTACCCATGAGCCTGTTTCCACTGAAACAAGTTGGATTTTAGGTGTTCTCAGAGTTAAGTACTTGCTTGAGTACTTTCCCCAAATGAAGGATTTGAGCTTAACACATAGATGCAGCATTTGAACAGCAGCTTGATTGCTTCTTGTCCTGAAAAGTCAAATCAAATTTACCTGCACTTGAAAAGTAAAAATAAAATATGGAAAAAGCTGAATAGGAGATTTCACAAAAATCATTAGAAAAGGAGAGTGTATACCAAGAATATTACTATACAAGAACTCAAAGCTTTTCCAAAATGAGTACTTCTCTTTGTTTCATGGAATGAGTCACCAAACATAGAAGTACCTGTGTATGTGATAACTGATAACTGATTTAAATATTAGTATGATTTTATGTTAGTTAATGTGATCATGGTTCTGTGGCGCAACTCACCATTTGACATACATATTTCTGTCTGCTAGGAGATCTGCTGTAATTTGAAGTGACGCCCATTCTATATGAAAACTTAAAAGTGGAAGGAAGTAGTGCACATCTTCAGCTGCTTTTTGGTTATCAACTTAAAAAAGACAAATTTTTCTTTCAAAGCAAAATGCTACCTCACAGTAAGCCAGACGCCATAGACAACAGACACATAAAATAGAACAGCTAGCTACTACCCAGTAGACGCAAGTAAGTGTGAACTGTGCAGTCAAATGAGCTACAGCTGGGACTGACCAATCTTTAAATGGGATTGAGGACAAAGGTATGAAATTATTTTCTCTTACCTATGTGACTTACCTTGGTATTCAAAATTCAGCATTACAGCTATAACCAGTAGCAATACTTCTACCCATTTTGGAAGAGCTCATCTTATTCCAAAAAACTTCTCAAACATGACTCAAAGCAGCAAGAATGAAGGAACATTTCCCACTTGGTTTTCAATAGATATTAGCTCAAAATGAAGTGGAAGGAAAGTAACTTTGACAGTACAGTTGCCAGACTGCTCCATACTTGTAGCAATTTATAATATATTGCAGTATATCCTACAGCAATTTTCTCTTTCCTGTAGCTAAGAATCTATTGAAAGATTTCAATACCTTTTTTGGAAGGCCATGGATATAAACAGTTCATCTCAAGAGAAATGTAAGAGATACTAACAGATTAAATGTGAATTAAATATATAAAAACAAATGTATTTTATACATATATATGAACTAATAGGTAGTATTTAAATAATAAAAATATATTTCTCAATACATACTTTCATCAAGATACATACAGAATTTTTCATTAGCACAAATTTAGTTAAACTTTTCAGCACTTCACCTGTATTCAAAAAGGCTTTAAGGACAAATCACTTCCTACAAATAATTAAATCCATGTTCAAATCAAAAAACCAAAAAACTAGCATGAAGTAGTATCATGCTGCTCTCATGATTATAGGGAAATCCTAAGGAAATGCATTTGAAAATTCTCCTTGCAATATGCAGCAGGGGAGCTCAGTAGCAAAACATTTTCTGAATAGCAGTAAAAATAGATACCTTTGTGCTACTCCCAAATATATATTATAACTCAGCTTCTCCTTTCCTTTCAGTAAGCAATTAAGCACATATTACAGTACTTTCTAGGATGTGTATTAAATAATAATAAAAAGAAACAAAACCAGAGTTTAAAGTAGAAGACTTGCCCCTTCCCCCCTTCCTCCCTTCCTTCCTGCCTTCCTGCCTATTTTGACTATCCTAGTTTACAACTTGTAGTTTCTGACTTTACACTGGAAGACAAAATTCAAGACATACAGATAAAGCTCCACATGTCAAAGATGATGTCCTTCCCATACTGAGGTGCCCAAAACTGAACACAGTACTCGAGATGGGGCCTCACCAGTGCTGAGTACAGGGGCAGGATTACTTCCTTAGTCCTGGTCTCCACACCATTCCTGACACAAGCCAGGATGCCATTGGCCTTCTTTTTTTTTTTTCCCCCTTGTAGTCAAAACATTCATTTAAACAACTTCACTGCTTACAAAAGTGATGTGTATGAAATCATCCTCCCTGCTTTCAATTTCTGAAAGAAATTCCTATAGTTTTTCTTTGTTTTCCAAAGAACTGCCTTATTCTAGTTCCCTCAAAGAGAGTGTTTTTCATCCTCTACTGATTCCTAAACATAAGGCTGTTCTTTCATGTCTGGATTTTGTCTCAAACACTAGTCACATCTGAAGCCTTGCTAAGTTATATCTCACTCTTCTTTTTTTTTTTATTAATCAGCATAAATAAATAAATAAAACAGAGTGTTTGACATTCTGATCTTCATGTCCATTAAAAAATTAACTCATATCCATATACTTGTTATCCCAGTGTCAACTACAAGACAGAACAGGATTTTCTCATCTACCCAGTTTAGCAGTGTCTGACTTAGAGTGTGATTACTTCTTCATTGTCAATGGTAGGTCTTATCACACCAGGATGGCGCTGACTGCTGGTTTTATAGTCCACTCAGACACTGTAATGCAGCGAATGTTAGATCCCCTTTTTTATTTTTCCTTTTGCTTTCACTGATTAGTAAACAGGATTAGTAGCTTTGAAAGTGAAGTTCTTAAATTCATAGCCCTCTTGAAAAATCTAAGGAACTAAACAAATGGATCCAACTAACTAGAAAGAAAAAAAAAAATTAAAAAAATGATAACACCTCTCAAATATATATTCCTGTTTTGTTGAAACTAAAATTCCTTTTCTGTGAAACTGTTGTGTTCTTTAGCTCTCTCACTTTCCTCCAGTTCTAATTAATAGGTACCAACTAATTCAGTGAATGCTTTTCCACACAATTTGGCAATGATCTCTCTCTTCTCTGTGTAGATGGAAGTAACATAAAAGGGAAGACAAAGTAAGAAATTACCACATAGTCTTTTCCTTGATGATTGGAACTATGTTGTTTGCCTTTTTTTCTGTTAGAACAAGCTTTTGAATCCCAACCAGAGGCCTATGGTTGGCACTATGAAGATAACCAGATGAGAGTGAATGCTCCAGAAGGCTTGCCAAACTAGTATACACACATTCTTTTGGCACATGCTCCAGTTAAAAACCTTAACACTCCCAGATGACATCAGTTGGAAGACACTGCTCAGTTCCATCTGCTGACCAGCCTTTCTGAGGCAATCACTCTACAATTTGTTTTACTCAAAATGAGTTATGTTGGTTTAAACAGTCAAGACACAGTATTTATGCAAGCAAAGTCCAATGAATTGGAGCAAGACTGAAATCATATAAGAAATTTCACTGGTATGTGAGGCAAATAATGATTTCTGAAAGAACACTTGTACTGAGCAGTTAAGGCAGTAACAAATTACATGAATGCCACGAGTTTTCGTTTATATAATCATCAGCTGTGAATAATCACAGATAAGGGAATTTATTACCCTTAGAACATGCATGTGGGATTCAGGAGACTGGAGCTATGACCAAAGTGTCACCTTTGCCCCAGAGTGTCCTTGAGATCAGTAATGATCTCATTAGAGGTCATGGGATTAGAGGTCATTAGGGATGAGGCTAATCCCTCTCATCCTAGTGAATATCTGTAAAATCTTAAGTGGTGGTTGTGTTCTAAAACCAGAAATCACTGGGCTCTACCTGTTACACCTGAGATGCACTTACATAGAGCCTGTGAAGGCTGAAATACAGTGCCCTGCACTGATCTCAATTGGGACAGCAATGCAGATCCTCCAGCATGTAGCAGGAGGTGCACCAAGCAAAAACATGGCATGAGAATTAACTGTAACCCTTCATGGTGACTGGCATACTAATTCCATGAAGCACATGAGTTCTCCAAATCAGGGGAACTCCCTCACATAGCACAGAAAAGGCAGAATGACAGCAGAGTTCTGACCCACAATGAACATACACATTCCAGCAATCAAACATGGATTGTAAGTCATGCTTCCTTTGTCTCTGGCTGCTTACATAGGAATGGTGAATGACAGCCTATGGACAGATGTTTGTTATACCAATTATGTTCAAATTGTAGGTTTCTGTGAAAATTCAGTCTGTCATATCAAATTGACTATAGAGAAGATATCATTTGATTTGTAATCTGTGTATTGTTTGATGTATTTGATTTAAAATTTCCAATGCTTAAAACAAAAGGAAAAAAAAAAATAGAGAAACAATATTAGCCCATTCCTTCGTAACTTCTGGCAGCTTTCCGTTGCTTCAACAGCATGAATAAGACAAACTCTGATGAAGCATCACGCAGACAGAGCATTCCAATAAGCCTTATCCACACTATTTTACTATGCTAGTCTGTTTTCAGTAGTATTTTGAATTTGTCAACACTAACCCAGTTATGAATATAGTATATAATCATTTTGCATATGCTGTTCAACATTTTAATCTTTGACCACATCTGCATCAGACAAAGTATTATCTTCATGGGAATTTGAATTTTCCCATATCCTACACAATTTTGTGGTTACTGAAGAAGAATTTGGTATTTATAGAATGAGCAAAGATTCAAAATCATAGTTCAGAACAATTTTTAATTATTGGGGTCAAAGTGATCTGTTGTTTATTCATTCAACCCGACTGCCGAAGTGTGAGCATCTGGCAAATATACGCATTCTTTTCATTTAAATACATATGTGTATATATATGTATATATATAAAATCTTTATGCATATATTCATTTTTTGCTTGTTCAAGACTTAAATGCAGTGTCTGACACTGCTGCCATTCCTCTCTCCTGCTTTCTGTATTTTCAGTTACCAACTCCACTTGCCTTATTTATCCCTGTCCCTTCTTCAGAGTTTTTCCTGGGCTCCTCCTCTTCCCTTGGCCTCAGAATGCATTATTCCTTTCCAGAAGCAGCAACTGTCTTTCGGTGAGCAGGATTTTATTTTTAATGCTGCTGGCCATTTCCTTTTCACTCTGAATTGTTAGTATCTGACCAGACTTGGCTTTCCTACAAAAAGGAAAATAACAAGCAAAGATGAGCTGCTAATTACAGAAATTTAACTTCTCAGAGCCACTTTTAAATTACAACCTTGGGACAGCCCTGTAGCTTGAACACCAACTCCAAGTTGTTTGACTATATGTTCCAGTACAGTTTTTCAACATTTTGATTTTTTCCACATCCTTCTCTGCAAAGATGGTTCTTAATAATTTTAGGACGGGTGATCTCACAAAGCTAAAGAGATCCTTGCAGATGTTAGAAAACAGACTGCCTCCTTATTTTCTAATAGGAAAACAGTCACATAAATTTTTAAAGATCTTGAACTTACTGAAACATAAAAACACACCGTCTGCCAGGATAATGGGGGAGAATTTACCCAAGAGCAATCACAACTGCTTTCTTTACTGACACAGTCCAAGATGGTCTGTGCTGCCAGCCATTCGACAACCTGGTCATGCAGCAGCAGGATCCCACCCTGGCTTTGTACAGAACAGACATAAATCACAAAGAAGGCCAAACACAACTCAAAATAAAACGCTGAATCACTTGCACTATTTCTGAGGTAAATAAACTATGGGTTTTTTTTATAATCATGGTGACACATGGACCAGCCTGGAACTGTGGACAGCACAGCCATGATGTGCAGTAGGCAAAAGAAATTTTTTTAAGCTTATCTTTGCACAGGGGTCTCCATCTTGTAGATGTGTCCTCACAGAGTTGATGTAAGTAACTGTCCAAAACCATTATTTTTCTGTTGTTGTTGTTGTTGTTTTGCTTGTTTGTTTCTTTGTTTAAACTTATATTACCAAAGCAAATCAGTTCCCAGCCATAGTTCTTTCTCTAATAGGCACTGGCACATACGGAAGAGATGAGAGGTAGAGACAGATTATTTTTCTCCAGAGAAACAAGGGTATTAAATCCTACTTATATATAACTCAGTGGGTCACTGACTCAAAATAACTGCTCAGCACAATCAGGTAAGACATCTGGCTATCTGACCTCTATGAGCAGAAAGATGAAGTAGCTAGGGTTTTTTTCTGTTGCCCCCCAGATTTCTTCTCTTTTGAGACTACTATTATGTTCGCAGAAATAGTGAGTGGCCACATTCCAGATCATTTCTCTATTATACCAATATCAATTATGTAGAAGAAAGAAACATTTTCACTATTACTAGCAGAGTGGCAAACCAGAAGAGGTAAAGGAAATGTAATGAAAGCAAATACTAATGCAAAATTAAGGAAAAGTCTGATAAACAATAACAGAAATAACGCTTGATAAAAATTTACCAGTCCTCCAAGCACAGGAAATTTTCTCATAGGTGACAACCTAAATTCAATGGCCTGGATTTCAAATAAAAGACATTGCACTAAATGAAATTTATTTACCACTTACTATATAACCATCTGGTATACCTGAGTAATACATAGCTAGTTCTTTCTCTCAATTTCCTATGCAAGCTTCAATTACTAACTTACCAAGTCTCACATCACAGTCTTTTTATTTCTTAGTTAAGTATCAGGGTGGGTCTTTCATGGTGTATCTGCTAACTGAAGTCCATAGCTGGTAACCTCATTTTGCTCTACCATGCCTGGATTATATATGCAGTGAGTCACTTAAGCTATTCCTTCCTTCCACATTGTCACTGTGCAAAAGATTGTCTGCATGAGAAGGCAGCCCAGAGCTCTGGATATCTTCGCAAGTTTTTGACTCAACTGTTTTCCTGAGATATACAGTCTAGAAGTGCCAGGTGGGATGGGATCCTCATGAAGAGGATGAAAAGAAGACCTTTAATGTGCAGAAGGTAAGGAAAATCATCTCACAGAAAGATGTTTATCTCACACACGTAATTAATAAAGGAGTGTTGCAATATTGTTTCTGCTCACAGAGACCGAATTTCAACTCAGATAGATAAATTAATGAGCATACCTCATCAGATTAAGACCAGATACTTCTTACTCATGGATTCCTTTGACTGCACCCTAGTTAGTACCTTTCTGCATCCAACAGTGACATTTGCTTATGAATTTCTGAAAAAAATGCTCAACTTCAGCAAGAAGCAAACAAGCATACTGCCTGGAAGGAAACAGTAGGATATGGAAAGAGCAGCTTTAGCATATAATAGCAGCTATTTAACTGATAAATCTTTTTATACCCATGACAGTTCCCTCCCTCTTTTCTCCATTCATTCATATTTAAAATGGGAGTAACTTTGAACTGTCTACAAACATCAAAGAATCATCATAAAATATTTTCTCCAATTACTGCAGATAAGTCTCTCTTCTGTCTGCCAATTAATATATCGTTACCAGGTGGACTGTATCTGGGGAATGTGACAGGCAGAGAAGCCAGTGTCCTGATGGCTTAAAACAATGTGAAATGCACAAAGTTTAAGAGAAGCTGTCTCTCCTTAAACATTCTGACAAAGAACAGGCTTTGGAAGCAATGTACCCAAATTATCAAAATCCTGGCAGTCCATCCCAGAAACAAAAGTGACATAATAAACTAATCTTTGATGACATAATTGTACCAGAAGCAAAAAGCATAAAACACAAATAATAAATACTTAACAAATCCCAAGTGCTTTTAATGGGTTATTTTCATATTCTCTTCAGTAACTCATGGCCTGAAAATATTATTTCATTCCAAGTTTTCATTCTATAGCTTTCTCAGCCTTTTTTTTTCTATTAATTCCTACCCTATTCCTAGAATGACCTTTCTCCTGTTTATCTGCATTGTTTGCTATTCAGGGATAGCCTGCGCTTCGGTTCATAATAACTGAATTAAAAATGAAAGCTTGGTTAAATTAAAAATTAATTTGCTGAGAATTAGATTTACTCCTACTCCTGTAGCCTTGCTGAATACTACCAGTACCATAACCCCTCAAGAGCTTGCTCAGCAGTAGCAGTTCCTGTATGGTCTGCTGCCCAGCCCATCACTGGTTACCAAACAAGACTACATCTTGTCTGCTGTACCATAGTTTTTTGCAGCTTCCTTGCTCCCAGCAAGGCTGCTTCACTTCCCTGGTGAGCATTCCCAGGCACTGAGTCCCACCAGTCCTTCTGCGCATACCTCTTCCTCAGGATCTTTTGTGTCCAGCAATAGTAGCTGACAGCCCTTTCTACTCCCAGAAGATATCAGATGATGGAGGTTACAAGATGACGGAAATTTGCAGTTACTTGTAATCATAGCGTGCTTGAGGAATGTGAGCACTCAATTCTTTGGCATTCCAAGAAGAATTTTGTGAAGCAGCTGCCTTTAGATTCAGGGCAGCCTTGTTTTCTTTAATTGCCACCAAAAAAGGCTCCCACTGAACATGCTTTTCTTCCTGAACAAGTTCTAATTAGGACAATCTCTTGAAAACAGTTCCTTGGCAGCATTTGGCACTGTAGCTGTTCAGATTCCCTAACTTAAACTGGAGTGTTATTTTGTCAGTTCCTAGCAGATCCAATTCTCCTCTAGTTACAAATATTAACACAGCTCCAAATCTTGTTTTTTGTCCTCACAGTTGAACTCGGAATGAGCAAAAAATGTCCTCTATATCCAGTTCAGACGCTGTTCAGATTCTGCTCTCTGACAAATAATTCAGAAATCTTGAATCACCTCTACTTTCTCTGCTGGGTAAACAAGAGACAATTGAGTAAAATCAGGGTGTCAGAAAAACAAAACTCAGGGACAGGAAGAAATGGCCCTTGAGAAAATAGAAGCTTTGAATTTCTTTAAGAGAATAGTCTCCAAGCACAACCATCTTCACAGCAAATCCTTTGCTTAAAAGCGCTTTCCATAATTTCTGGTATATTACAAACTGTGATTCACAGCCCTGCTTCAGGAGATTTGACATATTTATAATTTTCTTGTGAGGCTATTGCATGAGAAACATTTTTTGAGTGACTGTTACACAGTTGCAATTTTTCTCATGCAATTAATCAAAATGAATCTTCAAGCACATATTGATATCCCAATTCTTTATATATATATGTACACACACACACACACACACAATTGGGTTTTTTCTTTGTTTGTTTTGTTGTTTTTTCCTATAAGCAGAGTGATAGAGCTTCAATTTGGCAGAAATAACAACCTGCTTTTTCCTTTGAGTGTTTTGGGAAAGGAGTTGCAAAGAGGACTCTGGTTATATCTTCAGCTTACTTTGACAGAAAACACCTTGCCCAAGTGCATTCTTAGTAAGTCAGGTTGCATCACAAAAGGCAGTTTCAAAATGAAAATGAAAAGTGGAAAGAACTAAACTAGTGGGAAGAACTAAGTATATTACCACATATTTTAGTGCAACTCAGAAGCCACAAAATAAAATAAAATTAAATTAAAAAATTTAAAAAAAAATTCATTGTGTAGGTGTTCTAACATACTTCACAATAAGTTTGAATCCATTCTAATTAAAAGTGAAGTCCTCTGAAATCTTTCCTCTTGTATTAGGCGAATCTGTGCTTTTCGAGCTGTGACACATTAGGTCCTTCCCCATGCCATCTAGATATATGATGTGTATGTTCCCAGTGGGCGTACACGAAAGGCATAGGGTATATATATGTGTGTGTTAGCTTCAATAAATCGCCATTTTACTGCTCACCCCATTGGTGTCACTTCAGTGATTGGCCAAGCTGCAATCTTCCAGGGAACTCGGACAGATAAAGGTAACACTTTCCTTACAAAGAGAGTTTCACAATGACAGCTTGTTCCTTGCTTCTCTGAAAGCATTAGAGATATACTCCATTTTTCAATTACACTAGGAAAAAAAAAAAAAATCAATAAGTCAGAGTGTGCTAACTCTTCTACATGGATTTTCAACAAAGGTATTAAATAGCACGAGATTGGTAGCAAATATGGGAGGGCCTGTGATCCCAAATAGTGTGCTCTATGACTAAAATCTGTGTGTTATTATCCACATTGTGTGATCTTAATTTTAATACAAAAAAAGTGCAACCTAAAGGCTTTCAATGAAAGGCAGCCTGAGTATGATCTGATATGCAATCAATTGCCTCTAGAACAGAGCTGTTCTCTTCAGCTCCTGATGAAAAGATGAAAAAAAGTCCAGACCCCATGCAACCTCTAAAATATACACTAGCATACTTAAATTAAAACTATTTTGATGTTGTGTTTTCATAGACTTGAATATAAAAGAAATTTTCGCATGTTATCTAACTGTAAGATATGTCTAGTACGTCCCTCCTCATTTATATGATTAGCAGTCAAGGAGTGTACAGTCTCACTGAAAACATCCATGACACAGAAAGTCAGTGTCCATAATGCATGCTAATGTAACATAAAATGTCTTCAAGTGAATATTTTATACATTAGATTACATGTACAGAGGACTCTATAATCCCCAAGAGCACTCTGATCAGATCATGAAAACATGCCTATTTTTAACCCTGTCACTGTGATTGCAGTGAACAAACTATTGAACCTAAAGTCGAAAGAGCTTATTTGCAAGCTACCGATGTGATATAAAGCATTAGCAGAACGAACGGTGAGGAACTGAAGATATATTAGTATCATATCAGTGGTTTTCCATACTAGGTGTACAGCAATAATTAACACTATTACAATGCATTTTAAAAATATTTCTTACTGTAGAATAAGTTATCCAGAAGCAAAGGTAGATAAAACTGCAACATATTCATTATGACCAGCTAACTTGTTAACAAAAATAGAGCAAAAACCTTTAGAAATATGGTCTGATTTTGAGCGCTGAATATCTAAGATCCAATCATGAATATTTTTCAGCACTTGCTAATTTCAATTTCAGTTATAATTCAGATTTCCATTTTTGTTTCAAAATTTAACTTGGAATTGACTATATAAACAAGCAATGATGGCAATTCTGACATAAATAATTGTGATAAAGCTTGAAGAAGACTCAAGCAGGTTGAATACATGGAGGAAAATCTACAGGATTTATGTTAAACTCTCTGAATTTATGGAATAGTTTTTCCCCATGTGAAATATGCCACAGAGTAATCCTGCCTATATTTTAACCTAAATATGACAGTAAGCACTAAAACCATTCATAAATTTTCATAATAATAATAATAAATATACCAGGAGGGTTGTGGATTCTTCTGTGGAGATGCTCAAGACAAATCTGAATGCCTACCTGAGCACCCTGCTGTAGAGGGCCTACTTTGCAGGGGAGTTGGACTCGATCTCTGGAGATCCCTTTCAGCCCTTACAATTCTGGGATTCTCTAAAATAAATATAAAGCTCATGAGAAAAAAAATATTAAAAAAAAGCTTTACAAAGATTTATGGTGCTCAGTTCTCTAGTTACAGTATTTTTACAGCAAACAACACAAAATGTTTCAGCATAAACTCAATTTCTGAATGCAATGTTTTTATGGTTACAGAAGAAAAGAAGTTTTCCCACATAAACAATAATTATTGTATTTAAAGTTAGTATTTACTAAACGGGGATTATTCCTCCTGCTCATTTGTGTGATTTCCTCTCTGTAAGCAATAGAAAGTTCCAATACTTTTCTTGGTGTGCAACATACCTGGCTGTCAATGGCTTCCAGGGTGGAATTTTGGGCATTAGTTCTTGAGGGAGGGTAAGGGTTTTCCTAGAGGAAGTTGTGATTTTTCCAGATGAGCAGTATTTTTCACTTCCTATGACCTATCCTTGATTTGAATCTGATCAAGGACACTAAACTCCCCACGTGAGTAATGTTTCCAAATTTGAATTCAGATGCATACAAGCATCAGACCTGCACAACAGAAAAATAATAAGAGGAAAATATGAGAAATGCCACTAAGACAATATTCTGTCAACCAAAATAAAGAATGATAAACTGTGTTTTCAAAACTAGTGATTACCATGTATCAGTAAGGTTTATCTTGTTCTTCTCATCCCTAGTTCCTGTAGTTTGTGACTGTTATCACTTACTGACAACAACGAGGTTGTACAGAGCCTGAAGTTTTTTCTTGGCTCACACACTGAGCTGTAGGACACAGTTATTAAAACTCAGCACTCACAAATCTGTTCATTCAAGAAACAGGAATGCTCACAGACGATAACGCATCTGGTAGATTTACACTGAACAAAGTGCAGAATAATTAATTGAAACAACTTCTGAGCTGCTGATGTACAGGTAGTAATCAGTAACTACATTTATTTTAATTCACACTGGCTTATGAATTAATTAACCATGAATGTAGTGAAGAAAAGCCAATTATAAAGATACTATTAAATAAAATAAATCCACAAATCTGTATTCTCTTTCACTGGTTGTGGAATATATGGGATGAAACTACTAAGCTTATGTCAATTAGCATAACACTGAGAAATCGATGGTGTTACGCTAAGTTGCATCATTTGAGACTGGAGTAGCTGACATTTAGCAATGCATTGGAACAAGACATGCTAGCATTAAAAAACATTATTTTTAAAATATATGCTTGTTTTAACATTAACACATTAGAACA
Organism: Coturnix japonica; assembly: GCF_054131305.1. NCBI lineage: Eukaryota > Metazoa > Chordata > Aves > Galliformes > Phasianidae > Coturnix > Coturnix japonica. The sequence continues at coordinate 36,233,669 of NC_140665.1, forward strand.
TTCATTCTTGTTTTATGGATCATAAATTAAATTAGTGATTTAAACTGGAGAAAATTTAAACAAGGATACTTTTCTAGACAATGTCAAGTATAATTGTTTCATTTTAGAAAGGCAAGAAATTATAACGGCAGTTGATCTAGTGCCTGTGACTCTAATAATGTTAAGTAGCTATCAGTGTCTCTCTGCTCTTTTCAGTCTTTACTGTTCTGGGCTGAGTGCGTATCTGTTACATTACATGGTTGAACAATGCACGCTGGAATGTACTTTATAATCTCCTAACAAGATGTGTATAGTTTACCACTAGTGATCATCCGGGGGGAACTAGATAGTCACTTAAGGTATCCAAATGAATATGTTGGGGACGTTATAATTTAAACTGTCTAATTTGACGGTTTGACATAACTGAAGTAACTTTTTTCCCTTAACATTGCTCCAAAGGACAGATCTGGGAACTGTCTGCACTAGCAAAACATTATAACATACAAATTTTCTCCTTCCACACATGGGCTTAAAGAAATGCCACAGTTAGCTCAAATAATATTTGAGGTCAGAGAATATATTTGAGCCTTCTGAAAAACATAGTCTTATTAATGTTAAGTAGCACTTCTTTTCTTTGCACTGTATACAAAATGGAAATATAAATACAAGCATGTTACAGCAGGAATTTTATTCAGATAGTAGGATCACGAAAACTCAGACTACTCCAACAAGAACTTTTTCTCAATCTGATGTTCATCAAACTTCAGATTTTCAGCCAGTGGTAAGATGCGTATTTCAACACTAGCTCTTTGCTTAGACAAAATTTAGAAAAACAATTTTCATATATTAAGACAATTTTGTTTGAATTACACTGAAATGCTTCATTTTAAAAGTGTTGAACAAATGGATGTTCAGTTCAGGACTGATGTACAACATTTCATTTTAACTACATTAAAATGTGGTACATAACATGACTTAAAATTCAAATTACCTCATCAAGCTATATCTTCATAACTGTTCCCATCTCCAAGCATTTTATATAATTTTATTTAGAGGGGATTTCTTCATTGTGTCCTAAACTGTGTAATCCTCCTAAGAGTTCAGCTCACACAGACAAGTGCACTCCCAAACAACACCCTTGGCACTGCTAAGAAATATCATTTAGTTAACTGACCAATTCAAAGCCTTTAGATCTGAGTTGAAACAAAACATTCTGGTTTTATTTTCTCAGCTGAAAAGCAAACACATCAGAAAACTGCTGTTGTTTTTTGTTTGTTTGAAGACAGAGTAACTATCTTTATCTCCTTTCCTCTTAAATTTGAACATTAAATAATATTATGAGGAGTGGAATCATACTAAGTATCTCAAGATCAGTAGATTGTCCTTTATCTTTCCACTATATTATCTTAAAGAAATGCAGCGAAGAGGCAAAGCCTCTTATAGAATGTCCTTCAAATGATGGGGTGGAAAAACTGACTCTTTAAGCTAGTTACTTCCATTAAACATATTCTTAGAGCACAATTCTATATTTTACAGATATTCTTAAAGAATTTTATTCTTTTGCTGCTGAGTCTACAAATTCTATCCTGTTTTGTAAGCAGAAAGAGTTCTGTTTGTTTGTTTGTTTGAAAAGCCTAAGACTTGGCTTTCAATACCTTTCATGGACACTGTAGATCAATAATTCAAACAGTGCAGAGTTTGGTCATCAGAGTTTTTTTCCACCCTCTATAAAAATATCTTGTGACATACAGGAAGTTAATGGCTATGGTCCAATTACCTACCAATATCCAGGGAGAAACTCTGCATAATACTCATTAACACTACAAGTGACACTGATTAACATTAACATCCTTAACAGCACACAGGATCACATGAGTCCCAAGAATGAAACAGCAGTAATTCTCCACCATGAAAGCTGAGCACATACAAACAGGCTAACATGTCACCAGATTTCTTCATTTTTAATGTGCCATGTTGGCAGATATGTTTGCAGCAGTTCTAATTTTCTAAAGTAACACATCTTACTGTGCTTGTGCTTTAAGGCCAGTATATCTTCAAACACGCTTGTACGCTCCAAGTTGAGGCTATTGCTAGTGTCTTTAGTAGACATGTAAGTATACCAGCTCTCCAGAGGATTAAAAGATTTACTTTAGGTATCTTTCAGTAAAAGGAAAGATGCCAAATGAAGGTCCAGTGGAGCTGCAATTATTTCTGCCTTCAGCCCAAGCTAAAATTACCCATCTTAATTTCAGTGAGACAGATACTATCAATCAGCAAACAATTCTGCATAATGGTAAGTGATACTATTCACTTTCTCAAATGGTGAAGATGGAATATGCTCCTCTGTAAAGGTAATGCTGTTGCAGAGCATGATACAGTTTTTTGACACCAAGGAAGATGAAAAATAGCAAGTGATACAAAATAGAACAGAAGCTCTTTATGATTTTTATGTCATCTTTTGTTACTCCGTAATACATATTAACATAAAACATACATTTCTAGATCAGAACTGTCTTTTCATAAAACCAGACTTTCTGATAGATCTAGATTTAATGACTGAAAATGGGGGGTGCATTTTATAGTATGTTCTCATTTCAGAATGCAAATTATACAGATAGGTAGCAATACCAATATCCTTTAACTATTTAAGCATTCTTATTTTGAGATCCCTGCTCTTTTCAAATTATGTACGGATTTAATTGTCCCCGTTTTACAGCTAGCAATGCTGCAGTAAGATGAAATATATATGCATCGAGTAACAGAGATATATTTATGGTTCAGCTATTTTAAATTCCACTGCCGCAGACACTTATTGACACTCATTTCTAACATAAGTAATCCAAATAAGTAACTTTAAATAACTCATCCTCTTAACAAATATTACATTTTATGAAATTATTTAAAGAACCTTTACATTTTAATTATTTCTACCTTATATTTATTTTAAACCAATTCACACATTCCCAGGTAGAGAAGGCAGTTAAAACATTAAATTTAAAATGAACAAAACAATTTCTACTTTGCTGTAATTTTTGACTTCTTACAAATGAGAGTGGAAAATAACAGAAGTTTTTCCCAAACCCTCACATTTCTAAAAATAAGTATATTTCAAATTACAAACCAACCTGCAGATTTGATGAACATTTAAGAAGCTCTTACTAGACTTTCTGACAAAACAAAACCTAAAAATAACCTACACAATATTTTTATCTCTATTTATATTATAGTTGGTGTGGAATAGTTATTAATCTCGCTGCTGAAGAAACATACAAGTACAGAACACAGCAAGAAAATCAGGACAACACAAGGACTGTATGGTAATTTAAAAGGAAAAGAAAAAAATAAATCTGCATTTAGATTTTGTATCTTTTTACACTCTTGACCGCATCTGCAGACCTTTCATTAACAATAAAAATCATTTTGATTGCTTTATGCTGTAGAAACTACCTATATCTGCTCACATGACTGATGCCCTTAATCACAGCCAAATAAAATGAGCAGTACAACCATGTGTACAGTCATTTCTTAAGGTGTTTTGTTGGAATTATGATAGAGTTATGAAAACAACTGTATAAATTATACAGGATAAAATGTGTTTTCTTGCTGAATTTCCTCTTGAGGTCTTAGCTGTAAAGCAGAGGTAGATTTGCTTTATTCTACCATTACTTCCTCAGTTATTTCAACAGAGGAATGAACCCAGAATCTAAACATACCCTTCATTTCATGATATCAGGGCACACAGAGGTCTTGCCATTGCATCTTCATGGCATTGCATAGTGTCTACTTGACACACTGAAAGTATTCAGTTTAAAACAATAAGTGATAAAAGCTATAATCTCTGCTAATGTTGCCTCTTTTGATTTTGAAAGTACTGAAATGATCACTAACATTTAATAGCAATCAGGTGAGGAAGCAGCCTGTGGTGCATTGTTCCAAGAATTGTGTTGTCTTTTATAAGTGAATGTTGCACAAAAATTTCTAGCTGTACCTATCTACAAGATATATCAGGTTGTAGTCTAACAACTATTCAGAGGTGAATTACACAAAATTCTGTTCACTTTATTTCTAAAGGCAATGCATATGTTGCTTGTTAATTCTTTCTCAGTTCTTTATGCCATATAAGAAACAAATGCCCTTTTTTTGCAGAAGTTACATATCTTAGTATTTATTGTCAGCTAGGCACTTTCACTGAGTTAGTGCAAAGTTCTTTAATAGGCTGAATTACAATCTAATGAGCAGTAGAATACTGCTGGATATTAGGTAGATGTACCTTGGCACAACTCCCTCCATTTGATTCACATCATCTAAATTTCTCCTCATATTCTTAAAACAGATGCAAGAATCTGAGAGCATATATCAAGTGCTCTTGTTAAAGTGTGGCTCCACTCCTGATCCCACTGAAGTAGAAGGAGCTTCTGTATCTGTGTTACAAGTTTACTAACATGGCTTTGCAGCTTTGAAAGTATCACTCACGTTATCATTAGAAGCACAATCTTTCTTACAGTACTTAGGAACTTGCTTTGCAAAAGTCAGGAAGGGAGGTGCTATGAAAATGGAAAACAATACAAAATAGGGAAAGTGACTCACAACATACCCAGATCTTAAAAGATCCTAGATGAAATAATAGAAACACCCCACACTTTCAAATAACAGAATGTTGTGGAATTCTGACAACAGAAATCACGAAACCACATCAGAACATCGTGCAGGACAGTGGCAGTTAAAGAGTTCATGTTCTGGTTCTGTGTTACCACCCTTTCAGGCATTTTGAGTTCCTGAAATGGAGGGGCAGCATCCTTGGAGGACTTTGCATGAGGAGAAAGCAGGGTGGGACTCCAGACCGGACCCCAGCTGCTCTCTGCCTCTGTCTGTCATCTCACCATGGAGAAAAGCACGTTCTCCCATCACACTGTCATGGTTTGACTTGTACTTTGGGTACTCTTGTGTCTCTTCTTTTGTTTGATTTGATTACATTTAGTAAATTCCCATTCCTCCTCATATCATTGCCATTTTGTATTCTTTTTGCTATTCTTTTTTATTTTTCCTACCTTCTCTAAAAATTTGTTTCATATATGGCACCCAATTCACTGTGCAGCAAATCTGCATCTAATATCTACCTGAAGAAGTTAATACACTGTGAAAACAATTTCTTGTAGAATTTAGAGTTATAAAGGAAAAATAAACACTTAAGTGTTTATTCCCTTCCCCCCCACCTCTCACCCTCCATACAACACAATGGATGTTTCATTTGGACTTTAAAGCCAATACCTGGTTGTTTTGTTCTCATGTACAACTATGTTGGAAGGATCAAGCTTTTTTAAAAAAAAAAACAAACTATGTCAGCAAGGCTAGAGCCACAGATAGCCAGATGTCATAAAGATGCAACGAAATACAGAAGCTTCAATCATAAGATTTTGTTCTAGACAAGTTTGTTTTGTAACTAGCCACAACAGATGAAGATAAAGCATTGTGCAGCAGTACTATAACACTTGTTGTATTTTTTTCCTAAATGAAATTGTTCTTTCGCATTTGAATAATTCACATGCAGAACTTGAGTCAAGTCTGGTAAAAATGGTAATGGAAGATTTCCAGTGCACTGAAGCCTTCTAAGGAGAAAAATCACCTGTCACCATTACAACAACTTATATTCTATTCTTTCATAAGGAGGCAGATCCAGACAGACTTTTATCCTTGTCTACCATGTTACTTGCTCTTGCCCAAAACACAATTCCCTGGCTTTCACAGATCATTAAGGATTTTAAAGTACTAAACAAGTTCTTTGATTTTGTTCTGTGTAATTCCAACTTACTACTGTAAGGGAACTTAGGATAAATATCCAATCAATTAAGCGTTTGCCTAGTTTAAGTACAAGCCATTGCCTGAATCTAAAGGAACAGGTGGAATAGTTTTACATATAATATATTTATACAGATATACACGCACACATACACACATATGTATTTGTGAGTACCTAAGGATTGAGGACTTGTGATGCGCCTTTTTACCTGTCAGGGACGCATAGGGAAATGCGATTGAGAGTTTGCAATCAACTACTTACTTGAGTGAAAACGACTAATGCACTGAATTATATATCAGCTTGACTTCCTCTGTTGAAATGAAGCCAGAGAAATTAAGAAAGATCTCCAGAACTTTTAATTACAGTTAACCCCAACTCTTGCCGTGTTCCTCTTACAATTAGCTGAGCTACTGCAATAAAGTCAGAGGCCTTCCACTGCAGCAACTATAGAGGAAATGGAGAGAAAGGAGTCTGAGATACGACAAAAAAACATTCGTAATGACTACTGCCGATCTCTCTCCAGCCCTGTCTGATAACAAGGAAACAGTTCCTCCTGGCTTCATGCCAGGCACACTCAGCTTGGCATGGGAAAGGAAAGGTTCAGTGTGATTTGATACAACAGTTAGGGCAGGGCCGGGTGACGCAGATCTGCTGGGATATGGCTGCTCATTTCCCTGTATCAGCTGTACCTGTCAGAGCTCTTGGAAAAACACCAACATATAGAAAACACAGAAATGTCTCCATTTTACAAATTTCTCTAGCAAATTCCACCATTTACTGCCTAAGCCTTAAAAATTTGTTTCTGGTTAAGAAAGAAAACACCTTTACCTGACACTTGAGTCCTTACGAACAGGAATCGGGTCATGAAAAGACAATGTTTTCTTCCCCCTTCTGATTTCTCTTTTGTCAGTCACTGACCATTCCACGCGCAGAGCTGCTTTTTAGCATTAGGGATGGATCCAGTCCTGAAAGAAGGAGTAGGAACTGATACTTGTCACCTGGCTTGTGCAGCTTGCTTTCAGAGGTTGCACTGCAGAGCCCATGACTTTGAGTCACAGATGATGGGATGCACAGAGAGCTCAGATAGCAGGAGTCTTACCAGAATCACATTGCCCTTTCTGTGCTGGTGATTGTGTTACAGAATAAACAATTTCTAATACCATTTTCATAGTTTAATCAATGTTATGATGAATATAAATACAGTTTTATTTTGCAAATATAGCAACAAGTCCTTAGATCTTGGAACAACCTCTAGCTTGGAAAATTAAAGAGTATTGTCAAGTACTCACAAGCAACTGAAACCTGTAATAAAACTCTGCTTCACATGCTTTGTCTTCAAAGCTGCATGTTTTCCTAAAATCAGAATCAGTAACAGAAGAAAATCAGCTGCATTCATTAATTCATTATGGTATCACAGTTCATGAAAGAGATCTGAAATTGCTTCTTAAATATATATATATACACATAGTGAGGTATAGGATAACAGTTATGACAAACAAAAATCATAACAATTACATCTATTATGCTTTACTTTCCATCAGTAGAGTCTGACATTGTTTTCTACATAAGGAAAAGAAGACTGAAGAAGTGACTGCTCAGGTTCCTCTCTCAAGGCTAACACAGCTTCAGAAGTGAAATCCAGGTTTCCTGAATCTCAGCTCAGTTTTCTGCCCTTAGTAGTAAATTAGGGGCTTTCAATAGTTTAACCACCAGAGGACAACTGTACCAAATCATTCATATATGTGACATCAAAGGCTCTCTGGAAAACATAATTTACATCCAGTAGTCTTTGCAGTGTCTGACATTTCCAGTGTCTGCAAAATAATTTTTAAGAGAACTTGGCAATGAGGTGGGGAGAGAAATAGCTGATATCCACGATTATATTGCTGTAACAAAAATCACTGCTCATAATAGATCCTCTCATCTATCTTAATACATTTTTGAATATTTCTCTTTTGAGATTTAGGTATCTAACCATTGATAGCTTACCTTTTATAGGCCAACTTTTAAATCAATAGTAATAACTGAAACAGCAGATCCAGCAAATAAAGCATATGTACAATTTCTCTGTGTATTTTTCACATGGGAAAGGCAAGTCTGAGACTGTCATTGAAGAAATTATGACTGCATGATTCTGAAGAAAGTATTGTAGAATCATTTCAAATGATCTCTCCCTCTTCTTCGTGATAAAAAAGCATCTTGTAGGTAGATGTCACCATATTATGAAAGGCTGTAGACCCAATTACTTTACAGAGTAATTACTAGATAATAAAATTATAATCACTGCCTGGACCATTAATCTTTGGTAAAGGTGGCTGAAATAATCTCAGAGGAACCCTGAGATTGTTCAGAGAGTGGATATTAAACAGCAGTAATTAAGTAACACTGTGGGAGTTTAAGTCCCAGGAGTAAATATGTAACAAAGACAATTTCATTACACTTTCCAGTTACTTCTTACCTTACACTTTCCTGTTTTCTGCAGTAGAAATCCACAACTATTTAATACCCCTAGAAGCCTAAAAACCAACATTGATGCTGAGGTAATGCCAGAGCCCCTTCATTCATCCTCAGACCAGCTGGCATGCTCTGGTCCCATTCGTGCTGTTAGACTTGGCCTGGAATTAGGATACTTACATCCAAACTGCCACAATTGGTAGTTTCTCCACTATTAATTCCTAAACTCTTCCAGGAATTACCTGGCAGACTGTTAGCAAACTAAGTGCAGGACAGTTTGAAGAATTAAGTACAGTGGACAGTGATTTCTGCACTGTCTCCTGTGTGCTGGCACAGGACAAATCCAGTAATGACCACCTACCAAAATGTTTGTCAGATGTAATGGACAATACAAAGCTGAAAGAATGATACTTGGAAAGGGAAGATAGGTCCAAAGCTTTCAAGAGGGAAAGCAGTGGGACTAACTAGTGCAGTGGATAAAAGTAAGCAGAACAGGATGAGCTCTGTCAGACAAAGAGGACAGGATGTTGCAACACACAAGTTTGGAAAGAATGAGGGATGGATCTAATGGAGGGAATGGAACGGTGTCTGCATTTTAGAGCCATTAGGCAAAGAGAATCTTTTAAGTTCAGAGCCAGCCTTCGGCTGAGGCTTGGCTGAAGATGATGCTAAGGATTCCAGGCCTGCATAGTAGATGGGATGGTGAGCTACTCCTGGCAAGCAGAAAGTACTAGAAATGTTGAAGAGATGGTGCAAAGTTGTTACTGGCACCACTGAGCAAGATCCCCAGAACCTAGAGGTAAGTTGTGTGTTTAGCTCTCATACATGAATTAAAATTAATCTACCCCGATTTAGATACTTGAGCGACTGATTACAGATTGTCTCAGAGATGGGGAATCCGAGATCTGGGAAGGAAGCCACCAGACTAATTTTTCAAATCATCCAAATAATACATGCCTCAGTCAGAAAGGAGCCAGAGGGCAAAAGAAAAGTAGAAATGTCTGAAGAAGCTGCCCAGACAATCCAGCAACCTTCATTAAGTTGATTATTGCTGTGTCCTTCCAGTGTACTACCAAGGTGCATTCAAGCTCAGGAACCAATAGCAAGAGCTAGAGTAATTCACACTGCTGTCTTGGCTAAGAAAGTTAGAGTTCATAGTTGTCACAGTTCAGCAAGTCCCTATCCACAGGAACTGTCAGGAACACCTATGGGTATCTGAGCAATGGGCCTCCACCCAGTCATTATCATTGAAGGGATTGTGGGAGACGGGAACAATACTTATTGCAGTAATCTTGCCAGCAGGATTGGTGACCAGAAGAGAGCTTGGGAAACTTAACTATTTTGTCTCACTTTTGAGAGTAGGCAGACCATAAAAATAAAATAATAAAATAAGTTTGTTTTCTTTTCTAAAAAGTAGATTGCAGCACTCTTTGACACATGTACAAGTGAATGTGAACACAAGTGAATGTGTGCACACTCAGATGACTTTTATGTTGGAATTAGCCCAGAATCCTGAAATTGCATTTTCAGAGTAATACAACTCTTACTGGCTATATCTAAATCGGTAAATTCAAAAGTGCCAGCATCATCATATTTAACCATAGTCTCTTTAACTGCATAACCACTGGAAAATTATTAACATGTTTTCAAACTAGCAGCCAAGTAACACAACTCCTGGAGGTGATCTGAGATTTGTCATGGGCCAGAGACATTTCCTACAAGACCATATGGCCACAACCACTCTGTTTTTAATAATAAGGTAGCGTAACAACACCCATTGGTTTCAGAGCTAGACAGTGGGTCCCTGGGATTATTCATTACGCTGGTTTAGATTACCTTGACTTGAATGGGTAGAAGCTTTCCTACCAGCAGTTTTACTGGTAACTTCTCCAACAGAAGTCTGAAGTGTATATACTGCATATTGGTGGCTAGAAGCACCATCTAGGAACATGACATAAGTAGTCAAAAGTAGTGATATGACATTCAGTTCACCAACAGCTGACACTTTTCTGTTCTATGAATACTGCAATATGAATGTAAACATTCGGCAAAGAAAATGTTATGACATTAAACTTTGTCTAGTGAAGCACTATACAATTCAGAGTGTGTCAGCTTCTTTCCCAATATTACCAGATAATCAAATGGATGGACATAGTTCTGGGAATTTATCAAGAACAATTGCCAGGAAAAGAAGTAAGGACTAACAAAACTCCAGAAATCTCTTCCTGATATACGGTGCCAAAAGAAGACTGCATGTTCAACAGCTGGATCCATTAAGGCTTGTTATTATCTTTTCTGTCAGCATAGAGATACAGCTGTTATGCTCTGCTGAACTAGAAGTAATAAGGAGGCACAGTAATATTTGCTTTTAGTAGCTGTCTGCTTATCCTGATGCAGTTGTTCACCAGCAATAGCTGCAAGTATTAACAGGAGTAGCTGTGGTCTAATGCTGTCACAACTAAATGAATGTATCTACAAGTACTTAACAACAGTGATAATGTTTCTGAGGCTGAAAGCTGTTGTTCATATGCACAAATAATGCTTACCAGGTTGTTCCTGCTTGTTGCATCTTTAAACTTTAAAGCACTCTGCTTTCCAGTAGCTATTTTCCATGCCATTCAGAACCAATTGCTCTGCTCTAGAGGAAGAAACAGAAACTCTTTGCTTTCAAGGGCAACTCTGTGCTGTTCTGAAGCAATTCACAGTCTTTCCATATCTCCTGAGAGGAAAAACAATCTGTTTGTTTCTTCTCTCTAGAGAGTTACAATCCAACCTGATGGGCAGACATCCAAATCTCATTGATTGCACTGTTTCTTGGAGCTTACAAATGCAGCTATGAATTTAAAGGTTGGTCTGAGCTTCTTCTCAAAAGCTAGTTAAAACTAGATATAACGTGAATTTTACAATAAATAATGTATTCATCACCCTTTAGGAAAATGGGTGACTTTGATCCTAAAACCTCATATGTGTTATATGTTTGGTCCAGAAAATTCTTATTTATAGGACATTACAAAATAGCGGTAATGCAGATACTTGCAGGTAGCTGAAGAGTGATGTTTATGGCTCCAACTCTTATTCATAATACACATTATTTATTATCCCTATAATAAGTTCTTATGCCATTACCTTGCCTGATATTTCTCAAGGAACAACATAACCATAAATATTTGCTGCATTTTTATGTATTTCTCCAAATGAAAACACTACATTGCACTCAGCATCCTTATGCTCCCCTTGGGTTGTGCCTTCCCATCTCTTGATTCCCCATGGTGCCTGCACAGGACTTTGTGTGTGGGATGATTTAGTCACTGAAGAACACTTCAGAGACATAGAAATACAGGACTGTATTAAAGGGAAGATAGAGGCGAACTAGAAGACAGACCGTAATGTTTAAAGCACAAGAAGTTCCCACACGTGAAGAAAAGACAGTGAAAAAGGTCCTACATCCTTTTTTTAATAAGATAGCCTAGGATTCAATCATAGGAAGTTATTTACCAAAAGGTTCCACTGGCTTTAGGACAGGCTATATAAGAAACTTTGTATTAAATACAACTATTGCTACTACTACTAAAATATAATCATTCTTCATGAATTAACAGGCTGCTAAAAGTCCTCTTATGTTTCCAAAGAAACAAATTTCCTTTTTCAATTAAAGTTCTTTTCTGATGCAGGAGGACATTCCAGTCTTTAGTCCTTTGTTATCTTTCATATAGACATCATGAAAAATGGTATAAATATTCAGAGTTAAAATATGCTGATCCAGATTCTGTACAGAATGACATTCTCTAAAAGCACATTGGCAAGGGAGAAGATAGGGTATATAACTGCTCACCACCTGGAAGAGCTTTTCTCACTGTCTGCATTCAAAGCATAATTTAGAATAAGGAAATCTAGGTCTGCTAATTGCATGTCTGTTTACAGCTCAAGAGTAGCATCGCTGTTAGCCACAGAATAATAGCCAGAGCTTTCCATACATGAACAGCATCCTTGCTTAGAGAGTAGAATCGAAGTAACAGTATCACAGCAGAACAACAAATTCATCCCAAGGCACCAAAAAACATGAGTAATAAAAGGGAGAGAAGTACACAATTTTTGTTTAATCTCCTATGTGACTCACTACTACCTTGGCAAGCCTGCCTTATTTGTTTGTGGTTATTTCTATTTATGACCAGAAATAAATAAAGTATGAAAATGACCTGGGAAGATAGATCTGCAAAAGGTCAAGTGAGTTATTAGGCTTAATCCTCCATGACCACAAAAAAAACGTTATTAAATAACTTATGGGTCACAGTGAACATCTATTCCCCTCAGCTACATACAAAAAACATGATATACTTTTCCAACAGCACGAGAGTCAAACTTTGAGTACCTGCAATATATGAAGGGCAGAGAGATTCAGAGACTGGAATCTGGGCTGCTATCATCTGTAGAGATGAGCCATCATCTCCTTCGAGCACCACAGCTTCCCCAGGCAGGAAGAAAAAGAAACAAACATATATAATGGAAGAAAAGTTGTGTTCTTGAGGACAAATAATAGCTACTGCCATTAATGGAGAGTAGGAATCATAACAGCTTAAGCAGAGACAAGCATTTCAGCATTACTGCATCTAGCATAAGATATAGTCATTACCTAATCATATCCAGCTCAAGATAGGTGTTTCTTTGCCTGCTTATATTTCAAAAAGGCTGAAAAAATCCTTCAGCACCATTTCTTAGTGCTGAAGCATCCAGTTTCTCTTTTCCTTGCCATCAGTCTACGCCACACCTTGTATCACACAAACTTGAAGTACCGATCAGAAGTAGGGTTCTGGTCTGGATCCAGGCTTGAACATACAAGCCACTACAAAAGGTCAAACATAATTCTAAAGCTCAGATTCAGCTCTGAAGGTGAGTCTCTGGGGACACAGTTTAATTTGAAGGTATAAGAAAAATGCCTGCGTTTACCATTTACTGGCTGGCAGCTCCTTCAGCTGCTGGAGATACTAAGAAACTCCAGGAGACTACTGAATGCATCCAGAGTTTGCTTTGAATTTCTCCTCTCTGTCTTGGAGTATTTGGAGAGATCACCACACTAAAGTGACAGACAACATTTTCAAGTGAAAAATCAAAGTAATCCTCTGAAGTCTGAAGATCTCTTTTTGTACTACAGCTACATACAACTGGAGTGTCTCATTTTTCAATGGCCAAGGGAAATTATGCAATTCATGAGCTCTGAGAATTACACCAGGAGTAGCCCAGTAGCACTGGATCTACACTTATAATGATTGCTACTCATAACATTAAAAACAAGAAAGTCATGACTCTACTTTTTGTTTTTATGCATACAATCTGTGAGTATGCAATTGTACATTTCTGAATGCATGAATTAAAGTGGGGACCACACACAGTTAATGATTTGTAATTCCAATCTGTATTCATTTTGCAGTCGTATCCAAAAATGAAGAGGCTTACAGATGTGGTAGCACCTGCTTGCTGATTTCATTTTACAGGGTATACTAAAACCATGCATTAGTGTCTTAATGCATTCCTATTCATACAAGATACTCATTAGTTTGTGCAAAATCCCCTGAAAGATATGCAAATATGGTAAGTAATGCAATGACACTGCTGTCTCATAATTAAAAAAATAAAAAAATAAAAAAATTACTAATGTACTCAAATTACAATACCAGACCCTTTTACCTCTTGCTTTCTAGACACAATAGTTTAAATAAATAAATAGATAAATAAAATCAGTTCAAAAACAACAACAAAAAAAAACCACAAAAACAAACAAACAAAAAAAAACCTATCTCTGATAAGGGAATGCCTCTGCAGGAATAAACAGTAATCATAGCTAATTTATGAGAGCCTTTTCTTTCACATGTGCCAGATTACCTCCTGATCACTGTGACAGTTCCTAGGGGGTTGGAGAGACACATTCTCAAACACATAAATTGCTATTTCTTTCAGCTCAACAGTTTTTTTCTTTACTTGCTTGAACAGAATATTATTCAGTTTAGAGAACGGGGGGAAAGAGAGGAAGAAAGAGATATATGCTTAGAAGACCCAGAAGAAGAAGAGAATGCAAAGAAAAAAGCCTAATTGTAAACCTTTGGGGGTTAATGAGGTGGGAATTAAGAAAACAAAAGCAACAACAAAAACAAAACAACAAAACAACACATTTCTTCTGGAGTAGGGATGTCTCTTTTTTTGCCCAAGACACCACCTTATGGGTGTATATCCGCAGGCATGTTGTGGTGGCACTAAGGAGGCAGCTCATACCAGCTAAGATTCTTTCCAACTTGAGGCAAAGCCAGGAGTTCTGGTCTCAATAGGTTTTTTGAAGGGTTTGAAGTTTTGGATGCTTCAGGGATAAATTCAATCCAAGCTAAAGCAGAGTGGATATCCAACCAGAAGGCTGTAAATGCATTGTTTCATTTTGCACACAGATTTTATTATGTGTCTCTCCAGGACATTTGCCACTGGTTATTTTAGTCTAATATGCTCGCACATAGAATACATGTGTATCTCACTCCGAAAGAAAACACAATAGATACAAAGAGCACAATAGTACTATTTGATATAGCAAATCCTCAGCTACACACAGGATTGTAGGGATTGGAAGTGAACTCTAGAGATCATAGAGTCCAAAATCCCTGCTAAAGCAGGTTCCCTAAAGTAGATTGTACAGGAAAGCATGCAGATGGGTCTTGAATATCTCCAGGAAAAGAGATTCCACAACCACTCTGGGAAGCCTGTTCCAATGCTCTGTCACTCTCACAGTAAAGAAGATTTTCCTTGTGTTTGTATGGAACTTGCTACGTTCCAGTTTTGACATGCTGCCCAATTTTTATATGCCACTGAAAAGAGCCTGCCTCCATCAACTTGATTCCCACACTTTAGATAAACAACTTGTAAGTCTCTCCTCAGCTTTTTCTTCTCCAAGACAGACATTCCCAGGTCTGTCAGCCTTTCCTCATATAGGAGATAATCCAGACCAGTCTTCATCTTTGTGGCTCTCCACTGGAAGTTCTCTGTCTCATTCAAACTGAACATAGTATTTCAGATGTGGCCTTACCAGGGCAGAGTAGAGGGAGAGGACCACCTCCCCTCTGGTCCCCTCAGGGACCTGCTGGATACCTTCCTTTTAATACATCCTATGATCCCACTGGTTTTCTTGACCACAGGTAGACACTACTGACACATGGCCAAACTGTTATCCACCAGGACCCCCAGATCCTTCTCCTAAGAGCTCCTTTTGAGCAGGTCAGACCCTAACCTGTACTGATGTGTTTGGTTATCCCTTCCCAGGAGTAGGATTCTATAGGTACTCTGGTTGAAGTTCATCAGATTCCTCTACACCAAAGTCTCACTTTCCAAGTCTCAGTGAATGGAAGCACAGATCTCTGGTATGGCAGCAACTCCTCCAGGCTTTGTATCATCAGCAAACTTTCTGAGGCTGGATTCTATCCCTTCATCTAGATCATCTACATTAAGTAAACCAAATCAGACTGGACTCAGCACTGACCCTGGGGGAACACAACTAATTACAGGCTTCTAACTAAACTCTGTACCACTGACCATGACCCTCTGAAATTCGTACAACTTAACTTGAAGCACATAGATTACAGGAACTAGCGGTGTAAATCTCAGGTCATATCCTGATTTTTTCTGAAGTACAGCTAGGCTGGACATCAGACTCACACCTTCTGTCTTCTAAATATGTACACTGAAACAGTATAAAGAAATAGTACTTTTTATAAAAGGTAGTGGAAGACAGTAACAGAAGAAAATTACTGCTGATGACAAATAAGGATAAATACTACTAGAAAAAGAATTGTGGTGGAAGAATCTGTGTTGTGTGGGGGAGGTTATCTTAGGTGGAATAAGCTTTATGACAAAAGATGTAAGACTAGGAGGAGATTATATGGACTGATTCATGTGAAACAAATCAGACAAATGGCTTGTTCAAAATATCACAGTGAATCATACCATAATGAGAATGTGTTCAAGAAGAAATAAAGGGCTGAAGTGACTGAAAGTGGAGGATGAGAAAGGGCAGAGGCTTGATAGTATAAGTGCTGGCAACCAGCACATTGAGTGTTGCTGGCAGAGAAGGCACGCACAAGCAGGGCAGTAGATTGGCATTATGAATACATGCAAAGATGAAGTCTGTTTTTTCTAGGTTATTTCTTCACAATAATTGTGTTTCTTTCTTTTACAGCGCTTTTGAGACTACATCTTAATGGTTGTGGGTTAGTTATTTCTCCTGAAATACGTCTCCAAAGCTGTTTAATTTGATTTCACCTATTCTGCATGTTGCATGCTAAAAACAAAATATAACAGAAGAGAGACTGCCTTTAAAAGGAAAGTAGAAACCAGAGAGAAAGAGAACTCAAATAGAAAAGAGAGGCTGTGTCACTGTCAACAAAGAGAGAAAGAAAAAGACATATAGAAAGTTCATTTCTGTTTTATAATGTCTGCATTTTCTAAAGTACTTCCAAATAAACAGTACCCAAGATTTGGTGAGACATTCATACTTAAAAAGCCACTTCATCACATCTAGTAAAAAAGTATCCAGAGGGCAGCATAAAGCCTGTGAAATATAAACCCAGTCATTCAGTTTCCTAGTCAAAGAGGAAAGCTCTCAGATTCTTCTACAATTGTGATCAGTTCAGCTTTAGCTATTTCAGTAGTCCAAATCTGAAAGCAGGATAAAAAAATGCACTAGTAGAGACATCTAGGAAGACACCTAGGATTTATTTCCTCAGGCAAATAAATGTTTAGGTTGCATACAAAGAACTCATACTTCATGAAAATTATTTACTGCCTTTGACAAGTCTGTGACACTTGAATCCAGTGCCTACCTTTATTTTATTAGCGTTCCAAAGTTTACCATATTTGTAACATTTTTACCCTCAGAAAATGTATGAAATACAAAAAAGCAACATACAATCAAAAACTATCAAAAGGAAAAGGGTAAAAATAGAAGGAAGAAAATAAAAATCAGCATTTCCACTGGAAGGAAAAAAAAAAAAAAGTCAATTTGCCAATATCCTCTCCCAAACAATATTCAAGCAGATATCAACACATTAATTTAAATTACCTTTCCAGTTGGTCACACAGGAAATTCTTATTGTTTTTGAATATAAGGAAGGTTATATGAGAGGAAAAAATTAAAAATAGTGATATTTTTGGAACATTTATTTTTGCCACTTTGCCAAGAACTGTATTTGCACTATTCTATTTGAAGTTTCTAAGGAAATATGGGACATTAAATATTCTCTCCAGGGACTATATCAGAATATAACAGCTGCCAGACAGCTTATGCCATTGAAATTTTCTGGTTAGCATACATCTTATATTTACAATGTTACTTCTGTTTAACACATCTAGTCAATGTCACAAGATGTCTCTTTCCAATACAACTTGAGAAACAACCATCTGCGATGCCATATGTAAAAAGTGTCTATAAAATAGCCAAGCTTCATTAATCAATATTGAATGGAATGTCATGATATGTGCATATACTTACCTACAAAGGGAACAAGACACACACCACCTTCTTCAAACTGTTATAGTGTAAGTGTTGTCCTCAAGATTTCAGAGGAAGTTACGATCCAGTACATCAAACAAGCCAGAGATTACTTCCCTGCAACCATCATCTTTATATACCAGTAAAAGTGCACTTTGGTCTGCTCTCATACAATCCTGTGAATATGGAATGAGTTACAGAAAAGGAAGCTCTACCTTTCTGCTCACTATATGATTTTTATTACTCTCACAAAACCTTAATATCTGAACAAAGTTTGTCAAATGTACTCTCGAGACTTTGTTTCAATCTTCAGTGAATTCTTTCTTGACCATGAGAGGCTTCAGCTGCTTTGATAGTCTCACGACTAGTGGTAAGATTTCAGTTCTCCAGCAGAAATAAAGTCCAATCTGTTCTTTTGAAATTGATTTCATTTTTAATGAGGAAAGACATACCAATCTGTTGATGCCAGTTTGTCCTCCACTAAGGGCGAAATGTGGCATAGTGATTGCTAACATGAAATGCTGACATCTCAAGAGATATAATTATTATTTTTTATCGATTCTGTTGTTGAGAACATAAAAATAAACTTCAGTTTGGGATATCCATCTCAGATCAGTAATTGATTCCTTTCATTAATCTTCCGTTTGTATTTTAGAATGGTGAGGCACAGCCTTCTTGGTATTACTTCACAGGAAGAAGAGAGAAAAAGAAATGACTCCAGCGTATTTAGTATTGAATCATACTGAACTATTCCCTCCAGTGTTGAAGTGTTCAGATGTATGAGTGATATTGTTATTTTTCCAGCAGATCTATTAAATGGCCTGCAGCATCTCTAAGCATAGGCAGTTTCCCACCAGGAGACAAGACAGACCAGTAATGCAGTATTGCCAGTGCCAGCTACTGGCCTCAGGCATGTATTGAGTTTGTAAAGCCCTTATTCCAAGGATTGTCAGATTGCTCTGCGCTCATCATGACCTCTCTGCAGCATTGCTGTTGGTTTAGCTGTAACAGCAGTTCATCACATGAAAAATTGACTAAGAATAAATATTTTTTTAAATTTTTCTGGGTTAGAATCACAGTTTCTTGTACAGATAACAACATAGAGTAATTCTTCTGTACAGAATAATGAATTTCTTACAGAAAAAGAAAACTTCAGAGTAAAGAAACAGTGGTCTGGTGTGGTAGGCAAGAGCTAAAGAAGCAGAGAACATGAGGAGCACAAGAACAGGATGGTGGGATATAGGTCACTAAGGGGGCACAACAACAAAATCAGGCCAGACAATAAACTACAGACCTATAGACCAAGAAAAACAATTGTAGAAGCAACGAAGAGAATAAAATATGAATAACTTCTATTAGGAAAACAAACAAACAACAACAAAAAAATTTATAATAAAATTCAAACAGCATAAACTTACAGAACAATGAGGAAAGAATAAGCTGTAAACATGCATTAGCAAATACATAAAATGACTCTAAGCAGATTCCAGAGAAAGGAAGAGGAAAACAACACTATTTTACTTGAAGCAAAGGGCACAGGATGTTAATGACTTATTCTCCCTTTTACACCCTGCCTGCAGCCTTGGAATACAGAGAAGTAGTGGAAAAGTGAAAATAACACCAGGAAAAGGGCAAGATACTAGGAAAATTTAAACTTTATTCTTACTACTATATTTTTTTCCATGCACTAACATCATTCTTCTTTTTCTTTTGCTTAGATATGTTAATAATTTTTTTTTCATATATTAAGGTTCCAATTATAATGCTATCATTCTTAATTTTACATTTAAGATGGTTTTCTTTTTTGATTCTAGAAAAATCCTGCATGTAAAACTAACTAGAAGTGAATTTTCAACTCAAACATACATTAACTGCAATGCAGCAACACATACTCTCACATTTACTGACTTATATAAGCCGTTGTGATGATTAATGCATTAAAATGGCTGTTTTCAACACAAAGATTAGTCTGAACTGCAAGCTTATTTCCAGGATATTCCAGACTGATATGGAGGACACTTCAGTGTGGATCCAAACCACCTGGCTTCAAGAAATGAACTGTTACCTGTCTCAGTCAAACCTGAACTTCACAGTGAACCCTTCCACTCCAAGCTACTTGAAGTAATCATTTCTGAGATTCTGGATGTTCACAGCAATGTTTGTGAGTATATCCTACATTTAAAAAACAAATAAACAAACACAGGTAGGTATTAAGTAATCTTAGCCAAAAATCATATCTCTCTAGCAAACCAGCTTTCCCCAGAAGAGAACATAAGCTCTGAATACTTTCCCACCACTTTTCCAATCTCCTTTGGATAAATCCTGAACTTTGAGTACTATAATTTACTATAATTGAATTGAAGTCCTTTCCTCCTAAAAAAAAAAAAAAAAAAAAAAAGGTGTTAGTTTCTATGTTACATGAAGCGACTCCTTACAGAAACAATTGACAGGCACACGACATTCAGGATCAATGCAATCTTCCCTTTTCTTCTCCCTTTAATTCTCAAGAATGTCTAACAAGGACAGATGCCCTTAGAAATTGGTTAGTAAAACAGCAGGCAGGATGCAGTTGTGTTCTTTCTTAACAATAATCTTTACAGAAATAAATCTTTCATCAGGGAAACCTAACACAAATCCTCTTATTGCAGAGGAAAACCTCAAGGTCTCCTATTCCAGAAAAGGTCACATTCATTCATCCTTCATTCATGCATCCAGGATTTGTCCTACAACCTGAACTTAAGCCAGTAAACTTGACATTAAAAATGCCAGCCTGGAAGAAAATTAAACTCCAAAAATTCTCCCCTGAAGACTTGACATCGTACACCATTGCAGCCTCCAGATTCTATACAGCATAACTACAAATTATACCATTTACCAGCCATATGACAAAACACAGTTGAAAATTTTATCAGGGCACAACATGAACAGTTACCTGCTAGCAGTGTACCCAGTCAAGGGCAACATACCCCACGCACCTGGAGTCCTCACAGTCACTACACCTCTGATCCTATGTGGGAGCAGAGAGCCCCTTCTTATCCTCTCCTTCAAGCTGCATAAGTATCTTTTTCTTGCAAAGGAAGACTTCATGCCCCAAAAGCCATCTCTGAACACCTTCCAGTTCCAAAAATAATGAATTAAATATAACCATTAGGCTGGCACAATATTTATCTAATTATAGTGGTATAAATGTCACTGAAGGCTCTTTTGTTTGAGCATACAGACAAATACTTGGGCTGTAGAGCCTGTTTGGAAGTGATTTCCAAGAGTCAAACATTTGGTTACTTAAGAGTTTTTGGTAATGAAAAGCTTAAAGAAGAATAATATTTACATTGTTAAGAGTATTAGCATCTTAACAACAATAAGAGTGAACAACAAATTCTAATGAAACACAGGGCATCAAGACAGTCCCTATAAAGCAATAAAGAACACAGTTGTTGTCTTGATTTCTTCCACTTAGCTATAGCCATTTACATTAGCATAAGGGAGCCTTTAAAGTTATCCAGTCCAGCTGCCTTCATTGAGCAGGGAACTGTATGGCCAGCACAAGTTCCTCAGAGCCCTGTACAGCCTGACACTGACCATCTCCAGGGACAAAGCAACCTCTCTTGACAACCTGCACCAGGGCCTCACCACACTAATAGTAAAAATCTTCTTCCTTATTCCAATCTAAATCTTCCCTCCTTTAGACTGAAACTGTCTCCCCTTGTCTTGTTAACACAGACACTGCTAAAACGTCTGTCCCCTTCTTTTCTAAAGCCCTGCTTCAGATACTGAGAGGATGGAATCAGGTGTCCCTAAAGCCTTTTTTTTTCTCCAGGCTGAACAGCCCCAGCTCTCTCAGCCTGTCCTCAAAGGGGAGGTGTTCCATCCCTTAGCTCATTTTCGTGGCCTTCCTCTAGATGGCCTCTAACAGGTCTACATCTCTCCTGTATTGAGGACGCCACATTTGGATGCAATAAACTGTTACCAGCTCTTAATTTCTTAGGGCTTCTTGAGTTTCATGCAGATTTTAAGTATTGAGTGTTGTAGAAGTCAAAGCTTCTTGATTTGATTTCTGACGCTACATGTTTTCAGGCCTTGTGCATACTGATCCTTAATTCAGTAATACATAATAATAATACTTGTCTGTAAGAGATTCTGGTGTATATGACAGAGACACCCACTTATTATAACTACACTGGTGATGTCTTTGTACATGGTCTTTTGAAGAGAAATAGCTTAGAAGCAGTGAATATTTTAGAGCAAGTGAGGACTACAGACCAATGAAGTTTTGTAAAGTACATAGGAAAAAGCAGTATCTCTAGTGCTGTAAACAAAAAGATAAGTATTCACTTGACAGGGTCACTTAAATCTACAAAAACATCTTTATATCTAACAAAGCAGCTAAATCAGATGTGTGAATTGAGTTTTAATTGGTTCCAAAACACTAGGTTCTTTACCATTTACCATTACTTTAAATGTAAACAATAATTCTAGGTGAGAAGATATGTTGTGTACAGTTTTTGACATCCTTCTAACACTTTGATTCATTTTCTTGTTATATCTACAATCACTGCAATACAGTCTTTTCTTATGTTTGTTCTGCATTTCTTATAGATGGGGATTCTGCCCATACAGATGCTAAAAACACAGGAAATTACGTAATCCCTACATCTACAAAATGATCATCATTCAACTGGGTCTGAATAACTAGTATTTTTAAAGAGTAAAATAAAATTCACAAAAGACATTTGTAGTAAAAAGTTTCTAACAGATAACTTGAAAGTTTTTTCTGTTCTGATAGCCTTCATCACCAAATGAGCATACCTTAAAAGTTGTGATGAGAATGACATCATGCAAAGGGTGCCCACAACAAGAATTAAATATGCCCAGCCAGAGCCACTAGAATTAACTTCAAAAGTTTACAAGACACACTTCAATGCCATGAGGAGTAAAAAGTGTTAATATACTGATCTGAGGTCTGAATTTTAGGGTGAAAAATTAGAAGTTTTAGTTAGAAACCATAATTTTTTTGGCAGGGTAGTGTCCCAAGTCTTCTGCGCCATATCTTTCTGTCTCTCAATCAATGGAAAGAAAATAACACTCATATACCACACTAAAACATTTCACTTCAAACTGACTGGAATTAGATAGCAGAACACATATACAAACCAGACAAAATGAACACTACCGTTACCATCGTATTAAATGTTTCACAATCCAATTTATTTATACCGGATGAAAATTCATCAATACTAATGAGTTGATTAGCATGTGAAAAAGGTAAGCGATGAGTTTACTAAACCAAACAGCCTAAGATTTTCAAATTGCAGCCTCTGGCCTAGATAAAATAATTTTTACCAGGGGAAAGCTGGTGATGACAATTCTATAAATATGATCACAAGTTTAAATGAAGGAAGGGCTTTGCCCAAGTACAAATTTCCAAAAACAAACAAAAAACTATTGTACCAAATACAGAAAGCTTGATTACGATCACTACCTTACTATTCTGTCACACACCCAGTATTTTGTGATATTTGTATGAAACAGACAGCTTAATTAACCTATTTCTGGTTTCTCTGGTGCAAAGTGAACTTCAGAGATTATAAAACAGCAACAAGGTGCACAACAGCATATAAATACTCTGGTGGCTATTTAAGAAGTTGCAGAATATGGCATAATGCTGTTCCCAGAAATATTAATTAAAAAGATCTGTGTCTCAGACAGCAACCAGCTGTCAGAGAACCATCCAAACTTTCCTTGTCCCACAACACACAGAAAACGAAAATAATGTTTTAATCTATAAATAGATCAGTATTTACTAGCAAGAGACTTCTTGGCATGTAGAACAACACTCAGTTCCCATCACTGTTATTTCCCTATCTCTCAATCTTCAGAAGACCTAGTGCACAATAGAGGTATTTGATCACATACCATATCTTTCCCGGGCAATGTTATTTTTGTTACTCTGCTGTTTTCTTAATTTTATGGAAAGGTACCTTTACACACTACGAAACATAAAAGAACATTCTGAAAATACCTAGCAAGGTGCTAGGTATTTAGAAACACTAAGAATATAATCTTTATACAACCTATAGGTGAATATTTTTAAGTTAGCTGTATAAGCAAAGCCTCTGTTTTTGTTTTAACCTTAAAAAAAAAAAAAAAGTAATAATTTCAAAATGTAACGTCCATTTCAAATCAAGTATTGAATACTTAGCTTGAAAACTGAAAAAAAACTCATCCATTTCTTTTCTTTCTGCCTTCCCCAAAAATATGATGAAGGGAATCCTAGCTCACTGAAACCTCATATTCATTTCTTTATTAGGAAAATGTCACCTTCACTTACTAGTGTTGCAATTTTTCTAGGGAATCTGGTTTTAAATGTCACATAAGTAACTCTGCTGAATACCAAGCTCCATGATGTGGGCTGAGCAGCTAAGAATCTTCCCCCACACAGACAAAGGTGTCAGTGTCTCATATGCCTGTTTTCATCCAAAACTGCTCATACCCTGACTCTCCTGAGCCTTATTAGCAGAACTTTTAGATCAGTTTCAGTACTACCTGCCAGAAAAGCCTCAGCTTTTTCCTCATTCAGTCTGTCAAAAAAAAAAAAAAACAAAAAAAAAACCCAATGCTAAGAATTTCAAGGTTAATTTGAATATTCAAATCCATAGTACTTGGAGAAGTTTTAAAGAAAGAAAAAGAAAAACAAACAAAAAACACCAAAAAAACCGATGTCTGCTTCATATTTTATCATTAAAACAGTGGGGCAGATCTCAGGAGAATAATGTGAAAAAAGCAAAATTTGCCTGACTTAAACAAGGGAGAAACCTTAAAGAAGAGAAAAAAAAGCAGTGCCATGCTCTGAAAAGAGTTACTAAAGAGGATACTTTTTTTTCTTATTTTTTCAAAAGTAAAGATTTTTTTGCAGGTATAAACATTCCTGCAGATAAATAATTGGCTTAATTTTTCTCAGCTCTTTTTTTAGAACCTTTAATAAGCTCTCAAACCAAAGTTTCATTGCTACGCTGGTATTAAACCTTCCATTCCAAATGCCTACACAGATCCAATAGAGAACATAAAGAATTTAACATTACCATTTGGTTTAAGCTCTCCAGTATAGCACCCAGCAGTGAAAGCTGTAAACCACAATTGCTGAAGCAAACACTCCACACAAGAGTAATGGCTGTCATAGAGTACAGGCCTCTTTTAACCTGATAGCTTCTTCCTAAAGATACTTTAATCACTTTCCCATAAAACGGTAGCTTTTTGGAAGCTGCAACATGATAGAAAGCACATCAATAAGAGCAGAGCAGCAAAGTCCCAGGCTACAGAAAGCAGGGATTTGCTCAAATACAACAGCCATGGGCACAGAAACAAAAGAAAGAAACCACTTACCTTCAGAAGGCCTCAAGCACAGAGATCTCCAGCAAAATACCCTCTCTTCCACTGACAACCTCTAAATGAGGTCTAAAAAAGGGTGCATCCTGGCTACACATCTTCTAGTCACTTGGGTAAATTGTATGCACCTGAGCTCCCCGAGGTTAGCTCTGACTTCCTACCATGTGCTAAATCTCTGGTTCAGGCCAAGACTTAGCATTTCTGCTACAGAAGTATTCTCTTTCTGTAAGTTTTTAGAAGTATATCACTAGAGGTTGTCACCTGAAAACTGGAAAACACATTGGAAATACATGATCATCATTAAACATTTAAATAATTTATCTTATAAGTGGCAATCAAATAATTTACTCTTTCATAGATCTAGAAAAACTCAATGTACCTTGTCCTTCTTGCAGGGATAGCTGATACTACAATATATACAATATATTAAAAAAAAAACACCCAGGATGTAACTAGTCCCTATTTACAATTCTTTCTTTTGAGAAGTGCTGATAACTAGTCTACACCAGTAACAGTATTACAGCTGCCTTTTGAAGTAAACCTCATTTTTTTTGCTGGTACTTTACTAATTCCTGGTAAAAATACAGTTAAGTGGCTGTGACATCACCATGGACCAAGTGCTTTTGCCGGTAACTTTTACCTGAAAGGTTTGTGAAGTCCTCAAGTAAATTCCCAAGTTGCAGGACTTTGTGATTAAACCTCAAGAGAAGGAATACTGAGATACCTTTCCTGAGAGAATGCTGCATGGTTAACCAACAGTTATAGTCACTTATAGGGACTGCAAAATCTTGCAGGCGAGAATTTGGTTGTAGCTGAAGATATTTTGCCAATTTTAACAGTCTTGAATCCATTCCATCTGTGTTTCAGTGCATGAGTTCCTCTATTTTACTACTCTGTGGTACAATGATGAGAGAAAATACAAGTTACAGAGTAAATACATCAAAGAGGATGAATCATTCCTTTGACCTGTGACATTTTTTCATTAACCTATATTGCTAATAAATGACTGCATCATCTCTCTGATAGTACACTGTGGCAAAAATAAAAAACACCCAAAATTGCTTTTCTCCATTAATCTGATCATGCAAACTTTGCAGCACCTAAGGGTATCAAAGAATAGTTTCAATAAGAAAACCTCACTATTTCTGCAAAGAATTTTTTGGACCCATCTTCAAGTTAGACTACCAAACTGACCTGGATAAAATCATCAACATAGAAATCTGAAATTATTTATTTGGTTTATTTCAGCAACAGAAACTCAGTCATTTTACATTGCTAACTTCAGTTGCAGGCCTCAGTAAAACTTTAGCAGAAAAAATCACTGCTACTGCTAAAGAAGAAAAAGAGCCCAGTCAGAAAAACACTGAAAGACAGATGATGCCCTGGCTAAAGGCCGTAAGAACCATAACAGTTACTGAGCACAGATCTGTTCCTGCTCTGAGCTCATAGCAACTCTGATCCAAATTGCCATTAGAAGCTCCCCTGTTCTGACAGGGGAAAGTGATAGAGAGGGACATTGTCAAGACCATGAAGGTAACTTAAATGCTGAAATTGTTGTGGTAGATTTGTAATGTGCAATTTACAGAAGCAGGGGGCAGAGGCCTTTTGGGCAGACATCAGTCAGCAAGAACCTGTTCTCAGGGGACCACTCAAAGTATGACATGCATATCAGTACTGCTGTAGGCAGCCAGGCTATAACTGCTTCAGCCTCAGGCTGCACTCACTGTACTCTTTCAACTTTGCTGCAGATCAGCATCTTTCTGCATCTAAACACAGAAGTAAACTCAAGCAGTTCTACAGCCAAGTCAAAAAGACACCAGTGTGGGGCAAGGATCTGCCTGACTCCTTTGCTCAAGCAGGAGTCAAGGCCCTGATACTCCTGTAGCCAGTAGCTTCCCACTCATAACCACACAGATTTGTGCCTGAGGTTTCACCTCTGCAAAGCAGGCTGGATGTTTTCCAGAGCATTCATTGTGTGCATTACAAACCCTGAACTACTGTAAGTGCAAATAAATAGTTTAATCATTTGACATTTTGAGCTTTCAAGTCTGATCAGTGAGCTGTAAAAACACAGGTATTTTATGAATTTTTTGCCGAGAGAATATTAAGCTGATAAATTGACACCTGCAACAACAATAAAATCACTGTAGTGGAAATGCTAAGTCACAACATTCAAAAATGATTTTTAAATAAATTATTTTGAAATAATTTGGGGGCTAATTGTAAGCCATAGCCTAATAAATAATCTTTAATTGTAATCAATCCTGGCATCAGATAAGTGTAAAGATGTCAGTTTTGCACTAAGCTGGCCTTGGTACTCACCAGCAATAGCACAAGGGGCTCTATGTAGATGATGAATTGCTTCATTGCAGAAACTGTACTTCATTTGGAAATGTTACCAAAAGCCTCTGGCATAGATTACATGAAAGGTCTTAGAGCTAATTAATGAGTAATTTTGGCTAATGTCATCTTATGCTGTTAAGTAAGGCTTATGCTGGAGTGAAAGCTCTCTTCAGAAATATCTGTGCACTTTCAGGACATGTCTTAGAGTTTGACAGGCCAGATACTGGGAGGTGGTGGATGCCATGGACTTTTTCAAAAACAGTACAGATAAGACGTTCATTTTCTACAGTTAATATACCTTTGAAGATGTTAAACTTTACTATTTTTGTCTGAATTCACAGAACCTACATTCTACATCAGGTTAAAAATACTTAATTATAGTAAATAGGGTAGAGAAGTGCTATCTAAAAATAATTAAGCAGCTGTATAATAAGCAGGTTGCACTGAATTTCAGGACCATATACTTGTTCTTCTAACAAACTTAGTGATAACTTTGTGTTCGGTTCTGGGTTCCCTAGTTTGACAAAGATGGGCATCTCCTAGAAGGAATCCTACAGAGGGCTACAAAGGTGAGCAAGATCCTAGGAGCATTTGCCTTATGAGAAAATGCTAACCTGGGTCTGTTCAGCCTTGGGAGAGGAAGAGGTGGGATCTGATAAATTTTATAGATATTTAAAGGAATTCAGGAAGGATGAAACCAGACTCCTTTCAGTGCTGCATAGTGAAAGGACAATGAGTAAAGGCCTAAAACTTGAACATAGGAAGTTTCATACTAACATGCAGAACTTCTTTACAGTAAGAGTGAAGGAGTTCTGCAACAGGCTGCCCAGATTGGTTACTGAGTCTCCTTCTATGGAGATATTCAAGACCCAGCTGATGACCTACCTGTGTGACCTCTTGTAGGGTACCTGCTTTAGCAGAGATCTGGACTTGATGATCTCTTGAGGTCCCTTCCAACCCCTGCAATTCTGTGTGATAATCATTCTGGGAAATGGGTACACATCACATCTGACACCAAACTTCTATTGTTACAACTACCATAGCAAGGAACTGGAGAATTGTATGCTTTCATAATGTGCACAAGATTTTTAATCCAAGTTAATTGACAGTCTTAATTTAAATTTAGCCTCCTGTAAGCCACATTTAAAACCTGCCTATGGCAGAATCACATATTGATAGAGATGTCCAGACAGGGTTGTAAACAGATTTCTCAGAGGCCACCTAATGTGAATTTTCAGCATCTTTGTGACCCCTGAACACAATGACAAGGCATCAGCCATTTTCCATACAATATGCTCTGTGAACTACAGACACCGACATACATTTATAGAAATTCACTGGGCATTCAGTAGCTTCAATGTGAAAATCAGTAACTGGCTTCTTGACAATGTCAGATACTAAGCAGAATTATGGCCCATTTAATAGAGGAAAAAGAACTGAAGGATCAGCATGGATTTGAATAGTCAAAAAAATTAAGCATGACAGCACAGACTTGCCAGAGTATTCTTGCATTCTAGTCCAGCTTACACAACAAACATACCTGCAGGAGCTGTCAGCTCATCACCAGAGGGAAAACAGCAACATCCAGGAGACTGCCCTCCATTTTCAGTAATAACTTCAGGATTTTTGTTTGTTAGACTGTTTCTGGTTTTTAAATTACTTCCTGAAATACTTAACCAGAAGTATTAAATTATCTTTTTCCCAAGAATTAGTCCACAACTATGTTTTAGAAAGAAACACACATCTGAAATGGGTCAAAACACACAGTGACTCATGATGACTAACATCATGGTACATATACTCAGAGAAAGAATCAGTGCATTCAGTCCATGCTTCTGGTGTTATAGAATGTCAAATAAATGAGTCAACCACTTACTTCAAGTAAAATGGGGAAAAAATATTAGCAACACAAAGTTGTGCATCAGTTCCAGCAAAATGTTCAAGTTAACACAAAGCAATACATTCAGTCTCCTGAAATCATTTCCCAGGTTTAACACTGCTGCTTCAGACTGTACATTTGCTGCACCATGAGGAAAGTAGCACACAGTTTGCTTTCCTGTCCCCAAAGTGAGATATGTACCTTGATAGAGAATGGCTGCTTGCGCATTTCACATTCTCTTTGTCATTATCATTAAGGAGATTTTTAGCATCAGCTTGTAGCAACTGCAAAGGATTCTAGGCCAAACTCTTTGACCTGTGCTTTTCAAAAAGACTCCAAGGGCTGATTATTGATCAAGCAATGGATATGTACAACAGAGTCAAATTACATTCTGAAATTCTGGTATTTTATTCCTGTTCAGCTCTAGAGTTTAGTCTCCTTTGAACATCTTTTTTGGAACAGTGATCTGTTTTCCTTTTCTTCATGTAACTAGAATATTTCTGTTTATGATCAAAATTTTTTTTAAATGTTATTTTTGGGTACTTACCATTCCAGAAAGAGTTTCATATCCCACAAGTAACTTTTACCCCTTCCAGGTCTATATTTTCTATGTGCACAGGAGACTTTTCATGAATATTGCTCTGCAGCTGAGCACTGAAATTGCATATCATCATGGTGATTCATCCATATAAAATTACTTCCAAAAAAAGGGAATGGAAATCCTCACTGCAGGTAAGAGACCCACAGGTCTGTTGGAAGAGAGATTTATAGAAGACTATTTTTACCCTACCTCTGTTCATGATATAATTCACTGTGTTTTTAACTTGCAGCATAGTGCAATGATAACAGTTATGCCAGAAATCCAACTCCTGAAACTCCTCAACTTCTGTGCTCCAATATCAGAATTAATAGCTTTTTATGTCAAGCTACTTAAAAGTTGTGGCAGAAGCTGCTGCATAAAAGCATTCAAGAATGGATTTTAAAAAATAAAATGCAACAAAGAAAGTATCTGTTGTGTAAAGCTGGAGAATTGATTATGATCTCACTTGCATTGGAAGAGTTTTAAGAAGGTGCCAGGAGCATCAATGGGATGTTTCTAATAAAGAGACAGTTTTTCCTTTGAGTTTCCAGATGATATCAGTTCCTCATGTGCTCTTGTAAAGGATAGTAGCGGCCCAGTAGTGAAAACCAGGAAAAAATTGTAAAATAAAAATGCATATTTTTCACCAGAGGATGATCTCAAAATCTACAGTGCACTTCATTAATTAACTGGAAGATTAAAATATATATTAATTTACATTAGAAAGGCGAACATTTTGGGGCTTTGATTGCTGCCATACACTGTCATATGCATTCAAAGACTTCTTTTAATTTTGTGATTTAAGTGATACTATATCTTGACTTGCTGTTCCTCAGAGTATCTTAGAGAAGCATAAAGAAATCCAACTTTTGTCTTCCGGGAATGCACAACCAAATTCTAGCACAGGTTCCACTCTCAAATTGTCCTAGTATCTTATTTGAAGGACATTCCTTATTTTTAGGGACACTTCTCTTTCCATTCCTTTAACATGTAATGGGAATATACAATAATATGTTTGCAGAGTCAGTGGAGTAGTCATTGATCTTTGTAATTTTTTTCCCCACAGAGCATTCAGTCTGAAGAAACCTGGTATTTCAACAAAAGGAAACAACTGGAGATTAGAAGTAAATACTCATCCTAACAAGAGCATCATCTGCTGACCTCCTTCACATTTCAAATTCCCACAATTGTGAATCACAGGAGTCCCACTCTAACTTCTTACACCATCCACAACTACAATTTTATTCCATTTCAATGAACTGTTATTTATTTAAAAATCAAAACAACAATGCACTGAAATAAAGAAAAAAAACAAAAAACAGTAAGTCCCATTTGGCAGAATGAATAAGGTTTGTGGTAATTGTACACTTAAGAATACTGAAGATACTTTGAGAGGGAAATAAAAGTGTTCGTGTCACTTCAAGTAAGATGTTTTCCTGTACTTTTGATTTTATTTCATAGCTCTTATTCTATGGATATTTTCTTTCTGTGTAGCCAGTTTTTTTTGTTCCAAAGGACCCTGAGAATCTCTAAGGTGGTGCTATCTCATGCCTACCATGCCACAGGGACACACAGAGACATGCCAGAGGTATAAAAAATATATCATGAGGGGCTATCTGCAATTGGCATTAAAAGGGAGTCCTTTTTCATGATAAAATTTCTGAATAATACCTCTATGGGTGTAATTATTCTTCTACCCTGAAGAGCAGGGAATCATGCAGAATTTATTCTCATTACAGAACATGAAAGATCTTGATCTTTCAGTTGCTGCTTTCTTTGGTTGTATTTGCTGTTCATTCTTCCAGCAGTCCTAATGCTCCATCTTTGGATTCTGTTGAGTAAAATACCCTGCAACAAAGGAAAACAATATTTTGTTTTAGTACAGGAATTATCTGCTCCCCCTTGTGGTCAATTAATGATATACTGCTAAATACATAATAATATTTCATTTAGAAAGCACTAGCTGAACACAAGGGCTTAATACTTAATGACCCCTGAAGAACTTGACACCTACCCTTGCTCTTTTCTTGTGCCTTTTGGCATTTGCAATCAATATTTGTCTTGTTTGTCAGCCCACTGCCATCAAGGTCAACCATTACAAATCCACCTTGTAAAGAAATATTATGTGACAGGATTTGCTCTAAGTCGTGTTTTACCTAGCAGTAATTAGGTAAAACAGAAAAGATGGAAGGGATACTAAGCGATACTTTCCCTGCTGATTCAAAAATGAAAAATAAATAATGAAAGAAATTGAAACTTTTCTGTTCCCCCCCCCCGTCCCCTCCCATCCCCTTTCTGTCATCCTTTCATCCTTTGTTCCTAGTAAAGGCATAGACGTGCCCAAACTTTTGTCCAGCATCTTCCTCTTACCTTCTAACAGGGCCATTCAAGGAGGGTACATCACTGCAAACTTCAGACTTGTGACTAGATATATGCTTGTCCCAGTGTTGATAGGCACATTTTCTAGAAATTCATCTGTCAAGAGCTATTATCCAGTGGGTAATCATCTCTCAATAGTACACCAGCAGTGTGGTCAGGGAGAGGCGTATGTATTGGGTCATACTGCTGAAGACCACTCAGGAAATAGGGCAGAAATAGTCAACTATCAGAGAGGTGGACTGTTTGTATAGTTTGGCTTTGGCACATAGGCAGATGTTGACCACTCTTTCTAGTTTATCTGTTCCCAGTATTGCAAGAGAAGAATATTTATGTTCTTAAGAAATCAAGTTTTAGCCTCTCTGGTTTCCTTGTTAGACTGCTTGAAGAATGTTTGTAAAGCTTGTGATCTGAATATATAAGGGTTATTTTTGCAGCACAGGGGGAGGTTCAGCTATTGAAAATAAAATCATAAAAACTGAGTAAATCCTAAGAAGAGGAAGATGTAGAACTGCAATAGAGAATAATTTAAACACATTTTCTTATACTAAGAAGCCCACATCTATTTTTATTAAAACTATGAAATAAAATAAAATAAAAATAAAGGAACAAATTATCTCCTACTCTAGATAAAAATAGAACCATTGAGGTTTCCATTCCTATTCTTGTTGCATGAATACATCTTGAAAACTGTCCTTATTTCTCTACTTCACCCCCATACACTCAGAATAGCACTTGTTTCTTACATCCTCCCATTAGTCAGTTTGTTCTATTTGAAAATTTATCACTCTCACCTGCAATGTGTAACAATTAATACAATCTTACTTCATCAGTAAAACCCTTTGAACCAAACACTCCTTCCTCCAAGACCTGAAATTTTGCTTTAATAACATTCACTAATAACATGTATCGGAAAGTGATCTCTGGAAACAGAAAAACCAAATACATTAATGTAGCAATTCACCTGTGCATTGCTTTCGACAGAAATTACCTAATTCTTAGAACTGGTACAAACTGCACATGAATCCAAATGTACAACAGTTAGGAGCACATAGTAGGAACTTCCGCTGTAAGCTGCATCCTTGGCAACTGGCAATGATAAAAGAGGAAGATGAACTCTGTATATAGTAGTCATGAATAGAATAATAATTAAAAAAAAAAGGCTTCAATGTAGTACGAAATTGGAAAGATCAGTTTTAAAAGCTATTTCCAGAGATACAGGAAATTACTTGAGTCCCTGGTGAGGCTTCTTCAGGGAAACTATTTACAATTCTTATCACCTATCCACAGCAAAGAGGAACGTAGACTAGAAAAAAGATATAGGGGCATGTAGAATAAAGACATGGGTAACAGCTTTAAATTCTCCCTGAAATTTGAAAGCTTTTCCTGTGTGCTGACATTTTGGTATAATGTTTCAGTTGAATTTGCAAAGGTGAAAAAGAAATAAAATAAGGTTTCTTAAAATAAATAAATAAATAAATAACACTCCATGGGGTGTTATGTGTATTATCAAAAGACAACTTTTTCCACAAGCACCTTTAAAGAGAGTGGGAATTACTCAGTTACACACTTGCTGAAATCAGTGAAGTCCTTCTTAGCTCAGCCCCTTAGTCCCTTTGTGCTGTAGATCTATCAAATGAGGCACCTGGAATGCAGAGGGACTGCCAAAAGTCCATGCTTTTGAAAACCTGAGGGGACCAATGATGTGAAATCTCAAATTCGGAAGTGTCAGGCTAGGGCAGGCTCCTTATCAAGACAGAGAGACAGTTATGGATAAAAATTAAGTTGCATATTTATTGATCACTGCAATACTGCTGTATTATTTTTAATTACTGCACTTCTCTATAGTCATACTCATCAGAGATATAAGAATATAGCTCAGTAAAGCTGGTAACACCAATTCAACTAATTGATGTTTAAATTAGTTCTCTCTCCTCATCTTCTGCAGTTATTTATCTCTAAAATACCTACAACAATAAAATCATATTTAATCCATGAATCACACTGGATTATCTAGTGATAATCACAACAATAAAGAAAAATGATACTCAGTAGAAACTTGGTTCTCAGTACCAAACAAGATATCAGCAATAAAATACTAATGAATAATACACTTCATTACAGCCAAAATACTGCTCCTCATCAAAAAGACCATTAAATTATATGACATTACTGGCTATGGTATTTGAAATAACATAATGAACAAGAAATTCCAAGAAAAATGTTGTCTCTTTATCTGTATATTACTGCTGAAATACAACCATTCCATCTTTATAATGCTGAGCTCTATAGGAGAAAGAGCAAAAATTCTTCCTACATGCAGGAAGACAAGTATTAGCAAAACAGTAGCTGATAAGTGTCAGCATGTCATGCTGCTTTTTCTCTTCCATTCCTATTTAATTTTTCCTTTAACTTTAGAATAAGTCAGGCTTCTTATAGATTTTCATTTTTTTTTCTGTGAGCATATAAGCCAAAAAATATCCCTGCTGGAGACTAAACTAATCACCTGACCAGAGAGTCAGGCTCTATTTAGTTTGTTATCCAACAAGTCTCATTATTTAGTAATTTGAGATAACAGTGCTATATCTTCAGCTGGACAATATAAAAGTACTCTGATGCCTTATCCCCAGCTTTTCTGCCTGAACATTAGGGTATTTTCAACAATGAAGA
Source organism: Coturnix japonica (assembly GCF_054131305.1). NCBI lineage: Eukaryota > Metazoa > Chordata > Aves > Galliformes > Phasianidae > Coturnix > Coturnix japonica. The sequence goes on from NC_140665.1 coordinate 36,268,647, forward strand.
CATTTAAACCTCTCTGGGCTGGAAAACCTGAATCACCCTTATTTCTATTTAGCAGCTGAGATTATTACTGTATACAATTTTCATTTCCACACTGGGCATTTAAGTCTACTCATGCACATTCTAAGAAGACAAAAACACTTTCAGAGGAGTTGGTTAAGTCGCCTCTCTTCCTGTGATTTTCCCAGTGGCTGCTGGGTTAAGATGAACTCCTTATTAAGCATACTGCTTTAGCTCACCTTTCTGAAAGGCCTAATTTTTCAGATGCATCACACAGAGCTTTGCACAGTCTGGGCTATGAACTCTTCACGAGTACAAAAGGATTAGGTATCTTTTGCTCCATTCAAAAATACACTACAATGGACTACAAAGCAAATACAAGGCATTGCTTTCCTAAAATGTATAACTGACATTTTATGACAAGCTAGGAAATGAGCAACATATCACTTTCTGGATAGCTTGCTAAGCTAGTGATGGAGTAAACTCTGTGCTTATAAGCAGAGTTTGACCTCAATTAATGAATTATACTTCAGGCCATAAGAGAACACATCTCACACTGTGAAGTACCAAAGTAATGAGGTGCAAAAGTGACAAAATCTTAATTATCCCAAAAGCTGTGACAATTTTAATACAGCAAACTGAACACGGAGGAGAAGGCAATATCATTTCTTTCCTTGTTCCTGTGGGAATTACATTTTTCAGAATTTGGTGTGAGAAGAGTGATTGTGCAGATCGTTGGCTTACATTCTCTAATCACAGTGTGCACTTGTAGGAAGTAAAATTCAGTGTAACATAACATAAATGCTGCCCATGAGGAAAATGGCTACAGTTCACTTCGTGTAGGAGTAGAGAGGAATTAGCACTGAAAGTACTCTGTATATAAAATGTCTCTACTGAACAGCCTGGAGGTCTGAGAGTTGAAGAAACCAACCCTTGGAATGTCTGACTTCACTGACCAACACAGTGATCACAAAATAGCAGAAAGTGATGACACTCATCAGGTTCTGAAGCTTCACAAAAAGACACGGGTCACCTGTGTAACTGGAAAATGACAGCTTATATCCTGTTTTCTCCTGGCTTATGAATTGGGTGAGTATCTTTCAATGGCATGTGGCTGCAGGGGAGATGTGTGTTGCGGTGGCTAAATATCAACAAGCTGAAAAAATATTAATCATTGTGCTGGGTAAACCACTCTCCTAACTAGGACATATCATGAAAATCTGAACTACTATAGAAAGTGACTTGTTTGGCAAAACTGGAATGTTTTGAGGCAATAGGGCAGTTTTGATGAAAGGAGATTTTTCAGGTTCAGTAGTAGAATTTCAAGAGGGAATGAAGGCAGAACCCAACTCAAGCAGTGAAAATTTAGAGCTGACTTCCATGACAAACAGGGCTGTATCCCTGCTGCAGGTCTCTTGAAAACCTTATTTGAATACAAACACATCTTTCTCCATTCATTCTAATACAAGCTTGTGCCAATCTTCAAGTATTCTTTGTTTTTCAAAGTGCTTGCTTTGTGCTATATGATAATCAGAATCCTAAATTTCTTTTATTTTTTAGGGCTGTTAACATCATATTTTATTGAACTAAAATACCAAATTTGGAAAGAACAACCTCCAAAAAAGAAAGATGCTGGATTGGTTCCTGTACATGGACAAGAAAAGAGTGGTTTTGGACATGATGTGTTACATAATAAATTAACAAAATGTTTCACCATATGATTACACTAAAGAAAGTAGCCTACAAAGAACTTCTGTATTGATTACTGAACAAAAAATATTTTTCACATGTTTCCTATAGAAACAAAATATCTTTATGTCTCATTCCATTATTTGAAAATTGAAATGTTTTGTAATTTATATTTACTATCTCTGAGGATTTAACAAGACTCTCAATTGTGAGTTTCCTTTGATATAATTTTTAAAACCTGCACATATACACAGAATTTATTTTTAGAACTTCTAGGGTCAAACATACTTTTTCAAATGAATTAATTATTGCATACAGAAAAAAGGGAAAACTCAGTTGCTGACAGCCATCACTTGGATAGCAGATTTCAGCCCTGTCATTTTTGCTAATGGTTCTTGCAGTACCTTGCACAAAAGGGCAGATAAATGACAGATGTTTAGATAAATATTCTTCTATTAGAATAAAAGCTTTACCATTGAACTCAATTTGAAAGAAAAAGTGTCCTAAAATTCACTCAGAAAAACAGAACTAAATATTAAAAATACATCTCATCCAAGGAAAGAGACTTAATTCACTGCTTGATTTAGTTTTCTTTTATTATTCTGGTTTGCTTTAACTATAACAAAAGAATTTAAAAATCTTGAAAAATGAACTAAGTTGGAAAACCATCAAGTAATAAAAGAAACAGAAAAATAAAATAAAACACCCAACTCATTCTACTCGACTAAATCTTTTCTGAATATTGCAAAAAAGACAAACAAAAATGATACCCACTAAGTCTCCTTGCAGTCTCAAAGAAGATGCACTTCAAAAATAAAGGTCATCCTTAATCTTCACAACGAAGTTTCCAAAGTCTTATTATTCATGCTTAGGCAATTCCGTACTTCCTTTGATTCTCCTGAAACATTAGGGAGAAAGCTTAAGATACTTCCTTCAATATCAAGAAAGAATTAAAGTGTAATTTTCTTGATCAATTGTGAGCTCTTTGGGAATCATTGGTATAGTTCTTCATGGAACACATAATTTTATAGAGAACAGTCATTTTGCATCAGAAATTAACAACGAAAAAATAAAGGAGGGCATTTCACCACATTTTGTTGTTTCAGAACCAGCAAGAAGCTCAGACCTAATGCCTTGCCCTTATTTTTCTAACTTGCTGTGAAAAAAATAATTGCTATGCCAGGCAACCAAGCTACTCCCTGGTCACAGTCACAGGTGCTCCGCAGGGTGCAGAATCTGTGGCACAGGCTAGGCTGCTGCCTCCTGTTTCTTCAGCAGCCCACCTGGCTGGAAGCAGCCGAGCAGGGGCTCAACGCATTTCCCTAGATGGGCAGAAGTGGAGAGGAAAGCCTGGGAAAGAAAACATGTGAAGTGGAGGGACAAAAAAAAAAAAAAAAAAAAAAAAAAAAAATCAACCAAAACAAACAAACAAAAAAAACCAACAAAAAAAACAGTTGCCCCACCTTACTGACTGGCTTTATTGGAAAGTTAGGACAGAATTGGAATTGATACATTGTCACAAAACACTTTGGTTTTGTCAGATTGGTACTTCCCAGTGAGCATTGCTGGGATAGGGATAATACACAGAGTTTGTGTAATGCTTTAAATAGCTTGGAGGGAGCATGATCTAACATAGCTGCTTTAACTTGAGTCTCCAAATGAAATTACATACATCTGATCACATTCATTTTGACCTCACTTCGTGGTGTGAATAGCAGGGTAAGGACCAGGTAGGAGGAGATGCATGTGCTATCACACCAATATGCATAAGATAAGCTGGCCACTGCTTATTTGGGGCCTTTCACATTGGCATGAATGTCAGTTCTCAACTTCCCCAGGGAAGAGAGAGAGGGTGAGAAAGAAAAAGAGAGACAAAGGTGCCTATCATGTCATTTCCTCTTTTTGTAACGCTAGAAGCAAAGCAAGATGAATAATTTATGCTGGTGATGATTGCTGGAGCTCTCCTCTGCCAGTAACCTGACCTTCTAAAGCCTGTCAGCTTTGGCAGGAGCAAAATATCTCCAGGATATGTCTGCAGCCTGTCATGGCAGAGCGTTCCTACTGAGCCATGGGAGGAAGTGAAAATGAGCTCCAGGTCTCCTAGTAATGTAATGAGATATGCCCTGACCTGCAACCACACAGAAAGTGGGCTAATGCAGGCTTATCCAGTGCCAAGAGAAAACTAAGCATATACCACCACCAAGGTGTTCAAGTTGATGATGACTTGAGATATCCTGTAGGCAGCCAAGACTGGTCAAGCAGCAATTTCGCCTGCCATGTAGTTAGAGGGGAGCAGGCCTTGTTGAACAGCATTCTTTAAGCTGCCCTGAAGACACTCTCAGTCCATGCAGGTGTGGATGAAGAGAAACCCTGGATAACTGAACAAAAGGCCTAGATACAAAGGACCCAGTGTCCTCAAGAAGGAAGGAAGGGAAGAAAGAGAAGGAAGATAGGGGCTCAAATTCTGAATCAAATGTGATCTCTTATGAACTCCTACTTTTGTAATGCATTTACCTATTTTTGTAGCTTTTTATTTTTTTGAATTCAGCATAGTAATGAAGATTTAAAATTAGTGTCTGTAATAATTATGAGCAATAAGTAGGAATGAAGGAAAGATTTGAAGTTAGATAACCATTTTAACTATGGGTTTTGATCTAGCCTACCTCCTTTCTTGGCTTTCAGCTCTAGTTCTGAGCTGTCAGATTATTGAAGTTTGTTGGAAAATGGAGGTCTGGGGTCCAGTTTATGAAATGGGGAAGACAGTGGAGACCAGCAGGCTAAACTTGCTGGCTGTAGTTCTCTTCCCCCATAATATCCACTTCCCTTATCTCTGTCCTGCAAAGGAAAAGGATCATAAACTGAGGTACAGTAACAAGAGATATAGAATTTTTCCTTTTTTCTTTTTCTTTTTTTTTTTTTTTTAATTCCTCTTGCCTTCCAGGCAAGGAGAAAACTGCTTTCATTTTCTTCAAGAAAATAAAACTGCTGCATGAACCCAAGAGATAAAAGATTTGTCTGGGTTACAGTGTAAAAAATACAATGGACAAAGTAGCTGTCAAGAAAGAGTGAGAAAGACTCTTGGGTTCTTTTCTTGACACAAAATGGTAGGATTTTGTTTGTTTGTTTATTCCATTACCTTTTTTTTTTCTTTTTTTTTTTCCCCCACTCAAAGTTAATGAAAAACTTCTCTCATACAGTTCATTCTCAGCTGTGATCTGGAGAAGCTCCAGCTGAAATTAATACTGTGGCTATATTCCCAGAAACTAGGTTCTAAATAGAAAACAGCCAAAGAAAGGCATAACCACCCAGGACTTGTAAGATAACTGCATCTACCTGAGATGGCAACAGGACACTTGTTTTACATTAAAACTGTGTTACTTTCAAGCAGTTATATCACTAGGCATGTAAAAATATATAAAAATTATTCCTCAAATATAACTATATTCCTTGCTACAGTCAGGAAGCTTAAAAATTTGTTAAACATTTTGACGTTCTGTTTGAAAACAGTTATTATTCATAGACATAAAAGAAGTTTGAGCAAAAACAGAGTTATCTAAATAAAATTCAGTACCAACTATGCTGTTTACAATTGGAAGACAATATGTTCTACTGTAATTGCAAATAACTGTAATTATGCCTTCAGGTTACAGATTAAGGTATTTCCACAGGAAGATACAGTGAACTTAAGCTAGATGCATACTAGCTTACTAGAGGAGTCATGATTTTGTTTTCCTTTTAAATCAACATAGTACACTGTACTTTAACAGGAATAATAGTTAAAAAAATAATATTTCATACAGTGAAAGCATAATTCAGTTTGGAAAGCATATGAATCATCTAGAAATAACAAACTTTTTGACTTCAGTACAGGCCTACCATATAGGAAAGATATGGGAAATCACATGCCCTCTCTTCCAGTGCAGAGGCTGGAGAACATGTAGGATGCCTTAAAGCAATTAGGGTGGCACAAAACACTTTTAAGCATACCATGTCACAAAGTGTAGCCACTGACTTGAGTGGGAAGGTGTACTTTACTTAAAATATATTATCTTTAGTTTGGTCTGTAATAAATAATAAAGGATATTAAAAGCCCGTTACAAATGAATCGGTGGCTTTTTATTGACCTGAAGATGCAGAGCATCCATCTCATTAAAGTTTGTACTAGGCAGTATTCCGACTTAGCTTCTTTGATTTGTCAGTAGAATATAGCCCTTTGTCTATGTTTCAATGAGTCATTTCTTCAGCTAAGTAACAAACAAAAACCGGAAATAAATAAATAAATAAATAAATAAACAGTCTATCCAGTGAAGATGCCTTCATCATCATGAGAGTTGTAAGAAATAAGCCCATTTTTCTCAGAAGAAATGACATGTCAATGAGTGATAGATTGTTTAACCAATACTTCTACTTCCCATGGATACTTAGGATTAAATATACTCCAAAAACTGTCCTTCTGATATATTACTTGAATTGTCACAGCAACAAATGTCCATGGCTGTGGGGTCATAGATAGTAATATGGTCACAACTGACTTTCTGAAACATAGGCCTTAAATGCTGAACTGCAGGAACACATGGAAAAGACAGTAAGAGTGTTCCAGAAACCTCATTTTTTCCATTTGTTCAAAGAATACACAGACTTAATATTTATAAATTTTGGGGTGTGAGAGCCCTTCTTTGTTTTCTGGCTCAAAGCTTGTTTCCTGAGTTATTTCTTGTGATAAGACTCTCACAGATTTATGGAGGAGGCAAGCGATTGGTGCTACCATGTGACAATCTACATCACTTTATGGGCATTTGAAAGCACCTCCTTTCAGAGCTGTTTGCCTCTGGAAGAGAGTGCTCAGGAGTGTTTACTGGCAGAAGATCTGGCCTGGGACTAAATAGCTCCAGCTTGGTATGGAAAAATTGGGGAGTTATACCATTGTGTTAATATATCAAAGAACTTCCCCACTCTCCTATATCCCTATATCCCTCTCGCTCCCATATTGGAGTGCGACGTGTAGGAAGATTAGTGACTTGAGAACAGTCTATTAAAAAGCATGGCTACCAGATCGTGCAATCAATTTTCAGTTACTCACACTAATGAACAAAGCAAATTGACCAAATTTAGATTTCTTTAACACTTTTGTAGGAATATTTGAATGAAGGTTAAGAAGAGCAACTAGTTCACCAAGTCAACTTTTTCATAGATATAATAAGTAAAAAATCAGTTCTTATTCAGTAGTCCTACCTCCTTATGCCACCATTCATTTGTTTAATACAGGAAAAATCATTATATATGCCCGCTATAAACTGACATAAAAAATAATTTATTAATGATGAGAAACATTGAAAAACTATTTTTTTCAATTTTTTTTTTCCATATACAAATGGAAAAAAAAATAAACTAACAGTAAAAAAGGCTACAAAAAAGTCTGTTACAAATTTTCACATCTTTTACTCTGGTACGTTTTCTGCAATACTGTTCATTTCTAAACATTGAAAAGATTGTACACAACAAGCCTGGAACTTCAAAATTCATATGTCTTATTTTATTTAAAATAGATTATTTTAAACTATTCCTTGATCTAATTTTAAAGTCATTGATTTGACAAGCGAGTTTCATTCTGCCATGTTTCTTAATCTGAGCTCTAAATCCTAGAAGAACTGTTAGCCATTAGACATACATGCACATGCCTGAGAATAGATTAAGTACACCTTTCAGAAAGGATGGGAAAAAAAATCCTATCACCTGGGTGGTTTGATATTGATGAGTACAAGTGACAAAACAAATGGGAAAACAATAACACTTGGCTCAGTGCATGTCTTCTTTGCCCTTAGAACTGCAGGATTATTATCTTGACCGAAAAAAACCCAAACATTGAAAGTGATCCACTCATTATAGACAACATAAGGTATTGAGCAAAACATGGATAGATGGCATTCTGAAGAAATATGGAGTAATTTCTCTGTAAGTAAAATTTGATTATAACTTTATTTTCAACTAACTCAGAAAAAAAAAAAATATTGAAATTATCTATGCCCTGAAGACAGGAATCTCTTTTCAAAAAATGTGGACTTATTTTGTTCTTGTGACTAAAATAGTGAGATGTAATTATAGGCAATCTATGAATGCCCATTTTGTATTTTCCATTGTTCTTAGGAAAAATAGTGTTTTTCCCTGCCAAGTTTTCCTGCTAAATGTGAAGAGATTATGATTCCACAATTGAGACCACTTAGCTCATGATGTAGTGAATATATTACATTAAGACAGAGATTGACAGGAGCTGATTGATACAGGGCAAAATAGATTAGAAGGTACATTTAAAAAATCATTAAATGTCAGTAAAAAGCTTTACAGGTGAAGGATCTTTGCATTATTTTTCTAATGAGTTATGAACAGTGAATTTCTACCAAATATCTGTTGCATGTTTCAATAATGGCATGCAAAAAAAGTATAGTGCTCTAAAACATTGGCCTATGGCCTTTCTTACTCAGGAGATGAATCTTTTTTCATTACTCAGCCTTGTCCTCAGAATCCCTTGGACCTGAGCTCAGAGTGCTCTCTGTTTAATTTCAGTTTTCAGTTAACATACCTTGATGTGTTCTTCACAAAAGCTCCAGTGAGTACAGTTAAGTAATTCTACAAAAAAAGAAAAGAAAGACCCTTCACAGAGTATACAACTGCTAAAAAAACTTATTTCTGGCTTCAGCTTTTCACAGTATGATGCCCTGGGGATTAGTTGTTTTCTGTAAGACTTAACTGGGGTGAAAGATATAGCTTAATAGATTTGTGAGAAAGTTAACCATGACATCCCAGACAGTCACCCTGGACTTCGCAAGCACTTTAACTTTCTTTTTCCTTCCAGGTTTCATTTTAAAACTGCATTTAGGCTCCGAATGTTCTGAAATTCCATGTCAAGCTGCTTGTGACATCATCCATCTTTTGCTCACCAACCTTCTAGTTCAAATTTTCTGCTAATATTAACTATTTTTACAGTAGGAAATCAATATGATCTGCAGAGAGCAATTGCAAACAGCTACTACATTCATCTCAGGCTCGGGTTCCACTTCAGAAAATATTTATTCCTTCTATTGACCAACTATGCGATGCTTAGGATAATTAACCAAACTACTTAGCCAACAATAGGATGGTTGATGCAAATACACACAGATCATTTACATCTTCTGTATGCACTCGATAGCACTGATAAGAACACTGTAGGAATCTGAATCACCCTGAAAAGGAATGAGAGAAAAACACAATATGATCATAGACCGACACTCTGCTCTGAACCCTTGTACAGAATGGAAGTCTTAGTGGTTAGAAAAATTCCTAATAATTTCTTCTTCATTAATCATTCTCGTCATGCAAAATAAACCAGAGTTTATTCTTTTACCTCTTTCTATGATATCATGGATGTAAGATGGATTTACTGCTCGCAATAAGACTAAGGAAAGTCCAGACTAAGCCAGACCCTTATCAGACTTTCACTAATAATACAAATTCATTTTAGAAGGCCACAGTTCCAGTACAATTCCTCTAAATGCAATCTATAAAAGGATTCATTATCATAAATTAGCCAGTCAAGAAAAATGCAGCCTTGTCTGGACTAATGGCTGGTGGGAGCAGTCCTGGACATAATGGAAATATTGAATATCAGCTCACATATAGTATCTTTGCCCTTGCTGCTAGTAAAAATGATGTCTAACATATTTAAGTTGTTACATAAAAAGAAATCTGAATCAAGAAAAGCATTAAGAGAGACTTTTGCAAATTAGTATTTGGCAAAATTAATATCTAATTTATCATCGCAATTTCAAGTTACTGGAACCCTATCTGTTCTCTGTGGGTTGTGTTACATGGTATTAAGAATATAATTACTTTCTGCACGTAGTATTTTTGGTAGTTTTAAAATAATGACATAGCAAGTAGGGAAATGCTTTATGGCATGCAGTCAAAATTCAGTTGGTTTATTCTTCTTCAATGAATATTTAATTTATATGTAATAATGGCTTTATTAAATCCTAACGAAGAATTAGTGGGTTATAGCTTTACCAACACACAAGCTAATTTAACTGCATGATTCTGAAATTATCTAACACTTTTTTTTCTTTTTTTTTTTTTTTCAATTTGGAGAGCTTGTTTATCAGTAGAGAGAGATTTTTTTCCTTAAAGCTTATTGTCATCCAACTTCAGTATTATATGTTGTCCCCACAGATTTCACAGACAGTGTGTCCCTGTGGTATTATACTCAAGTAAATCCCCTTTTTGAGAGGCACTGGAGATTTCCTCTGCATTCACACTGATCTTTCTGCACTAATAAGCTCATGACAGCTGTGTTCAATAGAGGAAATCATAGCAGAGACTTCTGGCACAGCAGAAAAGCATTTTGCAAAAGATGTGAAAAATCCAAAAGAATAACTAGATAAGTGACACATTGGAGAACATTACAAAGTAAAGTTCTTACCTTTGGCTTGGGGCTGCTGTAGTCCATTAAGAATGACAGGGAGCTGTCCCTTGCCAGTGAGAATTTTGAGGCCAAGCATAGCACCTGAGCAGAAAGCTTTTGCTGTTCAGTGACTGTTAGCTGTCTGCCAGAAAAAAAGAAATAAAATACTTGCAGCATTAATTCAATCTCTCCCTATGGTACAGAAAATCCTCAAAAATATAGCATCAAAACTGAGGAAAAATGGAAATGTTCCTATTCAGCATCAGGGCAATGGCTTTTCTTCCCTGTTACTGCCTTTCTTAGTCATGTATATGTAAGAATGCAACTCCACCAAAAAGGACTGAGAAAATCCAGGACTAAGCCAAATGAATACTTCAGCTAGGCTAAATTATTTATCTCTCTTTTATTAGTAATACCTCCAAAAGGAAAATCTGAGCAGTTCAATATTTGTCAAGTCTCAACAACATACTTCTTTCTAACCACCATCACCTGTTAAAAGAGATAAGTGAACTTGACCACAGTGTAAGAGGCCATGCTTTTGCACTATTGCCTAGAAGTTTGCTGAGGATGAATAAGTCCAAGCAAGTCCTGGGCAAGGGTTGAGGGGGACACAGATGGAAAAGGCCAGGGGCAACGAGAGAAGTAAGCTGCAGATGAATGGCCATGAAGTGGTCTTCTGTGTGGGCTTATCTCCAGGAAGATGGCCGTCTCAGGGGGTGCTGCATATGACTCTTACCCAAGCACCCAGGAATGTCATGTAGGCAGGAGAAAGGAGGATAAGAGGGATCAGCAACCATGGTTAGATTTTCTGACATCAGATTCCTCACAATGTGAACAAGGAGGTTTTCTGACATTAGATTCCTCATGACCTGACATCTGCATGCTGAAGAAGATGCCTCCATGCTGAAGAACAAGATAGGTCTCTGGCTTCAGATCCCTCACTGCTGCTCTGCTGCTGCCAACAGACTCTCCTTCACCTGCTGCATGAGACCCTGCTGCTTCCACAACCTTGCTGCTTGTGGCCAGACACTCTGATGCTGCTCCCTTCTGCTGCTGCTCTCGCCTGCACTTTTGCCTTGGTCCAACAGAATGACGTGATGGGATGCTGCTGCATCCAGGTGGTGACTATCCCTGCTTTATGCAATTCTTGCTTTCTTCCTACCTTTCCTATAGCCCGCTTTCCCCTCCCCATCACCCTAATTCTTAGTAGTCACCACTCTCCCTTCCCCATCTTCTCTGCTGATTATTATTTGTAATAAACTGGTTGGACCACTTAATCTCATGCCAGGTATAATATATCAAAGAACCTTGCCTCCCTCATATAAATTGGAGCGAGTCACACAAGCATAGATATTTACGGAAGATTAATTAAAAGTGTACAAGAAAAGGTGTAATAAAATACATGTTCTATTCTGGATATTCTGAAGAAAATATATAGGATTTCTTTTCATATCTTCAAAAGTATTCTTGTCTGTAGAGCATTAATTTCTTTGCAGTTATAATTGGACAACACCACACATATGTCAGCATACAAAAGTTTCCTAAGCAGTGCTATAAAGACAATGGATTTAGCAACATCTCAGCTGTTACTTTGTGAGATAGTTAATATAGACTATTCAGTTTGAGATTAAGACTTTTTACACAGAATAATTTTGCCAGATGGTTTATCGTTATTCCAATTAAAAATTCAAAGTTTATTTATCCTAGACTTTCACAACACTTATAATTAGGTTTCCTGACAGCTCTCATTGTAGAGCTTTGTTTTCAGGTATTTGTCTTCTCCACATTTTGGCATTCAAATTAAATATCTTCTGTTAGATTAAGATTTTATGAAAAGATTAAACTAATTTCATTTAGCAATTTTTGAGGAAATGTATGTGTTTTTTGTTTCGTTTTTAATATATTTGCCTTTAATAATACTTTAATAATACTAACTAACAACCCTCTGCTAAATCATATCCCCGAGTACCACATCCAAAAGGTTTTTAAACACATCCAGGGATGGTACTCAACTACCTCCCTAGGTAGCCTGTTCCAGTGCTTAAATTGAAGAGTCCCTGCCTTTAGAAAGACTCTGTTTTACCTCAACATTTGTGAGACATTGCTTTACTTCAGCATCCTGAATTGCTGTGTTAATTTTTTACCAATTTATTAGTGGGAATTAAAGAAGAAGCTGACATGAGTTATTTCAACTGAATGTTAAATTCTACTTGGAATTGTATATTATTCATTATTATTATTAACCTCACAACTTTTAAAATATTTGCAGAAACTGCTTCTTTGTGATTTGCTAGTTTATTACCGTGATTTTAATACCAAGAGATCTCAATTGTACATAAATTTCATTATGCTTACAGTTACTAAAAAACTTGAAAAATACATTTGCTAATGTGAATAAAAACAAATACACACACACTGAAAAACAAAAAATCTGGTAGATGAAGAGGTAGCATGTTCTTCTTTGGTCATATGAGTTTGTAGTGTACTTTTGCTCTATTTCAGTTTATTGAGCACTAACCAACTTTGACTATATTGAAAACATTAGCCTAAGTCTTAGAGTCTTGGATTCCTATGGCATTTTGCACCTTCATTATAAAATCTGACTTTAGTTAACAAGTTTTGTATACAGTTCCCTTATTGACTGACATCAGGAGTTTCTACAAAGTGAACAAGAGGGAAGAAAATGGGCTGCTATGCTTCAAAAAGATTCACCATGAAGATTAAAGTACCGCCTTTTTGCAGTCACATACTTTCTGTTTTCTCAGCAGCTTGAATAGCTTCTACGGTGGATAGCAAATTCATGCTAAGATTAAGCTAAGGGCAGATTCATGATTTTATTTGTAGTGTTTAGTGCCTGAAGCTAAACATCAACCTAATTTAAGTATTTGAGAACAACCCAGGATATCTTTTCAGTAAAACAAAAGAGCTTGTATGTAACAAGCTCTTTGCCTTTTTCTTTTTCTTTTTTTTTCTTTTTTTTTTTTTTTTTTTTTGTGTATGTATTTGTATTCCTGCAGATGGTGAAGGAATCACCACTCTAATGCATAAATAGGCACCATTAAATCACTTCTTTTCTATATTATTTGGATTGTCTGACCAGTAAAAATCTTGGTGATTTGTTTCTCTGTTCTTCTTTTGGTATGCTTGGTTCATTTTCAGATCTGCCAAGCCAATCACACAGGAATGTGCCCTCCCATCCTTCATTTACACTGTTGAAAGCAGACTTCAGGTCAGCTCCCCAGTCAGCATCACCAGCTGTTCATTAATTCATACTTGCTAAGGTTAAAGCTCTTAGTTTCCATTCCTTTTCAGGAAGAGAAAGGAACTTGGTTTTGTTTTCAGAAAGAAAAAATTCCAACTATAACAATACTGACTTACTTTGAAACTGACATGCTCTACCAATCGCAGCATATTCTTCCCTCTCTACTGCTAGATGATGTTAATTTGCTGCTGAAGTCTTACACACAGAAGAATAAAGCAATATTTTTTAAATGCATATTGCAAAAGCACAAGAAGCAGTGAGCAACCTGAAAAATAAAAATAATCATAATTTTAAACACAGGCTGAATTTTTCACTCAGAGAGTGTTCTCTGACAATCTGTGGTCTCACCTGTGATCTCTACTCTCGTTAGGAGTTCTGCATGAACTCGTATGAAAACTGTAAGATAGATACAAAAATACAAAAGGTAGAGTGGAAAATGTGATCACAAGTGAAAAATTAAGTGACTCCCTCTTGACTCTAGTAATTCAGGATTAGCCCGAGGGGAAGCATTCACAATTTGCTTGTCTTGCAGCTGGCTGGGCATTTTATGGAATATAGTCAGGGACAGATGACCACTATGGGAACCAAAAGATTTGAACTACAGCAAATCAGAGCTGAAATTTGAGTCCTAAGGGAAGCTCTGATATTTCAAGTTTTGCTTTGTCCTGCAGAGAAAGAAAAAGCTACCATTGTAAATCTATTTGGTGGCAGATTAACAGCCAGCTAGTGTTAGACTGGAATGTTGTTGGATATTGGCTAAGCTATTTCCCTCAATTGTTCAAAACATTACAAGTCCCCTGTTAAGTTCCACTGATGTCTGTTAAACATTTACAATTCTTCAGTGTCCCTAAAATAACAACAATGAAAACTGTAATACCTGCTTTCTTAAATATTATGAAATAAATTTTAAATATAATTATTCATAGAAACTGAGGAGTAAATTAAACATTTTCACACTCTAAAATCAGAACAGAAATCAAAATATAACGCAGCAGTACGGGGATATGTAAAAAAATAATAATATTTTAAACACAGAGCCAGGTTTTTGTCTTACCTGTTATATGCCAGTGAGGAAACCAAAGACTGAAAAAAAAGAGCATATTTTGCCATGAGCATTTGAATACCGAGTGAAGGTCTATCACAAAGATAATTGAGAACATATCAGCAAATGGTTTGTCACTCAAGCTTGAATATAAGGCCTCAGCATCAGTAGCAAAAACTTGAAGAAAGTTGAAAAAATTTCCTTGAATGTGAGCACGAAAAGGCAAGCCAGCTGAAGAAGGAAGATATTAAAGGTCTACTTTTGAAGAATAAAGTGGACAGATCCTGTTCTCCACAAGTTAGTTCTCACACTCTTAGAGCTAGATCTGCTTCTAGAGCCCTCAGAGCTACATTCAGAGTCTGCCTGATATGATGGGCAATGAGGTTCAAGAAGACTGTCCCGACTTACAGGAGAAAGGAGACAAAGTATATACATGAATAAGGGACTCTGTCTGAGAAAATTAATTATCAAATACAGCAACAAATATTGTTTTAAAATGTTTTTACTGAAAGAAAAACTTTCTCTCTGTCTTTCCTTCTTTTGTCATTTGAAGATTAAAAAGGGAATGGGGAGGGGATAAGGTGGGGGGGGGGGGGGGGGGGAGGGGGGAGCAGAGCAGAAGGGGAAAAGAAGAAAAATGAAAATTGAGAAGAAATGTGTTTCATTTTGTTGCAAACACACAGTATAGCATTCCTTTGTTCTTAGTGCTAATGGTGTGAAAGGGAAAAAAATATTTTTTCTGCCTGCATACAGCTGTGCAGCCTATTTTTTCCATGGGCCAAGAGTCATCACCATTGTATGAAATGAATGAAACAGGGTAGGTCAGGACAAACACATAATCATAATCAGATGCTTCAGGGATCTAGACCATCAGGGGAAAGGCTTCATCACACTTCAAGAAAGCAGACAGTAATGTGAAACAGGAGAGGAATAAGATGATGTCTTTCCCAGGAGCCTCAGAAAAGCAACTAGAAAAATAATAGGCAGGAAATAAGGAAGACCAAAGTCAGAGAAGAACAAAGATGATACTGAATCAGGAAAAGAAGGAAATGGATCAGGGATAGGAGATGCTCGCTAGCTACGGAAAGATCATCGGGGGAAATCACTTATTTGGTGCTAAGAAGAAAAAATAAAATCAAACTAAAGAAAAGAAAAAGCAGTGAACCACTGAGTCACACAAGTAGTGCAGAGTAAGTAGCATGCTGTTTCAACGTGATCAGGCAAATACGGTGATAGACAAGAATCCATTGGTATAAGAGATGGCAAGAGTCCCTTGGAGAGGGGATATGTGGATGCAAACATGTCACTGCTATGAAAGCAAAAAGCTTGTAGTGGTTCAGTTGCATTGTTGAAACATCTAGAGCTACGGCTAGAGATATATGCAATGCAAGATGTAAACAGCCACAAGTCTTTAAGTAATAAATCAAGTCACTGACCCGACTTTCAGCATGAAATATATATATACACATGTATATATATGATGGTACTATGCATGTACTGACTGCACAATCAACAGCTGCAGATCTAGATATTTAGTGTGCTACATAATCATTCCCCTGCATCAGTCAATTAAAGAATCCCTAAGTTCACATTAACATAGAATGCACTAACTGCACCCAAGGAACCACTAGAAATGCATCACATTAATATGAAAGAGTCTAATGTCTCCCAAAACAGACATTGTCAGGATACACCCAAAGGGCCACAGTGAAGTTGTTACAGCATACTACATCCAAAATTTGTGGATCAAATGCTTGTTTAATAGGCTGCAATGTGAAAGAATATAGGAGGTATTTCCCATAATACCAGGCATCCATGGATAATAGGAAAAACTAATAAACTTCCAGAAGGAATGACAGATTAGATTTAAACTGAGAACATGCCAACATGATGTTTTCTTGGGAAAATTTGTACTCTTCTTTCATATTGTACTCTTCTTTCATATTTTCAAATGTGAAAGGTTTACTGGTGGTAGAAGAGTTGAAGCTGTATAATTTCATAGGAGGGATCACAGGATTGTTCAAATTGGAAGGGACTCTTTAAAGACCATCTAGTCCAACTCCTTCATAATGAGCAGAGATACCTACAGGTAGATCAGGTTTCTCAGAGCCCAGCCCAGCCTGACCTTAGCCATTTCTTGGGATGGGGCATCATCCGGGCACACCTGTTCCAGTGCCACAATAAAATTTCCCCAATACACATTCATTTTCATTCAAAAGCATGTACAGTTTCACTCAGAAGTTGTTTAACTCATAATAATGCTTTTTCAATATCTTCTGGGTCTGTCCCTGTAAGAAGACGCTATTTGATATCATATAGAAATTGCACAATTGCAAATACCTAAAAATACAGTTTGAATCCTTCTGCTTTCCACTGTTAATAATTTAGGTATCTCTGAAGGACTTTGAAAAATTTGCTGTTCCTTTGGTTATACACAGTGACTTAATATTGCGACAAGATACTGCATCATCTTATGTTGATGAAAGTAAATGATTTTTCTAAACACCATTCGGAAACTTCATAGAAGTATCTTGAAAGGAAAAAATGAGGGGAAAAAAACATGAAAAGGGGAACAGTCCTTCTCCCTAACAAAACTTGACCTTAATGAAATAGCTGGATGCTACAATACAAACCTAAAAACTGCATTCAGTTACTGTAACTGATCTCAGCCTACTCCAGCAATCTTACTACTAATCAAACTGCAGAAATTGTTCGAACTGAAAAGTATGTTTCCAGAGCTCTCTTTGTTCGTGAGCTGACTGCTTAAGTTTTATTTTTGCTTATTGTCAAGGACCATGTTTCTGGTGTAAACTAGTTAAGGCCTTCTAGCACAGCAATGTAAGCAAATCCACATAACAGAGGTGGAATTAATTCTGACCAAAAAGTGCTTTTGCTTACAATGATTTATAACAACCTATTGAGACAAATCTGTTATCTCAAGAAAAATAATGGCAGCAAAGAAAAGATTTGTTACCATGTCACATAAAACAGCAAGGCTTCTAGAATGGAAATGTCTTTAGTAAAGCTTCAGCCTCAGGATAGTAATTTCAAATGATTACAGTAATTTAAATAATTTCTTCTTCAGGAATAGAGAGTTGCTATCCTAATTATTCTTTTAAACCTTTGACAGATGTACTTTGGGGCAGGGGAAGAAGGAATTACTAAATTTAAGTTAATGTACATGCTGAAACTGGTTTCCTACTTTTTCTCACTGGTTTGATATAAAGCTTTGCCAGCAAAGGCACTTTGATGTCAGGATCTTTTTCCTGTATCTGTTCAAGTATACATCAACAAGCCAAGCAAAGAAACAAACAAACAAAAACAGAAAAGAAAAAAAAAAAACAAAAACATGGAAGAATACCCTGTAGATTCCTTCCAAAGATAAACTGCCCGAGGTGATAAGTACAGCCAAAGAATCCAGCTGATTTGCAAATGATAAACTTTTTTTCAAAAGTGCATAAATAATTTAGAAGCCTAAGTTACATATTTAAAAGAAAAATAATTTTCTTGGTCCCACTGACCTCTGTTGAAATCTGTGATATATATTTCTAAATTACTGGTACTGAAAATAGAAATAGCATCTTGGTGAATCTTCATTCTGCCCATCTGGCCCTGCCTCTGATCATACTGCTTTTCTTAGCTGGATATCCTTCTTTAGAAATCCCTAAGCAAAGCCCTACTTTCACCTTCTCTAAAAACTCTGGAAGCCTGACATTTTGTCCAGAAAAATTCAAGGTATAACAAACCACTACAGACAATTAAGTGTTTACAAACACTTATGCATAATTTGGCTTGACACATCCCAAGCCATACCTGAGCTAAAGCCCATGAGCATTCAGTGCCATGTAGATATTTTAAATGAGGTCTGGAAGCAGAACCTTTTCTTGGTTACTCTGCACTGGGAGGGAGGGAGTATTGATCTACCAGAGGGAAGAAGGGCACTACAGAGGAACCTGGATAGACTGAATCGATGGGCCAGGGTTAACGGCATGATTTTCAATTGGGCCAAGTGTCAGGTCCTGCATTTTGGTCACAACAAACCCAGGCAACCCTACAGACTTGGGGAGGTGTGGCTGGAAAGCTGCCTGATGGAAAGGGACCTTGCTGTGCTGATGGACAGTTGGCTGAATATCAGCCAGCAGTGTGCCCAGGTGGCCAAGAAGGCCAGTGGTATCCTGGAATGGTGTGGTGAGCAGGACTAGGGAAGTCATCCTGCCCCTGTACTCGGCATTGGTGAGGCCTCACCTCAAGTACTGTGTTCAGTTTTGGGCACCTCAGTACAAAAAGAACATGGAGGTACTGGAGCAGATCCAGAGAAGGGCAATGAGGATTGTAAAGAGCTTGGAAAATTAGCCCTATGAGGAGAGGCTGAGGGAGCTGGGGCTATTTAGTCTGGGGGAAAAGGAGGCTGAGGGGGAGACCATATTGCTTTCTTCCAGTATCTGAAAGGTGCTTACAGTGAGAGTGGGGCAAGTCTCTACTCACTGGTGACAAGTGACAAGATGAGGGGAAACAGCCTCAAATTGAGCCAAGGTAAGATTAGGTTGGATGTTAGAAAACATTTCTTTACAGAAAGAGTAGTTAAACCCTGGAATAGGCTGCCCAGGAAGGTGGTTGAGTCACCGTCCCTGGATGTGTTTAAGAGCCATTTGGATGTGGTGCTCAGAGATATGATTTAGCAGAGGGTTGTTAGAATTAGGGTACTATGGCTAGGCTGTAGATGGACTTGATCTTTGAGGTCTTTTCCAACCTGAGTTATTCTATGTTTCTATGATTAGAATTTGTATGTGGAACTGTTTTGATAACAGTCCTATTCCAGAATCTGTTTGCATAGCCCTTCTTCCATGATTTGGATATGCCTTGAGAAAGAAAATACTTCTAAATAAAAATGCTTCAATGTACCAGGAGGTAAGAGTGGTTTGTTTGTTGTTTTTTCTTTGCTTTCTTTCTTTTCTTTTTTTTTTTAATACATTGTTGCAGAAAACATTAGAGCAGCTGTCTGAGGGATACTAGACAAATTCAACACTGTATAACAGCCAAAAGGCACCTTAATTACTTGGAGAGTCAGGACTCCATAACAGAAAGAAGTGGCTTTCATCTTGTGACATCAAGGAATAGCCTTTTGCAGAAGACTGCAAAGATTTTACAAGTGCAAAGAAAATAAACCTCAATTCCCAGCATGCGTCCCCTCTCAGCCACATACTTACTTCTTATATCTCCACAGGGATACCAAAAGCCAGCACAGTTAATACTCAAACACAGCTACTGAATCTTCTTTAGAAGCATTGCTTGAACTTTATTTTCTGCAAAATGTCTTAAAACAAACACTTTAGGTCTGTCAGTATGCAAAAACCTGCCTGACATCAATAGTGAGACTATACAAGCTGGAGGCACAGAAATGTTTGTGTAACTATCATTTCTTTCATGTTGTACACAGGGGTTACTTCTTTTGAACTTAAGGTCTCAGTTCAGGCCCTCCTAGGGCAGCCAGCCTGTCATGTGGTTGAGGGTCATGCAAAGCAAACCCACAGAGCTGTCACTGTTTAAAAGTCCCTAGTATTTTCCAGTACACACCCCAGGCTAAGTTCTACAGCTATGCTAGCACAGATGCTTAAGTAACAGGAATAGAAGAAGGCGAAAATAAAAGACATACTTTTCTACACAGTGAAAACTGAATAATTTGGGTTCATCATAAGGCAATAACATCACTGACTCCAGCACAGACTTCCACTGTCACCAGCTGAGAAAACAGACAAGGCCACATCTGAAAGAATACAGAAAAGGAAATGGTCTTTGTATACACCTACTAATATCTACTTAAATACTTTTTACTTCTCCATTATTTCCAAAGGAAAGAGAAGAAAACAGGAAGAAAACAGAAAGAGTTGCTCACCTTCAGTACTTAGTCTAGCTATTCTTGCTTATCTTTTCCTGGTTAAAATTTCAAGAACAGAAAATTTGATTTTAAAACATTTTTGTTTTACCCTTACCACATTAAATACTGAGAAGTGAGGATATAAAGCAAGGAAATTAATAGATTAATGGATTAATCTATATCTTAATTAGAACAGTTGCATGATGGAGAGCTAGGTACATATCACCTGTTTCAGTGACATTCAATATAATCAAATTTTCAATAATGCTGAACTTTGATCATTAGACATTGAAATTCTCAAATTTCCACAAAGTTATCAAGATAAATGAGCTAAAAATGCTTCAGAGGAAAAAACAAAAAACAAACAAACAAACAAACAAACAAAAAACTAAAACAAACAAACAAAAAAAACAATAACAACCCAAAACTATCTATCTTTAAGCATCAAACAGGAGCTTTGGTGCCAGGTTCACTTCCCACAGCTTTCATCTTCTCTGTGCTTAAAATTGGCTGCTAATATTTTTTTTCTACTCATCTTTTTCCTCCATGTAGAATTTAAATTTACAACTCTGAGGGAAAAAATCTACTGCCTTATTAAATATTTCTACATCATGCACATTATAGGTCTATAATAGTTTTGAGAATTTGTGCAATAATAAAAAAGCTTGGAGTCTTCAGAATGTTAAAGTACCTGTATGTTTTCCTTCTACCACATGAACCCATCATTATTTCTTTCTGAAAAATAGGGCAGAAATGTAGAATTGAGCATTTGGATTTAACTGTGAACGGACAAAGTCCAGATCATACAACAAAACCCAGTGACGTCACTGATTTACACAGCATGGGTACAGCTATGATTACCTAAAATTCTAAAAGACAAAATGATTCATCAATGACTTTCATTCAAAAATGGAAGGACCTGATCTGTACTTCTAAGAGAGCAGCCCTTCACAATCCTGTAGGGTGACACTCTGGATTGTGTCAGACACTGCAGGAGTTTTGTCAGGAATAAATTACCCAAGGGACTAGGCACAAAAACTTTTCATAGAAGACATCAAAGGATAAGTACTTTATAGTGAATTTTGACTATTATGCATGCAAAATGAATCTAAGCAGCAATTCCGATAGTAAAATACTCCAAAACTTGTTTCAAAGCTCTGAACTGAACTCGTCTTTCACTCCTCTTTAGAATGACACCCTATATTCAACAAAGTATGCAAATAAATAATGAATATTGTGAAATCCTCCTGTATGCCTATATAACTTCTAAAATATGTTCAGGGAATAAAATCTTTACTTAATTCAGCAGCAGACAAATAAATAAATAAATAAATAAATAAATAAATAAAAATCTGAATTCGTAGTAAAAATTCAAGGTTAATATACAAACACATCATGGTAAAATACCCTTAAAAAGAGGAAGCCACAAGACAGCACATTATCAGGATCAAGCACTGAGCTGTAGCAGAGAGCAGCCAAGGCTGACACTTCCCCACCTGGCTGATGGCTGCCTTCCCAGCAGGATCTTGCACTGGGGTTGTGTGCACAGCAGTGTTTCAGTCTCAGCCAGTCACTGTCATCCTGTGTGCTGGTCAGGAAAAATACTTCTCTGTGTGCTTGTAGTTGGAGTATGATCCTGTTTGGAAGTTTCCACAAATCTGGAAAATGCCCAGAGAAGTGTGTTCTAAAGAGCTATAAATGAACAAAAGGCAACAAATGAACAAAAATCCATGCATTCAGAATTCTTATATTTTACTTAGACAACCATGGCTACTGTTCATTTTTCATCACATGAAAAGGGTTGGATCCTATACAGTGCTTATTGTTCTGGCCGCAATCCAGTAAAGCACTCAAAGGAGTGCTGGGCTTAAGTCTACGAGTAATCTACAAGGGAACTATTTACAAACTTACAGCAAGTAGGTGGCTAAGTGAATTGCTTGATAAAGGTAACAGTCATTGGTGATTCTTTACTGGCAGGTTTTAGTACATTATGTTTCCCATCAGTCTCACTTAGCCTTTTAGCTTAAAAGGAATAAAAAATATTAGAAGAAAATATAAGATCTTTCTGAATAATCAGGAGATGTACTTTTTCTTAGATTTTCTACATGAATTATACGCATCATCTTCATGGTAACCTTTTCAGGGAGAAGAAATAAAGAAAATTATGTCTATGTCCTTTGCTATCCTCTAGTT
The DNA here is from genome assembly GCF_054131305.1 of Coturnix japonica. Lineage (NCBI taxonomy): Eukaryota > Metazoa > Chordata > Aves > Galliformes > Phasianidae > Coturnix > Coturnix japonica. Next base: position 36,291,139 of record NC_140665.1, read on the forward strand.
ATACCTCCATTCCATTCAGTTCTGTTTGTCCCCTCTGGTACTATAGCAATCCAAAGAGAAATACAGTACACATAGAAATTATAATAACATTATCTGTGATCTAACAAGCTGCAGAGCTGTAGTCACTTGGACCTGATCAGCTAACATTAAGAGGATAAGAAATATTTATGAAATCATTCCTACAGAAATATCACTGTGGTGGCAGTATTTGTTGTTACAAGACATTTCCAAAAGAGGTCTCTGTTTCACATACTAGGAAGAACACCAGAGATATAGGAAAGAACGTATAGCCCAATTCAGTATCTGGTTTAAGCAGGGCTTTCAGCTTCCTTGAATGAGAAAGCAGCACAAATATGCACACCAACTGTACTGGTGGAGGGACTGATGATATATCCCAATGTGAAACAAGAGTCAGGCCCTGTATGTTCTTACTTTTATTTAAAAGTTGATTTGGCAATGGAATTATCTCATTCTTATTTTTATGTATTATTTTTCTCTTTTTCTTTTCTTCACATATATTATATTTCTCTGACGGTAAGAAGAGTCTGAAGTTTTGGTTCCCAAAATTAGAATTAATGGAAAAACTCCAGTTGCACTTAATAGAGATTTCCTCAGAAATGCAACAAGCACCTCAGAAAAATCATGCTAAGCTTTCCCAAATATCTACAGATTGTTTCTTCTTCAAATCTTCATTCCTAGATCATTTGTATTTCAAGTATGAATGATGCTTTATAGGTAAGCATGTGAGAGCTTGAAAGAAAGACTAGAAATCCTGCCTAAAAATATATCATTTATGTCTTAAGTTCTAAATCATTTTTATTTATTTATTTATTTTTAATGTTAAATCAGTTACATACAAACTCATAATGAACTCAACACAAACTGCTGCCAGTTTTTCTTCATTTATACCAGAGTGCAATTTCAGAGATGCCAAAGCAAAAAGCTAGTATGTACTTCTAAATAGAATCAAAGACTTACTCAGTTCAGGCTCTAAGTGAGTTCACATTCAAAGTGCCAGTTTTGCACATTTGATTATAACTGCAATGTCCATAGATAATTGGACTGCAAAGTCATAAATAATTTGTCTCATCTGTTTCTATGTCAGATTTATTCAATTATAAATAGAATAATTTATTTTGCAACCCCTACAAAATTAACACTCTTGCAAAAAAAAAAAAAAAAAAGTCAAGGCACTCTCATTTCTGGCTGGTTAACAAAGCAGTGAGATCCTGAGGTTCGAGGTAAAAATTCATTTCATTATACAAAGGTTCAAATTCAATTCTTTTTCTACTTTTTCTAGACCTGTACTGTCTCTACTGATCCAGTCAGAATGTTTATTTTTTGTCTGTTAACAATTGTTTTTTTTCGTTAGAAGAGAAATGTGAAAGATTTTCACAGATCTGCTGAAGGGAGAATTTAATTGTTTAATCAATGAATTTTTGACCTTGAATACCAATAACGAAAATTTTTTTCCTAAGTGACCAAGTTTTTTTTTAATCTGTAATTGGATAAGCAGGGGAGGCAATGATGCAAGGGAAAAAGACGGTCCCTTTTAGAGTTTGCTTTTCATGTGGGGTATTTCAGTGTCTTGGAAAAAAAACCCTCAAACAGCAAAAATTTTACACGGCTGATTTTGACTTCAAACTCACACTGAGTTAATGGGACACCAAAACTAATGTTCCATGTCCTACAAAATGAATAACTGTGAACACATGTTAAGGGTGTAATGTTAGATAAATTAAAGACGATTTTCATTAATGGATAGCTGAGATGACAAAAACCTTTTTATGCTAAGTGTAAGAAATAGAAATGTGTTGAAAATCTTCTTGGTCCTCTATTCTGTTACAAAAAGCAAAAACAAAAACAAATGAAATCAAGGGGATTTCTGATTTTGATGAGCATTCTTTGATTATGTACGTAGTGACTCAATGAATTACCATTTGTGATTTGATCATTGCTACAGTATGACATTGAAAATACTCATCCAGATACATAATTACTTATTAGTTTATAAACACTATATAAATTACAAACATGGTCAAAAAGATCTGAAGTATTTGTTGAATACCTCACTTAATATATTTAGGTTGGATATATGTGTGTACATAATTGTATATACAATATTGTATACAATACCTTATTGTATAAAATATTTATCTTATATTCAACTTAAATCTCCCCTCTTTTAGTTCATAGCCATTTTGCCTTGTCCTATCACTATTAGACTGTGTAAAATGTCAATACTGGAAGACTGCAATGTGGTCTCCCCAGAGCCTTACCTTCTCCAGGCTGAAAAAGTCCAACTCCCTCAACCTTTCATCATAGAAGAAGTGCTCCAGCCCTCAGATCATCCTTGTGGCCACCCTCTGAATCCACTCCAATATTCTGATCTATTCCAATTAAGTTTCTACATACAACACCAGCTTTGTAAAGATGAGTTGTGGTGTCAAAGCCAATAACCTCTTATTTCAATGCCTTAGGAGCTGAAATACTGATTACTGAAGTCTGAGGGAAAAGTGGAACTGTGCTTCAAGAAAATGCAATTTGAACCCGTCTCCTCTCCAAGGAGAAATTATATGATGGAATGTTTCTCCACAAATGAGAGAACGTGAGGTATGAGAATAAGTATTATTGCATGAGCTGACACTAGCCAATTCTAAACTGCAGATATCTGCTTGCTGTGCATGGATATCAAATAGACACTTATACCACAAAACATCCGGATAACATTGAGAAGTACTGATTCTGCTGAAACTACAACTTTTCCTCCTGACTTGGCAGGAAGGGCTGAAATAATTTATCTTAAAAGAGCTGAACCAGCATAATATAGCTCTGTCCTTCATTTCAAAACATGGGGAGAAAAAGTAATGGACAGAAATAGCCCTAATAGTGCTGGCACACAATTGGCCATATTCATTAAGGATGCAGATGAAATCTCAGGTTACTTTCAGCTCTTTAGATCTTTTCAGTTGTAAGGACTATTGCTATATTTACTTAATAAAGAAGGCTTATTAATCTCTTGATTCTTGTAAAATAAATACTTTTTTATGTTTGTTGATGTTCAAAAGCAGAAATGAATGTAAATGTAGAAAATTTAATCTGCAGCACATACTGTTTAGCTCAAAACTGTATTAAGACTACCCTGAAATTACTTTTTATGTGTTTGAATAATAATAAACCTTTGCAATGCACAATTAATACTCATTATAACTGGCTAATACAGTAACAGAAATAAAACCTGCTTAATGAATTTATATCACTGGGCTTTATCAGCAAAGGAATTGTAGCACTTCTACATATGTCTGTAGTATCTACTCTGCAATCTGCAAACATTTTCCAAGTATGATCTTTAAGTCTATCTTTAAGGTATCTTTAAGTCTATAAATCAAAGTGACCCTCACAGTTCAGTATCTTCCCACTGTCCCATTTAGAGAAATAATTTGGCCCATATTTGCTACTGGGTGAGAATTTTGTATAACCAGAGTCCAAAGTGAAGAAGCTTTAGCAGATGAGAAGAGGTATGTTTGCTGCATGAATTCCAGTCTAGTACTGCCATAGTAGTTATGGCTTTACACTTTGTGGTAATACTTACTGAGAGTAGTTCAAGTCCTTGGACAGGATTGTCTGCTGCTGTATTTTATTCATTGAACAAGATCTTCGTCTGGGGACACAGTTGCTTTTGTCTAATTGCTTTGTAACTTCTCACACTTGACATTCCCCGAAGACATTCACATAATCTATCACTTACCTGAAAATAAACAAAAAAAAATCTCCTGAAAGCTAAGACAATAGCTCATGATACTTAATTAAAACCTCTACATTAATTAAACTCTTGGTTTAAAGATTCCTCTAGATGGAAGTTTCTTACTTCAGTACATCACGCAAAACTAGTGTTTCATATTAACAAATTCATGCAGAAGGTACATTTAGTATTTTTCATTTATAAATTTCATAGGCAGCCATGAATTGTGTTAATTGTTAGTTCTCTACATGGAATAGTTATGAAGGCAGCTCCTAACATCAGGGATTAAAATAGTGCTTGGTGAAATCGGTAGAGAAAATGAAGTAAAATGTGGTACTTTACACAAGAGAAAAGAGATCTGTAAACTAAAGATGAATTGGTTATTTTCATGACACACAACAGAGTCAGGAAGAGAGCACAAATGTCCTGAGTTTGAGACCTATTTCTTAAAAGATAAAAAAAAAAAAAGTCTTTCAAAGAATAACAGTGTACTTGCTTTCAGAAATCTATCTCATATTACTAATGTTCACCAAAGAATGCAAACAAAATATAGGAACTCTTTATTGAAAACTGGCATTTTAGTCATAATGAGCTCCTTAACCATCTCAACAAATTAAGGGTAACAACCTTTTCTTCTGGTTCAGCTAACCTGTTCTCAAGAACAGTCCTCTATTCCCAGATAAGCAAGGAAAAGGTAACAGATTTTTCCTTCATGCAGTTCAACAGTATGAACTCACAGTACATACTGCTTACCCATGGAATTACTTCCATTATTCATTCTCTTAAACTTTCATTTACATAACTGCTTATAATTTTATTCCACAAATTCAATTTTTACCAAACTCTATCCAGAATGCACTAAAAATAATGAAATCTTTGATTAATCTAGTGCCAGCAAGAATGATATACTCTTCCTCATTTCTTAGAACCATTAATTCGTCTTTGCACTAGCCAAGATAATTAGCAAATCTTTCTTTTTCCATATGCATTCAGTCCCTGGTGATGCCAATAAAGCTTCAAATTTGAAACTCTTTCTGTCAGAAAATCCTATATTTTCACTTTCTAATATGCCCTTTTTATTCCTCTAATTCAGATTTGATAGGCCCTGGATCTCAAATCCAAGGCTTCAACCTGGGGTTAATAGGAATGAACAGTTGGCTCATAACTGCAATTTTTGCATTATGTTGCCAAATTTATTTTTAGAGTCCTGTTGACTTCAAGGGGACTTTCCTCAATGAATCAGTCCCTCCTCTCTCTTGACAGATTTCGTTCTCGAGTCAAAGTTCTAAATTTCATCAGTATGTATTACTTCTCTTCATCACCTTAACAAGAAGATGGTAATTAGTGTTGGCAATTTTTCCATCTTAAATCACACGGGAGCAGGAAGTCATTCATTGTAATTCAGGTGTTGTTGCAGGATCACTGCTGAAATGATTTATTTTACTTTATTTTACTTTGTATTTAAAGTTGGTATAATCTTTGCTGAGCAGAGATCTGACTGAAGTGAGTCACTTCAGTGCAGATGTGCTGAATTTTTATTCTGGCTTCCATCAGCCACCTGTTTAGCCATTCTTAATGTGTTTCAAAACTGACCACTCTAGCTTGCCATAGAATCATCACAAACCTTTGTTTGCCATCTTGTGCGGGACTCAGAGATGGAAAGTTGTATAAGAAGTATGTTTTGATTTCAACAGATACATTAAGATATACAGAAGCAAATCTTCACCTCCAGTACTACACAAAACATACAGCTGGAGATGTTGCTAGTGTTCTGATAATGACCCTGTCCCCTCTACACACTGGAAGTATTCCCACTTCAGAGAGAGTTAAAGGTGGAGCTGAAGAACTCAGCAAGAGTGGCATTTTAGGAAAAACTATAGCCATTATAATTTTTTTCTGCTCTAATTCGTGACTTGGATCCACTCATTTCCAGTATAAGGAAAGGTAGCACTAGACTGCATTTTGCTCTCTGCCATTCACATATGATCTGGCTGCTACTTGTAACATCACGGAAGAGTCTAAGGTTAGAAATATAAACATCCTGTTCAACTCAGCAGGCCATAAACAGAGCTCATTAGAGTAGTGTCAACAGGTTACACTTGTACAGGACATCAGTTCTTCATTAAAATTAATAGAGCCAAAAGCCAGGAGGGAACAATGTTATTTAAAAACTCTGGCCTTGCATGTAACACTTGACCTTTGCCTGCATTCATCTAGGTGTCAAATCCAATCCGAGCTTTGAACTTAATTTTCAAATTTCCACTGACAAAGAATCCATCAAAAACCTATGTAAGCTGTTCCGATGCTTAAGCAACTTCTCAGCTAAAGATAATATCTGACTTTGTCTAATTTCAGCTTCCCCATACTGGATCATCTATTAGCCACTTTCCTGCTTTCCAGAATGGCCTGTGCCATTATCAAATTACCACTGAAACTGACTTCTTGAAAGCTTCATTTATTTAAGTCCTCTAGTTTGTCATGTTAAGGCATACTGTCTATGCTACATTTAGCATGTTGGTCTCTCATGCAGTTTCCCATTTAAACTTATCCTGTTTTTTGTTTTTGTTTTTGTTTTTGTTTTGAAATGGTAAAACCAGAGCTGTGCACAGATTTTAGTAGCTTAAATACAAGAAGGACCAGAGCCCTCTGCTCCACACTGCACTCTACTCCTGGAGATGATTCTGACCTTTAACACTTACCAGAGGTATCTTCATTCCCATTGCTGTGATATAAAGAGGGAAGTCAAACACACTGAAGTTTGATTCCATAACTTGTCACACTATATGCCTTCAGTTCCACATGGCCTTTTAACCAGCAATGGTTAAGCTGATTTGACAGACTTAGATATGTAAAGATTTACACACCTCAGGACCTTGTGTCCAGATTACAGATGAGGTGCTCTAGGCAATGTCATTAAACATGACTTCAACCTTGCTTCCACCAGGAGGGAATCTACATCAGCTATGCACATGGGGTAAATTCACACCTAAAGTGTACCTGGTTATTTGTAGAAAGGTAGTGCATAGTCAAAAGAATTCCTAAAAGACACCTAGTTCTTGGCTTACATAGTCTTAGCAGATTGACAACTGACAATTTTATTTTTTAACAAAAAAAGAAAAAAGAAAACAAGAGAAAAAAAGAAGACAAATGTTGGACTCTCTTGTCTACATCATTCATCTAACCCTACGCTGCTCACTTATGAGCTATAACCCTACAGAAGTTTTACAGAAGGGTTATTCTTTTACCTTTGGCATAGTTTGCATAGTTATTCTTTTCTCCAAGGCTAGGCCCCACACAAATTTTGTCTTTTGTTCTGTTAACAAAAGAGAAATAAATCACATGATAAAAATGTTCATGTTGTCTTATTCCTTATATAGAGTTTTAACATTCCAAAGCAAGTTTAGTTTCCAACAGAAATAACTAAAAGCATAAATCAGTAAGCATAATGTTTGACTGCTTCTTCAGGGACAGTTCATGTTTCATGCTCATTCAGGTTCAAAAAATGTGTCTAAAGCAACAATTACTTTATTTCATGCTGTGTAAGAGCTAATCACAGACACCAGCCCTTTCTACAACAAGGTACTGTGGGGGTAACTGGTGGTACTTTAAAATAGCTAAATAAGAAGTTTGAACATTTTTTTTTAAACATAAAATTCAGATTTATACTACTCGTTAGTTTAGAAATTCTTTGGTGAAATAATGACATATAGGCTAGTATTTTAAAATAATAATTTTAGAAAGTGAGGGAATCTTACATATTTAGTATCTCCCATTTTCACTTCTCATATGGAGTAAGAGGCTGTTGCTGTAGCACCCAAATCTAACACTCGGTCACACCATACATTATGCAGCAGATAGTGCTGCCCTGCTATGCAACCATGTGCAGAACAAGACAGACATTTTTCATAATTTGCTTAATTTTAAGCTTCAAGGTATAATTAGCTATTTTCTCATAGTCACAATGCTATAGTTTTCTTCACACTACTTTAACATATCAGCTGCAAACTGTTTATCTATAATGCAAGCAGTGACAAAATAATTATTTTTCTTAGACATCTGTTACCAAATTACTAAAAATTCACTAAAGAAAGTAGTAAAATACTCTTTCTTAAAAATGTACTAATCATTATATATTTTCATACATAAATATTATTGCTTTTGTTTGAAATTTCAAGCAGACAATATGCAATCATAAATGTAAGGCAGCATGGTTACTTAAATAATCAGTGGGATGGGAGGTGTTGAGGAGACATTTTGTTTCTTAAAATGTGATCAGCAAATTATTGAATAGCTTATTGCTCTTGCCATGAAGTTGAATTTGTCTCATCATAGTCATATCTAGAGCAATAGATGCTCTCACAAATGTGGAATGATGACTGAAGGAGCAGGCAAAAGCTGGGCTGTGAGTGGTATTATGAGAAATGACTGCTGGGCGCTGCAATAATACTAACAATGACTGCTTCAGGGAAATCACTTTCTATAATCATATTTTCTCACTGTAAGATTACTGTACCATGAAAGTATTCTTTTCAAGTAGCAGGGCATAGTCAGCAATTTTTTGCCTTGGGTAAAAGCTGCATCCTATCACTAAACTCTACGGCAATACTGATGTCAACAGGACCATTTCCAGCATAGCTTTCTAGAGTTAAAGTATCTGAAGGAATGCAGGAGAAGTAAAAGAGGATAAACACTAGAGAATCAAATTCTCCCTTATTTTGTTGGCACACTTATTGACATATCTAAGACTTTTATAAATTGTGACTGAGCACTTGCATTTATCTTTGAAATAAATAACTTTCAGCACATGTTTGAGGGGGTCTGCTCAGAGAAGGAGGAATGGGCAAGAAACTGGGACAAATATAAGAACTTCTAGCTAGCACAGAGAGACAATTTCTTTCTGGCAGGGATCATTATCTCAGTAATCTGGCATGACTTTATCATACTTTAAGTATTATCACACAGCCTCCAAATGAAATTTTTCCTTAATGGTATCTTGTGAATAATAGGGGAGGAGGGAAGACATCTGGGATGCCTATGGTGATAGCCATAAGTATAGTAAAATCATCAAAATCATAGCTAGAACAGATGTTGTATTTGCCAAAATATTTCATAACAGTGCTCTCTGCCATTGTATTTAAAGCAGCAAGGAAAAAAAGATAGTATTTTTCAGCAACAGCGGCTGGGGATGCGTATTAAGAAAGATGGGGAAAGAAACACAAAACATCTGTACTAATGCCAGCCTTAGCAGATTGAAGTTCTTCTTCTCTTTGGGCTGGTAAGAGGACTTCGAGACAGTTCAGCTAAAAGAGGACTATTAGGAAATATTTTAGTATTGAATACTACTGCTGTTGTTTTAAAATATATAGCCAGAATATATCTGTCCTGTCCATCAGGACAGCATATAGAAATGATTCTTGTATTTCATCAATAATCAGGAAAAGCAAAATTCACATACATAAAAGATCATCTGTAGGTAATAATATACCATCTCAGTTTCGCACAGCAATAATCTTTCAGCTTTCTCATTTTCTTGATTTTACTTTTAGTAGAATCTCTTCATTTCATCTGGTACACCAAAATAATATCAACCTATGAAAGTTCCCTAACCTTTGTAATCACAAGAGGAATCACATGCCACTGATCTTCTCTGAATGGCAATCCTACTAATGTTCCAGTACTCTGAATATTATCTGAAGTTCCTTTAATTCTTCATCTAAAAAGATTCCTGGGTTTAGAGAACCTATAAGGCAGAATTGGGAAAAAAAATATACTCCAAGTGTTTTCAGTTGGTTGTTTGTTTTAGGTTTTGGTTTTGGTTTTTAATCCTACAAAATGTGGAGCCAATGCAATCATTTATATTTGTATAAAGTTCAATCACATTTCTTCATCTGTTTGTATATATCAAAGTAGTCAGATCAAGATGAATGTCAGTCATTTGTGTGTATGTCTAACTCATATCAGTTCCTCAGTAGAGGTTCTTACAAATGAATTGACCAGAGCCTAATTTAGAAAGACTGATATTAGGGAGTTTCAATATTTTATCTTTTTGAAATTTCTGAACTCAACAATGTGTATACATACAAAACAAGTTCCATTTTATACTGAGAATTCCCCAAAATTATCTTCAGTGACAGACAGAAATCTTTCCCTTCCTCAAGAAGCTCTTGTTTCAACCTGATAGCTGTCCTGAAAATAAATAAATAAATAAATAAATTTACCTTCATTCTAGAAAAACATTTGTGAAAAAAAACAGCCATAGTCACATGGACAGAAAACAGATCCCAACAGTAAGTATAAAATATTACTTCAGAAATAAACAAGTCTAAAAGAAAGGAAGTGTCCTTTAAAAACCTTAGTAGTAACAATACCATTTGCCACCATAAAATTTTCTCTGCTCTTTGGTAAATAATGCAGCTGTTATTCTCTCACTAGTAGCAATCTGAGTTGCTTTTAAAACTGTCAAAGGAAATGCTACTGCTCAACTAAGCAACATCCACAAGTGCATCTATTACTGTATGCTGATTCTCTGCAACAAGGGAAATTTTGAGTAGCTTTAATCATGGTTTAAATGCAGAAGAGTGATTCCTGAAAACAGAAAATTCTTTATATATTTAATTCTCTATGCTATACATATATCTCTGTTGCTTGACAAAGTTGCTTTGCCACCATAACCAGACAAGAACCAAATTTCTTCCAGAACTCTCCTGAAATATCCAGTGCAGTTGTACTGTACGTGTACAGATGGAAAACAGTGACTGATGAAACTATTAAGAACTCATATGCCATTGCATGGCGACACCATTAAGCCAGATATAATACTATACAATAGAAACATGCTGGTCTAGTGGAGCACAGCAAAAGGATTGGCAGAATACCCAGGGGAAGGGGGAAAGAGACCACGTGTGGTATATATGCATTTTTGACTGATTTCTATGATTTAAAACAATAAATTAATTTTATTATGAATACAGTTATCATAATTAGAATAAAAATATTTCTTTGAAAATATTTAAGCCATGAATAGTTTTATATGATATTTTTTTCATTTTGAATGGTCCTCTAAATTAAATAGTCCTAAACCACTGTTGTAATTCTCATTATTGTGGAGCACTTTCCCTCACTCTAAGCAACTGCTCTCTCATTACTGTACAGTACTTTCCCTCTCCCTACACCATTCGTTGTTATCAACTCCACTAGGCTGATATATTCAGACATTTTAGTCTGTAGCTATGGCAGGCAGAGAAGTAATAATTAAATTAAGCCACAGTGTCATTTTTCTTTACAAAGTCTTTGAAATGAGAGCAAGTACAAGTCAAACCCCAAGAACTTTTTCAAATTCACATCCAAATCCAGATCACACTACTGAAGACAATATCTCAGTTTGAAAAAGGTGCTTGCACAAGCAATGTAGAAGGTGTTGGCAAATGAAGAACGAAGTATATCATTCAGCCATAATAGAAGGTAAAAGCCACATTAACATTCATGATGCTTTAATGGAAGGATGCATAGCAAAAAACTGAGACATAAGTTCACATGACTGAAATAAATTGTTCTCTGCTGTACATCCATCTGTTATTGCAGGGAAGAAAAAAGCATCACTTTCATCACTTTAATAACGCAAAGGCATTTCATGATTGCTCAGCACTTAGAATGGAAACCCTGACCAATCAGTCCCTCTCACAAAAATGAAGCTGAGAAGTACCACCTCATATAATAATTTCATCAAGATGACTGAACTGACCTCTATTCTGAAGTAAAAAAAAAAAAAAAAAAAAAAAAGAAAGAAAGAAACAATGGGCCATTACAGTTCCTCAGCATCACATCTAAAATCCAAATACCAGATCCAAGCAATGTGAAATGAATTAATATAGGCTTATATGCATTAATATAGGAGAATATATCTGCTCCATGACTATAATTTATACATGTGCCTACAAAGTCTTTTACCTAGACATTGGTTGAGCTTGACTTTGCTTATTTAGGTCACTACTACAGCATTATGAAAATTAAATAAAACAGGAGACACATGCAGAAATCTCATCAAGGAAGCTGTATTGTTGCAATGTCCTTACAACTTTAGAGTAACCCATGATTGTTTCATATATTTCTCACCCTTTTCTTCCCCTTCATTTTTCTTCGGCTTTATCATTTTTATCACTTTATCATTTTTCATTTCTACTAGTAGCATTTACAGAATAATCTGATAAGAGACAGTCCTACAAACTGCACAAAAATTTAAATGCAACCTTGATATAACATTTATTGATATAACTATTGGAAGGCACATATAGCTGCATCTCAGGACCTTGCAGGGCAGTCTAATCAGTGGGTATACTTCTTGTCTCCAGTAAAGGAATACTTCATACTGGGAAGGAAGGTAACAACACTCGTCTACACCATTCATCTAACCCATAACATAAACTGACAGTGAGACTTTTCTTGACTTCTCAGTTTCTCTTCTGAAGTGTAATGCTTGATTTCCTTTATTCTATTCTGGATAATATTTTGCCACTTTTACAAATCTGTTATAAGAAATATTTGGTGACCTCCAATGGAAATGTATTCCAGAGTTTTCTCACTGTGTGAAAAAAACAGAGCTTGGTAAGATGGTGCATTTGTTACACATACATCCATACAGATGGAATGTAACCCTACAATACAGTTCACAGATATGATTCAATAATATGCATTATATCACTTTTATCCTCTCAGCTCCTTTCTCTGGCAACAAAGCTTACCAATATATCTCTGATATTCCAAATGATGGACAACTTCAAAGAATCACCTTTAAAAATATCTCTCTGATGTAAGTTTTCCCCCTTCCTCAATATCTTTGCATACTATTATGCATATGTATGCTGAAAAGGGGAAAATAATACATGCACTTCATATCTACCAGTTACTAAAGCAGCATACTATCATGGGATAGAGTCAACTTTCATCCCAGTAGCTGGTATGGTAATGTGTTTTAAGAAAAAAAAAATGATTTAGGATGAGAATAATTCTGATAATATACCAAGGATTCAGCTGTTGCTGAGCAGTACTGCACAAAGTCAAGGTCTTTCCTTTTTCTTACTCTTCCCTGCCAGTGAGGAGGCTGGGGCTGCACACAGAGCTGGGAGGGGGGCAGAGCCGGGCAGCTAACCTAAACAGGTCAAAGGGATTTTCCAACACCATATGGCTTCATGATGAACTAATGAAGATAAGGGGAGTTGGCCGGGCATTGGTCTGAAGGTGGGGAGAAACTGCACTGTGTATCATTTTTTTTTGTTGTTCGTTTACATTACTTTATTATCATTCTTATTTTCATTTATTTATCTGTCTTTGCAACAGTCTTTATCTCAACCCACAAGATTAATCATTTTTCCATATCATCTCCCCCATCCCACTCTGAGGAAGCAGTTGAACAAACAGCTGTGTAATGCTGAGCTGCCTGCAGGATTCAATCACAACATTTAGTTACTTTAACATCTTCAGTTTCACACACCATAAAGCTGATATTGCTACCACAGCGCATGTTAAAAACACTGGTATGACACCCTTAAAAAACTAACATAAGGAAGCTAACAGCAAATGAAGTCTACTTAAGGTATTTAAAAATAAACTTTGCTCCTGAGTTTGTGGTTGCTACAGAAAAAGATGCTCAGGCTTTTATACTTATTTCCATCCTTCATTGATTCAATGATTAAACACTTCTGCTGACACACCTCAGGACATGTGATAATAAAAAAAAATCTTCCCTGTCCAAGGTCACAAAAGACTTCACAGTTTTGGAAAAAGTCTTTGTCAGGGACATCTGCATTCCCCAATTTCCCTACCATTCCACAATTTCTATGCAAATTAGAAATAGGGTTTCAGTTTATTAGCTGAAAAAGGTCTGAAATTCTCTTGCATAAGTTCCGATGAGATGTGTCATACTCAATAAACAGGGAGAAGGAGGTTTCTCTGAAGTTTTGCAATCTTTTGCCCTCATTCAGTAGGGCAAATCTTGCACTTTTCATGCTTTATTTCTCCCCCTACCCATAGTCCATAAGAAGTAAGTGAAAATACTATTAAATAACCCAATGCTCATTACTGTGCTTCAGAAAATAAACAATTACAATATCTAAAGCCTTAGAGAATTAAGACAATTTGTCTATAGAAACTATGAAAGAAATATCTACTGATTATTAATATTTCTTACATATTTAGAGGAGACAAGTTACATTTTCACACTTACGTTTTCTTTATAGAACTATACCTCCTTTAAGCCACTACATTGTGGAAAAATGGAATATGTTTTCTAGCAAATAACTATATAAACAAGACGTTATTTCCACTTGCAAGAGTAATAGGTTTGTTGTTAGAGCAAAGAGTATAAAAAAAAAAAAAGAAAAAAAAGAAAATAAATGGTAATTATAGACTTGAATCAGTCAGGAGCTGCAGAATATTAATGGTTTTATGCCAGGAGTAATTTTTAAGCTGACAACTATACCTGCAGGCACTCTCTATCACTCCTGTTTCAATCTGTTGAAAGTGCATCCATCATCTGATAAAATTGCTATAATTCTATATGCCTATTCTTCCAATTTACCCCAAAGCAAATAAGAGACAGCTGGTAAATCATATTGAAACCCAATAGTACTGATTCAACTCCTTAAATGCTAACAGTCTGGAGCATTCTGAGTTCACATAGCTAACTTTAGCAATAGAGAAAGTTATAAGAGAAAGGCCTGCAACAAACATTCTTGAAAAATATTTGTGGGAGCATCTGTACAGTTTTAATTGATTTGAATGTAACTATTCAAGAAAACTAACTTTACTTCCTTGCTTGACCTTTATTACAGCAGATGTATGAACTCAAGTTGCAAATCCAAAAGAGTACTCAATTCTTTACCTATGAAGAGAATGACTCTCTATCACAAACACAGCGAGGCTCATCATCTCAATTTATCATACTGGCTGAAAAACCTCCACAGTCAACATGTGCACAAATGGGAACTCACACTTTGCAATAATTAAAGAGCTACCTAGAAGAAGTTTCCTGGTACTGTGATACTGAAAATGTAATTTGATGAAGATTTGCCAAACCTAATAATGAAAATGATAAGGGTGAGAAGCAACATCTCTTCAGCTTTGCCCAGCTTAGTTTGTCCAGAAGAGAGGAATTAAGAATGTAGCAGTATTTCTTAATATTCATATACATATTCAGAGCAGAAAAAGATCCTGAATAATTCTTTGCTTTCTCACGTTAAGCAAAACAGCAGCGTGTGCTGAAAAACTTCGTTTTCTACAGATTTAGTGTAATGCCACCTAAGCTGTCTCTACTATCATAGTAATGCAGCTTCTGCACATACTGTGTATGTCTCCATCCAACACAGAGACACAGCCTGCCCCAGCACTATTTCCACTTTCCTCTTTGTTCAACCAAGACCCACGAGCAAGATCCAGCAAACCCGTGCGCTTGCATAGGGCATCATGCCACGCCCCAGTGCCAACTGAGCACAGCAGACTAGGAAAGAACAGTGATGACTGATCTTATCATTCAGCCTCTTGATTAGCATGGGTGTGAATTGTCGTCTCTAATCTACATAAGATGCAGCTTGTGGAAGCTTGGAAGCTTACTACCCTTTATTAAATGCAGCAGAATAGGTTGGAGGGCCATTAAGATTATTATCAAAGGAGCAACAGATCCAACCAGCCAGTCTGGTGGGCAGAGATGTGAGCAAACAATCTGCAACAGGCAGACTGAACAGAGATAATGACAACATCAGATAGAAAAATTTTCATAATGTGACACTCTTCCAGTATCAGGGGATGATTCGCTACTAGCGCTCTTCATGCTTTATCTGACTTCTTAAAGAAATAAATGGACACTAAGGAGAATTTAATATTTATATTCCTTTAAATGAGGAAATTAGAGGAAGCTTCTTAAATGTGCTTATATATGATCTTCCACCTAGAAAATAAAATAAACAAGGTCTAAAAACTGAAGATCAATCTTTCAGACTTGAAGATCTTCAGAAAATTTAGGTCAAAAGCAAGACTTCTAGAACTATTATAATTTAGTTCCAGAAAAACTTACTTAGGGAAGGGAGCAGTAGAAAAAAGTGGGTTGCTAGGGGGAAGAAAGGTGGAATTTGGTAATTATTTCATTCTCTTATTTTCTATTCTAGGGGGATAATGATATTTTGAGGAACAAACTGAATTATTAAATAGAGTATATTGATTCCACCTGCCAAAAAGACATTGCAATATTCATTATTCATTAACAGCTTTTTTAATATACTGCATGATATATCCCAACAAAGGTGTTTATCAAATCAGTGCCAATGTGGGGGATTTTAATAAGGTAAGCCTTTACTATTGCATAGATTACATCCATTTATTATCTAGTATCTCAGCCAATTTTAGTCTCAGTTCCCAAAACAATTTGCCTCCAGCTGTTATCCAAATTCGTCCTTGTAAAATGTTTTCATGGATCCTAAAAAATTTTGAAAAATAAAGGGAAAAGAATGCTGTATCGGAAAGATAGATGTGTTGGGGACAAGTGAAAAAACACAATTGTACCATATAGGCGGTAGTTCACTCCTGAAGACTCTTGCACAGATACTGACATCCTTTAGTTTAATTGTAAGCACATTATCATATCCTAATGACTTCTGCGGGTCTTAATAGGCAACTTACGGTTAACCATTCTTCAGAGCACAACTAATTTTGGTTATGTACTATGACGCTTTAACTGAATCAGGAGTGTAGTGCCTCTATGTGTTCATAAAGGAAATGTTCAAGTAAATACTACTGGCCATGACTTTCCATTCCACGAAAGTGAAGCCATGGTAGCCAAAATATCAAACAACAACATCAAGAGAAGTAACCTCTCCACTCTCATCCCTTCCTGGCAAGACTTACCCTATATGATTCCTACAGCTTCAAGTGAAGAATTAATAGCTGCATGTTTTGAGATATGGGTAATGAATTGGTCTAATCACCCCTTGCCAAGACATCTTTCTTTTCTGTTTCCCCATTTTTCCTTCATGTGTATAGATTTTTAAAAGGATCGAATAAACTAAAATTTGGAGCATTTCCCATGTCTTCTTTTCCTTTGTTCTCAACAGGAATTTGATCTGGGTCATGCAAGCTACAGCTATCACTTCTGGCTACTGCAATAATTCCCGCCTTTGTAGTGCTTTGATGTTATTTTGAAACAATTAGGTGTAAACATAAGAAGCTGGAAGGCTCCATGAAAGCTTCTTTTTTTGGCTAAGTTCACAAGAAAGGCAAATTTCAAAGGCTGCTTAATTTCCAGCCCACGATGAATGAATATTTTATGACAGGACCTATGCAGTGGCTGACTTACCAAACTGAACCCTTCATACTGTTTTTTGAGATTCTACCGTCGTTGTCTTCAGCACACACTACAGATTATTTGCCACAGAGGTCACAAATTCCCTTCAACTCTGATGAGCAGCAAGGAGGACCTCCCATCTACATCATTTAGTTACAGAGTTGATTACTGTTAATTACAAGTAAATCTAGACTCTCACTTTAAATCATATTTGTTAAAGGGGAAACATATAAAAAGATGAAGCTAAATGAAGGCTGACAACTTCTCCTATAATAAAATTTTACTAATTGCAAATACATGCTGATTGCAGCTGGATATCTTCTCTCCTCTTCATAATACAATGACACACTGAGTTCACCTTTTTGCAGTTAGTTGAAATGTTGATTTTGCACTTTATAAGGAAGGGTAAAGGGACAAAAACAATGAATGTGAAAATATAGCTCACAGCATGAATTCCTCTTGTAGGGAAGAAGAAATCCCCATGCCTCCACTGAATGAGAGGCCAGTCTATGTGCTAGTGGTACTTATAACACTGTCAACAGTAAGAGAACATGGAAAAAGGACATTAAAAAGCATTAAAAACAAAAGGAAAACAAACAAACAAAAAAAAATCCCCAAAACATCAGCTTTAAGAGCGATTGTGCTGTGTTGATTTACTACATTTGTGTTTATGTGCTGCTATGGTTCTTATTTCCATCATCCTACAATTTTTTTCCTTGAGGCTTTTTTTGCATGTGATGGTACTCACAGAGTGAGCAGCTATAATGTATTTTGATTAAACGTGGTGGTTCAATGTGCTCCTTTCTATACATCATACTCAGGCCCTGCTCCTTAAACAGAAGCATTCAACACAAGTTTTCCTGGGGCAATCTCATATAACATTATTTTTGTTAAGTTTGGTTATTTCCACAGCAAACATCCAACAGTTGTCTTGGGGGAAGAAACTAATTTCATCTCTTAACTTTTTGTTGTCTGGATTGGCTCTGTAAGTCCATTTTCTTCCAAATTTTTTTTCAAACAACTCTATTCCAGAGGTATCTTTTTGGATGGAAAAGCATTTTCTATATCATCTTTTTTTGAAGTAACTAGAAATATTAAAAACATTTTCATAAACTGCCTTGCCTTGAATTGTCACTTAGCTGGAAAACTTCAGTTCAAATAGCTTAAATCCTATTAAGTTATATACACCATAAAAATGCATTAATGCAGTATATGTAGTACATAGGTTGCTTAAGTCTCATTATGTGACTATTTTTGAATCAAATGTTTGACCATTAATAACTGCTGCTCCACAGAAATGTGCTGATGAGAGTACTGCACTGTACTCTCATCTTACCATATGAAGCCAGTGTTCTACCATGTGGTCAGCTGATATTTCTTTTGTTGTTCAAAACAAGTTTGAAATTAAATTTCAAGAAGTTAAAGAACATATATAGATAATTTCTAAAAGAACTATTATTGTTTTTTGTGGTGTTTTTTTGTTGTTTTTTTTTTTTTCATTTGTTTGGTTTGTTCTTTTCCCCCCTATACAAGATTTCACGGACCTTTAATTTCCTAGTACTTAATAACTTCCTTCTGTGGTAAAGAGTTCTTTAAAAGTGGTCTAGTTTAACCATTTTACTCTGAGATTCTCTTTCATTTAACTGTTGCAATGGAAAAATTGATATATTTTTTGTTAATTTTTTGAAAAGTTTACACACAGATTGTTATATATATCTGCTTCTTCCATAGATAAATTAATATATTCCATTTCTGAAAAAATGTATTGTAGGTGGCATTGTTCATAAGGTACTTTTTTGATCTGGCAAAATTTTGTTCTGAATCTTTTTACATAAAGACCGTAATGTTACCCACATTTTAACATATATCTCAGGAAGGGTTTTCAATGTTTTATAAATTGCTCTATGAATATGTGTGGAACTGTGTGGAAACCTAATGTCGTTATCAGAAAACAGATGCTTCAGCACTGAAAATAAATAAATAAATTAAAAGGGTAGAAAGGAAAAAAAGGAGACTGGAAGGACAAGATCTCTAATATTTCAATATACTACATCCAAGGGCAATGCACTGTAGTTACACAAGTAAGGCCACAATTACAGCTGGGCATCATTTCAATGGATTTGCACCACTAGCTGGGCTCAGGTGAAGCTCAGTTCTGAATTTCTCTCCAATTTCTCTCCAGCATTACAGTCTGATGTCAGAAACAGTAAACCAAACTTTGTGATGAAAAAAGTTTTCAAAGGTATCCAAGAGATAATGCAAGGAGAGATAATATTTACACAGACCCATACATCTTCATATCTACCTGTTTATCTGTGTGTCTTTCTATATTTCTCTGCTCTATAGAAATTTAGTTTCCAAAGTTTAAATATATCAAGTTAAAACAATTTTCTTTCTTTCTTTTTTTTTTTTTTTCCCCACACATTTTTAATACCTAATTAAATAAGTAAACATAGTAATGTCTTTCTTGAACTTGTGTTCGTAGTGGTCATGATGAAAGCCCCAGAAGAAAGCAAACTGTTCTCTCAACACAGATCATGGTCCCTGGTTAAGAATAGAATGCTGTAAAACAAATGATACCAGAAATTCACCAGTGAAAGACTGAAGCTTTAATTTCTGTTGGCTAAACTAACAGGCAATTCTGCCTTCAGTTTGTTCACTGTAACACCAACAAAGACCTTAGCAATTATAGGAAGATAATTAAAAATAGGTTTATGATCTGGTACTTTAAATAGAACAGATTATACATAGCACTGCTCTTAAAGCATTTAACATTTCTAAAAAGGAGATAAATACTTTTCTTTAAATAAGCATGCTCTAATCAAGAGTTCCATTGGTCAGCTATCCTGAGCAATTAATGAGAAGGTAGGAGACAATTTTTGTCTCTATATCTAAACGTGATTCTATGGTAGTTAAATTACCATCAAATGATCTTCTGCTTTCCAGCAGAGGGTATAATTTTTTTTCTATTGAAATCAATGCCAGCGTGACAACCCTTCCCTGTAGATTATCAAGGCTTGGAACCAGTGAAATGTGCAATCAGGTGATTAGAAAATTTTGTCTTTGAACACCTGTGGAGTCACTGTCATTTTCTTTATAATTAAGAGAATTAAGACTGCATTTTAATGAACATAAGAATGTCATGAACACATACGTCTGGGAAACAAGGTACTTGTCTGAGTTAATAGTATCTTTTAAGATTCTTAATAAATAGAACCTAAAGTCTTGAGATCACAAAAATCTTAGTAAAGAAGCATTAATATAACACTGACTGAAATAACCAAAAATGAAATTCAAGTTTTATACCACTTCCTTATAGTTGTGCATATGGTGCACATATCCTCACTGAGATCAACTACAACACAGTGTATGGTCAGCATCAGACACTGAACGCTTAAAACAGGATATTTGGGGGAGTTATGCTTTTGGTGCTGGGAATTAAGATTTATGAGGCATAAATGCTGCAATTTAAAAAAAGCCTGATAAACATTTGTTCATAATTTCCTTGTACATTAAAGATCTTTGTCACAATGACATTGAACCAGTGAGCTTTTGACAGGGTGAAGGCAGTAGGCAACCACTGGATAAATTAGAAGAGTATTACAATTAAGGGCATTTTGGGCTTCACTAATCGCAATAGCTAGAGTACTTGCATTACAATTGCTCTGAATAGCTAGAGTACTTGCATTACAATTATGTATTTCCATACAAGGTGAAAATAAGAACTTCTTTAGAATTCTGTAATGTAATTAATGACTTAATGCCAGCTAACTCCTGCCTGAAGAAATAAATTACCAACAATAAATGGAAAAGGAGCTACATTTGGCTGGAGACAGGTGGGGTGGCAAGAATAGTAGTAGAAGGAAAAATATTTTAAAAAGGATGTTTAATCTGGAACAGAAAGGATAGACTTTCTGACCTCTCTGAATAGAGCAGACTTCAGATCATGAGGAGAAAAAACATTTTCCTCAGAAAGAGATGCCAGCCTACCAAGGAACACTGAAAGAAAGAAAAAAACAAAAAAAACCCCAAATACCCAAAAAACTAGTTTTTTCACAATCCATCATTCATTAGCACTGGATTTTGAACAAATTTCAGTGACCACTCTGCCTGCATTTGTAGCCAGATGACCATGACATGATGCATGGAATTTTTCTCTAATTGCTTGCTTTTTTCAGTTCTGGATTCTCCAGCACAAACTGTCTTCCAGTTATTGATGATGTACTACTCCTTGCACTCTAAGTCGTTACTATGTTTTATTCATGAGCTGAAATAACAAAATTACTTATTGTATTTGCTTATTTTACATACTATTAAAGTAGCAATAGAGAAAACTATTATTTAAATGACCTCAATTTTTTTTTTCCCCATGACAATAACTTCTTTGAGTCCAAGTGATATTGATATTTTGAATCGTACAAAGAAAAAAAAAATCTGTCAAAAGACTCACAAAAATATAACTAGTATGATCCTCTCAGAATAATTACCTGGTTGCATATAGTAACTGATTTCACACAGACTCTCTTTTTTTCTTCCTCCAGGCATACATCTAATAGCAATATTAACAACATAAATACACTTTTTATCGAGCTGCAGTCCATCTCTACATCTGAATTTCCATAGAATTCCCATAAACTTGCTTTAGCATGAAAATCTGGAAAATAGCTCTTTGCTTCTGAAATTGATATGCACAATTTTATTTCTAGAGTTTAAATAATGCATGGATTGCTCCAAAAGTAATGCCTCGTCTTTATGTCACTGGAAACATAAACAGATAAAAAAGCATGATAACTCTATTAGATAGAGCAAATTTTCAGCTACAAAGCACTATTTTTCCCCATAGTGACCTCCATTAGAAATGCATTTTTGCCAGCAAAGAAAAGAGCCTGCATGCCTCACTCATAAAATTATACATGGCCATATGAAACATCTTTTGTCTTTCACATTGCTGTTGTTGCTTGTGAAGTATACTACTCAGAACCTCACTGTGCTCACTGTTTGGTCTCCAGAAACATTCACCAAGCATTGATGTATGTAAATGGGCACAATTATTTCCACACGGAGGAATTCTGTTCCACACTTTTGTTTCATAGAAAATTCCATGTCAGGTCAGATGGCATTCTGTCAGACAGTCCTTCTTCTGCTATCAGTTGCACAGCAACAAAATATAACAGATTATTGGCAGAAAGGTTTAACCTCTACTACTATATCACCAATGTCTGCCTCTGACATTATGCTACGGGACAACATAATAAAACAGGAAGCATTGCTTTCAGAGCAGCCATCATGCTATTTCAAATTATTTCAAATCATTTCCATACTATCAGTCATGACCTTGAGACATCATATTGAAGATAAATCATTGGGTTCACTTCTTATACGTCAAATAAATATTACAAGTAAATTATATACATGACTAGATGTCCAACAATCAGCAGCCCTGAGGCCAAAGCTGAGGAAGGTAACAAATCAATACAGCCCATAAAATTTCCAGACATGCTATATGCAATATGCTACAAGTAGACCAAGGTGCTACTCTCATGCCATGTAGTCCCCACATTGTGCAGCCACATTCTGGGTTCTGCCTTTGAACAACTGTTTTGCCTGTGTTTTTTGTAGTTTCAGTTCTAGTGAAAATGGACGCAAAAGTATGTATTCAGGGCACAGCTGGTTTTCCTTCACAAAGCAGCTCAGGTTTACAAAAGAGGCAAGTTCCTTGCTGCCAGTCCAAGCTCCCTCTCTCTCCAAAACCTGTGCTCTCCTCTTTTGAGTCAAAGACACTCTTATTCCCACAGAGGCAGATGAAGCAGCCAGGCAGCATGTATTTTTCAGCCTGCTCCAAGAACATCACAGTTCAGAGGCCTTATAGATTTATATACAGATATAGAACTTTAAAGGCAGGTGCAAGCTAAAGAGATACTGAAAGCAGCAGTTTTTAAGTAAACAAGGGGCAAAATATTGATAGCATCAGGTATTTCTGGGGGTTCTGTAAAATGGTTGAGGATTTTTTTTAAACTGTATGTCTAAGTTTGTTAATTTATTGAGTCTACAGTTTCACTTAATATTTACAAAATTTGCTTTTATAAATATAAAAAGAAATTTTTATTCAACTTTAACCACTGAGTCTACAGTAAAACAGCTTTCTGCTATAGAACAAAAATCTGTTCTTCCATCTGCTTAGCAGCTCTCAGATCAGTTTTCTCATCCCTAGCCCTGTAGTTATGGATGGTACTATCTTACCTCTTCAGACCAGAACAAAATAATCAAGAGCAGCTACAAGAACAAAAACCCCCTACCTACTGCATAGATTAATCAGCAGAAATGTATTCTCCTATTGTTTACCTGCAGCAGTTTCTCCAATTTCCCTATAGCAGCAGGCAAGGGCAGAACAATGGAAATTGACAGCAATATTCCACTGGGACTCAACGTTACATCAGCAAGCAGACAAATCACAAAGTGAAGGCAAGAGAAATGGAATTAAAACTAATCTCTGTAAAATTAGAAAAGTAGATCTTAAGCACGTCAATTACCTTATCTCTTCTGATAATGGCTTTTTTTTTTTTTTTCTTTCTTGGTGCAGGGTAAGCATGGTTTCCTTTTCCAAAACAGGTTTTGTCTTAGTATTAGCCACCACACACATTTATTAGGTTAATTCTCCTAACAGGTATTTTCACCAAACAATCTCATTACAAGCAGAAACAGAGTATAACCAGAATTGTATTTTGCAACACTTCAATGCCCTAAACCAATTTCAATCTCTTTCTACTTTTCTTGTTTAATAAGACTTACTAAAATATGTCATTTTAAAATATGTATATATTTATCTAATGCCCAAAGATCTGCATGAACCTTGGCACTGATAAGCACTTCAGCATGTCTCTATGGAATAATTTCTTACTACAGGTAAGATCCTCCACAATAATTGGTTTAAGGAAGAGAGGCTGTTACCACTGCTGCAGCCTTCACAGGTGAGCAGTTAGTCTTCCTCAACAAATGGAGAGAAGTCTTGAGCATATCCATAGAACAAATGTCATAGCCATTACCTACTCGGTTACTGGGCTGCTCTTTCCCTGTTCAAGCTTCCATTTTATCTACCTCATTTTGTATTTACTAGACTAGTAAGAGAGAAAAGTTAGAACTGAGACATTACAGTCTAGTACTGAGGCAAAAAGGAAAGATTTTCTCAGAGGATTATCTTTCTTTCCCCAGTGGCTCAACAGTAAATGTTGAACTAACATTTCCTTAGTGGAACTGAAATTATTTAGGAAAAACGTAGATAAAAAACAGTTCCCACTTGAGGGATTTGAAACAAGATTGTATGTTTCACCTTTGGTCACTGACCACAGCAGGATATCAAATAGAAACTGGCCAGCAAAAATAAGCATCAAACCTTACAAAGTACCACACACAAATTATAGCATGTTGTCATTATATTTTAGCACAAAATTACAATTGTTTCCAAACATACAGGTCCAAAGTTGCCCCTACTTTAACTGCACTGAATTCTACAAATTTAGACTGAGAATGAGCTAAATTAATTGAAATAAAAAATAATTTCAGTTGTGAAACAAATATTTTTCTTACCTTTAACCTTTCTAAAAACTTCCAACATATGACACAGCTTTCAGCAGACATTTTTCTTCTTTCCTTTGCATGGAAATACAATGAACACAGGATTGACTCAGTGATGGGTAGGGGTAGCTAGCACTGGAGAATCTAGAAGACAAACATCTTGCTATGTCTTCATAGCTCTAGGATTAAACACAGTTTTATGCTAAATGCAAACTATTTGAATTCATTAGTTTCAATATCTAAATAACAAAAAATTCCAGTGTCTTCCAATGATTCCAAAAATAATTATTAAGAAAATAAATTCAGGGAGATGGGTAAGGTAGGAAGAGTTGTAAAAACTTGAGCATCAGCAAGTCATTTAACAAACTTAACCATTAAGAATTTCATTCCTTATGAAAGCTTGTAAACACTGGTTTAACAACATGAACTCACTAAGGAAAATCAATCTAAATGCACTGAAGTTTTTTCCCTAGTTGTGCATATACGCCATGTTAAAGGCTAATTCAGAATAGAACTAGACAATTAAACCTAGTCTAATTCTTTCCAAAGTCAATTAAAGTAAGTAGAATTATAATAATTTCTGGTTTGACTTGGATCATGTATACAACCATTCAGCATTGCTTAACTAATCCACTTTAAAAAACTTGTTAGGTTTAATTTTTCTGAGCCTTCTCAAGTAGATAGTACCAACTATATCACACCTCAGTATAAGACATCAGAGTGAAGATACAAGAACAAAAATGCTTACACCATGTTCTGTCACAGGAAAGAAATTAGGGATTAATCACTGAAATGAGCAGTCAAGAGGCAAGCATTCTTTCCAGTTCTCCTTCAGGGATATATTATTCTAAGTTAATAGGACTAGTTCTAGTGGAAAGGACAAGTATATAATCTTCTAAATGCAGAAGTCAACTTCAAGCTGAAAAATGTTCATCTTATATAAATCTATTCTGACAATGTCAGAAGACCAGGGCTCCTAGTGATACTTCAGACACAGAGAAACAAGTAGAGTGGTGAAGAACAGCAGTTTTCACAGACTTCAATCATCCTTTTCCAAAATCAGCAAAAATTGTTGCCATGATTTTAGACCTCTGTATTCCTGCTCTCTCTCCCCTGGTAGGAACAGCTCAGCATTAACACCTCACGTGTGGGGAAGAAAAATTCATTTTGCTCACTTTGTTGAGAAGCCTCAAGCTGGATCTCATTCTGAAGTTCTGGATCTCATCTTGAAGTAAGAATGATTGTTGTTTCATGCTGCACTGTGGGTCAGCTTCTGGCATGAAAGTGAAAGCAGGTGTGAAAGGAAAAACACAACTAATGGTATCATCCATCCTCATAATACAACTGTCAAGTGAAACTGCATTTTGCTAGCCTGAAGTTTATTGAACTCCTATTACTGCTTTGAGGGTCTTAAAAATAATCTTTGATGTACTTCCTTTCAGCTTCTCACAATTTAGTCTACAGGATCCAAATGCAAAATGATGAGTAAAATATTGTATGATGCAAAATTCAGTAATGTCATTTAAAGTTCCTAAAATCTCATTTAGTATACGCTCACTGCAGCCATTTTCCATCATGGATCTGGATGTCTCTAATAAGCATTTGTATGCTGCTATATGAATACGAATACATATGAATACACATATTACAGAATTGCTGATATTAAGATATCTGTTACATCTTGAAGTAATAAGATAATGAAACCAACAAGTACCAGAAAATGAGCAAATGGAAAAACAGCAAGAAAAGAGGAAGGTGGAAAGACCTCCTCCTCTATGCAGCATAAAGTGAGGTCCAAACTATACAGATCAGGGGATGGCTTTAGGTGGAAGGAATGTTCATTAGGACAACATCACATTGTGAATCTTCTGAGGACAATGGATACAAGATAATAGGATGGAGCTAAAAGATTATTTCTAAAAGTCAGTTCTGTTGAGCCAGTTCATACTGTCTGTGGCTCCTCACATCCTTCTGTCAGAAAAACAGTTGGAAATTTTGAAACTTCTAACCAGTTTCATTAGTAAGGAGGAACTGCTGTAAGGAAAGGTAAAAACAAAATAAAATAGTTTCAGAAAAGGTGGTAAGCATGAACTGACATTAAGATAGATCTGTCTTCTAATAAAATAGATGATAAATTTATTTACCAAAAAGGTAATCATAGGATGGACTAGATTTTCTGAGGCAAGTAACAGAAAATCATTTCTGAATAAAACGTGGGGAAAAAAAAAAAAGGGGGGGAGGGAGGAGGGGGGAAGCACATGTCAAGAGACACGAGATTTAGAAACCTGTAGCGATCTGGATTTTGGTAGATTATGTGAACTCCTATTGACTTCAAAAGCTAATTTTTTGAATAAACAGACAGACAGACAGAGAATACTGCACTAAGCAGACATAAAGTTTGCCTAGAGGGAGTTTGGGCGGGTGGGGGAGAGGAGTGAGGAAGGGGGAGAGAAGACAATGCTAACTAAAGCAGTCTACAGTCAATGGAACAGAGTGAATAAAGGACATACATTTAACATTAACATACATTAGTGCTGAGACCTAGGGATGAGTTGTCTTATGACTATTTGAAAACAGATCTGTAGAAATTTTATTTATTTTCTGCATTTTGAAATATTTTGCTTATTTGAAAGAAATATTACTATTCTCGTAGACCAACTGTCATATGCTGTAGGATAAAATGGAATATGCGGAAACTTTGGAGTAAAACTGAAAAAATAAATAAATAAATAAATAAATAGTAAAAAAATCCTGTGCACCCTGGATATAGTATACAGTTTTTCTCCCACAATTTGCACTCTGGCTTTCATCATTTCCATGTTTTGTGAAACTTTGACAGTATATTATAAGTCCTTGTCATGGTTTTGTAATTTTGCTATCAGTATCAGTATTCCACATCATAACATCATGTAAAGTATGGATACTTCTATTGAATGTGCAGTCCACAGAAGAAGACTACATATCCCAGAGAACAACAGGGTTAATGATAAGTCACGGGACCAGGACGCTGTATAATCTCGTTCCCAGGCTGGAGTGCCCTCCTTCTTCTTCTCTCGAACTTCTCGGAGAGTGGGAAGCGTTCCAGCCGTGTCGCCTAGAGTTCACAGTAGGCCTCTCGGTTTTCGGGGACTCTCTCTCTCTGTTTCGTTCAATTTGTTAGCCTCAATTATATTATATTGTGTTATCTTGTATTTCGGTATCATATTTAGTAAAATAAGTTTTTCCTCCTTAGATTGTCGCTGTTTTATCCCACTCCCTTTTTCCCCCTCCTTTCCAGGCCCCGGGAGGGGGGCCCACGGGGTGGCTTCCCCTGTCACGGGCATAGGTAAATCTAAGTAACCCGTGACAGTCCTAAATTGGTGTTTTAGATTTCTTTATCCTCAGTGGGATTCCTGCATACAAGTTTAGGTACTGTGACCTAGTTACCAAAATCAGCCAGACAGTTACAAATTACAGTAGACCTAAAAGTGAGGAATAAATAAATTATCTAAAATACTAAAAACAAATGTAGAAGGTTTTTTTTCCAATATCAGTCTGCAAATATAATTAATGAAACTGAAGGCAGCAACAAAAGGTATTGTGTGTGTGTGTACATACATATATATCTGTCATTAAAGTATTACAGTATTCCATCAGAAAACATTTTTACCCTTCCTAGTGTAAAGTGTGAACACAGTGAAGTGTGTGATCATTTGTTGCACTGGCTTCCATTCGGTTGCTTTTAGGCTCCTCCAAATAAAAGAATTCAGACCTCAGACACCAGAAGAAACAATCAAAAGTAGTCCAGCTCAGAAAATGATCAGTTGTTTCAAAACTCAGTGTAATCCTAATAAATAATCTGAGCTATCAAAAGGGAATGCACAGTCTTTGGAGCAGATGCTGACTGAGAGCTTTCTGCAATCTAAAAAACTATTAATACACAGGCTCATTGCATTTCCACGAATAACGAGATGCCTGAGAAAGCAGTACCTGAAAGGATAGAACATGAGTTTGGAACAGGCTTCAGAGTGAAAGGAGCCTGTTCTTATCATAAGTTAAGGGCTTTAAAACTATTAATAAATGAATCTGCTATTAAAACAGAAAAGGCAGGTGGCAAGAAGAAGCACTACAATGCATCCACTGAGGAAATGGAAGATGAAAGAAATGTTATCCTATAAAGAGCAAGAAAGCTATCCGGTACATAATAAGGTACTTATCCATAATGATTATAAGGTTAAGGACAGAAAGTTGAAAAGAGAATGAGATTTTTCCATAGTACAATTAAAATGGAATAAAAATAATTAGTTAATTACTCAGAAGAGATGACGATTGAGATCTTGATGCTTCACTAAAGAGAACACATATGGCTACTTAGAAATTACTCATAGGTCATTATCAAACATAATAGTGAATGGCTACATTACATTATGCTATGAAGTGCGCTACTACTTGCCTATAGCATAATGATTCAAAAT
This sequence comes from Coturnix japonica, assembly GCF_054131305.1. NCBI lineage: Eukaryota > Metazoa > Chordata > Aves > Galliformes > Phasianidae > Coturnix > Coturnix japonica. Next base: position 36,320,234 of record NC_140665.1, read on the forward strand.
GAAAGAGATGTATAAGATGTGAACACAGAATATTTAGCAAAATTGAACAGTTAAAATTCTAACAAGAATTGGAGCAAGCAGTACCAAGAGATTACATTAGAAAGTGTTAATAATCTTTAATGACTACTATGACTTATATAAGGATTAAAAATTATAGGACTTCTTCTCAGTTTTGAAAATGAAATGCAGGAACTACTGGGGCTCCAGATGGAAATCAGCCAAATTTTAGATGATTATTTCATGCAGTCTAAGACATAAATGGACAAAGAAAAAAACAACAAAACACTTCAAAAATAAAATATTGAAAACTTACTGAAGTAAGATGAGTGAGTATCTATATTGAAAAGAAATACTGTAAGAAATCCTGAACATTCTATGAAGAGTCAGAGTCATGTCCTACAACCAGCACTATAAGTAGCTATTTGACTGCATGTCCAGATATAGCCTCTCCCAACACAAGAAGCATAACAGGATGATGTCCGTTTACAGTAGTGCTCACGTGCACATATTTCTTCTCTCACTGACTATGTCTATGTTTATTATCATTAGTGGAAAAACTTCATCCTTAAAAAAGCAATGACTCCAATCTGTAAGGACTGGGCTTTGAATTCACATACCAGAATAATATCTGAGTTTACTATCAATGATGGGTCTGTGGGCTTTACACATCTCCACCCATTGGCAAAAAGTTCATAGAAATAAAGCAAGATGCATTCCCATTGGGAACAGAATCAAGTAATGGTTACTACCACATACCTACTTTAAATCTTAAGGAAAAGCATGGTAACATTTTTTATTTTCATTATTGCACTGCTTCCTTTGTGTGCCTCACACTGGTTTACAATGCTAAAATAAAATATCATTCAATGTAATGTGATGAAAAATCACGATTTTCAGCTTCTTTATTTCAGATAGGGATCTGTATTTATAACTTCATTATCCTTCAGTTACACATTTACACATTTTAAGTTAAAAGAAACAAATCTGGGCTTACATGAATACTGATGAGAACATTTTGTCAAATGACAAAAACAAATGAGAAGTCAAGAGTTCTCTGAAAGACACACTGGCAAAGAAATTTGGGATCTTCAAGACTTGAGAAGACAGAAAATTTACACATATTTAGTACATACCCATCAAATTGCAACATTCCATTGACACCACTCCTGTGTAAATAAGCAAACACATCAGGATGAAGCACGAGGAGATGAGAGGTCCTGTTTCAAGACATCTTCCTGATAGGAAACACCTGAGAAGGTATTGGATTTAATAGATAAAATTGGAGTTGCACTGCCTATTGGTAAGCAATATGTAACGAGTTTGCTAGCAACTTTCAGTCAAAAATACTGTTCACATTCTGCACAACATCCAACTCTCATAGGAGAGAGACACTACATTTTACACACCCTAGGAGGATTCCATGGGCACATGCTGCCAAGATCACATCAGCCAATAGCCAGAAAGAAAGCAAGTGACAATATAATCTGCTTCCAGATGAGTTTAACTGTGATGTATAATACATTAAAAATCATAGGAAGCTGAGCACCCTGCGCTCTTTCTTAGCCACAAAACTTAACTACAAACTAGTCGGCCTTAAATTTTTCCTGCTTGAACTAATACCTTACTATCTGGAGAAAAGCTAAAATGCATTCCAAACGGATAACAATATTTTTTAAGCCATTATATCACAGATGAGCAGCTATTATCCAGACAAAAATGAAAGACAACATGCAAGAATTACTTTAAATCTCCTCAGAGTCACAGGTAGAGAAGTATTTAGAAATAAAACAGAGAAATACAATCTTTTCCAGAAACATTCACTTTCATTCATTTCTCTGCAAGTTTTTTCCTTAACAAGGTAAGTCTGAGGCAAATTCACAATGAGATCAGAGGCTTAACACAAGTCACCTAAGCTCTTTAAAATCATATTGACAGAAAGGGAAGCGTATTTTAAAAAGGGGGTATTAAAACAGCTTCTAGGATTTTATCATCAATATATATAAGATTCCCAAGGCCAGCTGGTTTTAAGAAGAAGCATTTTTCCAGTAGACATTCCTCTACTCTTTAAGGCTAATTGGCAGTATGCATAGAAGAATTATCAAATCTTGAATTAGCCAGTTCAGATAGAGCATCACATCTGTTTGTCTGTCATTCTGGTGATACACTGGGGCTGTTGAATAATCTGTTTACAAATAGGGGAACAATCACTGCTGAAAGTTTTGCAGATGAATAAGTACATCTAGAGAACAGCAACATTGCACTGATTGCCTCAGAGTGGCCTGGGCATACTGAAAAACATCTTTTGCAGGTCATTAATCAACAATACAGTTTATCTTCATAGCTCTGTTAGCTCAAGCAATAATTCAAATCTTGACTCTAATCGAGTAATGGTGCTTCTCCCCCTGTCCCATTTAAAATTAGTGACCATTGTAGAGTCAGTATACATCTTTTCCCTGTAAATCTAACATTACTCCTCAATTGCACTGTTTTGCAGCACACCAACACTAGCCATTACCATTCCTGACCACATTATACGCAGGTTGCTACATTATATGGTTGGTTTCCTTTGCTTTCACATGTCTAAATACTGTGTTTTTACTAATACATATAAAAATATGTTGAGCTCCAATTTCACTGCTGCTGACAGGAACAAAGCTTCAGAGTATTAAAAATTTACAGAGCAGAAATGGAGAAGAAAGTAAACAAAGGGAGAGACTTGGGTATTCTGACGATGTGATATCACAGGCCAGAAACAGGGAGCTGCTTGATAACATGAGCAGGTGAGAATAAGGAAATGACTGGAATAATGATCTGAGGCTCCACAGACCAACTTCACACATTAAAACAAGCACAGTACAAAGGAATTCCTATCAAATAAAATGTAAAAGAGAAAACCTCTCTCTTGAGTAGCTTGTCCAAATCCTAATTACAGTCAAAGCAAATGAGCTCTTGTTCAACATAGAGATAATAAGCACATCCCTTATTTTAAAAAGATATGAGTCAACCAGAGCCACAGGTACTAATGTCTAGCACCATGTCACTAATCAGCATCCTCATTTCAGACACATAATCAGAAAATGTTGGGGGGGGGGGGGTGGGGGAGAAGAAAGGAGATAAAAAAAAAAAATGATGTTGATTTTTTTTGCTCTAAGCGCATTTTAAACACTCAGAAAATAATTAGCCTTACATTGATTGATGCACAAAACAAAGCAAGGACAAAGAAGCAAGCAGACAGATGTGAGAGAAAAGATAATGTATAATTCATATATGTCAACCTGATCCATAGAAAGTAGCACGACTAAGGCAGTTATGGAAAAGTAATTTTACATAAACTAAGGGGTCTTGCAAATAAAGTACAACAAATTCTCTGCTGGAAGGACATTGCTGGAAGTAGAGGTAAAATCAACATAAAGGAATGTAAATAGAAGGGGGGAAGAACAAAGTGAAAAGTAAGAACTCAGGTTTAGTAGCAGCAGCTAATATGAATAAAGGAAAGATTCAAAGGTAGCAAGCAGTAGGATCTTGAAGACTATCCTCAGTGAAGCTACACTGAAGTTCACAATACAGCAGAGTGAGCTGCAGGACGCTGCAGAGGTAGCCAAGTTAGTACTGGAAAGAGATCAACAAGTTTTCATTGAGGATGTCCTCATCCTGAGGATGTCCTCAGAGGACATCTGACCAAAGCGACCTGAGCATAACATGCTCATTACATGCAGCATTGCAGAAGTGTCAACAGCAGAGGACAGAGCTGGAGGATGACTTCAGCAGAGATGGGCACAAAGTAGGGCTATCCCAACATGTCATTCAAGCTGCTGACCTAGTTTCTGCATGCCCTGATCGCAAAATACGTGCCTTTCTCTCCTTATACATTTGCACTTTACATGTGACTGCTACACTGTCAAGCTTTAAGCATTGCACCAGCTCTCCATGTGCTGACAAAATCTGGAGCAAGTGGCTACATCCTTGCCATGGGCCTTGCAGAAGCCAGTTTCTCCAGCAGCCAGCACAGACCTGAGTGAGCAAACCACAAGAATTTTTTGGGACAGATTAACATAACAAAAACACATAGAAGAGAATAATCTTACCTATTATAGGGTTGTGTTATGGACTTAAAACTTTCCACAACTGCACATATATACCATAAGGTATAATACAGAAAAGTACTGCATTCCCTGTATTTTTTTTTAATTTTTTTTTTCCCTGTTTTGATCTATTATTTACCACTGAGTTAAAATCCTATGAGGAAAATACTAGCAATTTGAGGATAAGCACATGGACTGAAGAGTCCATAAAACCACAATCATAACATACTGTCTTTCTTAGAACAGATCAGATAATCTAAAGGAAGCTCCACAGGCAAAGTCTATCAAGACTGCTTGGCTTCTATCACCTCAGTTAATGATTAAAAGTTAAGCAATCTGAATTGCTTTCAACATGAATAATGTTTGGAAAAATTCATTTAAGTTGCAGGGTTTGGAGTCCTAGTTTTAGTGTGCAATACTATAATGCAATTCCAGAAGAGTCTGAAGTACCTGAATTATTGTTCCATTAGCATGTTCTAGCTTTTATCTTGGCACAAAAGTAGGTTTTTAACTGATCCCACTGAGTTCAGTGGATGACCAGGAGAACAAACACCTAAAATCTTATGTCACACTTCACTGATATCTGGTTGCATGCTTAGGTATAGTTTTACATACCGAAATACATTTTTAAAATGTTGGCCTTTACCTTCCCTTACTAACAGCCTTGAAATTGAAATAACAATTATCTTTCTTTCAAATACTTTCCTGTTCTTGGACAAAAATTTTTTATGAAATAAAAATTCTTCACATTTCTCAATTCTTATGCCATTGAAAGTAAGTATAAATCCCCTAGGAGCAATCGCCCTCATGTTTCGTGATACATCAAATTAATATTTCTATTCAACTTACACAAGTCTGTGATTTGTATTTTAAATGGATTCCACCCCCACATACCTGGTATCAACCATATGGTAGCAAGGCAACAATTACTGTTTATTAAGCCTGCATTAAACTTTTCAGAGACTAATTTTATGAGATCCCATAAGGTCTTATACTTACTGCAGTCATTAATCTTCTCTGGGAATCTTTAATCAAGTAGGTCTGTCAGAATCATTAAATGATGTTAGGCCTCAGATCTTTAATTATTATGCAAGATTTAATTTTAAGAACCGATACATTACAGGATTATTTTGACACATAAAATTGCTTTCTTTCCAGCACTGGATGACCCTTAGAATTAGGTTATCTTATTTATAAACATAATGAAGATATTTAAAACTATTTCGTAGTCAAATGGAAACACCATTTGGGTTACGACATTCTTGCTTTAGAATTACAGTGAAGTGCTCACGTCAAGTGGTCAGAAAATAAATACCACATTTCTAAAAGAAAAACAACAGAAATGAAATACTTGATACATTTAAAGTTCATAGCCAAAGTTCACAGAGCAATATAAAATGTTTAGAAGAATAGCTTTAGAATGTAGAGCAGAAAAATTTAGGTGTAATTGGGATTGTTGCATGATACTTACAAAAGGAGCCAGATGAATGGTCCACTAGTTGGCTAACATAATCTTTTCCATTCATTATGGATTCTCTGAAATTAATGCTAGGTTGCTGCTGTAAGTTATGCACACATACAATTTATTGTCCCATATTAAATACTGCAGATCCAAAATAGTCTCTGTCACATAAATCAAAAAGTACTCAGTGAGAAGCAATTTCCTTCTAATTACAATTTGAAAATAAAATACATACCTTACTTTATAACTCAACTGAATATTACAGAATAGCAAAGGAACTAAACAAATATAGAAAGACCCAAACTACAGCAAATAAATCCAAGATATATTTTCAAGAAGAATTTTTAAAAGGTTTAATATTCTTGAAGTATGAGGAAGAAAATGATATTAATAATGATTTTTAGGAAGTAGACACTTTCAATGAATTGTAAACACCAACAATATTAAAATATTGAGAAAACCCATTATATTCCAACTCTGCTTTAAAAGTTGAATGTTTGCCATACTACATTATAATGAATGAACATTGACACTCATTATTTTTCCAAGTGCAGGGGAAAAACAGAATTTGTATTAATGTTACCAGCACATGAGTTCAGTTGTTAATTTTGCTGATGCAAAATACAACTGTTTATAAACATAGGATCCAGGATGTGCATGCTGGTGATATTCTCTCTATATTATTTTTAACAGATCTTTTTAAATTATCCAAGCCCATTAAAAGTAAAAGTCTTCCTAGCAACAAGAATATTAGAATATATTCAGTACATATTCACACTTTAAGACACGAAGATATTAACATCTACATCTCCAGAAGGGAAATTTGGCAGAAGGTGGTATTGTTACGATTTTCACAAGCATAATACAGCTTACGTGGTCTAGTGGTAAGATAGCCCAGGGAAGGCAGGTAATCCTGGCATTTGGCCATTTGCTTTATCCCATATACAGTACAGCATTTTCTGAACATGTCATTGCAGCTACAAGGCTTCAATGGGGGGAATTCATCTGATAGTCTGAAATAACAGTCAAAATACCAGCAAAACTAAATACAAAAGAATTAATTTGGATGGAAATATGAATAACAGGAATGAAAACCTAAGAACAAATTAAATAAGTAAAAAAAAAACCTGCCTTCCAAATGTCATCTAAAATGTCTTTTCCTCATGGATTTCTAAACATTCTGAGAAGAATTCAGAAAAGTAAATAACATATGTCAATGGAAAGACCAACTACTTTGAAGATAAAGTGTCATCCACCGAAAGAGATGACTAATGCCTCCAATTCATTAAATGACTTTGGAAAAGACATTTCTCAGAAATCTCAATTCTAAATACCCCTACTATTTTAATGAAGTTCTTAGGGTAACATCTCTGTCATTACCAAAATGTCCTCCAAATGAGGTACAAAGGCAGTAAAAAAGAGCAAGTTTTCCCTGTTTGAGAAGAACTTCCTAGAAAGCAAATGCTTACTCTTCTCAGAGGCATGGCCTTGAACAAAGAGGAAGCATAAGCTGTTCACAGTTTTGATAAACTTACCCAGGGCATATTCTTGCAATATTTTTGAAGATCTTAAAGTGAAAATATCTGTAAGGGGTTCTACACGAACTGGCTTTAGGTTTGTTAGCCAGCAATGGAAATTACTTTTAAAATCACAATCAGAGGCCACACAGCTGAAAAACCCTTAAATCTGCAGTAACAATGAAAGGACAGTCATACAAAGTTTTAGCTCTTTGACAATTTGGTCATCAAATACTCTTATGTTTACAATCTAATTAACAGTGAATACAATCTCACCTCATCCTGGAAAAGAGTGTCTCTGGAAAACATGCAGATATCATGCTTTTCAAGAAGATACATTCATATTTTCAGCATGTCTCTTCAATAAAATCAATTTAAATCTAGCAGCATATATAATCCATACATATGCCCATCTGATTCAGTCTATATAAACTAAATAGAGATACACTAAAATGCTTCTACAAAACATATGCTTCTGCTGCCCACATTATATGCTTTTCAAAATCCACAGTTAATAAGGTCTGAATAAATGATCTAACAGAAAAAGATGTGAAGATCTTAGTGAACTTTGCTGATCTAAAGAAAATTGAGAGATGACTCAATAGAGCATAAGTACCTTCGTGGGCATGAAAAACAGGATATGAGAAGGTGCTTTAGATAAGCACAGAAAAAAAATACTTTTTTACTATTCTTGATGCTGTAACATTATGAATAAGAATTTAATTTCCCTAACTAAGCATAGGTCTATGCTATACAGAAAATAGTCCCAGAATCTAAATTTTATCATGATTTATGATTTCTTCTGTGATTTCAGAAGTTTTTCATATCAAGAACTTGGATTTCAGTTCCATGCACGAAAGAGTTCAAATCCATTTCACACCAACACCTGGAACATTTCTAAGAGGATTAAATGAATATTAAATAAGCATTTATTGCTTTTATACTACATAACCATCAGTATTAGTGAGTGAAATCAACCACCAAAAAAAAAAAAAAAAAAAAGTAGTAAACAAAATAAGCAGGTTTTTATGTTCCTCTTCATTCTTCTCTCTTGCCTCCCCTAATGTGTGAACAGAATCCAACAGAAACAAATATGTTTATTATTTGGGTTATATTTGAAGATTTATGTGTAAGTACTGTATAAATAACCTTACACATAGTTGACATTAACTGAGCAGGAACATTATGCTGTATTGGAGATGTATTTTTATTATAGCTGTAAGTATGTAATAACAATCAAACTTAAGTGGTTGCTAGAAGTAATAAAGAATTAGGAGTGGTGTTGGATTTTTAATTTACTTTAAATTACTTTCTTTTCTGTCATATATGATTTGCATTACAGTGGAGCGTATGTTATTCTGAAATGTTTGTTTAGCCTCCAAAGAGACTCCACAGATTAAAAAAATAAAATAAAATTGGTAGAGAAGTATGGTATAAAGAATACAGTACTTTCTAATAATATTTGTTCCAGTCATATCCCCAAATAAATAAAACTTTAAGAGACGTACAAAAAATTTATATATAAAAGTGAGAAAAAAGAAATTTTCAGCTAAAATGTTGGAATTCAGTCTTTCATGAAAACAGCTGAATAACTTTGAAATTGATGGAAGCTTCAGCACGAAACGTTTGAGCACTAACAAGAAAAATGAATAAAGGAAAAAAAATATAACATATGAAACAAAAATTGATGAGAAAAGGAAGTATGTGATGCTGATTCAAGGAAATTCACTTCAGCTTTTTTATTTTATTTTTTTCCCAAGAAAAATATGGAGTACTCAATAGGAACTTTTCCCCCATTTCAATAACTAAGATATTATTTAGCAAAATTCTAACATCAGTTTAAAACCACAAATCAACAAACTGGAAAAAAAAAAAAAATGTAAAATGACTTTGCAGAGCATGTAAACCATAGAAAAGGGTTTCTAATCTGTCTTTTAAAAAAAACCAAACTAACAGAGAGGAAGTAAGTATTGTGTAGCAACTCAGACTACACAGCTTTAGAGTTCAGTGGTTCCCTACATATTTAAATTGATGTTAACTTCCATTAAGCTTTAGATGGCATTTATTTTCTGGTCTGTAATACCAGTGCTACCTGTTTTGAATGATCCATATGGGATTCATAAACACATTACTCTAAAATTACTACATCAGGTATGCTATTGCCATAATATAACACAGCTGAGTGCTTCTCTGTGTAAAGCCATTTTAATTGCATGGATCAAAAAAGAAAAAACACTCAAAAAGCCTCTTAAGCAACCAGCACTAAAATTAGTCAAGAGACAATAAAATTGGTTGCTTTAGAGGCACTGCACAAAAATGCTAACAACTAATATCTGAACACTGAAAGCACATGAGAATGTGTTTGTCGTTAATACCAAAGCACCAGACCTTAGCAGATGATGGCAGGCCCACATTCCTTGATGTCATGAACTCTACCAGAGCATGGTCAATGTAGTCCAAGCTGCCTTTGATCTTAACCTCCTGTGCACTGGTGAGCACCAGGTCCAGTAAAACTTCAGTAACCAACATGCACTTCACATGGATTTGCTGGAAATTCATGGAGGAATGCGACCTGTTAAACTATGCAGGTCCTGAATTGCTGCAGAATTTGTAGGCATACTAGAAAACTGCCACACAAAATGCACTCCACCAAATTCAGTCATTTCTAGAATTGTTGAAACTAATAATTTTTCATTGCGTTTCATTTTTATTTTGCAAGTGTCCCTGCAGGTTGCTCCCTATTCTTCTTACAAAAAAACTATTCCAGAAAAGTGTCACATCTTAACATTATTTTTCCTACAGGCAACAATTATATTTCAGAACATACTTTGTAAATGAGCTTTCAGTTTTGATTGCTTTTCAGTACTTCTACAGGAGACAACTAATTACCCACGTCATTAAATATGTGTCTCCTAAAGTCATTCCCTTCTTCCCTAAGAAAGTTTTGATCATAATTGCTGATCATCTTTCCTACACTGATTATGATTATCAGACAGAATAGGTTTTACTGAGTTCACCTATTTATTTTTGTGATCACATGGCTGCTTAGATTGCCAATCAAGAGAACCAGTCACTATCACATAAACTCTTGTAAATTTTGACTACTCACTGCAACAAATCCCTCTCTGAGCTAGTACCATTATGAAACACTTTTCTGAAAGCCTCTTAAAAATACTAATAGCTTGAAACTGAAGAATAGGTGGAGAAAATGTATGTACTAATATGTCTTCTCTATAATTATTATCCATTAATTTCATATTTGAAGAAAAATTAATATTTCTTATGGAAAATAAATTCTGATCTGCTATGACATGACTAATAAGGATGACAGTGTAGCAGTCCTTTCATTTTTTGAGCAGATTACACTGTCAGGAATAAACAAAAAGTAAGGCCTCAATAATGCTACCTATCAAAGTATTTTTGCCAGGGATGAACAGGAGCCTGCATGCTGTGTTCAGAAAAATGTGCACCAGCAGAGAAGTTCCACAGTCACTGCTGCCATGGCAGAAAGGCACCATCTACTGCCTCATTGTACTCACATCCACTGTTTGGTCTCCACTGATGTTCAGCAAGTGTTGATGAAGGTCAATGGGTGCCAGTTTTTTTGCATAGAGGAATTCAGTTCCACAGCATTACTTCACATGCACTTCCATGTCAGTCTGCACCTCTGCTGGCATCTATCACAAAGCAACAAATTGAGATGGAATACTGGTTAGAAGGTTCATCTTCTACTACATATCACCAACATCTGCCTCTAGTGCTGTAGGTCAACAGAATAAAGTAGGAGACATTACTTTTACAGCCCTCGTACAACAAGTAACCATAATCTTATTTTGCTTTAAAATAAATAAATAAAGTTAACATTTCTGTCCATAAAACAACTCTATACTTTGAAACAGCTTACTCTTCTCACTTCTCACTTTATAATACTACTGTACAGGTTACAAAATCAAAACATCAATTTAACTGAGAGTGTATTAGTGTTATGTGGTAGCCATTCCATGGGTGCCACCTAAGAACAACTCTAAATGGATTTCCTATGAGAAACTCAGGCATTTTCCTTCTAATAAAGTAGATCGATCTGAGTTTCTCAAGTTAATGCTGAAGTTGTGATACTGAAAACTGGCAACAACCATACTTACAGAACACACATGGGATTAGAACAGTGACAAAGTAATGGTATAAATGATGTTTTTTGCTACAAATCAGAAACTCATTTCAACTTAAGAAACACAAAACCAGGTGAGTAATGCCTACTTAGTCAGTGCCATATTTTCTATCAACACAATTTTTATATGATCTTGTTGGTGCAATAGATGCAACAGTGTGACTGAAATCTCATGTTCTCTGAACTGCTATAAGCACCCAATTAAAATGAATGAAAACGTTTTCCAGAGATTAAAAGCAAGCATACCCTCCAAATGCCATACACTAAGTGGATATTGATAACAAATGGAACAAAACAGCAACAATAAAAATATAACAATTTAAAAAAAAAAACTGTACTGAAATAGGGATTGAGGGATATTATGAAGTGGCAACTTAATGAAGGAAGAAAAAATAATAGGAAAAATTTACTGTGAATAAGGCCAAGTGGCTTTTTTCCAGAAGTGTAATAAGTTTAATAATCAGGCAGGAGGCAATAAGGCAGATTTTTTCACAGTTACCTGTTGTATTCATGACATTATCCCACACTTACCTTGACCTTTCATATACATATGCTGTATCTGTATTTTCTCCCATCTTTTGTTCAGGCTTTCTGTTTTCAAGTCTAGATACCATTGCTTCATTACAAACATATATTGTGGCTGACACCATCAGGCCTTATATCATGATCGGGATGATGAAGCTCAGTTACAGGGCAAAATAGTTTTAAAATAATTCATGAAAGCCTTAAAAATGAGACTCTGTACCTACACCAAAAAGGTGCTTTATAAAAATTTTACTTTTCAATCCTTTTTACTTATAGACCAATTTTCAGAAAAACTGTTAGCTGTAAATTTTGCATAGAATCACAGAATCACCATGGTTGGGAAAGACTTCCAAGATCATTTTGTCCAAATGCTCACCTACCACCAGTATTTCCCACTAAACCATGTACCTCAGTGTAACATCTAAATACTTCTTGAACACCTTCAGGGTTAATGATTCCACTACCTCCCTGGGCAGTCCATTCCACCGCTGTTTGACTCTTAGAGAAGTTTTTCCCAACATCCAAACTGAATCTTTGCTGGTGTGACTTGAGTCCATTCCCTTTAGTCCTATCACTAGTTACATGGGAGAAGAGGCTGATCTCCGCCTCACCACAGCCTCCATTCAGGCAGTTGTAGAGAGTTGTGAGAGGCCCCTGGGCCTCCTCTTCTCCAAACTGAACCATCCCAGCTCCCTCAGCTGCACATCATAAGACTTGTGCTCCAGACACCTCACCAGCTTTGTTGCCCTTCTCTGACCACCCTTGAGGGTCTCAGTGTCTTTCTTGTATTGAGGGACCAAAACTGAAGACAGTACTTGAGGTGCAGCCTCAGCAGGGCTGAGTATAGGGCAAAGATTACCACCCTGCTCCTGCTGGAAACACTATTTCTGATACAAGCCAGAATGCCATTGGATTTCTTCATCACCTGGGCACACTGCTAGCTCGTGTTCAGACAAGCACCAACCTACATCCTCAGGTCTTCTACACAGTCTTCCAGCCACTCAGCCCCAAGCCCGTAGCATTGCCTGGGGTTTTTGTGGCCAAAGTGCAGGGCACGGTACCTGGTCTTGTTGAACTTCATCCCACTGGCCTCAACCCAGCAATTTAGCCTGGGCTTCCTAGCCCCAGGTTGATCAGTACTTTCTGCCAACTTGCTGTCATTTGTGAACTTACTGAGGGAGCACTTAGTGCCCTCATCCAGATAATCAATTAAGAAATTGAACAGGACAGACCCCAGTAATGACTCTTGGCAAATACCAATTGTGACCTGTCACCAGCTGGATTCAGCTCCATTCCTCACTACTGTCTGGGCCCAGCCACGTAGCCAGTTCTTTACCTAATGAAGAGTGTATTTGTCCAAGCCATGGGCTGCCAGCTTCTCCAGGAGGATACTAGGTGAGACAGTGTTGAAGGCATTGCTAAAGTCTAGAGAGAGACTGTAAACACAGCCTTCCATCCTCCACCAGGTTGGTCAAAAAGGATCTGCCTTCCACGAACCCATGCTGGCTAGGCTGGATCCTCTGGTTGTCCCACACATGCTATGTTATCTCCCTCAAGATGATCTGCTCCATAACCTTACCTGGCACTGAGGTCAGGCTGATAGGCATGCAGTCCTCTGGATCCTCCTTATAGCCTTTCTTAGATTGGCAAGCCTCCAACCCTCTGGGACATCTCTGGTTGACCAGAAACGCTGATAGATGATGGAAAGTGGCTTGGCTATCAGCTCCACCAGCTCTCTGAGCTGGTGGATCCTATTTGACACCATGGACTTGTAGCAATAGTCTAGGTGGAGCAGTAAGTCTCTGTTTCCACCTGAATAGTGGGGGGTTTATTCTGCTGCCCATTCAAGACTTCCAGATCAGGGGGTAGAGTACCCTAAAAAAAAAACTGGGCTGGCTTTTAAAGACAGATGTAAAGATGGCATTGAGAATCTCAGCCATTTCCTTATCCTCAGTGGCTATATTCCTTATTGCATCCAGTAGATGATGAAAATTTGTAAAAAAACTTTTTTTGTTCTCTTCTATCCCAAAGGGCAAGTTGAGTTCAAGATGGACTTTTGCCTTTCTAATTTTCTCCCTGCACAGACCAACAAATTCTCTGTACTCTCCCCAAGTTGCCCATCCCCCTATCTTCCACAGGAGGTACTTTCTCTTTTTCTCCTGGAGCCTCAGGAAAAGCTCCTAGTTTATTCATGCTTGTCTTCTTCCCTGCCAGCTCATCTTGCAGCTCAGCCTGCTCCCATGCCATTAAGACTTCCTTCCTGAGCAGTGACCAGCCTTCCTGGACACCTTTTGCCATTTCTGGACTGAATCTAAAGGGACTCTCCATACCAGTATCCTGAACAGTTCAAAGTCCACCTTCCGGAAGTCCAAGGTAGCAGTTTTGCTGTCCCTCCACTTGGCTCCACCAAGAATAGATAGATGATAGATTCAGTCTCTCCAAGATAGCTTCCAGTATCCACATCTCCCACTAGACCTACTGTGTTTGTTAACAGCAGGTTTACTAGGGGACCTTCCCTGGAAGGCTCTCTAACCAGCTGTGTCAGGCAGTTATTTTCTGTATACTCTAGAAACCTCCTAGATGATCTAATATATCAGAAGAATACTAACAGTTTTTAAAGAGTTTGATCAAATCAGTGTAAAAGCAGAACTACTGAAGGTTTCATGACCAAATCCCACTTCTCAGAAGTTAAAATCTTTCATATTCTGTTATTCTTTTTACTTCTACTTCAGAACTTTCTATGCTCTAATACCCTGTATTGTTTTGTGCTGGTTTTCTTTGTGTTTTTTTGTTTGTTTGTTTGTTTTCCTTCCCAGAGTATATTTCATGCAGATTCCTTCTATTCCACTAGCGCTGCATAAGAAACAATTAATAAAAACCTATATATTCAGTATAGGTATATATTCAGTAGAGATATGTAACTGCAAATTCTACAAAGCATCACAGCAATCGCATCTTCAAACTTGGGACATTTACATCATGGACAGACAGCAAAGACTTTCTATTTCTTTACAGTTCTTTTCACTTTTTTTTTTTTTTTTTTTTTTTTAAATTCTAAACAAACAGTACTGACTGATATCTCAGTCTAAATCATGTACCAGGTGACCTGCCTGAGTAGTATTACCCTGAGTAAACATGGATGGCCATCAGGGTAAGAAATCATATGAATTACAGGAAATACCTACTTTCAAAATGAACTGTTTTCCTATGTCACGTACTCTAAATTTCAAAGCAAGTTTCTTATCTTGAATTGGACATATTAGGCATAAAGAAAGGAGAAAAGCTTCTAATAGCAACTTTTTGTGCATTGAATCAAAGAGGAAAGGCCTTGCATCAGGAATCCAAAATTCCAGTTATTCCACATGGGGCTGCAGGACCGGGCTCCAAGGTTCTGCTAAAGCCAATTCACAACCACTTTCAGCAAGCAACACTCATCTTGCAAACTCTAACAAACCAGTTCTTAGTTGCTGGAAGTCCCTTCTGTGAAAGCTATTAATTAGCTTCATTCAATAAATACTTTTAATACTGACAAGGAAACATCTGTCTCACCAAATAATCGGTAGAAGCCGTACTGAAATAGTGCAGTGCTTAATTGTTACTTTAAATGTATTTATCTCACATTACACAGCATTCAGAAGCAGTATGTTCCAGAAGCCTTGAGACACAGAAGTTCCAGTGTTGGGGCCCCCGAGAGAGGAAAGATATAGAGCTTTTGGAGAGAGTCCAGAGGAGGGCCTCTCCTCCAAGGAGAGAGATCCAAGGGCTGGAACACCTCTCCTGAGAAGACAGGCTAACAGTACCAAGCTTGTTCAGCCTGCAAAAGAGAAGTCTGTAGACCTCAGTGCACCTTTCCAATATTTAAAAGGAGTTTATAAACTTGAGGAAAATTAACTTTTTACGAGGCTAGATAGTGATAGGACAAGTGGGAATGGTTTGAAACTAAAGGAAGGTAGATTTAGATTAGATGTTGGGGGAGGGTTTTTTTTCTGAGAAAGTGGTGAGGTGCTGGAACAGGTCTTTAAGGCCAGGTTGGAAGGATCCCTGGGCAACCTGATCTAGTTCTTGATCCAGCAGCTGGCACACCTACCTGTGGCAAGGGGCTTAGAACTCAATGATCCTTGAGGTCCCCTTCAACCGAAGACATTCTATGATTCCCTGAAACAGAAGCTTAGGCCTGTGTCAAAGTGGGTGCAATTAATACAGGGATTAATAAGAAGACTCAATAAGAAAAACCTCAAATGCTCCCAAGACCATCTTGTTTCCATTCTGAATCTCTTTTTTTATTTGTAAAGACTGGCATTACAGTTGAAAAGGACTCAAAATGGAGTGACGTACACATCATTGGTGTTTTATGATGCAATTGATGGGATCCCTGAATGGATATTGCTTCAGCTTTGATTTTAAAAAATAATTTAACAAGAATATCTTCAACTCCACTATCAATCACAGGTGGCAGAAATGAAAGAAAGAAAAACAAAAGAAACCAAAACTACGATCAGATTCATAACATATACATTGTTGGCTGATGACACTTTTTTCAGATGTACAATAAAGCCCACAACACTTTATTACTATGGAGATAATTATTGTGAATGTTTTTTTTTTTCATGTTAATCAACGTACTTTTGAAGGTTGTTTCTTTGATTGTTTTAAACTTGCATAATAAACATGCAATGAAACATTTCTTGTTAAAGTGTTTTGTGTTTTTTTTGTTTTTTGTTTTTTGTTTTTTTGCAGTCTTCTCATCTTCATACAAAGATTTCATAAAGTTGCAGTGTTGTATCAGAGCATTACCAAAATAAGAGCAAAAGCTAAAGAGGAAGGTAAATGTGAACTGAACTCAATGAGAATAACCTAATCTTGTCCTGAGACACTCCAGTCTTGATAAAAAGATGTGCACAATCAAGTCCCTTCCTCCCAAACTCACCAAAATCACAAAATAAATATTAACTAGGAAGAAAAGGAAGACAGAAAGAAAAATAAAAATACAATGTCATCATGCACTCATCTTCTGCATAGCTCAACCCACATATAGTAAGGCACTATTTCCCAACAACTTTGTGTCCACAACAATCTTTTACAGTGCTCTGTGAACTACATATAGTTCCTTCCAGGATGATGAAATAAATAGATTGAATGAGTGTTGCTACTGTGTCACCCCATGTGAGACTTTATAGATAAGGGCATAATCTGGCAGTTTCAGAAAGAAGCTGACTCAAGTCTCTTCTTATGTGTGCATGTTATCTAGACGGATATTGTTTGTCTGTGCAAGTGGTTGATCTGTTTTCCAGAGTTGCTGTTGTTTTAAATTGTTCTTTACTCCAGTATTCTCAAAGCAAATACACAAGAAAATAAAAGCGCAGTTGGGTCATTAAAAACAGAGCTTTGGTGCTCCAAAACCACAGAGCTTTGGGGATTTAAGAAATCCATTGGACATTCCCAAAGGACTTGGAAAACACAAGGAAATCCTTGTCTTTGCTTAGTTAAGCTGGTCTTCATACTGTTTTCGGAAACAATCGCCAGCAGGAAAAAACTCCCAGCATCGTTCCTGATACATTTTCCACACATAGGATTCCTGAAAAAAAACAAAATTTAAGCAACTTAAATTGATTCAGTGTGAAGGAATCAAGCGTGCCCCTTCAAAAACAAACAAACAAAACAAAATATATTGCTTCCCTTACTTGATTCTTTGGTTTCTATACATCAGTTTATAAAATCATGTTAATTTTCAGATGAGTTTAGAGTAGATTTTACATATAGTCACCTAGTCAAAAAAAAATGGAAAACACGTAGAAGACGATCAGGTCATTTCACACCCAGGAGCACTGCAAAGCTTAAGTAAAACAGGTTACAAGATCAGATACTAGCATAATATTTTCCATCACAGAAATGTGACTGAATTTCTGCATCTGTCCTTATAAAGCATGAAAAAAAAAAAAAAAAAAAAAGCATAAAATAAAATGGACTTAAAGATTTGAAAGAATATTAAACAGCAATGAAAAAAAAATTCCTCTTATTCCCAGCTTTCATTTCAAATATATGTGTAAGTTCTTTCATATTGATCTAACTAGACATGTGGATACAGAAGACCATATAACTGATTAATATTACTAAAGGTCAAATACAATAATGAGAGATTCAACAGGGGAAAAAAATGCTAATTTCACAGAGTGCTTAAATGTTTCTCATTATTTCTGTTTATAGATTCTATTTATTTTTTGTGAAAGTAATACTTCAAAAAGTTGGATCAGATAACAAAAGCATTAGAGAATTGATAATCTAAAATTAAGCAACCAAGGCCCAATAAATGTTCAGAAGAATACAATTAAGTTACTTACCACATAGAGTGCTATTCATTAGAATACTCTTAGTCATGGCAAGCCTGAATGTTTTTTATTTTAGAATCAGTTTCATTTATTAACTGTTGGTATTCAAAGAGTTGTTCACTTACCTGTCCTGTATGCTCTGTTTCATCTTTGTTAATAAGATACATCAGAAAAAATCTACAAGGGAAAAAAAAAAAGAGTTGTGAATACAGTATTTGGACGCACTAGGCATTCTACAGATGCAAGGGAATTTCTCAACATGTCATGTACAGTGAAAAAAAAGCTGTTCCTGGGTTTACAAGTTCCTAAATTATACTTATGATGATATCCTCAGACATATTAAATATACTTTCCCCGCACTTATAAAACACACTTATCATTCAATGAAAAATACGCCAAAATGCACAAGATTTCATTTGACTTGCAATAAATAACTACTTACCTTATATGAAGAATTCCTAAGCTTTCTGTAAGAAAATTTCTAGACTTTTCTTGCCTACAAACACTAACTTGGAGGTAAAGAATAGTAATCGGATTATTTTTTAAAAAATAACTAATAAAGCCATAATATAACTAAGAAATTGGGGATATTTACTAGTCACATATCAGATTTTCAGTTTTTATCTCCGAGCTCACACAAAATGGGTGTTTCACAATCAAATTGGAAAAAAATATATTGAAGTTTGTAAAGTTCCTGCTCCTACCTCCACAGAAATTCTCTCACTTCAGTAAGGAAGAGAAAAACTCAACTCTGCTAATAGCAAAAAATTTCTCTCTCACAGACTCTACTAATGGAATTTAAAGGTCTTTTCAAATCTATGAATGCAAAAAGAAAAAAATAAAATTAAATAAAAAAAAAAAAAGGAAATATCTCTGTTGTTCATTAAGGCAACATGAGTGCACATCAAAGCCAATCTATAATGAATCTTCTTTATGTAATAGAGTTAATCAGGGGCTTGCAGAGTTAAGAAGTTCATTTTTACTGTACTTACAAATAATTGGCCAAGTTGTGCTCCTGCAGTGTATGAGTTTCAAAGCCATGAGGCACTGTATCAAAATAGTCATTTCCTATTCCACATATAAAGCACTTTGTCTAAAAGAAAGAACACAGAACACACCAACACTTATTTATAATGCCTCTCTGCACTCCTTTGAGAAAAGACACCCCAAATGCAATAATTTTCTTCAAAATACCAATGCATCAACTATACTATAATATGCACTAAACAGAAAAACTTCTCTTTTGATGATTGAGGCTGGGTCCTTCACCTAAAATGCCCAAAGATAAAATTAACTGCTTTCAAAGTAACATATTAATGTTCAATCAACCAATAAATCCTGATACCAGTAGGTGACCAGGTATAAGGAGAATGAATGGCACTGAACAGCCAAAGCCAATTTTTTTTTTCCTTTTAAC
This sequence comes from Coturnix japonica, assembly GCF_054131305.1. Taxonomy (NCBI): domain Eukaryota; kingdom Metazoa; phylum Chordata; class Aves; order Galliformes; family Phasianidae; genus Coturnix; species Coturnix japonica. The sequence goes on from NC_140665.1 coordinate 36,339,731, forward strand.
ACTGTCAGCAATACTCATTGTAGTGCAAGGCAGTATCTACCTTAGTGCTTGAGTTTTTAAGCTGAATATACTTTTATATTACACAACACATTAGCTCTCAACATATTTCTGATTTCTTATATTCACACTTAAATGGCAGAACAGAAAACCAGCAAGTACTGGACATTTGCACATATAGATAATCGAAGAAAAACTACACCTGAGATGAACTGTATTATCATAGTGTTAATGATGTTAGACACCTCTAGTCACAAGATTCAAAAGACTTAAATAGTCATGGATATGGAATCCATTATACTGAACAACAACAAATATTTTTTGTTGTTTATACAAGTGAAAATACACAATCTAAAGCTTAAAAGGTCATGAAAAAAATAAAAATGATGACTTTTTATTGATTTATCAGCAAAAAGCTGGCTATACTTACAAAAGGTATTAAAGAACACTAGGAACTGGCAGATAAAGCCAAAATATGCTAAGAGCAGAATTACTGTGCAGACAGAGTTTTTGCCCCATACAAGTTAAGAGCTGTCAACAGCATGCCTCTTTCATGGCGTAGACCAAAGAATGGTAAATGTTATTCAGAACCTGCATTCTAGCAGAGTTTTCTCATCAAAAGAAGTATGACCATCAGAACAAGTAATTCTGCTCCTCTATTCTGCTCTAATGAGACCACAGCTAGAGTACTGCATCCAGTTTCAGAGAACCAACATAATGAAGACATGGAGCCATTGGAGTGGGTCCATAGAAGGGCCACAAAAATGATCAGAGGGCTGTAGCACCTCCCCTGTGAGGAGAGACTGAGAGAGCTGAGGCTCTTCAGCCTACAGAAGAGAAGGCTCCTAGAAGATCTTACAGTGATCTTCCAGTACCTGAAGGGAGCCTACAGGAAAGCTGGGGAGGGACTTATTATAGTGACAGGATAAGGAGAAATGGTTTTAAACTGGAAGAGGGTAGATTTAAACTAGATATTAGGAAGAAATTCTTTACTGTGAGGGTGGTGTGACACTGGAACACGTTGCCCAGAGAGGTTGTGGATGCCCCCTCCCTGGAAGCATTCAAGGCCAGTCTGGATGGGACTCTTAACAATCTGGTCTGGAGGGAGGTGCCCCCAGCCTGTAGTAGAGGGGTTAGAACAAGATGATCTTAAAGATCCCTTTTGACCCAAACCATTCTACGATTTTAGGATGAGTACTTACAACAATTAAATAAAACGGAAAATAAAAACAATAAGTAAATTCTCTCTCATTTACTTTTTCCATCAGATGAATTGAGATTTAAGAGCACTAGATTCTGTACAGAATCATGTATTTACTCTCCTTTCAGTATCACCCTTAGACTGAACACAGATGTTCAGAAAACCTGAAAAGAAGGATATAGCTCAGAAATCACATATTATTACCTCCATGTCTTCCTTAACTTGCTCTTGCTGATCTCTTAACTCACCAAAAGCATCAATGATTAACCCTAGAAATTAAGATACAATAATAATTAATGTTAGTCACTGTTAGTTGACAGAAGATAATTCTTTTTAATCACTTCTCTTGTAACATCAGTACAGGGGTATTTTAGAAGGGAAAAAGAGAAAATAGGAACTCAACTGACATCAGTGTTCTTATGTTTTTTCTGTTTCTTCTGATCCAAGCAGAGCCATCTTGGTGTGATTTACCTTATAAATCTGATTTTTGATCTGCCCTAGTGTCCCGATTTAAACTTACACATGCAATATCTGCAGCACTAAAATCTGTGTACTGTTAAATTGCGCTTTCACTCACTGCAAGCTACAAACTTATACCTTGAATAATGGCAAGCAGGATGACAATCACAAAGAAGAAGAAAGTGATGTCAAAGATAATTCGATAGATTTCATATTCATCTCCTGCTGGATCCTCTATTTCATCACCAATGCCTCCACCTGCACGCACTCCAACATACATGTGAAACATGTAGCACTAAAAAAAAAAAAAAGAAAAAGAAAAAAGGCTAAAAAGTTTTCTTCATCTGCAATTTAAAACATCCACTATAGCAAATTCAGTAATTAGCAGAACTGTTGAACATTTTAGCATTTTAACTCATGTCCCAATTCAAAAAGGTTTCAGCATGCAGTAATGTAGTACATATCACTGCCATCAAATTCACCCCCTTTTTCCACCCCTAGGACTAGAATGAGTGGTCTGAAGTCGCACTGGGGGAGGTTCAGGTTGGATAGCTGTAAAAATTTCTTCTCTGACAGAGTGGTCAGGCCCTGGAATGGGCTGCCGAGGGATGTGGTAGAGATACCATCCCTGGAGGTGTTCCAGAAACATTTAGATGTTGTATTGAGGGACACAGTTTAATGGGAAATATTGCTGGTAGGTGGATGGATGGATGGACTGAATGACCTTGGAGGTCTTTTCCAACCTTGTTGTTCCTATGAAATTCCCAGGAAGTAGTTCAGTTTGCATTACATTAAACATACATTTGATTTTGTTCTAGGTTACTTTTAGACTGATCTTAATAGTAATACATCTTAGATATCTGTGAGGTTTAAGCTCTAATTACTGTCCAAAGCCTGGCACCATCTCAGAATGTAAGAAGTAATTTTCAGTAACAGAATAGTGAAATGAAGATAATCTCAATGACTCCTGGTAAAAGAAAGTACTGGATTTTAAAAATTAAACCATAATTTCAGAATTTAAATTACTTATGAAATTCCTTGCCTGTAACTGATCATCCTCCTGAATGACCTACAGAACCTAAAGATTCAGCTCTTTAACTGACTGAGATTGTGGCTTTAATTGGTTTTCATTTTTGAAGAAACTATGATAAAGAATACTATCATGTTTATATCATCAGTTTAAAGAAGCATTTGTTTAACATGCACAAGGAATATCTGGTTGTTCAAGGGATGTTCATTAATTTATTTACTTCGCTTACATTTGTCTTTCTGTTGATGGCCAATAATAATGTAATATTGTTCTATGAACAGGAATTACATAAAGGAGAAAGACAAAAAAAAAAAAAAAAAAAAAAGTAGAAAGCAAACTAAGACTTACTGTCAGCATATCATCGCATTTCATATCTGGCATATCACCATCTTCACTTTTGTTGTAGAACTTTCGGAAAAAATTGAATGCCACTACTGTGTACAAGTAAACCACTACAGCCAGTAATCCCACTGTTAGGACAAGCTGGAAAAAAGTACAATTATAGTTGTCTTCCTAGAAGGTCTTCTGAACAGACCAATGAAAAAAAGATGACACTTGATACCTGTTTGCCATTGTGGGTCACTGATGAGAGAATAGTTCGTAATGTCTTGAATCCCATTGCAATGTCAAGGAGATGAGCAGCAAAGAAAAAATTGTTGTAATGGCCAAGGACTGACATGGTCATGTACCAAGCTAGGTAAAGGAAAGACTAACAGAAAAAACAACTACATTACAGAATAAAATGACGATCATGTCTAACTTATTTCACAGTGCTAATGAAAAGAAAAAATTGCTTGAACATGCTTTCCAACTAAATAGAAAATTGTGACTCTTACAGAATTTTGAGAAATTTTCTTTTGTTCAAAAATATGATATCTGCTAATGCAGAGTCAAGAAAAGGTCAAAATCGACAAATTCCACATTTCAATTTTGAAAAATTCATTTTGACATGATTTTTTTTATTTTAAATTGTTTACCTTTAAATATAGTTACACTAAGGAGGTTACTGACACACAAAAGAATAAAAGGTAATTCCCAAACCAATTCAAAACACTAAAACTGCTACTTAACTGTGTAATACAATTTATTGTTTACTACTCCCACAAATGTTCATTTCACTTTTTCTTCTATCATTTCATTTTTATTGGACTAAAAGCCAAGTATGTACTTACAAGAGAAATTTCAGACACTCTGCTAGAGGAAACATAATCCTGAACAAACTCAAACTCTTTACAGGTCATGCATTCTGTGGACTTGGTGAATTCCCATCCCAACTTCAAACTGCAAATTTCAGTCTTCCTGACTGAAGACAGATTACATCTTCATTCTCCAGCAGTCCTTGTTCCAAAATTTGTTACCCAACAATTTTTGCACCAGAAAAATTAGCTGAGACAGGTGAACCACGATCATGAGACCGTTTGCATTCATAAGATGAGCAATATTTTAAACCGTGAGATATTTAAATGGCCTTGTTTATCATTCCTTTTTTAAGACTCATTTTTCGAATGAGTAAAATCATTTGCCTCATTCTGCGTCAAATCCTACTAACAGCTTCAGTGATATAAATTACAGTAATTCCACAAACATTAACTATACTGATATGACTGGTCCAGAAATATTCAAGTGACTTCAGGTGTAAAGATTATGAACAGCATGAAAAAATTTAATTGGAACGTATACAGATATTTTCCCAATTTTACAGCACAATACTTGCTTATTCCTCATGAATAAATAAATAGTTCAAAATGGTAGAAGCAGGAGGGAGTAAAACAAACTGAGATTCTTAATACTAAAGTAAACAGGGTAAAGATTTGGACATTCTCCTTTCAAACATCCCAGATCTTTACGTAGTCAATTAAATATAATTCAGAATATTTCATATGCTCTCTGAAGCACTTCAAGTTAGGATGGGTATATTTTTAAGAAGGTATAAGTGTGTGCATTTATACACATTTATATACTGATAAACTTACATTATCAGTGAAAACAACTCCTAATTTCCACATCTGATACTTAACATCAATGGAGTTTAGCCTGTAAAAATAAATCAATCACATTTTATATAAGAACAATATAAGAATTTATGCAACGCAATCTACAGGAAGAGTATTATAAACACAGGACATTTCAGCTGATTTATTTCTCTCAAGCTGAAATACATAAGAACCTTTTCCTACTTTACTTTGACTCTGGAACGAACCTACTTGAAACAAAAGCAGAAAAAAAAAATACTTCACACTATTTTAGAGTCATCAGACCTGGAACTGATCAATGTCTGCATTGCAAAGTCATTCTGTCATAGAGGAACTTATCTGCTAACACTGAACCCAACTGAGCTTGAGGACTGCTTCTACTGATTCTACACTCTTCATTCTGCTGTAAATATTTAAATGCTGGATCTACTGGATGCTTGAGTTTGGGTAGATTCATACATGTTCAGTTTTTAACCTGGTATAAAGTAGATAAATGTAAATTTCTGAAGAATGTGATTTTCTGCAAATCTCTGTCACAGCTGTTTATCTTCTCACAGCACATTCAGCTGCTACAAGTATAGAAAGATTTCTCCAAGGAGGGTATGAAAGATGCCATTAAATCATAATTTATTTTTCTTGCTGTTAATGTATACGACATAAAACAGACATTCAGAATCTAACAGAAAGGTATAATTCTAAAAGAAGCATTTAATCAGTCTCCTCCCACTACCTCATTCTGGTCTCTCTTTTTCCAAGAATATCAATAGAATTATTATTTTAATTTTCTTCCTAAGTAAGAGTCATGAATACACAGGGAAGATTAGGCAGTTTCACTGTCTTTTTCAATCAATAATAACAAACCAAAACAACAACAACAAAAATCAAAAAGAAAAAAAGAATGAAAGAATATTTTCTAAATCCAAATATGCGTTCTCCTGCTGAACAGTAAAAAGGCAGGAAAGAAAGTTTTCTGAAAAGTAATTCTGCCACATGATTAAATTGTATTGCTATGCCACAGAGCCTTTGGATCCCAACACTACAGTTTTGATTGTTTAGTGGGAGTCCTCTTTCTTGCTTTTACTCTTCCAGGTTTATTCTTCAGTTTCATCTTTACAAAAACAGCCCTTTCCAGAAAGCAATTCTTATCTACTAGCAGCCCTGCTATTTCATATGATTTTTGTAAATACATTGGTAAGTGCTACTATTACAGAATAAATTTGTCCTTACATTATAATCTCTATAGCGTTAAAAGTGTTCTACAAAAACTGAGGGTATCTCTTCATCTCTTCTGTAAGAATGCAAATGATTACTATTACTCTGACTACTTCAATGTCTGGGAGACTCTTCTCATGTCTGGCAAGTACAGACAAGTATGTAGTTTAGGGAAAACAAATTATGAGAAGATGTGCAAACTAATAATCATCGAACTTCCAAGATTTTACTAGTCACAATCAACATCACTTTAATATATTCCACCATTTCCTTGAAACCAAAATGTATAGTGTCAATTTTCTCCTTTCATTCTATATTAGCTGAAAAATAAAAAATGTGAGTTTCTAGTCCAGCTAGATCAACACTATTAGAACAGAAATAATGTGATGCTTTCAAGAAGCTGTGCATTAGCTTGAATCTTCATACATAAGAGGATTCTTTTTTATAAAAACTCTATAATGAATTATTTCACAATTAATGAATAATTTCACAAATTAATTCAATTTGCAAATTGTTCTATCTTATATAGCCATTTTTTTAATACAGAAGTCATGCAGTAAGGAAATTAAAACTTAAATGACAAACTTTGAGTTCACAGTTTTAACCACCTACAAAAAACACCACAAAAAGCCCTCAAAACACATCAAAATAAACAAACAAAAACCAAACAAATCCAAACAAGAAGCAAATACTTACACAGCAGATAAGGAGCTATCCTTCTTTGGTTTCTTCTTTTCTCTAGCATCGCTAAAATCGAGAGCAGCTTTGTCCATTCCTAGTAACTCACTGATTCTGTCTCGGCCATAGAACTCACCGTATTTATCCATGACCTAAAGTTAGGAGGAACATTCAAGAGAAGCAGTGGGTAGAAGTTTGGTTTCTGAAGACAAGAAATTTAACACGCATCATCTTTTTCATTTGTTTGTTTCTATCTATCATATAATTTAGTAATATTTCCTGCTTAATATCAATCACTTCGATAGATCCAGGAAGGCTTGACAAAAATGAGATGTTTCATTTAATGAATACAGGAAAACAACTCAGCAGAAACAGAATAACTAAATTGTCACTGGCAAATAAAAAAAACCAAACACATCAAAACACATATTTAGCTCACACAGGCAAAAGATGTTTTGACTATTCATGAAAAACTCATTAAAGTAAGATTTCTTGTCGGAAGTATTTGACCTTTACACATTATTTTAAGATACAAAGTACAGAAAAAATATCATTTAAATTTTCTTTAAATAGCTTAAATATCCCTGATTTTTCTTTAAGGGAAATACTTCAAAAGTGAAAAAGATATGATAAATGTCCTCACTTACTAACTAGTAACATTGCATAATTTTACAATTTGATGATAGTTAGTAATGCAACAAATAAAATAATATAGATAGAGTATGTAGGAATCAGAAGATCTCTAACAAAAAGATTATAACTGAATGACTCCCAAAGGTGAGAGATGATATTTTACCAGAATTGTGTGTATAATTAGAATGGTTTATATGGAAATACATATACTGAATCAAAATTTTATTTGAAGAAATGTGGAGTACACACACACAAAAAAAAAAAAAAATAATAATAATAAGCCTCACCTTTCTTTTCACAAATTTGTCCCAATAGTTGTTTGGAAAAGACCTGAAAAACACATGTGAAAAAAAGAGCACATTTTAGATGGCTCTGAAGAGATAGGTTACTTACTGTGATACAGAAATTATATACTGATTTTTTTTCGAAGACTGTTGTTACTATCACCTGGCAATCCAGGTAGTCACTGCAATGAAAGGCACTAAATGGTGCTGAGCCTATCACACTAGCATGTCTGCAAAAAGACAACTGAGCTGATGGCAACCAGACAAGTCTCCAAAGCATTTGGAGTCACATAATTACAAGAGGCAAAGAGTCAGACTTTTAAATATATTCCCAAAAGAGAGACTTCAAGAGCCAATAAAAGTATCCAAGCCATAGCTCACTCGAACTGACAGCAATAAACAATCATCACTGTGCTTGTCAAAACAAATTACTTGGTATTTTCTTCTCCTTAATATGTAAGCTGCTCCAAGACAGAGAAAAATAAAGGGTGACGATTACCTCCCTTGTTGTGCTGGTCACTCCTTTCTTCATGCAGCTCAAAAGTAAATAACAATAAAAAAGAATAATTCCTTACAAAACTATAGACTAAGCAAAAACTCACTGTGTGTTGATTACAAGTCTATCCCACTGTCCTTTAATATCATCTTCTGAGGGCTGTTCAGTGATATATAGCCCATCAAATTCCAGCTTCCTTGCTACTTCCTTTTCTCTCTTAAAAATTACCAGTGGGACCTGCAGTTGAAAAACGTATCAGAAAATAGTAAAAAATGCAATGAGATATCTGAAAACTCAGATAAAAGGCTGTTTCTTTAGAAAAATTAAATATGCAAACTGAACATGTATAAAATAATAGTCCAAAAAATTAAAAGAATTGACAACTGCCCAGAACACTCTGAGGTAAAGATGCACATGGACCAGTTAGTTCAAGAATCACTGAATTAAGAATCTTTGCACAGCTATAATAAGATGGCAAAAAAAAAGTGAATGTCCTTCCAATAAAAATGGTTGCATGATTCCACAGAACTATTAGAATTACTAATACAAAAAGAGAGATAAAATAAATATAACAAATTATATATCCTAAAATCCCTAGAAATTCTAGTTCTAAAATATTAATTTGGGATCAGACTTTTGGATTGCATTCTGGCACCTGAAGGTGTTAGACATTTCCTTTCATTTGTTAAAGAATTCTTGAAGTTTCACAGCACAGAGAACAGATTGTGAGCAGTTAAAATTAAAATCCTTAAACACTGTTCACATTCTGTGCATTTGATTTGTTATCTGTGCTTCTTTGCCAGGAAAGACACCTGAACAGCAAGGATCAAGCTTTTCTTACAACTCATTGTTGTGTTCTGGATGACAATCAAAAGTACATTCTGAGAAGGGAGATGTAACTAGCGGTCTCGGTAGAGCGTTTTTTACTTAGAAGTCTGTTTCCAATGGAAATGCATGCTTTACTTTGTTAACACTTATAGTGGATTGTTTCATTGGGTTTTTATTTTGAAAATAAATACTGCTGTAATTACTTAACAGGTTTTCAAAATGCATCCACGTTGCAATGACCAGTATGACTGTTCACAGCTATACTGAAAAAATAACAATGAAAAGTAGACTAAATTAAGATTATCATTGTATTACATACAATAACAACAGTACTGATCTTATTTTCATAGAACTAATTGAGAAAACTATAGCAGATTTCAAGTGGAACACTCTCCAGAAACAAATGTACATAGAATTGCAGTTAAAAATATTTTTAATACCGAAATCAATGCATCTCCAAAGACAGAGACTGAAACCACATTTGGTCCTTTCCTCATTTTCAGATTTGGAAAGAATGTAATTATTATCATTATTTGTTATAAAGAATGCTCATCACTTCCAGTCAAAAAATAAATGCAGTTGTAAAGAACACTGTGGGACAAGAGGATAATAAGCTGTGAAGTAGAAGAGGACATCTCCATACCCAGAAATCTGAGACTTCACTGTTCATGCTAACCAGTGAAACATGAAAATGTTTTTAGAATTTACTGATCTGCAGAGAAACTTAGAGTGGAAAATCAAACAATGCTAGACAGTCACAAGAATTTCCTGCTACACTTGCTGGCCTGATGTGGTAACTGTGGAAACACTGAACTTATGATCCAATGCCAGACCAGCAATTTAGGCTCTGGCCTGGAATCTTCTGAATTCACAATTCACCTAATTCAGTTGTTGTTGTAGATTACAATAGCAGAACAGTATTCATATGATTTCTCAACTTGTTTAAGAAAAGGAGCTACAACTTTGTTTCAACCTATGCTACTCAGTGGATAAAAAGTTGGCAGCTAGCAGAAAACACAGTGATTAGTTTTTCTTACTTTCAAACAGTAGTATCCAATGATGCAGAAGAATGAGATGACTGTGTGCAAGATGGCCAAAATTCGCAGTGTGGGCTCCATGTAGCCACTGCTTTCTTCCAGGACATAATGCACGGCAATGACCCTCTGGCTGTCACTCGCCAAGCTGTCCAACTTCATACTTTCTCCAGTAGACACTACAGGAATTTCCTTTTCTTCTGTCACAGCAGAGGTGGAGACCTGTTTAAATCACTTAAATCTTAATATTACAGGTGTATTCCTTTGACAGATGTTTCATACTACTACAAGCTAAATAGTACAACTGAAAACAATCCCATTAAGGACAACAGAATTGTGAGGAAATCTTCCCACCCGCCTTCCCTCCCCTCCCCCCCCCCCCCCAAAAAAAAAAAAAAATGTTCACAGATAATATTTCACAGAGACCACTTTATCTTGTTACACTAACCTATGACAACGTTGATTTTCTTTTACACTTTTCCCTTTGCAAGTGTGGGCCATGCTGAATTTATCACCTTGAATTCAAGAAAGGGCATGGTCCACCTGGAAAAAACTCCATGAACTCCTGACACTGCTGCGTGCAATCTTTATAAGCAGAGTTGTTCCAAGAACTGAAAAATCTTGATTTCTATAATATTTACTACAGGCCTTGACAAAGGTTATCCATGACATTCTACACAGCTGTACTCACTCTCTCAGGGGAGCGTGAGGACACAGGAAGACATCTCAGCTGAGGTGTATTAAACTAAGTTGCCAGTGAAAATTGGAGTTGGCTGAGTCACTGTACACATGTATGAAATGGAGCATCTGAGGCAGAGATACTTTTACTCTGCTGCATTTGTCACAGCACAGAACTCAGGAAATAGCCATTTCCGTGTTTCATGCAAACACATCGCTGTTAGATCTCTGAAGTATCAGTCTGAAGAAGGTATTTACTCTGTTAGGTTGGCAGTTTTTGGTGGTTTTTTTTTGTTTGTTTTTTACAGTAGGACACAGTCTAAAAAGCCTGAATGTTTTTCAGAATGCAGCTTTAAAAGCAACAGCGTGATGAACATACCTTATAGAAAAGCAGGATGAAGTTGATGGCAAAGGCAACAAATAACGCCAACATCCTCATGTTATAAAAGTTTCGAGCAAAATAGTTCTGAAAACATAAATAAAGCTGAAATACACCCTTGCCTCATAATGATACCACAGTCCTGAATTTCATTTTTAAGCATTATTTTAGGGAAATTAAGCTACACAACTAATACAATATCAATAGTGTAATGAACGTTCAGTCCCACTCTGAAAAAGAAATTATTTTTTCACACTGCTTCAGAATTTCCCATGATTTCAGCCAGACTATACTAGTATGTAGGATATGAGCCATGCTCATTTTCTTTAGTGCCTTCCATGTCAGAAGACTGGAAAATTATGCATTAAGTAAACTTTCCATGTTTTTCTATCCCTTCTGATTTTAAAAACATCAAAAATTAAAGTTGAAGCACATGAAACAGTGAGAAAAATCTCGTTCCAGTGAGCAAATTCTTGCTTAAACCTATGTTCTATGGTGGACTGAATATTTAAGTTTCAAAACAATATCTAAATTTATAGTCATTTCATCTTGTCAATTGGGCCACTTCGTTTTAAAGAAGTTTCACAAAATACATCATGAATCACCTTCAAAGTTTCTAACTTTACCTTTCCAATTGTCTATAAAATAACAGTTTAAAAAATGAATAAATTAACAGTTTAAAAAAAGCAAAAATCTCAAGGGTTCAAAATAGTGCTATTAGAAAACCAGAAAAAAATTGAAGAAAATGTACTCATAATTTTGCAAATGCATTTCCTTTACCCACATAACTCTTACCACTTACTTCTCATCATATAATTAGTTAACACTAAGAAGTCTGCACATAAACAAGCACTTTTAAAAGAAGGCGACATTATCTTTCTGAGAGGTTATCTTTGCCAGTTGTAACATTTTTTTGATGTAGGTCACTGCATATTCCCAGTATACTAATATTCTTCCATTTGCTTTTTACAACCTGGGAAATGGCTATTTTTCACGGTTTTGACTGGGATTTCAGAGATTCTTAAGATGCTCTATTCAGTATATTTTTACTAAAATAGTGGTGACAGAACACTGATGTTTTTAGCTGTTCGTAAGCAGCGCTTGCCCTGAGCCAAGGACTCTTCTATTTCTTCTGCTGCCCTGTGAACAAGGAGCTTGGAGTGTACAAGGAGCTGAGAGGGGACACAGCCAGAACAGCTGGCCAAAGCTGGAATAAATACTATACATGCCACACACCCAACAGTAAGTGTTAGGGAAATAGGGAGGAAGCAAGCAAGGGATATTCAGATTGATGGCATCTGTCTTCCCAAGCACCCATTAAATATGATTTGCCCAGCTTTTCCGGGAGTGGCTGAACACCTAGCTGCCTGTGGAAGACAGGAAATGAATTCCTTGTTTTGCTTTGCTTTGCTTGCATGTGTTGCTTTCGCTTTGCTAGTGAACTGTCTTTATCTCAGACCGAGTTCTCACTATTTGGCGCTTCCAACAATCTTCCTGGCCTTATCTGGGGGCAGTGGGTGCGCAGCTGCTTTTTTTCTGTTGTTGTTGTGTTTGTGCTTTTGTTTTTCACTTATCAATCCAAATAAACCTTTGCCTTTATATCTAATTTATGGATGATTGTGGAAAGAAGAATGAATGAGACTTATCAGATGTAAATATGTCTTTTTCAGTTTGGTAGAATAATTTTGTGGTACATCAGTCTCATAATATGTAAGTCACCGTGTAGAAAACAACTTACAAGAAGCTTCTGTTGATATGCAATGATTTTCTTCCAGAAAGCTGATTCCTGAATTTCTGGTTCTCCATATCTGTGAGTATGAAGCTGTCTTAACTTCTGTTTTACTTTGTCTTCCTTTGCTTTCTCTTCTTTTTCTCCATCCTCTCCTCTTAGGATATGATTAAAATGAAAATAACATAATTTAATAAAATTGACAAAAAACTGACACTGTATCATTCCATTCAAGTAGTCGTGATTCATGCAGTGCATACAAATTGGTAATAAGTATAGATATCCATCTTCAGCATAAAGCACTAGCAATTGTGACATTCTTGTTAAATCTACAGATAATTGAATTTACTGGTTTGTCACCTTGAAGTTATAATTGCTAACTGGTAGAGGCAAGTAACCAAGAATCTTCCAACCTTATTACCTGAAGCTCCTCTTCATAATTGTGCAGTTCATATTTGCCTTGGCAAATGTCTGCCCAACTGCCTCTGTATGTCCAAGCACTCTCATCCAACCTCATGCACTTGAACAATCTGATTTTCACACAAACTGAAAAATACTGTTTTTTTCTTATATTTACAAACCAAGATTAATGTTTTAACTTCTGCTTTTCTGTCCAGTCAAGGATGATGTAAGTACTCCCTCCAGGAGGAGAGAGGAATAAGGAAGCTTGACAGCATTTCAATCTGTGATTATCACCATGATGCTTATAAAAAGTCATAGCCAGTGGGCTGCCTTCTTGAAGCACAACATCTTAGGAATTATTCTCAGAATTATTTTGGAAGCTAATGAGATTTGACATCGTGATAGATGAAAGGATTACAGAAGACCGTTTGAGGCCAAATCAGAGTGAGAGGCAACTTATATGTTACATTATTAATCCATCTATCTACAGACAGAATAACTGATGTCCTAAGCTGCTTCATAGTAGAATATTTTCAGCAAACTTTCACTTGAAAGTTTAACATACACTGGGGGTGGCTTCAGGGCAGGTAGCAGCATCAGACACTTGCACTCTTTGCAAAGAATACAGGCATCGCTGCAACTCACATAGCCAAGCAGTGCAATCGACAGTGAACTTCAATAGTCAGAAAGACTCGCCTTTAATCCAGACAGTACGAATTTGTAGAAATTTGCTGTACTGATTACAAAGAAGAGTATTAATTACTGGCAAGAATTTACCATACCATGAGGGCAACATGGAGATAGCTTGAGAGTAAGGGATGCACTCAGAATTTGGTAGTGATATATCAACGACAGGAACCATACACTTAGCAAGAACCACAGAAAAGGGGGATAGAGTGCCATGTTTTCACTGGTTAAAACAAAGTCCTATGTTTTGCTTTTTTATTCTCAATAATCTCATTAACATTAGATTTTATTGTGTCTTAAAAGGCCTCAAATTATTATTTATGAAATACAAATGATCTCCATAAAAACGTGCAAGTATTCAGTAATTCATTAAAACCATAATGGAACAATAAGCTTCTGCAAAATCCAAATAGCTCTAAGTATGAGACAGTAAATAGGATGAGCAAAACAGATTCAGTCTCTACCACTGATAGATAACCACTCTGAAACACAAATGCTCTTAAAATTTTTCCAAGAAATTTTCTTCTCATTTTCATACTTGCCAAGAAAACATTAAATGAATAGATGAAATTAAGCCCAATTAAAACAGACCTGTATAAAATGATTTGTCAGATTCAAGATATTTTCTACAAGTGTATTCATTTCAGTGAAACCTATATTTATAAAATCTTGGGGTGAAATTATTTATATGGGCTTCGCTTGTAAATGTGTCTTGATGATGAAGATGGATTAAAAAAAAACAACTGTGGTATTTGAATGGAAATAAAATTAAAGGCAAAGGAGTAACTATAAATCAAGTTGATTTTTCAGTGAAACAAATCTATTTGCAAGATCAGTGGTTAGAGTTATACATACTCTGCTTTTTCAGGTTCAGATTTTGTTTCTTCTTTCTCTTCCTTTTCATCTTCTTTCACCTGTTCCTAAAGATAGTCAGATATAATTTTTAATGTATCTAAACACTATTATACAGAACAAAGTTAGTTAAAAAATATACAGAGTGAAAAATTCTAACTTTGGGAGGTTTTTTTTTAACAGTTGAAGCTCTGAGAAAAAAAAAAAAAGAAAGAAAAAAAAAAAAAGATCCTTCATTTTAGCCCTGAATTATAAGCAAACCAAATTACCAAGTACTTAAAGAAAGCTACAATCATTTCAGTTTATGATGTCAGTAAAGACAAACTTTACAAACAAAAAAGCCACACAAAAATAGTTGCGAGTTTTGTTTCAAGACTATACTTTACATATGAAAAAGAGAAATGTACAGCACAAATAAAAGGTATGGTTACCTGGACTTTTTCCTGTGCCTCAGGCATTGGTGCTACAGAAGGACTGCTCAGTAAATCACTCAAACCAGCATTTGGGTTGTGAGGGATCAATTTATACTGTCCACCTTCTCGTTTCAAATCCAAACCAAATATATCTGAGAGCAGATCACTTTCCTCTGATAAAGTTCTCAAATCAGTCAAGTCTTCAGTAGGCAGTGCAGTTTCTGCTGGCTTCCTCTCCCCCTCTTCTCCTTCCCCACGCACCTCATCCTGAGTGGGATCTGGCATATTAGCTAATAGCTCAGCCACTTTGATTTTCTTTGCTCCTTCTACTAGGCTTCCTCCAAGCAGCAAACTGCAAATGATGCGAAAGAAGCCCCGGAAGACGCTATAGGCAAAATGCAGTAAACCCATTAAAATGCTCCAGTAGGAAGAAAATAAAGCCATAACCATGTCCTTCATGGTCATTTTCTTCACTTTTTTCATCTGTTTCTTTAGGCTCTTCATGCTGAGCATTTTCATAAGAGTCATTAAATTATACTTGAGCGCTATTAATGCTGACTTCATAGTTACAAGTGAGAAGAAACCCATTCCAGGATCCTGTTCCTCAGGCTTATCTTTCTCATTGTCCTCTTTATTTGCTGACCTTTCATTCAGATCTGACTCAGAGATTTGGGCAGCCAGTTGCATTTCAAAGATGGTATCTTCACAGAAATTAACAAAAAGCTCCATCTTTTCTTTCTCCCCACCTTCATTTACAACATCAAATATAAACTGTCTCTTTGACTCTTTTACCTGAGGTTTTTCCCACTGAGTCCGACTTGACTCACTTATTTCAAAATACACTCGTTCAATGCGCTTTGCACTGCCCATAATTTCTATACGTCCGAGAAAAGGCTGAAAGTAATTCAGCACACTTTCTGACAGTTCAAGAAAAGTTTGCAAGCGAGTATCATGGGGCATGTGTTCGGAAAGGTTGGTCAGGAGAACAGCAACATTGAAACCAATGTCTTTGGCAGGCTCATGGAATCGTTTCACAAACTCCTCGTAGTCCAGAGTCTCATTCTCATCCGTTTCAGCACACGATAGCAAAAATTCAGTTTCAGACTGGGTGTAATGCTTATGGCTTTCCATTGCTTTGTGGAAATCCCTTTTTGAAATTATGCCTTTGCCATCAGGATCATACTCTTTGAACGCATCAGAAGAAGTCAGATCCTTCAGTTTTAAGAACATATCAAAAAACTTCAGAATCATCTCCACATTGTTGGACGATTCCACAAGCATATCAACCATTTGCTTGCCAATAGTTCCATTCACAACATTACCTAGATGTAACAACATATTACATGAAGATCGAGATATTCATAACAGCAAACATTTTGGCAAAGAGGAAGATTGGTAAAGCATTGGCAAACACACTCTTATATGGAAACCAGCTGTAAAATCAGAAAACTTTTACAAATACCACTACCCTAAGACTTGGGAGAAAATACGACTGAATATTTGCAAACAGAGAAAGAAAGAACAAAAATGCCACAGAGAGATACATTTGTTACATTTAATAAAGTGTTAGACAGGGGCAGATTTTCAATACTAACACTACACATTTTACTGTGGTGCCAGACAGAATTAGCGTCACATTAGTGAGGATGACTAGTTCAGCAGGTCCCTCATAGAGTGCTGTCTACATGTACTAACAATTCACATTGCTTATCAGTTACTTCATTTGAGGAAACCGTAGCAACCCAGGTTACACTGCAATTTAGGCTTCATTTGCCCTTCTAGTTCTTTCAAGGCAATAAATGTACATGAAAGAAGCAAAAAAAACCCCTATCTTTCAATTGTCTATGTTTGTGTATTTCTAAGCAGAATACTACTGATAGCCTCTAGACAGGAACTACGTAAATGTATTCCTTGACACTGATCACGTTCTCTGTGGAATGATAATTTTCAATTATTAGTTTTAAAGGACTTTGAACTAAGTTACTAGAGGAGTTGAAGCCTATTATTTATGGCCAAGATGGCTATAAAAATAATTGAAACCTATTAAAGCTGTTAATGAAATAATAATTTGTTCAATTCATTGAATTCAGGATTTCAACTCCAACAGTAAAATTTCTCACTTAAAGCCAAAAGATAAGCCAAGTTCACAGAAACAAAACATAACTTCTGTTATAGCTGGATTTTATGCAATTATGTCATGAGGAAGCAATATAAATGATATCAAACACACTATAGAAATCTCTCACACAATTTATGACCTAAGACCTCTCACAATTGTCTCATTAAAGTTAAAAACCTAATCATTAACAAAATAACTGTAAAAGAAAACAAACATTAAATTTTATCTACCTTCCAGCATAGACAGCAACATTACAACCATATCCTTCTGAAGATCCATTAATTCTTTCAGTAATTCAATTTGACTGGAATCCTAAATAATGGACACAAACATATAAATAAGATGTCTATCAACTTTCTTATCATTCATACATGTTTATGCAGATGCAACACTGTAAAAATAAGACTTAAAAATTAAGAAGCTATTAGTATTGAGAGTGGTAATAAAGGAATAAAGCAATAACTGAGTACGTCAAGCCCATAGGTGATGCTTCTGTAATGATTAATGACATCTGAAATAGCATTACTGTTGATGTAATCAAATTCACAGCCTAGAAGCCTTGCAAAAAACAACCATGGCAGCAGCATATAGGGCTCCAAGTGAAACGTGATTATAAAAGGAACTAAACAAACTCCCAAAAGCTACGAGTTTGAGCTCCACACAAGAGAAAGGCACTGTCTCTACTTATCATACATTCAGAGCAAGCTGTTTATGTCATTGTGCAGAACAGCATGAGAAACTCCACACACTGCAGTGGATCTTTTTGAGCAAAGGTTCTTGGCTTTGTCTGAAGCAGCATAGTATCATCATTTTCTAGATGTACTAGCTAAAAGACAGTTTGAATTCATGCTGGAACAGCTCAAATCATATTCTTGTCATTGCTGTGAAACCAGATCTTGCTCATAATCAAATCAGGTTTCTTAATCAACAATTAGCTTACATGTGTTTGCCTGGCTGTCTGTAACTACTTATGTATTACTTTCCACACTGCTTTAGTGGTTCACGAAGAAAGAACAGTAGTCACTACTGTGGACTACACAATCACAGACTTTTTTTTTTCTATTCTGAATATAATAAAGATAATCCAAAATCATTATAGTATGCATGAAGATTGGAAATAAATAAATAAATAAGGAAATCGTAGTTCCCTTCAGAGTTAAATTGCTTAACAACTGAAACTTATTCATAATTATGACACTATTCTCAGAAAACATCAAATTATTTCAAAAAATTGAGAATTATTACATTTGATTAAAAATGTGTAATGTAAAGTGAACTGCATTATTTTAAAAAAATTAAGAAGCTGAAAAACACAGTGTTTAAGGATAGGATTCTTCTTCTCTAACTTTAGTCCTCATCAGAACTGTCTGCGCTAGTCTCCCATATGTTCTGTAGTTCATGAAAGGAGTACTCACATCCAAAAGCAATTAACTCATTCTAAAGATTAGAGTTTTTCCCCACTGAGAACAGAAAAGGCTTAGATGTCCGCTTTGAACTAGGCACCTAAATGGGGAAGATAGTTCCTGCATAAAAGGCTTTTGCAAAATTGCAGAAAACAAGGAGGCATAACTTTGATAGGCAACACTTGAGCTGGCTAAGTTGTTTTTTTGTTTTGTTTTGTTTTTCTGATTTCAGGTGATAGGCTTCATTTTCAGCTTCATTTAATCAGCTTTGAGATCGTGGACAGTAATTCTTTTATAGGCCTGCTATTCACATGCACTGCAATTCCATAGTTTACGCCTTGAAATGCTTTTTTATTATTTCACCTCTTCCTTATTTTTCCTCTTGCCTCCAACATCAACTGTTGTTATTATTTACTCACAGTAACAAATACAGTTAATCTTTGGTAAAAAGTCATTAACTTTAAAAGGAAGAACAAAAAGATACCTGAGACAGCTTCATCTGCATGTGAGCAAATACATGAAGAAAACCAACTACAGCATCCCATAGCCTGCTGTGTGCCAGGCTTTGCTGATTCCCAGTACATGGCCCCTGTTTTTTAACATCGCAATAAGAGAAAAAAAAAAAAAAAAAGAAAAAAAAAAAAGCAGGTTTTAACTAATAGAAACTCAATTTAAAAAACAAACAAACAAACAAATAGAGAGGTATAGTATTGCCCTTTAAAAATGCTTTGAAAAAAGAAACATAAACATAATTACCTAATTCATAAGCACCACCAACCATGAGCAATGCCAATTGCTAATAGCCATTCCAACCCTGCTTTAGCCAAGAGTCAATTAACAAAAGAACATAAAGTAGGGGTTAGCTATTCAGAACTTTAAACTACACATGTTAGAGGAGCACAGATCTTCAAGCTGATGCACATGTAAATTAGAAATAACCATACGCAGTACAGATGCAAAATTGTTATAAGAGATTTGAGACTAGGATTCCTGATTTGTTGGTTTAGCTTTCTTTCCAGTATATCTACTTGTAGAACACGGAGTTAAAAAAATATTATTCTAAAAAAAAAAAAAAAAAATCCAATTTCCAAAAAGCAATATTATAAAATCTTTTCAAACCTCAGACAAAAGCACATTAAATATTTACTAGCTAACAATATTTCTTGTGATTTGCCATATAAGTATACAATAAACACGTGTATGCACATGTATATAAGTTGCTGCTACTTGTACTTATTCAGCAGTTATTACACTTCAGTATAATACATTTGGAGATTAATCATTTAGTGAAACATTCCATTTTTCATTTTTTGTGAGGAAATGAATGTTGCCTCAGAAATAATTAACTAAAAAGTCCACCCTACTATCACAGAATTGCTTCGGCTGAAAGGGACCTCAAAGATCAACAAGTCCCCAGCTCCTCTGCTACAGTATCTGTAATTTGTAAACAACCGAAGGACAATTATTTACTAATAGCTGTAAATTAGCCTGCATTATTAAGGCCCTGAAAGAGCAGTGCCAGTAACACAAAACTTCACTTCCTATTTGAATTAATGCACTAAAATCATTTTTGAAGTACAGTTCCATCTATTTTATATCCCTAACTATACCTCATTTTCCCTGCGTTATTTTCATATTTGAAGTATTACTCATTTTCTTGCAAATCCATAAGATTACAATGAAATATTTTACCTGGATATACTCCGTGAGTGTATTGAAAACTTGTTTTGCAACCTGGATGGCTTTGGAAAAATTTCGTTGCCCTTGTTCATCAATAACATCCTTCCCAGAATAATACCAATAGAAATCACTAATGGACTCCTAAAAACAGTTGTGAGAAGCACAGAGATTACACAATTCGTTTCTTTAATAAATTTTTCATCAAGAAAAACATTTGCTAGGAATATAGTTTCAAAAATTAATTAGCTTATGTTTTTAAATGATCCCTCACAGTTTGTCAAGTATTACTTCAAGGATTCTCATCTCAAGGGAAATGATAGGAACAATAATGAACTGGCAAAAAGAAAAAAAAAAAATTAAAAAAAGGAAAAAAAAAAAAGGAAAAAAAGAATGAGATTGGTTGCCATCTGCTCTTAGAGATGAAACTGTTTGCATTCTGTGCAGGACACAATATTACTGTGATGTTGCAAGCTGATCATGAAAGAATCTCTCTTTGTACTCTGTGCTTGATACCCATTCAGTAGTGGGAACAAAGGCAGTTTTTTATGCAAGATGCCTGTTTCCGTCTTCCCCGAAGGAAATATCATAAAAGTTTCAACAAAGTAAGCAATGGAATAGAAATTTCTGTATTACCCCTAAAACTTCTACAGAATGTGTAAAGATAAATAGCAATATTGATAACAGCAGCAACTTAAAGAATACTTATTTTAATAGCCTGGAATTCATAGTCACAATACATAAATGGTTAAGAGAAAATTTTGCTAAATAAATAAAAATGAAATGAAACTGATTGAGTATCATGTACAGTGATTAATTGTTACTGGTAATAATTGTAAGCTTTCATATTTAAAGACTAAGGATAATCTTCAAAGTAGAGGCTTGAAAGGCTTTTAAATCAGCCTTCTGTTTTCCCTCCTCCCCTTTACCCCAACATATATCCATTAGGAAATACTAGCCATCTTTGTCATCTAATTAATTTGTACAGGAGTTAACCTACCTGAACTCTCAATAAGTAATCCACAGTGGAAATGATAATATTAACAGTTGTGTTGTTACCAGTCTGAGTTCTCAGGTAATTCTGAAAATCTAAAATTTCAAATAAAAGATTTAGTCTAAATTAAAGTACAAAATTATTTCTAATTAAATTCTGAATAAACACGATCTAGGAAAGTGTATCTTAAAGGAATGGATTTTTATTATTTCACTAATTCTATTTGAGAATTTCATCATTTTATTGCAAAGATCATATCAATTTATCAGCAAAGCATGAGCCAGGAATTTGATTTTTATTTATTTCTTTTTTTATTTTTTCTCATCTGTAGAAGTTGAACTCGGCCATATTTATGACTAATTTCACATCCTGAGAATTCCATCAATACTAAGAGAATGATGCATAATACATATTTTCCAAAGTGACAATGAAATCAAGTCTCAGATTTACACAATTCCTAACTGCACCGTCATATATACGACCAGTGGTTAATGTAAATTTTTTTCTTCTCTCAATCACTGGCCAGAAGTTATAAATCATGTGCATTTTCCAATGCCGTTTATCTTTTCCAGTCCAGTCATGACTGAAAATTCATCAGTTTGGAAACCAGAACCTTTTCTACAAAGCTTAAAGAGATTAAATGGCCTGACAATTTATCACATATAAATATATTTATTTTTTATTTTTAGCAGCTTCAATACATTCTATAATATTTCAGGAAGACTGCCCAACTTACAGCAATGAAGAGCTTTTATCATTAGTTATCTTACAATTAGTGCCACCTTGGCTTATCTGGAAGGCTGCCCACAAACCTGAATTGTGTCCTTCACAAAGCAATTGAAGAAAGCGAAAGAGGTCACAGGTGAACTCATCATCCTGCATCACCTTTTCTCCTGCAGAAAGTCCAGATGGAAGCACAGATTATCACAGGCTGACAGCTAATACTGCATGCCCCCTGCTGAAAATCTCCATATTTAATTTTAAGGAAGATGGAAAGAGAAAATTTATAGCCTACAATCTACCTGAAGCACATATGACTTGTGCTTGACAGATAGTTTGTTTCAAAAAGTCTTAATTAAAAATAAATAAATAACTTTGGATTTATAAGTATGGTGACATGAGCATGGCAACATTTTAGAAATAATCCATGATTTACATTCTTGTTTGAGTATTCTAGGCATGAACGCTGTATGACAAACAAAGGTTAGGATAAGATGAATTTTGTTACCGTCCGCAAAACACAGTACTTAAAAAGAGGATTAATTGAATGGTAATGAAAATCATTCCTCAAGTAAATGATAGGATTTTAAAATATCTTCAAATAACCCAGGATTTATAGCTATCTGCGTTCTCAATAATCAATTAGACAGGATTTAGTACCTGTTTGCTGCCAACATAAAATGGATCTTGGGCTTTTGTTTCCCTTGACAAAATAAAGCAATAAACTTAAGATGAACTAGAACAAATGCCAGTGGGCTTCACTGACCTAGGTTCATTTTTTGGTAGACAAATAAAATCGTGAAGTATAAATCTTAAAACAATTTTCATGATCCTTCAATAGACAACAGTATACTAGTAAGCCTCGTATTAAAACAATGCTATTTCAATTATTTCAACACCTACACTTAACTGCACATGCTGAACTGAGATGAGAAGAAACAAACATTCATTAGTGAAAACAGTCAAAACTGCGAAAAAGATAGAACAGCAGCCAATAAAAGTTAATAATAAGATAATAATACTGGTGATTAAAACAAATAAAGGGTCTACAGAAAATTCCCCTTTTAGGACTTTGGACAATTATTTGGAATGGAAATAAAAATGGAAACCACAAAACTTAATTTCTTTGAGAATATACATCATTTGAATATGTGGCTAGGTGTTATTTTTAGACAGCAAAGGGGAAGAATGAAAATATGTAGGACAACTGTAGAGAAAATGGTTTATATACTACAGCTTGTGAAATCAAGTTCATGAAGGGCCCAACTATGTGTTTTTTACATATCAAGACATCACTGAATCAAAGCCATTTGCATGAATAAGACTACAAAGTAAGTTAAAATATTTTTAAATCCCTTCTGGCTTTTAGTTCACCCACTGATATTTATAAATGTTATAAAACAAATCCCAATTTTAATATTTTAATGGTTGGGGAGGGCACTTTATTCAGCTATACCATACAGGAATTATAAAACGAATACAAGTTATGGGACAGTTCTGCAAAATAAAATTGTATGCATGTATGCAATCTCACATATGCTGAAAAAGTTAATCCTTTTGAAAATAATCTTTTTCTCTATTTTAAAGTAAATAATAAATAAAAAGCACTGCTTCCAACAGCTCGGACATGCAAAGATTTTAAATAATGCTAGTTATCCATTTCTACAGCTGACTAAAATCTGACTAAAACCAATGCTGGTATTGTCAGGAGTTTTATTTTTCAGATGTTACTGAAAGAGATGCCTAGTTGGAAACTACAGAATTGAAGTGCAGATTGATTTCTTTCTATAAAATCTAATACAACCTTTGCTGTTGCACACACATATTCATGCCACTTCACAAAAACTTTAATTGAGAAAATGTACTTAGAAATATGCAAACCACATACAACATGGCTCAGTTTGTCCTGACACTGTCCCCTTTGGCTTTTGTTGTTATGATGTATATTCTGGCACATATTTGCTTACACACATGTAACAATAGTCAAAATGCTGCCATTGCTCATGTTGGATGTAAATGGTACGACCACACACATGAAAAATTTATGTGTGTAGTTTTGGAAAAACTGATATCCTGTGTTTATGATGTATAAGAACAGAAGTATAACTATACAGGAAATGAAAATAAGTTTGATTGAAAAAAATGAAATATGTCTGTTTCCTTGAAAGTGCACGTGTCCAAGTTTGATAATTCTCTGTTTTGTTGTTGCCTGATTGTTTATAATAAATATCCATTGTGGAATACGTTTGACTTCTATTACTCAGAAATACTGATACATTAATCTTCCAGAAAGGATCAGGAATTCATTTAAGGCAGCTAAGCAAGAGCAAAGATCTCTCATAGTAAATTTATTCTTACTGCATGCCTTTGACGTTTCAAGAATCTGATTCAAAGAAGAAAAGCACAGATTTCCAAATTCAAGCTTCTTAAGTACCCCTTATAAATGCAAACACTGATTCAAAAACAGTAATATAAATGTAGAAAACATCACTGAAATGTGGGCTACAGAGAATTACAATGGACTTAGAGAACCACATTAAGTGGGACTATGTCAGAGAATGACAAAAACTTATACACTGATTTCACATAATCACTGTCTTCATTACAAAACATTTGCATAATTCCCAGTTTAATAACACATCCTTTGCTATCAGATTAAATTCAAATGCTAAAATTATATTATTATATTTTATTACAAATAAGCTTTCTGAGAACTTATGAAGGAACAAAAAATGCCACAATATAATATTAATAGCTAAAAATAAAAAGAGTTTTCCTAAAAAAAAAAAAAAAAGAAAGAAAGAAAAGAAAAACAATTTACTGACACTATAGCCCTATTCAGGAAAGATGTGTATCTTACCAGTATTAATTATAAATAAAGAGTTTTGCCATAAGATAGTATTACAGTAGTAAGCTAACACTTGCAGTTTAAATGTTCTTTCTCTGTCTGAATTCTGGACTGTTTTCTGAAGGATGAAATCAACTAGCCCGATCCCTTAGGTGACACAATAGCACGTGACAAAGACTGTCAAATATGATGCAAAACATTATAAATGGTCCTCTTGAAATTTCCATTTGCATGTTAATATTTTAAAGATGTCTCACACATTCAGTACCAGTTAAATGCAATAGAATTTTATCCTTACATTAATTTAGACAGATAAAAAGATTAGACTAAAAACAGTCTAAAACTTCAGAAGTTTGTAGTTCAATATACTAGCATGAACATAACACTGAAGACAGTGTTTTCTGAGAACAGTAAAAACATTAGTACAAATTTTATCAACATGAAAGACTGGTACATTATGTTTCCATAGATATGCTAGCGAAGTTCTCTTTTAGATAAAGCAGAAGAAAATGGGATGGCAAATCAAAATGAGTGAAATTTCAGGTGCAAAATTTCCCTATCAACTCTCACATTGCTCACATGGGAACTTATTCATCTTTCTACATGTCAAAGAATAAGCTGGCATAATTATATCTATTAAAGAGAACTACCTTGTTTAGCTATATTACATTTCTTTAGATTAAAAAAAACTTGGAGAAATACTTTTCATTACAATACCTAAAAGACTGGAAAGGTATTACTGTTTCAGCTAGAAGCTATTGTTTTGTAGAAATTCTAGCTGAGTTTTAGTGATCACACAGTGATAGAGTGGTTTGAGTTGCAAGCAATCGTCAAAGGTCATCTGGTCCAACTCCTGAGCAGAGTCTGTCCCAACTATCCTTACTATCATTTTCTATCTGTACAATTGGCCAGATGTATTTAGCACATTTCATTGAAAACAGCAATTTAAAGCAAACTTTCTCCTAAGTATTCAGAAAACAAGAAATTTCAAACTACAAGTGTGCAGAAGTAGGATTATCCTGATTGTGAATTACAATTGGAAGAAAAATAATTTCATCCTAATATACATAAGTGTATTTATGAATTCTTAAAACAATTAGAAATTAAAAATAGCTTTCTGGAATATTGCCTACCAAATGTAAGATTAACTAAGCATAAGCTTTCCACATGATATGAGACATAAAGCAAGGCACTTAAAAAACACTGCACTTTCAAGAATATTTTGACTCACAGTGAAATGACAGAGTGAGTTTTAAATGAAGAATGAAAAACCATCACAAAATAGTAAGCATTTATACACTGGTTTGGTTTAGAATCCTTCTTTTTTTTTTTTTCTTTTCTTTTTTTCCCAGAAAGGAAATGAACAATCAAATCAAAACAGCATACGTACAGAAGAAACAACATCGAGTACATCACAAGAACAAGAAAGAAACACATTTGCGAAAGAACCATTGATGTTTTTACCAGTGGGGGTTCCAGGGTTTGGAAAGGGAAGGTAGTACCAGTCTGAGGAATACCAGGACAAGGAGCTTAAAATGTGGACAGCACAAAGAAACAGTTGGAATAGAGCAATGAATCTCAAATTCATGTTGACTAAGTATAGGGCTTTCTGCCTATTGCTGAAGTTGATGTGGGACCAGAAACAAACTTATATAGCACTGGCCTTCATGAAAACATGAATGTACTCTCACAAGAGTCAAGAGAAGTCTTTCTTTGAATTTGGCAAGAATAATTTGACTTACATGTAGTAAACTCACTTATAGTTAGTCATTAATATGCTTCTCTGCCAGATTCAGAAGACATGAAAAACAGGCTACAATGTACATTTTATATTATGCCATTCCCATGGGAATCAATAAAATGATTGTTAATGAGTAGTAATTTGTTACTCATAGAATAAGTATCTCCCTTGAAGAAAAAGAATGGGAGAAAGTTCCACATCTGTCATTGGTACTTCCTTGGAGGTATTTTTACAGGTGGCTACTCATACAATTGCAAACAGACATATAATGTCATGTATCCCATAAAATCTAGGATACCTGAAAAATGTTCATCTAAGGATTTCCTCAAACAGGCACTGGCTTGGCTCTCATAATGCTATCAGGTTTTAATACCAGCAGCTAGACAGCTCTTTTGTATATTTCTTTTCAGTGAATTGAGAAACGTGTGCTTTATAATACAGAAAACACTATAATTTGAAGGGATCATAATCTCATAGAATAAAGTAACTCTAAGAAGAAAATGAGAAACCTTTCTTTTGTTTGGCTTAGTGTAATTACTCTATCTTGACAATGCTGTCACTGCTTGTCAATAACAAAGAAAACCAAAACACATGATCCTAACTGTAGAATTCTCTTAGTTTGCTAAATGGAAATTTTGACTGAGAATACAAGCAAAAATTGAGATTTTCACTTTCCTCCTTCAACATTTTGCTAATCAAAAGACGTCTCCTGTGTTTGAGCTTAGTGTTTCTCTGAAAGGTATATCCATTTTTTATTTTTAATTCTTAGTTCTTGAGGTTGATGGTAACATATCATGGCAACTACTCTTACAAGACATTTTACAGTATTTTAGAGTACTGTTGAGGTATAGGAACATTTAAACGTCAAGTAGTTTTCAGAGCAAAGACGAGCCACCCATAAACATTTATACCTCTATATTAGAGAAGAACCATCTCTCCCCTGGTATCAACTCCTGACCACATTAGATAAACCTAGCCAGTGGCTGGTCCTCTCCTCACTAACCACCCTCAAATCCTCACTGGATCCACCACTGATTTCCTGTGTTTGCACAAACCAATGCAGCAATAAAGCTACATTCAAAACACAACATAAATACTACAGGAGGACTATAGCACAAGACTTGGTGTATGTAGAGGTACACTTTTTTTGTTGTTGTTGTTGTATTTATTTTTTAAACAAATACTGGGAACACTAAAATAAAAAGAAATAAAAAGGAAAAAAAAATTTTAAAAAGCTTGCTGCTCTTACATCTAGCATGCCAGTTACTGTGCAAATCCTGAGAAAGGAAGGAAGAACAAAGCAGGGAGAGTTGACGCAAAAAATCAAGAAGTTTAGAATACATAATTATAATAGGAGAGAACCACTGGTTTAACACTCTTACAGAAACAAAAAATTCTAATGGTGTTCAGGAGCTGTACAGTGCTGACACAAAGCTAACAACAGAAAAAAATAAAGAAAAGGCAGATGTGTTTAATAATTACCGCGCTCATTAGTGATGACTGAGGAAGGGAGGACATTTAGTTCAACGAAAAGGAAACAGGAAAAAAAAGATAAAATTGATAAATTGTTTTCAGCAAACACAGAATTGATTTAGTATTGCTTTTGGCAAAATTAATACTATACTAAAATATAAGGACCAAATAAATGGAAAACAAACAAACAAACAAAAATTCCCTGAAATGAGGAAGAAAATACTTCAGCATCAGTAGAGTTAATTATGCAATGCTCAAATAATTGTTTTTATCTGCATTCAATAGCAGGAATTTCTCGAAACAGAGGTAGCTGTTCATCTTAAAAATCAAATTATAAACAAATATTTAGTAACAGAAATATTGTCCAAAATCTTAAAAGATTGTGCAAAATAGTTTTCAGTAAAATAGTAAAGTAATGGTTAAAAAACTTGTGTGACAGATAATTGTATCAGTGTTCAATTTACAATCATGTGACCAAAGTTTAGCCATTAGAGTTCACTGTATTATTATTATTATTTTTTTACTCACTTAAATCTAGCTGTCTATATTTAACTTATAATTTTACTGTGCAGCACTTTTGGAGAAACAGCATTTCATTATCAGTTTTGAAGCAATCCAGCCAAATTTAATATTCTATTGTACTGATTTGATACAAGTAATTCAATAGTCAGGAAATAAGCTACATAAAAGATTTACAGACACAATAGCTAATGAGATATGAAGTGTTGCAGGTATGATCTATGAGCCCCAAAATGCAATGATGATTATGCAGTCAAGCTTTTTTACCTGGTTTTTAAGATAAAAACATGTTAAAAGATTTGGTCACTGTAGGATTCAAACACAAAAATACACTGTAAAAAATATTGTACATAAGGGGAGAAACTGTGCTTTGGTAGCCTAATAGTCATGTAAAAATGAGACTAACCATTGCAGACAACATAGGAAGGTAATCAAAGCACTTACTGTCAAACAGAAGAAAGAAACTGACAGTGAACTGACAACACAGGGGGTAGAAAGCTGAAGTTGTACAAAGTCAAAAGTGAAGCACTTTTTTATTTTATATTTTACAGATAAACATAAATGCTTATTTCAAAGAAGCAGCTTTCCCAGAAGACCTTTCTCCAAACATCAAATAGAGTTTTTTCTTGAACTTCACTATTTAACCTATTGTTTAACTAAATTGTCTGATTTAAAGTCTGGCCAAATCACGTGGGAGCTTTTAAGTTCATTTTATGCTGAAACCGGTTAAGGACTTCTGAAATGCTATAAATGTATAAACATTGTTTGTAACTAGAACCTGCTTTCAATTTTACATGCAGTCTCTTCTTCACTTCTTCAAAATGATGGGTAAGCCTCCTTTGAGACAGTTCTGAAACTTATTTACTATTGACAAGTATGGGCTTAAGTAGATCAATTACATATAAGACACTTCCAGATATCATATCTTAGCTTCAGACTCTAGATACATATTTAAAGGTTTCTTTCAAATTTTCTTCTACAAAATGTAAACGAGAAATGTTTGGATATCATTTCAATTAAATTATTACCTGATCCCTCTTCAGTCACCATGCCAAGGCCTTCTGCTTTGTTTTGACGTTCAAATGCATTTAGATCAAGAACACTGAAATGAAAAAAAAAAATAATTGTATTTTTGAAAGGTAGAGAAGGATTTGTGATTTCATTTAAGCATATAATCATACTAGTGTCAAAGCAATATATTTCAGTGGCATACTATACCCATCTGAATTTTTAAAGTAGATATTTTCTTACCTACAGGACTGCATAAGACCAGCAAGACTCTGAAAGAAACCCACATCTTTCTTATCCTTGAGGTAGTCAAGCATTTTCTGCAGTAAAAACAGATCACATGTTCAGAGAATTAATATTTACACTACACGTTATTCTAGTTTTCATAATACTATACCAATCCTAAATTACTAATGATATTGGTGTTTCAAAATATCTCTAATATTTACAAATTATAATGAGAAAAGTGGAGGTGTCAAAAATAAAAAGAACAATTAAAGCCCATATCCTTGAAAGAAAATGCATCTATTTTGTTTGCTTCTCCTTAAAACATGGAAAATAATTAAAGTCAACTTAGTCAGCAGAATTTTAATGTTTAAAATACATAGGATGTAACTACTACTCAGCAATGCATTTCTATTCACTTCTATTTCAGCACGAGCCTGAGATTTTCATGGCTTTAATTTATTTTAGCTTATTTTAGATGCAATAGCATGTCAGTAGTCAGAGGAGTGTTTTTACATTTGTTTTAGCTGCAGTGTAATCAGTATTACTTTTCTGATAATAAATTACAATAACAAGAAGTTA
Source organism: Coturnix japonica (assembly GCF_054131305.1). Taxonomy (NCBI): domain Eukaryota; kingdom Metazoa; phylum Chordata; class Aves; order Galliformes; family Phasianidae; genus Coturnix; species Coturnix japonica. Next base: position 36,370,005 of record NC_140665.1, read on the forward strand.
TTCACTGGAGTGAACTCTGATTCTAGAACGAATATGCTGTCAAGTGAAGATACAGGATCAAACCAGAGGCCCAGATGCAAAAAAAAATCACAGTGGTCAAAGATCATTTTCAGCTGGAATGCTGTAAGAATTCACTTTGTGAATGAGATAAAGCTCTTTTTACTTTTACAAGTAATAAAAAGAATAGGAAAAAAAGGTAATAAGCAAATTCCAAAATGAGAAAGAAAAAAATCAGACACTGTTAACAGAACGTATTTTCACAACCTTACACAGATCCAAGATGGTGGAAAAAGAACCCACACCATCAACAGAAAACTAATTGTAGTAAAGAATGCCAAATGATGATGACTTTTCAAAATTGCTTCCACATTTCTTCCTCTGCCTTTGCCATTATTCCCAAGGAAGACTGAGGAGTTCATGCTAGGGCCCCAAAAAATTGGAAAGGTGAATATAACACCTGAGAAAAGGAGTAGAAATGAGGCAATTGAAAAATAGCAATTCTTACTATACTAGTGATGCTTTTATTTTATATATATGTAATTTAGACTACAAGGATTAATATATTAACCAGATTCATAATTGTCCTGCATTCTGTTTAAAAATTTTAACTTTTTTTTTTTATTATTATTATTTTAAAAAACTACATTGTTGCATTACAAATTCAGATTAAATAACTATATACACATCATATAAGTCCCTTTTTGTCAGGACAACACAAAGAACTGGCAAACATTCAAGTGGATACTTCTCTAGATAATTTGTGTACTTTCAGGTCACTTACTAGAAACTGGCTGTCCTCAACTTCTTCAATGGCTAGTTAACAGAGGAGCCTAACTATTCCCAGTTTCCTGTAAATGTAGTAATGGCATGTCTGAAACCTTCCCGACTCAGGAATCTTGAACTACTACAGAACACTGAATGCAGTCTGTATGAGGCAGACAAGTAATAATCAACAGTGTAGAATACCATCAAAATACCAGACGTGCCCTCTGCTCACTACATTATGTCACCATAAACTAAAAAATCAAGTTTGAGTTCTCCAGTTTTATCACAAAGACTGTCCACAGTATAAACTAGGGACTTCTGATGTGTAAAAATTTCTCTGTGAATACCGAGACCAGTGATTTTTCCCTGTTGTCTACGAGACACCTCCCAGAAATTATTTCGCAAAATTTTCACAGGATATAACAATTTAACATAATTTTTCTCCATTCCAGATATACTGAAAAACATTTTATTCTTTCATGGTTTTATGATTTCTGGTTATTGGTACTTCACATCATAACATTATGTAGTACACTGGGAGATAAAAAGTTAATGCTCCAGTTCTGGGCACCTGTCCAGAATAGAATAACTATGTTCCTCGGAAGACTGTTTGCTGTTCTGTTAGCAATCCTGCTCAGAGAGAATGCATATAATATCTCTGTAGGTCACCTGACAACCCTCTTTTCAATAGTCAGGCTCTCTCACTGCTGTTTGTCCCGACTGCACACTATTAGTATAAGGACTTCTGTGGTGGTTTGGTTTTTTTTTGTTTTTGTTTTTTTTGTTTTTTTGGTTTTTTTTTGTTTTTGGACACTCTCTCATTATATCTGGTTTATTAGCTCCAATTCTAATTATATTGTATAATAGTGTGTCATTTTGAATTTCTGGTGCTATATCTAGTAAATTAGTCTGTTTCTCCTCAGATCATTGCCACTGTTTTTAATTATTTGGGGTTCCCTGTCTTTCTTTTTCTACAGGTACGTATCTGCAGATCTGTCCACCCTGCTAGTCAAGGGAATCAGGCCAAACCAACTCATAAATTGTCAACAAGCCTTGCATTCTACAGATTAATTATATGTAGAGATAAAAATAATATATCTAACAAAAAAGGTATTATTTTGTAATCTGTTTTCTTTTGGGGATGATATTAAGAGTATAAATAACACTTGAAAATAGTCTTACTACATAATTAATTACAATAATAAAGACTTAATTATAAAGTTCTGTACCAACTAGAATAAGTGAAAATAGACAAATACTGTACCTGCTGAACAGTAGAATTTCCTCCATTTAAAATGGCAATTCCTAGCTTCAGGGTAGCTGCAACCATTGGCCCCATCTCACCTTAAAATAATAAAAGATATTTTTAGATCACACTTTAAAACAAGAATATTCTATTAACTTACCCATGCATTGACATAACTGGCAGTTATCAGGAGGGGCATTTCTGTTTCTCATGTAAAATAGTATGTTTCATGATAGCTAGCTTGAGTTAATACCTTTGTGAGCACTTTAAGTTCATCAGAAATAACATGAAATCAATTTTAAAAGAAAAAATTACCTTTACTAGCACTGATTGTCTGAAGAACCATCTCAGCAGCACCCCGGTCATGCAGTCTGGCTTGCTGATACAGAAGTTTTTGCTTCTCCATTTCTTTTTCCTGAATAAAAGTTTTAGTCATTTAAGATGAAGACTTCAGTTACTACCAGTTCTCCAAAGGTTTTCTCTTAGTATATGGGCTCTATGGCAACATCATGGACCAACTTAATACAGACAGTGCTATTCAACAGATATTTAACATAGTCAAGAAATATTATCCCCTTGGTATTTTTCTTTAGTATGTTTTTAGTAGTTTATCTGAAAAGAGTTATTTCAATTGTAAATAATTAGGTTAGTTCGAAGCCCATATTAATTATATATATATGTATATATATAACGTATAAAAATCTTGCACTTTTGTGCAACAGTTGACTCTCAATTATCTTCTACAGTGGGACCATAACTTAATACTGCTCAGTATTTGGCTCTTGAGTTGCAAGTTCTTGATGAATACCAGAGTAACCGAAGCATTTCCCCCCCCCCCTTTTTTTTTTTTACAACTCATTACAATACAATAATACAATACAGATTGCCCACCCTACCAACAGAGTATTTGACAGAACGTACTGTGCTTTTATATTTCACATCCTATAGCGGCAACAAACAATACTGCATGGCACTGCTTGAGCAATGGTGAAGTTTGTTCTTTATAATTTAAACTACTACTAAAAAAAACAAAGAAGAGCATAAGGAGCAAACATAAAGGCACAGTTAACTCCAGATGAATTTAAAGTTTCACAAAATTAATTGAAGTCTGCTGGAGAATTGAGGATGACTAAGCAGTATAAGTTGCAAAATGGACGTTGCATAGAGCCCTATGACAGTGAGTCCATCAGATGGCGTGGTAGAAAGCTTACTCAAAAGGAACATGACACAGTCAGTTAGTATCATGTCCAAAAACACAACGCCCAAAACATGTATGACCTAAAAGCAGGAACAGCTGCAGCAGAAGTAGCCGGAATGACAGCTTTGCTGCCATAAACTTTCCATCGAAGTTACAGAAAAAAAGACATTGGAAGATGGAAGAGGTTTAAAAAATGAAGGCTTGCTATATAGAGAATATGAATAATAAAAGAAAAAAAGAGGGAAAAAGATAAATGCATTTAAATGAATGAAGAAAACCTTTAACTCAAAAGCAAACCAACACAGACATTTATGCTGTTACCAGAGAGTTCTCGCCGAGGCTGGCAAATTTGTTTCTTAAATCTTTGATATTATCGTGCTGCGGAAACAAAATTCATCAGGGTTTTTTTTTTTCACACTATTAGCTCTCCTATGGTTAAATTGTATCTTTTTTCCTTAAATTACGTGACAGTGCTAGATGGAGTCGCAAAAAAGGAAAAAATAAAAATAAAAATATGGCAGCTTTGCTTTATATTTAGCCATGCTAAACTTTGAAAGTTTTGCCTTCATGTTTAAACCTCTTCCTGGGAGTTCAACAAAAACAAAACAGAAACATACACACATATACACCTATATGTGCTCACACACACACACACACTATCATAAAACTGTGACATCATGGATTCAATATACCTACAATAAAATATTTTCCTTTGCTTCAATCAGTGTTTAGTTAAAAAAACAAAAAAATAAAAAAAAAATCCTATTTCTTATTCATAGTTACTTTTTGTTTTAGACCCAACAATCTTTCAAGTTGTCTTTCATTGCAAGCTTTATTATTCACAAGCCTTCTACCAGCTATACTACTTTCATTATACAATATTTTTGAGGTGTTAAAAATGGGTACACTAAAGACATACTGGTAGTCTGGTACACTCCAGACTAAAAAAGTAGGTATGCACAATGCTGGCAATGGCACTACAGAAGAACGGAAGAAAGAGATATTGCTGAGGAACTTAAAGTTAGAAGGATGGTATTTCCCATGACACAACAAGCTGTTTAGGTAGCCAGAGTAGACAAAAACAACACAAAACACACACACAAAATAAACACTTCTTCCTAAAGCCATTTGGTGATAAGTCCCACCAAATAGCATGTTGCCTTCTTCAGCTTGACAATGCATTTTCACTATAGATTTCCCTATGCAACATTAATACATAAACATATAAGTCCGGCTGGGAAAGTAGAGTGGTATAAATTCTGCTACCTGGCAGCACTGATTTTTAGTGAGTCATCCATAATACACAAGGTATGCAACATTAATAGAGCTGCTGGCTGCTCAGGTTATACATTTTTCCAGAGGGTATACTTTTTGCTAATAGCTACCTGCGATAACAGGTTGGGGTTTTGTGCTTTACTGTGTCTGTCAGTTAACATCAAGAAAACTACCAAAATAACAAACCAGTGGCTTGAATTTCCTGGCATTCACTGAAATCATGACAACAGTAAGTAAAAATGTTTCATGTGACCTGAAATACTTAAAGCAATTAACCCAAATAAATAAATAAATAATTTTAAAACAAATCTTATGTTTCTTGAGAGCATTACATCTGTATGGAAAAAAGCTGATCACTTAGATATGTATTCACACATTACAAATGTTCTCCAGCAAACTCCCATGACAAAGAGGTATTTTCATCACGCTCTGAAAGCAGAGACTCAAACTACAGGCAAAAAATACAAATTGGGGAAAATGAAAATAAATTCTTTTAAAGTACAGATGACAAAATGTAGTAACAAGATAGAAAGAAAATTACTAAATTCCTAGAAGAGAAAATTATCCTTAAGGTAATTTTTAGTAAAACTGTTCTTTACAATTCTAAAGCCATTTGTCTGTCATCTGCTGTACTTTCTTCCTCTATGTATTTTTCCATAGTTAGAGAATACTGATATATCACAATACCAGACATTTCTATCATTTCTATCATTCTATCAGTAATAACCTTCTATCTAGTAAAATATCAGTAAATACTTTGAAAACCTTTGAAAATGCTCTTCAAGCATCATCACTAAAAGTGATAAACAACTTTACAAATTAACTGCCATTTTCTTAGATACATGCAGCCTGAAGCAATTTTTTAATTTCCTCAAAACTAAATCTATTCAATTTGGATGTAGTAATTCTGGTAGAATTCCTGCAGTAGGGTGTTTATTAAATATTACTAAGCAAACATGCTTTGATCTACTCTATCTTAATACCTTATAGATTCAAAAATATTCCATACAATCCCTCACTATTCATTTCCTTTTTGTAAAAATTTCTCCATTTCAGCTTGCAGCAGTATCCTTACTAATGTCATCCCGTTTACCTTGTCATTCAATTGTATTTTCCTTTCTTGCAAAGAAATTTTCTTTCATACAATACTGCTACCATATTCTTGCTGTACCAATAACGATATCTCTCATCACATTGATTCCCATTTGGTTAGGTAGGAATTAATATTGTTATGAGTCTTCAAGAGGAAAAATACTATATTTAGGGACTTTCAAAATCTGTGTGTTCTCAGCTTCCTGTTGTTTGGTTTTTTTTTCCTGTTGACACAAATCATAGATATGTAACTACGCATTACTTTCAAACTGTGTGGGTAACAAACCCAATGTACTTGGAATAGTTGAAACAGATTTTAAAATATATATGTGAATTAAAAATGAAAAAAAAAACCAAAATTAGTGGATCATTTAGAATATTTTACTATGACTGGATCTGAATTCTGAATTCAGCATATCTGCCAAAATAATCACTGAACCATGTGGCATGCTGGGAAGTACTTTTGCAGAGTACCACACCAATGCAGCTGGACCATGGTAGCATGAAGCAATGCTGATAGACACAGAAGACAAAAGCAGGCAGAAAGCATGAATTATCTTAATGAGTATCCTCAAATCATCATTTATCACCATGTTCCTGATTCCAGGACCTCACGGTCAGAGAGGGAAAAACGTCATCGAAGTGACTCTCACTCTCTCTCTCACTGCCTGGCAGCGGGTGTGGGTCAGTTGCCAAGCTGTGTGCCTTAAAATTCAAAGTAGACTTCTTGGTCTTTGGAAAACTCTCTTTCTCTTATTTTACTTAATTTATTAGCCTCGATTTCAATTAGATTGTATTATATTGTGTCATCTTGTGTTCCAATATCAAAGTTAGTAAAATAAGTTTTCCTCCTTAGATAGTTGCCGCTGCTCTCTTTGTTCCTACAGTCCATTTCCCATCTCCCTACGCCTTCTCTTTTTCCCTTCCCATTTTTGGGGTCAGAGGCCCCACAGCCTACTGCCCCCCCTGTCACAGACATAGATTGATCTAGGTAACTCCATGACAATTGTTTAATTCCTAAGATTTGACAAATTGATCCTAACATTCTTCAAAAGAAACACTAGTAACACTGCGTATGGCACTCACTTTACGCAGGCTTTGTGACAAAGAAAGGTAATAGTGGCTATCTCTGGTAGGCTAGATCCTCCATTAAGAGCCTGCGTTATTTTTAAGTACAGGGGCCTGAAATAAGTGACAGAATAATATATAATTTTTACAAAAATTTACAAAGTTGCTACCAGTAACTGAAATTAAGCTCTTACTGCCCTGTATCTTCATGGAATTAACCAATTAATTTTGAAAAGATAAACTAGGTTTGATTCTTTTTCTTGAGTCACATATTTAGAGCACACTAATATGTAGCAAACCACATGAATTAGTGACTCAAATGTAGAAATCAATTTGCACTCAATTAGTAAACAAACTTCAATTTGAAATAATTTCCTGTCAGATAGAATCAAGGAAGACGCATTCATTCTACAAGGAGTTATTTGCGCAACTGTTCAGAAGGGTAGAAAGTTAACTTAATGACCAAATCTTGGGTAAAGATTTAGTACTTTAAACATCTTTCACATTCTTGAAGTGTAGAGGACTTGTAGAGCTTTATTTCCAGTCTTTTTTACTTGCATATGAAGCATGGAATAAAATATAATCATAGAACCACCAAGGTTGGAAGAGACTTCCAAGACCATCCAGTCCAACTGCCCACCAACCACCAATATTTCCCACTAAGCTATGTCCCTCAGTACAACATTTAAACATTTTTTGAATACCTTCAGGATCAGTGATTCCCCCACCTCCCTGGAAGTCCATTCCACCGCTGGTTGGCTCTTTTGGAGATTTCTCTAACACCCAAACTGAATCTCTGCTGGTGTGACTTGAGGTCATTCCTTCTAGTCCTATCTCTAGTTACGTGGCAGAAGAGGCTGACCACCTCACCACCACCTTCCTTCAGGGAGCTGCAGAAAGTAATAAGGTCTCCCCAAGTCTCCTCTTGTCCAATCACAGTTTCCTCAGCCACTCCTCACAAGGCTTGCACTCCAGACCCCTTACCAGCTTCGTGGCTCTTTTTTGAACACGCCACCCCAGGGCCGCCTCAGTGTCTTTCTTGCAGTGAGGAGACCAAAATGAAACACAGTACTTGAGGTGCAGCCTCACTGGGGCTGAGTATAGAAGGACAACCACTTCCCTGTTCCTGCTGGAAACACCATTTGTTACAATCCAGAATGCCACTGACATTCATGCCCACCTGGGCACAACTGCTGGCTCATGTTCAGACAAGCATCAATCATCATCGCTAGGTCCATTTCCTATGCACAGTCACTCTGCCCCAAGCCTGTAGACCGGCATAGGGTTGTTGTGGCCAAAGTGTAGGACTCAGCACTTGATCTTGTTGAACTCTCAATGGGCTCAACTCAGTAATCTAGCCTGCCCAGATCCCTTTCTATAGGGCCTTCCTACCTCCAGGCTGATCAGCACATCCTGCCAAGTTGGTGTGATCTGCAAACTTACTGAGAGTGTACTCAATACCCTCATCCAAGTCATCAGTAAAAATACCAGACAGGACAGGACCCAGTACAGACTTAACTTTGTACTTCAAGATAGGCAGGCAGGCAGACAAACACAAAGGCACACAAAGGCATATATGGTCTTTACAACAGTTTCCTGTCAAGCATGAAGGAAGCAATAATTAGTATCTTTTTCCTTCTGAAAGCACTTCTCCATCAGAAAGACAGGCTAATTTCTAAGGAACGTATAGCATTTAGCATATGGAAACCATGTAGGGAAAGAGCTAGACAAGTGGTGTTTGAATAACTCAGCAGAAGAAATAAAGATAAGACTGTACTTTATAGACTGACTGCATACTTTCTTTTGGACTTTTTTTTAGTATGTATGATGCGGTTGTAGCAGTTAGAATACTTCTTAAACAATTCTTTGCAGTTCTGGATGAGTACACTCACCTTCTAGATTAATGCTTTTAATGTATGAAGGTGTAACAGAACTGAAGAAACTTTTGATGGAGTGAGAATGAAATAGACTTTGAAGTGTATCTTCTCTTTCTGAAGTTCTGTGGGAAACTCTTTCTTTTGGAAGCTGAATGTTAGTAAGTGCTAGCACCCAAAGCCACAAAGATCTTGATATTTTTTCAAGGTAGAAGTCTAGATCCCCATATTGCCATATGCACAGAATTTTGAAACCACTTAGAATCACAGATTCACAAGGTTGGAAAGGACCTACAAGATCATCTAGTCCAACCTTCCTCCCTTTACCATACCTACAGAAAACCCCTAAACCATATCTCCTAGCTCCCTATGCAGACTCCTCTTGAACACTGCCAGGGATGGCTGCTCCACCACCTCCCTGGGCAGGCCATTCCAGTGCCTGACCACTCTCTGAGAAAAAGTTCCTTCTTATGTCCATTCTAAACCTCATCTGATACACTTCTTGGAACCTGACCGTTAGGCAAATCTGAGCATTCTTATCTCAAGTAAGTCATCTCTACTTAGTTTAGCCTCCATTAGCCTCAAACCAATTAACTACATTTAAAAGTTTAAGAACCAAAAATTATCTACCACACATGCTACAGCTCTGCTCAAAGCATCAACTTTGCAGTATTATCAGCAAGGAGTTTGATTCAGCATTGGAAACTGAGTCCTCTACATGCATGAAGTACGCTGTTAAGTTGGTGCTTAAACTATGTGCCAATTTTTTGTTGAGAGTCATATAAGATTAGGTAAGAAATTGAGTCACTGTACTAATTAAAGCTGCAAAATTTTACACCAATTGCCTCTAAGTTTTTAGGGAAAGCATGGAACAATAAGAAATCATTGCAGTTATGGAGGAGTTTCTATCAAGAAAGACTAACATCTCCATCTGCTCCAATGATTTAAACCATAAATAAGCTACCATAAAACTGTGACAAATATCGAATGAACAATTCTACTATGGTATCATAAATGTGTATCTGCTAACATACAGAAGAAAAGTCCCTTCAGAGCCATATATATCAGTTAAATCATCCAAATTAAGTTATAAACAGAAGGTAGATAACTAAAGTACAGAAAGCAAGAAAAATAATATGAACAAGCCAAGTGACACTCAGTTTTCCCCAAAATGGCAATGTGTTTTTGTATGAACTTTTCCTAAGTATTTCTTGCTGTCTTTAATAAGATTCCGCGCACAAGAAGGGTTTGGTGGAGAGATGTCATGCTAGAACAAAAGCGTTAGAAATGTTTTCAAGAACTTTTAGATGAATTATTCAAGATGTTGGGCCTAAAAGCCACAAAACTAGACCCAGACAAATACACACATATTTTTTTTTTGTTTTACCTTGCTGCGTTGGGATCCTGTGACCTTAAGGAAGGGCAAGGACAAGAAGCGAAATAGCAATAAGAAAAAGAAGTCCAAAATTTTTTTCTGCAGGTGACTGACCAAATACATACACAGAATTGTTTTTTGAAGAGCTAATGCATTATTTGAGTAGAAATTTCATAGCTACAGAAAAAAATAATGTAAAAAAAACAAGAATAATCTTTCAAAGGATAAATTCGAATACTAAACAAGGAACTCAGTATAACTCAGATAAGGAGAACTAATAAAACCCTTGCTGGTAATGTTGTACATTCAACTCAATGACTTTCCATTTATGTACTTCTGCATTTACACACATAACTCTTTTAAATATCTAATAAGCACGTATGAGCATACTGACAAAAACCTACAGAAAGATTCTTTGTTTAGTCAATGATAATGTCATACGTTGCATTTCCAAAAATAAAACTAAAAAAATGGAGCATGGAAATTTGGAATCAGACTTAGTTATTTATCACAAAACAGAAAATAACTTATTACTTTAGTTTGTAATTCAGCTGTTCTACAATTCCTGAGGGACTAAAAGGAACTGGTGTTCTGTATACTGGAAAACAGGGAACATACACTACAGTAGTTCCTTACTATCTCATACAGCATTTAGAAAACAAACATCATTTGATATGTACAAAACAATAAGAGTTAGTTGTAAGCATGCCCCAAATCCTTCCTCAAAAATCAAAACCACATAAGTAGTTTCATATCAGATAAATAATTAATTTATTGTAAATATTAAAAAAGAATATCATCATGCATTGCCTGTTTCTGTGCTTTAGTAAATGCACTAAATACAGGTATTAATTGATTAGCAAATACAAGACATCTTTTAATGCTAGGATCTATATCCTCACAGTTTTCACAACCTAACTCTCATCACTGTCCTTCAGAATAGCAAATTTCTCTTGATTTTCATTTTCTTGGTGGAAAAAGAGAGACAGATCACAGAGCAAATACATAACAAGGGCTCACATCTCTTACTGTTGCAATAAACTCATGTATTTGTGTTTCCTCTTACAGAGGATAGCACTAAAAGCTCTATATTAATCCACAATAAATACAGCTTTCCTACTTTCAAGATAAGAAAATGCTTGGCAGTGTTAATTTAAAAAATAATAAACAACAACAAAAACAAAAACAAACAAACAAAAAAAATCTTTTATTAAAAAGTACTGATGTATATACAAAAATAAAAATATATGTAAAAACTGAAGTTGAATCTGATACCTTGCAAGATAGTCTGTTAGTATCAGACTTCTAAAATAAAATACCATAATATTTCTCCTCAGTAACTAGACAATTAAAGTCAATCAACTAAACATGCAAGATGTATTAAGCTACTACATATATAGAAAACCTTTTGTGACAAAACATGTTTTTGTTTCACTGCTGTGAGTCTGATGACTCATTTTTGCCAATTCAGTTTCTGACTTTTTCATAAGCTGCAATAAGCAATAAACCAAGAAACATAAATGTCAATTGGAAGCTATGAAAAATATCTATTATGAGGGGAAAAAAAATACAGGAAAAAAAAAAAAATCCCAAACATCAACAAGAAAAATACTACCAAGGAAAAAGAAGTATAATCTTACTTCAAAGCTCTTCACTTCTTCTTCACCATCATCATCTTCTTCATCATGGCAACTCTGATAACATATGAAAAGAAAACAGTTACTAACAATCTCACGAAAGGATAAGGATTAGTTGACTTAATACAGAATTTCTCTTGATCTTCATCAATAATGTTATTAAAACAGAAAAAACGAAAGAGGTAATGAAAAAGTTACCTTTGCCATAATGTCAGCATAAGCCATATAGAGAAAATCTTCCTCCAATTTGCTGGGTAATGAAGGAAAGAGAAAAGAAAGAATCTTAGAGCAATAATAGTAGAACTTGCACTCCAAAATATTTTTCAGCACCTTAAAAATCACTTAAAGTATTTCCATACTCATAATTACAAAAACCTGTTTTGAAAATGAGGACTTAATTAACTAATATAAAATGGAAAGTAAGGCTACCTACAAACACAGTGCCCAGATATTAAAAAGCAGATTCCAATGAGGACAGCGTGGTTAATTTTTTAATTATTTCTAGAAGTATAATTAATAATTAGAGTATCATTTTCAATAAGGAAGTCAGATAGAAGAGATAATAATTCCAGAGCACTGCCAGAAGTACAGCATCCACATCTATGAAAAAGTTTCTGAGTCATCTGCATGTCTCTGTAAAACTTATTAAATGTTATTATCAGTCATGTTATAATCTCTCCTATGTATACATATTCACACGTTCTGCCCTAAACCATGCAATCTGAATTACATACACAGATAACTTCAAACACAGACGTAATCTGAAACTATGCATACACTCTGCAGAGCATTTCACACTATTCCTACCATTTTTCAGTTAAGGCTGTTCGACTGAATAGCAGAATAAGTTGATGTAATGGGTCCACTCTTTTAAGGCTTTCATCTTCTTCTGGTGGCTCCTCTCCAGGTTTCTTTAGAGAAAAACAAGATAAAGAAAACAAAAAAAAAGAAAAAAGAAAAAAGAAAGAAAAAAAAAGTATATTAAATTATCCATTGTGAAAATTATTTTTCTCTTCCCTAAGTATTAAACACTTGTGTACATTATCTTGACATGGACAGTCAGGAGAAGACAAGCAACTACACCATGAAGCCTGTATTATGTGCAAAGCTTGGGAACTCCTCTCTTCATAAAGATCAACTCTCGTTTTCAAATTCATAGTCCCTCTCTATGTTAACAAGCTTAATCAGTGACAAGTTAAAATCCATTGTCTGAATTGCTATTCCATGTATAATGTTCCCTGAGGAACAATATTCAAACTCAAAGCTCACCAACAGCTTTGGCCAGAAGGACCAATGTCTACCAACAACAAGAGGGTGATGAAACAATAATGTATAATAAATGATTTATATTAATCAATTTTTATATATGTATACAAATACATACAAATGACTGTTTCACAAACTATCATACTTCTATTATTAGTAAAGACAGTTATGCTGCGTATGTTAAGTTCACTTCAGATGACAATATTTTCAGTATCAATAGCAAAATCTGAATACAGCAAAATAGAGTTGAAATTATGTCTTACCATTATGGGGGATGCTCTCCTGCTCTTTATTTCAATTTCATTTGGGATCCTAATCTTTCTCTTTAATTACATGGCAGCATTCCATAACGCTAACATTCATAAAACCTCTAATATAACCAACATTGATGAAGCAAATAGCAAAAGTTCCATTAATATTTCATGAAAGTTATTAGTTTCCAGAGATTTAATTCAAATTAAACGGAGGATAAAATTCACCACTGACTAAGTTAAAGCATTTCCTGGCATTTCTGAGAAAATAAGCTTTCTCAAATTTTAGTGTTTTGAGACATTTTTCCTATAGTTATTTAAATTCAAAAAGTTTAAAGCAAACTTAAAATAAAAAGGAAATAAAAACAACACTGTTGCAGTTTTATTTGCCCTTTCTAAACATTAAGATCTAAAAGAGTTACTTTAATGAAATCTCATTATTAATCGTCTATTAAACACATTGTTTCCATAAGTCATTACGGTTCAGTAAAGCTTACCAACAAACTACTAATAAATTTATCACATTAGTTCAAATTTTCCTAAAACCACTGTAAACAAAATAATTTAAATTTCTTTTTATGATTTTAAATTTCCAACTCTGAAATCCTAGCTTCATTAGAGGCTTGATCTGTTGAATCAGAATTAAGAACAAGCAGAATTAAACTCCTTAAATAGATTCAGGAAGTATATCTATATCAACCTAGTCATTTACTTAAATGCTCATCTCCTACATCCAGAAAATGCCCTTTACACCAGCCTGGATGGTCTGAATTTGGCAAATTCAGGAAGTAGAGAGTTTTTGTAAAGTTTTCATTGCATTTCTTCTTTTAAATTATTTACTCTTAGCTGAAAAGAGAGTCAAAATTTCTAAGTACTGTGAAACAATGTACTAAGGCATAGTACATTATGTTTGCTGACTACAGAGATCTAAAGAATGAGAATTCTTGGCTACACTCTCTGAGCCCTAGATTGTTTCTGTTTCGTACTTGAGTTCAGAAACACCAGGCCTTTTAACTTCAAGAACAATCCAAGGCTCTTTCTCCCCTTCCTGATGAGCCTGGCCCTCCTCATTGTAAGAAGACTGACTTGGCCCTGACAGAGACGGAAAAAAAAAACCCCAAACAAACAAAAAAAAAAACTTCCTAGCACAATCATTCCTTATCCTAGGTCCTATCCAACCCTCACAAAAAACTAGCTTTCTGAGAGACAATTATAGAAGGATGAGGACACAAGCCTCTACTGAAAACCATCCAAGGGATTATCAGGCATTGAGTCTAACACTTGACTGCTGATAAAAATCCTTATTTCCATGACCAGCATTCCAATAGGATTCTTAGGCACTGGTAAGTCCCAGTGAACAACCTTTTCATGTCTACATCTGAGGAACTGTCTCATCTATGAACTAGAACTCCTCTGGTTTCCTATTCTAACCTTTTGACTTAAATGGTTTTAACAGGGGTTATAATATCTTCAGAAACATAAAAATTAATGGCGAAGAAAGAAGGCAACAAACTGTTCCCATTCTGCACAGGGCAGGTGAAGAAAGGGAACGTCATATGCTGGCAAAGACAAGAAGTTTAATAACAATGGTACTCTGAAGCCCTGAGGCAGATTGCCTAAGGAAATTTGGTAATCTCCTGGGTGTTCTTTTTTGTGATTTTTAATACCTATCAGAATGTCTTTGTTGTAGCTCACATTTTTAAGTAGAGATAGCTCAGATAATCTCTTACATGACTCAGAGGCTTATGATTATACAATATGAACGTTAAACCATAATACATTCCCACAACCCTTTGCACCCACACATACTGCTAAATCTTCTATCAGTTTGTCTTCAAAATAGTGCTCTTCTGTTTCAATCCAAGATTTATCATATCCTTGAAGAAAGAGATTGACAGCTCGGTGCCTAAAAGGGATAGTTAAAAGTTATAAATTCATAAAGAGAAGATCTGTTCAATATAAATTTCATTTTGCTTGAATAACAGTCCATACATTATGGTTACCATTTTAAAAGGAAGCAGAATTTCCATTGGAAACCATGTCCAAAGCAATTATTTTAAAATTGATCTTTACATTCAAATTTTCTATTCAAAATAGTTACACATTAATATTTGTTAATTTTATGTTAAAAAATAATAACAACATTTTCTGTAATTAATAATAACAAATTGAACTTGAAAGAAATAAATTGTTTTGCCGCATTAGTGAATTTTATTTTAAAATGAAATATTATTTTAATTTCAATATTAAGATAACAGCAATGGACAGCACTGGATTGTGCTCAAGAACTTTTGTAAATGTTCAAGATTAGACTCACACATTTAAAATCCTAAATTGTTTGATTTTGAATGAGCTGTTTCTTTTACCCTCTCCCCCCCCTCCCTGGTTTCAATACTAAGCAGACCACGTGATAAAGAAGTATCCGTGAAGAATTTCATTGATATACTTATCTAAAACAACTCTCGGTCTCACATACTGAAAAGGAGGATGTACAACTGAAGTATATACAAAAGCTAGTTTTGTACAGGTGCTCTATTTGAAATGCTCTTCCTCAAAGTTCAGGGTAGACTAATTTTCAGATAAATAATATCAGTTTATTTCCTGTGTATAGAACACATAGCATCAAATAATAGAGGCAATTCAATAGTTATCACAGAATTGCAAGGAATGGATGAGTGAAAATTGGGGACCAGACTAATAAAGGACATCTGATGGCTGGGGTCTATTACAGGTCGCCTGACTAGGAAGAGGCTGTACATGAGGCCTTCTAGCTTCAATTACAAGAAATGTCGCATTCATGGGCTCTTATCTTGATGGAGGACTTCAAACACCCGGATGACTTCTGGAAATGCAATACAGTGGGCTGCAAGCAATTCCAGAGGCTAATAGAGTGTGTTGGGAGCAACTTACTCATCTAACTATTAGATAAACCAACCAGAAGAGGAGTGTTACTGGACCTGCTTTTCACTAATTCAGAGGAGCTCAAGGAAGACGTTAATATTGGAGACTCTTTAGGCTGTAGTGACCATGGCCTGGCTGAGTTTGTGATATTGAGGAACATGGGCCTGCCAAAAAGCAAAGTCAGGACCCTGAACTTCAGGAGAGCAAATTTCAGTCTGTATAAGGAATTTCCAGATGAGACCTCTGGAGAAGCTGTCCTTAGAGAAAGAGGAGCAGAGCAGAGCAGGCAACTCTTTAAGAACACTCTTCTGATAATACAAGAGCTCTCTTTTCCCACAGAGAAAATAAGCAGAGAAGAAAAAAAAAAAAGAAAAAAAAAAGCAACAAAAAACCAGCATGGCTGAGAAAGGACTTGCTGGTCAAACGGAGATAAAGAATGACACATACAGGCAGTGCAAGCACGGATGGGCATCCAGGAAGAATATGTATTGCTGTCCGCACATGCAGAGCTAGGACCCAGAGAGCAAAAACAAAACGGAACTGAATTTAGCAAGTGATACGAAAAATAACAAAAAGGGATTCTACAGGTACACTTATCAGAAGATGCTGGCCAAAGAGAATGTAACTCCTCTCATAAATGAGAAGGGAAAACTGACTATAACAGACATGGAAATGGCTGAGGTACTAAAGTTCTTTGCCTCAGTCTTCAGTGGCAGTCAGGATTCTCATTTCTCTCACATTCCCTGGCCGCACATCTGTGAACCCCTAGGTGGAACTGTGGGTGTAAAATCTCTCCCACTGTAAGAGAAGAGTAAGTCCAATATACCACCTCCCAAAACTGAATGGGCAAAAGTCTACAAGGCCCGGTGACATGCACCCTGGAATTCTGAAAGAACTGGCAGATGTGGTTGCCAAGAGATTCTCCATCATATTTGAAAAGTTGCAGCTGTCAGGCGAAGTCCCTGTTGACTGGAAAGACAGCCCATTTTTAAAAAAGGGAGAAAGAAAGACCCAGGGAATTACAGACCAGTGAGCCCCTCCTCTGTGCCTGCAACAGATCCTCCTGAAAGACACATCATAGAATCATAGGATTTCAACTGGAGATCACCAAGTCCAAATCTTCTGCTAAAAGCAGGTTTCCTACAGTATATTGAAGAAGGAAAGGGTTCAGGCAAGTCTTGAATATCTAAAGAGAAGGAGCCTCCATAATCTTCCTGGACAGCCTGCTCCAGTGCTCCATCACCCTCACAGTAAAGTTCTTCCTTGTCTTTGTATGGAAATTCCTGCATTCCAGTTTGTGTTGACTGTCCCATCAGTGAAAAGAGCTTGGCCCCATCCATTTGACTCTCACACTTCAGATATTTATAAACGCTGATGACATCACCTCTCAGCCTTCTCTTTTCTAGGCTAAACAGACTCAGGTTTCTCAGTGATCCCTCATAAAAAAAATGATCCATGCCCCTCATCATCTTTGTGGCCCTCCACTGGACTCTTTCTAGATGATCCCAAATTTTTTTGAATTAGGGAAGCCAGAACTGGACACAGTACTCCAGATGTAGCTTCATCAGGGTAGGGTAGAGGGGGAAGATTAATTCCCCAACACGTTGACCATTTTCTTCTTAATGTACCCTAAGATACCACTGGCCTGCTTGGCCATAAGTGCCCACTGGTGGCTCATGGCCAGCCTGCTGTCCACCAGGGCACCCAAGTCCTTCTCTGTAGAGGTCCTTCCCAGCAGGTCAGTCAACGTGGTTATTTGTATCTATGTGAGGACTCTGCACTTCCTCTTGTTGAACCTCAGCATGTTCCTCTTTACTCAGCTCCCCAACCTGCCTACATCTTGTGGAAAGCAGCACTGCACTCTGGCATGTCAGCCACTCCTTCCAGCTTTGTATCATCAGCAAACATGCTGAGGGTGGACTCTGTGCCTTTACCCAGATCATTGATGAAGATGTTGAACTAGGCCAGACCTAGAAGCAACTCTTAAGGAACACCACTAGCTACCAGCCTCCAACCAGACTGCCCTGCCTACCAAAACACTCTGAGCTCTGCCATTCAACCAGTTCTCAATCCACCTCACTGTCCACTCATCTATCCCACACAACCTAAGCTTCATTACTAGGATGTTGTGGGAGACAATTTCAATTTCCTTGCTGAAGTCGAAATATACACAACATTCACTGTTCTCCATGCCTCTTCCCTGCCGGTGATAACATCACAGGCTACCAGGTCAGTTAGCATGATTTTCCTTTGGTGAATCTGTATTGACCACTCCTCGTAACCTTATTCTCTTCCAGTTTCTTGGAGATGACATCCAGAACAAGTAGTTCCATCTCCTTTCCAGGGATGTAGGTGAAGCTGACTGGCCTGTAGTTTCCTGGTTCCTTCTTGCCCTTTTTGAAGACTGGTGTGACACTGGCTATCCTTCAGTCTTCAGGCACATCTCCCATTTTCCAAGACCTTTCAAAGATGACTGAGAGCAGTTTGGCAGTCACTTCTGTCAGCTCCCTCAGCACACATGGGTATATCTCATCAGGGCCCATGGATTTTTATGTGTTGATTTTGGCTAGACACTTTCTGATGAGATCCTTCTTAACCAAGTGGAAGACTTCAACATCCCAGACTCTCTCTTATCTTGAGGATCTGGGATTCTCAAGGGACTGTCTTAGTAGCAAAAAAGATGTTGAATAACTCTGGCTTTTCAGTGCCCACAACCAGGGCACCCACCTCATTCAGCAGCAGATTCACATTTTCCCTAGTTTTCCTTTTACTACTGTCATACTTAAAGAAGCCTTTCTCATTTCCTTGACCTCCCTTGCCAGACTTAATTCCAAGTGGACCATAGCCTTCCTTGTGGCATCCCCCTATGGTCCTATATGGCTCCCAAGAGGCCAGACCCTTTTTCCACATTCTGTAGAATTGCTTTTTTCATTTGAGATTTTCCATGAACTCCTTGCTACTCCATGTGAGTCTCCTGGCACCTCTTCCTGATTTCTTATTCTTAGAGATGCACCAGTCTTGAGCTTGGAAGGAGTGGTACTTGAACATTAACCAACTCTCTTGGGTCCCTTACCTTACCAGGCTCTTACCCATGGGATACCTCCAAGTAAGTCAAATTCATCTCTTCTGAAGTCCAGGGTTCCAGTCCTACCTATTGCTTTGTTTCTTCAACCCAAGATCCTGAACTCAACTGTATCATGGTAGCTACATCCCAAACTGCCCCCAACCTTTACATCCCCACCCAGACCTTCCTTGTTAGTAAGAACAAGGTCCAGCAGCACACCTCTCCTTGTTGGCTTCTCCACCACCTGCATCAGAAAGTTATCTTCAGCACACTGTAGGAACTTCCTGGACTGTGTGTGCTTGGCAGTGTTGCTTATCCAACAAATATCAGGATCACTGAAGTCCCCCATAAGAACCAGTGCCCGGGATCATGAGGCTGCTTTCAGTTGTCTGTAGAAGGGCTCATCAACTCCTCCTCTTGATCAGGCAGCCTGTAGTAAACACCCACAATGGTGTCACCCGTATTAGCCTTGCCCTTTATTTTCACCCATAAGCTCTCAACTTGTTGATCATTCATCCCTTGGCAGAGCTTGATTCATTCCAACTGCTCTCTCAAATAAAGAGCACATCAACCATCTTGCATGTCAAACCTGTCTTTCCTAAAAATTGCATAACCAGAGTTATACTACATTTTAGGAGGAAATTCAACTCCTTAGATTATAATACAGTGACCATTTTCTTATTTATCTCCTGTGAAAGGCACCCACCTTTCAAAAAAGAGACCATAACAAGACAAAAAGATGGAATGAGAGTAGAGAACCACAAATTAAAAATGATGGGTTTTGTCATTTTTTTCACAATGCGTATTAGAAGAAAAAAATGAGATCTATTAAAAGAAAGCAACATAAAACATACATTACTATGTAGTTTCTCAGGCATCGGTTTGCATATTTTTATTCCTTTAGATCACACCAAATAGCATTTTATATACATAAACACATTTGGTCATGATAGAACAGATATAGCTTTTACCTTGGCAGGTTATACAATGGTGCCATTCTAAAGCAAGCCACTACTGCTCTTTTCCTCTGTTTAGACAGCAGCTTATGCCAAACTGCTTTTTTGGATCGCTGAGGATGTTCAACCTGTTATATAAAATATATATGAAAAAATAAACAACGTCACAGTATCTCTACTCCCTGAGCATAGTAATAACAACAAAAATGTTAGATAACAAATCAACAGGAAAGATAACAGAAAAATTATACATAGGAAAATGTGTTCTAGACAGAGTTCAAGTGATGAAACAAATTAAAGAGAAATAAACAAAACAACCCAAACAACATAAAATCAAACTCTCTCTTCCCTTTTATGGCATAGATATTCCCTTTTTTTACTTAACCCTAATTCTTAGATATTTCAGATAGAGTATTATCATTAACCCCACCTGTTAGGAAATCTTACATTTTAGTACAAAGAAACTTCACTATTTCTTTCTTTTGTATGCAACTCTTTACACACTTGGAGCGCACACCTCCACATTGGCCCAGAGGGATTTTTTCTAAATGCAATCAAGCTTTCATTTGTAATGTTTATCAGGACCAGTTACAATGGAAAGGAATTATATTGTAAAATGAGATATTGGTATAGCTATTTACTTAGAACTAAATCACTTTCATGAATATAAATACCATTGAAAACCACACGTTGCAGCTGCCATCACTGAAACCTGGTGGGATGATTTCCATGAGTGGAATGTGGCTATTAGTAGCTACAAGTTGTTCAAAAGGGACAGACGTAGAAGAAGAGAAGAGAGAGAAAGGAAGAAGAGTTGTCCCTGAAGAATGGCCATGAGCAAGTCAAATGCCACTGGGTAAGAGTTAGAGACTGAGGCAACAAAGGGAGCCTTGAGAATGGTGTATACTACAGGCTGCTCAATCAAGCAGAGCCTGTTGACAAATAGAAGAGCCTTCATCCTCCAGCTACCAGTGGCATTGCAATAGCAGGTTCTCATCCTGCTGGAGGATTTCAGCCACTCAGACATTTGCTGGAAAATCAGCATGAGCATGTTGAGCTGTAGACAATCCATGTGGCTCCTGGAAGGCACTGAGGAGAACTTCTGGGACCCAGTAGTAGACAGCCCCAACAGGAGAGGTGCAGTGATGGACCTGTTTCTCACTGTGGTCCAGAAGACCAACAGCACGCTAAAGTGCATAGTCTGATATGCTGTGGATAACTGGGAACAATGACTGCAGGGAATGCAATCCTTTTGAATGGTCTACTCTTATTTTTTGTGATTTATTTCATATCTGCTTAATAAAAATTGATTAGATGTAACCTTCACAAATCCAATAAGGTGAGAAATTGATAGAGGATTGTTTTGTTGTGGGATTTTATTTTTAAGACAGTTCTGCTAGTGGAACATTAGCTTTTCTGACTCCCAGCAACATCAGAATGGTCAATGGAAATTAGCATTAGCTGAAAGATCTGGTGATTCTCACTGGTAATAAAATGAAACATTTTGTCTTATATGTAAGTAGTGATGACGTTTATGAACACTAAATATTCAGACAGGAAAACATAGTTATCAAAGATAACTTCACTAGTTTAGTGAAATACAAAAAATAATTCACAATTACACAATAAACATTTAATTAAACAGACTAAAAGTGCCACAAAGCATTCAATAAAACTGGGGAACTGCACTTGAAAGATTAAATGGTGACATTCTAAAATAACTTCCTTTCAAAAGATAGAAAGCAAGTTATGAGTTTGTTATGAGAAAACATAGAATAGTAATCACTGCAAACACACAATTAAGTCAGTACTAGCAATTTAGAAGTCAGACAAATCTAAATGTGTAAGTTAGATAATTAGTAATGTCTTCACAAACAACTATAAAATTCTCTATACTTTCCCAGAAGAAATAGCCTCGGCCTACACAAGCAGATCTCTGAAAACAATAAAAACAAATAAATTAATAGTTCATGGAAAGAAAACACAAATAGCTGAAGTACTGATCTTTGCAAGTACCATAAGGTCAGAGTGATTGTATGTGGAGAACAAAGGATTACCTCAGATTATCATAAAAACACTCGCAGTGTTTATTATAATAAATATTATAAAGGCATAGGATTATTGATTTTGGTAAGAGAATAAAGAAAATAAAACAAAACTTAAAAAACTATGCCTGGGCAATTGTGTACAGAAGAGAAGTAAGACTATGGGACAAAAAGAACCAAAACAAAACAACAACAACAACAACCACCACAAAAAAACAAAACCAAAAAAAAAAAGAAAAAGAAAAAACACACAGAAAAAGGAATAGTAAACAAAGTACTAAAAACAAAAACAAAAAAAAGCCAACAAAATATTGAAATCACAGAAAAGTGAAAAATACATAGCAATTCAGTAAGTAAATTGTGAAAACTAAACTTCTCAAGTAGTCTTTGATTTGTAGTATGCAATTAGATTTTTTTCTAATTGGTATGTAGTAAATAGCTCTCTAAAGTTATCAAAATAAAAGTTGTATATCAATAACTTCATATAGTTAAAATATGCAACTTCAAACTGTGCAGATAGTTTAAGTTTCTTGTTATTTCATAACTGAAAAATCTCAAAGGAAGAGAAAGGATCTTGGAAACAAATACATTTTTAACTTGCATTTCTTTGTTCTGGGACAATTTAGTGATCACTTGCTGTTAAGTGCAACATACCAGAAAGAAACTGAAAAATAGATGTTTAACTAGACTATTTCCAAAGTTTGGATTGTTGGAGCTGCTGAAAAATCATTACATGATTAATATGACCACAAGATTCTGCATTAAAAACTACAAGGGAAAGTATGTTAACAGTAGCAACCAAACAAAAGAAACAAGAATATAAAATTTAACATTTCAGGTGAACGTTCAACATTTCTGTTTAGAATAAGAAGCAGTCAAACTGGGAAAATATCCCTAACCTGCTCCAGATGAAACAGTACATTCGCTATATCAAGAACTCTTTCCACAGTCTTCTCTGGATCTGATGAATCTTCAGTCCTGTTAGGTAAATCTTTGTAAAGTGCCATCTGCCATCTAATGGCAGGATCCTCAAGCTGCAGGGGGAAAAAACAAACAAACAAACAAACAAACAAACAAAAAACCAACAAATCACATGTATCCAAGGCAAAGTGTTCAAAATAGAGGGATAGCCAGTTGATGGAAGTTGATTCCAAAGGCAAAAGAAACACTTTATATTGCTGAACCATACCGTTACAGGACTAATCCACACCACGCCCATTATTCTGACTGGGAGAACAGAAGTAACAAAACTATAGACTAATGTGTGCAATATTTTTAACAGCTTCTAAGGAACTAAAATTATTAGAATTATATAAAAAGCAAATGATCATGGACCAACTATTATCAGTGATTAATATACTATCTAAGGAAAAGTACTGAATATGAGACATACAGGCAGAAGTTTATAGACTGACTTTTCAGTTATAAAAGGAAATAACAATGAAATTGTTCCTTTGTTATTTGTAACTACTTAGCTTTCAGTTATGAGTATTAGTCATGAAAATAAGTCTTATTTCTACCTGAGTTTTTTTTTTGTTTTGTTTTGTTTATTTTGCATTTAAACTATTTTCAGTTATTAGGAAATCCTATTTTTACTGATGATAAAAAATTGTATGTTAATTTATGAAAAATGAATTGAAGATGCTTGTGCTGATTGGCATACAAATTATAAAAAGCAGTATAAAGTAAAGCACTTTCTAATTTTTCTCTTTATATTTAATTTTCTACATTTTAGTGATCTTTGATTCTCAATTTTATCATTATCCATTTCTGTTCTTGAATATTTTGTATTCTCAGTGCTCCTGCTATAAAACAACAATGAAACACACATGGAAAGAACTATTTTTTGGGCCAATGGCACTGAAGACAAACTGAATGCATTAACCATTTTTTATGTATTACAGATTAGCTAAGATTGGAATTCAGTAAAAAATATTAACCTATACTGCTTCAAAAAGGCTTTCTTTTTCATGAGCTGAAAAACAGGGGCAGAACATAGTGATTTTTTACTTCACAGAATATGCAAAAGTGGTAGCTTCCCTTCCCCTTTCACTTCAAACTGATATAAGGTAACATCATCTCAAATAATTAGAAAGTAGAGTTTAAACTGTGATAGACCTTGTTTAGATATTAATTGTGTTCATAGGGATTCAAAAGGATAGAGGCTATATTACAAAATGCATACATAAACACCTAGATAACTAACATTTAAATATTGAAATTTAAAAGTTACCTGACAGAAGAGAAAAAGAGGTGACAAATTATCCTAAATAATTGAGGCAGGTTGTCATCATATGGTACCGATAAATTAATTCAATGGAAGAAAGAATGTATCTTTAAAAACTACATATAAATTACCTTGCCCTGGAGATGAAGATTACTGCGAATGATATCTCGTACCTCATCCTCGGTATCTTTCTGTCAAGAAATCATAAATGATGTGAATCACGCATAGAAGGCAGTACTATATAAACATTAAGCTTGGGTTTGGCCCAGATTATAATTAAAAATTGACAATGATGAAAAAAAAAAGAGGAAAATTTCATTGGAGATATGTCTTTTTGTATGAGGCAGCCATATTCAAAACTCACAGGTGCAAGTTTTAGATGCCACCATTCATATTTATTCATATTAACTCAACAGACTAAATATGCATTTGAATTAAAAAATCCTCTTTTATACATAAGTACATATATACAAATATAAGCACTACAACTTTGAACAAAGCTTGACCAAATGAAATTGACATTTATTTCTTACATGCATTTCCAAATGTAAGCTTCACAAAACATAACAAACAATTTAGCATTAAAAGTTAAGAGAATGGTTTAAGAAGCTTTAAGAATATTATCTCTGCCAATTTATCAATAATTTGGAAATAAAACATGCACAAGGTCAAGTATTTTTTGCCTCCAATATGAGAACTTTGCATAGATTACTACTATCATCACCCACTGTGCCTTTATACAGCAAAATTAGTCTTGATTATGAATAAGAATTCTAACTACATATTTTCACAGCAACATTAAAATGAAAAAGATTACATATCAAGCAGAATTAATATGAGTGTTCCACTTGTATTTCTAGCCTTAATTTTTCACTTTCTAGGCTGAAGACACTGGAAAATTGCAAGGGAAGACATTTTGTCCAGGAAGATGAAAGTCAGAAGAGCAATGTCAAACAACACTTAGAGAATCCTGGAATATTTTCCTTATTGCCTTGTTTATCATGAAACATGATTAAGCATTTCCTGATCAAAGTGCTCTTGTAGGAAAACAAATATTGCATAGTATTTGTGCCATACTGTAAAAATGAGAGTGATGGAAAGAACTAAAAAAAAATTGTTGGTAAAATATTTCTTTTAGAAATGCTCCATGAGCACGTACCATGCTGAATCGGTTTTTGGCCAGTGCAATTAGATCTTGGTCTCCAGGAGCACAAATATTTAGGCCAATAGGAAGTAATCTCTTCAGTGCTGCCACAATGAGAGAGGTCTGCATAGAGTACCGGTCACCTTTCCGCTTCATCTTCTTCCTCTCTTGATCAGAAACGGCTGCCTACAGCATAAAACAGAGACGGAAAATAAAATACAACAGATCAAATATTAAATTAATCCATCATTAAACAGTTAGTTAACAGCTTCATACTTATTTCTGGCTTAACAAACTAAATTCCTTACATCCTTTGCAGCTAAATAGCTATTACTGCAAATATTTTGCACCAGTATCCTCAAAGTCCAACTGTATTTCTTAGAAGACTACCTATTGCTTCTCAACAACTGTTTTAATGTCTTATAAGTGTTCAAAAATAACATTAAAAATAATAATAATAACAATGTTTCTCTGGAGTCCTTTTGTCTCCTTCTACTTTGCAAAGAGAACAAATATTTACGCTACCTTGGACATCTTAGATTTGGTGTCACTGATAAGGAAGGACATATTGTTGATTTCATTTTGTACCACAAAGTTCTGCTCTTCCCTTTTGAAATTCTGAAACACATAGAAGATCTCAGCTAAAAGCACAGATACCATGTGAGGAGAGTATTGAAATAAAATTAAAAATGTAGATGAACTAGAAATTCATAAAATTCACAAAAATAAGACAAGGACAGAAAAATGATCAAGAACAGCATTGAACTCTAGTTTTATTTATGTTACATGACTCAGGGTTTTGTATTGTTATTGTGCTTTTTCTACACAAGAGAAAAGGAAATATTTATCTGGGTATGAAACAGACATGATAAAAATCTCTAATTCACTATAAAAAATTTGTTTATGTTTTCCCTTACTAACAAACCATCCATTCCAATTTTTGGCATTATAAGATCCAATATTACTTACATAGACAAGTTTAAATTGAACTCTGAACTTACAAATACAACTGGCAGAAAAGAAATTCGGTGCTGACAACAGACCACAGCAAGATGAAATGCCTGAAATTGTTTTACTTTCTCAATTTTGCATTTTTTATTCTTTTTGCTCCAGTAACTTCATGAATCATACTTTATCCTTCATTTATGTACCATCAGTGATAGTGCCAGACTAGGTCTCAATCTGAACTCCTTGGTTCTTGGATGACAGAAATCAGACTTGAGAACCAAGGATTCTATGTTTGATAGAAGTGCAGTTAAGAGACACTTAACTCTATCAAACGTTATATGGTATCATGTAGGAAAAATATTTTATTTGGAGATTGCTTTTAAGATGTGCTTGCTACTTGCTCTTAGAATGCCAACTTTTTAGCTTCTGTTTATGTAATTCAGCTACAGACCTACGCTTAATAATTGAATTACATACCTTTAATATTTATTATAATCTGTGCTGCAACACAAATTAAATCACTATAGGTCTATAGGTACTTCCTTCAGTACACTGTAGTGCACTTCCTTTAGAAAACCTTTCTAGTAGCACTGTTGAGGATCTTTTCAAACTAACTTTAACTCTCACTAGAGGCTCAAAAGTGTAGGTAGTACAATATAGCAAAAAGCCCTTTTTTTTTTTTTTTTTTTCCTTAATGAGATAACTATCTCTAATGTAGCAGTCATTTATTCAGGTTATAAAACAGTTTTGAAGCTGATAAAAAATATGGTAAGGACACAAGCATGAATGAGCTTAGCAGTAATTATACAATAATACAATACACAAAAAACATTCAGTCACTGTTATTATGCTACAGAAACACCCATTAACTTCCCCACCCACCCCCCCCCCAGACATTTAAGACATTTAAGAAGCATCTAAAAAATACAGCCAAGACTACCTTCACAGCTACATTTTCAACTCTGTTTTCCCAAATAAAATGACTAATACCTTAAAATATATTTACCAAGGAATTACTTACATGAGACTTTGACCAGTAAATAAAGACTTCAGCCACCATGCGGAACAATTCCTCAGCCTCAGGGTTGGGCTCTTTCAGCCATTTTGCCCTAAAATTTGGTAAAAGGGCAGAAATGCTGATGATCCTTATTGGCTTTAAAATTGAACATTCTTTTCATCATTTTACATGGACGTAAACCAACAATCATATCGCAGCTTACTGTGATATGCATGCATATCCTTTCTAGTAGCAGTGGCTTTTTGATGTCCTATTTCAGAATTCTTAAAATTATTATAAACCTTCTTGTATCTCATCACATTTATATTGAACCTACTATTTTTTCCTCATCTGAAAAAGGCTCTAGTTCATTCTGTGCTGTAAAGCATTAGCTCGATCAACTTTAAGATTTGCAGGCTGAGTAAAAGCTACTTTAATTCAGTAGTGGGCATACCAAGGAATAAGATATGGTATCAGTAAACAAATTTTATGAGATTTATTAACCTATTCCTCTCCACATACCTGTTATAGTCCACAAATCTAATCAACAAAGGGTAGAAGGCATAGAGGTCCCGTGCCAAAGTGGTGAACTCATCTAGGATGAGCAGTTCAGCCTCCGACATGTCACCTCTGCCTTCTGCTCTTAGATGCTCTTCATCCGATACAACCACTGCTGCTTTTTTCTTTAGCTTATCCATCAGTGGCAGGAAGTGTGTCTTTAAGAGTTGTGGCTTCGCTTTGCTTATGATGGGCTGGGAAAACACTATTTAAGGCAATCAATATTATAATGTACAGCTGGCCACAAAATACGAACAAAACTTTTACTTTTCCCTCCTTCTTGTGTCTTATTTCTAGAGTAGAGGGTAAAATCCTGCCCCCATTGAAATCAGCAGAAGTTTTGCCAAGAATTAAATGTGGTCAGGATTTCGTGCGGTCAACTCCCTTTGTAACTGTGGGGGCAAAAACAATTTAACAGATCAATCTTGCAAGATCATAAATCTTGAGGTGCCTATTTACAAATATTTTAGCAACATATTGATATTTACCTGCATAATTTTGTTGAACAATGTGGAAATTGTTTAATGGTATGCACAGGTAGGTACCTATATAGCTAAAGGTTGTTCCCACAAATTTTATGAGTCACTGCTCCTCTTTTGCATCTTGTTTTCAGCTTCAATAAAGTAGGGCTGGAAAGGACGCTCTAGGTATTTACAATGCTACTCAAGCAGCCTGCTTATATTTCTCATGTACAGTAGGACAATGGAAGTTTTGCATAGACAGAAATGAGACAGATTCAACTATCCATCAACCCATCACTTGAGACTTGTTAGCAAAATTTTGTGCAAATCCATTCATAAAAATTACAGTGTAAATTAGCCTTTCATCTGGATCCATTAGTGCAAAAACATTTTTAACATATCTATTAGATTACAGAGAATTTTAGGCAGTTCCAACTTATCATTAGAGTTCATTATGTTACTAGTCCTCAGTAGACTAGGAATCCAGACTGTTACCAGCTACTACAATAAGTATTCAAAAATCACATGAAAGGCTATTTGAAAACCTGAAATCACAACACTGAAGTACTGTGACTTCTATTTTAAGACTGCAACATTGATTAATAAACTGTATTAAGTTAAATGTCTTATCACAATGAAGTAATGCCATATTTAAAAAATGACTTGCATCTCCACATTTCATTGTAACAGAAATGCTGGAAGACGTTGCTTCAGAACAGCTTTATAAGGATCCAGCTCTCATAAAGAACAATAAACTTCCCAATGACTGCAAGTGGTAAATTGGTATGTAATGAAAATGGGTTAACAACTACAGTCCTTTCATTCAACATGCCACTAAAAGTGTACGTGTATATTTTGGAGAAAAATATACAGTTTAATGTACTTTGTAAATTATTTATTAAGAGATTAATACATACTGCTTATGCTATTCTCCCCTTACGCTTAGTAGTTCTAATTTTATATTTCATAATTATTTCTTTTTTTTTTTTTTAAATCAAATATATAAGTGTTATTCTAAACCAACTTCAACAGGGTAAATGCAGAGTAATTCAGTGTATACATAGACATATATTCCAATTATATATACATGTTTATTTATCTTTTTGTTTTTACATCTTACCTGCTAACCTCTTCATCCAGGCTCCTTCATCAATACCAAGGTTGTTATAGATGATTTTCAATATGTTACCCAACAGAGTGTTCATGTGCTCTGATGTCAAGGCTGTACAACACACTTCAGCTTTGTCAGGATTGTTTTCTGGCCCATGCTCCCACCAGTGTGACATGTAACTACATAACATAGGCAGTATCACTTCCATTATATGTGGCATTTGTGTGTAGCGAATACCAGATTCTGCCAATTCCACAATTTCTTCCATTAGCTTCACCAAGGACGGAATATTTGGGCAAACTTCTTCTACGCTAGTAGGTAAATTAAGAACTATTAAAAAAAAAAAAAAAAATCCCAAAATTAACATACTAAGTCATAGAAAGAAAATAATTCCCTCCAGGTGATACTCAATACCACCTTTTCATTTATTTTTTTTTCCCCATTTGTATTTATGTCCTTCTGATCCAAGAGAAAAATTAAAAAATAAAATAACATGAAAGGTGCTTTCACACCACTTAGCAGCTTCCATAACAAATCATTCTTTAATAAAAACAATTTCTTTATGGAAGCTTGAACAATGAAACAAAGATTAAATTTAAAAATTCCAACCACAACACATATGATGAGACACGACTTTATTAACAGAAAAACGAAAAGCATTCCCTGAAATAATGAATAGAAAAGATTTTAGGAAACTGACTTTGGAAGAGAATTTCTGATTGTAATGGTAGACTTTTCAGGGTCCTTGAATTGTCAGTACTTTCCTCTGAAAGGGAACTGCAATTTCCTTTTTTTCTTTTTTTCCTGCTGACAATTTCTTTTATGTACAGTTAAATTTAAGTACATCCATTAACTCATGAGTTTCTGACATCCTGACATACATGTGCAGTGAGAAAGATAAATGTCCATATATTGAAAATATAGCATACAATTAAGGGTAGTTATAGTATTTTTTTCCAAAAACACTGTTTTCTCTCAGCTAGGCTCAAATAGATTTTACACACTCATTTTAGTGTCCTTAGAGCTCAATGCAATTTTGGAAAATAAATTTAAATATCTTTTAAAATCAAAGAAATCGCAGCTTACTGTCTTTCCACATACATATGAAGAGCTAGAACATACATGGTCAGTTAGCATGGGTGTTCATACTTGAAAAATAAGATACTATAACACTTCCAAGAATGTCTCATATCTGGCGAAATCATAAAAGGTATGCCATTATAAACGTCCATTTTATGCACTGTCATTATACAAATCTGTGTTACAATTCACACTCAGCATACATAACATACATTATTATCTATCATGACTTCTATTTACCTCTGGAAAAAAATGGCACATAAGTGCTTATTCTACAACTCCTTTAGCATGAGAAATATCAAGAGTTTCAAACGTGAAACATAGAGATATGCACAAAATAAATATATTTAGTGCTACTGGAATGTATCTATTCTGAGTCTCGTATTTGCAACAAGGAAAGGACAGCTTATATATTTTGCTGTACTACATCTATTTTATATTTTTTATGTATACAGGAAAAGCTATTTCACTTCAATGGCAAGTATTTTAGGGACTCAAAATTGCATACAGAAACTGAGCTACTAGTGTTACTGATTAGAATATATAATTTCATGACCAAATACACTATATCTGCACTGCTAACAATGCATAAAGACCGATGGCAAATAGACTCTGAAGTCATATTTTGAGTATAGCACCTCAAAATGAAAATATGAGTATGCTTAAAATCTAAAATAAATAGTCTTACTAAAATTTTCCCATTCATTTATGAAAGAAGAACACAAATAAGAGAAAAAAATAAAATTCCTGCATTACAAATTGTATGTAAAAATACTTTTATTAAGGAAAGAAACATTCATAGTGAAATTCATGTTTTGTAACTATCACATGAGATTCTGGAAATACCTGCTCTGTCTCTTGCATTCTTGGTATTGTATATTGAGTAGATATTATGTTTGTTCAAATGAGTTTCCAAAAAAGCCACTGGAAAGGCACCCGAGAAAGCAGCCAAGCATTCTCCTAGTGCTGATCGTTGCCTGTTAATTAATAAACATCATTAAAGCTACACCCTGTTGTAGTTCTGAATCAGTCTTCAGTTTATTCTAAGGTGTTCATCTCAAAATGTTTGTATATTATTGTATATTATTATCAACACAAGAAAAGGTAATAGGAAATGAAATTACGGCAAGCTCTGCTAACAGATGAATTAAATGCCATGACATAAAATGTCAAGGATGGACTACTTTGTTGAAAGCAAGTGAGGAATATGCAAGGAAAACACAAAGTCATCATAATCATGACATCTGTTCTTTTATGTTCCTATCAGCTTTGCTGATTTTATAGTTACGAAAAAGTTCAGTGAATAGACTGATGCGTCAAGAAATCAAGTAGGACTGATAAAATTAACTTTTTCTGAGACATAATAAAAGCTATAATTGAACTGAGTGTCACATTTTTACAGTTCCCCAGTTAGACCTTAAAACATATGATGCTTTTAATTAAACTGGACTATTTTGTCTATAATTTTTTGGTTGAATTAAGTAATACATTTTGACAAGTGTATAATATACCGTTTTAAGTGTAAGGCAATAACTTCTGCAGGATTCTGCTTAACATCTGAGCACATTTTTTTTTTTTTCTGTCAAGGTGTGTTTCCAAAAACCACATAACCACATCTCCCTGTATTCTTTTCACATATTCACATATTCATTACCCAGAATATAAATACAGATAATAAAAACAGATGAAAAAAGTTTCCATCTTACCGCTCTACATATATACTTTTGCTGGTTCCCAGAGCATACAGACTGGATAGTATTCTATAACAAGAAACTTGAACATCTTCCACTAAAGAAATGAAAACATGATAGGTACCAAGCGAAAACTTCATTAAAATTCTTTTGTCAACAACTGCATTAGTGACCTTAAGCTATCAAGGACAGTCTATAGCAATCATTCTCTAAACAGAAAAACAGTCTTCTGAACATTCAGTGCCGCAGAAGAAATTAACAGCATAGCTGTAGGAACAACTTCTAATGGCATAATCATTAATTGCAATAAAAAATGTATCAATTATCTTTTCTAATTATTTCTGGGCATTTTCACTTTGAAAAATTTCATGGCAAATAAAGTTTCTGAGAGTGTAAAAAAAAAAATAGTAATTTTAAGATTCATTTACAAAATTGATGTCAGTGTACTTAATACACCACAGAGTAAATGTAATTGCATTAAATATGTATTTAATTGTTTTAATCACAGTTCATATATATATATATATATTTATACATATATATATATATATGATTCTGAATACTTCACCAAATTGTGTTTCAAAACTAAAAACATTTCAATCACAGAAACGTGAGGTTCATCTTAACATCTATTTGAAAAAAAGAGTTTCCTGTATAATATGTAATTTTAGTCTCACAAAGGTATAAATGCCATAAAGAAGGACAATGTTCCCATTCTTTACATATTTTTATTTTGCAACTTTTCTATTCCCTCCCACAGTGCTATAATTTTTACCTACAATGCAATGAAATTTTGGAACTAAAATAGAACCCATATATAATGGACTGGGAAAGCCTAAAAGATGGTGCATCAAAGCACCACAGACTGATTCTGTACTATAGTATGTCTATAGTTATGCTCATCTTTTAGAGCTGAGTATTCTTATACAGTAATAATTACCTTAGGTACACTAATCTACCTTTGTACATGATCATGCTCTGTACTACTCAGTAAATGTAATGCAAGCACCAGGTCTAGATGCCTGACATCAGAATATTACAAATAAAATAATCTTACAGTTGGGCATAAATTAAACTGTTTTCTGAGTTTAAGAATACAAATACTGGGAGCTTAACACTAATGTGAGATATATGGAATAACTGATAAAGAAAATTTCACTGCTAAGAAGTATGAAAGACTTATCATTAAGTTCCGAAACACAAAATTTCGTGCCCGAAGAATCACTGAATCACCAGAGTTGGGAAAGATCTCCAAGATCATCCAGTCCAACCACCTGCCTATCACCAATATTTCCCACTAAACAATGTCCTTCAGCACAACAGATAAACACTTCCAGGGTTGGTGTCCACCATCTCCTGGTGTTGTAGAATAAAAAATCTTGCCCTGAAGAGACTGGGTTTGGGAAAATGAATAACATTGAATCTGCTACAACTAGAATATCTATAGAAATGAAATTACATACATTCCCTTCTTTAGTGACTGAATTATTCACTTCCACTTTTCCTTACAATCTGATATACACCTACACACAGTCACTAACTGGGGCACATATTACAGGAAACCATTGCTTGTGCAGCGTATCCTCAGTTATGAACAAAGCAAAGAACGTAACATCAAGTAACTTTTCTCAGTGATAAAATAACAGTGAATCTATACTAGAGACAATACCAAAACTAAGCCTTCATTGCCACATCTTTAACAGTTACAGAAAGTCCACTAAAACCTGCAGAATGTTCTAGATCATTTACCACAAATGTTTAATCAAAATTTTGCCCTTCTCTAATTGAAATGAGAGCCTATTAATACTTACTCTATGATATTATGAATATATTACTAGCATAGCATTTCTAAATTACACGTACATATCAAATCTTCACCAAATTGGTGCTGTCCAATATGCTCAAATAATGAAGACAGCACTGGCAGGAGAGCCACTGTGGTATAATTAATGATTTGTGTAACTCCCTTGGGCTGGTTTCTGCTGTGTGTAAACTGGCCTTGCTTAAGATTTTCCATTGTTTTCTCCAGATCCTCAGCAGCATTATCCAAAAATGCTCTCAATGCCATCTTAACAGACTCCAGACCAGTTTTCATCACAGTTCTGTATATAATATGCAAAGAAAATGAAACAGAATATTCCATTAGACAAGCATGGAATAAAGTCTAGTCTTGTTTTCTATACAATAGATAGATTACAAAGAAGAAAAATCTTTCATCTTCCAAGATTATAAAAACCCCTTGCAGCAGAATAAACTGATGAAAAAAATATGTTTCATAGGTACACAATGTAAGGATTTTTATTTGGTTTTCCACTGTAAATTCAGATCCTTTTTAAGACAGGTAATAATTTGCTCAAAATACAACCTGGATTAATTTTGCAATGAAGACGCTCAGAAACAGATTCACTGCACTCTAGGTGCTCTCAACTCCTGGTTTACTTATTTTTTAATAAGCAGCATAAACAAAGGAATGTTTTTAACGCGATTGTGTTTTTGAGACAATCACATGATTATAAGCAGATGCAAGAACAGTCAGCAGCTCCTTGGCACCATTGATCTGGACTGAAACTTGAAGCGTAAATTACAAATACTGTTCTGCAGAAATCTAAACAGGTAAAATAAGTAATTAACCTATTTTGAAGTGGGAATTATTTTCAGAACTATAACATCTTTCTTGACTATAGAAATGCTGTAGACTTACACAAATCTGACTGGATATTGTTCTCTTTTAGGTTATATTCTTTGTACTTTAGGAAATATATTCAGTATTACCTGGCATCCAAGGTCTGGCCCAGTATGTGAAGACAGTTGACTATTGATGTTGCATCATTTCCTAAACAGAAAGGAAAATTACCCACCAATTTAGCTAAGCATACTTTAGAGCATATCTACAGTCTGCTAACCATGTCTTTGGTTTTAATGAAAGAGTAAATTATACAGCAGAAGAGTAATTGAACTTTTGTAAAATTTTGACAGGCAAGTTAAAAAACATGCAGTTTGTTGTCTTATCCTCATTTGCACAAATTCAGTAACTAGAGGCAGTTAAGCATCTCTCATCAAACAGCTGAGGCAATCAAGAAAGAAGCACTTAAATGTGGGGTTAATTAGAGCTACAGTGTACTGTCTGGTTTTTGTTTAATTTTATAAACTTTGCTTTAATTGATCCAAGTTTATCAGAACATTTATCTTCCCTCTCTCAGGAAAATAAAAGCTATTTAAAATCTGCTTCTGCAACACTGAAGCGAAGAGAAGATTTATATAAAACATCACCAAAAAGGTTAGCTCCCTGGTGTTACCAATAGTATGTAACTATTTATAGAAGAAGCAGATCTGTTCTCTTCATGAGTAACAGTCTCTGCCATCATATACTTTACAATTATGGATGTAAAAATAGAACTTACACACATGCCTTGTATGAATATGCACAGCCTCTGATGTTTGCATCTATATGTCACCCCTAAGATCACATTTTAAATCTAGATTTAGGCTTAAAAAATTTGACCCACTAATTACATATATATATTTTAATGCAAATCATTGCAAAAATGAAAATAGTTTTTCTTCCTTCCCTATATTTCTACCTTCTCTATTAAAAATAATAAATGAAACAGACTGAAAGCTTAAGAAAATACTGTCAGCTGCATACAGTGTATACTATATCACAAGTGGTTATTTCACTTGAAAATATCAGCAAACAAAATATTTAAAGTAGCAGCTGTTTCACTGAAATAAAGATTTTAATAGCTAAGTTGTAAGGAAGGAGTGTGAGGATTATTGCTGTACTGTGAACGCTGTTCCATGTTACCAAACTTAGGGGGTACTGTTGCAGAGTAGACCCACGATAGATTAAAAAATCCTGAACCACAGTTTCTATAGCTGCTTTCGTCAGAGCGGCCCCATCCTCTTTGCACTGGCTCGCATGGTCATGCAATGAGGTAACAACCAGATGATAAAGCTGAGAAGTCATAAATGAATTCTGCACAAAAGAAAGTAACTATGCCCATAAAGATTAAGGTTTTTGTCAGCTCCTATTTTTGACAATCCCTATGTTTTCTCCTTACTATTTTACTGCTCACTTGAAAAGAATGTGAGCATTGACAAAGAAAAGACTTCAGGACCGTGGTAATGACAGCGAAGATAGAGGGAAGCAATCAAGGCAAACCTAGCACAGACTGTGCGTTAAGCTGTCATGCAAAGTGTGCATATTCTGTGAGCCACAGTGCAGTACAGAAATGTTCATTCCATTTCCCTGAAAAGTAACATTATTGATCTGTTTATACCATGTAGGCACAACAGCCATATGTTAATGAGGAATCGGGTACATTCTATGATGCAACCAGGTGGAAGATTAAAAAATTCAACCAGTTATTTTGAAAACACTTTTCCCTATTTAAGAAGAATGTGCAAACTTTGGAGACTTAAAAATGAATCAGTTTGAGAGGTAGGTTTACATAGTTGAAAGTTGCTAGGAATTTTAGAAGCTAGTCAGGTATAGGCAAACTAATGAGACAATGCTACATTTCATTTACTGAAACAAGAAGTGAGGGCAACCAGTTAACCCACTGTAAAAGAAACAAATCGAAAAACATTTTTCATGGGGATAAATAGACACTGTGCTCAGCAATGTGTTCATCTCGGATATCAGAGTAGAATTCTGTGACCATGAAAATTGATACAATACAGTTTAGCCATTTTTATCAACATCACCCTGAAATCAGCCTTTCTAAACTATCATGAAAGTTCCTTTATGGAGTGTTTCCTTTTGTTTACAATCTCAGACAGAATTTATTATAAAATCTTAGAAAATAAAATTTGCTATGAAATGTAGGTTTAGATTCTGTGGCAATTCTGAGTCTTACTTTTGTTTGATGTCATGCATTTACTTATTTTCATCAAAGCAAACAACAACAAAATGTTATAGGTTCTTTCCATATTTTACATAAAACATTTACAATTCACTTAAAAAAAAAAAGTATAAATTAATCCTTTTAAATTTAACATTTCAAGAAACAGTTTGCTTCTAAGCTGAGCTTAGAAGTCAACATCAGAAGGCAGCACTTTTTTTTGGAACTTGAGTTACAAGATCTGAAAGTAGGGGTTTTCTAATGAAAAATAGTTTCGTTAGTACTGCCAATATTTAAGTGTATATACATACCTTCATTAAATCAACATTATTTTTAATAAACACATTGTTATTTTTCAGAAGCCTGAAAGCTTGGTAGGAAATACTCCAATTGCAGAAATGAATATGTAGTATATAAAATTCCTTTCAATCATGAAAAGAGGATAAGTACAATTCAGAGGATAAAAGTTTAAACAGGAGCTGTCTTTAATGTAAATCTTCATATGACTGAATGTTCACAAAAATCAATGGAGAGTGGATAAATGCAAATACTAGAATATAATTTCCAGAGGTTGAGGTTAAATGTATCTATCTAGCTACTATCAACGTTGATCCCAAGAACTGCACCACTGTGCAGTATCTGAAGTGATATTCTTAATATATCAGGAAGGAAGAATTTTTACTTTACTGTGAAAATGTCATGGTTATTGATGTCAGAATCGAAAGGACCCTTATAAATTCAGGATGTAATTAAGCCGAGAAAGCCTTCTGTCTTTTCTTTGGAGCTTTTCTGATTAATTTCTGAAGTTAGCCAAAATGAGGAGGCAAAAGCAGGCCATTCTTAGCTTATTGAACAATTTTTTTCTTCCACATAACATAGCACTGCAGTAGTTATATGTAGATATTTTTAATTACAAATTCATACAGAAATGATGTGTTACCAGTGGTTTAAACAATAGAGAAAGTGAATCAAGCCACTCAAAGAAATCTGCTTTTTAAATTGAGAAAATATAAATTCAAATTCTCAGATGCAAATCCTACTGATGCAGAAATGCAGATCTCAAACAGTAAATTACAGGGGGCAGATTCTACTTTCAAAATCTAATTTAAACTTTCAAAAAATAAGTCCATGCTGAATTACAGTTCTGTAATCTTAGTAACAATTTTAGATATAATTCAATTAACTGCTTAAATTCAATCTAGTAGGTTTTTATTTATTTTTTTATTTTAATCAAGACTTACACAGATTTTACAGGGCAGGACTTTTACTAATGACTTTAACATATGCAGCTGTATCTTCAGAATTCACAATAAAGATAAAACACTTGTATGGAACACCAACAAAATAGCAAATTCCACAATAAGGTTCAAAAACCTTATTACCAAGCAATTCTTGTTCATTTAAGGAGCCTCTAGGCTCCATCTGAATTCTGAGTTGTCCTCATAAGCATTTTCCCCTGTTCTGCACAGGCCTCCCATCTCTTAAATAAGTGCAATCTTTTTGATCCAGTCCGGTTTTCTAGCATGATTTAATTAATTGTCAAAGTAAGGCAAGCTGTAAGATGACACTGACTTGAGTTAGTTGGTTCACAGTTGCAACTATGCTCCAGAGTCTTACTGTAATCTTGTCATAACTAATGGGAAAACTATATTTCTGTGTTGGCATAAAGATTTTGTATTCACTTAGATACTGCATACTAGGAAACTTAGGTTGAAAACCAAACAATAGCCATCATGCACCATCTGACACCATCTGACCTAACTCCTCTTACTATGTAAATCCAGCCCAAGAACAGAAATTCAGTAAGCTGAAAGGTGAAACAGCCTTTCCTTTATTACCCAAAGAAATTAGGTTAAATCCAATGTTGTACTTGAATTGTGATTCATTTTAGGAGAAAAAAAATAATCAGAAAAACAAATTCACACAGCAACAACTACAAAAGAAAAGCTTGATAAAAAAAAAAACCTTAATATTATACCTGAACTACTTCATTCTTTGAAGAAATAAACTTGTATATAAACCATAGCTTATGCACAGGCTGGTTACATATTTCATCCTTCAGTTAAAGCTATACCACCACACAGCTGCACAAATAATTCTTTTTATGATCTTTTGTCTTAACAGGAAAAAACACTCTATTCATCCCAAAACATACTTAAAAGCAATATCCACAAATAACTTCTACACTTTCTTCTGAGGTTAATGATCTGTAAGCTTTTTATACACCACACTGCTGCATCATATTAGCTTCTTCTGTTCATTTTTTGATGAAAGTGAATGAAACACGTAGAAATTGGGTTAGATGCATGTTATCTTAATCAAATTTTAGTCAGATAGATGATTACCCATTTAGATATATGCAAGAATACTCTATTTGGCAGTGCACTCATTAATTGCAGAATCTACATGCCATAAGATGCACTATTTTGACTATCCAATTATCATGACACAAGAAAAATTTGCAGAGTAAATGATTGTGCCATACATTGCACGTGCTACTTATACTATATGGCAACTTCAAATTAACTTCAATTAAGTGATTTTCATATGAAGTAAGACAAACACTCAGCCCCTGATAAATTCACATAGTACC
The DNA here is from genome assembly GCF_054131305.1 of Coturnix japonica. Taxonomy (NCBI): domain Eukaryota; kingdom Metazoa; phylum Chordata; class Aves; order Galliformes; family Phasianidae; genus Coturnix; species Coturnix japonica. The sequence continues at coordinate 36,409,672 of NC_140665.1, forward strand.
AGAGATATAGTAGACATGCGTATGTGGAGTAAAAGCACATCTCGGAATGTTTAAGATTTCCACAGAACATCACTAAGCATTTCAGACCACTACTAATTTTCATTAATGAGTTTCGAATACAAATGTGAAGTTCTGACACTCTGCTTTTTCCAAGTGAGTTATAAGAAAATAACTAATATGTAACCATAATTAACTCGATTTATTTTTTATTTTTTTAAGAATAATAAAATCCAGATATTAAGTCATACAGAACACAAAATACCCCTCCACCTCAAGAAAGTGGTAACTACAAAAGCTTTTTGATTTCATCTAATAAATTCTGTGATCTACCAGCCTAAACAATTAGTGGTCTGTGAAGACCATGCATTTCAGCCATGCAGCATGCAACAAAGCAGCACATAACGCAATGCAAAAACGGCAAATAAAATCAAGAGATGGCCATGCTAGTATTTGTCAAGGGTCTCCTTACCAAACAGTGAAATCCTATGCCTGACAAGAACTCCAAGTTTGCAGAACAGGCTGAAGACAAAAGAAAAAATAAAAGAGAAGGAAAAAAAGAAGATAAAAGGAGGGGGAGGGGGAAGAAAGAAAAAATAACAGCTGATATATGAGCAGGAAAAGCAACATGATGTCACGCAGAAAGAATCAATTATCTGAGCAGAATGTGGGACAGAGTATTAAAGAAAGGTCTTAAGTGCATATCCTTAACAAACATGGTTAAATAAGCACATATTTTAATTAAAGAAATAAAAAAAAACTAAATCAAATTAAAAGCAAAGCTAACTAATATAAAAGCGTATTATACAAAAACCCGCAAGGAAATTACCATTAAAGCTTTCAGAAGTAAAATATGGTAGGATGCTGTTCAGGTTGTCACTGACATTTTGAAAATGAAAGGTAAAGAAATCAAATTAATTGAGTTGTTTGATGGCAAATGTTTAACTATTCCAACTTGGATCTCGCCATCTTGAGGTCACAGCATGAATCTTTTAAATACAATGCTTTTCAACACATGACTTAATGCAAGAAGCAACATAAATTAATGTGAAAAATAGCCTCTTAAATGGTCAAAAGTAAACACAAATGAATATCATCAATGATTTAATTTCACATGTGTAGAATACTTTTTTGCGTTGATGAGAAGGGTCCTGTTATGAACAATAAGGAATGAAGTTTTGCATTAATTCACAGAAGCAAGAGCACACTGCCCTACCCATATTAAGCTGGCCTCCAAATATGGGGGAGACCCAGTCCACCCTGAGAAGTTTCTCCAGCAGTGATAAATTACAACCCTAATTTTGTGCTGTAAAAACCCTCATTTGGTAGAATAACATTAACAATACTTTGTTTATAAAGGTGTCTCCAAAAGTAATGACCCCTATTTCATTACGTTGTTCATGACATCAGAGGCAGATGGTGGTGTTACATCTGTACAGGCTGAAACTTCCACCAGTATTCCATTAGACTTTATTTGCTGTGAAGCAGGACAGTCTGTCTCATGGCATCTGACTTGCATATATAAAGCAACTGCATACAATTGAATTCCCCCATGCACAATGCTGACATTCATCAATGCCTGCTGAACGTTTCAGGAAACCAAACAGTGGATGTGAGTACAGCGAGGTGGTGGGTTAGTGCATTTCATCAGCAGTGATGGTGACAGAGTGTCACTTTGCAGGTGCAGATCTTTATAAGCACAGTATGAAGGTTCCTGTTCATCCCTGGAGAAAAAGCATAGCTAATGATGGTGAGCAAGCTGAAAAATAGTGTTTTGTAGCTGAGAATGTGCTCTATAAACTAGTGTTATTGTGCTCTTTGTATCTGCTGTAGCTTACAGAGAAATAAGTAGGAGGCATTACTTTTGGAGCAATCTACATATTAAGCTATTTTAGTTATTATTTAATTATTTTATAATTGCAGGCATATGGGCCAGTTAGCAACCTCTAATTTAAAAGCAAAAGATACATAAGTATGTTTGCAATCTTTGGATAAGACCTGAACATGTCATTCCATTGACAGATGAGAGCTCTGTGACAAACGCAAACATTAGTGTCCAGTATCAGAATGGTCAGGTTAATGTGCTGTTGAATGCACCTTATTAGCCAGTGCATAGTGGTCCATTATAGCAACAGTGACTGCCCTGGTTTAGAAAAGATTCTGATTGGTGCATGGTGCAGGCTTTCTGTTCACTTATACCATGAGGCAGACATATACTACGCATTTTTTTATAAGAGTACTGGTTCATCTAGTCCAACAAGAGAAGAAGTACAGAGGCATATTACCATTGCACAAATCCTATTTCCATTCCCATAATGACATTAATCAGCCTTCAAAATCTATCTTCTCTTCCAGCACACTAATGCTACTCAACTTACTGTAACATTCAGCAGATGCTGTTTCCACAAAATCAAACTGAATCTGTTATCTCCAGTGTAACAAGTGTAAGTTCAAGGGGAAAAAAAAAAAAAAAGTACAAAAATCTAGAATTTCCAAATGGTTCGTACTTAGACTCATGTCCAGAACAAATTTAACACAACTGAAAAAATGCAAGGATTCAAAGATAATATAATGGAAAAGAAATGAAAACGAATTCAATCCTGAAAAGGCTGGCTAAAATATATAAAAGATAATTCCATGATATTTCAGGAAGAGTTCTGACCCGTGTGTTCTCTTAGAACTGGTCTAGATTTAATGTGTTTGCTAAACAAAGAATGGTTGTTGCACTTGCTGGCAATCAAAATGACACTACTTTGTGGTTAAAGAATATCAGTTTATCTTCATTGGAAAATGACTGCAGTCAGAAACTGCCCTTAATTCAAAGGAAAGTCTAAGTAAGATTTTCACCCAAGCAAAAACTTCACAGAAGACCCAAAACTCAGTCTTGAAATATCTCCTACAAACTGGAGAGTGTGGGAGAAACAAAAACTTTGTGAATCAAAGCAGCCCAAAACAGTACTTTAAAAAATGGATCACATAATGCAGTTGTATTAGCCTAACAGTTAAGAAATAAACTGCACGCTAGCACCACCTGTAGCCAAGATTTATCCAGATTTGCATGTGTTTCTTCTTCCATCACTTTTAGATGAAAAAAAATAATAAAATAAAAATTAAAAAAAAGTGTTTGGCAGCACTTCCAATCCTTTTGATGAGCTACATGTTTGGGAATGTTATGCATACACCTAGACAGCATATGTATATAATTCCTGAATTCATACAGCATGTGGTGATACTTGCTTATTTGACATCGGTTTGATTGAAGAGTCCTTACTTAGCGACTGCTAAAATGATCTTATTCAGGATATTACAGGATAGCAGCACTAGACGCGTGCATTTCAAAATAATCGTTCAGTTCTGTGAGAAAGGCCATTCAGCCAAGCGACCAGACCAAATCAGCTCATGAGATGTCAGAGTCAAGAGCAACTATTTATGCTCAATATGTCTGTTAGAAACTCTATTCAATATTCATACAGTCTTGCAAACTGTCTCATATATGTATGATGATCAACTGCCTACCTACTTCTAAGAGCTACAATTTAGTTTTGCCTGGTTTAGTACCCAAGATCAACTACAGGGACATCCACGACACCTGTACTACACAGGTAAGCAGATGGTCCTGTGCTAAATTTGTAGTCCTCATCACTAAATAGGAAACATGGGTTTCTATTCAACCAGAAATGAGATTAAATGAAAATGTTCTGGAAAGGCAGTCTAATCATGGATAACTTCAGAAGATGGATCAAGAGGATATTTCTGTTGTTTTACTACTGTTGTCACCACTTAGGAAACTGAAGAACAGAAAGAACGTAACTGTCATTTTACTTTTTATGGGGACAGTAATAATGATACCTTATTGAAATTCATTTCTTGAAATATTTTCCTTTAAATCTATTTGATTCAGTACATACCTATTTCCAACAGTGAGAACTAATACACTATTATATGTCTCATACAACAGATGTATTGGTGCTCATAAATTAAGTTTCCTGCATTTGAAAATCACCATCACTACCTTTAAAACACCATATAATCTTAACTCTGGACTCTTGTTTCACACAGTGAATTTTCTCAAAAGGAAAAGGAAGCTGTTTCTCAGCTTCCCACAACAAAATGCACATGCACATAAATGCATACAAAGTAATACTACTTTAAAATTTACCTTGTCACCATTTCTTTCTCCTTATTAGAGGCATGGCCTCCACTGCTGAGAGGCCTACTTGCTGCAGATAAGAAATACAAGCGATGATTTTTGAAATACTGATCAATCAAAGGGAGCACAACCTGAAATTACATCAGAAAGAAGCAGTTATCTCATGGCTTTCTTCACTATGTTCTTTGTTACTCTTCATAAGTCACCGCTACAGATGGGAGATTTCAAATGTGTTTTCTCTTTCCAATTACCAATATATTTATTATCTATTTTCTAAAAAAAATTTTCTTTTCTACCCAAGATACTTAAATTATCATCAAGAAAAGAAGCGAAAAATTATTTACATTATCTCTTGCACTAGATCTGTGTTTTCTTTAGGAGAAATATAAAACAGGAAGCATCATTTCATTTTATCTCACAATTAAATATTTGTTTAATACTGCATACCTGGACACAACTATTGCTGTTCATGCCTTTAATGTAGGGAGGTTTCATTTAAAAAAAAATCTCTTAGAACTGTCAGTACACTAATGGCACTTAATACTACATGCTGTCAAATAAAACTCCAAAAACACCCTCGTTCATGAAGGGCTTGGTCCACAGAAGTTTTCATATGATTGCTTCATATGATTGGGTACATTGTTCACAAAAGTGACAATTGTCAATGAGCACAGAAAATAGTACATTATGGAAGCACTGGAAGAGATTACAATTTACAGCAAACATATCTGGGTTAGAAAATGCTGCTAATACCTACCTGTGCCTATTCACTAATGAACTGAAAAGGCACTGTAAACACGCAAGCTCCACACAAGCTTTTTAGTGCCAAAGTGAGAATCAGGCTTTCTTAACTTAAATTCTCTTTGGCATATGAAAGAGAACTGGGCTGTCAGAAGCCTCAAAGATCAACAATGGGATGTGAAAAGTCCTGCAGCTGGAGAGGAATAACCCCCAGGGACCAATACATATTGAGGGCTAACTGCCTGGAAAATAGTTCTGCAGAGGAAGACCTGGGGTCCAGACGGGCATCAAGTTGACCATCAATCAACACCGTCTCTGCTGCAAAGAAGTCAAACCTGAGCTGAGTTTAAAGTTGTAAAGGGTGCAAGATGAAACATAGGAGGTTCTATCCAACCATAAGGAAACACTTTTTTTTTTTTTTTTTAAGCATACAAATCAAACCAAAACAAACAATGTAAAACCACAATTGTGAGGCTGACTAAGCACGAGCATGCATTTCTCTGATAGGAGTCTTCCTCCTTGGAGATACTCAGAAGCCATCTGGACATAGTCCTTACTGTGCAGTAGGCCTAGACTAGATGACTTCTAGAGGTTTCTTCCAACCCTCAACCATTTTGTAACTCTGTGATGATGACACAGGAATTGTTTTAAAACAAGGGAAGAGGTAAGGAAGGTAATACTGAAAGATGCACACAACTGATTGGTTCCAGTAAACGTTGCTCACATCTACCTGCCAAAAGACTGTAAAAGAAACTACTGAACTACATTATCAATAAACAGAAAATGTAGGGTGGTTATAACATCACATGGATTAATTACATATAATGGAATAAGGAAATTAAAGACAGTAAGAATAGATTCCTTTAATTTTTTTCATGATTATACTTCATCCCTAGTATTTTCAAGCTATTTTTATTAGTATGTCTTTCAATTATTAAAACAATGAATTTAACACAGAAGGGTGCAAGTAAAACAATGATAATCATGTTCACTAACATATCCTTTCTCAACTACTTATTATGTTGACAAACAATAAGCAAAGTTATACCATACTTTGGCAAAAAACTTGATTTCTTGTTCATATGGGAAATGTTCTCCTTTGCCTCTGCTGCCACCATCTGAAGAGAGAAGAAAAGTACATTTCATATTACAGATCCTATTTATAGTCCACTCAACAATTTTTATTAGAAAATGTATATTATAGATAAAAATATGAATTGTCTTTAGATATTGATTTAATATATCACAAACAATAAACAAAAGTTAAATAAACACTTTATGACTACCTTATGAGAAGAAAAGTAACAACAAATAAAACGTGCAAATAAAAGCTGTCCAAACATCCATGTGAAGGTATCTCATAGTTTAAAGAGAGACAAAAACTTATACAAGATGAAAATCTGTTTCTATGTTTGTACTTTTCTAGTTATTGGCAACACTTATGGGAGAGTGAATTCTGATTCTATAGGAACACACTTCTCCTGTAGATTCAAGGAGAACCAAAATTAACAAATTTGATTGCATTTTTACAGACAACAAAATTAATTATTAGAATTACGCAACAGAAATTAAAATTACTTCTCTTCCTCCCACTGCTAAAATACTCGCTTATTGTTTTTCAGAGACATCAGTATACAGAAAACACTTATCCTTTACTCAATAGCTTCTTTCTGCTTATCCACAGAAGTAAAAGGAATAGCATTTGTTCCACCAGTGTTTTCCAGCATTCATTCATTTCAACCCTTGCAGTTCTGCCAAATCTATCTAATTAAGTAGAAAACGAAGCTATGATTATTAGGCAGTAACAGTGGAAGCAACCACATGATTTATGAAAGGCAGATTTTTGCTAATATAAACAATCATCGAAGATAAACATTCATAAATTTGATGATTTTCATTTTAAAACCAGACAAGTATTTGGATGAGCACTGATTTATTCAATCTTTTTGCTGCTTCTGCCTTAATATTTTCAATTACAGTATTCATGCCCTGAGTTCAGGTACAAGATGTATCATGTGGGCTTTGCAATTCCAAGGTCAAACAGAACCTCCTTCATGCTTCAGTTCTTTTACTTCCTTTTACTGCTCTGGTAAGAATCTGACCCGGGCCAAACTGTTACTTTGTTATCTTTAAGAAAAACAGATTTTTCCTTCACAGAGGTGTATATACTCCATAAAAATAGTTGAACTTAGTACAAATGACTGGTTTAATTTTCTCTGTGAAAAACAGAATAGATGTGAATAGTAAAAACCTCTCACAGTGAGCATTAGTAATCAATTTGTTTATAAATTCAAGGAAACATTATTTTGTTTTTCCAAGAATGAAAGTTACCATAAATTTTGGTGGAATACTTCCATCTGAAGAATGAATGTGGGAAACTAGAATGAATGTGAAACATATAACTTTCCAAAACTCATTATCACCATCGACTGCAGAAAGTTAGTGGAAAAAGACCTGGTCCAAGAATTTATTTTTTAAAATTTTTATGTTGCTTTTATGATTTCGAACATCTTAGTAATTCTTAGAAAATTATACAAGAAGTACTATACCAAATTCCAAAATGTACTGATGAGCTTCATCTACATATCTTATAAGCTGCTGGAGAAAACTGTAGGCAAAGCGTTTCTCAATGGAAGGTGTGTCCAATTCCAGGTCCTTAAGTCCTCTGAAATAAAAACAAGTCAATTTTTAACCTAGCAGAAGGAATAGAATAAGTCTTACATCATCTGAGGCCATCTTCTCTAGTAATAATAAACTGCTTATTAATATAGGAATTGTTCTGTTTAAATTAATCAATACTTTAACACTTTATTAGGTTTGAAGTAATTTATTAAGTTGTAATTCAAGTTTCCCAGGCAGGAGGCTACAGAAAAAGAGAACTAGTCATTCAGATTAATCTAATATTATTTCAATTACTTTCCCTTGTTTGTAAGGTATTTCCATCTTTAATGTCTTTCAATCTCCTTACAGCAAATCAACAATTAATTAGCGGATAATGACTTTAAGATGTATGCTTTTGTCTTATATCAGTAATCTGGTAACAACATAAGCTTTGATTATGAAGGAACAGCGCTTTAATGACTGAGCGTAAGAAGTTATGCTTTATCATCAAGGTAGTTCGGCACTCCACTGTTAGAGGCATAAGGTTTACAAATAGTTATTTTGCAACTTATAGCATATATACCCATTATATATATATATGTCTTTGCACTGCACATTTCTGGTCTGAAAAAGAACACTATTGATGATGGATAGTTTTATTACCTGGAGACTACATATCCATTAATCTGTAGAAATTTCAGAATATCCTGTGCTTTTTCTCTGTCCTTAGCTTTTTCTTTGGCTGTGAGTGTATCATAAGGAACAAGAAGGGGATGGTTGCCTCCTCCTACTATGGAATATCAAGAGAATTAAAAGGCAGTTTAAGAACATCTGATTACACAATATTTCCCAACATGCAAAAACACTGCTGTAATAACATAAAATTTACAGTACAGTCTAGCCTGAAATACCAACAATTCATTTTACTGTTTCTTTACAAAAAAATAAAAAAAATAAAAAAAATAAAAAGACTACATTTCTTCAAAATATTCAGAGACAAACTTTAGACATGGCTACATACATGCTTTGAACATAAACAGCTGCTGCTAATATCAGAAAAATATATTGGACTTAGAATCTTGGAATTCTTAAAGCTGGAATAGACAATGACAATCTAGTCCAAAGACCTGCCAACTTATTAAAAGAAAAAAAAAAAAAGAAAAAAAAAGTGAAATACGAAAATGTTCTTAACTGTTATGAACATGTATTATATATTATATCATTATATCAGTTGGTTTAATGAAACTGAATATACTTCAATAAATAAGACATAATTTCATAACTAAACTGAGAACTGTCATTCTGACAGCATAGTTATCATTACTATAATTTCAATCCTGTTTTAGTAAAAGCTTTTTATCTCAACCTACAAGTACTACTTTTTCTTTATCATTCTCCCCCAGTCGCATTCGGAGAGAACAAGAGTGACTGAAAGTTTCTGCAGAGCATAGGTAGCTGCTGGGTTAAACCACAAGGATTTATGTAACTTAGCAAAATATATGCACAACTAAAATTTATGAATGTGATCTAGTTCAATTTTTTAGTAAAACATGAAAGACAGAAAAGTAAACAAACTTCTTCATAAAATTGTAATTACCATAAATTTGCTGGAAATTTATAAAGAAAAAAATGCAACACATGAAAATATATATATATATATATATATATATATATATATATATATATATATATATATATTTGTTGCATAATATTAAACTTTGCCCCTTTGGACAACACAAAATCCTACACTCAGACATCTGCAGATTAGAATTTGTTGTTGCAAAAATCTTTAACATATAGTTGAACAAATTTATCTAATACAGAAGAAAGAGAAGTCACACAATATATCATAAAATTAATCATTTGGAAAATAGAAATAACAGATCACAATCAAATTGTTTTATGTGGAATCAAGAATCTACTCTAGATTTATTCATTTGTCAATTCAAAACACACCTCTAGGTCTATCTGCAATTAAAAAAAAAGTACTCCAAAGAAAATCAGAGCTCAATGAGCAATAATCTGACAGATAAAAACTAGAACGAAAATGCATTAATGCATCTTAGAGTTATTTTCAATCTTTGATTCCTTCCTGTATTGCAGTAGAATCAGTAAATCACTTCAGCAGGAACTGTAACACTCAGTATTACAAAAGCTCAGGCAGTCTGTCTCATATATTTTCTCCAGTTTGGGGTTTAAAATAATAAAGCAGAATTTAAAATACAACAAATACTAATAGTTCACATCACCTTTTGCTTCAAGCTCCATTTTCTTTTTCTTTGCCCATATGTTATGGTAGTTTTCAGCCATCATCTCTGCCATAGCCTTAGAAAAATGGAGAACTTAGAATGTGTTGCAACAGTCAGCTCCCAAGAAAGGACAAATTTCTAGTTATTTAATGACAATTTTTGTGTATTGGCAGTTTAAATACAATTACACTGTAATGATTCAATGAAAATAAGAGCTTTTATTGCAAAATCACAATACAGCATTTCCACAGAATAGGCAGGCAGGAATTAGGGACCAGATGCCAAAAAGAGAACTGTTAAAACCAAACAGAAGGAATCACATAGAGAAGGAAGAGTACTGGTATGTCAGATAGGAACTCTATTCTCAAAACAAAGAGAGCAAGAACCCTCAAAAGGACTTCATAAGGGAAACAAAAGACAGCAAACTTCTTATGAAACCTTTTCAGAGCAGTCAATTAAAGTGACACAGAAAAGCTCTCCATTCTGTAAGTACTACTACATAAACTCCTTCACATTCGTGACTTTATACCCACTAAATAATAGAAGGTGTAGAATTTCTCTAAATTTCACTCTTCATATTACATGGACCTATAGTAACAAAATTCTTCAGTATGCAGTTAGCCAATTACTTTACTCCTGCTGATTGTTTCACTGTACTATGCTTCAGAAGTTTTTTTATAACTAGCTTTAAACACCATGTTAACATCACTATACTGGTACCAAAAATCATGCTAATTTAAACTTATCTAGTATATGTCTACATAATAGTGAAACTGTACTTAGCAGTAGATTTTAAAATCTGGCACCATGCTCCATCAAATACCACTACAAAACTTAACTTTCTAAAGGCAGAAACATCATTTGTTTACCAACTACAAGTAATGTTCCAAATAACAGCAAATTAGTGATAGATCTGTAAAAATCCTGCTCATAATCTCTTACTATAAGTCCTATCAATAATTCCCAATTCAATTTAGAGAAATGAGCAATGACAAAATGTTTGAAGAAGCTGATGTGGAAATTACCTGTAAACTGAAAAACAAACAAATAAATAAATATAATGCAGTGGTCCAAACTCTTCCAAATAGAATTCTCTTTAGAATGAAAGATGTTTGCAAACAAGACTTGGAAAAAGTAATCTGGGAGTAAAAGAAATTCCAGAGCCTTTCAGGACTAACTGAACTTTTTTAAAATAAAAGAGAATCAAAGAACAATGATAAAAAAGACCAAAAACAAAAGAATCAGAATATACCAAAATAAATAACAGAATGTACAAAATTTGTTTTCAATAAATTAAAAAAAATGAACCATTTTAACTATCAAAAGTGTTAGTAAGTGCTTCTGACTTACATGCACATCTCTGGAGAGGGTAACATTGCTCATATCAATGGCTCGAGGACTGTAACCATGGGCAGCATCTACAGAGATCTGAATGACAAACAAGCAAAACAATGGAGTTGTTGGAATTGTATATAAACATTTGTAAGTATTTGATATGAAGGAGTTAACAGTAACAAGATATTGAAAGCAATGAAAAGACATAAGAAAAATAATCACTATCTCCAGAGGGCAAAAGGACTCTACACATACCAACAGAAAATATACCACCGGTACTAAATTTAAGTTTGATGTAGAGAAAAGGTGTAAATACTCATTTAAATGCAAATTTCACTGGAAAGCATGTTTAAGATATGAACTCACTGTTCCATACTGAAGTTTTACTTAAATCTCTGCATTTTCAAAGGATTTTTTTTCTTTAAAGAGAGACAAAATAGACCAAACCTCAGATGTTGCATTTCAAGGTAAATTCAGGCAAAAATCCAGCTTTCTGTTTTTCTATTCAAGTCCATTTCCACCTATATTATCCACTAAACAAGATACTTGATTTCTGTCCTGCTCCAAAGTAAACAATAGTTGCACTAACATTACTCATTAAGTATCATTACAATTTTTCAGCTGAACACAGGAAAAGTCTAGATAACGCCTGTGATTGCAGCACATTTTAAACATACAGTGGGTATTAATGTGATAGTATACTCTGAAATGCTCTGGTGTTCTGGATTTCAGAAACTCTCCTGGTATAGTTAATTTTTTATAGTACTGAAAGACTAACTTATCTAACAAAGCTGTTTTTAGAATAATTTGACCCCTATTATTAAGCTTCTAATTCTAAATAGCTCTTTACTCTTGAAGTATATATAAATATCTGTCATTATATTGTTTGGTGGCAACAATACAAAAAAGCAAAATGGAAGAATTTCAGAATGAAATTATTGTTTGTAAACTAAAATTTTACTTTAAGTTTTACTTCATCTTAGTGCTAAATCAAATCCAATAATATTCACTTTCTACTGTCTAGACAGTGGAGGGGCAGGTTCAACTGCTTATTTTCCATAGGTGTACTACCAGTCCTGAATGTGTAAATAGTGCAGAGTGGAGAGTGGGTGAAGAGAAGCAGATTTTTCTCCTCCATTTTATTTCCTTCACTGATCTGGCTCCATGTATATGAATAAAACTGAAAGAGCTACTCTCCACACTCAGTTAAATTTGCAAAGTATATACAGCTGTAATATAATATAATATAATATAATATAATATAATATAATATAATATAATATAATATAATATAATATAATATAATATAATATAATATAATATAATATAATATAATATAATATAATATAATATAATATAATATAATATAATATAATATAATATAATATAATATAATATAATATAATAAATATAGGATTACTCTATTTTATCCTAGCATCATTTTGATTTAAGAAGGCTATCCCAAAGGAAAAAAAAAAGTCTTTAACATTTTCAAAATGGTTTGGCTGTCAGTACATGTCAACATTATGCTTCATTAACATTAATATTAAATATTTGTATCCAATTTCCTTCTTTTAAAATGACAAAATAAAAATCAGTTATATGTATACCTTTGCTTACTTCTTTAGTTATTTGAAGGCATCCAGAACCACAAAAATCCAAAACATCAATAACCAATATAATCATACTCCTAAATAATTTAGCAAATTCTAAATCAAATTTTAAAAATAGTTTAATATTTCGAATTTCTAAGATGTTCGTTAGCTCGGTATTTTGTAACTGTGAAAAAGTGTCAAGCTTCAGTGCACTGACATCCAAACCTATCTTCAGTGTTGTATGATCGCTTGTAAAAAAAATCCTTTTACATATTTTGGCACTACAGGACTATTTCATCACTTGTAAAAATCAAAGAATGAAGGACAAGTTTGGTGTGACTTTTTATTAATTTTTTGGGGGGAGGTAAATTTTCAACAAAATTACTTACTTGACTGGTTTGAGATATGCGACGTGTCCGATTATACAATGCCATGGAATCTCCCTCCCGTGTCCTTTCAATCCGCCATCCCCACGCCAGCATGGTTTTTAGCGATTCTTTGATGGGCCATCGATAAATTTCTTTCTCCTACAAGGATGTACAGGCAACAATTACTTTATTTAACACGTAGCTGTGCAGAGCAAAAAATTAACTATTGTGCTTTTGCTTGATTATAATGAGATGTGCCATGCCTTGAATAATTCCAGTCTACCACTTCTCTAGTCAACAACTCAAGAAATTCTCAAGGAATAAAGGATGTCCAGAAAGCATTTCTGGTGAAGCAACAATACCCCAGTGCCTCACCTTGTCACCATATGTGCCTGTGAAAAAAATAACACTATTTCCTCTGCAATTACATTTTAGGTATTGCAAGACTGAGATTAGACTCTTCTGAGCTTTTCTTAAGAAAACAAATCCAGCTCCTACAAACTTGCTTCATTTTCCAATCTCCTAATCTAATATTGTTGAACTTGATCATCTTGAAGATCTTTTCCAACCAGAGCTATACTATTCTATGATTCTGTGCTGAAGGAGAACAGACAAACACTCAACCTAAATCTAATCTTCACTAAGCATCCCTGGATGACCTTGCTCTAAAAATATATCAGTGTTATGACACTTGAGTTTCAATGTAAATTAGTCCAGTTATGTTCAGCTATGAGAGAAAATTGTTTTGGTAGCCTGTTTAGTGTACAATAAAATACCACTCCTTCTTTCTGAGATTTTGAGGAATACAACAACAAAATATTAGTGGACAGACAAAGTAACTAACTAGCTAAATAACAGTGGTGTAAAAGGAAAAAAAATAAAAAAAAATAAAAAAGAAAGAAAAAAAAAAAGCTCTGCAGTAGCATTGGGATATTTTCGCAATGAAAGATGCAATCCTGGATCAAGAAGAATGAACAAATCCCTCACCTTTTCAGAGAGTAATTTATACTGTTTCATTAATGGTTGCACTTTTGCAGATTCAGAATATGTTTCACCATATGTCCATCCATTGGCAAACTGAAAACAATAATAAAGAGGAAAAAAGTATGAAAAATCCTATTTTTACTTTGTATAAGGAGTGGAAGAATGTTTCTGTCAGTCTGTTCTCTTAGAATGTCCTTTCTACAATTTTCTCAACAAATCTTTATATTATCCACATGCAATGAATTACATAAAAAAGCACCCTTTCTGAAAATTAGCAACTGCTTGCATAAAACAGTTCAAGTTATTTTGTCTTTATTGACTTCCTCTGGATAACTCCACAGAGCAGAATTGAGGAATAGTATTTAATACTTGACACCAGAAACTTCATGAAGTCATACAAATCCAATAAGTGCCTGCATTTTTATAAATTTTATGTTTTTACAATTAAAAAAAAAAAAAATTTAAATCCAGCAAAACTCTCAAACAATTAACCAAATATATTAGCTTAGTAATAAACAACAAAAATAATGAAATGCAGAAAGACTATCCTGAAATATTTCTGTGAACTTACAGAAGTCTTAACCTCCCAAAAACTTAAAGAAAATTTTTATTTCATACCTACTTACTAACTTGGAATATTATGAAAAACAATAACATTCAGATTAAATATTTTTTTCAGAGTAAGTGGTTATAAATTAAGAACAAAAAACAGGATTAATAAAAATTTAGATCTTACCTTTTCCATTGACCATTTATCATGAGAATGTTCCGCATATTTGTTAATGAAATATTCTAGCTTTTCAGGGATTGTAATGCTGAAATTCAAGGGGGGAAAAAGCTAATATATCACACATGTTAAACTAGAAAACTGTTTTGATGATAAGGTTTTGTTGCAAAAAAGTTGCAATGCATACATCAATTCAAAGCAATTTACTGTGCTGTTTTCCTCATATACATTTTCTCCAAGACCCAGCTATATCACAGATGAAATCTGATTTAATAACTGACAAATGAATACTACAGCTATAATAGGATTTTAACTTCTTTGATGCACATGTGTAGGGGAAATTCAGTAACAACATCCCACACTTACTCTTTTTGTTACTTATTTCTATTAATAGTATACTTTTTTGTGTGTGTGATTAAATACAAAAATAGGACCTATAGCTTCAGTAATGCATTAGTTTAATACACATATCCATTTTATAAATTTGAGTATATTATAGTTATCTAAATATTCTACTGAAAGGGTGTCAGAAGTCATATCTCTGATTAATTAACAAATAATATAATATCCTCATTAAATTTTGTTAATTCTTTATACATCATAGATGAATTTGAGTGGTTACAAATGTGATTTCTACATTCCAGTCTATTCTATGGCTTCTGCTATCATAATTCCGTGAGCACACCTGCATCAATATACTATGCATCAAAGATACGAATATAATGACTGCATTTTGTTCTCTGAATGTTAATACAGACAGAAAGTCCACAAGGGCAATTGAAGCAAATTTTCTACCAGTAGTATTTCATGAGTTACAGTGAACAATTATACAACCATAAGACTATTTTAAACAAAGGAAAACATGGTCCCAGCTGTGGTAAAAGAGTAGGACAAAAAAATCTCTTTCCAATGCCTATTGTTTCTGATTCTGAACTTAAAGAGCAGAATCTGACAGTCTGGAGAGAATGAAGATCTGTCTTCCAATTTACTTCTTCATTATTCAGAGTTTAAAAGAGGTAATATGAATGCACGATTGTTATCCTTTTCTGTAGGTACACAGCTATTAACAGGCAATAGAATTAGTATCTTAGCACATGTTCATAATGGCAAGGATAATGTAGAGCTTCCTGCTTCTCCAGTTCCTGAAAACATGCTCAGCTGTCAGCAGCAGATGTACAAATGTAACTGGAGAACTCTATCCTTAGGCTGAAAATGCATTAAAAATCTGCTAAATTTTCCAATAGATTAGTAATGTAAATGGAGATGTATTATTTTTTTATTTTATTAAGAAAATAGAAATAGAATTCAAGGTCTACATTCTATCTAGAAGATGAGAATTCAGAAGAGTCATAACTAATTTCACATCTTACCAACAATGTACTCCTTTAAATAATCACGAAAACAAATAGTTGCAACAAAATAATTTCTTACTTTGAAGTATCAACAGGTTGAGGATTAAAGTTTCCATCCGAATCCATCGAAGATTGTTTTTCCATCATATTGACATAATTTGATTCCATATAATCTGGAGGTAATGCCCCTGCAACTGCACTCAAACAAGGCAAAGCCAGTTTGAACAGTTCCTGTTCATACTTCTGTAGACCACACAAAGGATAGAAAATGAATAGTCAAAGGAAGCAATCATCACCATTGCTAAAACTGATATATGTGAAACCAATCAGCAACAGAATGGCTTCTGTAGTGTGAAATTGATTTTTTTCCCTGAAAATAAAGGCAACTGACTTCCGGAACAAATTATGGAACTACAGCTAAGGCTAGGGCCTTGTTTTGTTGACCTCAGCATGCATTCATGTATCTTTAATATCCATTTTTTACTGTGGAGACCAGAACGGTACACAGCATTCAAGGCGAAGATGCTAAATGAGAAGGAGAATCACCTCTTTTGACCAGCTTGCTATGCTTTGTTTAATGCACCCCAAAATGCAGTTTGTCCTATTGACAGGCAGGGCACACTGCTGGCTCATACTGTGCCTACTGTTGACCAGCACCTGCAGATCCCTCTCTGCAAAGTTGATTTGGAGGGACAGCAACCCTCCTTGAAGAAATTGTAGTGTGTGAGGTGGAAAAGTGCAGCTTTCAGCAACCTGTAGATACCTGAGTTGGTCTTTAGGGCTCTGAAGCATAGTTGACCTATAGATATATATAGATATACTATGTTAGGTATAGATTTTTTTACTTATTTATTTGTAATGAGCAGACAAAACGGTATACCTATCTGAATACATAACAGGAAGATTTAAACTAGAAGACTAAAATTTTACTGTATTACCACTATGTATCATTCACTTTAAGGTGGATAACACTGGGTTAATAGAAGATAGGTAAAAGTTACAGATTATAGAAAGGAAGTTATACATTTTTTACTAATGCCAGATGGATAGTACAATGAATTACCTTTTGAGACAAAGCATCAAAAATACCCCAGAACAACTTTCTGGATAAATGAAGTTCTTCTTCTGAGGCAGCACCGAAGTTACCCCATCCACCTGGTAAACAATAATACTTCCAGCATCTTTCATAATGATTTGTCAGCAACTAAAACAGAACATGTTTTGAAAGCAAATTAAATATAACTTCTGATGTTCTGCAGTTCTGGCACTCAACATGTAAAGGCACTGCACTTAAGAATTTTAACTTTTACAGAGAAGCAACGACGATATTTACATACTATTTAAATTGTGGACAAAGGCACAAGAAAAACAGTTTTTATTTTTAACTTCAATGGCATATGCAAAAAACATGCTCTACAGAGCATCATGTTTCCCATCACCCCAAGAGCCCTGACAGATCAGTTGAAGATAAGAATTCACCTCCATCAGCATTCTGCTATCCCAAACACTGCTGCTAGATGGATAAGATAACAGAATTATGATACAAGCTAGTTCCCAGTTACTCTTTTCATGTCTGAAAGCTATTCAACAGTTAGTACCAGAGTTACTCGGCTCTTCTTTGAGCGGGAAAACCCTGCTACCAGCATACCCTCCTGCATTCTCTTAAAATTGGCAGTGAGCTTTATTCTCTGTAATTCTTTACATGCATGTTTCTTGTTAAGAGGTTACAAAATACCAGATTATTAAGGAGTCAAATGGTGAAAGATATTTGTCAAACCAAAACATCGCAGATTTTACATTTAATGGATCTTGTCCTTGAGTCACAAACAAGAAGAGAAAAAATTAGTTGGACATTTGTAACCAAAGGAAATCCTAAATGATAATGAATGTCTCATATTAGTGAAGTATGAAACCTAGACTAACTTAGGAGTGGATAACAAAACTTTTCCTGAGGCACAGAGCGCGCTTTATGAAAAAATTAGATAGAATTTTAATTCACTGTTAAATTTAACAGTTCCTCAGGAAAAAGAGAAAAACAAAACAAAACAAAAAAAAAAAAACCTGTTTCAACATTAATTTACAAAGCATGTTGGCAAAATATTTTAAGTCACTGCAAGGGTGACACAATCCATATAAGCAATTTCTATGAAGGATATTCTGAAAGCAACACCTCCTATTTTATTATGCCAGCTCAAGAAATCAGAGGCAGATGGTGGTAGTATTGCAGTAGAGGTTGAACGTTCCCACCAATATTCCATTACATTTTGTCGCTGTGCAAGAAATGGCAGCAGAGGGGCAGGCAGTCTGACATGGAAGTGTATATGAGGCAAAGGTGTGCTAGTGAATTCCTCCATGTGGAAAAAATTGCACCCACTGACATTCATAAACTGCACAATTCTAAAGAGTATTATGGCAAACAAAACAGATATATGATACAATGAATCCTGATATGTGGATTTGAAACAGAAAGAAATGTTGAATAAGAAATGATGCCATATCTCATTCAAATTACTGGTGGGAAAGCATTGAATAGTGCTGCTGAAAAACACCAGTATGGCAGTAGTAAATGGTATGTTTCTTACAACCAGCAATGAAATCTGAAGAACCTTTAAAAAGTTTGTCATACTGTAAAAGAAAAAAACACTTTTTCCGTGCACAATTAATCAGAATGAAAATATAGGTGAAATAATCAGAATGAAAACACAGGTGAAAACTTTTAAGGGCTGTAAACAAAAGGCAGATTAATTAAAAACATATACTGCTTAGAGAACAAACCACAGAAAAACAGTCTGTATTCCAAGAGAAACAAATATCAATACAGATGTCAAAAGGAAAGGTACAAGCAAATTACTATCATTGTGCACATACATATACTTCTACATAATTTTTTCCCCCAAAGATTTCTCCATTCTGTTTCCATGTGTTCTTGGAAAAAATAATAAAGGTGGAGAACGGAGGGGAGAGACTTAACAACATTAGATGTATCAGATATGAACTTCATAATTCTACAAGGATGGATGCAAATCAGACTAATTTTCTTAAAAGAGAAGAATACTGCTGAAGATTAAAGTATACATTTACCTTGAGAGGCATCTTTGCATGTTCATTTAATAGGGGAACATCAAATACTAATCTTCTCAGCAAATGCTGCATCATAGAAGGTCTCAACTGCCTAAAAGCAGACAGACAATTCCAATGGGATGTATCACAAAAGTTATAAATAGTTATTTATAAATATATATATATATATAGTTATTTATAAATAAATACATAATAAATACATTAATGCAACCTGCCAATTCTATTCTACATTAAAATTCTTCAGATTCATTAAGTAATGGGATTTTGCTTGCAGGTCCAAAAAGAGAGCAAGGAAGCATGTATCAAAGAAAAACTTCTCATAATGCCATATATCAAATCCTTTAAAGATGCATAGGAAAACATCTGACCTGTAGACAGAGATGTAATAAATCAGGAAAAAAAAAAAAATAAATCTGAATCCTCATACTAAGTATTATGGTCACTCTGTCCACAAGCAGAGGCTATATGAATTTCATACAACATACCTCAATGGCAGTGATAAACAGCTTATCAACTAACAATGGTGCTAAATCTTCTGGTGCATTAACTCAGACACACAGTAGTGGGTGCCACTACTGGAGGGATGGAGGGATGGAGGTAAGATATACAATATGTATTTCAGAATGACAAGGACATTGAACCGTTGCTGGAAAACAGCTAACACTCATTCCCCTTTCATTGGTTCTTTAGAAGGTTTTGTATGAACAACAATAAATGTGAAATATAAAGTATTTTTGTATGGCACTTCTGTTCCTCCCTCTTAGCTTCAAAATGACTACCATAGGAATGTATGCCATTCCTGAACAAATTCATATACTATAAAAAAAAATAATCACAGTAAAGCATTTAAAAGAGCTCTGGTGATCTGAAAGCCTAAATGTTGTTCACTTTCATTAGGGATTGAATTCATCGTGGCACTACAATTAACCTTGTAAGCCTACAAAAACATGCAATTGTAATTAAATGATTTTGAAACTTGTAGATTGAAGATAAAATTCTTCCATCAAGTGTCAGTGTTGAAGTATAACTTTATCAGTCATTGAGTAGGATTACAAATGTAACACAACATACATAAATATCTTCATTGAATTGTATGATCTACTGAACATAAACCACATAGCCAGCCTGTAAGGCTGAGGAAATTCAAATTGTACTTTACTGAATGCACAATTTAACATTTCCAGAGCTTTGTTTTCTGCAGTACATCCTCCATGCCAAAACATTGCCAATGTATAATTTTTAAAAACTCAGTGAAACAAAGCAACTACAGACATACAAGCAATTAACAAAGTAGCAAGCAGAATACAACCATTAGTTTTAAAATATCTTATATCTTATAAGATATATAAGATACATAGATATAAGATATTGTAAGATATATAAGATACATACATGTAAGATATATGTCTTATATCTGCAGAAATTCTTAATTTTGCTACTCATGGCACAGTTCTGCATTCCTATGTTATACGGATGTCACTTTATCAACTCACATTACTGTACAGACAAGAATATTTTCTTACCCACAGATAGAAAGTAAACACTCCTCAATGGAATCTCGCTGAGCTTTGGTAAGAGAGCAGCCCTTTGAAAGTCTGTACACAGTATGTAATAAGGAATCAATAAGGGAAGCATGGTGCTCTGTGCCAGCAAAAAGAGGAGCGCATCTGGTCAACAGAGGCAAGACTGCTGTGCAAAGGTATCGATTCAGAGCTAAAGCCATATCTGTAGCGCTTAAAGCAGCCTACAAAGTAAAGAAGAAAGAAATTAGTTTCATTTTGTCAACGTTGATCTTTCTGTACTAAGCCATCTAAGAAAAATGAGAGGGGAAAAAAAGTTTGCAAAAATATGGAAAGCTATTTTTAGGACAAGGAAAAAAAAAAAAAGTGGTGGTGGGGGGAGGGGTGTTAAAAACAAAGCACGTGTCCGGGGATATTCAAATATTCTCAAAACTGATCAGCAACAGACAGCTCAGTTAGCAACTCAAAAAAGGCAACACAAGAAAAAAAAAAATAATAATAATAATAATAATAATTCTGAGAGGTGAAAAATATCACTAAAATAAAGGAACAAAATCTACAGAAGACACAAAATCTTACTGTATCTAAAGATGCAGCAGCACGGAGATCTGGCAGAAAGCCAACTTCAAGAAGATGCAGAAGAAAATCCTGATCCTCAATTCCATAGACCCTGTCAAGGAACAAAACCATGGCTGCCTTGTGATCTGGGCAAAACCCCGCAGACATGTCAGGTTCCACCACAGTACCATCTAAAAGGAAAAAATGAAACTTCAGTGACAAGGAGCATCCTCGAACAGCAATCTAGGCTGTTTATGCTACTTCTCTGAGGTTTCAAGTCTCTGTAGATATGAAACCATCTTCCTTGTGGTTTTGTTACAAAACAACAACACAATTTGGTTAACTGAAAAATAATGCATAAGGCAAATTCTACTCTGCCAGAACTCAAAGTCCTTGAGTATTTTTCTGTTCATACTTTGTGTATAAAAAGATTCCCAACTGTTAATACACTAATAAGATGAAGAACACTCAGATCATACTAACTAATCTGTAAAACCACCTATGCATCTTATAAGACGCCGTTAGAAAGTAATAGAAAGTAATTCTTTATCAAACATCCCAGGAATGAGAAACTTATAAGCACACCTGTGATGCATGACAATGAATCAACTAACACCTCCCTAAACACCTCCCTATCTGAAAACTTTCAAAATACCTGGAAAAAATTAACAGTATATTTTAAATCTTGATATTTTCCTTTCGAAAACAAAATAAAATTATTTGGTAACCATGAGCAGTTCTCTATGCTACTTAGGTAGTACTCTTAGATCTATAACATATTATTCCTAGTTGGAATACAAATAAATAATTGTATAATAGAATGATTATCTTTTTTTTATCATTTCTATTGTAACTTATTGGGCATTCCTGCGCTGTAAGCTTATAGACAATCCAGGTTTTCTTTAAAGGCATCCAAAAAACCACATGTAATTCCTTTCCATTTTATATTAATGTTCAAATTTTGCCCAAGTATTGCAAGGAAGTCTATGTAAGCAGAATTATATGTATGCTATAACTTCACCATAGTTGCTGAAGAACAACTCTGGTGTCTTAGTAAGACCTGGTAGAAACAATCAGTAGGGTTAGAACAGCAAAAGCAAGGGTTACTGTTTAAAAAATACTTTAGAAGAAAAGTATACATTTGCAGATTATTATTATTAAGTTTTAACAGACTTTCATAAAATCTCTCACAATTTACAGTAGTGATTTAAGCATACACAGAATTATTAACTGTTGCATGCAGAAACATTTTTGAAATGTGTGAAACATGATTCTACTTCTAATATGAATCAAAAATTGCTTCATTTCTAGGTTATTACGGAATACTGAAGGAAATATGTGTATCAATATACTGTCAAATTATAAAATATAAGACTTGGGTGGAAGAAAAACAGTACAATAATCATCTTACCTTTAGCTATGGTTGGCATGTGGAATGGAATGCTAATTACGCCCACCAAATCTTCCAGCGGAATCAAAGACCTGAGAATTGATCTGATTCTTATGGCCTCCCCTTTACCAGCATGTATTAGCTAAGGAAAAGATAAAATATTACACAGTTTGTCTTATCTTGTGGATGTGCTAATAATGTGGAAACTTTGCAAACAATAAATGCACAAGAATGACTGCTCTCAAACTTGTTATATTTTGTATTGCAAATTTCAGAGAATATGTACTTGATATGTTTTGGATTCAGATATGGAAAGTCTAGAAATCTAGAGGCTTTGTTATTAAGTAAGATTAGACCCATTTTCAGAATTGAACGTAAGGAAAAACGAGACTAAGCATCAAAAGTGTAGCACATGGTAGAAGAAAAAATAAAAAACAAAAGCAGACTTTCAGGTGTCAAAATGTTTTTTTTTGTCTCCCATTCCTGGCTGAACAACAATGCTTTCAGGTATCACAGTTGTTGGTTTGATGCTGATTATTTGGGTATCTTATTTTGGTGCTTTCGTTTGTCCTAAAGTTTATATTGCTCTTTTTCAATGTACACATTACCTATACTGAGATACAGTGTAGTATTAAAACTGCTTTGGTACCCAGCTATATGTGTCTCTGTGAAAACACCCAACAGCCCGAAACCAATCAACCAATAGAACCCTCTCTACATTCCAGTACATGAAGACACAAAACTTACATGCATTTCAGGGGCACAGCGTCCCAAGAGATCAATCAGAGCAGCATAAAAGGTCATGATTGCATTCCCCATATGAATAGTGTCATCTTCTTGTTCTTCAATTTCACTGTAATTAATTAATTGATACAACAATTAAACAATGATAAAAACACGAGAAGGTTTTTATATCAGCTTCTTATAGCTTCTTATAGCTGCTATAGCTTATATGCGGTGGCTTCCTCATATCCAGTGGACTTCTAGTGGACTTAGAATGGAATTTGTAGCTCGGAGACTGTAGTGACATCTGCACTGTAATGATTTATCTGTCTCATTGTGAATCACAGGACCAATTCTTAAATGAGCAAACAGAATTCTGAAGAGGACACTGTATTTAGAGAAAGCCATTTAAATGGAACTGCAAGGGAAAAGCAGTATTTGACAGAACATCATTCTCTGCCCTCCATGGAAGAATCTAGTTGATAATTTACATGTAAAAATAAATAAGTCATTTCATGACTAGGATTATGAAACAGATAAATATGATGACAATGTAAGCAATTACACTGCACCTACAGGGTTCTACTAGATCCATTATTTGGGGAAGGTCCATCCCTTGTTGCATCTTCTGATATTTGTATTGCTTCCTCCATGGCAGCAAGTAGACCATTGCCTCCTTCTCCTCTTAGAGCTGGACCAAAACATTCCGGTCGACGAATAAGCAGTCTTACTACAACATTGGCATTCTCCTCCACACTCTCTCCTATCACACAAAACATCGAAATTTAAATTTCTATCTACAGTCAGAAAAAGTTACACAGAAATGCAGGTTGTATGCTTAAGTAGACACTTACATACAAACCTGTTTAAATATCATGACAAAATTGTGTAAACACACAAATATATACCTTTACTTATTATTAGAAGCTATGGAATAGAATACATAGTTTTATTCAAAATTACAAAACACATCTGATTTGAAGTGAGAGTGCTAATGATAGGAGTGCTATATCTGCTAAATACCAGCTGGACTGTCCAAACCTTAAACAAATGATGGGTTTTTGGCTCCACATTTAGCAGTAATTGTATCTTAATTAGATTTAGGAGACTTTGCTCCAGTTCCAATGGAATGGAATAGTCCATTCCAAGGACTAAGGATAAGTCTAACAATCAGGGAGTAGGCTCAAATGAGCCTATCAGATCTGTGAAATGGGCATCTATGCCGTTATATGCCTTGCATAATCTTACTCTAACTGGACGATAAATTTATCTTAATAAGTTTGCTTGCAATGTTATTTTAAATGAAAAATGTACTGCAACTATTTATTCAGACATTACAGGATGCTCTAAAACTGAAAAGCTTTTATACTACCATTGCAAAATACAGCAAAACGAAGAAAATCCAAATATCGCTCTCCTTCAACTGGATTCCATCCAATGTCTGGATAGCCTTTAGAAATCAACAAAGGACAACTCTGCAATCCACATCCAGCCAAGTATCGAACCACCTATTAAGAAAGACACGGTTAAGAAAAAATAAAAAGAATAAGAAAGCGTTCCTTATTAAAACAAAAAACAGAGAGAGAGAAATGTAATGTTTTGAAAGGAAGTCTCCACTTACATTGTCTGGGATTTGACTTCTACATTCTGTTATCCTGAAAAATATTTTTATCCCAAATAATATTTCTAGGCAAGTTAGAAGAGCAACTTCTTTCTTAGCTCACTTTTCCAACTTTTCCCTATTTCTATCAGTACAGACCACAAAGCCTTCACTTTTTCTCTTTGTACATCACTGCTTTGGTCTCTACATCTAACAACTGGATGTTGTGTTGAAGTACATGGTTTAGTGGGAGCTATTGGTAATGGGTGAACAGTCAGACTTGATGATCTTTTAGGTCTTTTCCAACCTTGGTGATACTATGATTCTATGATTTCTCTTCCAATCACGAGCATTAAGAATTAGTCAGCTTGGTGACAGTCTACCCATCTTAGAAAACTTATCGTCATATTTAACTCACAGGTGTGTTCATTTATTTTAAATTTGCTTTTCACTCTTTCTTTCTTTCTTTCTTTCTTACATTTTGAACATGAAGCTGTTTTATACTCAATGTTATTCAGACTGATTGCCACAGTAGTAGTTTTTAATTCTCTCTCGCCTTTTTGAATTTTAAGGTACTATCTACCCTCAGTAATCCCTTCCTGGCTGCTCCCAGTCACCCTTTTGTCTTTCAGATTTTCAGAAATTACTTCTAGTATGACCTGTTCTATAATCTTCCCCAGAGAGAGACATCAGCAAAACAGAAAAACAAATCAAGATTTTATCAACAGTATTGAGGGTGGACTCCACTGTTTCCAAAGTAAGGGTTGCCCTTGAACCAATTCCTGTAAGTTTCACATGCACATATAATAAACCACATACTCAGTCATCCAGAACATCAGCAGAAAGAGCAAACAATCAGATTCTGATAATCTTCCTCCAAAAGTGATTTAAAATTTCCATACAATTTTCTTCATCTTTGATGTTGATTATACCATTCTACTTCTTCTTGTCCTGAGCAAAGGAATCTTTGCCTTTCCAGAGGGTATAAAAATATGTATGGTAAAGTAGCTACAAACCTTCTCCAGATCAGGCTCCCTTAAAGCTAGTGCAAGTTCATTGTTATCCATTACAGATGCTGCTGCAACATCTAAAGGAGTTGATCCTCGCATAGAAGGAGAGGCTGTAGAAATAACGTTAAGTTTCATTAGTAATTTAT
The DNA here is from genome assembly GCF_054131305.1 of Coturnix japonica. Classification (NCBI taxonomy): domain Eukaryota; kingdom Metazoa; phylum Chordata; class Aves; order Galliformes; family Phasianidae; genus Coturnix; species Coturnix japonica. The sequence goes on from NC_140665.1 coordinate 36,435,799, forward strand.
TAGAAGATAACAATTTAATAGTACAATAATAACAAATAGTTAATCAAACATAACATTCTGTAATTAGTTTGCACATTATTTTAAGCATACAAATTAAACCACACAATGTATAAACATCTTGCATTCATATGAAACATGACATTCAAAATACAACATAGATGTTTACCCTAGATAACCTATCCCACACATTCCTATTCTCATTACAAAGACTGTTTAAAGAACTTATCCTTTACAGTATTCTTAACTGAGATAACTTTGTTTTGAGGAAAATGTAAAGAAACTTTTATGTCCAAAAGAGTGACATTTTATCTAATATACTGAAATTGAATGTATCATTCAGATTCAAAATACTACAACACGTTATTTATTTCTGTTGAAACAGAATATTTATTTCTGTTGAAACAGCAGTCAATACAGTATTAGTAAAAGCTGACATTTTCTTACTAACACTCCAAATGCATTTCACTTGGGCATTCTTTCTTCAAAAGGAATTTTGGTTTATTTTTCTGTCCCATATTTATACCTCAATAAGGACTTTTTAATATTTATTCTGAATGAACACAACTAAATTAAATAAGGGAAGAATGCATCTTCTCTGTAACATATCAGCCCAGGAAAGAAAAGTTAACATTTTAGGAAAAAATGTAAAGTTTAATTCTGGGCACCTATGTACTCACAGTCAACAAAGTGAGCTTCATATTTGTCCCACTGGCATAGAAATATACTGAAAAGTCAAAAGAATTAAATAATAGAGCAAGCCTCAGCAGTGAGAAATGAGCCATAGTGAAAGACTGCCAACATTCATTTACAATCCTCTTTATCAAAATCATGATTTTATTCTCTTCCATAAATGTTGCAACTAAACACCAATTCTTCCTTACTGTCCAGGCATACACTAGCAGGTGTAGACGATATTACCTCAACTCAATGTTAACATTATGGTTTTGCCTGGAGTTAGAGACAAAGCTAATGAAGATATTTTTTTCTTAGATAAAGTAGAAGGTTCAAGACATAAACAAACAAACAAAGTAAAGCACAGATGAATAGAGAAAAAAAATAGAGACAGTGAACAACAGGAGAAGAGAAAAAGAATAGTTTTTGTTCAGAACATCACAAGCCACACACATTACTTACCAAGGCCAACACTGCTATTTTCCAATAAATAGCTAAGATGATCAAACATAGCTTTTTGATTCTGCCTACTAATGCGGCAAAAATAACATAGGAAACGACAGCAGTTTGCCACCATTTTTGGGAAAGTGATTTCCTAAAAATCAAGTGAAAACAGACTAAAGCTCAACCTCTAAAACAAGCATAAAAGTTGCAAAAGATCATTTATATAACAGTCATTTAACATACTAGCATTTATGCATAGAATTCATTGCATACTAGTGGTTTTACCTTGAACTCAACAGATATTTCTTCGCCTCACTAGAAAACACAAATCTGATTTTTAACTTGAAAATAAGAGCTGGATTCACACATAAATTCAAGATTCAAACATGAAACAATGTTAATGTTCAGATTTACAAAGTGATATTTCATCCTTTTTTAATTAATTTTGAAAAAGATCCTTGAAATCCCTTTAAAATCCATTAAGCAGATGAAGTGGTATTCACCTTTTATGGTTGTGGTTTTTTTTTTCCTTAAAGCACACAAATTCAGAGCTAATTCCATCTTTTTCTAGAACAGAAGAATGGAATTTCCTAAAAAACTTGATGATCAATTTCTGTGCTATGGGAAATTAGTAAAAGGTTGTGTTCTCAGTGTCTCCAATGACTGCTTGTCACCTTACACCATAAAGCTTTGAACAGCTATATTTTAAATTCTCTGTCTTTTAACAGTAAATTGCTTTACCTTGGATTCTCCTCCACCAAGTACATTTACCATCACTTCCATGACTGTCTCATGCATGCCTAAAGCTCTCATGAGATTGGGATGTTGATAAAATACTTTATTATTCATGATGTCTCTACAGAAATACAAAAGAAAAAGTCCAATTACATTTTTGAGACTATTTTGTTATTGTGTTATTTGCAAAGTTGACAGATCACAGTGTAATGACAATGAAAATTCTGCACCATCTGAAGTGATACATCATCATGTGAGGTAAAGAATTACCTGGGGAACTTCTGGTTCAGTCTCTCTCTCTCTACTCACCTAACACCTCTGCCTTCCCCCTTTCCCACCATTACAAGATATTGCATTTCTTTACTCACAATAAAGAAGGATCTGACCTTTTATTTTTCCATATTATAGCTAAGCTAGAAGTATGATATAACATCAGCTTCAATTTTATATTCAACTAACTCATATTCTCTGATAAAGTACTCTTTTCAGAATATTTGCAGACTCAGAATGCTTGACATCTGCCTTCAAGGTTAAGAAGATTGCAAAAGAGAGAATGTAGATCCAGCTACCTTCTAAACATAGAAACATTAGCCAATGTTAATGTTAGTTCTTGAATTACAACTCAGAAGGACTATCTTCTACATATTTCAGCAGAATAGATTCACATACTTGGAAATCATTCTTGAGGATTACAATTTCAGTATTTTATACAGATGTGGCATGTCCAATAAAAGTCTGTATTTTAGAAAGTAATTACATTTCTAACAACTGTATTTAGTCATTAAATCATGTGCAACGCAGAAGTAGAAGTAAAAACCAACAGGTCATGGTAGAAAAGGACTAGCAAGTTACTATTAGAAATACTTTTGTCCAAATAGACCAGGGGTGATAAAGGATGGACCTTGATTCCAAAAACTACCAATACCACATTTTCTTTCTGGAATAATATTGAATGCTGTGGAAGAAGAACTCAATGATGGAATTCTGCCAAAGCATACTAAATTCCTATTTGCCTACAGCAGCTCTCTTTCACAGCAATAATTAAGTGCAGAAAGTTGAAATGCCTACGGACTGTCCAGTGGCACTACATTACTATATTAACCTGCTTTGGCAGGGGGGTTGGACTTGATGATCTCTTTTTTTATTCAGTAAACCCCTACAATTCTGTGATTCTGTGACTATTTCATAAAGTACATGCACTTTCATATATATAATTGCTGACTTCACTGTGAACTGTCATACTTCAGAAAACCTCTGAATTTCTGTGGGAACAGTTCTTAAGCAGGAACAAGTGAGTCTTCCATCTCTGAGCTGGAAGAATGGAATGCTTTCCACTCACAATAAAACACGTGGCATTTCTAAATAGCAGCTGGAGCTCAGGTTAGGTTATAAAATAACTAAATGCACAGCTGTGGAACCTAACAGATAAATAAGACTATGATAGAAGCTATTAAGAATGATGAGAGGAACAGGCAGCAAAAAAACTAACTTAACAAAAAAATACCTCCTTATTTTCCTTATATCAAACTTTAACATATCACCAGACTGTTAAGAATTAAATCAGCCCAACTAATAAATTTCTTCACAGAGAAAAATGGTAAGGAAAAATAATGCTAACAAAAAGAATATGAAATGAAAACTACTGAGATTGGCTTCCCGCCCCTCACCCAAGACACAACCATGTCAAAATCTAAAAATCACTCAATCATTTGAGTGTCAGCTTAATGAAACAAAACAACTCAAATGCACAACTACAAAAGCGGACAAAGAAATCCCATTATATTTTGGCTGCGAGCAGGTAAAATGACAAACCTCACATCTAGTACAGTGAACTGAAAATCAACTGGACTTCCTGGCAAGGCATGAAGTAGTTCATAATGGATGAGCAAAAGTTATTTATACAAATTGCTTGCATATTTTAGATTTCCAGTTAGCAGGGGAAAAAAAGGAAAAATTTATTTTGCACAAGCTAAACTTCATGCATTTCTGGCATTCTTTGTAAAATCTTGTCTCTTTTCTTGTCATTGCTACTGTCAATTGTGAATTTCTGAAACATACTGATGTTTAATCTCACCAGATATCACTGATATGAGAACACTTCTTTGGAAAAAAATAAAAAATGAGAAAAAATAAAGCAACTTTGCTTGTAAAGATGATTATGCTTTCTTTATACAGTTACTTCCAATTGCAGTTCATATTAGACTATGTTTTAGTCAAATAATTAAGAAAAGATCATACTGCATGAACTACTTCATAATTCAAGTTGCACCAGCTACATGCAGCACAACAGAAAGATGTCCTGTGTGCAGACATTTGTGTATTCAACTCCATCTGCTGACAGCTGGTAGGATTTGAATGGCTCAATATCTTGCACCTGCATTCACATAAAGACTTCTGTCAAGTAAGCTGTCCATTTTCACAAGCACAGTATTTAAAACATGACAACAAAACTATTTTTGTATATATTTTGTATATTTATTTCTATGTAAGGAAACTACATATGGACCTGAGCGAACAGCATGAAGCTGTGCAGCCATGTGCAGGGAAGTTCAGGCTAGGTCTCCACCAGTCGTCAGGCCCTGGAATAGGCTCCTCACAGTAGTGGTTACAGCACTGAGATGCCAGAATTTGCACAATTATATCTCAGATATAGGGTGAGATTTTGGGGTGGTTCTGTGTGGACCCGAGAATTGAATTCTATTATTCTTAGTGGGTTTCTTTCCAACTTGAGATATTCTACATTTTCATCTCTTCTCACAAGAAAAGCTTGACATATCACTTGCTACTATCCAAAAATAATGCATATGATGCTACAACTGAAGATCCTACACAACTAATGCCAAAGTCTGCATTTACATCTATGTAAGACTACTTACATTCAAGTTTAATAACAAGACAGCAAATAAGTATCTGTACGTTAAGAGACATTACCCACCCTAATCCACGAATCATAAGTTTCTCTTCCTCCTTCCCCATTCTGACACTGAGCAAGGAACGGATTTGTCCAAGGGATGCCAAAAGATTGATTGTATCTTCCACAGACACACTATTTATGGTGTAGGTCTTTGGTAAGGCTCGAACCAAGCCACCAATACCATCATACTGGCGATGGAGCAGTACAAACATGGCTCTGACTAACTCTGGGTCTTCTATTACTGATTCCTGGGCCCAACGCACCATTGTATCTGAAATCAACTGCTGAAGAGTAGCTGTGAAGAAAATAAACAAATCACAAAATTACCATTAGTTTCTCAGATCTCTGAGAGTAGTCCCCTAAGAAGAAGTCGTTGCCCAAAGAGGAGATGGATACCCCATCCCTGTAGACATTCAAAGTCAGGAAGGTCTCTAAGCAACCTGATCTAAATGTAGGCATTCCTGTTCATTGTAGGACTCACATTCCTCAAACAACTGTATGATTCTTTGGTAGTATGATTGTAATAAATGCAAAAAAATAAAAAGAAATCACAATTGACACGTAAAAAAGTTAATAATCTATCATCCTTGGCCACAAGCACAACTTGGACACCACTTCCATAATCCATGTGCCACACACAGAATTTGGATGCCACTCGTAATAATTCTTTTAAAGATGGAAAAGTAGAAAGTGACAGAAAAACTACAAAGCAACAATCACAGTCTTTAATTTTAGGCTGGATGGAGAGACTTTCTCCAAGTATAGCTTTGCAAATTATGGTTTAATTGTGAAATCTTTTTTTCAATTGTCAGCCTTCATGCAAATACTGATTTGCAGCTGCTGCAGATGATTTTATGAGCAAGTTCTTATAATCAGGACCTTGCTACAATTAGTCAGCATGAACTCATCAAAAATCAAGAAATGCTCTACAAAGATTATGAATAAAATGAGGATCAAGTGTGGGGGAAAAAAAACAAACAACCACCCTCAATAGAAGTTTCCAATACATCCCACTGGGGAAGAAAGTCTGCTTAACATAAAATATAAATAAAATATTATTCCAGATGAGCTTGTTTGGAGTCAGAGCTAGAAATATTGAGGTGCACAGATGTTTCACTAAAAATCCACCTAGTTTTTGCTGAAAATAGAACTTTCTTCTCCGCTTCTCTAGCTATTTGGAATTAGGACACATAAACTGCACATAAAGTGTAAACTGTGCTTTAATGCTCCTTACAGGATGTCTTAGCGTCATCATCAACTGGTTTCTCAGCCTGCTTCTTCTTCAGATATGTAACTTTTTCTACCAGGTACAGGAGGCGACCCCTAATAGTTAAATCACTATTTCCATCCAAAGTTCCATCTTCATCCAGTTCAATTCCTGAAATCATAAATATATAACAAATAGTAAAATAATAATTGTAGACAAGTTGCAGCAATGCTTTCTATTCTGTCTGCAGAAACACTCAAACTGAACTATGCTGGTTCTGTTCTACCAGACCTATAAAAACAATTTACATAAGTTTAACCAGAAGTTAGGAAAAATGCAGATCAAGTACATATACAAGGCAAGAAAATGCAGGCAAGGATAATGTTAGTCTATTAACCTACTGTATAAATTGTGTACTGTGATACATAAAATAAATAGCAAATGTATTTCTCTTCTTAACTCACTACAGATGTTTCCAAATTAATATTGATTTCTATGTTTTGGAATTGTGCAGAGAACTGTATATGTACATTGCCTATAGATACAGTAGGACTCAAATGATAGTAAGCCCGGAGTATGAGATTTCTTTAGGTAAAACAAATCAGAAAAACAAAAGAGCTCAAGTTACAAGTATAATTTCTAATGACTAGTCAGGAGAAAGTAGCCACAGTGAACTGCTTCATCGGATATACTTTACACTTCTAGAGCTCGCTGTAAGAAAATAAGAAATTGCACAAGGCTTTACATAACCACAGACTTGCTGAGGTTGAAGCAAGCTCCTGGAGATCCTCTATTCTAGCTCTCTTCTCAAACCAGTGTCAACCAGTTAACTCTGGCAGATTGCTCAGGACCACTTAATTCAGGTTCTGAATCTCTCTTAGTGGAGATGGCACAGCCTTTTTGGACAAACTGTTCTTGAATTCCACCTAATATCCTTACAACAAAAATTAAAATAATGATAATGACGATAATAAATACTTTAGTTTCAAATATAATATTCTGTATTTTAATCTGTGTTGGCTGTCCTTTGTGTTGTCAGTAGACAGCACTAGAAAAGTCTGTCCCGGTCTTCTTTACTCAATCTACCCAACAGGTGTTTTTTATGTACTGATACAATTCCCTCCATAAGCCTTAACTTCACAATAATCAAGCCCTCTTGGCTTCTTATTATATGAAAGATGCTCCAAGATTTCAAACATCTTGGTGGCTCCTCACTGGATTTACTCTCTTGTACAGGAGAGCTCATTATACCACTTTTTAATTTCTGCCTTCATGCATACATTGCAACTGAAACAGAAATTCTGACCTTACATGCTAAAATAAGCTCAAAAGAAAAAATGCCATTCAATTATTTTATTTTATTTTTTAGTCCTAGGAGTGTTACTGATGTTAAACATACCAAGGATTACCAGTAACTTCAAATTTTACATGGAATCACGTTACACAAGAGTTGTGATGGTAATATCTTGAACCAGATCAATAGTAAAGATACTGAGATGTCTTATCAGTTAGAATGCAAAGCTGCTCTGAAATTAGTCATATCAAATGTCTGTTTTCCCATAGTTGCAATGTTCCATAAGCTGTAGTAGTATTTCATCGATTTGCAAACTGTCAGTACAATTGCCACTCAGCCATTTCACTAGATATGAACTCTGTCTAACTAATCCAGCAAATAGGAGACTTGGCATATATAACTGTTATACTTACTTTGTAGTATACTAATTTATTGCACTCAACTGTAACACACTGTCTGACCCATAAAATATATATAAAATTATAATAATCTTCTACTTGTAGGTTATGCAAATTACTAATTCTCCATTAAGAAAAGAAAAACAATGACAAAATTAGACCAAGTAATTCAAAAAAGCATCTTCACATAACTTCACTCTAAGAAATACAGAAAAATCAAGAGAACAATGAAGTTCACTCTCCTTTCCTATTATTATTTTTTTTTCCTACATGAAGCAAACATACTGCATTCTATTCTAGTTTGATAGTTTGACCACATTTGAGGATAAGAATTCATGTACATTTTTAACTGTGCATTCTGTATTTTTATTTTTCAGCATTTATTGTTGTTATAATGCAACCTCTAGACTAGTTAATTCCTTTTATTTCCCTAAAATCATCTAGAAAGACAGTTTCTAAAGGTACTATAATTTTAAAAGGAAAAGCACTCAATAACAGGACTTACCACAGTGTGTCATTAGGTCTTCATGAAAATCCAAGAGTTGATCCCGAATTTCTTCAGGGCAAGGACAATCGGTTTTATCATCTTTAAAGTTCAGCAGCATGTTAATCTTAAGACAGAAAACATAAAGGAAAGGCAAACCATGGTTATTTCTAAAGGGTAGTCTTGGAAATAAAAAGGAACTCTGCTACACATGGATGAAACAAAAAAAATTACAGTCTGTTGTAAACTACCTGCTCCTGAGGTGGGGATCGAAATTCCTTTGTTTTTCTAGCTGTCAAGGCAGCAGACATGTTCAAGGCCTGCATCACCTCATTGTACCGGAAGCGCTGATTCTCTTGAAGCTTGGCCACAAAATCATCTGAAAATGCTACAATGGCTTCTATCCGGTGTCGTACCTGGCAATCACACAGGTACTGAAGTAGATGACACATCTGAAAAAACAGTATCATAAAAGTCAAGAAAAGAAGACTTCTCTGTAAATTAATGTGAATAAGGATAAATTCCTTGCAGAAGCAGTTACTGTCAAACAAATTGTTTGAAATTTTCATTTTAGTCACTTACTGCATCTGAAGTGATCAGCAATACATCCTACACCAGAAATATCTGCCATCTGCAAGAGATTTATGTGCCTTGGACACAGAAAATATACATATACAAAGAACAACGGATTTACACCTTGTCGCACATGCACTTCTTTTCTGTCTGAATGAACAAACATGAAGAAATCCCTGTTGACTTCATTAAGAAAGTAATTCCATTTCACAAAACAGATGTTTGATCCACTGTGAATAAGTTCATGAAATCAGAAAGATAATAAATCTTGTCATTTCCTTTGAGGAAATAAATTCTCTATTTAACCACCATTAGATTGCTCTATTCCTTGAAATGTAAATTACCAGGGAAAGAAACAGGGAGCTGAGAAACATGAACAACCATTAACACAGCAGTTACCTGTAGTTTAACAGGTTCAGGAAGTTTCATCTGAAGGAGTCCTTCCTTTGGCACTTGCTCCCCTCTCGTTTCTTCCTCTCCTTCTGACTTGAGCTCATTCGAACTCAGGTCCTTCTCTGAGAGTTCCTTTTCCTCCTCCAGACTCGCAGCTTCTTTGAAAACACGTGGCTCAATCAACTGCAAGATGTGTTTCAGATCTGCGTTGTGGAAGATTCCCATAATTAGGAGGGTGTAAAAGAGCTTGATGAGAGGGACAAACAAAAATTCTGTCGAACCTCCAACTGGGTCTCTGACATGGAGGCTGCCCTCCTGAACAGCTTCAGTCAGCATCTCTATTGTTTTGGCCTTTAAGATTTCTAGCGGGAATTCAGGACTGAACTGAAAGCATTCACTGTTAATGCTTACAAAACTCGGTGAGGAGAACTGCATTCTTGGCCTTAAGGAAGTGCTGAGTCCTATACCAGGGAGGCCATGTTTCTTGTTTTCATCAGGAAACAAGGTAATACTCTTGGTCTCATCAGTCATTGGAACAATAAATTCATTATTCATCATTAACCTGGCAGTTGCATAGGTATTGAGATGAATGTCTATGAGTAAGTCATAATATCCCGCACGTAATAATCCTGGCATATATTTATTCTCAATTGCATATAGAAGCTGAGATTCATCCACATGGCTACACATAGCATGGGCCACTCGGTTGTTCCCTAAAGCACACACAGCTGAATACAATCGGAGAGTATGGTAGTGAAATTTCAGCAGTTCTTCCTGTTCTGTCAGCTCCAAAATATCAATTGTTCTGCAGAGAAAAGAGCAATACAGTATATTTCAGTACAAAAACTCACTTAAGAGAATGAATTCTTCCTTTGGAAATCATTAGCACAGTATCATTTATAGGGTTGGAATAATTCACTTTCCAACTTTCCTAATATGCTGTAAATCTGAGAAGGAAAATGGGTCTTTGCCTACGTTGCAGATTATCTTTAATAATTTATAAACAATATTACTTCTAAGTTGAATAACTACACAATCTGTTAAAGATTTTGGAGGAAAACTAGAAAGATTTATGGTTTAAAACATTGAAAAATAAAATCAGGAAAAAAAATTATTATTATCTAAAATCAAAACACTTTTTTTTTTTTTTTTTTTTCCTCCTCTGTATTTATAACAGTAAATAATGAGAAAAAAGAAAGACTTGGGCTTCTCTTCCAGAAAACTTTATTACATGTCTAACATCATATCCACAATTTAACCCAGACAAACATATTCACGTAAACAATGTTAACCTGTTTTCTTCAGGAATGTGAAGAGCCATGAACTGCAAAGGATTCAGACACTGTATCATCCAGCCTTGACGTTCGCTGATCCTAGACACATCAACTTTCAAGAAGTGGTTTGGCACTCTACTCCAAAGCACATGAGTCAGAAACTGGACATGGAGACGTGGAGGACACTGGGAGACTGGGTTTTTGTGTTCACTTTTGAATAAACCAGCAGATAATGGCATTACATTCTAGAGAATTCCAATATAAGAGACGATTAGTTTCATCATCTTTACCAAACAAGGAATACATAATATTTCTCAAGAAATGTATTCAACATATAGTACAGTGCAACATGAAATTTTCATTATCTTGTATAGTCAGTTGGTAACTCAAAACTCTTCTAAGACTCCTAACATAACTCCTCCAACCTAACCTGCAGATAAGATTGGTCATTTTCTGTTTACAGAATAAAATATCTGCCTTCCTGATCCAAGTGATTTCACTTCATCATGAAGGATGAGATTTAGAAACATCAACAGGACTCTGCAATATCTTCTTCCAAAGCTAATCAGTTAGTCCTTTTCATCTAATGTACTATATTTTAAATGAACGAATTAAGAATAGAAATAACAGCAGAGTAAACACTCAGAATAATAAATATCAGCTCAATATCATGAACACACTGAATGAAACATTTATGAAAAAAAAAAAAAGCAGAAAATAGAATCTGATATACTTTTTATTTCTAAACCTGCAAAAAACACGACAAACCAGAATCCTAACATTATTTACCTTTATTCTACCCAACTCAAACTGGAAAACATTGGGACTTGTAGCTTGAGCAAATACAGCAGGAAATAACTTTGTACTTGGTTCAACCTACAACAAAAAAATCAAAAGCATTTAATTACTTAAGAAAACAAAAACTGTTATATCTAAGTACTTATATATATCAGGAAAAACAAAACAAAACAAAAAAAAACAAAAACAAAAAACCCTATATTGAAAGTCAGCAAATGAAAATCTTCAAATAAAACTCCAAAAAACACAAATAGAAGGGGAAAATGACTATTTCAACAATGGTAATTACTTTTTCTTCCGATCTAGTAACAAACTGTCTAATAAAATGCAATCTGAGGACTTAGTTTCTAAGATACCATCGAAAAATACTGACCTGATAGTATGTGCCCAGTTCTTTGCCATTAGCCGTGAAGGTCAGCAGGCCACTGGCAGCATCAACTAAGCAACCAATCTCCAGACCATTATTATTACGTCCTTGCCCAGGGCTCATGCTCTCTCCAGCGCATACCATATAGCAGTTGCTGCGTTTTATGCTGAATGTCAAAAAAACAAATAAATCTATAGATGGAGATACAGACTATAGATCCTTCGGCCTAAGAAGAACTTTATAGCCATATAATCAAGAAACAGCAGAAAAGAGCAGCCACTCAAATCAAAGCCAAAATTCAATCGAAATTTCACTTGATTATTAAAATGAAGATGACAAAACATGAAGGAGCTCAAATCTGTTCTAAAATTTCAGGAGACAAAATTAATTTTGAAAATTCATGGTTTAAATTGTTCAGTTCACTGCAAACTGTTAGGTGTAACAGTTTCTGATACAGAACACAAGCTGAAATGCTGAGAGGCATATTGATACTAATTCTTACTTTCTCAAAATCAAAATAAATAATCCAAAAATAAGGCCATTTTGCTTTACTTTGTATCACTTCAAAAGCCTGAAGTAACAGGAACATTGTCTGAATGACTCAAACTACATATAAAAGCCACATTACTCTTCTACTTTTCAGTGTCTATTGATTTGATTAGACCATTATTCCTCCATTTCCTCACAAGCAATAGAACTCCATAAAGTTAAAAGAAAAAAAGGCAACAATAAAAAAGCCCCCATCAACTCAGTTACATTAAATTCAGTGTATTTATAGCTTATAAATTGTTAAATACCTTTATGGATGATAAAATCAGTATCCTTTTAAGAAAATTGTAACTAACCTCTCATGGACCTTTCCTTTTTCATCTCCCAGAGTTACTGTAACTGTACGCACTCTGTCCAAGTCAAAGCTTGTGTCATACTGATGAAAGTCAGATGTAATCCAACCCACCCAAACATTAGCAGGTTCTTGACCAGGAAATATTCTCACTGAATAATAGTACTATCAATAAAAAGAGCAAGTATCAGTATTTGGTTTACTGATATATCACTTTGTTTCACGTTTAGTTATTCTAAAATCCAAAAAAAAAAAAAAAAAAAAAAAAAAAAGTCATCTCTTTAAAAAGAGAATAAGCACACTCAAGTTAATGAAAACATAAATTAATTTATGGTTTTCTCTATGAACAATGTCTTAAATTGACAGTCAAGTCAAACCAAAACAAATATTAAATGCATGCCCAAAAATTAGTTTCTGAATCTCTTACAAGGACATGTAGTTATACAGAAGTCTAAAATACAAATCCTTTGTTACCATACCGTAGACGTTTGCATTAAATATTCATAGTCATCCCTTTCATCTGCTAGCACATCCTCAGTAAGCCTTGCAGAATGGCTTGTACTATAATCTGGTTTTGTCCTCCTAAGCATAAATCTGCAATAAAATAAGTAAAATCAAAATATATATATTAGAAGTTCAATAGATCAGTATATATATACAGCATTTTTGTACTAATACTGTTCCGATAGTGCATTTCATGTAATGATCATAAAAGCATTAAAAATAAACTAAACAATTGGTCCCTAACAGCTGGGGGGGAAAAAAACACAACAATAAACAAGCAAAAAAAAAGCAACAGTTTATGCTTTTTAATCTACACCTTGCTTATGAAGCAACATATGTATATGAACGTTAGTTTTTCCTCTTACTGAGTTGATATTTAAATGCAAGACATAATTAGGGAAAAATCTCAACAGATCCAATTGGCATTTTGTTCAGTGAAGAGCAAGAAAAGAAAAAGAAAAATTTAATGCGCTACAAACCTTTGTTTAAGACGTGAAGGTTTTTCTTGAACATAATCCTTATGGTTATTTAACTCTGGTTTTGTGGCATCTTTTTCTCTTTCTGTCCGGTCAGCCGCTAGATGACCATGAGCAGTTTTCATTAGAACCTCAAAATCAGAATCAGCATCATAATCGTCCAAATCATTCTTCGGGCCAAAAAGACCTGTGCCTGGTAACCCTCCTGCAGCTGTTCTGGAGAACACCTCAGCACATTCAATGGGCATACTTAATCGAAAAAACATGACGTCTGTTTTACTGTTCTGTGAACCAAAGGACTTCTGTGTGACCTTCAGGCAAGGACAAGTGTCTATGGTTCCATCAATTCTCATCACCTATCAAATGTAAAAATGCAGTTGCTTTGAAGCTGATGCATTTCCCCTGGTTAAGCATTCAATTCTTGTGTCTAGAGTACGCACTTTTGACATGCAAAGTTTGCAACCATACACAGTTAACAGTAAAAAGAATTGAGGTTATGCACTCCCATTTCAAGGGGAAATGAATACCTTGAGTTTTTCCTTCATTACAACACAAAATACTTAAGAGGGACTGTTCATAAGTCCAACATTTCCAACAATAATAACAAATCACAACAAACATATGCATGATGAAGAACACAGATTTTTTTTCTTAAAAAACAAAAGGGTGATACTCATTGGCTGCAATTTCATCAATTCATCATCAAGGATTTCATGATAAAAAGACAAATTCAGTTTCATCAAGATGCATAACACTGGGGCATAAATGTTAACCAACTAACTAATAAATATTTATTAAGATAAAACCCAATTAGCAATGGAAAATCACATTATAAAGCATATATATCAGAACAAAGGGTATTCATTTAGCAGAAACACCTACTTTCTGGAACTTTCTCACTTTTTGCTCAAGGAGCCCATCTTGCAGAATTTGTATTTAAGAAACTCAGGTTTACACATGACAGATTTTGTGGATTAAGAAATACTATCAATCAAGTCCACTGAATGTAATAAACTTGTAAGAGATGCAAGGCTTGTACAGAACTGGGACAACATACCAAATTAGAAATCTTGTCTACAAGTGCAAAAGTAGAAATGTTAAGTAAAACAGACTCATAGAAGAAGTGTTCAGAAACATTTTAAAAGAATCACAGACCTCAATATGTTCATGATTTTGCGGAACTGGTAGAAACTGAGGGAGCCTTTTACTGAGCCAAATGGTAATGTCTCTGTTTGTATTAACAGCAAAGGGTTCATACCCTTCCTGTAATCCACAGATAGTGAAATATTTTAGAGTGCTGACATCTTTTCCAAAGTTCATTCTTCCCACTTGAGATGGGCCCAGGCTACACACAGGTAGAAATCCTAAAAAGATGAAGAAAGAAATGCAAGTTGTATATATTACAAACAGATAATTTTTCACTTCCATAAAACAATTAAATGTAATTTTAAAAAGGCACAAATCCAAACAATAAAAAAGCGAGCAGTAACCTGTAGCACATCACCTCCTATATGTCAAGTACCATATCTCAGATATAATTTTAGATATAAAGCTATTATCCAATAATCTCTTCATGCAACTGTTGATTCACCACACAGGAAACTAGGAGTACTTCATCAAGTACTCTTCTCTGCTAAGATGGTAAGGCATCGACAATTTTACTCGCAAATCTAATATTTTTTTATATTACTCATAAAATACCAGTAGCTATGGTATATTGAGAGAAACTGAAAAATTACTACCAAAGCAATGTTTCTTGTCCATACAGTTACATCAGTGGGGAAAAAAAAAAAAAAAAAAAAAAAAGAAGAAGAAGAAGAAATGCATCAGCAGCATGCTGTACATTAAAAGAAATATATATATTAATTAATTTTAAAAATTCATACCACTCTGGTACTGGTTAATTAGAACTAACAATGTGATAATGTTACTTCAATGGACTTAAATTAGGTGTTTTTTCGGTGGTGGTGGGTTTTGTGTTCTGTTATTCATTTGTCATTACTTTTGAATCAACTTCATATTTGCATGTATCTGCATCTCCTTTCCTATTATTTCCCTAGGGAAATTCATTTGTGATTCCTTTGCAGTCTTTAAATAATCTCCTTTACTTATTTTTTGCCCCCCTCAAGTTTCAAATCACTATGAAATTCATTTATTTCTTCTACCATTATTGGTCGCAGCTCATTTGGCCCAGGCACTAGCAGAATGTAACAACAAAGCTTAAAAATAGTAAGTTAAACTCCAGATATTTTCCATTTTATGAACACGAAATATCAAGATCTATTCAATTAGCTTGACACAAATATTATATACTTACATATTTATGTATTTTTCATTTGTCTATGTAAATACATCTTTCATGTTTCTGCACAGATCAAATATTTTATATAAGGGAACAGCAATCTTTTATCTCCCCATACAGTATAGGAAAGAAGCTGATTAGATTTTGTCTTTGAAACCCAGAAAAAAGCCAAGTAGTTAAAATTCCACCAGAGAAATACCTAATTTATAGATACAATGTTTATCTTTCCCCATGAGAATAGGGATCAATAACCCCAAAACATCATAGGAAGCTTTTACTGTTCATTATTTTTCTTTTTCAGACACAGACATATAACTGATGCATAAAATACATGAAAAATATGTACATTTATAAAGTTATATTACTTTGTAAACTGACAAAGTGCAGATGAAGTGTTAAAGCTCATGAATTCAGAGCCCCAATCACATTCCTGCAAATGGGGGTCAGAAAGTCTAATTATAAAAGACAGCTGAAAAAATCACTAGTACAACACCTTTCTAAACGACCAACACCAATCAAACAGTAAAACACAAAAGTTCGTCCAATAGGCCACACAGAAAAAGCCATAAGAGACAAATCTAATAGTGCTGTTGGCTTTCTTAAAATATTACCAAAATATAACAAGGAAGACATTTTAAGGACTAGGACTGTACACTGAACATGTGACAATAAATATATATTTTTTTATAAAATGTGTTTACAAGATATTCAAAAAATGAGTGAAAAAATCCAAAATAATTTATTTTCAGAATCTTGTGACTGCTGATAATTTCACTACCACTGTGTCTCAAAGTGACTCAGACTTGATCTGCATCCACAGTACATAGCATAACAGAAATTCTGAATTGAAAAAGACAAATCAAAGATTTAAATCATTTAAAATGCTATTACTCTGTTTTAAAGCATTTTTCTTCCACATAAGGGCAACTCATCATAATTCTAACAATAGAACAAAAACCACAGAGATATGAAATAGGGACTGTGTCTTCAGTTAATAAATGTCAATTTAACACAACAATCCTAAATAGTTACATTTTAACTTTACAGAAATGGTGAGAGAAGAAAATGAAAAGCAGCACACCACCTTAAAAGGGAGCTGGAACAAAAATTACATTAACAGCACAGTGTATTATGGTACTTACCATCACCAACCTCAAAATCCTTAAATGCAAGTTCTGAACCCGAGTCATCAAGCAGGATTTCACCATTTAAGGTGAACATCATAGTGTGTTCATTCATGTCCACCATACATCCAACAACATCTCCTGCTGACCAGGAGCGGCCAAAATGCTCATTACCTTGATGCCACCGCTGTGCCTGAAAGGAATTTGAAGATTTTCAAAAAATAACAGTGACAATGTGTCTTCTCCCACACAGTGGTACAACTAATAATTATCTGCCTCTAATGACATGGCACTAAAATTAACACTTCCACAGCATATCATTCCCAAACAATGCCTGTGAATACTCCAATTTAACTTTCAAAATGGAAATCCAACAAGTAATCTCCTGTAAAACATCTCTCACACCAGTATTGCAAAATATTGCTAAGTGATCTGACAGGGCAAATCGTACTTCAGTATTTTAATAACAGGTAAGAACTCAGCTTATTTTTATGCAGAAGCTGCATAAAAGCTTATAATGAAAATAACATACTATCAATTATAACACTACATAACAGTTACAAGAACTTATAAAAAACATATGGCTTTTATTCAACTTAGTTGCCTATAAATTCATTGCTTACTTATAATTCTATAAATGGTGTGTATAAAGTAAATTAAACTTGCTGCCATACCATATTTTGGAAGGAATGGAATTGTGTGGATGGGAAGAACTCTCTAAGCTTCTCATAGATACCACCACAGGTCAGGGCATAATTAATGCATAGCAAGACTGACCAAACCAAAGACTGCAGGGTTTTGGATCAGTAGCTTTAGTTGGGGTCTTGGATTGAAACTGAAATAAATGAACATCTAATAACAACTACTATAAATGTTCATACAACAAAGCTGCTAATAACAAATATCTTCCTGATTCATATATTCCATCACTGCTAAATTTTTATCATCTGTATCTGTCCTCAAAATCCTAACAAACCTGTGTATTCTAGAAAGTCAAAATAAGAAGCTCTTCTTGAACCAAGCACAGAAATCACCAAAGTCAGAGACAACAAAATATGTTTGAGGACTCAGATCTAAAAGTCAAAAACCAAGATGCAGAAAGCAAACTACTACTCCACTACTTTAGTTAAGACACAGAAATTCAATAGCTAACAATCCAAATAGGCATTTTATAAAACCAGTTTTTCAGTTTTCTTATTAGGGCATCTCCTTCTATAAAACAAAACCAATGAGGAAAAAAAAAAATAAAAATAAAAAATAAAAAAATTAAAAAAAAGAAAATACATGAGTAAAATACAGTTAGAGAGCTTGACCATGAACAAGCTGTAAAATTCTATCAAGTACTGTAACAATAATAATAAAAAAATAATTCCAACATCAGGTAGAAGGAAAGTAAACATTTTCATTAAGATAGGTGTCATCAGTAGTCTTAATAGCAATTATATGATTTGGATAGAGGGATAGAGGTATCATATGGCTTCATTATGAAATTAAATTTCAAAAAAATCACTTAATCTATTCTGATAAAAATCAGTAACGTAAAATACTTCATTCCCTACATCCTCTTAATACTATATTTCATCCTGTCATAGAATCATAGAATCACCAAGGTTGGAAAAGACCTAAAACATCATCCAGTCCGACTGTTCACCTATTACCAATAGCTCCCACTCCATCATCACTTTGTGTACAATAAGATTTGAGCAAAAACTGCTAATTTATTTATCCTAAATAGCAAGGATTTCCATGAAAAACTAGGCAGTTTCATTCCTATACTGAATCCCTTCATAGTCCTATTACATGTCTTGTACCAAAGTTTGCCTCAGATGCTTACAGTTAATAATCTTAATCATCATTATTCCCTAACAGGTATTTCTCACACAGGGAAGAGTTGACTTGAAATTTAAATAAATGATTCATAGCTAACTACAGCTCATCCAGTATTTTGAATTTGATTAACATTGTTTCAGTGCTTTATATGCATTTTGCTAGTGAAATTCTTTTTGCAAACTGAAAAGAACTCTAGAACTGATTAATTCTGATAATTCTGATAATTCCTTATATGATATTAATTTATAGATTAAGCATTTCTGTATTTCTACACATTCCACACAGACCCTCAAAGAGACAGAGAAATAATGTCACAGACCATAGATGAAAGGAAGCAATTAAAATGAGGGTATTGCACATAGAATAAGATGTAAATTTGACTTTTTCAGTTACTCATTATCGATAAACATCAACAAACCTTAAAGCCATCAAAAACAAAAGCTTCTTCATCTGAGCCAAGTTCCTGATCTGGCAGACAACCAGGCCTTGTCCAGCCAACTCTCATGTCTCCTGCTGTAACTGCCTCAAACTCAAAGTACCACTTTCCAGATTTCACTGCATAAGTTTTCTCTGTGCGAAAGATCCGGAATTTTTCCATTATCCCATTGCTGACATCCAGTCTTGTTGCTGTGAGGTTTAAAAAATAAAAAGTTAAAGGAAAAACAGAATAATAAAAGCAGAAATTACTGCATCCAACTACTGACAAAATGCAAGCAGTTAAAGCAACAAGTAAATGTACAGATGTGACTTCAGAGCATGCTGAAAAGAATTAAGCAGTACCAAAAGAAAATCCTGAGGAACAAACGGCCTATTATCACATCAGTAAAGCAATGAAACAGTAATCCAAATACCTTTCAGGCATGAAAGAATGTAATACATATATTCATGAGGTTTAAAAGAGTGCCTGCTCTTTTTCAAAATACAGTCCACAGATTTTCACATAGGATTCCAGAGGCAAGTTAAAACAGGTGTGACAAAGATATTAATAGTGAGTCTAAAATGGTTTGGTCCTTGTCAGGTGCTCACATTTGTATGTTACAGAGATGTTACCAAGGCTCATCCAATCCTCCAGCTACTAGCCTCTGCTGTTCTTTCATTTCTTCAGGGCCAGGGAATCCAGAAATAATACAGAGTATCTGTCTAGCTTTGCAGGGTAAAGTAAGAGTGCCAATATTGACCTGGCATGGCACTTAGTAAGGAATAGAAAGTCAAAAAAAGATTCTAAAAACA
This sequence comes from Coturnix japonica, assembly GCF_054131305.1. Lineage (NCBI taxonomy): Eukaryota > Metazoa > Chordata > Aves > Galliformes > Phasianidae > Coturnix > Coturnix japonica. Next base: position 36,455,659 of record NC_140665.1, read on the forward strand.
CATCAGTATAAGGAAGCCTAAGGAACCTTCAATCCACTTACTGAATTGGGCATGGGGATCAGGTGACAAACGAGACTGAAAAGGCTGGTGTAACTCAATGTCTTTTTTGTCTCCGTATTCACTAGCAAGACTATTTGGGAATCCTAAGCTTCTGAGACAAGAGGGAAGGTCTGGAGCAAGGAAGGTTAAGAAGGTTAAACCATGTTAAGAACCTCACTCTTATTTTTTTTTCAGCCACAAGTTCCAATGTTATCTTGAATGTCCTATAAAATCATATCCCTAAGATCTTACTCAAAATCTTGACCTCAGTGGTCCCAGATTCAGTGTTCTTCCTATAAGCAACTCAGAGCTCTCTGACCAATCATCCCTTTACAGTAAAATTTTCTCTTCAATGGTCTACTCAATCTGAAAGTTTTAAAATAATTTTGAAGACCCTCAATATTTCCTCTATTGAGGAGATTAACCAACATAAAACATGGGAAGTGAAAATTCATCATCTCTTTAGATTCTAAGTAACCTAAGGCTTGCTATACTCTAAGCAATCCCAAACATACTGCTGCTGTGTGTAGCCAGTAAGTAGTATTTACAATAAAGCATAAAAATTATGCCATTTAGTGCTGTAATTCAATGCTAAAAATAAAGTTAATTAATGGAGATAGAGAACACCACTAGATGGCTCTACATATCATTTAATTACAGTATGGATTTTAGCTAACAAATGGGGATTCTTTTGACATGATGTACTACAGATGTTCATAATCTATCAAACTCAAATTTCCCAAATAAATATAAAACATAACTGAATGCAATTCCAGTCTTTCTTTGAATACACTGTTCTGCAGGCCCTTTCCTCTTGGAATATTGCAACAGGATTTATGACACCTTTCAGATGCAAGGACTGCAAACTTAATCTTTTTCATTTTATTAGTAACTGTATGTACTGAGGTAGCTCAAGGATCCTCTTCATAGTTAAGAAATAGAAAAATTTAAAAAAAAAAAAAAAATTAAAAAAAAAAAAAAAGATTTTCTATAGCCCAATCTTTCCTGAGGGAAGACAGGAACATTTGGTTCACATAGCTATAAATACGGAAAGGAGACTGATATTGCTCGTGGAATATGGAGAAGACTGTGTGAAAGGAGAATGCTTTCCTTGTCACCCTCTATCTAGAGAGAGCTCCTTTATCTTCGTAAGAGTCAACCACCTCCTGCAACAGCCAGCTCATCTCAGGGCAATGCTGTGCTCTCCCTCCTGAAGCATTTCCTTCACTCAGCAGAAGTGTGGGAAAAATTTAGACTATATTCCAACTTTAAGCTCTCCAGACTAAACACACCAGATTTAATGGACATGGCATTTTGCCACCAAGGTAATATAATCTGCAAGGCAACAGGTCGTGTTCAGCAATTCCACCTTTTTATGCATTCATGGCAATAGCTAGAGTTTGTACTTAAAAAATGTCATTTAATAGCAACTTCTGAGGATTAGACAACGTACATATTTTGGAAGGAAGCTTATTTTACTTAAGCTTTTAATTTTGACTGCTCTTATAAGTCAAAAAAACACAACAAAGCAACAACAACAACAACAAAAACAATTGTGTGAATTAGAAAGAAATTGTACCACTGACATCAAATGACATATTTTTGCATTTTAAAACTCTCAATTTGATGCTACAGAATGAAAAAGTAAACAATAAAGAATGTATATTCAAAGGGTAATATGAATAACATAAGTCAGAGAAAAGGGGCTTATTAGCTTTGGAGGTACTGTAACTACTTAGATTGTTCCACTGGGTCAAGAAATCAAGTAGCAAAGTGGAATAGTCTCACTTTATGAAAGAAAGAGAGCAGAACAACAAAATTACTCACCATGGTCTTGGTCAGGAGCTTCTAGATTGTAGCCATAGCCTAGAAGGGTGCGGACTGCTTCCCGAAGACTGTCTTTATTTGACTTCTTTGTTCTATCATCCAAAAGGGCATAAGGTACAAGGCGAGGATTTCGTCGATTTTTCACATCCTGTACAAGTATGAAAAAATCAATCAGCAGTCTTAGAAAAGTGAAGCCATACTGTAAGCTCATGGATAAACTTACTCTAGTTCTGAATGTTTTCCATACAACTGTGAAGATTTAGTCACAAATGCATCCTTTCATTCTTCAGAGCTATTTTTCAATCAGCTTATTATGGAAAATGTCTTATCAATGAAATAAATTGTCTGGGAATTACAATAAGATGTAATGTCAAAATCCATACAACTACACTGTCCTACTGAAAAATACTTCTTTGTGATCAGTGTTGTAATAGCTGTCAAGACAGTGCTAGGAACAGGATTTATTAGTTAACTTGTGCTCCCTCTGCTGGCTGGCTGGCTCTGCAGCAGCAGAACATAAATGCTGTTTGTAGTGAAGCACAAACGGCAGCTACCACTAGCAAATAAAAAATTCCTCAGAAGTACTGGTGGATTTAGAGGAAGAAAATATATGGAACTTGGAAGGCATTTTTCCCTAGGATTATAGAACAGGAAAAAGTGAGTCAAATATGAACTACTTTATGAAATCCCTCTATTTTTCATATTTTATAATCAGCAAATCACAAGGGATTCATGATGAAACAGAACTACTAGATCATCTAATCCATATAATGGATTCCATGCATTTCTCCATCTACTTTCAAAGTTCTGAAAGTTGCTTTCTATTAGAAAACCGCTTCACAGCCCTGTATGATTAGTTTATAGTATTATACAGCATACCATCATGCTACTTTATTACAGTATTGTAACATGTCACAGTAATTTTATGGGATGACAACATGTAGCCCTTAAATAAATCCTTGCTGGAGACAAGAAAAAGCACAGAGCAGTGTGGACAGCAGCTAGCAGTTTGCCATTTGTTAAGTATGTCAACTGAAAGAGAAGCATATTTGCACTGCACCCAGAAAGAGGTAGTTTGCTATTTTGTTCTTCACTGTTCACTTCTAATGAATGATATGAATGACACTTGATATCTGGATACTGTATGCACTTTTGGAATTCAGTTCTCTGTTTTTTTCTGTAGAAGACAATAAAATTGATTATTTGAAAAGAGAAAAAGAATTAAGAGCAAATCAGCAACAGTATCTATTTCCATAGGACAGGGTATTGATAGTTTTCAAGGACATCACCAATCTGCCTATACATGAGACTACCCTAATTTATCTTCCAAGCATAGGGGAATGAATCACACCGCTAATCTTGCTTATCTGCTTCCTAAGGTTCACAAACATGTTGAAACTAATTGACACTGCTCACTGCACCACTACAGTAAATGCTCATCAATAGTTTTGCATTAAACACACAAGTCTTCAGCTTGAATGTATCAGATCCAAAACAAACAAACAAACAAACAAACAAAAATACAACACTAATTCAGTTATTTAAAGCAGAAGTATGCAAAATTGAAAATTTGTAACCCAATTAATCAGATTTCCAACCCTAAATGTGATAATCTTCATGGGCTGTTAACTTTTTAATTTTTAAAATTAACCAAGTTCTTCACTGAATGCCTGTAACTATCTTTGTTATGGTAGGGTAAGACTGATCAGTAAGTACAGCTAAGCCCGGTAAAGAATTAGAGCAGAAGGATTTCTTTTAGTTTCTTTTAGAGCAGGACCTGGTTATTAAAAAAAAAAATAAAAAAAAAAAAAAAACAACAAACAGGATACATGGTGTAAATTAAGTGCATTTTTAATGTAGTAGACATACTTATTTTGAGCATTCAGAGAAAAACTGATTCTCGTCCTACACGCAAATTGTGCAGTGCCTCCATAAACACAGGATTAAAAGAGTGGGATCAGTACGAATTAATGTTCTCTGACTAGCTGACAACAGAGGAGAAAACTGTCACTTTCAACACTTTTCATGATTAATATTCTATCAGGAAAGCTAACAGCACTTCAAAGGGCCACCTTCCTTTTTTTTAAAGATGCAGAAATAGGTACAAATTTAATCCTATTTTAAGCAGAAGTGTTGTACCGAGACCAAAAGCTCTTCAATATCTATATAGTAGAGAGTATTATGCACGTTTTAGTCTGCAAAGACAACACTGGCTCACTATCTGCCTTAACAGAAACAGAACAAGGATTTATTAAATAGTTTACAAAGTAACAAAATAATAGCTTCATAGAAAGATATTACAATGGACAGTGCTGAAATGCTATGTGGCACATATTTTGCCCCTTAAAGGTACTTTAATCACTATGGGATCAGTTGAAGCAAGTAATTTAAAATACATAAAAATCAGATTTCTTTTATGCAAAGTTTTTGCAAATAGAATGTCTCAAAATGTCAAAATGTTTTCTGTCTCTGAAAGTATCAAATGTGCTGAACAGAAACGTATAAAAAGGATTTTTGACAAAAACATCGTACGTGGGATGGAAACAGAGTTTAACCCCAAAAAGCGTTTTTCATTTTTGGTGAAAATATGGAAATATGGACAGTGCAAATCCAGAAAACGTTTTTTTTTTCATTTTTCTTTTTCTTTTTTTATTTTTTCCCCCCAGAGTGTGTACTTCACTGTGATATGCCACCACATACTTGTTAACAGAAGCAACGCTGCCTTTCCCCACATAAAAAAAAAAAAAAAATTAGTCTCAAATACATATTAAATATATTTTTTAAGGAAAACAAAGATTATGTGTTTTGTTGTTAACAATCCATCATGCAAAATTTTTATTCCATTCCCTTACAACACATTCTAATAACTACCATATAGCTCTCCTACGCACTGATACAAGAGAAGTAAAGGACTGGGACTTGGAGACTGATTTGCCTGTTCTCAGTTAAACGTAGCCTTTGCCAGAAAGATGTTAGCAAAGTGACTACAAGACATTTACACTCTTTTCAAGAATAAGCAATAACATGAAAACTCCAGAATTACCAACATTTAATGATCCCCCTACTGAAAGTCAATACTGTCATCTTCAGAAATTCCTGCATGAAATTTTCTCACCAAGAGATATAGACAGAATACAAGAATACATGACCATTTTTTTTTTGTTTGTTTGTTTTTTGGTTTTTTTTAGTTCTGCTCATAAAATTCCCATTGCCAGAAGATTTAGCAGAAGGATTGTTTGAAGTGAATATATTTTCTATCTTGACTGACAAACATTCATTAGCTGTTTCCTCTTGCTTTTACGTACCCATTAACAGTAAAATATCTCAATAGATAAGTGGTTTTTTCAAGTGACTGAAAATGGTACTGACCTGCTGGATACCATAGGTCCAGCCTTGCCTGATTCGGTCCCTTGCCCACACATTGTGAGCATTCTCTGCTAATTTATCCACCATAGCTTCTTGAGAGGGGGTCAGTTTGATGAAACTCAGATCCATGGGAGCAGGCTTATATCCACTCAACAACTGGTAGCTGCCAAAAAACAGAACTTGAAGTTATTTTGCAAGAGAAACTGCAAAGTAAAGAAGCTATGTGCATGCAATATATCAATACAAATAATCTGTCTTTTAATGTAAATAATAATAATGTACTGGCATTTATTGTTATATTTTCTTTAAGGTAACTATATCTTGGTGAGATGAAGTAGATGCAGAAACGAGGAAAGCTACACAAAATGATCTGCACTAAAAACATTTTTGAAGTGTTTAAGTACTTTCTCACATTAAATGAGTAGATTCAGATGTTACATATCCATATGCTTTTTATATGAACGTTATTTATTCCCTCTGAACTCTTCATAAATATTGCAGTCTAAAAACCTCCTATTGATGGAAGAAAATATTCTCCATTACATAAGAAGATGTAAGACAGAATAGGTCAAATGGATTTACTCAAGATTACATGAACTCTCTTTATTCTAAGTTTTCTTTTATAATATCTCAATCCTTAGATAACCTTTAAATCTTAGAAGCAAATATTTAAAACTGAAGCATGACTTGAAGAGTTTCCTACCTACTTTTAGCAGTAATAAGAATGAAGCGTTGTTTGCATTTATGAAGTTCTTCCCACAGAATTAGTCATCACTAAGCTTATGACCAGGTTTTCTTCACTAAAGAATACAACACATATGCTAATGCATGCAGCTTATTAGGACTTGACAAATTTAAAGCCAAAAGCTAAGACACTTCAGCTGCAGGATTTACCCACACAAAATACCTCTAAGCCCAACTATCTTTACAAAGAGTTTTCTCAATAAGGGATACTTGCTCAGGATTCAAAAGTTTTTCATTCTTTTTAATGAGTATGCTTAGACATGTTAAAATAAGAGTAACAGTAGTAATGCCAGCAACAAGAACAGAAATTTCTTAGTCTGATCAGCAATTGATTTCTGCCCTCATTCAAATTAAAGAGAGAGAGAGAGAGAGAGAGAGAGAGAGAGAGAGGGAGATGGATCTGGTTGCAAATCTTTGATTCTTTGCAATCAGGTAATGCATATAAGGGCATGTGGAAATATACTGTCTGCTCTTCCATGAGTATTTGGTGCAGAACCTTTTTAGTGCAAAAAGTGCTAACAGGAAAAGGAAGAAATCATAAAGAAAGTCATACAGGAACCTGGCAAGGATGTCAAAGATAACAAATTTGGCTGGACTCACTACCTGGTGAAGGTAGGTATGAGATTTCATCCTCAGTCAGATTATCTAAGGACCTTGTCAAACCAGCATAATAAATAAAAGGAGAGCAAGAGACACAGAGACAGAAATTCTGGCAAGAACTAGAAGCAAACCTGGTCAGTGCTGATAACTGATGGACTATCTAGACGTGGCAGGCAATATGAGACTTTGAAAGTCATAAGAAGATAACCCTTTGAGTCCAGAAAGTTGGAGTGGGTTAGTGAGCCCTGCACCAAATAATGAAGAAACACAGGTAAGGAAAGTGAGGAATAGCAAAGCATAGGGAAGATAGAAAGTGGTAGTATTGTGTCAGTATCCACACACTGGATGTGGGACACAGAGTAAAAAGTAATAATAAGAGGGTGAAACTCTGCATGGCAGAGAGGAACGGGTGAAAAAGAGGAAGAAAAAACAAACAAACAAACAAACAAAAAAACAACCAGCCCTACAAATATTAATCAAAGAAATAGGAAAATAACTGCTCCAAGTGATGGAGAAGGGATTTCTCCTCAATCTTGTGGAATAACCATGGTGGAGCAGGTGTATGTACCCTGAATATCCCTGAGTATTTATCCTCAAGCAAACAGAGAAAGCATTACTTCAGTCGTATAACAACAGGGATCTGCGGCAGAAATACAATGTTCTCTCATTAAAATGTTGGGTCCTTAAAGAACTGTCTAAAAGTGTTCAAAACAACACTGTATTCTCTTCTATTTTATTTATTTGGAGAGACAAAGAAATCTACATAAAGCAACGTTACTTATCCAGTTTTATATTCCACAATATTTTAATACCTCATAAGTCCTAGTTAGCGATCTTCTGTGATTGAAAGCAATAACTGAAAACAAGCAGACATTCAAGCGAGGTTATCTTAAAAACAATGCTAAATCATCTTCAAAACTACTGAGTTTGTTGGTTATTTTTTGTTTTGTTTTTTGTTGTTTTATTTTTATGCTTCAGGACTGCTGTATCAATTTGAGAAGCCAAATCTAAAAAACATTCATATAAGCACCAATTGGAAAATGTATATAAAAAATTAATCAATAATTAATCCATCCTCCAGGAGCTTCTGAATCACTTCAGTGAGATTAGTAATAATGTCAGTTAGTAATGGAAACAGTGCATCATACAGAATTAACATTTTCATCAGATTGGCAATTATTACATTCTTCTTGTCACACTTCCCTACGTAACTGTTCTCCTGTGTTTGAATAGTTAAGATAGGTACAGATAATTCAATGTAATAGCAGAGTAGAAGAACCAGGTGCCTCAAAGGATTTTGCCACAGAAGACGCATACACATTATTTCAAGATGTAAATGGATATTCATTATAATGAATAAGTGTATACTTATCAATGATAAGTATCAATGGATACTTGTGAGAATAATAAAAATACTATGTGCATTCTTTAAAGATTTCCATCATTCTAAGTGAGCTGATTTACATGGGTAGGAAAATAAATAAATAAATAAATAAACTGACCCTTTTTTTTTCTTTCCTATTTCATTTATACTTTTTTATGCCCTACAGAAATAACAAGTATTCAGAATTTATTAAATAAAGACTGAAAATTTCAGAGAAGCATTTTCAAAAAAAGTTTTCACAAGTGAAGGTAGAGTTAAGGAATACAAGAATATACACACTACTGTTGCAAAAGCCAGTTAGGAATTAGAGCAGCTGAGCTAATTGCATTTAAGTGACATCTATTGATTTTGACTTTCATAATAGTAAAATATTTCTGCATGAGGCAGTTATGAAAATTGTCCATAAATAATCATAGGAAAGTTGAGCAAGTGTTGGGAAATATATCTGTATTATTTACAGACTCAGAACTAACACATACAGGAAATCTCCCTTTAAAAATAATTTCTTTTGATGCACTACCTACTGTTATGTTTATATCTACCTTAGCTGCAGATGTGCAACCCTTCTAGTCTGAGGTTGGTATCTCACACACACCAAAAGCAATCCAGCCTTATAAACTACACATTTGTATTCACACGTTGAAACCCATGCTACATATTTATTCAAAACCTATTTAATGCTTTTGGGTATGCTGACTTGTTTGTTGTTTTTTGTTTTCTTCCCTTCTATACATTGAAAATAAAGTATCAAAATTCTTACTTTCTATGTAGTGTAGGACCTCAGACTTCCAAAATTAAGACATTGGTGGCATCAGAAACTTCTATTGCTTTTCATAATAAGGAAACCTGGATTTCTATTTTGAACTTCTCTTACAAAACCTTTTCCATTCTAATTTTACACACTTCACAATTCTTCTTTATACCACTGAAATGTTTAACAGTCTAGACAAACTTACAAACCATGAGCTCAAACATATATGTTAAGACTTAGGGCTTTCATATGCTCATAATCGAAGACAATTCCACTACATTCAACCATGTTACTATTCCCAAATTCTTTATTATCAAACTGGGGGTCACACTAGACCTAAGGAAGAATCCAGAAAATACTAACTGGGCAATGAGAGGTGTTTTCAGAGCTGAGGAAGCTGAGGCCACTATTATCGGCCCAGGCCTAGTCCTACAAATAATGTCAATTTTTATCACATCTTTATCAAATCAGGTAGCTGTAATTGTTCTGTCCAACTCAAATCACTAAATGGCCATTCGAAGACTTTCAAATGGGTTGCTTTAAAAATTTAAAGCATGGCAAAATATATTCAGAAGCTTTCTGTAAATATCCAATAAAAGTTGCTGCACTAGACTCTAAAAATAGCTTTGTAATAATAAATAGAATGCCAGACATCTCAATAAAATCACAGAAAACCTCAATTTTGTCTACACACCAGATTGTAAATATCTAAAGGGAAAGGTAGAAGTGTAGATATGTATAAATTTCTGAACACCTCCAAATGCATACATATATACCCAAATATGTACAAAAGTAGCTATGCAAAATCAAATACTAGAACATAATTTGCTTTACTCATATTGCCTAACAAAACAAAACAAAAAATGCAGCTAGATTTCAACTTACTTCTTTGGAAGTTTCATTTTTTTCACTTTTTCTTCAGCACGTTCATCAGCAATTCCAACATGGCAGCCTAATGCCAGCAGAGTTCTAGAACACAGGAATCACAGAGAAATTACCACCAATCCAGAATTGCTTTGTATGTGAATGACATCATACAACAAATAAAAGTCACCTACAGGAATTTCAAAAAAACATGGAATTTTTATATATTTCTGCTTTATATACCTATTCCTATGGTTTATATACCCATTCATATTGCTGCATATCAAACTTTTTTTTTTTTATGTTACATTATTTACTCCTAAGCTGACGAAAGGAGAAAAGACAGGAAATGTTGCCTGTTATTCTTGGAATGTGTCTTCAGAATGAGATGATGTTATTCAAGGATTTTAATTGGATCTGGTTTTCAGTAGGTCAAACTACTAAAATAAAAGAGCTGACAGCAGAATACACTTCAAGCATTATTCCAAAATGGCCATCGTAATACTTAATATGGATATTCAATATTGACCCAATTCAAAGAAAAGCATTTAGGACAGATTCAGAGTGCTACATACCACAGGGTTTCCAACAGGATCCCTGTAAAATGCAACTAATTTCAAAAAGCAAATGGTCCCTGCCTGCCTCGTAACAGGTTTGACAGTGACTTCTGATAAATTCAAACCTCCTTCTTTCTATACAGTCACATTATCCAGTAGTACAAATCTTTAATTTCCTCTATTACAAGGATTTATATTAATATACGCCTTGATCTGTAAATCATTAACTATTTGTTCCTGCACTTACTTTCAACACTGGATTATCAAAGTTTAATATCTTTAACCTATATGAACTACTGAAATACTGAGAGCAAAATGACAAAATTCAAGAGATAACTTCGAAGTCAGTTCAGAAGTTTCCCAAAATCTGAGGTGTATACTCATATATTTGACTGAAACTAGATATAGAAGACAAATCACAAGTGTGAAGCTTGAGCTCCAGTCCCAATTCCTTCCAACATGTAAGAAAGATAGAATACAAGGTTTTGATTTGTTGTCTACATTTAAAATAATATTTACTGCACTTGTCCTAACTATATTTATTGCTCTTTACATGACTGTGGGGGAAAAATGGACATAAATACTGATCTAGCAATATATCTCCTTACGGGAAAATAAATGTTTCCAGGAGAGTCGTAAAGTGTATTCTTAGTGCTAGCTACATGGAGTAAATGCTATTGTTGTGTGAAACCTTATTTAAATTCAGGTAGTTAAATTAGATACCAAGAAGTCACCATGCGGAGGACAACTCTAGCAAAACACAATCTGAGAAACTGCAACAAAGATAAATTTCATTTAACATAAACAGTATTCAATTCCTAGGTAGCTATCACTAGCATAAGCAAGAGAATATACCTAATGACAGTGCAGAGGAGTTAAGCCCCACCAACCCTAACCTACTTGTAGCATAAGATAGGAGGAAGCTGAACCCTATATCCAGTTGAACACTTCAAATACAAATCAGAAAGCTCAGCAGGATTAAAAGGCAGTTGCGGGCTGAGAGATTTTTAATTCACTTCAATTGACATTTCAGACTCATTAATATAAGTGGAAACAAAAGACCCCTGAAGCACTTCAGAGTGAAAAGTGCTCAAATGCAATGCTTGGCATAATATTGATACATGTAATTATCACACACACAACTGAGAAAATAGGTAGAAAGGAAAAAGTCACAAAAAAGTAAGAATAAAAACAATAAAAGATGAAGATACAGAATAAAAATAAAATTGCACAGAAAAAGTGTAATGCTTTCAAACATTATGTTGAAAACATATTTTCAAAAGTAACTCTTCCTTGCATCTTGATAATTCCTATAGTATATCACTTTTATAGTTCATAAAAGTATTCAATCATACTGAAAAATATACAGAGATCTCAATGTATTGAAATGCTTTGTCACGTAATATGATTCAGAGCTTCCTTGTTTTCTGCCTCTTTGATCCAGTAGAGCTCGCAGCAAAACTGGCAACAAACTAGCAGAATAAACAATTATAGTAAGGAGTTATTCTCGATGCCTTGAATCATCTTCAAGTATGCAAAGCACAGTTTGATGCAAATTATAGTAAATATAGCACATGGCTGATTGAAAGAAGTTTTAAAATGAATATTTTCTTTCACTTTTCTTTTGTTGAAGTTGACTGCTTTATTTGAGATATCAAGCAAAGAATCTGTCAAACTAGCATGCAATTCACATTATCATACTAGGTATTATCTTGAATGGATTAGTGCACTATTTTTTTGCCTTTGCAATCTTGGAGAAATGAAAAAAGTATGATGTTCATTTTTAAGTCCCTAAGCAGCAAATATGTACATAATGAATTCAATATGATACTGCAAAATTAAAACTGTAAACTTCAGAAAAAAAGTAGAGTAATACAAGAACAAAATAAAGAGTAAAATCAGTAAGTATATGAATTTTGAAATCCACAGAAGGACAGAATGCTTCATCTTTTGGATACTCTTCATTTAATGAGAAGGCTCAATATTAAGTAATTCATTAGTAAAATAGAAAATAATCTTATTTCATATGTTTATGCAGTGAAGTGGATTTTGCGTTTTGTCAGGGTTAAACTAGAAGAACTTTAATCTTGAACCAGTAATCAAGTAAGAAACACTAAAATTTGTTTAATATTTAGATAAACATTATGAGTATACCTTCAATACTCAGAATGTTATTAGTGATGCCTGAGTCATATTATATGGATCAATACAACAAAAGATCAATCTGTAAATAAAGATTATAATATATTTTGTAAGTTCAGAGTAGGATAAAATATTCTGCATTTCTAGCCCACTGTCATGTTCACAAAGGACTCAAAAGCTTTTCTTGAAATTCTAGTACCTAGCTGAAGATAAATTTGAAGTTTGCCTACTCCTTTCTGCCTCCATTGGAGATCAATTTGTCTCTGAATGCTTTCTCTCTAAATAATGCAAAAGTATTCTTCCAGAAAATACATAACATTCAGGCTCATGAATATATTTTGGGGGAAGAAGAGGGAATAACTTACTATGGGAATGGTGGATCAGTAAATAGCACAGAGAAACTCACCAGGAAAGGAACCCATTAAAAAACTGTAGGAGCAGTATTTTAGCTAGTTTTCTACTACGAAGATGCATAGCCCTTACATTAGTAATGATTCTAAACACTATACATGGTGAATTTCTGAATAATATACTACAAATCTTCCCAGAAAGGTATTATTATATGCATCCTTTGCTAACATTATATACAGGAAGAAGGAAATACAGTACAAGAAGATGCAAGATCTCAATACATCTATTAACATCCCACTGAAATTTTCTAGAATTCCAGCTGCAGAGCTTCATGAAATTCATATCTCTAACTGCTCAGCTGTAATGCATATTTCTGTTCTATGGCAGTACACACAGAGACAGAAATAGCTCATTGTAAGCCATGTCCTAAAATAAATTGATTGTCATGGTGTTCTTACACTGATGAGAAGCTGAACTCCAACACACCATTCTCCCTCTGCCTCCTCAAAAGACAAAAATTGCTCAAGGGTTGAAATAAAGACAGGGAGATTACTCACCAATTACTATCATAAGAAAAACACAGCACAGAGAGATTTAGTACCTATTACTAACAGACTAAAAGCAAACAGAAAACAATTTCTTCCTACACCCATCTTCTCCCTCCTCCTTTTGAGCAGTACAGGGGAAAGGAGAATGGAGGTTGCAGTCTGTTCATAACATTTTGTCATCTGTCATACCCTCACAATCAATCCAGCATGATCTCCCTCCCACCAGATGCTGGTAATCCAAAACTGATCCTATGTGGGCTTTCCACAGACAACAGCTCTTCAAGAACTGTTCTAATATGGAGTTCACACCACAGAAGTCCATCCTTCAAAACTTTTTCCCACTATCCAACTTAATCCACTCCTGATGCAACTTGAAACTGTTTCCTCTTCCTGCTTGATGCTTTTGGGAAGAGACTGACCCTTACCATGTCATAATTGTGAGTGATATGGTCTCATCTGAATCTACTTTTCTCCAGGCTGAACGACTCCAGTTCCCTTACTCGCTCTTGATAAGTCCTGTGATCCTGATCCTTCACAGCTTCATAGCCCTTATTTGGACATGCTCCAGGACTTCAATGTCTTTCTTGCAGGGAGGAGCCCAAAACTACACACAGTACGCAAGCTGCAGCCTCACCACAGGTGAATACAGGAAAACAATCTCTTCTTTAGTCCTGCTGTGCACACTATTTCTCATACAAGCCAGGACACTGTTGACTGCATGTGGAGATCTGCTCCATGTGGTGCCCAGTGGCTGCAGGGGGACAGCCTTCTCTATAGGCTTTTCTTGGGCTGCAGGGAACTTCTGCTCAGTGTCTGGAGCACTTCCTGTTGCAATGACCTTGGTGTCTGAAGGGCCTTTTCTTACACATTTTCTCATTCTTTTACACGCTCACCTCTGGTCAGGGGCAGATCTGTTTTGGAGCTAGACGGGGCAGCTTTTGGGCCCTTCTCACACAGACCACCTCTCCTTAGTCCCCCCACTACCAAAACCTTGCCACATAATCACAGTGCAATCATTAAAGTAGACTTCATCAACACAGAAAATTAATTAGGCTTAATTGACATAAACCAGACAAGATGTAAATGCTTTTATTTCCAAGCTTGAATTTAGTTCCCTTTCCTCCAGCATAGAGAAAAACTGTCAGAGTTGCCATTTCAGAAACACCATTAACACAGTAATTTTAACAGTTCATTAAAATCTTCCAATGGAAGAAGTGCAGATCAGTATAAAGTTATACCTATGTCACTTATAAAGACTATCAAGTAATAGCAAGAACACCTACTTCAACGTTCGAAACATAATTCATTAACGTACCTGTCTCTCTCACTATCCTATTACTACCAACGCTCAGTAGGAAACATCACATATCAAATCATAATTTTGGAAACTGCAACTCCATAGGTTTGCTGAAAGCTTACTGTAATCATTAGAAGTTTGAGCAACTTACTTCAGTGTTTCAAGTGACATTTGTAAATTATAATTTCTTTCCTGCTCCGGCAATTTTGAGAACTCCACTAAGCATGGGTGTTGTCTTTTGTTGTCATCTCTAACCTGCAAAGGCAGTAAAAATAAATAAATATTTCATTTAAAACTTGCTGAACTCTTGTACTCTCAAAGTACAATCAATCTGTTAAGGTAAGGCAGCATTTGCAAATAAACCTCAGATTTGCAGATCTCAAGTGGAATACACACTGATTTGCACATATCATTATCATGGAAGTTCATAACGAATAAGTAAAGTTCAAAGGACAGTGCAAACTGTTGTGTTTTGATATACAGTCATAAAATATCGTAAGCAAACTGTATGAAAAATTATATATTCAATTCATATAACTGCTGATTAGCCCGTGAATGTAATGATTACAGAATTAAGGATTAATCTATCCTATCCTTTACTTCAGTTAATGTTTATTTTCTCAAAGTTATGTCCAGTGGTATACAAGAAAAATTAAGCAAATGACTGGAGCATTACTTTTACTTCATTAACATCAGTCACCATAATTTAGAAAAACCCATATTTATATCAACTCAAAATCTGATTTTTAAAAAATTTTAACCACCACTTCCCATACACAGTTCTAGCCCAACACTGTTCTGTTTGTAACTGGGAAAGGTAACCTCAGAGGCTGAAATAGCCAAGCATTCTACTGCTCTCAAATTTGCACGTTCAACACTAGAGTTCAGCTAATAAAATCCAATAAACTCTGTCTTACAAGAAGGTTTGATTAAAAATACACTAGTTGCAAATATTAACTAAAAGATTTAAATGAAAATGTTAGTAATAAAGTTATGATTCATGAAAAAAAAAATTGTACAAAAATTTTTGTAAATTTTTTCCATTGCCACTTGTTTTTAGAGCTTCAGTTCAACTAATTCCCAAATTTACAGATTTGAAACTATAATACAACACACTTTAGAGATAATGAACTAAATATAAGGCAGTCACTAGTTTGCAAGGAAGATTTTGTAACTTTTTTTCTTTAAAGGGCCCAAGGGACAGATCTGTGGAGATAAATCCAAGCATGTCTTCCCCCTGACAGACAGAACATGCAGTGTTATTATTCATTTGACAAATGACAACTGCGCTACAGAAAATGATATCGCCTCTGCAGCTTTCAAGGGAGAAAGCCAAGAAGATATCAAAAGTTAACCTGTTTCACTTCGCTAGGTGTAGGATGGGGAACACTTCAACAGTTCTACCCACAGCACGATATGTTGTGAAGAACAGCTCAACAGAGGTGACAACATCACAACCCTACAGAAACACTTTTGTGACTCCTTAGTAGCTCTCAAAAACAATCTGCAGCTTGATAGATCCTGAGGAGAGGTAAGCCTAATCATGGAGTTTCTTGCTTCTGGCAATACCTACTGCTATCTTACTGTACATATACTATTAGAGCAGTTAACTGTACTCATAGCATTCTTGTTTGAGACTCAGAAAATCAACACATATAAATAAGAGTCTTCCATTTTTACAGATTTTAAAAATATGACATACTCCAGCTCGAGACAGAGATGGTACTTAAGAAGTAGAAGGCTCAGCATTTGTTCATTTGAGCAGCATGAAAGTAACACACCAAAGCTAGTCTTCAAGAATGTGCTGCAGTCCTCAAATAGATTTTTCTCTTTCTTCTGTAGTAATTAGAAATAGTCATCTGATTTGCCTCCTGCAGAGTAGGAACTATTATAGAAGTATGTAGCCATGGGCACCTCTGTTGTACAACTAGCCAAGAAAATCAAACACTTATCAAACAGCAACTATAACACCATATTATCAGGGTGTTCTGTAACTCACAGACAACTGGGTCAGCAGCAGTTCCATAGCTTTGAGCTATAGTAACAAGCTACTGCCACAGAGCAGGTTTTCACAGTAATTGACAAAAACTGGAAATATACATTCTGACATGAAAATAACTTTTAACATATTACAATAATGTCATTGTGTGATATTTCTCAGAATCACAGAATTATCAAGGTAGGAAGAGACGTAGAAGATCATCTAGTCCAACCATTACCAATACTTCCTGGCTAAATCATATTCCTCAACACCACAACCAAACGTTTCTTTAACACTCCCATGGTTGGTGACTCCACCACCTCCCTGGGCAGTGCATGCCTGACTACCCTTTCCGAGAAGTAATACTTCCTAATGTTCAGCCTGAATCTCCCCTGGCACAGCTTAAAACCATTCCCTCTAGTTCTATCACTGATTACACGAGAGAAGAGGCCAACCCCCAGCTCAATACAACCTCCCTTTAAGAAGTTATAGAGAGCTATAAGGTCTCCCCTCAACCTCCTCTTCTCCAGGCTGAAGGCTCCTCTTCTCCAGGCTGAAAATATACATTCTGAATGTATTTATAATAAAAATAAATCTTCTTTTACTATTTGAGTTCTAATTTTTTGATATGTTTCCCTTTTTCCAATGGCAAATAATACTGTGGTTTGAATGGCAGACACTCTGCACAGAAAAAAAAGGACATGGACTACCACAGGCAGCATTTCAGCACACAATCTACTTAACAAGATGTTTCGATTGCTCCAAAATTAATGCCTCCTATTTATTTCCACTGAATCTACCACAGCTACAAAGAGCACAGTAACACTATTTAATAGAGCAAATTCTCAACTAAAAAGCACTATTTTCCAGAGCATCTTGAAAATAAATCTGAATGCAATATCTGTGATTATATATAAAATAAAACAATTATAATACTGGCACATAAACACTACAAGTTAGAGCAGGAAATCAAAATTTTCAAACCTTACCTTGTTGATAAATTCTCTGTGATTTCAAGTTCTCCATGTTAATTATCAATGAGTGTTCATAGAGTGAACATGAAGATGGTTCACTCATAATTGAAATCTATTTTCTATCATATTCTATTTTTCAGTTTTATGCTTTTAATAACAATATCTAAAGTAGACATTACTATTCATTCAAGTTTTTTTAATCTTATAAAAAACAAGTTGCACTCCTTTCTAACACTACTAACGCATTTTTCCATTTTCATCTAAGTACAAGATAATTATCAAATTGAACAGCAGGCAGCTGTTTATGTTTTGTTTGAAAAATATTTACAATCTCAATGGGATATTTTTCTGCACTTGATGAAATTAATGTTCTTTGGACAGACAATACAAGCAATTAAACTTTCAAGCTACTTGATCAAAACATTTAGCAAACAAAACAAGAAACATCTTTTAGTATACACTGAAAATGTTACTTGCAAAAAGACCTACAGTAATCTACATTAATAAAAAGTCTCAGAATAGTCTCCAATTAGGAGAACCACTTCAGTTCTGTGTAGCTAATTTCAATACTGGACCTCATTTATTTATTTTTTACTTCCAATATTAGTAGAATTACCTTCCTTTGTATAAACCTTGCCTAAAATACCTTTTCTCAGTGCTTAGTAACTGCAATGCATCAACTCAGGTAACAAAAATTAGCTACATTGGCTTAAACTGGTAAAAACACCTGTGAAAACCAAAATGATTGAGGAGTCAATCCCCAGGAGATAATCAGCATATGTTTTGTTACATTCCCAACTGAATACACTCAACTGCAGAATGGTAAAGCCAGGGAAAGCAGGCAGAACAACGTAAAAGTTTTAGCACCCCACTTGATTCTTCACATAATTACATTTATCATTGCATAACTTAATACTATTTATATAATTAAGTGAAAATAGCATTCAAAATCACAGTCAGATTCTTTTTCAAGTTCAGGCAAAGAGAACCAAGAATTATGGTTTTTATTGACTTTCACTACAAAACAACTAAATGTCTTGCCTGAGAGCAAATATAAGGTATAAAATCCACTGTATGCTTTCTGTGCCATTAGACTGGTAGAAAATGTGAGCAGCAAACAACTTTAATCTCAGAATTTTTGTTCTACAATATACAAGTGTTTTCCAGTGGGGAAAGGGTCTAAAAATTTAACCTTGGAAAGATAATAAAAATAAGTAAAACAGTCCCATTCCCACACTCAAACTGATAGAGTGCAATACAATGTAATTAACAGAAAATAACAGAGAAGGTACATACTGGTCCATACTGCCATCCCAGTTCAATCTTATTCATAACCCAAAGTTCATGGATGTTCTCTGCTAACTTTTCTCTAATTCTTTCCAAGTGGGGAGGCAAAACAATCTAAAGAGAGAAAAGAGAAAGATGTTGTCGTAAAGAAGTTGCTCAACAGGACAATAGACTTCCACAGTTGTCTAACTCTGCATAGGTCACATCCCTCAACTAATCCGAAATAATCATTCATTGTTACTGATATTAAGGGCAAACAACAATAATAAAATAATCAATAATAAAAATAAACAATCATTCCTAAAGTGAGCCAGAATTCTTAGATCAAGAGATACACTAATTTACAAATCCCAGAGTATGACCAGCAAAGGAAAGCAGTTTTATTTCCAGTACCTTCAAATGTCACAGAGTACATTCATTCATGACAGCTGGCTAGAAACAACTCCAACTAGAAGTACTTCTCAGATTAAAAAAGTAAAAATTCAAATAACAGTAATTTTCTTCAAAACACTCCAGACAAATATGAAAGTTTGAGAAGTGCACCACAAAATAAGAGAGATTGTGGTGACATGTGACCGGTAATACTGGGACATCGTCTCCAGCTTTGCAGTTGGATATTAGCACATATTGGCAATGAAGTAGCAGATTTTTCAAGGACAGGTTCCTAAATATGTTAAAACATGATAATACCTTATCCAAAAATCTTATTACCAAGAACACAGGTCAAATATAACGTTTAAAGGTCTTAAATCAAAGCCTACAGTAATTTTAATTAAACTGTAATAAAAATATCTAGCGAAAAAACAAAGCATGAAATTCAAATACTCTTTTTTACATACTCTAGCATCGAAGATAAAACAGTCTTTATTAGAGTGTCTGTGAAGTGAAAATATATTTGAGTACTACAAGGACTTCACAGAACCTATGACTTTTTTTCACTTTTCAATTTCCAGCACTGTAATGCACCAAAAAAAAATTCCGAGAAGATAAAAAACAACTGAGACATTTCAATTCAGTCCTATGAGAAACAACATAGATCTATAGTATCTGTGTTTAAGAAATTAAGTGTAAAGTGTCATCTTTTAGTTTCAATACCTGGCTAGTATCTACAGGAACTGGGGTAAAAGCTGCTTGTGACAGATTGAGAGTGGGACCCAGCAGGTCTCTTGTATAGCTTCGATCCTGCTTGTACTCTCGGCTATGCTCCACTTTTAATTTCTCTTTTGGTAGAACAGCTTCAAAGCAAGGGGCATATCCAGGTGGAGGAAGGAACTTGAATTCTCCATGGCGACCTCCAAGCAAGAAACGTACCCTGTAAAATTAGAGTTAATTTAGATAATTGGGACACTTCTGGTGTCAAACCTGATCAGTTTGTAACCATCACAACTATTGAATGCTACTGGGAAAAAATAGATAAAAAAAATTCAGCTTATTTGCATTGTTCGTGTTTATACTCCAGTAGTGTTGGAGTAGCAAGTGCAAAAAAAGTGAGGAAAACTAAACATTTTTCTTCATTTGGGTTGATTTTCACTTCAATAAAAGCATTCTAAGGGAGGCTGAGATTACGACCTACAATCAGCAACCACTCAGCTCCATTGGGAATTCTCAGTTCTGTATGATTTGCGAAATGAACCTGAAAATGTAGCAGAATATGACTCTTCCTTTTCTCTCACAGAAAAGGAAATGTTTAGGACACAACACAACACTCTTATTTTCTTCCCTAAAACATGCACCTGTCATTTTAGTAGAAACTTAGGAGGAAGCATTCTTTACTTATTAGAAAATGGTGAAATTTGGCTGCTTTTTTTTTTTTTAATTATGAAAACATTATTTTCTTTTTTTGTAATTGAAAAATTCAGTGAATTAAATTATGTACATTTCCAACCAAAAGAAATCAAAGCAAAAAAAAACAACCCAAAAACTGCAGCCTTGCAACAGAATCATGTCCTGTTTTATATTTCCTATATGTTCTCTAAGACTGTTATCAGTACACATCTAAACATTTTCCAAAAGCAGACAAAGCACGTGAATAGTATCTGTCAATTTTTTATTTATCTTTTTTCTTTAATGAAGGAGAAAAAGCATGCAGATGCACAGTTTTGCACTTCATAGCATGCACTTCTATAGTTTTACCACACCTTATCTCCTAAAACTGTATAGGCAAAGTCTAAAGAAGTGCATTTTGCATCTCTTTCCAGCAGAAACCAACTTTCAGCCTCTACTTTTGGCAGCTCTACTGAAGTAAGTCTTCCTGCTGGAACTTCATGCTATCTTTTTTAATACTATTGTCTCAAACTATTTGAAACATGAAAGTAGAAATTCAGCACCTCAGGTATGGATTGACTGAATTTCTGTTAGTCCATTCTGTTGAAAAGAAAGCATACCAACATTCCTTAATGTCAGTGCAGATAGCATACTTGCTCCTAACAAGTGTTTTTGTTTTTTTTTTTAGTCTTCCCATATATCTTCAACACTATTCATAAAGTTAATATCTATCAATGGGCATTGCAGTGAAGATAAAAATGATAAAGCTTCCTGAGTCCTATCTGCAATCTACTTGAATACACCATTTCAAGTGACGAAAAACAACAGATCTCTTCAGGATTCCTTTGTAGTTTCACTAACTAAGAACTGGAGCTTTGCCAAAGAAGCAGATGTCAGAAGGGAAATGAGGGTGAAAGACAGCCAGGGAAATAATTTAGTATATTAAACTCTAACAAAAACAAGAATCCCAAGAAAAAAGACTTGATACTAACTTTATTCCTGCAGAGAAGCTGACAACTGGGAAGAAAAGGCCATCTATGTTGAAATTCTCAAACATTCCTTGAACTGGCTGTCCATTTATCCGAAAAGAGATGCTGGGGGCACTCAGATCCAAACAGCAACTAATAACATCTTCAGTTCTTAATAGATGTTGGTTTGGAGAATTTACTGTTCGAGCTACACAGCCTATAGATATAAAGGAAATACATATAGAAAAACTTCTGAGAATTCTACAGTCATTCTACATATAAGAGAAAGAAAGCAATAGACAGCATATGTGGTAATTCACACAGATATCTAATCTCTACCTTATGATTTTAAGACCTGAATTTTGAGCTTGCAATATGGTGAAGGGAAGCATACAAAGGCATCTACAAAAGCATGAAGCTAATTTAATTATAAAAGATTAAAAACAAATTATAGTTAATATAATTATTTTTAAAAAACCTAAATTTCATTACCCACAAGTAGCATAAGCACAAACTTCAAAACAAATACTACTGTTTAACAGGAAACCTAGCACACTTAGCTAAAGAATATATCATTATTCAAAATAAAGAATATAATTTTACTTGAAATTATTTAAGTAAAGCAAGGTATTTTTTTGCTATTACAGGCCAGATCACGATAACCTTGCAAGCCTGTTTAAGATGATACAACAGAGATTCATAATCAGAACCTGAAACTGCATTTTTCCAGAATATATCAAAGATGCAATGTCTGCATGAGACATCAGTAGACGTAGAAACAGCACATCCTCATCTGCTAGGTCCCTCAGGAAATGGCCTTCTGAGAGGGTTAGTTCCCAGAGTTATGCCTATCTGGTAAGTCTTCTCCAAAACTGCATAATTTATAAGTATCTTGTTAAACGTCACACGTCACATGTACTTAATTTTAGCATAAATCTATTAAACCTGACTCTGAATTTCTGGGATAATCAGTTCCTGCTCATATAGGCAGCTGATCATAGTTTCCACGATTTCTATCATTCAGTCAGAAACACAGTTAAGGAAGAAAAATGTTTTCACATGCTCATGCTACTTTCATCTATGCATTCCATGAGGATATCCTGTCCATCTACCCTTTTGTTTATTTGCTTTAAAAGTAATCTGTTCCATGAATGAGGACTGGAAAGCCTGGAAGATATCTCATACATTGAGAAATTTGCACAAAACACTGCTGAACAATGTAAAAGTCTCATGGTAAGAACTGTCTCACAAAAGAACTATTTTCTATCAGTTCTAGATCTGAAAACTCACAGATCACTGTAGAAAATAGCAGATAAAAACATCACAACAGACAAGAGCTAGTTTTCAAACACATCACAGAAAAATATTTATTTTTTTATGATAAGAATAACTAAGCACTACAAGAACTGTTAGTGAAAAGAGTAAATACTTTATCTCCTTAAGGGGTTCAACTTGAGACTAGATGCCTTTTTAGATATTAGAATTTATACAGATATAAGCTATTGGGTTAAATGAAGCGCTGACTGATAAAATTAACATATAAAGCTATTTGACTTTGTATACAGTCAGACAAAATGGTCTAAGCACCTTTACAAGCATGAGGCATTAAAATTCTATGAGTTCCACATCTTTGCATCTGAGAAGTAATTATCTGACTGAAGAAACAAATGCAAATTAAATAAATATGACTCCGAAAAAGGCCTATTCCAGAGCAGCACCTTAGTGAGTTATTGTTGCTATATGCTATATGGTGTTAATGACATAAATCCTTCTTGTTCCAAGGATTATGAAAATGTTTCAGACTTAGCAAGATACAGGTGAGGATTGTGCAGGAAGAAGAAAAACATGATTTTCAGCAATCAGCAACTTAAATTCTTAAGTTTGAGGTGCATGTGTAAACTTTCCCTTAGAAAATATTAAGAAAGGTGGAAATATCTTCCAGCTAAATTCACAACAAAGATGAATATATAAATAATATGTTTACAAAGGCAGGCTGAATTTTTTGACTGGGATGGATTACAGAATGAAGAGCCACAAATACCTGATTATTAAATCTGTGATATTTCTAATTAAGAATTTACTGCTAGGTAGAAAAATAATTTTGATATTAAGTAACCTTTTGTTTCCTCCTCAAAAGTGAATGTAACTATGCAAGTCAGTTGGGTTGGCTCATAACTGTCTGATTCTTCTTTAATAAGATTCTATCTGATAAATTTAATTGTGACACATCTTTACTGACATCATTAATTATGCAACATTGTTCCAAAGCAATTTTCAGTGTAAATGAGAGCAAAAGTGGCAGCTACATTCCCAAGCAGACACTTTTCTGGATATATTATTACTTGATAATATACTCCTGCTATTTTTGTTGGAAAATTCTTTTGAAGTGTAGAACTGTCTTCTTATCCAAGCATCAAGCCACAGTGCCTCAAATCTTCAAAGACCTAAACCATACAGAGCTGACACATTAAAATGTCTCTCATCTGTTAAGGATCTTCATATCTTCACAGTGGCACAAACTGCCAGTACCATGAGCCTTGCCCAGTCTCCAGACAGCTGTATGGTTCAATAATCTCACAAAATAAATGGGAGAATAATTTTTCCTCAACAAGATTACACTGTAGTAGAAAACTGTTCAATGAGTTTTTGAATTTCTGTGTATATGACTACCTATAAAACATGTATCTTGGAAGAAGATTCATATGAATTTAAAGTCTCATGTTGTTCTCCCACTATCACAGTGGAATTAGAAACCTAGACTTCTGATTGATAGAATTATTTTCTGTACATTTAAAGTCTTAAATAAAAACTGAAGAGGTACCGCTGAAAAAAAAATCCCATGCTGAAACATAAATTGTTATTATGTTACTTTGTAAAAAAACATTTCTTTTCAAGATACAATGTCAACTTGAACCATATTCTGGTGGGATACTGTTTCCGTGTATATCCAGTGCCAACAGTAACATTTGATTCACTACTGAGAAACACTCAGCTCCAAGTAGATAGTAAGCACCAAGCTTAATATCCTTGTATAATATAAGAGAAAATAAAAGAGAGAGAAAGAAAAAAGGTAAATGTACCTGACCATAGATGCAGACCATCAAAGCCATAAGAATACAAGTCATCACCAACACCATTTCCTCCCCATTCTGCTCCTCCCCCAGGATACGGGGAGTAGCCCTCTGTAGAAGCCCAGCCTACTCGTAGGTGAGTTGATTCTGCAGTCACAAAAGGCTCTAGATGGTCCACCATAAGTTCATAGTACCATTTTCTGTACTGGGCAGAGCCTTCACTAATTCCCAAGAAAATATTTGGCCGCATGCTAAAACAGAAAGTACAAATGCGAACGTTAAAACTTCAAAATCAAGAACACAATGCAATACTGCACTTTTCAACTCAAATTTAGAGCTCATTGTGTTTGTTTAAAATGACAATAGTAAAATTAAGTCTACTTTTGTCTCCCTCTTTTCTTTTTTCCTCAAGACAAACATTTAATTTTCTTCTTCAACAACAACAACAAAACTGTCTTCCTAAAAGGTCATATCATTTGCAAATTATTAGGAAAATCACTTTGACTAAACACAGTATCAGCTTTTTTAATATTTAGTTCAGAGTCCACAGTTTAATCAACCTAAACATCCAATTTACTCTTTATTAAATAGAGATTAGCAACTAAAATTTTGCAGTACCTTCAAATAGTTTGTTAAAGAGCAGTACCTTAGAGACCTCTTTTGCCAAGTACTTATGATGCAAAGCAAGTTTCATTTTCTCTAAATGTTCTCAATTTAATTGGTCTTTCTTATCTTTGAAAAACAATTGTTTTTCCTTATCACTGCAAGAATATCCATATTCTGATTCATGACACATTCACAGTTAAGAGCAAAAAAACTGCATTAAGTACAGCAGTTTTTATCTACAGGCATATTTGAGAGAGATAGCTTCACCTCCCCTTTTTAAGATCCAAAGTCATCTCAGAAGTTCAATCAGTTCTCATACCTTTAAAATTTCTTCTCATGCGTTTTTAACACAAGTCTTAATTATTGACTACTCATCAATTGCTCAAGGTTATTGCTGACATGGAACTGTTACTGCTACACCACCTACCATGTTAGTGTGTTATTGTATGTATTGGATCAAGGGGAGGGGGCAAGTTGAGGAAGGGAAAGAAAGGGGGGAAAGAAAAATGTAAGTGAATACATCAGCTAGAAAATGTTTACATTCATTTCACTTTCATATTTGGATTTATTTTTACCTGAAATGGTCTCCTTGTAATATACAATTGTTGAATTTATTTCATTTTTCTGCATCTAATTAATTCTACAAAGTATAATTCCTACAAATAATAATTAATATTCTAATTTACATTCTCAATTGCAGACATTTTTTTAAAATAGGCATAAATTTGAAACAGAGGAAGACAACATTTCTGCACTTGCAGCCAGATTCTTCTGCATCAGTATAAGTTCAAACTCTGGATAAACATTTACCCTATAAATATGTCTTTCTGGTTAAAGATGTTACATTCCAAGTAGTTATTAACATCTGCTGGAAGGTAACTTTCACAAGTCTTCTGCTGGTAAGGAGGCAGAGAGCCCTCCCTAAATTAACAAGATTATTTTAAGACACTGGCAAGGTGTTTGACACCAGATTTCTCTTTTTGGCCAACATTGGTGGAAGAAAGCAACCACAAAACAGTGACTAATGACACTTTAAATGTATAGCTGGATCTAGGTAATAATCTTTTGAATGGACTCTGAATTTCATGTACTGAAGATAGTTTAGAGCAACTTCATCTTGTATCAGCTCTCTGTTATCCATATTTTGATTATAACAAAAATTGAGCAGAGTATTTAAAATCCTAATAAGAGTAAAATATCTTACTAAAAGTTCTGGATGTAAAACAGTTTTTCTGCAGTGGATATTTTTGTCTCTTTTAACTATAAGTTTTGTTCTGATTTGTTCATGCCTACAAGACTTTATTTTTACCTGCTCACGTGGTTGACAAGGCGGGTCTGTAAGAGCAGATCTCTTCCTGGCAGGAGATTATCACAGATTAGATGTTGATTAGACCGCACAGCTACTCCATGACATACACAGAGAGAACATAAGACATCCAAAACCTGTAAAAAAATGAATTCTTTTTCATCTTGAATGCCTTTTTCATGCTAAAGAGAGATCATCATCACTCTGCGTTACTTCTGGCAACATAGACCTCTGCACTGTATTAGTGGAAGACATGTGAGATAAAGTTACTGTGTTGATGAACTTCATAACCTCACAACAGTGAAATTCTTTTAATAATCTTGTTATATTTTTCTTGCTTCCTTTGAAGTTGAGTTAGTATCAATGCTTTCATCAAAAAACTAATAATACCCACCTTTACATCTTCAAACTGCCTACAGGATAAGTTTAATTCATGATTATGAATACTGCTTTAAAGTATTTGAAATCTGATATCTGTACAGAGCATTGTGGTTTATTTGCTCATGAAGGTTCAACTAGGTATGTCCATTTCAATGCATACCTTATGGTTTCTTCCATGTTTGTCCAAAAGACAGATGATTGATTTAATATGTCCTTCCTTAATAATGTTTAGAGCTTCAGGGCTTTCCACCAATACACAGTGTAAAACTTCTAGTATTCCTGGGGAAAAATAAAAAAAAAAAAAAAAAAGGGGGGGGCGGGGGGTTATAATTCAAAGTATACATAAAATTATAACTGCAAATACTGTTTCTTTGTGTAAGCAACAGTTAAGCTGAGGGACAACAGTGGTGTTCTTGAAACAGCAAAATAAAAAGAAAACAACACAAAACTAAAATGTGCAAGCAAAAATGAGTAAATTACCAGTGGCCTCCCAATTAAATGGAATTCTAATATCAATAAAGCAGCAGCCCTTGCCATCAAGAATTATTGGATTTTTATATGTTCCCAGCCATAGGGATGAAGAACAGGTTCCAATATCTGCTGGATAAAATCATTCAGACAAGTATGAATTATGTTCATTATTATCAATTTTCCACAATAAAAAAAAAGTCAGCAAGGGAGAGCTGAGAAGCAGACCTAATTCTTGATATTCTTAACTTCTATTTATGCTACATATCTCGTATAATTCCATCCTCATCCATGTATTTAAACCATGGCTCCACACACTCAGCTTAAATGTTGCAAAGCAGCGTCCATAGCACCAGTCTTCCACCACACTTTAATGAAAGAAAAACATAGCACTGCAGACTCCCCTTGATGTGAAAAGAAGCATCAGACAAAAACATTCCCTTGGTAAGAGCACTCTAGGCTTCTCTCCATCTCAAGTAAGGAAGAGACTACCAAGCCAACAGCTGAGTAATAGCAAGCCCACCTAAGGTGAAGAGACTCCAAAGAACTGCTAACTGAACATAATTTCCTATGAGGCCAGGCTGAGAGAGGCTGTTCAGTCTGGAGAAGACTCTGAAGTAACCTGAGAGCAGCCTTTCAGTATCTGAAAGGGAGCTACAGGAAAGAAGGGGACAGACTTTTAATCAGGGTCTGTGGGGACAGAACAAGGGAAAATAGTTTCAAGCTCAAAAAGGGTAGATTTAGATTAGATAGTAGGGAAAGTCTCTTATAGGCAAGTTAACTATATTTAAAACAGCAAAGTTGTACACGTTATCAAGTCGGCAATGTCAATGCCATATATCACCAAGAGAAATTCTTAACTTATTATTTACATTAATTTAATGAGCAGTGTTCACACAAACTATATCTACACCAGATGACTATTACATTTAGTTGATACAAATGCTGAAACACACGCAGAATTCCAAAGAGAAGGGAAAGGAACATACTAAAATTAGAGAAAGATAACAACTTAATAACTGAAAACACAGAATTATTTCACCAAACCTAAACCAACCATAATCAATATTTTAAAGCATTAAAAATATAAATCTAATGTAGTAATGTATTTGGTATGACATACAAAGAAATTTATTATAACTAATAATAAGTATATCACCAAGTTTAAACTAGTGAAAGACTGGAAAAATAAGTTATAATACTAAAAATCATACCAGAAGAGGCTTCTAGTCTTTCTAATCTGCTGATCAGCCAATCAAGAGATCCAGAAAATTGAGCACAGTTTTTACGATTCCCTCGAATAAGAGCCGCTATGGGAAAGAGGGGGGAAAAAAAACAAAGAATTCACAATTACAAATACACTTGAATTAAAGTAACCCTGATTTTCAAGGATTCTTTATCCTTTGTTATTGATGTTCTTCATGATAAATGTTTTTTACTTTAGTGATTTATAAAATTAAACAATATTCTTAGCAACAAATAAACCTTTAATGCATTTGAATAATAATTCCTGAAGAATATTCTATATGAAGTAGGGAAACCAAGAATGTCACCACAAAAGTCAGCTGCTACCGCTGGAAAAAAAATACATATGTTTAACAGTATTTCCGTAACAATAGGAAACACTGAAAGAAAATGAACATTACATAATGGATGATCAATAACTTTTTACAAGAGTAAGTAGGAACTTAAACAAGATAGATGTCCAGAAACTCATATTTTTACAGAGAACTAAGCAGGAGGTAACTGATTTAGTACTCATGCTTTAAATTGTAGATTGAAGTAGCCGGGACACATGCATTGACTTCATGGGTAAAACTGACTAGAAATCCCTCCAAACTCCACAGGCACTCACTTAAGTACCCTGTACAGGAGTATGTGCATTTGCTGGGATTAATGTACAAATAAGCTCTTAAAAGAAGCATCTGTTCTGCTCGGAAAAAAAATGGTGAGGCATTAATGCTTATTTGGTTTGTGGAATAATGCAAACCACTCTTCATAAGAATGCTGTTCAGTTCTGCTGACAATGTTCTGAATTTTCTATGGCTGTTTTCAGCAGCAGATGTTATTGGCCCTACTAAGTGGCAATAGCGATCAAAATTTCTGCTTATAAATATTGGTTATTCATGCAGTTTTGATTTATGAAAGTTGCTGAACTGTTTTAAACTTATTCCAGCAATACACAGATAAAAGCACACTTATAATTTAATGCTGAAGAAATTCACTGTATTCTATCCCAAATGTGGTTTTATGCTTTTTCATTTAAATAA
This sequence comes from Coturnix japonica, assembly GCF_054131305.1. NCBI lineage: Eukaryota > Metazoa > Chordata > Aves > Galliformes > Phasianidae > Coturnix > Coturnix japonica. The sequence goes on from NC_140665.1 coordinate 36,485,205, forward strand.
GGCTGTTGTGAATATGATATGAAAGTGTGCTTTTAAAGTGGAAAAGCACTCTGAGTTCACAGCAAATAAGTCACTGCACTGACAGTTTCACATCATGAGAATAGAGACCAAAATCAAATTACTTTACAGGAAATAAAAAAACCATAATAGCAAAAAAAGAAGGAAAAAAAATCTTCCTAAGTTAGCAGCTGCTTCAATTTAGGGAATGTTATCAGAGCATTCTGCCTCTTATTTTTAGTGCCCAGGTAGTTAAATCATAAATCAGATTTTCTTATAACTGATTTTCTTATGGCCTTATGATTGAAGGGAAATACATTCGAAAATTCCATTATACATTTACTTTTTCACAGTTTCAAGTTCAATTGATACCTTGAAATACTGCATATAAACTGAAGAAAAATTTTCGATCTATTAAATGTATAAATGTGGTATTTCTCACAAAATCTGTCATATATACTTATCTTCATATATTTATCTCAATTCAAGGAAATAGTACTCTTCCCAACTTATGACTGGGGAGGGAAGTAAAAAAATAGAAAGAGCGAAATTAAGCTCTCTTAAACTCAATTAAAATTTCTCATTTCTTCAACAGCATTAAAATTTGCTAGACTCCGTAGTTGGAATAAGAATCTTTCATAGGTTGCTGTTATCTCTCCTGACCGTATGATGTGTGTAACCAGCCTTTCACTTTATTCTTTTTCTCAAGTATTGAATCATGCTGCAAAACTCAAATTTTCTACTAAGATGTCTTGCAATATTACCCTGAAAGTATTAGAATATTATCTTGATGACTTACTACATTTTTTCATGAGGGATGTCACAAAATTAACAAGACACATTAATCATTTTGCATTCATCTGTAAAATAAAATAATTGAGGACCTGACATTCTGGTACACAAAACAGAGGTACATTGAAATAATCAATACAATCCACTCAGTAAGGACTATACCGCGATGTATTACATGATTAATTATTAATTATTTGAAGATAATATGGGGAAAGATAAGAGGAGTAACATATTGTTAAATGTTACCACTAGAGCTCAGGAATACTTGTGTCTACAACAGACTTCTTTATTGACTATAGGCAAGCAATGTAATTGTGCTGGTCTTCAAGTACCCAAATAAAATGAAGGCAATAATAGCTCACTGTTTCACATGGCTTCAATGAACTTCAGTAACAGAAAAGAAGTCATAGATGGTTTCATAAATGTAAAGGGGAAAAAATTTGTGAAAGATTAGTGTTCAGAAGTGAAAGTACAGGTTAAAATGTACATCAATTAAGGCACACAACACTGAGAACAAATTAGTATTCAACACCTAGTTCTTCTTTGCCCACAACTCTGAACAAGACTAGTGTTTGGTTTAAAGGGATGAAAAAACCCAACAACAGGATATTGCCAGTCACATGTTGAAATCACATCATTGTACATATTCTCACACTCTTTGTTAATACAAAGGCTTCAAATACAAATTCAGAATCATAGCGTGCTTTTAGAACACAGGAGGGACAAATGCCAAAGCAGATACGTGGGAATCATTTTTGTATGTGATAGCATCCAGTCTCTACTGGAAGTCTGTAAATGCCTGCACTGTCATCACCGTGAGATGTCAAAAACAATGCCAGTGCTGTGACAGAAGCCATGAGTTGGGACAACATTGCTCTTATTTAAGTGCAGACTCAAAAGCAAAACACTCAGCTGAAGGAAGGAATCTCAATTTGTCATCCATGCAATTACTGCACAGATCCAGGGCTATTCAAAATAAAGCAACATTCGTTATAGCCAAAGCAAGGCCAAACTTCTTAAACATCAGCTGCCAGAATATAATGTAGTTAGGGAAGTAATGTAAAAGCACTGAAGTTTGTGCACATTCTGTTTACAAGCCCCTGGAAATAACCAGCATTTGGTACAGGTCAAGTAGACTTTTCCAGAAGTGATTCTTTGGTCTTGTCAATGGGAAATTTAAGACTTTTACAGAAATTACTGAGCCTCATTTTCTTAGTTTTGCTGCTGAATATTAAGGAAAGGGAAAAAAAAAAAAAAAAAAAAAAAAAAAAAAAAAAAAAAAAGGACTCATAGAGGAATAAGTAAACAAACAAATAAACCACCTTGGTTTTAGGCCAGAGTTCAGTTTCACCTTTGGATTATTTAAGTGAGATTTTATTTAAGTGAGATATGCCATTTAAACTTCTGTGCTTCTGACTTTGGAGGAATACCAATATTTAGTATGCATTATACACATGAAATACTGCTGAATATATATATTAAAAAAAAAAAACCAAAACAAAACAAAAAAAATCCCAAAAAACTAGACCTCACCTCTTTTAATTTTGGAGCCAGAATTATTAGCCTTTTTACTTAATTTTCTCCACCTCTTTTTCTCAGTGAAAGGAAGATAATACCTTCTATTTGCCTTATTATAAAAGTGTTTTCAAGAACACTTATTATAACTCTAATTATTCAGATCACTGATCATAAATGGTACACCAATGAAACTTGCAGATAATAGCTTTATTTTCCAAAAATAATTCAAAAGGCTAACAATAAATAAGACTCAGCACCACATACCTTGTAACAAAGAGAAAATTAAGTAGTAATTATAAATGAAAACTAAGAATGGGTCCAATGGAAAACTAGTACACGATCATTTTTCCCAATGCACATCCACAAGAACCAACTACACACACTACAATCATGTGGGCCCTTCATAACAATTTTACAGTATTCTGTAGTGGAGTTTTCAATTGAGTTGATACATAACAATATTACTTGCATATCTCTGCAATATCATTTTTCTGAGGAGCAGAACTTTATGAGTATAAACAACACACCAAATGCATTCTGCTTTTTTGGAAAGTGAGGTAATAATCTGTTGCAAAGACTTGGACCAAACTCAAGTTTTTGCCAAAACAGGCATGTTTAAAGCAAAGCATGCCCACACAACAGTTTATGTGTAACGCAGAAAGCAGCATAAGCACATGTAAGCAGCCAGCACAAAAGGAATGCTCAGTACCAGGGATACATAACTCTTTAAGGCTCTTTAATGCAAGAATAATAAATCCATAGACCATTGATTCACACATTTTTGGATAGCATACAACACACATCAGCAATACAATGCCATGAAGAAAAAAGAAAATAATAATAATAAAATAAATAAATAAAAATCTTTAATCATTTAAGTGAATTTTTTTTTTTTTAAAAGCACAAAAAACAGACGCTATGTTATCCAAATGCAAGAACGTGAAAAATGCAAAAATTAGTGGGTTTTGTAGGGCATCAACTCATCCCATACTAAAACAGATGCATATTTCTTTTCAACTAATTGTTAATTTGATCTAAAAGAATCGAAGCAACCTACAGAATGTCTTACCTAGTAATTCATACAAGGAATTCAGAATCGATTTCCATGCTTCTCCAGCTTCCTTCCCAGCTACATCAGCAAAATGAGCTGCACTGCTGTATACATTCAAACGATCAATACATTCAAGAACGAGGTTGATCATGCCCTAAAAATTGAAAGGCTTAGATTACGAGAAGGAGAAAATCAAAACAACAACAACACCTTGTCTAGACACAAACTTGTAAGATTTTTCAGTATCTAAGAAAATACAGAAACAACCATGAAAGAAAACAGGTGGAGTCAAAGAAGAAATATCTATGGAAAAGATAACTTTAAAAAACAGCACTGATGCATGTTTTCATCTGCTGTGAAAATAAATCTTTACCAATTGGATGGTCAAAATAAAAAATACACAGTATTCCAGGCATCCTATTCTAGAAGACACTTAAGCATCTGACAAATAACAGGCAACCATCCCTATCAGAGAAGTAATAGAGAACATTAAACATAATAGTTGAAGCATGCCCATTAAACTATAACATTCTGTATCAGAAGAAAAAAAACATAACAGAAGAAACTAATTGACACTAAAGGAGTGAACTATGGTCATATTAATATTATAACTAACTTTTTTTTAAAGGTTTTAATTATATTTCTTTGAATACACAAGAAAATCAACAGATCTTAAAAAATTATAAACGTAGCAAATAGTTTGAGTTATATAGGACAAACCCTGCAAGTATACTCCAGATTAGACATCAATAAAACAGACACCATAAAAGAAAACTTGCAGATAAAACGGGGAGAAAAAGTGAAACAAAGAGCTACCTCTTCCTGGAAGAGGTTCTGTCGATTCTTCAGTGCGCGGAGCCTGTTTTGTTTGTCTTCATGCTCTAAATGTTCATCAGGAGGGTGAAAGTAGCCAATCAAGTCCTGAAGGCTCAGACTGACTGACTCAATAGGTAAATCTACTGTGGAAGACTTCACTTTTTTGCTGAGAACATCAAGGCCCCTAAAATAAGAGGCAAAGTCTCCTGAGTACTGGGAAAGCATTTATTTTACCTTATCAACTCTTCATTAGTTTAAAAGTAATCTCTGTTTAGATTCCATAGCTCAATTTATTTTCAGACAACAACTACTTAACAATGACTTATGTCTTCCCCATTTGCCACTTGTTGATCCACATTTCCCTTCTCAAACAACCCTAGCAAACAATCAAAGCATCATCATCAGTCAGTGCCATGACTGGAAGCATCAAAAATGTTTCCAGAAAACAGATTTTCCTACTAGACCTGTGCATTTAGCATTTTCAGAGGTAGATCAAAAGATAAAGAAAAAACAAGGAGAAGATACTGTAAATATCTCAAGCGCATATCTACTATGTTTTTCAGCAATTTCCAGTGCCAGGAGATCCAGCCCTCCCACAGTCTGTACCAACACTTCATTAGCCTTTAACTGTCTCTGATACAAAATTCAAGCTTAGTCTTTCTCACTCTCTTCAAGAAATGGAGAACAGACCCATTGTCTTCCATGTTTAACTTGCCCCTTGCTTAGCCAAATCCCAGATAAACCCTGTAATCCAATTTCTCTTTGATACTGTGCTCTCCATATCCTCACTCCAAAAAGAAAATAACAAATAAAATCGTTTTCTTCTCCATTTAAAACTTTTTTTGAAACACAGCCATCGCTGCGGAAACATTGTTAGTGCCATACAGACCTTGGATAAGGCAGTGGTGGGCAGCGGGTAAGGTGAGCAGTAGACTCACCAGAACTTTCTGGAACAAACAGAAGGGTTTGCACATAGCACACACCCCCCAAAAAATGGGATACCCTCAGAAAGGAAAGAAAGAAAGAAAGAAAGAAAATATACTTCTGAGGATGCCTATTTAACACTGCAGGATTTATGAGACAACCTGCCTCTCAAACACTGGTTGAGGAGCAGCCCTGAAGAAAAGGGCCCACTTGTTGGCACACAGTGGGGAGAGCAGGAGGGAGCAGATTACTTGACAATCCTGATTTCAGTTTGGACTCATTGTCATTTCTGACACTGTATATAGTTTACTTTGCTAGCTTTCGATTAAGAATAATCTAGCTACAGAACAAAAAGATCCTTTCTGTGTTCATTACTGCTTCCTTTATGATTATCTGAAGTCTGCTGAGCTTCAACTGGCACAGGAGACCCCAAACTTACAGATGTAATCCCCTAGGCCCATTGCAGTATCTCCCCCATTTCTTGGCATTATGAATTAAAGGACCCCGGAAACCTGACTCACAACTGCTGTGGTTTCTTTGCTTGTTTTGGTGTTTGTTTTTTAATTTGAATTTAAAAACAAATAAAAAACAAACAAACAAACAAATAGAAAACAACAACAAAAAGCACACCACTGACATCTTATCTGGTATTTTCATCTCAGATTTTAAACTGGAAAACACGTATATTTGGAAACAAATCTACTAGAAATATTTACTGATGAATAATAAAAATAAAAAAGCTGCAGAAGTTATCTTAAAAACTTAATTTTTATTTTATTGCATTTTATTTGAAACAGTCACCTATTTTTCTCCAGAGCCACACATTTATGGAGAGTAATTTCAACCCTCTCCAATTCACCCTTTTCTTTTTAAAGTAACATTGTGCCAAAACTAAGTTGTTAAACACCATGTGAGATTTCCTATGCATTTTGTATAAATGTCTACTGTAATTTAATAGTACCCTGAATTGTAAAACATCTTCATCACATTGTCTTTCTGTGTCATTACCTTTTATTGCACTCTTAGAAGGTCCTAAGAAAACATTTGCTTTATAAAGCTAACTAGGGTTTCAATTTCTTTTTTATTTTCTCACATGGCACACAACTTTTCTGACAGTTGTTTTTCTCTGTTCTTATGTAAGTATTCAGGTAATCATTTTCTAATAAATTGACACCGGTATCTTCAACTGTGCATTTGTATTAAGTGGTTGCTTTGGGCCATCATCTCCCATAGAGTAGTCTCTGAAAAATGAGTTTCTAAGAAAATCTTTTCATTAAATATAGTCTTATCATCTATCATCGTTTTCCTACTGCCAACCACATTAACAAGTGTGACATTTTTTCCACTACTGGAGTTACAAAGCATTTGAAAAATAATATCCATCAGTATTATTGTAGAAGATTTGGAGTAGGAAAATAAATGCAAATACCATATACTCCTAGAGAGCAACATTAAATATTCCATGAAAGAAACAAGTATTATTTAAAAGGGAGGATATGTGTAGGAGGAGGGTAGAAACAAGGTACAAACTCACACGTTTAAGAGAACATTTGGTGAGACTTTCAATACACCTGTATCACCATGAAAATAATGCCTCCTATTTGTTTCTATGGAAACTACAACAGATAGAAAGAGCAGAATAACACTATTTGATAAAGCAAATTCTTAGCTACAAAACACTATTTTCCAGCAGCCACCATCAGCAGATATGCATTTCTGCCAGGCATGAACAAGAGCCTACATGCTGCACTCAAAAATCTGCACCAGTAGAGGTGATCAACCCACTGTCACTGTCACCACTGGTGCTATACACCAACCTCCATGTCACTGTGCTCACTTTCACTGTTTGGACTCAACAAACAATCAGCAAGAGCTGATGAACGTCAACGGGTATAATTCTTTTCACATGAAGGAATTCAATGATGCACCTTAACTTCATACACACTTCCATGTCAGATACTGTCTTATCAGACTGCCCCCCCCCCCACCACCAGTTGTTGCATGGCAACAAAATGTAATTGTGATACTGACAGGAAGTTTCACTCTCTACTGCCACATCACCAACACGCACTTCTGATTTTGTGGGCCAACATAGAATAGAGGAATACCTTCATATCAGCACCTGCATTTCTCATGTATTTGTATGTAATTGCACAGTTATTACAATTTTCTAGACAAAGGTATCAAGTATTTCAAGCTTACATTATACTTAGGAAAGAAAGAGCTAAAAAATCTAAATGTTGCACTTTGTGGCCTACAGCAAATGCTGCACTTTCTTTCCATTTTCAGTACTTTTATACACTGAAATCAAGACAGAGAAACTGGCCATCGCAGTTACTTTGCTGGTAAAGAACTGTCATAGATTTTAGCCTGAGAATCATTCATCTGTGTTTCCACTGCTGACTTTAAAATACACCATTAATCACTTTGAATACACCAAAAAAAAAAAAAAAAGACAATAAAGTGACTAAATGATCATTTTAAATGTATACCTTATAAACCTGTTGAAAAGGAAGACTGTACTACGGATGACACGTGCTGTACGGGATTCCTCGTGCTGAGATCTGGACAATGTTAAACCATCATCCATGTGACCTTCATGGTGCATTATTGCCTGCAATACAAAATTAAGAAGCTATCACTGCAAAATCAAACGTGTGTCATAAATAAGAGGTATGAAAATTCACACAGCAAGGCAGAGAAGTGAATGACATTGTTTACAATATATTATTCTTATACCCTTTGTATATGTATACATATATATATATATATATGTATTCAATCCAATCAATGTAGTTTAATAATTTAGATAAATTTTTTCATACACAAATTTTTGTTACATAAATTACAGAGTTATTTAAGGTTTCAGAATTATTTAAGATTAACATTATATGCATTAATATTATATGCATATAAAACATTGACTTCCAAACATATATTACTTCTATTGAAGATACTTATAGAATACATAAATACCTGCACGTGGATAGATAAATTAATAGGTATAAATATGTGCATAGATAGACAGATAAAAAGGCATCACACACAAATTTTACATACCTAAATACTATGATAGCAATTTCACTCTAGCTTTGTACTTGCAGCATGTAAAACAGTATCAGAAAATTCTACACTGCACTACTTCTGATAAGAATTCTAACATGTCATTTTATTTCATTTACATAAGAAAGAAGGCAAAAATATTTTTTCCCCATAAAGTTGAACATTTGCAATAATAATACAAATATAGCTTCTGGAATATGTATTAAATACATTAATAATGTATTAAGTTACAGAAAATTGTTTTTCCCACTTCATTATGTTGAGATAATATTCAGCTTAACCAAGGTTATTATTCTTTAGAAGAAAAAATCCCTCAGGACTTGAAACAAGAGTTTAATAACATGGAAAGGCTTCAAACTAAACAGTCCCTTCATTCTAAACTACAGCACATTGAAGAAAGGAATGTCAACATATAATACAGGCTAATACTAGTACTTCAGGTTGTCATCAAATATGTACAGACCTATCAGCCTTTGTGGGTTAATATCAAGAGACAAGCAGACTTTGCTCAGTTTTAAGTTTGGGAATTCAGTAGGTCGTGTAAATCTGACTTCCATTATGCCAAAAACAAACAAACAAACAAAACAAAAACAAAAAACCCCACGCCTTTACACTGAAAGAAACAAATGGTTAAAATATCTGAAGATCCGAAGCCTGGAAATTAGTGCTCTCACATAGTTTTCTTCACTTTCCCCTGCTGCCCAACCAGACCAATTAAATGAAGTGCATTAGTGCATTCCTATTTACAGCCTTACCTTGCGTTGCACAGAACCCATTCTTACAGACTTTGCATCAGCAGACTGGTACGAGAGCCACAAGCCAGTGTCTACATGCTGTATGAAGCATATTGAATCTCCATATTTTATTTCAGGTGCTCCCATTCCATCTACCTCTTTTCTCGTACCTACATCCAGTTTTTCCTGATGGAAAAAAATGTACATGAATAAAATAACTGACATGTTAATATTTGCATCAAATATTTAATACTATGCAAGCTTCAAGTACAGGACCTAAAAGAGCACATGAGATCCTTCATCAAAGAAATGATTAAAAACCAGAACTTCTATTTAAATATTTAGGGAAAAGGTGGAGAGATGGATCCTATTTACATTGAAGTGTAGCTCTTCACACTTTTCTCCTGCCTGGGAAAGAACTAGAATCATAACTGTCAGTACATGTAGTCATTAAAACAAAAAAGTTTATAAAGCAAAGCCAATGACATCAAATCCCCTAGATGAACTGAACACTAAACTACTACAGCAGTCCTTTCTGTTTGGTTTTTTTTGTTGTTGTTTGTTTGTTTTGTTTTGTTGTTTTTTGTTGTTTTTTTTTGTGGGTTGTGTTGGTTCTTTTCGTTTGGTTGATTTGTTGTTTTTTCTTCCTCAGCCTGAGAAGGATGAGCACCAACCTGCAATTAATTTCCAGCTGTCACAGACAGATGGTCTTTAACCACTAACTGCCATTATCCCATTACTGCCTACCAATAGGATCAATATTTCTTGAGAAAAGTAATCCATTCCCAAGTGTTTCTTACTGGTTTGTTGGCATGCTGTAAAAGAAGAATGTCATGCCCATTTATCAATCCAACAGGGTACCTATGAAGACAGCAGTCATTCCAGAAGAAGAAATGTAACATCTAGCTCTTACAAGAATCAAGTTCTTTCCTGTAGACATCAGTTTATAAGACAGACACTCTATGCATTCTTATTCACGTCAAAAGAACTATTTAATCTCTCCAACTGCACTACTGGCTGGTGCTCAATTAATATAGTTATGCTCCAAACTCCTCAAGGATTCTTAATGTTCTTCACTGCAGTCTGAGTCTGAGAATTTGAGGAAAGAGCTTCATTGCAAGAGATGACAAATACTGGGTTTTTGAAATGAAAAGACAATAATCTCTAACTTATTGAAGTATTATTAAAAAAAAAAATAACTAAAAGGGAGATGCCATATAACTATATATTTCAAGATACAATTAAAAAGCATTTTGAAGAAATTTATTTTTTAAAAAAAAAGAAGAAGCTAAAATCAATATTAAGGTAGAATTGTCATAATTTTCATAACATTGCATTCCCAGAAATAATAAATTCATCAATTCAGTGATGTTTAGGGATACGTATGTTGATTTCACTATCTTGTGAATGTCTGACCTCCTTAAGTGCTTGAACACTTGTTACAGCCGGAAATTGAGAAACTTTTTTTGATAGAACGTTTCACGCAAGCAACAATGCAGGAAAAAACACATCAGGTCCTGATATCAGATGAAGAAACGACAGCACAATTTCAACCTTCAGCATTGTGAACCATCTTCTTTACCAGAAGATAGTGTGAAGTTGTGTGTAAATGCTGTACTTCCACACCATAAAACTTTTCTACTACTCTTGTCTTCTTGCAATGGTCAGCAGGTTGAGGGAGGTGATCCTGTCCCTCTACTGTGCACTGGTGAAACCTCAGCTAGAGAACTACATCTAGATGTGGACAGAAGAGGTGGGACCCGTAGAGAGCATCCAGATAAGGACCACAAAGAGATGAAACACCTCCCCTATGAGGACAGGCTGAGATAGCCGAGGCTGTTCAGCCTAGAGAAGAGAAAGCTCCAGGGAGACCTTTGAGTAGCCTTCCAATATCCAAAATGGGGCTATAAGAAAGAAGGGGACAGATGTTTTAGTAGGGTCTGAAGTGACAGAACAAGGGGAAATGATGTCAAACTAAAAATAAGGAGATTTAGATCAGATATAAGAAAAAAAAAAATGCAGTATGAGCAGTGAAACAGAGGAACAGGTTGCCTAGAGAACTGGTGAATGTCCCATCCCCAAAGACATTCAAGGCCTTCACAAATTTTCTAATAAAACAGTGTTGATATGATAAGGGATTAATAGTTTTTAAAATTTCATTAAAAATCTACTACCTATAGTAAAAACTGAAGGGGTTTGATATTGCAATTTTCATTCCAATTAGCATTAATGTTAAATTTATTTAGTACAGAAATTTCAGTGATAACAATTTGCCGAACAAAATCTGTTTTCACATATAGAAGTACACTGATAACTGTGCGTGTCAAGTTTACAGCCCAAAGTGAATTCAATCACATTCATCTGAGCTCCTTCCTGCAAGATAAACAGGGCATTCAGGAAAGCACAGAGCAGAAGGGGAATTTAATGTCGATGGGAAAATGGAAAGCTAGCTGATTGAATAGGGGCAGCAAGCTTTAAAGTATTACTTTGGGATCCTCAAGACATTGTTATTTTAGGGAGAAAACAGAAAAGTCATAAAGCATTCTTTCATCATTTAATAACAGCATACTGGTATAGACCTGAATGCAGGACTGAAGTAAACTATGTTCTTACAATAACCTGTCATGACAGAGCCATATGCAATCTATAGCATATTTAAAAATAAGAAGTTTTATTTACAGTCTAGTCCCATTCTCAGACCATCAACCTTTATTTCTACAGAAATAAAGATCAAAAATCCTCATTTGATACACTGGAATTGTTTTTTTTGCAACAGTCTGCAAACTTCCTCAGTGATGCAAAGCAACAAGAATGTATTGGATAAGAACAGATTTTACTGATTAATGTGACATATTTTCTCCAGATGGACATGCTTGTTATAAATGTAGTTTTTACTGTGTGCATACAAAAATAAGGGCCAATCTCCCCATATTTTTGTGGGCGAAATGGGCAAAATTATTTCATATTATTTTATCTTAATATTGAACAAAATTAATCTGTTAAGTGTAGCTTTACATGTGTTATATGACTCCAGCATTCCTCTGTTATTCCTTACAATGTTCAGAAAAGGTTTCACATGATTAAGGCTTGCCCTTTCAATTTCTTCTCTCTTCATCTGACCCAATATTTACATTCTGGGGCATAAAGTTAAGACTGAAATTCTAGCAGATCTCACTGACTGGAGAGAGATAAATCAGAACTGCTTTTTAAGCTGACAATAATGTATTTCATATTAAATTTTACAAAAGAACAGGTGACAAGAGAAAATACAGATTAACTCCAAGTAACCGCAAGTAAAGGAATTCCTCTTCCACCTAACTTTTTGCTTATTTCGAGCTGTATCACAACAAGCAAGGCATTTATGTACTTTTCAGATTATGTACTTTTCAGATAGTGAAGGAAAGAATTATGAACATGATGTTGAAAGACAAAAATTGCTACAACTTTAGGAAAAATTTATTAATGTTCTGCATTGCATGGAGATTATGAACTGCCTCTTACCCAGGAATTTGGGGTTAATCATTTGCAAAAATAGAAGTAAAAAGTTGTATGTTTTTCCATACATGCTTGGGGGGGAAGAGACCACTACATAGAAAAGTCTTTGTATAGGATGACTACTATATTGTTGAATCTTTTTTATGCATCATTTTGAGCTGTTTGGTTTTGTTGTTGTTGTTTTTTGGGTTTGGTTTTGTTTTAAATTAAGGAACACACATACATTTTTCCAGTGTTAATATCCTAATGAAATAAATTACAGCATTCCTTCAACAATATACAAACTGTCCTCATTCTCAGCAAGAAAGAGAAAACCATCTACTCCCCTATGGTTTTCCAAAATTCCTTCTAAATAACCCTTAATGTCAGTATCTACTAAATCAACACATGTATACTACTTAAAAAATAGAGACCACTCATTCTTCCACGTCAACAAAACATTACTGATATTCTCTGTATTGCTAGAAATGCAATCCTCTATGTTACAAAGTAAAACTGTTTAACAGTAGAGTACGGTATATTGTTCCATTCTTCATGGTGCAACCCCAACTAAAGACTCCATCGTAAGCAGCAGTAAATGAGTTCTTCTATTCTTTTCACTTCAAAGTAGAGTAAATGATGTCATATATAAAAAATGCAATAGGAACTCCCCAGTACAACTGTACTACCTTGTCCTGAAATCTTAATGGATTAACTATGACTCTTCCGTTTCAATATGCACATTCACACACAGGCAGATGTTGGTGGTATGGCAGTAGAAGATGAAACTTCCTGCCAATATTCCATTACATTCTGTTGGTGGAGTGTGACAGAAGGCAGTAGAGGGACAATCTGACATCTGAACTAGAAGTGCATACAATTACACATGTGCCAATGAATTCCTCCAAGGGGAAAAAACTACCCATTCACATCTACTGATGGTTGCTGAATGTTTATGGAGACCAAACATGTATCGCAGTGAAGTGATGGGTGGTGCATTTCATTAATGATGACAGCAACAATGGGTCACCTACACTGGTATAAATTTTTATGAGCGTGGAATGCAGGGTCCTACTCATTGTTGATAAAAAAGAATAATCAATGGTGGTGACTATGTTGGACAGCAGAGTTTTATAGTTGAGAATTTGTTCTATCAACTAGTGCTAGTTTGATATTTGTATCTGTTGTAGTTTCCACAGAAATAAATGAGGCATTATTATCAGAGTTACCTACATATATGGTTTGCATCTCAAAAACATCTGTTTTAAAGTCCTCATTATTAGACTTCAAAGGTCTGTATACTTGCTTCCAGGTATATATTCATTTCTTATCATCCCAAATATATAGTCATTATATATGTTACTGACTCTTAGTATATACTTGAAAGATGATTTTTTTAAAAAATAGCACTGCTACAGTCAAAAATTCAGCATCAGTAAGATAAATCAAAGAATATTAAAGACTTCATCATAGTATTATTTTAAACTGTTTACCCTCTATACAAAGTACTAGCCTGCACTTATAATGAAGGTGTCAAGTGAAAATTCCAACTATGCCAAGTGTAGCTGGGTAGCAAGTGAAAGAAATAACAAATTCCTAATTAAAATTTTAAAAAAACACAATGCTATAAATGCTTCCTATGTCTGTTCACTGACATAAGAGTGAAACATCAGGAAAGTTCATAAGAAAAAATAAATGAGAATTAAATATACCATTCAAAAATGGGCAAGCAGAGGGGAAAAAAAAAAAAAAAAAAAAGAAAAAGAAAAAAAAAAAAAAAGTAGCCTTACCCAATGAAATATGACAAAAAAAGTTTGCTAGATATTAATTACACTCATTTCTTTTACTATTCACTGAAAAGATACTGGGATTACTACACGTTATAATAATGCTGCACTGATTCCATACCTTGGAAGACCGAAAACAGAATGCTGTAGATTTTACATCTGCTTGCTCTTTCTCAGTTAGAAGAAGACTCTTGTCATCCAGGAGACTTAAATATTTTCCTGTTGTTATATGTCTTAGTCTGAATGGCTGGCCCCATCTTATGTGGCTTCCACTCCACCTAGAAAGTTCAATGAAATGTTCTTTTTTAAACAAGACAGAGCGTTTAACTTATGGGGAAAGCATTTTAAAGCATATTATATTGCTTACTAGTCAATAAAAGTGTAAAATGGTAGAACTGTAAAATTCTACGTGTCAGGCTAGAAGCAAGAAAATTACTACTTTATCACTATAAGGGGTTTTTCCCTCTCTATTTTGTTGCTGTCACTTTAGAACTTCCAGGTTTTTTAAACGGCACAACTTCTGTCATTCCAATGCTCTTACAAAGTAGTCTTTCTGTAATCTAAACATCTTAACTTAGGAATGACCTGTAAATTTGAATCAGAACTAATTTTCTGTGTCACATATTTGTATAAAAACAGAAAATCATGAGTTCAATGATAGCTACGGCAACTGAAATGAAAAAAAAAAAAAACACACAGCAAGTGTATTAACAAAAACTGCAATATTAACATATGGTTTCTACAAGAAGGTCATTTTTCATGAGAGCAATGTAACATTTTTCGAGAAAAAAAAAATATTATCAATCTGATTTTACAGCTATTAATATGATGTAATAGTACTACTCTCGTTGTACTAAAAATACCCAGTCAAATGGAGTATTCTTCTGTGACAGCTTTTACTTACGCAACTCTCAGAGTTTCTAATCGCCAAAGGGAACGAGCATGAATTGACACTGCACCACCTTCATAATGGACAGTTCTGAAAAACAAGCAAAAGCAAGCACTAATTCATCTATGTGGTAAAAATTCATTATATTTTCTTGTATATTTAACTGCATCTCTCATGCTAAGGTAGCAGAGGCAGCTACTGTAACTGTCAAATTCCAAAGGTTATCATACTCAAAATCAGCTCTAATCAAACAAACCTTGAGATCTAATTATTCAAGCAATTTTTATCTGGTTGCCTTTAGCATCCACTACTGTGATATTCAGAATAATGAAATCTATATGGTGTTCACTGTATCTTACAGTTTTTATTAAGGACAGAGATTCCATGGGGAAGAAAAAAATAATAATAATTATTATTATAAGGGTTAATTATCACTGCAAATTATTCTAAAGAAAGGCAGTATTTTCACAGAACTTACTTTATAAAAATAACTATTCAATCTATTGCATTGAATTATGTACCTATTTGTGCTGTATTTTATCTTATCATGGCACCCAAGACAATGCAGTCTTCACGCATCTCAGCAATTAATAACTTCCTATTTTGAAATTTTAACATACCCCTCTCATTCCTAGCACATATGTTGAGAAATCAGAGTGCTTTTAAAAGTCAGTGAAGTGAAACTAAAAAATGCATTATCCATGCACAGAAGAAAAAGCCCAAAACCATAAGCACACACTTCATGTACTAAAAAGAAATTGTAAGTATATGTGCAAATCTGTACAAAATCATCCCTTGGATTTCACAGAAAGTATTTTCTCCAAATATTATCATAAGTCATTTGCTGCTCTGGTTACAGTGCTAATAGCAGTCAACAGATTAAGGCCTGTAAGCCTCTCGTATTTCTTTCATAGAAGGGAACAAAAGTCGGTCCTACTTTTTAGAGAAATGGACCTTCATAAGTGCAGTAAAATGAAAATGATAAACAATCTTCTATTCAGACATTTTTGTTTTCAGTTACTCTCTTCTCACCTGGCGTTCATTCTAATTATCATTCTGCAACTAAGGAGATTGCTTTCTGTAACATTCAAACAATAGGGGATCGAATCCATCTTTGTTCTGTGCTAACCATATTCTGATTACATCCTGTTTTCTTTTAATATGAACCTCTCTGACAAAAACGCCTTCAGAATTCTTGCACTCACCACAATACAAGATTTTCCAGCTTTATTCAGCACTTTTTCTGTCATTGCAAATACAAGAAATCTGGTGAAAGCACAGGCTTAAATTAATCAGAGTATTTCATTCTTAAATTGACACTTTGTTACTTTTCAGGAAACATTTTTTTTTTCCACATTGAAAACACAGAAGCTATCACCACTTTCTGTATTTGAGTACTCTCTTGAAAATAGCTTTGGATTATACATAGCAGTTGAATCACTGTAATTGTAAATACCTAAAAAACCTCCTGTTGTGAACCTAAATTCATCCCTTAATCATTCTATATTATTTCCAAGGGGACTTACAAGTATCGGAATGGTAATGTAAGACAAAAACAAACAAACAAAATAAATAAAAAAGGAGGTGCGGGGTGAAGAAGGGATGGGAAACACAGCAGAGGGGAAAAAAGAAACCAAGCAGGCCATTTGCTTATCAAAGAAGAAAGAAAAAAAAAAATCCCAAAAATATTTCTTACATTGATATGAATAAAGGGCTATAAGAGTATAAAGACAGTCGCTCTTCACAAAAGAATCAGTTATATCAATCAGAATATGGACGGAGAAAGCTAGAATTAAGGACCACTGCAAGGAAGCAAAAGTAAAAGCTCAGACACTTGGGTCAAGAATGAAGCAGCAGTACTTTCTATAAGCAAGACTGAAGATATAAAAAGAACTAGAATTTAATTTCTAGCTGTTAGGTTTGTATAGAAGATCTCAATTTTTAATCACGCTGCCTTTACCAAAACAACATTCATACTAACTCTTACCCCAGAGCACTTGAATAAATTCCTAATCTGGGCACGCCTTTTTCTTTCATATAAGAAATCTAATATTCACTTTTTACTCCTTCCATGAAAATGAATGCCTAAAAATGCTCTGAGATTGTTCGAACTGACCTCCTTACTACTTGCTCTGAATAAGAATTGCAATTGATAGGATACGCCATATTTCTTTTAATATAACCTTGAGAAAAAAATATGTTCCGAAAAGGAAGTATGATTCCTAACACATTTATCCTTCCTGAAACTGACACTAGTAAAACCATATCAGATTGTATTACCAGGATAAATGCAACATTGTTATTAATGACATGTGAATAACCAACAAAAATTCCCATTTGCTATCAGAGTTAGCAGAGATTCACAGTGTTAGGGTGGAGAAAATATCTAGGTGTCAAAGTGCACAGAAGATGCTCATGAGTGGGTAGAAGCAGAAAATTCTTTTAATTACAAAACCTTACAATGCAAAAAAAAAAAAAAAAAAAAAAAAAAAAGCAAAAAGTTAATACCCAAAGTTCACCTCAGCATTTCTTCTTGTGAATGATTGACCTCATCAAAATATCCTTCCAAAATTTATACTTTGAATGACATTCAATATTGAAGTAGTAATTTCCATTACTATTCTATTCTAAGTTGGAATCCTACCTTCTTTGTTCTTCTCCATGTTCACCAGAAGGGACTGTCAAGCATTCATCCATGTGACCATGCAATAACCTCAGAACATCCCCACCTATCAGATATCCTTTAATTAAGAAAAGAAAATAAAGTGAATCAGCACATCAAAATTAAAGCACAGCATCTCAACATTTGAAGCCAGGAACTGAAAATAAATTCATAATTCTAACCAGTAAAAATGTTAAGTGCAACTAAAGTGTTTTTTTCCACGGCTGAATAAGTGCTTACAGTACACAGAATTTCAAAATTCATCTTACCTTCCTGCTAGAACTGTTTCCAATTAAATTCCACAACTTAACAAGATTTGGAAATATAATTCCTTTGATTTTGTATTATAGCAAAAACATTAAAAATATATTTCATTGGAATAATGATTTGAAGCTATTTCTATGTAAAACAATATGTAAGTTAGAGATCCACCCAGTTAGACGGAGATGTAGGGGAAAACAGTGTTGAAGACAGCACACACAACAGTCCAATTTTATAGGCTTATTTTGATGCTAATGCACAGTCACAAGATATTTTTCCCCAAATGTATGTCTGGAAACACATCTGGATGTTTTTATTTTATTTTTTTTTTTAACTTTTAATATCAGTGTCAGATTGATATCCATATGGTTAACTTCAGCACTGAACTTTTCAACTTTAAACTCTTGATATGATACCGAGGGCTTTATTCAGATAGCAGCAATAATATTTAATAACATCTTTTTAAAAACAATAAAATTTATATTTAATATTGCATTTATCAGAATAATCAGGATTAACAATTGAAACCAGGACAAAAAGAAATCTTTTAAAGACCAGTATGAATATAACTTTAGTAAAGTTACATTTGAAACAGCTGTTCAGTATTTAGAAACAATGATGTAGAAAACAGCCTGTATGCTTTCCAGCATAATTCTCCCTCCCTGTTGTTAGAATATTTGTATTTAAATACTCATTTCCAATCAATAATTGTTGACTGGCAGAAAAATTTGATTCTTCATTTACCATCAGTCTTTAAACAACTAGAGTAAAACTTACCTTGGGCAAATTCACTTCCTGAACTGATTGGTGCTACACTCCAAAGAGTTTGCTGGAAAGCTGCATCAACATGTAAGCTACCATTGCCATAGGAGAGATGCTAAAAACAGGAAAGGAGAGACTTTTACTGGGGGTTTAGTTACAAATCTCACTGCAATCACAATAATAGTATTAAACAATTTCTTTGCTATATCACATTTTTCCTATTTACTAAAAATCAGTCACAAAGACAGACCTTTGTGCTCTTCAGGAGACATTGGAAAAAAAGCTAGAAAACTAGTACAGTATATTTGCACCCAAATAACATACACAGATTACACAGAACAGTCAACACTTCGCGGGTCTTAGACAAATGCAAACACTCTGAAGAACCAATTGTTAAATGCTGCAGGAATCTTACACCAGTGCTCCACCTTTTGTACATCAAGGGATTTTCCATTAAGTTTAAATACTGTGAGGTGACATTAATCTGTACTTTGGGTGTAACTGAGCACTTAAAGATTTTTTTTGGCCACTGGCTTCCTCAAGTCATTAGATAAAAGAAAAAAAATAATGGAATTTGTAGGGCACTTGAGGGAGTTTCCAAAATAAATTCCTGCATAAATATTTTATAATACAAGCTAATCTGAAAATATCTTTCCCTGAAAGATTTTCTTACTGCCTAAGCATTCAATGGGTACATTTCTTTTTCTAAGAACTCTCTTCTAACAATCTTGTTTGTTTTAAGCTTCCATGTGATTTTCATCTCCTGCAATGGCATTGCTGTCTAAGAAATTCTAAGCTCAACGCCTATTAGCATATTATACACCACATCTATGCAAAGCCTTTGTCCTACACCATTCTACTGATATACCATAAGAATAGTAGTATTTGTCTCTACTTCTGTATGCTTATGACCAATATTAATAGGACTGAAGTGGCTATAGAGGTCAGAAAGAAGTAGATTCCCAACAATACGCATAGTATCCATTCTCCTGGCTGCATGCCGCATGAGATATCACAACAGCTCACTCATGTCTACGCCCATAACAGTTATGGACATACAAAGTAACAGAACTCACAAAAGCCATTTTTTCTACCACACCAGTGTCACTCAGCATATGCAATAGAGGATGTTTATTGAGCAAACAACCACTTTCACACTACCACAATTATCTAACTTAATCAGTAGCAGAATATGCTGTGAAATTGCAGTCCTCAGCACACCTCCAATCTCATTCCTGCCCTACTGACTTTAATTTTATTGTTAGATTTCATCTAACTTAGCTCACGTCACAGAATCCATTTAGGGACAATGAGCAATTCATCACAACCAAGCAAGGGCATTACTTTTTGTGGAGAATATATTACTCCAGGTAAGCAGAAGAGTAAAATCACCATGTCACTTCGATCTGTCATCAACAGAGCAGTTATTGTAACTTTTTACTGTTAATTAACTTATTTTCACACACTGTGGTATCAACTGAATTAACGCTAAAGGTTGTAGATAGAACACTGAACAAAAATTCATCACTGACTTCTCTCATCAGAGTATCATTTATTTTTAACAGTTATTTTCCCTCCAATTACAGCTCTACTGATAACACAAAGGTCTTAAGTGAAGAATTTTAAAGTTTGGAATACGAACACATTTCCTAACACACTACCACCACAGCAGATTAGAGAGTCTGTATTTGCAGTTCTTTCCCTCATGTCCCCAGATTGGTTGGTGAATTCTTCAATTTGCAAATGAAGACATAAGAAGATTTCTTTAACTATGAAGTTCTAAATTTGCTGCCTAAATCACCATCCACAGCTAACTACGAAATGAAGCCCTGACCCTCTAGAGGAAGTAATTTGTCAATGAATAATCAAGGAGTCAATTAGGTCACTTATATAGAGAAGGGGAGGGGAAAAGGAAAAAAAAAAGGAACAAGGAAAAAAGGATGCTGAGCTCTTTGTCATTGCCTAAATTTTCAGTGCTATATTTCAGAATCCCAGCATTGTTGTAAAGCAATCTGCAGCCCAAATAATTTAATACATAATTTATTCGGAGCTTATCGGCTTGGTTTGCTACTTTCAGCAGAATAAAATGGTCTAAAAGAAACAAATTCTGTAATGCAAAAATCACAATGTGGATGCGACACTCCATGTGACGTTGAGAAGCCTCCATGCCTTGTAGCAGCTTGCTGTCATCTATGAGGACAGCTTCTGGCATGTCTTTCAGGTATGAAGGAATAATATTTTCAGTGCAGAAATTTTTGGCATGTGTATATGCTAATACTGCCAGACATCACTCTTCTCCTGCATCATTTCTCTCCAGTATTGTTCTCTCTGCACTAATGTCCAAGCTTAGCCAAAAAGCTAGATTTGTCTTTCCAAACAGTGTGCAAATAATCTCCAAAAACAGCATTTAACCTGCCACAGGTTTCCAATCATGTTTCAAAAATAAATTACAATATTTTATGAGCACAAATAAACACTATAGTATAAGTGCAGTTTTTCACATTTAAACTCAAAGACTAAAATCTCCCAGAATAATACAGGTTTCCCAGCTGAACTGGCTGTCATATTCAGAACTCTATGCTGCTCTGTAGAAAAGTAACAAATCATCTCTCTGTTCCAAAGCCTTCAAGAAGAGCTCAGCAAAATCCAGCTCTCCAAGGAGCAAAGAAACCAAGATAATTTCCACAAGAACCCTTCAGCGGTGATTGCAGCAGTGCAACTGCATCTACATCTGCAAATAAGAAGATGATGTATTTTTAATTTTGCTGTCAGTACGCACAAGAGGAATACACAGATGCCATGGAGAAAAGATGCAGGCTGTACTTTGGAGATACAAATTGTTTCAACTTTTTTTTATGCAAGGAAAAAAAACAACTTAATATTCTCTCTCCAAAACATATACGTGTGAAGAGAAAAAAAAAAAAAAGACAGCCAATCAGTCTTCCTCTTAGTTAATGTGTGTTGATATCAACATGTCATCTAGTAGTATTTTTTTCAGCCTGCACATTATATTATTATGCCTTCAGCTTCATTCTCAGACAATGTGAGAATAGCAAAAGAAAAATAATAATTGAGAAAGCTTCTTCTCTGGCACAATTTGAGAACTGAATAAAAGGCAGAACACTTCCCAGAATGCCTCACTACTGCACACAACAGTGGCAATGACCATATTGCTTCATAAGAGTAAGCATAAGCTGGTACAGAGATGGAGACTGCAGATGTGTAGCCAAGAAAAGGATAAAATTTAATCTATTTCTTCTCTGTACTCAGAGGTTTTGACAGCCTTTGCTGTTCTCACTTTCTCTGTCTTAAAGTGACAGCAGCGATCAGGACACAGACTTCATTTTTCCACCATATAAGTGCCTTTTCTCAGTGCATCTGAGATGCATCCAAGAGCATCTGAGATGTTACAAGTTTTGAACTGATACATTCCCATAATAGGTAAACAAACAAGAATGCATTTATCAGAGTGAGGGAAAATACTTCACTGGTATCTCTGCTTTTTTTAGACAGCCTGAAAGCAAGCAAAGCTACAGAAAGAGATATCTACCTGAGAGATATTTATATCTTGGCAAAGAAGATAAAACATACATCACTGTATCTATAACAAAAAAAAACAAAAAAAACCAAAAAAAAACAAAAAAAAACAAGAATTTATTTCCCTTTTTTATTAGAAAAGGAAAAAAGTCTTCAAACAAAGAATAAAAAAAGAGGATTTAGTAAGCTTCAGCAAAAATCACCTACAACCCTTCCAAATTATTATCATGTATTATGATTAGAAACAAGTGCTTTCATTAACTAAATATTATTAATTTTGCAGAAGCAAGCATCGAAAGTTAAGAAAACAAATTAGTCTATAGAAACTCAAGGTGTTCTGGTATTTACAAAATACTACATTCTCCAATGACATGATCCCATATAACTTTTTTCAAGGAAGTGCTGTCCCATAGAATTAATGAGGAATACAGGATAAAGGGGCTCGTTTCATAAATAGTTGTTCAGCATTTTGTATCCTCCTCGATCTTCAGTCTGTAGCCTCATGCTTAATTCAACACAGTCAACATTTTAAAGTCTTGAGAAGAGAATTATAAATTTCCTCATAGGCATTTCCCTTGCTACAATAAATTACAGCATTTCAAAAACAAAACAAATACTAATGAAATAATTTTCTCAAAACCTTAAAGGAGTAGCATGACAGCACCATTTCCCAATGAGGAGTGGATGCACATAGCTTACAGTAAGAAATTGTCATTAACCTCGAATACCCCAAATAGAGATTGCAAAAAACAGTTTATTCCCACCATAAATTGCATTCTGTGCAGACCTAATGCTTAAGGCAAAGTTTTCCTTCTCATTTGTGGCAGACATCATGACTGAGAAACTCTAGGACCTTGAGCAGAAGAACAAGACCCCAAAGCCATGATTCAGGTACCCAGCTGGCAAGAGAAAAAAGATTCAGTGTCCATTTAAAAACAAGACTGCTATAAATGACAATCTGCTCAGCAAATTCCACAGCAAAGTCTGACAGAGAATCTAACTCTCCACTAAAACAATCAGCTAAGCATCATAATGCTCACTTCCAACTTCAATTCTCAACTTAATATTTTGTCTTGAAAGTCTTTTGTTCTATGGCCTCTGACACAGTCTTTCTGCTTCAATTATTAGCACTAAGATAGTGTTCCATACAAAGCTACTGTGACTGTACATTCAAGTGATTACATAACACATATTAGTTCTGGGTATTTTTACATTTTCTAACACCTACAACTTTTTGAAAGTGTAAGAAAATTATTTTTATGGTGTACTTTGTGTATCATTTTCCATTTATTTTATCTTTTTTTATCTTATCATTTATTTTTATCTTTTTTTTTTACTTAAACCACAGTTGCCATAGGTGGCATTATACTAACACCCACATGAATGAGATGTAGAGAAGAAACTTTTAAAACAACTTTCTAGGCACATATCACCTAAACTAACAGAAAATCACCAGAAGTAGTAGGCTGTCAGCGCTACCGTGGATGACAGGTGTTCTTTAATACAGTGGGTTTCGTAGACAGCTGTTGAAAAGGCAGCTTTCCAGTCTAATTGTTCCAGGCCTCTCCCACTTTCTTTCCTCTCCAAATCCTCATCCCAATCCCCTATCTCCCACCTAGCTAAACCAGCTTCTCAACCAAGTTGAGCCTAGCCTGCTAACATAATAAATATTTTCTTCTTCATCAAAAAGTTACCATCCTCAGCTTTTAACTGTAAATACACAGTGTATATAAATCTAACCCTCGGAAACTTACCAAACTTCACTCTTTGTCAAGAAATCTGAAGAATACCTCACCATCAGAAAAATAAAAATCCTTAATTGGACCTGATTAAAACTACTTGGTCTCAGCATCGAGTTGGATTCATAAGCTTTGTATGTCCACAATCCTAGCTATTGTGAAAGGTATTTGTTGCTACATTCCTTTAAGTGGCATAGAAAATAGGAGTTATTCAGCTCCACTACACTTCAAATGAATATACTGTGATTACTTTGTAACTTTCTTTTTTGTTCCATACACAGTGAGTTATCTTTACAATTCTGGGAAAGATTAAATGTGATATTGTTGGAAGGGTTACATTTTTCTGAAGTATGTGTCCAAAATACTGTTACTAATTTTCAGGTGTTCCAATAAAGTTACACTGATGAAGCAAGATTTTTATGAAATAGCCCTGTAGTAATTTAATGTAGCTGTGGGAAATAAAAATGGACTACAAGGGTGCTGTGTGCTCTGGAGGAAACCACAACATGCCCATTCAGTCTATACCTTTGAGTTCACAATTTCTAGATTTGAGATCTGTAGACCTGCAGCCCAATGGATTAAGTCTAATTCGCTAAGATAAAGAGACAACTTTCATGAAAAGTACTCACTAAATGGTAACTGGGTACTTCAGTCTTCATCATCTTTTAATTGTCTACTGCTAATAAAATTACTAAGTAGGTAGTAAAATCATAAATATTCAGATGACTGTGAAGCTTTATATTTCATCAGCTCTTCATTTGTCTGGAAACTCACATTTATAAAAATGTGGGAGTGAGCATAAAAGCAAATTTAATTTTGCTCAGTCCTTCCGTTTTACTATTAAATCACAATTGAATAACTGAAATTGCTTTAATAATATTCATTAAAATTTTGCTATAAATCTTTTTAAGATTATAATACAGATAAAAATACAAACAACATAGACTTGTGTAATTTCTCTCTACAGTGAAAATATAATTTGAGTATGCTGATATTTTGCATTGAAAATGCAGTATGGATATTAACCCCATGGGAGTTGTTAAAATTTATTGTATTGAAGGAAATCAGTCTCTGCAGCAATCATTTTGAGTATCAGGTCTCTACTTGTAAATGTACATGTGATAGCCTTGAGAATTAACAGCTACCACTCATGAGCCAACTAAAAAGATGATAAAGCTGAGAGGATTTACTAATTTAGAGTGTAGAGAGTACAATTCAGGCACATCCCTACATAGAAAAATGATCTGGAACAAAACTGAACTCCAGAAAGTAATTCACTCACTATGTAACTCACCATGCTTTTACTTAGGAGCTAAAATTACAGTACAATTCTATCCCTCTTTTCTATGTCTTCTCAAAAGAAGGGAGAACATGTTTAATTTTATCAAAAAGAGAAAAAACACATTATTTCTCGTTAAATTCTTCATTTCTTTTACTACATACCATAGAAACTATTCATGCAATAGTATTTCATAACGTAAGAATGAAATAAAGGCCACAGAATAAACATTAATGTTACAGAGTAAACAGTAACAGTTTTCTTGACAGTGCTAAAAATGAGCCCTCTTAAAAGTTCCTTTTTCATTTGTAACTACATTTACCAAATTACTGGGGCTGTTTTTTACTTTCAGATATTTTTTCATAGTTGTTGTTGGGTTTAGTTTGCTGATTTGTTTGGTTTGCTGATTTGTTTGGTTTGCTGATTTGTTTGGTTTCTGTTGTTGGGTTTTTTGTTTTAAGATAAAATAGCTTAGGTGCTTGCAATCCTATGCATAAATAAATAAATAAATGTCAAAGTGACAATGAGATACGTTGATGAGAAACTGAGGAACAGAGTTAATTAAACCACTGATAAAAGGCTGCTAACTCAAAGATTTAAAATATTTCCATTATATTGAATTAAGTATTCATTCAAGGAACAATTTAAGTACTTCATTTATGGCATGTCAGTAGCATCAAACGCTATACTATTCATAATCCTAAGAGCATACAATCCTTTTCAAAACCATTCCAAACATTCGAAAAAATTTAGCATAGAGTTTTAAGTCATATGACAGTAGTAGGAACTTCAGAACTTTAATAGGGACTACTAACATTTCAGTTATGTAACTCAGGAATATTCCTCTGAGTTTTCTTCTTCATTAGAAAAAATTTCAATTTGCATCCATTTTTTAAACAAACACAAATCCAATCAGTGGCTTACTGCATTCTCTGCATTTTTTTTAATGTGTTTTCAAATGCTAGTTTAGAATCCTTAATCTATACTTTTGTGGAGATTAAAATCTAAATAAGATTTTAATGTAATGTCTTTATTAACTTCTATAGAGAAGGCACCATTCAAATATTCTTACACTACTTACCAAGTATCTTTCAGAAGAGACACTGACTAAAATAAGGTCATCTCCAACACGCACTTTTTCTCCTTCTGATCGCTGCTTAGAAGCAGGATGGATAGTCCACCAGCACGCTTCACCTGTATCATTAAGTAACAAGAGAGAAAGAAATTGGCAAGAAAGTCCAAGGGTATCATCATTACATTTACAGTCACCTCAGTCCAAAAGTTCTCACCCAGTTTTCAGCTGGATAAAACAAGCTTTCATGCGTTTTCAATAACTAACATCATTCCTGTACCATCAAAGTGCTGGAAACTCAAGGTCAAGAAAAATGCAGAACAAGTCTTAAAATAGTCTTAATTTTTATATTGATACATATTTTTATAGGCCTCTATTCTGATTTTTAGACTGATTGTATTCCTGATTATACAGTCTTTTTAAACTAGTATTTACCTGTGGTGTCCTCTTGCAATCCTACATCAAATGCCAGCTTATCCATTGAAGATCGAGATGTTGAGAGGCAGCACAGATACTAAAAGAAAAAAAATCGCACATCATTTGTTATGCCTGCACTTGTGTCTGATAACACACTGGAATATAAAAATCTGCTTACACAACAGCAATTATTAAATTATCCCAATTAGTTACTGTCACAAACATAAATAAATGCTTGCCAATCTATATGGCTCTCAAGGAGACTTGATCAAGGTACAAGGTCTAAAATAAGCTCTCAGACTTTACCCACTTTCCACTGAGATAGGAATAGCAGTAATGGAAATAGGAGCTGATTATGTCCAAGTTCAGCTCCATGAAGACTCATCTATAGCTAAGCAGTTCTGAACCTGTATAATTGTTTAGGGAACTGAAAAGTAAGGCAAAATATGTGAACAAAGGAATTTCTTTTCCCACTCTGTTTCCAATAGGTTGCTATCTAGCTGCTGATTCAGTCACAGCTTATGCAATATGTAATATCCAAGGGAAAAGCACTGGGATATTATCAATTCAGCATAGACTGATGAGCAGAGAACTCAACAGTACGAAGCCAGACTTTATTTCTGCACTTACAGAGAAACGACTTCAGTTCATACTTCTAGGCATCTATACTTTTACTAAAATGTCCATAAACCTAGGGTAAAAAGATATTAATAGTTCTCCCAATATCAGTAAATGGCAACAGTCTAGGTACAGTCAAACACTGCTTTCATACATTAAATAAATTATTACTGCTATCAAATCCTGTTACATACCATGCCACTGTAGGAATGGCGCAGCAGGATTGCATGTCCATAGAGGAGTGTTCGATGACCACCACCTTGTGCAGACTGAAAAAGAAACAGTATACTGGTATGTTGGAAAAAAGGTCAGGCCTTTTGCAAAATAAACAAAAATAAATTTAAAAAATAAAATAAAATCACTGGACGGTTTTTATTTACCTGTCACAGAGAAGTATATTTCTTGAAAAAATTCTGCTCAGGTATTAGTTCAAGTACGTGACTTTGAATGCTTTCACCTTAGTTTTAATTGCCTCTGAATATAGTGAGTTTTAGTTAGAATAAAAAGAGTCCTTAGGACAAATCCTAGGTAGAATCTGGAGAAGCATATCTAAAAGCTCTTGACTTCTTCCATTTAGAGTTCCTCAAGTTACTAATGATGGAAAATGCTGTATTTTGTGCTCAGTCACAAGTCAGGTATAAAATATATTGCATAAAATCTGAATCCTTCTTCCTTGGGCTGAAAGCAGAAGGACCCCAGAGAACTGCAGCTCTGTTGTACTTCGTACTATCCTCTACACTGTTATATAACCTTAAAATCGCTTATTATTTCCTCATTTTTATATGTAAGAGATCTTCCAAGGGAGCTTCTTGTTTATTGTTCCCATCTTTACTAGAAAATACTAATTATTTATCAATCACGTTTAAGAGCAGCATTTTCAAGACTGCTTGCACTTCAGCATTTTAATACTAATGGACAGAATCCTTACATTCTTTAATCACAATCCTTACATACATTCATCATGGTTTCTGTTTATCTACCATCAGCTTAAACACTTGAAAGAACAAATAATCTCACTAAAGCACAAACAACCTTCCAGCTTTTGCTGAAGATCAACAAATTCCTTAACCTGAGATGCAGATGACTGACACCAATCAGGAGTAGAGACTGCCTGACAACACACTGTTAAGAGCTTAAACACACATTTATCTGACCGCCGCACACAGCATTATACACATATGGTCCTAGAAATCCATACGTAACTATTTCAAAATCTACTTGCAAGGAATATTCTTTCATGTAAGACACCTAACTTAGCATCTTTCATGAAGCATTCATACCCTTTATTTACCATAGTAGGCTGACCTCATGTTTAAATGAAGCATCAGATTCATTATAGAATAAACTGGAAAGAGACATCCTATGCAACCTCTACAGCACCTTCATTTCAGTGCTGAAGATCGATCTCACTGAATGGCTCTGCGGACAACCCATGGTTATTTTTCCTCATTTACTGATCATCCTTCCTTAACTTTTATCAATGAATATAGAGATTCACTGATCTCTGAGTTATTCAGTTATATCTATCAATTGTGAAAAAGCTAGTAGTTTAAAAATAAAAAATAAAAAGAGAGATAGAAAGCAGCTGCCAAGAATTCATGGCTTTTATCTTTAAAGAGAAGAGATTATCCTGATGGTCATTAAGTATTCTTTGTGTCTGAACAAACTGCAATGCCAGTTAAAATGCATGGAGATGCTTCAGCAGTCTCTCTGGAAGAGTGACTGACATGATTTTTATTAAGAAGGAATATAAGTCAAAGTCTTTGTCATAAACACAGTCTTGACAGTAAGACTTGAAGATTTAGCTTTGAACTACCAATACTACTGCTGCTTTTTCTACAAGGATGGACAGAGACATTTGATAATGTCAAGACCATAATGCCAAAGAAGAAAGCTGAATGACTGCTACATAACACATGATGAAGTGGAGAAAAACCATTCTGAATTTATTGTCTTATCAACACTTCAGATTTACCCATATATTTTAACAACATCCAGCATAGCCATCCAACTAATAAAATAACTAATATGGACAAAAGTCTGAAACCTCAATAACACTTTGCAGTAAATTGTTCTCCGTTAGCCGTAAAATTGACATAATACAAATAGATTTTGCTGCCAGCTGTACAAAATTGAAGAGGAATGCAGAAAAATCACAGTTGTGTTAACTTGCCCTTATTTGGGGCATATCCCTTATCCCTGTTAAGGTTATCCCTTAGTAACTGTTTTGATAAACACTCCGTTTCTACACAAACAGAAGAAAGACTGGCTCAAAAACTGCCAGTTACTGGGGGGCTGCTTTTTGTTTTTTGTTTTGTATTTTTAAAGATATTATTTTAGTCCTCTTAAAAAAAGTTATCTAAAAAAAAAAAAAATTATTTTGCTCATTAAAAAAATATAAGGGAGTTTGCTGTTCCTGTTTCTTAGCCAGAAAACAAAGAGTTGCAAGATCTTCCACATAAACACTTCTGAAAGGCAATTATCATCAAGCCAGACAGATGCAGGGAGAATGAAAAATTGAAACACAAAAAAATACAGGACAGAATGGAAGAGCAAGACGATGAAACTGTCTTCCATTTCAAACATTACCAGGTTACATACATGCTTGTAAGTCAATTTCGTATTTTAAAAGCTCATTTTGTACATACTTATTATTTAGCAGTTATTTTCATGCCTGAAAGTATGTAGTAAGTAGCTATTGGGCCACAGTTGTCAACTGAATGTGTCTTTGATTTCCAAAAGAATCCATTCTTACCTATAATGCTACAGAACTGAATTTTCTATAACTGTAAACAGTAAACTTCTAAAATAAAATTTCATTTAATTAAACTGAAATGAAACTAAATTGAAAACCAAAATAAAATCTAATGAATGGATTTCTATTGCAAAGATGCAGAATTACAAAACAAAGCAAATGGTTTGAATTTTAGGTACTCCTTTATGAAGCCAAAAGTTGGAATCAATTATCCTTTTTGCCCCCTTTCAACTTGGAATATTCTATGACCCTAAAGTGCACCAATAAGGTTTTATCAAATTTTTAGTAGCATTCAAAATCTGAAATTTCAGATTACATTGAAAATAAGACTTGCTGGAAGCAAATAAATGATATTTAAAACAATATTTTGTTTTACAAGTTTTTTTTTTTGTGGACTGCTTATGTAAAAGCCTTTCAGATCTTTCAGACATACATTAAAATGACTTTCACCTGCAACCATAGATGACTTTCATTTCTATCAAACAACTCCTAAAATTATCCTGGACAGACTACTACAAGTAGGTAATTCCACATTATCTACCATGAGTGTGATTTCATTTATGCTTTTAATTCATAGCATTCAGTCATTTCTATGTTGGACAACACAGTCCCTGAATAAAAGCAGGATGTAGAAAAACATATTTAGGTTCAAGGACTGAACCCGCTGAATTTTTAGAAGCTATGCCTCTCAGAAATATCAATCACATGAATGCTCTTCTTGGGATGTTATCCTCCAATAATTTGAAAATTAGAGTATAATGGTTTTGTACACATCAGACATATGTACAGACATTATCACCTGACAAATTAAAACAGACACTTCAGTGAAATTAATTCTCATAGTTGCAATTACACCACTGTACCTACTGTTGCATTAGTACACATGGTTCCATATATGCAAAGGTGCAGGAAATTATTCAGAGTATATATTCAGAGATGGAAAGAAATCACGAGGAATGAGATGGAAGAAAAAAAAAAAAAAAAACATGTTAAAGAAAATACTCAAGTTAGTTCTGACTGAGGAAACTAAAGAATTAGTGGAAAGAAAAAAAGTGTTTTGGACAGTAATTCAATTTACCTAAAGTATATCGCACACTGACAACAACTATGATTTTCACACTTGCAAAAGCAATGCTAGGAAATTACATCTCCAGCAGCACTGGAAAACTTGAAAATGATACAAGAAGAAAAGATTGCAAACAAAGCTATGGAGTGTGAGCTGAGGAGTCTTCCACAGTCTTCTTGCATGTAGAAAGATCTGTTTTCTTAAAAATATTTGGAGAGGAGAAGATGACAATCTCCTTTCCAAAGTAACAACATCCAGGCACAGATACTAGCATAAAAACATAAATGCTAATGAGACCCTTTTGTAATTACTATGTTCTTAGGACTGCCATTTACTGGCCCCAAACCCACAGTATGAAGCTACTTAGATTTTAAATATGCCAAGAGAATCAATTCACTTACATAAAGCATTGTGCTAACATATTCCTTTACCTCTCTTAACTAACAACAGCGCTGAAGGGCATATTCAACACCATTTAAAACCTCTTTCCATGTCTCACTGTAGCCTATATCCCATGTTGAAATGAAATAACAGGAAGTTCAGTAAGGCATTATATACACACATTATCCTATATGCATTGTAGTCTCCACATCTTTCTTTAAAATTGGTATTTCATTATGCTACATTTATTCAAGGAATTCACTACAAAACAGTAAGTGCTGCAAAAATTCAGGAGATAAGTATAGCTGATGGCTCTGCTGGCACCTGCTCTTCAATAAAGAAGGCCTCTATGACACACAAAATCAAAAGACGCTCCACACTTCTTTTTCAGTATGATTGGCACTTACCTCCTATTTTATAATACACCAAGCCAAAGAACAGAAATGGAGCTACATTAAATTATAGGTTTTCAATATTTACCTTGACTGAAAAGTACAGCATGTAATTATACTTCATATAAATATCACTTGAATAAATAAACAGGCCAATAAAAATCTTACTCAAGAGTAAAAAAAAGATTTAGAAGATTGGAACAATTGGTAATGATGACAAAGACTTCTGCCAGCACCGTGCTAAATGATCTCAATTTCAATAATATTGACTTCCTGGAAAGAAGATTAAACAGTCACATAATTAGAAACACTTCAAATGCACCTTGTGTTTAATATTTCCAGCACTAGATTTATGTTACCCTTCTCCAAAAGTGACGAACTTCACATCTGTGAAAAGCCAACACGGTAGCGGAAATGAATAAAAAATAAATAATATTGATCATCTGTTTTGAGCCCTCTATGTAAAACAAGCATTGATATTTCTGGCTGAGGTAATGCTTCTATTAAAAACTCCTACTTTCAAGCACTTACAGCAATTTAGGAGAAAATTGCCCAAAAGGAAATTTATTGATTTCTCCCTTGGTCTAGTTAAGATTTCTCTTCCCACTTCCTCCCCCTCTTTCTCTGCAGAGGAGATGGAAGAAATTATTAAAAATCTGCCTGGTTATTTTAGAGCTAACTAAGTGGAGGAGAGAGGCATTTTTTCACAGGGTAAGGACTTTTTTAAGCTTTTTCTGTTACTGTATGATACGAGGAATATGAGTCATCCTTGTCACTTGAGAAAGAAGCTCACAGATAAAGAATAAGACAGACAACCAAGTGGGAAGAAAAGATGGATCAGCAGAGGAGTCATATTAAGAAAACTCCTCTGACGTCATTAAATTTAGTGCCTGAAATAGCACTGCTTATCTAGACCCAAATTCCTCCCCAGCTCAGAATGACAACGAAGCAAGCAAGACTGTATCACAGAAGTGTGGGTTCACAGGAGATGAAAATCCTAAGTAAATCATTCTAGAACGCAAAAAGTAAAAAGTGTATAGCCAGCACATCTTGGATAAATCACATTCAACTATTCCAAATGAAAGTTATTTAGAATGCCTGGAAGCTCTCCAAACAACTTGTCTTATACTTAAAGAGGAAATAAATAAATAAATAAATAAATAAATAAATAAATAAATAAAGGAGGAAAGAAAAAAGGAAAAGAAAACACAGAGAGGAAGCAGACCTCTTGCTCACTGACCTGAGACCCAGTGGGCTGACCATTCACAACAATAGCCCTGTCACAGAAGAAAGAGCATACTGACCCTGCTCTGCCAAATGCCCAAGTGATCTTCAGGGAATTCTGCTGTTTACTCATTGTCTCAAGGCTCCTTGTTCAGCAGACAGTGTTTCATTCTCACAGAAAGGGTAACAATGAACTGAGAACTACAGGTATTGGCCCAGTACTCTGTCTCCACAGAGACAGATACCTGTCTTTCAGACCTTTGTGATCTGAAGAAGTCATCCTCAATTCAATCTAGAATCACTACGGTTTCTAAATCCATAGTTTTATAAAATTCAATATGTTCTTTTTCAGTGAAGGAAAGTTAGAATCTGATGTGTAAAATAAAAATAATGAATTAAATGACACCGGGAATTGACAGAGAATATAGTACTAAATGTTTTACTTGCTTACCTTCATCATAAATTTCTGTAGAGCCATGAGAGGGGGAGAAAAGAGAAAACGTGAAATGAACATTTGCTTTTCACGTGTTTAAAAATGGGATTTGTTCTCTCTAAAATAGTGAGTTGGATACACAGAACTACAAATCACATTTAAAAGGAACATTTATCATTGTAATTAGTGTAATTATAGCTTGTGCTGGAAAGCAAAACAGCTGCTCAGAACAGGGCTTCATCATTTTTTAAGATTTTTTTTTTGCTTTAAATAATATACCATATTATGTACTTATGGCTTAAAGATAAAACACTACAGGCAAAATAGATGCCATACCTGATCATCTTTAAATACTTGGTCTGCATAACAATTCAATGCATGTTATAAAGTCTTGCATTCAAAGAGTAGTGCTGGGAAGAAACACTACCACTGTAACAATTTATAACACGCAAATGCAGACAAAGTTAGGAAAATGAAAGTATTAATAATATTTCATGCATTTAATTTAAAAAAAAAAAAATGAAGTGCCACACTACTGATGTTAAAGGAATGTTGGGGTTAATTTTCACAGATGTGCTTAAGAGTACAAGGAGAGGTTACTTGCAGTGATCCTGCTTACTCTGCAAAAGATCTACGGTCACTTTTTCCTCTGTTGCTCTAACTATTTCATGCTTTGATATCTGAAATTTTGAAGCTAGGGAACGAAGTCCAACAGTAAACTTCTATCTCACATTGAAAAGAGTCTAAGTTGGTAGCCTCCAGGAAACACTGTGTGCTTTCACTTCATACAGGCTTTTAAAACAGAAATGTCTGTTCTCAGAGATGCAAAAGATTTTCTAGATAAATATTAAATAAATAGGAAGAAGAGTACAGTATGAAATGATGATGTCAAAGCGTTCCTCTCTTTTGGAAAATCTCCACTAAATCTGGAATTTAGTGTTCAGGTATTTGGAAACAAATTGAGCAAAACTAAATACTAGGAACATTGACTACCATCCTCATAAAATGATTACTCAAAATATAAACATAGATCAGCAGTACAATCATTTGGGGACTATTTTCCATCCCATTTCTTGCCCCAATATTTTGTCTGCTATTGATGAGTGACTCCAGAAGCTAACCAGAAGTCCTTGCTCAGCTCAGCACATTAATTTCTCATAAAACGTTTGCAACTCAACATGTTGTCATGGTTTTCATACTTGAAAATTAAACAGTGAGAACAGACCTGTAACTTGAAATTTCTTACTGTCATTCCAGTATCCACTACTCTTGAAAGGTTTTGTTCACCAAAGACTGATACCAAAATGTTAAAGTTATACATACTGATACAGTCACCACATACAACAAAGGATTGTTGTACACTAGAAGGCAATAATCATCTCAAAGGAAGAGATCAAACTGTGATGACTTTAGTTATACACAAATCCCTTACTCTATCTGTGAAGCTGAACTCCTGACAGTAGATGTTGGTCATGTTTATGTTTGAAATTCTGTGTTATATACACCCTTACTAAGCACACAGATGTATGCAATATCCAGTATGCCATGCAAGAATAGAAACCTAAGTCTTAAGAATTAACAAGGATGTGATTTATCTGCACTACACTGCTTCCAGCTAGTTAAGGAAGAGAGGTGTGCCTAAAATTAATCTGATTAAGATATATTAAGCTGCCATTCTACTTAGAGTGAAAATAAATATACAATAGAAGCTCTGTCTTGACTACAATTATCAGCTTAAGAAACTTTCTAATTCTACACCGTCTACAGTGAATTCAAGAATCCATCTGGGGTTCTCAACTGAGCGCCCAGAAGCGAAGGAGCAAGGTAATAATGAACTACTGACATCTTTTTGGACTACAGATAAAAACTGCTGTGCTGAACGCAAACTGAAATCAGCGCGGCTCTGATGATGGAAGTCATCAAAGACAGCATTAAACTTCTATAACAAACATGTTTCTCTAACATTAAAATCTTCTCAAAAGTTATCCTGAGAGAGCTAGAACTGGTAACTAAATCCAACTGACAACTCTATACCCATATTTCAATAACTTTTTAGCTGAATAATAATTTGGGCACAAAAGATAGCGTGAGTGGTTAGTGTTATAGAAATACCATAATTGCAAAGGAATGAACTCTGAGCATACAGCAAGAGGATTAACTCCATGCCTTGCACCATGACTTAAATAATGAACAAAGCTTCATTGGAGACAAGTAGTTACTTTAACATATCTTCAGTGCCATTTAGAGTAATTCATTGCATGTCCATGATTATTAATCAGAGTGACCTTCAACCATTAATTACCTAATAAATTGAATATATTCTCTGAGAATTTTTTATTCACACTGAGTTCTTTCACCTAAAAAGTTGCAAAATGAACCACTTTTTGCAGAAACATTTTCTCTTCCGTAAAGAATTTGGGTTCAAACTTTAAATATGACTGAGTGTAGAAGGAAGTCAATGTAGGAAATCATTTATTTATTCTCATACAGATCTTGAAAAAAAATTGAGAATGGGAGAAGATAGCACTTTATGACATTAAAATGATCAATCATAGGAAGTGCAGCAACTATGGAAAGACTACTTAAAAAACTACACCTACTGCTGTATTTTCAATTACATCTGCATTTCCAAACTTAGTATACCCTGCGTTTTAGTAGATGCCGATTGCAGTCCAGGTCTAATTCATAAAACCAAGAGAAAGTGATACAAACATTTTTTTTTTAAAAACTTTCTTCTTTCCATAGCAAAACTCTGTGTAAATCTGACCACATTTTTCCTTTAACAGAATGGTAGGATTTCTAACTGCATCTCTAACTGCATAGCCTTGGCAGTTCTCCTGCAGCTTGTTTTACAGATCTGAGAATTTCAAGCTATGTTCTGGGTATCAGTAGTACTGTAAACTGAAGCTAAATGTCTACACTTTCAGTTTACATGTTTTCTGTATTTTTTAATAGCTTTGAGTGAAAGTTTAACACTTCTTTGTAAGTAAACTTCTACAACAATAGTACAAAAGAGAATCTTTAAAAACTAAGAGGCATTAACCTCTAAGTGCCTAAGAGGCACTAACCTTAGCAGCTTAGGATTAATCACATTATTCTTATTATGCTCTTTCCATGTAGCCAAGAAGTCCAGGAATGGAGCTGAAATTCATTTTTGAAGTGCAAACCAAAAATCTAAGGAGTCAAATTGTATAATAGCCCCCAACTTTTGTGAATAGTTTTATTAACACCACATCCTTAGTGTCCTCAAAAGAGACTTAAATAGCTTATTTATTTGGGAGTGAGTGATAAAGTTAGGATGATGGAAAGAATAATGGATGTCACATGCCTATGATCTAATCTAAAACTGTCAAACTTACCACACTATAAGTATCAGAAACCAATGGCTCTATGTCCAGTCACAACTGCTGCTCCCCAGGGGCCTGTCTTGGGACTAGTATTCTTTAGCATCTTTATCAAGATGCCTTATGGGAAAGAGTTCATCCCTCAGCAAGTTTGCAGATGAATGGAGCTGAATGGTGCAGTAGACACAATGATGGAAAGGGACATCACCCAAAGGGACCTGGACAGGCTTTAGGAGTGGGCCCACAAGAATCTAATGAGATTCAACATTGCCAAGTGCAAGATGTTGCACATGGGTCAAGGCAATCCCAGATATGTGTGCAGCCAGGGAAAATAACTGATTAAGAACAGCCCTACAGATAAGGACTTGAGGTGGATGAAAGGTGTGACATAAGCCAGCAATCTGCATTGTAGCCCAGAACACCAACAGTATGATGGCTGCATCAAAAAAGGGGCTTAGAGCTTTAAGACATAAAGATCAACTTGTACATGGTTTGATGAGGATAGGACAAAGGAGGAATTGTTTTAAATGGAAAGAGTAGATTTATATTAGATGTTAGGAGGAAATTTTTACTCAGAGGGCAGTGAGACGTTGGAACAGGTTGCCCAGAGATGCTGTGAATGCCTCATCCTTGGAGATGTTCAAGGTCAGCATGGATGGGGTACTGGGCAGGTTTACAACCCTGCCCACGGTTGTAACTGGATGATCTTTAAGTTCTCTTCTGAACCAAGACATTCTATGCTTCTATGATTGATTCTGCACTGAAGCAGATCTATGCTCCTTACAGTCATGCCAACAGAGATACAATAGGAAAAAAAAGTTCAAGGAATACCTCAAGCTCACTTAGTTCTTACCTAAAATATCTTCAATAATCTTAAAGTGTAATAAAGATCTGGGGACAAAATTAAAACAATAATAGTAATTGAAGTGTTGAATAGTAGGACTGGAATCATTCATTAAAAAATTTCACTAGCAGACTTTATAGGCTCAAACAGTCCAAAAGTGAATAAATTAAGCTTAACTACATGAAACTGCTTCCAATAAGTTCAGTTATTAATCTTGTCACTAAGTTGGCATGAAGTTTGCTTAACTTAGGCTCTGGGATTGGACTCCAGGTTGTCTATAGATACACAGACATAAGTGAACAGACCTTGAACACTGGAAGATGTCTTATGGAGAGCTGCATATGTTAAAATGAGGTACTTAACCTCAGTGACCAGAAATCACATGTTCTATCATCTGTGCAACTGACAGCATTCTGCTGCCATTTAAATAATTTCTATTAAAATGCATCTTTATGTTTTGTGTGTCCCTTTAATGCATTCTGGATTAATTCAGAATGTACATCTGTAAGCTACCAGGGAATCATCTGGAATTACAGAGAGTGCTAAAAGCTGCCTTGCAGGGCAAATGAGGGATGACCTGAAATGAGATCATTTCATATTTGAAGTAAAGCCAGCACTCACTTCAGCTGCATCAGATAGGAGGCTGTCTGGATTACTGAACTGATCTACTAAGAAAAGGCTCCAGCTCACGCAAGTTGCAAAGAAACATTTAGCTCTGTTGTCATGGGAAACATTTCATTTTATCATGGTTAAAGAACATACTTCTGCAAAGCAG
The DNA here is from genome assembly GCF_054131305.1 of Coturnix japonica. Classification (NCBI taxonomy): domain Eukaryota; kingdom Metazoa; phylum Chordata; class Aves; order Galliformes; family Phasianidae; genus Coturnix; species Coturnix japonica. The sequence goes on from NC_140665.1 coordinate 36,523,811, forward strand.
CCTTTCTTAAAGATAAGATTCTGATGTTTCTAAATTCTGAAATTTAATTTAAAAAAAAAAAGGGGGGGGGGGGGGGGCGGGCGCAAATCTCACTGTATTTTCCAAGAATACACTCTTCAAATACTTCAGTCAAAAATCAAGCTATATTAGAGCATGAGGATTGTATATACAGATACCTGTATACTATTCAACTTCTCTATTACACTGTTTTTCTCTTTACAGCAAACCTGTTCCTAGGAATAAATTCCCAGAATCCAAAGATACAGAATCAAGTCCTCTAAGGTGTAATTAAAATGTTGGAAAAAATGAGAAGGCAATATAGCCACAACTATAGCTTTACAAATAATAATAATAATAATAAAATAAAAAAAAAAATTCAAGTTACTTCATACTGGTTTTGAAAAATATCCGATTCATTGACCATGAATAATGCCAGCATACCGATATAATGAACAGAAATTAACTTAACTGCATTTACTCATTAATAAACACTACAAGCATTTTTATATGTAGTGATATAGATAATTGGAAATACATTAGTAGAAAGTGAGCTGAAAGTCTTAAGGCACCATTTAAAATATGCACTTACCTACAGGCATGTCAAGCAAGCTATAACTTAATTCACTACTTGCTATAAACATGTAATTGCCAGAGATTAAAATTCTATAAACTCTAGCTGAAAGAAAGTAAGACCAGTGCTCTAGCAATGAAATTGGCCACAATCCAAAGGATGTCTGAATAATTTTTGATCATGTGCTGTGCAAATTAAATACAAAGAAATTATAGAGGTCTTTTAGGGTCCAAGCTTTCAGAGAGGCTTCTATCTTTTTTTTTTTTTTTTCCTTTTTTTAAGTGAACAAACAATTTTACACACAATTTTATGACCAGTAACTCATACATCTGCACATTATGATTACACTCAAAAGAAACATATGCAAACACGTCCCAAATTGGGGATTTATATTGGATGTCCACACAAATATGCATGGCATACACAGACACATTAGGAGAGGTCTTAGCAAAACATCCAGCTGAGAACTGTGCTTTGACTTCATTTGTTGTGAACTGTGATTTTTTTAAAATTCTGTAGCAGCTGTTCTCCATCTGAAATACTTAGTACATATAATAGATGCAGTTAGAAACAGTATCACCCGTTATTTATTAGTATTAATTATTGTCATGCATTTTAGGATTATGTTGTCTGTTGTCTGTATTGGAAAAGACAAGGTGGGTAACAGAATGGAGTAAAAACACTAGACAGCAAGGCTCAAAACTAAGAGACAATAACCACAAGAGTGCATTGCACAGTTCTAAGATCTAACTTAAAGGGAGAGATCATTGAGTTAACATGAAATTTGGTATGAAAATTCAGGAATGATCAGATCTTATATGGCCTTGTATTTGCCTCTCTTTTTGAGCCAAGCAAGTTGGAGATTCATGAGCACACAGGGTATAAGAACAGACAGCTTAGACTCAGTGGTAACATGAAACATTTGGGATCAAGTGAATAAAAGACAGAATCACATACCCATTTTTCCACATCAACTAGCTGTAGGAAGAAAAAGCAAGAAATCAGTAAATCTCTTTCTTTAAATACACCATATCAAAGTATATTTTGAACTTAATGTTTCACTTCCTTGGAAATGTATCTAGCATTAAAGAAAATGTATGAATAGAAGCTATTGTTTTGGCATCTTCTCTTTAAAATATCAGAGGCTCAATTTTTTTTCTCTTTATTTTATGAGAAACACTTAAAATTCTAGTTGTTCAAAATGTCCACTAAAATTTCAGATCACAGATAGTAAATGAAGACTGATGATGAATTAGTCGCACATTTTATTCTCTAGCAACTGGACAAAACTACAAAACAATTCCTCAAAAAAAAAACCAAAACATTTCTCCATGTACTCTTGAGTAAAGCTTTGTTCTAAGTGAATATTTTAGGTGTGAAAAGATTTAGTGATGGCTATTAAAGGTTTGTGATTTTAATGAAAGCTAAAAGTATGAAACCTACAACTATGGGACAAACATCAAACCTGGACCCAAGAGACTGAAGCACAAGAAAATAGAAGAAAAGAGAACTGAAACCAAAATGTCATTTTCCCACAGACAATAACAGAGAACCATTCTGAAAGCTTAAGCTTTTCTGATAAACAGCCTTTTTTTACACTAATTAAATAAACTAATTTAAAATTGCTCTCTCCAAAATTATCTGGATTATCATATAGTATCGGGAAAGTTAAACAAAACTAGAACAGATTTCAGCGGATTTGTTCTAAATACTAAAAATTGATAAATTTCTGAGGTAGATTTTTCTCTAGATTTAATACAGAAAACACTGCAGCATATCAAGCCTTCAGTGGTTTTGCTACAGGTACATATGGACCTTCTGTGAGCACGTTAAACACAACATTTGGAACTATTCAAAAAGATAACATAGTACAAATTTTGACTAATTTCTGAAACCAGTAGCAAACTATTTGGATTCCAGATGCTTCTGAAATTACTGTAATGGAAAACAATGAATTCAGTTCTTATCTTTAAAAATGATATTATTCAGAGCATATTTCCTCATTTTTCAATATTTTAATTTTAATTAAAATGGTTTTTCATTTTATATTTTAAAGCATTTATATATCAGCACGTTCTGCTCATACACAGAGATTTGAAACCACATCTGAACTGTGTGCTAATTAATATCAACTTGTAAGGATTTTTAATTTGATCATTCCTATCTCTCCTGTGAGATGTAGACTGCATCTAGATTTTTAATAGGAGTTCCATGAGCTTAGTAACCAACTTCAACTGCAGAAATTTCTTTCTTGCTTTTCATACATCTTTTTTCACATTATATATGCATTATGAACTCAACCATCACAAGCAATTTGACAGTGCAATGCTACTGTTCCAAAATTTAAATGAACAATTCAATCTATATCAGTTTCAGAAAGATCTCTCAAAGCTCATTGAGCATTGAGTTGTACAACCAATTATCTTATAACCACTGGATTGACTGCTCACTTTAATGGGCACTATCTAGGTTCAAAAGTCAAGTAATTATAAACCATGCATGCTACATCTATATTTGTATACCCATCTTCAAAAGGAAGCAACAATAGTCTTTGACATGTGCCAAAGGCACCTTCACTCTGTAGTTCTTGAGGACAATCACATGAACCAATTTTGTACAGTTGTCAAATCCTACAGTAATTATGAAAATAGAATACTACGAATGAATCCAAAGGAATCTGCTTCTGAAAGTATGGTCTTCCACTTAACACAATGCACACCACAATAAAATATTACATTTTCAGTTCTCAGCACATTCCATCCTTTTGCTGTGTTCCTCTGCAGAGACCTCCCAAACCAGATGTGCTCACTTTTCTCTACCCATCTGCAAGAGTGCTTTTCTAACTGCTCAAGTTATGAGAAGACATTTCTTCCCTATAGGTCACTTTGTCCAAAGTTTTAAACTTTCCTGTGTAATATATGGAATTAAAATTTTCTTAGCTTTTACTCTGTGGAACTTATACTGGAAGACAACTTCAAGGTATTTGGAATTCAATTTTAACAGTGGAAAATGTCACAAGCATGACTAGATAAATATACTTACTTGCCCTGAAATTCCTGCTGAAGTACATTCAACTAAAAGTAACTACAAGAACTCTTAACCAAGATCTAATGCAGATAAAATAAGTGTAAAGCTTACATGAATAGAAACAAAAAGGTACAATAATCACCTCATCCTAGTACTGTGTTAGTCTAATTTGTGTTAGACTTAACCTATAATTCAGATAGCAAGGAAAAAGATATCTCACAGCATCTCTAAATACAGATTCAGTTTCACACTGATAACTGCCTTCAGCTGAGAGAGCTGGGGCTGTTCATCCTGGAGAAGAGAAGGCTCCAGGGAGATGAGACGGCAGCTTTCAGTATCTAACATGTGGCTATAAGAAAGAAGCAGATGGTCTAGCATGGTCTGTTGTGATAGGACAAGGAGAAAAGATTTCAAACTAAAACAGGGGAGATTTAGACTGGATATAAGGAAGACATTTTAGACAATAAGAGCAGTGAGGTACTGGAACAGGTCTCCCATAAAGGAAGTGGATATCCCATTCTTGGGGACAGTCAAGGTCAGACTAGATAGGGCTTTAGGCAACCTGTGCTAGCTGTAGGTGTCCCTGTTCACTGAAGGGGAATTGGACTCTAAGGGTCTCTCTTCCAACTCAAATGATTCTATTTTATTCTATTTACAGACTAAAATCCATTTGTTCCCTTCTCTCAGTACACATTCAACAAATGTGTACAAAAATCAGGAAAAACAAATGTTCTAAGTTTAAAATTCTTTTAGCTACATACACTCATAAGTACTTCAACGATCTGCATTTGCAGCCCCAGTCTTCCAGCCAAGAGTTCATCTTATATTCATTTAATCCAATCTGGAAGACTGGTTTTCCAACAGTTTTTACTGCCAGATGCAGATCTCCACTGTTACATTACACAGACATAAAAGCCAGTTAAAACAGCAGGAATGTAGTTCTTTTACCTCTCTTTTCTACTGTCTAAGGATCTATGAACAAAACAGAGAGAAGTAGAGGTACTGTTCCACCACTATGGGGCATCGTTCACAAACTCACCTTTTACATTTCGACATGAAGCAAGATTACACAGAACCGCACTGACAAATACAGCACCCTTCATTATCAGTGCACAAAGCTGGAAAGTCAGCTACTTTAAACTTTACACAGCAGCCTACCATTCAGTTCTGACTTGAACACTGTCTACTTTCATCTTGCTGAGCAGCATACAAAAATATGAAACTTTGTTCTATACTATATAGGAGAACCTTAGCTGAGCAGGGTTAATAACATTACCCACTGTTTGTAAAAATGTAACATACATTATCGTGATCCACAGATTGGATTGTAACCTGAAATAATCTCACTGAATCAATGCATTCCAGCTAGTGCACACTGCATCTTCTTCCACAATTACATTCATTTTTCTGAACAGGAATAGGAACATCTTATGAGATAAGTAATGTATTTGGGGGTTTGTTGTTATTCTGTTGTTGGTTGGGACTTCTTTTTTGTTTAATTGTTGTTTGTTTCTTTTGGGTTTTTGCTTGTTTGTTTGCTTTTTTCATTTCTCAGTTGAGGAAACTGAGCACTATAATCCTCTAACCAGAATTAAGCAAGATGAAATAAGGTCTTCTTTTCTGCTACAATACTTGATTATCTTCACTGTTCACCTTGATTTCCTGCATTTAATATTCAACAAGGTAACTGATGATGAGCATTCTCTTCTCTGGACTGTCTTCCATTTTAGATTTGTATACGAAATACTTCTAGTGCTGTGCTTATATACCTGTTAGGTATAGATCCATCTCCATACACAACACTCATCAGAGAGAACTAAATTTGTCTTTCTCACAGAGTCAGTTTCTACTGACCATCATCCTGGGAAGAAAAACTTAAGTACATTACAGATCCAACAATTACATTAACCCTGGGAAAAGGCCTACCATCTATCTCCAAAACAGCAAACTAGTCTCAGATGATAAAAGTGCTCATCTTTCTGGCATCCTCATTCCAAATACACTCTCATTCCAAATACAGCACACTCAAAAGGGGAGTATATCTATCAGGCTAGAAATATTTGCTTGTCACAATTCTTTGAGATGAAATAGATAATGATTATTTTTTTCCTGTTCTTGCCTTTTCCTAAGGATTTACATAATGCAAAAATACTGCGCACGCACTCCTTGATTTCTTACAGTACTTACATTTGATCAAAGTGCAGCAGATCAAAGCCAAGTCTTATTCTTTTTGTGCCTCCTTTGAAATGGTTTGCTAACAGTCACGTCTGATGTTAAATAAGCTACACTGAGTAGAAAATGACAGTATTTGCTTTATCTAGAAAACTTTTATTCCTGTTAGCTCTGCAGCATCTCTATAATATCCAAGAAAAATCCAGACTTTAAGTAGAATGAGCTTCTAAATTACATTATCTTTTCATAAAGTTTTCTACTTCTATCTGATTCATCCATCTGCTTGATACAAAGACTCAGACGCATAAAGTGATTTGACCTTCATTTCGTTCTTTCCTTTCTTCTCCTCTTCTTTCTTTGCACTACGAATTTATGTTACACAAATTCAAAGTTTAGAAGGGCAAACCTTGCAATAAGACTATGCAGCCTTTGTCTGCCAGACATAACAGCTCCAACTCACTTCAGGACTCACCGCTGACTGGAGAAGACTTATCCTAAGAATTTCTGAGGAGAAGTGCTACTGCACTGATTTGTTACTTCAGTGAATTATGTCTGTCACCTGTAGACAAAACTAACCCCAATAAAAATTATCTAACTGCAGAAATAGTAAGATATTATTCATATGTTTTGCTTAAAAGTTTCATTAAAAAAATAATGTTTACCCACTAAGCCATGCCACTCAGTACAACATCTGAACATTTCTTGAACACCTTCGAGGTGCTGACTCCACCACCTCTCCCTGGGCAACCCAATGCATCATATGACCACTGTTTCAGAGTAGAAATTTTTCCTGATGTCCAACATGAAACTCCCTTGACACAGCTTGAGGCTGTTCCCTCTAATCCTATCATTAGTTACACAGAAGAGGCTGATCCTTACCTCACCACAACATCCTTTCAGGGAGTTATAGAGTGCAACAAGATATCTTCTGAGCCTCCTCTTCTCCAGACTAAACAATCCCAGATCTCTCAGTTACTCCTAACAAGGCTCGTTTGCCAGACCCTCACCAGCTTTGTTGCCCTTCTCTGGACATGCTCCAGGGCATCAAAATCTTTCTTCCAGTGAGGGGCTCAGAACTGAACACTGAACAGTACACAAGAACTCAGCCGTGGCTGAGTACAGAGGGACTGTCACCTCCCTGCTCCTGCTGTCGGCTCTATTTCTGATACAAGCCAGGATGCCATTGGTCTTCTTGACCACCTGTGCACACTGTTGGCTCATATTCAGCTGAGCACTGACTAGTACCTCCTGGTCTGTTTCCCCAACACATTCTTCCTGTCACTCTGTCTCAAGCCTGTAGAAGTGCATGAGGTTGTTGTAGCCAGAATTCAGGACCTCAGCACTCTGTCTCATTGAACTTCATCCTATTGGCCTCAGCCCAGCTATACAGATTGCCCAGATCCCTCTGTAAGGCCTTCCTACCCTGCAGGCAAATCAACACTTCCTGACAACCTGGTGTCACCTTAAACATAGTGAAGGTACAGTCAAACTTCTAGTCATGCTAGCAAACTTTAAAACATTTTGAGCCCATCTCAAACAGTTTTCAGATTTCAGAGACTTTATTAACTAATCTCTTGGTGAACTAGAGAGCTTTAATTGGTAGGAGCACATTTAACTACTAATTTTCAGCATTTTTCGGAGAAGTATTCAAGAAATCAGCTCATCAACACCTATTAAGAGAAAAGGAGGTTTACCATTTTCTATCTTAATGAGAGATGGATTCACTCTCCACACCATTCTACAAAAATAAAGCTGCCAGCAATGTGTGTTTTATCTTGCACTTACTAAGCAATTAACAAAGTCAAAGCTCCACAATTGGAGATGATCTGACTTATTCTAAAATCCACCAGCCACAGTTACTCTCCCTTCCAAAAATGCATCCAACTCCTTTCCTGCAGCACAGAAAACATAATCAGTTCTGCGAGGGAGCACAGATTTTCCCTGTTTCTTGAACACAAAAACAGAATTACAGATGCAAGGCACTTGTATGTGATGATTCCTTCATACAAGGCCATTCAGATTTGTGGAGAACGGCTGTATTCTGATCCTTCGGCAAAGACTACACCACATACAACACTAGACAGCAGCTTGCTGGTCAGCAGCATAGAAAAATAGTTTTATTAAAATATGGCACCAGGAGAAATGATTAATCAGCCATGACTGGATGATTAGATGGGAGTTAATAAGCTCAAGATGTAATTTACCTGGAACTGTGCTGTAACTGATGGGTATCTGCAGACCACACTTTCCTGAAAAATGAAGCTGTCAAGTACTGGCTTAGAGGTTGCAAAATATTATTTATTTATTTTAAATACAGATATGGTTTAGATAGAACAGGCACGTAACGCATGCAACCAAATGGTTGTGTTCTGTTAATAAGATCTGGCATGGATTTAACGAATGCAGAAATCTGAAGAACTCGTAGCATTTAATTACAGTGTTTTAGTACAATATTACTGAGATGTTTCACTAACAATTAATGGATGCACTTTTCTACGGTTATTTTCTCATGTTGTCTGGAAACAATTTTTTGTCTTTTTTTTTCCCCCTCACATTGTCCTAATGTAATTATTTTGGATCTGGAATTTTATTTTGGAAAGGAAAAAAAGTGGAAAGGCAGGCATGCTGTGACATCTAGAGCAAAACAAGGACATTCCAGAACATTACTAACAGAAGAAAGAAAAGCCAAACACTACTGGTGTCAGTAACGAGCCTGAACACTGATCATGCAGCCCTGCTCTGAAGTTAAGGTTTCTGTCAGCAACAATAATGAGAAAAAAAAAAAAAGAAAAACACTATCAATCTGGCAGCCATGGAAAGCACGCAGCAGATCAAAAGTTACAGCATAAATGAAGGATATGAGGTTTATCAAAAGAAATTTGGAACAGAATAAAAATAACCTCGAATAAGAATAAGATAAATATTCCAATGAAAAAGAAACTGAAAATTGTCTTTCATTATCACAATTTGAAATCCACACACACACACATATATATATATATATATATATATATATATATATATATATAAATCCACAGATTTATATTGGAAAGAACAAATCATTCAATATGCAACACTTCATATACTAACAACCTGATTAAATATGCATAGAGGCAACAGGAGTTGCTAACATCAAGCTGCAAAACAGATTAAGCTTTTAGCTAGTAATTTGCTTAAGTATCCATGTAGAGACAAGTGAATGTCATGACTCTGTGTTACTCCCTTAAATCATCACCTTCCCAGCCTCCTTTTAGTGGGAAGTGCTTATTTCTCTCTGAATCTCAAGGCTGTCAAGGACAGGTACAACAGAGTCCTGAGCAGCCTGATCTAGTGGGTGGCAATTCTACCCACAGCATTTGTTTGGAACTGGATGATCTTTAAGATCCTTTCCAACCCAAACTCTTCTGATTCTATGATTAGTCCAGTCGTGCTCATAGTCTGGACAGAACCAATAAGCCAAAATCAAACTGATGGAAAAGAAAACAGTCTGCTCAGAGCTAAGAAGTAAAAGGGTTGAAAGTTCATTTCAAGGGAAGCATCTAAACCTATAATACATTGGTTTAAATACACTCCAAATAATTATGAAAAAAGAATTTAGTAAATGCTTTCCCATGTACTCAAATACAACAATGGTTGTATTTGTAGCCTCCAAATCCTCAGGATGTTTGCAAAGTGGTCTGTGCTGAAAGACTTCCTGAGCAAGAGAATCTAAGAGGAGGAAGAGAGAAGAAAGAAACAAATGTCAAAAATGAATCCTTAAATGGTTTACCACACAAGGTCAGAATTTTTGTGCTGCACCATAAGACTCGAGAAATTATTATCTTTTTACCATGAAGAGTACCAAGTCAGTTTATTCCATAAATCCCTAGCTTGAGCTATTAAATATCCTAAAGGGATACAGTAAGGCATTATTTTGTCTACTGTTTTACATTAAGCCAAAAAAATTCCTTAAATCACCTATGAAGTGATTAGGATTTCATGAGGGGAAAAAAAATAGTAATAGAAATCACTGGGATTTCAAAAGATATCTCACTAATCCACCATATGCACTCTTTCTCCTCTCAATCCATGCCAGCGTATTTATGACAGAGAATGGATTGGGTAAGTGGGCTTCATCCCTAGTTGCCTTTACTGCAAGAAGTGTTTCCTATATTTCCTGTTTCTCAGGAATCCTCTCTAAAATCCTAATCTCTAATCCTCTCTAAAAACAGAGATTTAAATTTCACTTAGAAAACCGACTGACATAAATAAGTACTGATAGCTCAGAAAGGTCACTAACACACACACCTGCTTGTGAGGCTGTTGGCTTTAGCATAGCTACTAAAAGAAAATATTTGATGGCTCAGAAGCACTACTACCTACCATAATCTGAAAGCAAACCTTTTCAGCAAAACAACACTGCCTAGTCATCAAGGAATGGCTGAGCACCATGTCATTTTTCCATAGACAGTTTTCAGGCTTAACATTCATTAACATTCTCACTGGACCTGACACTTTAGCTGATATGTTTAAGATTCATCTAGTGACATAGCAAACATGGATTCAAATTTCTTATTGTCACTGGGAGCTGCACACATACACACATGTGAATTCTCATGACTACAGTGCCTGTCCTGTCCAGCAGTAACTGTCCAGGAAACCATACAGGTTTATCACCAAATCTGATGCTTAACACAAGCAATGCGGACATGATCCCTGCTTCTTCCAAAACTCAGCTGCGTCCCATTCTCTATTTAGGATTATAAAGGATTAATAAGAAAGAAGGGGACAGACTCTTCACTCTGTCAGAATACAACAAGAGAAAATAACGTCAGATTAAAAGATTGGAGGTGCAGATTGGATATGAGGAAGAAGTTTTATATAATAAGGTTGGCAAGGTATAAAAATAGGTTGCCCAGAGAGATGGTGGATATCCTATTCTTGGAAGCATTCAAAATCAGTCTGGACAGAGCTCTGGACAACCTATGCCATCTTTATCCATTTCTGTTAATTACAGGGGAGTTGGACTAAATGACCTTTAAAAGGTCCTTTCCAATACAAATGATTCTTTCTGTCCAGTACTATTCACATTCACAGACTTAGCTCCACCACTTCTTTCAAATGGTTCACATGTATCTGGCATTCAAATACAGCCCCTATGGGGAGGGCCATATAAACCTGAACAGCATGTAAGCCAATGATGCCTGTAGAGCATCATTATCACTAAAAGCACCCCAAGGTGTAGAACTCTGCAGAGAAAAAGAGTTAGAAACAAAGCTACATTAGGAAAACCTACTAATCACCACAGAAGGTATTGGTATGATATATCCTGGAGGATCAGCCCCCTGACACATTTCAAGAGAAGAAATTAATGCCCTGTCTAATCTTCCAGATGCAGTTGTTCTGAAGTCCTATGGAGTTGCCTGACAGCAGACGACTTTCTTGTTACGCAGCACTGCAGACACCATTAACGTTTCCCATACTCCCAGCCCATGTAACACTGACATGCAGTTCCTACACTGACAGCATTTTATACCAACCATCTGAATATACATTAAACTCACCACTATAAGCCTCAAAAAAGAGACAAAGGATCCCTCCATTTATGAAATTTTTCACACACATTTAGCTAAGTACTCCAGAAAGCTAAAGTCTGCAAAAAGTTTTTATACCACAAATGCAAATACTGATCTTTTCTCATATGTAATTTGAGGTGTTAAACACAGCATTTTAAATCAGTTCAAAAATAGCGTGGTTTAAACAAACAACTGTGAGCACTACAAAATGAGGAAAATATGATGCCTGAGTATCACGCTATCCAGATTTGAGCCCAGCTGTGAGCTCATCTGGTAATTAATGAAAAGTTGTACTAATATTACACATAAAGCAATATCAGAAAATTATCATATACAACCACAAGCAATTTCAATTCAAAAATCTTTTCTTCTATAAAGCATCAGGCTTGTCATTTTCAAGAGAATTATGCTAAGTTTTACAAAATGATATTAGCAATAAAGCAAACATTAACAAGATAGAAAATGACATTTTACCTATAAACCTTAATTTCAATCAATTCATAATATTATTTCATAACGTACTCTTCCACAGTACGTCATTACACTTTTGATATGAACTCTGCCTCATTCAAGATGCAAAACAGAAAGGTTAGTTATTATTATTTTTTTTTATTTAATCCCAGTTCCATATGCAACCAGTGTACTGGATATACAGTGTACTGGACTCAAGGGGAGACCTTATTGCTCTCTATAACTTCCTGAAGGGAGGTTGTAGTCGGCCTTTTTTCTCATGTAGACAGTGATAGAACTAGAGGGAATGGTTCCAGGCTGCAGCAGAGGAGATTCAGGCTGGACATTAGGAAATATAACTTTCGGAAAAGGTAGTCAGGCACTGGAACGCACTGCCCAGGAAGATGGTGGAGACACCGACCATGGGAGTGTTCAAGAAACGTTTGGATGTTGTACTGGGGGATATGATTTAGATGGGAAGTATTGGTGATGGTTGGACTGGATGAACTTCTAGGTCTTTTCCAACCTTGATAATTCTGTGATTCTGTGATATTCATCATAATTAAATGTCATCAAATCACAGTGCTAATTACTGTTATACTAATCTCACAGTCAGTCATTCAATTTTTACAATATTCCAGACTAAATTTCAATACACCGAGGACTAAAAAACAGATTTACTAAAATGAAAATATATGCAAATCTGACAGTCAAGTTTAAGATGTCTGAGACTTGATCCGAACATTATTTCACATTCTGTGTATAACTTCCACCAGCTGCATGCACATCTCTAAGACCTCTGTACCTGGACAAGTTAGTCGTGAGGTATCAAAACATACAAAACTAGGAATAATACAATGGTCAATTACAATTCATATGCTTGGGCAGTAATTTTGTAGCAAGACTGACCTAGTGTTTTGACTTCTCTAGAGAATTATCCGGTAGCTTTAAGAAAATAACTCTGGCTTTACATAGGATTGTTCAGCACACTGGAACAGCACCAAAATATGGGGATTTGAGGAGGCTTGTCTTTTATTTTGTCAAATGCAATTCAGAACAGTACTGCTGCAATAACTTGTGTGGTTCTCTATGAAAAATGTAACCACCCTATTTACAGTTTCTCTGTGCTTAAAATTTGTATCTTAAGGAAAAAAAAAAAAACAAAAACAAAAACAAAAAAAAACACCACCAACTCCACAACTTCACAGGGAATCTTTTCTTTACTGAATGCTGAATGTTGCAATCATTTACACTAACTAGCTAGTGATTATATAGATGGCAAGGGGATAATACCTAAGAGAACTGACTGGTAAAAAACAGAAGCAGACAATCCATTTATTTTCTCACCCAAACCGAGAGACTCACTGCAAACCTTGAGCTACCCCTACTAATCTCTCTGCCAATATTTCTCAGCAGCCTTCATGGCAGCTCACTACATCAAACTGGCAGTTTCATGTACTCCATTCAATTTCATCTGGGTGCTTTTTGTACAGATATTCTCAATTTCTTTCCCAGGTGCACTTGGAACCCAAAGCAACTCTAACTTCAATTTCTGTGCCTCATCTCTTGAAGCTACATAAAACTGCAGTTCCTGGGAAAGGCTGGTGGGGGTCATCTTCATACCAGTGTCCACCTGTCTAACTACAGAGCTTTCCCATTCTACCCCCTTGGCAGAACTGAACTGGTTGCAGTTTTCTTCGCATTCAAACCCACTGCAAAGTTCAGATGTTCCAATATGATTATTTTGTACATCCGTTTTCTGATTTCAGGACTGATACTCATAATCAAGAGGGCTTCTGGAGCAATCAAAATTTGCAAAGAAAGTCAACTTACAGTTCTGTGCTACTATCTCCATGAAAATTGTCACAGTGAAGTCAATCAGAAAAAGAGTAAAATGTGAAACTGCAGCAAATTCATCTGGTACAAAGTCATCACGTAACACTCATTAAAAGCATTTACGTTTCTTCACTGAGGTAGAAAATGTGAAATAAGATATATTCACATTTTTCTAATACTGCCCCCAAAATCATGTAGGAGTATTTCTCAGGAATTAATACCAGCACTGACAGTGCTTTACATCTTCATTACCAGGTAATGACTGGAAAGCATAGGAAACCTCAGTGGCCTGAAGCTGCTAGGAATAGCTGCTATACAAATATTCAAGGTAAAAATGCAAAAAGAAACAAACCAAAAACACATAGAAGAGTTCAGAAGTCAATATGACAACTAAGATCAACCAGTGGGAAAGTAATAGAGGATTAAACGCTACCTTTTATTTTGAATACCTTTAAACGAAATTCAGGCAGTGAGCTCACATCAAGTCTTTGGTCTTCACAATGTTCAGCAAGTATCAGTGAATGCCAGTGGGTGCCATGTTTTTCCACATGGGAGAATTCCACACATTCAATTTCACACATCCAAGCTTTGTGCTTGAGTGGCAGATGTAATTTTGTCAAACTGCATCTCTGCTGCTATCTGTCATGTGGCAACAAAATGTAACAGAATACCGGTAGGGAGATATAACCTCCACTGCCATACCACCACCATCTGCCTCTGACATCATGGGACACTATAATACAATAGGAGACTAAATTACTTTCAGATCAGCCCTTATACATAGCATATGGTGTCATTCAAAATCGTAATTACTTATACATTCACTTTCTTGCTACAAATGACATGCAATGAGATTCATATTATCAGCAGTATGCCTAATAAGTTATCAAAAGCCGTTGTTTGATGCAATTGGCCACAGAAACAACAGAGAGAAAAACAACTCTGGCTCAATGTAGAATAAGCAAATTTGGAACATCTCTCCTGCAAAAGTCATTAAAACACCATTCCCACACAGAAATACAACATTCCAACATGTGTAGCTGACTGTTATAAGTAATCAACACATGTAGTACAAAGCTTGTCCCTTAGCAGAGGAACTGAAGATCACACAAAATTTGCTGCTAAAATTGAAAAGAAAGAAAAAAGATATAAAAAACCTATAGTCTCATACTCTTCTATGTATGCCTGAGCAAGAAAAGACCATGTGCATGTTTCACATTGGCAGGACACAGCACAAAGCAGCAATGAAGTAACTTAACTCATGAACCTCTCAACCAGATGGGCTTCTCCTACCCTCTGTGCTCCTACTATATGCAACAAGAAAATCAAGATGATTTGGCACCCACTGGTCTTTTGGTAGACCAAAGTGAAACAAGAACTGGCAGAAAGTTTCTGTGAATGAACAAATTTACCATGAGTTCTCTGTCACTTCAGTGAAAACGTAATATAACATCTCTTGTGCAAACTAAGGCACATAACATTAATAAAAGTTAAAGTAAACTACATACCATGTGTATTTATATATGTCAGATACAGTGAGTCTTTTTACTAGCTGTTGGCACTTAACATACAACCCAGAGTGAGAATAGATCACCCAGGGTGAGAATAGATGGCCTAGGGATTTTCCGGTCTTAAATTCTTTATAAAACCTATGGGTTTCCATTTTCACATTTCACCTGCTTTCTTATTAATAAAAAGTTGTCCCCAAAAGCTAAGTCAAAATAATAAAATAATAACAATAATAATACCTGGATAGTAGCCCCTTCTAGGACAGAGCACACATAATGTGTAATAAACATAGAAACACTCACCTCCTGTAACTCCTACCCCCACCCTCCCCCTCTCCCCCCCCTCCCCAAAAAAAGGCAGAAAGATAATTTTTGAACACATCAGCCTGACTGATTTATATCGTAAAGAAAATGAAGGACTGAAAATACATTCCTTTGCAGAATTATCTTCACTAGAAAACTGAATTCATAGTGAATTCAGATTGCAGTAATAATTCTTCAAGGAGCTGCTATACTTTTTTCTCCTAAGTGATAGAAAGTAGTGTTGGTCTAAATAAAAATTGACACTTCCTAAAAGGTACAGCACTACAGATATGTTCACAAATTACTTCTCTCAAAACTTAAAGTAACCACATCAGTCATCAGATGTTAAATCAGATATGAAGCTGTCTACATAAGTATCTACCCTATGAAAAATACCAATTCACATTTACATATTTTTTATAGAAAGCACAAATCATTTACATTCAGTAACTCCAGTATTACCATTATTTCTGGCTTCCAGAGACTTACTAGGAAGATAAATAATTGCACTGACAATTATTTGACCTTGTCAGTATACAGGCCATGTTTTATGAGGTTATTCTCCTCTAATATCAATACATCAGTATGCAAGGCACACACAGGCAAATTGCTAATGTACTTGTACAGAAGCTAGGCAAAATCTGCCGTATAAACCTATTCATCATTCAGTGAACATCAACTATCTGGGTTGGTATAGCTGTAGCTGTATCTTCTGCTAGCGCTGGGTGTTGAGAGCACGGTAAACTACTCTGTAAAAAGGTAATAAACGAATGCAGAGACTTTGCTTAATCTTTCCTATGTGTTTTTCAGAAGACCAGCAAGCACATCTATCATTCAGTTACAACTGCCATTTCCAAACACATAAAGAGGGATACTAATTTAGAAGTATCAATCTGCATACTCTGAGACCACCTCTTCTTTAAATGTGCTTCTCATTCCCCTGTTAAAGTCAGTCTTTTTGGAGAACAAATTCCCAAGGACAGTACACATTTTGGATCATCCATTAGATTTCCTTTTCCAAATTCATTGATTTCCATATACCCTTTTCAGTTTCAGTACCTGGCATTTTACGACTATAGTATATTAAAGTTTGTTTCTCAAGGCATTCCCAGAAACCAGAGGCAAGCTCCTCTCCCGTCAGCTTTCTTGAGTGAAAGAAAAATTCTTGTGCCTACAGCCAAAACTCCCATGTCATTCTTCCCTACTTACCTGTTTAAAGAATTTGGGTTGGAGCATAGCATTCTCATTAGTACTATAGCTCATATGTGAAACGGTAAACCACATCATAGCTAATAAAATGAATTACACAAGAGAACAAAAAATAATACTAATATGATTTATTCATAAACATCTATTTGCTAGTCAAAAATAATTATCATTATTCCTATATTTTTCTTCCTGCAGAGTGCAAAAACATGTCAGTTTCCACTGAGACTCACTAACAGTACATTTTCAGCTGTAAACCTGTGTTACGGCATATACCAAAAGTCATTTTAAAACCACCTCACAGTCTCACTTGATACAGTTAGAAGTCATCAAAAGTCTTAACTGTTCTAAACAAATGATCCACCTTCATATTTCTCATAACGTAGGACACTGAATCGAAACATTCCCATATATCTAGACTGATCTGCAACACGCTGAAAAGGTAAGGTATTTATGAACCTGGCAAGCTCCATTGCAAACTGCAAATGTTCAGAATTTTACAAAATTATACTACTTCTGTAGCAAAGGAAGTTTAAATGTAAGCAATTCATTACACTCGAAGCTTGTATCAGTCACTACAAAAAATGCATTACAGTGGGGAAAAAAAGTTGTACTTTACAAGATGAAGGAAGAAGTGAAGATTTAACAGCTTACCCCTTCTGCCTTCTCCTCTGTGTTAGCCAGCATTTCCTGCAGGGCTCGTACTGACAGAGACTGCTCAAGCACAAAGGTGCAGATGGACAAATCAGGCGGCACATTCTAGATGGAACAAAAATGTAAGATCACATTAGTGACAGGTCTGCTGAACCTTGAATTTCTCTAAATTTCAGCAAATACAAGAGATCTGCTGTATCTGAGGCCAGCATCACATCCTGGGCTGCATCAGCTAATACCAGCCAGCAAGTCAGAAGCAATTCTTCCCCTCTGAGGTGCTGTATCCTGTTTGGGTCCTCCTGACATGAGACAGACACCAGCAAGCTGCACTGAGTTCCACAGAGGATCACCAAGACAGTCATAGTTGTAGGACCCATACCAAAAGGAGAGGCTGAGGAAGCTTGAATGGAAGGAAAGGGGACTCTTGCAGATCTTTGCCAGTCTATGGGTGTTTATAGGGAAAATGGAGCCAAACTCTTCTTGGAGATGTTCATGAAAGGAAAAGGAGCAGAGAAAGAAGATGTACCAAAGAAAATTACAATTAGATATTAGGGGAAGAAAAAAATTCATCCTGAGAGTAGAAAACATTGTCAAAGGCCATTTCAACCCACAGTGGCATTCAAAACTTATCTGAGAAAGTTCCAAAAACAGTCTTAACTAACTTCAGAGCTCAAATAATTAGTCATTTATATTCCTCAGCTTAGAAGGTTACCTGCGCTGATCAGGGGGCAGGACCTCTCCAAGATTCATTTCAACCCAATTTGTTTGCATGATTGCACCAGAGAGGCACTGTTATTGTATAATGGAAGTAAGATAAGAAGAAACACATTTCTATCTTTAGAAATCTTTTAGAAGGCAGACAGTAGTGAATGCAAATCACAACATAGACAACAGCAGAAATTGAGAACAAGATAACAGTGAAAATATTGAAAACTCAACCACTAGGTGGTTGACAAGGTAGGTAGGTAAACAAGCACCACTTTGTATGTCTGCAAGCCTCTCACTTCAGATGTTTGCTGAACTCAAAAGATCTTCCTCAGAAGAGGAAGCCTTAATTATTTTCTTCATTTTTGCTTCTTTTTTTTTGTTCTCCTATTTTTTCTCAGCCACTAAATAAGTTAGACTGTGGAGACAATATTCAATCTTTGAGCTACTGGTAGTCGCAAGATTTCATCCTTATGATGGTTTCCAGGTCAAAATGAATTTTCTGTAGCAGAAACATAAGTCACTGAGTGTCAAGGCTAAACCACTGTCTTCACAACCTTTCAGGATTGTATGCTTCTCCATATTCTATTCTACCTGGGCTAAAACAGGAGTCTTGTAAAATCCTATAAAATAAAAACAGGCTCTTGTGGTTAGGAAAAAAAAAAAAAAAATACTATTCAAAGCCTAATCATCCAGACAAACATAGAAATTACTACTAAAATTCTAACAGGCTTGTAATGCGGGAATGCCCAAGTTACAAAAGAACAAAGGAAAAAATTAGACTGTATGTATCAGGGACTAAAGTTGTAAACATGCACATTTATTCAAACTGTGCAGTTTGAAGAAGCCTCTTCCAAAGCCTTTAACACAAAACTGTAAAAGGTAATTCTAAATGTAATTCCATTCCTTTATACATATATATATATATACATATATATATAATTACAAAAAGAAAAAAAAAGTTTATTTAAATTACTTGGTTTATTTATATTAACTGCAGCTTCTTCGGTTGTAGTTCATTTGTCCTAACTTTACAGCAATTTAAGTCTGTTTAGTAATTAATAAACATTTCCTTACCTTCCACTATTTATATTTCAGTAAAAAAAAAATTTAAAACAAAGCTTAAATTTAGTCACATCAAAAACATTAAAAATCACCCTCTTTTGCATGGGAGTTCTACTTATTCATTCAGTGATACTTGTACATAAAATCTTTTTAATCTGACTCTTCCAGGAATCAGGTCCCAGCTTACTTTTAAGTGTTCTTGTTGCCATTCTTTTTTTTTAGTGTTTACTTAGATATCTTAACAGTCCTCTCAATAATAGCAGTAAGACAACAGACAACTCATCAGATTAATAAGAACTACCTTAATCCCATGTTTTACGAAGTGGGAAAGAGGACATTCAAACTTTGCAGGTTACAGTGTGTTGTTTCTGCTCAATAAACGTGAATACAACTCTCCATTGCAGAAAGTCTCCCAGAAATTAACAGTGTAACGGCCCAGCTCACCTCAAGTTCTCCTTGGTGAGAACTGATCGACAAGGTTTAAAAACATACTGCTCAGAAATGAGCCAGGGCTCTATTTTCTGTAAGTGTTTGGTTTTAATTTATACACTGTAGCAATGCTCCTGTTATTGCTATCATTTACAGTAAGATTTTTCCTGGCATAATATGCATCTCACATAAAATTCCATAAACTACTAACTTTCCCTACATCTTATATCTGCTAAAAGATGGAAAAATCCTCCATCGTTGCACTCAGTGATCAAACCATCACAACCAGGCCACTCCCCCTTCATCAATTCCATTCTCCTTTACATTCAACAAAGCCACAAGCATTAAATCTGAGAAATGAAGTCCCAGAGAACATTTTGCCGCTAGCCTCCTGGCAGGTAACACACACTTTGAACAGCCAGAGAGCAATAAAGGAAAAGCATATTAAATTGTTTTGCTTTAATGAAGTGAAAGAGGCACCTTCTTATAGTCTAGCAAAATGTTAGAGACGGTTCCTTTTTCCCCAGGCAAGGAGCAGTGCCTCAGCTCTACTGTAAGCACACCCAGCCACATTGTGGCCCCTCAGGAGCAACATGGACACATATCTTCCAAGATCTCAGGGCTGATGCACTTACTGACACTTGCAGTGAGCACATGAATCATACTTCTCCTGTCTGGCAGCTCCCCACCCACAACCTCTCTATGGAGGATCCAAGGCATGGCTGCATTCTGCATACAGTAATTACAGTACAGGCCT
Organism: Coturnix japonica; assembly: GCF_054131305.1. Classification (NCBI taxonomy): domain Eukaryota; kingdom Metazoa; phylum Chordata; class Aves; order Galliformes; family Phasianidae; genus Coturnix; species Coturnix japonica. Next base: position 36,544,049 of record NC_140665.1, read on the forward strand.
AGCTGGGACAGAAGCACCACATGTGGAACTGACAACATATTTAATATAAAGGCATGCTGTGGTGCATATTGCTGCCTAACATTTCTGATAGAGAAAATATCTTCATAAAAATCATGCAGACTTCGTTTCCAGTCCTGAAAGTGACCACACAGTATAACGACTGCAATGGGAAGCTATAGTAACAAAGTTGCAGTAACAGGCTTTACTCAGATGCGCAGACAAGATTAATGACTAATTAAGTAATTAAGTACTTTGCTTTATAATTTCTTTGATAGACTATAAATACACCGTCAAATTATCAAAAGATTTAAAATATTTTGGTGTGTGTCGAGCAATCAGGCACTGATGCATGCTTTTAATGAATACCAAAGCAACCTGTAACCAGCTGGAAATTTTCAGCAGTTTAATAATAATAATTAATCATTAATTTTGAGTAGAAAATAATGCAAACTGAAAACATGATCAAATGAAAAGAGATCAACAGATATAAATAAGCATACTGATAAACATTTACATTGTCATCCTCTTCTTCTATCTTCTTTATCAAGCAAACAGCTTGATAAAAAATAAGTTATGAAACAAACTAGGAACTCAATTCAAAAGTAGAGTCGGGACAGCTAGAAGAAAAATAATTAATATTAACTGTTTCTATTGACACTTCATCTCTGCATGTAGCAGCACCTTACAATCTGAAAAACTAAAAAAAATAGTAAAATAATCCTCACATTAAATGTTTAAAGCTTTTATATTACTGAAGTAATTACTAGATTATTTAGAGAATTTTAGATTTCTTTATTCTTCCTGTGTACACTCATTTTCCATACTAATATTTGCTTAGTAAATTGTGTTTTCCTCCATGGAAGGTAGATTTGCAAATTAGATAATCATAACCTTTATTAAAAAGGTGTTATATGCGAAGCTTGTGAAATGCTATTTTAAGATATTTGTAACTGTAGTCCAACCCACAAATGAATCATGGATGCTGGATGCCTTCAATTATGCACTTTTCCAGATTTCAGTGAATTAGCATTTACAAGCAAAATATAGTATGATGACTAAAAAACTAAGAGGCTGTTTTAAAATGCAGTCTCCCTACCATTACCATGAGCACCACACAATGCTAACCCAGAATAACATATGACTTGCTCATAAAATATGGTACATACAATCCTGCAAATGTAAACAGAATTTCTGCCACATGAAGATTAGTACAGAACTGAAGAATATTATATATTGTCAGCAAACATGATTCCATCCCTAGAAATAAGCAACGTTACTTTCAGCTTTATTTCTTTACCTAGTTATTTGAAAATTTCCAAGTTGCTTTTCTAGGTTCATAGCTGCTTTTATTTCTACTCTGACCTCAATAGTCATCATCACCCTTCAATAAAATCATTAGTATTTCATGAGATGGATGAGAAGAAAATCATTTTGCAATGACATATTACATCTGTGAGGCTGAATTGAACAAATTTAATCTACTGAGATTTCATATAAATAAAAAAAAGTAAATTCATAGCAGGAATTATTATCTTCAACATGCTGCATGCTTTCCAAGTCTCCCATCAAAAGCAACCTACATCTTTTCTCTCAAATTAACCATTCTGTATCGTCAAGTTTTCAAGGCTGTCTTCAACTGACATATAATACGTAACCAACAAGCAATGTTGTTCTCAAAGATAGCCACGTGCTTTTTCATTGCAATTTATTGTCTCTACCAAATTTAATTATTCTAAAATTACTCTACTTAAAGGCAAAAAGCTCCAAACAGTATGCAGGAAAGAAGTTCAACTGAACTGTCAGTGAATTTAACAGACACTTCTTGCACAGGAAGAATACACTGCGTAAGTAGTCACAAAGAAAGACTTGTGTATTTGTGTTCCTAGGAAGAGCTTTCAAATAATGAAATTATTGAGAAATAATTACAAGGATTAAAAATCAATATTTGTATAGCAATACTACAGGTGTTTTTAATTAGCTAACCAATTTCATCATTCTCTTCCATGGCTTTGATAAGGTAACTTTTAATGAAGTAGCCTCTGGCATGAAAGAATAGGATGAAGCTTTTTTTTCAATTCCATATGCATAGCTGATCACAGTAACAACTGAGCTTGTTTTGTACACAATGGGCACTCAAATGATTTCTTAGCAGATCCTCTTAGACTTATAAGGAATAGTATGTTTGCTTTCTATGACCTCCATCTATTCTTCTCATGAAGTCCCTATACTCTATATTTTTCTTTTTAACTAGCTCTCCCATAGTAATCAAAATATCACAGAGCTTTGGCACTTTTCCTCATATGCACAGAAACAACTTGTCCCTGCTGTGTCTGTTAATGATCAGTACACACCTTGATGGTTTTAATGTTTGCTGAACTATCCCAAGCAATTCATCCTATGTAACCTAAAGACATTTGAATGATGGCTGTGAAGATTTTTATTCATATTTCCCTGGATAATTGCCTTATTTATCACAAGGTGCAAACACTGAACTGTGCAACTAGAACTGACACTCAGAGAAGTGCCAAGAAAACCTCAAACTCCTTACTAGCTGTTAGCATTAAAAGACATACAGATGTGAGACAAAAGTAGAGTTTACAGGATTGTTAAGAGAAGATTTTATCAGGCTCTTGAAATCAGCCTAGTGACATTCAAATTATATATTTATTTTAATGGTGTTTAAGAAGCCAGTTCTCATAGAAAGGCAATGTTTTTTATGGATGACATCTCTGTAAACATTTCAAGAAAAGAGTACAAATACCTGGAAACTTAATGTATTCTTTATAACTAGTTGGGAGTTAAGACAGGACCTAAGGAGCAAAATCCAAAAAGCACTCCAAGAACTCATCATATTTGCAAGATTATCTTCCTGTGAGACATGAAGAGCTGTCCCACTCAGTTAAGAAAAACTTTTGCTTCAGCCCTTCCAGCTCACCCAGCTATCCAGCCAGCAAGCAGAGGTAGCAAAGAAGTAGACCCACACAACCCTGCTTTATCAAATACTTCTGCTGAAGCACAGGGAACTATAAAACTTCTTTTAGCCTGTAAAGGGTATTTGGAAGAGCCATGACAAAAAAAGAGAGAGAGAAAGCACATCTTAAGCTAATTAATTGTAAGAAATATTACATAGGATGGGAATATGCAACTATACATCATATGTGATTTCCCATAGCATTTTGCCTGTCCTCCAGGTATTGGCTAAGTGTTGATTCCCATGAGAGAACATGGACCGGAGGTGTCAAAGTGGTTTGTTGTCAGCATCAAGTCCACCACTTATACCCATGGACTTTTAAACAAACAGCAAACGTCCAAAAATTATCATGGAAAATTAAGTAAAATCCAGGAAAAGCATCCCAAACTCTGACCTTCTGCGTTTATGCACACCGTTTGAACATGCAATTATTTGTTACTGTCTGGTGACTTTATTTTTCTTAAATACTAAAAAGAGATAATGCACTTTTGCTTAAGAAATTAAAGTTATGCCCGTGTTTGTTTATCCCAACACTTCTGCCACCATTTAGAGAGTTATGAAATCCTACTAGTATTTTATTAACACAGTATTTGACTTTTAAGCATGAAGGCAAAAAACATTCAACTTCTCATCCCTTTCAAATTGCTCAGTTTCCTCCTTTCAATCCAGAGTATCGATAAACTAGCACCCTGAATTGAATGGTGCAATTACTCTCTTGGTAGCAAGTTATGGCATCCATCGGCGTGAAAGGACAAATATTTCTCCTCAGTTTTCATGGGAAAGTCACATGGCAGAAAGACAAGAGTCTTGCAGATCAGCACATAAAAAACAGATGGCTGGCTACTCTTTTGTTTCACTCATTTTCCCAAAAGCATTTCAAGCATTCAGTATTGGTTGCATAGCCAACTTGACACTTCTAGTTTACACACTTGTCTAAAGGGCTTGAAATAAGCATTTGTACTTTCATGTGTTCTTAGCCTGAAGAGTAAGGAATCTTACTGTCTGTTAATTATTTCTGATTTTCAGATTCTCAACCAAATATCAGCACAATTAAAACCTGCTTTGCTACTGTTCCACTTATGCAACCAAAAAACATGCTGCTGTAAAGCCCATCAGAGAATATATTTGAATGCATCATAATGTCAGCTAGGCAAGACAATGCAGCAAGCTTCGAGATGCTGTGGTCATGCTCACATTGGACATCTACTGCCTGTGCCTGTCCTCGAACAAGAAACATATACAACAAATGAGAACTCCCATCAAAAGAAGTCCAAATATTCCGGCTTTCTTCTTTAATTACTTTATTAACCTTTCTAGGGCTTACAATTTATTGTAAAATTAGAATGATGTGGTGGAAAAAATAATCTGCTTCCAACCTTCAGTGCTTATTCTATACAGGTTGACCAAGAAATTATCCAGATAATTAAGAGTTGGAAGACTTCAATACTATTTGGAAACAGATAAAGCCAGCATGCAATTATAAGATAACTTCTTTTTCATAGGAAAAGTACTAAAAAGAGCAGGATTCTGAAACTAAATCTTAGCGAACTGATAAGTCTTTAGCAGCTTGCAAAACACTCACTAAATCAATTACAGGATTGCACACCACATATCTGACCTTCTTACATTATGTTTCTATTTTCATAGCAGTATCTCTGCTGAGATTGCCCAGCTTAATATCTGCTTTTTATGTATTCATCCTCAAAAAATGAGAGGCTTGAAAATTTAGCAGAAATATATAGTCATAAAGGGAAACTGATTTAATGGGATCTTCAGATCTTATTCACTCTATGTCACAAGTTGAATTCCATACATCTCTACATTAAATAAAAACACCCACCATGCACACCACCCTCATCACGTTTCTGTAAATACTTCAATACTATTGTTTTGTGGTTTTTTTCTAATAAGAGATAAACACTGAAGTAAGTCACAAATTAAATTTTAGACTAAAGTTACAACTCATGATTTGTTTCTGAAATTTCAGAAACCACACAGCTTTGGTTTACTTTTCTTGTTGGATATTTTATGTTCCAAACAGCCTGAAAAATATATCAAGAGAATTAAAAGTAAAAAGAGCATTTGAAATTTGTCTTGTATTGATTAGCTGATAACAGATACAATGTATGCAACCATTATCATACATACTATGTTTTTATACAGTGGAATCACTTGGAATATTAAGATCATCTAATTCTTAACTGTAAAATTAATCAGATTGTGTCTTTCAGTTTTTGTGGTTGTTTTTTTGTTTTGGTTTGGTTTTTTAATAAATCTTCAATATTTCTGAAATATAAAAGAAAAAAGTGCACGCAAAATACAGTACTAATAAAGCATCTGATATGCCCCTAGAAGTCACATGCTGAAGGATGGTTAAGAAAAGCAGGGGTCCGTATTAGGAATTCGCAAAAATATAAGTCTAGGACAATAGCTGATGTCCATTACACGTATTTGACCTCAGACTGGTACTCTGCCCTTGATATCTAGCTACGATTCATATGCAGCACTACTGCTTGCATTAAAGTGGACCACAACCCATTATAAATAGAAAATATTCTTCAGGACGTGAGAGGAAATTTTTAACTGGCTTAAAAATTCTGCTGGTTCCCCTAATTACCATATGTCTCCTGTAATATTTTCTATGCTGTCTCTTCAATAATGCAACAGTAACATTGCATGGCCAAAGACATTAGGGAGAAAAACATCTTTATTTACTCCTATTTACCAAATCCTTAAAGCAAAGTTGATTGCAGTTTTACGGCTCCCTCAGTAGTTACTTCTCCTAACGCTTTAAATGATCTCATCCTAGGAACAGTCAGCATTTAAAAAATTTAGCAAGAATGAGCTCCTTGGGTTTTCTTTTGCTTACTTCTTTTCCCCAGGCTCCTGAAGAATGAGTAGAATACTGCTTCACCAAATGCCAGGAAAAGACTGCATGAGCAAGTAAGCACAGGAAACTGATATGAAATTTACACTGTATTTCTTAAAGTCAAGAACGTTCATGAGTTTTATATAGTGTGAGAGAGACTGTAGATTTAATATCCAAATTTACAGATAATAAATTCAATAAATAGATTTTTCTGAACTTGCAGGCAACTAGCACCACAACCTCTTCCATCCCTGCACATTTTTATTGTTTAAAAGATCCACTTAAAACAGGGTAGCATGAATGATTTTATCAAGATCTCTGCTATTACAATGAATCATTAATATCCTACTGAAAAATTTATTGTGATGAATAATACATTCAAAATGATGAGACAGAAAATGAAGCATTACTCTGCAATGTACCGGGGAACCAAAGGGATGTTATGGAAGTTGTCAAGCTAAAAAAAACATCACTCCTGGAACTAAATCTTTCTAGATGCCATTTCGAATGCTTTACCTTTATTTCATCCTCTCCCCAAATATTTTTATTGTAATTGAAGAAAAAGCAAACACATTAAGAAACATTCCTGCAATGTTTCTTCCCATTCTAAAGTTATTAAGTCCAGGAATAACCTTTTGGTCACTAAACCAGCTCTTATCCTAAAGTGACACTTCTCTGTATTCTTTGAAATTTATTTGAGCATGCATAATTGTGAAATACAAACCCTCGTTATGCCTTTTTTTAAATTTATTTATTTTTTTCCAAAATACTTTATCTGTTGCATATACAGCAGAGTTAGCAGGATTGGGTAATAAACTGATTAAACAGCTTTGATACTTGCAACATTACTCTACTAGGTTAGGGAGTTAGAAGGGCTTAAAGTAATAATAAAGTCAATGTAAATGGTTTAGAATGAAAACTTACACAAGCAGAATAATGACTCTTTCCTGTGGCCTAAAAAATTAGCATAACCAAACATGCCTTTCTATTGCAGAACCTAACAGTTGCACTGCAGTACTCTACTGAGTTCTGGCAAACAAAATAGCAAGCACACTGATAAGGTGGACTTCTGATGCTAAACAAAAATCACAGCACTAGGATACAGGCAAAGAGCTGTCATGAAGAGTTGATTCAATTTTGAAAGGGAATGAAATATGCATTACACAATTGATAGATTTGTTTTGTCCATTCTGGTATACAGATTTTTTTATAGTAAATCAAAGCTGGCAACATTACAAACATTCTTGCTCCAAGAACAACATATAAAATAGTAAGCAGTACCTTAGAATTTGATGTGGATTCCAAAAAGCAAAGCCTGTTGCCAAATCCTTCTGCAGCAAGACACAATTTCTGTTGCTCCTTGTGAACTGTTGCAGTGCACTGCAGAACCACTTCATCATCCTTCCAAAATAAAAACAAACCATACGGAACAGTGGTTATACTTCTGACATGGGAAAGCATGTACAAATTTACCCATGATTACAAGTAGAATTGAATCTCAGCATATTTTAATTCTCTGATTAGAGAAAGTGGGCAAAACAATGAAAATAATTGTAATTCCTATACATGAGTTTTTTCTGTTTTCCTATCATTGTAATAAAAAACAGTAAGTATAAAATATAAATGTTAAAGCAATAAATCTTCGCAGCGATTTAGTCATAGAAGATGTTAAATCCTGATAGATATATATAAATTCTATTTATATTCCAGTTTCATAATGAAATATATCCACAAGCTGGAGAATCCCTTTTCAGAAACAACATTGTACTTCCATAGACAGAGACTGACAGCAGAGCAAGACTACCACATTTACTACATAAATTTCTATCAGTTTAATTATGTACCACCTATTCTTGTTCTTTCTTTTTTTAAAGGAAGTTTGGAATGAGTTCTACACAGCCTACCTGCAAAAATCACTGACAGCTTCAAAAGTATAATTCAGTTTTGAATTAAGTCTCTGACAAACTTAATTTTATTTAACCATCTAATACACCATAACCTTGCGTGTTCAAGCTGACTGCAACACAATTACACACTATCACCACACACACATACATTATGTAGACAACAATTGCTGAAGGACTAAGAAAAAGAATAGAGCAACTGCTAAATTCCCTGAAGCACAAATATTCCCAATTTGTTTTCCTAACATTTTTTCTTCTTTTGCGTTACAGTAAAACACGTTAATAATAAAGGCAAATTATATGGAATACAGCATATTTAAAAGAATAGGAGTTTGGAAGAAAGGGCAAGGGCAGAGAGCTAAAAGCCCTTCAGATGTTAGCATGGACTGACAGAACATTCTATTATTCTTATTCCGCTGAATACTCATCACTTTGATACACATCTGCCAGTTTCCTCCATGGAAACTGGAAAATTTGATATTATTTCCACAGTAATTTGCTAAAACCACAGCAGCCTTCATTACTAAGCTCAAAGATGCTGCCTTTTTGTTTTGCTGTTTTCAGATACAGGAAAAATGGGATCAAAAGAGTAAGAGAAATTAAGTGCCAGTAACCACAAGTTCTGTGTAGAAAGTGGTGCTGTCATTTATTATCAGATGTGGAAGATATTTACTATAACAGCAAGATAGTCTAGAGACTGATATATCTCCACTTACTTCAAATAAGAAGAAGTCCCCCCTGAAAAGCTACCCACTTAGCGTAGGTACTTCATTGGATGGCTCTTTCAACCATTCCCATTTTTCTCCTGGTCTGGATTTGAACTTCTTCAAACCACGCTTCAGAACCTGGAAGTACAGTCGTCTCCATTCCACAAATGGAAAGTAAGGAGCAAGGATGATTGCCTACCCAAAGTAACAGAGTTTGCTGAAGGGATAGCAGAATCATTACTTAGATTTCTAAACTGACAATCTGAGTCAGAAAGCTATTCTCCCACCCAAGCACCATCTTGGTTAAAATCCATTAATTTTAGTAAATCCTTCAGTCTCGGCCAATACATCAGTTCATAATTTTAAGGATCCCATATCTTCCAGCAAAAAGGCATTCTGCTGCTTGCAATAAGTCAGATATCTGCACTAACTCAAACAGCATGAGCTTTTGATCATCACACAACTATGTTTGTCATTTTGATTCTCAGAGACGTTTTGAACAAGTAGCTAGATTCTGTGTATATTACAAAACCCTAATAGTTTTCAGACATCCAGTTTTGAAAAGCAAGGAGAGTCGCTGAAGAAAGAACAGCTCCTATCAGCCTAGCAGATTCTTATTATATATATTCTCTATGGGTTACATAATTATTTTCACTAAATGTATATACTCATTTAAAAAAAAAAAATGAAATGACTTAATAGAGATGATATCATAAATAAATTTATAAATAAATTTATAAATAAATATATAAATAAATAAATTGCCCACATCACAGTAGTGTCTACTGCTAAAAACACATCCTGAAAATCAAAGCAACAGCAGCAGCAGCCATAAGCTGGTAAAGTGCACACTCAGAACTGCATTCCAGAAGATCAGACTACTGAGGGAAGAATATGAAGTTGCTGCCAGTACATGATATTAAGACAGCAATTTCTCAAAGCTCCTTAGTAACATTTACTTTCATCTCCTGTGGTTATTCAACATTCCTGTAAAATCCATTCAAATCTTCCAAGATTACATTAAACACACATTACCCAGTCAAGGAAAAGGTTAGTTTCATGCAGAACAAAGCATGCCCTCATCTTCACAACAGATGTTTTGACATGGTACATTTTTACAGGATTGGCAATTTCAGTCCAGTTATGACTGAACACAATATATTTCCTTGTAATACACAGTGTGCCTCTTTGCCCTATTAAAGCTTGAAAACTTCTACTTCCTCTATGGTCAGTTTTGACTAATGTTTAAGCTTCTCAAGATGTCAGTCTTATTCAAGGACCTAAACTGAGTGCCACAGGTAGGCATTATCCAGTATTATCTGTGCTAGTACTACTTTGATATGGATAGGCATATTTGATGGTAACATCTGTGCATTTTGATTACTTTTCTGAAATCTGCTTGGATTTGTTGGGTTTTTTTTCTCCCTTTCTACATATTCTAATATCTTAAACTTTCAATAATTATGCATATTTTTTAAACTTCGGAATTCTGAGCTTCAACTCATTACATCATGACCTTGTCAGCTGCAATTTGCTTCCAATTCACAACAAAAATAGGCATTATTTTTTTGCTACTTTATTTGATTTATCATCTAATTTTTATTTTTATTTTTTAATAATTTTATACTTTTCTCCTTCACAGGAGGATGAAGTAAATCATGGACTACTACTAATTTAAATGATTTGTTGTACTTTTCCTTATCTGACCCATTAAACAATTACCTCCCTTTAAGATGTAACACTTTGTTCTTCTACTTCTCTGTTAGATTATACCAATTCTGAAATAGCATACAGGACACTGAATGTCACATTTGCAAAATAAAGTATTCAAAAGTTGAAACTATTAAGTTATGTTTGCATGTTCAAACTTGCTTCTAGTGCTGTTTTATATGGCAAATACTGCGATCAGTGGAACACTTCCATCAATTTATACACGCAATAAATCAAGATCTCAGCACAGACTTTAATAGCTCAATCTCTAATAGCTTCCTCAAACTCCACATATGCAGTGTTCTGCTTCACCACATCCCATTTAATGTTCAGCTGTGCAGCTGTACTTTGCAATGAACTTCAGTGCCAAAAACAATTTAAAAGTAGGTTACAGTTAGAAATAAAGCCTGTACAAACTGCTTTCCACCAATGAAAAGCATACTGTCCTCCTCTTTCACTTAAAAACTTTACTTCAGCTTCCCTTTGTTGTGTTGGAGTAAGGATTAAATTATAAAACAGAATAAATGATTCTAAGACCCACAGGCCATCGAGGACAAGGCTTCCACAATTACTGGAAAGAATATGCTATAGCAGGACCTACTAGTCAGTCCCCCTGAAATGACCCCTGTGATATGACCTACAACAACAACACGATCTCTTGTTTAATGTTAAGCCTCTGAATAGTATGCACTTGAGACAACTTCCAGCATTTATGGGAGCTTTAATACTAATTGCCCAAGTGTTTTATTCTGTGTGTGATTTTGAAGAGGGTAAAATGCAGCAAAGCAGAAGATAAGTAGCACATTCAGATGGAGCTTTTCTTTCTCAAAATCCCTTCTGACGTGGAACAGAAGCCTAGATGCACAGGCTTCATTAACTACTCCATTTTTAATGTGTAAGGATCACTATCAACATAGACTAACTAGCTTGTGAACAATCCCACGAGAGGTACCAAGAAAACAAACACTCAAAGCTTAATACTACTTACTTTTAATTCCATTCTTGACTGACCAACTAATGTCAAACTATTATCAAGTTCTTCTTTGAAATACCATCTAATTAGCATGGTGGTTCTGGCATCTGAATGCAAATGAAGGCCACGATAGAGGTAAGAAAAGGGCCCAAATTTTTAATTGCCATATTCTTTAAACCACAATACTACAACCCTCTCAGTAGCAGTAGGCCAAGTGTTGTTAGTAAAAACAATCATCGTAATCATATTGGCCATCAGGAATTAGTGTTAAAACACAGTTCAGAACAGTTCTCATCCTCTACATGGGAATGCAAGATATAAAGCAGTACAAAGACAACACTGCATTGGAAAAGAATCTGGTGGTCATGATGAATCAAATGTTGATCAGTAGTCAATGCTGTTAGGCAGCAAACGGTTGTCAGCATAAAGGACAGGTAAAACTATTCTTCATTTTATGAGAACAATTAGTATAGGAGAGCTGGTAAGTTTTCTGAGGACAGCAAAGAATTTTCACTACCAATTTAGAAACTTCATCATTAAAGGATTTTGAGAAGTACACTGGAGGATGTATGCATAGCTGAACTCACTGTAGGATGAGAAGGAAGAGAGTAGACTCTTCCAATCAGATGATTCTAATTAATACGGATGCATTTTATGTTACATGTTTTAGTTTTATCCCGTAGGAGGAGTAATTTCATAAGAATTCAGCATTACCCTAAAGGAAATAACCTTCAAGACAGGAAATCCCACACAAAATAGATGGAGTTCTAGAGGACCAAAGTAGCTGATAGCTCTTGCTACAGAAAGCAGGCTACTAGTACAGTAGCCACTTTATTTACTCCTTCTTCCCCAGAACTCTAGAACTTACTCATCAAAATAATTTTGCTGGATTCCAGCAATGTCATGTTGATCTGCAGTAATAAAGACGTGGCAGTTTAAAAATACATAGGTAAAAACCTTGAGTCATGTAGATTCACATTCAGCTCTTGTCAGAAAGTTCTCACTATAGAACAGTGATACAAAGAACCTGGCAGAAAGAAATCCCTATCTACAAGGCAAAAATAAAAACTTGTTATGCACTATGTAAATAGAGTGAGATTCTGTGGCAGAGCAGTTTATCTACAACTTGCATATCAACAATGAGCAGATTGTCACTGGCACAGGACCCATCTCAGTCCATGGCTTCCACGGCCACCAGACAGCAATGAAACATTCAATCACAAGGCAAAAGATCAAATCTGAGTTACTCCAGTAGAACTGAGTAATTTGAGCACCTGTGTTCTCTGAACTACTGAACTATGAAACAAATGACTGCATTTGATCTGAGTACTGCAGGGATATGCCAGGTGACTAGAATGCTCAACTGCATGGGCTAAAAACCTTCTCAAATACAGCACCCACTAGTGGTATCAAATGTGCACAGAACTGAAACTGACTTACTATCTATAAAGTGTCAAAGTCTCCTCTTCTGGCTTTGTATTCCACTGGGTCAGCACGGAATACTGTCACAGTTTCTTTCAGTGTGCACTGGCCTTGCCTTTGCACGTGCTACTGTATTTGTTCTTGATTGAGTTCCTCTACCAAAAATACATCTGCAAATGAACATATTTCCAGTCAAGATGACTCATATCATTATTTCTCGCCAATTAGCTCTGCAGTTCTACAATCCTAAAAAATGCCAAGTTCAGCTTTCAGTGCCTAATAATAATCATGTCTGTCTAACAGTAGTTAACATCAGCTAACTCTGTGACAGACAAGAGGGGTTGAAAACATCTGCAGTACAGTATGCTTACCACATTAAACACAACAGCTGGCAGACTGCTTTTAAAAGCTCCAGCATGCCAAATTTCTCTCTGATGTAATTCCACATATTTTAGGAATTTAGTAAGAATGCTGATACATTACAACCTCGCTCACTAGTTCCAAGCTGCCTATTCTGCAATCAAAGGTGTAATGATAGCATGGGACATATCTCTGCTATATTTGATTCTGCTGGTATGAATATCAGTACCAGTAAAGACAGAGGTGAGGGCATGCTAGAAAAGGTGTCCACAAGATTGCACAAGCAAACACAGGAACATTTTATTAATGATCTGAGCCAGGCACTTAGCAAGCCTCCTCTGAACAAGTGGCATATATAATCAAAACATTTTTTTCCAAGGTCACACAATACTCAGACTCAAACTGAACACACTGAACAAAACTTTGCTGTGTTCTTCCTACCCCACTAACAGGTTCCACAGAGCAAGGAGGAGTTGACAACACAGCCTCTAACCCCAACTCACACCATGAATGCATCCCTGCATGATGCCTCTATGCATCATCCATTTTATGCAAGAATACATGAGATAAATTCAGCAGCCTTCAAATTTCTATCTTGTGAGCAGATTCAGGAGGCTAAGACAGTAACACCACCATCTGCTTGATTTTGCACATTCAATCCTAGATCACTTTCTCATCCCTTAATCTTTTTTCAGCAGTATTTCCTGATTAATTCCACTGAAGTGCTCTACCACACTGATATTTCACAGCTCCCTGATTGATTTTCCTCTCTAATTCCCAATCAAATGGCTTACCTGCCACTGTTATCTTTGTTTTCCTGGAGCAATGTTAAAGATTCACTCTAATCTCTCTCTGCTTCTAATTCTCTGTCAGTGTATTTTTACCCACCTTTTATCTTGAAGCTGCTCTAACTTACAAGATTCACCCTCTCACTTCACACATTTCCCATGCGACGTTTTCTTGTCACCATGATAAGTCTACCACCTTTCTGAATTTTTGCTTCCTAGACTTTAATTCCATTTTGAAATACTCTCTCAGACTGCTGTTCTCAACTTCTCTGCTGAGCATCTTTGATTAATAATTGATTTTTTCCCACATACCATAAAGAATTCCAAAAGGTTTATTAACAACATGAATTTTCTACACGGTTTAAAATACCACAGGATTTCCATCAAACTTACACTTGATTTCTTTACCTCAGTGTTCTGGATTCAAAGTGTGTTTTGCTGTGATAATCCAAGCAATAACACTGAAACGACAATTCCCAGATACTTTCACTACTACCTATAAAGGAGATTTTAAACCTCCCACTACAGAGACTGGCCTTCTCAACCATTAAAAGAACCAATCTACCATTGCTGACTTGCTGCACTTTTACATTCAACTTATTGCCCTCATGTTTAAAAGAAAAGAAGTAGAATGCAGTAAGACAAACACAGACTGAGGTGTTCAGAGAGCACCAGTTAGTGATTTTGACTTCTCCACATTGATGCAGGTTATAACTCCATACAGCAGCCATTCATCAGGTACAGACTACCATTCTGTCTTCAGTATGAAACACTTTGTTTCTTGTTTTTCATTTACTGTCAAAGTTACCTCTGAAAAAAATATTCCCTATTTGCCTCTGGCCTTCCAGACATCTCTTCGGAAATAAACCTTCTCAATTGTATTCTCTGTTTTTTCCTCACTTTTATAATCCCACCACTCTCACAATGATCTCTTCCTTCTGCTCCACACAAAATTTTACACACTTTCCAACCTTCTGCCACTCAGTGGTTTAGTTTTTTCAGTCATTTCCTATTTTCAGCCCTTTATTTCCCCATGCTACACACATATTGCTCCTAAACCATACTCAGACACCCTGAGCTGACACCTCTCTCTGTACCTCTCTGCACTCCTCTCACATCTGCTCCTGCTATCATATCTTCTCCCTGGCAATCAGAACTCATGACATGTCCACTGCATAAGCCTTCCTTACAAGGTGAATTTATTTTTATTTTATTAACTTTCTTCCTTCCCTTCTGTTTAGAGAACATAAGCATGTCTTCAAGAAGTGATATCAACTCCACATTCAGGAGAATTTTTAGCCTTTCTGAAGAAACCTACAAGAACAAGGATGTCCATGGAACAGACAAGAGGATGCAGGCCATGGTGTGTGACCTGCTGTAGGACCTGAGGGATGTTTGATGGCTGTATCCGCTCTGTGCCATCTAGGCTTCGGCTCAGTAGATCATGGCAGATAAAGGGAGCATAATTTCACAGAACTGACTGTTCATGCTGAATGGCTGCAATGAAGCACTGAGGACTAAGAAGCAAGAGCATTCATTAAGGGAAAATAAATAAATAAATAAACACTTCTGACAGGCTTTTTCAGCTGAAGAACTCTCTTCTGCCTCATGACCACTCCAGCAAATACTTTGCCACACTAAGCAGTGGGAAGAGGGACAATAGCCATGGTCCTTTCCCACATACCCAGAGATGAGTCAGGATAGCAAGAGTATTTCATTCACTTTTGCAAGTGTCTTCAAAAAACCACACAGCATTCATGAAACAGAAAGCAAAGAAAAAGAAAAATCAAGGGTCTTTTCCCACTAAGTTGCAGTACCAGATTACAGTATACTAACAACATAAGAAAGTCCAAATCTTGATCACATACAGAAACAAATAATTATACCTATAATGTTGCCATTTCTTCACATATTGTGTAACAAAAACAAAACAATTTCCATTTTAGGAGAAAGCATTCTACCCACACCACCAGCTGCCAGTCAGAACAGCACTGGGAGATAGCTGGCAAAGTTAAGCCTCGGGTAAGTCTGGTGAGGGCGCTAGGGTCATGCTTTTGATCCTGGTAATCTCAATTCTGCAAGAGATGTGTTATGAGGAATGCATTCCTCAAGCAAGGAATCACAGAATACATTGGCAATTCTTAATAACTTCACCCATATTTAGAAACAAAGCAGTTTGGCCATACTTATTCTAACAACACTAATCAAATCAGAGTATGACAAAATACACTTTTTTTTAATAAATCCTGCTTTATGAAAAAGGCATTATTAACAATAGTAGCTATGCATTTTATTTAACTTGCCAACTCCATTTCTATCATAAAATAAAACTAAAATTTTTATATTTTGTTTATAAAACTAGGTTTTAAACCACTGTTAAGAAGACCAGAAAGTCTTACTCCAACACTTACAGATGTCTAACCATGTAAATCAGTCACTTATTTTATATCTTGTTTTGTATACAAACCTGTCTTACATCCTACTGCTTTGTGAGATTCCGCTACCTGCCATTCACAGGCTGTAAATCACACCACTGCGTCAACAGTCTTTAGCCCTGACAGGTCCTAGGAAAGATGCAGTGCTACGAACTAACAAATCTTCCTTTTGTTTGACACACCACAAGACATGCCGTGATCATGGGGCTTGCTTGGCAACAGCATCCCCCACAACAATTGTGCCACTTACCTCATATCATTTTTGAAAAGAGCACATCTAGAGGGTATAAAGAGGCAGAAGTGTTTTCCAAAAAAAGCAGGTGCACCAGGCAAGGTGCTATAACCCAAAAATACTTTGTCAGGTGCCAAGTGTTCTAGCTGGCTCCTAAGCGGTTTCTGAGACCAAAGGTTTATTCTCAGCAACAACTAAACATTTCCAGAACAAAGTTTACATGTAGCAGCCTGAAACAGGCACATCTCTAAGCAAACATCAGTACATGCAGTATCAAAACTCTTGAACAGGTCTTAACCTGACTAGATTATTTCCAACTCAAAAAGATCGTATAAAATGTCAAATTTTGTATGTTATGCTGTTGCCGTCACACAGGATCCGCCAATATTCAAATTCCTGGTGCAGATTTCAGGTTCATACCATCAAGCAAACACAGCTTCCAGTCAGCAGAGTATACATTCCTGTACTTTACTAAGTGCTGCAGCTGACAACCACTCAATCAGTTCCTGATAATATCAAAAAATGCCCCCTCTCAAAAAAAGGTACTACAAAAATAGGTAGCAATATTAACAGTTGTTGCTTTGCAATATTTTTCATAGAATGAAAAACAACACTAGCTTAAAACAATGTAAACCTTCAGCACGGCAACAAAGTTGGTTGCTCTGAAGCTTTCTGCATAAGAAAGCAGAGCGCACTGCAGTAAAAGATTTAGTTATTAAAAACTGCTGATATTTACAGAGCTGTAAATAGATCCTGGTGCAACTGTACTAGCCTGTCTTTTGAAATAATAAAAATGTCTGATTTACAAAGATTTTTCCTTTACCCTAGCTTGAAGTGTACTATTTCATTTTTAGCCATTTATCTGAAGTCCTTCAGAGCCTTACTGTAATGCTGAAAAGCTGTGAGATTCAACTGGCACAATACATTTTGCATTAGCAACAAAGAAAACAAAGAAAAAAAAAAGAAAAAAAAAGAAATCTTCAAATATGTAGTAAAAAGGCTGCCACCAGGTTCTCACACCAGCAGGTGATTCTTCTCAGATTTTAATCAGGTGGAGTAACAGAAGGCCACAGTGAACAGAGTCCCAAAAATACCTTAATAAGCAAGTGCAAAAATATACTTCTGAGCTCACATACGTCACAGCATTACGTTCAGTCTAAATTTATTTCCTGTTTCTTACTCAGAACAAACTCACCAGCTACCATAAATGAATGAATAATATTTTAACAGCAGGTGCATCTTTCAACTGTTTTACCCTAAATTTCATAAGGAAATTCTTAAAGATTATACACAAGCACAAACTCAAACATCATAAATCACAAATTCCTATTTGTATATTCATTTTTAGTATACAAAAATACTCACTGTATGCACATTTTCTATTGACCTCTATATATTCTGATGACACAGAATTAAGGTGGGATTCACTTTATTTCCAACTAAGTAAAAAGTAAATGTATATACATATATAAACGTGTATATATATATATATATACACACACATACACGCAAACAAAATTATGAAGTGGAATTAGTGGTCTTGCATTACATTTAAAACTACATTCAGCAAACAATAACTGGAATGTATGATAAACACAGATGAAAATACAAATTCTCAAATACTGAATTCATGATCATGCACTAATCTCATTTTTCCTCACTCTTTTTTTTAATAAATTATACATAATAATAAATATTTCATATATATATATATATATATATATAGAATGTATATACATGAAATTGCTATTGCTTCCACTGTTCTTTGAGAGTTCTGAGTCAATGAACAGTATCATGACATCATATGAGCTACATTTTAAGGTTTTCATAAATAAACTACAAGAAGGCTTCCAAGAATCTGTCAGAATTGCCACACTAATGGAAAGATCAAAATTTAAACTTTTATTCCCCCATGAAACTTTCATGGGCTGCCTTTTACCAACTGCCGCTCTTACTAAAAATTCCACTGTTACCCTAACCAGAAATCAAAGAAATATGAGATTAAGGAAAACAACATTTCATCAAGAAAAGTGGATTCAGAATAGTAGTTTCATCTGGCCAAATGAAATCAAGGTTTGAAATTTTTTTATGCCATATTATTTTGGTAATTTTCTGCATATGTTAATGACTAAAACACCTTATTTACAAAAACAAAACAAAACAAAACAAACAAACAAAAACACCTTTTGAATATGTCCAAATTATTTAACTGAGCATATTCTGTGTAAAAATTCAGCACATTAATATCAGTATTTCCATCTAATTCCTTCATGTATGCTGATGACTAACACATACCATTAGATTAACACAGGTTAATTTAATATCTCATAAAAGCCGTCACATGTCCCTGAAACATAGTTATAACTTCACATAACTTGGATCATAATTATATTTCAACATTTGCCTTCTTGATCCACAAATTTTAGGGTCAATTTAAACAACTATTAGGTACAGCAGCAAAGCTAGGCAGATAACAAGCCCTATATTAAAGAGGCTAAGAAACACAAGCCCTTATTCGTATTTTTGACTGCACTAAGTCCCCTTGGCTGGCTGAGCTCCTGCATACCACTTAGATTACAATTCATCACACTGAACTTAAGGCATTTAAAATTCACTCAAGTAAATCTACTTAGCTACAATCATTAGTCATTTAGCTATTTATTTACATCTACTCTAATTTACCTTTACAGCCAATGGTGGGAGACTGGTTTTCCAAAAAGACAGGCACTGTCTCACAAAATTATTATCTCAGACAAACATGAGTGCCCACTGCAAGTATTTGCTCTCACCCAAGGTGCTCTACAATAATCAACATAAATCAGGATGACCACTGCATAAATGGTCCAGTTCAAGTGATATTAATTTCAGCCTCAGCATGCTTGCAGCAGCTTCTCTAAACAGTAAAAACTGAAATTAATACTACAGAATTTCCCCCATGCTTTCAGTGAAGCAGCAACAGCACGAAGACTAACTCAAAATAGATTAGAGTATCTAATTTAAAAAAAAAATAAAAATGATAGAAGCTTTGCATAATTACTTAAAGTTATGCTATAAATGACAACAAGTAAATCAAATACACTAAGATTGAGGCCTCACATAACCAGAACTGCCCTCTGCCTAGCTAAATTACATAAAAGCTGAGGAAAAGAGTATGCTTTCATGTGTGAATTTCATTCCAAATGACATGGGACACTTCACAATCACAAAAAATTCTCAACTGGTCACTTCTGCTCACAACCTGAAGACTTGAAGTCATTAGCTACAACAAATTTTTGTATTAACTTAAAATTGCACACATGCAGCACTATCAGCCCCCAGATGAGGAGCAGGAGATGGTCAGCCACAGAGATCTCAAATGAAACAAGTTGTGAGCAGGACATCTCTTAAATGTTCAGCTATGTACTCCAAAGCATTTAAATGGAGCAGGAAGAACTGAAGAAAACAAAGGGAAGAAAACTGGTGAAGTCTTGGGAGCAGGGCTTCCACGCACTCAGGTGTCCTAGGAAGAGGAGTGGGATTGCTGCAAGCTTTAGACATCCCAAAGCTTAACTGCAGCAATCCAAAGAGATGGCGCTCTCTTTGGGTTCTGTTTATGGTCAGAAGAGAGGGCCTGTTCGGGAACTTTCTTGACTACAAAAAGTCAGATGACTACATCAAACATAGACTTCTAGATCAGATTAATTATATCCTAAGAAGCAGTTTAATATGTCCCTAAGTGCAACAAGAAGGAAAATATTAAGAATAGGAATAGCCATCAAAAGTACCGCTATGCTTCTCATAAGCAGTATTATCATACAACTGCCTAAACTGGAAAGAATCATCTATTCCAAACCCTGACTTCACACAAGAAGCACCTAAAACTCAAACCCTTTGTCAGAGAGCATTGTCCAGCTATTGACACAGATTTAAACTGCTGCCAACCAGAACCTCCAGATCCCCTCCTGCAGGGCTGCTCTCCAGCCTCTCATGCCCCATTCCATACATATTTGTTCAAAATGCACAATCTGGCATTTATTCTTTGTTGAACTTCATTTGTTTGGTGACTGCCCAGCCCAATAATTTGTTGAGATCTCTCTGCAAAGCCTGCCTACCCTCAAGCTCCTCCCTGTGTGGTGTCATCTGCAAATTTAATAAGTATGCATTTGAGTCACACATCCTACTCATTAGTAAGAACACTAAAGAGAACCAGCTTAAAATGTAGCCTTGTGGAACCCCTCTAGTGATCCCTGTTATTTTCTTCATATACAGTTTTTATGGACAAATGTAAGACAATAAACCTTAAATAACAGTTGCAAAGTACAGATCAGAAAACATTGATTCTTACAGTAATTCACGCAGAAGCATATTTAACAAAAAAGCATACCAGAGCACATTGCTAGAAATACAGCATCCGGATAATAGAGCTAGATTTATGCATACATATATTTGTGCGTCCATTTATCAGTAATAAATCAGCATTACTGTAGTTAATAGCTTCTGGTTTTACTTAGTCTTCGGCCCCCCAGAATTCATCTCAAATAACAACTAGACTGTCATAAAATTTCATAACCCTTGCTCAGCAGGCCATTGATTTCAATACTGTAAACGCAAAACAAAATGAAATACATATATATGTATATATATCTTTGTAAAGAATGACATGGGGAGATACATTTTTCATGAACTTTGCTTGCATAAACAACATATTCACAGCTTCACTACTGACTGGTCATTTCAGGTTCATCCTAACGCCTACTACAAAAATAGAAAGATGTTGAAAATCAAGGGAGACTTAAGCCTACAGAATGAAAGGAGGTGGGCCTCTTACTGCTTCAGAAAGTAAATGCTTCAAGTTAATTGACAAAATAATTGCAACGGTTAATATAAACCCATGAATCATGGAAGTAGAATCTGACACCACTAAATAAGAAAATTTTCTTTCTCTCAGTCCCTCTCCTTTTAAGACATTTAAACATTTACATGCTACAGAAATATCTGAAAGAAAATGAAAAAGACTCATGCCCAGGGAACCATCACAGAAGCAAAAAAAAATGTTGTTATTAACAGTACAAATGTCTGGTAATAAAAACATTTAACATTTATTCAGTAAGTATTTAGCAGAGAGCCAGATTATTTGCTATGAATGAAGGGTTAAACAGTCTTGACAGGGACTCTTGAAGTGACAACTGCCAAGGAAATTAAAAATGGATCTACACCATTTAATGGAGGTATTATCTCCTCTACTTCAACCTCTCCAACTTTGAATGAGTAAATCCTCCTGAATCTGCAGCCCTGGTTGTTTGCTTCACTATCTCTGAAACAATAACCTGAATTACAAATTTGTATAGCTTCTCACCCCCATTGCTGCAGCTAAGGATGCAAACCTGTCTATTTATATTTGAATTATTTCAGAACAAGTCAACTCTGAGCAGATTCAGTATTATTGCCCGCACTTAGAACAAAACAGAAGAATAACTTTGCCTTGATTTAGAAGCTTGGAATTACTTATTATGTAAATAACAAAGTAAAAGAGATCTCACCAAAAAAGATAAGCTTAGACTACACAATTCAAGAAATCATTTGCAAATCTAGGGAAGTTTCTGTGTTTCATAGTTCTCACACAGCTCAGTGCTTCCCAGATGATTGAGACCTGAAAGCCTGGAGTCTTTTACACACACTAGAAACTGAGAAGTTAAAAGATACACAGATGCAGTGATAAGAATACAGAGGCAGAATCACAAACTGACAAAAATTGTTAACCGCACATATGTTCTAGTCCTCATTTTTGGCATTCTCAAGAAATATATTATTAATATACCATTCTAAGACTGATCATATTTACTTCAACGACATGCTGAGAGCATTCTGGAAGGTGCTTATTTTGGCAGAAATGTACAGCACTGTAACATATTGCTACTGGTTGGCAAAATGTAACAAAATCAGATTTAAATCATTACTAAAGTGGCAATACCAAGTTGAAGTTGGTAAAGGTGCATTTTAACAAGATAATTTTACTCAAAAAGATAGTACAAAAACATGTTTATTTTGCAGCCTGGAAAATATCTTCTGGTAAATGCATCTGTTCCATTTACCCAGATGGACATGCACATCTGTTCAGTTCTGTTTAGCAGTTTGAAAAATTGAAGTAAAATCAACAACAGAAAAAAAATCTTAAGAGATTCTGGGGTCTCTCTCAATTCGTGGTCTATATACAGTCAAACATTGCCTTTCTGCATGAATGCGCACAAGAACTTCATTGTGGTGAGGGTGACGGAGCACTGGAACAGGCTGCCCTGGGGGTTGTGGAGTCTCCTTCTCTGGAGATATTCAAGACCTGCCTGGTTGCCTACCGGTGCAAACCAGCGTAGGGAATCTGCTTTGGCAGGGGGGTTGGACTCAACCTCTGGAGGTCCCTTCGAAACCCTATGATTTTGTGATTCAGTGGTAGACTACAGTTTGCCAAGTAAAATATAATCCACCATGCTTGAAATAAATGTATATATAGTGTTTTGTTTGCCATCTTTTGTTTTTGTTTAAAAAAATAAAAATGGAAAACTATATACAGTATAAAAATTTCTTGCATCAAAGCTCCATCAGTTATTCACATCCTTATCATTTACTGAAAGCATTTTGGATTCAAAAGTAAATATATTCCTATTTAAAACAATTCCTGTTTAAAAAGAAAGGGTTATGGGCAAATATAGCACTAACCACTTTATTTGTCATTTTTGCTGGCTGTTTCCTAAGAATCAGAACACTTACTTCAAAGTTCTTCTTCTAAAAATGTCTGCTTAATCACCCCAGCAGAGAAAGAAAACCAGCTACTTCTCCAAAAACCATCATGACCAAGTAAAAAGTGTTTCAGAGGGATTAAGATCTCTAAGAATTACGTAAACTTTAAAAAGATATCTTTTTAACATGAAAATAAATATTTACAAAAATATTATACTAATGGTTTGTGTTTATGTAAAATTTTCATCAGAATTATAACCAAACTTGCAAAAAACATATCCAAAAATGGAGGAAGGCCTAGAACTCCAAATTGTTGAAAAACATTTTCACCAGCTTCATGCACACAAAGAGAAGCATGCATTCAAAATTAACAGATGCTTCCCAAACAGTTGTTAATGATCTTGGACCAATCAAATAGCATATACAGTTAGTATACAAACTGAGGCAAATACTCAAACTTTTATAGAGAACAAACAAGGAAGTTACACAAGCACCATGCTTCCCACCTCCCTGTTTCAGGAGCACATCTTGCTCAAATTCCTTATTTCATCTCAGCCTGCATTTCTCCTCTTTAAGGCAGCAAGCACACACAAGGACACAGAGGGCAATGCACATGCTGCTCAGCAAAGCACCAGCAGCTCAGCTTATAAGATCCTTGCAGATTCCACACCAAATGTGAGAGAAAGGCAGCTGGAAGGCTGGCTGAACTACATTTATTTATTTAATGAAATGAACAGAGTGATATTTGGTGGTGATGCACTGGAACAGGTTGCCTAAGGAGGCTGTAGATGCCCCATCCCTGGAGGCAATCAAGGCCAGGCTGGATGTGGCTCTGGGCAGTCTGGTCTGGTGGTTGGTGACTGCACATAGCGGGATGGTTGAAACTCGATGATCATTGTGGTCTTTTTAAACCCAGGCCATCTGACCAGGATTTACCCAAGATAAATTGCAGATGATTCACCTTTTGTTATGTTAAATTCCTTAACTTCTTTACAAATAATTTTGGTATTTGGCTTTGTTTTTTTATTCTGTTTTTCAGTTTTGTTTTTTAATGATACACAGAAACAGTACTCACTATTTACTTAGAAAAATATACACCAGCCTTGTCTTACCTGCTCTAAATCCCGCAGACAGAAGTTCTCAATTAACACAAAAAGCTCTCTTAAAGTATATAGAAGCAGCTGTAAAACAACATATTTCTTGTTTGGGTGGCAAGGAAAGAGTTCTCCCTCTGTTCTTTTCAGTAGCCATGGTATTGAGCTTGTTTTGCTCATTTTTAATCTTAGAGTACCCTAAAAATTTTTTTTTAGTTCATTGTGACCTAATTAATTGGGGCTAATATTTCCTGAAGGTCATTAAGGAAAACATATATTAAGATCTGGTCTATCACTCCCTGTTATCATAATGCAAGGGTATTTTTTAAAAAAAAAAATAAATAAATAAAATAAAAGCCATTTTACATAACCTTCTGTCATACAATTATTTTATTTTTTTAAATATAGAAATACTTAATACAAAAAAAAAATCAAAACAAAATTTCTTCTTGTGCTAAAATGTCTTCACAGATATTTTCAATGAGCTCTTTATATTATTATAGTTATATTACTGACCTCCAGTTGAAAGAAAAAAATTTTCCGTCTGGTTTTGAAGAACCAGAGATGATTCATTTTTGCCTCACCACTGCCGCTGTCTTTTGGCATATTTTCCTATACACAAGCCCATTTTAGCAAATCTTTCTGATGCCAGAAAATGACTGATGATTGAATTTTGATTTCCCCATTTGTGCCATATTTTTACCTGCTACGGGTAAAATACAGCCATTTGGTAAAAATGTATACAGTGAGTCAGGTAGTTTAATTTGCATCTGCAAAGAGCATAAGTTTTCTTACTGTTGCAGCTGTCCATTTTTTGTCCTGTAAATAGACCAAATAGTGCTTTTGGGGGCTGTTCATTGTGTGGGGTTTTTTTGGTGGTGGTGGTGTGTGTTGTTTTTGTCTTGAATTAAGATATTTTCATGAGCTCTACTAGCTACAGAAATACTTTATAGGATAAACTGCCATCAGACATCAGATGAATTGCTTCTTCCTTTCTCTTTTAACAAATCCCTAGGTCATCTCAAAGACACTCTTCAACAGGAACACAAAGCGAAATCATAGAATCACAGAATGGTTTGAGTTGGAAGAGATCTTAAAGGTCATACAGTTCCAACCCACTGCTGTGGGCTAGATCCCCAGGGTCCTATTTGAGATTAAACACTTCAGGTTCTGGGGCATCCACAACTTTCTCAGGCAATCTCCATCTCCACCATAGCATATTCAAGACCAACCTGCTGACAGTCATTCCTGCAAAAAAACCTCATTACAGCTGTCTACCTGACCTTAGAGAGTAGGCCAGTGACCAAATCAGCACTGACACTCAGCTCCTCTGGTACCTTGAAAGCAGGCACTATCAGTCAGGGCAGACGCTCCTGGTAGGCAGGAGTACCATGGCAAAGTTGGCACCAACATTTCCAAGTTTTCCAGACTCAGTTCTATGGGTCAATTGCCTCCGTTATTAGAATTTTAGCACAGAAACACTCATGTGAACATGAGCTACGTTACTGTAACAAATAATCCACATAATTTTTCCCATTAAATTTCTGGTTTTCCTAATTCACTTTATACTGCTAAAATAATGTGTGGACTTTTAGGATTAACAGAAACAACACTCAAACATGCAGCGTACTGTTCTCACGTCCTTCCAATTCACTTCCTACAGCACTTGCTATTTAAGGCTCAAAAAATATCTGGAAGTTGCAAAATTATCCCTTCTGCAAATCTGCATATACAACCACTTATTTAGATGAAAGCCAAAGTAATCACAAAAAGCAGCAACTTCCTCAGTCACAGTGGTTTCCTTGCAGTTTGTTACACTTCAAGTTGTCCTAGTTCAAATAATCTCTTTCATATTTTAACTAATATTAAGTAGACCTCAAGGAAATAATATTAAGAAAAAAAAATCCATTTATCTTCCCTTGTTGACTCACTAGGTAGAAAAGCACAAGGGCAAGATAAGAGAGAAAACATAAAGAAAAATGGAGGAGGAGACAAAGGACACAGCAGAAAGAAAGAGAAACATATTATAATGCAGTGATACAAAATAACCATAATGGCTAAAAGATTTTCAACTTGTGAGGACTACACAACTACAGTCCCACAACTATAGCTATATTCCACAAATTCAGATCAGCAAGCTACAGATATCTTATATTCAGGGCCCTTACCAAAAAATGCTATGGACCTATTGACAATCAAGGATCCTCCATTATGACATTACGAAGAGCCTTGTACAAAGCAAGGAAAGAAAGCAATCACTTAGATACTAAGAATATTTGAAGCAAAGGCAACAGATTTAAAAAAAAAAAAAAAAAAAAAAATGCAGAAAGGAAAGAATATTTTTGTGTCTGCTGCCTAGTCTGGAGCAACTAAACCACAAAATAGAGCACGCACAGAATTAAGTTATGAAAGACTTTCAAGTGTGCTAGTAGAAACTTCTAAGGTTCAGCATAAAAGATTATGGAGAAATAATTTATTAATTCTTTCCACAAAAGCAAAAAATTATCTGAACAGTCTCCTGGTAAACCTAGCACTTGAGAATTGCTGAAACTCATACAAAGGCTTATAGATTTGTTAGGGCAAAAGTTAATAAGATAAACTTTTAATTTTGAAATTGCATATCATTTATGTTTATTCCATCATTTCTGTCTCCTAGCATAAAGGAGATTAGAATAATACCTCCAGACTTTTAAACATGGTTACTTTTTAATGGCATTCTGTGTCTTCTGCTATAGCAAAACACGAAAGTACCCTTACTAGTGGCAAAGTAAAGATACTGAGTCAATTTGAATGTTCTTGATATCGTGTTACATTTCCTATGCCTCCACACACGTAAGAAATCACATCTCCTCCTTCTTGAAATGAAAGCGCTTAAACTCATTCTTGCCATTATGCAAATTTAACATTAAACTGTTAATACTTAACTGCCAAACAACAGACAAACCAAAGAAATCAAAACAGTATCCATCAGCCAAAAAACTGGCAAGAGAAATGAGAACATTTAAACACAGAGGCCAAGTATGGATTAAAAACGCAAGTATCTCTGAAAAGCAAAGCCTACTATAAACATGACTGTTAAAACAGCACAGACGAAAGAACAGAGACAGACTTGGAGAGGAAATAATTCTGAATTTTTAGATGACAATCTTAACAGTGGTTACTCATCTATAGGTCCAAGGGGATAAGTTTTAACAATCAAGAACAAATTTCTCTCTTTAAAAGATGTGTAACAGTCTGCTGAAGTTAAATATGCCTACTATCCCTCCGAATCTTTGCCTCCCTGATCCTACTGAGAGGATCTTCCTCTCTTTTCTACATTGGAGGCGAGACAAATAAATAAATAAACAAACCATTTACTCATTGAGAGCAGTCCTGTGGAGAAGGCTTTGTGGGTTCTGGTGGATGACGACTTTGACACAAGCCAGAAGTGTTCTGTCAGCCCAGAAAGCCAGAAGCATCCTGGGCTGCATCAGAAGACAGGTGGCCAGCAGGGAGAGGGAGATGATTGTCCCCCTGTTCACTGCCCCTGTACTGTGTCCAGGCCAGGGGTCCGCAGGACAAGAAAGACATGAAACAGCCGGAGAAGGCACAAGGGGGGCCACAAAGATTATTAGAGGGCTGAAACACTTTTCCTATGAAGAAAGGCTAAGGGAAATGCCCTTGTTCAGCATGAAGAAAATAAAGCTTTAGAGAGAGCTCACCACAGCCTTCCTGTACTTACAGGAAGCTTATAAACAGGAGGGAGACTTATTCATGTGATCTGATAGTAACAGAATGAGAAGAAATGGATTTAAGCTAGAAGACAGAAGATTTAGGTTGGATGTTAGGAGGAAAGTCTTTTCTTAGAGGGTGCTGAAGCACTGGCACAGCTGCCCAGAGAAGCTGTGGGTGCCCCATGCCTGGAGGTGCTGAAGACCAGGTTGGATGGGATCCTAGGCAGCCTGAGCTGGTGGGGGCAGCCCTTCCCAACAGCAGCAAATTGGAACTGGATGATCTTTAAGGTTCCTTCCAATCCAAGCCATTCTATGATTCACTGATTCTGTTACAGCGTTGTCCAATGAACAGTGCTGAATTAAGACTTTAAATGTGTTTCACTTGTGATTTCAGACACAGAATAGCAAAAAGAAAAATTATATTTAAGACAGCAAAGTCATTCTAATAGAAGTCTCTGATATGTAGGCATTACTAATGCAGATAATTTTTTCTCTGTTCATGACAGCCCAGTCATCAGCTCTTTATTAAGTACAATTTTTAAGTAATGAACTTACTAAACTAAAATTTAAACCTGGAAGTTAAATGCTGTGAAGCACGGAGGAATTGAAATACAGAAGTAAATTAAATTATTTCTAATAATGAATAATAGTTTAAATAAAAATAACGATTAAAAAAAAACAGCTTTATACTGTTTTATATATTTATATATATAAATAAGATATATATATAATATATAAAGAAAGTAAAGCAAGATTTTTTTCCCCTAAAGCAAGCTAACTTTTCTTTTTTCACTCTTCTCTCCCAGAGAAAACGTAACCAGACTCACACAAACAGTGCTAGATAAAATGAAAACTACAGATGATATATTTAACTCCCTCACTCCTTACCTAATTTTGGTATTTTACTGAAACTTTTACACATTTCTCTTCTCACATTTGACCTAATATGCTCACAAGAAAATGCACTTTCTGAGGGGTTCCTTTTTCATCTTCTGGCTGATTTTTCCACTTAAGAAAATAGTGTCTTGGCTTAACAGAAAGATTCAACCAATTCATTATGCAATTCAGAAAAAAACAAAGAAAAAATCTTCATTTGACATTTCCACACTCAGCATTAAATAAGGTGCTGGAATTAGCAATATCATGAAGAAATGATCATTATTGGAGTATCTAAATGTATTATCATATAGCAGCAGCAAACAGAAGAAATTATCTGGGTTTTAAAACAAAAGAATGACAAATACACTGAATCAGAACAAGTGATGTTGGCATAAGTTAAAAATGCTCCTTGAATTCATCAAAGTGTCAAGATTTATTAGAAAAGAATACATTTTAAATATTCAGAAGTTCAGACCTATGTCAAACTTGATACTACACTAAACCTTTCTTCAGTGCAAAAGCAGAGCTATCTCATCTAATTTTGTATGAATAGTTAATGCAAAAGAATTACAAAGCGCATAAATCCTTTACACAGTGATCACCTTCATTTGTCATTGTTCCAATTAATGTACTGTTAGAAGCCAAAAAAAAAAGTCCAGATCACATTCTGAATAGCGATATCTATCTTGTCCCTTGCGTATTTACTTTAGCACCTTTTATTATGCAGAAGCCCATATATGAAGTTCAGCAGAATGCCATGACAGCAGCAGTGCTGGGCTGAGAACTGGTGTCACAGCATCTCTTTGTAACAAGGAGGCTCATGAAACTCTGTGAATCTGCTATAATAGGTAAATGCTTGTGATGGCAACAGCAGATTCAGTAATCAGGCAGATATCACTTGCAAAGTCCAAGGTGTCTGGCATATAACTAATTTAGCACGTACAAAGAATGAAGAGCTTGTCAGATAGATGGGCATGGAGAGATAGAGAAACATTCGTGACCATCAGGCCTGTTGGTACTCTCAGGAAGAGGGCAAGTCTAAAAGATATGTTTTGAAGGTTACGTTCAGTTTCTTATGTAGGAAACTGCAGTCAAGAAGTTTCACGTTAACATTCTGGAACAGGCTGCCTAGTGAGGTTGTGAACATCCCCTCCCTGAAAGTATTCAAGGCCAGGCTGGGGGCTTTGAGCAACCTGGTCACACCTTAGGAGGCATCCTGCCTATAGAAGGGGGGTTGTAACTAGGTGATCTTAAAGATCCCTACCAACCCAAACCATTCTATGATTGTATGAAATACTACCAAATCCACATGAGGCACAAGAAATGTTGTGTCTCAAGTTGTTCAATAAGTTTTCTTGAAAAAAATAAATAAAAATAAAAGCAAATTGAGTGGCCTTGAAAACAAGAAAGTTATCCACCAGCCTGTTTAAGAATCATTCTATTAAACATGCAAATAAAACCACCTACCACAAGTACCACAAGCACACAGACACCTTCCAAGGTCAAAGACAAAAATAAAGGAGACAAGCTCTGAAAGCTCATCTAAATAACACAAGAGCATGACAGATCAAATATGCCATAAACCAAAGCAAAGAGGGAAGCAGAAATCTGAAGAAATCCTTGTAATATATGTAAGAGATAGAAAAAATAAGTATTTCCCCTCACTTTATTTTGAGTCTTTGTTTTCTGAAGTTTCCTTTGCTTGGTTTTGGGTTTTTTGGGTGTTGTTTTTTTTTTTTTGTTGTTGTTGTTGTTGTTGTTTTGGTTTGGTTTTTTTTTTGTTTTGTTTTTTAAACACAGTTTATAGCTGCTTCCGAAATTTCTCACTGGGTGCTGTGTAAGTAGATAGTGTCTGTGGGAACAAACGAGGATTACAGAAGCTGATGGTCAGTAATTTCCCCTCAAACACTGAGGAGAACACTCACACATGCTCCCTTCTAACGCTTCCAGCAAAACATCTATGGATGCTGAAGATATATGAGGGCAGCAGACTGCAGAAAGTGCCCAGTCTCACGTACCACTCTGAATTACTTTCTTCTGCTGTCAGTGTCAGAATATGGGGCTAGATGGACCAGTGTGGTCTGACTCAGTAGGGCACTTACTATATTATTCTGAAAATATTTAAAAATAAAATATATATATATCCTAAACCAATTAAAAAATAAAAGAATGAAAGTTAAGAGGCCACAGGCCACAGTTAGTATGTTTAGAGTATAAATTTAACTAGAAGGGTACAGCCAGTCCCTGAAAATCCTGCTGGTATAAGAGGTTTCCCTTCAGCACCAGGTTTTGCAAATGCTTCTAGTCATATTTCTTTCTCAGCTTCAGCATTTTTTTGGAACAAGAAGATAGAATGAAGAGAAAATCAACCACATGTACATTTTCACTCCATGGTGGCAGACAAGCTGTGGGAGATAACTGTCAGCTCTAATCTCATTTTAAGTACAGAACAAATTGGACAGGGAAATAATATCATGAAAAATAAAAGTAATACCATTTAGATTTTCCAAAACATTATATTCAAATAAGAAAGCATGTAGGCATTCCTTGCTGTTAATTTTTCCATGAATAAACAATTTAGGTTGCAAGTAGATTGCTGTGCAGTTGGGCAAAGAAAGGGAATATCTGAAGCATTTCCTGAACAAAGAACAATTTGATGCTAGGAACATAACTGGGGACTGTCATGCTTAGTAATAAAAATGAAGATATTAGTTGGCTTGTATTATATATAATTTTCAAAACAACGGTCTCTCCAGAAGGTCAGCAATGCTCCAAGATGTAAAGGATTTCTCCCTGACAACAACTATTCCCAGTGACAAGCATTAGAATTATTCTCATGAAGTCTGTACTATCCTTATGTAACTAACACAAAATCAGATGGCCCAGTTAAATGAAAACAGACTACTGTAGATGCTGCATTGCTTCAAAATTATCACTGATCATCCTACCCTTGAAAGGAGACAGACATATATGTCAAAATTATTATCTTCCATTGTAGCATGCACTCCTTCCCTGGACAGTCACAACAGCAAGAAAATCAAAAGGACAATTTTGATGTTTATATCTTCCCTCTGTTCACTTGTCTGCACCTTGCTTGACTCCAGAATCCATCTTTCCTTATGAATTGAACAAAAACTAGCTTGATGCTGTCCTCATTCACTACTCAGATAAAGTAACAGGAAAAGTGCTGTATGAGAGGAAAAGAGAGTGTATGCTCATCCGCTCTCAAATACTACCGTTAACTGAAACACAAAACACACACAAAAAGAACTATGGCTTTTGGTCTAAGGCAATAAACTAAATATTTTCACTTTTCTGATAACAGTTGTATTTGGGCAAACATTCTGTCTCTTGCTTATCCCTGAAAATGAGGATAGTAACAGGGTACTTCTACAGATCGTAACTCTCCATGTAAATACAGAAAATACTTCTAGAAGATGATGCTACAGGGTAAAAATAAAATAAAACAAAACAAAACAAACAAAACATAGCAAGCTATCCATAACTTAACAAGAACTCAGAAGTCAGGACTACATTTCACACCTCTCAACCCAAGTATTGGCCATCTAGGACAAATAATAAATGAAAGAACAAAAAAAATGAGGGACACAAAGGAAGGGGATATGATTCTATAATTCAGGTGTTTCTTTTCCTTTCTTCTGACCATCTTTAGCACTTGGACCTCATAATACAAAGCAAATAAAACTTCTCAATCATTCTGAACAGGGAATTATATTAAAGAAATCATACTAACTGCAGATCTAACACTACGTCTGTTTAGACACAAGAAAATCTGCCAGATTTGGGTCACTGAACAACACTGCTCATTTTGAAATTCCCAAGAACTAAGACTATCACATAGCACTCTGCTCAGCTCAGACCTGGTGAGTCATTGCTTAATGACTTCTTTGCTTTTACTGGTGTTGTTTTATGCTTTTATCAGAGGTTTTTCAGTTTTTCTGGCAGTGTTTAGTGACAGCCTAGTGCAGTGTAGAGTTACCCCAGATATACAAAACCCCCAAGTGGATCGCCTCCCTGGCAGCAGAAACACCAAGACTTGCCTATTGTGTCATGAAGACTGTTCTAACACTCCCTGTGAATTTGCAGAGAAGCAATGGTCAGCACCACTCAGAAGTTGCTCACTTTTTGGCAGAAGAAAAAGTCATTGCCTTACAGACAGCCAAGGCAGGAAAATTTGTGTGACTTCATTAAGCACTCAGGAACTTATCTCCTCATGAATCCTGTGGAAATACTACATTTAAATCACAGCTATGAAAAAAAAAAATAATAATAATTTAGAAGTCGTAGTTGTTGTCAGCATGGGAAATTGAGAACTGGGTGAAATATTGGAATACTATGGCAAAGCCACTAACGTAATAGAAGATTTTCGGAAATTATTGCTACTGCCTAAAGTACCACGACACTTTTTCACCATCAAAAACAAATCCTAAGTTCTATACAGGCTCTAGAATAGAGAAGCTTATCATTTTTGAAGATAACATGCAAAGGATTTCCTGGGAAAATGCGTAAGCCCCCTGCTACCAAAGATAACACAACATGCTGTTCCCTTAAATTCCACCCATCTTAGGTGCATTTACTTTCTCTTACACTAATCTGGACAGGGAGGCTACTCAAATCTTCTATTGATTTATTTTTACTTCTGCCCTACATTTTACTTTTGTCTAATGCATGTGTTCGCATACCAAAATACCAAGCTTCTATAATTCCGATATGTTATTACACTCAAAGCAATTACACTCCATTTTAGCCCTAAAAACTCCTAAGTTAAAAAAGCCACCATCTTCTAATTTACCTCATAAAATAATTTCTCAATTATACTTTTCACTGCCTGTGCTCCACTTTGATTTCATTTTTTCCTAAACAGATGGAATTTTGCTAGCAATCTGCACAACAGCATCAATATTCCTCTACTGGGAAATTAATAGTTTGAACAGAATATATACAACACATGATTTGCAGCTTAAAAACTGCAAAATAGATCATTCTTAATAGATTGTTGATCATCTTTGAGATTTCTTTTAATTTCATATAGTAAAGAAGACTTTCTCTTAATATTTAATATAATTTCATAATTTAAAACCTATGTGAATAACCAGTATCACAATCAGCACTTTTCTGCTTTCTGATACCTGGCCAAATCTATGGTCCCGTTTGAAAATCAAGTAAGAGACAGAATGACTTCAACTATAAAATCTGTGTGAAAGTAACACAATCACTACTTTGAAATGGAAATCCTTCAGATAACTTTTTTTCTAGAAAAATCTGATATCGGTAACACATTTTCTAGCATCAGTTACAATGATGAACTTTGTATCTTTTAAAGAAATGGTATCCTGACATCATACTGTTTTATACTGAAAGTTACCTCATATAACATGACAACGATGGATAGGCTTTTGGAAAGAAATTGACTGTTAAAGAAATATTTTTTCACTTCATCTAGGGAGAAAATAATGATTTTTTTCTGCCTGGCACAAGAGGCTCAATGAACTTTCAATCTTTCATATTTTTGGCTCCCCATCTTCTAATTTCACACATTTTCAAAGGCAAGCTATTTAAGAGACACCCATAGACTACTACATATAAACCAACCTGGAGAGCATTATGCATAGAAACAGTACAGAGGCATTCCATCTCAACAGACCAGTGACTGCATAAGAGTATTTACTGAACATTCCTCACAGTCATTTTTAAAGGGATAAGGGGAACAAACAACAGCAGTCAATAGCCATAACATATGTCATACAGGGAAGTCAGATTAATTCACTGGAAAAATTGCAAGGTAAAAGCTAGATTCAGAAATATCCCATTTCCTTCTAAATATTACGATTTTTCACATACATATTTATTTAATGAACATGTATAAAAGATCTGAAAAAGAATACCAGAATGCCAACACAGAAAATTGTTTCCAGCCTCATGAAAAAAACCAATATATATTAGAAAAATACAAATAGTACACTCTCCTGCAGATGTGCATAAGGCATACAAATAAGTGGTAAGATTCTGTGAAGTATTACAAGCCTGTTTTTTAGTTCATAAATTATGTATTTCATTTCAGTGCTGAAGTGTGAGAGCACAAAGGTTTTACCAGACATTTCAAGGAAAACAAAACATTGTCTGGATTCCATGTAGAAAATAAAAACACATTTTTTTCAAGAAGATTTAAAGTAAACATTTAGCTCCATAAGTAGCAACAGAAAACTGCAATATCCAACAGGGCATAAAAATATACTGTATAGGTATCCACAGGTTGGGACTGGGAGCAGGAAGGGTTGCTTAGTTTTTCAGTTGAAGGAGCATTACTAATTTTGGCCAAAGGCAAAATAAATTCCCTGTCTCAATAAAAAAATAAAATAAAACAACTGTCATTAATACAACAAATCCAAGAAGCAGATACTTTACAAAGTAATAGTATATGCTCCTTCATGAAGGTACATAGAAATAATCAAGGTATGAAGCTGTTATATTTCTACATTGAAATGTTGTACTGATTTCCATGAGGTACCAGTCAGAAATAAATGAAAGTTATTATTTCTGAACTATTTTCAAACTTCTAAAACTCCAGGAGAGTTAGAGACATATGGCTCCATCTGGGGAGGGAGAAGAACACAAGAATTTCATGTCATCCCTCTCGAAGATACTAGGTACAAAAGACAGGATGTGCACACATTCAGTGCTTCTGAAGAGAATTGAAAAGCATGAACAAACAAACAGAACAGAGCATAGAATTTAGAAGCAGAATTGCAAAAAATGCTCTGTCTTTGCTTAGTGGTGAAATGGGTTGATCTGATCTGGGACCCTGATCTGAGCTGGGAAGCACTATTTCATCTAGATCTCGGAACATTTACAGTTCTTCCACAGCTCAGCTACCTGCAATGCACAGTAGTGAGGTGAATACAGATTTTTGAGACTGTAATCCCAGCCATCCAAGCACCACAATAACTTTTACCTTCAGCATAGCTTACACAGACATCACCGTGTATGTACTGATGCAAGCATTTCACATAGTACTTATTTATCTCACGAGATTAAGCATATACTGCTAATGTAAAAAGACAGCATGCCTACGTGCAGCAGCTACACTGAGCAGTGTACAAGGAACACTATAAGGGAACAGCCACTGCAATGCCAGCCGAGCCATCCCCCCTGCCCCTGCAGAGGACAGCACTGCTACTTCCCCTTGGCCACTCCTGGAGGCCACAGGCTCACTCCTGGGCACTAAACCCACAGAGCCATTTTCTCAGAGGACAGTTCTAGCTCTGCACAGCACACTCCTTTGATAAACCTACTTGATAAGTAAAACACATCAAATATTTGCCTAATGTATTAACATAATCAAGATGCAATTATTTAAGATTTTATTTGACTGTTGAAAAGTCCAAGACAGAAGGATGTAGTGAGGTTTACATTTCCTAATGAAACAGGTTTCTTCTGGTGTGGGTTCATCAAGGTTAAACTTTCTCATGAAAACAAGGTTCACTGAACAAATGCAAAACAGGCAACCTTGCTTTTATTTCTTCCTAATGTTGGGGATAATTTGAAATTAATTCTAATTAAACACTGAATGCTAACACCTTTGATGAGATGCTAATGTCTTAGAGCAGACAAACAAACAAAGAAAAAAAAACAAGCAACAACAACAACCAATCACCAAGATAAACATGCATCATTCTTACATATGATGTGGTTTCTCAGTGGAAAAGCTGTGGCACGGGAATTTAAAAAAAAAAAAAAAAAAAAGAAGAAGAAGAAGGGGGATGTTGACAGGACTCTGTCAATGAGGATTATTTCCTGAAGTTTTTCATAGAACTCACCTTAAATTTAAAACAGGTAGATGATGTAGGTATTTCTACCTGTAGCACCACTTACATGACAAACTAGGCAGTGAGGTACCATCAAAAGAGAATAATAATTTTTAAAAATATTAACTAATAATTAACTAATCAAAAAGCATTAATGCCTTTTGCTTCTATAGTACTCAGCATTCATGCTTTTCAGTTGTTCCACAAAAAAAAAACAACTCCAGAACTAACCACAGCTGCCCAAAACAGACAGTTGGCACTACTCAGCTGTCAAAAAAAAAAAAAAAAAGAACATGAATAAAAATGATGTCAACACCTTAAAAATAAAGCTGAAGAGGTAGAGAATGAGCATCACATCCAATTAATTCAGTATCTCGCAGATGCTAAAAGAGAAAGCCATAAAGGATGGAAATGCATCACATCTCCATCAATATCAAACATACTTAACCATCCCAATCTAAAACATTTGTCTTTATGTTTTTCACCTCAAACAACTGCCTGGAGGATTCCACTGATAATTTGTATGCAAAGTGTTCTCCATTAAAACTAATCTAAAAATTAATGTAATATCATAATATAACTTGCAGTTGCATAAATTTTCCATCTTGCTGAGTTCCTCAAAAAGAAAATATAATCATCAAAAGATGAAAGATCAAAAGTGATTGCAGTTAAAGGTAATGTCATCATGTACAGCTACACAACAGAAAAAAAATGAGAAAGAAGGACAACTAATCAAGATCTGAGAAGTGGCCTGTTTTCAATAGAAAACTTGAAATATTCTGTAATCACTCCCTAATCTTTTGTCAATGGCCACTGACAAAGAGATGGTTAAAGCTCTTACTCCTTTCTTACTCTTAACTGTCTTAATCAGATGTTCCTTATGATGACAAAGGGGACACTGGAGTAGCTCAGCTGGTACTCCTGGAAATCTCATCATGATTCTGCAATGAGAATTTCCAAAGAATTTACTGAAGAAAAAATACATTATAAATATCTGCATATAAATATCTTGCGTAATAATTCTTGCACGCAACTGAAAGAGAAGAGTTCAAACCATAAAAACTGCAATTAAGAAACTAAATATCTTTCATAAAAGGCCACAGCTGAACAGCTTCTGAAATCATAAAATTC
Source organism: Coturnix japonica (assembly GCF_054131305.1). NCBI lineage: Eukaryota > Metazoa > Chordata > Aves > Galliformes > Phasianidae > Coturnix > Coturnix japonica. The sequence goes on from NC_140665.1 coordinate 36,581,774, forward strand.
TGATACTAATATGCAGTTCTGTGTGTGTTAAACTCACCTTATGCTAGCAGGTAAAAGTTTTGATTCTTCCAGCTTATCATACTAGGAAAGGAAGAAAGAATCAGAGCTCTTTCCTTTTAAAGATCAGAGAAAATCTTTTTTCTTTTCTTTTTTTCTGCTCCAATCTTTGTTTTCAGATTAAATGACAGAGCAAAACTGTGCATTATAAAGACCACCAGGCTTATTAAACTCCTGAGATTTCATTTCCATATGTTTAATTATTTAAAAGTGTATATTATTATTAAAGTTAAACCTAATTTAAAAGCTTTGGAATGCTTGCATACTCTTATAAAAATTTGAGTTGTGATATTATTTTAGTCTTATATTTGTGTAAGAGATTTTGCAAATGTATCTCAAATATATCCTCTCTCAACTTTGATAAGGCTATCAACAAGATAACTCCAATTTTAAAACATTAAAAGAAATTGCCTTTTTTTACTTAAGATGTTAGTTACACAGCTGTTCCCAGATTTCATGACTAATTCATTCTTTTAGTATAAATGCTAGCTACCATACACTGGAACAGCATAAAGTATATTAACAAGTAATAAAATAATGACATGGTCATCTAGTTGATCACATTCAGGAACTGAACGCAGCAACATGAATGTTTTTAAACCTCCAGAAGTACATTTACACAGAACTTTCAGACTACGTGGTAACTACCCCTCTGACAGACCACAGCTCTTACTTTGGTGCTTTAACGATAGAGTAAAATTGTTTATTTTGCCTTAATTTTTATTTAATTTTTCTTACACTGAAGTACTATATATCATAATATATTGTCCCTTCTCTCCAAAGTAAAGAACACGTCTTAATTTTTCTATCCTAGTTTTATTTTTTTTAAAACACTCCAAGACAAAAAAAAAAGAAAGAAAAAAAAAAAAAAGAAAGAAAGAAAAAAGAAAAAGACAGATTTTCAGATATACTGGGTATGTGGAGGCTGAGCTTAAGCCAGATGTAGGAAGCAAGCACTATCTGAAACTTAAATATGCAGGCCTACAGAAAGCATACACTCTTCTTAACTTCCTGATGCAATGGCAGCTTGAAATAAAGGAATCCTGATAGGAAAACTCAACAAGGAATACAACTTTTTAGCACACTATTAATTCTTTTCTTCACAGCAAGTGAAAAAGGGGAAGTACTACGAAACAAAGCGTGGTAGGGATCTTTTTATGCCCATTAGCCTACTCTCATACTCTATAATTGACTTCTACATTTTGTGCAGGAAAGCAATTTCTGAAAGTCTAATTGTTCTATAGTAGTTATTTACAGTCATAAATAAAATGTAGTTCAAGTCAAAAAACAGCAGCCCTTTTGGAATGGAAGGCCTTGTGGCCAAGAATTTTGGTGGTGTTTAATCTTGACAGAAATGGCCAGCTTTGAGTAGTCTGACATGGTGCCTCATAAAACATTCATCTGAATGCTGATTTGATGGCAGTCAAGCCAAAGTATGTGCTGCTTGTCACTTCTATCTGTAATTGTCATGAGGGGAACACATAGTGAAGCAACTTACAAACAAGATTTTGTAAGACTGTGACATGCTTGCAGGGATAATTACAAGTCTAGCAAAATCAAAAATGTGAAAGTTACATCTTTTACTTCAATTTCATCAAAGCAGATGAAATTATTCTTACAGATTACCACAGCGTAGATACTGACATCCAAGCTCATTAAATGCAGGTAATCTTTTAGTCAGAACTGGGAAAACATGCCCTTGGAAGATACAGTTCATCTGGTTTATTTTAAATGACTGCACACTAACCTCCAAAGGAATATCTTCATAAAAATAGCTTAAAAATAAATAAATAAATAAATAAATGAAGAAAAAAAAACCAACGCATTCAGCAGGATTAGAAGTATTTTAATTCCTCGATAATGTGAATAAAATCTGGAAAATAATCATTCCTTTTTAGCCTGTATCCTCAAAGGCTACTACAGACTGGCCTCAGAACAGGGAAAAATACCATAATCTTCAATCAAGGTCAATACCAAAGTTAACATACATGTCCGGCTTATTTAATATGGCTGCTTTATGCAAGCCACTTTCCTCACCTAAGCAGATGAATAACAGTAAGAATCTTAATATAACACATTTGTTTCATCTCTCTAAAACAAACAAGAACTCAAATAGATGATTGATCTTCACCATCCCTCACATTTGGCCTCCTTACTGCAACACAAACAGGCACAATAGCCACAGAGGTATGCAGGAACTGCAGGCTGACTGCCAAAGTATTTAGTCTGAAGAGAAGTGGTTATGTACATAATGTAATTTGCCTTAACATGTTCCTCTGAAATACTAATTACAACTAAGACTTGGTCTTCTAAACTGTACTCCATAAAACATAACGTGCATTTATTTCTAATTAAATAAAGGTTGACAATTTTAAGGGTTTTACAGTTTTCTTCTGTAACAGATGATTATTTTCAAGAACAGAAGGTTGAAGGCATGATCCTTTTCCCACTGGTATTTTCAAATCTCAATCAAAGCCAGGAGCTGGCACCAAAGAGCAAGATTTAATACGCATTTTTGTGCTCTTAAGTCCACCAACCATACTGAGAAAAAACTCTTGTTACTACCCACCAACCCAAAATAGTATGTTTTTCCTTTCAGGTAGCTGCATAGAACTAGTGCAGGATAAACACACATTATATATACCTTCATATGTCACTGAGAGCCTCAATGGGGGATGACCTGCTGGAGAGGAGCTCTGCAGAAAGGGACCTGGGTGTCCTGGTGGACAACAGGTTGGTCATGAGCCAGCAGTGTGCCCTCATGGCCAAAAAGGCCAATGGCATACTGGGGTGCACTAAAAAGAGCGTGGCCAGCAGGTCAAGGGAAGTGATCCTCCCCCTCTACTCTGTCCTGGTGAGGCCTTATCTGGAGTACTGTGTCCAGTTCTGGACTCCTCAGTACAAAAAAGACAGGGATCTCTTGAAAAGAGTCCAGATGAGGGCCACAAAGATGGTGAAGGGCCTGGAGCATTTCCCCTATGAAGAAAGGCTAAGTTTACTGGGTCTGTTTACCCTTGAGAAAAGAAGACTGAGAGGGAACCTGACACAGGTCTGTAAATATCTAACATGTGGGGGGCAGAGTGGCAAGGCCAGAATCAGCAGTATGTGGAGACAGGACAAGAGGAAAAAGCCAGAAATTGGAGCATATGAAGTTCCACACAAATGTGTGCAAGAACTTCTTTATGGTGAGGATGACAGAGCACTGGAACAGGCTGCCCAAGGGGGCTGTGGTGTCTCCGTCACTGGAGATATTCAAGACCCACCTGGATGCCTACCTGTGCAACCTGGAGTAGGGAACCTACTTTGAGAGGGGAGTTGGACTTGATGATCTCTGGAGATCCCTTCTAACCCCTACGATTCCATGATCCCTTTTCAGGTCTGGAGTGAAAATGAATCATGAAACTGTTTCAGTGAAAATTTCATACAATTCATTTATGAGGTTTGTCAGTTTCTTTATTTCTCACCACTTAAAAAAAAAAAAAAAAAAAAAAATCCAAAGGAGTTACATTCGATCTATTGTCATAAATCTGTAAATCAGTCTCCAAATAAAAGCTATTAACAGAGCAAGTCTATAAACTGGCATATTGACTGATGAAAAAACAGTCTTCCTTTCATACACCCATTTCAATCACAAGATAAATCCTCACTAATATCCTCCAGAATACACATAATGAATATTCAAAGTAAATGTGTATTTTAGGTATGCTAAGAATACATACTTTTTTAATAATTACATTTTATTACAAAAAGACAAAAAAAAAAAAAAAAACAGTTAAGAAATAATTAAGAGGGTTATTCCAGGATTAAAAAAAATAAAAATCCTTCCTTCTTTAATCACATAATTTTCCTTGACAAGAAACATTGGGTAGCAGCCAGAATTTGGAATACGGAAAGTATTTTTTTCTCCTAAACATTGTCAATATTTCTGTTAGCAGCTACTTATAATAGCTGTTAAAATACAAAATAGTATGTCTTTTTACAACTTTATCCTACTATCATCTGAGAAGTAGGTAAGGAAAAAAGAACTGAGGAATACAGATTGTTATGCCAAGTTAGCGTAAAATGTTGGTTCCAAACCAGACTTGAAAGTCACAAAAATAAGTTTTAAAAAATACACCAGTATAACTCAAGCAAGACAACACCTAATTCATAGTTCATTCCCTTTTAATTGTCATGTTGCTGCTATCATCTGCAGCTACTCTCTAACCAGCCACACCTACTAAAAAGCCCAAAAATCTTTAGCAGGACATGCTACCCAACTAGATGATCTTATTTTCAGGCTCAGGAGGAAATTTCACACGCATACTGTGCATTGAAGTGTGTTTCTTCACTTGGCCTCCTCCCTACTGCAATGGAGTCAAAGGCTCACTCAGATCCGAGGAACCAGGAGGCTAAATCCTTAGCAACTGTCAGAAGCTTCATTTGATCAAGACATTGATAAAATCAATTTTTAACTTCTGAAAGCCTTGGCTCTGCAAATTTCATGGTTAGGTACATGGTAAGTTCAAGCATATTAGAAATAAAACTATAAAGGGGGGGCAACATTAAAAAAAAAACAAAAAAAACCTCATTTTATTATCTCTTAGCACAAAACCAAGCTTAGTTGGATTCATCAGATACCAATAATAACGAAGCAGAAATATTTCAAAAAGATACTTCAGATTTTAAAGAACTCCAGATTGCTCCTCTTAACCTGAACACTGCAGACAACCAACTTAATTTACCACCACATTACTCAAGACAGGGGCACGTTCATTTAGAAAAAGTTTGATGCAAAGGAAAATAAAGTTAACTTCACACACACTGACTCAAAGTTTCTGAAGGTGAAAACTAGATGGGTAAAAATACCTTCTTAAGTAGGTAAATTAAACTGTAGTAAGCACCAAACAATGCCTTGTCTCTACTGCTGAGCTACTGATTGAGCACCTGGGAAAAGGACCCAGTTAGCCCTGGGAACATGGGTGAAAGCAACTCAGTTGTGTGACCAGAAGGGGTGGAGCCTGGCTGCACCTCTCTAAGACCTCATTTCAGGGCTGACTGCCTCTGGGGAAGGATCTCTGGTTGGAGATCTCTCCCTTGTGGGGTTTTTCCCTATAAGCCTCGATCAGAGATGAGTGAGTACTCCTGTTTGTCCCTTTTGCTGTTCTACTTTTCCACCACACAAATCTTTCTGATTAGTAACACTCTGACTTTTCTGAATAGAATCAAAAGATCTGGGATATGGAATTAAAAACAATACCTACTGGATCTGTAATAGATTTGTCACTGTAATGGTTTCACTAAAAAGTTTTGCTTCTTCCTACACTTCAGTCTCCTGTAGATTTAATGGGGAAAAAAATGGCAGAAATTCAGCAGATTAAGAAAAAAAAAAAAAAAAAAAAAAAAAGGAAAGACTTCATGAGGCCCACAATTTTTCAAATTAATTGCAAAACCTTATTCTTCATCCAAGAATAAATTCTACTTCAAGATACTTTCTAAAACAAGTACTTTAAAGCTTACAAATTATAATACCCATCCGGTTTCACCATCTTGTAGACAGCACTGCAACAAGAAAGGAACCAAGATGCCTCTCACCACTGAATCTACAGCATAAAACTGACTATGTCACTTTTCCTACAATCAGTCCCAACCTATTTAGTAGCACAAATATCTTCAACATTCAGTTCCTCAAGAGCACGGTTAACAAGTCTATACATGCTATCATCAGTGTTTCTTTACTACAGAGAGTACTTCAGATAGGTTTAAAGAGGATCAGTTAGTATGGAGGATTTAGCTGGGATAGAGCTAGCAGCCAGTATGGTTCTGTGTTTTGGATTCATAACTGGAACTGTGCTAACATATCAGTTTTAGGAAATGTTGAACACTGCCTGCATAGTCCAAGGATTTCTCTGTTTCTCACTTTACCTCTTTGTTGTTTTTGCTTAGAACAGTGTTGCATGACATGGAATATGCCCTTGTTCAGTTTGGTAAAGGATCCCCAGGATGCTCTATGCCTGCTATCTCCCCAAATTAGTCATTCCTTAGAGACTGACTGGGCATTGGTCTACTGATGGGAAGTGGTGACCAACTGCACGTTTAGGGTTTTTGTCCTTCATCCCCTATCACCTCTTTCCTTCCCTCATTAAACAAGATTTTATTTTATTTTCCCTGACAAGCTTTCCTTCCTCTTGTTTTTCTGGTTTTCCACTCCATCCCATTCAGGGTAGGGAGCAACTAAGCAGTTGGCTGGGTGCTTGGGTGCTGACACAAATTAACTGCCCACAGTTAGATCTGGTGTTCATGAAACTGTCCAATGCTTTTTTACATTCCAGACATCACCAGATCTACTGCATCTGCAGCAAGGGTTGCTATTTTTAAAGTCACAACACTTTAATGTTCCACAAATCTTCACCTTCTGATAAGCAACATATCAGAAGTAGTCTCTGATCAACCTTCACTTTATGTTTTAAAAGTGCATCTAAATATAAGTGCAAACCTGCTAAGGAATGCTTGTGCAAAGCATTTTGATTTTATTGTCATCAAGAGAGAAAGGTGCTTAGACCCTTGCCAAACTGCCTTTTATATATCATGCACTTTAATTGCACTTGAAATTCTGTCATGACAGTTGTTTCATATCCTTAAACAAAATTATTTCATTAATGCTGTTCTGCAACGGCAATGACAGCAAATCAGTCTTACTAGTAAAATTGTTTTTCCTGAATGATTATCTATCCCTTTTCTAACATTTCTTGTTTGTTCTTTTATAGTTTCTTGTGTACTAAATAATCTTTAGAAAACTGATGAGGAAAATCTAAAGGATGCTTCCTAAAAAACGTCCTCAGTTAACAGCCCTTAAGCATAAAATTACATCTTCTGAATTGTAAAGAGTCTCTCACTTGTGCTATTAACTTTCATCTGCCATCACACTACTAAACCCCCAGGCTGGTTTAATCCTTGTGAAGATCCAGACAACCCTGCTTTGATTTATCTGGGTTAAACTGAAATCTGCATCACCTGAGAGATTTATCTGTGGATTATACACATTATCTTATCTGGTTTACCTTCTTATAGGTTCTACTTACCTTATTTCAAGGAAAAAAAAAAAAAAAAAGAAAAGAAAAAAAAAAAAAAACCAAGATGTTCATAACAAAACCACCTTCTTACTTGAATATAATGTATTTTCTCAAGATTCACAACACGCAGCAGAACAAATGCTTTATCCTGACTGCATTTGTCCTCAACTGCAAAGATCTTGTCATTTGAAGAATGTTTTTAATAAAAGCTGTATTTCAATATGAAAGATAGAAACTTGTAGAGCAACCTTCATAACATTGTGAGTAAAGACTGAATTTGTTGCAATCCATTTTAAACAGTTCCAGCTCAGAATCTGTTATTAGCAGATTCTTATATGCATTCTATGGTTCTAATTTTAGATGCTGTGCTAAGCCAATTAACAGTTCTCTCATCTATACCTCTGAATCTCTAAGAAATTTTATAGGATTTTTATATATGTAATACAAAATATTTTATTTACAGGTAATTCAGAGATGTATTCAAATTAATATACTAAGCAAATTTTTACACATTATCTGTTGTTTCATCTAAGAGGGTATTAGTGGTACCTGAAGGTTGGGATACATGCGGATGCAGAACATATGTCACTCAAAAAACAAAAACAAACAAAAAGCCTGAATTCTACTTCAGAGTATTCTGGATTAATGGAAGGAGGCAAAACATTAATAATAGGAACAACAAAAACACTAATAGCAGTAAGCAATCACAGAAGACGTTCTGACTAAATAGAGAACTGAAAAATACAGGTATTTAATAAGCACATTACTTCCATACAGCTTCACTGTTTGGGGCTTCTGAAATTAAATAATAAGAACAATCTCACTGTAAATATTAAACCACATGGATATACAGACTTCTATTGGCACCATTATCAGAATTAAGACATGCCACTCAACACAGGGATTTCATATCAGAGATTATATTTCTGTTCACTTCAAAGATTAAAAGCAATTTTGGACAGAGCTCAGACAGCCTTGCTTTATGTTCTTGCTAACCTGGAGGTTAGACAACAAAATCACAATAGACTACATGGCTGGGAGGAACTATGACATCCCAAAATATGTTAGACTGTGCCTTTTGCTCTTTTATTGCTTATCAAGATGTTATGCCTTCTGGATACAGAATTTGAAAGAAAGAAATCTCAGAAACTGGAAAACAGAAAAAGAGCAACTGAGCAGAGAGACTCAGGTAATAAATAAAAATACAGCCCCTGAAACGGCAGCAGAATATCTGCTACATTATCCTTTAAAATGACAACAGAAAAGAACATAAAATCTGAGGTGACCCGTGAACTCTGCTTTTTATTTATAAAAATTTTACTTATGAGCAAAGATAGTAAACTAATAATAGAGTTTAAAATATTGTGTAAAGTATAACATGGTCTCAAATACTTGCAACTAGTAATCTTGTTCCATTTAAGGGCTACATTATTACTTCTTCAAGAAACATATGCTTAGATGTAATAAATGTGAATCTCAAGTGATGAAAAGTAGCCCAGGAGACCTCCAGTGAGCTGTAATATTGCTTTGGTTATTGCTAAAGTGTATCCCCAGATGACTAACAACTCATATACTCGCTTTTCCCAATGAATATATATACAAATGTGTTTGGATTCCTCTGCTTCTATCTCCTTCCACTTCATTATCATGGCAATACCATGAAAAGATCACAAGAACAGAATTTATGTGTTTCTTATGCAAGGAGGAAGTTGTAAGCAAATAGCTGTTTGTGCTGACAATAGGAAGCACCATTAGGAGATGACAGAGTGAGGATTCCAACGAAAGTTAATCTGAGAGGTAAAAGGCTGGTAAACACAATTATGTCCAACAACCAGAAATGAATTGAAATATTAAACAAAGGAAAAACAATCTAAAAAGTCATTTTCATGAAGCCTACCTATAACACTTGTAATTATCCATAGAAAGAACATTACAAGAGGAAAAAAGAAACAGTTCTAACAACATAGCAATTGGATAATGTTCAAGGACAGCCATTAAACAATAAAATCTAATACTCAGACAGGAGCTACTGTTTCTAGATATATTCATCGAGACTGAAACATAGCTCTGAATACCTACGGCTGCTACAGCTGCTACTGCAGGTACAGGTTACTGGATCTGACTTAACAAATTACAAAAGTTCACACCTCAATCTGTTCAGAAATCAAGCCTTTTAGATCCATGCTCTCTGCAAAAGCAACACAGCAACCTGCTAATAAAAGGTCTAAATCCAGAAAGGCCCTTAGATAACTGTGAGCCTCCTCCACACTGCCAAAAAAACTCTGGAAGGAATGCTGAGGTCTCCATACAGAGTCACAACACCTCTGCACACCATCAAATTTTTCTTCAAGAAATATACTGAAATCTTATAAAGTGATAACTGCATCAATACTCAAACAGCTACATAGCCTACACAGATACACCAAGAAGCTAAAGCCAAAATGTTGCTGAAGGCAATTCTAGGCAATTACTCAGCAGAGGGAAAGAGACAAATTAACTTCAGCTTTAATGTTATCCATATTCTAGTAGCTAGCTAATTAAAGTTAGAGTAATTTGCATTATCTTTATTACATAAGGTGTATCAGCTTTTGGACAGATAATATTGGAAAAGGAATTCACAGAACATTCAAAATGGGAACAAAAGGAAAGCACAGTAAAGGATTCACTTATTTCTGTTTCATTCACAAGTACAGCAATTCCGTAGTAACACTGCATCTTTAATGCTCTCAGCCATGACACCCATACCAATAATTGTTGAGGGAGAAAAGGAATAAAATGAAACTGCATAAGATCACAGCAGTATTTCAAAGACTGCAGGCTGGTTTCTTAATTTATGCAAATAATTATGGCTAAAACTATTTGTCGAGCCTTGTTATATAAATTGGCTATTAAAACACTGCTTAAAACTATCATAAAATAATCCTTTTAATGGGATTTCTTCCTTGTAAATCTTTCCAGAACAGTGCAGAAGAGTAAAAAACATTAATTATTTCATGGCAACAAATAGTTCATAGATGTTGGAAACACTGTGAAAAGGCAAGTTTAGACAACAACCTTATCACTGAACCCGAATTAAAGTTGCAAGGAACAGGGGAGGTGGCATTTATTTTCTCACACAAACAATACTCATAAGACACTACCTACTTAGTCGTGGGCCGAAAACCTCTTTCATAAATTGTGCATCCCTGACTTAATCTGGAAGTTAAAACATTGCTCATTTCTGCTGCCTCTAGTCTTTGAACTGCGGCAGTGGAACAAAGCTTGACTTATCAGAGCAAGACTCCCCGAAGACTTCACAATGCAGACTGCATCATCCGCAGCCTATTATTGCTGCAGCCATTTGACAAGAATACATTCAGATGCTGAATGCTCACTGCGGGATTTGGATACAGTTACATGCCCTCTAGAAGGTAAAACGGGAGGAAAACAAGACAAAACACAGGCTTTCCTTTGATGTTTACTGTCATATAGTAAAGGTAAACAGTTTTTGGTGACTGATAGAAATATTTAAATACATATTATAAAACAATATAATCAAATACCAGTGAGAAGAACAGTGATGTAGGTGATGCCTTTATTGCAATTAGATGTTATTTAAATGTTTAATCGTTACCCCCACTAGCATCACTATTTATATGCAGATTTGGACAAGAAATTCTCTACTATGGGATGAGACTGAACCAAAAACAGTGATTGAAAGTCAATGTGACTTGTAACAGTAAATTAATTATCCCACATTCTTTGTTTCTCACTGTACTTTTAATACTGTTGCACAGTATTTCTTTTTCCCTTGACCAAGCAAACATTATTTTAGCAAAAATTATTAAATATTACAGATAACAAATACAGAAAGCACAACTTGCCAAAGATATTTTTGCTTCCAACTCAGGTGAAAAACTAAAACAAACTTCAGAACAGGATGTTAATAGTCTGTAATTTGATGTTAATAGTCAAAATCATTCACAAAATTCACAAAAAAAAATTCACAAAATCAGATTCACATACTGAAAAGAGTTATGATAATATCCAGGGCATATCAAATGTCCTCAACATACAAACACTTTTTCCACTGAAACAAAGGGCTTCAATACAACTAGTGCTGAGACACATTATTCGTTCTGACAGTCAAACAGAACAAGATTTTTACATCAGCTGGCAAAGTAAAGCAGGAACCCTTCCACAAGTACAAGTAAAGCAGTAGGGAAGTTGCATATATACCACACAAGAACAAGACTAACTTGCATACCTTAGGTGGCTCAGGAAGACTATTTTAGTTATTAACTTCTAATGACTTGCATCTTGTGGAAAGAGCAAGTATATAATACCCCAAGTCAGGAATAATGAATAAGTGAAAAAGGAGCCCTGCAGCAATTTCCAACAAAGGATCCCGCTAACATCTGCGAAGGCATTTATACATCACATACATTTATACAATGTATAAAATATATAAATTTTATACATTTATACAACATATACATTTATGCAGTTAGAGCAGCAACACAGAAGCCTCCAGTGCAACAACCTAAGCACAATTAAGCCTCCAAAGGATGAAGTTGGTAACAGGAAAGAAGCATAAATGAAGTGGAGAGCCATGACAGACAAAATCACAGGAACAGAGATTAGAATGACTATTCATGTTGCACAATAAAAACTCCTTTTATACTGATTTATAGAACATAACTACATGTAACATACAGAACGTCTGTAAGAACTGTTCATTCCATGTGAAATAGTGCAATTCTAATCACATCATTAATGTAATTATCCACAGTAAACTACCTATATAAAATCATACAAGTGTTATTTATTTCTGAGACTTTAAGCATAAATTATATTGCTATAAGCCCCTTATTATCACCATAAATGTACACTCATGGAGGAATACACACAAAGGAAAATAAGGGCATATATAGCTAATGGCTATTTAACTTCCAAGGAAAAAAGTTGTTTCTTTTTCAAGCAAATTTCCTTGCTAGTCAGTACCATACACAGTTTCCTAAGCAATACAGTATAAAAAAGGATATATAACTCTGCACTTGAACTTTTCTTTCCTGCTTTGATTTTATTCATGAAATGATAAGAACTTTAAGGGTCTTGCCAAATGCTGATTATCAAAATGAAAGTGAATGTAGTGTTGTGAAAGGTACCACCAAACTACAGACCTTTTTACTCCAGATTTGGAAGGATTTGAAATAATGCTGCAGGAAAAACCTTGGAGGATTTTAAGAACATTTAGATTTTATTTTTTAGTACAAATCTGGGCAAATCACATAAAAGTGATTACTACAATTCACTCCGTTTCTAACTTCTGTTAATTTATGTATAGGTTTATTATTTGTTTGTTTTTAAATGATAAGCAACGTCTGATTGATCAAATTGAAATGGGTCAGAGCCTTCAAGTCTTCTTTATTTGCCATATACATTATTCACATACTGCATATAATTATTTCACATTATAAGGTGCTCTGCTTGCAGATGTATTTAATGTTTATGTATTTTGTTTAATACAGTGTAGCCAGGTCTTTTATATTTAACAGTGAGAACAGAAGCATCTTCTGCATAACTTTCTAAAGCATCATTTACTTCTCAGTGGTTTTGTGAAATAATTGATTTCCAATTATTCTTCCATAGAAAACAGAATTACACTTCAGAAGGAAAAACAGCAAAATCATCTACTGGCTGCAGTAAGCTGAATAACCATAAGACAGACCAGAACCTGAGTTCTTTTCAGTAATCCATCAATCCTTATTTCAAAAATTATTAGAGGTTAATCTGACCACTTAGAAATGTCTCTTGTGCTATTGAGACTCATTAGGTAGAGTCAGGACAATTAAAGCAGAAACATTCTTACTTATACATGCCCTAATTCTCACACACAAATTCTCTGCGTTATATGTATCCAATCTGAAGGGAGAATGCACAAAGGAAATCACTCAATGAACAAAGAGTAGCACATAAAGTATCTGAAGGACACCAACATCTTATCCAAGCAAGTTCAGGTAGTAAACATCTGCCAGCCCAAGAGATTTGGAATCTGTTTGCTGGAGAATGAGCCACCAAATGTTCCTTATTTTAATTGTGAATTAAAAAGACATTAAATGTTAAAACTTAGCAAAAGTTAAATGCATACAAACCACATTAGCAGCTATGCTTAATAGGAATTACTTTACAAATACAGATTTCACTTCAACTTCTGATGCACTCCATAATGCCACTTTAGAATTCATATCAAGTTCTAATAAGATTCTGAAAAAGACCAATTTCTAGCTGTTTCTCCTTTTATTGACCATTGAAAGGAAATCTCCAAAAAATCATTCACAAGTTTTTCTTACGATTAACTGAGAAGTACCTCAGTGTATTGTATCGTGCAAATTCCCATGTATATAAAATAAATAAATAATAGCTGCTTACATATTTGCTCATCAGAATTTCTTTGAAATATTGTCAACAAAGATAATGTTTAACAATTAGAGATTCTGGATAAAGACCTCACAGCATGATCAAAGAAGAGATGGGAGTCAATCCCACAAAGTTAAAACCTGCACATCAGATGAGACAAACACAGATGAAGATGAGCTGGGCTGGAAAGATGAGCAACGGAAAGAGATTTATGAAAGAAATGTACTTTCATTGTTTATCCACACTCTCTCAAAGCTTTAGGGTAAACACATTCAACTTGTTTTGAAATTGTCAAAACATTCAACTACTAAAACATAATTTTTCCACTGAAATACAACCTTATATTTATTTAGCAGAAAATGTGGTATCCTAGAACAATAATAAAATATAAACCTGAAAACTCTGGTTTCAAGTAAAATTTTGATTTTACTTGAAGATCTCTCATTTTTCTTGAGAAACTTGACTTCATGCTCTCTTTGCCCAGTGACAGCCAAGTGACTTAGTTCCCCCACTGCATACCACTCCTCAGGGCCACATGGACTTCCACACTTTCCAAGCCTCCTTCTCCCCACTCTGCAGCCAAGCTGCTGAGCCAGTCTTCCAGCCTCCTGCTGTCCACTGCCTTCAGGGCTGCCAGATTTACCAGACAACCTACCAAGCATTGTGCCACTTAGGCATGATCTGTCACCCACCTGGACACACAACAAGCTGCTCTGACTCTGAGATTTGTTTTTGATTTGTCTGAATGTATTTGGAACTCAAATTCCACAATGAAAGTTATCGAACTTCATCAATAACTTGTCTCCTCATTGTGGAAAAATCTCACCTCCTTGGCAGCTATGCTCATCTTCCTAAGATGTGAATTAAAGACAATTTTCAGACAATTTTTCTCTTTAAATGTGCTTCTGAAACACTGGGGAAGTGTTTATACAAATACAAAAATAACACTTTAATCTCTACATTCCAGGCATCTGCCACTCAGAGTCCCTACTACCTGGCACTCTGCAGGTGAGCTTGTCAGTAACCCGTGAGGAATGGCACTGTGCACAGGGCTTCTGAATCTTGACAATGTGACCTAATGCTAAGGAAGAGCTGTCTCATGTCACCTCACTGGCCACTGTGGTCAGAAACAGCTTTGTCCAGGCATCCCTGATCCCTGTCCAGAGCTGCACCTTGACTGACCGATACTTGAAAATCAGTTTTTCCTGAGTTGTCTGCTTTTGTGCCCATGCTAACCTTGTGCAGGAAAATCTTCTTTCATTTAGCCCATTTCCTTTTTTCCCCCAAATGAAATTCTTCCATTTAACTTTAATTGCATTCTGGAAACACTGCTCATTAACAGAAGTTTAGACATTAAATATAAGCCTACAGAACTGTCTTAGAATCTGCCCACACATGCAGCTCATTGTCCCATATGGAAGAAAATGCTAAACGAAGCATCTGCAAAAGACAACTTCTTATATCCATTATTCATGGAAGCAAAAAGAACATCTCCCTCCGCACAAAGGAAACAGCAGTGAGAGCAGCAGTCAGTGCACACAGCACAGAGAAACTGCATTCAATCTTTAGGAAAAATAATAATAATAATAAAGAAATAAAATACTGCTGCCTCTTCCTTTTATTTGGGTTTTGATGTGTTTTGTTGATTTTTGTCTGCTTTCTTACAACTATTTGTTTTGGGGTTGAGTGGCATTTATTGTTGCTGCTTTGTTTTTCATTTTGTTGGGGTTTTTTGCTCAGCAGCTGCTCTTTTAAACACACCTACAACACTTTAAACTAATACTCCTCTCCCAGCTACACACTTACTGTTCCTCTTTTCATCCTCTCCCTCAACCTTAATCTAGAGAAGATTAACAAAGTAATGTAACAATGAGGTTGTACAGCTTAACCTTTTTTGTACAATGTTAGGGAAAGGAGCTTATAGATGAAGTTTTCGTAGTACCACAATGGATGGCAGTTTGCTCTAAGGTACGTTTTAGGTGACTTACTTAACAAAGGCTGAATAGATCAGATCTCACAAGCTACAAGTAAAGCCCGTGCAGCAGCTTCTCAGCATTTCTCAGCAAGATGGACATGGAGTGGCCATAATAACTAGTAGGATTCATGATTCTGCAAATGGCAGAAATCCCACTGAAACAACACAGATATAATACTCCAAAATAACTTTAGGGAATTTTGAGCTCATGTTTCATTTAAAAATAACACTGCTGATAAGAGCTGCATCTTTTCATGACAGGCATCATATGCTATCTTTCATCAGATAAGTGTTGGTCTTAAATATTATAATGCTAACCTCCCGTTAGCAAACACATTAGGTTATCCCCACTATTCTCTACCACAGCTCTGAGGTGTCAAGACACAAAATAGCATGAAGGTCAGCAGAGCTTTATACAACAGTTATTTGCACTCATGTGCCATGTAAACATATAGCCACAGCTATCAGTTACACATAGAAAGGTAGAGCAAACCAAACCCCATTAAGTTTCAAGAGTTAATAAGCAGCATACACATCAAAAACCAAAGGAGGGTTGCATTCAACTACCAAGTTCTTCCGATGTACTAATGAGGCATTGCTTGCCAATTGAAAAACTCCAAATTAGGTAATTTAGGAAACGAAACTATCAACTCTGTATTTCTTCAATGGCTTGGAACACAAATAGAACAAATAGAGACCTTAGATGAAAAACATTTCCAGAATAAGTAAAGTCCTGCACATTAATTATGGGTAATCACACTCCAGTGAAATAGCAATCTTTCTATGTGCACAGGAAAAGAAATAAAGCTCCCAGCCATTTGTTTCCACTCCTCCTTCTATCTTCACAGACATCATCTGAGAATACCCACCAAGCTACCAGGGTCAAACTTTCAACACATCTCTGCCCCTACTTGCAGCTTGAGATTCCACAGTTTTGTGAATTAAAAACTTCTCTAATTTCCAGACTAAGTTTATTCAGGGTCAGTTTCTACTCTTCTTGTTCTAGTGCCAACACTGTCTTTAAGCCTTACTAATCCTCACTCTTTCCTGTTTCCTATAGGATGCAATATACATTTATATCGTCCTAGGCTAAACAAGCTCATCTCATAGAAGAACCTACAGAACACTCTCACAATTGCTTCAATTTCCTTTCTTTCAGTGGTGTCAATGTAAATACACATTTCAAGAACAATTGGGGAATGTTAAATATGAACTCTCTTCAACTTAGATAATCATATTTATATAACTGTATGTCTACTGGATATATTTTCCCTTACACTGAGTTTAGAGTACATGATCTCCAGAGGTCCCTTCGAACCCCTATGATTCTGAGAATATCCTACACTTTCAATTGCTTTCTTATTAGCTACACATACATCCCATTGCTGGTTTATATTCAGCTTCACTGAATAGGTGATTTACACACCTCATGCTGGTTTTGAAAAAATAAATCATCCAATTTGAAATATTTCTTCTGTACCTACATTGCATGTGCAAGTGTATGAATGGAATTCAATATTTATTCTTATTTTTATCATTACTAAACAAAGAGATATACTTCTCTCTGTACATGCAACACTTCACTTTCCCCCTACTTCAAATAAGTACATCTATTTTTTCCAGTTGTGAAACTTTCAACAATGAGAAACCATTTACACTCTGATCTGGAGCAAAAGGAAAACAATTGAAGTCATCATCCTGAATACACTGATAAACTGAATATTATTTGACCTGCAGTTAAGAAATTTCCAGACAAACTTGTAAGACACAAATTCAAGACTAAATGTTTCAAATAAATGATCTATTTAGAGAGGAAAAAAAGAAAAAGAAACAATTGTATGAATGCTAAGATCGACCATGCAAATCAACTTTTATTGCACTACAGCAACCACATTAATAACTTCAGAATGAAACATAATAAAATGCTATGAGCTTAAATCAATTGTGCAACGTTACACATTGAGGAAAAACAATCCTACTGTCCCCACAAGGTATCAACTCAATCTTCCTAATCCTAAAGAGTGAATGACTGTTTAATTATTATTTTTACCATTACCTCAACTAAAACACACAATAAGGCAAATAGGAGCCAGGGGAACATAGGAACCAAGGGAACAGTTCACTCTTGAGAATTCTTTGCATGAGCTGTGCAGTTAATTCCAAACCTAGTTACCTGAAATAATTAGTATTTAAAAGAAAATGGAATTTCACTATTTCTGCCCTATTTGTGCTCTGCATATACTGCACTTCATTTCTACAGACATTTATTTTTCCTCGCATAATCAAGCAGAGTAGAAGATAATGACCAATTTTCACTGGTATCTTCAGAACTCTGCCTTCAAGTCTACAATTTAAGAAAAAAAAAAAAATCTATTTGTTCCTACTTTCCTTGTTTTTACTTTTCCTCATTTTCTTACCCATATCAAGCTTTGGTTTATGCTTCTGAAGGCAAGGGAACAAAGAGTACAGTCACCTGATGGCTATTATTTAAGCAGACAGGGCATTTCTCATCTGCTTAATAAGATTTCCATTCTTTTGTCTTTCTTGAAGGTTTTGTGCTACTATATTCCAGACCAGCATCTTCACTAGTCCACATGTATTTCCTTAACTAGACAAGTATTCTTGTTGTTTGATCAAAGACTGCAGACAGAGAGAAAGAGTAAGCCATTTTGGATAACATCACACAATACTGGCTATGGAACCACTAAATGGTTACTCACCCTGACTTAGAGTTTCTCTTCTGTGAAAAAACTGGATGGAAATTATAAAGAACACCTTTCCAGCTTATCGTCTTTCTACTATACATCTACTGTACATCCTAAGAAGCATTCCCCACTGGAATGGCATCTTCCAACTTTTCCAGTTTCTGTTCACTTTTTTCTCTATTATTTCATTTTCCAACCCTGTACCTCATACAAAAGATTTCTCATTTCTCTAGTTTCATCAACATTTTTCCATTCTTTTCAGCTTGTTCACTTCCTGTTTCATCACTGACCTTCAAAATCTTACTTCACCCCCCCCCCCCTTTTTTTTCCCTTTCATTTTACTATCTGCTGATGGTGTTCCATGTTCCACTGGTGTCCAGAACTCAAGGACCACAAAGCTAGAGGAAGAACTTTGGATGCCTGAGTCCCCATGACGTAATTCCTTAGCTCTTTAATTCCCAGACTACAGTGAAAGTCATAGAAAAATGAAAAGCCAGTTCAGTGACTGTGATATGATCCTATATAAACTGGACCATTTTCTAATGATTTCAAGTGCATTCATCTCTATAACTTAGCTTCCCTCCCCCCAGGAGTATTTTCTCTACTCTGTTACTAAGCAAAGACTGCCATATACATACGTGCATCTTTATCACAGTTGTCTTATTTTTAAAGTAGAGAACATGAAACTAAGCAGTTTGCTTCTTTACTTTCTTCCAAAGATCTTGCTGTCTCTTTAAAGTATTTAGGACATAGCTCCCTAAGATCATAAAACCAGCTGCGTAAGTGTTGTCATACGCATGACCTGTTTGTGACTGTATTTGCAACAGTTGTGCATAACTGCGCTGTAGGGCTTTAACTCAAGCTGCATTTTATTACTGAATGCAAACACAGCCAAGGGGATGCTCACATGTGTCCTGGCTTGCCCAGGCCACACTGAGCGATGACAAATTGTCCTGGGCTCCATATAAAATATATGCTGTATTATATGCTGTTTTGAAATTTAAAATAAAATTTAAAAAAAAAAAATCCCTTCGTTATTTTTTTAATTAAAACATTATAAAAGGGAGCAATAAAAACAGAACTGTTAGGCTAGATAAGTATGGCATACATTACCCTGTGCATCAGTATCAGCCTCTGATTTCTTGATTCTCTATCCAGGTTTAGACTCTATGAATCATAGAGCGATTCTCCTTGCTCAAAAAAAAATCTCTGCTTGTGTTACAACGGTACCAAGAAGGAACACTCATGCCAGAATGCAAGTTTTAAGCACAGGAAGTGGCAAAACATAGAGATGCAAAATGATGGTTCCTCCACTACATTAAGATTTGCACTAACAGCTAACAACTCAGAAATTTAATATGTAAATATGTGCCATATTTATGCAGCAGAAATATGAGAACCTACCACACACTGTGTAAAACATGAAATTGTTTAACAGAAGAGACACTTTGACTGCTAATTATAAGCATCTTTTTCAAGATCTGCCACCCCAGAAATACTACACTCCTAACACCAGAGATGATTTTACTGCTTTCAAACACAGCATTTTGCTTCTTGAATATGCTTGGTCTTCAGAGATGCAGTATATACTGAATTTCAGAATGAAACGTTGCCTGTGAGGTATTCAAGTTATAATGTTCTCTCCTATGTATCCAAAGTTAACATGGAGAAAAAAACAGCTAGTTTAATATTCAAGCACATGATAGAGAAGGTTCAGTTATGATATTTTCAGCTTCATTAGAATCTAGAAATATGGAATGGCTTGGATTGGAAGTGACATTAAAGATTATCTAGTTCCAAGCTCCTTGCTGTGGGTTGCCAAATCTTTGACTGCAATCTGCTGAACAGAAATTCTACCTGAAAATAATAAGGAACAACAAGGCTCTTTAACAGATGAAATTGCCTTCACCAAAACTATATACAACCTAGCTAACAGCTTAATAAATGCAGCTGTAAAGTTCAAAGTAATACAGTTTTTACTTAAGTGAAAGGGAAAATTATGTAACAATTTTGTTTTTTTAAGTAGTAAACTTTGAATAATAATACAATAATCTGTACAGAATTAGTATAAAATAAACCTCAGGTACAATCACTGAATTTTCATAAAAAGGTAGGAAAAGAAACTATTTAAGCCTCCATACATAGAGCAGGAGAAACACGTGGTTACTGTCACAGCAGCTCTGAGA
The DNA here is from genome assembly GCF_054131305.1 of Coturnix japonica. Taxonomy (NCBI): domain Eukaryota; kingdom Metazoa; phylum Chordata; class Aves; order Galliformes; family Phasianidae; genus Coturnix; species Coturnix japonica. Next base: position 36,602,148 of record NC_140665.1, read on the forward strand.
TATCTACAAGGGCTGAGCAGCATTAAGACAAAACTTGTATCACAAAATATTCCAATGATTTAGGAAGTCCCAGAGCTGCACAGGGACCAAAAAACCTCTTCCCTGCCACTAATAGCAAGAGGTTTTCACCTACAGGTATGGCATTGGCTCCACACTCTACTTTTACTGCCTACATGGCCAGCAAACATGAAATTGCCAGAGCAGAATGCTAACATAGATTTCACAAAAACCTTACCATGAAGTTCAACTTTTATTTATCTAATTAAAGCAGAATATGGATTTACCAAAGTTAAACAGTGGAACAGCACCAGCACTGCATTTAACAGTATGCCACCTACTAGCATCTAACATTGGCAGAGGCCAATTGTACAAAACATTTATTTCTTTAGCAAATAACATAGCTCAGTGCTTCAGATGTTCTCCATAGTGATATATGAGTTCTTAGACACTGACAAAGAAAAAAATATATACCTATAAAAGGCAACATCAGACTGGAAAAGTTAGTGGAAATACACTGCAAATGTATTTGAACTTCTAAGAAAAGTCAACTTTTGTTTTGGATTTACCAAACAGGCGCTGAGTGTCTAAAAACAAACAAGTCCAACCAACACATTTAGGAACATCCGATAACAAAAATTAACTTCCCTGGTGTTTCTCATGGTTTAGCATTGTTCTGAATTCTAACACCCTGCTATCTTGAGCAAAGTTCAGTTTACCACTCAGGCAGTAGTCCTCTAGTGAGAGAAGATAAACTGTAGCATGCTTGCTACACGGGAGCCTGGAAATTCTCTAGAACCACCTTCTATTTTTAAACACATTCTTCAGAAGGAACATACTGGTACGCTGTCATATTTTATCCAAAGAAAGGCAGCATCCAGAACATTCTGACTGCCACAAACAAACATGATTTCCCATTTGTGACAACACAGTTGGGAATGTAGCACATAAATTGCTACATCATATGTAGCTCCTGGCAGTAGGCTAGGGAGAATGACTGAAGAAATCAAACACGGTGATTTACTTAGAGAAAAGCTAGCAGAAACTTGAACAAACAAAACAAAACAAAAAATCACAGCTACCAGCATTGTTTCTTGCCTATAGATACCTCAAAAGCATAGATAACAATAAGTGAGTCACATTATTACTTGGATATGGTAAGAAACAGCACCCAGGCTACAGATCCCAATTATCTGAGAGAGTATGTTGCAGCTCTGACATAATGAGCTCACGGAAAAATCAGGCCACTTTAAAAAAAAATAAAAATAAATAGAAAGAACTGCAAAATCCTCTACCCTGTGGGAAAAAAAATGCAGTTCTGACAAAGTACAGTAACACAGGCCAGCTGGCCACATAGCAGTAACAGCAGTAGTGGCTGCTGCAGTGCAGTGGCAGGCAGGTAGGAGCCACCCCACCACATGCTGGCAAAGGGCACTCAGTTCTCAGCCCCAACATCCTGTACCAACTTACCATCAATACCAAAGCTATTGATCAGTTCCCTCTGATAACCAGCATCTTCTCTGACTGACTTAAATTCAGTCCAACCTGTCTTGGTCTGCATGTCCGTCTCACTAACCACAAATCAATGTCAGTGACTGATCAGCCTACACCATAACAGTATCAGAAGCACTGCATAGCATCTGCTTCCTAAACCTCTCATCAGGCAAAGACACACTCTAGAAGTAGGCAGTAAGGATATGTGAAGGTTAACACAAGACTTTAATTACTCTTCCTCATAATCACTACAATCAGATCAGGAAGGTGGCAGTGAGATACTGAAGCCAGGTGTCACTGGGATTTGCAGGGCAGCACAACATACACAGCTGCATCAAAAGGAAACCATCTGAAGATGCAGTCTTTTCCTCTACCAGAAAGCTATCTTCTGCTTCTGGAGAGCATTGGAACAGTTTACAATAAATAAATAAATAAATAAATAAATAAATAAATAAATAAATATATAATAAAAAAATTTAAAAAAACAACAAAAAACCAAAAAAAAAACAGAAATGAATCATTTTCGAATGAGTTCCAGACATTTTCCAGTTCAGGGTGGGAGAGGAATGGGGTGGAAATAATCACAATAATTTAAAAGGTACCTCCTTGCCCCTGTGCTTCTTCCCCAACAAATATTAATCAGAAAACACCAGCCTCAGATTACAGCTTTGGCTGACTTAAAATATTTTAATCATCGTTGAGTTTACACATGTTTACCCTGCATTCTGCTCCAAGCTTGCCTGCCCATAATTTAACCTGCTCAGTGTCATACCCAGAAGCAATAAGATCATTTTAATGAACAAAAGTAGTGTTGCAAGAAGACTTCAATGCTGTCTTGTCCCTGACCGCTATTATCTTCATTGAAACCCAATGCAAACAAGGGAACGAATTCTAAAATAAACCATAAATATTGTCAGGATGGGAATAAAAACCGGATAGTGACTTCATGCTATTATTTAGTCCTAAGGCTGGATGAAGCAACACATCACTGAAAATAGCTGCACCCACAACAGCTTCCTAGGCCTTTATATGACTTCAGGAGCTAAAAGAAGCCATTTGCACAAATGTAAACTGCTGAAACAAAAGTTTGCAGATCTAGTTGGTTAACAACCTTATTGTATTAAGAAACTTACTGCTCTCATTAGCTTGCCAACTGTGTTCTGTTCTGAAAGAGACTAGCACTATAGATTGGATGTAATCACTCTGCAACCTCTTCAGCATTGCTACTCTTGTTTTTTTATCCCTATTGTACGTAAGTCATTAAGGGCGTAATCCATTAACATTTGCTTTTCACAAACTACCAAGATGCTTCCCTTCAGCATTAAGATGTCTTTTACTCTCACAAAAACATTCTTCTGCACTTGCAATGAGAGCTTGAGGGGAAAACGCTGCTTTCTTAAGACCTCAATTCAAGAAAACATTAAAGCACATCCCGACTTAAACATCTTTAATCTGCTGAGCATAAAGTAAGATTCTAAGTATTCTCTGATTCAAGAATCAAGGCTGATATTGAAAGCATCTGTTTAAAACTCATATTTGGAAAAAGAACAACTTCCGTATATTCTTCAGACAACCACTGACCTACTCAAGTTCTTTTGCAATATCAGACACTGAAATATGAAAGTCAGTAAATTTTGTTTGACAGTGTTAAATTATAAGCTTCCTGAACACCATTTAGTGTACAGACCAAAGAACAATAGTATCATACAAGAAATTCTGATTTCTTGCTACTCTGCTGGCCTTACATCTGTACTTGTCTACGTCTATACCTTCCAAATGATTTGAAATACAAGAGGATTGCAGTTGTTGTGTTTTTCTGTTGGGATTTTGCTTGTTTGTTGGGACTTGGGGTTGGTTTGTTTGTTTTCCTCTTCTCTACTCCATCTTATTCAACTTTGCTACGCAGATTTGGAAAAGAAGTGAAAGGTGTTGGATGACAATTTATGTCCTCCATGTGAACTAGAAGACAAGGAAATAATATACTGTCTATTTACCACAACATAAGAGCTGCTGCAATTTCCCTCACAGCACCCACTACGATACAGATCAGAGCTTCTACTATCAAGACACATTTATTATCCACTATGAATTCTTTTTTTCCTATATTATTGGAAGCAGCAACATTTTCCTTTATGTGTGGTTGTTTTTTTGTTTTGTTTTGAGAGGTTATATCAGTACAAGCAAATGAAGGTGCTATTCACATTCTACATGGAATACCATCCTCCAGTTTTTTCACTATTAAGAATTATATTGTCCTGCTGCAAGGCCTTAAAAATTAACTACAGAAAGGAAGAGATATCACAGGATAATCTTTTCCACTGACTGCCTGTATCAGTGATCAGATTCCTGACAAACTCATGTATTAGAGAAGCGTTGGATAAGCAGTACAACCAGTTCAGTCCAGTTTTGTAATTAAGACAGACATGGTCATATTTCCCAATTGATAATGTAAGTACACTGAGATAAGCAGAAGGCAACAAAACTTACTCATGCTTCTGCAAAAAAAAAAAAAAAAAAAAAAAAGATGTTAAATAATATCATTCCAAATAGCCACAGATACCAGTTAAGTCAGCATTTTCCACACCGAAGCAATTTTATTACAGAGAAAACTGTGGTACATTTTGTGTATATATTTCTTCTTGTAAAGAACACGTATTCTATTGTGAAAACCTCTGGTTTTTAATAAGCAGTGAAAATTTAACATCCAGTTTGTGACCATTTCTGGATGCTATAAGTAAGTAAAATATCACAGAAATGTCTTATTTTCTGACTGAACCTCTAATAATCATAAGTAGAAAACAAATGCACTTAGCTAAAATCAGTATGTAAACAATGTAAGAATACAGTGACAATGAGAAGAGTGGTAGCCTGCCCACCTGCTTGATTATTCTAAACCTGGAAATTCCATATATAGAGGGAAATACTTGCCCTGTAAGTAAATAAATATAATTACCATTACTGCTGTTATTTCTCTCCTCTTTTTCTGTCTTAGAAAGTCTTTATCTCAAAGATAAGGTTTGTTTGTTTGTTTTCCCACCCTCCCTGTGGAAGAGGAAAAGTGAGCAAAAGACTGAGTGGTGTTCAGCAGCTTGCTCAGTTAAACCACGAACAGTCATCCAGATGACTTTTTTATTTTTTCCCCCCAAAAAAACAACTAAAACTACCAGCAAATTCTAGTAGCTGCTGCAGTAGCTTTTATCCTTCACTTTTCTCTTGCTGTCTGGTTTGCCAGCGATACTCAAAGCCAGAATAGAGATGGGCAGCAAATGTAGAGTCCACCAAGTGACAGAATGAGAAAACAGAAAACACAGAGTCCAGTTCCCTCTGTGAAACACTATTACAGATTGCAGAAAATTGGGGGGTTTATTTGCTTTTAGTTTTGTTGCTTGTTGGTTTTCATCCTCTATAATTTCTTCAGTGTTGACCAGACTTTGGCTTTTTTTTCCCCTCAGTGTAAAAGCATCATCTGATCAATTAAAGCACTACTTCAGTAAAAAGTTACTTAATGTGTTCTTCTATTTCTTAAAAAAAAAAAAAAAACAAAAAAAAACACTACCTCAGATAGCATTCACTATTAACTGTAGTAGCTCCTATGTGATAATCTGCAACATTTCCTTAGTTCTGCTTTATTAATACTACTTCATCCTTTGCTATATTTAATCCGTTTCATTCTAGCAGTGCACTCCAAAGACTGATTACTAGGTGTTTTTTTTCTAATTTCCTTTGAAAGAAATCATCTAGCACAAAGAGAGCCCAAATCTTCCAGCAGTCACCATTTTAGAGACCGTAATTCCCTGCACATTCCAGATGGCAAGTGTCCCAGTGACAACCAGAGTTCTTTTAACCAGCACACCAGGGTGAATATCACACTCTTGGGAAGAGTTTCCTGTAAGATACTGAGAAGCTGGCAGATTGGATAGAATTTTAAAGACCAACTTTTTGCCATGAGTCAATTTGGAAGATATACAGTTGCTATGAAAGCAAGCTTTCTGGAGGCAGAGAATTTCTAAAGATCTCCTTCTAGAGGCAGCCAAAATAGCCAAGAGTCTGAGGAAAAAATAAAAATAAAACATTGAATTTACGATTTCTCCTATGTTACCCTGTATTTCTCTTTTTCTGGTAGTATTAGAAAGTAAATAAAACAACAGGTTTTGAATTTGATAGCTGTCCAACTGATTCATTATTCACACCCAAGAGGGAGACCTGAAGTAACTATACAGAAACCATGCAATCTAAGACTTCACTGTTGCTAGAATATTAAAAGATACTTAGGTGTAGTGGAGTGCTGGGAATGGAAAACCTGCATGAACTATTCTTCAAAGTCTTTCTTAAGCAGTTACCTGGAAGGAAAAAAGTCTTATCTTGGAATTGAAGGCTTTACTCCTTTAATCCATCTCTCTCAGTTTCTCCTTGCCAAACACAGTTATCAAAACATGAAGGCTGTAAGCACTGTTGGAGGAAGCAATGCAAAGAACCCCTATCCAAGTACTTAAGAATTCACCTAGCGTTTCTGTTGATCCACACCTAAATTTACTTAGCACACATTATAGTTTTCAATCCACATCTGGAGCTCTGTCGCTCCACAAACCAGCAAACTTGTTATTCTAACCTACATCACTTATGCAGTTTTTACCCTGATTTGTGCAAGAAATTTAATAGAACTTTTTCTTTATGTATTCAGGCAGGTAGGACAGCAGGAAGGAAAGCACCAGAGAAGGGCATTAGCGCTGAATTAAATGAAGGAAAACAGGAAGGGTAAATAGTTTCTGATCTTACCCAGGAATCACCCTCAGAGGGCCAAGCTGTGCATAACAGCTGTAATTGCTCCAGTGAACCACTCTATATGCGCACAATTACCATAACATTAGATTATTCCCTTTAGATTTTTCCTGATTTTTATCACTGCAATCCTTTTAACTACCTTACCAGACACGGATTACATAGTAGTTCTTGATAGTTTTATAAGCAGCAATCTATTCCTCCCAGAGAATTAAGTTTTATAACACTGCACAGGATTAAGCATTCAATAGTTAGTCCTTCAGTATTCAATACGTGCCTTGGTGCCTTATATTTATTGCGCCCTACTCCAGCCTAGTGCTCTCTCTATAGGAATGCAAGACTCCAACAACCCACAGCTTCATAGGCATGGAAGAATTCCATGCAGATGAAAGGGAAATGTGTCTGAAGTGTTCCTGCCTTCATCTTACAAAGAGGGAAAAGTAAACATGATTAAGCAAAGGCAAAAGCACCAGACAATTTCAAGCGTCCAAAATGTCCTAAAATCAGCACATTTTAATTACATATAATAACAATATACAAGTTTAAAATGCATCTAATAGGGTTTTCTGTTACACCCATAAGCACATGGCATCTTCCCAAATCAGGTCACACTGGATAGCCAGGAGAACAGGACCATCACAAGAAGCAGCCCCACAATTGCTCTGTTACACAGAAGCAGTGGAACAGCAGCTTATACACAGAGCCCTGAGGTCACAGTTAAGAAATTTCCAGGCCAGCCCTCTAAAATATCAATCAAGCACTTGGATATCCTATTGACAGCTACATAAGACACAATCTGGTACATCTGATTTTAAAAAGCAGAGAAAAAACTGAAGCTGAAAAGCTGCAGTCCAAATCTTCGGATATCAGAAAAATTAATTTAATTTTCCAAGAAAACTACGTGTCAGCCTCACAACAAAGTAAATTAGTAGATATTGCTTACATAAGCAGTTTTATTTTCTTTTTGTAGATGCAAATATAGCTTCTGCTATTAAAAAAAAAAAAAAAAGGAGTTTACAAATCCACGATGCATTTTCATTTTAGCCATTTGAAAAAAAAGAATTTACAGCTTTGATCATACATTTGGATGATTTTTAAAATTAATTCATGGATCGAACTATTCTAACACTGTCAGAAGAATTTGCAAGACAAGCCACAAGAGCTCCCAGATATGCAACACTTGCTTATGTATTCACTGACAGTTTTAAAACTGAATAGTCTATGTGTTATCAGCCTTCTGCAGGATGGGAACACTATTTTTCTACTTGAAATAGCACATTTGAGACAGGCAAGGGCTGAAAAACGGAACTCTACAACTTAAGAAATCTTAAGTTAAAAGACAGAGAAAGCTCAAATCAGTATTGTTCCTCAGTACTTCTGTCAGGCTAAAGTATGGCAGAGTATGTTCAGGTACTACAGAGGCCAAGTCCACACAGCACACATTTGCACCATCCCCCCAGCGGTCTCAACTGAGAATATCTATTTCCCAAATACATTCAGGTCCTTAAATCAAACATTTCAAAATACTTCTTTCCAATAATTAGTCAAACTCAAACTAAAAGCAGACAAGAAAAATACCTGTGTGAGCACTGTTGATCAGGAATTAACAAAAAACTTCATTTATTATTCTTCCTTTCTTACAAGCAGGCAGTAGTTAGGTGTTAATTTATATACATATAAATGTATCTATATATACATATAAGTGTATCTATCTATCTATATATATATATTTAATCTTACATCTACTTAAACAGAAAATCTCTACAATTACTTTGAGAAAAACAAATCTCCTGAAGTTACCAGCAGCATCCATATAAATTCCAGCAGGATTTTCAGATAATTACATCACATCTACGTGGGGTCATAATGACACCAATATAAAGTGGTTTTCTGAGAATGAGTCAGGTTCTGAAATCAAATCTGAATGCCACCAACTCTCATACATCTGCCTCTTACATTCCTGTATCTAAGGAAAAAGTGGAAGATTCAGTCACCTGATTTCATACTTACTGACAGATGGAGAAAAAACGCCATCCTCACTTAAGTTAGCTGTTTGCCAGGTCAGATACTAACAACATAGCTAACAAATATCTGTCTTAAGAAAAATAAGTCTAGATTTTCAGTCAACCCAGAAGAAAAGAAGTTATGTCAAACATACCCTTCACCAAAACCTCCTGGGAATAGTTTTAGACAACACCAGTTTATCACATAAGCAAAAAAAGGTTCTTTATTAAAAAGGCCCACCTTTGTTACTTCAGACAGGAAGAAGCACTACCACAGGTTTAAGTCCAACCTAGAAGCCTCTGAACAAGGCTGTGACAACTAAAGAAGCAAAAATACACAGAACTCCTCAAGCAGGGCAAAGATCAATACCATCTTAAGAAACTGTAAGAAGGGCATTAGGCTATTTCTAACATGTATACCTCAAGTCATGACATTTGTACATGTTCGTGTGCAGACTCTGTATTTTAAGTTGCTCCATATTTTAGGATTGCATATAGCATATATCAGTGGAGGTAGTATATATTTATCTCCCCAGCTGACACAAGCAAGGATTACTAATGCACTCCAGATACCTAAGCATCAAGACAAACTATATGAGATCACCATTATGCAAGTAAAAGCAGAAAACCAAACTCCGTTGTAAATGAATTTATTAAGTCATAAGATTTAATAGCAACTAAACCATGCAATACAAGATAAACTGATAAAAATTATAGTGCTTGAACTCCTAAGAATTGAGACCTCAGCGAATTTCCATTCCTCCTCTGTGCTTTCCTCCCATTAATGCATACTCTTATAAACATGTAACAAACTGCGCTACCTTCAAGTTTACTTGTGATATTAGAAATTAAATTCAACGCTACATGCACTCATGATAGATGGCCTATTCTTCCACTGATCTGCACAAACAGCTTTTGAATCATTTGTGCCAGTACAGAGCAAACACATGTGAATGTAATGGAGAAAAAAAAAAAATCTATAGATGAAGTTTCAAGACTTTAAAACGTTAATTTTTTATTACTATTATTATTTAACTTCCCCCAAAGTGCTGTTTAATAATCTGATACCCACATAAACATCTATATACTTTACACAGAAAAGAGTGCTTTAACCTTTTTCTTTTATTACACTTTTTAAAAGCATTATCCTACCAAATTTCTACTGAATTGCATAAAGAATGATCATTAATGAATCAGCATTACTCTAAAAGTCAAAATATACCTGGCATTTAAAACAGTTGTCAGTAATTAAACTACTAAAATATTAGAACAACACATCAGTGATCCTTACCTAAGAATAAAGAAAAAGGACATGAAATCAGAAATAAACCATTTCCAAATTATCTAAGGAAACTAAGAAGTCAATTGGCCCAATAAAAATGTTACAGAAAAGAAACACCACACAGACTAGAAGATCAAAAGCAGGAATGGTTATGAAGAAGAAACTATTCCTGCAACAAAATCCCAAGGTAGAAAATATTTAATGAAAGCACCTGAGATGTATAAGTAATAAAGGATATAGAAAATTACTGAGTCTATTTGTATGCAACGTTTAAACCACTGTGCAGGAAAGAATCAGCTGTGTATACACACAAAATTAAACCTGAGGAAGGTGTGAACTAGGCTGTAGTCATTTCTAACAGCAGGACTGTAAGCATTTACACTGTGCTAAACTACAGATGCACTCTCAATTTATCCTAAAGTCATTAGACAGCACTGGAGGATGAAGTGGGGAAAAATTTCCAAGAAAAGGACGCGTGTTTTTAACTGAGCATAACTAGCCACAGGAATGTACTGTCAAGGGTAAGTACAGTTCATAGTAGACTATTATCTGTTGAGGTGTTTCAGATTGGTTTTCAGAGATGTGACTTGCTTAACAGTACATTACTGAATTTGGCATGATGAATTCACAAGCACAACATGTATGTCAGAGTCACCAAACATTTGACTTCGGACACATAGAAGATCTCAGTGAGCAGAGTCGCCATCCAAAACCTCAGCTTAAGGTAACATGGAAAGTGGGACCAAAGTGGTCTCATCAAGCTTCAGCAGCCACAGCTAAATCCACCATATGTCACACCATTCAAACACACGTGCTATAATATTTTCAGAAGTGAGACATAAGACAGGAAACAGTCATACCTAAAGACAATACACACAGTTTAGGGAGTGCAGAATGAATCTACATTCACCAATTCAGTAGTTAAGGCTCTAATTAACTTCTATTAGGCTTAGAATAACTTCTTCACAGACTAGACAGCACAAGCCTTTCTCAGCGCAAAATGGTTTCCTTCTAACACAACAATCTGGAAACAGCCCAGTTCAAAACAGAATGTCAAAGTCTGCCTGGGCTATTATCTCATGCTAGTTTCAAATAAAACTGCTAAACTGAACTGAGTAGCACTAGCCTAAGCATACCAGGAAAAGATCGTTAAAGACCACATTTGTATAAAGGCACGACTGACTTCCCACTGGTCATTCATTGAACAATCTTCCCATCAGTCCCAAAAGGACAACAAAAAAAAAAAAAATCAATACTTTATGGCTTTCCCAAAGAAAATTAAATAAATAAATTACACAAAGGGCCCTGAATTTAAAGGGAGGTGTTTCCACTACAGAAACTAGTAGGCAAGTACAGCAGCAGCAGAACAGAGCAGAAAAGAAACCAGTGAGAATTTCTACACAAGCAGACAAAAACCGAGTTAATTACAACCTACATATTGCTAGATTCACCCCACTACGTGAACATTATCTACTTCAAAAATAAACTACAGAAAGGGTTTCACAGTGGTACCTTTTTCTTCACTATTAAAAGCTATTTCCTCGAAATAGCTTTGCACGATAGCCATTTTGTCCCCGAATGAATGACAGAGATGATTTTTTCCACAGAAACAGCAGCACTTTTATGTGGAATCCATGCCTACCTTCTTGAAAACTAGCCAAACCTCTAAATATTGCAGACACCATTTGGGAATAAATCATTTATTTCCTATCTTCAGTTATTCTTTAAATGGAGCAGTAATATAAACTCATCATTGTCCCTTTTAGTCTGAGGACACAGAGTACATCCAGAAAAAGGGTACTTGTGATCCCTCAGGGATACATACATTGTTCCACTTAAAACAAACATGCAGCCCAGTGGCTCAAAAAAAAAGAAAGCCACGTACAGTAAGGAATTAATTTTGTCCTTATTTAATTGCTCATTTTTAAAACTCAAAAATCACAGTCTCTACACATCAAGGCCAAAATACACACTTAAAATCATTAAAAATAATGTTTGTCTTTCCTCATACTTCTGTTTCTGTTGAAATTCATGTTTTTGTCAATAGATACTGCTTTTACGAATAGAGTACAGTTCCTCTAGGATAATTTAATCTTAAATCTTATATTGTCAAACATTAAAAACATGTCTTTATTAAATTCAAAACCAGAAAGAACCCAAAAAACTTAATTTACTCTCTTCTGAAATTAGCAGCATTTTTAACTTACTATGCATTTTTTAATTCTGTCCCTAAGGATCTACAAGCATTAACTGCTACCACTGAAAACCAGGCATTGGAGACCTCCATTTCAGAGCACCAGAAGCCCAAAGACATTTGCTGCTGGGTTTCCATGCAGTGCACCCTCCTACTTACAGATGTTGTCACATGCAGCACACAAGTACCAACAAAAATAGCAGTTGTTTTCTCTTTTCTCCAAGTCTTTGCAGGGAGTGTTACAAACCACATCTGCTATCTGGTTGGGAAGAGAGGTATAGCAGGTTCAACATTGGTTTGTTTGCTGCTAGAAGAAATTCCCCTCACCTCAACATCTTCCCAACCTCAGAATGGGAGCTTCAGGAAGAGCCTGCCTTTGACTACTTGTCTGAGTGGCAGTGAGCTTGTTACCATAATTAATTTTAAGCATATGGAGCAGCAGCAACTATTAATTTTTGTTTGTTTTCATTGGAATTCTTATTTCCTATTACTGTCAAATTCAAGCCAGCAACCCACTTTTAATATTAACCAATCCAGCAGCCTTTCACAGATAAATAAAATCCACTTACAGTTCAACTTGCCCTTCCCAACGAAAATCAAATTGAAAACACCCATACTGTTTCAATTGTTTCTGAATTGCAATGGTTGGAATAAATATTTTCTTCCTCAAAAACTTACTATTTGAACACTGGCATTTACCAGTTGATACTTTCCAGCACTCCAAGAAAAGGCATCTGTAATTGCTAAGTACTGTTAATGAAGGGGGGAAGAAAAAAAAAAAATAAAAAAAGAGGATGCTTAAGAAATTCTACTGCTTTACTCATAAAACATTTAGATTGCAAGTTTGCCCTCAACCTTGATTGAAGGCTGAACATTAGCCATGATGTGCCACAGTAACCCATCCCCTCACTGCACTGAGTAACTGCTGCCTGCTCTGCTCACTTACACATGCACAAAAGCCAGGGGTTGAAACTCCTGCTAGTCCTCACAGTTTCAATGTCAGGGATTCTACTTAGCTGGAGAAGAGCCAACATGCAAGTATATTTACACTGTTAATAGCAGCCCACCAGGCTGCTATTAACTTCCAGATCGTTCCACTGGAAGAGTTGCCCACCACAACTCTAGAATCCTTCAGTCACAGCACAGCCCCATCAGGCTCTTAAAGATACAGATAAAGCAGCAAAACGAGGAAGTAGCAAATGAAAGTTCAGAAAGCAGAGCCCTAAAAACAAAAGACAAAATCCACATACAACAGCACCTGGTTTTGTATCCTGTTCCTCAAGGCTCCTCACCCCTACCCCATAAGATATCTACTGCTGAGAAGGGCCTTGCACATCTTGTCACTGCAGATGCTAGACTTCCCTATCTCAGCAGCAGAAGCCAGCTGAGCAAGGCTACAGTTAGTCCCTCTGTGCCCTCACAGCAATATTTCTGTGGGCTTCACCACACACAGCTCAACCACCCACCAAAATGCACAGATCAAAATGCTTAGCACTGACTCCATGAGAAAAACAGATTTCAGAATGAAAACACAATAAACAAGTAGCAGTGATTTTCTGTCAGGTGAAAATCATGAGCATGTTTGACAGCACTTCCCCAAACATCCTTAACAACCACAGCTAGAGATAAGTGGGCTGCTACTGCTCAAAGGGTCAGGAAGCCACCAGAACGTCAGTCACATGCAGACGTTTAGATCTCCGACTAGAAAAGCCTGGGAATTTGCAACTGTAAATTCTTCCACAGAAGGGCAGACCAAGAATCAGGGGAAAGGTAGATGGGAAATATAGAACTGTAAAAGAAATGCATGAAGAAATAAACTAGGGGGAAAAAAAATATATATATATATATATATATATATATATATATATATGTATATATATTAAAAAAAATTCACTGTTGTACAGCTAAGTAACAAAAAGAGCTTTTGGTTTATAAATATTAATAATCAGAAGTTTTCAACTAATACTGCACCTTCTATATAAGCCTATAAAATAAAAATTACTACAGTAGTTACAAACACATGCAGTAATGTTTTCAGTCATGATTCACTGCCTTTTCAAGTACCACAACTAGGAATCATCAGATGTTGAACACCACAGCTTCAAAAAAGCTGTGCATAGTAGTTTCAAAGCAAAGAACGTTTCTTCATACACTATCCACTTCAGCTGCAGAGCTCATACTGCTACCAATTTCAATGTCACCATTCCTGAGTCTAATTGCTGGGGTCACAAATTACTACAGGCTGATGGCACATAGCAGAGACAAAGTGTACTTTTGCTCTATTTCCCCCCTTTATCTGTTATTAAACACTAGCGGAGATAGTGTACTGAGCTAAATGGACCTACTAGTCTTCAGATAATACTTCCATTATTTTTATCTAATCTATCGTAAATAAATCAGTACAACATATAAAAGCTCTGCAATAAAAATCTAGCTTACTTCATTGGTACACTGATGCCGGGTGAAGTAAACACATTTTTGAATCACATTATGTTAGCAGGAGTTTAAGTCATAGAACAGCCTTTCTTTTAAGGCAACAAACACTGCTTCAGCCTGCTATTTCTAATTCCCAGGCGAGGAGAACTTGTGACATTAAACCATAAACTAAAAGTACCTTCTCACATAACGTGAACTATTCCTTTTAAGTCATTATTTGTATGATTTAAATCCACAGAGGGGATAAAAGCATATATATGCATGAACATAATAGAGGGTCTGACAAACACACCACCATATAAATCAAGCCTCCAGATACAGATTTTATTACTATTTTTATGGTATCTTTCCATCACCTGAAATGAACTAAATACTTGGATAATCTTATGTAAGGCATTTTAGCTGTGAGTCATCCGTAAGTATGCTCTTGCATACTAAATAAGCTGGAAACAGTTGGTACTTCATGCTGAGTGACATCCCCACTTTGCTTAAATCTTCAAATTCGAACTTCATATGGTATTTCTGCTCATTTGAGAAGCAGTGAATTACAGGTTACTTATCTTTGCTTCTAATTGTCTTTTGTGTTCACCAGTACAGATATGCATCCATATTTTGAGTCGTTAAACCCAGGGAAAATGCCAGCCTCAGTTCACAGTGGGATATAACCATAACTATTAAATAACCTTTCATTCTCCCATTTTCCTCCCATCCTACTAACACCTGACATGCCATCTGTGCACTAAGTTAACTTGGAAAAGACAGACAATAGATACAGCTATAAAAGTACAAATTCACTGTGTTCAAAAGCAGAAAATTCTAAACAGTGCAAAAATTACTAAAAAGTAGCTCACAGAAAGAACAAGTTCCATGTATTAAACCAGCACAAGTGCTTTTCCATTTTCTAATATTAAAAAAAAAAAAAAAAAAAAAAGCATTGCCTCTCTTTTCACAGAATACATATTCCTAGCAACATAAACTGCTCCTAAGAATGAATTACCCAAACTTTCCATATTTTAACAAATAAAATCCTACAATAATGATTATATATTGAAGCTCAGGATGGGAGTACAGCAGCTAACTAAAAGAGCTTGCACTCTGGAAGAAAAATCTAAGTTTAAATTACGATAGTATTTCATATGTTTTCATGACTAAGGATAACCATATTCTGTCATAACAAACTGCAGTCTGCTTTGACTTCTTAACCAGAAGCTAACTACAGAATAGAGTTGCAACAACGTAACAGTTAAATAATCCTATTTTTCAAGTACAAATAAAATTCCTAATGACCACATTATTTTAGTACATTTTTAATATACAACGACAAAATGAATCAATAAACATGAAATAAATGCCTTTTTATAGTTGCATAGAAAAAACACAAAGTTACCTTCAAGGCCAACTCATATCTCCTCGAAAACATTTTCAGATGATTCCAATATTGAGTCAGTTGTAATTCTAACTTCTTTGTAGGTTCCAAATCAGCCACGCATTCACCATTTGGAACTTCAAGTTATACAATTCTTTTTTAAATACAATAGACATATTTCTGGTAAAGATCATCCAATAAGTTGCAAATAAATTCACCTTTTTGCATCCAGTCTTCTGTCCACCAGGTCTTGAATCTAATCACTGACATTACATATGCTCGCACATCATATGCATGTCGTGTACTCATCTTCAACAGCACAGTTCTCTAAATTTAAATATCCTAAATCATCATGAGTCTGAAGAGTCCAGGATGAATCTCCAGTAAGTCCTCTGTATCTCTGGACCCACTATTTCAGCTCTTTGCCCCTTAATCCCACCCTCAGTGTTCCTCAATCTTGCCTATTTGAATCTATGTGCTCTCAGGCAGAAATTGTGACTCACTGCACATGAACAGCAGCACAGCGGCATAGAGGGGCCCTAGCCTCAGCCAAGCCCTCTGGGCACTATGTAAGACAATCAATAACAATATTAATAGATTTTGTCCCTTGGTTCCTCTTGCAAATAACAGTTCTAATCGTCCCTCTGCTAACTGAATATGCATATGTTTTGTCTCAGTAGCAACAACGTCCATTCATCCCTTCTGCCATACCTAGATCTTATCCAGTTCTTCAAGAGACACATAGCAATGAATTATTTTCCTTCACAGTCTACCTCAAAATTCATATCCTTCGTATATTCTTTTGTCAATACTTGATTTCAAGACCATAGATTAAGGAAGAAAACACTTGTGTTTCAGAATTGAAATATGGATGCTACACGGAAAGCTACATTTTTCATACGTTTTTATCGATTTTAACTCTT
Organism: Coturnix japonica; assembly: GCF_054131305.1. Classification (NCBI taxonomy): domain Eukaryota; kingdom Metazoa; phylum Chordata; class Aves; order Galliformes; family Phasianidae; genus Coturnix; species Coturnix japonica. The sequence continues at coordinate 36,618,622 of NC_140665.1, forward strand.
ACCAGATTAAAGGGCAGCAAAGAAGCACCAGTCTGTATAGAGGTCAGAGCCATTCTGGAACCTCTCCTAATTATTTGAATTATTTTAATAGACACTAAACACAGGAAAACCATGGGGGGGGATACTTTTTACTGTACTCATACACATAACCAAGAGTCCAACAAAACCTTTCTGAGCTATTGGTCAGAAAGATACTTTTGATAATGTGCTCCATCCACCCCCTTGATATATCTGTTAACTAAGAGTAACAAATATCTGAACATTTGTTGCTTAAAAAAAATACACAAATAAAAATAAAAAACAAATGTATATTCATATGAAATAGGAATAGTTGTAAAAAGTTTCTGATGTTCTACAGTTGTCTTCAAGGAGAAAAAAATACAGATATACGTACAGACACTTTTTCATTCTTGATCTTACAAGGTCCAAGAATATAAAATTAGATGATTCATCTCCTCTGGATAGCTTGGTTGCCAACAACAAAACCTTGCCAGCTGAGCTGTGTAGCTAATGCACTGAAATGTACCAGAACAATGCTACAGAATTTCTAATGCCTCAAGTCTAAAAAGGAAAAAAATAAAAAAAAAACGCAGTTCATGGAAGCCTTCCATGAGGAAGTTCATCAGTTTGATAACAGCTTTTGATAACTTTTCCCTTAAGCAAACTTAGCAACTTAACATGCTCAAAAATATATATATCGCAAAATCTAAAAATAACCCCTTCCCTACAGGGAAAAAAAAAAAAAAAAAAAAAAAAAAAAGTATTTATTTTAAAGCAACTCTGGAAAGAAGGATTCAACACTGAAAGCCATACACAGATGTTACATTGATGAATCAGGTGGGAAAATTACTTCTACTAGCTAATCTTAAATAACATTCTGTTTGTCACCTGCATCATCTCCAAATCTTATAACAACAGCCTCTTTCAATCTCCAGTCAGTTCACGAGCCTCACATTGTAATGCTACAATTATAGTGACACTCACAATTGACACATCCCTGCCCTTAAGTGGGATGACACTTGAAATGATAATAGTGGATTTTGTGCACATTTCAGCCACAAAAATTCCTATCTGCAATTGTTAAGGTCCCACAACAAGAGCCTCATCACAACACAATGCTTTTTGAATTCTCTTTACCTCTGCTCACTAAGTACTTTGAGAGTGCACAGCATGTAGAACTCCCACCCTCAGCACAAACAACTGAATCTGAACATATACCATGCTAAGAACAGCTGAAAGAGCTAACTGTTATCATAGCTAGAGAGGATATTGTAGCATGATGGAAATCACAACAATAACAGCACAGCAGCAAGGTCACAGGCTGCAGAAAGCAAGGATTTGCTCAAATATAACAGCTGTGAGCACAGAAAACAACAGAAGTAATCTGCTTACCTTCAGGAGGCCTTAGGTACACAGGGATCTCCAGCAAGACACCCTTCCCTCTACCGCCAACTCTTAAATGAGGTCTGGTAAGGGGTAGAGCCAGGATCCACCCCTTCCAGTCACCCAGGTACATTGCATGCACCTGAGCTCCCCTGGGTTGACCTGCTTCCCACCAGGTGCCCAATCACTCAGGCTGTAACTCAGCATTCCACTACAGATGTTAAAAGAACTTATTAGTAGAAGAAATTACACAGTCAAAACCTAGAGAACGTTATTGACTGCTCTACACTTCCTCATTTTAATTATCTTATACATCCAGCAACAAAACTATTCCTTGGCTATCAGGTTGTATGAACCTAGAATCTTCTGTTACCAGTGCAATAAACGGTTTAATTTTCCAGCTGAAACAGACAAAAAAATTGTCATATACAATGAGAGCTGCTTTCCATAGACCAAACCATTTAATGGCAGCTTTTTCTCCCTGCTGAGAAAGTACACACTACAGCAATGAAAAGTCAGCACCAAACCTCATAGCCTGATTCTCATCTCCCTCTTTTCTATCTTGCAACCAGGAGAGCAATGACAAAAATCTCTTTTTCAGTTTCCCTCACTTCATAAGGAGTGAAAGGAATAGGTGTTCTGGGCTATTTTCCAAATGAGAAGTATCCACATCCACTATAATTCTTTTTTTGTTCTCTGGCCCAAATACCACTACAGCTTTCAGTTTCCAGTCTTAGAAAACGTATTTATGATTTTTCTACACTGCAGTACCTTCTGAGAAGCACTAATTGCAGAACAGAGGTTGCTTTCTGCCTTGTGGAAAAAAGAAAGAACAATTTTACAGGACAAAATACTGCTACTGCTTGCACAAAGGTTAACTGGAAAGAGGAAAAAAGTCACAAGAATCTGAGATGACAAAGATTAATCCAGGCATAAAAGTAATTTCCATATCTTCTATAAGCATTACAAGTTTATGTATTTCAAAATAATTCTTTATCCATAGCAAGAGAAAGAAGTGTGAAAAAAACAGTTTTAACTATAAAATCAGACTAAGTTTATTACAATAATCTGATCTTTTCAGGATATAAAAATCTTCATTATAAGCATTTTTTCTAGTTAACAGAACACTAAATCCAAATGTAAGAAAAAAAACATATGAGTATTTTTTTATAAACAATTTTTCTCAGCAGTGTCTTTTACATGACAAGACGCTGGTGTGTATTGATCACTCCCATTCATAAAGAGAAGTGTGATTTTTCAACAGCTTAAGGACTGAAAATTTGTTTAGATTCCAATCACAGCTTAGTTTAGACAGATAAAGATGTTATATATTAGTCTCTAAAAGATCAAGAACAATTATAAATTAGCAATAATATACACGGAAGAAAGACAAAAATAATGTGTATTTTCAAGCAAATATCACTATCCGTTATTTTCTTCTTTTTACTCTGTTTCAATTTAATTTTAGTGCTTAAGGAGAATAAAAATGGAAATGTTACACGATATTTTAAATTAATTTTAATAATTGGTTTTATTATTAAACATGAGACCATAAACATCATTTGAAATATTCAGTTCCTAGTAATAGAGAAACCTCTAGACAACAAGAAAGCAACAGGTAGATACAACATACACAAACGTGCACAGAAGATCTAGTTTTATTTAAGGAAAATTCAACAAATGTATACAACTCGCATCCTATTTCAAGAGCAGGAACATGATGGAAAACAAACATTACCACATAATGCCTTACAAAATTATTGCTTACTTTGAAGAGTAATTGAAACTTTCTTCATTAACTAACCAAGAGAAACTCACCTAAAAGTAAAAGCTTCAATACCAGATAGGTCTACAGTTTTATAACACAGAACAGGAAAAAACTATATATTTTTAATTTAAAAAAAGAAAAAAAGTAGAAGAAAAAAAGTTCTAAAGAACCATATGAGACTGAAAGAATAAAAGAAGTGAACATGAACAGTAAGTATTTTAGATGCAATAAGCACCTAAAAAGCAGTACTCCACCATAGCATATATGACTTTCTGACTAAATTAAACTGTATACAGAAACTCAAATCCAAATTAGAGCTGACACAGATAACATAACCAAAATTATGCTGTACACAGTAAAAGTGCATTGCTAACACTAATTAAAGACACTACTCTGTGACAATAATATTTAGCTTATCAATAAAGATTTCAGGAAGATTTGCAAAGTTAGAGCATCTAGCTTTCTTCTCTAAGAGAAACATGACAGATTACTGCCTTTATTGAATTGGACAAGACTGTCTGTATGGCAAAGATGGAACAGTTTACCAAAATGTAGATGTGAATAATTCAAAGGACAGTTAGCAAAGTATATACATCACAAAACTAATTATAGAAAAAACAGACCACACAATTTTGTTACATAAATAAATATAATTTCATTTAAAACTGCAGCTAAAGAGCATAGAAAAGGATGTGCATTCAGATCAGTACGCAATTGTACTTGCTTGTGATGCAGCTCTAATTAAAGTCTAGAAGATGTTTATCAGAACCATAGGGGTTCGAAGGGACCTTGGAAATGACCCAGTTCAACCCCCCTACTACAGCAGGTTGCCTAAAGTAGATTGCACAGTAAAGCATCCAAATGGGTTCTGAATACCTCCAGAGAAGGTGAGTCCACAGTCTCTCTGGGCAGCTTGATCCAGTGCTCCGTACCCCTCAAAGCAAAGAAGTTTTTCCTCCTGTTTGTACAAAGCTTTCTATGTTCCAGCTTGTACCCACTGCCCTTTGTTTCGTCTCTGGGAACCACTGAGAGTGGCCCAATCCACTTGACTACCAGCCATAAATATTTATAAGTACTGACAAAATCCCCTCTTAGCCCTTTCCAGGCTGAACAGTCCCAGGTCTCCTAGCCTTTCCTTGTAAGGAAGATGCTCCAGGCCCCTCATTTCTGTGGCTCTCCTTTGCTCTCTCTCCAGAAGTTCTCTGTATTTTTTGAACTGAAGAGCCCAGAACTGAACACAGAGCTCCAAATGTGGCCTCAACAGGGTAGAACCGAAGGGAAAGATACCAGTGGCCTTCTTGGCCTCAAGGGCACACAGCTGGCTTATGGCCAACCCACTGTTCTCCATTCCAACGGACAGCCGTACTGATACATGTGGCTATTTGTCCCCATGTGCAGGACTCCACACTTCCTTTTGATGAACTACATCAGGTTCACTTCTGCCCAACTCTCCAGCCTGTCCAGGACTCGCTGAACAGCAGCACAGCATCCTGGTGCATCAGCCATTCCTCTCAGCTTCATATCTTCAACAAACTTTCTGAGAGTCCATTCTATTCCTTATCCACGTCATTGGTAAAGTTGTTGAACATCAGTGAGAATAGAAGCAAACTTAAAGAAACATATATATATATCGTTCCCCCTCAAAGATTGGGGCAAGCAAATAGGTTCATAATATGTTTAATCTATACAGAATGTATTATTCTGCTAAACATTAAAATCAATCAACTTACATTATTGATTGTAGTAGAATTTTAGCAAGAGGCAATACAGCCACATTTTTATTTGAGGCAGACTTTGTAAAGCAGTACTTATTTTTAGGCATCTGGCCAAAAAATAAATTCATACCATAATATTTTCTTCTGCCCTTTTGCAAATGAAATAGCCCTTAACAACCTGTTATACCAACCTGCTTGGATTAGGTATTTATTTCATTTAAATGACTTATTATTCCTTAGTCACAGAAAATGAGATCCAGGTAGAAAATCTATAAGGAATGTGAGCATTTTCTTCGGCTGATTATTTTATTTAAACATATACAAAGCTGCTACAAACCAATTTAAACTCTCAGAACAACTTATTTCTCTGCCCCTCCCAGTAGAACAAATGACTAGGGTATAACTTCTAATAGCACGCCATTACTTGCGAATAAGAACTTACTACAACAAAGTGTGCTTCCCAAGCTCTAGATGTGGTTCCAATTGTCAAACTGTAATTCTGTAACAGACATAAATCATAATAAACACTTCACTCATCAGTATGGAATCACATAAATACATAAAGACGTAATTTTGTTAGCACTCATACTCCCACAGTTTGCTACCCAAGTGAATATATGCCTTCAGTGAACATGTGTTGTGTCCCATGTTAGTCTATTCTGTTAGTAAACCAAAAAGTGAAGCAAGGCCTTCCTATGTAAGCAGAAATGCAAGTGCCATGCATGGAAACAAATATCTCCCATCAGGTTCTAAAGACTGAGCATTTCTCACATGCCTTACTAACTGAATGACTTTGCAGCTTCAAAGAAACTGATATTGCTTCTCTCACTTAGCCATTTTCTCAGAGTCAGAATATACCTCTGTGCCAAGTACATGATTCCTTGAAACCAGACTGAGGGGCAACACCTGAAACAAACTGGCTTGGAAGGGAAGAATAATAATTTAAATTTGTAACTTTCAAGTAAAAAATAAATAAACAAACTGCTGTACAGAGAGCTAAATAAAAATAGAGATGAAACAGTTAATGCTTAATTCTACTTTGCTGGTAGATTTAAAGGAATATCCAAGAAGAAAGTCTGCAACCACAGCAGACATCTACACTATAAGCCAAAATTCAACTAAGAAACTCAGAATAAATTTAAAGAAGAAAGCTATACATTTCTTCTGGCAATCAGAACAAACAGAATAGCGATACCTGGAAAATTATCAATAAAATACATCAACATTGCTGCCTAACACGTTCCTCTAATAGTTATATAATTGGTTATCAAGCTACATTCATATAACTGTTATAAGTAAATTATGATCACTGCAGAATGATTGGAACTGGATGATATTTAATGTCCCTTCCAACCCAAACCAGACTATGATTCACATAGCTATGAAGATTGCTAAATTAGAGATGAAAACCAAAAAACAAGAAATCTCCATACTCAGACTGTCGTAGTCAGTAAAGAGACACAACTTCTTCAATTATTAAAAATACAAGTATGTTTTTATTTAATTGAGCCATGTTTCCCCTAGAAAAAGATACCTCCCTTCAGCAAACAGGAAAGTCTAATTCTTATAATTTCTCATATTCCTCCTCCATGACAGAAGAAAGCTTCTACTCATCTCAAATTTGGAATCAAAACACAATTTCTATGCATAAACACGTATTTTACTCTGGGGAAAAGGAAAAAAAAAAAAAAAAAAAAAAAAAAAAGAAGAAGAAAAAAAAGCCAGACTGAAAGGTATAACCTTCAAGAGGATGACAGCAAGAAAATAAAAAATTTTAAAAAATTTAAAAAAAATTAAGAACTGCCTTCAGGATGTGATTCTTCTATTAGTTTGATCTAATGCTTAAATTCATAACTAAAGACAACAGCAAGTTCTGCTATAGACAGGTTGAAGCTGTGTCAAACTTCATAAGAGGAATAGCAATCAAACCTAAAACACAGAGGGCTCGGTACTTCTACCAGTAAAATGGAAGAAAGAGTAAGACTAAAGAAAAAATTCTTCAGATCTTGCATGTTTGAAGAAAAGCAAATGCAATTGAACCTGCAGATAGCATACAATGTACAGAATAAATACAGCATGAGATACAGCTAATGAGATTTTGATAGGGACTTAGAGGCATAACAGCATTTCATGAAATACTTTGAAACTGTATAGAAGGCAAGAGCATTTCTTCCAAAGGGCTGCAGAAACCTTCTCATGTTAAAACCAAAATTTACAGAACATTTTTACGAGTCTCCTGATCAGCTCAGTCCTTCACTTATGACTTGTTTAGCAATTTTTCGCTCTTGCAAGCATTAAAATTCTTCTTCCATCAAAGTACCAGTATTAAAAATAAGTGTTCCCTTCATTTGACATTTTAAGTGTGATTAAAGAGCCAGTAAGGACTGACATAACAGAACAAGCAATCAAACCATCATGCCAGGACTTACTCAAAAACATTTTAGTATGCAAATCATTATTTCACAAGCTTGCTATATAGAAATCAGTCAACAATAATGGAATACTTGGGGCATTTGAGGAGTTTTTAGGTTTTGTCTACATAGCTATCATCTTTCTGCAGCTACTAAATGCTCCTACTTTGCTCACAAGGCTTTCTGAAGGACTGGGCTACATAACTCAAAGTCTAAAAGAAATTAGGCAGACCATACCAACATGCACACACCAAAGAATACAACTCTTATCCTTTTAATCCTTAACATCCCAGCACCATGCTCAGACCTGGAATAGCACTGCTTCACGGGCTGTTTTTTTTGTTTTGCCTTGAAAATCCCATTTCAGGAATGTTAATCAATATATTTGACTACCAAAAAAATCTTACGTGTTATTGGCACACTTTTATCTTCACTCTTTCCTTCACTAGCAGAGTTAGATTTGTTCATTCACATCTGCTATGATAGCACTTAATGAACGAGTCAATGAGGCTTGTGAAGGACTTGGAAAATCAGCCCTATGAGGAGAGGCTGAGGGAGCTGGGGCTATTTAGTCTGGGGAAAAGGAGGCTGAGGGGAGACCTTATCGCTCTCTTCCAGTACCTGAAAGGTGCTTGCAGTGAGAGCGGGGCAGGTCTCTTCTCACTGGTGACATGTGACAGGACAAGGGGAAATGGCATCAAGTTGCACCAAGGTAAGTTTAGGTTGGATGTTAGAAAACACTTCTTTACAGAAAGGGTAGTTAAACACTGGAATAGGCTGCCCAGGAAGGTGGTTGAGTCACCATCCCTGGATGTGTTTAAGAGCCGTTTGGATGTGGTGCTCAGAGATATGATTTAGCAGAGGGTTGTTAGAGGTAGGGTACTATGATTAGGCTGTGGTTGGACTTGATGTCTTTTCCAACCTGAGTCATTCTATGATTTCTTGTCTACATAAATGCAATAGTGAGGGTCTTCCGGCTTCCTGCTGGACTGACTAGTGCACATCAATCCATGAAACATGTATTTGCTTTCCAAAAATTTTTTTTTCTGCCCCAGCTGAGACTTATTTAATACAAACATTTAACTGCTAAAAAGTTGGATTAGTATTATTTTAAGTGGTATCACTTTACTTGTCGTAAGAGGGGAAAGATTTTCCTATTTCCACTTCATTCTTAGGGAGAATTTTCCTGTGCTAGATGTTATGAAATTTTGTTTTTACTTTTCTGTTGAAAAAGGCAGCATATACTTTATCACTGTTGATTCTAAGACAATTGCACAAACACATTACTTTTTATGCACTAGAGTTGCAAAACCTACTCTAAAAACATGTGGAAACAGCTTAAAGAAGAGGAGGGAAGTCGTGTAAATTGTATCTATTTTCAATCTAATAAATCCACTGTATTTTCATGACTGTTGCAGGGTTTGAGGTTTCTCATCCATCTCTGTAGGTATTCAGTTGGCCATTAATGCCAATGGAACTGAGCTGTTTATCAAAGACTGAATTGGGATGAAGACCATGAGTCCATAAGAAAAGGCTTAGCATCTAGCTCATGCTCAGCATGTCTTTACTACTACTAAGAAGATTCCACTTTACAACATAAAAATAAACATACCATAAGTGATTTTTCAATGTTTATTAGTACAGCTACGTTCCTCACGTAGAATGAGGATAAAAACTTTTTAAAACAGTAGCTGCTATATTAAACACATTCATATTTCTGTAAAATTAACCATTGTTGCATTTAAACAGAAATTGCAATTGACAAATAAGTTAATACACTTTGTTATGACATCCTGTCTTATTTTCCATTTTCCAAGCAGTAGACACACAGACATCAACATTTTTTAAGCAATTCTAAATTAAGCAAGGTTTCCACTACATGCCTCAAACACACACCTTTTCTAATTTATAGCCAAATAAGAGATTATCGAGCGGTAGAAGAAACAATATACCTGAATTCAAATAATCTGACAAGTAACACCATCTTTATTAAAGGTAAGGAAAAGAAAGCAAGACTTTGTATGTAAATACATAGCAAATTCAAAAAAAAAAAAAAAAAAAAAAAATCTGGCTTTTTAGAAAGTAATGAAACATAAAGCTATGCTGCTGTACAAGCAGGTGTGAGCTTCTACTAGTTTTTATCAGAAATCTAAAGTGACCTTTTCTGTGCTGATGTTGCAGGCAGTGGTTGACCTCAAGTCGTACAATTTGTTGCAATGACAACAAAGAAATTAATCTTTTTATTCTAAACAAGAAATAGCACAGAAAAGACAGTAAGACTAATAATCTGCTATGATTCTCATTAAAACTGATGATTGTGTTTGGACCTGGATTGTCGTTTCACCTTAATCTAACCAAATGGATTTATGAATCTGGCCACCCCCCTCCCTTCCTTCATTGGCAGGACATGATGCACATATTATTGGAATCATACAATACATTACTTCAGAAGGGACCTTGGAGATTAACTGGCTCCAACCCAACTGCCGTGGGCAGGGCTGCCACCCATCAGATGCGGCTGCCCAGGTTCCCATCCAACCCGACCCTGAGCAACTTCAGGGATAGGGCATCCACAGGTGCTCCAGGCAACATGCTCTAATGCCTCACCCACCTTCTGAGTACAGAATCTTCTCCTAGCATCTAACCTACATCTGCTTTGCTTTAGCCTAAAACCATTCCCCTTTGTCCTATTACAATCAGGCTGCATAAAAAAGTTGCTCTCCATCTTGTTCACAAACTCCCTTTAAGTGCTGGAAGGCTGTAGTGAGCCTCCGTGCAGCCACCTCTTCTCTAGGCTGATGAAGACCAGCTGCCTCAGCTTGTCTTTGCAAGAAACATGCTTCAGATGTCCAGCCATCTTGGTAGTCCTCTTCTGGAGGACTGCGTACTGAATCAGAGTGCCTGGATTATCCACTTACGTAATTCTTGCTTCTATTCACCTGCACTCAAGGCTACAAAATTTAAATCAAGTTGCTCTACCAAGCCAGAGCTCAGCTTCTAGAAGCTTTAGAATACTCCAGTAATAACTCCCACTTAACAATATTTTTGTTCAGAAATGAAGCCAAAAATCCTATTAACAGGAAATCATCATTCATTCACCCCTAGTGAAATATGTCATGACAATTTACTCTAAGGAACTGTCCCCTTGAAGTCAATAGCAAAATTCTTGTTGATTATATACAAAAGAACAAGCCCGTCACCAATAAGAAATGCAAACAGAACTGCTGTACTTTTATTCTCTTTATCATGAAAGAAAAAGTCATCCAAATATTCAGATTTGTCAGATAAGAAGCAAAGAAAGTCTCCTAACAATATCACAGCTAGGAGCAATTCCAGCCAAAGACTGAATCGTTCCTGAGTTTCATAATTTCCAGAAGCAAATCCACATTTACAATGTAACAACACACACACACTTCTAGCCAGTCCACCTGCACTCCAGGTCCGGAGATGAAAACCTGGCTCTATTAAGTCAACAGATCTGCCTTCAACAGGGTCTGAGTTGCGAGACATTCATTAACTCATTGCAATCACAAGATCCATCACAAATCAACAAAAAGTAACATTTTTGTTTGTTTGGACATGCTATAAGAATATTTTGTTCATTTGGCCAATTTATTTAAGCAACTTAACATATAACAAACATATGGCAGCAAACATACATACTGCTAGGCAGATCACTCTATAAGACTTCTTTATAGCATTTCTAAGCAATTATTTGCTAATAACTGAAGAGACAACTCATTCTGAACAGAGAATATCATATATATATATATATATACACACATATATATACATAAACATACACACACACATATATTTAAACAATATGTGAAGTACATTGCTGACCTATTTAATCTTAATCAGAATTCAAATCACATCACACTAAAAATAAATAAACACCTTTCTTTCATTAATCTGTTTAAACTGTGTCCATTTACCAGCTCAGTTAAGAATATTACTTAAGTACTAGCACCATGACATCAAATAATACTGAACAAATTTATGTCAATGAGTTTTTAAATCAGAAAGTAGTATAGAAAACCTCAGTGCCTACATATGCACAGTTTTTAACTTCTCTTTTGCTGTCTATATGTAGCCAACTTTAATTTTATTTTCCTCCTATTTCATAAATTGGAACATATGTTTGTGTGGAATTTGTATTAAAAACAGTGTTGTTTTTTCTCTAAAGTGACCCTAAGTTTAAAGAAAAGCAGTAGGAAAAGTTCCCTGACTTTCACCTTAATTCATGTACTTTCTGGGTGCAGCCCCTTTTCATATAGATAGATATTGATATATTCCCTGGTGAATCCTTGCAAGTCACATACTGATTGTTACAGGGATGGATTATTAATATAAACCAAGGGTAAACAACATGATTTTTAATATTATCTTTTTCTAAAATTGTTCCTAATATCCAAAGTTCTTCTTAGCATTCTCATCACTGTACACTGTCAGCTGTGTTTGTATATTTGATGACTGCAGCCATCAGAACTTTATATATATTATGATAAAATACTTTAAAGATGAGAAGTGTATGAAAAGTGCTAAGGAAAAAAAAAGAAAAGAAAAAGAAAAAAAAAAGAAGAAAAAAAGAAAAAAAAAAAGAAAATTTATTCCTGATGCACATAATGAAATATAAGAATTATTGTTATTTAGAATTTTACAATAACTTTAACATCATCTTTGCCCAGGTTCCTTCTTTGTTCTGTTGTTCCATAACATCTTCATTTCTGATGAGCTAAGCATATGATTTTTAATCACATTTGGAGTGATGTTCCTTGTTTAAATCCTGTTTATAATGAACATCTACAACAGAAGTCATTCTGGAATCACAGAACTCCTGTTCCTCACATGCAATCGCATCTAAACCACATTCTTCAACTCTGAGTGAAGAGAAATCCTCTGCCATGAACTCTATTCTTTTATTATCTGACGTACTACATCCCAGCACTAAGTTAATAAAATCTTTCCCACATCAGACCTAAATAACATTTAACTTAATTTAAAAGTCTATTTCCAGTGTTGGAAAGTACCCTTACACTTTTTACACTTCCCCTTGACAGTGACACTCAAGTCTACGTGGAAAGTAAGGCAGCACAAAATACATTCACAAGGGCAAAAGAAACTATTGAACAGATGGGGGTGAGGAGAAGGAAAAAAAGAAAAAAGAAAGCAGCAGCACAGAGCACAAAGGAGAACATCAGTATTCCAATAGTGACAGTGAAGAAGACCATAACCCTGCCAGCCTCACTTCAACATGCCTTGATGATATCTCCTACCATAAACACCAAGAAGAACACTTGTCTTTAATGCAAGAAATCCCACAGCTCCAGAAAATCATACACACTGCCATCAGGAATGTGACAAGCTTTAATAGCTACATTACAACATTTCTCATCACTTCTAGGTACAGAATAGCTTCCAAAACTCAGGACACCTCAACTAATGAAGGAGACCACTGTCAGTGAAGAAGCATGTAATTCACATGACTATACAAGATTTCCTTAAGGAGAGATGAGTCTATCTGAAGCTGAGTCTATTGGAAGTAATCTCAGCCAATGTAAGGATTGCTTCCAGAAGCCCAGAGCATTAACAAGTTACATTCATTATCCAAAAGTGTCACATCAAACTCAAATTGTTCCAAAGAGAAACATAAAGCACCCAACCAGCAAATTTGTAGGAGGAAACGCATGATACCGCCTCATTAAAAAAATAAGACGAGCACCAAAAGAAGAGGAATCATTAGGCAAAGCAGGAATGCATGAAAACCTAAGTTTTATATGTGTGTATATGTATATGCATACACAAAAATACATCAGCACATAGATGGCAAATACAAATCCAGTTTAATTACTACCTACAATGAAATGAATCTTTTTATTGAAGAAAGTCTCACATTTCTCTTGAAATATTACAAATGACAAATAGTATTTGAATTCCAGAGAAAATTCAAGATATCACAGGCATTTTGAAGTGTCAGAAAAAGACCCATTTTTTCAGAAAGTTTATCCAGACCTGTCAAAAGAAGAAAATTCAAAAAGCACTTTTTATATGTAGCAGGTCCACAGATGTCACGATTAAGGCATTCATTGCACAGAAAGCTTTTTTGCTGGTATAAGATGTTCTTTGTTGTCTTCTATTTTAACTACCAAAACCATTCACAAATCCATCTGTACCCAATTACTTCTTCAAAAATTAATAACTAAAAGGAGAAATCGAGGCAGCTACAAGGTAACATTTGATTTGCAGTGCTTTCTACCAACGCCATTCAGAAAGCCATGTGTACCCAACAGCACTAGAGAATACTAAACCAAACAACTTTAAGGACAGAAGAACTGAAACACTGAGGTTACACCTTAAAGCAACTGACTTCACCTAGTCATGATCATAACTTCAGCAAAGCATAAGGAGAAGTTAAAAATTATTACTTGCATATAACTGCAGGTTAGAGGGTCAAAAACTTCATGTGAAAAGGCTATTTCTCAGGTCTTTCATTATTTCACCACATGAATTCCCTTTCACCTCAGCTTATCACATTCAAGGTCATTTTCCATCAGTACAACATTCTACAGATTCTTTAAGCATGGTCTCAGGCTGCGTTGGCCAGAAATCTGTTAAGCCTGATGCACATTATCAGGAGTGCTGTTTTACGTAATGTGCTGCTGCTGTCAGGCGCTATGGTTCAGCACTACTCTATATGTACGCGGCAGTATTATCATGTCCACAGCTTCGCTTTCCCTATTAAGTATTCAGATAACAGCATATCATGAGCTAAGCCTAACACAGAGACCTGCAGTAAGCCTGTCTGTGACAGCACAAGTATTTCAAAAGCATTTTCCAGTAAGAGGACAAACAATAAAAACTTATACATTGATCTGACACATTTTCTTTCATCCAAGTATTTTCTGGTTTGTCTTCAGGTGTTACACAACATCTCAGTAGGAACCAAATAATACCAAGAGGAAAAGAAAAGTTGACAATTTTCATGCCAGTGTTGCATAACACCCTTATCCCTCCCTGTGTAACACCACAGTTTCCAAGAACTATAAACAAAAATAATAATTATTATTATAACAGAATGTACATTTATTACTTTCCAGCTTCTGATTGGAGAGAAAAAAAAATAAAACCACAAGAAAATTGAGATCTAAGCTCCATAATGCTGCAAATGGCACATGAAGTGCTTTGCACAGGCTGTGCAATTTGCTTTCCCATCCTTTTAAAATACATTTTGTTGCTACACATCTGTCATTAACACTTCTTACATTGGACTGCATTAAAAGGGGGAAAACAAGGGTTACCATGCTATTTCAGCATCTCATTCTCTATCTAACAGACACCTCAGCAATTTTTCCTAGAACTGTGACTGGGTTTGGATACTGCACCGTCTGAATACACCCATCTCCAAAACTTACTAGGACTGCAGTTACAAACAGCACTTGGGAGACGGCCCAGAAGGTGAACAAAGCATTGCACGAAGTAAAATAATCCAGAAAAGCAAGAAGCGCAGCCCTCCAGACAAATGAGCTAAACTCAGAGAAGAAACGCTCTAGCGCCTTTACGTGCTTTGGACTGAGGATGCTCACACCAAGAAAGAAGAGCTGTGTTAGTCCGTGCTCAGCGCGAAGAACGCCTATAAGTTAGCGGGCACCTCGCTGGGGTGGGAGGCGATTCGCTCAGCGCTGCTATTGCAGAAGGAGCGCGGTCGCAGCCCCGTAAGCCAGGAGCGCAGCCTGGTGAGTATCCGCAGTACGCGAGCACAGCGGCGGGTGGGAGCCGCGCTCAGATACTCGCGGGGGCGGCGGGGGCGCCCAGCACGCGCCTCCCCCTCCCGCGTGCCCCCGCACCGCCGCCTCCGCACCGTCCCCCTCTCCTCCCAGCCCGGTTAAGCGGAGCCAGCTGTTACTCGCCCCCCACCACGTTCGCGGGCCCGGGGCACTTGCTCAGCAAAGCCCCGGCAGGGTTCCCCCAGCTGCTCCCTCGCCTCCCCGCCCGTGCACGCGACGTCCCCCATCAGCCCTCCTCAAAGCATCGCCCCCAGCCGCCTTCACCCCGTGAGCCCCCGCCCCGAGCTCGGCGCGGCACTTACAGTTCGCAGGAACTGGATCTCGTCCTCGCCTTCGCCCCCCTCGGCCATAGCTCCCCCTCTCTCTCCTCCTCCCGGACGCTGCTCACAACCGCACCGCTCTGCGGCTGGGAGCGAACGGGCTGCGGGTGCCCGTGCGCCTGCCGCAGGTGGACAGCTCTGCCCGACGCCGCGCCGCCAGTGCCTGCTACGGGCGGACGGGGATGCGATTAACCGCGGGAAGGGGGGAGGAGCTCCCGACCCCCCCCGGCTGCTGCAGGTGATCCGCAGCCCGCTCCCTCCTTGCGCCGAGCCCGCCGCGCAGCGCCCCTTGCTGGCTGCTCCGCGGAGCTACGAATGCGCGGCGCGGATTCGCCGGGCGTCGGCCTCTGAAACGTGCGAGAGTGGTTAAAGCAGGGTCAGTGACAGGCTGTACGACTGTCGTTGTTTTTACCTTCACATTGCTTGAAGGCATTGCGAAAAAGTAATACTTAATTTCTGTCAAGATCGTGGCAGCTGTGGATAAACAGTTCTTCTGTTAGATGAGCAACTGCAAGTGCAGCCATAACCCACAAGGCCAACAGAACAGCATCAGAGGTTCTACAGATGAGCTCCAGGGTTGACAGCTTAATCAGTCCCTTTATAATTTTCTGTTTTCATTGACTTCGAGAGATTTTTACCTCTCAAACTTGTTCCTGTAAAATACTTTTTTTCTAAGTATAAAAAAAATAGTGAAGAAACTACATTTCATATTGTTACAATACACAAACCTCTTAAGTATCCCTTCCTCCACATGATGAAGGATGTGAAATGTTGAAAGATATTTCTTGAAACAGACTCCTGCTAGGAGAAAAGTCTGGAGTCTGAATTTGAAGGTGCACTGAACAAATAACACCTCGATTGCACTTTACCCCACATGCAGAATAAGTCAGTTTCAGAAAACAATTTGCAAACATTTCTTTTCTTATGAATGTAAAGGTCAATTCACTTCATTTTATGGGATGTGGTTCTCGATTCAGTGATAGGAGAATATTTTCCATATCGGTCTGTAGATGAGTGGTGAATGAGATGCCTGCTTTATTTACTGCATGTAAGGCAAGGACATATAAAAGGAAGAAAAGAAAAAGCTATAAATAGTTCCCTGTGACATCACTGGCTGAAACAGTTTGTACAGTTTTCAGTACAACATTATGACATAATGAAATTTGTTCTTGGAACTGGTGATACCTGGTTGCCTACAGACATAGAGTTCATAATCGGGCTGCTTGTTGTTTAGTGAGATGCAAACTCGTCCTGAAAATTCTCATGCTATCAAATTTGTTGGACCTTCCCAGTTAGTTGAAGGATATCATGTGATAGCAAAGACCACATGTGGCTACGTAATTTGCATAAGAAACAAAGCAAAAAGTAGTAAAGATTAGTCTAATGGCTTTCTGAACAGGGTGAAAAAGATCAAATATAGTTGGACGGCGTTACACTATTCATCAAGAACTATTATTTACACATGCACATACAACACACATATATTTTTTAATGCATACATGTACATGTTTCTTATTTAATATAGAGTATGCACAAAATACAAAATCAGTGCATGCACAAAAAGGCCAAAACTAGATTTTTTAGCCATGGACTTCCTCTATGTTACCTTAACCACAACAATCAGCTACAAAGTATGTGTCTCTTTCCACCCAAAACAAGAAGCCTTTTTCTACCCATGTGGAAAGATGAGAAGTGTTCTTAAAACATCCAGGTGATTGGATTGATGAGTTTTAAAGGGAATGTACTTTACCCAGTGTGAGGTTGTAATCAGTAGCTATGTTTAATCAATTGTGTTAAATAATTAAAATCAGCTTCCTCTTTATTGAAGTAGAAATAACATAACAGTTTATGTCATATTGGGAATTTATGTATAGTTCACAAGATTGTTGCTTAGATTAACTGCTGGGAAAAATACAGTAAGAAACAGTAGCAGTTTGCTACAAGACTGTTTGTAACAAATTTCAAGATGCCAATCATTCCTGTGGCAAATAACTTTGTGTTCCCAACTCTCACTTGCTCAATTTTAATCTACATTACATTAGATTATCCTCTTTGTTTTTCACAAGTCTGAGGATTTTTATTAGCACCCACTCGCAAGCAAGCTTTCCACAGAAAAATGCTCACAGAAAAAAAAGACTGCTTCTCCTCCTACTACAATAATTCTGCCAGTTTGAAGACAGGGTTCTTAACAAAACCTCTGAAGATAAGAAAGAGGAAAAAATGTAGCAGGAAAATTGCCACTTCTTGCAATTCTAACATATATTTAGTTGGCTAACCAGTTTTCTTTTAACACACACGTAGTATGTCTGCTCTTTTTTCCTCCAATATAGAAGTAGCCTTTCCAATCTTTGGTCCATAATTTCCCCTACACTGTGTGGCTTGCTGCTCCCCATGTAGTCTTCTATTTGTTGTCTTGTCTTTGCCATGTTTCTTTTACAGTTCCATTCAAGCCTGCCCATCTTTGTACACATTTGTAATTGTCACGGTGACACATAATTTACTTTGTTCATTTTGCTTTTGGAACAAAAGCAAACAGCAAACTGTTCCTACAGTCTTGGTTTATCGAGGAAGCAATAGTGTGACAATATATTGTATGCCTGTACCAGTCTTCCCTGAAAATATGTTTCTTGGAGTGATGCAGCACCAGTGCAACACTGTATCTGAGGTACTCCAGGAGGGTATGGACATAAGTGAACATGCACAGACACTATTATGCACTTTCATTTCACAATTTTTAACCATCTGAATTAGGAAACTTAATATGGTGTTAGGAGAAGGTGCAGAAATATGTTTGTATTTACCCATTCAAAATAGTAATCTATGTAAAATAAATGACGTCTGTTGTCCATTATATAAGTACTGTAAACACTGAGTATGCAGTAACATAGAAAGAAACAGTTGGGAGTTCCCCTTGTTTTCTACCTGTTACAGAGCATAGTACCATGCAAAGTTTACTCTTCCTAGAAGCATAGAATGAGACAATGCCAGAAGGAAAGATATGGGGCAGCTACTGTCCTTCCTCTTCATGCTGTTTGTCACAGCATGTAAGACTTCGAAGTCACCCTTAGACAGATACCAGTCTTGTCTGAAAGCATGTTATTCCATATGGTATAAAACTAAAATGATTGCATCATCTTCTGTCTCATGAATACCACTGAAGAATGAAATACAAGCAGTATAAAATCAATGCCAACTGAGATCCCAGCTGTGACAAGAAAACATGAACAAAATGAGTAAATTTGATTCCACATTGAATTTTAAAATGTCCATTGCAAATTGACAGAGGGTCAATTATCCAACTATCAATTATGTATTCTTATAACTAATACATATTTATATGCTTAATGATATCCCCAGAGTTCAGTAATATGCTGCATTTTTCCTTAGTAGTACTCATCCTGAGCCTACAAAATACAACATAAACTGCATGTCTGTTGTCAAGTATATGTCCTGTACTCAGTATATATCACGGACAAGTGTTCATGTAAGAGTACAATGACAGTGAAGTTCTCATAAAAGAGGAAAAGCTTCAGTTTTAAGCAAATACAAAAGCAAGTCCAAAATTAAGCTCCTGTTTAATTATAGGAAAGTCCTTCCAAAAAGTTGCATTTTGTATTTGGACATGAATAGCCATTTTCTGAGACATTCTGTTACTTTTTCGTGTTGTCAGCTGAACATTGTGAGCTCATTCTGAACTGCAGTGTGGATGGAATGTGCCAGTGGCCAAGCCTAAAAATTTACACTTCTTCCCCTGAACTAAGAAATTACCACTATCTGAAGCATCCATCTTGGCAAAGCTCAAAGCTGTTAGTGTCTTTTTTCATTATGGCATATGAAATCAGTAACATGAAGGAGGAGCTATGAATCTTATTTTTCAGGTCTTGGAGAATTAATTTGCTTGGTTTTTCATGCTCTTGTCTCCATAGAGTCTTCATTACTTTTCAAAGTTTCTGATGTACTCCCCGATCAATGCACTGGAAGCTGCTGGGAGGAACAAAACAAGATTTTTTTGAGTTATTTCCTTTGGTTTGTTTGGAGGCATTAATATATTATATTTACAATAGTATACATCAAAAGTGAACACCAAATACCATCATTAAAACAAATTTTCCTCATGGCTTGCGTGTTCTAACAGGTTCCTTAACTATACAGTATTACTGTATGGTTGTGATTATATACAAGATCATACCCAATACTCAAGTTTTCACTGACTAACTGAGATGTGTTGCTTCTCTCTTCTGTTTGCATTCTTGAAATTAGATTTCCACCATTACTTAGCCAATTAAATAGCAATTGAAAGGTGCTTTTTAACTAATAATTGATGTTATTCACATGTCAGTTTCTTAAAAATCAATGCAGTAGCAAAGAGTTGATATAATAAGCTTTGCAAGATGTTCTAACATATTTTCAAGCAAGCATTTCAGTATTCAGAATTCCTGATTTTTTTCTGAATGAGTTCACATCCAAGTACCTAAATAACAACCTGGAACAAAGTAGGGGAAACCTCTTATTATTATGAATATCCAGGAACCCTGATGAACTCAAATGATTAAGAGATTAGTCAGTCTTAAAGGAAAATTGTTTCAGATGAGGTTTTTTTGTTGTTGTTGTTTTAGTTCCAGCAATACAGCAGGCTTACATTTTGCTCTGAGGAGATGTAGATAAATATTTCCATGGCTGCTAGGACAACTATATGTGCTTATCACTGGGAACAGCATGGAAATTCTGCTAAGGGAAAAGCAGCTCTCTGAATTACATGTATTAATCAGATACCAGCTACCAAAGATGGAACTTACTAGCAAGTAGTTACTAGAAGTAACCAATAATTGTTGTGTCTTGAGATAAAATTAAAATAATATTACTTGTATAGAGAAGTATTTAACTTATTTTAAGTGATCATAAACTAGCGATAAAAGAAATAATAATAATCACCATAAAGTTCAGTTGGACTGCCCATTTTCCAATTTAATATCCTTGATGCCAGCAATTGGAAGGTATTTTTCTCATAGATGTTATGTGACTGTGTAATTTTGGGCTGTATACACTTTTCATTAGTCTGAGAATATTTATGATGTCTATGGTGTCACATAAGTGACAGGGTATTGTTTCTACTTCTTCACTGGGTAGCAAAGTGGGGTGACAGTTAAATATCATCTGTAAGCAAAAACAACTCTTGGTATGCCAGTGCAGATAACTGGAGGGAAAAATAAAAACAAAACACAACATAGATGTTCCCTACACAGTCACGGGAAAAATCTGTCCTGATAATATTTTTTTCCACAGATTTCACAATTTATTATTAGTTTCTTAAATATGTGATAATTTTATAGGGTGCTGCATTTGTTTTCGATTATAATTTTGATTATTTGATTCCAGAATCCTTTGCAGACTTCCATTAAGTTGTTCTAGTGTCCCCTGCATGAGCTACTCTCCCTAGAAGGGAATGTATGAGCTATAATTCGGTTTTGGACATCAAAAGCCGCAAATCTAAACACTGCTGCAGTAATGCAGAGGAAAAAATGCTTAGCTCTTAATTCAAGATTAGACTCTGTAGCTATTAAGAAGTGAAAGAGGTTAAGAATCAAAACCACTGTGCTTACATTCCACTCACAAGAAGCACTTAATTGTTGTAGATATGATATCTGGACAGTGCTATATAGTAAGTAGACAACATTCAATTTCCCCTTTCACTTTTACAATTTTTAAAAATATATATTCATTAACAAATTGGTAAAAAACTAATAAATATTTATTTTAAAATAATAGTTAATGTATATAAGTCATCCCAAAAGTAATGACTTCTTATTTATTTCCATTGAAACTACAACAGATACAAAGAGCAGAATAACACTGTTTGATAGACTGAATTTTGTTTATGCCCTCAGGACTAATAAAACATGTAACATCTAGAAACTGGGAAGTGACTGCTTACTGAATTAAA
The DNA here is from genome assembly GCF_054131305.1 of Coturnix japonica. Taxonomy (NCBI): domain Eukaryota; kingdom Metazoa; phylum Chordata; class Aves; order Galliformes; family Phasianidae; genus Coturnix; species Coturnix japonica. The sequence continues at coordinate 36,639,947 of NC_140665.1, forward strand.
TAAGGAGAAAAGCTGGACACATCTGAATCAAAATATATAGAGCATAATACCCTGGACTCAGAAAATATGTATTTAGGTTTTTCTGTTGTTATTTTAAACACACATACAGTTTCCCATGCTAAACTGGATCTAAAATCCATAAAGACCAGTTTCTTTTCACTTTCTGCAGCAAGCAATGATCTACTGCAAACCATCTAGCTCTCCCCTCCTTTCATCACAAATAATTGATTGTGGTTGACTATCTGATTCAAAATCTTTGTTAGTAGGAAAACCTATTGTTATTAAAAATCTTGTACAAGATTCTATTTTAATCTCACTTAAGACTCAATAACTTAGTATTTGTTAAGTTCAAGAATACACTAATCATTCATCAAATCAAGATATTTTGCACTTCTTAAGTGATAATATTGATCTAGTAAGATAACAGATATATTTAAGTATTTTAGAGGCTTATTCACAATTTTCAGGAGTAATAAATAGTTCTCTCCAGACCTTATTCTTCCTGTTAAACCCTCTCTCCCAGTTCATAGATTCTGCTGATTCATGTAGCTCAGGTTGATGTCACTATCAAAGTTCCAATTCAGTTCAAAGAATATGGGGCTTTAAAAAACAACTGGAACATTCTGATCCATTCTCCTCACATGCAGGCATGCATCAGTAAGGAATCAGAAAAGACCTGGACTATTTTCTACTTGCATCACCCAAAATCCTTAATTGAGGTGTTCCCACTTTCCTGGTTCATAGACAGAGACTGTTTCATGTTCATTCACTGTTTTAATGAATATCACTTAAATCCCATCTTTACTTTTGCTTAGGAAAAAAAAAAATCTTTAAAATCAATGATAACAGTTCATTATCTTCCTTTTTCACTCTTTTTAGTTCACAGCTCTTTTCCCAGTAAGAAAACATCCTGCAGCCTGTTAACTATTTATACAACAATGATTATATGCTTTATGATACAGTAAAACATCACATAAAACCTATATCATGAAGTAACTATTGAAACATTGTCAGTGAGTAACTGTGAACTGAATGGTTTTGCTTCATTAAAGCCTAGAGAATCACACTTTAAGACCATTTTCCTTTAAGGGCACCAAGGTTGTCTCTGTAGCTTTGGAGATTTTATTGGTCTAATTCAGAAGGGTTAACTGCTTCGAAACCACAGCATGAAAAGGCCAACTTAGGGCAGGATGGCTCAATCTGAATAGAATAATTGTTCTCAAATCACAGGAAGAGTGGAGCATCATCCAGCTTCAACATTTCTAACAGGCCAGTGTATCTCTAAGCAAGGAAGGGAAACTGCACTGCAGAGTCACTCACTGAGATATGAGAGGTTTATGAAATTTCCACATTTCATTTCAAGGCAGGCATGTTTTCAGTTGAAACACTCAGCTTTACTTTAAAGCAGAACCCACAAGCTTTTCTGCATATTGTAAATGGAGATTTTAATTGTCCAATTAACATTTGCTTTTTTTAACAATACGTCATGATTTCTGGCATTAACAACAGCTGTGGAGCTCAGCTTTCTCTGACAACTTCACCTAATCTGCTTATTGAACTTTATTTTAAAGGCTTGATTCTGTGCTTGCCTCAAAATATGTGTAGTTACGGATACTAGCAAAAAGTGGGCGTAAAGCTTTCTAACAACAGTTCAGTAACATTTTACACCTACATTACCTAGATGTATATTACTACAAAGCAGCAGAGAATAAAGATTTTATGTTATGGAAAATATTAGTAGTTTTTTAGTTGAATGCTACAGGAAACTTAAAATGAGCTCCCAAGCAATAAGCAATGGCAATTAACAATTCAGATTGTCCAGATTTAGTAGAAGGCAATATTCTTCATCTCTTGTCCTGCTAACAAGATTACAAAATTTGCTAGTGTATTTCAGTCCCTGGCTAGTGATCTTAAAGCATAACACAACATTCTTGACCTACCCTACAATACAAAATAAGTATATTGTGCATTAAGCAAGGATAAAACTATCAGTGCAACTATGCACTGTTCACTGAACTAGACTTTCACAATGAAAGCACCAAAACTGCTTTGGTCCTCTTACAGATATGCACTTTCATTACAGGCCAAGAAAATGAGCTCCCATTTGGGCCACGGAGATCTTGTCTACTCACACTATGTTTATTGCACGTTCAAATCCAGCAGTAACCTAGGGAAGTGAACTGTTCAACAATTTTTGCCTTCATTAGGTATTATTAGCTCTAGCATAGCTATTGTCTGCATTAATAGTGCTATTGTCTACCCTGCTCAAGCCACCCAATTTATATGAGCAATGGTTCTGGGGCTCTTCAGCTGTGTTTTGATGTTATTTGGCTGCAAGGGAAACCACTACCACTTCTCTCCACATTAGCCCCTTCACTTCAGATCTGTTTTCAAAAGTCACAAAAAAAAAAAAAGGTTTGTGGGCTAGATAAAACATTCAAATTACACATGACAGATTAGTCCTAGCAAACAAAAAGAATCACAAAGCAGGACATTTAACGAGTCCTGACCTCCTTTGCCATTCAAGTAGTCACAAGCCTAGTCCTGCACTTCCTCTCCCATCAAGCATGATCTCCCGTTGTCCTTTTAATGTTGTTTTTGTATGATAACTCAGTTCTGCTGCAATTGCTAGTTCCCACAGTCCTTGAAGCTCATTATCTTTCGCTACTGGTGAAAGAAAGAGACAACATGGGAACTAAATATATACTGAATCTCAAGGAGGCAGCTATTTGCAGTGATATTTCTATGCATTTATTTTCCCTTGCAGTGCTTGCATAATCACCTCCTCTGAGCTCTGCCCATTGTAAGTGCAAGTGCAGCTGAAAAGTACTATTTGATCCACTTCAAGTGGCACAGAAAGCGAGATTTATTCACAGAGCAGCACTTATTTGTTTCATGACATATGGCATGATATACAGCTTTAGTTTTCACAAAATTAAAAGCAGAATGTCTCCTCCAATTTATGTAGTATGCTTAGGCCCATACACCAAATGGTGTGGAAAGCTCCTGCTTTAATCTTATGCTCATACTTAAAAAGTCATGCTTTATGTCTGCTCCATTTTGAAAAATACATATTAGAGGATCTTCCTGCAGATAGAAAATATTTTGGTCTCTGATTAGAGTTGGAAAACGTTTATAAGCTTATTTCATTTCTCCTTTCCAAGTTTGTGTATTTGCTGGTATTCAGAAAAAAATTGTTCTTGCTGGCCAAAGATAAAATTTTATGAGAAATTCAGGGTAGGATACCAGTCAGGCAGATGTCCAAATAGTTGGGGCATTCCTCAAATGGTCAAAACAGTTTCTATCAGATGACCAGAGAGAACGTCTTACTTTGTAAAGAAAAGGTGAGTCAAAAGCATCTATTTTAGTATGGCAGTATATAGCATCTGAATTTAGAGCTTAAAAATGACAGTTTGCTTTCACAGAGGAAACACCACTAAGATGCTTTGAATCTTTTTTTTTGAAGAAAAAAAATGGGAAAGATAAAACACTTTGAGCAGAACAGTAAATATATTTTTATTATCCACTGTCTTAACCTACAGTCTTCAGAGTGAGCTTTTATAAATGAAAGCCCATGTACTTTGTACTAAAGAGAGCAGTAACTGAGGGAAGTAACTCAAGAAGAGAAGAAAAGTACAGAAAATGAAAAGAAAGAGCAGCTCACATTTGCAACCGGGAAAGGACAGGCCCAGTGTGTGGTCTTATCAACCACTCCAAAACCTGGCAAACTCCTAGCAGCAGCTGATGATTACAACACTGCTTTTAGCTGCCCTTTTAGTCATGGGTTGCAATGAAACAAGACATGCCACAGTCTTAAACAGTTAAGTCACACCTCCTAGGAAATCACAGACACACAGAGGTCAGAAAAAGACCTTAAGAAAGAGAGAAGGAAAATAGACATGAGATAGGAGGTGATGGTGAAACCTAGCTGTTGTACATTATATACATTCCAGTTGATATCATGGACTGAGCTTAATTCAGAAGGATGACCCTTCTTTCTGTCCTCAGTGCCATCTGTCAGGATCAGATGAGAACAGTCCATCAGTCTCACCTGTACTTTCCTTTAGTTTCAGTGTGCATAGGCCCAAAGAAGCAGCTGGGGGGGGCGGGGAGGGGGGAGTGTATTTACTCCCTATGAATCACTTCAGAAAAAACAGTCATGTCTTGATTTGTTTTTGTGTAACAGTATTTAACACATTCTGCTTCTCCATTATTAGAAAGAAAAAGGTCATTTCTATTCAGACAAGGGAAAAGCAAGCAGATCATTTTTATCATACTAGAGGAAATATTTCAGCAGATATATCGTTTCAACCTTAACTTTTCCTTAAATCTTGCAAGTCAGTGCCTGCATTTCTTCAGAGAAGTGGAAAAGCCTATTTTTCCCTGTTCTTAGACTATCAGATTTGCCCAGTAGTATTAAAAAAAGCTGCTAGTTAAAAGTCCAATTGGGTTTACACTTGATTCATTCTTGATTGCATTGAATCTTGACATATTGAAGATTAAATCTAGAGATAGCGGAGATTTCTACCCAACCCAGTGTTATTGCCAATTGCTGTTTCTGCACCATTTTGTTGAGGTTTATTGGTATCCATCCACTTCCTTCAGGATATTAGTTCATCACACAGAAACCATCATGTATCTTGTAATTTTTTAAAACTAGTTATCAAGCTGAAATGAGTTTGATTTATTAATTTCATTCTTTGTTAACTCTTCTTAGTATGAAGATAATAATTTTCCTTCTAAGTATGCATTATTCAAGATAATATTACCAAGGATTTGGCAGAATGCATATTAGAATTTTGTTTTTATACAGAGGGCCTGCCCCTGCAACTCTAACTCTTCTGGATGCTTTTGACATGATAAAGCTGCAAGAGTGTAACTTTTGCAGAATAAGAAACCAAAAGAATTTTCTGCAACCTTTTGATTGCCATGCAACAGACGAAATATACATGGCAGACTAACTTCATCTTTTTGACCAGAGTGTGAATCACAGGAGCTACATATTTGTGAAAAAGCCCTCTTTAACTACATTTAGTGAAATACACTCAAAGTAGACTTTTCTGGAAGGCTACACTAGCATCTGCAGTGATGTTAGCAGAAAAAAATACTTCTTTGTGTACTTGCTGCCTATTTTCTACAATAAAACAAAATTCAGTGCATACTCACGAAAAGAAAAGCATGACAGTATAAAAAAAAGCAATGCCACAGCTGACTGCAGGGATGGAGCAGAAAGTCACATCTGTGGGGTGAAACGAGTTGATCTGCAGGGAAATGAAGCAATTGGCCCTGCACTGATCCACTGAGAACAAGGCTGGGCAGCAGTGTTCACCAGGTTTATACCACCTGGGGTGTGCAGCATAGCAGCAATAAGTTTATGTTGCAGTGCTTACACAGAGGTCTTGTTCTCAGAGAAGACCAGGATAGGGAAAGTAGTCCTGACTGTGGGGATACTCAGGATGCCAGAGATTTGGTTTTGCATACCATCCAAAATATGCAATGCACGGACTGCAAAATTCCACTACAGGTGATGTAAAAATGCACTGAGTATAAGGGAGAATATGGATACACAGGACAGAGGCATCAAAGGTAGCCAGTGTTGTAAAAGGTTACAGGGGAACAGATACAATCCATGACACTCCCTTCCACCCCCCCCCCTCCTCCCCCTCCCCCCCCACACACACACTGTTGCATAAGTACACTTAAGTGCTCTTTTAGGCTTCTAGTACAAGATAAGAATTTCAGGCATTGCACTGTCACAAGAGAGAAGAGCCAAAAGACCTGAGGGAATATCAGCAATGCATTATTCCCTTTAAAAAAGAGAGAGAGAGAGAGGGAAAGAAAGATGCACTTAAGGCTTTCAAAAACAGTGAAAAATAAACATCTCAGTCTCCTTACCAGTCAGGACCTGGGGAAGTATGAGGAGATGAAAATTTCCTTCCAGATCAAAACTCCATTTGTATTTATTTCGGTTTGATCCTGAGCAGTCACAAAGGACTTTCTTTACAAGTGTCTGATACTTCTTGATATTACCATGGGCAGCAATTCAAACTGCATCTCTCTCATGCACCTAACAACATAATAATGACATAGATTAAGGAAAGTCCAGAACCAAAGAAAAGGGGAGAGAAGGATTTTTTTTCCTACTCAGAAAAAGAAACCCTCAGCACAACATCTAGTAGCGAATACCTGGAAGGTAGAAATCCCTAAGTTTGTATTTATTTCCATTTGGGAGAGAGAGATTCATCCCACGGGAGCAAGAACAAACACATCCATAGGCAGAATTCTGATACAGTAGAAATCTGAGATGCCTCAGTGAAAAATATCTTCCCCGTAGTAATACAGCAATACCTTCCATTGTTATTATTTTACCTGGAGCAAACTGCTTATCTTGGCCAATCAACTGGCATCTCACTTCCACTTTCAGTTTAGTCTACCTATAATTTTTCTTAGAGTGCAGAAAGGACAACACACTTTCCATTTATACTGTTTTGCATAAGGAAACCACACAAATATGTTTGTGTTCTAAAGGTTTGCACTACTGTTTGCATTACAGGCTATGATTTATTGTTCAACTTACAGCTTCTATATGCACCCTGGAATATGAACAGTACATCCCTTTGGTTTCAACCATTGCTTTCTCTCATTCCCTGATTTACCAGAAAAGAAAAATGTCTTTTAACTACCTTAGCTTTGTGTGCTACAGAATTTAATGCACCAAGGCCTCATCCAAGAAGGCTGTCCCCTGCAATGTTTCTATATATGAGTGTTGCCATACAAATTCTGAGCAGTCCCTTTTACATAATATTTCCCATCAACACTGTAGCATCCCAGCATCTCTAAGACGGGTAATAAGATGTTGATTAGTAACTGCCACACTCAGTTCATTTGAGACAGCTAATACTAATGTTGGAAAAACTGCACATGCAATTATTCTGAATAAATCCGACATTTTGTAAATAGCACTGAATTAAGAGAGTGAGTGTGTCATGCACTTGGGCTGAGAAATCGTTGCCTTTGTATCAGCTCCTGCCTCCTGGAAAAGATAAAAGATAGGTATTAGACCAAGAACGTCAAAGTGTCTGGAAACAACGCAGGTCTCTTAAGATGACATTCAAGAAAAAAAAAAAAATCACTATGAAGAACAAAATATTGTATGAGTTAACTAAGTAACAGATTTGTTTGACAAGATTGGGAAGGAAAAGAAAAAAAAAAAAAAGAAGGAAGGAAAAAAAAAGGAGAAGACAACAAAACACAGAAACACAGCAGTTTATATTGATCATTAAGTTCTACAATGATTAACAAACAAGGAGGAAATTCCTTTCCCATAACAGACTCTCGCATTCTCAGTGTTTGCATCAAAAGAAACAACACTGGAACTCGATGCTTCAGCTGTCCTTGAAGCAAAGGACATTTGACAGCAGGAAGGTGTGATGCTGTGCCATTTGACAGACTGGGTCCTGCTTACACCACATATCAAAACAGTGAAGAACAGCTATGATACAGAGACACAACAATAAAATAGAAAGAAAAATGCACAGAAGAAGGTTAGACAGTATCAGTGGACAAAAAAATCCCTGAGATCTGAAACTACATTTTGCTTGCAGAGTAGGTTTCATTATTCATGTGCTTAATACTTTTGTGTCTCAAGGACTGCACTTGTTTACCATACATGATGGTTTCTGCACTAGATATTTTGTTTCTTTACTGCCCTCATAAATAACCCACTTTTCTTTAAGGTGCATTTTAAGATACTTGAGCTTACCTAGCCCTGTCACAGGTGCAGAAACTACAACCAAAATGCAGCTCTTAGCTGTGCTCTCCCCTAGAGAGAGCTCTGACTAGGTAAGAAGTTATAAAACTTCTTTTAGACACACCAGAAATTTTGTACATTTTTTGTGCCTCCTGACTCACAATGTTCTCCACATACTCATGCACATACTTAGGGGTAGCAGTAAACATAGAACTCACAAGATGAAAGCTAGAAGTCTGCTATGCTAACTTGGTGGAAAGTTTCCTTCTTGGTCTGGGTCTGCTGGCTTCTCCTTCCCTTTCTGTGTTACATAAAACAGCCTTAAAGGTCTGATTCCATTTAGTTGTCAGTTAGAGTGGTTATTTTTAGTCCATAATTTTCAACACTATCTTGAAACAGCGTTAAGCTAAGGACAGCCAGTGATATGAGTGAGTGCAACTTGACCCTGTTTTCTAAACAATGTAGATACTGATTCTATTAATTTCTCATCCTGTACCTAACGTCTCTAACTGGAACTTCCAAGCAGAAAATGATTCTGCAACCATTGTCTCTAAGTAATTCCAAGAAACCAGAATCTACTGTAGAGAAGATAACAGGTTTCTTTGACATTTTGAAGAAATCCAGACTTGGAAACCACCTATACTAAGCTGTTTCCAGCTCTAGCACTACTTCTCTCTTTGTCTCAAGTACAATTCTTTTTTTTTCTCATGTTAGCATACAATCATTTCACTTCAGTTGAAAGAAATACATTATTTCACATCAACTATACAACAAAAGGAAAGATACATTTGGAAGAACCACAACAAATACACTAATGTTATTTAGACTTAAGGTTATTTTTATTAAGATGCTTTAACACAGGTGACAGCTATGTCCTGTGTAACTACACAAACGCGTGAACTTGTGAAAAAAATGAGGTCATGTAAAAAAGCAAACTTCATTCTGCATCACTTGAGGAACTGGTGCAGTCTACCTGGATTCCTGCAAGGCCTTTAACATCACATCCTCATCTCTAAATTGGAGAGTTATGGATTTGAAGGTTAGGCTATTTGATGAATAAAGAATTGGTTGGCTGTCCTGTTTATTCCCTTTTTGGTCTTCTTAATAGCTCCACAATATCTCAGTTCTTGTATCTAGTTAATAAGAGCATCTGAGATCCACTTTCAAAATGTACTTAATAGGGCTGCCACTTTGTAATTCCATATACTTAAATGCAGTTCTTGCTTTAAAATGTTTAGTATTTTATGCTAGTTACTGTTCTAGTTTGCCTGCTTTGTTCTCCCACTCAATATCATCACTGATTCCAGTGTAAATTTTACCAGCACAGTCTATTGTTAGCTTTTTCCATCTTAAATTTTATTTCCTAGTTGTCAGTCATACACATGCGCACTACTGAATACTGGAAAATCCATCATTGTCCTTTGCTTATACTAAGAATTGCTTTTAGTTAATAAGATATTTTTAGTGACTGGTTTAATGGTTTCAAAGTCACACTGGGATAATTTTACTAGTATTAGTCACTTGTAATATACTGCATCAACAACCACATTTCTCCAAAATTGAGGTGTCTATATACCCAGCTTTCAAAGTACAAATCCTTTAGTTAGCCTTCAGAACCATTTTTTGTGTCTTTCAAGCAGCTTAGAAAGTGACACATGATCAATGTGAAAATCTAATTTGAAGAGGGGTACCAAAGTTTGCAGGCATTGTCTGAATGAAAAAAAAATTAACAACCAACACCAGAAAAAGAAGAAAAACCCACTAAACTCATGCAAGGAATGCAAGGAAGTGTCAAAAATCCAAATTTTCCAAAACAGCCTGATAACAGCAATTTTTCAGAGTAATAACAATTTCAAAGAATGTGAGAAGTTTATTCTGATCTGGCATACAGAAACAAACTGTAGTAATTTTTACAGGATTTTTTTTTCTACAAAATGAGAAGTGGCCTTAGTGTTATATATATTGTTACTCAGTTTAAATATATTAGTATAGTGCTCAAGTTTGTATTTAAAGATGCCTGGCCTTCACTATTTACTAAAGAGAGCAAATTAATGGAACCTACTCACCAAGAAGGAACTCTAGATTTGCTTGGATTTTAAATCGCATCCCAACTGCTGATGGAAGTACAGTGAAAAGCCACTACAAACATAAATTCTTATAGAAAAAAAAACTAATTCAGTTCTCAAGAATTAATTTAAGAACATGAAATACGAGGTTTCCTTATATCTGCTTTTTTTTTTTTTTCCTTCTAATGTCTTTATAAATCTAATTATTCGGTGGTCTCAGAATGAACCTGAACAGATTCTGATGACTACGAAAGTTAATGAGCAGTCACTAGTGTTATTTGCAGGTCCTGCCTTACTTTCAGATAACAACTTACAGAGAATAAATTGCAGAACTGAATTTCAAGATTCAGGAAGGGAAACAGTTTAGCTGCAGATTTCAATTGTTTTTCAATCTGCAAGAACAGAAAATCGTATTATCTAACTCCCTGTATTCCAGAAAAAAAAAATTATGCATCATCTAAAGACTTATTTTAATCCTGCAGCCTACATAATTTTTTCAGAAGGATGTAATTCAAGGAGCAGGTAAAGGTATTGTACAGAAATAACTGATAAGATTCTATAGCCTATAGGAGAGATTAGAGCAGATGGTTATTTTAATAGTCTTTTTTGAGCTTAAAAACCCCAAAAGCCTTGCTTTGTTGTTTTTTTTTCCTCTCTCTTCTGAAGTCAATCATCATGACTGCAGTGCCTTTTGCCTTTTTTGAACAAGGCCAAAGCTAATTCAGAAAGAAGATAGAAGAATCTTTTCAAAAAATAACAGAACATTTGCCAAAACTTTTGAAAAAAAAGTGGCCTCACAAGAAGTTGAGGGAAAGGAATGTGTATTTTACCAAGATTATTCATGCACGTAGGTTTGTCTGTTATTTTAACGCTAACTCTTAATGTGCCCATCAAGCTGGCACTGCTCGCCAAAACACGTTTTGCAGCAGCTTGGTCTTTATCTGATCCTTGCAGCTTGAGGTACTGGGAGTGCTTCTCTATTTATTTCTCTGCTATAGAACCACCCTGTCTCTTCCAGCATACAGAAACTATTAGGAAGATTAATTATCCATTCCCTTTGCTCCCTGATACAACCACTTCAGTTACTCGTATGACTAAATATTAGTTGTCATCTAACATTTTACTGCGGCCAAAAGTGGCAAAGCAGCAGCACATAAATCAAAAGCCTTAATTTTCCGTTCCATACACCACAGCATATTAAAAGATTCAAAATAGACCGAAGAAGCTGTAAAGAAACACAGATCTTACAGCTCTGTGCAAATGTAGATATTTACCAGACTATTTAATGCTGTAAAGAGTTTCATACAGCTATTTGAGATTTTAAGTGTGTCATTTTTATAACGCTGAATGGAAGAACAGTTCAGCTGCTGCTCTGAGTCTCTCTAAGGAAGGATTTTCTCTCCACAGACCATACAGGGAACCTTGCACAGCTATGTTCCTAAATTAGTCACCCAGACTTACACAATGTGACTGCTCTTGTGCATACGCTAGCATGCACTTACACCCACAACCAGAACAGCCTTTTTGATATTTGAAGCAAATAGAGTGCACTTTACCAGAATTTCTTGCTTCATGCACCGACAGTGTTCTGCATTCAGCTGAAGTCTGTATGAACAGAATGGATCTGACAGAAAGGGTTGTACAGCTGTTACCTTACATGGCTGGCTGGGAGGCCAAAAAGTCACACAGGTTCCAGAGCACAGTACATCTGGGTTATATCCAAAAGTCAATGACCCAGACTTGCATAAAGTTTAGTTATTTAAAATTTATGATTTTCTTTCTACTATTTATGTCTCTCTCCCTTCCCTGCTACTTGGCAATCATTTCAATGCCCGTTGATCTGCAGACTCCTGCAGGCGAGGCCTTGTTCTGCAAGAGGGCCAGGAGGACGTGGGCCCCTCACTGACATGGGATACAAATCCCTGAGCACAGGCATAGCTGCACCAGCAAGCAGCACTTGTAGTGTACAGAGCAGTTCCATTATGCTGCTGTGCAAAGCAGAGCCCTCCAGAACTGAGCAGGGACACAGGTGGTTGATAGCTCACGGGAACATGGTGCAACTGTTTAAGACGTGGGCTGTGGAGTGTTGTGCTGAATTCTGAAAGGATGACTGTTAACCATCATCATCAAAATATAGCTGGTGTTAACATTTTCTTGCTCTTGTGAAAATCACTATACTTGTGGGCTCTTCCACACTTGGGCGGGGCTTTGCCTTAGATCTTACCAGAAAGTCTTTCTTCCCAAAGTAGCGTATTTTGTGGATTCTAAAGAGTTCTTTCTGCATTTCCTCCTTTAAACAGTTCTGAAGCCTCTAGTTTTCATTGCTTAGACTAAGAAGACTGTGACAAAGACCTGTGAAACTAAAATACTTGTTTATGCAGTATTTCACAGAATCGCACTGAATCACAGAATTTCAGGAGTTGGAAGGGACCTCAAGAAATCACTGAGTCCAATAGTCCTGCTAAAGCAGGTAACCTACAATAGGTCGCACAGGTTTGTGTCCAGATGTGTTTTGAATATCTCCACAGGAGACTCCATAACTTCATTTCCCACAGGTATTTTTACTGCATTTTTTAAATTCACTGTGATGCCATAACCGAAAACATAGCCTTGGATGTTCATATTTCAGTACAGAATGAACATCCTTGAATGATAATAATTGTTTTAAGTCAAGTACCCTTTTAGCCAGAAAAAAAAAAAAAAAAAAGAAAGTCAACATTTAAACTACGGACTTCTCAGCTAGATCTCATTACCACACATTTCAATAAAGCATTTCTAAATAATTCAATATCATGAGCAAACAAGGAGTACAAACATCTGCAGGGAACTTAGGCGTCCTTTCAGTAATGTTCTACCTTCAAGTTTAAAAGATGGCTTCTTCTTTACCCTTAACCCATCTTAGCCACAATTACCAGTTAGCAACATACCTGAGCTACGTATTAATGTGTATTTAAGCTGACACTCCTACCAAACAAAAAACAGTCTTCACACCTAACCACCATTCTCTCTGCATGCTTAATTCATATTAAGCAGCCATGTAGTAAAACAAGACAAGGTTATTTTTCAGCTACTCTGGTTTCCCAAGCAGGCTGGGCAGATGGTCAGCTTTGCAGTGCTGGGGCATCGTCCGTCAGCCACAAGCACTGGTGGCAGCATGGATTAGAACTGAGGCTGGAGACAGAGCCAGGCAGTACAGCACAAGCTTCCAGGCACAAGCAGCACCAGTAGGTCACTGGCAGGATTCTGCTTTGCACAACCTACTGTGCATTGGCATGGCCTAAATAAACATTTGGCAAGTTTCATGTCATCTCATGCAAAGCATCTCCCTTCTCAAAGTCATCATTAATCATGTGCTAAGCACTTCTCATTCCAAGTAGGAAACAATAAAGAAGGCAAAATTCTGGAGGCAATGGTGCAGAGGAGGCTTGGGATCTTTGTTGCCAGTTTCTTAAACGTGTTCCTGACAACACAATATACATTTACAGCACATCTAACAACATCAAGGATGATGAAGTAAACGAGACATAGGGTTTCTATCAGTGGAAACTGAGTCTTTTTGCTTGATAGATGATAGGAATTCTTCACTAAGGACCTTGATAATTAATATGTCAACCAAGTTAGATTATTCTTCCTGTACGAATGACATCTCTTGTTAATTGTCCATTCTTTCTATGGCACTTGGATTTTTCAGACAATGAAACATTTGATTAAGTTCTTGCTCCGGTAGAAAAATAAATATTCTTCATTATTTGTTCCAAGAGAGGCTGGTACTCACAGCAACAAAGGTTGATTCCCCCACCCTTCCCCAAATTATGTGAAAACTTAAAAACCATGCTTAGCTATTCTCTAAGGGCACAGCATCTAAGAGTCGTAAACTTCCAAGCTAAATACAGAATTCTCATTCTTTCTAAAGAATGCTTATACTGATCAACATAAGCATTGGTGATTAATTACTCCGTACTCCTCCAGCCCTCCCTTGTGGAGCATAAGGATGTGCTTGTACGAAGGCACAGCTCCTAAATACATATTTATGAAATAAAATCCAATCTGGTAGTCCAGGCTGAACAGAAAGGTATTACTTAAATGATGCTGACAACACTAAGGAGCTGCAATATTTCTGAACCAGAAGGCTGCTTGCTTTTCTCCAAAGCTGACAATCCAAAAGCAACTGTTCCTTTTGTAGTCTACTCTTTTCTCAATGTGCAAACACCATACTTACCTCATCCGCTCATATAAATACTGCCCAGTTATCTTTTTGACAGCAGGAAAGATTTTATGCTTACCCATCATTTTTCTATCAGGAAGTCACTTCCTAAATTATCATGCCTTTAGAAATATAACACGCTTGGTTGTACGTTATGTCTGGTAATCTAACATCCGTGGTTCATGAATTCTAGGATTAAAGAAAACACAGCAGATTTCAAATTTGCGGTTCAGTGTTAATTCCTGTGCTCTCCAGGACAGTGTATCTGGCTTAAGCAGAGTAATCGGGTGTCTGTCTTAAGCAATGTTTCATTTATTGTGAAGGGCCAGCATGGTTACTCTATCAACAGAATATATCATAAAGCCAGGTCAATTGTAATCTAAACCAGATCAGGTTTATATCACAAACTAGAGTTCAGCCACTGTTTGCACTTTGATTAATGGATCTAAAAGATTACACAGACTATATTCCCCATGAATGTTTATTGAATGAATTGTATATATTAGTTAAAAAGGGCTCAGGTTGGAACAAAAAATTGGTGGCTGGCAAGACATCTCAAGAGCCCTGGCATATGGCTCATATGTGCACAGGACTCATATGGCTGGGTCCTCACTCCCTTCACTAGTGGTGTTTCTCTGCATGCTGTGCTGCACTTGTTGCTTCAGCACACAAAACTTGGACAATCACTGCAGTGAGTCTGTCAGCAGCCAGACAGGAATCCCAAGAATGAAGAGTAAAAGTCACACAAACTATTAGAAGGAAATCTGCTTCCATATTGACAATTTAGGATTCACAGCAAATAAGAAGATAGGTCATATGGGAACTGGATTTCACCGATTTCTGGCTGTCAGGCAGGACAAGTCTAAATTGTACATCTGTGCAAAATTTGTCTCTCCTCTCCATGGTCAGGCATACAGCCATAACAAGTCTGAATGGATCAGGATTTCTTTGCCCTGCAGTTGACATTCAGCACATGCTCCCCTATAGCAGCATCATGAGGCAAATATACAGCAGTTTAGTCATGTGTGATATGTAGCTGCATGTGAAAACTATAACAGTTAATTAAAATGTTAGTTAGACTTAACTATGACAGGTTAGCCTGGAATCTACTATTTATAGACTCTTTTTAACTCAAGACTTACAACTATTTAAATGAGTAGGAGCGTAAGCCCGAATGAATTCCATTTTCTCCAAAATACTTGGAACTTTCCATCACATTGAATCAAAACTGAATCCAGAAAGTATTGTGACTGTGAGGATTCTATCTGAAAGATGAAAATATATCTGCCACTCACTAATTCAGTTACAGATTGCCATTCTTAATTAGAAATATTTTCAAACTTACAGGGATGTTTCCAGGGTCTGACAAAGCAGATTACTGACAGGAAACTCTGAATATACAAATCACCAAAATGAGCATGATTGAATGAAATGCATGAAAGTTTAATGGCAGTTTTTGAACTAGCAATAGTAGTTAATATCAGAGCCACCTGAAGATGCTGGAAAAAATGGGCCTTTCTGTTTTGCTTACAGCAAAGGTAGGGATGGGAATTGAGAAAATTCTGTTCTTTCAGCTCAAAGCAATCTCTAGGCAAACAACAAGGGCGTGCTGCTTGCCACCAAGGGAAGGGAGTGAGCAAGAAAACACTGAGTAGGCTGCACTCCCTTGACAGCTGTAATTCTAGTATTTACATAGACATAACCAACATTAAATACTGGCTTCCTCATAATACCCATCAAGCAATATGCATATGCTTTATAGCAATGAAAAGAAACTCCATCACAAAGATTAAAAAGTTTGTGATGGCTTCAACAGAAACAGATATGCAAAGGGTTTCAGTTTCTTATTTGGAGGAATAGATGATGCTGCATCCACAAACCATCCTATATAAGACTTATTTCCAGGAGAAAAACAAAAACACGTGTGATTCTTCTCAATTGTTTTGTACTGTGCATGGCTTCTCAGACTTAATACTGCTAGGGGCTATGTTTAAATTTAATAGCAGTCTCACATTCAATTTCCTCCAATCCTGTAATTATTATTAGCTTTCTAGTTAAGAATTCTTACATCAGAAAGGGACAGAAAGCCAGTCCAAGTGTTTCCAGCAGTCAATGAACACACTACTAAAAGCTTTTGGACAAAGGGCCCCTGTAACTCAGTGGAATAAAATTTTGCATTGTTCACGCACTTACTTTGCCTCCTTTGTTCTTCAGCACCTCCAACTCCTCAGGCAGTGAACAGAGAGGAGGACAACAGTTCTGTTTATGAAAGGTCACTTTTGCAGCTACTTCAGCAGGAACTCCCTGAGTGCTGCTGCTTCTTGTACTTTTGAACGTTTCTCCCCAGCATATGAACTGCCATGGCTGCCTTACAATTGCCTGGCACAGAGCGGTGGTGTTCTTTGTTGTTTGTAGATCTGCACTTGAACTGTGAAACCAAGCTGTAGCCCAGAGACAGGAAATCCTTTTACCATCCTTTACCATGGTGCTTCAAGAAAGAAAATAGTAGTTAATAAAGGCCAAGATGTGCAGTAGGTGGATGGATTGGAAAGATTCCCACAAACAAACAAGCCTGAGTGAAAAAAGGTGTTTCACACATTTCACAACTGGCAGCATTTGCAACAGAAGCTATAAGGATAATGCCTGACTTCTACTCTACTCAGCAAATGAGCAAGGGTAGAAAAGAAGTATGGAAACAGCCTGGAAGCTGAATAAAAACTCTAGTGGTAAGAATGGAAGTAGCAGCAGCAAGAAATGAGTAGCGACCTATTTCCATGAAAGTACATAGCCATTAAAAGTACCATGGGAGAATGAAAGTTCTAAGACTCTACTTATAAGTGGAGCATATTTTACTAATAGATGAAGAGATAGAATGGTAAAACGTTTTACATGTTGCTAAGAACTTCACATCGTTACAGACATAATTTGAACTACAAAAGCAAGACACTTTGTATATTTCATGCTGAGATTTCTGGAAATAAACTATAGCACACTTCTCAAATTTAATGCAGATTGATTAGCAATAGCTATAATGGCAGTTAGCGCCTTGCCATTGCTCAGCACCCTGCAGGCATAAATAGCATGAAAAATCTGATTGTACTGTGATTTTATTTGTATCCTCAGAATTACATAATATGAAATACACAAGGACTGTCCCAAAAGTATGTTGAAAAAAAGTTCTGTAGCTGAGAATTTTCTTTATCAAATAGTGTCACAGTGCTCTGTAGCAGCTTTCTTGGAAATAAGTAGGAGGCATTACTTAAAGAACAACCTACATATACTTCAGAGGAAATATAACAAAGAGGAGCTCTTTTTTTTTTTTTTTTTTTAACCAAACACCAAATGAAGCTCTAACAGCATCTAGAAAGAATAAAATACTTTTCGTGTAAGCATCAAGGACTACGAAGCTCAAACTCTCATTCAACAGTATTTGTTTTAAAGTCACAAGAGATTTAGAATCACAAAACTGTTTTTTGAAGCAAAACGTTAACTGCTTGTGTTTGCCAGTCCTTGTCTGCTGAATCAGGGCACCTTTACACCTTCAATCAATCAGATCTCAAAACAGAATCAATACCCACACCGTTGGTTTTCTTCAGCAATCTCTGTCAAATGTCCTTGAGATGGATAGTTACAATTGATCATACTGGACCCACAGCTGAAAAGCTTATCTGTTCTTGGCCTGACAAGGGACCATTTTCTATCAGGCAAGTGTTCTGGAATGAAAGTAAGAATTACTGTCATAGTCCCAGCCATCTATTTAAATGAGCTAGTTAAGGATTAAAAGCACATCCTGTTAATTCTCAAGTGTTTTTGACATGACTTGAACAATGAATATTCCTTCCAGAATATTGCATTACAACTGATCAAAGTTGTGTTTGTGATAAGTAGAAATTTTTCCACGGACTTCAGTAGCAGCTGGATCAGACACTAGAACTGCTTTGAAGAGGTGCTCACTTCAGCTCCTAGGCAGCCATTA
Organism: Coturnix japonica; assembly: GCF_054131305.1. Taxonomy (NCBI): domain Eukaryota; kingdom Metazoa; phylum Chordata; class Aves; order Galliformes; family Phasianidae; genus Coturnix; species Coturnix japonica. Next base: position 36,657,943 of record NC_140665.1, read on the forward strand.
TGACAGCAGACATCCGCTAATCAAGAACTGAGAGTAAAAAGCTACCATAAAACCTCCCTTCACTCTTTACTACCTCCCCCAGTGTACTTGGAGCTAGAAAGAAATGCAGCCTATTTGATTCTGTTCCCTAAGTATTAAAAACTCTGTCAGTGACTGGTGACTTCTGAGGCAGTACAAATATTTTAAAGTTCAAGAACTTGAAATGTTCATCTTCTGCATGGCATTATAAAGCCTTTTGGAAAAAAAAAAAAAAAATCTTGAAAGCACACATCCAAATCTTCAACAAAACCCATGTCAAACACTTCTCGTGGAATAACCAGGGATTTAGATATACCAGCAGGATTCTGTTGTGAAGACACTGACAAAAGGTTGAAGCAAAACATGTAGTAATGCCTAAAATGGCATGAAATACTGCTGATCCTGTTGCCGCAAGCCTAAAATCTTGTTAGCCTTAGCTGACTGCTGCCTCCAGTTTTGTAGATTCTTCGCCTAATATTTATTTATTATCATAGTATCATAGTCTCATAGTCTCGTGCGGGTTGGAAGGGACCTTAGAGATCATCGAGTAATATAATAAAATTATATTTTAATAATTATAATTATTATTATTTAGAACAAGATACTGTTCAAGTATTAAATTTTATCATATCATATTAAATTTTAAGTTTGTCTTAGTGTTTCTCAACTTCTTTGTATAATACTGTATAATAATACAGTATTGTAATGCTGAATTAAGGTTTCTATTCCTTCAGCTGCCCTGCAGTTTGAGGAATAGCATCTGGAAGAAAATTAAAATGTAGCATTTCATTTTACCATTTATTTCCTATATGAAGTGTGTAAAGATAGCTGTGTTTTCATAAGCGGCGAACTTCTTGACTAATGAGACTGGCCTACAAACACATGGCCATGGATACAATTGTTCGATCGGGTATTGATAATCAACTCTCATCCTGTGGGCCTTAGAGAAGCAATGTAATTGCTATATAACAGCATTCTAAAGAAAGCAATCTATTTAATTACAGGAGGTTTATGAAAACCCAGAATACAGCAGCAAACAGTTACTGTGAAGCCATTCATCATAAACGCCTGATTAAATGAAGAGAACCTCGTAAAGTATTTCGCAAAGCATGGGGTCTCACAATTAATGATTTCCCGAAATAAAAGCAGATGAGCACAGACAAGATTAAGACAACAGTTGAAAAACATACCTTGATCAATGACAATAGTTACAGCACACATTTTACTGATGTATCTCTCAAGACCAGTTTGCTAAGTAAGTCTTTGCCATTCAGTGCAGCTTCTTACTTTCTGTACCACAGCTGCCCTAATACGAAAAGATATGTGCGTATTTGTTCTCACAAGGTCGTAACAGGATCAAAAGTACAGAAAGATCCACCAACCACAGAGAGCTGACACCTTTCCAGACTCTCTGTTTGTACTTCACTTAGGAAGCTCAACCTAGATTCCCAGATGATGGCTGGATTAAAAGGGAAAAACAGTTACCCATTCACTTTCTGAAATTTAATGACAAAAAAAGTAATATACATTTTCTATTCATTAAAAACCATCATACACACAGACAACATGTGGCATTCGGGGGACGTTAGTAGAGCTGAGTTAGATCTTCACACCTGTACTGTGGGGGAGGAAAAAGGAAAATAGTATAGGCTAAGTACGGGAAAGTAATAAAGAACAAAAGATTCCATGAAGTTGCACTCTTTCACACATTAAAAAACGACATTTAAAACACCTTGAGTAAAGAAAGCAAAGAGTAAAGAGATTTATATTACAGCTTTGATCTGATCTGGGTAAGTAACATCTCCATGCAGATACAGAGCTGATCCTTTGCTACACGTACACATCCTACCTGCACAGCAATTTCTTGAAAACATGGCAAGGCTCCTAAAGATAGAGCTATTAACTCCAATTAATATTAACATCCAATGCTTTCCAGGCAACAATTCTTCTTCCTGGGGCAGGTAACTCGTTCACACTTCGAAACAGACTCTTTAAAAATCATTCTACATTTGAAGTTTGACAGAGTCTACAAAGGGCTCTGTCTGAGGAAACTGGCATTCAGGCTAAGGGGGCTGCTCAAAGGAAAAAGGAAAAGCAGAAGGGGAATGCTAGTTTGATGAAGAAGTAGAAAAGATGATGGGCTAAGAACTAAGGTGAAGTATATCTGAACTTCCATGTTCCGTCCACTTTTTGTAGGACGTTCCATGCTCTTTTAGTAGGAAAGAGCAGCAGACATCGCTGAAGCATGAGATCAGGATCTTTAGGCAAAGGCCATACTGCTGATATGGCATTCAGGCAGAAACTCCTGAAAACAAGGTCTTTAATTTCTCAGTCATCATGGCAGATTAGGGCCACAAGGGATAATTTCTGGCTTGCTTTTAGACATCACCATTCAAGTTGGATCAAAAATCCCCAAACACCAAGTTTGGTAATCTCAGCTGAGCTCTATTTGCACAGCTATTTATATCAGGCATGTTGGCATGGTCAAAAATCTCAAGATATTCAACCACGGTAGTATTAATAGAACAAAAGAACATGGAAGCTTACTGCATTGGTTTTTCAGATCTGTGTTACACTGGACAGCATGCAAATTAAGTGGGAAAGCGGGATAAACATGATTCTATTCTGTTCACAGTATATGTTAATTTTCAAAGAGGCACCTACACAGGACTGATGATCAAATTAAACGACCTTGTAGGAGACTGAACAGGCTTTGCCATGCCAAGAATATGATAACTGAAAACAAAGGAATAATTTCTCTAGTGACTGAGAACACATGCTGCTGCTTCTATATGGAACTAATGTTCTGAACTATAGTTACTTCTTTTGCTCCTCCAGTGCTCCAACAACATTACATCCAGGTTTTCTTTCAAGTCGTGTTCCAGTAAATCAGCCAACGTTTGGATGAATTCTCCATAAACCCAGTCACGGTTATTAGTAAACTAGAGCCTTTCTGAAAAACAGAAATTCTAACAATTAATATTCTTAAAGTCCACCTTCTCACTATTTCCGCTTCTGGAAACCACCTGTGTTTCAGAAAGGAGATTAACTGAAAGGGTGAACAAAGATTCATATTGTTTAACAAGGATGCAAATAATTCTCAAATTTCATCAGCAAGGAGTAAGATATTCTCAAAATACACAGCAAGTCAGGGAGGTGTATAGGGAGGAATACTATCAGCTCACCATTAGTATCACTCCCACACAAAATAAACTGATCTACAATCTCCCCAGGAGTAACAGCAGCACTGAATTAGATCTCATAATGTAGATTCAAGTTTAGGGATAGTATTCCCCCCTCCCTGGAAGCATTCAAGGCCAGGCTGGATGAGGCTTGGAGCAACCTGGTCTACTGGGAAGTATCCCTCCCTATAGCAGGGGGGTTGGGACTGGGTGATCTTAAAAGTCCCTTTCAGTCCAAACCATTCTATGAGTCTCTCCTGACAGTCACCAATAAATTTTATCCGCCTCAAAACTTAATCACCGTGCTGCTGGCCTGACTACAAAATATGAGTATCAAAAGTAAGCGAACATCTCAATTGGTAAAAAAATGTGACCTTTTTCCTTTATAACTTACCTTCTCTTTGGAAAGAAGAACAAAAATATTTCTTACTCAAGATACCAACTGACATTTCAAAACAGTCCCAGTCAAAAATATTGGTATAACAGCAGGAATAACTCTTCCAAACATGCTCTCACAATGGCAGGTTTTGCAGACAAAGATGAAGATCTTTCTCAATGTATGGATAAAGTAAGCGGGACAGCATTTGAAAGCCACTGCTTATAATACAAGGTAACATCTCCACTGGGTTACACAGAAGTGGACCTACTTACCGTGTTACTATGAATCCACTAAAGCTGGAAATTTTTCATATTCAGGAAAATAAATGAACAAACAATATCAAACCATTCAAGTCAAACTCTGGTCGCATTTGCATGTTCCCAATAAGAATTTCAGACTAAAGAGATACTCTCCTTCAAATGCTGAAGATAAGGAGTGGTGGAGAGGACACATCCCAAACATTAACTGAGGCAAAGGTGCACGTGTGAAAAAGAAAACAGAACAGATTTCAGTTGTTACAGGCTCCATACATTAAGGCCAAATTTTCATTACTATGACTTTCTTTCCCCCAAGTATCATGGCAGTATAAAAGAGCATTCTACTAAGATATCACTCCAGCAACAAGAATCAGCTGATCAACAAAAATAATTATGCCTCTTAATATGCAGAGAAAGGAAGATATTATGTTTATAAATCATTAAAGGATGACACATTCCAAAGCACTCAGTTAAGAACACGCTCAGTGGTGTGGTTTAACCCTGGCAGCAGCTCAGCATCACAGAACTGTTTGCTCACTCTCCCAGGGTGAGGAGAAGATTGTAAAGACTCATGGGTTGAGATAAAGACGGTTTACCAGGTAAAGCAAAAATCACACATGCAAGCAAGAAAAAATAAGGAATTCATTCACTACTTGGCATAAGCAGGTAGATAAGATGTTCAGAATCTCCCAGAAAAGCTGGGCTCAGAACATGCAGTGATTTCTTGGGAAGACAAGAGCCATCACTCTGAATGACTCCTCTTCCTCCTCCTTCACCCCAGCTTTTACTGCTGAACATGAGGCCATATGGCACAAAACATCCTTTTGGCTAGTTCTGGTCAGCTGCCCTGGCTGTGCCCTCTCCCAGCTCCTTGTGCACCTCCAGCTCCTCACGGAGCTGGATCAGAAATATCAGAAATACAAAAGACTGTGACTATGTGTATGCATTGCTCAGCAACAACTTCACTGCTGTCACCACTATTTTCACCCAGTATCCAAACACCAGCATCACATAAACCTCTTTAGAGAAAATTTGCACTATCCCAGCCAAAACCACGACCCTCAACTACTTTAAGAACCCAATAGCATCATTTATTCTTTTAGATTAATAACACAACATGTACACTAATTCTGAAGTTAGTTACTCACATTACAGCAATGTTTATTGCCATTCAAATAATTCTAAAACAAGCATTGACAGCTTAGCCTTTATTAAACTGCTGATTAAAGATGATTCTTTTAGCATAAAGTTAGACAGATATCTCAAAAGTTGTAACTTTACAGGTTACAGACAGACCACTTATGGGTCTTTTCTTTACAGTTAGAGATCAGGAAAGTGAGACTTTCCTGCCATAATATTTTATGACATTCGCTTTTAAATAATACTTGAGGCACTTTAGGGGATTATTAAGAGCTATGAACAATGAACTCACTTGAAGTTAAATCTGAGGAACAATCCTACGGTATTAACTGTTATTTATGATAGTGTTGCTGTTATTTGCTTTTTAAATCAAGGTGCCAGAAGCTTAGAAGTTTGTATAACACTGATTGACTCCAAGATTTCTGATTGCCTGATAATATTAATAATTATGCTTCTAATGAAAGATTGTTTGCATATGGATTAATCCTCAGAATATAACTGTGAGATAAGAAGACAGGAAAGTATCACTATACTTTATTCAGAGTAGAAACAAAGACTGTGGTCAGCTGGAATTAAGCATGAGACAACTGAACAGGCTCAGTCATCTCATTTAGTGTTTTATCATAATGCAGCATCACATTACTGCAGCACATCATATTCTTTTGATAGTTTTAACTACCGTCGTCATCACAAAGCATTTTTAAAACCTGAGTTGTTATTTAGACATAAAAACCAAACAACATTACACTCAAGACCTAATTTGGAGCAGACAGATTTGAGAAAAGGCGATCTGTTTGTACACCAGTTGTTCTTGGTAACTCAGTTTAAAACCTTTGCTGACTTCACAGGAAAAAAACAAAATCACATACTATTTCTGTATGACATTGAGTTGCCAATACACATTCAAATAACAAAAGTTCTGTTGAACATTGGTCCACAGTCAATGAGACATAATTGAGGCCCTCATTTCAAAGCCTTCCTAAGGATAAAAGGGCAGTGAAACTTCCACATCTCACCCTGCATGTTGCTAGGACTAAGGTATGTAAGGCATTCATGGTCCCATATACCTGGTACATCTGAAATATAAGTTCCTTGATCAAAAATTAAGAACAATAAGACAAAATACTGAGCTGGATGGAAGGGAACTTCCCAATAGGAAGAATTTTCTTCTTGCATTTGAATTCATTTAGTTTGTTGGTGTAGTTGTGGTTCTGGGCTTTTTTTGGACCACACGAGTGACAAAAACAACAAAACACTTCCAAAGAACACTAAGGGCAGTGATGAAGGAAAATAGATGCCACTTCATTCTTCCTTCTGGCAAATGGACCATAAAAAGGAAATGCTTGCTCATGTATCTCTCACAGTTATTCAGCATCATATCCCAAAATGGGTCCCAGCCATTTCTCCACTTCTGCCACAGACAATTTTTTTCTTAGTGCATAATCTTCCACCTGCAAAGGGAACACAAAACACGATAAAATTTTGAGAACTCTGGCTTTTTGTGTTGACAAAAGCTTTTGAAGCAGCTGGATAAAAGCTGTTTTTGAATGCTGTAACACTACCTCAACAGACTGCACAAGTTACCTGATCTTTACATATCTTGCCAACAGCAAAATATTTTGATTTGGGACTGGAAAAGTAGAGGCCAGAAACTGCAGAAGCAGGTGTCATTGCCAGTGATTCAGTTAAACCAATTCCTGAAAAAGAGAATGAAAACATACTTGGTCTCCAGATTGAAAATAAGCATAAGTTCAGAGTCTTTTTCTGTCAGACAGCTCCCAGCAAACTCACAATCAAGAAGCTTTCCAATGAGTTAAGAAGATACTTATCCATTCCAAAGAAAGTATATAAAATTTAACATATATTGCAGACTTTCATTACTCTTCATTACAGGAAAACAGAGTTACCATCTCAAGGTAACTGTAGACCAGGAAACACATAGCAGAATTAGCTTTTATTTTGTCTATATATGGAATGTTATCTTGTAGCCGTAAGGATGCTAGAATTTTTCTCTCTGCATAGCAAAACCCTGTTTGCATGCAATTTGCTAACTAAGGACAAAACTCCTTTAGCAAAACCACTGGAAGCATTTTGTATGTTTTTTCCTTGCATGAGCAAAAAATAAAAGCAACAATGGAAGAGGAAAAGCAGCAATTTCCAGAACCATGTCAGTTCCATTTTACCTGCAGTTCTGCACGCTCCCATTCTTTGTATTGTTGGCATTTCATTCTCTCATTAAACAAAAACAATTGAAAAGTCTCAGTGATGTTGATGTAGTTACCTGTTGTTTCCTCAATGTTAGCGAGCTTCCACATAGTGAGTTTTTCTGTATGGTCAGGCTGGCTTGGATAACCAGGAGCAGGCCGAATTCCCTCGTATTTAATTTTGCGCAGGTCAGAAAGATCTAGCTGCTCATCACTACAGTAAGCCCAGAATTCCCTTCTAACTCTTTCATGGAGCTCCTCAGCAAATGCCTTGAAAGACATGGTAAATATATATACATATGTAGTTACCACAAAATAATATATATTTCTTTGTGGAAATGAATGCAATAGTTATTTGATGAAGATGTACAATGATAAAGACTTCCTCCTCGTTTCCACTTTGGCTTTTTTAAGATCTTTTAAGATTTTAACATTTTTTAAATCTTACAATAGGTGAAAATTTTGATCACATTAAAATATCCATACCACGCTTATTTTTCCAGTTCAGGTGCTTCAGTTTTTTCTCTTATTGGTAGATAATTTTTGTTATATTGCTTTCAAATCCTGCAGTTAAATAAGTATTTAGAGCAGTAACTAAAGAAAATGAAGTTCAGTATGTAATGGTAGTATTACGTTATCAAAGCACTGAAGATAACAAGTCTATTCTGGATATCTCCTACAGATCTACCTATGGAATGACACATCATTCTGGCCATACTAGTATCAGATGTAAATACAGACTACTGCTCTTTTTCAGCGCTGTATCTTTCCTCTGACTGAAAGTGAGTGGCAGTTGTTTTGCACCTGTTCTTATAGACTAACACTGCTCTGCCAGCAATGGCTGCATTCAGAAGAAATTTCCACTTGGGTAAACATCCTTCAATGGCATCAAAGAATTATTTCTAAAACTCTCTTACAGTTTAAAATACACAACTACAGTCAATTCTACTTGTACTTTAGTTCCTATAAATTTTGCACTGATTACTTAGGTATAAGCATGGAGGCAAGCAGACAGAGGTAGAGTTGGAGAGAAGGGACAGAACTTTCTAAACCACTTCAGTTACAGTCTTAAGAGCATGCCTGTTTAAGTCTAAGGTACATTAAATCAAAAGACTTGTGACCTGGACACATCTCCATGGTTACCACTGAAGCTGAAAGCACATCAGTGCAGTGTCAAGCAACTCAAGAATACTGGAGCGTTTAGTCTGGGTCTGAACACTCATTCTCTTGTACGTGAAACAATATTTAAAGACAGTTTTGTTTAAGATGCCTTGTTTAAAAACATACTAAATTCTACCAACTATCAAAACACCCATAAAGAACTTGGAGAAGTTTTTGCAGCTGGTAGGTACAGATAGCAGACTCCCTTCTGGCTCAGAAGATGACTCTCCTCTTAAGAGAAGCTCAGTAGAACCAGTTTTTACTTCCAGATTTAATACAGGGCATGCTATAACACAACACTCTAAGTCTATGCTAAAACTTGAAACAGCAGTTTGTCAAACCTAGAACAGAGAAACATGATAAAACTTCATACCTCAGCCAGTCGATCTCCAAGCGCCTTTACCATTATGATATTGTACTCATCATCCTGTCTCCTGAAGTCATTGCATAACTCATCTACACCAAAGCAGGCTACAGCAAAAAGGCCTAAGTAGTCACAAATGCCAGAATCCAGTGGTGCTATGAAGTCAGAGAGACAGTAATACGGATCTGTACAGGCAGAATCTTTTTCAGCCTAAAGTAAAATAAATAAATAAACAAATAAGCCAGAAGATTAAAAGAACATATTATTAGTGCATTATTGATCCAAGCACCAGTATTTTTAAGACTAAAGGGCTTGGGGCATTTCTGACAAATACCTAACTAAGTCTTTGAGCTACAACAGCTTTCCTCTCCTTAAATTAGATGAAAAGTACTTCTATTCTTCTGAGGGTGTTTAGATCACTAAAACAATATGTCAAAGGAGGGAGATGCTGTACTGAACAGACACAGAGAGATGTTCTGGTTCTATTTACAGCTGGTAAAATTTAACAGCTTATTCTGCAGACAAAGTATTACAAAATAGCAAACACTCTTGTGCCAACCACTGGGGACCAAGAGGAATTTTCCATCTGTATCACTCAGACTCCACATTTGTCAACAAAATGGATAGCTGATGGATGCACCTCAACTATGCAAACTGCAGAATTCTTCAGCAGCTCCCACTATGGAATGTCTGTGAGAGTCTATAAACACTCCTTGTTTCTTGTGCCACAAACCACACGCTCAGCAGGCACAGAAAAAACAACACTCTGGGAATTATGTTTGGACTGTTCGTGTACAAACTGAAAAAAAATGCGTTTATCACTACTGAAAAGTTGAACCCCAAACAAGGTCCAAAGAGGGTTTATGCAAAAAGGAAAGACCCCACTCACCGCACCCTTTCCCAAAATGGAAAAAAGGGAATAGAAAGAGGCGACTGAATGCTGGCAACACCACCAAACAAGAAGTTTTACATCTAACAAGGAGCTGAGGATGAAACCAGTATTTGTTGTAGGAACATAACTGCTGTTAAAAAAAAAAAAAAACATAAAAAATGTGGGACGCCTTACAAAGAAATAAAATTAGATCATAGCTATCACTTGACTGGAGAATCCTCTCCAAGTTTTCTTATTCCATGGTACTATTTCAGTGTTTAACAATGCTTTCAACCCAATCCCAAATATAGTTTAAAAAACAAAAACAAAACAACCGCCATCACCTCTCACAACCAAAGATAAATGGCCAGTAAACTCTGTATAATATGAGGTTTTAACAAGTACCACAAAAGAGAAGACATTTTGTTTTCCTTCATTTGATCCCTATTTAAATTTAAGGGTCTTTTCTATTGATCATAGTTACAAGACTAAAAATCTCTAGCTTGCAGATTCACATCTCATGCTTAATGATGGCATCATCATGGAGAGAACTCTGTGTACCAAGAGGAAGATTTTATATACAAAACACAAGACCATTATTCTTTTCTGTTCTTCTCTGGTGAAGCCTCTGCTGGATCACTACATACACTAGACTGAAATACATTCAGCTAAAATGGGTGAGAGTCCAGAGGGATGGTACCCACAATAATGTTGTTTCATGCTCCCACCCTCTCAGAAATCCTCAATAAATTGCAAATACATGAGATAAAAAGAACAGGAAAAGAAAATGTAGTAAACTTGATTTACGTGAGCTATCAAAATGTTTAACTAGGTAGTTAGGCCCTGGAACAGCCTCCCCTGAATGTTTCTGAGAACTGTTTATATAAACATCTGCCATGGACTTGAAAATACACTAAGATCAGTCTCCATGCAATGGATTACCTATTCCAGGGAGCTGGTAGCTAAACTTTAAGCTATTTACTTCTCGGGGCAATTTTGCAATGCTGGCACAAAGTAAGAATAATGTATTTCAAAAATTCAAGTTACTTGTTACATTTGTTCCTGCCATATTTGATGACTAAATATGTGAACTATCAAGAAGTCAAACTGAAATGCAGGGAAGAAAAAAGCAGAATATCTGGAAAATGTACAAGTTATAAAAAATAAAAACTAAAAAAAAATGCAAATTCCAGTATGATTCATGCATAATTACTTAAAATAATGATTCTCACAACTGAAATTAGCACCAAAGCTGCCTCTTCATATGAAGATTTTTATATAAAAAAATTAAGATTATCAGAAACATTAATCTCCACTGAGCTTTATTTTCCAGGTATTATTATAAGAATTATTTTTAATCTTTAACATACCCAAACAAAAATTTAAGGTAGAAACCAGGGATATTATTAAGTTCTAACTTAGCATGTAGGACTAACATGATGAATATATACAGCTCAGTGCTTTAGAATGGTTTAAATAATAAAATGAAGAGAGAAAACTGAGACTTGAAGCTGCCAGGTCTATGAAGCATTCTGTACAACTATCACATTGCAGAATACTGCAAATACTAAAATAGAAATACTTGGGTCATTACTTGCAAGATCTTGTTGTTACTGAGAGAAATGGCAAGACAAGTGCAGACAGATAATGGCAATTATTTACTGCACAGATTTTATTACAACATTTCTGTTCCATTCCTGCAATTCACAAAAAAAAAAAAAGATCACTGTATTTAATAAATGTTCTCTCACTTTACCTGTTGCCTCAGGCCACAGAATTTTGCTATTGGTTCTGAAGATCCCACTGCCTCTTCAGCAGCATACAAATAGATATCATCTTGAACACTTCGAGCTGGCCAGAACCCAAGCACACCCCTGGCTTGTAATTTCTTTTGATTAATCAATATTTTCAGAAGATTTTGAGCATCATTATAAACTTTCTGTGCTTCTTCACCTATTTTAAAAAAAAAAGAGATCCCTTAGAAAAGGCAATCATTCCTGACCACGTGAACAAGACTAAGAATTGCTTAAGATGGGTTCATTTTCCACAAAATTCTCTACTGCAACAATCTGTCAGCTACAGCAAACAGTGAGCATAGCAGTGTGACAATGTCTGTACAGCTGTAACAAGATGTATGTCATAACAATATGCACCTCAAAAGAAACGTTACAGTCATCACCATCCTAGTTGGGGCAGAGGATTCAGAATGAAATGAGCAATAGGGTGTGCATGCACCTATATTACCACAATGCAGTAAATCCCAAATATTTGCTTCAGTTTCATCATGTATTCCAAAGCCTACTGAGTATTATTAGAAAGAGAAAGAGCCCTCTTGATATCTCCATCCTTAACAGGGATATGTGCTAATTGCTCTGTTGCCATTTCCTGTCATTAAAATAGCAACCCATGTTTTAGCAGTGAATTCTAAATATGACTAAGCACCTTCTTACCTCACATGACAACACCAGTAAATGTTGTTTAAAACACAAATTACTTCAGTAACATTTAAGTGCCAACGAATCATAGAATGGCTTGGATTGGAAAAGGACCACAAGGATCATCAAGCTCCAGTCCCCCTGCCATTGGCAGGGCCACCAACCTCCGTTAATGCAGTTTCATCATTTCTGTCTATTTAAAAACATTCACAATCTGAACGCTGCACATGCACAAAGTAAATGCAATTTCCTTACTTACCTACTGTTTTATCATTAAAGACTTTAGGAAAACCCCGGTTGGGATATTTTCCTCTAAGTTGCCAAACATCAAAGAAAGGCTTCCAGTCGATGTATTCTACCAGCCTCTTCAGATCATAATCTTCAAAGACTTTCGTACCAATGAATTTTGGTTTCACTGTAGGAATCAGAAGTACAATCTGACATGAAGACAATTATTTAATATTGCTCTTATGGTTGCTGCTTCCCAGCCTCCACCACTGCAAATGAACTCTTCTAAAGTTATTTCAAATTCTCACTGTCACATCCTTCACAAGTCAGTCCATACTCTGGGTTTAAAAAAAAAAATAATCATAGAAAGTCAAAAGAGAAATGTAAGGTCTTTTGTACTTTCCTGTAAATCAACTCTTACTTAATGTTGGAATCTCTACTTATTTAATGGGACAAAATATTCAATGTAAGACCAAAAATCAACCTATCCATACCCAAAAGATTCCATAGGCCTGTGTCATACACAATTACGAATACCACTTTCTATTTACAGACATAATGCACTATAATACTGTAAAATAGCTCTGACAATTAATACGGAATTTGTAAGAGCTTCTGCTACCATCACACACTGTTGTGTGTATGCATCAGAACTGAAAGAGAGATATGGATCTACAATATGATACATCTACAAGCTCCGTACTCATTTTATCTCTGCTGCTCACTACTTTGTAACACAACTTTTATTAATATGAACTACTGAAGTTTCCTTGAGACTCTGTGCTGGTTTTCACTAGAATAGATATAACTCTCTTTGAAGCAGCACATGTGATACTATGTTCAAATTTCCTCTGTCTTATCCTTCAAATTCTCTTCCCCATTCCACTGGGGTGGGAGTGAGTGAGCAGCGGTGTGCAGCTTAGCTGCCTAAGAGGGGTCAATCTGCAATAGTCTTGTAAATGAAGTGACAAAGCAGTCACCTGTTAATGCCACTGCAGTAGGCACCTTCTTGTGGAAGGCTGTTTATAATCTGGTGTTTACTATTAAAACAACTAAAAAGGTACAAGAGACAGGTAGAAAACATGTCTACCTCTTTCTCCATTAAATTTTAAGCAGGAATTTGATAAAGTGGTCTGTCACAACTTGTGTTGCTTGAAAGCAGTATGAGCCAGTTCAATATTATTTTGGAAAGGGTGCATTACTCTTATTTTTGATTATGTGGGGTTACAGGTGATTCTGTTTTAGACATTTTTTCCCATTTTCTTATTAATTTCTGTTTTGAAATGCTTTGTTGTTGTTTAACTGCTGTGAAAAAATATAAAGTTGAAACAGATCAGCAAGACAGAACATAAACAATGGAAAAAAAGTCTGCTCATACAGACATGAGTTTATTCAAGTTGTTACCCTATTTCTAACACAGTGCTACAATGTCTTGAAGTTTAACAAAGTATCATCCAATTATCTAAATAAGCAGACAAAATGAAACAAAAACACAACAAAATCAACACCTCTACCACCAACAATATATAGACTGACCGGGTTTGTGGTCTGACAACCAGTCATTATGGAAACCTTTTCTTCTAGCTTGCTGAAGAGACAAGTATCTTCTTTCCTGTACGGACATAAAGGTTATGCTTATAAAAACACCCATCTTTCTAACAGACTCTAACCATGGCAGTGGACATACAGTTCTAGTAAAAACCTTCTAAAGGACAATTTGCACAACACAACAGGAAAATATGGTAGCGTGAAACACTCAATAGAACACAGTACAGGATCAGCAAAAGCAATTGGTGTCATTTTAGTCACCTCAGTGTATTTCCCTGTTTTCAGCTACTGCCATAGGAGAGCACTGGTCTCCTGAAAACTGGTTAAGCTGACACAACTGCCAGCCCCACAGAGATATCCCAGATTTCAGCGAGTTTTCATTTCAGACCATCAAGAATTTGCCGGCAGTATTCATGCAGAATTATAGGCTAAATGTAACTATATATATGTGTGTGTGTATGTATACACATATATTTGTATTTTTTCAAAATCAGCACAAGTGTACATCAAGGTCTTCATAAAGAGCTGAAACTCAGTAATTATATAAGCACCTACCACTTCAAACAAGAAAAAAAAAAACTAGATTAATTACATTTGTACCTTGAGAGACTCATAGTGCTCTTGCCTAATTTCTTCATATTCCTCTAATATTTCTTCAAAGAAATCATCCTTTACACTTTCATCTAAGAGCTGGGAGCACTGCAGAAAGGAAAGAGAACAAAGTACATACTATGAGAACACAGTATGAATTTCTGACTAAGCTATCTTTCAGAGGCTAGTTTCAGTGAACTTTAGGCAATTACACCTGACAATACTAACTTAAGCCTTACCACTAAATGGCAAACTACATTCAAAACATACTTAAACATCAGATTATGAGTGAGAATACTGCTCCTCTACACAGGCAATATTAGCAGAGTCCCATCTGCTTCTTAAAAGACCCAGAGGAGGGATACTCTATGACTCTGGAGGCTGAATAGTCAAAGAAACAACAGGCAGCTACTTCTTTTCATCATTTATTTTTTTGCTAATACTGCCTATTTGTCTAACAGAGAGAGCTCCTATTCAGTCAGTCACTTCATAGTACTACTTTCCTGATGCCGTATCTCTAATCACACAAATACACTCAAAACAGGGAGAACAGTAGATCACATATAATCACATCTCTTCTTGTTTTTAAACATCTCAGAACTATAGTCAAGGATTCAGAGTGAATCACATCTGCACCACTAGATAAACCAACACATAAACAGAGGTATCCAATGACAGTAAGTCAAATCAGCTTGATGAGATAACTAAGTGGCTATAAAAAATATTGCTGACTAGTTTAGGAAGTGGTCTTTGTAACATCCCTTCCATTTTTTGCCATAATGTTAAACCTTAGACAAAAAAAAACTAGAGGCATAAGAAAGAAAAGCAGGGCACGCATATTTGCATAAATGAGAAAATTATAAATTAGAACTTACAACCACAACACTCTTGGATGCATCCAGGACATGAATTACAGGTGCGCTATAGCGGGGGGCAATTTTAACAGCTGTGTGTGTTCTGAAAAAAATGAAAAAGAAAAAGAGTGAGTGTTTCATAGCTGAAACAAACAAAAGCAGGAAAACAAACAATAGCTGTTGCAAAATATGAAATACATCCTGACAATTCACAGACCAGAATATCAAAACAAGAAACATCAATGAGTAGCAGATTTTTAATACTAGCTACATAAAAACTTTACTTCAAGGAGTACCAGAATGCTTCATAAGTAATGGGGCAGCTTATATTCCCTCAGTGTCTTATAGCTTATATTCCCTCTGAGCTGTCACCTACTCAAGGATAGTGTATATAAACCACTTAGCAAAGTATGGCAAGGCCATTACACAATGCCCAAAACACCTCTGTGATGCTCATACTAGATATCAGAAAGCTGTTAACATTGTCCTTCAGGACATCATAGAAGCTGTATTATTTCATTTGAATAGATCAAATACAACAAGGTGTCAACAAAAACGAGTTCAGACTATGGAATGCAAAATGGTAACTACTTAAAGGCAAACTGCTAGAATGTGTCCTCCATCACACTGCCTGAACAGGATTGGAGGTTCATTTCAACCAGCGCAGGAAAAAATATCAGTGCCGAAAGATAACAGCTCCCTGATGTCTATATGACCACATCTAGCGTCAGAATCATACACACTGGGGAATCATTCTGGGGAATCAACTTTTTACAAGGGTAGACAGTAAGAGGATGAGGGGGAATGGTTTTAAGCTCAAGGAGGGGAAGTTTAGATTGAATGTCATGGAGAAGTTCCTCACAGAGAGTGGTGAGGTGCTGGAACAGGCTGCCCAGAGAGGTTGTGGACCTGTAAGTGTTCAAGATCAGGCTGGATGGGGCCATGGGCAGCCTGGTCTTATACCAGATCTAGAGGTTAATAACCCTGCCTTTTCCAGGAGAGTTGGAACTTGATTATCCTGGGGATCCCTTCCAATTCAAGCCATGCTATCATTCTATGATATTCAGAATGCTACCTATTTTATCCTTTAGAATAACAGAACCATATTAATATGAACATGCATGTTAATTTTTACAAGTTACCATAATAGTATTTTGACATACAAAATACATTGACAGAAACAAAACGTTAGGTGTGTCTGCTATTTGTTCTGTTCCAACTACATCATAGTTCTGTATTTCAGCACTTGACAAAAGAAATAACATTTGGTGTTAAGCAAATACACACCAAGCATGTGCATCTGAGGAAAATGAGGAAAAGGGGAGAGAGAAATGGCTACAGAAATTTTCCCCTGGTTTACACTATTATCACACACATTCCCAGCAGAGATATCTTACTTAGAAGTAGTTGCTCCTCCAATCAGCAAAGGAATTTTTATTGCCAGTCTCTCCATTTCCTTGGCGACAAAAATCATTTCATCCAAAGATGGGGTGATGAGACCAGACAGACCAATTATATCTATTTAAAATTTACAAACACATACATACAAAAGGTTTAGGAAATCCTGTAAAAATGTATGCATCATTTTAGAGTGGAAGTCTTTAATTTCTAGTTTCATGCATCAGACAGATAACACTGAGATAGAAAGCATGGTAATGTCTTCTAGATTAGACAGCTTTCCAAGAAGGAAAGTGATTCTGAATCCTCAGTGTAAGAGATTTCTCAGTCTTCACAGCTGCTGTACAACTATTGCTCTAGTTTCACAATAAACATACTCTAGAGTATGAGAGAATACTTCTGATTAGCAAACTTCAAACCTCAGAGCCTGAGAACTCTACTCTTAGAAACAGCAAATGAATTTCACCACCTGTGTTCCACACAAATAATCTTTTCCAAAACTGTATCACAACAACTGTAACCCAGTTCAGAAAGTTCAGGTTTTTTACTAGAATAATTCATTCTGCTTCCCTTGCTTTGGTAAGGCCAAATTCTTATACTGATTTTAAACCCAAAATAAAGTTAGTCAACCTTTCCAGATTTCCATTTATCCATGTGCAAAACAAATACTAAAACATCTCTACAAGAAGAGTTGTCCTTTTAATGTATGTTTTCAGTTCCTCAGGCTAAGTTTCATGGAAGAGCCAAATACTAAATAGGTATTACTGTCAATGGAAAAGTTTTGATTTATCTGAAGGTAGTCTGGCAAAATAAAAGGCAGCACAGAAATGCAATGAGTAGCCAATAAAAATAAAAAAACACTAAAAAAAAAACTTAAAAAAAAAAAAACAGAGAACAAGGTTTGAAATTAAATAATTCAGGAGTACTAATGAAATCTCTCTATACCTGCTTTGTTCTCAACAGCAGCTTTCAATATCTTATCACATGGAGTCATGACTCCTAAATCAATAACTCTGTGAAAAGAAGTGAGATGACAAGATTCTTTTAAAGAGTAGTCAGATGGTTTTGTTACAGGGCAAACACATTGCTCTTACTGTGAACAGCTTATTGGAGTTAAAATGAAGATTAATTTTTTTTGTTTCTTTCCACACAACTGTTAAGAGTTCTAATATAGAAAGAACTATAAATCTGAAAAAAAAAATCAGTAAATTAAGGTTACTAATGACACGGTAGATAGAAAATTAGGTTTTTTTGGTCATTATTTTTTTTATTTGAGGTCACTCAGGCAATACTAAACATTTTTGTGGATATCATACCTTATGCCAAGAGTATAAACTGTATAAACTGACTGACTTTGTTCTTTCTTTTTGTCCTGTATTTTATGAAATGAGACACTACTATTTCCTTGCTAACGCTCTATTCCTATTAGCCCAAGCCACTGTCAAAGTTTCCACCTATTTTTCCCACTCCCCTGCTTCAAGTGAGTCACGCAAGCCTGCTGGCTTCATTCAGTCTCACTTGTATTCATGGTGACAGAAAACACCACTTCTCTAAGTTTAAAAAAATAAATAAATTTAAAAAATCAAGAAAGTTGGAAAAAAAAAAAACAACAGAATTTCAAGAAATACTAAAACAAGGGTATGCTGCATATACACAATGTTGTTACTGCCTTCAGTGTTTTGTGTTTTAAAATGATGAAATTCTCTTGGCTCTTTTTTGAAGAACAAACCAAAATCAACGCAAAACAAAGGAATGACAAGACAGAGTTTCAGAGCATTCAGGTCCGCACAACAGAGGGCTCTGACAAAAAAATGCCCATTCGTTCCAACGCCATTGTCAAACCTGCTGTATGCACACAGGCCTTGTAAGTACCGACTTTTCTTGAAGTTCCACTTCTTGAAGCTCAGAATTAAAACCTCATCTCTTATTTAACAAGATACACCGCAATGTGTTTTAAAAACCTTGTAGTTGACAAACAGCTTGAAAAACATACCAAGATTTCCTTTTTTCTCAGCACACCACAAAACACACAAGCAGTCTTGCCTACTGGAATTGTTCTGTCTGTTTTTTTAAATATTATATTTCTATGCTTAAGGCTTTATACATAAGTTTAAATAATATTACATGCAAAACTTGGTTCTCCCACTTATTTTTCAGTTTAATATTAAACTGTATTCATCTCAGATGGCAGTTTCTTAAGGAAAAGGTATTACAGAAAGATGTTCAAATCCCTCTTGCCTCCAAATTTGTAATAACTGGTATGATCTATGTTCCCTGTCACAGCTGGGGAAGGGAGAACAGTTGCTACTATATGTCCATCTCTAACTATTATCTCCACAGCTTCAGTAGGCCGACTTATACAAATTACCCAGCTTTTTTTCAGTTATGCTCCCAGCTACCCAGTTTTAGTCTCTTTACCTGAAGTTGTTGCATCCCAGAACGACTCCCACAATGTTCTTGCCAATATCATGTACATCACCTTTCACGGTTGCTAGTACTATTGTACCATTATAAGGATCCTGAAAGTTGAACAAACAGCACAAGAATTCTATTACTCATAAGCTTCAGTATTCTCATCATCAGTAGAAGTGATACAATCAATATTAACAACTACTTCATAGGATGCAGGTAATAAAAACTTGCACAAGACACGTTCATGCAAATTGACTGCATGTTTTTCAAAACTGCTAAGAAAAATAACACAATGCCACACACACAAACAAATCAGATTTGGATGGCATTCTGTGTAGTGCAATAACTGAAATCCCAAAGTAATTCTGTTTCAAGTGCAGAACTCACCAATAAACATTTTAAGTGTTTCAAACAATAGGGTATGAAGATTCACGATTCTACATCTGGTCATGCAGCAAGGGCAATCTTTCTCCAACTCAATGGTGAGCAGAATGAGAGGAATCAGGGAAAGCAGAAAAGACTAACCACGCAAAACAAACAGCAAGAGACATTTCAGTTTAGTGATCAGGCTACTTCAGACTGCCCAGTTTGAACCAACGCTTTGATAAAAGAAGCTCCTTGAAGAAGGGTGCGTGTACTGTCAGACTGAACCTGTTAGGTGACTCTCAGCCTGACAAAGGGTCCTGCCAGCAGTGTAGTAGTGGAACTCCTCTACAGTCCTCCAGTCTTTGTGACATGAGTCTTTGTGATACATTTTTAGTGGCCTCATTCATAGTCTTTTGGAGCAGCTCCAGACATGTTTGAATTGATGCAGGATGAAATGCCTGACTACCTGAATTGCACAGAAATTTAAATCAAGTGGAAACCTGAGTATGTTGAATTTGGAAATACCTACCAGCCCAGACAGTCTGTCACCTCCTCTGCAAAGGGACAAAGCATACTGAATTCCTTGGCACTATAAATTAGCTTCATGTTGCATCAACCTACACTGCCCTCTGTAATCGCAATTGTCTGTTTGTTGGGTGGTCTTATATAGAGTGATAATAGCATTTCCCATGGTCCCAACATAACTATTTACAACACTGGGAAACT
The DNA here is from genome assembly GCF_054131305.1 of Coturnix japonica. Lineage (NCBI taxonomy): Eukaryota > Metazoa > Chordata > Aves > Galliformes > Phasianidae > Coturnix > Coturnix japonica. The sequence goes on from NC_140665.1 coordinate 36,678,077, forward strand.
TCACCAATGCTGCTGCTTACTAAAAATCTACTATCTCCCCAGTGCTCCCATTCTGCAGAAGACCACAGAACTACAAATACAAAATGAAGGAATGTCGGCCATCTACACATCAACACAGATTTTGCAGTTGAAAATAAGTTGCTGGAATATAAGAGAAAGGTTGGGAAATAAATTAATCAAACACTGGAAGATAAAAAAATGATGCTCCCAATAACTGCTCATGATTTAACTCCTGATTGATATGCAAGTTAAAACATTGCCTATGAGAAGAATGCATATGCGAGCTGAGCAATGAACAATATGAGCCAGAGTACACAGTATTTCAGCACTTTGAATAAACCATACTTAGGATACACTGTGGTTTCAACTGTCTCAAGCAAGGAGGTCCTCAAGTTCTGGGCATGTATCCAAATGCTTCTTTTTAAAAATCTTGATAGAGATCCACAGCCACAGCAATTTATCCTCAAATGTAGCTATCAACACAACGCATTTCCTGGCTGTGAGACTAAAACCACCCCCGAGGTTACAGTAGCCTGGGTAACATTAGACTGATCAGCCACCAGATTCTGCAAGTCATTTTCCTCCAAGTCCAAATCTAAATTTGGGGATAAATGCAGCTGTTTTTTCTTTCCGCAATGAGAAAAATACTCACAATGAAAGACTAAACCTTTGCCCAGCAGAATGTGGAAGAAGCAAAATGACAGGGGCTCCACTTTTTCCTCTCCTGTCCCCCTCAGAGGCACACTGTGCCTCACAATCTCTTGTAGTATTTTCAAAGGACCTCCTAGATTCCACTTTTCACATTTTATCCAGAGAATTAAGCGCCAGAAGGTCCCAGATCAGTGCCCATGGAGGCAATACGGTAACAAATTTCACTGATTTCAAATAGCACCATTACAATCCAAAAGGTGCCAAATACCAACATTGTTATCTGCATTAAATTAAGGAACAGCACAAACAGGAGAAAGATGACACACAGCAAGGTGACTCATGACAAAAGAACAGATCTCCTTGAGACATTAGAGAGAAGACACTGTCTTTACATGCAGAAAAGACTGTGCTTCCATTGAGATTAGTGGGGTTTCATTATCAGGTTGTTTATCTTTCTAAAATATTAGTTGTACTCTTTATGTTTATGTTGAATTATCACTCAACAGATTCACAGCAAACAGAAAGATATACAGTAAGAACATTTGAAAGGAGGAATTAGAAACCACTCAAAAATCCAGAGATGAAAAGCCAAAGAAAGCACACAAATATCACCTTTTCTCTAGACTCAGCCATTCTTCTTATTTGTGTTAAACAGCAGATTATGATAAAAGCTATTGCCTCTGAGAACTCATGAAGACAATGTAATGTTCCACAGGACTAAAGAAAAGTTGCTGCACAACATAAATTTGACAGTCAGACAAAGGCAAGAGTAGAAGAAAAATATTTAATCAACAAAACTGCACCTACAATTGCATTCTAGCAGACATGAGTATTTTAAGATCTTGTCTGTTTCTTCTGAACTTTTCTACCGCAGAGAACCTTGCTAGTACCAAGAAAGAATAGATGTCCTACATCTTCATTTTCTAATGCTCCCATCACACATACCATTAATCAAATTTGGAAGAAGATACTCGTAGCATATGCTCAGATAGATAATAAAACTTTTCTCAGAGAGTAATCATCAGCTTTTGCCTGTCAAATAGGACATTCTATAAAGGAAAGGCCTACAAGAATCAGAAAGTATTTGGTAACCTACGTCACCAAATTACCAAAGTAAACTAAGATGATCTACAAAACATAAGAATAACACCAGGAGAGAGAGAGAGGATGTAAAAAATAGGATTCAAGATCAACTTGATACACTGAAAAAGCGCACTAAAATAATTAAGATAAAATTCAGCAACAGTACTAAAAATATAACATGTAGGGTTAAAATAAGAAAGAATAGAAAGAAAATCTAAAACAGGCAATAGCTTACAAAAAATGTTAACGCAATACATATTACAGGGCAAAATTGGAATTCAAAGTCAATACAAGACTACAAAGCCCACTGCCAGATATTTTGTTTGGCACTGGCAAAGCCTCAGGTAAACACAGAGCTGGTTTGGTGTCCTATTAAAGCTTCTTTACATCGTAAGTCAGTGAATAAAAGCTCTTAATTTCCATAAGCAATAGATTGTTATGCTTTAGTATCATTAATGCATTTCATTCCCTCCACATTCTAACTTACGTATCTTTCTACTGAAATTTAAGATCCATTTACTCCTAATAGGACGCAGAAACTTTATTTCCTTAGTCTCTACAGATATGTCTAACACATTAAGACTGCACAGTATTTTGTGGTCTTCAGACTTCATATACAAGTCAGTGCCTCCCAAACTTTCACTGAAGAAAGTGCATTGTCTGCACTTCTGGACCTTTCTCTTTGGTCTCTTTTGAGAGGCTTTTACTGGTCAACATATTTTCCTTGAGTACCTCCTTGAAAACTTGATGCTGTCCTCCTTGTCCTATCAGTGGGCTGAGTAGAGCAGAAAATTCTATACATTCTACTCTTTGTTTGTTTGGTTTGTTTTGTTTCCCGGTCATACGACACTGTTGACTTACCTGCTATTTGTAATAACCACAATCCTTTCTATGGGAACTTACTACCTAACTCAGTTATTACCTATCATATACTTGTGTCATTTGAGTATTTCTGCTTCCATATTATTACTTTGTATATTCACTACGTTATACTACAAGTAGCCTTCAGAAGGTGGGAGCAACGATCACGTGAAAAGACAACTAACATAAAGAACTTGTCACCTACAGCCTGGTCATAGCTACACGTACAACAAGCATACTGTTCTATCATAACAAAAGGTCTTATGCTGTATCTTAAAAAAAAAAAAATAGAAAAAGCAGGGGGAAGAGTATGCAATTTGGTCAGTTTATCTGAGATAATGGTCAGAGGGAAGTTCTGAGTAAAGGGAAACATGAGCATGAGCAGTAGAAGCCATTGGAAAAATCTGCCACCATCAATGCTAAAAATAGAAGATATAAATAACACTAGAATTAAGTGTCTACAAAATACAAAAAGTAACGACAGAATTAAAGGCCTATAAAAACTTGTGGCATCCTCCAGTACACCCTCACAACAGGTTAGGCATGTACCGAGTAGAACTTCAGAAAACCTGCACTTCATGCACTTCAGACCAACTTCAAATTCAGCCAAGATTGTCAGTTTCTATATGGTTGGATCAGCTCTTCAGCATAAAAACTGAGTAAATGTCGTTAAATAAAATATTTTCAGTTTTTAACATGGCATACTATGAAAGAGTTACTGAACAAAGGACTGTGCCTTGCCTCTTCCTCTGAGGTGCCTTGTTTGGCTCTCCTTTCTTCTCTTTCTTTTTCCATAAAAGGAATAAGGTGGCCAACTGCTTTCTTCATAACTCGAGCAGACTTTATCACCTGCATAAATAAATGGAAGAAAAAAAAGAAGAAAAGAGGGGAGAAAAAATAATAATGAAGATAAAAGTATGGGAATGCCCTAAAATTCATTTGGACAACAAAACTTGTTTCCAAACCAACATTCTACCTTGGCAGAGCATTGTTTGGTAATAGGCTGCTGGCTGTGTAATCCTTTTGATCATTCGCAACAGAATGAGAAGCTACAAACAGGCCCAGATTTAGGTACTAAGTGTGGCAGCCTGCTTGTAATCAAATGATTTTTTTACTTGGATCTTTTTTACCCTTTAGCTCTTTATCATGGGCCAGATTTAAGACTACATTCTAAATAAGCAAAAAGCCTCAGGAGAGAAAGGGAAGAACTACACAAAACTATTTAAAAAAAAAATAAATCAAGTTTCAAAGTACAAAAGAAACAGGGCCACTTCCTGGCAGTATCTGTATTTTTCACAATTCTAACCCTGTGTCTGAAAAAAGAAACAGCATAGCATGTTTTGGCTACAATTTACATCAGTTATTGCCAAATTTGAAAACACATTGAATAGCATTCTATTTACCTGAGGCAGAAACATCTTCCCAGCACCAAAAAGATCACCAACAATTTTCATGCCATTCATCAAAGGGCCTTCAATTATATTTAGAGGTCTAGGATATTTTTCCTGATTTAATCTTGCTTCTTCTGTATCTGCAGTGACATACTTCTCTATGCCCTGAGTAAGAAAACGAAAAGCTTTTATCTTTCTAAAAAAAAACAACTTATATTTAGCTGCCTTCTCACAAAATAAATAAATAAATGAAAAACATACACACAAAAGATAACCTTAGGTATTTCTAGACTTTAAGAATAACTCAAATGTGTAACTACAATACGATTTATCATTAAGCAAAACACTACAGTTCTGAGGAACAAAGTTATTCCAAGTAATTGTGCCCGGTATTAGTGCACTTGTTTTATTTAACCATATCATAACAGAACCACACATTTACATGAAAAGCTTACTCAGCACAAGTGCCATTCAGTGCAGTTTGGTTAAAGCACAGACAGAAAAAACTCTACCAGAAACAACCAACCAAAAAAAACAACCTCAAACCACCCAAAACATGTTCTAGCACCAGCAGAACAAGATTTTGAAGGTCACAGACTTCAAGTTGTTAAGTTTAAAAAAAGTCACACTAATTCTTTGTTAATTACTTTATTTAATTGGTATTTATTCTTAACGATTTTTAAAGCAACAGCAGCTGAGGAATTTTTAAGACAAGAGTGGTCCTTATAGATCAGGAACTAAAATTACAGAACTCTAAAAGCCATGGACCATTTGCATGGGTAGGACAACCTTCTGCACATATTCACCTTTACAAGCGCATATTCCAGTCTTTCCTCCACAGTGCTGTTTCGCCATTCATCAGTCTGCGTCACTTTTTTTCCTCCTTGAGCATGATTCTGAAGAGAAAAAGACTTCCACAGGAGCTTATCAGCACAAAAACTACAACTACGGATTTCACTTTTAAAGAAATGGAGATAACTAAGTACTGACCCACAAAATAATTTCAGGTTATTCTTAAGTGTTTCGTGTTCATATATACATGCAAATCACACTGCAAACACATTTGATGTATTGTAAACACAAAATACATTTATATCCCAGAGTACAGACCTCAGTGAAGATGTAAACAAGGTGGAGATGAAGGAGTGGAAAGGGAAGAGTTCTAATAACTTCCACCTTTCTGAAAATGATGAAATTATTAATCCTGAGGGTTTTAATTCAGGGAATATCATTTAAATTGATTTCTGGCCCACACATGATACTTCATTTTAAAATACTAATAAGTTTGGCACAATTCAGTTCCTACTGTTATAGTTTATATTATTCTGTATAACTGATGTGTTTTCAATCTGAAGACCTACAGAACTACTGTTTGTCATGCTCATATATGGGTGGGCTCCAAACCTCATGTACTCGCTTTGCCCCACATTCCCCATCTCCCTTCCTCTTTACTATGAATGCAAAGGAAAGGCCAAAACGCAAAGAAGCTCACAAGTACCCATCTGAAGTCTTATGGTCCCAATTAACTCCTATACCTTTGAGCGCTCATTAGCAACTTTTTAAAGATAAACCCATTAGGAAAAAAATGGAAATAAGATCTCATTCCTAAAAACAGAAATCAGAATATCAGATCATAGAATTACTCAGGTTGGAAAAGACCTCAAAGATCATCAAGTCCAACCACCGCCTAACTATAGTACCCTAACTCTAACAACCCTCTGCTAAATCATATCCCTGAGCACCACATCCAAACGGCTCTTAAACACATACAGGGACAGTGACTCAACCACCTCTCTAAGCAGCCTATTCCAGCGTTTAACCACCCTTTCTGTAAAGAAGTGTTTCCTAATGAAAGAAGGAACATGTTCACCTGTGAGGTGGTAGAGTACACAACCGTAGATATTTAGATATATTAAACATCCAGCTAGACACAACACTGACCAATCTGCTCTTGCTGACTCCGCTCAGAGCAGAGGCATTGAACTGGATGACCTCCAGAGGCTCCTTTCCACTCCTGCCTTTCTGTTATTCTATGAAAGTGTACAAGCCACTCCTGAATCTCAAGACAGGCATTTCAGCAAGGGAACCATTTCAACTTAAACAAAACCCTCAGAAATGTAGTGTGGGCATGCACAGACTAGACTACAGTGGCCAAAAATACATGCAGATCATTAAAAACATGATTACACTGCATGGCAAACATTTAATAAAATAAAATAAAAAAGTTTGGCAGCATAACTGCCGTAATAGCCACAAATGAGACATTTCTGTTTGAAAACGCTTACAGCTACACACTTTATGGAAAAAAAATTCATCTCAAACTTCAGATGAAAACTGATAACCTAAATTTGCAAGGATTAAGTTCCTCATTCTCCCTGAAGGCCTAGCATTCAAGAAGCTGATTAGGTACATTACTGTTACCCAAAGGAACGGAGAAAACTTCACTGGCGCTCTATTAGAGGTATGATACTTGAAACAGAACTGCATATTCTACGTTCTTTATGTAGAATAAACTACAGTAATTGGAAATAAAAATAATATCAGCACTTTCTGACTAGTAAATACTATTTTGTGTCAAACGAAGCCATGCACAGAAGTGATACTACCAGGAAATGAAGCAGACACTTGCACACTTAAGAGCCAACTAACTCAGAGAGATTTTTGCTGTAGGTTCTATTCAGAGCAGGATTTCAGCAGTTATCCTATGGCCCATAAACTGGAAATCTTCAAGTGATTAATTTGTGTCTTTTACTAACACTACCATGGCAGGAACACAAAAACACCTAACAGCTGATCGTCACTGACATGAGTTACTTGAACAGGAAGCCAGAACCTTCACCTTTTATATATACTCTGAGCATACTAGAGAGTTAGTCTCTGCCTCTCACACCATGCTTTCCATTTATGCTCCAGCTCCACAATTTGATTTGGCTGGGGGTTAGCCATTCCCAGTTTTATTTTCTTGGCAGTTTTATTTTCTTGGATCTTTTAAAGCAACTGTGAAACTGGATGGGCTCAATCTGTTACAGAGTTCACATTTTATTCTATACTAACAACTCAACTGCTTGTAGCATCATCAAGAACTTCTAATACTCACCTTTAGATTGACAGACATGCATATCAGAGGCTCACCTACCTATCACCAGCATTAAAGCCCAGGTGTTAAGCTAACAACTATCCTAAACTTCAAATTTGAAGTTACCTGAGCATAACGTAGAAGCTTCTCTGTCGCATCAGGATCTTTGTTCCAGATTAGATTCTCACATAGCTGTAGCAATTCCTTGTGGATGTCATCATACACTGGCAGACTCCCAGCATTCACAATCCCCATATCCATGCCATACTAAAAAAACAAAACAAACAAAAAACCCACTACCATACAGGAATTCCCCCAAACAGAGCTGTCAGATACAGCATTGCATTTGCCAAACACAAACATATAGAAAACAACACATCATACCCGAATTGCATGGTATAGGAACACCCCATGCATCGCTTCTCGAATGGCGTCCATTCCTCGAAAGGAGAAAGACAGATTGGAAAGACCCCCACTTATTCTGACACCTGGTAGTGTTTCCTGTGGGAATTGCATACAGCTTTTTAGAAAAAAGTATTCCAAGAAGGAAGCATTCAGTCCATAAAAAAGCTGGGCACTTCAGTGACAGTGCACTGGCTGTGCACCCTCTTCCCTGTCCGTCTAGTTATTCAAAGTCATGAAAAGCATTTAACATATTTGTAGGAAAGCTACAAACAAAAAAGAAAGATCAACTTCAGCTACATGTAAATAACTACCATCATTCTCATTGGTACTATTCTAAATACATAGGCTGTCCCTCAACAACATTCCAGATGTCCCCCTTGCAGAACTACTCCCATTACCCTGACAGGCCTCTCCTCTTGAAACAGGGGGGTGACAAAATATCCCGTGGAGGTGTTCAAACCCTAGACTGCTACTGACAGAGCATCTCTAGACTCATCCAGTTGGCTTCATAGCTGTATTCAGGCAATATTCTTCATTGCTGTTTTTTCTTAGACAAATTTTAGCTAAGTAAAAGGTCAGATAATGGCACAAACTCATACACAGTAACTGAAATTATGTTAAAAGGACAACTTTTGCAAACCTCCAAAGAAATCCTTTTGGCTAGAACACTGAATGTCATTATTACTTCCACTCCAGGCGGACAGCCCCCTTGGTAATTTAAAACGGCTGTTATTCACATTGATGATTTGTTGGTGGTGGTAGTCTTTGCTTGTTTTCTTTTTAAATAACCCCCCAAAAATACTTTGAGTTAAAAGAAACTTAAAACTCACTTTTATGGTTTTAGTAGCATTGATAAAATTAATGGCATACAGGTTATGTTCTTCCATTCCGGTCCCTATGGTCAAAATATTAGGGTCAAATATTATATCATTTGGATTGAAGTGTACTTTTTCCACAAGAAGGTGGTATGCTCTGGAGCAGATTGCAATCTTGGTTTCTGTTTCTGTTGCCTAGTGAAGAAAAAGAATTCTGATGTGAAAATGACACACAGCACAAAATATAAAGCCTGCCAGGAATCATTTATAACTAAACTGGCTCAATAATATGTAATCCCAATCTCAACTTCATAAACATTAGGAAACAAATACACAAAAGTATATTTACTTATTTATTACTAAAAACACCACTAACAGCCCATCTTCATTTAGAGTTTTGATTCAATTCGCTGAAAATAATTTTTCTCCCATTTCACCATCAGATGTGAAATTTAATACGCGTTTTTTTGAAATAACTAAATGAATCCAGAGATTCTATTCAGATTCAAAACTCAGTTTTTGAACTAAAAGAAATATTATCTGAAAGGAAGCATGATGGAATAGCAAGAGACAAATCTATCTGTGCTAGCAGAACTACCTTTGAAGCAGAACTTGAAATTCCTCAAACATGCAACCAGTAAAAGAAACACTTGCTAAGACTACATACAAACATCTTCATATCACGTGTGCAATGAAACAAAACGACCTTGTCTTGCAAAGGAGTAAGGAAAACATGCACAGAAAAAAATGCCTTCCTGTAACACTCACCTGACCCACTTCATCAAAAGCCATGACAACAACAGCTGCTCCATACAATTTAATTTTCCTTGCTTTCTCCAGAAAGTCTGCTTCACCTTCCTTCAGACTGATGCTGTTCACAATGCATTTTCCTTGGCAGCATTTCAAGCCTGCTTCAATCACTGAAAAGTTTGAGGAATCAATGCATAGTGGCACCTGTAAAGAACACAAAGCTGAACAATGGGATACATACAAGTTAAGAGTTACGTGTTTCATAAGTTGACTGCTTTATGTGGACATAAAAATGCATGCACATATACCAGCATTTATGAATAACAAATTTGCAGATGGTGTTTGTAGATACTCTTTGTTTTAAACACAAAACCCAGAGCAAGTTTAACTCAAGAATTTCTATGACAATTCCCTTATATTCATAACTGCTTCAAGAGCAACCTACGCTAAGTTTCTCTAACCAGTTAAAAAAAATGGCATATACTTAGCTGAAGTCAGATAGAGACTGTTAAAATCTATATTCCCTTCAGATGCCTTCCCACTATAATGCTTTTCTGTCTTCAGGTAACATCTACATCTTCTTGTTAAGCATCTAAATTGGTCAATAAATCAAAATTTTCTGAAAGGCAATTTCCTGATCAATAAAACGATCTCTACTGTGCTTTGGAGCGACTCCATTACAACCTTTGCAATATCAGGTTCTGAAGAAATCAAGTTACAAAATCTAGTCATTGCAGAAGGTCCATCCAGCATCCCATCATCCATATTGATGTCAAGAATCTGGGCTCCCATCTCAACTTGGGATTTGGCTACAGTCAAGGCTTCCTAAGGAAAAGATTCAAAACCAAAAAACAGTCAGCAAAATACAACCTGCTCATTCTCACCATCACATTTCACTTCTCCAAAACAAATGCATAGATCTACAAATTATCAAAATTTATATATACACACACACACACACATATAGGATATATATATATATATATATATAGGATATATAGGATACATATTTTATATATATATAGAGAGAGAGAGAGAGAGAGAGAGAGAGAGAGAGAGAGAGAGATATATAGATATAGATATATAGGAGTTTATAGGACAGTCCAAAAAATAATAAGTAGTTTATTACCTACAGCAACGTAACAAAAGTTGCTAGCATGGCACAACTGATACCTACTTTGTTCACAAAAACATGACAACATAAATTTAATGTGACATTGATTTTGGACAGCTGGTCATACACGTAATTAAAAGAGCTAAGATTTGCATGGTAACAAGGACTTCTGATTGCACATGATTACAGGAAAACAGTCTCTGTGATGGTATCAAATAAGGGTCTGGCATCACAAGCTACACTCTTTTATAACACAGAGTAGTTTATTTTTGGAGGTTATTTGGCACTTTTTCCATCTGCAGAATAATCACCAAGTATTAAGAAACTAAAGCTTTCCCTTCAGACCAGCTATCCAGAACCTGTCTGCTCGCCTCTTCTCTTTTTTTGTCACTCTGTAACAGGCAAGAAAAATGAGGGAGGGAGGGAGGGAGGGAGGGAGGGAGGGAGGGAAGGAAGGAAGGAAGGAAGGAAGGAAGGGAGGGAGGGAGGGAGGGAGGGAGGGAGGGAGGGAGGGAGGGAGGGAGGGAGGGAGGGAGGGAGGGAGGGAGGGAGGGAGGGAGGGAGGGAGGGAGGGAGGGAGGGAGGGAGGGAGGGAGGGAGGGAGGGAGGGAGGGAGGGAGGGAGGGAGGGAGGGAGGGAGGGAGGGAGGGAGGGAGGGAGGGAGGGAGGGAGGGAGGGAGGGAGGGAGGGAGGGAGGGAGGGAGGGAGGGAGGGAGGGAGGGAGGGAGGGAGGGAGGGAGGGAGGGAGGGAGGGAGGGAGGGAGGGAGGGAGGGAGGGAGGAAGGAAGGAAGGAAGGAAGGAAGGAAGGAAGGAAGGAAGGAAGGAAGGAAGGAAGGAAGGAAGGAAGGAAGGAAGGAAGGAAGGAAGGAAGGAAGGAAGGAAGGAAGGAAGGAAGGAAGGAAGGAAGGAAGGAAGGAAGGAAGGAAGGAAGGAAGGAAGGAAGGAAGGAAGGAAGGAAGGAAGGAAGGAAGGAAGGAAGGAAGGAAGGAAGGAAGGAAGGAAGGAAGGAAGGAAGGAAGGAAGGAAGGAAGGAAGGAAGGAAGGAAGGAAGGAAGGAAGGAAGGAAGGAAGGAAGGAAGGAAGGAAGGAAGGAAGGAAGGAAGGAAGGAAGGAAGGAAGGAAGGAAGGAAGGAAGGAAGGAAGGAAGGAAGGAAGGAAGGAAGGAAGGAAGGAAGGAAGGAAGGAAGGAAGGAAGGAAGGAAGGAAGGAAGGAAGGAAGGAAGGAAGGAAGGAAGGAAGGAAGGAAGGAAGGAAGGAAGGAAGGAAGGAAGGAAGGAAGGAAGGAAGGAAGGAAGGAAGGAAGGAAGGAAGGAAGGAAGGAAGGAAGGAAGGAAGGAAGGAAGGAAGGAAGGAAGGAAGGAAGGAAGGAAGGAAGGAAGGAAGGAAGGAAGGAAGGAAGGAAGGAAGGAAGGAAGGAAGGAAGGAAGGAAGGAAGGAAGGAAGGAAGGAAGAAGGAAGGAAGGAAGGAAGGAAGGAAGGAAGGAAGAAGAAAGAAAGAAAGAAAGAAAGAAAGAAAGAAAGAAAGAAAGAAAGAAAGAAAGAAAGAAAGAAAGAAAGAAAGAAAGAAAGAAAGAAAGAAAGAAAGAAAGAAAGAAAGAAAGAAAGAAGAAAAAAACCCCAAAAAAACAGTTTTACAGCTGTTCACGGACCCTAAGAACCTGTGTTTGAAGCTTTCTGTATAAAATAGGTCAAACCTGCCTCATGACTTGTAAGAGCTTAAGAGTCAGACTTTCTAATGAGCAAACTAAGGCTTTAGTTTTGACTGCACAAATAGCAGAGCATACTTAAGGGCAGAATCTCAGCTTCCAAGAAATATGACTCTACTGCTTGTTTGAATGTTACAGTAACAACTGACACACTTAAGAATAAGCCCTCCAGTCTTTTACATTCCTGCCCTTATGCTGTTTCAAGTTACCAATCACTGTCTAAACACCTTTTTTTCTGTAACAACTCTAATTTAGCATGCTGGAGCAAGCGATCAGAGTATATACAGATCAGTTGCAGACAAAATGCAGACCAAGTCCAGAGATGAGATGGAAATAAACATGGCTGCACAGTACTGCAAATTATCCCAAATCAGACATGCTGCACAGGTTGGAAGAAAGAGGGATTACAACCACAGCCCACTGTGTAATTTAATTCCAAATGTAAAGTCATGTTTTCTGTAACACTTGTCAAAACAAACAAACAAAAATCTTGTAAGATTGTTCTTGCACAATTAATTAAGAGCCAGGAAGCACAGAAACAAAGGATAGTAAGGAAATATATCCTCCTTGTTTTCTTACTTTTGTAGAACGGCACTTTTTGCCAGCAAAACAAACTACTAATAACACAATACAATGGAACAATGAAGAAAGATAAATAAATTGATAACATCATCTATTAAAATTATTGTTAAAATTTATACTTCATAGTTGCCTGCCATGATGAGTTTAGCAAACTTCCGTGATCCCGCAACATTGCAGCGTTCACCAATATTAACAAAGTTGGTGTATGGCCCAATCCTGAATGGCTCCAAACCTTGAAAAGATTTTTTGAACATATTTGTAGAAATATAAAAGAAAACACTTCAAAAAAAACAGTATTTTTTTTTATGCTGCAAATCAGAAGCTTTTATTACTATTTCTACTACTATTAAAGTAACAGTGATTTTTTAGCACGCCAGGGCATGCACAGGTCTACTAAGCAACTGACAATGTGATACAACAAAGTAACTTCCAGCAAACACTGAATGTTTCTGTTCTTCCTCAATGATTCATCCAATCAACAAAACATAGAAGGACAAGGGAAAATGGTTTCAAACCAGAACAGGGGAGATTTGGATTGGATGTAAGGAAGACGTTTAATACAATAAGAGTGGTGAGGCACTGGAACCAGTTGCCCAGAAACGCAGTGGATGCCCTGTCCCTAGAGACATCCAAAATCAGGCTGGACGGGGCTCTGAGTGCCATGATCTAGCTGTAGGTGTTCTTGTTTGTAGCAGAAGTTGGGCTAGCTGGTCTTTAAAGGTCCCTTCCAACTCACAATTCTATGATTATAATCTGCCCAATACAAACAACACAAAGCAATGATTCTCTGGGCTTCTGTGCACATGCAGATTCACACATATTTTGTCTAAATTTCTAACTACATTATCTCATGACTAACATGACCAGAGAAAGAGCCCACTGAACTGCCAGAGAAATAGGATTCTGGATAAGAGATGTCCTTAAGTTCAGATAAATCGGCCAATGAGGAACTTTGGGTAGCAGGTAACTCAGAGACAAGCAAGCTTTATGACAGAACAGAGTAGGCTACTGAATGAAATCATGAGCCACTAATCATGATTTAATTTATGCCAAAGTGATTTACCTACATGGAGGGAACTGTTTAAACTGAAGACTTTAAAGGAAGGCCTAGCCTATTAACATATTGACTCAGATTTAGCTAAAACAGAAGATGTTCCAGATCTGAGTTACTGCAACACTATCCCAGTACAAGTGCATTCATACCTGAGGCAACAAAGGGCAGCTGCCTCACAGAAGGTGAAAAAGGATATCTTCCCAATTCTGCCACCAACCGCAGTCAGACTACCTGATTTCTCTCAGCTTACCTTTAGCTTGCAGTGAAGGAGAGTTAAAGATACTCACCACTACAATATATTCGAGATTTTCTAAGCAAAATATGTTGGTTTGATTACATTATACTAAACACAATAAGTAAGATTTAGATAGACTTGCATATTATAAGCTCGCTGGATTTGGGTAGAAACAGAACCTCATGGTACCATTCTGATCAGCAGAAAACAATGAATAAGTAAGGCTGCATGAGCTATAAAGCTCAAACTGCTACACTGTGTTTTACCTGACAGCAGCATATATCCTTGACAGAGAGAAGGTGGAACACGAGGCTTACATAATTTCACAGCTTCAGCAATTTTCCTGTGTTAAAGAAAGAGGAAAGTAAAGTTATGATTAAAACTGAACACTGACCAATACTCAAACATAATATACTAAACATATATTAGCCTTGTTGCAGATAAGACTAGTTAGCACACTTCATTTTGGGCAGTCAAAGTCAAAAACATACTACTACAAGATCCTATTACCTCATTTGTGTAGGTTCCCTGCAAATAGAAGATCCATCAAATACAAAATGCAAGATATTATTCCAATGGGAAAGTTTATGGTATTAGCCCCAGCCCTCACTTCAATCACACTAACTTACTGTACTCCTGATTTACCAATCCACACAATTGCTGAGGAAAACAAAACAAAACAAACAACAAAAAAAGTGGTAAACATTGTTCTTAGCTGAGATTATTTTTTTCCTTGGTTGATAGAATGACTCATGATGATCATGAGTTATCATCTTTCCTTTTGCTCCAGGAAGAAGTGACACACGCTGTCCTCTACACGCCTCTCAGTTTGTTATCGGAGTAAAAATAAGCCATAAGAGCCCCCTCTCTTTTAAGCCTAGGTGAAAAAGAAATTTTTCCACTGACCTACTTGTAGTAGGGAAGATGAGAAACACTCTTTCTGAAGGGCCAGGACAATCAACAGGGCTGTTATTCAACATTCATATTACAAATTCCAAGTTCATAAAAACTTTCTGCTTTCTGAACAATTTCCCAACAGAAAACTAACAATGTAGGAGTGCAGATGATTAACATACACAGACAAAAAACATTCCCAGATCTCTTGTTCATACGTTCCCCCAGCACATTTCAACCACCAAAGGAAACCTTAAGTTTTATTACGAGTAAGAGTGCCAGAAAGAGGAAGAACACACAGAGTAATGAAGAAAACATAGGAAGTCTATTCATTCAAATGGTAAACAAGAAAGAATAATTACAGAACAAGAATTTTAGGCAACAAAACAGCACAGATACAATCCTTGTTTGAACCACGTCTCTACTTATTCTTCAAGAGAAACATTACTGTGAAAGCCAGTGTACCTTAAGTGATAGCTCATTAGATACCTGATATGTGCTGGTGTAGTACCACAGCAACCTCCGACTATGTTGACCAAACCATCCAATGCAAAATTCTGCAAAAGGGAGGGAAACAGAGAAATTAGCTTTAAGTTAATACAGGCATCTTATAAGAATACATACTTATATATATATATTTATACATATATGCACACACAAACATAAACAGATACATACTTTTTTTCTCCCCCTCAAATGTTAAGCAATTCTGGGGATCACAAGAAAAAAAAAAAAAACATAGTTGAAGAAACAAACACTATTTCTGCTCTTCAGTATTTATTCTGAAATGTGGACAAACATGGCTAGCCAGAAATTCCAACACTTAATTTTCAGAAACTAAATCTGAAATTGGTTTATTTCATACTGAAGCCCCAGATAAAAACTTATATGAATATCAAAGGCCACACATAATATAGCATAAAAGGGAATTAACATGCAGTAGATACTGTGTTTTTTGCATCACCAGCCACACAGTTCTGTCTTGCAGTTAGCAAGTAGCACTTGAAAAGACACCTTGCACTGGAACACCTCCAGCATCAGATGTTCTACCCAAGCAAATGTAAAAGTTCACCAAATTCATAAGAACTGCTCGGCTTTTTGAATGAATCCAAAACAGGAAAGTAACTATGTAGACACACAAATGAGTAGCACCCACAGATAAAGCTCCAAGAAGGTTACTCAAGTAGCCTTAGTTCTTAAGTAATTTGTCCTAACCAGGTATCTCAAATGCACTATCATTCGGTTGACTGTCTATAAATAATCAAAATGACATATAGGACCAAATGAGGAAAAGAAACAGTACTGTAACAAATATGCTTCCAATATAGGCAAATAACTGTTGTCTACAAGTACATCAATTATGACCCTTTCACAACAAATGCTGTATACCTTTATGTGCTTTGCAGTCACTTCTGGAGTTTCATCATAACCACCAAAAGTATTGGGAAGACCTTGAAAAATAATTTTCTTTGCATTACAACTCGTTAAAACCCTCAAGAACAGAATTACATTCCATTAAAGACACACTTAAAGAAGCTACATTTACATGAAGACTACAATTCCTCATTAGACTTGGAGTCATTACTCTGATTACACAAGAGAGCATTCTAGATTCTGTCACACACTGTCACAAAACTCACAATAGCTATTTAACAATTCTATAAACTGCTTAAAACTCTTCTTAATGGCAGGAACAGTAATCTTTTCAAGGTAGTTCAACTCTTATATCTAATGAGATGCAATTGTTATGTTTCTTCCCCCTGTAAGTATAGCAGCATGTACCCCCACAACAAACCTGCATTGGGGTAACAGATGACGTAGGCTGTTGTGCATTTCCCAATTGTTTCAATGAATGGTCTCATTTCAACCGCTCCTAAAGCACAATTTAAGCCAATGCTGAAAGACAGAATTTAATATATATATTTTTTTTCAGATTAAAACATCACATAAAATTACACACAAGATAAACAAATGTTAGTAGTGGAACAACTAACTCGCACAGTCATCTTCAAGAAAACCAGTCTGATCTCCCCTTTCTCTAACCACCATCTACAAAACAAACCTGTGCAAAAGTAGAACCATCATATAGAAGAAAAGGGCAAAGGGGAAGGAGACAAGTCTGAATTGAACTGGGAACAGTAAAACAAAATTTTGTTTCACAATCAAGGAGTAAAGAGACAACATCCTGAAAGCAACTGCATAGGATGATAGAAGGCTTGGGATGGAAGGGACTTCAAGGATTGAGTTCCAACTGCTAGATCAAATACTATATCAGATTGCCCAGGGCCCATCCAACCTGGCCTTAAACATCTCCAGGCACTACGCATCCACAACCTTTCTGAGTAACCTGCTCCATCACCTCACCACTCTCTCAGTAATAAACTTCCCCCAACTTCTAATCTAAAGCTCCCCTCTTTTAGTTTAAAACCATTCTGCCTTGTCCTGTCAGTATCTACCTGTGTAAAAAAGTTGTTTTCTGTCATGTGTATAAACTCCCTTTAAATACTGGAAGGCCATGATGAGGTCTCCCTTCAGCTTTCTCTTTTCCAGGCTGAACAAGTCCAGTTCTTTCAGACTGTCTTCAGAAGAGAGGCAATTCACCCCTGTCTTTGCTACCCTCCTCTGAACCCTCTTCAAAAGCTTTTGTGTGGACTTTTTCTGTGTCAGGGGCCACAGACTTAGATGCAATACTTCAGCTGGGGCCTCACAAGGGCAGAGTAGAGAGAGACTATCAACTCCTCTACTGATGGAATTCAGTGTACCAGTGGCCTCCTGGGCTGCAAGTGCATGCTGCTGGCTTATGTCTAATTTTTCACATACCAGGACCCCTAAGTTCTATTCAGCAGGGCTACTCTCAAGGAGTTCTTCTCCCAGCCTGTATACATATCTGGGACTACCTTGACCCAGGTGCAAAACCTTGCACTTTGCTTTGTTGAACCTCATTATGTTCACAAGAGCCCAGCTTTTGAGTTTATCGACATCCCTCTCGATGTCATCTCTTCCTTCTACTTTATCAACTGCACTGTTCAGCTTGGTGTTATCATCAAACTTGCTGAGAGCACGCTCAATCCCACCATCTATGTCATTGATAAAGATGTTAAAGGGTACTGGTCCCATGACAGACCCGTGGGGGACACTGCTCATTACAGGCCTCCACCTAGATGCAGAGCCACTGACCACAGCCCTCTGACTGAAACTTTTCAATCCATTCCTTTTCCATCAAATAACACACCCTTCAAATTCTACAATTTAGAGGTAAGGATGTGGTGGGGGACCATGTTAAAGGCTTTGTAGAAGTCCAGGTAGATGACCTGAGTTGTCTTCCATTTGTCCACCAGTGCTATCACTCCACCATAGAAGGCCACCAGATTGGCCAGGCATGACCCAGCGAAGCCATGCTGGCTGTCTTGGATCACCTGCTTGCTTCTCATGTCTTAACATGTTTTCCAGGAGGGTCTGTTCCAGGACCTCCCTAGGCACAGAGGTGAGGCTCACCAGCTTGTAGTTCCCCAGGTCCTCCTTCCTCCCCTTCCAGTAAATGGGAGTGATGTTTCCCTTTTTTCAGTCTCCTGGGACTTTTCAAACATGATGGAGAGCAGCCCGGCAACCACATCAGCCAGCTCCCTTAGGACCCTGTGATGCATATCATCCAGCCCAAAGGAATTGCACAAATCCAGTCTCATGAGTTGGTCACCAGCCTTACAGTGGAGAGGCATTTGCTCCCATACTTCCCACCAAGAAGTTCAGGAATGTGAGATTCCTGGCTGCCAGTGAAGACTGAGGTAAATAACTCATTGAGTGCCTCAGCCTTCTCCATATCTGTTACAGTCAGCTCTCCTTTCTCATTTTGCAGAGGAGGTATGCTCTCTTTGGCCTGTCTTTTCTGACCTATGTACCTGTAGAATCCCTTCTTGTTTTTAAAATCCCTTAACAAGTTCAGTTCAAATTGCAGCAACATAAGAACTATTTTCTAGATGCAGAAGAGAACATGTGTAATGAGAATGACAGACTGAAAAAGAGCCTTGTACTAAGAAATAAATAAAAAAGTAGTTGAAAGAGCAAGAACTGCTTCAAGTCACTAACTCAATAATTCTGTTTAGAAATTATACTTAAATTATGCCAACTTCAGAAGACACTGAGTGCATCCACCAAGACACCCCAGAGCAGCACTAAGTTTAGGCAACTGAATCTGCTCAGTACATTATCCTACATCTTAGTGACGCAGACAGTACTACAGCTTCTGCTGCGGTCTTTTTGCATGACTAAAGCTCTCACAATTCTACCAACACATGAGGTACAAACAAGTGTTCCTTCATTCAGGACTGATACAAAAATGCAGTTCTTACTCAAAATGTCTATATTGATATTAAAAATGATATTTCAGAAAGGACATAAGAGTGTACATAAGAGATCTTTCTCACTGTGATCCTGGTATCTAGAAACCATTCTACAAGCACTGCAAAACTTGAAAGATGTTTACAGTGCTGCTGAAAGATGTAATAACCACCACAACCTCATCCTGAACCATTGCTCATTTATTCACGTAAGAGATACATCAGATGCTGTGAAAGCTAAGACAGCAGAGTGCTCCTGGGACCAGAACAAGCACCACATGAGAGCCCTGCAGTCAGGATATAACTTAACAGTAACACAGTAGAAACAACACTAAGGAAACTCATTCCACACCCGAATTTCCTTTGCAGCAAGCATCTGGCAAGACATACTTCAGCACTTATAACAATAGTTCATGCATTTCTCAGCTGCTATCTTATCAACTAAACACAGAGGACACATGTTTTAGGTGGACCCCAAACCAAAGTGATTGAACAAATCTCTCTGAGCAGGAAATACAAAACTAAAATAGAAATACATGTACAGGTCCCTCAAACATGAACATGATCCCTGGGATACTACGCCTGATCAGGTTTTTCCTTGACCCTGAAGACATGCTATATCAATCTGGCAAAGTGAATTGTTCAATGCAATCTGCTCCCACAACTATAAGTCTTCTGCCATGGTGCTGTATAGCAGCCTTTGCACAAATGAGAAACAGGCCCTGAGCATTCAGACATATAAGATAGCTCTTATAAAATAGTTTAACAAATCCTTAATTTCAGCTCCAGTGCCCTTCTCTGTCCTTCAGAGAGAAGACAGTTATGAGCAATCTTATCTGAGATAGACTTTTGCCAAACACATATCACTAAGCTGTGATGCTGAGTAAAAAGAGTCAACTACCACTCTGTTCCAAGAGGCTCCATATGTTACTTCTGGAGCACCGTCTGGTCTGGGAAAGTGAAGCCTCAAGGGCAGTCAGTAAAGCTGCGAATGCGGTCTTCTGCTTTTGTATCACTGAGATGACAGATTGCACATTTTCACTGGAATTTTGTTGTAAAAAACAAACAATGGCTCATCACAATGTGCACAGCATGCATTGCTAACACTGAATTACATATTCTAAGTTAAAATAACTTAGGAAAAATGCATATATTTCCTTTGTAAATTTGTGTGAGAAGAACCAACCTGAAAGAAAAAAATATGATAAAGAGGCAAGTGGAAGCAAGGAAAAAGTAGAAAAGGGCACAGAAACACAGAATAAGGAAATAGGGAATAGTATTCAAATTAAAAGTACAATGACCAAAATCTGCTATAGTATCTATCTTCACAAATCTTAATCTCGTACTTGCTTTCTTCCTTTTGGCCTCAATAGATAAGAACAGGAGTTAAGAGGTGAAGTCAGGAGCGCTCAAAAGAAAAACACTTCACAGGTATATTTGTGAAAATTCAGTAAAAAGAACACTGGAATGAAAGCTCAGTATTTTGTCTTTCAATCCATCCTGAAACATTTAGAGCTGACGCTGCTTCCATCTAAGGAGATGTATGCCCTGCCCACCAGGGATTAGCTCCTTGCACAATCTGAGATAGTAAGAGATGCCAGAACAATTCTTTTTAAATGCTTTGACCTACTTCTGATTTCCAGTTTGTTGCAAACACAAAACACCAAATTATTTACAGCAATGTTTTAAAAGAGTTCAGTTTTCTTTTGGAAACATAATTTCTGCTGAGGGATCCATAGCAGAGCACAACAGCAATACGTGTGATAAAAACTGATAACACTTAGTGTAACTCCCATTTTGCTATGAACAAGGGGTTAAAACAAGGAAGAATCACATTCTAAGCAAAAATACATTTCCTTACCAAAGAGGCTTACTATGAGAAACGCTAATGACAAATGCCTCTCCTGTCTGGCCCGAGAGGGTACGTCCACTCTTATCTACAATGGTTCCAGAAACCTAATTATCAAACGAACAGAGAGAAGAATTAAATCAATAAGAACAAGAATTTAAAAGGAAGAAATGCTGAAAATCAAAACAGATGGACCTATAGTCCACTCAAAGTGATGAGACAACCAAAGCAGGTTTAGACTTATTTTAATTAGTTGAACACAGCTAAGGCTGATTTGATAGAGCTCTGCACATTGAAGTGTTTCCATTCACAATCACAAAAATATATGTTTCCAAGACACTGACTGCCTTCTTTCCAAGATGGATTTCAGAAGGGTTTACTGAACTACCATCCCCATCTAGTTTACAAATCTAGCCTACATGTATGTAAAATATTAAATACTATACAAATTACTTACAAATATGGGTCGAGGAGCATATTCTTCCTCAAACAACTTGTGGAGTGCAAAAAGAGCTGCCTACAGAAGAGTAAGTTGCAAAAATATTAACAGTTGTTTGGGGGGAGGGAGGGAGGTTCAGTTTGTTGGGATTTTTTGTTTATATGGGTTAGCTTTTATTTTCATTAATTTTTTTAGTTACTTTCTATGGCTGTTTATACAAGTTGCAACCCCTGTATTGCCTGTAATCTCACCACATTCATGAGGTTTTCTCCTTACTTCTGACATCTTCTAGATTTTCACACACACTTAGCTAACAAGTAGAAAACAAGGGCTATGGGATAACCAGGATGAGACCAGGATGTTTGTTTCTGAACTCCAAATCACATCAGCACGAATTTCTCCCTCCCATCTGCAGCACAACCCTTGCCCCAAACACAGCTGTATGTACTACTCTTCATACACATTCACTGCCATTGATTCTATCTAGACATACACTTTGCAAAGAATTTTGACCCTCACAAATCATAACAGTAAAGACTGACATGACCCCTCGAAGACACTGAAAATTGCTCGCCTACGTAGGCTAAGAATGTTGCACGTGAATATGAATGTCCTTCAGCACAGTGTTAAGACTATGTTGTCCTAGCCAAAACTCCATGATGACTGAACAAATCCACAAAGGATGAGTCATAACACTGCACGTTAATCAGCCTATGGCAAAAGCCTGAAGAAATGTTACGTGCTTATATAGTCTGACTTTTCTATGTAGAATTGCAAGTTTTAAGCCCCATAGCAAGTCTATTATTGCATTGAATAATTTTAAGAAATATTTTATCCCTCCTATTTTATCCTTCTAATCCTCTACACGAAATTTTTCTTTTTTAAATTTGAAGGCAGCGTCAGAGTCCCCTTAAAAAAAAAACAACACCAAACATATTTTAACTAGACTGCCTTGAAAGCTTCTCCACTCCCACAGTCAGATACACTGGACATTCCCTCTCTAGAGTACATCACAAGTATCCTTGGAGCAGATATGCTTACACTGAAAAATAAAAATATCAAATGCATTCCAATATGTTTTGCAATAGCGCACACCTTCTGGGAATAAGAAAACAGCTGGCACAAACCGCTAGAAAGACATGAGCAGTACATACTGAAAGAAAAATTCTGGAAAAGGCTAATTTATCATTAAAAATATTTCCTTCATTTCTACACATTAGCTAACAATTGAAGTCGTCACAGTTTTAATAAGCAGTCACTGATAGCTCTTTCAAGTACCGTACTGAATTTCCTTAGGTAGTACACTAAACATTTGTATAACCAATTAATCTTTTTTTCCCCCACAAGCCTCACCTTGGCATTGGCTGTATCAAATATGGTTTCTACTAACATGACATCTACTCCTCCATCCAAAAGTCCTTTGGCTTGTTCTGTATAGGCTTCAACCAGTTCATCAAAAGCTATAAAACAGAAATTATGTTTACTTCACCTGAAGGTACCTATTTCAATCTATCACCTAAATTAAATAATTTAATGGTTATAAATACTTACTTATATTCCTGTAATCTGGTCTCTCCACAGATGGTGACACAGAAAGCGTCCTGTTTGTTGGACCCATTGATCCAGCAACATACCTCTTAATTCCTAAACCAACATGCAGAAGAAGAAAAATAAAGTACAGAACCTCTAGTTCTACAATGATTGCCTTCTCAAAGCAAAAAAAAAAAAAAAAAAAAAGATCAAAGGATCAAGGATCAAAAGCTATCAAACTGTTCTTAAACCAGGTCTTTGGTTAGCACACAAGATCACCCAGCACAGAATTAAAACAGAAAAAGTTGTCTATCCAAGATGTTCAATCCATATATACAAGACTTGTATACAAGATACTTACAAGAAGTCTATGCAAAAAGACAATCAGAAGTTATAGGCTCCATTTGTTTTCCTTGTAAGTATCATTTGTCTCTGACATATGAGGCCTCACTCAACTACCCTAGATGCACAACAGAGAACTGCCATTTTTTATTAGATAACATGATCTGAATGTTCTGGCATGTGATCATACAATTTAAAAAGCGCTGGGTTTCCTTTATTTTTTTTTTAAAGCATATTTCAAATCTTACATTTTTACAGCATATGATGAGTTACATCAGTAAGATTTTCACCTGCAACAGCACATTAGTTTGAAATACAATTTGATGCCAGAATACAAGACAAAATTCCTTATACTTGAAACACAGCAGTAGAAAATAATCATAATATTCTCACATGAAGCCCTAAAATAGAGGACTGCACTTTTACAGGTGATGGTCAGATATTAAGCAGATTCCATTTTCTGCCGGGTAGAGTCAAACCAGGATTTTTACACCAGAAGTAGTCCACATTCACATATAATCAGCTATCCTAATACTGTAAGAATTGAGCCTTTCAAACTCACATAGCTTATAGACTGCTGAATCTGTCTTCCTTAAAGCAGATCTAGCATATTTGTGCTGCCTGCAGTCTAAAACAGCCAGGCTCAAGATAGCCTTAATGCAGATCACATTAAGTATCAGATCCTGCAAACATACTGAAATCACTGTGGGATGAATTATGATGTAAAACAGCTGTTATCACTAAATGAATAGTTCCCATGTCTGCAGACTATGTTCCTCCTCTGGCTAGTAACATTTCAGAGATTGTAGTAAGGTAGGTCAAAACCACAGACAAATAAGAACTGATGTACTGTTTACCTGTCTGAGCAGCTACATCATCTGCTGCTTTTCTGGCCACTTGTGCAGAGACTTTGTTTAATCTATATGCCTAGAACAATAACAAACAATTACGAACAAACCCTGAGTTCAATAGAGCATAATACACCGTGAAAGAAATACAATATTTCCATTCTGAAGCTTGCAATACACTCTGAAGACTGCTTTTAACACATTAAACAAACAAGTTCTATTACAAAGCCTCAAAAGGAACAGCTTTATACATCTCAGCAAGAGAGATACATGGCTGATCTCATCCCACATGTGTCAGCCTACAGCTGCTAATCAGAACATTTGATTTTGTAAGGCAATAATTAAATCCTACTGAGCCAACAAAAGCTAAAGAACAGAACTTTGAGGATAAAATTAACCTACTTTTAAACTCACTTTTTATTCAAGTAGCATACTTCCAACTATTTTCCTTTGCAAATCCCTTTGATTTTCAGAACATATAACACAGAATAGGTATGATATATGCAAGCTTGGAAGCAATTCCACATTAACACCAACACAATCCTACCCTATCTGGGTCAGACCTCCAGGTCAGAGAGTCAACTATACAAACATCCAAAAAACACATTTCTACCATGGCACTTGGTACTTCAAAAGCACAGAAGCGAAACAATCATATTCATAAACTGAGAGCTACTGCAAACAAAATCCAGGACAGACAGTTATTGCCTGTGCTACCATTAGCAAGAGGCACACCACAACTGTCACACATAGAGAGTATAATTGTCTTCCTTCTATTGTACACAGCAGCAGAAATGAGCTGCAACCCTACCACCTGGCTCAAGAGACAGCATGCAGTCAATAAGCAGCCTTGACAGACCCTGGAAATAAGTTAATTCTGGCTGGTAAAACCAAAATATGAAAAACCATTTGAATGTTTAAGTAATTTAGAGTTCTTACCAAATGCTCAAGGCCATAGTCAGCTTGTGCAACTCGAGTGCTACTGAAAGTGTTAGTTTCAATGATATCAGCACCTGCCAGCAGGTATTCCTGAAAAACATGAGCTCATCTTCAGAACAAAGAGCTGGAATGAAGGCAACCTAACTACTTTGTCTCAAGCTGTTGAAAAAACAAAGCCACAAATCACCTCCCAGATCAAAGGAGATCAAGTTCTCGGGACAGTTACTCAGTTGAAGGCACAGGGCCAAAGTAACATGAGTGCTCCATATAATCATCTTCCAGAGTTTAGAGTCAATCACACATCCTATTGACATTTAGTAAGTCACACCAGCCATTAATTTCAGGACCTGAAGAACACTTTGAATTTTCACACAGGGACACAGCAGGGAGTTATCCAGTCACCATCAGCAACCAACGGCTGCTGTAAGCAGACGTGGGAAAGGCAGCAGTTAAACAACAGTAGAGGATTAGAAAATTCATAAATTATGAAGGAAACTTTATAGCAAATGAGAACATAAGCTTAGGAGAACTATGTTTTGTGCAGATCACATTTAATGTTTAACTAATGACCCATATTCATGAAATAATTAAGTGTTCTGCTGCTGTTTGGCTGACTTATTACAAATGAAGTAAACTGAAATCAATGCAAACTGAAATACCTTTTTATATTCTACTCTTCATTTTTATAACCTCTCTCAATTGCTTTCCTCTTTTCCTTTTTTATCAGGTTAACTCTTAAGTAACATGAACATTATCCAACTAGGCATTTGGTTTGACCTAATACAATCTCAAGCTACATCACTAACACTCTAATAGCTCTGTGGAATTCTACTGTTAAACCAGCTTTCCTGATTAACCTGTACGGCCTACAGAAATTCCAAAGTTCACAATTACAGCTCAGTCAACAGTCTTGAGACTGAATTCAATCTACAAACATTTACTCCTAAATTTTTTATAGGTCAAAGATTCTTTTCAACTCATCTTTCTTAAAATTCAAAGACTGACAGGATGTAAACACAAACATACAGAAAAAATAATAAGTTTTGCTAACATATACCAATTATAATTCTAAACAACAACATACAAATCTTTATAATAAATGCCTGGAAAGAAAAAAAAAAAGAAGTAAGGCTTCAACTGAATCTCAACTAGTTGCAATGGTTTTCAAATGTTCAAATTATTGCAGAAGGACCTCAGAATATCTGCAACTAGAGAAATACAAGATTTAAGAAGAGTTTGGTGTTGTTGATTTTTAAGTTTAACTGAAGATATAGAAATAATAAAATCTGTTTGCAAATTCCTAATGATCACATGTAAACTGTTAAGTCCTCTGGGCCACACAATGTTTTAGGAAAAAAAAAACAAAACATGGAAGCATACATGCTCATTAGAAAGCCATTCATTCCCTATGGAGAGGTCTGCTTCAGGCTGCCACATTTAACAGCCCTTTAATATGCAATTATAGAAACACGCATGTAGAATTCAGATTTGTCCTACTTAGATGCATTTTCACTACCGTCTGAGGAGGAGAAAAGGAAAAAAAATAGTGAAATAAGTTTATCTACAATTAACAAAAAATGCAGCAGCAACTTAAGTCAAAAAGGAATTTTAAAACAACACTAAGTAACCTTAGAAAGAAAGACACAAATGCTGTGGTCATGTAGCCAGAACAGTCAAATCTGTTCATTCTTTTTCACTTGGCAACCTAGCACTCACTTCCCTAATCCCTAGAGAGACAGGGAAGCCAGAAACTTGTGGGGAGCACAGAGACCAAATTCTGCTTCCTTCTCCAGTCGAGAGACAGAACTACCTACCTTATGTATGTCACAGATGATATCAGGCTGAGTTATGCTCAGAAGGTCATTATTGCCTTTCAAAGATTTGGAATGGTCTTTAAATTCACGCCCTCGAAAATCTTCTTCTGAAAGAGCATGCTGCTGGATCATGGTACCCATGCCTCCATCCAAAATCATTATGCGATCCCGCAGAATTGATTCAATTTCATCTTCCATGCTTTCCTGGGTACCTGCTGCAAGAAAAGAAATCCAGTATTTACGCAACTTTGAAATTCCTAATCTATACACTTGAGTTACCTGAGTTCTTCCTATTTAAGAAAAAGAATAAAATAACCAACCCTATACAGAAATCAAACACTATCTGGTCTACTCCACCCAGAGCTCCAATCACATCATCAGCTGCATCTATCTAAATAGAATTAGACTCAATGAGTCTTTCACTTCAGTACAGTCACTTGCATAGAGTTCGCTGCAGAAATATGAGCATGAAAAGTTCACAAAGGCATACATTAAACTCTTATATAAACTAGTTTCCAACACTGAGAATTATGATAGCTTCCACTAGAGTGACATCTGAACAACAGTGCAGAAGCAGAACAGCTTCTTGGTACAAAACACTGTACTGTAAGTAATACACAAGTGCTAAACAGAAAGTAGGAGCAAGCAAAGCAATTCTTCAACTGAGTCCCAAATTCACAAACAGCTACAGGACTTCCTTCTTGCATTAGAATAGTAAATAATGACTCTGCACATGTGTTAGTGAACAGATGCTACAATAAACCAACAGATAAGAGCCAGACTTATGCACAACCACAAGGCCTTCTATGCAGCAATGACAGAATAAAACCAGTCTGGCTAATCACATGCTGATTATAAGATGCTGGATGGGAAACTTTTTGTCCAATGTTTTCTCATTGTTATGACTGAAGTCGAAAACAACTGAAGTTTCAGAACAGTTATTACAGATGAAGATACATGTTTTACAGACTAACTGATTTGACTCTTCCCTTCTGA
Organism: Coturnix japonica; assembly: GCF_054131305.1. NCBI lineage: Eukaryota > Metazoa > Chordata > Aves > Galliformes > Phasianidae > Coturnix > Coturnix japonica. Next base: position 36,705,786 of record NC_140665.1, read on the forward strand.
ATTCTTGCAGTGCAACCTCTGTTTTAACCCCAGTATTACTCAAAATAAACAATGCTGAAGATGAGGCCCAGGATCAATTATTACAAAGTTATATTTATACAGAAACCAAGGAAAAACTGCTCAAAATCAGCTCTCCCAAAAAGAGAAGCCAAATAAAGTTTCCAAATAAACTTGTTGTATAACAAGTATGAAGCAACTGAAGGGTAGATTAAAATACCAGAAGGAAAAAACACCTCATCCTCAAGCTGAAAATCTGAACACCAAACAAACAGGCAGGCTTAGCAGTTTCCTGTGCAAAAGCTTAAACCTATTCATATTAAGCCATCAAATTATTCATGAAAATAAGATCAATCCTTGATCTAAAGGCTTTCAAAAGCAAGACCCAAATACTGCATATCAGAAAGCGTCCCTGCACTGCAGATTCGTGTGGAGTGTAACTCTCGTGCACTAAGAGAGCTGTGACCCAATGAGATAAATGTGGGCACTCGCTTTAGCTTAAAATGGTCCCAAGGTCAAAGACACAACACAGAGACCACTGCAGCCTCACCAGCTGTACCATGCCATTGCAGCCTCCCCTCCCTCCATGCCATAAGCCTGTGCCCTCATATCCTGCACCTCATGCAGCCTGCTTTGCTTTCTCTACAGCTTTCTTGGCTGAAGAGACACCACTTTAGTGTCCTGTTTTCTACCCACAGCAGCACAGATTTCTGCTTAATCTCTGCTCCCAAGGCTGAGGAGAGTTTATGCTGAAGAAGCTTGTGAAACCTGTGCCTCTTCAGGAGTATCTTAAAGAGGCTGAAGGAAATAGAGTGGGAAGCATGATGGTGGCTGCCAGCGCCAGACAGGCTTCATGTTACAAATGCATAGCACAACTTCAAGTTCATTAAAATCCATTTCACCTGTCTTTGCTAAGGGTTACACTCGACTCCTCATCCATTAGAAAACCCACACTGCTTTGAGATATGCCCTGGCAAACAGACAATGCAATTTTCAAGTCAGAAATAAAGTCTACTGACAAATCCAAAGAGAATAAGGAAATCAGGCAGGATCAATTCATAATGTCATGCTAGAAAGTACTGAACTCTACCCCTGGGTGAAAAACAAGGCTGGCAGTCAGCTCCGCTAAACAGAGAACCATCCTCCCCATTCAACTCTAATAATTCTCCTCTCAAGAAGAGGCAGGATGCAAATGCTGGGTACAGAATAAATGAAAAAGAATAAACACTTTGAGATTTTCCTAAGCAAAGGAAATCAAGCTGTTGTTGTTTTCTTTTTATTATTATTTATATATACAAGCCCTATTCCTACCTCAAATTGCTCTGGGGAAATAAAAAACCAAAACATTTTATGAAGATCACTGGCAAGCCTTGGAAATTTGGTTCCCTCTTTATTCAGATGTGTCATTTGAAAAAATCACTAGTCTGGAAAGAAAATGAAATCAACTAAAACAGCTTTTACCACTTCTAGATGTTACCAACTAATTTTGCCCAACACATGAGATGTCCGCCCAGTACAGCTGTCCACTTTTACACTCACTCTGTGACTAAAAGATATAAGCTTTATCCATTTGTAACCTAACATTTCCAAAGGCAGCAGTTCAACAGCTCAGGTGATGAAACAAGATATTCCTTCAATTCGCCTAAAAACATTTTTTTTTCTTCTAATGCTTGCTATGATTCTCAAAAGGTACTTTTTATTATTTATGCACTTGTGTTATAAGTCTGTTAGCATAAAATCATCTGGCAGTAAGTCCCTGGGAAGAAACAAAGGATTACAATTTGCTTCCAAATTTTTAAATAACCAACCAAGTTGTGAAAGTAGAAGTTTCATCACTTGATTGTTAAGTAACGTGAATTAAGGAAAAACAAGGAGATTCAGACACTTAAAACACCATTCACTAGATTGACCAGGTCCTGCCCTAATCAGTAGAGTAGCTGCATGTTTAATTCAACAAACCAACACTGATTCACAAAAGACTCATCAGACTTCTTCCACCATTCAGAATATGTATGTATCTAATAGCACGCAGAAAAACACCACAGAGAGCAGAAGCTAGAATGAATGTTCCTGCTATTAGTCTGCCAAAAACAGCTGATGACAACTTTGTAATTACTTGCTGTTTGATTAATTAAATCTTCCTTAGCTGTATGCCCTTTGGCAGCACTGAGTTTCAACCACAGCAAGTCAGCAGACAGGTTCTCAGCAGTAACCTACTGATAACCTATTTGTTACTCCTCCTACCCAAGCAGGGTCTCACTGAGCGGCATGCCCTGCTGCTGAAGAGCCAGGGAGAACATGTGTCCTTTGCTGCACTGCCAAATATACTCATCATCAACTACTGCCTGATGACCGTGCAGTGAGGATCCACAAACATTCCCACAGGCAGCTTTTGTTTCCATCTGTCCAACAGGACTTTCCTCCAGCAGCCACTGTTCTTAAGCATTAGAAACCACAAAACTGTAGAATCCTTAATGTTGGAAAAGATCACTGAGACCACCTAGTATGACTGTGAGCTCACTCTCACCATACCTACAAACCATGTCGCTCAGTGCCATATCTCCATGTTTCTCAAACACCTCCAGGGACTCGACCACTTCCCTGGGCAGCCCATTGCACTTTTCTCACCAGTCTTTCTAAGAAGAAACATTTCCTATATCCAACCTGAACTCCCCTTGGCACAACTTGAGACCATTACCTCTTGTTCTGTCACTGTTACCTGGGAGCAAAGCCACAGCCTCCTTTTGTGTAGTTGTAAGGAGCAATCAGGTCTCCCCTGAGCCTCCTGCTCTCCACATTAAACAATCCCAGCTCCCTCAGCAGCTCCTCATAACATTTGTGCTCCAGACCCTACACCAGTTCTAATGCCCTTCTCTGGATACACTCCAGGGCCTCAATGTCTTTCTTGTAGCAAGAAGCCCAAAACTGAATACAGTGTCCAAGGTGCAGGTGTCCCAGAGATGAACACAGCCAGATGAACATTCCTCTGCTGGCTGCACTATTTCTGATACAAGCCAGGATGCCACGGGCCTTCTTGGCCACCTGGGGAACATTACTGTCTCACATTCAGCTGGGTGTAAACCAAAACCTTCAGATCCTTTTCCTCCATGCAGCTTTCCAGCCACTCTGCCACCAAGCCTGCAGCATTGCCTGGGGCTGTTGTGACCAAAGCACAGGACCCGGCATTTAGTCTATGGATATACAATTAGTCTCAGCCTACGGCTGCTTAAATACCTTTCCCATTTCCCGTTTTAGCCACGTGTAGGTTCTGCAGCAGCAGGACAGCGACGCTCTGAGCACACAGCACGTGGCAAAGGGGTAAAGGCAGCCAGAGGAATCCGGACAGCCGGCGAGCCGAAGGCTGCAGGCCTGCTCAGAGAGCACCACCGGGGCTGCACAGTGCATTCCTTCAGAGGGATTAAGAAAGGAGAGCACCAGGCATCCCTGCACAGAGCAGAAAGCGGTCGCAGGCAGAACTATTCGTTTAGAAATACTCCAACGCCAAAAGGGGATGATTTTACTTCCCCTCCGCTTCTAACATCTTCTTTAACCTCGGAAATGCGACTTGTGGCTTAGAACCAAGAACAGCTGCCAGCACGCCCAGGCGCTGCTACAAAACAGCAGCCTCAGAAGGCGGGCTCTGTTTTCCATCATTTTTATTACGTTCCCGACCGAACTCTATCACGGCATGGGTCCTGGTGCAGCCCCTCCGAGGCACCGGCAAGCACGGAAGCGGCCGGTGGCTTCCGGAACGAGCTCCTCACCAGCTCCATCCCCGCTCCGCTCGCGGCCGGGCTGAGCGCTCACAACACCCGCACGCACCCGGCCCCATCGGGCATGGCCGCCGAGCGCTCGGAGCGGCACACGCACGCCAACAGCGGCCCCCTGCCGGGCGAAGCTCCTCCCCGCCGCCACAGCAGCGGCACGTGCCCGGCCCCGTACCCCGGCCCCCCGCTCCCTGTCCCGCACGGCGCAAGCGCCCGTTACCCGGCGGGTCCGCGCCTACGCGCGCCATGCTGCCGGCACCACGCAGCCCCGGCGGCACAGCACGAGCCGGGGGCTGCCCCGACACCCCCTGACGCTGAGCCCCGCCCCGAGCGGGGCGGCCGCTGCGACCGTTAGTGCGGCCGTTAGTCCCTTCGCGCCGCCGTTAGCTCCTTCACGAGCTCGCAGCCCCTCGCTTTTCGGGGGTCAGGCAGAGGTCTGTCTCGGGAGTGAGGCAACAGCCGCCGCTGTTGCAGCAGACGGGCTATACGCCAGGCTTGAAATGGGCTTGCTTTCACTCTGCGGCTCTGCTCGGGGCTGGATGAGGAAAACGTTTCTCCTCCTCCCATCCGGCTGTCCTCACAGCGCTGCGCGCCGACAATCTGGGCTGAACAGCCGGCCTGCCCCCTGCTGGCAGCTTCAGTCTGTGTCAGCCTTTCGGCTTGGTATCTGAGGACTCGCATTGTGAAGGAAAGAAGCTGATCTGTTCCTGCTGCAGATCAGCCTCTCAAAAGTCACACTGAGAAGTACTGCTCGAGTTTGTCAAGAGCTGCCATCCTATCATGGCATCTCTGCATGGCAGTGCAGTCCCCTGATGTGTCAGCCACTCCACCCAATTTGGTATCGTCAGCAAACTTGCTGAGTGCACTCTGTGCCTTCACTGACGTCACTGATGAATAAGTCGAACAAGACTGGACCCAGTACAGAGCAATGAGGGACACCAAAAGCTGCCAGCCACCAACCAGACTTGGTGCCAATGATGACAACAGTGATGATGAGGCCTGCCGTCCACTTCATTGTCCATTCATCTAACCCACATTTCAGAGCCTATGAGGATGTTATGGGAGACAGTGTCAAAAGCCTTGCTGAATTCCAATAGACAGTTGCTTTCCCAACTGCTACCTAGCCAGTTATTCTGTCGAAGAAGGCTGTCAGAATGGCTAAGCATGTTTACCCCTTGGTGAAGCCATGATGGCTGCCCCGATAACCTTCTTGTCTTCCACATACTTTAAGATGCCCCCAGGATGAGCTATTCTATCCCCTTTCCTTGGATAGAAGTGAGGCTGACAAGTACATATAGTTTCCTGTTTTCCTCTTTTTTCTTTTTGAAAATTGGAGTGATGTTGGACTTCTTCCACTCCTTAGACACCCCTCCCATTTTCCATGAACTCCCAAAAGGGATGGAGAGTGCCCTAGCAATAACATCTGCTGGTTCCCTCGGCACTCTTAGGTTCAGTCCATCAGGGCCCATGGACTTGTGAGAGTTAAGTTTGCCCAAATCATTTCTAACCCAAGCCTCCTCCATCAAGGAAAAGTCTTCCTTTTTCTGGATTACCTCCCTGTTCTCCAGAGTCCAGGGTTCCAGAGGGCCGGTCTCAGAAGCAAAGACTGAAGCAAGGAGAGTGTGTTGCTGCATGTGCCATACTTACAACAGGCCCTTCACTTTCACATTTCATTTCTACAATTGCCAGCCTTTTTGTCACGCTGTACAATACTACGGGATTTTTCTCTGACAGCAATTCAGGCTATAAAGCTCAGTCTCCACAGTTGCTTTGCAGTGACAGATCTTTGCACCACAGATCAGCGCGTCCGTGCGTGCGCTGATGCAGTTGTTTGTGTAACTGCTGCAAAGTAGGTCAGTGGGGGAAAAAAAAAAAAAAAGAAAGCTGAAAGTTTGAAGGTGTTCCCAAAAAGGATCATTTCACATCATCCCAGTTACTCTGCAGTCTCACAACCAGTTCAAGCCAGTCTGACAGTGCGCTGCTGCAAAAACACAGTCCTCAATTCTACCCTGCTCCATCCTCGTGGTCCCATGTGTCCCCGTGCAGGTTCCAGCCTTCACAGGGCACTTCCTTAAACGTCAGCTTTCAGTGAGAACAGTTCTCCAGTCCAGTTCGTCTGCAGCTGTACAGTCTCCAGAGCTAGTGAAGGGCAATAGCAGGAAGAGGCAGCAGCGCCTCACTCTCAGATTCTGCTTAATCTGTGTGTGTTATGGACAGCTGAGTGCAACCAAGGCAAGATGCTCTCCAGAGGCTCAGGGGAAGAGCACTGAGTGGCTGAGGGCAGTGATTAACAAACCAGATAATCCAACAAGGGAGCAGTTAGAAAGAACATCACCTTTAATATGATTTGTGGTGCTTGTTGGAAGATTTTAAGTCCTTTATCTTGACTTTTCAGCGATTACTATACTCAGCAGTGCTGAGAGTCATGTGTGTGCTGCTGTCCTTATGTTGCTGCGACTCTGAAAACACATAACATATTAAAGCGAACTGAATATAAGTTTTTACAATTATTTACAGAATCCAAGTTGATCAAAAAGTGTATAAGTGCCTAAAATTGCTGAATTGCAAGCACAAAGAGGAGTGGGAATTTAAAAGAGGGTGTAGTTTTACAGCCTATCTACAGTGCTGCTTTCAGTTTGTTACAAGTTTCATATAAAATTTTGTAGCAGTCTTTAGGCATCCACATCAAATCGATAGAAGAGGAAGAAGCTGGCTTGCCAGCTACCCTAAAACAGCATGGAAAAAGTGAAATAGGGCCAGTGTGTACTTCAGGTTACATGCAGCTGGATGTGTGCCCCAAGGAAAACCTGGTGAACACTGAGCTCAGAGGCATTTTGCTGTGGAGCAGGAGGCAAACAGGAGCAGTAACCTCACAGGCAAGGGCACAGTTCTGCAGTAGCCAAACAAAAATAGCAGGTGCAATGATCCTAAGAGGTTCAGCCAATGGTCCAGTGCACACTCGCTGACAGTCCAGTCATGAGATGGGGCCAAGGTCAAGATAGAAATTCTCACAGACCACACAGTATAGCATATGCACAAGCAAGGAGTAAGAATTCTAAGAACAATTGGAGACCACTGGTGTATTTAGAGCCTTAATCATAAGCAGACTCTCTCAGAAGTATAAACACAAGCAGTTGAGGGCCTAGGCATGCTCCTGCTGCCTGCGCACTAGAAATGGCACTGCACTCAGCCTGCCAAGTACTTCAGTTTGTGTTCAACACAGCTTGAGATCCATGAAAACTTACAGAGGAGGACTGTAGGAAGGTCTGGCTACACAGTAAATACAGAAAACATGAGAAGTGTAGACAAAGGTACGTCCTGCAACTGTTTGTATTCTGCACTGGTAGGGAAGACAATGCGTAACAGAAAAGAAAAAATGGACACCTGCAGGTTGTACAATGTGATTGGCTTTAGGGAGCTTCAAGAACTACTCCCAGCTCAGCCAAGGCTCCATTCCAGTGGGAGCACAACCTCTATTAATGTAGTTTTCTCTCATTGAACATCAAACCTTTACAGAGTTTGTGAAAGGGCACAGGGAATTCTTGTGTGTAAAATACCTTGAAAGACCAATGTCCTACTTAGCTTTCACTGACTTACACAGACAAACAATCCTGCCTGTTATCAACTGTTAGAAAAGTGTGTTTATAGACAATCCTCTTTCCTTTAAAGGACTTTGAAACTGCACAATTTGTCAGTTTGGTTTAAAGTCTAACTTGCTAGATTTAATCATTTTATCCCTTTGTCAAAACTGCTTATGATCACAGTCATAGCCGTGACATTTGCTTTACCCTTTTTTACAGGCAGCCACAATATCCTCTTTCTTTGAAGTGGTTTGAGGCATCGCTATCCCTTCTCATCTCATGTGTTCAATTCATTCCAGGTAGGAGAATAGAGAGGAGAGCAGAATGCTGAAAATCTTACAGATCTTGAGGTAGGAAGAAATACTCACTGGTGGTGTTGATTCAAAGTCTCACCCAGCAGCCTCTTGCATCTGCTGGCAGTAACCACAGTATGAGCAAGAGACACTGACAGGGACTTTTGCTCTAGGGCAAGTTTTTCTTTTATTTGATCGATAATATGAATTCAAACGTATGTTAAAACAGGTGTCAGGGAATGGCTAAGCGAGTGTACTTTGTCACTCTAATGGCTTAATATTTACACCCTAAGGTTACTTACAACAGTCAGGTCTTATTCTCTGCTTAGTTTTCAATGTGGATGTGAATAGCTTCTTCTGTAGCCTGTGATCCACAATAATTCCCTTTGACTTGTACTGTGGTGGGTTGCGGTTTTTTGTGGTTTTTTGTTTGTTTGTTTGTTGTTTTGTGTTTTTTTATTGGCACTTACACTTGTACAGCCTGCAACATATTAAGCAGTCTAAGATCTCCTGACAAGTTCTCAGAAATCTCAGCTAGAATTGCTGTATCCCATCTGTTCTTTAGACTGGGAGCAGTCTTAGCACACTGTACAACACCACACATATTAAAAGTCTTTACTGATGATTTGAGCCCCTAGTTGCCTTCAGAGGACTACAAGAGAAAGCAGATCTGAGACTGCCCACAGTCAATCTGAGTTTTATAGCACATAAAAATATCCTGCATTTCCCTCCCCTTCTTGCCTCTTCTATTTGTACTTCTACATGCATGCAAGCAAATAGATCAGGGTAAAGCCATCTGGAGGGTATGAGGAGGGAAAGAACTGGCAGATAGTGTTAATCAGGCTCCATTCTCCTCTCCCCTCTTTGCTGCAAAGAGCTAAACTACCCACAAGCACTGGATTTTAGTGCCAGGAAGTGCTGGTAGTCTCTGGTTATACCTTCATTTTGCGCATGGTGCACTAATGCCTTTCCATGTACAGCCAGTACAGAGCCATACTATCAGTTCTGTCCATCAAGGGTTCTAATTTAGAGTGCTCCAAGCACAGCAGGTAAATCTAAGAACACTATGTGAAACCAAAGGGTACAATACTTCATTTATTGCCTCTGTATAAAACAAGAATAACTGTTTTCTGATCAAGTAGAAATAAAGTGTCCCCTGTCAAAATCAGATTCAAGGGAACCTTGAGATCACTAAACTAGCTTTAGGTTAGCATCCTCAGTCAGGACCATGTAAGCTCTAAAGAACAGCTGTTAGAAGTGGGAAAAGGCTGTCTTAGAAAGGGGCTGGTGCCCGAGAAAGAAAGGAGTAATCTGTGAAGAGACAGTAAAGCTGCATGAAGAGCTATGCCTCTTCAGAAAAGGAAAATGACTGGCCTCTGCCAAGGAAAAGTCTGCCTGTGGACTAATGCTGAAGTTAAATGCCACCATTATCAAAAGGGATAACTACTGTCAGCTAGGCGTTCAGATTAGGAGGCATTTCAAAAGGACTTTGACAGAATATCTTTTCCACTATAGCTGTTCCTATCATCAACTGTTCTGTGCAAATAAGGACGACTGGGCAACTTGTGTCCTTGGCCCGGCTTGAAGAAGCAACATCTTAATGAAAAATCAGGCCAAGTTCCCAGAAAAGAGGGAACTGAAGGGTAGTCAAATGGGGTCAGTCAGAAATGAATCCTTTTAGGTTTTTGGTTTGTTTGGTTTTTTTTCCTGAAAAATATTTACTCCAATTATTTACTCAGAATTATTTGTACTCCAAATATTGAATTAGGAGAGTTCACAGTCTTCTTAAGGCTGAGTTGGTCACAGAAATGTAGGTAGGTAATATCTCAGCAATTTAATGTCTCATAGCATTGTGTCTGCCGTACCTATTCATCACGTTCACTCAGGCATCCACCAAACAATGGGTTTCAGCTAAATTGTCAAGATCACTGAAGAGTTTATTAAAACTTTGACTCCGCTGAGTTCTGCTGCAATTTTTTTTTTTTTATCTCCCAGGAGGTAGGATCTCCTCTGTCTTGGATTGCCTGAGGAAAATGAAATTAGAAATTCTGGCAGGTTAAACATAATAATTGAAAACAAAAGCCTTTTTGGATCCGTTTGCAAAAGATGAAAGAAAAAACAGAAAACTTTTTTTTCTTTTCTTTTCTTTTCTTTTCTTTTTTTTTTACACATAACCAATAGCATGAAGGAGAATTTATGGGAACAGTAGGTCATAGTGAGAGAAAATAAAGAGCTCTCAGAGATACTGCAGCAGCAGAAAGACAGAATAAATCTTTGCCATGAGCATGCACTGTCCCACAGGTTCCTGATGCACAGATTACTGGTGTATGAAATACTGTCCTGGGCACACATGGCTGCCCAGCTTTTACACTTCTCCACTGTGCCTGCTCTCAACAGCAGTTGGAGCCAGGACATGAACTTGCCAGTTAATGTAGATCTCTTACACTGTTTCATTATTTGCTAAATATTTGTTATAATTTGTTATATTTAGATATACATATTTGTTTGTTGGACTAAGAAATGCCTTCTAGCAAAAGCATATGGCTCAGTATCACAATCACTTTAAGATAATACAAACGCAGGCTGCTGTTGGAAGGGATAATCTGTTCTTCTTAGTACACTAGATATATATTCCCATCCAGTATGGGAACCAGAACAGAACTGTTCTATTTATAAACAAAAAGGACTGTGGAAGAAGTGGAGACTGGCTTGTCCTTTGTGGTGGCAGCCCACACCTTGGCTTAAAATCAGAAAGGAATCAAACACTTAAAAAAAGAAACTGCAAAATAAAGCAAAATAAAATCTAGCTGAGAACAAATCAGTGCCCCTATGTTAAAGTAATTGGTCTGAAACAATATCAGATAAATTGCCCTCAGAAGCAGAAGGTAGATTCACAAGAAAATGTGCGCACAAACTGTTAAGACTTGGGGAAGTATCACCTCTTATCTAATTAATATTCTCTTATCTAAATATTACTGAAGCTGTTTTTAAAACCTCACACATCAAAAATACTGATGCTATTATCAAAGTTGGAGGCACATGCCTAAAACTGTTCTCATATATTAGAAACCATCAGTTACTTCCTTACAGAAGTGCTCTGAACCACAAGCCATTTAACTTAAAAAAGAAAGTTGTGCTTACCTTCCAAAACAGGCTGTTAACATGAATTATTTTCTTTCTTCATTGAGACAACCTGTGTGCAGGATAAAAGCGCATTGCCTCTTCCAAGAAACAGAGAATGTGTTTCTAATGTAAACACAGGCCACTAGGAGTGGCTCTGATCCAAGTCTTTTGTGGCCAGTATGTAAGAAACAAAATTCAGGAAACTATATTAGAAGGATATAAATGTGGAATGACATTTTAGACAAGTATGGATGGGTAATTAATCCCTTCAGCTGTCTGCCTCAGTTTAGTTTGCTCTACTTTAGCAACTAGAAATCCAATTTGCAAATGGAAAATGTACTTTACAGAAGCCTATTTCTCAAGGTCCCGAGAACATTTATCATCTGCTTTGATCAACAGAATATTTAGTTAAAAGACAAGTGTGGAAGTGTCTTTCATACTGTCAAAATTAGGGAGGTTATCACAATTAGACTACTGCCAGGAATAAATAGCAGACAGAGAACACAAATGGCTCCCAGTGGGAGTGTCGGATGTAAAAAGCTATTGTGCCAATTTTTAACATTTTCTTGCCTGTAGAAATGAGATTTTGCTTTTATACCGCATTTGGAAGTTCAACATTTTATTCTTCTAGTTGCGTTAAACTGTGACAATTAGGGATAAATTTATTTCTTAATAGGACTTGGCCTACCCAAAAGTCATTTGGCTGGAAATGTCATTGCCCTAACATGGAGCTCTCCAAACTTTTCTTATACAGGCACTGCCATCACAAGAAGAGAACAATGCTGCAGCATGTCAGTAGCAGCAGTGACAGTAGTAGCTTCTGGCAGCATGCAAAGCTGCACTTGCATTGGTGGAGATACGATTCTAGCCTTGACTTTCCCTCTGAAGCCCACTGCTGGTCTCTGCACACAAGGTCGTAAAGGAAGAGTGACTTGGTTGTTGTCTTCCTCTGGCATTAGTTTGAAATTGCTGACACCACAGGAACCTTACCTGCAGGGTGCTTATTTTAGGAGTGAAATCATACACAGAGTGATTATTTTTAATGCTTCCCACTCAAAGATAACAAAACAAGGCCCAATGAAAGCATTGTTGTGTACTTACCATTGCTTTTTTGTGCATGAGGAAAAAGAGATACAGAAATGTTAATGCCAGAACCTTCAAAATTATTAGTGCCTAAGTGTCACAGAATCCATCTAAGCTAGGAGTCTAATAAGCTATTGACATGCGTGCTCTGGTGATTTGAGTGGTAACACTGTCCCATTCATTCTTAGATCCATGTCACCTCATGAGACCTTAAGTGTATCTCCAGCACATGTAAATACATGTGTATAAAAATGCATGACATTTTTTTGAACTCTTACTTTCAACACACAAACTTATAATTTTCAGAGGTAACATCAAGTCCTCAGGGGGAAATACTGGATGATTCAAATGACAGAAGTCTCATAATGTTTTGAAAAGCAGACTTTATTTAATAGGCACATCATTGCTTTAATAACACTGGGCTGCACAGCTCATTTCACCATTTGTAAATGGTTTTGTTGGTTACATTGCATTTCCTCAGTGACAGTAGGATTCAAGTAAAAAAGTTACTGCTTTTATTTTTAATCATTTCTCGAGATGGAAAAAAACAGTAGAACTACTAGTGCACGGGAGCGTAATACAGACTGAACTGCCTGCGAACCAGCAGAAGTCAAGACAATAATACAGACTGAACTGCCTGTGAACCAGTAGAAATCGAGACAAACTGTAAGTTGAGCACTGAACAGTTAAAGCTGTAAGACAACCACAGTACGTTGCTAAGATGGGATTTTGCATTATGCAGAATGGAGATGAATGTTGCCCACTAATGCAACAAGGGACTGGCTTTCTTATACCAAGAAACAAAGACTGCCCGACACAGACAAGAATGAGGGTTTCAAAACAAATCAACTCACATAAAATTAGGTTCCCTATTATTTCTGATTATAAAAGTTGTATTCTCTCAGCTGTAAAAGTTGAAGGCTTTAAAGAAAAGCACTGCTTACATAACTCTAAACCTGCAATTTTAATCAGCTTTTCCAGCCTTTTTCACCTATATTACAATTCTTTGTGAGAACATATGAGAACATAAAACCATCTTTAAGAGACAAAAACATAGTATTGCATTCTTAATTGTTTCAGTAATTAAGCAGTTTACCTGTTTGATGTATTTCTTCCTTGAAAAACTTCATTTTAACATTATACTAAATTTCACCAGTAGAAGCATGTAAAATCAGAAAAAGTTTGAGGAAAACAACATTGCTCCATGAACGTAAAATGTGTGATTTTAACAGTTTTATGAACGTTGTGAAAGAAGCATATGTGGCATTGAAAAATTCTGAAAAATGGACACTTTGTGATTCTTAACAATCAACAGTTTCAATGTTCTTAGGTCTTGCATTTTATTTTCATAATAGATATTTCCAAAGTTAATATCTTGCATCTTTTTTTTCTTTTTTTTTTTTTCTTTTTTCTTTTTCTTTTTTTTTTTAAATACACTTTCTGGCATTGTATAGGACAGACAACCTATAAACAACTATGCAGAAATGTAGCGTGCTGCACACATTAACATACACTAGCTACTTTAGTAATAGAACTTTACAATGAAGGTTACCTACTGCATTTGTAAAACTCCTTTTTTTAATCAGCTTGTCAAACTTTTTGAGAAGCAATCTGGGCGATCAGGTGTGGTATTTTGTTGTGTCTGCTGTGAATACAGCCAATTATAGAATTAGAGATCGCTCTCTCCATACAGTGCTGATGAAAAAGAGGTGTAATCCAGAGCTCCAGGAACAGAACCTGGGCCCGTGTATTGTGGCATTCTCTTGATGCAGTACTGAGCCTGCTCAGGAGGCAGCTCTCGACGTAATTCATCTGCCAGGATATAAGGCTGTGAGGGGGGAAAACGATGGACAAATTCAGTATGTATTCTTCAAAGACATCGAATATATTCATCATGTGACTAATAAGCTCAGATGTTCTGCCTGCTTTCCTCAAACCAAATGTTTTCCTTGATCAATTCTAACATTAACAATGAATCGAAGGAGACAATCCTACCAACAAACTGATTAGGTCAAAATCTAGTCTTGGTAAATCCAAGCTAGGTAACTGTGTGTGTTAGCCAGTGAGTACTATGCAGCCATGGACAGCCTGCTACTAATACAGGAGCTCAGCCCTAGAGTGCCTTACTGGTGCTTCTGAGTTGATAGGATCGACACTGTTAGTTTCAATAGCCTAATGTGTTTATTATGAAAGATGCACTATTACTCTTAATGCTTTGCATTTATGATAGGAAGGATATGCTCATATCAACTGTTAGCAGAATCAGCATTGTTTAAAATAACAACATAATGAAAACTGTATTTTCCTGAGACATTGGTATTCAACTTCCATATGAATTCTTACTGAGAACACATCTGGAATTCAAAATGTGTTCCACAGTAACCATGCTGAGAACACGTTGTGAATTTAGAATGTGGTCCCTAATAACTGAGATCACAAAATCAATAGAAACAGCCAGAATGAGAAAATCAATAGAACGAGCCCAGGCAGATAGATGTGTACTGCTGTGATGTCTCATTTCTCAATAGCACAGGATGGGTTCTCTGGCAGCAGGAGCCTGCTCTCCTCCAGAGGCTACTGTTTTGCCACTCAGCAGCAGGTCTAGCTGTCCTGAGGATGGCACGCTATATTCAGGATCTTCTTCCATGTACCCTGTAACTAGAGGAAGCCTTCTCCTCCTCCCAGGATGGGACAGTGCCACATTGCATCACCCTGCTGAATGAGCTGTCAGGTCACAACAACCAGGCTCACAATTATGTGAAATCTTGTGAAACTGACTCAGGCTATCTTCCAGGGCCAAAATTTGCACTGAAACATTCAGACAACATCATGTAATGCAAAATGAGTTTCCTTTCAATGAAGGCGGCTGTATGAAAATAGACTTGTGCAATATATCAATTACACAGAAACTGTTGTCTAGGAAATCTGACTGTCAGCTCTTTGTGACACAAAGGGATACAGACCAATCCTTGAATTCTGTGCGTATTTCATCTAAGAGAGTTGGTTCCAAACAAGAAGAAAGGTAGGTGCTTTCTCTGAACCCTTGGAAGTTGAAAACAAAGCTCTGCTATTACTAGTCTTGTACCTTGTACAAGACTTCCCACAAGTAAAGGCTGAAAGGGAGAGCTATTGAGTCCTTACAGCCAGTAGCTAAATGACTGACCTTATCTGAAGCCAGGATTCTGAAGGAAGCTATCACTTGCTCAGCTGTGTCCGTATCTGCTGTTTCTCTGGTCATGAAGTCAATGAAGGACTGGAAAGTGACCGTTCCTTGTCCATTGGGGTCAACCAGAGACATGATTCTAGCAAATTCAGCTTCACCCTTTCAGAAAATCCAAAACAAGCAAAAAAAAGAAAAAGAAAAAAAAAGGTCACCGTAATATCAATCTCTGACAGCCCATACCTCTCATGAACCAATATGGAGCAGTGGCTACAAAGTCTCTAAAGCATTTTACTGACTTAGGAAAATAAACGTCAGTCAGTGAAATCTAGGATCTTAAGTGACTACTCCTCTTGTAAAATGGCCTTTGGTGCTTTTGAACCCAAATACATATCATTTACCTTCAATTAACTTTCTTCAACTTCTCCTCTTTCCCATTCTAATATTTGTTAAACTTGTTTTAGCACTTTAGTTCCCCCCTTCCTCCCCCAAAATTAGTAATGTTCCCATTGTAATTAAGGTACTGCGCAGGGAGGTGGAAAAATATCCCAGAAAGGCACATGCAGAACTGAGAACTAAAAGAAACAGTTCTGAAAATTTGGTGCCAAATACCAGACAGTTCAACTTATGCAGATCTCTCCACTACAAAGAACAAACTGGTATGGGTGGGGGAAATCAGAGAAATAAATAAATGAAGGAATCAAATGCAATGCCCAAAGGTAGTTTGTGAGAATGAAAAGAATTAGAAAGCATCAAACTTATCCTTCTTCATGCAGACAAAAATTTAAATTTTATAGAAAAGGAATAATAAAATATATTCATTTAGTAACTGTTAATTTCAACTTTGAAAGCTTCCTTCAAAGAGCAATGCAGCAGTCTAGTATTTCGTACTGTCTAGTATTATATTTAACTTCTGTTTTAATCATTTGAAGGTGGAGGGAAAAACAAACAAGGCACTAGTATCTCTAGTGTAAACTGTATTATTAGTATTCCATCAACCTAAATAAGCTTTAGTGTTGCTGTGGTTAATTTTACAAACTGTAAGCAATTGCCATTGTTTCTTAAAATTCATACCAAATCATAACCCATTGAAATCAAGCAAGCTCTGAAATCATCATGGTCCATCAGTCCATTCTTCCTCTATTGACCAAAATAACATAAGGAATATGGATGGGAAGGTTGGAAGCATCCACGGCCATTTTCAGAGATGATGAGTTTAGACCATTGGGAAATTGGATCCAGTGTATAAACAGTATTCATTGACATTGCCAAGCAGGTCACCAGAATTATCATCAGTTTTAGGGAAGGAAGAAGTAACTAACATATCACACACAGGAAACAGACATTTTCAAGACAAGAAGTCACATTAAGAAAAGTCAGGGGAGAGATAAGGGAGAACATAGGAACACGCAGAGCACAACCAGAGAAGACAAAGAGAAAGGAAAGGAGAAAAATCTGTTACTAAACTAGTCAAAATCAGGAGATGCACATCAACTGCCTCCCTGATATGCAATGTCTTTTGAAGGTTCTGCAAGGGATAGTGTAGTGAATAGAAGTGTAGTTAAAAACAGTCTATTACTGTATTATTGACTAAAACACTCCACTCCAAGGCTAGGAAAGGTACATGATAAAAGCTGTCTGATGATTTATGAGAAATAAATACAGAGATTTTCCTTCTTCTGACTACAGGCTATCAAGACCTGGACTCAAGTAAAAGCAGCAGCCTGGAAAATGTTTGAAATGCATGATCAGAGAAATGTGGTTCCAAGGTACAATGAGAAAGGGTTCGTCTCAGTTGCCTTCCCAGGCAGGAATCTTTTCAAAGCATTGTACTGTATACATTGGTATTTAAGTTCATAATTGAAAATTATTCTAGCTGAAAACAGAATAACATCAGTTTTTTCTACCTGCAGGTCATTTCCAACCTGTCCTAGACTGATGAGGCAGGCTTTAAATTCATCAGAATGTAGATTGTCAGATTCATCCTAGCATCCCATAACAGGTCATGCATTTGGGAGGTAAAAGAAAAGAAGGGGAAAAAAAAATCACAGACCGGGTTAGTTGGTTAGTAAAGAGCATTCTACACTTATATTAATAGTCATATGCTTATAGAACTTAATGGAAATGTAATGTTAACTTACTGCAATTAATTTCCTAAAATGTGTAAAACTTTTCTAGTTTTGTGCTTTACTTTTTTCCTTAGTGGAAGAGGAGCTTGCGCTTCCTCTACAGGTACTTTTCTTAGCATTTTTGTTTATAAGGCAGTTTTTATTCTGCCGAACTACCATTTGCTGCTTCTAATTCCTACTGCCATACAGTGTATCTGAGATGCAGTAAACAGATCACTGAATCTCCACAAAACTTTTTTCCATGCTCAGCCACCATTACTTCTCTCTTAATCTGATGTTACTTAGAAACTCAATATACATATGTCAAATGAAAGAACAACTGAGTTATTGCCTAGATTCAAAAGAAATTTATGCCTGACAACTTATTTTCAGTTCATTAATGATCTATAAAGTTTTGCTTTGAAAATTGATTTTGAAGAGTCCCCTTTAAATTCTAGGTTAAGTGCCAGTGTCTCCGTTTAGCCTTTGCAGATCATGTCACATCTGCCCTTTAAATTACAGTGCAATTTAATCAGTGTAAGATGCTCTTTTTTTAGTGTTTCTGTTGTTTCTCCTTTACAGAAAGCCTGGCTTGAAGGCTGAGTGGTTTTATTTTTCTCCTTTCCTAAGCTTACATTATGCCTCTAAGAATGTAGTTGCTTTACTATGATGGCACAGAAGCCCTCCTGGACTAATTTCCAATCACCGTAGGGAGGAGCATACAAAAGGGAACATATGCAAAGTCATCCTTCTCTCAGTGGGAACCTTCCGGGCCTATTTTTAAGGCCTTTGGATTATGCCTTACATGAGGGCAGTTAAGGTTTGCAGCTGAACTTGCAGTTCAGGCTGAGGTTGCTTAGGTCATAGAATATACTGGATAATCTGTCTCCTTGCACTTCTGACTCATCTGTTCAAGTTTCTTGTAACAGAAGAAAGAGCAGAGGGCACATGCATGAAGCTATGTCTCTGCTTAAAAGAGGAGAAGAACACAGTCGTGGGTAGGCAGGAATCTAGGAGCTGAGAAGTACTTCTGCATTGTACATTATTGACATGGTCCATCTCCAGCCTGACTCACTATGTGACATAAGCACCTTCTCTGAGGCAATACAGCCCTTCCTAAGACTTTGCTCTATTGAACACTTTGGTATCTCAAATTCACTCCTATATTTCTACAAAGCGTTAAGATGCCTAATAGGGCTGGTTTCTGTGGGAGTTAGCATCTTCCTTCAGGACCTTCTGAGGTACCAAGGGATGCCAACAGTAACTCCTAGGTGACTGAACTAAACTTGCTGCCAGCATGGCAGAGAGTGTATCTATGAACTCCAGAGATAAAGGGATGCTAAAAATGGCTATCTAGTAAAACATATTTTAGGGCTTAGTCACCTTGCCTCCTTATCTTTAGGAAGCTGTCAAATCTTCATGCAAAGTTTCCTTTAATAGAGTATCTTAAATACTAATGTGTAATTTACCCAGACCTGGTACTCTGCTTTTAATAGCTCCAATTTCTCAGTCATCTGCTCCAGTGCACTGGGGAAATCATTTAACATACTACTTCTTTCTACCCAAGAAAGCTACTTCTGCTTCTGTAATGGTATCTTCAGTTTGCTAAGCTAATACAAAAAAGAATAATGCTGCACTAGAATCACATTAAGGTTTTCCATTAAATCTGTCCCTGATTCCCATGTGGCTTACCTTTTCTATACTTGTGTGTTTCATCAAAGAGCAGAGTTTCGAGAATTCTGCTTTTCCTCCTAAACAGTTAAGAATATTCTAAAAAATACTTAGCAAAAGATGACTGTCAGTGTCCAGCACACATCAAGTCCAGGTAAGCGTAACCATTTTTGATTGAGCTGGATAAACAAGATATTAGTGAAAAGAAACTGGCATTTTCTACACCCTGAAGTAATTTGAAGGAACTGACTTATGATAACAACGCAAGTTAGTGGTTAAGCAGAGTCTGATAACTACAGAAATCTATACTGAAATAAAGAGAGCAGCCTAGTGCTGGATTATGGTAATTTTTTTTTCAGTATCTGAAATGTGAACTCAGTTTTGAAGGTGGTGTTCCTGTGAGTGCAGAGCTAGTAGATCTAACTCATGTAAAGATGGTTCTCCAGCTGGGAATATTACATCCATTATTTTGCTTCTGATTGCATAAATCTCTTTTTAACACTCTATACATGAGTACTGTACAAATCACAGAAGGAGTGAGTTAAGCTTCTTCATAAAAGTGTTTTGATTCCTACTTTTTTACTTATTACTTATTAAATAAATGAAACACACAGACTCTTATTTCCCACTGACAGGAAAATAAAGGATTTTCCTAGGCAGCTATCAGTGCCCTAGTTCTATTCACCACAAATCTACTTCTAGAGCAACAACTTGTGATTCAAAGAAGTAAACAAATATATTGTAATCAAGATTACTGCTACGTTTAATGAAGTGGAAGCCATGCTGCACTGCCTTAACATAAAGGGACACATTATTTTCCAAAACACAGAGTATCCATCCTGTTTGTTATTTGAACAAGTACTTGACAATACTAGCAGAACTGAAATTTGCATTACATTTAGAGAGAGTAAGGTATGCATGTAACGCTAAGATTTCAAAAGGTTGTAAATACTTTGTTAATTGATCTTTATAACCATTTTCAAAATAGCCTATTGTTACTGCATTAGCAGATTTTTAAGATTCTATATGGAATGGAAGGTAAACTTGCTTTTGGGAACAATGAATATTGCTAGATGAGAAAAAGCAGGAGTACTGTACCCTGTCAAAATGATTGAATGATGCTCTGAAGTCATTCATTTGCTCCTGGGTGATACCCTTGGCATCTCTTGTGAGGATCTGAGTCTCAACCTCATTGATAGTTCGAGCAATGGTAGTAAGTAGGAGCTCCCATCCAACACGGATATGCTATGAGAGAGAAAATACTGATTCATTAAAGAGTCAAATATATTTTTTTAAAACTATGAGAAGCACAGTTAGCAAAAACCAGCTCTAAATACTTATGTGATGCCTTATCCATACCACTAACTATACACTATAACTGAGGTCATTAAAAATAAAAATAGTCTTCAGGAAAATATGGAACTGGTTTCTAAATGGTACTTTTTTTTTTTTCTTTTTTTTTTTTTTACCTAAGTGATCCCTGAGTTTATTCTGAATGACAAGACTCAGACTCGTGTACTGTTATTTTCAATCATCTCTGTTTGGTTAGAGGCTGTATTCAAACAACACTGTTTTATGCATTACCAATTTCAGGCATTTTTCAACATTCTGTAAATAATTAATCTCACAAGTCACTTTACAAATACGGAAAATGTTCCTTAAAACTGAGAAGGCGTCTCTCATGAGTGTGTAAAACAACTGTCCTCCTACACATCAGCAGCACTGGGACCTTCTGGTAATCTGTAAATTCTCACAGCAAATTAGTAAAGATGAAACATTGCTCTGTCACAGAAAAAAACACTCAAAAAAATAAGCAAAAAAAAAAAAATTAAAAAATCCACTGCTGTACTACTGTCTATCTGAAGGAAAACAGGTCAAGTCATGATGAGCTGTATTTTCATTTGAACGACTTCTTTGCAGCAAACCAGAGAAGAAATTGAGTCAATTACATTCCACTAACAAGCACTTAATTTTTGTTCTACCTTTACCAGACCCAGGAAGGGCTCTTCAAAATATCTTGTGTCTCAGTCTTGCACTAGGCCATCCTCATCAGCATGTGTAACAAAAAAACAGTACGTGACACAAAAAATGTTTTACAATATTATCAGAAAGTCTGCCAAATCTCATCCTTTATAGTAGTGTCTTCAGATCAGGGAAGGCAGTTACAGGGAAGAAGATGGCAAAATAAGCTAACAGTACGAAATGGAGTAAATGCTTACCTCCATAGTATAGTTGGTGTGTTTGTTGTCAAACACCAAAGCTTCTTGTATAAGCTGATGATCTCCTTCCAGTTTATCAATGTTGTGTTTATAGTTAATGATATTTTGCTCATACTGCTTCAGCTGATTCATCTGGTCCTCCAAAGGCCCTGTCATTTCAATAGAGCTGCGGGCAATTTCCTGCAAAAAGACACCCACCACCATGCAAAATTTAAGCTTCAGATTTTCTAATCTGACTTGCATTCACAAAAATATTAAATATTTTCAGACTAAGAAGCAAAAGTAATAAAATCTTCAAACAGAGATGATTACTGTAAAAAATTCATTTAAAAAAAAAAAAAAGTGACTCATTTAGTTCTGGAATCAATATTGAGTTGCTGCTGATCCCAATATTTTTCTGTAAAGAGCAGAAGTAAAATAGCTGTTTAGTCATACTTTTTTCAAAGCTACATGTCCTACCAACTATCACTTATACCATCTTACAGTTCTAAGAATCAACAGGAACTAAATTCTTCATGATGAAACAGCTGGCAAACTATCATGGAGATCGTTGACGTCCTGTACAGACAACAGAGATAACAAATGATAAAACACTTTATTCATCAGCTTCTGCATGAGTGTCTGATACTCACTTCCATCTTGGTCTGGATCCATGGCCCAATGACATTGGCCTGAGCAGCAAACTGGCGACGCAGGCGTTCATTGGCATGCTGGCGGGCTAGTTCTTCCTGCAAGGATTGATCCCTCTGAGGTACCAGCTGCTTCACCTGTTACAATGAGAAAGCATTAACTGTGAGAGTTTATGACTGAATACTTCTAAAATAAGTAGAACAAATAAGGCTACAGTTATTAATTTTTCTTATTGGCCTGAAGATTAATAATTAAGATAGGATAATGAGACACCGTGTACCCTTCATGGATACCTGAAGGTATCTCACATGCTACAAATGCTTTTTTAGCTTATTCTTCTGGGCTTCCCTGGGACATACTGAATTTAGTCCTTATTGCTTGGTATTTATAACCCACAAAGTTCATGTCTTTGACCACATAAGTTTAGGTATTTGGTAAATTCATATATTCTACAAAATCATTCACCTCTAACAAATGAGTTCCTAAGGAAATAGTTTCTCTTTATACTTTATAATCCCTCTCCAGTAATTTTTTAAGGTAATAGCCAATTTCAGTCTTAATGGTCCCAAAGTTCCTAGATTTTTTACAGTTTTTCTGAAAAGCAGAAACAGAGTAGAAAGGACACATGAACTACTGCTTATACTGAGAAAAAGAATTCAGCCATTTTCTGTTCTTCTGACAGGCACCCACTGGCCTATCCACTGGCCAGATACCATCTCTATACTAGCACCAACTGGGTTCTTGTTCTCAGTGTAACTACACATATGATTGAAGAAAACAGTAATCTACAAAACCAGAAATCTTTGTTATAATCTCTGAAATATTTCATAATATATTATGAAAGCTAACTTTCTTTCTGCTACTTCTTTCATCTCAACATCAGCTTCTCATTCAATCTATTCATTTTACTGTACTTTGTGGATGTAAAATGTGTTCAATTGCATTTAATATGCTCCTGGTGTAATAAGTGATAACTTAATTTTATGCTGCAACCTCTTTCTGCTGTCCACGTTAGTAAATGTATTTAAGGAGAAATATTTAACTTGTGCTGGTTCCATGAGTTTTAAAACAAGAGATTGGTTCATTTTGGATTCTAACGATGTAGAAAAATTGATAGGTTTATTGTTAAGTTCTCTGAATAGTCTCAGTATTCCTAAACCAAAAAACAGTTACAACATTCTTCTATGCATTAAGCATACATTACCTTTTCCCACTTAGAACGAATCTCTTCCACAGTAACAGTGCTGTAAGGATTGCTTGCACTTATTCTCATGCTGTAACTCTGAATAACTTTTTCAACTTCATTCTGGATTGACAGTATGGCCTGTCTTTCACCATCTGCCTCTGGCAAAGTAGCTTTAAATTGATCATGTGCAGAGATTAAACTCTAAAATCAGAAACAGAGAGGGAGAGCATGAAAACTGCCATTTTCCTTCCAACATCTGGATCTGCTGTAAAAATAAGCACAGTTCCTTCTCTCTGACTCCCAGATACCCTGTCTACATGTACCTGCATGCTCAGGAACTAATACATGTAGATATATTCACGAAAAACCTGTCATCAGTTTTATCAAGACTATTGGTTCTTCTACGATTGTGGAATATTTCATGCCCATCAAAAAATAACGTTATTATAGACATCACCAATCACAATGTAAATGTCCAGATGGAATATCTTACCTATGTTGTACTCTCCAAGAAAGAAAAGGTTTCTTTTCTTGTCTTTCTCATGACTGTAAGCCATTAAAAAAAAAAAAAAAAAAAAAAAGGACAACTATTTACCTGAATTTCCTCTATGCTATGAACAATAAACATGTCCTGTAGGTCTTCCATAGCACCTTCCATCCAGTTGTTGAAAGGAGCAGCTCTTTTGGCAAACTCCAGGTGAAGCTGATCAATCGTTTCAAGCAATTTCTCCGTCCTCTGTATAGTTTGGAAAAGGTAAATTCCTTTTTATTAGGGTTAAGACCTAATTCTACACACATTCCTATGAACAAATTAATGCTTCATCTTTTCAAAAGCAAATGATTATATAATTGGGTGATTTCACCACTCGCTTTATGGCAATAGTACTGTCATGGTTTCATACTGATACTTTCATATCAGGCATTAAAAGGGATGTAACACCTTTCAAGGGTAACAGATGAAATGACTTGTTTTTGATTGTAATCTATCTGTAAATCCATTCAAATCTGCTCATCTTGCTTTAGTAATTTCTTTCAAGTATAAATTCATCCTCTCAACTGAGCTGATCATTGTTATATAGTTTACCTCCAGTGCCTCTCTTCTTTTCTGAGTAAGTGTTCCCAAGCTGTCCCATTGGTCACATATCTTTTGGCATCGATCATTGACACTTGCAGCATCATGATAATCCAGCTCACTAGAAAAAGTGAAGACAAAAGTCTGAGCAGCTTTCTGAGAGGCAGGAATGGTTGCATTGTGCATGCTATTCCACTGACCTTCAGCAGAGGGGCTGTCTGACATGGAAGTGGGTATTAAGCACAGGTGTGGAACTGAATTCCTCCATGTGGAAAAAAGCCTATGTATTTAACTGAGAAACAGATCTCAGCTTGTGTTCAACACATAATCCACCTCTAACAGGGGCTGCCCAGATCTGGGACACAGGGAACAATTTTCATCGTTCTCTCCAGGAACTTCTCACACACTAGAGCTGGTTAGGTACAGGAATCTGAAGAATCAGATTTGCTGCCAGTACAAATTAGTCCACCCAAAAGGAATGTAGCAGTTAGCACTGCCTTTTCAACTACTTAATATGCTTTTATTATCCTGACAGAAAACAACTTACTACGCTGCCTGGACTAACCTTTTAAGCCCTGTCCTGAGATTCCACAATTTCAGACTGAATTTTGGATCTCAGTGACAGATAATCCCCATGGTTCTGCTGCAGCCATCATGACTATAGTAAAATATGTGTAAGGCACTTCAGAAGCTCATTTTTACCAGTGTATCATCATCCGCTGAATTTAGCTCTTGGCTGCTCCTTGAGGACATTTTGCACAGTACTAAGCATTGCAGAGATTGTGATTATGTGACAATATGGCAATACGAAGCTAAGATTTACTCTAAGGCTTGAACAAGATGTTAAATGCAGATATAATTTGTTCTATCCTTTTCAACATCCTTCTCTAGGCAAACGGCATGAGGAATGTACAGATCACTTTCTCCAGTAACTTAGAGAATCAAAGAGGACCAAATGGGAGCAAAGACAGTTTTCCTCTGTGAAGGTACACTGTAGGCTGGGGCAGCACTTATACTTTTTCCTCTAATTTCAGTAAGAACAATATGGTTAGGGATAAAGCTAAGAAATATCTGGGTCATTCTGTTTCTTCAGATGTGCTGAAATCAATTGATCTTTAAAAGCAAAAAATGATAAAACAAGTGAAAACAGAATACCACAACAATTAAAAAAAACTACTCAGAATTGTACAAAATCTCATTATGTTTAAGGAGAGAGCTGCCCACACACTACACAAGGACATCTTAACTTAAAAATCTGCTTCCTCCTGTGAAGCAAGCCCTTCTGTTAACCTTCCAGGAATGTAATAAAAATCAGGTACTTGTTAAGAAACTGTAAAGCAGCAGCTTATATACAACAGGCTATGACATAATTCATTTCTGGAATGTTTCAGATGGAAGTTATTTTTCACATTTTAGCACACTGTGGCTATTAGGTGATGATCCTGTGTGAGCTGTGAGCTCACTAAGTGGATGGAACATGGAAATTTGTGCACTGAAGATGTGAAGACACTGAATTTCTTATTTTTTACCATTTTTTTTTTCTTATCAAGAATAAATGAAGCACCCCTGCACATGTGTTACAGAACATCGAAGAGAACAGCCTGTTTAGTCATTTGAAATCTACAGCCTTTGGAATTTATAAACAAAAATAGCATTAAGATTTTTCTGACCTGCAATTGTCTTACTTTTAAAGAATTAAAAATTTAGTCAGGTTTTGTCCGGATCCAGAGAAGCGTTTAAGTATGAGCTCACTTTATGAATCATGATAGTGTCACAAAAATAACCTGCTGAGCACCATGCTTTAGCACTGCTTCACAACCGGGCTCATATTATAATATGTGCGTAAGCACAATTTGAGCCCAGGTTTCCAGAAGCAAAAGGACTCTTCAAAACAACTACAGATAGTTGTCTTCTTGGCTGAAAATAAGTTGCTATACTAGAAGTTATGGATATTATAAAAATTATCTTGATTATTGAAAACATTGAAATGGGCACAGAAGACCATATGTGATTTCATATTATGACTCTCTCTAGTTCTGTTTAATATTTGCAGTGTCACAAATGGCAAGTCTCATTCTTAAAATCCCATTTTTTTCCAGCCTTGTGTACAGCGCCAGCCAAGTCTTTCCATACTTCACTGGCAAGGATTTCCAATTCCATACAGACTAGGACACATAACAGTTCTATAGCAACATCCTGGCTGGAATCACCCGCTTCACATGCACACACCAATCAACAAACTTTTAGCAACTTTATCTCATGGTTGACTTAACTGCTGCAGCAAAAAATACCAAAGCAGATAAGAAAACGCTATAACTGCGATGGTTCAAGGTCACATAGCAATTGTTTGGTTTCAAATGGTAACATTAGGCAGACAAGAGATGACTAAAGAGAAACGCAGAAGTGTACTGACTTGTAATTTAGACTTGGATGATGATTCCTATAAGGGTCTGATCCAGTGACCAAAAACAAACCAACAATAAGTTACCTTCATTAGCCCTTGGATAAGACACCAATGCACATTCCTTAACATTTAATTATTGCTCAACATTTCAATGAAAAAATATAACAGGAAAAAGAAAATACTTTTCCTCCATAATTTCAACAGCTCTCTGAAGAACTCTGCTGTGGATAAATAATTAAAGTCAACATTTCAACAGAAGTTGCCCCTTTGCTTGCAGCCAGTAATAAAACTTGATGTTTATAACCTTTCATTCAGTACTCTCCATAGGCAATAAGTTTTACTGGGCTACAAAGTCTCAGGGTGAAACCAGCACTGAATATTGAAAATAGTGGACTGGTAGCTGTGTGTATGGATTAGGGAAGACGTCAAAGTAAAGTATCTTAAAAGCAGTAGATTTTCAGCACCTTTGGTGCCAAGGCCACAGATATCTTGTTTAACTTCATGCAGCAAATTACTGAAACAACTGAGAAGAGACAACCCTAAAATAGACAGGATACAGTGTTCACTGGCCTCAGCAAAGGTAAAGGACACAGGGTTCAAAATACTGGTAAGCAGATGCTGTGCTACGTATACTACATTGCAAAACTAATACTTAAATAACAATGTAGGTGTTTCAGAAACATTCTGTAGCATAAAAGGAACAGATAACTTTACAGCAAAGATCGGGATATGTCAGAAGGTGTTTCGTAAGCTGACATAACCAGTGAAATCTGCATCTGTATTTTTTGAGCTTTCTTTCATACTAGCTACTCTTTCATACTAACTACATAGAGCATAGAAGTTCCACACGAATGTGCACAAGAACTTCTTTACGGTGAAGGTGACGGAGCACTGGAACAGGCTGCCCAGGGAGGTGTTGGAGTCTCCTTCTAGGGCGATATTCAAGACCTGCCTGGACGCCTACCTGTGTGACGTGGTGTAGGGAGCCTGCTTTGGCAAGGGGGTTGGACTTGATCTCTGGAGGTCCCTTCCAACCCCTACAATTCTGTGGTAGATACTAACAGTATTTACTCTGCCCACCAAACTTTTCTTTTCCTCATATAACCAATTCTTAAAAATAGCATTTTTCCTCTAAATTCATTTTAATTATACAGTTACTGTAAGCACTGCTGCTACCAGGTATGAACAACATTTTTAGATAGCTTGGTTTTCTAATGGTTAATGAATGTGGGACTGTTTATAATTTAAGGACCATTACAAAGTAAAAATGATTTTATTTATTTATTTATTTATTTATTTCTGAGTACTGTTTTGTCTGTTCAAGGAGTCAAGAAACTGAAACTTGGAGGCTTGAAGCCACAAGGAGGAGTCTGGGAATTTGATGCTGGCTCCTCTTTCAACCACTAACACACATTTGTTCCTGTTGGCTTTGCAGATTTGTGCTGTGGGTGAGCAATTAATTTAATTATGTGCCAGATGTTAAGATCAGGAGTAGTGCTACTGATTTACAGTACAAGACCACTGCAATTAACTTCATAAAATTATAAAGTCAAATGTCCTCAGCTTGGTGCACATATGACTTCACCAGAATGGAGACATCATTATCTAACACTACAGTCCTGACAGTGTGGGCAGAGCTTAGAAGACAAAACTATGCTTCGCCCATGTGAATTAACAGCTTTCCCACTAACAAAAGCTGACTTACCTATAAAGACAGACCCTAGCCACAATAACTGCACAAACACTCAGGGCTTCTGTTACCACAGAAGTGTCTTTCAGGCACAAACCTTGGCTTTTCACACCTCTGAACTTCCTAGCTGATGTCAGTATAGCTAAATAAGTTGAAGACTTGTTCTCCCAGCTTAGTACTCTGGGCATAGTATGCTGAGTGAGGAGGAGAGGTTGTGTGTTTGCTTGCCTTGGAGTACACTAGAGATGATTAAATCTTCAGAGATGTCATTGGATGATCCAATACCGATATAGAAAGGATAATTTAAGGATATTAGGTCTTTTTAAAGGACCGATATATTGTGGGAAAATATAATAGATTTTAAATTGAAGATGTTTGATCTGCAATTTGTCTAACTGCTAGTTTTTTATAGGTTAACTATATTTTATAGGTTATATTAAAATAATATATTATTTTATAAGTTAACAATTTATAATCAGTACCTCTCGGCAGACCATATGAACTAAGAAACAGATACCTCCAGCATTCCCATGAACACACAATGGACTCATTAGTAGAAGAAAAGATTATTTTCAAATTGAATTTGAAAATGCTTGTTTTCAAATATTTTTGGTCAGTTGAATGTCTATATTTGGTTGGGAGTAGAGGGGAGATGAGGGAAAGGTCTCAGTGACCAGCTCAGATAATATACTTATGAAGCTATCTCTGGAATTCTTACGTTGGTACCTATGACACTATCAAATTCATTGGAAAGAGTTTATCGCAAAGTTAAATGTCAGCAGCTGCAAGCCTTTAAATGGAACATACTTCAGCTCCTGGGCAATGGCAGCGATCTGTTCCACCCTGTCCTGGTGAGCAGCCAAATCGCTCTCAAAAGCCTCATGTTTCCTCAACATGGCACGGACTTCTGTCAGAGTCGCAGATTCATAATCCTTCTGAAGTAAGATCTGCTCTTTGCCTGTAAGAGGAAATTACATTATTAGTCTATTTTTACTAATTTATGAGTTAGAACAGTGGTAAATTCAGTCAACTTTTCTTAGCCGAGGCATGGTCAAAAGCACATGTATGAGATGAAGTCCCTGCCCCACTGAAATGAGTGGCAATTTGTCAACATAATAGCGTTAATAAGGAGAGTAAAATATCTTTTAAGGTCTCTCAGTAATCCCTTGATTCTTGCACAGGATGATTATTTGTGTCTACAATAGCTAGTATTGCATTACTTAAGAAACTGGCATAAAGTGGTATATTAGCAAACTATATAAATAGCTGGACTATCTGACAAATCTTTCAGAGTGTATTACTGATTTACCATACCAGAAATCACACTACTAGGCTCAGCTTCACTCCTACTAAGGAACTGTTACTCTTTTTCATGTTCTGCTTTCAATTCATTATTAATTTCAGCACTTCCCTGCCAGAATTAGAGATACACAGCTGCATTTTGTATCAATTACTGAATTTTAAGTGGAAAATGCCAACATAGCTGCAAGAGAAGCAAAAATGAAATCAGAAACTGAAATATTACTTCTCAGTAACTCCTGTGTTGTAGAAAAACCTAAACAGACAGCCTGTGAAACTGCAGCTTGCCATATGACATTACATAGCTCTGCAGATTCTAGAGCCAGAAGGGACTATTGTTTCACTTGCTATGTACAAGCCTATGTGAATTTTTCCCTGTATAATAGCCATACCACGTCACCATGAGTAGAATATCCTCAGAAAATAGGCTCTCAAGGATGATAAATGCTGCAGTTTCTTTTCTAGTGTATGTTTGGTAACTTTTTACTGCTATGCATGCTTCTAGCAGCCATGTTATTGGATAGTCTCAGTTTAACTTTCACAGTGTGAAAAGACTATAGCTGGAAAAAGCCAAAAGTGTGGCAGAAACAGGAAAGTGTTTGTCAGGGCCAAAAACAAACAACCAACCAAACAAAATAAGGATGATATAGGGTCGCTATGCTTAACGGCATCAACAAAACTTTATGTTGGTGTTGTAAAATAGATGGTCCTGTAGCCATTACAACTACACCTAAGGTTAGGCCATCTTCAAAAAACAGAGCCACACATGGGGTATAATCCAGGGTATGGAGCAAAGCAAAACTGAGTCCATCATCATGCAGTTTACATGAACTACTAAAAATCAAGATGGCCAAATGATTAGTTACCAGAAGAGCTCTGTTAATAATTCCACATTCAACCAGCCATAGATCCCAGTTTATTTTTGAGTTTCAAATGGAGAACTGAATCTCTGTACTCACTGCACTCCTGGCTGGATCACAGGTGTACAAACGCATAGGAATGCATTACAAGTAAAAGCCTTTAATCCTTCATTGGATAGGCTTAATAGGTTTGATTCACTCCCTTATTAGAAAAGAGTATGATTTTCACAGTTATATTTCATTAGCAACATGCCTATGACTGTAGGCAACAGAACCTCCAATTTTATCTGTAAGCATTTTACTTTTCTAAAGCTGCCCAAGCTAATTTCTAGAGTGCTCCTGGTTGGCAAACATCCATCATTGGCAGTTCAACCTTGAAGGTTAAAATGTGAAAAATGTTAGAAGCCATCTCTGCTTACCATATGCCCACTGCTCATGAGTGGAAGCCTTCTGTCTAAATTTCTCAGCCAAGTGTTCAAGTCTTTCCAGTCTTCGTATTTCATTCAGCAGCCACTCTTCATAGCCTTTCTCAGCTTGTTCAAGTCTCTGCCAAGCGCCAGCAATATCCTTTTAAGAGAATACGTGAGAAAGAGTGAATGAAACTATAATCTTTTTTTATCCAAATTGGCAGATTTCTGATTCGCTCACAGTTTTTCTTCCAAAAACAAGTCAGGATGTCCAGATTTTGCCAAACACCAGAATCATAGAAAATGTCAGTTGTCAGGCAGCTCTGGAAATCAGATAGTTCAAACAACTGCACCTGACAAAGCATCCCGAGCAAGGGAGTTCAGGATCGTGAAAGAATCCTCTACACAAATGGTTTTCAAGCAAAATTGTTTGTTCGGTGTCTTCATGACACGTTAGTTTTACCTCTCATGTTCCAAGTACATGTTTCTTTTGCGATGTAGTTGTCCATTATCAGAATTAATGTGCTGTGCTCTCAGAAGCTGACAATAACAAAACAATTAGTATTAAGAAGACTTGATCCTTATTTTATCTGGAATACCAATTCTTTTCATTTCTGTAGTGTAAAGAGTACAGGTCTGCTGCATTCCCCAATAATGTTCTGACCCACAGTTATTATCTTCAGAAAAAATAGAAGCATTTTTTGAGCCACAGTTGTTTCTCTGTGTCTGCTGAGTAAAATGTCAGTGAAACCAGCAAGTTTTGCTTAGGGAAAAAAAAAGGAAAAAAAAGGGAAAAAAAAGTAGTTAAGTAAACCAACAGGCTCAAAGAAAGCTCTGTCTCAAGAGAGTTTGCTACTGAGGAAAGTTTTCAAAGAGCAAGGAGCATATATAAGGGAATGAAAGATTTTAGAACGAAAGGGAATGTTTAAGAGAGTGGTTTGATATTGACAAAGTGCAGCAAACCAAAGTTTCTGAGCATGGCTCAGAATGGTAATTCAGTCCTTCATATTGAAATTTTTGTGAGAAGATTGGTAGAAAGGAGAATGGAATATCAATGCCTCCTTTACTTACTGAAACCATTTTTCCCTCTGATGGCATGAAAGCTGGTCGATTGCTGATTCTCAGTTTTGTCTGCAGGGTGTTGAAATTGATCTCCAGCTGACATTTCTCTTGAACTTTGGGAGGTTTGTGTTTGCGGCGGTAGTCCCGGAAATCTTCTAATTTCTTCTGCATGGCCTGCATTGTCTTTTCCGGTGTCCTGTTTTCCAGCCAAGGAATTGTCCTGCGAATCCATTCTAAAAGCTTTCAAATCAACACAAACAATTGAAATTAAGGCAATGGAAGAGCAACCAAAAAGAAGATAATACTGAAGGCATAAATTTCAATCATGTTTGCTCCATCTTACTGTTGTTAACTTCAGTTGGAGTCAGTGCCCTAATGCCAAGTAAGAACAACATTTTCTCAACAGAAAGATAACCTTAACGTTCTCAGATATTCTCAATACCTCTGGAAATATCTTGACTTTCAGGATATGAACATGGACATGCATGTAAGGTGACTCCAGGTAATTAAAACACAAGGTTACCCAGCATCACTGACCACTTTCAAAAGTATTGGTATTGATGTCTCAAATAGTCATAGTTCATAAATCAGAATGGACATCAGTCAAGTAACTCAAGACATGCATATATTTTTATGCAGGATTAGTACCAATCCTGCACTACTCTTTGCATCTATGTTTGTGTGTATGTTTTTGGAGGTTGTGCATTATAAACACAAAGGAGCTCTCACTTGTGTATTATATATCTGCAGTCCTGACACAGTAAATTTTCCAAATACCATGAAAAGATGAGAAGCTGACTCAAAGTCTGCAGTACATACTTTGTGAAGAAAAATTACATTACCTATGTTTTGGGGGAAAAAAAGCAGTCTTCTGGTTATAATCAAAAACAACACAAGCAGCGTTCATCATTCACTGGCTGTCTGTGTTCACAGGTGTTCTATGAACACCCTGAGACTCTGCTCAGGTGCAGCTTGCAGTACATAAAGCCAATGGGCTTGCTTAGAGTAAAAGAATCCTGTATGTTCCACGTGTGGTGATGGAAAAGCTATCATTGGAGGCCACAGAGACAGCAAGCTCCGTGGCAAAGGACTGACCTGATATTTGACATTTTTGGGATACTGAACTTTGTACCCTACAACTGATATTTACCTTTGTGATATTTTCACTTTCTGTCTTGCACACAGTGTGTGAATCTTTCAGCTTTCAGTATTTCATGAACACAATTATCACCATGTTACAGGAAAGGTTGTCTTTACCTCACTTGCCAGTCTCTCATACTCTTCCATCAACCTCTCATTTTCTTGATTCACAGCAAGCACCTTACAGATCCGGTTTGCTGCAGTCTCAGCCTATAAAACATAGCAAATAAACAGGACATACTTGTAAACATTCTGAGAAAGGTACAGGCTTGGAGAAAAAAAGAACACGGCAGCTGCAAATAAAATCACATTGGTTTATAATTGTTGATTTATGCTTCTGGGTTATCCTCATGTACTTACAGACCGTGGTGGTCTTAAATAAGGCATAGATTGGCCCAGAAGTCTCTGAGTTGTACAATGAAGCCTTATTATACAAGGGGGAATTTCCCACTGTCATTATAGTTGTTTAATAAATACTGCACTTTCAAAAGCAACTTAAGCCATTCTTGAAGTTATCTAATTAGGTTAATTTTTTAAAGCATGCTAAAAAGGCATTAGGTTTGTTAGCTACACAGGAAACACTGGATGCAATTCAGGGGACCCACATGCACATACACCCTTGAAAATCAATACAGCTTAACTACTGACAGCAAATCTTTTCTAGACTCTGGCCAAATTTATTTCTGAAAGCACTGTAGCTCTGCTGTATTTAAAACTGACATTAATAGTTTCACATCACAAATTTATACTTACATACAAATGTGAATCTAAAGTATATCCAGTCAACTAAAAATAGTATTTAGAATCTTTCTTTTCTATTAATAGCAAAACCTGCACACCCAGATAGAAGAGTGCACAACAGCATAGCTGTGCTACAATATGGCATAGAAGGCCTACCAGATAGAAGGGGAAATTCAGCTCAGAGGAAGAAGGAAAAATATCAACTACTTTAAAGTATTTTTTAAGGTTTGTTTTTTTTTTTTTCTCCACATATGTTGGATTGTGTTCATTTGTAGACTAGAAATGTAAGAAATACAGCAATCAGAAATGCAACATTTGTTATAATACTATCCCACATAATAAATCTTCTGCTGATGCTCTTGCTTTTGATACCAACACTTTGGTCTAGAAATAACTCCACTGGCTTCAGTAGGAGCACAGGGAAACTTCTGTGCCTCTCCACATCTCAAGGCAGCCCTAAATTACTACTCAGCATGAGTAAGTTCAGAATACTCTCAGCCTTCAAAAGTCAAACATGCTTTTATGCAGCAAAAGCATAAGATGTTGATGGAGTGACAAACAACCCTATTTCACAGTATCCTCAAATAGATTTTCTGAAATGGTCTTTACAATCACCAAACAAAGACACTCAGAATCACAAATATCTACTAGAAAACTTGGTACACAACATTTAATTAGAACAGGCTCAGTGTTGGTTAAGAACAAGTATTAGTACAAGTATATAATACTTGCAATTGTTAATTAAAACAGCAAGTACAAAAGTAGTGAGTTTGAAGTTTTTCAGGGGGGGTTGTTTTTTTGTTTTGTTATAAATATAAACCAGTGTGGAAAAGTGAAACCATCAAAAACACAGCAACCTGAAGGGACAATCGATTAATACCTGCTCTGCTCCAGCAAAAGCATGGTAGAAGCAGGACACATATGTCATGATAGCTCTCTCATCGGGTTTGGGAGTGTTCACAATATCTATAACGTAGGGGAGAAATGAAAACAAAAACCAAAAAGAAAGTAGAAGGAATAGAAGACAGGGTGAATAAATAAAAGCACAAGATAGTTGTCACTGCAAATGTTTTCCTGTACATAGATAGCTCTGTACTCTGGAACATATACAAAGCTGAAATAAATGCAGTTTTAGTTTGATGGGCGTTGATAGAAAAACAAATCCATGCTCTAGAAATTCAAGACAAACTCTTACAAAAAATGTGGAATTTTTGATCTTGCAGTACTGTCACAGAGGAAATTACCTTCATTTTAAAAAGGACTATGTGCGTAATAATTGGCATGAACACCGCACTGACTAACACAGAGAAAAGACAAGCTAGATTTTGGCCTCGGGAGATCTCCTCTGGAAGCTACATATGGATCAGTTTCAACTCTAACATTATATATCAGTACTCCCTGCATTACTGATACCTAAAATACATCCAACTCTCTGATTTGCCTTGTCTCTTCTACTTCCACTTTTTCTTATCAGAACATGATTCCAAGGCTCCTCTGAGATGTCTGTGTGTTTTCCTGTCTGTTTTGTATAGCAGTGATGTTTTATGTTGCTGATTGTACTTACCATTGAGTACTTAATATTTTAAAAAACAATCCTGAAAGCATAAGAAAAGGATTCATTTTCTGAGCATCTGTTATGAAGATTTTGACATAAGCAACAAGAATAATATCCAGCAGGCAAAAAAGATGAAATTCTGCTATTGGAATAGCTTTATCACCGTAAGCTTATTTTCTTCTAACATTTTAAAGTGCTTCTAATCAAAGCACAAAAATTCAATCAAAGGATATTAAATAATGTCCTACCAAGTCTGGTGATCAGATGCCAAAAACCTACTGGATATTATCAGTAAATATACAGGAAGATGAGAGGAAAGTTTGTATCTAGAGAACAAATGGATAGACTACTACTGGCTCTACAGAGACCATCTCACAGAGAAAAGCAGGCAACAGGGAATGAGCTCAGCTCTAAGATGCTGTCCTAAGAACTACTGAGGGAAAGATCAAAAGAGGGGGGAAAAATCGCTGAAAGAAACAACAAAGAAGGTGGAGGGTGAGATCTGATCTATCTACAACCTCACCTTCTGAGCACCAGCAAATGCATGATAGTAACAGGAAACATAAGTCATAATAGTTCTTTCATCAGGTCTGGCAGTGTTTACTATATCTGTGTAGAGAGAAAAGGGTTTACTGCTCAGAATTCTTTGAGGTACTTCCATTAGATTATACTGATGATGCCAGTGCTACATAGGTTAAAAATAAGTATATCATCCTTCATCCTGACTCAATTTACTGATTTCACTGTGAAGATCTCTAAGTTTTAGGAATTAAAAATGGAAAATACTTTAGGCACATTGAAATGGTATAGCATCTGAAGATGGAGACTATTCAGAAAGTATTGCCAATTTCTGTTCTGGGGAAACTTCTAGAGCAGATGGTGTGGCTCATAAATCTACCAGATTCACTTTCACTGCCACTCCAGAGCAACTTCATCTAAATTAATACTACAAGAAATGCAGCCATCAACAGTCACAAAATAAGAGCATATATTAGCAAAGGATCCTTGTGACTGACAAAGTACTGATGTATACTGGAAACCTGCAGAACTCCTGCAGTTCAGAAATACATTTTGTGCTAAGAAAAGCTTGGATATTTTTCTTTTGCTATTCCTGAGCCAGTCTGTCTCTTTAGTGACTGGTATAAATCACATAAGAGTTTGGCTTAGTTGGCTGACAGCTTTATCCCTATTAGAACAGGGAAGATTAAAAGCCTAGAGAGGGTGTGACTGAGGTATGAATGCATGAGTAAAAGTTGATATTTTTGATTACTTGACAGACAATGGCAGAAAAAGGTGGTTTTACACCAATTACGCTTGAATGATGCTTATGCAAACTGCAGATTTTTGCCACTGTAAAAGTGAGAAGATAATAGTGTGAAGATCCATAAATGAGATGACAATTTTAACAATAACAGAGAGATTTTCTAACTTCAGGACCAATGTATTTACTGGTTTGAAGCACTGTCACATGTTCAGAAGAAAACACATTTCCACTGAAAATACAAGGGCAAAAATTCATGACGCGTACTCAAGAGTGTGCTAGAAGCAGCATGATTTCACTCCCCCCACATAACTGTCAAGAATATTACAAAGAGCTAGAGAATATTGGAAATCTGATGGGGGTGAGGGTGGGGAGAAGAGGGGCAGAAATTTTCCATGCATTTAATGTCAAGAGAAAATGAGTGAAAGGAGAACAATAGTACAAGTTCAATAGTAAGGAGGTATCATGTCCGTTTATTCTTTGCACCACGTACCAGAGTATAATAATCAAGTGGAGCTCAAAAGGAGAATTGCAGTTCAAATAATCAAAACCAAGCACAGGTGAAACCAAGAAAAATATTCAGTTGGAATATTACAAACTGGGTTTTCAATCTCATCCTGTATTGCCCTAACTTTCCTGCCTGCCAAAGACTTTAAGGGAAGTGGACAAGATGAGTCTGTGTGTTTTGCATAACTGCCATGTTATCACAACTCTACTGTAAAGTCACCAGAAGCACTCTCTTGGAGAAGAATACTTTGAACTAGTGTAAGCAAATTCCAGTATTGTTGCACTATTTTTTGCTTGAATACAAAAAGGCTGGTTATCTTGAAGAAATCCAGGAAATGTTATGTATCTCCTTGTTATCTGTAGACAGATTGAAAGATTATTGGAGAAAACAAATAATGAAGCTATTAGTTCAAATTGATTCCTACAAAAAGTGTATAGTTAAATAAATGTCCAAATGTCAAGTCCAAAAATGGACTTGATGGATGGACCACTCACTGGATAAGGAATTAGCTGGATGGTTGCTCTCAGAGAGCTGTGGTCAATGGCACAATGTCCAAGTTGGAGATCAGTGATGAGTGGCATTCCTCAGGGATTGGTGCTGGCACCGGTGATATTTAACATCTTTGTAGGCAACATGGGCAGCGGGGTTGAGTGCACCCTCAGTGAGTTTGCAGATGACTCCAAGCTGAGTGGTGCAGTTGACACACTAGAGGGAAGGGATGCTATCCTGAGGGACCTGGACAGGCATAAGAGGTGGGCCCGTGCCAACCTCATGAAGTTAAAAAAGCCAAGTGCGAAATCCTGCATCTGGGTTGGGGCAATCCCAAGCACAGATACAGGTTGGGTAAAGAATGGCTTGAAAGCAGCCCTGAGAAGAAGGATTTGGGGGTGAGAGTTGATGAAAGTCACAACAAGAGCTGTGAGTGTGGCACTTGCAGCCCAGAAGGCCAAATGTATCCTGCATTGCATCAAGACAAGAATGACCAGCAGGTCAAGGGAGGTGATTCTGCCCCTCCACTTTGCTTTCGTGAGCCACCACTTGGAGTACAGCATCCAGTTCTGGGGCCCCCAACACAAGAAGGACACAGAACTGTTGGAGCAGGTCCAGAGGAGGGCCACAAAAATGATGGCTGGAGCATCATCCTACAAGGACAGGCTAAGTGAGCAGGGGCTTTCCAGCCTGGATAAGAGAAGGCTCTGAAGAGACTTTATAGCAGCCTTCTGGTACCTACAGGAAAGCTGGAGAGTGACTTTTTATAAGGGCAGGAAACAACAGGATAAGGGGAAATGGTTTTAAACTGGAAGAGGGTAGGTTTAGACTAGATATTAGGAAGAAATTCTTTACTGTGAGGGTGGTGAGACACTGGAACAGGTTGCCCACAGAGGTTCATGGATGCTCCCTTCCTGGAAGCATTCAAAGCCAGGCTGGATAGGGTTTTTATCAACTTGGTCTAGAGAAAAGTGTCTCTGCCTACAGTAGGGGGTTGAGAACTGGATGATCTTGAAGGTCCCTTCCAACCCAAACAGTTTTATGATTCTAAATGGGAAGAAAACAAGCTTGCCTGAACCAAGTTCTTTCACCAAAGTCATGTTATCAGTAGTATATTTTAAAAGTTACTTCTATTTCTTCCTGGTCTTCTCATCTAAAAATATAAATATGCTTTAAGCTGTTAACAGTTGTATTCTCTTTTTTAATCATAGATTATACTTTCTTATAGGCAAGGATTATCTTTTCATTCTATATTTGAACCTCATTTCTCAATGGGGTCACATGCTGATCTTGGGATCCAAAGTGCTATAGTAAGTACAAACAACAGCAAAAGAATAAAGCATGATGAAAAAGTGAGTGGAACTATCCAATATATGTAGAACAAGAAGGAAAAGACTGTTTGAAAACAAAGCAGAAAGGAAAAGTTTCTCCATGACCATTCAATTGGAAAGAACGATGAAAATTTGCTAGATACAAAACAGAAGTTTTATAATCTCTTGCTTATGAGTAATGCAAACTTCACAATAGCTCTCACCTTCTGCATCCAACATCTTAGGGATATCCAGATGTTTTTCAGCAATTTCCATGGCAAGGTTGATATTTCCTATGGGGTCATCCTGCATGAACAAAGAAAACACAAGTCAAAATTACAGTTTTTTCTTTGAAGCAAGACTACTGCAGTAGGTGCACAAAAACTTACTCTGCTTTTCTCAATTGTAAATTAGAATCACAGCTACTGTTCTACAAAAAGCAGAGTAGGGGTATATGGCCCTTTGATCTATCTACTACTGTTCTTTCAAAGGTAAACATTAGTAAAGACACTAGAACCCTGTAATTCTATAAACGCTCCAATACATTCGGAAGGGAAATGTAGATAACATATGCAACATATACTCATAAAGAGCTAATTCTGAATGAAGCATTGCAGTAAAACAGACAGTCAAGGTCTCTGGTCCAGTAGGGTATACTAGACTGTTCATCACAGAATTAGTTCATCACACTTTGACACCTAGTAAACATTGTATTACAGTGATAAAAATTCTATTGTGATAACAGTTCCTCTGTTGGTCCAGTGTATGCATGGAAAAAAGGAACCACAAACAGAACAGCTACCCAGAAGGAGCAAAATCTCCTAGTTTTGACTTGGAGAGACAAATTTGAAACTAACGTGTAAGCTGAATTTTAGAGCTGTTGATAATGATGAGTTTTCTCTTGTTTAGAGAGTTTGATTTTGTTTTTTGAAGGAAAAAAAAAAAAGGAAGCAGTGAAAAAAATTCAGTTGAAAAGCACACATTTTGTTTCTAACAGTACCAACAACTGCTCACAAGAGAAGACCACGTCAGATGAGGGATGCCCTGAAGTCAGGCTTCTAATATCAGCTTGGAGCAAAAATATCTTACGTGAAGCGGCAGTTCATGATATTAATGTTATTATTTTCAAGTATTCAGAAACTGCTAAATGATCACAGCTACTATGGACACTGTCAACATCTACAGAGATAGTTTAGAAGGACAGGGCAGAGAAACAAAAATGGAGAAGCTGGAGGGGAGTGGAAAAAATTAACATGTTTGCTGCAGTGAACTTACAGGGCTTCTGTTGGATTACAAACACTCCCTGTAAAAGGATCTAGACACAAGCATGCTTCTTTTGTCACTTTGAAATGGACCTATTAGGATTAGTTATAATGAAATGGGAGTAATTACTTAGATATCATGTATATATGCCAGGTATCATAATAAGTAATAATGCCTTAACAATTTGGTTATAGTGGAACACAAAGTCTCTCACCAAAAGTTCTCACTTCATCATTTAGCAGTTTTGAGCATCACTGACATAAGAAGAAATCTGGACAATATTTAAAACCCATCAACTTACTTCTGCTGTTACATGACACACTACATGTAATACAACATTTACTAAATATGTATGCAAAAACTCTTGCTGAAATTAAATGGAAAGGAATAAACTAAATTTGAGACCTACTGACTTGATTAAGACACTTTGCTTATGGATGAGTGATGGGCACCTCCTATTTGTGTGCCTGGTACTGTGTCTATGAGTAAATGCTGATCCATAGAGAAATAACTTTATTTAAAATCAGCGCATTCTGGAGATCCCAATCACCCATACTTTTAAACAAAACTCTATAAGCCACAGTAACTAAAAGTCTCTGCTACAACTAGAGAAATACCTTATCTAATTTGTCATAGTCAAGAAGATCGGGCCTGTGTCTATGAATAAGGGCGTTGAAAGCAAGGCCATCTTTCCAGCTACAAATTCACACAAAGCACATTGGTGAGAAAAATAAAAGACAGCATGCAAGAGATAAGAAACCAAGAAACAGGACACCAAGACAGCTGTTAATGTAACCAAAATGAGTAGTCAGTCAAATGCAGACAGGACAGAAAAGCACGATCTATTTTAGGATTTTTCTGCATGTGCTTTACGTGCCACAGCTCAGCCTCAGTTTGAAACCTGACCTGTTCTTATTTTGGAAACCTCTAAAAGGGAAATAGTAATGCTGAAGCAGATCTGCTTATGTGCTATTCCCTTTTCTTAACATTCATATGTAGACTGGTTTTACCAAGAAGTTTTCTGTACCACGTTCCACTTTTCTAAGTGCAAA
The DNA here is from genome assembly GCF_054131305.1 of Coturnix japonica. Lineage (NCBI taxonomy): Eukaryota > Metazoa > Chordata > Aves > Galliformes > Phasianidae > Coturnix > Coturnix japonica. Next base: position 36,746,717 of record NC_140665.1, read on the forward strand.
CTCAGTCAGACTAACTTGTCTGTGCCAAGCTTGGGTGCATGTATGCAGAGACAGGTAGTTTAGCTATTCTATCCACCTGTCCATCCATATGAAAGGAAGTATATAGAATTAAAGAATCCAGTACTGACAGTTTGTTTGTCCTTTTGTTCAGATCTGCAGTTGTCTTAACAACTGCCTAAATTAAACAGTGCGTGTTGAAGTTCATTTAATTTTCACTAAAATTTGAGGGTTCCAGCACAAATTTAACATACTATAAAGCAGGCAAAAGTTTTCAAATTTTCTTCTGTCATCTTTTCCACCACAAAAGGGTTTCTCATAAGAGCTGATTCCACAAGTAAAATGAATCTATCATAAAGGGGAATAAAATGAGAAGTATTATCTAAGATTTACCAATTTCTCTCACCAATTAGAAGTGGCACTCAACAAATTAAATCCATGATTAAGGTTTCTGTTTCATTGTTATTCACAAAAGAATCCAAAATATGTTCACTTTGGAGGAAGAAAAACATATGAATTTATTGAGATCTTGCACGAAATGCCAACATGCCACTGTCTTTTCAGTTTTTATTCTTCAGTAATACGACTCAGAAATTCCAAGATTATAACTTGATTTTCATTACTCACTCTCAAACCAAAGTAGCTTGCATCTTTTAGAACAAATTCATTTTTCCACGTAACAAATTGGGCCTGTAACCCCCATGCGATGCTACCTAAATAAGTTACGGTATCTATCTCATCTGCACTTTCTGGAAGGATAGTTAGAAGTGTAATGAAATATTAAGTAAGAACTAGTGGATATTCTCTATGGAATCCTAACAACTGCTTATTCCTAGGGCAGAGTTTGTTCTAATCAATCTTACAATTAATTATCTTGTCCTTGTTTACAGCTCTGCAATCTACAGTTATTTACAGCGGACACATAGCAGAATGGTCTGTACCACATATCAGTTGTGAATTGAGAATTTCAGTGTATTTGATTTAACATCCTTACGGCACGTCATAAAAGACAAACTGCCTGGCTGCTGAGAAATGGATTTTCTGCAATTAATATTGAAGTCGTTGTAGCGGATAGGAAAGAACAACAAGGGACCGTCACAGCCTCCTTTCCTCTAAACAATATTTTTTGGAGTGAGCATAAAAGTTAGTTAGAATTAGTATGTGCTCCTCAGCTTGTCATTTAGGAAACAAAGTAAGCAAACCAGAAGTGAACCAAATCACTGCAGGACAACATGCTCTACCGTCCAGACTGTTGACCTTATTTAGCTTGGAGTAGTCAATAAGATCAGGTCGGTGTCTGTGGATAAGTGCACATAATCCAAGGCCATCTTTCCAGCTTTACAACAGAGGAATAAAAAAAAAAGAAAGGAATGGAATAAAGTAATGAATAAAGTCACAGCATTTTACAGTTTGATCCTCGCTCAAGGCTTAAAATGAAGCAGGAACCCCCACCCCCACCCCCTGTTAAATCCTGACAATTATGTTCTGTCAACTCTCATTCCTCTGAGCTTTTTATTTCAGATAATTTCAATGACACAACTACATTGTGCTCATAGAAGTATGAAGTAAAAAAATATCTCAGTTCATTTAAAAAGTTCCACAGACATGACAGGTCAGTCCTGAAGTCTGACACTTAACTGTGACTTCATGTCCACTACCTTTCGAAGCAAGAATAGAAAAGGAATAGAGCTGTGAATAACATCTATTTGGAAAGATTATGAGAGGCTCCTTTCAGCTAGAAGCAATCACTCTGGAAGATACTTTATGACAACAGATCACTAGGACTGTGGGCTTGAGTTTGTATGCTGTGCAGTACCTGTGTGGTACTAAAGGTAGACATAAGGTAAAAGCTGTTGGAATACCTGTCATTGAGAAGTCTAGATAAATCATTTAAATAATATAACCACATTGAATAAAAGCGTAATATATCTAAGCAGAAACTACATGCACTGTAAAACATAAAATCATTCAGAAGCTAGAACTAAATCAAAAGGAGCACCAAAGTAACCAAAATTTTCCAAAAGACATAGACTAAAATGGTCTGGACAGCAAAAATCTCCACTGCTCTAAAGCAGTTGTATAAGAGAAAAAAAACCCTACGCAAATATCAAATCAAGGTACTTCTGTTTGACATGTTTTCCCCACGCCATGTATCAGAGCCAGCATATGTACACATAAACACTAAGATTCTGGTACCATAATTAATACTACTCCCTGCATCCATATAAAGCTTTACTAAAATACACTGCTATACTTTCAAGGCAAATAAAACATTACAAATTTGAGATTTCTCAAGGCTGTAGGGACTGTACATCAAATTCTTCCATCTGTGGATGCACAAGTGAACTGTATCTTCTCTATCACTATTACACGTGCTCTTAGAGCTTCACAAGACGAATGAATTCTACAAACCCAAAACATTGTGATACAGAGCCCTGGTAAGTTCTCCAGAGGTTTCAAGGAAGGTAAAATCCCATGGTTACACAGTGCAAATGGCAGATCACACATCACAGATCCACATCAGGTGGATCACCAGCACAGCTACAGGAACCAGCTGAGTGAAGTCCCAAAAGCAAGTAGCCTATGTATGGTCTGGAGGTCCCTTTACAGGCCTTACTAGATGTGCAGAACCACAAGACAGAGCTTCACTAAATTTTGCAGCTTAGGTAATGATCCTGATGATGAAAGTGAGTGTATTTTAAATGCTACTGCTGGGTAATGACTCACTTTTTTGGTTCCTTATTTATTATTATTTTACAAAATAATGAAGATTGATTCATCAAAATGAAACGTCTGTGCTGAACACATTGGTGTTTTTGCCAAGACCATCCTATACCTACCAGTGGCTCTCATTTAAAAGTAGTCATTTGTTACATCATTATGCATTTAGATATTGCCATATACAAGGGACATCTAAGAGTATCATATGTTTGTTCTGTGTGGAGTAGGGATGTTTTGTTTCTTAAATAGTAACTCCATAAACAGGATAAATAGCACAGAAGGCTAACCAAGGTAAGACTGAACACACACTGTAAGAATTTGAAGAAAAGCCCACGTTAACAGTGAAGAGTGAAATTCACTTATGCAATTATGGGGGGAAAAACCTGACCTAGCATAAGACTGCTTCTAAGCTCTTGAAATAATGAAAGTTTACCTAAGATGGAAGTTCTGAATGTTGACATTTCTATAAGGAGCAGTTTTTCTTTGACACCACAGCAGCAGCCCTTCTTTGGCAGAGGTCTCTGTAACAGACACCAGAGCATAAGAAGATGTAAAAAGAGTTCAAGTAATTCTTATCTTCTCATCTTAAAGGTGGGCATTCACCAAAAACTGGTTAGCATAAACTAACATTTAATCCTAAGAGACAGTCATGCAAATGGACTAGAGAGGCTCCATTATGACAGAGACATCAGTTCAACCGGAACAACTCAGAGTCCTGGCCTACATAATATTTCCAGAATATTAGCAGTTTAAGAAATTACATTAATCGGGCAGCAGAACATACACTTGGAGAAAAATGCTGAATACAAATGTAATAATTGAAGTAAGCACAACAGATTCAGTTGGTGCCTACATGAAACGTGCTTTTGCACTTCTGCTTATGCAGAAGAATAAATACAGGATAAATCATTATTTGTATGCTGTGAGCATCCGAGTCAATGAGACTTCTAGGTCTACAGCTAACATTTGACAATGATAGGCAGGACAGCACGCTAACCTTGAATTGGCACTAGTTGTGTTGAAAACTGAGATTAGTTCCTAGCAACCCAGACTTTTCAGGGGATTTTAAAGAAAGCTTTAAAAACAACACGCTCTTTGGAGACAGTTACCAACTGAATGTTAAGAAAAAATCCTGAAGCAGAGGAAAAAAAAACATGACAGAGAGATATAACATAGTCAGATATCTTTGCAAGGAAGGATAGAAATGCACAAGTCTAGAAAAGCATTTTGAAAATAGGACCACCACACAGAGTACAGCATAGATTCAGGCCACTGAAACTCATGAACGTAAACTTGTTTCTATCTATCTTATAACCAAGGGACATGACCAGAACTTCTCCATTTTAGTAATTGTTTCTTCCCTCCAGAAATGTATTTTGTCACAAAGCAGAGATATCACTTTCTGTGAAAAAATAATTCATTCTTAAAACACTCATCGCACTTGTGTACAATCTATTTAATAACACTGTAGAACAAATCTCCTGTTTAACATGGAAGCGTTACACTTACCTTCCACTGAAATATCTTGAATAGCAAAGCGGAGGATGATGGTCCAGATCATACCCAGAGTCATTTTCACATTGCCGTCAACAATTTCTAAGGTGGAAAAAGATAAATTCGTATATTTTAAATGCAATTTTTCTTTTCTCCTAAACATATGTATCTAGTTAATATGTTACATTTCTACCATAATTTATTGTCTACAGAGTTCATCTGGGCTCATTTTTCAACAGACTCACGTTTCTGCTACCCTGACAGTCGGACAGAAGATTACTGAGGTTACGGTCCCTTTATCTCTTCCCTGCTATAAGCCTGTTCTCCAGCTATTTGCAGCCATCTCACAAAGTTACCTTTCAGACTGACTTCAATAGATACTGCCCAAGGGGAAACATATATTTAAAGCTAAATACTATCCTTGGTACCAGCACAGGCTAGATACGAAGAACAGCTCAGAGGACACGGCACCTCTGGAAACTAAGATACACAGCTTCCTGCCAAGCAGTTTAGAAACATGACCATGAGACTGTAGATGTCTTACAACACTGATATTTATACATGTTTATGTACCTTTTAATACAAAGTGAGATTTTTAACCTTTCTTTTTGTTTTTTCCCCACAACAGCAGGATTGAGTGCACCCTCAGTGAGTTTGCACCAAACTAGAGAGAAGGGATGCTATCCAAAGGGACCTGGACAGGCTTGAGTGGTGGGCCCATGCCAACCTCATGAAGTTCAACAAGGCCAAGTGCAAGGTCCAGCATCTGGGTCAGAGAAATCGAAACAAACACAGGCTGGACAGAGAACAGCTTGAGTGAAGCCCTGAGAATGATTTGGGAGTGTTGGTTGATGAAAGACTCAATACAAGCTGGCAACGTGCACTTGCAGCCCAGAAGGCCAATTGTATCCTGGGCTGCATCAAGAGAAGTATGACCAGGAGGCTGATGGAGGTATCTCTGCCTATAGCAGGGGGGCTGGAACTAGATGATCTTAAAGGCCCTATCCAACGCAAACCATTCTATGACTTCTGGATTTTCAATTTGTTTCAAGACTGCTAGAGTCCATGGGGTGTTAGCAATATGCTTTTTCCAAGCCTTCTACAGATACAGAGGCATTCCTTCAGCCAATTAAAATCCAGTGCTCCTACACTGTCTGTACAGTACACTGAACCACTTCACTTTTTCAACTACAAAAAAATATACCACTGAAACACTAAACTGTGATGATAACACAAAATCAGCCTGAAAAGAATGATGAGATACTTAAAGGACCACAGTGAGACTATAAGGAGAGTCCAGCACTGGAAAGTGAAGGAGGTGGGAGGATGATAGAAGGGAGCTGCAGGCTCTTTCCAGCCACCTCACACCAAATGAGCAGTGAGGCAGGGAAGGCACCAGCTGCTCCCTTGCCTGAAAGCCACCTCCAGCCCTGCACAAGAAGCAGAGCAGCTGTGGCTGCCTGTGGGCCCACTGATCATCTTCTGGGGAGGGAATAGAAAGAATTTCCTCAGTCTAACATGGAATGCTGAAAGAGGTGCCAGAAGGAACCGAACTCACTTTGTACTTTAAGGTTGCCTGAATCCAGGGACAACTTCCACAGAACAAAACAGCTGCTGGCCACAGGACTTGAGATACACGCTAATTTGCACTAGTATGCAACAGAAGCTGTCATTTGAACCTTTGGAATTAACAAATGCAATAGGAGGCATCTTACCTATCACTTGTTTATGCTTTCTTAGTGTGATAACTCAACTTTATAAATGAATGGCTAGTTTTCTGCTTTCCTCCTTGCATTCTACTTTCATTTTCCAGAATTCTAACCTAACTTTGCACTATTACTACCTTATTTGCCTTGAAAGACCTCAATTGTCTTCAAATCTCTAAACTTAATTGGGGCTCATAGCTACTTTCTTCCCCTCTCAGATATGTATTTCACTGCATTTTGACCAGTCCAGAACATCCATCCCAAAACAACACATACAAAAGATGTGAAAAAATATCTAAACAGAGGGAGAACAAAATCACTGCATGTTGAAAGGTATCAGTGTCAAAAAAATATTAATGCCGATCATTTTCCTCCACTGATCAGTAGAGGACTTACTGACATTTTCTTCATGGTGTGTGTTTGCTCTGACAGGAACACAGTTCCTGCACCTCACATATGCAAAGCTACAGCCTTATGGGGAAAAAGCATTGTTGAACTATTAGAAGAGATGGGAAGTGCAAGAGGGGACAATAAAAACTACCAAGGTAAAAAGATAGGCAAAGCAATGTGGCAAGGTCTTATCTTTTAAAATTCTGCTTTGATATTTGGATCTGATATTATTCATTTTTTAATCTAACCCTTTTTTATCAGACACACATCATTTGGTATTCTGTATTTTTCCCTCCTCCTGCCAAGAAAAAGCAATGCAGTATGGCTTCCCTTTGAAAGGATACTTATCTTTTATAGTTATATATCTTTGTTCTTCCCTTTGTTCTTCAGGATGCAATTACTTTGCAAATCGAGTCCTCACACACTTGTAGTTTTCTGTCTGTTCATTAGCTTAAGGGAAAACACCTTTCTGGAGTACTAGTGGCTCTTGAGGATTATTTGCACATCTTTAGCTTTAGCTTTCTGATGAGCTTTTAGCTCATCATTTTGATCAAGGGCGAGAAATGTTCTTCCACAATGCAGATCAGAGGAGCCGAACTGGACTTTTGCTCAGCACCACAGTTAAAGGTGATCACCTCTCCCTGTTCATTCCTCCAATAGCCCAAGGAAGCCAGTCTTCAGAGCACTAACAATGGCTATAAGGAATATTCTTGGTCCCTCAGAAAATATTAAATTGAACTGATATCTCACAGGAATTAAAGTTTAATCTTTGTTTGGGGGCTCCATTTTAAAGGCCATTTGGCCCTCTTCAGTCTATGTGCTCTCCACTCAGTATTTCACGTAATAAAACTTGATCTTCAACAGGTTTAGATACAAAACCTTCATGCTCTGGAAATTAAGTATTCCAGATATCCATGTAACTCAGAGAATGCCAAAACTGATGGGTGTAGACAAGCCCACATGGCTCATGCCATATGGGTGGGCAGTAAGTTAAGAGGTTGAAGATGTTCATAACGATACATGTTGCTCAAAAAGCCTGCATTCTGCCTCCTTGCTGGCATTACTTTCTACCCTCCTACTATAAGGAGTGTCCAGCCAATAATGCTGAAAAAAGCAACAAAATAAAAAAGAAGTGGAATGCGTTTTAAATCCAGATCAGGTTACTGATCCAATCACCAGGACAGTTACAAAAACAGTTGTCAGCCCAAGTGCAAGGGTAGGGCAGAGAAGTGTGGGAGCAAGAATGCGGGACAAAGGGGAGTAGGGACTGTTCAAACAGGTACTGGTGCCAGAGGTCCTACACCATGAAACTATATCCAGTCAGATACAAGACTACATTGCTGCATCAGCACAGCACTGTGCTTTAGAGAACTTAAGCAGAGAGGATGTGATAAACTTAATAGGGCACTAAGTGTGTCTCCGCCAAAGCTTTGTGTTCAGCCTGTTTAGAGTAGGAGGGGAAGGCACACGAATCTATCTGCCCCTGCCCACACAGATGTAATCTAATGTGCATTAGTAGCCATACTTGAGATAGCGCAATGTCTTACAATGACAGGTTTCTCTTTACTTGTAAGCTATAATAGTAATACTGTATTTTTCTCCTCTGCTTCCATGCAAGAATTTAAAATAGTTTTAAAATATCAATGAATGAAGCTTTACTTCTAATCTTCTCTTCTTACAGATTGAGAATTCCAGAAACAAGCAATAAGAGCCTGCAGCACAGCCAAGAACATCCCCTTCATCTCCTCCCTTATTATAGCCTGTTGTTACACACAGCAAGAAATATAAATGAAAGGATGGACGTCACTTTACAGAGTATCTGTAATGGGTAACTGCTCCTTGTCATTCCTCCCTTCCAGAGGGAATTACCTGTTTTGATGGTCTAAATTCACACCAGATGCTTTCAAGGGGAGCAGCAGATTTAGCTTAAACTTTTTTAATGTCTGACCTGAGATATCACAGGTGTTGTGCTTTCAGATGAGAGTCCCAGCGCGACAGGACACAAACTACCATTCTTTTGCTCTATACTCTGTGTTCTCAGTATTTCCACACCAACTATCAGACAAGCTCCCGTATGCTTGATTTTCATTTCCATACATAAACTATCTCTTCAGTACCCTCTACTGTCTGCTCAATGCCATGTCATTCTTAAAACACCCATAACTGCAGAGAATTAAGGTAGAAGCAAATTTTTCCATTCCACTTCATTTAACTGAGCTACACCTGCTGCCTGTACAATTGATGGAGGGGAACAAGGACTTCTGAAATTCGTTAGAGCTCTTCTGAGATCTGAAGTGAGTTTGGGAATTGCCTTTCTTTCCCACAGTACTAGTTACTGGGATAGAGTTAATTTTCTTTATAGTATCTCAAATGGTACTTTTTAGTTTTCAATTTGTTATGAAAATTGTATTGATAACACAAACCATAGAATGGTTTGGGTTGGAAGGGACCTTAAAGATTCCCACAGAGTCAAGGTCTTTTCTGTTTCTCACACTCTGCCAGCAAGGAGGCCAGAGGTGCGTAAAAAGTTGGCAGAGAACACAAGGGACACAGCCAGGACAGCTGATCCCAGCATGTCATATGGTGGCATGTTCAACAATAAAAGTTACAGCGAAAGGAGGAGTAAGCAGGGACATTCAGAGTTACAGCATTTGCCTTCCCAAGTATCTACTATGCTCTGCTTTCCTGTGAATAGCTAAACATTTGCCTACCAATTGAAAGTGGTGAATGAATTCCTTATTTTTCTCTGCTTGCGTATGCAGCTTTTACTTTACCTGTTAAACAGTTGCCATCACAACCAACCGAGTTTTCTTACATTTGGCTTTTTGATTCTCTTCCCCATCCCATTGGTTAGAGCAAGAGAGTACGTGTGCAGAGCTTGGCTGGCCACTATGAATTTAAACTACAACACCCACTGATGATATAGTCCCATAAATGTTCCTGTTATGCATCTAAAAATAGATGGCATGGTTTTGGACTCAGATGGCCCACACGCTTCAGACACCAATGAATTAAGGGTGAGTCCAGACAGTCCAAATGCTCTGCCCTGAGGAACTCATTTCTTTTGGAGTTTGGAGCACTGGCAAAGCCATAACATATTTAATGAAGGGTGGGTAAACCTGTTGTAGAATCATCAAATGCTAGTAGATTCTTCCATTGCTTCTACAGATGCATGGACCAGATAATTCTACAGAGTCATAAAGAGAATGGCCAGCAAGTTGACATAGGTGATCTTCCCTGTCTACCCTGATCTTCCCTGGTGAGGCCACATTTAGACTACTGTGTCCAATTCTGGGTTCACCAGTTCAAAAAAGACAGTGAACTCCTAAGAAACAATCATCTTTCTGGCCCTCTGGTCTGGAGCACCTCGCACATGAGGAAAGGCTGAGTTCAGCCTCAGGGAAAAAAAAAGAGAATGAGAGGGAACCTGATTAATGTTTATAAACATCTAAAGGAAGGTGGGAGACAAACGGATGAGGCCAGACTCTTCTTGGTGGTGCACAGTGATAGAACAAGGAGTAATAGCTTAGAACTTGAATATGAGAAGTTCCGTACTAACATGCAAAAGAACTTCCTTAAGGTAAGGGTGACGGAGCACTGGCACAGGTTGCCTAGAGAGGTGGTGGTTTCTCCTATGGAGACTCTGAAAACCCACCTGGATGCCCATCTGTGTGACCTACTGTAGAGCACCTGCTTTAGCAGGGGGGTTGGACTCAATCTCGAGGTCCCCTCCAACCCCTGCAATTCTGTGCTTCTGTAACCTTAGTCTTTGTTATAACATCATTTGAATCTCACAGAAGGCCTAGGTTCACTTGCAGTCAGAGCCTGTCTTACTTTGCTCAGTTTACGTTCATCATTATGTAGCTAGCTACATGGTTTTATTTTAATATTCATTGATGTTCTGCTGTGCAAATATGATGAATGAACTTCAATAAATAAATTCCACCCCACTTTCTTCATATGTTCAGCCCTCCCCAGCTGCTAGAATTTCTTTTGATCACTCTCTTAACTTTACCCCTGAATTTTAGAAGCACACCTGCCATGCACATAATAAAATGGAAGTAAGTCCCAGTTCCTAATGGTAAAAAAAGATCTGATTCAATAAAGCATACCCTAGAATCCAACCTGATTTCTAACAGTTATTTTTAATAACATACAGGAAAAAAATAAAGCTCAAAATGAGCAAATCACCATTTGAACACCCACTGAAACAGCTACAGACAAGTCAATTTAACCTCAAAGAGAAACAAATATTAGAGCACAGTCATGCCCCAATCCCTCCTCAGGTGTCCACACATTTCCACCTCTTTCTCTTTCAGAGCTATAAGCGAGCCATCAGTATTAAGGGCTTTTTGAGTTACCCATAGATAGCACAATTTGTACCAGCGTCTCTATCTATACTTCTGCAATGTGACTGCTTAGAACCTAAGTTAGGTCCACTGTCAAGATCTATTACATACCTTCTGCACCAATGGACACAAGTTTCACTCCTTTGCTGGCGATATAATCCAGAGCTTTGTTGACATTAGCAATTTTATGGAAGCGCATTTTCCCTCTGTCTGGTTTCGGTAGTCTTTCCCCTACAGGATAACAAAATGAATGTGTTCACTGTTATATACACCTGGCTACAACACTCAAGTGAGTAGAAGAATGAGCATGCTCTGAACACTAAAAACATCTGAAAAGTATGCAAGTAATTCCTGAGTCTAGACCTCTGTTTCACTGTTACCATCTACTTTAGAGTACTTGATTAGCCAGAGAGAAGGATATTCTCATCACCGCTACCTGCCTGTAAAGAAAACCTGGACCTGGACTCTGGACTCTCTAGCATCCTCTCAAACGTGACCAAGATTGATAGCTTTTAACAGCCTTATTCAAGGCAGTAGATCAACCCATTTTAGAAAATAAATTGACACGTTTGGTTGAATTTACATACTTAGATGATCATGAAAAACAATTATTTTAGAAAATATGACTCTATTTCACAAAGAATGATCGTTTAAAAACCTCCACTGTAACCTCCTTTAAAAATGTAAACTGCTCTTCATGAAAAGTCCTTTTTCCCTTTTTCATCCTCACTGCGTGTCTACAACATGAGCTATTCCTTTCCCACTCGCGGGCATTTTGAGTGTGCCTTGGTGACTGCATCTCTGAACAGTGGAGAAGAAAAAATAGCAAACTTTAACCAACCTGAAATAACTTCCAAGAGCAGCATCAGTTTGAGACCATTTCTGAAGTCCTCCTCAATGTTCTCAATCTGTGTGCCTGCTTTCCTGAGGTGGGAATTGCACCAAGCTGTAAACGTCTGTAATAGTAAATAAATATAAATAAACGAAACTATCAACATAACATTTTCCAAAGCATTTGCTTTGAGTAAACACTGCAACAGAGACATCCATAGCTGTCTAGGAAATTTGGAACAACAACAGTTCAAAATTCTTATCCCAGATTATCACAGAATCACCAAGGTTGGTAAAGACCTCCATGATCATCTAGTTCAACCATCCACCTACCACCAATACCTTCCCACTAAATCATATCCCTTAGTACAACACCTCCAGTGACTCAACCATCTCCCTGGGCAGCCCATTCCAGCACCTGACCATTCTCTCAGAGAATTTTTCCTAACATGCAATCTGAATTTTCCCTGGCACAACTTGAAGCCATTCCCCCTAGACCTACTGCTTACCTACATGGGAAAAGAGAACAGTTCCCATCTCATTACAACCTCCATTTTCAGGGAGTTGTAGAGAGTAATAAAGATCTTTCCTAACCCTTCTCCATACCAAACAACCCCAGTTCCCTCAGCCACACTTGATAAGACTTTTACTCCAGCTCCTACATCAGCTTTCTTGCTCTTCTCTGGACACACTCCAGGGCCTCAATGTCTTTCTTATAGTGAGGTTTCCCAAACTGAACACAGTATTTGAGTTACAGCATCACCAGAGCTACAGGGGGATGATCACTTCCCTGCTCTTGCTGGCTGCACTGTTCCTGACACAAGCCAGGATGCTGCGTGATCTCTCTCAAGATGATCTGTTCTATAACCTTCCTTGGCACCTACAGGCTTACAGGCCTGTACTTTCCTGGATCCTCCTTATGATTCTTGTTGTAGATTTTCATGAAGATGCAAATGATTGCTCAGTTAGAAGCAATACTGTACTGCATTCTGTTTGCAAACGCTTCTATAGAAGATCTACACATGAAGGCAAATTTGTTTAATAGTCATTACTATGCTTACATATTGTGATTTAGCGTAATTACTTTAAAAATTAAAAGATATCCTAAATCTCAATTTTCATTGCCTCCTTTCTTCTCACCTGCTCATCAGACTACTTAATTTTTGATCCCAGTAACAGAATAGGAAGGAGTAGAACATTACAGCAGACTCTTCCGCATATGGCTTCACAGCCTGGTGCCTTCCAAGTTGGCTTACTTTCTTTACTTAAAGATAGCAATAGGAATATTACTTAAGGGATCATTTACCATTTGTTTCAGTGACGCAACCAGTTGACTTAATAATTAAATCTACCTCGAAATTTCACTTGCAAATTTTAACACTTTCCATAATTCACATTTCATTGAACACCTCACCCTTCTCTTCTCATCACGATACCACTTGTTCCAAACCTGAATTCTCACCACTTTGATTTTAACAGTTCTATTAATAGTTATTAAGGAGCAATTCAAGGCACGTTTAAGTTCTGAAGATCAAGATACAGCCAGCATACAGTATCCTGCAACTCTGTAATCCATTGGGATTTAAAAGCTATTAAATGACTTACACAAAGCAAATTCCTTTTTCTGCTGGACGCATCTCAGAGTATCAGATTGCTCAGAGAAGTAAGGCAGGACTGAAGGCACCAAGTTGAATACCAGAAGCCATGAGGACTTAGAAAGCTAGATATTTCTCTTTAGAATTTATTTACCAGTTTACCATGGATCACTCTACAAAAGACAAACAAACAAACCCCTCCTTTCTAAATCTATTACTACCAGAGAAATTTAGGTGACATTATTGGATAAGAGACTACATAGGAGAGGATGTAAGGCAGAAAGCCAAGAAATTTGCAGAGCCTCAAACTTTCTCTTCATGCACTATAACTCCATTGCTGTCACAAGAACATTTTGGAAAAGCTAATTAGAAAAAGGAGCACAGTTTTTGTTCCATGCCTCCCATATTCTCACTGTGAAGACTGACAATATTTGGACCTGTGACTGCAAAGAAAGTACCAGAGCAAAATAAACATATCTGTCGATTTACTCAGGCCTCTTTATTTTACAAGTACTTTACAAGTAGAATTGCAATCGAAAGACAGAACAAGAAGATAATCCCAATTAACTATCAATCAATTGCAGCTAATACCAAGAAATAACAGGGTACACCTGCTCCATAGTACAAACACTGCTGTGCAGGCACAAGGAAGGCTGTGCTTTAGCAGAAAAAGTGGTACCTCTGACAGCTCAACTGTCATACACTCCTGAGGAAGTCCACACGTGCATTTTCTTGTGGGTGTAATGATAACTTACTTTTGATAATGTTTCAAAGCCTGAATAGTAGAAAGATACTATAGTAAGAAGCTTCATATGTCCCTGTGATAGTAGGCACATATCTCTAATTTACAGCTTGTTACAAAGGTTAACACGACTTTTCACTCTTTCCAACACAAATGACTTTGTCTGCTATAATAAGTTTGAAAAATCACACTGACTTAAAAATGCATCTTCCTGCTCATCTGCCCCCCTACCAGAAGGAAAGCTGGTCTCAGTAAGATATTTGGTTTTTGTGTGTCTAGTCTTTCTGCAGTGTTCCCATAGAAAATATTAAATATAAATATATCCAGTTTTAATGTAGGAAATTTAAGGAAAACATTGCGTTAATAGGAAGTTCAATAATTCCTGTATCTATTAAGAAGAGTATAACTCACTTTAAGCAGGTCTTAAATTTTAATATGCAGAGCAGGAAACCACACATGTAGACAATTTGTTTCAATTACAACCATTCAAACATAATTGTGTGCATGTATAAATATACATATATATATATACGTGTACATATATATATATGTGTGTGTGTGTGTGTATATATACATGCTGTCCCCAATTATCTCAGTCTAATAGAGTTGTTTCTTAAGACACTGTTTTACAGCCCTTCTCCTAAAGTAATTTTCCCCTCTGCTTGTGCTGGCTGGGGGGTTTCATTACTTCCAGCCTAAGTGGGATGCAGTGATTCACTCTGTAGTTATATGGAACATTACTGTGTTCAAAGCACACAGCAAGAGTGCTACGGAGAGCTCTGCCAGAACATTCCCACAGGCAAGACTGAGGTTTCCCCCTTGAAGAGCTGCCCATCTGTCTGTTATGCATGTTTTAAAATCTAAGTCATGATCCTGCAACATGACCTCCTACCTCCTGTGTCTACACAGCATTCAAATGACTTCAGGATGAGGGATTCTTCTTGGGCTTGAGACACTGTCTGTGTTAGCCCTCATTCTCTTAAATATTTAATTCTGCCCACCTCCACCTCAAAAAAAAAGAGCATGAAGGTGAAAAACAGTAGAAAATTGCTGATAGACCAGTTTGATGTAGACCAATGATCACACATGGCATCATTAGGTTTTCTGCAGTTCCACCTTTTGCTCATTTAGTGCAGAACTATATTTCCCTGAATTGAAAACAACTAAAATGTTACATCTTACTGCTTGGAATCATCAACCGTCCCCTTATTTCCCACTGCAATAGGTGGTGCATGTTTGAAATACGTTACATGTTACTAACATGGGACATCTCAATAAGACAACTAGAGTAACTGCAACAGGAGAGGCAGTTCACCATGTACAACTCAATTGTACCAAAACAAGCACAGTAACAACTCAAATGAAGCACAGTGAAAGTATGGTGAAGAATGCCATGAAGTCTAAGGTGAAGGAAATGTTTAGCATGTTCCCAAAAGCCATCAAAAAGAAACCCTCAAACCACAGGCAGTACCTCAAAGCCAGATTTCTAGGAACAACGGAAAGTGTATCATGAAACCATCTCACAAGAAAAGTTAGTAGAAGTTTTACCACAAGATCCCCAAATCAAGTTGAGTAAAGCCTTCCCTGCTTCAGCACATCCCTCTATATAGCTGAACAAATGGTGCCAGAGATGGTATGTTGATGTACTTTTCCACTACAGCAGATCAGCTGTAGTGTGGGATATCATCCCAGTTCCTTAGTTTTATTTTTCACTGGCGACATCACCCAAGGGAAGCATTCATCACACAAAGTACAGTACAAGTCATGCTAGCATTCTTCTGTGTTCTGTATGCAGGGAGCAGCCCAGGGAAACCTCAATCCTTAAAAAGCAGGTGGTCTAATCCCCTGTAAGTCTAGGGTTTCCTGTAAAATATGTGGCCCTCTGAATGATTGCATGTCTGTTTTACAGTGCTCACAATTAAAAAAAAACAAACAAGCAAAACCAAACAGAGCGTGTAAATATTTCTTCAAGAATAATCTGGCAAGCCTGAACCCTGAGAAATGTTAAGATTATGGAGCCATTCATTACAGAGTGATGATAGACCTTCCTTTCAGAGGAGACAACGGAGAAAAGTTACATCATCCTGTTGGCATAAAACAGAAGAAAACTCGCGAGATAGGAAGATGTAAGGGAAACTCAGCGTATGTTTCTACATGCACTGTCCTCAAGAAGGATGAAAGGAATGAAGATGAGGTTTCATAAGCCCTTAAAAGGGGGGTAAAATAGTTACAATATTGTTTTACTAGGAACAGGCAGACAATACCTTTATTAGATCACCTGAGATGTGCGGAAAAGACAGAGAGGTGCTAAGGCATGAAAGCCTTACTGTGTGAAATCAGTCCTGAGCATGAAAATTGAAAAAAAGGAAGTGGAAAGGTGAAGATAGAATAATAGAGAAACAAAGCTGAAGAAATGCAACAGAATAAAGAAGATTCAGTCAATAGACAGGAGAGCAGTCACAGAAAGTTAAACACAAAGCAAATTAAAATGAAAGTAGATGTAATGACATATTCTTTGTGTACATACAGTGCCCAAAGTCTGTATTATGATCCTGGAGAAGAAACTGTATGCCTATGTCTCCTTCCTAACTCTGTGACACCATATATCAATTAACATATATATACACACATATATGCATAAAAGCTGAGCATTTTATGATCCATGATTTCTAATATGGGACCACAAACCACTTAACAACAATAGGAGCAGATGTTAGACATAGTTGAGTACTTTTAAGTGTCAGTGTCTGTATCCAAGGATAATAAGAACCATAAATTCTTTATATCCCACAACATTACTGCAGTGAAAATACACCATGGCTTTTAAGGTGCTCAAATGCCATCCTGAAAAAAAATACCCAATAAAGAAAGAGTAGTAAGAGAGAGTAAAAAAACTGATAGAACTATGTCATGTAAATAAAACACTCCAAGTTAAGAGAACTGACTGTGAGCACAAGAAAAATGGCATGTAGTCATTGCCAATATCTTCAGTATCTATTCTCAATCATCCGCAGTTAGTTTTACATTTAAAAAAATGGAAGTCAGATGTTTAGCACAAACCAGTTACCTACTACTGCAAATCTAGTTGCCTGCCAGTTATCTTTCCTTCCTTAAACAGTTCCTGAATTATAAATGTGCCAGTCATTTGGGTATGGAGAAAAAAAATCACTCAGGGAACTGTTAAGAATAGCAATGACTGTGAATAACCCCACAGATGCAATTTGAGAGCACATTTTTACAAATAGAAATTGCTTTAGCTTTCACCTCCAGAATGAAAAGTCACTGCCCCAACCTCTCACTAATAAGACCAGTTTTGGGCATCTCCAATGAAGCTGCCATTTCTGGTCATTTAAATGATGGGGACACCTGTCCCCTCAAGTGCTAAACTGGGACTACAACTCATCTCATAGACACTATGCATGTGTTATCAACCTTGTCAGTTATTCACCTGGCCTGGTTTCAAAAGAGTGACCTAAAAGTGAAAGGTTCCTCCCAGCCATACAAACTAACCCTATAAATTATAGGTCCAACTTCAGTACAAAGCTATTTTCTAACATGAGTTGGGGTACAGGAGCTACAAGAATATTGTAACTAGACAAGTTTGCAACACTGGAAGACTTTAATTAAATGTTTTCACCACCTTCCTAAGTAGCATCAAGGGGCAGAGTTTTGCAAGGCAGCCTTTTCTGGGAGGTGGACAACTATTTTTGCAGTTTAGTTTCTTTATTCAAATATGCACAAATTCTTGTAAAAAAAGTTGGTCACAAGCAGCATCCAAGTAACACCCTCTTTGTTAAGCTTTCATCCAAGAGCCACAAGTTGCTGACCTGCAGCCCCTATGGATAATTTATTCTAGCTAGAATGAGTAACAAGGAACAAATCCCTTGCTGTTTACAATGATCTTACCCCTCCACCTTCCCTCCTACTTCAGTAAAAATATGCATCACATAATTTACAGTTACACATTAATTTTCTGATGACTATTTTCTGTGCCTTCTATGTGAAGAAAGAGCATATTAACATATATTTATATCTCCTGGTGACCCTTGTTATAACAGAATTTATATCTCAGATTTCTTAAAATTATCTACCATAATTCAATGCATTAAAATGCTCAAGGTACAAGATCAGCACTACAGAATGATAAATAAATGGCATCCTCTGTGAAGTTCTGAAATTACTATCAGATTTCTGAGTTACACTGCCTTCATATTAAATTGTTTTCTATAATGTGTGTAAGATGGAACAGTACAAATTGAAAGTTTTAATCCTCTGCTTTTTGTCAATGGCTTCTATTTTCAGATGTTGATATTGTATTTACAGCACAAAACGTTGAATGCAGCAATTGAAATGTTATACTATATTTTATAAAAGCTGTAGTGGACTCTCATCATCCATGCAATAAAGACTGCAACTTTGAACCAACACATGCCCGCAAAGCATCATTCTTTCATGCACTCACTCTCTTTTTCTCTCCAAGTTTTTATATACGGACCTCAGATGAACGATAAAATCAAGATAACTCTGATACTCCTGAAAACATTCACAATTAACGGTATAGTGAGCTAATCGCATTCTGGTGCTTTCTGGATCACTTTTGGACAAAGTAATATTTGAGAGGCCTCGATATAAATACTAGTTAGCAACAACAGCTACAGTTAGTGAAGACCTTTGGATCCAACCATTTAGAAGTTCAAAAGCACAAGGAAAGAAAAATGTATTTATCACATCAAAGGATCAAAGTAAAAGCTGAATGATTTACAGAGTCAAAAGTAATTCACTCATTTCTATACGGTTCAGAAATAGTTAATTCTGTAGCACCATGTGCCATGCTCTGCATTACAAGAATATCAACAGTGAGCAAAGGAACTCACAGTAGAAATGGCAATAGATCTGAAAGGAACTTTTTCAGCAATATAAAAACTTCTAAGAGCCAATTTTCACTTTGCTTGGGTTTTTTTTTTGTTTTTTTTTTTTTGTTTTTCCTCTCCCTCTATTCTCTTTTTCCAGCTTTATGAACGGTCAATTATTTGCTAATTAGGAAACAAAAGTATAATTTATTATTATTGCCTCTCCCTGGTGAGATGTAAGAATGGAACATAGGTAATCCAAAAAATATCACAACTACTGTGGCAGATCTGCAAGTGACAAATCTGCAGGTGTGCCTTCAAGGTCCTTTATCTTGCTTGAGGCTTTCTCTTAAGCATGTTAAGCAATGAACATGCATTACCACTGCAATACTGGAGCCAAATTAGCCTTCTTACGTGACTGTACTTCCCATTCTCCATTCAAGACTCCATTCCTTCTCCCATCAACTGTGTCCCAGAGTCCTCATCCTGGTTTCCTAAGAGTTCCTGAACTATCACATGTAGTGATGGTTAACATTTTTGTTTCAGCAACTACATATTTAAATGACTAAATCGATTTAGGATGAGATGAAAGAAACATTCACACATCCATGTAGTGAGGAAGGAACTAAAGTCATGCCCTCTGGAAATAGAAGGATTAATTAAAGTAGGCTAATCCAGGATTTAGTTGGCTGGATTTTCAAATGTCTTTCCCTTGCTTTCTCTGTTGATTTACTTCACCATGCTATCTTTACCCACTAATTATATACCACATTGCCAGGTAAGTAAATCCATTATAAACTGGCCAATATCACCAATCCAAGTGGGATATAAGTAAGTTCATTTTTAAAGCACTTTCATAAGTATAAAAATACATCTTCCTTTTATATATATATATAAAATTAAAAGGTTTTGACAACTTTTTAATTGCACGTACATGTATCTTTGTATTTCACTGACATGAACAAATGATGAGGAAAACAAGTCACAGAACCTGAGATGTTTCCGCAGTAAATAATGTCTTTGCACAGTTATGTAGCAGATTTGAATACCAACAAAACTAGTTTCAATTGTAACCTACACAGAAGTTCCAGCTGAGATTCTTACAGAGAAAGCAAAAACTTGCACATTAATTCTCAACCATAAAAGCATACCTCTAACGCATATGACAAACATTCTCTAAAACATTCAAAATATCCTGTACATCAGAAGACTTCCTGAAAAATTTCAGAGTTCCTAAATTATTTTTACTGATATTCTCATAAAAGCAGATTAAAAATACCAAGACATTACTCAGGTAAATACCAAACAATGGAGGTTGTAAATTGCTGAAAGCATAAACTGGTTTAAGACAGTATGATTCTATGATAAGCAAGATGTTCTGTCAATTAAGCACACAGTTTTTTGTTTACAGCATGTCTGTCCTTTGCAGGCATCATGTTCATACCTGTGCTTGGGTATGGAATTGAAGGCTGTAGGCAAAAGAAAAGCAAGCAACCTTCAGCCACTTGTATGGTGTTTTAGTTGCCTTCCAATATTAATGCCAAATGGATGATATGCGCATTGTACGTAACATATACATCGCAAGTAATTCTAGCTGTACACATTGCACTACAAACTGTTACTGATTTAGCATTAAAAAGTGATAACTAAGTGAATGGGATTACTGCAAATTTTTTTTAATTATCTCAACATCAGCCTCCACAAGATTGGAATTAAATAATCTTTAAGTCTCTTCCAATCCGAATTATTCTATGATTCAATATGGTCTGCAGCCAAAGATCGCTGAACCAGAAAACAAGAGGGATCATAAGTCTACAAAAGAGTAGAGTCAAGGGTGGACAGCTGCTCCCTCAATGAAAACATGTGGTAGAACCACACCCTGGAATACAGTTGGAAATCAATTTTGATTACAGATATTTTCTGTAGGCTAAAGAAACCCATCCAGGTAAAATAATCCCAGAACTCCACAACTATTTCTTTAATTTTTATTTGCACTTAATGCAGCTGGTACCCATTTTCTTCTTGCCTCATACACCAGAATGTGATATCTTAAGTCTCACAGCAGTGAAAAGTGACACCGCTGTCAAGATTAAACATAAAACTGAGTTTAAAAAAAGAAATCACTTAATGCTAGACGGTTAGGCCTTTCTGCGAGTACCAAAATAGCAGACTGATTTTCAGAGGTTCCTCTTGATGTCATTGGAAATGCCTGGGTGTTCAACACCTATAAAAATACGAGTGTTTCCTTAGACACTTAAGGAATAAGCACAGAAGCTAATTTTAGTCTAGGGTAGCCACTTCCCACAGACTCCTGCTATGGTAGCAGAGAGGAACAAGCTTTTATAGGAGGCAGCTCAGAGCAGAATCCATGTACTCTGCATTAGGTTCAGTTAGTTGTTATCAAAGCAAGGGGTGGCCAGACTGATTTGGCATCGAATTGCAAATTGAAGGGATTCTGTCAGTTAAGAGCAGTTGGGGAGAAAGCTTTTGACATGAACAGAACATCTCATTCACATCAAGTAAAAGAAACACTCAGCACTTTTCAACTGTAAAACCAACACACAGATAATGCAACCACTATTTTGGAGCATGAATGGACATTTAAGGTCCAAATATAAAAACAAACACTATTAGCCACTTAACGGGTAGTTCCTCTGAACCTGCCCTCTGAAGAATAGAACATGTTTCTACAAGATACTACCTCAAGTAAGTGCTTTCAGTGAAATAGAACACTATTTCAAATTCTTCTGCCTTTATCTCTGCTGATGCTCTGTTTCAGTATTTACAATAACGAGGAAAACCATTACTGCATTAACAGCTATCCTGTAACCCTCACACATCAGTAGTTTGAGGATTACTGGCACCATGTTATCACAATTTGCTTTAAAGAGGCACTTGTACTACCAGGGCAAAGAGCTACAGCAGAATATGTACAGAAACAGTAAC
Source organism: Coturnix japonica (assembly GCF_054131305.1). Taxonomy (NCBI): domain Eukaryota; kingdom Metazoa; phylum Chordata; class Aves; order Galliformes; family Phasianidae; genus Coturnix; species Coturnix japonica. The sequence goes on from NC_140665.1 coordinate 36,768,338, forward strand.
AGAGAGTGGTCATTACATTGTATTTGCTGGTTAAATGATGCGGAAAGAGGCAACTTCTACCTTTAAATAGATGTCTCATTTTATTAGGTGGAATAAAGAGCACTGTGTAGCACCTGTATAGATTTACAATCGGCTTTATGCTTCAGCCTTTCAACACAGGGCACACCCAGCAAATCCAGCAGTATTACAAGAACAAAAGTTAAAATTTTTTAACAAAACTTTTCAATGAAATCAAGTTTATCAAACACCTGAAGATTTGGAAATCACCCTGAACTACTAAGAGTGAAATTTCATCTAGGAGGAAATGAAGTACTAGATCTGAATACATTTTTCTTCTAGTATTTGCTGAGATAAGCAGTGCATAGCCGTAAAATATTTCTAAAGCACTACCTATGTAAAAGATAGTACTTACATACCACTTAATGAAAAGTAAATACTACCTATATAGAATTTACTTGTATAGTATTTACTATCTATATAATAGTCACTTTTCATAACTAAAGAAAATCCAGTTGCTATGCCTCATTTAAATTAAACATCATTTAATGTATCTGAATTTGTGCAACAGTGACTAAATTAATGTTAGGCATTAAGTATCTGATTTTTTCCATCATAGCGATGAATCCCTTTTGTCTTATTTGTAGAAGGATGAACACACTTCGGTGGAAGATTTTGAATTGCGTTGTCCCACCAGCAAAAGAAGTCAATATTCAGCCCACAGAGCTATCTTAGTTTGATTAAGAAAGTGGTGATGTAATCAGGATATTTTCTTATTGGGATCCACTAATTTACAGAACACATCCGAGCCCCATTTTGCTTAAACAGGGCTAAAAATTTTACTAGACTGGACTCATTTAATGCAGTCTCAGCTTCCAAACAAACCTCCCATACCTATCCACTCAGCTCTTAGCTCTTTGATGACCCAAACACAGACCCAGAGCAAAAGACGCAGACCTTCTCTCAAGAGATTATAGCAAAGTCCACTGCTTAAAACACAGCTTTTCTCTAGCTCTTAAGCACCTTCATTGCAGCTTATGGAAACCCACTTAGATCCATACTTTCTTCCAATCCTTATTGTCTTACTAATTGGATAGGTCTATCTGCGGACATTTTGCTATGTGAGTTTCAGAGAAAGCTGTACAGCCTATCTGTGAGCACAGGTAGGAAGGCAGTGGCCCTTTCTTCTGGGTTCAAAATGGTTCTTGAGAGAGTTGAGGTTGTTCAGCATATCGAAGGCTCTGGAGAGAACTTAATAGAGGCCTTCAAGTATTTAAAAGGAGCCTATAAAAAAGATAGAGAGACATTCTTAATCAGTGTGTAACAACATGACAAGCAGTAGTGACGGTGGCAGATTTAGATTACACGTTATGAAGAAATTCTTTACACTGAGGTTGGTAAGGCTTACAGTTTTGTTACAGGCAGATCTTTGGGAGCTGGTAGAAATTAACAGCTGGACTGGAACTGTAGGAATTACCCATTTGACAGCACTACCAAAAGCATATAGAGCTTACATTGCAGAATGTAACATGGACAGGAAAAAGAAAAAAAAAAAAAAAATTATGTCAGTTTGTCACTGATAAAGAAAAACTTCATTCAACCTCCATAATTATTTCTCGTTAAGTGAATTTCATAATAGCTTTGTTTGAATTTTCCTTCATATACAAACACCACAGTATTCAGAGTTCTCTCAGTTGAACACCTCATTGATAGCTTCCAAGACTGGATATGAGGCACACTGACAAAATATCATCATTCTACTATCCTTTCAGCATGTTCTTCCCAAACACCATTCCTGGCAAATAACATCAGCAAGAGGAACTTAACGTGTTATTATTTCAATGAGTGCTAATCTCTAGGAGACCAATCATACAGAGTAAGCCTTAAACACATCCCATATTTCTCTAGAGTTCAGCTACCAACATGGAACCAGCTCTCCATGGAATCAGAGACACTGTCACTACATGTTCTTCTGTTTCATCAGCATCTAATATAATCACAGTATATGCTGAAACATTGAGACAAACTGGTAGCAAAATGGAATCTGTCCATTGACTACCAAGTTCTATGGCCTCCTACATGGGGTCATCTACCACCAAGAAGGTCACTTAAAGAGCACCCAGGGCTTAAAAGGAAACAACACATGCTTTACGTGTGTATGTTCTTAACATTACAGCTTTTGGCATTTGCTTTTTTAAAAACAAATTATTTATGAACCCGGAGAATCATTTGGCTTTGGAGTGCTAAAAACGTAATGTTACCAAAAGGCACAATCTCTGCATCTACAATGTCATATAACATTTAGAATCACATTGCGCTTCTATGGAAGGCAGGTACAATGCTGAATGGTTATTAAGAAAAAAATAAAATAAGTTTAAAAAGGTGAAATGATTTGCTTTTCTAACCACTATTAGCTATACAAAACCTTGCACTTAACCCACAGAAGTTCCAATACACTTGCACCAAACTAATCTCCATACAATATCATTCTGCTTTCAACACTGGTACATGGTAGACTTGCTTCTTTACTAAAGAAATCCCGTTCTGAAATTAGTTCTGGAGCTACACATAGAACACCAATCTTCCTAAGAAATGCCCAATAATAGAAAGCAGTAGGAATGACTAACAAGAGGCTGGTACTTTGTTAGAAAGGAGTGCACCATTTCCCTCCCTCACAGTCCTACATTCACTTCTGGTTATAGATCCTTGTGCATAAGAAGTGTCACTTCACTGAAAAACCTCAAGAGATGAGAACAGCTGGACTGTTTGTGTGCTGTGAGATCTTAACTCCAAGGCTCCTAATTCAAGAAAGTAATTTTCCAGTCTGAGAAAAACAATCGGAACACTTAACAACTGACTAATTCCATAGAACATCACAAAGAGAGCAGGATCCTGGCCGGAATGCGCTGTACACATTGTAGATATAGCCATATTCTCCATAACGATTATTTCAGTCCAGAGCCTATAAATCCACAGATTCTACAGCACTGAATCTTCCTGGTGGCATCCAGCCTCTCCTGCCAATGCTTTTCTGCCTTACACTTCTTTTTCATTCATTCAAGTGTGGCCATTTCTCTCCTGTTCCTGGTTTAAGGAATGTAGCTGTTCGCTTCTACAAGCTTATCTGTCTTCTCATTCACGAGTAGACTTTTTCCAAGAAAAGGTTTCTGATAAGAAACTGATTTAGATTCCATTCACAGAAGACCACACAGCGTTCAGAGTGAATCCGGAACGCTGACTGTAATTCTATTTATAGACACTGAAGTCAGACTGAACACAAGGTCAATCTCTCTTTCAGGCTGCAATCAACCTCTTTAATCTGCTCAACATTATTAAGTTCCACCAACACATGGAAAAGGAGCATTTCGTCCATAATACACAGTTTTGGTAGCATCTTCCAAAGAATTTGCCAAAGTTGTTGCTTTATTTATTCATTTGACGTGCATGGACAACAGGAGTTGTATTAGCAATGAAACAAGGTAATGCAGGTAAGTCCTCATAGGTCACCCTAAAAATGTAATCTTACTGGAAAGACAACATTTACCATAGTGAAGCTTTCCTGAAGTCAGTCGTCACTCATGCACAGCATTCAGTGCCACTAAGATTTGTATCCACAGAATGCAAAGTTAAGCTAAATAAATACAACTCATTTTCTTGTTTATTCTAAGACCATTAAAACAGTCAGAAATTGCGTTTACATACACTCACAGAATGGTGGAGGTCGGAAGTCACCCAGTCCAACCCCCCATCCTCAGCCTTTTAGCACATAGCACAGGATCATACCCAGATGGCTTTAGAATATCTCCAGAGAAGGAAACTCTACAATCTATCACTCTCATCATATTCAGGTGGAACTTCCAGTTTGTGCCTGATGCCTCTTATCTTGTTGCTGGGCCCCACTGAAGAGTCTGGCCCCATATTCTTGACACTTAAGATATTTGAATACATATTAAGATCCTCTCTCAGTCTTTCTGTCTCCAGCTTTCTCAGCCTTTCCTCTTAAGACAGATGCTCCAGTCTCCTAATCATCTTCATAGCCCTCCACTGGAATCTCTTCTGTACTGTGGAGCCCAAAACTGGACACAGCACTGCAGATGTGGCCTCACCAGTGCTGAGAAGAGAGGGAGAATCACCTTCCTCAACCTGCTGGCAACACTTTTCCTCCTGCACTCCACAGTACCACTTGTCTTCTTGGTGCCAACACCTACATTAAAACTCTTCTGCATCAACAAAGTGGTGGTATCAGGACCATAAAGCAAACTGGAATATGAACATTCCTCTATATTAATATCAGTAAGGCCAGGAACATTTTTCCAGTTCTTTCTTTACATACATTAGTGCATTAGTGCAACAGTGTCAGAAAGATGCATGAACATCTGGAGGAAACATGTATGAAATGTGAATGTGTAGCCAACTAAGTCCTTTACAATACAACTGTCCTGAAGAAGGAATCACACCTGTTTCATGATCTTCAGATCTTTTCTATGCCCTGAAGGTTTAACGCTTCTTTAAAAAAACAAATAAAAAATATTTTATGTCAAAGCTTAAAAAAGTACACTCCTATAATAAATTATTTATAACAACAGTTATCTAAAAAACAAAATGTATGCAGTAGACCATTTTTATTGCCTGTTACTTAGGGCACAGTGATGTTTCCATTTAGTAGGAGTATAAGCTTCATTGCAGGTGTCTGCATGGAAGCTCCTAAGTCAGGAAGGCTTTTTCTATATGAGTTTACAGTAGATGACCTTCAAGAACACCCCTTCACCTTCTTAGACTTGTCAAGTATTCTTTTAAGGTCAACACTGTCAGAACAGCAACTGGGAGTTCAAACATGCTTTTTTTGACCTGTTTTTAGCCAGCAGAAAAACTGAAGTCTAAGGAGGTTAAGGAGTCAAGAAGAATATCCCAGCCCTTCTGGCCAGTTGGACTCTGCTTCCTGATTTCTATGTAGTACTGAAGAAACAAATGGCCACTGTCACAGACCTTTCAACTGTTGTTTAAGCACACATGGTCAATCAAACTCTATTGGGTCAAGCAGCAAAATTCTGAAGTTTCCAATCTAATCATTTCCATCTACACATTTAAAAGACACCAAGGCTGTAGTTCTCTAATACCTACTGAATACAGTGTATCTGTCCCAAATACAATGTAGACAAACCAACAGCAAAGACAAAACCGTTCTGGTCAAATTGCTGTTGTTTCTTGATTTGACACAAGCTAAATATTACCCTAACCGAAGCACATAAATTGGTGTTCATACTCAGAGAGTCACAGCTAAGCTACTACTGAGACTCCCTTCGTATAACATTATATTTATTCCAACACCTGCAGCCACCAAGGAGACTGGATAACAGCAGACCATAATACTCTATGAACTATGGTTATAATTAGGCGTCACAGCCATTGTAATCCTATGGACGTCATCATGTGTTACCAGCATCTGTTGACAGATCTCATACCAGGCATATCACTGAAATGGCAAGTCTGGAGAGGGCAGCCCACAATAGAAACAATGGTATTTATTTCTGGTTTGTTCCAAGACTGTCTAATAGAAAATATATGCTGCCAACTGCCAGGGCTTCACTGAGATCATTTTTCTATATTATGTTACCAGTTTGAACAAAGATTTGTGCCCATGTATCTGCAGTCTTCAAAAAATTCAGACTTTCCAAGATGAGGAATGAGGACCACCCTCTTAAATTTTATTTTAATGTGATATTATTTAAATATTAAAAACAAGTACTGGGAATATACAACTCAAAGTAGCCAAGGTACTGCCTCTCTACCCTATGGCAGTAAGCTTTCATTTGTGAATATAGAAACCAGACTTTCTGCTGAAGCATTATTAGTTTGGAGGAACGGAAAGAAACTTGCTATGTTGCCTCACATCAACTACTCTCTGTTCTTCTATAACAGCCAAGAGATTTACTGCAAGCATAAGAAAGCCTACAAAACCCGAATCCTCTTTATTACTTATCTGCATTCTAGGAAAATTATGTTATAGTGATGATTACCTACTAACCAGTCCATTATTTCTTCATTTTGAAAACACGGTGTTCTTTGAAATGTTGGGCAATTTAATCTTCATCAGATGTAACCACAGCCTGTTACAGCTGATCAGTTTCTAATCATTAACACCTAAATCCCTGACATTCTCATTGCAGAACATGAAAGGATACTTCACCATATACAAAGCAAGAAACTAAAATGAGTGTCAGCATCACCACTAGTATATAATAACTGGTTAGGAGTTGCAGCTGCTGAATTTCACACACTGTACTTGTACAAAAGGATCTGAACAGATATCAGTGTAGGAAAATGAACAAAATAATGTAAAACTCACAGTGAGCAGAAAGGTACAAGTGAAAACGAGGGGAAAATATCAGCTCTATTAATTACCATGGAAAAGCAAACATGTAAGCCCTTAGAGTTCTAACAGCCCATACTTTGACACTCACATAGAAGCCGTGTCTATAACAGTGTGTCAGACTCTGCCTTCAGATACAATATTTGCAACTCTTTTTTCTTAATTTGATACAGCCCAAAAATTAATCTAATCAAAGTCCACATAACTTCTTGTAGTTGCTCACCTATGGCAAACAGTATATACAGCCCTATAGTTCAATGCTCAATTTCTCTCCCTTTTTCTCCTTCCAGTAACCAGTAGATAACCTTGTAATCCTAGAACTGACGGCTGCGATTTCAACATCACTTTCAACACTAGGAAGCAACAAACTCTTTACAGTATCTCTCATCCCTCTCTTCCACATGCAGCTTAAAACCCAGTGTTCTGAAATTAGATATTTCTTCTCTCATATTTTAAAGGCATCGCAGGGGCAGCATTTACTAAAGCACTGAACTGCTAGCAAGACTGTTGGTAGGGTTACAATGACTCAGAAGTCACAGAATCATTAAAGTTGGAAAAGACCACAAGAATCATCCAGCCCAGCCACCAACCTTCCCCTACCATGCCCACTGACCTTCCTACAGCGGGCATTCCTGTCCTTCACAGTCACATTCACACGGCTCCTGAACAAATGAGAACATACAACCTGTGTCTGTGCTCAGAAATGGAGTATAAGTAGTATTTGGTGACACAATTGCTTTCCTAAACCTAAAAGCTGAGAAGTGTTTCCTCTACAATAACATATTCCAAGGAGCTTACAGACTTGTTTTTTCAGCCAGACACAGAATGGCACATGGGAACGTAACTCATTCAATAATTTTCCAAACCTACGCTAAATATATATATCAAGGCAACATCTCTTCTTTCTAAAACCTATGAAGTGAAGTTAAAAAATAAATAAATAACTGAATCACTATTAGCAACACACAAATGTAGAGGTACTGACAGAACATTCCTGGTAAAATACAAAAACACACACCTGACTCTCATTAATTACTATTGTCTTACATAGACCTCACTTAAGAATACAAGAAGTGAGTGCCTTTCCCTCAAAATATGACATGATATGTACCTTATATGTACCTCCCCTTCTAAAATAAGAAGCCCTTTCTGCATGGCCCCGGCAATTCCAGATGCAGCAGGGCTACGAGTGAGGTCAGAATTCCACAAAGAAGCACACATACAGACACACATTACTTTATTTCCAGACCTTCCTTTGCTGTTTCTCCCATGCTGGGTCCAGAAGCAGGTCCCTGTCCCATTCTTCCTCTTGGGTCATGTACTCATCTTCTTCATAGTTGTAGGTGTACTGCATGTTTGTTTCTATCTGGTTCATGCTGTTCATCCTACCCAGGGATCAGCTTCAACTGCTTTGCCTTCTAACAGTTAAATATGTATATATGCTTAAGCTTAGTATGGTTGCTGATGGGTAGAAGACAGCAGTGCGTGTATCTCTTTTTCCTTTCCCAAGGAGACAGGATGTTAGTATTGACGAGAGCAGAGGCTTTAACTGTCAGGTAGTCGCTGATGGCTGGTGATCCCCCTTCCCTCTCTCCCTCTCTGTCTCGCTCGCTCTCTCTGCTGCTGCTGCAGGTCCTTGCGGCCGACCCTCCGGAGAAGCCCAGCGCTGCTCATTGCGGCCGCTTATTATCCCCGCCGGGCTGTCACGTGGCTGCCGGTGTCTGCCCAGCTCCGCTCCGAGTGGCGGCCCCGGTACCCCGTGCTTGCACCGCCGCCACCGCCCCTTTCCTCCCCCCCAGCCCGGGGCAGACGCCGAGAGGCGCCCAGCAGCGCCGCTGGTCCACGCTGTGGCCGCCGCACCCACCGCTATGCTGCTGCTGTGCGGAGCTCAGACTGTCACAGCAAGAGGGGGGGGCTGACCGGGAGATTCACCTCCCCGCCTGCACTCTGACAATAACATACTGCCCTATCACCTGCCTTTCTAATTAGGTTTTCTTCTTAAATCTACTTTCATGTACTGTTTCTCAAGACCAGTGTATGACTTGCTGATGCCATACATTATTTACATCAATCTGAAGTCTGTGGTCAGCCGGCTTTTCAGATTACAGCTCGCTAGAACCAGTGCAGAAAAGGACACCCAGGAGACAGAACACAACAGAGACTGGGTTTGGAGTTAGAGCAGAAGTATGCAAGCACAACTTAAAAAGAACAATGCACATCTTTTCATCTAGGAAAGATGTTCGTTGCATTCCAAAAAGAGCACAAAAACATCTGTGGAACAGTGAACTTTACAAATCTGTGACAGCAACCATTGACAGGTTGCAAATCTGAGTTCAAAAGACTGCAACACGACTGTTTTATGCAATCAATTCAAGCTTAACTTCCTAAGTTTGTTGAACTTACCATGCAATAAACAGATTAAAAACAAAATTCAAGATCAGAAACACGTGCTTTTCACCTGCTCAATACAAACATTCTCAGAGTTGCTATAGTATTTCCCTCTAAAATGAAGCAAGTGTTGACGAACGCTGCACACAGGCGTTTGTTTACATGCAGATGATTGATCTCTTAGAAAACTCTCAGCCCATGTCTAATAGTTGGAAGTTGTGCTTGCACACTTCTGCTCTAACCCCAAACCCAATCTCTGCTGTCTTTTATCTCCTGGGCATCTCCTTTTCTGCTCTGGCTCTGATGAGCTGTAATCTGAAAAGTGGCTGACCACAGACTTTATATTGATGACAATAGTAATGTACGACATCAGCAAGTCATACATGGGTCTTGTTCACATATATAGACATTCTGCCTACGCTGATGTAATTTGTGCAGTTTATCATAGAATCACTCAGGTTGGAAAAGACCTTGAAGATCATCAAGTCCAACCGCAGCCAAACCAGAACCCTAACTCTAACAACCCTACACTAAACCATATCCCTGAGTACCACATCCAAACAGCTCTTAAACACAACCAGGGATGGCGATTCAACCACCTCCCTGGGGAGCCTATTCCAGTACCTAACTACCCTTTCTGTGAAGTTCTTCCTAATATCCAACCTAATATCCAACCTTTATGGATGGGCAGTTATCTGTGTTTTGAGAGGCATTCTCAACTCCTGTTGCCTAAAGGACTGTTAAAGCCTCTGGAGTCAGCAAAACCATTCCTTCTTATTCACTGTGCACAGCACAGAAGAAACTTCTGGAGGAAAAGTTAAGAATTAAAAAGAAAGCCATGGAAGGATACGCACAAAGCTATAATGATCCAAACCAGAGCTGTCTCCTGCGCTGACAAGACCTCTGACCTTTTAATGCATTCCTGCATTAGAGGTGAGCCTTTCCTTGGCACTCTTTTGCCTGAGGACCAAAGTAGCTGGTATCAAATGGTACCACACCACGCTCCCTGTGCTGTACAGGTGAGCTGCATGGGCACTGATGGCTTCATACAATGAGGAGGCACGCTTCATCTTCCAGCTCTCATCACAAACATGGGCCAGAGTGCCTGTGTCATGATATGCAAATGGAGATGATATGATGACAGTGACTATCCCATCATACTGTGCATTAGCACTAGACGTCTGGATACGAAAGGGAAATCTACCCTTAATTCCTAGAATTCTGAAAGAGTGATGTATGTACATTAATAACTGAGTTTTTCTCAGAATACTGCTAGCCACTGCTGCAAAGGTACCTCCTTTCTTTTCCATGTTTACTCATTACTTTGGTAAATGCATCACTTTAATAACAAAGCCAACAAAAAATCATCACTGTTCAAAGCAATTGACACCTTGAACCGCAGAACCTCTCACATAATCTGAGAGAACCAAAAGTTCAAGACCATACATTTCATGTTAAGGGGGAAACACTTCAAAATCCACATTAGGTAGGCTACGTTATTATGTTCTGGATGAAAAAAATACTTCAGAATTTTTATTGCAGAAAACCATTGAACCATAGAATGGCTCAGGTCGGAAAGGACTTCAAAGATCATCCAGCTCCAAGCCCTTGCTATGGACAGGGTTGCATGATTACTTTTTTTCCTTTCTGAAAAGGTCAAAAGAGGGAGCTTCAGCTTTAACGACACATTTTTTGATAGAGGAGCTTGAAGCAGGCAGCGAACTACAATATTCTGATCTCAAAAGAACAGCCTACTTTGATGGAATCTGACTTGTTTTAGGTTCTCTGAATAACTACTTACTACCCTTTAATCAGACAACACGAGTAGGCAGAGAAGATATTTATAGATGGAGCGCTAGGACGTGTATCTGGTATTTTGTTTACTACTTTAATTTAATTTTATGGATGAACTGTACAGATGGTAATGAGAAGCATATGAATGAAGGTCCACACCAAAATGGAATTGTGAGGCCAAATTCAAAGTGGAAAGGGAGTTGTCTGTTCCAGATCACTGAAAGGAAAGCTGAGCCCAGCAGAGTAGTATGAACTAAACAGCCATGGACAGGCAGTAATGCTCTCAGTCAGCTCATGCCTACATCAGGGGTAGGTTAAGACTATCTCCACTAAAGCTGCCAGAGTTGCACAGCTAGAAACTACATGTCTCCATGGAAAAAGAAAACAAATAAGCAAACTGAGCAGAAAAGGAAGAACAAACGTCCAAAGTAGAGAAAATGGATCATGGTGGCCAACATAGAGCATTTTAAGCTGCCATGGCAGAACATTTTAGATCCAGATAGTTTTGAGGTACAAAAAACATAGACTGCTTATTACATGGTAAGGTAAAAGGAATATTCATGTTTTTCAAACGGATTAAAATAAGGCAGCTGTAGGTGATCAGCAATGGAGACAGCAGTGCTGAACTGTCAACTGTTTACGTATTATTTCAGAAGAGGCAGACAGATGCAGTTCATGTCAACAGAAATTTTCATAAGGGCTTACCCCAGAGAACACCACGGCCATAAGACATGATTTGTGCTTTCCATGTATGAGGAGCACAAAGCCAGAGCTTTCCAAACAGCACAACAGGTCTGTGGGAACTCAGTATTTCTTATCACAGCTCCAACTTAGGAAGGCAGGACTTCGTGGCACAAGTTGCATTAAGTTCCTTGAGAATCCAAATTTCAACAATGTTCCTCCTCATAATTCTTTTATTTGAATCGAGTAAGCTTTAAAAATCTTAAATGGACTGTAAAATGCTGTTGTTTTCAAAGGACGTCATAACTGCTTTTTAAGATGTCCTTTGGCATGTAGAAAGTGAAACGAGCACATGCAGAAAGAGAGCAAAGAGACGCACACACATGGGAACCAAACTTTTGACTCTGCCTGAGCTCAGTGAGAGCAGCACTGTGGACACATAGTGTAGCCCTGCCACATGTAGCACCAAGAGAGACAGTCTTTCCCTCCGAAAAATCCTTACTACCCTACTCACGCATGGTAATATTAATTATATAGAAGCTAAGCGTGCTCTATATATTTCTTCTTTAAGTATTGGAAATGCAAATGGAGAAAGAACTGAAAAAAATGCTTTGCTGACTTCAAAAGATCTCAAAGTACTTCGCCATCTATATATAGAGACAACTTACTCTACCCCTGAAACGCAGCCATGGATGAAGTGTAGCAAGAAACATTTATAGGAGGGACAGATACTACTAAAGCACAGCTTTAGGATTATGGAGAAAATGCTGACTGTACTGGGACCACTGACTGCTGCCAGCTCTTTGTGCGGAAGGAAAGTCACGAGGCTGACACGCTGTGTGATCTACCCCAGTTTAAAACGCTCTACACAATGTTGAGCAAATTGCTTCAAGTAATTTTTTCCCCCAAAAGCTAAGACTTGGTCTGTTCAACTGATCCCACCGATGGAATGAGAAACAAGCTTGTTGTGCTGCACTCTCCCTTCTCTAAAACAGTTAATGATGCTTGCTCTGGTTCTTCATGTCTACCTAAATCACATATTCTTAGGAGCAGAGGCTTTCTATCTCAAAAAGGCCTGATGAGCCTACAGAGCAAGTCTAATTGCTGCATGCTTCACCTACCTCATCTCCATCTTTGTTTCAGAGGTCTGTGTTTAGTCTGCACCCAAATATGCCTAAGGGTAAGTTAGCATGTCAGGTTTGATCACGCATTCAGGGTCCCTTATATGCTGGAGGGGTGTCCCTACAATTCCTAGAGTCACATTAGCAGCCTTGTAGTCGGTGCAGCAGATAGTCCTGGCTCTCAGAAAGGCTTCAAGACAAATATGAGTAGGAACATTCAAACCTGGCCTCTGTCAGTAGTATATGAGTCATAATAACCACAAACTCCAAAGCAAGCATTGAAAGATAAGGCACAGCAGAGAACAAACCCTCCAGTGATGGCTACTGTCAGGGAGCACTACATAAAATCATACATTTCAGGGATGAGGAGAGCCCCCATTAAGCACTAGCCCTCATCCTCTCTATTAAATATTTCACACACAAACCCACGACACCTGAACTCCCTTATCTTTTAAGCCTCTGTTTAACGCATCTTGTACAGATAGGTGCGTCTCAGAAAAGCAGAAGAGACGATGAGCAAGATAAAATCAGAAGCCTTGATAGATATTTTGCATAGATTAAAGATGCAACATCAAACAAAAAACTGGGAAATGCAGATGGTAATTTATTTGCTGCGCTACAAGCCAGCCTGTTAGCAAATGGAATTTGTAGAGCAATACGCAGACAGTCACCACGTAATACTCAGGGTAACAGGTGGGGAAACTACAAATAGTGCTGGCATAGGGTTGGAAAAAATGGTGAGGCAGAGCCAGGATATTAAAAATGGCTCAGTGATGAGAGTGTAAGAGCAGGACTAGGAGCATAGCACGGCCTATTACAAACCTCCTGAAAAACCAGCGTGTTCCTGTCTGCCTTCCTGTTTCATGTTGGCTTCAGAACACAAAGATACTGAGGAAGGTAGAAACTAGGGGACTCAGACTATGCAACTGATAGCACAGTTTGTACTTCCTTAATATTACCAGCATAAAAGATCCCTCATTGAGCCAGCCTGTGACCCATAACTGATTTAAAAATTATGTTTTTTAAAGCATGACATTATTCAGCATTAGTTTTAGCCACACTGAGGAAAAAAAGAACTCAGATGTGTATGTGAGATAAGGAATAGATACACAATGTGCCTTTATTTATTGAGAAAGGCTGTCAACTAAGTCAGAGTTTCCAGATAATAATTACCACGGGGGCACAGAGGAGACCTGGCAGGTTTTAAATCGCTGAGGTATGAGGTAGAGATTATGGTCACAGGATACGGGCACTCAGTATCAGACACTGCTGTGCTCTGATGTCAGCATTGGGACAGATTCACCGAATGACCTTAGACAAGTTGCAGTAACTGTGCCTTCATTTCTCCTTCCAGATACACCAATGTAATTTCACTAACATCGGTGAAATCACACACTGAAGGCAACAACCTGTTTGAATGAATTGCTAGTTGGTAAAAATGAATACTAACTCCTTACTGTACAAAGATGGGGCAAATGCAGTACTGTATAAGGCAGCATTGAATCCAACATGAATTACAAACACGGATAACGTGTTCTTTCTGTAACACTTAAAGATTTTTCCAGAACACTGTCTTAACATTCAGGCCAACAGAACTTTACTGACACTCAGCACTCAGAAGAAAGCTTGTTCTGCAGTTCAAATGGACACATTCAAACATACCTTGGACTTCTCTAGGGGAAACCACTGAGTTACAAATGAGCTTCTAGAACACCAGGGCACTTTTTCATTCATTCCCCATGGCTCAACACTCTCCGTTACAGGGTTCAAAATATAAGCACTGCAGCTTCTACTCGAGAAGCTCCATTAGTTTCTCTGCAGAGAACTCTCTTCAAGCTGTGGCACACACAAAACACACAGAATGCCAGAGAGTAAGAAATGCATTGGAGAAAATACTGAGCAACACTTTTGTAAGTAAATGATTAGCTGTTAGCAAGTATAGCTCCATTTCTCATGTCACAAGAGGCAGCACTGATTCTTCACATCAACTCAGGACAAAAGGGTCACTATTTAAACCCTAAAAACATGGTACCTCTAGCAATTCAACAGATTGAGACATCTGGGCTTATCCATAACACTCAGTTGCATGTCCTTGATACCTAAGTCAAACACGCTATTTCTTTTAATAACACTTTGTTTTCCCCTGCCAGGAATCTCCAAAGTATATCAACAATTCTCAAGGCACAAAGAATGCAAATACAAAACCCAAACGTTTTGTAAAACTATACTGAAACACAAAGAAGGTTTGGGGGCATTTTTGTAATTGCAAATACTTATATATTTTTTTCCCAATAATTTCTAGCTATTCTAGTATTAATCTCTCTCATATATATGTAAATATATATATTTTTAAAATATATTAAATATATTTTTTAAAAAAGAAAGTTGTTCCATTGTTGCCAGTGTTCACAGTGGCACTGGGTTAGGCATGCAATTCATTCCTACACAAAGATCTATAAAATAAACAAAGTTTACAAAGTGGATCACTAAATATATATATAAAGGAAGGGATGTCATCCAGAGGGACCTGGACAGGCTTGAAATGCAGATGGACATGAATCTAAGAAGGTTCAGCAAGGTCAACTTGGTTTGGGGGTAATCCCAAACATGTGTACAGACTGGGAGAAGAACTTGGGGAACCCAGTAGGCAAAAAGCCCTGCCCACGACAGAGGTGTTGGAACTAGATGTTCTTTAAGGTCCCTTTAAAACTAAGCCATTCTGATTCTGTGGCAATGGCTTCAACAGCTGGCCTGGGGAAAGGCTGAAATTTCTATTTAATGCATCTGGGTAGTAATTAAACTGTTTCTTCTTCAGGGAAAAAGAGGTGATTTATCTCAGCTTATAACAAAATCAAAAATTAAATCACACAACCAAAAAAACAGCAACTGGCTGGGCTGGCAAGTAAACAGAGATCTGAACAGCTGCAAGTCAGGAATGGGTTGTTGCACCATACAAGGCTGCTGTTATTCCAGCACTTGCCACTTGCTTAAATAACAGTGGCAATTGAGAGTGGTAATAGCAAGACACTATACTGCAGTAAGAAGAGCATGCTGTATTAAGAAGCAGGTTTCTTAATGACCACATTTACCTTCTCCCAACCTTCCATTTCTTTTCTCTTTTCTAATTTATAGCCCTGCTGCATGTCTGGTACACAACAGTCTCCATGTTGCTTACTACATCCAAGACCCAAATGGCCACACTGCCATACTCCGATTACCAAGTTCTCCAAGTGCATTAAACAACAGAATTCAGAACTACCACATTGCAGATATACAACGTCTTCTCCCTCAGTAGTTCCTAGAACATTTTTCTTTGTAGCAGTAAGCAGCTCAAATATAAAGAAGAACTTAAAATCATGACAAAGAACTATCATAATCACAGAAATCACAAGATATTTTCCTGTCCAATCTGACAATTGTGCAGCCATGAAAGTCCAACTTCCCAGCTGATTTTTACAATACACATCACAAATACCACAATTTCTCAGCAGTTCAGCAATGAAATAAGTGCTTTTTTCCCTTCAATATTTAAATACTTTACTCTCCTTGATGATTTTGAGGCAGGGTACACCTATCTTTGGTAAATAAATTTGGAGACACAGAGGTAGCCCCTGCCTATGGCTTTCAAACCTTCTTTAAGTGTGCCTAGGTGAAGCACTTCTAGAGCAAATATGCAAAAGCTTCCTCTACAACGATTTTGATTAGAAGCCCTTAGTTGGTAGTGCCATATCATAAAGCCTTTAACATAGTAAAACCCCCAGAATAGCTTCTCTCTGCTCATCCAGAGGGTTTCTATTTATTTTTAGATCTGGAATGCAGCTACACATGAGGATTTATGGCCGGGGGAAGCTGCAGCACATTTTCCAAGAAAAGACAAGGAAACGTGATACTGCCTGCCACAGTGCTCAGTAAGTCGATGATACGCCTGATATCATGCCTAGCAAGCAAGTTCCTCCCAGCCATTCCAGTCCAACCAAGACATTATTTTCGCTTCAACCCTGTTCCAGCAACAAGAACTGCATTTTTCTGTAACCTCAACCAAAACTGAATTGCACTTGATTGTTTCTGCCTCCATAAGCTGTAACAACACACTACTGTTGTTCTCACTGTGGCTTTCACTTCAAGGTGCAAACACCAAAGCCCTGAAAGCAAACTAGAGGGGGACAATGTGTTTTTATATGTTAGGAGCATGTATTTAACCTGAGGATAACCAAACCTTGGATGAGAGGCTGAAGGAAGCTCTGCAATTTCCATCCTCAAAGATGCTCCAAATGCAAACAGTTGCCTTTGAGCACTCTTGCCTTGGGGATAATCAGATGACTCCTCCAGCACTCTTCCAACCCACATTACTTTGTGGTTCTGTAGCTGGAATCTCACCCACTGCAGCTACAGGAGCTTTTAAAGTCTTCTTCTCAGGATTCCTGTGTTTTCCCACCGCACACTCAGCCTGCACATCCCCTCTCACGGCCTGGACCAGCCATGTCCCCAATCCCACCCACACCCTCACACACACACAGCCGCCCAACGCTCCTCACAGCAGCACATGGCGGCCATCACCACGCGCCCACAATGAGGCAGCTGTGCCCGCGCATGCTCTGTGCAGCCCACGCTCCGGGAAGGTGCGGTGAAGGGGCTGTGGCCACGCCCCGGGGGGCGGAGCTTCCTGTGCCGCCGCAGCCGCTGTTTCCGGGTCAGCGGCGCACGCAGCGCACGTGGGGGTCGGCGTGGAGCGGGGCCAGGTGGGTGATGGAGGTCGGTGTGTGTGCGGGGATCGGGTTGTGTCACCTCCTGCCGCTGCCCCTCGCGTGCTACTCCTGGGCTGGATTCTGCTTGTCCCCTTAGATCATAGTATCATAGTCTCACCAGTGTGGTGCGGGTTGGAAGGGACCTTAGAGATCATCGAGTCCAACCCCCGTGATTCGAGCCTCTGTGTAGCAGAGCGGCACTTGTACCACTCGCGCCACAGGGGGGATTCGAACCCAGGGCCTGCGGTGTTGCAAGGCGGCATTGCTACCACTGCACCACCGGGGCACACAATGGTGGCTGGCGGTGAGGCCACGGTCTGGGCCGTGGTGGAGGGAGCGGCTGGAAGGGGGAGGGTGCGTGTCCCCATGGCCGCCGCAGTCACAAGGTGGGCGGTGGGGCTCGGGTCAGGGTGGGCTTCAGGAGCTTCTTCATGGGATGCCGGCTGTGTCTGAGGGATGCTCTGGTTTCTTTGTGCAGGGTTTCCTTTGAGGTGTGTATCCTCGCAAGGTGAAGCGATGACGTCCCTCGCGGAGCAGCTGAAGCGGCTCGCCCTTCCCCAGACCGACCCCAGCCTCCTGAACCGCTCTGAGGCAGCATCGCTGCTGTTCGACTGCAAGGAAGCTGCTGCTATTGACAGGGACACGTTCTTTGCCATTGGTAAGTGTCTGTGCCCATCTGTGTTTTTAAGGTGTTTGGGTAATGTTCTAAATGGTGTTTTACCTTTGAATTAGCACCAGAGTAGTCAGACAGTTGGACTTGATGACCTTTGTACACCCCTTCCAACTGAAATTCTTCTATCTTTTCATTATACATCTCTGTGAAGAGTCTGGCACCATCTTCTTGTTAGCCTATACTACTCCATTAAGGAATTGCAGACAATAGTAAGGTTTCCTTTTGGTGGTCTCCTCACAAGGCTGAGCAAACACAGTTCTTGTCGTTTGCTTCTCATCGTGTGTCATTTCTCAGACTCAGACATAGTGGTGGTCCTTTGCTGGGCTTGTATCTGAATGTCAGCGTTTTGCTCATTTGCTCAACACTGTACCTACTACTCCAGATGCTGCATCACAGAAGTGAAATGGAAGGGGAAGTTCAGCTCCCATAGCACACTGGCTATGCTCTTGCACACACAACTCAGGATGCTGTGGGCCTTCATTGGTTATTTGATTTCCCTTGTTATGTATACACCAGCATAGTAATGAGGTTGGATATGATAGTGTGATGATGAACTGTGGTTACAGATTTTGTATTTAAATCATTCCATTTTTTTTTCCTCAGGATGCACTGGCTTAGAGGAGTTGATGGGGATCGATCCTTCCTTTGAAGTGTTCCAGTCCAGCTTGTTTAGTTCCATGTCCAAAGGCTTGGAACGCAGTGTTCAGACTAAAGCAGTAAATCAGCAGCTCAATCAGAATATTTCCTTGTTCCTGATTCACCTGTCCCCTTACTTTATGCTAAAGCCTGCGCAGAAGTGCCTCGAATGGCTCATTCACAGGTAATCCAGTGAAAACCCCACATGTCAGTCAATTGGATTTTCAGAAATGCAGGTTTAAATTGTGAACTATGAATGATATTACATGTACTGTATTATAACAAGAACTAAGTCATCTTATTTCAAGGTTATTTAAGAAGGTGTGAAGAACAAATGAGCCAATTACTTTTATGAGGTGTCGTCCTTATTTGTATAAATTGACCTATCAAGTTGCGAAGCGTAATGTTTCAGATCATGAAGGAGTGGGTGGGTTACTGTTGGTATAAGATGTATGTATATTTAATTGTGATTCAATATGTAATGCTGTAATCTGTGCCTACCTTATTGTAACTTGATTTAATACTCTTTAATACAGAAGAAATCTAGGGACTTAAAATCATCATATCGAGTACTTTCCTTTATGTCTTCCTACGTGTATGGACTGTGTGTCTTTTGGGTTCTTGACAGCAGGCAGATCGGATGCCTGAGTCAGTGTGACAGTCTCCTCTGGTTTTGCATAAAAGCAAATAATCAGATGTTCTAAGAAGTACATGGCCGAGACTTTGTTTTTTAACTGTTTATTTATGTGTTTGTTTCTTTCTCAGATTTCATATCCACCTCTACAATCAAGATAGTTTGATTGGTTGTGTTCTGCCGTATCATGAGACTAAACTATTTGTGAGGGTTATTCAGCTTTTAAATATAAAAAGCCCAACTCATAAATGGCACTGGCTGGATCCAATAAGGGTAAAGTATTTAACAGCTGCATGCTGGTAGAAATGTGAAGAACTTAATTAATAATAATATCCCAACTTGTTTCTAGATTTAACAATGTGGTCCACCTGATCATATGGTTAGTTGTAAGATTGTACCAGAAGATTTAATTGCAGGAATGGAGCCTGAATGCCCACTTGTTTGTTATTTTTCACTAAGTACAGTTATAAAATGCTTCGATCATAATTACTCTTTCTTTTGACAAAGTTTAAGTATGCTTTTAAGGTGTATTTGCAACTGCTAGGCAGGTATGTAATTACTGAAATATGTATTTATTTGAATATATGCTATACATAATGGTGAATTTGTAATGATGATATACATGCAGTGTGCATATAATTCATCATCTCAATGTAGATACAAAAAAAATGCTAGAGAGGTGCAATTTAAGTGGTGTTAACTGATCAGTAGAATTCACTTAATGGGGTTATATTAACTCTTTATTTTGGGCTTCTCTCTGTACCCTGGTGTGTTCTAACTTCATGTTTTTCACCCTGGAAAGAAACCAGGCGTCCCCCTGGCAAGAGGTACTCTCATTACACACTGCTACAAAGACCTGGATTTCATGGATTTCATCTGCAGACTAGTGGCAAAATCTGTGAAGGTTGTTACTTTATTCTAGAACAATGTTTGTGTGTTGTCGCTTGATCTTTTTCCATCTTTATGTTAGCATTATGATGTTTATTAATACTTACAATTGTGTAATGAATAGTAAAAAACACCTCCATTTTCAAGGAGCAGTATGAAAAATTCTCATTGTCTATATAGATTACACTTTGTAGAAATTCTTATGAGGAAGTGGCTGAGAACCAATGATTCATGGCAGCCACTTGGCTGTCCAGTTCACAGTCATGAGTATTACACAAAGTAAATGGTCTAGATTACCATTTTATGATAACATATAATAGCTGAAAAAAATCTTTCATATCTTTCTACCTTCTCTGCAACCTCTGGCTTAGTTTACTGCCAGGGAGAGGTGATGCCTTCAGTTGTTGCAGCAGAAGCTGGTAGAATTTATGTGCTGAAGTTCTGAGATCTTGGTGATTTGGGGGGAGCTGTATGTGTCTTCCCACTTCTCTTGACGTCTCAACAACTAATTCTTCTATGGTGCAGGTCTTTTCAGAATGCACTAGCAACTCTGCTCAACTGAGAGTTCTTCTTGCATTTTATGCCTCCACCATTGTATCAGCTCTTGGAGCTGCAGAGAAGATAACAGACAGTATAGTCTCCATGCTGCTCCCCTACATCCAAAAGGTACCCAAAGTTTTGTTTTCCTTCCTGTGTGATGAAGTATACTGTGTTATGCTAATGTA
The DNA here is from genome assembly GCF_054131305.1 of Coturnix japonica. Taxonomy (NCBI): domain Eukaryota; kingdom Metazoa; phylum Chordata; class Aves; order Galliformes; family Phasianidae; genus Coturnix; species Coturnix japonica. The sequence continues at coordinate 36,788,990 of NC_140665.1, forward strand.
TTTTCTGCTGCTAACATTCAGGATGGCTTGAAACATTGGGTAGATGAAGTTCCTTGTCTAATCATGCCTTCTCACAGACCAGATGAGCACTTCTTAGAACTCTTATGTCTCTCTTTTCCTTTATGTGTAGATCCTGCATGACAGCTCTTTTGTCTTGAAAGTTAAGCTGATAGTTAAAACACATGGAGAAAAAGGTAGTGTAGTTCCATGGATGTAAGGATGAAAAGGAATCGTATGTTAACATTATTTTAAAAAAAAAAAAAGTATATGTCAGACATAGTACATCTTTGTTTTTCTGTTTTTCAAGGGCTTGAAGTCTTCTGTACAGGACTATAGAGCTGCAACATATATGATAATATGCCAGATGACAGTAAAAGTGACTGTGGATTCCTCCTTGGTGCATTCCTTGATGTTACAGATAAGCAAGACATTACCTAAAGTGCCCTCATTAGCCAGGGAAGGGGTTGCTTGCCTGAACCTACTTCTGCAAACTCAGAAAGGAGATAATCTTGGGAAAAAGTAAGTCTACATCAATTGAATTTCCACATTTAAGAGCTGAAGTTGCACTTCAGTAATTTGACTGTTTACATCCTACTCATGAAAGGGAAACTTCTGTGTCAGAAATGTTAGTAGTTGATGTGTCCAGGGGTTTGGAGGTGTATTTGGCTCTTCAAAAATGTCTATGGTCACTACAGCTAAAGAATCTTAGTGGTCCAAGTCTGTCATTGTTTGATCTCTCTCTTGCCACTTCCAGGATTGCTGTCAGTGTGCAAAATTTAAGCCTGTCAGTGAGGTTTCCGTGGAGGTGGGGATCATAGAAGTGATGCTAGCATAATAACGTTAGCACAGATTTGGGGTTATTTAAATATCTTGGGGAAAAAAAGCAATTCTGTCCCTTCAGTGGAATGGTATTTGCTTCATATGCGAGGGCTGCTCTGAAAGTGAAACCCTTACAGTCTTTTCAGCACTTATTTACAGTGATGCTGTTACTTGATTCTAAGAACTGAATGGTTTGAAGGTGCTGGTAAGCCAGATAACCATGTGTTTTTTTCCCTCCCACCTACCATTCTATTGTGCAGGCCATTTAATTATCTGTGCAGGAGCCCAGAACTGGTGACACTTTTGCAGAGCCTTTCAGAAGGCTATGATATCTCTCCTCTTCTGCGTTACCTGTTGCCTCACCTTATCTGCAGCATCGTGAAATGTGATGCAGGTAAGTTAGTATGTGTATTTACAATTCCTCTGAGTCATACAAACGGATAAATAGCAGTTCTAAATGTTGTAGCTATATCATTTTTCCTTTGTTTAACTCAGAGTTAGTGCGAGTACTCAGTGGACGTTGTGGTTTTAAATTGTGTGCTTGGTTAACCAGGTGATACTGCCTATACAAGCTGTTTTAATTGATATGAGAAGGTTATGTTCAAAATGTTATTCACTTTCTGTGATTACTCATTGTTCTTAGAGGAACAGGAAGATTCTGAGGAGAGAGAGGATCATATTTATATCAAACTTCTTGAAGGTATTCTTCAGAGTATACCGCTGGAAAAGGATTTAGATCACCTTTTGGCTTCGTGAGTTAACTTAGATTTATCTATCTATTTATTTGCTTGTTTTCCTTCAGTACAACAGTCATTTCTGGTTTAATAACAACTCTGTTTTAGAGTCATGTTTTTCTACTTACACGTTTAACTCCAAGATTAGATTTTGAAACTGATAATCTGGATGATAACAGGGTAATAGTAATCCAAATAATCCATGTTTTTAGCACGCTTTTAGCACTTGGGGGAATACAGAACAGAGTGAAACTTTAGGACATGAGCAAATCTGTTCTTGCAATAAGTAATGCCTATTGTTACCTGTTTAACACTGTGTTTTATGATATTAGTGAAAACTGCTGTGTCTTAAAAATAATGACTCTCTTTTATTTGTTATTTTAGCAAGTTTCTTGAAGAGTTAATCTCCTATGGTACAGAGATTGAATCTGATCCCACCAAAATGGCTGCAGTCAGTCAAAAGCTGCTTCCTCTTATCAGACTTCTTGAGAGAAAGTAAGCTCAGTTTTTTTATGACTGGTGACTGGTAGACTGGTGATGTCAAGTACAACCTTAACTTATTGGGTGTTGTAAACTCTATATTCTTGCCTAAAAAAATATGGTGAAAACAACCAACTCTTGATCGTTGTCTAAATTTTATTTTACTGATCTGTCCTTATGTGTTTTGTCATCAGGGTCATACCTACTGGCTCACTGTTTTTATTTCTGGTCATTATTTATCCTAAGTTGGCTGCGTATCATCTATTTAAGTTAAAACATAATGGTTGATTGCCTTTGCAAAGTTTCTTCAGTGGTTCGGAGAAGTGCATATGCATTCATTTTCTTTGTATTTCCATGTATTTCTATAGAAAATGCATGCTCTTCTGCAATGCCCCGTTAGAAACATTTGGGATTTTGTCTTTGTCAGGTATCCCAAAGCCTTAGACTCTGTGTTGGAGGAGCATCTGAAAAGTGCTATGGATCAGACCAACCAAAATATTTTTCACCAGTTTATTTCTCTTTCATTAAGCTGTGGCAAATACAAGGTAGGTGGAAGCTTAATTCCTCATCCTACCACTTACTTGGTTCTACTGTCAGAACAGTGATTTAGTGGCAAAGTTCTAATGTCTCTTCCTCTTTTTAAACTCCCAACTCTGCCATTCCCACAAAAGCCCACGACCTTACTTAAATGGGGGAAGGTGGTTGATTAAAAATGTATTGGCATTTTTCATGGTTAAAATTTATATATTTCCACCTGCCTATTATAATTAACTTTTTTTCCTTGTGAACACTACATGTAGTGTATTGGCTGATATTGATAACATGGTGGTGCCCAGGAATGTCTCATCATACTTAAAGATTCTGTCAATGTCACCCATGTCTGCCTGAGGGAGGGTGACAACTTTAACGCATGTGAGAGAAATATGGCTGGACCAATTTGTTGCATTGATTTTATGAATGCTTACATTCAGTAACAAGAAGGAATAAAGTATCTGCAGAATGATTCCTGTGCCATTTCTGACTCAGACTAACAGAGAGTAACTGTGATTGCAACAGGTTTGTTTAAGAAATTTGAGTTATTTTATATCATGAGGAGATGGTTAGTATTGTTTCAAGTGATTGAAAGAGTAAAGTCACTTTGGAAAAGAAGTGCTTAGTGTATTTTTTGTGCTGATTTTCTGAACTCACTGTTTATGTCACAGAGTAACACTTGGATTAAGAGAAAAGCCTGGCACACAGTGTGAAGGCATGTGACTCTCTTCAGGCCTTTAAGGTTTGTGAGATAAGGGCAGGCAATTATACTGGCAGGAATGCCTTTTTTAATGGTTTCTATCTGTGGTCTGTAGCACTGACATTGTCGTTGGAGCTTTCTCAGAATCCTTAGATAAGAGTAATGTTTTTCTAGGACAGAAAGGTATCTGTGGTTTTACTGTACTCTTCAGGTTGCATTCCAAAAACAGTCTTTCAAGTGAGGAAGACCAAATTTGAAGCAGTTACATGACGTCATTGTTCTGCAGTTTTTTGGTCAGGTTCCCTTCTTTTCCAAATAAACTGCAGAAAGAATCTCCTCCATTATCCTGACATATGCTGTAAGTGTTTTTAAAATCTAATGTGTGACTGAAATCTGTGTTTCAGATTCTGGAAGACTCTGATACTTCACTCCTGCTTAGTTTGAATCATCCTCAGCCAGCTGTGCGAGTCCTGGCTCTTCAGCATTTAAAAGATGTTATTGAAACATCAAAGGTTTGTTCCGATTCTCTCACTTGGAGAACTTACTTAACATATAAAATAGAACACCTAGAAGCTGTTTGTCAGAAGCACTGGCTAAAGACAATTGATACATTAGGCTATTCAGAGGTGTTATCCTGTGATATTTTCAGAAGGCTTCTGGCAGTAGTTTACCTTGTTCTGGAGTCTGTATGTAGTTCTCATTCATTAAGATGCTTGTAGACTAAGATAAAATCTAAGTCAATGGTTACTTTTATTTTTCTTCTCTTTGTTAAAATTTAGTCTCTCAGTTATTCGTGATTTAATGTAGATGTTACCACTTCTCTTGTTATACAATTCCAGTACTTCATTAAAAGCCTGTAAATTGTGCTAACGTGTTTTTTTTCTTGGCTCTTCTTTAGTTTCTTGAGGAAGGCTTTGATCAGTCATTCATAGAAGAAGCAATTTTGGGGCGCCTCAAGGATGACAACAGAGACGTTGTCATGTCTGCTTTCAGTGCTTTGGAGGTGCGTCTATTTCTTCTGATAAGTTAGGTGATATTATAGCAGCTTCCAAATGTGTGTCTGGAATGTATGCTTTATAACTCTCGTTCTCCTTACCTTTTTGGTGTATGGCTTTTGTCCTTTATTGCTCTTTTTGTACTCCTGTCTTTGGTGTATGGATTTTTAACAAGATGAAGCAGCACAGACTAGGGAGGCTATTGTTTACTTTGTCATACATTCTCATACATACTCCTCTCCTGCAATTTTCTCCCTTCACATCTTCCTCGAAGTTTGTAGTTAACCTGGATTTATGTGTTTCCTTACATAGCTATTAGAGCATATTTGAATCTTTAATTATGAAGTGTGCCTCCTGCTTATCCTGTCTGTATCTCTATAAAAATGCGAGCCATGTCAAATGACTTTTGTATGGAAAATGATGCAATGACAAGTCATTACTCTAGTGAGAAATATTCAGCTGAGTTTTTCCATGTGGGAGTCATTTGGTCAGTTGATACTAGCTAAGAACTGAGCGCCAGCTCAGGTTCACAGGATAGCACTCTGCTATGCATTGTAGTGATTGTTTCCAACAAGGGTAACGAGTCTGTCTTTATTGCTAATACTAGAAATAGTAGGACATGTTATTATTAGCAGTAGTATATTCGCCCTTTTACGTTCATTCATCCTCTCTAAAATATAGGAATAGAAGTGAGTGATTACATGTAAAATCGAGTATCTTTTATTAATGCATCCTATGTTTTTGTCCAAAAGATAAGATGTAAAGTAAAAACAGTGCTTAGAGTGCTTTGCTTGTTCTTTGTTTGATCAGATTTTACGTAACATTTCTGCGTTTAATAAATTCTCCATACTTTATGATATCAAGAGGCCATACTGGGCAGCCTTACAACATTAGTTTACCCTGATTATATTTTTATTACATGATCATCAATAGGAGTTTCATTAGTGATCTTTGCTCTGTGTTTCTACTGGATATAGCAGATACATTGTCCACTGTGAACAGTAAACTATTCTGTGTTTTATTTTATACTTACATTTCTTTTTCTTGATTACTTTCCAGATTTTCAGGAAACAAATAAATCCAGAAGTAGTGGTTTCAAGCCTTCTTAGCATCTTCCAGCGAGCTGATCTTTCAAAGGATGGAAAGTGGTATGTTTGTGTCTTTTCGCGTGCTATTTTCTGTATATATTAAAGAAAAAATATATAAATATATAGTTCTGTGCTGAACTATAAGAGGATTTTTCAGCTGTTTGTACACTGTTTTCAGTGAGTTCCTTGTTTGTTCTCACTGCTAATTGGATTCTGAAAAAAAAACCACAAAACCCAACATGAGAAACATCATGGAAAATGGTGAATAAAACAAAGAAGTGTAGCAGGCATGCTAGAAAAATGGCTTATCGACATAACTTTTTTCTCTTAGGTATACAGTTCTGGAGCGAGCAATACAAATTTTAGTCAAAGAGGAGATTTTAAAAGAGAAGAAAGAACTACTGGATGAGGCAGTAATGCAGTTGTTACCCTTTATGGTGATCACTAATGCAAATTCAAAATCTTCAGAATGGAAAATGGCCATTTGTCTATCAGAATCTGACCTCTGCTCCTTACATCCTTTGCTGAAAGACTGGCCAGAAGGTAATGTGTTCAATATAACTGATGTGATGAAAAAAGAGTTGTGACAATTTAGGACTCGGTATTTACTGAACCTGAGTGCTTATTGAAGCAGATTATCTGTTGTTAACAGGCTGTCATTCAAGGAGTGTGATTAGAGTTCATTAATGCTCATTTAAAAAATGCAGTTGTATAGTATTTTTCTGACTAATTCTTATTGCTGAGCTGTCAGTATTTTACTATGTGATTTGTATACCTGTGTTCTCTGATTTATTTGTTTTTCTTATGGAGTAGTTCTTCAGGAAGCAATTAAATCGAGCAAGTCTGCAGAACTGGCTGGAGTGGTCAACAAGAAGATGATTCTGCTGTTTTCTAAAAACATGACTTCAGGGGACTCTTCCTTACTGTTGCAAATGGTATGTGTACCATGTTCTTCTCACCTGAATTTCTAGGTGGTCACTATAGTAGAACAGATGTGGTATAGAAGAATTTTGTTTTGTTCACAACATTCACCACGTTATCAAGATTCTAGGAAGTTAACATTAAAGCAGACAATAATTTGTTACCAGTGATAGAAGGTAATGGTGATCTATTTAGGCTTGCAAATGAAACATGCCATAATGTTACTGCAGCCCTGCAACCCTTCACCTCAGGAAAGCCAACTTTGACCTCTTCAAGGACCTACTTGCAGAGTATTGGAAGGTAAGGAGGCCCGAGAAAGTTGGTTGAGGTTCAAGCACCATTCCTACCAAGCTCAAGACTGTTGCATCCTGAAGAGTAAGAAATCAGGCAAAGGTGGAGACTCGCATGGATGAGCAAGGAGCTCATGGAAAAACTCAAATGGAAGAAGCAAGTCTGTGGAATGTGGGTCTGGCCACTTGGGAAGAGTATAGGAACATTGTCAGAGCACAAAGGGATGTGAAGTGGAAGACTAAGGTCCACTTGAAATTAAATCTGACAAGGGAGGTCAGTGACAAGAAAGGCTTCTTTAAGGCTTCAGTAGTAGAAGGAAGGCTAAGGAAAGTGCGGGTGCGCTGCTGAATGAGGTGGGTGCCTCGGTAATGGAGGGCACTCAAGGGAACCTTCTTTAGCAGGACTAGATGATCTCTAAAGGTCCTTTCCAACGCCTGTGATTCTGTGAAAATCATAGTGAAGTCACACTGTCTTACAGACTCATTGTTCTTTCCTCCCCTTCCATTTCCAAGGTTGATGATCTGATACTTGTTGCTGAAATGGAATCTGAGAGTGTAAGACAGAAAGTAACTGCACATGTAATTGGTTCCATGCTTGTCCAATGCTGCTGCAATTTACAGATGAAGGAAAAATATTTTTCAGTGGCTCTCAGAGTCTTTCATTTCTTGGATGAAAAAATACAAAATCTCAGAGCTTGTCATCCTGAAGAGGTAAGACATAAACAGTTAGGAGAAACAGTTTTAGTAGTAGAGGAAATGTATAAGACTGTAAGAGCATAAAATTCAGAAACCTTGAGGAAGACTGAAAGTTTTGCCTTCGTTTATTTTCAAAGCAAGTCTTGCACTTGGCAGCAGTAATTGAAGCTGCCATTAAGAGTTGCCATTATGTTTTACCACTCCAGTGAGTCCTGGTTTAAAACGAAATATATACAAAGAGCTTTTGCCTTATGCCCCACCAAGTGGTTCAGTGCATTAGTGCTGTGTGCTATTTTACCAGCTACCTTGTGGCACTGTGTGGTGTCATTATTGAGCTTAGGAATGCAAGGTTTTTTTAGTTGTTGAGTGAAGGTTTTGGTGTCTTGTTTATTATGGGAAGGAAGGAAATACAATAGAGTATGAAAAAGAGCTTATATTATTTACAGCTTCATGCAAATACTTGCATGAAGAAACAGTATTTCTGTATTTTTTGTATTTTACTTGTTTTTATTAGTATTTCCCAGCAGGTGTAATTCACTTCTTAAGAATATCCATTTTGAAGTTAGAAGTAAAATATTGCTGGACATCAGTGCTAAGTTCTGTTTTCTGTTGGATGAGATTGTGACAGTGTCCATTTAAATCAACTTTTCATTCACAGGAAACTCCCTCAAATTGGTCTTTTGAAATGATAAAGGAAAGTTTGGTGCCAGTGGGCTTATTAACTACATACATAGAAAAGCTCAATAGTGACCGAAGTGTTGATGCAGAGGAGGCAGCTATATTTGTGTTTTTACTGAGAAGCTTCATTAATGACCTAAAACCTCCTCCATCCTTTCCAAAAGGTAGGCATTAAGGTTTTGACTGCCATCTTTTATACTCCAATTTGAAGTATGTCTCTGTTGATGTATCATCATATTTTAACTAAATGTTTATTTCCTCTTTGTTCCTGACGTTGTTAAATACATCCATTCTAACAGATTTATAACCTGTGGTTTTTTTAGAAGAAACTTGGTGGAATCCTGAATCTCTAAATCAAGATTGCAAGGACTACCTGCACCTCCTTTTGGGGCTATTTGACCTACTTGTTTGCGGTGCTAGTGAGGGGAGCAATGCTGTTCAGTACCGAGCATTGATGAATCTCTTGTTCAAGGTATTGCTTTTAGATTTATTTTCTTAGTTATTGTTCTGAGTTATCATCCAAAGTATTAAGCAAATATTACGCAGAAACATGTAATTTTAAAGAAAAGTGAGAAAATTGAGGATTGATCATGCAGTGCTGCTTGTGGTATGCTAGTGCTGTGAGCAAATTAGAGTCCTAAGCTTCAGCTGGTTATTTATCACTAATTGAATGAACTGAAAAAGCAGGACAAGAAAATTATTTTTGCTTGCTCCATAGTAGTTGCTATAAGTAGAAGTTGGATTTTGATGGAATCCTGGGAAAGACAATAGCAAAGAGTATGTCAAAAGCTTTATCACTTTGTTCTAGCAATCTCTGTTTAGTCTGCTGGATGCTGAGTGGGCACTCCTGTCTGATGAATGGAGACCTCTGAGGAGGGGGAAGTCTTCAGACAGGAAGAGTATTAGCCATTGTCAGACCACTTAGTAAATGAGAGTTGCAAATTCAATTTGGGAGACTGCTTCAAAATCAGAAGTTATCCTCATTTATATGACAGGTGAAAAAGCCAGGAGCTACTTCCTTAGAGCACTTGCAATAGAAATGTTTCTGCTGTTTGAAAGAGGAGATTGGAAGTTATTAATTTTCATTTTTCACACAAAAATATTCTTGCTTAATTAACACATTATACAAATATTCTTATGGATGTGGTTTTAGTCTGCAGTGAGAAGGAAAATTATACTATATAAACTATATTTACATACCTGACTCTTTATTTCTTTGTTTTTTTTGATATGGCTGGTTTACTGGATGTTATGAATAATGTTTGGCCAAATAAATTAAAACTTTTGAACAAATGCTCTTCTTTTTTTTCTCTCTTTTTTTCCCTCCCATTACATTTAAGGTGCACCTGAAAGATACAGAGGTTCTCTTCAAATTCCTTTCAGTTCTATGGACTTATAGCTTTAGCCTTTCAAATCATCTGAATTATGAAGTCAGTGCAATGCTACAGACTCGAGCTCTGTATATTGGCTACGCAGTGCTCGTATCTCAGACTAACCAAAAGAAGAAACTGCTGTTATCACCATCATCTCCAGGTAACTAAAACAGTATATCTCTGTATTTTATACCACGTAGGGTATCACTCATGTACAGGAGCACAAGGCTGAGGTAGCTCTTGTTGATTCCTTGCTGCAGTAGGTAACCTAATCTTGAAAGCAGCTGAAACGGCTTTATTTTTTTTTTCCCTTTTTTTCTTTTTTTGATCATTACGGTGTTAAAGAAACAAGCTTATATGCTGAAGAAGTCAGTTACAGCACCTTGCTTTCTGTTTAGCAAAAAGATGGTGGCAGTCAGTAGCAATATATGAATTCTGTAAGCTTAAACGTGAATATACAAGGTGTGGTGAAGGAGTCCAGAGCTATGCTTGTAGTATGCTTGTAGTCTTCTTGTAGTCTTGAGGTTTATAGTGAAAAGACAATTCTTTTAATTCCAAAGTAGTATCAGTGCTTCTTCAGAGACAGTTACAATAGAATTCTAGTCATGCAATTCTCTTATCTTTTCTTCCTTCTTTCTTTCTTTTTGCAGTGGTGATATCTCTGCTAATTAATTTGGGTAGTCCTGTGAGTGAAGTTCGAAGGGCTGCTCTCAATTGCTTCCATTCCTTGAGCAGTATGAAAGAGTCTGTATTTCATCCTGTTCTTCAGCATGTGGGGCAAAAAACAGAGGAGATCATATCTGACCCTACATACATAACACAGGTATTTTTGCTAACAAGGTGTGCATTGGTACAAGTTTTGTCTGTTGCTTTGAGCTTCTGTTTTTTCCAGAGGAAATCAAGTTCACTGGAAAAGTTCATTTTTTTCTGTCAAATTGCCAGCTTTGAAAGAATATGATTCTTATAGGTGGTTTAGATGGTGGGCTACCAAGAGAAATGGAAAAAGACTCGGTTTGTCAGCCAGATTTTCTTATGAAGGAGAAATAAAAAGCAGTGGATTTCACTTGAATACCTGATGGGAGCTGATATGGCCATTAGCATTGCAAAAAAGGAGCTTTAACATGCTTCTTATTTATCTTAAAGGACTATAAAAATATTCAAATAATGTGTCACATGCAGAAAATCAGTCAAGAGATGATAGCCTGTGTTTTATTTGCAGATGAATAATTCGGTTTATTACAAAAGCATTGAAAAAATGTTGTTTTAGGGCATTTTTATGGCAGGGGGGTAATTTTCACTTTGTTACTGAACTAGATTATGGCAATCCTATTTGAAGAACTTCAGACTCAAGCAAAGCAGAAATCCCAGAAGAAGAAGCTGTCAGAAGCCTTGGAAAGCGTAGTCGATTGTGTACAAAGCCCTATTTGCCCATCGTATGTTGCAAGAAACTTAATGAAAATTCTTCATGAAGTTCATGGTGAGGTGAGTGCAGCCTTGATAATTTCACACTTCTTTTGTCATTGTTGTATTTCATTTAATAGTAATACTGTTAAATAACTTTGTAATATATAGATTATTATGCATTAATTTAACACTGATAATAGGCAGTAGTGCTGCCAAGTATGATTTAATGAAGCACAAAATATTCTCATGCTCTATTTAGAAATGCATGGGATGTAGTATTTTGTGTTGGAGTTGTTAAGGGAGCTCCTTTGAAGGTACTGAAAACAGCTGTTTGAGAAGAAGGCTGTTCCAGAAGGAACTGATGATCTTGGTTAGGTATCAGTGAATGCAGAGTTCTCTGTACAGAAATTTAACATAATAGGAAGTACTATTCATTTAATTTTATTTGTACTTGTTAATATAATTATATCCAGTATACTCAGGATTCCTCTTCTCTAAGTGCTGGAAAATATATTGTTCAAAAAAATGAATTAAATTACAAATTTTTATATTTGATTCAATTGACTGTTTCTTGAAGGGACTGTGCACTGCACGGAGATGAGTATTCCTCTCCCAATTCTTAGTTTATAGGAGACGCTGCTTTAAAAAATGCCCTCTGTTCTTCAAAGGCATGAAATATTATACTGCAAAGGTGTAACAGCAAAGGAGCTATTGAGGAAGTATTCCTGGTAACCTGACTAAAAGACATGTATTTTTTTCCTCTTTAATAGCTGGTGAATAAAATAGAATATATGATGTAATACCAGATAGGGAACAGATGTTGCAGTAAAATGAAGCTGTGCTATTAGAAGATTGTTAAAAGAAGACTGGATAAAAACCAAACTATTCTTACAAATTTCCTTTGTTTGCAGATGATTCTTACTCACCTTCTGCCTGCACTGGACCGGTTGCTTGAGAAGGTCATGAAAGAACCTGAGACAATGTTGAAAGATGAAGTTGTTCTCCTGCACTTCATACTTGGGAAGTTCAGTGAACACTCAGCAGCCCTCTTGTGCAAGAATCAGCAGAGTCTGGATTTATTCATCAAAAGTCTACATGCTGCCACAAAAATCTATGAAGAAGTTCCACCTTTCCAGATCACAGCACTTGGACGGGTCTGGTTTTATGAAAGATTTTTAATCTATTTTTGTACTTAAAAAATGTAGTAGTGTTTAAAATTGGATTTACAAGAACACTGTGTTATGGAGTCCATAGCTTTTGACCTGTCTTTGTTTCATTATAAGTTGATGAAGTGTTTGTCGTGTCTTTGAAACAGCTAAACAGGCTGCAAAGCTCTTAAATTTACTGGAAGGAGATGTTGCTTGCTTCATTTGTGTACTTGGACGAGTACAGAGCAGAAGTATTGTTGTATTTGCATGCACGTGAATGCCTGTATGACTGCCTGCAGATGCAGATGTTCATGTTTCTTAGGCTACTTCTTGTCAGTGGTATAGGAACTTCCTGCATTTTTTCTGATTAAAAAAATTGTCAAGAAAATGTATTAGTTAAGAAAGGCTTATTTGAAGGACATATACAGGTTTAAGAAATAAATGCCAGGCAGCAGCAGGTTTACTCCCTCCATCAGGCAAAGCACTTAAGAAAACGTTAAGAACCAATATATTCTGATATTTTAGAAATATGTTTTAATTTAAGGATTTTTTAATGTATACAAATACCTAGCTTATAAGTAGATTTTCTATATATATATATATATATATATATATATATATATATATATATATATGTACACATGTTTATGTGTGATAGGGTGCATCATACATAATCTAGCACGCTCAAGTTTTATTGCTTATTATTTTGTTGCCTTCTTACAGTAAACCTCTCTCTGTCTTTTCACTTTTTCTTTTATAGATTACTAAACCGTTCTTTGCAGCTTTGTCAGATGGGAGGGTGCAACAGAAGCTACTGAAAGTATTGTTTGACTTACTGTTAAACTGTAAGAACCCACTTTGTGCCCAGACAATTAGCAGTGTGTTTAAAGGGGTAAGTGGTAAATTCCAGTACACAGAATTTTGTTCAGACATATTACAGTGGTTCCTTGTTGCAGCATGTAATGCCCATTGTCCGTTTCATTTATAGCACTAAGGGAATCAGAACTGCTTGTTACGTAATTGTTTTAGTGGCATGAGAAGTTAAATAGTTGCTTTTAGAAGGTATTTTTGTGGAAGCAATGCATCATTCATACATTACACTATAGTAATGAATTCAGTAGAAGTCACTTCTTTCTACTGCACTGATTATCATTTTCTGGGTAAAAACTTTTTTTTATGGTTACTAGAAGACCTTTCCCAAAATGGGAATGGATGTGTTTAAAAACCATTTGGATTTGGTGTTCAGGGACATGATTTAGCAGAGAGTTGTTAGTTATGGTAGTATGGTTAGGTTGTGGTTGGACTCAATGATCTTAAGGTCTTTTCCAACCTTACTGATTCTGTGATTCTATGAAGATATATTAATTGTAGCTTTCACATAGCAGTTTATTGTATTACTTGGTATTACAAGAACTAAAAGTAGGAAGGACATTCAGATATTATGGTGATACAACTTAATTATATACCCACATATGCATTATATACCCATGTATGCATGAAAAGGACGCATTTAAAAAGAGAAGGGAGGGGCCCATAGATGCATGGTGTGGTATGACACATTGCTCGTGTGTAATTACATTATTGTTTTTGTTTCAGATTTCTGTGTGTGCTGAGCAGATCGTTACAGAAATTGAGCCTCCTGAGAAAACCAAAAGTCTGGCCACTGTTCAGCAAACCAGAAGGCAGAAAATGCAGCAACAGAAGTAAAATAACTAGAAATATAAATAGGTTTTGAAAAACTTTGAAAATACCTCTTATTAGATTTCACAGCTTGTATTGAAAGCATGAATATATTTTCTTTCATTTCCCCTGTTGAGTAAAATAACTGAGCTACTTTCAGCAGCAGAAAACCAACCAATGTTGCTGTTTTAAAACAGATGAAACTGTAGTTCTAATTTAATTATTAAAAACAAAAAACCTCTTAGAGAAGTCTTAATGTTGCCATTTGCTCTTGGTTTTGTTGGTATTAAAACTCCTTAGTAATGAAGGTGTATGGACAGAATCACGTGCACATGGCTGGAGCTTAACAATGTTCTTCAAAATGTTTGTTAATGAACTGAAAAACAGCATCTTCTTTTAGTGAAAATGGATAGAGTCGTTAACTTTTAGACATCTTCAACTTGTTTCTTCTCTCCACTCATACAGAAGCAGCTCTTTTGAACACTGTGCTTTAAGCATTGGCTGTTGGCTGCTTATGGAACAAGATGTTATGTTGGTTTTCTTGGTTTGGCAGGAATAGCTGTTCTTACCTTTTTTTATTTCAGTTGGCTTTTTTAACAATAGAATGATCCACATCAGAGTTTTAGTACAAATATTGTCACCTCTCCAAGGAGAAGCAGTAAAGGATATTACTAACTCTTTGAAAGAGAATGTGTATACATATATATTTTTTATCTTATGTCTCTATTTTCTGAAGCATTGTATTATCTTCTTTGGAATTGTTTATCTTGATTGTCTTATTTTTTTAGAAAGCCTCCAGATGCAGAATTGGCACCAGAAACAAGCAACTTCAGCTGGCAGAGGGTTATGCTTGTTCTGGAATTACTACAGCACAAGAAAAAACTTAAACGTCCACAGGCACTGGTACCTGTGCTCTTTAACCTGCTGAGCCGGTAATTTTGTCTCTATAAAGCATTCTCTTCTGCAGAAGACTTTGTAAAGCATTAAAATATGAGGCACTTTTCTCTAGCATGTTGCCAGGTTCTTTAGCTTGCCTTTTTTACATAAAATTCCTTATAGGTACATCAGATAAGTAAATCCCTCCTGCTGTAAGTGAAGGTCAGGTTTCAACATCCATATGTCTGAGTCTCTATGAGATGCATACCAGAGCCTTGAGGAAGCTGGCTGACATAGTTGCCAAGCCACTGCTGTTATTTGAAAAGTCTTGGCTTTCAGGTGAATTCCCTGGGAGAAAGGCAACATCACATGCATTTTTAAGAGGGGTTGAGAGGATGACCCAGGATGACTACCTGTCAGCCTCACCCCTGTGTAAGGGATGCTGGAACAGATCTTCCTAAGGCACGTGGAAGAGAGGGTGTTGATATGAGACAAGCAGCAGGGCTTCACCAAGGGTAGGTCCTACGTAGTGGCCTTCTGTATGGCATAACTGGGTCAGTGGATGAGGGAAGAGCTGTTGATGTCATCTATCTGGACATTGTTAAGGACTTGTGCATGGTCCCCCATTACATCTTTCTCTCCAAACTGGAAATATGGATTTGATGGGTGGACTGTTTAATGAATGAGGAACTGGTTGCAACAGTATGCCCAGTGGCCACTATCTAGAAGTCTCGGTTTAAAACTTCAGTATAATAAAGATTACATTTTCTCATTTGCATTTAAACATGTTGTTTGATCACTTATTTTCCTATTTCCTTTTTTCAATCCATGAATTTGTTCTTGAATGCATAGGTGTCTGGAACCTCTGGCATCAGAAGAAGAAAATATGGAATATACAAAACAGTTGATCCTCAGCTGCTTGTTAAACATCTGTCAGAAACTGTCACCAGATGGCAGCAAGATCCCAGCAGGTAAAAATTGCCAAATATATTTCTTGGTACTATCAGCAGTACAGCTTTTAAATAATGGTGAATACAGTTTTTCTCCTTGGAGTCTACATTGTGTTGTCAAGGGATCTTCATTGCTTTTTGGTGTTTTTCTTTTCTTTTTGTTTGGTTGTTTGGGTTTTGTTTGGGTTGTTTGTCTTGTAGATTCTGTATGATCTGCAGATTGAAACCATTGCTTGTACTCATGTTCATTCTAGCATGGTTGAACATTAGGGCTTACATTAATGGATTATTCATTGCTAACAGATGTCCTTGACAAAGAAAAATTCAATGTGGAACTGATAGTTCAGTGCATCAGGATATCTAAAATGCCCCAGACACACCACCATGCACTGCTTCTCCTTGGTGCTGTTGCTGGCATGTTTCCTGTAAGTAGTACCTGAAGATATAAAGCTTTTTTACTGGGAGAATGTTGGGTTTCACTTTGAGCTTTCCTTTTTTATTTTTGAAGTTACTTTTCTTTGTCATCATCTTACTACTGTTACCTGCTATAGAGCTAAGCTTGTATTATGCGTTAACATTGACTCTGATAGGATTTCCAAGTTCAGAATAAAAACAAATATTTTGCATCAATCTTTCCTTTTAAATCTAAAACACTTTCAGCTCACTAAACCCAAAAGAGAAATGTTCTAAACCTTCTTGCTCTAGGTTGAAACAAGATGTAGTAATCTAATTCTTGAGTTAGGTGACACCACCACTACTACAGCTCTCTTACTGAAGTAATACTGTGATTACAATCTAGCTAAAAAGAGCCAACATTTAAATTGAGCTTTCTGTTGTGTCCTTATAGATGTGTCAGGGCAGAGAGGAGCTGCAGGTCTCCTCATAGCAAATTTTGCTTGTCATACTATCATAAGGCTGAGTTTGATAGTGCAGATCATTTTATGAAACTAAACTCAATTTCTACTCTTAAATGATATGCTTGGAGGTGTGTCTTGGTCTCTAAATAGTATTTAGAACTGAGTTGTCTTATACTATTCATTAAAAATTAGTTAATTGCCAATTTTGGGAAGATAACAATGATTCTCATTTTATTTTATAGAAATCAAGTGACATCTTTAGGAGTAAGAGTTACCTTAAGGTATAGCATACAGAGCAGCACTTCAAGGAAACAAATCTCATCTTTTTGTTGTTTTTTTTCTTCCCAGGATAAAGTTCTCCATAACATCATGCCCATTTTTACATTCATGGGAGCGAATGTATTGCGTCTGGATGACACTTACACGTTCCAAGTAATAAATAAGACAGTGCAGATGGTTATTCCTGCTCTTATACAGGTAAATTTGTCTGCAAATAATGGAAAGGACTTGGAAAAAGTGAAACCTATGTCCTTTCTCTCATCTGCTGAATTTACAAGAGAGAACTTGTGTTTGGTAATATGCTTTAACTGAACCTACCTGTTTGTCATTAGGCTGAAGACAGTGATTTGTCAGAGTCCTCAAGGGGCGTGGAAGAGGTAGTAATAAAAATCATCCGTGTGTTTGTGGATGCCCTGCCCCATGTGCCAGAGCACCGGCGCCTGCCCATCCTGGCCCAGCTGATCACTACAGTGGGAGGAGACAGATTCCTCTGGATTCTCCTGGTGCTGCTGTTTGAGCAGTATGTGACCAAAACTGTGACTGTGACAGCAAGCACAGACAAGGTTAGAAGACCACTGAGGTCAACTTCCTCCTCAAAGACAGATCTCTTCCTTCCAGTTTTGCAAGATAAGACCCTAGTTTTTGCTAAGTGAGCTCTGAGCTTGTGCTTTAGCAGAAATTGATGGTGAAACACCCTATAACTATCATCTTATTTGTTCAACTTCGGTTGTGACACTGCTGAGTCCTGGCCATCATGTAGGATATCTTGAGTTATTCATTGAAAACTGTCTAGAGAAGATTAAGCTTGATTAAAATACTGAGGAAATATAACTCTTTTCTCTTCTTTAAGCAGTTATTCAGCCAGCGTAGTAAGTGGCTGGAGACATCCTTAATAAAATATGTACTATTTCAACATTAGTCACCAGCTGGGGTTTAGGACAAGGAACTTATGCCAGCAGATGAGGTGTTATCCTCTATGGCCATACTGATACTGCCATGCAGATGGAGTGAGCTGATGCTTTCTTCCTGCCCTCTGGAGCTAGGTTCTTTCCAGCAACTTCCTGCTAATATCCCTTGTGCCAGCCCTCACAATATGTAGCTTATCATGGCATGTTCGCAAACAGGCTGAAGAGTGTGGGGTCTTTTTATCTTTTATAAATTATTGAAATAATCACTTATCTCTTTTTTTAAACTATAAACAGGATGCTGTGCTGGAAGCAGACACTGAATTTTGGATTTCCATCTGTTGTGAATTCAGCGTACATTGTCAGTTCCAAAGCATGATGAAAATAATCCAGTACTTGACAGAGCTACCAGAGAATAAAGAAGGTAACCACAGAACAGCCAGCAGATGCATGTGAACTTCTTTTTACTCTTCTAGATAGAAAACTGAGCAAAACAGAATTGCTCTGATGACTTCTTGCTTTTTTTTGTTTATTGGTTATTATATGGGTTATTTAATGTCTTTTTTTGTATTTGTTTGGTTTTTTTTTAAGCATACGTTTAATTATAGATTCATTTGGGCACTTAAAATCAAATGGTACTCAGAAGGCAGAGGGAATCATTTAGCTGAAATAAGCTGCTGTTCATAGCAAACATGATTATGGGGCCTGTTGTTCTGCTGTAGTTTGGTTTTTATTTTGCTTAAGCATGAAGGAGATAAAGGTTGGTTGCTTCTTTTTAAGGAAGGTCTTGGTATTTTCATTGCTTGAGTATGTTTTCTTAGCCAGGAAGGATCCAATAATAGTGAAAGCAGTTTTTACAGATATGTTACATAGTGCATTTGTTTTCCTTCCTCAGAAGCTTCTCTTGTTTGTAGTCAGTGTGCTGTAGCTTTAGCACCATGAAGAAGGATTGTTAATGTAAAATGATCAGATGGCACTGCTGCTCTTGCATCTGTTGAAACAAAAAATTTATCTTTTGTGGTATTTCAGAGCATCATTTTTGGAACTTTACCATGACTTTGGATGCTGCAGAATAACTGTCCTTGATTGCCACTTGGCTGTTACTTTCCTTTGTTTCTGTAATCAGAAATCAAATGTTCTTTTTCATGTCTGTGATTTGTTTTGCGACTGTTTTCAACAGATGATCCTGGGCCAAAAAAGTCAAGAACGTGCAAGACAAAGTTAAAAAACCAGGATAGGCAGCTTTTTAATGTAGAGGCTCACTCGGACAAACAGCTTCGACATTTCAAATACTTGTCAGTCTCCTTCATGTCACAGCTTCTGTCTTCTCAGAGTTTGGTGGAAAAGGTAATAATGGCAGACTGCATTTAAACTGACCATGTTAACTAACTGTGCTATGCTGTAATTGATGAGATTTAATTTTCTTTTTAATATGATTTTGAATTCAAAGAGGTAAAAAGAATATACTGTTCAGTGTATGTTGCTGACACCTTAATTTTCACAGCTCTGAAACATCTCAGTGATTTTCAGTATTTTCAGTTGGGCCTTTGCAGATAGACTCAGTTTGTGCAAGTGATGTGTGGGTAAAAAAGAAGGGACCCAGTGAATTCTCACTGGCTTTATGGAGTCTGAAGTTGCACTTACAGTCTGTGTAATTCCAGGTTTAGTCTGGGACTCACACTATGAACTCCAAAAAGATAAAAGTTAATGTTAAAAATTAGTCTGTGGATTGAGGTAGAAGTGGTTCCCAGTATTTCAGCTGAGGGTAAGTCACCAACATGAAGCGTAGATTTACTTCTATGGCTAAATTGTCTGCAGTTCTCTGATTTTCTTCTAGAACAGTCTATACTGCAAATGCAGAGAACTCATTTTTCACAGTTAACATTTTCATTCTTCCTTCTTAAACAAGGTAGTTGAATGTGAAGAAACAGAAGAGCTACAGAAGTTGGAACAGAGGTATGCTTTACATCTGCTCCACTCCTGCTGTCCTTTACTGCAATATTTTTTAAGTGTAGTCCCATTAGAATGTTCTTTCTGAGGGTACTTTTAATATTGCTCTCAGCAAGCAGTATTTATTACATTAAGGTTACATGTGTAATTTTTTTTATATGGAGTATTTTCTTCTTAAAAGATATTATTTCTATATTTCTATATATTATTTCTATATTGTGCTTATTTACATACTGGGCCATAATTGTTTTGTTGTTGATGATGAACAATTTGAGGTTTTCAGAATAATGTATTGCTTCAGTTCTTAAAAATAAATAATAAATAATTTGATGTCCCTTATTCGAGTAAAAATAATTTAAAAAAAAATTACTAGTAAATGTGGATTAGAATTACGGTCATTGGGTTACAACAGCCATTGATACAAAACTGAGGGTTTCTTTTCAGGAGGCTGACGTTTTATGTTTATTCTAAGTGAAAAGGGATGTAGAATGCATTTGAAATGCTTCTTTTTAAATGTGATATATTCCCTGGTTAATTTTGTTTTCACATTCTTAAATAGAACTACTGTTCTAGATGCTAATTCGGTAGATTTCTTTAATGTGCATGTGTAATTTTCCTTGCTGCCATAGTTTTTTTGTCTATGTGTGTGCCAGTCTTTCCAGTGGGTATTTCATTTTCCTTTATTGTTGCTGTTTTGTTTGTGAAATGTCATGCTTTCCAGGAACGTGGTTGATTCCCCAATTGTCCTTGTTGTTTACTGAAAGATTGTTCCTTTCTGTCTAGGCTGTTAGAAGATGTCCTTCACTACATAAACACAGTGGCATCCTCGGTGGAAGGAAACGCAGACAAACCAACAGCTAAATTTTGGAGGGTCCTGCTTAACAAGTCCTATGATATGCTGGATAAAGTATGTCTTGTTGGCCCTTGTTAGCAGCTTTTTATTTATTAATACAGTTATAACTATCATAGGAATATTTCTGCATGATTAGTAACGATCTTCATTGCATGGTGCATTGTTATTTGAATTCATCTAAAAGCTTTAACAGCTTCCTATGACGGCTTAGACAGAACAAGCAGAAAATGAAATCAGAAATGCCTATTTCAT
This sequence comes from Coturnix japonica, assembly GCF_054131305.1. Taxonomy (NCBI): domain Eukaryota; kingdom Metazoa; phylum Chordata; class Aves; order Galliformes; family Phasianidae; genus Coturnix; species Coturnix japonica. The sequence continues at coordinate 36,809,449 of NC_140665.1, forward strand.
CTAGTTTGTATTCTGCTGTCTGGAAGCAGTCATTTTAGTGCCTGTTGTCTGCTGGAGTACAGTGTCTTTCCAGCAGTACTTCTCACTGTTAACTCATAAACTGATTTTAACTAATGCTTAAAGAATTGTTGTACATTTCTACATTGAATTTAAATGATAAAATGCTCAGTATGCTTTTCTTTTTCATCTTTTTCTGATCAGAAGTGTAGTTGTAGTATTGGACTGACTGTCCAGTAGCATTAACAGTCCAATGAAGGAATTTTTCAGTCTTCTTATTAACAGATTGGATTATTTAGCCTGCCTGTTAAATATGTGAGAGTTTTCATGAGATATATTCACAGAGCATCACTGAAAATATTTTAAGGGAAGGAAGGATAAATGACCAGGATAGATATAAGAACAAGGAGATTTCTGAGAAAATGTTGAAGCTCTTGGGTATTGACTAGTTAGCAACCAGTAAGAATATATAAAGGGCTGTAACTGGAACCTTCTTTGTTTTTTTGCTTGTCTTAGATACAGCATTGCTGGCCTATCTACTTTCATTCTGAAACCCGTGTTGAAAATTGAGCTTGCCTGCCTACTTGAAGGCATTCATAACATTGTTCTGTTTGTGTTCTACAGGTCAATGCTTTATTGCCAACAGAAACCTTCATCCCTGTAATTAGGGGACTCATGACAAATCAGCTCCCATCCGTGAGACGTAAGGCAATGGACCTTTTGAACAATAAGGTTCAGCAGCGCACAAAGTGGCAGAAGAGCCAGGTGAGATGAAGTGGTTAAATCAGTTACTTTTGCAGAAAAAAAAGAGAGATTCACAGACTTAGGAGTCTGAGTTCTACCTGCATGTTTGAAGTGTTTGTTCTCTTGTGCTCTCAGGTCCGGCAGCTTTTGGAATTAGTTCCTGAGCTCATAGCTATTGTGCAGTGCAAAAGAAAGGATGAGGAGGAGGAGCAAGTCATCAACAGGCAGACTGCTCTGTTCAGCCTCAAGCTGCTCTGCAAAGGTTTTGGCACAGAAAATCCACTGCCATTTGTACGTGTTCTGAAAACTGCCATTGATCTGGTATCTTCAGAGAAGGAGGAAAAGAACGTAATGGGAAGTGCTTTGCTCTGTATAGCTGAGGTCACCTGTACACTGAAGGCACAAGCAATCCCTCAGCTTCCAAGGTATTGTTGGGTTCTTTTGAACAGGGACATTCTGTCTGTGCGTGTTTTGTGCAGATAAAAGCAAAGGCATTTGTAGTGCTTGAAGCGTGTCCTACCCGTGGCAAATTGTAGAAGACTTTTATAATAGCTGTTAGGGATTCTGCTGCCCTACTGGAATTGACTATATTTAAAAATATGAGAACCAGTACCACTGAAAACCTGGCATGTTAATATTTTGTTCTGCCTGCTTGAGGAATTCAAGCATCTAACCTGTTGTTCTTGAGATGTATTTCTAATTTCTTCAATGTCATTAAATCTTTCAAGTAAATCTTTACTATCTTTGGAACAGAACAGTGCAGAATTTTGTTTTTTTCCCAATTGCACATGTAAAAAGGATGTGAAAGTTGCCCCCAGTGGCTTAACAGTTGTATTTTGATATATTAAATGTACCTCCAAATGGTCAGTGGTTTCACTGTTCTGTATTTGTGCTTGGCTATTCACAGGCTCATGCCAGCATTACTGAAGACTTTACAAAATAAGAAGGAGCTGATCTCCAATGAGATTTACTTGCTGAGTGCCGTGACTGCTCTGCTGAAGGTTGCAGAAACATTACCACACTTCCTCAGTCCTTACCTTACAGATTGTTTGCTGCAGGTGAGTGATTGGACTCGTGCAGAGATGTAGGGCTCCTACAGAATTGTTCCAGTTCCTGGAATGATTTCTTTTCTCCCTTTGGAACTGCAGTAGGAGTCCGTGCCATCTGTTTAAGTGGAATTTCATTACCTGTTACTTTTCTACTCATATTGACACACAGATATTCCACTGTAATGTGCTCTGGGTGGTACAGGCAGCCAAAATTTACTGCTCCTTACGCTTGTAAAAATACGTTGTTATATAATTTTTTTAAAGTTGTTTAAGTTGCCTGACTTCTGATGGATTTCCTGACAGGTTGTCCGACTGGAAAAGATGATGGTTGAATTTGGTCCTTCTTCCCAGATAAGCTTACGTGTAACATCATTGAAAACTATCCTAGCTACAAAGCTTGCTCCCAGAATACTCCTGCCTGCAGTTACTAAGTGCTACAGTGAAGTGGTGAATACCAGGAAGGTGAGAATTTTTTCCTTCTTTTGCATTGTAATTAAGTTGCTTGCTCACCTTTGCCTGTGGTGGGGACAGGGAAGAGAACTGGCAGGGCAAAAAGAGTGGGAAAAAAATGGGTTGATTTAAAGACAGTTCAACTAGTGTAAAAGAAACAAGAAGTACAAAAGCAGTCATTTGCCACAGGCAGACAGATGTCCAGCCAGTCTCAAGAAATGGCTTCCTTAGAGAAACTGTCTTGTTAAATGACTGATTCTTCAGAGATAATCCCATTTGCAAATGCCTTGAATGTAAGTTAGGAGTAGCTTTCGTTTGAGCTTTGCTCTTGTCTCTGTAGGTGCAACCCATTCAGACTCGACTAGTGTATCTCCAGGGAGGGAGTGGGGAAAGCAGATTCTCTTCAGAATTACTACTAACTTAACTGCTCCCCCAAAAAGTACAGTAAAAATGATTTGATTGTTAGTATTCTCATGAGTAAACAAGCAGTGCGAAATCAGATTGCATTATTGTTTCTTGGCATCTGTCAGTGTGACGTTTGTCATTGCTTTGCTTTGCTTTTGTTTCAAACCAGAACTGCGTGGGTCCCCTTATGAATGTTCTGAAGGAGCACATCACTGTGATGGAGAAGGACAACCTAATATCCCATCAGGTGGAGCTGACAGCATTTTTCGTGAAAGCCCTGGATTACCGAACAGAGCATGCCCAGGTAACTTGGGGAGGGGAATGAACAGAGACAGCTCAGTCTGTAGGTGCCAATCCTGTTGGTTGTTTTTTGAGTTGTAAGTATTCTGTTCTGAATTTGTTCGTGAGGGTAGAGAATGTGTTTAGGTATTTTACCTGAGTTTTGGAAGCTCTCATTCCTACATTTCAGACTTGGAATTGTGCTTTCTAATTTTCCTAGGATGACTTGGACAAAGTTGGTAGAACAGAAACTTACATTATTGATTGTCTAATAAGTATGGTTATGAAACTTTCTGAGACATCTTTCAGACCCTTCTTCTTCAAGGTAAGTAGTTTTAATATGATCAGCATTTTTTGTATTCTCCAGCACACGGATACAGGAACAAGCTAACCTGCCTTTCACTTTCAGCTTTTTGACTGGTCCAAAACTGAGAGTGCCCTAAAGGACAGACTGCTGACATTCCACCGGTTGGCAGACTGCATTGCAGACAAGCTCAAGGGTCTCTTTACCCTGTTTGCTGGTCACTTAGTGAAGCCATTTGCTGAGACGCTGAACCAGCTCAATGTTTCTAAAACTGGTAAGTTTTCAGTTACTTACTATAGAGAAGCACTGGCAGACAACTGTTGAACATTTGACCTTACAGATACTATACTTTTTTTGGTATGGGGAACTATTTCCCTATCCTGTTTGTAGTAACCTACATAAATTCTCCATAGCTACAGGTACAGCCATGAACTTTTCCTGTAGTCTGCGGGCATTTCCTTTTATCAACCAGCTGGTTGTGCATTGCAGAACAGACCTACTATATACTGCATCCACTTTTATTACTCCAAGCGGTGACTACATAATTGCTATACTGTACAACATTTAGCTATGTATACAAATAATAATATTTCTAGCTTAGGTATTTTTCATTTTTGTGATTTTTCTTTCTCTGCTCCTGTTGATACACAGATGAAGCTTTCTTTGACTCTGAGAACAGCACTGAAAAGAGCTGTTTACTGCTGCAGTTCACCGTGGACTGTCTGCATAAGCTCTTCCTGTTTGATACCCAGAAGTTCCTGAGTAAGGAAAGAGCAGAAACCCTGATGACGCCTCTAGTTGATCAGGTATTTACAAACTCAGAAAAGCAAATGGTGTCAGCTATTTTCTCTTTCTTAAGGATTTTTAAAAAAAAAAAAAGAAAAAAGAAAAAAAAAACACCACAAACCAGCAGCCACTTCTCAGGCCTCAATCCACTCCCTTCACACAAAAGGAGGAATTAATTCCCTTTCAGCTACTGATGATATTGTTTCAATTAAAAGCTTTGGATTACCAATTCCTCTTTATAAAAAAGCTCTTTAGTCCACAAAGTTAATGCGTGTTGTTCAGCGTGTTCCTACTGATGGATGCTCTTTGACTCATCTCTTCAGTACTTTAAAGCCTATGCTAGAAGCAGCACTTTGAGCTAGGTTTATCTGAGTCTGGATCTCTGTAACAGTCGTCTTACTTCCACAGCTGGAGAACATGCTTGGAGGAGATGAGAAGTTCCAGGAAAGAGTGACAGCACACCTGGTACCCTGCATAGCTCAGTTCTCGGTGGCAATGGCAGATGATTCTCTTTGGAAACCACTTAATTACCACATCCTGCTGAAAATGAGGCACACTTCTTCTAAGGTTGGGAGCTATCAGAATGTTTTTCTCTGTTGCATTAGAAAACGTTAAGCGCCCCCCAGAAAAGAAGTGGGTTAGCCAAATCAGTGCTAAAATACTGATACTGTACTATGCTATCATCGAGTTCCAGAGATGTATGCAACACATGCATACTTAATCCTACTGAATATCTTCAGTATGGTTGGCTTGTGTTGATAGGAGTTTGGTTGATGTTTGTTTTACTTGGTAGCTGTTTGAATAAAAACTAACCAGTTTATTTATAAGGAAAAAGGTACTATAGAGGGGAAACTGTAAGATAGTTATTTATGAAATGTCAGAGCTGTTTGTTTTATTAATGTTTGTCATGATCTGCATATTTGACTGGTTATACCATGGAGGGAGTACTTGTTTTTAGTTTGTACTAAGTTAAGACATTGTGAAACAGTAGAACAACATGGCATTGTAAAGGGAAACTGAAGACTTTTGTCAGCTAACTTCAAGAAACGTAGCTGCCTCTTGCAACTTTTTCCTTGTATGATACCTTAATCCAGATGTTGAGACTTAAGTTAGCTTAGAAAACTTTCCTTCTGTTGGGGAAAAGCTTGTTTAAAAGCTAGGTGTGTTTTCAGGAGATGGAAAGAAGTTGGAGATGTTTGTTTGTTTCCTCATACAGATTATTTTGTTTTAGGTCCGATTTGCTGCCCTGCTTGCTTTGCTCGAAGTTGCAGAAAAACTGAAGGAGAACTACCTGGTCCTGCTACCAGAATCGATTCCATTTTTAGCTGAGCTTATGGAAGGTAATAATTTAGAATGACCTTAGTGAAGGCAGGAAACTGGCCAAAATGAACACAGTTCATATAATTCAAAGATTCAGACAAGATAATTGCTGTAGTTGCTATAAGTTACATGCATTAGGATACTGTAACTTAAACTGTGTAGGATGCAAACTGGAATGGGTCATATTCACCCCACCCCACCCCCCATTCCTGAAGTTCAGTTAGCTAAATTACTGTCACTTCCTCAGTATTAGCCTCCCAAGTTGCATAGTTTAGATCAGCGTTACAGTACAAATAATTGCCTACCTCCTGAGGTGATGACAGAATACTTTTGAACAGTTTCAGACCTGATGTTTGAAGAAAGTTCCAAACCTTGAGGGAATGAGGTCTTCCTAGGGTAGCTTTGTAATCAGTCCTCTACTTACTTCCTGCCTTCTTTCTTTTTTTAGATGAATGTGAAGAAGTTGAACAGCAGTGTCAGAAAACCATTCAGCAATTGGAAGTCATTTTGGGAGAACCACTCCAAAGCTACTTCTAAAGTTTATCCCCTTTGTTTTTATACATTGTCTGAATTGTGTTAACTTCATGTGTGCCATGTGTTACTGGCAAATTGTCATACTGATTTTTATCCCATCTAAGATCTTAACTTTTTTAATAAAGCCATGTTCTTACAGTAGTTCTATCATTTCTGGATGGTCTAGGGTTCACTTCATTGTCATCAGATGATGTCCCTTCACTTGCTCTTCCCTTAATGTTAGGAAGCCAAAGCAAGCTATAAACAGATCCTGTTCACTGACAGACAGTATGAGAGACTGTCCATGAATGTCCTGCGGCTGGGATCTGTGCTTGCTGGAAGTGTGGGAACAGTCCTGTGACAACATAAGCACAGTACTCACCCAACCCACACCCTTCCCTGCAATTCTGAGAAAGTAAAAATAACAGAAACGTACAAAGTAAAAAATGAACCCACTGAAGATTCTGAACAGGAAGCTGCAAGAAAGTCCTGAAGGACAGCAATTCTATTCACGCTGATGTTCACATGAGAACATCTTTGTGCACTTCTAGAAAGTTAAAGGCAAGGATGCACAGGTGGCAAAACAGCCCTTACCAAGTGGGAGCTGCCTACAGGCTCCTCTGTTCCAATCAGCCAGCTCAGTTTATCCTTAGAGGACAGCACATGAAGGTCAGGCCATGTGTGTGTCACAGCCAAGGTGCAGGCCTACTCACAGTGACTGCTCTACAGCTCTGTAACTCAGAGTGGAAATGGGCCTCGAGTCAGGGAGAAATGGAAAAGATAGTAAGCAAAATGACACAAAACAGGTGAAACAGGGATCATAACTATTTAACTACATTTGGAGAAAAGCATAGTTCATAAATATTATTTTTATTTATGCTTTTTTTTTTATGCTTAACCTGGTAGTTCATCTTAAACAGCTTTTCAGGTACATTTTATTCTCAAAACTTTCACTCCTTCAGTAGCTGTTAAAATAAATAGCAACAACCCTCAGGCAAGCACTGACAGCCAGCAGCAACTTACTTATTTTTTAAAAATAAGCATATAATAAAAATTAAGACTGACAGTTGTAAGGAAAACTGATTGAGTAGGAACAGCTTTTTTTAACTAGCATTTTAATACAAGATTGCAAAAGGATTTGTTCTCTGTTCTACTGATGAGAATCTCTGAGTCTCAACTCAGGGTATCTAGGTTCATACATTTTTAAATGAAAATCAGACACATCTACTTTTGTCCCTGAGCAATCTCAGCACAGCTGGGAGACATTTCTGATCAAATAAGCACTCCAAAGTCCATGCATTAGAACCAGCTAAATTATTTTCATTTGTTTCACACTGGAAAACTAAAAGCTGGAAATGCTGCTCTATGTTTGATTTCAGTCTCTTACTCACAAGCAGGAGATGACATACCTAGAAGAGTCAGAGAAGGTACTATTGCAGCATCAGGCTAGGAAGTTGATTATTCTTCCTTACCTTACACAAGAACTGATGAGTCAGCTTTTTGTTTAAACCGGTCATGGCAAAAAAGGTTATAATCGCTAATATAAATGAAGCAGAATATATTTCATAGTTACTTTATGACTGGTCCATCACCCTTTCAGGACAGACATATCTGCATATTCTATTTCAGTCTAATTTCTACTTCACTTTTTGAACATACACCGTTAAAAGGAATGACTAGTAGTAGTTAATCATACTGAGCACAATTGTTAAGACACAGTACGATGCACCATTTCCATATTGCTAGGTTCAGTAATGCAGGTGATTTATCTGAGCAGACATTTAGCTTGCCAGGATACTGGAAACTAGTGGAGGATTTAATCTCACAACAGTTCTGGTACACGCTTAACTCAGACTGACACAGAAGCCTGGATAGATATAGGCAGGCTCAGCATGAGTTGTTACCAGTTTGTACTTGACAGAAGAACTGTCATAAGAATAGGTTTAATTCATTTAGTACTGGCTGAAAAGAACTACCAGCTCCTCACATCTAATAATTGAACATCTCCTGTGACTTCCAGTATGTTGATCTTTTCAAGTTGTTTAAAACGATGTTTGTACTCCAGGGTGTGAACACCATTAACAGCAACTTTGAACTGGTGGGCATCACAGAAAATGATGAGCTGAAAAAAAAAGAATAGTTAAGACATGAAAAACAACTTGACAGTCTACCATGAACTTAGGCAAGCCCTGCTTCTGATACTAATTCTGATACATTACTTTCATGCAAAAGAGACATTTTAAAAAAAAGTGAAACGTCAATACCATTCAATTAAAACTTTGTCCTGAGCACGCACTAAATTCTTGCAATCATATAGAACAGGAAAAGATGGCTGTCATTAGAACAAACTCAAATCCTAGCTTCTCACAACCCTATTAAATCCTAACATTCTTGAAATGCAAGAATAGCAGTTTTATTCCAATCTGTATTAGCATGGCACTTACACCAATGCTGCTGTTCTTTTGGCAGAACTACAACTCTGACTCTGCATTTCAGTTAACTTTACCTCAAAGTACATCCCTGGACTGAAAGGGAAATTAGTGACTTCCTTTTCTTCTTCTCCCCAGCTGTCATGAAGGTAAGAATTTCTTACAAAGACTTTATTCTTCAGTCGGGGATTCAGATGTAATGCAATGTCTTTTGAGTCACTTGATTTCAGGTTTATTGTAAAGCTGGAAGATATTTTTAAAAATGAGCTTATTAGACCAGCAGTTAATAAACATGAAGCACTGTTTACCAAACCCTTAGGCAATACTCAGGCCTGCTCTGGAGCCGGGGCTGTGATCCCTCTGAAGAACCAACCAAGCAAGTAACATGCAATTGTCTTTGGCACAACTTTTGCTAGAGAAGCAAATGTAACCATAACTGCTATGTCTGCTTCACTGCTCACTGCTTTCTGCTTATCTCTCAGTAAGGAGGTTCTGAGCCAAGTGCTGTCCCTACAGCACTAGGCAGAAACATACTGTGCTACTTGCTCCACCTTCTCTTTTCCTTATACTTGTGCAACGGAGAGTAGGAAGCCTTCTTTCACCTAAAGGCATTCTATTTGCACTTCCAACAAACTGGTTAGACTAAGAAGATGTTTGAGGACTCTCTGCATGTGCAACATCAGTGGGAAAGTGCACATACAAAGCATAACTGTAGGACAGAGTAGCTCTGCCCAGGCTGACCAAACTTCCTGCAACCTGACATCATCTCCATGGCATAGGACTCCAGTAAGGACTGCTCAGGAGAAGAAAGGATAGAGGGAAAAAACAGCTAATGTCATAGGAATGCTTCAACCTGCCACAACGACCTCAACTACATCTGAAGAATATTCCTCTCACCAAATTAACTCCAGCAGTCAGGTCATTTTCCTCCTTTAGGAAAGCTTTGAGCCACTTAGTATAGATATGAAATGTAGCAACTGCCACTTTGGAGCTATGAAGTCCACTCATTCATGGAGAACATGGAACACCCATGGTTGTGTGACTTCAGTGAAAGGCATTAAATAACCCAAAAATTCTATAAAAATCTACACGTTTAAAGCACAAATGCAAAGAACAGACAACCCAACAACACTTTAACACCCAATAGCCTCTTTACACATATAAAACAGCATTTCAAATGTGCTAATAAGCTTTTCAAGCCAAAAGAGGAACAAATGCTGCTATGTCAGTATCCATCCTCCCGTCCAATTCCAAGTCCATTCACACTTCATAGACAAAATCTCTAGATCATGCATCCCAGTAATAAGTTGAATTCTTAGGGCCATACAACTGCAGGGAAGGTGACAGGTGTTCTGAGGAAGCAGAAGTGGGATGCATACACATAAAACAAAAAAGCATGCTTGTCATTTGCACCAAACGCTTCATTTTTACGCATGTTTCTACAGAGCCCAAACCACCCTTAAAGTGAAGGGCATGCTGAAGCATGGGCATTGCCTCAAATTCGTTTTGAGCACTTTGTGCTCCCTTTTCTTTCTTTAAATTACATCGGGAAAAAAACACATTTGCAATCTGTTGTTTCTGATTTGCTATCAAAATGATAGCTCATATTTCCCTATAATGAACTATTGTCATCTAGGCACCTTCCATCTGTCATCCCCAAGGTCAATAAATGTTCAGAGAAATCTTGTAATCTGCAGCATTTAAGCACGTTAGCAACTCAACTCATTTTTCCATCCAATTTTGCCACTTTCCTCACTCTCAGATCTCTTAAGAATAAAAGCCAGACAGCTTTTGTACTGCATGTGTGCTCGCATGCCTTGTACAACGGAAATCCAGAACACACACACAACCTCACAAATGACGCAGGTTTAGCAGGTAAGACAATCAGATTTTACCTTCACTTTTCTCAATGGAGCTGTTCTTTAAGTCTTTTCTAAAGCAGCATCCTGCAGGTTCCTGAGAAAACTGCATTGTAGTTTCAAATGATTCCAGATGCAAAATCGCAAGTCAGTAAGGATAAACCAAGGCAATAGAAAAGCTTATTCCTTCTCGAGAGCAGGTCAGTTAACAGCAGAAAAATCACTAAGATTTACCTCTTTGGGTTTTTATTCACTTCTCCTTTAATGGCAACTGTGCATCCTGGATGAAGCGCAGAAACAAGTTTCCCAACATAAGGAACTCCCTAGAAGTACAGCACCAGTGAAAAATGTGACTGTGACTTACATTTTTTCAACAAACAAGCTGTGCTTTACTATAGTTGGAAAAAGTCTGGCCTACAATTTCACATCTGTACTCACAGCTGAAGTTATTCCCATTGAGTCATTCCAGGAAATTAACACTATAGTGACAAAGTTACACAAAGGCAAACAAAGCAATGCTTACTTTCATTTCCCCGTTAACTGGCAAAGGAACTAAAGCGCTCCTTGCAAGTCCACTTTCTCCATAATTCTAGTTGTATCTATTGCTGGCCTCCAATCCCTTTTCAATTTGAGCGTGGTATTTACTCCAGCTTGGATGCTGTCCTTCTGTACATTATTTTTGTAAAAAGATGAGCACTCACTCCACCCCTGCTCCTTGCCAGCTGGGTGCTAGTTAGAACCAACCCTAAGCTGCAATGTTTGCATCCAGCCACCCTAGGTATATCCAAGCACAGATCAGTCACTAGAAGGGATATGTAGCCAGAGAAGTCCTGATATACACATATTAACATAAGTTCATCTGGCTTAATAGGACTTCAGAATGTTTTTAAGCACAAGTTTGTCCTGCAAATAATCCCTAATGTGAAGAAAACTGAGCATGCTCATTTGAACAAAGGTTTTGATATGACCTGGTCCTTCCTTTTAAGGCACTCTACTGTTTATTCCTCTCTTTAGGGCTATGAATACCATGTTCACCCTTTGGGTTTTCTGTGTGATTTACCAAATAGATTCACATTTACCAGTACCAACAAAGTAGATTGCTCTCTCTGAAATCACACTGATGATCATTTCCCTGTTGACTCATAGTTCCCATGTTCTGTGCTTATGTTTTTATTTTCTTGAACAATTAAGGGTTTTGTTCATTTTTTACTTTTCACAAGCCTAAATCTAAATGAGATACTTACAAATTGCAAACCATCTGGAATTTCCCCCTACAAAAGGAAAAAAACCAACATTAAGAAGCTTATCAGACAATAGGGAGACTCATTCAGTCTTTTAACAACATACGTACATTTTCTGTGTTTATCTTTGTTATTCCTACAGATGATGGCTGAGCGCCTTGTACAGACTGCAGAAAAAGAGATATTTACAGATCATTGCTAACACCATAGAACATAAAGGTGTTTTAGAAACATAATGGCTCTGTGCTGCTTTGAAGGTTGAATTGTTAATGTAGCATTAGAGGTTATGGAACAGAAAAATACTGCCAAACCCCACTAAACACCCCTATGAAAAGGAAAAGTCTTGAAAATCAATTGCTGAAGCCAAATCAAGATTTTCAAACATGTCCTGGCTCCAGCTGGGCAGAGCTGATTTTTCTTTCATAGCATGATGCTACAATTTGGCTTTAGGAGAAAAACAATGCTGATAACACACTAATGTTTCTTTTTACTGAGCAGAGCTGCACAGAGCCAAGGACGTTTCAGTTTTTCAGCTTCTCCTACTGCCTTACCAGCGAGGGGCTGGAAGGGCACAAGGAGTTGAGAGGTGACAGAACCAAGACAGCTGACCTAAACTGGCCAATGAGATGACCCATATCATATGATATCACGGAAAAAAAAAAAATAAAAAAGCAAAACCAACCAAACAAAAAACTTACAAAATGAACGAGGAGTTGACTGGGCTGGCAACAGCTGATTAGGGTGTGGCTGGAGGCATTGGTGGTGAGCAATTGCTTCTGCATCTTGTTTTGTATAAAATACATAGCATTACCATTATATTTTTTTCCTCTTCCTGTTCTTAGTAAACAGGCTTTATCTCAACCAGAGTTCTACTTAATTTTTTTGTTCGGTTGTTTTTGTTTTTTCAATTCTCTCTCCCACCCCAATGAGAGACAAAGGGGCAAGCAAACCGCTGTATGGTGTTTAGCTGCTTGCTGGGTTAAACCACAACAAAGGACTACCTCTTTACAGTCTGAATTCTTATTTAACAGTCAGAGTACTCCTAATCCATTAGCATCTGAGGATACATACTCAGCTCTCCAGGCTGGTGTAGGAGTATCAGTAGGGCAGATACACAGACAGATGGCATGGGGAGTGGAGGGGTGGGAGTGTGCTCGGGATTCCCATCAGCTTTACACAACCCTGTCCCTTCCCACTGTGTATCATATAAACAACATAGGCATGCACAGATAAAATTCCAGCCTATTCATAGCATATTGTATCCAGTTTATTTCAGGATAAGTACTCACAATTCTGCCTCAGAAAAGCATGCACTAGAAGCAAACACAGAGAGGAAACAATCATCCTTTCCCCCCCTCCTTCCCCCCCCCTTCCTCAAAGGATACGGAATCAGTATCCCCAGACTAAAGCAACTCTCTTGCTTTGTGCTTAGGACAGAAACCAACATACTGCACCTGCTTGTCCCCAGCCTCTTCTTAGAACTGGCCCTTCAAGACTGGGATTCAGACAGCTTTGATGCATCATTTACCCAGTAACATACCCAAGGCCAAGTGGCAGGGCTCATAAAAAAAAGTCTGTTCATACACCTTACAAATGATCAGTGAGCAGACTTATCTTTAAACCACAGGCTTTGTTTTGGCCAGGCCCAAATCTTCTCTTTCCTTTAGAGAAGGTTATTAGTCTGATGACCTGAAATAGACCTGGTGCTTGGGAGCTGGAGACCTAAGCTTCACCCACAATGCAGTGAGGGCAGGGCAGAACAGACCAAGCATACTGCAGCAAAATACAGGCTGCCTCAATGGGCAGCAAGAATGAAGGAGGAAGGGACAAGGCATTTGTCTTCTTTACCTCTCTGGTATTTACAACCTCCCCTTTCTGCTCTCTCAAAGGATCACACTTTCTATACATCCTCTCTGTTCATTTTCTTTCTCCAATAGAGCTAGCAGTTGAGAGGAAGGAGCAGGTGGAACATCCTTATTACTGAAGATAGATTAAGTAGCTGCTTTTTTATTACCTCTTCACCATAAACCCTACTCCAAAGTTTAGCAAGACGGAGAAAAGGAAACTTAAGAGTAAGCTGTCTATAAAACTTACGTTAGAAACAAATTCTATACTTTTGATCTGCACTTTGCCATATATTCCAAGAGTATCTATCCTTTCAAGGCTAATTCTGTGATTGTAGAGCAGCAAGTGCTTCTTGTTTACAGACACCTAAAGAGATGGGGAAAAAATAGGAAAAATCACGTTAAACAGTCTGTGAATCAAATTATATGTGTGTATATGTTTCCAGTGCTTTGGTACAGAAGCAGAAAGTGTCCTGGAAACTTCAAAGCAACTAAGTTCAGCTCATCCACAATTCAGTCTCTCTTTCCATTACTGTGAGGGATATTTTATTTATTTGTATTTCACACCTTTAGTTTTTATCCCTTCATCACTTATGACTGTGGTTTCACCAACCTAATTGCTCTGCTAGCAGTCTAACAGAGCAAGAAAATGCACTACACATTTCCACCACGAGGACTGTCCTATGCTACTCACAAAATAGGTTGATAGTATGGTCTGTCCTTTGCAGATGAAAACAAAAGAGTGGAAAAATCATTAGTTGTGGCAGAAAGTTACTTGCCTACTCATGCAATCTTGAAGGGAATCAGGCAAAATGAGAGGTGTGATTTACTTAGCATCTCTAAAAAAAACTCCTAAACTTTTCTATAATTAAACCATGCCTAGTTAACAAAGAAACCAAGGCTTCTGATTATATTGTGCGTATGCTAAATCCCTCTCTTTTATTGGCCTAACAAATGGACCAAGAATTAACCCAAACTCACCTGGAATTTATCCTTTAAAATCATGATGACAATCTCAAATGGCTTTCCTTTTTCAAAAGGCATATCATAAGTGATTTCTTCCCAGCCCCATTTTTCCCTCTCCAGGGTGTTGCAAACAATGCAGCCAGACCATTTGAAGCGAGGGTTAAAATGAAAGGCCACATCAGCTCGAGGCTTTATGCTGCTGCCACACTGTAAATCCACCTGGAACCTAAACATAAAAATAAAACAAATCGCATTTAGTTCATTCTGTCAAGAAATCATATACAAGTTCAACTGATAACCTCTTCAGATAAATATGCATGTGCCATGTGGAATGACATGACAGAAAAATAATGCCAAAGCAGACAAAGCAAAACCATGGAAGAAGAGCAATGGAAAGCAAAAAACCAGTTTATCCTCCAGTTTTCATCACAAAACTTTCATAAACCACTTAAGGTTGTATCCTCTGTGACACTATTGCTTCATCTAAAAATGAAGTCTTTGTCTGCCATCCATCACAGGACACGTGGAAACATTTTCTTAATTACAGGCTTGTTTACCTTATGTTAATTCACAAAGTGATACTGTAGTTACTACCTGTCTGCATCATCAGGAACATTCCCATGTATCACAATCAGCTCTCCAGGAACAATGCCACCAAGAATCGTCCCGACATAGGGAATGACCTAGAAGAAGGAGGAAAAAAAGACAGAAATAACCATTTGTGACAGAGGCAAAATAAATATATAGTTTTTTAAACAATATTTTTGATAATTAAGTGATGCTCTAGCACATTAAAAGAAAGACAACTAGTATTCCATTTAAACGAAACACTAGTGAAGCATTAAATATCTGCCACAAAGAGAAGGAAAAACCAAGATTTTCATCACTGAAGATCAGCTTTCTCAGATAAGATTAAAGCTAAACATTTACAGCCTTCATGCCTAGATCTCTAAAGAATAATGGCAATATTTTACTGCTCCACTTTTAATAGAGAATTCCCCTTCAAATTAGGACATTGTCAAGGACTAACTACTGCTGGTTGCAGGAGGCATCTTGCACCAGTTTTTTAACACCAGACTACAGCTGCTGTCTCTTTGCTTGCTCTTTTTTGAAAAACTGTGATTGGAAAAGCAGCAACTCTGATAGAGGGTAGAATGGGAATGACAGCAAAAAATCTCCTAAATCCAGAGCGTTGTTCATTTCCACCCTCTCCCTTTCCTTCCCTTCTCAGCTACCCATGTGTTGCACACAGTCTCTCTTTGCAGTTATCTTTTACATTAGAGATAATACAGACTTGCTTCACAAGTATCATAAACTTGAAACTGACCAAATTGTTTAAAGATCTGTGGATTTTACTGGCTTAACCGACTGCAGTAGAGGAGGATGAGAACATAAAATTAGGCAGTATAAGCGAAATAACAAATAAACTGATTGAATCAATTTACTTACTAGCAGTAGTGTAGGAGCTTAGTTCCATAATCTACAAGCTGTACAAAAGACGCTCAATTTCATCCAAATAATAATAAATAAGAATACATTCTGCATATTTTCTGCTCATAATGCAGTTTAAACACACTGCTTGCTCCTGAGGGGCAGTAGCTTTGAGAATCACAGCAGGGTATAAGTTACTGGTTCGGTCTCCAGAGATGAACCAATAAGAAACACACAGACACAGCCCAGGGATGCAGGGATTTGAATACTCCAGTAGGTCAAAGTTATTTATACTTGGAGGAAACACTGTAGCAAGAAAACTCTTTCTTACATCAAGAAGGATACATTTAATAGAGAAAAAAAGCTGGCCATCTCTTGTCCAGAAGTTCAGTCATGGAATCTGCATGGCCATAATAGAGCATTTCCTGGGCGTAATACTACAGACCTAATGAGATTCCATCATTACAGAACGTGCCTGTCATTTCTTCACGTCTCAAGAGCTGTGCTGATTTTAACTCATCCATTAAGAATAATGCTTGTGCCACTACTTGATTTCATCCCAACTCTCTCACAAACCTCCAGAAGTTCCCCATGAAGCCAACTAGCCAACACTAACTCAGTTTGAAAGGCCTCAAAGATCAATTCACAGACTTTATCTGGAGGCTGGAACAACTTTTCACACCTCTGTCTCCAAATAATTGCTCTTATTCCCCCCAGGCTCTTGATGCCTAAGCCCCAATAATACTCCTTAATGTTCTCCAGCTTGGTTTTGTCACCCACCATATTCACCAGACCACTTACAGTCAACCAATTTTGCTGAACTCCTCCTCTCCTCCTTACACAATGTCACCTGTACATTTACTGATCCTCTTCACATCTCCCTTTTGCAATTCAGTCCTTACAGCTCTAGTTCCATCTCCACACATCCTTCCTTCTTCCCCCAGATGGATTCTTGTGAAGAAACCTAAAGCTATTTCCCCCATCATCCATTAGTCTATTCATTTCACAAGCAACAAACAAGCGGTGGAACTGAACAGTCAGATGCACTTGAGGGCACTGGACTGTATCAGTGCAGAACTACAAGAGAAAAGGAAGTCCTGTACAGGTACATAGCACTGTATATTCCACAGAGATTCTATACAGACCTAGTGGTGTTGCTTTTTTTTAATATTCTGTGCTAGAACTATGACAAATAACCATCTCCTGAAGGCTCAAAAGAACTGTTTTTAAAGAACAATGAGAAGTAGAGCTCCAGCCCGTTCCTCATGCCAGTGCAAGGCCACTGCCGCAGAGTATAAGTAGAGAAATACTAGAGCCACCTATGAGGATTTTCCTCACACACCCAAGCAACATCAAGAGCTCTCAGTAACACTCTGAGCCATAGGAATGCCCTGCTAATTTCTGACATTAAAGAGCAAAGTTCCATTTCCTGGGGGAGGAGTTGTTGACATAAGAGTTACCGGGTTACTGATATTCTTCTGCAGTCCATCCAAGGACATCATCTTCCCTCCTCCAGCTCAAGTCAGCCAGTCCTGTGTGACCACTCTTAGAGCGTATTCAGATGTTCACTGATCTGGCTGCTCCAAAGCGTGGACCCTTTGAAAAGCCAAAAGTTTTAATCAGAAAAACAAAAGTAGAACTACATGAAGTTAAACTCTTCAAAGTATAACTTTAAATATATTTCCAAGAAATTTGATCATGTTTTGAAACATCAAAGCTAAATGCTTGGTTTAAGCATCACTGAATCACAAGGTTGGAAAGGACCTGCAAGATCACCTAGTCCAACTATCCTCCCATCACCATTGCTACAATAAGCTACTAAACCACATCTTGTAGCTCCTCATCCAGACGCCTCTTGAACACTGCCAGGGACAGCAACTCCACCACCTCCCTGGGCAGCCATTCCAGTGCCTGACCACTCTCTGAGAGAAAAAGTTTTTCCTTATGTTTAATCTAAACCTCTTCTAGCACAACTTGTGGCCATTTCCTCGGGTCCTACTTACTGCCTGGGAGAAGAGGCCATAAACCCTCCAAAGAAGTAACATGCTATCCTAGCAAGTGATAGTGCACACAGGTTTTTTACCAGATGCTTCCTAAGATTATGTATACTGAAACAGAATCCTGTATATAAATCACTACTGCACAGGGCAACACAGATAACCCTCATCTGGGCCTTAACTACTCTCCATTTGCAGCTGACCCCTACCTGCAGCCCATGAAAAGAGATATGGTACAGAAATGTTTTTCCAAAATAAATAGCCATTTTCATTTCCAGAGCTGTGTAACCTGGCAGTAAGTGCTAGGGGCTGAACTACTTTTATTCAGCTTTATCCCACATGAAGCTAAGGGATACTGGCCAAAGACACAGTAGGAAGCAAAGGGCTTTTCTTCCCCCAACACACGCAATTCCTGAAATCCACAAATAACTACAGAACTCTGCAAAACTTGCATTAAATACAAAGAACTAGTAAAAAAAGAAAAAATAGCTTGTGAGAATATCCAGCTATACTGTCATTCCTTTAGCACACCTTCTAAGAAAGCCACCAAAGCTCACAAGCCAACCTCAAAACTGCTGGGTTGTTCTTTCATGCACATTCTGGAGTAGCACCTTAAGATAACAAGTGAACTCTGTGGTGAGCACAGACAGAGAAAAAGACAAAGGAATAAGTTTTACTGTGTGAAACTGCTAAGCACTAAATAAAGAAATAGCCCGTGACCCTCTGCAATGACTCATCAGTGGTGTGACCCATTGCAACATCTGGCTTATCTTTGGGGAGATTTGGGCCAGAAGGGCATTAACTCTCCTACTCAGGACCAGTGTCTAGAACACATGTTAGGGAACATGGTTGTCGTACACTGTTCACCTGTTTTGCACCTTTCATCTTCTCAGAGGATATTACTACGAATTCACAGCAGGAATGTGATAAAACAGGAAAATTCCATTACTTTCAGTTTTAAAATAAGGATCTCAAGGCAAAACAAGAAGTAATTCTGTGTATAACTGGCAAGCCCAAAAGCAAACCAAAGAAACAACTCCCAGATCTAAACTCTGGTGCACAACAGCCTGCTCACTGTGCTTTCCTTGGCATAGATCTTCCAGAACGAGAGCAAAGAACTGAACCACAGCCACAATTTAGTGCCATGCAGCTGAACTCTTAAAGATGTCAATGCTGGCACACTAGGCGGCAATACAGCAAAGTGACTTGCTTGGCTGTTTTATGGGAAAGGTGACAGCAAGGAGGAGAAGCTGCAAGTCAGGCTCCATTTAGCCAAACAGGCAATGGGCACAGAACTGCCAGGCCCTGTGTAATCTTCCATCACAGAACTGCTGCTTGGAAATGCAATGGTAAATTCTAAGCCTGCAACGCTAAGACAAGGTTACCTGCCTATATGTCTAGCATTGATGTAGATATATATGTACGCTTGGCCGTTATCTCACAGACTGCAAAGCAGTTAAAGCCTGTTCAGTGAGGAACAAGGAGACAGAAAGGCCAATGGCACCGGCACTTTATGGCACACGGAAAACGTCTTTCAGGAGGACAAGCACAACAACACGCCATGGAGCCATGGAGCAACCGGGACCGGATTAGTCGCTAGTAAAAACCTTAAACCCCGGCCACTATTCCCACTTCCCCCCCCACGGACACACGCTTTATCGCTACTTTCACTCCCCCCGGCCCGCCCGACACTCACCTCAGCACCCGGCCGCCTCCTGACACCGCGGGGCCCGGCCCGCCCCGCGCACACATCGCCCCGCCCAGCACGTCACCGTCCTACGGCCGCTGCCAACGGCCGCCCCTGACGTCAGGGCGCCGCTGTGTCCCACAGGGACGTTGAGGTGTGTGGGGAGAGGCGGAGGAGCTGGCTGGAATATTCCCACTTGGAGGGACTCAAAGGGATCGTGGAGGGCAAATCCCGGCACTGCACAGTACCAAAATCCTGTGTCTGAGAGCGCTCAACTCCGTGGCCCACTGCCCTGTCATTACAGGCTAGTTTGATTAACGTGCTGATCATTTCTTTGAATGCTGAGTCATAGGCAGCTCGTGGAATTCGCAGAAAAAATCCTTTTTCAGCTCCCGAAGCTAATGTGCCCTTGGCAGTGAGTTATTTGGGCTTCAGCTGGAGCTGCCTTGCACTGCAGTACAGCTGTCTAGTTCACAGACTGCCATCTCCATGCTGATTCCTTCTGATTGCTGCTTTCATCACCACTTACTGCTGGCAGTTGTGCTAAAAAAAATCATACAGTCTTCCCTTATATGCACAGTTGGAGTCCTAAATCAAACATTTGCCTTCAAAACTATAATTCCTCTGAATTTCCAAGCACACCACCATTGCTGGGACTGCGTGTTACTAGAACACAGCTAGCACAGTTTGTCTTCACAGAATCACAGAATTGTAGGGGTTGGAAGGGACCTCTAGAGATCATCGAGTCCAACCCCCCTGCCAAAGCAGGCTCCCTACACCATGTCACACAGGTAGGCGTCCAGGCGGGTCTTGAATATCTCCAGAGGAGACTCCACCACCTCCCTGGGCAGCCTGTTCCAGTGCTCCGTCACCCTCACCGTAAGGAAGTTTCGTGCGGAACTTCCTATGCCGTAGTTTCATCCCATTACCCCTAGTCCTGTCCCTACGCACTACTGAAAAGAGACCAGCCTCACCACTATGACCCCTACACCTCAGGTATTTATAAACCTGGATCAAATCCCCTCTCAGCCTTCTTTTCTCAAGGCTTCCCATATTCCAGCAGGTTTTTGCTTGCTGGAGAAACAAAGCCACTTTCTCAAGACTATTTCAGTTACACCTTCACACTTAGCTACACCATCATGCTCACTGCAGTTACCTTTGGATCTCCCCGTTGGGTCTCAGCAGCTGCAGATGTGCTCATTCCCACCGTGTTGCTCCATTTCCAAGAGAAACGAGGGGTCTGCAGTACCACCTCTGATCGCGAGATGGCAGATGCTTTCTAACCATTAGAGAAGCAATTACACATGCACTTATGAGCAGATGGATTCCCCAGCTTCAGAGAATCAGGGTCAAAACCAATATCTAATAAATATTCACAGAAACAGGAATGATCTGAATTTTGAGTGGCGAGGGGGGATACTCACATATATTGGGCATGAAACATGAAAGAAAAAAACCTCACAGATACTGTAAGGATTCAGATGCCCATTTCTCCTTCTTAACCCCGCTCTTCCTGTTAAGAATCTTATAGTGGCGTAGATGCGTCTATGCCATCAAAAACACGATCCTTTGGTTATGTGCAGAGGACAAAAAGCATTCTCAAACTGAGTATTGCATAATTTTGAAACAAACTCAAAAAAAAAAAGCAGCACCTTTATGTAGAGGCATAAAGTTGCATACCTATCTCATGCAGTACTGCATTCTTCTCAAGAAGTTGAAAGATACACCTGAAAGGACTTAAATTTTTTACCCCAATTATCTGTCTTTGAAATCAGGAATCATCATTTTACAAAGGTAAAATTCAGAGACCCAAGAAACTAGCAAGTCTGCCTGGCTCTTTGATTTCCTTCCTACCACTAACAGATGACACGGGGGAGCTTTTTTCATGTCTATCAGCCTCTCCTTACATCAGTTCTTTCTAAGATGGACTCAGTCCCACACCACTGGCCAAGACACACGCTTATGAAGTGGAGTCCACCTCATCAAATAAATTATTCCTGTTGCTCCCTATATTCAGCCTACCTGCCCAGTAGATCCATACTCTCCCCACCCAGCTAAGGCTGTGACTGACTGTAGCCAGGCAAACAAGACTACCTGAGCCGAGGGGCCAGGAAATGCACTTCTGTCACAAGAAGCAACAAGCCCAAGTCCTCATTTCATACGCCCAATACTGACCCAAAATTTAAGACTTAAGAGATGCATTAAAATTAGTTATGAATAACAAATCATTTTTCCTTCATGGATGGGAGAACATAATATGCTGCAAAACCTACCGAAGCATACAGATCTTTAAATTACAATAAATGTCATGCACTTTCTCTGACCTTGCTTAAACAATTCTGCTGTGCCTGATAATTATCGGCTATGTGTGGCCACATGTCAACAGTGTTACCACAATTTACACTACCTAAGGCAGAATTTACTTTTTTTCTCACTAGCTCACATCTTGACTTGGAACTGCGGGAGGCAGTCAGTCTGAGACTGAAAAATATAAGGCCCCTTGTACCAGGAGCTGCATAGACTTAAGTTGTAGCTCTGTAGTATACCACAGTGCTTCAGAAAGAAGAGAATATGAGGATCTCTGTACAACTGCTTCCTTCCAAGCAAGCACCTGGGGCCATGCTGACTACCCTGTTCTTTACGGCAGGCTTCCAAATCTCCGCTCAAAGCCTCATTTCACACTCTTCTCCAGAGATCACAGGGAAGTGCATGTAGGGAATAAGGCAACTGGATTCTATCATTCTCATTTTTGGTGATGTCCCACAGCTGGCCTTACAGGAAAACTAAAGGTTCCTGGAGCACTGTACCTTTGCTGTTGAAGAACAGTGTGCACACTGTCAGTTAATGCTGTAAGAATGAAAAGAATACAGAAGTCTGGACATCTTCCTTAACCTAAAGTGGGAAGAAAGGGCCATATACATACACCATACATCCAGCAGCCAAATAAAACTAAACAACAACAAAACAGGATATGAAGGGAGAGTGGATCTAGTGGGGGAATAAGAGAAAGATATAATGGAATAAAATTAAAAGTCTTTACGGTGTGCGTGTAATTCTCTAGCTTTTGTCATCAGTTTAATTATTAACTCGGGAAGAGTTCACCCAGCATAGGCTTCATACCTCTCTTTAGTTAGTAACCACTGCAGGTTTTCTAGATGAGCAGCCTTACTCATCACGTTATCACAATATACCTTTTCCTTTATGAAAAGTCTATCTTCCTTTCTTCAATGGCAGTATCTGTTGCAAACATAAGTGCTCTAAAAAGCTATGGATTTTGCATACACGATGCTTTTACTTAGCACTACTAGTTGACAGTTCAGTAGTTCCAGGGTGACTGATGAGAAGGAAAACAGCTGTTTTCCTAGCTGTAAGAAATAAAAACAAACACAAAATCAAACACTGATAAACTATAATTTTTCTAAATATAGTACACATTATAACAGAGGATATAAAAATGCTTAAAGTGAACACTCAGACCCAGTATCTTGTAAATAGATACAAAACTAGAAAAACTGCATACACCTAAATTCATGCCATACAAAGATGAAAAATACTTCAAGTATACAAATGAGTTATCCAGTGTGTGATAAAGTTTAAGGCTAACATTTTCAGCCTTCAGTGCGGAACTCACACAGAACCCACATATAAACTCTCAAAAGCGGCTTTATTTTCCAGTATGAACCTTTGCAGCTGACACTGATTTTTCAAGAGTTTCAGGGGATCAGAACTAGCTTCCACTAGACAACAGCGTTTGTTCAAAAGCTTACAAATTATAGCCACAAAATAGGAAAAGGATAAGGTTTCAATTGGACTTCCTGGTTCAGAAATGACACTGCATCAATGTGCATTCCCATTTGTGAGCCATCACACAAGGGCTCCAGCTAGATTCCTTAACAGACTTCCCCCACAACAAAGCTTACTGCACTACCACATGCATATAACTCTACTAGGTTACAGGAGAGAAAAGCTGTCGGTAGACATGCCAGCCAGTCTTAAGAACAACTTAAGACACAGACACATGATTACAAATCAGGCATGTGGTGAGCCTGAGGTACAGGGATTACGTCGGACAAGCTGCATATGGGCTGTTTGCATGCACACAGTGGATGCTCCTGTATGAACTGAAACTAGCAGACAGCCTAGACACAGCAGCAATCCTCAAAGCTGATTCCAGAACCCCTAACTAAAGACAGAAGATGAGCTGCAAGAGTTCACACATCTATCAAAAGACTCCATCTAAAGACAACAAAAGTGAGGCATTTCAACTGCAGCCCCTGCAAGATAGAGCAATAAATCTTCCACTTTAAAATATGGCTGAAAAACATACTGTTCTGAAAAGTAGCAGCTTTTCTGAGGGAACGATTAAAAACTACATATAAACAGTTGTCAAAATTCCAGTCTTCCACAAGCTTTAAAAAAAATAAAAATTCAAATATCAACTGTAGGTCACTCTTTTTACCTCAAAACTAGATCTTCAGTTTCTTGAGGACACTGCAGTAAAACTAATTTAGAACATCCCCAGAATGAGTGCTTGAAATCGAAAGTTACACTCTTTACAATTAACTCCTCAGTAACCATTTGTGCCAGTACCTATATTATTACTAGATGTCCCTTTTCATTCTCGTACATTAAGAAACTCAGAATGCAACGTGACAGACTTCCCTCAGCTGTGCCATTAGTCATTCCTACTTGAGCGAAGTGAACGATACATCAGTCTGCACCCCACTCTAGTTTTGCCCAGCATCTTGACATACTGTTCACCACTGCTACATTATATACATCTATGTACATATTAGTATCAACTGAGATGTTTTAGTAAGGGTGACAACTAGAAATATTTTTAAGTCACAACACTGGTGCATGTATGTGGCATTAAAGCAACAAATACTATCAAATATATCAGCCTATCAAACAAATGATTTTCCAGTTTTCAGGTTTGTTTTTAAACCATTACAATACCAAAGAATGATAAAAAAAAATATATCTAGAAATATCTTCAGTGTAAACAGTGTAATTCAGTATATCAACAGTCTTTGATATGTATCAGCCTAAGCCAGCAGAAGTGCTTTCATGACCATCCACTCAGACCTGTAGGCAAATCCACCTGTGGACTTCCCATTAGAGCGTCTTTAATCAATACATAAAGTTGTGCTACTTTCATACAAGTGTAAAACCACTTTGGAATAGGACAGGAAGCAGGTCAGACAACGGGAAGGCTGAGAAGAAAACCACAGCTTATGAACAAGGAAGTTATGCTTGATACTAAGGATACACTGCAGTTAAGATGTTCACTGTCACCTCACACTGTAAAATGAGAGACATTCGAGCAAACTACCAAAGAACACTGTTCAGAGCGAACAGCTTATTCAAAACTATGGAAACTAATTTTAACTGTAAAGCGCTTTGATAGTAGTGGGGTTTTCTGCATTAGTTTGAGGGAAGGGGATTCATGGGCTGGAAAGTATCACTAAATTGGATGGTTTCTGCATAGGAAAAATATGCCCTATGATGTAGAAACATGTAATTATTTTAACAACTAGTTCTGTTTGCAGAAAGATGCTCAGAACTTAATTTTGCCTGAATGTGATGTTCAAAGATTCAACTAATTCAAACATGCAAATCCAAGCTGCTTCTTGGACAATCAAGTTGCATCTGCTCCAAATCCAGTGTCATAAAGCTTAAAAATAAGAAAGAAAAAAATATATTTATCCTCTTGTCTTCTAGCAGGCAGAACATAAAAACTGTGGAAAGGCTGTCAGAAAAGCTACAAGACTTGCCTTCTAACTGCAGCTTTCCCAGCAGCAACAACACACAATTGACTGACATGGCTCATAACTGTTGCAATTACACCACTGGTCTGGCTTTTTCATTCTTCTTCTGCTTAGGAAGCCTACAAACAGCAGCAAATAAAATAACAGTGTCTGTAGACTCAAAAACACAACCTGCATTATTCTATCCACTTTTGAAAGGTTATCTTTACAACCCTGAGGGCACAGACCATATATATGTGTGTACAGTACAAAAGCTTACACAGTATACAGACTGCCAGTACTCTCTGTCACAAGAGAAACTTCTCACCTACTATTGCAGCTAGTCCCAACATTTTACAGGTCGGAACTAACTGCTTTCTTTGACCTACAAATCATTCTGGTAACTTCTGTTTCCTCTCTTGGGCCATTCCTCCTCCACCCACTTCAGTAGCACTTTCACAACATCAATTCTCTTATAAAATTTACAGAGCTCAATCAGCTGCTCCACAGTCCTGTCACTATTTCGTAGCAAAAATTCCAAGGTGGGACTCTGGGGCTTCTGTTCGAGGAAACACAATTCATCGTAAGTCATCCCCCACTTGCTTGCTAAATTTCTCCAGTTTTTCACTGTTGGGTGGCAGGGATCCAGCTTTAGCCTCACTGTGTACAACAAGTCCTCGTCATTGAGCATGTCACTGATGGTCGGTGCACGGAACAAGCACAAGGAGCAGGTGCTGTTTTCTTTGCAGGTTTTCTTGAGATCTGTAGTTAAAACCATTATATGGAGAGAAGTTAGGTTCTACTGCTGTGGTTTTATCTGGAACAAATTTTAAAGCACTAAAGTTTTAAGACCATTATGTTCCCTTGAATCATTTCTGAAGAAGTCAGAATACCATCATGCAGCTGCCTTTCCTCATGAAGTACTCTTGAAATGAACTTCTAACACATTTTTTGGCTATCATGGGTAATAATCAAAAGGACAATACTTCTGAAAGTGTCATATTTCAGCCTTTTCTACAAACACTGGGCAACGTGGATATTGCCCAACCTCCCCTCCCCCCCCCCCTTTTTTTTTTTGCTAGCTACATCCTTCAGTCTGCCATGAGCCCAAATATGTCACTAACAGGAAGATGTGCACATCACAGAATCACAGAATCACACAGAATGACCTAGGTTGGAAGGGACCTCAAGGATCATGTAGTTCCAAACCCCCTGGCTAGCAGGGCCACCAAACATACACATTTACTAGATCAGGTTGCCCAGGGCCCTGTCCAACCTCGTCTTGAACACCTCCAAGGACGGGGCATCCACAACCTCCCTGGGCAGCCTGTTCCAGGGCCTAACCACTCCAGGGCCTAATCACTCTCACATCATGCACATCTTGTACAGATATGTTGCAGGGTGAAGGAAAAAAGTTTTGTACTTCTGAGCTGCTGCTTTCTTAACACCATTAAATACCAGGACAATCTTAATACAGTGATAAGACAGAAATACATTCCTTTGATTGGTGAGAGCTCGTACAATAAAGTCATCTCTGTTCCATTAAGCAAGCCTATTCTAAATGTACATTACAGAAAGAAAGAGAGTGAGTACTCCTCCTGTGGGAAAAGTAAGAATACCAAGATGCTGGAAGTAGGTGGTGCATCCTAGAAGTACTTGCTAAAAGTTCTGGCCTCCATCATTGTGCAGCCTGAAATGGCAAAGTAACTAGCCCTACTCGGGATGAAACCCTTTGAAAAACAAATGCTACAAGAGAACCAATATAAATAAAAGGATTGATTAAAAACAAGAACAGTGTTTCAGTGCCAAATGATAACGAAAACAGCGACACTGATCTGTAAGTGCTGGATCAGTGTTGGTCTGAGACACCTCAATACAATTTCCCAGATACTTGGGAAAAGGCAAACCTGTCAGTCAGTGCCACCTAATCTTACAGGTAACAGCATCAGTTAATCTTTTCCTCCTATTTAGGTTAATTGTCAAACTGTGTAAAAACTTCAGAAAGACCTTCAAAAGGGCACTTTTTATGCTGAATATTAGTGCTGATGAAAGCGACTAAGCTGAATGTAGCTTCTGCAAAGTGTTTCTTTCATTTGTGGTTTTTTTTGTTGTTGTTGTTTTTTGTTTTTTAAGAGAAGAACTGGCTATTGTTATTTTTGTAACACTGCTCATAAGCCTTCTTTTTTAAGCAGGCCAAAGACAGCTTCTGATGTTTTCAACAAGTTAGGACGTGCAGCGACAACACTGCTGGAGACAAATAACTTCATACAAATACCCAGATTCCCTTTTAAAGGGAAAAATGTTCTGGCAACATCTTTGCTCCCAGGTTTTCCACAGCCCTCACAGCCGTCTGCTAAGAATTTTCTATATCAGGAATTCTGCTCTTGTTCACCTGAAGCTCTCACTGAAGTGAGACAAAATTTACCAGACTCAATCATACTAGGATTTACTAATACAAGCAAGGCAAAATGAACATAACTCAATAAAAGTTCTGGCTGGGCTTAAACAGCAGGAGAGCACCCTATCTGAATTTCATCTTACTTTGCTTTGCAAGGATGCCAGAGGATGTTTTATCCTCCCACAAATGTAGGGAAGAAGGGGTAAAGAAAGCAAAGGGCACAATTACACGTAAACAAAACTAAACCGACCTGCTTCTTGTGCTGTACCAGATTATCAGAAGTGTTACAAAGAATCCTGCTGTCCAAGGATGCCTTGTATGACCCACCTACCAGTACAATCCTAACATTACATTGTATGACAAGCTTTTTTAGTTAATTTTCAGTTGTTCACTTTTACAACAACAGGGCTGTGTATCAGCCACCAATCCCCAGACAAGTTGAAAACACTGTGTGATAAACACCCACAGCCCGCCTCTGCTCTTTCAATGGCTGTTTAGGCTGTTTACAGATTTCTTTTTAAGGCAGCTGCACTAAGTGCATTTGGTCAGAGTAACTTACTCATTTTGTATGGTCTGTGTAATTGATTGCCACCCCTTCAAGAACAAAGAGGTAGCTATAAAAGGCAGTAGTAATGAAATGAGTGCCACAAGCATTGATTACGCAGGCACTTTTAGGTTATGACACATAGCAGTTTTTTATACAGTCCTTTTGAAGAAAATGTAGGAATAAAATATGTAGAACAGTAAAGCTGACATGTTACCTGAAAGCGATTTGTCAGTATGGTTTTCAGTGTCTTTGTCTTCTGGCTACAAAGCAAAGAACAAACATAAATCAAAACACTGCATTTGAACACCAGAATTACTATTTGGGCTATTTTTAACTGTCAGGAGATTACATAGAAGAATCCCCAAGCTACCTGATGAAGTCAGATAGGGTACTTACCTAGTATGAGAAGTTACTAACAATTTGTAGCCATTTTAGGTAGCGTTTCTTATGTTTTTACCTCACAAAGCAACACTCACATTTTTATCTATTGAACAATGTCATCCTTATTGATCACATGCTGTGGAGTTACATCTTTTGAATAATTTGCTCTTACTTCCTCTTTCATCCTGTCCACATTTCTCATTCTTGTATAGTTTCCTACAGTCGACTGATGATTAACTCAATACCAATTACAGCCCTCACCATTTGAAAAATGACAGTCTGGACATTTACCATCAATTATGAATTGACCTCACAGTCATGGAAAGTTGCTAATAATGTACACAAAAAGTAACTTTTATCAGTAATATGTACAAAGCTGTCCAACAATCCACACAGTTTGATTCAGATTTAAATGCTTTGTAATGAAAAATCTGAGATTATTGCCTGTAACACACAACAGGAAGGGAACATTACACTGCTCCAATAAAACTGGAGGAGATTTTTATAAAATTACTGACATTCATAGGAAACTTTCCTACTTTTCTAGACAGCAGGTGGGCTTGAAGATTTCTGCTGGCTCACATCTAACTGCCATCCTGTTTGAAGCAAACACTACTCAAACACAATGAAAATACTTAGCGGCTTGAGACTGCAGCACAGGTAACAACACTTCAATTCTACAACTTACAAAGCAACATATAAAAACTGAAAGGACAGCAGCTTGATCCTAGGATTGTAGGAAACTGCAGCTGCTCTTACTTTAACTATGCGGGTGTGGAACCAGATGAAATTGCTTTCTTCTACTGAGGATTTAAAGATGAAAGCAGGAGGGGATTTTCCCCTTAGATAACTGCAATAAAGCAATGTTGATTTTCATATTGCATCATTCTTCCTACTATCACAGCAAGCTTCTTAGCATTTTGCAGGCTGTGCATGCGAACACAAGTCAACTGTGTAACAATAAAGGGTAATAAATACTCTATATTCCCACCTAATAAACCTTCAGTACTAAGAAATTCCCTAAAAATAGAACACAGGAAGCTTCAGTTTACCTGGTGAACATACATGCACGCAAAGTCTAATTATAAAGAAAGTAAACTATCTCCAAATTATTTGAAGACTTGGTTAGGAAGGGACAGAAATAGATCTGTTTTAAGCAATTCTCTCCTCCTAAAAACTGCAAGAACATGTGCACAACATCAAATCAGTTCACAGCTGGCCTCTGCTCACAAGGTTTGAGACTGCACATGCCACCTGCAACAGAACAAGTCTTGCCAGTCTTCCAAGTTCGCTCTCCCACTGACATCACATAAGATTTCTGCAGAAAGAAGCTTTTAAATTTATGAACTCATCCATTTTGCCAACTGAACACCTGAAGTTCAAGAAAATTTGGATCTGAAAATCATTATTATAATCACTGTCTCAGTTTCCACAAATTCCTCTATAAGCAGAAAAGAATTGAGTCATGAGGAACAAATCCCCAAAGGGTAACTTATTTGGAGAACTAAGAGTTGCCCATCACTGATCAGCCTCTGTCTGAAGAATAAAGAAACAAATAAAAACAAAGGGAGGAGGTGGACAGGGGGAAACAAAGAAAAAAGGAAGAGTGGATATTTTTCACTTCATTTGCAATAGCTAAATTACTATTCTGAACACCAATAAAGATTTCTAGATGTTGTGAATTCATGAACATTCAAACCATAAGATCTAAGAGCCTTCAGGTGATGTCACTATAGTCACATCTTACAAAAAAAACACACACACACAAAAAAAACCCCAAAACACCGTGAGTGGCTAGTACTGCAAGAAGTACAAAAATCCACACAATATTTACTTGTGTCATTCATTCATTTCCCAAATAGGTATTTTTACTGATCAGTTATCGCACATTCTTGTCAAATTGTATGCCCTCAGGATTATTCAAGATTGTATTCTTGCAACGTAATTGAAACAAGACAATGTATTGTCACTGCTCATAAAATTCGGCATACTAGGCATATTTTTTTGCCTACAATCAAAATCCAATCAACTTCTACACATTTAATCAAAGCTATAAACCTATGCACAGTCTGAAAATAAGCAGAAATTTTTCCAGCCTGGTAGAACTAGTAAGAGCCTAGTATGATGAAATATATTTACAGTCACTGTATGTGGGCAATAAATGTTCACTTCTTGATGATGGGAATGAGATAGTTATCTCCATCATCTGTGAAATGCATACCAAACCCATGTTTCTTTGATGAAAGTCAGCTGGGACTCTGGCATAAGGAACTCCTTTTAGCTCTTCATTTCACTGGACAATGCTCATTCATTTATCTTCTCAACCCAAAGAGAATCAATTTGAAATTCAGCAAATAGCAGTCATCTGAAAGATGCTGACCACAGAGCATCACAGTAGGCATCACTCAGCATTGCCCACTCTATGGCAGTGTAAGACTTCACAATCAGTGGAGAGTATTTTCAGTACGGATCAAGCAACATCCCAAAGTCAAAGCAGAACAAGCCTCCCTAGGGTAACACTCAAAGACACCAAAACCCAGGATTCCCCTCCTTATCCTCTGTCCTCACTCTATTTTCATCAGGGAAGAGGGAGAACATGCATGACAAAGCCTTAACTCTGTGTTGGCTCTCCTTCAGAGCATCTACACACTAATCAAAACCTTGTTACAGAACAAAGTAAATGTTAATGATTATATATATCCTTTCTTCGCTTTTATCCACAGAAGCTCACTTCATTGAACTTTGGAAGAAAGAGCCTATTTCTGGTCTATTTTACTAAGGAATTCTGTCCTTCCCATATGCAGCCTGAAAATATATTTATTTGTTAGCATATGTATTTAATTAACAGCAATAACTTAATTCACATTCAGTACAATTTTTCCTTACCTGCTGGACTAGGCCAGAATCTGATGCAAGACTCCTGATGTTCACAGATGCAATTTCCAGCGTAACTTGATCTGTTCGGTATTCCTCATCTAAGACAAAAATTGTAATACACTGGTCTTCCACTCAAATACAGATATAAGTAGTAAGACTATCAATCAGACATTACAGATGGCTAGCATGCAAAATTTTACTCCACATTCTGCTCAGTCACTAGGAAAGGCAAGATTAAAAAGCCCCAAACAATAAATTGGCAGTAACTGCAACAGTCGTGCATACATGTATTAAGTAAAATAATCCCTGTGGAGATCAAATACTAATGTATCAGTGTTTTAAAAACAACCAGCACATTATTTCTGTGGCCAGAGTCATGCTCTTTCAGAAAGCTGAAAGCAGTACCAAGAGAATATTAACCAAGCCAATACATCTTGGCAGGTTAAAGAAGGCCATTACAAATCAACATAATCCTTTTTGCTTTCCTCTTTGGATCACACTTATAACTATCACTGTTGAAATATGTACTACACAAACGTTTGCCTTCTGCTCCTTTGTGAATTAGGCTCATCCTATTTATCTCTGCTACACAGGAGTTTCCTGAAGCACTGAAATGTCTCAAAAACGTGTTTATCACTTGCCTTGGGAGTCCACTGAAAAGCACATCTGCCCCTATGACCCATATTCTGATCACTTTCAAGCTTCACTTCAGCCCTCAAAATGCAGCATAAGAGATGCAACAAGCCCTTTGTGAACCTCACATAAACAGACAAATATTCCTGTATGTTCTTACGGCTCTCATTAAGAAACCATTTGCACAAATCCCATAGGTGAGGTGCTCACTAACCATTAACAAGAGCTTATAAAAGGTTATATTCTAGGCCTGTTATAGACACCTGAAGACTCCACAGTTGAGACATTATTTTTAGCATTTTGCTGATCTCACAAAAAGAGTTATTATCTCTGTGAAGTGTCAGGTAACAAAAAGACGTACTTCCTTATCTCGCTCAAGAATATGATCTGAACCAAAGAATTCAACCTTACACTTAAGGAGGGAAGAAAATGAAATCACGGTTTTCCTCTTTTTCATCTTCTATGTTGAAACTTAAAGCACATAACATCCCCCTGCCAGCTGGGTAAACATTTAATAAGGATCATCTTTTCTCTTTACAACTGTAGATCCAGAGATATAAAGAAATTCTCCAAAAAGGTGACTACAGGCAACAAAATCCAATTTATTTGTGTGAAAACATTATCTGTCAAATTTGCTCAACATCTGAGCAGAAGCAGAATTAACAGTCAAAGTATGGCACAAACATTAAGCCTAATTTTCCAAGACAAAAAGCTGACACAACCCACCTTTAATTAATCATCAGTAGAGGGTGCTAAGACCTTTGGTAAGTTAGATCCCAAAATAGCTTGCAAATTAACTGACCAAGAAAGGAACAATCTACTACTACCCCAGGCCAGTGAAGCATATATTCAAACATTAAATCTGAAGCAAACAATTGTCTGTGACAGAATCAGGTGTGCACATCTGTGACACTTTTTAGTTCACAGACTCATATTTCTCAGCCTGTACTTTTAAATAAATAGTTATGAAAATTCATTCTTATTGAGCAAACTGAAAAGACACCACCTAAGGAGGCATCCAGTACTGAAAAACATATTTTGAAAAAATAAATTCAAGAAAAAGTAACCTGAAATTCCAGAAACAAACAGAATATTGAGGTATTTTTATCACCTCCTACTCTAAGGAGGAAATGCTCAGCTGTATTGATACTTAGCTCTCTTTATGTTTGGCAAGAGGAAGCAGAATATAAAATTAAAGATACACCAAGCCTATTTCCTTTCTACAAAAAAGCACTGAAATTTCCACTTCCTTTCACAGCTTTCATTTTTAAATTAAATGTATTTGAAACATACTGTTCTGGATTTCAAACAAATTTGACAATAGATAAATTCCTGCAATTCAAATGTTTAATTCTGAGGGAGACTAAATGTCATGGGTGGAATTAAAAAGTGGACACAGAAAACAACATTACAGAGAAATCTGCTAGTAAACAGCTTTGAAGGAACAAACCACTTGACTGCAAATAAACAGGAAGCAGTTTATGATTTCAAATTAGCCTTCACATTCTACTGCTCCACTGAACACTTCTGACAAGATACTCATTTTCTCTGGCTGGCTGATTTAAGTTGCCAGGATAACACGCAAATCTCTCTTTAACCCTAGTAGTGTATGGCCCGTGCTCCTCAGCAAGTGTCACTGGAGTGCTCGTTCACTGAGACCCTGACAGTGTAATACCTGGAGAAAAGCCAATGGTAAAAACTGGGATGACAAAAACAAGCAAAACTAACAAGCAAATACCCATATGTAAAAGAAGTCATAAAGGAGATGATGACACTACCTAACCCAAGCAACTGAATACAGAACCTGCAAAGAAATGTGCTAGGTTTCTAAGCAGATCATATTAATACCTTCCCAAGGTAACAGACAGCATGAAGAGTTAACTAGTGATAGGGCTGGGAATGCCATCAGAGGCAGGAGAACTGGGAGGTATTACCAAATTGCATTTCTGATAATCTGACGGCAGCAGTAATCTCTTCAAAGCCACCTTTTAACATTATTCTATCTCTATCCTCTGAACACTGTTCTGTTGACAGCACCATTGTATTCTTCCTTTGGGCTGAAAACCAATATCTTCTAAAGAGAGCTGTGACTAAACTTAGGCAGAGAAAAAGGAAATTTGTGAGTATGTGTGTGTAAATATATGTATACATATGTTCAACTGACCTTAAAATACAAAAGGTGACACTACATTTAAAATATAAACACCAAAGAAAAAAAGATCTGCAACACATGACCTAAAAGACAGAATTCATAATGCTTACTTACCTTTAGGCACCCCTGTGTCTTGGACAGGATATTTTTCAGTCTGTCACAAAAAAGAAAAAGCAAGAGACACATCATTATCTTAAGTGTAATTCTGCTGGAGAAAGAGTGTGTAAGAACTGCATAATTACACTTAATCTCTAAAATAACTACTAGTTGATCTGCCTGCAGTCAGATACGGTAATGCCCCTTGTAGGCAGGAACACTACTGACTACACTGATCTTAGCACATGCTAAAGTAATAGGGGTTTCTAATTCAATACAGTTTTAATCAATACAGATATTACAGAGACAAGGAAATAAGTTTTCATTTAAGCGGAACGATACCAATACAGAAATCATAACACATCAGCATAGAATCACAGCATCACCAAGGTTGGAAAAGATCTACAAGATCATTCAGTCCAACCATCCACTTATCAGCAATAGTTCTCACTAAACCACAGAACACAACAGCCAAATGTTCCTTGAACACCTCCAGGGTCAGTGACTCCACCACCTCCCTGGGCAGCCCACTCCACTGCCTGACCGCTTTTTCAGATAAGTAGCATTTCCTAACATCCAGCCTGAATCTCCTCTGGTGCAGCTTGAAGCCGTTCCATCTAGTCCTATCACCAGTTACATGAGAGGAGAGGCCAACCTCCAGCTCACTACAACCTTCCTTCAAGAAGTTATAGAGAACAATTAGGCCTCTCCTCCAGACTGAACAATCCCAGCTCCCTCGGCCACTTCTTATAAGGTCTGCACTCCAGATCTCTCACCAGTTTTCATTGCCCTTCTCTGGACATGTTCCAGGGCTTCAATGTCTTCCTCGCAGTGTGAGGCCCAAAACTGAACACAGTTCTCAAGGTGTAGCTCACCAGAGCTGAGTACAGAGGAACAATTATTTTCTAGCTCCTGCTAGTAGCGCTACTTCTGATACAAGCCAGGATGCCATTGGCCTTCTGGGTGACCTGGGCACACTGCTGGCTCATGTTCACATGAGCACTGACCAATACCCCGGGGTCCGTTTCCCCTACACAGTCTTCGAGCTACTCTGCCCCAAGCCTATAGCATTACCTGGGGTTGCTGAGGCCAAAGTGCAAGACTCAGCACTTGGTCTTGTTGAACCTCATCCCATCCAGAGATTTCAAAAGCTCTTTTAACAGACACCAACAGCAAACTATTATTACTGAGTTTAATGAGACAACTACTCATTTCCAGGCATCTGTTACAACCTGCTACTAGACCTGACATCCACCTACTTCACTATGACCCCTACCTTTATGTAATAGGGAACAAACTGCCTGTAGTAAAGCTTCAAAATGAGAAGAAAACTCCAAGGAAAACTAATAGCCTGCTAAATCACTATACATAAAATAAAACAGAGCATTTAAATCTGTTTATATAGCTAGACTAGAAAAAGTGCTACACAGCACCACTATTTTCCCCCAGAGGAAGCAATCCATTGCAACATTAAAAAGAACTCTTACAAAAATGCACAGAGTTACATATTCCTTTTATAGACAGTCCTCGTCTCAGCATAATATTGGCACGCTTAATATATCAGAATTTTGTCATAAATTGTGTTACTCAGCAAGGATGCACCAGAGAGCACTTGTTAGGTCTCTCCTAGGTTTTACCATGTCTGATGCAAGGCACTGGTGTCATCACTGATCATGCCTTACTGTCTCCTTAACTCATCAGACAAAATAGGTACAGGAAAGAGTAATAACTTAATACAATTTATATTATAAGCCTTAATTGGATTTTCTTACCCTTTCAACCCATACAGACAGAAGAATGTCAGTAAAGGTCTGGTTACCGTCTCTATGACCATTCGCTAACTATTGGACTGCTCACCTGGTGCTGCCTAATTCAGCATAGAGTCACAGGATGGTTTGGATTTGAAGGGACCTTTAAGATCATCTAGTTCCAACCCCACTGTCACAGGCAGTGGACAGTGTGGACATCTCCCACAAGACCAGGCTGCTCAAAGTCCCAGCTTGGCCTTGAACGCCTCTGGGGCAGGAAGGGAAGCATTCACAGCCTGTCTGGTCAACCTGTTCCAGTGTCTCACCACCCTCACAGTAAAGAATTCCTTCCTAACATCTAGCCTAAACTCCAGTTTAAAGCCATTTCCCATCATCCTGTTGCTTCTTGTCCTTATAAAAAGCTCTTCTCCAGCTTTCCTTTAAGGCTTCCTTCAGTTACTGGAAGGCTGCTATAAGGTCTCCTTGGAGTCCTATCTTCTCCAGGCTGAAGAGCCCCAGCCCTCATAGGCCTGTCCTCATAGGGGAGGTGCTTCAGCCCCTGGATCATCTCCATGGCCTCCTCTGGACCTGCTCCAACAACTCCATATTCTTCTTGAGTTGGGGACCCCAGAACTGGATGCTGTACTCCAAGTGGTGGCTCAGGAAAGCAAAGTGGAGGGGCAGAATCACCTCCCTTGACCTGCTGGTCATTCTTGTCTTGATGCAATGCAGGATACAGTTGGCCTCCTGGACTGCAAGTGCACACTTGCAGCTCATGTTGAGACTTTCATCAACTTATACCCCCAAATTCTTCTTCTCAGGGCGGCTCTCAAGTCATTCTCCACCCAACCTGTATCTGTGCTTGGGATTGCCCCAACCCAGACATAGGACTTTGCACCTGGCTTTGTTGAACTTCATGAGGTTGGCATGGGCCCACCTCTTACATCTGTCCAGGTCCCTCTGGATAGCATCCCTTCCCTCCAGCATGCCAACTGCACCACTCAGCTTGGTGTCAAACTCAGCAAACTCACTGAGGGTGCACTCAACCCTGGTGTTAAATAACACCAGTGCCAGCACCAATCCTTGACTTACAATAGCTTACGAATCTACTGCTACTTTTATTTTAATTGCACAGGGTTAGTAAATTACCACAACCATACAAATAAGCAAACCCCTAAATATACACACATGATTTGAGTTTCTTAAGTATTTTGCTCACACCTGCATAACGTAACTGTAGAGAGGTCTAATGATTTTAAATTCATTAGAACAGAAATACATACCATTGTTAAGGAAAGGGTGCTGGGATCTGTATCCTCCACTGGCTCTTTTGTTGCATGATCTGCTGGAAATAAGTAGATTTTATCACTGCATAATCCTCAAAATTCTCCTGCCTGGAAACTCAGGAATTGCTTATGTATCTGACCGAGGCAAAGCAGTTAGACAGCCATTATATGCACTGTGTCCAATTTAAATTACACAGTAACACATGACAAACTAGAAAATGTCAGAGACACTACTACATAGATGCGAAACTACATGAAACAGAAATTCAACTTGAAGCTAACAATGAAGAATATAACCCAGAAAATCTGCTACAAGGTAAATTCTGTTCTCCAAGTGGCAGTACTCAGTTGTTTCCCTTAAAGCCGTAACTCGAACAGTAAACAAACCTACTGCAACAAAATATACTATAAGATACATAAAATCTACATGGTAGATTATAGCACAAAACCTAGTGCAAAACATTTGAGGTAAACAATTATTTGTATACTACTGAATCATGAACTTTAATGATATTAATATCAGGAAGACACAAAAAGAAATCCTCAAAGCATTTGCAGGTGAATGACCAACTATCAACCCCTCTGCACCCATGGTGAAATCAACAATTGCCAAGTACTGATCAAGAACACTCAAGCCAAGATTCACAATACTGTGCCTCCACTTTAACATCTTCATCACATCTCCTCACAGAAGAGCTCTCCAGCTGTTAAGCATAATGCTTTCAAAAACTATGAAAAGCATTTTGAATTGTCCAATAGAATTCCTGTCACTCTCAATCTGAAAGTCTCTACACTCATTACAAGAGCACATCAGGAAGTTTTCAACCTCAGGCAGCTACAAGAACAACCTGAGACGAGAAGACAGTACAGCAGACAGGCCCAAAAATAAAAAGGTGGCAGTAGAGGGGCAGAAAAGGCACCAGGATAGAGTCATTCTCCCCTCAGCCTCTTGCACGCAACCCAATGAGCTGTGTTTCCAGCTGTGGGCCCAGCCCCTCTCTGGGCATTTCAGAGCCCTGCGCTTGCAGGACGGCCACATGTGCTCCCTGGGTGTGCAGCTCACAGCCACAGGGCTCAGCATACACAACGTGCTGAACATTTGTAAAGGCCTTCCTGTGAGAGATGAAATCCCTGCTCCAGAACCATGGATCAGCAAATACTGTGACAAAGCTTTCTCTGACAGCAAGGGGCAACACAAGCTGCCTAACTTGAATGCAGAAGGGGCACAAGTCACACTGGGACACCAGAAATGACAGTAAGCTGGAGCGAGGTGCTGCAGGAGGGTAGGGCCCGAAACAAAGGAGTCAGGTGGGATCTGTGGTAGCTGGGAGCTGTGGAGGAAGCAGGAGTAAAGAGAGAAGATTGAGGAACCCGAGCTGCAAAGGAAAGCTGACGAATGAGGAGGTGCAGGAGCCAAGGGGAAGCCAAGAACTTGCCTATTCTCACTGTTTCCTCTACTGCCAGCAAAGACTCCCCAGAAAGCAGTGGCAAAGCATGCTTGTTCTAATCAGTTTACTCTGGAGGCCTTACAGCTCCGCCTATGGATCTCTTGCTGCAATTAAAAACAACAACAAAAAAAAAACCAACACAACAAAACAAGAAAGCAACAGGTTTTCTTTCAGCCTTGTAATTTAAAGGGATTCTCAAGGCAGATGGAAATAATCCTTCCCCTCCCACGATAAGCTCTGTGCCCTGGTGAACCTTTGTAGCTCCTGAAGTTCCACAAGACCTTCCTCTCCTACCTGCCATTACACCTCTAAGATACAGCCAAAATACATTACAATTTCTTTCATTTCCACAATCCAGAGGAAAGCACTGAACAAATGGGAGCAGCTCTGAGAATATGGAGATTTGGAATGAAGGCTTGGCAGACTCCAGGGTTACCCTACAAAGGGCAACAGAATAGTACTCCTCTTTGACTCCTACCTTCTAGATCTCACAAACTCAATAACTGCAAATCAGTGGTTTTGCAACCTTCTTGATTAATATACATCCTGGAAAAAAAAAAAAAAAAAAAAAAAAAAAAAAAGTCCTTTATTACCCTTTTTTTTTAGGTTGCAGAGTACTGCCAGGTTCCAACATTCTCTACAGGTGGCATGTACGCATGTGAATATTTATATTTGAGAATAAATGCTCCATGTATTGCCTGCAGTGAATAACCATGGTCCTGTTAACCACTGATAACCATGAAATCATTTGAGTTGGAAGAGGTCATCTAGATCAGGAGAACCACGGACTTAATATTCAATTGTGAGTAAAGCAATTAAAATGCTACATCCCCCTCTCTCTTTCCCACTGTATTTCCCAGCAGGCTGCAGCTCAATTCACAGAGCTGGATACAGGTGTGTGAAACAGCAGGGAGAAAAGTTCTCTGTTTATCTCAAATGTGAAACACCCACAGCTTTGCATGTTGAAAAGCTGACAAGGAAGTACATCTATCACCTGACTGACTACCCAAATGCAGACCGTGTGAATCCACTGACCTCAGCAGAGAGCTTGCTAACAACAGTTTTGGGATTTGTCACCAAATCCCTATTACTGACAGCATTCAGCCACTGGCCCACATTTGCTTCCTCACCGTTCTCACAAATTGCCCCAGGCGGCTATTCTGAAGGATCCTTTCTGCTCCCAGCACCTCCAGATCAGCTGCCGAGTACTCCTCACAGCTTCCCTGCCTGAGCCTGTCCGGCATAAGCAGCTTCCAACAGCAGCAGCCAACTTATGCCCATCAGCACAGCTTCTCCCTACTCAATACTGTTGCTGACTAATAGGGATACAGCACAGGCATTTACCAGTGTTAACAGTTCCTCAATTTACACACACAAACTTACATGCATGTGCACGGACATTCCAATTTCCCAGCCTACACCTGTCCTTCATCCTTGCACGGCAAGGATGCCCGAAGGTGGATTTAAGAGGCCTCACAGTTTTGACCTTTCAGCAGGAGAAGGTTCACAAAGCACCATTTATGTCAGGCCTACCTTCTGCACGTCAGTCAGCCGTGTGCCTATACAGCTTCTCCCATGCCCACATAGTACACACATTAACAGTACAGCCCAATCAAAGTGATCCTCCCAACACCAGTGCAGACCAGAGAGACGAGCCCTTCAATTAAACAACACTTTTGATGGGGAGCATGTGAATTGCAGATTTGAACAAAAGAAGTACTGAAAATGATATTCGAATATCCAAATCTCTGAAAAACCTAACACTGGGTCAATCAGCCCTTGAACACAGCTGTTTACTGCTAATTGCTCAAAACTCTGATGCTGCATAAGCAGACAGGTAAGGAAGAGCAGTTCTGGCACACTTCAGAGACAGCATTCAGAAGTCGTACATGCCACAAGCAGGACAGGTTGAAAAGCACTGGCTTGAAGACCACCTGCAGCCTGGGATTAGTATTTTTAAAGTAGGAAAGGGAAAAGGACTTTTTAAAGTGCTAACTAATACACTAAACACTGCAGTAGGCTTGACAAGACAAGTTGCTCTAAATCACATCAGCACAGCCATGAAAAATTATTACCAATTGTGCACCTATGTGTGTGTGTGGTGGGGGGAGGAGGGCTGGGAGAGTCAGTCATTAGCACCACTCTTCTAGAAAAACTAATAACGAAGTCGTGGCCGGTGCTGTGCTCCCCAGCCCGGCTCCCAATATCCACGGTTCCCCCGGATCCGGCAGGGCCCCACGGCCCGTCCCGAGCAGCGTCTGTCGCTCACCCATAGGGGCTGAGAGCCGCTTCCTCCCCTCCCGGCTCCCCGCGGCAGTCCTTACCTGGGGGCAGCGGGCCCTGCGGAGCGGCCATCGGGTCGCAGCACGAGGAACGCGCGTCGACCGCAGACGTGCCCGGAACCGCCGCACTCCACCGCCCCGCCGCGCACCGCCCCCTTCCTGCCGCGGCCCCGCAGGTAGCGCCGGGCGGGGCTGGGCCTCACGGGGCGGAACGGCAGCGCTGCTGCGGGTGGGACGTGCTTCGCTGAGCGAAAACTCTCGTGTTTCCTTAACAAAACGAGAAAGATAAAGATGGAGCGTATTGTGAGCAGCTGCGCCTCACCGACAGGAAATCGGTTGTTCCCTCCTGAGCTCACACTCACGCTTCCAGGTAACTACCTGCAGACAGATAAAGGTGGTTTCCATCAGGGTTTCACCTATGTCTGCACATGGCAAGAACAGAGTTTACAGACAGAAGTACTGCACAGTAACAGCCATACACTACGCTGTTTTTTGACAGATAAAGGAAGTTAATTCTCTTACACTACAGGCATTTCCAGCACAACAGAATCACAGAACATCCTGAGTTGGAAGACACCTGTAGGGATCATTGAGACCAACTCCGGGTTCCACACAGCACCACCCCAAATCCAAACCCTCTGTCTGAGAGCGATATCCAAACACTCCCTCAAATCCAGCACGCGGGGCTGTGCCCACCGCCCTGTGGTGCAGACCCTGTCCCCAGCCCCACTGCCCCCCCCCCGGCACAGCTCCATGCCGTTCCCTCGGGCCCTGTCGCTGTCACACAGAGCAGAGCTCAGCGCTGCCCCTCCACTCTCTAAGGAGCTGCATCCATGAGGCCTCCCCTCAGCAACTCTGCTCTGGGCTGAGCACAACCAGGGCCCTCAGCCACTATACGCAGGAGCGACCAGAAGAGGACTGGTCCATAAAGCATTAACAGCCAAGTGCTTTTGCATGGCTTATTTTCCATCTAATGCATTAGACAAATCTAAAAAAATTGTGGTAAGGATTAAGCTGCTCTTACATCCAGCATTTAGATTAAACACAACAGCTCATGCTGCTCTCTGGCTTTTTGCTATCATCTAGAATTTTTCAATATCTAGAATTTCAGCAGTTTTCTATGATTACAGTAGTGAATTTTTGAGTTCTCAGGACTGAGGAAGGTTTTACAAGGGTAGCTTTTACAGCGTTTTAATCATCCTACTAATGACAACAATAGCACAGCATTCAGAAGATTAAGAAGAATTGCCCTTGTTTCACCTAATACAAGCAGAGGCTTTGCCACTGAGCTTTACACACACTCACATCTTTATCTATTATATATATATATATACACACACACTAATCTTCTAGGCAGAGCTAACAGATCACTAATATTTCTGCCATTCATGATAGGTAAAAACAACAGAGAAGCTAGTTGGTTTTTTTTGTTGGTAGTTTTGTTTTGGTATAGCATTTGAGTCCTGTTGTTCACCGTATGGGCTG
The DNA here is from genome assembly GCF_054131305.1 of Coturnix japonica. Classification (NCBI taxonomy): domain Eukaryota; kingdom Metazoa; phylum Chordata; class Aves; order Galliformes; family Phasianidae; genus Coturnix; species Coturnix japonica. Next base: position 36,851,833 of record NC_140665.1, read on the forward strand.
ATTGCTTCCATGTTAGTGTCAAATCTCATTTCCAAAGAAGGGAGGAATTTCTTCATTTGAAAGGGTGACCCTGAGTCTAATTAGAAACAAAACTGCTGATTCCATACGTTTCCCTCAAGGATTTCCTTGCAGAGGCAGTGGTTTTGGTAATAAATAATCAGGCTGAGACTTTGAGTGAACATCATTCAAAATATCTGAGGGAATTATTATTAGATAGGTGGCTGTAAACTACAAACAAGCATTAACAATCTTAGGGGCTAAGCCACCACTGGCACAGCATTTACAAGCTGAAATCCTCCTATATTAATATTCAGAAATTATTTTAGTAAATAATAACATAATAATTTAGTATAACAACACTTGCGCCAACAGCCAAAACTAGTTAATGCTGTTAAAAATCATGCGTTCTTATTAAGTGCATCTGTAAACCATGTTAGCATTTCAATTTGAAACAATTGCTTTATTAACAAATTATTTGTAAAGCGCCCTTCAAAATAATGGGATCTTATAATAGAGGTCAATAGTCTAGACAACAGTACTGCATCAAAACTTGGGTAGTCAGCACCATTTAACTTCTTTTTTTCCCCTAGTACTTAAGGAAGACTCTGTAATTATATGTAAATATCTCTAGTGCACTGTCAACAGTACAGATTCATTTGGTTGTTACATGCCTGTTCTTGCATCATACTTTAATGAGATACTGTTACTTAACTAAATGACCAGTCAAAAAAGACAGCGAGTATTTTGGTGAAACAAAATACAACCCTATCATAAAAATTAATGAACAGAATAACTTTAAGCCATGGCATTCCCTCCATCAGTGGATTAGCTCTCTAACCTAATTCCTGAATTCCAGTTCAGAAAGAGCCTCTAGTTCACCTTGCTCTGTAAACTGCTAATCTCAGTGTAGCTAATAACAACATAAGCAAGTTTATACTCCAATAGAATGAATATTCTCAAACTGTGTTTTTACAAACCAAAGCTACATTTGCTTCTTCTCCATTCCTCAGTGCTATCAAATAAGTAAATAAACAAAACCAACCAACCAAAAATCCTGAACAACCAAAATCCCACTCTTGATTAGACTTATCTCAAACACGTACTAATTGTCTGATAATACATAGCCAGTTAGTTTTGTGTTTGAAATAATAACCCATGGTCACAAAGGTGGGTTTTATTGTGTGTGTTTTCTGAGCACAAGGCTGCAGATGAAACCTTTCTCCAACCATGGAGAATATATTCCTGTCCAGTAAAGCATTACTAATAATGATGTTTGCTACAGACTAATCCGCAACATGTGGAAACTTTGTTCATCCTTCATTAGTTTCCTTTGCACATGCGAGGCATTTTTAAGTAAATTTTTATTCAACAGAATATTTCTGTTTCAACATAAACTCTTAATTTCCAGATTACTCCAGTAGTCAGGAAATATATCCTGGTGCTTTCTTTCCCAGGTATCCTTCTGTAGACTACAGCTGTCAGAAACTTCAACACGTTGCTAGACCAGTTCCTCCCAACTCTGAGGTCGTTTAGGAGTAGGAATCATTAACCAGTAGCTAAAATGCTAAAATGTGTGACGTATGGATTCTTTGTTGACTCTGCTGCTTTTAGAAATCAGTCATTCAAGTGTTAATTTGGAAAAATAAATAAGGCAAAATTTCAAGGGCAAAAAATTTCCAGAAATCCACGTGTCAGGTTACTGAAAGCAAGCTCATGAACTTGGCAAAGCAGCTGTGATTTACGTTGCTTCTCATAACATGAAAGGTGAATCCACCCCATCTTGCCTGTTTACTCAATTCTATTGATTCTGTAATCATTTCTAAGACATATCTTTACATGAAAGATGACCACACATGAATCCTGTGTACAACCACGGTGCACAATCTCAGCTGAAACAAATAAGAGCTGATCAAAAGGCAACAACTGAACTAGCAGAAGAAAAGTGGCAGGACTTCATCAATTTCAGCTCCCTCTGTGACCTCCCTGTAAGCTATAATCAAGCTTGGCCAGGGAGCCCACACAATTACACATCTGCTGTATCCACTTGTAGCAATTAGATCAATACAACGAGAAAGGTGTCACACAAAGAAGGTGTGATGACAAAAGGACTGGCACAACAGAAAGATGCTATAAAACAACAGAAGAATAATGTTCAACCATGTCAGAAGATTTCAGAGTCACAGCAGAAACCTTCACCAAGGAAGAATCTCCAGAAAAAGATCCTTCCCCAGAGGCAGTCAGCCCTGAAATGAGGTCTAAGAGAGGTGCAGCCAGGCTCCACCCCTTCCACTCTCACACCTGAATTGCCTTCACCTGTGCTTACAGGGCTGACCAAGTCCTTTCCCCAGGTGCTCAATCAGTGGTTCAGGCTGTTACTCAGCAGTTACCATCCACCGCTATAAGGCCAACTGCTGCTCCCTGTGCACCCACATCTTATACTGCTAATAAAAGAGTCAGAGCCAAACTGTTACTTCCATTGGAAACAAGAGCAGACTGCTGGAGCTGAAGAAATAAGCACTTTGTGTAACTCATATAAATATTTTAAGTGACAACTGATTGAACACTATGAAAATATAGCTTACATCTAATCTGCATACTCCTATACAAAGTTATGCATGTCACAGCACTGACAATTGATATTTCTAAGGTGTTTTGTTTGTTTTTAATTATTATTAAAGCGTGCTCCAAAATAAAGCCTATAAAATAAAAAAACAAATACACTGGATTCACCTGGATTTACCAAACAGAAATAATGCCTTTGAGAGAAGTACTTTAACTACGCATTAGCAATAGTGTGAGCCAGCCACAGCAAGGTAAACATTACCATTAGCTCTTCCGCCATTTATTCTCAAATATATTCTCAAATATAGCAAATATATTGGTCCCGCCGGAGCGCGATGCCAGCTGCTAACGCCGCTCGCAGCACACACAGACACCACAGCCCGCTCTCCCCCTCACACGCCCGGCTCTGGCCGCATCCTCCCGCCCAACGCAAGCGCCCTGCAGCCCTTCGCTCCCCGCTTGTTTTGGAGGCCCGCGTGGTCCGCTCCGATTGGGCGTCGTCCCAAACCCTCCCCAGCCCGGCCGTAAGGGGCGGGATAGACTACAGCCCCCAGCGTGCCGCGCGGTGAGCTGCGGCTATCGCTGCGTGAGGGGAACTACGCGCACTGGACGGGGTTGTGCTGGCGGCGGCGCCCCCGCCGGCCGCGCCGGGAGCAGTACTTGGGGCCGGCTCTCGTTCCCCCGTCCGCTTCCTGTGGCAGAGGACAGCGGGGCCGCCCTCCCCCGTCAGCCGCGGCGGGCGGAGCGGCCGGAGCAGCATGAGCGGAGGCGGCGGAGGACGGAGCACAGCGGCGTGGGCACGGTGGGCGACGCGAGTGCTGGTGGCCCTGGGCTCCGTCCTGGCCCTGGAAGCCCAGGTGGGGAGATGTGGTGGCTGCTCGCGGCGGAACCGGGGCGGGCGTGCGGTGCCGGCTGAGGGCCGCCGGGCTGCCAGAGCCGGGCCTCGGCACGTAGTCTGCGTCCCCGTAGCCGGCGCAGTGCTGCAGCCCAGGCCCGGCAGCGGTCGCCCACATCAGGCAGTTGATGCGGGGCCCGACGGCAACACGCGTGTAACGGTCCGCCGGGTGCCGGGCTGGCTGTGGCCGTGGGCGGTGTGTACCGAGCCCGGAGCTCTGGGGCAGGAACGCGGGGGTGATGGTGAAGTCGGTGAGCGACCGTGTGTCGTGTCGGTGCCCGTGCTTTGTTTGTATTTGTGTCAGCACACACAAGGATGAGCGTCCCTTCTCTCTGTGAGCTGCGTGCGGAAAGGTCGGTGTCGGTGCGTGCGGTTTCGGTGTTCATCGCTGGTACGGCTGTGGCTGAGGAACAGCTGGTGCCGAGTAGGGGAGCGCATCAGCTGGGCCAAACGCATTGCCCTGTGCTCGAATGGAACTACTGCGAGTAGTGAGCGTGTAGAGCAACGTGACTCTTGTGTTCTTGATTATTATTTTTATTATGTTCTAAATTTCTCTTTTGTGTAACGTGGCCACCCGAGGCAGCAACTTGACTAGTGCAGGTAGCTTTGATTGCAGTTTTTCTGTATGTAGGAATCACAGAATATCCTGAGTTGAAGGAGTCCTATAAGGTCGTCTAATCCAACTCCTGGCTTCTCACGGCACCCAGAAAAACAGGCTATGTGTCAGAGCTCGGTGTTCAAACACTCCCTGAGCTCTGGCACTTGGAGCCGTGCCCACTGCCCTGGGCATTCTGTTCCATACCCACCGCCCTCAGGTGCAGAACTTGCCCCTAACCCCTGCTGCCCATCCTCTGTTATTCTCCTTGTTACACGTTGATGTTTTCTGGGGTTAAAACGAAGCCATTATTTAGCGCTTATCTTAGTGTAACTAGATACTAATGTAATTGTCATTCTTAACGAAGACATTAACAAACTGTCATGACTTTATCATACTTGGCTGAGAGGTTGGCTTTTGTTATTTCACAGAACTGTTAGTTTATTGTACTCAGAGTTTAAACAGCAGGAGTTTGACTTGAGCTGAGGAAAGATAAGCTACCATTAGCTCTTGGAGTCATGTTACCCATAGCCTTTCTTTTCCTCTGCAGCTATGGCAAATAAAACATTAAGAAAACAGAGCGTCCCAAGTGGGCTTCTGTTTGTCGAAGCAATTAAAGTACAGCAACCTGATAACACTAATAAGGTTGTTTGTAGAAATATGCTGCTTGTTAGTATATGTGTTTGTTCATTTTTTCCATTGTGTTGGTGTGCCAAATACTTTTTGCTTTGCAGATTTCTTAAGGAGAAATTGATGCAGGTTGGACATTGACCTTTTCTTGTGAAAGGTTGTGATTTATCTTGAATAAACTTGACATCTCCAATACAGCTCTGATATCGCTCCAAGAACTAAAATAGCTTTAACAGTGCATGGAAATACTAATAATAAGAGCATTGGAAAGGAAGGAATAGAATCCAATCTGTCTGACTTTTGTCATGTATTATGTTAAGCTAATGCTTCTAGAGTTTATCGTAGAGTTCAAAGTAATCAGCAGTTTAAACATAAGCTTGATGTTTGGCTGTTGTAATAAAAATGGTGGTAACCTAAAGGACAGTTTTCCTGTGTTTTTGTGGGGTGAGTTAACTGGTATAGCAGAGCTGGAAAAAGGCAAAGTGCCAGCTGTGTGAATAGAAGAGTAGGTTGTACCTTATATGGGTTTAACTATGTAATACATTGCTCTCACTTCCATGTCTTCATTTTGCAAAAGAGCTCACAGGGAGGTACAGGTGCCAAGAGGAGTGAAACCATTTTCTACATTCCCATAGTGTTCTGTTATCGAACAAGTGTATTTGTGCTAATAAAAAAGCCCTGACTGAGGCAATTGAAGTCTGTGTTGCCGCTGTGTTAGCGTGCCGTGAACTGACTCCACTGATGTGTGGCATTGGCTTTGCATATGTGTTGTCAAATGATTTTATAAATTCTGTTTTGCTACAAGTGTAGCGTAGCTTAATTTTAGAGCACCCCTTCCAAGGAAACATTGATCCTCCTATTTTATGTACGCAGGAAGCCAACTGTTCCAGTTTAGAAAAAAATAAGGAAAAGTTATGAGAAGGAAACTGAGTGTTTTACTTGCTTGTTCTCAGTACCTCAAATTAATTTGTCTCTGAAAAAATTCTTGGAACCGTTCTAGTTTGAGGGACCTGATTCTTTGTGGCGCTTCATAATTTTCTGAGTAAACTGTGCTGCCTTTTGTGAGGTGTTCTTAGGATCACAATGTTATCAGAGATATCTGGCAAAGGTGCAACCTCACTTAGATTGCCATCTTAGTTAAATAAACGACTGCAGGGTTGGTTTTTTTTTCCACGTGTACTTGACACTGTCTGTAAGTGCTGCGTGTTTATTTGGAACATTTGCACCTGCAAAAATACTTTGGGTTTTGCATAGTTGATATAAATATTTTTGTAAGCAGTGAAGCGATGAGAGGCGGTCATCAAAATACTTTTACTCTCCATCTTTCGTGTCCAAAGAAAATTTCTCAGCTCATTCTCATTCTGCTTTCATCTTAATAAGTGATTGTCCTTCAAGTATCCTGCTAGTATAGTTGTAGCATATTTGAGTAACCTGTTCAGTTGTCATTGGCTTTTCTTACTCTAGTAAAGTGTACTGCTGCTTGTTTTGTAGTAAGGATGTGTAATGTTGGCCTGTCTGTTTTCTGCATGTGTGTGACCAATATGAAAATTGTATTTTTGCAATACAATTGTGAATTAAAATAGATTTGGCTTCTATAATGATCAATAATAGCTTTTGTCTTCCTAGTCAGTAGTCATGTGGGCTGTTTGTTTTTGTTTTAAATCATGTGGATGAATGTAATGTTTCCAATCTGTTTGTCCAGGCTTGAAATTCAGTAATATTAAGGAAGGCCAGAATAAGATTTTGGGTAAAGTTGCTTCTCTTAAATGAGTGTTACTTTGTTACCGTAAGTGGTAGTGATCCAGCCCTCTGGCCACTCCTTTGAAGACAGGCTGAGGAAGCTCTGCTGCTTCAGCATGGAGAAGGCCCTGGGGAGGTCTGGTACCTGAAGGGAGAACATAAACAGGAGAGCGACACTTTTTACATGGCCTGATAATAATAAGGCAAGGGGGAATTGCTTTAGACTGAAAGCAGGAAGGTCTAGATTAGACATTAGGAAGAAATCCTTTATTCAGGATGTGGTGAGGTCCTGGCACAGCTGCCTGGAGAAGCTGTGGGTGCCCCATCCCTGGAGGTGCCCAGGGCTGGGTGGCCCCCACGGCAGGGGGTTGGGTGGGCTTTAAGGGCCTCCCCAAGCCATTGTGTGATTCTATGAACTCTGCAGAACTGTGATGGTCTGTTTAGTGTGTCAGGAAAAGTAAGAGCTGCAGAAGTATAACATCACTTCAGTGTCTCTGAGTGGTGGGGAATCCACTTTCCAAGCCTTTATTATGCATCATAAGAGCAGAAGCATGCAATGAGGTTTCTAGTGACTTTTCTTATATCAAACTTGGTTATATAGCAGCATCTTTGTTGCACAGTAGTAGAATGATTTACCATGCATAAAATAGATTATTTCATAACCTAGCTGTGAAATTTATGGAGAAAAAATTTCTCCTTCTATACATATCCTTTTCTTAGTCATACATTCTAAACCCATGTAAAATGTGAAAATTGCAGGCTTTCCTGTTTTAGTTCCTTTCTAAGCTATCCTTTCTGTTGATGGCTTCCATGTATGGCTAAATAACAGTTAGCAGTGCTTGGTTCCATTTGTTTAGATACGAGCTGAAGCCTTCAAACATATGTTTAAAAGTTTTCAAGAATGTTTATATTTGTTTAAGAAGCTATGCTTAGAGGTAGTTACTTCTGATGTAAGGAAGCTTATTTTACAAATATACATAGAATCACATTTTCACTTTTTGTGTCTTTTGGTTAAGATACTGTTGGTGTCTTAGGAAAATTGTTGCATTTGCTTAAAGTGAAGTAACTTTGTAGGTTATCTGCCCTGTAACTTTGTAGGTTATCTGCCCTGTAACTTTGTAGGTTATCTGCCCTGTTCTGGCAGTGGTGACTGTGCTGTGTGCAGCTCTTACTGCAAAAACAGTCTTAGGCTACTTCAGCACCTTCCTGTTTAGCACAAGAGTTGTGTGTCCTGGCAAGTTCAGATTTAATTTCACAGCAGGTTTACAGCCATACAGCGTAAGTGACTGTACCTGGCTTTCCTAATACTGGTACAATTTAGTTGAGGTTACTGACTTCTTAGGCACAAAAGTACTAATTCCCTCTTTACCCACACTGTTAAAGACACAGTATTTTTATTTTTTTTTTTTGTATGTAAAAGATAGTTACACAGTTGTTGTTGTTGTTTTTTATTTATTTTTTTGGAAATCTAATGAATAATTGTTTAAGAGAAACATATTTGGCATGCAGTTTTGATGTTTTGATTCCTAATTTGCTTGTTACATAGAAGATTCTATGTGTGAAACTAAGAATGAGTTTCAATTCTGCAAATGTTTGTCTGACTGACATTCTGTCAGTATTGCTTTTGGAAATGGGCTTAAGCTAAAAAGTGGGTTTTTTTTACTCAGAATTGTGAAGTTTTATATAATGTTTTTAATAATGAGAGAATATTTGCTGTGGAACTGCATTTCACTACCGTAGGTTTTGACTGCTGTATTTTTAGTATTTTTCTGTAGTTAACATTTCATTTCTTGATTAAAAATCAATCCAACGTGTTCTTTTAATAGCTCACAGGTGTCCTGGATGATTGCTTGTGTGACATAGAAAGCATTGATGACTTCAATACTTTCAAGATCTTCCCTAAAATACAGAAACTACAAGAACGCGATTACTTCAGATATTACAAGGTATGATTAGAACAAGCTTTTTTCCTGAGTAATTTAAATAAAATCTATAGAATATAGGGAGGACTACAGATCCAGAGTAGCTGTATTGTGCTTTTAGAAGCCCACAAGTTTTTAATTTGGTTGTAGCAGGTTGTCAGTTATGCTTGTAAGTGGTCTTAGGTTTGCTGTGTTAATCCCGGAGTCGGTGACAGTAGATGATGACTTCTTCCATTCAGCCAGTAAGTGGTATTTTTAAAGATATTATCTTTGTACTGCTGTGTGTGGAAGAGGTTTGTTTATTAGCAGCTTTCTGACATTGTACAGCACTTGTCTTCTAAGTAATGTGGATAATTTGAAATTGAAACATTCAACAATTTCCTTTTCTTATCAGCTTCCGTCCTAGTTCTGAATTTAGTGTTTGCCAGTTAGGAAGACTTTATTTCTTTGAAAAACAACTACAAATATTCATTTTCAAGTAGAGAGGTAGCACTGTTTTATGTCTTTAAACGCTATTTTTCTTTCACTGTTGGAATTGGATGAGCAGCATAAGATTTTGAAGACTGATATTCTTAGTTTCGGATTTGTTAAGCTTGGAAATGAAGTTCAGTTTTGACTGAGCTAATCACATGGTTACTAACCACTGGCAAAAGGAGGTTCCAGTTTTTTAGGCCATCCCTGCTTCTTCCTTGCTTTTGGATCTTGGCCTTGTCTTGCTGTGTGTTACATCTCTTTAACCTGGTAGATTCTTCAGAATTTTATTTTGTTCACTTGTTTTTCAGTATGTAGCAAGTTGTTGACTTAGAATCAGGCAGGAACTAATGTGAGATGATGTTAATGGGCATGAGGAAAGGAGAAGTTCTAGCATCTTCCCTTTGTAATCTGATGAAGCAATAAAGCATCGTTTCACCTCAGATTTCCTACTGCTACACGATACAGCTTCCAGGGGAAATAAGATATTTGCAACTTCTGTGAAAACAGCATCTCTTAGTGGAAGTGGTAATTAGGTTCTCTTGAGGCAAGAGGAAGATAAAAACCAAAATATTTGAAGATAAGCAGCAGTAGGTCTACAAGACGATATCAAACTCAGCAACAGTAATGTTATCTTGCTTTAATTTCAGCAGCACTTCTGCAGAACATACTTGTGTGTGTGTAATCCCAACCTATCTTTCACACAGTTTTGATATTGTAAGCAATACCACTTGTAAACTCAAGTGTAGAGTTATTAATGCCTAAAATTTTCTGTGAAAGGAAAACAAAAGCAATTTTTTTTTCCATTTGAAAGTTATATAGCTAATTTTTGTATTTTTGTCCTAAAGATAGTGATAGCTACTAGAGATGGATGCTTTTCATTTGGTTTGTAATTTTACTTTTCCAAGATGGTGTAGTTCTGCAATGTTTGTAGTTGATTGTGCATGAAATCTTGTAGTCTTTGGTGTGGGATTGGTGATGTTGAAGTGTTTCATCACTATGCTTACTGATATAGCTAAGGCTAATACAGAAGAATACTGATTTACTTGTTTTTTTTCTTTGTCTGACTTTCACACTGATGATCCAGTTGAAATGTAGTAGCAAGTGCTTGAACCTCTTGTGTAGCAGAGACTAATACTTGTGGTACTCTGACTTTATTGTGCCATTTGTTGAAAAATCAGAGCATTTATGAGAAAAAATGACAAGCTTTGCTGGTAATGTTTCTGAAGCGGTTTCTCTTCATTAGTTACACTTAAACAACATCAGCTTTTTGGTTTGAGACAGTTAGTATTTTGATATTCATTCTTCCTTGGCAATTATGAAGTGTGGTAATGAGTCTGTATTTACTGCTTCAATCATCCAGACACTTGGTCTGAACCAGTAAACTTTTTCACTAGTGTCTGTGTTCCATGAAGTGTATTTCCTTGACCTGTTTAGTACTAGTACAACTGGTTAAGTATGACTATTTTATAGCTGTATTTCTCTGATTTCCCTTCCTTTTAGTAGTTATTTACTGTTCTGGAGTAATATTAATGGTGGAGATTTGTGACCTTTTTATCCTGTGGAGACCATTACCATTAAAAACTCCAATGTGTAGTAAGCTTGAGCTTGTATACCCTTAGATCACTTAAATACATGTATGTGTAAATTTAACCCTTTTCCTTTAATTTGAAATTATTTCCTATTACTTGGGAATTCTCTCTCTCTCTTTTTTTTTTTTTTATTTAAATTGCCTTATGTAAGTATTGATTTTAACTGCTTATTTTTGTATGTTTAGGTGAATCTAAAGAGACCGTGCCCATTCTGGGCTGATGATGGCCATTGTTCTATCAAAGACTGTCATGTAGAGCCTTGTCCTGAGGTATGCATCAGATACTGTACAGTAGGGAAAGGTTGTTTGGCTGAACAGCTTGTTTAATTTCAGTGAGTAATTCTGTCTGTGGCACTTTTCTATTACAGTAAAATTGAAGTATGTTGTAATACCACGGTTTGTAGCTTCAATAAGTTGAAATGACTTTTTAAAATCTCATTTCTAGTTATGCTATATAATTTTCTAAAGTAAATGGTTATACTGTTAAGTCCAGTGCTGGGATAGTTGTTGGTACATCCACAGTATAATTCTGTCCATGTATGTCTTGATTCAGCTCTCTGATTAAAACCAACACTTACACAAAATCTCTGCTACCAATAGATTTATTCTTTCCTAATAAATGCAAGTGTAAAATGTAAACTTCCACTAATTTATTTCTCTGCATTTTATCCCTGTTTTATTAAAGTTAAAACTACATTTTTGTATTGAAAAGCAGAAAAATAGGAAAACTTTAAAAAAATTATACGTTTAAAACTTTTTTACTTTTGATATTGGAAAGATATTCTGTACGCTGTCAGCCTAAGCAAGTATTAATCTAAGTCTGAAACCAAAGATTTCAGAAATAATTTTGTGAGTAAGTGTATGGGAATCACATGGGTAATCACAGCCCGAACCTCTGATTAATCAGCTGAGGCAAGTGTTGGGTCAGCTGTGGAAGCACAGGTGAGAGTAATTTAGCTGTGCTTCCAGAAGGGGAGGAGCTTGACTCCATCTCCTCTAGACCTCATTTAAGGGCTGACCACCACTCAGGCAGCATCTCTTGGAGATTGCTCCCTGGTGGAGATTGCCTCAGCATTTCCCAGTGAAGGCATCCATATCGGTGAGTTTTTCCTCATAAATAACCTTTTGAATATCTGTTACCATCTTTGTTTCATTCCACCTTACAGTAGGCAACTGAGAGAATGGGCACTTAGCTTCCCATTTGTAGAATTCTTTATATTAAGTATACAGTAAGTCCTAATAGCTTATTTATATAGGTCTCTTCCTTTACAGATGACAAAGCATTTTGCAAACATGGTATAACAAACCTTTATGGCTGAGACTAGAGTTTGTAGTGATTGACGCTTTGTTGTCATTCATGTAACTGATCACAGCAGGTATTATAATGTGCTGCAGGGGTTTTCAGAAGGCATATGAAGCAGAAATTGATTCTTAGTTAGCCAGTTTGGAATCCTGCATTTTCAGTTGAAAGGTGGTCTTCCCCTGACTTGTGGTAAAATATGGTGTTAAAAATTTTAAATTAAGGTATTATACGCATAACTTTCTGCAGGTTTCAATAACTATGCTGAAGTTCAGTTAAAAGGCTAATCTTAACTTAAAATCAGTTATCAGCTAACGAAGTTAATTTTAGGTTCTATTAATTGACTTATGTTTAAACAAAAAGATGACAAAATATTTTGTTTCACAAGAAGAAATGTAATCAGTGGCTTAAGTTCTTAAAGTTATTTATATTATTGGTACAGGTGATCAAGTCTAAGATGTACTTCTGAATATAACATGTTGGGAAAGCAAAGAAGCTTGCTAATCAGTCTCTGTAGAAATTATATTTAATTGCTAGATTTTAATTGAGCATGATAATGTCTGTGAGCTGTGTAAAAGTTGTTTTCTTTTGTTTTTTGTTTTTTAGAGCAAAATACCTGTTGGAATAAAAGCTGGGAGCTCTAATAAAGTAAGTAGTCAGTTACTTTCTAAGCTTCTTCTGACTCGTAATCTTAATGTTGTAGTATACATGTGGCTTTTTCTTGCAGATCTTTAGTCTTAACAGTGATGCAGTTGTTAACATCAATTCCTATATGCTGCTTTGCATTTCTGTCAATTAGAGTGCTCCTGATGTGGCTGGTACCATTGCATCATTCTGAGACTTTAATAGCTTGAGAGTTGGTACAGGCTGAATCGATGAATGACCAGAGATGGTGGAACATGACCACGCAATGCCTGATGTAAAATTCTTTGTACCTTTCTGAGTACAGGTTACCTTCTATAAAGCTGTAGGTTGAGATGAGTAGCGGTGCATATATAAACACAACCTGTAGTATTCCAAAAAAAGATGAATAATTGTGTGGTTTTGACATGTCTGATCTTGAGTAGGTCATTAGCCTAAAGATGATACACTTCAGTGGTCAACTTGTGCTGCTGGCTTTTGCTGGCTTTTTTCTAAGCCAATTTTATTTGATTACTAAGTGATTTTGGTAAAGCCAGGAAAGTAAGGTGTATGTACACCTAGAAAAAAGGTCAGAGTAGGGTGACAGATAACTCTTCTTCATGCCCAAATCCCTAACACAAGGCCCAAGAATAAGGATTTTAGCAATGAACTGGATAAGAATATTTATAACTAGCTAAGTACCATGCTGCTGTTATGTTCTTCTTCTCATCAGGTCTGGAGGAGATAATATTAAGGGGAGGAAAAAAAAAAAAGAGATCTACGAGTTTAGACAAGGACAGGAAAAATCATTCACTGTCTGATTACCATTTGGGGTGAAACTGTGCTTTGGGAAGGTTAGTTTATTAACAATGGTAACAGAGTCAAGCAGTGAAAACTAAATTCAAGTTTTCCTTCCACCCAACTTCTACTTCCTCTCCCTCAAGCGCTGCATGGGAAGGAGGAATGGTGCAGTTGGTTAATACACTGTCATTGCTACTCCTTCCTGCTCCTTTTCCCTGTTCCAGCATGAGATTCCTCCTATGGGATGCTGTCCTTCACGAAGAGATCCAACAGGGGCTTTCCGTGGGCTGCAGTTCTTCAAGAACTGCTCTAGCAGCAGTCTCATCCTGCAGTGCGCAGTCCTTTAGGAATGAGCTGCTCCGCTTTGGGCTCTTTTCTGTGGGCTGCAGCTCCTGCAGGAGTTCTCTATGGGCTTACAGCTTCCTTCAGGCCACATCTGCCTGCTGCACTGTGGGCTACTCCACAGGCTGCCCTCAGAAGATCTGCTCCACATGATGCCCATGGGCTGCAGGGAGCAGCCTGCTCCGTTGTCAGCCTCTCCTGGGCTGCACTGAACTGCTCGGTGCCTGGAGCATTTCCTGCCTTCCTACGCTGACTTTGGTGACTGCAGGACTGCTACTCTTGCATTTTCCCAGTTTTCTCTTCTAGCTGCTGTTGTGCGGATCTTTTTCCCGTCTGCTTTCTATAATATGTTCTCCCTAGGGCATACTATACACACAGTGTCACTTGTGGCTCAGCTCTGGGAAGTGGCAGGTCCCTTGTGGAGCTGGCTCTGATCTGAATAGGGCAGCTGCTGCACTCTGCTTGTAGAGGGCACCCCTGCAGCCCTTCCACTACTTAAACCTCGTTATGTAAGCCCAATATGTAAACGCTAAACTGCACACCTCTATTTCCTTTCAGAAACTTTTTTTTTAAAAACAGATCCTGCTTTGTCAAAAAGTATTTTGTATTTTGTCCAGATCTAGTCAAAGGTCAAATAAATGGTCTTGGATAGCTGTTGGTAAACACTCGAGATCAGCAAAGCCTGGAAGGATGGCTTGGACTTGAACATTTGTTCAGTTTGAGAACTTACATTTAGGGTGATCTTCTTGGCAGCAATATTTTTTTCTTCAGGGTAGGGATAGGTTTGCAACTCTAGACATGTAGAATGTTTACCTTAGCATCTCAGTATTTTATTTCATCAGCAGTATCTGTTTAATTCTAGGTCAGATGCACTCCTTGTTTACATTTTTCCATTAAACATATTTCTGTATGATGTAAAGAGAAGCCCCACACCTAGCAAATTCGAGAAAATTGAGCAAGAAGCTCTTTCTAGAGTAATGATTGGTTGTTTGGCAGTTTCTTCTACTGAGGTCTAACTCACTTTTAAATCTCTTTCACTACTTTGAAGTTCAGTCGGTTTTGCTGCTACTAATTAATTTCATAGTAGTATATATGGTGCTGTATTTTGGATTGCTGACTCAAACTATGTTGATAACATACTAGTAATATAGCTGTTGCTGAACAGTGCTTGCAGGGCCTTGAGACCTCTGTTTCTTGTTCTGCACTCTTCCCTGTTTGAGCAGTGAGCAGGCTGGGTAGGGGTGGCCAAGAGGCTGAGTTGGCTGATCTGAACTAACCAGTGATACTTTGTGCAATATCACACCATGATCAGCATAAAATAGTAGGGGTAGACAGACTTTCCCAAGTACTTGCTTCTCAAAAAATACTGGATGTTGGACTGTATCTGAGGGGTGGTAAATGACTGCCTTTTGACATATTAATCTTCTGTGGCAGTTAAATGCACAAGGTGAAATGGACCTGATAAAATTAAGTGGAGAAAATTAAAGTAAATGTTCCAAAAACTACTAACCATATCCAGAATTCAGCATTTTTACTTTTTTTTTTACTTGATACTAACTAATTTGATGCTGAAGTATGTTTCACATCACCTGTTTTCAGTGGGTTTTAGGTAACTTATTTGTATATTAAGTATGAGCTTTCTTACAGTATTCAAAAGCTGCAAATAATTCCAAGGAATTGGAAGATTGCGAGCAAGCTAACAAACTGGGAGCAGTCAACAGTACCTTAAGGTATGTTGAGCTTTACAGCAATTAAGAAATTGTGTATATATGTAAAGTAACAAGGGAGCAGCATTTCTTTTTGTCTGTCTTGGTTTTGCAATGCGCTGGTTTTTGTCCTTCATTCTTTCCATAGCCCATTAAAAAGCAAATATGAAATGATGCAAAAATACCTGAAGGTATTATGTGAGAAGTAGACACTTTCCTTGTCTTAAAAGTACTTCTAGTTTTGTTTTTAAGTATTCTAATTTGCTAAGCAGCCTTATAGCAGCAGGAGATAAAATTTGCAAACAGAAATGTTCTCTTCCAGTTTTTACCAGTATCAGCCTTCTTTTTCTTGATGTCTGTGGTGAGGTAAGGGGTTTCATCTGAGCCTCTCTGTTTCAATGGTGTGCCTGTTTGTGATCGCTCAGTGAATAAGGTCAGGGAGTTTGTGGATTATTTTTGTTGGTGGCAAAGTTATTCTTTGCTTGGATCAGTTCCTTGGTCTTGCCTACTGAATGGCACATACAAGGTTGGGTGGTACAAATTCTGCAGGAGGGTGTTGGACAGCGCACCTTTGAAATTGCTGGAGTGAGTGGAGTTAACGTTATTATTTAAGAGACTCTAGTCATATTCATAGAGTAATTTAGCTTGGAACAGACTTTTAGAGATCCAGCCTTCCATGCGAAAGCAAGGCTAAGTATTGTAGACTTCCTTGAAAGCATAGGTCAAGGAATATAGGGACTTTTTCCCCTGTAGTAACAGCTGGCGAAGTACTTCTGAAAGTGCTAAAAATGTGTGCTATGAAATTATTTTACTGAAGGAAGAAAAGTCACTACTGATGCAGTAGTAATGATGTAAATAATGATGGTGAAATCGCTATCTGACACAGAACTGACTTCAGGAAGTACCACAGTGCTTGCTTGTATATCTGCCCCAACTCCATATATTTTAATGTGCCAGATACAATAGTTCAGAATTAAGTTCTAAGGTAATCACTTTATGTGGGCTGTGTTGTTGAGCAACTCTTACTGATATTGTTTATTTAGAAGTTTAAAATCAGATGTATTTTCTTCCCCTCAGTAACCAAAGTAAGGAGGCTTTCATTGACTGGGCAAGATACGATGATTCACAGGATCATTTTTGTGAACTTGACGGTAAAAATATTTAAGCTCTTTAGTGTTTGCTTTATTTACTGTCTTAAAAACAAGATTATAGCTACTCTACAAATGCATGTTCTAATTTTGTAATGTGTTGTAATGTGACAGTTCATATTAGCTTGCATGCAAAGAAAGCCATTTAGGCAACTGAATGCTCCTTGTAGAAAGGCAAAAACAAAAAACAAAAGAACCATGTTATATATTCACTGTTACCAGCTGTTGATGTAGTGGACAGGAGACTTTTACAGAAACGAAGAGAAAGCAAACGGGAGAGTTTTAGCATTTTTTTTCTTTAAAAAGCTGTTTTTCACAAAAGACTTGTATCCAGTACAAATTATTTACACCTAATTTTTTCTTACTACCATATTATTTTTACTTCTATTCTGTTCTCAATGCTTGGGCTCATTACGTTCTTCTAGCCTTGGTATGTTTCAGACAATCTCTGTATTATTCACTCTTATTTGTAAAGACTTCTGCTCCACTATTAGGCTGCTAGTTTGTCTTTCCTCTGCTCTGTGCATACACTTTATACCTGCTTTCTACTAGTTGTAATGTAAAACTTCTTGTTCATACAGAGTTTTCAGGCAGTGATTTAATGTGGATGTTTTGCATGAATTTGAAGTCAGCTTTAGAGATGAGGATGTAACTTGTTGAAATGTTGCTTCAGTACTGTTTTGTTCCATAACCAACAGCATGTTCTGGAATATAGAATCATAGAATTACTCGGGTTGGAAAAGACCTTGGAGTTCATCAAGTCCAGCAACAAACCAATGCACTGTAAACTGCAATCTAGAAAATTTATAGTTCGCTGTTCCAACAGAAGCACTGGAATTAGTATCCAATTGTATCCTAATAGCTTAAATAGTACATCCCAGCAGTTCATCAATATAGCAGGGCTGCAGCAGTCTGTTTCTGCTATGCAGAAAGCTCATTCAGTTAAGCAATAGATTCCATGCTTTATGCAACTGTACAAGGTTATCTTGGAAATAAAAGTGATTCAGTTAATAAAGACTATGTTCTGCCACCAAGATGTACTTCTTTATGTTTACAACAAGCTATATTTGTATTGTACCTAGTTCTAAAAAAGCAATTCCCTTCCCCTTTTCCTTTCTTCACACCGAACACTGTGGTCAACTAAGCCCTGGCTCTGAGGCCCATTTACGATAAAACAATATTCATATCTTTGTGTAAGGTATAAAAGTATGTGGCATGTAGTGTTTGCAGTGAAGCTGAAGAAGGCACATAGAAAATGGTAAGAAATCATGGAAGTTTTGACAGTGTAAGAGACTGAAAGAGATTATATTCTCTAGTTTTCTGCTTAGAGTGTATATTGCTTTATTTCTGTGTACAAGGTAGTTGTAGCACAACTGGATAAATGAGTATTATACAAGACTTTTATTTGTATTTAACTGTGTGACTTTTAAAGTCTTTTTTAAATGATCAGTTAGAATACATAACAAAACATTTCTTATTTAGATGAGAGATCTCCAGATGCGCAGTATGTGGATTTACTGCTGAATCCAGAGCGCTACACAGGATACAAAGGGCCCTCTGCTTGGAGAGTGTGGAACAGCATCTATGAAGAAAACTGTTTCAAGTAATTGGGTGGGAGTGGAAGGCTACTTTTATACTTGCACTTCAATTTAGCTTAGAACTGATTTTGCATTTTCTAACTTATTTTCTAGGCCTCGATCTGTCTATCGTCCTTTAAATCCACTGGCACCTAGTAGGGGTGGGTCTTGTCTATTTTATTTTTTAATTGCATTTCTTTTAACATAGTGACTTTTCAGTACAAATGATACAAATAATATTCTTTAATCTCTTAGTTTGCTCTCTGCTTTTTAAATTTCCTGTGTTGAAGCAACCATCCATTGTCAATATTTACAGTGTTTGTGATGCTGGATTACAAACATGCTTGATTTTATGCACATGAGTAGGCTTAGTAATGTGAGGGAGCCACCTGAAAATTAAAGGCTATCTAAAACTATTTGATGGGGAAGTGCACGGTAGTTTTATATTGCAACTGGGAAGGAGTTAAAATTCAATGAATCCAGCAGTTGTTTTCTTCCCTTGCCTTTTTCCTTTACAGCATTTAATTTAATCCTTTTAACGCATAGTCATCCTACTAATAATATAGCTGTATACTTTCTGTAAACAATGGTTAGTTCATTGAAAGTGTACAAATGACATTATTTTTAGAAAAAATGAATGCTTAAGGAGGTTTGGTTATTCATTTAAAACAAAAAGCATAATGACTTGACCTTTAGGTTTTCAATTGAAAACTCAGAATTGTGTGTTACTATGCCAGCATCTCTCTCTTGTGAAATGATGTTTTCTAACTACCTGTTGGTTAAATTACATCAGATATTAGAAATTCAGTATAGCTTTTGCTCATATTAACTACTGCTGGCAGATACAATAAAAATAATTGCATGAGTAGCTTATCTCGGATTGGAATTTCAGAAAGGAGTCAGATCGTTGAATAATGTGATCTGAAGTTCATGTCTTTCTGAAGCTAATACGTGGCTTTCAAGAAGCTGTACTAGCATTTTAAATTCTTAGTGACTTTCATTATAATAATGTGTTTAGTCTCAGGCCATTTTGAGTAAAATGAGTAGGATGGAAAGTAGACTGTATTTTCTGGTAATGTAAATAAGGTTTCTTATACTTCTTCAGTTTTTATAGTAAAGTTTGTATTTCATTACTGTTTTGCTGTGAAAGTAATTATTTTAATGGTGATGGACTTTTTTTCTCTTCTTTTCCCGCAACTTCCTAGGAGGAGATGATGGTAAGTCATTTTATTCTGCTTTTCTGTGTGTGTTTTATGCCTGGGTTACCAGTGATCACCTGTAGCTTCTTGAGCTGAAGAAGCTCTTCTAGATCCAAATACATAACACTTACATAAAACACACTGTACTGGTTAGGATTAAAAGAAGCAGGTAGGATTTCTTCTCCTCCCAGGTCCATTTCCTCTACGTAGTCTTCCAGCCACAGTTTGTGAGTTTAGAATCTAAGAAAACATTCAGGCAAGAACTGGTGTATCTGTAAGTTGAATAGGGCAATGTTTAATTTAGAATCCTGGGTCATTCTTCAAACCTGCAGTTTGTTGTAGCTATTAGAATCCAGGATGCAGTAGTTTCTTTGCTTCTGGAAACAGTTTTAATGTAAGTGACTGCTATGAAAAGTAACAGTGATGGTTACTGGAAACGTACGTGAGATGTCTTTCCACAGATATTCCTATTTTCTCAGTTATACTTTCCTGTCATGTTTTTAATGCATTTAGTCTAATGTGTTCATAAACTTCACTAGTAGCTTAGCCATGTTTATTCTTGTATTTCTTTTGTTCTGACCCCAGCAGATTTTAACTGTTCTCAAATTTCAGCCATGTCAGTGCTTATTCTCACTTCAGTAGCAAAGTTGTTTAGTTTTATGTCCCAATGGCAGCTAATGTTAGCACTTGCAGTAATATAAAGGTACTTCATTGATGATAATGAATGCTCTTTATTTTAACACTGTTTTCTAATATTGCAGGAGAATCTTTCTACACGTGGCTAGAAGGTAAATCCTTTCAGGTGGATTAATATAATCAAAATTCACTAGGAAGAACACAGTACTTTTTCTTCTCTCCAAATGTTTTTCATAGCGTAATCTAATTAATAAATTGTACAGAACTTGACTGTCATTCAAATAACATTTTTTCTTACTTAAGTATATTTGAAAAGTTTTTTTCATTTATATGATGAATTCTTTAAGCTCTGTAATGTTTCATCTTTTGTAAAGTGGAAGTTCACTTCAATACTAGTTACTGAGTTTTCAGCTCTTTTAAACATAAATGCATCCTTGCTATGCTAGTGATGTTATCAGTTGTATTTTAAAAACTACTTTTGAAAGCGTTAAGGCTTTTAATGGTTCTGTGGCTAATACATATGCATAAGAGATCTTTTCAGAAGGTATAACAATTTGTTTATATTTAAATTATTACAGTGGTAGAAATCAAAATCCTGTTTTGTAGGCTGTGGGGAAAAAAGTAAATGAATTAAATATAATTAATTTGCAAATTAGTTCACTATGCCTTTCAGAAATCTTCTATTATTGGAAAGCTTTAATATTAAATATTGTGGAAAAGCACATGTTCACATATTTGTTAAAATATGCTGGTTGTAAATGAGGCTTGTGTCTCAGTCCCACAGATAGGCTTTCCGCATCAGCTCTTCCTTCTTTTTGTAGAAATTGGAGTGACAGGGGAATCACCCAAACATATTTATGAAGGAAGCAAACCCCTAAATTCTGAATGTAGTCTCTGTTTCTTGGTGTAAGCTGTATTTCAAAGCAATTCCTGCATATAAATTATATTTTGGCCACCCGTTGCCACTACATTTCTTTTTATGCTGTGAAAGCCTTTATTCATCAAAGTCATGTTTGCAGGGCTTTGCTCATTGCATTTAAATCTTCAGTGGATTTACAGTACAGCTGGGAAGAAATATTTTGGCTGTTTTCCAGTGCCATAGGGCTTTCAGGATTTTTTATGTCTTTGTAAGAACACTACCCTAAAGCAATGGTAGCTTTAATTCTAACTAGGATAAGGTCACACTAGAGTTCTGATTTCCAGATAATCAGAATTCAAGACTATTTTAAGTCCATTGCGTAAACAATATAAGCATCTTAATTTCATATAGCACTTTGGATGCTTATTAGACTATATTTATTTAAACACTGAAAAAACAACTAAGAAATGTCAAACTTTATTCTTGGTGATACTTTCTGTATAAGAGTGAGGTATACTTTTTTTTTTTTTCACTGAGAGTATGATAGTTTCCAGACCACACTGCTGAAATTAATGAGGCACTATAATTGTAATTCTTGACAGTTAAATCAGAATAAATGCAGACTTCTTCTATCAGTGAAATGTCAAGGTCTGTTAATTTTAATGCATTGTTTCAAGTACCTGGGCTGAGGTTTGCTTGTCTTTTTTTTTTTCTTCCTCAACAGGTCTTTGCCTTGAGAAAAGAGTGTTTTATAAACTTATTTCTGGACTTCATGCTAGCATTAATTTACACCTGTGTGCCAATTATCTTCTTGAAGGTAATTTGAGTATAATTTGAATAATATCTGAAACATATTTGTTGTTTTTTTTCCTTAACTTTATGTAGACTTGGTTCTTATCTACTGTGCTGCATTTTCCAAATGGATGCTTTTAACCTCTTTCCCCCTACACTTTTTTATTTCCTGTGTAGAAACCTGGGGGAAACCTCGCTGGGGACCAAATGTGAAAGAGTTCACTCGCCGTTTTGACCCCATTGAAACAAAGGGAGAAGGACCAAGAAGGCTGAAAAACTTGTATTTCCTGTATTTGATAGAGCTGCGGGCTTTGTCAAAGGTTGCACCATACTTTGAGCGTTCTGTTGTTGACCTTTACACTGGAAATGGCCATGAGGATGCTGAATCTAAAGCTCTCTTACTAGAAATCTTCAGGGATACAAAGTAAGGCATGACGTTGTTTTGTTTTCTGTAGTTTGAAACTCTCAATTATATTCACAAGTGTAAATGAGATTAGATGACTTACTGACAGAATAGGAGAAGGAATAGTATGAGGAAGTAAAATAATGAAAGAAAAAAATATTTCCAAGACTTGAATAATTACATCTTTAAATAAAAACAAAAGAGGAGGAAATAAAAATACCACCCTAGGATTCTCCCTTATTGTTTCTTTGGTCCGATTCTTCAGTGTAAAATACGTGATCTATTTTGAACAAGAAAATAGAACTTATATTCTTTTAATGATCCAGCAAGTAACCCAGCTTTTATCGTAGGCTATCGTAGGAAAAGCGTTTACTTTGTGAGGTTCCTCAGTCCAGTTCCTTTGCTCATCTTCTTGGTATTTTTTGTGATCAGTTGCATGCTGTATGGTTTGTTGTTTGTAGTTGTAGGCATGTTAGGTGTTTAGGATGTGTTCAGATGACAAATACAAAGTTCAGGCTAAATATTAAGACATTCCCTATGTGTATTTGTAAGTCTTGATCAATGAAAATGAAGAAAATTCTCAACAAACTGTAACAGATTTCAAGATACGATGGTTGAATAGTAAAATTGATGCTTTTGAAGAGCAGTGATATGAAACTTGAGGAAAATTTTTGATGTGAACCAATTAGAAACTCAGTATTTGCTCTAACAGCTGCCATGCAAGCTTGAGCTACACTGTAGTTCATGCCAGGTCTGTGTTTTTTGTGTTTGTTTTTTTTTCATTTTGTGTTTCTTAGGTCCTTCCGTATGCACTTTGATGAAAAGTCCATGTTTGCTGGAGATAAAAAAGGAGCCAAGTCATTGAAGGTGAAGCTATTTTTCTGATTAACATCTAAAATATTGATTTCAGAAGTTATTTTAGGAAACTCCTAAGCAACGTGCTTCTGAGAGGTAGCCTAGTAGAGACAGGGATGAAAACTTAAGGAGTTGTCTGAAACCTTGCAAAATTATTCACTGTAACTGAATGCAAGGAGTTATGCCAAGCTGAGCCAACTAGAATCTGCTTTGGTGCCTTGCTTGCCATCAGGAGTGTGCTGATGCTTCTAAAAAAGCAGCGTTCTTGGACACAGGATCCTACTGTGAATGCTGGTACTATGTAGAAACTTCCATTGTTAGCGGACTGTTCAGATTGGTGTGTGGTTCGCTGCAGTAAATATCTGTTTGAATACTTACTAGTACCTACCACTATTGAAATTAGTATTATTATATGGAATTTCATTAACATTTAAAAAGAATACTATTCGAAAGGCGCCGGTAATTTATCAGCCCTTTATTTGAATGATCTGAATTAGTTAATGATTAGTTAATCATTCTTACAATTTTTAGTTAAAAATTACTTACAATTTTTAGTTAATTAATCATTACTTAATTCTGTATTGTGTTTGCTTCCACTCTGAAACTACAAAGCAGCTGTCTGCCTGTAGTTTTGGTTGGGAAATGTCTTGTGTGAATTGGCACCTGTTTGCTGGTTTGTTGGGTATGTAGGTTGGCTCAAAAGGATTTGAACATCTGAATTAAAATTGCATAGGGAAACAGGGAAGTAATTAAAACTTACAATTTTGAGCAAGTTTCTGGAAACTGAGTGTATAGAACACAAGTCTTAACTTTGCATGTCCTATTTTTTCGAGTCAGTGGGAATTAGCAATGGCTTGGAAACAAGATTCTGTGTTTATATGAATTCTTATTATAGTCTCACCCCAGATGGTAGTGGTTTGGTTCAATTAGAGAAAAGTTAAATTCTAGTAATACTAAGTGAATTTTGGTAAAGCTTAGAGATTATTTAACCTAACTTTTTGTTTGTTTTCTAATTGCTAGGAAGAATTCAGATTGCATTTCAAAAACATATCCCGCATAATGGATTGTGTTGGATGTGATAAATGCAGGCTGTGGGGCAAACTGCAGGTATAGTTTTGGTCTTTGATATCCTTACCTGTGTATTAAAAACAGACATATGTTTAGTTTGCTTTTTAACAATTAAACTAATATGCTGTGTTTAAGTTTGTTTACTCAGTGGTTCTTTTGAATGAAAAGCTTTTTTTAAAAAGTGTTTAGAGCAGGCAACCTCTAGGCATAAAGTCAGTACTTTGAGTATTCAGTGAACAGATGAGTCTTGTGGAGTCGGCAGTGGGAAGCCTTTCTGGGAATAGTGTGCTTTTGGTTCAGCTCCACAGATTGAAGTATAAAGGAAAAAAGTAATTCAGATTTTTCACGATTAGAAAATGCTGCATGAAGTGCAGTAAAGCCAAGAGTTGAAAAACAGTCTTGGTTTCTGAAGACTTTACTGAGAGCAAGATTTTAACCCTTAATGCTAACGTTAAGTCCAGACTGACAGCAACATTAAGTTTATCAGAGTTCAAGTTTCAAATAAATTCAAAGCAGCAAAGCTATAATGGTTCCTGCTGAATTTATGGAGTTCTGCCTACCCTGTACTTATTCATACTTCTGATCTGTTACCACCTTTTCTTATGCTAAATGAACTAGGGCTGGATTTCCTGACCTATCAAATTCTCTTGTATCCTGCATCAACTACTGTATCAAAATCTAGTGGTTGCTTCCCCAGCTTGATTAAAACTGGGAATAAGAATAGCTTTTTCTGTTCTATTTCTGTGTATAAAATAGGGGTTCAAACTGAAACTGCAGTGTCTTCCACTGGGATTGGAGATGGAGAAAGCAGAAGTGTTGTGACACCTCATAATAAAAACATAATTTGACTTGGTAGGGGGAGGAGAGAAGGAAAGCGGAGATCTGATCCACAGCTCCTAAGGCATCTGTACTGTAGCAGGGAGGGAGCTGGAAGTGTTGTAACAGTCGTGTTTTCATATGCATCTGGTCTGGCTGAGAAGAAAAGAGATGGGAAAGGAAGAGATTAAAAACGTGAGGGTTTAGAGTAAATATACCTGAGGAAACATATTCTTAAGTGAATGAACTTGGAGTACAATTGATGGCATGCACTTGCATTATTGTCTCAGTTTGTGCACAGTTATTCAGGTTGAAGGAGTATTGGTTTCTAAGAATCAGTACTACAGTTTGCATGGGTAACAGTTTTTGTGTTTATTTTGCTTAAAACATTTGTTTTCTGAGGGCTTGAAGAAGTGACCTTACCAATTGACCTTATTGACATTAAAATATTGATGTTTCTCTTGTAGACTCAAGGCTTAGGAACTGCTCTGAAGATTTTATTTTCTGAGAAAGAAATACAGAACCTTCCTGAGAATAGCCCATCAAAAGGTTTTCAACTAACGCGTCAAGAAATAGTTGCTCTTGTAAATGCCTTTGGAAGGTAAGATCCTGTAATTTGTAAAGTGCAAAAAAAAAAAAAAAACCCAAAAAAAAAACCAAACCCAAACCAAAAATACACACTAGCAAAACTTCAGTGTCAGCACTTCAAGGTCTGTGGAAAAGACTTGTGCATGCAACTGTGACTTTCAAAGGCTGAACAATTATTAATGATAAACTCTGTGCTATCAAGTTGAATTTGTGAGGCACTGATTATTAGCCTTGGCCATCGTGTTATATATAAATTGTCTTTATCTCAAATCTCATTCATTCCATAAATCTTTTAAATGATTTTAAGCATTAAATTTTGGATACATGTCCTGCTTCTTGTACTCCAGCTACAGAAGTACATTTTGTATTTCTCTTCTAAATGCATATATGCGAGGAAGAAAAATACCTGATTTTTTTTTTTTTTTTTTTCCAATGCTGTAACTTAGCTCTTAGGCTTTTGGATTGGGAGTTTTCATGTAGATGTTTGTAATAAAACTCCTGTTCTGATTAATTCATGATACAGCAAAAATGTTGTTCCTACTGGCTTTAAAAGATAGTAAAGCTTGTGTCTTTCATCATGCTGGTGCTTCTGATCTTGAATGTAATGATCAGTTCTTGTTTAAAATAGGATATTCATTATTACACATGATTAGATATTTAAAATGTCTCACATGCAGACTTTAATCCCTGTAATATAAATGTGATGGAGAGCTGGGTAATAATCTTTTGTGGGAAAGTAGTAACGTAAGCATTAAACAACACAACTGTCTTCCACAGGTTGTTTTTACTAATTTAAAACAACAAAAATAAAGTCCCCATGAAAGGGACAGAAGTTTGCACTTTCACCACTTACTTTCTAATACTTTGGGGTTTTTGTTTTGCAGGCTTTCCACAAGTATAAAAGAGCTGCAGAATTTTAAAGTTTTACTACAGCAAACAAGGTAATGAAGGCCTTTGCACAACCTCTTAGTGAAGACGATTTACATGACTGCGTTGAGCAGAAGGAACTGATCCTTACAGGACTCCCATGAACTGATAAAAAGTAAAATCAAATACCAACTTGAATATTTATGTTTAAACTAGGAATGGTTATCAATTAGGAAAGATATTTATGAATGAAGTATATAGTTTTTAAATGTGTAAATTATGCTGATCTGTTTTATCTTTTAAGTTCTCTGCTCACAGTTCTATTGTATTGATATACCATAAGTTTTCTTCATATTCTTGTCTTTCTGAGAAAGTTGTTTTATATGAAAACATGTACCTCAGTCCTGACTTGGCTTGTCCTGCGAGAGCTGGTTCACCCCTCACCTCACCCAAGTGCTGAGAATCAGTATGTTCTGAGGACTGAGTATGCTGATTCTGGCTGTCTAGAAATAAACCAGAAAAGGAAATAAGGCTCTTGCTGAGTCCTTACTTCTTACTGTAATACAAAATTTAATTTTACCAAGCAGAAAACTTTACTTTGTACTTATCTTATTTACATCACGTTGCTATCAAAGTTGTTATTTTTTCCCTTACATGCTGCTTTTCAGAAGTTCTTACTTTCTTTAAAATAACTACCTTCTCTCTGACACAGTACATTTGTGACTCTTCTGCAGCCCCTTGGCAGCCTTATTTGCTTCAGGGTTCAGGGCTAGGGAATGGGAAGAAGATGGTTAGTGGAGCATGGCTGGCTGGAAAGTTTTTCCATCAAATTTGCATCTAGTCCATTTCATTTTCTGGTTTGTAATCACAGGTTCAGTTTCCAGAAGTTGTCCTTTTAATGTCTAAGATACTGAAACAGCATATTTTGCTCTCTGAGCACTGAGAATAGGTTTGCTTGTAATGGGTTATATTTTAATGGTGTTAGAAGATCAGAAGGGAGGAACTTGTTTTTACAGCCGCTTTAAGAAAATAAAAAATGCTTTTTGGAATTCATAATCACACTGACATTTAATACTGCATATTGTATCTATGCAATCCCTAACCGTACCTTCTTGAAAAGGATATTCAGCATAATAAAACGGGTATGTGAATAATGTATGTTTCATAAATTAAGAAACTACTTATGTATCATTGTCCACAAATGTCAATGGCAATTTATCATTATCCAAAACAGAATTCAAAACAGCACTACTGACTATTAGCAAACAAATGTGGTTTAAATTTAAAATGATTTTTTTTTTTTTTAAACCATTGTGTTACAGAGTGAAGTTAGGAGTTACGAGTGTGGAAAGTGCTGGTACAGTGTAGATAACATCTCTTCTGTTTTTAAAAAGAAGAAACAGAAATCTTGAAACAAAGTGCTCTTAAATATTTTTTACCCTACTGGTTATTTAGTGACCTGTTGATGTAACTTATTGTACTGATACTGGCTTCTGTAACATGATTCTTTACAGAGAAAATATTCCTGAAAGCTGGAATATGCTCTGTCCTTTGTTGCCAGATTAGACTCTAACTTGTATCATCTGGAAATGAGATGCTTCTGCTGACATTCCTTGTTTCTCAGGAAACAATACTTTCCTAACAAAACCCTCTCAAGTCAAACTGGGGTAAGCTAAGTGAAAGAATTTAAATAAATTGGTGATAGTTGCACAAACTGACAATTGCTTTCCAGTACTTATTTCCTGTTTAAGCCAGTAAATAAATTAACGTGGTGTTAGAGAAAGCTAATGCTAACTCAGCAGCCTCTCTTGCTTGTGGACACCTGTCTGAGCAAGTCACCATGGGCTCCCTTTCTAGTTAATGTAGAAGAGCAGCTGATGTCAAGTCGGACTCACCTGGCCTTTTCCAAGGTTGGTGTGACATACTCTAGGATTCAATAACTTGTACCCCAGAGTTTACTTTCTCCATTAACTTGAAAATTTAGATGACTAGCTCAAGTGTGTTTGATCAAATAAGTTATACGCTAAGTTTTGAAGTCTTCTGGGTTATTGTGTATGTTTGTTTTTTTCAGTTGGTCATTAATTCCTCCCTTATTGGATTGACCAGCAAGGGCTAGAAACCCACAGGCTCACTCAAGTGAAAAATCGTGTATAGCTAACATTAAGCTGCTATTTTATATTGCAGTGCCTAAAGCTTTAGGCAGGATTTTCTGATGGAAAAACGAATTGTAGTCTGTGTTGCTCCAAAACTGCTTCTTCCATTTTTTTCACTTTTTTTCACCTACTTTGCTTTTTGGAGAAACTGAATTGCTTCCAACCTTCTAGGGATTTAACTTCTTGTTTTTGTTCTTCCACCTGTGCCTGGCCAAAATCTGTGGACGCTGAAGCAGCACCATAGTCTGGTGTCACGTATTTTCTTATGGGACAGGTGAGAGATTCAGATGTACAGATCTTGCATACCTGATCCTTAAAACCTTTGTTGGCGCAGTCCAGGCAGTGTCCTTAAGGTAAGGACATGTCTTTTTTTTATTTTGTATCATGAAAATATGAGTGCAGCTAAACAAGGTGATTCTATATATAGGGAGGTTCTGTTGCATTTGAAGGTATAATGCAGTTGAAACCATTTTTGTCATCTATTTTTTTTTCCTGTATTTGATGTCGAGTCCTTGACTGTGCTGCCTATGAGGTTTTGCTCTGTGAATTGGATGACAAAGTTCTTTATACATGAACTTAAATTTTAGAAATGTACAGATGTGTTTTTATATAAAGAAAATGGTTAGATACACTGTCCATGAGCTGTAAATTGTTTTAAATTCCAGCTCCTTATTGGAGATCAGCTCGTCAATATTGTCTGCCATTCATTTCAGATTAAGATCTCATTTCCCTGTACAGATGACAGAATGATTGTACTCGCATTGGTAGCAAGAAGACAAAGTCATGAAGACTTAAGCAAAATGTTCAAAGACTTGATGCAAGCAGCATAGCTAAAATGTTTGTTGCTGAACAAATTTGCTCCGAAGTGCCAGAGGAAGAAGGTGAGAATACAGAGTTTAAAAAGTAACATATACAGACTTAAGCTGGGATAATGTGTGTTCTCTTACTTCAGCTGGTGATTTGTGTTATGTCATTGTATATGCATGAAATACACTGTGCCACACTTTGAGTTGTGTTTTGATGATTGGGTCTTTATCTGACCTTACTTTGTGCTTTTCTGGGAAATTATTATTATGTATAATGTTGTAAATAATCTGGATGCTTATGTTTATAAACTAGTAATCAGCAACTCATCACTTTACAATCTCTTCATTTATCTAGTCTATTAAAATGTAATATTTATTGAAATCAATGTTAAAACTGCTTACTGAGATCTGAACACTTCTGAATCTTTGCTACGTTTGAATCTATGAGATACAAATTAAAGTATTTTCTGCTATACCCTCTTGTGAATCCATTTGGTTTATTTTCATGTAGGTTTCAACTATTCTTGAGAAATCATGCAGCTTAAGTTATTTTCATATCAGTCATTCTGTGATTTAAGCTTAAGATAACAGGCAAGATTTAATTTTCACTTTGTGTTCCAAAAATAAATGGCAGTTTTGGATTTTTCATAGACATGCTGCTGCGTATCAGTTGCTATTTCCATATACCAGCACATCCATTGGGCTGCGTGGCATAATTAAAATGTTTTTGTATTAAGACAGACAAATACAGCCACTGGCTAGGTCCCATTGTGTGAGGGGAAGAGGCAAAAAGCTTATACTGTTCTGTTCTGTCCCTTTCTCAGCATACCTTTTTAAAACAATTTGGGAATTATTTTTCTTCTGGT
Source organism: Coturnix japonica (assembly GCF_054131305.1). Lineage (NCBI taxonomy): Eukaryota > Metazoa > Chordata > Aves > Galliformes > Phasianidae > Coturnix > Coturnix japonica. Next base: position 36,881,642 of record NC_140665.1, read on the forward strand.
TAGTGAAATTATTCCCTCTAAGAGGCTTCCACATTTTTTTTTAATTAAATTTGGCATTCCTATTTAACATATCTCAATATATATTTGGTTACTGATGTGTTTTTTTCACCCTCAGTTTACCTGCACTTGTTACAAAGATGATAACAATGTAATTTAAAGTTACTTTCTTCTAAAGAGGTCTTATAACTCTGCTGTATCCAGAGTAATTTGTTACTGTGGCTATAGTCACTTATAATTCCACTTTCTGTGTATGTGTACATCAGTGTAAGGATTGAGCTTGTTTAAAGTGCTGAATTCTCCTAATTAAATTTTTGCAGTGCAGCTTTATCTACTGTGAAGAAAATGTAAATCCTGCTGAGTTCACTAAGTTGTTTTGTTCAGGCATGGCAGAAGTCCAGGGGGCTCCCTTTCCAACATGGAATAACATTGACCTTCAGGGAAATCCAGGTTTTTAATGCATCTTAAATAACCAGGGGTGCTTCTGATTCACAGAGGAACAGAGAACACCCTCACGCTAAATGGCAAGATGTTCTGCAGCAGGAAGCGCCACCTGCCTGTCCACCACTAAAACAATTGTCAGCTTCTCTCAGATGCCTGCCTTCTTGCTGCAGCAATAGCATCATACCCTTAAAGAACAGTTGTCCTTTAATATACTTTGTATTATTAGTTCATCGACAGTAGCGGTAGTTCAAAGGTGGTGGTTGTGTTACACACTTGAGACTTGACTTCTGGTGTCCACAAACACAGGGTATGGGGGCAGGTGTGGGAGAACACCCTTGCAGAAGTCTGGACTCCTTTCCCCGCACTGAATCAAGGAATCTTAATGTATCCATCCCTCTGGTCATTGACTTGCCACTTGAATTACTATTCTATAGGAAATACCTAGAAGTGCTTCACATAGTTATCATATAACTTTATTCTTTCAAGCTTACAGGTTTTGTAGTTCAAACCAGAGCAAATGACCATCTCTTCTACTTTAAGACTGTCCCTACAGCTGCTGAGAAGGTAAAGCTCTCTTATTTTTAGGGGAATGCAGCATGTTTTGAGATGGCAACTGGTGCGTAGTAATGTGTTGTGCTCCAAGAATGTAGCAATAACTCGAAAAGACAATATTTAATGGTCTTGGCATTTTTTCCTTACAGGCTGCTACGTGCACGTAAGAATCTCTTACTGTCATGCGTTTGAGTAACATTGTCATGTATTTACAGTACACTCATTATAATCATATACTTCTAATACACAGTGTAAAAATAAAAATACTTAGAAAATAATTGCCATTTTACTTCACAGAATTTGCTCTTTTAAAATGAGCATAAAGTGATTAAATTATACCTTCTAAAAACACCGTTTAAAGCCAAAATGCCATGGCTTAAAACAAGGTGGTATGTGGGCTGCTCCAAAAGTAATGCCTCCTATTATTATCATCTTGGCTCACGAAGTCAGAGATGGATGGTGATGGTATGGCAGTAGAAGTTGAACTTTCCCAGCAATATTCTGTCACGTGTTGTTGTGGTGTGAGAAATGGCAGCAGAAGGGCAGTCTGACAAAATGGTGTCTGACTTAAAAGTGCATATGAAGCAAAGGGGTGTTAATGAATTCCTCCGTGTGGAAAGACTTGTATCCATTCACATTCACAGATGATTGCTGAATATTTCTGGTGACCAAACAGTGGGTGTGAGCACAGTGAGGTAGAGGGTGATGCATTATAGCAGAGGTGACAGCTGGTCACCTCTGCTCATGTAGATAAATGTATGGCATACAGGCTCTTGTTCATCACCAGTGAAAATGTGTAACTAATGTTGGTGACTGTGCTGAAAAATAGTGTTTTGTAGCTGTGAATTTGCTCTGTCAAATAGTGTTGCTATGTTCTGTATAAGTTGTAGTAGTTTCCACAGAAATAAAGAGGAGGCGTTGCTTTTGGAGCAACATATATAATTAGAACAGTCTTCAAAGTTTAAATCATTAGCTTATACTTAGGCTATGAAAAGCTTGTGGCAAAGACAAGTTCTTCATTTATCTGTGCATAGGAACACTTCTAAAAACCAAAAGGTGAATAAATTTGCTAAGCTTTGTTTTTCAGAACAATCGTTTTAATATTGGAATGTCCTAGAATGCAGTAGTTGATTGAAGTCATATAGGACTTGGCCTGTCTGTGTCCAGTGTTGGATCTTGCTGGAGGGATCCTATGTAAGCCATGAAGCTGTTGTTCTGATGGCCCCAGTCATAGTAATCTGGAGAGAAACTTAAGAAGAAAACAGAATTGGTGAATGGCAGGTTGGTTCTGTACGTAGCTGGTTAGTTACTGCAGGCAAAATGCAATTGCACAGTTGTGGTTCTCATACTGAGATGACTCATTACTTGTTTCCTGGTTCTTCTAGTTCACTGAAGACTTTTCCCTCTCTGCTTTGCTAATCCAGAAGGTGTTTGAACATCTGAGTGCTGGAGAGCTGGTGTTTCTAATCCATGCCTATCCTGTGACAGCAATGGACTGTCAGTGACAGACCTGAACCTTCCTGTGTCTGTATGCAAGGGACTGGATCTGGTGAACAGCTCTGGTATGCTGCCTGTACTCGTGAACAGTGAGTTTAGTTTCCCCTGGGAGCTGTGCTAATGTGGCTTGTTCCTTCACACCTTTGTAAGGCAGAGTAACTCTGGCTATAGGCTAGGTAGTGGCTGGAGTGCACCATCTGCAGCATCTTCAATGGGATGAGTTACTAAATAGTTATCATCCTGCTCCTGCATTAGATTTCGAAGTAGTGACTTTGTAACTAGAGGAACTGTCTAGAGTGACTGTCTAACTAAAGGAACTAGATCTGCACATGTTAACTGCTGTTAGTGAGTCTTCTGATAATTTAAATGACCTAAAACCAGCATGTTGTAGATTCAAGAATAGAAGATAAGTAAAACACAGCAACTTCCTCTCAGAACTGGCCTTTCCTTCACTGAGTGAGGTGCTGTTGTGCTTCCTATGAACTCCACCTTCCTGAAGGATGAGTTAATCCTTATAAACCTCATGGTTACGCAGTAGGAAATAAACACACATGCATACAAAAAGGCTTCTTATGGCAGTTTTGAGTCATGTGGCACCTCAAAGTTAATTAGAGTTGGGTCCACTTTGAGCAAACAGGAAAGCAAATAGCACTTTCACTTCAGGTGAGCCCTGGGATGTTCAACCACATTACAGGATGGGCTTGTCCCTGCCACCATGGCAAGCTGCCTGCCTGCAGTCTCAAGCTTTACCCTACTCTTCTCAAAGCTGGATGAGCAGCTACTTTTTAGGGTGCCTTGTTGACTAGTAAGTTACATGTCTTGGAAGAAGCAGAGGGTGAAAAGCAATCCAAAGATCTGACTTGACTTTTTCAAAGACAATTATTAAATGATATAACAGTTTTCATTCTTGTGTCCTTGTAGTCTCTATGAGGCCATTCAGTGTTGCCACACCAGCTTCCTCTCCGCCCTTTATTATTTAAGCAACAGTTGAATCTAAACAATTTTCATTAGTCTTATGCAGTGTGCACCTTCCCTCTCTTCCAGCTGTTTCTGCTATGGGAAGTAAGCTCTTGGACCTTACCTGCCCTGTGCTCCTTGGGGTGCAATATTCCATGCCAGATCATCATCACTGTCATATCTGCGAGGGTTGTCAAAGAAATAAGATCTAGGATTGAAGCCATGGCTCGGGACCATTCCTGCATTGGCCTGAGGGAAGGTTAAACTTGAGTTAGTACTTGCAGCAGATAAATTGCTTAGTGCCTGACTTCCAAAAGAAGTCACTGCATACTTAGCTCCTGGCTTCCAAAACAAAATAGGCTATGTTACATATGCTGGCATAGAGGTGGTCTGTGTAGGTAACACCTTCATTTATGCAAAGCATTTTGCTTTCATAGGAATGAAAATGAGAGTAGAAAAGATTCAGAATACCCATTTGAGTCTGGACACAGTGCTCAGAGACATCTGGGAACCAGTTGAGCTTCTTTGACTCATTCAGTACTTATGTCTAGGGAATGTGTTTCCCAGTACACATGGATAAGGCAGGATGACGTCTTCTCCTTGGCCTTAGGTAAAAGAGCACTTTCACCTCACGTTAACTTTTCAGATGTTAAATAATTTTAGCTAAGATGAACTACAAATAGGCCCTTTTCTGTCCCCATTTCTAACATTTGTCTTGATGAAGCTATGACAAAGCAAAGGCCCAAGTGCTGCAGTTAAGATTTTATTTCTTTAGTTACTTAGTTAGTTTTTAACTAAAGAAGGGTTTGTTTTAATTCCAATCCCATGCTTTCTGGGTATTTTCTATGGGTAGACAATTTTCTACTCCTCAACTGTTTTAAGTCTAATGAATGTACTGTGTTCCTTAGTCTCCCTCTTGTGGCATATTTGCATAGAAGTTCAGTTTTGCCCTGCTACAGTTGTGTTTCTAACATCCTTGTTTCCAGTTTTTCCTATTACAGTGAGTGTTTGGTGTAAACATTTTATCTTGTGTAGAAAAAATCATGTCTGATTGACAGATAATGTCTACCCTGAGAAAGTCCCACACAAGAGTACTGATAATGCTGATTGACTCCTAAACTGTTATCTTTCAGTTTGAGATTATAGGCTTTCTAAAAGCTTCAGTGCAAGACCATAATGTTGCATGTGTTAACATAGTGCTTTTTGACGTGCAAGAGAATGCTGCCCACCTGACCCTCATCCAAGTAAGACTCCAGGTCTTTATGTGATCAGTTTTGTAAAGCAGAGGTTAGGTCACAGCTCTTAATTCCATTTTCTGTGAATCTCTCTAACACCCCAAATTTAAGACCATGTCTATCAGTACAAAAATCACCTCAAATAAAATGAGATCTTTCTGTAGCCACTTCTTTCTTAGAAAAGCAGCATCTCCAGACTGTGTTGTTTTTCTCCTCTTTACAGTTATCCTGGCTAACTTCTAAGCAGGAGTAGGGCTGAGATCTTATTTTAATGTATTCATTTTGGTGAATGGTGGTGGATTTCCTAGTGTGATATCAGGAATCACAGGTGAACTGTAAGACAGACTTCATATTAATGGTGATTGTTACTTCCTTCCCAAGTTTGACTTTCTCATTGCCTTTGGAAATGTGTGTATGAGAACAAAAATCGCGGTCTTCTTTAGAAGTGTATTCTATGAATTGCTTCTCTTGTGAATTTACCATTGGGGGAATATTAGCTTTGATTGGGTTTGACCCGCAGATTACCCACAGATGGATCCAAAGCTGGGAGAATTAAAGCTACTTCATATGTGTCATGGAAAAGTTAGTACACCACCATTTCACTGCTCTCTGTATTATGAACAATACTGTGTTTGGTGAACAAACTGACTCCTTTTCCACGGACACAGTACAGTGCCACATTAACCCACAAGGAACATGTCCCTAAATTTAAGGTTATCGCTTCTTAAGGTAATTGCCCAAGAAACACATTGTCTTTCTTCTGGGTAAATATGAGTTTCTTTTATAAGCACTTAGCATAACAGAGTCATTGACTTGGGTTGCTTTTATTCTGTTGAGGACATATTTAAAAAGATAATATGTAAAGAACTAAAAGCTTCCCTGAATGCTGAGCCCTCCAGACCTGCCAGAACATCCCACTAAGCAGCAGATTTCACTCACTAGATCTTTGGTAGGATTTCGGACACGGAAGAAATACACGACCAAGGAAGTAGGCAAGAGCTCCCAGACGAAAAGGATCACTCCAAACACTATATAACCTGCATCTCCCAGTTGGCATTTCAGATCTGCCTGTTGAAAAGTCGAAAAGAAAAATATTTACAAACAAAAATGGCATTTTCTTAGGAGGTGCAAGAACCAACCTGTCTTCTTACAAAACCCTATACTTAATTAGCTGAAACTTGACAACTTGGCCAGAAACTCTTTCCAGTAAAGCTGGATTAACCTGGCTAATGATTAAAGGCATACTTTAAAAAAATAAATAATCAATTTTCTATGTTGTTGAGTACCTGACTTCTCTTTCCTTTTACCCTCTTTCCTCTTCCTATCTCATCCTCTGTCTTTCTTTCAGCAAAAATCAAAGTTCGCTGGATGTTTGCCAGGCTCTTAGGATGGGAAGAATGTGATAAAATCTATTTACTGAGAAACTAACTTTCCGGTCCTTTTTCAGATGGGAATAATACATGAAAGAGTAGTCAATGCCCAGGTCTTCAACAGTGTTGCTGGCAGTCTTTAGAAATTAAGGTTTGGAACTTTTCAAATTGGTACAGTTTATCTTGAATAACCACACTGTTACTCTAGCATTAGCTTTGATATTCTCTCTAGATTTCCCCTCAGCTTTTTGCCGTATCTGCAGAGGGCGGTCTTGTCTTTTTATGTGTTTTGTGTGGAATCAGAAAGGGAAATGTTTCTGAAGAGTGACCTGAGGCAGTAATGTGGCAGGTCCTAAAGTATTCCAGCATTCCAGTCAGCTCCCTACAAGCAACCATGGGCCCTTCAGGTGGGAAACTGGACTAGATATTTTGGCCATGAATTGCTAGTATTTGCAAAGGACCGTCAGCAGCCACCAATGCTCCAGGCTCCAACTGCAGGAGGGAAAACGTTGGATTCAGGAGATGAATCACAATGTACTGGTCTTTCATCTAAAATATGTGTCTTCTAAATGCACATAGTGGTATTGCCTAGCTGCACTCTTTCCCACACCACAGCAGGTAAGACTAGAGGTCTTTAACATATTGTTCTCTAACAATTCTTAACAAGATCCTCTGGGTGGTCTTACCCTGCTGGATTACCTGCTTCTTATTTCTAGTTTTATTTGCTGCTCAACAGAAAATGGCTCCAGGTTTGCTTGGCCCACTTGGTGCTACAAGGCACTTGCCTGACTGCCTGGGATCTCTGTTTTTGCTCTGCAAGTGCTTGCTCAGTGGTGGGGAGGCATTGTGTATCTAGGATTTTGATCCCTCAGAATAGAAAACTACTGGGACCTGTGACTTTCAAAGCAGAGAAAGGATTCAAATGAGTTTTTCTCATTAGCAAATATTTTCATACTTGCCTGATCTGATACATTGTACCAATCATAATCAAAAGAATTGACTTTCTTGGTTTGGGAAAATGATAAGATGAACAAGTTGTAACAGGCGCGTGAGGTATAAAGTAGTATAACAGTCACTCCTATGCTTGTCACCTGACACACAGATGAGCCCTGGAAAAGATTTGAACACAGGTCATTAGTCACATGGGAGGTTGACAAGGATATTGTTTTGCATGGACTTTAGGGGTTGTTATGGTGCTTCACCTAATGTGACTGACTGATGTTTTCCTTCTTTGATCAGTATATCCTGCACTCTTTTTGTACTGCACAGTGGTTTCCAGGGAATAGCAGCGGTTCCAACCTGAACCAAGATGAGCTGTGGTTAACTCCTGTCACTGCTGCACAACTGCCATTTTCACAGCAATGAAACCAGCTGCATAGAGCTAGAGAATTCAGCTGCATGCCAGCTACTGAGCATCCTATTTCAGACTCTTGCTACTAGCATGATGCAACCTTGCATCTTTTTATAACTGCTTGCTGTGCACCTATTTTCTAAGTACAGAGCAGATCACAACAGTCAGCAGTTAAACACAGTGTGGACAGGAACAGAACATCCTGCCTCACCTAAAAGTCAACATAGAGGAGACAAAGCAAAGGCACAGCCTATGGGTGAAGTGACCATGGCTAGGCAGACTGCAAGTGGGACCTTCAGCACCAGGGCAGGAATGAGACTGCAAAGTGTGAAGTCGTGACTGTTCCTAGGCCCCAGAAAATGAAAGGGTCAGAGCAAGCGGAAGAACCTCAACCAGTGTGAGGAATAAGGGCAGCTCCTGACCACTGCTGGCTGGAATCAGGACTGAGGAATCAGCACAGAAGTTGTGGCAGCAGAGGAGTCCAGGAGACATAGCTGTGGGGGTTAAGTGAGTCTGATTGTGGCAACAGGCCTGCATACAAAATGAGGCTGGCTCTGAAGGAAGAAACTCAAATGCTATGTAGTTGGCTCTGGAGTAGTGCTTATCATGGCCAAAGGGGGAATGCTCAGAGGAAATGTGCTTTAGGCTAGCACAGTACAGCCATTTGCTTCACTAGCCCTGCCTTCCCTTTCCTGGCAGAGACCTACATGATGCAGATGGGCTCTTTTCATCTAGCTCATACAGACAAGCCAAGAGTGAAGCCATTCCCCCTCACTGGACCTTTTATACCTGGGCAGGTGTCAGCAAGACCTACACTCTTACCCCCCACTCAGGTACTCAGGTTGGCAGCCCCAGGTACAGACAGGTAGAGCACAGATAGAGATGGGTCAGAATGAGCTGCCAGGTCACCAAATCCTGAACCTCTGCCTAACCCTAGCCCTGAAGCCTTGGCTTCAGGAGCTCACCTGGCCCCTCTGTTTCATGCACGTGCTGGTGGCTGTTGTCCTGTGGCTTTACCAAACAAACACTTCACACCAGGTGTTCTGTGGCCAGAGGCAGTAAAGAGGCCCTTGTCAAAAAAGGCAGCAGGAAACTATAGCTTGCCTGCATTCCTGCTAAAATAATATTGCTTCAGATAGCAGCCTGATTACTCAGAAGTGTTATGAAAACATCAGTCTCTGTCTGATGACCTGCTCACAGTGCTGCTGCAGACACCACTGCCAGACAGGCCCAAGCTGCAGCTGTGGCAGGAGTGAGCTGGGGAGCTGCCATGTGGGAACTGGAACAGACACCCAGCATAGAGCAGTGAGAGCAGCAAGCAGGAAGTGCCAAAAAGGGGAAATATCCACTCAACATTTCCCTGCTCTCCTTTTGTAGAAGCAGTGGGGCTGCCATGGAAACCCAGGGGAGCAAGCAGGGAGAAGCTGCTAATGGGCACACACCATGTCCCACTTCAGCAGCATTTAAAAACAGAAGCAAGGAGCAGCACAGACTCATTGCTGCCCTGTGCCTGTTTCCCCATAAGGCTGTCATTCTTTAATAGTTAAACATGCTGCAGCTTTAGCAAACTCTAATGCCACCAAATACAACAAAAAAAGGGGGGGCTAAACTTGTCCTGTTTTCACTGCCAGTCAAACCTAGTCAGGTGACCTGGGGAAAGCAGAGTGCAGCTCAACAAGCTGGAAGGATCATCCCTTCTTCAGCCCCAGGCCCATTGGAAAGAAGGAAGCCCTATGTAAGTAGCAGGACCAAGTGCATGACATTTCTGGCCCAGCATCGGCGGGTGGGCTCTGCACCTCCCTGGTGCTGCCTGGGCCACAGCTTAGGACCAGGTTCAGCCCCACACCAAATCCTGCAGGTGATGCTGTGTCTCTGCTGGCACTTCCCCATGAGGTCACAGACTGTGCCGTGAGATGGGAGATGCAAAGAAAAGGCTGCCAGCCTGATCCCTATCTCCAAGCAACATGGAATGCACATTTCCTCCAATACTGCTTCTATTGTATCACTGCAAAGACTGGACTTTAGCTCTTCAGGTCGTTTTTTCAGCACAGCAGTGGCAGATTAAACCAGGATGTTATTTCACTGCTGGCCCCAGCCTTCTGTATCCCTAAGTATGTGCAGCCAAATCCTACTGGAAGTCCCCAGAGGGACTCCATTTCAGGTCAGCATAACAGTGCTCTTTAATTCTCATTTCCACATTCAAACTTCCATTAGCTCCGTGTCCTGTCTTTTCCTCTCTGCAATAATGCTCAAGTTTCTTTGTTTTTCATGAAATAGCTTGAAGTAAAGAGGATTAAGTTTCCTGGAGAAGGAGGAAACAGAACAAAGTAATCTACCAAAGCCTCATGTAGGTTAACACTGCTTTGTTACAGAGATTTACACTTCTGTGATTTGCAGCAGTAGATAAACTTTTCTCAACAGTAAATCCATTGCCTGTGCCCTTTGGTCAGCAAATGACAGACTGGAAAGAAGCAAAACAAACTAAGCTGTGTTTTTAAATCTTCTGTTCAGCCGTGAACTTTTAGTTGTGCAGCACAGGCAGATTTGACTAAACAGGAAAAGTGTTCCTTTCATCTGATTAACCAAATGGAGGGAGGGATTTTCCTATAAGATTTTCAAAGTGGAAGCTAAAACTTGGAGTTTTGGAATAATTGTTGTGGTAGCAGTAATATGCAATTGGCTGAACTAATAGTTTGCTTTAAGATGTAACCACATACTGTGAATACAAAGACCTCTGAAAGCCCTGTTTCATTTTGTATAGATACAAAACACCTTGACTGATTGATTTTATGACAATCACTGCTAGCCTTTATGACACCTGTAGACCCAGCCCTTCCAGCAAAGCTGTGAAACTAACAGTTCTTGAAAGAATATTCTGTAGACTAATAAGGGAGACCTTTTCCCCCTTCCTCCTGCTTGGATGAATTTACAATACATTAAGTCTTTCAAAAAAACATTCTTATTATTATATTATAATATTATAATTTGACAAACTGAAGGATCTCAAAGTAAAGACCACCTCTATGAAGGAATACTGAAACATAGTTGGGTGGCACCCATCTTAAAAACAGCTCTGAGGAACTCTGTCAAGGAGTTCTGTAAGCTCTGTCCTAAATACGTACTTTGGGGTCTCTGGGGTTAGACAAACACCCTTCTATTCCTTAGTATTTATTTATTGAGCAGGATGGACAACCAAGTGCAAGCTGTGAAGTCTAAGGCTTCTAGTTCTTGGAGGATCTGAAGAACAACGTGTCTCTGCCTTGCACTACCCATGTCTCTCAGAAGGTACTTTAAAAGGAACTGAAAATGTACCTTACCTTGGATTCCAAGTAAATGTTGGCTAAAGACATCTTGGAAATCTTATACAGGCAGATGGAGAGTGAAACAGCGCAGAGCACAAACAACGTGTCATTAATTGCCACCCGGACAGAGACAATGATTTTTCTCTCTGAATTCTGTGTCCTCACCAATACTGCACATGTTAAGTTCACCAAGAGGAAGAGGAGACTTATGAAAAGAGAAGCCAGGTAGAGGGGCAACCTGGGAGAGTGAGGAGAAAACAGTTTTAGCGACATTGTTCAGCAAGTGTCGGTCACGAGATGGAAGCTGTAGCTCTGAGTAGTGGAAGCTGCACATGTTGGGCTGCCACAGCTGACCAGAGACCTACAGCCAAATCCAAACACTCTGGATTGCTGGAGAGATGAACAGAGCTCAGACCTCTTGCTACAGTCGTAGGAAAAGCAGTAAGTAAATAAACTAATGTCAAGCAATAAAATTTGAAAGAGTGCATCAGAGATACAACAGCACAGTTCTTACAAATCATTTAAAATACACATGTACTTCCTTAAAATATGCACTTCATGCATGGGCACAAACCATCCAACTATTTACTGGCAAGATAAACCTTGCAAAAGGTTGAGTTGTTGATCCTGGTTTTACTGCCATGAAAAGAGACTGTCAGTGCTTGCAATCAGGTTTCATATTAAATTAGGGAAAGGCCTATGCATAGGAAAAGTCTGATTTACTCGCTCCCCAGCACTGTTCTCTGCCCCTTTTCTTAAACATTTCTGTCATGGGCAACCTCTTGAAAAAACCATCAAGAAATACAAATATGCACATTGATTCTGGGTTGGCATTTTGCCATCTATGCCCGATAAAGGGTTTGTTTGCACAACCACAGGAGCAGAGTTGGAACAGAAACGTGACAGAAGCCCAGGAGCCGGACTGGTTTGTTTGCCACCCACTCAGAAGTGATACCTGCAAAATAAGCAAGCCATATACCCAAGGAAGGCTGCTTCTCTTTACTCCTACACACAGCTGCAGAGGTTTCCACAAACAAACAAACAAACAAATATAAAGAAACATATTTACATTTCAAGTGTTCGCTTATTTCATTATCTTTGTTGTCTGAGGCAATTTCTGATAGGATTTATAATCTACAGCCACAGAGCAAGTGGTTTTGGCCCTAGACCTTTATGCCTGATGTGAATTTTGAATTTGATTGTCTCTGGGGAATCAAATTGGGATTGTTTAAAAATACTTTTACCTCACAGTGATAAATGTCTTGCATGTGCTCACATCCTTTCGGGACATTATCAACCCAGTTACACAACAGAAGAGTAGTTGTCTTCTTTTCAGAGGGCAGGAAAGGAAGAGGTACACCTCTGAGAACATTCAGATGCATAATGAGGAGAACTGAAAGCCTCAAAGTGCCCGACTGTGTCAAAAAATCAGTGCCCTTCTTTCCAGCTATATCTGGCAGCAAACAAGACTGCTGTCTTTTCCTTGCTGGTCATGGAAATTCTCTCTCAAGGGGAAGATTGTGCTCATTCTTATTCTTCCAGGGCAGGACTCTGTCCTTACAGTGAGCAGCTAGAGGTAGCTCCTTTAAACCTCCCAGCCTAATGCTAGAAGCACTGCAGTTCTGGAGCTCTTCTCTTTCACAGCTTACTGTGGAGGATGCAGTTCCACTTGTAGTGTGAATATTTTATTTATCTCTACAGTTTTGGGCCGAGGGAACGGCATGGAGCTGTGCCAGGGGAGGAGCAGTGGGGGTTGGGGGCAGGGTCTGCACCACAGGGCGGTGGGCACAGCCCTGAGTGCTGGAGCTGAGGGAGTGTTGGATATCGCTCTCAGACAGAGGGTTTGGATTCAGGGTAGTGATGTGTGGACACAATGATACCTGTGGATCCCTCCCAACTGAGGACATGCTGTGATTCTATTGATATTTCAGAAGTCTTTATGTGGTGGTCACGCATCTTCCTTTCCTTCCCCTCCCAAATCCTATTTAACAGCCTCACAAGCATCTGCGTTGTTCACATGCACCCTCACTGTAGAATAAGTAAGTAAAATGCTGAGTATTTTACACAGTGTCTACTTGCAGGACAATAAGTATGCACTCTTTTTGCTCAGCTTAGTAAGAAGAAACTTCTGCTCCAGTGCAGCCTGCTTGCTGTTGATGCTGTCTCATGACCAGCCAGGCTCCTCCTTGACAGAGTTTAGCCAAAAAAATAAAAACAAAAAGCACTGTTGAGCTCTCCTGCCCACACACTCCTATACATGCCAGTGTGAGCTGCACAACTGATGGGCCATGACAGCTCTTCACATAACGAGCTTCCAACCCCCTTATTAACATGATGAGGCTGGGGAGATGGCTGCCTACTTTGACAAAAGAAGCATTGTTGCTGGAGTCCTAAATAAGCACTGACAGGGATGTAGACTGTGTCACTCATGGCAGTTTTAGGGTCTCTGCAGTTGCAGTAAGCATTGCAGCCTCACTTAAAAGCAGAATGCATCTTTATGTCTCAGCTACATGGGCACCTGCACACCATGAATAAACATTTTTGTTTGTTTGTTTCAGAAACACAGTCCCATAGAAAGAGCTATGTGTAACCTGGTTTGGTAGAGAAGGCACATGCCAGGGCTTTTCTTTTTTTCTGTCAGGCTTGGATGCATCCCTTTAGTTAGTTTTTCTTTGAGCTTAGTACCGAACACAGTGAATTTTGCCCTGATTAATGAGAAAATGTGTGAAACTACAACACTTTGTGTGTGGTTCCTCAGAAAGCATACAACATCTGAGGCTTGTGTGCAACAAGGCATAAGCACAGTAAGCCTCAACTGAACCCAGTGACTGTAAGAAATCCCTAAGCCCAGGGAGATGTGTAGGAGGACTGTTATATATGAAGCTGGGCTGGTACAGACTTGGCCATGAGCTCTTTTTGCCACAGTGACTAATATTGTAAAGGCTATGCTGAGAAAAGTTTTCTTAAGATTCTGGTCTTCTGATAGGACTTCTTCCTTATCTGAAATGACTCTGATTTATGAGACCTATGGAGTACACAGACCACAGTCCTACCTCTCTGCTGTTCTGTTTATGTTACCATGTTCCTGCCATGAAGCAGAAATGACACCAGGTAATACAGCCTCACACCTACTTAAAAACAATAAGCAAACAAAAACAAGAAACAAAAATCCAAACCCTGAACATTTAGAAGAGTCAAATACTTTACGTGTAGGCCCCAACCCCTCTAGGAAGGCCCAAGTCATCCATTTTTCATTAGCCTCTTACAATTAATACACAGGACCACTGCTGCAGGTGTGCATATATTTACATCACTTGAACTGCCCTGAAATGGGGTCAGCTACATTTATTAGGCTCTTCCAATCAGGCTAACCACATTCACATTAACAGTTTCAGATATTAAAACAAATCCCTTTACCAACAGAGCAGAATGTGAAAGATAAGGCTGGACGAGATCCAGCAGCGATCAGAGTTAGAAATGCAGTAGGCAAGAGTCAAGATGGACATAGAACTGTTGAGGGCAGGGTACTATGTGCTCACTTAGCAGACATAAAATAAACATCACAAGCTCGTGAGCTCTCTTTGCTTGAAGAAAGAATGTTTCAAGCATTTTGAAGAATAAAACCTTGCCCCAAACGCCAGTAGTGTACAAGGTTCAAAGCCTCACCTTTAAAGCCAGCCAGAAACATGTTCATGGACTTTCCCTACATCCTGACCTACCTGCAACTCAGGTGTTGCGCAAAGCTTTCCTCTTTGTTCCTCTTGGCTACATGTACCATCAGGGCCGGCACACTCTCACTTTCACTGAGGGCTGGCTGGGCACCTGGCGAGTGTGTGCAATGTTTGTCTGCCAACCCATACTCCTGGATTTCCTTCCCACAGAAACCAGAGCCCAAAGGGGGATGAATGTATTTGTATGTCATAGTGTTCACCAGTGAGCATCTGGCTCTTGCCCTTTCTGGTTTGGAATGTGGCCAAAGTATGCACACAGACCAAGTAACTTGAAAGCATTCCTGGGGCCACCAAAACAGATGCAACCTCTCAGTTTCCATTCTTAGGATTTCTGCACTAGCTGCTCATCAGCACAGAGCCCCCAACTACCAGGCAGCCTCCACACCTCACACGTCTCATACCCTCACTGCTCACCAGCCCAAGCACCACTCAGCCCAAACCTGCTCTCACTGTCTTGCCATTCTACTGAATGAGGTTTCTCAAGCACTTGCTCCATGTGATTGCTGCTCCAGCTGCATCAAAACCTAACTAGATAGCACACCTTCCAGGGCAGAGACAATCTTAGTATTTCACCTGTTGATACAGCACCAGCTTGTCCTGATTGGTCAGTAAATAAGGGGTCAAATTTCAGTTGCTAATTACTCTGCTTTCCTATCCTGATTTCAGATAGTAAACTCCTTATTTAGAAAGAAGACAACCTCTCTCTATCTCCTATTTGCCCTATCTCAGCAGTATTTCCCCTGACTGATGGTTTTAGGCATTGCCACAGTAAAGAATAATTTACTGATCTCTTCCTCAACTATCTGGACATTTAGGCCTTTTGAGGAATTTTCAAGTAGTTCCTGACAATCTCTCCTGCTCAAACAAGACTCTAAACAGATATTGCCACCTAAATGCAAAACCTTCATAATCTCAGCTCTGTGGAATTGATGTAAGCTCCCCAAAGCATCATCGTTTTGATTCCATTCTTTCTAGCTCCTTCCCTTCAGAACTCTTTTCTCAGCTCCCCAAAACTTTTAAGCCTTTTATTACTGCTGACCTCACTTCTGGTTTAAGACATACCCTGTCCCACTTTTTCCTGTTGCAATTAATATGTCACCCTGCTACCTTTACCAAAGCTCTGGGCCTGGATTCACCTGACATCCACAGTCTTTATGAACCTGTAGAAAAGTTGGCAGGGTCAGTACTTTCTGCTTGCATTTGAAATATTTCCCTTTGAAATACAGAAAATGGTGCTTGTACTGGGAACACAGACTTTGAAACATAATAGGAAGAAGCTGGCCTCAGAACCATTGTCATGAAACATTGGTATTTAAATATGAGTGGCAGAGATATGAGCATCATGAACTATCAGCGTTCCTCAAAGTACATGGCAATATTTCTTCACCACAACAAAGTTTTCCACAGTTCTCACCTGTATTTCAGTAGTTCTGGGGAATATTTTGATTTAGCCTTAAATATCACCTGCAAAACAGAAAAATACTGCATCAGACATAGGCAATGTGAGTAAAGAAAAATGCTTTGCCCACAGCGATCCTGTCTCACATGTCACATGAAATGTAATGATAGATTCACCTGTATGTCTTGTCCATGGTAGGCAAGATATAAACGAAGTATTAAGACCACTCAGCAAGAGATGATCACATACTGCTATACAAATTGTCTGCACCGTTGTTTTCACTGATATCAGTATCACATACTGATATAAAGTTTTACATCAGTATTCACAAGACCTTGTGTAATCAAGAGGTAAATAATTATTAGGTTCTTACACATCTAATGAGTACATGCCTCTCATGCAGACCAGCTCGTACTGGTAGGTTGGGTCTGGTGCTGTACGCACATGTAAATCTTGCTGGAGCACCTTGGCCTGCAATTGGCAATGTCAGTTTGCATCCATGTTGCTTCCCAAAAGGATGCCAGTGAAATTGCTTTACTTTGAGGTTTATTTAGCTTCTACTGGCTGTATGTTCACAAACAGAACAATATACTTCTACAGAGACAGCACTCAGGCACAATAGCTACCTTGCTGAAAAGAAAAAAATACTGGGACATGTAATGTAGGCAGGTAGTACTGGTCACAAGTGTTTAACCACTGTGAGGAATTGTACAGAAATACATTAGCATATTTTGCATTTTGTTTATTGAAGATAATCCAGGGAAGTATCGCTGCTTTTTCATCAGTTAGCATGGCTACTAAGCGCGCTCAGCTTATAAACCTTTCTAAATGCTTTTTTAACTCAGCAGTCACCGCTGAAGCACACTGATTACTGGTATTACAAAATATCATGCTGCATGGCTGTTCCCTACGGTTGTTTCCCAATTGATTTCTTCTCAAGTCATCCCACCTTTATCCACTTCATTTAGTATTGCATGTCTTTTAGTGAAACTTCCCTAACAGCTACTATGATTATCATGCTCTGCCAAGGAAACAGGAATTAGGTGATCACTGTGTAGGTAATAGGCACACGTCTGCCTGTCAAAATGTTTATCTATCCAAACAAAGGTGAACAAAATGGTGAAGGCTCTGGAGGGCAAGATGTATGAGCAGCAGCTGAGGTCTCTTAGGTTGTTCAGACCAGACTCAAAACAGTCTGGTCACCAAAATACTCGGAGTCAGAGACATAATCCTTCTACCACCCTCCTGAAAATCAGTGACCCAACAGAAGTAAGGCATGCTTGAAATGCATCTGATACATGACAGAATCCTGCAGGATGACCCTACACATTATCTGATTTGAGAGAGACTGCCCAGCCAAGTACCATGAGAAATGACCCCATCATGGAAACAGCCTCAGACACAGCTCAAAGTCAAGCATGAGACACAGAACAGCAGAAAATCAGGCTTCATTTGTTCCAGCACTCCTGGAACAACGTGTCATTTAGCTGCTATTCACCAGAAGCAGCTGCCTTGACTTGAAAATTACTTTTAAGACACATCAGTCTGCTTAGTACTAGCAGAACCAGGAGAGAGCACTGAGCCTCTCAGCAGCCCTTAGAAAAGTAACAGCTGAAAATAAAAGGGGAACATCGAGCAGGGAAATCTCTTAAAATATTCTGCAGCCACTGACATTATTTCCCAGTAGTTAACATCTCTGGCAATATCCCTTAGAGATGTTTCATGAACAAGACAGTCTGCAGTGAGCAGTGAGTTGTGTGGGGTCCACAAAACCTGGGAAATTCACTTGTTCCTCAATGCTCCTCCTGTACTTCCCCTAAAAGTTTGCAACCACCCCCATAATGTCACAGAATGCTGCTTTCACATCAAACATCCCGAGGCTGCCCCACTCAGCACAATCCACACAGCTAACTTAGCAAGAACCACACAGTAACGTTCCTGCTGCTTGTACAACGCAGGGCCACATCTCCCATTGTGGGATTGCTGAAGCAGATATGTATGTGGGGATGCTGGGTTTGGTGGAGCTGCCCCAACAGACAAATGCTTCTGAATTCTGTCAGAGCAAAATGAACATTAAGAAAGTACCGCACAGAAAAAGGACACTACGTAGAGGGATGGTGCTTGTGTAAGTCATGGATTCTCGTGCAAATTGACTGCCAGACAGAGACACAGGCAGCTGCATTCTGCTGCCTTTGCTTATACCAGGGATGCCTTATTTCATGAGTAACCTCACTGGAAGCAATGTGATTAGCAAGGAATAAAGGGCCATTCAGTGGGGTTACTCTGAAGTAGTCTGAAGCTGAGCTCAATATACCTCAGATGCGTGGGTGCAGACCTTTAACTCCAAAGAGCCGTGGAAGAAAAGGTTGCTCAATTGCCCCTCCCTGCAAGAGTGTTGAGAAAGCTTCCAGTCAGTATCTGAGTCATCTGAGCCAGGCTTCCAGCAAACTAGAGCAAAGAAGCTATTCCTAAGAATAGACCAAACAGCACGCGGAAGGCAGACCTCTTAAAAGAGACCTTTCAGAGAAACAGCAACCAGGAAAGTTCTGCAAAATGTCTCGCTGTTTTTCTAATGGCAAAGGGTAACTTTTCCTCCTTATTTCTTCCCCATTTCACTTTTTTTTTCTTTTTCTTTTTTTTTTCTTTTTCTGAAGGAGAACTATCCTGTTTTTGACTTTCTCTTTGCTGAAGGACTGAAAACCTCAAATGAGATTCTCACACTCCCTCCTCCACTCCCCTGAGGTATACGTCTGGCATATAAAAGGGCAGCAGTAGAAAAGCACTCCAAAAAAGACCTAGATACAGCCAGGGAAAATTCCTGTGTTTCAGGAACTGATGTAAACAGCTGACCTCAAAGGCATTTCACCAGCCCCATCAGAAGGGAGGTGGGGATGGAGGGGGGTGCCTCAGCAGAGAGCAGGGCAGGCAGACAGGGACTGGCTGCCATGACTTATGGGGGTTACAGCTGTGGTTATCAAAGTTACATCAGGAGCCACCCTGTCCATGACCAATGAAACAGGTGTCAGAGCCAGGTCATGCACTCCTAGAGCAAAAAAAAAAGTAATCTCACTGGAGCAGCTTTCAGACTTTGCTCTGATTCAGCTGTACTGATGTGCATCCAGGCACAAACCACCAGGATACCTCTGCGTCGGGCAGCTCAACTCACTTTTACTGGCTGCTCAGCTCACCAAAAGCCTCAGGTATGTGTTAAGTGCTCTCATACCTGTCCAGCCAGCCCTCTGCAGTGGAATGAGGTTCAGCTTTATTTAATAGTCCTCATTTCAAAGAGCTGTATGTGGAACACAGAGTGTACTTTTCCTTCCCAGTCCTTCTCAATATTGTCCCTCTCTTCCGCTATCACATTCCATGCAAACTAGTCCTTGTGTTCTAAAAACACAACCCAGCCTCATGCAGGCCCAAGGCCTCTCACCATCACCTTTCTTTTCCTGGGTATTTTCCAGTCCCAGGCCAACTTTCTTTCCTTCATCAATGTTTGTTCTTTCCTGTTAAATGTTCCCTCATTCCTGGATCAGATTCTGCCAAGTACACCAACTTATTCCTCTACTCCCTAAACTCTGTGTGTGTTGCAAAGCCTACTGATGTGGGCTATGACCACCTGCCATGCTCAGCCTCGTGCAGCTTGGCAAAAAAAAAGGGCTGGGGCTATTGCAGGCCCAACAGCCATGCTAAGTTTGCGTGCTTAGCCTTCCTGTTAAATTATTTTCCAGAGCAAATGAGGTCATTTCTCATGTCAGATGCTGACAGACAGCCAGTCTGCCATTTCAGTTTGTCTCCTACAGATCTAAAACAGAGGGCAGTGTTCAAAGTCAAATATATATGCTGATGCTTTACCATCTGTAGTTGGACTCGATTGTAGTTCTATGTACGTCTGAAGCACTCTGTAAACAAACCCTCTCTATTCTTTCACCGGTAGTATTACTGTTAAAATTCTGCCCAGACATACTGGAGGATAAGAATCTCTCAATTTCCTTCACAGATAACATGTAACCTGGCTCCATGGAGATAAATGCAACCTCCCTGAAAGCCTGGTGCTGGTTTCTCCCCGCCCTGCCAGGCACTTCCAGCATGGCCAGCTCCTCTCTGACTGCCTTACTCTGCACAATTTCTCCTCATTTGAAAGTCCCTGATTTTATCAGCCCTGCCTGGGAGGCAGGGTAAGTCTGGGTGCCAGAGAAAAAAAAAGGGAATATGGTTAGGGAGGAAAAAAGAGAGGTTAATCTGCCCAGAAGCCTTTCTCCACCTATACAGCCTCACAGTTCTTCAACTCAGCACCACCTTCCCCAGATCCTGGAGGAGTTCCCAAACCAATGGTTAAACCCACAGCTCAACAAGAGGCTCGCCATGCCTGCCTGCAGTGGAGGACTGGGATTTTCAGCATCCCCAGTGGCTCATGTTCTTTGGCCTCGACCTTGTTGAGCCGGTAGCTGTACATCCTAGCCTGCCTCTTTATTCCCTTGCATCCTGATCCCCAGGGAAATATAAAGCCTGAAACAGAACAAAATGAAGCAAGCCCTTCTCTGCCCACCTCCACACCAAAAAGGGCAACGTTTTATTTTGTTTCCCAAAGCCTCCTTAAACTTATGCCCACAGTACTGACCGTAAAGCCCAAAGCCCCCCTCTGGGGCTGGGAAGAGTGGAAGATTTGGGAAAGACATAAATAACAGACCATTTGACTCCTGGGGTCCTCGTTGCCTGCATTCAGCTAAAGCAGGAAACGTTTTTTTTCTGGTATATGGTGTTTGCTTTGTTGAGCAACCAAAATAAACCCATGAGAGATGCAGATGTATCTATGGGATTTTTGGTTTTAGTAGGTGGAAATGCACACTGCAGCTCTCTGTTGCATGGACCTGGGAGCTGCCCTGGCCTGGTACAACGTAGGCATTTGCAGATTTTAGGCTGCCATATTGTAAAAGTGTTGGTTCCTCTCATCTTCCTTTGAGGCTTACCTTAATAATTTTTAAGAAGACAGAAAGTTAACCTGAGAGGGAAGTTACCATTCATGTTCTTCTTTAGAAGGCAGGATACTGAATTCAGTGTTTGATTTCTGAGAGAAGGTAACATTTCACAAGCCCTACCTATAGCACCCTTTTTATTCTGCCATCAAGACCACAGCAAAGGACCCTGGCCATACCACCCCACCAAAAGAACAGTTCTCAGGAGTGGTTCTGACTCAGAACTATTTTGATTGTAGCTTTACTTTTGTCCACAGGTCCTCTGGTCTAGTCATACATCCTAGTGCATTAGAGCTTCCGCTGTATCTGATGATGGCAGTGCTCAAGGCTGAAAATAACCCCTGCTGGGCTGACGCCATCGTGGCTTATTTGCCTTGCTACACATAAGAGAGAGTCCAAATTTATGTCCTCATTGCTTTGGGATAACAATTAAAAACAGAATAATTGTGTCTAACTTTCTGTCAAGTTCAAAGGTGCTTATTATTCTGAAAAATGACCTCAGGCACTTGCCAAATGAATTTCTTCTGTTGGGCCAGGAAGATCTGCAGTACTTTTGGAATCACTTTTTTTTTCTCACCTCTATGTCTGAAAGTTTTCTTAGCAGTATTGCTTCTAGAAGTGCTGAGTGCCGGACAGCAGGTGAACACCTGCAAATTCCATGAGGTCTTCTTGCCCTCTGTTCCCATACCTTGCACTGATCACTCATTTCCCTGCAGCTAAGTTAAATAGCATGGTTTTCATGCAGTGAGACACAGCTGCAGATCCTTCTTTCTTTTCTTCTAGAGAACGAAGTATAAATGTTGCTTCTGAACAGGTCTGTGAAGTTATAAGCCATTACTGAAAACAACATTTTCTCTCCCCACCCCTTTCACACTAGTCCTTGCTTGCCTGCTGTGGAAAGCTAGATGCATTAAAAATACAGTCTTAAGAAGATGCTGAATTTCAAGCCAAACCACCTTTTAATGGCTAGAAGTAAATAACAGTGAATTAAAAATACATGCACCTATTCTGTGTCTTTACATTGCATTCCTACAATGGCTGTGCTTGTATTTCTTAAGACTTTGTTATGGTTAGGGAGATGTTTGAGATGAGATTTCACTGGGAGCAACCAGCTCTAAGGCAAACAGCACTACTAATAATATGCCTGTCTACAGCGGCTCACAATCTTTAGAGATTATGACACACATCAGAAGCTCTGAAAGCCCTGTGTAAATGTTTCAAAATCCTCACAGCAGCTCTTCGAGACAGGTAACCATGCTGCTCTTTTGAAGAGAGGCTCAGGGGAAGATCAGGAGGACTCATGGTGACAAAGCAGAAATCGTGTCAAAGACAGAAGCCAATAGCCTTGCAAGTTTTGTGTTTCCAGCCAATGTCTTGTACTTCCTTAGTGATATCAGACAGCAATGCCAAAAATAAGTTAAAAGGACAGATGTGCACATTCTGTATGCTCTCTTTTTACACCTCCCTTAAGCAAGAGGAATCAGTTCCTGATGGCACAGCCTCTGAGCACTGGCACAGATGCTGCAGAGCACAGCTCAACATGCGTGCTCTGAGCTCACTTCAGCCCTGACTTCTCCTGGATAAAAGCCAGGACACTGCACTCTCCAGACTTCCATGGCAGCCCTGCTGTGTGTCTGAGGGAAGAATCTCACCTAGGGCTATGGTTTTTTCCCAGCTGCTGTGGTGGCGATGGACTATGTGATGATGGACATTGGCCCCAGGAGAACTGCATCATTATCAAAAGTCATGGGATCAAGCATAGGTGATTAAATGCCTGAGCTGGATTTGAGTAGCGTGTAGATGAAAGGTTCCTGTAATCTCATAATATGTTTCAAGTTCTGAGGAGTGGAGTGAGCTGCACACATTTAAGGCACTGAATCCAGGGAAGTAAATCAAAGAGCAAAACTACGTACATGGTTCTAAGTAATACCCTCTGTAACTCAAATGATCCTCTTAGGGCTTTCATGCTTATGTGCTCTGCTTTTTCAGCTCTGGAATGGAGGCTTTTACAAGCAGCCTGACCTCTCCAGCCTGGCTGTTCTGATTTCACAGCCTTGCATCACTACAGAGCACTGTAAGCATTGCAGGCACTATAGAAGCACCCAAAGTGAGGCACTGAGATGGTCTCAGGCTACACATAGACATCTCATCCTGCAACCTGGTGCCAATATACCCAAGATTACCAGAAATTCTTTTGAGCAAGTCTAGCTGCAGCAACACAGATCTCTGTGCAGCCTGATGCATCCATCTTCCTAGCTGTCCGCAGCACAGATATGTTCTCAAGGTGTCTTTCAGACACCTGCTTCCTTCATAATACACCTGATTTACCTTTACATCACAGAGACCTTGAAACAGAGAGTGCACCTCTGTACAGCACCTAGCCCTTACTGGGGCCCACACTCACTGCTCTGTGTAACACAGACCATTACGGGAACTCAGGTCTACAGTAGGACTCAATCTGCATTTTGGTTGTTGATACGCAGAATAGAAATCTCCCCACTGAGAACTATCTCAGCTGACTTATGAAAAATCAGAGCAGGGAGATGCCTGCAAAATCACTGAGATTGAGGTCTGTTAAGCCAGGAGGTGTACGATGCCTAAGCTAAGCAGTAAGAACAACAGTAAAGAAAAATAACAGCACAGTATTTCGGACATAGAGCCTTTAATCCCTCCTGTATATTTTTTTTCCCTCCCTTTAAATTAAATGACACCCATTTCACAGACAATAGACACTATTTGCCATTCCTGAAATGATCACTGAAGCCTCCACTTTCTCTGTAACTCCGATTGCTTGCACACAGATCAATCATTACAGTTCCAAACTAAACTATCTGTTTTTTGCTTTGCCAAAGTTCATTAGGAAATTACATCCTTCTCACAAATCTTACAAAACAATAATTTATCCTTCCGTCAGACTTAATCAAATATCTGTTGCTTACCTGTGTGAAGTAAAGATTCATCAGGGTCAGGGTGAAAAACTGGAGGCAGACGGGGAAGCAATAGAGGAGCCAGAAGATGAAGGGGCTGAGAGAATTTGCTGTGACAAAGTCTTTGAAGTAAAATGAAAAGAGCACAGTCCTAAGAGAGGCCCAAAACAAGCACAGAAATAGAAAGACAGTTTGGTAACTGAACCTCTTGTGCCTGTAGTGAAGGACCAGCCAGAGCTGGACGTAGATGAACACAAAAAGCAGTGAATAAAAAACGGTATATACAATGGTCAGGCCCAGCTTCACGTACGGAGGGACAGCTGGCGTCAGGGTCGGTGGAAGGGTGTCATTTTTCAGTGGGTCCCACTCAGGGGCCTCCATTTGATATCAGGAATCGTCAGAATTATTTATTAAGTTTGGCTGCCGCTGCTGCCTCCTCCTCCTTCTCCTTTCATCTTCCTACAGCACAGGAATCAAGAAAATGAAAGAAAACAAGCTGCACTTCCTCTTTGGCAGCTCTCTGTGGGCTGGTAGCACATGATCACAATTCAGAATGATTCATTAGGACTGCCTTTGTCAGCAATTGGCAGGGAACAGCTCCGAACGCTGCCCTTCGCTGATGTTTGTGCACTGATCCCCACCATCCTTAAGAAACAAAGAAATGCAGCAGCCCTGAAATGGCTTAAGGCTGCCTGTTTTCCCCCTGGAAAACATTCTGGGTTTTAAATTATTTAATCCATGTTGTATTTTCTGTAAGAAGCAGGTTCTGAACGTTTCCCCAGTGGCAGCCACATTGGATCTCTGTATGATTTTTTTGTCCTGTTCCACATTTAACGAGTACTTTATTTAGCTGTGCTTTGGCAGGAACAATTTTAAGCACCTTCACCTACTCACAAAATGCAAACCACTGTAATAAGCATTTCAGCTCTGCATTGCAGATACCTTTGCTTTTCTAGCAAAATTTTGCACAACAAACCTAACACGTTTACTGTCTTTTTTTCTCCCCTCTAACACAAGACCTGTCACTAGAATGGAAGAAATGGCACATCAAAGCTTCCAGATGCACTGAGTGCAGGAAGAAATAAAACCCCCCTAAGCATCCAAATTCACCAAAGCACACATGCAGCTACAGGTTCTCTTCTTCTTGGTTGCTGCTTGTGTGTGCTATCACTGTGGCAACAAGCTGACCAGGCACTCCTCCTTGCAAGTGTGCAGACGTGCCCCTGGGATTAAATCTATACATGAATAGGTGCTATGGCAGCCTGCTGGCTTTGACTCATGGGGGTGAGAAGCGAGAACTGAAACTTGGTGGTTTAGATATCTGCAGCATGATGGCAATGCTTAATGTATCTCTAGGTCAAATATATCACTGAATAACAAGGTTTTTTTTTTTGGTTTTTTTGGTTTTTTTTTAGAGATGTTAGCTGTATGGTTGGAGTGCTGCCGTGTTCTGTTCCACCACTTACAGCAGGCTGCTTATGAGAACTGTTACCTAGAACAGTCTCTTGGGAGGACCTGGACTTTCTAGTGAGCAGTGAGAACAGATTCCTTTAGCAAGGAGGTACAATGTTTGACACAAAACACAGAGATGTTGATACTGGCAAAGGGCAATAACTATGGTAATTACACAAATTATTAATGCCTCACCATAAGAGGAGTTCAATGCTACTATTTTGCTGAAAAAGGCAATTATTTTAACTGTGCTTATGAATATAAACACAGTGCATATAAATGAGGATAATGCCTTAAAAAGATCTTCCAATGAAGCTCACCTCCCCTAAAAATATCCACACTGAGCACTTAAGACTACATCTCAAAATCCATACTTATGCACTGAAATATGAGTGGCTCGATTTTAAAGGTGCAAAGCAAAGTCAGCTCCCATTGACAGGAAGGAGACCCATGGGTTCTCACTCTCTCTGTCAATCGGGTCACTTCTACTAAGGTGCCTAGGTAAGATTTGAAGAGCCTTACCAGGAGGAGTCAGCTCTGGGAATCCTGGATGAGCAGCCCCTGGAAGCAGTGGGACGCACAGCACCAGGTGGCTGTGTAGTCTGGACAAAGTACAGGAACACAGAGCACACAGTGAGTGACGGGAAAGAGGAGTGAGGATAAGAAATGTCAAAACACTGAGAATCACATACATACACAGATACGTTACAGCTTGCACAGAAAGAGAATTTTACAACTTCAACATAAATAAACTTGGGATTTGTTTTAAATTAGCACCTGCTTCTGGATCCTGTGTATTTCTCAGATTATAAAAAGGGAAACTGATCAGTCTAGATCACAGGAAACAAAGCAGTTACTGAAGCAAAGCTTGTTAGCAAAGCTGTCTGTACTCATTAGGCAAAGATGGGAAAAATAAAGAGCCAGGACAGGAGTTTAGACAACAGGTACAACAGACAGAATAAGTACCAAAAAAAAAAAAGTTACTTAGATACACACTGGAAAGGTTCTGTCCCCCAGACCAGAAAAAACATCTCCCCTAAATTTATGCATACTTCCTTCTAGAAAAAAAAAAGGGAAAGCTTCTTCCTAGCCTTTCCCAGTTCTGCTGATAGGCCTGCCATAAGCATCCCTCCATCTCTACAACCCCAGCACACTTACACTCTATCTGGGGCCAGAGTGCGGTGACAATGAATTCAACAGGTTACACACCAGCCCCCTGCTCCCAGCACAAACATGCTGACTATACTTGTGGCTAACATTACCATGGCAGTGATCAGCCCTCTACAGTTTTTTTTCAGTAACTTATAACAACAGCTTGTGCCATAAGACTCTAATTTGGTAAATGAAAGTAGAGGCTTCCATAACACACCATCAGCAAAAACACCAGCATTTTCTGAAGTGTACAATAAAATGTGCGGAGAAGCAGGAAGATATTTCCACTCAACAAAGTGCAGGTTTCCCTTAGTGCCCCTATGGAGATGATGGCCCACTCCCAACCCACGAGCAGCGTGTTGTAAATGGATAAAGACTGCTGCTGCTCACTGTCAGGAGTTGTTAAGGGACAACAAAGAGCAGTGGTTGCACAGTGTCACAGACCTGTGTCCTTGCTGACAGTCGACCTAAACTTGGTTGAGAAACTGCTTTCAAACATTACCAGGAACTTCTTCATAGGACCACCCAGGCGGCCCTCCAGCCCTTTAAAAGTTCAGCCACTGCTGTGGAGGGATGTTAGGCAATTTCAGAGGATCTGTCTGTGTTACTGTTTTATTTTTAAGGGTCACTGTCCAAAGGAATAAACTTGAGTGGAGTTTGAGGGTTCAAAAGGTTGCTTAGCTGGGCTGTCAGGCTGCCTTTTGACTTCAAATGATCAAAAGCAGATAACAAAGTATCTGGATTCTGCAAGTGTTGCTCTGCTCCTGTGCAGAGGTCTAAGGTTCTTGTCTTTGATGTCATTTGGATTTAACAAACTTGCCAGCAAGACTGTGAGTGAATCACTATGTGCTACCATGCACCCAGCAACTTCCACCATATTGTGTGTAGAATTAAAAAGTCTTTGAGTAAGGGTTTGGCAGAAATTGGCTCCTCTAAGAAGTGAACAAAAAAAAAGTAATTTAACATTTTGTCAGATCTGGAACTATATTCACAATATATTCTATACCATGGTGTATGGTAACTGCTGAGTCACCGCCTGAACCACTGATTGAGCACCTGGGGAAAGGACCCAGTCAGCCCTGGGAGCACAGGTGAAGGCAATTCAGCTGTGTGAGCAGAAGGGGTGGAGCCTGGCTGCATCTCTCTTAGACCTCATTTCATGGCTGGCTGCCACTGGGGAGGATCTCTGGTTGGGGACCTCTTCCTTGAGGAGTTTTCTCTGTGAGCCTAGATTTTTGGAGTCAGGTGAGCATCTTTGCTTTTCTTCTGTAACACCTTTCCATTTTCACTAGTTGATTTGCCTTTACACCGTGTTGATTTTTCCAATTGTAACATGTGGTAACCCAGAGAATTTGTCCTCCATTACGCTGAGAGGCTTTTCGTTCTTTTGAGGTTTCTTGATTTCAGGTTGTATCTCTTCTAGCACCTGGCTTTTGTGGTTTAAATCTTGAGAGCAGAGTCAAGAATTGGTACGCTGTGTGACAAGGTATCAGGTTTCCTGATGAGAGCCAGGGGTCACAAAGCTGAAAAAAAACAACAGATGAGGGACCCCCTCCTAACTACAGAGTAGGTACCTTAAATAGTGCCTGCCCAACACGACAGATATATTAGCCCATAAATTCTGAAATGGTCATTTCTCATTTTTCTCTGGCTTCTGAAAACCTTACACTGGGCACTT
The DNA here is from genome assembly GCF_054131305.1 of Coturnix japonica. Classification (NCBI taxonomy): domain Eukaryota; kingdom Metazoa; phylum Chordata; class Aves; order Galliformes; family Phasianidae; genus Coturnix; species Coturnix japonica. The sequence continues at coordinate 36,909,659 of NC_140665.1, forward strand.
TTTGAATGCCACTGCATTGCAGAGAGTGATTACTTAAGCTGCCAATGGGATACTTCTGTTCTTCACTCATCATGGGCTTATCTCCAAGTCACAGACTATGTCACCATCTTTGGGATCCAGCATCTCTGTGCCATTCAATGTTTACTGATGCTGGTGAAAGCCAGACAGAGGGCTGGGAACTAGTGCTCTCAAGAGAAAAAAGGGTTCTTGTGTTGTTAAGCTTTCTCAGTGCTGGGGCACACTAGATTTCATCATTAATCCTGACTCAGACCCTCGTACTCAAAACATATCTAAATAAAGCCCTCATAATAAATCAGGATTTATTATTCTAATCTCATTTAGGTCATACAGTGGCTTACAACAGTACAAATGTAGGGTTCTAACCTATAATCCTTAAGGCAGTCAAAGCTTCCACTTGCTTCCAATGAAGTAACGTCAATGCACCAAGTGCAGGACTTCACTCTCACGTAGTTATTGGAGTAATTAAAGTAGCTTTAAAGCATGAAATCTGTGGTTTGATAACTTCATTTGATACTAGACCAGAGAAACAAATTTCTGGGAGAATTAAACACATTATTCAACAAGTAGAAACTAGAAAGGGACAGAATCCATGAACTAGATGCCTTTGTTTTATGTTGGACTTTTCCCTCTGATAGCTGATTATAAAATGATTTCAGTCTCTTCTGCAGAATTCCCCATTGCACAACATGCAATAAGAGCAGGCTTAATCTCATAGATGTAATCTTCATTCTGTGTTAGTAAGAAGTTTTGAAAACTCTGCAATTTCTGTCCATGCTGTACGTTCTTTGGAGATTAAGAGAAGGCACAACAATCTGCAGAGGTAAGATTAAAAAGTCCTGGAAAACATTTCTTCCTTTTCACTGTTTAAATAGTTCTTCCCAGCCTTCAGTTTCCTGGATGCTTCTATATCTCAGAGGCATTAAGTCTTCAGTAGCTCAAGCAGTAGACACATCCTCCTCTCTGTTAGACTTCAGTACTTCCTCTGCCTTCGGGTTTACCCATTCTTTGCCCCCTCCCATCCCCCTATAGGAAGAACACCTAAAAGAGGAACCATAGAAACTAGGTACTTCTCTGCAGTGGGAATTCCCTTAGATATTTCAGTCAGCTGGGTATCAGGTGACTGGAAAAGAGAGACCAGATGTGGTTTGAAAAAAAGGTGGAGATAGGGCAGTGCTAAGGATTGCTTACTCTTCTGTCTGGCATTTCCTCTCACCTACAACAGCTCTGCAGAGGATAGGGAACTGCTGAACTACTGCTCTGGAATGAGTTACTGCAGGATGAGGCTTCTTTGTTCACTAGTGAAACCATACACAAGGCACCTGCAAGGAGTTGAGAAACATGCAGCTCCAGGGCTGAAACAAGGGAGCAAAGAATGCTTCACAGCTGGTGCATGTTCAACACCTAACAGAGAAGGTTCAGCCAACAGCACCCTCCTGACTCCGTGTGCACTGTATGCAGTATCGCACGTTAATAGGTACGTGCTCGTGCTATTACCCTTCTGCTGCCAGCTGACTTGCACAGCCTGCTGCCATTCACTCTCCCATGACGCTCGTGCAGAACATCTCTGCCCCCAGCAGCGCCTCAAAATGTCGACGCCAGCTCAGCCGGGCCCCAGCGCAGCGTCACCACAGCTCCCCTTAGCGGCAGAGAACCGGCATGTGGCTGAGCGAGGACGTACCTGGGGAGAGAAGGAAGCGTGACCCTGCCCGAGGGCAGCTGGTGCCCTTAGGGTTGTCCACGTGTACTTGCAACATTTGGGGTTATGTAGGAGCGCTGGACCCATAGAAGCAGAGGGCTTGCTTCTGCTCATCATCTGAGAAGGACTGACCAGAGTGAGGCAGGTCACAGCTACTGTTTTTCCCCTCTGTCTCACTGTGTCCTGACAACAGCTGTTTGGGTTGGGTTTTTTTTTTTTGTACTGCCTTTGGAGATGCCCGCTTTCTCCATAAAGCTCTCCTGGAAGTGATACAGAAGCGTTTACAAGCTCCTGCCTTGAGCTGCGTGCAGACAGGCAGCTTCCTGTCCCAACCAGCAGCTCTTCCAAGCTGCTTCTGTTGCAAAGCAGTCGCCAGGATTGCTTCCTTCTTTGCTCTGCTCACTTCTAAAGGGATTAATTTCTTCATCAGTTTTGACTTGGTGGCAGAAACTGAACTGTGTCTCCTCTGCTCTGAAATCATAAAAGTACATGGCAAATAAAGTTGATGGGAGCAGGTTTAACAAAGCATTGCTTTTGTTGGAGGAAGAGTGCCAAGAATATATCATATGTTTCCAAACAGAGCTAATGCTACTCCTAACACAGTAAAAGAAAAGAGGATTTCTCCTCGAGCTGGATGATTGTGCAGACTATTTATGCTTGTTTATACTGTGACAGAACTTTGAATGCATTAGACTTGAGATGGCCCAGCTGGAAAGTTTGGCTCAGTGGGTGGATCAGAGCAGGGAACTGTAGGAGCATGGAAAGAAACCAAGGAAAATGGAATACTGAAAGAAAGAGAAAAGGAGAGTTTGAAGAAGCAGAGCTTCAGATGTTATTGTAGGAACTACATTAAAGAAAATCTCTGCTTGATGGACGGAAGTCCCATGCAGATCTCGCAGCTTTGTACAATTCTCATGAGTGGTTGAAAGATTCCAACATAGCAGAACCTTTGGCTTCTTTTCAGATGTTTCTGTCCTTATATGTTATATTAAGCATCTTTATGTAGTCATAAGAATTATATGAAGTTAACTGCTTAAAACTTAGGAGGTGGTGAAATTAAGGTTGTCAGTGCAAGCCTGATTTGAGCCCCTTTGCAAGTGCTTTTCAGTGTTACCTTCAGTGGCTCTTTCCTCACAGGATCCTTGTTTCGTTCAGTGATGAGAGTGGGGAGTACTGCAAGTGCTCTGGGAGAAACCAGGCTGTTGGGAGTGATGTAGTTGTTTGTAGGGTACAAGATATAAGAGAAGTGTGGGTTGGTAAAACAAAGGTTTGCATAAGGGCACACAAGGTTTTGTGACTATAGGCTATTTGGAATTCTTGGCCTGAGCATCACCTGGGGGATTTCAGGAAGCAGAGGATGAGGAGAGCTGAGGAGCTTTGCAGAGAGAGGGTAGAAGCAGTCCTGTGTGACACACTGTGAAAGCAGCAAGGCCAGAATGCTTTAACAGCTGGGAAGGAGGGCAGGGAGTAGGTACTTACCCTGGACATGCTTCTGTCACCTCCAGCTGTGCTGGCTTTAGTTTATTTTGGAGCAAAATCCAGTGATATAATGGCAGATTTCCAATCCTCTTATGGAACAGACAATGTGCCCTAAAAGGACCTCAGTCATTTTTGCTATTAAAACACTTTAAGAGATGCGTTTCTGTATGGAGCTGTGTTTCCTTTTAACTTTGCCATGCAGAGGATGTCTCATTGGAACTGCTGTCTTTTATTTTTCACATCTTGATGGCTCAGATTTAAAAATAAAGTAAATCTCAAGTAAATATAATGCAGCCATTTGACTAATGAATGTAAAAACATACACAACTCCAGAATACCTTAATGAACAAAACCAAGCAGCTGAATTTGAGTTTGACTATGGGATATTCTGAGGTGTGTCTTCCTTGTGCACAATAAGGAGAGCGGTTGCTTGGGTTGTCTTGTTTTTATTGGAATTTTATGCATATCAAATGGTCTGAAATACTGAGGAAGACAAAAGATAATGATGGTAAGGAACAGTGAACTTAGATATTGCAAGCTCCCAGATGAAGTTGTTGCTGTAAGTGCTATTTAGCATCCAGCTTTTTGGGGAATATACCTTTCTCAGGCACAGAGCATAGTTGATACTGCTTAATAGCTCCATAGCTACGTGCTCCTTCTGTGTTTGACTTCTCACATCGCTGCTCCTGCTTTTAACAAAGCCCATGTCTGTAGCGGCTGGAGGCAGCTGCCGGCCACGCACAGAGACAGAGCGCCCGATCGGTATGTAGAGTAAAAAGCTCTCGTTCTCCAAACTAGCAGGTCTAGCAGCGGCTCCCACCAGCTCGTTTGCTGCATTTACGGCAGAGACCAGCGGAGGGTGCTGCTGTTGCTTCCCAATCTCGGTTGCAGCAGCAAAAAGTTGGTTTGAGTCGGAAGTTTCTCTAACTTTCTATGCGTAAGGCTTGGAAACGTCAGCCCCTGGACTCGATCTGTCATGCGAACTGCTTGCATTTGTCTGAGCTGTTTCTGTGATGAAGTATATCTGCGGAGCTGCAGGATGGGGGGGTTACCTCTTTTAGTATAAATTTGGCTGTGTAGATGCTTCCTTTGTGCAAGCTGTGACTGCTTGGCTGTTCCCAAGCAATCCCCTGCCAACTTAGAAAAGTCACCTTTTAGAGGTTGCAAGATATGCAGTATTAAGTTTCTTATACTGTAGTCCATGCATATTGAAGAGCATTTGCTTGGAGCTCTAATGGTTGACTTCACAGTTGTGGGTCCTCTGATGGGAAAATCATCTGGGACCCTCAGCATCTGCTTCATTATATCTTTGATTCGAGAGAAATACAGTTTGAGCTCCTGCAGTGCTGAGAGCTATTTAACATTCACTGAGTGGATTCTGCAGGCAGAAAAAAGTTATACAAAACTACATGAAGCAGTAGTCAGTCTCAGCAAGAAGTAACTCGCAAATACTCAGCTTAAGTGTCCTATGTGCTGCTGTCTTTTTAATTGGCTCTAACCTGACCTAGATTTTGCTCTTTCTTGTGCCCAAAGAGGACGCCTGCCCCTTTCCTTCTTCAAACCCTTGTCCTTGCTCCTAGCTGGCAGCATTTCCCCCTTCACAGCCAGAGGTGCTCATTTTGATAATTCACTCTCCTTGCTGAAGGTAAGTGAGATCCTCAGTCAGAGAAGAGATATATTTGTGGTTTGGTCATAGAACATGAAGTTAGGTTTGGTCATAGTTTGCTACGTGAAACGTTCCTGATGTCAAGGTGCTATCTGGGAAAGAATAGTTCCAAGTGGAAGCTCAACTCCAATGCTTCTGTATTTGTGCTCTGCTGTCTTTGGAGAGCTGGGTGTTTGAGAAATTCCATGCTGTTGGAAGGGAGATTTGCTGCTGCTGTTGTGTGAAGTCAGCCTGTTTGTTTTACTTCGCTCTGAAACATATTTCCTGTGTTCAAAGTCATGGCGCAATTTGTAGTGATCAGAAACAGCTTGCAGATATTTAAGACCGACCTCTTAATTCTGCCTCACGAAATGGGAACTGCTGCAAAGTGTTCTGTCTTCCTATGCTCACTGAATTGTAATTTATCATATGCCCCTCCGGTCAGGCTGTCAGCTAGCAACATAATTACGTACTCACCTTAAATAAAGCTGTCTCTATAATTTACTTGCAAATTTTTTGCTTATGTCTGCCATGAGATAGCTCCCTAAATTTGTGAACCTGGTGAGCTCTCCTAAGGCTGCTGGGCTTTGGATCCCCACAGAGAGAGTTATTAAGTTGGCATTTGTCTTGGGAAGAAACACGATCTGCTCTGCCTCTGAAAGCTGCTTCTGGTGTCAGGAAACCTCCACTGAGTTTCCTGTCTTCTGGCTCGCCAGGTGGACCAGCTGCGTTCCTTTGTTGCTTTCATTTTTCTGTTTGTGGAGTAATAATGTTACTTAGGTCAAAGGGAGAGGCTTTGAGACCTGACCCAGTAATCATGAAGAGTTCTGCCACTATAAAACTGTGATTGCTGTATGAAAATCTGCTTTGAGCTGAGCTCTGCAGCAGGGAATAAGCTGCAGCAAACAGCTGCATCCAAAATGTTTCTGGATGAGGCAAAGTCCAGCGCCACACACTTCAATGACTGAATTGTACTTATTAACATGGAAGAAGCGGAGGGCAGTAGATTTCCCTCAGGAAGAGCACAATGTATTTGTTTGTTCAAAGGCTGTGGTTCTCTGCTCAGAGGATAAAATTCTCTGCTGGATCAGTTCATCGTTTTAAGGGACTGATACATTAAATATATCTTGTGCACTTATAAAAATTAATGTATTTAATGAGAAAGCAGAGAATTAAGGACCAGATTCAGATAATCTTATTTTAAACAATACTTTCCCTTTTCTAAATCACTCCCTTTATTTTAGTGCCCTTATTCATAAATAAGAATAGCCCATACTGGCAGGACTGGGGTTTGAAAGATTTATGGTGCTGGAAAACATTCAAGTGTTTTTCATGCAGGAAGTTTAAGTGAATCATAAAAGATTTTGCAATTAAAGGAAAGGGCACATGAGTTTCTCTGAGAAAGAACATATGGAATGAGAACTGGTCAATGAGCCATAAAGTGGGTCAGTCCTGGATTCCCTAAAGGTTTATAAAAGCCTGCTTTGGAAAAAGATTGGGAAGGAAGCCGGGGGAGACATAGAGGTACGGAGCTGAAGGCTGCTGGGGGGAGAGGTAGAGAAGGAGGATGTTATGATTGGTTCAGAGAGCTGATGGGGCGTTAAGAATCAAGGAAGACATGACAGTTTTGTGCTGTAAGTAGACCACAGGAGTGTAATGGTTTGCTTTATTTTTGACACGATTCTGAGAAAAATACCAAAATATTTTGTTGTGTGTCTTAGAACTACTGTAGCCTAGCAGAGGTCCCAGGCTAAAGGCTACCTAGTGTGGACACAGCTGGTGAGGTAAGTCTAGGTGTTAGCCTAAGCCTCACTGTGTCCACACTGTTTGGACACAACCAACGCTTGGTACATGGCCTCAGGAATCATGTCCTGTCTTCCTTTTAATTGGGAATATGGACTGCAAGCACAGACTGCTCTCAGCAGCCCTTTGCTGAATAAAAAAAAAAAGAAGAGTTCCTACTCTTGCTTCTGTCCTGTCACTTCTCCAATGAATAAGTTATCACAACAACCTTGCAGATTGCAAATGCTGCCTCCTTTCTCACAGGCAGCATGCTTGTTTCTGTGCACAGCTGCTTAGTGCAGATCCTCGTGTTGTTTTTATTGTACTGTGACACAGCTAGAGTGCTACGTGTTAGGCTAAAACTCTAAACTATGTTTGGGAAGAAAGGAGTGGGCCACTGTTTACATTAGTCTGCAGTTTCCAAGCAGAGTGGACGGCAATTTAAGTCTTTAGGTCAGGAAGAATAAATAGCTGTAATTCATGGAACTACTCCTGTTTTTGAGGGTCTGGACTGCTTCAGGCCAGAGGAGAGTTACAGGCTTTATACAGTTTATTTAAAGAAAAAAAAAAGAGTGAAAAATATTTTTTCAGTATGATAGATGCAATGCATGGTATGTTGCAGCCAGCTATTGGCATTATATTCAACTGATTTAAAACATGACACCTTCATGCACACAAATTAGAATTTTAGGTTAAAAATATACAGTAAATGCTTGATACTACTTATGAAGAGGTTGCTTGTGAGTTCAGTACCCAGTGTTCAGTCTGCCCAAGGATGGATGAATGCTCCTCCATCTGTGCTGGGCTTTCTCACTTTCTCACCTATCTCTACATGTGAAGATGAACTACAATCCAATGTTGAGGCTTTGCTATTACTAAGAACAGGTGTTACACGTGCTAAGTACTTCTTCCCTCAAACAGTCTTTCTGTGCTTATAAAAACCAAATTTATTCAAACTGTTGGCTTTTGCTGTACTATGGCACCATTTACTCCTAGTGAAAATCAGTTTCGGTTTTATTCACAGCTGCTCAAGGTAATATGTCCTCCTCCCTGCTGAGTTTTGCTGCCTTAGGCAATGGATTCCACTGCTAAATAAGTTTCAGAAAGAAGCCCTCTCCCTTCTGAAAGGGATCACCAGGTCACTGTGGAGAAGAATAAATTAAATTTTGTTTTTAACTTGTCATGATTATTTAGACTCACTTGAGAAACCACGTACTCTTAGAATAGCTTGGCTGCCATGAGAAACTGTGCTGGAGTGTCTGAGTTTACTAGCACTTCTGAATGTTCATAGAGAAGCTAAGTACCTTCTGTACTAACCATTTGTCACTGAATTTCCAGCCTCTGCCAGCAACAGAGCAGTGCTTGGCCTCTCTTTCCTTCTTGCTTGCCATCTAGAAGCTCTGCTGCAGGGACTCCATACCACTCCTTTCTTTTTTGTGTCCCACATTCAGCTGAAGTTCATGTTCATTGCAGTGAAAGTAAATGCCCAAGTAAAATACAAGAATAGAAAATTCAGCGATGTTAAATTCGTTTGGATGCAAGTTTAATCTGAAGTAATGGTTTAACAAGAAGTGTGTTATGTCCTCTCTCATCACTAGGCTACAAGGAGGTGATTTTTCCCTGTATTCACCATCTTTGCTCTGAAGCGCGTATTGTGAGATCTGTACAAGGCCAGGTTATTGTTCCTTTAGTTTCAGAGTAGTCAGAAGATAAAGGATACCTTTTCCATATCTGTCTTCCCACCCCATTCAGATTGCTTTTCCACATCCCATCCCATTGTTTAAAAACAACTGTTTGTTCATATTGTAATTATTTTGTTGCGTGGTCTTGCCTTTTGTCTTCCTGACTTCTGTGCATTAGAACAAACTTCAGGTCATTTCTTAGGGTCTGTTTAGAATCTTTTTTTTTTGCACAAAGCTGAACTTTTAGATAATGACAGAACAATAAGACTTGGAATAGTTAGTGATGTGCTGAGAATTTAAATAGAAGGGTAACTAGATAACTTTATAAACTATTCTAACTTTGTTACTACAAAAATTGCTGTATTTTTTTTCCGGATTAGAAAATGCGTTCTTTGGTCAATGGGCTTTAGGATATCAAAAGGATATTTTGATAAAATATCAAAAAGGAAGCAATAGAAATGGTCATGTTTTCCATGTGGCTACATGACAGATAGGAGAACAGTGGGGCTATTTTTATCTAGCCAATTTCTGTTATATTAATATTTTTTTCTATTTTATTTTCCATCTCATTTTTCCTATATTATAGACTGAGATGAAGAAAAGTGTTCATAGATCTGTGTAAGTGTAACCTCACTGCATGATGGGTAACCCTGGAATTGTAAGCATTCCCTCCAAGCAGAGGGCTTAGGTAGGGACGAAGATCCAATATTTCTCCCAAGCTTCTTCCCCCAGTGTGCACAGCTACTCATCTGTGATTGCTATGCATCACTACATCCCAGCTGACTCTCTCTTCTGTACTGACCAGGTCACTGGCCAACTGTCCCATATCCCCCACTGCTGCCCTGCTGCTCTCCAGAACAGGATATGCATTCCCAAGGAAGATTTGTTGCCTTGTAAGATCTCCCAGTGAGAGAATACGAAGGCACTTGATAATCTTTTGAACCCTGCACTGATATAGAGAGTTGCATTTAGTATTACTCATCATGTACATCTCTTCTCGAGCATTTAACAGAGCTTTAGAATTAGTCTCTTTCTGTTTTGCTGGAAAATATATATATATATATTTTTTTTTTAGCAATTGTTCCTAAATCTTGTCACCCCCACAATGATATAGGCTCATTTAGACTTGCAGAGGGAGTCTCATGATCTCCCACTCCAGAGAACAACAACCAATAATGCAAATTCATGATGCTCACTTTGCTGTCTTCCTGCAGGCCTTGCCTTTGTTTGTGACCTGATTCTCATGACCTTCCTTCTTAAAAACGTTCCTTCTCTGCAGACGTCAGTCCTGTTCTTTCCTGACATTATCACAAATGGTCAGTTCCTTCCAGTTTAGTTCTGAATGGTTAATCTGCCTTTTGATGATCCACTCACTAGAATCCTTCCTCGTTTTTGAACAGCTGATGATCGCCATGAGGACCTTGGTCTCTGAGTTCCTTCTTCCAGTCAAGATAACACAGAGGACCTTCCTGCACCCCTCCTCTTTTCACAGATCCTGGGAGGAGATTGGGGTGGTCACATAAGCCATATCTGCAGTCTTCATTTCCACAACTCCTCATATGCAACTGGTGGAAACTTCCAAATATACACATGTGCGTACCTGTTAGCTGCTGTAGTGCCACATCAACATAGCAAACTCAAGTAAAAATATCCTGGGCTGCCTCATTCCAGGATCAAATATAGAATTATTCCTTACAGTATTTTTTATTTTTCTTTTTTGCAATGTAATCAGTCTGGCTATAGTCTATTCAAAGCTTTCTGTTGTTCTGTTTCCACTATGCCTGATATCTGATTCTGCTGAAAATAGACCCTGCGGTAAGGAAACATATTCTGCTCTTTGGTTTCATGCTTTCTTTTTGTTATTTTGATCACTGCTTATCTGCACTCCCCACAACTCACTGATGCAGTTCCTCCCACTGTTTTGCAATGCCCTTCAGATACTGGAAGATGCTTCATATCTTTGATGAGAGATGGAGATCAAATTTTCTCCTCATTATCGTTCAGCCAAATACACAGTTCTGTTCTTTAACGATGCTTTGTATGCCCCTCCTTCAGATCCTCTCATCTTTTATAATGTTTCACTCCAAACCGTGTCCAGTAGTGCACTTTCTGTGAGATCTCTGATTTCCCAAGTGATCTCCAGAAAACTGTTGTCATATCCTTTTAGAAAAGGTCACTTCTGAGTAACTTGATGAAAGCTGCTCATGTACTGCGCAGGAGCTCACTGGCTGCTCTGAGAGCCACATTGCTTTGTCTGCTAGGTCTAGTTCATGATCCACTGATAATGCACTATCAATGGCATTTAAAGGGTATGCTTTGGAAGATTTTGCATGATGGATATTCTGGTGATAAGATATTATTCCATTTTGCCTCTGAAATATTTCTTCCCATCTATATTTCACTGAATTATTTTGCATTCTCCATTCTACTTGGCTATATATATATGTATGTATGTATACTCATTTTTTAAGGCTTTTATTGAAGATACTAAAAAGGAAAACTTAAATAAAATAGTTTTTAGTCTGTAGAGCTGACATTTCTCATTACTCATCACCATGGGAGATGCATACGCAGTAAACTTACTCAACAGAAACACTGCATTCCTCTTAACCTAAAAATAGACTAAACAATCACAATATACTGACTCACGAATGAAGGATTTGCTATATCGTAGCTCTCACTCTGTTTTAAATGCCCAGATGGTTAACTCTAGAGCCTTCAAATCCATTTCAGATTTACTACAAGAAGTTTCTGGCTTTCCAATGGTCCTTTCTCTCCGTATTCTGGATGTTACATTAAGGAACCATATGGATCTGGCAGGAAAACCTCACCCTCAGAATTTCCTTTCTGCGCTTTTATGTTCCTCTGGCTCAGGTTAACTTTTGTTATGAGGAAGAATGGGGTTTAGGAACAATGGGATTTATGTTTTTGTTTTGAGTATATATATAAATGTAGAAGGTGCTGGAGATGTTATAGGCTTTTATTTAGGCTTTCTCTTTGTTATGGAGCTGCATTCCAGAAGCATGGCTTGCCCTTAGCCAGGTACCCCCAAATCCACCAGTTACAAACAGGCAGGCTGTGAATACACAGAGGGGGGCTGCAGGTGAAAGTACAATGTGAACTGGATGGTGAAGAGAAAAAGAAGGCTTCTCCTTGTCCCAAAGCACCGGGCAATGCCTCTCAGCAGCTTCTTCATGAAACACAGCCACGCACTGTTGCCAGTGATGATGAAGAAACCTTCTGTGGCAATGTCACAGCATACACTTTAGACAAGATACATTTCTTACATGCTGCTGTTCTCTAGAAGTGTCTTTGTTTGAAAGCTCTAGGGAAAATGTATGAAATTCATCCATTTTCTGTTGATTCTGGGTGTTTCTCGGGAATAGGACCTGAATGTGAAACAGGAAGACGTTGAGTTTATTTCAATGCCCCATACTTCTTTTTCTGTACAACTCCTGTCATCAGTGAATTTTCATTTACAGAATGGAGGCTTTATTTACATTCTGGAAGAGACTGAAAGGAGACTTTGTCACACCCTACAGCTCCCTGAAAGGAGGTTGTAGTGAGCTAGTGGTCAGCATCCTATCCCAAGCAATATACGATAGGATGAGAGGCAATGGCCTCAAGTTGTACCAGAGAGACATTTGGGTTGAATATTAGGAAATGTTGCTTCTCAGAAAGTGTGGTGAAGGATTGGCATGGGCTGCCTGGAGGAGTGATGGAGTCACTGTCCTTGGAGGTGTTCAGGAAACATATAGACATGGCCCCATTAGTGGGAATGGGGTTGATGGTTGGATTTGGTGATCTTACTGGTCTCTTCTAACCGTGTTAATGATTCTATGCTTTCTGAGTTTTATTTTACAATTGGATGAAGCTCTGGTATGGATGAGGTTAATTTACAAAATGCTTTTCTGTGTGTTTCCTCATTTCCTTCTGGCAATGAGCAGATAGTGCCAAGGTGATTCCAGGTGTGGGGATTCCTAGGTTTGCTTTCTTGTTGTTAACTTGCTCCGTTGCAGTACGTCGGCTGTTGGTGTAGCGTTGGAGGGCACAGCAATTGTCCAACGCAGGAACTCCACCAGCTATGGGACGGGACAGAAGAGCTGGAACTTCAGCTGCAGAGCTTAACGACTTCCCCCAGATCCTGCCCCTCTGGGCCTCGGGGGGTCCTGGGTCTTCTCCCTCCTCTCAGGACCGCCCTCAGCCCGCCCCCTCCCCGCACTTATAGCGGCGAGGCTGCGCCTCCGTGTCGGGAGCCGTCGGTATGGGCGTATGGTCGTGCTGTGCCCCCTGTGCGCTGCTGGCTTTGGCGTTGCCGTTGGCGCTGCCCGCAGAGCTACTGCTGCCGCACGGCGCCGAACGCGGGGATGCGGAGCTGGAGCCCGGGGACGACGCGCGCTCGGCGGCGCTGGAGCTGGGCACGGCGCTGCGCTTCTACGGCTCCGCCGTCCGCTCCCTCTACGTGAGTGCGGGCGGGGGGGGGGGCGAGGTGTTGGCTGCGGGGTACCGAGCTCTAGCTGCCCCCTAGATCCGATCCGTCCGGCCCCGGAGTGGGCGGGTGGCGGGCTGGAGAGCGACGCGTGCGGTGCCCGTCCAGGACGAGCCCCGTCCGCAGGCACGGTCTGTACGTAGGGCCGGGCGGTATCCTGGCTGTGCTCGCGGAGGCTTTGACCCGAGAGTGGGATTGGAAAAGTTGGCTACAGTAATTCGAGTCCGATGGTTGGGACCGATCCTAATGGAGGCGCTTGAGAAACTTGGCACTTTTTAGTTCCTGTGCTTGGAACGTGCAAGACCCCCACGTGGCCGCGGTCATTCAGGGTTGGGTGTAGTTCCCACGTGCTCGAGTCTGTGCCAAAAGATTGAAGGACTCAAGCTGTGCCGGTGTGGAAAAGTGGGTGCTGTGACCTGAGGCTGGCGGTGAAGATGAAGGGTGGATGCACGAGGGTTGCTCAGCCTCCAGTTCATGGCCTCGCTTCCCAAGCTCTTGGCTGGGTCGCTGATTACCCAGCTCACATGGATATGCGCTTTTCAAGGCACAGAGGCGTTCTTGGTAGATAGAGGAGTGACCTGTGTGTCATGCACTGAGACGATAGTAGTGCTGCATCAGATAAGGGACAGAGAGGGGGCAGAGCTCCCACAGGGCAGTACGTTGGGTAACACCACCGGGTTTCCTCAGCTTGGTGATCTCAGTACCGGCCAGTGACTGCCCTGGGATTTGGGGAGCAATGTGGGTGCAGAGACCGTTCCGGAATCAGCTTTTGGGCCCTTTTAGCGTGATTGTGTGGGCCAGATCAGATCAGCAGCGGTGTTTTAGTGTCAGTCTGCATGATAACAGGAGGCTTTTATCTCGTGTTTAGTCTGTCACAAGTATTGCTCAGTGGAAGCACAGTGCAGAATGCGTGGGGGTGGAGAAAGGAGTCTGTGTGTCATGAAAGGTATTGAGCAGCCTTAAGTGCACCCCCAGAGTGCAGTTTTATTGTATGCTGGCAGTGAGTGCTTCCTGAGCTCTGTGATGACATTCAGTAAGCAGATGGTGAATATTACCAAGTTTATAAATTGAAGCTCAGTATAAAGTACATATATACTGTACATTAAAGATGTTTTTCATCAGATTTTGAGTTTTTGCAATGATATACATATTTCTGTATAATTCTGCATGATAAGTTCATGCTTCTTTATTTACAATTTTCATCTTCGGTTGGTTGAAACAGTCACGGATCACTGGATTCTCCCTGTTCCCAGCAGCTGGAGAGCCAAGCTGAGTTACCTCTACATGCAGATAAAAAGGCAAAGACCTCTGAGAAACTATTGTTTGTTATCATTGTGTCATAAAATCCCCGACAACAAAAGCTCCCTTTTCATAGCTGGCAGAGGGAATTTTTATTTAATATAAGTTGAAACATTAGACTTTCACATGCTTTATTATTCTATGCAAGCTCTATAATGCTGAACCCTATCAGTAGCCCATTCAGATCTGTTTGTTCTGATAACACACTTTTGTTCAGACTTTTCCAGTTCCAGTGGAGCTCACAGCTGTGGAAAAGCTGAACGACTGGAGGTGACTTGTTTTTAGGGATGAATCAGAGTCCATTAAGTCAAGCTTGGGGCAGTTTGTTAATTTTTGAGGTGCTTAAGTTAATCATTAGTCACATTTTAATTAGAAAGTCTTACTTATTTAAATCTACCAATGATTCTTTATACAAATAAATTCAATTGCTAAGCTCTTTATTTTTTTTATTTTTTCCTCAGAAATGTTCACATCCATAAAAAGCCTCGGAACTGGACAAGGAAAAAATGCTGTTTGTCTGAAGCATTTTGTGTTACCCACTTTTTCTTTCAGTAGAAGTACTTTGTTGCTTCTTACCTCCTTCTCACTTAATTTCTCAAGACAGGACTGTAATAGACTGTGTTTGATTTGTTCTGCTACAGACCATGAACGTATGTAAGCTATGCGTGTAATCCAGAAGTTTAACATGCTAAAAATAAATCTGTGTTAGTTCCTGTCCATTTAAACAGAATTATACCCTAAAAGGAAAGACGTGCTCTACAGCTGCCCTTTAGGCAACGCCCACCTGGTGCCTTTTTCCCCCTTTTCCTATTGATGGGAATGATCAGAGAATCACAGAACATGTGGGTTGGAGGAGACCTTTGGGGATCACCCATTCCACCCCCCTGCCAAAGCAGTTTCCCCACTGCAGGTTGCAGTTGTGCTTTAATAAAACTCAGTGCTTATTCTAAATTACCTCTCTGCATTCTGGGGTTCATGCTTTAGCATATCAGTGTGAGCTTCAAAGAAATGAAGTTTAAATCGTGTAATTTTGCTCTCTGTGCAAATATATGTATGTGCTGCTAAATGCAAAAACTAAAAACATTTTTTAGTAGTGATGAATATTTTTTTCTCTGCATTCAGATCTCTTCAGAAAGTGCTCAGCCAGTGTATTTATTTTCATTTAATAGCTTGCAAATGTTTTCTTGGTGATAGAGTACTAGCAACCAAACACTCTCCTTAACATTTAGACCTGAACCATCTCTCATTTATAAAGTAGAAATAGAAAATGAGAATGGTCAGTATTTTTGTATCCCCTGAATTACGTTACTTGTTACATTTCCGTTTTTAGCATGTTAGGCAACGAATAGTCAGAGGCATATCCCTTCAGGATGAAAAGAGGGAGACCAAACCTTAGGCCATTTCTTATGGTCTCTCTTTTGTTCAGTGACATTAACTAGTACTAATTGTGTTTTCTCTGAATGCTACTTTAAACGCCACTGTAGATGGGGGACCATGCAGGCTTGGTCTGAATGCACCAAATGTGATGAAGAGCAAGGAGTTTGTATGAAATATTTCAAACACAGGTCATCTCTCCAAAGAGTGGAAGTAGGGATGCTTGCATGCAAAAAGCATAAGCAAGAAGAAAGGAAAATTTTTGACTTAACTCTAAATTTTTGACTTTAAAGGTGGTGCATGTCTCCTTGCTGAAATGTCTTAGCAAGCAGATCTGCATAGGGGTCTTCATCTGAAGGAGAAATTACATAGCTGGGTCAGATTTGGCCATATGTCTCAATATAAGGACTCGGGACCATGAAAGTAAACAGGGAACCAGACTGAAAACAAGCGAAGTAGGAGAGACATCAGGGTATGAGTCATGGATCTGCAGAATTCCTTTTTAAAGGATTTTGTGGATGCATGATGTTTAGACGTGTGGAAAGGAAGACTTAACAAATACTTGAAGGAGATCCACTGAGGATGAGTCAAGGCACAGGGAATCCCTTTGGCTGCATGTGGATGGAGGTTGACTGGAGAAGTGCATCTGGGCCCTTCTTTTCACAGAATCACAGAATTGTAGGGGTTGGAAGGGACCTCCAGAAATCATCGAGTCCAACCCTCCTGCCAAAGTAGGTTCCCTACACCAGGTTGCACAGGTAGGTGTCCAGGAAGGTCTTGAATATCTCCAGAGAAGGAGAGTCCACCACCTCCCTGGGCAGCCTGTTCCAGTGCTCCGTCACCCTCACTGTAAAGAAGTTCTTGCACACATTCATGCAGAACTTCCTATGCTCCAGCTTATGTCCATTTCCCTTTGTCCTGTTTCCACACACAGCTGAGAAGAGTCTGGCCTCTGGTGGTTTATTCTTCTGGGACACACAATGAGTGAGATAAACCTGTGGGAAGTGGCTGGTTTAGCTTCATATCTTGTGGCACTGGCTTTGGGAATTCTGCCCCTTGACACATGCTGTCTGCATGTGTGGCAGTGGCTCTGGAGCCATAAATACCTGTCTGCACACAGGTGTTATGACCTGCCTTGCTATTAGGTCTGTATCTTCAGACCAAGAGTTTCACTTCTATTTAATACCCTTTAGGGGTGTTTGTTTGTTTGTTTCCAAGTAAGAGAAAGCCCTCCACATTGCAGTAGCAGGGCAGTTTTCCTGTAAGGGAATTTACAGAGTATCCCATATATATAAATGTTGTGACCCGAATCACACAGATGTGGGAGACAACCATTATAAACAGCATTAATCTTACAATATCCTTTCTTTTTATTAGGTTACCACAAATGGGATTATTGCAGTGAATGAACCTAAGAATGAAGATAAATATCTTGGCCAATTTCCAGTCAGTTTTGGGGCTATTGCTCCTTTTATGGCTGATCTGGATACAACAGATGGACGTGGAAATGTTTATTACAGAGAAGATTCATCCTCAGATGTCTTACAACTTGCATCAGACTATATCAAAGGGGGGTTTCCTGAAGCTGCTTTTGATCCCAGCAGTGTTGTTATTGTTACCTGGAAGCTTGTGGCTCCATACCAGGGACCCGGAGAAGATATTCCTTTGGAAGAAAAGGTGAATATTAATGAGAGCTCTAAGAATTATTGGACAAGTGTCCAGCTGATTTGTAACACTGTTATCTACTGTTTTGAAGGCTTGAATTCCTTTGTGCTTAAATTAATCCAGCGCAGTTCAGAATGAATTTTTTAGCTGAAAAAGCTGTAACAGAACACAAGCCTCTACAATTTTTCTGTAAGTGTTTTATTCATTCAGAAGAAAGTACTTGAATCTTAATATCTGACTTATTTGTATTCCCTGACATTCTTGTGCTTTAAATATTAATTTTGATGGGATAATAACTGTAATAGTGCGCTATCTCCTGCCTTCCATCTGTGGAATGCAGTCCTTTATGCTTGCATTGTTCAACAGACTCTAAAGTCATTTTGACATCAAACTATCTAAAACCTGATAAAGACTAACAGGAACTTCAGGCTGTGCATCTGTTTTGGAGAGATGACCCTGTATTCAGAAAACCTCATATTGTGTAGCTAGTATTGAATGAAGAAGCAGTTAAGGGATACTCTGTGTATTACTTGCAATCCATTTTCTCTTTCAGAATCATATTAGGTGCTGTTCAGCAGATATCTCATGTAGGTGACTGCATTATAGTTGTCCCAACTGATGGGTCTGCTTGCAATGGATGAAGCTGAGAACATTACCACAACGTGGTAATTTCTTGCACCTAGCTTGACACAACCATTCTTTTCTCAGTAATGACTTTGCACTGCTGTAGCAATGACTAGCTGATGTCTGAGCGACAGTCTTGATGGTTCCCATAGTTTGTAGGAGTTTTTAGATAGCAAAAGGCAATTGCAAAAGCATGAAAGTTGATCTTTTTTTTTATTATTTATTAAATATGCTGTTTACCAATACATTCATGTCAATTTTCTACATCTTTTCAGTTAGTTTAGTGCTTTTAAAAAAATTATTTATTTATTTATTTATTAAGACGACAGTAGAGCATGCAGTGCCTGTAATTGAGCTTAGATGTGTTATGTTGTAGGCAGCCCCTACGTTTGTGTCCTGAGAGATTTAACATACCTTTGGTAGTGCTTTCTGCTTAATGTTTATGCGTGCTGGCTGTAAAACTGCTTCAGCAGAACATAAAGTTGGATAATATTCGTGTTGTGGTTTTTTTTTTTTCCTCCTCGTAAAGTACATGACGCATTCATTATGTGTTATGAAAATTCAAAATGTTGTTTTCATGTTTTTTAAAAAAAATGTTATTTTATTGTCTGTCTTGACTGTTTTTCCATGAGTAAATGGATTTTATATATTTATTTGTTTATTTGTTTCCCACAGAGGAACACATTCCAGGCTGTTCTAGCCTCTTCTGACTCCAGTTCCTATGCTATTTTCCTTTACCCAGAAGATGGTTTGCAGTTCTATAGTGCATACTCAAAGAACGATGATGGAAAGATTCCTGCGATGGTTGGCTTTAGCCAGGCCTCCACAAACTACTACTTCTGGGAAAATCCAGGATCCTACAATGTCATTGCTAATGATGAAGACAGCATTAGAAACTTGCATAAGTATGTTTTTTTGTTTGTTTTAATTAATCAAATAGTTGCATGTTTTTCTGAATTGTATCATGACTCAGAAGGAAATAGTAAGATTCCATTAGCCATTGCATAAGAGATGGCTCAGTCTGCACCTCTGCAGAAAAAAATGCTGTCCAAACTATCAGCAGTGATTTATAGTTGAATACACTGTAGTTGTGTAATGCCATGTAGATAAGGCAATCAGCAATTTGTCCTAATATTTCTAAGCATTTTGTGTAAGATAGGAATTCCACAAAATGTGCATTTGACCATTTTGATTTGGCCTATGCTCTCTTTGATAGAAGCAGCAATGCTGGGAGACAAGGTGTCTGGGTGTTTGAGATTGGTAGCTCATCTGATACTATTGTGCCTGCCAAGGTCAGCGATATTCTGGCAAGCCTAGGGCCCAGTGAAGAAGACCAGGAGTTGACTTCAAAACCATTCAACTTAGACTATGGCTCCACTGAAATAAGACCGCAGTACATCTCCAGTAGCACGGACAGTATAGAAGAGGACCAGCACGCTACATACAGTGTTCCTCAGTTAGCTGTGGAAGACTTTATAACTTCATACCAAGATGTAACAGGAACACCTTCGACTGAATCTTTTTATCGTCATCGAGAATTCCCAACAGCAAAAGCTCCTCCTCGCCAGTTCCCAGCCCAGCAGTTCCCCCCACAGGGACCCCAGGTCATAGATGTGGAAGAATTTGATGAAACTGGTATAGGTAAGGTCTTTTATAAAGCTTGTTTTGTTCTAATACACACAGGCAGCAAAAAGATTCAGATTTTCAGACGTGACATTCTGGGTACCTTTAATGATGTTGTGCTATTCGTTTGGGACAGTTAGCTTGAATGTCACCTCAGACTCATCCTGCCAGTCTCGTAAGATAGTCCTGCAGTCTGACTCACAGGTGAGCATGTTTACAGTGCCTGTGGAACCTGATTTTCTCCTAAGGAAAGCTTCCCATGGGGATAATGGTTTTCCTGAACTTGACACATTCTTAGTAAGAAGTGATTTTTTTCCGTGCCTTTCTTTTTTAAGTTATGATATGATCTTTAATATCTTAAGTAAGTGGTTGTTCCTGGTAAAGATTTCATGATCATTTCTACTGAAGCCTGTTTTTTTTTTCCTCTCACTGATGTGAGTTACTGAATAAAGGCTGAAAATAGTGATTGCTGTAAAAATCGTTGGTTGGCGTTGGGCTTCACTGCCTCAAATTTTACAATGGCAAAATTTGCAATTCTAGGTTGCAAGGAAGTGTTTATAGAAAATTCAAAGTAGCATGACTGACTACCCAGGTATTGTTTATTGAAATAGATGGCTATTTGCATGCAATAATAGGATAAGCCAACTGGGATTACCACGTATTTGGTGCACATTCCTGGGTCCTTTACTGATGTTCTTTGTTCTGAGGTTGAAAAGGCTCCTTTTTGCTTTGGTTTGGAAGCAAGCATAGGTTGAAAAGATTGTGTGCTAGTTTCATCAGGACAGTTTGAATGCTCCGTATTAATAGAGATATAATAAGCATCTAGTATATGTCTGTTGTTTTCTGCAGTGTTCCGCTACCAGACAGACGTCCAACAGACCTGTGCTAACAATCGCCACCAGTGCTCTGTTCATGCCATTTGCAAAGATTACCCCAATGGATTTTGTTGCAGTTGTATTGCTGGATACAAAGGAAATGGCAGACAATGTGTAGCAGAAGGTAACTTTACTGAAATTTGGGTGCATATGCAGTTATTACAGTTGGTGTTATTGAATAAGGCAACCTATTTTCAGTAGTTAAAATAAGACATGGTTGCGTGGTTTTTGAAAGAGTTATCACTAGAGGTGTTTTGAAAGGTACTTTAAATGAGCTATACTTTCTAAGATTGTGGTTTTGTTTTTTAAATGAATCAAACTGGTTTAAGTAGCCGAGTGCATGAATTATGCAACTTAATGTAATTGAAATAATTTGATAGTACAGCATCCCAAGACATAGTTAGAATTAGTTGTGAAGTTACAGTGTTTTAAAATCTGATATGGTCCCCACTCTAGAAGTGGGCTGTCTAAAGGGGATGAACAAATTAACTCTGATTATCAAAGTAAAGAGCATGGCTCCTCTTTGTCTGACTCTTAAGCTTCTTTACTAAGGGGCTAATCTGATGGATTTTTGTTAGATACCCATTTCAACTTTGTTCCTGTGTAAGATCCCATAAAGGAATTTCTTGTGTATACATTTGTAATCCTTGTAGTGACTTGACTCAGAATATAGATGCATTTCAACAGCTGAACTAGCTGACTGCAAACTTGTGTTGTAGAAAGAAGGGAAGCAAAACCTACTATACAGCTTTCAGTTCATAGAACAGTTTTTCAGAGAAAGAAAAGGATTTAAGTTAATGCAACTTGAATTTGTATGCATGTAGAAAACTATATATGGTAAAAAAAATTAGTAAACCAAAGTGATTACTTCTGTATAACACTGACAGTCTTCTAACTAATTTTCTTTGAAGGCTGTTATTCTGATTGCTCTGATCACCTAGTGGTGTTAGGCTTCTAATATGGAATGAGCAAATCTACATTCAGTAGGTATTGATATGAAATGTAATCTTGTTGCTGTCAGGGATGCTTTAACAGCATCATCTGTTTACGGAGTTGTCTTTAGAGGAAAAGTTTTTAATGAGGATAAAGCGCACTTCTTGAGGCAATTTTGACTGCTTAACTAATGCCAATATACATGTAACCAAGCTAACATGCTCTTTGTAGGCAGTTTCCTGTCTGCTGAATTCAGTAGGCATTTCTTTGCTGTTCCTTTTGACACTGATATCTTTGAATGGAATGCTCTGAACTCATTCCTTGTAGAGTATTTGAGAACTGTTGTTTTGTTCTGATGCATTGCTCTCATTTCCCAGGTTCTCCTCAGAGAGTCAACGGGAAAGTCAGAGGACGAATCTTTGTAGGAAATAACCCCGTTCCAATTACATTTGAGAACACCGATCTCCACTCATATGTTGTGATGAACCATGGACGTGCCTATACTGCTATCAGCACAATCCCAGAAGCTCTGGGTTATTCTTTACTGCCTCTTGCCTCTATTGGAGGTATAATAGGGTGGATGTTTGCTGTGGAGCAGCAAGGATATAAAAATGGATTCAGCATTACTGGTAACTTCTTAATTTAAAATTGCGTTTAAAAACTATGCTGCACTTTCCCTTGTCTTGAGATAAGAAATACATATATATAAGAAAAGCAATATATGACAAAAATCTGTTTAAAGTGAGTTGAAAATTGATTGCTTTTGTTATCAGGCTTTTCACTGTTTTTCTTATTTATGTATCGGGCTTTTTATAAATATTTTTTTATTTTTAGTTTCTGTACAAGCATGTAAATTTCTTAGAGAAGAATGGATTGGCCCATTCCCATACAAGGGAGAGATTATTAAAACATACCTGATTTTTGGTTAAAGAGTGTACAGAGCTACTGAAAAACCCTGCCCCTACATCTACAAAACATCTAACATCTTAATTTCCTCATCATGCCAATGAAACAAAGCACAATGAAAGTCTGACCTCTCGAAGGTCTGAAATTCTTTGTAGAAGAAAATGTTGTATGAAATGCAAATGACCCTGCTAACTTACTTGAAGAAAGCCTCTGTTCACAAATTTAGCTTTAAAAAACTGTCCAGGGCATTATCTGTTTGTGCACATCAGTTCAAGCTGTAGGTTCAGTGGTTCAGTCTGTCATAGGAGGACAGGACAATTTTATCTTTCACAGCCCTATGCTATGAATCTACTTGAATATAACTTATTGGTTGGGAATTTTAATATTTGGGGTGTGTGTGTGTTTGAAGTTTGTTCCAGAATTTACAGCGCACATTTCTCCTGGTTTTGATTTAGAAACAGATGTAGGGGATTTTATTTTTTTGTCTTTAACTGACTGTATTCTGAATTGACATATTCTCTACAATATACAGCTTATTTGCAGTTAGTTTACTAAGAAAGATAGGGTGAGTACTTATAGCTTTCCTGAATATATTTATTTATTATAACTGCTTCTTCAGTTTTAATTTTATTTAATAGAAGCAGTTATGGTCAATAGAAAGATTCAGAAACCACCACCAGTGGTTTAACTAATACTGTTTCTGTAGGTGGGGAGTTTACACGGCAAACTGAAGTCACTTTTCTTGGCAACAATGAGAAGCTGGTTATAAAGCAGAAATTCAGTGGAATAGATGAGCATGGTCACCTTACCATCAGCACAGAAATGGAAGGCAGAGTACCTGAAGTCCCTTCTGGTGCATCAGTCCATATCGAACCTTACACTGAACTCTATCACGCCTCTAGTTCTGGTAAGATTCCCTAAGAAGGAACTGACATGTAAGTGCACAATTCTTAGAATGGAGAGAAGATCATTACCTACTAAAAGGATGTGCTTGTGACCTTCCATTTATATAATTTTTTACTCTCTTTATATTTATTTATTTATTTATTGGTTTCCAAAAGAAGGCGAATTTCGTGTGGAACAGTGCAAATATTTCTGAACTTTCTATTGAAAAAGAATGTGAGCTGATGTCTGATGTCTGAGCTGATGTTAGCTGTTCTCTTTTATTGGTCTTACATTGTCAGTGGTAGTTGTACAAATTACAGAGTTTTTTGTGGAGTCCATAGCTCCCCAGTAGGAGCTGAACTGGGATATGCCTGTAATAATGTCTGTAAATGGGCTTTAATCTTGTTCAGTGAGACCGTGCAAACCAATTACATGGCAGTTAGTGTTGTGTAAGCTGCACTTCAATGGCCGTGTCTTATGTCAGTAAGTAGGATTTATCAGTATTATTTGAGGTGAATTTGAACAACTGTCTAGTTGTTTAATTCCATTATCAGTTTCTCCTGTTGTCTCTTTAGTAATTCTCTTCCTTGTCTCAGGGATGTGGTAAGAGAGTAGTTCTTCATTTTGCTATTTACACTGGAATGTTCACCTCTTTATTTTCTTCTTCCTCAATAATATAATGTATGTCTCAACCCAGCAATAACAAAGTGATGTTGTGGTTTTCCTGCTGGTCAGCCAGCCCAGCCATCAAGTAACAATAGAGAGGAAGCAGTAAGCAGTGCTCCCAAGTGCATCTGGATAGGAGAGAGGCAGCATTTTGCTCCAGGGGCATCTTTGATTGCTACAGGTAGCTTGAAGTGGTGTAGTTGCTCTGTCACTGCTTTATATCTGCTGATGTCTGACCTTGGTGTTTGGTATTTGAGCTGCTCTTGCTGCTTTTCCTGTCCTTATGAGCAGTAAAATAGTAGAAGCAGCAGGAAGATTCAACTTTGTGCTGAACAACTTCAGAGATTTGGAGGAGTTGTTTGGGCAGATTCATCTAAAGGAACTTGTAAGTTTCTTGAGTTAATTTTTCCTTTAATTTCCTGGCAACCCATAAATTTTAGCTGAATTTTTAAATTATGTCAAGACAAGTTGTGTCCCATCCCTTACAACTGTGTCGAGCACAGAGCAAGTCTAATCAAACTCCTGTTCCTTTGCATGAAAATGGATCCACGTAGCAGTGAACATAGACTTTTGCTTTCTGTTCTGATTGGAGTATGTTGCCATGTTGCAGTGATCACTTCATCGTCCACCAGAGAGTACACAGTGACAGAGCCAGAAAGGGATGGGGTTGCTTCCACGTACACCGGTGCCTATCAGTGGCGACAGACCATCTCCTTTGATGAATGCATTCATGATGACTCTTTCCATGCTGCTTCTGCTACTCAGCAGCTCTCAGTGGACAGTATATTTGTTCTGTATAACAGAGACGAGCAAATTCTGCGATATGCTATGAGCAATTCCATTGGCCCCATCAGTGGTATGTATGAATGCAAAGTATTTCTTTCTTCCATTTCTTTTAGAGAGTTTTTTTCTTCTTTTAAATCTTTATGGTCCTTTGCCAAAGTTACAAAAAATACCAATGATACTGTCACTTGAGATTGATGTCTTGCCCATCACCAACAAGTCCCTACAAGCTTTTTGTTTTTTTCATTCATACTATAAGCAACGTCCTTCTGGACCTTATCTGAGCATCATTACTTGGGTAGACTTGTCACAGTTAAGTATGGTCTTTCTTTCCAGATGGTTCTGCTGATATTAGCCGGAATCCTTGCTACACTGGTACCCATAACTGTGACACCAACGCAGTATGTCGTGCAGGAAGCGGGAATCGTTTCTCCTGTGAATGTTCAGTTGGATTCCGTGGAGATGGAAATGTTTGTTACGGTATCAGAAGATTTTCTTTAGAAAATGTGTAATTTGGTTTCTTTGGAATGTATTGACCCTCATTTTGAAGAATTTTGAGGAATAGTAGGTTAAAGGGGTGTTGGGGTAGCTAATATATGTGCTTAATCACAGAAAGTAAGTTTGTCTCGAAGAGTCACACCTGGATATGTTTTGCTAGCTTGCAAAACATCTTTCCTACATAGTTCCTCTTCTCATAAGACTTGTGGGGACTTAACTGTAAGAAATGCAACATTCTGCAAATTCCAGTTAATATGGGTCAACTAAGTTAAAAGTTCCTAAAGGCAATGAGGAATGTACACAGGGCATGGATATTGGGACCCAATGAAATAATCTTTTTTAGGATATGCTTTGAAAATCCTTTTTATTCAAGTCTATTGGACCAAAGGTCCAAATTCTTTGTCTTGCTTTTCAGGGAAGTTTGTTTCCCAGCAATGTAATTTGTTTCTATCATCTAAGATCTTCTCTTTGTTGTACTTGACAGGATTTTGAGATGCTTTGTAAGAACAGCCCCAATGGTGAAAACTCCATGTCTTTGGTTATCTTCCTGGCAAGGAAATGCATTGCTAGGTGTACAAATCTGAACCTAAAATAAAACCTATGATAAATCATAAGCTTTTCATTATGAAGCAAATCTCTGCAGTTTAACTAAACTACAGATGGTGTCTGCTTTGTTGCACAGTTTACTAAAATCTTAAATCATTTTAGCTTCTGAGTTTGGGGTTTCTACCTCTTGTACATATATTTATTAGTAGACAATGAGATCTGGAATTAAGAGCTTTTAGCATATAAAATAATTACTATATATATACATGTATATATGTATAATGTGTTTTAGAAGCAAACTTAATGGTTATATCCCCTGTTACTTTACTCTGGATTTTAACATGATAATACACATAAATTCTGTGTATTTGTCATTTACTGTGCTAAAGAATAACCTCAGAGTTCTTTTTAATATGTTAGGCTTTGATATATGGATAACTGAAGGAGAATTCTTTCCTAAAGTTCCTGCTTATCCTGCTATCTTCTTTCCCAAAGGCTTCTCCTCCTTCCCTGGTTTCCTGGCCCACTCCTCTATAAAATCTCTCCTGTGGTTTTTGTTTGTTTGTTTTTGTGCAGATTAGCTGAGGTCGCAGTTAAATGAAAGTGTATTTTCCAGTTGCTAATTACTTTTAAGGGGTGTAGACTATCCAAGATGCAGATTAGATACACAAGCCTGCTATTATTTAACACTTGCACAGTTTCTGTTTTTCTGGTATCAGTTTTAAATGTGTTTTTATAGTAACAGGAATCCTTATATAATATTCTAGATATTGATGAGTGTTCAGAGCAACCGGGTCTGTGTGGCAGCAATGCAGTTTGCAATAACCAGCCGGGAACGTACCGATGTGAGTGTGTTGATGGATACCAGTTTGCAGCAGACGGGCGGACTTGTGTTGGTGAGTTTCACGCTTCTTAAAAGCACTGCCCACTGGTTTTTGGGCTGTTGTTCATCTTACAGAAATAGAGGATGACTTCTAGTGTCATGCTGGCTTCTAACACCAGTTGAATGTAGGAGTTTCTGCTACAGTTATCCATCAGTTTACAGCCCCTGAATGTCTTGAACCTGAGACAGGGCAGCAGCATCCTTCTTTGTGCTTATGTGGCTCGATGTGGAACTACAGCTTTTCATACCAGCTGTGTGACTCACTGTGTTAAGAAGAGAATTGTAAATGAATCCAGTTCTCATATTTGTTGACTGATGAATGGGAGGAATTGGGAGCTCCCTAAGAATTTCAGCTCTAAAGCTAATGCCGTTCTGAATAGATTATTTTGTAACCTGAATCTTACTCTGTGAAGCAGAGCAGATAAAAATGATTCTTACAATGACATCGTCTCCTCCAGAGACATGAACAGCATGTTTGTTTTCAGATCCTACGATGGAAGATTTATTTATTTATTTATTTATTTCCCTGCTGATACTGTGGTAATTTCCATATGTGTGCTGTGATGAAAGGAGCATTGTGGAGTCTGGTCCTGGTCCTGTCAACTCCCAGGAAGGAATTGCTTACGCAATCCTTGTGAAATCCTCAGTGGATTCTTACAGCAGCTGTTAATCTGTTCCTAGACGCGCTCACTGCAAACCTGCATTTTTCCTGCCCTAACATTTTTGTGGTATTTTGCCTCTTTCTTTTTCTAATATAATCGTTTCCTTTCCTCTTCTCTGGCTTAACAGGTAAGCATGGGCAAAGCTCCAGTAGCTACCTAAAATACTGTTGTGCATAAAGCAGTGCCTTCAGTATATCAGCACTGTCACTATTGAGAAAATCATGAAAAGCTGCAGGCCTGGCTCCAGCTGCTGCAGTTGGTCAAAATCTCTCCAATAGCTGACAAATGTGTTTACCTCCTAATAAGTGAGTCACATCTCCCATCTCTTGCCAAGCGATGACAGCCCTGGGTCAATGCTAGGTTAGTGTAGCAGGATATTTAATTCCCAGTGCAATGAACTGGCTGCTCAGCCAGTGTGTGAGGTGCCTCTAGGAGATGCCTTACATTTCTTCATTGAGGACTCCTTTTTATAAGCAGAACTCTTGTAGATGTTGTAGATGTTAGGCTATGACACCCATTGATCCTTTCTCCTCTGTTCTATGCTTGCAGGCATTTGAGATGCTGCAGACAGTCAATACCTTGTAAAACGTTGTTAAGTTTTAATACTGGTGTAATGGAAGAGCTTTAAAAAACAACCAAAAGCCTACACCCCCCCCCACCCCCCACCCCAAACAAAACACAGTGTCTTTGTTTCTTTTTTCTTCTCTGTTTCTTCACAGCTGTGCTCTCTACAAGCGTTTTACGAGCTTCAAACTTTGAGGAGGAAAATTCAAACTTTCACTCTTCTCTTGTGTGTCTAACCTGCAGCTGTTGAATACGCCATAAACCACTGCCTGACGGGCACACACGGCTGCGATATCCCTCAGCGTGCTCAGTGTGTGTACACTGGTGGGTCTGCCTACATCTGCACATGCCTCCCTGGTTTCTCTGGAGATGGGCGGGCCTGTGAGGGTGAGTAGTACCATTTGCTGTGGTTTTTTCATACTCTTTATTGCACAACTTGGCTCCTCATTGCAATGTCCTACAGTTACTTCTGATTTAAAACAGGGAAGATTTGTACCTTAGGTCCTGCAGGCAAGCATCATAAGCTGTCGTTCTTTACTCTCCCGCTTTTGAGTTCATTCCTCAATATTTGTGTCCCAGAAGGTCCAAAATGGGGTAGCTGCACAAATGGCAGTGGCTGCAGTTAGGGGATCTGGTCCACACCTGATGACTAAGAGACAGATAGTGCTCAGAATTCAGAATCTGTAAAAATATTGTGTTGTGTTTCATGTCAGTTGGAGTGCAGTGGGAGAGAAGCATTATCTAAATGTATCAGAAATCTTGCTAGCCAAATCCAGCCTTTCTTCTTGCATTTTGTGACTTTTCCTTTCCTCTTTCTTATGGGCATGTATTTCTAAAATACTGTGTGTATTTACAGTGCCAGTACCCATGAGAGTAGCAGGGTAGAGAGATTTGCCGACAGCCAGAGTCTAAAATACACACATGTTTTTTACTTTTCATTTCTGTATTCTTCCAAAAGTCTTTAATTCTTGACATAGGGCATAAAATAGGAGCCTGATAGTAACAAGCCAGGTTTGCACTTGAATTCTCACTCTGATTTGTATGATGTTTTCCATCATAAGGAATATTTATCAAAGACTGATCTTTTATTTTACAGATATAGATGAATGTCAGCAGGGCCGCTGTCATCCAGATGCTTTCTGCTACAACACACCTGGATCCTTCAGCTGCCAGTGTAAGGCAGGTTATCGTGGAGATGGTTTCCAGTGTGTGTTAGGAGGTAAAATTTTCTAGTTCCTAAAAATTAGAGCAGAAATGCAACTTGGGAACTGGAGGATATATATTTCTCTGGAAAAAGAATTGTATATTGTCTCACTGGGCTTTGTTCTTTCTCGTGTGCCTTGAGGTCTCAACACCAAGCTTGTGCCAATGTCTGTCTATTGACTGTTATTGCTTTTCCTGCTCAGTTATTGTTTTATGTTTTGTTTGTCTCTCCCCAGCAGCTCTCAGCTTCATGCTGATGCTATCTTTTGAATTTGCCTTATGTAATGATTTGATCACAGACTAATTTTGTTTTCCATGCACAATAGTCACATATCATAAAACACGTGGAACTGTTGGTGATGTAAATGAAATGCAGCAATTATAGGAAAAAAGAGAAGGATGAAACCAAGTATCTGTACAGTTGTATTCAGCAAGAACTAGATGCCTACTTTTCAAGTGTAGTCAGCCTGAATCCAAAAGGACTAACTCCTGGTTCTAATTAAATGTTAGGTTTTTCTCTATTTACTCAGTTTATTCTCTAGTTAGCATAAAGCTCTTTCTTTCCACACTTCGGTTTTTGTAGTTTAGTTTGGGCCTTGAAGTACTGAGGAACACTAAGGCTCAAAGTAGCATTGTTACTGTTATTTCAGTCCAAAAGCATGGCAAACAGATGATAGTTGAATACTTTCATCCAGGAAACAAACAAAGCTTACCTTTGGCTTCTGATATTCTTACTCTTGGGCTAAAGACACTACACCTCTCCACAGACTGAAACTCAAAATGTGCAATCAAGAAAAGAAGCAAAAAGCGGTAGGACTGAGGAGGGAGGCTGTCTTTGTAAATCAGCTTCTTCGCTGTTTTAATGATGTCCAAAGTACTTGATGACTCAAAGTTTAGATTTTTCTTTTTTACTGAATGATCTGCTGGCTTAAAAGTGCTTGTTTGTATGACCCAAATCTCTACCTGATGTGTTGCTGAACTTCTTTATTTCTCCTTTGCCACTTTGTCTTCCCTAATTCTGAAGATTTGACATTCTTATACAGTAGGATACTAATGCCTCAGAGCAAAGAGCTGATGGATGACTTACAGGAAAAATGAAAGAAATCACAGGGTGATTTCTGGTTTTAGATCATGTTTGCATGACTTCATCTGGTGCTCAACAGCATATGTTATGTCAAATCATTGAGTGTTTGTAGACTCTTTCCTTGTAGGTCAATTGTAGGAGGTCTGGTGGTGTTTAATTCTGAAGCTTTAGCTTTTTCCAATTTTATATCAGTCTTCCAACATTGTTTTCAACTTATTTTTCATGTGCCAACGTTCCTGCATATTTTCAGTTTAATGCTGGATGAAGGGAGAACTACCTGGTGTTTCTGACCAGAGTTAAAACATTTATATAATGATCCTGTTGATAAAAACAGGATTATTACTCCTTTAGGAGTGACTTGATGTAAGTAGCTTGAAGCAAAAACAAACCTTCTGATTCTTAAAGAAGGATTGCAGGATGAGAAATACTGTTTTCGTGTCTGGCACATTTCCCTTTGTAGCTGAATCAGATCATTTGGCAGATTGATATTTGAATTCAATCAATTCAATTCAATCAGCTCTATTACCAGGACATGTTTAATTTCTTCTAAGTATATGGGATACATTTGTTGCTGAGGACAACGCCTTTTTGCATGTTATGGTTAGTGTATCTACCCATCTGCTAAGTGTAAAGTACTGTTTTGTTGTAGCTTTATATTATTTTTCTACTTATCCTAGATGCTTCTTGATTTTGTTTTCATACTCAACATAAATGAAGCTTGAATGGAGACAGCTCCCTTTTCAGCTTGGCTACTGGACACCTTGCTGCTGGGCCTCAGCACCACACAGAATGCTTCTTCTGCAGCAGTGCTGCTGCCTCTCTGGCACCTCTTTGGCCCTTATCACTGCTTGAAGCTCAGAATGCTTGTCTGTTTTGCAGGCTGAGGCTAGGTAAATTTTTTGTGTAACAAGCTTGGCTTATTCTTTGTAAGCTGTAAGTTTTGTATCAGGAGTAGAAGACATGCTTTGGAAACACTTGCATTGTTTCTTCTTGTGAAATTCTCTGAGCAGGGAAATAAAAGTTTTATAGATGAGAAGTCTTGCTGTTGCTGAAATCCTGACTAAAGTAGGAGTATCTACATTGCCCTGCTGGTCTGTGGCAATGGCAGTGTTTATAACAAGCACGGCTACTCCTCCATTCTTTGAGAGTTAATAGAACAATAGTTGCTCTTGGAATGTCATCTTATTGCTAAAGCTTGAGTACTTTTATAACAGATATATCCAACGGCTAATCATTGCCAGTAGCTAGAGTCAAACAAGTTTCTGAAGCTGTGCAAAAAGCAGCTTAGTTTACTTTAGCACCCAATTTGTAAACCAACTTACTTCAGGATGGAGATTCCAGATGAGAATCCATTGTATTCAGATATCATTAGAGAGCCTTTCTCCCCCTTTTACCTGATAAAGTTTTGATTTAATTAGCCTCAGCCAACTAACTGAAGTTCTTCCTGGTTGTTAGTAGCATGGAAAATTTCATTCACTGGAATACTCTGTTCTTTTTGCTGTCCTTTTCCAAACAATATGTTTAATTGCTTGATTGTTTGGTGCCTTTTTTATTATATGGAACATACTATTGAATTTTACCACTGCTGAATGGCTGCTCTCAAAGCAAGGAGACTAACAAGTAAAATGGATTTGAGTTGTACATAAGTGAACGTTGTAGGAGTAAAACCGTATGTTAATGAAAGAGTTAATGATGCTGGAATGTCTCACTGCTCACAGCTATTAAGAATGTCTGTACTTCATTATTTCCTCACGCTTCATTTTTCCATTTCAAAAAACCAGATGTCTGAGTGTTTCTACCCCTGCAGACCCCAGACACTGTTTACTAAACAGAAACAAATCTGGGTTCTTGGACTGGGGTTCTGACCGTTAGAGCCATTTGCTGGTGCTCTGTACACAGTTTGTTTCACATGAAAAACACACAGGGCAATGCTGCAAGTGAAGGACTGCAAAGCAAAATGAATGGACAAAGGGCAGCGTGTTGTCTTGTTTTGTTCTCTTCCTTTTTTGGCAGTGTCTGAGAATGGCAGTTAAAATTGCTAGTGGAACTGTGATATTTGGGGAATAAATTGAGCTACATCAGAAATTTAAGAAGTACTATAGTTGCGTACCGGACAGAGATTTATTTTCACTTCTCTGTCTTTAGCTTGTGAATGAAAACCTGTTTGAACAGATATATCAGATCTTTGAAAAGTTCTGAATGCTGTTACAAACTGATTAAATTCAATATAGTGCATTAGTCCGTAATCCCTCTTGCAGGGTGGAAGAGAAGTCCCATAAATCCGTATTCTTCATCCCTCTTTCCCAGCCTCCATCTTTTTTTAAAGTCCATGGATGATCTCCTACATTACTGCTACAAGAGCTTTCCTTTATGACCAAAAGTGACTGAATGTTTGATATGGGTTTGTTTGTTTGTTTGCTTTTCACCCCAATTCTGTATATTTCTTTGCTTATGTGGGGAGTGTATATGTGTCTTATCTGGGCCACTTGCAGTATTTTGTGTTGTTTTCCAGAGTTTTAAATTCCACACTGCTAGTGGTGGTTTATAAAACAACCAAAAAATACATGTTGAAAATGTTAAATGCAAATTTATTTTTCTGAGGAAGATTATTCACAGGCTGCACCATTCCATGGAACTAGACTGGTGTGCACTGTGGCCTGCTGAGCATCACATCCTGGGCTGTCTGCATTTCTGTTCTGCACTGCAGTACTTCCTCTCTTCTTTACGCTGATCAATTTTTTGCTATCCTTCTGAACTCTGGATACCAGAGTTGGACCCAGTATTCCCTGAAGTATCTTACTAATACCATTCAGAGCAATAACATTGCTTCTCTACACCCGTGTTATGCTCCCTCACAATCCCCAGCGTAGTGCTCCCATTGAGTTAGTTACCTGCGGATGACTTTTCTTAGTTGTTGTTTTCCAAGATAAATCTCTGTCTTTAGAGACTGGTGTACATGGTGTATTTCAAGTGTAACTGTTCATTTGACTGCATGAATCAGTGTGTTGATATTAGTGAGCTCTATTCAGCCAGTAATGAGGTCTCGTCCTTCTCATCTTTTGTGTCCTATTTCTCTTCCAAATGACATGATCTGTGGTTGCTTATCTTCCTCCAGTACCCTGATGAAGAAGTGAAATCTCTTAATAGGGAAATTTAAAACCAATCTAGGATACTGTGGTAACTTGCTAGAAGTACTACTTCTTAATTACATTTTTCCACTGACTCAAATATTTCTCTTTTTTTTTTTTTAACCTTTTTTTGTTTTTAACCTGCATATTGAGTTGAGTGCTATTTAAAAAAAGATTGAGATAATGTACACTTTCCTTCAGGGTTTGATTTTATAACTTGACTCAATACTCTTTGCCACCCACACTAAAGCTGAGGCCAAATATTTTATTTGTTTGGACTGAGCTGTTCTCCAGACATTTGTATTTCTCTAATTGTCTCCAGGTGCACAGAACTTTTCCAAAGCTTTTGCTTGCATAACTTTATTATTATTATTATTATTATTATTATTATTATTATTATTATTATTATTATTATTATTATTATTATTATTATTATTATTGGTACTTTTGTGACTATCATACCTCAGTAGCCTGTAGGCACATAGGATTAATCCGCACTCTGCTGGTCTGGGTCTATTCTGAGCCATACGTAGCTAACACTGCCCTCTAGACAATGTCAAAGCGAGGAAGGAATAAATTTAAGTTTTATGTTTGATCTCCTTGTCAGACAGTTTGTGTTTCTAGCTGTCCATAGAAATCAGGAAGAGGATGTTCCCCCATAATTAGATGTCTTTCCCTCCCATTGTGCAGACTCCGTCATGTCTCAAATGTAGGGTAAAAATACCACAGATTTCTTTGTGTGGAGTGGGAATAAGTTTATTGTATTCTGTTAATTTCACTGTGCTGTTTGGTATCTGGAAGGATATATTGGTCTAGGTGACATTCCCTATTACATGACATGTAACAGCAAAGGAAGATTTATAATTTAGTCCAGACTGTTTTGTAAAATTGAAACCAGAAGAAACTGATCCCTGAATCTATTGATAATCTGGAAAATTCATCTTTCTTCTGTAATCTCTGTATTTAACACATATAGCCATTGTGTGTTATGTGTTTCTCTAGTAGTAATCCAGCTTTCAGTGCAGCCTCACTTGTGTGCCTTACCAGGAACTGAGCAATCTGTTCCTTCATTTCCTTTCTGGAGTCCAAAAGTATCAGGTGATCACTCAGATTTGATGCCTGAACTTTAAAAAGACTAATATGCATCAGAGCAGTAAGTTGTCTCATTTTCTAGGCTCTGTGGAGAACTCAGCATCTGCTTTATGTCGTGATTTTTTTCTTGCCCCTCTGAAGGGAAACTTGACTTTTAGCATTACAAAAAAACTTTATCCACTGTGTAGCCTGGCTAATCAGTCATATCTTGAAGTCCATGGGTATTTGCCAAACAAGTAGACATTTGGGGGTCACAAACTGGACAGAATGTTCTTTCTAATGTGTTTCTAGGAGAAATAATGTTTTCCAGCTTCTCTTTTATGACCTTTCAATGTAGGAAGCTGCAAGGGAGCTTCTTGTTTTGTTTTAAATTGAACAGTGAAAAATATTGAAAATTATGTAAAATCAAGGCAAATGTGTAGGATCTACATAGGACAGACTGTTTCTGAAGATACACAGATGGTATATGCCTTCTAAATTTGCATCATGTTCCTCCAATAGCGAGAATACATGTTTTATAAGTAGTGTATGGCAACTGCTAATAGAGCATAGTTATTAATTAAAGCAGAAACATTCACTGGTCTGTTTTCTTCATAGGAGTGGTAAAGACCAAATGCCAGCATGAGAAAGAAGTAGCTCTTGGAAGTGGAGGCGCTTTCTTCCAAAGAGAAATAAGAGTTGGTCAGTTCATTCCCCAGTGTGATGAACATGGGAATTACGTACCCACTCAGTGCCATGGCAGCACTGGATATTGCTGGTGTGTGGATAGGGATGGAAATGAGATTGATGGCACCAGAAGTGGCCCAGGCGTTCGACCACCATGTAAGTGGCTGAAGCACTTGTTTCTTTTGGGTGTCTCTTCTCTGATGTGCACTTTCTCCCAAACATGGGGCCCCTGAGATGTAGCACTGAGTTAGAGCAATGCAGGCTTCTCTTGAGCCAGTGACAGTATGCCTCATGCTGCAGCCCTTTGGCAATTCCATTTATGCTTTTTCTTCAGCCAGGGCATCTGGACAGCTGTGGTGAGATGGCTTTCTGACTTCTTTCCTGCTTTGAAACTGTGAGGGGCCCCTATAATTTCTGCCCTTTGGGAACCTCTGAATGTGTGGTAAATGGCTGCTGCCTCGGGAAATGAAGGATGTTCCTTCCAACATCTTCAATTGCAAAATAAGATAGGCTTTTTTGAACATTTGAAGGAAGGAGCAATTACAGAGCTGAACATGAAAAGATCTATTATGTCAGTTGCTTCTTCTCTGTCAGCAGAAGGGGAAAAAAATATCCGAAGCTTTCTGCATCTGATTAGAGTTGTTAGTGTCTACTTATCAGGCCATTCCTTCCTAAGAAGCCTGTCTGGAATTGTCTTTGTATGTAACAAGGAGCCTTGTTGCACTGCACAAGCTCATTTTGTTGCCATCTGTTTCTTTTTCTATGGACAAGGTCTGAGCACAGCTGCTCCTCCTGTTGCTATTGGGCCCTCCGTTCGACCAGACACAATTCCGCTGCCTCCAGGAACACATTTGCTTTTTGCCCAAAGTGGGAAAATTGAACATGTTCCACTGGAGGGAAACAACATGAAGAAAAATGGTGCAAAAGCACTCTTGCATATTCCAGTAAGTAACCTACTGTAAAAACTAATGCGCCTTGGAGGAGCTGCAGTGCAGACGAAAGTGATTGTTTGTCATTTTTGTTGTTTGATAATTTAAATTTCAAACTCAATTTTTATGTTTTCTTAAGATTTTGGTATCTCAGCACTTTGTCACTGAATTTTTGACCTGACTATTTGGGGAGGTAAGGGGGGAAGATAACTGAGCTATAGAAAAAGTTATTTGCTTTAAAAGAATACATCATAGGGCAAGAAATTAATATTTGTGGTCTCACATGCCTCCAGCAGTTGACTATATAAATACTGCTAACCTCACGTTTCTATTGGTGAAAAATCTAGAAGACCCGCAGGACACTCTGAACTCAAATCTTCAGACCTACCTTCTTTTGTCCAAAAAA
Source organism: Coturnix japonica (assembly GCF_054131305.1). NCBI lineage: Eukaryota > Metazoa > Chordata > Aves > Galliformes > Phasianidae > Coturnix > Coturnix japonica. Next base: position 36,945,747 of record NC_140665.1, read on the forward strand.
TCACTTCTTCCCTATTCCAGTGAGAGTATTCAAGATTTATTCGTGGAGTATTTCCAAAACTGTTATTTAATGAACTTACTTTGCTAGAACTTTGTTGTGGTAATTGATACTTTTAAGTAACTGCTGAAATGCATCGATCCATACAAAACAGCTGAATATACAGAAAGAATGAAAGGAAAAAAAGCAGATGAGGAATACTACAGCAAGATGTCAGCAAGAACTTTCTTTAAATGAACATGCATACCTCTTTGGAATAAGCTCTGTGAATAGTGTCTGCTTGTTAAAAGAAACGATTGGAAGCACTATTCTAAGCTACTGTACAGTGAGTGCCCACATCGTCCTTTTCTCTGCTTGATCTAATTTGCTTGCTGATCAACAGGACAAAGTTATTATTGGAGTCGCTTATGACTGCATGGACAAGATGGTTTACTGGACAGACATCAGCGGTCCATCGATCAGTAGAGCTAGCCTACATGGTGGGGAGCCAACGACCATCATCAGAACAGGTAACAGCACCAAGTTCTTCCTACTTCCTATTAATGGCATTAAAGACATGAATTAGATAATTCATAGGTGTTACTTGAGCTGCAGCCTTATTACAAGTGAATGTTACTCAAATAAATGATACCCAAAAGCTTTGGTGACTTAAAATGAAGAAGGATCTGTTTCCTGTGTAGTAGCACTTCATTGCAGTGCTTACACTACATTACAATCTGGGTTATGGTTTTGATAACTCTTTAATGTAGGAAAATCATGAAAGCTTTTCATCAGTCAGTGGATGTGCAGACAAAGGTGATCCAGTAAACACTGTGTAACTGGATTTTGTGAAGCTTTTGTAAAGTTCTTTGCAAGGGACCTCTGAATAGGTCTGTAATAGTTCTCTGCTGAACTGACACTTTGTTATTGACTGACTAAAAGATAAGTAACAAGAGTAGCAGCAAATTGCAGGTGTTCATGATGGAACTGGGGTATCTAAGGCTTAGAGCATTTAAAATATGAAAACATTTCTTAAAATGTTAAGAAGGAGGGACAGGTTTAGGGAACCAAGTGAATGTGGAACATGGGGGGGGGGGGGGGGGGGGGGGAGAACAAACAAACAGCAAAAGAAGCTAGAGGGAAGCACTTTTTATATACTCATTCACATCCCTGGGATCCTAGAATACTTGTAAAGTACTAGAGTTTCTTGCTTTTTATCTTTCCCAGGTACTGTCATTGAAATGTAGGAAATTAATTTAGCAAAATAATCAACAAGTTCTAAAACTCTACAATAAATTTGCTGTGGTTTTCTTTGGATGTGTTGCAAATTTCTACCTGGAGTAGAAGTATGTTTCTGAATAGCCAGTTTGTTGTTACTCCATTTCAGCTCTCAGGGGCAATGGAGAGAGGGGAGCAGCTTGGATTGTGCATTTGTCCTGGGAAGGGTTAAGGGAAAACTTAAAGCCATCCCTAATCACAGCAGCAACTATTTCTGTACAGCTTAACTGTATTTCTATACAACTTGTTGGCTGAGGAATTTGTAGAACTTCCTTTTAATCCTAACATTTTTAATTTAAGAGTGCCTCTAGAACAGTGTAAGCATATGCATGTATAACTACAGCATCAATGGGGAAAGGATCTCCAGTCTCTACCATTTGAGGATCTACTCTTCAGGGACTTTGTCATATTGTGCACTTTAAAAAGTGAAGGAAATTGCTATTGCTAAAGATTTTGTATATGTATGAATTGTTCTAATGAGACTGTGTGTGTGTGTGCTTCGAAAGCCTTGCAGTATATAAAATGTTTTTGGAATATTTGTGAAGGTTTTCTACTAAATTGGATTATTTTAGGTAACTCAGAGTGCTTACAATGTACCACTGCTGCATGGGAACCTTGTTTTTATCTGCTACAAAAACCACCTCAGAAATTATGAGATATTTTTCCATATATTGCCTTGTCATGGGATGTGTTCAGTGCTCCTGAAGAGAGATGTTGAGCAATGTTTCTCTTTACTTCCTGCATGGAAATGTTAACTGGATTTTTAATACAGAGTCAGAACAATTTATGGCTGAATATTCAGTATTGAATAACTCTGTGGTACTCAAAACTGGACCTTTAAAATTTCAGTAAATGGGAAAATGCCTCGCTCTTAGAAAGCTCATAAGAATTTATTATTTTGTTTTGATCTTTGCCTTTTTCCTCTGGAGGGCTGCAGCTGCTTTCTTCAGTTCTCACGTATTTTTGTGGAATGCACTTTTTTTTTTTGTTGTTGTTAAAGCTCTTGCAATCCAAGTTGAATTGTTCTGCAGAAACATGTTTTATTGTGGAGCCCCATCCAGTTCCCATCTATTCCTGCAGCTGTGTTGCCTGTGGAGGCTTTCTGAGCTCTGCAGCTGTGGGGGCAGGTCAGAAAGGAGAACTTCCATCTTTGTTGCAATTGCTTAAATTATGTTAGTTGTCTATCTATACAAGCCTGTCTGTTTCCAAAGAGTAGAGCCTGTGACTGTACCAGCCTTGATGGCAGTGCAGTAGGGGCACGTCTGTGTCAGTGATGCCTGTTCTTCACAGGGATCGTTTGTGTCACACACTGTTTAATGGCTTTCATAAATACACTTGAAAATTAGTAGAACACTCATTTGCCACATTCTTTTGTTGCAGGGCATTTAAGTGATGTGTAGATCCACATTTGAAAGATTTCTTGAGAGCTGGCTGGTATGGGGGGTCACTGCCTGTTTTTGGGAGTGACCACATGCAATTCTACTTATTCTGGAACTGAAATCAGACTAGAAGTGATCTGTAGTGGCTTTGGCCTCACAACATCCCACACAGCCTTCATGCTCCTTTTCAATGAATGGCTGAATGTTGAAAAGCATAGAAGCAGCTTTTCCACAGTGGCTGAATTAAACCTTGAAGAGCTATATATTTATTATGCATCTTTCATGCGAGTTAGGAATTACTAATGCTAAAGCAGAAAGGATGTTATCTGTTATTTCCTGTTGTTTTTGGAACAACTAACTATCCAAGACAAATAGTGCACATACAGTACTAAAATATGTTCCAAAAAGGATTGCTGTGCAAAAACAAAGAACAGGATCTAAATTCCATCAGTTAACTAATAGCATTATCTCTAGTTCTTCAGAACATGCTTTCTGTATTGCTTTGGCTAAGGTTATTAAAAATCCAGTTTTCAAATGAGTGCTACTTACCAAAGAAGGGGGAATATTAAATAATATATTAAATGCTATAGAATAATTCTGGATCCTGACTTGCTATGGATGGTAGAGTAGGATTCTCATAGTCTCTATTTATTTCCCTGTTATCTACTCTTATTATTTATTTTTTTTTTCCTCTTCAAGGTAAGTTTATATGCAGACTTGGGATGCATGCTGGTTTGGTTCTTATATGTATCATTCAGACAAACAGTCTGGTATAATGCATAGTATGAAACATAAGTTAGTATCTTAACTCTCTGGGCTATCTGTGCTTTAGCTACATATGACATATAGGTGAAATCTGAGGCTTATTTAAAGGATGTGTTCCCAAGGAGGGAGATGTACTAAGGGAGGCCTGGGGAAAAAGCTATTAAACTTTTCCAACTGATGTAGCTTTTATTGCCTGCAACCAGAAAACTGAAAAAAAAAATAAAATTCTCTGTTAAGAGTTGTGAATGCTTATAAGGTGAATGTTGCTAAGAAATATGATGTCTATGAATATTTTTCTCTTTTCCCTTGCAGACCTGGGAAGCCCTGAAGGGATAGCGCTAGATCATCTAGGTCGCAACATCTTCTGGACTGACTCTCAACTTGATAGAATAGAAGTGGCCAGACTGGATGGGCGCCAGCGTCGCATCCTTTTTGACACTGGCCTGGTGAACCCCCGTGCAATTGTTGTGGATCCTGTGAGAGGGTATGGATACCTTTTGAAAATACACATGCAAAGCTTAGCCTTTACAGGGGTCAAGTAAATTCTTAGCCTCAGAAAGAGCATTCAAGGGCAAAAAAAAACCACCACTGACAAATGGCCATTAATAATAAAGTGTCATTGAATTAATGGCCTTCTCTGAAGTTCACCCCTGACCACAAACTACTCTGATTGATTCCATTGTATAGTGCTTGATGTGCTGAAAAGAAAAACAGGATTTTGAATGAATCCTGCAGCTGTGTGCCAAATGTTGCTGCTTCTGCTGCTTAGCCTGCACAGATATGATGGGTGGTGGGAGGAGTGCTGTGGTTGTACGTTTTAAACAGTCCACAGAACTGTTGAAATAGAATTGGTTTTGCCTGGCATCTAGCACATAACCTAAACAAAGCATGGAAAGCATTTCTTCTTTTAATAAGAAAGAAAAGAATCTCATACAAGAAGTATGTCATTCAGTATATCTTCGGGATGTTTTGTCATTTTGATATTAAAAGGCAATTTGGTGCTTCTTATTAATGCAACTACTACTTTGGCAATGTAGGGTTATTTTTATCCTTACTATTTTATTTTTTTTTTTCCTTGATTACAACAGTCACTTGAGATCAGTCAGTCTTTATTTTTACCTATTTTTCTTCCTCTTAAGAAACCTGTACTGGACTGACTGGAACAGAGAAGCTCCTAAAATTGAAACTTCATACATGGATGGCACAAACAGAAGAATTCTTGTGAAGGATGATCTGGGATTGCCAAATGGGTTGACGTTTGATCCTTATTCCTCAATGCTGTGTTGGGTAGATGCAGGTAAACAGGTGTTGAAGTCTATCTTCATAGTATTAGTATACTACATACATCCAATTCTGAGAAGATGCACAGCCAATTAGTATTTATAGCTCTTTGGGCTACACTTTGATTTCATGCCTTGATTTTTGGCTTTAGTAGAGTCACTTCATTTGTTCGTACTACCTCTGTTGGGTTCTGAGTAAACTGAAAGATTTTAATTCTGACCAAAAAACTGTCTAGTGATGCAGCAGGTATCCCCTCCCTGGAAGCATACAGGGTCAGGATGGATGAGGCTTTGAGCAACCTGGTCTAGTGGGAGGTGTCCCTGCCTATAGCTGGGGGGTTGGAACTGGGTGATTCCTTAAAGGTCCCTTCCAACCCGAACCATTCTACGACACTATGGTCAAGAGATGAATTCTGCCATTGACTTGTTGATTATGCTTAAAGACAAAAAGTATGCTTTTAATTCTCATATAAACTTTTTTTTCCATCTTGCTGTCTTTCTCACTGTAGACTGCCAGAGATCTCTTCCTGTGGAGGTGCTTTTATACTTCAAGTCACCTTTCAAGTTAATGATAAACTAAAAAGATCAAGCTCTGTTTTTCACTGTAAGAGACTTTCTCTAGCATTTTATCACTTCCCACTCTGCTGTCTTTCTCTTTTTCCTGTCTTTTGTTCTCAAATTTGTCTCTTCTCCTTTTCTTCTCCTAATTCTGAAACCCATTAGTTAACAAAATTCTACAGGTGTTTACATTTGCTAGCAGTGTTCCTGAGCTGTGTAGTAGACTTAAAACAAGGTCTTTTTACACGTTATTTGCATCTGTAAGTTAGGTGTTCTTCTTGTAGTCTTGCCTTGGTTGCCCAAGCCAGCAATTATTTTGCAACGTGCTTACCTAGCTCAATTTAAAAATTGCCTTCCAGAGGAGGTAGAACTGGTCAGTGATTGAAGCATCCCTCCAGAATGGAGGAGACCTTCTGTCAGCTTCTACTTCAGCCTGAGGATGCTGGTTTCTGTATCTGGAGTTTCAAATTGTGAGCAATGGACATTTGTGCTTTCATAAGTTAGGCACTGTGCTGATTATATTAGCACTAAAGTGCTTTGCCATCCAGCCCTTGACACGTTTGGAGGTTTGGCATGGGAAGGCCTTTGGCTGAGCAGCAGACTGAAGAACATACAGAAGACTTTAGTCTGTTTGTGCTTGCATGTTTATGCTTATCCTTTCTTCCTCATGAAAGCTCTATTGGTCTTTGTTTTGAGCAAATTGAATTGTTTCACTTCACCAAGGTACCAAGAGACTGGAATGCATGAACCCTAATCAACTTGGTCGACGAAAGATTGTTGAAGGAATTCAGTATCCTTTTGGTGTTACAAGCTATGGGAAGAATTTGTACTACACAGACTGGAGAAGGTATGTTATCTGCTAAACAAATTATGGAGTACTTTATTCTGTTCTTCTGTCTGGTAGGAAGTGAAGCTCATACTGCATTTCTCATGTCTGACATGTCACGTATTCCTCTTCTATTTTATTTTTTTTTCTTTCTATTTCTGGCAATAGCTGTTGCAGGACAAAGTGATTCTGTAGAGCTGACCTATCAATGTTGCCACTTAAATGAGTTTTCTTCTTAGCATAATGATTTGTCCTCTCAGAAAATACATATAACACTGAGCATTATTTGGGAAATGAGTGGGAGTTAACATGTTTCCCTTAAGGCTTTAGTTGCTGTATTGTAGAGGGCAGAAATTAGTCACTCAAGGCTTTTTATGCTAGATGTTATCTGAATACTTAACTAGAAGTAAGAGGACATTTTTACTGTCTTGATGACATTTCCTTTGTGCAAGTAAACTAAAACGTTGAAATGCAATTGAGACTTTGGAGCTTACTGTGTATTTGCAAATATATATATATATCCAGTTCATGTATTTTTAACTGTCTTTCCTGGACATAAATAGTTATTTGGGTTCTATCTACAAACTCGTATACAAACAATTCTGTCACTTGCAGCAGGAAGAGCTATTAGTGTGTTTAAGGATTCCCATGCTAGAAACTAACAGCTGGGAAATGCTATTCTGGATAAATGGGAATCTGTTTAAGTTGTGTCGGTTACTGCCCTTTTGTTTCTAGGAAAAAAAATCTTCACACAGTGTTCCTTCCAAATATGAGATTCCACCTGGAATACATTGTCTGTAATCATTATGTGTAATAGCTGTGTTGCCTATGTCACAGAAACTATGGGATTGCAGAATATGTAACGCACCAAAACCACTAACAGATGTGTTCCTCTAGAGGGACATGTGTTGGAGTTACCTCCAGAGTTACTGAGTTGGCTACCTGCTACTGAATCTCATTGCTACCTAGGATGAGGGCTGTGATATGTGGACTTGAGTTGTCCATACAAGCTGAGGTTGTGGGGGATTTTTCTTCAGTCATCACTCTCTAATAGTGGGAAAAGAAGCAATTCTAGACTTCTTCCTTCTTTTGTTTTGTTTGTTTTGTCTTGTACTCCTTTATTAATCTCACTTCTGTATATTCTCTCTTGTATTTGTCAGGGATGCTGTTGTAGCTGTGGATCGCATGATTTCAGTAGAAAACGATAACTTCCAACCCCACAAGCGCTCCCGTCTCTATGGAATCACTACAGCTTTTGCTCAGTGCCCAAGAGGTAATACAAATGATCCTCAAGATTTTCCAGCTGTGCAGCATCTTAGCACATAAATGAACTGAGCCCTTCAGTGGGAGCTGTTACTGCCACCTGATGTAGGTGGTCAGTGAAGGTCCAGTTATTGCTTAGATTTCAGTCTTCAGAGAAATTAAAAATTACTTTTGTTGTTGGTGTTTTGTGTTGTTTCTTTTTTATAGTTGCCATATCCAACCAGAATAGGCAGAGGAGTCTTGTTCTATCATTAGACATGGCTAAAGCTGCTGTCTTGTCAGTATCTAACTTGAATCCTATACTTATGGCTAGGGACTTATTTAATCAAAATGGTCTTCCAGATGTCCTTAATGAGATCCAGTGTCTTTAAAATGGGAATGTTCAAAAAACAGCAGGTGGCAGAGTGGGTGGACTGATCTTTCTGTTCTCTTGAATGTTAAGCTTTTCAAATACGTTACTGAAAACCACCCTGTGAAACTTAGAAAAGAGGAATTTTGATAGCCTTTGAAATAAGCTTACTCTTTGGGAAGCAATAACACTGTCCAGTTATGTTCTTCTTTTCAAATCACTGTGATGAGAAGAGTTCTCTGTTTTGTTCTTACTATGTGGCTAGATTCATAATTGTGTTGTTTTAACTTCGGGCCTAAAAAAAACCAAACTCTAAATAGAGTATCTGCTCAAGTTATTCAGTACATACAGTAAAAACTTAATTGCATGTCTGGTTCAGAGCATTAAAATATGCACAGGAATTTCATAACTAAGAAATTAGATATTTTATTCCCAGTAGTTAATTAGCTGGTTAACTAGATAATGTTAACTACTAGTTAATAATTAATATTTCCATTGTGATAGGCACTGTATAACAAAACAACAATCTGTGCTCTAACGAGAAGGTTATATTTGTAATTTTAGGAACCTTGACATTATTTTTCGTATTGACTTCACATGTTTGTCTCTGACTGATGTCTTTTCCCTCAAATCCATTGCTTTGGGCATTCCCTCATCTTTCATTTTACCCCTCAATGTTAATGCATTCCTTCCTAAATCCCCCTATTTTGGTCTTTTTGCTAGTCATTCCTCAGTATTTTTCTAGTGGGACGGTGGGGATGAAGTCCTGTACCATTTTGAATTTGGTCCTCATTTGTTACATTTCACATTTCCTTACCCTTTCATCATTCTGATGTCTGTGACCACTCAGCCAATTTATGAAGTACATTTCTGAGCATATTTTTTGGTGTTGCCTGTTCTGCTCTGTCCTTATATCTGGACCTTTCCTTGAGGTGAATATCAGAAGCAAGGATCTGATGACTTTGATATCCCCAACATGTAGTTTCTTCTATCTCAGTTTGTTTCCCTGATGTAGTTGTGAATCTGCACATTTTGCACATGTGTTTGGATTTTATTGTGGGTTTGCTTTTGCTTTCCTTCAACATTTTTCATCTCTTCTTTTTCAGGACATAACTACTGTACAGTGAATAATGGTGGTTGTACTCACCTCTGCTTGGCTACCCCAGAAGGCCGCTCTTGCCGCTGTCCTGACAACACAGTTGGAGTGGATTGTATAGAAAGAAACTGAGCATTAATATGAGCTTTCAAGCAGCAGGCACCTTCTGGGAATGTGCCATAAACAATTCAGATCTATCAACACAATCAGGCCCTAGAGATAAGTGCTGCATGCTGTTGACTGCAAGCCACAATGCGCATATGCAGACACACAGGCAATGACTGTTTTGTAGCAGTTAGGCAAGACAGAGCCATCCAGGCTGGGTCCAATTGCATCTTAATCCTTGTAATACAATCTTTTTGCTTTGTAAGAAAGATGTGGAGGCCTTAGTTGTACTTGAGTCAGGCTAGGAAGAAGTGTGTCTTAGCGAATACAGAATGGAGTAAAGGATGGTGTGATCTTGAGACTGGATTGCACCTCAAAGCACACAGCAGTTATCTGCACAATGGCATGTTTGGCCCTTCACATATATGAAGGCTGTACTTTTAGCTGAGAAGCAGCCAGAGGGTCCTAAGGATGGATAGATGTAGGTGGGAACACCTGGTAATATCACAGATTCAATGCCTAACTGCATTTGTCCCCACTTACCAGACTTTGAATTTTCAAAACTTGAATCTCACCTTTTGACTTCTCATTACAGAAATATTTTATCCATGTGCTGTCAGGGTATTATTTACTACCCTCATGTGATCCATACCCACGGCATGTGATTCTTTAGAGTCAGGGCTGCGTAATGGCTGTGTTTGAAGTTTTTGCTGGAGTTTGAGGGATTCATTTCTCTTCCATCTGATGTAGATTCCTTTGTAGTTTCCTAAAATCCCCTAAACAAACTTTTAAATTTAGATCTCAGTTCCTGGTAGTTCATTTAAAAAAAAAAAAAAAAAAAAAAAAGAAAAGACATAGATATTAATTCATTTGGAGGTGTTTGTTTTATGAAGAGAGAGTCATATTTGTTTCCTGAGAGCTTATAAAATAATATTTCTATATTTGATTCTATAAGCCTGAAAATGATCTTTGAATTTTATTGTAGCCATCTTTCTTCTTTAGCAAACTACGTTATGCTTTCTTTGGTAAACCATAAACATGGCATTTAAAAATCTGATTTCCAGAAGGGTTGGTTGTGTCTTGGTGCTTAAAGGTAAAAATCATTATGTCCCCTTTGTGTGCCATTGCTGAGTAACAACAAGCAAAGTTGAAGCACATTTTCAGCACTATCAATGAGCTGTAGTTGGGAAGCAAAATCAAATATTCATGTTCTTAATGTCATACTAAACCAGGAGTGAAGTTAAGCTTCTTCACAGTGTGTTGGGAAACATGCTCATGTGCAAGACCACTTCTGTCAGTGTATTCTTCACAATGCTGTGATAAGAGCAGTAAGCTATTAACATTCTTATTTCCTCACTCCTTTTCCAGATGCTACAGTTAAGCTTCATAAAGAGCCAGTTCTGAGTCTCAACTGTGTGACATCTTCCTGTTTAATTGTATATTTTTCATAAAATAGCAATGTATTTAAAGGTATTTTGCTGTAACTTTTTGTAGCAATTCATTTTACTCATACACTTAATCAGGTGAATTGAAGGTGCTTGATAATTCTTTCTCCAGAATTATTCACATATCTGGTGAAATATTAAAGTTTACACTCTGTACAGGTATCTACAGTATGGTCAATAAAGAAATGTTGGTTTTTTAAGATCTTATTAATTTCCTGTTTTAAAAAGAAATGTCCTGCCTTCAGACGGAGGTGATGTGAAGTGTCTGAATTCTCTCTTGTACAAGTCTGGGTTTAGCTGACTCTTCTGTCTAGTCATCATTTTTCTTATCTGAGATGAAACAGAATAGGGCTTTTGTATTTTAAAAGCAGTAGGATTCTTTTATGCCAAACGAATATGAAAGCACTTGAAGAACAGACAGATTCCTATATTTTGTGACTTGGATGGCAAAGACCTTTTACTGGATGTTAACCTTTGTTTAACTTCATCAGGTAAACCTAACTCAGTTATACTATACTTCACACTTGTGCATTAGTGAAATACAGGAAAAGGACTACAGTAAGTGAGGGACAGAATGCTTTTCCCAGAAATGGCCTGGGTGCAGAGTTTTGTAATGGCAGGGTGCTTTATCACTTGGTGCTGCAGCATGTGAGCTGTGTGTGTGGCTGTAGGTGTGCTGTACCTGCAGGTTGAAAGCTAAGCAGTGGGGCCTGTTGGAAGTAGTGATGCTGAGGTTAAACTCCTTTGCTTTTACTCCATCAGTATGTCAGTGTCAGATCTAAATGCAGTGACCAGGATCAGGTTGTCCTGTGATTGCCAGGCAGGTCTGTTGTGATGAGGCAGACCTGTGGGCAAGCTGGGGAGCTGGTCTCTTGGCCAGGGTAAGGATCAATGGGATGCATGGCTGTAGCACAGCTCTGGAAAGGCTCAGGGTGAGAGCCTCAGCTAAAGAGCAGCCCCCAAGGGAAGGAGAGTGGCTCTCAGTGGGGCCTCTCAGAAGCAGTGTTTGAGGACAAGCTCTGCTGAGGTTTCTTTGGGCTTTCTTCATACCTCTTATCAGCCAGCTGGCCTGATATGACCAGCTCAGCTGCTAGGGAGTGTGCTCTGGGTCATGATGCTCTGGAGTTTCCTTATTGCTCTAAATGTTTGCTTCCTCATTGAGTATTGCTAAATATTTGGCCTCAAAGGTGTTTTGTGGTGTTGCATTCCTCGTTTTAATTGCAGTCTGGGGAGAACCCAATCTTTAGAGATTCTGGCATTAGCTCTTGGCGGGGTGTCTGTCTTGTGTCTGTCATCATTTTTGCAGTTAAATGTTTGCGAGTGTTTTAAATGAGAACTCACAAATGTGAATTTTCTATTTCTTCCCTCTAAACACAGAGAGTTAATAGCATCTTTTTATAACGCTGTGCTTTCTCACGCTGATGTGAATCTAATTAATTTATGGAAAATGGGATTTCTTCAAAATTAATTTATCATAATAGTCTGGGACTGTAATCATGTCAGTTTGTGTTGTGATGGTGTTGGAGGAGGTGATTGATTAAATGTAATTGTAGTTCTACTTTGTTTTCCTACCAAACAGTAGATTTCCAGGTTTTCCAGGAAAGAACAATTCATTTAATGGTTAAAGACAAAATACTTCAGACTTATTGCATTGCTAAGTGAAATGTTTTATAATTCCTTCCATTCAAATCTTCTATCACATATAAAATATTAAATGATAATGTTTAGCCATGATGTAAAAAGTTGCCAACAATTGCAGTCTGTGAAAGTCGTATCAACTCCCTGGTGAACCAATGGAGTTCTTCAGTCCCCCTTCTGTCTAAGGGTGTTTAATAATGCTGCTTCACTCACTTTTTGACTTCTTAAGAACTCTTTCCTCGTAGTAAAAGCCCAGTATGGCTTACTGAACCCCACAATCCCATCCAGTATTTTTCCAAGTTGGCAAACTGCTTACTCTGGAATTCTCCATATTGTGCAATTTTGTCACAACATATTACATTTTTACTCCTAGATATCTAATTAAGAACGACAGATGATTAGTAGGGGATAATGTCCCCTCAGTGACAGTGTCACAATGCATCAGTTTAATCTATAGTTAAATGCAAATTAGAGGAGGTGTGCTGTGCAGTCCCTGATTGACTGATCAGGGATATTGATGACTGGGGATGGGTGGTTCCTGAGCTGGGGCAGCTTCAGGGGAGGCAGAACCCTACCAGGAGCCAGCAGTGCTCAAAGAAGCAGCAAAGTAGGGCTGAGAACGTGGCGAAGGAGATCTTTTTTGCTTGGAGATCTTGCTGGTGAAAAAGATGAAATAATAATAATAAAATAGCTTGTGAAACACACATGTTTGCAGGGATTGCATCTGAGAGACACCCCCTGCTTGGCCTGTTGCCTCCAGCATCCAAGTCCCCAGCTGGGGATCTGGCAGCTGTTTGTTAAAAGATTGAACCACTTCTTTTGTTTAAATTCTGCTCCACTTGAAATCTGTCTTTTAACTGATAAATAAGTTTAGGGCAATCTGTCAGTAAAATAAGTGAAAGATTTGAAAGCTGTTTCCTACATATATACATATTGAGGACCCTGGGGCTTTGTGTGAGCAAAGAGGCTCAGCTGCCCCTGCAGCTCAGCAAGTGGAGTTCCCTGATGCTTTGTGGCAAAGCAGATGGAGCTACAGTAACATTTAATGCCTCTTAATTTATTTCTTTCCTTCTCTTCTTTCTCTTTTTTTCTTTTTTCTTTTTTTTTTTTTTTTTTTTTTTTTTCCAGGAGGATTCTGGACTTGATGCCAAGAGGAAAGCTGCTATTCTCACTTATGGCGTATTTCAGCCTTTGGCTTCTTTATTTCAAGCATCCACCAAAACCACTTTCAATTTGTGGTTCATACCAAGAGGTTGTGTCGTGAGAAACGTGGCCTGCTGTATAGATACTGATGGGTACTGATGCCACATGGTGGCTGTGTATCTGACCCAGGAACTTGTCTAGTGGCAATGAGGATGGCAATGGAAATCTTCCCAGGAGCTGTATGCAGGTTATGGAGAAAGGGCAACTGAGATGAAAGGCAACTGAAGGAGAAGCAGATCTTGAGGCAGCAGCTGCTGATCTGTGTGTAGGTGGGAGGAGCAGCTAGCATGGGGACTGTGGTGCTTTTGTAGTCAGTACACTGCTGGAGTAGTGCAAGGAAGATGAACTTGTGGAGTCACTGAGTTCTAATGGGTTTTGGAAACCATTCAAATCTCTTCCTTTCTCACTAGAGTCAAAATTTCCCACAGACCACAGCACTCTCTTTAGGCGCTGTGGTTCCTCCATGCAGAGAACAGACCTCAGCAGATAGCCCAGAAGAAAGCCAGAGCAACACAGCAATGGTCTGCCACCAATTTGCTAAACATCTCCAGCAGCTGGAATGCAGAGGTCCCTGATGATGCATTTGTAAGCATGAGATTCTTTCCCTTGTCATGTACTGAAGGCTATCCTAGTGGTTATTAACCTTTGAGCAGATGTATCTAATGTATTTTTAAGTGATTGTACTTTAATCATTTATCTTAGAGGTCTGTTGCTCTTTCAAACGTATACATCTGAGTGGAAATGGCAAACCACATAGCTAATTTCTTTCTCTAACAAACATGAGGTCCTTCTAGGTTCTTGGCTTCCAAATAGCAATGCAACCATGACACTAATTTCTTCATAACAGTAAAAGTTTGATGTGCTGCAGTCAGCATCTGTGCTTACGTGCCTTGTAACTCAGCTGTCATGATGACATGCCACAATAGCATTTTCAGCTGACCTTACTCTGAAGATTAAGTTGTTCAGCTAAACCATGGCACAACATTTGCTAGAGCCTGTAATGTATTGCACCCATCTAGTAAGATGAACTACAAAGCCTGGCATGGTCTCTGCAACAGTTAAAATGAATTTGGTCCCAGAATAAAGATTTGGTATGGTGTATCTTCTCCAGGTAGACATGTCTATGCACTATAATGGCAGAAACAGCTTCCAGCAGTGACAGATGGCTGCAGTCTACGTGTACTTACTGTGTCTGTCTGTGACTTATGCTCCAGTGTCTGGTAGATTTTACTGACTAATTTCATGGATTTAGGAGTCTATTTTGCCAGGAAAGATGTTTTTAATGTTAACCATGGATTAATACAAGGAGGAGGAAATTGTTTTTCTCAGGGGAAGTGCTGTCAGTGATTGATATGTTCCCTATGAAATCCCAGTCCCCACTGGGTGTTTCCTGGAATCCAAACTGTTTTGGATACAAATTGGCAGTACTTGCATTTGCTCAATCAGTTCATAACTTGTCTGCTGAATTAACATCTCAGGGGCAGCCACGAGGGTCTGAAAACCTCTCTAAATTGTACATTGGTTCTGATAGAGTATTATATTGGTAGTGCAACAAGAAAATTTGCATTCAGTTTTGTTCTCCAGTTCTGTGACAGATTTATATTCCTACAGTTATGCAATCAGCATTTTTTCATTTTCAGCTTGATTTTTACTAGAATGAAGAATCACAGAGGGAAGAATAGCATGTTCTTGTATAAAAAACTTCTTAAGATGTCATTTAATGAGCAACAAATGTACAACAAGTAAGAAACAGTAAAATTTTGCTCAAAAAATGTTATCAAGAAAAATATTTTCTCCTAAAGCCCCAGCTCTTATATACATGACCCCCAGTACCCTTGACTCCAAAATGGAAGTAAAATGACCAGTGCAGCACTATAAGTTTTTTTGTCTCTACTTTAAGTTTATTCAGACTGGAAGGAGCCTCTGCAATATGTCCAGTCCAGTGCCCTGCTCAAAGCCAGGACAACTTCCATGTGAGAGCAGATTGCTCAAGGCCTTCTCTTGCTGGCTTCTGAAAGCTCAGAAGATGCATTCTCCATGGCGATATCTCAGGGCTGAACCACTTTGGTGTTGAAGACCTTAAGTCCAACATTTTCTTGAAGGTTCAATGGGGCAAGAAGGACCTTCATCTAGCAGATTTATTATGCTGAAGTGAAGGTAGCATTGGTCATGGGAAAGGGAACTTTATGAAACATATTTGAACTAAGGATTCTGTCACTATAAATACTTACAAAGTATAATACAAACAAATTTATTCAACAGCAGTCTAAAACATGGTATTAAATGTGGAGATGGTTGTGTGTAGTGGAAGGCTGTGGTCAGAGATGAGATCTCTTATTTTCTGTATGTCTGGATTTCAGATTGTGGATTGGTTCCTTTCTGAGTTGCCATTGGTCCCATGAGATGGTGGGATGTTTAAAAGACAGTCAGTCTGGAACCAGGGTATCAGTCAGGAGAACACAGCTGAGTGCAGTATTCCTGCAGGCAAGTCATCACATTTGATCCTTGATGACAAGGTGTAGCATCAAGCTGTGCAATACATATAATGTTTTGAACATTTAAAACACTTCTAAATATTTCAAACCCAAACCATTTTATGATTCTGTAATTCATAATGCTCATACAGGATAAGTGCCTAACTCGTGCTTGTCTCTGCAGGTATCACTTTGAGGGAAACATGAAGGAGAGCTCTTTTAAATTACAATCAAACTGCCCTGAAATCATGGGTTTCATCTCTGACTTGAGCTTTCTTTATAAGAAGCACAGGCAGCTCGAAACACTTGTCCTTGTCGATCCCTCAGTTGATCAAAAGGTCTCAAGCTGATTTATTCTACTGTATTAATTCAGTTGTAAATCTCTCCTTTCCCTTCTGTGACACATTTAAGTAGCTTAGTTGCTGTTGTTTTGTTTTACTTGCATTGAAAGAATCCCATTTTCTAGCCGTTTTACTGCAGGTTTCAGTCTAGATTAGCTGCGGTGCTTTTCTTCCGTTGCTCCTTCTGTTGTTTTTTTCCCTTGAAGGCATAGTTTCTACCCTTGCTAGGACTGAAGTGTGCTGGTTCAGCCCATAGCTCCATGCCCTCGTTGCTTGGTGCTGAGCAGCGGAGGCCCCCTGGCGCCCGCTTTGCCAGCCGCTGGGAGCCGGGGGTGGGGGGTTGGGGAAGTGGCACGCTGTATTTCCCATGCTTCTCTCTGGGTAAAAGAGGAGTAAAAGCAGGAGAAAATGCTTCTTCCCAGTGCACGTTGTGACCAAGGTCTCGAATAAGTAACTTTTACAGTTTTATAGCATTAGTTGGCTCTGAGCATTTTTCTTCAGTGCTCTCCTACCCTTTCTTTTTCTTGCAGTTTTCCTCACATCAGAATGGCTTTACTGTAGCTGAGATTCAAGACCACACCTGAAGCTTACCAACATGCAAGAAGGATATCTCTTATTTTCAGGTTGGCTTTTATGGTCGTTATTACTAGCTTGGTTGAGCAGTGGTGGTGGTATTTGCTACTTGGATTTCTTGTTTCCGTTTTCCCCTTACTTTTAGAGAGGTCATTTTGCATTCCTTGAGCCATGGCCAGCATTGCCTTCTTTGCAGTTAGATACTGTGTAACTCATTGCTTCTGTTTATGCAAGAACCCACATCAAAGGCTTTCTCCTTCCAAGTTTTAAAGATCATAGGGAGATCAGAAATAAGACTTCAAAAAGCCAAATCTTGCTGGAAAAGCACTTACCCAAAATATCAGTAAGCTGTAAAAGTCAGCAGATCTAAGTGCTGCTTTCTGATTAATGCAGGTGCGGTGACAGTGCCCGTAACTGACACTGTTTCGTGGCACACGGCCAAAGGTCTGATTAGTGCCCAGTGTCAGTCTGTTCTTGGGTCTTATTCAAGCACTTGTGATGGGCAAAATACTGAATCTTCTTTCTGAGGATTTTCTGGTATTGGAACAAAAATGTATTAGTTGTTGTGACTGACAAATTCAGGAAAAAATACCAGTTTCTTGCCTTGCCAGTAGTTTGCAACTATCATTTGAAATGGTTTTCCAATGGATGCAGTCCTTCAGTATCTTGTTTAGGAGCAGTCTGATGTACAAAATTCAGTCATGTTCTTCAAAACAGTTACCTTCTGGCAGGGGGATGTTTTGTTTTATGGTTTTGTTTCCTTTCTTTGGCTTTTATCTGTTCTCATTTAAAAGTGCTGTCTTTTTCAACACGCAGAGCTTAAGAACAGCTCTTCAACGGAAGTATATCTTTAGTATTTGCAATACAAATTTTCCCTAATGCTTTCTTAAAACTCCACACAATCTGTTGTTTTGATACTAAGGGAGAGTAATGTCTAAAAAAGCAGAATATAGTTCAGTGTTTTGGCTGTTGCTTATACAAAGAACTGCTATGTATTTAGTGCCACTTATTTATAAATAAGGTATTTCTTTTTTCACTTCCTGCTTATGCACTGCAAACAGGATGTTAAGTGATCCATTTTGTGTTGGCATGGTGACTGACTTGAGGAGACCCTGGGCTGATAGTGTGGCTTCCTGGTATTGCTCTCTTCCCAGTAGAATAAAGGCAAATTTTAAAATGAGGTATAAATCACAGTCTTAATTGCACACAGTTGTTATATATTGTTAGTAGGCACTAAAGATCTTTTCCTGAAGTCTGCCAAGATTTTTGGATGAAAAGACCTTGCAATTTCCTGTCAAGCTTTTCCCCAACACCAATAGATCGTTACCTGTTACACACTTCCTAACTTCATCTTACTCCTCAGTCTCACCACCCTCACAGTAAAGAATTTCTTCCTAGTATCTAGTTTAAACCTACCCTCTTCCAGTTTAAAACCATTTTCCCTTGTCCTGTAGCCACGTGCCCTTATAAAAAAGAATCCCTTCATCTTTCCTGTAACCCTCCTTCAGATACCAGAAGGCTGCTGTAAGGTTCCACTGAAGCTTTCTCTTCTCCAGGCTGAAGAACCTTAGCTCTCTCAGCTTGTCCTCATAGATGAAGTGCTCCAATCCTCTGATCATTTTTGTGACACTCCTCTGTACCTGCTTCAACAGCTCCTAAACATTTGTGCTGGGGGCTCCAAAACTGGATGTAGTATTCCATGTTGGGTCTCACGAGAGTGGAGTAGAGGGACCGAATGACCTGCCTTGACCTGCCGGTCACACTTCTCTTCATGCAGTCAAGGATCTGTTTGGCCTTCTGGGCTGCCAGTGTGAACTGATGCCTTATTTTGAGCCTCATCAACCGGTGCTCCCAAATCCTTCTCCTCAGGGCTGCTCTCAAGCCCTTCTCTGCCCAGCCTGTATTTGTTGTTGACTGTCACAGCTTACTTTTGTTACTGAGTTGGAATTAGCGGGTTGTGCTGGAGAAAAATATGGTTTTGGAGAGGAATTCAATAGCACATCAGAACTTCAGTGACTTGTGAGAGGAAGATTTTTCTATGGTAACATGGGAGGCCATTTAAAATGGAAGGGCAGTAGAAAATGTGCCTCTTGTCAGGAAGAACTTGACCATGGAAGTGTTTAGAAGAATGAGCAATAAACTGGTTACAAACAAGAGGTAGATAAAGTTGAGGACGGATAGAAAAATAATTGAGAAGAGTGCCCATGATGGTTCGGGCAACACAGAAGAGTCATCGGGATCAGCAGAGAGTAGGTGAGTTGCCAAATCATGGGGTAAATGGAAATGGATGACAGTTTGAGCAGTGTTAATTATGGACCTGAGTGATGGTATTGCTGGAAGAAGGGAATGTTTCACTGGACAGGTAGAGGGAGAAGTTTCAGAAGGGAGGCTGGTGGTGTGTCCCTACCTCTAGGACACTGTGCAGCTTGTATATACAAAAGGCTTTCTCCATTTCATTAATACTTTACATAATGAACTACTAAACAATAACTGTCCTATAATACTCTACAGTCCCAGTTAGGGAGCTGTGATCCCTGGAGGATGGGTAATAAATGAAGAAAAATCACAGAGTTGCAAAATGAGCTGAAACAAAATGTCAAGCACTTTTGCAAAGAATTCTCTGTTCCCTTCCAAGGAATGCTGAGGTTTGAGCTCTGCACTGTTGGGTGTTTTCACTACATATTTTGGCTGGTGGCATTGTTAACCCTTCTTTTGCATTTCCAGTCTTAAAATCTGCTGTCTAGTAAAGAAAAAGCAAAGAGGCTGGAGTTTAGCTGGAGAGGAAATATTTAAGACCAGAACTCACATACTTCTTCTCAATAGTAAATGGCAGCACTCTGCAGCTCTGTCTTCACACTGATAAATCAAGGGAGCAGAATCTGGTGTCATTTTGCATTAATGAGACACTTGTTTTGTTTGCTTTTGCAAGATGGTCTTCACTTCTTTATTCTGGTGCAGAAAGAATAACCATTTCCGTGCCCTTCCTGTTCCCTGGTTTCTGAGGGCCTACACAGCACCAGAGCAAGGCACAGCATTTGTGAATCTGCAGAAATTTATAATGGTTAAAAGGTTATTGTAGCTTCAGCTTAATCTGTTTCTCATGCCTTCTTGAGCAAGGCCTAAAAAAAAGCATAAAGATAGGACTGATTTTGAGAGAATTATGTCATATAAGAAGTTCTTCTTCAAGCCTAAGATATTTCGTAGTATGCACTTTTTCCTTATTGGTCATGATTTATCTGTTGAGTTATGGCAAAAGAAGATCCAAGGGCTGTGTTGCAGGTTGAGATTAAAACACTGACTCTGCATGATTGTGTGTGTGTGTGTGTACAGGTAGATATGTTCTGCAGGGCTTCATCTATATTGCTTGGGCATAAGTGTTTTTATGCTCTTCCAAAGCATTCTGAGCTCTTTGGCTCAGTGCAGGGGTCATGATGTGTTTTGTTTTCTTTATTCTTTGCTGTCCTAGTTTAGTGGAAGGACAAAATGGCCTGTTGGTGGTGTAAGGTTTAGTGGGCTGATACGAGCTGGAAGAGGGTCTTGCAGGCCTCCAGCCTGACCAGCTAGGGCAAGTACACCTCTTTGGTAACTTCAGTTCAAAAAGGTGCCTGAGCTGTTTGTTCTACCACCAGTGTGCATGCAGCTGCTACTTTAACGTCATTGAACAATGACTAGACAAAGCTCTAGAGAGTTGATTGGTCTTGTTTTACTTGCTGGATGCCTTATCAGAGTTGGTTGCAGCCCAACTAACTGTTAGCAGGTAGGTTTGTGAACTGGGGCATTCTGTGAAGCTGGATGCTGCTGATATTACTGGCATGAGCTGAAGGTGGTCCTGTCAATGAAGTGTCTTTCCGGGGAGCTACTGGTGCAACTGGAGTTTGCCTCAAAACAGCAGTTTTGAAAGGTCAGATCTACCTTGCAGATAGACATCCTGGCTGCTTACTCAGCTTGATCTCCAGGTGGCAGTACTTTCTGCTGGTGCAGTGCTTGGTCACATCTGTCCAAGTGCAGCTTTAGCCCTGTCTGCTTCTGGCTCTCAATGGAAGGACTGCTGGTCTGGGCAGGGCTCTCTAAGGGGCAGACAGCCAATGTACAAAAAAGGTGATGACAAGAACTGGTACTGCTATTCCTTGTGGCTAAGTGAAAGAGCAGTAGCAGTGAGAAAGCCTGCATGAGCGATGCATGGGCACAGCATGAGCAAAATAGCACTTCCCAGAGTTCCACTCCGAAACCATATGACAAAGTTGAGATGCCTGAGAAGCTTGTATGTCATGTAGCGCTGGGGGAAGTTCAGGTTGCGATTGCAATGATTCGATGACAGCCAGTCCGGCTGCTTGTGCGGGTGCTATAGGTACCGCTAGGTGGCGGTGTAACAACACAGCCCGGATCTCCGCCTGCCCGAGGAGGGACAGCCGGGTGGAACAGGGACATGGGGCGGCTAAGATTTCCCCTAAGATTTCAGGCACTTTCCTCAATCAGGCAGGGGTTGCTTTGTAGTCACTCTGTCACCTGAGTGAGGACGTAGTTCAATAAAGAAAACGTTTGAAAGAGTCTCTCCTGTTCCTGCTGGGCCTTGCTGGTCTTTGAGACTGGAGCTGAACAACACAGAGGTAGCTGGCCATACTTTATTTTCCATTCCAGCACTTTTGTTTCCCTGAGGAGGAGAGGTTCTGACTGCCTGCTGTAGTACTGTATCCTTGATTTAGAAGATGCCTCATTTATAGGAGTTCTGGATGTTTGTCTGGGAGCTCAGTACTTGGAGGCATCTTCTAAAATAAGGAGTCCAGTTGTCTGCTGTTCTAGACAGCCCGGTCTTATTATCCCTTAAATGGATTTGTCTTAAAACTGATTAGGCTTCTTCTGCAGCCACTCTTTCTGCCTGAAAATCTGTTCCAGAACATTGCTTTATTGATGGGTAGAAATAATCATTAAATTCTTTCTGAATTTGTAGATGTCTGGTACACAGCCACGTGTCCTTGTGCCAACACTGTCCCATTGCTTAAACCCCTCTTTCCCATTTCTTTCCAATAGGTTTATAGGAAGTGATCATGTGCTCTCTTGGACTTCACTAGACCAAAAAAGCTTTTTGGCTGGCTTAGACTCTTCTTATATAAGACACTCTCAGATTCCTGACATCCTTCTCCACATCCACTCCAGCAAGAATTCACTTTTCCTGAGTATGAGTGGCCAGGATGCTCTTCTCTGTTGTGGAAAAGCCTTATCCAGACAATGCCTCCACATCGTGGCATTCATACAGAGGGCTTTTCTGCAAGATTGCTGTAGTGCACACAAGCTTTTGGCAAGTACTACCATCATCCATCATCCCAGATGGGCCAGGCTCAGCTGAGAGTCCTATGTCATTACATCCCTTCTGCTGAGGAAGCAAGCTGGGGGAAAAATTAAAAGACCTGGGATGAAGGGGGAAATTCAGCTGCAGGCTGAATTTGGCTGAAGGCATCTTCCTCCTTAGACAGACCACGTCAGGCAGTTCTTAAAGAAGTGTGAGTATGGACTCTATAATTTCTGGATTGGTCAAGCCATAATAAGAGGGTGCATTTTCTTTTATCAAATGTTTCCACACCCCTGTCCTATAAATACAATCACAAAATAGTAGGTGCAGCCAGTGCTGTATTTCTGATAGGACCTGGAGTTCTTCCAGTTTGGCCACATAATGTCTGATCTCAGTGCTTTCCCAGGTAATTTCAAGGTATGTGGATTGGGTAAGCAGTAACAAATATAGCAAAGCATCTGAGATTCCTGCTGCCAAGTGCTAAACAAAACTGCTATTCTGGAATCTTTTTAAATTGGGACTTTTTTGGTCTGTTAATTTATTTAAAGAAAGAAAGCTGGTTGTGAATTATAACCCAGCCTGCTCTGCCCAGTGAGTTTCCTGCAGCTGGAAAAGTGTTTTTCTTTACCTGCTGGATTTTGAGTTTGTGCCAAATGGAAAGGGCTTCTAGCTTGTGGCCAGAGTTTGGAAGGACACCATAGGTTCCAGTAGGGATGCTCCAAGGGGTATATATGGTTACTGCATTTTTTTTTTTTAGCTTAATTCTGGCTTTGTCCACTGCAATTAATATCCATTGGTTATGCTGGATTCATTTCTCACTCATACGATCAGAATTCGTGGGTGTAGTAAAGACTCCAAAGAGTGTTTGGATGGAAGAGGAAAAAACAAACTGTGTTTGGTTCACATCAGTGCTTTTTCAAGTTGCCATTGCTAAGCCTAAAGTAACAATAAGCCAAAGGCAATATCCGCAGAAATACTGGCCCTTGACTGCACTTCCTCTACCATTAATGTACCATGTTCCAGTTATGCTGTATTCTTTATTTATTTTGTGTTGTTATTATATAGGATAAAACTTAAGTAGATAAAACTGTCCAGTTGTTAAAGCTTGTGACAACTAAGTAGGGCAGTGTGAATGTTTGTTATGAGCATTGAGCCAGTCAGTCTTTACTGTTGCCTTATTCTGCTGAATGAGCACAGCTGTGCATGTGCCAGCCTGCACTGCCTACAGGGCCAGCTGCACCACATGCAGGTATGTGGCTGCATCTTCCTCTGATGTGTTTTGCAGAAAGTGTATTAAAGAAGGGGCTGCACAAGACAGCTGATGGACTCTGAGAAACCCTGTCAGCCTACAAAAATCACATGGTCCTTATTGCCTTTCTCCTTTTTTGTTTTGCTCGGGAGGGGATTTACTGAGTACAAAGCACATAAATAGCCAGTAATCCAGAAAAATTCTGCTGCCGATCCCACTGTTTTGTTCTGAGATTAGCTGTTCTTTTTGAGATTTCCTCTGCACTTTCTCCCTCTGAAGTCTTTTTCCTTTTCTCTGCCCCTAACCCTTCCACTTTTGTGATTATGCAGATAACTAAATTGCAAACAAGCCCATGTTTTAAAAGGTCCCTAAATAACACAAATAAATAAGTCTATACAAGCAGGACAGATTGCAGTCATAAACTTGATTTCCAGCCCTGTTCAGTTCCAGGCCAACAGATGCTTTAACCTAGAGTATAACACATAAGCGTTATCCTTAGTAAAACTTCTTTTCTGTTCTACTGGTTTTATACCATCAAATTTTATGTTTCTCAACTGATTGAATTCTGCTGAATCACCAGCACTGATGGAGTTTTTGTTTTATACAAGTCCAAGAATGCACTTGGGCCTTTTTCTTGATCTTGGTTCCTTTTTTTCGTTCTTGTCCACTAAGTGATGGAAGAGTCCTAAGTCCTTCAGACTCTTAAGGGGGATTGAAGATTAAATTGAGCGTACTTTCCAAACTACAGGTTTTAACCTGAAAATGTCTTTGAAAGTAAAGGTGTCATAAAGACTTGCTCTTTATTGTTTACTTTCAGAACTGTGCTTTCTCAACGGGAGATCATGAAGTGGTGGCAGATGTTTATAAAACCTCTCTTGCAATCTCATTATGTTGTATGCAATTATTAGTTCTCTTGGGGACGTATACCCAGGCAGTCTGAGTGACTCACGTTGACTTCAGGGGAGCTCCATGCAGGGGTTTTGGTCCTTTTATAGAAGAGTGGGAAAGAAAAGCACAGTTGTTTTTAGGAAGGCAACTTGAATCTGCAGTTAAAGTTGATTATTTATGTAACCCATTGAATTCTGCTCATCCCAGTGTTATTTCAGATATTTTTTCCTCCCGTCTCTCCCAGGGTGTTTGATTTCCTTAATTTTACAGCTCTCATTTTTCTTATAGGTTCATTGTCCCCACTGCTGGTAGTATCGCCCAGAAGTATGGAAACAGAACTGGTTCCTCTGGCTGGGAGAGAAACCCTTTTTTTCTCCTAGCATCACTCCTGTTTAGAGAATCAGTTCCATTTTTTTTTTCTCCATTTTACGTGTTCCCTATTACTGCTATTACTACTTCTTCTAAATATTCAGCAGATCAAGTCCTCCCATGTTCGTGTAAGAGATCTGTACTGTGTTTAAGCCTTAGCTGATGTGCTTACAGAATGCAGTTTGTAAGCCTGATGTTCTGGGTACTGTATAAGCTACAGATGAGTCAGAGTCAACGATTCATGGGATGTTTTCCAGTAATTTCAATAGGCTTTAACTCGAGCCTGCAGAACCCTTGATTGAAACAGATGGTGTATCTGCAGGCAAGCAGGTAGCCTGACAGTCACAATTTATGATGATATAATGTCACTGATGCTGATTTACAGCAGTTGTTTGTGAAACAATATTTCCCACATGTGCAAAGCCTGTCCCAGTGTCTCCAAACTCTGTTGTTCTGTTCCTGATATTGGGGGCTGCAGGTGAAGCTGAAGAAATAAATAGGCATGGGATAATGTTTCTATAATGATCTTCTTTTGAACTTCAAAAACTGGGTTTGGTTTAATCGCTATAGCAAGGTTTAATCCCTAATCAATTTGGAGGAGATGATGTTCACATTTCATGTTTGTCCTTTAAGTTTTTTTCCCAATGTGGTGATTGAGAATCTCCTGTTCATTTGCCAGTGGGAGCCACTAACCCAGCTCAGTGTGACCACAAACACTCTAGAAGAGAAACCCAGAACTTCCCCATTCCTACACCTGGCAAGCATCAGAAGGCTTTTCTACTCTGTCTTAGCTGTGGTGTTGCAGGTCATTTATTGAGCATGTAGTTTTCAGTGAGAATGAAACTAGGGACTTTTCTGAGGGATGTCTCAAAAACAAACAAACAAACAAACAACAAACAGGGAGCAGCAGAGGGATTGGAATTAGATGGCCTTTGAACTACATGATCTTTGTCCCTTCCAACCCAAGCCATTCTATGATTCTATTACTTTCAGTCCAAAAAATACAGGCAGCTGTTAGTGAAGTTGTAGAATACTTCAGTAAAAATGTAAACCTCTGTTTCTAAAACTAAGTGGAAGTATCAAAACTGTCAGTGGTACCAAACACTAAAAAGCAGCTTCTAATTTAACAGTGTTCATTGTGTCAATGACTTTCACATGGTTTCATCTTTTCTTACAATAACCACCTGCATGAGGAACTCTCTCTTACTTCCTACTCTTCATCAGACTTACGCCTTAGTTTTTGTCCTGCAGCGAAGACTAGGGAGAGTTCATCTCTTCTAGAGTGCAAACAATCTCCAAATCAACAAAGCATCCATGGCTCATGAGCTTCCCCTTCTGATCAGGTGGGTTAGTGCAGCCCACGTGCTTGCTGATGATGAAGGAAAAGGGATCAATGAGCATGTAACTCTTCTTGTTTGCTAACCAGGCTTGGTTGCCCAGAGCCCTTGCTCAAGTCAGAGAGCTACTTCCTCTCCTTCCAGCCCACTTGGCTCTGTGAGTACCACGCTTTGGGGATTTCTGTTTCAGAGTTTCCAGTGGGCAATCCTGATCTTTTCATGTCAGTTTTGCCCTTAAGATTTGTTTTCTCAGTGTGGTGAGTGGGTAAGTCCTGTACCAGGGCTGCTCGTGTATTCTCCTTTAATTTTGCTTGGGGTAGGGATGTGAGATCTGCCTGTACACGTCTGCTTGATTCTGTGAGATTAAATGTGAAATATATGTGTGAAATGAGCAGTCAGCTGTGAACTCCATGACTCATATTCTCTTTATGTAGCTACTGTAACTACTCAAGAGAGCATTCTTGTATATTAATTTCAGTGCAAAATACCTGGTGGGACTCCAGAAGCAGTTCAACTTTCTAATGAAAATTCATTTTTTTCAGTGCGTGCAAATTTTCATCTTATCATCTTTCAGTGCTTTTTAAAGGCATTTGTAATTCTCTAATTAATGGTGAGCAGTGTTGAAGAAAATCCAGATTTATGTCACTTCATAGGGAATTCTTCAGAGCTTCTGATGTAATTCTAATATTTAAAAGAAATCTGATAACATTTACCTTGTGTTATCCCAAATGTTAATACACTGCTTAACAGGTTCAGGGAAGAATGCAGGTTTGGAGTTTGCAACAAAAATTATGTAATTTTTTTGTTTGTTTCTTAGGGAAAATGAAACACATTGTTTTGAACACATCTGTCTGTAAATATGTTGTTAGACATATTACACCTGTGATGATGATGTACTGAATTGCATCATGTTTCTTCCCCTTATCTATATACGTCCTTACAAATTTGTCTCCGTACCTCATGGGTGTGTGTATGGGAACTGTTAGGTCATGGCCTGAACCAGTAATGGAGCAGCTGGTGGAGGGATGTAGCCATTCCTGGGAGCACAGATGGAAGCAATTCACCTGTGTGAGGGAAGGTGGGATGCTGGGTCTACCCCCTAACCTCACAGAAGGGCTGGCAGCCAGAAGGGAATCATCTCTACTCAGAGACTGCCTCCTTTGGAGTGTTTGGTGAGCCCTAATCTTTGGAAAGAAGTGATTCCTTCTTTATTATTGGATTGTGACCTCTATCCTTCTTGGGTGATCCAAACCTTGTTTAAAGCAGCTGTACCTGCTATTGCCTATCCTTAAAGAGAGCTTCTTTCTTCTGTAGCGCTGTGTCTTGCCATTTGCTGTAGTTTTAGTATTTCTCATGTGGTACTTCAAATCTGTTTTCTGCTTTTTAACTAAAAAGATTACGTTTCCTATGATATCCATCTATAACCTCAATATAAAAAGTGCTCTGCATGCAAGTCTCCTTGCAGATACTTGGAAAAAACATCAGTGGTGGTGTACACAGTTACAGGGCAGAAAGAGAGAGGAAGATAAGGGTTGTGCTTCGTGAACTTGCAGCTCTTCATTTCTGAAAAGGTTGTGGGGAGTTTCTTCAGAAACAAATTTTTATCTCATAGCGCTGTTTGCTTATAGTGGGTGGTAGAGGCTGATTATGTACATTTGCTGTTGTTACTGCCGAGTGTAGGGCCGTTTCTTCTGCTTTCTTTTGCTACTCAAAACGAGCTGCCTTCTTGATACCCGAACTTTGCATTCCTTTTAGTAGAGATGAAGAGTTAATAAGAAGAGAGACACTGTCCACCCTCTTGTTGCACGGTGACAGTGGTTAATGTGCAGAAGTGCACACTGTAGACATATTATGGCCTGAAGAAAACTGGAAAATTGAGCTGTTGCAAGCTATCACTTGCCAGCAGCTCAGAACCTTGACAGCCCTTGAGGGGACCTCCACTGCAGAAGGCACTGCACAGCTCATTCTTTCTCTTGCAGCCTTTTTGTTCTTTGTTTGTGGAAGAGGGATTCAGTATCCAGGTTCAGAAAAGGTAGCTGGGCCAAGCTCTGTATAGAGGGGGAAAACAAACAACAACAACAACAAAACAACAACAAAAATACTTTTTCCTTTGCATAAAGATACTTACTTTATCTGACACCTGTATGGGAAATTGGTAATCACAGCCTGAACCTCTGATTAATCAGCTGAGGCAAGTGTTGGGTCAGCTGTGGGAGCACAGGTGAGGGTAATTTTGCAGTGCTCCCAGAAGGGATGGAGCTTGACTCCACCTCCTCTAGACCTCATTTAAGGGCTGACCACCACTAAGGCAGCATCTCTTGGAGATCGTTCTCTGGTGGGGATTGCCTCAGCATTTCCCAGCAGACTGAAGGCTTCCATATGGGTGAGTTTTTTCTTGTAAATAACCTTTTGGATATTTATTACCATCTTTTCATTATTGTCACCGTACAACACCGCTGTAATGATTATAGTATGTGAAGCTACCAGTACTTTCAGATGGGCAAAGGGATGCTGAGACAATACACTATCTCGCATGCTTCTGTACTTCTCCATTTAAGCACACTATCTACAACCTGACCATTAATAGCCTTTCTAGCCCTTGAGACCTATTCAGACCCAGTCTGCATCCACCTTCACGTAGAGGTCCAGTTAATTCTGGTTGTAGGTGCAACACATAACACACATGAAAGCTGTGCCTTCTGAATTTTGCAAGACTTTGATCCTGTTTTTACAGCATATACATTTTCTTTTTCTCTCTGCATTTTAATGTGTGGCAGAGAGGTTGGAGAAGTTTTTCTGGTTCTTCGCTAATGCCAGTGCTCCTGTGTGCTTTCACCATAATATGGAAACATGGATTTCTAGTGGCCTGAAAGAGACAGAATACAACTCTTAGGAGTCAGTGGTAGATCTCATGTTTACTGAGGCAGTCTGGATGATGATTTAAAGTGCTGTTCACACATAAGTCATGCACTAAAGTCATTCGTTTTAAAGGTTGCATTCTCCTAACGCATAACAGGTTATGTACAGTGCCAAAAGTTGTATATCACCAGACTTTCCTCTTTTGAAGCAGCGTGTATAGCATTTTAGCTCCAGCACACAACCCTCATCACACAATGAGCTTCCCTACGCTGTGCTCTAGCTGTGTTTGCCCTGGTACAAAGGCCATTACTGACACATCTGTACCTTTGATCCTTGCTGGTCCCTCTGGTGCGAGTTCCCTCTGTCTTGTGTGAAACTTCAGGATCAACTGTCTCGTGTCTCTAAGGTTTAACAGTTAAAATAGCATGGCTCTTCAGAAACTCTGGGTGGTTCAGCATATAAGGCTTTCCACCTGGGGCTGATAGCAGAAGGCAAACAGAATGACTCAAAGTTCACCAGCCTCTGTTTTCTGCAGAATCAAAATCAAGTAAAATACAGTGAGTGGCTTCCTGTTTAGCTGATAATCAGAGAGGAAGAATTGTGTCCATTACTTTTGCAGGGCTTAAAGGTACCATTTACAGTTTAAAGTCTTCACATCTAATCTACAGCCTATCTAAAGTCTTGATTAAGTCTTGTGGTCACACTTTTCCACTCGTTGTCTGTTTTTTCCTTACACTATAACAGTATTGTAATCTCCAGGAGAGAACCTTTGCAGTCATGCAGCTCTGGAGCAGGTGCTTTATTTATTGCTTCAGTCATTGGAAACTGCACTGTGATTGGTTTTGGGACCAAAATGCTAAAACAATGATTTTATTTTCAGAAAAAAAGAACATATTATTTTGTCCAAGCAAGGAAAAAAAAAAATCAAAGATCTCATTGTGCCTGACTTTGTTTCTCATTCAGTCTGCCTTTCTTAGTTTGGTTTAATTTTGTTTTTGCTTGAATGTTTTTTTGTTTCATTCACAGATGCTTATCATTTGGTGTATTATAAGGTCTCTACTAATGTTTTTCTGTAAGATAGGCAGAAAGGCATTCACAGTGCTGCATTCAAAGTGCTGCTTGTAGCCTTGGCCCAGGACACATCGTGAGGACACGGGAGGATCTTTGGGGTCCTAAATAACTGTTACTCTGTTCCTATGAATAGAATAGTAAAACCTGGAAAAGAGGACTCCAGGTATCTTAAGATGGTATGCAGCCACATCTTGCTTCCCATATTTTACTTTTTCTTTTCAAAACTTTTTTGATTCACAGTATCTTGGGCTGTGGAGAAAAAAGATTGACTTTATTGCCTCAGTCTTGTTACATTCTCCTGCAGAGTGTGAGGCACTATGCTTAGAGGCAACTTTGATATCCTTAGAATTCCTTCTGCTTGGAATCAGCTGAGGTCAGGAGGTCTTGGTGTGACTGAGTGGGTTGTTTATGTCTGAGACGCGATGTCCTGGATCTGCCATGCACCATTTCCAGAGCCAGCTTCAGTAAAGGTATGGGTCTGAGCAGGATCAGCAGGATCATGGTCTTGAATGCAAATGCCTCTGGGGCCATTCTCTCTCTTACTGAAAGCTCCTTTCTGGGATGAGATGCCTCATGTTGTCCTGTTTGTGGTTGTTGTTAAATGCTTAGGTGAAACTCAGAGCCAGTCTAGAGGGCCAGTGCTGGGTGAGACACTGGTTTATCTTGGCCACCTCTATTGTGAATAAATATTGCTTTTTTATCACGAACAAATACATATTTCCCCTCCTTATTTTAAAGAAATAATCCATTTTTTAAAAACTTCTCATACCAGTTAGTGTGTAGTGGTTTCTTTTGACTCCAAAGATACCTCTTCTAAACAGGCTTGGAGCTGGACACTAACATGTTTATAAAACAAACTATTAGGTTTGCTGAGTTTGTGGCACAAGTATGGTAGCAACAGAGGTAATTCCAGCAGAAAACTTGTTGTAACCAGAGTTCTTCATAACAGAAAGTAGCTTATGAAGCATTTTTGGATCAGCTTCTTTCCTTTTAGGATAAAACATACGCCTTCTTGCTCATCAGTAACAAAACCAATGAGAGTGGAGATGAGTGTCATGATCAATGGATATTTCATATCATACCAGTGAAGTTGTCTGGTGTTGTTGCCTACAGAGCAACAGCAGGTAGAAGAGATCAAAGCTAAACAGTAGTGCAGATGTATTATTAGACAGAGATGCTAAGTTTGTCAAGAACAGAAAGGATGACAGTGCTCACAGCTATCTCTGTTCTCTGTTTGGAATATACTCAGCTCTTATACTTTCATTCCAGAAATAATTAGGAAATTCTTTTTGTATAAAACTGTTACTCTAAGGTTTCTAGCCTGTGGAATGATTAATTTCCAACTGAGACGGCAAGTAGAAAAAAGATTGGCAAGCTTTCTGAATCTCTGAAATTAGTACATAACACATTTGATAATATCAGGGGAAAGTTTCATCAGCTCACCTGCAGAAGCTGGAGTGTCTAACTTCTGGGACAAAATAACTATTCTTTAGAATACCAGAACATCATCCTTTCTGTCTTCTCTTTGACCAATGAGGAGAGAATGAAAATGACATCTCTGTGGAAGTTAGGCCAGTGGTCAGGGCTGTGATTTTTGGAAGTCCTCTGCCACTCAAATGTGTTTACTGAATTCCAACACTACTCGTTAACTAAAGGTGATTGGAGTAATTGTGACACACCAGCTGTATGGTCTTGTCTGAAGAGCTGGGATTTCAGAATCATTCAGTGGTTTAGTTTCAGTTACTACTAAGATATGACATGAAAAAAATCTATGTAGCTCTCCGGGACCTATGACAGCATTTGATCCTCTGCAGCAGTAGTGGCAAAAGAACTGATGTCTTAAGACAAGGAAACTGAAGTCCGTATTATTATTGGTTATGGTTTCACTGAGAGTCAGGGGGAAAGGAGTAGTTTAAAAATGTTTTATTTTACATTTAATTTTTAACTAAGTAACTGGAGCCTGAGATAGAATGTGCCCACATGTGTGTATTGACTATGTGTGGAAAAGTTGCCAACACTTTCATTCCCTTGAAATCAATATTGTGTCTCTCCTTGTCTTTAGTGGGAACAGTGGCCAAAAATACAAATCCCATCTGAAAATTACAAAAGGAACAAAGAATTGCAGTATGCAGTAAAACCTGACATGGCTGTGATTCAGAAAAGCACTTGGTGCCCTCCAGGGAAGTAAATCACATAAAAGCAAAGGATGTTCTCAATGTTTTAAACCCTCACAGGAAAACCAATCACTGTTCTGATGGTGTAGGATTATGTATTTTATACCATCATGGAATTTTTCCACCTTTGAGATTTTTGTGTTTAATCACAGAAAAAAATAGTGCTTCCTCTTTCTTAAAACATGTGCCTTTGTTTCCACAGCTGATCACTGAACCTCCCCTCCCCCCCACAGAAAGCAACAGCTGTTGTGAATGTCTAATCAGATTGCCCAGCTAATTAGTAATTTTAAATGGACTCGGATGCTTTTTCTGCCTCTCTGCCTTGTGATTTCAGTGTCAATGACTTAATGAAGTCCTAATGAGGAAAGTTTTTACATAAATTTGGGGGTAAGAAGGGTGTTCTTTTATATTCCCAGCAGAGCTTAAAATTAATGTGTGCCATACTTAGAGGCATAGCTTCATTTAACTCATCTCCATCTGCCCACACTTCACTGAAACAAATAACTCTTCTCACTCAATGTGTCCCGTTGTATTAAATGTGCCGAAGCAATTTAAAACTGGCAGATTCTGTGGGCGTGCAGAGTTGTTATCAGACACTGCTAGTGAGACATTCCTCCACGCAGTATCATTAGTTTGAAGTAACACATAAAGCGGTCTCACTTGCCCTTTCAGAAGCGTTTTCCAAGCCATTTCCTTGCAAATAAGCATTGAAAATGCATTTTTCCCTTGTTCCTTGTTTGTTGTTTTTTTGTTTTCTGTAGGGCACTGTTTTACTCATGGTGTGGTCACAGCTAATAGGGGGGTAACTGGCATCTGTAAGGGTTGTTTATAAGCAGCTGGGAATCATTGCATTTTAAAACCATTTCTCAGGATTGTTTCTCATCATTAATTTTGAAATCATAGTGATTTATTTTATTTTTCAAAGGTTTCCCCCCAAAACCATGTTGGGTTTATTTATTTGTTTGTTAAGAACATGATTTTTGACAGAAAAGCATTACGTTAAAAAAGTGGAGGTTGACATCTCCAAGCTTTCCTCTGATCACCTCTGCCAACCAGTGCTGGCGAGTAGGAAAACAGATTCCAGAGAAAAAGAACTTGCATATTTTGAAAGCACAACTAAGTATTGAACAGGTTGAAATGTAGGAACCAGATGTCTTCAAGGCTTTGCAGCTTTTAAGGAAATGTATGTTGATGGTTTTTACTTTTAGAAAATGGGCACGTCATCAGCTGTCTTTCTGGTGGAAAAGTTCTGCTGTATTGCATGTAATGCCGGCAGGCCTCAGAATGCAGAGAATGATTCAGCTTACATCTGCTGGGGGGATGAAGATTGTTTAAGCTTCTCTGTATAAATATCAGGACCTCATCAGCCATGAATCAGTCTCCCTATAGAAAATAATGACATTTGCTTGAAAAACCTCAGTGTTTCTGTAAATACTAAATATTCATTTATCTTTTAGCTTTCTGTTTTTTGAGACTTCAGGGCTTTCATTTTCCTTGCTTTGATCTGTGACTTTGAGGATATGAGTAATTCTTAAAAGGGAAGTGAAGTTTCTTCATTGACCGCATGAATGCAAGAGCTGGGCTTTTATGAAAGATAGTTCAGTACTATGAAATTAATGATGAACCCACCTGAACTGGCTTAACTGAGAGGACAGCTTTAGAGCATGCAAGGAGCCAGAATGGATGGAGCAAAGGGAATCTGAATGATTCCTAGCTCTGGAGTCACGCTGAACATTCGCATACTGCACTCAGAGTTCATCTTAATTGTTCCTTTTTCTCACAGACACTAAGCAAATGCTTTCCTAAATGCACCCTTTTAAGCATAATTTGTTTGGGTACACTGATAGACAGAAATTTAGCTTATTTATATAAGGTGAAGCTATCTGATAATTTCTATCCGCTTACTGTCCTCTAAACTTGTTTTTGTGGTCTTTTAGATAAAGATTTGATTCTTCTGTGTCCCTCGCTTTAGTGATAAAGTTACACTTGCTGGAAATGTGCTCCTGGTTTAATAATGCTTAGTACAAAGGTACATGCACTTCTGACCTACATGCAGGGGTCAGAGTTGTGGGTCAGAGAGGGAAAGACCTTTCTTTCCTTTTGTAAGCAATGTCTCTACTGTTGGCACTGCAAATGTTGGAACGGTTCCTCTGTGACTCAGTAGTTGAGAACTGCCAGTCTGTTAGCTAAGTTCTTTAGAATGGACTTTGGTTAATCTTTATTCAAATTTAACTTTCTCTTGGAAGATCTAGCTGTTTGTTTTCTGTCGTTGCTACATTTGTGGTTAGTGTCTTGAGATCTACATTAGGATAACAGGAAAATAAAGAATGGCATTAGTATGGATTTTCATTTGGCATCAGCTAGCCATATCATGACTGCAGCAACAGCTGAAACAGCCAGATGCGTACACGTATGCGTGTGGTTCCTCAACCACATCAGTTTTTGCACAATAAATCCATTAGTGCTGATTGCATCCCTTTCTCTAAATGGCCCTGCTTTTTCAGTTCATTTTGCTACCTCTAAATGTAATTCAACAAATGGCCTTCAGTGAAATCTGAAAGGGAAGGACATGAGTGTATTATATAATTTAATGCATTAGTCAGAAACTAGTAGATGAACTCGTTAAGGGTGAGTCATGACTTTACTGCCTGCATCATCTTGGTATAAAAAGGATTTCTGTGTGGGTTTTTTTTTTGCCTCCAACCTTATTTATTCTTTCCTGCTCTGTGTGTCAGATACCTTCTCTGTGCATGGCTGGGAAGGCACACAGTATGGAAGAGGCACCTGCTTTTGCTCTGGATACAGTATGCCTTTTTAATTGTACCTGCCCATTTTCCTACCTCATATTTTTGTTGTTTTTCTTTTTAAGCAAGTTCTAAACATGGTTTCAGCACAGGTTGTAGTTGAAGTCCACAGGGATGTGCTTGGTGCTTTCTGGCAGGTTGCACCATGGTGCTTCATGTCCATGGCTCTGAAAAGCTCAGGCCTGGCTGCCAGAGCAGGAAGCAAGCATGACTCCTCATCTCAGGGCAGGCTGCCCATGTGCTGCAAGTGTTCTCTTGAAGGGATAATTTCAGTTTCCAAATTATTTGTTGTTTTATGATGGTGTCTCACCTTGGGCTTGACATGAAGCCTGCAGTGTAAAATCCGAGCTGCTCTCACAGCAGTTCACACACTGCCTTGCTGTGTGGCAGCTGAAGCCAGCTGAGAGAAGGTGTGATTTCCTGCATGACCCAGACTACTTTGTGCATTTTTTTGAAGTGCTCGTGCCCTTCTCAGCACCCAAAGTTGCACATTGTGACTAAGGAGTTGCAACACCGCGCTGCCACCGGAAAGCAGAGGCCTTCCTTCCTCCTCACAGTCCTTCCAGTGCCCCAGTTACCTGCTGCTCCACTCCCAGCCTCCTCCTTCCCAGATGAGACATTTCTGGTGGCAGCACAGGGTCAAAAGGAGCAATAGGCTCCTTCTCAGGGAAGAGGTTGTCAATTTCTTCTCAAGATTGCAGCCTTTGTGCTGTCTCTTCAAATATCCTCTAAAGCAAGATGCAAAGCAACTGCTTAATAGAGTAGATCCAACAGATCCTTCAAGGCCAGATCAGTGAGTCAGGCTCTTACTCAATGCCAGGGACATGCCTAGGAGTCTGTTCTTAAGGCACTTCACCCTCCAAGCAAGCAGTGCCATCAGAAATAATTGCAGTGATGCAGTTCCCTTTTCAAAACAAGCCAACATTTGTTAGCTCAATGAACACAGCTGGCAGTGCCCTTTGATTAGAGGGCCTGGGCAAAATCCAGATCACATCTACAGGCATGTTTTGCTTTTCCTGAATACATCCTGCTGCTTTCTCACTCTGGCTCTCTCCTCTCTCTCTCTTTCTCTCTGTGCTTTTTCTTACACATCTTTGCCTCCTATTCTCTGTCCTTTAAAATGTTAAGTTCCAGAATCACTACTCAGCTTCTGTTATCTCCACTACAGTGCTCTTCCCTCAGGAAAAGCCCATTCAACCATTTCACACCAGACTTCCCCTGGTACTTTCTGCAGCTGAGGGTAGTTGTTGACTATTGACCCACCTCTCTCCTCACCAGCAGCATGTGGGACGAAAAAGAAGCACAAATGTAGATCAGAAAAGCAACATCCCAAACCCCTCATTCCTTGTAGACCTTACACTGAGTTACAAAGGGACTGCCCAAGGACCCCTGAAATTTTGTAGAAAGCAATAAGTTAAATAGTTCTAATTCATGTGTGCTAATGGAAAAACATTTCCGTAGTCTGCAACCGATCATTGCATCCTTGAAGTGCACACTCTAGTGTACTGAAATGATGTAACCTC
The DNA here is from genome assembly GCF_054131305.1 of Coturnix japonica. Taxonomy (NCBI): domain Eukaryota; kingdom Metazoa; phylum Chordata; class Aves; order Galliformes; family Phasianidae; genus Coturnix; species Coturnix japonica. Next base: position 36,981,857 of record NC_140665.1, read on the forward strand.
TTGTGTCTAAATGCTCTTCAGTGTCTTTGTGAGGGTGTTGTGAAAAAGGTGGTCCTGTTCATGGCTAGCCAAGCCAGCAATGTGACTAGGAGAATTGTTAATGATGTATTTTACTGAGAGAGCATTTGGAACAGTTAGTAAAGTGATGCATGAAACCCCATGTGTATAAAGACAGGTCCCAGACAGTAGTGGGCAGCAGTGGAGAAGTACCACAGACAGCATGCAGGACCTCCTGGCTCACCACACAGTGACATGGGTAGGAGAGTATTGCTTGGGGTGATTCCTTCCTTCAGTGTCATTTAAGGATGAAATTCCTTCCAGTTTTGGCACATTTGATTTCCTCCTTTTCTGACAGCATCTGTGGTGACAGCAACAGCATGTGCCAAGAGTCCTTGACTCTGGGACATTTGAGTCCACATGTGGCTGTGTTGAGTGGAAACTTATGCTATGCAAACATTAAATCCTATTGACTACAGGCAAAGAAGAGAACTGGTTTGCTCTGCAATGTGGCCTTATGGCATGTAGTCATTATCTCCATTTCGGCCCCACCTCTGTAGTAGACAGCTGCTTGGGTTATACTTACCAGATAAACGCTGGTGGCTGCACATTAATACCCTCTCTGCCTTTGCAGCAGTGAGACAGGTCAGTTCCTTATAGAAAACCCCGGAATGCATGCTGTGTTTGTGTCAGCCAGCAGCATTATTTGTGCAAATGTGGGTTCCACCTTAGCTGGTCTGAGGGAGAGAGTGAGCCTGAGAGACCTCTGAAGAAGCACTGTGGGCATCCTCTTCTAGGGCAAGGAAGGACAGCTGTAGGCTCCCATCCTGGTGCAGGTTTGCAGGCTGCTGACATTCTGGGCTCAGAGAGCCTTCGTATCTCTGAACAGCTCAGCCTGGTGCTGCAGGCTGCCAGGATCCAGAGGTACAAACACATGAGCAACAGTCCTGTGGGGTCTTCTCCCTTTCCTGGAGAGATATGCATGCTCTCCTTATAGAATAATTGTGGAGCATGGCAGGGTTACTGAAAGTAGTTCATACTCTCTTTGTTTAAAAAAAAAATGTGTTTTCAGAGCCTCTTTCTTTTCGTGTTCTGAAGGAGGGTTACTTGGCTTCCCAAATATATTTTTAAAACATCTACTGTGGCCATCTATAGGATTTATATAAATAGCTTCTGTAGAAAAAAAAAAAATGTTTGAAAGGAATTACTAATAACGTTGAAATCATCATCTTAAAAGGTATCTGTCTCTTCCTCTCTCTGGTTTTATAAACAGCTGGGTATATGCTGGGTAGCTCCTTTTTGCATTAAGAAGACTTGCTGCTGCTTGGCTCTCTGCAACTTTTCATTGCTTAACTCCTTTTGATCATTAGGAGCTCTTCTGTTTATTACATCTGTATCTGTTTAATGAGGCAGTTCCACTGGGTGTTGTTAAATCTGCCTCTCTTCAGCAGTACTGCTTGGCTTCTCTTGTCTGTGCATTTGAATTTAGGGAATGTGAAGAGCAATCACACACATCTCAGATGAAGGTGTAGTCCACAGTCAGTGTTACAGCTTTTGATAGTGCAGGAAAGAGTACCAAAGGCTGAGCCCAAACCACTTCTTCCATATGTGAGCCCATTTGGTTGGACTCAGTGTAAGTAGGTGACCATCCTCGGCACTGAATGTGCTGGAGGCTTGGCACAGCCCCAGGGACCTGCTGACACTGCTGCAGCTCCTGCTGAGAGCTCTGGCCTGAGGGGTGTGCACAGACATCATAAGCAGTCTGAGAAGAGCTGGCACAGGAGTGCCAACCTCTTTGAAAGATGCTGATGTTTGAAGAGTATCGGAGCAACTAAAGGACATAATAGGAGTCCTGCTCTGCCACGGCATCACAGCTATTTTTCTGCCTCTTGTGCTCTCTTTGGCCTGTTAGCCTGATTATAGTCTGTCACGCACACAGCTGCTATGGAAGTGCGTATGTAAATATGCACAGAAATAAATACACCAGCTTTGATAAATGCACCTCTGCTCAATGATCCTAACTATTGTAAATCACTATAGATATTAAGAGCAGGGATAATAAGCAGAACTTTATCCATTTGTGTGTATAGCAGATGTCAGAAAATCGATGGTTTTTGCCCTGATAGCAGTCTCTATAGCACATGCTAACCAAGTGGATTAACACATTGACTCTGCTGTGGAGATGGAGTAAAGGAGAGGGTTTTGTTGGGATGTTTACTCTTGAAAATGAGAATTTAATCCTTAAACAAAACAGAGAAGGCCTTGAATTTAATTGATATCTCTTCTGAAGCTGGACTAGTACTATGGTGGAACTATGCTGAAACAGCTGAGCTTCTGTGGGCATTACTTGGAGTGGAAAGTACCAAATACTTTCCAAAAGTTACTTGACACATAGCAAGCAGAAGCCTCTAACAGGTTGTCATTTACTTTTCTTTCATTTGCTTGCTCACCACACTGCTTCATGGAGCATAGTGCTTACTTATACCAAGGCCTCTGCACCACTTCAGCACTAAGGTTGGGTGATGACATTTCATTCTGACTGAGGATGCTCCTGGGTAGTGTCTGCAAAGCTCAGATTACTCTCTGTCTCTCTGAGGCTGAAGCCAAACCAGCACATACTGATCCTTTGCTGGAGGCTGCCGAGTAAAGATTCTGGCAGAAGTGCCTAGCAAGAACTTAGAAATAAAACCTGATTAATGGAAGAAAGAGGAAAAAGAGAGCAAGCAAATCTAATTGACTACAATACTGTAATTAGTCCCTGGTATTCATAGGTTCCTTTTAGATAATTGTATCCTTCCACAAGAACAGACACGAGGCTTATGATATCTGATGCTCAGGACAAGCTGGAAAGTTCAGAAACTGACTCCAAGGCCTTATGCCCACTGGAGTCTGACTAGCTCCTTGTGTCTGTGTTATCTTTACTTGATTCACAGCTCAGATTACAGCTCCAAAAGAGACCACATAATGTGATAAAATAGTAATTTACCTATATCAAACATTTGCATCTTTTGTGCCTCATATCTCTCTGGGTGAATCAGCACAGCTTGGCTTAAACGAAAACTGAAAGAAACTTAAATCTTTTGCCTATTCAGGGTCTGTCTTTGCTCATGCTGACCCTATGTCTGTTTTCCTTTCATTTTCCATCAACATTTGCAAAAGGGATTTCTTTTACTCACATTTCAGGAATCTTTTTTCGTAGATATGTTTTAGATAAACTCACTAGCAGTCAAATGAATAGCAGAAGAAATGCATGATTTAACTGATGAGTCACATGTAACAAATAATGAATTATGGATGGCAGAACTCAAAAGAGAAGTCACAAGGCCTATGCAGCATTTAAATCCTGTTTACAACTCCAAATGAGAGTGCTTAGATTCAGATCTTTATACATTTGCCTACAAGCAGGCAATATTTCAGTTTCCCAGGAGCCAGAATGGGATGCCACCAGTTTCCCTTTGGCAGTTCCTGCTCTGTGTTCCTTCTTATCCAGCCTATTAAAAAGAGAGAGAGAGAGACAGAAAAACAGGAAGCCACAGGAGACACAGAATCGATAAATGTTCTTTAGCTGAAATGTAGAGAAGATGGAGAAGAGCTGCCACTGGCCAGCCCGCACTGCAGGGACATCACCAGAGCTGCCAGGCTTTGCTGCAGCTGCTCACAGGCAGCACAGCGCTCCATGGGCTCAGGGAGGCACTCGAGGGACTCCATTTATACCGTGATTCTTGTGGTTAAGTACTAGGATCTGCTTCCCAAAAGCCTGTTTGGTATTTCTCCTGATCTTAACAAGTGTTACAATCACGCATCTGAAATTTGTGTGTGGGCACAGGCAGACGAAACAAGAATCACACTTTGATTAGTTGAAGAAGAGTCTGGAGCTTGGAATAAAAGTATCACCACAGAACGAGCTCTGTCTTGGCCTTGGGAACTGGGCTATATCTTAGGATATATTGCAACCAGTTAAGATATTGCTTGCACCTCCTGGCACAGAAATTGGTGTGATACTGATCTAATGCTGCTGCTCTTCAGGGCTGTGCTGACTGTCATCTGCTTTGCACTGAACAACCTCTGTCTCCCTGTCAGTAGCAGCAGAACCACCTGATGAAGGGACTGCATTTAAGCAACAGCAGTGTGAGGGGGTGCAGATGAGACGCTCACATTGGGCCATGTACCTGGCTACCTCCTCAGCCAACCTCTTTGCCATCAGTCTGACATAGTCTAGGAACACAGTTCTAGGCAGCTTCACTGTCTCTTCTTCCATTTGTTCTTTTTTATTTTTTACTTTTTATCCACAGCCTTTGCTTCCCACAGTCCTTCCTTTCCTTCCCTGGGTAAAATGGTGATGTTCTGTCACCTCCTCTCTCTCCCTCCTTTTCACCAGTGGATCTGTTTGCAGTGCAGGCCCCTTAGGGCAAAGGCTTTCTTAAATGGAGTTTCTGAGGTGCCCACTACACAAGGGTCTCAATCTAATCTGGACCCTCTTTGTGTCAGTTACATTTCCCTGTATGTGAATGGCAGTGCCCTTCTCCCCATGTGGATGCAATAAGATGATTCTGGCTGTTGCAGATGTCATTTCTAAAGGCCCAGCTGAAATCAGATCTTACATGTGAGAGATGGCAGGTGATGAGCGCCTCTTTCAGACTCAGCTCTGTGACAGCTTCCTTGAACCTCCACCCCTCTCCTTAACCCTACCAGTTTAACACTGTGCTCCTCTATGCCATGCCTCCCACAGCTAGTGGAGCAAAGCTGTGCTTGTCTCCTTGCCCAAGCTGAGCAGCAGCCCCAGGCACCACCTCCTCATGCTCCCAGGGCTGGTGAATCAGAAGCATTGGAAAGCCACTCTGTATCTCACCATGAGCAGTGCTGTCCCAGGCTGGTGACCTTCTGCTGGGGCTGATGAGCTGCTGCTCACCTGCCTGGAGTAAGGAAGCTCCCTGCCTCTTCCAGCAGCACAGGCTGGCCCAGCCTGTTGGAGCAGTGCTTTTGAGGCACTGTCTACAGGGTTTTGGGGCTCGGTGAATCTTCCCCAGCTTGCCTTGGGATTCTGGTGTCAGGCAGTGCTGAGGCAGCTCAGTGACTCTCCTGGGATGAAGCAGGTACTGAGCAGCACAGAAAGGTGAAGGGAGGGGCCTTCATTTTCCCCATTATTGCTCTTGATAATGTGCTGAGACCTGGGGTTCTAACAGTAATGGCCAGCTGACCCATTCCCATTTGGAGACAAATGTGTCTCTGAGAAATGCACGTGTCAGTCGCTGACAGAAAGAAACAGAGGCTAACTGTTCCTCTGCTATGCAGAATGATTTCTTATGGAAAATAATGCAGTTATAATGAGCTTGATTTATTACCTCTCTTTAGAAAATCACACACCTTCAGAGATAATGATCTTTAAATTTTAATTCCACTTCTAAGTGAATAGGTTTGACCTGTTTTGCTAAAAATAGTAATCCTGCTCCTGAATACCATCTGCCCATTCAGACCATTCGTGTAGCAAATTCAAGGCTGGAGCTTACAGCTTTAACTATCACATGATACACAGTCCCATGCCTCTTAATCAGAGCATCAAGTGATTTATTCAATGTGCTTTTTTATTTCCTGCCACAGCCTGCCCTCTCTGAAGTTTCCAGCCGCTCACAGCAGCCTGCACTCACTCTCAGGTCTGGTTCCTTCCTGATAAGTAGGGCTATTGCATACTGCAGCCTTTCATGCCTTAGCTTGCTGTGTTCATTTCTCTAACACATTAGAGAGCCAGCTGTTCTGTACTTACATGACCATGACCTGAAAATGGCATCTCATCAGTAAGCATAGTCAATGGGGATGCTGCTGGATGCTAATCCCAAGCTCACTTGCAAGAAAAGTTATTTATTTATGCATATACTTGTAACTAAGCAATAGTTATTTAGATGTATGCAGTCCACTCATTTGGTAAATTTTCTGCTGGAAATGCAAATCAGCCTGGTTACCCAAAGCTTGACCCCATTGCTAGATTTTAAATCTGGCATTTTTACAATCACAGATACAGCTGAGATTTTGCAGATCTATTGGAAGAGCAATTCCAAGACCTTGTCAAGGAACAATTTGGTCAATAATGGAGGAGTATTATAGAAAGCAGGAAAAAAGATTATCTCTGTGTCCCTGATTTGAAATGTTTTGTATGGAGCAGTGCATGCTTCTTTATTTCATAGATTTCATATCTACTGCAGTTAAGCCTTATGCACCAGATTCACCTTTTTTGTGAAACTGTTATTTGATATCAGGAGGGAATCCTTCCTGATGATGTGCATTCCTGTATGGGTCTGTGAGAAGAACTGTGGAGGGCAGTGGCTTTTAAGAAAACCGAATCAGGGACATAAAGGGAAGTCAGATCACTAACCTCAATTCAGCTGTCTTCTAGGCATGAAAGGTGGATAATGTCCTGAGAAGAGGGCACAATGCCATGTTTCCCCAGAGAAGAAAGGCCTTGGTTTGAGTTCTCAGACTAACAGCAGGCAATGGCAATGCATCATACAGACTTCAAGGGTCTTCTGAATAGATGCTGTGTGTAAATGCTGTGTCCCCAGCACTGATCAGAACCTGACCTCATCACCCCGGGCACCAATTTCAGTGCTAGAAGCACACAGATGGTTCCACAGAGCTGTTATATCAGGCCCACAGTCAAGGAATTACAGGGTTTTCATTTTCCTCCAATCACTAACATCACATTTCTGCCTTCCATTTCTACATTACAGACTTTCCTTCTCTGACCAAAGTCATTTGTTTGTGGAAACTACGCTTATGCAATCAGGGGCCTTGCCACATTAAAGATTTGACATTGTGGACGGAGATCTTGAAAGCATTTTTTCATCTTAGAAGTTCTTAAAGCCCTAAAGAAGAATATCACGCTGTCTTTTATAGGGCAAGCAGAGACTAAAGCTACTTTGGAAAAAGTGGAAAAGCTGATCTCCTGACTTGTAGCCTGAGACAGGGATCACAAGACTATCCCTCCTCCCATTTTAGTAATAAAAAGCAGCAATGAAAAGAACAGAAAGAAACGAAGCAAAAAATCTCTCTTTTATTGAAGAACACTTAGACTAAGTTTACAGATGTGGGTTGTTTGTTTTACTGTAGGTCAGGGTGCAAATAAGGAATCTCCTTTCAGAATGGATCTTACCCTGAAGGTGCACGCTTTAATTTTGGCTGTTTTATCAAAATGACAGCCTCCATCTGTGTCCGAGTCATGCTGTGCTTCTCTAACTGCCCTAAGAGCAGAATTAAAAGCAGTTACATCATAAATGGGCTCAAGAGAGGCTGTTGTAAGACCAGCAGAGCATGCAGCAGAGGACACCCATCCCAGCCTTTGTTGACTCTTCGGTGATGCTCTGTGCAGGTTATAGGCAGAGTATTGCAACAGCACTGGAGAAGCAGAGACCCCTAGAATGAGTCATTCGTGTATCCTTGATTGTGGTTTTATATACCAGCCTTCCAAGATAAAAATTAATATCCTATGAAGGATGATAAAAATTGTCGTATGTTGCAGCTAAATCAGAACTGTCTGTTTACACCAGTATTGTCTTCTAATTTTTCTAATAATCTTCCTCATTCACCTCTTGGAGATTTTGTGTTAACAGGAACAGATATCATGCTTTCTTAAAGGGCCTAGTATTGCTGTTGCTGGCCAGGGGGGTACTCGTGGTGCAGAAGTGACACTTTGTCACACATGAAGCGTGAGTTTCTAAATGTGTTTAGCACAAGGAGGATGTGCTAAACCAGCTGGCATGCAAAGTGCATTGCACAGGGTCAGGCCTCTGGTCTTCTGTGCTGCCTTGTGAAAGCTTGTATTCATGAATTGTCTGATCAAGTCAGCGCCAGAGGAAGCAAACCTGACCTCACTAATGCACAGCAAACAGCCAGAGGTAAGTGTCCTTCTGTGCCCACGGTGTCCATATCTGTTCTGTCTGTAGCCATGGTGACTTGGACATCAGTCCCAGCTACTGTAAGCAACAGCTTCTTGTTTCCAAGTGGGACTCCTGTTGTACAGGGAGGAGTGATGAAGTACTGTGATGTCTGATATACTACTCCACTCAGTCCCCCAGTACCAGCACCAGTTTCAAGTCCTTTTCTTGGACAGGAGGTGAAGGCAAATGATCAGTTTTCATTTCCTCCTGTTCATGTACAGCTGAGAGACAGCTGAGGTGACTGCAGGAACTGTGCAGGGAGAGACAGAAACATTAAGATCTCTCTCCAAATGCATGACATTGTTGTCAGATACCTTCAAACAACACTCTGGTGGGATAGGTCCATGCTGCTTGCAACCTCTTGTAGATCCACACTCTGACCATAAATCAACTCCCTAAATGAAGAATGACACCTGCAGAAGTACTGGATGAGGAGCCAGACACTTCCACACCACAGCTCACCAGTGTGACAAGAAGTATAGCAGTGGCCACCCTGCAACCTGCTCCAGGATCCACTGCAATGTGCTGAGGCAGGGCAAGTGATACACCACAGCAGCAAGGTGAGGTCCCCAAGAAACCTCTTCAGGGACTTAAAGCTCTGGCTTGACCCTCCTCCCCAGTAAACACTGAGAATAATGGCTGACACCGATCCATGTTGAGGTAGACATTGCAGGACTGTTGTGGAAAGGCTAGGACGTGAATATCACATGAGCAGGCACATTACATACCCTAGGCCATGTAATCTTTTCACTGAACTACACTGGAATAATTGTTACTGCCTTAGCTGAGAATCTTGCTGAAAATGCACAACAAACATTGTGGCCAATGGTATAACCAGGTATGATTTCAAGTGTGTTTTCAGCAAACTCTTACTAAGATGCACTGAAGAAAGTGGCTGAATAAATTTACTTCTACTAATAACAGAAACCTTATATCAAGTGCTCCTCAAAAAAGGGCCTGGAATGCATCATCTATGTAGAAGTTATTTAGAATCATAAACGCAGCAGCACCAGAAATACAGTGTAACAGCCAGGAAATGAGTACAAAGAGAATGCAGAGATTTACCAGGAAATGGTGACTGTATAACGTTACATTTGCATTTAAAGGCAAGTGTTAACGGACTCCTCTAATGGACGATCAACTTTACTTTTTAGTCAAAGCACAGACTTGCAAGCGGTGTAAACCAAAATTGCCTGGAACTGTAATGAATGTACTTGCAGGAAACCCAAGCGCTTCTAGTGATAAAGATAGCCAGTACAATACCTAGTGCAATAACAACTGATGTTGTGTGTGATGTTTTGTTCTTTCTTGATGTATTGTCAGATAGTCATAGCTTCATTCAAAAGCAGCAATAAGCACATGTTTTTTTCCTATTTGCTGCTGACCTGAGATAGTTTAGAAGAAAATCACAAATACTCCAGCCTTTGAGGTATCACAACCCTAAGCTGAACTAACAAGAACACCCTGCAACCAAAAAAAGAAAGAACGATCTTCTGTGCTTCAGGACTAACAAAAGGCATGGGAGTCGTGATCATTGCACTCAGCCATGCAGCCACGCACTGAGTGCTAATCAATAGAGACAGATTTAGAAACTGATGCAAGTCATTTCCAGTAACAGAGGTAAGCAGAGGGCTCAAAAATAGCATAGCAACAAGATTGTTCTGCCTGAAGGAAGCCTTTGCCATCACTCCCACTCCATTGCCATCAGCTGTGACACACACAAGCCGTGTAAATGGTATCATTTCAGTGCTGAGTGTGTGCAGCATTTAGGCTTTTATACTCCCAAATCGCACATACTTGCAATCTGCTCTGAGTGCCTGTTTAAAATGGTATTCATGTCAGGATTTGTATCCCATCTGGATGTGTGCCAGTACATGGCAAGCTGACTTTGTACAGCACCCATATGGACCTGAAAACCTGACACTCCCGCCCTCCCTCAGAAGAACACTTACATCTTCAAAGTGTTGACTGCTGGGCCTTCATCAGGTGGCTGTGCTGTTGTCCCATGCTTTTGGGCATCACAGCCTGAGTACCACCTCATCCTATGTCATCTCCCTTTGTAAGTGACTGTCTCATGCCAGTTTTTGATACTAAGCTTCCTTCTATTTAAATCTCTCAAGGTCACTCTGCAGTTTTGGTTCTTATGCTAAAACAAGAGGGAACGGTTTTGAAAGCACCAGCCCTGTGGCTGAAGGGATTCTAGCAGGGCACAACTTAGGAGTATGACGGTAAAAGAGAAGTGGCAGATCAAATTTACGTGAATCACAAAAATCATTAAGATGATTACAGTTTAGAACCAATATTTCACACATTCTTGCAACAGTGAGCATTTATGAGCACAAAATGTAATGTGATGGAACAATGTCTTTGGCTAGAAACTCCAGACGTGTGAAGCAGTAAAAGCAGTTGCCACTCAACTTGGATATGTGCAACTTCACAGCACTGCTGCAGTTCACTAAAGAAACAGTGAGCCCCGAGGATGTCACAGCACAAACTATTTGCTGGTAATTCCTTATCATGCCTGCATCCTTTCAGGGGCTGTTTTGGAAAAGTGGTAGCATGTAGTCAGGCAGTTGATTTATACAACACTCACACAGATGTAGTTTCAAATTGAGCATAGAAGAAGCAAGGATGGTTTGCATTCAACCTCACTTCAGATGGTTTAGGGCAATTGCCTAGGCTCATCCTATAGTCAGTGGCAATAGAGAGGAGCATTTTCAGGGGCCAGTTCATCCCACTTATGCTACAAACATCTTTTAGGATGCAGTGCTTTCTCTTCTGTTTTCTACCTCTCCCCAGTGACCACAGAAGAATGTTGGTTTAGATTTTAGATATAAATTTAGATTTATAGGGGAATTAAGTTAGATAAGAAAAACCTCATGCCTTGGGATTATTGTGGATATTCAATCTCCAGGCAAAACTCTAAAGAGCCATCAAAACTTTCATAAATGCCCAGGCAGATGTAAAAACAGATTTGTGAGTGATTTTATGACAGGAAGATACTACAGCAACAGTGCAAGTGTTGTTTTAGATTTCTGTGTTGTCAGACTGCAATTTCTGCTATAGTATTTCACTGCCTCCTGTGCCAGGATTTGCCTCCCTGAAACCGAGAAGCAGTTTTCTCTAGGTATAAGGATGGGAGGTATGTGTATACCTGGAGAATTTCCAAGAACTTTTCAAGACTGAGAAGTCAAATTAGATAGTGACTTTGGTATTTTAGAACAAATATAATTTTGTTGTTATGACTGGCAGTGGGGGATCCCGTCCTTGCTGTCCCTATATATGTTACATGAATGAAAGTTCAAAAAGTGACATCTAAAATAACAGCCACGGAGGAACATCTGCAGATTTAAGTTGTGTGATTTGATGGCCCTAATGCTGTGATTAGAGAACTAGCATCCATTGGATACCAGAAACTTTTATTTGAAAATCAGCTCAGATTCGCTCGTGCCTTTTGGCAATACTGGACAGAGTTCTGAGTTCTACACACAGCCTTCTTAGTTCATAAATTTTGCCTTAAGGCTGAACTGTTCCCTTTTTCTATGCCTATACGCAATGCTCCGGCAAACACAATAGAATGGCATATTGGAAATCTTTCAGCCTCTTGCACCACTTAACACAATCTTTGTAGCTGTCCGTGTTGTTTACTCAGCCACCAATGGTAAAAAGCATTGCTTCTCATCTTCCCTTCTTCGCTTTATTTTTAAACCCAATCCAAGCAGAAAGAAAGCAGTCTCCCAGTTGCAGACCTCTGCAGGAAAGGCTGCTTGTGTGAAGTTGAAATGGAGCCAGAGCACACCAGAAAGGAAGCTGTGATTTCATCCAGCAGAAACTCCGAGGCTTCACTGCAGCACTTTGTGCAGATGCAGCATCATTCTGGCTGGGTGCTCACCCAGTGCTAGCAGAGGAGTCCCTGAGAGGATGCCCGTGTGATTCTGTGCCACTGTTCCTTGCTTTGTAGCTCCAGCCCTCCGAGGAAACCAGGTATGCTTTGTAGATTTTAAAAGATTTTATATACCTTGGAAGGATGCCTAATTTCCAGGTTAAGGATGAAGTGCATGGAAATGGGGAATACTGATAACAGAAGGAGAGGTCACCAAGGAGAGCCTTTCCCCTTGTGGTGGAGCTGTGGCAGTCAGGTGTCCCAGGGGAGGAGGTGCAAGAAAATGAGCCTGAGTGAGGTGGCTGGGCACTGCTGTGGGAGGGTTCAGAGCAGTCTGCAGCCGGATGGTGGGGATCCTGGGAGGCTCCACATCTGCCGTAAGGACCAAAGAGATCAGGGGTGAGTAGCAGCTGCAGCACGAGCTGTGGTGCTTGTCTGGGGACCGCTCAGAGGTGAGGAGTGCTGTTGGCTTGAGATTTGTGCTTCACCTCGTGTCAGGTCAGCACTCAGGGAGAGCTGGTGGGCAGCTGGGAGGGAGGGCTCAGTGAGCTATGAGTTGGGCTGGGGAAATACTGGAGATTGGAGCAAACACATTTGCACTAGCGAGACTCCAGGGTGACTGCTGAAAGCTGTAGAGTAATGCCAACAAAACTGCAAACAGGACTTGGCCTTATAATCAGAAAAGAAGAAGGTTTGGCAGAGGGCCTGGAGGGGTGCTGGGCACTAGCCTCTGGTTGCATAAATGCGTGTGCTTCTCAAATATCTGAGCCAGTTTCTGAATGTGTATCTGAAGCATTCTGAGCCTGTATCATCTTTCATGTGGAACAAAGAAACTGTTGCACTTCAGACAGCCACCCCCCTCAATTATTTAATGTAACTAAATACCTGCCCCACTCTGCAGAGTTACATAAAGCTGCAAAACTGGCTCAGTTCCTTGCCTTGAATCAGTGCTACTTTCCTTTTCCGTAAGCTACATTATGGCATCAAATGAGTGACTTGGAGCAATGCAGGAGATATTTGGACAAAGAACAGAAAACGTGAGCAGGCAAGTGTGGAGGGGAGTGGACGCAATGCTTGCAGGACAGCCCAGTCTGCAACGGGGGCCACTGCCACTTTTGGAGGAGTGGGAGCATCAGAAATATGGCACACTTTGTGCTTGGCAGTGAATCCCAAACGCCTGCCCCAGAATGCTCATCTGGAGATGCCTCCTACAGAAAGGCAGGGAGTACAAAGGCTGAGTGTTATCACAGGGGCAGCTCCATGAGCCGTGTTTGTTCAATGACAGACAATGCATACCCTGTGAACTGCCCTGCTGCTGGCTTTTGCACCCCTTTTCTTTCTCTGCATCATCATTCCCACTTCCAAATCTGTCTCCTGTGCCAGAGATGAGGCTGTAAGTACCAGAAGGGAACTGTGTCTCTAAACATCCTCACTAGAAGAACCTTAGGAAAATGTCCCTTTTGCCCTTCCAAGATGAGTGCACATTCTCCACTGTGCTGGGTGGCGGTAGGCTTTGAAGCATCTCAGGTCTCACCAACACCTCCAGCTCCTTCAGGGAATTTCTGAACAGCCCCAAAGGCACTTGGGTCCTGCTATCCCAGCAGGTGAGGAGCTCCAGAGGAAGGTTGCCTCTACCTGTTCCTGCTATCCCCACAGCTAGCAGTAGCTGCCATGAACACTCCTGGGTAGCGCCTTGAATAGAGTCATAGAGTCATAGACTCTTGGAATGGCTTGGGTTGGAAGAGACTTTAAAGACTGTCTAGGTCCAACCACCGTGCATAGATGTCTTTGTAAGGAGCACTGCTGCTGCTATTGTTTGACTCATGCCAAGAGCCATCAGCAGGCTTTCTGTGACTAAATGTATCATGATCCACTGTTATTTATGGAGATGGATGACTGCCTCTGGAGAGGGAGACATCCACTGCTCTAATCAGAGAAAAAGCCTGTTAACATTGAACATCTACCTCTGATGGATTTCCTTCCCCTTTCCAGCAGAGCTAATTCACTGAGAAGTTCGTGGCTCTCTTACTTGCTTTTTGCCTCTCACATTGCAGGCCAGAACATTTTGATTACTGCACTGGGGACTGGAGATGAAGCTGTTAGATTGCCAGCCTCAAATCATGGGGGAAAATGCAGTCCGAGGGTTGTGCAGTAGCAGAATCATTTTGTTTATTGTTAAGTTAGCAAAAATTACAGTCTGTTTGCCAGAAAAATGACTTATGTTTATTAATTTATTCACATTGTTGTGATTAACAGCTTTCTGCTGTCAGTCTGGCTGCTTATCTGTTTGCCTTAAACAAGCAAATGAGCAAATGAAAAACTTAATTAAAATGGAGTACCATCATTTGTTTGTGAAAGACAGAAAGTTTTGCTGCTGAATCTTTCTAATGCTTCACTGATGGCAATAAAGCTCATGATGTTTAGAACAACCAAGCTGAAGAAAAGAGAGAAAGAAAGAAAGAAAGAGGAGGGGAAGAACAAGGGGAAATACAGATAAGTACAACAGATGCTTTTTGCTTGTGTTTTGATATCTGACCTGAAGTGGTCATAAAGGCTTGTGAAAAGAGTTCCCCGTGAAGTCTTGAAGAAATCTGTGCCTGGCTTTGTGTTGAATATACAAGTTACCTGGAAAATGAAGAGCAGCTTGAGGTGCAAGTGCTGATTAGTTTTTCTAGGTAGGTAAAATGGAAGTCATCTGGGAAGAAGATTTCAAGGTGTGGATTATATCTAAAGCAATGCCCCCCTGCTGAAACCACCCAAATTTCGCAGGCCGGATTTTCAACCCCCAGTGCTCAGGCAGAAGAGATCTCTGGGTTATGGTGGGTATCTTTTTGAAGCTGTCAGCCCAGCACTCAGTAGTGGAGGAGTGTAATGTTAGGAATTATTAAGGAAAGCACAGAGAGGAAAACAGCATAGAATGCAGGAAATTTATTGGGGAACTTGAGCCTTGAATATTGTCTGTAGCTCCAGTTCTCTCATGCTAAAAAAAGAACAACAGAAGACAGAAAAACAGACAAGAAACCTGAAGCAACTTGTACATCATGAATGATTAACAGCCTGAGACTTGTGAGGAGTGGAACAAAAGGAGTGGAGATCCTTGATCAATGAATCCTAACACCATGGGCAGTACAGTGAGATAGACTAGAGAAAGACTTCTCTGTTTCACAACACAGAAGAACTAGAACTAGAAAACCAAAAGAAACAGGCAGGAAAGATTAGAAAAGATAAAGGGAGGCATAAAATCTTTGTTATTGTGAATTGCAGATGAGCTTTTTGCAGCGGGTTAGGAACATGAGGAGATCTGTATTTTCACATGGGTAGGAGATCCAACTAGAGATGCAGGTGGACTTGGAAAGGATGCATGGAAACGACAGTCTGGCCTGCCTGTCTGGCCTGACAATCTGGCCTGAGATCTCTCCTTGGCTTCATTGGCTCAGCTCAATGTGAGCTTAAATGTTTATTTACAGTAGAACAGGGCTTGGGCTGTGGACATGGTTACAGGCACATGACAGTGTATAACTGTAAGAGATGACGATCTGGTGTAATTCATACATTTGGTACCCATGACAAGGTGCAAACTACAGCTCAAAGTGCTATATGTATATATTTATTCTATTATATGGGGCATTCTAATTCCAATTCAGTCTACCTTGCAATTAGTGATTTACCTCAACGACTTTTAAGTTCATTTTAAACTGGATGAATTCCTTCTAAATGGGAGGGCTGAGGTTGGTCAGACTAGATGGGCTAATTCAAAACTGGTAATTCAAGTCATTTGGAATTCTTTCCCATTGATTACATGTAGGACAAATACAGGGTTCATACAACATGCTATAGCCAGGCTCTCTGGCTACCTGCTTGTCTCTTCTGGAAACCTGAAATGAGTACCATCAGACAGCTCTGTGTTAGCCAGGAGTTACTGCAGTGGAGTCAAGCACTGCTGGGGATCCAGCCTTGCTTGCAGGAGACAAGCCTGGACAGCTAAAGGATGCTTCCTGAACCATCAACTCTGCTTGAAGCCATTTAACCTCACTTAATTTTGCATTTGCAAATCCATTAACGAATGTTTTCATTTTCTCCTTTCTGGTTTTTATATACCAGCTAGTCAAACACGAAGAACTCAGGCATGAAACACAACCAGACTGGCTTTGTGTGTCCTTGGATTTGTCCAACAGCTGCCTCCCCCAGCATTCATCTGGAAGGGCATCAGCTCACAGACTGCGTCCTTGCAGGGTATATGTACCATATATTATCCACATCTAAACTAGTATGATATTTTAATAACATTCACAACATTCAGTGATTCCCTAAGTGCAAAGTTACATTACCATTTTTCTCACTTTTTCAGGTATTTCACAGTACCATATGAAAATGTGGAGTATGTGCTTCCTTGGGAAAACAGATCAATTCTCATCCTCTGCAAATCTGAGCTGTCTGAAGGTGTCCTTTCTAAAAGCCTTAAGACGTTTGCTTCAAGGCAGCTTACATGTATCACTTCACATTTTTATAATAAGGCTTTGTTGTATCATTAAAACATAGGTAAACTTTCTTTGAAAGATAAATACTCGTTGGAAAGGAAGGACTGTGGAAATGGCCCACAAAATGTGAGCCTTGCATTTTGTACTATTTTCAGCTGAAGTGTGATGCTGAGTGTAGGTGGTGGCTTATGAAACATGTGATGGGTACCTATAAAGTTCTAAGATTGGACAGTGGCCGACTGATCCCTACAATTCTGGAACCAATGATCGAAATCCACCATCTGTGAATGTTAACATTGCATACTAAAGAACATGAGTAACGATGCTGCCTGTTTATGTCTAAGCAGTGTGGGCTTAGTCTATTGTTCAAGGAAACAAGTGGAAAATGCCATTCATGGTCTTTTATCTTGCTTGTATTCCACATTATTACCACCTGCATGTATGCGGAGGAGGGAGAATTAGAGCAGAATGCTACAATTTAGGAAGAATTCTGCTGAAAAACTCAGCAGATTTAAGTGGGATTCAGATTTTGATTGCAGACTAGGGAGAGTTCACAGTGAATCAATGTTGACACAAAGAACCAGACTTGATTTAAAAGTTATTCAGGCATGAACTGGGGTTGTGTTACTCACTTTAATGGAGATGTTGCAAATTTATATTGACGCACATTAATTCAGAATCAATTCCCTCATGCATAGTATTTTATGGTAAAGCTCTGATTTAAATCCAAGCAGGCACGCTGCCATATCTGGAGCAGGAGCTTTAATTACTAAAGAAACTCCATGTATCTGAAAGACAGGTTGTACTGATAAAATCTTTTAATTTTATTTCCTTACCTTTCTCAGCAATATTTGTTTTTTAGTCCAAACTAGAACAAGCAAGATAAAAGACCATGAATGGCGTTTTCCACTTGTTTCCTTGAACAATAGACTAAGCCCACACTACTTAGTTTTTTAGTCCAAACTTTAGTCTCGAGCAGAGATGCTCAGGGGAGGAATTACCACTCTCTACCTACAATGACCTGAGAAGTAGTTGTGGTGAGCTGAGGGTAGATCAGCCCCAGGTAACAGCAACAGGATGGAAGGCTTCCCAGGGAGGTTGTGGATGCCCCGTCCTTGGAGGTGTTCAAGACCAGGTTGGACGGGGCCCTGGGCAACCTGATCTAGTAAAGGTGTATGTTTGGTGGCCCTGCCAGGCAGGGGGTTGGAACTACATGATCCTTGAGGTCCCTTCCAACCCGGGTCATTCTGTGATTCTGTGTGAAGGGAGCACAGACAGAGCAGAGCGGGGCGGGCAGCGGGCGGAGCCCCGGAGCGCTGACCCCTCCCGGCGTTGTCCCCCCGCCCATCACAGCGCCCTGCCATTGGCTGAGCCTCACTCGTGACGCCGCCTCCCCTGCATCCCGCCGCCCGCTCCCTCCTTCCCTCCTTGCCGGTGCTGGCGGAGCTGGAACGGCGGGGGCGCGAGCGGCGGCGGCTGCAGCGTCAGGTGGGGCGGGCGCTGCGTTGCCTGGGCGATGGGGCCGGGTCCCGCCACGGGCCGCCGGGCCGCTGTCAGCGCCATAAGTGCGGGGCGGGCGGCCGCGCTGTGGCGAGGCGAGGAGCGGAGCGGGTAAGGGGGCGACGGACCGCGGCGGCTGCGGCCTCGCGGGGCCCGCGTCGCGTTCCGGTGGGGCCGGCCGAGGCCCCGGTACGTGTGGCCGGGCGCGTTGTTAACCGGCGCCGGCCGAGGCCCTCGGCTGCGCGGCGGGAGGCGGAAGAGGCGGCTGCGGGCGGGGCTCGGGCCGCCCGGGAAGGGGCCGGGCCGCGGCCATGGGAGGTGCGGCCCCGGCGGCTCCGCGCGTTCCGAGTGCCGCTCCGCGCCGCCGGGCTGACGTGAGGCCTCCGGCTTTGCCCAAAGGAAACGAGCAGCGCAGCCTCCTGCGTCGGCATTGGGGCGGCCGTGGCGACTCGGGGCCTCCGAGCCGGGCTGTCACCTGTGTGCTCGCTGTAAACAGCAGGGCAGCGATGAGAGCCCCTTTGGGTGCTCTGCAGCCATGGGGCCGGCGTGGGGAGAATGTGTGGAGATACTTCTATGGAAAAAACTGTTAGTTAACGTTGAGGTACTATCCAGCGTTCCCAAATGAAACCCAGATCTGCCTCGGATGGCTTCATAAGCCGAGAGCAGGTGCTGGAGCAGAGGACAGAATGCTGTGTATAGGAGAAGCGGGGTGACTGAAGAAGTCGGGAAGTTGGATTGGTTGTGTGATCGAGTGTGGTGAGCTGGGGACTGGGGAAGTATCCGATGTGAGTGTGGATGGGAGGCAGGTTAAGATCGGCTCGGCAGGCACCCTCCATTGCTGTGCCACGTGAACCGGTCGGAGTGCTGTGAAAGTATCTGTAGGAAAGTTGTCAGTGATACAGACCCATGCTGGGTTGTATTGCTGCCTATGGCATGATGCGATAACCTGTGTCAGAAGCCGTGAGGAGATGGTTTTTACTCATGTGTATGCTAGGTAGCAGAGAAGAAATGCCTGCAATGCTTAACTGCAGGAGAAGCTCTCTGTGTGAGAAGCCATAAAAGTACGGTGGGTTTCCTCTTCTTTAACTGTAAGCTGGCAGCCCTGTGAAGATGACAGTATCCTGTTAATTTGGGAAATGTGCAGTATAACAGCCCCAGGAGTTTATGTTGGACACTTAAAATATTTGATGAATGGGAAACAAGAATGCTTTCGTGCTTTGTCACAGATAAGGAGAAATCAGCCTTTTTGTGTGGTGTTTTAATTTCATTCTTTCTTCCTGATCAGGTTTTGGAATGAGGATCTTGAAAGTTATAATCAAATACCTTTCCTTGCTGTGCTTCTGAAACCAGCACTTAGAAGTGAGAGCTCAGGAACACACTTGGTTGTTACCTGTACTGTAAAATTGTGCATGGATTTCTTTAGTGGAGCTTTCTGTCACCACCTTCCTGCGTTCCCTCTTTCCCCCTATCAGTGTTTTTATAGTGTACTCACTGTGCTTTTGGTTTTGAAATGTTGAATTACAGTATTTTCTCATGGGTCAGTAACCATATAGTTAGATTTCTTAAATGCCTTTTTTGCGTCTTCCTCTTTGAGTCCCCTGCAGCCTTTCTGTGCACCTCTGTTTTGGTTTGTATGGCAGCTCTAGACAGTGAGAAAAGAGACTGAAAGCACTTGAGCAGTAGCAAAAGATCTGATGAGAAATATCTGGGTATCTAAACATTAGGGAAGAGAAACTGGACATTCTTTCCCCTTATTGCAAGTATGTTGCTGCTTTTATTTCACTTTCTTTGGAGTTAAGCTCAGCACTATGAAATATTAACAGATGCTTCAGGAAGCTATCGGTTCTGTTTTTTACCCTCAATGATTTCTTTAATGGTGCCTCCTTATTAATATACAATTGTACACCCTTTTAGCTTATGCAGGCACTTGGGTTTCCTTTGTATTTGAAGAATTTTGCTGTTATCATGTTTGTATCTTTTCAAATGATATAAGACAACACATAGAGGAATTCTGAACCCAAAATTGGTTCTTATCTTTTGTGAGCAGAGGGAAAGTGGGGTGGAATGATTATACTGCAAGAGGATCCTGTTGTGCCAGGAAGAACTTGATGCCAAAAATGCTCTTGCTTGTCCTCTGCAGATGAATTTAACTTGATTGGAGTAAACAGCCATCATGGATGTGACCTCACTAAGGTCCCTTTCTGAGGGAGATGTCAGGCTCTGTGCACTTCTTAAATGGAGAGCTTCCCTAGTGGAGAGCTGTAGCATCTGCTGCCCAAGATGACACTGTTTAATGCTGGTAATTGGTTCACCTTCAATGTGGTCTTCTTTTTGTTTTGGGAAAAGTAGTTTGTATTAGTTTATGCAGGGATGGGGAGACTATATTTCTTTGGGGTCACTTTGTACCATCTCTTTCAGCTCAAGGTGATTGTGTCAGTGGTTCTGGTGCATCGTTACTTGATGTT
Organism: Coturnix japonica; assembly: GCF_054131305.1. Taxonomy (NCBI): domain Eukaryota; kingdom Metazoa; phylum Chordata; class Aves; order Galliformes; family Phasianidae; genus Coturnix; species Coturnix japonica. The sequence continues at coordinate 37,002,108 of NC_140665.1, forward strand.
ATCTAAAGGTCTCTGAATCTTCATCACGTAATTGGGCTCATATCGTCAGAGCTATTGACTGCTGTTGATACCACTGCTTTGGAGGTGGTGAATCTGATTTCAAGACCAGGTAGAAGGGATCCAGGCACTTGTATTCATTACCATGGCTCTGATTTGTCTGAGCCGGCTGAGTTGAGCTGGCAGCTCCAAAATACTGCAGGGGAAAGCTGCCTGTTCCCCTCTACTGCCCTCGGCATGGTGATTCAACACAAGGGTAATCTGTCTGGAAGAAGAACATAGTTTTCCACAAACCTGTGGTAGTGAATGCTTGGAGAAGAAAGGGAATGAGCAGCTGGGTGAGCAGAGCAGCCAGGTGGGCTGAGCTGCCCTGCTTAGCATCACCCTCACTGCCTCTCAGGAGGGGGAGCTTCTGCTTTGGCTCAGCGGGGTGTGTGTATCAGCTGTGGGTGATTTGAGTGGAACAGTAGCAGTGTGATATGTAGCAGATTTAGATCTTTCTTTCTCCCTCTTCTGGTTCAGACATTGCATTTCAGAATGTTTTTCTGTGATGTGTTGAAAATAGTGCATGGGAATGCCTCATCCCCAGATAAAACTGCAGAAATAATACTGCTAGAAGGGGAGGGGAGAAAGAGAAAGATGCCATGTGCAGTCTTTGTGGAAGAGAGGTTTCTTGCTATAATCTGTTAGCTCTTAATGCCTTGTGGTTGCAGTTTGTGTCTGGTTAAAATTCTATTTCCTTAGAAAGTCAGACTTGGTTCTGAGTGTCATTTTAAGGTACTTGCACTGTGCTTTGTGGATAGGCAGTGCAAATCTAACACTGCAGTCTTGTGGGTCTATCCCCCACAGCAGTGTTTGTGTAGTGAAGAGGCACTCTGTGGGTTGGTTCCTGGTATGCAGTGAAAGAGCTCATCTGTGCTTGCTGGGAATGTGAGAGGTGCAATAGTGGGGGAGTGATGGCTTGTGAGAGATGTTGGAAGACTTGTACCTGTTAGGCTGTGTCTGTGCGGGGTGCTTGGTCAACATCCTATAACAGTCCTAGTTAATCCTCATATTTATTTGTCCTTTTTACTCTCTCCAAAGTCAGCTTCTCAACTTCAGTTAAGTGTCACTGCTGCAAGTGAAAGTGTGTGCACAGAGCACTGAATGCAGGTGGAAGGAGACATCCTGGTTCTTCAGACTTCTGACAGCATAGGAAAACCCTTCTACTTCCCCCAAGAGAAAATTGGGAAGTGGGAAATTGAGATGTAAATTGCAATTATTGCTGGATAGTTCTGAATGCGAGGCTTCATTTGGAGCATTGAAACTTCTTGTCATGCAGGTCTATTTCAGCAAATGACCGACTTTGTTCATCCCTCTCCAGTTTTATGGAGGAGATATGTGTTCTTGAGGGAGATGAATGGCAAAACTGTCTGGCTAGATCTGTCAACCTTATAGTCAACTGATCTGGGCGAGCCTTAATGAGCTCACCAAGTCAGGAATGGCTGATAGAAATGGCAGTGTGAAGGGATGAGTAGTTCTGTCTCTGCTTTTGTTTTGGTGTTTTGTTTTTTTAATGAAAGGTGGGAGAGCAGAATAGTCCTAACCTCAAATAGAGGGGAAACTATCAGAACTCTATTTAGAAGCTTCCATTCCTTCAGTTAGGAAGTCATTTTTATTACTGGGGTCATGTTAAATCCCTGGTACTTTAAGCAAACATTGCATCTGGTGCTTGGTTACCAAAAATACTATTTCACTGTATATGCAGTCACAGAATCACAGAATGACCTGGGTTGGAAGGGACCTCAAGGATCATGTAGTTCCAACCCCCAGTCTTCACCTGGCATAATTTGTTTTCCAATCTATCTCATCCACTTAAAATCTTGTGTTCATATGTGATGGATATTTATAGTCTGAAGGGCATCTTAAAGCTGGATTATTTTGTGCTTTCTGGATGAATTTAGGGCATCCGATAGTGTTTCAAAATTTTCTTAAATATCCATCTATCTGTTGGTAGGAATAGTGGGAAATTTCATGCTTGGGCATCATATGAGGTTAAGTATAAGCTGTTTGACTTGCATTTCTGCTGGGGAGAAGCTGCGTGAAGTGGGGTTTGATGTGACACTCCTGTTGGCTGTAGTTGTCCTGCTGGCTTCGGGCAGCTCTGGTGCAGGACAGTTGGCACAGCTGGAACGGATGCCTTTGTTTCAAAACCTGTGAGGTGCAGGGTCAGCTTCCCTAGGGCAACTAAAACTGCTTGCACTTGAAAAGGAAGCCAGCACACTGAGCTCAACTGGAACAAGTGTGTGAAACTCTTAAATACTGTAGGGAATTATGTTTTCACATCACTTTCAGAATTACTACTTGCTGCTTTGTCTCTTCCTTATTACTGCTAGAAAACATGGATTTCACAGACCAATTTTGAAAATCCCAGAAGCAGAATTAGTCTTCTGCATGTTAATGACCTTTAACTCTGATCACAGACCTTCTTGTCTTATTCAATTGCACTCAGTACCTCAGACACAATGGCCAAGTTTATCTTCAGCACCATACTTTCTAATTTGAATCCTCTAACAGTGTTAGCTTTCAGTTTTAGGAATAGCATATTCTCGCTCATACCTCTTCAGTGACAGTACCTCAAGACACTGCTCTACTCTTTCCTCTTTTTTCTTCCCTCTTTAATCTTGCTGAGTATTGCTGCAATCAGAATGCATCATCTTGCAAATTACAGAAGGATGTGTCCGGTCTTCCAGATCACAATTTGAGTAGTACATTAGATGCTTAAAGTCATTTCCAGGTGGGTGCAGTGTGTTCTGCATCACATCTACACCATTTCTCCCAACTGTGTTGGAGCCCACTTGATCTACCATCTTGCAGAATAATGAAGGAGGGTCTTTGCAAGGTCAGATGCATCTTGCGGGAGTCTTGGGTGGCTCTCTGCTGGAGAGGCCCTGAACTTTGGATCTACCTTCTGTGATACCTGGTTTCTTTCCTGCTGCTGTTTACACTCTGTGGAGTTCAGTCTTTGTCTTCAAAGTCAGTCATTGCCGTGCAACCATGACTGTGTCAGGACTTGCTCTCTGATCTCTTTTGGGGGTATGCATCAAATCTAAAGCTTGGAAGAAGATATCAAATATTACATGCCTTGTTTTTAATCAGGTGAAGGGTGTAGAACTTTGGGGAACATTCTGGATGCATGTTACTTGGGAGCTATATAATTTCAGTCTTTTCTGAATGCTTTAGTGAAGATCTTCATCCTCTGGTGTTCTTCTGAAATAATGTAATGGTGTTCCATACTTTACTTTTCTACATAATTTCTGTCTCATGTAGGAGTATTTCTCAGTTCTTTCCTTTGACACCATGTGTTCCTTATGGATGTTGTCCTTCAGATGAGATCTGGAATACATTCTTGTCTTTTCTGCTTGTGCTAACCAGGCTTGTCTCTAGCATTTTCATGGTATCGTAAGGTGAGATTCCTCTTTGGAACATTTTATACTTGCTGTCACTGAGACTGCCTTGTTAGTTTTTAACACAGTTAATGTTGCAATGATTACGTTTAAAGACCCACAGCTTTCACCATGCCTTTTCTAAGGCGTGTTTATTCTCTCTGCCTGCAGGCACTGGTCTGAAAGATGTAAATTTAAGTAACCTGGAATGCTCGTAGCGTGGCTGACAACACTATTGTAGTTACTGTTTTGGGTAATAAAAAACCACAAGCTTAGAATAACTTGTACACAGCGCATATTACACATGGTGTTAATGTGTGACTTGTGTGTAGGCAGCTGTTTGGGAACCGGTCTTTCATCAGTGCTGCATTTATCTTCTAGATGAGTCATGTCTTCTTTTAACTTGATTTCAGCCTTAACAAGAACGCATGTCCAGGTGTTTCATTTGGGTTGATGACTCAATAAAATTGCATACTGAATTGAGAAGCTGCCCCGAAACACTTGTGTGGTATGCAGCTAAGCGGAGGGATTCTTTGCTATACACTGTTGCAGTGATATTCTTTTCAAACTTAATAGAGGGAAATTGTTGGTAGTCTAACTTGTAAAGGGGATACAGATCCTCATAGCACAAGGTGGAATCTTCCGAGTTGCTGAAAGTCAACAAGAAAAACTTTCCTAATCCTGTGCACTTGATTTAACTTGGGTGCCTTCTTAACACAAAGTTAGTATAGTATTGCTCTGCTCCATTATGACAGCTCGTATTGCCCATTATTACAACCAAAACTACTTTAATCTTTAGGAACTCTTAATCTCATTGACTGTTTCTTTGCAATAGTTGTCATATCTATCAAGTAAGTATTTATATGCAGAAAATCTAGTTCAAGACTGAGATATTAAAGCATGACAGCTTTCTACCAGCAGATTTCCCCTATTTTACGTGATGTTCTACAAACAGAGTAGAAAGTTGGCACTTAATTTTAGTCCCCAGGATAATACTTCTTAAAAGGTAAATACTAAGCATGGGAAGGATTTGCAGGTGCCACATGTCTCAAGTTTAATGTTTTCTTTAGGAGGTGCACCTCTTGAAATTGCAGCAGTGTAGTATACTTTTTATGTACAATTTTTGTCCTTTGTTGATTGCTTCGCAGTCAAATTGGATAAACTGTTGTAGTTTAAGTTAAATGTTGGAAAAGTTGTTTGTGTTTTTGCTGCTGTGCACTCTTCAGTAGCCTGTGGTGCACCAAAAACTGCATCAAAATTCACTGGATTGGTGTTAATGAGAGGTTCCTAAAATGACCTACTTCCTGACAAAATAGGATAGCTAACTAAAGGTACTGCATGAAATTATGCTAAGGATTTGATGGAAAACGTGGGAAACCATTGCCATTGTCATTAATGAAATACTGAGCATAAGGGTGGGCCAGAAGGCATTAGCTTGCAGATATGATGCTGGAGAGGACAACTGACACTTGAGGAACTAGGTAAGTCTGTGTTAGTCTTGTAAGGTTTGCATATCATGTAGCTTGTCCTCTAATGTACGCTTATATGGACTCTGCCTTGTGTTCTCACCTTGAACTGAATCCCTAATGATTAAGGTCATTTCTGAACTCTTTAGTCTGTCCTGGAGTTTCATCATGATAGATGCGAGAAGTCTTACATTATGATGAAGGGCCTAAAGCATCTCCCACATGAAGAAAAGCTGAGAGACTTGGGACTGTTCAGCTTGGAGAAGTCTGCAAGGGGATCTTAGCAATGTGCATAAATACCTAATGAGCAAGAGTCAAGTGGATGGGGCCAAGCTCTTCTCAGCCGTGCCCAAAGACTGGTCAAGGGGCAGAGGGCACAAAGTACAACATAGGAAGATCCATACATACACGAGGAAAAACTTCTTTACAGCGAGGGTGATGAAGGGGGGTTGTGATGTCTCCTTTTCTGCAGATATTCATGACCCACCTGGACACTTTCTTGTGCAACCCATTGTAGAGAAGCTGCTTTAGCAGGGGGTTGGATTCAACATCCTGAGGTCCCTTCCAGTCTGTATGGCTCTGTAATTCTGTCACTGTGACTGTGGAGTTAGACCTCTAAAACATGCAAATCATTGCTTGTACGTGGGCAAGCCTGCATTTAGGTTGCATTTGGTGAACTGGTTTCCTTTTGGGGCTTTAAGATCACTTATCACCTGCATTTCCTTGCCAAGTTCTCTGCTGTGTGTTGATTCTCCCTGGTTGTGCGGCCTCTTCAGAGCAATTTGTCAGACCTTACCGTTATCCTTGCTTTTGTTTCCACTGTCCTGTGTACTGCTAGTAGTTACCATCCTTTTATAGTCAATGGCAGCTAAATAATTAGAAACTTGCTGTTTTGAACTCCAGTCTGCATTTGCTTTGTAGGACAAGCTAATGAACTTCATGGCTGTTAGTAGATTTTCCACTTAAGAGGCTGACATAGCTTTGTCAGAGTAACAAGATGTAGGCCAATGTGCTTCTGTCATTTGTTCAGAGGTGCTGTTACTAACTGTGACGCTGGAGATAAGAGATTCTGGAAGCAGACTTGGGCAGCGCACTGAAAGTCAGAATATATCACAGAAACTACATTGTACTTTTCAAACTTGGGCGGATTTTTTATTTTCAGAAGTAATAGTTTCATAATAAACTCTGGCACATAGTGTCCAAAAGAATTACTTGGGAGTGTCATTTCCCTTTCTAAACAAGCACACCCAAAAAAAAACCAACACCGGGTGATAAAAATACATAGCAAAAGATGACTTGGGGATGAGAGAGGATGTTCTTGGTTTGTTTTTCTTTAGTTCCTTACTTTGTGTGGTGTGGTGCACATCTGGATCTCCATCAGAAGAATGGCACTTCTGAAACTGAGAGGTTGACTCACCTGAATGCCTCATGTCATTTTGTGCGTCTCCAGGTGCCTGTAGCCCCAGGTGTGTTTGCTAATGGAGGTCTGCTGCCTTGTTTATACCTGTGCGATGGGTATTTTGGAAAGTGCTTATTTCCTTAATTTGACTGGATTTAGCATAGCATTCGTCTGACTTAGAACAGGAATTGCTAGCTTAGGAAGCCCTGTGATATGGGTAGCTGGCTGTACACCAGATTAAAGGAAGCGTTATTATTTAAGGACTTTTTTTGTTATTGTTGTGGGGTGCTTTTCATTTGATTTTTAGGAAACAGAGATGCTGCAGTTCCCTGAACTGTAAGATATTGTGCTTTCACGTCCACTTTGTGGTAGAAATCTCTTAATTCCCAAGTTGTATAAATATTGAGCTTCACTGATTAAAGTTTTAATTGTTATGCAGTGGAACAAAAGCAGACTGCATGTTTGCAGGAGACTTAAGGTGCCTATAGAAGCAGACCTTTCTGTCTTGTGGTTTGCAAGACAACAATCCCACTGACATGAGGAGGGAGCTGAGTATGTTTCTGATTTTATGTGATCATAGCGTTAATAAGATGGTACACATACAAACCACTTGTATATGCAGCAGTGCTATTGCTCTGAAGATCTCAACGTACTTACCAGTGGTTATTAAAATGATACTTGTTTATTGTAGTGGGAGCTTGGCTTGTTTCCCTGGTTAGTGAAAAACACAGTGCATACATTATTTTTCCAAAGGTGGTAAGCATTCTTATTCACTTCTATTAGTGACCTAGGGGATTGCCCAGAAGACTAAAAGCTGGTTAAAGAGGTCCTTAAAGAAACAGGACTATGTCAGACATTGGAAAAAATAAAATAAAACTCATATCTACCAGTAGTCTATATATATGCAGGTGTATATATATCCTCATTTTAAACTAAAATGGGAGGTTTAAGTTGGATATTAGGAGGAAGTTTTTCACTCAGAGGGTGGTGACGCACTGGCACAGGTTGCCCAAGGAGGTTGTGGATGCCCCATCCCTGCAGGCATTCAAGGCCAGGCTGGATGTGGCTCTGGGCAGCCCGGTCTGGTGGTTGGTGACCCTGCACATAGCAGGGGGCTTGAAACTCAGTGATCACTGTGGTCCTTTTCAACCCAGGCCATTTTATTATTCTGTCCTAAGGAGCAGCTTTTCATATGTAGGTTAATGGTTGATACAGCTATTATAAGCAGTAGACTGTCTGCTCATAGGACCCCAGGTAGGTTATAAAAGTTAGCAAAGAACAGAGAATGGTTAGAAATAGAGAGGTAATTAGGAGGTCTTTTGCAGAGTGAGAGCATTGTCTGATATGTCTGCTTTGAGAATGAACTGAAGCATCTTGTTTTTTTTTTGTTTGTTTGCTCTTGTTTTTGAATATCAGTACTGATGGATGGTTAACAAATGTTCAGTACCTGTTTTTAAGCCATGCTTTTGGCTGAGTTCTTTGTGTTTTTTTACAATGGTGTTTTACAAGTTGACGTTCAGCTTGAATTGCAGGTACTGTTTTCTGAAAGGGTTTCATTGTTTGTGCTGCATAAACCCCCTGACAGGGTCAGCTGGGATTTGTTTCTAGTCTCTGTCAAGTTTTGAATGATGTTGAAAGGACAGAAAAGGAAGAATGCTAATTTCTGCAGTGCATTTGCCCCAGATTTTACATGTTTCCTTACCAAGGAGTCAAATGCGAAGTGTGTTGGTGTCATGATAAACAGTTTCTAGAGTAAACCTGGCAGCCTGTTACAGTTGCAAAAGCCTGTTGTGGAGTGACTGTCAGTGATGTGTTGCTGCTCTTCATTGTGACTACTGTCATTTGCTAACAGAAGCCAGAACTTTACACTGAGGGTGTGATGCCAAAGGAAATGAGATGAAAATCATAGTTAATGTTATCACATAAATGCCGAAGTTGTTGATGAGGTCATATTCCTCAACCTGTAAAAGTGGAGTGTAAGCAGTGAGGCTGTGACAAGCATTTACTACACGGAATGAATGCTCTATAATGTAAACGTAGCAATGACTAGCCAATGGTGACTGTATTTCCATTTATTTGTCATGAAGCATGAGTAAAACAGCTACAAATTGGCATCGGAAATAGCTGCTGTACAATAGCTTATCTAGATAATGTTTTCCCCAAGTGTTGATTTTAATGCCTTCTGACAGTGTAACCCCACTGTACTCTGTACTCAACAAAGAACTCCTAGCCGTGTCTTTGTGTAAGGTTTGGGCAGCATTTGTGTCTTATCTGGAACTGAGTACTAAGGAGGGTAAACAAATACCTACTTGTTTGCATGGTTGGTAACACAACTTCTCCTAAGGTTATTTGTTTTCTTATAAACATGGCTATCCCTCCATCAGCGCAGAGTATAGTCGGGTTATACCGTGCGTAACCTTACAGACAAGGCTGTTTTTATAGAAGATAACAATAGGCTACAGGAAGTGCAGGCTTTCAAGTGGTTCCTGCCTGCCATCCACCCCTTCTTCATATGTCCAACTCCTGTGTTACTCAGCCACTGTAGCCTGACAGTGCAGCTATATGAGTAGTCCTTGGCATGGTCATTTTGGGCTGACCTTTAGCAGCCTGTGATTGGTAGGAATTTGACATCTACCTCATAACATGCAGAGAAGTTTTTGTTGGTTTCTTGTGTGCTCTTCTTTGCCAGTTCTGTGAAATTGATAGTGAGAGAAGTGGGTTTTTTAGAGCTCTAATTTGAGATCTTGTGTTCATCTAGAGACCAGCACCAAACTTTGTCTCGTCTCTAACCTTTGCTGTGGCTGTTGGACAACAGTTACAGAATGTAATTTGAAATAATACTATGGCATCTTGACTTAATTTGCCCTAGTGTATAATCTTATTATAATGTTGCTATAATTCTTTGATAATTAGTTTTTTTTAATTTTATTACTGGACTTTCGAGATCCTTCTGGGCAGTGTGTTACTGAAAAGATAACCAAGTACAAGGCAAAATTCACACAGTAACAGCTTTGGCCATATTTTGTCATTCCCCCGCATTGCACTGATGTCAGAGCTAACACTATCTGCTCTGTAGCTCTGTATAACACACATATGCTCATGACCCAGTATTCAACACCGAACAACAGCTGGTCTCAAGTTCCACTGTGGTTTAAATTATTGAAGGAATGCTTTTCCTATTTTCTTTCAAAGATGTGACGCCCATCAAAGTACAAGGCATTCCTATACTTAAAAATGCTCAAAGTGACGAGCAACTTCATGAAAATAGAATGAAGTCAGTAGAAAGCACAAGTTTCAGTTGCAGGTAAGCTGATCTGTACCATGACAGTAAATAGAAAATGCAGCCCTTGAGAGCTGGTACGGAAAGGGGCTTGAGGGCGGAAGTGGTGGGGATTGAGTTGAGGGTGGTGTGAAAATGAATGTGAAGAGATTACATGTCAATGTGGGGTCATTCACAGCGTAAGCGATTTGTTTGGTTTAATGCTTGTGAATTTCTCCTCTCAGAAGTGGATATTATTTTAGAGGTGTTTTTTACGAATTACAATGTTCATATTCTAGGAGGTAAACTGGAATACAAGGGTGTGCATTTATTTCAATGCTAGCAATAGGAAGTCCTGACACAGTGTGTCTTCCAGAGCTGTAACAATCCCATTACGTTTGTGCACAGCAGGGCTGAACTGGGATGCTGTTCTCTTATGGCCTAGTTCCTGTCATTTATTTTGGGTTACTTTTTCTCCTGATATGTGTTCTCTGAAGTTCAAATTCAGGTGAAGGCACTTTGCCTCAGTACTAGTGTTTTGTACAGTGTCTATTTCTGTATTACCAGGCATCATGGCAATTAGGGATATGTCATTTTAAGCAAACAAAAACTACTGTAGCACAGTAATTCCTACCTAAAGCAAATGAGGTGACATGCTTTCTGAGTAAGAGGAAAAGCAATGCCACGTGGGTGCAGTGTCAGTGTGCTGCTATCTGCAAAAGAAAGGGAAGGTGATAAGCAGGCTGGAACCTTAGGATGTGGGTAAGCTTGTTCTTTTCTTGTGTATTTTTCTGAAGAAGGGAAAAACCTTCAGCAGTGTTTGTGGTGTTACAGCATCAGCAAAGCAAATTGGTCAGTGAGTTTGTTCTAAAAGCACTGTGACTTAAGTGCTTAAGTCACTGATCAAAGAAACATATAAGGCTGTCTGTGGAAATACAGCTTTTTTTGGTTATTTTTAAATGATTTCTCAGCTTTCTTGTTTTATTCTTTGCGTCTGGCTATAAGACAGGATGGACAATGAGGTTACATCAGAAGCTACATTTCCAAGGATGTGTGTGCAGTGAGTCTGTTTGGATAGTGATAGGACAAAGGTTTTTAACTAAGGAGGAGAGATCTAATTTAGATGTTGGAGGAATGTTTTATGGAGTGGGTGGTGAGGTGCTGGAACAGACTGCCCAGAGAGCTTGTGATTGCCCCTTTGCTGGAGGTGTTCGAGGCCAGGTTGCATGGCGCACTGGGCAGCCTGGTCTACTACCAGATCTGGTGGCTGGCAACCCTGCCTGTGGTAGGGACTTGGACTCTGCAATCCTTATGGTCCTTCCAGCCCAAGACATTCTGTGATTCTTAACTGAAAGGAAAGAAATAGGTACAAATGAGAAGCAGCCGTTACTCATTCCAACAAATCCATCTAAACAAAAGTGCTTTGATACCTGGTCTGGTAGCCATAAATTATTTTCTATGGTGTAGAATGAAGGCATCTTATTTCCTTACCAATTACATATGGACGTTGTGCATTAAGAAAGAAAGTGTGTTTGACATCCTCTTGCAATTAGAGTTAATAAAATAGTGCTTTTTCTTACTGGTGATGTTGAGAATGCACCCTTGTGGTAGAGCATTGCCAATTTGTTAATCCTTGCAACAGTGCGTGCAACGTGGGAAGTCTGGAGACTAAAGTTTCTGAAAGAAGGACTCTAAAATATTCTTGTTGCTTGAGACATTCAGATGGGATGAGTTGTGGATGTTGGCTGCAAGGATAAGTTGATGTCCTGCACAGCTCTAGATGAAATGCGTTTCTCCAAGCACTCAGAGGGGACAAATGCCTTTCTGACTTTTAACTCCTCCAGCAATGTTTATATCTTCTTGCAGCTGGACTGCCTCAGTTTGTCGACACTGGAATAAGTGTATGTTTGGACAGTTCATGTATGTACATGTCTGTGTGTTAGCAGGTGCAACTTCTGAGAAGTGTAAAGCTTTGCTAAAAACTGGATTCAGTTGAGACGTATTCAGTGAGACCAAGCAGAAATTATTCCAGCACTGGTTTAAAATGTTAACTACAAGAACTACAAGAATGTTAACTACAAAGAAGACAGATAAGGAATTCTGGTAGTTTACAGCAAAGAATACAGCATACTGGGGTTGTATGAATGCATATTCTCTATAGCAGTAATTTTCCTTGAGTTGCTGTGGAGATGATATTTGCCCTTCATACAGAGTTCACAGAAGCAAGGCTGCCATATGTGTTGTGTTGACACATTTATGTGTTGCATTTGGGGTAATGGACTTGCTATTTCTGGTCCTTGTGGAGTGAATTAGGAGATTCTCGCTATTGGTTTTTTCTTCAATACTAATTACAGCTCAAAACTTGGGAAGTGTAAGGTATGCTGGGGAACTGTGTGGGTTCTCTGTTAGTGCGGGAGTGGGTTAGGGGCATGAGAGGGAGAAAAGAACTCGATATTGCTTCAGTGTGCCCTCCGGAGACAAAGAGCACAGCAGGTGCAATACTGTTCCTTTCCAATTTTATTAATTGCAGCTTCCCAAGTGCTTAAAGTGATAACGACTGGTTGTCTGCCAAGGGTAAAAGGAAGGGGCAGGAGTGAAGTGCAGTCAGGTGCTGATGCAAATGTGTCATTTAGTTTCTCCTAATATCCATTGCTTGTCCCAGACCTGCAGGTGCATCGAGTGTTATGCATGCAGATATCAGCACTGAAGAATCTGTATTTTTTCTAAAGGGAAATGTTTAAACCTGCATACCTCACTCATCTTACACTTTAAAACTAGTTGACTAGTCAAATTATGTTGATTTGCCTTATACGCACTAGTTACTTCCTCTGTAATAGAACTTTGTGCACAGAGCCATAAAAAAATAAATAAATTGAAGAACTTAAAAGCTCAAAAAACGTGAAGGAGCTTCAGATAGCTCTCATAGAATGAATAGTTTTAAACATTGCATATTAAACATCACACATTTTCACTTTGTCTAAACAGGTGAACTGGGAGTGACGTTTCCTGGGTGTGTCTCCTTTTCCTTCCAATTAGAAGCTAAATGTATTAAGCTGGAGAAGTAATTCTGGTAAGAGTCTTTCTGTTCCTTCAGAGAATTGTCACTGTATGTGATGTGTTCAGTCTTGCCACTAAAAAGAGCCTTTTCACCATCAGCACTGACAAACTTGTTCTTTTTTACCAGCTCTATTTTTTGACCTAGTGTTTGTATGTATGCTATATGATCATGCTAAACTAATCCATTCCTTACATTTCCATGACCTTAGGCTGTTTTGCTCTCATCTTGAACGTTCTGAGCTTGGACATGATAAAAGTATTTGAGTTTTGAAAATTTCACTTGAGTTGCTTCTAAAGGAATAAAAGAAGTTAAATGTGCTGTAGCATTCATTAAAGGAGTTTTCTGTGGATTAAATATTCTTGTTTCTGCTCTGACTTGACCAGTGACTCCCCTGATCAAGTTTTACAGCTGCCTGTCGTGTTTCTTTTGGTTTCTTGTTTTTTGAACTTTTCAGCTTGTACTAGTGCTGACAATGAGAACATTTGAGGTATAAGAGAGCTTTAAATGTTACTTAGTAATAGTGAATATCCAAAGCGTATGAGTGCCTTTTGTGTATTAACTCAAAATTAGTTTAGGGGTCAGTAGCAATGCTTTTAGTGTTTTCTCCTGAATGTGTGCATCAGAATGAATACCTTGAATTAAGTGCATGATAGTGACTGCCACCCACTCAGTTAATCTTATTTTGAAGGAAGTACCTGGGGGGAGAGGAGGGAGAATAAATCAAAAGTATTGTTTTAAAAGTCCAACTTCATTCCCTGGATATTTTTTCTCCCTAGATATAATCTGTATACTGTTAGAATACGGAACAGTGAAATGTGTTGAGATAAAATATTTGACTGCATTTCCTATGCAGCACTGTTTAATTGCTACCTTTGCTGTCTTTCAGAAGCAGATAAAGACTGAAGATCACATCTAGGTTTAAGTTAAAAGTGAAGTCATTAACTTTCTTGTTTGCAATGTGAAGGACTGCTGCGTGTCTTAGACTTACCTAATAGGTTTATAAAATGAATGTTTGGGATCACGGGCTGTTAGCTGAAGTCTTACTGTAGTAAGCTTACCTTTCCTGTTCCCTTCCATCGTATGTTAGTATATTGATTTCTCAGTCCTATACCACATCCTTCGTGAGTCAAAGAGGAGACAGTTGGAAGGAATGACCTTCTCTTTCTCTTTTTTTTTCATTAAGAAATGTATTTTCTGGTGAATTTACTTTCTGTGCTTTGTACTTACAGCTCAGACATGAGCAGTGCCAGTAACTCACTGGCACGGGAATTCTTGACGGATGTCAACAGGCTGTGCAATGCAGTGGTGCAGAGGGCAGAAGCCAAGGAAGATGAAGAGGAAGAAACTCATATGGCTGCCCTGGGACAGTACTTAGTTCAAGGCCGTGGGTATATTTTGCTTACCACACTCAACTCCAGTATTGATCAGGTAATAGTTTTTCTTACCTGGCTATAACCTTTGTGTGTGTGTGTGTGTGTATTTGTGTCGAACCTTGACTTTTTTGACTATAAGGGATTTGTCTTAGCTCTGATTTTCTTGCCTTTTGATGCTTGTCTCTGTGTGTGAGTTAATTAGACTAGAAGCTTAAAGGTTTATATTACAGTTGTGTTCTGTCCTTCAGCAAGAACAAAAAAGAAAAAATAGCTAAACATATACCTGTTTGCGAGATGATGTGGATGGATATTAAACTTCTATCTAGTTAAGCTGTGTGAATCTTGAGTTCAGCAGCTAGATAAAAAGGCAGTAGGGTAGGATTTTTGAGAGAAATGAATCTGCTTACTCAACCTGTAGTGAAAACCAGCATTTGTTGCTTTAAAGCAATAAAATCCAAATGTATACCTTTCCAACTTGATTATTGGCTAAAAAAGCATATGTCTTTTAACAAAACACACTTTGTAGGAAGGTAAGTGCCCTTCTGTGAGTGGCTTTTTCTCACTGATTGTGATATGAATGGGAGATGGATCTTTGAGTTTGTTCATCTTGTAATGGAACTGTAGTGTTTTTAAAAAAAGTCATTTGTTTAGCTCAGTATCTTAATTTCTTAAAATTTTAGTACGTAACATGCACAGAATACTTAAATATTTCAAGCAGGTTATCTCTAAATAGGTGGCTTATGAAGTTCATAGTAGGTTTTTCACTTTGGTTGTACCTCTTAACATTTGCAAATGCCTTTTTAAGGGCTCTGAGTCTCAAATCTCTAGATAAGGGCGTATGCAAACATTTCAAGGCACTCTTAAATTCTAATCTTCATTTAAAAGCAAGCTGAGTAAGCTTCTTCACATAATGTTGCAGCTTCTTACCAGAGTTGTTGCTTATCTTCACAGGCCTTAATTTATTTGCTATTTTGAATTTTTGGGAAAAGTTATTGTTTCAGCTGCATGTCACTGAATGATGTCAGCTAGAAAAATGCTCTGGTTCTGAATTGGGGAGGGTGGGGGATAGAATTTCTTGGGTAGTTTTTTTTTTGTTTGTTTCGTTTTAGCACTAAAACTGTACTGATAGTGATGTACATCAACCAGTAAATTGTTGGAATACTCCACCTTCTTACATTATTGGCTTTCAACTTTAACTCCCTGGTTTTGTTCTGTGGTGGGTGAGGAATTTGTTCAACAAAAAGGATTCAAAGAGCTTTTTATATAAAGAGTAGAAAAAAATTAATAAATATTTCAGAAACTTTCTGATTGGCTCCAGTTAATGATTTTAGCACTCTTTGCAATTAGGTTGTCTTTCTGGTTCTGCATAGAGCAGCAAGAAGACATAGGGAACTGAATGTTTGTAGGTTATTAAAATAAGCTGGAGGATTCATCTATTTGAGGGGAGGGGAAAAAAAAAAGTACAAAAGATAGTTGTGGTGTTTTTTTCTTTTCCAACACAGGAGCTGACATGTCGGGAAGAGCTTCTGACCCTCCTTCTGTCACTTATGCCACTGGTCTGGAAAATCCCTGTCCAAGAAGAAAAAGCAGTAGGTAAGATTTATTACTTACAGTATTAAGGATCTCGAAAATGCCATGCATTGCATTTGTATTCTAGTATTGCCAGCTAAAAAAGAGAAGTCCGTTGTGTCTGTGTTCATTGTCTGTGCCCTCTTAATATAGAAGGAAGGTGGTAATTCTACAAAGAAATTAAATTTAAAAATACCAGTGTTCTGACAACATACAAGGAAAATTGTAGAGAGAAGGTTAAGACTCTTGGTTTATGTACAAGATGATGCTCATTTTACTCTGAACTGTGGGGTAAGATCATTTGCTGTTGCTGGTGGGTCGGTTTTTTGCTTTTCAGATGGGGAAGACCACAAAGGATTTTGAAAGTGCGTGACTTTGCTAATGTGAAGTGTTTCATGGTGGGGCAGGGGGAGGAAAGATTTAATGGTTAATTTAGAAAAACAAACAAACAAAAAAAAAATCAACACCACAGGATGCCTTACACTGGTCAGAGATAGTGACTTTTTACTTCTAAAATTGAAGATTTTCTGTAATTAAAGAAATGCTAGAGAGAGGCTTTAAGACTAACAGGTAACAGAGTACGAGAGTAGAATGAATATCACAGATTTAGGCCTTGAAAATAGAACAGTACTGGATGATTATGAACAGAATCAGGCTGCATCTTGGTTGGATGTTCTGTGTCAGGAAAGGCTGATTTGTGAACATAAGGTTAAATCAGAAGGATTCAATTGCCAATAAAGCTGTTTGAATCAAAGGAGTAGAAGGTATGATACAAAATCAAGAGATGAAAGAGGTGATACAAGACAAACTGTGCAAGAAGCATGAACTGTGAAGTGACTACAGCTTTTTTGTGGGGAGGGAGAGCTTCTGTGTTTATCTTTCTTTATTTGAAGGTAAAACAGAAGATGAGGCAAGTTACTTGTATGTTTGAAAGAATTCTGAAGGATTCCTACCTGAAACTTTCCTGGAGTTCTTTACAATTGTAAAGTCCTGTAAGCATAGGGGTTTTGTTAATGTTTGGAGTTGTATGACATTTAGAATGCCAGTTTCATAATACTTATGTAAACTACCTTGCTTGCATCTGTCTTCCATGCTCCTGGAAGCATGATTGAATTAAATATTTTGGCCTTACAATAGACCAACAGATTTTTCCAGTGTTAGTTTAAAATGCTGTTTAAACAGGTTTTAAGATGTGCTGGTTTTACACTTTGTGTAATGATGTGGGTTTCACCTGCTACAAATTTCTAGCTTGTGATACTGAAGCAGTAAACATGATATGATCAGTTTTGCACAGAGAGTTTTCTTTCCTTGATCTGAAATAAAATATCTTAACCCATCTGCATTAGCTAGCTTGTTGTCTTCCTGTGCAGGAAATACCCTTTATTTGATAAAATACTAGTAGTTAACTTCCTGCCTCCAAAGCAGCTGTTCCACAAACATTGCAACTATGACTATGAAACAGCAAGGGAGTGGTCACTATTGCTCACGGAAGTATCTTTTCTTTCAATTTAATGTTTACATCTGTATTGTGTGCTTTGGGATTTTTTTTTTTTAGGGGTTCAGTGGTGAATTATTGTTAACTGTCACTATTTTCCCTGAATACTGAACATAGTGGATGTTGAATACTTGCCATTGCTTGCTGGTTTATTCATATGCACAAAGCGTACAGATGCTGTTCTGCTACTGATTAAAAGTCATAGTGGATTTCACCCAAAAGCATATAAACTTTTTTTCCATCTGCTTTTTTGACTGCTTATAGTCTGAGTTGACCAATGCAAGTCAAGTAGAAATATTGTATTTTATTCTTAGAAAATTTTCTTGCCCATTGAATAAGGTTTCAATTTCATATTCCTTACTTTATGCTGCATAGTTGAAAGGTGTTTTGTCTTGACTTTCCTGGGAGCATTCCATACCTTAAACTTAAGGGTTACTCATTTCACTTTCCATCTTGGCCCTGATTATTGCTGAAAGTCCAAAACATATGTCTGCTTCTCGGATTTGGAACAATTAAAGCTGGGATGATTAACACCTGTGTACTCAAGGTTGTTCTCTGTACTTAAAGGTTTTTTTTCTTATTACTACCAATAGTTTGTAACCACGTCTTCATGCTGAGTTAAGGTGCTCAGCTCCTATAGCATGTGAGTTGTGTGAAGCAACATTGAGTCATCAAGTTGAAGACCTTTTCTTCTTCCCTTTAGAATTCAGTTTTTCTTTTACTTGTGAGTTGGAGTTGATTATAACTAGTGGCTGTAGCAGGCCAAAAGATTTTTTTCAAACTAAACTTTACTTTCCCTCAAGAAATCCTTTCATCTGCTTTGATGTTAGCTTATTTTTTGGGAGAGGATGGAATAGCTGTGCCTACAAGTAAGTTCTAGGAAATGCTGGCACAGTTTATCTGTCTCTAGTACCTCAGCTGTCTAGGATTTAAAATAAAGCCGCTTTGGTTCCTGAACATTGTTACCGACTTTTTGTATTATAAAAGTCAAACATGCAAAAAACACGGCATGTTATGATACTGCTCACACTTATGAAGCTAAAAGTATTCAAGTATTTTTCGTATTTTTGTTTATTTAACATATTGTTTCTGAGTGTTCTTTTAATGTTCCTTTGTCTTTCTTTTGTAACAGGTTTCAATATACCATTTACAGTAGATGTTTGCCTGACCAAAGAGAGCAATTCAAGTGTGAAATCCACTCAGGAAAAAATAGGATCAGATCGAAGCCCTCGTTCATCTCTTCAGGCTTCTGCACAGCTAAATCCTCGATCTCGAAAAAGTGGGCGTACGCGCAAAACCACCCATCGTTACTCTGTGCGAGATGCAAGAAGATCTCAGCTGTCCACTTCAGATTCAGAAGGAAATTCTGATGACAAGAATACTGTAACAATGAAACACAGACGTTCCCAGTTCCTGCAGCCTTTTTTAACATATCCAGCTAGGGACAGCTACCTTGTAGGTAGAAGTGATTTCTTACCTACTGAAGTGGTACCAAATCCTAATCCTGATGTCCCTAGTCTAGAAAATTCCAGCCAAATTGTTCCAGCGCATGAGCTAAATCCAGAGATTTTGAATGAGCCAGTTGCAGGAATTGCTGAGAGCAACCTGGATAACTCTCCTTTTGACTTATGCCATGTGTTACTGTCGCTACTAGAGAAGGTTTGCAGGTTTGATGTTACTTTGAATCACAGTTCTGCTATTTCAGCTACTGTGGTGCCCACATTAACTGAGTTCTTATCAGGATTTGGAGACTGTTGTAATCTAAGTAGTAACACAGAAAATGAAGTAGTTTCTGCAGGATGGACAGAAGAACCTGTAGCTCTGGTCCAAAGGATGCTGTTTCGAACAGTGTTGCATCTAATGTCTTTAGATATAAGCAGTACGGAAACAATGCCCGACAACTTGAGAAGAAATGTAACAGACTTGCTTAAAGCAGCATTAAAAATCAGAATTTGCTTGGAAAAGCAGCCTGATCCTTTTGCTCCAGAGTATAAGAAAACACTACAGCAGCTTGTTCAGGATGACGTTGTATTATCTAGGTACCGTCACAGAGCCTTGCTTCTGCCTGAAGTTGTAGAAGGAGTCTTGCAGATCTTGATCCGCTGCCTGCAGAGTGCAGCTTCTAATCCATTCTACTTCAGCCAAGCTATGGATCTTGTTCATGAGTTCATACAGCATCAAGGTTTTAAGCTGTTTGAGGTGACAGTACTTCAAATGGAATGGCTGTGTATGAAGAATGGTGGAGTAACCGGGGAAGCTCCGGAGTATCTGAAATCCCTTATAAACAGCATCATGAAAATAATCAGCACTGTCAAAAAAGTGAAATCAGAGCAACTCCATCAGTCAGTGTGTACAAGAAAGCGGCATAGACGATGTGAGTACTCTTACTTCATGCATCACCACAGAGATCTCTCTGGGCTCTCTGTATCTGCTTTTAAAAACCAAGCTTCCAGAAATCCCTTTGAGTCAATTGATGGAGAAGTTAATTATCCTGACAGATGCTGTTGCATTGCTGTTTGTGCACACCAGTGTTTGCACTTGTTGCAGCAAGTTTCTCTGAGCAGTACTTGTGTTCAGATTCTCTCAGGTATACATAATGTAGGAATATGCTGTTGTATGGACCCAAAATCTGTGATTGTCCCATTGCTTCGTGCTTCCAAGTTACCAATATTAAAAAACTTCCAACAGCACATACTGAACATCCTTAACAAGTTTATACTGGATCAGCTGGGTGGAGCAGAAGCTTCTCCAAGAATTATACAGGCATCATGCAATATATGTACTGTTGACTGTGATCAGCTTTTGCAGTTGGAAGATGCTTTGCAGGGCAACTCTAATGATGCTGGTCTTGCATCTAGTTCCTCCTGCAGAGTTCAGGGAATACTGCCTAGCAGTGGATCTGAAGATGTGTTGTTGAGATGGGATGCGTTGGAGGCTTATCAGGACGTTGTTTTTGAAGAAGACAAACTACGCGGCATGCAGGTTGCAAGCCATATTTGCCACTTAATTCAAAAGGGAAATGCAGTGGTCCAGTGGAAACTATATAATTGTATTTATAATCCAGTGCTTCAAAAAGGGGTTGAGCTAGCTTGCCATGCTCAACAACTGGGACTAACTACAGCTGATAAACACACAAGCAGTTACCATAGCCAGTGTTTGCCTTACGAAGTACTTCAGATTTACTTGCAGACACTTCCTGCGTTGCTTAAATCCAGGTTGGTAGATTTCTGCTTATTAATGAAAAACACTAATTATCTAGTACAGTGTGTTCTTATCTGTTTGTCCCTGATTAGAACATAAACCTTGTTTGGACTATATTTTGTGCTTGGATATCACAGAGAGGATGTCAAGATAAATAAATAACGGAAGACTTTCTGTTAGATTCACGAGCTGCAGAACGTTATGGGGCCTTGTTCAAGTCAAAACAAAGCATTTAAGAGCAAAATCTTTGTCTAATGTGGTATACTCTTTGCCTCTTAATTCTTCATGCTGAAGTGAGTCAGTGTCATACAGATTCTCGTTTCACTTCTCGCTGAGAATTTCTCCTAAATTTTCTGATCTGATTCCCTCTTCCTAGTACCTACAGTTTGTGAATCATTTAATTTAATTTATTTTTTTTTTAAAGAGAAAACAATCATCTGAGATATGAAGTAGAAAGTTTTTTTTTGTTTTACACTCATAGCTTCTGAATAAAATTCCATATATTTTATTAAGAACATGAATGCGTCCTTTCTTATATGAGGTATTCTGATCTTTTCTGTTGGAGTCCTGATGAAGTGAATTTAGTAGGTGTGGGAATTAAGTTGAAGAGTAGGGAAGGTGAACATCTGTAAGCAAACAGTACATTAAAAAACCCAAATTCTATATGAACTCAATGTAGTACATAGGCAGGAGAAAGAATGGAGAGAATATCCTTGGAAGTATGCCAATATTTTAAAAAGAAAACACCTTTGGCAATAACAGTAGCACAAAGTTGTGCTTGAAATGTGTTTCAGAGGCTGTTCATCAATCTTTTCTTAAAACTGTTAAGGCTTACACTTGCTATGTTGTTTTAAGACTTCAGGTTTATTTGAGAAGCAGTCTATTTCCTAGTGAAGTCACAGACTTGGAGTCTGGCTAGCTCCAACTGTTAATAAAAAGTTGCCTGGAAGTACAGTTGCAGAGCAGATGTTATAGAGCCAAACACTTTAATGCTTTGAACATCATGTACATTGTTGTGACCTGTATTAGTGATTAACCAATGTCAACCCTACATAAGGTTGCATGTTCCTCATCATAGCTTAACTAAAAGTTTAATTTTCCTCTACCAGGTGGATGATACCTAGAGATTTATAAGAGCATTGCAGATGAGCCCACCTTGCATACCTGAATTGCAACACTCACGGCACTTACTGTAAATGTGATTTGGCCTTGATGCCACTTGTGTGTGTAGAGCAGGGTTATTTTTAGATGTCACATCCTATGAGTGTCTCATGAAATCTTATGAGATAATGAATTCATTGCTGATTTGTAAGGAAACTGTTATGCTTTCTTTTACAGGGTGATTAGAGACTTATTTCTGAGTTGTAATGGAGTGAATCAAATGACTGAGTTAAACTACCTAGATACTTTAAGAAGCTATTCTTTGAAAGTGTTAGAGACTTTGATACTCTGTCTTGGTGAACTGCAGAAAGACCAAGCATTGCCAGAGCTAGAAGACCTCAACGATGAGCACAAGGAGTCTGCATCTGATTTGCCCACTTCTCTTTGTAGCCAGCACACTGCTTCAGAAATTCCCCAAAGCCTGAGCAAGTTTTATGCAGGCCTTAAAGAGGCTTACCCAAAAAAGAAAAAGTTTGAGAGTCAAGACATTCACGTTAACACAATAAACCTATTTCTCTGTGTTGCATTTTTATGTGTAAGTAAAGAAGCAGATGGTGATCTGGATTCGGCTAATGACTCTGAAGATACATCAGGATACGATAGTACAACTAGTGAGCCCTTAGGACGTAAATTACCATGTCTGTCACTGGAAAGCCTTACTTTGCCCTCTCTGGAACATATTCACAGAGCTGCTGATATTTGGTCCATGTGTCGTTGCATCTATTTGTATAGTTCAGTTTTCCAGAGGCAGTTCCATAGGCTTGGAGGTTTTGAAGCGTGCCATAGACTACTAATCCTCATAATTCAGAAGCTTGTGGAAAATAAGGAGAAAGAACAAGAAAAAAGAGAGAGAACATCAAGTGAAAGCAAAAGTCCACATGGGAGTGCTGGTGCTGAACATCTCAGCAAAGATGATTCAGTTCATTTCCCTAAAAGCAGGGAAGTGACACAATCAGAGCTCAGTAGTTCTGATAGTCTTGCTGTTGCGGAGCAGCTGGTGTCTGAATGCGTCTCCCGTGACAGCTCTGTAAGTAGGGAACATGCTGCAGTTGCTAATCTGGAAGAGATAAAGCCTTCTGAAAGAGAAAAAACTGAATGGGCGCTTCAGGGCATCAGACTTCTAGAAGCTTTGCTGACAATATGTCTACACAGTGCAAGCACCACACAGCAGAAGATGGAAGTAGAGATGTTTCATCAGGTAATGTGCAACTTACCTTAGTTTACCTTATTTGTTATGTATGTACTGTTATTTTAACTGTAATCCATCTGAAGGGTAGTTGGGTTTTTTTTTTTGGAGTTTAAAGAAAGTTTGCTCTTGTTATGGTGTGTATTTAACTGCATGCCTTAAGCATGCCAGGAAGCAACATATCTAGTTGGTGGTGGTAGTGGTCAGCAGGCATGAAGGAGTAGGCAGATGGACAGACTCCAGTTACTTTTTCTGAGGAGACAGTTTTCCATGCGTCACCTCGTTGCCTTTTTCTTTATGCAGTAAAATACTGGTTAGGATCTTGTAATTTCTTCCATCCTTTTTGGACTGGATCCCTGTTTGTGCTGATTCTTTGCTTCTCAGTGGAGGAGCCTTGTGGAATGGCAGAGTGATCCAGCTTGAATGAGGAGTTTACCCTATTGGTTTTTTTTTAATTGTATTTAATTTTAATTTATTTTTTCACCTCTCTGTTACCATTTGAGCCAGCATGGTTGGTATGGGTGAGGACAAAAACATCATATGCTCTCTTCTTTTTTAATGTGTCTTGGGTTAATGTATCTTCTGTCCAAGAACAGTGTTAGGGCTGTGATCCTAACAAAGATTTTTTTGTTTGTTTTTGGCCTAAAATAGTCCTAACTTGTGGAAGGGCACGTCTTCCTCTGCCCACAAATGCAGTGGTAGATGCTGACTACTATTTATTTCAGGCTGGCCATGACCACCTTTTTTTTTTCTAGTTGGGTATTTGCCCCTTTTTTCCTGTGTAGTTTTTTTGTCCAGTTTGTGCTCTCTCTCAGCTGGAGAATGTGAGACAGAGCTGGAGTCCAAGAAGAGTCATGTAGGCAAGACGCAAGTTGTACACAGTGACTTGCATATTAAGCAAATAGTGTGAAAACGGTGAGTAGAGGATGGTGCTTGAGGAAAGAGGAGCATTAAACAACAAGGATATTTAAAGAGCACCTGAAAAAAGACTATTATCTAAGCTTTAGAAGTGAACTAATTCAGCATTAGATCAAAAGTTATTGATTCATGGAAGACTCCTTTGCTGTGCTTTATTATTTTAATTGCCATCTTGAGGGGTTTTTTTAGCACCTTACCTGTCTCCTTCTGCTGTCATAGTATGTGCAAGAGCTGCAATTTACAGCCACTTGCTATTTTTGCCAAGTTGGTCTTATCACCCTCTATCCTGCTAACCTCTTGAGTAATTTGGTGTGTTCTGAATGCACTCTGTACTTCAGACTGTTTCAGAAGCATGCTTTTTTGGAAACAGTGCCTTCACACGTAATTTTCTGGAAACAGTGCAGATTGTCTAACCTACAAAGCGTTTGTTGTGGAAAACTCTTGAGTCTTTGTTATTGTAGGAGACTCAGTGAAGTCTCCCAGTTCTAGCTGGGAAGTCTGATAAGTGTGGGTGGAAGGGGGAGTTGTTAAATTGAAGTACTGGTCTATTTCAGCCAAAACAATAATGAATCAAAACGTTTCTCTTACAAACTCTAGAATATCTGTGTGGATGATATCTTACTACAAATAAGAGAACAACTTGCTCAGTCAAAACTGCTGGAAACTGACTTGGCAAAGCCTCTATTTGATTCACTACTTCGTGTTGCATTGGGCACTTTTTCTACTGACCTGGATCATTCTGAAGAGAAAGTAGAAAAGGTATGAAGCACTGACAAAACAAATCTAATTCTGCGAGGTTTGCTAGATCAAGGTTATGTTGTTCAGATCTGTATTTTTAAATAAATGAGGTTTCAATCTGTTGTATTCTTACAACTGTTGAAAATGAATTCTGATTATGATATGCAAATGTCAAGGTGATTGATGTGCATGTTCATACACTCCCCACTTTTGCTGCTCTGAAGTGAGTCATGCTAAAAAAGAGCAAGCTGTATTATGCTTTATGGAAATACCTGAAGTTGGAAGTTCTCGCTCTTCTGTTTTACAGTAGAGAATGAAAAATCTCAAAGTGGATTTTCACAGACCTTAGAGACTACAGATGTGTCTTGACCTAAGAGTGGATGTCAAAATGATTATGATGGTAATTTTTGAAGATAGTTTTTCTTAATGTGTTGATCACCTGTTTCCCAAAACTGTATTTGGATAGTCAGTAACAAAAATCCATCATTGCAGAGTCAGTTTTCTATATAGAAGTGCAGTGTCCTTAAAAAGAGTTTTGGGTTTCCTGGAAGCGTGTGATTGTTTCTTTCCCCAGTGGGCATGAAAAAAGGTTCTGGAGGGTTCAAAACTACTTGTTTTTCCTGAAATTCTGCAGACCCATTACACTGAAAAGGAGTCACTGTCACAGCCTGAAGATATATCTGAAGAAGCTGATGAGTCACAGTGCTGTAGCCTCAAACTTTTTGCTGAAGAAGAAGGATATGAAGCAGACAGTGAAAGTAACCCTGACAGCGAAACAAAGGATGGAGGTAAATGTGAGCTTTCTGAATATGCAAAGCAGACTTTGACATGGCCAAGCCTGGTTGTCTTTTTGAGATGTATGAAGACAGGATGATGGTCAGAGACTTTTTACAGGTGCAGATAGGTTAGATTTTTCACTGCAAGTGTTACTGGATTCCCTCAGAAGTGAAGCTGACTATTCTTAGGCTGAGTGTTACAGGAACTGTTCTGTATCGGTTATGCTAGTTTACATGATTCTTACTCTGAAATTATGTTGGGTTGTCTTGTGATATTTAGTATTGTGATCTAGAAGCAGTTTTCTCCAGGGATATTTATCAGTAGGCTGTCTGTAAGTCACTGCTCAAAATTTTACTTAGTACTAAAAAGAAAAGTGGTTGAAGTCTGGTTGTATCTATTGATATTCAACAACTGATGTGTATTTTACTCTTCTGGTGTCATTTTGAACCATCATTTTTGCCTTTGTGCTGTGAACTTAGATTCTACTACTGCTTTTTATCTGTATGACTAGGCTTCATCAGTAGTGACTTAGAAGTGTATACAAATGCATGTTTTAAGTGCTTATGAATTATAAATTCAACATGAAAATGTTTCCATGAAGCACTTGAAGGTAGCACATCTGTCTCTGTCATGTCATTTTAGTTTTAAGTGACATCTCCTGAAGAGGTGGGTGTGTAAGAGGTAGAACTTAAATGCTTGGGTTTTGTTTTTAATGAAGACATTTCATGTGCTGTTGTGCATTTTCTCATTTAAATGACTAAACTACTGCTTCCCCCTGCCACTGAACATAAAGATCGTGTACATTCACTGTTTTTTGGCAGGGTCAGAGTTCTGTATAGAAACTGAAGTTCTGTTACAAAGATTCATATTTATGAACTCTATTTCTCATTGCTGTATGGCCAGTTCCCAGGAAGTTCAAGAGCATGTAATGGGGGACACTGCATTCTTGCCCTTGTGTTGGCAAGAAAATATGGAAACGTGAAGCAGAATAGAAGGTTTTTACCAACTTCTGAAAACTGTTGATACATGAGTGACTGTTTTTGTATGCTTGAGAAGACTGGAGAAACTTTGACCTTGGATATGCTTCTAAAGTAATGCAAACTGTATTCATCTGAGTATGTTTGAGTAAGACAAATGTTCTCTTTCAGGAGCAGACACGAAGGCAGAACCAGAATGTACTGGTCCTTCAGGTTATCTTAATGATCTAACTGAAAACATCAATCAAGGAGAATTAATATATCCTGAAATCTGCATGTTAGAATTAAACTTGCTCTCAGCTGGTAATGCAAGTTTAGATGTGCTTGCTCATGTATTCCAGAGCTGCCTGAATATCATCAACCAGAAGGAGAGAAACGCCTCTGTACTTATAGAACAGGTAAGAATGTTGTTGAACAAAGGCAACACTTGAGCAATTGCTTATTCTCTTCAGTTTTGTATCAATAGTATATAAGAAAAAAAAAAAATAGCCTGAACTCAGAATCCTTGTTATGGTGTTTGGTAAGACCTGAGATAATGTAAACGACTGATATTGCTGGTAAAGCTGTGTTGAATTCAAAATTTATGAGAAACTTAACTAATGTATTGAAAGGCAGTTGACCTACAGTTGTTTTATTTCATCAAAACTACTGAACCACAAAAGCTGTCAGTGCAGATTTGGAAATCATCAGGTGGTCTTGGGACGTATATGTATGTACTCATGTTTATATTAATATGCTTTTTTGAAACTTTCAGTGCTGTACCTGAATATATTTCACACATTCCTCATAAGTTCATATTTCAAATCAGTTAAGTACACAGGGGTGTCTACTGGTCATTTGGGATTTTTAAGATCTAGCTTGTTTTTGTGTTTTTTTTTTTTGTTAAGTAACTAAATACAGTGAACTTCTCCAGAAGAAAAAGCATGGTTAAGTAACTTGAGCTTTTAAAGTATTTGTGTGTATAGTCATTTGGTTAAAAGGCATTGTTACTAGTGCTTGACAGCTCAACCCAGAAGAAGAAAAGGCTGAAGTGGGAAAACTATCTTATTTAGTATTCCAGTTCTTTGTGTGAATTACTAGCTTAAAATCTCTTGCACACGTTTATTTTATTTTTGTGAATTTCAGCACCTAAAATGACTTACGATTCAAAATATTTTTATTTTCAGTGTGTTTTAGAGAAGGCTTATTAATCTACTGAACTAATGAGCTGAGAAACTTTGAATGTATTCGATTTTTGAGTTATGTATATCTAAGATACTTCTGAAGGATGTTGCTCTTATGGAAGCTTCTTGGACATTTTAGTTAATTCTAAAAACTTGCCCCCAAAATCAGGGAAGTGTTACACTCTTTCAATATTCCTTCATTAATATGCTAATGTAGTGTGTTTTGTCATAGCCTGTGAATTACATAGTTCTTTTCTGGGAGAGAAGGCAGCAGTTGTATGTTGCTGAATGCATAGTGGCAAGAGATTCTTTCTTTAATCATCTGGATTTCAAAGCCTTTCTCATGATGCAGTTGAAATGTACAGAACATGAAGGCATGCTCATTAGCAAACACATCAAATTATGGAAGTTTTTTTTATAACTGGAATTATTTATTACTTAAAACAACAGTAAATGTGAATTGTTTGAAATAAATTGCTTGTTAGTTCTTTAAGCTGGTGTATCCTTCTGATTGTTTCTCTGCATTTTTTTTTTTAACAGGGAGCTGTTAAGCATATTTTGGGAGGATTTATGAATATACTTACTCAAACAGAGTCTAGTTTTCATGGTGAGTTCGAAGTTAAATTCAAAGGACATTTTTTTTTATTACTTAATGTATACATCCTCAGTTTTTTAGCCTGGAATGCAAATAATTGCATAATTTACCAAGTGAATTAGTTGGCAAACATGAATCAATGCACCTGTGTCTCTAACTTCTGCCAGATCTCTAACATGTAAATAACCCTGTATTCAAAGGGTTATTTCTGAGTCAGTTTGGATTACATAATTTAAACATGTGCTGGTAGATCTGGAAACAGTAATTGAAATCAGAAACTTCAGATGACAATGTTAATAAACATTACTGAGGAAAAATAGCAGTTACGGTGCATTTAATTTTAATTGGTATAATAACATAGGCTGTTTCATATTCTTTGTAACAGCAGACTGAGTGATGTATTGATTGGGTTTCGTTTCTACTCAGAAAATAACTAGCTAATCCAAAAGTGTGGAAGCAAATTATATGCTTGCCTTAAGGTAGCTCATACATTGTAAACCATCTCAGGACTTAAAAACGGGGCTCTGTTGGGAGAATATTTGCAACCTAGGTGCTGTGTTCCCAAACCTGCAGACTCTGTCTTACAAACCTGGAAGCCAAACTTGCTGTAGCAGTCTTGATTTGTTCGATTGAATTGTGAATGGTAATACTATCAAGTAGATGGATCTCATAATTAATTCTGTAATCATTACAACTTCCTGAGTTTTAAGCGGTAGCACATAACTCTAATTCTTCTTCTAATTAATTAACGTTAATTCTTCTTCCTAACATTATCAAATGCAATTTTTTTTAAAAAAAGATTTTCACGCATTCTCCTGAAGAATATTATCTCTTATATTTTAGTATGTCAGATGGTGCTGGTAGACCTGCTTGTTTCCTTGATGAGCTCACAGACATGTTCAGAAGAACTAACTCTTCTTCTACGGATATTTTTGGAGAAGACACCTTGTACGGTATGTTTTCAGTAATAAATAATAAAATTCAGAGGCAAGAGGAGAATCTCATTGCCCTCAATTTTGGGGGGGAGATAAGGATATAATAACAGCTACTCTGTAACTGACCAAATTCAGTTGTTGAAACAACTGCCTTTCATGTTTTGAAAGTGGGATAGAAGAAAAGGATCCATGTTCTTGAATATTCTGGGAACTGTTTTTGTCAGCACAAGAAAGCAAGATTTGTCTTGAGTAGACTGACATAATGGTTATAGATGGCAATATTGTATACTGTTAAATTTAAAGTAATATCCTTAGTTGTAAAGCATTTCCTTTTCAGCAATGAGTGCTGTTTCATCTGCAGGAATTACTTTCAAAACTGTCACAAGTTGGCTTGTCTAACACTGGAGTCTACAACTTGTGTGGGAAATACTGCTAAAGCATGTAGCAGTTTGTGTGGGAGGCTGTAGGGAAAAACAAGGTGAAAGAAATTAAAAGTTACTGCAAAACATGTAATAATACCAAATTATGGTATGTAAGTCAGTCTTTCAAAGGTTGCTTGCAGTAACTGTCTATGTAACTGGATACATTTTTGCCTTGTTGATGGCCTTTAGTCTGCCTCAAACTGAAGTAAGAGATGCAGCCTTTAGTTGAGGTGTAAATGAATCTGCTAGCACGTAACAAATCTGAGGTGAGACTGCCCAGTAACCATCTACCGTGACTTGGCTAATTCCTAAATGGGGCAATTTAAAGATCTCTCTTCTGTCCTTAAATTTCTGAAACTGTTGGGCTGTAGCCTGTTGAAGTAGTAACTTAAGGCTGTTGTAAAGGTCGCAGTTTAGATGAGGAAGCCCACCTGTGTTGTGAAAACAAGAACCTGAGTCACAATGAAGAGAGGGGTTCTGTTGAGTTAGGCAATTATGTCCTACTATGCGGTATTAAACTGATTGATTCTTGCTTGTTTATTTCTGCTAGGAGATACTGCTTAAGGGTGTATTGAAGATTATAGAAACTAATGTGGACATGAACCCATTGCAGTACCTTGCCTTCCCTTTGCTACATGGCACAAATTTGAGTAGTTCTTCACAAAAATCCACGGGCACTTCCAACAGCAAAACTTCTGGACTACTAAAAAAAGCAAAATTTTCACAGAGTAAGAAAGAGGCAGATGGTGAAAACTTGAGTCATCAGCTGCTTTCTTCTTGGCATGTGGCCCCAGTTCACTTGCCTTTAGTTGGACAGAACTGTTGGCCGCACATGTCTGATGGTTTCAGTGTTTCCTTATGGTTTCATCTGGAGCATGTTCATGAAATGGAAAACTCAATAGAGAAGGGGAAGAAAGTCAAGCGAAGACTTTCCTCTGTAAGAGAGAACAGCTTTGACAGCACAGGTGAGAACATAGATTTATTCCTATTTTAGGTAGCACTGAGGTATTCTGGTTACAAGTATTACTAATTGATGTGTCTTATACAAAAAGATTACGCTTTTTTCTTTTAATAAATGTTGAACAGGAACGATAATCTGATTGTTCTTTAAGTACTGTGAGTTATACTTAAAGATAAAAATGTTTCCAGTTTGCTCATAAACCATGTTCGTGCCTGGTTCCTTTAGGAATTGAGTGTTCTCATTGAATTTTTAACTCCAGTAAAATGTCTTTGTGCTGCTTCATGTTATACTGAAGAGAATATTCAGTGCTGCAGCTGAAAGGTCATAGGAAAGGACTACTTACTGTCAGACTTAAGCAGTCTCTTATGTATTGATGAAGCAAGTGGCTTTTATGTTTGTTCTTTTTAATGTAGAGCTACTAACATTTCTTGATTTAAGATTTAATTATTGGAATTCTTGGCTAAGAAGTTGCTTCTAATTCATCGTGAGCCTGAGGCTAACATGATATAATTAATAAATATAAAGTTAAATCCTTTAACTTTACTCTTGTGTGCCATCTCACAAATACCAATATCTGTAACAACATTTACCTGTTTACACTTCTGTGGAGTGTTGCCAGGTCCCAAAGTGCTTGAAGCAGAATCTCTTGGATTGTAATTTATAAAATAGAAAATTTTTTTGAGGTACTCAAAGTACCTCCCAGTTCCAGCACTTGGAATTACCTCTATTTTACAGCTTAAAAAAAAGTGAGGAGGGACTGAATCTTAGAAATTTTTGGACTGTTTTTACTAGGAGGCATATGCTTCTGCTTCATAACGTAAAGCAAAAAACATTGGATGTAAAATCTTTTTTAAAGGGCTAAGGGGTCGCATGATTTATATACATAAATTAATTAAAAATCTAGACTTTGGGTGTACAATGCGACTTTCAGTTCTACACAGGAATATAATGTGACATATTAACAATATCAATGAGTGAGATGAAATATTCATGCTTAGTCTATGTGCTTAATTACAAACAAGATCAAAGTGCTTAATTAATGTCTGTTTCAATACAAAAGAGACCTAGGTTGCTGAAGAAGATCATACATTCTAGCTCATTTAATTAAAAGAAAAAACAGTATTGTTGTTGTAATTGTTTTTATAAACATGCTTGTATTTCTAGAAGAAACCAAGTCTGTAGGAATGGAATACCTAAGCCTGGGAGATAAACTTGTTGAAGATGGCTGTATTCATATAATTTCATTGGGTTCCAAAGCACTGATGATACAAATCTGGGCAGATGTGAACACTGGAGCTTTCATATTTCGGTATGGTGCATTAGTCTAAAGGCTGTCGTGTAAGGATATGGATTGTCTTAATCTAACATCTACTAACAGCTTGCAGAGACTGCTGCTGTAGAACACAAAAAACTAGTGTTTGTAGTAGAGTTATTTAGCATGCTGCCAGCATCAAGTGAAGTTTATTGTATGCAAATCTACAGGACTATTACATCTTGGATCTCGTATGTTTCATATACACAAACATAAATAATTGGCCAAAGTTAAATACAAGATTGGTCATAAACACTGTGCAATTTAGATGCTAATGAAGTGACACAATAAACATATGGAAGGCAGAAAGCTTTTGTAGTTATGTTTTCGTACCTCAGATGTGAAAATTCTTAATACTTATCATGGAAATATTTGTCTTAATCTTCTGTACATATTTTAGCTTTTTTCCTTAAGAAATGGATCCTTAAAATAAATCTAATGTTTGAATTTTGGAGCACTTTATTTAGTGAAGAAGTTCAGTTTTTTAAAAAAAAACAAACAACAAAACAACAAATGGATACTTTGACCCCTGTGAAATACAGACACCATCTTAAATATTGATTATGTACATGAAGATTCCTGCAAGTTAAATAACTCAGTTGAAAATGTGTGTTTGCCTAGCTTACGTTGAGCATTCTAAACAGATTACTGATTTATTTTTTAAAGGAAAATGTCACCTCAAAGTAACTGATAAAATTAAGATATGGGGCTGAGAAGCAAGTTTAAAAATAAAACAACCCACATTTTTCTGTTTTTGTAGTATGTGCATGGATCCAAACGATGAGATGAAAGCTGGCCTTCTGGCACAGGCTGAATCTCCGGAGAATGTTTTCCTTGTGGGGAGGTGGCAACATTTGGCAATACAGTATAAGCAGAAGCAAGAAAGCAAGAAAAATATCCGTGGAGAGTTGTCCCTGTGGGTTTCTGGTCAGAGGTAAACTGTAAATTAGTTAAACTTGTTAAAAAGATGTTCTCTGCCAAGAAAGTATCTTTACTACTTTAGTACAGGTTGAAGTTCTGTTTGTGAAGTCAGTTATGGGGGATAGGAGAGGGAAGCCTTGCCCTGGAATTGCCTCAGCTCCAGAGTTGTCTTGATTACTTTGAGAATCTTTAGTCCAAACCATAAACTGATATGACATCACTGTTCTTCATCAGTCATGGATAAATGAAAAAGGTAAACAAGACAAGGCTGTGAGAGTAAGGTACAGAACCAAGAGTGACAAGAAGTTAGCAGTAGGCTTAGTCTTGCTGGTTAAGTTAAGAATCTGAGTTAGGGAGGTGTAGTTCTAATGCTGGAAATATGATTGGAAGGAGAAATAAAGAGGTGTTGAAGAGAAGGTAGTCAGTTGTCTTCTTCAAGAGAAAGAGGGCAGAAGAGCAATATGTACTTCAGGTAAGGTCTGAATTGGCATTGGCAAGTACTACTCCCACAGAAAGCCTGAGGTTCCTAATGGTAGGTTGAGTGGGTCTGGGCCTGTGTGAAATACACCTTGGTTAGAAGAGGAGGAATTGATTAAATTATCAGATACATTTTTCCTGAAGTCCAGACAGTGAAGCCTTCTTTTGTATTCCAGATATGAAATAAGTGGTTAAAAATTCCATTTTAAAGTAATCAGATGCATCACGAGTTCTTTGCTATTTATTTCTTGTAATTCCTCTACAGTTTGATCCATGGATAAGCAATTTCAGGAATGTTGTTCTTAAAGCTCTTGTTAAAGCTACTGCATGTTACTTTTCTACATACGATTAACCATGGATTGAAATTGTGAAGGGTAAAACTTAAGTTTCAAGAACAAACTAAATCAAGTGGAGTTGTTTTTTAAATAAGTTGATCTTAATTTTTCAGTCTTTGTTCCGGTAGACAGTGAAGTCCAAATATGGAGATGCAGGGGGGAAAAAAATACTACCTTGTTATGCACATATGCAGCAAATGAGGTCACTCTGTATAGAGAGAATTATCTATTTGCTAAGCATTAGATTCTTCCAGGGAAGCTTCTGATGACATTTACAGTTTAATTAGTCTGCCTTTGTAATTGCCTGTAAGGTTCATTGGACATCTTCTCAAAACATCAGGGTTGTTGCTCATGGCTGTAAAGCACATCAGTTCTGACAGTTTCTTGGGAAAAGCAAATGCTTGGCATAATTTCCAGCATATGTGAACCCCAATTCTCGTTATATTCTTCAGTGTGGTCAGAGACTTTCATTTTTGGTTGTGTTTTTTCCAAAAGCAATAGAAATTCTTGAAAAGTAGTGGTGTTTGAGAAGAAGTGATCATCACTCCAGGTGCCTTTATAGTGTATATGCAGTTTATTTTTCATTGAAGTCACGTGGAATGAGGAAGGATTTTTCAGTCTAGGAAATTCTGGCTGTATGGCAAACACAGCTGTCACCTTCATTCCTTTTTTCCTCTTGTGCAGTATTTAAATATATGCACCACTCCGAAAATGAGTTTTAAGGTACCTAGAAGTTGAAGATAGCATTCGTTATTTAATGTCAATAACAGTATGGCTTCTCGTCTGCTAAATATTAAAATCTAAAATGAATGTTTGAGGTGGCAAATCTGATCACTTACTGTTATTCATACTTCTTTATATGTATTTCTAGGAAATGTGAAATCAACTTGGATTATGCTCTACCACGGAAATCAAGCTTGTCATCTGACAGTAATAAAACATTTTGTATGATTGGCCACTGTACGTCATCTCAGGAAGAATTGCTTCGATTGTCAGGCAGATGGGATCTTGGGAATCTACTTCTCTTCAATGGTACTTCTGTATGCTTTGTTTTTCCTGCATAAGCATTCATTTCTTCTTTCCTTCCCCCATCCTGATCTTTTTTAACTTGATTTTTTTTTTTCTTTTAATATGCCAACTAAACACTTGTTTACAGTCAAAGTAGTACATGCTTTACTGGTGTAACATATCAGAGAGGAAGTAAACATTTCTGTACTGAGTACTTCCTAATGTCTTCTTCTGCCACTGCTGCCTTGCCCTTTCTGTGCTGTAGCTGGCAATTCCAGCTACTTCAGCCATTTGTTTGTATTTCTTTAAATAATACCTTGTTGTAGGGCATGGAGAGATGCCAGTATTCACTCTATTTTTTCCTAAAGCACTCAGTCTTTGTCTACTAGAAAATGGGGTTCATTTACTTGCTTCTTAACTACTGATTTCAAATTAAACAAAGAATATTAAAAAGTGACCAAAATTTCAGAATCTTTTGTCCAGGACTTCCAAATGTTTGTTTAGCCCCAAAGGCCGAGACTCTGCTGGTCATAATTCTGGTGTTTTCTCATGTGCAATGGCATAGGCTGCTGGGGTGTGTGGATGTGCTGTGTGTATGGACACTTCGTATTTGTGCAGGCAGTAGGTGAGATGCTTGTTCTAACTATCATGGCAAATCTACATGGCCTGATTTTACTACAGCCACTACAGTTAACATTTCCTGAGAAATTCTGTAATCCAGCTGTCTTGTACTCAGGTATCATAGACTTGTGTCATTCTGTGATCTTAAGCAACTGATAGAGATGGTTTGTTTGAAGATGCACTGTCATAAACAGGTTACCTGAGATAAGCTGTCTGGAAAGAGGATGGGCAATTCATTTGATTTCCTTTCACAGTGTTATTTTTTTTCTCCTCTAGTTAGTTGCAGTGAGCTGTTTATTGTTGATGGATCCTTCTGAATCACTCTGTAATGTCACGAAGAGTTGAATCGCATGTTTGTACTACTTGTAATCTTGATATACTTTGAAAGCTGAAGAGGCTCGGAGAGATGATTTTTTCAGTTTAAAAACAACGCAACCAGTGTGATTGAATATTCAGATATGTTATATTCAGCTCATACATATTACTTTCCTGATATGGTTTCAGTTTCCTTTAGCAGTGGCCTGTGATACTCAGCAGAAGTCACTTAACTGTAGTAGTTAGCGCTGGACTTCACTCATTGCTTCAGGTTACAGCAGGTGCTGTAAAAACTAGCTGGTAATTTTCCTTGTGAGGTCTAATAGTCAAGATATAAATTTTGCTTTATTATGTAATTAGAAGTGAATGTCTTCTCTGGATTTTAGGTGCAAAGATTGGACCAGAGGAAGCGTTTTACTTATATGCATGTGGACCGGACTTCACATCTGTAATGCCTTGTAAATATGGCAAAACATTGACTGAATGCTCTAAGTACATAAGTAAAGATATTCTACAATGTGAACAAATTAAAGAGCTCTTCATGGCAAAGAAGGAAGTGGACGTTGGACCTTTGATTGTAAGTTTCTGCTTAAAAGTGGTTTCTGGTCTCTTAGAATTGATGAAACTGGGAAAGCATTTCCTGCTGTCTCTTGAATTGCTTCACTTTATCAAGGTGTACATGATTAGATCCAATTCTCATTAAAATCACTGTAGAGTTCTTCCCATTTATTTCAGTGGGATTTGAAGTAGACACGTGTGGAGTTCGTGTTGGTCTGGGTTGGATTCTGACAACTCTAACGTGTTCCAGCATCTATAATGTTGTGTATTTCTTCTATCTGAGAAGCAGGTCTGCCTCTAGAATTAAGTACCTGCCCTAGAATGAATGGGCAGCTCTCCACTCTGTTGTCATTATGATGACAAAGAGCAGCGTAGCTTAGTTGAACTTTATGTATGAAAACTGGGAAGGTGGGAGGACTTAACTGACTTCATCCTAGTTCTTCAGTGTTTCTGAGAGCTGAAAGCTTGGCTGAGCAGTTGTCTTTCAGCTGGCAGATCATAGCTTTTCTCATCTTTCTTGGCTGATAAAGCCATGCTAAATGCAGATTTAAGTATTAGTTATATTAGAAAAAGAATAAATTTTTTTTTTTTTTTGTTAGTGGAGCCTTTTTCATTATCTTCATGCCAGTAACAACCTGCTGTATGAATTGTTCCCAATAGAGGGAATTCTCTGATCTTGTTATATTAGCAGTTCTGTAGCTGTAAGCAAGGGATCTTTCTTTGTGGACCTAATCCTTGGAAGCGTCATTACTAACAGGTGAAGTGACTGTTATGACACCAAGTAGCTGGAGTAGAGCTATATATGTTTAGGTGAAGAATTTGTCTCAACTTGTGCATAGCAAGAAAATGTCTTGATTGTAATTACTACTTTAATCTCCGAGATGTGGTCAATTTAAAGTTTTCTGTGAGAATTAGTCAGCTGCTTTTTATGATGCTGGTTTTGGTATAAGTGTTTTCATCTATAAAAGAAACTTTTTTAGCCTTGCATATATACCTTCTACTGAGGTCCTTTTTCTTATAGTAAAGCTGACTGAAGAATAGATTTAAAAAGTACAAGGCTTAGAGAGGTTTTCTGCACTTTCTGTTTTGAACTTTCTTGTTCATCCAGTTTTAGAAAGGCGGGGGGAAAATTGCTTAATGCATGTGTGTATTTATTTTCTTTTAATTTTAGTAACTTTTTGTGGAAAATAGTTGTTATCCTTTAGTGATAAGAGGAGGATCTTTTGGATTTATTTCTTTACAGAAGTTGATTAAATGCAATTGCACAGATTTGCAAAAAAATTAGGAATTCTGTTGCATTTTTGTATGAGTGCATCCATTCGGAGCTTGGAACATGCTAATGGCAAAGCAGGAAAGAAAGTTGCCTTCTACCTGTTAGGCGACTTGTGTGCTTTTTCTTTTGTTTTTTAAATAAAAATGTCTTAAATTTCTGGCTAATAAATTTCTCTTGCTTCCTTCAGGAAAGCCTTGCTGTTGTTTATGCCACGTGCTGCCCCAGTCAGTACACCATATACGAACCTGTTATTAGATTGAAAGGTCAAGTGAAGACTGTACCTTCTCAGAGGCCCTTCAGTTCAAAAGAAGTTCAGAGCAATGTACTGGATTCTCATCACCTGAAAGCACTTCAGCCTGTTGAATATAAAAA
Organism: Coturnix japonica; assembly: GCF_054131305.1. Taxonomy (NCBI): domain Eukaryota; kingdom Metazoa; phylum Chordata; class Aves; order Galliformes; family Phasianidae; genus Coturnix; species Coturnix japonica. Next base: position 37,039,375 of record NC_140665.1, read on the forward strand.
TCTGCAGGGTATACTACATGAAATTGGAGGAACTGGTGCATTTGTCTTCCTCTTTGCTAGGGTAAGAGAAATGGAAGATGGAGAGTGCACGTGTGTTTGCCTGTACAAAATTGTCCTTTTATCTCAGGCAGCAAATCTTGTGTTCCAACTGCCAATTAAAAGTCTGTATGTGATTCTTTCTTAAAATCTGTGGAAGGAACCTGTGGCAGAAGAGTGTACTGTAAGGGAACTTAGCAGTTATTATTGAACTGCATAATGTTTTTTATAATACAGCCATCATGTAAGAGGTACACTTGGGCTTCTGAACGTGAGAATAATTTTTTAGGAGAATTGTAGAGCTAATAGCACTTTAAGTACAGGATATTCAAAATGCAAACATGATTAAATGTAAAACCACAGAGTGTGCAGAGCTTGAACTTTAACAGTGAAAACTTTTCTGGAAGGAGGCTGTTGAGCTGTGTTCAAAGGTTTATCCTAAGAAACTGTACTGATATACAGCATAGCAAGAGCACCTGTAGGAACTGGAATTCCATGAATGTGAGATTTTGTCCTAAGTCTCCAGTTAAAAAATATATATGTGTGTGTGTATATATATGTGTGTATGTATATATATATATATATATATATATATATACACACACACACACACATATACGTATATGTATATATATGTATGTATATATGTGTATATATGTGTGTATATATATGTACATATATATGTGTGTGTATACACACATATATATATATACACACACACACACATATACACATATATATATACATATATTTGCTCCTTCTTGGGCTTGAATTGTAAGAATTGAACAGGAAAGAATGGTGCATTGTTTTCATTTGACAAAATTTTATGGACAAAGTAAAACATCGCTGTTTGGATGTATCTGGGTGGAAGCACTCAGTCTCCAGGAACTTTAAGTTAAAACTTGCCTTCAAGATTTAAGAAAACTCTTTTATTCTAAGGGGAAAAATAAATAAATGCTTCTTCCTATTAGTGGGCTATGTGCTTCAGGGATTCACGGTATAGCAAGAATTGTTGTCTTCTACTTAAATTTTGTTTAGAATAATCTATTTCTTCACAAGAAAAGAATTCACAAGAAAGGGATAATCTATTTATTCACAAGAAAGGAATTCTTGTGACGATTCCTCATTTTCTTAGTAGACGACCATTTATCACAGTGTGGATCAGTACTTCAGATATAAAAATCATAGTGTACAGACATAACTTTCATTTGTTGCCTATGTATGTGATCTGAAAAATCTTGAAGTAGCTTAATCCAGAAGGTATCATTTTAGCACTTTTTGTCTGAATGTTTCTCATATAAACTCTTTCATTATGCTTTTCTTCAGGTTGTAGAGATCAGTAGCTGTGAAGACACTCAAGCTCTAGCACTACAGCTTATACTATCTTTAACAAAATACAATCAACAGAGAATACAGGAAATGAAAAATTGTAATGGTTATTCCATGATTCACAGAGTGTTGATTAAACCAAAGTGCATTGTTGGATTTCGCATGCTGAAGGTACTCTCTAAACTTGATGCTGTGTTGAATGTTAGCACAAATTTAGAAACTTATGATTTTAATTGTACGTTTGTGGTCACTCTTCCCAGGCAGAACAGTGATTTGGAACCGGTTCTGAGTGTAGAAACTACTGATGGGAGAGTTGTGAAATGTGTTGAGAGATCCTTATTTCAAGGAGGGGTTGGGGGGAAGTCAACTTCTCTTTGAGAACAAAGATCTTTGGTTAAACTTAAACTCCTAAGCATTTAATGAAATCCCTTTGTGTGTTCTTACTGCAAGATAGATAAACAGCAAGGCCTTTGCTAGTATGTATTGAAAATAAATAAATGAACTGCTGATTATCTGAAGCATCTGGGCAATAACTCTTGTAAAAGTTTACTTTTACTGGGAAGTCTTTGTATGTTTATGAAAACACCCAATAGTGATATTTTGTGTTGTGTGTGTAAGTATATATGGAAAACAGTCAATTGAACTCTGTCTTGTGGTAGACAGAACTGTTACAGAATCCATTACCTGAATAAAATAAAGGCTGAGCTTTCTGTAATTTCAAAGCTTTGGAGAGAATGTAATTCTCAAGCCAGCTAGTTTCACAGGAAGAGGCCGGGTTTAAGGCTTTCAGATTGTCTAATAGTTGGGTGCCTATCTTGGTGCTCAAACTACCTCATGTTTGAAGATGTATCTACTGGTGCTGTAAGATTTGAACCTCTGCAATGCTTACAGTGGAGTTACTAAAATTGTTTTCTGAGCTGACCAGATCAGTAGATATGGGACTGTCCTGTCAGGAGATAGATGTCTTCATAAATATTTTTTTATAAGGCTGTTAGGACAACTGATCTGTTTCATACTTAAAATATTCCATATGTCCACCCTCTCTTTAAGACCCTCCTTGAAGGATGCTGCAGTGGTGAGATTCTCTATATAAATGAGAACGGGCAATTTGTGCTTGACACAGATTCTACAGCAGTTATCCAAGACGTTCAGTTGTTAGAAAAGCTGCTTCTTGACTGGAAGATTTGGTCTAAAGCAAAGGTAATTCGTTTCTTTTGTAAGATTTTTTTTTTCTTTTTTCTTTTTCTTTTTCTTTTTCTTTTTTTTTTTTTTTTTTAAGTCTGAAAGTCAATTTAAAAAAATGCCTAGAAGTCTGAAATGCTTTTCTTCATTTAGAAAATCTGAATAATTACAGGCATCTAAAAATAAATGGTTCTTGTTTTATTTTGAATATTCAGTAGCAGCGTCAGGCTTCCACTGTCAGTTTTGAAGATCGCCTTAGTGCATTAAATTCTAGAAATGTAACATGTGCAAATGATTTGTTGAACTGATAACTTTTTAAAATTAACTCCGACAAGTTTGTAAGGGGAAAAAATCAATCTGTTGTAATTAACCATCTGGTGTTAACAAAACAAAGAGTGCATGATACATGGTTTAGGTAAAATGTAATCTTTTCTAGCCTGAATCAATAAGATGTGTTCTCTTGCAGTGAGCATAACTTTGGTTTCTAGTTTGGACTTGATCATTTACAGTCACTTAATCTTATTTCACACTGGCAAAAAAGTGCTCTTGATTTGACTAATTAATAATATGTTAATTATTCTTTTATACTCAGTATAGACTTACCATTATATTTTACACCATGCTCCTGTTCTGTTTGTTTTTCAGCAAGGTGTTTGGGAAACTCTGTTAGCAGCTCTAGAAATCCTTATCAGAGCTAACCATCACCAACAGATGTTTAACGTTAAACAGCTATTGAAAGCTCAAGTGGTGCATCACTTCCTGTTAACCTGCCAGGTTCTGCAGGTACTTCCAGTCTGATCCTATTTTGTTCTTGGCAAGTACTAGATTTTACTTAATGGAAAAAAATATGGAACCACATGTGATAGGGAAGAAATGTTATAAACGTTTCTTTTTTTTCCTTACTTGCAGGCCCCTTTCTTCTTCTTCAGCAGGCATTGCTGATGTACAGTGGTAGAGTACTTGGTGTACCCCAAGTACTTTAAGTACCCTATCACTGATAGAGTAAGCAGAGTGAGCTGTATTTCTACTTGATGGATAGGAGGGGTGGGAGTTCTTCACCATCTGTGACTACTTGAGTGAAAGCTTAGACACTGGGTTGCTTGAAAAATCCATACATGGGGAGAACCTAAAAAAAAACCCAAAACCTGAACCTTTGATACAGAGCAAAGTCCTTGTTACTGAGAAAGAGAGATTAGTTATATGAGAATCTTTTAGTAGCTGCCTCTAACTATTAACTATGCTTTAGCAGCAGTCTAATTTGTTGTTTTTAAGTAAATATGGCACAAACTATATTAGTGTAGTTTCAGAAACGTGTCATCAGTTAGCAGTGACCGAAATCTTACCAAAACCTTTGCAGGCTTTTTAGTGAGTTCAGATTTGTGTCAATCTACTAGAAGTGAACTTACATAGCATCAACAATATACTGTTTGTCTTGGCTTTTGACATTGTTTCCCTTAGGTAATGTTGAGTAGGTACAGTTTCTTTTTCAAGTTTTTCAAATGGTATGATTTTTATTGCTTTTTTCTTTGTCTGTTTTCCTATTGCAGCATGATAATTAAAAATACTGTCAGATGAGTAATATAAATAACAGTTGTACTGTTCTTCCTTTCTTTCTAGGAGCATAAAGAAGGGCACCTTGCCTCTCTGCCTCGGGAAGTTTGTAGGTCATTTGTAAAAATAATTGAAGAAGTACTTGGATCTCCCCCAGACCTGGAATTGCTGACACTGGTCTTCAATTTCCTCTTAGCTGTTCACCCTCCCACTAATACATATGTTTGTCACAATCCTACCAACTTCTACTTCTCCCTGCACATAGGTAGATATGGCACGTTTAACTATGAATACACAATCGGAGTAAAATAGATTCTAATCTCTGAGTAGAGGTTTTATTTTTTTCTACAGATAATAGCTTTTGTTGTGTCCTGAACTTTCTTTAAAGTTTATTGCTGCTTAGTGTAATAAATAACATTTGCTTCCTGTATGATCACAGTGCTTAAGAATATATACAAGTGTGATGACTCTGAGATGCGTGTGGTTTTACAGCATCGGTTAAGAATGTTTTGTTGCAGTTGCTTGTGCCTCCAGTTTTAGTAACTGACTTCCATTCAAAGGCAGTGTGGCTGTGTCTTATCTATCATTTAAAAAGAATAAGTATAACATTCTAAGTAATAACAGAACTGATTATTGATGTTCTGAGCTTTTAGGTGAACTTATTTTGATGCAGCAAAAGTCAGTGTTTCCAGCTGGATGCACGTGAGGACTGCCTTTAAATGTAATTACTTCAGAATAGTTTGACATTTTGTATTTTGGAGCAAAATATGAAGATAAGTAACTAAAACAATGAAAAACCTGTTCTCAAGTGATTTTTTTCTCAGATGAGTTAAGCACTTCTTGTTACATTCCAGTAATCAGCTTTAAGTGTAGTCTGATCATTGTGAATCTTGATATACTAAGGATGTGAACTTGTAAAGCTTCTGTGTAACTTTCCCCCTTTGTTTCTAGATGGGAAAATTTTTCAGGAGAAAGTTGAATCCCTTATGTACCTGAGAAATTCCAGCAGTGGTGGGAAGTCAACAGATGGTTCTGCATTTGTAGTTACAACTCCAACTGGATTTGCAGCTTTACCACTAGAAGGTAAAAATAACAAACACCTAAGGACATTAAAATACTGCCCTTTGCAGTGTCCTGGGGTATTGCTTTCCCACAGATTTTTCTTCCTAATTCCCCTACCAGCAGCCCTTCAGAGTTAGGTGACAGCAGAAAAAGGGCTGAATTGAACAGACTGCTTCAGCTGCTCCTCTCTCCTAAATGGAGGAGAAATTACTGTGTTGATAGCTCAGGCAGAGAAGTGAACCAGATAGCTGAACAACTCCTGTTAAACTTGCTAGAGACATATGAGAATACCTTAACTAGAGGGCATTTAAAATAGTGAGCAGCCTGCCAGTGCCCTCTGAAATGTGTTGGTAGATTAAACCTGGACCTTTTACGCAGGAGGGAAGAGCAGCCTGTTGTTTGATTTTTGCTTTGAGCAGAGAGGTTGAACTAGACAGTTTCTGAAGGTGCCTTCATCATAGAATCATAGAATGGCTTAGGTTGGAAGGAATCTTGGAGGTCATCCAGTTCCTGCTCAATTGCTTTGGGCAGGGCTGCCAGCCACTAGATCAGACAGCTCAGGAGCCCATCAAGCCTGGCCTTGAATGCCTTCAGGGATAAAGCATTCACAGCTTTTCTGGGTCGCAGTCTCACTGCTGTCTGAGTAACAGATTTCTTCCTAACATCCAACCTAAACCTCCCCTCTTTCAGTTTAAGTCCATTTCCCCTTGTCTTGTCACAATTTACCTGGGTAAAAAGTTGGTCCTGGTAACAGCCTTCCATCCTCAGTGATTCTGAATAAATTCCTTCTGAGGATTAGTTAAGAGGATCAGAAGGTAAATATAAGAATGAGTTCATGTGGAAAACCTGTTCAAGTAATTCATGCATTTTCCTGACTTGATCATGACTTGCCAACTGTATGGCTGCATAATAATCTGATATCTCTACTTGGTTGTTTGGCAAAACCTGAGCTATGTCAAGTGTGGAATCAGCTTTGCTATGTAGGATTAGTTTGGAGATCAATGTTACATTCCACATGCAAGTAAAACAGTTAAGGAAAAGCTTGTTTTGAGAGCAAAACCGATGCTTAATATGTCCTTATTTCTCTAGGGGATACTTCTGAGGGTAGTGTACAGCACAAGATAAGTTTTCAAGTGCCTAAAAGGCTTTGCAAAAGCTTACCAGCGTCTCCTACTTCATCACCTCAAGTACGTAGAAGAAGACTAATGGAAAGATCACAAAGGAGCATAGATGACTTGCAGAATATTGATAAGTATGACTACGGTGATCTTGAGGGTAAAACTGTTTTTGATGGACATTCTGAAACCATAAAAAGGGCGCAGGAAGATTTTCTTAGCAGTTGTGAGTCTGCAAAAACAGTTTGTGATTCAGAGTTAACGTCTGCTGAAATGTTTGAAGACATTCAAAAAGAAGAGCTATCTGAAAATGCATTTGAGAGTAAGGAAGCAGATGCAGATTTGAAAGGTAAAGAAGGTGACGCTGCACCTCAGCTGTTGCTGCGTCGTCCAGACAATCTGAAAGGACTTCAGAAGAGTCAGAGTACTTTTGCAGGGCTGGGTTTAGCTTTTTCTGTTCATGGAGGATCTTCAGCCATTGCTCGCTGGCCAAGCTTTGCTGACAAGAATGCACTTCCTGAGGAATGGGAGAATCTTGCTTTTTCCTCAGCAAATGAGAATCCCCGAAAAACATATGAAAGCTCTGAGAGGTAAGCAGATAAAAACATAATAAATAAGCAGTAGCTCATTGTACTGGGGAAGGGTTTATTTTCCTATGTTTTAGTCTTGGCTACTGTCCTACCATGTTAGGAAATCTGCAAGAGTAAGGGAATATTTTCAATGGCTGTAATAAACCCATTCATTAAGCTCTTGGTAGTCCACAGAATTGTTTAATTTTTAATTCTCAAATATATATTTTTGGTTGGGAGCTAATGATTACTGTGTATGGTAGGAGTTGAGACTTGTTCCGCTATTTCCTCAGAAAACTCATAGTAGTATTTCTGGTCACATTACCCTTTTGTTACCCAAAATCAAAAGTAAATCTTAAACATAAAAAATAAATATTAGTGAAGAGTGATTCATAGGAGAAATGTCTGTCAGATTTCCTCTATTCCACCTCTTCAATCTCAGCAGTAACTAGCAATTATGTGTTTGTTTCCTATTGTTGGCAGTGAACTGTGGTTAAACATATTCCTTTGTCTTCAGGTATACAGAAGACTGTCTTGTGCTTATCTGTTGTGGATTGTATGACCTTTTGCGTGGAGTTCTCCTAATATTACCAGATGTCATGCTAGAAGATGTGATGGACAAACTTATCCAACCTGACTATCTTATAGTTCTTGTGAACCACCCATCTCCTCTCATACAACAGGGCGTCATTAAAGTAGGCCAATAGAAAATTTGAAATTGTCTACTAGCTTAGTTAGCATTGGAAGCATGAGAAAACCTTCATTTTTGTAGGCTTACTTCTCAGTTTTAAGATCTGTTTCTACTCTCACAGATTATAAAAACAAAAACAGACCAAAAGACCCAAAAAAAAAACCAAACCCAAAATATCAAGCTTAAAGAATCTGCAAGAGATGAATATGATCTGTGTGCCGAGCCCCATGGTCTGCGCACCAAGGTGGAGGGATTAACAAATACAACAATTCTAAATCTAAGTTGGCTGATGCATTCAGTCTCCGTGTGTAGGGAAGAAATCCTTTTATGATGGGGGGGTGCCCACAGAAGATTTGGGTGCTTTACTATTGGAAATCTTCAGTCAGAGCAGAAGAGGCTTTGAGCACAGTGGAAAGTGTCTCTGCCTGCCTATGGTGGAGGGGTTGGAATTAGGTGATCTTTAAAGGTCCCTTCCAAGCCAAACCACTCTGTGATTCTGCACTTGTTGTGAATGTGACTTCATTTCACTTGAACCTGACTAAAAAACAGAAGTAGCCTTCATATTAAAAAGATGAATTCAACTGTTGTGAGAAATAAGGGCAGTTTAGACTGTAGCTGAAGTGTCACATTTTTTAAAACTTTGAAATGATGTATTTGTTTTTAGCTGCTGGATGCATATTTCAACAGAGCAAGGAGAGAGCAGAAGGAAAAATTCTTAAAGAATCGTGGCTTCTCTTTGCTTGCCAACCAGCTCTACCTTCACCAGGGGACTCAAGAAGTTGTAGAGTGCTTTTTGGAAATGCTCTTTGGCCGTTCTGTTGGCCTGGATGAAGAGTAAGTAATGCTTTGCTTTTACATTCCATGACTTAATATTTGAATTGGAAAACAGTCTTTTTTTGGTGAAAGCAAAAATGTGATAGGTTTCTGATTCCTTTTTTGATTCCTTCCTTAAAAACATTTAAAAACTCTAAATGTTGTGTTGCTGCTTTAATAATTTTAAGTGCTTTTAAAATACTGAGGACTATTGTATGGCCCTTAAGCTGTTGGTTAGCAACTTCATCTGATGAATGCTATCAGCTGGGATGTTCTAAACAATCAGGATTTATGAGGATCTCAGAGGTCTTCACACTGTCAATTTACTGTAGTCAGCTTAACTTCTTTTTTATCTCTGTGATCCTACTAGACTGCTACTACTGGATTTTGATAAGTAATTGGAGAAAAAGCTTGCTGCTTCTTGTTCTCCCGACTTGTCCTGATTGTAAATCCCCATTTCCTTTAGGGCATATCCCACAATTGTGCCATTTGTTGGAACTAAAGAAACTCCCCATGCTGGCAGGAACAGAGATGCTTCAAGCAGACAATTATCTTCCTAAGCAAGTGGTGTATTTTAGAATTAGTTTGACAGTGTTATTGATTGTGCAGGGAGAAAATGCATCTGAGCACAGTCAGCAGCACATAAATCTTGAAAAAAGCTCATTCTCAGTTTCCTTCCTTGCAGTATTTATAACTAAATGACTTCTGCATATTGACCTGATCTTCCCTCAGTACCAATATTCCTGTTTAATTGCAAGACTTAAACCTTGTAGCTGCTTAAGTAGCCCCAAAGCAGAGAACTGTTATTTTCTCAAGACTGATTATGGGGCTGGAAAGTTAATTCTTATGACTCACATTCTTTAAGGATTGTACATTAATATGTGATAGGATGATAACCTTAGAATAATCCAGTTTGCTAACTCAGGGCCTGAAGCTCTGCTTTTAAATTCTGCAACTGAAGTAAGTTAGAAGTTGCCAAACTTGATCTAAACTTCACCAGTAATGGGTATAAGATATGAGACCTCCTGCTAGGTCAGTATGACTTAAGTGAAGTCAGTCTTTGTTTGGCTTCCTGGTATTGTCTGTATTGTTTATTACTGGAAAGAAGTCATTTTGTTTACTGATTGAAAAAGACTGTTTTCTTGGAATCTCTACTGCAGACCATTGGTAGTTAGCTGAAGTACCGGGTATGCTTTTAGGTACTTCATTTCCTTACAGCTCTTTGAAATGTTTTATTTTACTCTTATTTCAGCGGTAGTTACAGTGTTAGTGTAATGAAATGTAGGAATTTGCCATCTACACATTTGCCAGAATGCTGTTATAGACTGATACTGTAGCATTTAAAAATACTGTGTATACCACGCTTCTATTTTAAAGACATTAGACTGACTTCTTTGTTTTAATAGATTCGATCTGGAAGATGTCAAGAATGTTGGACTTTTTCAAAAATGGTGTGTCATTCCTGTTCTGGGTCTTATAGAGAACTCATTATATGATAATGTTCTGCTGCATAACTGCTTCTGTCTCCTGCTACAAATTATAAACTCCTGCTCAAAAGTCGCAGACCTGCTGCTTGATAATGGTTTGCTGTATGTGCTGTGTAATACGCTGGCTGCTCTCAATGGACTGGAAACCAAGTGAGTGTTTTATCCATTGCTCTAAGATAGCACAGACACAATGTTAAGAGTAGCAGAAACTGAAGTGTATTGTGTTCTTAGTACTTAGTAAAATGTTCAGAGACCGCGTACAAAATGCTGCATTTATGGCTTACAACTTTTAACTGTACCTCCAAATAAAAGCTAACGTTTAGATATTTGGTTTAAGCAATACAGTATGCTGTTTATAAAGTGTCCTTTGAATGCCTTAAATTTTCAAGTGAAAGGACCTTTTGAAGTGCAAAATTCAGTGTGTGTCTGTAGGCTTCTCCTAGTAAAACTTGAAAAGTAAGATGAAGGCAGAGGAGTTGGTAGCGGTCTGCCGTATCAGTGGCAAATGTTGAAAGTGCACAAAATCCCTCCTGTGATTTAATGTTTGAGATGTTGAGTAGTGTAAACAACTTCATTAGTTATGAACATTCCGGACTTCTTTAAAAATGGTCATACAAGGAAGGAAGGAAAAGTGGGTTTTCTTGCCTATTTATTTCTTAAAACGCTGAGGAACTAAGTAGATTTTCTTTTTAAAGCAATAATTTAAATTCAGGATGCTTATAAAATGTAAGTTTATCCTGAATTCTTCAAGGTACTATTTGAGAAATTTCGACTTCAGAACTGTTCTTAAACTTGTAGACCTGATAATAAAAATCATTGGTTTTTTTTTCTGATGAGACTTTGTTACAATCCTAATTTTACTGTCATAAAGACTTTTCAGGCATCCAATTTGTAAAGGTTAAGCTCCTTGATTACAATTCCCCAGCTTTCAGCAGCAATGTTTTTATATCAGATTCAACATAATATTAGATATGGCTGGCAGAAGTGGTGGGAAAAATAGTAATAGGTCTCATTACAGCTTATGGTCTTTTGGCATTGTAATGTTTCTGGTAATTACAACTCTGTTTGCAGCATTCCCCTGAACGACTACAAACTACTTGCATGTGATATACAGCAGCTCCTGGTAGCAGTTGCAATTCATGCCTGCAGCTCCTCAGGTTCACAGTATTTTCGTGTTATTGAAGATCTCATTGTGCTGCTGGGTCATCTTCAAAACAGTAAAAATACAAGGATGCAAAGTAAGTTATTTGCTTACTCTGGGGGGTCACAGGACTGGAGAAGTACATCCACTCCCAGCCAGTTTGTTTAATATTCCATTTAAGGGAGAAGGGGGAATTTTCTGCTTATGATTATTTTTCTTCTCCAAGTGATACTCTTCCTTGGAAGCCTGTCTCGTGGTTGTGAACTGCTAATCTGAAGGAACAATAGATCTAAGATCATATGGGATGTTTGAATAGAAACATTCTGTAAAGTTGTTTTTAGCTTATTTCATAGTAATTCAATGACTTTTCTGTGAGTACTCACTTATGTACCATGTGCCTTTGTGTACTAGTGAGCTGGCTTTCTGTCTGGCTTTCATGAAATCAAAGATTTTATTTCACACGCTGTGTTCTTTCACTTTTTTGTACAAATATCTGATTAAAAATTGTTGAATGCTTGTAAAGTAAGAATCTGTCACACATCCAATTCATGTTTCTTCCTGTAGATATGGCAGTTGCTCTGCAGTTAAGGGTTCTTCAAGCAGCTATTGAATTAATAAGAACTACAGCAAGCAGCGATGCTCAGGAGCAGGCTGGTGCGGCCCCATCGCTATCTGCAGCACATCGTGCCATGTTTCAAAAGCGTAAAGGCATTGCTGGTGAGCAGCAGAAGTCTATACTTGCACTCTTGCCCTTGTTTATTACTAGCGGAACTCTAGTTTTGGTGATAGAACAAGTGAATCCTGTTCTAAAATATAAATTGATTTATTGGCTTGATTTATGCATGTGTATTTTGGAACAAAAACGCTTTTGGAGTCTTCTGACTGGAAACTGCATGTAAATAAGCATGTTTAAGACTGGGTAATATGTGTAACTTAAAAACCTGATATGTATTTCAGTTGTTTAAAAAAAAAGATATATTTTTCCATGTTTACTATGGAACCTCTTTCTTGGCGTGATCAGCTTTCAAGGCCTTTCAACATCAACCTAGTAAATATAATGAAAATATTTTTGCTAGCGAATCTGGTAAGGTGCTCAAGATAATATAATGGTGTAATTAGAGTTACAACTGGGACTAACATTTCTCTGGAAGAACCAAATGCAGTAAAGGCTTGGCAGGTCAAGATTTTTTTGTCCTCCAATGAATATTTTGATAGTACAGTTAAAAGTAGTTGTGTGTCAATGTTGGTAGCAATGGATGTGATACAAAATGTTTATGTGCTGTAATTCTAAGCAGCAACTCATTTGCATTGATAAATCTGTCTTCTAGTAGTAAAAATAAATACATGAAGAACGATGGCATCCTTTATTGTAATTGCACAGCAAGAAAAGGAATAAAACTGCCTTAAAATTTGCTTTGTACAAAAATACTGAAGTTGCTCAGTAAATCTCATCTTGACACTAACTTATTTTATGGTGCCGTTTCTTTATGTGTTTATCTTCAAATATGAGATATCTTGAAAGAGGCAAGCACCCAAATGACACTTACTCCATTTAACATTAATGTATTTCAAGTGCTTGATTTCATACAAAGATTTTTGCATCGTTTGATGAAGACGATAACTGAGTGATTAACTTGGTGTGTTTTTAGTAGGACGCTTCTTAATGTTTCTTTACTTGAAGGTTCCAGAAAACTTTCGCCTGCTCAGTCTGATGCTCTGCTGATGAAAATGCGTTCAGTAGCAAGTGAGGAGTTCAATATGATGATGCAACGAAGAATGAGTCAAGAAAGTCCTATCCAAGCCACTGAGACCGAGTTTGTACAAAGGTTACAGAGGCTAACTGTCCTTGCTGTAAACAGACTCATTTATTTAGGTAGGAGTTTCTGTTCATTTGTTTTGACAGTGTCAGAATAGTGTTCTCTGACAAATGCATGCTTGACTTCAGAGAGTTTGAAAGGAAAGTGATGCTGTTGATTAGCATTAGTATAGATACTAGCTTAATGGTGTTAATTATAATCAGTCAGTCTCTCAGAAGTTTGCCTTCCTGTATTATGTTACTGACAGTCAAATCTGGATATCTGAATAAATTGAATAAGCTGTTGTAGTTCTGCTTTATGACCAGGAGTCAAATAGCAAAAATGCAAAAGGAAGCTTTTGCGTTCTCTTTTAAAATGTATCCATTTGTGTGCTGCTATGGGATGCCTACATTTGTTAGCAAGCGTTGACTTGTGGAGTTAGTTCTAATTCCACAGAAACAAGACAGTGGTCAAAGAATTGAACTGCTCCGTGACTAGCTGTAAATGCTGGATGGTTTGTGAGGGAATTGAAATAAGGAGTACATTTTGATACTTAAAATAATGTAGTATAGTAAGTATGTAGTAAAGGCAATTTTTGATTTGCTGCCAGCTAAAGTAATGTAGGATTAGCTTTGCCAAGATGGTACTGATCAACTTGTCTGTTAAATTTTAAGCATCTTCTGAAGAGTGCTTTGACATACTGGGTATAACAGAAACAGCAAGTCAGAGCCGGCTTGCAGCATCCCAGCTGGAAGTTCCTGACGAAGAGATCCAGCAAGAGCTGCCCAACAGAACAAATCCTTTTCTGAAGGAAATGTTCAAAATGTTAATGGAAGGAATCAGGCTGTCCCCTGTAAGTAACTAATTATACATTTTCCACACAAAAGTGTATTAAGGTTCACTTATTAGGAACTTCTTATACCTAAAGCTTTCTATCAATAAATGTATTTCTTGCTGCCTCTCTCAGTTCAGACATGGTATCATTAAAACCTGTTCAGCTTCCCTGTTATTCTTCCATTGTGAAATACTGAATGTATCTGTTCTGGTTCAGTCTCACAACATTTAGCATAATTCAGCTGCTTTAATGCTCGCACGAAAGATAAATAGATTTGGTTTTCCCCTAAGATCTTGGTTTGCTGATAGACTCTATAAAGGGAGGTTTGTTGTATGTCCACAGATGGTGCATAAATAGCTTAAAATACATATATATAGTTTATCTGAGCAATTTGTCTGTAATATATTTAACAGTTGATGATGCTGAGTTGTATAAGGAAGTGGAACCTTTTTTCAGTTGTTGCTGGGTTTTGTTTTGTAACGTAGTGTAGTTAGCCTGTCAACCTTTCCAAGATGACTGTATTTCACTTGGGTAATTTGAAATGGTATGTTGGGGAAAATTAACTTATTGCTTCTTGTGTCTGTATCTCTCTTAAGTCATCTCTGTAAAAATTAGCTCAACCTGATTTTCTTTATAGCTCTGAAAGATCTAGTTTGTTAGGTCAGTTATCTTCCCATCTAAGGGAATTAATCTAATCTTAATCTAATCTTTTGAGAAAAGATTCTAATCTTTTGAGAAAATCCATTCTTGTCGATCTAGTGAATAATGCAGATGAGCTGTATAACAAAACAAGCCCCTCAATATTTAAACCTTCTGTTCCAATATCCGCTTTTTAAATTGCTGCTTAGTCCATCTGAGTATTCAGTTTAGCAAAGAGCTGTATTCCTGTCATTAGCCTATCAAGGGAAAATGCTCATCTTGTTAGAAAAAGCTTTGTTTCATTTTTAATAAAATGCCTTCAAGCATACGATAAAGCAGTAAATTAAACACATTATTTTGATAGAGAAATCTTTACTGCTTTTTCACTTTGATCATTTTAATTGTAAGTTTCTTTTTGCAATGTAAATAAACCTTATAAAAGGAAGCCCTATCCCTCTGTAAAGACTAAAGAAACAATGTCCCTTTAACTTAGGGCACCAGCAGAATGAGCACACCCAAGCAGCAATGGAAGAGAATCCTCTTGTCATGTAAAGACACTTTCCGTACGCAACTTGGAAGACTTCTTGTGCACATCTTGTCTCCAGCGAGGCCGCTACAGGAAAGAAAGCAGGCTTTGGAGATGGTCCGCGAAGTGAACCATCAAGAGATTCTGTGTGACTGTCTTAGCCCGACTTTGCAGGTAAGCTTTAGGGTATTATTAGAAGTCTGTAGAACTTGGATTCAAATTTCTGGCTTAAATTGTACAATTAATGAGGGCAGGGTTTGAGCCTGAAGTTGTTTGCTGCTGTTGTAGCCTTCATACAGATCTGCAGTTACTCTGTTATCCTGATGGTGGGTAGCTTTGTGGTGGGCAAAGATGGGATTCTTTCAATTCTTTCTTTTCGTTGTTGTGACTATGTAGCACATCTTCTGAGTCATAGAACCATAAGGTAGTACTAGTTTTAACAGGAGGAACTGGAAGATGTCTGAAGGAGACTAACGAAGGCATTATGCTTGCCCTGGACTCTAACTGCAGACTTTCTGAAACTTGTTAGATCTGATTGCCACAATAAATTGATTAAGTTGGTCATCAACTAAAGCAGTGCTCCATTTTTCTGTATTTAGTCTTAATTCTCTAAGTGAGATAGTGTGTTCTATGTTCTTGAGACTCAAATACCTGAACAACTCCTCTTCCATTTCTGGGATTGAAAAGGAAGAAAAAACCCACTTTTGATTATACTCCTTGCCCGTTTGCTTACTGCATGCTTGTGAGAAAGCATTTCTTAGTCATGACCTGTTATGGAGTAGAAACACTGCTGTTTGGTATCTTCTACAAGAATGAAAAGATATCAGTACACTATATGCTAAGGGGAGAAAGTACTCACTGGATGAATGTATGACATTAAACATTTCTGATCATCTGTACAGTAGGAGAAGAGCTGATATGCTAGCAGCAACTTCTCTGGGGGTGTGATGTGGAGAGCATTTGTTGCCTGTGTCTGCTTAACTTCGTCATTTGTTGGTTCTAATTTGTTAATCAAACAAGGTAAATTAGGAGCTTCTGACATATACTAGTTGAGGTATAACCATTGTACCTAGAGAATCGGAGTATTTGCAAAAGAATTGTCTTTTCTGTAAGCCATTTAGAAGGTCACAAGCTGCTCAAAAATGTAGAGGATTACATTGTGTGTTCTTTCTAGTTCTCTAAGTTTGTCTTTGTACATTAAAGCAGCCATTTTCTTTAAATCACAGAAAAAGCAGAAGTCCTGGCTGACTGGGAAAGGGAAAAATAAGGTCAGAGGAAGCAAGAAGTTCAGTGCTGTATGTGTTTTAGAATTGAGAATGACCATACCCTTTTTTCTTCCTGCTTTCCTTCTTTTTGTCTTCTAGCATGGACCTAAATTAGTACTGTATCTATATGAGTTAATGTGCAATCACGTTGATGAAATGACCAAAGAAGAACAAACGGCAGCAGGAGACTTTGTGAATACATTAAAATGTTGTGGCTATAAATCTATTCCTCTGAGCCCAAGACCAAAACCAGATGTAATAAAAGCTTTGAAAGAGGTGAATAAACAACCTTCTGAAGTAGATTTACTTAAGCATGGCTTATGTTTCTTATTGGATTCTCTTTGAGTTCTGAATAGTTCTTACGAATGCTCAACACTTAGCAGCAATCTCATGTGTTACTGCTCCCTGGTTAAGTATAGTACTTAAAGCAAAGTGATGAACTTGCAGTTAACTACTAGTATCAAATGGTCTGGAAAAAAAGATAACTTGTAAGCATATTACAGTGACATTAATTGCAGTGAAGATGTGGTTTTAACTGCTGGCAATGTATCAGGTCAACAGTTTTCTGCCAGTCTTCCTCTTAAACTGGAATATCCTTTAGCCTCTGATTGTTTCTGAGATGGGAGAAATAACATGGAATTTCTGTTCAGGATCAGAAGAAGTATGAGATGGAAGAAGGTGTGAACAAAGCTGCCTGGGAGAAAACAATGGCAAATAATCGACAAAAGTGAGTGCTTTCTAAAAAGAACTGTGAAAACTCTCTTGGAATGCTGCATGCTTGGCACGTTCCATCACAGTTACCTACGTGATTATTATAGACGTGTAGGATTTTTGAACTTAACAATGCTGGTTGCATTTTGTAAGAGTTTTTGCTTCCGCTTTCAATGTGATTTGACGTGTTAAAGTGTGATTCTTTTTTTTCCTCAGTCTCTTTCAACGTCTGGATACAAAATCTAAAGACATTTCCAAAATAGCTGGGGACATCACACAGGCTGTATCTCTGTCACAAGGAATGGAAAGAAAGAAAGTTATCCAGCACATCAGGGGGATGTATAAGGCAGAGCTGAGTGCCAGCAGACATTGGCAGGAGCTCGTTCAGCAGCTCACACACGATCGGTAAGTGGAGGGGGGGAGACACTTAGTGCCTGATGTGCACTTTGTTCGACTTAGAGGACTGAAATGTAGATTATATAAAACTAAAATGACTCACATATGCTAATTGTCTGATGGTTAAAGACTTGTGACATACTTCTGATTTATTCTCTTTATTTTTTAGAGCAGGTAAGCTGAATAGTATTTCTGTTACTTCTGCCACTGCTGAACTAATTCGTTTGCAATAGCTGAGTTTTCAAAATACTCAGACATGTTGTATTGCTGACTTCAGCAGAATTAATAACTTAAAGAGCAGTCTTACAGTAGTTGTTCATAAACGGCGAGTCAGTGGGGGGAGCACATGAGAATAAACAACATAATTGCTTTTGTAATTATTTTGCAGAAAAAGCTGCCCAGTGGCTGTGAAACTGCTGCATCTCTACCATTTAAACACGACCTGAGTGAATAACACTGTAACGAACCTTGTATTTTTTCAGAGCACTCTGGTATGACCCAGTCTATTACCCAACTTCTTGGCAACTGGATCCAACAGAGGGCCCAAACAGAGAGAGGAGGCGCTTGCAGAGGTGCTACCTAACTATTCCAAATAAATACCTTCTTCCAGACAGGCAGAAGCAGGAAGGTAATTATAATATATTGTAAGAATGGATCTCAATAGCAATGAATGCTTGTTCTTTATTGCTTTTTGTGTTTGGTTTTTTTTTATAGGCATAATAAAACCTCCCTTGTCTTACCTGTTTGAAGATAAAACACATTCTTCTCACTCTTCAACTGTAAAGGATAAAGCTGCAAGTGAACATATAAGGTAACTTTTTCAGATCTACCTTTCTCTTCCCCTTTTTCTCCTGCCAATGGAACTTCTCTTCACTGTTAGTGTGACCTTAAGAAACTGAGTGAAATAAGAGACAAAGTCAGAATGCAGTGGGTTTTCTTGCTATACTTGCCAAGTAGCAGAGCTACCAACATGTATGTTTCCTGATTCTTAAAATGGTTTGTCTCCGTGAGTTCAGAAATCTGTAAAAGCAAATACCACGTGGTGTGATGTGGGTTTGGAACTTCTGTGGGACTGCCTGGTGGGATTTTTTTTGTTACTTATCTACCCTGTGCAGGTAGTACTAGATCTGGTAGGTCTTCCCATCAGTAAATTGTTCTTTCATCCTCCCTGCTTTTAGGATTTTAGGAGAATAAAACACTACTTAGCTAGTAAGCATTAAGTTAATTTACCACATACTACAAGCACTAATTCTGCTTAAAGTGACTGAAGAGAACATACAATGCAATAAATTAAATATGAATACACTTGTATGTAAGTCCAGAACATCAATGTTCTAATTTCTTTATCTCCTTGGAATTAGAACCTTTACAGTCATGATGTTGAGAATTGTATTCAACTGTACCTTTTAAGGCTGTTAGCTCTTAATTCATGCCAGAAGTGAGCATTGCTAACTTTTGAATTATTCCAGAGTTAATCGAAGATGTATCAGTGTAGCACCTTCTAGAGAGACTGCTGGTGAACTGCTGCTAGGTAAATACCATTCTCCGTTCTCATATTCTGTTTTGTCTAAGATCCTGCAGTGTATGTAAAGTTAGATGTTTATTCTGAGGAAAGTCCTTGTGAATACATTAGGAAGAGCAGGACATAATTGGATGCTTTCTTGACTTCTTATGGATAATGTGTCCTATAGATTGGTTATGGCATTTACATGAATACTGTTTGGACTGTAGTTATTTTTAAAGTTGCAGAATGTTTTCCATATTGAATTCTATGTCTATCAGCTACTGCTTCTTCAGATACTATTCTTAGTTCACTTAACACCTAAACACTGAACGTTTATAATAAAATTAAGGTGCAGTTCACAAACAGTAACTTTGGAAACTACTACTTCCTGCAGGAAAGTGTGGCATGTATTTTGTAGAGGACAACGCGTCAGACACAATTGAACATTCTGTAAGTTTTGGATCTTGTTGTCCAGTCTTAATTTTTCCAAGCTGCATTGTAGATAGCTTTTGTCTGCTGTCACTGATGTTAGATCTACAGATAAGGTGAATGAAAGTGATTTGTTTGGGTTCCTATTGCAGCTACCTGGGGGATCAGGAATCCATCTTCCTTAAGGCTGGGAAGGGAATGAGGAGAGGGTGGTGTTGGGAGTCTTTGGTTCCTTCTGTCTGTTACTGTGAGTTCATTAGCAGAGCTGAATAGAGTTTGTGCTGACCTGCACCTGAAAAACAACTTGCTGGAAGCCAGAGCACTAGGAAGTACGGAAATTCATAAATGTATAAGTTGTGCTGTGCTTTTAAAGCACCTCTGCTACTTGAATTTTTCAGTACATAATATGTTCTAAATCACCTCCCTTATCCTCTTCAAGAAAAGATTTTTATGCGGGAAATTGGAAGTGACTTAATCCTTATGATGGCAATTACCAAGCTGTGAGTTACACTGCCAAAAGTCCTGAAATACTTTCACAGAGCTCCACTGTGCATCCAGCGTCACACAGCCCTGTGCTTTAAGGTGTTATCGGCCATTTTGCTCTTTTGTCCTTTACAGAACCGGCAGAATTAGGATATATAGGCAAGCTTTGCTTGTTCTTATTGTCCAGTATTTCAGTTTAAGTGCCAATGAAAGCTTTCTTGTGCTGGAGCATTGGATAGGGTACTGAAGAGGCTGAGGAATATGCATGATGTTCTGCCTGCTGCCTTGGGGAGAGAGGAATATGGGAAATTTCTATGAAGAAAGTCACAGTGTCTTAAAAGCATCACAGCACAGTTGTTTCACCTAAGATGTGTTGTATGATTACAAACTGCTCCAAGTAAAATAGTTTCTGTTTGGAAAACCTGATATATGGAGTAACTTCTTCAATTGCATATTCCTTAGAGTTTTCATGGAGAAACTGAACCAGCATCATTTTCTTGGACCTATGAGGAAATTAAGGAAGTCCATAAGCGTTGGTGGCAGCTAAGAGACAATGCTGTGGAAATATTTCTGACAAATGGCAGAACTTTACTCTTGGCTTTTGATAATACAAAGGTAAGGTGGCACTAATGTGTAGTGTATCAAAGCACTTTGCAGTATCTTTGCAATGTACATGGACGTGTTAGTTCTTAAGGTGAGCTGTTGCATGGACTAGTAATAAATTCTGCCTAGTATCTGTGACAAAGCCTTTTCTCAGCTGGGCTTCTAGACAGACAGTCTGACAAAATCATGGTGTAAAACGTGTTTCTGATGTACTAAGACATGAAAGAATCTTAGTCATGCTGGACATGCATCCATTACAACGTAGCTCTGGGAATTTGTAAGTGAGACATCTGTAAGCTACTCAGTCTTTTTATTTTGAATTTTTTTAAACAATATGATTAAATTTCTGGTATTTTCTTTTAGGTCCGTAATGATGTGTACCACAACATCTTAACTAACAATTTGCCTAACCTTTTGGAATATGGAAATATTACTGCTTTGACCCACCTGTGGTGCACGGGACAGATTACTAACTTTGAATACCTGACTCACTTAAACAAACACGCGGGCCGTTCCTTCAATGATCTCATGCAATATCCAGTATTTCCCTTTATACTTTCTGACTACATCAGTGAGACACTGGACCTTAATGACCCATCAGTATATAGGTAATATGAGATGTTTGGAACTGGTTATTTACAATTACTTTGAAACAGCTATTTAATTTCACTGTACTAAACCGTTGCACGTACATGATCACAGGTGTTCAGAAATAAGGCCCAAAATAAATAAGCTTTTTGCACTAGGTAGCTGTCTCACATAGGATATTTAAATGAAATATCTAGTGTTATGGGTGGGTGTATTCATAGCTTGTTAGGGACTGCACTTAGCTACTGTCATAATGCGATATCGATAATCTATTGTTTAAATAAAGCCTATGTTTAAGTTTGTGACTAAAGACTTCCATGTTATTTAGAAAAAAAATTAAATCTGTATTTATAGCCAGTTATGAAACCACGTTGCCTTAACTCTAAGCAGATCCATGTGAGTTGTCCCACCATAATAAGTTCCTGTTAAGCTGATTTTAACGCTGCACAAAATATTCAGTTTCAAATGATGCTTTTGATTTGAGACACTTTGAGAGCATTGCTCAAAGTCATGGTGCCTGTAGGTCTTGAGTGTGCCTTTAGTATTAACTGAAAGTGGCCATTGTACTTTCTGAATTCTTTTGTAAAAAGCTGTAAAGTTTTGCTTGTCCTACTTGTGACGTTAAAGGCCTTATTGAATGGTGCACTGAATAATTCAGTTGCATTATTAAATGGTGTGAATGAAGATCTTCATAAAAATGACAAGATATTGGTACTACTTCCGTTACAGAAATCTGGTCAAACCAATAGCTGTGCAGTCTAAAGAAAAAGAGGATCGGTATGTGGATACTTACAAGGTAATTCAGATAACTTTAGTCGTTGCTGTTCTGTACATAAGTTAATTATGGAGACTATGATACATATTGAAAAATAATAAAGGTAGGGGAGTGGAGAGGGTGGTGGTGGGACACAAGTCCAGTACTTTGTTGATGGAATTCTCATTTCCTACATGCTATTTTCTTGGAATTGTGTTATGATGTTTGGAATCTGAGGTTGTTCCTGTCACTGAAATCATAAATCAATTTAATCTTTGTGTGATACTGGAGATTGAACTGGTACGCTTTTACAACATATCTTCATAAATCATTAAATATATAATCTATTGATGTTCTATTGACATAATTTCAATTAACCTTGATTAATTAAATTAAACTGATTTGTTTGGTACAAGTTAACAGTCCAGTTACATGTCTGAAGATGTAGTTTAGAATGCTTTTCCCTTTGAAAGATTACTATTATTTTGAATGGATATTCAGAACAATGGGTGGGATGCTAGTTGAACGGTAGGTGATGAAACTGACTGGTTACTTCAGAAAAGTGTATATTGTACCAGGTGTTGAGGGTGGAATTCTTCAGTAAATAAGAAAAGCAATAGTCTTGGATGTATCTGAAGCTTCCAAGGAGCTGATGTATTGAAACACTGTGTAGGAGATCTCAGCATTTGTGCTTGGTAATAAAGACAAGCTGCTGAAGTTCTAAGTTTGTGATTTGTTTTTCTATGACTTTTCTAGTATTTGGAAGAAGAGTATCGTAAAGGAGCACGGGAGGATGATCCGATGCCCCCTGTACAACCGTACCACTACGGATCTCATTATTCTAACAGTGGAACTGTGCTTCATTTCCTAGTTCGGCTGCCACCTTTCACTAAAATGTTTTTAGCCTATCAAGGTAGGATTGCCTTTAACTTTCACTTAGCTTTCATGTCTAGGTTTTGTCCTAACAGCCCAGGAAAACTGCATGTTACTTTGTTTAGCACGGTTTATCAATTCCAAATACCTGAGTTTGGTAAAATTAAATCTGTTGTGCTTACACAATAAATAGATCCATTCGGAAATTATCGAGCTAGGTCCCAGAATTGTACATCTCACTTGTTTATACTTCAGTACCTGTTTAGAATAAAAAGCTGAGCTGTGTTTAACTTCTAGTCCATGTTTAACACACACAAACTGGGACAGAAGAATTCTAAATGCTCTCAGCTAACCAGAGAGCAGCAGACTTTGAAGCTGCTGATGTGCAACCAATTTCTGTCAGAAATGCAACAAATTCTGTTCTATTTTTCTTTTTTTTTTTTTGTTTTAAACAGATCAAAGTTTTGACATTCCAGACAGAACTTTTCACTCTACCAACACAACCTGGCGCCTCTCTTCATATGAGTCAATGACTGATGTAAAGGAGCTCATCCCAGAATTTTTCTACCTTCCAGACTTTTTAGTTAACAGAGAAGGTATACTAAGAGGATACCAAAATTACATACTTAAAACAGCCGTGGGGTTGGGGCTAGTTTAAAATTGAGAACATTTATATCCCGCAGTTGAATGTGTTATGCGATAGATGTGTTTAAAAAAAAAAGAAAATCTGGCATGAATATATGGGATATGCTACAGAAGCTGCGTAAGACTTAAGGAATAGCTCATAAATTCTGTCCTAGATGCAAAGGATCTGATTCTCCATTTGTGTGTTTGAAGGGATTTGTTAATGGTACTGCTTTGCTGATTGGCAATTATAGTGCTTAAGTTTTTAGTTTTCATTAAACCTTATTAAGATTTTTATGAAGTCGATGTATCCCACGGTGTTGAAACATGTACTCCCATGCTTCTAGGTTTTGATTTTGGAGTACGTCAAAATGGTGACAGAGTTAACCATGTCAATCTTCCACCGTGGGCTCGTAACGATCCTCGTCTGTTCATCTTGATCCACCGTCAAGCTTTGGAGTCTGACCATGTTTCCCAGACAATTTGTCACTGGATAGACTTAGTGTTTGGCTATAAACAAAAAGGCAAGGCCTCTGTTCAGGCTATTAATGTCTTTCATCCCGCAGTAAGTATTTTTGTCAAGCTTCATGTTTGTTTGTTGTACTTAGGCTGAACCTTCCCCCA
Source organism: Coturnix japonica (assembly GCF_054131305.1). Taxonomy (NCBI): domain Eukaryota; kingdom Metazoa; phylum Chordata; class Aves; order Galliformes; family Phasianidae; genus Coturnix; species Coturnix japonica. The sequence continues at coordinate 37,063,001 of NC_140665.1, forward strand.
TTAAGTTACTGACTTGCTTGGAATACATCCAGTATGGACCTCATAAGTTCCTTTGCTTAGGAGGTGTTGAAGAATAAGAAAAGGCTGTAAGAATTTTGGCACAGAACTGATAAAGTCCCAACATTTGGTGTGTGAATTTGCCTAGAACTAAGCATAGAGGGTGATCAGTTATGGAGTTTACGCTTCCTGTAGTCAGAGGAGCTAATAGCAGACATGTTCAGTAGTAGCTTTTCAAGCAACCATCCAAATGCCTTCCTTACCTTTCCTTCTTTGAGCTAAAGTGTTGATTTAGTTACTACCTTTGACTTAAATTACCTGCAACTTAATATTTTAAGTTTGTGTGAATACATTCATTTTCCTTCAAAGTGAAGGCCTTGTCAGTGCGACTGGTGAGAAGAGTGTGGCACACACTTAGAGACACGGTCAATTTGGAAAGAAGAAAAGTTGAAGAAAACTTTCACTTTCCTGAAATAGGGAACTTCCTACTCCCCATTTTTGATGTTTATCATCAGCAACCCTTTTGTTTTCAGACAGACTAGTAAAGGTCTATTAAGAAAACCCCTGACTGAAGTTAATGGATGCACTCATTCTTGCCTCTCCTCGCCTTTTTTCCTCTGTAGACTTACTTTGGGATGGATGTTTCTGCTGTTGAGGATCCTGTTCAGAGAAGAGCCCTTGAAACAATGATAAAAACGTACGGGCAAACACCCCGCCAGCTGTTCCATACAGCGCACGTTAGCAGGCCTGGATCCAGGCTCATCATGGAAGGAGAACTTCCTGCTGCCATGGGATTACTGGTGCAGTTTGCTTTCAGAGAGACCAGGGAGCACACCAAAGAAATAATATATCCAGTACGTCATTTTGATTGTGAAAAGTTTCAATTAACTTTCATATACTATAGTTACTGTACCTCTGGAATTTACAGTTGTAAAGTTGAGTTTTTTCAGTCCTTTAGGGAAAGATACTGACATTGTGTCCACTTCTATGTGTAAACCTAGAGTAGGCAAAGGCATGCTGCACTTCTCTCTGTCTCCTGCTTCCTTATTGCCTGTAGGACAGGTCAACTGTCATCATTTCAGACATCTGCCTTTTCTAGAGTCCGGGGAGAAACGGAATCCTTGCATTTAAAGAAACTGGAATATTTTACTGTGCTATTTGATCTGTCGGCATGCCATCTCAACTCTTCAAGCTATTAGTTTAGCTGATGATACTACAGTGCTTCATACTTGTCTTTCTGTTACTTCTGCAATACTTCAGTAGTCCTTACTGTGTGGTCAGTTATGGGAACAGGATATGAATGATTCTTCTTCCTCCCTAATGAAGTGATAATTTTCTGAAAAGTTTCTACCACCTCTTAATCTACACCTCGTTTGTGTTTTAGAGTCCATTGCCCTGGATAAAAGGCTTGAAGTGGGGAGAATATGTTGGTTCTCCAAGTGCCCCAGATCCTGTTGTCTGTTTTAGCCAACCACATGGGGAAAGATTTGGTTCTCTGCAGGCTCTGCCAACTAAAGCTATATGTGGTTTGTCCCGCAAGTTTTGCCTTTTGATGATATATAGCAAGGAGCAAGGTATGAATTTGTGGTTATTCTTTATGTGCACAACCCATGCAAAACAGCTGTAAAACTTTTAGATCTAGTGCTGCTACTCTTTTGCAGTAAACTTTCCACATTTAATCTCTTTTGCCAAAGACTGATCTATAAATCCAAGGACAGCTTCCATGACTGATACCTTTTTTAATGATTAGATTTGGCCTGTGATTTTCAAAAGTATCTATATGTGTCTAGTAATGAAAAACTTAATTAATGCCTTATACTTCAATCACTTTAACTTCAGGATTTGCTGACTGGTCCAAAAGGAACTGGAAAAAAGAGAGAAGGATATGTGGCATTGGGAAGGATAATAAAGAGGTTTTTTTAAAGCTATGGGAAAAAGCAGAGATGAAGGATCTGCTCTCAGACCAACTTGGAAGGATTCTTATCAATAATGTGCAAACAGGCTCTCATGCTACTCCTTTTCCCTCCTCTGTATAATGTGTTAGTGGAAGTTTTATAAATAAACGACCCATCAGAGGCTTTGTGTTTAGTCATTTAAAATAAACATATATAGTTTTCTCCTTTAGGTGTTCTGAGCAATCATTTCTCTGGCTGGGAAGCACTGTCACCTCTTCCCTTTCTGTCCATTCCCACTAAATGTAATGCTTCTTTAGAAAGCTTAGTTCAGGCTGCAGGCTGTTCTTGGGGAATACTGAATGTTTACGTAGTCTCTGAAAGCTGTTTAAAAAAGCATCTTGTTTTGAGATGTTGCTTTCTATTTTCTAGTTGGCAACAAAACAGGGATCTTAAGTTTTTATTGACTATCAAAGTGATCAGCCTTTTGATTTCATATCTGATACAGAATCTTATGTACCTTCATTCAGGTGTGAGAAGCATGCACAGCACTGATATTCAGTGGTCAGCCATCCTCAGCTGGGGATACGCCGATAACATTTTACGACTGAAAAGCAAGCAGAGCGAACCTCCAGTAAATTTCATACAGAGCTCACAGTTCCATCAGGTAAAAATCTGTCCTTTGGTCTTTAATATTGCTTGCTCTTTGTCTGTGAACTCTGAGCTGCACAGAATTTCCCTCTTTATTTTGTTACTGAAGTAATGTTATATGTGACCTACAATAGGATCTGTCTTTAACTCATTTAAGTATTTCACCTGGCTTTTCTTAGGAGAAGTGATTAAAAATACCATGGGATATGGTCACATTGATGATGACAATAGCACTTAGTAGCTGTTCTCATTATTTTTTTCCCCCCTTTGTCTTTCCAAGGTAACAAGTTGTGCTTGGGTCCCAGACAGCTGCCAGCTTTTCACAGGTAGCAAATCTGGTGTCATCACAGCATACATGAACAGGTTCACCAGCAGTACGGTAAGTTTTGTTGCACAGAACTGATATTTAAGGATCATCTTTGACATTGTTAAATAGATTTATCTCAGCATATTTGTGTTTTTCTTATGCTTTTTTGTTCTTGCATTGCTGTTAGTTGGCCCTCATCATCTGGATGATAATTGATTTGCACAGATCTCTGTATTCAGGCTGTCTGGCATGGTAAAGCTTGCTAAATTAGAGAGTAATTTTTAGCTGTATAAAAGACAAAGCTTTGGAAAGCCTTAAATGAGACTGGAATGTTTTTTCCCCAAAGCAGAGAATGTTTCCAATGCAGTAGAGAGTGGCAATGAATTCTCAACCACTATATTTACTAACTGCTAAGACTCTTCACTTTGTCATATTCCCAAAGGGGGAAAGCAGTGTGGAGGGAAGTGAGAAACATGATTAACGTACTTAATGTGTTAGTGGCAGGTGCTGAGGAGATGCTAGCAGAAATCTTGATGCCATGTAACAATAAGCACGGTATGAAAACGCAAATAAACCCAAAACTCATCTGATTCAGGCAGAGTTTTAGCTTGTCTAATTTTTTTTCAGCAGTAACTTCTACTGCTTTTCTTAGTTTCAGCAAAGAGTTTATAACTTTACTGACAAGTCATTTTAGATATGGCTTTGCAATTACCTGTAACAAACTCTTTTGTCCAGTTTAGCTTGATGCAAGTATTAGCAAACGCTAGTAATATTGTGCCACTGCTCCTGAATCATTACATTAGGTGGGAGCTTTGGTAAGATCTGCTCTGCCTCCCTAGTTTCCTGCCACTTTAAACAGTGGCAAACAGCAGATGCTCAGACTGGGAAGAACACAGATGTGCTGTGATTACTGCCTTGGCTTTCTTTCAGTTTTGGTGATCTGCACATCACTCTTCTTGAGCTCAACAGCTTTGACTTTAAAAGTTGAAGGAGGTCTTACAAGCTTAAATCAGTTGGGTCTTAAGTCAGGCACTGTTCCTGCTCACCAGAATTAGTGAACTCACAAATAACTGAGACTTGAGTTCCAGTTTAATATAGTGGGCTTATGATTCTTGAGTTCTCTGCATTTTTTAGAACCAAGTGTTTTTGTTTTTGCTGCACAGATGTTGCCTCTGAGACCATCTCTGAATTCACCAGCACTGACAGTTTTACACGCCCCAGGCAGACTGACCTTGCTGCCAATTTTATAGCTTCTGTTGTTGAGTCAGTTACCCAAGTCAGGGCCGCAGGGAATGCAAATCTGCTTCCTAGCATCTGCTCTGGATGCATCTTGTCAGCTGCTCAGTGGTGAACACTATATAAAACACACTAGTTGAAACGTGACTATTTTGGCCTGATTGATGCATAGGCATAAATGGGAATCGTGTCATTAATTGTCTTTCATGTTGTCAGTATGAGACCCTGAAGAGCAGTGTTGTCAGAATTCTAAAATAGCTCCATGTTGCATTTTAGGTGTTTTCTTTTTCCTGGCCTTCAAAAGGCAGTCAAAAAATGAAGCACTGCTTTGGTCTACCTTGACAATAAGGCAGACAAATGTTGAAAATGTATTAACTCTTCAAGTGTTACAGATTGTTAAGTGTTGTTAATCTAAGAAAAGTCTTATTCTTTGCCTTGTCTCTTTTTTGAACAAGATATTAGAATTTCAATGATTTTTGTGTTGCTGTTTTTCAGCCTTCAGAGATAGAAATGGAATCACAAGTCCATCTCTATGGTCACACAGCAGAGATAACAAGCTTGTTTGTGTGCAAACCATATAGTATAATGATAAGTGTCAGCAAAGATGGCACCTGCATTATATGGGATTTGAACAGGTATATGTACATCTAGCTTTTTCCACCATTTCTTTCAGCACTTGTTTTCAACTTCCTGGTGCTTTCCTGTTTTAAAGTTAACTGAATTTACTCTGTGTATATGTCTAATATGAAGTGAAACTCTTAGTATGTAGGAATTCTGGAGTTAATGTGAAAAATACCATCACTAAGGAAACTGGTGGTTGGGATTAATATAAGTCTTAAAAAAAAAAAACTTTTTGTATGTTTTATTCTGACATTAGGCTTGTTTGTTCTCTGACTGTCTTTTAGGCTGTGCTATGTCCAGAGTCTGGCTGGACACAAAAGTCCTGTGACCGCAGTTTCAGCCAGCGAAACAACTGGTGATATTGCAACAGTGTGTGATTCAGGTATGTCTGTCAGCCAAAGCTGCAAGTCAGAAGACCAGATAAATCACAAGATTTGTTATTGTTTGGGTTATCATGTGTGGTAATCAACTGAGGATGTATTTGGTCAAAGAGCACTTCTAAAAAATACCCTAATATTTGAATTTGTTGAGAAACTATTAGGTAGGTGTTGGAGCAAAGAGGATTAACAACTATAGTAAAGGATGTAGATGTTTGCATTGGCCCCTACAGAGGGAAATAATTCTGTCCCTGCCTCACTCCCCACCTTCCACCCAATGTTATTTTAAAGCAGGCTTTCTAGTATAGTCACTGTTTCTGGACTAAGGCATTAAGATCTATTTGAGTAGAGGACTTGGAGTGCAATTCAAGGTCCTCAGTGACTCAAACTACCCATGTGCAACAGCACATGTGTGTATATATATATATATATAGATAGATAGAGATAGAGATACATATAGATAGCTTTGAGATATATGTGATATATCTATATCTAAGTCGGATCTCACTCATTTTTCTGTGTGTATTTTGTCTGTTAATGTGATGTGGAGGTTGGGTAATAGGCTCTACCTAAATGACAGTTTTCTTCCACTGATCCAAGGATTTCAAACCGATGTGAAGACTTTGATGTTCTTCCATTTGTGTGACTGAAGTCAGCTGTACAAATAAGCCAGCTTGTACTAGAAAACATTGTATTTTTGTGTTGGTAGGGGACAACATGAGTTTCAGTCACTTTAAAGACAAAGCATTTAAAGACAAAGCTGTATTAGTTGGTTAGTAGAACTTTAAATAATGCAAATAATTCCAGATAACTAGGTAAGCTACCTGTGATTAGTATTTAGGTATCTTACTTACATGCAATCCGGGGTATGAGAATGAGCTATTTAAAGAAAAGTTTGGATTCTTTTAGTCCTTCTCTCTTAGTATGTGACAATTGGTTGTTAAATGATAGTCTTATAATTACAACGTTCCATGGATGCAAAGTGGTGTCTTCTGAATCCTTTTGCTGCGGCTTGGTGGTTTGTATGAGAAAAAAGCAGAGAATTACTTCTAAACTGCTTGTTTACTGCAGCACGCGTCACTTCAGGTCATTCAGAACCTTTCATCTTTCAAGAAATGTTGAACCATTGAAGGTTCTGTGATGTAGACCTAACCGTGATCTGGATTTGTTGTTTAATACTGCCATGCTCTGTTTTGTTCCAGTTGGAGGGGGGAGCGATTTGAGGCTTTGGACTGTTAATGGTGATCTCGTGGGACATGTGCACTGCAGGGAGAGTATTTGCTCTGTTGCTTTCTCTAACCAGCCTGAAGGAGTATCTGTCAACGTGATTGCAGGAGGGCTCGAAAATGGAGTTGTAAGGTAAGCATTTCAAACCTTCTGTGACTAGAATGTGTTATATAAGCTCACAGATGGACCTATATAATTGATAAGGCATTTAAAGAAGATGGACAAACTGCTGTCCACTTTCAGATCTTAGTAGCTGCTAAAATAGGTTGTTTATCACTGCATTATTTGTAAAGACTATAATATTAAGAAAAACTAATCTTTCTTTCAGACTGTGGAGTACGTGGGACTTGAAGCCAGTACGAGAAATAACATTTTCTAAGTCAGCGAAACCTATTGTAAGGTAAAGACTTCAAGTATGTAATAAACGGATTTTTCTTTGAAAATAAAACCAAGAATAGCTGTGAGTATTGAAAATGGACTTGAAATGAAGACAAGAGGTGAACACGCATGTTTAAAAAGAGCCATGCAATCCTACTTCATTTTCATATTCATGAAAGCAAAGTGGGCACAAGTGTACCGTATTTGTAATGACAGTAATAACTGGGTTCTGCTGCTAGCAGAAGGAAATTGGCAGGGTTCCCTTGAGAACTGAACAATAGCTCCCCTTCTTATTAAGTTGAATATATTTTCCACAGAATCTGTGTAAAAATTGGGAGATATTAACTTCAGCTGACTCAAATAGAAGAGGTATTTTTCTCCCTCAAATAATTGAAAGGACTGCATTTTCCCTGACCATATATATATATACTGGAAGGAAATAGGAGAGAGTAAAGGAGCCTTGGAAGCATGGAAGCTGCCTTTTTAGAGTGCTTATGTAATTTTGCCTATTACAGTCCTGTTGATTAATGAAGAACAGAGTTACCGTGCCAAAGTGCTTTCAGAGCACAGCTGAAGGATAGAGCGATATCCTCAGGAGTGCTGTACCCTGCACAGGAGTCTCGTGGAGCTCTGCCAAATGTGATGTTGGCATGGTGCAAATGACTCTGAAGAATGCTGTTGTGACCGTTACTGAAATATCATGTACAGTTCAAACAGCTATTGCCTAAAAATGAAAAGCAGCATCTGATGGGCGCTGGCACGGCAGTAACTGCAAGGGAGCGTATTTCACAAGATCTTGTTGATTTAAAAAGGAAAAAAAAAATATAGGGAAAAGGTTTTCTGCTTAAATGTGACAGAAAATGGATGCGGGCCTTCATGTTTTCTAACCATGGCATGACGGAAGGGTTTTCAGTAGTTACAGCTCAGGAAATGCTTGGTGCTGTGCTGTGAAATCTGACGGATTTGTTTGTCAGCAGGTAATTTCAGAGAGCCTTGTTCAGTGCTGAAAAGCCTCCTGTCAGAGGTAGCAGGGCAGGGCAGCCCACTCTTTCTTTGTTGCTGCGAATAAATGCTAAACTGCACGGCATGCTGAAGAGCTGGGCAGAACTGCAGTTGGGCCTGCTTGGTTACGAAGCTGAGTAGCCAGGTGTGTTTGCACACACTGCTACGTTAATGCACTCACTGCATTTCTCCTACCTGAGAGCTGTTTTTTGTCAGCTACGCTCATGTGGCTTTTTAATGTCTTCTAGCACTTTAAATAGCCAGATCTGATACCAAAATATCTTCTTGTTTTTCAGCCTTACCTTTTCCTGTGACGGTCATCACTTGTTCACAGCAAACAGTGATGGGAATGTAATAGCTTGGTGTCGCAAGGACCAGCAGCGCTTGAAGTTACCCATGTTCTATTCGTTCCTTAGCAGCTATGCAGCTGGGTGATGACTACTTTTGCTGCTCGTTCAAGTCTCCGTGCACTTTAAATCCACAATAAATTATAGAATCTCTCGATTAACTGGATTTTGGGATAGTTTGAATGTCTCTAGAATGGCTGCGTAGATGAAAACCAGAAGGCAGCCTAAGGCAGTTATAAATTGTACCTGCATGCACAAAGCTGAAGTGTATGGAGTCACCAGGAAGCTCTGGTTTTGTGCTCCAGTACCAGCACAGTGGCGTATAAATGCTCTGTCCTACAAGTCAAAATGCTGCAATACAAAATGTAATAGTATTTTTTTTAGATCACTTCTTGGAAGCAACTCTTTCACTAACGGGACGAGTGGTGTTATTCCCTCCTGTGTAGTAACATATCGGCAGTGTGAAGCTCTGTAAATATGTATAAAAACATCAGCGTGTGTATAACTGATGAGCCAGGGGTGGTGTTGTTTGCTCTGGGGTAAGTGACCCGAAACTTAAATCCAAGATGATTCAAAATTGCTTTTTTTGGGAAGCAAAGAACTCAGTAGGTGCTTTTTGCACCATTTAATGCTATTGTAATACTGGAAAAAAAATCAGATCCATCTTTATTTGCAACTCCTGCTGTCTTCTCTGTTGAGATGGTGTGAAAGTCTTTGGACACAAAGAGGATGGGCAGACACCTCACGGCTTCACCAAGCAATAGTTAAATGATGTTTCGGTTTTGTGTTCCATGTAGCGTTAACTCTGTTTGTAACACCTGGCTATTGCGGTCCTGTGGCAGACTGCATATACGTCATACAGCCTGTCATCCTGAGCTCTAAATACGGTACTGGAGAAGGCACTGATGTGCTCGTATTCTCTGTGTTGTTGAATTTCAGTGCACTGTAAGGTGTTTGAATCAATGTTTGTAAGGCACTGAGTAATTCAGAACAGTTTATATAGGTACACTGTGCAAATATGCTGTTTATTCCTAGGTGCTATTGTTGAGAAGGGGGGAGGGGGAGGCAGAAATAAGCTGCCGTTGTTAATAGCTTACATCTGAATTCTTAGGCCAGATAGAAAAACTAACATTGAAGCTGATGGACTTCAAGACCTGACTGACACTGTGTGAGTGCCTGCCAGTCCTGCAGATGGTACAAGAGTGCAACACAACCGATGTAGTTTTCTTCTCCATACCTTCGCTGTTTCATCACTGACATATTCCACTACTGTCATACAGACAAACTGCTCTGTCTTAGGTCTAAGGCTCATCTGCCTCCCAAGTACTGTGTTATGAAATGGTAGTGAAGACGTGCATACAGGATAACTGTACCCTTCAGAATATTCCAAATGAATATAGAAACGTATAGAAATTCTTGCAACTTCCTGATGTTGGGGGTTTTCAAACTGGAAAAACTGAAGTCTTCTCAGTCCACGTCACAGATTGGTTTATTAGTTCAGTTAAGCAAGCAGCTGTATGAACTCAATTGTAGCCTGCATCTATTGTAGCAGTGTTGTATGGGGTGGCTGTAGTCATGTTTTTCACTGTCTAAACGTTGATGTAAGGTCCAAATACAGCCTGAAAGGCTTCTTGGCTCATGTTGAAGTGATGTGCTTTACTTAAGTGACAAAATACAAGTGTGATGGTTTGGGGAAGCTTCTGTCCTCCTTGAATTGGGATGTTGCTCACAAAGGCTATTTTTATAAAGTTCCACTTGTTACAAACCAATATGCAAAATGTCTGGCCTTGTAAAAGAAAAAAAAAGTGCAATATTATATATTTTTATGTCTAAGTCAAAGATTTTTTTGAACTGAGGAGTATTTATTCAGCTTAACATTCTGGAACTATTGAAATACCATTGCAATAGTAGATGTGCATGATGTACTGAAACTTGCTGTAAATTTCACATTCCACACTGTCTTTGTATACACTGTCACACTGTTGGGTAATAAACAGACCTTTGTATCAAATGGAGATGGTCAGAACCATGTTTTTGGCTTCATTTCGCCTCTCTTTTACAGATATCTGCGCACTTTGCTCCAGTTCCTTTTCTGCTTGTTCTGGGGGCTTTAATCTTGTAAGGTTCTTGAAGGAGGAAAGTTCTGTTTGAGGACTACATTGTGTTGCTGTGATTTTTATGGTGAGCCTCAGTCACCGCCTGTGGAGACACATGTAATGGGAAAGGGAAGGCCGTGCAGTAGCTACATTTTCACTTGTAGTGGGGAGAGGGAACTTATAACAAATAGAAGGAATGAAGGAAGTCCAGTAGAAAACTGCAAGGGCTGCTCCAAAAGTAACGCGTCCCATTTTATTTTGGCCCAGAACATCAGAGGCTGGTGCTGGTGGTTTGGCAGTGGAGGCTGAACCTTGCCACCAATGTTCTGTCACATTGTGTTTCTCTGATGGCAGCAGAGGGGCAATCTGACAAAATAATGCCTGACATGGAAGAGAGTAAGAAGCAGAGGTGTGGCTCCAACTGCTCCGTGCAAAGAAATGGTGCCTGCTGACACATACTGAGTATCTGTGGAGACCAAAGAGTGGATGTGAGAGCAGGGCGGCAGCGGGTGCTGTGTTTCACCCTGGAAGCTCATAATGAAGTCCCAAAAGGATGTTTTCCTACTTCCCCGTAGGACACCCAAGTTTGTGGTGGTAGGGCTGTGAGTGTACCTACACGCGTTCAGTACCGCGTTTTGCACCGCTTACATCTGCTGAATAACCACCCTGAAAGCCACGGCCTCAGTCTTTAGGGCCGCTGATGTTTTAGTGAGCAGCGTGAAGTGCCGCCGATTACGGCAGGTTTGCTGTGTGTATGGTTTCCCACCACGGCGCTGACTCATCGTGCCGTGCCCCGTTAGCCGTGACAGCGCAACTCGCGGGTTTTTTCCACGGCAGAATCTGTTTTCTTCTCGATGCGATCCGGTCCCGCAGTGCCGGAGGGGCCGTGGCAGCTCCGCGCTCTGGAAGCGCGCACACAGTCGCTCCGCGCCGTTCGCTGGCAGCGCCCCAGCGGCTGCTCTGCCTGCGGGGCGCTGAGGGGGAGGAGGCGAGGGCAGGGCGGCTGCGGAGCGCGCCGCTGCTCAGGGCCTAACGGCTCCGCGGGGCCGGCGGGCAGCGCCGCGCTGCTCGGGCTCGGGAGCCGCCGGGCGGAGCGGGCGGGAGCGGCGCTTCCGAGGCGGGATCCGGGTCCGCCGCCCGCCGGGAGCCGCCCGTCGCCGTGTGCCGGGAGCTGCGCGCAGCGGGAGGTACGGGCTGTGCCGCAGCCGGGGCCGGAGCCGCCGCGCAGCCGCCCGAGTGAGGCCGCCGTCCCGGGGCGGGGCCGGGCGCGGGGAAGCGGCTTGTTCCCCTTCCCACCGGGGGCTGAGCGTGGGGTGGGTGCGCGGTGCTGCCACACGGAGCGCGGGCAACGGGGCGGGTGCTGCGCTGCTCGGCAGCGATCCGGCTTTCTGCTTTGTTGTAGCTGGAATGGTCGCTTTCACGTATAGGTTTCTTTAAAAGTTGTCGAGTGCCTTAAGCAGCGCTGAGGAGCAAGTTATGAGCCGCGTACAGAGCGCGAATGGAGGAGCTGGGCGGCTGCGGGTCACGGAGAGCGGTGTGAGGTGGAAACTGAGCCGCTGAAGTTGGGCAGGTGTGCAGGTAGAGGGGAAGTGGCCGCGCTCACAGGATGAGTGATGTTGTCTCTTTGTTGCTAAGCGCTGCCTGCCCGGTGATCGTCTCCGCTGGTGCTACGGAGTATCTCTGGAGGGAGGGGATTCCTCAGCCTCCTCCGTATCGGTCAGGTCAGCACGGAACAGCTGTGAGGCTGTGAGTGTTCTGTTTGTGTGCCCGGTGCGTTTGCACGTGGGTAAACACGTACAGGCTCTTTCTGCCATGTTGAATTCGGTTTGCCATCCCATCCGATTGGGGGGCTGTTCCCAGGTATGTCTGTGCCTGGAATAGCATCGCATGGGGAAGGCGATCTGCAGAGATGGGAGTCCTGGAAGATCTGGAGAGGGCCGGAACATTCAGTAATTTGGGGTCCGCCGTTTTTGATGCTGAAGTAAAAGAGGATACGGCAGGTTGAGCTGGGGGCTGTTAGATTTAGTTGTGCTCTGTAGCCTTCTAGCTTTATGGATGTGCTTGGAGGTGTAAGATAAGCTTGCTGTGCAGCCTTTCAGTGTAGAAAACTGTACTGTAGAGCTTGAAACTGGATGTTGCTTCTGTGTTATGCAGTACTTCAGATTCTTTCTGCATGTTCTTTACTGAGTGTTGAGAAGCTTTGCTAAATGCGCATGGCACCTCTTACCTACACCAGGTCAACCTGCAGAAGTAACTTCTGGGTTATCAGGAGACAGTTTGGCCGTTGAAGTGCTATTGGGTACAGTCTAATCTACCCTAGAAACAAATGCAGGAACTAACTTGGTTACTGTAGCTACGGTGACTATCAGAGCCTGTGGACCTATGTATCGATCCAACTTAATGAGGGACTGCTGGAAATACAAGCAGAAATGAACATGGTGAGCGCAGCTGGGCGCTTTCTGGTTTGAGGAGGCCTTATAGGTAACTGAAAAGATGGGGAGAAGTTATTCCTTGCCACCACATAGGGGACAAATGTTAGTGTGCCATCCCAGGAGCTTAGAGGGCTGGAGAACACCTGAGTGTCTGCAGGGAGTGCCACAAAGAGTGCTCAGGGCTGTCCATTGTATCTGTGCACAAGGGAAACCAGAGGTATATTTAGCTTATGAAATGTGAAACAGGAGAAACCTGCCTTATAAATTCTAGGACCCAAACTGTCTATATGAAAACGACAGATTTGGTACTTAAATGGCTGCTAAGCACTTCCAGAAATACAGTGGTTAAATATTAAAGTGTGTGTAAAGGTCAAGATAGGAGCAGGATTTAGAACATGGTGCATGTTAGTGCCTTAGGGCAGAAACAAACCTCTTAATAGGGATAAGCGGAAATTTTCTACGGTGGCTGAAATACCTTTGGCCAGATCTTTTTCCTTTTTGAAGTTTATTTATGAAGCCTTCTACTCTGATTGCTTCCCGAAATAAGACTACTAGATTAATACAGATTTTCTTCTACATTTTGCCCCATTTGTTGTATCAGAATGCACTACGGTTGTGGCATCATTTGACAAAACGGGGTTTGGGTTTTTAAAAGCACTTCAGTGACACGGTGATCATTCTTGAATCCCTTTTTCACTGAAGTGCTTAAAAACCAGGTGGAATTACTGGAAACACTGTTCTCTCCAGCTGCAATGCAACCAGTAACATCTCATGTATTCTTGTTCCAGTGCGTGTAACTTTCAGAGTTTGATTAAATTTACCAGAAAAGCTAAGGAGATCTGGAATCCTCTGTGCTGTTCATGGAGTTCCAGGCTCTTAATTCAGTTTAGCTGAAATGCATTATTCAAGATCAGATTTCTTGTTTGCCTCTCAACTCGTGCTGCAGCAAATGGAGACATGCCTCTGTACTTAGCTTGGATTTTTCATCTCTGTGGTCATTATTAGTCCAGCCATGAAGATAATAACATTTAAGTGATTCATGTTTGTGGGAGAATCATCTTGTAAACAGAGATAAATGTGTTTGTTCTCATCTTTATAAATGGGTCAAACCTTCAAAGCGAGGAGGTTGGGTCAAAGAGGAAGCCCAGAGAAGAGCTTTAATTCAGAACTCTGTGCTCTTCTGGCTGCCTCAAAGCCTTTCTGCTTGCCCACTGCTAGTCAGAACATACTGAACGCAGTTTGAAGACTGGCTGGTGAATTGGTTGTGGGGTTTCTTTTGTACTGTACATTGCCTTTCATGCAAAGCCAGTTTTTCCACGTGCATTTAATCCTGTGCTTTGTGAGGAGTATGTGTTAGCTGATTGTAGACAAAAGAAAAAGTAACGCTCCTGTGTTCTAACACTGTTTTAGTTTTTAGTCAGGGTGCATTTCAGGGGGAAACTTGTGTTCCATCTAAATAGCATACACATGCACAGAAAGTGTTCTTTGTATTGGTGTACATTATTTTGGCACACAATATAATTTAAGGTAGCATTTCTTCTACCCAATTTTATACGAGTACTCTGCAGACTACCTAGGGCACATGGGTTGGAAGTCTAAGGTTCCAGAGTGGTTATTCATCTTATTTGATCTAGCATCAACATTGAGGGCTGCAATAGTAATAAGTTGACTTGCTCTCATGCCCTTAGGAAGGAGCAATTCAAGAAAACCACTCACATACTGACCTACCTTAATTAGGTGTCTCTTTGACCAGATCATGCTGCTTGAGCTTGGGTGTAGTTCAGACAGTAATTACATTCTTTTGTCTAAGTATCTCTTGACCAAGATGACTTCTGAAATGCTGCTACTTGAGTACACCTAAGGGCAGAATAGAAACAGCTTAGTTATCTTTACCTATGAGCTGCTGGGTCTTTGGAACAGAGACATCTTCCTCCTCCACTGCCTTTGTCACTCATTCCCCAGCCATGGTCTCACTATTCCCAAAGCTTCCTCAGTAGTACTTCACTTCATAATCCCCTAATCCTTCAGATTAATCTACTAACAGCGCTTAAAAGCACAGCTATCAAATACTTAACTGAAATCCCTATGGGTATCACTCCTTATGATACCTGTTCCTTGAACTAGGCGTGGATCATTTGCCTTGAGCTCATGGGCTGCACTTACATCCAGGTGCAGGAATGCTTTCTTTAGCACTCTTTGCAGCCGCTCCCTAGGAGAAGCAGTAAGAATACATTGGAAAAGACTTGATTAAATGGCAACGTGGTGTGAAACAGAGAAGTGGGAGAGTGAGGATGAGAAGAGGTACAGAACAAGGGTTCCTGTCCCTTCATCAGAGCAGATGTGTATGCTTGCCCATATTAATGCCTTGTGTGTCCTCCTTGTTTCCGTTCAGACAAATGGTAGTAATTTCCCAGATTTGTAAATGATCAGACTAACAATCAAAACAATATCAGCTGACTCAGAGTACATTTAAGGTCAAACTTATTTCTGTCCCAGCCCATTAGAATACTCTTTTGAATAACGAGTTCTTAACTATGAAATTCCTGGGTGAGCCCAACTTGGGATGTTGTCTCAATCTGTTCATCTCCATAGGAAACAATAAAAAGCAAAGGATAAGTACCAGAGTCAAATTCTTTGCTTACCCTGCAGTTGACCTAGTTATGTGCAGTACAGTATGCTACATAATACAAGGTTTTATTCATCTTTTTACATCATTGGTGATCTGCAAGAAAAATATGGAAACCACTGTGTTATTTCTCCTCAATCTCAATTATTTCATTTCTAAACTACTTGATTCCACAGCCAAAATACTGACGCTTCCTCTACCTTAAAGTACCCCGATGTTCAGTGAGATCAGCGTGGCGTTCATTATTATTGTGCATGTTTCTGATCTTCTTCTTGTATTAGTAAGTGTAATTAGGGTATGGAGCCAAACTGCATGATGACTGAAAAGTCAGTTTGTGAACAGCTGTTCCGTGCTGGCGCTCTGAACCAGGGTAACAATTTCTGCACTGAAATACTGGCAGTGTAATCTGCATTTACACATTGCAGAATTCAGACTGAATGCTTGTAGTTGAAGATGCAAAGGCATGATGCAATCAATCAGGTACTGTTAAACAAGGGAACAGGTATGAATGATATCTGATTTGTATTTCTAACCTAAGCCTGGCATTGCCAGTATGGTAGGGTGGCGATGGCTGGATTTTGATAACTGTCTTCTTGCTAATTGTATTTGCTAGCTGTGCTTCTAAACTGTCTCAATTTTGCCTTCTCCAGGGAAAACAAAATGAAGGAACTAACGTCAAACAGTACAACCAATATATCTCAAGCCAGGAAAGCTGTGGAGCAACTGAAAATGGAAGCATACATGGATAGGATGAAGGTAAATGTAGGCTTATTGTTAATAGCTTGAATTCACCTCACTTGAATTAATTTGTGGTGTAACTTTCTTATAATATTCCAAAAAGACTTGATCACCTGAAATCAAAACCATGTGTTGAGGAATAAGACAATACCAGGTCATAAACTCACTGATTAGAAAGACAGTATTTATGACTCAGAAATATTAGTACAACTGACACAAACTGTCAGTCTTGTGTATCTACAAATATAAATTTCAGTTGTTTCGGTTATTAGTGTTATCTTGTCAGAGACAGCTGAATTTGCACATCCATATTTTGTATGGTCTCTTGACAAAATCACTACAGAATAGATGTACGCTCATAGAGATGGGTGTTTCTGTTTCCTTCAGCATGGATCTGCCTTTTCAGCATAACCACGCAGGTGAGTTTCCAGTTGAATTAGTCTGTGATTTGGGTCATGTTGCAGCTGTGTGAACAACAGAAGTGACAAGGAGGAAAGTTATTGAGTGGAAGAGGGGAAAGGCTGGAAAAATGTGGGCTAGTTTCTCATGAATGGAATTGTTGATCTTTAGTAGATTATTTAAAACTTGCTTTTATGTAATCAAATTATAACTTCCATTAGTTAAGTTATGCAGATAGCTTCATTTGTTCGATGTATAATGACATTCTTAATTACGTATGTAAGAATTACATAGGTTATTTTTTGCAGCTAGTTTAATTAAAAAGAACACAGGCGCTAGCAAGACCTAACAATCATCTGGCTTACAAGTGTAATTATTTTACCTTTCAGCTTGGGACCAAAAAACACACTAGAGAAGTGAATATGTTTCAGTATTCTGAAATATATGATAACATAACATATAGCTAAAATATAACCAGTGCTTACATTATACTAATACAAACAAAATATGATCCACAAAAGGCCGATGTCTCGATGTCTAGAATGTCTTTGAATAAGCAGACGAGGGATTATGAAAAGAGGTTAGTTTTCTTATTTCAATATCTGTTTTCCTTTTAATCTTTGAAACAGTTATGTGTGTATTTGGTGAATTTTGCCAAGAGAATTCAAATGGTTGCAGTAGGAGATCTGAATTTTCAGATCATAGCTGTAAAGTCAGAGAAATGTTATTTTTCCTGGCTTCTTGCAACTACTTAAACTAGCAAGGCATCTAACAAAGGATCAGTCTCCTCAAAATAACTTAATCCGACTCTCTTTTGCAAATTATTAGCCAAGTAGTTATTCCCACAGTAGACGGGACCACATTGTTAACATTAAACTTTTCAAAGTGCCTGTGTTATCGACCAGGGAAATCAAATGTTCCAGCTTATTTTTCTACCACAGAGGTACATTGTTTTCTGTGGACAGCAGTTGCAACAATTAGGTCTGCTCAGTAAAAGTTTTGTAGTTAAAATACATTTATAGTTACCCATTCCCTACTGTATTCCATTTTTGTTTGTTTTTTTTACTGACTTTAAAGTCAAGTCCTATAACCATTCAGAGCAGTAAGCAATGCAGTGCTTTGGGGGTCCGCTAAAACAACTCAGTGTTGAAGTAAGGCAGCTATAAAGAGGAGGATGAAGTTATTGGCATGTGGATTGGTAGCTGAAAGGTGTATTACTGTGGCCGGTTATTATAAACCTTAAAAATCCCAAAGGATGGTAAATCAAACCTGTCTTATTTCTCTGCAGAAGGAATGGCTGGCATTATAACACAGTAAATGGAAAGCAGGAGGTGCAGATTCAAAGCTAGAAAACATGAAATGAAATCAGATGAAGAATGGCCTCATGACTTGTAGAATAATGCATCTACCAAAGCTGTAAAGTTGAGAAAGCAAAGATAATATTGATGCTTTATCACAGTTGTCCCAAGTATAAAGCGCTATTTAATCTTCCCTTCACAAGCAGAAAAGCAAGGAGGAGTGGTCTGACATTAAACATCACAGTGTATCAGCTATTACTACGTTTTCTTTTTTCTTTAAGAAGGTAGAAAGTATTCCTAACAGATTCTGAACAGTGTTGGGAGATAAATGCAGAGGGACTGGCAATATATGTGTGTGAATCTCTTTGTTTTAGATGTAAAGGATAAGCAGAGTGGGTGTCGAAGCAGAGATGGTAATTAGTCACGATCCATGACAAGGCAGATGACATAGTAATTGCAGCATTTTGCCCTGTCATTGAAGCTTGTAATTATTAGTGCAGCTAACAGGATTATGTTCTAGCTTTGGCTGTTTTTATCACCTTTGTTATTCTAAAATGTAATGGTAAAATTCCACAGTCCTCCTAAGACTGATTTTTCTAAGCATCAGAAGCATCAGAGTAGAGTGTTTTCATCTTGTTTTGTTTTGCTTTTTCTTTTGGTAGTCTGACAACCAAATGTATTTATCATTAAACAGAATAAATATCCTTCTATAAAATGTGAGGTTGATGTGATACTGATGTATTCCATCCTCTCTACCTGTACTTTTATAAATGGTTTTAAAAACTGAAATGCTGACTTTCTGTTAGAATTCATCAATCAAACTGGAGTCTAATATTTCAGTATTAGTGTGCAGTATGTAAAAATCACTTTGCATCTGCAGAGCAAACTGTATTGCGCAGGTGAGCTGAAATGATAAATGTGTGCTAGTTTGGTTTGAATATTCAAATTAGGTGCTTTTACTTTAAGTCTAGCTAAAAGCTGACCAGAAACTGCCTGGCAGTATTCCCCTAGAGGTGAGTAGAAGCTGTGGTAGGCTGGCCTTGACTTCATTTAACTTCTTTGTGACAGAAATAGGGTGAGTAGCACATCATTTTGTGCAGTAACAAACCATAGTGTTGGCTAATAGGCTACCTCCAAGTGCTGACACATACTAAAAAAAGCTATCTATCTATGCTGTAGCTTTAATATTATGCATAATGCAGAGGTCTTTTGCCACCGTTGGTCTGAATAATCGCACTGAGAAGGAAATGTACTGGAGGCAAAACTGTATATCGCTTTATTTTTTTGGCCACCGCTCTGAATTTGGTTCCTGTGGCTGCGAGCAATGTTGGCAATGTGTTCAATTCCGCTGCAGTGTGATCATCTCATTTAACACTCCATACTAAGTGGTCATTTTTCACTGCACAAGCGTGAGCTATTCCAGTTCTTCAGTGAAGAAATTGCTGTAATTCAGTTTCATAACCAGTGTAATCCCGATGGGAGGATTTCTCCTCCTCACATCTTTTCTTGCTTAAAGGATGAAAATACACAGCCTGGTACAGGCCAGGGAGCTGAGTTTGTGCTAACGTACAGAAATGTGATAATGTTCTTCGGTACCATCCTTTTCATTGCTGTATGTTGACTAAGCACAGTAACATGTAGAGAAACAATCAGAAAATTATATTATAGGATTTATACCTTCAAAAAAAACCAAAGCAACATACTTGAGCTGATGCAGCTTGTCCGTATGTAGAACAATCATGGCAATTAGGGGAAAGTTGGTCTTAGATCAGCCTGCTTAAAAAGTTGTTGGCTTCATGAATAAAATATTTCCCAATAAACATATTCAGTACCTTAATTGTTAAAGATGGGTATGCTGAGCATCTTTAATAAATACATTATCCAGGACCTAGAGAACTAGAGTAGATCTCCATTAGATTTTATGGTAGTAAAGTTTTTTATGATATAGAACCGTAAATGCCACCGAACCCTTTTGTGGGCACCTATGGCTCGGGATTTAACTTGCTCTGTTTGTATGAAAGAGAGTTCAGGACCAAAGAAATCAACAAAAGCAGAGAACTGCCTTAAATTGAGAAATGCAGCTGAGCTTGAAAGATAGAAATAGGAAAGTGAAAATGAATATACCGGTGACTGCCATTACCTGAAAATAGTTCTCCAAGACGCTGTGGTGAACATCCCTCCTACAGTTACTGGAAACTTGTTATGTTCTTTGGTGAGTTACTTTTCTGCTCGTTTATATTGTCTTGAGGTCACCATAAGTCATGAGCACAGAACAACATCTTTGCCGTCTTTTGATCTTTTGGGGCTCGATATGAATTCCATAATCAGCCCACATTGTGCTTCTCTTTGGAAAATGTGCTTTTTAAAAATTCACACGTAAATCTACAATTGTGAATATAGCATTCCCAGACTTTTGGCCACTATGGTTCTACCTCTGCTCACCTTTTTGTCTCACAGTCTAATTCAATAGCAAACTAATTTTAAGTAACCTGAACACACCCGCTTCTTCAGCTCATTGATAGAACCGTAGAAAATCTGTGGGTTTCAGCATTCTACAAAGCCACGTTTCAGTGGGTATTTTAAAGATAGAAAGTCACTTATTATCTTCTGGCAGTTAATTTAAATGTTGTGTGAATCATGATTTATACCCATTGACTCTGTAGATCTAATCTGAAGCCTACCACGGGATGGGCTTTTGCCAAAGCAAGCAGAGTGTGGGGAAGCTAAAGCTGAAAGTGATGACACACCTATCATAAAAATATCAGGAGTCAGATTTATTTTTCCTCTTTGCTATAGATGTGCAAAGATTCTGACTTCAGTGTTGGACTTAGGAGAATCTGTCACGGTGATCAGAGGAAAGACTTTGTAAAGACTCTCATTCTCTGCACTCATTCATAACACTGAAAATGCAGTAACTCAACAAATGGAAGAAATGCAGATAATTGTAAATATCTTGTGAATGGAATAGAACAAAAGTAATTCATATATATATGTATGCCATAAGTTCTTGTGGGGAAAAAAACCCCAAACCATTGATTTATTGTCTGATTTATCTCATTTAGCTTAAATGAGAACTATGACAAATTATTATTTTGACTCCTGATTTATTATTTCATTTTTTAAGTCCATTTCCATGCTCACGTGCCTCAAGATCTTTTTTTCCGCATCCAGATGGGGAAAGGATAGAGAGATTCTGTAGAAAACTCCCCAGGTTTGCTGCCTTGATGCCTGTGAATAAGCCCTGAGGCAGAAGGCCTCAGAAGGCATGTGTCTAGAGACGTGCGTCATGGAGAATCCCTATTGCTTACAGCCAGTCGGCAGATGGATATTTCAATACATATATTCTCCTGACCTTGCTACTGATGGAGATGAAAAGCTGAATATTAATCATATAAATCAATAACATGCCATGTGACTGAGTTAGGTAAAGCGTACATAATGTTTACGGAGCATAATAAGAGCAAATTCAGAGCTATGGTGTCTAATAACATGAAGAGTAAAGCAGTTACTGCTTGAAGACAATTCCCAATTCTGTATGTTACATGAAGAATATTTACACGTTGGCAATTGGTTTGGACTTAAGTGTTGTAATGGTTCTTCTTTTCTCTTCTGTTAGGTATCGAAGGCTGCAGCAGACTTACTGGCATACTGTGATGCTCATATTGGAGAAGATCCCCTTATCATTCCAGTGCCTGCATCTGAAAATCCCTTCAGGGAGAAGAAACTCTTCTGCACCATCCTTTGAGTCACTTTTCCACTAAAAATATGTTAAAATTTGGTATCAGTGATGCATGCTTTTGGATTTAGCACACTTTCCTCAGATATCAATATTTAACAGTGTTTTTAGAAGGTAGTTCATTTCCTGTTAATAAATAAATAAAATAAAAATCCTAAAAAAAAAATAATCAAGGTAATCCTTATTTTTCAGCCCAATGCACAGGTTTCATTTCAGTTTTCATAAGGGTTCCATGGTTCTTAATGGAAGTATGTAGTACAGTATCGAGTTGTAGATACCGTTGCCAGTCATAGATTTTTCTGAGACCTAAATGAGTCATACCGACTCTGAAGCTATTTTTAACATTCTTATTTTCTTCAGAAGGTGAATTTAATTCATTTGCCTTTACCAATTTTTTAGATAAAAAGAGTGGTGTGATCTTTCCACACAAATAACTACTAAGGAAAAATGCCAATAATCTACAATGTTTGGAATGGTTGGTCTTATATAGTAAATGATGTTTATAAATATGTTTTATGAAGGCTGTAATAAATTTGGCTACAAAAACAATGTCAGTAAGGAAGTACTGTAACTACAGGTAAAACGAAGATGTATAGTTATATACTACGACTGCATCAATAAAACTTTGGAGAAACATGGGTGCGTGCATCTTATTTTGAATGATGATGACTGAAATTATTTTAGAAAGTGAACTCAACTGTAATGTATCATGTCTTCCTAAGGGGCCCCACAGGTGAGGCAGGGAACAATTTTGTTAGAAAATTCTATTTCTTAGTAAGTCAGGGCTTCAAACAGCCATCCATAATGGAACAGAAACCTGGATTCCTTCTGTGCCATAAGTACCTGCAAGACGAACACAAGCTGAGGGGCTGAGTCTTGTGATATGCTTACATGTTCAGTTTAGGTGCTAAAAACTTGGTGGTTTGT
This sequence comes from Coturnix japonica, assembly GCF_054131305.1. NCBI lineage: Eukaryota > Metazoa > Chordata > Aves > Galliformes > Phasianidae > Coturnix > Coturnix japonica. The sequence goes on from NC_140665.1 coordinate 37,085,288, forward strand.
TGAATGAAGTTTGCATTTAGCCCAAAGTTCATGTTCTTGCCTCTCAGTGTATTTTTAGCATTTTCTGTCAATGCCTGTTGTACTGTTTTATGCAGAAGAAATACAAGATGTCTTCATTGGGCAGGTTTAGCTTTCTTTGCCAATAACCTGAATAATACGATGCAGACACCTGCATTCATCTACCAGAGCACACGCAGATGGGTTTGGCCTGGGGTTCTGCTGTAGGCTAGCTCTTCCACCAGATTGAACACCGAACCTACATGTTTATTCATGAAATATCCTTGAAAATTAGTATTTTTTTGCATATTGTAGTAGTATTACTAGAAAAAAGAATCATATTCCTTGTAACCAGTAGTTTCGTGATGCCTTTCATGTACAGGTTTGTTTATTCATTTGCCAACCGAGGACACCAATAGTCTAGTTAGCACCGAGCTGTTTCACAATAACCATTCTGAAATACATTCAAACGTCACGAGTAGGTCTTTTTGTTTAGGCTCTGTCTCGGCTCCCGTTCCTAACCTTTAATAAGAATATTTATTGATGCTTGTCATGCTCAGCTTTATTTTGGAGGGTAGAGAAACAGGCTTTGGCTTACTTTGATGGCAAAATAAAAATGGCTTCCTGAAAACATTTATTAAAAGCAGCAACAAAATGCTTAATAAGGTTCTTTAGGGAATCCTTCCTACACGGTAAATGACTCGGTAACTGCTCTGATCACCATGACAACATTTCCATTTGTTCTTCCACATGTATGGTTTTCACTGGAACAGCAAGAGAGAGGAATATAGGACATACTGCTTAATTCTCAGTGGCTTTGTACAAACTTGCATTTGTGGCTCATCATTAACACTCCTGTCTAACATAACAAAATTGCCGCAGCTTATTACAGTAGTGCAAATAGCTTGCTTGCTTCTTCCAATTAACATCCGAGATTGAAACATTTTGTGATAGCCTTGAACATCACTCATTTTAAGAGCTGTATCTGCAGAAATTCAGTGTTACCGAGGGAAGGTGACTGATCAGTTTGTACATAAGGTTTTTCTGCAAAAAGAAAAGAAAGCTTTTCTTGAAGTGGTTGTGAACATACTGAATCTCTGATAAGTTTAATAGCTGGCTTCCTGGGTTTGTGGTTTCTTTCACCAGTTCATGAGTTTAAAAAAAATCTCTATTAAGGTGGCTTCATTCTTCAGATGTTAAGGAATGAAACATGCTGAGTACTGCAAATTGCGTATTTATTATAGCGGATGTCTACGATGTACCTAAAGAAGTTAAACTGAATAACGCTTCATGGGAGAACAGGACAGCCTTCTCCAGTATCACTGCACCTTATTTGCTAGTTCCTTGAATGAATACATACCGCTGGTAAACTGCTGGGAGGAAAAATGGTGGAAAAGAAACCTGGAAGATGAGCAGCTCAAAATAATTTTAACATCTTTGGATCACGTAGGAATATATGTCCTTACAATAGAATACCACTAAAATATTGTCCCTTTGGTGAAAAGGGCACCATCTGTTTGTTTTTTATGCCAACTTGGGCCAAAAATCAACATCTTAAAGAATGTATTTTCCTCTTACTTTTCCAAACCATAAAATGTCCAAACAGCCTAGCTGTTCTGAAATTTGATTTACATAACCTGCTATTTGAGTTTCATTCTCAAACATTTTACCTCAAACTCTACAAGCAAATACCTAAAAGTTCTTGAAGAATTTTCTACAAATAAGTGCATATAACCTCATGAAGTACAACATGTTTTCAAAAAACTATAAAAAAACAGCCCTCCAGAACATGGCTTTGTCCAGCAGTAAGGTTTTCTCAAGGCAGAAGCAACAAGTTTTTATTCTCATCAAACTATCTGATTTGGTTCCCACTGCCTTCAGAGAGAACAAGACCAGGCAATTACTCTTCTAGTGCTGCAACCATTGCTCTCAGAGTTTTATTTCTTATGCCACTAGTCTTATTACTGTGCACTTCAGGCACAGAAATATTAATATACTTTTACTGAACTTAAAGTAAAATCATTTTGACATTGAAATTATTTCCTACGGGATGGTAACTGTTGAGTCACAGCCTGAACCACTGATTGAGCACCTGAGGAAAGGACCCAGTCAGCCCTGGGCGCACAGGTGAAGGCAATTCAGCTGTGTGAGCAGAAGGAGTGGAGCCTGGCTGCATCTCTCTTAGACCTCATTTCAAGCCCAACTACCTCTGGGTAAGGATCCTTGGAGGCATTCAAGGTCAGGCTGGATGAGGCTCTCAGCAGCTTGGTTTAGTGGTTGGTGGCCCTGCATATAGAGGGGTGGGTGGGGTTTGAAACTAGGTGATCATTATGGTCCTTTTCAACCCAGGCCATCCTATGATTCTGTGAGTTATCTCTCTCTTCTGAAGTTTTTTTTCTGGGTGCCCGGTTTCCCTGGAGTTGGGTGAGCAGGCCTTTCTTTCCTTTTAGGAACTTTTTATTGTGTTGTCCCTCTGTTGTTACATGTATCACATTGTTGCACCTACTCTATAATACATAATTTCCTCTTCTTTGTTTCCTATGCTGTGCATTAAGTTAGCAGTGGGCTGCTGGGCTATTGATAGCAAATAGGATTTTTAAGCTCCTCTCCACGAAATTATGGAGAAAACAGATGAGCAAATGGAGGTACATGTAAGCCATTCTATGTCACGATACAGATTAAAAGAAATGCAGACTTTGCTGTCAGTGACACGCAGGTAAATGCAGGAGCTGTTGCCAACAGGTTCTGAGGGGTGCTGTAATGAAGGACCTGTCAGGAATACTGAGACAGTGGCATTTGATTGCAATGAGTTATAACAATGCCATTAACTCTAGTTCGGAACATTAATGCGGCAACTGTTTATCCAGTGGAATTTCCTTTTTTGAAGGGAGTAACAAAAAATGGGCCTTGGAATGTCCTGATGTATCAATTTTTCTATATTTTTGTTGAACAAAGATAAAAACCTGTATTGGTATTGTCTTAGGAAGTGCCACGGTTATGGCTAATCCTTGGGGCTGCATCAGAAGCTGGATTTCTTTCTTCAAAGAGATTAAAGGAGATGTGGGGGAAGGGATAGATTCTAAGAAATAAGGGTTTCTTGCATTGATAAGTAATAATAATGAGTTGAAGTCATTTCACTGTCTTAAATAGTGCTATAAAGTGTGGAAAAACAGTAGGCAAAATTACTGAAGTGCTATATGAAATGTTAAAAGCATCTGCATAATTAATCTTTGGGGAAAATGGGATTTGAAATATACATTGCATATTTGCATCTAATTTAATTCAGGATTATGATGTGATTAAATTAAGTGCACCTAAAAATACCAGAACTGTTACAGGAAGAGCTTTTCTGCCTGTTACAGGAAGATGTAAGTGTGAGGCTGGGAAGTAGATTTTCACTGCTCATGTTTGTGAACACAAAAAAAGGAGCAACTTTACCCTCAAATAAGCTTTTTTTTTTTTTTTTTTTTTTTTTTTTCCCCTCTGTATTTCTTTTTATGAAGCAGAAATTGTGTGGAATTGTCTGTGACTGCCACCTACTGATACACTGACAAATCGGCTGAGACAGGAATGAATACCGAGCTTCAACTAGGACGGCCTACAAGGAGTACCTTAAGTTATTAGATGCTGGACAGTGAATGCTTCAGTTTTCATGGTCTGCGTTTAGTAAGGTAACACCTGTAACTTCTGAGGTGTGCTGCAGCAGTTTAGTTCCAGACTTCTTGGCTTAGGAAAACACAAAAGTCAAATATACAGACTGGCTAAATTGGTTATAAGGAAAAACAAACAAAAAATAACTATATTTTTGTGATGATTTTTCAAGGTGCAACCTTGAAACCTCTATAGAGAGTAGCTATAACGTACCTACTGGACAAAAATCAGAAGGCTGTAAATATAGGCGCTGTTTATATCAGCTTAAAAAAAGAAAGTTTGCAACAGGACTGAACACATTTATGGGTATTAAAACAGCATCTGAGCTCAAAAATAAATTAGATGTAGGTCACTAAAGTGGCTGAGTTAAGCACTAATTTGAGAAATGTCAGAGCTAAATTTGCTTATGCATCTCCCATTTTCCTCTCTAATTTGTATGCACTACTATTACACACTCACACTGCAGGAATTCCCACAAGGCAGCGCTCAGTTAATGAGCAGTTTTTCAGTCCTGTTTTGGTGTCTTTATTCATTGTGTAGCCCCAGGTCTGATTTACTTACAAAATCTGCTTTCAATGCAGAAGCAGACTGATGGACTTTGCTATGGTGTTCATGACTGATTGCTTCACAAAGTATCTCCCCAGTGCCCTGCAGGAACAAGAGGGTGGAAGCACTCCCAGTACAGTGCAAAGCTGAGGCAGAGGCTGAGCAGGACAGGTGAAATTGCAGTCCTAGCTTTCCTAGAGTGCTTAGCTTCTGCAGTATATAAATCAACATTTCTCATTTGCTCATACTTCATCTGCAACTCCTCACTGCTACAAACTGGAGTGACTTTTGCAAGCCAAGTGCCCGGAAACAAAGGGGATAAAGCAATGTGCAGTACTTGGTTTCATGATTTTTCTGCTAGCTCACAAGGCAATGACAAATCCAATCTGTCTGAGTACTGGATAGCAATGAACCTGCCTTACCCTTGTAACATGGTTTCTTTCGTGGTCCCACCTCACTCGCATCGCATCTTCTGCAACAAACGAATCAGCCATCTGATGCATTTGCACATCCATCCTAAGCAGGGTAAGCACTGCGTGGGCAGAAGAGCCCCCAGTTATGTAAAATTATTTTTAAGAAATAAGCCTGCGTACTGTCTATCCACTGACAGTTAATAATAAATTGATGATAACTAGTGTGTAGTCAGTCTGTCTTGTAACACCCCCAGCAGCTTAACTCTGCCAGCCGAGTGCTTAAAAAGCAGACTTGCTGCCATAGGTCTCAGCAGGACTTCCTGGAACCCCTAATCTCTTATATCCACATCTTCATGCCTTTCTACCACTTGTTTAAAATAGCTGTTTATTAGCTAGACACAAAGTAGCTAAACCCACGCCTGGCTGTTGCCTGGTTATTGGCTATTTCAGGTTAATCCAGCTCTCTGCAGGAAATCCCTGCTTGTTCTTTGCCTGTCAATATGTTGCTGCTACCATATAGGCAGTTTTGAGTCTATTTCTATATTTTTGATTGTTGCGATAATGACAAGGAGTTAACTGAGGAATGGAAGTTATTATTGCTGTATTGATCTGGATCACCATGGTGCTCTGCAAAATGATTGTGTGCGGTAGTAACAAATTCTTGTGCAGGTTGGGGTGATTCCAATTAACAAAAATAAAACCAAACAACCTTTTCTTACCAAGATTACAAGGATTGTTCTTGTTTGCCTCCCTGTACAGTAAAGCATGGCGATTTGCTGTTACCAGGATGCTCGTGTGTCCCCTTGGTGAAGAGGAAATGAAATGTGGAGCTCAGTCTTTCCATGAAGGAAAAAGAGATGAGGAATTTGAATTACCTCTGTCTGAGTATGATGCGAGAGCAGTTTCAATGTCAGGTTCTTGCAGTGCCAGTGAAAGGAGGATCCTACAGGGCACTCCCAGATCTCAGAGAAGCCATTCTAAACTGTGACTCCTTCCACAAATTGGAGCCATGTGCCAAAACAATTAAAGCTTCTGTACAGAAAACATTGTGGAAGAAGAGCAAGTTGCAGTGTTGTTTTGGTTGCTGACAAAAATCAGCAAAGCTTAAAGGCACTGCTGCGTATGGACATGAGATGCTAAAACTTAAGTTGAAAAAAGGGGTCAGCAAAGTAACCGACAATTTTAGAGAAAACAAGTACATTTTTTTTTTTTTGCCCAAACAGTGACAGAGTAAAATAGCTTCAAGAAGCTCCATTTTCCAATTGGAAAGCATAGGACAGCCTTCACTAAAAATAAATGAATCAATAAATCCCCTGGATTAAAACCAGTGCAACTTATACAGCACCCCGCAGTGCTCTAGTTCTGCTGGGTCTTACAGATCCTAGCTACAGGTTGTTCTAATACCAACTATATGAAGGGATTGTGAGATTTAGCTCTGTAGCAGCCAAACCCTGAAGCACTGCGGTATTGCTATGGAGAGTTTGGTCAGTGTGGTTTCTGAGAAGGAAATGATGCCTTTTTGACCTTCTTAGTTCTTTGAATCTCTGAACAAAGAGCAGAATCAGTAGTCATAACGTCTCAGGACTTTTTTTGGCGTCTAGTTAGTCTCCCTAGGGAGACTATTAAGGAAAGTAGCCCTGGGCAAAACATTGTTAGATACTTGCTTCTATCCAGTGTACAAATGAGCACAGGCCTGATGCCACACCAGCTGCACACTGTGTGCTGTGCAAAGCTTTCTAATGGGATCTCTCTTCCTTTCTCCATCAACCCTTAGACTTGCCTGGTCACAAACTGTTGACTTGTCTTTCCTGCTGCTGGCTGGATGAGCTGGCAGCCCTTCAGGGAGACAGCCTGCTTTCCAGAGATCTGTTTTCATAGGAATTCCTTTGTCTGTCCTCAGCAGACCCCAAATATACCGACTCCATTAATAGCCAAGAAGAGTCCAGGGACACACCTGCTTCTGTACTTCACCCTGACGTGGAAGCAGGGAGGCACTGCTTCCATTTGGGAAAATAAACAAGATCTATCTCTTCTGGAGATCCTAAGGAAAGGATTGGTAACCCTCAATACGCACAGTGAATCTGACCAGATTATGAGTTTAGCTTATGAGAATGACATACACGGGCTAAGAAACATTAACCATCTGAATGCTGCAGACAGGCTGATCATGGTACATAACTGCAGTTCTGGTGTGTCAGAAAGGACAGTGCCTACCCAGAAACATTATGTTAATTGAACAGAAGCATCTTGTGCTTGCAGGCAGCCTGGGGACTTACGTTTTGGTCTCTTCTCTCTCCAGCTCCTGTGCCCAACATGCACCAGTCTGAGTGTGTCATGTCAGAAGAGTACATCTGCACAGGAAGAACAGAATGAAGACAGTCTGTTTTGACTGAATGATACATTGTGCTTATGCTATTGCATAGAAAGCAAGGTATTAAGGAAGACAATCCTCTGTTTTGCCTGTAAGTAAATATAACTCCTGGATGTGTTTATGATTAAGTTCCCATCAGCTCACCTGCCTATGGAGGAAACCTAACAAACTAAGTATGAGGAGTACATGCAGATGTACAGCAGCGTTAGCTGTTGGACCTGCTGTTATTTCTGCAGCTGAACCTGCTGAAATGCAAGGTAAATGTAAATAGCCATTAATACCAACAGCATATTTGTGCAAATACTTTACCTAGTGCTATTGTTTGCTGACAAATACATATTCAATTGCATATTAAGTATGTTTATGTATGCAAACACAATAAAGCAGATGTATTTTCAACGTGTTTTTTTTTCCTGTTTATACCCAATATGTGTATGATAAAGTCATTGATTTTCTTTTCAATATCTCACTCCAGTTGAAAAATGAATCTTAATTAAGCCGTGTGAAAGGGCTTTAATATTTTCCAATGATTTTCACAGCTTGAGTATTTCAAGAACAGATTTAAGGCTTCTTTTCTCCAAACCCAATCCTTTCTTTTAATTGTACTTCATAGAGGTTCAATGACTAAATTATGTGTTTCTGATAGAATGGCTTCAGAAAGCATTCACTTAAGCCTTAGGGCTATTACACAATAACTTCTGGTTTATACATTAGCTTCTGAGAAGCTTATTCATCTACATTGCTTTTTCAGATAGATTCACCATGCAGAAGGTCAAGGAAATCTTTCTCTTTGCTGTCTGTGTTCAGAAGGACCAGAGAGATGAAGTACTTCTCAAGGTACCAATAATCTTCTGCTCTCTTTCGTGTAACATTATTGAAACCTGTTTAATCAGGCTGAAGTTACCCTCATGGCTACCCAGCTTCAGTGAGTAGCAGTTGTGGGTTAGATGTGAGACTGAGCTTGGACTATTAACATCTCCTAAATGCCTTCCCAAAATCAAGAGTACTACCATCACTTCTCGGCCATCATCCTGCCACGGTAAGGACATTTTAACTGCTTGAAATTCTCCGTGGGACTGTAGCCAAGTAACAGATTCCTTGCTGGGATAAAGCATTCAGCTCAGAAACACAACTGGTTCTGAGAGCTGTCATGTTTATGTAGTTCTCTGCCAAAGCGAAGCACGCTCTTGTCTTTATTGGATTAATAAAGGATTGTTCTGGAAAGCGATGCTGTTATGATGCCATGACTTTTAGAAAGAGACCCTCTGCAGATAACCACAGTGTTGCACAATCAAAGATGAACCAGGCAGTGAGACAGCCCTGCAGGACCGCACGGCTTCGTGCCATCAGTCACATAGGAGAGCAGAGCTGCCCCAAGGGAGGAGCAGGTAAAAATGGGGTCTGCAGCAGCGGGACCACCACATCTGTCAGCTCTAAGCGCTGAGCTGGGGCATCTTCACAGCGAAGCGCTCCCGTTTAACTCAGGGCCCTTTCTCCTTTCCACGGAGCCGCACAGAACACAGGCTGCCAAAGCCCAGCACGGAGATGAGATGCCCATAGGTAGCAGTGCCGGGGCCTGCGGGGCTGTGCTGAGCCGCGGGCTCAGGGATGGCAGCACGGGGATGTTTCCAGACGGCAGGAATCTGGAGCGCGGCGCGTGTGGTGCCAGCAGAACGCCGTGCCAGCAGCCGGCCTCCCTCGGCACGGTTATATAAGGATCCCGCGTCACCGCCGCCGTTTCGATACGTGCGTAAATAAAAGTTGCCGTGAGGAGCAGGGGCCCCTCAGGGGATTCCCGCGCTGCCCGGCCCCCACACGCCGTCCGAGTGTGAGGATCCCCGTTGCGGCCAGGTGCGCGGCTGCCGCCGGCTCCGTCCCGCTGGTTCTCGAGGTGTTCTCATCCCCGCCGCCCCCACAGCTCCCCGAGGCAGCGGGCTCCGCTCTCCCGCCGGTCCCAACCTCCCGGGGCCGCTCCGCCCCGCGGCATTGTGGGGACTGTAGGCGGCCGTTGCCGCCGCCCGCGCCGCCGCCGCCCGCCGGGTCCGGGGCGGGACTGCAGCTCCCGGCGGCCGCGGGGTAGCGGAGCTCGGCCCTGCCCGGCCCGGCGGCGGCGCGGGGAGGAGGAGCCGCGCTCCGCCGAGCGGGCCCGCGGTCCCGGCGCGGAGGGGAAGGGGCCGGCTGCGGCGGCGGCCAATGCGAAACTGGCTGGTGCTGCTGTGCCCCTGTGCGCTCGGGGTCGCGCTGCACCTCTGGCTGCTGCTCAGCTGCCCCGGCGGCCCCGGGAGGCAGCCGGCAGGTAGGGCGGGGGCTGAGCGGGGCGGGGAGCTGGGAGCCGGGACCGGCCGTTCTACGGCTGCCGGCGGCGGCGAGGGGCCGCGGCTGTTTGCAGCGCGGGGTGCAGACCGGCCGGAGCTGGGTCCCGCTGCGTGCCGCTACGGGCCGGGCGGGCACCGCCATGCGGTCCCGCGGGGCGGCCTGGAACAGCCCCGAAGGGGGCGAAGAGCTTCGTGTAGGATTAGGTGCGAGCCGGAGCGGGGGGAACCGGAGCCCTAAGGGCTGCGGTGCGTTCTTCATCGTGCGACCTGCGGTTTTCAGGCCGTAGATCTGCACGGTGGGTAGAAATAAGCGTCTGCTGGGGTATAAACTTCCGTCAGACACCCGTAGGTGCTGTCTGGGAGCGTTAAGAAACGTTCTTTTTATAGGGTGTCTGGGAAACGGTCTGGAAAGAACGGTGTATTTTGTCCTCGAGCTCTATTGAGAGACCCAGCAGCCCATTGGGTAACATGCCATGCTTTGGGACAGGTCCTGTACGCAGCAATGCCGAGTCTGCGGGCTGCCAGTACTGCTGGGTTCTGCAGGGTGGGAGCTGGGTGCTCTGGGTGCCCTGATGAGGGTGGCACTAAGTTGCATGCACACAGATGCAGAATGGAAACTTCCGTTGCAATCTGATGACCTGTTATAACAATTATTTACCTTGACGCAATTGGCTCATGAACACGAGACTGGAAGAGATGTCTCTGGCTGCCCATTCTGCTCACCCTTTCTAATAAGCAGCTCTTAATGTGCATGTTTTAATGGTGGTTATGTGGCCTATATCTATCTAACAAAGGGTTGGGGCTGCTGTTTGTTTGCTTGGATTCTAATTGCCTTAGGAAGGGCTGTTCCAGGACCTTATGGTCCTGCTTGTCCTGCTCCTTCATTGGAAGAGCCTCCTTTAATAGAACCTTATTCCTGACTGCCCGTGTGAAAGGCTGCATCCTGCCTGCACTCATTGGCCCAGTGTGGAGTTTGGTTGTCCTCTGTATTCATGATGACTTCCACCTCCATGCTGCAGAAGACAGCATACTTCTTGTACACCATACTCATTAACTGGAGAAAGTAAATAGCATCAGTCCTGAGATAGAAGGCTGACGTAGCGTCTTGACTTCTGGCTCTCAGCTCCTTTTCTTCACCAGTGAACGGGTCTGTAATTCATGCCTCTGAGCAAGATGTGCAAGAAGATGCCTTTAGGTTTAATTGAAGTCAGTCTGGTTACAAACGGGTTCTATCCAAAGGAAGTTTGTGGGTAGGAAGCTTTGGCTAATTTTTGTGAAAGTCTTGGATAGCAGCTAATTATAAAATGACCTCAGAAGCTTGAGAAAGGACAGACCTGCTTTTCACGCTCCACATGGATTCATCGCTTCATTGCTAATTGTGGGTTTTAATTGATGGCACAGTTCTTATTGAGCAGGAACTAAGAGCCTTCAGTTACTGTACCTAATCAAATGCCCCACACATTCAATGTAACAAACTACTTTGCTGATGGTAATGCCTTTTCAGACCTAATTCCAGTTGTGTTTCTGAGGGTCTGTGGCAGCTTCAATGTGGCCCTTGTGGTTCTGAAGTCACTTTTTTACTAGTGAATATTACAGAGCAGATTAAGAAACACTGTTGTTTTTGTGGGTTTTTTTGAAGCCGTTTGTGTGCCATCTGTTGTCCTGTGGTTCAGCATGTACTTTTCCAGCACTGTCCTAATGGATCCACATACAGGGCTGGTTGGGCTGGCAGTCAGTGACTTACAGAATTAGGGCTGAGTCCTGCATGAACTGCCCTGTGCACGTGTCAGGTGAGAGAGCAGGGAGAGCTGAACCCCCTGTTGGCTTTCTGACATGGAAGTAATTAAAGGTAGAAAAATCCTCTGTGGTTATGAGTAAAACTTTGCTTCGTAAGGAGAAATTGTGCCAGAAAGGGATAACATTAAGAAGAAATGTTCTTGGCTTCTGTTAATCCTGCCTGTCAGGGAGCAGTACGTTGCTTGGTCATAGAGCTGGTTCATCTTTTGTAGGCACGTTAAGACTGATTAGTCTGGTGGCCTTGGAGGTTGAAGCTGTCTGGCAGCAGGCAGGCTCAGTGCTGGCTCTAGCAGTGTGGTTCTGCCTGAAATGCCTGTTGTTCCCTGTCTTGGCCCACAAGATCTTACCAGAACATTGTTTTCCAGGGTTGGGCCATGCCAGGCAAAAACAGCTCCCTCACATACATTGCAAACTCCTGATAAGTAACATTAGAAATGCATTTTAAGGCAGTTTCTCTTTGGAGCGAGAGCCAAAGGGTACCCACCACTTGTGCCGTAGCTGGGCAGCCAGGCTTGTGGCTGATTAAAGCTCTTCTAAATTGACTGCTGACTGGGAGCAAGCAGCCTTCACTGGGAGATGGCTTTTGTACTCAGAGGTTGGTGATTACTCTTCAACAGGTAACGGTGCTGCTCTTCACTTTAGAGGTTGCAAAAAGGATTTGCTTTGTTCCTTTTGCCTCTGTGCTGCTGAGGCTTGGCGGTGCCATTCCTGGCTTTGCCTAGAATTGTGCTAGTGCTGTATGGTTAATGGTGTTCAGAGCACTGTCAGCCCACCAGTATTATGACTGCTGCTTTGCGATGCTATGGGACCCTGCTTTTCTATTTCCTGAAAGGAATGACGTTAACGTTAAATAAAGAAATAAATCTGCCTGCAGAGGTTTTCCTCATTGAATCTGTAAGTGCTTAAAAGCTTGCTTAAAGGCTTGTCTGTGCTAAGGAGTACCGTGCTCCTGCAGCAACCAGGGTGTGTGAGCATATTGTTGGGTTTTAGCTCCGGTCTAAAGAAGGTCCTGCAGTGAGGTCATGCAGCTCTGCTTGCACAGAAACCTGTAATGTAGACAAGCTATAGCAGATTACTTTAAGTGAAGAAGATTAGAGGTAGGGGGAGAGCTGCTTTTGCTCTTTGGTTTGTTCTTTTTCTGTGTGTGTCAGCACTCTGTGAACACAAACCTTCTTTATATTCAGTTAATTCCTTCCTCCGTGTTTGTTTGGATCTTTCAGAAAGCAGCACAGAAGAGAAAGGCATTTAAAAGCAGGGATACATCTCCAGAGTCTCGAGAATAGGCAAAGATAACACCTGGATTTGTGGGGGGTGGGGGTGTTCCTTTGGAGCCTTATCTTATGAAGTGGATTAGTTGAGAATATTCCTAACTTCTGAGCAGCCTACCTAGTTCTGTCCATTGGTTTTTGTACACGAGCGGGTAGCCGCAGGGGTGGCAGGAGGCACAGAGCCCAGCATTCTGCACAGCTTGCTTCCTCCGGCAGCTGCCAGCAGAGGATTACTGCGTGATAGTGCAGTCAGGCATGCAGTGCTGGGCCTCTACAGGCAGGAGCTCATGGCGAGTGTCTTCTTTGTCCAGTTCCATGAGACATGTAGGTACTGGGTCACTTTGGTGCCTGTGCTCCTGGTAAAACTTGGCTGAAAACATCGGGCAGATGTAGTCGTTGCTCAGGGCCTCATCAATAGAGATATGTGCAGCAAGATCACGTTTACTTTGTTTATTGACAAAATCAAGCTAAATGATCTCTCAATCTTTTCATGTCCTTGTAATGGCAGTAAATATAATTAACAGCTGAGCTTGACATTTTGTTGAGAGTCAGTCTCACAGGAAGGAGAGATGCTTGTTAATATTTGTAGTGTGGGAAGTGATACTTCTGGAGCTGCTGGCTGCGGCTGAGGCGGTTCAAACCAGGGTAGGGCCAGCAGGCCGCCTGGCAGCAGTGACCTCCTCCCACAGACTCCTCATTACGAGGCACTTCTTGGTCTTCAGCCTTGTCTTTTAAGGGCACATCTTTGTGCTGTGTGGATTTACTCCCCTCCTCCTGCATCTCTCCCTGGCTTTGATCTGTTGGTAGCTCTCAGTCCTGCTTGACAGACAGGTGGAGGTCACCAAGATGGCATTTTCCCCAAGCTTCACGGCGGCAATTGGCTTAAAGTGGTGTGGCAGCTTATGGCAGGTCATACTGAGGTGAACACTGCACCGGTAGAGAAACATGTTTGGTCCGATGTTGAAGAACTGTGTGGAAGCCTGTCCTTACAAATACCCCAGCCTAAGAAAAGCTGCTGGAAGAGCTTATTAGGCATGTGGTACAAGATTCTGGCAGGCTGGGCTTCTGTCATTCTTAGTGCTGACAGAAGTACTCATTATGGTTGCTGTGTAGAACGAAACAGATCTCAGTGGCTGGGAAGCAGGCTGCCTCCATTCATGGCTTTGCTGTGGGATAAAAGGGCTTAAGCAAAACAGCAGTGAAAGCAACTTGTGCCTGATGCTGGGGGAGTGTGGGGTGGGCACTGCATGTTTGGCTGCTTACCCTTCACTGAGGAGTCCTTGGCTGCTTGGTGCATCTGCTGTGCTGCTCTAAGGTGGGAAGATTTCAAAAGCAAGGCAACTAATGGGAGTGTGACCAGTGAGCTGGAAAGGCTTTCCCTCCCACATCCCTTCAGCTGGTGGCACTTTCAGGATTTCTCAAGGAATGTGACACATAGTTTTCCTGCTGGTTGGTTTTTCTTTAGTTTTTGGCAGTTAGCAGGCCTGGAACCACATCCCTGTCAAGTGCTTTCTCTGTGAAGCAAATAGAAATGTGAGTAGCACAGGGTGGGAGAGACATGCACTGGGTCATGCAGAGAGCCAACAGTATAGCTGACATTAGGCTGCTGCTCACCTTCCTTCTCCGTCTTCCACCAAAAAACCCAACATGTTTGCAGGTTTTCCTTTGTTTTGTAACTGGAAATTGTAATGGCTTGGTGATCTTGCACAATCAATGCAAGGTAAGAGCAATATAGTAGATACGTATTTTTTTAAGCTTGTTATCGGCGCTTCACATTTTGGCCTAAGGATGCACAAAAATAGAAGATACGATAATTCACTTTGGTCCCTAGTGTCAAGTATTGATTGCTTGTATAAATACTTAGCTCCTATTGACTTGGAGGTCAGCATTGTTTTCTTGTGACTTCTGCTGCACCAGATCATATAGATGCACACGTATGAATTGTATAGATAAGTGAACAGTAGCCTCATCTTTTTTCCCCACCTCTCTGGCTTTGTTGTGCTCTTTTTTGCTAGTACCGATGCGGAGAGAAACGTCTGGATCTGTTTTCCTGAAAGCTTAGAAAAGGTTGTTACTACTTCTCAGCAGAAAGTTCTGATGCTTCTTTCTTCTTTCTTTTCCATTCTCGGTGATGTGAAAAGTAAAACAGTGTAGCCCCAGGGACAGGAAAGAGAATCTTTTGAGTATGGGCTGCTGTAGCACTACATTACAGAGCCGGGAGGTGCCTGAAACAGGAGAAAGAGCTCTCTGCTCTCAGCGCAGTAGGATTCTGATTCCAAAGCATCTGTTACATTAATGTTGTTCCCGTGCGAATGGTTCATAGCAAGAAGATTCACTCAATTTAAAATATAAGCTGAGTAAAAGCACTGAGTTTTGATTCAAGATTTAATTGATTGATGCCAACTTTTGGTATTGTAAATCAACTCATCCCATGGACATCTGTGCGTAGTTTCATTTTTCTTTAATTTTGGTTGAATGAAATTGCTCTGCTTTGAATTCAAAGCCATATTTTAAAATCCAAATCTGTACAAACGATGTCTGATGTGCTCTCAGCACACATGTTTGTCCTGTGAGATGTGTGCTAGGAGCCTTGCAACTTAAGATTCTGAGAGAATAACCACAGAGAGCTATGAGACTGTACCTCTGTTGTGGAGATGTTGGTTATTTAGTGGCCTTTGAAGACCTGCAGGTGTTCCAGGTGGTCAATATTTCGCAGCCTGCTGGAAGGCTAAAATTGTGTTCAGATTGAATGAATGATGCGTTTCATTCACGAGTTTCTCTGGGTGTTTTATAGGGCAGCCAGTTTGGGTTTAGCTCCATCAGCACACGTATAATATTCCTGCTCCTGTGAGACTGGCAGACTACGCGGTAGGACCTTATACCTGACCCACAGGATTTCTGACCTGCTCTGTTCATTCCAGAAGTGTTTTCACAGATTGTAGCAAAGGTTTTGGTGTGCTGAAAATGTTTTCCTGCTTCTGAACCAAGAACGCAACAGGAATTTTACCTCCTGTTTTCATTGCTTTGGGTACCCAGTACTCTTGCTTTTGATGTGCATTTTAATGACAGCTCGCAGCTCAGAATGATGCATATAATATATCTGTTGTTACTTTATATTTCCAGGTCCGCTGGCCTTCTTTCCTCAGTGGAAGCTGAAACATTATGATGTTGTTGTAGGTGTTCTGTCAGCTCGCCACAACCATGAACTGCGCACTGTTATAAGGAACACTTGGTTCCAGCACTTGAAACAACACCCGACACTGAGCCAACGGTATTCTCTAGTGTTTTGAACTCTGGGGGCTGTGAGGAGAGAATGATATTATGCATAAATCTCTTGATTTGATCTTTTTTTTTAAGGATTTCCACTTCTTTTTTTTTTTCTCCCTTCATTTTCAGCATCTTATATACTGATCATATTAAAATCTGCTTAGTGCTGTGTAAAAATACTGCTTGTTCCCTGCTGGAACTGTTCTATACAGGTGATTTGAATTGTACAGCTGTATACAGAAAGTTTTGATCATTTAACTGCTCACTGCTGTTCATTTTTACAGTGAATTGCTGTTGGTTGTCAGCAGTGTATCAGCCTTTCCCTTTTTTGCACTGCAGTGTACGCTTTGTACAGTATGCAGCTTGAGGTGCTCAGTAATCCAGAATACTTGAAATCAGGCCCAGCTGTCTTTGGTGAGAGCACCACAAAATGCTTTTTAACAGCTTCAACTGTAAAGTTGAGGTGTATTTCCCACTGAGCCGAGTACAGTTGTGTGAGTGACCAGCAGAACCCTTCCTAACTGCTCGTGTAGACCTGTCAGTCTGCAGACTAGATGGTTTCTACTGAGAAAGTTCTGCGGTTCTTTCGAGGAATCACTGTGAAGTTTGTAGGCCTCTCCTTTACGTTCCTGCCTTCTACTGAAAGCCATTTGCTGTTCACAGATTTGGTGTCAGTGTGCAGTACAGAGAGAAGCAGAGCTGCTTTGGTCATCTGAAAATGATGATTCAGAGCTTAGGTGGCATTTGAGGAGGATGTCTAGCTGCTAAGTGAAAGGCTGGGTGAAGGTGGATGCTCTTGCTGGTTGTAGTGCTTATGTCTCCTGACTCGCACTGTCGTGACTGGGGCTGAAAACAACAGTCCTGATCCTGGTGGCCAGTATTCCTGTGCCCTCGTGTCAAAGGCTGGCATGTGCTTGGAGCTGAGCCCCTACACAGGGATTCATACGGTTGCTCTACTCAGAGACCCTCGTTGTTGATCTTAAAGGATTTTAAATCTTAATCCTGGGGAAGACGGGTCACTGTGTTGAAATAAGTTTATTGAAGGTGAAGGGAGGAGGGAAAAGAACTGGTGTTAATAAAACCAAATTATTTTAGTGTCCTTGTGAAGTTTATAATAGGTGCGCATGGTTGTGCTGTGCCGGTGGAGGACAGAGAAGACCCCTACTCCTGCAAGCTCCTGAACATCAGTAATCCAGGTATGGAAGTGAACTCCTGGAAATCCTATGATCTGAACTAGAAATAATCACCTTTTATGAGAATAACTTGAGGTGCTTAACTGAGATGGATAGTTCTTAAATGAACGCTGCCTAGAATTTGCTGTCCTGACAGTCACATAACCTTCCTGTAAGTGCCAAGTGCAGGCATGGAAAGAAGAGGTCTTGAGGGGGTGTGAAGGGGAGGCTGCTGGATTCTAATGAATTCACATTCTTCTTGTATCAAGGAATGGTCCCTGCCATGTGATTTATTTTTACTATATCCCTGCTTGAAATCAAGTTGGAGAGATCTTCAGTGACCCAGTCCAGTACTGAACATGAGCACAGACAGTAGCAAGGCAGGAAAAGGAGTGTCAGGCAGACTTCTCTGTTGGTGATGTGAGTTCCAAGCAGGTCTGGCTGATAGATTTTTCAAGGGCAAAGTGAAAAGCTGCCTTAGAAAAATACTCCAACTAAAATTATACATTTCTTCCTGGCTTTCTTTTTTCCTATTTAATTTTTGCTCTTTAATTATGGAGTTATGTAAGCACTGCCTGGCTGTGGAGCCAGAGTAACTTTTGTAACCTTTGGATATGAATGACAACAACCACTGCTCAGCCAGTCGCCCAAGAATAAACATTGCCTCAGGGCACGGGGGAGGGTATAATGCTCAAACAGGCAGCCAAGTAAAGCAAAAATGATGCCATTTTGGTACGTAATTATTTTAATATATTAATATACAGACATACATGTGGTCAGGTAGCATTTTCATCTTCACCCTGTGGGTTTATTGTTTTCCTCTGTGGATGCAGAGGCATTGACTTGCTATTGCTGGTAACCTGCAGACTGCTGCATCACTCCGTTTCTCCTTACTGCAGTCTGCAGTCAGCTGTCTTTTCTATTCCTCCAGCGTTTGGTTATCCTTGTGCACTTGCCAGCCGTACAAGTTAATCAGCATGCTTTGCATGTATCCAGCGTGCTTTGTGTATATGCAGTTCCAGAACTGTGAAACCTTCTCACATTATCTCTGTCCTTTCTTTTTTCATCTAGTTTTGAATCAGGAAATTGAAGCATTCAGTCTCCCTGAGGATACACCTTCTGTGTTATCTGAGGATAGAGTTGTCAGCGTGAACTTCCGCGTGCTTTACCCCATTGTCATCACCAGTCTTGGGGTCTTTTATGATGCTGATGGGGTGGGATTCCAGAGGAACATCACCGTCAAACTGTACCAGGCAGAACATGAGGTAGAGTATTGCACTTATCTGTTACAAGTGAGCTGAGGCATGTTGTCTCCATTGCAGACTTATTTCTTACAGAGAGCAGCATGCTGTGTTGGTGATTTAGAGGAGTGATGCTTAAATGGCAAGCACAGGAATTATGTTTTTCTTCAGTTGCATCATAAATCCTTATTTCACAGCTATATGTAAGCAGCACAGGTGAGAAAAAAGGAAATAAGAATAATTTCATAAAGTGCTATGAGTTACTTTAAGTGCTTTTTGAATGAACACTAATGGCTAATTCCAAGATCTGCTTCTGGTTACATTTGAGATTCTAAAATATTAGTAGGTATTAAGGATTAAAAAATAATCTGTTAATAGATGTAAAACGCATGGCCAGAAAGCACATGGCATTGTCTTTGGGACAAAGATACTCAGTGTATGTCTGTAATTTTTTCTTGCCTGTTCTTTGGCAAGATGTTTTGACTTTTGTTTTTGAAAGTGTTGCTTTTTACAAGTAACAAACAACAAACTTCCCCCCAGTGAAACTCAAACAGTGATAATTCTCCTAAATCCCAAGCTCGGATGTGGGTATAACAGGCTAAATTAGTGTCTGCAGGGGAAAAAAAAATCATTGAGTATAATCAGGAAGCACTTCTGTGCTGTGCAAGTGACAGAGCACTGGCACAGGTTGCACAGAGAGGCTGTGGAGTCTCCTTGGAGATCTCCAGAAGCCACGTGAACATGGCCCCAGGCAGCCTGCTCTGTGTGTCCCTGCTGGAGCAGGGGATGGAGCACAGCGACCTGGGGGTCCCTGCTAACCTCAGCCGTGCTGTGATCCTTTGGTGTTCATTGCATTTAATATACTGTGTTTCTCTCTCCTAATAATTTGGTGGGCCAATGTCAAGACTCCTGACAATGATACAGTAGAAAGAATTTTAAATTTAAGGAAATAATTAAAATTAAGTACAGAAAATATACTGAAGTATGGCTTTTATGATGAATAACGAGAGCTTGTTTTATAATAATAAAAAAAAAAGGTATAATATAATCAAATTTCTGTTTGCTAAATGTAGAATACTAAATGTTAACAATCTAATAACTTGATCTGCATTAGGTTTTTACTTTCAGTGAGGGTGAAAAATTAGTATCAAAGGAAAGCTAGGAGACTTTTCTAAAGATTGGAAATCTGGCGATGCAGCATCTTTATGTTGCTTTTTTACGACCTAAGAGCTGTTTGGTGGCCTATTTAATATAGTCCTAATTAAGTTTTAGGAGACAGCATCCTCTGTTGCAATAAATAGCACTCAGGTATTTAAACAGAAGATAGAAAGTCTGTTATCTGGGACACTGACTCTTCCAGATGATGTGCTGCCTTGGCTGGATTCTGGTTGAGCTCACGCTCTTGTTCCATTGTTGCTTGCTTTCCTCCTGCTCAGTCCAGTGCTTGAATACTATGGAGTCTCATAAACTGTCTTGGGAAGACAATTTCCACTAATCTTTACACAGTCTGTAAGTCTGTTTCCATTGTAACTGAGATGATTGAGATTTGCCTAATCTCACAGCACTTGTACTCCGTTTGTTCACAGGAAGCTCTCTTCAGTGCGCGCTTTAGCCCACCAAGCTGTGGAGTGCAAGTGAACAGACTGTGGTACAAGCCGGTGGAGCAGTTCATTTTGCCAGAGGTATGTGTGGTATCAAAAGTGCATTCAGTTCTTTTAAGTCTGACAGAGTGATTGACTAATAGAACTGGCCTATGCTTGAGGCAGAACAGGGCGGGTGGAGACCTGTAGGATGCTGGTTGGGGTCCAGAATTTCTTTTTCACCATTTTGATTACCGCCAGTTGTTAAAAAGGAAAATGTGAATAGTTGGAGAAGATGTTTCCGCTTCCAGTGTCTTGGACCCAGCAGTGGTGTGTTGTGGTCACAATGACATTATTAAGATGTACTTACTTAGATCTTCTGAAATTGCAGTTGTTGTGTTTCTGGCAGCACTGGCAAGGAAACTGTTCCATCTGTGAATCACGCAGGGAAACCTCAAGGTGTTTGGTGGAGTCATCTTGTAAAATCTAAGCAGGAGGACGTGGCACAGAGTAGACTGACTTTTGGGTTTTCACATAGTAAAACTTGTATTTTAAAACTTGTTAATGTTCTGTGGCTGTGCTCCCTCTGAAATTTGGGCAAGACCTTTATTCTGGGCAGCAGTGACAGCACTGGCATTCTCAGTTGTCCTGAGATACCATTAGCCAAGCTATCAAGGCCAAGGTCTGAAAGGTTTGTTAGTTTGTTTTGTTCCTATTGGCTTTGGGAGGTGCAGTCCAAGATGGGTTTTGGTGTAGGACTATAGTTGTGACAGCTTGGGAAGGAACGTGATTGAACACGGAAGGAACACAATGTAGGAAGGAAAAAAATCCTGATATTGTTACAGTGAAAGGTCAGTGAATACAGGTTGACTCAGAATGAGGATTCCAGTTCAGTAGATCCTCCTGGGCCCAGGGTTTTTACCTGATGGACCAGCAGTACCACTTTAAATATGTCAACTGCCATTTCATGCTGCTTTTCTTCACTGAAGTACTTTTCTGTATGGTTGGGTCTTTGCTGCTATTTACACAAGCTGTCTTTGGGTCTGGGTTGTTTTTTATGGCAGAAATTAAATGTTTTATGAAAGAATGCAATGAAAGAAGAAAACCGAAGGGGAGGGGGAGGCATTTGGGCCAGTTTAATCCCTGATTTATTCCCCTGGCTCTGTACAAATGACTGCAGTTGGAAATTCGCTCCTCTTAAGAGGACTGCTGCTGATTAATTGCTTTGTCATCTTAATCAGGTTTGAGACATTTTCTTCTTATGTTGCTCACTCAGTAATTTGCTGGTACAACAAGGAAGACTCACTCCTTTAAGTCTTTGTTCCGAGGCACTACAATTCTAGGCAGTTGTAACTTAAATGACTGCATTTTTTCATGAAAGGCAGATGGGAAGTATTTCATTTAGGAAGAGGATATTGGTATTCATTTATTTCTTTGTGTGGGCATCCTTAATCTGATATATGTCATGCGCTGAGTGCTTACAGGATAACATGTTTCTAATGTAGATTAATATGGTTTATGCACAGCATGTCTTCTGCGATAGTTAAGATGCCGAAGCATAAAAGATGATTCAGAAGAGATAGAACGCCCACGTGTTCCTACCTACTTCTTTAGCAGTAAATTTAGTGAACAGTTTAATTATCACAAGATGGTTTCTGTGACAATATCTATTCTCTGCCCTTGCACCTTCAAGAATTAATGGATTGTACAGACTGCTGAAGAGCTTCATTCATCTTCCAACTGAAGTGCTGCTCTTTCTCCTCATCTGGGGGAAAGGGAGAGAAATACAGCATAGAAGAAGCATCTGGCAAGCCAGATTGCTGGAGGCTGAACTGATGGTTCTGCTTTGCAGCGACTGAAGGCACAGAAGAGCAGAACCGCCAGCAGATAACTACAACTCACACGTGGGGTTCCTACAGCCAAGTCGTAGCAATGCATTTATGTTGACAAAAAGCCAAAGGCCGCTTGCATGAAAATGGAACTCTGTGCCATATGTATTCCATACCACTGATGGGGAGTAGCTGGAGAGACAAAAAGGACGGTGCTGTTTAACATTAGGAAAGGAGTTTGGCAGGGCTGCGTTATGTCAGTACACCTGTTCGGTATTCACTGTAATTGCTGCTGTGTTCTAGTAACAACAAGGCTGGAATTTAAATGGGGAAAAACAGATGATGTAGTCTCAGGTGTGCCACTGATGCTTCGCTTTCAGCATTTTTGGGCCTCAGCTTCCATTAAGCAGCTTAGAGTAAGAATAGCTGAAGGCTAAAGTAATTAGGAAATTTGCTTACAGTTCTCTCAACCTGGAAAGTAATGATAGTTTGCAGCTTTGGAATGTCTTGCATTTAGGGTTCACTGGTAACAATGGATTAAGACTCCTGGTACATGTTTGAAGTCAGTAATACTAAATGGTAAGAATTTTAATGTTGTAACATTTCTGATTGCTGAACAGTGAAACGACTTAGAAGCTTACTAAACAACAGTGGTTGCCTCTGTATGTGAGGCATAGAAGTGGGATTAAAGCCCAGGAACTACTTAAAAATGAAAATAAGCGAGAATGATAGATGACATCCTCTGCAGACATGGAAATTCAGTGTGTGGATTTCACTGTGCGTGGATGTTTATGGGTCCTGATACTAAGATGTCTTAGTGGCCCATTTGATTTGATAACCGACAGGTAATTGCAGAAGTGAGGGAAAGATACTGAGCTGTAATTAACCTCCAAGACTGTTGCAGATGGTAAGACCTACTTCTGGAGGAAAGCAAAGAATCGAGCAGGGCTGTAAGCTGGACTCGGTGGTTAGTCAATAACTGGAGGGATTCTGGAAAAGATGCACAAGGAGGCATGAGTGGGATAAAGCTGAGAAGCTAGTACAATTAAAGAGAAGTGCTTCTGCAAACAGTGGAAACATGTTGTTTCTGTAATGAGGCCCATGCTAGGTATCAGTGCTTTTCCTATGGAACTAGGAGAAACAAAGCTGAATGCACTCATCATTTAGCCATCAGGAGTGTAATATCCCTGCAACTACTCCACACTAACTTGAGATTAAGGTGAGATGATTTAAAAAGACAATATTCTGTTACTACCACTCTTCAGCATACAGCTTGTGCTTCCTTGGGGTCTTCGGGAAGTCTTACATAACACAGGTAATACGTTGGACTGCTGGAGGGATGAGTTTCAAGTTGAGATAAAATGCTTTTAAATGCAGTATATCTTTTAAAGCAATGACATAAATTAAGAGTTAAAAATATTCTGTTTTGAAGAGATTCGGTTATTTTTCCTCCTCCTTTCCCTGCCTGCCAAGATGACATGCCAGAGTTCTGTGACTACAGTAGTTTGTGACAGCTTTGCCAGGATAAAGATGGCACCGTTTTCCTTTGAGTTTTGCTGATGTCATGCTGGAGGCTCTGATCTCTGCCTATGGCAGATAACTAAAAAGCAACGCTTATTTCCAAATCTGTTTTAACATACGTCTTGCTGATGTTAAAAAGGCAAAGGCTTTTGCAATAGAGATTTCTGTTGAAAATTTAATGTTCCTAATGCACATTCATGATTAGTCCTAAAAGCAGGGTTGTATCACCGAGTTCCACAGATGTATTTTTCTGAGGCTTCTTTTGAAGTATAAGTGAAACATTTATGCTGTGTTCAAGCTGTCCATTTTGTGCAGTTGACTATTTTGAAATGTAAAAAAATCCACAAAAACTGTTTGATTTCTTTAAAGTCTTTGAATACCTGCGTGACCACCTCCTGCTCTCTTTACAGAGTTTTGAAGGCACCATTGTATGGGAGAGCCAGGATCTTCAGGGCCTTGTTTCAAGAAATCTTCACAAAGTGATGGTGAATGATGGAGGGGGTGTTTTCAGAGTCATTACAGTGAGTCGGCTCATCTTTTCTTCCACATTTCCATCTTTCCTAGAACTCTCATAGCTTAACATGTTGCTTTCCTACATTGCTCTGTAAAACATTAATTCCGTTGGGCTTCTCATGTCTCAGAGCAGAGTTTGCTGTACCCAGGAAAAGAACTGGGGCATACAAGAAATGATGCCAGCATGGGATGTGTTCTTGTGTTCTGAGTGAGGTGAAGTTCACCCACTGTCTTTCAGTGGGTGATGAAAGAAGTATAATAGAGACGCCCAGTGTTACTGTGGTGTTGGATTCAGGGTGCGCTTGTTTTAAGTGAAACTTTCAGAAATGCCATAAAACCTCAGTTCCTTCATTATGCAGGCACCTAAACCACGGTTGTTTTCAACTTCGTGCATTCTTATTTTCTGGAAAATTTCATGCTCTAAAATCAGTGGAAAGCAGATCAGTAATGAGAGATTAATTAATTATTTTCTTTCCATTGCCATGTCCTCAACAGGCAGGGGAAGGGCTGTTGCCACATGAACTCACAGAAGGTGTGGAGGGGATAGCAGGTGGTTTCATCTACACTATTCAAGGTAAGCCCTCAGCCAGCATCGCATTTGATGTTATGATAAAATAGGAACTTCAAGTTACTTTTCTGAGGTAAAATTAGTGTTCGCTCTATTAACTTGACCGGCTTATTGACTCTACTAAAAGAACTGTTTCTTTTTAATGCCCCAGTGTCCATGTCCTGCTGTAGCTTCTTTGTTTGCCCTTTGTCAGCTGCTCCAATTGACTTTAATAAAAAGACAATGAGATTAACAGAAACAGCATTTTTCAGTAGACAGTCTCTTCTGTCCTTGTTTTCTGTTACCCAAACCCAGGTTTAAAAACTGTGCAATGTGGTCCTCAGGAGACCTTTCCTTGGGAATGTTCACATTTGCTTCTGTCCTGCTACTGTCAGAGTTGTTATTATTAATGTTTGCTGTCAATAACTACCAAACAGCAGTTACCTGATACAGTCTGCTTGTTCACTGCTGTCCTTTCACAGCTATTTCAGCAGAACGTTCAGAGACTCTATAAGGGCCCTTTCCAATTAAGATTTTGGCCATGTAGTACTGTAATGTATTCTTATCTGTCCAGCACAGCTGATATGGGCAATGACTTTCAGAGTGTTAACTCCTGTTTTTGTAGCTAGATGTAGAGATACAACTGGGCAGTCCTCTCATCTTGTCTTTTGTGTACAAACATAAACTGAGGTGCGCTAAGGCCCATCCCTCCTGATGCTGAATAAGTTCCTCAGTACCACAAACTCTTCTTACTAAGAAGTTCAGTATTGCAAGATCTTTGTAGTTTTTACCTACAGTCAGGTATGTGGTGAAGTTCAGCAGGGGCCAGCTACGCTACATCAGAACAGTGCCTGTTTGGTTATCTTTAGCAGAGGATATCTTGTTTGTTTAGAGGTTTCTATAACAGCAGCCTTTCAGCTCTGCTGGCAAGAGTAGCAGTGAACAGCTCTTTACACCAAACAGCTTTAAAAGGTTGAATCCTTTTGTTACTGAAGAGTAGTTTTTTATTTGTTCTGCAGTTCTTAACCTCATATACCTTTTTAAAGTCGTTGTAGGACTTCTGTAAATCTCATTAAACACCTTCTCAGATTTGTTTTGTCTGGATGCTGCACGTGATCCAAAAGAAATTCGTAAAATATTATGTAGATATGCATCTTTGTTTAATGATGGCTGCTGCTTCTTTCAGAAGGTGATGCTCTTTTAAAAAGCCTCCATACTCGCCCAGAAAGGTTTACGAGTCACATAAAAAGTCTTGAAAAAGAAGATGCTTTACTGAAGGAAGAAAGCAGAACCTACGATGATATTGTTTTTGTAGATGTTATTGACACTTACAGAAATGTTCCATCTAAACTGCTGAACTTCTACCGGTGGTAAGTTGAAAAGATGGTGTTTCCTCCTAGGAATGTAGTCTGTGGTGTGAGATATTCCAGCGTATCACATTAGACGACAGCTTTCATAGAATGCATAGCTTACTTGATTTCCTTCATTAAGGTGTGTTTCTTACAGTTTTGAGGCACGTGGTATGTCTAATGAATAAAGTATTCAGTGCCTCAAATAAGTGTGACCTGGCAAGGCAGACCTTAAGAGTCCAGGTGACAAAATTATTGCATCTTTGAATTTCTTTTGTTGCTGATAAAGCGGTTTTAGTCTTCTAAAGGATGGCTTTTGGCCAGCTTGTGAATGTAGAGTTTCAGTTTGTGCCCATTGCCTCTTGTTGTGTTGGATACAAATGAAATGAACCTGGCTCTGTTGACTTTACACCCTCCCTTCAGGTACCTGTAGCTACAGGTGAGAGCCCAGCTCTCTTAGCCTTTCCTCATAAGTGGTCCAGTCCCCAATCCTCTTAGTGGCTCTGCACTGGACTCTCTCCAGCCAGTCTATCCATGTCTTCTTACTGGTTGGCCCCCAAACTAGACACTGTCTTTCAGCTGTGTTCTCAGCCTTGCTGACTGGAGGGGAAAGACAGGAAGCTTTGCATGGTGTGGGGAAGAAAGGGTGAGAGGAAGCATTTTCATAATATAATATATGACCTGTGTTATTCTGAGACAGCTGTTTGAATTAGTTGATCTTGAATGGAGTAAGAAATAATAGCTGACAGTTTTAGTTGCCTGCAAGATTCTACATTTACTTAAGGAATGTCATGGTTAAGAATGTAATTGAAAAATGAAACATGCTTTCAGTTCTAAAACGGGAGATTAAATGTCAAGATGTAGATCTCAGTGACCGTTTCTTACAGGTCAGCAAAATCCTCAGGATTTAGTAATGTAAAACTGAAGGAAAATGCCCTTCTGCCTGAGATTGTCCTGTGAAACAAAGTTAGATTAGACCGAGGAATAATCCCTTGAATCTCAAGCTTTGGTTAATTTACAGATGACGGATATTTCAGGCAGTTTAAAATAGCTTTTTTCCTATTGGAAGTGTGCTTTATAGAGGAAGCCTCAGTACTGGGTTGTTTCCTCAGGTGTTCCGTGTCATTTCCTACAGCTGCACTGCCCTTGAACTGCCCATCTCACCTGAACAGCAGACCACTAATGTGAGCCACCAGCTTTTAACAGCTGTGTGGCCACCATTACCAGGGTTTCATCTCCTTCTTAGGCCAATACTGCTTAAGGCAGATTTATTTCTAAATCCCCCATCCAGATGGGAGAACAGAACTGCAAGATTATTCTTTGCAGATCCATGCTGTAAGGTCAGTATAGGGTGCACCTCATTAACCTTTGATGGGAGAAGAAGTAACCCTTAGGCAACTGAGAAACCATTTAAAAGTTAGTTGAGGGAAGGAAGTGTCTTCACCTACCTCTGCCTTTCTCCTCTGCTCCCCAAAAACCCCTGTGAAGTGCTTTGTTGCATCACTGTGGGCTACAGCTCAGCATCTCATCGCTTTTCTTTTACAGGACAGTTGAAACAACAAGTTTCGATTTGTTGCTGAAGACAGATGACGACTGTTACATTGATTTGGAGGCTGTTTTTAACAGGATAATGCAGAAAAAATTGGACAGACCGAACGTTTGGTGGGGAAAGTGAGTTGGTTTTGGGTTTTGTCACTTTTGTCACTTCAACAGATTACATTAAAGGACACAGGGCTGCCACACAGCTGTAATTCCTCCCTGTTACAGAGCTGGTGTCTGAGGTGACAGTTCTAAAAGTTCACGCAAGGTTTTAGCTTACGCTTATGACTAAATCCAGCAGTTCTTGAAGCTGCTTGTAAAAAGCAGAGAGAACCTGCTGCATTGACACAGTTATGCCAGTTAGCTGTGAGCACACAAGAGACTTGCAAAGCAAGTGCTATACCAAGTGTTTCCTTGACATATACAGGAGGGCATTCCTCGCTGCCTGACACAGCAGTCAGATGGGGTCAGCAGTACGGCCGTGCAATAGCACCTTTAAACTGTGCTGTGCTGCCTCAGTACAGGAGTCAGTGTGGTGAGAGTGAGCAGGCTGAGCTTCTGGCTTCCTGCAGGTGTCTGGTAGTAAATAAAATGTCCCCTTGAGGAGGCAACTGCCAAAACGTTTGTGGCAGAGCGATGGCAGCCTTTGTTAACAGCTGCTTTGTTAGGCTTCATTTGGAAAGGAGCACAGAAGAGGAGGTGACTCCCAGAAAGCTTCAACAGTAAATCAGTGTTGAGAAAATAAAGCCCTGTCCAGCGTTCCTTTCCAAAAGATGACTTTTTGTACCTGTGACTAAGTTACCTTGCTCTTGCAGGGCTATTTTTGGCAGACAGCACATAATGTTCAGTGCTGTATCTTGCTTTTTTGTTGTTTTAAAGCAGCCATTAGTTTGATCAGGAAGATGGGATGTGTAACAGTGCTGTGACTGCATGTCTCTTGGAGGCACTGACTGTGTGGTACTGGGAACCAGGTGGGGTTGGACACAGACGTGGCTGTTTGTTGGAGATTGCTCTTAAGGACGCTCTTGAGAAATGAGGCTATCTATCTGGACTCTATTTGGGACCACCTTCTACTTCATCCTCTCAGTATTGCTCTTTTTTAGTGTTAGTTCAGAGGGTAGCTGTGTTCATAGGTTTTGCAGAGAGCTTTGTATAAACACCTCACAGATCTAATGTGCTTTTCAGTTTCAGACTTAACTGGGCCGTTGATCGAACTGGGAAATGGCAAGAGCTGGAGTACCCAAGTCCTGCCTATCCAGCCTTTGCTTGTGGGTCTGGCTACGTTATTTCCAAAGACATCGTTCAGTGGCTGGCAAGCAACTCTGAAAGATTAAAGACTTACCAGGTATTAAAACTGCAATTCAGTTCTATCTTAAACTGGTGTGAGGAGCAGCACGTCGTGTTGCTGATTGATTTAGAAAGCACACTGCTGAAGTATGTGCTGGATTTTCCCGATCGATGCTTTGGCTTTTTGTAGTGCTCGCTATACTGAAGTGATGCTCTAGCTCCCATCACAGCTGTTTTGGACTGAGGAGCTCTGGTCTGGTAATCTTGGTTTTTCTTGTACTTCCTTGTGGAAACAGTTTCCTGCTTTTTTTCAGCAAAGTGGGAGGATTACTGGAACACCTGTAACTATTCAGTCACAGCTTTTTGTAGTTACTCTTTCTTTCTTATGTAGGTACATGCTTCAGGCTTTCCTGGTGCAAATGCTTTGATTATGTTTTGTCTCAGGGTGAAGATGTGAGTATGGGCATCTGGATGGCAGCTATAGGACCCAAGCGATACCAAGTAAGTCTGTGGAAATTCTCTGATCTTATGGAAAGAGTTGATGACTGCTGTTAGAATAAATAACACAGGAGGAACATTTGGGTTTTCTTCCTTTTGCGAAGCTTGAACCAGCTACTGGCTTAAAAGCCAGAAAGCACTTGTTAAAATCAATTTAAAGAACAAAAACACACCCCAAACAAGCAGCAGTACCCCCATCCAAGTGCTCCAAAGAGCTCCAGCAGTTCAAGGAGGGATGTACACCTCCAACTGGCGAGACTCCTTAGCTTTCTATGTTTGGCACACAAACAAAGAAAACCTGATTCTTGGAAATACATTCGAAGAACAAGTACTGAAATCATTGTCTCTCTAAACAGGACAGTCTGTGGCTGTGTGAGAAGACATGTGAGAGCGGCATGCTGTCTTCCCCTCAGTATTCCCCGCAGGAACTGAGAGAGCTCTGGAGAGTAAAGGAACTGTGTGGAGATCCTTGCAGATGTGAGGAAAGGTAATGGACTTACATTGGTCGACATGGTGGCGTATCACCATGATGGAAAACTGTACACTGGGCTTCTCTCTTGGAAGGATATGGAACACTGAGGTATCTCTTACTGTTGGGTTTCAACTGAAGTGTAACAATATTTGCACATCCCTTTTGATAATTCCAAGTGGACTGATACTATTCAATTTCTATAGTATAGATGTTGATCTGACAAAAACCAAAATGTTTAAGACAAAAATCTCCTTTTTATATAAAGTCAAAGACCTACTTGTAATTAATAAATGCACATAAGAATGCCAACTAGCCTGTCTTTTGTAAATTTAAGTACTACTGATTTAACACTGTACAGAGCTGTACCGGATCCCAGAGGGAGCTGTGCTTAGTACCAGGGCAGCTGGTCGGTCTTGCTGCAGCAGGTTCCATGCTGTTGGAGGGGCTGAGACAGCTGAGAGGGTATGGGATTTATCTTATGTTGTTCAGTTTGTTTATATCATTGTCATTTTAGGTTAACAAAATAAAATCAAAGTTCGCTTATACCAAATCTTGAAGTACTACAAACCCAGCCTCATGAGGCGGGATTTCAGATAGCTCAGTGTGCTGTTTATGAACCTGGAGGTACATGAGTGGAAGTAAAATACCACTGAGGAATAGCACAACGGAGAACGTAAAATAAATAGCAACACCCTGCGATATGCTGAGAACTTATTTATATACTGTGGTATGTTAATGCTGCAGGTAGAATTATGGTTTGTCAGATTTTGACCTTAAATATTCCAATGCTGTGTAGATACTTCTACAATTACTGCTGATTTATTTTCAATTGCTTTAAGTTCTTTGTTAGTAATGAAAACAGAAAGAGCAAGTAGTTTCTTTCAGCGCAGCACTGATGTTGTCCCAGGGCTGCTATAAGCAAAGATACCACAACTCGATCCTCGTGTCCTTTCAGTAAAAACAAATTCTCACTGCTGCAGGGGAAGGTAGTATAAAATAATGGCAAAAGGGTTACCTGGAGATTTATTTAACTGAAGAGTTTAAGTGCTCTTACATAAGACACTCCTATCAAATGTAAAGGCTTTACTGGAGACCACTACTAAGCTTAGGAGCTGGCAGTGTCACCACAGAGCCCTCTGGTACCGTGTTCTCCCAGACGTGTTGAGGCACAGGCTGTTCATGGTGTCTGCAGGCAGTCCATGATGCTTCTGCAGTTCCAGTGTTGGCTTTTCCTTCAGTCTACCAAGGGTGTCTCTTGTTACCACCGTACTAACACAGAGTCTCCATTTTCTATTGAGTAAAACTGCAAAGGCTTTAAGTCGTTGTCAAGTTCAACTTCTTTTCCTTTCAGCTAGAATAAGAAAGGAAGAAAGTAGCTTGATCAGACTGCAATAAATTTCAGTATAGTCAAACCAAACTTAGATCAGGCAGACGAGGACCATCTGTCATACTACAGGGGTCCTGAATTACAGCAGGAAGAGCACCCTCCTTGTGTGAAATCAACGTCATTAGGCAGTACTTTAGAACATACTATTGACCTTTATCAGCACGAAGCATTTTTATTGCTAAATTACTTAATTTTAACTCACTTTAGAACTTTCGTAGGACAGTTTCAGTTCCGAACCAGGAATTTTAAGTAGGCGATAGAGCAATCCTTTGACCCTTTGAACAGTCATGGACTCTGAAAAAGGGAGGTGGGAGGGGAAAGGTCTTTAGAAACATGCTGCTACCACAGAGCTGTACTGTGTTTTCAGCTATGCTTGCTCATAGCAACAGTGAAAGGCTGTACTGCTGCTTCAGTTCTAACATTGCAATAATGTATTTTGTACCTGAAATGATAACTGCTAACATCAAATTGAAATGGTTTAATCTCTGGTGGATCGGACAGAATGCACTACCATGTTTTAAGTAAGCGTTCGGATCCCACGTACCAAACTGAAGTGTTATGGCTTCATAATTTACCTTTGAGTTTGAATTTACTCCACGCTAAAACCAAGTGACCTTTGGGACACGTACCAGTCAGGTTCTGACTGCTGGCAGCTGGTGCCCATTCCTTCCAGTTTTCCTACCTTAAATCGGCTTTCCTGGCACAAATATCACTGTGGACCCGATGCCATTCCTACCAGTAAGTGCTGCTATGTTAAGCAGGCCCCAGCAGACTGCCAGCAAAGCTGTACAGCCCTTCTATTATGAAGTCAGTTACACTGAGGGATATTTTTTGTAATGAATCTTGAGTGAGTGTAGTTTGCTCCAGAGGCGAGAGCTGTTTGCAATAGATCTACTCGATACAAAAAAGAAACTCAACTTGTACTTCTTTTGAAGCTTTACCTAAAGGCACAGCAATAGTGAGTTACTCCTGTAATCCCACACACTGTACTGAAAACAAATATTTTTCTATCAAACGTTTTTGTAAAAGCTGTATCTATCTGATTTTATGCAACTTGTGATAATAAATGTGATTTTTATTTTAGAATAAAGCTTGACTAAGTTGTTTTCTTTCAGACTCCATTCTCTGACACCTCTTTCCAATCCTTCAGTTTGACTTAGAACCATGTCTGCTCATTTTAGTTTTCACTACAGGCTCTAAAACTCTACAGATGAAATCTATCTGTGATAGATTTGGTGCAGGTCAACATCAGTCTCTAATGTCATTTTTAAGACAGACAGGAGACCTTATAGAGATTTAAAATTGCAGTCTATATATTTGGCTCTTACAACTTTGTTCTTATTCCTGGGTTAGTACGTCCACCAGCTTTCGGATACAGCAGTTGGCCTCTGATTGCTTCACAAAGCCAGTGGCAGCCATGATAACAATAACAAGCATCAACTTGCCATTTTCAAACTGGACTGAAAGTAAGTGGATGAGGATTAGCAAAATGACTTCTTAAACTGAGTTCTACATTTGTCATTCCTTGATATGACAGAATCATCAGGGGACAGTCTTCAGGAGCTGACAAAGCTAGAGGCAGCTGACATCCTTTATTACAGTCACTTGCAAAGGAGCAACAAATCAATTGCTAAAAACAACAAGACAAGACATACCTGGTAGTTTTTTCTCTACAGGCTTCTGTTCAGGGTTGTCAGGACATTTAATTGTCAAAGCTTAAGGAAGAACAGTGAGGCATTAGTGAATGTCAGGCCCTGTTCTGGCAGGACACAAAAGCATTCTAAGTAAGTCTGCTTTTATACAGACTGTTTCCTCCCCCCAGCCTTACATTCCTTGTCTACTTAGTCTTCTAACAAAATGTTAAAATAGAATGCTTTAAAATACTGTTTAAAAGGCAGGGGAAAAAAATAACCCAACAGGATAAATTCTATCAAATAAATAGGAAACAAAGCTAAGAGAATTTCTACATCTGGGATGCAACCTAGTTTAAGTACATAAACAGCCCCAAATACCAAAGTTAGCCTTGACTGTCCTAGAGCTGAGTTAAGTGGTTAGATAAATTAAAACAAATAATCAGGAAACAGCTATGGGATTAAGGTTAAAATCTCAAATCTCCTCCGTGGAAAAATTGTTCACACTGGCAGAAGAAAATATCAATACCTCTATTCCTCACTAAGTCTTAATTAAGAAAATCATTCAGGTTAGATTGCGGGGGAAAAGGAGATGAGTGCAGATAAGCAGGTATCCAGTCAAACTCATCCACATGTATAGTTCCAAGGAGCAGAAATACAAGCTGCAACCCAGGACCTCTCAAAGGCTTTTGAGCCCCCTGTATTTCATATACACCCAGGAAACACTGAACTCATAAAACTGTTTTCAGTGCAGAAGG
Source organism: Coturnix japonica (assembly GCF_054131305.1). Lineage (NCBI taxonomy): Eukaryota > Metazoa > Chordata > Aves > Galliformes > Phasianidae > Coturnix > Coturnix japonica. The sequence continues at coordinate 37,118,237 of NC_140665.1, forward strand.
AAAGGCTTATATCATTTCTGGCCTCTTACTCAAAAGTTGATTTTTCAGAGTCAAAGGCTGCTGTCCCTTCAGTTCTCCTTCTTCAGGCACACCATATTCTACATAAAGGAAAGCACATGTACATAGATGTGAGCACTTCTTTTGAGACTAAAATTCAACAGCAGCCCAAAGAAAAGCAACCTCAGAATTGGATTTGTACTTACTAAGGCAAAGCGATGGGTATCTCGGATGGGCAGCAAGAAATTCTTCACTGGGTTTGTTTCTCTCTGGATCCCAGTGCCCTCCAGCCGCCAGCCAGTCCTTCCCAAATATTTTGCGATAATCGAGCTCTGCTCCTCTTCTCTCATCAGGAAAAATCTGTACTGACACAAGAATGGAGCACAACCAAATTATATGGCTTTCCAGAAAAGAAAAACTAACTCACAACACTGTCTTATATGTTCAGTCCATTTTAACTCCACCAGTGTTCTTACAAACCCAACCTCTAAGTACTAACTGATATCACCATACATTTATGGTACCTTCAACTATGGGGAATGTTAGGAGCTCTACCTCCATGTACTGACTGATCCATACGTGAATATGTAAGTATTGATTGAGATGGTTCTAGCCCCCTATTACAGAAGATAATTGAAATGGGTTAACCATGCTGCTGCTGCTTTTCTTTCTGGCAAGCATATGTTTTTTATTCATGGTCCTGCAGTTTCAATAGGAATTGATGAAGAAATGATGGTGCTATTTTACATTTTCCCATGTCCTAGTGCCCACTGAACTAGCAATGTTAACAAACAGGGCTGTACTCTGTGGTCCCACTTAGTGCCCCACTTACAAAGTGACGGAATAGTCAGTAAGTTGCTTTTCCCATATCCACGCAAACCATCTTAAAAGAAGCTGAATGGAAATTAATCAAGCAATGGTTTAAAGTCTGATTTTCCACAGACCTGTGCAATTTCTTGACGCATCGCATACCTCAGACTTGTTCAAAACCTCCAGTTGACTGATCTTGGCAATAATTAGCTGCCTCAGGGTCTCTGGATTCTTCTCTGTGTCCATTAGAGGGTTATTGCGACACTCCAGGACCTGCAAACTTGGTAGTTTATCGAGCTCATTGATCTCTGACCACTGAAATGGAGGAGAAGAGTCTGTTGAGGAAACATAAAGCGCACTGCATTGCAGAACAGTAAGCGGCGACATTGGCCTTTCCTGTACAATAACTGTGAATGAAACAATTCTGCTGGACAGCAGCACCCACTACTTCCATCCTGTTCATTTGATGAAGAAAATAATCGCGGCACATTTAATTAAAAAGCTAAAGAAACCGGGAGCTACTCAGCATTTTAGATCAATAGAATTCCACATGAGGAATGATGAGGTAGCGGAGGGACGGGGCTCAACACCATAAATCTCTTCATCTGACATGCTAAGGATCTTTTAAACTCTGGTCAAGTCACAGGTGGGAATTTCAAAGAACTCAGTAGTTGCCTCAGGCTCTTATGCAAGCAATCAAACTAATCTTAAAGGAGCTAATTGCGAGTTACTCTTATACAAAGATGTGAAGCTCTCACAAGTGAACCTACCTGTGAGATTTTATTGTCATTTATTGCCAGGCGTTTTAAGGAAGGAAACATTTTAGTCTTGCATCCTAGGAAAAAGAATAAGTCCAAACAATAATGAAAACTTGGAGTGGACAGAATTACAAGACTACAACACATTGCTTCTCTTACATACCAAACTCAGCATCGGGAAAGCGTACAGAAGATATTCCATTGTTTGTAAGTATTAACTGCTCTAATCTGAAATGTAATAGATACAACGATTACTGTAACTGGTACAGAACATTTTTGGTTAAAAATAAACAGACCTCCTCCACAAAAACCCACCTGTTGTTTTGTATTTTAAAAAGCAAAGACGCGATAGACTTTCGACATCATGAACGGTCAGTGACAAGTGAACAGCAGTAGACAGTACCCAGACCTTAGCAGAGCGTTTAGGGAATAAGCACAATCATTTCAAGCTTTGCCTCCCCTCCTGACTCACTGTTCTGCCTGTATTTTTGTTTCCCTACTAAGGACAAATAGATGGACATTATGGGATAGCCTGCTCTTGGAAAATGCCCATCGCCAATGGTCTTTAATGTCACACCTTCCACCAAAGAGTCTAACAGCATTCTGTGCACTCAAACAACTGTGATGGCTGTGCAGCTGCTGCTGAACCTCTGTGACAGTCATGGACATGAAACCATTCCTAAGAAGCCATATCCAAATCTGTTTTGTGTTTGTACAACTCTCTGCAGTCCTGCTGTCACAGATAAAATGCTGTAGATGGTAACACTGAAAGAACTCGGTGAAGTGATAAATTATTTCAGTTTTGTAAGCATATAACAAAAACTTATTAACACACAACTTAAGAATGACTTGCTTACAACAAACCAAAACTGTATTAAGAGAGCTCAACTAAATGATTCAGTTACTGTCCTCAAGAGGGCAAAATGCTTCTGTTTTAAGATTCCATTCACCTTCCATGCAACTTAAAAAACAAAACATATTTCAGCCCACAAAGACTACAGAGGAGACTGACTATCCAGGATAAGGCAAAGAACTTCCAGCAAATTTGTTTAACAGCTACCTTGGGAGATGACCTATCAGATGCAGCTGACTTCCATCCAGCAGCTGGTTGTTTGAAAGGTCTAACAGTTTCAGGGTCTGTAGGACATGATCAGGCCTGCCACATAGAAAAACAATAACAAAACTAAACATCACACAAAAGCAGAATATTTGAGGTTATTTTTAATAATAATACTAGTTTTCTATGTATATAACTGCATGCAAATAATTGTACTTATATCGAGTATTTGGAAGCGTATCACATGAAGCTTGCAGTGTTTGCTTTACAATTATGTCATGGTGACATAGACACTGCAGGTATGAACCTTGATGTGATACATAACTTAGCAGTACATCAGTCACAAGAGACTGATGTATGTTACCCATCTTACCTTTCCAAAACTGTAATATTATTTGAAGTAAGGTATAATTCTTCAAGAACTGGCCACCCTGGAGCACAGAGAAGAACCTAAGAGCAAAACATCATTTAATGCAACAGAAGTTAGGAAGAAAATATTCCAGAAATTATACTTTATGCAGATTCCCTCACAATATATTCAGAACTAATCATAGGACTCAAAACCAGAAATAAGTATTGTGGATTGCCTAACAATCTCTTTCCTCCAAATGACACCTTCTTGTGTCCAGAACTATCAACACAGAGTTAAAGCCCAGTAAAGACTGTGGGCGTGTTGTAGATAATCTGTTGGAATGGCTGGGAAGGACTGGGCACTGGAACAGCCATTGCTGATCAGGAAAGTGAAACATAAATGCAAGATCTATCGCAAAAGAAATAAAGATAAGTAATTTGTCACCATGCAAGTGTGTGATGCTCCTATATGTTTAGTCTCTTTGTGTCAGGAAGTAAATAGTGTAAATGGGAAAGATGGGAAGAAACTTAACAAACGTCATCAAAGCAATGTAACACAGCTGTTCTCAGCTACTTGCATTCTAAAAAGTTGGGAATTATTAAATGAAATTATTAGGCAGCAAGATCAAAAGCCAAAAAGGATATATTTTTTTCATACAGCATGTAATTAAACTGATTTTATAAGATGTGGATACAACAAATTTTGCATAGATCCTCAACACTGTCAGAAATAATGGAATTCTTCCACTCAATTCAACATCCATATTGCTGTCATTAAAAAAAGACTATCAACTAGCACCTATGTTTAAAAGGACAATAAATAGATGCTAAAAAACATAGCAATGACCTTCCTCTAGCCTCTAGAGAAGAAACTGAAAACACTTCCACTTCAATCAGAACCCCAGTTTTGCTAAGTACTCTATTACTGGACAGCAGTTGACAGCAGAAATTTGAAAATTCAGCTAATTTCTCAGTGCAGTACGTATAAGATCTGATACAAGAAATCCAAATAATGGACTGGTACTTATAAGTCCCTATAGGTAACACAGCACTACTGAGAAGGGATTCATAAGACCTTCTTCCCCCACCATTGCTAACATGTTTGATGACAGAACTTCGCCCTTAATGAGGTGAGATATTAGGGCAGAATCAATGAAATATTTGCATGTTTCAGCTCCTGAAACAAGTCAGAGCTTAGTTTATTCTGTGCTAACTCTGTGTTGCATGATATATTAAAAGTATTTTTATCAGGCACAACGATATTAACAGAATTTAAGGCTGATGCAAAGTGGTGCCAAAGCAACTATTTCATGTCATGCTGACACATGTTCTTTCTCTTTGCATTTGTTCTTTTAACTACATTAAAGTATATACAAACTTTTACTAAGTACAAGGAAACAAACTTTTCAGATCTTGAACATGAAGTTAAATTACACTTTAACTGCTTTATCTTGACTTGGTAATTTACAGATGTAAATGAAGTCCAACATTTCTTATTAAACTCCTGTGCTAATATAATCTGCATTTCCAACTAATACAATTATGTTACAGCACCTTTCCTAAGGATGATCACATTTCAGAAGAATAATATAATGTATATATATTTACTGTGCTTTACTTGTATAAAAATCCAGCAGCATAAAAAAAATTAAAGATGTAGAAAGTTATTACCTCTGTCCAAGTTATCCCAGTCTGATTCAGTGCCAGTGTTGTCAGCTTTGAAAATGCATTGGACATAGAAATTGATGTAGATGGAAATTTCATTTTGTTTCCACTGTGTAAAGAGAGCAATTATTAGCATAAACTTAAATAAATCCAATTGTTCACAAAGTCACTCATTTGGAATTACAGAGTAAGGACAAAAATAATAAAAGCATAATTCAAAAAAAGTCACTGATAGCATTGCATGCACCTAAAAGCACGACAAGATATATTTATACTTACATTCAAACTCATTCCTTCCTAATTTACCTTCCTACTTCATGGATGCATATTTATTCACCTGTTATTCAACCCTAACCTTACAAATAGTACCAGGTTGTAATACCTATACAGTGCTAAATACTGAAGAATACATAACACCAACAACTATTTAAAAACATATTTTTGTCAGGTTAGCTATAAAACCAAATACAAACACTGGGCATGCCTTCTTACAACAATAACTGTGTGCTTATTTCAATTTAGCTGACATTGCTTTCACATTATTTTAGCTACACTGTGTATTGTACAGCGAAGGTTTTGGAAACTGCTAATAGGACAACACAGATCACATATGCAAACATGTATATATACTCTTCAACAGTGAGATTTAAAAAAATAAAAGTAATTACAACTTAGCTGCTGTTAAAACCCATACTGAAGGACACAATTATCTTTTGAAAGTTGACCTCCTATCTAAAACAGACTCTTCTTTTTTGTCCTTACCTCCAATGGAACAGAAATCCAAATATGAATATTTATACCTGATATCAAGCGTTTCCAGATTTGGAACCTGAGAAGCAATATCTATTACTGTATCCCAGCACGACACCAGATTTTTGGATAGATCTATATGTCTGATATCTGAAATTTCATATTAAGAAAACAAACACCTCAAGCCTGATCTTCCTTTTTCAGAAATTAGAATTAGGTTTTGGTTTTGAATCAAATAAGGCAAGATGGGATATATTTCTGTTAGCTCTTAGAGGTACTGCCATTCAGCTACAGCAAATTTTACATTGATTTGTGGCACAGAAATGGCTTAGAGTTGTTATAAAAGAGGTTAACTTGACAAATCTTAAAAAGGATGAATTTCTGCATTGATAGCAATTTTTACCAGTCCCCATAAATGAACTAATTAGCTTTGATTTTCTGCAACATCACCATAACGTGCAGTCCACTGAATACACTTTTTGTTACGTATTTGAAACCTGTGGTACCTACAGAACAAATCATCTGTATTTTTTATATGGTTATCTACTCTAGAGCTATGGTAAAAAAAAAAAAATCCCATTGCTGGAAACTTCTGAAACTGCAGTCACAGTAATAACCTATGATAATATTGCTATTTTCAGTCACTGTCTACATTCTGCCTCAAAAACTGTGGGCTTCTAAATTCTAACTCTGTAAGCACTGAACTGAGCTTACAAATATAAGCCTCAGTTTTAAACATTTTTCATAATGTAAGGATAAAAATACTGTTCCTCGTTCCTTGAGGTGAGCACTCAGAGTGCTACAATACAAACTTTATTTGTGGCACTGCATTATATAGCACCTTCCAAAAGGATACTAGCACACGTTTCACTGATTTCCTCCTTCTGACCAGCATGGCTCACGGCACATTCATGCACTGAGATATGTACCAGTTGGTGCAGCTGGCTAAAAAAAAGAACATTCTGTTAAGTAATCTGCAAACACAAACATGCACAGTACATAAGCACCTGATTGTTACACACAAATAATATTCTTCTCATAAATATCTCATTGAGAATGAGTGTCGTTCATTGTATGTCTTTCTTGTAATACTTCTCGTACTACAAAACAGGTCTGGTTGAATCATACTTTCTTCTTCTCTCCCACTTTCCTCTTCCCCTTCACACACCTCTCCTCTGCCTCCCACAGATCACAACTGATACACATCCAACAAAAGAAAAAGTCATAAAAGAGATCAAATGTATGCAAACTGGAATTTAGTTGGCATTTCCAAGTTTTGCTTTGTTTTGATAACAGTTTTTGCAAGGAGTTCTAAGTTATTTGGGCATTCTTCGTATCACTTATGGAAAAAAAGGGGGAAAAAAGGCATTTTTGACTGCTAAATATGTTCTGGGAGACAAGGAATACAGTTGTGGAATATCAGCTCAGAGAGGAGACTGTCACCTACTGAACTGATATGTCTCTGGTGCTGGAGGTCATTCAAACTGCAGTCTATTGCATGTCATTAAATCAGTTCCTTCCTCACAAATAAATGGAAATTGACACGGACTGACTGAAAGACACCAGTAGCAATACGACTTTCTGAATTCCTTCTCTTCATTACATTACTGATATCATTAAACTAAGATGAAACAAGGAGGACCATACTATACTCCACCTATTTGAAAAGGACTAGGAATGTGTATATATAAAGTTACAAAACACATTATTGATGATACAAAAATTATCTTCACTGCATGCAATTTGGCAACTGTGTAGCTGCTACGGGAGTTGAGTCAATACACTGATCCAACAGAAAGCTAGCCTACAAAACAATGAATGGTTTCATACTGGTTCAACAAGCTGAACCAGCTCACCTTTTGGTGAGGAGAAACCGAGAAGGGGAACAAGCAAGGTCACTCCTTTTGTCAGCAGCAGTCATGTCAGATAAAAAATACTATGTGAAATCATACGCTCAATATCTTAAATTTCAAACAACCTTTTAAATATCAGCAAGTTTCTTGAACTTAGAGGAAACAATATTCCAATAGCCACGGAATAACTATCTTTGGAACTGAGGACCGTATCATTTTGCTTTCCTTATTATCGAACTAGTATTTGACATCAGAGTATCTTAGATTTTCATATGACACTTGCCTTTGTTTTTTTTCAATAGAATCTCTGCCAACAAATTCCACGGTCTTGTTTCCAAATACACACGCATTCTCTATTCCATTTTGACCATTTTGGTTTTCATTCAATCCATACCGGCCCTTTATTGCAGTAAGAAAATCTACTCCAAAATTTGCTTTGTTTGGGCGGATGAACGATCCTCCTCTGGGATGCCTGGAACAGAGCAGGGAAATTGTGAAAGATGAAAAGTTACCATCAGAATGATTAAAAAAAGAGAAAGTTTAAAAATTGATTAGTAAGGTTTACTAGTACCATGAACCAAAGCAGCCAGAGGGTAACTCTACAGACCAATCTCAGACACCTCTACTCCTGCTCAGGGAAACCAGGCAACATTTACAAAGTATAACTGCTAGTATTCGACACAAGTTTACATTGTGAGATACTGTAAGAACTGAAACACATCGACACCAAAGGCACTTAATAATAGAAGTTACCATGTCAGCACTAACAGCAGAAAAAACTGTCCTGTTGTTTCCAAACTTATGAACTCAGTCTTACACAGCAAATCAAGTTTCATCCAAAACAAAATAAAACAAAAAAAAAAAGACTTAAGAAATGGTACAATTTGTATCTTATCTCATACTAACTCACATAAATAAACTAATAGTAACTTGGTAAAATTTTGAAACAGAATACTCAACAAAATTAAGAGCTACTGCATGTTCTACACGGTCCTATGAAATCTCTTAGTTTTTCTTGTGTTGATAAAAATACACAATTTCATGCCATGTAAAGTGCTTTGAAAATCTCTATCAAAATTAGAAAGGAAATAGTAGGATGAACTGGCAAAGACAAGTTGTGGGAATGGTATCACAGAACAGATGGAGGATATAATAGAAGGATCAGCCAGGAAACAGCAGGAAGAAAATTGGTAGTTATGATTACCTGTCTGCCTTCCAGCTGAGAAGAGCACTGACTTTGATTGGAAAGTACCCAGGAGGAAGAAACCACTTATGTAAATAAAATTCTTTTCAAAACATCACGTAAGCATCAAGTGGCTCATTAACAAACCATAATATACATCAACTCCACTGAATCCAAAATTCGCTCAGAAAAATGGTAACTAGAGACCATGAATCCTATGGATCCATTGCAAGTATATGGGCACCATATATTCAAATATTAATTACAAAAAAATCTGTAATGGAAAGTGCCTGTGCTAGTTTTATTAATTAACATTTGTAATATTTACATAAGAGCTCTCATATCCTAATTAAGAATCTGGATAGAAACAAGATATTATTTACTTCAAATACTTTACTTTTCATACTCAACACATATTTTCAATTATGCACATTCACCTTCTTGAGCCCTTCTTCCCATTTCTTTGAAGTTATTCTTCATGATTTGCAAACATTTGTTTAGCTCAAATGTTAAATTTTCTCCAACGTAAATTTGCGACACTTTCTTAATACCACTTTTAAAAATAAATCACATTTTCACTACCTTAATAATTACATCTCTTACTTGTGAAATACATTATTACTACATCTGCACTTACTCAAGTCAAACAGCTCTGTAGATAGCAGATGCTTCAATATCCTACCAGCTCTAGCAATTGTTCCTGTTTATCTGTAACTCACCTTAGATCCTGCTGTATGTTTATTCTGAAATCTTCTGTTCCCCTTCCTATCCCCTTGTCTCTCCCCATTTTGTCATCTCTATTCCTTTGCACCCAAAAATTCTGTTTCTTCTCTCCAGCTCAGATCAGAGTTGATCTTAAAACCTCCATTCCAGCATCCTTCTTGTCATGCTGTTTTTCCCTGGCACAGACAAAGCCTTTGGACCTCCCCATCACCATACTGCTTCCTAAACCCATTTCTTACCTTTTGGGTCACTGTTTCCATTGACACCCCTTTTCTCTCACTATCTTTGCAGAAGCCAGTTCTACCCTCAAGGAAAAAGGAAAAAAAAAAAGTAAAGGAAACTAGCTTGCCCCGTTTTCTCAGGCACTAGGGTGTTTTGAAACTACAGATAAATATGGTGCATTTCCTCTCTCAAACCTCTCGCTTTTTTTGTTGTTGTTGTCTTGTTTTGATTAGAGGAAAATCATGCGGTTTCTCTCTCTTGTTTGTGTAACTTCTGAGTATTCTCCCTTTCAGCACAATCTTATGTAGTGTATAATCAAATCCATATCACAGTCTCTTTTTCGGTTCATTTTATTAATTTCACCTACCTTTTCAAGAGCTGTCCAAGAAGACAGAAGAGATTTTGCAATAAGACCCTATTTTCAGGCAACATGATTACATGTTCAAGAAGAGTGGTAACCAGTAACTTGTTTCCCTAAAATACCACTGTATTAATCTTCACACAAGGGAATAGAAGCTGTACAAGCCACATGCCCATATCACACAACCAATGTACAGCACCTGGACTCATGAAGAAGCATACCTATAGGCAACCAGTCTTCATAACTGGAAAACAAAGAGATCACAGAATATCCCGAGTGGAAGGGACCCACAGGGATCATTAAGCCCAGCTCCTGGTCTACACAGTAGCACCCCAAATCCAAACCCTTTGAGAGCGATGTACAAACACTCCCTGAGCTCCAGCACTCGGGGCTGTGCCCGCTGTTCTGTGCAGCCCACTCCATGCCCACTGCCCTGTGGTGCAGACCCTGTCCCCAGCCCCCACTGTCCCTCCCCTGGCACAGCTCCATGCCGTTCCCTCGGGCCCTGTCGCTGTCACACAGAGCAGAGCTCAGCGCTGCCCCTCCGCTCCCTATGAAGAGCTGTAGCCACTGTGAGGCCTCCCCTCAGCTCCTCTGCTCTGGGCTGAGCACAACCAGGGCCCTCAGCTGCTCCTCATACATACTAACCTCTAGACCATTATAGCCTAGACATTTACAGCCACTGTCTTTATAGCCCTCCTGTGAGACAGCATTTATGCCCTTCTTATATTCTGGAATATGTCCAAGTGGGGCTCTGACAACCAGCTAGTGAGAGAGATCTTGGTATTATTGTCCCAGATAGTAAAGGTAGACAGAAATATTTATTTGCCCAGTACTTGCTGTTTTGCAATGAATCTATCCTTCAAATTTTATTTTAGAATAGAGGCTGTGATCACTATGACATCAAACAAAGCTTGTGAGTGACACCTAGGATTAATCTGCTGTGATGCCTCAAATTCCTGACTACACAGCAGAAGCCTTGAAGATGTCAGTAAGTAATTGAAGTTCTTGTAAGTTAACCTCAGTCACACAGACATGAAAACTGGACTCTGAATTTTCACAAAACAAGGGAAGAAAAAAAAACTGGACACTCGCAGTTCCAGATGCTCACTTGAAGGTTTTACATTCAGGCACTAAGAGCAGATTTATTTCAACGCCCTTCTACTGCCAGCAGAGGGCACAAGTCACAGATGAGTACAGCAGCACCACACAGCGAGACAACTTCACTATATCTATAGCAGAGAATAACTGGCTTCAACTTGGAAAATGCTTCAATTGAACTGAAAGCATTTAAGAAGCAACTTCTACCAATATATTCAGAAGATGTGGTTGTCTTAATAATTTTCTACTCTTTAGCTAAGAAAAATCATGCCACGTTGAATTAATTTTAATCGCAGATCTATTCAGAGAGGAGGAAAGGAAAAAAGATTTTGTTTATCTTCTTGCAACAACTTAAACTTTATCTGTGTAAACCAGCAGGGGGAATTCCTTTCAGTCTTACATTTTCTGATAAAGCAAAGTGAAACTCCATCCTAAAGCAAGGATGTCTGTACAAGATTACAGACAACTTTTAATTCATCTTCTTGTTTTGCCACTTCCCTTCATATTTTGAAAAGCTTTCAATTAATTCTACATGTTCACTGTCAAATAATTATATATATTATATATAATATAATATAAATAGTGTGTATGTGTGCTCGTACTTGAATAAGCACTTAGTTAGGAACTAGTAGTAATCAAACTTTCGCAGTTACTACCAGCCTTGGAACATGGGAAGTGGAAAGACCACCTAGAAATCTTCATTACAGCTCATTAACACAACACTTGTTGTGATCCAGTGGTCGAAAACACCATTCACATAACACCACACACAGTCTTTGAAAGCAGGCAATAGAAAACAGTCGGCAGAAGTATGAAAGCAGGCAAAGTATTTCTGTGATATAGCCATGCAATATTATTGTATTCTTTATCACTCTAAGAACTCACTGAGCTTGTAGCCCTTAATATTTTAGGAGTCTCTGATGAACTTTTCTTCTATGAATTCATTCAGTTAATTCTTACTTTTGTTCTTAAAGCTTTTAGCAGCTGCAGTAGCCTCTGAGACACAAAACAACGACTTGTTGCTGTTAGCGATGGCCTTGGAGCGCTGCATTCCCAGCTTCAAACGTGTTAAGTGTTTGAGTCTTCAGACTTAAATACCATGGACGCAGATACACTAAACATTTACAAAAGTGATTTTTAAAAAGCCCACACAACTACACTGCATTTTCCACACATTAAGCACAAATGAACTTAATAACTCACTGATACAAGTGACATCCAAATAATTAACAGGAATTTGCTATTTTGTCACCACAGTACGTATGAAAATCATCTTAAATGTAAACCAAAACTATGTTTAAGATAGCTAATCAATACTTCACATACATAGAAAAGTAAGTAGCACATACCAGCTCTCTTTTTCAAGTAGAATGTAAAGGGCTACTCAAGGTAACATTAGGAGTAATAATATCAAAAAAATAACATTTGATGACATACCAATGAAACCATCAGTTTTACTTTCTAAGGATTTACTGTACTGCAATCCTTTTAACTGATCAATACCTACACAACAGCCTTTACGGCACAGCTAGTCACAACATTCAGACTTATCTTTATAACTTATAAACTGGCAAACTGATAACAAAATGATTTGCCATAAAGATTGAGAAAGAGCATTTTCTCAAGACCATTTTGCCAATACGCATGACATGTTTACACTGGGAGCAAACTCACCTGCATTTAAAGTACTGTGTTCCTTCATAGGTACCATCATGTTTTCCTCTCTGAGGATCATCCCATTCCACTCCAAGCCAAATTCCTGAAAAATATTGTAGCTACGCTTTCATATTTATAGCATCATAGACACAGAAACATGGAATGAACCTCTGAAGTTCACCTAGACTAGCCTTTGCACACAAACCAAGAGATTATAACTAGCCCTAGACCACATTAGACAGCTAAGTCTCCACCTACTCGGGTCTTGAAGACCTCTGAGAGATTTCAACCTCCCTGGGTAGCCTGTTCCAGTGTTGCCATTACTTCTGTGCTTAAAACGATTTTCCTGTCATCAAACCCGAACCTTCCATGACACAATTTGTGGCTATTGCCCACTGTTATATAATTTAATACCTACAAGAAGAATTTGCCTCTGTCATCTTTGTAACGGTCTGCCAAATGGCTGTAAGGCTACTGTTAGATGTCATTTAATTTTGCTCTTTACCACACTACCAAAAGCCCAGCTCCTTCAACTTGTCTACACAAGATGTGGTCTATACCTATGACCCTCTGGGCAGCCCTCCCCTGGATACTCTCCAGTTTATCCTCATACCTCTTGCACTGGAAGGACTCAAACCAGATACATTATTCTGAGTGCAAGCTTACAAAGAACCTCTGCCTTCAGAAGGGTCAAAAGATTCCCTTAATTTGATGGCCATGTTCATCGTTCTACAGTGACCCAGTACAATGTGTTTTGCCTGTGACTAAAGTTCACTGTTGGTTCACATCCATCCATGTAAACTATCAAGTCCTTCACAACATGCCCCGTAAGCTACTAGTGATTTCCAGCTTGTATTGATACACAGGTTTATTTCACCCTACATGTAGAAATTCATACCTTTTGAATCTCTTAGGCCCAAACCTAAAGTTCATTAAGCCTGGACTGTACTGCAGTTCAGCTTTTTGTTAAATCAGACACTTGAGGGTGAACTCTGTTCATTTCCAGACATTAATGAAGATGCTGAACAATAACAATCCCAGAGTTTAGTTCTGGGTTACTCACATATTACCAGGCAGCTGTTAACTCATTGATTATCACTTTGCTGCTTGACAGACCAGTGGACTTTCAATCTACTTTCATCTGGTTTGTATTTCTCCAGCTTCCAAACAATTTATATATATATATTTATATAATTAGAGAATGTCTAAAAAGTCTTATTAAAGTTAAGGAATTCTCTTCATCCACATTCCTAGTCCTACCATCAAAGTAAGACCTTTTATTTTTGATAAAGATCAAGGTATTCCAATTACCATCTTGTCTTTCATTTACCTGGAAACAGATCCCAGGGGAACATGTTCATGATCTTTCTGTGATGTGAAGTGAGGATGACGAACCTACAGTTCCCCGCTCATCTTTCTTGCTCTTTCTAGAACTGAATGCAATGCTCGTCACCCCCAAGCATTAAGCAATCTTCCCATCCCATCATCAGTTATACAAAGATGGCACAGAGTTTTGATAATTTAGCCTTATAAACAACATTTACCTGTGTTAGAAGTTGCTGTATCTACACATGAAGGATAGACACACATACCAAACACGTACACTGTTATCTTCTGCCTATCACAGCTGAATCTTAAAAAGCACCATTAGAACATTGGTGTAGAGAGCCTGCTTTGGCAGGGGGGTTGGACTCGATGATCTCTCGAGGTCCCTTCCAACCCCTACAATTCTGTGCCCTGCAGCTGACCATCATGCAGGCTGTTTGTCCCGGCGCTGTTTACCTGCCGTAGGCGGGACGCTGCCGACATATCGCACGGTGCCGTACTCCGCTCCACACAGCACCCTCCGGCCAAGCGCGTCAGCGGGCACCCAGCCGGCCATCCCGGCCCTCACACACCTGCAGGGACGGAACCGACGTCCTTAACACGCCCGATTAACGCTGTTACAATGGGTTGTCCAGCGCTGCGATGGCTGCAGGTAAGCTGTGCCCGCTGTGCTCCTCCTCACAGAGCGGGCTGCTTGCGGCTGAGAGCCCGCACCCTGCGGGCACCCGAGGCCGCGGCCGTGAGGCCGTTAGAGCAACAGCAGCCCCTCGGCCCGGGGCGGCGGCAGCTCTGAGCTGGGAGAGGAGGGTCGCACCGGCCGGGTTCACACACCTGCTCTATTGACTGTGCATGGAGGCCATCCACTATCCGCCATCGGCCGGCAGCCGCGCCCCCTGCACGCCGCTCCCCGGCCCCTTCCGCGTCCCGCAGCCGGGCTCCTTCCTCCCGCCCCCATCTCGCTGCCATTGGCCGCACAGCCGCCCTATCCCGGCCCGCACACGGCTCCGCACCGCCACCCTCAGCCATAGGCGTGAGGCGGCAGCGCTGCAGGGGCCGCTGGGTAACGGCGCTCGGCGGCACCGCCCGTTGTGTGTGGCCCGGCCCGGCCCGGCCCGGCCCGGCCTTCCATGGGCAGGGCAGGAGCTGCTGACGGTGCTCGCCGCAACGGGCCTGCGCGGTGCTGCCCTGAAAGCTGAAGGCCTCGGCTGTGCTCTGTAAGTAGCGATTGCTCGTTAATTGAAACAATATTGCCTCAACTGTGGGGCCGCGAGGATTGAAATGCTGTGCCAGTAAGTAACAAAGAGGTTATTCCGGTGCTGTGCTCTGCTGGTACGAACTGACGTTAAATAAGTCGGTATGTTCTTCAGGCAGACAGTTCGGCTGGCTCTATGCGCTGCTTACAGGTCTGTGGTAACACTAGTATATGGCAGTCAAAGCGGTTTGGATAGTAAGTCCTATGTATGTAGCACACCGCTGAGTTGCTGGCTTTGGTTTCCTCCGGGTTCTTGTGGCTGTTCCTCTCCCGCAGAGGGCAGCCTCGGAACTACGTGTTGTCAGCGGTGCTGGAACTACCTGGACATCGGTGGTGGTACAACCACAAGGTAGCACCAAGTCCTCCTGCTCTCTGCTTCCGAGTCAGTCGCTGTTCCTAAGTACCAACCTGAGAACTTGTTTTAGCGTGAGGAGCTGAAATTCATCCGGGTTATGAATGGGAAATAGTTCCTTTGCTTTATCCTCTTTGTTAGATATGCCATTCCAAATCATTTTCATTTTCAATTGGAAAGGAGCCTTGGTGGATTTCCAGCCAGCCCTGTAATTCTAAACAATCGCTTTTCTCCTGGCTCTCCTTGGGGATTTTATTTACATTAAGAGTCTTGACCTTTAAATCAGCCAAATAAAACATGAAGTTGAACTCCTTTGTATGAATCACTACTTTATTTCATGTGCGTGAAAGGAAGTACATCATACTCTCTTGCTGTATTGTATTTGGAAGCTACCAGTCAACTCTGGGCAGCAGCTGCAGCATTAGAAAGCGTACATGTTCTTACAGAGGGAACGTAACTACTGCTGGACACTCTCCTCACTGCCAATTCCTCTCTCAGCATTCCAATGCTTCCAACACCAGTCCTGATGACGTGGGACATTCTAAACTGTACGTGCTACAAATCCTGTTGCAATGTTTTTATTAGCCCTTATAAATTACTGGCAGGCTGTTTTCTTAAATTCCATATTTACTCAGGACAGCTCTCAGTATGCTGAGCACCAGTTGGCCACAACAGAAGTTACATTTCTCTACCTTTGGCTGCGTGTTGGGGAAGGTGTTTAAAGTATTACTCGCTATCTAACCCAGCAGTGTGCCTACAGATAGTCCAGGCAGTCTGAGAACCTCAGGTGTATCACTGACATTTTATTATTTAGCATTTCTAAGGTGATACTGATTATTTTTCTTTCTTTCAGGAGGGGTGTGTGTGTGTGTCTCATTTCTTCCATTTTAATACTGTCATCAACAAGTAGGTATAGTTATATTTTTAAATCAGAGCCAGGACAAGGTAGGCACCAATACAACCAGATCAATGGAACATTTTCTGTCTTCTTACCTAGACTTAACAACTTTTGCATTTTATGAATGCCTAAAGATAGATTTAACATCAAAATGTCCTGCACATTCACCTTAGTTGATGTGAAACACAGGGAAGTGTTTATAGCACCCTTTTACCTTTTTGGAAATAGCAATGATGGTTCTTTCATGTGTTTTTTTTTTCACTTTAATCTGTATGTTCCACCTCACCCCCAAAATGAAGAGAACACAAGAAGCAATAGGCTCTCCAGTCAACTACAATGGTTATTCTGTGGCTTTAGTTCTGTGTCTCTATGTATTAACTCCATGGTTACCTGGAATTATATTCTTAGAGAATTTTCTTCCTTGCAAATACTTTTTTCCCTCTGAGCAACTCCCTCCCTCTGCTCACAGTGCCACGCTCACACACCTGGGTACTTAACAGCTGCAACCAGTGCAGAATTGTTATTCCTCTCCCAGCAATCAGAAGTGAACTGCAGGCTGCCATATGCTGGATGACAGCAAGACAACAGGCCAGTTTCTATGTATAGTTCAAAACAGCATAACCAAAATTGTATGAGTTGGCCATTTTTCTTTCTTTTTTTTTTTTTTTTTAACAGACTTCATTTACTACTGTAGTCATAAAGAACATTTTACCAGATGGTCCAGAGATGACAACCGGAACATTACAAGAGTGAAAATAATCTACTATGATCCAGGGAAGATACAAGTGCTCACTGGCACCAAATATAATTCATAGACCAAGGGAGTAGAGAGTAATTTCATGGGTTGTTTTTGAGTTCAAAAGCAGAAAATTAGATATTTAAGGTTTCTCTTCACACCAGAGTTCCACCAGGTTTTGCAGTGCTCTCCCCAGCAGCATCACAGCAGGCCTTTTTTGGGCTATCCCATAATAAATCAGGTTGCTCAGCAAATGCTTTTCCAGTGAGCAAGAACTTGCTTATAGGGCACACAGGTGAGAAAAATCATCAGGATTCACAGGGTTTAATCTGCATATTACTATGAACTTTGCAGGTCATACAATTGAACAGAAGTGGGTCCATGAATCATGAATTACCTTTAAGCTCAGCAATAAGGGTGAATATGTACACAGCAATGAAGTAAAGAAAAACACAGGAAAGACTCATTTAAAAAGCAACCATCCCTAAGTTATTATCTTTACACAAAGTCCTTTATTTTCTGCTATAACATTGATAAGCCTTAAAGCAGGAAGTATGTCTGCATCAAAACAATGATTTGTTCCTATTTCATCAGCTTGTCACCAAGTTTTGTTCTGAAGAGATTTAAAAGAAAACACTGCAGAACGGGTAAACTGTGGTGCTGAGGTCTAATAGGATTTATGAAGGAAGATGTTAATGTGAGGATCAAGTTAAGTCAGCCTGTAGCAGATTAAGAGTTCCTTGGCTTCAAGAATAGAAAATTTGTTAGAGAAAGAAAATTACAGCCAGTAATGGAACAACATAGTCTTTATACTTTTAATCAAAACCTTAAGATGATATATTCAAGTTATGTAAATAACTGACAAATTATTTATAAATTTAATATCTCTTACATTTGGAAAGCAAGAAAGGAAGCACAGGGAAACTGAACATGCTCTTTTACCTTTCCTAACAATGTGAATGAGATGCTGCAAAGGGAGGTGAAATCTCATTCTTCCACTGTTCTACACACTTGCATTTGCTTTGCAGAGTAGGCTTCTCCCTCACATCTTATTAATGAAGTCATCTTATAGCTACACCAGAAGAAAGAACTAGATCTGTACATAGGATGGTGCCAGGTAGAATCTCTATCACAACTGCAAGAGCAGAGGAATGTAGATAAATAACCAAGTAAACAGTCTTACAGGAGAACGGTGATAAGCATAATAACAATGATATGTTTTAACTAATTAGTGATTGTATCTTGCTGCAGAACAAATGTGAGAAAGATTAGATCCTAAAAACCTGGTTCTGCAGTTGAATGAAGGATTGTGAGCTCAAAGTTCATCTGTCCATTACATACAGAATAACAGCAAAGGCAGGAGAATCAATACATAGCACAGCACTCCTAGTGCAGCAGAACACAACTAAAAGGAAGCACGTTTGCTGCAGTTCATTTAACACATACCGTATGTGTGCCTCCCCAGCAGCAAGTCAAGTGACAGAAAATGCCGCTCTACCTTGAAGTGAACTTAGAGATATGATGTGCAAGTGAACATTTAAAAGAAAGCTTTGAGTGGAAAAGGGGATCACCAAGTGAAGGTGATAATTATTCTTTTGTGCCCTGTGAGCTGCACTGCAAATTGCACAACTGTGAACTGAATATCTTCAGGTTTACATACTAAACTAAAAAGGTAATATGAGAAAATTGAAGAGGGAAATTCTTTACTCAGAGAGCGGGGCAGGGGGGCCAGGCACAGCTGCCCAGAGAAGCTGTGTGTGCCCCATCCCTGGAAGTGCTCAAGACCAGGTTGGATGGGGCCCAGAGCAGCTTGAGTTGGTGGGAGACAGCCCTGCCCACAGCAGGGAGGTGGGTGAGCTTTGAGGTCTCTTCCAACCCAAACCATTCCATGATTCAATGATTTTATGACACAGTATTAGTATAAACACTGTGATAAAATGCCAGAATAAATTAAAGAGCAGAAGTGCCAGCTAATATAAAAAAAGTTTTAAACAAGATAAAAACCCTACCTCATCAAGAAAGTTTGATTATACAAAACTACTTATAACCATCAATTGAACAGAAATGAAATGCCACTAAGTGTACTTTGCACTACATATATACTAGTTGTAATATTCCAGTAGGCACAAGGACATATTTTAGACTAACACTAGGGAATTCTCCTGGCAATAGTTTGTTTTCAGTGCTGTCCCCCATTCAGCACCAGCCGCAGCAGTGCTTAGAAACTCCCATGACATGGAGGAAAATAAAGACTGCCCTTCACTACAGATGGTTGTTTTCCCCATCAAAATACTAGGAATTTGTTTTCCCCATCAAAATACTAGGAATTTACAGGCTTGCTACTATGCACTTCAAATTAAGAAATTAAATGGTTTACTATCATTAACATTAAATAAAAGACACCTTTCACCAACTTTAAGCTATTCAGTCCTGGCAAGCAGATCCATTCATCAAAAAAGGCTACTATTCTGTGTCTAATGACAAAGCAGAGATAAAGATCCCACTTCAGCATGCAGATAAAAGGAATAACTCATCATCTGTAAGTATAGAATGCTTCTGACTGAAGGCAGCCAAACCAAGTTTTTTCATGCTTAATCACTTTTGGAAGAATCACAAAGCTTGCCAAAGGAAAACATTACAGCAACTGTCTTCAGTTAGTTTTCTCAGTGGGTTGAAGTAGCGGCTCTACCTGTTTGCAGGCACAGTAAGTGAACAGATGCACACGGCTACTCTTCAGCTGTTAAAAGCCATGTATCTCTGGCCATTTCTTTTCAGAGTATGTTGTGACAGCATGCTGTCAGCTTAATGTCCCTGCTGATAGCACCAGTCCCACCTTTGATCTGAACAATTACTTCCCTACATCAGAGAAGTTTTATACAGCTATAAATATGAAGAGAACTGCACTTGGATAAAGCCACCTCAGCTAGGAAACAAACATTTCTGTATTGCATACACACATGCGAGCAAAGATTTTTATCACTTTTCACTCTGCTTCTCTAATGAAGTTTTCAGGGCCATGTAGGCATATCTGTCTATATAATTTTATAACAGTATTTAAGCGATTAATCAAACTGAAGGGGTATTACAGCTTGTAAAACAAGATACTACATTTCAGTTTAGCCAGAAGTCACTACCGTCTCCGTGGAGATACCTACAACTGCCTCCTGATATGAATTCAGAACATGAATGTTATGAAATCTGAATAAATTCCTGGAAAACCCCCTCAATTAAAATAAGAGATTTAGAGAAACCAGCATAATTCACCATACCTTAATGCTGCCTGCTATGAATCCCATTCAATTCCTACTAGCAGTTTACTGTGTTACTATCTGCAGTTACATCTTCAAGATACAGTGCTTACATTTCAGTACCAGGCTATAAGATATTTGACTATTTGGGGGAGGGGGAAGAAAAATAATCAACTGAAGTTATTCATTGCAGAACTGGAAACTGGCAAATTCAAGCTTCAAAGCAATAGAAATTTTTCCCTAAGATAACTAGAAGTCACTATTAAACTCCCAGCTCAATTTAAATATTAGTCTCATTTGGATATATAGCATTTCTACAATCTGTATTCCCCTGAAATATCCTCAGATACTGGATAGGATACTCATATTAGAATTAAGTCTATATGCAGTTCTATCTCTAACATCTATAATGCAACATTAGTATATGCATTGAGGTTGTAAGCATCTTTTGTTGTAACACCGTATATTTTGGTTTACTAGAGCATTGTTTAAAAACACACAAGCCACTCAGGTCAATCAGATTTCATTTAATACAGAATTTCAGCCAGAAATTTACAGTAGTTTGGTTAAAGATATACTGTAACCTGTGAGGTTTCTAGGGCTGAAGTAAAGCTAACAGTCGTGTAAAAATCGCGATTCATAGTTTGTTTCAATTCTAGCATATGCTTTGAAGACATCTACAAGCAGTTAAAATTAAGACTGTATAGATAAGGTATACTGCAATACTCAGTGATCAAACTTATTCTCAACATATATATCTGCCATGTGGTAACACAGTAGTTTTAAGTGAGACTGACTGTCACAACTTTCAGATAGCCTGTTTATTTACCTGTTTGTTAAAAAATAAAAGCTTCCATTCATCCCCAGGAGATTAATTAATTGTCATTTTCTCTGAACATTTTGCTCAGCTGTTCCACTAGTGCTACAAGCTCAGGGTTTCCCCCAAGTGATTCGATTTGTTTATAGGCTTCAGATTCAAGCTCTTTCAGTGTATTCCGAGTGTACTCGAATGAACCCACGTTTTCGAGGTAATGAACACAGTATTTCTTTATATCTATGTTTTCTGTCCTTTGACGTAAAATGTTTTGTACCTGCGTACTTTCAGGTTTTGACCAAATTGCGTGAATGGTTGGGAATGAGAACTTGCCCTCAGTCAAGTCTTCACAAAAACTCTTGTTTTCACTATATTCTTTGGAGTGCAAGTTGGCATAGTCATCTCTTATTTGGAAGAAGAGGCCAAGTGTGTTAAGAAGTGGTTTTAAGTCTTTCTTATAATTCGAGAAGAGCTGCATGAGGCCTACAGCTAATCCAAAGAGACCGCCTGTCTTCTGCAGTACCATAGCTCTGTATTCAGCTTCTGTAGGGCAGGTGTAAGTATCTCTCCAGTAAATGTCCAAGCCTTGACCTTTATGGAGTTCCAGTAGCTGACGAGTAAAAACTTTAACAGCATCTGGGTGATCAAGGGTTAAAACCTTCTCTAAGCCAAGGAAATACACATAATTAGCACAGTTGATTACAGAAGGAATTCCATAGATACTGTGTGCCACTGGAAAGCCCCGTCGTAGCTTTGAGTTATCTTCAATATCATCCACAAGCAGGCTCGCATTGTGTAACATCTCTGTCACTTCAATGATAACCTATTACAAGAAGAGAAAATGATCATTTCCTGTATTTTTTTCCAGCAATCTATCTAGCATTCAGTAATCACTAACCAAAAGGTTAGAACCTGAAACCCAGCAATCTAATTGTTTGCTTGCCCAAGATAATGACTGAGAGCAAACTATTTGAGCACTAATTACTCAGCTTTGAGATAGAAGTGAGGCCTACTTCAACTCGCAAAGATACTTTGTCTATTGACTTTAAAATCCAAGGGTAGAATACTTTTAAAAAGCAACACTGCAATACCTATTTTTCTGAATACTGATTTAGTCCATTATGTCATTCCCAATACTAACAGGAAAGCTCATTGTTAGATAAATCTATTCTAGCATTTCTCATTAGCCTATTTCACATCACTTAGCTTGTGAACTTGTACAGCTTCTAGATATTTAAGGTTGAAATGAAATAACTTAAAATGTGCTTCATGACTGCAGAATACCTTGTGAACTTCCATTAAAAGAAAAGACAGCATCAAAAATATGAAGTTGAAAGTGAGGAGGGAAGAAGTTCAGACATCAGAGAAAAACCTTATTTTCTAGAAGACAACAGGAAGTTGTCTGAGGAAGTGAGACAATTGCACTTCATAATGAAAGCACACCAGTACTGAATGGCATGCTTTCTTAAAAGCCAAACCTTACTCACCAGTGGCTGCTGCAATATAACTTTCAGCAGACAGATTTTGCTACTTGAACACTATCAAGTATCACATTCAGCCTATCCTAAAGAGGATTCCTCCCAAAACACTAATTGTCTACCTGACAAATGAAATTACTTAGGGACCAGGTGGGCGTCAAGAAAAAAAAAATCAGTTATTTTATTTCCTGATATTTTCTTGGATACAGAAAATCTTTTGCACCCTAAGTATACAGTTTGGCATAATTGTAGTCTAGCCCAAACACTTCTCCGACAGAAAAATGAAAGGGAAGAAGTATTCTTGATGAAGTGCTTCTCACTAGGTAACAATGACTCTAAACTGTGTAGAAGGCCCAGTACAAGAAGTGGTTTATAAAGGTTAAAAGTTCACTTGACTACCAGCTTTGATATTCTTGTATCAAAACCATAAGACTTTGTTCTCAGTCACTGTATTTGTATGGCTTACAAAGTAACTGTCTAGCTTCTTTTGCAAGTCACTGAAAACCTTATTGTTAATTGCTACAGCAAGTAACAGTACTACTTGCTCCTTCTACCACTCTGAAGGTTGAGCTAAGGTAGAAAGTGAGCAACTATTCTGCTTCAGACAAGTCAGAAATTCTAACT
Source organism: Coturnix japonica (assembly GCF_054131305.1). Classification (NCBI taxonomy): domain Eukaryota; kingdom Metazoa; phylum Chordata; class Aves; order Galliformes; family Phasianidae; genus Coturnix; species Coturnix japonica. The sequence goes on from NC_140665.1 coordinate 37,141,452, forward strand.
TCAGTGTTAAGCCATAACTTTAGTGCCAAACTTTGCCTATTTTCCTTAAGTTGTACTTTAAAGTACTCAGGAATGATGTACTGTATACAATCAGAAGCTGTAAGTACATTATGCTAAGAACAATCTGTTACTGATAATCTTGGAAGGAAGGTAAGAGCCTTGTAAAAATAATTAATGAGTACCTGTATTTTATCTTCTGGAACGTTAAGCCAGTGATTGAAAGCTTGGGACAGCTTGGTTCTTACTTGCTTACCTACAATTAAAAAAAAATAAAAGAAAAATCAAAGTCCAGTATTAAATGCAACAGTTTATCTTAATAGCTGTAACTAATTTGAGACCAGTAAGCTGCTAAAAGCATGACCACTTCAAAGGGCAAAATACATTAAAGTGAGATCATAGTTTGTTTCCTCATTGTATAAACTTCAGAATTGAAGTTGCTGATAGCTGCAAACATTTCAGAGTAAAACACAAACAGTGATATAAAAACGTGTATTCACATGTCACTGCAATTAGTTTTGGAGTTTACTTAGTCAGTTTTGTTAGATCCTGATTCTGTTGGTAACCTCTGTAAATAGGTTTACCGCCTCTGAAAGCGAGTCCTAGTTTGTTTGGCAGGTTAACTTTCTTTACATAACAAATAACTTTCAATTGCAATTCATTATTAGATATGGATATTTGCTGAATATCTTCAAGTATTTCCCCTCCTGTGTCAGGTCTTCTGCAGTACTCCTCAACTGCTATTGAATTTGTAAATAAAAAAAGGAATATTTGACATACTTTAAAGAAAAAACTACATTCTGAACATAACTTTCAAAGACCTTAGACATTTATTTATACCCTCTAAATTTACATTATGTCTAACAGGATGCTCCACTTTGGCAGAACAACAGACAGTTACCTATTTCAGAGGAAAGAAAGATAAGATTAAAAATCCAAATTTAGTGTTAAAACAAGCATTAAAATTCAATCTAGATACATTTTACCTGGAAGAGTTGATTTTAATTGAAATTATCCCATAAATTATTGATGCCAGCTTTCTTTAGTACATTGCAAGGGGTCACATACAAGTATTCATTTAGTGTGTCTATTGATGATCAATAGGAAATTGTTCAATAAACAGTCACCTCCTGTGCAGCTCTGAACTTCAACTCAGCTGAGTCTAATATCTTCCATTAACAGCAGAACAGGTTTATACAGAGTTCTGCACCCTTAGCTCATCTCAATGAGCCACTTAAAAGCTATTACAAATAAACCTCAGAGCAGTGCAACCTATCTACTGGGTTCCATATTACTCAAGATCTACTGAGAGACATAACTGAAGAATGATTCTGCAACATTAGTTCTCGTGTTAATGATGCCACCCTGCCATAGCACTGAAGAAGTTTCAACATTTGAGATCCTCCCTGTAGATTCTCTCTACTGCTGTGTGATCAGCACATACAGAATGTAAAAATAAACATGGATAGATTAAATGATAAACTATGGAAGTCACCAGCAGATAAGCAGGCGGTAAGATCTGTGGTTTGGGTTCTGTAGTGCAGGTGGTAATCATCCTCAGTTGCTCAAAGGGCTTCAATTTTTGCTCGGTCTCAAAGATTTCCATTACTTCCTCACACCACCATCTTTTGTTTTTCATCACAAGATACCAATGAAAAGGCATCTCTTTTCCAACAGCTTTATCTTCTGGTTCTGCCATATGGGAAGGGACATTCTTACCTGGATATACCTGGATTTGAACAGAGGCTTTGTTTGTTTGTTTTGGCTGTGGAAGCTCAGGTTTAAATCTTTTTTTTTTTTTCCTGCTGGACAGAGGGATTGTAAGGTATCTGTCATGCTGTTTCAGAGACACAAAGTTGTACTTTAAGGTGCAGGCTTGTATCAGCCTTATTCTCTATCAGCACAGTATGCATTTGGTTTTTGGATGTGTTTTTTTTTTTTCTAAACAACAAAACCATGCATTAAATCAGTGAATGTGTGATTTAAAAAGTTTGTCATTTTAACACGGGTAACCCAGGCTCCAATTCAAACTAGAATGGCACCCAAGATTTTCAAAGCCTTTCACATTAACTAAGCACCACCACTAGTTCAAGTTGGTCCTTTCTGACACCAGCTCCTGCAAATGCCAAAGATTTGAAATATTACCAACATTTATTTTTTTTTTATTTTTTTTTTTAGTGACTATGCAGGTAGATCAGATTTTGGCCTAATCTGTTCCCTGACCAGACTTGTTACACAGTCATCACCAACAAATACTGCACAAACCAGGGCAGAAATGTCCTGAAGAGGTTTTTTTTTATTTCATTTCCTTCTAATAATAATTGCACGAATTAACTGAAAAGGAAGTAATCATTCCAAATGTTTGTAACAGTTGTTTTCAATACATGCCAAGCTGCATGGCTTGCTAAGTATAAATGAATAATTCAGTAAATCCCTAAAGAAAATTAGTCACAGATAATATCACATTACAGATGTATACCTTATCTACAGCCATTTACATACTTCTAAATGACACTGATAAAAACAACACTTAAATAGGCTGCTAATTCTTTTTTTTTCCCTCCTTTTTTTGAATGTATTTACTAAAGTAAGCTTATAGAAATGCTACAAGTTCAGTAACAGGAGTTATTTCATCATGAAGTACATAACTACTAGCATATAATCTAAACACACTCTTAATATGCACAGTGGATTTCACCATTCAGTTCCTTAGTACAGACAGCATTTGAATTGTTAGACTTGTCTACCACGAACACCAAGGCTGTCTAGACAAAGACTGCTTATGGAAAAACCATTATCTGTACAGTAAAACATTCATCTTTACTTTTATAAATGCAGATTTGCTTGTATGAGCCCTATTACTGCTTCATAAATGATATTGTATCTCATTCTGAAGTCAACCCTACCACATCTATTTGACATTAAAGCAGATTTCATATGCATGTTTTATGCCTACAGTCACACTATGATGGCAGCAGATCAAATCCCTTTAATATTGGTCTTACAAGACTAGATGCATTGGTACTCTGTTCCTTTACTTCTCCCTCCACCCCTAAGACCCTAAACTATGCAAGACACAGCACACAGCTGTTAGGATAAAATTAAAAGGATTAGGACTTAACACTACCAGAATAAATCACTTTTTCTTCTCCACTGTTCTATGTCGCTACACTGTTGACTAGTCAAAGGAGAGTACTGTAAAACTGAAGACTATCAAGATCCAGCTTCCAAAATTAGAAGCTCTACCTACTGTACAGTCATAATTACAAACATTACTGAAACAAACTTAACGAAGTTATGCAGAACGCAGTCAGTTTGATCTGCTGAAGATCCCAACAGCACCCTAGTCAAGCAACAACTACACAAAACTTGTTTTCTCATTAGCAAAGTTGGGTGAGCAAGCAAGGTAAGAGGGAAAAACAGAACGTAACGTTCACTCTGACAAAAATTCTCCATAGGGATAAAATATACATTTCCTATCCTTGAAACAAAGATCCAATTAGTGGTGTCACTCTGAGGACCCTCCCAGCTCCTTAGGCAGAGGAGAGCTGGTTCTCTACAAGACTGACTACACACGCATATATATGATTTTCTCCTGACAGAGTACAGACCTCAGACTCAGACCTCCTGCTCTGAACAGCCAGCTTATCGGCATTTCTTTGCTCACACTGCATTAACATGACCTCAAACTATGCCCTTCAGGCAGAACCCCACTTAGATGGAGGGTATGTAAAAGGGATAGAACAGCATGAGAAAGAGCAGAGGGACCATCAACCTGGCCCTCATTAGAGCCTCACTAAGCTAATTCAACTCATTACTGCAGCAGAAAACTGCCTGCTTTTTGCTAGGTTAGCTTTCTGCCAGCTTTATGTTCCGTATCAGCTTATGAAGCAGGCCTGCCTGAGTCAGTACAGGGTGAGCAGCATACCCTGAGAGATAAGAGAAAGAGAACCCCTCTGGATGAAGCAAGCCATTATATCACCTCAGTTTTATTGTATGCTTTCATGTTTAGCTCTGTCATCTGATGGGTTAGGGCTCAATGGATTTACGCAGACCTTCCCACACAGCTATAGGAACACTGCTGCCATCATATGTGAACTGCAGACACACACTTTCAAACTTAGGCAGCCACTTGAGACAGGTTGAGGTTGCTGCAGGACTAAATTAACCCCACACCCTGTTCAAAATAGGGTTAACTAATCCAGCACTGAAATTCTGTTTTTCACCTTGTTCTGTTCCCTCAGGATCCCCAATTCCACCACCCCACAGTCACAGCAGACACAGTTGCTCCCACCCTTTACATGCCAACCAATTCTTTTGTGTTTAGAGGTGTGAAGTCCAGCAAAACACCTTCCCTCACCAGCTCCTTGATCCTGTGTTAAGGAGTGCTCCTCAATGCATTCTAAAAACCAACTGGATTGCCTATGCCCTGCTGTGTTGCTGCTTCTACTAGATACTAAGGTACTGTGCTATTCTACATCTAATATCCCAATTAAATCACAGCCCTACAATTGCAGAACTCTAACTCCTCCTGTTTACTCTCCACAGTCACTTTGCAGGGGTATTTAATCCTGCAGATTCCGCAGGATGTGTGAGAACTTCCCCCATCTTGTTGCCCTGTTATTGCTTCCTTATTTTAGTGCATACATCTAAGGTGGGTTCCCTTCAGCTGTATTCATTAGAGGATCACTTGTCTCGATTGACCTTTACTTTACAGTTCACCATTTCCTTACTTTATTTGGGGTTATTGTTATGTTTAAGTCTCTTCTCACCACATTGATCAGTCTGTTGGCAGACATATTTCTGGGCTAACTTGGTTATGTGGAACTCATTTCCTCCTAGGAGTTCTTAGCCCACAGAGGCAGTCCCCCTTGGTCATAAAACCCAAATCCCCACTGCTGCTATCAGCTGGGCAACTAACTGGTTATTGACAGGAATGCTGTTTATTCCTTTTCATAGTAAGGAAGGGCTCAAAGATCAAGAAAAAACACTTGGTCTCCTTGCCCTTGTCTTTTGCTACAAAAGCCACATAATTGTGTTTGAAAAGCTCCAGGTAATCCTTGGCTACATCCATTTGTCTGAAGTGAAAGAGGTATAGGGTTCAGTTGCCTGATAGTGAAACACACTGTGTGTAGTCTCTTCAGAACATCCCTCACCTGAGCTGCCAAGAAGCAGCACGACTCCTTAAGATAACAGCTCAGATGATGGCATCTGTCCCTTGCAGGCAGCAGCCTCCCTAGTACAACCCCTTGATGCTCACACCTGGTGCTGTGCTGTACAGAACTTCTGGCCATTTGTTTTCTTCCAGTAAAATGAACTTATCTGACAAACGCACAGATGCATGAGATACAGGAATCTCCCATGGTGTCAGAAGCAATGAGCTCCCAGCCTTGATAGAGTGAAGGTCTCCATTTTGCAACCTGACATGCACTCTCCCTGTATACACAGGACTCTTGAACCTTCAGGCTCTTGCAGATGATCCTGCCCATTTCCTTCTAGTTATTTCTAATGCTGCACAGCCCTGCTGAACCTCTTCCACTGGTCTTGTGCTCCGTGGAAGCAAGTTTTCCACCACTGCACATCTTTTATAGGGCAACGACACTACTCTCTCTTGGTCAAGTGGGATGCCCAAGCATCCCAGCAGTCCAAGAACTAGGAGCTGCCACTGCCCTCAGGAACTTATCCCTCAGGAGCTGAAGGCTCTGATATGCAAGATGCAGTGCTTCAGTGGTAGAGATCATGCCCGGTGGCACATCGCCACCATTCTTAAGCTCATGTATGCTATCCTCAGTTTCTGGTCCCCTTCTGCGTGAACTACTGAGTACCTACCTCTGTTAGCAGCCTCCTAGCTGTATTCTCTTTAAAAGAAATGACAAGAACGAGGAAAGAAAAAAAAGTACATGCTACTAAAATAATGATGTTTCAGTAATTTAAAGAGAAACATCACCTTAGTCTTGCTACTGCTGCTTCAGAACTCCACCAAGCTGATCAAGTTCAACAACTCAGCAGAAAAAGCTGAAAAAACAAAAGCCAGTCTTGATGGTTTAGCAAGCTAAACAAGCCTGGAGCAATACACATGAAAGGGAAAATGCAGAGTTGTAAAGAGTAAATTCTGATCCTATTCACAATTGCAAGCTGTTGATTCAGTCACTTTTACTGCAACTGAAAGCGCATATACTCCTTAGTGCTGCGTAAACAGCTCTTGCTGTTAACTCAGCTACTTGGAGATGAAAGATTCTTCATCATCTGTGTGAATATAAGACAAACCACATTATTGGCATTTCTGAAATTTACTGCTGCTTATTGTACTTTGCTTACCTATATAAGTGATAGAAAGCTAGACTGAGAAGAATGCTGGTACAAACTACTATGGCAATTTTACATACAAAATGATTTTAGAGTTAGTTTTCAGTACATTCTGAAACAGCAAGTTTAGTTAATTCATATTTATTCTGTCACTAGTGTACCAGCAGTTAAAATGACAACACAACTTAAAAAAAGATTCCTTAAGTCTACTAGTCCTTCTAGCTTAGGTTACAAAAGACAAAGAAACAGACAAGCTTAGAGCTTAAGTATCAGCCCCAAAAAGTTACCAGTGAAGTCCTGTTGGATTAACAGCAAACAGTCAACTTCCTCTTGTATCAGGAGATTAAGCCTTAACATTGTTATACAAGTTTGCATTCTCACACTACAAGCAACATTAGGAGACACTTAGTTTTTAAGCAATCTTAATGAATATACCCAATTCCTCTTTATGTAAGAGTTTGATATCTAACTTCATTCAAATTCTTATACGATACTGAACCACTTAGAGGTTTTGTTTTTTAACTAGACCTACAAGATAAGAAATTGCTTATCTTGGACTCACAGCCAAGCTTTCTCTACAAGTCCCTCAGATGTACCTACCCTTGTGCCACTTCACTGACAGGATAAAAGATGAGCTATCCTGTCGGGCAAGCCTTTTAACAGGTTAGGTGACTGATAGCTAATCGTTTGGTCAGTGAGCTGAGAACTGGCACGAGAAGCAAGAGAACACTGCCAGAACACCACCAGAAGAATGATGGAACAAAATTACCTCTTCCAGCAGAAACCTGTTAGATTTACTCAGGCATCTCATCTCCACCCTCATCAATCTCCGCCCTAATTATGAACTGCTAGCATATGCCTCATTTTCCCCTTCACCAAGCCTTGGTGTTCATGCTGATGCCAAGGCTCGCACAAGTAGCTGACTCCTACTGACCTGTGCTTGGCATAGCTGGCTTGGGGGCAAAGCTGGTATCCCTAAATACAGTAAACATCCAGCTGTATGATTAAGTACAAGTGCTCCACAGGCACACAACTTTTACCTGCCTAACTTAAAAGAAAGAATTCTTCTGTTTTGAATCATGCCAACATTTCTGCATGGAGAAAAGTGTATCTTATCTCTCACCTTCTCAAAGCATAAATTAAATTAACAAGAGATCAACATGCTTCAGCGGACAATCAGATTTATGATACTTGAGCAGAATAGCATACAAAGCACTTACACCAATGGTCCATACAAGATAAGCCATCAGGATACAGCGATTAAGGCTGAACACACAATGAAGTACAGGAATTTAGCCAGAGAAGTCAAGATGGGAAGGTTAAACTAAATGCATAATATAAAGTGAACGCTAATTGAAGAGCTATTAGTCAAGGACTTAGACCTACAAAAGTCAGGTGTTTTGGCTTCTGTTTCTTTTTTGGGGTGCACTTTTTTGTCCTTTATATATTTGCTTCATTGCTAGTCTCTATAATTTTTTATTTTTCAAAAAGCAGCTGAAGACACAGAGGTGCTGTGATACATCTTTGCTTGTATCAGGTAATCAAACAAATAACACCCTTAAAGATTGTGTTGGAGAAAAGTAAATTTCTGCAATAGCAGATCTTAGAAAGTCCCTTGGAATAACACAGGATAGTTCTCAAATACATTTTCAAGAAAAAGCCACCATCCAGTTTAAACGCCGTCAGGAAATGGCAAACAAATTTCCTGGCATTAAAAAATGAGCACTACTGCCAAATTCTCTCCTCCTCTAGGTTTTCAACGACAGCGCTTGGCAGCACTAAGTGCCAAGTCCATTGCAATTTCTAATGTAGACAAAATGAAACTGATATTTGTAGAGATGAATAATAAACTTCACTACACGCAGGTTACAGACCCACCATGCCAATACAAATATCAGTCTAAGTCTTGCTGCAGACATATGAAGCCACTCAGCACTGTACCTATGATTAGTTATGCTGTTGGTCAAGATACGTTTTCTATCTCCAGCCGCATACAATTCTGGTCAGTTATTTCCCTTACTAACTCTCAAATGGTACATACCTATTAGCTCCACCAGTATTCAGTACAAGTTGGATAGAAGTAAATGATGCAACAGGTCCCACAGCAAAGTTACTTCTATAGTCACTGATAGCCTGTGTGGTCTTCCTTATGCTTATGACAAATGATAGTCATGGCAAACAGTGTGACTATTTGTTCAGCATAGAGGTTTGTGAGTGGCACAGGCCTAGAGAAATTTTCTATCAAACTGCCTTCTGCTGAAATAGCTATTATTCAAGAGGGAAAACTTCATCTCGGTGAGTTGCTAATGACCTGATACAACACAAGGGCTGACAGGTAAAGTAATCCAGGACAGCCAGAATTGACAGTACTAGAAACTGGCTCTATACTCATCAGGGAGAAGAAATAACGCTGACTATCTAAAACATATACACACAGCCCATCAACTCCAGTAGGCTGGTAAGTGTTGGGCTGGTGATGTTTCACCCTTCAGGAATAGCATCAGGTCTTCAGTACTTGCCCATATTGGTTTCAGCAAGTAGCAAGTCAGCTACTCTGAATGAAGGGCAGAGCAACAGAAAGAAAACTATCTGCACTGCAGCAGACAAATGTGATTGCTATGGGTGAATCACACCAGAAGGATAGTTTCACAAGAGAAGAAAAAACAACAAATACAGAAGATGCTACCTTCAATTACTCTTGAGCCCAAGTGTCAAGAATGGATTGTATTTTCTAGGACAAAGATGTTATAAAAGTAACACTGATATTTTGAAGTAACAGTAAAAATAAACTTGCCTGGTAGTTGAAGTAAGTACTGGTATGGCTCTAGAATTCTTTTAGATGTTTCATCCATCCCATCCATGTCTCTTTCATAAAAGACAGTTCACTGTTAAAAAAAAAAAAAAGAAAAAAAGTGTTATTAACACTGTTTAGATTAAAAATAAAAAGCAGTGAAGTAGAGGAGGAAACATTCAGGAAAAAAAATCATGAGCTGACCTCCAATGCTACATGTAAGTGCTGCAGTTTTAAATACAACACTGCCTACAACATTCACTGTGAAAGAAAAGTCGGATGGCACTTAGACAAGAAGCAAACATATGTTTAAAGTACAGCTTTCTTCATTTATTCATGAGTAGTTTAAATCAACTCCTAGACTTTTATCTGTGTCAGAGGGCTTAAATGAAAGAGCAACATTTAAAACATTAGCATGCACAACAATAGAGCCGCACTGTAGATCCGTAGAGAAGGCACTCAGCACATACAAACCTTGCATGATTAATCTGATTAGACCTCCCTAAATGCTGCACCCATACAAAAGTGAACGTACCTAAGAAGAGAAAACATGCCTTACACCAATGCAGCCTAAGGAAGCTGAAAACAAGCTTGAGCCTTTTGACAGAATTCCTTACTCCTATGAAGACAGTGATGTATTGTTTTCTTACCACTGCTTAAGCACACAGTCATCTTTACGTACACTACATACACTGTATTTTTGCAATAAATCTTTTAGGGTTCATTCCCTCCATAGTTCAATGATTATGTATTGATAATTTTTCAGTTCACACACCCTTTGATCATCCATATTTGCATTTTTTTCAGACCGTTTTCTATCATAGATTTTTTTTCCTCCTTTCACCTCTAGCCTTCTTTGCTGCACTGCAGATACAGCAGCTCAAAACAATTCTTCTAATGTCATTTTAAGACAGGAACTGCAGCAGCAGCACAGAGCCTCATGCTACTTCAGCAGTGCTTCTCAGCTATTCTGCTCCCTCCTCCCCAGAGCTACTCAATAGTTTCATAAATTATCAATAAAACTAACTAATTTAAAGTGAGTTTGTAAGCATGGACTGATGCATTTTTAATGCAGGAACATTAATGGGAGTGGCTGACATGAGTGAAATATACTGTGTTCCACATTTGCTCCAAGTAATCCAGCAATAGTTTCCCATCAGCAACTCTAAGGACCGGCATTAAGATCATCGCTTCCCCTTAAGCTACCTGGACAAACTGGACCTTCCCCTGCCAGCACCAGCTCAGTCACTTCCTGCTTACTCCCACTCCCACCTTCTGGAGCCATAGATATTTGTAGCAGTCCAAACTTGGGAACTGACCTTCATCAGTAACTATTTTTGAAGCTTAGGTTTGGATAATTTCTGTTTTAGCTTTACTGCACATGCTAATCCAAATCATCAGCACTTTAGGGGCAAGAGAGGGTATTTTGGCAAACATGGCTGCCACTGAAATGTGGGCCTTTCCAGAAAGGTGCAGTCACGCATGCACGGTTTCTTAGCAGTAATGTCACAACAAGCTGTGCACCTTGCCATCACTTACCCCATGATATCCCAGCACAACTGGTGTCATGATCTGAACCAGGTTTGTATGACATCCTTAGCTCCCTGTTGGTCTCACATCATTAGTAGAGCTTCAGAGATTTGAGCTGCTTTTAAGCCAGGACTGCCACTGAGAGCATCAGCTGTGAAACCACACCCTTATTTACCAAGGACAATCTCAACAGACTGCAGTGAGGATGTGAAATAAAAAGACTATCACAGCTCACCATCTGATTTGTTTTTAAGGAGAACGAGGAACTCATACAGATAGATGTGCAGAGACACTATCAAGTTGGCCACTCTCCTGCGACCATCACACATCAACAAGCAACACGGTTCAAAACTGAAAGTGCTCAGCTACCCAGCAGCACTGGGAAGAGACGGTGGGGTGGGAGTGTTTTCTCTGTAACAGTTTCCCACTGCTACAGTACCTACAAGCATTGAGCGAGCGTGCACTGCAGCATTAGAAAACAACCACTGTAATCTGAAGATTACTCCCCATCCACTCTGGCAAGTTGCCCAAAAGTAAATACTAAAATTCTTCCTTTCCCCTGCAGCTTATTTGGAGGCTTCTTCACTGTCTGGAGGTAAATAACGCAGTATATTCAAACCCTCAAAGAGCTGGAAGCTGGCTGGTATTACACCACATCAAAACATCTTAGTATCTTTTGGTGCCAAACTCATAAGAATCCTCCAAAATGCTGCTGGGCACTTTTCCACAAATGCTTTTTTTTTTTTTTTTCTTTTTTTTCTTTTCAATAAAGCAGAAAAGAAACTCAGCCATAACCTATTGTGCATTTTTATTTGTTTTAAATAATGTTTTAAAAGCTCTAAAAATGATGGCAGCTTCCCTGGAATCACTGCAGTTAAAAATATCAGTAAACACCTCCCAACTTCCCTGACAGCAGGAAAAAGTCAGGCAATAAGTGAAAGGGAACTAAAGCGGTTTGTTAGTTGTATGGGAACTGTTGAGTCACGGCCTGAAGCACTGATTGATCACCTGAGGCAAGGACTGGGTCAACCATGGGAGCACAGGTGAAGGCTGTGCAGGCTCCACACCTCCTAGACCCCATGTAAGGGCTGATGACTACTGGGGAAGGGTCTCTTTCAGGAAGAGAAACCTGTGTTTCAGTTCACACACAGATGAGTTCTTCCTCAGCAGTTCCTTCTCTTTCCCCCCACGCTGCCCCCTCACACAGCCCAGCTGCTGGTATGGGCTCACAGCCCAACCTCAGAGCCCACAGCACCGCCCTGAGCTGCTGTAAGCTTTAACCCCAGGGATCCCTTTGCAATGGGCACTGAAGGGAGACAGCAGCACGGGCCTCTGGGACATGGCGCTTCCTCAGACTTGGAACTGTGACCCGTGCACAGCAACAAAGTAATGTTAGTGCAAAGCTACGTATCAAGGAACTTCTTCACCCGACTTCGTAGAACAGCGTTCTCCCTCCCATCCCGTCCTTCAGACACTCCCACAAACCTCAAGGGGAGGATGAAGCCCACTGAAGTCTGCCGGGCCAAACTGACACCTAACAACCAGGAGGCGGGCTGACGGGCAGCAGCACCTCAGCGGCTCAACCACGGCGCAGGGCCGAGTGCAGCGCGGCACTAACGGGGCACCGCGACACAGCAGGCGATGCGGAGCGAGGCCGGCACACACGGCAGCGGACGCGTATGGACCCGGGGAGGCTGTGAGGGCTCCTAACCCGAGCTCGGGCAGCACGCCCGCCGCCGCAGCCCGCGTTCTCATTGCAATTAGAGGAGCGCTCCCTATCACCCTCTGGGACAGGCAGTTCGCCTCCTGAGAAAAAACAAACGAGCAAAAACCAGCCTCCGCTGTGTCACACAGCGCCATGTTAGGCGGCTCACTCTGCAGCTCACGGGGACGCCGCGCCCCCCCCTCCCCCCGCCCCCGTTCCCGGGCATCCCGCCAGCCCCTCCCCGCCGCCCGCCTTCCGCCCGCTGGGGAGGACCGGCCCCGCCGCCGCCGCCCCCCCGGCCCTGGCGACTCCCGCTCGCCCAACAGACAAGCGATGTGAAAACGCCGTCTCCCAGCCCGGCCCGGTGCCGGCTCACCTCGCTTTCCAACGTTGGCTCGAGCCGCCCGCTCGGCTCCGTCCGTACCAGCAGCACCGCTGTGCGGGACGAGCGCCGCCCCCTTCCGCTGTGCCGGGCGCCACCTTCCTCTCTTGGGGGAAAATGCGCCACCGGGGCCGCACGGCGCAGGCGCGGGCCGAGCCTCCTCCCCGCATTAGCATTCGGCACAGGGCCCGCCCCGTGGCGGCGGCCGCGCGCGGTGCGACCTGGGACGCGTAGTCCGTTACCGGCGCCCAGTAGCTCCTTCGGCCGGAAGGAGCCGCGGGGAAGAACTACATCGCCCATGATCCTCCGCGGCACCGGGACTCAGTTTCCATAGAAGTGGAGAAAAATGACGTCAGTATTTCCGACGCGGCGGCCAATGGGGTGCGGGAGAGGGCGGGCTCTGAGGGCCGGAGCCCAATGGAGGAGGCGGGGAGAGGGGCGTGTCCCGGCCCGGCCGCCCGTCAGTCAGTCTGTCTCGGTGCGGGAGGGGGAGGGGGACCGAGAGGCTCCGAGCCCAGCAGTCACCGCCGCCGCCGGGTCCGGGCGGGACGGATCGGATCGGCCCTGCCGAGCGCAGCAGCCGCCAGCAGAGCCGTTACGGAGCGCCGAGCGGGGGCACACAGCCGGTGTGACGGGGACCCGGAGCCGAGGAGAGGCTTCGCCCCGCTCCCTTCGCTCCCCCCCGCCCGGGGTCGGGGAGCAGCGGGCGGGCGCCGCGGAACAAAGGTAACGGCTCGGGGCTGCGGGCCGAGCGCCGCTCCCCGCCGATAGAGAGCGGGAGGCGGCGGGGGGGCGCGGGGCCGGGCCGCGACGGGGCGGGCGGGGGGAGGGGGACGGTTGTTTTTCTCCTCGCGGCGAGACTGCGGCGGGACGCAGCGGCTGTGGGGCCGGGTACAGCGAGCGGGGCCGCCTGGGCAGCCCCCCCCGTCCGCTCCCCTCACACACACACACACACACGCACCGCCGCTCCGTGTCCCCGCTGAGCAGGTCGGGCCCCTCTCTCCCCGCCCCCTCCCGGCCCCGCTCCCTTCTTTTCTTCTTCTTCCTTTTCTTCCCTGCCGCCGACGCTGCCGCGGCCCTCCCTCCCTGCCTCCCTCCCTCCCTCCGTCCTCCCCGGCCCCGGCCCGGAGTTGCGGCTGTTGCTCCCCAACTCCTGCGGCGGGCTCGGCGCCCCCCGTATGTACGAGGGGAATGGGGGGGGGGCGGGGAGGGACCGGGGCCGCAGCCCCCACAAAGCGGCGCCCCCCGGGGGGCCCTCCCCGCGGCCGCCCCTCCCGCACAATGGAGGAAGGGCCTCCCTTCCCCGCTCCCCGCCGCACAGTGCGCGTGTGGAGGGGCCGCGTCCCGGGGGGGACCTTCCCGCCGCTCGGGGCCCGCGGGGGGAGATCGGGGGGACCGTTGTTGTGGCAAGTTTCTTCTCCTCTGACAGAAATGGCGGCGGCGGAGAGCGGGGGGAGCCGCGCCGTGCGGGAGCGGCCGGGGCGGAGGGAGGGAGGGAAGGGGAGGGAGGGGGGACCGGGGAGCGGGGCGGCCCGGGGTTGGGGGGGGGGGACGGAGGAAGCCGTGGGGGCAGCCTCCGTCCCGCTGCCGTACCCCCGGTGCGAGCGGCCGGAGGGGCCCTCAGCGCTTTGTTTTAAATTCCAGGTCCGGCCTCGGCCGCTCAGCCCCCGCCGAGGGTTTTACCGCAGCCTGAGCTCATCATGAAGGTAACGCGGCCGCTCGTGTTGCGCCGGGAGCGGTTGGGGGGCGGGGGGAAGGGTTCGCTCGAGGTACGAGGAGAGGGGCCCTCCAGCCTGTTTGCGTCTGTGTGTCTGTCTGTCTGTCCGGGCCGCGGCACGGAGGGGCCGTTCTCCGCTCGGAGGAGAGCGAGGACATGGCTGCCGGGCCGCGCTGCGGGCGGAGCGGGGACGGTCACCCGGCCGAGAGAGAGCGGCGGGGCGGGGGAGAGCCGGGCACGGGGCCGCCTCACTTTGTGCTCCTTAATCGGAGTTGTGCTGAATGGACGAGCTCGGTGTCAGCGGGGAGGGTGCTTGGGAGAGGTTCTCCGCAGCGAAATGATCGCTGTAAGGTGCAGGTGGCTTTCAAACAGGTTCCGGGCTTCTTCTCTGTGCCGTGTGCTATTCACGTGCATCGCTGCTGCGCGTTCAGGGCTGTTTCTGTCTGACGCATCCGGCAAGTTGTATAGGAAACAAATCATACTGGTGGAATAGCGTGATTAACTCGGCATGGGAAAGATTGGTGTACCCCGAAGCAGGCTGTAACAGCTGCAGTTGTCGGGTTCCTGGCATTTTGCTGACGGTGTCTCGCTGCAATTGCTGTTGGTAGTACTGTCACACCGGGACCTGTAATCCAGATCCGGGTCCTGCCGGGCTGTGTTAAATCTTGCTTCAAACATCAGAATCTTAGAATTGTTACAGGTCTGTGATACATTGTCTTGCTGGTGTTTATTGAAACAAGGCAGTCTGTGTATAGGCTCTTGTGCTGTCGGAGTTGTGCTGCTGTCTGTGAATGTTATGTAAAATATGTGCGTAGAACTCTATTTGCTGCTGGAAATGGGAAGCGGTGCAGATCGTTTTAATTTCTGGATTGATCTGAGCCGCTGAGCAGCAAAGTGAGTCTTACTATAGAGCCGTTAAAGGTCCAGCATGCGGGTTTCCTTCTGCCTTTTTTATTTTTTCCACTTTGATGACTCAGTGTCAGTATATTTAAATATATATATATAATAACTAAGGTTGTAGCTGCACTCCCAATGCTTTTCCTTTAGCGAGCGCACAGGTCTCAAATCCTGCGTGCATCCTCCTCGTTAAAGTAAACTGTTGATGAATGTACAGCACCAGGCTGCCGATGGAGGAGCTTTCCAAATGTGGCTCAGTGCCTGCTTGGGTTGTAGGAGATGGAATCGGGAGGCAGCATAGGGAGCTTTTTCTTTTTTTTTCCCCTCCTCGGAAGGAAAAACACTTATTTAAATGACAGCTAAATTTACATACATTTCTAATATTCTTTTTCCATGTAAACAAATCCCACAGTTACCATAGAGATTAGACTCAGCTACTCTGGTTATAGAGCCGTATAAATGTAGAGAGAGAGCTGGGAGGATGAGGAGGTTGGATTGCAAGTGACAGCACAAAGTGCTGCGTGCAATAGCGATAGCGCCCACTTCAGCCAGGATCACACGTGTAGTAGCAAAGATTTCAAGCAGGAAATTCAGAAACCTGTTAGTTGTATATTAAAAATCAATCACACAAACAGCGTTCCCGGTGTGTTAATTCTTTGATAAGATTTCTGCTACTGTTGCATTTTTATTTCTTTAATTAAAATCTTGATGATTTCTGCCCGGGTGTTCAAATGCTGATGTGAAGTCTGTCATTTGTGTGTAGCTTTAAGTTTATATCCACTTGAGATAAGCGTAAGTGCTTTATTTGCTGTGCCATGTAACGTTAAGTGAGGTAATCTATAAGTCATTGTGTTGGAACTTTATTCACTTGTTACATTGAAACTTTAATGGAATTATTGCACAACAAAAACGTCTAAAATACAGCAGTGTTTCTGGGAGTGTTTTTTAAGATTTCAGTAATAATACAGTGCATCGTGGCTTAAATCTGCAGTTAATTTTCTAAGCTTGCAAGGGTATAAGTGAGTCTAATAAGAAGTGTTAAGAGAGCCTTAGGAAAGCTACTGGCTTTCTGATGGTGTCACCACAAAGTAACATTGACTGTAGTACACCAGTACTACAGCAGTACAGATACTGTTTGTTTAAATGGCTGTTTTTGCGTGCATTCATCTTTTAAGGTATTGGCAGTGTATGCCTCAAGGACACTTCAGCATAGAGAGAATGTAATGCTTTAAGGCCCAGCTGTAGTTTGAGACTGCTGACTGCACGCTGCCGCAGACTAGTCTGCACCACTGTTTGATTCCTGCCGAGGTCATTCTTTCAGGTGCGGAGGTTTTGTGTTCCTGCACGTGAAGCACTAGGACTGTGCTCCGAGTCTGTATCTTTGTCTCTTTGGGTGAACTTGAACAACTCATTTAGCTCCACAGAGTCATTTTTCTAATCTACATAGTATAGATAGAATGTTTATTGTGCTTTGTAAAGCACAGTGGGTATGTTTAGGAAGAGTGCCAAGTCATATTGATGGGAAGCTGTAAGTCACTCCTGCTCTTGTTTCAGAACCCTCTGACACAGCGGAGGGGTGCTGCTGCCCGCTAAGCCATTACCACCTCCAAAGCCACTGGCATAATTGTTCTCCCCACGGTAACCCAACTTAATCCAAGTAGATAAGGTCCCTTGTATAAATTAGTAACTTTATCCTATTAAGTAGTCCTGCCGTGGACTGCAAAGAACATTTGAAGGCGGTCTTAAAATATCTCAAAGTGTATCTTAAATGGAAACATACAGATCTTGGCATAATTGCACACAGTGTAGTTCTTTACATCATGGTTAGGATGATGATTATGATGATTTGTATTTTATAGTGAAGTTTTTTTTTCTTGATAAACTTATGTACTTTCTGCATAATGTCATCTGAAGCACGAAGTATGCTGTAGAAGCTTGTGGAATCATTGCAGAAGGTCTGGTTATTTAAAAGCTAATTGTATGCCACTCAATTACTACCTAATAAGTAGATTGCAAAATGCATATAAAAACATGATTCCAGCTCGTTTTATTTTCTTTACTGAAGTCAAGGAGTACATTTAAGATAAGCAGAGTCTCTGTCTTTAAAGAAACAGCTTCACTGTTGGCTTGTACTAAGAGCTATTGTAAATGCTCCTGAGATTTTTAATATCTACTATGATATTTGCTTGAGATTTAAATACATGAATGAAGGTGATGTACCTACAGTAGTTAAGAGTTCACTGCTGCCCGGTGATAAAAATAGTAACTGTCCCAGAAGCAAGAGTAATCCACTATGAATTAAGCGACCTGGGATGATGGCTTAAATGTTTTCTATGCTATTTGCACATTCAAGTTTTTCAGTTTGTGAAGTCTGAAATATTTAGTTATTGTAAATAAAAAATTACCTGGTGGCTCTAGGTGTTTGTGAGTGCTTGCTCAAGGCTGTTACACTGACAGGTGAAGGAAGCAATGCATTTGGTTTGTGGCGTGTTTTGTTTTTAATTCACCCTTCATTTACATTTTGGTTTCACTAGTATTCCTAGTGACCTCTCTAGCTCTGTGCAGAGATGGTTAGTGCACACTGATGCTGTAATCACTTTCCCTTTGAGCCAGGCAGTCTGCTGCTCTTGTTCCCTGCCAGAACGGCAGAGGACAAAAGTGAAGTATCTAGTAAATTTTTCAGTCTCCAATTTCCAACTTCACACACAAGTCAGCTGAAAGTCCTATTGCTCCTGCGTAGGCTTGAAACTAGTCATGGAATGTAGTGACCTTTCACTTTCTGGTTAACTAATTGAATTGCAGCAGAAAAGGACACTTGTAGCAGAGGACTACCTTGAGGTAGTTTTGTTTGTGCTGGAGGTATTCAAACAGGTAAGTCTTAAGACGTAGTTTTCCCCGTCATTTGTTTTAGAGCTGTGAAAACCGATCTTAAATTCTGTCCTGATGTTCCAGTTTGAACAAGTGATCAGAGGCAGTTATTGACTTCCTCATGCTTGCATAATTATGTAGAAAGGAAAGCAAACACCGCTTGCACCAAGTAATTACAAGTCATGTTGGAATAAACTAAGCTATTTTGAAATTGGATATTTGCACTTTAGAAATGCCAGTCTTAGTATATTTTACAGTGGTTAAATATCCTCGAAGTTTGGAATTCAAATGTGTGTGTTTAGTGTGTGTCTGTTCTGTAGCTGGATGTGTTGATAAGGAGTCCAAAGTTAATGAGACCACCTGGTGGAAAAAAAGGCTGTGAGACGGAGAAGACCGAAGTGGCAACAAAGTATGACAACTGGAGAGGTTGATTTGCTTGGATGATTATCTAGAAACTCGATGAAGGATTTTTGGATCAAGAGTCTCGTAGCAGCCAAATGGTTGTATCAGGATACTGACAAAGAAAAATGTTAGCAGCCGGAGTAATGGATGTGCGTATGTTCGCTCAGACGTTCTGGGGTGGTTACTCAATGCTCTTTGTAATCTTAAGCTGCAAGTGTTGCATGCATCTCGTGCAGAAGTATGCTGCGTGTGTATTTCTAAAGAAATGCTTCATTGTAGTTGAGATGTCTTTCAAAACAAATGCAATCTTTTTCATGTTTGGAGCTTTAAAAGCACCGTCAAACATTTAGTCCAAATGTTTCACTTGTCATGTAAAATGTTAAAAGTGTAAGAAATAGATTTTATGGGAAGAGACTGAGTTTAAGTTTACTTAGAACCCTAACACCATGCAGAGTCATTCACTTACTAGCTTATGTATCAGCTCTGTACTTGACAGTAGTTAACCTACTGAGAATTGCCATAGGATGTTCTCTGCAGCTCTAGCTACTAAGATGGGAGGTCTTTCAGCAATGCTGAAACAGTGTACAAATCTGAATGAGCACGGATCCTGAACTGCTCCGCAAAGACTGCTTAGAAGATTTCAAAATGCCTCCAGGGAGGTAAGGAAACTTGTTTAGTCCTATGCATAAAGTAAATGTTAGTGATTAAAAAGCGTTAAAATAATTGTTTTAAAAGATTTTGATGGAAAGCCATAACTTTTTAATTGGTTAACGTGGGGCGAGCACATGAGAGGATTTTTCAAGTATGGAAAAGACAGCAGGCCGCTTTGATATTCTGTCCTTAACAAGATGTGTATTTTCCTTCCAAACAATAGTTTGAAGCAGGGAAGAAATGCAATAAAGAGCTATTGTGTGTTTCTCCCTCTCTCTCTCTCTCTCTTTTTTTTTTTTTTTTTTTTCTCCAGCTTGGAAGCCAGCACATAAAGCAGTCATGACCTGTTTAGCAAGAAATGTTTGTAGGCAAGCTCTGGAAAGACAGCTGTGAGATTGTTAAAGCAGGGTGGTGGAGGGTGTCTCTGAGTTACCTGTGGAAAACTAGGGCTGATGTGATCAGCCTGTGTTATGTGTGACCACTGTGTGCCAGCACTATCCTGAATTAGTATATGTTAACTGTGATTGCTTATGGAGCTCTATTGTACATTCCCCTGACTTTGTGGGGGAGAACTGTGAAGGCTTTTCTTGCAAGCTAAGCAAAATGTTGAAGTGCCCAACTGTGAGGAGGCATTTGCCTTACTGTAGGGGTACCAATGTCTAGTTTATCCAAAGTTAGTGTTTGCTCCCATTGCTCGCCTTGAGGTAGTGTATGCTGTGCACTGTGAAGAGAGTATGTTCAGTGTGCTGAAGAAAAGACCTTCGGGCATTCCCAAATTAAGGGATTTGGTGTCTTTGGTGATTTCTTGGTGATTCATTTTTATGGTCCTAAGGTAGACTGAACCAGAATGAAATTACAGAATCACAGAATTGTAGGGGTTGGAAGGGACCTCTAGAGATCATCGAGTCCAACCCCCCTGCCAAAGCAGGTTCCCTACACCAGGTCACACAGGTAGGTGTCCAAGCGGGACTTGAATATTAATGTTAACTCAACAATCATCTGACGTATGCTGTTCAGTTACAGCAGATCCATGACCCCAGCGTTTGGACAGATAGTGAAAGGAGAGGAAAGAACCCAAACTGATACAAAGTAGCTTAAACTTCTCGTGAACATAGCTTCTGTTTCACCCCTCTGTAAACTTAGCAGTTCTAGTCATGAAGGTCAATATTCTGTAAGTTACCTGGATGTGAAATTTCCATAGTTTTTTTCTAGGCTTGCTTGCTAGCTAGAACGCTGCTCTTTTCTATAGGCTTGAAGTTCATGTCTTTTAGAAGGTGTTAAAAGACTGAATGAAATAGGTAATGTTCTTGGAAGGTAATGTAGAAAGCTGAATTCTGACATGAATGCTAATTTCTAGTTCAGAAGATGGAGAGCAAGTATTAGACGCAGAAGAAGAAAGCCTTATAAGTATTTTTATGGGTACTCCAACTTAAGCCTTATTTCCCTCTTTTCCCCACTTAAAAGTTCTTACTCAATGTTTGGAAAAGTTATCAATAATAATAATGGCTCCAGGCTTCCTTTTTTCCCTCCAATCTAGAGGATGAGTTGGTATATAATATTCTGAATTTATAAATGTATTTTTGTATTTATAAATAGAAAATTCTTATCCCGTAAAGGCAACAGTCTTCAGGGAACTAACATTTATGTTAAAGCATTCTGCCAATAGGTACTTTTGCCAGTGAACTGAAGAATGTGCTATCCTTATTCCTAATCAAGGCAGTCAGAAACAATAACCCGAGGAGGAATTATATCACTTTCCTTTTGATAAGGGAATAGAAGTCATACTTTTGATTCTCAGTATATGAAGAAAAGGCCCATATACTTGTGGGTAGATTAATGGAGGCTCAGTGGCAGGAATTATGCCAGCTGGAAAAGATAGGAGTAAGGTATGTGACACCTTCTGCTTATTACTATATACTTGATGTGAAAATTTCAGTGATAAATTTCATATCTTCCCTTTGAAGAACTGAAGTTTTTACTGAGCTTTTGTCTGGGATCCATCCCCTTTTCCCTCTTACTCACCCTCCTCACATTATTATTCGTTATTTACACTGGTCCTTCTAAGAGCAAGGAAGAGGAATTTGGCTTGAGCAAAATTCAGATCCAAATATATTTGCTAGAAGTCTTCAGGTGGTGATAAATAATGTAATAAGGAAGAATTTTGTTGATTTTTCATATTCTCTGATATGAAAAAGAAAAAAGCAAGTTTCAGTATGTGGCAGGGTGACCTGATCCACTGCGGTGATTTTTTTTTTTTTTTTCCCTTTAGATTTCCAGCCATTTTTACAATAGGAGACTGGTACTACCGAATTTCTTATTTATATATTTAAAATAGTCCAATTTCTGTTTTCCTAAAGATAGACATAGAATATGGTCTTCTAAGTTCACAAAGAGTGCTTTAAATTAAGTTATAATGGTAAAAGATAGACCTTGCAATATCTTGCATGTGTGTCAGTGGAAGAACATTAGCTTAATCTTTCTGTTAATGCTGTGACATGTAGGTTACTACTACTTAAGTTTTTTTTTTAATGAGAAATAATGAAGGCTTGAGATATTTTAGATATCAATAGTTGTTATACCAGTATTTCAGAATTCAGGGGTTTCTGATAGAATTGGTGTTTTCACTTTGTAATTTCTTTTGCTGTGCCGCTCATTGAGAAATAGATGATGTAGCATTAAACCAGTGTTAGCTCAAATACAATATCTGAACATAGGGGAAAAAATTAGGTACTTCATCTTTTTGCTTCCATACATTCAAAAGCAGTTCTGAAGACATGGCAATAACTTTATACATTTCTACTTTAATTTCACTGGAAGGTCGTCATGCTAAGCCTGGATTGGGGAAAATAGCATAGTACTTCAGCGTAAGTAGGAATGCATTGTAAGTTTAAAGTGTAGAGTACGGTGTGTACTGATATGTTGCAGCCTAGAACAGAGACAAAAATGAAGAAAGTCATTCCATTTAATTTCCATTTTGTGTCTGCAGACTCATTCTGAGGTGGTGTTGCAGAACTTTTTCAATGCACATGCAATTACCTGCAGGACGTGACTTGGGGGTAGCTGTGTGATGTTTCTGTCTTGTCAAGTGTTCATGCTTATCTTCCTGTGATGTTGGACACGTTAGGAGACATTTAAGTTTAGATTTGTTCCTTTACTTACAGATTACTAATAGTATGCCTTTTACATTCCTAAATATCGAGTAGTACAGAGGATGTTGTTGCCTGGTGACGGATGGTGTTATATACATGGGCTGGAAGGTAAAAATAATCTATTCTTGATCCATTTTGAAACAGATTTTCCAGCTGGAGTTGGTGTTTTAACTGTGTTCCCTGGAATAATGTAACGTCAGGTTCTGTGAAGTATTAGTATGGATACCGAATGTCTGGTTTCGGTAATTCATTCTTTTTTTGTTGATAGCCCTTTGGCTGCTGAACTGATATTCTGATTTCAGTTTACTTGGCCTCATGGTAGTCAGAATATATGGACATACTTCACTGCATTCACCTCTTAATTATTTAATACACTGACTTTTCTTGGGGAATACTGATTATATACTTGCATACATACACTTACTGGCATAGGGTGATTCAGATTTGTAGGGGTAAGTAAACTGAACTGGTTTAGTTACATTCTACCTAGAGAGAAAAAAAATGTCTTCTGATGAGAACATAATAATAGTGTATCAATAGAAGTGAAATGTGTGTATCCCCACATGACACACTGTTTTTTCCCATTGGCATTGTACATGGCATTAGTAGCATCTAGGTATCAACTTAGGTGATGGTGGGTTGGGCTTAGATGATATGAAGGTTGGTCTGGGATAGGGAATAAATGTTATGTACATATCAGTGTGTACTAATATATATGTATTCGTATCTGTTCGGTATTGCTGAGTTCAGTTCATAGGTACACATACAACACTTTGCATTAAAGTATAAGACGATTCTACTCTTTTCTGCCTGGAATACCCTGCTGCACAACAGCTCTTAACTGAATATTTGAAATGGTGTAATAAAATCTTAATTATGGTCTGACAATAAACTTCAAGAATAGCATCTATGGTGTGGAATAAAAGTAGTTCACGACACTTGAGATGGTCTGATCAAGTTGCTCTAGATGTGTGTACTGTATTTACTTAGTTGGAGTTCTACAGAAGCAAACAGGCTTCTGTTATCATGATAGAAACATCAGAAAAGGAGAAAGCAGTGAGCCATAAGACTCAGCTCCACACATCTCCACATACAGTTCCAGAGGTTTGCTGTGTTACTGCTGTAGTTGCATAATTCTTATGATGCTTGCTCAAAATTCAAGTTGCAAATAAACAACAAATACACTTCAGTAGCTGAATGCTGTCCATAAACACCCTGTGTTCACAAGAAAACTTTGTCTCAAAGGAACTGCAACCTCTTTTCTTGTCTGGCAGTTTCTCTTCATGCAGCTTTCTCAACCGCTGAAGGAGCATTCCAGCCAAGCTCACAAATGAGAACATCAGCTGCTTGGAAAACAATTATTAAAATAGTTACTAATAATTTAATTGACGTACACTGCTGATATCATAATGTACTGACTTGAGGGATATGTGTGTATCGAATTCTGCATTCTCCCAGGCAGCAGGGGGAGGCCTTCTGGGAGGCCTTCTGTTGAACTTCTGAGGCCGGGGAGGTTTGGGTGGGTAGTAACAATAAAAGTGCTGAGATACAGTGTATTTGGATAGAGTTTTTTTTTCCCTGTCACTTCAGTAATCTTAAGTGTTACTTTTTGAAAAGAGGCTAAAAAGGAAAATGAAGGTTTTAGTATAAGAGGCTTAAAGACTTTTAATAAATAACTGGGCTTTACAGAGTAGCTTCAGTGTGTCTGAAAGTGGTGCATATAATATTATACCGTCTATGCAAGTTCAAAAATATTACTGTTTACTCCTTAGTACATTGAAGAGTTTTGTGGAATCACAGCAAGGATCTTTCCTTAAATAGCTGCTCTCGGGAAATGGCTGACATTAGTCACGGGCTAAGCCAGCTGAAGATGGTTTGGAAACAGGTGCAGCAATGGGTAGCCAAAGAAACTGAAGCATTCTGGGTAGCTAAATTAGATAAAAGGTATGAAACCTGTGCTTTAGGTCCTTCAAGATGTTGACTTTTAGAAGGTAATATAGCTTAATACTAGCTGTATGAACTGTTCACTCAGTGCTAAGGTGGAATTCTCATTTTCTGTGTAGCCTGCTGATGTCTAAAATATGTTAAAGCTATTCAAAAATATGCGCTACTTGATGATTTTCTTTTTAGACTTGCCTTCAAGTGGTTAATTATTTTTCTTTTTTTAGTATCTATGTTACTTTTAATGTACATATTCTTATTTCTCTACAGGTATTTTACTGATGTAGAATTCTTGGATGGGTTTTCAAATAGTAGAAGTTAGTAAAACAGGAAAGGCTTGCATCCTTGATTTGGATATTGCTGTGTTGGTTATATTTAGCTTCTTTTTGAAACCTCAAATCTCCTTTCACAAGCCTGGAGTTTGAATATTGAGCTCTTTACATTTAGATGGAGAACTTCCTCTGTCTGGAAGACAAATACTGTTGTGGAGAGATATAAAAAGAGAAACAAGCAACTTTTGTTTTGCTGATAATATCCTTGTTACCAGTAAAGCAAGTCTGCTTTGTCAGTACTGTTTTCAGAAAGTGTATTGAGATGTGTGAAGAGTTTATACATGTGCTTATTCTTATTAGATTCCTGCAAGTTGTGAGTTGTGTTCCTACAAGTTTGGAAACAGTAAATAACTCTAAGGTTTTCTATGAGGGAGGAGGGCCAAAAATAAAAACTACAGACTTAGTATTTCAGTTATATTTTCTTTTTACCCCTGTAAAGTTGTGCTGAGTTACGTATGTTTAATGAAGGAAGGCATGGATCTTGTTTCTATTGGTACAGGTGAAGCAGGTTATGCAGACGACTTGTGTGGATGTCTACTTCCAGAAGCCTTGTCACAGAGCTTGGTAGCTGGATTTGAAATTATGGCTGGCTTTTCTATGTTCTGAATTTCCCTGTCTGTGTGCTAATTTCCTTTGTGAGGGTGACAACACTTGAGACACCAGCAGTACTGATATTGGCCAGAGCTGTGGCCTCTGAAATGTTTAAGTCAGTATTTGTGTTCATTGAACTCCAGTATCATTCATGAGGTGAAATATGTGTGAGATGAATTCAGCTTATTTGGAACGTTTTTTCGAGATTTGAAGGCAGCTTAATTCACTCTGAAACGGATGTGGATACAGAAATAGTTTCTAATCCCCATATAAGCAGTGTATTTAAAGGGTTGTAGGAAGTGTTAGTGCTGTGTGTAAGTCACTGTGGGTAGCTCTTGTTTCATCATAGAGGTCACACAACTGACCAATGGTAGAAGTAAGCATTATTGAGGTCTGGGGAGAAATGTTTTTCTCTTGGCTGTTTAAATTGACTGTGTTGAGATCTGTGCTCAAAGAACATGCCAGATAAGAAGCAGATCATTGGGGTGTAATCCCGATGAAGTGAAACACTGATAACCCAATTAAGGAGCACAGCATCTTTGTAGGAAACTGGACTGAGGGAGGCATGAAAAAAGTTGTATTTTGAGATGGTCTTGATTCTTTCCTTAGACTCACATGGAAGCAAAGTTTGAAATTTGATTCATTTGGATAAGTTAATCTGTAGGAGATTATTCTTTTTTTCTCATAGCATGGGTTGTAATTTTCACAATTTTTAAGAGGTTGTTGTTAAGTACTTAACAAACTTCTGTGCTGTCCCAGCTAAGCTACTTCCAGTGCCCAACTTACTTAACACATATATATATTCTGCCAAGTTGCAGGTATGTCAACGGTGGCCCAAGAGATGCTGGTTTTCAAAAGGCATTAGTGGACTTAAGAGGAAATAAAATTATTTCTTTATTCTTCCAGGCTCTGGCAGTTGGTTATGTGGTTATACAGCTACGCTCTTAACTCATCTACTCTCTACTCTTCTTGACTGGGAGCCTGCCCAACTGTTGTTAAGTAGCAGCAGGCTGAACTGGGTTTGAATCTGTGTCAGTGCTGCTTGGGCACTTTAGAATAGAGCACATATGTGTAGTCATGCTTGTATTTCACTTGTCTTCAGCTTTGCTTGTACCCAGTTGCAAAAGCTGTCTTCTGAATGTCTTAAAGCAGTGGTTTCCAACCAGTTGTCTGCAGGTGCTTGGTGTTCTGCTGAAGTTCTGTACTAGTAATCTGTGAAGTTGAAGATATAGCTAGGTCTGTTTGTTATTTAGGAGCCTATAGCTCTTAAAACTTGAAAGTGAAGCTGAGCACTGTATGTTGAAGTTATTTTGAACTTTGTCTAATGCAATTGTCCTTTTGTAGCTGGAATTACTTAGGTTTATTTCTGCCCATTCTATGTATGAGGTGGTAGGTACCTTACATTTCTATCCCCCTCATTTTTGCTGGGAGAAGCAGCTGAGGAATTATTCAGCTGTTTTGAAAGATGTAATATCTTCCCTTCTAGATACAGATACTTCTCTGTTTTGTAGCAGGGCTTACAGACTGTTCTAGGGTGTACTCCAGAAATCATAAAAAGATGGGTATCGTCTCTTAATGTAAGTATCCAGCTTAAGGTGCTGCTGCTGTTTTCTATGTGTGTAGTTAATGTGTGCCAGTTGTATCCTAGCTAATGTGATTTTAAATGAAATACTCATTTCTTAGAAAAATAATCCTCTTCATGGGAAGCTTGGAGATAATTTTATTATTTTTTTAATGTAAAAGGAGAAAAATCATAGGAAAGGATGGTCTGCAGAATTCACTAAGATATAAATCAAGAATGTAAATCACCAAATACCTGGAATCAGTAATTAAAATATTGAAGGAAGACTCTTATGTAGCTTATGTAATGTTGTGAGCTCTTGTGTTTTGTGGAGGTCTTTCTATTGTAAAAGCATTTGTGAAATTGAAAGTCTTGTGATAATGTGCTGGACCTAGGACAGAAATAGTGAGGCTGCACTTGTTTGGACAGCAGGAATATGCCATAGGCATGCAGTTGTTTAACAGTGTGAATGTTTTCCCCCTGGCTGGAAGGAGGCAAGAAGACTCAATTTTGTTGCTTGCTTCATCTCTAAAGTCCTGCCTCTGACACAACTGAGGATTCTATGTGCTAACAGGATATAAAAAGAAATGTCTTTTGGGGAAACAGGCTGCTGAAGCCTTCACTTTGAGTTGAGGAAGAAGGATTGCTGTCTGAGCTCACAAACCATACCATACAGATATGCCTATAATGAATAGTGCTTTTAATATCCACATGCCAAAGCTTACACTGCAAAAGTAATAGTGGTCAAGGTGGTATCTATTTATATACCTCCCCACATGTGGGTATATGTTTTAATATATAGAATATCAGCCATTAACTGTATTTCTTTTAAAGGTTCTTGCTTGCTAATTTGCCTTTGAATTTTATTTCAGGTTTTTTCAGTTGTGTTAGTGGCTTAAAAATGCCCATCTGCAGCAAAGGGAATTCTAGGAAAGCCAAATAGAAGGGCTAAGTATTTTAAAGCCAAAATATTGCACTCTCAGTGTAGTAGTTGTTTTATCCAAATGAGATGTACTTCGTTAGCTCTTGAGTAACTTTTTCCTCTGGAGACTGAAGTGTAGCAGGTTATTGACTAGAATACAAGGCCAGTGCAGATCAGAAGTGAAGATCTGCCAAAATGTTCTGAAAAAGGATTCAGTTACACTGAAACTTAAGGAAAAGCCCAGGGATTAGTTTGTGTTTAGTTGAATTCAAAGATCTTCCAAAACCCAAAACAAATGAAAAATACTTGAGTTTGGCTGGTTTGCGAACTAAAATCTTAAGTTATTGCTGGCACTGAGCTCGAAAGGGAGTCTGTTGGTCTGTGTGTGCTAGATTGACTGAAGTGAATGAGGAAATTTGAGGACGGTTCTATAGAGCTAATGAGAGGAAAGTGAAGCAGGGACTGCTGTGAGTGTTCTCAAGTGCATCTTCAGGCCCTGTGGCATCTGTTTGATGGGTCTTACTGAATCGGAGCCATGTACTTGATCTGAGATGTAAATCACCTGTTTAGAGGAAAAAGAAGAGGAAAGCGAAAATCAAGTTTGTGGTAAGAATAACTTCTTCCTGTAGGTAAGATATCTTTGTGCTGTGTGCTTTTGATCTAATATTAGTCTGAAATGGGAACTTAGATATATCTCCACTGAACCCTGCAGAAGAAACCAGATGCAGGAAGTGTAACTGACTCAATGACTTGTAGTGTAGTCTTCCTTTAGTTGTTTGGTTGCTTTATTTATTTACCGTAGTAGCAGTGTTGGCCACGGTCTCTGTGCTTGTGTGGGAGGAGGTCTGGGAGCCATATTCCTGGAGCTGTTGTATGTTTCTGTGTGCACATGCTGTGTCACTGGGTGTTAAGGGGTTGCCCAGGGTAAAAACATACAGAACTCAGGACATACTTGAATGAATGTTTTCTCATAGTTTTGATTTCTTTGACTGTTAATGGAAGTAATCTGAAACCAAAGCTTTCTGGATCCAGTGCACTTGTGTGTCTTTTATTCGTGTTGAAACTCAGTGGAATGGAGCTCTGTCCTTCCCTGTGCCAGGCAGTGACTTGTCCTGATGCTTACCCAGACTCTGGAGAGTTTTATTGCTCTTCTGTAGAGCACGACTCCTGGATTGCCTTCTAAAGATTGTCTCAATGCTGATCATCACCTTGGTAGTTCTGTAGTGCGCTCATTAAACTTGATACATCCGAAATGTCAGTTGAGACAGTGTTATTTTTGACAGGACTGGTTCTATTTGTTAACGGATAAAGTTGAGTTACTATTTAGTGAGAAATCCTGAAACTTCTG
This sequence comes from Coturnix japonica, assembly GCF_054131305.1. Classification (NCBI taxonomy): domain Eukaryota; kingdom Metazoa; phylum Chordata; class Aves; order Galliformes; family Phasianidae; genus Coturnix; species Coturnix japonica. Next base: position 37,170,542 of record NC_140665.1, read on the forward strand.
AAGTTCCTTTTGAAATCAATTCTTGGTTTATTCTGGGCTCATTATTTTACAAAACAAGGTAATAAAATGGATGTATTTGCTTCTGTAATACAACAATAACAGTGCTTTGCCACTTCCCTGCTAAAACAACAGCAGAATCAACACTCAGTCTGTTCCCCCAGCCCGCTCAGTTGAATCAATATTTCTCATCTGAAAAAAGAAGTTTCCCTGGAAAAGCTAATGCCTGCTTTGTTTGCAAATAGTGAGCAATGGATATAAAACTTAACGTAAACTGTTATTTTGAATGCTGTCCAAGTAGATTAGACTTTGAATACAAACTTACATTTGACCTTGTGTGTACTTTAGCACTGAAGCACTTTCAGTTTAAAGCCACTTTTAAACCATTTAGTGGCGATGTTGGTCTGGAAACTGGTTGTTGGATGCCCAGATCTCTAACTTGCACTGGAAGATGCAACTGGAAAATTCACTGTAGTCTTTGATTAAAGGAGCTGATGCAGAAGGGAGGATGGAAAACGAATGGCCTTATCCGCATGCCTGTGAGTTTGGGAGCATCAAGGCCTTCCCCTTTTTACACTCCCAAGGTGTTAATGCAACTCTCAGATGAGACATGAAGCAGCAGGCCTTCACTAAGGGTTTGTGTGAGCTTGTAATCCTCCACCCCCTCAGGTTTTCTACCTGAACAGGGAACAAACTACAATGGCAGCAGGTAACACCTGTCAGAAACTCTGGCTTAAAAATTTTCAATTGTTACTTCTTCTAGTTTTTGTTTTTACTTCTCCTCAACTAGGTTAGAAATTGTGGAGTCCGTCACAGCGTACCTGGCTTTAAGAATAAAGGACTGAATTGGCTTAACTCTTTTTACCTAGCTGCTTTTCTGATACTGTGTTATGACCAGAAGTACGTCCTGATGTTACCAGGAGCAGAGAAGAAAAGGAATGCAACTTGCTTTCACAACAATTCTGCTGCATCAGATTTCTAAAATAAAGAAGCCCTACACTGTTGTGCCAGTTAGGTCTTGAAACTTACACTTTCAGAAGTTTCCCATTGCTTCTCTAATGTTTAGACCTGTTGTATTGCTTCACTATTTGTTGTTTTACTTTGTCAGCTCATACATGTCTACATGAGACAAATGAATATTTAGCTACTTACATAGGTAGTTGCATATTTGGGTTGCAAGTGTACCAAAAGCTCCCTATGTTAGTCATTTTTTTGCTTTAAAATCACAGATTCCATTTTCTTTAATAACGCCTATTTTTCTTCTCTCATGAGTTTAACTAAAGGGCCTATTCTATGCTTTTAAAAGGTAAGGCATTATGACTGTTACAATTTCAGAAACCTAATAAGAATCTGTACTAAGTACAAGGTATGTTGTTTATTTATTATTTTTTTTGTAAGTACTAAGAAAAATGCATTCTGAAATTCTAACCCATGATAATGGGATGCCTTTGAGACTAAGCAACCACAGCTGTATTAGCCCCAAGATTGCGGGATTTCAGAGCAGTGAATATGGGGACCAGGCAGCCGGCTTTGGCCTAGATAATTTGTTGAGAGGAAGTGGGGGACTGGCTGCAACAGTTTGGTTGTTGAAAGTGAAGAAGCGAACAGATTGTTGCTCAGCAGAGTTGTGTACAGTGTATTTTTAAAATTAGTATTATGATAATTAAGCGGAGCTCTAAACAGACAAAACTGTGTGTGTGCTTCCTGTCTGTCTGAGACATCACACAAGTGCCTGGGGGTGGCAGGATGAGTTTTGACACACATCAGCACATATCAGAAGTGGTAAAGCTGGCATTTCTTCTGCTGCAGAAGGATGGAATGGATTTTCCTGATAGTTTTGATTGGCCTTTTAGTACAAAATGTAAATTATACAATCTTTAAAAGCGCTGCTAACTCTTCAGAGGCTCCTCCTGTTCAGTAGCTGCCTTTACTGCGATATTTTGATTATCAGAGTGTTTTGATGAGTCAGAATTTGAGTGTCAATAACCACAGTGTCTGTTTGAATTACTACTTTGAGCTTTACTTGCTCAGTCCTTGAACATGTATTTCTACTAAGTCTGTTGATTTAAAGCCTTGAAGATGTGGAATATTTTTTTCATCCCTTGTGATCCCTTCAAGTACCTAGTTGCAAAAAAATATTAGCTTCCTTTTGTAAACCCAAAAGCTTTGTTCATCCTGAAGCCATGGGATTTTGTAACCTCTTAGATGGCAAAATGAAGGAACCTTCCAGCATTGCTTCTTTGCTGTGTGATGAGAGAGGAGAGGCACTATAGGCTGAACCATGCGGGGCTGCAGCTGGCTGAACTGTGGGTGTTTGTGGTGCTCTGAAGAAGCTGGGGCACTGCAGAAGTCTCTTCTGCCCTATGAACATGCACTAGGTGCTTGGCTGCTGGGCAGAAAGAGGGCTGCGCAGGTACATGGATCCATTAGGCAGATATCTGTTAGGTGTATAGCACAAAACCTGTCTGCATGTATGTGGAGCTTCTGTGGGCACTTCACTGCCTTTGGGGTGGTGATGCCCATGTTCTGCTGTAGCCTCAGTCCAGTGGAGCCACAAACTAGGTGCTGTATTCAATGAGGCGAAGTCCCTGGGGTGGAGGGTTCAGAACTTCGTGCTGGCTACCTTTTAATCTAAGTCTTGGTGTCTGAGATTGAAGACAGCCAACAGGCTGAGCTGGGGAGCCATCAACAGCCAGCACACTTGCTAGAGTTTCATGGCATGGTATGTGCCACATTAGCAGTTTGCTGCTATTGCAACTGGAATGTGCTGCATCCTATTTCCTCCTCCTCTCGGGGGCAGTTCTGGGGAATAAAGTAGCCAAAAATAAATGGAATGTGAGGCAATACCATAGGCTTGCCAAAATGGCGAATCTCTCTCTACAAAGTAAAAAACCATTTGTAAAGGGTGAAAGGGTCTGTTAGCTTCTTTTGCTAGCAGTTAGGTTGTGTCTGATTTTGGGCACTGAACTTCAGGAAAGATGTGAGATAATTTGAACAGATTCCAGAGGAAAGCAATTAGAGATATGAAGTGCCTAAGAAATAAGGGCTGTAATTAAAATGTTCACAGTAACTTGCTGTTTTGTTTTGAGAGATGGGATTACTCTAAGGAATGGCATCTTTTGAAATGTGGAAGCTGCAGAGAAAGTAAAAGCACACTGCTCTCCGTATGCAGTATTGATAAGACAAATAACAGCAGCCAAGGAAATTTAGATGAGATGGTACAGAAAACTGTATAATCACTGGAATATATTGCCTACAGAGAGTATGGTGTATTCACCCTTGAGTTTAAGAATAGATTTGACAGACATCTGTTATGAATAATACAGTTAAAATTATCCTGCCTTGAGGAATGGCCTTTATAACCTTTTATGTGTAATTAAGTTTGTTTGGTGTTGCCAAGGATCTCATCCATCTGAACTTACTCTTCAATAAATTGGTTAGATTAAGTTATTTTGGTCTCCCTGTAGATATTTTCTAAACTGATTTTCATAGTTTCTCCTTGAATGACCTGTCCCTGACCAGAAAGTTTACATGAAACGATTGGGCAGCAGCTGATGCAGTGTGATAGGCAGGAGATACAGATTTTCACTTTAAAATTCCTGGTGTTGCTGTATACACAACTGCACGCGAGCAGCTACTGGAAGCACGGTAGTATAAAAAGGCCATCTGCTATGAACACGGCTTGTCAGAGTAACCAAAGTGTGCTGGCTGTCTACACATTCTTAGTTTGTGAATGTTAGGCTTTGATGGGTGGATCTATAATTTGCCAGATAACCTGTCTTTAGGATTGCTTTCTAATCAGTAAGAAAGAATTGCTGAATCTTCACTTGTTCATATTAGGACTTTTTTTGTGTTAGCTGACAGTTGCATGTAGCTTTGACACCGCTTCTGGTGCTCGTTTGTCATTCTCAGAGTTAGCAATAATGGCAACACCACAATAAAAATGCAACGTGAATCTTCAGCTGAGTAAGTCAACAATGTGTTATTCTGTGACTGTTTTTTTTCTTTAAATGTGATATGTAAAAAACCCAAACTGTGTACTGATTTACAGATCAGCTCCAGCCATGATTTGTACCAGCTGTATTTTCATGTGAACTATACAGTGTAGCATCTTAAAGCAGATTTCATAATATAATTTTATCAAAACATCCTTAAACGGTATAAAACTAAGGAAATGGTGGCTGTAGTTAGTGCATTCACTTGGATCGGTGCTCTAGAAATCTCCTTCTGCTGGTGTTTTTTGCATTAGCAGTGTATGCTGTCCCTTCAACTTTGTCTTTCTGTTCTAAGTTATGATTAAAAGTAATTCCCCACACTTTTTCTTCCCAGTGATTTGGACAGAAGAGTTGCTGTAAGTATGTAAATAAGCTGAGGCGAGAAGTTTTCTTTTGCTTGAAGAAAAGGAAGTTGTGGTTTATGGTCGTCTTAAGGCTCCATTTTTCAGTTTGTTATGAATTTGTTCCTGAAGGTTTAGACTACAGAAAATATTTTAGAAGTAGATGATAATAAACAGAAGCTTAATATAGTACAGTTACAATGGAATGCTTCTTCCTCCAACCCCCCCAACACACACAACATGAGGATCTGATTTTTTAATTCCTATTTACCATTCTTATTTCTGATATCAGTTTCAATGTTCCTGTTTTTAACTGAAAACATTGTCATCTTTTTTTTTTCCATAAACAAGTGTCTGTGTTTTCATCTTATTTTGAACGGGTGTGCTGTGCAATACAATCGGCTCCTTTCACACTTAGAGATTTTACCGTTCTTTATGGTTTTGCACTGAATTTTTAAGAACTACTTATGAAAAATAAAATAATTATGTTATCTTTGACTGGAAATAGGTTGGCAAAGAAGTAACTTTATTGTTTGCTTTGAAAGCTGGACATTTCAGCTTTCATGTAGTCCTATACTAGTCCCTTCATTATTTTGCTCTGAGAGTCTGCGTTGTTTCTTTTGAAACCATCAGGTATTTGCTCCAGTCAATTTGGAACATGAACGCATCATTAGCTTCTCTTCTTTACAATCCTTTGAAACATACTTAGTTTTCCACACCGAGCAGCATTTCCAGATAGATTTATGGCATGCTTTTAAAAGTGAGGCAAGTTGTCCAGACCTGGTAAATTTAAACAGTGCTGTGAAGCTTTATCTGAAGCTTTTGAATCTTAGTTTAAAAGTGCTTCTCTCAGGAGAGATCCAAATTAGTATTCAAATACAAGGCAGATAACAAGGACAACCTTATTAGATTATTTTAACAAATGTATCATGGATACATACATATTTACTTAAATGCCTTCAGATATCTAGCAACTTATAGTTTTAAGACCCCACTCCAAAATCAAAGAGACCAAAGCGATGGAATTACTAGTTTGATAGAAATCCAGCTTTACACGAATAAGCAACAATAATAAAAACCCATTTTGCATTTGAAACAGATACGTTGGGTAGAAAGGGAGTATTGCCTGTTGTTACTGGATTGAACCTCTTGTTGTGGGTCACTAGGTCCTTCATGATCATAGAACCTGTAAATCTTTGCCAGATGGCCCATTTTTAGTTGGAGAGGAATATCAGCTTTTGTGCCTTTTGAAGCCTTTCAGAACTCGGAATAAGCCAGCCATGGAGCTAATGTAGCTGGAGAATTGCAAATAAAGCAAATATCCCCTTTACACCTGTAAAGAACTCTAAAAACTGTCAGAAGTTGGTTTATGACTTCAGACATCTGGCCGCTAGCTTCTGTTAGTTTCCAACTTCAATAAAAGCATGAAAAAAACCTTATGCCACAATTATGGTATGTTTGCAACTGGTGAGGTGTTACGTGAAGCTTCCTGACCATTTTCCAATGGAAACTGGAACTGAATTTTGCTACAAAAAGCCTCCTTTCCTCCCCTTGGATTTGCAGGTGTTCAGTTTGATCAGGATGTTCCCAGCTTAATTTGGATTAGCGAGCTGAACATTGAGAGCACTGAATAATGCTTCTTCATAAACTTCTTAATTAGTAGCTTTGGCCTTTCTGTGATCCGTACAATGGCATCAAAGCAATGGAGCCTGGTTCTGATTGGCAGTCAGAGGTAAATTTGCTTGAAATTATGCTTTCGTGGAATAGTCTTTTCATATGAGAAACCATCAGTGTACGCCTTTCTGTGCTGCACTTTGTGAATGTACAGAAAAATTAATCTTGCTTCCTGTTGCAGTGCCCTCATTTCTGGGAGGCAGAGGATGGGTTATTTGGCTTAAGAATTAAACACTGCTCCTAAATAATATGTTATTCCTGTGTGTCTGCTCTTGCCGTGAAGCTGTGTGTCCTCCTAAACCACAACAGGTTGAGCTGTAAGTGAGAAGTTACATCCGTAATTGCACTGAGTAATTTTGTTTATTAAGAGACTGATTCTGCAGTGTGTGGGCAGAGCTCTGCTACCGGGTGGAACTTCAGGCAGTCTGCAAACGTTGAAGTTAATAATCTTAGTAATAATCTTTATTGAAGTTAAGTATCTTAGCAATTGGGGTGAAAGTGTTTTAATGGTTTCTTTGTAGATCTCTCTCCCTCTCCGGTTTTCATTAAAGTAGTTCTTTAGAGCTTGTCTAGGAGATGTTGGATTTACCCTGTTCCTCCCCTAAATCGGTGCTCTTTTAACATCTGAATGTTTTCAAGCCATTATTGTCCCCAGATGTTCAGAACCTCCCTTGAACGGCTTTAGGGTGGGTGTTAATGCTTCACTACAGCATGGGAGCTGAAGTTCTGAACCAGGTGCAGCTTGTGCTGTCCGTGAGAAGACAGGTGGAAGGGCCTGGCTAAATGTTCCCTGCAGTGGTGGGGTATGGCTGCTTGGCTGTCTTTAAAGCCAATCTGTGGGACTGAGGAAGATTCTAATTGGAACAGTAAAAGCTGCGAGGGTTCTGCTTGCAGACTGGGTGCTTCCATCTCACTACTGTCTTGACTCAAGAGTTCTCCGAGCTGTGGACGTACCCTGAGCTTTGAATGGTTAATGGGAGGTAGCAGTCTCGGCTTTGCAAACCTTGTTCATGTGAGAGACAAAGGGAAGGTACAGGCTCAGTTTGTTCTTTGCATGAGGATCTGAAAGCAGTCCTGCAGGCTTTCCTACTAAGCATGTCTGCCGTGTTTCTAGATTGAATGCTTAATCTTGTTTTCATGTGGTTTACTTGGAACATCCTGTGTGTGGTGCAGAGGAATACAGATTAGGAGACGGAGTAATGTATTCACACGCTGCATTAGAAGCACTTAGGGCCAGAGGACAATGTAAAGCAGCTTCAGCGGCTGCGGCGCGGCACGACGGGCTTCACAAAGGAGTTGAATATAGCAGCACAGCTGAAAGGGGAGGCGTGAGGATCATTTCATCCCACGTAGCTGGAAAATGGCTAGAAAAACACGGAAAGCCGACCTCTTTAGAAGCATTAAAAGGTACGTAAAAACATGATACTGCCATCTACAATTCTAATTTTCAACTGTTCATCGTGAAACGTTCCGGAGGCAGCGCTGATGGTGCGGTGCGGGCAGCTGCATCCCCCCTCCGGGTACGGCGTGCGGAGACCGCGCGGCCCGTCGCCGTGCCCCGGGGCCCTGCAGGCGCGGCCGGCCCCGCCTGCGGCTTTGCCAGGCAATCTCCTTACGGGGCCGAATTTAGTCTCGCGGCAATCCGCGCATAATCTGCCGCGGCCCGGCCGCTGGCTCGGCCGAGCGGAAACTTCTGGCAGCTCGGCGGCGCGGCTCCTCCTCTCGGCGCCGCGCTGAGGGCCGCTAGGCCCGCCCGCCTCCGCCGTACCGCGCCGCACCTGCGGGCCCGAGCGGGGCAGGGCGCCCCCTTAGCGGCTGGCGGCGGGACCCTGCGCTGCTGGGCGTGGAAGTGAGCGCGCCTATGCTTCATCCTGCCCCAGCTCAATGGCGTTCCGAGATGATGTAGAGACGTGCGAACGCGGAGGGAGGGAGCATGCCCTGGGGGGGGAGGGGGGGTTAATTCTTGGGTTTCCGTCTTAGCAAAATGTTATTGACGGTTTCTATCGTAAGCTGCTGAGAAGGCAGTTCTTATCTATAGCTTACAAAACGCAGGAGTTTATGTCTGGATGTAGAAGGAAACTCAGGTGAGACTGCTTCACGACAAAATGAAGGTAGAGACTGCATGTCAGGTTGAATATTACAAAGAATCTCTTCCCAGAAAGAGTGATGAGGTGGTGGAGTCACCACCCCTGGAGGTGTTCAAGGGAAGGGTAGGTGTAGGACTTAGGGATATGGCCTAGTGGACAGTACTGGTCATAGATGGATGGTTGCACTAGAAGATCTTAGCAGTCTTTTCCAACCTTTTTCATTCAGTAATGCTATCCCAAAGGTCCTGGACCAGTACTGTAGTGAGACCAGCAATTGTCTCAAAATGAAGCCTTTGGTACTTCTAAGAAGCTCAGAACTTTGTGCTTTACAGCTCCCAGTGCTGTCTCCCCCTTCCCCTCAGAGGTGGTTGCAGTGCTTGCAGAGAGAATCTCAGTGTGCTCCAAGATGAGTGAGCCGTGTTCTCAGATTTCAGCTGCATTTTAACATGATGAAAAGCAAAGAAAGAATAAAAGCAAATCGTGCCAAAGCACGTCAAAATTAAATGGGCAAAGATGCATTCAGTGTGAGTGTAAGGATATCTATTAAGTGACGTAAACACAAAGAGAAGGAATAACATAAAAGTAAAAATAGCTGTATACTTATTTTTAATCTCTGTCTAATTTTGGTGGAATTGACTAAAACCTGTTTGAGAACAGGTGACTCATTTAGAGATGGTGAAAATAACAACGCTGCCATCAGGAATTACATGAAATGAATGCCAGACTTTGATTGCTGCTGTTTGCATTCCTTGTTTGTGTTCTCTGATGCATCCCATCTCTCTAGTTGTTTTAGCCTACAAACTTACACTTGTAAATACCTATGAATCCCACGGAAGGGGCTAACTGTTTTTAAAAGTAACTTTGGAAGTTTTAGGCCAGGGATTTAAATGAACTTCAGTGATAGAAATAGAGCTAATTTCTTCCAGATGTTCATTCTTCAAATGAATATTCTTTTTGGAGAAGCGTTTCAAAATAAGCCAGAGTAATAACAAATTAATCAATACTGTTATTGAATAATCTCATTATAAAAGGAATTTGAAATCCTATTTTAAAGTATGCTGATGGCTGTGGAGTTGTTTCTTCTTCTATTACAAACTTCCTAACCAAGGCCAGAGCTTCAGATTGTCTCGCTTCTGCCTTTTAATTAAGGTTCAGGAGTGACTGTCTTGTTTCTGCTTTTTTAATTAAGTTTCAGAAGTAGTGAAGAATAACTATTCCTTATTTTCTATAACCTGAACCTAATGTTAGATCCATCCTTGGGATCATTTGATTGTCTGTATAGGGAAGCGTAGACAGGTACTGACACAATGAACTCACAGTGCTTGCTGGTTGGAGGTCTCAAGCAAAGTGTATCCATGCAGACCCAGATTAGATCTGTCTATTTAAAAATAATACTTTGTGCTTCCTTCTGACCCTTGGGAGATCAACCAACATGAAGCGCTTAGCAACACTGTAGTGTTGAGGAGTTTCTATGCTTAAAAGTGAAGGAGAACAGGAGAAAGCTCCCTTCCTAGGGCATTCTTTACTTAGCAAGAGAACCTGTGGCTATTTTCCCCATTCAGATTTATGTTATGGGGAACACACACTTGATCTACTGTGAGCACTCAGCAAAGTTAAGTTTATTGCTGTCCAAGTTCCTCTTTCAGCATTTTTCCAAGCAAAGTTACAGCAAAGCATTGCAGCCTGCCTCAAAGGGCAGGTACATTAGCACTGTTACAGAAGCAAGAAAGGAATGAATTTCAGAATCCTTACGCTGCTTAATCTCAGTAGAATTTTATTGTTGCTAAATTTGTAGTAGGAATGGGTAGATGTTTATAGTTATAGTACTCTGGTGCAGAGGTTGGGGGAGATTCATTAGAGCAGTTAGGTTTCTGATTATCTTTGCAAGCAGAGATTGAGAAGTTTGCTGATATTCTGTCTGGAACGTACTCTGTTACCTGAAAGTGAGCATTAGACTTGAAGGAACAGTCAAGGTAAAAGATAATGAATGTGTAGTTAGCACTGCAACATCTTGTGACTTTCAGTTTTAAGTTTTGTTTCCCAGTATTCTGCAGATACCTTGGATGTGCCAGAGTTGCTTCTTGTAAGTTGTATGTGAATCCCTTGAAATGCACAAATGTGGGCTTAGATCTCTTTTCCCTGTTGTTATTTGGGGCTGCATGGAGGCAAGTAGCTCACTGCTGTTGCTGGTCTCCCCTGCCTTCTTTCTTCTAACTTAGTTTCTACATAATGATTGAGAGAGGTAGTTCAGGGATCCAGAACCTCATTTTCCAGATGAAAGTTGAGGTTGTAGGAAAGGATATGGCCCTCCTTTGAAGGAGCAGAGCCTCTGCATGTTGTTCAGACCCTTATTCTTCCCCTACCCCCCAAAACATTTGCTTCCCTCCTATCTTGCTTTCTGTTTGGGTGTTCTCTATTCCTCCTTTTACTTGTTAGAGGGCCTCTTCTTTCGTCTGGGCCCTCGCCCTTTGCTGTGTGTTCATCCTATCTTTGTTCTCCTGCACTACTCTGCCTCCCGGGACACTCTTGTCAAGTATCATTCGATATGATTTACTTCATTCAAAAGTAAAAGAGGCCAAGTCTTTTCAGAGATTTTTCTACCTAATTCAGGTTCATTTTTTCATTAGTATTTATGGGAAATAAAACTAACACCAGTGTTTGTGAGCTGTATCAAATTTTGAGGCAATTATGGGAGAAGTTGAAGCATTCAGTTGGCAATGAATTGGTCATCTACTTACTGCATCCTCAGGTGGTGCAGAGGTTGGAGCTTATGTGGTGACGTATTGCAGACAACTGTGGTATCAGATGATCATATTTATGGTAGCCATTGCATGAGCATTGTTTCTAGTGCTATGATATATTTATACTGTCAGGTTTTAGGGCTGTTTTATAAATATTCTGTCCACAAAAGCTAGTGGAACAATGATAGTTCTATTGTCAGTGGCCAGCAATTAAAAACCAGTTCTTTTTTTTCTGTTTCAGGCCATCGATGAGCCTCCCTATCTTACAGTGGGCACTGATGTGAGTGCAAAGTATAGAGGAGCCTTCTGTGAAGCCAAGATCAAGACAGCAAAAAGACTTGTCAAAGTCAAGGTATTTGATTTTCCTTTAAACGTGTTTATTTTGGGGGGAAGGGCTAAAGGGGAAGTAATCTGTGTTCAAAATGCTTCTTCCCTTGGAGTTTGGCAATGCAGTTATTACAATAACAATAAGCTTGTTGTTGTTGGGGGTAGGAGGGGTTCTTCCTACACTCTTCCCCACACAGCTGAATACATCTTGTTTCTTTCACTGCTTTGTCATCCGTCTGCCTCCACTATCTGTGGCCTTCAGTGCCATAGGCTGACCTGAAGTAACTTATTGCAATGGCAAGTAAGTGTATGTGTGGGATAATGTCATGAAGAACAGTGTTTGGGCTTATCTTTGTTACGTAGTAAGTCTTGGTGTAGAAAGGCCTTATATTTCTGCTGCAAGTGTTGCCCTAAAAGCTTCTAATGTGGGAGCAGGTGACCTTAATCTTACATGGAAATATAATTGGACAAGGATCAAGAGCACTTACGTAGAAGAAAATATATTTATAGTAACAGTATTTTTCTTACCTACTTGGAAAAGAAGTGAAAAATGTACTGTGGGTGGAAGTAATCCCATACAGAAGTGTTTCCATCATAAACTGCTGTGCAATGCTTGGTTGATTTTGCTTATGGCAAGTATAGGGGACAGAACAGACTGTTTCTAAAAGCCCTGATGGGAAGGATATCGTCACATATGATGATTAATGTTAACTGTAATGAGAAGATGCTGGTCTTAAATCTGACATCTTTAAAAAGTCGTAACTATTAAAGGCATCAGCTGGTTTATGTTTTACAGCACCATTAAGCTTAAGCTATTAAGTACTGGTATTTAGGCTGTAAGGCATCAGTATTTAAGGACAGGAATTGTGTTGTGCCTACATCAGTGAAGTATTAACTACTACCAGCTCAAGAGGATTTTTAGCCCACCTTCTTAAATGTTCACTTGCACTTTAGTGTTGTCCGTTGAGAAACATTTTTGTATGACTTTACTTGTAGCCTGGTCACTGCATTGTTGTTAGAAAGAGGTTGAAATGGAACAGCTGTGCAGGAGAAAAAGTCTTCACTGTTACTGTGTAACACAGAGCAGTTAAGCCCTGGTACTGTTACTCCTTTGTAGGGTGTTTCTTGATAATGTGTTTTGTTTGTGAGTTCAGTAGCAGTATCTCTTCACACTGATTTTCTCCGCCAGGTATGGATTGTCCCTGAATTTAGCAGTGATCCCTTGATTTTTCTGTTTCTGGCACTTGCAGTTTTCCTCCAGTGTTGGCTCTAAACAGAATTTTTATTATGAAGTGGTGTCATTTGTCTGGAATTTGGGTAGTTTACCTGCTGCGTTTATTTTCCAGTTACCTAACTGACTTTCTTTTGGCACCAAGACATTTTATGCCCTATTCTCCTTTGCGTTAGGAGTTCTCCTACTTGCCAGCAAAGCCTGTATTTATCTGTATTCATAACAGAGATTTTAGTTGGAAGCTTTCATTTAGGTTTTGTAACTAGTTGCTCTGGGAAAGGAGAGTGGCAACATCTTTTTTTTCAGTGTAGATTTGCATCATCTTCAGGCAAGTAAAATACACTTAATTGCTTCTCCTTTTAACTGCTTTCCTCTGCAAATTCCACTTCCTAGAAGATACTAAGGAATTACCTCCATAATAACTTTTCCATCATTAACATAATTGTTTTAATAATAATTTAATAAATTTATTTAATGTAACTCAATTGCAGAGTGTTTATCATTTCAATATCAGTGGGTGCCGTGCTTCATAGGTTAGTAGTCTTTGGCAACTTCCGTACATAGTACAGAATTTTACTTTAAACAACATATCAGCATCACACAAATTGCCATGGAAAGAAGTAGAACTTAAGAGTTGCCTGGACTTGTGGAAGGTGTTGAAGGCAATATAAATTTGACTGAAGAGCAAGACTTAAATGTTAGTGGCAGTCCACTTCCTCTTCATCAGTTATAGCTTCTCTTAGGGATGTTTAATCCTGTTTATTTTAACAGTGTCTTCTAAAATGCAACTAGCACTGTCATTTTCGCCCACTGATTTTAAACAGGTTGACTTGATGATCAGATCTGATTTCTGTTAATACCCAGGTTTGGGTTTTTTTGAACATGTCTTAAGGTCTGAAGAGCTGAAAACAGCTGGAATTAAAATCCTCTGAAAAAGAGGCAGAGCCCCAATGCACTGTTTAAAGACAAACCTGCAATAGCAATATTGCAACTGCGGTAGCAGTTTGACGTGTACTTCTTTTATCTTAGCATGTTGTAACTCGCTCATGGCGTGGGCTATAATTCCTTTTAACTATAAAATACACTTAAAGATAGTTACAGAAGGTGAATTAAACTGGGTGTCTCTAAAACAGAATGAATGGACCGGATATTTCAACTGAGTAACCAAAGATGTGTTCATCTGAACTTCAAAATTTTGATTTTTATGTAAGTCACCATCAGGCTTAGGTTCAGAAGAGCAGCCCTAGCTCTGTTAATCCCTCTCTCTTTATGTGTCTTTCAAGTTATAAAATGTGTCTTGTCTCTATTTGTCAGACAGGAGGTGTTTGCCACCAGTAGGAGGATGATGTGGCTTTAAGAGGAGTATATTTTCAGTTGATATTGCTGTGGTTTTAACAGAAAATCAACAAGATCACTCTTCCATAAACTATTGCCTCTAGAGCAGTAAAACGTTTTAGTGCATTTATTTTCTAATCAGCCAGTCACGGTGGGCTCTCCTCCATCATAGCTATCGGTTTTGTTCTCAGCTGTTTGATACTCTCAAGGTTTGTATAACTCTTAAATTCTCTCCCTGAGGTACCTAAGTAGGAGAACTTGTATTAGAAAACACTTTTCTGACGGAAATTTTGCTATTGCTGTGTTTTACAGAAGAGCCTCAGTAATTGTGAGAACATAATTTTGGGCACCCTTGTGAGCTAAATCCTACAGCCTGGTGTAGAGAGGTTGCTCTCCAGACATAATGCCTTCTGTTTATTTCTCTGGAAACTACAACAGATACACAAAGCAGAATGTAGCACCATTTAATAGAGCAAATTCTCAGCTACAGAAAGAGCACTATTTTTCAACATAGTTATCACCATTAGGTTTGCATTTTCACCAGTCGTGAATGAGAACCTGCATGCTGAGTTTGTAAAAATCTGCACTAGCAGAGATGACCAGCTGTCACCACTGCTGAAACACATCACCCAGTGCCTCACTGTGCTCACTTCCACCGTTTGGTCTCCGTGAGCATTCAGCAAATGTTGATGAATGTCAATGGGTGTCTATTTTCCATATGGAGGTATTCAATTCCACACTTTTGCTTCATATGCTCTTCTATATCAGTTGCCGTTATGTCAAACTACCGCTTTGCTACCATCTGTCATGCAGCAACAACATGATGAAATATTGCTGGGAAGGTTTAACCTGTACTGCCATACCACCACCATGCACCTCCAACATTGTGAGCCAATGTAATAAAATAGGAGGCATCAGTTTTGGAGCAGCACTTGCAGCAATGCTGTAGCTGAGAGTTAATGTTTAGCAGCTGAATCTCAAATGACACTGTTAGCTATTGTGAGTACTAAATAAAATGTCAAACGCTTACAATGAACAGGTTTGCTCTGGTGAGCTTTAGAACCTCCTTTGCAGGTATTTACAAACTGTGCCCATTTGTAATGCCAGAGTTTTCTCAAGGTTTCCCTGAATTTAAAGCAAGAATGGAAGTAAAGTTTCAAGTGCAGTTTCTCTGAGGAAAGTGTGCGTAGGGTTAAAGAATTCCTACATCATTGGCTGTTAAATAAAAAATACCTCAGATATATTTACAGGATTTACTTTTTTTTGGGGCTAAAAATGTAGCTGTCTGGACATTTACTTCTAGTTTCTAGCTTGTTGCTGGCTTGGCTGACATGCACTGAATGGCCAGAGTATTTTCTTTGGGTTGTTTATTTTGTTCAGTTGATAGCTGTATCCTCTATGATTTTATGTGAGTCTTTCAGTAGCAAGGAAAATGCACTTTAATAAGCAGCAGCAAAAAATCCCACACATTACGTGGGTTTAGATATGAGTGCTAAAAGTGGTTTGATTTCAGAGCACTGAAATGTAAACATTTCTTAACTTATTTACACTTAGAACATTGGAACTTCCTTCTTTCTTGGTATGGCACTAACACAGTATGATTACATTCATTCAGAGACCTGCAAAGATTGTTTTGAGCTGCTCAATAGCATCGATAAACTGTTGTTTGTCCCTTCTGTTAATGTAACAGGTCAATTGTGAAAGGTTAAAAAAATAAAGTTTTGGCAGCTAAGAAGTTTTCCTCATTTTTAAAACATGTGAATGAAAGTTTCAGCAGGTGGAATGACTGTGGTGACTAACTGCAAGATGCGACTAAGAGAAGAGCTATTGACATTTGCATGTTCTTAGACTGCTCAATTATGCCAAGTGATTGTCGGTTCATTTATATATTTTAGGTAACTTTTAGGCATGATTCTTCAACAGTGGAAGTACAGGATGACCACATAAAGGGCCCTTTAAAGGTAAGAAACTTGCTTTATATCTTGCAGGGGCTTTGAGAAGCATTCTTTAGTATTTGAAATAAACATGTATATGCACTATGAGGTGAAAGTGGAAGGCTTATTTTATTACGTAAGCTAGATAAAACTCGAGCGTTTAAGGTAATGCTGCAGTGCTAAAGTTGATGAACTCTTCGTGTTAAGCTTCCCACTGTAGTTAAGGAGATGCAGCACACTGGCTGATGCAACCCTCTTTGTTCTTGGACTTAAATCTAAGAAGTTTGGCTGGCCCCGATTTCTAGCTACTGTTGCTTTGGAAAACACAGCTAGAGCAAAAACTGGGCAAAAGCTCTTATACAAGAGAATGACATCACTGAGACTGGTTCTTGTTCCCCACCTGCTGGCAGGAAATAATCAGCTCAGTTAAGTTGGCTTATTTTAGCGGGGAGAAAGAGAAGTTTTAGAGTACAAACAGATTCAAATGAAGCTGCAGAAGTGTAGTATATTTAACTATGTCTATAGTAATTAACTTCATTGGCTGAATAAAAAGGTGTTAACTTCATTGTCTGTTTTAGAATCTTTCCAGAACTAAGTGGCTTTTGTATTTTAGGTAGGAACTGTTGTGGAAGTGAAGAATCCAGATGGAACATACCAGGAAGCAGTTATCAACAAATTAACAGATGCAAGTTGGTATACTGTAGGTAAGATAAACAGTAAAGTATTTGAAGAGAACTATTGACTTAAATATATGAGTGACCTATATTTTTCTTGGACATGTCTTAAGCATGGCAAGAGAAATTTTTTGGAGATGCTTTTTTATATTCAAGGTTTGTAGTTTAAAAACAAAAAAACCCACACAAAATATCAGCATTTCTTTTTGTGTTTTTATTGGAAACATCTCTCATCACAATGTGAAACTGAGATGTGAAATAAGGATTAAGTGAGCTGCTCTGTGATTGGGTATTTCTTAGTGTATGCAATAACAGTAAATGTTATTAAATATTCCAAACATTAACAGTTTGTTTTGTTTTTTTTTTAAACACAGATCACAATACTTATTTTCCCCCCACTTTTATACTTTGCCCTGATAACAACTGCTATAAAATCAAAGTCATAGATTTTTTTTTCTCATTTTTTTTAAAGTTTCCTGTTTATTTTCCCTATTCTAGTTTCATACTTCAGATGATGTATCCACATACCCACATACAAGCCTTGATTATTACTGTAATTTTGCGTAGGCTTTAGAGTCGTGAGTTTTCATCATTGATGCTGTATGGAATCAGATCAGTCTATCCCGGGGAGAGCAGGTCAATGGTAGAATGATAACAGACTTTCCACCTGTGCATTGGTGCTAATAAACCTGTAACAGGAACTTCTTGAGAAGTTGAGTATTTGTCTCCGTGATTGATACTGTGCGTGTGGGAGGATGGAGGACTAGATCTTGAAAGAAGCTTGTCAAGAATTACTTGTATTGAGATGCTAAGAGTTGTTAGTGCCTAAAGCACTGTTGAACGCTTTGGGAGAGTTTTCCCAACCTTGGTTCTTTCAGAAAGGAACAGAGGTGTGAGTTTACATTTGATCTTCTACATAAGCATTGTAGAAAATATTTCAGTTTTCCTATTGAAGTACAGTGTATGAGTAAAGGAGAAACAAGGCAAGGATAGGGTGAAACATGCTGTATAAAGATATTCATTGATATTATAGATACCTCTGGTAATTAGTACAGAGGCAGATCAGATGTGAGAGATTCTAAGAACAGAATGGTATAGCTGGTGTTAGAATGGAGTGTGCACATAGAAAGTTTTTGAGAAAGCTTGTATTTAATACTTCAGCAATAAGAATGAGATAGGAGCCAGTGCAGATTAAATTCTGAAGATAGGTGTCATGGAACTGGTTTGTAAATCAAAGTAGATATCTGTCAAAAATCCTGCACTCGAGAAAGAGGAAGAAGAGAGATGTGATAGTAGATAAAAGCAGCCTTGTTGACCTTGCAGAATCAGTAAAAGCATCACAGCTGGTGACAATAATGCATTTAAGAGAGAACTGACTCTAGCAGTAGATGGTTTGAATAATCTTTTAGCCAGGACAGTGAGTTAAGTGGGTCTGAAATTCACCTTGTAGGCAGTGATGACTGCATATGTGAGTGAAAGTCTTGCTTCAAGGAATAGTCAAAATTTACCATTTTACCAATTTAGAAAAATTTTAGAAGTAGCACACTTCTTAACCAGTGGGGTTATCTAATGTTATCCTACCATTTGTGAGAAGTATCAAAGTACTTACATCATTAATGATTCCATGAGTAAAATTACTTACCTTTGGAAAGTAAGACTTTATGGAAGAACAGGTCTGAGGTAGTGGCATTCCAGAAGTTAATGTGTTACCATTTGTGCCACTGCAGCAGTGGTGTGTAGAAATAACAGTAACTGTTGTTCCTGTGTTGAAGTAGTCTGACTCCCTTCTGCACCTTTTTTCATCATTATACTGCTGGTTTTGCTTTTTTTCCTTTCTTGCAGTTTCAGGTGCAATGTTTTAAAGTGTAGTACGTGTTTTTATGTCTGCTTTTAGTTAGTTTTGAAGATGTCCCATCAGGTTTGAATTTCGTGTGCGTTAAAGCCTTATCTGCTATAGGGGCCACACAGTCTTAAAGACTGATCGTGCTTTTCCATTCACTGTGTTAGGGAACAAGGTTAAGGATCCCTCTGACAGGGAAGTGACCACAAGCAGATTACCACATAGGATACGTAACCTGCCTGCCTACCTAGCTCTGAATGGGTTTACCCTTGTTGTAGTCAGCTTATCCCATGAAGAGGATAGGCTTTTTTTTTTTTTTTTTAATCTCTCATTATGTAAGGACACTCAGTTATGTTAATTAACACTAACTGAATTAGGATCCTGCTGCCTTCTACTTCACTTAACCAAAGGAGATCTTAATTGCAGATTGACCATTTGAGATGTACCTCAGAAGTTGGTGTGTTCTCTTGTGCAGCCCTTTTTACTTTTTCAACAAATTTTTAAGTGTCAGGTGTGCATCCATAATTGTTGTTTTTCACTAAACCATACTCAACAATTAGTGTAGTGAAAAACACAGAATGGTAATCTTAAGGGGTGGGGTTTTTCTTGTTCTTTAATAGTAGTGGATTATAGGGATGAAAAAAAAAAATCCCAGAACTAGGTACTAGTTACTTCTTTATTAAATAAATACTAGTCCGGAGTTTTGATGTACCTTGGTTGTTTTTTTATCATATTTTAATTAGTAAATGTTGGAACTAGAGTGTTGTACCCGCTATTCGATGACATGGCTGAAAACTAAGCTCTAATCATGCCAGGCGTCTTCTGCTGGTTGACAGCCATTCTCTGAACACTGTTATTTTGCCTCCTGTTTGTAAAAGTGTTTATGTATTTTTCCTTTTCTACCACATGATTAAATTTTAATGAGTCAAACTCAGCAGTACTGTTGATTGACAAAAGAGAGCTTAAGTGAGAGTGAAAGAGAGTTACTAATATCCCCATTTTGAAAAAACAAATATTTTTTTCTTTTTTTCCCCTCTTCACTATGTATTACTTGGTGACAGTGTTTGATGATGGTGATGAGAAGACTCTCAGACGCTCTTCACTGTGTTTAAAAGGAGAGCGGCATTTTGCAGAAAGTGAGGTGAGTGACTGATTTTAAGACTACTCTTTATTTAGAAAAGAATGTATCTTTTGTACCTCAGTCTTTAATATGTTGTGTCCATCCATATGACTAGAAATAATGGTTGTGTAAAATACACCTTGAATAGTTTGGATTCTGTTTGTTAAAACTTGGGAATAGAGCTGAATTTCACTAAGCTTTGTAAGTTGAAGAATACAGTAAATGTTCTGTGTTTTTCACTTTTGTATTAGTAATGGTCTGTGGATTGTGGGTCACACAGAAAGCAGCCATCACATTGCTTTACATGTTGAAAAAATCTGTAAATATCCATTGCAAAAAAAATCATAATATGGTATGCAATAAATAAATATACATCTTTAGGCATCTCACTACTATTGGGTTTTAGTAAGTGATTAAACTATTTTGTGACAGCCAATAAACTTGACAGGTCAGTACAAACAACTTGCAGGTACAATTCAGAGGAATGTGTTTACTTTGGAAGACGTTACGCCTTCTTTCAAAGAAGGAAAAAGCCTTGTCTAAAACAAAAACAAGTAGTGCACACATACCAGGAGCCTTCAAATCTGGAATGATTCTTTTAAATTGATATTGCCTTTTAAATAGGTAACAGCAGCCTTGAAGATGCTGGAGGTCTTTGAGGCGCTTGTGTTGCTGTTTTAGTAGTCTTGCTGATCGAAGGAAGTTTTCTTTCTCTCCATCTTGTTTGGTTGCTAGTAATACTCAGTACTGGAACAACTTGAACATTGTTTTGGAATGCATCCCATGTCAGCTACACATTTTTGTTAGTAAATCAGTCTGTTTGCTGCTACTGGGTTAGCTCCCTGTTTCATTTTATATGGGAACCTTTGTAGATGGTTCAGTATTTAGTTAGTTGGGTGATAGGACATAGGCAAGAATTCATCCTGTAGAGATGAAATATCCCAGGTCAGCAGAATACCTGATACTCCATTCTCTGACTTTGGATGATCCAAAGACAGGACTTTGGTAAAATACTTGTATACGTGTGTTTAGGATGAAAATTAATTTTGTTTGGGTATAAGGGAGAAGGAGTGCTTTAAAGGAAACACACGCAAAAGCACATGCACAAAAACCCCACACAGAACTATTTCTATTAGACCTTAAAGCAGTGACATTATTCTAGCATTTTTCTTTGGTAATGAGTCAGTCTGTATTGGCAAAAATTTTTTTAATGTGGTAATAGGAACTTGCATTTTGAAGAATAACTTACACAGCTCTCATGAGTTTATATGCCTGTATTTTTATGTATTTATTTTTGTATTTCAACAGACTTTAGATCAGCTTCCACTCACAAATCCTGAACACTTTGGGACTCCTGTTATAGGAAAGAAAACAAACAGGGGAAGGAGATCAAATCATATGTAAGTTTAATGTCTTTATATCTGTGTTTTTATTAAATTGTGAAGCTCTCAATATGTTTTCTTATTAGCTGTTGTATGTTCAGACTATAAACAGGCAAAAACATCATCAACAACAAACTACTCCGCAAGCTATATGAGAAGTGTTGTTCAGGGCTCAGACTGAAAGTCAGCTTTTCCTGCGTTGCTGCATGGAAGAATTACATCATTTTCATGTTATCAGTACTTAAAATGGTGGCAGATATTGACAAGTGGGCTTTGACAATCTATTGAATTTCAACTAAAAACATTATGACACAGTCTTTGTTTAGCTTGAATTGAAGTGTTTGTAGAAGGCACTGGAAACCTCATGTAGTCTTTTGGTTTCCTATTACAGGGTCTCTGAAGAGCTTTTAGAAATAGAATAGTATTATGGTCTGCAGCAAAGCTTTCTGATAGAAAAATAACAGTCAAGAGTAGTGACTTGATTTCCTGGGTGCTGGAATTTGTAGTAGTTGGGAACATGAAACGACGTTATGAAAAAACTGTTTTTGTTGTTGTTTTTTCATTTTTAAGTTTTGAGGGAGTAATGGCAAAGATGGGGAAGGAGTTGGAGTGCTTGGATTATCCCTTCATGCTTTGTCTTTGTAATAGTTGCTACCAAGCATTGCCCTGTGTTTGTTCAGGTAGTAGGGTTTTTTTTGTTCTTTAGTGTTTTTTTTTTTTGTGTGTGTGTGGTTTTTGATTGTTTGTTTGTTTTACTTCTGTAATGTAGCGAAGGAAAAAGACAAGCTGGCACACACAGCAAACATGATTGCTGCCCCCCTGGTGTCTGAGTTGTTTTCTCCTCTGTTTCCCTAACTGTACAGGATGTTGTTATGGCAAAAAGAGCACACTTATTTTTATCTTATGGTTCATACTGACTGAACTGAGTAAAAAGACAAATTGTACAGCTGATGGTAAGCTCAACTACACTGTGATCTCTCCAAGATAGCCCTGGCATTCTATTGTCCTTGACTTATTCTTTTCCCACAAGAATTTCTCAAAGCCCAGGAAACACCCTAAAAGAATTCCATCATGTGTTTATAAAGAAATAATTAATTAAAAAAAAAACCAAACAGTTTTGGGGAGAAATAATGCTTTTATTAATGCTGCAATTAATGTCAGATGGAGTAGAGAGAACAAAACAGGGTAGTTAAGCTTAGACTTTAAAAACAAAAAGCAAATGCTAATGAAAAGTGAGCCTTCTGTTAACACGGAGCTTTGTGCATAGAGATAGTTATGGGGAAAACAGAAGTTAGCTTTTAAATTCTGCATTAAATGCTTATTGAATATGCTTGTATTTTTTGAGTTAACTTGCAAAGTGAGTAGTCAAAAATGTAATATTTAATAATAGAAAAACAATAATGTGTGTATGTGTAGCGACTGATGCTGCATATGTTTTTTAACTGATTGCATTTCGTTTTATTTGGAGCCATTTCTTACATTTCAAGTCTCCATATGGTTAAAATCAGCTATAACTTCATCCTGGAACAGCCAAAACAATGACCTGAAACCTTTCTATAATTAAAATACATTTGCATCTTTGTTTGTCTACTTATGTTCCTACACTTTGTTCTGTATGAAATTGAAGTAGTCATTGCAACATATCAGTGCAGATTATTTAAAGAGCTATTTTGGGATAAAGAGACTTTTTTTCTCTCTTTGCTGTTTATCTTCGTAGCTGACGTTTCTTCATAGATTTGGAGATCTGTTCTTTTAAAATAGTCATTCTGTTCTGTGTGGAAGACGACAGCAGGCTTGTAGATGATGGCTGTTAAAGTAAAACCATAGAGAGATTAAAGTTGGTTCAAAACTGCAACTGCCACTGTATTTTTGAACAGTATTTTTGAACTGGGGCAAAATTAAGATTTTGAACATTCTGGTCGTGCATTTCTATTCTTCCATGTGGATGTTTATTGTCTTTCTGTATTGTTTTTTTTCTCTCCTGGCAGGTATTACTTGTACATATGCATTTCTGAGTTTGTAATGGTTTAGTTACTGTATTTTTTATTTATAAATATAGTTATTTATGAAGACGTAAAATAATGTTATTCATTATTAGTTTAAAATACTTGACTTCAGTTCAAGTCAGTATTGTTTCTGCTATTTTTGACAGTTGTGTTGCTTGTAATTATAGTAGGCAGGAGATTTGAGTGGTTGAGTTTTAAGTCTTTTTCTATTGTTCAGTCCTGAAGAAGAATCTTCATCCTCTTCCAGCGATGAAGATGAAGATGATAGGAAACAGAGTGATGAGTTGCTAGGAAAAGTTGTGTGTGTCGATTGCTTCAGTGTGGATAAAAAGAAAACCCTGTGGTTTCCAGCCTTGGTAAGAATTTTACCTTTAATTTTTTAAAGTTCTGTGTGTTGCTAGACAGCAAAGAAAGGTGGTTTCTGTTGTGTTTCCTTTTCAGTAGATTTATCTACATTGTTAGTTGAACTTGATACATTTCTTGGATGTTATAGTATTCATAGGAAACACTGTATATGTAAATACTTCTATTTATGCAAACTCATTGCTAACGAGGGTTTAGTTTTTCCAAACAGTCAGAGCTCATTGACCTACTTCTAGCTTGGCAGTGTTTCGTAGTACTACCAAACTAATACTGGAGGGCTTTCAACCTGTGTTTTTGTATATCATTTTTCTGAAGTAGCAATATCAAGAGAGAAGTCCTTCTAAGTGTAAAGAGAAAGCTTAGTAATTAAGTAGGCATTACTTTGAAATGCTTGAATCGTTTCTCCTTGACAGTGCTGACAGTGATTTTATTGAATTTTAAGAAGAGTTGTTTGAAACAATGCTGCTTTGACATTAAACTCTTGGTAGTGTTTGCAGTAACTCTCAGTTCCAACTTTCTAGTCATCACCTCCTGAGTCTTGTAATGTAGTCCAGAGGCTTTCCAGAAGGATTTGTTTTGAAAGAGTTGGTGGGAGAGGATGAGTCATTGCAGTCTCTTTTACAGCAAAGGAGAGGGCAGTAGATGTGGCGATGAGATAACCCTGCTGATGAAAGATAGCTTTAAGAGAATTTTTCAGTAGCAGACAAGAAAACTGACCTGTTTCTTTACTGAAAGCTGTCAACGAATTTGATACAATACCGCCTACCTGCTGTTGATAACTGTGCTGCAGTTATACTCTGTGAATGGGTCAGTTTGCTGGCCTGCTTTTTCTCATGCTGCTGTTAGGCCTTGTGATAATCCACATAACCGACAGCAGTGTTTCCTGTGTAGACTCGGGTAGCTAATCTGCTTGCGTGGGGTGGAATGGATAATTAGGATAACTGGGAGTTAGGTCTTAAGAATTAACGAAGCTCTGTTGCTCATTCTTCCAGGGTATACAAAAAAAATGCATGCTGTTATTTCTTTAGCTTTCATTTGGGGGATGGAGTAGCTTGTTCTGTGTGGAAGGTTCCCTGCAGTAAATGAGAAGCAGCAAAGGGATCAAGTTGGAAGGTGGATCTTGTTAACTCTGAAGTAGCTTATCCTAGATTAACTGTTACTTCAGTAATCAGGTTTACAGTTTTGCAAATAAATATGGTATTTAACCTTAAAGGTTATATCAAATAATAAATGTATTGCCCAAATAGCTTCTTTCCCCTCCTATATCTGTGATGCTCTGTTCTTTTATCTTTTCAAGTATTACTTGTGCTTTATCAACAAAGTAATTTTATTTTGTTTCTGAGCAGTTTTGCTTAATTTGTATAGCATGGCTGACTGTAATTATGTGGATAATAAGCTGAAAAGGCAGGCCTCATATGTTGAGGAATATGCATCTCCAAAATGCTTCACTTTATTATTAATGATTCCATATACGGATACAGTTAGTGGCTAATTGTATTTAAAATAAACAAAAAGGTCTGGCAGTTGCTCTTTCTGTTAGGTAGTGTGCTTGGTAAGCTTGATAGTATTATTTAGTTAGAATATATACTTAAAGGCTTTTGGAAATTACAGTTAGGAAATCTTTTCACAGCTTTTTCAGAAAACTGGGCTTACATAGGATCATCTCTCTCATTCTTCTATAAATACAATGAAGTTTGTTTTGCAAGGAAATCAAGAAGACTTGATTTAGGGAAAATTGAGATTGTGCCATTGTGTGTAAGGCATTAGATGAGATTGTGGCGAGCTGTTTTCTAACCTGTGAATGGATTTCTGACCGCTACAAACTTGAGGCTGCTAGAAAACCGGTAGCTGAAGTCAGGCCAACTTATCAGTCTTTAAAGAGCTTGGAGATGGTCTATTTTAAATGGGGAATTATTACTGTTTTATTTTCCTAGATACTGATGCATTCCTGCAAACTGTATCTCAGACTGCATTTTAAGTTTGTTTTTGTATAGTGCTTTCTTTGGAGATTGTAAAGCACATTGAATTTGGAGACTTGCACTGCCAAGTTTTACTTCTCTTAAGAAGCCTGTTTAACCTGTGCTGTATGATAAGCCACGCAGTTGCAGCTTTTGACTTCAACTTCTAGAACACTACAAAGCTGACAGCCTACATAATGAGAAAGACGACTGTATGTCGTACAGTATCTTTTTATATCAAACACAAAGTAGGACTGGAAACAACTGGTTTAAAAGAAGAGTAGTTTACTGGGACTAAATTAGAGTTGCAGTCATCTGCTGCTCCTTGGGGCTTCATATCAACCAGAGTTTTCTTAACTTTCTGGGAGTAATTCAAGTTTTGAGAGAAAAATGACGGAAAGGGCCACTTTCCTGTTCTGCAAGTATGAAATGTCAATGAATAATGTACGTGTTATCACATTCATCAACTTTTTAAATTAATGACTTTTATACTAACTTAAAAGATTCAAATAGCTTTTAAAATTACAATAAGCTGAAGGTGGTGTCTCCGTGCTAGGCTAGACTTAATAAATTTATTTCTTGTATTAAAGAGTCTATCATAGCACTTGTACATGAGGTATTATTATCTCCCAGTAGGTAGCTTATGAGACATTCAGGGTCTGGCTGCAAGAGACTCTGAGTAACCTGATCTAGCTGTAGGTTAGTTCATTTCATTGCAGGGCAGTTGGACCATATGGCTTTTAAAGATCCCTTACAACTCAACTGATTCCATGATTCCTTATGAAATTGTGTGTGTGGGGGATTTGTTTGGTTGTTTCTTTTTCTCCTCTGAAATTGTGAGTTATGGCATCTTTGCGATTTCTGTATGTGTTCAGAAGAGATCCCTGATGGCAGTGTTTGTTGAGAGATTAACCCTTCTAGGATGAGGAGTAAAATCTACTGTAGAGACATGACAGGTACTTAGTATTTGTCAGGAGGATGTTTTTAACCTTTTTCTGGCATCAATAGCTAGTTCCCTTCAGGCAGCAAGCATGGATCGCTGTATTCACTAATTCCAGGTGAGCATTGCTTCTGTGTTTTGAGAGATCTTGCTCTTGTGTTTTGAGGGGTCTCAGTTGCTTTCATTGCAGTGTTGCTGGAGAAAAATGAACCCAAAAAGTATTTGAGAAGCATTGGTAAATTCTATTACTACCTTATTACTCTTCTTTCTCTCTGAACTTTGCATTTGTAATATCTTTGCAGGTGGTCTGTCCGGACTGCAGTGATGATATTGCAGTGAAAAAGGACAATATTCTCGTTCGTTCTTTTAAGGATGGCAAATTGTAAGTAAGGACGTTGAGTCTGATAATTAATAACGTGCACTAGTCAAGCGAATCATAGTGTGAGATACAGTGAATACAGTATTAATAACAGCTCAGAAAGTTTCTGTGAAGATTTTTCTCATGTTTAGAAAACTGTCAATAGCCTACATAGTGA
Organism: Coturnix japonica; assembly: GCF_054131305.1. Lineage (NCBI taxonomy): Eukaryota > Metazoa > Chordata > Aves > Galliformes > Phasianidae > Coturnix > Coturnix japonica. The sequence continues at coordinate 37,197,023 of NC_140665.1, forward strand.
TAAAGTTGGCCTTGAACTTTGTTTCTGTTAAGAATTGTTACAACTGTAGCAAACAAAGCATTTTTTTCCTCGTACTCTGATTGAAGCAGGGCGCTGCTTTCCAGAGACATGGATGTGTGCTTACCCAGTCATTAGAAGATGTGTGTGTTTGTGGAATATAAATATGCACATGTACGCACAATAGGGGGGTTTTTTACTGTTCTTTTTTTGTGAGGTATAAAGGTGTATGTTTGTCTCAGTATAGACTACAGCTGCGTGTTAGTGTTCTCCAAAATGAGCTGTGATGCTGTTCAAGGGGGAGAAGGAAAACAGTGAAACATAGAAAGTCAGTTTGTAGGGGGTTCACAGTAGAGCAGAGAACTCATCATGAACATCAGGGAGGAAGTCTGATGTATGTCAGTAGTATTGTCTTTTCCTGGTTTTAGTTTTAAAAGGTCCAGCTATTTCTTTTGCTTAGCGTGTTTTAACAGAATGCTTTTGCAGAAAAGATGATGGCATATTTAATGATTGAACTGTAGTTTAGTTACTTAGTAAGTCCAGGCTATTGTTTCTGGAGCCATTTGGCAATTATTCATGCATTCAGTGCACATCACAGGAAACATGTATAAGTCTGTGCAGGCAAGAGTGTGTATACACACTTCACCCCCACCCTCTCCACAGTCTAAGATAATGTGCAGATCAACTTCTTTGAATCTAACCACAGCAGAAATTAAAAAGTGCTCTGTTTTTTTAATTTGAAGTATTTTGTATGTTAATACTCATTTAGGTTTTATGTGGGGGAGGTGTTTGTGAGTGAGCATTTACTTGCTAAGCTGATGTGATGTTTTTCTCTAAGGAAATACATATTGGGCAGATTTGGGAAGCTGTATTTTAGCGGAAAGAGAAAGTTATCTTCAATGCTTACTGAATAGATTGTGTGCAATAAACACAATTATATAGAAGTTTTTATTTTGATCTGCTAACTGATTAATGCCATACCAGATGGTTAATACCATACAACAGAATTGTTCAGATACCCTTCATATTCTTCTTCTATATTGTTAGTAACTGTTATGATCTCTTAGTGATCAGCTCTGTGTTATAGTGTTAATTTAGCTTTGAAATCTTTATAATGTATACTTTTAATAATATTTCTTGGATGCTTTTTAAATTATTTAGTGTTTCTGTGCCAAGAAAAGATGTTCGGGAAATTAGTGAAACTTCAGCAAAGCCTGATGCTCTGTTAAAACAAGGTAAAAAGAACTTTTAATGAGAAAATGTGTGTGCATCTGTTTATTATATGCAGGTTGTACAAACTTTGTGATGGATTGATTCATGTCTTAAAAATACTAACATTGTTATAGGAAAAGATAATATGCATCTTGAGGCTAAGCACTGCTGAAAATCTATAGGAGTGGTTTTCTTAAAAATCAAACTACAAAAGGCATCCTGTCTTGTATTTGTCTTACATATGGATGTGTCAAACAAAGCATGTAATTGGACAGTGCTTGCTAATTTTGTAGGTTATTTACTATTTGGCTTTTGTGTTAGACCTTAATAGAGTTATTTTTATCACAGTACTCCTGATGTGTCTGAGGAAGTTACCTTTATGCACACAAGAAACTGGAATTGTGAATTTGTTTGAAAGCTAAAGTTTGTGTGATTTAACTTCTAAAATGAGATAGTAAATATTTCCTCTTCCTTTTCCTCTTTAATGTGCATAAATCACAGTGTAAAGTCATTAGTGGAGGAGTTCTCTCAGTTAAATATATTCATAATCCTAATAATAGCTCTGAATTATTTGATGTATGGAGAAGATGAAGTCAGTTTGGCTGGGTCAGATGAGTAAAGATGGACAACACGGGGATTTAGTTGAGGCTCTTTGAAGTTGGGGTGGAAGAGTTAATTAACAGTCTTTGTTTCCCCCCAGCTACTTTATTTGATTAAAACATTTGGTGAAACTGACCCTTCCTGCTGCCCTAACAAATTCTGGTCCTCTTACAGCTTTTGACCAAGCTCTTGAGTTCCGTAAAAACAAAACTGTTCCTAGTAACTGGAAAACAGAATTGAAAGAAGACAGCTCCAGCAGTGAAGCTGAAGAGGAGGAAGAAGATGAAAAAGAAAAAGAGGATAACAGCAGTGAGGAAGAGGCAAGTGAAGTTACTATACAAGTAGCTTAGATACACAACTGATATTATCAAGACTAATATTTAGTTAAGAATTACTAATATTTGACATAGATAATATCTTAACACAGGCAACAGTTTGACTTCTCAGCTTTTAAATTCTCCATTTAACAAAGATTGATGTGAAAATATCAACATGGAAGTCTTAATAATTATCTTGAAATCACTAAGCAAAAAATGTGCAGTCAGTAGTCTGTGTCAGTGAAACTAAAAAAAAAAAGTAGAAAAAAAAATCTGAAACTCAGATTCTGTTTTAGAATCGTTCCCATGCTGATCTTAATGTAGCCACAGAAGGGTTTCAGTACCTTGTGAGACCAAACAGGATGAAGAAGGGTAGATACTGGTGTGTGCTCTCATATGCGTACTGCTTTAGCTAAAAGAAAGAAAGGTTCCCTATACTTACGTCTTCCTAAATGGAACTTACCCGCTACCTATTAAAGGTCAAATCAACTTCCATCTGGGAAGATACGTGTTTTTAAAACAAACAGCTAAATGCGTATCCTGATGAAGGATATGCAATGTGTTTTGATTACTTTAAAACAAACCTTCAAAATGCACATAGCATTTGCCCAAGTGCTGGGTTTAATTTCAGAGTTCAGCGCTATCATTTATAGAACTATTATTATTATTTCTTTTTCTTCTTATCTGTCTACTACCTTACAGTCATTCTCAGCAAAAGTGTAAAGCATTTCTCAGCAGTCATATGCCTTTTCCTGGAGCTTCCTCCAGGTTCCCTTGGAGAAAGCAATTGATTCAAAGGATACATCAATGACATATCTAGTTAAAATCTTTCTGGAGGGTTTTAAACCTTCTTTCTCTCCGTATGAATAGGAAACATGCATGCACTGTAAATATTACTGCCTGAAGTTATCCTCAGAAGTTTCTGAAGTGTTGAAACCATTGTTTAACTTGACCGGCATCCTATGCTGTGGTGAAATGTTTACCTTTGAGTATGTGAAATCATTAATGTTAATAAAGGCATACCTGGCTGACATGTTCTACCAAGTCTTTGCATGTGCAGAAAATATATTCTTAATATCTTAGTGGTTGACAACCCTGCCTGTGGCAGACAGGTTGCAGATAGGTGATCTTTGATGTCCCTGGGTTTCTATGAACTCTTTCTCTTTGCTTTGAAAACACCTATTTTCTTTGCACAATGTTGTTTCAGTATTGAAAGGCAAAGGAGTTCTTTTCCACCAATGCAGAACATCAGGTTTCTTAGAGCAAATGTCAGTCATAGCCCAGTTGGGTTTCCAGTTCTTAGATCGCTCTCCCTCAAAATAATGCATTGTCTTTCTGTAGTGGTGTTGCTGGCAAGTGTGTTGTATTGTACAGAAGACTGTACTTTCCCTTTGTGGCAGTGTAGTAAGATCCATGTATGATTTTAGCATTACTATAAATACTATAAATAATTGCACACACAAGTGGTGATAAACTTTCCTACTGACTGTAGAACTACTACCTCAGTAAATATGGTGCTTAGCCCACATTTCAAGGCACAGGAAAGCTTGCTACCTTTTATATGGCAGCCTCTTCTGAGGCAGCATCTCTGAGCTGTTGTTCCTGACCTGTGTTCTTATCACTTTTGAAAAAATAAGCCAAACTAGGCTGGTGTGGTCCTGTTTTGTCTCTTTCTCCCCTGCATGTTTGTCACCCTGTCTTCCTCTCTCAGTTTCATGCTCTTAAATTAGTGTGTCAGGCCCATAACTACAGATTCTTTTATAAAGCAGAAATTTCAAGTAGCTTCCATTGATCTTTCACTGCTCACTTTTAACTACAGAAGGCAGAATCTGCTGGTTTTCTACTAGTGAAAAGAAATAGATAAGAGATCTTGAGAGTCTTAAATAACGACCAAGAAATCTGAGTTGTTGTACCTTTCTTTTATGCTGTTCTACTGAAAAATTGCTGTACTACAAAAGCTGTTTCTCTGGTTACCGTAATGCGAAGAAGCAGAAGAACTTTAAATCAAAGCACAGACTCTGTGCACTCCTCTTTCACCTTGTTCTCTCTTTTGTACTGAAAATATGGAGCCCTGCCTGATGCTTGGTTTTCTAATTATCTGTTATTCCCTCCCAACTTTTGGTCCAGAAAAAAAAAAAAAAAAAGATGAGGAAAGAAGAAAATTAGTGGAAAGAGCTTTATGTAGATGTCTAGCTAGAAGAGAGGCTTTTTTGAATCTTTCACTTGGCGTGTTTCAAGATCTGTTTCTCTGATTTGTTATGCTGCCTACAGTAATGCAGTAAGCTGAAATTTCCATCCATAGTGGAAATTTAAAGAGCATGATAGATAAATGGTTGTTATGGTCTTTTACTGGCTACATAATCCTTCAAAATTGTAGCTCTGGCACACCAGAAGGTGAGGCTCTCTTTCTTTCATTCATTTCTTTATTTTAGGGAGGATTCAGAAGTGTGAGAAAATCTTAGCCACTTTTCCATGCTCACAGGATATTAGGCAATTCTGATCCAAGTTGTGTCGTCCAATATGTGCTCTGATATGTTGAGAAACAAAGTGTTCTTCCGTGGGCTCAGTACAGTTTTTGATTTTTCCAGAGCAGGTTTATGTCCAGCCATAGGCATGATGAGCAAGAACATTTTTACCTGTGCAGTGTAACATGCAGTCATTGTAGAGCAGTCATTCCATCTCTACTTGTTTTAGATGGAAATATTTGCTGTCTTCAGCTGTGCTGTTTGTAAATATCTGACCTTGTAGCTTTTGTCTTTGGAGAGATGGTTTCAGTACTCACAGCTATCAAGTGACGTTTTTCTTAAGCAGGACATCTGGGCTTGTTCTTTTCAGAGCATCACCTGTGGATAGTTCTAGCTCTTTCCAGGATGCGTTGCCCTCTTTTTCTGTTTTGTAAATGGAAGAATGGAAAGTGCTTTCCTTTCCTCTTCTGAATGTGATGGTAACCAAAAGGATTGACAAGGATTCTCTTTTCTTCTGGATTATAATATTGTGTGAATTTTATCTGCTGCTTTAACGCATGTTGCTTTTTTTCTAGATTTTGTTGTCAAACACGTAAGCCAATTTCTTTTACCTCTGTGACGTAGACAAATTAAAAACCGCAGAACAACCTGCTTAGTGCTGTGGTTGAGTAACTTGGAAATAAGCAGAGATGACAGAATATGATATGTCTGCCTTAAACCATTATGTAGAAAACCTTGTTGTGTACTCAGTGATTATTTAAACGATTTCATAAATGTTTTAGAGATTGTTAACAGTTAACTGTTACCATATGTAGCATGTATCGATTTCTGTAAAGATTCTGAGAAAGAAGTCTTTCCAGAGGCACACGAGGTCTTAAGCTCCCCCATTAGCACACTTTCTTAGGAGGCTGTATTGGGAATATTAACAAGGAATATCCACCTGGCATTTTGACACCTCTCTGCATTAATATATTTGAGATATAAGTACTTCTCAAACATTGCGTCTTGCGGGGAGGAAAGAGCAGCAGTGTTACGTTCAACCTACTCATCACCTTTATTTTAGTTCCCCTAACAGACATTTTGCAACTTGAAAGCTTTGTTGGATTAATAGCTTTCTCCCTCATCTTCCATGCCCTAAATACTCTGTGGGACCACTTTCTTATGGCAGGTAGTTTGCCATAGGAAAGTTGTGAGGAATGAAGCAAAAACCACAAAGAGGTGCCCTTGATCTCTTCACCGTGTTCCACTGAATACTTGTAAGAGTCCTGTACAAGTATCTGTCATGGGTGACATGACAAGAAAGAAAAGGAAAAAAGAAAATGAAAGAAAAAATCCATATCTCTGCCTCAGTACTGTGCACCTCTTTCCCCAGAAAGCAAAACCAAAGAACAACAACAAAAAATTTTAATACATTCCAACATTCTAATTAGGGCATTTGTGGTCGTATTCAAGTTTGATGGTTATCTATGTGTGTCTGTACTACTGCAGGGCTGCAACATCGCTCCTCATACCAGTGAAGGATCACAGTGTACCCCCAACTCCTTCTGCCCCTCCCTTGTGAGGATGTAGCCTGTCCTCCTCACTCATCAAAATAGCCTGCACTGAGTTTTGCTGGTGTATGAGCTAGTGGGTAGATGCTTATCTTGTCATGTCTCTCAAAGAGACTTTCATTTTGCATTGCCTTTGCAGTAGCTCTGACTGGAGTTTTTTTCATTGTGCTTCTGTTATTAAATATGTTTAAATGACAACAATTTCAGCACAGTGCAAATAGTTCCTAATTTTTTTTTTTTTGTTTTGTTTTGCTGATTTCCTTTATTACATTCTCCAAGTGAGTTTAATGGAGAAGAGGAAGTATACAACAAAAAAACTCTACTGCAGCCTTGCTTAACCTTATTTTCAGCCATCCACTAGTTTCCACAATTTTTGTTTCTTTTCCTGTCATATTTAATAATTTTATTCTATTGAATTCTGAACTGCCCTCGGTCTGACTTGAAAGGCGATGTGTTTTGTGAAGCTTTAATGTTTAGCAAAAGGAGGCTGTTGAAGGATGAAAAAATTAACATGGAATGGAGATGCACACACACTAAAATGTTAGAATTTATTAGTTAAATTTAGAAGCTTTTAGGTAGTAGTGAAAAAGGAATGTAGAAAATTAACTTCTGTTCAGCGTACTGGTGTGAAGTAGCTTAGTCATCCATTTCTGAGAATTTTCATTATAAGCTTAATATTTTAATACAAATGGTTGTGGCAAGTGACATTTTCTGATGAAATTAAACCCCAGTGCTTTGTTTGGAAACCCCACTGTTTATTCATTTAAGTAAATCTAATACAAAGATTTATTAGTGCAATGAACTGAATATCCAAAATATCCATTGTTATTTCAGTTCTGGGATTGGTCCTGCTCACTACGCACGCATTCAGCTGGTACCTCATGGCAGTAGCATGCGGTGTCATTGGCTGTGGTTTGTCAGTGCTGTGGATTAGAACTTCTGAGAAAGTGCAAGCGTGATTTTATGTTCTACTTCATTCCTGAAAGTTGCACAGTACATCCAAGCATTAAGAAATTGCTTAACTGCAGAAGAAATAGAGATCTGATATCCCTTGAGCATTAACACTGGTATCTCCCAGACTTTGTGTGAAGGAACAAAATTAAGAATGTGTCTTGATTGATGGCATTTATGATATCTGTGAGAGAGATTCATCAAAAATCCAATTTCGGATGTGTCATTACAGTTATTGCCTTACGTAAGTTGAAAATGTGTGCTATATAAAACTCCACGTGACATAGCATTGAGGCCAATTTTGTTTGTATAGTTTCTTGTTCCTGACTGCAGTAAAAACAAACTTAAACTTTTGAACCTAAGTGATTTTCTTATTGACAACCTGTAACTCACAAGGGTGAAATGTTTGTGTGCTTTTTTTTTTTTCCTTGAACAGGAGGAACTAGAGCCTTTTCCTGAAGAAAGGGAGAACTTTCTTCAGCAATTATACAAGTTCATGGAAGACAGAGGTACACATTTCTGTGTTTGACTTGTTAGACTTAGAGGTATTGCTTAGCAGTGCTTCAAAGACCTGAGTCTGTGAACTAGTAATACTGTACGGTTTATTTTTGGAAACAGTGAGACTGTATCCCACACGTCTAGCTTCCCATCCTCTCAGAAGATGAGTCTGTCTGTTAACTCTGCCCCTCAACAGGACTAGGCTGGTTCTTTTAGAGGCAGTTTTTTTCAGTGGGTGAAATAGAAATGTTTATGTAAGAAGCAAGAGAAGTTGCATTGTTTGTGCATACTTGTTAATATATCGAATAATGCAAATGTATAAATTTATTTGTATTAATGAACTACAGGCAAAATGGCTTATTAAACCTCATGAGTTTTAGTTTTCACAAAAAATAAATAGTAGATGCACCAGATGGTCAGAAAATTTACCGTACTATTTAATGGTGTAGTAGCATATGTGGAGTAGATTTCATGTTGCTCTCAAAAAGATATTTCAAAACACCGTAATAACTGTCTGTCTTTACAGGGACTCCTATTAACAAACGACCTGTACTAGGATATAGAAATTTGAATCTGTTCAAATTATTCAGACTTGTACATAAGCTTGGAGGATTTGATAATGTGAGTATTACTGATCTATAAAGTCTAAGGGTGGTGATTTTCCTTAATAAAGAATAAAGTATTGTGTAGCAGCTCCAGATATTAAAACTGAATTCTACCAGAAACTAGTTATATTTTAAATAAATTGTCTACTGAGTGTGTTATTACTGCAGCATAAAATCAGTGTGTTTCTGTGAGATTTCAAGAAACGTCTGTCTAATAAAATCGTTACCCTGAAGTGAAAAGTGTTGCTGCTCAGTGAAATCCCAAAGGCAAGTAACTGTAAGTTCAAGTTGGTTGTGAGGCACTTAACTCCTATCTATTCTGGGCAATATATAGAGGAACATGCTGACAGGAATTCGTCTTGGTGCAGTAGTTGATGCATAGGGAATTCTTGGTCAAGTAGATTCTGTTACTGCTTTGAGCTACTTCTTGTAAATCTAGCCTGTCAGCTGAGAAGGTTGGTTTGTGCTGTGCCGCCTTTCTACTATAGAAGGGAGGATCTTGTACTTAGTATCACAGTAGATCTCTTTTACCTTCACAGATGGTGAGAAATGAGCATGTCACACTGTCACAAAGCTTTGACACCAAAGGGTGCGTTAAAGATATACAGTAGCTACCAGTCTTAGATTATCTGGTGCAGTGCTGCAGGGATGTAGTATTATTAATACTTTGAGGTTTTTTCTTTTCAATTTAATTAAAATTCTAGATGTGATATTTCAGGAATTATTTTAACTATGCTGATCTTTGTATTTTTTCCCCCTTTATTACCCCCTAGAGAGAAAGGCCAGCTGTGGCTTACTGAAGTGCAGAAATGCTAAATTGCAACAAGTAGTTACACTAGACTACAGTTTGCATTACAAAGTAGAGTGTACAATAAATAGAGATTTTGTAGAGAGAATTAAATACTATTGTATGAAATTGTAGATGTTGTCAGCTTGGTCTTCTGTATGTCAGTTAATTCAGCAGCCATTGTTACATTTGCTTTAACAGATTGAAAGTGGAGCAGTGTGGAAACAAGTTTATCAAGATCTTGGAATCCCTGTATTGAATTCAGCTGCAGGATACAATGTTAAATGTGCATACAAAAAGTAAGTAATAAAGCCACACAGTTTATGCTAAAACAGCACTAAAAAGAAATAGAGTTCTTGTGATAGTGGTGGCAATATACATAAATTCTATAAGTTTGGTTGTAATGCAGTCTTTGTAAGCTTTAAAATATATTTCTTCTATTAAGCTTCTGCTAGGTAACACAGTTTTTCTTCAAAAAAACTTGCTTATCAGAAGTGTGGTTTTTTTTTTTTAGATATCTCTATGGCTTTGAAGAGTACTGTACATCAGCAAATATTGAATTTCAAATGGCATTACCAGAGAAAGTGACAAGCAAGCCTTGTAAAGACTGTGAAAAAGAAAAAGATTTAAAGATGCGTGAAGATCCAGAGCAGGATGTAAAAGAAATAAAAGCGGATAAGGAGGAGCGCAAGCAGGAGGAAGTAGTGGCAGTACAACAAGAAGAAAAAAAGCTAGCTGAGAATGATAGTGAAAGTAAAGAAAATGATAAGCCCGTGCTTCTGGTAAAATATTTTAATGTTCATATTATATCCTGTTGATAAAGGCAGATAATGTGTTGATAACTATGAGTTTGTATTAAGACAAATCTCTGTAATTGATTTAAAACTAGACAAATAACATGCTGTAGATTAGTTTTGAGCAATATTTGTCTCTTCAGTGTCTGTCTTAGAGGTTCATGGTGTCAAAGTCTTTGAATTGGCAGGAAGCAGATGAAGCTTTCCACCTGTTTGGGGCACTCTTGAGTCAAATGGGGACTGATTAGCATGCAGCTGTATTGTGATCTGGATAACGCATGCTTACAACTATCTTCACTGCTGATACTTCTATTTTGTATTGAGCTAGGCTTTTAAGCCCTCCCAGGTTCTACAGAGATATGGTGTATGCAGTGGCATAATTATTTCACTAATCCAGAGAGACAAATCTTTTTACCTTTTCAAAACTCAATACTGGCCCAGTGGTTTTAGAAAAGGAGAACTGAGGTGGTAAGCTGAGCAGTGAAGGTACAGCGGTTTGCTCTGGAAGCGGTGTAGTTCTTCAAGTCAATATGCAACTTAGCTGTGATGTATGCAAGTGGCACCAGCCCTGGCCTGTCTGCTGCTACTAACTCCACAGTGACCGTTAATGCTGGTGTTTCTGCATACTGAGCGCAGACATATCCTGTTTTAAGAGTTGTGTGCTAATGTTGCTGTAGTAAAACCTAGGAGATTGGATTCAACCAAGGACTATTGTATGTGTGCTGAGAATTTCAAACATAAAACCAGTGGAAATGCTGTAGTTTTAGAAAGAGCCCTAGAATCTAGTGCTTTCTTTTTCCCTTCACAATAACTTGTGCATTTTGTTCTTCTGAAATCCTCTGAATTCTTATTTTTTCTTGTAAATTAACTGAAGGTTTTATTGTCTTAGGGAAACAAAAAAAATTTGCCAGATTCAGTGTATACGCAGCCTGACCAAGAAAAGGACTTGAATGTAATCAAAACTGAAGATGAAATCAAATTAGAAGATAAAGAAGAGGAAAAGATTAAAGAAATTGAAAATCCTACCATAAATGCAGAGGCTGACGAAAAAGACAAATCAGGGTAAGTTACTCTGTTTGTAATCAGATAAGGCATCTGATGTGTGCTCATTAACTTTACTCTTGTCTGATTTGAAGTTCAAATTACCTCCCTGCTGTGATTAGGCTCCTGTTTTCTGGAGATCTGTGTGCTGCTCTTTCTCATGGTTAGTGCTGCTGAAGTTAGTGCGTCTAATTAAAAATATGTAACCATTTTTATAAAGCCTTATGTAAGGCTTTTAAAAGATCCAGGCCAAAATATTTGCAAGCTTAGCAAGCAGCAGAATGTATAAATCTCACTTAAGACAAAAATATTGCAAATATTATGAGTAGAATAGTATTTGTCTATTTAACTTGGTTGCTAGATTTTGTTGTTGGACAGTAACATGGGAAGAGAGAAATACCTCACATAATTTAGTAACAACTTACCCACTGAGCGGAGATAACACTTGCAGGAGACCCTTGTGCAGCCCTTAGGACTGAAATTTTCAAAGTAGGAGATGAATTACTTGGATCTGTGCATCCTTAATGCTTCCATGGATGAAGTTGACTTTAGTTATAGACTTGACAACTTCTCACATTTCAGTGAAAAAGTAAAAAAAAAAAAAAAAAAAAAAAAAGAAAAAAAGACAGCCAGATCTTGAAAAACAAAAGCAAAAAAACAACCATAAAAACAACAATGAAGTCTAAACCAGCATATTGTTCTCACTGAACCGCAGGGTGGTAGCAGTTCATATTCTTAGGATTAGAAGCCTTGTACATTATGATTTTAAGTAAGAAGATATAGGTAGCTGTTACAGGTTATGTGTCAAAGTTCTGTATTATCTGAGGATACTGTATGTGACTGAAAACGGTGCAGATGCTTAAAGGAGAAACTTTTCTTTTTAATAGGGAAAGCAGCTAACGGCACCTTACTCTTTCTAGACAGTCTGAGTCTCAGGGGATGTTTTATGTAGTTAATAGCAGCTGTTGCCTGACCACTAGTTTCCTTGTTCATTCTACTGTTCCTTTGCTATATTTAGCAGATAAACTCTCTTCCATCTTAATATCAGCAACTGTTATTGCTTGTTCTGTCCCATTAAAAGATATAACAGAATGCTATAGCTCATTGTGTTGATTTCCAAGTTCATTTGAAAAGATTTTTCAGTTTTCTTTTAAGCATTTTGATTTCTGAGAGAATCCCCCCCAGTAAAATGTCATCTTCCCTATTCTCAAGGAAATTCCACTGAAAGCTTGTATATCTCAGAAATCCAGAATAACAAGAAAAATCAAATTTGCCTGAACGCAGTAGAAGAGCCTTTTCCCTGTTTATGTGACTTGACTTATGTTCTAGGTGACTATCATTTTAAAAGACTGGTTGCTGGAACTTTACATCCTGTTTTGTAAGAGCAACCAGAGAAATGATACTGTACCAGGTTTTCTGAATTTTCATAAATATTGAAGGCTAATTTTATGATACTTTCAAAGTATGTAACTGAATGTAAGGAAATCTGCACTGCTGAGAGAAAAGCAGTATTTAAAAAGATCTCTAAGTACTGTGTGTGTTATTGTGGTGGTATTTAGTACTTGCTTATATTTGGAAATAAGACCGGTTTAAAACTTATCACAATGCTATAGAAAGAAAGTACAGCTATGTGCTGCATTTGGTCTTGTTTTATTATCATTTCTGATTCATGTCCATTTGGGTTATTTATAACAATAAAAACACAGTGTTCTCTTAATTTTTCCTTCATAAAACCAAGATGATGTTTCCCCTTAATTTTCCCCAATTCATCTTATGGTTAGGCTTTTCTCTCAGCTTCTCTGTCTTCATCCCATAAAGACTACCATCATGCTATTGCAATTCATGGTTTTATTGTATTTTTGTAGGAAGTTGCCTGGAATAGAATAGAAAACAGAACTCTAAAAATGGATAGGGGTGATGGTTCTGGGAGTATATTTTCCTGGAATAATTTCAATTTATTTAAATGAAAGGTTTGTAGCAGCTAGTAGTCTCTCAGCATTTGTAAGCATCATTAAGTACTGTAGTTAGTACTATTAGCTTAATTTCTTTTGCTGTTTTTCTAGAGACTGATAGGATTTTGTACTTCCTATAAGCTGTAACGAATTGAAAAATGATGCCGACATCCTAAATACTTTGAAAAAAATATAATGATATATCTTCGTGGTATAAACACCATAAGGTTTTTGTGAGCCCCTCCCCTTATCAGAAGGGAAGAATGCTCTGGGTTGAGTTCTGTGTTGAACTAACGTACAAGTGAAGAAAAGCTAACGTACAGAGCTAGCATAGAAACAGTAAAATGCTTTTTTATAGATGGAAAGTTAATCACAGAATACCGCTGCAGACTGATTTTTTTTTTTTTCTCTCTTCAGTGTACTCCTGAAATTGAATTTTAAAGTACTGACCATCTATCTTCCACAGTGTTAACCGAATAGCCAGTCAAATGGAATCTAATATTACATGAGGCAAATTCATAGTGCTGCTCTTTGAACTTATATCTTTAGGAATTATATCCTGTAGATACATCTTCATGTAGCATCTTTAAATAGAGATGCAAGAAGACAGAAAAACTTGAGGGTTGTATGTGTTGAATGGATGGGAGCGAACTTGCATCTTTGTACTCTCAGGTTGTACTTCTGGAGACTAGAGCTGTTCTTTATTTCTAGAGGCTTTGTTTCTGCAATGCTATGCATCTTCAACCCCTTTAGATAGCAGTCGCTCCCATGTTACCCCAGCCCTTCTGCACAGAGTTCAACAATACAATAAATAGGAAGAAGGCCCAAATGTGGTTCTCTTTGTCTTCCCAGGGTGCCTGTATCTTAGCTACCTGTGTATCTGTGCACTGAGAACAGTGCAAGAGGCAGCTTGCCTCTTGTTCTGTGTGCTCCTGTATATGCTTTTCTTGTTTTGACGTGGCCTGGGGAAGATGTGCTACATCCTGTTTTTTGCAGGATGTTGTCTTTAAATTATACAAGAAGTCTGCCTTCATGGTGAGCTGCTTTTGGATGGCTTTAGGAGTTGTATTGCTACTTTCTGTAATGTGCTACTTCTCATGGGTCTGTCCCAGAGGGATCTTGATCAAAATGGCTTTGTAAGACTCATTTTTTTTCCCTGCTATACGTTCTTTCTTAGCCAGTAAGTAAGAAAGGGCAAGATCTTCCTCTGTAAGTTCCTGGTCAATTTGTTGAGCAGTGGTCTCTGGATGTAGCTTGCTGAACTTGGTGCAGTTTTTCTTCATAGCTGCTAACAATGAACTATTGCAACCAACACAAAGATGCGAGTCAAAGAGAACAAATTTAGAACTAAGAGTTGCTTTGCTGCACCACGAGCTTTCTAGGCAGTGCAAAATGAATATGCTCTGAAGAGGCTGAGGCTAGAAGCCTAATGGAGTTGATTTTAAAAAATTATACACTAATCAAATCAAGAGTAAGAGTTTGAAAATGTAATGATGCAGTTTATGCACTGAAGGGCAGGTTAATTGCTAATTAGCAAATATTAGCAAGGAACTTTTTCTTCCAGGTGATTAACACCAAGTGCATATTTATTTATTTATTTTTAATGTTTAAAGCATCTGAGGCAGATGGGCCTCTACGAAGACTGAAAGATTCAGTGCTCAGAATCAGGAAGACAATCACGGTTTAAAACAGAAGTTGCATTGGAGTTGTATGTTGGTAGCACTTTGATTTTGTTAAGAGGACAAAGCAAGTTTCTTGCAAGTGATGTCAGTTACAAGAAGTTTTGTTCTGGCGTTCTCTTCCTGTTGGCCGGGGTGCTGCCTAAACCCAACCTCCAGGGGAGGCTGCCAGCTCAGGGTCTTTAGTTTGTTCCTTGGCACTGTGCTGTCACTTCCAGTACACATGACAGTGACAGTTCTTAGTCACTGTCAGGAAACTTCCTAGATATTTTTTTCCTTAAACTCTTTGCTTTTTGAATTTATCCAAGGAATTCATGAATGTTTGTTCAAAAATATGATTTCAAAACATAGATGTTTCTGGATGTCTGTTGTGTCCAGGTCTTGTTTATACAGTTTCTTGGGAATTGGGACCATCCAGTTGTGGCAATATCAAAGGAATAAAATTAGACCCCACTTTGACTCGATCTTTAACTGAGTTAAACCATTCACATACATGTAAAGAACAAGACTTAATCAGTGGTGTGTTATACATTATAAAAGTATATTCTTTGATGTAAACAGTGGAGATGGGAGCTAGGAATAATGAAAGCTGAAGTGAAGAGCTAAGTTAGGATGGGCACTGGTTCATGTTAAGGGTTTTTCTTTTGTTTACCACTCTGATAGGGTATAGGTAGGGTGGCTGCTTGTGACGCCTTTTATTTGTACAAGACAGAAATTTTCTGAGAACACTCGATGGGGATTTTCTGAAAGTGATATACAACAAGATTATATAATAGCCAGATGCTCAATTTAACCTCCTGCAGGTAACGCGTTGTTAGAGGCAGCGCTCTCTCCTCATCTGCTCTAGTGATGCGTCAAAGCTGTGTTGCAGTGAATCTAAAATGATACAACAAAGGTTAGAATGTGTTGGAGAATAGGTTTGCGATGGGAGGCATATCTTAGCTTCTAGATTAATGTTGAGAAGCATATATTGAGATAGCTTTCTCTGATCAGATTTAGGTTTGTATGGACTTGCTTATTTAGCTTGGCAGAAGGCAGCGAAATCCATCTTGTTCATTGCACAGTTGGTGTGAACATCTGTTCTGGATCTTAGACTGTTGATATATGTGCAAAAAAAGCAGTGCATTTATGTAGTTTCATTTATAGGAACATATTTCTGTGCTGTTACTGCAATGCATGTTATATTTGTGTATTCCAGCTGCCAGTTATAGTGAGAATTAAGTTTTTCTATAGTCATGTTTTGAAAAACAATGTCTAATGGTTTTCTTCTTAATGTAGAGCATGCAGTGATGCACGCATTTGTGTATTACCTGCTTTTCATACTGCAATAAACTGCTAATGACACAGTAACACCATGGATAGTGGCAGTGTAAGTGCACTGCTCTGAAGCATGCCTCGTCTCAAACAGGAGGGAGGCTTCTGTGATATGGAAGAAGTGTTTCTGCCATCACGCCTAGCTTATGGTCACTGTTGAAGTTATTAACTATGGTAGCTGTCACTGAGACGAATGTGCATGGGTGGAGCCCTTAACCATTCATCAAATAGGAGGTGTTCTCATGCTGTGTGGGAACCTGTGCCATAAAAATGAAAAGTGCTGCATTCCTTAGACTTCTGGGCCATCCATTACCCCTTCAGTGACTCAAAGTTCCTTAAAAACTTGGCTGAGCGATTAGGAGCAGTAAGCTGACGTTCTTTCATTAGTCTTCTCCGTGGCAGTAGAAGAAAACACTTTTCAAAGCAGATGCTTGCATGGCTGAAGTGTGCTGACCTCTTTCCATTGATGTGATTCAGGTCAAGTTTGTGCTTCTTCCCTCCCTCAGAGCAACGGGCCCACAACCATGTGTTTGTTCAGATTTCTTTGAATATAGACCTTAGATATATATAGATATATCTAAGATATATATATATATATAGCCTTTGGACCTTAGTGCATTATTTTAGGTTCTCTTTACAACTTCACAGTGAAGAAGAATATTGGTAGATTTTTTTTATTTTATTTTTTTTTTAAATTTTCATTAATATTATTAATTAAACAGCAGATTATAGTGTTGTGGCATAGATACAGGTCTCAGTGGCTCCTCTGCCTTAGAACTTCAGGGCTTCTTAATACAGCTGTAGTTGAAAAGTCAAAAGATCATAGAATCATAGAATTACCCATGTTGGAAAAGACCTTGAAGATCATCAAGTCCAACAGCAGCCTAACCAGTACCCTAACTCTAAAAACCCTACACTACATCGTATCCCTGAGCACCACATCCAAACGGCTATTCAACCACCTCCCTGGGGAGCCTATTCCAGTGCTTAACTACCGTTTCTGTAAAGAAGTGTTTCCTAATATCCAACCTAAACTTGGATGGAGGAGACCTAACATTTTCCAGCTCTGTACTATGGTGAAGCAGAGGTTAATGAATACTCTGGGATGAGAAAAAAGCAGAGGGGGAGGGAACAAAAATAGAAGTTAATTGCTGAATTTGAAGTGTCAATTACACTGAAGTTTATTTCTGCCAGTGATTCAATTAGCTATAATGACTTAATTGAACCAATAATTGAAATAATCTTGCTTCCTCGAGTTTTAGAATAACCCTGAAAAATCTTGCGTTTGCCGTCTCACCTGCCATGTGCCCCAGCATGGTGTCAGAGGGAAGTGCGTTGGCACAGGGCTGGGGCTGCTGCACGACAGGGGTCCTGGGAAGTGTGGTTGATGTTCTGGCTCTCAGCCTGCCTTGTGGATTCACCTGAGCTTTGGGAGGATGCTGTGGTTTGTGTCAGAGATGAGGAGGGGAAGGCATGAAATAAGTTTGCATGTTACTGCAGTTCCTTTCATGGTGTAATAGCACACGCTGTTTCATCTGTTAACGCAACTGTTGTCATATTTACCCATGCTATGGGTTTGTTGGTGTTACGTGTTTATACTGAGTGAGAAGTACCTGCTGCATGTGTTTTTGTTTTTTTTTAATGCTTGCTTTTTAGCTTTTTAACTCTTTCAGGTTGCCTTTGGGACCTAATAGTGCACAGTGATTGTATGATCTCAACACCTGAATCATTTTACTGTGTTTCTCACAAGCGTTGCTGCATTCCAATTCATAGTTCAGCTTCTAAAGGTTTACATTCTCATTCAGTAGGAGACAGTTGTAAATGGAAATGCTGCTTTGTCCTTCCAATAAGCTTTCTGATGCTTTTTGTATTTCTGGAACACAATTACAGCTGTATTCCTGTGTCTTGACACAGTGTGCTTGCACATTAGCTGCTGCCTTCCTTCATCAGCTGGGCCGTTCACATTGTTGCAGCGTTGTGGCAAATGTGGCTCAGTATCTTTTATTATTTATTTAAGTTGATAATTAGTGTCTGCAGTCAAGAGGCTTGTTTTCCCCCCTCCTCCCCTTTTTTTTGTAATGGGATTTTGACTAAAGAGCATTAAAAGAAATTGGATATCGTCACGCAAATATAAATGGGCAAACGAGGTTGTTACTGTGCGTGCTGGATGGCTGCAAACAGTTTTCTCTTACAAACCTCTGCTTCGTGGCAATCATAACTTCTTCATTTGCACTGTCAGGTTTGAGCTTTCTATGGCCTTATAGAACAAGATATCTTTTCTTCTTGCAACCATTGGAATGTGCTTTATTTGTTTCAGGAGCTGTGTGAGTACACAAACTTTTCTGCTCCATAAGGATGAATGTTCTTTGCTCTTGTTTGGCTTCCCAGCATCTCCAACTTATGATCACTAACCACGTGACTCACTAGAACAGTCTTTTTAAAAAAACTGCAACCATCTCTGCTTCTATTTTGCCTTCCCTTCCAACATTTCCCTTCGCCTCTGTACAGTTTGTTCTCCGCATCCACTACACCGTCCAATTTAATCAGGTTCTCAGTGAGAGTTTCACATGTCTTCCAGAGAAGTCCTGGTATTGTCATGAGTCTTTAGTTAAAAAAAACAAACAAATTGTCTTGAGATGCCAAGAAAGTCACAGAGTATTAATGTGAGAGAGACTCCAAGCTTGTCCAGCCTTCAGAAGAGCTGCTGGAACCATAATTGCCAGTGTCTGGAAAACCCTGCATCTTCCTTAGAGTTGTGCATTCAAGGACTGTACCACTGGTCCTTGAAGAGAAATAATAATGATAATTATATAGCAAAACTTGATTCTAATGCAATTCGGGAAAGTCTTTTCAGTAGTGGAAAATCACAAGCTTGTCTTAATCCTGGAGCAGTGTTGGCTTTTTGCTTTTGAATGACAACAAATGTTAAGTTGAAATTAGCTAGGATCTTTTAGTGCAGCAGAGTATTATTCAAGAGCGTTCAAATTCCTGGCTGGTGTTTTCTGCTGTAGAATTCTGTTCAGGACTCTTATTGCAGCCTGTGAGGAGTTTTAGAAGCGATTTCTTTGGGAAGTACATTTGGCTGCATAGTGTGCAGTGGAGAGCTTTCAAAGTTTTTTCATTTGTGTTGCAGTTTTTAGCTCCATAGCAGGGTACGCTTCCAAAAGTGTAAAACTAAAAATGTTGGCCTTATAGAACAATACTGGACCATGCAGCAGAAAATCTGCTTGAACGCGACATGTATTTATCTATATATTTTTTCACTATTTGATGCAGTTAATACACAGAGTGAGAATTCTAGCACTTGTCTCATGGTGTGTATGAGTATATGGCAACATTCATTTCTGAAGTAGGTTCATTATGTTACTGTGGTTATGCTAGAGCTGAGTTTGGCTTATTGTTTTAAATTCTCTTTTGAGCAACTTAAGTAATAATTAAATAATAATATTGCCATTTCTAATAAGCATTTGGATAGTGAAAATGTTTTTTGATCCTTTTGCAGAGGTAAAGTTCAGCTTCATCATTTTCTACTAAAACTTTCATAGAAAGATTTAGATTACAGGCTTCTGTATTTGTGAGGTTAATTTAAATGTAGATGGGAATCAGGCTTGGGGCAGTACCAACCTCTTCTTACCCAATTTGTAACACATCCAAATGCATCTGTTCCATGCAGCAAGTTTTAAATCATTATTGTTCTGTAATCATTGCAAATTTAATAAGTGGCCCTGATCTGTTCTGTGTTGCACAGAATGGCTTTCTAAGTGTCTAAACAGGTATTCAGAATTGGCTTACTTTTGAAAACAGTGGACATCTACAATAACTGATTGCAGGTTTCGTTTATATTTAGAAGACATGTTGTGTGTATAATTGGCAAGGAACGAGAAAGTTGTGAATTAGTGCACGTTTCTTGATTTGCTAAATAATCTCATGTAGTGTTTTAGGTTTGTTTGCTTAGTGTGTTTTTTCCTTTTTTTTCTTAATATCTGGTTTTGATTGCACTTTAAAATATTAGGGCAAATTGATTATAAAGGAGCAAGGATCTCTTGGGGAAGCAAGATTCAAGAAGTGCTTGTGAAAACTTCTAGGCTAAAACATGGAATATAGGGAATTTTCTTTATATTTAGAAGGATGAGTTTGACTAAAAGGTACTTAAAGGGACTTGCATGAAGGATCATAAAAAGATGAGTTTGAACAACTTCTGCTCAAACAGATTTTGATGGATGACATCTTTTTCTTTAGGTTTTCTTATGGGCAAGTCATTTTTGCACCATGCTGTCACTGGATTTTGTGTGTATTGCTATATCCTATTTTACTGATATTAATCGCACCTAGTCCAGTTTCTCATATTTGGAGCCTGCTTTTCCCAGTCTCTAATGCATCCACAATATTTATCAATATATGTGGTTTGGAACTGAAAAGCTTATCAAGTATCTCATATTAACTCTACAATTTTTTAAACCTTTCAAGAGATGACACGAATAAGGAAGAAGATGAAGATGAAGAAGAAGCAGAGGAGGAGGAGGAGGAAGAGGAGGAGGAAGAAGACAGCAATAACATTGAGGAAGAAGAGTTTGAATGCTATCCACCAGGCATGAAAGTCCAAGTGCGGTATGGAAGAGGGAAAAATCAAAAAATGTATGAAGCTAGTATTAAAGATTCTGACATCGAAGGTGGAGAAGTCCTTTACTTGGTGCACTACTGTGGATGGAACGTGAGGTAACTTGAGTTTTAGTTAGTGAATGCTTCTTGAATTTCAACTAAAATACACTTTAGTACTTTGAAAAACTAAATGATACAGAGATCTGAAGTCCTAAGCTTTCAGTATTGGTGTTCTGTGAAGGGCATTGTACTGTATGAAACTATTAGATTTTTAGCATCGTAAAAATGCAGAACTTCAGTTATTTAGAAAATCATCTTAAAATGTCTTGCTAGGGGAAGGCTTCCTTCGCTGTGATCTTATTTTTAGATCTCCCCATACAGCAAGTGACAGCCCACTCTTCCATAAAGTCCTCTTCTGGATCTCTTAAGCTAGTTTTTTTTCTCATACAATATTTGAGTAGTGCACTTAACCAAGTCTACATACACTCTCTTCTCAGAGTAGCAGAGAATACATTAGCAGTATGCTATGTAACAAGAGAAGCATAAGATTCTTGATGGCAAATCAGTATGCAGCAGATAATTGCATTTCTTTCAGGTCCAATTTACCACCTGTCCCCAGCAGCCTCATGCTTGCAAACAAGACTTCTTAGCCCACTGGCTTCTTATGCTTTTCCTAATATATTTCAGACTATATGCTTTTTAATGTCGTTAATGTAGCACTAATGGAAATAAATCGAAGCAGTAATGTTTGGGGGTTTTTGCCATTCAAGACTTTTTTTTTAATTTTCAATTAAAACTTGAGAAAACTTTGACCATAGCAAAGAAAGCTGAATGTTCTTAGTGGCTTTGAAGCCAGTTACCTGTCTTCTGCTTTTTTCCTCAGTTTCAGTGTATCTGTTCATTCTCCTTATCTTAACTTCATTACTGTGTTCACAGAGCTTTAAAGAAAAAAATCACAGCCCACAGGTATCCGAAGCTATAGTCTGTTGTTTTTATTCTTCTGCTCTTCCAGAAAGTTTGAAGCTCTTATGACCTACTGTCATCTGGACTTCGCCATCCTACCTCTGACCGAGAGGGCAGGACAGATCTCATGCATTCAGCACTAGCAATATCTGCTAAATATTTAAAAAAAAAAAAAAAAAAAGAAAAAAAAAAGTCATGGTTGCAGATGACTTTTTCTCTCCCTCCCTTGAATATATGTCTTTGTGTCTATGCCTGGTGATTTCCAGGTCCACTACTTATGAGCATCATCTCAATATTGCAAGTTTTCATAGCAGTCTTTTGTAGAATTTTAACCTACGTATGTGCTGATCTACAGGAGTATGTTCTTTCGCATACACTGAATTCAGGCAGCTTTTGTAACTGTTGTGGCAATGAAGTCTGAGCCTTAAAATGCCCAAATTGAGGGAGAATCAGACTGTTCAGGGTAGGATTTTAAGTGTTGCAGTTCTTTCATTAGGGGAAGGGTTTAAGTTGATGAAATTTGCACCAAACTCACTGAGAAATATCACCATAATGTTTTATTTGCTTTTGACTTCTGTTTTGGAATTACTGCTGTTTTCCTTTTTAGGGTAAATATTATTGAATACATGCTATAATGTGGGGTGATCAAAGTGTCATTTAAACAAAATTTTTGGCATTTGACAGTAATTCTGAACTCAAGACAGCATCTGAACACTTTGATATCTTAGTATTGTAAAGACAAGTCTTATATGATATAATGCAGTAAGTGGCTTTCAGTCACAACCTGGAAAAGTAATTGCTTTACTGGGGTGGTTTACAATTGCCCCTTCTCCTTATTTGTTACAGCTGTGTTCCTTGCTTACTGTGCTTAGAGGAGGCTGGGGCTGTAACATTAGGCCAGGGAGTATACTGAGGTCCAGGGAATTCTTAATTATGTCTGCCTGCTATCTGTCAAAGTTAGCTTTCCTGTTTATTTCCCGAATAATTGTATGTACATGTGTATTTGGAATGGTATTTGGTAGATTTGCTGTTTAGCTTTGTTTATTATGTTTAGTTCTCTAGAACCAGTGTCACCACTGCAAAACTTTGCTAATGTAGTGTCTAGAAGTATGGAGATGGAATAGATTTGGACAGCAATGTGTAGCTGTGCTAAATGACCTTGCTGTTAGCTTGTGAAATTCAGGTGATACTCCTTTCTGATGAAGGTGCAGAACAGTACTGTGCAGTGAGGCCTGACTTGTAGTGAAAGGGAACCTTTCTACCCTGTTAGAGAGCTCTATACATTATCATATTTTAGCCAGAAAGCTCTCATGAGAGAAACTGTATTTTGTTGCTTTCTAACAGGAACAGTTACATTGCTCATTCTGCGTGCTTCCTATGAAACAAGCTTCTCCGGAGCCCATGGTGCCATTTCTTTCTGTCATTGTTATAGCTTTTGGCTGCCAGTGTAGGTCAGAATTCATTGTTTGAGCTTTTGAAGTCTGTTTCCTCTGCAGTATGTTCCCAGTGATAAAAAACAGGCAATGTTTTCAAAATGAGATTGTAACTTTAATTCTGTTCGGTGGTACACTATCGCAAGGGATTCTTAAGTATTCCAAGGGCTATCATTTATTATTTTTGACTTTTTATTTTTAGTTTCCTCTAGAAATATATATTTGAAAGTGTTACCATCTTGGTTTGTTGAAGTATTAACAATATACAGATTTGGTACTTAGCAATCAACCACCGAAATTAAAGGAACTTGTGTTGCCAGATTTTAAGTGCTTTAGCGCAGCGTATGAATTATTAAAAACTAAGTAAATGAAAACCTAGTACTCCAGGATTAGGATATCAGCCTAAATTATCTCTTTGTTTCTTTGATCGCAGCCACTGAAAATGTTTGATTTTTTCATGTTAGCAGATAAAGACAATATACTGGAACTTCTTAGTGATTTTCCTAAGGTTTACCAGTCCCTTGTGATCACTCGTCTTCCTGGTGTATATTTTGTGATTTATTTTAGCTAGTGTTTGATATGTGTAGTTATCACAGAATCAGTACATATCTCCATGCAAAGCAGCAGTTAGGGCTTCACCATATAACTGTGCATTTCTTCTTTCCTTCCTTCTTTCCAATTCAAACCCAACTTTCTGACAGGCATTTATTTTAACCAGTAAGGTGGGAAATTTTCACTCCTTACCGATTCATCTTTGCCTTCATTTTTTTGTAGCAACGAAGTTATTTATTTATTTTATATGAAAACTTTAAAAATATATACTTATTTAATAGATCATCCATCTTGATTCTCAAACAAATCTCTTCCTAAGACTCACTTAGGAACAACACCCATCTTCCCTTCTTCCCCCATGCACCCTAGCTGCTTGCTCTTGGGAGCTGTAGAAGATGACATTTCAATGTAGTAACCTAGATCGTTGGAAGCATGTACTTCTTGGAATGAGGGATGAGTAAATTCTTTCATAGTTTTTCTGTTTTGCTCTGTGAGCAGACTGCCTACGGCAAGATTAAATGAGGCTTCAGTTTTACTATTAAAATAATGTGCCATTCTGTAAAGACTCTTGTCTTTACATGTAACATTTGCATGCAGCTTGACACCTGATGCACTGCACGGCTTCCATGGTGCTTCTCCCTCATACAGTAAAGGAAAATGTAATTCAGTCAGTCATATTTTGCTGTGGCTTTGGATGTATCCCTCCTGCAAGATCTGTTCAAGCTTGTTGAGGGCTGTCACAGCTTAGGCAAACTTCACATCTGACACATATGAGCAGTGAACATAGGCTGTGCCCTACAGAGAAATGAAGAGTGGGTATCTGACTTCTCAGAGCACGCTGCTGGGTTCTGTAATGCTGGAGCTTCCTGCTGGAGCTGCTGTTACATTTATGGTCAGGAGCAAAGCAGGATATATTCTGGCAAGGAACTCTGTCTGTCACATTTTCAATCTGTGCTTCTCTCAGGTGAACTGTGGCTACTGTTTCTGGTATGTAATGTTTTAAGACCCAGTGATGCCTACAGATAGGCAAATGCAGAGTCATAAGAAATTTACTCCATCACTTCAGTGTTCCTCCTGGTCTCAGCGGTGTATTTAACCGGGAGTTCAGGGCTAACTTCATGTGCGGAGCAGTCTTTGTGTATGTGGAAGGTTGTGTTCACTAGCAATATGTATTTCCAATAAGAAAACATTTTTTTTTTATTATGACAACATATCAGGCAGAAAGGGCACAGTCAGAATAATTGCCTTTCCCTGGGCATTTGTCAAATCCTAGTGCAGTTTTCCTGCATGCATTTAGACCTAATGAAATCTTATATTTATGTGGATTGCAAAGGCCATTTGGCAGTCTACTTGGCAATATTTCTTCATGAAAGCACATCTTTGACTTTGGGAAAGGCTACTTCAGGTGGGGTTTCTCACAGTCCAACAGATTTTTTTTTTCCATCCTATGCTTTCCATTAAAATAATACGGTACATTTAGTCCCTCTAGATGTTTTTTTTTTGTTTGTTTGTTTGTTTTTTTTTCCTCCCACTTTTAATAACAGTCACTAGATTTGATGCCTGGATCCCTAATGCACTGAAATGCTGCATCCTCCCTTCCCTGTCCATTTGTATCGTGGGAATCTGAGAACGTCTCAATCTTCAGGAAGTGACTGTGGAGTAGGAGAAGGTCCTTGCTAGCTGTGATCTGAAGCAGGTATCAGTGCACAGCTACCAACCCCTTGGTGTACTTTATTCCGGTCACATCAAAGGCAGCAGGATGGGCAGTGGTGACCTTGCAGGTCTCAGCCATCTTGAAATGGGCTCCATCTGCAGCCCAGTGAGGGTGCTCACACTGAGATATATTACCTCTGAACGTTCCTTTCCTTACCTCATGTGCAACAGACTGCTGGTTCTTACTTGTTTGAAGTTGGTGCTTGAGAGGTTTTGTGCTTTAGGATGTGTGCAGCTGTATGTTTATCTAAAGGTGGTCCTGCGGTAAGGAAAGTAACATATTCTTCAGAATTTGAGATGACAACTCTGACTTGAAACCACTATGATTATGAATTGACTCTCCTGAGGCCTAGCTCTGAAGAATTTTGTTTAGGTGTTGGAGAGAAATCTGAACCTATCCATATGTTTTACCTGCAAACAGTACCCTATCTGCAGCAGTATAGGTAAATAGCTGTGGAATCTGCTGTTAATCTTGTGACTGATGTTTCTGTTGTTGTCACACAGTGGAAAAGAAAAACAAATTCTTTGGGAGTTTGTCAGAGACTACTGCTAATCTATAGAAAGATAATGGCTGCTTTCTGTGTTGTATTTTGAAGGGTTTCTGTTTCACTGTATTATGTGAAATATGAGGGGGAAAAAAGGTTGTATTTATTTTTGAAATCTCTTGCTTAGATATTGGAGTATATAGGAAAGTGAGTTGGAAACATATACACTTTCCTTTTAACAGTGATTGTCTTTAACTTGTCAGTACTATATGCATAATTGGCAGTAGTTGTGAAGAAGGGGAATTGGGCCTGTATCAGCAGGTGGTCAGATAAGGCCAGCTGGAAAGCCAGCATGGTGATGAGCGCATTATGTTCTGCTCCATTTTGTACTAGCTCTTTGGTGTGGTTTTGGTTGGTTTCTTTCTCTCCATTTTCATGTTTAACTTAAAGGACTCCCTATTTTTGTGGCATTACACTGAGGCAGAAGAGAATACATTCTAATTTTCTAGCTGACACCTTTCTTAATCAGATGGTTAGACAAT
Organism: Coturnix japonica; assembly: GCF_054131305.1. Classification (NCBI taxonomy): domain Eukaryota; kingdom Metazoa; phylum Chordata; class Aves; order Galliformes; family Phasianidae; genus Coturnix; species Coturnix japonica. The sequence goes on from NC_140665.1 coordinate 37,223,072, forward strand.
TTACACTTAAAGTAGGACAACAAATGATGTTGCTTTTTAATTATTTTTAATGCAAATTAGCATTGATTCTTGCAGCTTTTCAGAAATATGCAGTGAAAATAGGAAACGTAGTCCTATGTGGAAAGTATATTCCTGCTCAGTGCATCTTTCTTTGGTCTGATTTGTATTTTAACGTGTGGCTGTAGGCAGTAACAGCATCTACTGTTTGATGCCGATGGTATGTTTTTTTGTCTAATATCATTCTGATATAGAATGGAAAACCTGAAGTGAAAATGTGTTGAAAAGTGTTATTGGTAAGAGAGGGTGACTCAGGAGTTAGTGATTCCCAAGTGCTAGTGACTCAGCAGAGCGCTTCAGCAGAGCTGGAGGGGGGGTTTTGTTAGCTTTTTACATCTTATATAGTTGTGAGGATTTGCAGCTAAGGAGATACAGCTTATATACAAAATACATCTCCTGTCGATTCATATAGAACACCTTTCTGGTAGTCAGTTACACTATGCAAATGAACTTCTTGTTCCATGTAGGCTGGGAAGTGTTAGCTTTGACTCCTACCCATCAGTGTAAGGAAACTTTGTCTTATATGCTCAAACACGTTAAGAATCAACCCTTAGCTTAAACTCTACATACTGAAAGCTATATTAATGACTTCTTTATTTATACTAATGACTTTTTTTCCTTTAAATTCTAGTCTTTTATTTTATTGCTAATACTTTTCCTCCATAAATTTATGTTATGAGGTAATAATCTGCTTAAAAACATAAATGTGTACAATTTTTTGTTTATAGGTATGATGAATGGATAAAGGCAGACAAGATAGTGAGACCAGCTGATAAAAATGTACCAAAAATTAAGCATCGAAAGAAAATAAAGGTAGTTTCTCTCCCTTCTCCCTAGTTCTTCCCCACCTTTGGTTTAATGTACTTAAACTCTTCCCCCTACCCCTTTCTGCTGATAGGCCTACAAATGTATGACAGCAAAAGCTAAAACTTGTAATCAGTTTTATTCTTTCACTTAGAGGGCGTGAAGGGAAGCTTCTCTTTCCTATATTTCTTGTGAGATTTTATGTATGCTCTTAAAGAAACAAAGAAGATCCATCAGTGCTTGGGAGCTGATTCTTAGACTGGAATTTGGGAGCTCCCTCTGCTGACTGGAGAGCAAACATACGAGTGGTCCTTGTGTGTGTGACTTTCTTTAGAATTTTGCCTCATAGCATTTCTTTCAAAAGTCACTCTCCTAAAACTGACATTTAGGCCTAGATTATGGTGCGTTCTTTGTTGACCAATGGAAGGCTAGGAAGCTTTTCCTTCTGCCACGGATGTCAACATGTTCCTCCTTTTCCCCAACGTTGTGATGCCTCTGGTATCTGAGTCTTATTCCAGAGCTCCGTGCCCCATTGTGACAGTCAGAATCCTGCCCCACCCTGTGGCACTTGTACCTGCTGGTCAGACATCCAGTGGTGCCTAGGCAACACTGGCTGTGTTTGCTTTCCCGTTTGTGGTAGCGCTGACTCTGTTCCTGTGCTTGGTGCAAATATTGCAGCATGGGTCATCGCAGGAAGGTATTTCTTATCTTTTAAACAAAGAGGGAAGATTTTCTTTTCAGGTTGAACATTCAAGATAATTCTAGTCATGTCTTGACTGTATTCTGTTGTAAGATATATGCTTGAAGTAAGAGTTTGTAATTTTTTCTTTCACACAGCATAAAATTGACAAAGAAAAGGAAGAGAAGTATTCTCCAAAAAACTGTAAATTACGACGTTCATCAAAGCCACCCTTTCACACCAGCACTTCACCAGAGACTGGGTCTAAACTCGATAGCACTGAAGCCAAAAATAGTGAACAAGCTCCTGTTAAATCGATAGAAATTACTTCTATCATTAATGGGCTTCAAGGTACTGTACATTAAATTTTTGAATTCTGTAAAATTACTTTTAAATGTAGTAAATGAGTGTAGAGTAAATGATGAAACTTCGTGCTTCTTAGTCTGGCTGTCTCTTCTACTATGACATCATCTTCAGAAGTAAGCCTTGAACTAAAGCAGAAAATGGGTATTGCGGATGTAAAGCATTTTTTCTTTGATACGCAGCCAAGCGTTTTCCTTTCTATGTTATTTCTAAACTTTAAGTTTTGATTCACAGGGTTCTAAAAGTTACATAAATGTTTCTTCTCTTGAAAAATTGCATTAATGAAGCTAGGTGTCCTGTCAGCACATCTGCTGTTCCTAACTTCCCGCTTCCCATGTCTTTACAGCAGCGCTGCAGTAACTGGTTGCTTCTCTTCCTTGTCAGCTTCCTGCACGCCTATATTAAAAACAAACAAACAAATAAAACAGTATATGTTCTATGTAGTTTGGTTAAGGACCTGTGAAAGTTATGTGGATATAGTAACATTCAGACACTCAGATTGGGTAATATTGGCTACTAGGTTTCCTACTTATAGGTGGAATAACAGTTACCATAATCTTAAGCTTTGTTTCCTTAGGAAAACAGAAACAAAAAAGCAATTAGTTGTGTTCAATGTGATGTTGTTACAATTACTCTATAATCAGCTTTTCCTTAGGAAAACATTACTTGATGCTTTTTAATTGTGCGCTATTCTTTTTGCTTTTCAGTCCACATAGATTCATGCTGTAGGTTTAAACAACTTTTTTTTTCCCTGAAGGATGAAATGCTGTATTTTGTTACTGTATTTTCCCACAATTTTAGAGCTGTTTGTTCAAAATTTACTTATCTTTTTTTCCTAAACTGGGATGAATGATGCTTTTTTTTTTTTTTTTTAATTTTTTTTTTTTTTTTTGGCTTTCCTTTGAAGGGCACAGCAGACTAAACAGGTTGAGAGAAAAAATGTTATTTTATTAGCAGAGTTCTTTTGATTTCATTTGACATGATGGTTTTTCACATCTCATGTATTCATACTAGCAATGTAGTTTTGGTCCACTATGGCGTGAGAGAGAACAGTATTTTAAGTTCATTTTTTTGTATGCCAGACTTCAGAACTTTGAGCCATAATGTCTACCATAAATTTTCAATTGGAAAATGCAAACAAAAATGGAAGTGTGTTGTCAAACTTGTTTTCAAATTGGATCTTAAGGTAGAGATTAAGATCCTGCATATCTTAAAAGAAGTTGAGAAAATAACATTTCCCAAGATATTTTGTTCTGTATCTCTCATCTGTCTGCCTGTATGCTCTTCTTGTATTTCAACAAGACTTCTTAAAGAAAAAATAATAATAAAAATGCGAGAGGTAATGAGAGCTGATAATTATGATATGAATAAAGCATTTTATCGTGCAAAAGCTGATATTAAACAACAGTGTTGTTTAAGTGAAGGCCGTAGCCCACTATGCTTCCTGGAGATATACAATGTAATTTAGTACAATTTATAAATGCAATTTAAATATGTACTACTAGAAATTCCTGTAGCATGTGATCATATCTATATGGTTTTCTTTATTTTTATTTTTTAGTATTTGTAACCAAGATCAATGCCAACTTTCTCATTTTAATTTTATTTTTAATTAGCTTCTGAAAGTTCTGATGATAGTGAGCAAGAAGATGACCAAAGTGCCCAGAACATAGATGCTGATGGCAAAGAGGAATCTCAGCACGAAGCCATGAGCCAAGATAAAAATGAGTTGTGTCTAAAAGAAGAACAGGACAGTTCATCCCTCCCAGAGGAAACTAAAGCTTTGACAGATACAGTGGTGCCCAAGTCAGGATCCAAGTCTCCTGAAAGGTTGCGAAAAGAGATGGAAGAGTTATCTGAAGATACTGACTCTGATGGAGAAGATGAAGCCACAAAAAAGAAAAAGGATGTAAAAAAGGAGGTTGGGGATAAAACAGCAAAACCACAAGTAAAACGTGGTAAACGAAGGTACTGTGTTGCTGAGGAATCTTTAAAGACTGTGTCGCCTAACAGAAAGGACGAGAAGTCCAAAAACAAAGATTCCCTTAGTTTAGAAAACAGCAGCAACAGCTCTTCAGATGAAGAAGAGGAAGACAAATCTAAGCTGAAAATCACTCCCACTAAAAAGTACAATGGATTAGAGGAGAAAAGAAAGTCTTTACGGACAAGTACTTTCTACTCAGGATTTTCTGAAGTGGCAGAGAAAAGGATAAAGCTTCTAAATAACTCTGATGAAAGACTTCAGAACACCAGAGCAAAGGATCGAAAAGATGTCTGGTCGAGTATTCAGGGACAGTGGCCAAAGAAAACGCTGAAGGAATTGTTCTCGGACTCTGACACTGAAGCTGCTGCCTCCCCTCCACATGCTGCTCCAGAGGATGCTGCAGCAGAGGAGCAGCTTCAGACTCTTCCAGAGGAAGACATTTCTTTGCCTAGCTCTGAACTTGAAAAACCTTTGCCGTCTAGTGTGGACGTTAAACCTGTTGAGGAAAAAACAGCTGAAATGGGTGAAAAGAAAGTTGAATTTCCAAGCAGCGGCAGTAATTCAGTGCTAAATACTCCTCCTACAACTCCTGAATCGCCTTCATCTGTAACTGTAACAGACAGCAGACATCAGTCTAGCGTTGCTGTCTCTGAGACTTTGCCACCAAATCAAGAAGAGATAAGAAGCATTAAAAGTGAAACTGATAGCACAATAGAAGTGGACAGTGTAGCAGGAGAGCTGCAGGACCTCCAGTCTGAGGGAAATATTTCTCCAACGGGTTTTGATGCCAGCGTCAGCTCCAGTAGTAGTAATCAACCAGAGCCAGAGCATACTGAAAAAGGTAAAGGAAAGCAGAAACAGAGGTGTCTTCAACCTAACATATCTTGGTTTGGGTTGTTTTTTTGTTATTTTTTTTTTTGCATTGTAGATGTATTTTCATTGTTATGGTTACACTGCTGGAAAACTGAAGGAAGCAGTAGCCAGCTCTCTACTTCACATCTTTAAAAATGGCATAATCACCTGTTGAATAAAAGATAATCTTGCCAAGAAGCTTCTTGGCCTTCCAGAAAAGAATCTGCAGTAGTTTTAATGAGGAATAAACTATATAAGAATAAAGTTTATACCAGAGGTGGCAATAAAAGCCTGGAATGAACTGTAGTACTTTGTGTAGGGAAAATTTACTAGCAAGCTGAATGCATTTAAAAATACCTTGCTTGCAAGTAGATTGTATTGTTTCTCAGCGTTAGAGGATCAATTTTTTTTTTGCTTATTGGGGAGAAGAATAAGGCCAGTCATTGCACGCATAGGCAGCCAGCTCAAGCTTCTTTAATAGAAAACAACGAAAAGAAACAAGGCAAACAAATAAGAAAAACAAAGTATTCTGTTCACAGGTCTTGACATGATTATCAATATTTCAGATACGATTTTGCAGACTGAAGTTCACAACTTGAGAGCACTAGAATACAGGCCTTAAACATTGTTTATGCTTGTATGTGTAATGTCAATATTCTGTTCTTTTAACTATTTGCTAGACTGGATCCAAAAGCTTTTTTGTGACATGCAGTGGCTGTTTCACAGCTACTTCTAAGAACCATTCACCTGCCTGAAAGTAACTAATGAAAAGGAAAAGGTGTCTGAATATAAACCTTAATACAGAAATGATTCATTCATCTCCACAGATTTCATTTCTCAGTTGTATAAAAAAATATATATTTTTTCAAACAAATGTATTGGAATAAGATTTACTTTATTAAAAAAAATATGTGTGCATGTATATGTGTTAATATATATGTATGCATATATTTATGTTTATATATATATATATAGTGTGTGTGTGTGTGTATATATATATATATATAATACTATATAATATATATTCGTATACGTGGAGTGTATAAATTCCATGTGGTTCCAGAAAACTTCTGTTAATGCATTGAACGGAGTTACTTGCAGCCATCTGATGTGCACACTAACCAACAAGCCATTTTCCATCTTCCTTTACCTCCTCTTTTCAATCCAAGTAGAAAGGTGAGCCGTATTAAGTGCATACAGGAACAGCTGGTTACATTACTGTTGAGGCTTAAGCTCTGAAGCGTTTTCCTGAGATTTTGAGGAAAATACACAGAAGTGCAAGTATTTAATTTTTAACTTTTTTCCATTTGTAGTCTGTGCAGGCCAAAAGAGACTTAAGGATGCTCAGGGAGGAGGCAGCTCCTCAAAAAAGCAGAAAAGAAGCCACAAAACATCTTCCGTGAACAACAAAAAGAAGAGTAAGACCAGTAAGTACAGCAGTTCAGTGTGAAATAAAATGTACATTGTTTCTTTTAACAATTGTAGATAAATCCGTTAATTATATAAATAACACTCCCACCTTGGAATTCTTAATACTGCTTAAATGAAGGAACTACTTTTGCTGAATGCCAAAGCGTTTTTAAATGCCTTGTGTCATAGACCTGTGTCTTGGAGGTTTTAATAGCTTGTAATTCAGGAAGACTAAGAGTAGTGAGATTTCACACCTGGTAGGTCTGGGATCTTTGTTACCAGAGGAAGAAAAGAGATAGCAATATCTGTTGTGTGATGACCTGATGTAATAGAAGAGAAACAGACTGGGATGAAACTATATTTTGTACTTTCTGCCCATTCTGTGGTCTTATTTATAGGTACTAGTTATGTAAAAGCCTGTGTGCTGAGCTTTATTGCCAGTAAATTGTATCATTTTAGAGTAAAAAAAGTTTTAAGTCAGATAAACTTAATATGAAAATCAGCACGGGAGGAACTTATGATAAGCTTTGCTTTGGGCTGAAGGCTATTTTATTTTGTAATACATTGTCTTGTTTCTCCAGCCAACAGCAGTGATAGTGAAGAACTGTCTGCTGGTGAAAGTGTGTCCAAGACTCAGCCAGCAAAATTGGTTTCTACAGGCATGAAATCTCACCAAACCAAATCACTTTCAAGAACGCAATCTCCAGGAAAATGTGGGAAAAATGGAGAGAAGGATTCTGATCTCAAAGAGCAGAATAATCGCTTGCCCAAAGTTTACAAGTGGAGTTTCCAAATGTGTAAGCATTTTCCTGACAACGTACCCAATGTGGTCTTGAAATAGTTAGACTATTTTCTATTAGACTAATAGACTATTTTCTTATGTTGTATAAGTTTTATCCTTTTTTTTTCTTTAGAATCATAGAATTACCCAGGTTGGAAAGGACCTTGAAGATCATCAAGTCCAACAGGAGCCTAACCATAGTACCCTAACTCTAACAACTCTCAATCATATCCCTGAGCACCACATCCAAATGGCTCTTAAACACATCTCTAAACATTCTTTAGCTATTGTTCAGGCATTTTTAACTTCTTTTCCCTTCTGTTTTGCTTAAATGAGCCAGAGTACATTTACTATTTCTAGTAGTAAGGGCTTTCAGCACGTTTGTGTCAGTCAGCTTAGAGGGACATAGAGCATAGTGTTGAAGGGATCACACGCTTATCTGAAAAACATCACAGTAACTTTATTAATGTCTCACTGCTACAAGTGCAACTTCTTTATTGCCTGTGTGTATGCTTATTGCAGTATTACAGTGGGAAGAGAAGGAAAATGGACAAAATGCTAGGTGATTTAAGCCCCCTTTCCTCAGAATGACAGTATGGAAACAGTTGAAAAATAATTCAATTGAAGCAAAAACTTGTTTTTAGCCCCCTCTCTCAGCATCTAGGAGTTCGTTTAGTCAGCAATAAATTGTTCTCCTTAGTACCAGCCTTGGATGTGTTTAGAAATTCATGAATTACCTTTTTTTGTTGTTGTTGTTTAAACTTTTTAAAAGGTCAAATTGAAACTGTGTGACATGAGTGACTTAAATTAGTTCTTAGAACTATCCATAATATCTCATTCAGTATTCACAGATGACCTTAATATATGTCAAATTTCTGAAGTTCTCAGAGCGTTGTGCTCTGCTGTTCTGTGCTCTGTCACAGACTGCCTGAAGGCTGCCGTTCCTTACATAACGTAACAAGAGCTGGTGCAGCACATCATGCAGACACTTGTGCTGAATTGTTTTTGCTGGTCCGTGCCAACTGTTACTGAGAGATTCTGACCACATTTTCTTCTCCAGCCCTGAGTCCAGCCCTTGAGTACTTCCTACTCCACTGCAATTGGGAAGCTTTTAGAAAAGCTGCAGTCCAGTAATTAACAGACTGTTTACCTTGCAGCTGACTTGGAAAATTTGACCAGTGCCGAGCGCATAACCATTCTTCAAGAAAAACTGCAGGAGATCAGGAAACATTACCTGTCCTTAAAGTCTGAGGTAGCTTCCATTGACCGGAGAAGAAAGCGCTTAAAGAAAAAGGAGAGAGAAAGTAAGTGTGGAAACTCAATTTTTCCTTTAAAGGGCTAAATCACGTATCAAGTTATTAAGGTATTGACAGGAGTTGGATAGTTAATAGGAAGACGTGCCATTAATTTGGTTTGGTTGTAGGGTTGTTTGTCTTTGCTTGTTTCTTAACATTTTATAAAGTTTCTCTTTCAACTTTTAAAGGTACAGCTCAGGCTTGCAGTGATACTTAATCAACCCTGTGGAAGGGAGGTGGGGAGACAGGCAATCTGTTTGTTTGCGTTGAGCTGCTTTTTATATAGGGGGGGAAGAGTATGATGAACTTCTCTAAGCTGTGAATGAAGCATCTTAAGGTAATGAATAACTTACAGTATAAGCTGAAGACAAGTGCTAGCTTACTAGAGTATTCTTTGTGTGGCGGGTTCAAGCTTTCCCCTTAGCACAGAAGATTCATCATGGGTTTAAAGGAGATTAATATACAAAATAGCTTGTTTCTCTTGCTTTACTTCTGTAAGAAACGTTCTAGCGTGTCTGCTTCTAATAACATTAAAAGGATTTTTTTCTACATCTCATTTTTATCTGTGTATTTAGCAATACTCTGCAATGTGTACCAATATTTTTGAGGCTGAAACCATCTCATGGACACAACAGTTGCTTCTTGATTGCCCAGGCAGGCTGTACGTGCAGGTTCAGTGCTGGGACAAGGCCCTGCCTGTGTAAATTCCCACAGGAAAGAGAATTGATGACTGTGCCTGTGGGGCAGGAATGACTTTGACATCCTCTGGCTGAGTCCTTGATGTGGATCATCGTGGAGCCAGGGCTGTGGGGGTGCAGTGCTATGTTATCTTGTACACAGCATAGCTTGCCTTGCAGAGTATTTACCATGATAGCTGGGGAGCGGAGGATTTTTTTCTTTTAATTACTAGACATTAGATATTGGAGTCAGTATATGTAAGCCCTTTTTATTGCCTAATTTGTGAATTTTTAAACCTGTTTTTCTTGTTCCTATACAGGTGCTGCTACTACATCATCTTCCTCCTCATCACCTTCCTCCAGTTCCATTACAGCTGCAGTTATGTTAACCTTAGCAGAACCATCTATGTCAAGTTCATCACAAAATGGAATGTCAGTCGAGTGCAGGTGACAGCAGGACTTGCCAAAGCACTTTGCACTTAATGGCTGCTGAGGGCCACTCTTTTTGTTTTGTTTTTTTTTTATTTTTTTTTTATACTGCACAGTGGCACAAAATTCAGACAAGCACTATTTTGTATTTAAAGTTGTTTCTTGACAAGCTAACTTTGCACTTAAGTGCACTTTTATGAAGAAAAAGTACAACAAACTGCTTTTCCTCAAGCAATAATTGTTTCCAACTTGTCTGGGAATTGTAAGTCCAGTGACTGGAAGGCCTTCCACTGTGGCAAATGGAGGCTGTTCACTGCCTGTAGAGACAGTACAATAAACATATAGTTGTTGGGTTGATCTAAATAAATGTGGTAAGGCTTACTGTACATGTATTCCTTGGTATTTTGTTAAAGCTGGAACATTTGATATTTTTCCATTTATTTATGACAAATATTGAACCTATTTTCATTTGTACAAGCTAATTGTTTTTTAACTGCTAAGTCACCTTATAGTGGCTTTAATTGTATACGTCAAGCACATGTATTCAATTCAAAACCTGCAGTTAGTGGGATGTTCGACATCGGTCCTGATAACCAAATACGAGGATTCCTTTCAAAACAGACAAACAAAACTGACTAATGTTTACAGGTTTGAATTAGGCTTAAATAGGTTACTCTGGGTTTTAATAACCCATTAATTGGAAAGAAACTACTGTACTTTGCCATTTTTCTATAAAACAGTATTTTTTTTTAATTTTGATAGAATACATTATGAAAAAGGAAGAAAATGGCTAACAAACTGTATTAAATCTTAATGTATAAATATTGTATTTAGCCAGTTTAAAGTGTATATTTATTCATAATGGATTATAACAGTTATATTTTTGTGTTTTCTTGTAAATGTTTCTTTTCCCTTAGAGCAACAAATATTTCATTTGTAATGCTTATTTTATTACGAGCTTCGAGGAGAGAGGACTTTGAGACTGAGTAAGGTGTGAGTCTATAATTTGTGGTTGCTGGTATGAACACTGCCACAAAGGGTAGTTGTTTTTAAATACATAGCTAGCTGAGTGGTAGACATTTAATTTTTTAAATGCCTTGTACAAATTCCAAAACCAACTTCAAACTGTTTTCACTTGTATCGATTTTACGTTGTATGGAATCCCAAGCGCTCTCCTGTTAATTATATACCTTTGTAAGACATTTGTATATTGCGGAAGTGTTCATTCGAGCTATTTAATACCTGGCACTGTTAATACACAGTACTTTATTGTACAGATTGTTTTACTGTTTTAATTGTAGTTCCGTGTACTTCTTTTGGCTGGGGAAATAGGGGCTGGCATGTTTTTCTTTGTTTTCTGGCAATACGACATGTAAGAATTCCAAGCATTTTGTTTGTAGATGCTAGAGTGTCAGAATCCTTTACATTTGACTTTTCTAAGAAAAGCATTTTCGGTCTTCGTAGTGTGTGCTTAAGGCTGACTTTATTGATTTTATTGAAATGGGTTCAAAGTATTCACAATTGTACAGGACTGTAAAAATTTGTTGACAAACGTTGAAGGAAAAGCTTATAGAAAAAAAAAGCTATAAAATATATATTAGGTTCCGCAGAAAATGGAGAACTATGTAATATATTGTACAAATGTAAGCAAAGGCCTCTGAAATAAAATGCCATAGTTTGTGAATCCCTGATTTTGTTTCTAACAGTTTAATTAAGCAACAGTAGCGTGCTCATTTAAATGACACCAACCTGCAGAATGGGTTCGGCAAAGGATATTTGATGTGGTGTAACAAGCACGGGAAAATTAGTTAGACATGGTACATTGGCTCTGTTTTTCTCTGAGCGGTTGGCTGAAATCTATCTTTCCCAGCAGAAGAGTGTTGCTCGTTGGCATCATTAAGGCTGCGCCGGTTGAAATAAAGATGGGTTTGGATTCATGTTAATCTGGTTAGTTTTAAAAATGTAAAAGAGAGCTCCTGAAGTGACTTGCTGTCTTCTAAGAACCACTGGCTAAGTTTGCATTTGGTAGAAGTGGAACTTGCTATATCTGCTCATGCCGTGCCTGGCCTTCCTTCCTTTGTCCAGAATAGTTGCACTAGTAAAATGGTGGATTGCCACTGAGGCTGGTCAATGGCAAATAACTGACAAACAGGCTCTGGACACTTAGATTGTTAATGACTGCTATGATTTGAGACCGCCGGGGGCAATTTTAAGTAGCTTCAGTGGGGCTGCTTGAAAGGTACCATAAATATTTAGGAGAATCGGAGTTATGATGGCTCAGTTCTGCCTTTAGTTCCAGGAGTCACAAGGTATATATACCAGGAGCTGGTATTGCTTTAACCAGGCAGTGCGTCTGGGCAGTTGGGTGTACTCAGCCTTCTGCTTGCTGCTACTATGTCAGCTCTGCTTCAGCGCCAGGTCTACAACTGCTACCTCCTGCTCTACATGTGAAGCTTTATTTACTCAACATGAAATCATGGACACATTCTTCATTCAGCTGCCTCCCCACGCTTCCTTGCTGCTCAATTAAGTCGAAGGTTCTTGGATAAACACGGATTTGTGGCGCCCTCCCCCATGTCGGCGTCACAGCGCGCAGCACGGCACCGCCCACTGCGTGCGGCCGCTGGAAGTGACGCCCCTTCTTTTCCATGATGGCGGCGCTCCGAGGAGCCGCTGTTCCTCCAGGCGGGTGCGTTACCTCGCGCTCTGCCCCGTCCCGTTCCCGTTCCCTCCCCTTCTCCCGCCGCGCGGCCGCCTTGCCCCGCGGAGCGGCCGTTGCGGGGCGACCGCTGACGCCGCTCTCCTGTGCAGGGCCCTGTGCGGGGACTACGTGGTGGGGCAGGTGGTCGGCAGCCTGTTTTCGGGCGGGGCGGCGGCGGTTCGGCCCTTGGCGGGGCTGTTTCGCTCCGCCGCCCCGCCGCCCGTGGTGGTGGCCGTGCCCAGGGTAAGTGCTGCGCAACGGGATCGTGGAACCGGGTTGGAAATGTCGGTCAGAGAGTTTACAGTGGGTTTCCGATAGCCCCGAATTGCCACCTCCCACAGCGTGTGGGTTGGCGGCTGGTCCGGCCATAAGGGGTCTGTGTGTGCCCCTCTGTGCATCGAAGGAGTTATAGGTGTTCTAAACAATCTGTAAAACTACTGTAGGGCGTTGGTGGAACTTTCTCAAGTCATTTGCTTTGGCTTTTCTTATAAAGGAAAATAAGAAACGGAAGCGTACAGAAGCAGAGGGGTTGTCAGAGGGACAGAGCTCGTCTGTCACAGAAGAACCTCCTAAGAAAGTGAAGAAAACCAGGAAGAAGGAGCTTTCAAAAGCAGAGGAGAAGGTGGCAGCGAGGTGTGTAGATGGTACCTTCTTAAAGAGGGATTGAAGAAATCGTTCTCCTTGTGCTTTAAAGTACTGCTTTTAAGCAGCTTGTGGAAGTGTCAAATAGTTTGCGCCAGAAGGTATTGAGTACTTCACGTTCCTGCTATAGAGGCAGGTCCTCTGCCTGTGGAACCAAAGCCCCCATCAGAGTGCTGCCAGGGCTGCAGGCTGAGTTATCGCATAGTGAATTCCATGGCCTGGGACAGCAAATAGTTTGCTGTATTACTTAAAGGTCAGATATGTTTATTTTATGCACAATAGGAAAAATAATAACCTTTGGAAATTTACATTGTGCGTAACAGTTTAAAATAAAACGTTAGAATAGCAACCTCTTAGAGCTTGTAGTTCTTTGACATCAAACGTCCTGTTCTTTCCCATCAGTTACAATTTTCTTGTCTTTTTCTGATAAGGGAGGGTGCTTTAGAACAGGCAGATGAAGAGGAAGAGCAAAAGCTGTCTGAGAGCAAAGCGAAGCAGAAAAAACGGGCTGCTCGTGCTGTCACCAAGAGTGATGGTAATGCAGGGACAGGCAGAACTGTGAAACAAGGGAAGAAGAAGAATGAGGCTGAAGAAACGGTGAAGAACAAAAGAACGGTGTTTGTTGGAAATCTGCCTGTCAGCTTCACTGCTCAGGTATGTGAGTGGAGTCTGTCAGCTAAAGGAACCAACAAGGTTACGACAGCCCTTGTTTGAAGGGAATGTTTCCACATGGGATCTCACACATGCTTATGAGTAAAATCTCTTATCGTGAAAGTGGGAAATAATGCTCATTATTAGGAACCTTCAGACTTAGTCTTTTTTGTTGTGGTGGAGTTGGGCTTTTTACAGGCCGCCAACCTCCACATTCAATACTAGACCTGGCTGCCTGGGGCCTCATCCAACCTGGCCTCACACACCTCCAGGGATGGGGCATCCACATCCTCTCTGGGCAGCCTGTGCCAGCACCTCACCACTCTCTCTGTGAAGAACTTTCCCTTTCGACTACAATCTATGTAATAAACGAGAGCTATAAGTACGAAGTTGGAACTTGCTGCTCATTTTGAATACAAATAATACTTCAGATTTTATGTGACGTGTTTTAAATTTATACCATCCTCAGTAGTTAGGGGTATGAATTCAGTTTTGGCAGTCCATACAATAAGAAGTCGGTATGGAAAACACAGGCATAGTTGCAAGTTGCCGGCATGTTTTTAGTAGCCTGTTAACATACCTTGCATGAGTGAAGTGAAAATAATATAAGAACCATCTTAGCAGTACATGCTCAACAATAATTCTTATTGTCGGGATGCAGAAATACACTGACCACCTGTTCTGTTTTCTGTTCAGATGCTGAAGTCTCTTTTTAAAGAATATGGAGCAATAGAATCCATTCGGTTCCGTTCCGTGGTACGTTATTTCCCCTGATGTTATGTGGTACCTGCCTTTCTGACCTTACGGGATACCATTCCTAAGGCTTGTATCTTTGTTTGAATTCAGAAGCAGGTTTAGGTGGGTGTATTTTACCTTGGAAGAAGTACTGGTGATACTACTGCAGAGGCACCTTTCCTTTCATCACCTATTCCTCCTGTAATAGCAGTTTGTACCATCAAAGCTGTAGTTTTTCTCTGGGAAGGCCTTTATTATTGCTGATTTAACTAAGGTTAAGTTTATTTAGGTTAATTTAATTAAGGTTATTTAGCTGTTTTTAAATTACAGCAGCAAAGGCTTATTCATTGTAAGTCTGTGTACTGTATAGAACAGGTGAAGATCGTTGTCTTGGGACTTAAGAAACATAACAGACCAGGCCAAAGCAAGCTGTATAGTTCTGAGATATTTGTAGATCATCATGAAGATCCATTTGCTCAGTGTACTGGCTACGTAACTCTGAGTGGGGTGGTGTTTGTTTGACTTTCCCTTCGAGGACAGAGAGTTGTGATATGTTGTAATTGTGCCTACTTAATGAAAGCTTTCTTTGTCTTGGAGGTTCCAGCCGAAGATACTGTATCCAGAAGGTTAGCAGCCATCAAGTAGGTTCTGCTTCTGAGTTTCATGCTTTATTTTTCAAAGGCAGAATGTTTATTTCGTGTGTTTGTTGCTCACTGTTCTGCTGTTTCCTTTTTTTGTCTTTTGCTTCTTTGATTTTCACAATGCCCCTTAGTGTATAAGCAATAAGGAATGATAAGCCTAGTGTAGCAGTAAGTAATAATGTTAGATTGCATTCCTTATACTTTAGGATGGAGGTAGACAGAAATTGTCTTTGATTCCTTTGAGTGTATTTATGAGCTGAGGTGCTTAATTGGGGCGCGTACACAGGCTGTGTAAGATGTGCAGTGGGACTCTGTCAGAATATGCTTTATAAGAGTTGAAGTTGCTGCTGTGTGCAAAACTGGGGAGATGTCAGCGTGTTTAACAAGAAGTGCTTGTGCGCAGTATATCACAATGGTTTAAAAAGGGTCTTTTTCCTCTTCCAGGCGTAAGATTCATCCTAACGCAAAGTACATTAATGCTTACGTTGTGTTTAAAGAAGAAAATGCTGCTGTTAAGGCTCTACAAAAGTAAGTCTCAGCTTTGTTCCTTGTGCCTGTTGAGAAGGCAGATATGCAGTGTTTAAAGATAAATGTAATCTGCCTCCTGTTTTTTTGCTTGTACGAAAATAAAGATGGTGTTTCAAACTCATAAGTTTTTTTACTCAAAGTAAATGTGCCTCTTGCAAAAAGGTGACAGCGTGACATTGTCAATGAAGTCATGCTTCACCATTTCATTTTAAGAACCTTTCTTTTTCTTTTCACTGCAATAGAAACGGAGCAGAAGTCGCTAGTGGATTTCACATCAGAGTTGACAGCGCATCAAAAGACAGTTCGGTAGGTAGCGCGTGATGCAAAAACTCAGCGCTCTGCGTTTTGCTGTAACAAGACTTAGTGGCCTTAAATCTCTTCCTTGTTTTTTTTAGTATGACAACAAGCGATCTGTATTCCTGGGAAATCTCGCGTATGGTGAGTAAAATGGAGCATCGTGCCTTGTTGGCTGATGCTTATGGAATATGCTGACGTGAGGATTTTCTTACTTATTGTTTAGGGTTCCTTGTTTAGGTAGATAACTATTGTTTGTTGGGACCTTTTAAAATAGCGCTTCTGTTTTTTGACAGAGACACCCAAAGGGGAAGCTTTCAGTGGGTGAAATTGCACGTGAATCGTTTTGTTCTGTTGTATTTCTAGCACTGCGAGCACTTTTATTTCCTATTGTTACTTCATGTTTCTTAAATAAATACGACTGAGCTGCATATGTCATAGCTTAATAAACTGCCAAATGCACGCTTGGATTTGTGAACCACTTCCAAGTGATACTTAGGGACAGCTTCTAATTTTGATGCTCATCTGTGAGCCACAGGATGAGTGACTGTCTGGGCAGCTGTTTGCTGGGAGTTGTTAGCTGAGTGGAGTTGCTTGCTGTGTAGTTCGGGTCAGTGCTTATTGAATATTCATCTGCTGCTGAGTAAATGAAGGGATCACCGTCTTTGATCAATGAGTGTCCAAGGTAACAGTCCTTACATGAAGTCTTCAAGGATCAGCATTTGTAAGCCGCTTGCAAATCATACACAGTGATGGCTTAGAATCTCCACACCATCTGCACTGTTAACTTAAACAATTTCATGTATTTAAATGTATGCTTGTGTGCATGAGTTGGTAAAGGTAAAATGTTTGGATGTAGGCTGTGCTTCTAAAGCTGTCTCTCTGAAGGGACGTGTCTTGCTGTGTTTGCCTGCAGACATCAGTGACAGCGCCGTGCGAGAGCACTTTGCCGACTGCGGAGCTGTAGTGGCGGTGCGAATTGTGCGCGACAGGCAGAGCGGCATGGGCAAAGGCTTCGGGTACGTGCTGTTTGAGGTACGTACCAGTGTCATTTCTCATCATCTGAGTTGGGAATTACTCTTTTCTTTTTCAGTACCTATGCGATGTTAAACGGCCGCATGCATAAGCCCTGTAGGTGTGTGTGTGCTTCTGAATAGAGGTGACATTATGCAAGTAAAGGCGGTCGGGCGCTCTCTGTTGTAAATCCTGCCCATTGGAACCAAAGAAAGGCAGCTCTATGTTTGGAGGTCATTGGCTGGATGTGCTGCTTTCTAAATGTTGGTGTGTTCCCGCAGAACACGGACGCTGTACACCTGGCTCTGAAGCTCAACAACTCGGAGCTGCTGGGCCGAAAGCTGCGTGTGAAACGCTGCGGTGAGAAGGACAAAGCGGCACAGAAGAGCAGCACCAGTGGGTCCGGCGGCCGTAAGGACAAAGCTCAACACACAGCGAAAAGCAAGAGAGGCTCCAATGATTCATTTGTGGGCGAAAAAGCCAATCCAGCCAAAAAGAGCGCTAAGGCCAAGAGACTGAAAAGTATTGCTAAAAAGAAAGGGGGGAAAAAGAAATAGCCTTTTGAACAGCACCCCCGTCTGTGTTACAAAAAGAGAAGTTAGTTCTTTTTAATAAAGCCTATGTACAGAATGGCGTTGGGTTGTGAGCTGTGTGTGTCCCTGATGTACTAAGATCGCTTTTCCCGTGCATTGCGGTAGCTCAGAACGGCTCACGGGTGGCAGGCGCTGCTGTGGCGGCAGGCACTGCGGTAGCCGCCCTCCGTCGCGTTCCGATGACGCAGCGGAAGCGAGGCGGGGTCCTTTCTGGCCGCCCGCTCTCCCCAAGGTGCCTGCGGAGCTCGGTGCCGGCCTTGCGGAGCGCGGGGGCGGCGGCTCCTTCCCCGCGGCGCCGGGCACCATGATGGTGGGCAAGACCAGCGCCATCGCCGCGGGGCTCTGCGGGGCCCTGTTCATCGGCTACTGCATCTACTTCGACCGCAAGAGGAGGAGCGACCCCAATTTCAAGAACCGGCTGCGGGAGCGTGAGTGTCCGGGCCGCCCCTCCCCCGCACGGCGAGGCTCCCGCGTGGCGGCTCCGCAGCGCCCCCGGCCATTACGGCCCTTATGGCCGGGGCCTGGGGTTCGTTCCGCTGCCCCTCGCGGTGCTGCGCTCATCCCGCAGGCTCAGGCGAGGCCTGGCGCTGCTGCGCTTCACGTGGCGGCGATGGGATAAAGCTGCGGTCTCATAGCGAAGCTGCCGCTGCGCTGAGGCCTGAGCTCACGGCGGCCTTGGGGCGTGTTACCGGCCGCATTCCAACCCCTCCTGGTAGCTGCACTGCTGGCTGCCGGGAGTAAGAACGAATGCCAGAGCGAAACGGGGATTCATCCAAAATGCGGAGCTCCTGTCCTGTGGCTCCGTGTTATTTCACGTCTTCGACATTGAAATACATGGTTGAGCGGTTGAGGAAGCTTTACGTTTAGTTCTGTAAGGTACCTGAGGTGTGGGAGCAATAATGGTGAGGCTGGTCTCTTTTCAGTAGTGCGTGGGGACAGGACTAGGGGTAATGGGATGAAACTACAGCATAGGAAGCTCCGCACGAATGTGCGGAAGAACTTCTTTACAGTGAGGGTGACGGAGCACTGGAACAGGCTGCCCAGGGAGGTGGTGGAGTCTCCTTCTCTGGAGATATTCAAGACCTGCCTGGACGCCTACCTGTGTGACGTGGTGTAGGGAGCCTGCTTTGGCAGGGGGGTTGGACTCGATGATCTCTAGAGGTCCCTTCCAACCCCTACGATTCTGTGATTCTGTGTTTGAATAACAAGAAGCAGGCTGAGAGCTGCATACTGGGTTGACCTTACCCTGATGGTAGGTGTGTTTGTCCAGTCTCTGAGCTGAAGGTCAGAAATCATTCTCAAAGTAAATTTTCCTAGCAAGTAACCAGAAAGTGATCGGTACCTTCACTGACAAAAGAGCCGTTGCTCGTGATCCCAGCAGGGAGCAGTTGTTTGTCCTCCAGGTACTTCTTGTCCCCGCAGTGCAAGGTTGGCAGATTCCAGCATAGCAGGCTGCTATTTGTCTTGTGTGGAAAAACTGGGTTTTGGCAGAATAATGGGCTGCATTGATGCTGAGCCATTGGAGCTCCTGAGGAAGGCCATGAAGGTAAGCAGAGGGCAGGAGCACCTCTCTTCTGAAGAAAGGTGGGGGGAGCTGAGCTTGTTCAGTCCGTCATGGTTTGTTATGAAGTGGCTGTTATTGGAAGACAGAACTGGAAAGTAGAGATCCTCAGACACAATTGACCGGGCAGCTTTCAGTTGTAAGGCTTTAGAGAATGCTCAGGGCTTTTGGTTGTTTTCAGTACTATAACTTTCCCTTTAGTGTGGGTGTTTCCCAGGTGCAGTCGGTGACCTGGTGATCGTGACAATATTTTTACTGCTGGGTGCCAAAGCTTCATCTGTGGAATATTTGACAAAACCAGGATGGAGTGTAGTAGCCAGTTGCAGTTCCTTGGCTGAAGATGTGCTGTTTAGAGCAGGTCGTGTCAAGTGGTGTTCTTAGGATGAGGTTATTTTCTCAGCCTCTCTAACACAGCATCAGCAGAGCTTGTTGGGGACAGGGCTCCCATGTATCGGAGGATTGGTTGCCTGCTGCATTTGGTCAAATACCAGCTGACAAACGAAGAACTGATAACGCTTGTGCCATCCTGGTTGTATTTGACATCCCTTTGTTTAAGCAGCATCAGGACCAAAGTCTGCATTGCGAAGGCACGTAGTAAGTCAAAGCAAAGTGGCTAGATTCAGATTTCAGGAGATGACCAGCTTAGTGAGTCTGCAAGAACTGGACTTTGGTTTTCCAGGTGTCTTAAACTTGTTTATTTAGTAGGTGCAGCATTCTTGCGTTAGCTTTTTGTTCCTAGTTTTGGTACTTAGTCTTGGGGCCAAAGGACAGTAAAGCTTTAAACACTGGGAGCCGGTCAGTTCCTGCACAGCGGATGAGATTAGAAGAGGTGAATGGTCTCTGCTTTTGTGGGACTGGCTCCTGTGCTGCTGTTCTTGTATGAATAACCACTAACACAAAATATTGTTGTACCTGTCTGATTGCATTAAAAACAAGCTATGTGTCGTTCTAATTACACTAGCTGTGCTGGAATGCTGCACTTTTCTGTTGCAGCCCATCTTTATGTCTTCAGGTTGAGTGATTAAGCCTGTAAATGTTTGTTCCATCTGGCACCACTTGCTCTCCTCACTTAATTTCAGGAATGCATACTCTGCTAATGCTTTTGCTGGGGACAGTGAGATCCTGCTCCTATGTAACTAGTTCCCAAACTTCTGCTAAAGTAAAGCAACTGCCAGTTCTGCTGGTGGCGCACTGGTGTATTTCAGAATGAATGTGGCTCAACACTGGGCAGCTTGGCCTTGTAGGCAGTTCTTCTGCGGCTTGTGATTGCTGGAAATTCATGTAGAAAAATCCTGTATTAGCTTAATTCCCTTTACTTCTCAGTGCTTATGTAGTGCACGAGGTATATGCGAGTATGGGCTCGGCACAGCTGGTGTTGAGGGTAAACGGCAGGAGAGGAGTCACCATTCTGAATCAATGTGCCAGCCCTCATTAGACCTCTGAGTGGTGCTCTATGGCAGAGAGCAGGTTGCATCCTTGTGCTTAGTCCTCAGTATTTGGAATACATTAACGTTGTCTTGTTTTGAAATTAACTTTGACTCCTTCACTTTTTACGACTATCATCCAAAGTCTTCTTAAACTGCAAATTAAAACCCACATGTTCTTGTTCTTATAGGAAGGAAGAAACAGAAGCTTGCCAAAGAGAGAGCAGGGCTTTCCAAGGTAATGCCGTGTTCAGTAATGCAGTGCTGCTTTGAATAATGTTTTGTCTGTACCAGGTTTGCTTCTGAGGTTTGTGTAGAGGGCAGCTTGTCTGTTTTGATCCCCACATTACAAACCCTTCCACAGGTATGCAGTCTTTAGATATTTTATTGAACCTACCATGAATAACCATATGAAAATATGTCATCCCTTTTTCGAGTCAGATGGAAGAGCTATTTCAGACTCCATCCCTCTATGGCTGCATAATGCGATGACTGGAGACTTGAGTCTGATTTTCAGTACTGCTCTGTGTATGCTTAACTTAGTGGTGATGCTTATCATTCTTTTTTGAGTTTCCTTGCAAAAATACGGCTGCATTTGTTTGGTTTTGGCTGAGAACATTTTCTGCTGAATTATTAACTGAGGCTTATGGGCCAGCTTCAGTTTTACTGTGTGTGTTACAGCTGCCTGATCTGAAAGATGCTGAAGCTGTTCAGAAGTTTTTTCTTGAGGAGATCCAGCTTGGGGAGGAGCTACTAGCTCAAGGTAATAGCTTAATTCCTTTTGAAGGGTAAGTTGAAAGAATAACTTTTCTTTTTAACCTTTTACAAGATTTCTGTCATTTGGGAGTCAAGAGATCCTTTCTTAGGTTTGATTGCTCTTTTCTATCCTTCTGTGTTCAAAGATTCAAGCAGGGAGGAGAAAAGAAATGCGGTTTGATTCTAAATAGTTTAAGCCACTGTTGGTGGATGTTTTATGTAAACACTTCATGCTGTGGAAGAGGTTTGTTTTCAAAATGTTATGATTTGTCATGCAGGTGAATATGAGAAAGGTGTGGATCACTTGACCAATGCCATTGCTGTGTGTGGGCAGCCGCAGCAGCTACTACAAGTTCTACAGCAGACTCTTCCACCACCAGTGTTTCAAATGCTTCTAACTAAGCTCCCTACAATAAGCCAGGTATGTGAAACACTCCGTGTTGTTGAGGTTGGAAGGTAATTGGGCTGCTTCTGTCATGTGCTACATTAGCCTTGGGTGTTGGTTTTTATGATCTGGTTTTCTTAAATGTTCAGTTAGACAAAAAGGTCTTTCACTTGGAACACGAAATGTGGGAACGTATGGAAAATACTGAATGGCTTCAGAGCAAACAGGTTAAAATGGGAATAGAAAAATTCTCTATGCATAGAGTATGCTAAGCAATTCAAAGTAGAGACAACTTTGGGCGACTTATCGCATAAGCGGATCCACTGTTTCCCAGATGGAAGTTGGATCTGAAAAAATAGGTGACTTCCTTGTACTGGGTCTTGAATCTCAGCTTTTTAATGACATGTTACCATCTGTAAGTGCTATACAAGTTCATCAGAATTAATATATCAACATGGAATGTTAACACCAAAACTCTTGACAGTTTTGGAAGGTTTTCCCGGTGATCAAATTGCTGGTAGCTATGTATATAAAATGCACTTCTGTGTTGACTGATTACTGTGCAGGTAACATTGATAATCTGCCAGCAAGAGAACCTGTCCTAGAATAAATCATTCTAGGAAGTGCAAGGGAGCTCCCTTAGGATGTTGCCTCACATGCAGCAGATACTGTGTTTATCAGTCAGCTGTCATTACAACTCAGGTGTGGTTACACTGCAGTTTAAGATTCTAGTTGCTACTAAAAGCACTGAAAAGCACCAGCTAAGTGAGATATAAAGGAAGCAGTGGAATAAAAATATTTCATGAAAGAAACAAAAAAAAATAGAGGTCATAGAGTGATTCATAGAACGGCCTGGGTTGAAAAGGTCCGCAGTGATCTTCTAGTTTCAACCCAACCCCCATTGCTATGGGCAGGATCACCAACCACCAGACCTGGCTGCCCAGAGCTGCATCACTTGAGTCATCACTTGAGGCTGATAAGATGTTGTTTATCTGACTTCAGCCTCGGTAGGTATTGCAAGTGTGTGATTTCTACAGAGACCTTATGCCGAATAGATTACAGTTTTATCATTAATCAGGTATCTCAGTAATCACACGGCTTAATTTTCAGTGTAAAATTACATTGCTTGATAATCAGTTGCCTACTGTCAATTTTATGTAATGGTGAATGAGTTTTTCTCCTTCTTGCAGAGAATTGTAAGTGCACAGTGCTTGGCTGAAGATGATGTTGAATGAGTTCACACCACAACAGGGGGAAAAAGTGTTTTCTTACCCCAGAAGATGAGCATCAGTAGGGGGTTAAAGGGGCAAACATAGTAGTTATGGACTGTGTACCACATCGGGTTCTACCGGAGTTAAAATTAACTTTGTGTAGGTGGGTTTCACAGGATTTTATTTATTATCCCAGTGAAAAGTGTATTTTGATAAAAATTCATTTTATAAATACACTGTGTTGAGTTATCAAAGTATCACTAACTTCATTATTATTAAAAGATGCAGTTGTGATGTTGTACATATAAAGACGTAAAACTAAAAGCTATTGAAAACCCAATGCTCATTTTTTGAAGAAAAAAAAAAAGAAAAAATTAAAGAAAAGAAGTTATGGCAATAAAGATTTATCCACACTCGTGTGTCCCTATAGCACTACTTTGAATTTCAGAACGTTTGGGTGTCAGAGCAGAGCAAATGGTCTAAAAAATAACAGCGTTTAATGAAACCAAAAGCGTTATGGCTGGTCTTCCAGTGCTTTTAGTTAATTCAAAACCTCAAGTCATTCCCTGAGAAAATAAGCATGTGATCGTTTAAACTGTAACTGGCCATGTCAAAAAGAAATGCAAATCGAAACGGTAATAGGTGACTTAGCTGCTGGGAGAACGAGAGATGTATTTGTCAGGAACAGTAACGCCTGTAGTAAAGCATGTCAAAACCAAATCTGCCACCAGGGAACTTCTGTTAAGTAGATGCGTGAAGTAAAGCTGTTTAGAATAGAACCTTGGGTGTATGTTAAGAGCACAAAGAGTTTTTATTTTTATTTGGAAAGCGTTTTACCTTCTTGTAAGATAATTAACATTTCAGGCTCTGATTCTCAAGATGAGAGAAATTATTTAGCAGTCCTCGGTGTTTGGCTTGAATTTTTTTTGTGCTTAATCAAGTTACAAAGGTAAGATGGTGTCATCCCCAGGCTAAACTGGCTGGAACTGCTGGAATTGGGAAGACGTAGAATGTCAGTATGTGGAGAAAACAAGGAAAAAATACAGACTGAAATGTGTTTTCAGGATTCTTCCACTACTCGTTTTCCCTCGATAGGATATTCTGAATTTCAGAGCAGAGCAGACTGGTTGCCGCCATTTTGTGGTTTTGTGCTGAGGCCACTATGGAGGCAGGAAAAAAAAAAAAAAGCAATTAAAAATGTGGTTTAATATTTCTGGCATTATGATTTGTTTTAGTTTCATGAAGAGAACAATTCTTTGGTCTAGTGGTGCTGTTACTAGAAATGTACTGGTTGGCATAGTCTGAGTAGAAGAGAGAGACTCTGATGGAGCTCTGTCTAGCATTCCCATTTATCTTTCTCACTCCATCCTGCTGTAAGTTTCTGTAAAGGCAAATTCTTCCAAAACAGGTCTCAGTTTTAGAAATTGCCTCTCAGAGTCTTTGTTATGTGGCAGGTTTGTGGTCACCCACTTGTCACGTACCAAAACTTGGGAGTACGAATGGTTCTTGCTGAGTCCATCAGCTTGGACAATTCTTTTTGCTATGGAGGAGAAATTTCCCCACTAATTCCTTAAAATACAGCTTCATGAAGTTTGAGCTGCTGCTGAGACTTTTTGGAATGGAAAGAATATTGAAGTTAATGGCTGGTAGGAACAAAATTTCTTGAACAGATGACTGTAATTTGGTCTTGTTGTTGTTTAGGTGCCATAAGATAGAAGTAAAACTTAGTCTTTGTCTTCAGGTGACAATGACTGTTTTCCTCTTTTAATTTGTCTTAGAGATACAAAGTTATGCTGCACATGAGATATTTCATACATATACTGTGAAGCAATAGAAGGTTCTGTGCTTCTGGGATGCAGCTGGAATTTTTGGAAGACTTTTCCCTTTGCATTTTAATTTTAAAAGTTTGGAAAAATTCATAGATGATGCTGACAGAATCTTTACCTTCTGTCCTTAGTGGTGGTGGCAATTTCACTGTGAGATCTTTTAGGTTCACCTTTTAGCTTCTTCAAGTAGATTAAGCTTCCTTAAAACCCAAATAACATAAGACACTCTCCCTTTAGACTGAACAGTTTTTGTGCTCTTTGCTATAATGTTGGTATAACTTTGAATTCACAGTTTAGCTTACAGCAGTGCTTTTCCGAACTAAGTATTTTAGCAAATCTGCCCGTCAGTTCCTTTGATGGAAGACTCTGCAATAGTCCAATTGTGTCTACAGAAGTTCATTGCTTTAATAGTTCTTCTAGGTACCTGTACTACTTTAAACCTTTTTAGTTTTCTTGATCCTGTAAAACTGGATATGATTGAAATTTTTAGACAAGGAAGCCTTAAGAAGGACCAATGTATTCTCAAATGTTATAATCCGAAAGTACCTGGCTAGTATGTTGATGCAAGCTCTGATACCTGATTTGAGTGCCTTGGCTAATAGGGTGGGAAGGTGTCATTTTTGAATCTTTGAATAAGATTGAATTATGTTTTATTTTATTTTTTGTTTTCCTAAAAACTGAAGGTAAAACTTGATGAAAGCTGGTTAAAAAGAAAGACAGTGTCTAGGTTGGGAACTGGATGTTGTTCCAAAAATGGCAGGCTCCTGCTGTTGTAGCAGCATGCACAGCACACAGATGTCAGAGGCTCTAATTTACAACTTGTTTCAGTCATGAGCAAAGTGCAGATCATTGAACATACAGTGGAAGTGATGTATCTTATTGCATCAATAGCAGTAATGCTGTTGCCTTAGCTGTACACAGTACTGTTCCTTTTTACCTTTGCAATTCAAAAAAAGGTGGAGGTGAACTATTCAATTGTGGATTTGATGCTGGTGAGCTCCCAGCTGCTGGTAAATAATGTCTGTAAATGTGCTTCGCTGCAGGTAAGGCTGCTGTTTTTCTCGGAACCATTCTCTGCTCTGTAGTGCTCCAGGAATGAGGCACTTGGTTTCAATGTATGTGACCACTCTTGAGAATTTCTCGTAATGGAGGTCTGATAATTTTACACTAGGAAGTCTCCTTTCACCTGTTACAAGCTTCTCTGACAGCTTTTATAGCAAAAAAGACAACAACTTCTAACAACCTACAACCAACAGCTACTTTAATGATTGTGCAGAGCTACCTTTCTTTGATGTTTCACCATTAAGTTCTTTAGGTAGCAAGATCAGGCACACACTGAATCATCTGGCACTGATTGCCTTACCCTGAGGTATGACAGAATATTACTGCTGCCCTTCTAAAAAGGTGAAATCCCAGCCCTAGTCCTGCTGTGTAGGAGGTTAGGAAACCATCAGCAATGTGAAGCTCAAGCTATTTATGCACCCAGAAGACTCTTCCTAAAATTTCATGTGTACATCTGTTGGTGGTGTGTTGAAAGTCCCTTAGGCTCAACACTGGCCCTACATGACCGTCATGTTAAAGTTAACGTGAGTTAAACGTCAAGGAGGGAGTCTTTGAAGTGGTCACTAAGTGCTTTTTGTGTGTTTCAAAGGTGTATTGAATGGTACACCCGAGCTTCTGAGTTTTTTCAACAATGCAGGTATGAAAGGGGTTGGTGTGAAGAATATGATTTCTTCAAGGTTTCTATTGTACCCAAGTCTTGGTCTGGCTTTCAGTTTGTATGCTTACACTGACCAGTGCAGATTTATGTTCTTGTCTGGGGAAGGACTGAAAAAAATAACCTCTCTGCATAGCAGTCATATTTGACCACAAGTCTGTCTTGCAAAGAGCTGAAACGTGCTTAATACATAAGGATGAGTAGCTTTTAGACACTGCAGAGGCTGAGCTTCTGGTGTACTTGCTCTCTGCAGTTGTACCAAAACGGAGCTTCCCAAAGATGTGGGCATTCAGTGCTGTTCTGTCACGTCCTGTGTATGAATGTATGAATGAAGCCACAGAAAACAGCCGGCCCTTCTGTGATATTTCCATACCAGACTGCTCTGCTTACTAGAGCCTAAGTCATGTGCAGGTTCTTTCCAAATACAAGACTTTCTGTTTGTGCTTAAAAGGAAAGTCAGGGTTCTCACCTCCCTGAAATAGGGGCTCACAGGTGCTACCCTAACATCGTATACTGTCTGTCATTAGACGAGGTGACTACCCTCTGTTTCCTGATCACTGCTGTAACCTAACAAGCATGAATTCCTAAAGGCTTGTATGCTCTAAGCTTTTGTATTTAGAGGTGTAGTTCCAGTCCCTGGTTTGTGAAGGTCAGGCCTTGATTTAGTGGCTTGATAGATATGTGTCTTGGAGCTCTTGCTCAGTTACCATCATTTCCTTTGTGCTCTGAGGATGTTCTTGTCTCCTTGTCTTTGGGATGAGAATGTCACTGGGACTCACCCATTCTGCTATGGTCACCGAATGGGGTGCTGATGCTCCTAAAGATGTTGCTGCAATATAGCTCATGTGGCTTTCAAATATCAAATTTCTACACTGCGTGAAGACAGGAAACAGCAGCTGCCAGGTAGTTCTGCCTCTTCGCAACTTGGGCCCTTAGGACTGTGAAAAACCGATTTGGTCATACTATCATTTATTTGAGCAGGTCTTAGTCTAAACAGCAGAGGGCAGTTTTGCACATCTGTTCTGTGTAAGCTCATCCTGCAAAATCCCAGTTTTCAGAATCTTCACGTCTGGAAGGGTGTTGCAATGCAGCATTTTGTCCAAACAGATTTGATACAGTGTATAGTACAGGGCCAGTGGGGGCAGCAGTGTGGCATCTGTTTCTACTGACACCCAATTTTGGCACTTTAAATCCCCAGACGTTTGTTGTGGTGAAATAATTACAGTCCTTTCCCTTCCTCTGCATCCCTCAGCCCAAACCAGGTATATAGGGAAGCCACCTGCATTGTGCAGCTTAAACCACACCAGAAAATGCAACTGCATGTCATTCCCTGACATGTCATAGAAGGATTCCCCCCTGCTCAGATGTGATGTCTCTGGATAAGCTTTGTGAAATGAGAGCTGTCAGCTGCAGTAGGGGTGAGAGAGAAAAATACGGCTTTACCCTGGAGGTGGGGTTAACCACCTCCCACTTCCCTCCCACCTTTCCCCCCAAAAAACCAAACTGTTGGCATTAGGGTGCAGTTCTGGTGCAATCCTGTAGCTGACACGGAGGAGCTGGTTGGCTCTTCAGTGCCTAGGAGGCAGCTATTAGTAGCAGAATGGCACTCTGGCTTAAGACCAAATCATAAACCACTCCTGCACGTCTGAAGTGCTGTTTCTGTGCTTCATGGTTGTGTTTGCAGAGGGAGGTATGTGTTGGTACTGTACGTGTAAATGGAAGTATTCAGCCTCTGTATTATCCATCGGTGGGCATTTTTTTAGACGTTTCTTTGGTTATTACGAAATATTTCAGAGTCTGCTTAAAACATAGCAAGTACCTGGAGAAAGTGAGCTGTTTAATAAAAGAAACCATCTCTGCAAACCAGGCTTTTCTGTCCTTAGGTCAATCTGGATGTGTTACACCCTCTAAGGTAGCCTGAAAGACACAGAAATTTGCTGTAACAAACAAATCTTTGCCCGCTTTGGCATGTATGTAAAAGAGCATTTCCTGGAGCTCTGGAACAACCTGATTAGCATCTCTTGTTGTATTTAAAATGTTTAATTAGAAGTAATGTACTTTCCGCTGTGATGATTAAAATGACAATGATTATTGCATGAATTTGTTAATTATAATGCAATGACTAATTAAATGGAGAAATGGAGAAAAGGGATTCCTGAGCAAGCATGTTCTTTGAGAAAGTGTCCGCTGGTGTTTTTAATTGATAGTACATGCTTAATCAGTTCATACCAGTATCTCATTATTGATGGGAACTGTGTTTGGTTTTGTTGGACATTTACCTTCACTGCACGCTGACCTGGTGTTGTGTGATTGCTTGGTCCTGTAAGTGAAGTATATCAACTCTTAGAATGAAGGAGATGGAAGCTTTTGTGTATATAATGAAGAGAAACCCCAACTATTCCTGGGTTGTGGCCTCTGTGTTTATTGAGTTCTTCCAGCTTGCTATAATGGCGCTCGGCTGAATTTGCATAAACATGAAGAGTTGCTGTTTGTTTTCCGTTTGCTTTTCTCTCTCCATCTAGAGTTCTGAGCTTTAACAGGCCCCTTGGCTTATGTTAGAAGTTGTATGACAAAGCTATGGTCTCTTTTTTACTTCTCTGTTGGGATGTCATCTACTGGCCATTAGCCCTGGCAGAATTCTTAGCATGAAAATGTTATTACTTCTGTGTCAGCAGAGATGTGTGTGACACTGTGAAGAATCTGTCAAGAGGGAGTCTGTGCCTCTGCAAGCTCACAGTCTGTGCTCCTGATCCTGTAACTTACTCTGCACGGTCCCTTCCTTATGGAAACCTAAGCTACCGAGATCATGACATGGGGACAGTGAAACAGGAGGGGTGAAGGTAAGGTCTAGGAAAGTCTGTTTGGTTTGCTGTTTATTGAGTGGATGTTTTGTTGAGCTGATTTATGTATATAGCTGCAAAATGTGCTTCTTTTCTACACTGTGTTATTTTCAGACTGGTTGAGTAAACAGTATTAGTTGCTATCAGGAAAAACCAGACCTCAGCCAACTGCTGACCTGGTTGTAAATCATGGAACCTACCATAGAAAAACCAAACCCAAACATTAAACATCTCTTTATGGTTGGAAATATTTGAGGCATAATGGCCTCCATCCCCCATACTGAAATCAAATACCATGAACTGTCAGCACTGGGTTAATTATTCTGCTGGCAGTGCCAGTAGTCCTGCATTTCATAGGTAGCTTCTGCATTGCAAATATAAGAAGCAGTCCTTCAGAATTTGTCTTGCTGTGTGATAGCAACTTTAAAAGGAACTCTGACTGTTCTGTCAGAAGTTGCTTTAAAGAAGCTAGGTTCTGTGCCATAGTGCCTTACTTTTGGTGACCCCACAATGCAAATGGAAATGATGGAACATTGGTGTTACGTGGGCATAAGCAAACAACCTCAAAATCAATGCAGTGAGTCAGCATCCATCCTGTATGTTGAACTGCAAACTGTGAATACGTGGAGCTGATAAAATTGTTGAAAACCAGGGAAGTGCTTTACTGCAAGAAATTTGTATCCTAGTGTTGGCCATTTTGCATTACAAATAACACAACTTTCGACAGCTTGCCTCCATTGCTCAAAGCCCTCGTGCTTAGAGCAGATGTTATCTATTGACCAGAGCGGCTGTTCTCTCCTTTTTCTCCTTGTGGGATGATATCTAGAAAGGAGAAAAACATGTGCCCAACAGAGGCTGGCTGTGTGGTAGCTGTATATACAGAAAGCTGGGTGGCTGGACAGGTGCGGCCTGCCACCTTCATGAATCAACAGGCTGGCTGTTTCTTAGTGAGAGCTTGGGCTGAGCACTTCAGTGCCTTGGATTCTTTCTCTGGGCAACCATGGATGGTACATACTGGTAATTCAGGTTAGTTTTCTAAAGCACAGAGACCCTGGGATGGAATATACTGATATTAGAAAGTATCCCCCCCTTTTTGTCAAAAAATGTGAAGCAGGGGAAACATCTGGCTTCTGTGTAGAGTTACTCCCTTCATTTTGGTTGTTGTCAGGATGTTGTTTGCTATGAGGCTCTGCCAAGGTCAGTCAGTGGCAGTGTTCTCTCTACTGGGTTGTCCTCAGAAGTTTTCAGCAGGCCTGTTAATATCTGTCGTTGCACGATAGATTTTTTCACAGGTTGATGTCTCCTACCTTGGGCAGCACATTTTCAATAAAAGCAATTGTGTCTCCCTGGTTTTAAATAAAAGTTTTTAAGAAAATGGGTTGTGGTCTGCCACTGCCAGCAGTTGCTCAGGCTTGGGATTCTTCACGACCTTTCCTGTTTTCAATTTGCTGTTCAAATTTTGCCTCCCCGCCTCTTGTTAATATTCCAGGTGTTCTGTGCTTGGTCTCAGTGTGACAATACAACCTTTGTTGTTGATTGATTCAGCAAGGTCTTTGTAAATACTCTACAAAGTAGAGGTCATCGTTGTATTTGTGGTCATCAAAGTATTCAAATAGGATCTCTGGGCTTTTGCAGAAAGGCTGCTGTAAGATTGATTTACTGAAGCGGCACAGGTTATCTTCATTTTGGGGAAATTAACTGTTTTTTTCTTTCTTGGAAAAGCAAGTTATTTTTGCTACTATCAGAGTATCACCCTTGCTGACCTGACTATTCAGGGCATAAACAGAACAGCTGTGCTCTTGGGAGGCCTCACAGGATCCAGGGGCCAAAGCTAATGATTAGCCAGACATAACTGCTCTTTGCACCAGACCTAAATGCAGTCTGAACACTTCTCACTGCCCTTAAGGTGTGAGAACGAGCATGTGTTTCCAATGGGATGTACAGGAGCAGAAAGGCCTTTGCCAAGAGGCATCGTTTTGCAGGCAGCCTTGGGTGCCTGATGTGAGGCTGACTGTCCCTCCCGTGTGAGGTGGCTGTGGGAGGCGGAAATCTGCAGGCCGCAGTGTAAACACCAGTCTTTCACGGCAAAGCTTAAACTTCTTTTGGAGGACATCTTTCGCTTTACCCCGGACCGAGCAGTTTTGCAGAGGCCGGGTTTGGTTGTAAAAGGCTGAAAGGAAACTTGTCCTCGTTTCCGTGTGGGTGCCTGCGTACAGGCACGGGGAGGTGAGGTGTGAGCGCGCAGGGCCCCGTTGTGTTCTCGCTTGAAAGAGCCTATGCCACTAGATGGCAATGTGGTACTCTGGAGTTGGGACTTCCCTTCTTCCTGTACAATTCTTGCTTTTTCTGTATTTATCTCTGCCAAAGTGGTGATTGCACGCACCACCCCGGCAAGAGAACAGAACAAAATCATTTCATAGAACATTACAGCCCTTGTGCCTTTTTCTTTTCTTTTTTCCTTCCCTTACCCCACACCCCCAGCCCCAGTTCTTTGTCCCACAGCAGGGTGCAGAGCTTTAAAAACTTTCTTTCTTAATAGTTCTCCTTCTAAAAACAGAGAGAAAACAGTCTCTTGGGAGCAATTAGCTGTGAGAAAAGCACTTCTCAAACAATTGCCAGGAAATATTGTCTTGACCGATATTCCTGATGTAACGCTGTCGTGCTCAGTACTGTTATTCTAAGATACTTGCCTGCAGAGCCAGCAGGGTGCGGTTCTGTAATGTACGACCTGCAGTTTACCACCTACCTTACCTTTTTATATCCATTTACTTTCAGTTTGTGTCCTCCTTGCACCCCCTGCAGATATTCTGCTGGGGAGAATGAAGAATTGTTTGTGACTCTCCTCTTGTGACTGGTGTATCACGCCAAGGCTGCAACAAGATATGGCTGAAAATTAAGGTTATGCCTCTGCTGTGCCGGTTCCAGATTGAAATTCTCTGGCAGTGTGCTGTGGAGGAGGTCAGGCTGTGTGATTACAGCCATCCCTTCAGACTCAAAAGCTGGCAGCCTTGGTGTACGTGAGGTTGGTGAAGCCTGAATTTCAGAGGGAGCAGCTTGAGAGAAGGTATATGTGAAGCAGACAGCAGCTGTGTGCTGAAACTGGGGTCCCGACCCTGAAGCCCTCTTCCCATTGCTGTGTTCCTACAAGATGGACAGGGCTGCAGAGAGTGGAGAGGTCAGAGAACTGGGGATAAACTCACACTGAAAGCTAAATCAGCTGTGTCTAGGAAGCAGTGCTAGCGAGGTGTGTGTATGCTTGTATCCATGCACGTGTACAGCCATATTTGTTTGTATTATGAGGCTCAAATTCTGCCCCTCTTTACATACATTCATGGAGATTTGAGAAATGAGCCTCACTCTGTGGGACAGGGTGTGAACTGAAGCACCTTCTGGAAGACAGACAGCAGTGTAATCCTTTCATTCAACCCTGTCTGCAGCTGCTTTTTATAAACTTGGCATAAATACGTACTCAGTGAGGCCAGGCCTGTGTAGCTGGAAAATATTTTCCACCATCCAAAAAAACAGAAGATTGGAAAAAGAGCCCAGAAATTGTGCATAACATGGAATGGCCTCACTTGTGGTTTTTTTCCATGACTTCCTCAGCTCATTTTTCTGCTGCCAATTTTAGAAGCCCATAAGTCATACTTGTTAAACTTTCTCAGTTAAAATGTAACTCTAAGAACAAAGTCATATGATATGTTGCAGCCAAATAATCCTTGTGGAGCCTCTGGCTTGAGAGCAGCCACCCTCTTGCAGACCTGCAGGGGATCTGTCTTGGGGCCAGGGGCAGAGGGCGGCACAAGGCATGGCCTCTTGACCTCAGCAAGAGGTTCTCCCTATTTTTTCTAGGATAGTTGGGCCCATGTTGGGTTACGTTGCAGAGCAATTGGTTTGGAAGGGGGAAGTTTCAGCTCCTCCTCTAGAAGCACTTTAAATGGGAGATAGGCAGAGAGAGGGAGCGAGAGGAGGCAGCATGGAGGCCAGTGAGGGTCCAGCAGCGAAGTGCTGGGAAGCTAGTGCAGGCAGAAGCTGTTGCCATTAGGGCAAACTAGCCAAGGAGAGAGTGCCAAGAGTGAAAGTGAATTTGCTGGAAGGTTTGAAGAAAGGGCATCCTCACTTGGGTGCATTTTTAAGCATTGAATCAATATGGAAGTACTTGCATGCCAGGAGCAATATTTTCCTTTTCCAGTTTTGCTCTCTTATAAGGTGATTGTGCTTACATCTGAGCCCTGAATGGTTGTCTTGAAGACCATCTCTCTGGCCAGCTTCTGCTCTGCTACCTCCCAAAGGACAAATCCCAGGTCACTGCTGCAGAGGGGAACTGCTCTAAATTTACACTTGGGCAACAGCTGAGGGTGGAACTGGCTGTAAGCTTTGCCAGTGGAATCATTCCAGCCAACCTTCTCCAAGGCAGCATGTGTCCCCAGTGCTGCTGGCCCCAGCCTGTGCCCCTGAGGCCTGATAGCTTCAATCAGCCACCTGCAGGGAGCTGCTGTGCCTTGGGCAAGCAAGACTGGAAGCCAGGGACAGGGTAAGGCAGGGGAGGGGGTCCAAAGGGGCTTCATAGCAATCTGCTCCTTCCAGCCCTGCCTCCTGGTTGTGCTGGGAAGGAGCAGTTTGGGGACCTGCCCTCTGCAGAAAACTTAAACAAACAAAGAAACCCCACAGTATTTCTATTTTTTCCCTTAAAACAGCAGTTTACAAGTTCAGCTCAGGCCCTCAGTGTAGCCTGATGAGAGACAGGGGATCGTGTCTGAAAGCCAGTCATGAAGACCACCTTTTGTTGGCACTGTGAAACGCCCATTCAACATCTGTGTGGTCTTCAGGGAGGAACTGAGCAAACCCACTGGAAACTGGCGAGGGTGTTGTAATGTTTTTGGAAAGGCAGTTTCAAAACCCCATGGCTGCCTCTCTCTGCTGGCAGCTGCTTCCCATGCCGTGACATCCAGAGAGGTGGTGGTGACTGATGTAACTGCAGTGGCCGGGCAGAGTCCCTTGCCTAATGTGTAGAGGCTGGCGGGCAGCCAGAGAAATGTGCTAAGGCCGAGTGCTCTCACAATGGGCTCGCTGTCCCTGCATGCATACCTGTAAGTGGGTCAGGTGCTTGGCACAGCCTCCTCCTGAGCCGATGAAGCAAGCTGGTGGAGCTACCCAGCCAGAAGAAGAGGAGGAGGTAGAAAAAGGAAGAAGATTTTGTTCTTGTGACTGCAGACCTGACCGTCTCTAGGCACGTTTTGTTTGCATAACAATACTGCAATTTAATAACGATGCCTGCTCGTTAAAGTCAGCCATTCTTTGTGGTAATGGTGTGAGGCATTGGGGAGAGGGTGAGGAGAGGCCTAGCAGTGCTCCTGCTGGACCTCCACCTTTAGGGTGTTGTGGCAGACTTGTGAAAGACTTGTTTCTTTGTAAGAATGGGATTATGATGCTCAGCTGGGCTCTTAAATTCTGACTCTTGAGAAGATAGATCCTTTCGTATTGATTGTCTTTCTGTATGCAGTTCAGGCACCAACTTGTAGGAAATCTGGGCCAGAAGAGATATCATTAGGTATTTATGGGGGTTTGGTTGGCTCAGCAGTCAGTTTTTCCATTGTCATGCCGTGACAGTAGTGCATTACATACACCCTCAGGAGACGTCCTTCTGCTTCCACAACAACAAAGGACTTCTTTTCTGACTCATCTTCAGCTTTAAAAAAAAAAAGGCCCACAGTAAATATAATTAGCAGCAGGCAGATATACTGTACTTAGCTCTCAGAGCCCATTGGGATAGGTCCCATAAAAGTATACGCTCGTGGTTGCTCACCCCATGCTTAAATGTCCTGCAGTTTTCCTCCAGCTGCATTCCTGGTTATACTTAGATGTGGCCTAGTGATGTTGCAGGCTGAGGAGACATTTCTAGTTTGGAGTAAGAGTGCTGGAATTGTCTTTCATACGCACAGAGGAGCTCCAGCCAGGCTCATGGCTCACAGGGCAATACATGAGAGTGGCTGTGCTGTGCCAGATCCACGGCCCAGCTCCCCATCCTCCCTGTGATGGGCCACAACAGGTGCTGTGAGAGGGAGCACTGGAAGCAGAGCTGGACCAGAGCGGTGCTGCCACTGGGCACCCACTGAGGGACGGGGAAGGAGGCAACCATCACCCTGTCCTTCTGTTCCCCCCACGCAGTGCCCCTGCTTTCTTTGCTCTGTGCAGGGCAGATAGCAAACCCAGCGCTGCTCTGTTTCACTTTGGCTCTGTGTCACGGGAGGATTTCTAGGTTGAACACGTCCTGGCTCCTTTGGTATTTCCCTGATGCAAGTGCAATGGAACAGGTGGCATGCAGCTGAGCCTTGCTTTCTGCCAGGTGGGTGTTCCCTTATGCCTTATCCTGGTTAGGGGCTGCCTTGCGTCCCGCCTGTGCTATTGGAGCACCCAGAGCCAGGAGCCGTCCCTTGGGCCCATATTTCACCTGACGCTGATCACGTGGCTGCAAGCAGGCCAGCTGCGAGATCGGTAGGGCTCTGTTTATTTATTTCAACCTGTGACTAACTTGGGGGAGTATTTGGATCCCAGCTGCTCC
This sequence comes from Coturnix japonica, assembly GCF_054131305.1. Lineage (NCBI taxonomy): Eukaryota > Metazoa > Chordata > Aves > Galliformes > Phasianidae > Coturnix > Coturnix japonica. Next base: position 37,258,481 of record NC_140665.1, read on the forward strand.
TCCCAGAAAAGTACTGTTTATATTTGGGTCTCCTGAGCACAGTCAGTCGGCTCTGGACTGCTCACAGCCCGGCAGCGGTATGCGGGCTCTGCTGGCATGTCCCTGCATAACCTGGCATTGGTGCTGCTGGACAGAATGTGGGCCGGCTGTTTGCTCATCCCCAGCTTACGTGGCCAGAAGTTTTCCTCTGTGTTCCTGGCTGCTGAGCTCAGAGGGGTGGGGGAGAAGCAAGCTCTCATCTGAACGCAGCCAGGTGTCACACAGGGCCATATCAGGGGGAACACTGAGAAAAACGTGACTGCGTGGGTGGGGTGGTGGCTCTGTATCCGTAGACAGTATTGCAGGGCTCACCTGCACAGCATGTGTTCAGCACAGTCACCATAAGTGCTGTGTGTAAGCAAGTCAGTACCTGCTGCCATGTGATCAAAAGGAAAGATGCTTTTAGAAACATGCGAGGGTGGCATGAAAAAAACAAGTCAGCTGAAATATCTTCAGCTTGCAGAGCACCTGTGGACTAGTAGACGTGAGAAAAACAGTGCACAGAATCCCCTCAAATATTAGGCTTCCATTTATTCCCACTATTTTCTGTTAAATTTTGCCCACATAAACTACTAATTTATTTGAGATATTCAGGACCTTGGCTCCATACACACCTAATTTCTGGGGGAAAAGCAGAGCCAGCTCAGCCAGCTTCAATAGAAAATGAGTCTCAGAGGGTCTTGTTCCCCATGGGAGGGCAGAGAGCAAGGCACAGGATTAGCCAAGAAGGATTTGGAGCCTGGTGTTATACATAGTGCCTGACTAGGTTCAGGAATGGGAGCTGGAGAACTAGTGGTACATGAGGAAATACGATTTCATGTTCTTCAGATAAGGAAAGTTTGGAGAATCCACTTGCCATGTATACGCTAGAGCAAATCTCCTGGAAAAGTGAATGGTCAGTCGGTCTGTCTGCCTGTCTGTCTCTCTTCCTTGCCCTATAGCAATGTAAGTAGTACAACTTCATCTGAGTTTTCTGGTAAATAAATGACAAATCCTGTCTCCAAAGCTTTCTGGAACTTCTACAGTACACCCCCGCTCTGGGCTTATGCCACAGCATGGTGTTGTACACTGGCAGGGGAGGAGAAGATTTTCTCTATGTAGCACAGGGTGGTGTATTCACTGGTGGCAGTGTTGTCTGTGGGGTGAGAAGTGGGGCTGGACTCCTCTTGGTCTTCTGCATTTTCTCTTAGCACTATAACTCTTCAATGTGGGACCTGTACAGCTACTGATCAAGGTCAGACCTATTGGCCTTCTGTCAGCAGTCTAAAACATGGTGTTTTTCTGAGCTGATTTTGTAAACATGGCGTGGGCTGAAACTTTTTAAAGCTGCTATTGCAAAGGCTAGAAAATAGGATGCCAGCTCTGCTGCGGTATGTGCTGAGAGTTAGTTGTGCTTATTGACTTATGGACTCGTTTCCAGAAGGAAAGGCCTCGGCATCCCAAAACACCAGCTCAACCATGGCAGTGCAGCAGAAACCCTCCAGAGAAAGGGGTCTGTGGGGGCTTTCCCTTGCATGGTGGTATCTCCTGCTCGTGCCCATCAGTAGGTCTGCGGAGCCTGTTTGTATGGTGCTTGTTTGTGTTTAGTGAATGGTTTGTGGAATCCAAGCTGCCTATGCCCTCCTATTGTGAGCTTCTCAAACTATGTCTTCATTGGAAAGTAGCTGAGAGAGAAAAGCAGCTTTCTAACCACGTGGCGAGTGATGTTTTGTTGTTGAAGAGAGACCCAAACCTTAACAGTGCTCAGAGGTGCTGACCTAGTCATGTTCGGTCTTGGCAACACCTGTAACATAAAGTCAGTGTATTTCCAAAGAAAGCAAAGAAACCCATGTAAAACCAGTGTAAGTGCAATTAAGCTTGCAGTGTTCTGTTCTCTAAATAGGAGCAATCGTGATTTGTATTGAGTTCTGTGGGAGGCAAAGGTGTGTCAGTCTGAAGGTGAATGCTTTTTGCTGCTGCTTTAGCACAATGGGGAACCTCAGGGAAGCCTTCCCAGAGTAGCTGACTGCACCTTGTCTGATTTACAGCCCTCTGGCTTGTGCTGACACACAGCCCAGTCGGCAGGCTGTCTTGATGTCTCGGTTGCAGCTTCCATTTGGTTAAAACATGCAAACTATCTTTCAGAGAGAAGGAATGAGGTTAGGAAAAGGAAACTCTGCTTGACTTAGTTTGTATTACTAAGGACAGTTTGTATTACCTGGACTGGCTTGGTAGTTCTCTCTACCTAAGCCCAGGCTTTCAGTGGCTTTGACAGTCAGCCCCTTGTGGCATCAAGGAGTCTGTTCTTCAAGGAAGATCAGGGTCACTTTCACTCCATCCCTCCCCTTCTCTCTGGGATAGTAAGGACCCCACTGGCTCAGGAAGAGCCCCATCTGCTCATGGTAGATCTGCAGAATGTGATTCTACTGGCAGCACCTAAGGAAAGCTTGAGGTGCTTGATAGCAGCGTGTTTGTGTCCTAAAGCTGCTCTGTGGTTCTGGAGAACAACTACTGAAAAATGGGTAAATAAATGGCCTGAAATAAAACTGAGGAGAGAAGGAGCTCTGTCAGCATGCAGGCTGTGAGTTAGCTGTCGCCCACTCGTGTTCCCTGTGGGCTGGGTGACAGTCTTGGCTCAGGATTCAGTGACATTCAAAGCCATTCTCTGAGGGTGAAGGAACACAAAATGAGATCTAATTTGTTCTTCATGGAGCATCGCTTTCTGGCATTCTTTTTCTTCTCGGCAAGAAACTATGGATAATGTGTGTCAATGTCATCAAAGACACATTCATGTTACTCTCACAACTGTGACCTTGTATCCAGCTAAAAGAGTTACAGCAGGGAATAGGCAGGATGCTCAGCTTACATCCAGAGGGCAGATTTTCCAAGCAGCAGCTGTGTTGGCAGGGCTACCTGCCATGCTGTCTGGCCAGGTCTGTGCCAAGCGATTCTGGGAAAATCTGAGCAGTGACGCCACAGACCAGCAGCAGCGGAGGTGGATTCCTGGAAGCCGTGCACCGTGGTGTGGGGACATGGGGTGCGCTGCTGTAGGGACAACTGAAATGGGGGTGAGGGCACAGACCGGTCACACTGGCACATCACAGTAGCCTGTCCTACTGAACCAGCCCCAGAAAATTGGCCGCTTCGGCTGTGAGGAAACAGCATTAGCTGTCATAGCTTTCACTCAGGATTAGCTATGAGCTGGCTAGGCAGAAATTGCTTTTAGATTTAGTCCTGCCAGATGCATTCCCAACAAAGCAAAAATTGTCTCAAGAACAAGGTTAGGGGATCGCACACTTAAACCTTACCCATCATAAGGTTGTTAAACCTTTCCCAAGAGCTTGTCCTACGATATTTACTGTATTGGCATGCTGTCTTTTTTTTTTTTTTTTTTTTTACTGTTGCATGATTGTACTATAATGTGTCTTGTTGACAAGACTGAGCTCAGGTCAAACTGTGTGAAGAGATAACTATGGTCTTGATCGCTGCATGGTGAAACAGAGTAAATTACTGGATGCCAAATGAGTTATTCCATGTTTATTTCAGATTAAACAAGATTAGAATCTGGCCTTCAAATCGTGTTATTTTCTCTAATTCAGCTGGGTCATATTTATAAATTCATGTGGTGGTCAGCGTGCTCCAATAATGCCAGCACACAGTCCCAGCGCTTACCAAACATTGGATGTATATATTGGCACTTCTTATATTTGCTGACTGTGGGACAAATAGGTTTCGTATTGGGACATCAAAATCTGTTTCAGCAACTGGATGCATGACAAAGCCATGTTATAATCAGGGTACTGATTACGGCATTGAAACATGTTGGTTCAGCACGTGGTAGATTTGGATGCGTAGGCAGATAAACTTTTGGTTGGTCTATGGCTTGATTTCAGCGTGGAGAAGGTTGTCAGCATATTTGTGCTAATTAAGGGAATGGCACGGGAAGCTCCTTTACACTGTAGGTACATCCAGAGCTCAGGAAATGGCACTGCTTCCCAATGTTTTTCAAGCACCTACCTTGCCTTCAAGTAGAGCTGCAGCTCTGTGTCTCAGCTGCAGTTCTAAAGTGTGCCAAACTTTGTTTGGGTCTTGTCCAGGTCTCATGTTTTTACCTGTTTCTGGGGAATGGATTGAACAGTTACATCACAGGGACGTTAGGAGAGCAACTAATGTTTTCCCTCTATCTGGGGACACCATTGCAGAGTTGGATTCTCTGACTTGTTTGTATTTGTTTGTAACATTGACGGTAACTGAACACCAACAAATAAACACAGGTTTGTGCTTGTGCTTGGCTAGGACTTCAATGCTATTGAAAAGAATGCCCTTCACAGTTACTCTTTCTTCATGCTGGCAATAATGTGGGTATGTTGTGCTGCTTTTAACATATTCCCGTGTTCGAGTTCCTGAGAAGGCTGAAGTGCTGCCAGCTCTGTTCAGTCCTTTCTGCTGCACTGAGTCAGCTGCCCTGATTTTATCTTTGCTCTTGGTCAAAGTCTCACACTCTGTTATCTCTTTGTTCTTTTTCTAAACAGAAGAAATTGCAGTACGAGTGTTTGTTCCGTGTGCTAACATTTCCTCCTACTCTAATGATAAAACCAGCACATTACTTTTATTATTAATAGGACAGGTACACCTGGAAACCCCTGTGTTGTTTTTTTTTGTTTGTTTTTTGTTGGTTTTTTTTTTGCTTGTTTGTTTGTTTCTTTTTCCCAAGGAATTCACAGCCCAAACACAAACGACAGACAAAAACCATGAGAAGTGCCTTTATTTGCATTTATGAGCGGGGAACTGAGGTACCCACAACTAAAGGGACACTTAATTCCTTCTTATTTAAAGGCCCTACAAAGAAGCGTGGCTAAGAACACACCCATGACCAGCTGGTCCCTCATCTCCAGAGGGCTCTGAACACAGCACCCAGGCCAGCACAGTCTCACGTCCACATGCCCCTCCACTGGAGCGGAGGCCAGCAGCCCAGGGCTCTGCCAGCACCTTCATTAGGTCAGCATGGTTCTCCTGTTTCCAGGGCAAGGTGCTCCCGGGGCTGCTGGCCTCCTGCCCCTTCCTCTTTACCACGAGAGGAATTGAGATGCGTTGACATCTACTTCTGGGGGTTACTTGCACGGACCGGTGAAAGGCTCCAAAAGAGTGGCTGCTAAGAGAGGGCTGCCCTGTGTGAGGTCATGGCTGACCTTTCCCTAGTGCCAGTCCATGGGAATAACCTTGCAGCTCCTACAAGTTGCAGGTGGAGCCGGTTATAACCTGATTTGCCTTCCTTGGCATTCTGAAGTCTGGTGAAACATGGTGCATAATGAGACTTTGCTTTTGCAAGTAGGAGTCTGCTTTTGTGCCAGAGTGTCTCATCTGTGAACCTTACCTCAATGCATACTGCTTATTCAGATATAACCACGAAAATGAGAGCTGGCTAAAGAACGCCTCCAATTGAAAGGATTCACTGAAGCTCATTATAACCATCTTAATGACTTCCAATTCAGCTGTGTCTGTGATACCAGAGCACAAGGTAATTATGGAAGTGCTAAATACTATTATTACTTGATATTAAAAAGAGGGTGGAGGTAAGGCCTGGCGAGTCCTTCCCCTACCTGGCCCAGACAAGAATGAGAGTTGCCTCCAGCCTCCTGAGGCCTGGGCAGGCAGCGTGGGGCCAGGCCAGCCTGGGGCTGATGTTGGAACATGGCTCCTTCAGACAGCACGAACTATGGGACGTGGGTAGTGAACTGGGAGAAAAAAGAGAAGTCCACACACCACCATTTCAGCCTCCATCTTGCCTGCAGAGGAAGCAAATGTGCTGTGTGTCTTCCCACTCCGGATTTTCTGCTCTTTCCCTCAGCTTATTCAGTCTCTCCTGCAGCCCTGTTGGCCTGGCTGATGCAGATGGCAAGCAGCTCTGCTCGCTGCACACCTGCCTGCACTGGGAAACCTGTGCAGTGATGATTCACCCTCAAATGATTGCTTGACCCAGAGGAGGAGATGATGATACATGGAGGCTGGGACACACCAGCCATGATTACAAGATGATTCACTGCCTGGGCTCTGCCATTCAAAACATTCTCAGTATTGCAAGGTATGGCTGCTCATGGAGGCTGCAATAAGGAAGTGATATTTGCACCCAGAGCTGCCACGTTCGCACCGAACCTTTCTGCCGCTGCCCCTGGCGTGATGTTTACCTCTCTGGCCAGGCTGACGCCACAAAGGTCTGCTGGCAGGGGCAGCTGCCTGGCACTGCCTTGTGGCTACGCCTCGTGCCTCTTCCTAACAATGACTATTCTCACCATAAGATTTGGCCCAAAGTGTAGTACACCCAGGCATCTGATGTCCCTGCAAGGCCGTTCCCTGCTGCGTGGAAGTATGTCATGGGACAATAGCACTAAAGTAAGAGGCTGGTGGGAAGTCAGACTCCTTCCATTCTGCATGCTCTGGCACAACATTCTTCAGTATCTCACCTCTTTGTCCTTCACTCTTCCTCCCTCTCCAGATTTTCTCCTGCCAGATACCTGCACTCAGATGAGCAGGGAAGTCCTGCTTGCCTGGAAGCAGAGCCCTACCTTCTGACCCATGAGCTGATATTGTTTGTGGCAGTATACTGAAGGCACTGCTAAGATTTGGGACTTGGAAAGTTCACTTATGTTGGCCAGGGCTTGGAAAGATGGGGCTAACAGCACACGTGGTTGGTATTGTGCTTTCCCTCAAGCTAAGTTGGGCAATGTGTTAGTCAGCAAGCTGGGCATTACTGAAAGCTCCTAAAGGTCTGGTTTGCCAGTGACAAAGTTGCAAACCTGTAGCAACACACTCCTGACATTTTCTGCACAGTGTCACGACCAGGCTGCAGCGCTGGGGAATTGCGCTCCATCTGCTGCTTTGTGCAGCTCTGCCTGGACTTTGTTCAGCTTCAAGTCTTCAGCTGTCACGCTCTGTTGCCAGCTATCCTACATGCCTAACAAACTAGGTGAACTATCTCTGGAAAATAATCTATCCAATGGGGTTTTTAGCCCATGTTTCCTTTGAGGAAACTGCCTTCAAATTGCCTTTCAGATGTACGTTACGTGCAGTGTTGTTTGTGCTTTGTCTAAATGCGTGCTGGCTATGGACGCTCTGGGTGCTCTTGGATGTAACTGCGGTTTTAAATACCCTCCACTGATTATTCATAGCACCCATGTAGTCATTTAACAAACACGGTGTTAGTTCTGCTCTCTAAGTGGATGACTAACACTCTTATAAATAGGAGGAATGTGATCTGAAAGGTCACGTGAATGTTCCCCATGTGAACATATCCCTAAACCATGAGACTTCTCATTCCAGGAGCATGCTTGCAAAGAAGAAAGTGTTTGTTATTAGGGAGAAGAAAAGGGGTTAGAAACCCATTCAAGCCATTTCTCTACTTGAACTTGAACAGATTTTTGCAGTGTTTGCTTTAGTCTGCAATCTCCCTTGACCTGCTTGGGAACAGCTCTGATCTCATTCCCATGCCGGTACCCTCCCTTGGAACATAAGAGGATGTATCCTTAAGTAGATGTAAGGAACTTCCTCTAAGCTGAGTTTCTTCCTAACCTCTTGCATATCCTGATGGAAAGCGTGTGCACTCCTAATACTGTATTCCAAAGCACATGAAAAGAGTGCAGATTTCTGCACAGCTTTCCTCAGTTCAGTATCATCAAGAGAAGGTGCCACTCTGCCCAGACTGCTGGGGGGAAATTGCGGTGCTGCCTCCAAGGTGGGGTCACCCACAAACAGCAGCTGTGGGACCAGCCCACAGCTGGTCCATAGGGTCCATAGGGTCACAGCAGGGTGCACTGTTAACACAGACAGAATGCAGCAGGTAGCCCTGCAGGCACTCTTGTCTGTCCATTTTGATCAAATGGAAACAAAGCAAGTGAGTGTCATTGCTCTCCTGCTGCTGAAAGGTAAGAGGAAGGGTGGACCTGGGCCTCAAGAAGCATGGCACCATTTGCCCCCATCTACAGCTCAGATTACACTGGGAGCATCTATAGGGTTGAGCTGACCTGGTGGGCTCTATGCTGGTGGAGCACAGCTGGGCAAGCTGCCCTCAGGTAGGCACAGTGCCCAGCTGGGAGGTGCAAGTGCCTGAATCAGTGCTTCTCCCCTCTGCCTCTGCAGCAGCAGGTGTTCTGGTCTGAGCAGCTGGTGGCTGAGGTTGGCCTGTGGGACTGTGCACTGGTACAAACTGGAGTACAGGGCTGGTGCAGCTGGCTTAGGGACGTGTCCTGATTTCATCAAAACAGAGGCAGGGCAGTTCACTTGCTGGCTGAAGTCCGAGGTGGTCTGTGGGTGTAATGGCTGTGTTAGTGCTAATAAAGTGGGAAGGGACCGGAGCTGCCCTCTGCCTAAGGAGAATGGCTGCAGTGGCACAGATAAACCTCTTTTGCTCTCCACATCCATGTGGCCACATGCAGACTGCTGTTGGGAGCAGCCCCTGAGTCCCTCCTGAAGCACGCTGTTCCAACAGGGTGGGAGAGCGCTGGTGGCCCTATGCAAGGCTGTGTCCTGGGCTGGGCTGAGGGTTGGAAGTGGGGAGGGCTGAGCTCCTCCTCCTGTGCCCTGGTTCGCTACTTTGATTTTCTGCTCTAGATGCTGCTGGCCCATCTGTGCTAGGCAAGTTACCTAAAGTGGGATATGATAAAAGAGTCTTCCAGCTCCATTTCTAGCCATTGTACATCTGTTCCCTCTGACGGGAGGGTGGTAAGAGAGCCTCCTTATGTACAGAGCAGTGAGGAACTGCCAGAAGAGGAGGCTCTGGGAAAGTGAAGGGTGTTAGAAGGCATTTTGGTGATCTGTAGAAATTTGACTCAGTGCAGTATCAGGCCAGTGCTATACACATACCGTAGAGGTGGTATTCCCAGTCTCAGAGAGCTTCATAATCTTGTCTGTGCTTATTATAGCTACAGAAACGCATTAACTTTAACATGTTGGCTAAAAGCTTGTGTTCTATATTTTCCTCCTGCCAACCTGGATCTTGACTTTAGGTTGCAAATTAGGAAGGACAGCTGAGGCTGCGGGTTCCCCGGGGCAGTCTGTACACGGTCAGAAGTCCCAGAGATTTACTGGGCTGTCCATGATGTGTCTTTCTGAGCACACACCGTGTTTCCTAACCTCAGTGATCTCAGAGGCTTGATTTCAGTGAAAGATGGTATATATAAATGATATTTGATTGAGAAGTGCATATGCAGGGCTTACGAAACACCATGTGTGCCTGCATGCGCATGCATTAAAATAACAGGGCAAAGGCAATTGCGATGTTGTATTTACCTTTTGGCTCAGACTGATCTACCTGCCTTAAGAGACTGCTGGGTCTGCTCTCTTAAATTCGTTCCTAAAAAACAAATATCAGTGTTAAGGATCGTGTTTGTGCTCTCCTGTGGCAAGCGTTGGTGAGCTGAATGGCATGTTCAAACTGAAATCAAATGTGCCATCCATTTTGGCTATTTTGGGTGCACTGACATATATCTGTTTGCGGGTGCACCTGGATTTCTTCTCTCCTTTGGTCAGAAGCAGAAGCTTTTTTCTTACTAGTGACAAGAAGGTGGCAGGGGTGGGGGCAGGTCTTGCTGGTGGTTACTGCCAGCTGGCAGTGCACAATGGTGCAAATGCAGAAAAAAGATGGGAAGAAAGGAATGGAAGGTGTCATTACCTCAGGTCAGGGTCAACATGACACTACATGTGCTCTGCACACATGTATTTGAAACTTAGACACACAAAAAACACATCAAAGAAAACATTCAAGATGTGGCATCAGGCTCTTCCACAGGGCAGCCACAATTACATAAAGAAATTAATAGGATTTTCTTTATACTGTGGCACTGTCAGCCAGAGCTGACAGAGCTCCTCCCTGACTGTGCTGGGGTGAAGAGTGTGTTCAGTGAGAAGAGATGCATGTTGGCAGCCAGCACGACAGGCATGGGTGCAGCACCGCACTGTGTCAGCCAGCTGTTGGGAGCAGCCGTCACGAGTGGTCAAAGGCAAACCCAGCTACTAGGTTTTGAGCAAAACTCAGGGGTGATGGTTGGGAAAATACACCCGAATGCTCCAGATAGATTCTTTCCCATTTCTGTCTGAGGCTTGCTCACATGGAGAGATGCAGATCTGGTTTTGCATGGTGCAAAGCCATCGTGTTGCCAAACAGGAGGCATTCTGCAGAGCAGGAAGAGCAGTGCCCAGGCTCCTCCTTGGCTGACGTCTCTCTCCTGTGATTCAAGAAAAACCAAAAGCAAGCCCTAGAAGTTTTCTCCTTTTCCATGGTGACACAACAGAGCAAAACAGGATTTCCTTCAAAGCAGTATCAGGACAGGCTTAGCTGCATTCTTGCAAGGGTGAATTCAGAGGCCAGAGAGTGGAATTTCCAAGTGCATTTCCCTTCCTACACCTTTCTCTTTCATCATCTTAAACCCATGCCAATTTTTATAGAACCTCTTTTTCGGAGAGGGAATGGGGACAGAAGTTGATGAGCTAATCAGAGCTGAAAGCAGATATTCATGCTGCCAGAGGTAAGGTGGTATAAAAATGTGTCAGTGTAGCAGATGGCAGCGCTCCTCTCTTCATGCCTCTCACGAAGCATCAAGGTGTGCGTGCTTCTCAGAGGGGCTGTGCTTCTCGGCCGGCTATGAGCTGCGTGTTGAAATGGTTGCCATGGCACTGACTGAGCCTAATTTAGAAAGCGTGATTATCCAGAGTTGGCCTAAATAGCTGAAGGGAAAAGGGAAAAAATAAAACAAAAAGGCCAAGGACTTTCTGTTACTAATATGGACCCATCAGCATTAGGCTGTTCCTAAAAAGGGAGCAGTATGAAGGGAGAGGAGTTGGCAGGCATGCTCTGCACCAGTCCCTGGTGGGCTACAACCAGCTGTGGGCAGCAGCAGACAGCTCCCTTCTCAGGGGTTTGCCCCTTTGCTCCCTTACACCATGCCAGCAGAGTGCATGCCAGCAAAGGGCTGCTGGTACCACCAGTCCCAGTGGTTCTGGTTTGGAGAAACCATGCTTCTCTGGAGTGGGAGGCAAGGCTTCAGTGACAGAGTGAGCACTCACAGCGCTCCCCTGGCTAGCAGGTGGCACAGTCACATTAGGAAGCGTGGAGCTGGTGCACAGAGAGGTTGAAGACTTGCCCAGAGGGATGCAGTGAGTTGCTAGCTTGGATAGAGTGCTAACCCATGGGCCTGTCCCTAGTGCCATTCCTATCTTCTAGCCCAGCTATCTCTGTCTGCTCAAAGAATGCCCCTGGAAGGCTTCCTGTCTTTATTTGGAGGCTGAGAGCTGGAGAACTGGAACCTTTATGATAATTCATCACCATGGTTAATCATACTCATTTAAAAAAAATAATTGCACCTTATATCTAATTTAAATGTGTGTGGCATTAGCTTTCAGCCTCTGGCACATGCTGTGTTCTTCTCTTTCTATATTAAAAAAAAGAAAAACACCACTTCTTGAGATCCTGTGGGTTTTTGCTGTGAAGGTTTCTTCTGCACTAGAGTCACTTTTGAGCTTGTTTTTGAAGAACGGAAGAAGCAGAATTCTTTGTCTCTAAGGATTTTCTTTTAGCTTTTCTCGGAGAAAAAGTGGAAGATTGACAGACTAAGGTGAAGATTTCTTAGTACCGGTTCTGGATGGAAAAACATCATCCCTGGGAGCTGTGGAGTGCCACATCAGGGGTCCAGATGCCTGGTGTAAAACCAACAGAAGAGATTTATGCAAGCTGAGAGCATGCAGGTAGTGTTTGCAGGAGCAGAGTCTGCTAGCCTGCTTCTCTTTCCTCAGAGAAAATAGGGAAGTTTAATTTACATTAGCCTGGGGTTGATTCTGCTTTTTAGAAGGTTGTGTGAGATTAGATACAAATCTACTTCAGGCCAATCCATTCTATTTGATCACTTAGAAGGGATATGCCCCTCCCCTCCTCTCCTAATGGATCAGTAGTTCCTCCTTTAAAAGGAGTGCAGACCAGCAGTACCGTGGTTAATGGGTGCTTGTTTTGGCTGGCAGAGTTGGGGTGAGAGAGATCATACAGCCTGTACTTTATGGCGAAGGAAAGAAAAACTCACAAGACACCAATTTGCCCTACATTTCAGGTTGCAGTTTGCTCTTATGTACAGGAGTTGCTTCCACTTCTTGCACCTTCTAAATCCTTGTCATCCAGGTTTGAGAGCTGGGAATATCTTCCTTGGCACCAAGTCAACAGCACGTCTTTTAGCACCAGCAGCCATTCATATTTTACATTACTGTTCCTCTATGTTCCTTTCAAACAATAATCGTAAATATCAGCTTTCATTCCTAGAGCGCCTTTCATCCCAGGGGCTCCCAAAGCACTTTCCAAGCTTAACAAGCTTCTTGTAGAGTGCTCCTTTAGAAAGGGTAAAACTTGCTTCCCATTAAGGTCTGATTAGGGGAAGAAAACCCCCATAATATGATCTTTTCAATACCATGGGGAGTGTTTGCAGCTGTTATTTACTGTACACGTTCCCTTATCAAAAATATTGCTTCTTGCTCCTTCATCCCCTCTTCTCCTCCAGCTGAATCCAGCAGCTCTCCATTACCTGGGGGCAGAGGAGGGTGAGGAGCAAAAAAGATTTGTCCTCTTTGATCCGAGGAAGTTCTTTTATTTGCAGGAATCCTGTTGTTGCTCTCAACATTTTCTTCTGTCAGCTCTGTTTCCATCTATTTTCTCATCACTTGGGAAATACCCAAGGGCAGGGTTGAATGCCCTCCTGGAGTTTTAGCCAGAGAAGTCACCTTGCATGGTTGGGCTATGCTAAGGAGCATGTGAGAAACTGTAATCTTCTTCAGCATGAAGTCAGCTGGCCTAATTTAAGTCATATTCCCCTGCATTCAAAGTGAAGCCACTTGCTTTACTTTATAGCCCGTGACCTTCCAAATGGTCCTTTATTTATGGAAGCAATAGAGCCAGAAGAGACAACTGTTGCTGGTAACTTTTAGAACTAAGGAATTTGTTTCCTAGTGAATCATATTCTTAATTTTAGGGCAGCTTATATCTGACTAGTGTCAATTTGTTTTCACTGGTTTCAGGAGGACTTAATGTTGCGGGCCCTGCCCACCTCATGATGCACAGAGCTTCCTTCTCTGCTGCTCTGCAGGTAAGTGATTTCTCCACAACTTGGCTGAGAGGGAACCAGGTGAATTAATATTCTGAGCTGGAAAGGACTTGGAGTCCAAGCCCTGGCTCCACACAGGACCACCCAAAATCAAACTTTGTCTCTGAGGGCATTGTCAAAACAGTTTGTGAACTCCAAAGGGTTGGGGCTGTGACCACTGCCCAGGGGAGCCTGTTCCAGTGCCTGACCACATGCTGGTGAAGAACCTTTTCTTAATACTCTTGTTAAACTTCACATGGTTGATGATTACCCAGCCCTTTAATTTGCTGATATCTCTCTCCAAGACCTCTCTGCAATCAGGGGATTCTACAACAATGTATTCCAGACTTCAAAATGCATTTGGACAATGCTTTCAGAAATATGGTTTGAATTTTGGGTAGTCCTATATAGAGCCAAGAGTTGGACTCTGTGATCCTTGTGGGGTCCTTCCAACTCAGGATATAGTATGATTCTGTGATTCTATTCTAATTTAGTGTCAGCTGCAAACCTGTTTAATATCAATTCAAGTTCTGTGTCCAGACCATTTATAAAAACACTGAAGAGAACTGACTAAAATGGAGCCCTGTGGAACCCCATTAATGACTGGCCATGAGCTTGATGAAACCCCATTTGCTGTAATGCTTTGAGCCCAACCTATGAGCCAAATGTACACACATTGCATTATGTCTAGCTGGTTGTTGGCCATTTTGTCAAGAAGAATGTGGTGAAAAAGACTATTGAAATTGTTGCTGAAATCCAAAAAGATCACATCAGCTGGCTTCCCTTGATCAACAAGGTGGGTCACCTTGCCATAAATTAAGTTTGTTAAACAGGACTTTCCTCTCATGAACCCGTGTTGGCTATGATCAATGGCTGCATTGCCTTTCAAGTGTTTTTCAGTAACTTCCAGAATAATCTTCTGCATAATTTTACCAGGCATTGAAGAGAGACTGACAGGCTTGTAATTACCAGCATCTTCTTTCATACCCTTCTTGAAAACTGGGACAATGTTTGCTGGCTTCCAGTCAACTGGGACTCGTGTGGCACGTAAATCTCTGTTGCTTCTCCAAGGACACACCAAGAGCCTATGGTAGAAAGAAGAACAAAAGCTCGCTCTCTGGTTCAGTGCTTCAATTGCACAAATGTAATTTATCAAGATGGTATTTAGATAGCCTTAGATAAAAGATACATCAAAGCATACTTTTGGCTGCTGCTTTCAGAAGTAGTAGTAAATCTCCCAAGGGAATGCAAGTAGTCAGATATGATCCAAGTTATCAGAATGCTCCGTCTCCTCACTGCCCCTCCTCCTCTCACTCTGGGTTCACAGGGAAGCCCTCTCTTGGGACTGCTGCATCATCTTTTACCATCAGTAGATTTTAGTTCAGAAATGTGCGTTCACTCTTTTCCAGCAAAACACTACTTCAACACTAATTCTGAAGAACTGTAAATTGGCAAAGGATCCAAAAAGAATAATGTACCAACCATTATGTTTATTTTGGCCACTCTGTCTAAGTGCCGATATTAGCATTTCTGAGAGGATTCTTTCATCACTGAATAAACCTTTGTACCTGTGAGTAAGATCTTGCTCAGAAGGTCCTGTGTGCCTCCTTTCCTCTATCAACAAAGCTTACAGGAGATGGTTTTGCAAGGGAAGGTAGTGCACATCCATTATTCAAGATAAGAAAAAAGCTACTGAAAAAATTCCATGCCTATTGCCAGTGGTGTAATGCAAGCAGCACTGAATTTAAAGAAATAGTCTTATTTTTTTTCATGTGTCATCTTAGTTTGTTTATTTAATTAGAGACCTGAATATATATGTATTCAAAGCAGCTCCTGTTTTCTTTGTGTTTTGTTTTTTTTATTCTAAAATGCTACTATATGACTTCAAGCACAGTGATTAGTTCTCACTGTCACAGAGAGACAAGCAGACCTGCACTAGGCTAACAACAACTGCTGAAAATGTTTTGTCCTTTCCAGATCATGGCCTCTTCTGTGGATGTCAGCAGAATAAACATACTTTTATAAAGCACCCTCAGGTCTTGCCTTCCCTCCTGCTGTTTTGTCACATTTCTTGCAATTTGCCTTAAATTACTTGCTTTCACACCAAGGAACACGATGCTGTTTGTTTAAAAAGAGCAGTTTGTTTGCTCTGCACAGACCCACCTGGGATGCTACAAGCATTGGAAATGGATGGATTTTCTGCCCTGCCAGCAACTAGCTTTTGTCCCATCAGTTTGCTTCAGGCCACACGTCTCTCAGTGATGTAGGAAACATCCAGTTCTGACAGGAAGCTTTGACCATTGCCACTGTCCAAATGAACATTTGAAAAAAAAGATGAAGTATGTCTGGGATCTAGTTTGCTTACAAGTGCCCCTTTCATGTGGAAGATGATAGGACTAGAGGGAACAGCCTCCAGTTGCATCATAGGAGGTTCAGGTTGGATATTAGGAAAATATTCTTCTCTGAAAGAATGGCGAGGTGCTGGAATGGGCTGCCCAGGGAGGTGATGGAGTCAGCATCCCTGCATGTGTTCAAGAACATGTAGATGTGGTACTAAGGAACACAGTTTAATTGGAAAATATTGGTTGGACTAGACAATCTTGGTGGTCTTTTCCAACTGTGGCGATTTTATTATTCTAGGATACTTTAAGGGAAGAAAGAAAGTATGAATGCAATGAGAGACCTAGAATCATAGAATTATTGAAGTTGGAAAAGATCTTTAAGATCATCTAGTCCAACCATCCAACTTCTTCCAATATTGCCCACTAAACCACGTCCCTAAGCTCACTCTACATCTACAACTCACTCTCTTATATGGAAAGTCTTCTCAGAGGGCTGTGAACATGAGGGTGGCTCTCAGAGAGTTCTCTGCTGGAGCTTCTTCCCAGCCCCATACATTGCTGGGAGGAGGCTTGGGTGATGCTAATGGAAAGATATGTGAGCTATCTTAGAATGGGTAAGTGGTTGCTGAAGGGATGTCATTGTGAGCAGCCAAAGAGGAGGCACCATCTGCTCTGTCACAGGTAAACACTGCCCTGCACCAAACCAGGGTGATTTCCCTTCAACCTGAGGTGTGAGGCCAGCAGTCTCAAACTGTAATTCTCACAATATTACTTCCACCGATGAGACAAGGACATTAGGGGCACTGCCACTTAGGCAAGAAATCTTTAAGTGTAGCTGCAAGTTGCCTGTTTTAATGACAACAAACCCTAGTGGTGAGGAAGAGGGGACAGGTAGCAACACTGATACTGTGTAGTATAATGTAATAGCAGATATAAATGTGACTCATTCTAGCCAGAGGCTTTAGAAAGGGAAGTTGGATAAAAGATATAAAAGAAATGGGATTTATTTTTTTCCATCTTAGCAAAGGTCACTGCCAGGAATAGCATGGGAAATAATTAATGGAGGAAGAAATATTCTCCTTCAGATGAGAAGTATTGTCTTGCTCTGCAGTTCTGTTCCCATACAGGGGTTCTGGTAACAAACATCAGCCAGCATGCAGGGCTTTTTCCCTGGTGCTGCTGATGGCACTGCCTGCTCCGTGCTCATCCTGCAGAGACGTGGGAGGCTGTGACTGATGCGCTGTGCCGGCAGCACTGCCAAGTGCAGACCACAGTGTGACCTGAATGCTGTGCAGGAGTGTGGTGCTGCACTTTAATTCCTTCACCTTGGAGTGGAAATGGGCTTGCTCTCAGTGCTCCCATGCAACAGAGCAAAAACCTATTACAGGAAAGCTACAAAGAGCAGAGGTAAGCTCTTACCCACATTTTCCACTGGTGTTACTCGCTCTAGAGAGTCAGCTGATTTCGGCCTGGTTCCCAGACTGCTTTTTGGTGTTCATCCAAGATGAGACTGCATTGGGCTTTCCTACCCCCAAATGGGCTAACTGAAGTCAAGGATTGACCTCAGATGCACGGGTGCTCCTCCACCTCATCCTAAAATGGGGTCAGGCGAGGGAACAACCCCAGACCAGCGGCCCTTCACTCTCCCAAAAAGAGCCATTCGAGGATACTGGGTCTCAGTCTAGATCTGACTTTCACAGCTGACCCCTTTCTGTGAAGTGATAAAATCCTGCTGCAGAAAGCTTTCAGGCAATTCAGAGGTGTGGCCATACATAAATGCTGGGACTCTGGACGGCAGTGCTCATAATACAATTCAGTGTGGAACACTTGGGAAACAAAAATCAGTCCCATCCAGGCGATCTGTCACTTGCATGTTTTAATGTTGATGTTAGGTTTGGCCCTTTCACTCTGCTTACTTTCTCACTTTCTGAGGCGCGTGTTGCTCTTCTAGCCACCTTCTCATGGTCATGAGATTTGAGGTCACGCACTGTCTTACCTGAGGATTTCACAGCTGCTGCTCCTAGAGATGGATATTAGGAGACATTTATTCTCAGAAAGAGTGGTGAGGCAGTGGCACAGGCTGCCTAGGGAGGCGGTGGAGTCACCATCCCTGGAGGTGCTCAAAAAACGTGGAGGTGTGGCACTGAGGGACTTAGTGGACATGGTGGGGGTGGGTTAGTGGTTAGACTTGATGGTCTTAGTGGTCATTTCCAACCTTAATGATCCTATGAGGTTCCACATGGTGCAGATGTGAACGGTTCAGTTATTTAGGTAGTAAAGCAGCTGTTTGGCTTGGCTGAGCAGTTCTATTACTCTTCTTTGAATACTGCTGATCAACCCGCTTCAACCCACTGGCCCTTCCCTAACCTTCCCCTTTTCCATACCCTTACTGTGCATATACACAGACAAATAATGTGTGCTATGTGTTATGTATGTATGTGTGTGTGTGTGTGTGGGTAGCTGTGCCTGCTGTAGGGATTTCCTCCCAAACAATACCTGTTGTGCTAGCCATTGCAGTTCTATTGGTTCCCATGCTCAGAGCAGTTTGAGTTTCCTGCTGGCTCAGCAGCAAGACTTTCAGAGCTTTTTATACTTATTCTTCTCTGGGAGCCAAACAGAGGAGTGCAGTTTGCCTATGAATAGAGAGCTGATGGGGGCAGGCTGCAGGAAGCTTGCCTACAAACCGTGTGAACCTCTCAAGGGGAGGAAGGGGCACAAGGCTGCTGGGTGGGCTCGGCGAGGCACTGCTGCAGTCCTTGCCTTGCACACCCGTCATCAGTATGTGGGGCTGTGGTGCTCCTGCTCCAAGGGAGGGGAAATAGGTGTGAGATGGAAAGGGAAAGAATGGAAAGAGAGAATGGTAGAAGCAATGCAGAGAGGGGTTGGAGAGTAGAAAAGAGTAAGGAAGCTTGATATTTTGGGGTTGTTTTTTTTTTTTCTTTTTTTTTTTTTTTTTTTTTTTCTGCATGAAACCGTGTACATGGCTTCCTTGCATAGAGCGTATCCACTGCACCTTGTGATGCCCTCTGCTCCTGGCTCAACAGAAGCTCTGTTTAAATTGCATGTGGCCGATGACTGTAGTGCCTTTGTCTGTTTTCAAGGCCTCTTGTTTCTTGTTTTAAGATCAAATGTTTCTTTGCCTACAGCCCCTGCAAACCCCAACAGCTTACTGCTGAGCTGACACGTTCTGCTCTGGGTATCTGTCTTCAGCTGAATGTGTTTGGGAAGCTTCAGCAAATGTGTTTTTGCTTGCTTACAAGAAAGAGATGTGAGAAACATTTTTTTCCCTCCCTTCATATTCAAACATGTTCTAAAAATGATCAGTTGAGAAACTCCAGCACTTTCTGCCTTTGGAGCAGAGACCTGAGATTTGGCAAATATCTGGAATGTGCCTTTGGTTGTTCTTCACAGGGGAAAAAAAAAAAAGTTGAGCTAAGAAACCTTAGAAAAAAACCAACAGCCTCAGATCTCAGGCACTCAACAGAAACTTCTGAGAGGCAGCGGCTGGATTCTCTGAAGGCGCCCGCTCAGTGGAGATTTGTTCAGGTCTGGAGGCTGAATCACTGATGAGAGGTTGGGAGAAGTGCTGCAGCCTCATGCTGCAGGTGTGGAGCTGCAGCTCTTTGAATTTGTTTTTCCACACTGACAGGGATGCTGCAGTGCTGAGGCAGAGGCTGGAGATGCTCTCAGAATACCACGCCTTCAGCAGAGAAGAGATGCAACAGTCATGGAGGTTTCTGCCATGTGGGAGCTCTCTTTTGTCAGCAAATACTTGGGGAACCCACTGGTAAGGGCTGTCAGTCACTCCTGCCTGCTCCCTCAGCAGAAGCTGATGGTCTGTCAGCACTCAGTTCATCTGCTTTTCAAGCACTGTGGAATTAACAGGGGAAAACAAGAGCCAGCGCTGCTGGTGAGTCCCACCACTGCTGGGTGATGCATCGTGGTATTCCTGCAGCTTTGTTTCAGTTCATTCCCTGCAAATTGAGGAAATAACACAAGCCTAAGGCAAGCTGAAAGTATGGGAAGTCTGTAGAGTCAGGCACTCAGCAGTTGGGAAATACTTGCTTTAAAACTGCCCTTGCCATCTGAGTGCAGCTCCTGTTTGCATAGCCATTGTGATAGGGCTGCTTTTAGCTGCAGGATCGAAGCTGAAAGTAATGCCTCCTATTTTATTTTGCTGGCACACGGTGTCAGATGCGGATGTTGGTGCTATGGCAGTAGGGGTTGAACTTGGCCACAGGTAGGAAAGCTTCCGACAGTCACAAAGGCAGATTCTGGTTGCCTGGCTAAGTGTCAGTGCTGGTCTCTGAAGACTGAGGCACTTAATCTCTCTATTTGAACAGAACAAGCTAACATATATCTTGCTAATCTTATTCTGGGAGACAGCTGAATTATTTTAGCTTAAAATTACCAAAAGAGCCTGCCTGAGGCACATTTCCAGCACAGAGTTTCTCAGCACGAGAAGCTGAGCTTTGGCAGAGCTCTAAGTAAGGGAAAGCAGTCATTAATGGAGGCGTTAAGAAACTCTCACTGCAGGCAGAATGGCAAACTGGCTCTGTGGATGGCTCCAGAATGAAGGATGTACATATGCTCATAGCATCCTTTCTCTGTGACTCTGGGTAGCTGATTGGTGCTGGCAAGCCATGGTAAAGCATGAAGAGAAATGTGGGATTTCTCTTTCCCTCACATCTCTGGGAAAAGTAAAGGGAAGAACTTGAAACGTGTATCCTAAGCTATTGCTGGGAGCTACTTCAAGAAGACCAGACCCTGTGCAGTGGCTCTTCTTGAAGGAGAACCTCTTGCACCCACTGCTGATCCCTGGTAATCCCCTCACGTGGACAGAGCCCACCTCTGCTCCCAGGGGCACCCAGATGCTACATGACAGGGACACTCCCCTTCAAGCTGACAACATCCAATGATTTTATTATTCTCTAAGGGATTTACTCACCCAAATTGTAATATTTAGTTATTTATCTTTAGTGATTCTGTTGTTATTCTTTACTGAATGCTGCCCAGTTTGCTATTGTCTTCTTTGGCATGCGAGTGCCTGCAAGTTGTTTTCTCTGTTCAGAGATTTCTCCAAATACTTTTCCCTGCACTGCCCATGTTCCAGGTGGGAGCTTTTTTGATGCTGTTCTCCTTCTCAATCCCCCGTCTCAGAAGGATCATTTATGAGACTAAAGTCATAACAAGAAACCACAGCTCAGTCATTCTCCCCTTCCTCATTACTAAATCCAAAACAATTCTTTTGTAAAAAGAAATGCTTTGCAGGTTCATATTCCATCAGCCTGGGAAACAATTCCTTCCCATATACAGCTGCACAGAGCACAGTGGTGAGGTGCACACAGAGGGCTGACAGAAGGACCTGGCCTCCCAGCCAGGGAAAGGCAGAGGCACAGGGTCTCCAGGCAGCTCCTGTTGCATTGCCCTAAGCAGGGGACTGGGAGCTGCTCCGAAACTGCAGAAAATATCTGATCCACGCAGTTCTCCTGTGGCTGCCATGCTGAGTTTTCTCTTTCTGAGATCTGAATCCTTTAAAGCTCTGTTTGCAGAGGTGAATGAAAATGAGATAGAGCCTTTGGAGAGACCTGGAAGCCATTTGGTGCAGAACAATCTCAGAAATCTGCCAATGAATGCAAGCTTCTTTTTAACTGAAAGTAACACGTACATTTAGAGAGCAGAACACGCAAGTACATTCACAATGGCTGCTATCAGCAACTCTGGCACTTTCTCTGAGCATTAAGTCCTGGTCCTGGAAATTGCTGCTGCCCCTCAGGCTTCTGTCCATCTCTGTTCAGTTCCCTGCAGCATTTAAGCCCCATTAAGTGCATACATTTTCTTTGGCTATTCAACTCCAGCCACTTTTGGGAAGAAATTGGCCAGAATCCTTGAACCTAAAATAATCAAGTGTCTGTCTTTCCATTGAAAAGGATCCCATTTATCTGACAAGCAGTGCAAAATGCAATAGGTAATTCAGTGCAAGCACTCTCCAAGAAACCTGTTGTTGCAAAACCAGGCAAGTGGTTTGCGCAGAAGCAGATAAGGTACTTTAGGAAGCCCAGGTTGTTGCGCTGAATGTCAATATATTTGGTTTCATAATGTGTGTGACTTTTATTATCAGGCTCTTGGTTTCTACCACTCTCTTTAGAAATATGCCACCATCGACTGCTGCACAGGGAGTGTGGCCTTTCAGATGCTCCTTCTGCAAGTATCTGTCATGCTCCCAGAGAAATGTCTTTGTTCCGGGTTGTTCTGAGCAAGAGAATTAAAAATCAAACTGGAGATGGTGGCCAGCACAAAGAACCAGCCAAAGTTATTTTAATGAATATCTCTCCATACCTGCCAATCCACCCTCCCCTGCAGGAAAAACAACTCTTGAATGAATAGAGCATATGGCAAGGAAGATAGAGCATCCATGCCAAGTTTGTCTTTGCCTTAGCAGAACTGGCTGTAAGATGCTGAATCTGCAGATCTTCTCTTGGAACATGCACCTAGGGAGAAAAAGGAGGCACTTTCTCACTGCTGCTTTAGTCTGGCTCCTGCAGTCTCTCTGTTCGAGTCCTCAGTGTGCAGGACATTGCTGTGGTTGTAGCTTTTGAACTCACCTTATTGCCCGCCAGTGTCTGTGTCACTGGGAGTATGGGAGCACCACCATATTGTTGCTGCCTAGAAGTGAGGTGTTCAGCCCAAGTCCCTTCACCATGACTTGCTCTCCAGTCAGGAGGCAGCCACCTACCTCCACAGGTTATTCACCTGATCCTAAAATAGGTGTGAGAGATGCCTTCCTCTCTCCATCAGAAACCTCTGGATGCTGGCTCAGCCTGTGGCCAGCCCTCACAGCTTGGTCTGTCTGTGCATAGCATGGCCAGCTCAGCCCCACTAGAGGAGGTTCATGGTGGACGAGTTGGTGGTTCACCCTGGAGCAGTGTGGGTATATGGGACCTTGCTACTCCTGCTCTGAAGGATGTAACATGTTACAGAGGAACCATACTTTTGGTGCTCCACAGTAGTGTATGTCTCTAGAGTTACAATTGAGGTTTGAGTGGTTAAATTTAGAAGATAGGCAACTGAGACCCTTACTGGACCTGTCTCTGCTGGGACTGAAGCTATGTAAATATTTGTGTTCTTTCAAACCTGAGAGGAGAGGCCACTGTTCCACCTGCATTCATGCTATGAAGGGACACCATGGGCCAGAAGAGTGTTCTCCTCTCCCAGAACCTTCTCCAGCAGTTTGGCCTGGAGATGAAGTCCCCACATGTCAGGAAGGCCTCTCACTGTGGGCAGTGAGGTCTCTGTTTCCAGAAGGTAAAGGATACCCTGCAGGGTAACAAAATTAATGGCCTAGGGAGTTCCTTTGTTTAAATGAATGCTGGGAGAGGCAGTGGAGGAGGCTTGGTGTTTCACATGGTTAATGTTCCCTGTCCTCTTCCTAGTCCTCTCATGGCAACCTGTGTACTTTGCAATGCAAAGACACATGAATCTCTGCTCTACAGAAATGTAAATGTTTTGATAAAACTGTTCTTAACAAGTTTGATTCGTTTAATCAGCTTGATTAACTGCAGAGCTTTATGCTCTTTAATCAGGAAGGATTCACTACAAATTATCACTTCATGCAGTTCTCTGAAGAACACTGCAGTGCATGGGATCCTGCTCCCTACCAGCATGGGAGGTTTCCATCTGGAGCACCCAGCCCTGCCCCTGCAGCCCCTCATGTTTCAAGTCCCTGCAGACCCTCACGTTTCAGGTCTCTGCAAACCAGTGGGGCATGTGGTGGGCTGTGGGAGGGATGGCAGTGCAGCTGCAGGCTCCTTGAGAGACTCTTTCTCCTTTCTTCCCTCTGCAGCTCCCCAGTGATCAACCTCATCTCACAGTATAAGCACAGTTTGCCTCTTCTTCCAGCAAAGCCCACAACAAAGGAAGTATGATTATGCACCACAGTCCTCACCTTGTTATGCCTCACAACTCAAACTGGGTTTTCAAGGCTCTGGCTGAATGAAATTCCCAGGCTTACCAGCATCAGGAGATTTAAAACAACTGAAGTTTCCCCTCAAATTTAGATTCTGCAGAGAGCTCTGGAGCAGCTGGAGCATTTACAAAGTCTCCGCACCAGTGGGTTTGCTCTTCACTCCATGTGTGCTCATCTCTCATTGTACTGCAATGCTGCAGAGACACTCCTCAGCAGGTCCCAGGGGGTTGTGATCAGAGTGCATGGGCTGAGCAGCATGGTTCTGCAGCTCTCATCAGTCCCGGGCATTTACTCCTGCCTGACTCTCAAGTGGAACTGCCCATGAGATAATTGCATATTTCATAAGAAAGGAGTAGTTTGTGTCCTTTCCCTGTGTTTCCATGGCCATGCCTCACTTAGCCTCTGTAAAATTTTGCATTCTCAGAACATAAACACTCATTTCTGAGGGAAGATTCCTGCTATCCACTGGAACACTTCTCTTAGTTGGCTGGCCAACTTCCCACACCTTGGCTTAATGGAGAGCTCGTCAGGTGCATCTCAGGCCATCTAGTGAAAAAACAGAGGATGAAAAAATATCCTTCATTCAGGATCTAGGCAGCTCCTCATGGACAGGACCCTGTACCCAGGGCAGACAAGGTCAGGAAGGGGTGAACTTGGAAAAGGCATGTGAGATCCATCACTGGTGGTGCAGGAAAGCTAGCAGGATGCTTACCTGGCTCTACAGCCAGAGTCCTTCTGCACACATTAGATCTACAGGCGGGTGGTGCACAAGGAGACATTCTGCATAGAGGAAGCCTGGTTTTCCCTCACCTTTGACATTTCTACACAGTAAAAAAAGCTCCAGGATTCAGTGTTTCAGTGTTTGGTTTTTTCTTCTTCTTCCTTTTTTTTTTTTTTTTTTTTTTTTTTTTTTTTTTTTTAAATTTCCACACAGACTAAACATTCACGTCATGTCCTGTCCAAGCTGTTGTTTCAATAGCTGCCCTGACAATGAAGGCACTTGGGCATAAGTGGTGAATCCTCTGCGATGAGAACTGTTCTTAATGAAAGATTATATCTTTGTAAGGCCCAAATGGTTGTTATTCAGCTTTGGCTTTTGACAGAAGCACTACAAATGTTTTTGGATTGGATGTGAAATGTTGTGCAGTTTCTATAACACCAAGGTGGAAAATCTGTCCTTTTTGCATTAATAGGCTAAATAGGAAAACAGGAGTGGGAGGATTAAAGCCTCAGTGGTTTCATACGCTCTGAATTCACTGGAGTTTTACATCTCTAGCAAGGGGAATATTTGACAGTAGAAGTCCTAGAATCATGGAATGGCTTGGGTTGAAAGGGACCACAAAGATCATCCAGCTTTGACCCCTTGCCATGGACACGGTTGCCAGCCACTAGTACAAGCACTAGGTCAGGTTGCCCAAGGCCCTGTTTATCATCGATGTATAAGATGGATGTATAATCTCGGGTGCATAAGAATATGTGTAAGAAAATGTGTAAGAATATATTAAATCTGAAACCACAAATATATATAAACTCACACTGACTTTTCTTTCATCTCTTTGAGGATGTTGCTCACATTTGGAGAACTCCAGCAGGGGCAGGCAGGACTCTGGAGAACTGAACAACTCTTCATGGAGATGGAAGTTCAGAGCTGTCCTTCAAAATGGCTTCAGCTCATGCTGCAGCAGCGCTGCATGTGCTTGGGGTGGAGGAGGCCACAGCTCACTGCAGTCAGAGGAAATGGAGAAAAGCTTGATCTGAGCTCAGAATGCAGCACAGTTCAGGCTGATTTGAAATAGAAATTCTTACAGCTGGTTGCTGGATCCAGGGAGGACGCAGTAAGACGTCTCTGATTATCTCCTGGAGAAGCCACAGATGACTGATGACTATTAAATCACTCTTTCACCGTGAATGGCACATGGCGGTGGGATCTGCACCGGAGGCTGTTGCATCACACATCGTGGTTTCAGCAGAGCTTTGCAGAAAAAAAAAATGAAAGTAAACTGTGTTATTTTGAGCCTGAGCAGTGAGTGAGTTCTCAGTATCTAAATGAGAGCTTTTAGAGTCAGCTCCAGGTGTTGCAGGAAGTGGTGGAGGTGACTCAGTAAATGTCACACTTCCCTCTAAGTCAGTTGTGCTGTCCAAAAATAACACTCCATAGGCATCTGGCTGCTCAGCATGGCCCTGCTGTTTTTGTGGCACTCAAAACACTCCTGCTTGGCACTTTCCTGGTTTTGCACCACCTTCCCTGTCACAAGTGTTTGCCTTTATCTTCCTGTCTTTGTTCTTCCCTGTAAAGCCAAAGACACCACTATTTAAGTTCTGCACATCTCTGAAAACAAGCATTAATCCCTTTCATCCTCATTCCATAGCTTTGATGCATTTTCTTAAATATTTATGCCCCTTGCTTGACCGCTGTTTTCTCTCCTGCTTCAGCTCAACACGTTTCTCACTGCATCTGCCCTGTTAAAGCATTGCTAAGGGCACTGACCACACACAGGCTTAAGCAGACAGACAGCAGTGCAATGGAAAAGAGACCTTTTGTATCTGGTGGTGTGGGCTGTCCCAGGACAGCACCAGATGGAAAGAGAAACGAAGCCAGGAATATAGAGAAGCCCCAAAGATTGTGTTAGGATACAAGAGAAAGTATGAGCATGTCATCCCAAATCCTTCCTCCCTACCAGCTTAGGAAACATGAATGGGCCCACAGCTGGAGAACTGTGTATGTTGGAGCACCAGCTTTTGGTGTATGAGTCAGCTACAGGCTGAGAGTGCCAGGTTGGTGGAGGTGTTTGGATCTTTGCTGTTCTTTATGGACAAGTCTCATAAATTTCTGCAACCTCTGCTTGGTTTGGATTTTGTAAATTGATCTGTAAATTCAGCTCTGTTCACTGGGGGATGCTCTCCAGAGCAAACCTTTTTCTTGCTCCCACATACTCTGCTTTGAGTCACCTCATGGGATGGTCTCAGAGTGCTTGGACTAGATGCATTGTGCAGTAGAACAAAATGGAAAGTGCTCTACAGGATCACACTGACTGTTAGTAGCGCCATACTGCAGTTAGCCCAAAGAAAACCCCTATGTGCTGTGTGGATGTCAGGCCCTCAGCCCCAGAGCTTTGTGACAGACTCATGCCCACACCAGGCGTGCAGCCTCTGGCCGCAATGCGGTGGGTGCCTCAGGGCTGAGTGTTGGAGGACAGGCACAGGGCATGACCCCAATGCACAGGTGTTTTTTCTGGAATTCATACATCACGGGCTGTGGAGTTTTCATATGTGGATCAGATGGGTTGTCTTAAGCACCAAGTACAGAAAATAGAGGCTGTTTTCATTCTTCCTTGTCCTGTGGAGACTATTTGTAGGTGTCTCTGTTTTGTGTTGAATTTCTTTGCACAGACTTCCAAAGCCCCTGTTGTTCTGCAGTAGAAGTTCCTGCCTTTTCATTGACTTAAACGAAGGAGCCCTTTGGAGAGTGATCTCATCTGGATCTTAAATACTCAGAAGCATTTGATCATAAGTTTTGGATGTCTTCAGGGCCTGATTTGCTGATTTACAAAGCTTACGTTCCTGCTCTTCAAAACTTGTGAAATATGGATTCAATTTATGTATGGCTGAGAGAGGTGCTGACATGCTCTAAGGATTTTGTTTTGTTTTTAATGGTGTCTTTATAATTTCCGAGTTTCTGGGACTTTTCACTGGTTCTTTCAAGCTGACCCACGTGGCTTATGAGGAATGTGCTGCAATGGAGGGGGCAGATTTCTCTGGCCAAAGCAGTGCAGCTTGCCAGGGACTGCACAGCAGCATGCCTGCACAAGGCCCTGCAGTTTCCTTCTGGGATGGGCAGCCATGGCTAGTGATGATTCAGTGATATTGAGCTGGGCGGTAGGTTCTCACAGGGATGTGCAAGGGAGCCAGAGGCAGGGAGATGCAATGGGTAATGGGCTGAGGCTGCTGTTCTGCAGAACTGGTAGGACTCCTGGGGCTGTGGCAGGGTCTAGAAGCCTTCTGTGGGGCATAAGGAGCACCAAAGCACTTCTGGCTGCATTCCTCTGGGTGAGCAAGCTGTGTGCTGGGCTGATGGAGCAAAGCTTCATGCTGTCCTGTGGACCACCATGGAGTTTTCAAGGCAACATGGATAGCGTGGAGGTACCCAAGTACGTGTAGTGGCTCTGAGACCTCTCCAGTGGCCATGCCTGCTGTACTTGTGGCAGGTATAACACTACTTTAGCAGAGCTTTGCATAATTTCTCGAAGGGAAGGATTTAGCAGGACAAGAAAAGAGGAAATAATGCAAATGCCTTCCTTTATTTTTATTTTTTTGTTAGGGCAGCCATATGCTCACCCTGCCTCCATTCACTCCAGCAGCTGCATGTGGTAGGCACAGTGACCGGAAGCTGCGGTCCAGATGTGTGTGTGTAAATGATGCAAAGTCTGGAAAATAACAAACATGAGCTCTGAAAGCAGGGGCACGGCTGTTACTGCACGCGCTGTAATTCAGGAACTAACAGATGTCCCCAAGCTTCGTGCCTGGCCCAAAAGGGACACAAGAAGGGAACTGGTTCAGGGTTTATGCACAGCTGCGCGGATCAGATGACACTGTCAGCTGAACCTGCACCTAGCCAGTCCTGATTTATCAGAGCAGGAACCCTGACCTTTATTTGGGCACAGAAATACCATCTTGGAAAGCTCTGCTAAGAAAGACAGCAAGGGCCATAAGAATCCATGGCATTTCTCTAAAGAAGAGTCTGATTACAAACTGACATGTGCAGCCCTCCATGATTGCGTGCTTCTCACTGGACTTTGCCGGAAGCAATCCCAAAGGATGTTTTCCAGGGGCCAGGCTCATGGGATAATTAGCATTTCCACTTATGTTTATCCAGGGGTGACAAGCACTGCTACACGATGGTCTTGTCCCTGACTCTGCAAGGTGGGGGCTCAGGCTTATAGTAGTCAGTGGCTGTTGGGGGGCCAGCACAGAATGAGCTGGCAGCTGCCATTGGGTCCTGTGTCATGAAACCACTGTACGTTGGCAGCCTCAGCTCAACAGAGCAAGCCAGGACATTTTTCTCATTCTGACTTGGAACACAGAACCTGAGCCTGAGCTCTGCTTTCACATGGCCAAAGATAGCTCTGCAGATCTGCATAGCCAGGACTTGACCATATTTCAAAACATGTCTGAAAGGGGGAAGTGGAGAACCCCCTGTGGATTTCCTTTCAAACTCATCTTCCTGGGTTGGGCAAATGATGTTCAGGACCGTTATGGCTGCAGCTGAGCTCTGAACACACACAGCCAGGGCACTGATGCCATGCAGACAGGGCGCTGGGTTTTCTCCCATTGCCTCAGTGAGATGGTGAAGGAAAATAGGCTGCAGCCCGGATTGTACTGTCAGGTCTGACCAGGGGAGAGTGCTTTCTTTTAGGCAAAGGCATTGCTTAGAAGTTACCTATTCACAAATGCTCTTCTTCTTTCAAAGTCATAGAATCATAAAGGTTGGAAAAGACCACCTAGGATCATCTAGTCCAATCACCAATCCATCACCATCATGCCCACTAAACTGTGCTACTCGATGCCACAAGTCTCTACGGTAATTTTCTTTGCCTACTGTGTAAAGCAACAGGGACTTTCTGTTTGCAGGGAGAAGGGAGCATAAGTTGGTGGCTAATGCTCAGAAGTGGCAGCTTGGAGATACAGCTCCCATTAACCTGCAGGCACTGCCTCGCAGAGTTCTAATTATGAGCAGCTCTTAATACCTTGTGGGTTTTTGTCCTCAAAATGCACTGGTTAAGGCTGAGAATGAATCCTGAAAGACAAGGCATTCAGGGGTACCTCAGCAGCCTCTCTGCAGAGTAGACCAATGTTGTGCAATGCTTATCTGCAGAAATCTGCAACTGGTTCTCTGGAGATGGGAGCTCAAGGAGCATGCTGTTTGCAGCAAGGCCAGCTCTGTGGTGGTTGCCCCATGGGAACTGTAGTTTCCCTGCCAAACATGACTTGGTTCAAGACCTTTCTCTCAACATTTGCAGCAATGTGCATAACCTCAAATTTCAGTTTTGTAATTTTAGAAAGCGCAGCAAAAAGCCCTTCAGAAGAGCAGCCACGCAGCTGCATGGATGGCCATAAGGAAATTGGTAAACCAGGAAATGGAACAACAAGGAGAAGGTGCCAAGGTTAGAGACCATATAATTTATTTGCCACAGGGCATGTTCTTCCACTTGCACACATTTCCGTTTCCATGGTATCCTACTGTCCTACTCTGTGGAGTTGTGGTGTATGATCATGGACCTCAGTTTCCTCAGATGGTCCTCTTTTTCCCTTGCTTGTCCTGGAGATCCTGAAATGCAGCGGTACCTGCACTGTTGTGTCATTAATGCAACCAGTTCTTAATGACCCAATGATATTTACTTAGATCCCGTGGCCCCACAGGGGGAAAAAACGGCTCTTTTAACACTAGAAGCCTGATGGAAAGGGTGGTTTACGAGAGTTTTTGGAAGAGAGGAAAAGTCAAATGAGTGCAAACACCAAAGCTATTCCCTTGCTTGAAAGGAATACCAAGAAAACTTGCTCAGTGGGTCATGATGAGCTCATTCAGTCCACTAGATTACTGGAAAAATCTTCCACTTTGAGAAGTATGCATGTGTCTGTGTTGAGTCAGAATCTGGCAGAGCAGCTTTAGTACACATTTTTGTTGCGAAAAAGTCCCTTTTGTCTCTTGTGAACCTCAAAAATTTCTGGCCTGAGTAGGCTCTACATTTCAAAGTTTTTGCACAGAAAATGTAGGTGCTGCCACATTATGTAGGCAATGTGGTATCTCTGGGCCTCGGGTTGAGTCCATTTTCTTGCCTGCAACACTTTTCTCCAGTATTGTGCATTTCTTTATTGCTGACCAGGCAGTTTTTATACAGTGTACAAATAGCATTGCATGAAAACATTGCAGGCACATCCCTGCACACGCTCACACACAGTTCACGTTTCCAGAAGATTGCTGTAAGCATAACAATTTTTTTTCTGCTGAACTTCTTGGCATAGTTCGGTGCAAAGCCGGCAGCTTTCATACAATGAATGCAGCCTGCAGTACGGGGGCTCAGAGAAAATAACAAGATCTGTGACACTGAGAAAACGCAGTCACAGACACCACAGCACTACGCTGGGATGAGCACAGTAGCTGCAGGGAGGGGTCATGGTCAAATATGCTATTTCAAGCAAAATCTGAGAGGAGGATGTGTGCTTGGCCACAGGAAGAGCGTTGTCTTAGTCAGAGCAGTTAATCATGCAACATGAAGAGAAGTACGTACAGCAAGATTTCTGTTTCCAGCAGACTTTTTCCTCCTCTGAAATGACTTGCATATATTTTCTCTTTGCTATTTGCAGTATGGCAGCATCTGCGCCCAGCCTTGTTGATGGAAAGCCGGCGGCTCTGGGCAGTGTGAGGCACGCTGCCGTCACCAAGCTAACCTCCCCATGCCTCTTGCAGGCAGGCAGAGACAAGGAGAGAAAAAAACGTCCGGTGACGTCAATGAAGACCACACTCTGTTGGATAATATTACTGTGTGCCTCAACCGCCCACTCCCTTTAATTTACTAGAAGCTAAGCAAGCTGTTTTGAAACCCATAGCTTCCAGCATCTTTGCGCCGCTCTCCCTCAACCAAAGGCTACTAATTGTCGGGAGCTTGAAAGCTACCTGATGCCTCGTTCAAAGCTCTGAAGCAGAGGGGATTTCCATGAGTAATAATTTCAGTCTGTGCCTGTGCAGTGCACCGTAGGCTAGAGTAAATTGATCCAGCTGCTTGCAAGGCTGGATGGAAAAGTGCCCGGGGGGGCTGGAGCGCAGCACCAGATGGAGCTGGATGTCATCACGTGGGGCTCCCAGCTGCTGGGCATGCTCCAGCCTGGCTCCCAGCAGCAGCTCGGCCTGCTGGGCTGCACTGGCTTGCAGCATGCGGTTGGGTCGCCAGTGTGTGTTGCAACAACTTCTCTTGTAATGAAGAGGATAATTTTGGACTAGCCAGAACTGTTGTTGTCGTCTTTTGCTCAGCTGCAATCTCTGTGACAACGACTTAAAAAGCTTGCGAGAGGCCGGCTGCCTCCACAAATAACCAGAACTTGCAGGATTAACCTGTAACCCGGGGCGGTGTATACACACGTCCCACCAGCCAGATGGCAGAGTTCAAAGATCCGCTCACTTCCTGGCTGAGGTTGCACAAGTTAATTTTTGTCCTTGTTAAAAAGAAGTAAGAAGCGAAAACATAGCAATAAAATGTACGCTGCTTGCTATCTCTGGTTTTAATCACCCTTATTTTATTCCTTTGCATTTTGCTATTAAATGAGTTTGGGGGATGTTAGGAGAAGGCATTTTTTCCCTCTTCTGGAGATGTTTAAAAACCCTCCTTGGTGTCTTTGTTATTTTATTGGGGTGTTTGTGTGATCAATTCAATTTAGTCCTTTGGCAAGGAGTGCAAAATAAGAGGAACTAATTAAAATAGCAGGAATGCAATTCACCATTTTTTTTTTCCAAATGAGCAATTCAATTAGAGGCACAGCGAGAGCTGGCACCCTGGATCTGGAAGCTCCTATGTGGAGGCTCCTGCAGGTCTGAGGCTGCTGCAGCCAGAGCCCTCTGGCCAGCAATGTGGGGAGAGCATTGCACTCAGGCAGTAGTGCAGCATGGGAACGTTTTGCCACCCGTGTTTGTACACATGATAGAGCAAAAGTCAGCATATCTAACCATGAGGGTACTCTCGGTCCTTCCTCAGCCTTGAACGTTTGACTTTCTTTACCTCATTGCTAATGGTGACAAGAAAGGCTGCAGAGCGTGAGGTTCTGATAAACGCTGATGTGCTCTGCTATCATGTGGATGTCATGATGTGTAAGCAAAGGTGAGCATCCCAGCCAGCAGATTGCAGGAACAGGAGGGGAAGAGTAAAGTTCACGGTCTGTTTTTGTGAAGGTTTGTCCTTGCTGGCTGAGCCATTATTGAGCATGGCTGGGGAGCTGCTGGCAGTGCAGCCACAAGCCTGGAGGTACCTTTCAGGAGAGCAGCACTGGGAGTTCCAAGCAGGGAGTTTATGATTAATTTTGCAGGCATTTATTGTGCAATACGTAATGGCCACCAGCCAGCTCAGAAGTTAAGCCAGAAGATGACTGTCAAATGAAACAGTTACGTTTGGCAGATCTTTCTAAAGCTGCTGTGCAAAACAGTCATCTTGAAGCTAATTTCTGGATTTTCCAGATCTTCTGCACAGCTTGTTCTTGTATCACAGTCTTCTTCATTTCCCCCTTTCCAGCGGATGAATTGGTTTTGACTTGCATGCTGTGTAAGCTCTAGGTCAGGATTTTTCCTATGGGCAGCCCTCTGTGCCATGCACTCAGCAGCAGCTCTCTCCTGGTGATTTATCCTATAATGGAGTTGCAAGGAGCTCACCATCCTGTCTGCAAATGAAGCTGCATTTTCTCTGGGCAGCCCATAGGGCCCAGGTGAGGGTGAGGAGCCCTGCCACTGCAAATGGGGTACAGTGGGCACCTTCCTGTGGCGCGCCCAAAGGTGAGGCCGGTCAGCAAGCTGTGCTTGGACGCAGTCTGGCACAAACACCCCAACGATAAAGCTTAATGTGTAACCAGGGCCTTTTTCTTCTCTGTCAGCAGTTGGCAAGAAGATACTGTAAATAAGGATCCCTGTGAGTAAACAGATATGTGTGGAGTGGAGAGGGGAAGGGAGCGCCGGAGTGAGCAGTTTTGAAATCCATGCCAGGGTTGCTTTAAGTGATAAGGTTGTTTGAGTAACCTGCAAACCATACAGATGCCCAGGTTTCAAAAACAGGAAAGCATCTTATTTGAAAGCCTTCTGAGGCAACACGAGGGCTTAGAAAAGAAACTGGCTTTGTGGTTAAGTGATTGTACTTCCTTATTGATATAATGATTGGGCCGTGCAAGGCCTGACGGGATGGCAGTGCTGCTGACCGCAAGCCAAGCAGTTGTGATGACAAAGTGCTGCAACCAGCCTTGGGGCTTTTTGCAGGGATGAGAAATCTCAAAGTTTCCCTTTTCATTTCCTCTTGTGCTAGTCTGAAGAGCTTTTGTGTGTGTTTGTGTGTGTGTGAGTGTGGTTGGTTTTGTTTTGTTTTTCTTCTCACTCTCTTTTTCAGAAGTGTATCAAGAAATAAGTAACTAACCCATGTGGGCTGCCACCCTCCTCACAGGGTGAGCATGGGCAAAGCACGCCTTTGTGAGGGGATCAGCCCTGTCACATAGAATTTGCTGATCTGCAGCCCTGCAGGTAAAACCGAGCCATGTGCTTTCTGTCCGATCTTTGTTTTGAAATAAGATGAGTTAAAGTTTCCATGGGATAAATGTGGGCACAAGTAAGGGGGATGCGCACGTGTGTGGCAGAGCGCAGCGTGATCCCTGCTGACAGCTGGATTTACCTAGCAAACAACAGCCTGTCTTACCTGGGGTGGCACAGATAAAACAGATCCAGAACAGTGAGTTATTGGTGACTGGACATGGGGAGGTGCAGAGCTGAGACTGAGGTTTTGCCTTCCTTGGGTACTTGGTTTCAAGTGAAGGTTTTGCTCCTTTGCCTTGGGTTTTGTTTTGTCCCCTCCCTCCCTGAGCACAGGGCAGGTACCTGCATGTGTCCGATTCCCACTGTGCTAGAGGGCACATTTCAGTCTTGCCATCACCTCTCCTCACCTCCTGGGGCATAGCCTTTGCTTCTTCCTCACGGATGCAGCTGCTGTGGAGATCTGGCGGAGATGGGGTTGATCAACAAGATCTGGAGTGCTGCATTTTGAATGCTACTCAACTGCAGTGTCAATGGCTCCTCAGTCATCTTACAGAAAAGAAAACATTTTAGAAACATTAGGAAATTAATTTAACTAGACTTGGAGCAAAGCTTTTTGGCTAAAAATTCAGGTTTCAGCCAACATGGCAAGCTTTTGCCAACTCATTGCTTTGGTCCTAGAAGCCAGCAATGAAAAGAGAGCAAGGGAAAAAAAATCTGCTCCATTGCCCATTAGAATTAATTGTGCTTTTTTGTAAGCCTCATAAATCCTGCCCAAATCACGTCATCAAGCCACAGGGAAACTGAAACCTTGCCCAAGGCAGGAGCCAGCAGAGTTGTTCAGACTCGAAGGATTGTGCTCAGGGATGAGCTCAAGGCACTGCGATGCTGTTCAGAGTGGGGATTTGTCTGCATGGAAAGCATGGGCCTCTGCTCCTCTGAGTGCTGGGAGAGCTGGAGAGGCAAAGTAGCCATTCTCCCCTCACCCCAAGGAGACCTTCATGGGCTTTTCCTCTCAGAGGGATGGCTGGAGGGGAGGAGTGGGGTTTTGCACCAGGAAGGACCCTTCTGAGTTTGCTATATTTTCCTTTTGGCATCACGTAGGTGGAGGGAGGGGGATTAAAACATGATGTCTGGACTAAGCTTACGAGGATTTTCCACCCCTTCTCTCTTGTGGCGCTTTGTTATAACTCCAGACAGGAAAACAGGCTCTCAGATGGAGGAAGGGCCTCCCCGCTGATCTCTGCTCTCCTGGATGTAGGGCCGTGATGCTTGGCCAGAGCACTAGTGGCATCTCCCTGGGAAAAAAGGAACCCCCAGCCCTGTCCTGTCAGAGGACAGCAGAAGGAAGAGCAGAGCTCATCCTGAGGCAGTGCATGGCCACACACAGGGGCACATTTACTGTCTATGAAAGAAAGACGTTATGCCACCCCTTGCTGCACCTCCCACCATTCTGCAACACAGTGAAGCTGAGTGCAGCAGCCCTGCATGGGGCTGAGCACAAGCAGTGGTAGTTAGTGCCTACCTGCAGCACAAGCTTAAAATGGTTGCTTATTTTTACCTGTCTTTTGTCCCCCACCTATAATGCATGCAAAAGCATAAGGGGGTGATAATACCCCCTGCCAAGGAGCTAGCGGAGCTCCTCAACTCTGCAGTCCCAGCACCCTCCCCTTTGTGCTCAGTCAGGCTTTTGTCAGACTCATCATTATTTCGGCTGTGTTTTTGCTGCAGAGGAATGCAGGTGTTTCCTCTGCTCCCACAGTGCGCCCATGCTCTGATTTCTGAGTGGCTGGGGAGGCTGCTCTTGCGTGTCATGTTGTGCTCAAAGGAAGCATTTGAGGAAAACGTGGATGCAGTTCAGGCAGATGACCAGAGGAATGGCACATTTGCATGCGCTTGCATGTGAGTGTAATTTAAGCAGGCAACGTGCTGAGCTTGCTTGAAAATCTGGCCCGTGTTTTTCCACTTGCGGGTGTGGTTTTTTGCTTTTTTTTTAAGTTAAGAGAAGACCAACACCTTATTCCTCCATTTGATCTGCAATAACCTGAGCTGGTTCCCTTGGAAAGCTTATTTATTCCTCTTGGCTGCTGAATTTTTAGCATCCTGAGAAGAGATGGTGCGCAGATGGGGTTCTTTGTTGCTGAAGCTTTTGTTGGACAATTATGAGGTTCATTTATATAGCTGTTTATATATTAAAATTGTTGGGTTGCCTGGGGCTACGGATAAGAGCTCCTTGTTTTACATATCTCTAAATAAATATAAAGGCACATTATAAATGGATACAGCTTTAAAAGCAAACACCCAGAGATGTACTTACAATAAGGGGAGGAAAAACCAAGGTTACATCATGTTGCTCGAAGCCAATTGCTTTGTTTTCTAAAATGTTTCTCTGTAGGACACAGATGATTTTTTGACTCATTCAGTGTTTGAGCATCCAAAAAGTCTCATGGTTGTTCCAAAATTCTTTCAACAGCATCCCAAATGGCATTAACAGACAGTTACAGTATTTTACTGTCCAGCGTATCCTCTCCTCCTGATGGACTTGTGTATGTCGGGGAGGGAATATTACTGTATTTCTAGAGAGTGGCATCCCAGGTGAGGAAGGAATCGGCTTTTTGGGGCTTTCCAGTCCACATCATTTTGCACCCTC
The DNA here is from genome assembly GCF_054131305.1 of Coturnix japonica. NCBI lineage: Eukaryota > Metazoa > Chordata > Aves > Galliformes > Phasianidae > Coturnix > Coturnix japonica. Next base: position 37,294,836 of record NC_140665.1, read on the forward strand.
AAAATGCGTAGCTGCCCCTTGTGTAAATGCAAGAGCAGCTTAAGGTGAACACAATGAGTCACCAGGAGTCTGAAGCCTACTGCTCCCTGTGCTATGCTGCAAATCCTGCAGGTTACTGGGCAGATAGCTAGCTATGGCTGGCACAAGAAAACATCTCTGAGCTTCAGAGGGAGACACTGTTATTGGCAGTCATGAATTGGATGTGTGCTCTCCAGCACCCCTATTGCACCGCTGCCTTGGTGATGGGAGCTGAACTGGGGGTTTGGCTCTGGAGGGCTGGTGCCTCACTGCTCTGGTTGCAGAAAGGATTATGGAGCCTTTTGCTGCCATTCATGCTTGCAGTTTTGAGTAGAGGGTCCCCACCTCCTAGGTGAGCCAACCAAAACCATGGGATGACATTTGGGTATGGGACTCTGTGAGCCAGGAGCACCTCAAATACTGTTTGTTGAGACATGAGCTCCAGTAGCCAGCAAAACTCCTTGGAGTTTTGCAACTCATCCCCTCCAGCCACCCAGCATTCGACTGGAGTAAATTTCTCTGATCTCCTTCCCACCAACAGTGCTCTGGCTGACACCAGTGGTTGGGCCTCCTGAGGAGAGGGAATGGAGTTGGTGCTCTGTGCATACTGTCAGCCACCAGCTGCCTTCCCTGTCAGGCAGCCGGGCACCACACGTGCTCATGGCTGTGCAACATGAGGCACCCACACTTCAAGCGGGTGCACCAAACAGCATGGCGTTAGGCTGGGTGTGTTTAACTTTGGAGTACTGTGGTAACCTTCAGGCTTCCAGTGTGAGGTGCAGTGATGAAGGAGAAACAAGTGTTGGAAATATGGAGACAGAGAATAATAGGGCAGCCTGAGCTGATCATGCTCCAGCAAAAAAAAAAAAAAATCTCCAAAGCAGCAAAACAGAGATGGATAAAGGATTGCCAGTGAGTCAGGGGGAAGGAACGGCAGCCTTGTCTCTTGTTGGAGAAAAGAATCTGTAATGGAAGAAGATTAAGTGCCAGGGAACTAATATCCCTCTGCAGTGATTGTTTGATCCCTCCCGTTGCCTCCAAAAAAGCAAGTTGCTGCTGGCTAGCAAACGAGTAGAAAACGCAGTCCAAAAACTAATCCAGTCTCTTGTGCCAATAAGCGCATCTGCTGGTGTGTCAGTGTTGATCCTCCTTCAGTACATGCCACATGCTCGTTTCTTTACACAAGATGGGCTGGAAGGGCCATTAACTAGATTAGAAATTCTAAAGCACAATTAAAAAACATGTTGCTGCTTCACTTTAATCTTCTCTCCTTTAGCTTCCAGGCTTGTTTTTGTCCTAAGTTGCCTGCCGGGGGTAGGCTCTCGTTGCACAACATGATGGGCGCTGAGCTGTGTAACATCCTGCAGCAACCTAGTACAGCCCGGCAGCCTGGGGGGCTCTTCAGCAAACGAGTAACCCCAGCAGTTGTCAGGGTCAGGGCTGCATTTAACCCTGGGGAGAGAAGGAATGAGCTGCAGAACTGTGCGACCGAGGGCAGGGGGGGGATTGCAGTGCAGGAGCAGCCCTGATTGGAGCTGATGCCCTGAGTAATGTCTGATTGCAGGGGGTGTTTGCTGAGATGGGAAGCTGCTTCATAATTGCCACAGTATTGTACAAATGCGGTGGGAATTTCACAGAGGACATAACGTATTCTAAAATGACTTTTTTATTCCTTGGGTAAGTGTTTTCCTCATGCAGAACAGCATTTATTGCTATTATTAATGGTCTCACCGGTCCTTGTGCTCGTTCTGAATCTTTATGGTTACTGTTATTGTACAATATTGAAGGTACAGACGGATCCTGCCTGCCTGCATAGCAAACAGGAGCAGTTAAGAACTGGGTTTTTCGCAGGTTTGGGCACCAAGGCATTTAGGCATTCTCTCCTGTGTGGTTCTTTCTGTGTGTGCTGAAAAGCCTTCATCATCACCACATATAGCGTGTAGCAGTGAAATGCTTCCCTACTGTAGTAAATTAAGGGCAGAGTAATTGCTCTTTTAATCCCTTTGGGATTTTAGAAATGAATGCTGTAGTGTCCCAGTATTTCTGTAGGGCTGTGTTTGCTTATCCTTTTTACATTCTACGAGGTTTTTCCATATGGTAATAGCTTAGGATGCATTACAGAGGCCTTTCATCTTCCACTGGAGCACAGGATGAAACAGGGGTTGCTGATGGAATGAAACAGTGAGACTTGTCATCCTGTGCTCTGCTGCATAAGATACAGCCAATCCCACCCTGCCAGGAAAGCCAGCATCCCTTTTGGAACTAAATTACTTGATGGGGCTGCTTTAAAATTGGAGCTACACCTATTTGATACTTTTCTGGATGAAAGATTTGTCATTCTTCTTACTGCGGAGTGCCAACAAGGTTTTAAATCAATATCAGCCACGTTAAGGTGGGAAGAAAATGAAAGAAACAATTCTTCACCAGAATCAGCCCTGCTTTCCTGCCTCTTCTGTAGCTGCAGAGATGCCTGACAGATCTGGCATGAGAAAACATTAAAGAAAGTTTTAAATATCAAGAATTCTTCTCTGTCTTTAAACATAGACCAATGGGACTGCAATGTAAAACGGACAAAAGAGCAGAGCTGATCACGCAGTTAATGTGGTTCTTCCTGCTTAACAAAACATACAAAATATCCCGAGTGTGTTTGCAAAAGACTGGTGTGAGGCAGTGGGTGCTGCCTCCTGCCTGCTGAGTGCTGGAATTCCCGGATAAGCCTGGGGCTGGGAATGAGCACAGGCCCAGCCTCCGGCTTACCCAAATTCAGCCCAGTTTGTCGACAGCTTCCAGTAAGTCTAGGAGAGCTGACCTGAGACACTGGTGTCTTGCTTGGTCCAAGCACTGACTACCTGTTGTATTCACTGCGTCTAAGCACAATAAGCGGTGGTAAATCAGGCTATTGGCACTCAGAACACAGACATCTGCAATGAGCAGAGGCTCTCTCAAGAAATGTTTCTCCCAGCTATAAGAAGAGGGAATAGCTGCATTATGAGAGGGACGGTTAAATCACGGGTTTTGGTGCTTGTTTTTTTTTTGCCAACAGCTCTGAAGCTTTGAAGAGGAAGCCATTATTGGAGGACAAATTATTCTTTATTTGTTTTTTAAGTTTATTTATTGCCTCATTTTCAAATAATGAAAATTCTGAACATACCTCCTTGCGAGCTGCTGAGAAATAGGGAAATGCGAGAGGATTCTTAATGGCGCTAATAAAGTCAGGCGAATGCTTTGCCAAAGAGTATTTTTATTATAAAAATACCATTTTATTAATACAAATGGGCTTGATAGGATCGCGCTTGTTGGAAAACAGTTGTGTTTATAAAAATATACAGACCAAATTATCTGGTACAAAATGTTCCATTTTCGTCTGGCTGGAATATGTGATGGGATCTTTAAATGTATTCACCTAGAGTTTGGTTTTGTGTGGGTGGAAACTTCAGTCAGTGGGGAAAATGCAAATGGAGTGGTGGTCCACGCAGAACCTCTGCCCTTCTCTGCTTGGGAATACACTGAGAGTTTGCTGCAGTGCCCAGAGCAGCCTCCTTTGCTTCCTCTGCTCAGTCTGACCTGTTCTTAATGCCTTTCTTGGCTAGCAGGCAGCATGATTTGAACCGCAGGTTATTTTCTTTGGACTGAAGTGGAATAAATGGGACCTGCAAGCCGTGCATGATGATCTTGGCTGTGTGAGTGAGGATGTTCAGTCATTCGCCCAGCCCTGGTGTTTGGGCAAAAATCTGTCCCCTTTACTCTCTACCTGAAAAACATAGCTGTTAGTCCTCATGGGACCACGAGAGGGGTGGAGGAATGGGTTGATCCTTGGGTGGCAGTTTGAGAAGCTGAAAAGTATCCCATTGTCCCCAGAGAAGTGGGTACCTGATGGAAGGCATCACAATGCCAGGGAGCAGCCAGAGCATAGGGCGAGCTGCAGTCTGTATGGACAGGAGCACAGGCACCGTGCCAGGAGTCTGCACAACCATATCTGTGCTGTCCTGAACAAGCTGTTTGCATGCCACAGGCTCTAGCATACCTTCATTTTGGTTTCCCTTGCACAGTGTACCCCTGGCCTGCCTGTTGGTGTCTGGGGCCTGGCACACGCTGTCTGCAGGAGACCTGCCTGCCAGGACAGTGAGAGGTAGGGCTGTGCTGTGCTGCTGTGGTGACATTTAACGAGCCACACATGGATACAGCCTGGAGCACTATGTGTGCAGCTGAGCACTTGCATGTCCCGCAGTGCATGAGGGGCCAGTGGCACCCTGTGTTCATAGCACTCAGAGCTGTCTGCTTCATCTGAGCTGCTTGTTTGCTTTTCCTGGAACTGAACCCCCAAAGGATGTAGCACGAAACTTTAAAACCCCAGCAAGGCCTCTTTGCCTTGTGATGCTTGTTTTCATTTTACTGTGGGCTGCCATTAAAATAATTTGTGATTAAAATTGAAAGCTCCCTTGCAGCTGCCAGGGCGGGGGGTGTTGAGGCGATCCCTCCAGGGGGGCCTAACCCCCAGCCCTCAGCGCAGCTCATTTTTCCAGCCGGATCCATGTGTGGGATCCATTCCCAGATCTCATCAGGGCAGACTGCCTTGCACTGGCCCAGGGGTGGCCGCCAGAACTGAGAGCAGCCCTAGGGCCAGGGAGGAGAATGCAGCCCTTGTGTGATCCGCCTCTGTGCTGCCGCAAGCTACTGAAACTCTTTGTAAGGAAGGGGGAAGCTTGATGTGACGAGTGTACCAAAGCTCACAGGTTTGTGGTGAAAAGTCAGGACAGCGGGGCTTTGTGCGTGGCGGATTTATGGCACGTAAATATGTTAGTGTGCTAATTGTAGCCGGTGTCAAAGGTAGCAGGCTGGCTGTTAGAAAAAGAGTCTTGCAGGGTGATTTATTCGGGTTATTTCACACACACTTGTGTGAAATACGTTTATAGATCCTCTGCCTCCCTTCCCTGCACCGTAATAGTCAGAACAATGAGCAGCATTAAGTGCAGGCTGCCCACGCTTCCTCCCAGGAGTGCCGGAGCTGCAGCAACCAGAAATCATTAAACTGGGAGAGAGAAAATGACTTTTGGCTGCCTCCAGCCCTCATGACAGTGTTGCTCTGCAATCTCTGTGCTGAATGGAAACTGTTTCCTTTCCACAAGCTCTAAGCTTACAGACTGGGTTTCCTGCTTTCCTGTTAGAGCCTCCACCTACCCAGACAGCTCTGACACTCCAGACTTACTGATCAGCTATTTTCTACCACAGCTCTTTTAGCAAAGGTTTTACACGTTGTTTTAACAGCTGACTAAGCAGTGAGCCTGCAAGCGAAAGAAATGAATGTAGATGAATGTGGGGCTTTTTTTTTTTTTTTTTTTTTTTTTTTTTAATATTGGGCTAACTGACACGGCTCTGTCTCAGAACGCCAAGGCATTTATCTCTGCAAGCAGCCTGCATAGCGGATGGGTTCAGTGCTGGGAGGCATACTGTGCCAGGGCTCCAGTGGGGTGAAATAGCATGTGGATGCTTCAGATGCCTAAGGAGACCTGTGCCGGTGGGTTCTTCCACACACCCAAAAGAGGCATGCACGGAACATCTGCATTGTGAAGCAACAGTCGGAATATATGCTGAATATAAATCTCGGCTTTGAAAGCAGTTGTTAATGCATGAAAAGGCAAATCATACGTAGGAGAAATTTTACAGAGACTACAAATGCAACACTACCGAGTGATTTTCATATCAGAAAGCCTCCATCATCTCTGGATGTCCCAGAATAGTGCTTTCTGGGGCACTGCAGTCTAGTTGGAAGCAGACAGCCAGCTCTGAACTGGCTTTATATATATATTTATGTCTCCCTGTGCTGAGTTCCCTCCACAGTCAGGATAGTGCAGTCATTCAGATCACATATCCATGGTGCTTTCAGCTTTCATACTCACTTTTGCAAATTACTTCCAATATATCTCGAACAATGAACCAAGCCTGTCTTCAGTTAGTGACGGATGTACCCTGAAATATTCAAAGTACTCAGAAAGTTCTATCTTTGGTCTGATCCTCAGCCAATCTATGTCTAGCCTTTTTTAAGCCTTTGTTTTATTCAGACATTAGTGGCAAAAGCATCTGTAGGCTTCCATTTTAACATTTGCTGATCTACTGCCCTTTACTACAAACAGATCTTCAATCATTCTAGGGATGGTGGGTGGGGAAAAAGACCAGACCATTGTGCAGATTTAAGAAACTGGGAAAATGGATGTCACTGATGAGCAGCGGCATATTTCTGGCTGTGTCTGTGCCTGCATCCATGGGCCTTCTTAGTGCTGAAGAATGCAGCAGCCACAGTGTCCCTTGGGACTGGGATGAGGTGGCATTGCTGTCCCTCGGGAGGAATCTCTGTGTGAATTATGTGCCCATGGAAAGTGTTGGGAAGGCAACTCTGCAAAACTGAAACCACTCTCTTTTGTACTAGGGATCAGGCTTGTGGCCAGGTGGAAGGTTTGTCTCCAGAACACATGGAACGGAGAAGGATGCTCAGTGTCAGAGTTTCTGCTGAATGGGTCAATAAGCCCACCTGAGGTGAGACTGTCTTTCATGGCCTGCCTGGGAAGCACTACTGAATGTAATGCAGCACTGACACTCCTGTGAATCGATTTCTCGGAATGCCATGCCAAGCAGATGAGAAGCCTTTGTCAGACAGTTTGGGTCAAGCCTGTCACCTGATCCCTGACCTACAGCTTGTGGGAGTGGAGTTCAGTGGATGAAGTCATCAGAAAAGTGCAGAGGTCATGGGTCCTTGCGGGGAGACGTGGTTGTGCAAGGAGAACAGTGTATTCAAAATAAATCATTAAATCAGAGATGCCAGCCCTGGGCAGATGTGTCTCTGTGCTGAATCTGGTGCCTGTGCAGGAGCACAACAGGGCACGGTGTGGCTGGGCGGCTGCAGGAGTTCTCACACCGTGGGTTTGAAGTGTATGGCCACCGCTCAGCATCAGAGAAGAGTCTGTGCAGTGCTGTGTGCCTTTGCTCCCCTAACCTGGAGGACAAAAGCCTACAGTGAGAAGGATTTTTCAAAGCAGTGTGGCAGGCAAGCAGAAAAAAGAAGGGAATAGTGATGTTGCAGCTATTCATTGCATGTAAGCAAGTGTAGTTTTCTGCTTCTCCTTCTGTATCTCCATGTTGATCCCAAGATTTGTGAGATGTTGGATAGGCTGGAAGTTCTCATCTCTGTGGTTTGGGCAAGAGAAAGAGGACTGTTCTGGCTAAGAAACTTGGGATATGAATTACACATTTGTGGGCTCCCAGCAGGGCACACTGACCACTGCGTGTACCAAAACAATGTTGGTTGCTTTTTCTGGCATGGCATTTCAGCTCTGTGCCCTAACACGTTTGTGAAATGGGGGCAGCATTTTGGAAAATAAGAATACAGAGACATGCAGACTTCATTACCGTGAGGGTTTTCTTGAAGAGCTGGAAAATTAAATGAGGAGAGTATAATGAGAGTTAAAAGAGTGATTTAGGTGATGTAGGGGCAGCAAGATGCCAAGGTTTGGGTAGATAAATGAAGTAGTAATTTGGAGTAAATTGCAGCGTAACAGTTCTGTGCACACATGCACCATGGGATTTTAAAAGTCATGCAAGTTTATTCCCTATAATACTCAAGGCTAAACATGCTACTGCTGCAGTAGTATTGTGCATCTCTCACATACTGTAGTACATTTGTGGCTTTTTAAAGCTGGGACAGTTTCAGATCATCCACAGGTTAATCTGTTTATGGCTCCTGGATCCTTGTGTGGGGACGGCAGTAATGAAGTGAGGAGCTGAGAAGAGTCTGGAGAGTGAAAATCCAGAGATGGGAGAGGAGAAGTAGGGGGTGGGAGATGTCTGTGAGCCTCCAAGGTGGTGGGGAACAGCTCAGGGCAATGGTGAGAAGCCAAAAGGCTCTGGTAAAATGATGTGGCCAATTTGCTTTGAGGCTAGGCAGGGGACCTTCCTCCCAAGGTCTTCTCTGATACCAGGGGAAGCTGCCAGTTTGGGACACATGACCCCATGGCCTTCAGCAGCTGGGGTTCATTACATCCCAGCCTATGCCAGACAACTCAGCTTTCCTCTGGGGGAGGGGTCTTCTGTGCTTAATTTGAACTTTCTCTTGTCATTTGAAGAGCACTGTGGGAGCAAAGGGGTTGTAGTGTGTTGAGCTAATGCTGTTTCTTGCTATTAATATCAGTGACATTGTAATTTTCTTTGCTGTAAAGGTACCCAGAGCACAGGGCCAAGGTGGACCTGCTTGGAACTAGATGCTTCTTCTTCTTCTTTATTATTATTATTATTATTTTAATACTAAAATGAACAAATGGGCTTTCCAGGAAGCAACCTTTGCTTCTGTTGCCATGGTCTGTCCTCCTTGCAGGAAAGCACTTGCTTCAGAAAGACTCTGCAGCCCTGTGGAGTGGGAAGGGCTGTTCACTGAAAAGACAAAAAAAGTCAAAAGCAGCTGCTAGAAGTAAGAGCTAGACTAATGTGGAGATGAAAGCATTTATGCAGAGCAGAGGTGGTGAATGCTGGATCTGTGGAGTGGGCGGAAGTGTCCTAATGAATGAACAGTATGATGCTGGGCTGTCTCGAATAACAAAAAGGGAAGGAGGGCGTTAGGTTTTGATAGTACAGGCTCTGGAAAAAATGAGAAGCTGAGAAGAGAAGGAAATCATGGCTAATTTAAAACCGCCTTGGAGAAGCAGGTGGGAGGAAGACCTTGAACATTTGCTATACTACAATTTGAAAGTAAGGAAATGGAAAAACAAGAGTTGGAAGGCAGAAGAGGGGAGGGCTCTTCTCCCTCTCTCTCCATAGTGAACAATGCCAATTCTTCTGGAGAACATTAGGGATATTATGAGAAAATGCAGAGCTCCTGGAGTGAACTGTCCTAAGGGATGGGCTGAGGATAGAGGATGAAGCCAGTGGCTCTCAGAAATACAATGATGACACGATGAGTCAGAGACACTTGCACCAAAATATTTACACTTTGCCTGTATTCTCAAAGCTCTCCTCAAGAAATTAAGGTAACCCTTCTTTGTCAGGTTTCAGTCATGCTGTCGAGGGGTGGGTTATGGGGGTAGATAGCAGCCAAAGGAACTTTATCAGCTCTTCCTGCTGTTACTTGTTTTGGACCAAGGTCCTGTTGACTTGCTTGGGTGTGCTCTGGGTGACTGAGCAGGGAGCTGGGATGCCTCTCCCCAGAGAGCCTGTATTTCCTTGAGCTGTGTGCTTAGCATGGCAGAGGTGACGGCTCCATTATGCAAGTTGCATGTGAGAGTGGCATTGTGCCCTTCTTGAAAAGTTGCCTGGGCTCATATCTCACATTTTATACAAAGAGAGTGAGAGCCATCCAGAAAAAATAGGTGAAGCAGCCAATACAATCAGTTTTGATATATTATCCTCTTCTCAAAAAGCCTGAACATCTCTCCAAAATAATCAGAACTGGTAAATAACATCTACTCTGTGCAGAGGAAGTATGGCATGATGGGACTGCAGGCAAGTTCCAACAAAAACACTTGGAATGGTTTGGGCGGTAACAATGAACTAAACTGAAGGAAACTGGATGGTGAAGTTTCAGTAGGTTACGCTGGTGGGGAAGGGGGGCACAGGACGAGCTGGAGGTGTGTGGCTGACCACAGAATGTGGTGGTGGAGCTCATTGCCTCTCCCCTCCCAGACAGCATCTCCCAACCACCAAGTCCAGCTCAGGACATGCAAATGAAGCACTGTGACCACAGAGTAGATTAATGATGGTCAGTCAGTCAAGTCCAAGTCATTGCAAAGAGGGGAATTTTGATGTTGTGAACATAAATACATCTGTAGTTTTTCTCTTTGCTGTCTGCTATGCCAAGTATTATGTGCTAGCATGAGACAAGTACTCAGTAACGCCATTAATGATCCCAATACCATCACTGAATGAAGGTGTAGCACTATATATGTGAAAATTTTCAAGCTTGGTGTAAAAGAGTGGTCTGAGGAAGTTCTGTAAAGTCTCATGTTCCGCCCCTACCTTTCCCAAGCAGCATCAGTATCTCTGTTCCTAACCAGGCTCTCCTACTTAGCCATCCTGTTCTCAAGGGCATATAGATCTTCAGACATCTCCAGATATCTGCTCAATAGCATTTGCATTTCACAGCCTGGCTGAGGCTGGCCTGGCCCAGGGCAGTACAGCAGCAAGGCAAGCAGCTGGCTGGTGCAGGCTGGTAGAGGGAGAGTGCTGCTCATGGAGGGCTATTACATCCCCTGCTGCAATGCTGGAGTTCTGCAGCAGTCACACAGAGAGGTGTCACAAGACATTGAAAAGAGGATGGTATTTGGCCTGTACACTTTATATTGACTGTGCACACCTGGTGGCGTCAGGGGAGGGCTTCCACTGTGGCAGACACTTTGTACGTGACAAGAGTTCTAATGAAGCTCTTTAAGCTTACAGTCATTTTCTCATGATTTTCATAGAGCAGGAGGTGAAAAACATAGATCTGATTAACATTGCTGGATTTGTTCTGAAAATGACATCCTTGCAATGTGTTCTTGTCCTCACAGGAGGAGACATTTTAGCTCCCGTGTTTCTTTTCTCTGACTTTGCACATGAAACACATCTTTCCATCCGGTAGACTGTCTGCAGAGGTGTTTGTAACTGATCTCCAGGTGCCCACTGCCACCCCCAGCCTCTGATACTGCTGCTCTTGCCTATGGATGAGCGTGGGGCAGCCCTGCTCCCCCCAGCCAGCCCCATGCAGGGCTCAGTGCTGCCTTAGGATGCATGGTGGGGAAGGTGGCACTTGAGATGAGGCGTTTTTCCACCAGGTTTTCTTTCTTCCACTTGCAGAGAGCTGGTCGAGGACACAGTGCTGAGAAACAATGGCATCATGCCAGGGCAAGTGTCCCAGACTTGTTGCAGGGGGTGAGATCCTGACGGAGGAGGGAGCAGGATGGGAGGAACAGCCAAAACATCAAATGCTGATATTTTGGTGGATATCCCACTGAAGTCAATGGGATATCACTCCAGGAAAAACTGGATAAGGATCTTGGGATTTGGCAGCAGAAGAGAATCTGTCTTCTAGCTGTTTACTCCCCTGTCCAAGCCTGCTGTTGGTGACTTCATGATTGTTTCCAGAGCCTGCAGTCATGATGTCATACCCGGGGGACTCTGGGTTCAGGTGGGAAATTAGCAGCAGGACCAGATGAATTCTTTAATAAACAAAGTTCCTGTTTTCATGCAAATGTCTCCAGAAATAAAGAATGAGAGGAGTGAGAAATACAGAAATTTATGGTATAGAAGCTACGCTGTTTGGAAACAGATTTTTTATGTGTTTTCCAAGAGTCACCAGCTGCTCTTTAATGTTTTCATTTAAGAGTTTTATGTATGAAAGCTCTAGCTTGTGTAAACAGAGAGACTGAAAAAGTTGTGGGGATTGTTGTTAACAGTGGACCTTGCAGGCTGGGGATTTGGCTGCAAGCGTTGGTACTTACACAGAGCATAGGTTTTAACATGGCTAGGTGACATCCCCCTTGCTCTTGAGATCACTCCCAAGAGATCCCACATCTCTTCATCCTACAGATGGCCCTGGAGAAGTTGGTACTCCATCCTTCTGGGCTAAAGGGTCAGTCTTCTGCTGTGCAGATCCATCCTAGAACCTCCCCCTCAGGATCCCTCTCAGGAGCAGGCCTGGCGAGGAGTGGCCATGTTGCCCACCCCTCTGGACTGTGGAGAAGCTCTCATCGTCCCGTGCTGTGGTGCTCTCTGCTTTTGCTGACATCCATCACCCACCCCTATTTATTAATCTGCTATTTTAGGGAGTGCCTATTGTGTGCCATGATTCCTGTAATTGCATTATTTGGCTGGAGAGAGCACTGGGGCCCATGCCACAGATGGCTTTGTGTGCAATGTGCTGGTGGGTTCCCTTTGTTTGGCAATTAGCTCTCTATGGGTGAAATGCATGGTACCACATTAAAAAAAATAAAGAAAGAAAGAGGTCACTTGAGCAAGAGCAGCATGCACAAAGCAGGCGGCTGTGCACAGAACATATCTCAACACGGAGACCTGAGCAGTGATCCCTGGTGCTGTTGCTCACCATTTTGCTCTCATGTTTTTATGCAGCATCTTTTTGTTTGCTCATCTACAGGAATACTCTGCCTCTAGCCTGTCTGTTTTTGAAAAGGTGACTGCTGATGACAGCTAAGATAACAAGAGGGTGGTATTTTTTTTGTCTTCATGAGCACGCCTCCGGTTCTATTAATAAAATCCTGAATTTGACTAGTCCTTCTGAGAACTCCCGGCCTCTCTCACCCATTCAAAACTGTATTTTTAAGCTGTTGTAGGTGGATTGTCGACAGTGGTTGTTATGCAAACTCAGAGCACTGGCTTCGGGAGCTTCTTGGAAACCTGCAATGAGTAATCTTCATGTTTCTGCCAGGTCTACATAGAGGGAGGGTGCAGTTTTGCTACAGGTAGGTTGACAAAATAAGTGTCAATTCATGACAAACCAACTGCCAAAAATACTCACATCAAAACTTGGAAACAACTAGAGGACATGATGAGGCCCTCACCAACAAACTGGTGTTTGGAACTGCTGCTTTTTTCACTCAGGAAAAAATGGTCAGCTTATTTGGTCTCTGGTGTTGCTTGTAGGTTTATATATATATCTACACTCACATATATTCATATATATATATTTATTTCCACTCATATCCAGTGGCTGTATTGAAACGGGTATGTTTGTTTCTTTTGCATAAGAGTTTGATGTATATCACAAGGTTGTATGGTGCGAGATGGGAGTATAGGAGGAACTTTAGTCAGTACTAATCCAGCCTGTGGGGGCTTGTGAACTAGGGGTTAAGGTGACAGATTCCTGACACCACTGCTGTCCCTGCTATAACGGGGAGGCTCCAGCATATGGACCAGGTTTCTCCTCCAGTTCAGGAACAGCATGAAGATGCATCTCCTGAGTCCCCCTGACTCTGGAAGCAGGAGGTCAGAAACGCTTTCTTTCTCTCTCTGTACAGAGAGGTAAGATCATTTTGGTTTGAGAGATTGCTTGTGAGAGCAGTGCAGCAAGGCTCACAGGCAGCTGACAACTTATGTGGCACTGCCAAGTGCCACGTGGGACGTGACAGAGCAATGCTGCATGCCTTCTGTTGCTGTTCTCTTTAAAGCATGCTGTGTTGTTGTCGGTTGTCACGCCCAAGTACCCAGAACAAGCCACATCTTTGCGTCACACTGGTATTCACAAGCTGGTAATACCCATCAGTCCACCAGCTGGAAAGCCCCATCTCTGTGCAGTGTTGCTTATTACTACACTGTAGCTCATATTTCTTTAGAAGGCAATTCACCCTGTGAATCTGTTTTCTAACGCCACAAGTCCCTTTGCTCCTGCCAGTCTGCTAGTTCCATCGTTCCTGCCTCTAGTGAGTCAACAGCCATCTGTGCACACATAAAATCAAATAACTTTCGGGTTAAGAGGGCTTTTTGTCATTTATAATGAATCCCTCTGCATCACCCTATGTGGTACCTAGTGACGTCCAAGATTAAATCAAGAGAAAAGAGTGCGAACTGAAGCCATCCACGACAGCCTGGTATCACCCTTCTGTCTCAGCTGCACTTCAGCAGGCTAGCTGAAATGAAGCGGTTTTCTCTGTGCTTCATGCCAAACACTATTCTTACTGAAGCAAAGGGAAGTTTTGTTTTTCCCTAAATAGGAATGATTTGGCCTTTCGTGGTGCTCAACTGGAAAGAATCCAGAGCTCTTCTGATCTTGTCAGAATGGCTGTGATGATCATAAATCATAAGGGCTGCTCCAGAAATATTTTCCCTGGGCTTGATTCTCCATCCCACCATGCTGGTATAATGAAAAGAAAAAATGAGCCCACCACTGGTGTAATTTTACTGATAACCACTCTCTTTCCAGGCAATCTTTGTGATTAATTTTTCTCACAGTCTGTCTTTTTTTTTATTATTTTCTTTTGGTTTGTCTCATAGGGCTGTTCAGGTTTTTTTCCTCCTCTCCCCTTCCATATGGGGAAGAATAAAGTGAAGAAACAACGTTTTCAGAGAAGAAAGGCTTGGAAAGAGTTTCTGTTTTCTGGGAGTCTGCTTCAGCTGTTAATTTGTGGAAAACCTCAGTGGAAAGTAAGCAATATGGCAGCATCACTTTACAAGAGAATTCAGTGATGGCCTTGCTCCAAGCTGTGGCTGATTTAGGTTCTTGGCTCACAGAGCCAAAGCTTCATGTAGTGTCATGCTTTTTTATAGATAATGTTGATGCAGCTGTGGAAGGCTCTGATGTTCATTTAAAAAAAAGGGGGAGGGGGGGGGGAATTGTCGTCATTCAATCAAGCTTAAGTATTGTGGAGCCTGATGTTGTTTGTCTTTGGTTGTTAGATGTTGGTGGGTGAGTTCGAGACTGGGCCGAGATGTTGTTTGGGAAAAAGAAAAGACTCCCTCCCTTCCTCCCTGCCTTCTCCACAGAAATGCACACAGACCAGAACTTCCATCCAAAAATGCAGGAATGCTGAGAAAAATTGGAGCTGGACTCAAGCATTGTGGGCTGCTGCCCCCCCCCCCCCTCCCCCGCTCCCGCCTCTCCAAAGCAAGCACGCTCTTCTCTTCCTGCAGACTTTTTCCCTTTCCAGCGCTTGTCATGCATAGTTGGTGGCATATCAAGATTTTGAATACTGTACTGTATGCAACACCCTCTTTTTTCTCTTGGATGGACATTTTGTTTGCGGGGAATACAGCACGGTGCTCAGCTGTCTGGGCACAAATGAACATTGAATGAAATGAAATTTTCAGCTATGTGACAGCTATTAGATCAGAGATTAGTTTTCCAGTAGAAATGTCCAATTATTTAAACCTCTCCAGTAGATGAAAGAGCTTTTGACAATCTGTTTTGCTGAAAAGCCCTGCAATTCGTTTGGCATAGATTAGATGACCTATTAGAGATGAGAAAAAGGGGAAAGGATTTATAATTAATGTCAGCCCAGCTGTTAACTTGGAGAGTATTGCTGAGTTGTAGCACAAGACATATCGTTCAGCTATTTCTGCAGTGACGATTCATGTGTATATTGCAACGTGTGTCAGCAGCCTTCTGTGCAGCTGCGCTTGGTCGCAGCGACTGGAGTTCCCCATTCCCAGGTAATGCATTAGCATGCACTGCTACTTCCCCACGGCTCTGCCTCCTTTTTGAAGGCAGGCTTTTAGGAATGGGTAAGCCCCATGTTTTTCCAGTGCTACCTTGTCACACAATGACTGATCCACTCACCTCTTTATCTCTGGACCATATGACTTTGAGTGTATCTTCCCTGCCAACTTGGCTAGGTATTGTGTTTCTTTCCCTGAAGGTGACTTAGGGCAGAATCCTTGAATCCTTCTGAGTTTCCTGGAGCACCTGGAAAGAAGAGGAAAACCAGAGATGGGCCAGAAAGAGGCAGGCAGAGAAAGATGAAAGAATTTGGGGGTGGGAAGTACTCACTTTTGGAATGATCTTCCTCCTGGATGGCCTAAGGCAAAGTAATTTACACTTTTCTGCAACATGCAGAATGGCCCAGCCCTTGCCCTTATGAGTAAACATTTTGAAGGTGCCTGCGGGGGCCCTCTATTTATGTTTTTATAAGCTACTTAGTCTCCTTTGAGTCTCAGCCTATATCCCCACTGCCAATAGCGGAGTTAGCTCAAAGTGCAGTAGTGTCTTTTGGAAACACCTGAGCTGGACTGAAGCAGCTCAACTGCTAGAAGTAGTTTACTCCACAGCACTGCATATGTCAAAGCACTGTACCTGCTTGCTGCATTATCTTGTCCTGTGCCAACTCTCATTTCAAGTAAAGGCTTTCACTGCAACCCTGCCTTCTCTGTAGCTGCCCACTGAGGCTCAAGGACATAGCACAGTCACAGTAGGGCATGGGGTTCAGGAGCTGGAGTCACTTTGGTGCTTTCGAAAACTTTTTAAATGGCTTAACCCACATTCCCTGTTAGCACTGTTAAATGCTTTCCTGTTTTCCTCTTCCCCCTGAACTCACACTGCTGTTCTAACCAAGAATCGTGTTTTGTTTCTAATGACAGAGCAAAGGTGCCAAAATATTTCAGTAGCTCCCCTAGGAACATCTGCAACTTTTTTAGCTATTTTCACAGCTGGCCATAACTTTATGTTATTTTTGAATGCTCAGAGCACCAAATCTGGGATCCTGGAGGAGAATAATGGTCAATTTCCTTGTCTCGGAATTTAGAATTTGCAAGAAGATGCACTAGCAACTTTGAATAAAGGCTGAGAGACAGAGCTATGAGGGATTTTGTCATTTGAAAGGCCAAGTTGCTGAACTCCAAACAGAGCTTAGACTGGTCTCCCAACATAGGGGAAAGCTGGGCTTTGGTGAAGTCAAAACTTACAGAAATTTCAACTGATAGCGCAGCTACTGCTGAGATTCATGCTGCCCATGTAGCAAAAGCTCCATTGGATCACTGCCTCCAGTATGGTTACTGTCATCTTTGATGGAAGTAGGAAGAGTAAATTCTTACAGCTCTAATGCAAGACTGAGTTCTTGGGACTGGAATTAAGTCTGGGAGTTTGAACTTCCACCCAGTAAAATTCCTGTGGACCTTTAATTGCCGCTCTGATTTATTACCTGCTAGTTGTGCTTAGCTGGTCTAAAAGGGAAAACAAGCTCAAGGTATTTAATCAATATATTAATCTATCGCTCATAATCTGTGCTGCACCTCTTCACTCCCTATACTGGTCTAGCAAAACAGGTAAAAAAAAAATATGCTGGAAAGGTTCCAGCTTATTTAACTACTAAGAAATGTATTAGAACCAAAGAAGTTTGAAGCTAATCTCACCCACAACACCCGTACACTGATCCCCAGTGAGTAACATGCTGAGCCCTGTTTCTTGAGGAGGCAGATCTGCAGCTGTGATATGAACATGGATAAGGGTAGTGCTTGCAGGGTGAGGGATGGAGAATAGAATCGTAGAATCATTAAGGTTGGAAAAAATCTCTAAGATCACCTAGTCAAACCATCAACCCATCCCCACCATGCTCACTCACCATGTCACTCAGTGCCACATGCACGTGTTTGTGGAACACCTCTAGGGATGGTGACACCACCACCTCCCAAGGCAACCCGTGCCACTGCCTCACTGCTCTTTCTGTGAAGGAATGTTTCCTAATATGCAACATGGACCTCCCCCGGTGCAACCTGAGGCCACTACCTCTCATCCTATATCACCAGTTTCCCCTGTCTGACTGCATGCTTCCTCAGGAGGTCTCATCTCAGCATTGGTATCTTTTGCCAACAATATGGGCAGGCTGCAAAGAGCCGCCATCTGTATCTGCATCTGAAGAAGTCCGTGGTGGTCCACCTTTTGGGGAAGATAGAGCTGCTGAGTGAAGGATGTGGGTAGCGGAGGATGGCATTACGTGCCTCTTCCTGAAGACGGAAGACATTGCTTCCTGAAGACGCTGCTTCCCAAATGCTGTATCTGTGCATGGCTCCCTGCCAGCATGTTTGTACACTGATTAGATCTGAATGTGAGGTTTCCCACAGATCAGGGGAAACAGTGAGGTGGAGCAGAACTCGGGGTTCCTGACATGCACTGCTGTCTCCAGCAGGCTGCTGCTGTGTGCCCACTGATGGCAGAGCACCCTGCATCCCTCTTGCCCGCACTGCACCTGCAAAGTCATAATTCCTTCAGATTCAGAGAGACTTCTTTCCATGTACCTGTGAGTGGGAGGAAAATATGGCTCATCACTTTTTTTTCTTTCTCATGCCAAATTTGGTGCAATGTAAGGGCCTGCCCCATCAAACCCAGCGGGAGCATAGCCAGCAATTGGAACTCAAGCCGGCACATTGCTGAATGTGACAGAAATCTTTAAAGCTCCCCAGATTGGTTCCATTGCTGCAGTTAATTTTTTGTCCATGACTTTTCTACGAAACCAGATACAATTAAAGCATGCAATTCAAGAAGCCTTAGTGCCTTGACCTAAGTGCTAAGGTATTGCATGAGCTGCCTGCCAGATACCACAGCCCCTGCCATTGGAGACAGGTAATTAGGTCACCACTTGTGAACTTTTGACACATGCAGACATATGGCCTGATAACAAGCATGCCTTCAAGCAAGTCAGGGTAATTCGCATATCATCATGAATCTAAGGAGCACTGAACTCTAAATAGTCATTTAGAAGAAAATGGCTTCAACCCTTGGCATTTTAATCCTACCTGAAGGCACAGAGCTTGTCTAGGGGATGTCTTGCTAGAGATGCCTGAGGGAGGTGAGAGCTGCTGTGCTGTTGCAGTACTATGCATGGTCGCTCGCTTGGGTCTGCATAGACACAACTGCAGAGTCTGTTCTGACAGCCTCCACATGAGCAAATGATGTGCTTTAGCAATTTATTGCCCTGGCAGGAGGTGTAAATCTGTGTGCCACAGCAAGCTCTCAGAGGCACTGCAGGACCATGATAGAAGAGCATGGCTAAAAACTAAGCCTGGCACAACCACGGTTCCAGGTGTGTGCAAGAGCCTCTGTGGGAAGTGAGGAGGTGTCCTAAATATGTCTTCTGTCATTCTTTGTAAGTGAAAAAACAGGGGCTGGTCACCTCACCTCGCTCTCTCCTTGCTTTATTTGAGTATTCCGCATATATTTTCCTTGTCCTGAATCTCAAGATGCTTTCCCATCGGCTCATGCTGTTATGTCACTCTCCAGTGGGTAAACTCAGTACGATCAGGAAACACTGAAGGAAAATGAGATGCAGATGTGGTAACTGCATTAATATTCCCCTTCAATGCAGTTGCCGTTGGAAAGCCTGGACTGCTGCTTTGACTTTGTTCCTCTACAGAGCGCGCTCACATTAAAACGTCAATCTTATCTGCGTTTCAGTTCAGCATGTCTGCCCCTGTGGAACAGATTGTTCAATGCACTTACATCCTCCCCAGCCGCCCTCCAAGGGGATGACTCAGTCCGTAATGCAGCACATCTGGTTGGGACTACAGAGGACACTGGAACCTAGCAGGGGCTTGGATCTGCCGCTCAGTTATGTCATGTCTGAGCATTGCTTGTTTGTGTATTTTCAGAAAACCCAGATAAAAGAATATGAAAAGAGAAGAGTAAAAAGGGTTTTGTCCATAAATTACTAGTGACCTCAAAACTCCCATGCTGGAAAAATTGCTGTGTGATGCAATGCCAGTAAAATGGAAGCAACTGTAACTTCACAGAAAAAGCAGTGATATTTCTGATTAATTGCTGTGCTTTTTGAGGTTTCAGTAAAAATGGCTGCTGATTACTTCTGAAACTTACGATGACTGTCTTAGTGCATAACCCCTTCTTAACATCAATTTGGCAAACAGAAAAGGAAATATATCACACGATATTCCACTTGTAGGGCCAAGTTCTGTCATTTATCTGCTTGCAAAGCCTCTGTTGACTGCCTTGGGATTTCTCCTTGCAGAATGATGGTAGGACACGATCCAGACCCAATATAAATGTAACATATGAACCAGTATATCTTCAGATGGAGAAAACGTGTGTGGAATTTCCCTGCGCTGTCATGTGTATGCTTTATAGGGCAACTACATCCACAGTTATTGAAAAGAAGCACAGATGTCTGTGGTTAGACATCAGTGACTTGTGGGAGGGAAAAGAGGGAAACTGGAAGACTTAGAATTTGTGCTTGATTGGTTTACTGAGAAATATGGGGCAAGAGAAAGGAAAACAGTTCAGAATAGAACTGTAAGGGGGGGAAATTGGTATTGCTGGCAACACTGATGAAATATCATGTCCTTGCCAAGAGAGTATAAATTATGGGTTTCCTGATAGAAAATGTTGATGAGGCTAGTAGGGGGGAGTCCGAGGAAAATGCATGCATGTGGAAACTGATTTTTATTTTGGCGTTGACTGAAAATAACCATGAAGCCTGGAGCTTGTAAACCTAGGAATTCTGAAATTAATAACTTTAAGAGTTAACAGTTGGAGAGTGACAGCCCCATGAGGACCATTTGCTTTTCAGATCTTGAGTATCCTTGCCTATTTTAAGTCTTCATACTCGCTGCTGGCCATATAACATCTTGGGAGGCAGTGGTTATCTGAGATAGAAGCCTTCACTTAAGCAGCAGTCATGGTGGCTGCAGGAAGTGCTGCTGGCAGTGGAATGTTTGGTTACTGGCTCTGCTTTGGGTAGGTTCTGTGTTGCACACATCTCTGCACTACCTAATTTATGCCTTCTTAAGGTGTGCTGTGTGCCACTTCTATTTGTCCTGTACTATTTTTTTTTCTAATGCTCTCTCTGCAAGAAGAAATGTATACAATATAGTACTGTGTTTCTGCAGAGTTTCCTGCTTAAATCTATACCATGGGACACATTGAAGCTCTGGAGGTTGCTTGTTGAAAGACCTGCTCAGAGCAATGCTGCTTTACAGCAGGATTAGAATATTCAGGGCTTTGCTCAGGCACATTCTGAATATCTCCAAGGATGGAGATTTCAAAGTTCCCCTGGGCTGTAGGCCTGCTCCATCAAGTAGGACGATCTTTCTTTATAACATTCAGTGTTTGGTGCTGATCCAGATTTTAGGCCTTTACAACAGAGGATGCTATTTATTGCCTTTGGGGCAGGCTTGGGCTGCTTGAGTAGAAGCAGATGAAGGAAGGTTTTCTTGGCCTGACAGCAAACCTCAGTGTCAGCCCCAAGAAACTTGATCTAAAGAGGTTTCCACAAAGGCGAGCCTCAGGCTACCTGGCAGAGAGAAAGAGGCTCCTTTGGGGAATGGTTCAGAGTACCTCTGTGAAGCTCCTCATTTGAAATGCCCTCAAGAAGCACTGGTCTATCTTCACTGATAACAGAAGACTCATAGGAAGATTAGCTTCCCATCTGCTTCCTCTGTGCATGAACCACTAAGCCGTATACAATTAAGCCTGAAATTTGCACTCTTTTTTAGTCATCTGGACAGAAAACTATGGGGATCTGGAAGGGTAATAGGGGAAAAGGTGCCTTTTAGAGCAGGAATTCAACAGCATGGATTTGTATACAGTACTGATACTGCTGATGAGTCACCAAACCTTCAGCTGCTTGTACTGTACTGGGGTCATGACTGTCCTTTAGCAGACGCTGGAATTTGTTGATAAAGGACAGTATTTGTGATCAGCCACCATTTTTCATTGCTTGAGGGCTGAAAAGTCTCTCTCATAAAAAATCTCCCCACCAAAATTGCAAACCAAATCTGCTGCCATTGCACTTGGTGCTCTCCTCTTCAGATACAGAATGTGTTTATGCCAAGATCCAGAAGTGTCCACAAAATTCTTTCAGTGCATGAAAGGAAAATCAGGCTTGGGGGTCGATGGGATAGCAAAGGAAACAGGTTCCAGGCAGGAAGGCTCCTGAGACCTCAGCACCAGAAGCTGCTGTGTGAATAGATGAACAGCAAAAATAGCAGGTGGGAAATGATTTAATGACTGTTCAGACCAAGCATGACCCCATCACTGCTTCACTGTACCATAAAAAATGAAAATAATACAAAGCAAGTTCTCCCAGGACTTTCCTGTTTCACACAGTCACAATATTCTGCTCAGAGATGCTGCAGTGTCATTGGTTGAGGAGCTGAGTGGTACAAGGATTATAACAGCATGCTCATGTACAGCTCAGGCTCTCTCAAGCCCCAGTTCCTGGCTGGGAGGATGCAGCAGAGGTACTTAATGGTGGCAGGTGAATCACTTTCAGACTTCCAATGCTGCAGTGTCCCTCGGTGCAGTGATCCCCTTTCACTGCACTACTAGCCTGGCTTCCAAAAAGAACAAAGCTTGTGGGGTCTTGTTTTGCATGTGTGTTGAAGAAAGTCCCTGACAAACTTCTTTCAGCTGTTGTCAGATTTCACTCAAATTTGTTAGCAGGGTGGAGATCTCAGCAACTTTGTGTTCTTACAAGTTTTGTGAAAATAAACAGCCAGGTAAAAAGAAGACAAGTCCTCATTGATATTTCTACTGTGGGAAAGGCCAAAGAAGGAGTTTGTGTCTCACTACGCATCTGGATGGGAGACACAAAGCTCCAGGGTCTTCCCTGGCTGTGGAGTTACATGTTTATTATTTCCCCAGCCCGAGCCAAGGCAAAGCCCCTCACAGTGAGACAAGGAGCTCAGGGCTTCACATCTGTGCTAAAGATGGCTCTGCTGTCAGTGCTGTGTTTAGAGCTCAGCGCGCAGACCACCTTCTCACTTGGTCCCTTTGGATTTCTTCACTGTCCACTGTGGCAAGGGCCTGTTCCTGAAGTGTGAGCATGTCTCCCTTCTGGCTTCTGGCAAACAAGGTTTTGTTGTGTTTTTTTTTTATAACTGAGCACAAATGATTACCCAGAGTCAACCGTCTCTGGCCTCCTGTCTGCAGAATCTCTTTTATGAAGTAAATGTTTATGCTTTCAGACTCCCTCTAGGCCTGTATAATCATTCAGCACACGGCTGCAGGATAAATCTGTTCTTGCAGTTAGCAAAGGAGTAAATGCATTCTCCAAAATCCTCAACAAAACCACGAGAATTGGAGGGACACCAAACCAGAACATTATTTTCATTTAGGCTGTTGAAGCTGCTGGGAAACTGGATATTCTGCAGAGGAATTGGCTTTTTTTCCCTCTTCATTGCTTTTTTTCCTTGAAGTCTGCAGCAATGGAATGAGTGAATTATTTCCTGGGGCAGCTGCTGTGTAACATCCAATGCTTCATTCTTTGAGCTAGCAAAAATAAGTGCATCAAGAAGAAGAAAGTGGCAAGTTGCTTGAGGTTCCAGAGGAGCAGGAGACTCTGGAGATTTCGTGTTTATTTTTGTGGCATGTGCTAGATATGTCCATTTTCTCTTTCAGCTTCTGCAGGCACCACCTGTCCCTTGCTCTTCTTCAAAAAATAGATGAAGTAAATCTGAGACACGGGGCCTCGAGGGAGCTCCTGGGGAAGGAGCAGAATAGAAAGCAGGAGGAAAAGAGAGATCCTCACATCTCTTCAAGGGATGGAGATGATAGATTAAAACAGCCTTACATGTCTGAGCAGTTGGTAAAAACTGTCAGCCGTTGTGCTTTGCTTGTGACATATATCTCCATAGGCAGATTTCCATCCACGAGTTACAGAAGCAGGCGAGTTATTAATGCCTGACCTCCATCCCTCCTGCAGCCCCTTTTTGGCTGTGGGGTCAGCTGGTAGGCCTTCTGCCCCAAATCTTGCAGAGTGTCATGATTCTGAAGCAGTGGTCAAACCTTAGGCAACCAACTGGCTTTGGAAAACAGAATGACCTTGTTTGTCTTACAGAATCCCAGATGCAGCTGTTGGGGGGAGAGTTCGTAGTTCTCCCTATGGAGAAAATGGAGCAGGCACCAACCTCACGGTGTCTGAAGCCTGGAGGTTCACTGTGATGGGGAAGTCTCACTCTGACATTAAAAAGTGGCATAGGAGAGGGTGAAGGGGAAAGTGCAGTCAGTGGGCTAGGGATACCAGCATTAGGATGTGGAGAAAAGGAAGCTGAAGGATATGTGATCTGTGCCTCCCCAGCTCTGCAGCATTCTGAAGTCAGCATGACATGAGCGAGGGTTTCCATCTGCCCCAGGTATGCTTCTCCACAGTTTTCTTACCAACATGCTTAATCTAATAAGCAGCAAAGGAAAGAGCAAAGAAATGCTTTGGGCATGAGGGTCTTCTTCAACAGATTTGCAGTGATGAGGCACCTGGCTAATTTCTGTAGGGTTAAACTGCTGTGTCTCCCCAGAAGGGCTTCTCCTGCAGATGGAGGAAGGCTTTGATGTCTGCTTCCGAGAATACCCTCCCTGCCCATTCCCCTTTTGGTTGGTTTTACTGCTCTGCTTCTCTGCTCCTGTGGGCTGCCCTGGACCAGCATCATCAGGGTCCCTCGCCACGATGCAGCATATCCTCTGCCTCCTTCCCTCCCTCTTCACAGGCAGTATCAGCTGTGGCAACGCTGTGTAACTTGTGGAAGTCCATGTGGCTCTGCTGATTCATGCTGTCTGAGGATGTGGCCAGTCCTCTCTGTCTAGCTAGTTTCTGGATCAGCGTTATCTTAGGGACTTTGGACACCCACGAGCTGCAGGAAGCTGTGTGCGGCAGCTGATTGCACTTCAAAGAAGCATTCTCAGTCCATGTTTCTTTGCTCCTGGAATGTTAGAGTGATCTACACAATATCGTACCATAAATAAATAAATAAATAAATAAATATCTCCTGCTTCATCCTAGAGTTCAGTGTAGCGGAACACATGCTTGTGGCTATCTTATGGAAACAGAGGAGGGAAACAAATACTAGTGGGTGTCTTTCATCTGTCCTGTCCTTGTTTGAAGGTCCTGATACACCGTGAAATTACTGAGACCTTCTTGAATATAAAGACGGCTGCTGCCAAAATCTTGTGATGGAAACCCAGCACAGAGACCCCATCAGTCTGTGGGGCATCAGGGTGTGCATTACACTGCAATTCCTGTGGTATGTGATGTATGACCCCCTCCCCCGGGTCCCGCTTAATCTTTCTGCTCTTCTTCCCATCTGTGAAATTAGACATCCTTTTGACTTTGGAAAAGTCTTTGAGATATGTGTAAGAACAGCGCGTTCTTTACTGGTAACTATTTCTGTTTCTGGATAGCTTATCAAAGAATCATGGAATACCTTGGGTTGGAAGGGACCTCAAAGATCATCCGTTCCAACCTTCCTGCCACAGGCAGAGTTACCAACCACTAAATCAGACACTAGATCAGGTTGCCCAGGTCCCTATCCAACTCAACCTTGAACATCTCCAGGGGTGGGGCAAACTGTTGAGTTTACAGGTGTCAAGTGGTATTTAGCGTTTATTATTATCCCATTAATCTGTGGAGGTTGGGAAATGTGAGAAGAATATCATTTGTGGCACAGGCAACCCTGCCTATAGCCTTCTGAAGTCCTTTCTCAGAGCACACAAAGAAAATGTACTAATAAATTAGTATTGTGTTAATAAGTAATCACCCACAGAATGAAGATTTAGACAAATATTAAACAGGAAAGAAGACTGCCTGGGAAGGAAGTCAGTGCTGGGATTGAGTGTCACCAGATTAAAAGTGCCATTATCTTTTGGACAAACATGCATAGTCCAAAGTGCTGTCACCATAATGCTAGCACAGCTGCTTTCACAAGGCTTTTTTAATAACGAAAGGGCAATTTGTTATATTATGGGAAGGATATGTGATGAGACATACATGTTTCTTAAATTAAGAATGGAAGAATTCTTAAATTAAGATTTTCAGTCCTGTGGTGGGCGGACTTCAGAAATACAAACTTCTGTGCAAAGTCCCAACAAGATACAAAATGTCCTCACCAGGTCCTCTGGTGACTTCTTTAGTCACTGACTGCCACTGTCCTCTTATCTCATCTGTAAATGGGATCAACTGTGCTGGAGCAGATGTTAGATAGTGTGCTGAAAGCAGGACTATCAAAAGGAAAATTACTATAGGCAGGTGGCCTTTTCCAGGATGGGACTATTTCATTGATGGCCCCTGCAGTGAACAGGAGGTGAAATAATAACAGCAAACAGGGAAGAGCAAAACCTTACCAAGAGCACTGCCATTGAGTTGTCATGGGCAGCTATCTCAGGGGCTGATAGGGGATGAAGGCCTCTGATTTGGCACCCTGGGCTGATGGGCTTCCAGCTGCAGCCTGAGCCTCTCCTCACTGCTCAGCTGTCCTCAGCAGGCACTGCTGCTGCTCCTGGGACAGAGCACCACTGTGATGCGCAGAGTGCTGAGAGTCCCATCCTAAATCAATCTTCAAAACAAAGCCCATGTGCCAGAGACCCCAGTGCATTCACTGAAAGTAATAGTTCTCAAATGCTTCCATAAAGTGTCACAGCTGGAGTTCGAAAAGGCGTTTTATGGCTTAGTGTTTTGCTTTACAAGAAAAGAGCAGGAACAAATAGAGGCTGTGTATGGTTGTGTTTATAAGAGCGGGGGGATCTGGGTGTGTAGATTGTGATGCTGTGT
Source organism: Coturnix japonica (assembly GCF_054131305.1). Classification (NCBI taxonomy): domain Eukaryota; kingdom Metazoa; phylum Chordata; class Aves; order Galliformes; family Phasianidae; genus Coturnix; species Coturnix japonica. The sequence continues at coordinate 37,320,800 of NC_140665.1, forward strand.
GGAAGTGTGTGAAGCAAACCAAGTACATCCTTGGGAATTAAAGTAAAAATAACCCATGACCTTTCTCTAATGAGCTGTGTGAAAGGTTGGTAGTGATGGCCAATAGACTGTGCTTGTCATAACAGCATCTCGCAAGCTGCTTCGCAGCAGGGCTCACAGCAGGAGATCCACAGTCCTGATTTCTCCATCCATTTCCAGCGCAGCATTAATTCTGTGCCGAGTCCTTTAACCACACCCATCAGCCTGGCTACAAATTGCTTGCAGTGATATCTGAGTGCTCATGGCATCCCCAGACTCCTTCTCTCTCTGTATATAGTGTGGCTCATCTGATTCCTGTGCCTTCCTTTGTCTTTCCAATGGCTAACCTGAGAGCTAAGCTGAGTTCCAGGGCCATGCACAAAGGGGTACATGCTGTCACAAGCTCTCTGTGCATGCAGCAGGATGCTGAGCAATGTCAGAGGGTTTGGAGGCTGTAGGGTCAGGAAATGCTTTATGACTGTCCAATAACTCCCACCAGTAAGCAGCGCCGCAAAAGCTCTATCTCAGAGGCAGCTCCCTTCTCCTGGAGTGTCTCATATAGGTTAGCTATGAGTATTTGACCCACTTCTAAATGTCAGGCAAATCACCTTCAGTATCTCAGGTCATTGTGAGTGAATAAAATCCATGCAGTCATTGTGAGGCTAACATGCTGGCACACCATCACTGATAACAGACTTTTACCCAGACTGCCAGTGCCTACTTGATTTTCGTTCTTGGCAATCATTTTTTTCCTCTCATCTTCTCTTCTCAGCAGCAGTATTTCATAACTGTGAGAACTGTAATGACCATGTGGCCTCTGGCTTTAAAGGAAATGTTTTCCTCAGTGGGGCAGTGCCCTCCAGTTCCACAAAATCATGTATGCCCAACTGAAAAGGAAAACACCCGTCAAAGCTTCCTGAAGAAATGTGGGGACTTGGGTTCCCTTTTTGTGTGTGTGTTTCTTTTTAAAGAATCTTAGCACAGAGAGGAATGGCCCGAGCAAGGGGTTTTTGTTGTTTGCTCAATGTGCCTGTGGGAGAGTATGCAAAGGGGAAGGAAGAGATGTCCTAGTGCTGGAACAAAGTGTTATCTTGACTCGAGGCCTTGGAGGTGGGCCTTGTCCTTCTGCATGGTGGAGAGGGGGATGGCTACTTCAGCATCTCCAGCAACAGCAGCAGTTCTATTGAAGGTATTGGTAATCAAGTGATTTTAAGCAACATTAGCACATCAGCTTGTCAGAAGAAAGGCATCTCTTCTGCTCTCTGAGGGGCCGAGATTTGCTCTTGAGCCTCTTTGTGTGCTTCTGAATGCTTAAGTGTACTTGTGCCAACAAAGCCCCAGACTCTCCAATTCAGGGCAGCTTCATCTTCTGCCAGCCTCTGTCAGGTGAGTCAGAGTATCCATCCTCCCCATGCAAGCTGCGCATTGACCGCAGAGCTGTGTCACTTCCCCAGCTCCCATAGCCACGTGCCTCATCTCTGCTGGGTCTTTCTGGGTTGGTGAGGAACAAATCTCTGACTGGAAAGACCCAGTGAGGCTGGCTCCCAGTGCCTTCCTGGGGCGCTCAGTTCTAGCCTTGCTGCTGGTCAGACTGCAGCATGCCGTGTCAAGCACAGGAATGTACCTGATAAAGCAGAACTTATTAGAAAATCAAAGCAAATCCAGACAGCAAGTGTAGCTTGCCCAAAGTTTTCTGAAACTAAGCCCAGTCTTTGGTGTGGGAGCCTGCCTGGTGCCTTCAGAAGTGTTTCAGACCTCAAGCTTCCAGACTGTCTGCAGTATGGTGCATGCTACCACTGAAACCCACCTCCTTCACGTACACTTTGAGCTCCCACCATGAACAGCCCTTGAGCCAACATGACCAAGCTGTTCCCTCTCTGCTGAATCATACCATTTCAGCCTTTGAGCCGGGACCATGTCTAGACAGTCAATTACTCTCTACTCTCGTGTCTCTTAAGAAACTCGCAAGTGTCATCTTTGACCTTGCACGTATAATTATTTATCTTCCCTATAAATAATGGATTTCTTTGTTGCTGGTCGGTGCTGATTCATTAATATTTTGTTTCCTCCTTGTCTTCAAACATCTTCCCAATATCCTCTTGCACTAAAGCCCTATTCCTTTGCATGCTATTTCTGTCAGCTGATATTTCCAAATTTGCTGTAATTCTGTTCATTTTAACTGTAGATCCTCTGCCAGAAATATCCAGGCTATCATGTCACCTCAGCTTAACCTTTGCTCGCAAAGAATGGGATGATTTGCCGTTTCCCCCTGCTCGCACTCAGAGAATCCTCTCTTTATGCCTGTCACCTTCAGGTCAAGCATGTGAATCTCAGTTTTGCCATTTTATGTAAGGGAAAAGGGAAAACAGTGCTCAGAACTACAGGGTGGGACCAAACCCTGGGGGTAAGCACGCTTGTGTGTCTGGGGCAGGATCAGCGTCCCATGGAACTCAGTGAAGCTCACAGAGGCCCCCCCAGGCACTTCTCTAATTGAGGCGCTTAGTGTACATAATTAGCAAGGCCGTTAATTGTCCATATTTAAGATCTCATCTTTCTCACTCTGCAAATTGATTGGTACACAGAAGAAAAAGCAGAGGAGCTGTCAGTCTCTCTCTGCAGACAGCTCGCTGCACTTGAGGAAATAGCGTTTGAAAAGTGCAGTAAATTTGCTGTGATCTGCCTGAAGGCACTACAGTGGAGGCAGAGCTTGAGAGTGATAGCAGCCAGCAGCCTTTTGCAGGCAGGACAGGAATCCTTAGGAATCACTACGGGCTCATCCCAGAAAACATTTTCCCCACACAAAGCTGCCCACAGCCTGAGGTCACATTGGTTAAGCCCTGACCACAGGCCCCACCAAGGACCCAAGCACAGCACACACCCAGTGCCCACAGAACACCATTTGGGACTGCCCAGGCTCCCCATCCTCCCTGCCTTGTGCCTGGGAAATTGTCCCTCTAGTCCCTATGTGGTCTTGAGGTTAAGGGCCAGTACCACTTCATGAGGTGAAGAAGCCAGCACTGGGATGAAGAGGTTGAGGTGCAGGTCTCACCAGCCCTGTATGCTGCACAGCTCTTCACTGCAGCGTTCGCAATGCACTCCAAACCCTGCAGCCATTCACACCTGCTCACACCCTCCGTGCACCGCAGAAACCAGGAAATTGTCTCTTTGCGGCTGTTTGCAGCCATGCCAAGGTTTTTTCCCATTGATGCTATATTGCAAAATCACTCAGAGCTGTTGTGTTGCCCTGGGAGCTAAAAGAAGCTCATTTTTTTTCTTGGCTTTACTGGGAAGGAGATCAACACTCAGAACACCAGGGATGGCAGCCCTGTGATGCCAATGAGTTGAGGCAGATCTTGAGCAGCTCCTTTGGCAGGTTTTCCAGCAGCAGGCTGCCCTCCCCACCTTGCCCCGCAGCCTTGTCCCATGCACAGCCTGCTTCTGCTGTTGGCAGACACTTGGCCTGGCAGCTCACACTGTGATGGGGAACGGAGTGCAGTAAATGAGCTACTCAGGTGCACAAAGTCCAGGGCACACACCATGGGTTTGATGTGGAACATGAGAGAGGGACCATACGTGCATCCTGCTGCCAGCTGGGCTGCATGCTGCCTTGGGAAATCATCTTTGTACTGTGTCTGCAGCTGGCTGGCTGAAATGCAGATGTTTGCGTTCTTTATGGGAGGCCCCAGTTGCAGATTTCAGTTTCCTCAGATTTCAGGTATTTTGGATCTGTGGTTTGGCCTCTTGATCAGAGGCAGGAACTGGTTGTTTTAAGTGGAGAGCTGAGTTTACATGATAAATCTCATTTACACAATGGTGGGAAGAAGCTGGATTCATCCAGAGAATTGGCATAGTTTAGAATATGGCATGCCTAGATTTCAAAAGTATTTTGTTCCATGAATTACAGAATTTCAAAAGCCCAGTTTGCTACAGACTCGTGTCCTCTATCCTCTACAACTACACTGAAACAATCCTAGTTTCTCCACAATATCCCCCATGGCTTCCTCTACCACTTTGCAGCTTCAGCTCATTTCTTAGTCCCCACATCCATCTGGCCTTCAGTCATCTTCTGTCTCTTTACTACTGAAGCCTCACTTCTTTTCCACACTGCCATTTCCTCCATCCCAGCTTCCCCTGATACCTTCAGGACCTACTGCCTTCTGGCTGCAGAGTAAAAGCACAGAGAATCACTTTAGCTGAATCAAAACAGTATTTTTACAGTTCTTGCAAATGTGGCAGAATGGGTTTGACTGGAAACTAAGTACACTTCAGAAGTCTTTGCAAGGCTGAGCACTCTGCAGTGGGGGCAGAGCATCTTCTGCCTTGATGGGGCTCCAGTCAAACTTGTCTAAAACTCCACTGCAGCCTTGAAGGGTATTCTTGCCTTCTCCCCAGTTCCTGTATCTCCTTGCACTGTGTGAGCACCTCTGCACGTTGGAGCAGCTTACTGGTCCAGATGGAAATGCATGACTTTGTGCACCAGAGCTCAGTCTTAGAGGGCTCACAAGTGCAGGCAATGCAGCCCACACCTTTGTGAGCCCTTGTTCTGAAACCAGGGAGGTGGCAAGAAGGGGAATGACAAGCACTGAATGTAGTAGGCTGACATGGGCTCCATGCTGTGGGGAAGAAGACGAGAAAGAAGAGGGAAGACAATACATTTTGGGGCCAGTACAACAGTGATACCGCACTGTAAATAAGCTCTGTGTTCTCAGGCCCACACAGTGCCAGGAGACATCAGCCCTACTCTGTCAATGCTTGAGTTTGCTCCAACGCAGATTTCATCAGTGCCACTGGATACCTCTTTCTTCTTTCAACAGAAGACACCCAGGTCAGCCCAAACCCCCACAACTTCCATTGAGCAATGCTATCATATTAAAAGAAAACAAGCAAGTGGAAAAAAAGCTTAGTTCTGGCAGTTTGCATCATAATATGAAGACAGATTTCCAGGCAGCTGCATGCACAGGGGTTGCAGATCAAATTGGTGTGCAAGCCAATGCTGTCAAAGTGGGAGGCAACGGTGTCAAAGCAATTGATGATGGGAGCTGTGCTCACACAAAGGAGCAAATCCTTCCTGGTGTGAGTCCAGGTGTCTCAGAAATGTTCTCAGCCTGTGTATCTTTCCCTCTTCTTTGGACCAACTTGTTTTTTCCTTTCTGTTCCTACAAACCACAGTGGGCTCGTCCAAAAACCTGTCATCCGCTCTAACAAAAGGGTGAAATAAACATCCCAGCATCATCCTCGGCAACCTGCCACCAAGAAACTGCTGCAAGATATGACAAGATGAATACTGTCTTTAAATGCTGTGTGAAGAACTGAATGGCTTTCACTTGGCAGAAATGGCCTTAGTGCCCTGCAGAGCTGATCTGCAGTGTCCCCTGACTGCAGCTGGATGGGGCGCTGTCATGGCATGGCATGGCAGCAATGGCAGCAGTGGTAGCAGAGGTTCATGTCTCCTGAAGAGCTCTGACTGATATTCTGTGCTCTGCTCTCCCTTGAAAGAAGTGTTCTCCCCTTGTGACCCTAAAGGCTTGCTGGTCACCCCCAGAGCCCTGTCTTGGCCATCAAATCAAGATGAGTGAACATTGGCCTGGGCAGGTAGCAGATGTGAGGCTCAAACAGGTGATGTGGAGACATCGTCAGGGCAGCTGCACCTTGTTTTCTTAATTTGTCTATAAAAGAGGCCAATGGGCAAGGCAAGCTCTTTGCTGGGGGTGGTGCTATGTGGAGAGACTGCTCACTGCTTACAGGTATGAATGTTAATTTTCTTACTTCCTTCTCCAGTCTTTGAATAAATGAGTGTTAGGTATAAGGCACCTAAATTAGGGTCTTTGAGGCCTCTGTAGGGTATATGACTGAGGCTTTTGTGGGGACACTGCAGCTAGGGTGGGTGGGTTGTGCATCAGTCTCCCAGAGCTGGGAGATACCTCTACTGGGATCCTCTGCAAAGGAGTGAGGTATGTAGGGGAATCTGGATTTGCTTCTGAACAGAGCAGTGACCAGGGCAGCCCAACAGTGTGCTTCAGCCAGCACAGCCTCTGCATGGAGGTCTTTCAAAATGAAGTGGTGCAGGTGTTGTCTTGTTCCTGAGCTCTCCACCATGTCAGCATGCTTGGTTTGATCTGTTGTGCTGATAACCTTATAATAAGTGGCTCCTTCTAAGGGAACAGTGCAGGATATGAAATGCAGGATATGAAATGTTGCCATTTAAAGGTGATGAATTGTTTTCCTTCCTAGTTCACTGCTTTTAAAGCTTCTCACTGGCAAGGGCCCATCATAAAGTGCAGAAATGTAGCATACTCCTCTTGGAGAGGCTTGAGTTATTTCAACTTGGTGTCTCTAATCTCAGAAACACATCAGAGAAACGCATAAGGGATGTCATTCTTGTCCCAGAGATATAACCTAAGTATAGATATAGCATAACAAAAAGATGACATAACAGAAAAGCTAACGGGGTTCTGAGGCCATTGTTAAGTTTATGAAGATTGGTGATGGTGATTCTGTGTGTGTCTCTGAATATATATATATATACATATATATATATATATATAAAGTACAACGCACCAAATACCATATATATATATATATATATATGTATTTGTAACCACTGCCTTGCTTCTAGTTGCTGGAAGCTATCCCGTGTAGGAGTCCTTAGTGATGATTAGTGTTCACAGGAGATAAAGATTAAATCAGACAGAAGCGTGGGCTTCCCATGCCCACTTTGTGTTTCCCTCTGCTGCTTTCTGGGCCCTCTGAATGCTGCTCAGCTGAGTGTACTGAAATGACAGGTCACTCTGCTTGCATGTTCTCAGAAACCTGAGACCCAGTCTCTACCAGTTCATTAGGGCATTAACTGCACTGGGGGGTGGAAATGCTGCCTGGAACATGCAAATCTCTGGCTTTCACAGTGATTGTGTTTAGGTTCAGTAGCTCTTATTACCTTGTCTTGTTACAAAAATGCTCTTCTTGTCTGGAGAATGGGGTTAATCTCTGGCTGTCTTTATGCTAGAGGTTCTGATAATTAATTATTTAATCCTCATAGAGCACTTGGAAATTTGGATACCTCTCGATAGAATCATGTATCACCTTAGTTGTCAAACCACAATAGCACCTTTTCAGCCCTGCTGTAGATGCAGCAAGAGATAGTAAAGCATCCCTGCTGCCTGAAAACACTGAGTGCCTGACTCTGCTTTTATGAAAGTAAACCACAACAGGTTTCAATACTTGAATGAAATAAAGCCTGAAAGGAGATAAGAAAGAGATAGTGAGGAGATTAATGCTAGGCTTGATGGAAGGCTTCCTGACTGCTTGTTCTTGCCCAGGAAGTTCCTTTGAGAAGACGATTAGTGGCTTTTATGCACACTGACAACCTTGTTTTACTGAGCATGGTCCGTGTTCTGTGTGATCTCCTCTCCTCCCACAGGTCTGAATGATTTGTTCGTGGCTGTGTGGACTGGGTTGCCCTTTCTTTTGTGGCTGTGTGGATGAGGATGAGTTTGTCCACAGTGAAACGGGGAAGTGGGCTGTTAGTACTAAAACATTGCCTCCTGAGTGGGCATATGGCTGTGGAAAGGCTTTTTGTCTGAGTGTGGGTCTACAGTGACTGGAAGCTCAGTTCATTGTGACAGATGTGCCCTGCTGCCATATGGGGCATCCTGGTACAGGGTGGAAGCAGCCATCCCAAGTCACTTGCTCAATAACCTCTGGTCCCTGTAGGCAAGAGCTGATGAGGCAACCAATGCTCTTGCCTGTGAGCAATGGTAGGCCAGTGCCACCAAAGACCTCTGCTTCACACTGCTGCATGGCATGTAGAACAAGGCAAACCATCTTAGATCAGACATGAAATCCACATTTGGAAGCAAAGGTAGAAACCAGTGCAGTAAGATGTTGTGAACTAGAGCAGACCTGAGTTTAGTTTATTATCTGAAACTTGGGCATGAATCTGTTCTGGACCTTATAGTGGTTAATGCCTTGTTTACTATTTGGATGGAGATAAACAGAGATCATCCGAATTTTACCACTATAAAGAGGCATGGAATACAAAGTTTTTCATCCTGATCATCCAGAAAAGACTTTGATGTGTTCAGATGCATTGAAATCCAGCTTTAATCTGGTTTTGGTTTTGCAGAATGACAGGCTTACTGCGCTTTCATAAACTCAGAATCCAAGTGCTCCATCTTATTTTGGTTTTCATTACCTAACTTGAAAATAGGTGTTTTTTTTTAAAGTCATGCTGAAGTACAGCTTCAATTACATTCTGTTAATAAATAATCACTTAATTATGACTTATTGCAAGATCCCACCCCACCAAAGACTGGCATTTAGAGGATTATGCCTGCAGGGATGAGGACAGTTCTGTTTCAGAGCTGTATCTCCTTGGTATGACTATTCCTGATGGATTGTGAACAGAATTGTATTGTGAAATATATGTTCTTATTGGAGTTGCTGTTAACATCATAATTGCTCTGTAATTACTAAAGAGAGAGAATCTTGCACTTCTGACAGCCAGGTGCATGTATTGCTTAATCCATCTCCATTATTGACTTGGCTCAGTTCCTGTGGGTACTTTCCTATTTTCTCTCAGTTGTGCAACACCAAAACTGACTGAACGGTGTGTCTGCTGTTTTGTTTCTGATTAGGAACTAATAACAAGAGCAAATATAGGTGAACTTCAGAGAAACTGGAGAGGCTGCCTGCCACTGTGTGTTGGCCTGGACTGGTTGAGGCTGCTACTGCACAGAACTCACGTGGGCTGATGGGATCATAGCCTGCCAGTCCTCCTGCCCCTGGTACCTGCCTGTGCTGCAGCAGTCATGGCTGACAAGAAGCTGAGGGGCTGTCTTCTGGACAGCTTCGGGCTTGAATTTCAGTTGATAAAAGGGTTATCTCAAACTGCAATCAAGAGTTGGGCAGCAGTGAGAAAGTGGTGGGTTGTCATCAGCTCCAGGAATGATCCTTGCTGTGGGGAACTGCTGTTTGTCTGTTCTGCAGGGTCAGAGCTTATGTGAAAAATCACAATTTGTCAAGCTTTTCTGAGGCATTGGAAATATTTCAGTGGCCTTGACTGCATGCACTGGCATTTTAATAGAGCTCAGCGTAAGGGCTTTTTGGTGTAATCAGCCAGCAGATAAGCCTGGTGACAGAGAGTGTGAACCCAGTGCCTCTCTCTGGGTCAGCGATGGAGAGGCACCTGGCCACAGGGGATGTGCCTGCCTGGCTCCTTGGTGCCCCTGCAAGCTGCTGTCACCTGTTTGCTCTGCTCTCCTTCTGTAGGGGAGATGTGTCCCACTTGGGATGTGGAGTCCAAAATTTGGGAGATGTTTGTGTCAGCTCTCTCTTTTGTCATGGTTCTGAGGTCAGATGATGCCAGTGTGTTCTGCTCCTCATCCTCAGTGGACTGAATGCACTTGCCCTGCCTTGCCCTACCTGGTCTTGGCAGTCTGCTTGTCCATGCAGGGTATGTGAAACAGGAGACTGTCTGTCTCCTGACTCTGTATTTTGTATAATAATAGGTAAGCTTTCTGGTTGCTGCAGCTCCTCTTTTCCCATTTCCTCTCTCATCACTACCTATTTTCTGCTGAGATTTTAGACAGGAGATAAAGCAAAACACAGACATGTTTCAGGCAGCGCTGTGCAAGAGCAGGAGGGGAATTTTTAATTTCAGTAAACAGTCGAGTCTTCAAGGCCTCTCAGTGCAGTTCTAGGAAATGCTTTGAACTGGAGAAGGATATGAGACTTTCTGCGTGACTCATGCTATTAGTAGACTGCCAGTTCTGCAGCCTGAAAGGCTGATAACACCGCAGAGCAGGTGCAGTGAGTGGTACTGGGGCCTCAGAGCAGGCAGGTAGCTGCCTTTGGGCTGCTGTGGGGACACGTGGCCCTGTGTGCAAGGAGATCCTTGTTTTCTCACCCCAGCAGCCCACTAGTTCTGGGATTTGGACTGTGTGGGGATGGGGCTTGGTGCATGGTAGCTGACTGCATCTTAATATGAGACTGCAGATGTAGAGGGAACAGGGAAGAGAAAGCCATTTTGGGGAGGCTGGAGGCTATGGGAGAGACCTGGGCAGAAGCAGCTGCATGCCATAGGGTGAGAAAATAAATTTCATGTATGCATGGATACCTTCTGATATGGGGGTGGGAGGCGCTTTGCTCAGCATGTGGGAGCTGGAGGGAAGTTTTGCATGCAGCTGTTTTGTGCACAGTGACTTGTTATTACTGCTGTACCTTCATTTCCAGTAAATTTATGGCTTCTCCTACAACTTCTGCCAGTAAATGGAAGTGGCAGGACTGGGAAGCGGGGAAGAGATGCAAATGCAGCATGACTGGGCTTTGTCAGATACAGCTGCAGGATAGTTAATGGTTCAGATTGGGGTCAGTGCCTCAGCCTCATTGTGACTTTGCCATAACTCACAACATACTTGCTTTTGGAGCTGTAACACTTCTTGTTTTCTCCTGGTTGTGGCATGGTCTTACATATTGCCCATTCAGATACCATGTCCAGGTGCTTTCTGCGTGCATGCAGAGGAAGTGCTACAGCTGCTTCTCCAAGAAAGCAGCCTGGACCCTTGCTTCTGCCATCAGCCAGATGGGATTTGGCTCATTTAAGCCTGCTTCTGTTTCTAGTCTCCTCCAGAATGTGCTTTCTCCCAGATGTTTGGTTCTTGCTGGAACCTTTCATGTGGGAACATAGTTTTTATAGGGCCCTGTTACAATTTGGTCCCACTGGCTGGGCTGAATGCTGTCACGGGGTCCCATGGGTGTGATGCAGTATGCTGTGCTGCTGTTGCATTGTACCCAGTAGTGATGTGTCTCCAGATGGGGTACTTCTTGGCCTGTGAACATGCACCAGTATGAAAGACTTATCTCCTGAAGACCTTTGTGGGGTCAGTCTTTGCTGATGGCTGTGCAGGAAGGTGTTTGGGGCTGGGGTGTGTGTGGAGGTGTGTGGAAGAATGGAACCCATTGACTTCTGCTCTGTTATCTTGGGGTAGGGCAGCCAAGTTGTAGATCAACTGTTCCCTGAAGCCTAGCAGTTACAGTGCCATTATAGATATGCCATAACATATATCTTTATGATTTCGTTTTTCTTAACTCTTTCTCAAATGCAAATATACTCAGGCTGTTCCTGCAGCCCTGGCTTTTGCAGGCTGCTATTACCTGTTTTTCTTTGAATGGGGCAAGGTGGGACACTCCCTCCTGCCCTGTCAACCTTTCCCTTTCCTCCCTGTGTTTTGGGAGGATGCCTGGTGCACACCATTCCTACTGCTGGGCATGGGCTGCAGTAGCAGGCTTTGCTCTTTCTGTGCTTTGTGGCTACTGGAGGAAGTGATGTGCACCTCTCTGGTGGCACTGTTAGGTTGCAGTGCTGCACCTCTCTGGTGGCACATCTGTCTATGGGTACATTGTGAAGAGGATTGTGAGCAGGAAGAGAAGCATTTTCTTGTGTGCTGGCCCTTTTCTTTTATAAGGAACACATTACATTGGGATTGCCTTCAAATGAATGCAGAAAACATTGGCAAATGCGTGATGACTTAAACAGCTGGAGTCTTAGCATGTTTCACAGAAACACCCAATGCTGAGAGTATTCATAAAAACAAGCAGCCACTCACAATAGCTTAACACTTCCACTTCTGACTGGGACAAGGAAACTCTGACTGAAGAAAAACAACCGTGCAGGCATGCGTAGGTACAGCTGAGCTGGAGGAGGGATTTGGCTTCCAAAGGGCTGTGATTCATCCTCAGGAATCCAGTCATTCAGGCCTGCAGTGTGGCCGGGGTCAAAGTTCCTGGCAGGAGCAGGAAGGGGGCTTTTGGCAAGCTGGTGTGGGGGCTGGGGGGTGGGAAGGAGAAAAGAGGAAGATAAATCCAGCCTCAGCTCTTGCAGCTGTCTTCTGTTCCTCCCATGGCAGAAATCAAAACTCAGAGCCAAACATCCCTGCAGTGGGGGACAGGGAGTACAAAGCATGCCTTTTGAGCTTGTCTCTGATACTTTCCTTAGCCTCTGAAGGTGTGCTGGTGAGCAGAAAATAAACCTGATGGCATCAAACTCCATGAGCCTCTGTGCCCGCTGCAGTGGGGTGGTGTATATCAGCAAGACTGTGTTGTTCTGGAAATGCAATTTTGGCACAGGGTTGAGGGTAGAGGGTGCTAGTGAGCCCTGGGTAGTAGGGAAGTGCACAGCAGTGGGGCCAAAGCAAGAGGGGCTTTACAGAGACCCAGCTTTTGGGGAAATGATCCTTTATTCTCCCCAGACCTACACACTGAAGTGGTACAAGTGGGGAGCTGCTTCCCTGTCAGCAGCTCTCTTTCACAGTCTCAAGTCATGCAGTTTGTCTTTTCTTTCTCTGTTTTCCATTTTGCAACTTAAAAAAGCAAAAAAAAAAAAAAAAAAAAGAAAAAGAAAATAACCCTCACCCACTCCTTCATAGCTTAGAGATCTTGGAGAGAAATGAGGATTAACAGTGTGAATTTTGAATCAGAGAAGATTGTTTCAGCTGGCAGGCAGCTGAAAGCACAGCACTGCACGTGGAGGGCAGCCTGCCCAGTGGCACATCCTCACCTGTGCCTGGCAGTCTGCTGTCAGGAGGGAACACTCCTGTCTGAGGCACACACCAACACCTTCTCCCTTTGCAAGCAGAATTAATCATACTGATGTGCCATAGCCCATTTTAATTTTTCTAGTGCAGCCCAAGATTAATGGTTAATGCAGTCTCCCCATCTCCACTCCCATTACAATAGAGCACTTTGAATAACTATTAACTTTGCAGTTAACTGAAAGAAAATTGTTAATCATCGACAAGCTTATGTTGCATAAAAAAAATCTCTGTAACCTTCTACTGACTGTGGGAGAACCCTTTCCTCAGCACTGACCTTCAACAACACCTGGTACCTGAAAAACAAAAGCAGACTGCACAGCTTTATCTGCTAGCCAAGGTCAGGAACGACGTGAACCAGCAGAGCTTTGTGGTTCCCAGTGTTGATGTTGAGTTCTCCTAGCCAAGAAGATAGTGTTCTCTGGGTCCCTGGAAAACAGCTAATGAGTACTGCTTATGTTTTTTAACTTAGCAGCTGGATTATGGAGTGCTGCATGGATGCATGCTGTGATGTTGCAGCCAGTCCTCCCATTGTGAGGGTCTCTGTGTGTGCTGAGGGTGGGGGGGGGAAAAAACCTTTCTGGGGCTCAGGCACTCCTGAATGGGGTCTTGTGCAGAAGGTGGCACCATGTGTGCAGAATGTGTGCAGGCAGCCAAGTGTAGCCGTGGAGGTGCTGTGTCCCTGTTGAGTGCTTACAAGTAGGCCTTCAGGAAATGAATTGCCAGCTGTTTGTGAAAGGAGGGAAGCACTGGGGCTGTGGAAGATTAGGTTGTGAGCCGTGTACAACTCCCCTTCTGGCTGAAGGGATAGGCTGTGGATGTTATGTTTTTCAGCTCTTTAAATGATTATTTCTGTGCCAGACTTATCAGGAAAAGCATTGTTGGGATCTTGGCAAAGATAGAACTACAATGTCCAGCTTCACAGTCATTCTCTGCTGAGTCTGTTCCCTGTCAGGCATGGATCTAATAAGCCTGGGACAGTGTGCTACAGTAAACAGCCTGTGCAGCTGCTAGTGGCTGGATGTAACTATATATTGCTCCAAATACAAACATTTCCACATTAGGCATTGCGTGTCCTCCCCCGGCACGGAGCTGCAACCATTGACCTCGGGAGCCTGCGCTGCGTCAGCGAGGCCGGGCTGCTCCCTGGCCAGCAAATCCCTTCTCTTTTTATGACCATGGCTCTCGAAAGTGAGAGCAACAACCCCAGCTGGGGTCAAGTGTAGCATGGCCAGGCATTGCGCAAGAGCTCCTGCAAGCGGTGTGGCTGGCAGCGACCAAAGGGCCTGGAATGACAGAGGTGGGGAACAGAGTGCCCCGGGAGCACAGCCTGCTTCTGGAAGGGGGTCACCAAAGCAGAACTCTGTGCTAATCCATCTGGTATAAACCTGTCTGCCTGGCACAGGCCTGCTGGCTCCTCCTGCTGTGTACCACAGCAACAGCCTGGGGAAGGCATGGGTAGATCCAGGCACCCCTAGGACTTCCCAGGCAACACCAGTCGGCCCCATCAGTCCCTGCAGAGCCTTGAGGCTGCTCTCTGCTCTTGGATGGTCCATGGGCAAGTTGCTTGGCATGCAAACATGAAGGCCTGTGTGGGAATACAAACGCAGTTCCCAGCTCTCCCAGGCAGGGTGCTTCCTCCCCACTTCCTCCTCTCCTGCCATTTATTTAAGCCCTGCTTGTGCACCCTGTGATTGACTATGTGCTGGCCTTTGTACACCAGCTCTCATGCCTGCTTGTCTGTGGCCCGGCAAACTACTGCTCACTACTGCAGAGAAGAAAGGCTCCTTTTGCTGTTTGTCTGAATCCAGGCTGGATCAGCCATCCAGGTGCACAGCCAATTTCCATTGCCACTTTGAAGCTGAGAAGTATTTTGAAAATAATAGAGCCTTTAGCCCTGCAAGTAAAAGCCATTTATCTTAAGATGAAAAAGTGCTGGCATGGAAAAATTCCAATGCTATGAAATTCTCTTTTCCTGAATGTCTTGGATACTTGCTGGATTAGGTCCGCTGCTAAGGAGCTCAGGGTTATGAATGTCTCTTTTAGAGGAAAGAGCCGCAGAGGAAAGAGGTGAGCACAGGCATGCATGCTTGTGAGTGGGACAGCACCAGGTTCCCCACGGAGGAGCTGTATCTGAGATTCTTTTAGAGCGATGCTCAGCATTTCTGCAGCAGGCTGAGGTGGTAGCAAATACCCTGTTTTAAGCACAGCTCTTACCAGTACCTGAGAGTAGATACTAGCAGAATACCCTATACTAATAAAAGTAACATGCTGTTGGCTTTGCTCTGCAGCTATTTAATAATGCTCCACACAGAGAGCATTAGTGTTTTATGGATGATGTTAGCCTCCTGATGATCTTGTTGAGGTGTTACCAGCACTTGCTGGGGCAGGGCTCTCAGGTGTGTGGTTACCTGTGCTTTCTAGCCAGGGTACATGCAGGTGGGACAGGGCCTTCAACAGGCCCCAGGCTTATCATGACCACCTGGCTGGTTTTTGCCCACAGTGCTGAGGACAGTGTTGGTGGATCTTGTGCTAGTTTGCAGAAGTTGAGCTTCAGGGCTTCTCCTATATGCCCACTGACTGCAAGTAGGTGCCCTCTGGATGCTTGAGCTGCACCCTCCTGCTTGGACTGTGCAAAGCCAAATCTGAGCTTTTCAGCCTAGGCATCCTCTGCACCATGTTGGGACTGTTTCCATGCCTGCTCAGTGAATGGAGCAAAGCCAGCTTGGTCTTCTCACAGGGATTTTTTTACTTTTTTCTAGGTAGGCTGCTTCTTTTCCTTGGCTTCTGAACATTTTCCATTTGGATCTGACCTTTTCTGAAACATTTATCTCACACCAAGTTTTCTGACCCTAACTTTGACCTCTTCAGCAAAAGAGGAAAATGTAAAGACTGACTTTGTGGAGAACATGCTGTCTGGTGGGCTTTCACACTATGTTCTTGCCCTTCTTGTACACAGTAGCCCCAGTTCTGTCATAAGCATCAGTGCTGGCCCTGGGGTTGTTATTGGAGCTACCACTGCTGAAGTGCTTTAAATAGATCCTAAGCAAACCTCTCTGTTTGTTTTTCTTGACATGGTACTGACTGGTGCTTTCCAAGAAACAAGAAAAAAAAAGCTGAATTCACAGTGGTGACTTTGATTCCATCTGGCAAAAGCAAACTGATCTCCAAAACAAGAAAGGCATTGCCATGAAGAGGAAAAGTAAATGAGTTGCTGCAAGAAGCAGCCTTTCCTTCCTGACTTGGTGTCTATAAAATCTTGCTGGTGCTTGGTTAGCAGGCTCCTCCATTTTAGGATTTTTCTACAGGCCTTTGTTACAAGCACACTAGAGAGCTTTCCAGGTACTTGGTATCTGCATATGGAGTTTTGCAGTGTATTTCATAAAGCTTGCTGCACTTTTACCCACTCTCCTGGGTAAATATTTTGCTTCCAAATCATGATTTGCTTTACTGGGTCATTGGCAGGCTGAGACCTTTGGAATTTTTGAGTATTTGGAGGCCCTTGTGATGGAACCAGCTTCAGACAGTGCTTGAAAACATGGAAACGGGGGCTTTTGTGCTGGGGTCCCTTGGTATCTGCTCTGTGCTGTGCTCCTCGCAAAGGCACCCAAGAAGCGAGTGTGGGTCAGCTGGCTGGCCTGAGTCACCATCATTGTTTTACTGGCCCAGAGCAGCTTGGTAACATCTGCAGTGATGGCAGCACCTCTGGAAAGTTAGTGCCTCAGGCACAGTTTCAGCTGTCACGCTGCCTTGCTGCACTCGCTCTGCAGTGCAGAAGCAGGAGCTGAAAAGCTGCCCTGCCTTTGTGGATGCTAACACATGGCTTACTGAAAGTGATCCCAGTGACTCAAGGAGGAGGAAAAAACACCATGCTTGGGTTTGAGCCTCTCTTATGAAACACAGGGACAAAAATAGCATTTTTAGCATTGCCTCTGTAATCTGACTCTTCCATGTTCTCCTATTGGCTGGTGTCCATCTCCAGTGCTTCCCATGCTCCATGGGCCACTGGGATTTCTGTGTGGGCACCTATGGCTAGTGTTGGTAGAGCTGCCAGAGCAAGGGACTAACCCCAGAGAGCAGCTTCAGCCCTGGTGAATCACCGGCACACGGCCAGGGGTGAGCTCAGGCTGTGCTGGTTGGATGGCCGCCCCTGGGCCTCTCCCTTGCAGATGCAATCTGGGGACATGTGTCCAAACTGGGCTCTTCTACTAGTGAGAAACTGCCTTGGCAGAGCTTTGTGCTAACAGCTGTGATCTGTTCAGGACCAGATCTGCGATGAAGAGGGGGTTGGATGTCTAGGTGGGCTTTACTGCTGTTAGCTGCAGTCAAGGCAGGAGAGGTTCCAGCACATAACAAGGTGGTGAGGGTTCCAGGAGATGTTTTCTTCTTCCTTAAGCAGAGAAGAGTCGGGATGAATCATAACTGATCTTGAATGGGCCTCTCCATCCCTTTGTGAAACAGATGCTCTGACTAGTCTGCAAGTAAATAAATGAACTGTGTTCAAGGAAGAGCCAGAAATCCAGTCTTGAGCAGAACACTGTGTTTTGGAGATCCGTGTTTTTGTAATGGATAGAGCCAAGCCCTGTGTTGCAATACAAGGTATATCTGAAGTCTACATCAGATCTAGATCTGAATTTTGTGAGTGGCTGTGGGTTAATGACAGGCTAGACTGAGTGCTCCTGAAACCTGAACAGTCTCTGCAAGTCAGCTCTGTTTCTGGGGAGCTGCTGCCATTGCCATTACCTGCACACTGTGCATGAAGCAGGCCACTTCTTACAGGGAGAGATGGAAAATGCTGTTTGCTTTTCCTCCTGGGCCATGTTCATGTATGTCTCTGGGCACACAAGAGCTGCCAAGGTGAACATAAGCCAAATTTTGCTGTCCATGGTTGATGGGGAGCTGTGAAGGAGCTGCTCTGCTCCTTCCCTGGCTGCTGCTGTCCTGAGGTTGTAGCACAGGAGCGTTGGGGCCTCTTCTGTAAACTCTGTTATACAACACTGCCGGAATTAGGTAGTCTGGATGTCAAGTTAAAAATCCCATCGTTGTCTGACCTGACTGCTTGCCTTTTGTAGTGCTGCTTAGAATTTGGGTTTTTTATTATCTCAGTGTTAAGCCTGTGGTGCTTCCTGCTTGGGTTTTTCCTCCTGCTCAGTGGTGCCCGGAATACGTGTTAGCAGTCTGCTGATGGAAGTGATAATTAGGGGATTTGTCATAAGAAATATGCGTGAACTTTTAAAGCTGTCGTTCAAAAAAAGATTTTTCACAGTCACCTCTTGATTATCTGTGGGTGCCTTATCTGGGTTGCAGATTAAAAGTGCTATGCTTTAAAAAACAAAAGGCAGAACTCTTTCAGAGACATTATGAAGGATGCTGCATGACGATTTTATTGTGTTTATAACATCATACTGCATCTTCAGCTTGATTTTCATTTTTGTTTTCCAAAAGGTATGAAAGCATAACATTCCATCAGACTTACTTATTCATAGTTATTCTTTTTCTTTTGCTTGTTTGCCCTCAGTACCCCAGATACCGAGAACTGATGGTATCAGACTATAGTCTGCATGGAGGAGGGCTTGTGACACAGCAACCTTTCTCCAGCTGTTTTCTCCTGGTGCTGCATAAGGGTTTCTGCAGTGTGATGCTGCACAGCCAGCTGGGCTGGAGAGGAGGAGGGGAGTGCTCTGCTGCAGGGAAAATATCTCTACCTGAGGGTGTGTGAGCCAGTGGCAAACAGCTGAAGGGATGGGATGTCTCAGAAACCACTAGTCAAGTTAGAGATGTGACAGCTTGCTAACAACATATCTGTTCAGTTGATAAAGGCTTAGCACACACTCAGCTGCCATCGCTCCAGAAGCCCCACTACTGAATCAGCACATTTCTGCTCCCAGAATACTAGATGCAGCCAGTGTGTCATTATGATGCATGCTAAGAGACCTGCGCACTGCTCCTTCCATTAGTCCTTTATGGTTGCCGCTCTCTGAAGCTGCAGCTTCTTTTCCTTCTGGGCCTCCTTTGTTTCTCACACCTTTAGTTTCTGCAGCTCTGAGTTAACCTCCAGAGCAAGATCTGGGAGGAGGATGTGGGGGCACAATGACACCAGTTTATTCCACCCAGGTTTCAGAAGACATCTTCTGGCTGAATTTATTTTGAAGTGCCAGCTGAGAAATGTCAGCCAGCTTTCCTGTCTCATGAAGGATTCAGTGCTTCATAAAGCTATGTGTGAGCAGAACCCACGTGCCTGTTCACCTTCCCTAGTGCCCTGAGAATCATAGAATCATAATGGTTGGGTAGAGCGCTAAAATCATCCAGCCCAACCATGAGCCCATGCACCCACTGTGGCTGCTCTAGACCATATCCATCAGTACCACATCTACCCTTTTCTTGAACACCTCCAAGGTGGTGGCCCCACCACCTCCCTCAGCAGCCTGTTCCAAGAGGATTTCCCAAGTTCTCCCATTGGCCTCCAGCAGAGTTTCTGGGCCACGGGAGAACATGGTGGGTGAGGCCACTGGGGCAGAACCCCACAGCTATAGGGAAGTGCAGGTCCTGGCCTGGGGGACACTGGTGCCCCTGCTCTGGGTGTGGTGGCAGCTGTGCCCCATGTGAAAGTGCTGCATGGAAATGATGGGAAACAGTGGTGTGGACTAGTCCCTGCCTCCTTGAGGTTCTCACGCAGGCTTTTTCCCTCCTTCCTTGTAGCATGTTAGAAGCTGGTGGTGTTACAGAGGAGGTGCAGCCCAGGCTCTGAGGGACAGAGGAGGAAGAAAGGGAACAGAGTGATCCCGGGGACAGCAAAGCTCTAATGGGCCCTGGAGACACAAGCAGTGCTTCTGTTTGCTGTGCTATTTCGGGAAGTTTTCATAAGGTAAACAAGGGCCCCCTCTTGATTCATGGAGGTCGTTAGTGAGTTGTAGGATGGTATTTACATTTCCAAGGTATTTGTGCAAGCTCTCTCCCAGACTTACAAGTTCATGGGGAGGAGGTGACCTTCACTGGTTCTTGTTTTGCCCTGCATCAGGGCCGCCTGCTTGACTACAGTGCCTGGGTACCGTAATCAGAATAAATCACCCTTATCAGCGCGGCAGTGATGCAGCGCTGGAAACAGAACCAGGCGCCTGCTCTATGCTTTGTGAAAATGACATCATGGAGCTGAGTGGGAAGGGGGGCAGGTCGGGGGTGGGCTCCAGGCAGCCTTTGTGAGCCTGTCCACCCCAGGCAGAGCACTGCACCTGGCTGGGGGTAGTTCTGATGCTAATTGTGTGTTTGGGGTACTCAGAGCTTCTCACAGGTAACTTTTGCCTATCTAAAGTCAGATAAGTAATGAATAGGAAGTATTTCCAAGGGGAAAAAAGGAGGATGGTGGTGTGGTGTTCTGGTTTAGCCTGTAGCAGTTCTTGTAGCAACTAAAACTAGTGCATTTTAATATGCTCCCAAGCTGTTTCTTCCATCCACGGGCAAATGGCACGACACAGTTTTTCATTGTGGTTGTCTGATCTGTTTTGGAGGGAAAAAGGTCCACAGTGAGTAGTGGAACTGTTGAAGAGTGATTATTGTTTTTCTCTTTTCCCCTGTGGATTTATATGGTTCTCACAGTGCTGAGAGCTGACTTCAAGAGTGTTGTTGTAATACTGAGGAAAATGAGCGCATCTTACTAGACTTTAGAGAATCCACTGCTATGGATACCATAATCACAGGAAAAAACTTTACACTTTGCATGTATTAAAACCCAGCATCTCCTTATAAGAGAGAGTGGCTGAAGGCTGGGTTCTCTGATCCTCAACAAGGTATGATGATAATTCTTTCCCTTACAAGGAGGATTTGCAGAGACCCTGTCCAGCTGCGTGTTTTCATGATGCTCGTAGCAGCAGCTTCCTACCTCTGCAGCTGAAATGTTTCAGAGAGGGTTTTCTGGTTGGTGTCAGGGAGAACATGAGGGTGGGGAGATGTGCAGAAAGGAAAGAGCCAGGAAAAACCACTCCTGCCCCTGACTGTGAATAGAGGAGCAGACTGCCTGTGCCTCCCTTCCTGGCTGTGGGGCAGAGATGAGCATGAGTGATGTTTGTGCTGAACCATCCTGTGGCCCACGTGGATCCTCCACACCCTGGTAGGACAAGCAGAGGGCTTTGCAATGAGCTGCTTTAAGACTCCTGCATGCCTTCTGTTCTTCCCATCTCAAAGAGATGAAGCTTAGCTTTGAAGTCTTTGAAATTACATCAAAGGACAAGATTTCCAGAGCAGCTCAAGGGACTTGGGTGCACACATCCCATTGATGGTCAACGGGAGCTGGGTGCTTAATTCCTGAAGGAGCTTTGAAAAGCTTGTCCTTCATGTATGTCCTTTCTGAGGAGGAAGTGAGAAGCAGTTGACTTTGCTTTTTTTTTTCTGAAGATGAAACACGATGGCTTTAAAGATGATGTCCAAAACTCAGACTCACTGTGAAAATAACCAGTGGCTTCTTAAAGGAGAGGCATGTAAAACTGGCCTATGGTTTTACCCCCATCCAAAAGATGGTAACTCATAACTCAGCCATTGCTCCTTGCTTTTCCCCCACTTCCCCTGTAGGTGTAGGGTAACCTTGTTGGGGCAGCTTGCACCTGTTGGGAGAGTCCCATTGCCACCAGCACCAGTGTCCCTGCTGCTATCAGCTGGCACAGTGAGATGTAGATAGGGCTCACTGAAAGCTGTCAGCTCTGTTTGGCCTGAGCTGATCAGGGGACATGCTACAAGGCTGCTTCAGTCCCACTTCCATGGGAGGGGGCAGGAGAAGGCAGCAGCCAGAGCTGGCTTTGACAGGTTGCCAGGGAGAGGCAAAGGAAACTTGGCCGCAGCCTTGCTCTTGTGCTATTTTGGTTCAAGGTAATAACAGGAACTATGCTGTAAATAAGAATAGACAAGTGAAGAATTTCCCGCGTCTGTCTCCAGTCATTTCTTTCCTCGGGAGAAATTATCTTGCTCCAGAAGAGCAAATCCTTCTGTCTGCTTCTTGGAAACTGGGACAATAATATTGAAGGGGAAGAAGAAATTATGGGATCATCACAAGCGGTGTCAGCAGCACATCGTATGCCAGGTGCCAGAGATGCATCTTCTAAAGCAAATAACAGTCCTCAGTCATCGCCATCCCAATGCAGAACCACAGGCAATGGCTGTTCCTTGTGCTGGCTGGGGCTGTCTAATGGGTGCCCCTTCTCTCAGGCAGCCAGGTGAGGCCATGCCCTCTCTTTGGTCAGCCTTCCATGTCCCTCTCTCCAGTCTGTAACCCAACCCCCAGCTGCAGCCAGTAGCTGTTTCCCTGCTGGCATCCAGCTTCTCTTGCAGAAATAGACTTCTTGTTCTGTCTTTTTGCTGTGAAGGCTGAATTTCTGGGGGTTCTTTCTTTTTCCCAAAGGAGCCGGGAATCCAGCACCAGATGTGTCATTTTATCAGGAGCCTCAGCAGATGCTTTGAGAAAGCTGCAGGTGTGCTACAAACCTGGTGTGGGTGGTATGATGCAGAGTCAGCCCAAGGGACAGCAAAGTGACCTGAAAATGTCCTTCTGCTAGTGGACTTTGTCTCCTGCATGTTCCCATCTCCAGTCAGGGCATGCACTGTGCTAGCAACATGTTGGTGTGGGGTTCTTGTTTCTGCCCCCAAATCCCTTATGCCCTATGATCAAAATTCTGGTCATAGTTTACAGAGTTTGAGACCGCAGAGTGGAAAGAAATGCAAAGCAGCTTGTGAGCCGAGAGGTGTGAAACTGAGGGTGCAAAAGAGCAAATCTGATCTGTCAGGTCAGCTTTGTCTGCTGAGATTAATCTCACATAAAACTCGCATGAGATCAGGAAACTCGGCTATACAGCATGTGGACTTCAGAAGATCTAGAAGGACCTGTGAATATCATCACTAGCACTGAGGGAGCAGGATACCTTGGGAAAGAGGAACCTGTGTGCCTTGTGTGAAATCTGGCGTGGCCCTGAGAAGCCCAGGTTGTGACCTTCTAGTACCACTGCTTTTGTGGATGTCTGAAGGATGCTGTGCAAGGTCTTGTTCCCCATCCACCTCCAAATGTCTGTGGAAGTGGATGGCAGTTCTGGTGCTAAAGTAACCCAAGCAGTTGTGAAGCTCACCCAGGCCTCTTTCCAAAGCTGCGTTAATGAGAAGCAGCTGAGATTGACAGAAAATGCTGCAGGAAAAATGGGCAGTGGTCCTAATTTAGGGCTGCTCTTGTAACTCAGGGCACTCTGGCAGTATAAAACTTAATGCTGACAATGTGGAAAGGAGCCGTGCTCACCTATCACCTTGCTGAGGCCTGGGTTTTCAAGCAGCTGCTCTATCTGCTTGGGTGCAGGAGCTTTACAGACTATATGCTTACCAAACATTCTGGAAGAAACTCCTTGTATTTAAAGATATATATTTTTTTCTGAAGTTCATGATCAGGAATGTGCTAGGTTCAAAGTTTAGTCCTCTGAATACCAGTTTTTTTTTTCAGTCTGACCAGTCTGGTCAAGCACTTAAATGCGTTCTTAATAGAGTTATAAACAGCTTCAGGAGTGTCCTTTGCTGCCCTGCTGAACAGACACAGACTTAAGTGTAAATATAGTTGTCTCACTGAATCAGAGCGTGCTGCTAACGTGCTTACGCCAGCTGAGACAGAGCAGTGCACTGCCTATGTTAACAAGGTGAGATTTCAGAGTGACATCAGAGGACACAGACATCCTTTTATTAGTGCTTGTTGCACCGTGACATAGCTGCAAGGCAAGAGCCTGAGCTGGAGTGGGAGGATCCTGAAATGACAGCTTGGAAAGGTCTGGGCCTTTTGAATCTCTGCTTGCCTTCTGTGCAGGCACACAGTACAGAGGGTTTCTTCTTGTGTGTGCCATCACACACCTCACTTTCTCATGGTAGGACAAGTAGGCTACCAAGAGCAGAAAGTAGGACATTTGGCCTCTCTCCTCTATGGGAGGTGCAATGCAGATTGGTTCCCTGAGAACTAGGACAGTCACCTCTGAAAGTAGAGCAGCTGGTCACCCTGTTTGCATGTGCCTTACC
Organism: Coturnix japonica; assembly: GCF_054131305.1. Classification (NCBI taxonomy): domain Eukaryota; kingdom Metazoa; phylum Chordata; class Aves; order Galliformes; family Phasianidae; genus Coturnix; species Coturnix japonica. Next base: position 37,344,430 of record NC_140665.1, read on the forward strand.
TTATAAATGTACCCTTTAAAGCTCAGGCTGTAAGAGGCATTTTTGGCCCATTTAGGGAAATGTTTTCTCAAAATAGGGACAGATACCCTGGAACTGGCCAAAACCTTTGCTTTCCATCTGGAGCATAGTCAGAGCTGCATGCTGGGCAAGGAAAAGCAAGGGGTGCACAGCATCATTTCTTGTGTATTGAGTGCTAGCACAGTGACAAAAGCAGCATTTGTTTTTCAGCAGCAGGACATGGACAGATGACATTACCCTGCAGCGTTAGATGATGCTTTACTGCAACAGGGAACTGTTACTAAATCAAACTTCTTTGTGTGTGCATGTGCTTTTAACTGTATTTGACCAGAAGCAAAAATGTGACTTTCACTTAAGATACCTTGAGAAAGTTGATGGAAGATCATTGCCCTTCACTGAGTTCCTTCTCCAAGTGCAACTAGGTGTGTAATGCTTACAACCCTGCTGGGGTGCTAGTGATGCCAGGGGGTTGGCAGTACACTGTCCTGGTCAGCAGGATGTGTCTGGGAAGTGAATGGCAGTCCGTGTTAGTAAATAGCATGGAGGTGCAAGCCAGGTCAGCTGGCATGGCTGTTAGAAAGGCACTGCTGTCCTTACTTGGGCACAGCCATTGCCGTTTTCAGCCCACTGCAGCCCACAGTAATCTCATGTGGGATCCTCACTTTGAACCAGAGGTCACTCAGGCTGGCTGTGCAGTGCTGAAGTCTGGATTTGCACTTCTGGGACTTGTCATCATGGAGGCAGGTATGAGGCTGAAATCCTAGTAGTTAGCGAGGGAGGCTAATGGAAAGGGAAGCCTTCCCATTTTTGCCTCTAGTAAGTGTGCTGTGGTAATGAGCCTGGTGGCTCCAGTTGTAGCGAGAAGCTCAGTGCCGTGAGAGCAGGTCTTTAATCCACATGAAGAGGTGTTTCATAAGCCATACGAGATGCCCTGATTTGAATATTAATACCCAGAATGCTTATTCAGCTCACAGCCATTGTGCAGAGATGCTGTGTCTCTGTGGAGCCAGACCCAGCCTGCGGGTGTTCCAGTTTTGGTTGTTGTTTTTTTTTTCTTTTCTTGCAAAGACAGTGTCAGGTTGTTCTGTATTCTTAATTCAGCAGTATTATTCAGCCAAGAAGCCTCTGAAGCCATTTTATCCATGTTATATAATGTTAAATGATTTTGGATTTAATGAACATGCAGAGACTATAGGACAGTGGGTTTGGTCTACATAGCCAAGTGGCCTGCTAGCGGTGTACTTCATAAAGTTACTTATACTTCTACAGGGCAACACCTTCTAAATTAAAACAGGAGGTAGTGACTGTGCCAGTGAGCCTTCGTAGTTTTGAAGGCCTTCAGCACAAACCAAGGATGAATATTTAGTGTGAACTGAAGTGAAATTCTAGCAGACAATTGCTAACTAGAGACGGTGCTTCTGGGTGAAGGCCATCTCCCTTGCCCTTCACTTCTGTGGCCATATGGGCTATGTGCATGTAGGGTGAACCTGCATTACTCTGCCAGAGCTGGTTTTCCTCAGCACTGGGGTTTGAGGCACCTCTATTTTCAGTGCAGGACTGGGTTGTGACCCAGCCTGAGGTGGATACCAGTGTTCTCACTGGCGATGGAACAATAAGCATGGATCAGATGAGGATGCACTCAAAGGACTTGTGTTTCCAGACTGCTACTTAGTCCCACCAGAGGGTGGCCAAGCTACTTCAGGGCAGCATGAGACAAAATCAAGGGCTCTGATTTCTGTCAGAGATTTTTTTGAGGGTTGCACAGATGGGAATGGCTTTATCTTGATTTCAAATGGTTTGCTTGGTTCTGATAACTCAGTTACTAGAAAGAGATAGTTAAGAAGAAGATGCTCTGTAATGAGGAAGAAGAGTGTGAAGTGTTGGAGGGATGGATGGGTGAGGAAATCAAGCCAGGTATAACAAACAGCCCTAGGATGCGGGAAGGCTTCCTTCCTTGGGAAACACAAAACTTGAGTCTTGGAAGCTTCTTTAGATGAAGTGTGGCTGGGCCTGAATCAGGAAGTGGCAGAGCCTTCTGTGAAGTGACGAATCTGAGGAGAGGGATTTGTGTTTCCTCCTTCAAGGAGGCATGGAAAGTTGTATGAGGGTGATTTACATGTTTAAGCAAGGTTTTGGCATTTGTGCTCAGCCTTGTGGTTCATTTCCTCATTCGCTCAAACGTACAAAGAGTGAACAAATGTTTGGTAAACAGGAACCTAAGGTTTCAACGATGAAAAGCTTTCACCCTCACCCACAGAGCTTCTTGCAGCACTGGAAATGTTTTCCAGACAGTGATGTGTTGTCTCATGCGTGATGTGCTGTGCTGCATGGCTCCAGCCCTCACCCCACAGCACTGTGTCCCCTTTCTGCAGAGCCCCATACTAAAAGCCTGGTGTACAGTGTGCCCTTTGCTGCTAAGGCCTGGATTAAGGAGAGAAGCTGATGGCAAGGCAGCCTCTCCAGGTCAGCCTCTGTGAGTGCTGGCAAGGGCAGAGCTGGGAAACTTGCACAGCTGCTTCCTGGGCTTGGTTCAGTCTATGAATAACTGGAGAGCTTTCCAATCAGTGGGACTGTTGGGCCAGGTATTTGCAAGCACTTTATTTGGTGGTTTCTTTTTAGTGTGGTTGCTGGACAGGGAGGACAAAATAAAGAGAGGAACCTTTCATGCCTGAGCGTTTTGCAGCATCCGGTGTTTTCATGAAACAACAAAGGACTTTAAAGAAGGAAGAACAAGCGCTTGGTTTATAGGCATTTAAATGGACAAAACAAAGAAGGGGCTGTGCTGTTCAGTCATCTCTCAGAGTCAGGGATTCCAGAAGGATGGATTCACAGGACCTCAAGGCTGGAGCCCGTTCAGTCCACCTTTGCTTGTGCTGCCCTTGGGGCTAGCAGAGCTGGCACTGTATGGACAGTATTCAGCTCAGCCTTGCTGTTCATATTAGAAATCCTCTCAGGGAGATGACTGCAGATGTCTGGGCTTTCACCCTGAGCCAAGATGCATGGGAATCTGGGAGGCAGGGTTCTGCAGTCTGTGCTCTGGCTTGAACTGCAGGGCCATGGGGCCTTGGTTCAGGTCTTTGTGCAAGTATATAGTGAGAAGCAGCACTGAAACAGATCTGTTGGCAAGAGGAGGGAGGCTGCTGCTCCCACAGTTAGTCCTTGTGCTTTTTAAAGAGCACTGTGTTGTAACAGTGGAGCTGGGAAGGAAAGGGTGGTGGTAGTGTGCTGCTTAATCAGCCTTGCTCATCTCTCCTCAGTGCCCAAGACAACCAAAGCGCAAAATGAAAGCAATTGTGCAGCAAAAAATGTAATGCTGGGAGTTCTCTTCGTGACCTGAAACTAGTGTCCCTGAACACGGCTCCTGGGCTTGCAGGGACAGCAAGGTGGGCTATCATGACTGTTTGCCCATTGTGCCTTATCCTTTGGGCCACAGGAAGCCACAGCTGCAGCCACAGAATTACGTGTAACCAAGGAATAGGTGATCCATAGCAAAGTGAAGTTTTTCTGTCTCATTAAGGCTTCCCTGATTCCTGCTTTCTCCTCTCTGCTGGAGTCTGGTATCATTTGGGAAGGAAGGCTGGAGGAGATAGAACTGATAAATGAGTTATTGCTCATGTTTTCTAGTCACCCAGGGCCTTTGGACCCTTTGCCGAAGTGTATCATTTACAAATGTGATGCTTCAGGCATAACCAGTGAGCAACATGGGGCCTCTATACCTGCAGCACATGCTTCCACCAGGTGGGCTCAGTGTGTCCCACAGCCTCCCCTTACCCTGGGGTTGTTCTCATGTGCATGGCACAGCGAGGTGCCAGGCAAGTGCTTTTCTTCCGTGTGAAGAGATTGCTCATTTCTGGGCTGTCTGAAGGCTCCAGGTTTCAGACCCTGAGGTAAGAGGCTTGGCTGTGTGCACCACTCTCCCCATCTGACCTGAAGCATGGCAAGATCACTTCCAATTAACCTGAAAGGAAAACTGAGGCCTAAGAATATTATAGAAGTCTTTGGAAGGGTGAAGACTGAATCAAGTGTTAATGTTTTATTATCTAGCTTTCTTAGCAAGCTCTCTCCTCACTGAGCTCCAGTAAAATTTTGAAGTCATGCTTTAGGTGTGGAAGAGACCTCATAAATTCTAGTACTTACAGAATCTCTGAAAAATATTTTCTCTTTGAGAATGTCTTTGTTGAGACCAAATGAAGAGCATCTGAGGAGCTTTCAGGGCAAAGGTGGAGAGATAGTCTAAGCAGTCTCAGTGGTTTTCATTATATGAGAATTATATGTTGTACAAGGATATTTTTTCCAAAAGTCTCAATTAAAAGTTTCCACATTACATAAGTGACTTAAAGCTTAGGACTGAGGAAACTAAAACATGTTTTGGCTGTGCTACCTTGCCTGGACAGACACCTACAAGCCATGCTACCTGATATGACTGCACTGCAGGAGTGGCAGGGCAAGGCACTGTGCCAGGTCTAGGCTCTGAGCCCTGTGTGCTGGTGGGGATTCCCACCAAGTGACTTCTGCTGAGTACATATGAATTGTCTGCAGTGCTGGTTTTGTGAAAAATCTAAACTTGCTCCTGTTGGTTTCCTTTTCTAGGCAGTCACACAGGTCTGTTGGGCTTACATAGAATTTAAGTAGAGTGTAAGCGAGTTTTGGATGTGTATCCTACACAACTGTATCATGACCTGGAAAACACATACAGATGTGTTCCCTTCTAGTCAAATTCCTATGGTGAATGCCACATGTTCCTGTTCAGCAGTATCATGTACTCAATTATCAGCTGAAAGGATTCCTAAGAAGCTGTGGGATTGATGGGAGGTGACCAGAAGGTCAGTATGGTCTCCCAGGTTAGTATGGGTGGGGATAACTGCAAGTATCAGCAACACTATCCCAGATTTGAGGATATGCTGGCTCTGTCAGGTGAGTCCCATCAGGCTAGGTAGTACTTCCTATGTCCTGTCCAGGATGAGCTGGAGTTTGTGTGGGCTTTGACACTAGGCATTTTAGAGCATCTGCTTATCTAAAAGCCCTGGTCAGAAAGTAGACGAAATTTCCAGACCTCCCAGTGAATATTTTTGATGGCTAAGTTTCTGTGGATCATATCTTTAATGTTATCCTGAAATATATTTTGGTGTGGTTTAAGTGCGTTATCACTCAGAGACAACACAAAGTGCCTCAGGCCGTAGGCAGAGGGCCAGATCTTGTCCATGGGATGAACATTTGCGGTTCCTCTTGACTCCCCAGTATCTGAAGGTCAAGTCTGACCCACAGTCTCCTACAAAGCTGAAAAGATAAGAGGGCCAAAGATGTAGTAAGTGGGCAAAGGTAGTTATCAGTAGTTTCCAGTTGCTTTGTTCTGGGGGGGGGGGGAGGGGTTGGGGAACAATGTACGTAAGAGGAGACAGATGGATAAGACTCAGCTTGGTTTCTAGCTGCTGGAGTGTTAAGGCATTCTGTTATCTTGCCTTAAGTGGCTTTGAACTCCTACATAGCTCTTTTTGTTAAGGCCGGGTACAGTTGTGCCCTTGACTGACTGTATGTTGCTTCTGCTGACTTAGGCAAGTCTGTCTTGCAAGCAGGTTGTTCTGCAGTGAGGTTAAGGGGCATTCAGGTGCTCTGTCCCTGGTCTGCAAAGACCTCTCTGTATGTAGTCCTTCATGCAGACATCAGTGAGTCAGCAGTACTCATTGCTGTCTGCAAAACAGTGATGCCAAGAAGGCAAACACCTTAAGAAACTCACTCTTATGTGCAGACATTATAAATGAAAAGAGCATGCTAAGCCTTTGGGCATTCTACAAGGGATATCCAGGGTGCTGGTCTTTGAGCAAGTGCTGAAGATTTTGGGGTTTGGTGTGATAACGTGACCTGTGTTCTTCATCCTTATGCTTTCTGCATACAGAAAGATGAAGGGATTCCTAGACACTGGGAGGAAAACAGCTAAGCCCACCTGAATGAAGAGCAGGCATCCTAAGAGAGCTGACCTTTGGCTGTTCAAGATCTCCCATGGTGGACCCCTTATGAAACTGTTCCTGCTCCTTACAGGGGTGTTGAATTTATCCATGCCCTCCTGTGCAGGGACTGATGAAATCTCTCACAAAATGGAAACAAACCTGGTATTTTCCTCTCTTTAATTGTGTCTTTCCAATCTCTTCTGTCCTTGCCAGGTCAGAGCAGGGTGTTAGGTGGCAGGGACACATGGTGAGCACACACAGGTGTTGCACAACCTGCTTTGTGTTGCTGCACCTGCTCTGCCAGGTTTCTGAGCTCCAGTAGGAGATAGTTACCATTTCTGAAGGAAACCAAAACAAAAATGCAGAATTCACATGCTTATCTTGCTTATCTCCAGACCCCAGCCTCCAAACGGTTGCTCTGCCCTAGCAGACAGCCCCTTCTGCCTTGGGCTGAGCTTGGTGCAGTCTGTAGTATGGGGGAGGTTAGCAGCCTGGAGCAGCAGGCAGAAAAAGCGGAAAGGGTTTGCATTTAGATTGAAGCATGGAGTGAGCACTGCTGTCTAGAAAGGGACAGGCTCATAAGCCCCATCCTGAGGGAAGCCTCCTGGGCAGTTCAAGAGAATGCAAAATAAATTACTATAAAGTCTACAATACTTTAAAATAAATAATAATAATAAAGGCTGAATGTTTTTTTGGGGGGTAGAATTTCTGAGTTAGCAATAATTTCCTCTTAAATTGGATGGAGTGACATGGAAAAAGACAGCCTCTCCTACAGGGTTTTCATTTAAACTCCAAAAGGCTTCCACAGAAGGGTAGAGGCCAAAGCTACACAGGGCACTGTGCAGCTGGCCTGTCCTTGTTTCCCTTTGGTGCATGCTCTTGATGTGGGGCTGTTCCAAGGCAGGGTCTCCCTGCTGCATGCCCAGTGGTTGAATCTCAAGGGTACTTTCCCACTGGGTGCTGAGCTAAGCCTCCACATTGTTCCACGCAGGGACCCCAAGTAATCTCCCAAATAACAGTGGATGCTATGAAGCTGTTACTAACTGGATTTGCTCTTTGCAGACAGCCCTTTTTCTCTGGGTGCCAGAATGCTGCTTTGTGGCAGCGAATAACCCAGGCCAGAAGTGAGCTGCTGATTTATAAAGGAAAGGCTTTGTATCTGTGGCCTTAAGTGCCTGCCTTGCCAACTTGTCTTTCTCCCTGACCTCTCTTCTGATCCCCTTGTCTCTCACATTCTGGGCATTTCCAGCTACCTCCGAGCAAGGCATTAATGTAGATAAATATTACTGCTAGGAAGTAATGGCCAAATATTCTCTGCATCATCTAAATGCGCTGGTTGGGGGGTGATTTTTCATTTCATACATCATTTGCTATTTCAGCATGTGGCAATTCTGCAAAATGAGGCAGGAGAATTGAAAAGCTGAAGAGCTCATCCTTTGCTCCCACTGTTCCCACGCCATGAGCACCAGCATGTGGTAGTTACTGAATAGCAATGGGACAAGCTTGCATGGATCTTGCTCTGACCTCATGATAGCCACGTTGGGCTCCTTCTTTCTCTTCATCCTTCTGCCTCTTTGTTTTCTTCTGTCATCTTGAGCACATCTGTGAGGGTTAACCTACTTTCCCACCCACCCCTAAAACTCCATCTCACCGTGCTCTGTATTTTTCAGTATAATTGGTCCCAGCATATCAAACACCACTAGCCCTCTCCCCTAGCTCCTATAACCAGTGAAATAATCTTTCCCACCTGGGCCACTCCTGTGGTTTCATATCACTTAATCCTCCCCCGTGGGCTGAAGAAGAGTTTAAGGTAACATCTGCTCAGCTTTATATTAGTTGTGTTCATACTGACAGTCCCTCGGTTCTCATTGCCAAGCAAGTAAGGGGAACGTCTCTGTGAGAGTCCCACATTTTCTGGGAGATAACAAATTCTACTGGGCTAACCCTGCTATTAGAGGCCTCATTAAAATCAAGGATGTAAGTTCAGTAAATTTACTCTCCCAGCCTGCTGTGCTTATTCCGCTTGCCTATTTTCCTTCTGTGTTTCTTCCTGGATTAATTTTCTCCCCGTCACTGATGGGCTGAGAGTGAGGAGCTGGGCCCCTTCCCCCATGGCACAAGCTGCAAGCTCACATCTCCCTGCATCTGGTAGTAACTGCCTGTTGGCCTTGCTGCTGAGCCTCGTGCCAAGTCTTCTGCTGGAGAGAGCTACCTAATTGCTGCTCCTCAAAGACAAGGAGCATCATGCGGAGGTGCCCCCCAACACCTCCTAAAAGCTGTGGGCAAGAGGGGTCTGCAAAGTGTTTAAGAGACCTGCTGATCTCAGGGACATATTTGAAGGTCATCATCTTTCCAATCACACTGTAGGTTCGGGGGGAAACTACAGGGTGTCTTTCTGAAGATCTCTACTCTTTGTGATGTCCTATGCCAGGTGAACTCATTCATCTTAACAGCATGCTGCTGCACTCCTTGAAGTGAGCCATCAATTGATTTTCGGTGACTTCTTAATGTGTTTGTTCCTGTCTTTTTTTTTTTTTCCCTGAGCAACGGCACAGGCGCTGCTGCATTTGGCAGAAGAACAAAGTCTTATTGTGTAGGCTTTGAACATTCCAGCATCAGCTGGGACAAATGTGATTGCACTCCTCCATCTCCAAAGCCAACTGGACAAAGAGTGTAAAAGTTCAAAATCCCAAGTAAGTAAAAAATAAAATGCCCTCACCTTTATCTTGTCTCTAGAGGAGTCTGTTGAGCCCAGTTTTTCATCTTCCTTTCTTTTTGTTAGGAATACCTCTTCAGAGACCTGAAAATAGCATCTCCTCTTCTCTTGATTTATCCCCTTTGGACTGACCCAGCTCACCATATCCATTTGGTTATGCAGCTCAGCCATCAGCATGTGTCTACCCACCGCTGGATGCTCTGCTTGCTGCTGCATCCTGCTTGGGGACAGCCGCAGGCAGGGTTTGGGGTCACACAGGATTGGTTTTGGAGTAGTCACACAGAGCAAACCTGCTATTAAATTTTTTCACAGCCAAGTGGTGGAAATAGCCTTCCCCCAGGCTCTTGTCCATCAGGTTGCAAATGCCGAGGCAGGTGCTGGGGTTGATGCCTTGGCTCTTGCACAGCTCCATCCTGGCTCACAAGCCCAGGAGAATGGGCTGATCCTTGTCTTGCTGCAGGGCTATTTTCTGCAGTTTATTTTCTCTTGTTCTTTCTCTGCCAGTTTTAGCTACAAGGTGCTGCTTGCTGCCTCCTCAGGAAACTGTCGGGTGACTTGCTATTAAAAGTGCTCAGGAATCCTGCCCTGAATTTTAGCTGCCTTTTTATTTTTTTTTTATTTTTTCTTATTAATTTTACACTGGTTTGAATACTACCTTTTTCATGCAAGGAAAGCCCGCTTATCTCAATATCTTTGGGATGTTTTGGACTATAATGTTTTCCTCTTGGCTGTCCTTGGTAAAGCTGATGGATAAACGGGCATATTAATTTGAAACTGGCTTTTAACCAATGGAAACAAGCAATGTTAGGATAAAGTATCTTACATCAATACAGAGCTTGATTTTAGTGTCACAAATGTACCTGGAAGAAAGGGCACCTTTTCTGACATGTTTATCTACACTTCAGAAGTGTGACATGGTGTTACTTTACCACTGTGTACTTGTATAATTTTTTTCTCCCCTAAGCCAGTTTTCTCCTTCAGTCTGACGGCCGCTCTGGACGGGAAGTATCCAGAAGGAAAGATTGCACAAGAGTGATGAGATGGTTGCTTGTGTCTCTGCCCTGGGATATATCACACAGCCCAAAATTGTCCTGAAACTTTTTCTGTTGACGTGATAAATTGTAAACTCATGTCCAATTTCCTGTGTGCTAACCCTGCAAAGTCTTACACTGCATTTGGGTCTCCTCCTCCCATAGGGTGTCTTAATTTTGGAATATGTCCTCCCTGGACATATTAGTCTTTGTGTCCTTCAATGTAGGTCATTTTCTCCCCAGGCCCCATATCTTTCTTTTATTTATTTATTATTTTTGTCCTTTTGTGTTATATTCTGCTCCTTGTCAGTGATTGCATCTCCTCCCCAGTGTAGTATCAATTGCAGTATTAATAAATGCACTGTCTAATGCTTTTTCTAGATCATTAAAGAAGATGGTAAATAAAACTTAGGCTAACACCAGTTTCTAGTAATAACCCTACTGGATGTCTCCCTGCAATGTGACAGTTTGTTGTTGATCGCTATTCATCACTGAGCCTGAATGTCAGTGTCCCTGTGTGGGGTAATTTATATTCATTTAATAATAATTCATCACAGAATCAGAGAAAAACGTGGCTAGGAAGGACCTCAAGAGGTTGGTTTCAGAAATATTCCTGACGTTTTCAGCCTGCTATTAAATGCCTGTAAGGAGACAGCTCTCACATCTTTCCCAGGCAGTTATTGTTCATGCACTTTGGCCTTCCCCAAGCATCTAACCTTAATCTCTCATGCTGCAACTCAAGCCTGTTGTTTCTTGCTTCCCTCAGAGTGCATATATTTGGAGAACATCTTATTCCCACTTTTTCTGGAGAAATGTTCATTGTTGAATGTTATGTTCCCCCAATCTCCTTGCTGTGGGTAAACAACATCTGTAGAATAAACCCTTCATCATAAGTCCTATTCCCTAGACATCTGATCCTACTTCTGGGTTCTCCTGAGAAGATAAAGATTGCTTCAGTGCTGGGTAAAGCTGAAGGCTCAGCTGTGTGCTTCACAGACTCAGCTCCTCTCAGTACTCCCTGGTATAGTGATATCTGTGTGTGTGACAAAATGGCCTTTTTTGTTGTTGTTGTTTATTTCAGGTTTCTGAGTTGCTGTACTGCTCCACATCTGCCCAACAGGTTGTCTCATTTTGTCCTACTGCAGCTGATTGTACCTATGTCTAAGCACAGTTTGCTTCCCTTCTTATTGAATTACATCCTGTTTTTTCAGACCTTTCATCTGTCATATCAAGATAATTTTTAATTCTAATCCTGTTCTCTCACATCTTTGTAGCTCATCTCAGCTTGGTGCCATCTGCATACCTAATAAGGATGCTTGTTATTCTATCATCCAGTGGTTAATAAAAACGGGAGCAGGCTGGATCCCTGTTGAACCCTACCTATCCTTATGTTTTGCCAATGATGCCTTCTTTCTGAGTACAGTTTTCCTACCAGCTTTGCCTTCTGCCCTCAGAAGGACTTCGAAGTCGCGTTTCCTTGGCTCCCTTCTGGTAATGTGATGTGAGGCAGTACCAATGCCCCAACCAAAGTCAACATGTAAGACTTCTGTTTTGCCTCTATCTGCAAGCCCTGTTGCACGATGAAATTAGGTCAATTTGATATGATTTGCTCCTGGCAAATCAGCACTGGCTGTTCCTCTCCTCTTTGTTGTTTCCAAGGTGCTGATGATTAGTTAGCTTAATTATTTGTTCCAGTGCGTTTCCAGGAACTGAAATTGAGCTGACTGGCCATAATAACTGCTTTGCTCCTCATTTCCCCTTTCTGCAGCCAGACAGGGAGCTTTTCTATAAGGAGCCCTGTGACTCATGAAGGTCCCTCCTAGGCCAGCCCCTTCTCATGGGTCCTCTGTGGTGGAGCCAAAGCAATACTTTTCTTACCCATTCTTTGGCTGCTGCTTTAGAGCTAGAATACTCTTCTGCTAATCCTCCTGTTCTATGCTACTTATGCCTCCTTTCCGTGCCTTTCTCAACTTTATCCCTACTTGTATCTGCCAAACTTTTGTGCCCATCCTTAGTCATTTGCACATCTCGATTTTCTGTTGGCTTCCTCCTTGTCTGTGGGGCCACTGCAGATTTAATGACTTGGCAAGCTGACCTTGAACTGTTTATTAACCTTCCTTTGCATTGGTACGACTTCATGCTTTTGCCATTGTGGTGGTTTTTTCTGCAAAAAATCCCAGCACTGTCTTGGAACTCATTTCCCTGAGATCTCTCTTACCAGTCTGCTGGGTTATGTGGGAATATCCATGGTGCTCAGCAAATCCTCTTAATGGCAAAGTGTAGAAAACAAGACTTTCAATGAAATTGTGGGCTTCACCCACTTCCAAATAGACTTTCCTGACCTGTGTATGCTTCTTGTTTTCTCTTTGTCTCCTAGCAGAATTAACTACCACAAGCCAAATTCTGACCTCATTTACACCAGTAAAATCTGAGTCTGTTCCAGAAAACTGCTAAAGTTGTTTTGGGCTTACAGCAATGAAAATGAGAGCGGAATCTGCCTCATTAATTCCCCCAATCCACAGAAAGCAAATGAATCCAAGAGGAAATAGGTCTTCAGAAGGGAGCCCTGGAAAGAATTAGTGACAGACTTAATGGGATTATGGGGGAAAAATGCTTTAACAAATCCAAATCAATCCTCTCTTCAAAACACTCATGGTGCCAGAATAAATAAAAACACTGTTTTGGGAATGAAAAGGTTAAAAAGCTATGAAAACAAAATCTCTCAGCCTGTTCTAATGATGGCAGTCCCATTGCAGAACGAGTGCAACCCAGAAAGGCTGAGTCAGCAATACCCAACCTGATGCTTTGTGTTGGTCTATGGGACTTGGGGGGAAGAAACTCAAATTTCTCGCTTTAACCATGAGGTCCTTTTGCAATTTCAGGTTTGATAAAAGACATTTGGAGATCAGTCAGCATTACAAGCAGGGATGGATGGACAGGTCTGGCAGCCAGAAGCCTTTCTCCTTGTCACCTAGCCAGTTGGACATTCTTCCTCCAGTGCTATTCCTCCAGTCTGTGTTTCAGCTTTTTATTCTCCTGTTAATTACCATCTTCTTGCTATTCTTCACCACCTCAATACTGTGTGTGGCACCAGAGCTGGATTTGCCACAAGTATGAGTAAAAGACCCTGCTTCTGTGGTGTTACAGGATGTTTCAGGAGCTGCATGTTGATGGCCTGCCTTTGTGCAGCCAAGTGGAAGGGGAAAATATTCTGAGCAACTGGCAGGAGCCAGCCTCTTCCAGCCAGGCAGGCACACTTGTGTGCTGGTAGAAAGAAAACCAGGAAGGAGCATAAGGCCCATCCTTTGCCTATTTGTAACAGCTGGAGGCAAGGTGAACTGTTACCCATACATATGCTCTGCCTTCTTTTATCTTCCCCCATCAAGGTAGCTTTCTGCATTTTCCCTGATACCCCAGTCAACCTGAAGTAAAAGCTAGGATGAAGTAATTAGAGCATGATCTCTTCTGTTTATATCCAAGAGCACACTGTTACCAAAGGCAGTCCTCCACTGAGGATGCTGATTTTCTATTCTAATAGTTTGATGATCTTTGGGGAAGTGCTGGGCTTTATGCACAGACCCCCAAGTTCCAAGATAAGCTGGGCTAAACAAAAACATTCTGAGGGGAAATGCAAGAGTGTGTGAGGTCTACAAAGCCCTTCCTATGGTGAGATACTTGAGGGCACTGGCGTTTTTTATGTAATTTAAGAGTTATAAGGTTGCTTAATATCAGCAAAAAGCTGTGGTAGGAAAGAGATTTCTAACTGGGGACTTCAATTAAGAGAAAAACATACTGAGCAATTCAGTGGCTAGAAGCAGAGAAAGACATGTGCAGACCAGAAAAAAGTTGCACCTCTTGTATAAGAATAGCTGACCAAAGAAATGACTTTTTCCAACATCCTGGTAGACCCTCCAGAACTTTCAGTGTTCCAGCCAAGAAGAGGTGGCTTTCTAAAAGATATATGGCAGCTCAAAGGGAAGTCCTCAGTCTGCTTCAGAAACGAGCGGGCAAGGTTCCCTGAATCCCTTACACAATAGGTTACACTTGATGATTGTAAAGGTCTCTGCTGACCTTAAACAATGAATTCCTGACATTCAGCTGTTCTCAAGTGTAGCATTTTATTGAATAGCAGTTTGGGATCAAAAATAGCTGTAATCAGTGAATTAAGCAGGAAAATTAGCAATGTAGTTTCTTCAGCACCCCTTGTGCTCCTTAATTTGATAGTTCTTTATGTTACGTCCTTACATTTTTAGTGTGCTTCAGGACTGTGTGTTGGGCACAGAATCACGTTACGGGGTAATTGGGAGGCAGCTGGGCAGTTTTGGCAGCTGAGAAGGGGACAACAAGCACTCTTGGCTCTTTGGGAGGCACTGTGGATTTGTGGGAGAAGTACGTTGATTGAATGCTAAGATCATCAAAAGTGGAAGTCAGAAGGATTGACAATAATGTTTGTCTCATCTTTAGGTTAACCACTTCCAGAAGAGAAGAACAGCATACAGTGAAATAGGAGCTATTGTTTGGCCTGCAGACTGGTGATCTCTCAAATCTCACAGCAAAATGTTTTTTTTCAGCGCAGCTTGATTAGTTTAAACTCAAAGTATAGTTGTTATTTGCGATGATGTTATTTACGGTGGTCCAAAGCCAAATACTTGAGGAAAACCCTGCTGTTGCAGGGCATGGCTCTTGCTTGGTTTGTGTGTGCTGTGGAGGTTTGCATTGGTCTAGAACCAGTGACCACATCCTTAGTAATGCACAGCTGAGACAGACTTTGCTTCACTTGCCACAGTTATTCTGTCTTTGGATACTTGCTTTCCTGTGCAAATCCCAGAAACTGCTTTTCTGCTCTTCATTGTCTGTGAAAGATTAAACCTTGCAACCAGCCAGTGCACAAGCATGGTTTAAGGGAGGGACAGGAGTGAAGCTGAGGCTGGCAAGGCAGAGCAGGTTTGGTTATCAGCTGCTGTGAAAGGGATGGGGCCTGGACAGATAAGATGCCTCTCACTAGCATTTTCGTTCAGATGAAAATAACAGTTGTCCTGGTTGCACCAGATAGTTGCAGTTTGAGGCACAGGGTGTGACAAACTGGTCTCCCCTTGGGGGGCACTGTGCTGGGAGAGAAGATCCCCATGAGAACCTGAGGTACTCCAGATAGCAGTGGATGCTCAGGCTGTGACCCTGAGTGGGAGCCACCTGCAAGTAAAACCTACTGCGGGCTCGCCAGTGTTGCTCTTATGCTTCTCTATTTGCTGACATAGACATAGCCTCTACCCTCTGTGACTGTGTCACAGTCAAAACACTCTACTATCACTTATTTGTCAAGATCATAAATGATTAAGTTAATTTATATTTCAAAGGAGCCCTCCAAAGGAACTGTCTTTGTCATGATGTGATTATCAAGAAGGCCAAAGTCTTTAGTCTCTGCCCTCTGACTTCTTGAGGACGGGAGGCTGCCTCTCCACTGAGAACCAACTCATTCCTTTTCTCTCAAGATTTCTTATTTAATATCCTTGCACTGAGCCCAGACTGCGCTAATTTGTTACTAACTGGTGAGAATTAATGCAAAGGAAATATAAAGCTGTGAGGTTACACAACAGTCCTGGGCTTGGTTGTCAGAAGCCACTGTAACCTTTCATTCTCCCCAGTCAGTATTGCCACAGCTGTGATTTCCAAGGTGAGACGTGAACTTCCAGGAGATCTGAAGGCTCAGCAGTAATACAAAAGATCTGCAGTCCCTATGTATTGTGCTGTAATTACTTTATTTAGGTCCATTTTGTTTTATTGATCTTTGGTTCCTCCTTGTCATCTTAGTTTTAATTCTCTCTTCCACATTCCCTTGTCCCTTGCCTGTAGAGGCAACCTGGAGGATTTCCAGCCACCAGGGCCAAAGTTTCACCAGCAATGCCTGGTGGAACCATGCTGCAGGTCACTGCATATCAAATGGAGATGGTCCAGCTCAGGTGAGTGCATGCGTATTCTGAGGTGGGTACTGATGCTCTCTGCCACTGTGTGACTGCAGTTATGTCCTGGTCACTCAGCATTACTTAAGATCCTACATCACTTTTCACGTTGTTAGCATCTTTCGCTACTATTAGGCAATCATGCATTTAATTCCCTGAGCTTTACATATCTCTTTGATTAACTGATGGCTTTTTAAGGTGCTAAATATTATTAGAGGCTGACTGTCCCAGCCTGTGCCGATGATGGTCAAATTGAATCCTATTTTATGTGTAATTTCTCAATCAGAGAACAAAGAGCTTTGGCAATCTGGATCAAAGGCACCAAGTACAAGTCATTATTATTGTTGGAATAGTGAAGTGAGCTCCTGGAAAAATCGTGTTGACTTCTCCTTTGTAGGATGCCTGCACTGTGGAGCCTTTGATGTCTAATGGTCTGGCACCATAACTCGTGTAGATATAGCACTGCCTATAAACAGAAAGAGGTAATGAATGAGTATATCATTATTTATTACTTTTAAGACTTCAGAACACAACTCAGAAATCCCATGTGCACGAAGCAATCCGTATAAGACAAAAGATATTAGAAAGTGAGTGATAAGCGAGCCTTTCATTTGATCTAGCAAAAAAAAAAAAACACAACACCACAAAGCTCTTCTTCCTGGTACAGATGGACATCCCATCAGGAAGATGAGATATTTTCACTCTAGGTCTTTAAAACTGGTGTTGCTGGAAGATCAGACTGTTGTTCTTTGTGTTGTTTTTCCTGAACTCTGTGCTCCCCAAACTACTCTGAAAGCAGCGAATATATTCCCATGGCAACAGAAGCACAGAGCCTGGGAACTGATCTCAGCAGGGCTCCTCCCCTGGCAATTCCCAGCCCGTGTAAATCAAGCATCTCTTGTGCTGGCACAGGTAGCTGCTGAGGAAGGCATCGTTTTGGGGTTGAGTTTCAGGAAGCAGGATACACAGTCCTAATGAGCCATATCTCATTCTGTCTCTGATTTGCTAAGTCTGTAAAACTGTAAGTGCTGTAAAATAGATGGGAGGGGGAGAGTGGCAAGGAATGCTTTTGTGTTGTCTTCGTCTACCTGTACATGGGGAAAACCCAGGACCAGGGTGACATGGGTGGGTGCTGCCTGCAGGTTGAACAGCCTGCAGCCAGACTCACACTTGTGAGCAGTGCCATGATGCTAGTGGAAAACATCACATAAAGGAGAAAGCCAGCACCAGTAGCAGGGCCAGGGGAAAGCCCCTGGCTGCTGGGAAGAGTCACTTAGCCTGGAGTGACAAGGCATACTGGATCCCATTCTTGTATCATTGCTTGTGGAGTAGAGGCTGTGTGTCAGCAGTCCTACAGTTAGTGCATGTGCATTAGGGGCCCACTTGCTGAAGCCCTATGGGATGGGGGCTTGCATCTGCAGAAAGGTGCCAGCAGCAAAAACCTACTGCATTATCCCTGTTGTTAGCTTTGCTTCCCTAACCTCTGTTCAGCCACTGTTTCATTCTGGAAGCGCTTTAAGCCCCTCCATCAGTAGAGGTTTGCTTGGAAGATGATGGATTCCCATGGGACTGCGATCCAGGTTGGGGGTATAGCCAGAGTACCTCTAACCAGGTCCTGCCACCCCTCTCCTCCTCTGTGACAGCTCAGACTGTGCTCATCAGGAAAGGGAAAGTTGGTGAGGAAAACACTGGGAAACTTCTAGAGGTGCTAATTAAGCAACTTTAGGTTATAAACATCTTTAATTGGACTAATTTTTGGTGTCACATATTGCCTCTTGATGAGAAGAGTCCTAAAATTAAAGCTGTTTTAATCTGTCTCCTGTTTCTCCTCTCTTCTGTTTGTCTTTCTGGTTGCAAAGCAACAAAAATAAATAAATAAATAATCACTAATGCTTCTTAGGCTTTAGTGACTGCTATTTTGAAGGCGTTAAATTTGATTTACTTCAAATCTGACCCAGAACTTCACGCTGAGACCAGACTACCTTTATCAATGCTGTAGCTACCGTCCTATTTTTGCATGTAGATTTTTAGGAACAGATGAAAATCAGGCTGGTAAAAGATGTAGCTCACCCCCACCTTAACTATGATAGCAGTGTCCTTTATTTTAACCTTTGACCAGGGATGCTGAAGGACATCACTGTCTTCTTGTGACAAATGGAACGTCATCCTCCCTCCTTCTTTTTTTCTTTCTTTTTTTTTACTAAATGTTTCTTAAATGACAGAGTTGGTCTTGTATTGAATTACAAGATCCAAACACCACCCATTTTCCCTTTGTGGCCCTTCATCACTGTCATGGGCCAGCTGATATTCTCCAGCCTCTATGGGAGCTGGCGTTGCAGTCCACACCAGGCAGGTCATGCCCTGCTCTGCCCAGGGAATCACTGAAGATGTCAGGTTTCTGAGTTCCTTGTTTGAACTGGTTACAACTTCAGGAGTACCTGCTGGTGTATCTCTTGTGCGTGACCAGTTTTAAATCCATGCCTCAAAATTAGCGGCTTGGTTTGATTTGCAAGCCCTGCTCACAGGCAGCAGAGCCTGCAGCCTCTCCACACACATAAAGGAACGCATCTCCTTGTGGCAGACGATTTGCAATGAAATCTCCTGGAACTGCTCCAGTTCTGTATGCTCTGCAGAAAGCCCATGTTTGGGTAGCTTTGTGCTGGGCCTGCTCCCCCCAGCCCGCTGTGCCCTCTGGGCTGCAGCCAGGAGGAGAGGCAGCCCCTCTAAGGGAGCCGATCCAAAATGGCTGCCTGAGTGCATCCCGGCCCTGCGACAACAGCCCAGCCCTTACAGCAGAGCTTGGGCCTTGTGAGCCTGCAGGAAAACATTGCCTAAATCTGGGGGGAAATCCTGAAAAGCCCTTTGTGGGGAGTGTATTTTTGCAACAGCCCGTTTCCTCCTTCCCTGTCCTTCCTTTCCCCACCGCTTTGTCTGCTAAATAAAACAACCTACATTTTTGACCTGAATTACTTTAAGTGTCCCTGAAGGTATGTACAGCTAGTAGGACTGTGGGAAGGTTTTCTTCTCTAGTGAGGTTAGATAGCTCTGTTAGAGATGGGTGTTGGGCTTGATCCCCCTATATGAGTGCTGTATTTATGTTTTGGTGTACAATCAGCATTTGCATTTCTGTAGCACTGTCTGTGGCAGAGAAGCTTGGTCTGCTTTATGAACAGGTGCTGTCCCCGCGGGGAAAATCTCTCCCCATTTCAGCAGGTGAGACACAGAGAAAGCTGCAACCCAAATCTATGCCTCTGCCCTCACCTCTCTGTTGCAGGGGCTTGGGGTACCAGGATCCACCCCCTCCCTGGAACGGTCTGTTTGTCAGCCCTGAGCATGCTCATGCTCTTACTGTACGTTCTGAGTGAGGGGGTTTTTGAAAGGACGGTGAAATTGCTCATTTTGGCCTGTTTTAGCACCCTTTCCTATAACACGCATGGCAGGCCTGGCTGAATTAAACCAGCCATACTAATTTCTCTTGTTAGAACAGCCTTGTGTAACGCACAAAATGCTTGGCTTTGGAGGATGATATTACAAAGAAGGACACTGTAATTTAGTGGCTCATTTAATGTGAACCAAGAGAAATATGAGGCATGCCAATGCCGCACTGGGGCTCTATTTATATCCTGTTTGGTGTACGGTATGATTTATAATAAAGGATCATTTTTATATAGTATTAGCGTGGTAATGGAGCTTACTAGGTTACCATGTCTGAAGTTAGGAAATATTGTATTAGAACAAGCTCTGCTAACACAGTGTAAGAATAGCCCTTTCTCCAGTATTAAATCACGATTCCAAGCTTCTTAAAATAAATATTAATGCGCTCTGTTTACCTAGGACGCTGGGCTTTTATGAATGCAGCACCAGGGCCTTCATGTCTGAGCTCAGAAGATGTTGAGTGCAACCTCATTTGGCAGTTGCCAGCCTCCCCACTCAGCACCTCTGGTGATTTTGCTCACCCAAACCACTGTCCATGGGAGGCCCAGGAAGAGGTAGAGGACCAGAAAGCAGAAAAACCCTGTTTGGCTGATGAGCATGCTATGACAGACTGAGGGGAGCATTTCTCTCCTCCACCCCCAAGTGCACAGCCAGCAGTGGGGTGCTGTTCTGAGCTGGGGCAGAGGGGATGCTGGCAGGAAGGAGGAGGAAGGAGCAGTGTTTACCCCTAGGAGCTTTTCTGAAGGCCACACAGTGAGCGAACAGTGGAGCCAGGATTAGAGTGGAGCCACTCCTGGCACCTTGCCCTCAGAGTGATTCAGAGCTTGTTTCCAAAGCTAGAGAGCTGGTTGAAGTTTCATTTGTCTATCTAGACAGCAGTGTATTCTGCTTCCCATTTAAAGCTGTGGAGCCTTGTGGTGATTCAGAGTGCAGGCAGCAGTCCCCCTGCGTGCTGCTTCTGGTGCCAGCCAGCACAGTGCCTGTGAGTCTTCAGTGCTGTCATACAGATAGCAAAGGCATCAAAGTAGGTCTAGAGAAAAAGTGGGAAATAATCAGCTGGAGGAGTCTGAGGATATGGGGAACTGTCATAGACATGGCTGCATCATAGCAAACATCCCTTCTGCTTGAAGCTGTGATGTGAGATGGCAAAATGTGAAGGTGCGGAAGAAGGGCTGGTGGCAACCCCGCCATCCTGGTATGGCATGAAGGAATGGCATCCACAAGCAGGCCTCCTCTGATGCCGTCCATTGCAGCACATGCCCCAGCCCAATCTCCCTCCTGCTCCATCCATGCCACTCCCTGTCCAGTGCCACCATTCCATGCTGCCTTACTGAAGGGAGCTCCCCTGTGATTGCCCTCAGGGCCCCCTGGGGACATGGCCGTTGTTGCCAGCTCGGAAGGTGACACACAGGTGCTGACAAAGCCAGAGCTGACTCTGCTTCCCACCAAGCCAACCTCAGTAAAATTGCCCAGCCGCTCTGAATAAAAATGAATTAAGTGGCCTGGCAGTAACTCACACCATATTTTATTAACTTGGACAGAACTGAGTAACATTAATCCCCCTCCCTGAAATTTCTTATTTTACAGACAGGTTCTAATGTATTAAAATGTGCTGGCAAAGCTTTTGGTAGGTTACAATCCACTTGTCATCAAACAATGCACGGCCCAGCATTACCACTTAGATAGGGGCTGAGAGGCAGCGAGAGCTCAGGTGAGTTTCTGCAGCATCCCACATACCTGCCAGAACACCAGGGAGTGGGTGGCTGCTGTGCCACCTGCAGCTTGTGATGTAACCTCAGAAAAGTCACCAACAACTTGCCCTGCATGATTTTTTGGGTGACTGATGCCTGGCTGCCCCAGGCTGGTTCAGCCAGCTCTGGCCCTGGGGGTGCACCCCTCTGCAGGGGTGCTGTCGAGGGATAAGTTTTTTCTTAGAATCATGGGATCATTAATGTTGGAAAAGACCTCTGACATCATCTAGTCAAACTGTCAACATGTTATCACCAGCATGTTTAGCTCAGCACAATACCTGGAGAAGTCTGTGCCTTACTCTGAGCCTCAGTTTCTCTGCAAAATTGGGAACATCCTTCTGGAACGCTAGGTCTGAGGCCTCCACTCTAGTCCCAACAGAAACCAGAACAGGCTCTCTGCTCTAGGCTGAAACCCTAGCAAGAAATACAACCGGTCCGCCTTTCCTGTTTATTAGCAATAATAATCCTAATAATACTTTGCACATCAGTAAGAGCTTCCATCTGAGGAAATTAAAGCACTTTGCAGACATTAATGATTTAAGACGCTTAGCCCATCTCTGAGATAAGTAGGGAAAATCATCCTCATTTTTACAAATGGGAAACTCAAGTGAACTGTAGTAAAGCAGCTATGCAGGAAGACAGCAAGGAGACAGGTGAGAGCCCCATCCCTGTGACTTCTGAGCCTGTCATGGCTGAGCCACTGATGGTGCTGCCGAAAGTTGTGCTGGGAGAGGAGGATGCAACAGGATGGGACAGAGTAGGTGCCCGTAGCCCTGTCTGCTTCCTTGGGTTGGCTGCAGGCACTGCTGCCAGTGGCCCTTCAGGGTGGTTACAGGGAGAAGAAATCCTGTTATAAATAGTCAGCTGAACTCCAGCTCTTTGGGCAGTGAACTTTTTGTACATAGCTGCCTTGTAAAATGAAACTACCCTGTGCCTCCCTTGGTGGAAAAAGAAAGCGAGCTGGGACCACACCTCTCCTGTTCTGCGTGTAAATCTGCCCGTCGGGACCTGGCAGCACTCGCCTATTTAAATGAAATACTCATTATAGACATGGGACCGCTGGGTGGTTGCTCGTTAACCGTTTGGGGCACAGCTTGAAATAGCACTGCTTGGCCTGGGCCAGGGGCTGAAACAGGATTTTCCACCTCGTAGAGCAACCAGATCTCAGCTGCCTGCTTCCCTCCGCTATGCAGAGCTTATAAATAACCCCTTTCTCATCTTCAAAACAGCTGCTGTTTTCTTTTTTTTTTTTCTTTTTTTTTTTTTTTTTTTTTTTTCCCCCAACACACACAACATAAAAGAGAGCAGAGCAAGAAGGCGATAGTGAAAGTGCCACCATGTTGCTCTCCTTTAAAGCCCCCTTCCCTCAAGAAGGAGGAGAGCCCTGGTTGCCCACCGCTGCCCACTGGCTGTGCTGGTGCCGTGCCCGTGGCACACCTCACTTATCCTCACGTCACCTCTCAGCTCTGACTGCCCTTTCCTCTCCATCTCCAGCTCTCTGACTAATAGCTTTGCTTGCTTTTTATATCTGCACATGTGGCACATCTGGAGCAAGGCGTGCCTCCGCTTTGTTGTTGTTGTTGTTTTATCTCCCCTTCCATCTATACGTGCGCGTTAGTATTTTTTGCTTTACTTTCCACTGCCATGGCAACTGCTGGCTGTTTGGCAAAAAAAGCTCGCGGGGAAGAAAAGGGGCTCAGAGCGCTCAGCTGGCAGATGTCCAGTGTAATCATGCCGCAGCGCCGAAATGAGGCCGCTGGCGGGCTGCCCAGCTGCAGAGAACAAAGATGTCAGTTCCCCGCGCTGGCGGCGGCGCGGGCTTGGCACCCCTATATGGCTTCCCAGAACTCCTCGCCTTGGCCGACTTCCATCCCCTTCAGGGCAGCAAACAGGATTAGCACACACAGACTTGTTTTTCTCTTTTCTCCTCCAACTGTTCCAATGACATCATCCCTGCTGCATTCAGCTGCCAGCAGGGTGACTTTGTTGGGTTTGTTGGTTTTTTTTTGGTTGTTGTTGTTGTAATTTTTATTTTTATTTTTTAAACAGGAAGAAAGAAATCTGCACACGCGGCACAGAGCACAATGTTGGAGGTGATGTTACATGAAAAACCCCAAAGTGCAACGAGCTCAAGCAGATGAAGCCAGATGCGCTGTATTTTCCTTTCTTTCTTTCTTTTTCATAATTGAATTCCTGCAAGATAAAAATCTCATTTTCCTCAGTAGGCTGTAATCAGCGTTCGCAGAGCTGTGGTTTCCAACTGCCCTCGTCATGTGCTTCCTTATGAAACTCCGCTGAGAA
Source organism: Coturnix japonica (assembly GCF_054131305.1). Classification (NCBI taxonomy): domain Eukaryota; kingdom Metazoa; phylum Chordata; class Aves; order Galliformes; family Phasianidae; genus Coturnix; species Coturnix japonica. The sequence goes on from NC_140665.1 coordinate 37,367,584, forward strand.
ATCGCCTTGGCACAGGCGCCCATTTAAAGGGCCCAGGAGCAGGGAACAACCCCGGCACCCCAAAGTGACCTGTTGCTGGGAGGGTGCCAGGACCCCCACCCTGCCCGCTGCGGGGCCCTGGGCTCTGCGGGCTGGTGCCTGTCCTGCTTGTTGCTCTGCTGGCAAACCGCTGCACTTAGGAGAGCTGTTAGTTGCTGCTGGCCATGGCAGGGAGAGACTGCATTTCATCCCTCATAGTCTAGTTGCTGGTTTTTTTTTTCTTTTCTCCTAGACATCTGTGGGGCATTTTCCTCTCTTCGCTGTGTCTCTTTGCCAGCTGAACAGCACAGCAGTGCTCTGCTCCCCAGCACTGCGGGAGCCCCTGGAGTGCCACCTCTGGGCTACAGCCGACCCATTCTTCCCACCCTTCCCACTGACTCTCACCATGGCCCACCTCCCACCTCGTCCCCTCTCCCCAGGCCCACTTCCTCAGCCGCAGTGCTCCTGTTTCCCTTGGCATGCACTGCAGGATGCAATGTGTGTTTCCTCTTATCACTGTACCCAAGCAAGCCCTGGAAGCAGCCTGGCGGGGATAGTGTGCTCTACAACAAGGTATGAGTCAGCGGTGGGAAGCTCCCGCTCTGGGAAGCAGGCACATAGGTGTGCCTGCTGGCTCTTGGGGTGGACCCAGCTGCCAGCAGCCATGCTAGTGCATGCAGCCTTTGTCTGCTTCTGCTTTTGGCCTCAAAGAGCTCTGAGGGCATGGAGACAGATGGCTGCTCTGGCTCTGCATTGGGTCACTCAGGCTTTCCGGTGCATGGACGGACACAACAAGCAGGGGCTGCTAGGAAAGCTTTATGTAAGAGGCTTGCAGTGCAGCAAGTGTTCCGCTCCCAGAGCTCCACATCGAAGTTGGCAGCACATCAAAACCTCTGTTTCATAACTGGCGAGAAATAGGATTTTCTAACAGCCCTGGGAGGACTCTGCCTGTTGTGCAGGGACCTGGGATTTTACGAGTTGTTAACGGTTAACCAGGCAATGGCCTACATCGTTTGGTAGCTCCCTTCGCCATGTGGAGGTGCATACTTCTATCAGCAGCCATCCCCCCTCCTGCCCACCTGCAAAAAACAGAACTCAGGAATTAATTAGCAATTAATTGCAACCAAATAATTACAGAATCAGCTGTCAGGAGAGATGCAATGAGTGGTTTTCCCAGGATGGGAACTGCCCTTTGAGCTTCCCAGGATGGGGTGCTTGCAGGTGCCTTGGGCAGGGGGCAAACTGGAGGGATGCTTTCCTGTGAAATGAATTCTAGGGGCACTGAGATTTCCTGGGAGAAACAGGGCAAAGCAGGGCTTTGCTCCCTGCTCTTATGCCAAAGGAGATGGCAGTGTGCTCCCCTGCTGGGCTCTTGTCCATCCCCACTCTGTGCTGAGATGTACTGATGGCACAGGAAAGGCATGGAAAAAAACACCCAAAAACCAAACATAACAACATGAGTGCATTAGGTAGATTCATGGAGATGGAAGAGGCCCAGGTATTCATCTTATTCATCTCTCTCCTTGCTGATGAGGAGTTATGCTCTCCTGGACATTATCCAGCATTTTGTCCAGCCTGGTTTCCAATGATTCAAGTGATGGGACTTCCTTTGGGAGGCTGCAACACTATCTAATGCATTTTGCTGTTCAGAAGTGCACCTCTCCCTGTTTGGCTCCAGCAGCCCTTCTCCAGCTGTGGGTCTGCCTCCCAGCACCTCAGCTGCTGTGGCCTGCTATCCCCTCTGCTGTCCTTAGCCACCCAGGCTCCAAAGCACCTCTGGGTGCAGAGGTCCTCCCAGTGTGGGGTGAGGCCTTGTGGGACACACGGGCCCAATATGTGCCCAGACAGTTTGACAAAGCCAGGGAGAGGCAGTGGTGGCTTCGTGACAGTTCTGTGGTTCTCCAGCTCTGGGCCAGAGAGCCTGTGCTCAGTGGCTGGCACAGGAGAGTGCAGCTGGAGGGATGCTCTATTTAACACTGACTACTAAAGGCCCACAGGGGCTGTCCCGGCCAAGTAGGACTGCTGAGGCACAGAAACACACTGGCCACAGACAGTCTTTTCCTTGGCTGTGGTCCCTGTGAAGGGTCAGGCAAGAGGTTCGGGTGTAGGAACTTCTCTGTGCAGCTCCAGAATGGCCAAGTGCCAGGCCTGGGAGAGCTCATTCTTGCCCCTCACCAGCACCACCAGTGCACTTGGAGGATGCCTGGTGCCCGTGTGCCTGAGATGGGGATACAAAGGCTTCTTGTGAAGTCAAAATACCAGGGCAGGCCTAAGTTTCACATGTGAGAGGACCTAACAGGCAGCAGTTCCCTTTCACAGAGATGGCCTGAACAACCCCTGTGCTGCACGGAAGCTGCAACCTGCAGCTAGATCACACCTGGTGTCCTCCTCAGCACCTTGTGTGAAGGTGCAGGAGGTCCTCTGTTCCCCACCAGCCAGCTTGAATTTGCCCTGGAGGATGCATTTCTGTGGACAGATTCTGAGTCTCTCCTTGCCTCCTCACCCAATTCCCATTCTCTGCATCCATGCACTTGCAGCAATTTGGAGCAGGATGTTCCACCATGGGCCCTGAGCTCTTCCACCTGTGCTCCTCCTACCCAGAAGTCCCAACTCCAGTCCCCCCCATGCCACATCTCATCTTCCGGGATCTCATGGCTCAGCGTGGCTTGGTCAGGGTCAGATGCTGCTCCTCTAGCCAAAGCCTTCACAGCAGGACACCGCGCACTCCCTCTTTTTGTTTCCTTTTGTTTATAGTACTTGATCCAGCTTCCAGGCCATGCGCAAATGCTTTGCTCCCAGCCAAGTTGAACTTGTTTCAAGGAAGATTGCACAAGAGCCTGTGCTGTTGCTGGGAGCCAGGCCTGCTGGACTAACTGCTTTGTCCTCCTGGCCCCAGCCCTGCCCGAGGACCTGCTGGCACCAATCCCACCACAGTGCAGTCAGCAGGATCCCTCATGGGCTGTGGGAGGAACAGCAAAGTCCAACAGAGATCAGGGACAGGCTTTGCAAATTTAAGAAAGAAAAAAAAAGGGGGGGGGGGAACAACAAAAGCAGCAGAAGTTTCTCTGGGTTGATTCATTCTCTGTTCAAGCCATACTGACTGCTGGTAGTAGCTCCAGCTCACAATAGGTATAAATCACTTATTTTCTGGTGGCTCCAGCTCCAGTCCATGTTGGGACTGAGTGGTAGGAGCCACTGCTGGCCTCATCAGAGGGCCCCAGCTCTGAACCTTGTGTTAGCCAGAATAGCTCTGCCAAAGTCAGAGGGGAAGAGTGGTCCCAACAGCAGGCATGTCCAGCAAAACGGAAGCAGCCTCTCTGCTAGCAGGTCCTGGAGAAGCAGCTCACTCCAGGCTGACTCATCTTTGGCCATTGGAAGCACTTACCTCTTGCTTCACAAGCACAGTGTGTATTCCAAGTGACAAGAAAACCTTGCTTTCTAACCACAGGTTTAAAAATGCTACAGGCAAGTGAAAAACACTGAATTTTCTTTCTTTTTTTTTTTTTTGGTTGTTTTTGTTTTGGTTGGTTGGTTGGTCTGTCTTTTCACTGACCTTGTCAACACAGATAGCAAAGAGCTGATAGGGGAATACTTGGAAAAATCAAACCTATCTACACAAGCATACTGCGGTAGGGTGGACCCTGAGAGAATACACTGACCTTCTCAGCCTCTGTCAATTACTTTTGAAAAATCATGGGGAATGAGAAGTTGCAGGGCATGGAAGATTCCTCATCAGTTTGTGCTGAAGAAGTTGAAGTGCCTCATGACACCCATTGCCATCATCATGAAGAAACTTTGCTTCCTTTCCTGACACGGGAGCCTTCACGCTTGGAAGTAATTTGGAGTGACTTAAAATCCCTTGAGGGAGCCCTGCCTTTCCTAGAGGTAGGAGTTATCCAAGCTGACTGCAGAAAATCATAGTCCAAACTGATTGTCCTAGTTCTGCTTGCAGGGCATGAGCAGGAGCAAAGCTCATCATCCCACAAAGCATGCCTCACTTATATACCAAGTGGGACCAAACTCTTGGTGAAAGTGGCCATTTACCCCACAGCACAGTGGGATTTGGTTAGCTGCAGGTACTACAGGTACCTACCTACAGGTAGGGAAGGTGTGCACTGAATGGTAGGGCCCAACCTGGAGAACAGACTTGCTTTTGACCCTTCTAAGCTGCAGAGATCATTCCTGATGACCCACTGTGGATATGCAGTGACATACCGTGGATGTGAGTGAGCCTGCCCTCTGTTTCCCCTCACCCTTCATGGTACAGCCCACAGGGTGAATATGCTGACAGATATTAACATCCAAGGGGCTGCTTAGACCTTACGTTTCTTCCATTCCCTTCCCCTCTTTGAGCCCAAGTGTTTGTACTTGGATGCTCCAAATTCTGCCTCTGTCTCCCATGTCTTAGTGCAGCTTCTTATCTGTTGGCTGTCTCATTAGAAGCCTTGATGAATGCAATGATGCAGACCCCAAATTATTCTCCCTTTCACTGATTTCATTTGAGTACATGGTAATATTTTCCCCATACTTTCCAATTTAACATAATGCTGATAAATGATATGACACTGATAAATTTTCATTTTATTTAAGGCTGTTTATCATCCATATCTATTATGGAAAGTCATCAATTATGCAAAAAGCGTGAATGTTTAAAGAGCCTCTAAAGTGTCTCTATTTATGGATTGCACGTTGCGCCTTCTTTCCCCCTTGTCTGAGCACACACCAGCAAGGCTCCTCCATTAAGTGTCGTTTCTGCACAAAGAGCCTGAAAAATGGAACTTGACAGGGACATCCTAGGCAGGCTGGAGGCTTGTTGCAAAATATGGCTGTGCTATAAAAATCTCACTTCACAGGAGAATCCCACAACCCTCCAAGCTAGGTCTACATCAGAAGACCAGTAAACCAGACAGATGCAGTGTGCCTTTGGTCTAACAGCCATACTCTGGTGCTCTCCTGAAGCTGCCTTCCATAGCTTAGCCAGGGCCTTTCAGTACATGTGAATGCTGCCAGCCCCACTGTGGGTCCTGGAGGGCTCTCACTGGTACAGGAGCACAGCTCACAGCCCAGCTGTACTGTGATTTCCGTAGTCCCCTGGATAAGCTACACCTTTACTGCTCGTCTCTGAGCTTGCACACAGACCTCTTTGCTACAGTGGACCTTATTCTGCTTGCAGGGCAGCATCTTCGCAGTCAACTTGCATGAATACTGGTATAGATGCCAGCTTGTTGCGGTGTGTGTATTAAATCACAGAGCTGGGGAAGTTTTGCAGTGAGGAAGGTGAGTCAGAGAGCAGACACCTCACAGATGCCCTTTAAAGCGTTCTGAGATGCTGGCATCTTGGATCACTTTATTCTTTCCTTTCAAGGTGCTGGGGGAAAAAAAGAGCGAAAGTAAGGAAATTAGATTGTAAAAAGCTAATTTACCAAACAGCACCGTCCTGGCCCGAATCTGATCTCACATATGAAGTGCCAGTAAATCCTGAGTCACCCCGCACACATCTGGATGCTCCTTGGCAGCAGCGCGGCTCTGTTTATTCAGGTCTGAGGGGGCCCGCAGCTGTGGTGGTGGCAGCGTGCGACAGGAAAGGGAGAGTTTTCTCACACGTCTGACACAAGACTCTGATTGTGGGGACTGCTGGCGCTGACCTCCCCGTGCTGGGGCTGCTGGCAGGAGGCACTGCAGGCTGTGCTGGCTGCCGTGCCTCGCTCACGGCCCCTGGCTTTCTCCTCTCCCTGCTGCCTCCCAGCTCCTGCAAAATGGAGCACTTGAGGCGTTTAAAAAAAGCTTTGCAGATGTGGCTTCTTCTTTGCATTATCAGGAGGCTGAAGCAGCAACTGGCTTTCTGCTCTTTGGAGATACAGGCTCCTTGCTCTGCGCCTCGGCGGCTGCAGCAGCAAATCCTAAATGTGTGGGTTCCCTTGGCGCCGTGTGCTGACGGGCCTCCTCCAGTGAGACGGTTTGCTCTGAATTACACTTCTGGATGCCTGTAGCGTTGGGAAGTGTCCTGCGGCTGCTGTAGGTTTGGGTACTTAAACAGCTCTCTGAGGTAATTAGTTGTGCTTTTAAATTACTTACAGTTTCTATCGTGCTGTAGGGGATGTGTTGGGTTGTGACAAAGAAGGGAGCGTGAAGCCGGTGCAGTGGGATGTGTGGTGGCATCTGGTGTTTTTAAATGTGCCACACAAGGTCACCTCTGTGTTCTGCCTGCACCCTGCCTGCTCACCGCAGAGCTTGATGGACTTTACCACGAAATCGTTCATTTTCTTTCACTCTTCCTTTTCTCTCGTAGCCATCAGGAGATGCCCTTGGCAGTGCATTGTGCCTTTAAGCCAAGTAAGCAATAATGCAAGATAGGATTTGGAGCCATTGTGTCTTTTACAGAGTGCATTAGAGGCATGAGATCAAAGGCTGGCTACTTCTAGTGCTTGAAGAGTTCCCGTGGCACATTAGCAGGGAAATTTTCTTTACTGGCTCAAATGGCTATGCACATTTTCCATTCAGATTCTGTTCTTTTTCCCTAGTCTCACAGGAGGAGGATGGCTTCTCCCATCACACACCACCTCACAGTGCTCTTGTCCTGGTCTGACCTGACTCGCTAAGCTTGCTATGGATTTTGTACCTGTGCTCTGACTGTTGGGCTGCATCAGAACTGCTCTTCCTGAGATAAACCATTTGCATCACAGCTGTAAGCGAGTCCATCTTCTCTTGTGACATACAGAAAACCGTTATTCAGCTCAGATAGCTCCCTTCCTTACATGATGACAAAAGGGTGATGTTTGTTTCTAGCCCTCTGGGAGGCCACCCATGGTCCTCAGTGTCCCAGCATGTTCCTGTGCATGTGAGCATCCCTGAGGCTGCTTCCTGGAGATGGCTGTCACATCACATGGGCCAGTTCCACTATATGCCAGTGATCCTTGATATATGGCTTTGGTATTTCACTTCTTCTGCTGGACATACTTTCCAGTGCATCCTGGGAGCATGCTTGTCTTGCTATAACTGCATCCCATGGGCACCCCAAATCATTAATCACCAATGTGCTCTTTTCCCTTTCTTCTGGTTCTAGATGAGTTCCCAGTTCATAGCGTAAGTTCCTGCTGTTAATCCATAAGCCATAACCTTTACATTGGGAACTGTTCAACACAATTAGATTCCCGTTACATGATGTTCTTTCCTGCAGTTAAACATGACTTGCTTTACTCATGCAGCCACCCTCAGGTGAGATTTAATTGTAAACTTGGGGTTCGAGCTCTGTGCTTGCATACCGCTCTGTGAACTCTCCGCTCTATCAACCCATCACCTGTACTCATCTCAATACATGAGCAATCATCCACAGCTCTCTGCAGCCTTGTTCTGCTGGGCTGAGTACAAAGCATGCAGCCAGAAAGGTTGTTCAGCACTGGCACGGCCAACCTCAGGCTGAACAGCAGCCCTGTCCAAAGGACCCACTCTTTCCAGGGCAAAGAAACTCTTTCCATTAGCTGAAGAATGAATCCAGGGGTGGCTGGGAGTCAGGTCACCCTGACTGCAATGTAAACATGGTACCTGCTCTGGTGCAAGCTGCAGTGGAAAACAAAGGCACAATAGACCAGACAAGGTCATTACACACAATTTGATCCAATTATATATCTTAACCCGTGGCTCTTTGCGCTGTAAGTTTGATTTTGTGCTTAGAGGCAGAGAAAGCAGCCTTTTATATAATGGAGCAGCGCTGGGCACTGAAACGCATCTCCTCTCACATAAAGCAGCAGTAATGCCTCCTAAATCCACCTGTCCCTCAGCTGAGCGTTCATTTACCCACACTTCTGTGGCCACTGTTCTCTGCAGTCAAAAAATGTTGGTATGCAGGAAAAGTTTCCTCTGGCAGTGAGGGCTGCAGCAGCCCCCCTTCCCCAAGCCCAGAGGCTGCTTTGATGCCACAAGAGCATGACAGTAAGAGAAATGCCTGGGGAAGTGAATCAATAGAGGCAGGCTGGCCAGCTGCAGGGTGAGGATGGGGTAAATTGCTGGAAGAAACTTTCCCAGCCACCAGACAAGTTGGGAGAACAATACAAAGAACAGGATGTGAGGCACTTCCCGGCACTGGCGACTCTGCGCCAAGGAGCGCGGCCGCTTCCAGGGCTATCTTTATACCCCTGTAATCTGGAGACATTTTCTACTGTTTTCTCTCAATTTCTGTGCTCATTGGGAAGCTGTTGTTTCTTTTAGCTTTCATTCAGAGAGCCAATCCTTGCTGCAAAAATATGAGGCCGTGTTCCTCCACCCTTCCGATCGATGCCACCCCTGGCAGATCTCTGAGCGAGACTAGGAATAGTCCAGTTCCCCCTCTGGCATCTGGTTGATAGAGCAATGCCCACACTTTTTGCTTTTCCCATCCCTCTCCCTCCTCCCATCCCTGAGGGATGGAGACATTTGTTGCTTGTTCTGATGTCTGCTACCAGCCACTCTCATCTCTGTGTGTAGATCTCATAGAGGTGCTTCTCCCTAGAATATCTAAGCTGTTGCAAGTGAAAGAAAGAAACACTCTACCCTGTGATTTTCCTCCCTGCTATCAGGAAACAGGTTTGTTTGTTTTTTAATGAATGTAAAAGAATGCAGATAGCAGAGAGGAAAAGCCTGGGCTCTGAGCTCTGTGTTTCTTTATTTAGGCTCCTCCATGTGCATCAGCTGAGCCCAGCAGGCAGCAAAGCAAGAGGTGGATGTTATTTCAGGAAAAGCCTGGTCCCTTGGGCTTAAGACAGAGCAGCATCCCAGGCTGCAATCCCCTGGCGCCTGTTGCACTTAGGGAATTTGGGCGGAAAAAGGAATCCCAGCAATGCAACTTTTCTCTTCTATCCTCTAGGTTTTGCAGAGCAAGTGTACCCAGGGCAGCTCGGTTCTACTAGAACAGGTCACAGTTTACTACATGGTCTGGTATTTCCCACTGCTCTGGTGCTGGACATTAAACAGGAGACCAAGGAGCATTTCTGTGGCATAATGTGAGAGACTGACAGTGTATGACAGTGCTGGAGGCTCTGCAGCTTGTAGGAGCGGGATGTATGCCACGTGGGCAAAGCAGCAGAGCCCCGTGGCTGTGCAAGGTGGCATGGGCTGAACGGCAGCAAAAAGGCTCCTTCTAGCCACAGGCATGCTGCAGTGCTCTCTGGAAACCACAGCTGAAATCACAGTCACATTGATGTCAACACCAAAAAGGAAAAACAAACAGCAAAGTGATGTGACAGACTCAGCACAATATTTCTCTTGACTTACTGATCAACACTTCACGCTAGTTTTAGGTGTTTCTACCTTACTGAAAGTCCGATTCTAGTCTCAAAATGTCATGTCAGCATGAAAAGAGGGAGTGCATCACATACAGCAAGCTGCTTAGGCTTTTCATTTTCTTTCAAATGTACGTATTTTGGCCGCAGCTCTTTGCTGATTTCAGCACAGATGAAGGTTTGGTCAGCCTGAATTTGCATCTTTCGGTGCATGAAACATTCATCACACTTTTTATTTTTTACCTGGCTGTAGCCATGATGTTGTGTGAAGCACAGTTTCACTGTACCTGGGTAGCTAGGATACATCTGTTCTTTGGGATCTGAGCAGCTCTGAGGTAGGTCACCTTTGCCTCTAAAACCAATACTCATTTGCACATTGTAAAGCATATTTCCTCCCCAGTCACACAGGATTTTTGCTTCTTTCAAAGTATTTCTTTAGTAGCAGATTTTTATGCAGATTTTTTTGCAATAACTTGTTACTAGGTTGTTTTCCATTGATGCGGAGAAATCTTTCATGCAATTTGCATCCCATTAACAGCTTCATAAGAGATGATCCTGATTCTAATAGCTCTGCACAATAAGCCAATAAAGCCAAATATGGAAGGGATTATGAAGTGCATTGCTGTTATACCCGCAAAATGGCTCATCCTTTCAAAATAGAGGCATTGACTCCTCTGACACTGAAGGTTAGTCCTTAGAGTTACAACTGTCTGGTATTTTTTCAGCAGTGCTTTGACTGACTTTTTTCTCCTGTTTTTTGCCCTGTCCATTTTCTTGCACTAGCAGCGGTAACCACAAAACCAAAGCAGAGCCCCAGTCTTCACGGACTGATGCCTCACAGGTGGGTGTCAGATGCAGTCTTCCAGGTGCAAAACACTGCCAGATTGCAGCACTGCAATAAAACCAGTGTTACATCATTGCTGCAGTGGTGGAACAACAACAGAACCTGCCTTGGGGCAGGTATATGCACTAGCCATGGTCCCTGTCACAAACACCTTCCTGTAGGCATTTTATACCATATACTACAAGTTTCCACCACCTGTAGGACAGGCCAGGAGTCTGTGCTGGGGCTTACAGAGCTGCTTTGATGCTGTGTGGGCTGGTGGGGAGAACTACCAGCCATGGAAATGAGTAACTCTCTCCCTGGTGTCAGTTGCAATCTGCTGTCTCAGGGTTTTTCTACATGGGGGTTTGAAGTGAAGGGCAGACATTAGAAGCAGGCCTCCTGCTCTGTAGAGAGATGAAGGAGAATGCCTGTGTGGGAAAACTCATCACAGCATGAGACCCTGTGTATTACGTCAGTCATGCACAGTCCCTGTGTGTAAGACAGACATAGAGACATAGTGTGTATGACAGACATAGAAGCTTTGGGGCAGTGGTAGTGACCAGTGTAGAACTCATGTGTTGGGGTCACCAGCATCTGCGTATGGGGCATCCCCTGTCTGTCTTGGCTGGAGAACCAGTAAGAGCCACCATGGTCACCATAGGTCACTGCTGCTCCCCACACTCACTTGAGATGTGCCAGAGTAGCCACATGGGACGTAAAGAATGTGGCAGACTGGGAAGGCAGAGCAAGGCAGCAGCTGAAGGTACTACAAAGATGTGGGAAGGTTTCTGCTCCTGTGCCTAAGCAAGCACATGTGTATGCTATGCTGATACTTCTGTTTCTTACCAGGGTTGGAAAATTGCAGCTGTGGTGGATAAGATGGTGGGGGAGTGGGAGTTGGGCAGTCTCATGTGGTGGGGAGCTGGCTTGGAGGAGAGAAGGGGGATGGTGGGAGAGGGAACAGTAGACACCCTAGCTTAGGAATCACTTTTCCTTCCAGCCACCAGATCCACCCTTGCCTGCTCCTGCTTCTTCTGGAAACAGCATTGGGGTCACTCACCCTTCTGGTTCCCTCACGCCCTCTCTTTTCCTGCAGGTCACAGCCTGATGTTCTCACACATGAAGTAACTGTCCAGGCTCCTGAGAAATACACAAGAGGGCTCTTTCTTGATCAGTGGCAATGCTCAGACCACATTCCTTCCTAGTGTACATGTAATGTTGTATGTGTTGTTAACTTGCTTGGTTGCCTAACAGAATTTCCTCTGTCTGCAACGAACAGCACTCAAAATAATTTTTTTACCTTCTTTGGTCACATTCATACATACTCGTTTTCTTTTTCAATCACTGAGCCATTATATGGCTTCAGTGCATTTGAACCACTTGAGTATTTTGGTCTGGTGTTTGACTTTGTGGTCATCAATGTTGTCTTTTTGCCTCCATTTGATTTGGAGGTTGCCTGCAAGTAGGGCCCACCATCAGCTGCTGTCACAGTGCTGATGAGGTGGATGCAGTATAAAAGAGCTTAGTCTCACCCTTCTTAGCCCAAGGGTCCTCTTCCATCACCCCAGCCACCTGAGGATGCTGCCCTTGTAACAGTGGGCCAAGGTTCTTGGTTCTCATATATGTGGCAGACTCTTGCATACAGACTGCCATGGTTGGAGCAGCCCTGGTGTTGCCGGGCCTGATCAGGCTTGGCATTGGCAGGGGCTTGATCCCAGCTTCAGTACTGGTCAGCCCTGGTGGGGTATCTTCTGTTTTTTTATGGCCTCCTGCCAGATGCATGCTTCTCATGGGTGCTCTGCCGGCCATACCCGAGCAGGCCTGGCTCCAGAAAAGTTGGTTGCGGTCACCACCTGGGACATGGGGTGCCTGTCTCACAAGCTATATCTCCTGCCTTCAAAATGCTTTTTATGTCCACGGAATTTTATACTAACTCAAGTTTTTGTGCCTCTTAGATTTCTAGCACATGCAGAGTGTAGCTTTACCAAACATTAAAAGATAATTCAGACAGTTTTAACATGACCCTCCCTTGCTTTCTTTTCCCTTCCTTTTGGGATCTGAGTTTTTCTTTCCTCTGGCTTGTACGTGTTTAACCCGTTGTCTTATTCTTCTACAACTCTTTTATGTCTATACCTAGTAAGTACCAGGACCCTGTTGGTCATAGATAATGAAAATGGTTTCTTCTCCAAAGAGCCTGAACATAAATTGCCTTTTTCTTTGAAGTTTCTGCTTTCAGCTGGTTCTGTCTTTACCCTTTCCACACTTCTTTTTCTAGATATCTATTTCCTTCCTTCCTCCATCTTCTTTTCATTCCCTGATTTTTTCTCTCATTTTCTGGAACTTGTTATTCCCTCAGACTTGGCTTCTGTTTTCTTCATTTTCTACTTCTTGCCTCCCCAGTGGCCTCTAAAACCATCTCTAATCCACCGCCTTCTGCTTCAGATATTTGCACCTCCTGGCTGGCTCTGCTGTCATCTGGATGCCCCAGCAGCATGCAGAAGGGAGGATGAGGCTTAGCACTTCCTTCTCCATCAGTCTCATGGCAGAAGCAATGCACATTTTCCTCTTCTCCCCAAAGGCAGGGGTATATGGGATCTCACCCTGGCAGGGCTTGCCACTTCAAACACTACATTTGTATGCACAGTTAGCACTCATCTTAGAAGCCCTTCCAGCACTGGGCCAGCATCCATAGATTTTACCTTAATCAACACATGTCTTTAAGCATTGCTATTGGTAAAGAATACTTCAGCAAAATGCTTATTTTCATTACAGTTGTTGTTCAGTTTTCCAGCCACTTGGCACTGTGTGGATTTATGTTTCAGACCACAACAGCTGTAAGTTGAACGTGGTGCTCCTCAGTATAATTTCCTTTTGCTGTGATTTTATTTCTTCTGGACCTTCTGGTAATCCTCTCTTAATATGTTCCACTGCATCACTGCAAGGCCTATGCTGGCACTGAAGGCTTTTACATCTGAAACGAACCATCCTGCTGGCTGTAATTAGTGCTGACACGCACACACGCAGACCGATGCCAGGAAGCAGAAACATTGTCCTTCAGCCTTACTCATATGGAAAGATCAGAGCTTTGGGGTGCCTTTCTTGTGTGCAGATGCCTTCAAGTACTGGGAAGCAGGGAACTGTGGCACTGCTCTTGGTTAAACGACAAGCTCTTCTACCCAAGCACGTTGCTGTGGTCTTGACAGGTTACATTTCTGTTTGCAGTGTCACTTCCTATCATGCCTGCAGCGGAGGTAACTGTTTGCACTGTCATAACATCTCTTCTGCTGGTGCTTCCTGGCCTGCGACACTGCAGAAATTACCACAGGGCACATCGCCCCACTCTCTGGTCTTTCACTTGAGGATGGCACACAGGCAGTAACGAGGCCCCAAGCAACATAAGCAGCTGTGAAGGCTACCAGACAGTGAACTGCCTCCTGATTGCCTGCCCTGGCTTTCCTGCCTAAGCTCTTGGCCTTAAGTGGCCTCATGCCCAGGGGACTGCAGCCCTGGAAGTGGGCATCACTGCAGAGCCTCCAATGGTCAGTTAGGGTGGGCTGACAAACAGGTTCCTCTGGAAGAGGTCCTGAACCAGCTCCTTCTGAGAAGTCCTGAAAACGTGTGAAAGCTCATAGGCTTGATAGTTGTCAATAAAATGCCTTCTGTTAGATTTCAGGAATGAGTACAGAGAGATGGCTGCATGGTGCCCCTGATGCTGATGGAATTCCTTTCTTCCCTTGCAGTAAAAGCAAGGCTGTTTGATGCTGGCGAGAGGTATGAGGCTGTCCAACATGCTGCCTGAAATTTGCAAAGGGAATCATTGGTACTGCTGATTTCTGGTGCCTTGTATTAATACTGAAAAGAAAAATGGAGCTTTTCCTTTGTACAATTTGTAATGCTCTGCTAATCTGTGTAATCTGCAGCTAGTGTCCATTTGTGCTGTGTCTGCAACAATTTCCCTGCTTTGTCATTTCCATCGCAATACGTAGGTGTTGTCTATTTTGCTTGTAAGGTCATCTCAGGCAGTTCTGGTTTGAAATATTTGTACTGCGAGCTTTCCCCAAACATGTGATAGTTTCTGTTGGCTGCTCTTCTTATTTGGTTTCTTTTTATGTCCTTTATGGGAGGGGAAGTGGATAAGCTGGGAGGAAAGATGCAATGTCCTTTGTGTGCGGTTAGAGACAAGTATCATCCCCACACAGTGATGAGATCTATCCTCACCTTCACATGCTTTTGTTCCAAACTGGAACTTGCATTGACATCACTTCTACAGACATAGAGCTGCACAGGGGACTCCTAGTTGCTGTATAATGAACTGGATACTAATCCCTCCTGGGAGATCAACCTTACAAGATGCTCCTCATCCATGTCCCTGTGTATCTGCTGGTCCAGGCTCATTACCAGCCCAGTTCCCTTCTGACATGAGGAAACCCAGCTTTGGGGAGACACCATCAGCCACACTAACGTGCGGCACACGTGCGACATCTCTTCAACAAAAAATATGGCTAGGCAGTGTTTTATGTCCCTGGCATACATAACTATGTCACTGTGTCAGTGCACTGATGAACTTCATGTCAGAGAAGCATACAAAGTTAGCAAGAAGACAACAAGTGGTAAAACAAATGAACGTAGCCAAGCTGCTATGTTTCGTGGCAGTGCATGAGCATATCCAAGGCATTACTTTAAAAACATGCTGTACTCTTACTCGTGCCACGAGTCTCCACTCTTAGTTAACCTTCAGGCATTTAAGGTCAGAAGGCACCATCTGAGCCATCAGTTCTGCTGTACAAGTAGCAGACTGGGTCATGAGAAAAGAGAAGTGAATGAATCTCATGAAGAGAGAAAGGAAATACCTCTGGACTCGAGATAGGATTCAGATGGGATTGCTGAGGACTACCAGAGTTCCCTCTTTGCGTTTCACTTCAAGTGAGATGAAGTTTCCCTTTCTTGCACTGAGTGCGAGGTCTGTGGGTAGCCAAGGAAATGTCAGCTGCAGACTTGATGTGATGAAGTGCAGAAGTCTAATGTGGCAAAGAGAAGAGACAAGGCTAGAGGGGAAGAGGTTAATGAGTAGAGAGGGACACAAACCTGCATGATATAAAGTCTGGAGGACTTCAAAGGGCAGGCTAAACATGAACAGGAAGATGACAAAGCTGCATTTCTAGGTACCTGAGAGAAGGCAGGGAGTTGTGTTAGTTGTGGCTGTCACAGCTAAAAGATGCACTGAGGCACAAGCAAGGATGTCTAGAGAAGCCAAAAGGAAGCATTTGACAGACCAGGAGACTAGAGAGGAGATTACCATCAGGGTAAGAAAGTGTGAGTTTGTGGATATTTATGCATAGCTATGGTACTGCTCAGCAAGCTGCAAGAGGAAACCCTTAACAACACAATCCCCAAAGCTTGTGATGAGATGTCATTTCTGTCAGGAGAATAACACCAAGTATACTGCAAGTAAATAATAAAACCACCTCATTTTATTAAGCTGCATCAATTCATGCTGGTTTTATCTCTTCTTATTGCCCATTTTTTTCCAACCAAAGCTATTTCATTAACTAAAGTTGTGATTACTCTGTTTGGTTCAGTTATCCTCAGTGTGGAATGGCTTCCCATGTTTGAGGTGTTGGGCTGCAGGCTGAGTTGAACCCTCAAGCTTATTCAGCCCTGGAAATTTTAAAAGGAGGAGCTGGTGGTATCGATGTGCATGTGCTCCTCCCCAGGCCCCAGGCAGGACCAACTCACTAATGCTTTTTGCACTCTCAGAACACTGGGAACTCTACAGCTCTCTGGGCAACATACTGCAATGCTTACCTGTCCCTGCCCTTGGAAGGTATTTTAAGTGTAGCTCCTTTGCTGTAACTTAAGGCTGTTACTCTAGTACCCCAAATGGAGTTGGGACTGAAGTTATTCCCTTCCTGATTTATCAGATGACCACACCTATGTCTTCCTCACATCTACACCCAGGTGGAAAAGTCTTATCAATGTTCTTCTGGGTTTTGACTGTTCAGCCTTTCCCTTGGCACCTTTTCTGAACCATTGACTGCTACTGCTCTCCTTTCCACTTTCTGCTATAAACTCACCATCTCCCTGAACTGCAGTGGCCAAAACTGCACAGTTCAAATGAAGTCTTAACAGCAAAGACAACTGGGAAAGAATTATTTCCTGTTTCTTGCAGATTGAACTTCTGTTTGTACACCTCATTACAGCACTTTCATTTTTTACTGCAGCATGACCGTGCTCATTCATGTTGAGCTGTCATCCCTAGATCTTCTGCAGAACTGCTGCTGTGCTGGTTGTTTAACAGCCATCTTTTAGTACTTGATGACGCCTACGCAACTGCAGAGCTCTGCTTTGTCCCTGCTCAATGGCGTTTGTTTTCCCCAGCATTCCTCCAATTTGTCAAGATTGTTTTGCATTCTCATCCTGTTCTCCAAAGCGCTTGTTCTCCATGGTGTCCTCTGCTAATTTAATGTGTTCCCTACTCTCATTTCTTCAAAGATATTAATGAAAACACCGTACACTGCCAGACACAAAACAGATGGCTTCAGACTTCATTTGATACGTACCGCCAGTCTGACAGTGAAGCATTCATAACTGCTTTTAGTCTGCTTTTCTAACCAGCTGTATGCTCCTCTAATAGCAGTTTCTTCTAAACCATGTTTCTTTACTTAGTTTATGAAAGTGTCAGGTGAGACAATGACAAAAGCTTTACTAAAACTGAGATCTAAGACCTGCTATAGAAGGAAATTAGATTGATTGGATGTGATTTGTTTTTGTCAAATCAGTGCTTGATGTTCCTCATCCGCTTGCCATCATCTAGGTGCTGGAGAACAGCTTAACCGATTTCCACTTCCAGCATTTTCCAGGAATTGAAATTAAGCTGCTTGCTCTCTGACTCCTTGGGCACCTCTGAGTAGAGACCAGAGGAAGAAAGTAACAACCATTTGTGTCTTTGGCATCCTCACTGAGTAACTCCTCCTCGTGCAATTCAGGTCTTTCTTTGGCCCTCCTTTTACTTCAAGTACATAAACTTCACTGCTCGTTGCATCACCTGTATCTTTTTCATTTCATTCCTCCTCTTAGCAACATGACCTAGTTTGACTTTCTGTCTGCTTCCTCTGCACATCTGAAACTAATGAAGAGCTCACGATTTAATCACTTTGTACCTTATGGGCCTCCTGTAGGGCTTGTGCTACCAAGCAGTTCACGAATGGCTCTTTACTATTTCTTCTGTGATTGTGCCTTCCACACAATTTCCTTAGAGCACAGTTAACCCTTCAAATGTCCTTTCTGCTTCAGATTTGCCACTTGAAGATCACTCTCACCCCAGCTGCTTTTCACCTTTGCCCGCAGACCCAAGTTTCCTGTATAAGTCAGAACCAAATACTGCAGAGCATCTAGTCAGGAAGAAGCTAGATTAAAGAGCTGATAGCTGCAGTCAGTTCAGGGAAGAGCACAGAAAGAGCACCAGCACAGAGCTAAACAGATATGCCCCTGCGTATTTAGCACTTAGTTGTGTCAGAAAAAATTAATATTAATGTTCACAGTTATCTGCCCCCACCTATGAACTTGTCATTAAATTCAGGAGAGCTGGCTAACAGTGGTGGAAACATTGTTATTTGTGTAAAACTTGAACAGTGTGAGACTTACCATTGCTGTTTGTTTGCCTTAAGACTTTTTGATGGTATTTATTGTATCTTTGCACAATGAGGGGGCTTAGGCTTTGCAAACATTTGGAAATTCTGGGTAAGAAGCATGCAGTTAGATCTTTCATTCAATTAAGCATTGACATTACAGTGATGGGGGTTCAGGCCTGCAAGCACGGCATCAAGAAGCCCTTGCTGAGCCAGAGCTCACTGTGTTCTGAGCTCTTTAAGCACTGTTGAACAGGGCTTCGGCTTCTCACCAGCCAACCAAGATGCTTCAGGCCTTCAGGGCCAGTTTGATCTCTCCCAGTCAGCTTCTTCCTGTGCATGGTGTGAACTGGTCCTGGTAATAACTTACTCTAGCTGCATTAATAGTAGAAAAGCTCTGCCTAAATGTACCTTCCTGCTTAAAACTCCCACTCAGAAATTTGCTTTGGAAGCTGCTTGCCCTCTGCTCCTTACTGCCATCCATCCAAACCAGTCTGCCTCTCCCAGGCAAGGGCTGTTCCCATGCAACCTCCCTGTGCAGTGCTGGAAAAGCTCACCTGAGCAGAGCGATGTCAAGTTGGCTTTGGGCTGCCATTCATAGCCTGAACGTGTTCTTGCAGAAGTCCCTTTACATGATGAGCAATTGGTCTGTGAGCAGCACGGCAGTCAGTAACTCTGCTGTGAGTTATTTTAATGATGTTATTGATTTCATTAGCTCCATTTTGTTTTGCTTCATGACATCAACTCTTGGCGCCAGGCTTAAGTGGCAGCTAATTAATTCAGCATAAATAATGTTTCTTTATGGGGCAGCTAGGACCAAAGAGAACTCCTGAAGCTTCCAGGGATGTTTGCCCAGAAGCTGGGATGGTTTGTAAAGGAATTGTTGACCTAGTTTTAATATTCCAAATAATCACTTTAGTACAACTTTATAACTTACTCCTCTCTATGCAGCCAATATCACACCATTAGAAGAAAATATTACCAAAGAGCCATGATGATACAACAGTAGCTCGTATTCTTGCAGACAGTCCGATCTCTCTTCTTTGTCTAGAAGCTGGAGTTTGATATGTTGTCCAGTGATTGCTCTTTGAGTCATTGGAAGCTCCTACAAAAAGAATAAATTTACAAACTGCTGTGATAGTTTCATAGTCTGACTGAGCATCCATGGCATCAGATGGAGAACTCTCCTGATGGTACTCTTGGAATCTGGGTCAGACTTTATAATGCTCCAGACAAGCTGTCAAGAAAGCAGCAGGAAGATCTTAGAGGCATCCCCATGAGGACGTAGATGGGTAATTGTTTATTTTTTAAGCACATACCTAGAGGTTTAGGCAACTGGCAGACTTAAGTTAACCAAGAGGTATTTGGGTTAAAAGAAGTCACCCTGCTGGCAAGCAGAGAGTCCCCTGAAATTTCGGTTCATCTTTCCTGAAGTAAAATCAAAAGTAGCAGCGCCACCTCATCATTCCAAGTTTCCTAAAACAAAGTATCTATTAAATGTAATTACCTCAGGTAAAAACGTGTTGTAACTTATAGACTTTCCATTTCCCCTCTGAGGAAACCTGCTTGCTCAAAGCCCTGCCCCTGTGGCCTGACTCAAGGCTCCTGTTGGCTTTGGTGAGAGCTGACCAAAAGCAGTATGTTGGACCCCACTTGTCATGCTCTTGGCACTTTTGCAGAAAGAGTTGGAAGGACAGCTCACCCCAGCTTGTGTTGCAGCAGCAAAGATAATGCTCGCATCTGCAAGAGAAGCTGCAGCCAACAACATGGTGCCAACAGCCTCCAAGTGAACGTAGCTGGTGTGCTTCTGTTTCACTGAACTTTTATCTACCATATAATTGTGAATGGGAATCCCTGTGCAAAGCGGGTCTTCATCCCACTATTTGCATTCTATTTCTTTGTCTAATGGCAATGTGGCTATTTTCTTTGCTCCCTGAACTGTCCAGCTTTTCCTTCCTTCTTCCCTTCCTAGCCCCTCCCTACCCTCTTCATTTCTATTCCAATATATTTTAACAAGATTGTTTATTGGATACTAGTACATGGGTAAAGACTATCTCTTTGTGTCAAACCTTTGGCTTCACCACAACACCATAAACCACCACTGGAAAATAAAACTATAAAGCAGAGGTGTATCTCGAGTAAGTTATTTGTGTTGAGCACATGTACGGATACTTATTTTACCTTGTCAATCATAGATCAATTAATGGACATTTTCTTTAGTTGAAATATTGGAAAATAAAAATAAACTTAGGCAGCCCTGAGATCTGTCATGAGTGGCACAGACAGGGTGTAGGTGGCATGTTAACCCTCTGCTTCTCATAGCACAGAAGCTTGGGGGCATCAGAGTGAAAGAGCAGGTTGTGTGAACGCCTCACTCTGGGTCAGTTTTCTTGTCAATGTATAACCAGACTTAAAATGTGGTTAGGCAAATTCCTACCTAAAAAGTCCTTTGGGGCACTGAACATCTAGGGGACTGTACCACTGCCCAGCTGCCCTTTGTGTCTGAGTTTTCCTAAGCTATCATCCTGGCTCTTCTCAGATGTGTCTACCCAGCCACCTCTGCACACCTCAGTTCTCTGCCTTCCACCTTCTCCCTGCCTCCCATCTGGGCATTTCCACCCATTGTGCAGCTGCCCCACCAACAAACCACTCCAGAGCAAACTTTGTCCTCTGCCACCTGGCAGCAAATCTCTGCGGTATGAATTGTCACGGATCTTCTGCTTCTAATGGAAGGCTGACAACCTGTGAAGGATACGTCCCGCATTATTTCTCAAACACTTTTTTGAGTTGGAAGGATCTCTTCAGTTATTTTTGTCAAAATGGGAGTGCACTTTCTCCATTTGTTTCTTTATTTCAGGAATTCAGTTCTTGACCATGTTGAGGAATGAGGTCAAAGAGCTGGCTTTATAGTATGCTGGAGAGAAAATAACTCCTACTTAACAAACAAATAAATGAACAGTTCCCCACTGCTCAGTAGGGTGTGATGCGAGTTCCAAATTTACACATGATACCTTTCAAACCATGGCATGGCTTTGCTAGCACTGTTCAAAGTGAAAAGCAGGCATGGAAAAACCTAACTCACTGAAAATGCATTTGAAAATGCTTTCTTAAGGATAAAATGCAAACTGGAATATAAACCCAATTTCACAATATTGCATTGAGAATTGTTTTGGTTTTGGAAGGATGTAGAGTGCGGGCTGAGATCAGCTGCCTGCACAGGCCTTGTTATAATAAATCGCATTGCACTTTTCATCCCCAGAACAATCTCCAGTGATACGGTACATTCTTTATTAAGAGTGTTCCGCAGCAATCAGAGCTGAAGGGAAGGAAGGAAATAGCTTGAAGAACATGGCAAGAATCCCTTAAAGTTAAGGGAGGGGAATGGGGAAAGTTATTTTAAAAGTACAGGTGGTTGGTGTAAATTATTGAGCACTTGAAATGTTTTCCCTTGATAATTCTAATCACCTTGTGAAATCAGTCATTCATGCTTTTGAAAAACTCTTGATTTATTGGGAGCTTTAATCTATTCGTTGCAGCTCGAGAGCCAACCGTGCATTCATCACTGTGGGCAGAAAGAGCTGGGCTCAGCCCTGCAGCAGAACTCAGTGCTACAGCTGCTAAGCATGCACCACCATAAAATGAATGGTGTCCACCCTGAGAGGGATGCTGATGACTGGAGGCACCCATCAGCTTGCTGCATCAGGGCTCGGGACGTGGAGTTGTTCCCTCAGACTCCAAGGGTGTGGGGACCATGGGGCAGTGGCACGGGAATGAAGATGTTTTGAAGTGTCCCTGAGACATTATGCCTTCATATTGCATGGGAAGGCTTCATGGGATTGTTTGTGCCAGATGGGTCAGCCTCAGAATGGTGCTATTGATAAAGGCTGGCTTAGCAATAGGGATCAGTGATTCTGGATGACACTTCACAGCTTCAGTCATGGTTCCTTCCAGGCAGAGCCCTCCTCTTGCTGTTCTTCGGGCACTGACTTACTTTTTTTCTGCTGTATTTGGGGATTTCTCTTGTCATTGTAATCTGGGAATAGCTCCAGTTTACTGTGGATGATGATGTTTGTTACCAAGGTGCTTGGCCACAGTAATAAGACCAACTGGTACCAGCTCAACTCTCACATAATTAGCAAACACAGTCAAATATCACCACAATGAATACAAAGGTGATTTAGATAAATGAGGGTTAGGATAAACAGGTGATATTTTAGTGTGCTTAATGCATTAACATCTTAATAGCCATTAAATGATTTGACCCCATTTCTGCTAAGTGAGCATTTAATAAACAAGTTTTGACTGCAGTGACATTGTGCAAAGGTCACTGTGAGAACTTTGAGCAGACAGACACCATCTTTGTGACTGAACAACACTGTGCACAGTGGGGCGTTGCATTGGGTGTGATAGCAGAGCATGACAAGGTTTCTTGTCTGCAGGCTGCCTAAAAGCAAGGGAGATTGAGCAGACATGCAGGACCCCGGCTCTACCTGGATTACCTGCTGTCAGCTGCCAGCTGCTAAGTGTTCCTCATCTTTCTTTTCTATTTTCCCTTTTTTCTTTTATTTTGACTCCTTTTTCATCCTTTTTTTTCCCCTTTCTTTTTCTTTCCCCCCTCACCCCCTTATTCTTCTTTTCTTGACATAGTTGGAGTGCATGGGGACTTGCCAGAAACAAGAGGGCAGACCTTTTGCTGAGGGGCTTGCCTTTGGCATTAGTGGAAAAAGGATTTGCTCTTTAATGCTCTATATTAGAACTATTCAGGATGCTTGAATCCTAATTCAGCTATTAAGACTAGTTTAGGTAAAACCACAGTGGGGTTGTTGGGGCAAATTTGGCAGATCCATAGAGTGAAGTGTTTCCCTTTTTCCTTGTCATCATTCTGTGTATCAGGAGATCCCTTCCTTTGCTTGGAGTGCCCAAGTGCTGTCCTTTCGAGACACAAGGATGACAGTAAGGCAGTGGGATAGGGGGCAGGACCAGGCCCACCTCTCACCCCGCTTAGCTCTCCACCTGCACCAAATTCCCCTGTGGCGGCTGCGTAGTTCAGTGCAACACAGAGAGTGTCCTGAACGCTATTAAACATGAGAACAATGCCAGCTGAGCCTGAAGAGTGAGCAGTGAGGGCTCCTGGGCAGCCTGCTTCCTCCCAGCCCCAGCACGTGTTGCTCAGAAGATGTGCTCCTGCACAGCTCTCATCAGCTCTCAAAGCGGCATCCACTTCTTTTATTTTTTTGAATCCTAGCAATGTAGCTGCAGACGTAAAACATAACAGCCATTTAGAAACTGTATGACTTTCCCTAATTGCCTGCAACAGTTTCAAGATAAGTCATTTTTAAGAGAATTGCTTTGAACAGAGACGACTTTAAAACAGACTTCCGTACTTCTTAGTTTTGCTTTTGTCTTGGCACAGATGCTTACCCTCTCTCTATCTCCTTTGTAGAGTTAATTATGCAAAGGCGAAGAAGCTACACTAACGTTGTAATTTTGTTTGGCAAGGTGAGCCGCAAAACATATGCTGTGTCATGCCTTTTTATTACTGTGCAAGAATTGCCAAAGAAGCCTAAGGAGGAATCAAGGACATCATCGTTGCGAGGAAAAGAGGAAACAGCCCAGTTTTACAACACTGAGGCTTGTAACCGCTTGCGGTAGATACTTTCAGAACTGGTTTAATTTTAAATTATTCTTTTGCCAACCGACAGCAGCTTCAAAGCTACTCTTGTTTGATCCCACCTCTTTCTGATCCCCATTGAGTCATTTTACAGTGCCCTGCCAACCAAAGTCCAACTGATGCAGGCAGCACCACAGCAGCAACAACTCTGTCCTCTGCACTGGAGGTTGCATCACCAAAGGTGGCTCTAACCAGAAAAGCACTGGTCTCCTGTGCCCACTCTGGCTGCTCGATGTGCTGCTACCATCCCAAGGGCGGTTTCCAGTTGGAGAGGATCAAGGAACCCATTTGGGTTTAAAATAACTAGGCTGAAAGATAAGATTATGCACAACTTGGTCTCTTTCCAGGACATCGGTTTCCTGAGAATCTGGAAAGATACAGAAGAAATGTGGGTTTTGGTATATGACAAATCCACACTGACTTCTCCCCAGTGCTTTTGTTGCAATGCCTTTGAGCTTGTGCAAAACTACGGAAAAGGCCACAGAAGGGGGAGCTTAGCAGAAGGAAGCCTGGTTTCTCCACCAGAGATGAATCATGCTGAAACAAAAGTGTAGCCTCTTCCTTATTGGAAGCTGGGATAATGCTTGTGCTGTGCAGAGAGGAGCCCACAGCAGCAGCCTCCAGGCAATGGGACACACTTCGGGAGTCATTATCATCTGCCATCAAACACAGCCCCAGGCCCAAGGAGGGGCTTTAATGAGCAGGGAAAACACCACAGAAGAACTGGAAATGTTCCCCCTCAGGTCAGTTTGCTCGCCATTAGTGTTTCCTTACCTCCTCTGCTGTAGGCAAATGCATTTTCTGTATGTAAGAATTTGTAGAACTGATAACCAACTTCACAGGGATGGGAAAGGGCAAGAATGCTTTCAGAAAGCCTCAGGTTTTCTTACACATCCCTGAAAGACAGTCCTCAGCGCAGACACAGCCCCAGACAGCAAAGAATTGCTAATGATGACAATGCCTGCAAGGAGCAGAAATGCAGAAAGTGATGGAGAGGTTTGTAAGAGGGGCTTTGAGAGAGAGAGCACTGCACCACCAGTGTTTCAGGAATAAGAGGCAGAACTACTCACAGACACAGGCTAATGCTCACTGTCCAGTCTTGTGCTGCTTTCTGCCCCAGATATGACAGATATGACAGCTTCAAGTAAGATTTTCAAATTTGTCATAAAAGCAACAGTTTTTGGAGCAATGTGGTGACACTAAACATGTCCTTTCAAAGGACCTGAGATATGGTAGCGGTAGAGATTTGGGAAAAAGCAGCTACTGCAGAAATCTGCAACTTGTATTTCGTATCCCGTCCCCTGTGACAATTCAGTTCTATTGGGAAACTCTATTCTCGTGGTTAAAAATAAGCCAGCAGTGTGGAAAGAATGAGATGAGAGAAGCCCCACTGCTGTTTGTTCAAGCAGTCACACCTCACATCCTCAGAGACACAGTTTCAGCAGTGTCAAACACAAGCTCAGCCCCACTGCCATGTCAGCTCTAGGATAACCACACCTCTAGGGGCACTGCAGAGGTACCAGCAAATGTGGCAGGCCAGCCTTCATCCTCGTAGCTTAGGATGGCAATAGCCTTCAGCCCAGATTAGCTCATCGCTTAAGGGAAAGAAGTGCTGGAAACCACTTCTGAGCTCATCCCAGCAGAGTAGCATTACCCATAGCACTTATCTGCGGTTATCTGTAGTTGCAGGTGACCTGACATGAGACTCAGTTGCACCCGCACACTTTAAATTCGAGGCAGGCATAAGACATGAGATAGTACATGTTGCTCATGTAGGAAAATGCCTTCGTTAATATTCAAGCCTGAGGACTAGCCTAAGGTAGAGAGTTTTTTGGAGCAGTGTGCTGCACACAAGACATTTAAAATCCAGACACTCCTCTAACACTTAAATACTCGTACCAGAACTGATGCACCCAAAATCAGGTCTTCACAGGAGCTCCATTTCCTCTGAGCTGTCCGTGCAACCAACAGACTTACCTTGTATGGGTGGAAATATTCTTGATCTCTGGTGATCAAAAGCCATTCTGCAGTGCCTGTCAGAGAGAAAGAGCAAGCAAAACCTCAAGACGCTGCAGGACGTGTGGGGCTCACGTCTCACTATCTACGTGCTCCTCTGCACCAAGCCAGTGGTATCAAAAGTGGATATCTATCCTCCTTTTGCCCCAGAAGCACAGTTTAGAGGATACCTGGGTCTGTTGGTCACAGCGTGGGTAACTCCTAGGGGGATTAAGTGATACGTGGAGAGGCACTGGCTAAGGCCTAGTGGAGAGGTGCCCCACACAGGTTCAGCTGCCCTGTAGCAGCGGCGTGACACAAAGCCTGTGTGTATCCCAGCAGTGTGGCAGGGCAGGTGCTGGGGCAGGAGCTCCTTCCATCATGCTAAGATGTTTCCGAGTGAGTCACTGCCCTGTCATCTGAAATACTGGGTCAGGCGCTGTAGTTTAAACCCCAGATGATGGTAGGTGAGCGGACAGGTGATCACACCCCTTGCAGTAACAAACCCGTGGGAGGCTGGAAGGTACCTTGAGGCCAGGGCAGGTGCTTGCTGAGTGAGCGTGTCAGCGCTCTGAGGCTGGTGGGAACCATTCCTCTTGGCATTTGCATTGCTCTGGAAAATGAGTTGCATTGGTGCTGAAGAGCTAGAAACTTTTGCATTGACATGTATTTTAATAGGCAATTAAACTAAAATAGACTTGATGTAAGTGAAAATTACACAGCAGCAGCACCCAGGATAAGACTAATCAGGATTATTTGTGAATTCCCACTTATGTTTCTATTGGAAGAGCCAAAATGATGTACCGTGTGCTCATTCTGGCTCCACATGTTTTGTTGTTGTTGTTTTGCTGGCATTAAACCACCTGTTGGAAGACAGACCTTGCATTATCCTACATAAAGGCAGCCAGTGCAGTGCTGACTCGTCACCAAGGTTTGAATAAATGGAAGTTTACTATCATACGGATCAGCACTTTGCACCAGGAAGCCCCAGTGTTTACCATGCTTCCTTGGAAGCCATAAAGGCACGTCTTTTTCTTCCACTAGCAGCCCACGTGCACAGGGCTCTAACTGAAACGGTTTAACACTGGCCCTTTTATTACACCAGCACAACTCCTTCCCACAGGTTGGCCCTTCACCTGATGTTACTCATTGCTTTTTGTGTACATATAGGAATTTCATTTGAAGTGTAAGCAGATAAGTACTGCATCTGCTCAGTCATATTTCCCCAACACCTCTCCCTTTGTTCTTTTTGCCCTTTACCCTCTGGGTTTTCTTCGCCAAGGATCCCTGCCCTCACCCAGCCACTCTCCCCTTCCTTAGCATCACTCTGCCCACCTCTGCTTCTGCAGTAGAGGAAGAGTGTTTGATAGCATTAGGCAATGCCTTTACCATTTGGTGATGTTAATGCTCTCGCTCTGAATCAATTTCCTCTTTGTTTGTCTGTGATGGAAAGCTCCGTGAAATTTGCAACGGTTTTGCTGAAATGAGAAAAGGGAAGGACAAGACCTGCAGCCAGGCACTCTGCAGCCCCTCCCAGCTCTCCGGTGCTCAGGGTAGGGGTGCAGGCTGAGTCACTCAACCCTTCACCAGCAAACACCCGTGGAGGCACAAAAGGGCTGCTGACAGCAGGCAGCACGCAGCCAGCTTGGATTAAAGGAAACTCTGGGTTTTGCAGGGTGAATCAGGTCAGATACACTGCTTCAGAGAACAGAAATGCAGAGGTATGGCCAACCAGATGGGGTGCTGGGCTGCCATGCAGCTGCACAACCTTTCTAGCAATCAGTCCAGCAGAAAGCAAGGGAAGGATCATAGGCTCAGTGCTAACCAGGGCTTTTGGTTCTTTGCTTGGAGGGCTCGCCTGGCAAAGCTGCTCCCTGAGGTCTGCAAGTCTACTGAACAGATACCCCGACACCCTGTGGCAAAGCTCCTGTGCTGGGGGAACGAGGCTCATGTCTGTGAACTACTGCTGGAAATGCATGCTCGGAGCACACAGCAGGAAGGAATGACACAGCTGTACCTCCACACCTTTCAGCACTTGCTTAGAAAAGGGCAGAGAGGTGTGTTTAAATTCTCTTTTCTTCTTCCCTTGTTTGGCTAGACAAGTCCCAGGCCGTAGCTGGATAGCACCAGCTAGACTGTATGTCTGGACACTGAGTCCCACTCTGTTTTAAGGGAAAATAAGCCCCACCCCAGAGAGTCTGCTTGCAGCTCTGGCAGTTCTCTGCCCATGTTCTCCACATCTGAAGCCAGGCAAGCCCAGGAACAAAGCTGCACATTTCCAGTCACTGATTCACAGCCTATGGCAGGTCCTGCAGGATGGTTGAAAACAGTGCCATGGGGCTGGCAGCTTGCTCCCACAGCCAGTGCGTCCCAACCACACCTGCCTTGGACCTGGAGAAAGAACCCTATGATCCCTGTGTGGTCCTTCAGCATCACCCAGCATCTCCATCCCAAACACTGTGTCTTCCTTCTTCTTCCTGCTCCTTAATGCAACCACTCATATGGAAAATGAATCAGCCCTCCTTGGGCATCTTTCCAGTGGCCCCTCTGACTAATTCTGCCCAAAACAGACAGGCTGACCCTGTGCAACAGAGTGATCGTGGCAGACAGGACTGGGTCACGTTTGGGTGGAGGAAGGGAAAAACTGTTTCGCAGGCCTGCCCAAAAATCCTCATGTTGACTCTGCCAAAACCACACCAAACATATGGTAAATGAAATAGCTGGCATGGAGCTGCTTTGGACGTCAAGAGTGTTTCAGCACTGTGGACTGCTCTTTAGCTGTCTTG
This sequence comes from Coturnix japonica, assembly GCF_054131305.1. Lineage (NCBI taxonomy): Eukaryota > Metazoa > Chordata > Aves > Galliformes > Phasianidae > Coturnix > Coturnix japonica. The sequence continues at coordinate 37,395,762 of NC_140665.1, forward strand.
AATGTTATTTACACTGTTTTAAGTATCTCCACATTTAAGGGAGAGAAGGCAAAGAAGGGGGCGATGCCAATATTTTGTGCATTTGATGCTTTTCAAATGCACATTATTTTTATAGCCATGGTAGCACAGTCCCAATGCTTGTCTTGTTCTGTGGCTGAGAACAGTAACGGCATTGCAGAAGGTTTCCCTTCCTCGTGTAGCAACAGACTTCTGTGGAAAAGCACACAGAAGCATTTTCTCTCTCAAAACAGGAGCTGTGCCTAATTCACCATATAAATGTCCTGCACATTTCATGGAGCTGATGAAATCATGTACAGATGGAATCCCTCTTAACAAAGGCTTTATTCACAGGGCAGGTTTCTCTGCCATGTATCTTTGACTGTATTCCAGCTTATACAGCTATTCCCACAGAACACATCCATGGAGCCAGACCATTTTCTGGGCAGATACAAAAGGTGGAGGTGCTCAGCTCCTGACGCTGCACTGTGGCTTCACTACAAGTCTGAGGCTGGGAGTCAAGCCAATGAGCAACTCCTTTCCTCACTGTGTGTTGTTCACCTGGACTCAAGCACACAGTGCCATTTGCAGGGTCTGCCAGGTACTCTGGAAAAAACACTGCAGAATAAGAACTTGAGAAAGAGCATCCAGAGAAGCCAGAGGTCTTTAGTCATTTGGGAGATGGCCATAGGAATGGAGTTGTGGTGGCTACAGCTAAAAAAGATGGGTGAAAATAAAGCAGCCAAATTGTGATTAACATTTAAAAAAAAAAAAAAAAAAAAAAAAGTAAATAATAATAATTTTTTAAAAAAAGTGACTTTTCTACTTTTCTTGAGATGGAGGTATAGTTTTTCTTCTTGAAGCTGCAGTGGTGGAGAGCTCACCTCCTCATGTAGCAGCTGGCAGTCCACTGCTGTCGGCATGTTTTAACCCTTCCACAGCCCCAGCTCAACCCACAGCTTCTCCCATTTGTCCATAAGCCACAGTGTCCTGACACTATTGCACTGATGAGGTTCCTGTGTAAAAGAAGGCAAGGGCTGCTGGCCTGCTTGCATGCACACCTTCCCAGCACTGAAAACCCAGCTCTCATATCCCCTGTTCATCTAACAACCTGATCTAGACAAGGAAAATAGCAGGCTGATCTACGCTGCACAGCAGACTTCCTGGCACAGTCCAGCAGTATTCTTCCATGAACCCTTTTCCCTGTCTTTCTTTTTTGCCCTTTGTTCAGTGCTCAGTCAGTAACTTCTTAGAAACAAGTCGCTAACTGCCCACGCTCAAAACGAGAACAGTAACAACAACAAAAGGAATGATACAGAGGGATGACTTCAGCGAGTTTGGAAAGATCTTCTCGAGTGAAACATTCCTTTACTCACACACACAAGAAAGCATCAAAATTCTCTGCGGCTGATGTAAACAGCAGAAAGAAAAAGTCATCTGGAAGGACAGGATGATTCATACCAAGGACCTGACTGGCAATATGCATCAGTGTTGAAATCCTCTGTGCAAGATGACTACATGTGAAAGCAAAACCAACGAGATCCCAGCTTTTGCCATGAGAAGCGTCATTAATGGCAGAGCAGCGTGGTTAGGCTCCTAATGCCACAACCCTTGCTCATGGGAGTAACCCTTGCTCACTCATCTGACTGGTCGCAGCAAAGAGCTCTGTGTCACCCAGGTGAGAATGCTTTACGTAAGGGCAGCCACAGCAGCAGGCTGGAGCATGCTCAGCTGTTGCAGCCTATCTTGCAGAAGGGGCTTTGGAGCAGGAACAGAAAGTTCAATAGCAAAAGAGAAGGGTTTTTCTCCATCTTGCCAAAACTCCTTGCTAGGGTTTCCTCGCAGAAATCCCTGATTTGAGCACTTTAGGGAGACTGGAAAGTTCAGCCAATCTTTCCCTTTATGTTAATTGTGTTGATCCAAATGGTAACAGGGCACAAAAGGCCACGCTGACTTTATGCATTGTTATGAGATACTTTCCCCTGCATATCTGAATCTGTTTACTTAATCTTCCAGGCCTTTACCCATGAATATTAAACTCCTTGATCACTATGCATTAGGAGTCATCTTTGCACCATCTGTTTGTATTTGTCATCTAACCCTTGTAAATAATAAAATGTACTTTGTTCTCAAGTTCGTGGATCCTAGCAGGAGAGTGATTACCACGGAGGAAAAGTACTGTGTGAAGCTATTAGCAGCCACAGGACTCTGCTTTAGCTCCCTGTCTCCTGTCTGCCCTGTGTGAGACAAATGTACCAAGTCACAGGTTCCCTATTGTTCTCCGTATCAGCCTATTTCTGCTGCCAACGCATTCACCGCTATTACGGTCATTAAACTAAATCCAAAACCTACCCCAAAGAGTGACTGTTAGCCTCCTTAGTTTCCTTGTAGTCCCAGAAGAGGTGATTTCAAGTTCACATCTCTGAATATGATGCAGAAAGCCTAGCTTATGTGTGTAAAACAAGCTAATAACAGAAGAGGAGTTGCATCCCTGGATGCCAGTATTCAACTGAGAGGTTCAGCTGAGAGGTACAGGTCACAAGATGCCAGGAAAACACCAAGGGAAAATGAAGAAAGTGCAGTCTCTACAATACAAAATTAATCCTTGGAGTTCTGGCTGAAAACAGTGTGCAACAGGAAGAGCCTAGCCACATATTACTGAGGTTCAGCTCAACTTCACCAACTAAGACAAGTATGTTTCACCTGGGAGAGAGGCCCATAGAGACTGCAGGTCCTTATGGAAAGCCACAGCTGCTGGCAGGCACACCTCACACACCAGTATCTCCCTGCAGCTGCTGGGAGACGTGCCTGACAGCAGGCTTACGTCCATTTACATCACCCAATGAGTTGCCTCTCCATGCTCTTATAAGTGAATTTGGATGTCGGGCAACTATCACCAGTCCTCAGGCAGCTGCAGTCTATTTAAAACCTAATGGAGTTGATTAGAGAAGGGATCATTTAGGAGATGATATGGGATCATACTGTATCTACCTGTCGTGGTGGTAGCACCAAATTTAGACAAGAAAATTGTTGCCAAGTGTTTGCTTAACTGGAAGAGCTATCTGGGCTTGGACAAGATACTACTCGCCTCTCTGCTCAGCCTTGCAAACATCCTACGCTAGGAGGTTACCTATTAAGTGATAGACAATAGATCCTTTTAATTGTTAGTGCGTTACGACCTTAGACTTTGCCCAGGTATTTAATAACACCATCTGCTGTCTAGCTCTGCAATACTATTATTTTTACATGAGGATTACTCTTCCTGCTTCACAAACAGCGTTGTAATAACAGAGCTAAGTAAGAGCACAGCAGCGTGGTACTTACACCCTACTGCCCAAGTAAAACACACAGGAGGTGCAGCTCACCCCAAGTTTCCAGACGTATTGTCTCCAGCCTGGAAGTCTTGAAGTGCTGCAGGCCGAGGAGCTGTGGATCCAGTCTTGTGGGTTGCACTCAGGAAAAGCTCTCACCTCGCCTGAGAAAGGGCCAGGAGCGAAATCCATCCCTGTGTAGGCTCTCTACTCCTTGACTGGCTCTGCTTTTCCCATTTTCTTCCCCAAAACAACAGCAATGTTCTGCTGGCCATGAGCTAGGAGTCGCTGCGCCTTCAGACTTTTTTCTCATTAATAACATGCTCTTGCAGCACATGCATTTAGTTCCAAATATTCATATTTATCTGGTTTTATATCTGTATCTACAAAGGGTCCGAGACAGACAGTGATGAGACTTTTGGCACTTTCAGCTGAAGTGCCTCTGTACCAATGCACACAGCACAGGAAGTAAGCAGGAGGAACTGGAAACCGTGGTGTAATTGGAAAACTACAGTTTATTGCTATAATGGAAACATGGTGGGATGACTTACAAGAGGAATACTGTGCTTGAGGGCTGTAAACTTTTTAGAAGGAATAGACAAAGTAGGAGAGGTGGGGGAGTTGATCAGTGAAAAGGAAGAGCTGGCCTCCTTGGACATGAAGAAGACTGAGGTATTTAACAAGTTCTTTATCTCAGTATTCATGGTCAGTCAGGCTTCTCATGTCTCTTGTGTCCCTGAACTTCTAAGTAGGGGTCAGGGAAGCAAAATCCCTCCCAGTGTAAGAGTGGATCAAGTCTGAGACCTCCTCATGAGGTGGAATGTGTACAAGTCTATGGGGCCAGATAACATACATCCTGAAGTTTTGAAGTAACTGGCTGATGTGGTTGCCAGAAGATGTTTGGCATTGTCCCACATCACATCCTTATCTCTAAATTGAGGAGAGACTGATGTGAAGGCTGGGCTATTATGCAGACAAAGAATTGGTTGGATGGTTGTAGCCAGAGGGTTGCTGTCTATGACTCTATGTCCAAGGGAAGACTGGTCACGAGTACTATCCCACAGGGGTCCATCTTGGGGCTGGTGCTCTTCAGCATCTTTATTGATAGTGAGACTGAGTGTACCCTCAGCAAGTTTGCAGATGATGCCAAGCTGAGTGCTGCAATTGATGCAATAGAAGGGAGGGATGCTCCCTTTGGACGTGCTCGAAAAATGGGCACATGAGAAATTAATGAAGTTTAACAAGGCCAAGTGCAAGGTTTTGCACTTGGATTGAGGCAATCCCAGATATGAGTACTGACTAGGAGTAGACTCCTTGAGAGCAGTTCTGGGGAGAAGGACTTGAGGGTCCTGATGCAAAAAAAACCACACATGAACCAGCAGTGCATCCTGGACTGCATCAAAAAGGGGGCAGGTGATGGGGAGAGGGATGTCCTGCTCTGCTCTACCCTTCTAAGGCCCCATCTGGAGTATTGTGTCCAGGCCTGGGGCCCCCAGCACAGGAAGGATGTGAAGCTGTTGGAGCAGATCCAGATGAGGGCCACGAAGATGATCAAAGGGCTGGAGCACCTCTCCTATGAGGAAAGGTTGAGGGAGTTGGGCTTGTTTAGCTTGGAGAAGAAAAGGCTCCAGGGGCACCTCACTGAAACCTTCCAATACTTAAAGGGAACTTACAAGCAGGAAGGGGACTAACTTTTTACATGGTCTCATAGTGACAAGACAAGGGAAAATGGCTTTAAACTAAAAGAGGGGAAATTTAAGTTAGATGTTAGGGATAGTTTTTTATTTTTTTACTCCATTATTCATTATTTTACTCCAGTATTCAAGGCTGGGCCAGACAGAGCCCTGGGTAGCCTGACCTGGTGGGTGGCAATTCTTCCAACAGCAGTGGGTTGGGACTAGATGGTCTTTAGTCTTCTCCAACCTAAGCCATTTATGAGTCTGTGATACCCTCCAGCTCCATTCTTCCATTGGAGCTCAGAAAAGGAGTGCTTTCCTTGGCTCTCTTTAGCAACAGAGGTCAAATATGAAACCAAACATATGAATGCAATTAGGAGGGTATGTAAAATATGGGGGCTGGACGTCTTAACAGTGTCCGAAACAGGCAAGACTTGACATGCCGTTAGTTAAAAAGGATTTTAAGTACTACAGGATGCTGGGCGGTGTATCTGGTTACAGCTGAAAAGAGCTTCTCAGTCTTCTGGCTGTATTATTTTTCTGGCATTTCAGGTGTATAATTTTGATCCTGAAACCCCAGTGTGCAGGATAAAAAAAAACAAATCACCTCTTTTGAAGTAAGCGAAACCATCCTTTTGGTCCTGATGCTAGTTTTGGAAGGAGATGAGAAAAAGCTCAGATTCCTCACATACCTGCCCTGTACCAATTCTGAAGCAAAGACAATTGTATGGACAGTTATTCGTGCTATCCAGAGGTGAATGCAGCAGGTTGTGATTTTTGAATCGCTTGTAAACGGAGAAAGAGGTATTACCATACTTCATATAGTTGAGTGGGGATTCTTCTTGCTGCTTCACAAATGACAAAGGAATGTCTAAAATCTGTGCCAAACGTATTTCCAAGAATGTACCTCTGCCCTTTACCTACCATTTGCATCTTCTTTTAAAGCTTTCCAAATGAAGTAGTAGACAACCCCTCCCCCCCCAACTAAAAACATGTGTGAGGATGTGGAAAGCTTTGAGATGTTTCCACACCCCGCTGACCTATTCATCAAAAACACATAACTCTTGGTATAGAGCAAAATTCAGAAGGCAAAACCCTGTCTGCATCAGCTGACTTCTTTCCCCCTTAGGCTACGGGCAACCCTGGTACAAATTCAGCTCAGCAGAGCTGCCCCAGCAGCAGTGTGCCCACAGAGCTCCCCAGTGCCCTAAGGCTGGAGGTGCTGAGCAACATCAGGATTGCAGGTACCCTCCTGACTGTCTTGGGAGCCTTCTCTTTGGTGCATACCTGCATCCCATGTGCAAAGTAAAAATCATGCACACAGTGACACGTTTTCACAGCCCCTCTCTCGGGTGGTGATTTGGCCTGGTATTATGTAAGATTTAACAAAAGATGGAGAAGACAACTATTTTAAGGAAGAATGTTAATTGAAGGCTGAGTCAGGCTGCAGCTAGTACAGAGATGTTTTTGAGAAGCTTGTACCCTTTTTCATTTGGTCTATTTTTTTTTCCTACCTAATTACAACGTGTGCAGAACTACATTTAACAATAATAGTAACTGGCAAAGGGCAGATGGATGATGAAGGTGGCTGTCCTCTTGCCCCTGGATCTGCAACTGAAGCCCATCCCAGGCTCTTGCAACTTGGCAGCTGCCACCATCCGATGGCTGCTCAGAGCTCATCCAGGCCCATTTGGGAGACTAAGTGAAATGCAAGCCCCAACCTCTGGAGAGCTGTTTAATGATAGTTATCCAGAGGAGGAGACCAAGGTTAATTGTCAGTTCCAGAATGGGTGTACCAGTTATTAATTTTGCTACAGTCCTTTTTATCACCTATGAGTTTGGCTGTGCTTCCTGGTAGGCACCTCCTTCTGGAGCTCAGCAGGGTGTTGGCGCATTAGGGATGCAGGTGAATACAAGAGGGATGACTCTGATTTTTGCAGCTCTGCTAGTGATGTTTACAAGTGTATCACTGGTGCCTAAACTTGTCAGTATTTCTCCTTAGTGTCACTGCACGGCAGTACACTATGCATAGGACTGAATACCCAAGTTGATAAAAACACCCTATTTACCTGTTTTTACTTAGTCTAAGAGACAGCACTGAGCAAAAAGGTGAGGCTGGGGACTGAGCACAGAGCAGCACCTTTGTCCCCATGCTGGCTGCCCAAAGGGGGGATGGGGAAGGAGGCAGCGATGGCAGCCAGAAACTAATTTCACTGCACTTTATGTTTCCTCAGATTGGGGAGTGCTTTTGTTAGCTCCTGTTATGTCAGAAAATGTAAATAACATGACTGCATCGATGGGCAGAAGAACATGGTCACCCATTGAGCCGCAGTACGGTGAGCCCATGGGGTCACGGCCTTCTGGTCTTCCTGTTGGTGCTGGGCCAGGGTTGCCCAGCCATGCTAACACACCCCAGGCAGCTCCCAGCCGGTCTGTCCCCCCGTACCCCGCAGACAATCGCCCATTGTGGCTTGTAGCTGAGGGCAGCCAACGCGGTGTCGGTGGGAGCGTCCAACAGCTATTTACCAGGCTGAAGAGAGCAGGCGGAAGATTTTCCACATCAATTGCCCTTTCTTCTGGCATCTGGAATCGTCCCTCTGAAGTTTTTATTTCCCTTCTGAGTGTAGTAACCTCTGAATTTCTCAAGTATTTCCATCATCTTTTCCTTGCTGTCTTTTTTTTCCACTGCTACTTGAAACGAGGGTGTGAAGTCAAGTGCTCAGTTAAAAACAGAATCATTTCCTTCTTTTTTTTTTTTTTTAAACCACAACATTTTGGCTCCAAATTGCCCGGGGTAGAGCCCACCAAAGCAGCAGAAGCTGCAGCACTGATGCTTTTGCTCACACCACTACTCGTGGAATCAGAGAATCAGAGAATAGCCCAAGTTGGATCTTGCATGTATTCATGCACCCAAAACTTCTCTGACGAAAATGAAATAACCACGTCCACCTCCCCTGTCTGTGCATGGACACACACACATGCTGACAACAGGCTGCTCCATCAGTGTCCCTCTGCCAGCAGCAGTAGTTGCATGTCACAAGGCAGCATTTCTGCAGTCAGCAGCACTGGGGAGCAGTGTTTGTGGTATGCTGTGCACCATGAGCATGGCTGCTTGTCCAGCAATTGTCCTGTAGGTAAAATTAGGAGTGGCTGCTGGTGTTTGTAGCATTGTCTATAAGTCTGTGTACGTCAACAGGCTGCTCCTGATGGCAGCATTGTGTACATCAGTACTTTCTTCCCATATTAAACACAAAATGGTTGGACAGACATATTTCTTTGGGACCAGTACTGATGTGAGAGCAGGACTCTACTGCACCTCTCCCTTCCTTCCCTGCACTGTGGCACTGGGTCAGGGCTCCCCATGGCATGGGGCTCCCCTGTGCCAGGGCCCCCCGGCTGGGCATGCCCGCAGGCCACAGGCTTCTGCAGAGCCCCTATATATATATATATATATATATATATAGCCTCGCCATGTCATCGCCGGGGTGTTCCACAGAAAGCAGGCAGAAAAGGATGGTTTCTGTTTCAAAATAAATAAATAAATAAATATTAAGAAAGAAAAAAAAAGGAATGAGAAACAAATGCACGATCTGTTTTATTCTTGTGCAGCGACTGCATGACGGCAGCTCTGCAGATTTGTGTGTTTGTGTGTGATTTGATTCTTAAATCACATTTCCTACGCCGCTATTTTTTATCTGCTTTTTGACACCGAGAGCTGCAACGCTTGTTCTTGCCTCTTCTACCAGAATAGATGCAAATGCAGCAAATGCAGCAGAACCCAAACGCTGCCCACAGTGGCTCTGACCAGCCTGATTCGATCAGAAACCAAGTTAAATAAATAGGGGTCACAGTCCCCGTCCTGCACTCACTGAAAGCTGTGCTTTCTCCCTCCCTGCAGCCGGGCTCTCTCCGAGCTGTGCTCCCCATGCGCAGTGTGCAAACACACAGCTCCTTGGCTTCCCACCAGTGTATATAAATATATGCAGTTATTTTTTATTTTTTTTTTTCCTTCGCAAAACCTGGAGGCTAAAGCGAGAGGGCAAAGGAGTACGTGACTAAAACATCCAAACTTCCTCTTTCATAAGCCATCACATGATGCAGTGCAATTACAATTCCTGCCTTGTCCCTGCCAATTGCAGGCGCATTGCCTCACCCGACAAACCCGGCTGTGCATGTGTGTGTGTGTGTATATGTGTGTATGAGTGTGGAGGCAGCAATCGCTGCAACCGCCTTGGCACGCCTCCATCTCCGGGCTGGAGAAAGAGGGCAGTGGGTGGAAGACGAAAACAAGATGTGTTTACTTAGCATGCAGGGATAAAGCGACTTTCCAGCCGGGAGGGGGTGCACGGAACAGCCTTACAGCGCTTTGATGCTACGAGAAAGGAGGGCCGCGCTGCGGAGCCGCGTTAACCCCCGCCTGGCCGTGGGGCACGATCCGCTCGGGGCTCTCCCGGTGCCTGAATCGCATCCCAGGTCCGCAGCCCCGGGAGCGCCGCAGGCACCGCCCCGCCGAGCCCCGCAAACGTCACAGCTCCCCCGGGCGTCCCCGCTGCCTGCTCGCCCCCTCTTCCCTCCCCCGTAACCTACATAACGCGGCGGGGAGGGCCGTGCCCGCCTGCGGGACGTGGCGAGGGGGACGTTGCCCCTCGCGGTGCCGCTGTGCGGGGACGGAGCGGAACGCCCGTGCCGTGCTTGAGCTGCGCGGGTTGTGCTCGTCCGCATTAGAGAGCGGAGGGTTTGTGGCTGCAAACGACAGGAAATCTCGAGCGTCCTATTTCCTGCGTGCAGTGACAACAGTTAGAAAAAAAAAATAAAGAAAAAAATAACAATACGGGCGATGGTTTTATTTACCCACGAGGCCCCTCCCGCCCGGGCCCAGTAGGGGACGGGGGCAGCCCCAGGGTCACCGGGGGGGGGTCGGGGGCGACCGAGCTCAGCGACCCCGCGGCGCTCAGCCCGCACCGTACGCGGTGACCCCGCCGGTGCCGAGCGGGAGGCTCGGGGCCGCGCTCAGCCCGCTCCGCTCCGCGTGGCCGGCGCTGGGCTCCCCCGGCGGCGGGCGGAACCCCCGGGGCCGGGCCGGGGGCGCGGGCAGAGCCGGGGCCGGGAGCGCGACGGCGGCGTGGTTGGCGTTGTTGGGGCGGGGGCGCCCATCGCGCAGGCGCGGCGGCACTGTCGAAGAATCGAGGCGGCGGCGCGCAGAGGCGGCGGTGGCGGCTGGAACGCGGCACGGCGCCGCCGCCAGCCCCGGCCCCGGCCCCGGCCCCCGCGGCAGTCCCCGCCCCGCCCCGCCGCGCCGCCCCGTAGTAGCCAGCGAGCGGGGGAGCCGTGCGGGCGGCAGCGGCCGCAGCCCTGCGCCAGGCGCGCCGCGAAGATGCGCGTCCCCGCCGCGCTGTGAGCGCCGCCGGCGGAGACGGACGAGGGAGCGGCGGCCCCCGGAGCGGCTCCGCTCGCCGGGGCGCGGAAGAGGAAGGCGAGGGGGAGGGGGCCGCGCCGACGGTCCCGCGGCGCCCGAGCCGCCCCGTCGGCCGTCCGGTGGCGAGGGGCGGAGGAGGAGGAGGCGGCGGCCGGAGCCGGAGCGGGGGGCGCTCGCCGCCGCCCCGGGGCCGGGACATGTCGTCGGCGGCGGTGGCGGCTGCTTCCCGCAGGCAGTCGTGCTACCTGTGCGACCTGCCCCGCATGCCCTGGGCCATGATCTGGGACTTCACCGAGCCCGTGTGCCGGGGCTGCGTCAACTACGAGGGCGCCGACCGCGTGGAGTTCGTCATCGACACGGCGCGGCAGCTGAAGCGGGCGCACGGCTGTTTCGCCGAGGGCCGGGCCCCGCCGCCGCCGCACGCCAAGCAGCCGCCGCTCTCCGCCAAGGAGCTCCTGGCGCAGCAGCAGCAGCTCGGCCACCCCGCGGCGGCGGCGGCGGCGGCAGCGGAGGCGGCGGCGCGGCCCCCGCCGCAGCCCCTGGAGCGCTACCCGCTGGCCGCCGAGCGGCCGCCGCCTCGCCTGGGCGCCGAGTACGGCGGCGGACGGCAGGTGAACGGCATCCTGGTGCCCAACGGCTTCCCCAAGCCCGAGGAGCCGCCCGAGCTCAACCGGCAGAGCCCCAACCCGCGCCGGACGCACGCCGTGCCGCCCACTCTGGTGCCGCTGGTGAACGGCGCCGGGCTCCCCGCCGCCATCGGAGGCCTGGGCGGCCGAGCCGCCGCCGCCGCCGCCTCGCTGGCCGCCATCTCGGCCGCGCCCGCCCCGCTGGCCGTGCCCGTGCCCCAGCAGCCGGCGGCGGCGGCGCAGGCGGCGGCGGGGCAGCCCGGAGAGCTGGGCCACAAGCGGCCCGGCTCCGTCTCGTCCTCGTCGTCGGGCGGCGGCGGCGCGGCGGGGGAACACGACGGAGGGGGCAAGGAGAAGCGCGGATCGGCGGAGAGCGTGCCGGCCACGGCAGAGATGGGCAACGACGGCAAGAGCCGGGCGGGCGGCGAGGAGTGGCTGGCCAAGCCCAAGACGGTGCGGGACACGCTGCTGGCCCTGCACCAGCACGGCGGGCACGCGGTGCCGCCCTTCGACAGCAAGTTCAAGAAGGAGCCGGGCATGGCGGGCGGCAGGATGCTGGGATACGAGAGCAACGGGGCCGCGGCCAAGCCGGGTGAGGAGCGGGGCCGGGGCGGGAGGAGGGGGGCGAGTGCGGGGCCGGGGCGGACGGGGCCGAGTGTGTGCGCGTGTTACGGTGGTCTGGCACGTTTCGGTGGCGGTGCTTGGCCGCCTTGTCGCCCCTCTGACTCTCTCCCTCCCTTTCCAGGGGCCCGCGCAGCCCGGAAGAGGAAGCCGTCCCCCGAGCCGGAGGGCGAGGCGGGACCCCCGAAGATCAACGGGGAGGCGCAGCCCTGGCTGCCGGCCGCGTCCGAAGGGATGAAGATGCCGCTGACGGCCACGTCCTTCATGTCTCCCCCGCCGCCCACCGCCTCGCCCCACTCCAACCGGACCACGCCGCCCGAGGCGGCCCAGAACGGCCAGTCCCCCATGGCCGCGCTCATTTTGGTGGCGGACAATGCCGGGGGCAACCACGCCTCCAAGGAGGCCAACCAGGTCCACTCCACCACCAGGAGGAACAGCAGCAGCCCCCCCTCGCCCTCCGCCATGAACCAAAGAAGGCTGGGTGCCGGCAGGGAGGTGCCGGGCCAGGGGGGCAGCGCGGCGGGTGGGCTGGAGCCTGTGCACCCCGCCAGCCTGCCGGACTCGTCCCTCGCCGCCAGCGTCCCCTTGTGCTGTACCCTGTGCCACGAGCGCCTGGAAGACACCCACTTCGTGCAGTGCCCTTCCGTCCCGTCCCACAAGTTCTGCTTCCCTTGCTCCCGGCAGAGCATCAAGCAGCAGGGGGCCAGCGGAGAGGTGTACTGCCCCAGCGGGGAGAAGTGCCCCCTGGTCGGCTCCAACGTGCCCTGGGCCTTCATGCAGGGGGAGATCGCCACCATCCTGGCCGGGGATGTGAAAGTGAAAAAGGAGAGAGACTCGTGACTGTGCTGGCCCAGCGCCGCCCGTCGCCCAAACTGCTCCGGTTCTGTATATATCTATAAATATATATATATAAATATATATATATCTCCAAGACAAGGGAAATGTAGACTTCATAAACATGGCTGTATAATTTTGATTTTTTTGAATACATTGTGTTTCTATATTTTTTGAAGACAAAAGGTATGTACTTATTATAAAGGCATTTCTTCTAATTCTCTTTTTTTTTTCCTCCCGTCCTTCCCCCCCATCCCCACTCCCCTCCCCCCGCTTTCCCCCCTCCCCTTTTGTTATAGCAACTATTTGTTGTGCTTCCCTGGTGACAATTACTGTTCGATGTAGGCTGTGACTTGCGCTGCTTTTTTTAGAGCACTTGGCAAACGAGAAATGCTTCTAGCTGTATTTGTATGCACTTGTTTCCTTTTCCTTTTTTTTTTTTTTCTTTTTTTCTCTCTCTTTTTTTTTTTTTTAAATGCCAAATACACTTTCTGACATTGTAAAGATCGCCTTACTGTCTGTGATTTCCTTATTGCTGCCCCCTGCTTCTGTAGGGCTGGGGGCAGGCGGGCGCATGGAGCACTAAGGGCTCCTCCCGGGAGCGGCTGTCCGCCTCGTGTGGCCGTGCCGGACCCAGGCCAAAATTCCTCCGTGTTTCTCAAGGGAAGTTGCCTTTGGAGTAGGATGTGGAGAGGTGTTGGAGAGGCGCTGTTGAGTTATAGGGATTTCTGGGTTGGTTTGTTTCTGTTGGGGTTTTTTTTTTTTTTCTTCTTGTTTTTTTTTTTTTTTTAAGGCAAAGTTGACCGCAGTTCATGTGATCAGTTGTAAGATTACAGAACTACGCCTGTTGACCAATTGCGTACTCTAACGTGGAACTGTGATAGCCAACCTTATGACATGATTGGTGACTGCACCGCTGTAGCACTGCCGTCTCTGAAGGCCTTCAGCATTGGGGTTTTTTTTGGTCTTTGGACAGTGCTGGGGAGGTGGGAGAAAGGCTGTTTTGTTTTGTTTTTCCTTTCTAATTTTACTTTAATTTTCAGATAGTGCAGGTGGACTTTTGAATTTGCTTATCAGACACCTCCGGTACTGTTGCTTTTGTTACTATCGCTGACACGGTGTTTCCAAGTAGTGGCAGGTACAGCGTGGTACAATGACAGCAGCAACTGAGGCTCTGCCAGATTGCCTGCAGGCATATCAGCGACAGCCCAAAAAGTGGGTGGAGGAAACCTGCAATTTCCTTATTACGTGTGCTTGAAACAAACCTACTGCTATTCTTTGAAAATGAAAACATAAACTGGTTGAAATGAAAGCAATTAGGGCTTCACATAATTGCCATGGCCCTGACTTTTAAGCTACTTTGGAGAACTCTTTTGTAAAGCCACTTCTTTTGATCACGCTTCTGCATCACCAAGCAGACTTCTAAAATCAATAAATCATTGGTTACTAGAAATAGTTGAGTCTTATAGTGATGTTTTTGTGCTGTTTATAGTTCGTTGGCAACGCTGCAGCTGGATGAGCCCTTCTGTTGAGGTGTTTATAACTGGGTTATAAGAGGTTGTTTCTGAGCGAAGGGGTGGTGAGGTCGTCCCAGCCCTGGGATGGGCTAATGAGCACTTGGTGCCCAAGGAGGAGGAGAAATCTGTTCAGCTGACGTAAATTTGAACAATTTTGGGTGCTTTTGAGTCAACTGTTCTTATTGTGATAATGTTCAGACTGCAGTTTAATGCAGAGTAGCTCTTTTCTGGAAGACTTTTTTTTTCTCTCTCTCTAAAGAAATGGTCATTATTAGTATTTGAAGATCAGAACTGCACACGCACAGTAATTTTTTTTTTTTATGAAGTGTTTAATGAGCACACCCACTACATTGTGTTCCATATTACAGGTCAATGTAATATTAGATAAGACTTGCATGATAAACAGATTCATTGAGTCGATATTACGCTTTAAATCTTATACCTATAGTCAAGATTGGTGTCCTATGTAAACACATTTAGCCAATTTGAAGAAAACGCACATTATATATATATACCTATATATATTCCTATATATATAAAAACTGTAAAGGATTCTTTGGAACCACTATGATCTGTGTAAATGTGTATTTAGGCACTTTATTAAAAAAAGAAAAATGGATTTTGAGCTGATAGATGGTAACAAGTTCTTCAGAGTTGCTTGGCATGATACCTCTGTGGTGTGGAGCTCATGTTTTTTTGATTAAGGTGGTATTTCTACTTTAAAACCAAAAATGAAAACACCAACACATCCCTTCAGAGGTCCCCTTCTAAGTTACATGGTGGCCTAGCGTGAGGGCTGGGCCTGCTCTGACAAACAGGGCCTCCTTACGGCCTGCTGACACAGGCATGGCCGGTCCTGAAGTCAACACCCTCCTCCCCCTGCCTCCTGCAGCCCCTGAGGTGGAGGAGATGACGGAGGGTCTGGTACCAGAGCTCGCGTGGTGGGCCTGCAGGCCCCTCTCTAAGCCTGGTCACCATAAAGCTGCAAGATTGCAAAAGGAAACAGGCTAAAATCTGAGGGGTTTTATTCTTGTATCTCGTTTTTTCTCAAATTCAGTGTTGCTTTTTTCCTCTCTGCTGTGTTACTGAGTTACAACACCAGTGGATTCTCCATTTACAACACTTCACTATTTCCTGGGCTACAGGCTTTTTTTCTTTCCTTTTTTTAAGTGCTTTGGCTGCAACAGTGCTACTTACCTTACTCTTTAAACTTTTTAAAAGGTGATACTGTAATTTGTGTAGTATTAAACATGTTTTACTTAAGAGTGAGTGATTTAGATTTATTTTTTTGAACCCGCTTTTTTTTTTTAAGGATACTTTTTTCTTCTTTTTTGCTGGCAATTCACCTGTACACAAGGTACTTTTATTTATAGCTACTGAACTAATATTGTAATTTTCACTTTTTCCCCCCTCTTCACTTCTGGCATAAAATACAAGGAAGCTGAGAGCTTTAAACACTTATGCTTTTAAATATATATATATATATATATATATATATATACACACACACACACACATTATATATACTTATAAAAATATACATAAAACCAAAAGCTACAGCTGTCAAAGAGCAATATTTAAATTTTTTAAGTCCTGTTTCTGTCATTGTGGATAGGTTAAAGCACAGAGGGGGGCACAGAGCCCCGCTGGAATGGCACAGCATAATGGTGGCTTTGATGGCCTTTGTGGTGGCCTCAGGAAACCTGGCCTGTTTTGGAACTCCCTTTTTTAGCTGTGCTGTAAACCAGGCCATGGCAACCACGTGTTTTTATGAAATAGCACTTAGGAAAAGGGTATAAATACATTTGAGAGTGCTCTCTAGTGGTTTATTATGTCAACAGAGCCCCTGGATCCTTTCCTTCTGTGCCTGGGCCAGTCCTGATGGCACCCGCTGCCTTGGTGGCACCTTCACCACCCAGCTCCTCATGCGCTGTTGTGGGGCAGTCAGGGCAGCTGGCACATGAAAGTGGTGTCAGCCAAGGGAAAGTGTTGGACTGTGAGTAAGTTCATGGCACCAGAAGTGGCTGAGCTCATGAATGGAAGCAGTTATAGTCCTGGTTGCTGCAGCCTCAGCTCCTCCGGAGTGGGACCGCTGGTAAGAGGTGCCCAGCATTTAGGCTTGAGAAGGCTTGGCCCTGAGAATTGCATGTATCACCTCCCAAAGTGTTTGCATTTAGCTCCAGCTGGAGCAATTAAAAAATATGAAGAAAACAGCCCTCCTGCAAAATGGACTCGGCTTGTTTATCCTCTTGGAGATAAATTGCAACTTCAAGTCTGCGCTCCTACAGATAAGGAGGCAATTACAAAAAACATTCCCTCCTAACATGTTTTTCCTGAACACGGCAGTTAAAGCAGGAAGAGCATCTGGGCAACACATAGCTTCATTTCTGCCACCCGTGAGCACTGTGGGGCAGCCCTCTGCACCCTATGTGCAAGGGCTGGCCCTGCACAATGGATGACATGTAGGTCACCAGGACTCCTGAGTCACCCTTTGCTTCCCTCCTCCTTTGTTCCCAAAGGCCTTTCCTCTGCTGAGGTTGGGCTGTGCAAGAGATGAATGGAGGCACAGCTGCACTATGGCTCCAAGCTAACTATTTCAGTGCCTTTGGGCAGCCACCTCAGCATACCCTGGGCTGGTGGCTCAGGTATAAATTGTTTGCAGCATGTTTTTGGGACAGAAGAAACACAGACATCTTGCATAGGGTATTTACAAATCTCCAAAGTTCATGCTGGAGTCCATACCAGTGTCTTGTTTGGCTGACCTAGGTACACTGGAGCCCACCAGACAGGGTGGTAAACACACTTTGCTAAAATTTGCTTTCTTATTGTGCTGCTCAAGAGCCATTTTTGTATTAGTGGATCTAACAGAGTAAAGGCCAAACCCCACACGCTGCATCAGGAGGAAGCCCCCCATACCAAGAAGCAGCTGGCACCAGCTTCCCCCCACGGCCTGCTCCTCTCCCATCACTGTTACCTCTGGAAGCTCTCCAAGCAGCCCATCGCCTCTCACCACCCTATGGGTATCAGGGCAACAAGGAGTCCAGTGCTGTGTGTGCAATGCTGGGTGCTTCCAGCTCTCTGAGGTGAGTACTGGGGTACTGGAGCTGCCCCAAGGAACATAGGGGAGTCTCTGGTTCACAGGCAACTTCAGCCTCGGCCATTGGAAAGGAGAGTAGCCACTGTTTTCTCAGTATGGACTCTGGAAGAATGCAAAGTATGTGTTTTCTTTTACCATCTTCCACTACAACACACTTCCCCTTTCATGCCTTTTTATTTTCCCCCCTCCCTTTGGCAACCACTTGCAAACAAACAGAAGATGAGTAAACAGAGATGAAAGAGGTTATTGGTTCACCAGGTCAATCCCCTGCAGCCACAGATGAGCCCCAAAGCCTCTGGGCAGGGGGTGCTGCAGAGTGTGGGAGCTCTCCTTAGTAATGGGGGCCTGGGGATGCCACTCGCATGCTCAAGAGCATGATAGAGTCAACCAGATTGTCCTCTTCTTCTTCCCATGGTTTTGGGCTTTTGTGTTTTTCATCTCTCAGAGCTGAAGGAGGCCCAAGTATTTTTTTAGTCGAAACAAATAGATACGGTTCATTTTTTCCCTCAAGAGAACCAGGTTTTCTCCAGTCCTTTTTTATAGTAGTGTCATACTCTCCAACCCTCCAGTAGTAAGAGAACTTGCAGATATTAAGCAATAACTGCATAATGGAGTGAGGTATTTAATTTTGCCCAGACTATTTACAACTCCTTTTATTTCTGTTGACTTACTGCACTCAGCTGCTGCTGAGCAGAAGGAACTAATGATTTTCTCTTTTAAGATACATCATTCCTCAGCAAGCAGTTAGCTTAGAAATGAGGTTACTCCATGAAAGACTTTTGTGGGAGCGTTCATGTCAGAGGAATCAGGAAATAGATCAGCTGCTGCACACTAACTCATGCCTTTGCAGCTTCTCCTTCATGCGTTGCAGTGAGGCCAACCCACCATAAGCACCACCTTTTCCATCACACATTTAAGACCTATTTGGTCTGTAATAATTAAAGAAACCCGCTAGCTTTCTTGTGATTTTGTGGTGGTATTTAACAGTGATCTCCCAGTTTTCCCTATGGGAGCAC
The DNA here is from genome assembly GCF_054131305.1 of Coturnix japonica. Taxonomy (NCBI): domain Eukaryota; kingdom Metazoa; phylum Chordata; class Aves; order Galliformes; family Phasianidae; genus Coturnix; species Coturnix japonica. The sequence continues at coordinate 37,413,873 of NC_140665.1, forward strand.
AGTTAGGATTAGCCACCCTCAGAAGTAATGGATGAAAGGAGTGTTCTCTTGCAGAAAGTACCACTATCTTTGTTAATGCCGGACAACAAAACGCTTTGTGCAGGAGCTGTGATGGGGCTTCTGCCTCCCTGTACCTTGGAAGAAATAGGCTAGATGGGCCCCGCTGGAGCTTTAACACACAGCACCAGGGACAATAATTTGTTCACAATTTGTGCTTAGACGTGTAGGCTGCGCCTTCTGGCTTTCCCATAGGAAACAAATGATGATAAACAGCATGAAGCAACGACATTTAGCTGTGCTTTTATATTGCCTTTTTGATGATTTTGTTCATATTGTGAGAGCCCCTATGCTTTTTCAAGTTCTTCCCTTTACTCTGAAGAGACAACTAGCCTGTGTCCATAACTGAACTGACTACTTTTTACCCTCTATGGTATTTTAATAGTCCAGCCAGTTGCTTCGTCTTATCAGTGCTGTTCATTCAGATTGCTATGGCTTTTTTTGTGGACCTCTCCAATGTTTCCAGGTCTCACTAAATGGCAACACAGCCTTCTGGTGTATCAGCTACTCCTCCCAGCTTTGTATTATCAGTATTCTTGCTGAGGGTGTACTCTGCACTCTGTCCCTTTGTCCAGATCACTGCTGAAGATATTAAGTGGGACCAGACCCTCATGCCACTGGAAAGTATGGGCCAGCCACGCTAGGCTGCCTCCACACTATCTGCCCAGCAGAGACGTTCTTAACTGCAGCAGTAGTGAGTATTTCTTCATCCTGTGTCACAAAAGTTTCCTGACGTTTAAAGTTTTGGGGTGGATCCCTTCCTTTTCTACAAAGATTGCCAATTGTAGTGCTGATTTTCATGAGTAACAGTCCAATAGGCACTAGAGCAGCACCAGTAACTCTTTTTGCAGATGTCCTCTTGGCTCCCTGGGGAGCTGCTGCAGTGCTTCACAAGGATGGCATCGCTTTTGCACCTTCAGGGATGCCTGCAGGAATGGATATCTCAGAGGGTTAGGCTCCGGCCAGTCTCATTGTCCTTGCTAGGCACAACTTCAGGGCTGGTTTCAGCTCCCTCCTGATCAGCTCCATTGCAATACTGTTGTGCTGCCTCTCTCCTGCTGATGATCACCAAGGTTACAGCCTGTGGCTCCAGAGCTATGTTTTGGCCTATCAAATGTTATGCATGAGTCTGCTTGTGCTGGAAGAGGACTCTCCCTTCCTTCACTAAGACTAATTTTACTACAGGTTTTCAGTTACTGAATGATAATTTCGCACCACTCTTATATTTTATCCATAGGAAGAGAGTACCAGCACCGACCCAACAAGAGCTTCTCACAGGTGAGAAAGACAAAGGGCAATGAGTTTTCTTGTCAGTGCTGGAGACTTGTCAGTGCCTCAGGCCTCATGGAAGTACCAGATACGCTTCACTGCAAGAAGTGTCAAAAAGATGCTTTTAAACCTCCACCAGAAATAGGATGTAGAGTGGGTAGTGCATTACAATGCACGGTTTTGCTCTAATTATTTATAAGAAATCCTTTCGTTATAAATAGTTTTTCAGTTAAATGTATTGCTAGCATTACCTTATTACTTATTCATAATTAACTAAATCACAGCAGATGTCTATGTTATGATCATTTCTATACACCGTAAATTATTCAGAAGATATGTTGGTCTTGTCAGAGTACTTGGTACGTGTAGATGAGACAAAGGAACTCTCTGGGCCTGGGAAGGGGGAAGTTTTTTTGTCCCAAACTTTTCCATAAATGTGATTTCAGAAGAACAGGGAAGTAGAGGGACAGGGGGTGAGCCCTTGACCCATCCTCCTTCACCATCTGGGTCCTTGCGGTGTCAGTCACTACAGGCTCACCAAGGATCTGGATGTTGAGTATTTGGAGGAGTTTTACTTGGTGGTGCTGGAGGAAGCTAGAAGTCTCCTGATGAAAGAGCACTGGCTCTTTTGGTTTGCTTGGCCAGTTAGCTCAGTTTGTCAGACAGCAATGAAACTGCCATGTTGCCTTGGAGAGTTCCTCAGTGTTGCAGGGAGGGTGGCAGGAGGGGAGAGCTGCAACATGATGCTTGGTGGCCAGCAGAGCAGCACAGAGTAGCAGCAGCTGTGGCCATTAACACCTCGCTTCCTCTGTTTCATTCTGTCTGAACCTTCACCCAGCTTTGCATTACACTGACCACCTGTGGCAGTTTCCAGAAGAGTCAAGACCCCCGGGAGATTATTAAAACAAAAAGAGGGAAATAATTAGTTTAAAATACTGTGGCTTGGACATACAGATTTTAGTGTGGCAAGATGTTCCCACCTGCTGCCATGTACAGCATACTCCTTCATGCTGCTGGGCATTGCTTGTACTGGGGAAGGCATGCAGTGCATCCAGTTTAGCAGTGCAGCCCCTACTCGATATGTGCTGAGCCACTGGGTCTGATGGAAAACCATGCATGTATGTGTGCAGAGGGTGGCACAAGGGGAGTGCTGGCTAACAGACCAAGGAAGGGAAGGGCCATCAGGACAAGTGTGGTATGGGTTTGTCTTCAGCTTGTTTTAGAACCCCCCTTTGCTTCTTCCCCCATCTCCATTCTATGGTTACAGAAAGCTTAGTGCAGAGGTGTGGGCTTTCCTCTTTTCTTCACCACTCCTCTGTGTTAACCTGCATCTGATATTCTTTTCTTAATAAATAAATAAAAAAATAAATAAAAGGGGTGGGAGAAACTAGTTTTGAAGGTCAATAACCCATCTATGCCTGTACATGCTGCTGGTAAGGGCAGGAGAGGACATGGTCTCTGCCTTGTGCCCCAGGGAGCCCAGGCTCCCCTCTGGGCACAGCATGGCAAAAGGGAGTAAGCAAACAAGCAGACATCACTGTGACTTAGGAAGAGGTCATGCAGAAAGATCTTTGCTGGCAGACGAGACAGTGTGCTAAAGATAACTGCTTGACAAACTATATTTACTCTCCCTTTCTGGGAGGACTTACAAGGGATTTGGAGCATTGTGCTAATAGGAGTCATTCAGTGCTGAGATGGAGGCGGTGCCTCCTCCAGGCTTCTTCATGTTTGTGTCTTTACAAGCCATAGCAAGGAGCACCACAGAAATCAGCCTTGGCTCCTTCTGGGAACACCCTCCAGCAACTGGGCACTGAGGTGCAGTGATCAAATGCAGGCTGGTACCTATGCTCTTAGGGTGTGCTAGGAAACCTCTGCAACCAACAGAGGGGCAAGAGGACAGAGAGAACCCTCCCCAACAGTCATGATTTTTCAACTGATGCAAGCAAGCTTTTCACCGCAAGGGAAAGAGGTGCTTAAGATTCTGTGTATGCAGTAACCATGACGAGTACTGAAGTACAGAAACAGCTCTAGGCAGCTAGAAGGAACAATACCAAACGAACACATTAGCCATCTGCACCGTCTCTAGCTCCTATATGTAAACACAAACACCGGCCCTGGAAAGGACTGCACTCATAAGGCACCTCTCAGCTTTGCCAGACCTGGCGGCAGCTGGGACCAGGGGACAGACTCCAGGCTGCTTCCCCTCAGGTTGGCTCTGGGCTGCTGGGCAGCCTTCCTGCAGGCTCAGGAGCAGGGATGGGCCACCAGGGTGCTCCTCCTGCATGTGACAGTAGTGGTGACACCATGGAAATTCTTGACCTCAGGGGGATGTTCAGAGTTTGCATTGCAGAGACTTCCTTTCCCAAGCCCTAGGCAGTGAGGGTCTTGTGATCCTTCCTCTTGCCTCCCCTTTGGGCACAGCAACATGCTGGGAAGGTTATAAATACAGGCAACCATTTGCTTTAATCCATCTCTGTCCATGGAAATCAGCAGCGTAAGGCACCTCTTTCCTCAGACCCACTTTACCTCTGATTTCCTCACTTACCCAATGGCCACCATTCACAACGTTCATCTCATTGCCTCTCCCACTGAAGTTTGCTTGCATGCCAAACACACACTGAGGGCTGCCTTAATAAACAATGTCCTGTTGAGATGAAGAGGTGCCAGGACCATGGATGGTGCTGGGGTAGTGGTACAGCTGCCTTGGGAGCTTTGTTCCCTTTTGTCCTAGCCAGTAGGACATAGGTGTTGTACTGCAAAGAAGAGCAAGTGGAAACGGTCAGACTGGGCAACATACTGCACCTGTGTTTACTCTGGTAGAGGACTTTTGCTTTGTATCTAAGGAAGGAATCCAGGCCTTGATTGCACCAACCAGACCCATGCTCCCCTAAGTCACCCATGATGTACCCTAGCATGCAGAGCTGGGAAGGATTCTGCTGGGGCACATCTCCACAGTACCCCAGTTATCCTCCAGCACCCCATCTCTGTGCTGGATCTCAGGGGCTGCTTGCTGCCTGATCAGCTTCAACTCTGGGGCCTCCTGGGCCCTAGCCTCCTATAAGTGCTGTGAGAGTATTTGAGTGGGAAGGACTCAGTGGATTCAAACACTTGAGCCTATTCAGGCAGCCTTGCAAAGCAGCACTGCCATCTCTTCACTGCTCAGATCTGTGGGCAGGAGTGAGCTTGCTGTTATTATAGAGATCTGCACTGTCTAGGCCCAACTGCATCCTCTTGGGGAAAGGCAGAAGCAGGTGACACCCGAATTGGGGGCAAGGATTAGGAAAGCAATGTAGGCTGGAGGAGAAAACAAACACACCCATGAAAGGGTGGCAGACCGAGCCTAGAATCTGTCACTGTCAGAAAAGAGCAAGAGCAGCATCTGTCTGACAGCATGTACTGAAAGGGTAGGAGCTCTTTGTTGGTGTGTGTGACCTTCAAGCCATTGCCAGGAATAGATTTTGGCTCTGATTTCAGCCCCAAGTAAAGCACCTTCTCCTGTAATGGTTTTGAAGCTGAGGTATTTCAGTTTCCAGAAGCAAGCAGAGCTTGCAGAAGGCTGCCCGGTGGCCCTGGCAAGGCAGCAGTTCAGTAAACAGCCAGACTCTGCACTTTGTGAATGACACAGGGATGAAGGGATCTGATGAGCTGCATCCCCAGCATGTGCTGCCTAGCACCAGGTGGTAACAAGCCTGTGTCTTTTCTTCTGCTCTGTAAGGAGCCATTACGTTTTATTTTTTTCAGTTTTCCCAAAGCACTGAATTTTTTTTAACGGTATAACTCAGCTGTTGTCCACAGCTCATGTTGCTGGTTTCCATACCAGAGCTCTATTTCTTTTTGAATCCCCCAGCCAGAGGAAGCGTGGTTTCTGAATCAAGGAAAATGGGCTCTGGTTCAAGTTTGCAGAGGTACAGGATGGGACCCAAGGGCCGAACAGCCATCTATTTTGCATGACAGTTGTTGCTTTCAAGCCAAATTAATCAAGCTTCCCTCTTTGATGTCTTGTCCCTAGTCTGTTTCACAAAGGTGGCTATGAAATATGGTCCATGCTGGGAAGCGGCAGCCCAGAGAACAGAGGGTGAATGAGGCGCTGGGACGTTCAAACCCTGTCCCTGATATGGCTGTGCCTCAGCTACCTGCACCCCCTCTACCCCGGGAAGAAAATGAGTACAGGCCTGTGCAAGCAGACCCAGGTGAAGCACACATCAGGATAAGCTCCTGAGAGCAAGCAGAGGGAGGGAGGCTGCTACTTTTACTTGTTATACTTAAATCTTGATTTGCCTTAGATCTTGCCTTGAGCAGTCAGTCATAGCACTGCCAGTGAGACAGGATGCCACCAGGACATGGGGACAAGGATTTGCATTCACCTCATGCTGCTGAAAATGAATATAAGCAATGTGGAAAGAGTCCAGTGTGTCTGATATAAAGCCCAATAAAGCCAGGGGACGGGCAGTTTCTTCACAGACCCTGTGAGGAAGCCAGGCAAAGGAAGCTGCACCCTCCTTCCCCAGGAAGCCTGGCCCTGAAATCTTCCAGTGATGGAAGCTGTCTTGGGGACAGGATGTTGTCCTTTGCAGCCTCATATCTCCTGCTGTTGTCAGCACATTTAGCAAATTCTAGGATCTGTTTTTCTCCCCTATTCAGCACACTAGCAAGATCCACCATAACCAGAGATGGAAAGATGCTCTGTGTGCACACTGTCCACAACTGGTAGGAGGACATAGTGGCATTTAGCATCTGCAAGGGAGGTGATAAAGCTGTTTTCTCCACAGGATGTCAAGTTGGTGTGGCAAACAGAAAGTAGGGCCTTTGTAGGTACCTGGTATGGGATAAGCATCCTACATACACACAGTAATGGCTGTGGCATTTTTGATGCATCCTGAAATATCTCATGGTATTGCTAAATTCATAGTGGCTTGGCAGAGGGCTGAGGAGGGTTTTTATTCATTTTTTTTTCTGTCCTGCTTCTGTTGTTGGTTCTTTTTATTATTTTCATTAGAAACCACAGCACTCCTCTCTACTACTGCAAAAATCCCAGAACACTTGAAATTGCCTGAGCGACCTGCTACAGAATTCACACTGCTGCTCCCCATGCTGTTGAAAGCTGGCTCACACCAGGGCCCTTCAGAGCATGAAACCCACAGCAATGCACAGTGCCAGCTGCAGCCTCCCTCTGCACCCACAAGCAGCTTTCCTGCACAGGGCAATTACAAAACACACAAGGTTAGTTTTATTACCACATCCAACAAGCATGAAAGATGTCTCACAGACCTACGGAATAATTGCCAGTAGTTAACACTCTCCCCAATTCCTGCTCAGCCACGGTGCATGTTTGCAGGCCAGGAGGACAGGAGCTGCCTTGTTGGGACAGGGTGCATAGGCAGCATGCTGCTCTATCCTCATATTGAGGTTCCACTTCCCAGTGGCCACTAGCAGTGCATTGCAAGGGAGCCCCAGCAGTGCTGTGAGCTCCCTTTGTTTTACAGATGGTGGCTGAGCTCCTGGAAATTAAACTATTCTTCATGCGTAATGAACTGTGTGCGTCCTGCGTGGCAATAAAAATATCAAAAGTAGTGCTAAGAACTAATGCACGCCATAAATATCGGTGAGAATTTGTAGTATTTTTGCATGGCCATTATAACTAAACTATAAATGAGGTTTTTATTTTAAGCATTTAATATTAATCAAATGGCTATGAAAATACAAAACAAACAACTGTGACACACTCAAGGCCTAAATAATAAAAAAGAAATGGGTGATGAATTCCTGTGAAAATTTAATTTGCAAAATAAAGAACCTTGCATTAATAAGACATAATTATATCATCAAATATTTACCACTGTTTTCTGGAATCCATTTTGTTTTTGTTCTACATCGTAAAGCAGTGGGTACAAAAGCCAGCATGGTGGGTCTTGTCCTGACTCTTTTTATGCCACCAGGTCCCACACATCTGCAACTCCAGTTCTGGTGCTTTGCTTCATTATTCTCCTTTAAAGGCTCCAATGCCAAATTTAAGATAGTATGAATCTTTACTTCCTCTCCTCTTCTTTGTTATTCAGCACACAGTGGTGCACTTGTTTCAATCCAGATCTCGAAGGAGTATAAACAAGGTGGCCATGGTGCTTGGCTGGATGGGTCTGGGTACGTGTGCTTCCCCAAGTTCGACCACAGAAAGCAGTGAGAGGACAAAACAACACAGAGGCTGCCGTGTTACCTCTTCCATCTGAAAGCCAAGTCAAGGCTGCATGATAGCAAGGGTGACATGGATTGGTGGCCATGCCCACATCCTCATCAGGAATGGCCCTTTTGGTGATGTTTTCCTTGGCTTTTGCAGGGCACAGTTGCTGCTGTCATTGATTCAGATACTTCTTGCTTAGCTCCGACAGTATTAAAAGATTAATTGAGTTCTTTGGTTTTTGGGTTTTTTTTAGGTTAATTTGGAAAACTTTCCTGATTATACATCTGCCAGTGCATTTTACACCTCTGAGGATTGGGTTGATTAGAGAATCAGTGAGAATGATTAATTTTATTCATAGAAGGAAGGGCTATGAGCGTGCTGCAAGCAGAGCCCACAGTTGCACTGATACTTCCTCTAATTGTTCAGCTGGGTCCCTGGCAAGCCTGAGCTGAAGCTGCACAGACTCATACAGCATACTCTTCTGCCAGCCCAAGCTCCTGCAGCCCTGCAGAGCCAAGCCAGGCCCAGCCTGTCTGCTAGCTTTAAGCCTGAAGTACAGCCTTCCCACACAGCAGCAATCTTAATATCACTAAGGTTGGAAAAGACCACCAAGATCACCTAGTCCAACCATCAACCCACCCTCACCATGGCCACTAACCACATCCCTCATTGCTTCTTGAACTGCTCCAGGGACGGTGACTGCACCACCTCCCTGGGCAGCCCATTCCAGTCCCTCACCACTCTTTCTGAGAAGAATTTTTTCATAATACCCAATCCATGCCTCCCCTGGTGCAACTTGAGGCCATTCCCTCTTGCCCTATCACTGTTACCTGGGAGAAGCGGGCGTCCTGCTCCAATGGGGGAAAAGCCAGAGAAGAGAGGAGGATGGTGGCAACCTGAAGGAGGTGGTTCTTGGGGAAAGGTTAAGAGAACTGGTTTGTCCAGTCTGCAAGAGTGGAGGATGAGGGCAGATTGGAAATGTGTCAGATATGTAAGGATTGCCACTAGACCAACTAGTCTCTAGGTAGTGGGAGAGGGAGGTGAGCTCAGTGAGAGTGACCTGGGTTAGGTCTGAAGGAAAAACATGTCTAACCACCAAGAGAGGCAAGCCCTAGCAGAGGGCTGTCCCTGTCACCGATGGTATATGTAAAAGGTTAAACAAATACCGGTTGAGGAAGACAGGAAAAGAGGGAAGGGAAGGCCAAGAGGTCCTGGACGATCTCTGCAGGGCCCTTGAGCCTTACACACATTCATGGCTGCTGTGATTTGGGCTGGGACAGTGCCCAAAATGTCCAGTGAATTCCAGCTGTGAAAGTGACTTTTCAGCTCAGGTTGTGTGTTGTCCTAAAATGGTCCTTGGGTTTGCAGAGAAACAAAATGTGCTATTTAGGGCACTGACAGCAGCTCCATTCCCCCCAGACACATGTGCTTTTTAATATTTGAAATTATTTTCTGCAGCCCTACTTCAAGCCTGGCTGAGTCTTACACTCATTCAGATCAAAGATTCTTTACTGGCATTACTACAATGCTGGCACTGCCAAAGCTCACATATAGTACAAATTAAACGATAAGTTATATGAAATAATGTTTCATCCATATCCAACACTAATACTGTAAGACGTAGAACCTTGCCTCCTTCCTCCCCCAGTAAATAAATAAATAAGTAAATAAAAAGAGACATGGCAAAAAAGAGCAGCCAGGAAGAAAGGATAAGTTATCCATTGTTGTGCTGGCCATTAGCTTAAGGAGGAAGAAGGGATGAGGTTAAGCCAGTGCCTTTTACTGCAGAGACATGGAAGGGGAGGTGTGGACAGGCTGCCAGGGGTGTGTTTAGCCCACCAACGATGAGCGCTGCAAAAAGCCATCAGGGCAGCCCACGCCTTGCTGTGGGTCTGTGCAAGGCTGCTTGGGCCTCTGCCTGCTCCTTTGGCATCTGGGCGGCTGCTGCAACCCGCCTCCCTGCTGACACAGAGGTTCCTCCCCAGTGCAAAAACAAATGGCTGAGCACCACGTGCTTCATTTCACACAGGGCAGAAGCTAGGGCAAGCCCTGTCACTCACCCGCAGATATTTTGGCAGCGTCAGTAGATATCTGCATGGGGAATTTCAGTCCCTGCCCATCTCCAGTGACAGCACGCTCTCTCGCTGAGTGTGGCATTTGCTAATCATTATTCCAGTGCAGAGAGCAGTTTTGAAGCTCTTCAGTCACAAGAAGCACATTCCTCTGGGTTTACCCTTCTCACGTTACTGGCGGTGGTGTGACCCCAGTAGCAATTTGCGCTTCTCAAGTGAGGTGGGCACTGGCCTCCCATGTCCTGGTGCAAGGTGGGCGAGTCCCTCCTTGCTACACCTCTCCTGTCAATGGAGAACACTATCTGTAAGATACCGGCCCGCCATGCTGGGTACATGTTCAGAGTCAGTCCTGCACATTGTCGGGGTTGACATTGGGAACTGGCATATGTTAATGCTGCTGCACCTACACATGTGTCTGTGGGGCCTTAGCTGGGGAATCCGATTAATTTCAGACATGCTTCTGCTGAAGGTCCCCCTGTTTAGTAAAGCTACCACGAATGTGTCAGAATAATTTTCCCCCCTTGATTTAGGGCTTTATGCCACAGGTCCTTAACTCTTAGTGGAGTCTGGCCAGACAGTGGAATGTGCACTTTGTATTTCTGAAATGAATGAGATGTTCACATATGAAATGGACGGGTGAGTTTTTGGCAGTGCTGAGCAGTTACAACTACTGCCACATCCACTCGGAGCACGTTGGCACACAGCACTCTGGAAAATTAGGCCATGTTTCTCCAGTGCAAGAGGCTCATTGATGTGAGGGACATCAAATGCGTAAAATTATTTGCACTTCGCTTCTTAATAACAATAAAAGGATGACTCATAATTACCTTCTGGGAATATTAAAATCCTAGACACAATGCCTCTTGCATTGAACAGTGAATCCGTGCAGTGCAGTGTATTAAATGTTCTTCTTTATTACAGAACAGAGATGTCTAATAACTCCTGAGCTCGGATTTCACCGCAGTATTTATAATTCACACGCATAATAACATTTTTCCATTTAACGGCCGGGGGCAGACGCCACAATATGTTACATAGCCCCAGTGCAAATAACAAGATAGGATGATGTCATTTTGTAGCGTTCCTCTGAAGCAATCTAAAAATATTCTCTTGCTTTTCCACCTTTAATTGCAGCCTTCTTCCTCCCGCCCGATGCTTTTGCTCCAGTTTCCATAGGAACAGCTTCTATTGTATCCCTGACTGCCAGGGGAAGGATTCATGCAGATGTTGTCATCGATCCAACACCTTGCGGCAGCTTTATGGCGCATTGTCTTTGCGTTTCCTGCTCTCAGGTCTCCCTTCTCCCCTGGTGGGAATGGCTCTGGACTCTTCCTCCCGCACAGCGCCTTTGATCTGAACGAAGGGAAGGGGGAAAGTATCGATTGGGTTTTGTTATGAATCCTAATCCTTCCCCGAGCACTTTCTGAAACCTTAAAGCAGTGTGCCACAGCCACAGGTTTGCTTGTCTGGTTGTTAAAACGGGTGCCTCACAAAAACACTAGTGGAGTGTTCAGCATGGGGAGACCCTGATTTAAACCTCTTTCTAACATGGCGTGGAAAACTTCTGTTTCATACCGAGCTGCTGCTGTTTTACTGCTTGCATAGTCTGATCAGAGCCCTTTCTTTGCCTTTTTCTTTCCTCTGTTTTTTTTCCCCCGCTAAGCGCCGGGGGAAGTTTCCACATTTTGGCTGCGCTCATTGTTCATCCTCTCCCCACCCATGGCTGTCGTTAGAGCTTGGCTTCAAGGAAAAGGGAGGGACGCAGGAGAGCCGTGCTGGAAAAGCTGCAGCATGGTGTGTTGCAGACATGAAATGTAGCTGTAAGAAGGAGCAGAGAACAAGGAAATCTGCTTAATCACCCATTGTCTGCAGTTGTTTTGCATTCCTCACCTCTCGCTCCGCTCTGGAGCTGGATGGTGTTCTCTTGATTGTACGAACCTGACAGGCCCATCCTAATGAGTGTGTAACCGAAGACCCAGGCTCGTGCATCTGCATTATTTATCCACCTAAAGCGGGAGCTGCTCTATATTTAGCGTGTGATGTCAGTGGGTTGTTTGCGTCCTTCGAAAACTGGCAGGAAGCCACCTCTCACATGATACATGAAATCACTGATAAATGCTTCTTTTCACCGAAAGAGAAACAGCCTCATAAATGCAGCTCTTTGCCGCTTTCATCCTCTCCCTTCTTGCCACACTCCCTCCCACCTCTGGGATCTGTCTCCCTGTGGCAGAGCTCAGCAGCAGCTGTGAAGTGGAAATGAGTGCAAGAGGCAGCCGCTGCCCTCCGGAGCCCTCCTGCCTCTCCCCACCCTCCTCAGCCCTGGAGCTCAGCCAAAGCACTGGTGAATCAGGCGGAAGGGAAAAAAGGGAGAGAGGGAGGGAGAGCCGCTTTGCGGGAGACGCTGGTATTCCTGGTATGTAATTAGTTTCAGTTGTTTTGAGCAGGCGGGGAGCAGGGGACAGGGAGTGCTCCCACGCTGCTGCGCAGTGCAAAAATGGCACCCTGACAGATGCTCGTGCTTATCTGCACCAAACGCCTCTGTGATGTGAGCGTCCAGCAAACGTTCGTACTTTTGGAGGGGAAAGGCAGCCCGCATGCTTTGCTATGAAACCAAAGGTCATGCAAAAATAGCTGGTTTTATGTATGAAAAATAGCTCCTATTGCCAGCGCTTCAGCTGCCATTGCCTGGCAAAGCTCCACCGAATTTCCACGGCCTGCTTGACGCCAGCTGCAGGCTCAAGCCCTTATTCGGCCACGGGGTGTAAGCCAGCTCCATGCAGATCCTGAGGCATGGCGTGCTTTCCAAACCCAGCAGGTGCTGGGGTCACAGCATGGCTGCACGCTCCGTGGCTGCACCCATCAGGCCACCTTCCTGCTACGGTGCAGCACAACAGCTGCAGCAGCATCTCAGCACCAACATGAATGTGAGCGTAGGAAGCAGGCTTAAAGGAGGCTGCTGTGAGTGAGGCTGCTGTGTCCCAAGCAATGCCAGCATCAGCTGCTTTCCTCATGCCACGAGGAGGGGTGCCTTGAAGGAAAGCCAGGAAGGGGGAGATGCAGCCCTTCTGCAGAACCATGAGGAGCAGATGAATGACTTGGCCTGCTCATTAAACAACCTCATTCAGGCTTCCGCTCCACAGGCACTGCTTGGTGGGTTTGAACAATAATGAATCAGGAGGAAAAACCTGCCCCTGAAAAGTTCAGGCTGAACCAGCAAATAAGATCAAATGCAGCTGGAAGTATCATGCGACCTGCTAATGTTCAGAAATGGCATCCATGCAGTTCAAGCTTATTCAAACCAGCATTTTGCTTTGGTTTTGGTGAACAGGGCGACCTGCAGGTTAAACACCAGAGAGACATCTGGGAAGAATTAAACAGGGAAAGGTGGGGACAGAGCCTCAGCGTAAAACGTCTCTCTATAGAGAAATATGTTAGGTAAGGTAATAGATGAGACTGTTGTCCTCCCTGGAAAAGCACTGTGAAGCTGTTACATAAAAGCTCATTAAGGAATACAGCCAGCCGTTGCAATGAGGTGATGGTATCTCAATAGTGCCAGATGTTTGCTGTTCCAGAAAGAAGGAGGACAGACTGCTCCCTAAAATTCACCCTGTGTCAGTGGGGTGCTCAAGGAAACTCTGAGTGAGGCTGTAAAATAAAGAACCATACTGTTTATATTGGCAGCTGCCAGAAGCAGCTAGCTGCCATCTCCAGACACCCAGTGGTCCTGATAGCTGGCACTGCCTGTGCACTGGTTTACTTCACACCTCTCCTTGTTTCAGGAGGTGTTCTCATGGAGGTTCTCGTTCTGGTGCAGTCAGGTCCCGTTGCACACATCCCGCCTGTGCCTTCAGCATCATTAGAAGCTGAGGAAATGAAGGGAGAAAAGGCTGAACTCAGGGCAGGCAGGGCTGGCACCGACACCGGCAGGTGGCCTTGGGCAGAGGGAAAACCACAGAGGGGTGACTCAATTAGGAGTACCGTCATTATTTTCTTCCCTCCGGTGAGACCTCAAAGATAACCTGTGAAGCTTTGCTCATGAGCAGAGGTGATAGATGGGTGTTCAGCAGACACAGCTCTGCATCCTCCCTTGTATTCCCTGCAGCATGAAGCAGCTCTCCAGGCTGGCCACTGCAGAGGGTACATTATACTTGCTGCTTCACATTGGAGGATTTAAGGGCCATTCAGCAGATTATCTAACCCTGGAAATACAACTAATTTGTTCTGCTGCTCTTAAATCTCTCTGCTAAAGCAACAGAGATAAAACTGCAGAATGTCAGAGGCAGAGCCGGGAGGCTAAGCCAGATGTGCTGGGTCTCTCTGCAGGGCCAAATCACAGTGCACATCTTCTTCTTTGGCCCCAGCACTCGCATCTCATGGGCCGTTCGTCACCATCAGTAACGTGGCTGTTCTGTTCAAGGGGATCAAAACCCGTTCTTGCATAATTTCACAACATGTCTGTAACCCGGTTCTTTACAACTTGAGCAAAAGACAAACTGCTCTGTTATATTTCTTCACATACCATTTTGCCTCGTGTGAATCTGCAAACAGGGAAAGTATTGACGTATGCCCAAAGTCCCTAAATCCAAAGCATTTCATAAGAAATAAGCCGTTAGTGACCCACCATTCTCTCGCATCCAGAACAATTTCCATCTGAAATCCTGACAACAATGGGGTGATTCAAAGCTCACAGATGTTTCATGAAGATTTTCTCACAACATCCAGTCAGATGGATTTCACAAGTGGTCTCTGTTTGCCATCAGACAAACACAATATATACTAGATTCACCTTTACCCATGCGCCACTCGACTGAGGCTTCATCAAAGAAAGTATGCTTTTCATCATGCTTTATACTGGCAGCAGAGCTGTGCCCAGAAGCACTTTGCGCTAAACCTTTTTCTTTTTAATACTTATGGGCTTATTGCTCATCCTCTCTCACTCAGGACATGGTGGGGGCTTAACGAAGGGGAATGTTGCTTCCAACGTGGTTGTGGTGTGGCAAGTGGAGAGCCTTTTTATGCTGGGCTGGGGAAGAGAAACAGATTACTTTCCCTATAGTGTGATTTTGGAGCTCAGCCTCAATTGTAAATGTGATGCCCTTCAGCATAATCAGCCATTCCCTTGTTCCAAGCTCTCCTAAGTGCCTGATTGACCTTCACTGTCCCTCCAGCTCTCTATCCCGCCTGGCAACAGATAAGATAAAACTTGTCAATGTGTTGGAGAGCTCTCACAGATCTTTCCCATGCGCATTAGGTTGTATTTGTTCCCTGACATTGTGTTGCCCACTTGTCCAGCTTTGGCTGTGATTGATGGAAACTAGCAGAAGTTTTTTAAACAAAACTTGCAGTCCCACCAAAAGGAAAAGATGGGGTCAGCTTTAGCTCACCGGTGTGAGAACTGCAGCCATGAAGCAGGGTCACCTTCTTCACCTTTTCTGTGCATTTTATGCCCCACCCCCTATCTCTTGGCTGCTGGAGGACAAAATAAGATATAGTGGGACCTGTGGGAATTGTCTTCCCCTTCCTCTTCCTCTCACCTTCACCTCATCTGCCTTCTCTTTCCTGTCCTTGTCATTCTCGTGACTCTTCCTTACCCTCTCCTAATAAAGCCCCCAAAACTGATCTCAAAACCCTCTTCACATAGGTCATGTTGTAGAGATGGTATTTGCAAATTCCTTTGGTTTCTTCTGCTTCTCTGTTCACACGCTTTTATTGTCTTGTCTGTCTAGAGATAGCTTTTCAGGTCAAGGTCTGCCCCATGTTTCAGATCTGTAAAATGCCATGCAAAAACGTAAGTCTGTCTGGTCTGTACAGAGAAAAACAGAGAAACTTCACGTGCATCCAAAACCACAACAAAACTCAAGCAAAAAATGCTTTGAATTGAATTTGTCTTTTTGTCAGTTGTGTACATGGGATCCTATAGCTCTTGAGTAATGTGATCTGGACAGAGACAGTGAAAAAACTTCATCAACTCGTTAAAAAGACTCATCTTTCACCAAAGAGAGGCTCAAAATTTGAGAAATAAAGCTGTTATCAAGATCCTGAGCAGCAGAGCTTGAGCTTTTATGAGCCTGGCTTGTGGGAACTGAAGCTGGAGGAATCATCCTCACTTTGCAGTCTGAAGTCTCCTGATGGCAGTGTGCTTTGTTTGCAGGTAGTGAGGTGAAGCAAATTGTTCGTGGAATGCCTCGTGACTGCCTGGCAGGTCTCGGTCCTTCCTGTTGCCAACTGGGGATGGTGTTCAGTGTACATTTTCAGGACCATCTGATGGATTTCCCTTCAAACACAACAAACAAACCAGACTCCAAAGAACAGTACATGTTCCGGGCACCTAGAAGCAGCTGTAGGGAAACATCTCTTGGCTGGCGCTTCTGCAAAATGAACCTCATGCCCTGTGCAGTGTGGAAGGGGCAGGTGTGATAGGGCATGTCTGGGCACCTGGCTCCTTGCAGCTGACAGGCCTTGTCGGTGCACCTCCACGGGCTCCTCAAGGAGGCCAAGAGGAGGCGGCTGACAAAGTGAGGTGGGCAGGGGCCGAGGGCCCCAGGCAGCAGTGAGGGGAAGGAGTGCCTCCATGCAGCGGATTAATTGTTCCTCTGTGCTGTTTCCTGACTCTTTGAGAAGATCCTTATAAAGCCTGAAGTGGAAACAGTGATGCAGAGCCGGGGAGGCACTACCTAATTTCCTCCTGGCTGTACCATATACCGCCTACGGCTGGTGGGGCGAGGCTTCCCTGAAGCAGCAGCTCCCCTGGTAGCAGGTCGTCTGGATCACAGGGAGTGGGCACACCAAGGGAGTGAGCTGCTGGCTGCTTTGCTGCTCTCATGTCTTTAATTTGGGAAAGCTGATCATTGTGTGCTTGCAGGGTGGGTGGAGGACACTGCCGCTCTCCTGCTCTTAGTGACTATGGTCTGTAGGTCACACAAACAGCTCCCTCAGCAAGCTAGGGGTGCCCAAGTTGGGTTACCTCAGTTGGAGGCTGCTTAGCAGCCAGTACTGCAGTCAGCCAGGAAATCATGGTGGTGGAGACAGGAAAGGTCCCAGAGATTAAGGTGGCACAGCAGCAGGGTGTGTAGCAGCGTTCCCAGCCTCCTGCAGGCTCCTCAGCAGCATGGGCAAGGCTGAGCCGTCACGCTGGTAGCCATGTGAGCTCTGGGAGGTGGCCACCCTCCAGCCCCAGGCTGTGGCAGGCTGACGCCCATAGTCACCTCCTCACACCCTGCCCTTGGCCTGGCTCCTGGGTTCAGATATTCCAGCCCTGCATGGCTGTGACTCCCACTGCTTTGGGTCAGGGGTTGTCTGGAGGGACGCAGTTGTGTCTGCTAGCTGTGGTGTGACACAGTGACTCACTGCTCCTCAGTTTTACACACATCATGGGCCTCATCCGGACTTCTGCACCATCCCAGGCACCTTCCTTCTTGCTGTGCTGAGCAAGTGGACACGTGAGGGGTGACCATCCCCAGGGAAAGCTGGTGAGCGCCTGTTTGCCAGGCTTCTCCTCCAGCTAGGTAGCAGCGGGCACCAAAATAGAGACAAAAACTTTCTAGTTGTTTAACTCAATTCCTGCATTATCAACCATAGAACAGCTGCAGGAGAGTCTGGCTGCAGAGGGGCCATACGCATCGCTCTGTGTTTGTGTCTCTCCATTAAGAGCCTATCCCAGCAGAGCTCACTTTCATTGCCGTGACTAAACCATTTCCCTCAAGGGCCTGGTCAGTGTCAGATGTGCACATGTGCACCATCCATTTAAATCCATAACAAACACACGCACGCACTTTGTGCAATGACGAGGCCTCCGACTCATGAAAAAAAAAAAAAAAAAAAAAGTGTTTTAAATGATCTTGGAGGATCTTTGTTGTCATTCAGCTCTGAGGAACAAAACCCACACCTCCACTGGGGATGTGCAGACAGAGAAGGACCGGACCCCACCACCACCACTCCTTCCCCAGCCGCCTCCTCGGGACAGAGAAACACGACCCCAGCACTTTGCTGCTTGGAGCAGACTTCCTGCTCAGCCCTCCCTCCCTGCTGGCTCCTGCACGGAGCGCAAAGGAAATCTGCTTAGCCCTTACTTTCTCACACATGTTTCAGATGTGCAGGGGTGTGATTGTAAACAATGTCATCAGCCGTGCCAGAGCTGTCTGCTCCTACCGCGCTCTGTTCCCAGCACCCCAGGGGTTCCAGTAATAGGGCGTAAAGCAAACAAAGCAAAACAGTAATCTGCTGTTCCAATTGCATTTTTGTTTTTAGAAAATGTTAATGATAGGTTATGTGATTACCCTAGGTTTGGCTCCACTTACTCTTTATTAAGCACATCTGGTATTTAGTAACAGTGTAAGTAGCAGGAGTTTTTCTGGCACGCAAATAAGATTATCCAACGTTGCCATGCAGCATGGAAACTCCTCAGGGAAGCCAGCGAGCTGTGCGGAGATACAAGACTTTCTTGTCGGCCGGGCAGCCAGCCAGGATAGCTGAAAAATGTGGATTGGCATGGAGCTGTTGCCACGCAAACACTTCTGGAAATTTCTGTGTCGAGGCCTGCCAAATCCTTTATATGTAACATGAGTTTCTGTCTTCCTCAGCAGCCCATTCTGAGCCTGAGCTCTCCTGTGCACTTTAAAAAGGAAAAAAAAAAAAAAAAAAAAAGGAAAGAAATCCAATGCAATCCTTGGGTCCTGTTTCCAGAGCACCACTGCCAAGCTAACGATTTCACTGAATTAGGGGAATTTCCTCAAACATTCGTCTGAGCTACATTAAGTACAACATGTGGGAGACAACTGTGCTTCCTGGAGAAGAAAGGAAAGCTGTCTCACTCGGTGGAGACTGCCCAGCGTCTAGCAGGAGAAAAACAACCCGCCATGACAAGAAAATGTTTTTTAAAAACTTGGCACAAGAAGTGGGTTTTATTTATTTTGAACATCTTTTCTGGTCTGGCCAATGTAGCTCATGGAGAGAAGAGGTGTTGCCGCTGGGGCCTGCAGCACGGAGCCAGCAGGTCTGGGCTCTGTTTCTGGCTCTGCCATGGCATTGGCCTTCCTTTGAGGCTCAGCAAAGCCTTCAGAGGTGGGTCCCGTCAGGACCTGTGCTCCGCTGCGGGTTTAATAGAGGTAGTGTTTGCCGGTTTCATATGTATTTGCATGCATGTAGGTTCTGCATCCAAAATCACTAATCCTCTAGGTTCCTTAGGGGAAGCACTGGGAAGGATATGGAGCAGAAAAGCAAACGTTCATCTGTTGCTCCGCTGTACTTGGCTCCTGCTCTTGCAAGGCACTGGCCCTGGGAGCTTTAAACTTGGTTGCTCAGCATCTGGGGATCTTAGTGGGTGTTCCTTACAAACCCCGGTCAGCGCTGGCTCTCCCGCTCTAACAATGGGACACACATATTTATACCACAAGATTGTTGACTTAGTGACGGTGCCCTTGGGAAACAGTTAGCCCAGCCAGTTTCTAGACTTTTTTTTTTTTTCTTTTTTCAGTGAAAAGAGCATTCAGCGTAGAAGCTGGTCATGAGCAGAGGGGATTCAGCACAGCAACTCAACATCACACTGTGCACAATTTCTATATGGCTGGCGTCCAGCTCCAGCGCTCCATTTCAGTGTGACTCTCCTGTCGGTGGGCCAGCTCACAGCACGGTGGGGAAGTCCCTGGGTGAGGCGTGCAAAAGGAGTGCAAAAACCCCCTGCCAGGCACTGGCTGGCATTGTCTGGTGTCTTAGCTGTCCTCTGCGGTGAACTTCTGATGCAACTTCCAGCCACAGGAAAGAGCATCTCATCCAAAGAGCTGACTTGCCTCCAAGCTGCATACCAGCATAAGGGGAAGAGGGGATCTGGCTCTACTGCTGTGCGCCTGTGATCAGAGCAACCCTCCCTGCTACCAAGAAGGGCAAGGGAAGGGGTATCAAGCAGCCTTTTGTCTGTACAGCACCAGAGGATTAACAACAGCGACACAACAGCCATAGCTCTCCAAAGGAGAAACTGATAAGCTGGGGATTTTCCTGTCTGCTGACCCACTCTTTGATACTCACAACTAATAACCTCCCTGTGAGTTAGCTTATACACAAGCAGAGCTTCTTTTCAACCTAGTCTGTGAGTGTCCCTCCCATGATGGTGGCTCCCTTGGCTGTAGTGACATCTGAAGCTCAGAAGGGGCATCTTGCTGGGTAGGGACAGAGAATATTTCCAGGGCAATGAGGTGAGAGAGGATGAGAATGACTCACGGTGTATGTAAGGGAAGGATTTCAAAGACAGGTTGGATGAGGCTTTGGGCAACCTGGAAGGTGCCAATGGCAGTGGGGTTGGAATGTGATTATCTTTAAGGTCCTTTCCAACCTAAATCATTCTGTGATTCTGTTATTACAAGAATGGGGAGGAGGAAGTTGCAAGGCTTGGAGTGAGAGAAGTGAATTTCCTCAGGGAGGTAAAGACCAAAGAAAACATCAGTTAAGAAGAACTGGGGTGGAGAGTGAGAACTGACAAGCAGGAGCAATGAAATTGAGGAGGATAGTTGCCAGGAATTAGTGGGAATGGCTAACAAGGAAAGAGAGAAGTAGGTAAAACCACTGTGAATAGAAAAGGAGCACGAGAGGGAAGAGAATTATTTTGGGAAGAGAGAGTACAGAACAGGAGAGAAGAGAATGTTATGGAGAAGACAAATATATCAGAGGTGAAAACAGGACAAATAAGAGACATGGGAGAAAACAGGTAAAGCAAAGAGACTCCTGCTGCTCTTAAGTCAGCGAAGTTTCTTCTTACTGGTTCAGTATTGTGTTGCAATGTCCCAAGAGGCATTTTGTTTCTGTGGTTCTTTTGACTACTTCTGGCTGATCATTCTGAGTTCCATAATAAAGCAATTATAAGAAAAGGAAGAGAAAATAGCCTAAAAATCACCAGAATGTGTCACAAGGCTTTGTCTGAAGGACTGCTCCCTTCAGAGGGAATTGTTTCTAGAAAAGAATTTAGATGCTGACATCCCCAGTGTGCATGTGGCCGTCCTCAACGTTGCCTGGGCAAGCTGTTGGGGCTCAAAGGTTTCTGAGCCCTCCCACCCACTTTGTTGTAAATGACTCTGTTCTGCCTGGGAGGGACAATGAGGAAGGGAGGATCCCAGCAGATACCTCTTGCCAGAATGCTTGAGAATCCCAATGCTGGCTCTGATCCTGCAGGACTTAACCAACATTTGTTGAAAGTGGAGCAACTCAGAGCTCAGGGTGGCTTGGCTCCGCACACCGCTCAATGGGAAGTCAGAAAAGCAGGAGCAGGCCGTAGGTTTCTGTTCTCATCTGACCCTTCTTTTCTTTCCATGTTTTGCTTATATTATACTTGGTGTCTTTCATTTACTTACTGAAGTGAGACATAAACATTTTAAATTCAGGAAGTGGATGGGCCTGGCAATTACTGCACCACTAAGAAACATGAAACCCTTTTCTCTGGAATTATATAATCCCTGCTATGCATAAGGGATAATTGAACAATATCTTAACAATATCTTACAATAAAGGGGAAGGGCCGTTTGATTAATATAAGCAAGGCGTGTGACTATTTCGCATGTGTTAAGCAGTGGTTCCACAGGATAGCAAATTTGACTTAGAATGCCCTGTGCTGGGCCAGGACATCACAGCCGGGTGCTGCCAAGCACTGAGTTAGCACAGACTTACTGCACTGGTTCAAATATGTTTGACAGACTCTGGCAGACATCATACTGAGCCAGGTAACGTCTGTCTGCCAGTCAGCACAAAACTGGCATAAATACCACATTGTGTGCTCTGGCTATTTCAACAGAAATGTAATTGTGTGCTTAGGTCAGATCTGGATCCAGCATGCACAGGGAGGTGCTCCTGCAGTGCCAAAATCTCATATTAATGAAGCTGGAAGTAGAGCCATGGGCATTAGCTGCATGCTCTGAATTCTTAGGAGTGGCGGCAGTTTATGGAAGTGGGTTTTTCAGAACAATTATGAAAGACCATATTATTTTTTTTTCTGGAGTGACAAAATTATTTCCTTTGTTTCCAATAATCTTAGCATTTGCAAGTACTGGGTCAGTCCTTTTGTTTGCTGCACTCGTGCTCTCAGTGTAACCAGTGCTAGAACAACCGGTTCCTCTGCTCTCCATCACTGCTTTTGTCCACTGCAGCTATGCCAGCCTGCTTGAAGATGCTGGCCAAGCATTGTGTTGACTGCATTGCTGTGAAAATAGTGTTCCATACACAAAGTGTTGCTTAAACATTTAGCACATGGAAGATAGAAGGAAGTAACTTGGTGGATCAAACCAGCCTCCCCCCCACACCACCACTACTTGGTCTTAATGTACATATTCTAGTGATTGCCAGAACGGCCTTGGGTATTTTCTTGTTAAAGTTTCATGACCAAATTGAAAGAAAGCTTGGAATGATTTCTCTGCCTCTGGGGAAAATCATAGACTCTCAACATTATGCTTAACCACCCCTGCTAGAGATGAGTTTTTCTTGGGGCTCATAAAGCATTCTTGAGAGAGTAAAATTTTTGCCTTGTGACTGCAGCATATTGCAGCAAGCGTCAGGCACTTTCAAAACCATTTCCTGAGAGGATGTAAAAGGTAGACTGAAATTCAAGGGGACACGTTTTTCTCCACGTTCCCAATCCTCCATCCCTGTTCTGTAGGAAATGCAGCACAAGACTGAAATCTCAGGAGACTAAGGGGAATGCTTCCCCTCATTTTAGAAAGGAAAGCAAGTCTCCAAAATTGAAGCTAAACCTGGGTAACTGTAATATCACTTGGCACTTACATGCAGGTTTTCATCTTCAAGCCACTTTACATTAAGAAATGAATCCTCAGGGCTCCCCTGTGGGGTAGGTGGCTAAGTATTATCAGGCCCCTTCTACACATGGAAAACTGAGATGGAGATGTTAAGTACCTTGCCTAAAGCCACCAAGGGATTCTGCTGCAGAGATAGGATCAGAGGTTAGTAGTTTTTGTGCTTTCAGTTCTCATGTCTATTGCGTCACTTCAGTACAGAGCCAAAACTGAATACTGAAATGACCCAGGAGTGGAGTGATTCTGGCTGGTCAGGTGTGTGCATGGCTCTTTCAATGGTCAGAGCTGTACAGCTGTGCACAGCAGAATGGAGAAAGAAGACCTAGCAGGTAGGATGAAGAAGTATCACTCTCCTTGACTTCCCTAAGCACATGTTGGTCACTAGGCCAGCTCACATCTAGCTCAGTCTTCACTTAAAGCTACAAGGCTAAATATTTTCCTTAGTGGCTCTTTTCACAGGAAGAAATACACCTTTAGATGGAGATGCTGCTAAGACCAAGGGTAGTGTCCCTCCATTTTTGCATGAAGCAAAAGTTGTAGCAAAACAGAAAACTCCCTCTCCAGCTAAATTACACTTGAGCAGGAGTGTGAAATCAAACCCAGACCCTGTGCCCTAGGCTAAAGCAGTTTCTTCAGTAGGTTTAGAATTGTTTAGAACCCTGTGCTCTGTGGTCCTCACATTATGCAGTCCAAGGGGTCTGGGTGTCCATCCAGCAGAACATGTTGGGTTGTATACAGTCCTGTTCTGAAAGCATCAAGCTGGAAGGAGTAGGAAGCCTCTATAGACTGTGGCCACACTGTCTGATGAGGAACACAGATACTGCTCTGCACAAGACTAATGGGGATTCACACACCTCACCTCACTCCCTGACTAACATGTGTCTGGGACAGAAAACAGCATATTAAAAAGAGAGCTCAACGTGAAAACTGGAGAGGTTAACTATTACCAACTGCCACAAAAGGAACTGCATTCCCAGTAGTTCATGAAAGAATGCTCCTGTTTCAGTATTCTTCAGGGAAAGACAGGCTTACTTTTTCTTTACCGAATGCCTATTTCTATCAGCAGCATTTCCTGTGTATTGTAAAACCATGTCGCTGTCACATCAAGATGTCATCAGGCATTAAAGCATAACAGTATCTCTCGCAAGCTGCCAATGTGTATTTGTGGGTGTATATTTGGGATGATACATCATAATGGGAACGTTCCTGTAATGCTTTTGATTGCTGATGTTTTATTTCTGACCCTTACATTACTGTGGAACTGGCACAAATGCATCCATCTACCCTCTGTCTGCCGCTCTTCATGTAGTGCACATGTTATTCCAGTAGGGAATTTTGCACCTGAGGGGGCTTTCATTTTGGAACAGAATCAGAGGGTTTGGAAACTGAGACCGATCAGCACCCAAGGTTTACTGTGATTATGCACAGGAAAAAATGGAAATCCCCAGCTGCTGCATGAAGTGGCCTGGGTAAGGATGATTCTTGCACTGAGAATACAGAACCATGTTTGCTCTGAGAGTGAGAAGCTGGCATTCACTCACTCCTGTGAATTTTGTCTGAGGGTTTTGCCCTGAAAATGGCCTAGATTTACTAATTGGTCACTAGAGATTATGAACATCAGCCTTACGTGAACATTTCAAAAAGACACTATGATGATCTTTCTGGAGTTCTCTGAATAAGTCTAGGAGTCGGCCAGCAAATTGGGTGGTTTCAGTAAGAGAGACCGTGTGATAATGTCTGAGTCACATTAATTGGACTGTCAGAGGTTACTGGACCACACCAGCAGGGTAGTGAAGCTGTCAGGGCACTGACACTGGCTGATACGTATCCTGTATTTTAAAATTTAACAATATGACTCCACCTAGACGAGAGTATTAATTTGTCTGGAGAATTTTTGCTTGGGCTGTGCATTATCTGGAGAAGGGATTCCACCATTCACCAGTCCTGAGGAACCCAGCTGAGCTGTGTGTTCATTCAGAGTATATCCCTTTGGCTGGGGTCCTCATGAATGAGCCCCTGGTGATCAGCCACCGTGGTCAGAGCTCACACCATTGACTGCAGCGGTGACTCTATGCATTGTATTGATGGTGATCACATTTTTGCTAAACATCGAAGTTTCCGACTGTGCAAAGTGTGCACACGACACATCTGACTGAGAAAAATATGCTTTTAATATAATGTCGTATGAGCATGTGGAAAAAATCATGGAGACTGTTCTCCATTCAGAATTCAAGCACAACAAACTGTAATTACATCAACGTTTGTTCTTAAGCATTTCATTAAGTATTAAGGAAATATAAGCACGTATGTTAAAAATTGTGCAAATATCCTCTGGATTGTATAGAAAAGACTGGATTTTCTTTTCTCATTGGCACTGTGTCATAATTTCATGAGGTCACTACTAACTGCCATTGTGCAGGAATGGGCCTGCGGTTGCCACCCACCATGTGTGCAAGGGCTGCAAAGGGAAGACATGTCTGGAGCACTGCCATGTGTATGGTGTTTGCAAATGTATCCTAAGCTGTATGCCTCTTTCTTGCTTCTTCTAAAGTGAGCTAAGCCAGCCCAACCCTTTGTTTAAGAATAGAGGCTCCTTGGTCATCAAACATTTCATCTCTTCATGAGTCGAAGGCAGGGTAACATTACTGTTTTAATGTTCTGCACTGGCCTGCTTCATGAGGGTGTTATAACAAGACCATCCATCCACACCAAGTGTATTCTTTTTGAAAACTAAAGGCAATTACTCAGTCATTAAAAACATTGCATTGCAGTGGAGAATGCTTTTCTTGTCAGCATCAGAGAATGGAAATTCTCCAAGGTGAGGGGTTAGTTAGTTCAGGCACACTGCTCGTGGCTCCATCAGGGATGCTGCTGAAACTACGCGGCTGAAGAACTACCGGGTGGGTAAGGCTGGAGGTTGTCTGCCAAAGCACTGCAGTGGGAATGTGCATACTGAACCCACTGAGGAGGTGTGGAAGCTGAAAGAACCAACATGCACGCTGAGAGCTGCACTGGGCTAATGGAGGGCTAATGCAAGGGGTCATGGCTTCTGGGGAGCTGTCAAGTAAGAAGTTATGAGGCCAGACATTGTTTTCAGAGCCACTGTTGCTTCGGACAGGGCCTAGCTGGTGGGGAACAAAGAACAGAGTGGGGAGCAGAAACAACATCATGCCATGGTGGCTGCTGGCAAAAGGGAGGCAGGAATGCAAGGCAGCACCTGGCAGATGTGTGAGGTTGTGGCCTGGTGATGGTGAGCATCCCCAAGGAGCTTCATGCCATGTGGCTGCTCAAGCTAACAAGGTAGACACTGATGTCCTCTGGTTTGAGTGCCAGAGGTTAGGTAAGGGGGTGACTTTGTAAGGTAAGGGCAGTTACTCAGTCAAATCAACTTTGGCTGCTGTGGAATGGTTGCCCTGAGTGAGGCCTGGGAGGGTTGCCATTTTCATCTTCCTGTAAATAGTTTTTCTTGTAAGTACCCAAAATACCAACCCAGCATTCAGGCTGTTCTGTGAAGCTGACTCCCTCTGGAAAACCTGAATGATGAGGTCAGTGTTCTTTTTGCATCTGCCAGGAGTTAACACAAGAGCAAATAGTACTGAAACAGCTTTTATTTTGAAGTGCTCTTTTCCCAAAACTCGCTTTAAATTTTATCTGACAAAAGCGAAATAAAAGGAACTGGTGCATTGGCTTGCAATGGTGCCAGCCGGACTAGGCATCAGATGCAGGCTGGAATTCAACTGTTTTATTACCCACAATGTTCACCTCAAGATTTTCTTGGGGACAAGAACAAACTTAGCAGCTTTCACAGGCAGGATACCAGCATCATGGGAAATAAAGTGGTATGGGATTACTGCTGACAGGATGCAGGCTGGTGACCCTGTGAGCTGCAAGGTTGGTGACCCCATGAGCTGCACTATCAGTAAGCAGCAAAGCAGTGCCCTGGAGTGGTTTTGAGGTGCAGTTAAGGACTGGAAGTGCTTTCCCTGACATATGGTGTAAATCTGAGACTATACTCAATGGAGGTTACTCAAGATTTCATCGTTCTTCTCCTCTAAGCAAGCCAAATTACTGCTTAGATAATGGCATAGTAATTCAGGATCCCTAGATTCCTTTCCTGGATACTCCCCTGCACATTTCTTTTCTCAAGGTGCTGGTGTTGGTGTCCGCTATGACAAATTGTCTTGCTGACTCTGGAGCTGACGTGTTTTGACTGCTGAATGCCATGCCTGGCTGGGAGTCCTTCACCCAGCCTTGGCGCCGTGTATCCGGGCTCTCCTGTCTGACTTGTGAGACTTCGTTAATCCCTGTGGAGCCCTTGGGAACTCAGAGAGAATTGCAACAAGTCATCATTAGTACACAAAGAAACATTTTATCCCATATTATTACCAATAGCCCATCTTATTTTCCACTGTATCACTCAGTGGAGCAACTGGAAGGCTCTTCTTCCCCTGTTGAACACCCAGCCCTTCACAGCGCGTGGCCCTTGCTTGGACTCACTGTGCTTCAGGGCACACGTGGGTCTGTGCAGTGCCCTGTGCACATGTGTACGCCCGCAGAATCGTGTTCGGGGTGAGTTCCAGGTTAGCCATTAGATTTCCCCTGCTGTTACTCCACTGTACATATTCCTGGTAGATTAGAACAGATTTTTTTTATTATTATTATTACTATTTTTTTACATGCTCTTCTATAAAAAGTGTGCTGTATTGATTGCAGCAGAGTGAGCTGCTGCGGTTGATATGTGAGCGCTAACCCAGATAGGGATTAGCATTACATCAGACATCAGGCGAGGGAACCTGGCGAGCTGCCAGCCTGTAAAAATGGAAGGCATTTGCGTCACTGTTCCCTTGGTAATGCTTCTTGGAGCCATGTCAGCTGTCCCCCGAGGTTGTTTCCTTAATATGTCAACAGACATTCCTGAATCTTTAATGCTGAATAGCTCTTTTTCCTCTTCCAAAAACACTTAGGTGACAGAGCAGCTAGTGTCTCCCGCTGCCTGGTACATTAAAAAATTATTTGTCTCCATAGACTGGGATTAATATCTCTTGGGGGAGGGCCACAGGATTTACGGTTGGTTCTGGGGGGAGCAAAAAGCCCATCTGCAGTGCGATTGCTGTTTGTGTGCACGGGGAAAGCAGCAGCCCTGCTTGAAACCACTCCTTTTTTGCCTCCGAAGCATCCCACTGGAGCGAATGGAAGCGTCTGTGTTAGATTACTTGTTGGAATTTGCTAACATTTGGGGTAAACCATCTGACCTTGCTTTAGGAATGCAAGTTAAATACAATAACTTCAGGTTAATGCCTGAAAGCTCCAGGACTGTGTGTGCAGTGACCTCTAGCTTCCGGAAGCCATTTGTTAGTGCCAATTGTGAGAAATACTTGGAGGTTTTCTCCAATGACATTTTCACCTTTCTGCTTCTCCGCGCAGCCAGCTGCTATTTCTGCCTGAGGAATCTAAATGCGAGCAACGTACAGTTTACCAAATTTGAACGTGTGCCCTTTCGGCTGAAAGTAAACATCCCCTATCTCAAAGACCTTTTGTTCTTAGGTGGCAATTTCAAGTTTGCCTCGCAGTTGCTGTAGTAATTAATCATGGCAGTGTAATTTAATGCTTTGTGAAGAGCAAGAGGAGACGTCATTGTAAGAAATCACTTTGTGAGTAACTCGGTTTTGGTCAAGGAGTGTTACTAAGTGCTCCTGGGAATGCATCGCTGTCATTTCACCAACCCCAGCCATAAAGGTCAGATCGGAAGCGCTGCTGGTTAAAGCCCTGCTCCTCCAAGGCACTGCAAGCAACGCTATGTTGCACTCTTTATTCAGCACTGAAGGACTTCCAATTTTTTTTGCTTGAGGAATTTGATCCCAGTGTTGGAATTCACCTCCTGCGTAGCACCCCACGGAGAGCTGTTTCCTTGGGCTGCAGAAGGCATCAGCATGCCTGAAGCTCCAGCAGCGGGGAGGGGAGGGGGAGGCATGCAGGGTCCCAGCAGAGCCAAGAGGTCTCTGCCTGCTGTTGCATCAGAGCGGAGGGGCAGGAAAAGGTTTTCTGAGCGACCCAGCGTAGCAACCCGAATTAGCAGCGCTGGCCTTCAGGCTGTGAGCAGAGCTCTCACATCCGCCCATGTACGTACATTTGTGAGGGAACCGAGGCTCCTGCCTGAGCCATGTGCGTAGGGTTCCACCTGGCAGGGCTCCAGCTGGCAGGGCTGGCTTTGCTCTAGATAGACCGGGGACTGGTGACTCAGTTCTGTCTTATCTGGGGGAGCATGGGGCCCTCATCACTGGCTGAGGAGAGAGGGAGACACCCAGTGGAGCAGCCTTGTTCCCCGCAGCCCTGGGGTGCTTGCTGAAGGGCCCCTGAGCCTTGCACGGCAACAGACGCAGCTCAGCCGCTTGGTCCAAATGCCAGCTTCCCTGGCCCCTGCTGCTCCCCAGCGCCAGAGCCAGGCACAGATGGGCGCCTGTGCTACACTTGTCCTTGTGCTGCCTCTGCCTGCCCTGGGAGAGAGAGGTGGAAAAAATGTAACAGACGGGAGTAATCCAAAACTGGGACAGGGTCATGTGCTGGAGGCAGGTGGAGAATGTTGGCTTCTAAACCCAGGGGCATTTGGCTGAGTGTAACCCGCCTGGAAAGAGAGAGGAGTGAGCCCCAGCTGAGCAGCTGGGCTTGATGCTGTGAACACAGGTGCCCGAGGCAGGGCTGTCCCCATCTGGAGCTGCTTTTGCCTCCGGGCTGGTGAAGAGGCTGGTGTGGGAGGAAGGCTGCAGGGCTATGGCTGCTTTGGTGAGGGAGAGTCTGTGCAGGAAGGAGAGCTCCACAGCAGGCCCAGTGGCACTGGGGGAGAGGGGCAAGGGGAAGGGAAATGGTTCTTTCTCTGAGGAGCATCCTGCTTCCAGAATCACCTCCTTCCTTCATTTTCTCTGCTGCAGCCCCTAGGTCTCTCACACAGAGAGACAAGCCCCAGGTCTTCCCTCATAGCCCAGGCTCTTTGCTATTGTCAGCCCCGTGGCTCCTCTCTGTCTGCTGCTATCATGCACTTCTATATTTAACACCAGATTTCTGTCTGTGGCAGAGGGCATTTTCTGAGGTGAAGTTAAATACATGGCAAAACCTTCAGAAGCGGAGCCTTGAAAACATAATTGCTCTATCCTGATTGCCTGTGTTATTATTCAAATAGATAGCTGAATGAAGGTCAGCCCTTGAATAGGTTTGAATTTTGATGGTGCTGTGAATGAACTGTCTCCTAGTCCCAGAAAGCTGCAAGATGAGGTCTTTTGTACTGCAGAGGGAGGCTTTGAAGAATCCCAGTGATGTCTGAGTCCCTGAAACTTCTGCCACACAAGTACAGCTTTCAGTCACTGAGGAGTACAGCAGTGGGTGCTGGGTTGCTCCTGAGTTATGCTTGTCCCATCAGCTTCCCCTGCTTCCTCCCCGTCCCTGGGGGCAGGTGGACACCTGCTGCCTGTGCTCTCAGAGAAGGCAGGAACCTCAGCACCGACCTCAGCCAACACAGGAGTGGGCCTCACAGCACGCTGCACTGTACTACACAGCAATCTGTGAAGCTCCATCTACGTACACTGCATTTTTGATGTTCTCTTTCCCTATGTGGGTCAGAATAACAGAGAAAGGCTTCTGGAGCTATGCTGACCAGGCTTTAAGCCTGACTGTTGGAAGAAAGCCTTCTTCAGAAGTTGGCACCGATTTGTCAAATCATGTTTTTCTTCTGATCTAAGCATGCCAGCTCAGCTGGAACAGTTTGGAACGAGGGTGGTCTGAAACAGCTCACTGAAACCGGTCGTTGGAGGACAATATTCCTGCCCCTGTTAGTACTGCAGCAGTATTTTATTATATTAGCACTGGATGCAGCTCTGGCAAGCTAATGTACATCCATACCAATTTGCGCAACTGTCTGCAGGTACTCCCCTTGGGACTGCACTCCACGGTGACTTGGTGTTAGTCATTGTTTTCCCATGACTCTGTGCTTTTTAAGCCAAATGCTTGATATTCCAGGCAGGTGACATATGGCGCAACTTTCTGCTGCTGCAAGCAGAGAAAGTCAGATGCAGCCCACAGAAATACTGAGTTAGGAAGGTGTGGTTTTCTGATGGCTCACACAGGTCCTCAGGCTGAAATCTGAAAGACAGAGCTGCCTGAATTTCACCCAGCTCCTTCTCTCGTGGAGAATGAAGTGGCTGCAGAAGGGTAACTTGCTTAGCAGAGCCCCAGCAATGGACATGTTGCCTTTTGTTTTCAGAGTATAGTTTGAAACAAGACATCTCCAGGTGAATCAGCTCCTAAGTTGCACAGGATTGACAGGTGCTGGAGTGGTCCAGGGGAGCTAGGCCAGTCCTGGGAAGAAGGGTATTGTTTGTCCTTTTCTGATGCCAGAGGAATTTAGGAATTGAGCCTGGTTTGGGGTTGGATGCTCAGCCAAGCACTCACATTAATAATGGCTCCTAGGCTACTAGCATTTGCCTGTACAAAGCAGAAATTCGGTGTCCAGCTGTTTCTCCTAACAGAGGAAAAAGTCTGGTTCCCTTCAGCCAGTCAGCTTGGTTAGGAGTAAAGCACAGGGGAAATTCCATGAATGTCATGGAACCTGGATCGAAATGTTGCGTATAGAGACTCATTTGAGATTCCAGATGTTTTGAATTACCTTTGTAAAAATAAAATGAACTTTTGATATTTCATCAATATTACAAAGATCTGTTTTGTTTGTTTTTAACCAGGAGTCGTGTTTGTCCTGGATGTTTTATTGGTCTGTGCTAGCAGATAGCAACAGTACAATGATTTCCACTGTAGTGCTCAGAAATCCAGCTTGTCCTCCTGTGCCCTGACTTAAGAAGTCTCTTGCTGGATACTTGGGCCAGAAAAAGGAGCAAGTGAATGTTCCCTTGCGTAGCTGCAGAATGTGGGTATGTATAGTGGATGCTTGGAAGACCAAAGGGTAGATAGCCATGCTTGATGGAAACACTGGCTATTTCTGGCTAGTATGTGCCTCATGTGAGAAGTGCTGTATTTTTGGACACCTCTGAGGGCAAGTGAGTACTCTTGCAGGCATGGATGGGAGCAGGAGACAAGGAGATTTCTGAACTTTAAGAACTACAAAGGATGTCTATTGAAAATACCTTGATTGATCAAGGAAGCCTTGTGTCAGGGAGGTGTCAAAAGGAGTGCTGCTGTGGCTAGGGAGTGTATCACAAGCAAGATAATGATTCTAATTGGTTTCACTGAACAACCACAGTGTGTGCCAAGTGTTATATTCGTGAAGTGAGCTGATCCTCAGTGAAATCTTACAACCAACTTGTCTGCAATAAATATAAGTAGCATGTAACTATCTACAAAAGTCGATCAATAAGGATACCATACGAGTGTAAGTCAGGTAGAAGATGAGTCAAGGTTGGACTTCAGGAGAACTCACAGGCTGCTGGCAGCAATGGGTTGAAATGGGTGTGTGCTGTAGGGATAAAGGCCATAAATCATGGCTGTCCTGGCATAGCGTGGGTAGAGGATGGCTGCAGTGGAGCACTGTGCCAACAGGCGGTGTGCCCCTGCCACATTCTGCACATCAGCACTGCAGCTGGGAACGTGCCAGGAATCAGCCCTACCAGTTACTGTCCGCATGGACCCCTGCTGGGGTGAATTCAGTTCTCCAGATATGTATGCTGGCTTTGGGTGTGCAGTGGGTTTTGGGGTCTTGATGTGAGTGAAGGTCAGTCCTTCTGTTAGGCTGTGTGTGAGTGACGGGCAGCACAGTGTCTGCTCCTGCAGAGGATATTACCTGGGGCTTGTTCCCAGAAGGTGCAGAGTAAGACTCATCTGACCAAAGGTAGAAGTCTGTATCTGAATATTCATCTCGGTTCTCTTTATAGTCAACAGAGAAAAATAAGCACTTCTGGAGTGTGATTCATCTTAGTCTACAGAAGATGTATAAAGCAATCGGATGATTCACATCCCAGACATGCCTATTTCTCTTCATTGAATATGAAGGGTGACTGGCTCAGATGCAGATCTCTAAAGCAGGGTGAGACAAATCCCACTCAAAGAATCATGTTTGAAATGTCAGCCCAGGGAAATATGCTGGAATAGCCTCCTCCCAGCTAGGCAGTAAGGAGAGAGTACTTCATATACCTTTTCTGCAGCTTTTCTCTACCCCTGCCATTATGAGAAGCATGTGCACTGGGGAATGCATGCCAGAAGGTGCTTTTTTGGTTTTGTTTTTTAATCCTCGTTTTGCTGAGCTCAGGCAGGGAGGTGAGGAGACTGCAGAAGGTTTGTAACATGGAGGGGAGAAGAGAAGGTCAGTGGGTCTAGCCCACTGAGGAAGTGTGCGGTGAAGGTCGAAGTGTGGTCAGTACTATGTGAAAAGAAGGTGTTAATGCCCACTATTGCCATGTTGCACATCTCCTGCACCTCACAGACCAAATCAGGGAGTGTTAAACACCAGTCAGGCATAGACAGCCTTCGGACTTTGTCTAGAATGGCAGAGTGGTTTTAGCTGGGATGGGGAGTTTAAATTCCCCAGATGCTGTATTTTATTTTGTAGGAGCTTCTTCTGCAGCCACCTTGGAATGAACAATGGCAACGCCATCCTCTGTGCTGATTTCCTTCTGTCCTTTCTCATGCAGCTGTTAAGCCCTGACTGTGCTGAGTCAGGCGGTTCTTGGCTGCCCCGATAAATCCTCATGTTGACAGTGGTAACCTATTGCACTAAGCACAACAGGAATAACTAGGCCTGAAGTCAAGTTAGAGCAAGGGACAGGCTTTAGAGACATAAACAGACTCCTCTATTTGTTTTTGCCCAGTAACATCCAATGGATACGTGCATTTTGGAGAGATTTCTCCGAGTGGGAATTTCCATCTGGCCCCAGCATTTTCAAGAGGGCAATCAAACCAGGGCCCTGCTGCTACTGTATGGGAAACGTGATGGCTCATCAGTTCCTCCTCTTGGATGGCTGCCATTATGGCTGATTACCAGTGTTGGATGGAGAGCAGCACCCTGCCAAGGTGATCCCTTCACAGGGAAGGGCACACAGAAAGGAGGCACTGTCAGCCCAGATGTGCAGCGTGATGGAAGGGGGACAGCAACGTTGTAACCAGATGAACCCTGAAGGGAGTGTGAACTCTGTGACACAGTTGCTTTTGTTCCAGAGAGGGGTAAGGGGATGGGATGTTTCCTGCAGTCAAGACATCAAATAACTGAGGGGGGGGGGAAGAAAAAGAAAAAGAAACAGAAAAAAAAAAAGAAAGAAAAAAGAAGAAGTGGTGCATGGAAGCAAGACACTCTGAGATGCGCTTTTATGAGTCTTTGTAATATTACACTTCCAAGGCTGCCAGACATCAGTGGCAGATCCCTCATTTGCTTTCAAATATGCTGACTGTCAGAGCTTGATGCCAGGTTCTGTGTTGGCTCAAGTAAGAAATGATGATTTGAGAGGTCTTACACAGTTTAATTCTGCAGTGAGTCCGTTTAACTGTGTGCAGGCCTCTCTGCTGGTGTATTTTGTCAATTGTTATGTGAAGCCAGGATGTTGGAATGGGACGTTTATAAACAAGTGGAAATAAAATACTTGCATTTCACGTTGGGATCTGCAGCTCAGTGGCTGAGTACTGTGCTGGAGACCTGCAGTGTGAAGGGCTTGAGGGGTTAACAGGACTCTGAGCACAAGGCCAGCAGTGTGGTTACACAAAGGATCAGAGCAGTGGCTCTTGCCTCAGCACCAAGTCCCCAGGAAGACAAGAGCTGGAATACTGGAAAAACTGGGCCTCTCCCCTCTCTTTCCCAATCAATCCTCTGTAGAAATCACAGTGAAGGATTGGCACGTGGCTCTGAACTGCTGGCCTAAGCTCCTGCACCAGTGTCCTGCAGAGGGGCTTCAGTAGTGTTGCAAGGCCTGTACCTCTCCCCCGAATAGCCTGCTACTCTGCTGACCCATGTCGCCTATGGTGCATGGAAGAAAGAGCCAAAATCATGGTGCACATCTTCCATCTTGTGTGTGCCACAAGTGATACAAGACTTTACTCCTCCTGCCCTGCTCAGACAGTTCTTCAGGAAAGTGGCCCAAAGCTGTTTCAGAGTTTAGATGCTCCTGACCTCGCAAACACCTGCTGTTGCTTTGCTGAGAGTGCTCACCTTTAATTCTTCCCCTCTGACTAGGTGGGACTGATGCAGATGACAACAATGTCACAGGGACTGGAGTTGTGCAACTAGTAAAGTGCATTTGATTAACATAGTGTGGTATAAGGGAACCCTCAAAGGTTTCCATTACTCCAGATCAGGGTGTTCCTCATTGCCCCCTCACTTAGAACAAAGCGAGAAACCAGAAATGGAAAAAAAACCTCCCACATCTAAAACCAAAGTATAAAAAGCAAATCAGATTTGCAAAGTTCAGTCCAGTCCTTGGGGAAAAAGAAAGAAAGAAAGAAAGAAAGAAAGAAAGAAAGAAAGAAAGAAAGAAAGAAAGAAAGAAAGAAAGAAAGAAAGAAAGAAAGAAAGAAAGAAAGAAAGAAAGAAAGAAAGAAAGAAAGAAAGAAAGAAAGAAAGAAAGAAAGAAAGAAAGAAAGAAAGAAAGAAAGAAAGAAAGAAAGAAAGAAAGAAAGAAAAAAAGAAAATAAAAAAGCAGGAAAAGAACCATCTTTATAGTGGTTGGCATATTTCAATATGGTTGTTTTGGTTCTCACAAAAAGGACAAAATAGAGAAAAAAATAGAAAGAATAAAGTACAGTTGAGGAAATCTGGGGTGTATTCTAATGCCAGGGGATTTCAACACAGTAAGCACATGCTTTGTTAACCTTTCCCTCTCTCACCAGCATTTTCTTGGGAATTTTTCTCATAACAGAACTGTGGCATTTCCTGCTGCATTCCCTGAGATGAGAGCATATGGATCTGAGAGAAAGGAAGGGGAAGTAAAAGAACTGCAGGTAAATGAAATCAGTAGTGAAGCCTTGGGAAGAGTGCGTATGGGAGAGATCATTTCATTACAGAAAATACATGCCAGTGGAATGTGTTTTTTTTTCCCTAGAAATGATTACTTCATGTGATCAAGGCTTGTGCAAATGGGGGCTGACTGAGTATTTACTTAGCTAAATGAACACTGAGATTACATTTTGGAACATCTTGCTATCCCCCTTGAGTAATGTTGACTTGTTCACATTCCCTACCCTTTGGCTATTATCTGCTGTTTTGCGCCTCTTGTTTAATCTAACTGCCTAATGGATTGGTTTTTAGTGTTACCTGACTCAGTAACACGGTTAAAAACCTTCAGAGAATGTCAACACAAGCAGAGCAGGGATGGATGGCCAGCAGGACAGAACAGGAGGGACTGGTTACAGAGACAGTCAAGTTCATCTAAGAGCAAACTGCCCACTTGCCTCCTAACTCTCCTGTAAGGGGTGTTTTATTTGTTTGTTGGGATTAATTTTTAAGCCGCGCCCATAAAATCCCATGGCTTTGGTCAGAAGGCACTCGGTTAAAACTGCTGCTGGACCAGGTGCATGTTGTTCATATGACTCTGGGTGCGTGACTAAGTGTTTTCAGATGCACTGCCTGATTGGAAGTGCCTCCATCTTTGAACATTGTACTTGAGCCACCTGGAAGGCTCCCCCAGACCAATTTCTATAGTATTTACTAAGATGAGCAGACACTTTGCTCTTTGCGTTTGCATTGTAAGCTTGCAAAACTGGGTCTCGCTGTTGCCTAAAGGAGGAAAAAAAGAAGGAATTAAATGCTTAAAAGTTAGTTATTTTTCGGCACCTGCAGTTGAGTAGATAAGTAGCATGTTTAAAACAAACAAAATGTCTTTCCTGGAATTGTGACCTGGCCAACATGTATCTTGGTATTCCCTGCCAGGATGCAGTAGCTTTCTATGCGACTGATGGATGGTTTAAAGGGGCGATTTGCTGCTTTGAAGAAGCAAAGGAAGGCAACGGGCCTATAGGAGAAGAGGAAAGTGAGGTGAAGTGTTCTCACTAGTTTGGCCATTGACATGTATTCAGTCATTCATTAAAGCTTATTCATAAAATTCATTATTCATTAAGGAACTTTTGGGGAGTGGAAAGAGCCAAACAGCAACAGTCATTATTTACTCTAGCAGTTCCATCACGGAGTTGCATTGTGAGGCTGGATTCTTCTCTGCATTCAGCAGTTCAGTTTCACTGACATCATGGAATGGATACCGATTTAGAATGATCGGTGGCAGAGCAGAATCCAGCCCATACTGCTTTTCTGAGAGGGTGCCTTGGGCACTTTCTTTGCTGTTTTATTGCTGGCTAGGTTTCAGGATGCTTTAAAATGGATAAAAAATTAAAGAAGTATGACAAATGGATCTTTTCCCAGTGCAATGTTCAACTGTATCATTCCATTGAGATAGTTAGCAGGGAACGGATGTGAAAAGCATCCACATTAATAATTAGTAGCTCATTTTAAGAGGTTTTTTTTTGTGTGTGTATTATTTTTCCTACAATTCTGACAGTTTTTAAGCAAACAATTTAAATGTTCAGTCCTCACATAAAAGATTCAGGGTGACAGCAGGGGACAGGGAGAGATCACACCAACGCTCTTATTTTGTTCATGTGATATACAGCGTATAATATCACAGTAGTCAGTAATGGGAAAGAACTAGTAAATCACTGAATTCATGCCTGTGCAAAGAGAATTGCATTAGGTAATAATCATTCTTCATAGCAGCATTGAAATTCTTCTTCCAAACCGTGATTTTCAGCCAAATCTCACTGATGGAGCAGCACACATGCAGCTGGATGAGTGACTTAACACCTATTAGCTGCTGCACAGAATTGCCTGGGGGCTTTCTGCCTAGGGGCAAGAATTTGGGCAGAATTTCTCCAACTCATTTGCAGTGGCATTACTTGTCCTAGAAAAGGTACATGTTATTTTATGATTGAGGTCCTCATTGCAGAGCTCAGAGACAGAATTTTCCTTTCTATATTGATGATCTGGAGTCAGCTTTCAAGGCATTCTTTACCTGTGCCCTGACTCGGTAAGTGTTGTGTCACAGAAAGAGTGGCTCTGGCTAGAAGCAAAGTCATGGCACAGCTGCTCTGTAGGTCTTTGGCTTTCCCCATTCATGATGTGAGTTGAGGGAGCTGCCAACTAAGATGTAGCTCCAGTCACAGTGCCTTTGAGGTTGTGTGAAGGTACTGCTCCCAAAGCCTACTACACCAGATGGTATGACAGAGGCATAACCTGAGCTTGAGCTTTAGTCGGGTCTTTTCATTTGCTTCCTTAAGAATTCTCCTACACTGGGACCTTGGGCTCTCCTTGTTTTGTGGGTTGATGATGCAAGTCCCAAGGAAACAGACGTGGAAAAACTGCAGCTCACAGTCATGGGACCATGTTCTCTGATGACAGAGTGTGTGGAATTATTCTAGCTGGCAATCTGACCTATTGAATTTCCAGTTCCTTTTGTGGGAATAACTCAGTGCATGATTTGATCTGAATTACTAGGGCAGGGCAAGCCAGCAAGATTTCAGGCCTCTAATTGGTATTAGAATGTCTTTAGAAATTCAGCCTCTGCCATTTTATCTTCTGATCATCTTTCAGGCTGCACAGCTGCCTCTTGCTGTGACTCCTGCACAAAATCCACAGTCTCCATTGCCACAGCCCTTCCCTGATCAGTTGTTTAGAGTCTGCCCGAGCCCCCTGGAAAACCCCAGAGAAAAGCTGGACACTGAGTATTGTGACAAAATATCGACTGGGCATGTGTCACAGGCAGCTGTGAAGACTGGAAAAATAAGAGTACCCCACGCTCCCCAAGAACACGGAGATACAAAGAATACATCACGAGTTCCTACCAGGCTTTTGTCTCAGGCTGCAGAAAATGAAAGAGGAAGTATCAACAATAGCTCTGTTAGCCATTCTTTAGAGTCATGTGGGAAATCTAGCACACTGCCATGGGTCCGGGTAAACAGGAAGCCCAAATCAGCCCATTCACGCTGCTGGCTGTACTTGGCGCAGGCTGCTGGATATATCTGGATGTACACCAATGGTGGACTGGAAGAACCCCATGTTGAATCCTAGAAGTGTCTCAGAAGCATTTCCAGTCCTCAGAAAAATGACACATACAGAAGGTATCTGCCCTGCTGTTGTGTAATCAAGGGAAGCTGGAGAAACAATAGATTGGTATGCTGCCAGACTGCACAGAAAATGGCTGACTCATGTCAGTATGAAATCTTAAGACCTGAAGTAATTAGTGGTAGGCTCGTGAGTGGGAAAAAAAAAGTGCAGTGAGACTGCTGAAAGAAAAGCTGTCCTCACTGCTGGTAAATTACAGGTGTGTCTAAAGCTGCTGCAAAGGCGCAGCCAAAAACAGAGCAGATGTGGAGCGCACGTAGTCAGGTAGAACTGAGAAGCATAAAATGCCATCAAAAGCAAATGCATAAATATGAAGCAGGGAACATCAGGGGAGAATTTTGGTGCTGCTAGAAAAATGTGCACAGCATAAGAAAAATTGCACGGTGATGACATTAATGCTGTGCAAAAGGGCAAAAATAAAACTCTGAGCTGCATGCCAAGAGGCAGCAGCAGCACACAGTCAGGAGAATGAGTGCTAGGGAGGCAGTAGGACATGACTAAATGTGTTAGGCTGCAAAGCCTTCCTTAGAACTATGTCAGAGATGGAAAGGAATCGTAGCCATTGAAAGCTGAAATAAAGCAGTGCAATGTCTCTGTGCCATTAGGCAGAGTAAATTGCAAGTCAAATCAGTGTTGCTGGCAACACCGACTCTTTTGCTTTAAGCTGCACACAGCAGATTCCTCATCACACAGGTGCTCTAAGTCTGAAGCAAACAATTCATGCAGTCAAGGTAAGCAGAACAAATTAAAAATACAAGTATGCAGAGCTAGTAATATTCACCAGCATCCCTGTAATGAAACAATTAAGACACATATCAAGAGGTGTTTGAAGGGGAGGATGTCTTCCAGGCATACAATTGCCTTCATCTGTTTCCATCTCTATAACTTGTGCCTCCAGGAGTAACTACAGCATTAAATGAAAGAAATAATTGGAGCAGTAGAGGGGATGGAAAAGTAAGGCATCTTTCCTAATGTCAGGGGCTTCCAGGAGTCACATATCAGTATGGCTGATGCTGAAAGGCCAGGCAACCTGCCTCATTTCCAAAGACAAAAGGGACTTCAACAAGCCCTGTAAGTGTTTGGCTGAGTGGCTGCAAGTGAGGAAGGACTCGGCTTGATGGGAATTAATATATCTGTGGACATTGACAAGAGTTGTTGGATAAAGAAAGAAACTACTTCTCCACATCCAAGAAAAGAGAAGGGGCAGATGGCTGAGAGCACTGCTGGGATCAGATGTGAGGTGGGAGAGCACCAGCGCTGTCAGCAAGATGTATTGAAAGGACTCTGAGGGATCAGTGTAATGGCTGCTGCTGTTCTGGGCATGGGAGCAGAGGTTGTGTGGCAGAAGCTGTGATACATCATGATTCCATCTTACTCTGTCAGTTAGAAAGAGTCGGGGAATAGATCTAAAGCCAAATAAAGCCATAATGGTGTTGGGATTGTTTGCAATACCTTGTAGGAGACATCTGGTGATCTCCCCAGGGCTGGGACAGACCTCAGCAGCCTGGAGCAACATGACCAGTTCCTACTGTCAGATGCACAGAATCCATCCAGAGAGCGTCTGTTGGGATTTGTATCTTATCTGACATTTCTCCCACAGTTTTCCCATATAGCTCCTGAACAAAGATGCAGCATGGATGACTGGAATTGTCACAGGATGCAGCTATCATGGGTGTGAAAGAGAAGATAAAAATTATCTTACCTTTAATAAAGAAGCAGATATGTAACTTGTTGCTAATGAGACTTGCTACCCCTTAGAAAAAGACTACGATCGTGTGCTACTGCACACAGTCCAAAAATACAGCAGCTGAATGTAAGCTGGACTGAAACAATACCAAGGCACTGTAAGGCTCTGTAAAGGCAAGTTCACCACTTGAAGGATTTGGAAGAAATCCAGGGTTGAATCATGTGGTCACTTCACTCTTTGCAAGAATACTGGATCTATTGAGACAGGCTGAATGTGCAGGAAAACGTAATACCCAGATTGCAGGGAATGGGTATTTGTTTGTGAATGGCCCAGCTCTTCTCTGGAGCTGGTCTGTGTGCAGAAAGCCAGTGTTACTCTGTCTTGGCCACATGTGACAGAAGCTATCCAACATCTAATGGTCTGTTGCATAGGACAGCTAGCAAAAGGAGCAGAGGAAACACACTGTTCTCCCCACCATCCATGGGAAGTATAGGAATGCCTCTCCTTGCTGTGGATCTAGTTGTTGTGGGCTGCCATTCAGGCTGCTGGTAAGTGGGGGGGTGGGGGTTCAGAGCAATGAGGTACTGTATCAAGCAGAATATCACATGCCATGGGAATACAAAGCTGTTTGCTTGCAGTCCTTCCTTAGATTTCTACTGCAGCATCGCCACCAAATGGCAAAGCCAAATCAGCACTTAACATTTATGAAATGTTATGAATGCCATATAATATGAAGAAAATACATATCTGTAAATGGAGAAGTAATCTCACAGAATGCCCAGCACAGTCTGCTTACATCTTCTGATGTCTTGAGCACTGGCATCATTAATGTGACTAGCAGCAATGAAGAGAATCACAGGCAAACAGAAGAAGCAAGTGAAAGACAAAGCCTCCTCTGAATGATGAAATAAAGATCTCCCAGAGCCACCTCCAGTTTGCATTGAACTATTCCCTCTGAACATATCATGCTCTGCAATGCAAACTCTTTTCCTGAATAGATACATTCTTGCTCATGTAATATATGATTTACAAACATGTATTTCCATGAAATCTCAAATACCTGCTGTGAACAGAAGACACAAAGACAGCAATGAATTATGCACTCTGCTGAATTGATGGACAGAAGAAAAAGAAGAAAACAGAAGAAAAAGAGTAGTAGCTGTGGGAATAGGTGCAATACCTGGGAACAAGCTGCTGGAAAACTAAACCAAAAGACAGTTGCCAGTGCGATCACAGATGTGAATGACACTCTGTGTCCAGAACCAAGACCCTTCCAAATGTAGGTGGGACAGTGCATCCTCAAGCATGGCAGGACAGCTCCTTCAGATAGAGGTAAATATCTTTGCTTAGAGAATTAACCCAATAAAGCAAGGTGTTGGGCCCCCAGGTTGCATCTCTTGGGATTACAGACGATATTGGTGGATCCTTGATGTCACTGCACTCATGACAAGAACCTGCTTCCTACAGGAGCTCTGCGGGGGCTTGCACTAAGGGAGGAAATAATGGCTGGAAAGCACAATGTCTTTTCCCCCTAATACAGCTTTCGATAATGCAGGAATGGTCTTCAGCTACCAGCTGCACAGGGAATCAAAATGCTCGCTGATAAGTAAATAAAGAAAGAAAAATAAAAGAATTATTAACTCCC
Source organism: Coturnix japonica (assembly GCF_054131305.1). Classification (NCBI taxonomy): domain Eukaryota; kingdom Metazoa; phylum Chordata; class Aves; order Galliformes; family Phasianidae; genus Coturnix; species Coturnix japonica. The sequence goes on from NC_140665.1 coordinate 37,455,650, forward strand.
TCCTCCTCAACTATTAGATGCTGAACAAAAGCAGCCACCAGCAGGTTTGTTAGTTAAGTAATAGTGACTAACTTCTACAAGGGCTCAAGGCATCAAAATGTCGAGTGCTGCTTCTATACGATGGTCTCCTTCCACCATCTGCTGGATGGTCAGTGTTGTTGCAGGAGTCAGCTTTATTTGCATGTTAAGGGCATGGTTACTAATTTGAATCTTCTCCCTTTCCTCATTCTCATGTCTGTGTTGCTACTTCTGAGGCCCTGGATGAATGGCAGTGAATAAATATTGCTGAGTCTTAATAGAAAGTCATATAATACCCAAAGTATTGCCAGATACAAAGGTTTTAATGCCGTTTGTTGTTGTTGTTCTTTTTTCTTTTGTGAGAGAGAAAGAGTTTAATCTGCTGTTGCAAATATGAAAAGAAGTCACACACTGATATTTTTCTTTCTAATGCAAAAGAGCATTTTGCAGACAAAAATAAGTTGTGTCCTGACTCTAAAAGACTCTTTCCTATTTCTGTTACTCACACGGTGGCTTTACACAGAATTATCAGGAGGTGGGAAATGCTAAATTCCCCTTCTACACACATCTGCATGTGCGCACGTCCCACCTCTATTTTTAGGTTTGTTTTTCAGATCAGCAGCATATTTTAGCCTGCCTTACAGTCCAGAATATGGAAGTGGTTGGTGTTCACGCATTCAGTGTCAAAAGCTATGCAGCAACACTGGTGGTCAGGACAGCTTTGGTGCAGGAGGAGATCTATCAGAAAGGAATGGAAGGAGCATGATTTCATGGAAAGAACAGGATCTCAGCCTGGTAGTGATGCTGTGTTTAAAGTAAGCTCTTACTATTATAGCTCGCCTGAGGACTTACATGCAGAGCTAACCAAAAGTTGGGCGTTTTCTCTGTGGCTTTTGTTTTCATTGTGTTTTTCCAAGGACAAGTCTGCACTGAGATCTGTAAAAAACATTTGTTTTTATGAAGCACAGCTGGTAGAGAACTGTCAGGGATCTGTAGGGTGGATTTCCAAATGTAACTCCAGTGTGACTCTGTGCTATAAAATTGGTTTCCCACATGAGAAGATCATGAGATCTCCAAAGAAACAGCTTCACTCAGAATTTATTCATGTAGTAATTTCAATGGAAACCAGAAGAGAACTGGGCTAAGGTTAAACGCTTCTGGAAAATGCCATCTCCACTTTCTACTTATTTTTATGTAAAACACAATGGTAACAAGTGCCCCAGCAGCATTCTTGGAGGCTTCCCATGTTGCTGACTATAAAATGCTTTGAATGAACTCTAAATGAGGACCTCACAGATGTATAGGGAGCTGCTACAAGATTGTGATTTGAGGAGTGAAGCAATGCTGTGGCAATATGACAAATGGCTCTTTTTTATTATTCCTGTAAATAGTGCAGGAAAAGAACCCAAATTAGACCTGCAAAGCCAAGTTCAAAACTACAGCAGAACCCCCCCTCTTTATAATGAGATTGCAAAGGAGATGTGCTTCTAAAAATGAGCTGATCTTGGGGTTTGTCCTTTGATCCCACTGTCTTTAAGATACGTTGCAAAACCTGAAGAGATTGTAACCTCTCGGAAAAGCTTTTACAGCATCTAACAAGAGCTCTTCTCTGACTTTGAAGACACCCTGCAATCAATTAAGAAGGCCCTAAATGATGTTGGAGTGAGTCAGGAATTTTGCAGAATAACTGGCAAGCTTCCACTTGGAGAGAATCACTGGGAATATGAGAAAGCGGGGAGGATTAGCCGCCCCCATTAAAGACAACAGCATTAAGAGCTGTTTTCCAAACACCAGAGCTTCTTGCCTAATGCTTTCAAAGCTGCTGTTCTCAGCTAAATTGATGAGTTGCCTTGTCTTTATTTTTAGTATAGGAAACTCAGAATAAACTTGGAAGAACTTCTCGGAAGTCTAATGTACAGCTGGAAATGTTAAAAGTACATCTTGACACAGCTGACTTCTGCTTTTTCCTTGTGAAGTTAGTTAATCCAGTGTAATCTAAAGTGCTATGGAAGATGAGGAAGAATATTTTAAAGCCATTTTCCCTTGCTTTACAGTGATGTTCCCTCTCTGTGCCCTCTCTTTTTTCTTTCTTTCCGTCCTCTCCAAAATAAAATGGCATTTTGTTCTGTTCTCACTGAAATAAGCAAGAACTGGATTGGATCCTGATGCTTGGTTATATCTGGGATTTTTTTAATCTGCTTTCCTGCTGTAAGGCTCTATTCCCAGTAATGTCACTAGGCATTTAAAAAGACTAACGGCTCCTGGGGTTGCAGCTAGTAGATATTCATGTAGGAGTCACAGAGTATTTTCCCCACGATCACAGATCTTTTTATCCAGTTCATTATCGGTAGAGTCCACTATATACTAAAATCCAGTACAGCCAAACACTTGGATGTATACTTCGAACAATGTAATGTTAACAAGATTTGCTGGATGAAGACCTGTAGGTAAAGACTGTCATGGAGGAACAACACGATGCCATATAGATAATTTCTCATTTGTCACATTTCTTCCAGATCTATACATGCTTTTCAGGCTGAAGGCTGAAGAAGCTTGGGCTGTGTACATTTTAACAGCCCATTTATTTCCCTATTGAGCCAACAGTAAAATCCATTTTAGCTTTACCATCTGCTTCTGACTCCTGCCAAAGGGGAAAGGTTAAAAATGAATGGTGTAGCCCACAGCTGAATGGAAAGTCCTAAATTTGTTTGAAAAAGAGAAAAAAGGCAGGGTCAACAAATGGGAAAGCAGGCTGTGACTGGGAAGCTTTCTAATTCCAGTCTGTACAGCAAATGATCTTCAGCTACATGAAGCAGATAAAAAATGACTACAGATTTCAGCAGTGCCCTGTCGAGTATGTTAGCAAAATAAAGACAGATGGCAAAGGATTATATCTAATTCTTTCTCCTAATTCATCTTTTCCAGACCGTTCCACTGCACTCAAGTATAACCAGAGATTTACCAGCTTAACTTCCCCTCTATGGCTCATAGTAACAATCCGCATAGTACACGCTTGTGAAAATCAGAGTTCAGGGTGTCTTGAAGGCAATGTGGAAGGTGTGTGATACAGAATAGCAACTGTGTTGCTTCTCTGCCGCCTTAATTTCTTTTACATCTTCCTCTATTCTGATACGTCTTGAAAACTTCAGGTCTGAGGGCTCTTTTGATTTTCCTTGCATTTATCAGTCTTTAAGTCTCTTAATTTCTCCAGTTAAATACACAGGAAATGGCAGTTTCCGTTGTTTTTATACCTTTTCTTTCCCAGTCCTTTTTCTCTGCAGTCGCGTGCTTTCCATCAGGAAAAAAAGATAAAAAAGGTGGAAGGCACATGTCAGTGACAACAGCACCATCTTCTGTCTGCAGAGGTTATGCAGCCTTCACTCGCTTCCCTGAGTCCTCCAGAGATGAGGCTGGTTGAGACTCCTGGTTCTCCAGCTGGATGTTGAGCTCTACGTGAGCTTGAGTGTCTGAACAAGTCAGACTGTATGTGGGGAAACGTGGGTGTTTGAAAGGCTACAAAAGCTTCGGCTCTCATACCACTTATCCCTGGAGCAACATTCGAATCTGCCTTTTATTATCCCCCTCACTAAAACTCAGTTGCAAAACTTACACGACATTTTTCTTCCCCGTGGCTTCATATATTGCCAGTTAATGATTTTCATTATTATTATTTTTGCTTCTTGCAATTAGTGGTATCCTTCTTCTCGACACACGTTACTGCTCTGACTGTCCTTAGGGGAGCAGGAGGCAGTCGTTTTTGCCTTAGGAAATTTGCAACCCAAATGGATGAGAAGATAAGCACAGCCAGGGGACCACCTTATTAGTTCACATAGATAGCATAGGATTTGTGTCAGTGTTAAAACAAAGCCATGTTTGTGGAATGAGAAAGGAAAACAAGGTGGTCAGCATGAATAAAAACATGAAGCATGAAGGTACTTGTTTGGAAGTCCAGTGCATGGACAGTTAGGACTGGTAGCACTGGGTAGGTCAGTGTGAAAGACAATATCTCTCAATATCTACTGATGTATATGAGGTGGCTTTCTTCTTTGCCCCTCTCATCCCTTGTAACTCTTTTTCCTACCCCCTGGTAGGCAGCAGAAGTCAGCGTCCCCGGAGGTGCTCGAGGAAGGTGGCGCTGTGGCAATGGTTATTGTGCATGGTGGGGGCAGCTCCACGGCCGCACCCCAACACCGCCTCATGGACGCCGCTCCTCCCCTCACTCCTCGTCTGGGCGCGGCCATGAGGAGCGGCCCGCTGGCTCCGCCGGCGCCTGCGCAGAGAGCGCCCCCCGCCCGCGATGGAGGTGGTGCTGGCGGACGCGTTGCTGTCCCGCGCGGTGGATCCCGGCGCTGTGCTGCGGGCCGTGTGCGCGCCGCTGTCCGCCGATGGCGCGGAGGCGCTGCGCCTGCTGCTGCAGCGGCTGTCGGCCGGCGGGGCGCGGGGCGAGGCGGACGGCGAGGCGGTGCGGCGGGCAGCCTGGGAGCTGGCGCTGGAGCGGTGCCGGCCGCTGCTGCGCCTCGGGGAGGGGGCGGCGGGCGGCGCGGAGCGGCTGCGGCTGTGCCGGGCGGTGCGGGGCGCGCTGCGGCACTGCGTGCAGCTCTGCGGGGCGCCCTTAGCAGCGCGCCTGGCCCGCGACGCGCTGGACGAGCTGGCGGGCGGCGGGACCGGCGCGGAGGCGGCGGTGGAAGCGCTGGCGGCGGCGGCGCCGCTGCTGGAGGAGCCGGCGCTGGTGGGGCGGTGCGCGGAGGTCGCGCTGGCTCTAGTGCGGGAGGAGGGCGAAGGCGAAGCGGCGGCCGCGCTGGTGGCCGGGCGGCTGCTGCCGGCGTTGGGCGGCAACGGGCCGGCGCTGGGACGCGTGTGGGACGGGCTGCTGGGCCGCGGGCCGGCGCCGCGGGCCGGGAGGGCGCTGCTGGCGCTGAGCGCGTTGTGCGACGCGCTGCTGCCGCGGGGCCCGGGGGCGGCGATGGACGCGCGGCTGTGTCCGCGGTTCTGGAGGCTGGTGCAGGAAGGGCTGACAGAGCGGGACGGGCTGTGCAGGAAGAGGGCCCGGTACCTGCTGAAGCGCGCCGTGGATCTCTGCGGAGGGCAGGCCGCCTGCATGCGCTGCCCACCGGACGGCCCAGACGGTACTTCGTCCCTGCATCAACTTGGGAAACTGAGGTGGTGGTGGGCGGCTGGGAAGGGCCGGGTCCTAAGGTTGTGTCTGTATGGAAGAGTAGGACGTCCGCCTGAGCCCCTGTTAGGGAGCTGACACAACTTCAGAAGGGTCGTAGTGGCTTAATGGGATGCTTTAGACTCGCACCAACTTTAAACGTTGTCATAGAGTGGTTGGGCTGGATCGGGTGAGTCCCAGCCCCTGGTTTGTGTTGAACTGATGGGAGGATGGACTCACAAAGTAGTTTGAGTTGCAAAGAACCTTCTCAGACCGCCTAGTCCAATTGTCCTGCAATGAGCATCTCCAGCTAGGTTATGGTGCTCGGAGCTCCCTCCAGTCTGACCTTGGATGTCTCCATGGGTGGGACATCCACCACCTTGCTGGACAGCCTTCATCAGTGCTTCACCACCCTCACTGTGAAAAAAATTGTATCCAGCCCAGATCTCCCCTCTTCTAGTTTGAAACCATTTCCCCCTGTCCTGTCCAAACACACCTTGCTGAAGAGTCTGTCCCTTTCTTATAGCCCCCTTTAGATATTGAAGGACCACTCTCAGGTCTCCCTGGAGCCTTCTTCAGGCTGAGCAGCCCCAGTTCTCTCATCCCCTCCTTATGGGGAGGGTGTTCCATCCCTTGGATCATTTTTATAACCCTCCTCTAATACACCTCTGGATGCTGTGGCACACCATGTCCTGCTTGTTCTCAGCCTGCAAGACCACTTGGATATGTTCTACCAGCCACATGAGAACTGAATTAATACCAAAGGCTTGTAGGCTTCTAGAGTTTGTTGTGGTGGCCTCGCTCATTCAAAACTTAGTTCTGTAGAAGCTGGAGTGAAGAAAGGCTCTCTTTCTATCTTAGGATGTCGTGTTTAATCTTTTGTGGGATTGGTTCCAAAGGAACTGTGCCTGAATACATGTTTTTGCTGCTTTTAGAATCAAGTCTGTTTTGGTGGTCTGCTGAGGAGAACGACAAACTCCTGCAGTTCTGGGAAACTTACATTTTGATCATGGAAACTTTGGAAGGAAACCAGGTGAGGGTGCCTCAGAACCTGTGCTTAACCACAGTTTGTATGTGACGTGTTACTTTTGGCACAAGCAGTATAGGTTTTCATTAGTTTTGTTGTTGGTTTATTTATTCAGTTATTGAAAATATTTGATGGAAGGTATCTAAACTTGAACAGAGCTCTTTTTACTTTGAGTACCTGAAATACAGCAAGTGCGATTCGTTTAGAAGAAAATCCTGAATTTATTCCATCTGTGAAAGAATTCTGATTAAAGCTGTGGACTGAACGAAGTAAGGGAAGCCTGGGCTGTATCTTGTTTCAGGACCATGGCTAACCTGTTCCGTAGTGCAGATCAGGCTGCTGCACTCGATAGCTTCTTTTCAGTAGAGGGCACTGCATCTCTGTAGTAAAGTACTTTGTGAACTTGGACAGAAATAATTCTGCTCTTGACTCGGAGTCCAGTGTACTGCATGGAAAGAGTGCTGCTGGGGCCTCTGCAGTTATGTGATATTACTGTAGTGGTCAGTTGTGACCATCTCTTTGTAGCTTACTTATTTTATGTTATTTATTAGTTTCCTGTAATTGAGTGAAATAGTATTTATCGAAATGTTTATCTTTAGAGTTTTCTGCTCTTGTATTTGAAACTTTTTCATTATGATTTGATGAATGGAATAGTTGTTCAGTGGGAAGTCTTGTTTTGATGATACAGTAGCAGGGATGTATCAGTTCCTCTTAAGTGGCAGGCTGTAATGTAGTGCTGTGTTCCAGTCCTGGGATCAGTTGCACAGACACTGTTCATATTATCAGTTGCTGTGTTAATGTATTGATAGTAAATTCCAGCCCATGACTAAATGCTGATTCTTAGGTTTGATTAATAAACAAACTACTTATGTTACATCTGATTTACATTTCAGATCCATGTCATAAAGCCAGTTTTACCTAAACTAAACAGTTTATATGAGCTTGCTATATCAGGAAAAGAAGGTAAGACATCATTTTCTGAAACATCTCCTAAATGTTAGGTAATTAAGTCTTAGTTTTTTCTTTGGCATTGTTATACCAGCTCTTTATTAAGTTTTACGGGCAGTGCCATTCTGCTCTGTGATTCAACAACAAGAAATACTACTGTATGACGGAGTTGCATATTAACTTCTCGTGCCACTAAACCTAATTAAAAGGTCCTTTCCTGCTGTGTTCTGTTTTACTTGAGCTAGTGTGAAAACAAAGCAAAGTCAGGAATTCTTAGGGTAGATCTTACACATCACCCGTACAGCTCTGTAGAAAGAGGAAGGGGAAAAGAAAACATCAGTGGAAGAGGAAAGAGAAGGAATAAAGGGAGCACCAAGACAGTGTGGTGGATGATATGATGTGGCATTTAATAGGGCATTTTTATAGATCTAATAGCTGTAATAGTCTTTTTGAAATCTGTTGCATGTTATCCAGAATGTCAAAGTTGTATATTTAATAGATTTCCTTAAAATGTGGAGTTGTATATGGAGTGTGTTGGTGCGTCACTGTCATTTCTATGTTAATTTAGAAGAATTTGCTGTTGTAACAGGTTGTTGGTTGTTTCACCCATCGTGGCACATGTGCATTTATAAAAGAATGTTTGAGAGTGAGAATAAATCACTGACAAAAGAAGGAGTTCTTCATTTTTTGGAGCTTTATGAAACAAAGCATCTTCCAAATTCGCTTGGCTTTTCAGAGGTAAGAGGCTTGGTATTACTTGCCAGATCAAGCAGATGTTCTAACTTGTAATATGTTGTAACACCAGTTGCCTCAGTAGCTTCACAGTTAAATACATTCTGTATAAATACCCTTTTATGTAGCCATGTGAATGACATCAGTATTTTTAATTGGTGTCAAATATAATATCACTTGTTAAATGGCTCGGCTAGAGGGAAATGCATTTTTATGTCCTGTCATTCATTCATGTTTCAAACTGATGTTCTTTAAAGTTACATTGAAACTCTTATTAGAAGTTAAATTAGCAGGAGAAGGATTGATGCTTCATATTTCCACAGACCCTGAACCTCTCCAAAATTATTAATCATTATTAATTGGCTGAACAGAATAAAAAGTCAACTTAGGAGGTGCTGCGCACAGACCTGACTAGTTAAGGATTCTGACTCTGGCTCTACTTTCAAAATGAAGTAATCCTAGTTTGTCTCTATCTATTGGTGCTTTGCAAGTCTACATTTAGCCACTGTTCTTCTTTTACCAGTTTGTTATTGGACCATTAATGGATGCCCTCTCAGAAAGTTCCCTTTATAGTAGGTAAGCCACTGATTATTAAATGCAGTGTTTATTGGAATTGTCCTAATAATACTCATTTCAGCATGTTAGTGAAATCCTGGATAAAGAAAAACACATTAATAAATAAATGGTGTTTACTAAACTCATGGGTAAAGAAATTCTCAGGAAAGATGGGTGGCTGTGAGATGAAGCAGGTTCACATAGCATACCACATGTACAGGCACAACATTGAATCTATGGTGCCGTTTCTTAATGTGGGCTTAACACAGGGTGATCCAAGCCCTGAGTAACGAGACGCTGTGCTTGAATGCTTGTGTGTGTTGATACCCTACTATGTGTTTGGTGGAGGTGGCCAGGGAGATTGGCATTTTGGTGACCTTCTTCGTCCTCTCTGTATTTGCCAGATGCTGTTGAAACACTGGGTGAAGTGGAGGGAGCAGGGTGATGCGCTCCATCTCAGTGGCCTATTAGAACAGTCTCTGCTGTGAATTTACCTCTGAGCTGTATTTTATTTTTGTTTAGGGTCAGTCCTACTTGTAGCTGCTAACATGACAATTGTCTATTTCCTATTTAAAACCCAACAGGACACCAAGTCAGCTAATGGGAGCCTGTCCTTCTTTGGGAATGAGGCTGCAGAAATTTTTGGCTACTTACCTGATGCTTCTTCCAGAAGAAGAAAAAGGTGTGTTTCAATTTCACTTCTTACCTTTTATTTTTTTCCTTTTACATAAAGAAGTCTAATTAAAACTACAGACCCATTTTCCATCTCCCACATGTGCATTTCCCATGGTTTTTCCACATTACTTGAGGGGGGAAAAAGTAACAGTTCTCATTTTGACAGTGGCGTTTCCAGGGCAGAGAGAATTCTTAAAAGATTTTGAGGGACGCTGCTGTAACAAGCTACAAAATTATTTTAAGGAGAACTGAAGCACACTTACTTCATTTTATTAAAGAAAAAAAAAAAGCAAACAAAACCCAAGCCTCAGTTGTGAAGATTAATAGCTTTTTTGCAGGTTCTTTTCTTTGACAGTTTGGATACTGCAGTGCTATTCAAAGAAATATTTAGAACTGTGACATTGTGTGGTGTGAGTTTTTTGGCTTGTTAGGTTGAGTTATCAAAACAAACAAGATGCCAGACCTTTCTGGTCACAGTCTGTGTAGCAAGATGTTCTAAAGAACCAGTCAGAGTACTAAAGCAGAAGTTGAATAAGGGTTCTTCCATTGTGGATCTAGATGCAGGAAGATTTCTGAGACACTGATGTTCTTCCTCTGAGTCCTTCTCATGTAAATGCATTTAAGAGCAGGAAATCACAGTTGATTTATTTTGTTTGCTTTTATTTTAAGGTGGTTTCCTGTTAAAGTTTATTCAGAAGATGACAAATCGGCATTGGTGTGCTGTTCCCATCTTGTTTCTTTCTATGGCTCTGGCATACATCCCTGCCTGTAAAGTACTGGGCACTGATGGACTTCATGCTTTAAGGTAAAACACATGCTACATTGTGTTCTTAGAAACTTCTTGTAAGGATATATACTGAACACTTAGAACCAGAATTTAATTCATTTCTTCTGGGATGATCTGGTTGTCCATGAGAATGGAAAGTTCCATCTCCTTTATGCCTAATTCACAGAAGAATTTAATTGATGAACCAAGTATTCATACTGCAGTGTGTCTTAAACAAAGTAAAGATTAAAATCAGTGCTTTCAGACAATTGCCATCACTCCTTTTTTGGCATTGTTTTTCCCTAGATGTTTTTACTTTCTAACTGATACGTTCTTTTAATTACATTAAAACCTTGTTTAATGTTACCGTTAAAGGTAGCATTACAAAGGTAGCTACATAAGGGCAGCCCATAAAAGCCCTTCTTTTTGGACTACAGGTCCAAAAGACCTGTAAGTAAAAGGCTAGCTAAAGTTCTTAGCACACACCTTGTTCTTACATCTACTGATGTTTGTTAAGTGCTTTTGTTCATTTTCAAGACCTGCTAAAAGTCAGCGATTACTCCAGTTTAAATGAATTTAAACTTTGAAAGAAAACTTTATTTGTAGCCTAAGGAATAGCGATTCAAAGTAATTTGCAAAGAACAAAGTAAAGACATATCTGCTGATGAAAGCAGCAGATTTCCTTCTGTTTCTTTCACTGCTAGTTTAAGAATTTGATGGTATATTTATTTTCTATCTCCAACAGATAAATAAATGCAAAATTTAATTATCAGTTTGAACTGGTGTGACCACAGAGATTCTTTGTTTAATTCCCTCATATATTGAAGGTAGTAATTAGCAAGTATAAGATGCTTCTTAACTTCCTCAGTGTTTTGTTGTACAGTACACATTTTTCCTCTTTGCAGAGATGTCCTACAGTGTACCATGATCACACATCAGATTTTGTTGCGTGGAGCTGCTCAGTGCTATCTTCTTCAAACAGCCATGCATTTGACAGATGTGGTGAGGTTTTTGGTTTTTTTCTTCCTGATGTAGTAGAAATGCACCAATGCTTCTGTTGGTTAAGCAGAGTATTACAAAATACCTAGATAGAAAACAGAACAATTGGTTTTACTCTCAATTAATTTATTAATTTAACAATTGGTTGTACAGTGAACAGGGATACCTACAACTAGATTGGGTTGTTCAGAGTCCTGTCTGGCCTGACCTTGAATGTCTCCTGGGACATCCACCTCCTCTCTGGGCAGCCTGTTGCAGTGCTTCACTGCTCTTAACATTAAAGATAATAATAATAAAAGTACTTAAGTATGGATATGCTTCTGTTAATTTTAATTTTCATAAGATGAGGGTTTTTTATTACGTGTATTAGTTGATATTTTCTTGTAGGATTTTCATGCACTAGTTATAAAACAGTACCTTATTATGACATATACTGTATAAACTATTATTTTAACCATTACATATGCTCATTTAGTTCCTGAATGCCTAAAACAATAGAAGTATTAATATCAGGATGATAACACTGTTGTAAATGTTGAATGAGCAAGAATTTCATTCAGAAGACAGATTATTCACATTTTCGTTGTTTATAACACGCTTGCTTAGATGAGTGGACTCTAAGCATTACCTTTCTAATATGGATGAGGGGAAATGGCCTCAAGTTGCTCCAGGGCAAGTTTAGGTTGGATATTAGGAAACACTTCTTTACAGAAAGGGTAGTTAAGTACTGGAATAGGCTCCCTAGGGAGGTAGTTGAATCACCATCCCTGGATGTGTTTAAGAGCTGTTTGGATATGGTGCTCTGGGATATGATTTAGCAGAGGGTTGTTAAAGTTAGGGTACTATGGTTAGGCTGCGGTTGAACTTGATGATCTTCAGGGTCTTTTCCAACCTCAGTAACTCTATTATTCTATGATTTATGAGCTTCCATGTTGAACAGAATTGTTTTTTCTCAGAACTAGAGAAATGGTGCTTATCAGTGACTGATTTATGTCATAAAAGGTGTTAATAATGGATAGCACAGTTCTTTAGTCATTCATTAATTTTCAGGTAGATTTCAGGAAGATAGGTGTTGGAACTAGATAACCTGTAAGTACCCTCCCAACTCAAACCATTGTTTAGCTTGGAGGGACTCGGTTATATTCCTTAATAAGAGTAAGGTTGGTCCCTATGAGCCAAAAATGAGTCTGTTCAATGGAAAGGAAAGATCACTTTCTTCTTTTGCAGCATTTGTCAGAAGAGAGCAACTTCCTGAATCATCAGGTAGATGTTACACATTGAGTAGCTGTCAACATAATATACAGTTTTCATTCATTGTTTCAGGAGAAAGTGTCTCTTCCAGAGGTTGCCAGCTTTCTTCTGTCCCTTAGACCAGAGGAGTCTCTAAGGAGGGATACTGTGTTGTGGATGGAGGTGAGAACCAAAGCTACTTTTATGTTCATCAAACACTTTTTAATACCTACAGAAATGCATGATTAATTACCGCTTGTGTAATATTTAACTAGTTAGCAACGTTTGCATTGGTGTATTTTGAGCTTTCTGTATGTGGGTTTTGCTTGAAAAATGATTTTCCTTTAATGCCATAGAAGGGTTAATGTTAACCATAGAAAAAAATATATATTCAGCAGATTCAAAACTAAAGTATTCTAAGCTGTATCATCACAGCTGTTGAAGGTAATTGGAGAGGAGAAGGTAACTTCTCTCTCCTCTGCAGAATTGAGGACTAATGCATGAAGAAAAAGGTCTTTCTTGAGGCAGAGTGTTTTTTGAATTTCTTCAGAGCTTCTGTGTATCAAATGGTCTTGTTCTTAATGTCTAGAATATCTAGTATTGCAGTTTTTGCTTGTAAGTATAGTGAGATGCGTATCAGAATCAGTTCTCAGCCTAGGAGTACTCCAATAAGAAATAATTTTGTGTGTAGGATATACCAGAAACAACTTAGTAAGTAGCCATAGCTTTGGCTGGTTGTTCAGCAGAAGGTTTTTGCAGCATTTTCTTATGTGTGCTGTGCAATACATCCTATGCCATTGATTTATATATATTATTGATTATATATATATGTATATATATATAAAATATATATATATGTATGTATGTATATATATAAAACAACAATGCAATTTTCATTAGATGACATTCAGAAGCCTCTTCTGGGATAAGGGGGTTTTAGCAGCATTACTTAAATTTCAGAGTTGGTTTTTTTCCCTTATATTAGTACCAATAATCTCCTCTTTTTAGTTGCTCTGAATGACTTTATTTCTGTGTGTGGATAGTAATATGCTAAGCCTCTTGGTAGCTCCAGTGTATACCTCCTACAGTGTGGATTTGCTGATGTAACAGTTCTTATTTCAGTGCTTTAACATACTGCTGCCATCTTGGTGATGTCAGCACAGAGTTGGCAGAGTTAAATAGCAACATACTGGTTTTAATTTAGCTTTGCAGTTGGCTGCAAGTGAATGACAGATGCTTTGGGAAGTCCGTGTGCTCTGATTTTGAGCATCAGGAGATATCATCACTATGTCTGTATGTGCGCAGTCTTGTGGGCGAGTACCTTAAGACACCTGCATCTGAAGGTAAGTTAAATATTAATATAGAATGGTTTGAGGATAATTAAAATAATTAAGAAAAAAAACAAAAAAACCCACTTCGGTTTTTAGAAGAGTTATTAGCTTATTTATATTTTACCTATCCAAATTCTACCGAAGATAAGGTAGTTATCATTCTTAAATGCTAACTTTTTTCCTAGTCTCATTTTTTCATCATAAAAAATAGACCTGCAGTATTAATTGAAAATTAAGCCTTAATGCTCAGTTTTATTGCTGTGGTGATGCTAGTCCGTTAGATTTCTTCTGTTACTTTTCTGGGGATGCATGGAAATACTAGACTATGGTGGCAGAGGAAAACACAAACAAATCTGGATCGATACCAGTCTGGTTAGTCTTGAAAGAAGATCTGTAGCATTTGTCACCAAAGCTTTGTAAAATGACCTGATGTATTTATGGGGAGAGAATCTGCATGGTTATGCAGTTCATCGCACACCTTCCAGAAGCAGATGAACTGTGATGCATTTTTACCAAGGAAGGTTCTTTGTATAGACATGTAGGTAAATTCAGAAGGGATTTCTTTCTTCACTACCAGAGTTTGCTTTATTATAACTTCACTTTATAGTTTTCTTTCAGGTTCATTGAAATGAGTGTCAAAATGACTGGTTTAGAATGCTGTCTAAATTTGTGTCGTACTCACTTATTTGATACTAACCTGTGGAAGACATAAACACTAGGTCAGGATTTGTGTATGATAAACAGCTTCAGAAGCTTTACACAGGAAACTTAGCACCCAATCATAAGACAGTGAGGCTGTAAAGAAATTTTGTTGATTAGTTTTCCAGGATAAATCCTTTACTAAAAGGTTTTAGCATATCTTCTCCACTGCCTGAAGTGTTTTAGGACTTTATCTGTATTATCTGTAATTCCATGGCATATGTCTGCTTCGCTTTTTAAAAGGGATGTTTGTTTTATCTTGATTTTATATGAATTTCAGTTTATTAGCAGCAATATGAAGGGGGGGGGATGGGAAGGGGAAGGGAAATGGCTATATCCAGCTGCTTGAACTGAACCTCCAGAGTTTGTTTTGCTTTCTGAACTTCTGAAGCTAGAAACCCTGACACTGCCTTAAGTACTATGTAGGAAGTTATTTGTAAGTACAGTTAAGTTTCAATAAGGAAAATTCAGTTCAGCTATTCAAAATTTCCTTCTGATATGGTAGTTCTTACTGTAGCTTCTAGCTAGTTAAGATAACAGCTGATGTTTCTGAGGAAGCATTACGAGATTGCATTCTTGTTTAACTTCATTGAATATGCGGTGTTCTTTTTAAAAGCAATAGAGAAGTGTGTTGTGTGCTGCTACTACAGTATATTTTCTAAAATTGATTTTTGCATAGAGGAAAATGGGATCAACTTCTGTGAAGTGTACAAAAGAAAACATTTGTGCTTGAGTTTGTATATAGAAAGAAGATTGCAGAAAATAATCTTGTTAACACTGGTTGCTGTTCTTTCAATAGTTTGTTAAATTAATGTGATGCTATTTTCTAAATGCTGTGGAAACCTTAAAATATCTTTGATCAGGAGAAAATTGCTTTATGCCTGACTGGTTTGAAGCTAAGCTTGTTGCAACAATGATTCTGTTGGCTGCTGACGTGGAACAGATGAGGAATAAATCCAGGTAAGTATGAACTACCTTGTCTTGCATTTCTCTCTCCTTTTTTGTTATCCCCTGACACTCAAAGGGTCTGATAGAAGCCTGATTAAATCAGGAAGTTGTCCTTTTTTTCCCTGTGAACTTTGGTTTGTAGACCTTGTCCAGCTGCAAACATACTGGGTATCATTTCCATAGATAATTAAGTGACACGGAAAACTGTGGGCTATTTATTTCCATAAGTGACTTCAGCACTTAAGGCAGATACTCAGAAGAAGACTTTCTTTTTAATTTTTGTTTTTGTGTAGTGGAAAAAGCAACATAAAATGGATTGAACTAGAGGCTTTCTTGAACCCTCTTCTGGATGTCTTGATGAAACTTGGCAGTAATGCTTACATACCAACACTGAAAACAGATAAAAGCCTACAGCTTCTCTTGAAGTTATTGCAGACCCGTTCGTTAAAATGTTCCAAAACACAAGATGGTTAGTGATATCTTCAGTATACTGTGTCTTATATTAATTATGGTCTAACTAAAACTAAGGTACTTCATGTTTTGAGACTATTGCCAACTTAACATAAGCCTAGAAGTGGTAAATGTAAAAATCTGACATGTCCTTTATGAAATTAGGTCCAGTCCTACAGAGGTTCTTCTGAAGATGTCCCAAGGACTGGGAATGGAGAATGTGGAACCTTTCTCAAAAAGCTCTTGTTATCCGTTAAATCGGATTTGCAGTTGTGGGTTCATTCTCCACATTTTACATGTTGCAAGTATCTGTAGGCCCGTTCTTCGCCAGTCTTTGAATTTCACAAATTGTTTAGACAGTTCAAAAATAAATGAGTATAGAAACCCAGCCTAGCCTGTTTAGTTACCCCAGGTTCAGGTGGAGCCTTCCCTGAGCGCATGATGCTGGTAGATGTACTGTTTCCACGGTTGACTAGCAGATGCTTTTGCTTTGATTAACACTATTCAGGCTGCAAAAGTTAGGATGCGCCTGATTATTTCACATTATTTGGTGTGATTTCATTTGGCATGCTTAACTGACTTGATTTAATTTGGTTTTGGTTAAAAGCAGGAAGATGAAGCGGTGCTCCCTAAGCGCAAGTGTGGTTGTTTGACTGTCCAGGAGGTTTGACCTGTGCCGCAGGCTGAGCATCTTAACTTGTAGCTATGGAGTCCAGCATCTGTAGAGTCCCTATTGCTCCTCTTCATAAAGCTTTGTCAATTTGTAACCAGAATTCATCATCCTGAGAGTGAGGAATTACAATATAATTTTCACAGTTAGGATGCTAAACTTGAACAGGACGCATCTTGGTGTTTGATTGATTCCTCTCCAGATTATTCTTCAGTATAAAATGAAATATGAGAACTTTACAGTTCATGTCTTTAGTATTTTGTTCTGAAAATCATTTCTTTATCCGCCTCTGCGCTCACTAAGGTAGGTGCAATAAATTGCTGCTTCTTTGGAAATTTAGGTGCCCAACTTAGTGTTTCGTGTTCTGCTGCCAGAGTTCTTAAGCTATTGTAAAGCTGAGCATCATGGTGTTTGCCTCCTTTTGAATGCCCCCATAGATCCTTTTGAGTTGGACTTGTATTTTTGTGTTAAGGTAAACAAGGTTTGCTTTTCCTGCATCATTTCATACAATTTTAATGTTTTTCCATCTTGCACAGGAGAGCCAAGTGTTAAGTCTTGTTTCTTGAGTTATGAACTGACTGTCTTGGGGGGATGGGATATAATGCTGCAGAATACAGAAGTTTTGATGCTAAGTTGATTAAAAACGAGGTGAGCAGTTCAGTCATGGGAACAGGAGAGAATGGGAGGGAAGAAAAAGGAGATTTTATAAGCTTGTAAAACAAAAATAATAACAAGTTGAATGTTTTTGCTTAGGGATACTGTAATGGGGATAGACACATCCTGAAAGCAGCATTGTTGTTCCAGAGGTCTTGATGCAGACTTCATTACTTCTGCTGTTTGCTGTTTATTGTTTGTAATAGCGTTAGAAAGCCACTGACAGTGAAATGGATTTTGTTGTATTAAATGTTTATCTCAAGAATTTCTGATTTTGATTGCAGAACACTTTATAACAATTTGAAACTTAAATCACTTCTAAAAAAAGCGATGAGATGTTAATGATGTGACCTTTAACCTGCTTGTTCTATATAAATAATGCATTAGAAATGCAGCCCAATGAGCTATTTTAATATAGAGCATTGAAGGTAAGCACAGCACTGATTTGGAACTCTAAACAATTTAAAAGCAAACAAAACCCACACCATTTTAACTTCTATACGTATTAGGAGGGGATAGCTGCATTTTTGTTACAGTGGATTGTTGCACATGCCAACTTTGTTCCTTATTAAGTGGTAAGTTCACCAATAAGGTGGTGGTGCACAGGGATGGAACCAGAATGAGTGTGCATCAAAAACTGGAAAATAGCACTCTGGTCTTTGGGTTCCCTGTGGGTGTGTGTTTGCGGTTTTGTTACTTAATTCCTATTGAATCCAAAGAAAGGATATCACTTGGCTTCATTCTTGGGACTCTCGTGTGTGCCTACAGAGCTATGTTAAAGTGTTCTCAGGTATTTGAATACTTACTACTGTATAATATCAGCACTGTAACTTAAATCTGAATGGTGTCGTTTATTTAAGAAAGTGTACTTTGTGCTAACAGATCTATTCTGCTTTTCACACAGATGAGGTATTGTCTTTTATCCGGAAATCTCTAGTAATGCCTGTGGAGAGTGTTCTTGAATTTGTACTCCGTCGGCTTACTACAGATGAGTTAAGTACGGTAGGTAATTATTTGGAGGCTTCCTTTGGTGTGATTTTGCTTGGTAATTTGATTTACCAACGTCTGAGCTTTCATACCAAATTTATTAATGCCTAAAAAGTCAGTTTGCTTAGAAACACTTTTGTGACCTTCTTTTTTGTAATGGGCACAGTTATGTGTTATTTGATGAAAAGTGAGTTTAGAAAAGAAAGCCGAGGTGGAATTTGTGGAGGAATTTATTTGGAAAAATGTACGGGATAATAGAAGTCAGAATTGCTTCCTTGAGTTTAAAAATGATAATAAAAGAAAAGCTTTTCAGCTGCAGTGACTGCTGTTGTTTTCCTTCTGTAATCACTATTGACATTAGTCTTCTGTTTTCAGTTTGGTTCTTCCTCTTAATGCTTCAGTTTGCCTTCGTATCCTGTCTCATAGGTTGGTGACCTGGATCGCTGTGACCTGTACTTAGCTTTAATTCCAGAGATTGTGAATTTGTGCTTGCAACTCAGCTCAAAAAAGTTACCAACTGTCAAGAATTTCATCTCATCCCTGACTAACGCCTCTATTCATAATTTTCAGGAGACAGATTCCACAGAGGTAATTCTGTATTACTTAGAGTAGTAACTATTGATACAAAGTAAATAAGACAGTTACTGATTAATATAGGTACTTGGAATTATAACCATATCTATAAGACGAAGTAATATGTCTGTGTATGCGTATACTTCCCAACATGTCTAAGTAGTTGGCAGCATAGTGTCAAAAGAAAATATTTGTACCTGAGATTTTTATTAGGTTTATTTTCTTAAGTTGCTTCTTAAAAAAAAAAAAAGTTAGTGCAACTTAATTGAAAACTGGAGTTCACTGTGATGGACTATATGTATTCAAAAGCTTTTTCCTCAAATGTGAGCTGTTTTTTCCTGGGAAGTTATATCTAAATGAAAATGCCTTTGGCCTGTTGTAGCATTATCTTGAATATGCAATGAAAAAGATATTTTAGAACCCAGCCTTGCTTTGACTTTTGTTGTGTTGTTCTTTGTTCTGTAGCTGTATTTAATTAGGGTAATATATCCAAAATGTATTTTCAAAAGGTAAAGAAGTCATTATTATCATTTAAAAGGAGAAAATGGTTCTGCCCACCAAAGACTAGTTTTAATCTTTACTGTTTTCTGGGTTGAATGATTTATCAAGAAGAGTTAATAGTGCAGTGAAAACACTGTAAGGATTGGATTCGCCAGGTTTACTTCTCTAAGAAAGGACAGAACGTTTTTACTTTGGCTACATGAATTATAATACTCCATTAGTTTCAAAACAAACATTCTCTGATTCAACCAGAGTTCAGTGAGGCCTCTACAGACTTTTTTTGAATTCAATGACAATTATATTGTCATGATGATAACAGTACGTTCTCAGCTCAGGTTTATTTAAGTAGGAAAAACAAAATACAATGTTGAGCAATTCAGATGGGAAAATGTTTTCTGTCCTCTGGACAGCTGAAAGTATTTTGCAGATATTTAAACGACAATGTGCTTTTAATACTATTAGGAAACTATGTGCTTATTGACAACTTTTCTTCCTAAGACATTTTGTTTTCTGATTGTATGTATCAGCTGGTTGTTTGTGTTGTATCAGAGAAGAAATGGATGCGTGTTTGATTGCTTTTTTTGTTTGTTTTTGATTTGGTCTTATCAGGAGCTGAAGCTTAAGGAACAAATTAGAAAAGTAACTAGCATAGCCTCGCTCACAGTAGTTTGTGAGGTAGTGGATCAGAAGCCTGAAGCGCACCTTCAAGATCTGCCTTTTGTGGATGCTCTCAAGAGGTTTACTGCCTTTTCCCAATTTAATGAAGTACTAAAGAAACCATCTTACATTGAAGAAAAAAGTGGGTACGTCTGCGGTGGAGGTTGAGTAATAGTCCAGAATAAGTTTGATTAGAGAGTGGAGCAGTGATTAAGATGTTGGTTATTTTTGTTTTGTTTTTTCTTTGATTACTTTGCACCAAAGTAAAAATTAAGGGTTCTGAGCACTAATATTCCCTTCAGTTGCTCTTCTGTCTTAGTGCTGTATCTAGAGCATTGAAACAGCCATAGTGCTTCAGACCCAAAGTTCTCTAACTCAGTGCAGTGCTGTTGAAGCACTTAAGTTTTCTAGTACTATATAACCAGAGCTGGTTTTGAATGTTGCTGATACTTAGGCCACCTTACCTATCTGTACACTGCACAAAGCCATAGCACGTACACAAGTCAGTTTAAAAAGAAACTATTTACAATTGGGGAAGGGAGGGAAGCAAGCTACAGGGTCAAAAAGCAAATACTTGAGGAAAATAAAAGTACAGAAAGCATGTGGTGATGTTTCCTCTGGATACTCTTCCAGGAGTTTATAACTAATGAGACAACCTGAGCTCAGAACTGATTTTTCTGTGTTTAGGAAACTTTATTTTTGGATTTCTGTCAATGGTTTTGTCCAATCTCCCCGTTAACCTGTGAAAAATCGAGTGTTTTAAGTATAGTAAGTACAGTAAAGCTGTTCATAGTAGATAGGAATGTGCACAGTGATTAAATACAACATGTGGCTAAGAAGATTTTTTTTGCAGCCTATGTGAGGAAACATCATCTCAGGGATGGGGAAGAATCGTTGCACGCTATGTACGTGATCAGTGGATTTGCCTGCGTTTCGTTTTAAATAAGTTTCCAATGTTGGCTCAAAAGTATGAAGAAGGAACTTCAGAACTGTCGTCAACTGCTGAAAGGTCAAGAGAAATTCTGGAGTCTGCATTGGAAGCCCTAACTATTCTTCCTTCAGACCAAGTTTTACCTGTGTTTGACTGCATGAAAGTCCTTGTTCCCAAGGTAAAAGGTGAAACAACTGTGAGATACTATTAGGTGTGTTTGTTACATTAACATGCTTCTTCCTTTTGTTCTCAGCTTCTGAACCCACTGGAGTCTCTCTGCATAGAAGCATTCGATTTGGCTTGGAAAATCATATCCTCTCTGAGCAATACACAGCTAATATTTTGGTCTAATCTGAAAGCTTTTGTTCGGTTCATCTTTGATAATGAGGTTCTAGCCACTGCTGCAAGTACCAAGGGCCAAGCATATGCCAAGATAAAAGAGGTCAGTTTAAGAACCCTTTTGTGAGAAATAAACGTAAAATTTATCTGGATCTGAAAATGTATTTTTACTTTTCATTTTCTCTGCCGCATTTGTGGTGATTTTTATTTTATTTTTTTCATTTTTTAAAAGAAACTAGTTTGATAGGAGATCAAGATCTGAGAATTAGGTTGAGGATGAACAAATGGAATGTGAAGCAAAAAGCAGTGTTAGCTCTGTTCTGTGAAAAAGTGAAAAGAAACCTTCATGTTCCATCAGCTTTTTCTCTTCCACTATTCAAGGAAATAGCAAACAGTTGGAGGGTATCTGCAGTGCAATACAAACAAAAGATCAGAGTGCATGTTTTTAAAGTATTGTTTGCTTTTGATGTTAGCCAGCTAGAGCAGTTTCAGAGTAAAGGCTTCTAAATGAAAGACTTTGCGTATCTGTTGTTTGTTCATGTAGCACAGAAAAAGAAAGAAGCGTTTCTCACATTTTCAGATTTATGTTCACTAAAACATAGGGTTTTTTTTTTCTCTGTTTTATACTCGCATTATGCACTTGCTCTGAATTTTTGTATTCAAGATTTGCCACCTGCCACCGACAGAAGCTTTTGTTATTCTGGGAAATTTTGCTAAGAGTCCTTAAGAAAATATTTCCTTAGATGGAACATTGCAGCCCTTTAAAGCTCTAATAGATGCTATTAAATAAGGGATCTTTTAACTACCCAACTGCTTTTTTGGCTTTTTTACACAGTGCTGTTTTTTTTCCCCCTGAGTGTCCGGGTGTAAGAAACAACAAAATAAATTGTCACCTTAGAATGGAATTTAACATCACCTGTGACTGTAAATACATTTACCATAGCATTAATACTTCATAAATTAGCTACCCATATGTATGTATGCTTAGTATTATTGTCTTCTGTTGCTTTTCACTTAGCACAGAAGTTACACTAGATCACATTGCAGTTTTGCCTTGAACCGTGTCCTGATGTCAGACTTGTATTTGTAAACAATAAATAATGTATAAGTTCTATTTTCATCTCACTTTCCTGAAGTGAACATTGCTGTCATCTGTTCTAAGCAGCAAATAAAGCTTTGCATTTGTAGCCTTAATGTGAACTCAAGCCAAAATAATGTATGTACAAAGATAGGTAAATACCTGTAAGTTCTAGAAACTTGTTAGATCTGTCTTTTAATAAATATTTGGCAATTGTATGTGGTAACTGAGCTGCAGCTAGCTTATTTTTCTTTTTTGCTGTTTTTTCTTCAACGTTAAGAATTACTGTCTTAAACTTCGGTGTATTTCAGATATTATGATTAAGTAAGGTTTATTTTACTATTGTTGAGACTTGAGTCTTCATGACAGCTATTCCTTTGTCTGCAATGAGGTATACTGCAGCTTCAGGTACCACAGCTTCAGGTATCGGGAGGTAATGAAGATCTCCTGTCATCAGCAAAGGGGATCTGGTTGAGCCACTTTCTTGTCCCTTCTTAAGAAAGTGAAGATAAAGTTCCCAAGCAAATGTCTACTTATATATATTCTAATTACTCGAATGTAAATTGTGCTAATGATCAGGTTTCCTAAGTTTCCTACATACAAACATGAACTTCAACAGGGATGTAATCCTCGTTAAAGAGACTAGTGATGTGGATATATATAAGGAAAAAAACTACTGAATTTTTTTACTAAATAGGTAAGGATTGCTTTGGAAGCACAGGCTTTGAGTACTCACACAGAACTGTAAATCAATTTAAGACAAAATTAACCTAAGGGGATCGATCTCAGGTGCAGAAGATTACACCTGCAGTAATAGGGTGACTTATATATAATAGGCTTAGGTTGGACCTTAAAGCTTCTGTGGGCAGGGCTGCCCCTCTACCATCTCAGGCTGCTGTGGGCTCCATCCAACCCTGCCTTGAGCACCTCCAGGAATCGGGCATCACAGCTTCTCTGGGTAGACTGTGCCGGTGCCTCATTGGCCTCTGAGTATAGGATTTCTTCCTAACATCTAATCTGAATCTCCCCTCTTTCAGTTAAAAAATCAGTTAATACTGTAGTAGTTTATAGTAATACAAGTTTTTGTGGAAATTTGACTTTTAATCTTCAATTTCTTCTTTTCAGATAATACTCAAGCTCATAGATATGTCCACTACAAAAACTGGAGTCTTCAATGTAGTCCTTAGTCATTGTTGTCAATCGTGGATACTTCCAACGTGTGATAACAGAGGTGCTGTGAGAAATGCTTTCTTAAATGCTGGGAACTACTGTGAACTTATCACCGAGGGCTGTGTCTTCGGAACTGTATTTAGGAGAGATCAAAGGTATAAAAACAATTCATCAGATCCCCGTGCTTGATTATTTCTTCTAATTTTGTGCTCTTTGCTTTCTTTTAGTTTTTCAGAAGTTTATTTTCTAAGCTTTTCTGCAGACTTTTAATTGCTTTGTCTTTTTTTTCTTCTGAGAAGGCTTATTCAGGATGTGCATGCCTTCATAGAAAGTCTTGGAGAAAAATGTGCAGCAAACGTTGTTACTGAGAGGTATGTATCTTTGTGTGTAGTGTGGATTGTCTTAATGGCTAGTGATGCTGATTATAGCATGGAAAGATGGTAAGAAGATGGTAGTATGTCTGTAACTTTAAATATAAGGAAAAGGTGGTGATATCACATCACATTCAAATACCGAATATAGAAAGATAAGTATTTTCAAGAAAATAATCTGTCAGCCTGAAGGGGACTGAAATAACTGTTTCCTCATTTTTTACCTCATAAAAGTAGTACATGAGGATGCAGATACATATCAGCACAGTATGATAATCTAACTTGTTTTGGTAGATGTGGCAATTAATAAACATAGGATTTAATTAATGCAGCCACTTCTGGAGCTTGTCTTCTCAGCACTGGCTGTAGGCACAGTACTTACCAAACCTTCTAATGAGACTGCTATTTGTAGAGCATTGTTTCAAGCACTTACATGATATTAAAGCCCTGTACACAGAAGCAGTGGCAAGTTAACTGGAAGTCATGTTTTCTTTATAAGCAGTGATGGAAAGACCTCAGAGTTCTGGTTTGGGTTGTTTGCATCTTCTGCCTTGTCATTGTAGACAACACCACGGCCCTAAGATTACACATGAGAAATGGGTTGCTTACTTTGTTTTGCTTTCTAGTTCCACTTCCAGGATTTATCAACCTATTTACAGTGTTTACAGTTCATTTCAGAATTTGGCAGTCTATTTGGCATTACCTAAGTTACAAAATGCATCCATCTTAAAAGATGAACTTTGATTTCTTGCATAGCCCAGTTTTTCTTACACTTGTGAGCATTGTATGCATGCTGAGGGTACTGTTTATATTTTCTACTTTAGAATTTATTTGAACAAAACAAATGACTTTTAAATTAATATCTTACAGTACAAACAGAGATGATCACTATGTACGGATTTGTGCTATTAAATTTCTGTGCTTGCTGGATGGATCAAATATCTTGCATAAGAGCTTTATGGAAGACATTGTCATCAAACTACTTGAGAAAGTAAGCTTCATTTTGCCTTGCATGTAAATGTGGTGTTAATGGAACTTCTGAAATGCTAAGTCCTTGCAGCTAAAAGGGCCTATTTGCAGTTGTTTGTATAGTCTTTATGAATGTGTCCTGTAAGAATGGCGATGTTCTAGCTTCAATGAGTATTATCCAAATTGTAGCCTTTATCCCATGAAGAACATTTCTTTAGCCTGCATTTCAGAGTGCTTCATTTCACTTCAGCAACTGCAAACAACTTTTGGAATAGCAAGAAGGCCCTTGTAAATCATATTCATGGAGAAGGTCAGGGTCTGATTTTCATTTGTTATAACTGCTTATGTACTGACACTAGTGTAAAAGCATTGGTAACTGACTACATAACCCATCCATTCTGGTAGTGTTGTATTCTACTTTTATCTGAAGAACAAGAAATTGGTGATCCTTTATTCATTTCCCACAGTTATTGAGGCTAGTGTGTTTGTCCTAATCGTGTATAAAGCTTATACTAGCTGTGCAGTAGATACTGCTCTTTAAATACAGTTGAATATGTTTCAGTTTTAAAGGAAGGATGTGTAATAATACTTCTAATTTACTCTCAGGATGAACTGGTGTCCAGAACTAGAACACGCTATTATGCGAACTCATTACAGCATAGAATTAAAAACCGGGTATGGCAAACACTCCTAGTTCTTCTTCCGAAGCTGGATCAGGTATTACTGTTCACTTTAAATTCTTTAAGATGTGGGGTTTTTTTATTCTACTTTTGAGAAATATTGAATGCATTAATTTGCAACAGAGTATAAAGGACATCTGATCTCTGTGGCTGACATATAAGATTCGTGTAATCTCACTCTTTTAGTCTGAAATCCTGGGCCGATGCATTTCCAGAGGTCACTGAAACCTGAATCTTGCATTTGTGAAGACTGAAGGCTGGGTTGTTGAGCCTCGCTAGGGCTTTTTTGCTCATCATCTGATTTCAAGTTTTTCAAATTTAAAATGTTACTACTTTGTGAAAATCCAGGGAACTCAGAAGTTCTAGTTTCACATAATGCATCCACATAATAAAATGTTTGAAAAATAAATCATCATGAAATATTGAGAGTCTCTGTGGGTGTTAGATACAGCTCTTAATTTTCAATGGCAGTGTGAATAGTGTTAGCAGGTACTAAGGACATACTGTGGCAGCCTTGTGGTGACTCATTCATTTTATCCCATAGCGCTGCTGTTGTCTTAGAGTACAATTGTATCCATGAGTTTGGATACAATTGGATACTCATGGATACAATGGATACAATTGGATACAATGAGGCTACTTCTAGTAGCCTCCGTGCATCAATTAGAAATACGAATGTTAAGTATGCTTTGTGAGGAGTGTATTCTTAAACAAAAACCAACCAAGCCTTCTTTTCCTCAGTTCTTCCATACGAGGAATAGAGCATGATGTGGTACGTGTTTCTAATGTGAGCACTGTTTAGCTTACCTGTGCTGTAGCTGAGCTTCTGTAGCAATTTGCTGTCTGATCCCAGCATTGTTTATAGCCTTTTGCCTGTATTACCTGCATTAGTTAAATTGCATAATTTAACTAATTTCAGTGGAACGGGCTGCCCAGGGGGGTTGTGGAGTCTCCTTCTCTGGAGATATTCAAGACCTGCCTGGACGCCTACCTGTGTGACCTGGTGTAGGGAGCCTGCTTTGGCAGGGGGTTGGACACGATGATCTCTGGAGGTCCCTTCCAACGCTTATGATTCTGTGTAATAAAGAAAGTAGAAGGTCCTACATTTATTTTTTTTAGTTTGATTATCAAAAGTATTTCTAATATTATTATAAAGCTGAAATAAATATATATATTTTTTTCTTATGGCAATCACTCTAACCATCTATTAAATGATTGTCCGTTTGTTTTTTTTCCTTAGAATTTCCTGTGTGGAATCCTTGACAAAGTCTTTCAGGCTGGATTTGGTAACAATCAAGCATCTGTGAAGTACTTCATCGAATGGATTATTATCTTGAGTCTACATAAATATCCCCAGTTTCTCACTAAGTTCTGGGACTGCTTTTGCTACGTAAGAAAGGACTTTGGCATTCACCTAAAGGAATTTGAACAAAAAAGCATGAAGTCTTGATTTTGCACGTGGTACCCAAAAGTCAGGAAAGGATAAACTGGGGAATGGACTCACTAGTGCTTCAGTTTTGTCTTTGGATACTTCTTTAAGTAATCACTCTTAAGATATGATCTGTAGAAATAGTAAATAGCCTGTTCTAATGGTCTTGAATGTATATTAGTGTTGTGTATTTGAGGTGAGTAGGTAAACATACGCTTGCACCAACTCCACCATACAGGATGATGTTGGTTAGGGAGCCCTGTGGAAGCTTTCTTTTCATGTGTTTGTGACAGTGTTTCTGATATGATGACTTAGTGTTTTAGTGAGCTTTGCCATGGAAACAGTATTTTAAGTGTTGATATAAAGCTGTAGATACCACAGCTGCAGAACCTGCTGTGAAAGCATGTAAGTACATTTAATATAGGCGTATTTCTTACCTGTTGAGTTCTTGTTTCCTTTAGGATGAAGAAAAGCTTAAAACAAGCATCTGTACGTTTTTATCAGTGTTGTCACATTTTGACACCATTCTTCAGAATACCTCAGAGAAGGTAAGGTTTATTGAAATGTTTAAGTTGCACTTACTGGAGTTTGTGAAGTAAAACCCTTTTTTGCTGTTTGTCTTCAAAGATGTTGTATTACTTCCTCCTCAGATAACTTTTGATATGGAAAATAACTCTTCAGGCTATGGCTATAACATGTTGTTTACCTAACGTTTAGTAACAGTAAGTGTTTTGGGTACACAGGGCCTTGATTGCCTATGAGTTTTTCTAGAACAGTTATTCCAGTTCAATTAAGCATGCGGTGGATGCACCTGGGTTTGTTTTTCCTTCTTCTTACTTAATTTGCATGAAATAAGATTCAGTTAGCCTGGAAGCGTAATGACAGTCATTATGGAATTCATTAGAAATAGCTAGTCCACATTAGTTTTTGATTCTGTTTTATTTGGAAGCTTTGTTCTGTTTTGGCGGTCTTTTCAAACCTTGTTGATTCTACAGTTCTGTACATTTGCAAGGTAAGCTTCCTTGGCACTAGAAGCTCAGCAAGTTATGTGAGAGTTTCCATATATGCAGAATAGTAATCTTTAAAGTAACCCAGTGCATTTTCAAAACACACGTGGGCTTGTATGTTTGTACCCTAGTGAACAGAAAGAAGGAAATTAAGTATCTGCACATATAGATGCTGTTAAAGCTTTTATACTGAAAAGCTGTTTTCAGAGGAAAGAACCCAATTTCTTGGGCCACTTGCTGCTCTTCTTCTAAACGAAACATCAGGACTTAATGGAAGTGAAATTCTTTTGTTTTGTAGAAGCCAGTTGTGAAGAAAGCCCTCCTGATAGTTCTGCAGTGGTGCTTCAACCATAATTTCAGCGTCCGACTTTATGCACTGGTTGCACTTAAGAAAATCTGGGCTATGTGCAGGATGTTGGATGTGGAAGAATTTGAAGCCCTGACACCAGTTATTGAATCGAGCCTTCAGCAAGTGGAAAACATGCATGGTACAGGGTTAGTAACAGCTTTCTGACCTATGGCTTTTTATGTTATAATGGGCTCTGGTAACCCAAAAGTTTCTCAGCCACAGGCTGTGGGCTGGCATTTAGTTTCCTTGTGAGACATAATTGGGACACCCTTTATTACCAGACTGACTTCTGTTAGAGTTTGGAGAGATCTTTCTTGAAATGTAAACCTATTTCTTGAGTGCTGTAGCTTTAAAATTGGCCCACAACAGTTAAAGCATTTATTTTCCATACAATATATAGTAATTACAATCAGTTTGACCTTTCCCAATTTGACTACTAAGAAAATTCAATATGTTGCATTTGTTTTGTTGTGCATCATGCATTACTTTCTACTACTGCAGGAATGCTAGAAGAAACTGGCAGCGAATCCAGGATCATTTCTTCTTTGCAACATTTCATCCACTTGAGGACTATAGTCTAGAGGCAAGTCTAAAAACCACCATTGTTATTATATTTGCATGGTTCCACAAGTATACTTTTAGCTTTCTCTGTATGTTATAATGTAGGGGAAATAATGATCAACTATTACTCATTTAAAACTTTGAAAAAATAACTTCACCTTATTTGTCATGAATTTTCCGTTAAGAATACAGCTTAATTCTCTAGTTCTGTTACTTTTATTTCAGAAGACTGACATTCTGTGATGTATCTCTGTGAAAATTAACTGTTCTAGATGTGACTTAGCAAAAATCTCTAGCATCCACCAGAAAAACCAAGGCTGGCACAAGTACTGACATTATAAAACGACAGGAAAATGATGTGCATTATAAAATTACCCTGAGGTTAATTATGTGTTTTGCTTTCTTTGAGTGTTGCTGTGCTAATAATGCTGTGTTGCATTGCAGACGATCTTTTATACTCTTCCCCGCCTTTCAGAAGTTGCTGAGGACGAATGGATCTCTCTCTGTAAATTCGAGAGGTTCACTGACATTCCTTTGCCAGCAGCATTTCAGTGGTACCGTTCTCGAGCTGAACTTCTTGATCTAAAACCAAGTGACTGGTCTCAGCAAGACATGGGTAAAATACAGCTGGTGTATATTAAATCAAGTATTAGTTTGTGATGTAATAGCTGTAGATTTCTGTACTGAATCTGAACTGAGCATGCACATGATCCTTATGTTATCCCCCTGTAGTAGTCTGAATCTGTATGAGCAAAGGCTATACCATAAAATAACAGTAGACTTGAATGTTGTCTACAGTATGACCATGTATAAATTCTTTAGTGAAGCAGCAGCTTTACTATCACTTGCCCATCCATATGAGTGATGTTTGTTTTTGTAGGTTCAAGCTCAGTTGACACAGATGGCCAAACAGAGTGGACTGATGTTCAGAAAAAGATCATACCCTGGAAACACAGTACTCCTAGTTCAGACCTGGACATGGTACTGCAGGACCGTGCTGCTAAGCTTGGTAAATCAAACAGCAGACTGATTGTGGTGGCTTCACTTATTGATAAACCTACCAATTTAGGAGGTAAGCTTGAATGGCTGCTTCTGAACTTCTAGTGTAGACCTTGGAGCACAGGTGGCTAATAAGGATGAATGTGAAAAAGATAACATTCAGTATGTTGGTACTAGAAAATTAGTGTAGTACTACCCAGAGAAAGAGATGATTATCCTGCAAAAACATGACAAAAGGAAATGTTAACTGTTTCAAGAGTATTCTGTAGCTTCTATTAGGAAATATAATAATGCTGACACACAGCATGCCTTAATTAAGTAGGACTTCACTGTAAATCATGTGATTTGCAGCAATTTATTAAGTTGTGCTTGCTGTTGTCAGAAAAATAGGCCCACAAGTCTGTGCTGCAGTGCAGCAATGTGCCATTCTCCCAAGTCTTTTGTTTAACTGGTACTTGGATTTAGAGCTTAAATGTGCTGTGCCATCTCTGTCTGTCTCCACCAAGGCTCTTACAGTCACCTGCTACTGTGTGATTAGCAGTGAAGCATGTTGCCAGATGTAGAGCTCTTACAATTTTCATCTTTCTGCTTAGTTACGAAAGCTCTTCTTTCTGGTAAGGTAGATAGAAAGGAAGGTATAACCTTTTGAAACAGATCTAGAAAGTATTGAAACTGATTTTTTCTTGTTCAGATTCTTTGTCCCTTCTTACTTGCTAAAATATCTTGGCTCAGCGTTTACACTGTTTTCTATGCAAAAACGACTTCAATTACCTTGCAGGTTTATGCCGTACAAGTGAAATATTTGGAGCATCTGCACTAGTTGTTGGCAGCCTTCATTACATACAGGACAAGCAGTTCCAGCATCTGAGCGTTTCTGCAGAGCAGTGGCTCCCCCTTGTTGAGGTGAATGGAAACTGTTTAGCAGCTCAGCAGCGTGCTGTAGCCTTCAACGCATCAAATACATAGTTCAGTATCTTACTGTTTCCTCCTGCAAAAAAATGAGCCTTTTTATTTAACAAGCTCCTGCTGTCATTTCTGATGCTTAAAATAGAGTATTTTGGAGTGACCTTTAGAATCATAGAATCATAGAATTACCCAGGTTGGAAAAGACCTTGAAGATCAAGTCCAACCGCAGCCTAACCAGAACCCTAACTCTAAAAACCCTACACTAAATCGTATCCCTGAGTACCACATCCAAACGGCTCTTAAACACAACCAGGGATGGCGATTCAACCACCTCCCTGGGGAGCCTATTCCAGTACCTAACTACCCTTTCTGTAAAGAAGTTCTTCCTAATATCCAACCTAAACTTGCCCTGGCGCAACTTGAGGCCATAAGGGTCTTTGGGGTCACATTCAAGTGAACCTGGTCAAGGCTTGTAGCTGTCAGAAGCATAGAAATTGCACTGCATTTATGGGGTAAATTTTTGTGACACTATGTGCCTTTTACCACTGAAGAACTTTGGTGATAGAACTCATTTGTGTATAAAAACTGGCCAAATAAATTGCTTTTCTTTATTTGAAGTAACTCAGACGCTTACAAGTGGCACTATTTAAATGCTTTTGCATTTGCCTACTTTTGGACAGGTGAAACCCTCTCAGCTTGTTGATTACTTACAGCAGAAGAAAACAGAAGGTTACACTGCTATTGGTGTGGAGCAGACAGCCAAAAGTTATGATCTTACAGAATACTGCTTTCCAGAGAAGTCGCTGTTATTGCTGGGGTATGAACATGTGCCTTTTGTAAATCAACCTTACTGTCCACTCTAATGCCCTTCTGTTACTTGTAGTCTGGTCATGTCAAAATCAGGTGTTATTGGTTAAGGTGGAATTGTAACTGGAAGAGACTGGGGAAACAGCAAAGAGTTTGGCTTTGCTTGCTATGAATTATACCTACAGATATGTAGTTTGTCTTCAGAATGTAGTTCTCATAATCACCTTGTCCTCTTCTAATTAAAAGCACAGCTTTAATTAATGAAAACCTCTGTTGTCTTCTGATGTGCTTGTTCTGAAGAGGTGAAACACTGCAGGACACTGGTGAGCTTGACATTCCCTCACACAGAGACCTCAGCACAAGTAGGCAGCTGAGTTACAGCTGCTTTTTGCAGTGTATGGATAGTTCAAAATGAAGGCAGGGAGGGAGTCCTAGTGCTGGGCATTCAGCTATTGCTGGCCCAGTGAAATACAGATGAAATGCTCTATTGGTTTTCCTATATTCCAGCTCATTCAGGTTGCACATTCAGGTTTTCTGATTCAGCAATACATCATTGCTTCACAAAAAAATAACAACTTGTGCTCATATTTAAGGGCTGACAATTTTCCAAATAGTATTTAATTGCTATTGTGACCCCTCACATCTGTTTTCTGGAACACCTGTCTTCTCCCAGCCATAATCACTGTTTCTTCTTCGCTAGGAACGAACATGAAGGAATCCCAGCAAACCTCATTCACCACCTGGACGTCTGTGTGGAAATTCCACAGCAGGGGATTATTCGGTCACTCAATGTTCATGTAAGTGGAGCTCTGCTGATCTGGGAATACACAAGGCAACAAGTGATCAAGCACAAACAACAAAAGTAAATGCCAAGAGTTTCGTGCCTTACAGTACATCTAGGTGGCTTCTTACGGTGCTACAGCATGGGGTTCTGAAGAGAAAGATACAACTCAGGGCAAATGAGGACTCTTACATTTTGCATGTTTCGTTTGCTGCAGTTCAGAGTGGTTTTTAAATGCCTTAATACCTGACCTCCCTAAATAAAACTGTTGCATTGGTAGTAAATCCCATTTATGTTGTGTGTGGTGTGTACTTTGAAATACCTGGCCAGTGACAAATGTGAATGACATACTTACACCATCACCATTTCCTTTTGACAAGGAAGCAAAGTCAGAAAAGCTTTATTGGGGAAAGTTAATCCACTTAAGGAAAAAAAAAAAAAAGCACTTTTCCATGTTCTAAAAAGAACAATAAACGCTATCACAGAATCATTTATTCTTGCAAACAGTGACTGGAGTTACAAACTCTAAGCCTTTTGTGTGTGAACAGCCCTGCACCATATTCCTTTATCTCATACCCATAAAAAGCTGTCCATGACCATCTTTTTTCAGCAGACGGGTGAGGCCTTGCATTGCATTGCAGCAGCAGTCTGCATTTCAGGAGGATGGGTTACCAGTTCTTGAACTCCAGAGGTTGTGTTGCTTTCTGCTGCTTCTTCTGGCCACACATCTGTGCTGGGTAGCTGCACTTCAACAAGCACACAGCACCTAAGACTTTCCAGCAGTTTCTGTAGGATGAAACCCTTCAGATTCCAGCTTCTCTTTGTATTTTAAAAAATCCCTTCTTTTGTCGAAGTATTTAACCTGTTGAAAAAGGAGAAACAAGCTCATGTTCAGCTATAATTAGCAGTACAAGGGCCCTTGGTACATGGTAGCAGGACTGGGCCATAGGTGGTCTTGCTCCTCGTTTGTAAAAGCAGCCCTTGTGCCTTTCTCTGCTGTGTGAGGAAGCAGCTTTCCCATGTAATTTCCCAGCCCCAATGCCCTCAAAGCACTGCACCTTGGTGTGCCTGGAGCACAACTGCAGCATTCCGTCATTGCAGCCGCTGGCCATGAAGATGCTCAGAGGGCTGGAGCACCTCTGCTATGAAGGCTGAAGGAGGCAGCTCTGGGCAGAGCTTAGAGGCAGAAAACGGACCGACCTTTTATACAGGCACGCAGTAACAGGAGGCGGGTTGTCGCCTTAATCTAACAGGGGAGCAGCCCCCTGCCCGCGCCGCCCCGCCCGCTGTGCTCACCCACTGCTGCGGACACAGGGACTCGAATGACCGCCTCAGCTTCTCGCAGCGCGGCGCGTCCTCCGTGTGCGTGTCCAGGCACCGCCAGAACTCGTCCCGTGCCGCCCAGCACGCCTTCCTCTCCTCCATGGTCGGGGCCGCCATGATGCCGGCACTGCCCACACCGGCAACGAAGGTCAGGAGCGCGGAAGCGGCGCAGCGCGCATGCGCCGGCCGACACGGGAAGGCGGGGCGGCGGGAAGGGCCTCAGGGAGCGGGGCGTTAAACAGGAGCTCCGTGCCTGCCCTCCCTGGGCAGTGCATTCCAGTGCCTGGCCACCCTTTCTGAGAAGTAATACTTCCTAATGTCCAGCCTGAATCTCCCCTGCCATTGAAACCATTCCCTCTGGTCCTATCACTAATGACACGAGGCTGACCCCCAGCTCACTACAACCTCTGGGTTCTGGGAATCTCCCCATTCTACAAACAGACTGCAATTCACAAAGCTATTTTGATGGAAGAAGGACAGTCATGAGTCTCCTTTGAATGCCTTCAAATGTGGCATGTTACACACTGGAATGTAAGAAAGCATTTCTGCTTCTCACAGAGACTGAAACACATCCTACAATTTCCTATCATTTCAGTAGAGCTTAAGTGTGCTGTATTGGATGGGTTTGCCTTCACATGCACAAAGGCAATGTTTCTCTCATACATGGTGGATATTTGTTTCAGGTATCAGTGCCAATATTCCTAGGAGCCAAGCTAGCAAGTAACATGCCTTTGGTCATATCAAGAATCACACAAGTAGAGATGGTTTTGTTTATGCTTTGGGAAAGCAATTAGAATGTATCATTGACCAAAAATCAAAAGAACAATATTATACACCTTCCTGCATGTGTCCTCCAGGCTGGAGTCATCAAGGACTTGGCAGGTTCAGAAGACAAAGGAACAGCAATATCTTCTGCTGGGAGACTGCAGATCTGAGTTTGCTGGCCCATTGTGTATGATAGTGGCTACCAGGGCAGAAAGACAAAGCTGAAGCTCACATCTTTAAGTCCTTGCCAATCCTGCTGCTTTCGGTACCAGCAGAAGCTGCATTTGGTGTAAATAATCTGTGTGAGTAAAAGGAAAGGCCACCCTCCCCTATGGAAAGGAGGAAGGGAGCAAGTCTCAAGTCTCTCAATTGTCCTTTTGTACTCAATGGAGCCTTAAGGATGAGCGACTTCCCACAATCTCAATTTGGTCCTTTTTTGAGAGAACAGCAAGCATTGCACTCAGCTTTCTGAAGTTTCCAATAAGTCTCATTGCAGAGATTGTATTTGACAGGTTCTTAAGTACAGTACTAATACAACTTCTGCAGCTTCCCTAGTTCCAGACTTCTAGTTCTCCTTTAAAAGATTCACTCTTCATTACTGACAAGCACACTGGTTGCATCTTAGCATGTCTGTGATATGCATGGAGAAATGCTGATGGACACTCTCTTTAGAAAAAACATGAGCATAGAAAGATGGATAATATATTCTACCCCAATGGAGTTTCAGGTAGAAGAGGCTTTTTAATCTTTGGAAACTTTAGTTTGATCTACTGGTCCTATCCTTAGGAACATGATTTCCTTTTAAAAGAAGATTTTCAGGCTGTAGGAGGGCATCCATTCAATTATTCTTTCATTTCACTTTCAAAAGTTCCTTAAGTTCTCTTTTTAATTTCCTTTTCTGATGTTCAAATACTTTAAATAAGATGCAGGCTGTTACAGAAGAGCCCTAAAACATAGCAGCTAATGAAGCAAATCTACTTGTTTCTCTTCTAATAGTAGTGAGCTAATTAAACTTGTCCATCAAAATCCATTACAGCTGGCTGTCTCTGCAAGGACAGCTTGCACAGGGACCAGATTAAGGCAGCTTCTCAGCCTTAGCTTTTGCCAGGGAGCATCTCAACTTAGGAGGCATAAAAGACTCAAAGCACTGGTCCCAGGCTCAGGTTGTGGTGCTGTCTTGCAGAGATGTATTCAGCCCCAGCAGCAGGACTGAATCACTGTGCTTTTGAGATTGCACACTATACTTTGGTCTGTGAGGCAAGCAGGAGACCCTGCCAACTGCAACCTGATCTAGCTGTAAGCATCCCTGTTCATTGCAGGGCAGTTGGACTGCATGACTGTTAAAGGTCCCTTCTGACTCAAATGATTCTACTACCTCAGCCCTGATCTCCAAGGTACTAAGTGTATCCAGTATATCCTTTACTGGTCCCAGATCAAAAAGTTTCAGTCTTGCCCTCACCTGAAAGCTGACCCAGGGGCACCAAGCGCCTTCCCAGGAGATCTTTCCCTTCCTATACCTTGTTCCTCTAGTAGGATCCAATGACTCCAGTTCCTGTAATTCTTCAGCTTCAAAGCTGTGAAGTTTTGGCACTTAAAGACACATACCCATACGGATGTGCTGCTTTCTTGACATCCTCCTAGTTACACTCCAGGCTTTGCTGTCTGGAAAGTTTCACTGAGCATCTGCCTGCCCTCAAGCCAGGTGTTCAGTGCAAGATGTTGCCTGGAGAAATACAGGTCAGATCATCTGGTTGATTTGCCTGCGTGTAGTTCAGAGCAGCTTAAAATGGGTAAATCTAGTTTGCACAAGAAAGATACTATAATAAACTGCTGATAGAAATCCCAGTCTTTGCCTCTGTATAGGCTGCTCTCTGGAAGGATAAAGCAGCTGAAGCAGTATCAGCTGCATTTGGTACCTCAGAGTTCTACTGACGCTGCTGGCCATTGCAGTGCCATGAACTCCCCTGTGATCTATGCTGGATGTTAACAAGTCTTTACTAAATGCACATTCAGTGCAGTTCTTAACACCATTCCGAGCATTTCTGATTGTCTTTTGGACAGCACAATAAAACGGAGTGCAAAGATGACAAAGAATGCTACTTATTGGGATAATGGAAAGTAGAAGGACTAACACACTTGTTCTCGGCCTCACCTCAAGGGAGCTTGGGGAGAGGTATGGGATGCTCTGAGGGTGACTGTAACTATCAGGAAGATCAACTCAATGGAAAGGCATTACAGGAGATACAATAACAAAGGAAGGATAACAGGAGGACAGTTGGACTAAATGATCTTGTAGGCCCTTTCCAACCTTGTGATTCTATAATTCTAGGAACTAGCACAAGAGAAAGGTGCTACAAAGGAAAAGTACTCACCCATCTCTGAAGACAGAGGCCCAGAAGAGAAAGATCTCCAACCAGATACCCTTCCCCAGCAGCAGTCAGCCCTTAAATGAGGTCTAAGAGAGATGCAGCCCGGCTCCACCCCTTCTGCTCACACAGCTGAATTGCCTTCACCTGTGCTCCCAGGGCTGAGCGGGTCCTTTCCCCAGGTGCTCAATCAGTGGTTCAGGCTGTGACTCAACAGTTACCATGCAGTGGCTAAATGATACACCCAAAGATGCAGTATGTTGGAAGCTGGGAGCTTTGAGATCAAGCCTCTTCACACCAGTTATTAGCACTAATTAGCATTAGTGGTACAGTCAAGAGAGGGAAACAGCACCGCCTGAAGCCGAGTTTAAAATCTTTTATTATTTAGCTTTGCCAAACAGATAATGGAATCTGAAGTTGAATTGCTAAAATGTTTTGAAGTGGATGCCACCCCTGCCCGCAACAAAGAGGGCCTCGGTGGCAGCAGAGACCCTTAGGCTATGGCAGCAGTTCAAAGGAACACTTCTCATTTTGTATGCAACAATGTAAACTTCAAAAATAGTAAACTATAACCTTTCTCCCCCCCACCCCCCCCCGTTTTTTTTCTTTACATAGCATGTGATCTATCACAGATAGAAATTTAATGGCGAACCAAAATCGCGTAAGTAAACATCCTGGTGCTTACAAGTTTCATAAAAAGTGTTACATTTGATGTAAATATATTACATTTTTAACTCTTAACACTCACAATTATGGAGTAAAGCAACTGGTGATTCACCCCTTAGTTCGTGTTCTCAGACCGTACATCAGCAACCCATGCTCTTGTCTGCTCTGTTGTTCATTTTCAGTCTGATTTTCCCACACATGACCAAGACTTCCCTTCCTCACACTAATGTTAAATCAAGTGCAACTCCACACAGGGGTAAAACCTGTGCAAGCGAGACAAGAACCAGGCCCCCCTGCAGCTCCTGGAGCCTGGGCATGTCTTGGTGCCAGTGGGACCTTGGGCTGCCTGGGGCTGCAACTGTGAGCCTGCAGCACTGCCACTCACAGCAGAGCCTGGTTCTCCACGGATAAAGACAAGAGTTCTGTAGAAGGCACTGGATTTCTCTTGCATGATTCTAAACGTGAACTACATCCATGTGCAGTACAAGGAGATCTGGGCTCTGGACTGCTTTCCCGCTAGTACTTTAGTGCAAGTGCTTTTAGTACTTGAATTTTCTACCGGTTCCAGCACAGCACGCGCTCAGCTACGCAAAGTCATTTCCAACCTTCCTTCCTTCTACTCTCCCCCCATCTTCCTGTCCCCCAAAAGATTCCCTTTTGGTTCCTTTTCAAACTTTCAGAGTATAGCTCTGGCCAAAAATAAACACGTGATGTAGCATAGCATTAGTTTCTTTTAAATCACAGTGTGCAATGCATCGTTCAGTACCTAATGCACAGAATGTCTGCCCCGCTTCTCATGAAAACCATTCTTTAAAATAACCTATGCAAATATATTTCGACTATATGTTACATTCATTTAAAAAGAGAAGAGAGGTTCTTGGTTTGCAGTCCTTTTTTTCTTTTCAGTGTACTACTTAAGTGAAAGGTCTGATGTGAAAAAGGTACAAGCAAACTGGACATGCCAAGACTCGATGCCTTAGATGGTGATCATATCAAAACTGTACAGGTATGTACACCCTGGTGGTCAGGTGTGCTTCTTCCCAAGAAAAGACCTTTGCGTCATCGCGTGGAAGGTAACCACAGAGTTTTGGTAAAAAGAGCATTTAATGAGCAAAGGATGACATGGAGGGGCGAGTTCTCCGGCTTTTGTTGGGCAGTCCTGAAGCGACGTCTCCGTTCCCTTCAGGGAGTTCTTCCTTCTTTCGGACTTTGAGACGCGTGAGGAGCTTTATTACCCAGACGTCCCACTCCTCTGGCAAGAGCAACAGGAGGAAGCCCAGGCCGATAATGACGATGGCGATGACTCGGACACTGTTGAAGACAATTTCACTCGTGTAGTGATCAACAACTGTGTGGGACATTGAACTGGTGTTATTATGTGGGACAAAGCGTTAGGGCAGTAACCCCTTCCCTCCCCCATCCCCGGCTCTGAAGACTGAGTGAGCAGGAAAACGTTCTGCCTGCTGCTTCAGCATGGGACAGGGCACAGCCCAGGTGGGAGCGAACAGCAGGGCTGGGGGCTCAGGGTACAAATGGGGTCACTGCCTGCAGCTGGGGCCTGCAGCGGCCTCTCACATGCTGCCAGCATTGTGTTGGAGTGAAAAGGCATCACACTACCACTGTTAGTCAGCACTAAGCAGAGGTCTTCAGAGAACCTCTCTAAGCCATATGCTGTGGCTCTTGAATTGAGATTGCCTGTGTGTCCCTGGAGCTGTGCCACGTGGCAGGCAAGCATCCGTCTGGGCAGCCAGCAGGCATGGATTTAAGAGCCTGCTCTGGGAGAGAAGAGAGAGCTGCCCACATTAGAAGGGTTTTTTAACTCCCATGATTAGAGCCTCAGGAGGCAGCCTCCTGCCAGCACTGCCTGTGAGTCCCACATTCACTTAAGGAGCAAGGAAGTGTAAATGGTAACACAGGAACGAGTTGTTGTTTCCTATGATGCCCATCCAAGAAAAGTAAGGGCTGTGGTGTGGGCTGGGTTTGCACTCCCCTGTCCACCCTCACAGCCCTACAGTCTGCACACCTGCAAAATCATTTACCAGGGCAGACACGTGATTGTTCTAGATGGTAAGCAATTATATTTGTTTCAGTCTGACATTAAGCCTGCTTGAAAAAAAAAAATAAATCATTATGAATAGATTTCTACATCATCGGAGAGGTTTTATCCCAGCCTATAGATAGATGATTTCAAATCTAGTTTGTTTTTCAATAACCTGCCTTCTCCAGGCAGTAACTTCAAAAGCAATTGTGGAAATCGTAATAGTTGTGCAATATTCTATAATATGTATCTAACAATTAGAGCATACATTTTGAATCAGTTCCATCTCCTTCAGTTTCTAAAAGAAGATTTTAAATGTCTTGAACGGAGGTCTTTGCTTTTATCCCCAGCAACTATCTGGCAGATCTCAATGTGTTCATCAAGGTGCACAAGTCAGAAACCCTTACCCGCGTTGACTGGGACGCTCAGTACAATTCCAAGAGAAATCAAGGTGGGGTACGTAATAGCAATTCCAAAATTCAGTAGGATATTGAATGCTGAAGAAGGAAAGAAAACCACTTTTTACTGCTGTGAAATTAAGCAAAGAGAATGTTGCTTGAAATGTCTTTGCTTTCTTACTCCCTCTGTATGTTTTCCATATAAAAAGCACGGACCTGCCCAGGATGCTGCTGTTCACAGGGAGCTCTGCCCTGCTGGCGCCAATGGCAGGATTGGGGTGAGGTCTGGGCACAACCCAACTCTCAGCATAGTGCTTGGTAATGTGGGTGGACTCCTGGCCCTTCCAGCTTTCTATACTAATGCACCTGGTCTAGTGGCTGGTGACACTGCCCCATGGCAGGGGGACTGAAACTAGATGATCTTTGAGGCCCTTTTCAACTCAGGCCATTCCATGATTCTATGGTTCTGCTGCAAGGAGATAATTCCCCTGCAGGAGATTTCAGCCAAGCAGTTGCTTATGTCTGGATGTGCTCATACATTTATTTATTTCAAGAGATCCTGGCCTGTGCTGATCTGGTCAGCAGGCACTGAGGCACAGCTTTCTGGTAATACATATACATGCATTGTGACTCCTTAAGGTAAAAGTGTACTCACTCAATAAGAGAACTGAAAATCCGCAGAGGTTTCCCCAAGGAACAATGTCAAAAGAGCTCCAGTATTCCACTTTGGTAAAATAAAGGATGACAGGAATACAGGTAACGAAGAGGACATTGAAGATGGCCAACACGGACAGGAATAAGGCAGCTTCTCCAAATTTTGCACTGCCCAGCAGAAGTTTGAATAAAACCTACAAGACAAAACCACATGGGCTGCTGTAAGTCTTGCACTTCCCTGGGAGCAGGCAGCCCGGCTTCAGCAGCTTCCCATGTCCTGTCCCTGCTTGGGGTAAGGGGAGTGTGAAGGGAGCACGTAGGCAGCAATGCGAGCCAGACACCTTCCTGTGGGAAGACCCAGCCGTGCTTACCTTGTAGAGAGCAGACATTGAGGCAGAGCCCACCACCAGGGCTATCCCAATAACAGAGTGGCTGTGAAACCCATCAGCGTACGTCATCATCACTATCCCTGCAATAGCAAATATAGCAGCCACGATCTGGTTGGAGACAAAGAAAGCCAGCGTTACTGGACAACCCCCAGTGTGGAAAAAAGTGAAAGCAGCTTTATGTCAGAGTGTGGTACTTCTGTATCCCTGTCCTGAGGTTGGAAATGAGTATCATCCCAGGTTGGTGCCTGAGGAGCTGACGCTGCCCTCGCTGGCAGCTCCCCTGGCTGACCAGGCTGCAGGCAGAGCTGTGAAAGAGAGGCTGTACTGGGCAGCATGCAGCAGGCCAGCCTTCAGCATCCTGTCTTGGAGTGAGGTGAAGAGAGGGGTTCATCTCTGCCACAGAGCCTCCCCATCAGCGGGTCCTGGCAGCATGTGCATGGCAATAACACATAACTAAGAAACCGCTGGTGCTGGCAGGAAAGGCTCTGAGTCATAAGGTGGTTTTGGGAGAGAGCACATACACAGCATTCAGCAAGCTGCCAGGGCAGAGAGCAGCAGTCACCTGTCTGCACACCTCCTCCCCTGAGACCAACCAGCACTGCACTCCTCACTGACAGTGCTACAAGACAGATGAGCATCAGTAAAACACAATTTTTCACTGTGATCAAAATGGCCAGCATGGCCAGCTGTGATAAACGTGACACTCCCCTGCCTCCAGGACTAGCTTGGGATACCCTTGCTTATGCACTCAGCAAAATCCAGTTAATTTGTTTTCTGGCTCCCACTACCTGGGAAGCTGGACGGGTGAGCACAGACACCAGCTGGCAAGGCTTGGCTGCTGGCAGGGTGTTGTGCAGCACTGTGAGTTGCCTTTGGCTCCAACCCTGCATGGCAGTCCAAGCCTCCTGCTGGAGGGTGATACTTCTACAAAGTTAATTGTCAGCAGTGAGGTACGCAGCCTCTCCCAAGCACTGAAAGCTTTGCTTGAGTTGATGAGCAGAGGGCTCTTCAAACAGCGGGCAAAATATAGGTCTTACTGTTGTGATTGCTGTTATATGAACATGTGACTGCTGGTGTGGTGAGGTCTGAGGGACTCCTGGGGCCTTTTGGTTTGGTTACTGCTGTGTCACCACGGTGGATGCCAGGTGCCATCTGCCCAGCTCTGCTGCCAGAGGACACCGTGTGCTGAGAGCTGCCAGAATGGCAGCGGGGGCTGCAAGGCTTCCAGTTCCCTTGGAAAACTTTAACTCAGTAGAGACAAGCAAAGGCTGCTGTATGCTCAGAGCAGCATGGAGACAGCAGGCAGCTCTGGTGCTCTGCTCTGGAGCAGGCTACCTCGTTTCTGCTGGGAAATGCGGCAGGAGAGGCTTGTCCTTGCTCTGTAGGTCTCTGTGCTGCCACTGCTCTGGAAAAGGGGAAGGAAAGGCAGAGGGAGAGAGGGAGAAGGAGACAGAGCTAAGGAGTCACTTACCCTCACCCCCATGAACCTGTCCCGCAGAACGATCCATGAGAGCAAGAACACAAATGCTTTGTTGCAGCAGAACAGCACGGAGACGTCCGTCGTGTTTATTTTCTTTATTGCATGTAAATAAAGGTAGTTTGTAAGTGTCCAGAGAACACCAAAGGGTGCTGCCTTGGTAAAAAACACCTTCAAAGTCAAGCCGTTGTCTCCAAAAAACCGGCAGCACTCCCTACGACAAGGAGAGAGAGGCAGCATTAGTGCACCAGCCAGTCTCAGTCTGCAGCAAACACACGTTTCTTTTCATTCTTGCTCCTTGTCCTTTCCTATGGGGGAAGAAAGACACACACCTTAAAGACAAGGAGACAAACAGATCTCGGTGCCTGCAGCAGCAGCTGTCAGCGAGTTTGGCCGTGCTTGGGCCTGGATCAAGGCTCTGAGCTGCATTCCCTGCTCTGGGAGTCTCTTCTCACTGATCTCCACAGTAATGCTTCCTTCTACCTGTTTTCTCTAACTTCACTAATTCTGAATGGCTTTTTGCAGGCCGTGGCTTCCAGAGGAGGCCTCTTCAGGCACAGGTCTCCCATTGAGCACCAGGCTGTGAGGGGGCTGTAAGTCAATGAAGACTGAGGAGCATTAAGAGAAATGCGGTCCTGTTGTGCAAGGAGGACTCGATATGGTAGTCATGGGAAGCAAGACAGGGCTGGGAGGTAACCCACACTGTAATGCATGCTGCTACGGCCAGTGAGGCCATAACTCTATGGGCTGCTGTAGGGTCAAGGCATGCCCTGGCACTGCGTGCTTCCATGTGGTAGGATGTCAAACAAAGAGTTCTCACTGCTTTTAATTTCTTATTTACTCCGAATTGCTGTTTCATAATCCTCCATGTGCTAGCTCTTGTTTTTCCTCATCATCTTTTTAACGTGTATCTTCATTAACACAGCAAATGGCAAATTAGCTCTGTCCCACTGTGCGTGTCTGCAGCACAACAAGGCTATCAAAATATCTGTCACTGGAACTCAGCATCCCCAGTGAGGTTAATGGCCAGCAGTTGGTGCCAAAATCCCATGCTAAGTAAGTAAGATTCAGTCATGTTGAAAGCAGGTGCAGCAGTCAAATAAAGCCTGCAAATCAAAGGTGACACTAAAAGTCCTGTTATTTATATTTTTTTTTCTCTTTTTTTCCCCCACTGAACTCAACTGCGTGCTTAACAATATTCACCTTCCACCTCCCGTTATGTCTTTCCCCATTGCTAGGTAGCTGGGATATTGCTCACTGCTTTGCAAATGAATGCATGCAATTCTGCCCAAACTGGAAGGAATTCTTTTCACCTCTCTTTGCAA
This sequence comes from Coturnix japonica, assembly GCF_054131305.1. Taxonomy (NCBI): domain Eukaryota; kingdom Metazoa; phylum Chordata; class Aves; order Galliformes; family Phasianidae; genus Coturnix; species Coturnix japonica. The sequence continues at coordinate 37,499,000 of NC_140665.1, forward strand.
ATAAGACCATATCCCAAAGAGGAAGGTAGACAAGAATCAGACAAAACACACACAGCAGTTCCCCCAGCCCAGGAGTTCAGCTTCTTGCTACTCTTTGCAAAGCCAAACAGTGCCAGAGAGGTAAATAATCCACTGAAGCTGCCATTACATTTCTGGGGTAGATGCAGTGAGGTAGGAAATACCTGGGAGGAACACACATATGCTTTGCCCAAGCCAGCTCTTTCACTTTCCAACCTGCTGACTTCTGCTACAGTTTTCTCACTGTCAGTGTTCATACCGCAGCCTTCTCCAAAGCATATTTTCTTCTGCCATTGCTCCCAGTGGTTGATTTTTGTTCTCTATAGTCTGCACTTCTTGCTTTGTTTGACCTTGCAAGGTGAGTACCTGCAAATTGAATTTAGCTAAATTGCTCCTGATTTTCACCAGTGAGCATAGGCTCCCCAGAGCAAAGCAAAGCAGCCAGCGTGCCAGGGAATCTGGCTTCTTGATTAGAGACTGGCAGGCAAAACATGTTTTGCTGATCCCTGCACTGATGAGGCCTGCATGGCTAAATAGTCTGCAGCAACACTGTTCACAGTCAGACATTCTCCATTCAACGCACAAAAAATAGTCAGGGACCAAATGTCACGTCTTGTCTTCTGCAGGAGGCTCCTGTGGCATGTCTCAGATCAAGAACCACCGCACATAAACCTGCCAGCCGGGGATGAAGAAAAAGGCTTGAAGTGAAGCTTAAAGTAAGAAGCAGGTCTGAAGTGTGTCACCAAACCTACCTGCTCACAAACTGCAAACCAACTAACTGAGATACTAAGCAGCTCCTCAGAAATTGACATCATTTAAAGTAATCCAATGGTTTATTAATGCCCATATTTATCTGTAAGTATTTTATTAAATGCAAGAATTGACCCCAGAAGCCAATCCAGAGACAGCTACAGCTACTTTTAACGACATTGAGCAGTACTTGTTTCTACATGTAACTTGGAGCCAATGTTCTGCCTTTATACTTTCAGCTATTCCAAGAGTTTCCATCTCATTTGCTGAAACTCATTTGGATGGGAAATGAAATGAGGAAAATAGCTTCTCTTGAATTAAACAAAAAATTCTCCAGGCTGATCTCAGTTCTCCCAACTGGAGTGGCAGAGGCAATTGGTTTTGTTGAGCACTGCACACGTGTCAAACTACGCATTTGCACAACAAATAGTCCCAGGAAATGCTTCGCTATGGATTTACACAATACACCAGAATGGCTCCGAAAGAAGCAAATAATACAAATCTTACAAACCACCCGAATACATATTTCAGAGACAAGTCTGAGCATGCACTCAGAAGCCTTCATGAGAAACTGTTTAAACTAACATAAAGAAGCAGTTTAAACGCACAAGACCAGATTGCAATGTACAAGACCTGCAGACCAGACAGCTCACAGTTGGATAAACTTAGAGATGAGCTTTTTGGTGCTGCTCGAAGGCTGCTTCATGGAGCAGCTGGTTACAGAGCCCACAAGAGGATGCTGCCCCCGACTTCACCTGCTTCAGCACACAGCATCTGCCTTAAATCTAAGCCACATCCCAGCCCACTGGAGGCCAATAGGCACTTGGATGACACATCTATTGAAAATAGAATGAGTGGCTGATAGAAGAGGGAGTGGAGAGAGGACGGGAAGCTTTCCAGGTGCATGGGGGGTCCTGATGAGCCTGTGGTGCAAGCAGTGGGCAGCTGCTGTGTGGAGTCAGAGAATGGGCCCATTTGCACAGCAGGGTGTCAGAGCGAGAGGCTTCTTCCCAGGCTGACGCTGGGCTGAAAAAGAGTACGTGGAAAGGACTGCCAGCTCTGACAGCAGCACATAAAAGCACAGCTCAAGGATCAGTCAGCCTGTTGAACCATGACTAATCACCATCCTTCCTCCACAGCAGCTGAAGGCCGGTAAGAGTGACCATGTAGAGCACAAGCGGAGGACTTGGTCAAGATCAGGTCACAGCAGAATGGGCGGGTGGCTCACATTCTTTCTTCTTCCATCAACAAATCAAATGGATTCCATCATTCTGAGCATTCTTTCTCACTGTCCTGACAATGTAGTTGGCTTAGAGACTGCCACAGCAACCCCACATCAGCCCCTAGAAACCTACATGTTCCCCACAGGACTCTTTTCTCTCTCTGCCCTTGTATCTGACTTACAAGTTCTCTCTTGATTCCACCCTCGTATTCTGTTGAAAAAGCAACACGTTCACTGGACGCCTGTAGGGTGCAGAATGGATATTAAGACTGTGACTCAAAGGCAGACTGAGTCATTCCAAAGCTATGACTACCTTTTATCACACAAACTGACAGGAGATCTAATGGGAGCTGCGACTGCAGCTGAACATCCATTCTGATGACAGTGCTGCCAGTCATGTTCATCCTGCACTGCAAGGCCTTATCTTCCTCCTGGACTCACCAAAGCATGATGAGGACAGGGAGAACACAGCCAGAGGCACTGACATGACCAAAGTCTTGCTTGCACAGATTTCCAGCCTGGTAAGGTAGCTGGTGGGTAGCTGCTCTGGCTCCAGGAAGGCTGTTCTAGTGCATCCCACCTACCTAATGACTGCATGGAGCCCATAAGCACTAAGTAACTGGGACTCTCCCCCCTGAAGGCTGTGTTCTTCTCAGCAGAGCGAGGAGCAGCACAATGCAGCCTTCTCTGGGCAGGGGCAGTGCTGTGCCAGCCACCATTTGGGTACTGCACCCCAGCTCTGCGACATGTGCTGGTGCCACCCATTAAAAGGTGAGCTCAGAAGTCTGGAGAGGCACAGTAAGCAGTGAAGGACTTCATTACTGAAAAGCAGCTGCCAAGCACAGGAGTGGAGGCTGGCTGCAAAGCTCTGCCACAGCCTTCCCATAGAGTTTGGCCAGGACCCAGGCCCACATCCCCCCCTCGGCAGTGCCCCGGCCTGCTGAGGTAAATGCAGCCGAGCACTTGTGCGGCGCTCGGTGCGTGGTGAGGGACAGCGTATACAAACCCAGGCAGAAGAAACCTAAACACCGGGCTCTTAGGCCTTTCACTGCCGGAGTCAACATCATCACTGCTCTCCGTCATCAGCCAAAATTTCCATTGACGTCAGTGGAAGTTTGGGGCACGAAAGGCTTGTGGCGTCTGAAACTGTGCAGTGAACACTTGCGGATATCTTGAGCTCGGCTTGTTCTGATTTATATCCGGCTTGGATGCTGCAGCTGTGACCTGCACCCGCTGCTACTTTTTGGAAGAATCAGCTTCTTCAAGAAGCTGGCCAGCTGGCCTCCTGGGAATCAGGGCTCTGTAGCCATTGCTGCAGGCAGACATAAAAGCAGGCAAGAATAAAACACCTCTGTAACAGCTGGTGCCTTGGCTTCTGAAATGTTCAGGTTTTAGCTATGCTGTTGCATAGAAGCACAGCGCTGATGTGTCTTGGGAGAGGGAAGCAGAAAGACATGGGGCAATACTAGGAAGAGAGAAACGCCTCTGTGATAACACTGGCTGCACAAACACCAGTGTTACAATACATATAACAAAGTATATGTGATAGAACATACACACACACACTCCCACACATTCACATTGGACTTTCACGCCTATGAATGGTCAGAAAGACTCCACATGAAGATACATGTGGTTATAGCAGGGAAGACACTGTCAGCTTGCAGCTATTCTTGCTGGTGATACCATGGCCTTGGGCCATAGGCAAAAGTGATTAGCTCAGTAAATCCTCACTCAATAGCAGCATCAAACTGTAGTACAGATAATGAGGGAAATAACCTCACAGCCTACATACTATCTGCTCAGCACTGTGACAGGATGCTGGGGCAGCTAGGAACAGGAAAGCACGTGACTCAAGGGCTACTGAAAGAGATACCATCAATTTGGCACCTAGTCAGTGAAAAGAAGGAAAGTGATAAAAAAAAAAGCAAGCAGAGCTCACTGACACATCGGAGAAGCCGGCACACAGCACACATTGCTGCTAGATGCATTAAGTAAACCGGGATTCATAAAGGAAACTATTTTTTTCTAAACGCTTCTACTTACAGTCATGTTTTGAGTACCCCATATCAACAGCAGGTGAATCCTTTCTGCCCAAAGTTTGTTTGCCTTTTTAATTGCACTGCTGCTGTCTGTTTAACACAAAGTCAGAGCAGCCCCGGTCCAGCATGCTCTAACTTCGAGATGTCTTGCACAAAGCATCACTGCAGAGGGGTGCCAAGTCCTCAAGTTCCCATAGGGGTGGCATCTACCCTCATACTGGAGCAAGACTTCACAGCATGCTTCAAAGCACGGTGATCTTGGAAACGAGTGTGTGAGGAACTGTGAAACACAGCAGCCTTACATCACATGGAGTGAAGGAATACAGCTGATGACTCTAGAGCCAAAAGAGTGGTGTTATAAAACACCGCGTACTGCACTTCTGAGATTCATATTTCCAAACAGCTTTACTTGTTTTGACATGTCTCCCAATGGGGTATTTCTTCAAAACACACGTTCTACACCATTGCTGGCTGCATTAATTTATTGTAAGAAAGACCTTAATATAAATGATAATAACAGAGCAATACGTAACAGTAAGCAAATGACTTCTCTCTGAGTTACTGGTACATTTAGGTCTCTCAAGGCACACAATAACTGAGAACGGCTTGGAAGTCAATTACTCGTTCTACAGGAGAAATATGTAATTTCTGGCTCCCAATATGAACACTTTCTTGTTGCAACAGCAGACAGGCAAAACTGAAACGACTGACACCCACCGTGTTTTTAAAGGATTGAAAAGCACAGAAATGGTGCCACGGCAGCTCAAGCTGCCAGAGACTGTGCTCAAGGCAAGCTAGGTAGGTACAGCTGCAGTGAAGAGTTTTGGGAACTCATATGGTTTGGATCTTTAAAGCCATCTGCACAAGGAGGAAGTGCTGTCTAAGTGCTAGGTATGTGCACAGAATAAGATGGTTCCAGACACCTGACATGAGCAGCCACATGCCTGTGTGTATATTCCCTACAATGTGGTGACTGACAGAAGAGAGCTATGAAGAAGCCTGTTAGACAGGAAGATCATAGAATGACCTGGGTTGAAAAGGATCACAATGATCATCAAGTTTCAACCCCCCTGCTATGTGCAGGGTCACCAACCACCAGACCAGGCTGCCCAGAGCCACATCCAGCCTGGCCTTGAATGCCTCCAGGGATGGGGCATCCACAGCCTCTTCGGCCAACCTGTTCCAGTGCATCACCACCCTCTGTGTGAAAAACTTCCTCCTAATATCCAACCTAGACCTCCCACTTCTGGCGCATTTGGTGTTGACTTTTCTTGTTACTCTAGACTTCACAACCAGCATCCTCATTAGAGACAAAATAAGACCAAAAATAACCTAATGGGGTTATTAGCCCTGGATTGCTTCATACAGAATGAAGTAAAGCAAGCGTGATATTAAAAAGAACAAAGCAGGAATACAAAGGGAGAGAGAGATCAGATAAAATTGATTAGTTCCACAAGTAAACTAAGAGATTATGACGCTGAAGAGACTGAGCTACTGAGAGGTTATAAGAAAATTAGAGTCATTTGCAGCTGCTGGCAAGACCAGAAATGACAACAGTGCTGAGAGAGAGACAGAAATCCCAGGGAAGCAGAACTGCAGGTTTCAGATTTGCTGAATTGAATAAAAAATAAATAAAAATAGATTCCAAAGTTCAGCTGGTGGCGCAATCTGACACTGGAGATTGCCAGAACTGCTGGAAGCCACGAGCACCTCTCGGAACGGGATGCCTGCAATTATTATTTATGTGTTTGGATGGGATATGCAGCTGTTCTTTGAGTCCAGGAGGAAATTTGCTTTAAATCTGAAGCCTTCCACGGATACTCTGCTGCAGAGTGCTGATCTGTAGGCTTTAGAAATGTGGTGTTATTTATATGAAATATTTCCTAATTTTAAGGTTTTACTCCCACAAGACAAGAGATGGTGGAGCCATCATCAAAACATGGCAAGAAATCTCTGGTACCACAGAAGTATGAAAACACAAAGCAGTCAGGTCTTGTCACTGCAATGCATGTGGGGGGAAACGTCAGTGCCTTTTGGATCAGGCTGTTACAGCGCACGCTGCTCTCCTCCTTAGTGACATTTTTTATGTACTTGTTCTTCTTCTTTTATATTTTTATTGCCCACTAAACAATTTCTTTCAGCTCTGCTTTGTGTGATCTTCAGCAAAAGGAAAACATCTCTGTCCAGAGGAGCACTCTGGAAACATCACCCTGATGAAGAGAGAGCTGGTACCACTCTAGCATTTAATGTGCCATCCTAATCTTGGCTGCAAATCTATAAATGAGGATTTCAACCCGGTCACCACTGAAAGTACCGATTCATTCCATAAAAGACTTAGAACCAGCAAGGAGTCCTTATCTGACACAGTGATAGCACGGGAACTTTTCTGAACAGGCTGCAGAATTCTGAGTTAATGAACTGGGAAAACCATCTGCTGGTCCAAATGCTGTACTTGTGCTTTCAGCATGAAAATGATTGAAGTAATAATACTTATGCCCATCCTGCGTCAGTGTGGGATAGACTTGGCATTGCCTGTGAAGAAATGGACTCGTACAATGCAGGAATTACCTGTTTGGGTTTGCCAAGCCCCAACCTGTTTCCAGCATCCCCCTGCTGCAGGACTCCCTGACTCTTTCTTGTCCCCTTTCCACTCTGCCATTTCATTCACCTTGGAGGCATTAGACAGGCACCTCTCACTCAGCTCCTCTCAGCCTGGAAGACAAGTGTAAGTCCCTGCTGATCAGAGACAGATTAATGACAATTTAGTTAACTAAATCAACTAATGCACTCAGAACCACTCAGGTGCAAATGCAGAGCTGAACTACGGCTCTGTTGTCTTTGAAAGGATGATCTAAACTGCAGACACCCTACTCAGCTCACCTGAGACCATGGCAGCCTTGCCAGCATGTGGCTGGTCCTGCAGGTTGCAGTGACAAAGAGCCATCCATCCTGCTGCAGGGGCAGCTAGATTTACCAAGACTACATTGCTTGTAAAGAAAACTGTAAAACTAACTCCTGGGAAAGAGCACAGCATACAGTGGGAGAGTTAGGACTGTCTGCAATGGAATGACACCATCTAGCAAGAGCACCTGGAAGAATGGAGGTCCTATGATGCTTAAATGGCAGAGCCTGACTGCTGATAGTAAACTTGTGCGGACTCAGGAGCATCATATCTGTATTTGTCTCAGAAATGTGAATGTGACATTCGAAACTGCCGAATAAAAAGGACAGATTTTAACCTGGATTTCCCTAAATTGGAATAGATGGTGCATTTCATGCTAGAAATGTTCTGACCATTATCTGCTTCTGCGTTTATTACATTGTGATGTGCCTCTTGTAATGGCTTTAATAAACTGCCTGGAACAAAGCCTGTTAAAGAGTTTTCTTGCATTTAGCTGCTCAGACACCACATGATCGACTGTAGCACAGATGATTATCATTTTAAAATACAGAATCTCTAAAATAAAACATAGGAGTACCAGGAAAGACCCAGAGCAATTATCACCTGATTTAGGGTCACAAAAGTCATTTCTGTTCTTTGCATGTTTTTGACTATAGAAATCAAAGTCTTTTGATACACATCAGCTCGGCATGCAGCAACATCCATTTCTAGACCATTCACTTCTAGCTAAAGCAAAATAGCTCCATTTCAGACACGCAGCTGCATTTTATGGCATCTTCCTTGAATTAATGGGTAGGAGTTACAGGGAGTGTGGGAATGTGATTTTCGAAGCGAGGTTGTAAGGAGCTGTGCAGTGAGACTCCCTCCTGCCTGCAGGACCTGAAAGCTGAGCTGCAGCGAGGACAGCCAAGTACTGCCAGATCCGACATTACCGGGTTCATTTGTCTTCCACCTTCTGCTCCTGTGACATGCTTATTCCTTCCTTCGTTTTGGAGAACGACCTTGTGATCCTGACTTCCAGGATAATGCTCTGCTCCCAGAGCAGCTGCACCAACGTCAATCAAAAACCTGTTCCCTTCTCGTATGGAGAAGCACAGTGCATAGGGCATCCTGGCTGCAGGTTTGCAACCTGGGAGGGGAGTGGACATTGGCCAGCCATTATTAATGCCTGAAACTGGAGGCGTGCCTGCTCTGTTTTGTGACTGTTTTTATTTATTTATTTTATAGCAGATTTATAAAGCCCCTGGACTTAAACTGTAATTATAAAATGGCTTTTCTGGCTTTCTCCCAAAGCTGTGGCTCCAGAGGCCACTATCCGAATGTGCTACATAATTTGCACTGGATACCCTTTTGGCTGCAGTTACGGTCAGTGCAATTGCAGCCATGTACAAGCATTGCATGAGAAATGAAGAACGTTCAGTTTTATAGCAGAAAGGATGAAAGGAGGAGGCAGAGCACCGCTCTGAGAGCAGCTAAAAAGCAGAGCAGAAAAGCACAGTCGTCTGGCCTGTTTTGGTGTGCCTGCAAATTCTTACACATGTATAGCAGGGGGTGTTGAAAAATTTAACAGAGTTACTGCTGGGGATGTGTCACAGCCTACATATTCTGTAAGCACTCAGCTGAAGAGCAGGCACGCATTAATTTAACCAGCTGACTTGTTGGTGTTATCTGGGGAAGCAGGCTTACATCTTTCTGAGACTCTGGTAGATTTCTCTCGACCTTGGATTTCTGGAAAAGCTTTTGGTTAAAGCAGCCCAGCCACATGGGTGCCATACTGCAGGCCTTCGTGGGGGATATTCAATGGGAGACGTGGCAGCTGCCTTCTACTTGCACAGGGCTTCCTCTTTTGTGGACTTGGGTATGATCTAGATGTCTTACTTCAGGTTGTGACACGAAGGGGTGAGACATCAGCATTCCATTGGCAGAAAGTTCATTTCAACAAAAGAGGAATCAGGTCTTTAGAAAACCTTGGGCTCATCCTCATCTACAAGGACATCCCTTCCTGTTCATCCGCCACACTGTGCCACCGTATCACTTTCTGTGTTGCTCAGGGTTACGCATCTCCGCAAGGGGCAAGAAAAGCATCGTCCCAGTTGATGCTCTCAGGATTCTGCCTAACCTTCCCTCAGCAGATACCGTGGGACCATGCTCTCTCCCACATGGACACAAACAGAAGTAGTCATCACTCATCAACTATTTTCAGCGGATCTGTGTGCATGTACATGCCTCAGCCCTGTCTACAAGCCCTTTGACATAGGCACAGTATTTGGTATTTGTTGGAAAGCACCCAGCTCAGGTCGCCAGTGCAGATCAGGGTTTCCCAGGAGTTCACTTCAAACAAACATTGAGCAATAATGACACTTTACACAGCTGCATGAGATAGGCAAAGATGGCATAGGTTTCGGTAATGGAGATCCAACCTAGCACACATGCTAGCAGAAAAAGGGAATTAGAAATAAATAAATAGAACACAAAGATACATGAATGAACAGTTCTTCAAGGAAAATGTGCCTGGGCTTGAGTTAAGCCAACGTGTGGCCTGTGAGAAAGAATAAGACAAAGAAGGACTAAATCTAAATCTCTTTTCTGTTCATCTCATCACATGGCATCTAAGGAATGTATAAGATGATGGATGCCTTAATCAGCTCACAGCATCTCAGCAGCTGAAATAGTTGGTAGGTGGGCTGAGCCATACACCAAGACATTCCCAGCATGTGAAAGAAGCTCAGCAGGCAGCTTCAGGACTGAGAGAAGGAAGAAAGCCATGTTAGCTGCCCAGCAGAAAGCACAGAACAGTATCTTGAAGATATAAGGCAGGGAAAAAATAACAACATTCTATCTAATAATTCCTGCTCTTCAGTTTTGATGTGAAATTGAGTTCATTACTGTTCTTCTTTGCCATATGGATATTTAACATTTTCTCTTAATGATCAGCGATGCTTGCAACAACGATGCATGTAGCAAACTACAGGAGCATGGTTAGTGCATAACTTAAACAGCTATTTTCCCTAGTTCTAGAAAGTCATTTGTGAAAGAACAGCAGACTTACTTTACTAACTCCCTGTCTCCAGATTTTCTCATGTTCAGTACCAGAATGAGGTAATTCTGTTTTATGTAAGGCTGCAATTAAAACCTAAAGGATCCTAAGAGACCTTTGAAAATTGAGGTTTATATGTATAAGGCAACTGCTTGCAATCAAATTTAATGTATACATAAATCATCCCAGAAATGAAACCAACAGAGACAAATTATCTCATATTGAGGAAGTTCACTATATTTCTCATTAAGATAATATAAAAGGAAATTGACAAATAATGCACAAACAGCACAAATGAGCAAGCAGCAAGGAATTAGTGAATTTCTCTATGCTCACACTGAAAATCCTGAGGAGATCATATCAAATTAAAAGCATAAATTAATATTCAGGTACCTAAACCACATTGATTTTTTCAGTGGGCCGAGGACTGTCAGCGCCCACTCATTTCAAAAGGAATGATGGGTGAGCGAAATAAGAGTTTAAAATAGATATTTTAAAGAGGTGAAAGCAGTTAAATTTGGCATCTCCGCTGTATGGCATCAACCACAACAAGATTGTAGCCCAGAAGAAGGTGGCAAGACATTGTTTAGAGGGAGTTTTTCATCTTGGAAGTGAGGACAGTATGTACAGACAGACATGGAGAAAGAATTATTTATCAAAAGCTAAGAATCTGACAAAAGGACTAGGTGTACAGAAAATGAAAATGGGTTGTTTTCCAAACAAGAACTCTTCCAACCCTACTGTAATTCATATCTGATGGAAAGAAGAGGCTTTATTTCTTCCTTGTTTGAAAAGGGCACAACTTTGTCCTGGGGCACTGAACAAACCAGAGCAGGCACTTGGACATGCTGACAGAAGACTGGCATGGTTCCTGGTTGCTGCCTAAGGCATTGCATCTATCCTGCAGTGCAGTGCAGGGTGGTATAAGGGGAACTGAGTACCCACCCTACAGCCCGGTCAGGCATGCTGGTGGGGAGGGCCAGCCCGGCATGCTGTTCTCACAGGGACCACATGAGTAACCACTGCTCATGCTCCTGCTCTGAAATTCAAAGGGGAAGGAATTTTCAGAGCTGTGCTGGCAGTGCTTGAAGACAGGTGCTTGAGAATAAGCAGCTTTCCCACTGCAGGAAGGCAGGTGTCAGCTTGCTCAGCAAACAATCTGGGGCCTGATCCTTGAGATTACACTTGGCCTCAGGGACCCACAGAACACGGCACACGTTGTGCAAGGAGATTTGTCCACCCCAGACAAGGGCATGAACCTACATTTACCCTAGAGTTAGCACAACATAGGTGGCCTTTTTTCCCCTCCTCTCCCTCCCCCCCTCTTAAAACATTTCTGCATTTTACAGGAAAACTTCTGATCTGAAGGACACTCAATGGAATTTTTCAGTCACCACTACAACTTATGTCTAGTGGCTATTCCATATATCCCTCTACTAGGAAAATGAATGTCTGCAGAAATGACTTCTGCTACAGGATTCCACAGAATTAGTACTGTGTTCAAACACATTATTAAAGAAATGCAGATACTTATTTTGGACATCAGTCTTACCAATGCCCCTCCCTGGTCACGGTGGGAATCACAGAATTTCAGGGGTTGGAATGGACTTTAAGGGATCATCAAGTCCAATCCCCCTGCTAAAACAGGTAATCCTACAGCAGGTCGCACAGGTAGGCATCCAGCTGGATCTTGAATATCTCAATAGAAGAAGACTCCACCACTTCTCTGGGCAACCTGTGCTCCAATACCCTTACCAAGTTCTTCCATATGCTAGTACAGAACTTCCTATGTTCAAGTTTACTTCTTGTTGTATCACAACACACCACTGAGAAGAGCCTGAAAGAAATGGATTCATCAGCTTCCTCCTCTAGGAAAGGCTGCTCCTGGGGAGGGGATGAAAATTGACTTTGGGGAACCTTCATTCAGACTGCCAAAAGTAAAGCCACCTGTCTCTCCTCTACCATGTGTCGGCGCATGCATACATATGTACATATACGCACACACATACATGTATATGTACATACACACAACAATAAGGAGCCATTTCCAAAAACCTTCATTATTGGCTCACTGCTCCTTCCAAACAAGTCACTAGTTTCCCCACAGTCATCAGTAAGAGCAAGGAATCCAACAGCAGGACCTTAGGAATGCTGCCCAAAATACCACAACTCACTGAGCCTCAGTCACAGATCATTCAGAGTCACAGTGCCTCACAAGTTCCCCATCCAACATCCTGACGTACAAAAGGCATAATCTGGCTCATTTACTGTGATTGCACAGTGGTAAACTGTGAATTTCTTTTCAGACCACTTCACACGAAGAACGCCAGTCACAGCAGTGCAGTGTCGCTGAGGTGAAGCCCTTTGCTCAGACACCTGGCAGCAGGGTGCCTGTCATGGTGCTGGGCACTGAACAAGACTGAAGCAGAGGCAAAGCCCAAGGCAGATACTAGGCATCCTTCAGGCATACTGACAGCTGCATATCACATAGCAGGATCACGTCTGAAGTCCTGAGTGAGCCAGATTCTATGCTAGTGAGCTTATCTGTGGGAGCAGGTGAGGTGATAAACCTCATCAGAGTGGCCTTGCATTTAACCTGCTACTGCCAGTCTGTAGCCTGCATGCATTCTGTGAAGATGAATTGGCTCTGATCTTCTGAGTAAGGAGAGGCTCCTGAGAAGGAAGCAGCACTGGTGGGAAGCCATAGGTTGATATTTATCCCTGTTTTCAGGATGAGGCTCATCTCTCAACCTTTTTGTGGATCTCTCTGGGACGAGCCCTTCAGGATGAAGCACCAGCCAGTACCACTGAAAATTGGTATCACCACCTAGTCATTTACTTCATTATTAAAGACACAGCAAATAGCACCAGCAAAGAATCAAGGGCTCTTCTCATTTGGCTGATGCATGATTCTGGGGGGCTGGAAGCAAATTCCAAGTGACAAACTCACCCAGATCCTCATCCTGACCAACTCCAGAGCTGCACCGACGGGAGCTATTTTTGGTTTGAAAAGAGTGTAAATGAATTGAGAGTTTGGCTTACGGGGTGAGAACTGGATAACATGATGACAGAAGGGCTTTATAAACATTTATTATTCAAAAATCTCTTCTGCAAATGCAGATACGCCTAGGCAATTATCTCACTTTAGCTGCAGATGGGCAATTTTGATGCGATTATTATGCACCTTCAGTACTACAAAGCTTTCAGCGCCATTCCTTTTGAAAATGACTGAATTATACAGAATGACAAAACTAATGAACTATTGCATCTTTTTCCTGTCAGCTGCACACCATCTCGGAGGTGCCGTCAGTGAGCTTCATGTGGCAGAGCCCCATAGACACAGCTGTGAGCCCAGAGCACAGGAGAGCCAAGCTTCTCACTGAAGGAAGGCAAACCAAACACACCCTTCTGTGACCAGGTTACTGAGGAAGGATAGTTTACCATTATACATTCAGATCATGGCATTACAATGAGTCTAATATACAGTTTGTCATCTCCTTTGCAAGTCTCCCCAGTGAGATGATTCTATATCGTCTAAAATCTGGGGTTAATCACTCTTCCATAACAGGCAAAGGCTTTATGGGAAAATGTGACTCCAGATATCAGCAGAATGACAGTGGCAAATGATAATAGCTTGTTTTCAGCACAATTGTTATGGAGGAAACACACTTGGCTTCAGTTTTTTGAGACTACTTGTCTCTGGTTTCTTCCAGCAAACATATCTGGGATGACAATTGGTAATTTTTGAACCAAATGAAGTTCTTGAGATATAAAGCAGTAGGTAATATTTTACAGCCTGCCATCCGAAAAGTAGGTCCAAATTTAGCTATACATTCAACTGGTAGGATTTCCAAGTGGAATGCCCTCATTATGATTCCTGTTAATCTAAAAATAAAGCCAATTAAATGCCCCCTTTGGAAACATCCCAAGAAAGTATCTTATCAGTTTGATAAATTTAATTATACACTCATGCTTGTTAAGAAACAATCTGTTAACACACAACATAGCTGTTGGTGGTAGGGTTAAATACTTCACAGACACTCTGACATGACTGCAGTCACATTAGAGGGGTCTTGGATATGGCTCTATGGCTGCTGAGCCCCTTCAGACCCTAACAGCAGCACTATTTGTAAGATGGCAGAAACATCAGACACAATTACAGAGCTGTAACTTCATTTTTACTCAAGGTATTCCTACGAAGTATTGAGAATTTTTGGCCATTTTCTAGTATGTTATTTAATAGGAGAGTTTTTCACAGCTGAAGAATTTTCTTTCCGCACTTGGAAATCTGTATGTACTCCAGCTGAAAGCATAAAAAGCCAGACTAGTGAAGAGAACTGTAGTTTCAGTGCAGAAAAAGCATCATGCAATTTTCAGAAGATACAGAGAAGTGAATTAAGGGGGGGAAAAAAAAGAAAGTATTAAATGAAGAAGAAAAAATAACAAGGTTTTTAGAGGCAATGCAAGTACAAATGCTAGATGACATATAGAAAAGTTCTACCATAGTGAATGGGCCCAGGTTCACATTATCCAAGTACGCTCAATGTCCTACCAGAAGGTTAATGCTGAGAGGACATTCACAATGATCTGATACCTCAAGTTTAGCATTTGCACCTGCTGAAAGAAACAGGAGATGTCATCCTTCATTCAGACTTCCAGAGGCCCATTCACCCTGTGGGAATCTCAAATTTTTGTTGGTGCAATGGAAGGCTTTCAAAGATATGAAGGAAATGTTGCCAGAGTCTCTACGTACAGCAAAATAAACAGCTTAAGCAAACAGACAAGTAACCATCCAGCTCCAAAAAGAAGGAATGTGGTTTGGAAATTATAAAAGCCATGAGCAAGTGAAACCAACTTCACTGTCAGGGATGTGGGGAAGAGGGGATGGATAATAAGGCCACAGCAGACCTGATTAGTACAGGCTTACTGAGTACAAGAGACCCACATGACACAGTGATGACTGTGAGACTATGAAGTAAATGAGCCTTTTTCCTTTGAACTCACAGAGCATTAGCCCTGACTGACAAACAAACCAACACGAAGGTCTGTTTCCTTTTCATAGCAACATCAGAGAAGTGGTTTTCACTGACCATCACTTATACAAGAAACAACAGTGGATTTTGTTCACTTTCTCATTCTTCCAGCAGATATTCTGGTAGAAAGCTACCATTTGGATAGGTATTTTAGCACTAGAAAACACAGAAAAGGTTGTACATGAGCTTGCAAGAGCACAGACTAACCTGCTTACCCATCAGCCCATATCTTACCATTGTTTCCCCCCCTGCAAAAAAAAACCTACCCAAAAAACAATGGATGTTCTAATATTAACTGCCTGACAGCATTTTTCAGGGTCTGACACCCTGTTTATAGACACCTATGCTATCGTTAACCTTCATCTCCAGCTTTTTCTCCAGCTAGAGCTCTGACTAACAAACAAGAGTGGCCAGACCCCTTGGCCCCTGCCCTAACAGGATCTTGAGCCAGGTACTTGTGAATTTATACGAGGCCGCCTTTTAATACAAACACAAATAATTCTGGGAAATCTGGATGTAGTCCATAACCACTAGGCAGCTGGACAAAAAGGATTTTTCCACTTCCCTAGTGCTGCCAGCCTCAAACACTTCTCACACTGTATCATCCATCTTTATTGAGAGCAGTTAATTACAGCTACAAAGTCTGTTACCATACAGGCACTTTCCCTTTTTAAAGCAGCTTTAAAGGTAACAGCCTTTGAGATATTTTGACACAGATCTGAGCTGAAAAAAAAACCTAAATTTCCTTACCATTTCCTCCTGAGCTGTTTTGTTTTTGTTGCTGTTATAAACAACGTGGTAGAACCTATGTAGGATGGCCTTTGTTTAATGAGTTTGTACTCTGGGTATCAAGGTGCTTGATATGACGACTGAGTTACCTCTCTGTGCTGGAGGCTGGGCAGGGAGGAGAAGACCTCTGGGGCCCCTCCAGCTTTGCTGTCAGTGTAGAGAGGTCAGCATAGGTAGGATCAGCATAGCTGTATTTATCCTTGAGCTCTCCTGAGAAAAGCCCCAGCAGTACAGAAGTTTGTAGGTTATTTTTCTAACCAGAGAAAGAGTCAGTTAATGAAGAGCTCTTTGCCTGCAGTTTAACTGCTGACCAGGGATCACCCAGTGCTGCAGGACATTTTTTTTCCGAGCAAAACCTATTATATAAACACATTGTTTCATAGCACATGCCCTGCGTTTAGGTAGTAAGAATTACTTCTGATTCTAGTCTTTGCCTCAAGCACCATTACCTCACAGGAAACATACAATAAAATTATTGCGAGGACACAGGAGATAAGACAAAAATATGGAACAAGCCTAGTTTACTGGAGACCACTTAACAGAATCATCCTTGGAACAGTTTCACAAGCCAGGCTCATGATTAAAGAACATGCGCTTCTCCTGATCAGGCAGTACCCAGTTTTTATATTTGCTTAGCATTCCACAGAAGTCCAAACTGGACCATTGATCACTAACAGCTGCAGAAAAACTACCACCCTGAACTTGGGTCCAGGAGAACCTTGTTAAACTTACCAACATTAGGAGTAGTGGAGGGCTCTCACCAGCAGCAAACAGACTTTTCCTCTTCGTATCATGTTGTTTACCTCATGTCTCCTCTCCATTGCCTCACCTTTGCATCTCCTCTTCAGGTGTTTGTTCTCCCTGTGCATTTTGGAGGAAATTGGGCATCCGGTGCCTAGCTGGTAATGCTGGCATATGCAGCGTGGCACCAAGGAGGCTAATCTAAGGCTAATCTAATCTAATCCCTGCTACTGTCTTGTGTATAAGAAAAAACTCATATGAACAAGAAGATAGTATAGAAATATTCTGGAAGTGGAGGACTACATACTTCTTCCAAAATGGGCAGCTCACAGAGCATTTTGACAGCTGAATGAGAAAATTCTATTTCAGAAGATACAAAGAGCAAGAAACCATGGCATTAATCACTAATCACCTAAGAAAACAAGTCTCCTCCAGGAAACAGCTGAAATGATGATCTGGATGATAATCTGGCAATAAGATGGCACAGCTGCATTATGACAAGACAGCAACTAGGAGCCACCTCCAGGGTGTGATGTCCCCATACTGTACTGCTCATTGTGATACGTGGTATTTTCAAAAGAAAAGGGACAGCAATTGTGACAGTTTTGGGCCCCTCACTACAAGAAAGACATTGAGGCTCTGGAATGTGTCCAGAGAAAGGCAACAAAACTGTTGAGGGGTCTGGAGCACAAGTCTTATGAGCAGAACCTGAGAAAGCTGGGATTATTTAGCCTGGAGAAGAGCAGGTTCAGGGGAGACCTCATTGCACTCTACAACTTCCTGAAGGGAGGTTGTGAAGAGGAGGAGCTTGGCCTCTTCTCCCAGGCAATAAACAGGACCTGAGGAAATGGCCACAAGTTGTACCAGAGGAGGTTTAGATTAGACATAAGGAAAAACTTTTTCTCTCAGAGAGTGGTCAGGCACTGGAATGGCTGCCCAAGGACGTGGTGGAGTTGCTGTCCCTGGCAGCGTTCAAGAGGTGTCTGGATGAGGAGCTACAAGATATGGTTTAGTAGCTTGTGGTAGCAATGGTGGTGGGCGAATAGTTGGACTAGATGATCTTGTAGGTCCTTTCCAACCTCGTGATTCAATGATTCTGTACTATAGTTTTCATCAGGAAGAGGTTAATTCCTCTGAATGCCCGTCAGCACTGCTCCTACCTCAGACACTATGTCCCTCTGCAGAAGGAGTCGCTACTTCTGCTGCTTGGTCAGTAGTACAATTTGGCCTTGTTTTCAGCCAGAAACCCTGGGAAAAGTGCAGATACTGCAGAGAAGCACTGAAAACAACATGAGAGCTGATACAGTTGCCTGCTGATAACACATCACCAACAATTCAGATACCTGCAGCAGATGCACAGATGATCATGCCTACAATAAACCTATAAACAATATACTTTTAACTAACT
Source organism: Coturnix japonica (assembly GCF_054131305.1). Taxonomy (NCBI): domain Eukaryota; kingdom Metazoa; phylum Chordata; class Aves; order Galliformes; family Phasianidae; genus Coturnix; species Coturnix japonica. Next base: position 37,516,942 of record NC_140665.1, read on the forward strand.
GTTTCAATTCTAAGTAAACACTTAGGCTCTGAAAGACAACCATAGATCGAAACAATGTAATGTGCAGATACTCCTAATTTGTATCTAACTCAGGCAAGAATTAGATACTATACCTTCCAAATTCAAGAGCTCTCTTTGCTCTTTGGATGCTGATTTTTCCCCCCCAAAAGCTAAGGAGAACTTGAGTAAAAAAAATTATTTTATTGTGAGGAACACAAAGTAAACAGGCATTATTTTAAGGTTAATGTAGTGAATTAGAGAAATAAAGTTTATAAACTGTAGCTTTTTGAAAGAAAACATGCTTCACTGGGTGACATTTGCTAAAAACACTCGTATTCACCATGCCTTGATGTTTTTTTGGCTTATTTATGACTCTGCTAATGTAGTTTGCTTTGGTGGTGATGCTCCCACCTAAGCAGTAACATAAATCAGTAGGATGCCAAAAGTCAACTGTACTAGAACATTTAAATGCTGTTGGGTAAGTGAGACACAAAAGCATACAAAAGTGCATAGAAAATGCTGAGAATCAGTAGTAAAAATGTAGCTAGCCACATCAACACTTTATGAAATAATAATTAAGACCTCAGTGATAAACAATTCCATAAAGAATCATACAGACCATTGCAGAGAGTCTGCCCTTTGCTTCTCAAAAACCTTCAGATAAAACTGTATCGTCAAAATAAATAAGCATTCTGAGGTATTCTCTTGCTAAAATGAGAACAGAATCCTCAGCTACTCCCCTAAGCTGGCACACAGACTGCATCTTTACGAAGGTATGTTTTCCTCTGCCCGGAGAGACACAAAGCTAAACAAGGTTTTATAGGGATTTCAGTTTCATCTTCCACGCACACAAGAAGCTTTAATCTCCAGTGCTTTTAATTTATGTTACCTCATAAATTAATAATGTTAAGTATGATGGAGGGCGGCTCATCAGATTAAATGTGTCATTTTATAAAGCAGTTTGGAAGCAAAAAGTATGAAGTCAAGATGAAGTGCTCTTAAATGATCCATTAGGTGCATAAATCATTACATATGTTATTTCTGGACTGGACAACAGTTGAAATTAACGATAATTTAGTACTGTATTTTTATTTTAAGCCTGTGAGCACTCGCACAAGAAGCGAAAGAGCAGTGATGACCCCAGAGTGTTCTCCTGTGGCCTGCTAGAATTTCCTGGGTCATATCCCAAGGACAAAGTCCTGCACAAAGGGTGCATGGCACCCCTGGCAGCAAGCATGGGACAAACTGTCCAGGATCGATCCACATTTGGGCACAACTCTTGAATTTGATGGAGCTGCACAGGGAGCCTGCATCAGTTTGTATGTGAATGTGGGTATTATGGTTCGTCTTAATTCAACCTCAAAAGTAGGGAAGAGATTTTCTGTTGGGCTCTGCTAGAGTGGATACAATTTGGACAGTTGCAACATTGCCTCAGTGAAATCAGGAGCGACTCTCTGCTGCAGACACAACTGCTATGTCTACTTGTGCTTACACAGGATATTACTTAGCATGCAACTACCTACTATGAGGAGGTTACTTAGATGTCATATTTCTACCTTCTCCAACTACCTGCTCTACATTTATCTCATTGCAAACTCCTGCTAGAGGGTTTAGATATGTATACTATAAAATACATGAATGTGGAAGACAGAAGTAGCAAATGATTAAGGAAGTTTTTTTGTTAGCTCCCCATCAGAACTGTCTATCAACTGTCTAGAAGCCTCTCCAGTGCCTCCCTAACAAGTCTGGCTGTGAACGGAGCACAAGCTTTCCTGAAGATGGTTATGCCTCACACAGACCTATAAAGTCTCTAGATAGTTGCATACACAAATACAGGGAATAACTAGGAGGGGATCCTAGAGCCCAGAATCTGACTTACGTGCAAGTGAGATCTCAGCTATGACGGAGCAGGCTGATGAGAAGTACAGCAGTTCTTTGTGCAGCACCGCTGAAAGGTCTTAGTTCAGATAACTATGCTACATGAACACATGGTAGGCAACAGTCCTCCTTCTGAAGCTCTGCCTCATCCAGAGAGCAGAAAGAATCAGAGATCTACAGAGACTTGCTCAAAGCCACAAACCAAACCTGCAGCAAAGCTAAGAAACAAAGCCAAGTCTCCAAATATCCATCTACACCCACAGCAATAAAAACCCGGCAAATTCCCTCCGGTCAGTCTACTACTCAGACTCACAGATGAACTTATTCACTAAGCCTGCTGCAGGCTTATCTGTAATGAAGTCCCCCTTTATTCCAAACAGGCTGCAGGTCGTGCACCTGCTCTTCAACTCAGTCATCAATCAATTAAATGGAAGACATAAAGCTACCAGCCATATCAACTAACAGCAGCAAGGAGGGGTATAATACTCTGGCTTTAACCTCAGGGACACGGTGAACCACAGCCACCCTCCATCTCAGAAATCATTAAACACTGAGAGACAAACCAAAGAAACTAAAATGTAGCTGTTTGGGACTGACATTTGTTACTGTTTTTAGATTCAGGTGTTGCTTTCTTTGCTCTTCATTCTTCCGGCATCTCTAAAGCCTCTATGTCTGCTATGGAGCAAATGACAAACGCAAGCTGAAGAACAAAGTGCAGGAAATGTGGCATCTTATGAAAACATCTTTAGAACTGCTGGGTTCTGCTCTACGACCTTCAGCATTAAGTTCCTCTATCTGCAGCTGCCTCAATAATTCAGAACAGGAAGAAAATACAACTAAAGCTAAAAAACACAATGTCAACATTAATAATCTCAACCCTAGTAATCTGGAGGTATAAAACAACTAAGTACCCTGAATTCTTACATGTTTCCTGTAGCGAGTTTCTTCCCCACTGCTGCACAGCTGGAAGCTGAGAAACGTGTACTTCATACTGTTTATTTTCTAAGCTACTTCATTAAAAAGCTGTGAGTCCCACTGTGTAACAGAAGGGGAAAACGTGTTCACATCCTTTCATGTATCAGGGAGGCTCTGACACAGGACGTCCTGACGGCTGATTCATCCCATCTGTCCCAGATGCCTTTTTTAAGCCAAAAGATGAAATGAAGGAGCGCTCACCAAGAGGCGGTCCTTTGAGCAGCATCCTCTGCCCCTCATGGAGGATGGGCACTCAGGGCTTTCCGTGAGTGCTTCAGGCTCTGTGGGTTTGGCATGCTGTGAAGATAAGGTGTGCTGAAGACAAAATGCTGTTCTTAGTTATGACTGTGCTTCCTCCCGGAAATAAACAAAACTGCTCCAGTTTAACTGGGATCAAAGTATGAGCTTAGATGTAGGGGCATAATGCCAGGAAAATACTGCAGTGCCTTTTACTTGACTATTTGAGGCACTGCACGAGTCCTGATTTTGGAAGTTTTCTTAGCTTACTCAAGAGATCACCATGAAAGTCAGCTGCAAGGTAGAGGAAGAAAATACCAATGAAAAAATGATGGCCACATGAGTTTGAATAGAAAACTCTTGAGAAGTAATTACAGAAAATGCAGACTTCCATTAACTGAACTCTACGTATTTTGAACAAACCCAGACTTCTTAGTTTTGGAGTCAAACCTTATTCAGAATAATAACAACATCTAGCGCATGATGGAATTAATTCAGAACACCTTCCAACAAACCTGAAGAGGCAAGCAAATGCAGGCTCAAGCTATTGAATAAGAAGCCTGCTTAGGGGCAGAGCGCCATGCAAGAGCCACAGGAGAAAAAAAACCAAAAGCTCCCATACCTGTACCTCTGCTTCGGAGACTGTTTTTCAGCTGACTTAAAAACATGTCCAAGATAATACAAAGGAAAGAATAAAAAGTTCCAGTTTGTTGCAAACCACGTTAGAGTGAAGGGCGCATCGAATTTCTTAAAGGTCAGTTTTGCTAGTTGGGTAGAACCCGACCAGGACGAGCAGACACCCAAGACCACGGCCACACCCCAGAAAATTTTCTTGACTTGCGTCACGGAGCATTTCCAGCAACAGCGGCTCACCCTTCCACCTCCTTCCACCCCGGCTTGCATCTGTGCTTCAGCTGGGGCTGGGGACTCCCGGGAGCGCTCATCCCCTGGGGAGAAGAAAACACAAGGCTTACTAGGGAAGTCCAGGCAATGCTTCAGTTTTCACACCCCGGGGCCCTTCTGAAGTCAGGTGAAGCTTTACCAGCAAAACAAGCAGTATCAACAGGAAAAAAAACAAACAACCAAAGCAGACCTTGCCACAAAATGCCATTCTTTTTTAGATCATTGCAAGGCCTCTGGTTCAACTGAAGCATAGTTAGAATGTAAACGGTAATTATCACCTCTACATTTAGGAGCTGCTGAGTAAATGGAGATTAAAATTGCACATTGTTCTGATGTACGTAGAAAGATTTAACACATCACTTAAAACTGATGCTGTTAGGGAATGTAAATGAGTAAAAAATATGGATTTGAGTGTAGGAACGCAGCAAAACAGATTACAACAACACTTCAAAATGTTACTGCCTTGGAAAATACAGAACTGGGCAGCTTATGCAATAGAATGGCTCTTCGAGAGGAGGAAGGGCGCAGTGTGTTTCATCTCACAGTTAAGTGTGACCACCACCATGTATGTTCTGTGATTCACACTGAACTTGGATCACCAAGCATTTCAGTGCTCTCCTGAGGCTGTAGCCCAGTGGCAAAAATCAGACCAGCCCACAGGCTGCCCTAGCAACATCTCAGACTAGGCGGCCCTTGCTTTTTTCAGCACTAGCTCTGCACCAAACACAACACAGCATGTTAACTTCAACATGCCCCTGTTTAACCTCACTCAGGATTCTGCTTGAAAGCTCAGTTTCACACACACCTTACTGCTGGTCCCAGCACACCAAAGTAGAGGAGGTTCTCAGGACACACCTCAGCACTCACCATCCCAAACACAGACGAAGCACAAAACAGGCAACACTTTTAAAGATGTCACCTGCTGTATTTCTGGTTTCAAATCAACTGCATGACAGCCATCAAAACCTCCTTCTCTTGGCTTACGTTTCTCAAAACTTGTCTCTTTTTCATACTGTAGCACTGGGTTTAATAATGATACATCTCCTAAAAAAGCCTTGCCCCTTTACTTATCTCCTTAAACGTGAGTTGTTAGAACCTTGCTGTCTTACCACTATCAGCAGGCACTGTATCTAGGCTGTGACTGAATGAGCAACACCAAGTTAGGTGTTACAATTCCTCCTGAGATCTAAAGGTGCTGGCAGACCTCAGCAGCAGACCGTTGCCTTTAGGGAGTGTAAATTAATCTCATTAAGCAGTTGCTGAAGCTGACAGTCATCTGCATGCTACACTCAGCAGTATTTTCTCTTGAAAGGGTGACTTCAGTTCAGTTGGTCCATCCATTTTAGGAAGAAACAGAAATTCACGCTGAAATTCATCAGTCTAGAACTTGAAATGATCCAAAGGTCATTGGGTGTATTGAAAGGCAGAAAGAGAAATGTAAGTTCAGTAAAGGATAATGAGAAACTACTTTGCCAAACATTCATATATTTTCAAAGTAGACTAAGAGAGATCTGCACACAGAAGTCCTTCCTTATGCTGGTGGTATTTAGTGTTGGGAATGGACAATCTTTTACAAAATCTTATTGCAGGTTAACTTAAATTTGTATTTACCTAAGCTAATACAATACCAAAGAAGAGGTTTATTCTAATGGGTAAACATGCTTAATTATTCCTTTATCTACAAGAAATCTATGATCTAAGAGCATCATTAGTTCACCTCTAACACAACAAAACTGCAGCATCTGATATCTTGAGATCTAAGAAAAACACACAGCAGCAATGGAATAAACATCTAGATTATTGTTGGTGCTTGAGTGGCTTTAAAGAGATGAGGATGTTGCTGATCTCTACACTTACTTTAGCTTTCTACAGAAGATTGTGTGGGCAGCTTCTCATATAATGGGAGATAAATCAGCAAGCCAATAAATTATCCAGAGTTAACACAGTATTGTGTCCAACATACAGCAGGAAGCTTACAAACTACCTGCTAAACATCAGGAGAATTGAGAAATGAAATAAGGCTGAATGTGAAGCTCTAGCTCGTTCAAAAGCATTTTAATGCACTTTCTTTACACCACTTCTTATAATGAACGCCTCTTTCCCTATTGCCTGCATGGATTGGTCAGGGTTCATTTGCAGTACAATGGTACAATCATTTCAACTTCACCAAATGCTGTACAGATGCCAGCACCTTCTTTACTGTTCACCACACAAGTCCTACAATGATGAGTGAATTTTTAATTTCCCCTCAAGCTTTTCTAATGGGCACTGTCACAGTAAGATCAAACTGTAAGACTTCATACACATTCATGAACACCCATGGGAATGCTTCCTAAGGAGGAGAGCTGGGCACCACAAAAAGGAAACCAGTCAGGCTGCTGATGACATCTATCAGGACTTCAAAAAGGCTTTCGACACAATCCCACATAACATTCTTCTCTCCAAATTGGAAAGATATGGATTTGATGAGTGAACTGTTTGATAGATGGTTGCAAGATCGTACCCAGAGAGTGGTGGTCAATGGTCCAATGCCTAGATGGAGATCAGTGCAAGTGGTGTCCCCCATAGGTCAGCAGTAGGGTTGATGCTCTTTAATATCTTCATCAATGACACTGAGTGCACCCTCAGCATATTTGTGGATGACCAAGCTGTGTGATGTGTTTGATATGTCCAAGGGACAAGATGCCATCCAGAGAAAAACCTAGACAGGCTTAGATTTTTGCTTAACCCGTGACAGATGTTTAAGAGTCTCTTTCAACTCAAACAATTCTACTATTCCATGATTCTAAAGCAGGGTGCGATGTACTGTGCTGAGGACTTGCCTGCTGGCTGGCATGCATGACATCCAGAGTTGTAGCTCTCCTTTCCCAGTCCCCGTGTTCCCATGGAGAAAGTCTTCCTCACCAAAGCTGCAGGTGCACAGATGGGGTGACCGCAACCCTCAACGTGGATGAGAAGCTTCTCAACCTATTTGTAACACTTCACAAGGGCCAGCTGGCACTAAACTCTATGGTAATGTAAAAATGGTAAAATGGCTTTTTCAGAATGGATGAGGCAGGGCTTTGAAGAATTTTATTTCTGGACATGTTCCTCCAGACTTCCTGTGTTCCTTCCTTTGCCCTTTGCAGCGCACTGCTCTGTATGCTACTGTATCCCCAAAAAGAGTAAATCAAGATGCTGAGATGGATCAAAAATGCCTATCATGCTTTTACTAAACTTAGTATTTCATTCTCCCTTTTGTTCATTCATTTTCCTGTTTCATAAATCTCAAATGGAACCATCCCTCCCTCGCTTCCTCCCTTTCAGCTCAGCAACTGAAGGAAATCACCTCCAATGCTGCTGCCAATGTCATTTCCCACTGGGATACGTTACCCCAGAAAACGGCCATTCTCCATTTCCTCCATTAACAGTGAGACTCCTTTCAGATAACTCCATAAACCTGTGGTAGGGACATCAGCACCTGAGCTAGTGAACCTGAGTTTAGGGAGAAATCAGGCACTGGAATGCACAGCTTATCCTACATATACCTTTGATGAAGTGCCCTTTATCACTGACAACAGCTGCTAGCTTGCATTATGTTAAGAGAAGAGCCACCCAGTGATGGTATCACTTTTAAGCAGCCTGTGCAGTCTACTTCAAGAACTGTACACCTCTCTTAATGGCTTGAGACTCCTGTGCACAGCTTGCCAGTTAACCATTTGCTATAGGGCCATAATGTACCTCACTGTCTTTGTTAAACATGTAATACTGACAGAAACTAAGGGTGGCATTCGACTTACCAGCCTGAGACATCTGCTGTACAGACTCGTGCATCTGAGACAGTCATTTACACATTCTGCATAGTTAGTAGACAGAAAAAAAAAAAGACATTTCCATAGCACGATTTCTCTCAAAGCAAATGATAAAACAAGCCAGATGAATCACCCTCTCCAAGTTTCTCTCCACTAGCCCTAAACAGTCTGAGGTGGCAAGCTCAGAATTGACTAGTGTAGGTGCCTGAGTGAAGTGAGTCCCAAGAGTAAAGCCACACAGATAGCGTGGCAGGCTCTGAGCTGGGCAGATAAATATATATACATACAGTTGTCAGCAGTGAACTGCTTTAGCTGTTGCCAACTCATCAGTAAATGACTGAAAGAAGTACTACAAAAGCACACTGTGCTCTTGCCAGCCCTTCAGAGACACCAAGCACAGACTAAGGTCCTGTCTATTAGGGACTGAAACATGTGCCTAATGATTACGTACAGCTCCACCAGCTTCCCCAGGCTATGAATGTGCTTGAATGCAAGCACAATGTAAGCACATTATTAAACAGCTCTGAGTCAGGCTTCTGAAAAATCTTTGAAAGAAGTAAGAATCCTTACCAGGGTCTCTGACAATTACAAATGAACCGTCCTCAAGGCATTTGTTGTTTTTTTTTTTTTTTTGCTAGCCTCTTAAATGTTTTGTAGCTGTTTGGGAACTGCAGAAAACAGGATTGTAAAGCTTGCAAAAGTATGGCATGCTTATAATAAATAAGGGAGAAGGAAATGAGACAGAATCCTGTAACACAGCACCTGATCCTCTGAGTAGTTAGGAACACTAGAAGCATGTCATGTGCAGAAGGATCAGAGCTGGATGCTACACAAGGTATATCTGCACAACCTTGGCTGCTATGTGGCCTCCTCTTCATCCAGTAACATGGAGAGTTCCATGGTAAACAGTTAGCTCACAAATTACTATTTACCAACATACCTAAAATCACACACAATGACTTGTGGTGGCAATGTTCTGGACAGAGAATAATATTTGCCTCAGTGGCAGACTCTCAAACTCCTTCAAGTATTTTTATCCCATTTCCATCTACCACAGTAGCTATGCATTATTTAGCTGTCCAGGATTTTTGAACTAAGCTGCTAAAAACAGCTGAGGCATCATCCTGTAAAGAGGAGAGTAAGTGCCAAATCCACAAAATAATGTCTCTAATTGCCACTATCTGTCTAAATCTGAAAAGCTGACATTTATTCAGATGTGTTGCTGAGGCATTTTCTTCACAGTTGGTGAGGTTAAAGAGTGACGTCTTAGGCATGGATGTGCAACCTTTTGGCTTGCCTGGGCTGCAGTGAGTAAAGAGGAAATCTTCTTGTGCCTCATATACTTAGGTCACTCTGAAATAATGCCTCCTATTTACTTTCATGGAAACTACAACAGGTATAATGAACACAGTAACTCTGTTTGATAGAGCAAATTCTCAGCTGCAAAACACTGTTTTTCAATGCAATCACCACCATTAACTATGTTTTTTTCACTGGTCATGAATGAGAACCTGCATGCCATGCTTGTAACAATCTGCACTAGTGGAGGTGACCCACAGTTTTTATCACCGCTGCTGAAACACACCACCCACTGCCAAACTGTGCTCACATCCACTGTTTAATCTCTATCAATACTAAGCAAGTGTCAGTGAATGTCAAGGCATGCAGCTTTTTCCACATGAAGGAATTCAATTCCACACCTTCGTTTCATACCCACTTCCACGTCAGACACCATTCTGTCAGATGGCCGTCCTGCTGCCATCTGTCACACAGCAACGGCATGGAACACAGTACTGATGGGAAGGTTCAACTTCTACTTCCTTACCACCAACATCTGCATCTGACATTGTGGGGCAACGTGATAAAATAAGAGGCATTATTTTTGGAGCATTTTTGATGAAATTTTACTATTTTTGTGCTTCAGCCTTCAAAATAGTTGCTCGCAAATGTATGTACTGCAAGAGAGCAACCGCACGAATAAGGTGTGACTGTGAACTGAGGGGCGTTTCTCTCTATCTAGTAAGAAAGACCTTACAAAAGTCTGATAAAGAGACATGATCAGTTTTTTTCTCTGAATTGAATATATGACTGCAAGTCAATACATTCAATTTGAAAATCTTCCCCCTAGCTGGGGAGCTTCCACAGCTGCAAGGGTGCTTAATGCACTGAGCCATGGAAGAGGAGCACACACTCCCCCGCCACTTTTTGGAAGACAAAGTTCAGCCATTTAGCTGCCAACTCAACTGTGAAACAGCAGTAAGTATTAGAATGAGCAATAGTGGGGAACGAGCATCCTAGCATAACATAAAGCCATGCTCAGCTATACTCATAAGGTCTCTGCTCAGTGGTACCCATTGGACTGGCTAGATTACTCAACCTGGAGCCTTCCTGGTGTCTGTGGGTGGGAGCTGACAGGGGCACTGATGAAGGAGATGGAGTTTATCTTTCTAAGTTTTTAAAAGGCTTCTGACAAAAATTCCAAACAACAAATCCCCAAAAATCCCAGACAACTCTAAAGGGTTGTACAGAAAATAAGCAGCAGCCAAGGAAAGTGCTGGAATGGACCAAAGGCTCAGTTCAAGATAGGAAACCAGGAAGGAGTGAAAAAAGCAATGGAGGGAAGTGACTGAAGCTCTGCAGACATCAGCTGTGGGACCTGCACTCTTCAATGTCATTATAGGTAGCAAGGGGGCAAGTGATGAGCTAACGGTTTCCTAATGAAATGAAGTTATCCAGGACTGTAGGATAATTGATGAAATGACTGAGTAATAAAATGGGGGATGCAGAAGCAAGCGTACTAATATAGAGATGCAGGTGGGAGTACAAGAATCATGCACTACATCCACAACAAATAGGCTCTGGCCCATCTACCACAAGGAATCCTGAGCTCTTCCCAAGCTGCTCCACAGAAAAGGCAACATGTTCAGGAGCAGACAAGAACTCAAATTAACTGCTAACAATTATTAGGAACAAAGCAGAAAACAAAGCAAAAAGTTGTTTCCTACATCCAGGGAGATGTCACTTGTCAGTGCACCCACAGAGCAAGAGATGCATCTCGGGCTAGAAATACACCTTCCCAATCAATTCCACCACGTTGGAAACAGCACCAGATGGACCTCTGGTCAGGCCCCATATGGTGACTGTTTCTGTGCTTGTTGAGGAAATTGCTCTTGGCTTCCTAAGGGGAAAGCTGTGAGTTCCTGTGGGTGGCTGGCAGATAAGGTTATAAGGCTTAGTGCTTAGGTTTGTCTATGCACTTTATCCCAACCTCCTTACTGTGCTAGATCCTGAAGGTCTAAGAGATGGATTTTTTTTTAATTTTTTTTTAAAAGAATACCAATTAATGCATTATAAAGGAAAAACAATGAAGCCTCAGAAACCTTTGTAAATGCAGTTTTTAAATGAGAATATTTGCAAATGACACTGCACATGTGGGTTTTTAGATCACATTTAAGAAACTGTAGAAGTTCAATAGAGTATCTAAATACTTTTACAGATAACAGATAAAAAATAATAGCACTTAGTTTGATGATGGCACAGCATGACAATATTATGATCAATACAAAAAGAACCAAGACAGTAATGGTTATTTCAAAGAGCAAAACCAGAGTATTAAACTATTAGGTCAGAAGGCTTGAGTTTGCTTGAGTTTACAGCATAAATTCCAAGATGAATGGAAGTACCTTTAAATGCTGAACTTTGCCTGAGCACCGATTCAAAGCAAGAGAATTACAAACTGAGTTCAGATTCTTTTTTGCTATTGGAATTTATGATACAAATCACTTAATTACACCAAAAGTCATGTTAGGATAATGTATGCAGAACATTTAGATTTATCTAATCATCTCACCTTAATTTCAACAGGGCAAGAAATTGGCCTGTTGGCCTGCAGTCAAGCCTCTTCACTCCTCATATTACTGGAACATCCATATAACTTATCTAATGCCAAATAATTTATTCTAAAAGGTGCTACTGAATCTTTAAGTACTAATCACTTTTATGGTCTCTTCTATTGCTAATTATAATCATATATTAATTCTTGGTTTATTCCGTGTCAAATGTTATACATAATCACAGAATGACCTGGGTTGGAAGGGACCTCAAGTATCATGAAGCTCCAACCCCCCTGCCTGGCAGGGCCACCAAACTTCCATGTTTACTAGATCAGGTTGCCCAGGGCCCCATCTAACCTGGCCTTGAACACCTCCAGGGATGGGGCACACCTGAGCTTACTAAGAGTTGTAATTAAATAGCAGATCTGCATGTATTTGTTGAGAATACAGTAAATTTTCCTGCTTAGCATATATATTCCTTTCTTCCTCTGTCAAATACTCAGGCAAGACTTTCTGCAAAATCTATATTCTAATTCCTACTAGTGATACAGAGAGAGCTGATAAATTATCAATCTTATACTGCAGCAATTTGGACCGTAATCCATTTAATTCATCCTCAGAGGCAACTGCTTAGAAATTCTATTAAAATTGTGGCATTCAAATGAGCCTCATTAAAACATGATATTCCACTTTAAACATTATAGGATGGGTAGTTCCCCTAAATGTCACCCTTTTCATTATTAAGCAGAATGCATGACTGGAGGCCAGAGTGAAAATGGACAATAGTGGGTGCTTATTACAGTACATTGTATTACTATAATATAGCACCTGGAAACGGACATAAAGAACAACCCTGATTATGAGATACATATTCATGATATTATGGAAAACCATATTTTATCATTATTCTGCATTTCCTTCCTGAATCAAAACTGAAATTGGGAGTTTTGCTATTTATTTGGAAATCAACATCTTTGTGGAAGCAGAACTTTCATTAAAACAAAAATAAGTCATGAGCAAAATGGGATTCTGTGCAAATATGAGCTGAAGGGTATGCAAATTTCATCCTAACCAAAGGTTTAAGTGATGGTTTAAGTGCCTGTTCTGGTAAAAAAAACAAGACTGTGCTCTCCACAGGGAACTGCTCTATTAACTAGTTAGCAGTTTGAGTGCCACATCTTTCCTGAGCAATGGTTTCATTCCAAGGGAATCCAGCTACTTAAACTGACATGAATACTACATTTATATCAGTACATATATACTATTATTATTATTCTATTAAGAGGTAAGTGAATTCATACTGGCATGAATTCAGTCTATGCTGGCTGCAGTTTATAAAAAAATGGGATAATGTTATTTCTCTCCTACATAGCTTTCCAAAATTCTGAGCTGCAGGGTGTTCAGGTACACACAGTTTTATATACAAGAATTTGTCACAGCCCATTTGTCCTTTACACACTGAATTTTAAGTCCAGTTAATTGTTTTCTTAGGAGATAAAGGGTTAATCTGCTCTTGAACTTAAAACATGATGCCTCTTTAGTCCCAACTTAAGAGCACGATACTTGGAGCATCTCTGTCAACTAATAATCAGATATGAGAGTAGACTTGACGTGGATCTGAGTGTGCTCACAACAGTTAAGGCAACATATGCGTAATCATGGAATTCCACACGTAATTTGCTGCTCACTGATCTACCAGAAGAAAGAAGAGGATGCCTCCTCACTTCTCACCAGCAAGTCCAGCCAGGATGGGTCTTTGATAACAAAGCAAGGCTTGGCTAGACTTGTGTTGGCATGAAGAAACTTAGTACAACCCCGAGCAAAAACAATACTACATGCAAAGATCCCAGTTTCTATTTTCTACCTGATAGATACCCTTTCCTCTTTTCAATAACAGAGGTTTTTGTAACCTTCTTTTGTTTTAATCAGCTACAAAAGACATACTTTTTAGAGATAAACACAGCGCCACCCTTGCTGAAAGCTGAACTAGGGAATCTGAGGTGATTCCGTATCCTGATCATATTTCCTCACTCCAGTATTGGAATATGACTGAATTACGGGGCTTGTGAGACTCAGAGGTTTTTCCATCCAAGGAGTTTGTTATTTGGCCAGAAATAGTGATACCGAGCAAAAACTATTACTGTTATTTGAAGAAGAGTCAACACACAACTTTTGTGTAACCAAACAATGCTAGGTTCTGCAAAGAGATTTATGCCTCAGGAAGGATTCTCAAAATTTCAAGACTAGGTTCCTCTGCATTATGACAAATAAGAGCAGATTTAAGTTCCTGGAACAAGGCTGTTAACATCAGAGGTGGTGCCTGGCTTCTCCAGTACACAGTGCCAACACAATTGGTGGGCATCTCTGCCTGAAAGCGAGCCATCTCTGCACTGCTAAGAACACCTTGTTTCCTGTTGCCTTTGATCTAATGCTGCAATGACTGCCAGCAAAACTCAGTGATGATTACAAAGTAAACCTACACTCTTATTGGCCAAATTCCTCCTTCTGCAGGATGCCGTCCAGGTCTGCAGTGGCATCTCATAGTTTATAATTAACGAAGATTAACTGGGCTTCAGATTAAAGGTTGATGGTACTCCAGCCAAGTTGAGAGAACCACTTTAGTAGGGAAGTGAATGTGCTGTGCTCAGTATAATGGGCTAAGACAGCTACAATAGAAGTGATACTACATTTGTGCCCTGTAACTGGGAAATGGCTGGGAAATATCTGTTGAGTGATCATAGAAGTTTATGTCGAACTTCTAGTCTTTTCTGAACTCCAGCTCCCATACTGAAGTGTTTCTATGCTACGTACCCTCCCATCTGCAGTTAGCTCCCATTATGAAAAGAGGGGCAATATTTTCTTCCACGTAAGTTATCAAAACAAGAGGCAACACATGATGTGTACTGGTAACAATTATACTGTTATTTTTAACTAGTTCTTTTCCCACCTTCTTATGGAAGAAATCTATCATTAAATTAGTATTAGATTAGTAAATGCTTATTTTTTGAGATAAGTGCCTAGATGGGTTCAAGATGACTAGGAAATGCACCTTGCTCCATTTAGAGATACATGGATAAAACACAGTGGTCTTTAAATCTGAGATTACCCAATGGTTGCTACTGTTACATTCTGTCACTGTAAATGAACATATTGTTTGTCCATACTGCATACATATCGGCTCATTTCAGCCACCAAAGTAAGGCAGCTTGGATAAATCTTGAATAATTTACTTTCTGCTTCATGATGCATTAAAGCATTAGTTCTAGCATTCGTTCAGTAACATCAGCATTTTACAGTCTTTTTTTATTTCTGTAGCATTTGGGGAGGAGACATACAATGCAGAAGTAATGAGTCACCTCTAAACCTATAGCTCATGATTTTGCACAGGCAAGATGGTATAGAAAACGACGAGTGGGACATGATCAAAGATGAGCTGGCAGGAATCCCCAGTGAGTAAGCCTAGCACAGCTCAGAGAAGCTCATTTTGAGACTGTTTAAAGACTAGGAAAGCACTGCGCCATGTGGGAAGGGTGCCAGGTGTTATGAAACAAGAAACTCCTCACTCCTTTGGAACAAGATCTTGGATATCTGCTCAAATATGCTGTTGTATTAACTGAACACACTGCAATATATAAGAAAAAATGAGCAAAAGTTTACACGGGGTAAAACTAAAGTGCAATTACTACCTATACACGCTTACCACACAGTACATGGATGTGAAAGAGGGTGTCCCTTTTCCATCAGAGGAGTAAGTTACATTGACTTTGCTTTGGGCTTTACCCGGAGCACATACTGACAGGTGCAAGGGAGAAGCAGACATGCTAGAAATTACTACCCCATTAATTCCCATACCTAAATGCAAAGCCTTCCTCTGTTATCACCATTAACTTCATCCCATACACTTAATCTCAACTCCAGCCAGAAGAGAGTGAAAGCTGCTCCTACAGCTGTAGAGTAAGCACAGGGTGGGTTGATGGTCTCTGCCCTTATCACAAATATTCACATCAAAGAATCAGATAGTTTTTTGCCTTCAGTGCAGGAAGATAGGCTGAACAAAAGCAGACATTTTGCAAATTAATTACTCCATGAGGAAGCCAGCACATATTCCTTTCCAAGGCCACTTTGGTGGGGAAGCACAGGCAAACCTGCAACCACGGCTGAACCACTGAATCACCAGCTTGTTTTTTGCTTTCCCACCTCCCTCTTCTAGAATTACACAAGCACTGTATGCTTCTACAAAGTTTATTTCTCGCATAAGAAAAAGGAGATCACTGGGCACAATTCTTGCTCAACAAATACTTACTTCCAGGTGAAACTTTAGTGGGGTACATCTTAGTGCTCAAAGCAAGAAGCAGCACTGTCTGATGGCCAAAACCTGTAGATAACACTAACAGAATGCTGCTAATTGAGCACAGTATTTATGCAGAGATACATTCATGCAGCATTTTAATTTACTTTCTCAAAAGGGGAAGTTTAATTAGGGACAGGCAGAAAATTATTAAGTAAAAGAAGTCCTCTGGCACCCTGACCACATGTGCCTTCATGGGAGCGCCCTCCTGAGGCCAGAACACTAATCTAGGGCTGGGGTCTGTCTTTTCCTGCCTGTTCTGCGACAAGATGAGCTGCTTGTTTTTACATAAGTCGCTTCATTCTGCATTTTCTTGGCTGCCCCATCTACAGAATGAGGATAATTAAAATCATGTAGCTGAAGGAAGCATACTGTCGCACTTGGAGGTTTTTGCTGTGGTTGGGATCTTCAGCTTGCACTTGTTAAAGAAACTAAAAAGATTTATTACCAAAGTGATTACAGTGTTGATACATTTGTGATGAATTCCCTGCAGGCAGGAAATATATTAGAGGCCAAATTTACTTCCCATTTGTACTCGTAACAAGTTTCCTGTAACTCCAGCGATGCAAACAAAGTTACTCCAAATGAGCACGTGTCAGAATCTGGCTCCACTGCAACTAACTTTAGACATACATGTGTAATAACAAAGAGGTATAATTTGCATTGCAAGCAACTTCAAGTATTGCCAGTTCCTTTTCCTGACATTGCAGAGGAAATGTGCTACATGGGGAGGCTGCAATACCATCCTGCTGGGGACAGAAAATAAGGAGCTGTCCATAGGGACTAATTAAGAGGAGGATGGCTTTTCTCAGGTGAGGTGATTGATCATCCTGGACCTTCTCGTGATGGTATCACCTCTCTGGGAAACCCCAAGATGGAAGAGCAGGGATGGAAATCTTTGCCTTCCCATGGAAGGGAAGACAGTCCTACAGGTACATGGAACTTTTCTGTACAAAGATTATGAAAGCAGCCAGTTGGATAGGAACTGGTGATAAAAAACAATCAGCAGCAAGACAGACAAGCACAAGACAGGCACTGAGCCTACACTTCTCCAAATATGAAGTGTGTGCAATGGTGCCAGGCACAGAAAACATACGGTATGGTTACTGCCTGCCTGAGTGATGCGTGGAGATACAGTTGTCTTCAGAAGTGCTAGTGCAGCAGGCTCAGTGCATACTGATTATTCAGTCTCTGAAATGATTTGAAATGGCAGTCACATTCCTGAAGGCGCACAAAGTCCTTATCTTCCTTTTCTTCCTCTACATTCTCCTGCACCACCAGGAGAATATAGGGGGATTGCCAGAAGGCTTTATAGCAATGCATATCAATGAAAAGCTCCCCTTTGCTAACTGTCCTCCAGATAAACATACACCCCATGGTTCTGCCAAGGGTCTGTGAAAGGCTTTGGTGGTAGTTGATAGGGAAGAAAATAAGCGTAACTATGAAGCAGAAGTTGTCTTGCAGCATCGGCTACACCTTTGCAAAGGATATCAGCTACAAAAGAAACCTCACAACTCAAAGCTTTGTCTGACATACAGACTAAGCAAAGAAAGCTGTCCATCATATGCCCACCGTCTTACTGGAGTCTATGGCTACATCCTGGCTTTTTCATATGGCTCTAAGCACCAGGTGGCAAAATTAGCCAGTATTAGTCTGAAAGAAAATGTTGTTGGTTGATCTGGAATGAGAACCTCTCAAACAGTTCCAGTCAGTTTCATTAAAAGGAAATAAACAGCAAAGAAAACCCTTACCTGCTTCTATACAACCTCTGGTTTCTATGATAAACCATCAAACCAATTTAGATTTTGCCTTCAGTGGTAACAAAAGAAGAATCTAAACTAAGGAAGGAAAAGCCCAACTAGGTCAACAAAGTCCCTGGTGGGTGGTGATATGGTATCAGAGAGCTGATGTGCACAGCGGACATGGACATGCTTGAAAAGATTCAATTCTGCAGCACTGGGAAAGGCTGCTCTGCTTCTGTGTCTATATAAGGTAGGTAGTAAACTGTATTTGAACTGGTAGAAAAGAAGGATGACCCACATTTCAAAGCTAGAACCTAGTGGGTTATTATTATTTATGATTCATAAAGCTTGTGCAGTGCACCAAGAGAAAGGAAGCCATGCTTTCAGCTCAGAGGACCCTCCAATACAAATCTTGGGAGCAAAACTGCTGGGCACCAGGAGCTAACTGCAAGGGCTCTTAAAAATTATAGTTACAATGTAATGAAAATCAGACTTCTCCTTTCAGTCAGAAAATTTAGATCCATTCCCCTGCCTTTATACTAGGAGATTTTTATGCTGGAGAATGCAACAGCTACATTATCCATGACCCAAAATCACAGCCTTCAGGTATTCCTGATATTTCACTTTTCTTGCAGAATTTAGCTCCTTCCCCCCATCATCTTGGGCATTTTTGCATTTTCATACTTTCTTCTCCACAGACAAATCATTACAAATTGTCTTTTCCCTTTAGTTTTTCAAGACCATTTCCCCCCCCCCCTTCCTTGTGATCTTTCCATGGAATCTCACAGTCACATTTTACCCCATACTGCTATTTTCTGTTTGGATTCCTTCTCCCCCTTCTATGCCACCTCTTGCATGTCCCCATCTGCTTCTCCTCCCTCCATTCCTTTCAGCCAACCGTTTTCTCACTCTGACTTCATTCTCCCAGCCAGCTCCCACATCCCCCCATGGGTCCCCCAAACCTGTTTGCTTTCCCTTCAGGAACCGAGCCCCACATCCACCCCTCAGGTGAACTCCTCTTTACCCACACCTCCGAGTTCCTCCACTTACCCTGGTCTATCTTACCTCTCTACCCTCACTCACACCCCTTGCCTTGCTCTGGACATAGTCTACAGCTGTCTACATCAAACCAGAGGCCTCCCACTCGCTATGCCCAGAGCTTCGGGGCACGCTGGGCAGCCCTCCTGAGTACGCCCAGCTTCTTTAAAGGTCCTGGAAGCCTCCGGAGGTCCCACGGTCCCTGAGACGAGCCCTCCCTGCTGCTGGGCTTGCAATGGCCATCCGGGCCATAGAGCCCCAGCTGCTCCCCAGTGCGTGCCGGTGGGACCACCCCAGGAGAACACAGATGCCTGGACGAGGTTCTCGGAGGGGGCACTGCCCGAGGCTGTGACCCCGACCCTCCCGTGGAGTCAGCGCTCTCCAGCACTACCGCTCTCTCCCTCCTCCCCTCCCGTCGGTTCCCACCGGCAGGTGCTGCTCTGGGCTCGGGACCCGTTCCCGACGCCCTGGGTTCCGACGGCACGCGGGGGAGGAAAGAGCCGTGGCCGCGTTGGAGCGGATCAGCCATCACCCGTCCGCCCACCTGTCCCCCCCGCGACGCGAACCCCGCGCCCCGACCCCGTCCGGCGGCGTTACCTTCCACTTTGGTGAGGGTGAGCACGGGGCTGTTGCAGGCGCTGAGTGGGGCCACCCTGGCCGAGTGCTTCTTCATGGCGAGCCCGTCGCCGGCGGCAGCTCCCCGCCGCCCCGCGCCTACATCCTGGCGCCGCCGGAGCCCTCCTGGGCGGCGCTCCCGGCACGGCCCCGCGGCTGCCCGCCGGCTCCCGGCCCGCCGCCCTCTGCCGCAGCACCGGGCGGCGGCGGCAGCGGGGGCTGGGGCTGGGGCTCGCCCGCCCGCTGCCGCTCGGGGCTGCTGCAAACCACACGTCACGGCGCGGCGCGCTACCCCCGGCGCTCCCGGGGCCGCCCCCGGGTCGAGGGAGGGGGGAGGGCGAGGGGCGCGGCGAAGCCCCCGGCGGAGCGCGGCTGTGTCCGGGCGCACTGCGGCTGTGGACGGCGGTCCCGCAGCGGCCCGGCTCCTCGCTTCGGGGCGCCGTTCAATCCTACCTCCGGAGAAACCTCCGAACCGCTTTTATTTGCCCGTATTTCATCCCTCCCGCATCTTCCTTCAGAACCAAGCGCGGTCCCTATCCTGTGCCGATTTCCACCATTCTTTTCACCGCTGTTTCTGTTGGATGAGCGAGCTCGGAATTAATCACGGCCATCAAGATGAGAGCGTATCGCTGATTTACCAATAATATTCCCGCACTTACAGCAGCACGCTCTGCAGCACTCTTAGCACAGCTTACTAACTTCTGGAAGCATTAAAAATGCTTCAGTACCTCCACACAAATTAAATAAAACAGGAGATTTCACAACTGGATGGTGCTCAGGTGTAGCAGGTTGTTATGTGATGTTTTTTGTTCCATCACCAGAAATTATTTTCAGATGCTCTCAGTTATGATATATACTACCAATTTGCGGTAGATTTCCCCTTCTGAAAGAGTAGCTGGTATTAATTAGCGGGACTTAATGCAAGTCGATCCAGGAGGCTACACAACCTAATGAATGAATATGAAACATATAAAACAATCATCGAGCTCTAAGCCAAGAGTCAGATTTTGCAAGATGCTGAGCACTGTTGACTCCTAGGGAGTGCTGCTATGAATATGAAAACACTCAACACATCTGCTAGTTTCAAACAGGAGATGTATCAGCAGACCAAGATGCAAATACTCTACAGATCTCAAGACTTGGTCAAATTAAAATGTGAATACTTCGCAAACAAGACAGGGCAGCCATCAATGCTCCTCAAACATTCCAAAGTATTTGTTAATTATACAAATATTTGCTCCAGAAAAGCAGCCCTGGCGGGCTGGTTAGCAAACTGTGGGAAAACACCACCATCCTCCTGCAGGCTTAGCTCTATTTAGGATCTATGGCTTCCTTGGGGAATCACATCCAGGCTGTTGGCCTGTAAAGTTCTCATCTGTTGACCTGCAGGCAGATGGAGCCAAGGGGTTAAAACTCTAAATGTCATAGACTTTATGGCAACTTGTCTCCCTTGGCAGGCTTGAGCTCCACTGGCTTAGGTTGTGCTGGTGGTCAGGTGCACTGTTGGTAGACACTGTGGGGCAGTCAAGAAGTATCTTAGCCTCTCATACTGCTGTTGCTATCATCATCTTCTTCCTCTCCCAACAACTTGCATAACCACAGCACTCAGGATTCTTCTCCTCAGTATTTATCTTCATCTTCCCAGAGAAACTTTCAAAGGCACCATGAACAACAAGTAGCCAGCTGGCACTAGTTTTAGATTGGGAATAGGACCTGATAACTTCTTTGCTGGCTTTTGGACTTCATTTGCCCAGTGCATGTCAGGTGTAGATACTTAGGGCTCATGTAGTTTGATAGAGCTGTGTTTGACCCTGATCTCACAGCATTTCACCTCCACCTGTCTCTGATTACTCTTGTTGCCCTTGCAGGTGTAAATGCAACCAGAGATCCATGCTAGGCCCCCATTTTTCTCTGCATGTGAAAAAATGAGCCTCATACCACAGTAACAAAAAGCTGTGTTTATTTAATGTGGAATAGCATGCCTGAGGACTGTATTCCAAGGGCTCTAGAAGTGAGAGCTGTGCTTGGCAGCACACTTGCTACTTTCTGTAACTCAGACCATGGTGCAACCTTCCCATGTCCCTATGCCTTAACATATTTGTTGCTAGATTGCATTTAATTTATAGTAGGCATCTTACAGTACAAGCAATGCAAAGCTGATGTACTTGGTAACATTACAAGTTGAGTTTGTGGCTTTTTTTTCCCCCTTGCAAAGTCTCTCTGGTGTTCAAGAGGCAACAGAGGAGAAGCTGGTGAACATCTGGGTTGCAGACAGCTTACAAATGTGGAGAAGAAACACTCAGAGCTTGAAAACTAGAGAAAGCAGACCTTTGCTTCTGATACGGGCAAGGACACTTCATGTGAATAAAGCAAGGTCAGAAGAAAAATCTGGGATGGGCTACTTGGAATTTGCTCAGGCAGGCTTCTGTGTGAAGAAGGTTTATGGAGCTGCTCTTGCTGCTTCAGTTACCCTCAAGTTTAGATTAAGAATGATGTTCAGTTATTTTCTTTAATAGATAAACACGTGAACGAAGATGCTAACAAATTATCATGCTGCCTTTAAGTTTGTGGATTATAACTTCTTTTTAACGTAGAAAAGTACATTTGGGGCAAAAATGGATTCCCTTAGTTATGCCTGCTGTAATCTTTGATTTTAATCCTATTAGCAAATTTGATTAACCAAC
Organism: Coturnix japonica; assembly: GCF_054131305.1. NCBI lineage: Eukaryota > Metazoa > Chordata > Aves > Galliformes > Phasianidae > Coturnix > Coturnix japonica. The sequence goes on from NC_140665.1 coordinate 37,538,986, forward strand.
ATGAAAAAGGTGTACAGTTGGTATTTTTCCAGTTCAGACATTTTCCTATTTAGTGTACTCATTAAGAGGACATTTATTAACTTAAGTGCTTGCCTTACCATAGAGGGCAATCACTGTTGTGCTTAGCAACCCTAAAGGAAATGGAGTGAGGTCTTGCACTTGTGTAGCCAATTTCATAACAGGCTCCAGCTCACGCCAAAAGGAATCAATCTGCCAGGAGCCAAATACACGCTTGAATATTAGCTAGAAACCTAAACTGCCCACAGTCTGTCCAGCAACAGACCGTCCTTTCCTCTCATTTATTTGCAGTGATTTGTTGAATATTCTCCACAAACAACTGTTAGCCTGTTTGTGAGGAGCTACGTTTATTTGAACACATTGTTAGTTTTTTCTGGCTACTGCCTAACAACTTTTAATCTGTTTCATTTTCCTCCTAAAAAAAACCACACGTCAAACATGCTTTTCCAACACAAATAACAGCTATTTTGGAAGTGACATTTGCTGTCCAGATCTCATTTTGAAATATGCATTTACAGTGTGCTGTCTGGTGACCAGCCACCAGCGTTGTTTGCACGCCGTCTGCATTTACAGCCACCATCCTCTCAAAACAAATTCACATTCTTGTCAACTTCAGATACACTTCTTTCTCCACAATATACACCCAGATGCAGGGATGATGTCTTCCAAATCTTCCCTGTTCCTAAACAGGGCAGTTACTTAGGTATGATGCCTTGAATTCATAGAACAAGACACTGGAGGAAAGAAAGAATAAGACCTGACTGGCTAGAGATGCTCACCAGGCCTCACTGAACAGAGACTGCTGTAGTCATTGCTATTCCTGAGTGCTTTTTCTTCAAATCTGATCAGACCAACAGCACTACAGATAGCAGTCAAACTGCAGTTGCTCTCAAATGCTGCAGATTGTACCTACGCTCATAGAGACAGCAGTTCTTAGACGTGGATGTGAAGTCCTGGTGAGAATATCTTCCTCATGTTTATTTTAACCTTCTGTTTATAACTGCTGTAAGCACTACAGGAGGAGACAGCACTGATTAATTTTATTTCCAAATCTCTTAAAATATTAACTGTTTCCAACGCTTACTGAGAAACTCTCAGAGATGTGTGTACAAGAAGGGCCATAAGATTCCCATCCAGCTCCTCCAGCTGGCGGGCTCTGCACTTTTGCTTTTGTACAGGTGCAGTTTAGCTGGAATGTCCCCTTTTGGACCACGTGGTTCAGAAACAACCCATCATGTGGCAACTGATTTTTTTTGCAAGTCCATATAGTCCCTTCAAATTTTGCCTTTAAGAGCAGTGACCTACAATTTATACAGTGATCAGACCATTTATATATACGGTATTTCTTGGTGTTAGCTGTGGGAACACCGAGGAAACTGGGGGGGAGTCAAACATTAAAATGTTTCAAATGCCTGTTTGCCTTCTTAAAGTGTGTCATTCTGAAAACAGCAGCAGGATCTAACAGTTCTGTCTGGTAGAAGCTGCTCCTGACAACTCCAACAACCCTTTTTCCGCCTCTTGTCACTTTTTGGCCATTTCAAATGCTGATTCCCAAAGCTAGCAGTTCCCTGTGTAGTTTTGTCTGGAGACAAGAAAGAAATGCTCTCATGTCTTAACAACTTGGCATTTTTTCTAATGAGTTTTCTGGGCTTATCAGACAATTACTTTTTTCCCAGCCACATCTGATGCTGCCTTACTATGAGACCTTTATAACCCCAAATCATACAAAATAAATCATTATACCATCAATATCAACACAATTCAGTAACAACAATTTCTTAGCCTTCTCATTATCTAAGATACATGCAGCATTACAAATAACTGAGCATCGCCTCTGCATTCTTCCGTGTAAAGCACTGGATGTGAAGTGCATTTAAATGCAGTTGTGCATAATTTCTACCATTAGAAACAACTGTAAGCTGTGCCAAACCTCAACTGCAGTGACATCCCAGATCAGGAGGTGCTGGCTCCTCTAGTAAAGATGCCAAAGCCAGGAGACAATGTTTGGCCGTGCTTCACGCTTCTAGCATTGTGAAAAAATGAGCTTAAAAATTGGAATTTGGAATATATGAAAATAGAATTTTAAAACCTGTTGGAAAAACACTTGGGAAAAGAAAAAGAAAAAAAATAAGATCAATCAGTGAGGCACTTGTGTCCTCAAATAAAAGGTTAAGAACAGATGGAGCTTATGCTTCCTGTCTCAAATAAGCAGAGACCATGAGACCTGAAGGCAGAATCACATCTGTTTCTCCTCCTTACCTGAATACTTACAGAACTTTGCATTACCTCCCCAAGCAGTATTAGGCAGGAAAAGAACAAAAAATGGCCACCCCAAGATAATTCAGAGAAAGCCCTTCTGACCAAATGTGTTCCATATTTTGACTCACCTTCTTTATGGACAGCGCTCTGGAGTGAAATTCATAGACTCTATGTTAAATGTAAGTTTTACTACCAGCTTCTGGAAACAAAGGTTAGGCACTATGTAAGTGCTCCCAGCGGTCTTTGGACTGGAGGGAGTTTCAGCCTACAGAAATAAATTGTCAGCTGTCTGCTAGGCAGAAAATGGCTGCCACTGTAAAATCCAAATATGCCTAAGAGCCAACAGGTCCATTGTTGCCCTTCTAGCAGGAAAATTGATTTTAAAAACTTTAAGACTTTTTGTTGCCCTTCTCCTCTGTATACTCTGCACCTCTTCTTTCTTGTGACTTTTTATTTAACTTTGTTATTTTCCTTTGTCTTTCCCTAAGACAAGGCTGAAAAATACAGCTATAGACACAACCTCTTCCTAGATTTTCTGCCTATTCTCACAAGGCTCCAACGCAAGATTCTGCAGAGCAGCAAGTCACCTCTGTAGAAGTAACAGGTTAATTTTCCTGTGGCTTTTATGTGATATTTTAAGTAAGTAGCTGGGCTGATTGCCCTCAGAGAGACCATTCAGTTTGGCACACTGAGTACCTGCTTCAAGAGTAGATTTTATTTAAAAGACATTATACAAGGTGAAACTTTTAGCACCAAGTGCCTTGTAATTATGTCCTCCCTACCCTGCAGTCATAATCACTCCAGTTTTCCACTCCTGGAGAGGCTATGTGCTTCCTCCTGAGCCCACTGGCTACCTCTGTCTCTCTGGGAGAACTTCTCTTCCTTCTTTCAACTACTGCTAAGAAAGACATGGAAACAGCTGGGCCCCAAATACAATATGACAAAGCAATATAAGCCTGTTTCCTTGAAAAATAACTGCCCCAAGATTCTGGGAAATGAGAGAGAATGCTGGAGTGGGAATGTTTGCTCTAGGTACTATAAAATAGAAAATCACCTCCTGGTATGCGTTGAAAGTAGTGGTATCAGGATTCTCCATTTCTCCTACTCCATTTCTGTCTCTGCTGCTACCACTACACAAAGCATGACTTAGTTACATTCCTCCCATGAGTATCATGGGATACAACTTAGCTACCTCCTTAATATGTTCTTGAGATCTTATGATGAGAAGTTCTAAGCCAAGCATCACTGTTATTAAACTCTCAGAGCATACATAACAACATCAGTATTTATAATTTATCACTTTTTCCTAATAAAGAGAATGAATTTATTAGTAGTGTAGAGGGTGAATCTATTGTTACTGCAGTTTATCACTAGTGCAAGAATAATTAAAACCTTCAAGGTGTACACTAAATCTGAGTTTAGCACATTCATTTCCCCCCACCACTCCAGAGCTGTTCTCTGTTTTCAGTTGGGACTACGCTATGGCACACAAATTTACAACAGTTATCTGCTTGTCCACTCACCCACCAGCACAAGGTATTTGTGGTGCTCGCGGAGGTACTGAATGATGCACAACTTTTATCCTTTATCAGCTTGATTCTGGACAGCCTTTACAAGTTTGCAATTTACATATTGCTGCAAAACGCCGATTTCCACAACCTTCCTTGGGACAGAAATGTCCCATTGGTGGATAATACCTGTTTTTCTCTTGTGAAAGGAGAAGAAAGCAAGTGTAATATTTCCTTGATGTCTTTTGCTAGCCAGTAATTGCTCAATCTGTGTAGATATTGTTAAAGCAAGCACAACTTTATAAAAATGCTGGAGTTGATATTTAAAATGTAGCGCTTATGCAACAACAGCTATAAACGTTGAAGAGATGTCATTCTATGCTACAAGCCTTGTATTTTACACAATAACAGGACAGCTCTTCATGAAAACCTGCTGCTGCTTATCATTAATCCCTCAACTTCTAGAATGGATTTAGTTAATACTTTTAGGGAATGAATCTGGATCATTAATTAACAGTACTAAGGATATGTGTAATAAGATTATGCACGTGGTCCTACATTCCCACCACTCACTTGATTTTCTTTTGAACTAATGAGAGCTTTGCCATTGGCTTCAATGCACTCAACACTGGAACTGTCGCTTCTGATAAAACAGTAATAATGAAACAGCTAAAGAGGAATACTGAAAAGTAGACAAAATTATTAGCTGATAGATGAGAAGGATCAGGGTCACTATATACTATGAGATCATAGGAACGGTAAAAGAGGGCAGAAGTAGAAATAACAAAGATTGAGAAAAGAGGACTACCAAAGACAAGATAAGGCAAAGGCAGGTGGGCAACAGTTTGGATAAGCATTAGGAGAAAAATACCAAGCAGTTTGGAACCAGAAATGAGAAGAACAATGATCTAGTTCAGAACAAAAAAAACAAAGCACCTGCATTGTGAGGAAAGACTATGTGAGCTTAGAATGGAGCAAGGGAATTCAGAATTCATCCTGTTCCTTTCAGCTGGAGGAAATTACAAGCTACCAAAAGCACATATGTCTATTACACAGAGACTTCTTGTCTTACAACGTGTTGTTTACTGTTAACATGCACCCTTGTGCAAAGAGACTTCCAACTCGCTCACTGGAGAACAAAAATCCAGCTGATTTGTACCTTTCATAAAGCAAATGCACCTGCCTGATATGGCCACAGATTGGATGACATATCAGAGAGTAGGAAGAAGACAGGCACTTCCACATCTGCTTTCAGTGTCATCTGCAGTAGGATGAGAGGCTCTGATCTTTGCAAAGAACTGGACAGATGCCTGAGTGACAGAAGGACAAGGTAACTGAGAGTGAAAGAAGGTGATGTACCTACCCATCTCCCTCTAGGTGGCATGAACCTGCATTAGGCAGGCTCCAGCCTCTGCAGTGATGGCAGAATCATTCCCCTGAGATCTGGAGCAATGAAACCTTCCCCCAGGGGTAGCTGTGCTTTTCTTTGCTCTCCCCCTCCCTGCAGATTCAGGTCTCAATCTCCAGTTAAATTTCCACTGAGCTGCGAAGCAGATTTAATGCTTTAGGAAAGCAGATTTAATGCCCTGCATATTATTTCCAACAATGCTTCCTCAAGTGTATATAAAACATTATTATAATTCCATCCTAGGGTTCTGTTGATATTAACAAATCACTTGAATTTTGCTGTAAGTAATTAAAATTACAAGTAGTTTTTATCGTAGTAAAAGGCAGGAGGCAAAAGTGGCTAGGGTCTTATTATTCAGATACATGTAATAATTCAGGCAGCACTATATATTTCCTCAATCACTTTTCCTACAACATATTGAAGCCTTCAGCAATGCAACATACAATTCCTCAAAGCTTTGAAACATAAATCTAGGTTCCATAGCACCTTGTGGAAATATACAGCAAAAATACCACGCCATATTTTTTTTCTGATTAACTAGGTATTAAATACTTTGCATATACACAAAATGTTAAACAAACTAAGCATTGCTTATGGAGACTTAAAGGTTTAAATGGAGTAAGGCCCTCTGACTCTTTCAGACATATCCAGGTGTAAGCCAGCACTCCATCAGCAGTAAATATAAGATTCACTGTTTGGCCAATCTTTTCCCCTGAAATGGCATTTTTCCAGGATCAATTCTGAAGAGAGGATTAAAACAGCAACAACAATAAGCATAAAGAAGGGAAAATCAGTAAACAAATGCATTCCTAGGAGACAATAATGACTCTCAAGACTATTAACTGAAGCCTCTAATCACCATACAGGGCACAACTACTGCATTTAAAGGAACTTTATGAACCCTACTAAATGTATATATATATATAGAGAGAGAGAGGGACTCCCCAGGGCAAAAGATTATATGTGGGAATTGACAAGGTTTTTCTTGGTCTCATCTTTCCATAGAAAAGCTTATCTTGTGCTCCTTTCCAGACTGTTTGCATGAACAGGGAAGGTTACAAAAAGGACTGCATGAGGCAGATGAAAGATTTACACAGCTTTAAATCTACAAGGAGCTAATGCCATTGCAAGACTAAGCTTGAGATAAGCTGTTGACAGTCAAGCAGGGGAAAGATGCTTGGTTTTGTTAACCAGGAATTCAGAATAGGTTTTGTCATTCTAACATTTAAGAGCTACTCATATAAAAACTGTGCAAAATAAGGTCAGTGAAGACACAGCTGTGGGACACCTTTTCTGAATGATACTTTCGTGTGTGTGAAAGGGCATCAGCTGAAGATAGCTACTCAAAGATATTCAGAAGAATACAGAACCTATTAGTGCAATATTAAGACTTTGGAAAGGAAGGACTAACTTGATGAACTCTCAGCATGCAAGCTAGCTCATCTATGTCTGCAGAAGCTCATTCCAAAAGATATTCCCAGATAGCCTGCATCCATTTCATTACTTAAAGAGTACAAAGAATTACTTAAAAATTAGTTTAAAAAATATTTTAAACTTCTGTTGTCTAGACAGGACTGAGATGTGAATCCCATAGGCCAGTCTCCTTCCCTTAAGTGAGAAAGTACTACAGAGAAATTTCCCCAACTACAACTCTTCTAATACATTTACATGAAATGCCATCCTTAATTCCTGTATTTCAGTATACATAAAACAGAAATAATAATACTCACCACTTCATCTAAGTTAATGTTAAATATTTTTAAAAGTTCTGACCCACTCTCCCTCCTCTGGAAGCATATAATATGTACAGAGATAAGAAAATAAGCTGTTTGCACTTGATTCAATCTATACCACCTACATTACACTTCACCCAATTTAACTGCCAGTTAACGTTTTTAATGCTGTCTAAATCCTAAGCAGTAGGAGGATTATTGGTTTAAGTCCTTTTGCTTATAAAGCAGCCTTCTTTATCTTGCAGAGGATCATACACCTGCTCAAGCAGATATTATTTCTCAGTGAAGACAACTCCTAGACAATAACATGTTATCTGATCATTACAAATGCATTAATACTGAGCCAGCAGGTACATTTTTTAAACCTCATTTCCTTCTTGTCACCTCCAAGATTTATCAAACACAATTTCGTCATATTTTATCACTAACCAGGAAGAATCTATTTCAGGATTCACCTTTAAGCAATGGTGTCATCCTCCTATCACATGCTCTAATCATTAAATGCCCCCAGAATTAGTAGTTGGTAGTATGTAGTCAGTGAAAAAGACTTGACCTTGGGGTGGGTATTCTGTTCACACTTATCAATTCTTTCCAGGGTCACTGTATGCAAAGTGGGAAAAAACAAATTAGAAAATGTATATTCTGTTTCACAGTGATTTTTACCACTCTTATTATTGTTTTCTTTTCCTTTTGTTTGTTTGTTTCTGACATAATGTCCTGAAAAGAGTTATTAACTGAAGACGTACCATGTCTTCCTGCATTACCCTTCTCTGGACATGCTCCAGAGTTTCAATGTCTTTCTTGTAGCGAGAGGTTCAAAACTACACACAGTACTCGAAGTGTAGCTCACCAGTGCTGAGTACAGAGGGACAATTACTTCTCTGCTCCTGCTGGCAACACTATTCCTGACACAGGCCAGGATGCCATTGGCCTTCTTGGCAACCTGGGCACACTGCTGGCTGATGTTCAGCTGAGTGTCAACCAATACTCCCAGGTTCTCTTCTCCTACACAGTCTTCCCATGCCTGTAGCGCTGCCTTGGGTTGTTATGACCAAAGTGAAGGACCCAGCACTTAGTCTTGTTGAACTTCATCCCATTGGCCTTAGACCAGAAATCCATCCTGCCTTGATATTAAACTTGGGGTGAAAGTTGCTGAACAGCAAACAGAAATCATTACTACTTCTCTGTCACTTAAATACTAACATTCTGAAATTCTCCTGTCTGCCTGTACAACATATAATGGAATACTGGCGAGAAGGTTCAACCTCTACTGCCATACTACCAATATCCGCATCTGACAGAGGCACTATTTTGGAGGAGAATTTATTGTTACAGGTTATTATGCTACTAAACTGTGGAACCAGGAAGATGCAGTGAGATGTTCTTTTAAATTTGGTTGTCTGACAATATTTGTCCTGCCAATAAATCTGACAAAAGTTAGGGAAAGAAAAGAAGGGACTAAAAAATACTAACTCACTTTCTAATGCTTTTCATCCCATATTCCTGACAGCCAACAATGTATCTTATAAGTGTACTTGCAAGACCAAGACACTATAAAGGCAATGCCTTTCATAATATGCAAATTGAATTTTCTTACAAAAATGTTCACATTACAAATCATTGTGTCTCTGGGACAGAAAGAGACTGCAAGGTGATCAGCAACTGTAATACTGTTGTTTTGATTTGGGAAGAGGCTTTGCACAGACCAAACTAGACAGGCCTGAACAATCCTACAAGCACATACACTACACTGATATTTATGTCTTGATCACATTAGCAGTCAAGCCAGGCAAATACATTTCCCTAAATTGTTGATTAAGAAAGTGGAGGTCCTAGAATTGCTTTGACATATCATTTGTACACATTGCCATCCTGACAACGGCTTAAGTATGAGAGAGAATCTTCATTATAGACATTTGTGTGTGTAGAGCCCAGAATAATCTACAGTGCAGCACCCTTGATCTGATTAGCCTTTGTTATAGTAAGAGAGGTCTCAGAAAAAAAGGCTTAGATCACAGCTAGATAATATTTATCTTTAGTTTAATCTTCTTTTTTGTAACTGTTTTCAAGTTTGTGATCAAGAATGTAGCCTATTGCTTTGATTGAGAATATCTATTTTCATTTATTTTATGTTGTTAAATCCCACAAGACAAATACATTACTTTCTCAAATGCAAAGGATTCAGAGAGAGCAGTAGTGCAGCTGAACTCTGGAAACTACGACATGGCTCCATCTTCTCAATGACAGCAGATGTGGAAAGTGCTCAGTGATGTGGATGACCTGATGCATGTAGAAAATGGTGGAAATAAATTATAAAGTATCTGCATGGGAGCCTTACACTGCCTGTAGATAATCTGTGATAGAACACGAGCATCCCCTGGCTCTCCAGGCTAAGGATGAGTACATCAACACCAGCCCTTTGCAGGCCTTCATATGAGCAACAAATTTATACTGCATATGTATCTTTTGCTATCCAGCTGTAGGCTTACCCCTACACTGATAAAGTAGTGCATTGCATATTCAGTACAATATTGAGATGCCACCAAGCCTCACTCAGCCACCCCAGGTAAACTCACTGAAAGATTTAAGACTGATTTTAGGTCGAATTTGTGAGTACTTCTCTCAGCTGCTTTTATTGATATACTCAAAGGATTTTAGTGGAAACAAGATTATGGAAGCTCTGCTTTCTGTATTGCTATTACTTAAGGTGACCTGATCAGCACTCAAAACAGTTAGGTTTGACGTTGAAATGCTGACAATGTTTGCACAGTTTGTCACTACGTTTGACAAACATCAAAATCTGCTAAAGTACAAATGAGAAATCACTTAGAAATCCAATAAATAGTAAAAAAAGACCACAAAAAAACAATGGGAAAGGAATGAAAGTGAATGGTGTACAGTAAGAAGAGAAAGCATTAGCAGCTGCGTTAGTATTAAATAGATTCACTAAAAATCTTATGATTGCATCTCAATATTGTACTGCAGCCTTGGGAATGTGGGAGATTTTCAGTGAAGGATGAAAAGCAGAGCAAGGGATTAAAGTACGTGGGCTTGTCTCATCTTTGAACAGCTGTCTGACACCTGATCTTCAGATACAGTACAGATATAGGAACAATATTAAAAAACCGTGTAGGTCTTCAGAACATCACATTTATAACTTGCACATACATCACAAAGTATACTGCAAAAAACTCTGTACTAAAGCACTTCATAGAAAACTCAGCATTGTCTTGCAGAACTGAAGGACAAGAGGGAAAAATGTTAATTTATTTAAGTAATTCCAGTGATACAACATTTCGTTTTATTTGTTTCTTCATGATGTCCTTGCATTTGTACATAATTGGTGCATTATGCTTAACAAATAAGAGAAGATCCTACTGAAACTTATTTTGGACTGTCGAAGTAACTGATTTTGCATATAATATATGGCCAATCTAGAATATTTCTCTTTGGCTTGATCTTCATCAGAAAAACAATAAAAATTGCTGCCCTGCCTTTCCAAAAAGGTCTTTGCCAAAGCACTAGAATTAGATTTTAAGTCACCAAAATGCATTACATGCTCACATAAAGCATGATAGGACTTTTCTCCCTTATCCAGCCCTTTGTCTGGTGGTTGCAATCACTTGGAGATTGCTTTGATTTGGCTCTCTCAGTTGTGCCTTTCAGAGATGAGACAAGTAATTCTGCTTGCAGTACTATGAAGCACACTTGACATTTGCTGCCAGGAAGTGTGGCTGTTGTTCATGTCGAGCCACCTAAGCAGAGACTGTAATGGGGGTGAGTCTGTGACAAAAGTGGGGTCAGGACGGTGCATGGAAAGAGCACTGCTAACTGTACAGATGTACACTGTGTGTGCAGTCTTTCAATAACCCAAAAAGAAACAGAAAGCTGTGAGATTGTTAGGACATCCAAAAGGAACATTTCGTATACGTGACTTACATGTTTACAGTCCTAGAAATGTAGTTACCATCAGTAACTAGCAGAGATATTATTACACAAAAATGCAAAGAACATTCAAGCTGAAAGGAGCGTGCTAATTAAGAAACACAGCAGGATCATAAAACAGAGGTACCTGGGGAGGAAGAAAAGCCCCACCAGCTATATTTGCATTTTTTAATTTCAGAGCTTGCTGTCAGAGAAGAATGAAAAATGCTGCCTCACCACAGGCATTCTCACCAAAGCACAAATTTACCTGTTGCTGGGCAGCAGGACTGAGACGGCAGGCAGGAAAGGAGAATCTATCCTAAGCAGTGGAATAGAGTAGATTCCAACTAAATCAAATCAGAGTGGCAAGCTAAGTTGCCTCTTCTGCTTGGCAGTTTTAGAGAGCCACTCCACAGTCAGGGGTTTGTTGCTAAAAGGAAATGTTGGCTACTACTGCCAAGCTCTTACTCAGAGCTTCAGCTGCCATGCAGAAATGCTAGGGGCTGCTGTTTTCTGGTTTGCTTTCCCTCCTCACCATCCATAGTATTATCCTTACAAGAATAAATGCCTTGTCTGTGTTCTAGACTAATACTTGAAACAGATCTGGGACAAACCAAGGCCCCTTGCTTCTTTTACTTCCAAGGTGGCTAAGAATCCAAACCAAGTGGTGATGCAGGACCTCTTCCTCATCAGCCTCCCTGTGCCTGTAGCCTGGAATCTGTATGGGTGTCCACAGGGGGTTGCTTATAGCCAGGTGTTAAGTCTCAGGGAAAAATTAGCCCTGCTTTTGTTATCCAATGCTCTGCAGGCTAAGATAAGCAAGGTAGACATCACTTAGCACCTTGGCTGGCCCTCAAGTCAAAATCTTTGCATGGAAATTTACATGTATTCCAACAATCTGCCAAAGGTGACAGACTTGTAGAGCTGGAGGATGAATGAGTAACTTTTTCCTTGCAAGGACAGACAGAAGCAGAGTTTTGTTTTTCAAGACTATTACAGTGTTCATCAATTAGTTTGCAAGTAAGCTACAAGGCAGCAAAAGGTAAAAACAATTGCTGACAGTATTTAAAACAGATACTAAAGTAAAGTGTAAAGTGGGACCTGGGTTTTAGTTGTTCTGAAGAGTTGTTAGCATAGGAAAAATACCTCTCTGCTGCCTCCCAAGAAAGTATTTTCTTGTAGTATGATGCAAAACTAACCAGCATCAATGGAAAAAACTCTTGGGTGAGATCTGCGTCTGCACTGGAGAGGAGATGAAACATATTTGTCACAGGAGAAAGGATTTCATCCAATCAACATTCAGTGAGCACTTCAGACATACCTTCCTTCTCCTCCCACCTTTTTACTTAGCCATCTCTAGGACACCATCGGTAGCTCATACTGAAGATCTTTTTCACAAGAGCTGCTATAGTAGGTAGACACCTGCAATATGGTACTGGGAAGCTTTCTCTTAAGATGCCACACCAAACCAGGTGTCAACAATCCAGCTTAAGTGACTAATAGAACTGATAATATTTTCGCCTTCTTCTGCAGTGAGCCCCTAAAAGGCACATGATCACAAACCAAATTCTGGTTTTAGAAATGAGTGCACCTGACTCTTAAATTCAGTGGCACTTGGGTGCAGATATCTCAAGCCCTCCATGCTTGGTAAGTGTCCTTGGTTTTGTTCCCTGTCTCCAGGCCGTGGCACAGTGCAGAGCCCAGAATTCAAATCCATCTCTAACTTTCCGCATATGTTATTATTGAGCCATTGCAAACTGATTATTAAAATACACACACCTGTCCTATTTCTCATTCATTTCAGGTGAAAATGCCAGCCAGAAATTCTCTTAGCTCTGCAGAGCTGGCACAGCTTTAAGGGTAGCAATTTGAAACCTTCCTCTTATTTGCATGTTCATCAACAATACTTTCCATTACCTTTTTCTTGGTAGGTAGTTGTATCATATACTGCCAAACTCTTTCTCGCATAATGTGTCCAGTGAGTTTATTATTAAAGCAAAACCAGCAACATATTTCTCATGTAAACTTGTTGAGTATCAATTTAGTAGGGAGTTTCTCTCATGTATTACTTTGAGCTGGAAGCATTGCAGAACTTGCAGGGAAGATTCAACGACAGATTAGCAGCAGCTCAGCCCCTTTTAGGCTTTATTTATTTTGGAGAGGAGGGGGAAGGGGAAACTTCCCCTGAGAAAGTGAATCATTTTCTTGACACATTCAAGTTCACTGAAACCCTAAAATACTGTTGTCCTAAGTTAAAGCTTTGCCCAGCAGTGTCAGTCTTGCTCTTATTTTAAAACAGCCTCAACAAATCCTCAGGCAGAATCAACAGTATGTTTCTTGGATATACTGTTTTACATCAGTGCAGGATGCGACCCAGTAGGTCTCTCCATCTGATCCTGCATGGATGATGCAGAAGTTGCATTACTATCAAAAGAACAAGTTTATTTTCCAGATGAAGAAGCTCAGATGTTAGAAATGCTGCTACACATATCAGTCCTTCTGCTGCATATGGATTCGACTTACTGAAATGTCACAAGGCTCCCTGTCAAAAATACAAAGCTTATTTGCCAGTGATACCCTCCTACTCTGCTGCAGCCCACAAAATGCTTAAAATAACCAGCCAAAGGTAAGCTTTAAAGCCCTCTGCCTTGAGCTTCAGTTTCAAACAAAGCAAATGCAGTTTAAACAGAGGAAGTAAATGTTGTTCTGTTCAAGATTTCACCCTTCAACCAGAAATAAATAAAAATTCCCTTATTCTTTAACTGTTTAATGAAATTGTGAAATGTGTGCGTGTTCTGAACACAGAAAAACACTGTTAAAAGTTACCATGGTGGAGTGATCATCAGCATGAAACACACATGAGAACTTGGGTGATCAGCTTTGGTCACTGTGTAAATAAGGAAAAGATGCCAAGCAGTTCTCCAATATATCTCTGCTTTTTCTCTGCAATAGTGCTAGGCAAGCTTCATAGAGGAGGTTGTACATTCCAGAACAACTGCCTACCCTTAGCTGCTGCCTTCAGCAGCAGTCAGCCTAGCAGGCTTTACCTTCTGGACTCTAAACTGGGACAAGAGTGATACAAGGAAGCACCTATACAGCTGTCTGCAATGCCTTGCAGATTTGCACTTTGTGATTCCTTCATTGTAGCTTAATTTCAAGACAATGATTTTGCACCTTGACCCTCTCATCCTCCAGTCCTTCACAGTCTACAGAGGCTGAAAAGATGCATTTCCTTATACCCAGGCTGCAAAGAAGTACTGCTGTATGCTCTGGAAAGTACAATGTTAAGTCTGAGAATGTTAAATATCGTGGATACTGGGAAGCACAAATAAATTTGAAGAGAAGAGCTCCTAGCTGCTCTGTCAGGGACCTAAGAAGAGTTAACTGCAGTTTGGGTAGCATGGAGAAACAGTTTCAAAGAAAGAAACCCTGAAATGTCAAAGAACAGAGTTATCAAAACAGATCATTGTTAACAAATGGCTGTTTATTGCTAAAACAAAGCAAGTGTAGGATTTGAAGCTGGGTTCCTTCCCTAAGTGTTTACTACAGGAAGAGACAAAAAAAGACATTTGTATCCTATCAGTTCATAAAACCCACAACTGTTTCCATATGGCCTACTGCTATACTCTTCTACATTTAAAGATATACAACTTCCAATTGTTGGTCTTTAATAGTGATTCATTGAGAGAAATAACCCCCCAGTATGAGCTTAGCTACATCCTATTCTCAGTCAAGTTTTTTACTGCCAAATGAGTTAGAGATGATGACTGGAACAAAGCCTCACACGCTAGAAGCTCTCAGCATCAAGCATGCCTGGACAATACTTACCATATCACAGTTAATTTGAGAATCTATTGGTGATTCTACTGCTTAACTTGCATTTGTCTGGAAAACTCGCTTTTCCTGTCTAAGTTTATCTGAGTATCTGAACATCTTTGGAAAAGTCTTGGCAGCTCTTTCATGGTAGGAATTAAAACAGTAGTACCTCATGCACGAAAGCAAAAATTCACTGCAGAATATGATCTCACAGAAGTGCTGCAGAGAGAAGGGACTGAAGTTATTCACTTAGCTCAAGGAAAATACCTTGAGGGTGCTTTCAGGAAACGCTCTCCAAGACAAGTTTCCCCAGTAACTAATTTCTGCTCCTGTGGCTTCTTTCTGCATGTGTTCAAGCAACCAAAAAGTGCACACACCAGCTGAAGGCTCCACTCTTAGGTTCTGTGCAATAGAAAGATGATGGTTTAGTACTACTGAGAACTCAGCACGTCTGAAGACTGTGAGGGGCAGAATGGTAATCCAGTATCTTGGCTATGTTTTCTCCATAGACATTTAATGATCATTTGTTTTTAATGGTTTCTACTCTTCAAGCACTAGAGAAGTCAAAGATTCCTTAGCATGAAGGCCCCAAGCAAAAGCTTGCACCCTTAGGAGACAGTTAAAGGTAGGAAGAAACCTTCGCTGCTTACCTTTGTTTTCACTGACTGTCATGTGAGTACAACATTATGATGCTGCATATGCCAACATCCATTAAGCATCTTTATTGTACATAACAATTTTCACTGACAAGTGATCTCACCTCACCAGAAGTGCCACTAATGAATTAGTGCACAATTGAAATAACATTTTCCACCTGAGAAAAGGTTTCAGCTTCAAAACTTATTAACGAACCATCAGTGAAGCAAAATACTTAAACTGTAATTAGAAGGGCAGGTAAATATGTAGCAGACTGTGCTGGCAAAGCAGGCACAATGGAGCTTATCAGAATTAGGCCCACTGGGATAGAAAAGAGGTTGCAAATGAGAGTAAATCTGCCTGAGAATGGTGAGATGCAAGGTAATGTGAGGACAAAATGGGCTATCTGAAGGCAGCATCAGGTATCAAATCTTTAAAATGCACAGGGTTCAGAAGTTATAAACTGTGGCATCATGAAGGCACAGTGGAGGGCTGTTTCCCTTCCAGGCAGGGTGCTGAGGCCTTGCTGACACCTCGAGTGAGGGCAGGCTTGGCTGATGCTGGGGCCAGAGCAGATGTGCTGGTCTGGTAAAGTATAAAACTTTACCAGAAAAAAAAAGCCCAGGACACCTGTTACACTAGTAGGAAATGTTTTTGCTGACCTACCTTGCTTTTTTTCTCTCCAATATAAGCTGTACAGGGGAAAAAAAAAACCAAACACCTGGGTTTTAAACAGTACATTTAAGAGGGTTGCAGTCTGCCAGTGCAACCACATCTGCAAGACCTCTTTACTAGATACAAAGTCAACACTCGCTGAAGAAAGAGAGACTGAGATCTGTTTTTAAATCCAAACTTAAAATGTTCATTCAACTCACTGCTCACAGAACTGTGAAGTGCCAAAGATATAAATCCCCCAAAATGCTGAGCATAGACAGTAACAGGTATGACTAGAAGGGCAGGCTCTCATTCTTGGTTTACAGCAATACTTGAGGACTCCAGTTATATATTCATATAGATATTGATTCCATCATTCGCTTTAGGCTGAAAAACCAGAGTTTGCAGAGATCTGAGGCACTAGGACCTCTTCTCAGCTGTTCTTTGAAAATTATGAGCTCCAGGGACAGCTAGATCCTATTACACAGCATGTGATATCAAACATTTGAGATCTTACGCAGTTCTCTACGTTATTAATTTTCTACCCGATGGCAATGTGCTCCTGATTATTTCTGCTCCCACTGCTGCTCTGTGGTGAAATTCTGCAGCAAGAATTCAGGTTAATTCCTTTTATTTTTCTACCTCCTGCTGCTGTTCTATCTGTCAGAGCTGCTACAGGAAACAAAAAAATTACAGGAGAACAGCCTAACAAAAACATCTCTCTGCCCCCTGTGATATTGACTGAATTTCACAGCTCCCCGTCTCAGACGGTAAAGAAAACAGCTCTCAATTTTCATGTTCCAACTATTATTTTCTCATTGTGCCAGGGTAGCACAAAATCAAACGCACCCACAACCTCCTGCATAAAAACCACCCCCAGAGCACACAGAAGAACACTGTCTGTCATTTCCAACTGGTTTCAAAGATTCCTCTGACTTGTTTTGTTGTTGTTGTTTGTCTTTTGGCTTTCTACGTAGCTATTACCAGAGAAGAAGTGAAATACTAACTAACTTCCACCTGTGGCTGGAAAGGAAACGTGCAGTCATTACCACTGTGCAAATTCTCCTCCACAGCTCGTGGAAGGGGTCAGAGTGAGCCACAATATGAACAGAACGAACACACTTGCGATCCCTTCTTTTTGCCTCTTTAAGACACAATGCTGTTACTTATTCAAGCCGTCTGTAACATAAAACCCATATTTTTGGTAGTTAAAATCAGAAAATTGTATGATTAGCAATGGATGGACTGCTAAAATTTCTGGTAAATGAAATATCAATCGGAATTATAACCCTCGAGCCGCAAGTGTTACCACTGAGATTTAAGGGACTGCATTGCCCTCTAGTGCCCACAAGTGAGAGCGGATAGTCTCGCTTCATCTCTACACTTCTGTTTCAGCAGGAGTTTGTGGAAGTGGGTTTGCTGCTAAAAAGCAAGCATGGTGTTCATAGCACCATGTGCTAAACATTCAGTGCTCAGCTGTCGACTGTGAACAGCCATTGCAGCTGCCACATAAAGGCCAAACTTTCATTAAATGAAGTGAGAACTAGCAGAAACATTGCTCTAGACCAGCCTGGCAGACCTTTCTTATTCATAGAATCATAGAATGACCTGGGTTGAAAAGGACCACAATGATCATCTAGTTTCAACCCCCCCTGCTATGTGCAGGGTCACCAACCACCAGACCAGGCTGCCCAGAGCCACATCCAGCCTGGCATTGATTGCCTCCAGGGATGGGGCATCCACAGCCTCCTTGGGCAACCTGTGCCAGTGCATCACCACCCTGTCTCTCTGCATGGAGAGAGCAGCAGAGCCCCAGAGAAACTGTCCAGGTCCGTGGGGGTCACTGACACCTGGGATGTTTTATTAACAGTTTATTATTATTAACTATTAGCAGTCTAGGAATGGTCCTCTCTCTGCATGGGGACCTACATGCAAAATATTAGAAGCTATCTTTTCACATCCCCCTCCCACACAGAGATGCTCTGGAGACACATTGAGTTCAAGAAGGAGCCTGTAAGTGATGTGTCCTGACTGACTATGGTCTGGGCAGAGAGTCAAAGAGATGCCCAATAAAGGGGGAGAAGTGGTATTTCCTCTGAGTCTGATGTGAAGTGGAAGGAAAGGTGTCTGCATCCATCTGCATAGAGGGTAACACTCCTTGGAGGAAAGCCTGTAATGCTAAAGCTGAGCATGTTGAATTTGGAGGAGTTACTAATGCAGTTTCCATTTGGAAAAAAACTCCAAATGTTCTCCTGCTTGTTTTAACATTCCCATTGCCTTGAGAGTGATGCTCTCAGAAGAAGAATGGTGACCAGAATAACAACATATTGCAATGCATTTGTCTAATAATAGATCTAAAACCAGACATGCAGAAGCTCAGAGAGGTTCACTTGACTTGTCCAAGGTCACAGCAAGAGGCCACAAATAGACCCAGACCTCCTGGCTCCTAGGCCTGTGCTTAAGCCAGCCATTACAGAGAGATTTCCTTCAGCAAATGTGCCGAGAAGTTGCACAACCTGAACCTACTGGTTAAGTTCCTTTCTAAAGTTCCCGACAGCAATCCATAACCAGATACTTCAAACTCAGCATTATGGCTGTGATCTGCTGGTAGCGACACACACAGTCTTTAGACTTCTGCAAGTACGCCATATGTTGTATCAGGTCCCATAGCCAAAATTTTGTCAGTGATTAATAGCTGCACTGTATCCTCACAAGTCTTTAAGGACACACAGTGACTTTCAATATTATCCACAAGACTTGGAATCTGTCACTTCAAGATTTTTTACTACCAACTGAATATTATTTTATCCAGTTGATAGAATCCTATTCACGTAACTTCTTTTCATCTTAAAAGGTGATACCCAATGTTTCTTGGCTTTATTATTATTATTTTAAATGAATGCCTCCTTTTAAAGCAGCCAGCTAAAGGAATGATTCTCCTCCTTACTCCAGTTTTTCATATAAGTTAAAGAACTGATCTGCAGCAGCTTTTCTTAGCTGTAATGAAGAGACTATTTTGAAGGTTCAGCTCTATTATTTAAAACTACCTCTTACCGTTCCTTTTATTATTATTATTAATTCATGGAATTGTGTGAAAATAATAATTTCAATTTCTTTTTATCTTCTTTTTTTTTGAGGGCGGGGGGGGGGGGTATAGCACATATGATTTGGGTTCTGGTCTACTGGATTGCCAAAAAGGATTCTCGCTGTTGAGTAAGTAATGGTAAATAACCAAACCACAGCAGGGGAATGAAAGAAAGCAGACTGGATGATCTCAGAGGTGTTTTCCAACCTTAGTGATTCTATTATTCTTTTCTAATGCATGAACCCCGACCATGCTCACAGAAAGGTGCACACTGCCTCCCAAGAACAACTCACGCTGCAATTTGAATGTGTGCTCCTGCAGTCTTCTCAGCGCTGTGTCATAAGGAATTGGGAAGGACATGCAGAGGAAAACCTCAGCACTGGTGTCTTAGTAATTCAACTTCCCTTTGGGAGATGCTGTAAGATAAGTAATTGCAACTTTCATGCTGATCTTGAAAAACAATAATTAGAACGGCTAAGTTCAAGTAAGAAATTGCCAAGGTTAAGTAACTAAACACCAAGTACTTCGTTACTTAAAACAGTAATAACTGAAGGGCAAGATTTTCAGTGGTAGTGGAGATAGATACTTGTTAGACTAACATAATAGTTTTTAAGCCTGTGCACCTTCTTCAGGCAGGAGGGACTCTCATAGCAATGGCTATTTTAATCATATCTGCCCTCCAGCTTTTATGCACTATGTAGACAAATAGCCTGTTGTTTCAACACATTTGATATACCCACTAAAAGTTATTCCAGAACCAGCTTTATTAGACACTAGTTATAGTCTAAATATTGACTTTCATAATCCTCTTTAACTGCTGCTGCTTTCTGCACTTGAATTGACATTCATCTCAAAATACTATGTACAGATGAATTTCCTGTTTAGAAATTATTTATGTTATCTAAATCCTTTGATGTGTTATGAAATATAGAAAAGAGGAATTGAAATGTAAAAGAGGAATTATTAAGCTTACTGGCAATATTTAGTTATGTGAAACATCCATAATTCATAAACATCCATATGTCATCTTAGCTTCTTTCTCAATAAACATTTCAAATCATTGTTTTTATGCTTCATATGTGTTATTACAACTGACTTGTTATAGATCTGTTGTACATTTCGAATGGAATTAAAATGCTTGTTGCAAAATCATTTAATTATTTTTTTCTTTTAAAAAGCAAAAACAAGCACTGAAAACTTCAAAGAAATGTAGAATTACAAAAGTAAACAACATGCTGTATTTCACCTTGAAAGTGGATTAAAAGTTAATTACTTTTCATCTGAAAGCAATCCAAAATTGCAATAAGGACCTTGCCTTCACATCAACAAAGCAATAGTAAAAGCAGCAGGAGTTCATAGTATCATGGAATGGTTTGGTTTGAAAAGAATCTTAAAGATCATCCAGTTCCAACCCTCCTGTCATACGTAGGCTTTCCTCCCACTGGATCAGGTTGCTCAGGGCCCCATCCAACCCATTCTTGAATGCCACCAGGATTGGGGAATCTACAGCTTTTCTGGACAACCTCACCAACCTCTGAGTAAATATTTTTTTTCTAACATCTAACCTAAACCTCTCATCTTTTAGTTTAAAGCCATTCCTTTGTGTTCTGTCACTATCAGACCATGTAAAAAGTTGGTCTCCCTCCATTCGTAAGTTTTCTTTAAGTGCTTTAAAGGTTTCCATATGTTTGGAAGGGAATGTAGGTGCTACAGGAGGCTTTCTTCACTGGACATCTAAGATTCAGATGTAAAATTAATAGTAAGATGTAGATTTGCAATACCTAGAAACAAGCCAGGTAGGTAGACTGGATCTTATCCCACACAATTAGCATTTTATGAAAGCACACCTTAAGAAGAAATCACTCACTGGCCTTTCTGCCTCCAAATATAGCCATTGAAATCCTAAGCTATTTTTAGCCTTTCTATGTTATTCATGAAGCCTTAGAGATTTAAGCAGGTAAGAAAATTTCTGTGCACTGCTGTCAATCTGAAAAATAGGAAAATGAATAGGAAGTTTCTGAGTCTGGAATTCAGGGCTATGTTTGAATCGTCACAGCAAAAGTAATGAGGTGATTTCATCCTGGAATTGTAGGCACCAAAAAGAGGTCAGGAAATATGAATCTCAGAATGAGTAACGGAGCAGATACTTTGCAGGACAGAGAAACAACGAAAAAACAGCCAAACAAAAATGTTGAGCTGAAACTGGAAACTAATTAAATGATACCAACCTTGGATGAAAGAGTCCCATCAAGAAAGAATAAAATATCATGACTGCAGTTAAAAAAAAAAAAAGAAGAAGAAGAAAAAAAAAAAGCAACAAAACAAAGCTCTAAACTTTTAAGTTAAATAGCAGAATCAAAAGGAAACACTTCCTGATTAGGAAAACAATCTTTTCACACAAGTTAAAAGTAGATATATCCACATGCCTCACAAAATGCTTCAATTTCACAATAAGAAATGATTGTATCTGATATTTTCAACAGATTGGCTGCTATTAAGATGATAACAGATTACCACATTGTTGTGCAGAAATTGCTGTCCCGCAAAGGTCCCTCACAGCACTGTTGTAACATGCCATGTAAATCACTAAAGGCTGCACTTCTCACACTTTCACATTTCTCTTAGATTTTATGCTGACCACTTATGCTGAACTTACACACCACAGCCTCAGAATGGAAGGCTTTGCACTTCTGGAAAGCTCAATTAAATGACAGCATTCATATCCATCTTATATCATTAACATCTCAGATTTCATATCAAATAAAGCAATGGAGCACCAAAACATCTTCCAAAACAAAGAAATGAAGTTGACTAATAACAACTGATTACATACCATCAGAGGCTTACAGTACTTTGCAGCTAGTTTTGCGATGCAAAAGCTGCAATGCTATGGATACACCCGAATATGACTGGCACTAGGTGGTGAATTTAATTATGATGAATTATAGGAGATGCAAAAATAGCACTAATCGCTGTTTGAAGCATTACTCACCAGAAATTAACACACATTCAGGAAGTGATTTGATCTCTCCTGTCCTTTCTGAAATGAGCATTGTTAGAGCTAGTAATTTTGGAAGTGACTTCTCCAAGGTGCAATATTCAAACACAAAGTATTTGCAGCCAAAACACTTAAATATAGCATAAATAGCACCACTGACATAATTTTCTTGGTAAACTTTTAAAACTCAAACTATGTGGGAGGGGCTTTCTAGAAAGCAAGGTAACAAGCAAGAAAGAGGCAGTTACAATGCATCCTATAACCCTGCAGTGCTCATATATACCATGTTTGCAACACCTAACTCAATAGTGAAAGACTTTTGCATGTATGCCACTATTCTGGAATGATCATTATCAAGAAAATGATAAAGTTTCTAACTCTATAGATATAAATATATAAATCTATAGATTCTTTTTTGGGCTATTAGAAACCTGGTGATAATTGCTAACACTGTCAGAGCAGCAAAGTAAGAACAGACAACTTTCCACCAGCAAATTTTTAGTAAGGAAGAAAACTTAGTTTCAAAGGTCTTCTTCTAAGGAAAAGGAAGAAGTCTGGATAGTTCTAAGGCATGTAATGCAGTGACTGGGAGCTTCTGTTCCTCTAGAAGAAACTGATTCTCACTGTCCTGAGGCATGAGTGACTATATGAAAGGAAAAACAAAGAGACAATTCTCCTTACTTTTCAGAACTTGAAGACTGTCTGACTGGTTCACAACCAAATCAGTTATAACATCATCACACACCTTCTGTTACAAGCAATATTCATACTTTTTGTCTTTCTGGGTGATGTAAATTTGCTGTAAGTAATTACAGACTACCCATACCCAGAAGCTCCAACTATCTTCTATGATTCAAAGCCTTCCCAAATTGTTTGTGGATTCAAAATGTACAAATTCAGTAAACATCTCAGCAAAAATGAGCTACTAGTTATCTTTCTAGGGGCTGGATCTGAACAGTGCACTGTTCTGCTAGGCAGTTACAGTTTATGTAGTGAAATTTCTCCATGTAACTTGTTCTGATCTCTGAAAGATTAAAAAACACAACTCTGGCTCATCTATTCCACACCATTCTCTGTTTTAAAAACAGATAAGAATCTGCTAATTTCATTCAAGAGCTTATCTCATTTTACTTCACTGTGCTAAAGCGCTGTGGAGTTTTGCTGACAGACAACATGAGTACTGGGTACTGACACAGGTAATAAGGCAAATTATAGTCATTATTCCCTACTGTCACTCCTAGACGAGTGGCCTCATTTGTAGCAGTGATGGCTATTATGAGTTCATGGCTGGAATTCTGTTGCTCCTCTCCTGAAATTTTGAGTAAAAGGTCTGTAAGGAGTTGAGATGACTGGAATTGGCTTTAAGATTCCAGGTCTAGCCTATAAGGTTTGTAATGTTTGGTTTCAAAAGGGACAGGCTCAGCCCCCTCAGCTTTTCTTCATAATAGAGGTGCTTCAGCCCTCTGATCATCTTAGTGGCTCTCCTCTGGACCTGCTCCAACAGCTCTGCCTCCCTCCTGTACTGGGGGCCCCAGGCTTGGACACAATACTCCAGATGGGGCCTTACAAGGGCAGAATAGAGGGGGCCCTAAATCTTAGATCCCAGCCCTATGAAGTCAACCAAGGAAAGATCTTCAGAAGTGCTGGATGAATATACTTGCATTCTGCAGAAGCAGTAAGGATACATTTCTATCAGCTTGCTAGTTTGAGGTTTTCAAGCACAGACTTGTGAGATAGAATTGTACAATTTTCCAAACTTCAGGTCATGTCACTTTAAAATATATCACATCTAAAATACACTAGTATTTTAGGCACACGGAATACTTACAAATGTTGGTTTAGCCTCAGGATTATGATCTTTGGATTAAATCAACCTAAGAACAGTAAAAAGGAAGCTTCATAATGTAGTAACAAACATGACAGATATGTTTTCAAAGAGATAAAGGGAGGAGTTTTCTCCACATAAGAGGTATCGAACCTACTCTACTCTTTGCCAGTAAGACTTCGCATATATGAAATGCACAGCCACCAAGCTCTAAAAAAGAAATTTAATATCTAACATAAAAGACTCAAATAGCTAAGAATTTTAAACATATAGAAGAGATAACAAACAAGCACTTAGAACAACAAAATTATTCACCTTTGTACACCTATGCCAAAATGTACCAAAGCCAGAGAAGGATTCAGGATAAAAGAGTTTAAATTGAACAGTTTGAGAGAATTCCCTTCTGCACACTCACAGGTGAGCCAATGAAGGCACTA
The DNA here is from genome assembly GCF_054131305.1 of Coturnix japonica. NCBI lineage: Eukaryota > Metazoa > Chordata > Aves > Galliformes > Phasianidae > Coturnix > Coturnix japonica. The sequence continues at coordinate 37,563,287 of NC_140665.1, forward strand.
GAAAGCTATAACCTACAGTAAAAGAAGGATTAGTAGATCTGAGCCTAGAGTAGATTGTCTAATAAAGTACACCTTCCACAACCACACAGCTGCTTGGTGTAGTTTGTAGTGGATGCATACACACATATATCACATTGCTACGGCACAGCTGGAACAAATTTTATAAGCCTTGTAAATTAAGCATACCGCTGTCATCTTTCAAGTTTTATTACTTAATAACCAGGCATCTGTTCAGAAAGCAGAAATGCTGCAGATTGAAATGGATGTCATGGGAAATGCTCAGCTGAAGGTATCGAAGAGTGAAGTGAACCTAACGTCCCTTAAACTCATCGTTACTAACATTAGCATATAGGATGTGTTAATTTAACTTAATGGTTACTGTGACTAATAGGAAAAATTACGCACTTGCCAGTAGTGTAAAGAGCAAACAACTGAAATGCTACCCTAAACCCCTAAAAACTATGGAGAACTAAAATACCCACTAATTGTCTGAAGGCTATCACTCGTAGCTACAGTATATTGTTAGAAAAACGCAGTGAAACTCACAAGCCCACATTCTAATGCTGTGTCAGTTCTATGAGCAAGATCTTGAACATCTGTTTTTGGATTTTATCATTGTTTTATAACTCATTTTCTGCTCTTAGAATGATTGATCACATAAGCATTTCAGATTTTGTTACAAAAACTGTTCTAAAATGTAACACTGTGGAAAAAATGCTTGGAAACTTAAGCATATACTTCATATCCATATAAATCAAGCTCAAAAAATGCAGTCACAATATTTTGGCTCTGGACTGTAAGAGGAAATAGGCATACTGTGCTGTTAAGATAACTCTTTGAATGTGAAGGGCAATTCATGACTTCTGAGTGCTTGTGGCTGATGATAGGATTCCAACCTCTAACAACTAAAGCAGTATTCATGAAAAATTTGAGAAAAAAAAAAAAAACAGACCCAAATCCTGAATGTGCAAATGACATTTTATGCCATCCAGCAAGAAAAAAAGCGATGATTTTCATAAGCATCACGTCAGACAGCAATGAAAGAATGAAGCTCTTCAGAAAACCAGTTGCAGAGTCTACAGAACATCTTGTCCTGCTACATTTGCAACCAAAAGAGATCTCAAATCACCAGACCTGAGTTGGCAATAAAACAAGTTTGTCTACTACTTACAAATTTTTAACTGGCTATCACTGACTTCCATATATACCATCCTTGAGATAATTTTGTTGAGACTAGCAATGCTAAAATGCAAGTTGTTTCTTTTTTCACTTGTAATTCATGTCCATTTAGTAGATGCTACAGTCCTATTACATCCTGGAGAGCCTTGTGAGGCAGTGCAAATAATGTCTCTGGCCTAATGGTTTTATGCTTTGTGCGTAGGGCAAACAGAAGCAGAGAGAAACAGCACACTGATGAGAAAGGCCATGGAAATAAGCACATCTTAACAAGTCAGCACCCTGGTGCTCCATGGCTTCTACATCTGCAAATTTTTGCGAACACCAAAGAAATAGTTTGTAGAGTGGGGAAGGGTTTATATTTGCATTGTGTTTGTTCAGGCTTTTCAGACCAAAAACTCTACAGAGAAATGCTGCTACTGTTGCCTCTGTACATTTTACAGTAAACATGCCCAAATAAAGTCCTAAAAATGTAGATGTGAATGCAAAAACATTGTAGCCTATAAGGTTATTAAATTAAGCAATGAATTAAACAGTATAAAATCCATTCATGCAGTGCCATCTTGTGTTCAAATACAATTTCTATTCCTAACAACCCCTCAAGCCTTTATTTGTGCCAATGAAGCCCTCTAGCCCTGGGATGTGATCCATTGTAGGACTAGTTAAGCAACCGAACCATCTCTTGGGATGTCACAGAAGCCATTCCTCACGTGTCAGCACTAACCTCCTTACTTGGAATTACCTCTTCCAGAGAGCACTGTTCAGAGGTCAGACCCTCCAAGAGCTGGGGAACATCTCACACTGCAGTAGTAGCTGGCATTCAGAATGCTGCAGCAGAAATCAGTGAACAGGAAAAATCCCTGAAGAATGGATGAACTTGCTGGATTTTGAAACTTTCAGGAAAAGGATGTTGCAAAACGCAGCCAAGTGAATTACCTTAATATGGTCACAACAGGCCACAAAGATTTATATACAAGTATAGATCTAAATTTAATCTCTCTCTACACAGAGGAGTATGGGAATTTATAAACAACTCATTTCTAACTGCAGAAACTTTGGTGAGAAATAGAAGTAAATTCTCTGCACAGTTCAACACTAGAAAAGGTCACTTTTGTTCTAGAATAGAAAACAAGCAGAATACCATGGCACCCCAGAGGAAAGCATAGGAAATAATAACTAAAAAAATACATATTTTGAAACTTGCAGCACAAGAAAGAGAATTCCAATGGAAGGCAAACATATTGTGATCATTTCTTTAATATCATAGGGAACTACATTCCTTTATTCAACCTAGAGAGCACCACACCTACTTACTTATAAATTTATATTATTTACATTTAAATGGATTTTTAAAGAATTTTAATAACTACAGCTCAGAGACTTACTAAGCATATATGGTTTCCACAGACAGCCCAGACACCAGTGGTGTATCTAAACTGCAGGTGGGAAATGCATCTACAAAGCACTACACAGCCCTGGTAAGCTGCCGTTACTCCCAGTGGTTTGGCAGGACCCAGAACATCCTTTAATTCCATGTAGTATGGCTATCAAATGTGGAGCAACACTTCATACTAACCTAGGATTAGAGAGTCTTCTTAAAGGGTTTAGATAACTAAGCAGTTTTCAGGATGCCAAGTCACTTGGGTGATGTTTTGGGGAACAACATATGCAACTGAAGGTGGTGGTTTCTAAAACTCTTATTTTACATTACTCAGGAGTACCTTCCCTGATACTGACTTAATGCAATAGTCTGCACATTGGTACACCTGGTGCAGCCCATTAATGTCCTAGCATTGCTAATCTTCCTTACTGTGACATGTTATGATTTACTGATGATGGTCAGGAAAGAGAGCAAGAGGCTGCAGGCAGCTGGAGGCAGGAGTTACAGAGCTACTGTCCCAGCAGATGGCAGCAGGATGCAGGATCACAATAAGTACCAACACAAGTCATACTTTGGCTGTCACTAGGTGCACAAAGAACAATGATGGACACTGCTAAGTGCTGACCTGCTGTACCTCAGCAGTTCTGGGCCTATGTAATCTCATTATACTGCCAGTCCAATGGAAGCCACATCCAGACTGGAGGACTCGAGTTCGATTACTAGTTCCAGAGTACAAAAGGCTGCTTTGGGTAAAATCTAATGGGCCAAGGTTGGAAGGGACTTCTAGAGAACGACTAGTCCAACTCCTGCTCAAGCAGGGTCAGCTATGGCTGGCTGCGCAAGAGCATCTTCAGTCATGTATTGAGGATCTCCAACAAAAAAGACTCCACAATCTCTTTGGGCAATCTATGCCAGTCACCAACCACCCTAGCCGTAAAGTCACAGTGTGGATCTCCAGGGCTTTCACCACCTCTACAAGGAAAGTTGATGAGAGTATTCCTAGCCCTAGCAGCTGAGACAGCACACAGTACTTGGCAGTTCTTGCTCCCCTTCACACCAGAGCGCAACTGAAGATTCTCAAGATTTAAGAAGGCTTTGAGTTCTTGAAGTGTAGAAGAGTGAGCCTTTCCTTCACCAAACACCACACCTATTTTAAAGAAGCATGGGATTAAAAAAACCCCACTACCACAGTTCAAAAGCCAGTTCTGGAAGGAAAGTTTCAAGGTTTTCAGTGTTTTCTTATTAGAAAGTGGAAACAAATCCTATTCCTTAAAATGAAATTCTAAATTTAGGATGTATGAAAGCTACATACGTGCATGGATATATTATATACACCAGCATTTCCGTGCTTTCCATAGAAATGGGAGAAGTTTATTAATACAACTTTTCTGTAAGTGAATTAAATTCTGTGAATTGTTGATTGGAAAAAGACCTGGGGTAAGATCAAAGATTCAAAGCCTTCAGATACTTTGAGCTTGTGTTCTATAGACTTCTGTTATGAGCAAAATTCCATTACTGTTTGCCATTTGTAACATATTGAATCCATACATTGACTATTCCTTTTGCAGCTCAATCCAAATAAAATTGCAGACTCCTGCAAGAAAGCTGCCATCTTCTCTCTCCTTAACCTTAGCCAGTGGGTGCAAAAAAACCCCACCATTATTCTTGAAGTATGGAAAGTCTCTCTATATCTTGACCCTCTCAACGTTCAGTGACTCTCTCAACATTCCAGTAACACTAAAGATTTTGCTACCTGAGTGGGCTTGAGAATAACGTTGTAAGTGGTCAGAGCCCGGCCATGGCCAGAAGAGGGAGCACATGCCCCTCTGCTTTTATACTTAAGAGCTCTTTCACCAGCGAAGATGCCTTGTTTATTTGCTTTTATTTTTCTAATATGACGTATTTGGTTCTAAATAATTTATGGAGGCTGTCTTGAAAATCGGAAAAATCCTCTTCACACAGTGCTTGGAAACAGAAGATAAATGAATGTGAAATATGAGATAAAAATCAAGCCAGATTTATGGCTGCTTCAGAATCACACACAAAAAAAATCACAACTAGTTACAACATTTAATCCATACACAAAGTACATCCAGAAGTACTAGATACTTAGTGTGTAAGTACATATATGCATATATACATACATGCATATACTTATGCATATGTATGTTTCCCTCCCTCTACGAAGAGGCTGACCATTTCTACCCCTTTCAAAAAGGGATGACTGTTGACCCTATCTCCCTTTTGCAGGTAGGGACAGATGAAGCAACCACTCTTGGGCCAGACAGCAGCAGCTGGCAAGACAATTTCAAGGCCTGTGCTTGAGGCTGAACGCAGGTCACTGTGCATCTCCCGAGGGGCTCAGCTGAGCTCTAACACCATTACACTGTTTACAGACTGAATGATCTTCTGGATTTGAGCTTCTGCAGAACAGTTCTATACATGCCTTTTTGAATTGGTCTGGGTAGCTATAATCTCTAAGGCTTGACCTACCACCCTGATGTCATAGCCTCAAAACCATACTGTCCCAGGGGTGAGAAAGCTCTAAACTGTCTTGTCTGCTAGAAATTAGACAGGTAGTAAGTATTACAGTAACAAGATCACCTTGCCTCCAATATGTGGGGCCTGTGAGGTACACCTTTGGAAAAAACCATGAGACATTTCATAAGACAAAGTTAAAAAAAAATAGAAAAAGGGAAAAAAAAGCTACAACTGGCTGGCTAGTTTAGAAAGAGAAGGACATATCAATGTATCTCTGGGCATTGCAGCGCAGTACCAAAAAAGAAATGCATGTGCTTTTGGCTGCAAAAAATCCCAGCACAGCAATAAACACAATGAAATTTTTGTGCTAAGAATCATACCAATTTCTTCAAGCTCTGAACTTCAAGGGAAATCTACAGCATTGTCACTTCTCCTCATTTTGGGGAGATTCTCAAGACACCTGCTATTCTTTCCCCACCATAATTGCAGATGTATCCCAGTGAGAATTTGAAAGGCCTTTATAACTGTCCTAAGCCCATTTGGTTAGTGGGAAAGTATGAAAATTTGATGCAAATGTATTCTGGAATCTTTGCAGCAAGAAGGCAAAATATATAGGTAAAATAAAGAGCAATATAATTGTATTTTATTATTAAATCTACTGGCAGTTTTCAAGCCCGTCATACTGGATTTCCAATTGGAAGTTCTGGAAAGCTTAGCAATTAAAATACTGAACGTCCAAGGAAGCAGCGGGTACTGAATTTACTGGTGTGGTGTAAAAAGAAATGGAGGCCTGGGTAATATATTCCCAAAAATCTGAGCCTGGAGAAACAGCTGAGTAGGAAGGCTTCTACTCTCCAACAGAGAGAAGGAAACAAAAATCTATATCTCCCCTTTCACCACAAGCTGAACTTCAAGTTCCTCAGAGAATCAGCCAGAAACTGAAAAGAAAAGCATCCTCTAAGCAGTATGCAGGTCTTCTTAGAAGTATTCCCAGCATCCCAAATAGTAAGTGCAAAGAAAAAGTAATGGCAGGATAGCAAGGTTTCTCATCAAGTCTGAGGATTCAAATGACTCACACACTCCTCCTCACTCTCTCACTAATTTTTCACCCTAGTCAGCTGATTCAGTCTAACAGCCAGAAGTTGGGTGGAAAATAGTTGTAAATCGTCCATTACTTTGTACACAAGTCTCACAATATACATAACCAGCCCACTTTTTCACTTCATCTGACTAGAAAGGTGATTATTAACAGAAACCACGCAGTAATCCCATAGCAAGGGTCGTCCAAGATTTGCACCAGCAGTCAGTTTTGTCATACTAGATAGAAGAAAGGATTTGGAGTTTGGAAGGGCATAATATTTTGCTCATGTGTCACAGAGTAACATTTGCCATTTATTCAGTGCTGCTGTCCTCAAAACAAAGGAGAAATCTCCTGTTTGTGACTGGGAATAGAAACATGAACCTACACAGCTTCAGATTACGGAAAAGTCATTTGGCTGCCAGCTTGGAGCATGAAGAAGTGTACTTGATCTTGAGTCACACTGAGTTCATTTCCAAGTGCTCTGGTAGAGTGAAAAAGTATAAAAAGGAGCATTTTCATCAATTTTAAGGTGTTCTTGAAACTGTCAAAATGCTGTAAAGTCATCTCAGCATAAATCTCAAAGGACTGTATCAAACTACTTTTGCTGAGACTTCTAAGTCTTAGGTTAGCTCATCTTTCTGAGTTAAAGCAACAAACTCAGTACTGAGTAACAGAAATGTGCTGAAGGATTTATCATTATTTCTTCTCAAGCAGAGTCTTTAAGCTTTTCGTGTTGGCCTTTCTCTTGTACCCTCCCTTGCTACTTCTCTGTCCTTCCTACAGCTGCCTCTCACAGCTTCTGGCACATTGGGCTGAGCAGTGATCTCCTCTATGCCTCTGCAGCTGTCTCACCAACCTCAAAATTCCTTACAGGAATAAGGAATTCCTCACAGGAATATGTAAAGGCATGAAAATAATAGCAGCTTTTTTCCCCTCTCAGTGCTGCTGCTGCCACTTCCTTGAAGCAAACAGCTTGGGCTCTGAACTTATCTTTAGGATGGGAGAATCTAAGAAGCTTAGGGTTGTTAAGGTAGTATGGTTTGGTTGCAGTTGGACCTGATCTTGAAGGTCTTTTCCAACCTGAATAATACTATGATTCTGTGATTCTCTGAAGCTGACACTGGCATGCTGTGAAGATCTTAAAAGAGTTGGAACCATTTCTCAACTGAACATCTTAATGTCAGCTCTCTGGGTATAAATTACATGTGAAAATATCTTCTGAAGTTTCTTCACACAGCTAGAATTTCACAAACGAGTTTCAATGAAAATGAAACCACAGCTCTGCCTGTCTGGATTATCTGTGCCTTCTGATAGGACATAATACACTCTGTTCTCAGTTCTTATCTTCCACACCACCATCAATATCACTCTCCTCAAAAGCAATACTGTGAGACTATATAGTAAAAAGGAAATTAAAGATTAAGGAGATATGAAAAATCCTATGTATTTCAGCCCGATCTTCAAAATATTCTTTTTAACTCTGTACTCTTCTCACCTGCCAACTGCTCGCCTTTCCAGTTATTTAATAGTAGAATGTGCGCTCTGCTTTTCTGTGAACGCTGTCTGGAAAGTCAAAAGAAGATTTCTGGTAAACATAACATGGGCCATTATGCAAGGTAACATGCTCATTATACTCTGCTTTGCTGTGTGGGTTACAAGGACTGCCCTGAAACTCTGCAGGTACATCTGAGTAAAGAGGTGAACGCTGTTCTGGGCATACCCAAACAGAATGCTACTTCTACTGAATTAACAGGGACTAATGCACAGGCAACTGGTGAGACCAGGGACTGCTGTGTTAGTGGCCTAATTAGTATTTCCATCCCTCGGTAGGGTCACATAGGCTGAGAATGGCACTGTGCTGAGTGACTGCAGAGCTCCTGACTGGAGCAGGCTCACTCCTGTGAGGCCCTCTGCATGGTGCTGGATTGACCTGTATTGATTTCCCCTGCATGGTTAAAGGCAAAGTGTACTCTTTGCAAAACTTTCATTTCTTTGCTGGACCATGATATATTAAAACTCTTATTTCCATATGGGATCTAATATTCCTTAAGACCAGGCCTAGTTACCTCAGCAAGTATCAAGTGGGGAAAAAAAAAAAAAAAAAAGAGGGAAAAAAATTGAAAATAGACATCCAGGAAAATTCTCACAGTCACAAACTTCTGTGAAGGTAGTAGAAAAAATAATACAGAATTGGGTCACAGCCGCAGTATTGTTATCATCTGCCAGCATCAAAGTACAGGTTTGAGAGATTTAATATAGTATGAAAATCCCAGAGCAAGTGTCATTAATAGAGCTGCTATGAAAGTAATACTTTATACCTCTGAAACAGTCATACTTAATAGGAAAGTTTCCACTATTAATTTGGATAGTTCTTCTTGAAGTAGACAGTCATAACCAGATAAATGCACAGCTCTTGTGATAGAATATTTTTATTTCAGGTCCATCAATTCTATCACCTCCCACATGCTGTGGCTGGACCACGTGCTTAAGCAGGGAAATGCAGAACCCTGCAGAGGACAAATAGTTCATAATAATTGACTCCGATAGTCTGTATCAGCAATTAAAATCTCTGCCAGGCATCGACAATTAAAGATACCACATAACCTGCTGACCTGAGAAAGCAGCAGCTATTAACTCATCTAAGTAACTTCCCTCTTGTTCAAGGGCCATTACTGAATCATTTCTCTACCAGGGAGGAAAACAAAAGTCAAAACCACCTAATACCCTCAAGGGAAATGAAAAATATGAACAAAACACATTACTTAACAACTCATATGATATTTCATCATGACAGAGAATTTTCTACTCAGAAATACTTGCACATGTACACTCACATCCAAGTGACAAGTAAAAATGAAAAATTCTAAGATCATCTTGATGGGAAATACCCAATATACAGTTCTGTCCCAGGAAAGTGTAGAGGGAGTTTCTACTCAGCATGATGCAGTTTAATGGAGGCATAAGAACTAATGCTTAATTAGCTAAATTAGGTCCTGGGCATGGCATTGGCACTTTAATGTAGCATTTAAGCCTAACAACCTGACTGAGAGACAAGGTAAATGAACCTGTAAATACAGCTGTAGGGCTTCTGGTGCCCTTCTAGTGCCCTACACTATCCCAGGGAACTTGCAAACAATTTGTTTAACGCTGAGCCAGGAAATCCAACTGTGTGCCAGTGTGCCAACTGTAGCAACCTGAGAACCTGGAAAACAAATACATTACCTGATCATAGGCTAATACTTATTTCAGATAATCTCTGCGGTTGAAACCAAGAGACATAGAAAGCACAGTTAGAAGTTGTAATTGCTGTAGTTCACTGAGTGCTCCCTGGGGGACTGTATTCTGAAGCCTAGAATAAAAGCTATCAGCATCCTGAATGGAGCTGTCAAGCCACACTTGTTAGCAAAATTGGTTGAGAAGATGAAAAATCCCTTTTCACTTGCAACTGATAGAGCCAGTAATTCAGGCTTGTCAGAAGAAACCTCTAACAGTGATGACATCCAAGGCAATTTGAAGCCATCTAGAACTGTGTGATGGATTTCTGTGAATCTGGCTCCCAAGGGAGGCTTAGAAACAAGCAGAGCCCTGTATAAAAATCTTCCTGTGGATGAATGTTTATATAGCACAGTGGACAGTATTTCCTCAGTGACACTTATTCGCTAGAAACACAAAGAAGTTCAATGTGAAAGACCGTAATGGTCAACAGTCATCAGTTTTCTCAAAGTCTCAAGTTTATGTAGTGCTTCTTCAACATGCACTGGGGCAGCTCTCAAAAAATAATCTAATGGGCTCCCTGACAACTTGGACAAACTCAGTGAATTCACATGCCACACAAGCTTTGCTCTATGAAGGTTTTCCTGCCACTGTTTCTGACTAGATGCTAAATAGTCCCAGCAGAGGCCTTTACATTTGCTGGATAAATGGGACTGTTAAATCATTTCCATAGAAAGATAAATATATTTTTTACCTATTCACATCATGAATATAATAGTTCCTATAAAACGTCCTAAGGCAGCTTGGGGAACTTAGTGTTTTTTCAGTAAACCACTGATTTTACTCCAGGTGATCTATAAACCATGAAAAATTGCTCTTCTTGCTGACAGGCTGCTCACAATATACTTCACTAGCAGAGGACGCAGATGCAAATATCGAAACATTTTCTAATGCTGCTGCTGCCTTTCTTGTGAGAGCTGACAGTTCTGCCAGTGAGCTGTCACACAATCCACTTCTACACCAGTCTGCAGGCAGAACTTGAAGACAAGGACATTTCCAAAGCACATAAATACTGCACTTACTACAGCAATTATCAGCTTTTCTCAAAGGATGGAGGCTTATGGTACCTTTAAGAGAAGCCAAAGAAGTGAAATGCTCAAAGGAAGAATAACATTTCACGTTCCACATTTATTTTTGTCAAATGTTGCCGATCCACACAATGGACAAGAACTATTTGTCTCAAGGCTAAGAGCGGCTGCAAGGCTTATCCAAACATAATACTACTGCAATGCAAGAACAGTGACCATTTTTTGTTAGAAGTTTTTAACGAAGCACAGAAAAATCATGACTCATACAAAGAAAGTGAACGCACCCTCTGCTTGTCACGAGAGCAACTACAAATAACATTGCTGGATATCTCTCCCGAAGTCAGCTCAAGAGGAGTTTGCAGAACCTGAAAGCCTACCTGAATCCCTACTTACTAGCAATTCATCTCATCAGCTGTCAACTCAGGTTGCTGGGAATAAAAAAAGATTTGCTGGATTCAGTCTAGATTAAAATCTAGGTATAAGGCAAGAGTAACAGAAGGTAATGGATAACAGTGGAAGACCACATACTTGATCTTGCTGTTGGTCAGCAGGATGGGTAACAGTTCTGGCACACCACAACCGGGCCATTGATGACGGTTTTGCAGCCATGACAGAAAAAAAAGAGAACATCAAAGATGATGAGAATGAAAATAATGAGGCAGTTTGCACCTCTCAAGCATGGGAAGAAGAACAATGTGCTTGTCTGAAAGATGTAAGCAGTGGGCGGACAGTTGGCATCTGCAGCTGACTGGAGGCAGAAACAGCAACTCAAAATTGAGAAACACCTAGGAGCCTGTATTCCCACCACTACCATTCTTCCTTTGTATATAATCTAATAGAAATGTCCCATTGTCAAGAGTCCTGCCAAAGTTTTGGCTACGGATATTTCATCAAAAAGGTGCATTTTTACCTACATTTATTAACGCTGTGTCTTTTATTATTTCTGAATTAAAAAGTATGCTGAGGTAATAATAAATAGGACATACCCCTTGTCAGGTGTTAAGCAAATCTCCCACCAGTTCAAGGCTGCAGCTGGGCAGTCTGGCATTAAATGGTTTTGCAGTAGTTCTGGGGAGAGGCATTAGCTAAACATAGCCAACCTAAGTATCAACTTTATTTTACCACCTCCCCCCTCCCTTAAGGAATGTTGGCATCCAGAAGAGTTTTAAGGCAGCCTAAGGCAATTCATTTTCTTAAAAGAAGTTCAATCCAATATAAAAGACAGCTGGGTTTTAGTGAAAAATCAGACCTGAAATGTCTCAGTTGAGCTTTTCAGGAGTACAATGAGATGCACTCATGGTGGAGAACTCTATAGTGAAGCCCTTGACATCACTGAGACCCTCAAATTCTCTTAAGCTGAAATATCTTTATAAGGCTTCTGCTCTTGACCAAACCTCATTGGTTGAGGCTTCTGAGTCCTGATGCAGGCTTTTTCTTTACTGAATGACATCATTTGCGCTGTAGCTTTCAGAAAAATATCCATGACCATTTCCAGAGAAGTCATTCAGACATTTGGCTGACAAACTTGGAGCTCTAATGACCAAACTCTATGACTTAAAGATTCAAATTTCTTCTTGCAGTACACCTTTTTATCACCAGATTCAGCACAGAATTTCCTTTCTCATTTATGCCTTTCAGTAAGGACAACTGGAGATCAAGAATTTATGCAAACCTGGACATTTTCTCCAGTGCTAGCTTCACCTGGGAGCTGAGTGCAATATGTATTAAGTACAGACTTGCAAGTAAATTCTGAGGACAAAACCAGCCCATGCAATGACTTGAAGAACCAAAAGCAACTCCTAATGGTTTTTGCCTTAGTGAGACTCCTCAGGTCCCAAAAGTACCTCCACGTAATCTGAAAAGACAGATTCTAACAAGTGAAACCAATCTAATTTAAGTCTACGGCAGTAAATTTTTTCTCAGTGGAATCCTGCTTAAATCAAGACCACGTAAAATTAGTTTCTTCCTTCCAATTTAAGTCACTATATTAAAGAGTAGAAATGTGTGTATAGTGCAGCCTTGAAGTTCATATTCTTGTATTCTGTTCTATAAGTCTGCTGTGATGACATCTTACCAGCTCTCGCTACTAAATCAATCAACAGCCTGATGTGAAATTTAGCATATGATTTCTGTAAAGTATCCTTTCTGCATTCAAGAAGTGAACACAAGTGAACAAAACATCTCCCTTCATTAGGTATTTTGTGGGTTGGATAGGTTTTGGCAATATATTACCCAAACAAGAAAAAAGCGCTCTTACTTCCTCTTTAATGCAATTCTCAGCACTTCTTGAGCATTTTGTCTTCAGGCTATTCACAACCCGTTTCTGAGATGTCATTCAGCTACCTCCATCCATGAACACTCTAATTTCACTAATCTGAAGAGCATGAAGACTTTCAAATGTAACTGACCAAGTCTTTTCTGTACGTTTTAGTGCCTTTTGTTCTGGAGATTTTGGTACACGTGGATTATGCACAAATTATGAGTCCAGCTGTGCAAAGGCACCACTAAATTCCTCTAGCTAACCACTAGCTTCCTGCATCAGGATATTCATCAAATACAAATCATACTAGTATGTTGACAAATTTGCATAATCATTTTTTACCACTCAAGCACTCAGAGGTCCAAATAACAAAATACCAAAATGTTTTCTGTTTTCTTAGCCATACAAACTGGAGTATCCAAATAAAGACTGATAGTTCTGAACGCTGTATAGCAAAGCAATCTTCCATAAAGGGACCTGCAAGCGATGAGACTCTGCTGTTTGCATAAATACCGCAGTAGACTGAAGCTCTCAAGGGGGCAGAAGATCCTCTAAAGGACTGTGATTTTCACATTCATGGTCTTTTGAGCAGAGGAGAAGATGAGATACACAGAAGGAGATGACGCATGAAAGAAAGCAAAGATAAACGCAGAGTAATTTAGAAGAGGACACTGCTTCAAAGAGAATTGGTGCTTTCTTTGCTTAAATGTTTTCAAATCCCAGCAGTACCCTCTCGGCCCTAAATCGACCTGGCTTCCTTTCACAAACACAGTCCCAACCTTTGCAAGAAATGAAAAATCTTTAGCCTTTATGGTTAGCTGATAAATGCTTATGACATTGTCTGACAGAAGTGGCCAGGATTCTTTTATCTAGCAAAAACTATAAGCAAACTACATGTTTCTAAAGGCCAGTGTGTATCATACCAAATACTGCTATAGAACACGTCTTTGGGTTTGCAACCATGGTTCTGTGGCCTCCTGCTTGTATGCAACCTGCAATTTAGCTGTGGAGCTGCTCAGTGAAGGGTCTTTCATAATGCCAAAGACTTTGTTTTTTAGCAGCATCCAAGAGTGTATATATCTGATACCAAATTATTGCAAATTATAGATCTGGACTGTCATACACAGGTGAAAATAAATATGAAAGTAAGCTACTGATATAAAAAGAGATGCAATAAATCCACAAATTAAAAGTAATGCCAGAAGGGACACAAGCTGTCATTACATGTTTTCTTAAAAAACAAAGAAACAAAAAAACCTCCACAACACACAAATCCTCAAATCCTGTATTTTTTTCTTAATAGATGACTTTGGATTCTATTCTTTAAAGTTAACCATTTTCCTTTCACATCTTATTCTTCCCTGATTCAAGGCTGTGTAGCTCAGAGTAATTACACTGCTTCTCCTAGCCCTCTTATCAATTGAATTTTTGTTTCCTCACGTGAACAACAACTGCTTTCCTTCTCTCTTCCCTCTTTTTTCCTTTTTGTTTTTACTCCTGAATGCCTTTTATCATGCTGCAAATGCTGCTTTTTCCTTTTAAAAACGCTGCCAGAACAACTCAGCCTTAAAGGTTTTCTGTCAATGTATAAAGCCCCTGTGCTCCAGGTACTGCAGTGAGAGACACCAAAAATACTACAGGAAAAAAAAAAAACCAAACAATAAAGTAACGTAATTTATACGTGTGACATTATGAGTGTGAAAGGGTTGAGCAATAAGTTTCAGCATGCCTGAATAGCGGAAGAATGGTCTCTGAAATGGTGACAGTCAACAATTTGCCAGACTGACTGGCACTAAATGAATGCACAGTTATAATGGTTAGGATTCGAGGAATCCCTGAAGATAAAGACATGTCACATACAGTTAAGTGAGTGTAGCACGGTCACATTTCAAAACAATTTTCTATTTTTAAAGATATTCTTGGCTCTAACTTCACTTCCAGAAAGGGAGCTTCTTCTAACACAGAATCACCTTTGTTTAACTGGATACTTTGTCAATTGTTTCCACTGTTGTTTGCAGATTTGATTCTTGGTGGCTTTGTCTTTTTAACCTTGAAAGCAATTTATTCAAAGGAGGGCAACAAAGCTGGTGAAGGGTCTGCAGCACAGGCCAAATGGGGAGAGGCTGAAGGAGCTGGGAATGTTCAGCCTGGAAAAGAGGAGGCTCAGGGGAGACCTTATAGCTCTCTGTAACTTCCTGAAGGGAGGTTGTAGTGGGCTGGGGATCAGCCTCGTCTCTCATGTCATTAGTGATAGGACTAGAGGGAATGGTTTCAAACTGCAGCAGGGGAGATTTGGGCTGGACATTAGGAAATACTACTTCCCATAAAGGGTGGTCAGGCACTGGAATGGGCTGCCCAGGGAGGTGGTGGAGTCACTGACCCTGGGGGTGTTCAAGGAGCGACTGATTGTTGTGCTGAGGGAGATGGTTTAGTGGGAGCTATTGGTAACGGGTGAAAAGTTTGACTGGATGATCTTTTAGGTCTTTTCCAACATTGGTGATTCTATGATTCTATACCCACCTTGATGAAAATGTATTCTTCCACCAACTCAGGGTAAATAAAAAGGAGCTGAGACATTGAGTGGAAAAAAATGGGAAAACACGATCAGTATCTCCCAAGTATCCTGCAGAAAATGTTGTCATTGTTTACACCGAGAAGATTAAAGAAAATCCCCTCCCTCTCACATTCTCCTTGCTAGGGAAGGAGAAAGGCAGATACAGACTTATCAGACCACGTGATTTTTCTCCACAGTCAGCAAAGATGCAGTAGTTAAAGTGAATTAGACCATAAGCATCAGCCATTTCCAAACAGCCAGCTGGCTCTCACCCCAGTATGACTCAGCTTCCATAGGGTTTTCCTGTTCATTAAATTTGCAGAAAATTACAGCAGCGAGCATCCCACAGAGCTCTGTCCCACTGTGGGATCTTGTATTGTGAACTAAAGTGGGTTAAGCCATATGGAGGCACTTCAGGTTCAAGTGACCAAACCCTAATAAAATATGCAAGGTCCAGGATTCAAATCCTGAAAACAAAGGCGTGACAGATACATGTGCATTTTTTTAGTTTTTAACAGCAATGCCCAGGAAAGCCACACCATAAATGCAGTAGTGCTTCACTCTCAGTAGGGCAGATGACAATTAACACCCTTCTAGCCTTCCCTGTCCTGACTTCAAAACCACATACATATATACACACATACCTCATCCCAAAGCACAGGTGTGGTGCTGGAGCTGCAACAACAGTCATAGTTTCATACACTACAGAAAACTGTACAGCTAAATGCCTCCATGCCCACACAGCAAGTAAAGAAGCACTGTTTTTGAAATGATAGAAATGAAGAAACCTACTAAATAATCTGCCTCAGAAAAAAAGAAATGACTTCAGGTTTTCATTAAGAAGGTACAATGTAACTTCTATAGCTTCTGCTTCTTGTTAGCCAATACACAGGGTAATATAAGCCATACACACAAAGCGCACGTGTAGTGAATAAGAGAGAAGTTTAGGAAGACTAATCTAGGTAATAAATTCATCACAATGTAATCTTGAAACAAACGGCTTCTGAATAACATAATAAATCAAGAGATGTCTCTAGGCTACTTCAACATGCTATGGAACAAGGGTTTTGGAGGCTGACACTGAAGTTAGTAAAATTGACCCTCAAATACCATGCACTTCCACAATTGTTAGCAAGGAAAGGAGTGCAGGAGAAAGATAGTCACCATTTCTCCACTCTGAACCACATTTTTGCGCTATGATCTGCAGCTATTAACCCTTTTGGGATACTCAGGCTCCATACACAAGGAAGCCCCTGATACTGATAGTCTGACAGAACAAGATGCTATTCAAAGATAAACCAATATACTGAGTAAGGTTATGAATGCAATCAAGGATTTGGAACTATCATTAATTTACATTTCAGGAATTGGCAATAAAAAAATCTATCAGGTAAACTTAAGGGATATGGTTACACAAACATTTATGTTAAGAAGAGGGACTGATTTTCTGTGAAAAAACTTAAGAGCTAAGCAATCACGTAGAATGGGAAGAGAGTAAGTGTTAATTCATACATGTAATTTCACACACAGGAATAACGTTGGCTGTTCGACTGAGTATGAAATTCTTAGACCATGATGGCTTTGGTCAGACCTTCACACTGAGGTTGTTGAAATGCAAAATGAAAGCAGGATAAATCTCACAGTCTCATCTGATCCATTAATGAAGATCTCTCTCAGTAATCCCAAGGTTGAAATTTAGCAAGAATAAACTGAACCAAAACTTCTCCTGACCTTAAGAATCCATTCCTGCATAGGAGATGAAAGGGTATTTACTCTTATGCTGTGGGCTTTTGGCTGCTACTCCCGCACACATAAAAGCTACTAATTCCTTACAGAGGAAGAAAATGAGCAAGCAGACTTCCAAAAGTCATGCTGTGAAGCGTCAGCTCACCAAATGCTAATACTACCCCCTTCAGTAGGTTTAGATCAATATTTAAACTGTCAAATTACAGAATAAAGGGCAAAAATCTTCCCCTAACGTGTTTACAATAATAAAAGAACAGAAACAAAAACAAGAACTGGCACTACAATAGCAGAGACTTGCAAATTTCTACCTTCATGTTCTTATTAGAAACATGTTACTGCCAGTGGATACTTAGGAAAGAATGGGAAAGGAAACAACTTTGAAACATCCAATTGAAATGAAGAGAAAAATTAAAATTAGGATTTAAAAAAGATTTCCAGTCATGTCTCATTCTGAACTGCTAGACTGAGAATAAAGGTCAGTGGATAATGCTGGCAGTGAAAGAGCAGCTGAAACATGAGGACACTTTCCTGACTCCTTACAGGAAACTATGATAAAGAAATATGGATATCATCGAGAAGTAGACACCAGCAACTGAGGTTCATAGGTTTTAATTATTATTACCATTTTTTAAATTCCCATTCTGCTTGTCAAATTTGCTAAAAACTCTAGAAACAGCATGAAGGTCAACCCTGAGAGGATGTGGGGGACCCTAACTCAGACTTCATGCAGCAGTTGTCATAAGTTTTTCTATTTAAATTTAACACTTGAGAGGAAACCCATCTGATGCTTTCTCTGCAGCACTGTGGGGAAAAACACTTGGATGCAAATCCAGTGAACAAGTTTATCTATTGAAAGGGTCCTGTAACCACCAACTGTTTGAAGCATAAGAAACAATCTAATGAACTGCACAACAGTAGGGTCTTCTGAGTCACAATTCCCAAGATGAGTCCAGTGGAGCAGGATATGCGCTGTGATTTAACTTAAGTGGTTAAAGAGAGATAATTACTTATTTCCTTAAAGTCATAATTTTTTAGGCAACTATAATGAAAGATACATATTTTAAATTACTTTTAGTGATTAAAATTCAGCTGGACATAGTTTTCCATCATAAAGTGCTTTTGAAACTTTCAGTAACATACGATAACACCATTTTGAGCACAGTTAAAATGGAAGGGCCGTGGACAAAATCTTGTGTGTCATTTTTAAAATGTTTACTGCATTCAAAATTAAAAGGATTATGCAGGTCTCTGACTGCAGGCAACACTGTCTCAGCCGTATGTTCATAAAACATCTAAAGCGGAATTGATCTGTGAGTAATATTTGGAAGCAAATAGAAATACAAAGTAAATCAAATAGCCTCTGTGTGCACAGAACACCCACTCTATCCCTAGTGTAGCAGCACTCCCTAATGAAAAGAAGTACGACAGAAAAGACTGAAGTGGGTGAGAAATGGATGCTTCTAAGTTTTCTTCATGCATAATGAAAAGGCTTCACCTTCCTTTTTGGTTCCTGGAAATCTGAATTAATGAGCTGTCTGAAGCTTTTTTATCTCCTTTAATGTTAAGGATGAGACATGTTCCGCACCAGCAGAGTTCACATCTCAGTCCTAAGAATTACAAAAAAAAAAAAAAAAAATCTGCTGTCTACAGAATTGTCTACAGATTGTCCATTATTAACTGTAAGATATCAAACTGGCACAAATAACTCTTGCTGAAACACAACATTTAAGTCCACGCTTGACTTTACACAGAGGCCTTAAAATACCTTCAACTTGCAATTCTGTTTTCAGAGTGTAAAACAGAGTCAGAGTTTAATTTACAAATGGATGCTAGTTTTCAGAATGTAATCCAGTTTAAGCCTATAGATAATGGGAAGAACAAGACATACAGATGAGCACTGACTCCAGAAATTAAGTAGTAACTGAAAGGAAGAAAAGAACACATCATGAGCTGGTGTTGGCTCTCAGTGGCTCAGTTGTTATTGCATTCATCACAGCCAAAAGGAAATGGCATCCTAGATCACAACCCAGAAGAGTGTCTGGACTTTGGTTTATAGTCATGTTGGAAATATCCTCAATAAATTTTGGTCAGGACGGTATCTCTGATAAAAGCAGTTTTTATTCGCGATTGCAATGGCGGGCGCCCTGATTGCAGAAGCGCGCCTATGGACATGATGTTACAGTTTTTATACCTTTTCTCCCAGATGTTTTCCCCTCCCATCTCCCCTTTGGTTGGGTATTACAATTTTACCCGAGGTTTGCATTTGTTAAATTTGTTAGTTCACTTGCTATCTTGTCAGTCGCCATCCTGCTGTTTCTGTCTCCAAGATGTCTCGGTACTCTTATCGTATTGATATGTTGATTGCCTTCAAAGCTTCTTCCATTCTGTCCTAGAGGCCTTTGTTAAACAAAGGGCCCGGGGAGGGGGTGATTCCAGACCTTCCCGATATCTCTTCAGGCACCTCCTAAGGTATGTCACGACTTGTATATTTTTACAATGCGTACAACAAAACACTAAAACATACATTGTTGCTAGTTTATACAGGCATATTGTTAGTTCTATTTCAGACAGCTGGACAGACAGGAGCTGCAGTCTTTGTACCTAATAACTTCTACCTAATAACTACAAACTGCTTCACTTATATAATGAGACCTTGAAATAAAATATTCTTATCTTATTCTAAATGCAGAAACAACATTTGATTCCCACAGTCAGATCTAGGTTTGAGGTGAGGATTTTCCATTCCTACTTGCAAGAATTCAGCATTTTCTGGGAACAAAGTCATGTCCCTTAAAACACAGAAAATGGAGCACAGGATAGAGAAGACTACGTATTCATATAACCCTATACATTCATATAACAAGATACCTGGATTCCAAACACTATTCACATTCACTTTTTCATTAATCTAAATACGTAGAAAATGGTCATCAAAAGCTGGATTATTTCCTATTGAAAAAATAGGAAAATATTGAAAAAAGCAGCCCTGGAAACAGAAGTGAATAACTTTACACTGAGTCCTAAAAAAGCAAATAAGTTGTGAGAGCATGCTATGCATGTCTAGATGCTTGGCAATAAAGGATCTGTGGTCTCCTACCGTGTTCTTTCCAGCTGGGAGGAAGGATTAACACATTTACTTCATTCTCTTTTTGTTTTCGAGCAGACTTCATTATAAAAGAGAACCGATCTGTTCATCGAATAACACCATCATGTAGTTTCTGTTAGAATAAATGTCATGCAAAACATAACAAAAAAAAAAATAAAAAAAATCAGTATGGTGAATCTGAATGCAACTAATAAAAGAAAAGATATGAGTTCAAGAAATGTTTGGATGTTGTGTTGATGAATATGATTTAGCTGGGAAGTATTGGTAATGGTTGGATTAGATGATCTTCCAGGTCTTTTCCAACCTTGATAATTCTGTAAGACAGTTCATGAGCTTGAAAATTACTAGCAGATGTGGGCAGGTACTTCACAGTAAAGGACACTTACATCTGTAGATGTAGTCATAGTAAAGAGCACAAAAGTAAAATAGCGTGATAAAATACATTCAAAGGGAAAGAAGATTTCTGTGCTCATTTAATGTAATTTCTAATGAAATACCTAGCAAAAGAGTAAACACCACACAAATGAATAGCAGTACTCCTTTCATGGTAATGCAGATTTCATTTGGAAGTGGCCTCAGATTACACTTAAGAATGCAATTATACTTTGTGCTTTTTGCTTTACAGACAGAGAAAATAATTATTTTTATGTTCAAAATGAGGACTCTGATTATCACTTATACCAAAAGCATTTTAAACAATATTGGTACCAAATGGGCTTTAAATTACACATATGCTTATTTTATGCCCTCAGTTACACTGGCTGAATGATGCAAAGTGGATTTTGAATAAATTAAAATTAAGGTCAAAGTGTGTTAAGAAAAAAGCAGAAGCAAAACACACAAGAAGTAGTTTCTCTTCTGAATCAAATCTGAGAGAACCACAAAAAAATAACTAATCCATGGTACTCTACAGCAACTGATAGAGACTTACAAAAATCGTCAGACAATAGAACTGTTGACATACAGGTGGGTGTATGGCTGAGAACTGATGTTTTACCCACTACTAATGACCAGAGCTTAATAATAATCTTCTTCAATAAAAGTACCTTTATCCTAGAGAGCTGAGGCAAATATTTAGGAAAATCCCCAAGTGACCCTAAGAACTTAATTAAAAGTGTTCATTTCTTAATATCCTAAGATGCTGAGTAAAAGATAGAAACGAACTAGCTAACTCTAAACTTGTGTTAACTTACTTCACTAGAGTAGACAGATCTACAAGATTACTGCAGAAACAGAACCACTGAAGATAAAACAAAAACAAAACACAAACCAACCAGAAAGTAAAAGGCAACATTTAAAAAAACAGTATTTTGCCAGGTACTGTACATTTAGACATCCTACACAATTACCTACAGAATATATTTATGCTTTTGTCTGCAGCTAAGTTTTGTTTCAATTTAGTTTATCCCTCTGTATACATTTAACATTCAGCAGAAATTGAGAGAATGTTTACTGATGAGATGTAACTAATCCTGTGCAGTTAGATTACAGAGAGCAGCCATTATTTATTTTCAAGATATCACTTAGGCTTTTGCCCTTGGCTACGGGTGTAGCACATAAGCACTCAAAATGAGAAGTTATACAAGAAAAAAAGTTAACTTGAGAATATAGCTTTTTAGAAAGATTGCACAAGCTTTTTATTTTTTGCCTTAAAATAACCTATTTGTTGATCACTTCCTGGCTGGAAAATTTATCTTCTAAAGAGATATAAAGACAAGAAATATTGACCACTCTGTTGCCAGGAAACAGTAATCTAAAATCTGATGCAAAAAGAAGCCTTTTAAGATGTAGCTATAATATGCAGACTTAGACTTCTGGAAGATAGTCACACATAAAAAAAAATACTGTATCATGTACGTAGGACACTGTCTCTTGTTACAGACAAGTATTTGTGCTTTATGTGGGGATAGGTGCATAAAACAAAGAGTTGTGACACACCAGTAGATTTATGGTATCTCGCATTGGCAACAATGGGGAACCTGTTGGTGCGTGTACCATAGTCGTCTTTCCTCTGTCAGTACCTGTACTAGCACAGCTGGTCAGCCTCACCTATTAGACACCTCAAGCACACAAAGACTCCAAGCAGGGAAGAGACACAGCACCTAACAGACTGTGGTCTATTCTGTACTCAAGAGGATTCTGCTATTGTGATTTTTTACCCATCAGCCATTTGTCCCTTCTGACACCATAGGGTTGTGTTGCCTCCTCTTGCTTATATAACAACAGGTATGGTGCGTTCTTCATTGCAAAGCCCCAAAACCACAAGCAAATGGCTTTCAAGAGTTGGGAAGTAATTCCCTGTGAGAAAAATCACTATTTTATAGCTATCCTGTTCTTGCCTCTCTCTTGAAGTATCTGATAATACCCACTCCAAGAAACAACATGCTTGGTTAGACGGATTTGTGATCTAGCATTTCCAGAAATGTAATAGTAGGTTAGAAAACATGTGACAGATTTGCACAAACGACAATCTTCTTTCTGTATAGCTTTACAGAGTATTTCAAAGTTGCCAACTATTTTCAACTGCCAACAGATCCTCACAAAACTTACTTCTGTCTGTCTCACTCCAACCACCAAAAAAGCACTGGCCTGGAATGTCAAGGGCTAGCTCCTGCAGCATACAGTAGCTGAATGATTGATTCCTGAGAGAGGAGAGCAATGACACAAGGCCAGTTGGAGGCGAGTCTTGTTTAATGCTGTCATTAGTGATCTGGATAATGGGGCAGAGTACACTCTCATTAAGTTTCCAGGTGACACAAACTGAGAGAAGTGGTGGATACACATTCATCAAATAAGAGGTTTTGCCAAAATCAGGGTAAATTAAGGCGTATCCTAAGCTTGATGCCCACATAACAATCCCTTCGAAATATACAGGATTTATACCTATGCAATAACAAAAAAAAATTTGATTTGTGCAATGTCAGAAAAAGAAAAAACAGGCAAACAACCTTCATATGCCATATGGCAGCTTCTCAGATTTCCTAAAGTGAATAAAAACTCTAATAAATATCAACTTTGTTTTTGCATGCTATTATAAGAGACTGAAGCCAACCATGACACGATGACAAAATTCATGTTAGTTAAATGAAATATATTTTTCATTCCAATGCCTTCCGATTTCCATGAAATGTTATAATTAGACATCCTATTGAAATTAAAAATACAAGCAAAATCTACAAACACTTTTCCTCTGAAAAGCAATAGAGAAGGCTGTTTTCCCTTGCAGAAGGTTTGCTACAAAGACATTAAAACAAATTCAGAGATCTCAGACCATCTTAAAGTTTAAGTCCTTCTCGGTTACCTTAGGATATCTCTCTGAAACATCAGTGAACTAGTGGTCATCAGGTATAGTAGCTACCATGAGTCAATCTAATTGTAGACTTAAATATAACATCAAAAACTTGGTTTTTTTCCCCTCAGAATTTTATTGGAGTACCACAAAATATTTTTCAGTTGTATTCAACCACCAGTAATAAACACACACACAAAAAAAATGCCTGAAGTAAGAGATGACTTCTTTCATTTAATTTTAACATACAGTTTCTGTTTATTAATCCCTACCATTTTGCAGAGATTTACTTCTGAAACCTGTGGAAAGCAGGGAGAACAGATATCTCACTGAGCTCAGTGGCAAATGCCAGGTAAGAATCTTATTCTCAACAAAAAAATGTTACTTAGGCCTATGCTTTACACACTTATAAATGCCTATAGTACTTAATGGAGAGGGAGACAAAATGAATGTTCACCAAGTATTAAGTTTAAAAGAAATGTAAACAATCCAAGAGATAAAATAGCTTGCCCTGATAAATCACATTCAAGAGTCCTATCAAAGGTCTAACCTGAATTATTCTGATGTTTTAGAGCTTATTAAGACTCCAGTTGCCATTCATCTACCTGAAAGACTCAGAGACTTCATGCTCACTTGTTTCTGTTTCTACCTTCCACCACTAGTTGATCACATACTTGATCACTGCAGCATGATGCTCCTTACTTACCAGTCTGGCTGCTTAGTGAATTGCTGTTGCTACAAAACTGACCTGCAATCACAGCAACTTCTTTCTTCCATGCACAGGCTGCCTTAATACTGTGCAATTCACCTTTGAGGTCTTTGGCTCATGCTGCTGGTAGGCTCTTGAGTACAGGAATAGACACTCAGCCATATCTGTTCTATATTCAAATTACTTTGGATCATACCACATTCCGCAAAACAACTTGTGCAGCTTCCACAGCTGACAAATCTATAATGCCTGCCTAAGCAACATATATCTCTTTTTATCCATGCAACTCCATACAGAGGAGCTAGTAAGTCTATCCTACACTGGTATTCATTAGTACAGCACTCTGTAGTAAAACTTGCCATCTGTAGAAGATAGATTTTACAACTTCCCTAAGATCTTAGCTTTGGTCTTTAACCTTTAAGTCTACTGTCTGTAGGTTAACAATCGACAATGCACTTCTGGTGCTGTTTAAACCAAACTCTTACTTAAAACACCAAACCATATTCTGGCTCTTCCTTCAGGGATTTCAAACTATCACCCCAAACTGAAACATGGCTAGATTAAGGTCATGACCTGCATTGATATAATTTCTCCTTTCTTAATTTCTGCTTAATTTCCTCATAATTTCTCCATTGATTCTACAGCTACCAATGCCCTTTTTTCTTTCTTATTCTCAAAGTTTCTAGAACACTTGGGCTTTCTGGGCTCCACTCTTACTATATTTTCACCAAGGATACAGGCTCTATTGCTATCACAGATACCAAGAACAAAGAAAGATAATAACAGGGTAGAAAGAAGAATATTTGGGGAGGAAAAAAAAATAATAATCGCTATCCTCAGTTTTCTCTGTCATCCAGCTGAAACTTAAGACTCTGCTTATACTTTCATTCAATTCCATTTATTCTCCCACAGCTTCATCTTGTAACAAGGGGAATAAACACACATGGAAATTCACCATACAGGAACATGTACTTTGCGTAGTATTTTGACAGTAAGACTGAGTGTGGTCAGTAACTTAGTGGACTGATCTGAAGGAGGAAGAGACAAAGATTTAGAAATAAAGCAGGAAAGGAACAATGTATTTTAGGCAATAGCACTGTTATGAAAACTACTTTTGAGGTATCTTTAAGGTCACTTTATCCCAAACCTACTTATTCCAGAGTAGCTTTATAAGAAATAATCATTTTTTTTTCTGCCTATTTGCAACACTGTAATAACTAAAACATTCATTTTCTGCCATGTTATCCTTCCCCTTACTGATGTTTGCATTCTTCAGTCTTTCTAGTAGAGGTCACAATGATGCCCACAACAGTTTAAACAATCCTCTCCCTATATGCTCTGATCAGCTGATAAAAGTACCTAATACAAGTCAGAAGCAAATGTTCAACATCAAGATTGGATAAAGCTTTAGAAAAGTTTTTTTGTGTGCTTTTTATTAGCTGCTTTTTAGGTTGCGCTTCTAAATTGTGGGTAATAATTTGAGAAAAATACTGAAAAACAAAAACATCACCCGCCTTTCAGACTACAAGTCTAGGGCTACGGCATTGAAGCCAAACAAGAGAAAATGGGAAGTTCTTCAATTTAAGTTTTCTTTTTGTACAAAGTTTTAAGCCGCCAGTGTTGTGATAAACTGCACCCTTTGAAGGAAAACCTTAACCTCTCTAAAGTTAAACCTTAACCTATCTGTAAAGTTGGAATAATACAAGTATAGTTGTAATTACAGAGTAAATGATTAGCCAGAAGGTATCTCAGAAAAAACTCACCAACACTGAGGCCTTCAGTCGAGATGGATGCTCACCAATGTTAAGGCTCACCACAAAAACTCCACAAAGGAGCAATCTCCAGAAAGAGATACTGCTTTAGTGGTCAGACCTTAAATGGGATCTAGGAGAGGTGGAGTCAAGCTCCAACCCTTCTGGGAGCATAGCTGAATTACCCTCACCTGTGCTCCTGCAGCTGACTCATCGCTTGCCTCAGATGGTTAATCAGAGGTTCAGGCTGTGATCAACAGTTTCCCATACATAATCAAACTGATTCCTTGTAAGTATTTCTAATGGTACTTGAAGATGACAGCACAGATAGTCGTGTAACTCATTCTCATGTAATCTTTATTTTCAAAAAAAAAACTTTTTATGAGTGTTTTGCTAATGAAAAACAACTTCCAGCTTCTACCATCCAAAGCACAACCTGAATGGAGTGAACCAGGACTGTCATTTTATGAGGCATGTTTAGAGCCCTAGCTTTTGAACTTCTACGATAAAACTCTTGCTTCTCCTTTGAAATAATCTTGCTAGCCTAGATGCGTGGAATGATTTGTTCTGAGCCACAGATAGGCAGCTGTGCAACATGGAGTTGCACAGTGTGAGAAAAGAGCTCCAAGGTGCGTGCGTGACCTCATCTCATCCTAGCTCAGACAGACACACTCTTGCTGCCTGGAAAAGAAGAGCAGAGTTGCAGAAAGAATCCTACTCCTGTGCCTCTATTTCAAAGTTCTGGTAGGAAGGTCTGAGCCTCACTGAAATTGTACAATCTCTTTGTCCTCATCTCACGGTTTAAAGGAGTTCATGAGCAGTCCACTGGAATTCAGAGGACAGTTTACAAGAGAAAAGAAAAAAAAAAAAAAAGACTTGATGATGTCAATGAAGGACAGAACACATAGTTCTGTTGTGTATAGAAGCTGCAAGGATGAAACAAAAACAAAGAACGTACTCTAACTGCTAGAATGAACACCTATAGCAACAATGCAGCTATTTGTTGATCTATAAAGCACTCACATACTCCTTTTCCACTTTTTTTTATTTCCAAGCATGAATGTGGATGTAATCCAAGTTCCTGAGCTAAAAGGAAAAAAAAACCAAACCAAACCAAAAACAAAAACAGAAACCAAAAAGACAAAAACAACAGGATTTAAGGAATAGACAAAGTTAGCTGATGAACAAATGCAAGTATAAATGTGGATTTCCAGGCCTTATTCTGTCCACAGCTAGTTGGAGACAAGAGAGCTGAACACCAAGGACCAACTCCTAGTTCCACTCAAGTCAGCTGGAGTTTTGCCATTGCCTGCAGCTGAGCTGTGCTTCCCTGAGGTCAGAATTCATCATCTTCTTCACAGGAAGAAGGCTGTTGTACTTGTCTGCTGTTTACACTAAGTGGAAGTTTTACTGGAAGGTGAGATGAGATGTACAATACATGTCAAAAAAACTTTGTTGAAGAATCTTGGAAGCAGGGACATTTATGAAAGGAAGTACAAGAGTATGACCTAGTGTGGGTGGATGCTGTGCCAACAGAGCTTTCACACTAGAACCATAACCCCCAGCTCTGTTACAGTGTTGTCCATGCCAGTCAAGCAGAGCATCTTAAGTTTAACTTTGTTATTGGAGCTTTCCAGAGGAGGGTCACAAACAGAGCACAGCTATAGTCTGCCTTGCCTCTGGTAACAAATACACAGAGAGGTCTATAGAATGCTAATATTAGTGCGTCAAGTTCTGTCCAGTTGTGGTTTACTTCTAACCAAATCCCAAGTGAGAGAGAGAACCTGGAGCATTATGTCCACTATTTGTAGTAATCCAGTCCATCTGCATCATATTATCACTCACGCATATTAAAAACAAAACCAAACAAAAAAAGCGTGAATAATGTCATCGTAAAACTAGTGTTGCTCTAGCAAAATATTCTTAATACTTACCTTGTCTAAAAAAGTCATAAGAAGCCTCAGGCATGCTCTAATTAATACAATGTATTTGCAGATGTTCATGTAAGAATCTACTATTTTATCTCATCTGATTAACTAGAGCTTCCACTGCATTCATTTTCTAATTCATTCTATTAGTCTGTATTTTCCTAAGAGTTGTATTCTCTGTTCCTAACCGATTGTCATCTCTTCTAATAATTAATGCATAGTTCTATCAACTATAATCTCCACAGACACATTACTTACTCTTTTCTTAATTCGTGAGATATTAAAGATTTACATGTTAAAATGTCCTCAATTTCTCCATTGTCCTTGTTTGCCATCTTTTCTCTGATAGAAATTTATCTGCAGTGTGAAGTGAGTTAAGTTGCAATAGAAGGATACATTCCTTGGAATTTTTGTTCTCACTTATTCTATGTCCCCGACCAAGTAATTATTCGGCATGTAGAAGAAGATGAAGAAACACATCTTTTATACACATATATGCAGGAATACAAACAACAACAACAAAATACAAAAAAGCTATTATGAATTCAGTTACTTTTTTCAGTGACAATCTAAGACTTCAGGAATGAAAAATAGTTCAGCACAAATTACTCAGCTGTACGCTTCTAGAGTAATTGCTACTTTGACAATCATAAGACTGAAAGAAACCTCTGTTTAAAAAGTTTTCTAAAGAACTACACCTTCACATCTGCAAATATAACTGTTCCCACACTTTCCTTGATTTCCACACAATAGCTCATGACTTTTCTAAACCTGACAGGGTCATATGGAGCAACAGAACGGCTTTGGAATTTGTAGTGTTGTCTTTTGATCACACTTTTTGTATTTGAACAAAACACATTTAAAATTATCCCTAAACATAAAATCATTTCCTACCACTCATATTAAGCCTAGTCAGACTTAGAACCCATACTGTTGTTTTGTTATCTTCTGCCCAAACTGGAGATTGTCTAAAACTACATGCCAAAGGAGCACTAAATATCAGAACCGAACAGCATTTGGTTTATTTGCAGGAAACCAGTACTACAGTATTAGCATTTATTCGTAACTCTCTACTCCTAAAGCAGCCTCACTCATCAAGCTAGGTAAAATCAATCTTGTGAGATGCCTGCTACTTGAACTGGTGGAAGAACTGAAATCAGCTCTGTAATTAGGACAGCAAGAGCATGAGGCACGCACATCTTTTCAGAGTTAGCAATTTGCTCACTTTGAGGATAGCTGAGATTCATAATTCCTGAAATACATTTACAAATCAAAGATGGAGAGTACTTTACTAGAATCAGACATTTCTGGTTTCTCTCCACCCCCCCAAGAACTGCCCTCATGTCTAACTTTCCTTATGCTGGGCCATGAGCAATTGTCTCCACAGACTATGCTACCTCAGTAACAGATCTGCTAACCAGTTCTCTGAACCCCAGACCTTCCTTTATCTCATAAAAATAATATGCAAAACAATTAGAGAAATATATTCTTAAGTCTACATCACATCATATTCATAAGTCTATATCACATCAAAATGTATTTATTTAAAAGTTCAATTTTTAGACAGAAGCAAACACATACAATCTAATCTATTTAGTTACTGATGATATGCAAGGGCTTTTAACAATGAAAAGATGAAGGAAAATGACAGAATTAGAGACAATGGAGTAATGCAATACTGGGGCAGTCAATCTGGATTGATCATCTGAGATTCTGTCATAAATTAAAGTGTAATGTATACACTGTATTTCAGATAGGCTTCCCCAAAACTCACACAGCTTACTCGTATATACAGGATATATACTGATCTACCCTAACAAACCCAGCAGCAGTCACAAGAAGGAACAGGAGATCAATCAAATCTTGCAATCCGTTATTTGTTAGAATTCCTGCAGAGAATTACCCTTGAGTTGTTTCAAATAAGTAGCTAAAAAAGTTTTAAATGCATCATAGAGACCCTTTGTTCCTGAGACATTATTTCCAGTACATTTGGTTAAAAACTCTTTGACTGGCCACATGTTGCTACTAATATTAATCATATTTTTTACACTTAATAAGATGCAGAACATTTTATTAGGTATTCTACACACACAGTGAGTAGAAGTAATCTTTTCCTACAGGTGTTGCCTCCAAAACCTTTTGAAACATCTTCAGTTGTCCTCAATAGCTACTGCTCTTGTCACCTGCTGATCATCCAGTGAAAAGCTGATACTACTGAAGCATCTGTATGTCAACATCCTCAGTTCTATATGTTTAAAATAAGCACAGTGATCGCACAACAGCACCACAGTCTATATACCAACAAATTGTTGCTTTAAGAGCTATGAAATACTCTGTGGTTCCAAATGTTTTCTCACAGATAAAGAGAAAAACAGATCTTCAAAGTGCAGGGATTATGAATTCTCAGTTCACAAATCCATCCCTCACCCTGGAACGGCATCATAAACTGTTTTTAAGAAGCACAACTTAACAAGGCTTAGATTGATATAGCTGTGAGGAGAGCACGCAAATAAAAATTAATGCAAGAAGTTTTTTAAAGCAAAACTATTCAGTATCATCCTTGAACTTGACTTTATGTCACCAACTGAAGAGGGAAATTACTTATTTTTGTTGTTTGGTCACATGCAGTTCCCTGTGTAAGTCCCTATTATCTACCCCACCTCCACTTTTCCTTTCTAACAAGTGTACTCTCAGTAGTTCATTCAGATGACAAACAGACACTATTTAAAATGACAGAGTTCACTGTGGATAAAGGAATTAGCTACTGCAAACTGTTGCTAATTTTCTGCTCTGGTGTATGTTTTGCAAGCTTTCATGGGGGCTTTAAGCTTAAACCTCTTCTCTAAGCTCTGTAAAGCTTTAATTGGCTTTTTGATTGTAAAATCCCTATCAGTTTTTT
The DNA here is from genome assembly GCF_054131305.1 of Coturnix japonica. Classification (NCBI taxonomy): domain Eukaryota; kingdom Metazoa; phylum Chordata; class Aves; order Galliformes; family Phasianidae; genus Coturnix; species Coturnix japonica. Next base: position 37,593,949 of record NC_140665.1, read on the forward strand.
CTTCTGGCCTGCTGGATTTGCTGGCATTTAAGTCTAATTCAAACTGCATTCTGCATTTAAATCATTACTGCTGTTAAGGGGCTTGACCACAATTACATTTGTACTCATGTAGATTGGTTCACCTTCTCCACCAAGCAAAGAACTGCTGAAACTCCAGGTGCCTACATTGAGAAAACACCCCAACACACTCTGGACAAATGGCCAGTATTTGCCCAGTGCTTCTCACAGGAAAGATGTTGAGGAAGCACTAGCCATGCTCTGATTACCTTGCCAGTTACACTGCTTGGCCAACCACATTGAATCAAAATATTTTAGCCACCAAGTCTATGTTTATCCCCCACTGCAGACAGTTTCAATATTAATGCCATCATTAATACTAAATCTGAAAGCAAAGGCACAGCAAGAGGGAGCTAACCTGAATAAATATTTATCTTCAGAGTGCTAGAAAAAAATGTATTCACTTCATCTCTTAGTCTCTGCTGGTGGCTCACCTCCCAGACACCACACCATGACTCAGGAGATGAGCATCTTGCACGGTGCCTTCTGCCCTTACAGCTTCTGTGCTTTGCCAGGACCTTCCTCTCCCCTCTAAGCACCTGGAGCTATCCTGCATGGCAGGAGGCTGGGCAGTCCCAGGCTACATCTGGGCTCTGACAGGTAACCAATTACCTTGACTCATGTCCTCTACTTTCTGTCCAAGCTAGAGCAAGCGGGCTGCACAGCGAGACCTGGCAGCTTCTACTCCCTGCAGGTCTGCTTATTCACCTTGAATTCCCTGTGAGCTTTCTGGCAACGTCATTAAAATTACCAGGGAAACTTCTCTGAGAAATCAGCAGCAGCACCCCAGTTACATCTGCTCTAGTGTGAATGTGAACTGATTATCTCTGCTGCTGGAATACATCCACCATTGAAAAAAGCACAATTAATTACATCTGCTCTTCAACATATACGATGACCTATTAAAAAAACACCTACAAACAGTTTCATCAACCAGAAGAGTTTTTGCTTATCCCCAAATCACCTTCCTGCAAGCAGATGTCAGATACTTTATAAAAAAAGTTTATGAGCCTGCAGGTAGAAGACTAAAGGGAAAATCCTGCTGACCAGTCATAATAGATAACATGCTGCAGCTGCTCAGCAGCATTTCCTTAAATTACTTCCCAGCCCTTAATGCTGAAGGACAGTAGGGCCTCAGACAGGATCCGTGCCTTCAAATCAAAGCTGCATCAGATAGGGGCTGCTTTTGCAGCCTGCTTAGTTTAAGCAGATCAAAGGAGCTGGCAATACCACATCAGCCAAGAGATGAACACTAAAACCAAGCTCAGAACGGATACAGTTGGTGGAGAATAGGGTGACAAGGAAAAAGGGCCACAGCAGGGAAAAAACAACAAACCAAACCAAGGTGACAGGGGAGTGAAATGGCCAAAAATATCAAGGTGCAGGAATTGTTGTCCCCTGTCATCTCCCAGAATAGTTTTGAATTTACGTCACTTTTAAGAAACAATTTATCTAATTTTTTTTCAGAGCTTTAAATTATATGGGTAATTGTACCACTGCAATTCTAGATAAACTTCTAGAATGAAGCAAATTGAAAGGGCTGTGTCTTTTGAATGTTGCTATTGTTGGATAATGTTACTTCAATTTACAAAGAAAAAACAAAGCCTGTGCGCAAAGCAGCGTGAAACATCACTCACAGTTATTTCCGAAGTCTCCCACAAACTACTTCTATACTGAAAATTAAGCATGTCTATAATTACTGCAGCATCAAGAGCTAAGATTGTGTCTGGTTTTCACAAAACCAAGTTCCATCACAACTGAACAGCACGGCCTTAAAGAAAGTAATTTTGGCTTTCATCTTCTTAGCAGAGTTACAGTAAACTTTAAATACAGGCAGAACAGAATTCTTTAAGAACTTACAAGAGGCTCCTGAGTTCTCACTCAGACATGTCCATGCAAAGTTTCCAAAAGCACTTCAGTGACACAGAAGCTTTCACCTGCAGTTCTTGCTGGAGAATGGTGAATCATCAGCTTCCCTACCATGCACAAATACAGGATACCACCTAGACCATTTGTTTCTCAAATTTCTCTATACTATTTCTGTGATAAGGATACTAATAAAGCCCCAGACCTACATTTTGAAGCCTAGACAAGTATTTCAAGCCAAAAGTTAATCATTAAAAACTCTCCATGCAATCAAAAGTTTTAGAAAGTGATATATAATCTGAGGTTTTCACAGTCAGGCAAATTAATATGAAGATATACACATTCCATATTTTAGTTTATGAAACACAGAAAATAGTCTGCAGATTCTCTTTTTGAATCAATTTTATCCAGCCTGTGCAAGTGTGAAAGGAATTCACCAGAAAATATAAAGGACAAACAGACTTAAAAGACTACATCACAGGGCCAGGGACATATAAGTACTCTCTTGAGAAGCTAGTTGTTGAGTATCATCCAGAAAATTATGAAAGCCATATTGCTTCTGATGCTTCTCCTCCATACCAGGAAAAGAACTCTCTGAAGGAAGAAAACAATAGCATGCTTTGCTGCCTTACCCTACCACGAAAAATATAAAGAAAATTAAATTTAAAAGTGAAGTGATGGTTGATGTCAGAATCAAATATCAATTACACTGGGTGATCAAAGCCTTTCTACACATATTATAGACTTACAGTCCACCACACAATGGCAGCAGGATGCACTGAGCATCAAGCAGGCAAGAACCATTTTGAAGTATTTCTTCAAGAAAGGGGGACTGTTGTGCATCATAAAGCAACAGAATTCAGCAAGGGCATGCTGTGCCTGAGACATATAAAGAGAAGGACAGTACTGAAACAGAGCTGGAGATATACTAGGGGCATCAATATTAGCACCACTGTGCTCAGGTGCTATCCTCTGTGGAGGGGGTACAGCCAGGAGGGTGCATCATAGCAGATGGAGTGACCCCCAGCAGTGCTCTCTTGGAGCTAGTACTCTGTACCTGAGGTCTGATCCCACCCACAGTAACCTGCACACACAGGCAGTCATGAAATCTAGGCAGACTGCAGCAGGCCCTTCCTGCTGCGTGCTGCTTCAGCTGGGAATACTGACACAAGCATTCAGCACAGGTGTGGTTATAGCTGCAGTAGCTGTCAAGAACAAAGTGAAGCATCTGGACTGAGTCCAGAACAGAACATTAGGAACAATCAAAAATCTAGCAGCTGGGAGCTATAGAGAAGCTAACGGGATGAAGGAAATAAAAAAGGAAATAAAAAGGAGACAGGTGAACATGATATCACTCTGGTAAAACATGAAAAGCTGCAGCAAGGGGGGAAGGGAATAATGATCCTCAATCCACGAGGAAAGGAATATAAAGAAGACTGATTCAGTCACGGCCCAGTCAATCCAGGTTTGTCGTTTGCTATGAACTGCTCATCACTCTAAAACATGCGAGCATAGGTGTAGCACAGTTAAATGCTTAGAGGCACTGAAAATGCTTGAAGTCCAAGGGACTCTCTAAGATGACTCCTTTTCCTCACATTCTCCTTAGAAAAGAGAATTGCTACATGACCAGCAGTTTTTACATGGGCTTCTATGAGTGATTAATCTTTTAGCTGATGGTGCATGCCTTCTGAGAGAGTCGGTAAGTCCAGAAGGAGGCTGATGTGTTCACCTGGGCAAAAACAGAGATTAGTAGGTGTGGTGTTCCGTTTTCAAGTACTGCTGTGACAATGAAACACTGGCATGCCCTGCCATTACTGAAAAGCAGCGTTCTGTTTGCATTTTCCCACAGGTTGCCAAGCAACCAACAAACCTTTTAGATTAGTAAATGCAGGAAATATTTTATTTGGAGCCATTTTAATATTCAGCCTGGTGAAGAGCTGATTCATCAACGCTTTTCTTCAGATGGGTATAATTAAGCTTTACTCTGTAGTATAGGCTTCTGGTATTGGTAGTTGGTTGAAATTACAGTAGATGAGGCAACCGTGGTAAAAAAAACCCAAAGGTTTTAACACCATTTGAAAGGGGAGAGACATTGCTTATCCCCCATCTTCCTAGGCTCAGCAGCAGCAGAAAACGTGTACTTATGGCTCACATACTGCCACAGAGAGCTTTTGTTTCAGACACCTGAGCTGAAACTGACAGTGACAGTGGACTTGAGCAAAGAAACTACACTGCAAATGGAGCAGAGCTGAGAAGGTGCAAGCAGTAACTGATCTGCCAAACCTGCCATACAGATGCTCAAAAAAGTTGCAGGAATTACTGGTTTGAAATGATGAATGAAAGATATGAAATATTAGTTGTGTTTGCTTGAGAGGCGGCCTTATTGTGGACTACAGCTCATCATAAGGAGAGCAGAGTGGCAACGCTGATGTCTGCTCTGTTGACAGGGTCAGGACCCAAGGAAACAGCATGGAGCTGCATCAGGAGAGAATCAGGCTGGGTGTTAGGAAAAGGTTCTTTATCATAGAGCAAAAGGCATGGAACAGGCTCCCCAGGGTAGTGGGGAGTTGCTGGCACATCTGGCCAGTGCTCTCAGACACAGAGTTTGGATTTTAATTGGTGCTGTGCAGAGCCAGGAGTTGGACTCTATGATCCTTGTGGGTCCCTTTCAAATCTGGATGTTTTGTAATGCCATAATTTGTGCTGCAGAATTTAAGTTAAAGAAGAACAAATGAAGTAAGATTAAAACAAAATATTCCTTACAACCATTTCCGAATAGAAACAAGAGTACTAAAAATGTGAGCATTTTCTAAACTATCTCAGTTGATCTAAGAACTTTCCAGCACTGTATTTTGTTCTAATGACAACCATCCAGAACAGATTTCAATTTAAAATAAAGGTGACATTTAAGAACAATCACGAGTTCAGCTTTGAAGCTGAATTAAAAATGAAGCCAGTGACTAGAAATACATTTCAGATAAAAACTGAATGCCTTATTTTAAATGTTTCTGTTCGGAAGGAGGAAAAGACCACTGGAAACAGAGATTTCCTAAACAAATGTCTTTGACCACATTCCTATTTTTTCTGAATGATTTCTGATAAATCTTACAAGATCACAAAGGTTGTGATTTTTCCTATGGAAAACTTCCATATCTTAGTGCAGCTGGATGGTCTGACATGTACAACAGTACCCTCCTCTTTGTCCTTTGTCACATCAGTCCAGAAGTAAAATCTCAACGAAGTTGTTAGAGAATGCTGATTTAATTAAATTATGCTTGTAAGTGGGGAGGGAGGAAGTAAATTGAGATGAGCATTTGAGCACAATAGCTCTTCTTTAGGTATCAAATACAAGCATGAACATCAAGCTAAAGGCATATTAACAGTTGGGAGTAATTAATCTAGGTTAACTGGCTGTAGTGGTTGGTGCCAGTGGAGCACAGGACAATATTCACCAATGAGGCTGCTGTAGACATCAGTCCTTCTCGAGAAAACAGAATACAGACACAGTTACTGTTCCTAGGGTCTAGTGTACTAAGAGGCAAGCTGGGGCAGAATTTGAGGAAAAACATAACTTGCATTATGTTTAAGCTCAGTTTCTAGAAGAGACAAGGATTCACCTCGCAGGCATGTCTCCTGAATGTCTGCAGTCCCCTCTCCTTCCTTTCACAGAAATCCCTTGACACATTTTGAAAATGGTGAAAAGAGGTAGATATGAAACACAAAAAGAATCAAACAAAACCTGACTCCTTTAAGTTTTAAGCTGCAGATAGAGGTGAAAAGGAGTGGGAGAGCAACAGGAAAATTAGTTCCTTCTTCTGGAACATGACATTTTTCAGGTCCTGGTAACAACACAAGCCATTTCTAGGTCTACTACAGTTTCCTTTACATATTTTCCATAGCATGGGTATGGGGTCTTCACACAACAGTGGCTCTGGCATCTCATACTGCAATATCTACAGGCCTCACTACAAAAATAACTTGACTGTTTGGGAATGAACTACAGCAATCGGTAACCTCTGCAAGACTGCAATAAGTATAACATCTGGTCTCAACCTCAGGACAAAAAGGTCTGCCATCAGTCTTGATTATGAGCAAAAAGTCATTATTCATTACATTAAATGGCCTGGAAAACAAAGCAAGCTTGGCTGTATGCAGCAACTGTCTAGGGAGGCTCACTCCTTCCTTGAATTACTCAGACCTTCAATGTCCTTGATCTATTTGCTTTGTGTTAGACTATGCCACCTGGACATAAATCTCATCTTTTACTCCTTACACTGCCTTTTAATAACTTAGAAAACTCTGCATAAAGGCACAACTTATTTACACACCTGTGAACAGCACATAACCTATTTTTTAGACATGTTGTCAGTAGTACAAAGACTCCTCTTCAGGGTAGCATCCTACACAGTGCAGGGCTCAGCAGCTGCTTTACAAGTTATGTGGTGTCTGCCAGCTGGCCAAAGACATTCAACTCCAAGATGATCTCCTAAAATATTTCCTTCCAATAGGTGGGATACTTCACAGGCTGGAAAGCACATCCAATATGCTCCTGAATGCATTTTCCTCAGGCAACACTGATTCTGATAATACATGTGGAAAATGGCAGAATCACTGTCCCTTTACTACTTCCACGTGATGTAAATGCTAAACTGTCCTTCTGTCCTTTTTTTCCTTTATTTTTAGTCAAGTTAAATAACATTTAAAAAATAGTCAATCCTGTTACCTTTCACTCACAAGCTTGTTCCCTCCAGTCACCTAATACAAGTATGTTTCTACCCTTGGGTTTGCTCAGGTTTGACAGAACCCACCAATAACCAAACCAAGTATATATTCAGTTCAATTCCATCATGGCATCAATTGACTTTGCTCCAAGATGGCTGAAGATGTATGAAGTGTTCAAGGTCAGGCAGAACGGAGCTCTGAGCAACCTAGTCTAGTAGGAAGCATCCCTGCCCATGGCAGAGATGTGTGAACTAAACCTAAAGCCAACATAAACCATTCTGTGATTTTTCTAAATTAAGATGTTTAATTCTGCTCAGAGAACAACTTTAGTATTTTTGCAGACAGGATCCTTTCAAATATTGGCCATTACAGCATTAATTGTCTTCTGTTGCTCAATTAGGAGGACACCTTCACAGGTGCTGATGATTGTGTAATAAGATTTAAAATAACTACATAAACTAATTTCCAGCACACACACACACACAATTTGGCAAGAATGTAATCTGAATGCATCACAGAAATGCATCCTCCAAATCCCCTTGACATGCTTGCAACAAAAATATGTAAAGTTATACAAAATAAACAATTCCTCTACACTAATTGCAAGCAGATGATTTCATCAGTTCTAAAACTTAATTATAGAAGCTCTACACAATATTTTGGGTTGGCATCTGATAAATATTCAATTAAGCAATGATATTAAAATCTTGAAGCGCTTGTAAAGAACAGTACTGCTGGGAAAGCATAATGGTACCAACACTCTCAAGTGATAAAGAAGTAATTTAGACTCCAGCATTTGACAAGCAGGTCTGACCTTCTGGTTGCATTAATAGTACAGATGTACTGAAACCAAAGATTAACAACAACATCATGTCAGCTGCAGTTTATGAAGAAGAGCAGGAAAGCTGCAATAGGAGAGTAGCCATGTTTAAGATCCATTTAAAGAACACAAGAGCATTTCTGGAAATTGACAGATTTAGGCACATAACTAACTGCTGGGATCCCAACCTCTCCAAAAAATCAGCTCTATGCATATCTTACTGCTTTGGATGCAGAACAAGAAAAGGACAAAAACAGTACAGTAGGTCCTAAGTATTAAGAGATTAAAGATAACCATGAAGGAAGAACCAGAGTTAGTCTAAGAAGAAAAAGGGAAAAAAGCCAGAACTTCCAGATAAAAGTCTAAATGAAAATTTATTTTGTTTTTGTATCAGTAATTCAATAGATCATCTAAAAAGTCCATTAGGGTTAGAGATACTCCTGTCTCCTTGTTCATTTAGAAAAAAACCTTACATCCTAGGTCCAGAATGGAACTAACAAAAAATGAAATTATCCATGCTTTATGTAAGAAGGAAACGTGCAGAGGCAGAGAAACAGAAGGGGCTAAGAACAATCTAAAATAGAGCAACAAAGCAAAAATATTTTTAAAAAAGGAAATGGAACAAAACCAATGTCAGATAAACATATATTCACAGTCAATTTATTCCAGTAACCAAGGCAATAAAAAGCAAATAATTTAATGAGCAAGTACAGCAGTTAACTGGATTCACTGTTCTATTCCACTGTTTCTCTCGTACCGAATCAATGTCAGAGTTTATATTTTAGCAGTACACAAAAACTGAAGGAAAGCCACATAATTATCTTCACCAGCATTTTTGATAATTTTATTCAAACTGATTTTGCCAAACCAAACTTTTCTCTCTGCTCACAAAACTTTGCAGTGAAGTGTGCAATTAAGTGTCATTTTGTAGGTTGCTGCTTTAACCAACAAAATGGGTAAGGTCTCAACATCCCAGAAAAGGCAGAATGAAATAAGGAATCCAACCTGAAAATCAGCACTTAAATCTGTCTGTACTTACCCACAGAAGTCCTCTTATCAAGAAAAAAAAATCACTTGCACAACTGAGCCTGAAAGGGAAGCATTTTCAGGTACTGACAAAAAGAAACTGGTAGAGGGATAACTAACATAGCAGAAAGCAAACAAAGGAAATAATGCTGGTGACTTCTTTCCAAAGAAGGAAGGATACTTCAAAGGAGGTATTAAATAACAGACCATGAAGGGTGTTTCTCCTCATTTCTTTCATTAAATATAGCTCCGCATTCCTTGTGTTTTCCTGGATAACTGAAAAATAATAGGAGCACGAAATCATGACAGAACAAAGTACAGCTGCTTCTGATTTCTGCAGCTTCTCATTAAGAAGAAAGAGATATTAAGTCGGGTTATTTAAATCTTTTTGTTTACTTTTAATTTCTGCTTAAACCTGTTTAATATGAACTTGCTACAACAGATGGGATAATCTCTCTCTGTTAACTAGTGTTCACAGTACTTTGGGGGTCCTTCAAACAGTGCAGTCAACCTAGTCACCCTGACCAACCTCAACTAAAGAACAAAACAAAAACAAACAGACAACAAGAAAAAACCCCAAACAAACAGAAAAGCCAACCAGAAAGTAAAAAAGATATCAATCCAAGTCCTACTTGAGAAAGATTTTGAAGCTTGGAAGGTATATAAGTACAACATATTCCTCTTTGGATTTCACTGTCAGCCCTCCAATCCGGTCATTTTCATCCACGGAAAACAAAAGACACAACCACATAAAAGGATCAGAGAGACATTTTCCTTTTCTGATTCAAGTGATTGAAGAACTCCAGTTTAAAACAGGCAATGGCAATGGTTTAAAGTAACACTGGCTTACAAACTGCCACCAGTGCGTGAGGACAAAGACTGACAGGCAGCCCAAGTGCAGCAGTGCCTGCTGTTGGCTCGTTCCAGCAGAGAAGGGCTGCCCTTTTCTATTTTCAGACCCTCCTGGACAGCAAAGCCTCCTCAATCACTGTCATATTTATCTCTACCAACTTCTACCTTGCTTCTACAATTCTGTCTGGACATCATCCATGCTTCTCCTCACGCCTTATGTGAGCTCCAGGCAGCTTCTGAGCTGCTATTTGGAAACATCTCTACCTGGGTCTGTGACAACCATGGCCAGACACAAACGGAACAAATCATCTTGGGTGAGATCACACGGCATGTGCCTAGCATCCAGGGGATCAGGACCAGCCAGCATGGGTTCATGAAAGGCAGGTCATGCTTGACCAACATCATTTTCTTCTATGACTGGGTGACCAGACTGGTAGATAAGGGAAAGGCTGCTCATGTAGTCTACCTAGACTTCAGCAAAGCCTTTTACATGGCCTGTCACAGTATTCTCCTGGGGAAACTGGCTGCCCATGGCCTAGACAAGTATGCCCTCCTTTGGGTAAGGAACTGGCTAGAGGGCCATGCCCAGCAGATAGTGGTTAATGGAGTTAAGTCCAGCTGGCGACCCGTTATAAGTGGTGTCCCCTTGGGGTCAGTACTGGGGCCCATCTTGTTTAATATCTTCACTGATGACCTGGATGAGGGGATTGAGTGTACCCTCAGTAAGTTTGCAGATGACACCAAGCTGGGAGGTGGTGTTGATCTGCCTGAGGGTAGGGAGGCCCTTCAGAGGGACCTGAATAAGCTGGATTGCTGGGCTGAGGTGAATGGGATGGGGTTCAACAAGGCGAAGTGCCGGGTCCTGCACTTTGGCCACAATAACACCATGCAGCGCTATAGGCTTGGGGCTGAGTGGCTGGATGACTGTGTAGAGGAAAAGGACCTGGGGTGTTGGTCGATGCTTGGTTGAACATGAGCCGACAGTGTATCCAGGTGGCCAATAAGGCCAATGGCATCCTGGTCTGTATAAGAAACAGTGTGACCAGCAGGTGCAGATAGGCCCTCCTCCCAGATTCTAATTTGTGTCATTTCAGGTTAAAGCTGCAGTACACTTCTGATAAGTTTCTTTAAAAATACTTCTTAAAAAAAATAAAAAAATAAAAAAATAAATCTAAGATGACCTTTACACTACATTTGCCATGTCTTTAACAAGTTATAAATATATATATGGTAATTTAAATAATTACGTAAATTACTCAGATTCTTAATTAGTAATAGAATTGCTGCTTGACATTTATGATGATTAATCTTTTATCTTATGGTTTCATCATGATGCTGTTGGATGAAAACAGGAATTTGATGCAGAAGTTACAAAACTAGCATAAAAGTCTCATTGTTACATTCAATTAAAGTACCCTAAGTGAAGGGGGTTCTGTAGGGGAAAAAGCTAATTTATCATAACATATATTGAATTTTAAAACAGTTCACTCTGCATAGAAATTAAATTGTTGTCATAAACAAAACTATTAGCAGTCAGTGTCCAGACACTGCCTCGTTTGAGGATCTAGAGCAAGTATATTCTTGGAAAACAAACAACCAAAATAGAACACAGGCTGCATCTTCTTTCATAAACTGAAAATAAATTTAAAACAAAGCAACAACAAAAAAAACGCATTATCTTTTGCTTCTGAACTTAGTATTTGGTTTACTGAACCAAGTAAAAGTTTTTCTACTCATCCAGAAAAGACTACAAACATCAAAAGTGGGCTCATTGGAACAGGTTGCCCAAGGAGGTTGTGGATGCCCCGTGCCTGGAGGCATTCAAGGCCAGGCTGGATGTGGCTCTGGGCAGCCTGGTCTGGTGGTTGGTGACCCTGCACATAGCAGGGGGGTCGAAACCCAGGCCATTCTATGATATGACATTAAATAATGAAAGTTATGGATTATTTTTTTTAAGATTATATAGGAGCAAATTTATTTTCTTTCACCATGGCCATCACTGACACTTCTAATATTAAGGCAAGAACTCACAGTTCTGAAGTTGGAGTCAAGGCACAATTCATTTTTGTTTAAGAAAGTGACATGATTCAATAAACTTTCAAGGGCACAGGCAAGATGTGTAGCATACACTCTGCTGAAACAATAGCAAACAAAAATAAACAAAAAAAAAAAAGGGAGATGTCAGGACCACTTTAGGCTTTTGAAAATCTCTCTGTTGTAGAGGGAAGAAAATGCAGTGCAGCATCGCTAACTGAACGAGTCTGTTCATTTTATCCAGACTGCTGCAATCTCCCATTTTCAGATATCATCTCAGCACACTTCTGAATTGAAGCACCGTTTTGTTACTGCACAGCTTTCAGGTTGCCTTGACATGCATATCCCTAAAAAGACTAAATTTGCAGAACGTGTAATGAGAAATATGTTTCAACCATATCATACAGTAGTTAGTCAAGCCTGATACAAAAAACATGAGACGTCTTCTTTCTAGATGCTATCATTTGTAAAAGCATGAATTCCAAAGAAAGAAATCCTCCTGGAAGTTAATTCCCAGCGTGCTCTCTTACCTTTGCAATGCATGTAGGAACTAAATCACAGGGGAAAAAAATAATAATCGCACAGACGGGAGACATCAGCTACAAGCAGAGATGGAAGAGTCTATGATTCAAGCTGTTTATTTCCCATGCTGAGCTGCCTCTGTTCCCTGAACATACCTGTTTGCAGGCCAGATGACCAGGTGTTAAAAAATCCTGCCAAGAACAGCTAGGAGCAAAGGAAAAACCACCATGCTGAATTTAGTCCCCTTTCTCTTGAACTTAGGCTCACAGCAAATACAGATGTGGTTTAGCTTACTCATAAAAAATGAGATTCTTTTTTATCTCTTCACTAGCCACTTCACATCTCAGAGCCTGACTGCACAAGGCATTGATTCGTTTCCCTGCACTTTACACTTCCACCCTGGGAAAGAATGCATTGTTAAATACTGCTTGTTAATTAATACAGGAACGCATTAGTCACTTTTGAATTACAGAAGCAAAATCAAGAATTCTGTAAAAGAGACTGTCGAGCCATATGCAGGTGACAGACCCAGGTTTCACACTGGTCTGAGGTCACCCTCAACACAAACGTGACCATCAGATCTCCCCTGAGCTATAACATGAAGGTCCGAGCCATCCCACAGGCCACAAAGACATTAGTACTGTACTGCTAGTCACTACCTAATAGCCTCCTACAGCAAACCCAAACAATCACCTATTTATAGATGTTATAAACAGGAAAGTTCTCTCAAGTACCTTTTTCTGTAAAGAAACAAGAAACATTTATGCAACTAATACAGATGTTTCTTTTCCAGGAAAACCAGGAAAATCCACAATGTTTTTGCACGTTAATGTGAAACCACAAACAGTCCTCCCTTCCCAGACATGTCATAAGAGCTCTCATTGTACTGTCCTGCAGGCACAGCCTCCCCTGAGCTAGATCAGAACTACACTGAACCTCAGCAGCAAGATCTGTAGGCTAAACTGGAACCATCAGTATTGCATATGTAAAAGCGCCAGTCTTTGAAGTACTTTCCCTTGATAGCAAACAAGTTAAACAGTGTGAAAGAAGAGTATAAAAAATGGCAGATTGAAAAGAGGTGAGCTGAAAACGGCAAAAATAAAGAGAATATACCTTATTCCTGCCAAGCGAGCAGCAATGTTCAAAGCCTTTCTCTATTGACAGGTTATAGTACTTTTATAAAAAGCACAGAAGAGAAATATTGTAGAGGTGCTCCTTGTAATTAGGGTATGTGTGCACAAGGATTTAGGTATAACATGTGGGTTTGGGCTTTTGCCAAAGGTGTCTGCCACAAGCTTTATATGAACATTTCTTTTTCAAAACTCTACAACACTGTGTTGCTTGTTAAGATCAATCCTGTAAGGCAGTGTTCATTAAGCATTCATCAAAATGACATGAAATGGTGGTATCAGTATAGACACTTTTTTTTCATTTTCAAGATACAGGAATACTTCAGGTTAAGCTCCTTTAACTGGATGACTTTCTCTTGTTCTTACTTCAGACAGGTTGGTTTGCTATTATAAGATGCAAGTAGGACGATACCATGTTCTGTTATTCTTCGTTTCTCACTTCAGTTGCAAAGCAAATACTAATTAGCAAAACATCATTTCATGTTTAATTTGCTATCATTATCTAATCCCGTTCTACCTTTTCAGTCATTCTAAAGTGAATCAATGGGAAACTCAATAATAATCTCCCCTTTATTTTGCATGGCCAAAGCAAATGATCCCATTTCATTTATCATGAATTATACAGTACCTTTCTGTTTTGTCACAGCATTCAGTCAAGCTATCGGATTATTTTAAAGCTACATCCAAACCTGTGAGACATCAGCTGCCAAAACATTCATATTAATCATGGAAATCCCCAAGTAGTGGAAGTTATGTTTCTATCCAGAAGTAATACTACTGCAGTAAATGCTGCAGTTATGTCCCAGTGTTAGAAAGTCTACAGGAGTACCAGCTCAGAGTAAACATGTCTGATTTAGGATTTGACAAATGAACTCATTGAAATTATACTTTTTAGTTCCAGCATCCAGTCTGTGGATCCCAGAGCTTACTGAACAAGAAGCCATTTATAAATGTCAAAATTCCTCATTATGATTGCACACAAAACCCCCTTAGGTTGTGTTGAAAGAGGCATTTATGTAAGTGGGGCAAGGCATTCTTCCCTTTCAGGAAGTAGCTTGTATTATATTTCTGTGTTTCATACTCAATGGCACATTACCACTCAGTGTTATCACCGCATTAATTCAAATTATACTGAGTTGATCCACCTCACATTCAATGTTATGCATTGTGTCTGTCACAAAAGCTTCTGGAGTATTTTGAAATCATTTTTCAATGCACATTTCTGCATTAAAACATCTGCCTCTGAGTTCTACTCAGTACCCAAGCCAGGGAACTTTCTGCCATTTTAAATATGTCATGGGTTCTTACAGACTTCTTAGCACAACAGCTAAAACAGGCTAAGGTTTAGTCATAGGAAAATAGCACAGTTACTTTCTGATGCCTTCCTTCTGCCCTCCTAGACAAGCATGAGTAAGGTAGAAAGGACATTACGTAGGCTTCAGGTTTCCTTACTCATTTTTCCATTTTTTCCTATGAACACCAAGGAGCGTTGTATGCATTTCGAAATAACTGCCTGTCAACCCGCAATATTCAGTGCTGCAACCACAGAAAAGGCTAAATTAGGACTTCTGTAAAATGCCTTAGATGAATAAATCTATAGCTATGATACAGACAGTAAATTCAGTGCAAAACTAATGGGCTTTATACAAGCAAATGAGTTAAATGATTAAAAAGGGAGAGGGAAAATGGGCTGTAAGAACAATCAGCCAGTGCAAAAAAACTACCCAAACATGTCAGTGTGGATCATTACATAATGTTCTCTCAGGGTACTTGTTATGAAAAAACTTAACTGTTTCTATTCACGGACAGTTTTTACCAAGATAACACTGTTAGAATCCTAATAGCACAAGCTAGCACTGCAAGCACACAGATTTGTTTGAATCAATATGTTTATACCCAAAACACTGAAAAAGTCCAGAGTACCGTAACATCAGGATTACAATTTTGACTTGGACACATGTGGTTTTATGCATGCACAGACTAAAAATCACTAAGCAAAGGAAGGGAGTGAATACTGTAGATTACTGCTTAAGTAGTATTTTATTCCACTGAAATCAACAGAGAATCAATTTAAATAAGTCAAATTATATACTTGGTTCGAAGAGTGTTTCACACTTAAGGGAATAGAACTTCTTACAAACAGGTTATCAAAGGCCAAATTTTGGTGCTATGTCTAATTACTCAGAAACACTACCAGGAAAAACATACTTTTTTCCTCACGTAACTCAAGCATCCATCAACAACTTCTTACAGTTTTTAATTTGAATTAAATAAATTGCAAAGAACCCACTGCAAGGATTTTTCCTTATAGACAGACTGTTGGATCAAACTTATTTTCTCTACACATGTGAATTACTTTGGATCACGTTACATTCTGGAAAACTGACAAGGCCAGATTGATGGGGAAAAAAAAAGCAGCCAAACAACAAAAAGAATGATTGTGTTATGTGGGGATGCACAAAATGAATTGAGAACTGCATTATTTAGAACCACAATCAAATCATCTACGTGTGCTCAGAAAAAATATTTGCTTTATTTACACAGAAATTGACTTTCAATACGTACAAAACAAGAACGATGAAATCTTCTAGATTGCTGTAATTACCACGGACAAATAAAAGCAATGTTTTGTGTAATGAAGAATAATAGATCAGTATTTTCCACAAAACATTTCACTAACAGTCAGTAGAAATCAGTTATTTGGAGCAATAGAAATAATTAGCATACCAGAGGTTTACAGAAACAATTTAACAACTTTAGTCACATTTGCTATGAAACTTAAGTTACCCGCATACACTACCTTTTTTCCCGGCTTGAAACTTGTGTATCAATAGCTGCAGAAACGTTTCCTCAGAACTCCATAGCTCAAAGGAAATACAACTAGCTAGTTATTTAACCATGGAAAAAAAGAAATTTGAAGACCTATCCTTTAAGTATCAAGCACATGTATTACTCTGTACTTATATCCACAGGTAATTTCAGTTATTATTTTGATTACTGGATTAAGTCCTTAATATTTTAATAGCGTAAAGCTACTACATCAAAAATGATGAGAGATGAAAAGTAACTACTCTAAGACTTAAACTTTGTTCAACAGGTAGTCTCCAAGTCTTATAAAAGCAACGCTGAGAAATATTATTTGAAGTAGGTAATGGTTGAGAATTGTTCCAATTATAACTCTGAAATGGGATATAATGAAAATATACTTCAGATATAGCAGTTATTTAATCTATCAGACATAAACAGTGACAAAAAAGCAAGAAAGATTAGGTGTTAAAAGGTTGGCTATTGTCAGATAAATTGTCTAGCTTCAGCAATGAGCTCAGCCCTATACAACTCATTTGCTTTTAGTAAAATTAGCTGCTATTGCAGAAAGCAGGTCACAGTGCAGCTGGTTTTACCTTGTGCTGAGAAATACATATTTGAAGTGAAAGTAGCCTTACTGCAATGAACTGATGGCTTTGCATCTTCCAATTACATCTCAATGCACAGTGATTCAGATGGAGCAGTTAATATCCAAGGTACTGACTAATAACAACTCATACAGAAGTTTAAAATCAGATTTGCCACAACATTTATGATTAGATAGGTTCAAAACAAGAAGAGGTAAGCTAGGTGAAAAGAGTATAAGAGCCTTAAGTAAGTATTTTGGTTTTTTTATAATCGGAGATCACACATACCCACTGTTTAACTGCCTCTTGCATGGAAACAAAGTGAAGAAAACAAAAGAATTTATTAGACTGACAAATTAGCTATAATGGAAATGAATTTAGCTGAAAATGAATTTACTGTAAGTGCTTACATAAACAGTTATAATGGGAATGCTTTCAGCTGCAAGCTGGGACCAGATCCAGCCACTTTGCACTTGCATTTGAAAAGTGCAAAAAGGCATTAGAATAGAGAAGATGCTGAACTAGGGACAGCACATCATGTTTGTGAAAATACTTCAGCTAACTACTCCTGAGATTATCTGGAAGTGTAAGAGTGTCCAAGCCCAACAAACTGCCAGGTTTTTACAGACCTACTACAACCACACTGAGATCAGAACCCTAATTTCCACTCAGGGCTGCAGTATCCAGCAGACCATTAGTTGCTCATTTTAGTCAGGCAAAATTCATCTTGGCTTCTTTCAGACTTTTACCAATATGAAGTTGTAATGATTTCAATCTATGAAAATAAAACAGACACAAATAGTTGACCCAACCAACCAGCTTTGCTAGATAGATTTTGAAGTTTACCAGGAAGTCTCTCCAAGACGTATTTTGTAGGCTACTTGTATGTTTCTGCAGTAGGGTTCTTTAACAACCACCAGAAACCTAATCTGAACATTGTTACTTCAGTGTCACTTCACATTTCTTCAGGAAAATACTACACACTATTCTGCGCCTATATTTGCATGGAGCTCTGTTTCTGTGTGTTTCTCTCACACCTAAACTGATTGAGTTAGAGTTATCAAAGCCTAATCACTTTCCTTGTTGATAAAAAAGAACGCCTTCCTGTTACTATTCCAGAAGGCTCCAGCACCAAATCCACTGTCCCCCAAGCTATCATATGTCCTCCTCTGAAGTGGAAAGACACTATCAATGATTTAGCATTTAAGATAAATGAAGGAGTGGAGCCCAGGGAACAAGCTATTTTCTGTTTGGAAACAGCCCTGTTTCTAGACTTTCTCCTCCTGTTCCATTGCTCCCGTTGTGTGCTCTTTTAGAGGTGTCAATCCTCAGCTCCTAAAACTACAAATAGCTGTAAGATGCATCCTTCCTCCTTGCAACTCTCTGCTCTGAGTAGCTAGCTTTCTAGACAATAAAAAATAGAATAGTCTCTTCTTACTTGCTGTAGATGCTTTCTACCCATGTTGGGACAAGCTATTAAGTGCTAATTAAATACCAACTTTGAGATGGAGGAAAATTAAAATTGCACATCTATTAAAAGAAATCATTATTCTATAATTTAAACAGAGCTTCTCAGTAGTCCTCAGGAACATACAATAAAGACCATGTATGGGTAGGTGTAATATGATGCAGTTGCCTTAGGAACAGATGATCAGCACATAAAGCAGAAAGCCAGTTTAAAAGACAAACTCAAAGACTTAAACCTGATGAGCCCGGCTTGAATAAGGTTCATGCAAGAAGCGTCACAGACTTGGCAGGGATTAATCTCATACAGTTTTTCTAATTTTCTCATTTTTGTGAGCATAGAGCTGAATAATATATTACTTGGAGCCAGAAGTGTTCTAGTAGAAACACAGTTTCCTTTGTGCAGTAATTTCATCAAGAAGAAAAACATTCCCGGGGAGTCA
Organism: Coturnix japonica; assembly: GCF_054131305.1. Taxonomy (NCBI): domain Eukaryota; kingdom Metazoa; phylum Chordata; class Aves; order Galliformes; family Phasianidae; genus Coturnix; species Coturnix japonica. The sequence goes on from NC_140665.1 coordinate 37,612,277, forward strand.
TAAGAAAGTCTAGGTTTACACTCTGGAGATTCCGATGTAATTCCTACTTCTAATGTATTTTTGTTATGTAGAGAAGAGATAATGCACTTCTAAAGAAGCGTAGGATGTTGAACAATTTGACATGTAGAAAGAAAGCATCATCTGCTATATGTCATTTTAAAGTAATATCACTAGAAAAGATTCCTATAAAGATGCCATGCAAAAATGTTTTTATTTTCTGAACTTTCTAGGAATAAATACAAGATGCCTAATATTGTTTCCAGAACTATTTCCAGTGAGATTTAATTTCTAATGTACAATTAATCAAAACAGAAGGTCCCAAGTATTGAACCCCATACAATACTTGTGATCTGTATTTGTTTCTTGTCCCTATATTTCTCTGCTGAGAACGCAATTCTTCACCCCCCATTTCTACATCCCATTTTTGTTTCTATTCGGAGAAATATTAAACTAAAGACTACTCCTCAGTGTACAAAGTCCAAACACATATAGAGCCTCCTACTTGTTGACTTCACTATTTGCCAGAAGAATTTTCTACAGATTCTGAATGACGTGTAATTAGGGTATAAAGTTTACAACACCAAAATATATTTCCTTTCTGTGTGACACAAGAAAAGCAAATACAGAAGTTGTTTATTAAATAAACATTGCAGCTAGGAAAGAACTTTGAACAAGTTTTTGCTTTTGTTTTTGTTTGCAAAAAAAAGTAACAATAAAATTTCAAAATTCTTCTTTGATTTTTAGCTTTCTGGGACAACTTTTTTAAGAACTTCCAATGAAAGCAAAATAATTTTATGAGCAGGAGCTGGAGGTCAAATTCTGTGTTGCACCTCTAAGAGGATTATTATAAGCCTTACAAGCCAACCATGGGAATACATGATTTGAGATGTATCGGAGCCCTCCTCATACATTCTCCCAGGGTAACGTGGCAAGCTGGAAAAACTGACCAGGTGTTAGATAGCCTCCTGAAGTCCCTTGTGCTGTGCAATGGTAGTTCTATTTTTCCATGTTAATTTGTGTACACAAACTCATGTTCACGTAGTTAGGGCAGAACTTCAACGGTATGTCCACCTTTTCCTAGAAATTACTTTGTAATTTCTCCTATTTAGCTAGCATCTGAAACGTACTTCTTTACATTACAAGCTTCTTGTTTCTGGAAGGAAGAATGATCCTCAACTGTGAAGTCACCAGGACAGCAGGATATTGTAAAGTCAAACCCTGAATAGCAAAAAACAATTTCAGCAGAAAGACAAGGAAAAACACATTTGCTGTTAGTAATCACTGCTCCGTGGAATATACTATCTGAAACCATAAGTGGTAACAATTGTATGGATACACTGACAAATGTAATATAATTACCAGAACGACGATATTACCATGTTAGTTTGCCCTAAAAAGTACAGGTATGAATGGTTCTATATTTCAACAAATCAGCCTTGAAGCTGTTTAAAGACTTGCATGAAGTGAGAAGGAGAACCAATGAAGTCATAAAGCCATGATGAATCCTTATTTCCTGGCAAGTAATGGTGCAAGTAGCAGATGAGTGACCTGAATTCTGGCACTACTTCAGCTAGCACAGAAGTCTGTAAGCAGCTACTCCTACTGAATATAAGGATTCAGGACATGACCATTAAGACAGCATGTTGTAAGCTCAAGATCTCAGAAGGGATGAGTGGGCTCTTAGTTTACTTTGGACCTGAGCACAAGCCCATGATCCATTCATACCACTACATGGACCTGACAAAGCCACATCGCAGTATGCTGGGGCTCACAAATAGCATCACTGCCAGCTAGGTTTAAAGTAAAATGTACAGGCTTGCTCCAGCATAGACAGAAAGCAGACAAATTCAACTTCCGCACTGCTTTGGTACCTTAGCTGCTGTATAGAAGACACTGAAGAAAAGCACCAAATCGGTGCTATTTCCAGTGTCAAAGCAGAGAAAGAAAAGATGAAACTCTTTGGAATATTACTATTGAATTACATCTATTAGCTATTATTTATATAGCAGCAGGATTGTCAAGATTTTGCAATACTTTTCAAAATGGAAAACAAGGTTGCTCTGTTTAGATGTTAAGGCCTGTTTTCACAAACTATTGCACAAGAACCAATTACAGCAATGAGAATAAGTTAATTGCAAGATCGAGGCCTTATTAGGAAAAATTCAACTTCTTAACTTGCAGCCAGTTACATGCCCTGGTTCTGGAGGAGCTCAAAGAATCAAATTACCTTGCCTTGTATGACAGACTTAATGAGCTAATATTTCCTGTTGGCTATGTGATGTCATCCTTATTTTTCCAAATGTTAAGGCACCTAAATCCCTAAACTACTGATATAGGCACTGTCAGAAAAAGCCTGATTCTTACATTGACCAGAAATAGTAATAGGAAGAAAATCCAACTGGATGTAAAAGAAGACATTTGGTACAGAAATGAACCCTATGATCCTTAAGGTCAAGAGAAAACTGAGGAGTCTGAAGTGAAATTACTTAAAATGAACTTTTTTTTCTTCTCATAAGGGGAGATGACCAAGTGCAGCATCCAAAGTTTAAAGAAAATGAATTCAGGGAACATCATCCCCACAACCAGGTTCTACAGTAGGACAAATTTATCTGAAGATCATGGTTCCCACTTGGGGAATGCTTAGCCTTCATAGGATCTTTCTCAAAACCAAAGAGCTCATCATTTTACAGTTCTCAGAGTTGTAATCGTTCACTGGCAATAGTAGAAAGCCTATGGCTTCCAATTCCAAAGAGAGGGTCAGAACTACACCCTCAGATCCTCCTGGGAGAGCTCAATGCAGGAGGGACAAAGTTGCCTTTGTAACTTTTCCCTCCTTCTTTTCATCCTGAGAAGTATTTGACTTCCATTAGTGGGCAGCAGGTACCAGTAGCTTCTGATTTATATCAGCAATATGAAACAAAAACACATTATATTAAAGACAGATTAGATCATGGCAACTAGGATCTAGTGAAATTACCATTGAGGCTAATGGGCTTCAGTGGCAATGCACTAAGCAATTTCAAGAAGATAAACATCTGGAACCAACAGTCCTTATCTTTTTGTCTTTCAGTAATATTCCCTTTACATAACAATATCTGATATTACAATATTTCAGCACAAACTTTGCAGCCAGCTTGCAATGCTGCTACACATATCAGATGGTACACTCCAGATCTACTGCAGAAATGTCCTTGACACAGGAAGGACTTCTCAATAAAGACAAATACAGCTTCAAAAACTTTATGCAAAATTGCTTCAAAAATAAATGTTTGCTTATCCAGTAAAAGTTCCCCAAAACAGTTCAAGCCAACTAGCTTACTCCCTCATTATTCTATATCAATAGGCTGTCTTTTTACTAACAACCCATTATTATGGATTCAAGACATTGATTACTCAACACATTTGGGTTTCTATTTTAAATATAAGCATACACATATCTACATATACATATACACACTCAGTTCACCAGTAAAAGGAGTTTCAAATGCCAGTTAACACTTCCTCAGACTTGCTAACTTGAGCCCTGGCTTCACTAACACAAATAGCTCTTCTAGTAGATTTTTCACAGTAGAGACTTCAGTGGTACATTCCACTGAAAAAAAACCAACATTCAGTGGTAACATTCATGCTAAGGGATATAAAGGTAATGCTGAAAACCAAAAGCTCCCTAATTACTGTTCCACGAACTGTTATACACAAGTACATGCCATGTGTAGCATGCTAATTAGAACTTCATAGAATACAAAAATGCAACCAATTAATTTGTTGAAATAACCAACAAACAAGAAAGTATGCATTTTGGAGTTGCAGTTGCTAGTTTCTTCGCTCAATATATTTCAAAAAACTCTATATATAAAAAAAAGATTACTTGACTGTCTAGCTACAAGTGGTGGTAATACTACTCTATTGTAGTATTTGTTTACTCAACTACAACGTGTTTAGTAAACACATTTGCTAACCATTTGCAATTTGCCAAACATTTACTAAATAATTCAAAATGTTTAGTAAATCAGATTAAATCACAATTTGCTTGATTAGCCCATTAGACAGTTTAAAACTTGAAATCCATGATTAATGAAGTTCGAATTATAAGAGGAAGTAGCTTTCTGCTTAGTATTGGCCCAAAGATATTTTCCTTACCACCTGAAAAACTCAGGGAACCTCAGGTCTTTTCTCCATTGGAATTGTCTTGAAGAAGAAACTTGTAAGAGGCTGGTTGATCTCTGACTATATATTTGTACGGTATCTCTGTGGCTGCTCAGCAGTACTCCCTGTACTCCTTCGCCCTGTCTCTTCTGGCCAGATTTTGCTCTTCCACTCTCATTTTCAACTGCAAGGCCACTCGGAGAGTTAAAGCCCATAGGAGCCAAAGGGCTCTCTTGCCAACAGAAAAATAAAACATAAAAGAAAGAAAAGTCTCCCTTAACATTTTGGGACATCCACTGCAAACTTAGGATCAGGTCTCTGCAGTATTCTATTCTAGTAAGCTATTTCTGAGAACAGTTATTCTCAGCTACAGTGAGTACCATACATATAGGAAAATGGCTCCAGGACCTTCTGTGTGAGCTGTCACGTGGATATAAGCCAGTAACAGTCCTGGTTTATGTAAAAGCACACATAGATTTAGCTTGTAACAGACAACTAAAGTGGCGACTGAGTCAACTATGCCACAATACTTTTAAAGTTGCAATGCAATCAATTACTATTCTTTCATTTCACTTGTAGGAGTGTCAGTCTTTGTTTAGCTTTATCTGCTAATGGAACAATTAGTTCTGTTAGTATTGCCAAAGAGCATCAAGAAGAAAAAAACCTTAAAACCATAAGCCTTAAAAACCATAAATCTGGCTTAAAACAATGAGGTAATGCACATATTTTTACTTCTCTTTTAAACTCCTGGGGCATTTTGACATATAAATTGTCACCAGGACATATATCCAAGTCTTTCTCCCAGAGTAAAATGTCTAGAAGTTAGTCATTGTTTTCACCTGAAAACCACAATTCGCACGTAATCACTTGAGCTCAGGAACAGCAACATGAAGAGTATCATCAAAGTACTGCATCAGTTGTAAGAGCATGACTTTCATATTTATGTAGCAGAAAACAAATACCAGTTTCAAATTAAGTGTTCACAGTTGGCCTGAAGATGGCTTTCCCCAGAGAGAACTGCTCCTCAGTTTCTGTCTTTGAACTTCTGGAGATTCCTGTATGCCAGCTCAAAAACAAGTTCTCACTAAGCTGTAAATACTACAAAAACAGTATTTGCAAAGATTTCACACATTAGTATTTTTATCCTGATTCATAACCCCAATGGATTTGCTTTTAACAACTGTGAAAATTACAGCATTCAATGTAAATTCCATGTGAAAAGCAGACCACAAAGAGAATCAGCTGTTATCACTGGTCTTCAGCTGTATAGCTTCTATTTGTACGGCTAAAATCTCAGACTTTTAATTAGTTGAAACCAATACTCCCTTGAAAGGATATCTAAGTTCAGTAATTGTGACATTTTAATAGTCAGACATTCATGCTTTCTGAGAAATATTCTAAAGGTTTGCAAGCCAATGTGTTCCAACATGTTGTTTATATTACACTGGTAATAGCATTTAATTCCACCTCCAGGTCAAGACCTTCTGTGCTACATGCTGTATGAATAGAAGGATGATAATCTGGGCATTAAAACCACACAGCTTGTTGTGCTGTTGAAGTAGCAGTAGAGAAGCACTGAAAATAGAGAGCCACTCTTTAGCTAGCAGGGACGAGTAGAACAGGAAGTATTCAAAACTGATGGACGCGATCTTTCCATACCACTTGAAGAACAGCAGGCCACTTAAAAGAAATCACTGCAACAACCTGGAATTACATACCAGGCCAAAGTCTCAGAAATGATCACAAGCCCACAAGCCATGAACTACATATTGAAGTCAATTCCTACTAGATAGCACTGAGGGGAATTAGAATTACATACTGTTTTCCTAACATTCTTTCTGCGAGTAGCACCTGTAAAGTATGTAAACTGAAGCATGATGCTAAGAGGTCTCTCAGCCATCTGAAAGGAAGGACAACTATAACCCTGATTTGTCCATAATGAGTCTGTATTTAAAAACACATCCTAAGGATACCCAAAAGTCCCTCCTTTAGATAACAAACCCTAATCTTAAACAAGGAGTAGATGTGTGTAGATGATCTATAGGAATGGGCAGACTGCAAAACTGGGATGGCTGACTCAAACCCATATGAATGTATTTAAAATACTAATCGCATCACGACAGACTGTGATATTAAATAACCTCAGGACAGTCCTAGCCAATGTAGAAAATAACACTTGATAATGGTGCTGTGTGTGTTTCAGGTGGAAACAAGCTTCCCATCAACTGCTACAGTAATTCTAATAGACAGTCTTCCACACCCATCAGCAAGACAGTTCAACAGTTCGGTGACAGGTGTATGTTTCAAGTGCAGAAAAGTTCTTAGGTAATATACTTCTAAAAAACACTTAGAAGCCTAATTCCCAGTGGTGCCAAATGGCAACTTAACATAGGGCTGTTCAGCTTGTCTCTTCTGTCAAACATAACTCACAGGCTCTAAGAGAGAGAAACCATGGTAATTTATTTCACCTCCATGAAAGAGAGCAGCACTGATGATACAGCCCTAACAATGGTTTGATCTAAAAACAACAAATAGGCTGTCATTGGGATCTACACATTTTGTGTTTTTTTTTTTTTTAAGTTTTAAATGAAATTCTTTGATCACTGTATACTTGTTAAAAACAAACAACCATCCATCAATTACCATACTTCTCATTGATATTAATAATTGCATTAATACTGAGTTCTAGCATTGACACACCTGTACCAGACTACGATTCTGCTGCATCTTGAAGATTTCTTCCCCCTTGCCTTTGCATTTGAGAATTTAAGTCAGATGCTGCAAACTATCCCCATGGGAAAAAAAATACAAACATTTGATTTAGACTCAAGAGCAGTTATTCCCATATTTACTTACACTGTAACTCAGTAGCAAGAGATTCAGAAAAGAAAGAACTTCTAGATTGGATCATGCCACATCCCTATCCTCTTTCTGAAGATGGGTAGAGGCTATGGAGGAAAGTGCAAGTGACCCTCAGGAAGAATATGATCCACCTCTCCCACTGATTCGTATTACGAACAGTGAAGCTTAATATTTTCTCCAGTATTTTCCCAAACTATTGTAACTTACAGCAGTGGCAAAGTCAACAGTCCCTTGTATTTGATATGTTCCTTTGAAAACATTTTTCTTAATATTAACTAATGGCTTTCCAGCTTGAGCATCCATCTGTTTTTCTCTTATGATGCAATAAGAAGAAAAACTCTCTGTAGGCCTGAGCATCATGTACCAGTACCTTACAAACTTCTGTCCTTACCTCTTTCAGATGAACAGCCAAAACTCTTGAGACTCTTTATAGACTGTCTGTATTCTTTCCCTCGCTCATCTCAGAGCCTTCTTTAATCTTTACTTATTTTAAAATAACCAATATTGCACCATATTTCACCAGGCTGTACCACTAAATTCTCTGAAGGCATCATAATAACACAAAAGCACATAACATTATTCCAGTTCCTAAAATCTGGTTTGCAAGTACAGACAAACAGCAGAGGTCTTCACTGAGCAGCATACAGTCCCAGCCTATTCCCTCTCACAACCTGATGAAGTGATGTGAAACTTCACAGGCTGCACTGGTCATTTTAGCAGTTTCAGGGAACAGGAGGCTTCTATTTGTGATACTGAGTGTCGTCTGCTAATATCTGGGCTATTCATCTGACTCAATCAGTTCTCCTAGAGCAATGCAGAGTCCTTTCCTTTTCTATCCAATCTGTATTTTATGATTTCGGCAATTTTTCACTTCCTCTTCTCCTCTTTCCATCTTATTTATGTGTATATTAAACACAGGAGCTGGTCCGTAACCTAGAAATATCCCAATCTGTTTTAAAAGGTCCATCCAATACCCCAACAGAAGTAATCTCCAAGACAATTTGGGGATCACGACAGCATTCTCCCTGATTACCTTTTGGTGGTTACCCTCATGGAGTTTCATTAAGAACTAGCAGAGCTTCCTGTATGTCTCAATTTTAAATACATATAAACAGTCTAAATGACGCATATGAGGAATACTGCCTTGTGTGGAAAAAAAGAGATCTAGACCTTCATGTGATTTAATTACAATAATAACGTCATAGAAAAATGCAGATAGCATTTGATCAGATCAGACAAGATTAGTGACTTGTTTTCCAGAATGCAGGCTCATTATTCATGCTATTCATTAATTACACTCATTATTTACAGAGTGCCAACAACACAAACGTCTACAAGCAAACACAATAAGATGACAAAAAGCACAAGGGAGTAATTTGAGCTTAATAAAAATTGTTTGATTGCAGTTCTTGGGCCAATTAAACCTCTTAAATTGAAAGTCACAAGGGAAATCCATATCCCAAACCTAACTGCCTAAGCCCAAATTGATGGACTATTTAAAGAGGTTTCAAAGTAGCCATTCCAAAGTTGTTTTCCCCCTTTAGATGATTCACCCCATTTACATGCATTCAGTCAGCTCTTCAGCTGATGTACATCAACACAGCTCTGCTTCAGCTATGCCATCTCATATCAGCCAGAGAGATGGGACTTCTTTTTTGAGTGTGTTGTTGTTGTTGTTTTCCTACATCTCTATCAACCCAGATTTAAAACTGACAGTGACTTCCTATCACCTATTTTTGTTAGGCACAAACTGAAGACTCAGACTATTTGGGTATTTGTGTTCCATTGCAACTCTACTATGCATTTTTGCTATTCAGAATGAGCTCCAAGAGAAAATGTAATGAGACTAGCAAGATTAGGCTTGCAATCAACTTTTTCAGACACAGTTTCAACACAAAGTTGTAACTGAGGAGTTAGCATGACCTTTATTATTTCAGAAGGATCTGCCACAGTGGCTCAGTGAGACTTCAGCTGGACTATTAGTCACTGTGTCAGATGCAGGCACCAAAACCCAACTAAATCTGGCACCAACACGCCATCTGATCCTGAAAACTGACCTGAATCAGCTTTACTCTTGGGAATGGTCCCCATCCACGCAATGGAATTGCTCTTACAGAAATCCCTTACTCCCTATGAGTAAACTAGTGAATATCAGATATTTGTGTTGAAAAATAATGAAGAAAAAGGAGGGGGAAAAAAGGCTCTTAGATAAGAATTTCCATCAGTAAAGCCCTATTTATCAAGCAATCAGAAGTAGCTCTTCCTCAGTGATAAATGGAGCAAATACTGTGTAACATGCTCTGTTCCATCACTTTCATGATGAAGCACACTTACAAGGAGCTCATCCACCAGCAAACATCTCAGGATGTTTACACTTTGTACTTAGGAAAGCACAACGTGAAAACAACCACTTGGTCAGAGCCCACACGCCCAGCAAAGCGACCCTTTCTGTTACAGCCCGATCGTTTCGACAACAAAAGCCCCGTGACGGCAGAAACAATGTTAAAACAACCAAAGACACACTTTTATGACTTCAATTAATGGGCAACTTATTTTTAGAACTCCTGAAGTCATGCAGCTATCCCCGTGGAGATAAAAGACAGGCAAGCGATAGGGAGCTTTACATGCAAAAAGCACTAGCTGCTGTATCATAGCCCCCCCGAGGTCTCACTGCCTTTCTAAGTCATGCCTATGGGGCACACAGCTGGGCTTCTCCTCGCTGATAGCCTAATAAGTTTCTTGCTCAAGTGTAAGCATATGGAAGAAACAGATCCATAGACACAAGAAAGGCATTTTAAAAAACACACCAAAAAAACGAGATGAAACGCTATGAAAACCTGACCGGCTCCTAAAACATCACTTTGGAATACAGCCGTGTGGGTGAACGCAGAGGGGCTTTTTCACAGCTGCCACAAACACAGAGATCAGCATCGCCAGCAGCACCCGTCCCTTGTTCTCAGCAGTATAACTCGTGTCTGCAGGCACTCCCGCCCCTCAGCACCTGCCCGAGGGCTACAGGCGCAAACTCAACCTCCCCCCCATCCCCGCAACTCACGTTTGTAGCTGGCGGCCCAGGGCTGGTAGCCGTAGTAGCCGGTGATACGGAGGATCCTCTCCTCGATGGAGGTGAGCCCCACCGAAGCGCTGGTGAGATCCTCTACGGAGCGGGACCACTTCAAGTCCTCTTTGATAGCCTCGTCCACCACCAGGTACTTGAGCTGCCGCAGCTGCGGGCTGATGTCGGACAGCCGCCGCGGGCTGACATCGGGGGAGCGCCGCATGCCGCTGGGGGACGGGAGAGGGACGGGAGAGGGACGTCAGGGGCCGCCGCCCTAAGAACCACGCGCGGCGACCCCACGGCTCCGACAACTTTCCCCGCAGGTGCCGCGAAACGGGCTGCGGTGGGTGGGTGTCCCGGTCCCTCCCGCACCGCCCCGCGGCCGTACTCACAGAGTGGCTGCTTTGCCCCGCGCGGAGCCGTTGGGGAACTCCCGGATCCCCATGGGGAGAAGCAGCGAGGGCTGCGGGGCGCCCAGACTTCACGGCGGGGCGAGCCGGCGGCGCTCACCGGCAGGTACCAGGAGGGAAGGAGGCGCGGAGCGGGCGAGGAGGCGGCGGCCACCGCTGAGGGTCCCCGGGCACGGCGCTGCCCGGCGAGGAGAAGCGGGCAGCAGAGGGGCGGGTCGTGGCTGCCGGCTGCGAGGAGCTGCCGGCTGCGGAGCGCGCCCTGCCCGGCCCCCGCCGCCGCCCCGCGCCCCCCGCGCTGCCGCCGGCCGCCGCCAGGGGGAGCCCCACGCGTGCAGCCGGGTGACGGCCGCGCCCTGCGCCCCCTGCCGGCCGGCAGCGCCTCACAGAATCACACAGAATGAGCCGGGTTGGAAGGGACCTCAAGGATCATGTAGTTCCAACCCCCCTGCCTGGCAGGGCCACCAAACATACACCTTTACTAGATCAGGTTGCCCAGGGCCCCCGTCCAACCTTGTCTTGAACACCTCCAAGGACGGGGCATCCACAACCTCCCTGGGAGGTCAGATCAGTGGTAGTGGTTAAAACAAGAACGGGATTAGGCTTTTCACTCAGACCACCAAAGTCCAGGCTCATTCTGGCACTCACAGACAGCTGCCATGGAATTCAGAGCCCCTCTTGCATGCTTCTCCACTTCAGTATTCCAGAATCATCTCATTCTATACCCATTCCTCCAAGAGATTGTTTTGCTGCTGTTTTCTTCTTTGCCAGCTGCTGTCATTTCAAGGTGTAAATTGGATGATAGATGTGCGATAACACATTCCCCTGTCATGCAGACGTTGAGTGACTTGGGACAGCTGAGTGGCAGTGCTGGCAGGCTTGAAGTGAGCATGCATCTTGTGAGAGAAAAGGAAATGCATGGGAGGGAACGATGTAACATGTACAGAGATGCTTAATCTCAACATTACAGCTCCTCAGATCTTACCAAATCTTGCTATAAACAATGCTGCTTCTTCAAAGTAAGTGTTTTATATATTTATACACAGTATAATGTCTATTCAGCAAACAAAACTGAGCAGGATTTGAGTTAGTGTAGGTAGGAGCCACCCAGTATTATACGCACCAAATTGGTGATGCTTTGAATGCTATTTCTGAACCTTTTATGACTTTTAAATCAATAAAACACCTACAATCACATGAGTTAGGAAATAGTGTATTTTTCAAATGGCAGAGCTCTGTAAGAGGGAACAGTTTGTATTTATTGCAGAGTAAGGTAACTTACTGTCCTATTAGCTGCACCCTGCTTGACTGCTACTCAGCTCTTAAATACACCCATCAAGGCATATCAGTACTACGCAGTTGACACTGTGATGCCATGTCAGAGGAAAATGTCATTTAAACTCTATTTTCATTTCCCATTATTACTGACTTAGTTTATCCAAGATGGATAAATATTACTCCCATCACATGCAGGACTAGTAACTTTCAAACAGCTCTAGGAACTCAGAGTTCCAGCCCACTTCTTAAGCAAGTATGCTGATATATGTCCACGCTCCTTAACGTTTTTATCCTTATTACTGAAGGTGTACCCCTGAGCCATTAATCTGTTTTTTTCTGCCCCAAAGGTTGTTGGATATTAGACAGAAATACAATGTACATGATAAAAGTCACATATAATATATGGAAACACCTCTATGGCAAAATTACTTTCTCTTACTGGGGTCATATCTGACATCCACACAAATATAATGCTACTGTATAGCCAAGTGACACCAGCTAGATCAGCAGGACTAGTTTAAGGTTCATATGCTATTCTGATTAGATGAACAGATGAATAAAATCTATTTAATAGGCAAAATTTTGAAGAGGCAACAAAAAATATTGCCATAGTTAAAAACTTGTGAGTTTTTCCCCAGGTAATCTTGCTTCCATTCACTTTTTGAAGTATCTATCTATATTTATATTTAAATTCAGAAAACCAAGAAAGGCTGCTTGAGATGACAGAAAATATCCAAATACAAAACCAAATAAATCAGCCCAACCACTGTCAACCACTTCGCACTTTCTCAAGTAGAGACAGGGAACGTGATTCAGCAATTACAGTCAGATGACTTTAAGACAAGTTGCAACATATCTTTCATGTAAATTCCTGAATAGTTCTTAGATTCTTGCAACTTGAAGGCAAAACCAAACAAGTATCAGGATTTCAGACGTGACTCCTTGATAAAAGCATCCAGAAAGCTCTGAAAACTATGATGTAGTTGCTTGCTGTAGTCACGAAGGGACATATAGTGCCTGTGTCTTGGTTTCTGGGAGGTAAGGTGCTTTATATAAAGCTGATTTTAATCTGCTACTTCAATGTTGTTGAATATAAACCCTTCAGTATTCTTCTTTGTCAAACAGTAGAAAATAAAAGTGCCTTTCATTTGAAATTGAAAATAGACCTAATGATTGTTTTGCTGCTTATTGTTAGATGAGAAGCACAGAAAAAAAAAACAAAACCCACACACCTTTTACTTTTTAGGGCATCTCATCATTTCTTTGTAGTGTGCGAACACTGCCTTTGTCTCTTCCTGATTCAAATAGAAAACTGAAATGCAAAACACAAAGATGCCTTTTGAGAAACAATAGCATCTCCTTCCTCATTTTCCTTCTTCAGCAGGAAACTGCAAAAGGACTGTAGGAGGTGTCAGAGACAGAAAATACAGAACAGTAGATCTTTTCAATATCCTGTATTTTAAGAAATGCCTGAGGCATGAATCCCAAAGTCAATCTGTGCTCTGTATGGACTTGGATCTTGCACCACATTCTGCTATGTCAAGTAACTTATAACAGAAATAATGGACTACAGAACAAAGATAAAGGAAAGACTAGTTACCAGTCTTACAGGTTTCTGTATATTTTCTGTCATTTCCACTTGGTCCTTTTCACTTCGTTGACCAGTGTGATAGACTGAGAGTCAAATAACCAGGGAATAAGGAAAAAGGGAAAATGATAGCAATGGCTCTCTACCCTGGCTATCCCATGGAAAGAAATAGAAAAGCAGCCACAAAGATTCAGTGAAAGACTATAAATAGAGTGCAAAAGAAAACTTGATGGATTTGTGCTGACGAAAGGCTGTTGCTTTCGTGAATCAGAGCATGACATTCATCCTGTGTTTAAAGTTGCTTACCTGGAAAGCGTGCCAGCCCCAAGAAAAATCTGATCATTCTCACCCTTTGGATAAAATTTTATTTCTCAGCTTTTGAAGGTGGCTTTTAAAATTACCATTTTTGGATGCATCACTAGTCTTGGACAGTACAGCCTTCACAGCAAAGTAATCTCTGAAGGCTTGGACACTCAGGCAGCTTTTATTGTATAGGGTTAATGGCAGCTGATTGTAGCTGTTCAAATATCTGAAATATTAAAATCTTACTGCATTTTATTCCCAGCTTTTTTTTTTTTTTTTTTTTTTAAGACTTCATTAAAAAAAAAAATCTGTTAACAATATAAGTTTGCAATGAGAGGAAGAACACTAAGAACTACTGGCAGACAATTCACAGAGGTGCTGTGCATGTCCCTCCTAGCATTTATTTGCATGCAGTGACATCTGTATTAATTGTATACAAACATCAGGGCTGGTGTAAGCACTACACTGAGCCTCAGAGCAATACTGCATCTCTGCATGAAACTGTACAGCATTGGAAAATGGGTTATTTCTTTAGTAGAGTATTTTATTGTGGTGATAAATTAGAAAGAACGAGATTATTTGATTAAACTTTCTCAGTCACTGCTGAATGGACTACCTTGCTTGTAGAATTAATAAAAAGGCCAAGACACCTCATTAACATGCTTGGTAGTAAGCTGGATTGGCAACAGTACAGCTTAATCCTGCCAAAGGGTATTTGCTGAGGAAAGTCAAAAAGCTTTTAAATCATTCTTAAAGGTTGAGACAAGAAAAGATGACCTTGCAAAAGCTGTAGTCCTGAACTGTCCAGAAGAATTTCCCCCTTCCCCACATATCCTAGAGCTACTTACTTAACAGAACAACATTAAATAACATGCCTGTTTTAAATGCATATAGATTGATTTTGCTGTGAATGTTGATGGGGAAGCCAGATACAAAAGCTTAAGCTGGAAAAAGCTACACGTGATGATAGAACTCCCTAGGGTTTTTAGCAGCTGAAAATATACTGTCATCACCTAGTTTACAATTAAGTCACCTGGTCTAAAGGCAAATTTTCATGTACAATACCTGACAGACTCACCACATCACTTTCAGCAAGGCCTCACATTTTGCATTAAAATTTACAAATCAGAAGGACATGGAGAAAGTGGATGAAAAGCACCAGCAGCTGTGCAGAATCATGCCTACTAAAACATCACAAAGATCAAGATGAATGTTATCACTGCTATTTAAAGTCATTCATGTATGGTAAATACAGCTACAGAAAGTTAACAAGTAAACTGCTTCATAATTCTCACACAGAACAGCCTATGAAATTGTTCCCAAACTCAAACTCTTTTCAAAATGCCATTTACATTATTCACGATGGGTATTTGTTCTGTATTGTACATTTTAAATAATGAAAATATGCTTTACAACTGATTTTCTACATGAAAACAGTCTTTTGTATGTAGAAAAAAGCAGCAACATCTGTCAATAGAATTACTATTTGAATAAACTTTAATGATTTAAAATTCAAAGCAGTGTTATCTACCAACCTGGATTGATGGATTATTTCATACTGGAGGAATTCTGCTGGCTTAACAGAGTTGCCTCCAATGTACAACTATATAGGTAGCCACTTATTTTGAAGAGTGGCATATTTGTAATCATAATCATATTTTCAATAGGAACGTGGCTGCAATAGATGTTTTTTCTACTATAAGTACCTTAATTTCCAACTTTTCTTAAGCTAAGAACAACTTCTCAAAAATCTGTAGGCCCCTGTGTTCCATTATTGGTGATGTTTCTTCTAAAGTGTATTTTAAATTCCTATCTCTAGGCTACCATGATTGGTTTTGAGCTCTAAGTTTCCCATGTGTGTAAGCTTTCCTTTGTTGGCCTGTGTAAGATTTCTACTCAAGCAAAAATAGGGGAACCTGAGGAATTCCTCCCAAGCATGAAATCAAGCCATATCAGCAACATCAAATTTAAACATGTAAACAGTAGTGAAGGTGAAGAGGAGATTACTTCATAGTAGGATAAGTTCAATGGAAAAGACACTTGCTTTGACTAACTTGAAATACAAATGCTATACAAAAAATACAAATACTCTGCTTTTAGAATTTGTAAGAAACAAAAAAGCTAGATTTTAAAAAGAATCATATTAGGGAAGTCTGTAATATCAGCCAGAAATATCCATTTTAATTATATCAAATAAACGAGGAAAGAATAATTAGAATAACTCATTATTTTCCCCAGTACATGGCATATAGATGGATCGGTTGTGATTTCACACAATAAGTTGAAAAACTGTAGTATTCTATGCTTTACTATGCAGTTGAAAACCAGTTTGTGCCTTGGTATCCTGCCTGGGATTTTCATAAAACTTTCAATGTATTCTTTGTACACAGCAGATGTGAATTATAGTAGCACCTATAAAACACAGTCATTACATCCTGAGCACTGAACTTCATATCGCAATTTGCCACCACCCAGCATTCATGAGTTTATATCAGCCATGTTTTAGATATCAGCCATGACTACAATTAATGTCTTGTGACCTTAAATACAGTGTTTCCAGACAGGCATGAACAGCAGGCCCAAGAGAAACTCATGAGGTTCAGCAAATCTAAGTACAAGATCCTGCTCCAGCACTGAGGCAATGCCCACAACAAATACAAGCTGAGGGATGAAGGCACTGAGCACAGCTCTGCTTTAAAGGATTTGGTGGTACTAGTGGATAGGAAGCTGAACATGAGCCAGTAACATGCCCTCACAGTCCAGAAAGGCAACTGCATCCTGGTCTGCATCTAAAGCATCGTGACCAGCAGGATGAGGGAGGTGATCCTCCTTCTCTATTCTGTGCTGGAGAGGCCTCACCTGGAGTACTGCATCCAGGTATGGAGGCTTCAGCACAGGAGAGACTTGGATCTGTTGGAGCACATCCAGAGGAGGGCCACAAATAGAATCCAAGGGATGGAACACATCTTGTAAAGGGACAGGCTAAGAGATCTGAGGCTGTTCAGCCTGGAGAAGGCTCAAAGGTAACCTGATAGCAGCCAGATATTGATCTGCAATCTATCTGGGGAGCTACAGGAAAGAAGGGGACAGACTCTTTAACAAACTCTGTTCTGATAGGGCAAGTGGAAATGGTTGCAAGCTTAAAGATGGTAGATTTAGACTGGATAGAAGGAAAAAGACTTTTCCAGTGAGGGCAGAGAGGCACAGGAACAGGTTGTCCAGAGATGTCATGGATGCCCCATTCCTGGGGACATTCAAGGCAAAGCTGGATCAGGCTTTGGCCAACTTGATCTAGCTACAGATAACCCCTGTCCACTGCAGGAGAGTTGGAACCTTTAAAATTCCCTTCCAACTCTAAGGATCCTATGATTCTATATGCTTATCATAGCAAATTCAGTAAGTTCACTATTTAGGAAATAGTTACTACTCAAGGGAGATTAAAAAAAAAAAATTATTTTCAGTTTTTTGAGGGCAATAGCACTGCACAGGGTCACATCTCTTTTACTTGAGTTGGCAGATCAGATTATAAATAGATGTGGCATGAAGATGCCATCTTCACACAGTCTAACTAAGTTACAGCTTTCAGGCTGGGGGGGAAAGGAAGATTAGCATGAAACTCTTACAGCTATTTATTATGAGAAAGTGACAGCCCATTAATCTTCCTGTTTGCTTAGGAAAGGAGAAGAAATAAGGGTCTCGCATCCCGGCAAAAAGACCTCTCAATTTAGGTACTGAACCAATCTTTGTCTAACACGTCATAGGAAGTTTGCTGAAGCCTCCATCACTGGTATTTGAGAAGATGTGTATCTGTCAAGGAAAGAATCCCAAGCTGTGCAGCTCTTTTCTCCATAATGGATGCTTCAGCGTTCACTGCTCACTTAGCAGTAACTATATCACATGCCAAGCTGAAATCACACCAGAAAACACACAGACTATACTAGATTTCTGGAGAAGTGTTGCTGCAGTTGGTCCTAATTGCACATGATGTTTTGTTGTATTAGTCAGTAGCTGCCTCATTGTTAGCAGCTTAGTTTTCCTTTTTATTACATTTCAATTGTCAAAAAAACCCTAAATCCTAGAGGTTGGTTAATGAGTTGTTCTCCCTTTTCTGAATATTTATTCTCTCATTAAAAATGAACTCTTCTCCACTATCCCTCCCCCTCCCAGAGCTGAGCTATCATTTCATCTGATAAAATTAAGTTACTCTCGATTCTCATCTCTTCCCCATGGGTTTCCATAAGCTCTATCTCATGCGACCCAGCTCAGAGCTTCAGAGACTATTATCTGTGTTGTGCCTTTCAGAAAGGCAGTCTGTAGCTCTGTAGGTTTTGAAGATATCTTTTGGTGATATTTCCTAAGTGTACAGATGAAACACAAAAATGATTTCCCTGCAGCTGCAATGCTGAGGGGCACAAGGGGAAGCGCTGCTTGTATGTTTCCCTGGCTCCAATTTGGACACAGGCAAAAGGAAACCATTAAAATGACCCACTGAAAAAATAATAATAATAAAAAAATTACAAAGGAACAGTTTCTGGATTGTTCTGTTGTAATATGGTGGAAAGCACAGCAAAACAGCAGCAGAGTAGCAAGGTCTTAAGCTGCAGTAAGTAAGGATTTGCTCAAACGCAACAGCCATAGGCACACAAGCAAAGGAAAGGATCTGCTTACCCTTATGGCATCAGGTATGCAGAGATCTCCAAAGACATACCCTCACCTCTACTGCCAGCCCTTAAGAGAGGTCTGGAAAGGGATGGATCCTGACTCCACCCCTTCTGGCACTCAAGTGCACCTGAGCTCCTTTGGGTTGGCCCTGCCTTCCCACCAGGTGCTCAATCACTGCTTCAAGACATGACCTACCATTTCCACTGCATGGACAAATGTTAACTGTCATTTCATCAGCCTCCAGTGCAAATAGAAAGTACCAATAGAAACAAAGAACCTCCTGACGCTACTTAAAACTGGGAAAATAGGCTCTGGAAGGAAAAGTATGACAACCTTAAACATCCCTAAGAACTTGACTGGAATGCCATGGACTCTAGATTGCTGAAGTACCAGACAAGAAGCGTTATAGGTGTCTGCCAGCAGTAACAGTTACCAGTATGCCATTATCTCAGACATGCACACACTGCTGCATCAGCCATCAGCCCCTCTGAAGGTTGCCTACACTGGGGCTGAGTATTCTGCCATCTTCTGCAGGAACATAACACTGCCCTAAGTAAGCAAGGAGCCTAGCTGTCAAGGTGTATAAAAAGGCTTATGCCCCCTCCCTTCCTATCCTCAGATCAAACTCCAGCATTAAATCTTTAAAAGAAAGAAATTTCCTTAATCCCTTCTCTTTGATTATCGAGGAGGTTCAAAAAACAATTCAGTTTCCCTTCCTTTTGAAGTAGTACACAGCAGGATTGCTAATGCTAGATAAGCAGACAGATGTAGTGCTCAGTGTTAGAATTCCACCGTCACCATAACAACATTTACTAGGGATGCTAAGCTACCAACAGTTGAAATGGTATCAAGTTCTGCAGAACCATGGGCAGGTGGCAGCTTTCATTCTGAGTCTGTTCTCTGCAGGAGCATGCCAAAGCCTTTGAGAAGGACCTGTTCCTTTTGGGCAAGAGGCCAGGGAGCTTCCATGCTTAACAGAGCAACCTGAGGATTTCAGGTCCACTTCAGATGAAGGTTTGCAAGCATTAGCAATTCATTATTCAGCTTCTAACTCAAGTTGTTTTTTTTTTTTGCTGCCTGGATTGTCAAGCTACAAGGAAGCTTCTGAAAATCAATGCTTTCTTTCCTACACACTCTAACTTTATGGCTTATACAGTACAAATGGAATTAGCCCATTTCAAAAAGGGCGGGTCATTTATCACTAAACACTTGTGTTTGTTTGTTTGTTTTTGGTAAGCATTATATTGGTGGAAGGTGTTAGCTGAAAACAAAGATTGTGTTTCACTCCAGAAACAAGCTTTTAAAATTGTTTAAATAATTTCTAGGCAATTAGAAGCACTATCCACATTTATTAATGAATTAGCAGTACTAGCTAATCTGCCACGAGATAACACCTCTTCTGGGGCTCATTAAAGTCGTAAATCCATCCCATTGCAGCTTGTTCACTATACTCAGTATAATAACTTCCTTTCAGTTCTAGGCTGACAGGTCATAGGTGCAGGTAATTAAGGGCCCAGTTAAAGATGCAGGAAAAATCTCTTCAGGCTATGCTTAAGGTGAGCTGAAGCAATTTCTGAATTTTTATTTCACATTTCTGTGCATGCTTCATGTCAGAAGGTGTTGGGAATTGGCAGACTCTACATCACTGGTACTTCTATGACACTTGCTATACAAGAATCAGTTCTATGAAAAACAATATTTCTCTTTACTGTATAGGTAGTTTCAACTCTGTTTTTTAGATGGTGCCATCAAAACTTTGTGGCAGATGCAGAAATGAAAACCCAGTTCTTAATTGTAGCACTTATGCATTCACTTCACCTGTGAATGGCAGTGAAGCTCCATACACACACTTTGCACTGGAGTTGACGCCAGTCCTGTCCACTTAGCTATAGGATCACTTTGTTTAACTTGGCCAAAAAAGTAAAAGCTCCATAAGTAATGGTCTCCTCAGGCAACCTCATCTAATGTCAAGAGATTATGAGAATATTTTGGTATTCAAACAGTAGCACAATAATTCACTGTCAGAAAAAAACCACAGGGAAAATAGCAAAGGACCATTATGCTTAGCAAAGTAGCATTGGTAATGTAATAAACAGTTTCTTTCAAGCAGCATTTCTGTAGGCATGGAACAAAGGCAGCAAAGAGGAAACCCAGTGAAAGGAGTTTTGGTGCTAAATAGCACCAAATCAGTGGGCTGTCTCAATAGACAAAGGGGAAAGAATCATTTGCTTTGGAGAAGTTTGATCCAAAGAAGCCTCCAGGTGATTTAAAATCAAGGCTTTGAACAGATAAATTCAGCAGAAAGCTCCATACAGAAGATTCTACATTAAATTACTCATTGTTTTAGCTTTTTTCCCCTGCTGTCCCTATAAGTTGTTCTGTTTCTCATTCTTTATAGTATTTTCATATATTTCACACATCAAAGCTCTACATAGAGCTGAAGAAATTGAACCTACATTTTGGAGTAAATTGGAAACAAGAAAAAGGCTTCTAGAACCAAACACACAAGGATTTGAATCACGTCACTCCAACTGTGAAAAGCAGCACTCCATGCTTACACCAATGCATACCTGGGAGACGTTATTTGCCAGGTTAATCATATGACTCAAATTGTAGAGAGCAGCACCTGTGCTTAATCTATTATGTTACAATGCAAAGGAGAAATGCAAAACCAGAAATTTAGTCTGTTATTTTTCAAAGTGTTAAGAGGCTTTAGTGGCCTGGATCAACTTTAATGCTTCAAAGATGATCTTTCTGCTCAACTCCACATTTCAAAGTTTGACAACTCATTGCAGAGAATTTGTTACAAATATCTGATAACAGCTTGAAGAGCACAGAGAAAGTAAAGTTATAAGCAAAAACATAATCAGAACAAAAATGAGAAAAAGCTGCAAGAACGAAATGAAGGTAGAGGACGCAAGAGACAGACAGAGTCCTGGAATTCCAGGACTGGACTATCATGATGACTCAACTACTACCTTCAGCACAAGAAGGAAAAACCCTACAACAGCTTCCTTATGGACACAGACACATGAAAAATTAGATAGCCTATTTCTAGAGTGCATGTAGAGGTAGAATGGTACCACTTTAAACCCAAAGCAATGAAAAATCCATAAGAGAGCAAAGTACCTTTCTGATCAGAGATACACCTATATGGTAAAGGCAGCTTCTAGAATATTGCAATCAAATGCTTTCTTTGTTTGTTTTTGCAAATAGGACTAAACATCCTCTTTGTCCATCACAGAAATTCAATAAGAGCATCAGAACTGATCCTTGATCACATTACAGGGCTAAACTCAGTGTGAGCTGTAATCCATTTTCTACAGCCAGGGAGCTTGGCACTCATTTAGCTTTGCACCTACAATGGGTCAACATGAAAACACTGCAGTACTTTTTTCCCCAGCACTTGCAATTCTGCCTTAAGCTCTTTAACTGACAACTGATCTAAATTTTCCAATACTAGGAAACATTATTGAATACAGCAATCATTAAATAATGTTGTATTAAATATAAACTCTGTGTGTCTTTAAAGATATTAAAAGTCAAAGGCCCTGAGCCTTTAATAAGCAAGTTCCAAAGGAATTTACCTGGAAGCAAACCTACATAACAGCTCTTACTTTCACCTACTTAGCAGTATGCTTCTAAGTTCCAGTATTTGTTGCATCGTGTTTAGGACACCTTATATTTGGTCTAAGAAATGGAAGCAGAGCAATGCTTAGTAGCAAATAAATGAATGTGATGTTAAAGTCTTGTTCTTTTATGACCACTTTCTCTCCAATGTTAGCACACTCCTACTCAGAGCACAGAACAGTTTTGTGAGAAGTGCTTGCACAAACCCTTCTGAGCCTTCAGCAACTTCTGAAGGATCTAAGTCTCTCCGCTTAGATCTGTTTCTCCTGTATGACTGGCCCAGGAAAATCCAAATCAAGACTTAAGAATAAGGCTCCAGCAGAGCACCTAGTAGGAAAAACACATAACTGGTGTGAAATGGTCTGTTTCAGAGCATAGAAGGGTATGAGCAGAAATGTTCTTAGATCATTCTCATGATGCACTGCAAGTTGTCTGTGTTGGTCTTACAGAGTTACACATACATGGCTTACACTTCAAAATAATTTTTCAACAAATCAAGCAACTCCTCTGATCTGTGACCTGTTAGGAGCCAAGCTGAAGACAAGACATCTAATTTCAAGGTTACATATATTTACCTAAATGGTAGTTTGAGAGAAGTGTAAGCATGCTTTACTACTCAAAAATCAATACAAAGAATCTCAGTATTGAAAAGTACTGAGCCACCTGAATGTTAAGAATTGTTTTGCTTGTCAAGACTGATATTGGCGCTTGCGTATCTGTTCCATTAATGGGGAAAAAATACATCCAGACAGCTGGGAAAGCAGATCTGACTTTGCAGTGCTTTCCAAAATACCATCCACTTGCCTAAGATAAAGAAGATTTTATCAAGGTCTTAAAGAATATTCAACAAAATGTCTTTTTTCTTGATTGCTTTGATCAGCTGTGAGGAAATTAAAAAAGGCTGTTGCTGTTGGGCTAACACTAAAATCCTATTGAGATGAATGGTGCAATTAACACCTCTAAAATGATTTGCTTGAGAATTCATAAAGTTCTGAATGTCACCAAAGAGTACATTTTTTACAGATGACATTTATAAATACCAATAAATGTCAATATATTAAGTAGAAAAATTGCTCTAATATACAAAATACAACCCATAGAAAACTTCTTGGCATGAGTGTGCAGCTACTCACTGTTCTGGCATGAGCTGAAAGCTCAAATATCACTCTGAAGCTACAAAGATGGGACCCAACTATTGGTTTTCAAAGCACTTGCCCTTAAAAGTGAAAACAATAGAACAAAGGAAACATGGTTTTAGTAATTCTAAACTGCTTAAGTGTTAATTTTACATTCTTTTAGAATACAGTAGAATAGAACTGCCTTCTTACTATATCACAAATACAACAACAGTTTAAACAGAGGGAGCACAAGCATAGAGGATAATTTAGGCAAGTATTGCAGTTATGCAAGGCAGTTCATATTTGAATTCATTTAGGTCTTAAGTAGCACTTTTTGGAAATGTTTAGTTACAAATGGTTTTTGCATTAAATACATATATCCAGAAGATTAAAGATACGCAATATATATATATACACAGATCACATAAGACAAGTCTTATTAACTGTGCTGTGTTACTGGCCCTTAGAGTAGGAGAAAAGGCTCCAACAATAATCTGCCAGTGTTTGACATGCGTTACTGTTAGTCCTACTTATCTTTGATTGCCTTGTCTTCTTTTGCAAAGAGGAAACAAAATAGCACTTGAGTACATACGATCCATCTGGATAGAAGATGTGCAGTCTGTTTTCATTTGCTGTAGAATTTGAAGCATCTGAAAGGTTCCGTATTACTAACACTAACAGATTATGCAATTACTATTTTCCACATCAAACGCCTATAATTCAATATTCAGTAACCCACATGACAGAAAGACCCTATTTATTCCTGACAAAATGAGTATTTATATTTGCTGGTTGTAGATTCAGTGCGCATGAGAAGAATATAGAACATCTAGAGTTCTTGTTAAGATAGTTTTAAAATCATTAATGCTTTCTTCCTATGAAACCAAGTAAACCTTAACGCTAACAGCAGTGTAAGAGAATACTGGTTAAAGAACACCGATCCAAAAGCTTTTATAGCTCAGTAATGCATTATGCATGTGCCCGGTGACTTCCCTTAGCAGCCTACTCAAGACTGAGTGTTTGAACCACAAGTACCCCTCTGTTCTCAAATTACTGAGAACAATTACACAAGTACAAAGAAAATTCATTTAAAATTATGTAGCTGAAAATAAAAAAATAATAATTTAAAAAGAAAAAAAAAATCAGCATTGATCCTCTTAATGAATAAGTACTGCAGTTCTCTAGTAGAAAGCAGTTAATTTGCAGTAGTCATGTAAAACATCTTCCAGAGAGCTAGAAACACTCCTGGAGTGCTTCAACTACAAGGTGGCTTAGTAAAGCACGCCAGCTCCTGATTCAGTGCCTGACAAACAAGGGAGGAGGTCGGTAAGAGCACCTCTTCATAAGAGCTGGTTTAAAATGAAAACAGAGGGGTTGCGTTTTGCTAGCAACTAACTGCATTCCTGTATTTTTGACAAGCTAGTCCTGTCCTTGATTCATCACCAGTATCTCTCAGTGTATC
The DNA here is from genome assembly GCF_054131305.1 of Coturnix japonica. Taxonomy (NCBI): domain Eukaryota; kingdom Metazoa; phylum Chordata; class Aves; order Galliformes; family Phasianidae; genus Coturnix; species Coturnix japonica. Next base: position 37,636,791 of record NC_140665.1, read on the forward strand.
CCTAATTGAGCTTGATGGTAAGATCCCTATCACTCATAGCCCAAATGCAGACATGGTCCTGGAGACTTTCAAGGCAAGGCTGGATCAGGCTCCAGGCAACTTGATCTAGCTGTAGATATCCCTGTTCACTGCAGGAGAGTTGGACTAGGTAACCTTTAAAAGTCCCTTCCAACTCTAAGGATTGTGTGATTCAGACTCTACTCTTCTTATTCTGAAGATCAACTCTTTGATAGCACATCATCTTCACACAGAAGCAGCAAGACCAGAGTATGGTCCAGGGAGATGCAAAAGTAACTATTATTCTTTAAAGTAAGCTGTGCTTTACAGACTATCACTGAAAAGTACATTATACTATAGACATATTTCTCATTAAATGTTCTATTTTTCTCCTCAAAAATCAATGAATAATTTAAGTATCAGTTTGGTATTCTTTTTGCAGTTTTTCTGTAAGCTGTTCTATTTATGTCATATGAAGATCTGTTTCACGTCATGAAAGAGGTACTATCAAGTCCTCTTGATATCACCATTCTATTCTGTACATCACGTTTTCATAATGATTAAGCTCTATGAAGTGGTCAACAGGTTCAGCCTCTGTGGCTTACAATTTAAAGTCCTGGCTGAGTCACTGGCTGGTTTGATAAGCAAGGATTGTTGCATGTATAGTTGGCAGAGAACATCTTATGGCATCATCTCAGCTCAGAAAGGAGCAGATTCCAAAGCTAGCTCAGAATGATCTTTACTGAGTAGTGCTTTACTGCAGTTCAAACAAGTGCTTATTTCTTGACAGAGTTCATGCTTCAGCAAGGGAGCTGAGGTACCATGGGGCATTACCCAGCAGTTTGCCAGCATTGGGGCTTTGCACATTCTAAGCTATGACGTACTCTTCAGAAGCTTTTAAATTACCACTTTCCCACTGAATTCTCACCAGAATTCTTTTTAAAGCTATGGGGAATTGTGAATGGGCCAAGCTCTTGTTTGCTGACAGTAGACCTAGAAAAGAAATTACTAAATTCCAATTTTACTGCTCTAATTTTTATGTTATTCCATAATTGCAGAGCTTCATTTCCTACTTACAAATTGAAAAGCTTATTGCAATACATTTTCACAAGCATAATCACATACCCATATAATTCAATCCTTACTGTATTTTATACTGAGCATTGAAGTGTATTAGAAAACAAACTTAATGTTTTGTTGTTAACACATTTAGAAAATTCAATCAAGCTTAAAATCACTGCTGAAGCATTTGACAAAAATCTCAGAGGCTAATCTCAGAAGAAATCTTTCGTGCACCCCATTGTGTAGCTCCTTGTCATCTCTTTGTAGGAGAGGGAGGGCATGCCAACTTGCATACACCACAAGCAGCTTCTAGCAGATCTCTACGTCCTTAATAAAAGATGTTTTGCACACATCTCAGTAAATCTGTGCCTTAGAAGAGGTCCAGATAAAAACCTCTCTTCTAGCAAAGAAATTAGATACATTTCCAAGAATGCATTTGACTTCATTTTACTCCAGAACACAAGGGACTGATCAACGTACTCTGCACATCCAGAACCCTCATCCACAGCTATTTTGGATATACATACCATGCAACATAAGACCACGAAATTCTAGTTGCTGTTCTTAAACTCCGCAAAAGAAATTCTTCAGATACTCATATAACTGCCACGTCAACTGGAAAAGAAAGAATACACAACTTTCGAACCTCTAGCTCAAATTTCAGAAGAGCATGTTCCTTATCACCTGGCAGATTTTGAATTTGTTCTGGTAGTTGGGCACCTTTAAAAGACATGAAGGAGTGCAGAGATATTATGTATAGCATAAAGGTAAATACTTAAATACATTCTCGGTTTCAACCTATGGTAAATCATATAACTTACCCATATTCCTCCCTATGAAGCACCCATCTCAAACATATTTCTTTCCCTCGAGGCATACACTCAGCCAAAAAAATTCATGGCCTTTCTGCACCGGTATATGGAGCTGTCTCCCTCAAACCTCATCAGACCAATTCTTTTATGTGCACAATTTCAAAGTTTCACTCCATTGCTTCCTGTTATGCAAGGGAAGTAGAATCATTAAAAAAGGAGACTGAACCCATAGGTCTTAAAGTTTAGCCATTCCCTTTCCTGGTCCCTCAAATCTTTCCCTACCCTCTACATGACTAACATGGACTGATAGGGGACTAAAATACTTAACTAGTGTAGTTGTTGCTCAACAAGTTAGCCAGCGCCAGGATATTTTGCAATTTGTACAATACTCAGAAAATGTTAAGTGAAGTGAGTAGGGAACTGAGGAAATATCAGTCATCTTGATACATAATTGATTCTTTCACAATGGAGAGGCAGAGCTCTGTTGTTATATCTGTGAAGTTCTCTGTAACCTGGAACAGTGTCAGAGCGTTATGAAAAACAAAGGAAGAAAACAAACGAACGCTCTGTAACATAAGCCATGACCTAACAGATGAGTTGAGGTCTCTCTGGAATCCACACAAACAATTTGTACTCAGTTTCACAGACTAACACTGCCAGAAGCACAGTAGTTTCTTCTGACAAAAAGAACAATCTCCTGAATGACAGTAATACTCAGTAACATATATATTAAATTCTCTTTATTACCAAAAGAACAAAAAAATCCATAAAACAAATAATGTAATATGTCCTAAAAAGGCAGCTTGAGAAATTTTTACTTCTGATTATTTAAAATGTAATACTTTTAAGTTGCTATTGCCACTTGTGCAGGACCCTTGCACTAACAGGGTTGAGTAAAAAAAACAAGGATCACTAACAAAATGTTAATTCCAACTGATAATTGCTGTCAATCATTTCTTTTCAAACCTGGTCTTTTATCATTTTTCATAACATATTTATACCAGATAAACCGGGGACAATAAACAGCAGTCTCCCACACTCTGAGTAATAACATGCCAACTACTGATCCTTGGAAGGAGGCAATGGCCAGGGGCTTCTCTAGCCTGACAGCTTAGGGGAGAGATCATATGTGAAGGCAGACACAGACCAAAAGACCCACAACAGTAATTAGTTTTACCTGCCAGAAGCTCTCTTCTTCCACATGGACTACAGCTCTTTGTGCTCCATGCTTCAACTTAGGCTTTTTAAAATGAGATGAGGGGTAGCCAGTAACTAGGATAGCAATTTAGTGGCTTGCTGAAGCACAGCTCTGCCAATTACACTGTTTCTGAGAAGGGACCCAAAGCTGAAACCTCCCACCTGTGGTCACACTATCTCCTCTGAGCACCTCCATCTTTTTCATCATCTAGAAATGCTTTGCTTTTCCCATAGCTTCTTGCAACATCCCCCAAGAAAAGCTGTTTAGCGCTCAGACTCACCTAGATTGTCAGGGCACAGACAACCAGCATCCCAATCCCAGTACTCAAAGAGATCACACAGTCAGTTTCCCCTTTCATAGGGCCCTGCTGCATATTCTGTTACATTCATTTCTTACACACAACTACCACATTAATCAGCCCTTCTCCCAGACCATTTTTCTATCTTCCACACCCAAACATCTTTCCTCAGTATTCTCTAAGTAGCCTCTCTCTATCCCTCTCATTCCCAGCTCTGCAAAGCAATCTCCACCTGCATCTCACATGTGCTTTCAGAGCTCCTTTTTAAAGCAGCCGTTCTTAATTGGCAATTTAGGCAAGAAGAGGAGTAAAAAAAAGCAGAATGCAGGAAAAATTCTCTAGGGCAGGTGAGGCTGATGTGACAAGGTAGCATTCAGCTCAACTTTTCCCATTTCTTTCAAAGGATGTTGCAAAATCAAGTGTCTGCATAGAACTGTTGCAGCGCAATTCAAGGGTTGGAGGAAATTCTTCACAGTGAAATAATTTAAGAAGTAGCTTATTTATTTTGTTAACAAAGTCTGAAAAGAATATTGATTACAGTGCTTGGCTGTTTGCATAGAAAAAAAAAACCAAACAGTATTCATTAATACTGTAATCTGGATGTACTAGGAAATGCAAATGAGAAGCCTCATGTTTTAACTTAGCGTGAAACATAATTTCCAAGAAACCACCCACCAAGAAAGTCAATGGATTCCTTTTTCTTTAGTTTTCATCTTCATTATATCTGATATTATAACTTGACAGTGGTTTCTTTTATCATTCACATAAAACATCATACATCTGTGCCTTCAAAAAAACAAAGTTTCATTATAAAATCATAAATATTAGAATATTAATACTTTGAAATTTTATTAAAAATAAGGGTAGTTTGTGACTCCTGGTTGTTCTGCTGGTTGTGATTTGGGCAGAAACCTTATTCTGACACCTTTTTCTAAAAAGGACAGTGGATTTTTAAATGGCTTTTAGGACCAAGAAGATGGAAATAAACTTATTCTCAGTAGAAATATAGACAATGTTATGTATTTCCAGTTCTGGATGTTAATCAGTTTATGGAAGATTCCTAGAGAGCCTGATAAAAAAGTTAATGGGTTTTAACTCCATAGCAGAAATCCTTAGAGCCTACTGAATATCTGTGACAAACTTAAATCATCTTTCCAATGGCAGTTTTAAACTGGTGCTCTTGGAATAGCTCAATAGAGAAGGTTTTTCTTATTAACTTCTGTAGTTATTACAATAGTTTGTCAAGCAGTCTACTGGTTTAATCTTTATTAAACCCAATAAAAATCTTCCCAAGAAAGCTTAACTATGATTGAAATCACATCAGCTTTTGCATAATCTTACTTACCTTTACCTTCTTTCAGAATGAGCTGAGAGGAGTCAGCAGCTCCATTTGCCTCCCTCTGGAACATTACATTGTCTGACGCTGTGCAGGTGATACACTAGGGATCACTGCAAGTACCCTCTCCTGTCTAACTTGGCCCCAAATAACTGTGCACAAAGGGCTTTTTCTGTCTTCGTGCAAGGTTTGCTGTGTTACTTTGCAGGGAGTATACAACAAATTCAACAAGTAGTTCAAAGGGCATATTTTGAGTGCTCCCAGATCCCTGACTCCCAGATCCAACAGCCCCCAGCCAAACAAAAGCCTGTACCAGAGAGCACAGCTGTCACCTCAGCATATTCATTTTGGCATGACCCTACTTCTGGAAGCTGCCATGGGGAGATAGAAGCAAACCACTGCACATCTCCATGCTATTCCAGGTTACACTCTTGCTTTGCCTTTTTTTGCTCTTTTTGGTTGGCAGCATGACTCATACCCTCCTACTTTCTACCTAGATCACTGACATGTGGTTCTTAAGAGTAATAATGGACCAGCTCTGTCTCTTGGAGGTCTTCTGTCTTCATACAGGTCTAGCTCTCATGCTCTTGGGAAAACACATCATGCAAGGTGGAAGTGTATGTACAGTGCTGCAAAAACAAGACAGAGCACAATAGTGGAGCAGCAGAGGAAAGCAGCCATGCTTCCTGAAACACAATTTAGTCTCATTTTTGCTTGTACCCTCATCAGACAAAATTTTAGTGATGAAATTGTCCATCCACTTTTTAGATTCTCTCTTCAGTACTTGCCCCACTGACCTCTTGCTATAGATATATATATAGATATATATATAGATATATATATAGCACAATCCACTCACTAATGAATAACTGCTTAAAGAAGCATCAGATGCCCCTTTTGGATGAGGAGGCAAGTAAACAGGGCTGTGCCAGTGTTCCAAGTTCACAAGAGGTTCAAGGCAGATGCTTCTAATCTTGAACTAATACCTATGAAGTTGCAGCTGTCTCACACGGGAAGGTGAGATGGACCTTTTTTGGTGTTTATTTCCTGTAACACACGACCTGGACGCTGAAAAGAGAAGTCCCCTTATCCTCAGCTCTAACAAAGAGCTTGCCTCTGTACTAATCTGTTTCTTCTAGAGAGGGCAGGAAACTCTTGCATACCACTATGGCTCTGCTGTGGTTTCCAGAGGCCAATCCAGCACATAATGATAGAAGAGCAAAGATGATTAATGGAGCAAATTCTTCCTTTTTATCTCACAGTGAGGTTCCGCATTTAGGCAGGTTTCTATAGTAACAATAAAGTCTTTGGAGGAATTCGATGGTTTATCTCTTGGATTAATCGTATTGAATCTCACAGTATTTGGAATTTAAAGCATCTTTCTGTTCCACAAGAACAAAATAGACTGTTGTTTCCCTCTTACAGGAGAACCAAGACTAAACAGCATTTTGATTGGCACTGAATACTGCTAAAATAGGACATATTTACAATTCTGCAATGTCTACAATGCCGTAAACCAACCCTCCCCACTCCAATATAGCCAAGAGTGAGAGGAGTATCTGAAACACACCTATAAAAATGGAAGAAGGGATTAGTCTTTTTCATTACATTCTTTCATAACTAAACCATTCTATACATTCCAGAATGCCACACGGTATCTTCCATAGATTGCCAGCTTTAACAATCACTTTTCTTGCTTGCAGATGCATTCATACAGACATTTAGGAACATGTATTTTTATGTCAATGTGATATACAAACTTCCTGCATTTCCAGGAACACTTTGACATTCTTTTGCATTGCCCTGACAACAGAAAATCACACAATTCAGCTCCTTCATACTGGCTGTTTTCAAGGGGTTCTCCACACTTTCAGGAAGGATCAGTGTTTTTCAGAATCAGTCTCTGCATTGCACTGAAATAGTTCTGTGGAGCAGAGGATTAATTCTTTCAGTTCCTTTTAACGCTTTAAAAGAATAAAGATTGATTGTTTCTTTCTGTTTTAAGATCTCTTTAGGGCAAAAGGTGCACTAAACTGTCCGACTTCTAGATGAGCTGTATACTAAGGCTCCCTCCACCACTTTGTAAACATTAAGGCTCAGTGCAGTTACCTACATGAATCCATGAGTCTGATCTACAGAATACCACAGGCATTTGGTAGGGCTGTGCTGCAAGAAATGTCTGGTGTATATCTTGCCCTCTGAACTGGCTCTGAGGAAGATACTCTCCCTAAAACCTGCAACACGTCAAAGCATTTTATCTGTGAAAATTATATTAAACATACACATTATCATAGAATTGTTTGAGATGGGAGGGACCCTCAAAGGCCACCTAGTCCAACTCCCCTGCAATGAACTAACAAGGACACCTACAGTGAGATCAGGTTGCTCAGAGCCCCATCCAGCCTGACCCTGAATGTCTCCAAGGACAGAGAATCTATCACATCTCTGGACAGCCTGTTCCAGTGCCTCATCACCCTTATTGTTAAAAAAAACTTCTTTATATTGAGTCTCAATCTCCCTCCATTAGTTTGAAACCATTTCCCCTTGTCCTATATGCTGGAGACTATTCTGATCTTTGTTTTAAAAGCTTTACCAAATCTGGACATGGTCTGAGGCCACCTGCTGTGTTTGACCATGGCTGAGCAGGCAGACTGACTAGATATCTCCAGAGTAGACTATCCTCAACTACTTATCTTGGTTTCATATCTTGCCTTCCCACACACACCTCAAAACTGTAAGATCAGGCCAAGGCTTCTTGTTACACATGCTCATTTTGTGCAAAGACACGCCGACTGCTGCAGAGAGCTTGTCAGGTAACAGTATGCAAGGGGGAACACAAAGGTATTACAGAGAATGTGCAGATTTAATCTGGGAAAACACAGTTTTCCTTATTACAGAGAACCAGATGAGCAGTAGAGCTCTGGCAGATGCCCCCCATCCCTGGGGCTGTTGTCCTGGCTTTCACTCCTGCAGAGATCTGGAAAAGACAGAGCACGGAGAGCACGGGTCGTTTTTTTATTACTATTTTTGAATTATATATATAGATATATGATTAAAATTATTGCAGAAAAGCCCTAATAGAATATTAATGTAGCATTGCATTTTTCACTATTACTAATCAAGTGTATTAGACATGCAGAGACACAAAATATCCAGAAGGGTGTTGTTTCTGAAATCAGATACTAAGCAGCAATGCCCAAACACAGAGAGATCCCAAACTGTGCAAGAAGCCACTGCAAATGCAATGTGCCCCAGAATTTTCTGCAGTTAGTACTCTGTAAATGCTTACAGCTGTGATCTGACAGCAGCATGAATATGGGCAATCCAAAGCTGTCACAATGAGCATTAAGAAACCAGTGACTTGTGGAAGTGGAAAAGAGTGTAAGTCATCTACACCTGTGAATATGACTAATTTCAATATCATAACAACAATGGAAAGACAGTAGTTGTAAATACCCAAAAAGTTATTTACAGAAAAAAATCACACATATGGAAGCCTTCAGTATGCTGGGAACCACTGATGCAATCTCCAAAAGATGCTGCCTTAGTGGTGGTCAGCCCTTAAATGAGGTCTAGAGGAGGTGCAGTCAAGCTCCACCCCTTCCGGAAGCACAGCTAAATTACTCTCACCTGTGCTCCCACAGGTGACCCGACACTTGCCTCAGCTGATTAATCAGAGGTTTGGGCTGTGATTACCAATTTCCCATACACATGTGGAGTCAAACGTCTTCTCTGAGGTGATTTTGTAGAATACTCTTGTGTAAGAAAACATGGTGCTATCTATAGGTGCTAAATTTGTCCTTGTTTTAAGTATTTTCTCAGTAGATATCTTTCAGAGGTAGAGAGACAAAACAAGATTTCTACCACCAGTTCTCTTATTACTTCCAAACATGCCAGATTATCTTTTCTTCCAAACCATATCAAGTTGTTTCTAAGATAGAAATGTGCCAGATTTCAGCCTAATACACTGTTTTCTTTCTTTTCAGATCCATACCTTTGATATTTGAACTCAGGTCCATAACAATTAAAAACTGGTGTGAAGCCTGAAAACCAGTTGAAAACTGGTGTAAAGGCTGAAATCTACTGTCTTCACCAGTTGTTTTTTTTTCCCCACAGAGTTTGAGCAGTGAATCTGAAGGCTTTGAATTTTCCAGATTCAGCATCTTTTATATTGGAACCCATAAAATATGCTGAAGAATCACATTTTTTTTTCCCCCCAGTGTTTGTACTGAACAGGAACACGTGAAATTTTCTCATCTCCTAAAAGAGATGCACTGCAGAATTTGTGTGGGAAACATCACTATAAATATGTTTTGCTTTGGGTAATGAAAGTAAGATGGAGAAGTGAAGGGACAACTTCACAGTGACTGTGCATAATGAGGTGTTCCTGTTGGTACAGATGGAAAGCTGAAGTATCAGGGAGACCCAAGTAAATAGGCAGAAATAAAACTTCTTGAGAAACAGTCTGCTTTTATTTAAAGATGGCTATTCGCTTTTACTTCAGTTCATGAAAGTATTTAAGCATTCTCTGTTCAATATACATGTTCTCTGTCTTACTGGCCAAGTTCTCTTCACTGCCTGAAACAGAAACTGTACCCTTTAAAGGGTCAGGTTGTGACAGGTTGAGCAGATGAAAGCCAAGTGCTAATTATACCTGTTAAGTATCTCTACACATCGTTATGAGCAGTAAAAATTCTCTTTATGCAGTTCTTACTGCTGCTTTGACCAAGTGCTGGGTTCTTGGTCCTGCTTTTCACTGCTTTTTTTTTTTTTTTTTTTTTTTCTACAAGTCCATTTGCAGCTTTGAGAAAGGTTTACTTTTTTTTCCTCAAGACTGATAAACCTGAATGTTGGGCCAAGCAAATGTTTTGGAAGGGTATCCCAGCTGCTTTCCAAACAGAGAGCTCTCCAATCTATGTCCTTCTGAAATTTGTTGGGATCTGGCTCTGTATACCTAAACTCTCAACAGCTCCCAGTGGAGCAGCAAGCTGAGTTATTCTATGTTAAAGGACAAGAAAGAAAATCACTGAGATTTTTAAGCCATGAGACCACCCAGTTCCAAAGTACAAGACCGGCCTGGGGTCTTCTCACTGCCAACATCACATGTAAAGTAAAGGAGTGTGCTGCCTTACCATTAACCGTGTTATTTTAATATAACTCTTTCCTGTCACAAGACTTTTCACAAAAACAACCCTTTATTCAAATAGCATTATCTGAGGGAGGATGAAGTTAAAGAGCTATGACAGACTGAAGGCAGAAAAAAATAAGGATTTCTTATTATCAAAGAGAAGCTTGTATGACTCATTCAGTCATTTCATGCCTGCATTAAGTCTGTACTTGTTTCATGTTTTCATTGACTTTTATCATATAAGAATAATATTTAATTTTGAGTCTGTGTAAAGACAAAAGGATATTTAGAAGTATAATTGTAGCCATCTGCCTATGGTACAGAATATTACACCTGGTTACGTGTTGTTCTCTTTCTTCACGGCACTTTCTGAGGCAGCAGTAGGAGTTCAGGGATGAAGTAAATCCTTCAGGCAAGAAAAAGAACAGATGAAGCAGTGGACTTGCATATCCCTAGCAGGGCAGATCTCATTTTTTGATTAAGCACAATTTATTTCACTTTTCAGGCTGTTTATGTGGCAGTGACTGCTCACTATGGGAAGGTGAGAAATTGCACCTAAGATGATTTTACACCACAATGTGCAGAAGAATAGAGGATTGGAAAGTGCTTGGAAATCAACTGGAACAATTAATATTGCCCACGTAGCCTTCCTGTGGTTTTGCGTATGGATGCAGGTTATTGAGGGCTGTGACGTGCTTGCAGCCAGTGCTCTGCACAGGACCTCCTTTGCTCAGATCAGATAGAGGATGCTCTAGGAACCAATTGAGTCTGTGTGAGGAAAAGAACTGCAGAGCAGGTGAGTCAGACAGGATGAGCTCACAGGTAAGACAGATTAATGCTGCCCAGAGTACTATTTTGCAATTACCACCTCTGCCACAGATGGCTGAAGTGCCACGAGTCACCTCATACAACTGTGTGTGCTCTAATGAGCTGTGTTAGGTGTGATCCGGGGGCTTGTTTGCCTCAGTGCTCAGATGCAAACGGTGCTGGGCTCTCTCAAACAGACCAGCTGGTTACACCATGCCCATACTTGGATTTGGAGCTCACTTATGGGGGAAAGAATGTGTGCAGAGGTCCATTTGAGTTCCATTTGAGTTTTGACAGAGTAACGCTGTAATGGGATAAAAATAGTAGGGTGGCAAATCCTTCGGCTACTGCAAATGACAGTGAGCCCAAATGCCACAGCCATGGATGCAGAAATAAAAAAAAAAGAGCTGCTTACTGTTGGAAGACCTCAGGCAGGTAGGCAGAGATCTCCAGCAAAATCCCCTTACATCCACTGTCAACCCTTAAATGAGGTCTGGGTAGGGGTGGATCCTGGCTCCACCCCTTCTAGCCACTCCAGAGCATTGCATGCACCTCAGCTTTCCTGGGCTGGCCCAACCTTTGCACCAGGTGCTCAGTCACTGCTTCAGGCCATCACTTACAGTCTGGCTAATGATACAAATATGAAGACATCAGGGCCTATGGGTTAGAGCTCTCTAATGCCACAAAAACATTAATTTGGATTTCGACCACATTGATATAGGCACTATGCGGGTGCTGCTATAGGCACCAGCTATTTTCTTCACCTCAAACAACAGTGTCTTTCTAATCTAGTCTGGAAGCTGCAGCAAAACTCAAGCTAACCTTAAGAGTGGCCTTTGTTACATTTTTTTCAGCTCTTTTCCAGAACAAGTGGGTTCAGTGATATTAGGAATATGAATTCAGATAGTGTTACTGAAGCAAATCAAACACAGAAATACAGGGAGAGTTTGCATAGTGATTGACTGTGACACTGCAACATGGACATGTTGCATATGGATGCCTAAATGTGATCTTTATTGAAATGATGCTCTGAGGAAAGAAATAGCCAGATACTATTTGTTTTCTTCTGGGATGGCCCTTCTCCACCATCCAGTGGCTGCAGTGGGCTTTAAGCCCCACTGAACATCACATATGGGGAGTGAGGTGGTTTTGCAGAACCCACGAGTCAAACCAGCATATACTGAAAGACTGATTTTACTTCAAGCTTTAACTTGAATCAGAAAGAAAAGATCTTGGTTTCCCATGTTGCTTTTCTAATTGCTGCTTTCTCAAAAGCCTGTTTGAGACTCTACATAGTCTACATTCCTGAATGAAGTCCTCACCTTTCCAACATCAGTTGTCTTTTAAACCAATAGGAAGTAACATTCTTATTTTAAGGATAGAAAAAAGGAGGGAGACATGAAAGCTGACTAAGAACCTGGTTAAACAGACAGACCGGAGCTTACAGCTCTGTTTTTATCTTTGTTTCTTTGGACCCAAATACTGAATGTAAGCACTGTCATTCTTCAATTCAAAGTTTATATAATCCAAAGAATTAACAGCTAAAATTAACAGCTGAATACTGAAGAGCACCCAGTGACATTACTGGCAATATTCTTTTTGTAACAACCACAAGATATTTCTGAAATATTTGTGTTGTAGCATAGCAATCCATTCTCCTTCAAAGAACTGAAAAACTTCAGGACAGAAACAAATAGAAGTCTTTAATGAAAAAATGCACTTTTGCATTTCAGCTGGACATTAGAAGTGAAATGTAGGTGGTTAAACACCACGTAGCACTGGTGAAGTTGCCCACAGGTACCCCAGCTGACCTTGAGCTCTGAGAGGTCAAGGTGTCCCCTAACATCTGAATCACATCTGCCTACATAAGGAGGTATTTCTAGGAGGCCCAGAAGTGCAGTAGTTGTGTAAGTCTGAGCGTTTGAATCACTCTCTAATTATTTCAGTAGGTTAAAATTCACAGGATCAAATGTGATTTGCTGGACTGTATTTTTTCAAGCCAGATTAGGAACAATGACTAAGGGTATGCAGGTGAGAAGACAATTCATGGTGTTAATTCACTTTACTGGCAAGTATAAAAAGGTCTAAAATGGCATTGTACAACTACAGCATTCAAAAATTCACCTTCATAAACATAGAGAATAGCAGAAACAGACACAAAAGCCAAACTATACCAGTGTGCTGCTGTTGAAATTGTGAAGTTGGCTGCCCAGAGACTGTGTTGTTGAAGAAAGCACTATCAAAGTGTCTGAGCTTTAACCCACGTGTATTGTCACATACGACTCATGAAAGACGTATTGGAAATGTTACACCTTTTCTTGGAAGGCATGAATTTTCAAGGCAACCACATCTATGAATCATGTTGCAAACAGCTCATGCTCCTAGCAACTCATGGGCATTAAAAGTTGTTACTTTACAAGCACATGCAGTGCCTTGGTTGTTCATTCAGGGCACATCTGATAATCCTAAGAGAAAAGAACTGCAGTATAACCATCCACAGAGCAATGGCAAAAGCTCTTTAGTACTCAAAATATATATCAGAATACTCTAATGAGACTTACTTCCAAATTAATTTTCCTCTTTTGTGTAGATTCCAAGATAATAGACAACATAATTTTTTGTGTTTTCCTTGAACCTTATGATCACTCAAGACTATGCCCAGTGCAGTCTCCTCAGCATTTTTCAAGTGGCAAATGGGACTATGAACACTGATCCAGCACACAGAGATCAGCCAGAGCCCATGCAGGGCAGAACATGTGCCTTGAACAGAAGCTGTTTATAGCCGGGTGTCAGAGAAGTCCTTCCTCCCTGAAGCTGGTCCTGATCCCTGTTTCACAGAATCATAGAGTATAGGGGTGGGAAGAGACCTCTGGAGATCATCCTGCCCAACCCTCCTGCTAAAGAAGGTTCCCTACTGTAACTTACACAGGAAAGTGTCCAGGTGGGGTTGACTATCTTTAGAGAAGGAGACTCTACAACATCTCTGGACAGCCTTTTCCAGTGCTCTGTTACCCTCACAGTAAAGAAGTTCTTCCTCATGTTCACACAAAACTTTCTGTGTTCCTGTTTGTGCCCATTGCCCCCTTGACACACACTCTTTAGAGATTTATAAGCATTGATGATAAGATCTCTTCCTAGCCTTCCCTTTCTAGGATGAACATTCTCGGGTTGTTCAATCTTTCCTCATGCTTGAGATGCTCCAGGCCCCTGCACCCTCTACAGCACTTCCCTGTCTTTCTAGAACTGGGGAGCCCAGAACTGGACACAGTGCTGCTGATGTGGCCTCACCAGGGCAGATCACCTCCCTCTACCCCACCGCAGTAAACTCTTGTATGAGAATGTACAGCACATGGGTAATTTTGACTCGGGGGGATGACTCTTTCTGGATATATCCACTACATCACCAGCATGCTAGGATCTTAATCTATCAAACACAAAATGCCCATTGCTAACACTCCATAGCTCATCTGGCATGGCAGGCAAAGGATCATAGTCACTGCACTGAGTGTTCATGTAAATGGCTGCTGCAGCAGTGCCAGGGTAGTATGAAAGAAGCAATTTTGAACTTCATGGTGTTGCTGATGAAAAACAACAACAACAAAACAACCCGACACTGCATCAAAATATCAGTTCAACTCACCAAGGGAGAAATAACACTACAAAACAGTGTATTTGCAGCTCAGGCAGCAACTGCAGTATCACACTTACCAGAACTGTACTAAGCTTCAGTTCCACACTGGGATATAAATATGCTGTTTTGCCATGCATTGACAGGGGGAAAAATACAGCAGCATTGAGCTTGCCAGATCAAATGTGTCAGTGGACATGTTGACTGAGTGATAAGCCCAGCCACTCAGTTTTTAGCTATTTGCTGGCCCCACTGTGGGAGTAATATCTAGCACAATGAGAAGAGTTCACTGGCAGGTGTATTTAACTCAGTTGTTTTTTCTACAAGACATCAGAGAGATGTATCTTGAGTTATATTGCATGTCGCCTGAGCTCTTCTCAATAATTGCTCACAAATAACATGTCCACATAGACTGAGATGGTAACAATTCACTCTCAGATTTCCATAATTGCTAAGATTACTCTTCTCTATCTTGTGCTGAAGATAGGAGGCTGAAGATCTGAAACGGGGTGGGCTACCATGACTACCATTGGATGAAAGGGAAAAGGAGTTGAAGTCAATTTGAACAGGAACAACTCCTATTAGTATTACTAGGAGATACAAGCTGATACTGTGGGAGGTCACAGATTCATTAAAATTTGCAAATGAGAACCACTGGTTCCAGTAAATGAAGCACTTCTATGGAGCTGCCCAGTAAATTTAGACAAAGTTTAGTGCATTCAGACCTGCTCTGAGATTGCAGGAAGCAACAATAGACACCATTTCTAAAGCAATTGCAGCATTCATGAGCTAGGTGCAATTTTCAGAGCGATCATGACAGTTCTGCAGATAATCATTTTGCAAGTTAAGAATATAAATTGTGTGATACAAAAGAAGGGGGAAAAAAAGCTGATTCCTGTTGTGTTCCCATAATTGCAAATGAAAGACAGCAAGAAACATCAGGGAGTCACTTTTCACAGAAGCAGAGATCGCAGGGGTTTAATTAGCATTGGATCATATGTATCAGCCTGAAAATGCGTAATGAACAGCTAGCGCTTCCACATGAGACAAGACTGATAATCTGGTCTATTCTTTCACAAAACATTTGTGTGCAGAGAAAAATGATCCCTGCCATAAGTAATCAGGATGACTGCTGTAAACCTACTGACAGGATAACATTTGAGCCTCACACACCTAAAAGTGAGCCTAAAATATATATATTTCATGACAAAAAACAGAACTTTCTGTCAGATCCACCAAATATGCACAGTGTACCCCCAGTGAAAATAACCTACCGCAGTCTTCTGTGTAGCTTATATTCATCTTCCTTGCATCTGAGTAGGATGAAGTATGTGTCATGCAGGGTCTGGTCTGTACTGGTACATTTCTAAGACAAGTTTCCAGAGCTGTATTAACTGTTGCAGCTTTTAAAGTTATTTGAGTTTTTGCACTAAAATCACTGAAAAGGGTGTGAAAGGTTGAATACTGAATAGAGAAGCTGGTCTTGTCAAGGTGAGTTAAATATATGCATAGAAGTAATCCTGTTTCCTAGCAAATGAGACACAAGTTAAGGAACACATTTGCAGTGCTTCTTCATCCAGGTGTTACAGAACTTACCAGCTTATCTGCAGGGGACTTTTCAGCTCTCACTCGGAAGGCCTTGGCCACATAGGTATGCTTAGTAAGTTTTATATCTTATCACAGAATCATCATACAACTGTTTGAGTTGGAAGGGACTCTTAAAGGCCATCTAGACCAAATGCACTGCAAGAACAGGGTCCTACAGCTAGATCAGGTTGCTTGGAGCCTTGTTCTGGCCTCGAGTCTTGAATACTCCCTCTATTTCCATAATGTAAATATCTTAATAAGCAAAGACATGTTTTCATATACATGTATAAATATATGTATGTAAATAGGTGTATGTGAAATATATGCTTGTGTATTCTTAATCTGAAATAAATCCCTTTTTTTAGATAGTAAAAGAGTTACTGAGCAGTCTTTATTTTGGCCACATTTCTCACCCTTTCGGCTTCCCTTCAGCATGTTTGTTGTTTGAACACAGCTCTGAGTTTCTCTGATTAACACCAGAACCACACTCTGTTCCTCCATGAAGGTGCACTGACATCACTCCTTGCTTATAGGTAGCTGCAGGCATTAGTCATTAAATTTGGAACATTTTTAGAGACAAATCTATCTCACAGACACCAACTAATTCTGAGCAAGTGGAAATAATTTGTTTTGGAAAATTAATAGAGATTAAGCGTGCATTTTGCTGTTCATAGAGACAGCGCGATGCTAGGAGTCATCAGACTTGAACTTCCCCACTATAATGCAAGTCCTGTCTGCACATGAAGGAGTTCCTGTTGAGGTCCTTCTTATGGCTGGGCATGGTAGCGCTCTCTGGCAGCAGGTCACCCCATCCAGCCAGATGCTCTTTCCAATTTGTCAGCGATTACTGCAAGTAGTCCTGTGCCAAGTGACAGTCCCTTCTGCCTCCCACCAGGCAGCAGTTCACTGGGGGCTCATTTAATTTCTTTATTAGCATGGAGAGTGTATTCTTGAAAAAAGAAATCACAACTCCACTATGCATTTGATTTAGGTCCAACTGAAGATGATAGGTAGCACAGCACATTAAGACCTTATGACAACTATTTGCATGCAGTTTTTACTGGATTTCTTTTTCCACATCAGTGGAAAGGAGACTTATGCAAGAATTTCCATGTTATTATACAGAACATCCTGTTTATTAGAGTTTGTTATTCAAAATCTTCATTAGGCATTCAAGAGCCTATTTGGACTTCTGAAAACCACAAGTGGTCTGGAGCTTTTGAACCCCAGGCTGCTTTCTATCTTACTTGAGGCATTAGAAAATTCACCTATGTGACAAATATAATGAAGTTTGCAATCAAGACTCTGTGATCCCAGAAGACTGTTCTTTCAGGAGCTAATTGGATTTATAAATTCTATTTATTTCCACACACCACTTTTATATGTTATATTTGCATGAGCACAGTTGCTGGCTATTTATTTCCAGCTTTTTACATTATGCATGTCTCCACCTTCATTTTTTATCCAGTAGGAGAACTCCTTGTCTATCAGCAGATGCACCTCACCTATGACTATGAAGTAAGGCAAAAAGTCTGTAAGGATAATATATGTCATCCACTGGTGTCCATCATATCAAGTACCCTACAATACTTTAATATCCTGCATACTGTAAACCATGCTCTTCTGGACAGACAACATGAAGACTGTTCAGCTTATCTGTAATCAAAATGGACTTTTTTCTTTTATTTTTTTCCATAAAAGCTCAAACAGATAAGGAAAGCCTCTTAGCTGAGCACAAAGGATGGAAGATGATGACCCTCTGTACGAGAGAGCTTTGTGTAACACTGACCATGTAGAGTAGCTGAATGATTAACAGGAGAAAGTAAAACCAGGCCCATGGCCAGCTTTTCATCGTCCCTTCCCCTACAACATCTGTCAACTGAAATCCATTTCCAAAATCCTGTTCATAGAATCGTAGAATCGTAGAATCGTAGAATCGTAGAATGGCCTGGGTTGAAAAGGACCACAATGATCACCTCATTTCAACCCTCCTGCTATAAGCAGCGTCACCAACCACCAGACCAGGCTGCCCAGAGCCACATCCAGCCTGGCCTCACACACATCCAGGGATGGGGCACCCACAGCTTCCTTGGGCAAAATGTTCCAGTGCTTCACCACCCTCTGTGCACCCTCTGTCAGGCTGTTGGTTTGTCTATGTCACTATTATTTATAGCCTTCTTTTTAAGCATTGTGACAAATGGCAGCATACTGCATGGCATTTGCAGTGCTGATTCTGTTCAGTCCTACAGTCCTATGGCGAGTGCAATAAATTCAGGACAGGCCATCTCCTGGAACCCCAACCGTGTACTTTTGTACAGAATTTCTGCCAAACGTGCCTGTGACAAATATGTTTTCTCCTTCCCTTTTCTCAGATTATGAGTATAATAAAGCACACCCTATGACATTAATGGTCTTGTAATGCTACTTGAACTATTCAGATCCTAGGAGACATCACAGTAAAGGTAATTTGTTCAAACAATGTATTGGATTACAGGATCCTTTTTGCTTTTATTTTGCTTTTCTCTACCGGGCCCATTTGTACACTGAATAAAGGAGGAGCTCACTTAGTACAGCTATCCAAAGCTTTATCTTACCTTCATTGCCTTGTCTAACCACACAGTATGTCTCTTCTTTCATGATAGGGAATTGTTGCTTTTACTGTACTTTTCTGTGCATGTAAGGTCTAAACATATCATAAATAGGTGTATGCTCACTGTCACAGTAATGTAGGGGTGCTGGACTTAGGGTTTCTCTTCCTTTTTGGAGATGGAGGATCAGGAGAAATGAATCTAAATGTCAGACCATCCATTCACTGCATTAGCAATTTCAGACAGACAGGATTTCTCCTTTGAGAGCACTTACATTACATAGACTTGTAATACATGATAATTCTATAACTCTGTAACAATAGGTATGGTTGGCACATGGTGGTGCTTGAACTTAACTGGGGTACTCCAGACAAAATAGTAGTGCTGGAAGAGCCACAAAGGATTTTACCTTACAGATATTATTTGCAGTATTTACATGCTCTATCCCTCTTGTAGCCCAGCAATACATCATCTTGGCACAACCTCCAGATTTGAAGCCCAATTCCTAGCTATGTGATTTGTGTGCTTAAGTGCTCAGTGCTTTCATAAGTCTTACACCATGAAAAGAGGTATATATTAAAGGATTTGTCTGCACAGCAAAATGAGGGGTGTCAGCTTTTGTATGGGCACAGCAACACAACTAATACCATTGGTGAAGGAGGGGGCAGGCTCTGCAATATGTCAGCCTGGAAAGGACCCAGGTGAATGTGGATGTACGCTTGTATGCTTCCTAGTAATGGCACAGGCATGCAGACAAAGCTTTTTATTTATGGCTCTGTTGATGGCTTGCAGAAGTAACTATGCCACACTTACTAAGTGGTTCTCCATGCTAATTTTAAAATAAGGCCACTCTGACAGCTCCTGAGAGGACACACAGCCTCAAAGCAGCAATACAGGCAGCTGCACAGTACGGGGTGGTAAAGCTTGTGGGCAGCTCTTCAACTGATGCCAGCATTTCACTTCCAGGGAGCTCTCTCTCATAGGCTCAGAACACCCTCTTAACTGCATCTCTCCACTAGGAAAAGCAACACGATTTCCAGATTTCCAGAACACTGGACTCTCCCGCAGGACTTCACCCAGCTCTGCCAGCACTTCCTGCAGTGCTTGAGCCCAAATACATCAGAGTGTAAATCAACATTTGGAGTTGCTACAGACTTAGGCAGAAAGTCAAGAGAGTAGGTTTTCTCAACCCATAGCCAAGATCGAAAATCAAAACAATTGATTCTGCTTTGAACAGCCCCTGAGCACCCGGCCGGCTTGCTGACAGCATGAGGCACAATTGTTCTCACAGCAAAGGCAGGGCACAAAGAACAAGTGAGGTCACACAGGGCACAAAGTCGAACAGCCCAGGCACTGGTGTGCTGAAAACTTGGAGCTGAGTGCCTGAAGGGATCTTACTTCTTCCAATAAAACAAAAACAAAACAAATCTTTACTACAAAGTCTGATGTGGACTTGAAGGGATATATAATTAATAGCCCCCTGAAATTACAAATGTGTGAAACCTTGAAGCAAGGTACTTTAAGCTCGTGCCAGGTGAACAGCTTGTGAAACACTGGCCTAATGCTCATGAAATTCAGAAGATTGAGATGAGTATTTCTTTGCCTATTTTCCTTTCACTTGGCCCACATTTTGGAAGAAGAGAGGTAGAAAGAAATAAGCAGTAGCATTTTTTTGGCATTTTTGAAAGCAACAAACCTGAGCTTTGTCAGAAAGGGTTTGTGCTCTGTAGACTTCAGGAGGAAGCATCAGCTGTTCAGGTATGCATACAGATGGCCAGCCCTGACCCAAGGCTGAATTCATAGGAGAGCAGTGTGGAAAATAGCCAAACACTGCAGATGATGGAAGGGAAAAGCAGCCATCCGACCACACCTGGGAGTGCACTAACAAAACAGAAACTGGAAAAGCTACAAGGAGATTCAGATCATGAAAGAGGGGTATTAGGAACACGCTTTAGGGGAAATCTCAAGAGACTGGGAGATGCTGGCTTAGCGGCTGTCACTAAGACCAAAACAGCACATCTGGGACCGATGGGAAAAGATAAAACAGAAACAGGCTGTTTATTTGAGGAAGAAAAAGACATGAAAACGGATTACTACATAAAGCAACTCGTCCATCTGGGGTCTGCAGATTACCTGTCACATCCGTGCACTGATCAAGACAGCCTGAAGCCACACAATAAATCTGTTGTCCTAACATTATCACATCCATCTGGCTTGCTTAACTGATAACAGGGGCCCAGAGGGTGAGAGGGGATGAAAGATGCACTCAGCACTTGATTTAACATCAGTGATCTTCCTAATATACATCCCACTAGAGGTTGGGTTTGGTGCTTTCCCTCGGCTGAGTGAAGCGCTCAGCTGAGTGCTGCTTTCATTCTGGCTCATACCCAGGCTGGCTGGCACACTTGCTCTTTTGTATGCTCAAAGACTCATTAATAAATGACCACTTCCTTGCAGGCTCCACACACAAAACACGGTTTCTTTTGTCCTACTTGTACCAGCTAGCACCAAGCAGGAAAGGCAGATTGTTGCATGTAGGAAACATATTTGCTCTGTGAGATTTCATCTGACCTAAACCAAGCTGAGCATGGTCTTAGGAGGAGATCAGTTGTAGGTAAAGGGGGAAGGAAAGACTGAGTGGAGCAAGGAGTTGGCAACCAGTTTAGGGTAAGGAGAACTTTGGGTGGTGATGTACTTATGGCCTTGTGACATCCCTTCCCAGCCTGACCCTCCTCGGAGGACAAGCTGCTCTGAATGCACGCTGCAGGCCTCTCCTGGCCTTAATGACTGCCCATGCCTGCCCAGCCCACCTCCAGGCAGGACTGCCTGACTCCCAGAGGAGAGGTATTTCCCTGTTTTAAGGAGCCTGGCAGATTGCCCTGTGCTCATTCGTTCACTCACATTTAATCTGCTGAAGTTAGTGAACAGGTTTAGCTTAAAGAAAATGACAACACTGAAAAGAGAGCACAGAGTACAGTTTGGGTGGGGGAAGGGTTCGGTCCACTGAGGAATAACTACTCCCGCTTTAAGATAATATCTGCTTTATCTGCTGCTAAAAATACAGCTATATTTACCCACCATCAGCATCTGCACAACAGACAATATTGCCCAGTTCTGAAAACACATCAGGCCACACAAAAGAGCTGCCAGACTCTCACTGAGCTCACGACGCCTTTTGCATCCTCATTTTCCTTATCATGGGATCCAGGCTGTCTTCTTTAATTATTTTTAAATGAACTGCTACATCTTATCTCTTTTAGAATATTTTATCCTTTGTCAACTCTTCTATCTCATCCTTAGTCACAACATCAAAAGGAAAGAATTGCAGTTCTCCTTTGATTTTTAATGGCTTCTTACATCTGAGAAACTCCTTTAGAAAACAATCTATACTCAGCTCTACTGAGCTTGGAGTGCTCCTCCTGGCTGCCCAGCCCTATTCAGGATATTTCTCTTGTAAGCTGGATAATGAAATCCCCACCCCCCCCAGTCTATCCATATAAACGATCTGGGGAGTGGGAACCAACACCAGAGGGAGAGGAATTCAGGATTTGGTTTTAAGAACTTGTCAGGAGGCATTTGTTTAACAGTTAATCATATTAGGCTTCAAACTAATAAATATTCTATACAGAAGGATAACCACATAAGCCTGCAGATGCAAGAGGGCAATTGCCACAATATCTGTGCAGGAAGCAGGGACACAGCTCTGGGCACAGCGCTGCCCCTGTACACACATAGAAGTGCTGCAGATTGGAGCCAGGCACTGTGTGCAGCACACAGCGCAGCAATTGGAGCTGCAGGCAGAGAGCAGGGCAGCAGCCGGCCTCAGAGCAGGAACTGAAATGCAAGTGGACAGTGGAACAAACGTCTGTCGGTAAAACACAGGCTGATTATCTACCAGATAGTTGGGTGCCAAGAATAACAGCAGGCATGAGGCTAGAGCTCAGCACAACAGAGCAGGAGATGATTAAGCAAACAAACAAACAAACCCCCACTCTGAGGAGGAAATGATTAAAGGAGAACCAGTGTGGAGATGCAGCCTTTTTCTGTGGGAAATGTGGGCTGTGAAGATCTGGCAGAGCTGAAGCACCAGTGAATCAATGCACGCAGTGACTGGGGGGAAATGAGCTGGTGTTAGCTGTTAGCTGGTGTGTGTTTCACCTTTCTGAGAGAAGCAACATGAATATTTTTATCAACAAACATGCATAGAGATGGGCTGGGCTGGTGCAGAAAGAGCTTTGATTTTCCAGACCCATTTGTGATCCTCCCCCCATGTGAGAAGCCAGAGAGCTCATCAGCAGCTATGGGCACGTAGCCAGCCCTGGCCAGGATGCTATTCCTTGTGTAGACAAGTGGAAGTGAGATGCAGCCTATTGGTATATGGGGACTGAAGGCATCTCCAGGGCACTCCATGAGCTGCCACAAACAGTACAGTGGGTGCATGGAGTCACATAGCTGCCTTCAGGGAGTTATGAAGAGTGTCCCCTGAGGATTCACTGCCTCTGAGGAGGCTGCCTCGCCTGGGAGTCATTCACAGGCTGTCTCTGAACACTCCACCTCTTGGCATGGCAGCACACACCTTCCCACACCACTGCATTCAGGAAATATGACCACATCAAATTAGATGAGGATACTGGCCAGTCTCTGCCTCTTCTCAGGTAGAAACCAGTGACCACTCTCCCTTCTACACTCGTCTGTGAGCAAGCCCCTTTGTGCATGGTAAAACAAACCTGCTTAAACCACTGACATCCTCCAACCTGGAAAAAGCTGGATGTGCTCCTCACAAACCAAGTTGCACACATTTGAGGTGATGGTTGTAATGGATGGCACAAGGAGTAAGCCCAGCCATGATGCTGCACTGTCACCTGAGCCTGCCACTGTGAGAGCAGCACATAGTGGCTGCGGCACTCAGGGTGGCAAACTCTTTAAGGGAAACAGGGAAGAAAGACATTTGGAAACACCTAATAGGTTAAAACATATTAGGTCTTGAAACTCACAATAAATCAAGCCAATGCTGCTCTATCCACCAACCCAATTCTCTTTTCATTCAAGCAAAATGGCAAGTATTTCTGGTCTCCTTTGCTGCATTTTATCAGTGCACAGGGGTAGAACTGGGCAGATAACACAAGCTGTGTTAACTGAAAAGATAATGTGATCACAGAAGTGGCAGGTTATTTTGTGCAAGTTCATACTGGCAGAGTAAGAGATTTTCAATAATCAGTACAGATCCGTTGACCTCATCGACAGGGAAGAATTCAGTGCAGTGACTCTCAAGGACTTGTTTGTAAAAGTAGGAGGTTTTATGAGAGCTACAAAGAGAGCAAAGGCTTGAGGAAAAAGGTATTCCAAGGAGATTAATTAGTAAAGGCACAATCAGCACACAGAGGTATCTCAGGTCACAAAGCAGCCCAGTTCCTGTGATGTTTATGGTGCAAGACAAGGCAGGTGTTTATAATGGATAGCTGCATTATTTTACAGGAAGAAACACACAGTCCTGCGGTCATTGGAAGCATGAAGTGTGATGGAATAAGAGTGGCATAACTTACCTGAGGTCAAAGAACAAGGTATGTTGCTGCTTGATAAGATGTTATTAAAGGATGACAGAAGAAGCTGATGTGGGCACATGGTGAAACATACACTTGTATTGGAGAGCCAGGGGGCATGAGGTGAAATGTGACTCAATGGCAGGGAAGAACCCGGTGCTGAGCTCTGAGGCACAGTCATGGCCTCACTTAGAGGTCAGCACGCACTGCTCATCACCTGCCTTACAAAAGGAGTACATTAAACAGACAAGCAGGGAAAGGGCTGCACAGATCATGCAGAGACAAGATTAATCTTGTGAGGGTAGATTAAATAGCCTGTCTTGTGTAGTAGTGTAAAAAGAGGACAGAGAGAGGGCTGGATTACATATGAGCAACAAATACAGGACGGGAGAGGAACTATTTTCATTCAGATAAAAGCTGACACAAGATCAACACGTTGTACAATGACCCCAAAAGAACTTGGGTCTGCGATCTGTGATCCTCTCCCCATGTGAGAAACCAGAGAGCTCATCACAGTTCCACTTTCTCTTAAGTTCCATTAGATCTGATGGGAGGATACTCAGATTTACCAGCAGACAGAGCATAAAACTGAAGAAAGTAACACGATGAAGAAAGGCATTACCAATTAAGCACTTGTACCTGATGGACTTCCTCCTCTGACTTGGACTGATTCTATTCTTGCATGTGTTTCAATACAGCTGGGTAGGATAAACTGATTTCAGGGAAAGCTGACCTACGGAAACCAATTCATAGACAAGTATTTGCAAAGTGGAGCTCAATGCTCACCCGGCTTTTTTGTTTTATTAGAACAAGAAAACTAAATACTGTTAAGTGACAACATATGGAAAACACTGCATAAAAATACCCCAAGAGGTAATGACCCATGTAAGCACAACCAAAGGAGCTGTTATGTAAAGCGTGCATTTTCCACCAAAGAATAATTGTCAGCCACTAATCTGCCATGTAAATACACATAAAGTCCTTCTTCCTCAGCATGAATGCTGTTTATCCAAAACCTCCTTCAGAGCCTATATTGGCCAGCCACTGAACAGCAGATGTCTTTAGACAAAACCAATTGACATCAACATCCCTCAGAGGACTGATAACTGAGTGAAGACTCCAGCCTGTTAAAAGCATATGCAATTCTGCACAGCTTTACTACATACCTACAGTCAACATGAAGCCCAAGACTCCATGTTTGTTTTGAATTTGTCCCTCTAAATTATATTCATCCAGCACCCCCTAAAGTGTCACAAAGATTTCCATGTAATCCATTTAGCTGGGGTTCAGATTGAAGAGTGCCACACAGAACAGTTAATCACAGAATCGCTAAGGTTGGAAAATACCTCTAAGGTCACCTAGTCCAACCACCGAAACAGTGGCACAAAAACAAAAGGGACAGAATCTCTGTGTGACCTGAGAGATTGGTCTCAGTCCCCACAGCTGACCACACAGCCTCAGAGAATGCCTCACAGAGCTGCCAACAGGGCGGCGTTAGGATGCTGTCATGATGTTGATGCAATGCCTCTAAAAATCACTTAAAATTAGTCTGGATTGCGTTCAAGAAGGGTGGCAGCCCCTGGATTATAGGATGGCTGCAAAGCAAAATAATGATAAAAAAGGCAGAAAAGCAGCAGAAGCGATTGGTGCAGCTGATAGCATTAGATGGAGTCCTGCCGAACTGAGGCTTCTGCGATAAACGTGCCCATTATTCCTACTTCTCTGCTTCTGTCATCATTTCTGGGTGCTTCCTGCAGGCCTGAGTTTTGCAGTGGGGGAACACAGCCCTGGGTTAACACAGGATGTGTTTGACAAGCATTCAGCCTCGGACCCCTGTCTGTGTACGGATCAATACATTATTCTGTTTAGTCACTAAAATCACATTTAAGGGCATTCAGGTCTGAAATCAATGGAAAAACTATTGATGTTTTGAGATGAGTTTTCGTTTCAATGCACAACATGCAAAGAAAAAAAACCTCATTAGGCCCCTTTGTGAAAAGATGAACTAGAAATACTCACACCATCAAAAGTAATGGTACCTTGGTAGATACTGGCAGATTTTCAGATGGGTCAGATGCACGTCCTCATGACAGCTGCAGTGCCTTGCCTGCAGGGAGCCTACCCAGGTTCCAATTCCAACTCCAGTGCCACACTGAACCCGAGAAGGACTTCAGCTCGCATCTGTATTTTTTACATCTGTTCAAAAAGAATGCTTCAAATCGCAACTTCCAGCTGCAGAACAGACCCAGCAGATCTTTGCCTACAGTCAGGAAACCAGCCTCTGAAAGCAGAATTGGGATGTGCTAACTCCCATTTAAACCGATAGTACAGTTTGTTGCCTTCTGTTTACGCAAGCATCTTAATTAATCTTCGCCAACGCGTGGCTGGAACAGGCACTTTACAGCTGTAGGATAACACAGCACCGCAGGCCAGGATAAAATTAGATTCTAAATAATGGCCAGAAGCAAAGTAATGAGGAACTCAAAAAGAAAATAATTTAATCCTTCGAGATGAGCTCCTGGTTTGCATAGTCCTCATGTTACAAGCAGCACATGCTCTGGCTGCCATACAGAGAGCGGCTGGGTGAATCCCACCATGGTGGTGTGGCTTTGGGCCTTGGGACCAGTGTGAGGGACAAGAGGTGCCACCCGTGGGCTGCAGCCCCACCACCTGCCCAGCCCCCAGCCCCCAGCCCCCAGCCCCCATCCCTCCTTATTCCTCAGCTCTGCCATTCGGCACAGACTCCATACACATGGCAGTCCCTTGGTCAGCTGAGGCACAAAGCAGCATCATGACCAGCATAATAACTGCACCACAGCATTCATCAGCAGCAACGTGACCTCTGCAGGTCATTGGAACCACAGTCTAAAGCAAATAGAGCGATAACTTAGGAAGTGATTTCAATATAGGTATTAAAAAATAAATAAATCAATATGCATTAGCACGAACATGATTTATAGAACTATTTGTGGCGATGTCAAAAATTACTGTCTGTTTGAAACAAGCAACATGAAGATGCATATTTTTTTGGCTAAGAGCTTCTCGATACATGAGACACTAATGACCATTCTAAAGGAACACTGCAGAAGAGAAGCCTGGCACTTTCATACTGGTGCACACTTGAATTGACACTGCTTTCAGTATGATAACTTCATTTTGCCTCCAAAGAACGCAGAATCTAGAAAAATGAGTAATAATGATAGTGCATTGAGAGAGCAATGTTTTAGCAACTTACGGTTCATCTCAGTTCTTTCCTGGCTGCTATTTACAAAGCAAATATTAACATTGAGCTGCAAGGTTCTGTTCCTACCTACGCAGGAGACAGCAGTGTCCAAGTAACAGCAGCTAATGTTAATTCCTCTGCCTTTCTTTCCTTTTTTGAGGCTCTCCCACACAGTCACCATGCTCCATGTATTAGTGCTACGCCACCTGGCTGCTGCAATGAACCTACCCTCAAGCTGTTTTGTGGGAGAGTAATGGGTAACCTTCATTTGATCCTGTGTGGGACAACCTCTTACTTGCTGAGACAGAGCATGTACATCAGCACTCTGTGTCTTACAGCACACCTACACTGATGCTCTGTGCCTCCCAGGTACCATTACAGACCAAGCACTGCACGTTGCTGGAAGCTAGGAAGATGTCCTTTGGAACAATTGCTACGTGCTTACCCTCCCCTCACACAAGCCCACACATATTTTCTCATAGCCAAAAAAATAACTGGGCTAGACAGATATTCAGTGTAATCCAGAACTTCTGTTGTTGCATAATCACTCTGACATAAACGCCTGGTTAGGTAACCTGTGTAATTCTGGCATTAAAGCTGCAAACTACTCAACTCTCTGAATTTACTTAAAAAATTACTTGTTTCAACCCCAGAAGTTTTGTGTTCACTCTCAGTAGATGTTATTTGTAATACCTGGGAAGAAACTCTCTTAGGGCACAGAACATGTTTTCGGAGGGACAAACATGGCTGTCACCCAACATCAAAACTCAATTGGATCTTCCATTTTCTTTGATCAGCTGAAGTCAAGAGGATGGCTAGGTGACAAGAAGACGCAGACAATTCTCCATATACATAACTTACTCACTGACTCCCTCTTACATCTTCAGTTTAGGCAATGATGTTTTGTAATCAATGTTCTCCATGTGAGTTCACACATATACGCCTCACAGTTTGCTCCTAGGAAAGATAAACATTTCATACCAAGGTTCTTGCACAATAACCAGTTATCTTCTAAACTGGACTCCAGCTTTAACAACTTCGACCTTCTGCACTGGTTTCACACAAAGATGTAAATCCACTAGGAACTGAAGCTCAGCGAATGATCAGTGCTACTGATAACAGGCAATGACAGCTTTTCATCCATTTCCTCAAATACTGCAGTGGTTAGTCTATAAAGACAAGGTAATCATTATGCTACTATCTTTTATTTGCTATAATCAATCAGCATCTGAAACAAAAACAAACACACTTTGGAATGCTTGGTTTTTTTCCTATACAAATAACCAATACAGTGCTAAGCTACAATCAGTTTCAAGGTTAGGTAGCACACTCTGGCATTAACAGTCTCTCCTTGTGTTGAGGAAGACTTGACTGAAGGATACGCAATCTTGACAAATGCAGACAGGCTTTTTGCACAGTATGTGCACGCACACGCACTGCTAAAGAAAATACTCCTCACTTCATAGTGCAGGCAGCCAAAAGCCATACTTGTTTTAAGTTCAAAAGAAACAAACACTCAACTACATCACAGTATCACTGCTTAGTTTATCGCTTCTGGTTTGAATTCTGTGCTTTCATTTAACGTGTCTATGTTTTGCAACTGTGTACGCATTGCAAAATTATTTTGTATATCACTTAGTATCTGCGCATATCCTTTACAGCTTAATGTTACAGTGAAATTAAAAGAAACCTTAAATTTTAAGGTACTGACAACAATAAAATTTCACTAAAAAAAACCAAAACAGTATCAATATTTCTTGTGGTATAGTATGCTTATTTTTATGCCAGTGTTATTTTATGCCATAGTTTCCTATAATTCATTGTATAAAGAGAAACCTAGGAAAACAAAATCTAAAATGCTGTGCCTAAGTTGATTAAACTCTGGTGATTTATGATATATGTACAGTATATAAATATATTTATGTATATATGTACATATATATTGGTTAACATTTGTTATAAATAGAACTGTGTTAACTTAAGCAGTATAAAAATAGCCACTTTCCTGGGAACATGCAAACACAGTATACTCTCACCTAATCTATAAAACCCAAAACAGCCAAAACCTTTAGCTTTGATTTTCTACAAATATAAATTGAAGACTTTTAGTTAATTTAGCCATAAAGTAAGTTGTCTTTTTTTTTTTTTTTTTTTCCAGTAAAGATATAAAATCAGTTTGATGCTAGCTATAATTAAGCTCAAACATAGAATATTTTGGGTTGTTTACTTCAAGTATTTTTCCCATGTGAGCTAATTCTAGACAAGCTGCATTTTGTTTTTTTTCTTTTACAGTAAAATATTCTTCAGCTCTACAAGCCAAACACTACAAGCCAAATTACAGGCAACCTGGCATGCTTGCACTGCAGGGAAAAGGCTCTCCTCTACACTATTCCTATGTGGGAGGTTGTCCTAATATGGCTATTTGTGCTCCAGATCTTTTATTCGTTGCAAAACGTTATCTAGATTCCCATTTCATAGATTCTTAAGGCCAGAAGAGAGTACTGTCACCACTTAGTCTCATCTCCTGCTCCCTGAAATTCACTTTGAGATCCCTTCATTCAGCACAGTGACAGGTAGCTGGACTAAAATGCCTCTCATGTTACAGCCAAAGAGGTTCCAGCAACAGAAATTGAATGAGATCTTGACTTTGTAGTGACTTTTCCCAAGGGGAAAAAAATTCGGTTCCATCCGGTTCCATCTGAACCAAATATGACATTTTTCCTGTTTTCTTCCCATACGAAAAACTGAAAAATTGATTGGAAACATTCCATTCTCCTCCAAGGTGCTCTGAGTACCAGCTAGAAAATCAAATCAAGAAAAAGGGGCTGTGGTCAAAGATGACACTGCTTCTATTCCTCCAGATGCCTAACAGCCCAGCACACGCTGTATGTAGGTAAAATAGAGCTGAGCCCTCACTCTGCTCAGACTTCAACCCTCATCAAGGAGAATACTTAAAGCGTTTGACTATGACAAATACGGCATATGCTCACATTCAGTTCCCCTTTTCATTCTGTTCCATTCAGCCAAAAAAAAAAAGAAAAGAAAAAAAAAAGAAAAACATTCCTACCTATTCCAAAGGGAAGGAATTCCCTTCCCTGCAGCCCTATCATCTAGCACTTTTGAATGGCTCTATGGCTCTTGCTACCTCTCAGAGTTTATATAAGTATTTTTTTTTACAAAGCAAAACAGCATGGAAGACTCAAGGCACATTCTCTTCAGGACAACATTCTTGCTGTGATTAGGGAACGTTTTAAGGAAGAAGGAAATTTGAATGTAAATGGCCTGGGCAGAGGAAGGGATGGAGACCTGCTTTTTCATTCCTAAAGTTATTGTTTGCACATGCAACTGAGTGGGTAATAGAAGGATGAGCTTGATACTCCCTTCCAGCAGGTCTACGGATACTGCTCTGGAAATGTTTTCCAAATGAAGACATTTGGTGTGTTTGGAAAAAAAATCTACCGACTACTTTTCTGAGATAAAGTACGTATCTCAGAGTTTCACCCAGTTCTAAGACAGGGCACGCAACCAGAAGAGCTAGATTTTAGTGAAGGCCCTACTCTCCTAAAGACAGATGAAGTTGCTTGTCCAAGCCTTTCTCTCTGGCGCCTCTGAAAGTGGTATTCCCACCTCTTTATCTCTCAAGCAAAATGGCCTAATGTTCCCAGTCACATTCTACATTTCTTTCCCTATTCCCAGAGTGGCTCCCACACTTTTCCCCAGAAGTCTTTTCTACGTTAGAAGTGACGAATCTTTGTTAAAATAGCACAGTCTTCCAGCTTCATTATTTTCAGGAAAATAAAAGATACATTCTATTTCTTATAGTAAGTAGCATAAATGCACCAAAACAATGTTGTGGATGCCCCTGTATTAATTGTTTAGAGAGCTGTCATTGGAAGTTGGGGACTGGGAAGACACAAAAGGCTCGTTTGCCTTCTGATCGTCCTTCATGGAAGCTGCTTGGTCTGAGATGGAGGAGAAAGAGAGCTGGTCATGTTCCATTATATGCACGTGGTCCTCTTCCTTGTCCTTCTTCACATAAAACAACTTCCTAAACTTTTTGAGCTCATGGAGTTCACAGAATGTCTCAAAAACCACCAACATTGCAATGAGGCCCAGCAAGAGGTAACCTGGGTACAAAAAAAAAGTAATAATAAAAGAGGCTTTAATTGTTATCAAATTGAGTGGGGCTTCAACACTTTTAACCCTTTATCCTCCTGCCATATATTCCACCCCTACCATCTCTGAATATTATGTTAATCTTCTCTATGACCCACTTTGGGCTGTCAAATCCAGCCCCTGCTCTTCTTCGTTCTACAGTCAACAAGACATAATAATTTATAGAAAGTAACAACAGTTGAATCTGTTGCAGTTGTACCAGACAGAAGTATGTAAAAGCATTTAATGAATTAGAATCCTAAAACTGAACACTTACTTAACAAGCTTAGTGATTACACGCTCTCAAAATACCTTTTACCCCCTAAGCATCCCAACACGTTACACACAGGAGTATAAAACACGGCAGGTAATTACAGTTCTCGCTGTTTGTATCAGTTTAGCGGGACAAATCACTGACATGTCATAAAATCTTTCCAATTATTTTCCTTTAATACTATAAGAACATACCTGACACTACAAAACTACTGGAAAAACCAAAAGCAAAAAATGAAGTACCAAGAAATCTGTGCAAAACCTATAAAAACAAAACTTAAATTTACTGTGTCTGATGAAACCCTGAAGATCGTTTGCAGTGCTATACTAATACACAGAAGTTATCCAAACTTGATAATGTTACCTCAATGATATTACTGATAACTCAGTTTTTGATTTTAAAGGAATTTGTTAACTGATAGACTGAGAACCTTAGAATCAGGGTTCTGTATGGCTAGCAGCTCACTAAGCTCTTTTGTTTTCCATTCCAAATACGTAACTAGAATTGAAGGAAAGGCATTAAAACGATCATTTCTTAATCCCAGTGCTTCATTAGATCCTTGCAATTCATCATTACAACATAACAAGGATCATGACAAGTTGAATATTTTATCATTTCAATGAGTAAATCAAGCAGAAGTGTATAATTATTAATAAAACATGCTCATCCAAAGGCTGAATATTAAATGTGCTGAAAGATCAACACAGATTAATTACTACAATCTACAAATGGACAATGCTCTGTTACCAAAAGGCATAAATATTTTACAAGCAGTTGCAGATTATCCACTAAAAATAACACTTCTTTCTCTTTTCCAGAAGCACTATTAAATCAATACTGCAATATCAGGCACTGATCTAAATTGACACCATAGCTAGAATTTATGAATTGTTTTTAAGCTATATCTCATGAATTCAAATGGGAGGTATGCATTAACACGTATCAATGCCAATTAAAAGGCATCTATCTGCAATGAGAGCTTTTAATAATCTCTGAAACACTGCCCAGGTAATCCAACACTTAATTTAGGATGCTTGCACTTTCCTTGAAAAGCCAGTATTAATCATTAATGGTTTTCAGTTCTGGAACTCCTGAACTTTTCTTGGAAGAAAACTTAGGTTCAGAAAGAGAAAATATTTTATACACTGTGTTTGGTTCCATTGCTTGTTTGCATGGGAGAAGAAAGGCAAATTCAAAAGCTACGACCTTGGATTATTTTGTTTCAACAGTTTAGAAATACATCACTTTGCCTATAAGCTACTTTTTCCATTTAGAATTACCTTCTACTTATTTTCTAAGCATTCTAAAGTTTGAAAATGAATAATTGTCTCCATGCAGAAAAAGAAAACTTGAATTTTCAGTTAAAAAAGGGGGGGGAGGAGGGGAAAGAAAGAAGTTAATCCCAAAAGCTGTCCTTATGGTTTTTAAGGTTTCAGAATTTTCATAATGTATTTACGATGCATAACTTCCATTACTCACTCGATCATTTAGCATCACCAGATTAACTCTGCAGATCAGCAGGGTAATTAAAAGCTACTGCTGGTAAGATAAACAGGATGGGGAAAGGAAAAGATGTGAAATGATTCAAATGTTGTATCCCAGACAGATCCTCACAAAGAGGCAGAGGGTGACAATCACCCCCCCTGCTGCTTCCCCCTCTTTTGATCCAGCCCAGGACACTGCTGGCCTTTCAGACTGCAGTACAGGCTCGTGTCTGGCTTTTCAACCACCAGAACCTTCAAGTCCTTCTCCCAGTCTGTACACATAGGTTGGATTGCCCTGACCCAAGTGCAACACCTTGCACTTGGACTATGTTGAATCTCAGTAGGTTCATGTTAAGTTTTGGCTAGTTCAAGGACTTGCTTCCAGAAACGCAAAACGCAAAACCAAGCTAATGGGCACTTTGACTACATTATGATTACTGGATCAGATATGGGAGTTCAGGTAAAGATATGGCAGCCTAAGACATGAACCTGACAAGAATGGCTTGTTGTTTTGGCTGCTTAAATCTTTCAGTGAGTGCCTCTGCTGAACAAGGACTGTGCAGCCTGAAGCCAGAGAAGAAAATACATTCATTCAGAATGTCAACACCAAGATCATTTTCTTGGCTCTACTTTTTCATCTAACCACTGATCACTGTGCCTCTCCTCTGTGTCAGACCTAATTAAGCAATTATAATTTAACATTCTCAGTCTTGCTGTATCATCATTTCAGTCTATTTGTCTCGTTTTGACAGCTGCTATGTCCCAAAGCCTGCCTTGGCTACCCTGTGTTACAACTAGAGTTAGAAATGTTGCTCTACTTCCCATTTCCCATTCCTCCTTCATCTCTGTCTACCTGTCATCTCACTTTAGAGGATGACCTTGAGTTACAAGGATCATTTTCTGACTGTGTGATGCTCTGTGAAATCTTAGCTCTACATGCTCCTATCCATTTCCATAACAGTAATGTGAACATTTTTTGCTATTATTAGTAGGAGAACACGTAGGTAACTTAGCACAATGGAATTTTGTTTTCAGCTTCTCCTTTCTTAGCTAAGAAGCTGACTATTTAAAGCACAGCTGCCTGTAGTTGCCTTCAGTTGCAACATTGAATAGTTACCTACAACACCCAGTTTGCAAGCTGTCAGCTCACAAAACAATTACCAACTCTGCACAAGAGACATAATGCCTAATTATTTTCATTGTTAATGAAGTGTCTCTTAGGTAACACATAGGCTTGAACACTTACATGTAATTCCAATTTTATACAGCTCTCGGAATTTTTGATTGTAGCCTTCTCCTGGCACATAATCTCCCAAGCCAATGGTGCTCAGGGAAATGAAACAAAAGTAAAAAGACTCCAAAAAATTCCAGTCTTCTTCCAGCACAGAAAAAATTGCTGCTGGGATAAAGAAAAAGCATGAGACTGTGATGAACCCAAGGACTACAGCGTGGATGATGGCAACAATCTGCTTGGAGAAGCCCCAGCGAATGTGGAAATAGAGTACAGGCCGCCTGGTGACATAAACAATGATGCGCTGTACTACTGCTGTCAGGAAAAGCAGCGTAAACGGGATCCCGATGACCGAGTAGATGATGCAGAAGGCCTTCCCTCCATCAGATAAAGGCACTGTATGTCCATAACCTAGAATAAAGCAGAGGGAAAACATAGGCTGAGTCAAAGCTGAGACTTCATGTATCCATTTGATATTAGCTATACTGCGTGAAATAAAAACTAGGGATGGGATTTGCTGACCTGGCTTAAGCAGGTAAACAGAGTCTAAGTACTGGCAAGGAGGAAATAGAAACCAAAAAATGTTTTTGTATTTCAAAATGATGAAAGCAATTGCATTAATGCTTATTTTGACGAAAATACTGCTTGTATACACTTGTACACAACACTAGCAGCTATGCCATTAATAGTACACTCAGCCTGGTTTTAAGTACAAATCATGGGTGTGGAAAAGAACAGTAAAGCTTCCACTTTCTGTACCACCCCATCCCTTGTAATGTCAGACATCCAACTGGTGGTTTTGACTACAAGTAGGAGCTGAGTTGACATTTTCTTGGCCCTCTCCATCAGAACCTCAGGCCTTGCCCCTCAGAGGTATCCCAGTATTCATCAAAGCAGATCCCATAACTTCAAATGTAAAACTATAATGGCATTTGTTACGTATTTCATTTAATATTTTATCCTACTAATTTTCCAGTGCTATTTTATGATCCAGTTGCCCAGTGGTTCTTCCATCCTTATAACCTTAATTCTCTGTCTTTAGTCTTTTTTTCTAGCTCATTTATGAGCACTCATCCCAGAAAAAGCTTTTGAGGAACACCCCTTGGGACAGTCTTCTACCTCAAGAACTAACCATTTCCCTCTGATGTTTTTTTCTTTCTTTCTTCCTTTGTTTAATCTTTCTTTTATATTCAAAAAGGTCCCCTTCAGTCACTTTGTTTCCCTGACAGTATTTTGTGACAGGCGATCGACACAAAGTTTGAAAGTATTCTTTCAAAACGATGTATGTAATATTGATTTCATTTGACACAAATATGAAAAAGGTAACTGCATTGCTGTATCACATCTGGGTGTCTTCAGTAAACCAGAACTAGTATTATTTGAGTAAGATCTAGATCAGACCTCATCCGGACTAACCCACCTCACTCTGTACATTCATGCTTAAGAATGAATTGACACCAGTGGAAGAACAGAGAAGGGTTACTAAAAAAAAACCAAACAAACAATACATGGGAATAGAAACTGTTTATGAGAAAAAGGTAAGAGTGATTGGCTTCCCTGGCAAAGCTGAATGGGGACTGAAAATTGATATACTACCTCCTTAATGCATCAGCAGACCAGTATTACCAAGGGAAAAGAAATCCTTTTAGACAAATAATAACACTGCCACACAAACAAACAGCTTTGATGTAGCCATGAATAAACTTAATCTAGGAATTAGAAAAAAAAAATTTCTAAGCTTAAGAGAAGAGTTTTGGAACAGTCGAGCACTTTTAGTGCTCAGCTTTGTTTAAGCTTGCTACTCAGGATCCAAAGTCATTGGTTGGGAATAATTTCATTGAAAAGCTTGAACTGAAACAGTCACATTTTACAATACTGTGGAAAGTAGCAAGAAAAATGACCCATATTTTCTTCTAGTATGGAACGGCTTATGTGACTTAATCCTAGCAACTTTTATTTGACTGTTCATGCAAAGAGCAAAACCTCTCAAGATGTGAATGTCTGGTTTACAGTTATGCCAATGAATGGGGATTTATTTCCTTAAAAGATTTTAACTGCCCTATGACTTGGAGAACTTCAGTTGTTGTGAGTTTATATAAAATATACAAAAAATCTCTACCTGTTTGGATGTAGTTTTGAATGTCTCTCTGTTCTACAAAATTGCTTATTTTAAAAAATAATATGCTTTAACCTTTTTATATTGACTTTATTGCAGAGTCATACAGGTCAACTATGTGCTCAATAAAATATTTACCTTTCCATTTGCTATCTTCCCAATCAGACTTTTGTTACTGGATCTTTCGAAAAAGACTTGGTTGTGACTTTTCTATTCTTTTCATTGGTTTGTATCTTTTATTTATTTTCATTTTCAGTCTTCCCTATCTCTAGTTGTTCCTGTACATCTCTTTGCAGAGAAATACTCTATTGATAATTGTATTCCAGGTAACAGATATCCTCTCCATTTTGATATACCACCATACTTGCAACACTGAGCTACTCAGGGCCAGAAGGGAGGTACTCTCATTGTCCTCCCCAGACACATTCATCCAGCTGCTGGAGCAGCCAAAGCAAATACGGTGGTACAACACTAGCAATATGCACATCTTTTTGATGGCTTGAGTCAGTACCCCTGAGGAGGAGTCAGCCCTTTCAAGTCTGTTCACAATCTCAAAACATCACAGCAGATGGAGGGAATTATGTGCTACATTTTAAAGTTATGCAGAAGTCCTTCACTCAACCCAAGCATAATACGACTCACTGAAATATGATGGAGGCCAATGATAACATTTACATAGATATTACACAGTTCTTTTTATAAACCTTTGAAAATTTTCTATGAGTTTAAACACTGAAATACATCCTTCATAACTGGCCTTTAATCTTCTTAGCTAAAGGGAAATGCCAGTTGATGGTAGAGAGATCACAAAGGAGTTTCAATTACTTCTGCCACTGCAAAGAGAAACACAACAGTAACCAAAGCGATCAGAAACCTGCCTAACAAAATTCATTTCAACAACAACATGATGAAAGTTGCTCATTGAAACAACTAAAAGAAGACATTTAAAAGTTGTTTGAAAAAAAAAAAAGCAGGAGCAAAAAATTCAAGGTCACCAATTGAGTTTCATTAAACAAGTCTGAGAACTCTGAAAGAAGAAGAAAATCCCTTTTATGGTGGGCATTTTTAAACAAAGGAAATCCCATTTACATCACATTTCTGGTGCCTCCTCAGTTGAGCCATTAATGGAACTAGTTCCGTGTGCGCTGGGAGGAGGTAGACATGCTGTAAACTGAATTGATTAAGTGATCTGGGTCAAAAAAATGAGGGAAAGTGAGGAAGCAATTTGTTTGAAACTTAGTTCCATTGCACTAATTAAAGCTTATGGTGCAGTCTCAAACAGCTGCAGTAGCCTAATTAGGAAGGCGACGAAGGGTGTGGCAGAAACCACTTAAGCCAGTTTTACCATAAAGGAAATCATTAAGTCCATGCTCACACAGCAGCATTAAGAGTGATTTAAAGCCACAGCTGAAGTGGTTTGATTTAGTGCTGCTCAGCTCCCTCCAATGATACATTCTTCCAATGTCACTAGAACTGGTAAAAAAAATATTTAAACAATTAAATTAATCATATGAATTATATCTTTCCCATAATGATTTTTCACGTCAACACTTCTTAGAATAGAAAATTCTGTTTTGCCAGTTGCTAGTTAGAATTGCAGTGTGAAATTACAGGAGCTTCTTCTAAAGTAGAGGCTCCAACATCCTGACTTGTATCAGCCCATTGACTGACTGTACACAGCTTCAGTTCCTTCTGAAACCATCTTCTACTGCAGTTAGTCATCAATGCCAGAGACCATTAATTCCTCCGAACCACCATCCTACCACCTAAGTCTGGAGTTAGCTCAGAAAGAACTGGTTCATATAACGAGCTCATTAATGTTACCTGCTGCACCAAGCTGGAAATGGCATTGAACACAGTCAGGTTTGTAATAAGATTGTGTATGTCATCTGCATGGCTGTCAGGATCAAAGGTATCAGCCCAATTACATGGATGTAATGGCGCCTACATTTAAAGGTGGCTTCAAAACTGATTTCTATCAGAACAGTTATACATCAAAGCATTTATATTTTGTAAAGTATATAAAGGTTACCACATCTGTTCTTACACAGAAAGGAATACTTCACCTGTATGAAGTAAGAAACAGATCTAGAAACTCTGCCCAGAGATTCTGGGAAGAGGGGATGTTGATGAATAAAACTGTGGGAAATGTGTGAAGGAGAGCAAGCGATATTCCCCATACCCAGGTAAATACACTGAGATAAAACATTTGCTTTATGATCTTACATTTGGTATTGTTTGAACTGCCAAAGGATCTGTATCACCACAGGCAAAAAACCACTCCTGTTTCATTCCTGTCCTGACTAACATGACACAGGTCAGCCTAAACACACACTGTGACCTGCTGACACATAACACATCCATTTGCAGAAAGCACAGCAATCCTATGTGAACAGGATATATTTTCACAGAATCAGAATCACGGGTTGTGGTTGGAGAATACCTCTGGATCCATCTGCTCCAACAGAGTCTGGCTCTGTCCACTTAGCACTTCATGTATTTATAGACACTGATAAGATCCCCCTAAGCATCCTCTTCTCCAGGCTAAACAGCCCCAGACTTTTCTGATGGGAAGGGATGCTGAAGTTCCATCCTCATTTTTATGGCCCCATGTCTCTCATATGCTGGGGAGCCCAGACCAAGTCACAAAACTCCATGTGTGCTATCACCAGCACTGAGCATTGGAGAAGGATCACCTCCCTCCATCTGCTGGCAACACTCCACATGCCTGTATGATATTAAGGCTGCCCTACATCTTTCTGCATACCATGAAATACTCTGGGTAGGAAACCAAAACTGTGGCATGGGCATGTCTTTACAAGACCTTTTCTTTCCTATATCAATTATGCATGGAGAGGAACTGTGCCACTGTAAATATTCAGAACAAATAGCAATAAACCACAAAAATCCTTTTATTTCTGTCTCCAAATTCTGACATACTTTCATATGAATTATTATTAATCTTTTCTCTCAAGCAGAGATTAAAATTTAAACATGTTTGTACAAACAAGGAAAAAAAAAAACACCCAAACATTACTGAAGATTTATGAAAAATAGTTTTGCAGTGCTCCACCCATGAGTTAGCTATTATCTCCAGTCATAAATACTAATACAAGAATGCACTTTAAAAACTTTTTTTTTTAATTAAACACAAGCGACATTAATATTAAGCAGTACAACTACACTGTTACCACTTCAATCACCTAGAGAAAAACTGCAGCCAGTTCAGGGGGACCCTTGGAAATTATATACTTAGGAATGGTAATTTTCTGTTTAACTGTTGATACCCACAGAGGTAGTAGGAGAAATAACAAGTTGTCATGAAAAAGGAAATCTTTTGTGCCAACTCCTGTCCAGAACAAATTACTTCGACTATAGAAATGTCAATTATAGCAATGGAAGAAAGAAATGTGGAAAAAAGGTAAGACTTGGCATAGCGCTTTGTTTGTATTAGCACAGTGGATGTGGATCCATACAGCGGAACAATTGACTGCACGGGCAATCGTTCAGCAGCAAACTTCTGACCTGAACCAAAGCACTACTGCAGATGTACCCACACAGGGCCAAGAAATCTGGAAGACTTCACCAGCCTCAGAAGTTTAAAATGAATTTAAGCTCTGTTAAATTTGGTACCTCTGCAGCATCACCTCCTGTACTCACATTAAGCAGGCCCCTGCCAGAGCAGTTTAGAAGTGCAGTTCCTTATATGAGAAATGCTTCCTGTTCTCTGATGGGCTCCAGTTTTTGTAGGAAATATCTTCACTTAGAAATAGTTTTTGAATTGCCATGATGTCTCATGGAGACAGAAGATGACTGATGACAGCATTAATGCTCCATGTGGCTACCTGAACTATAGATCACTTGAGAACATACAAGGACCCTCCATAATCTGTAAAGAAACTAGACATAACAAGGTCAACCCAAAAGAAATGATAATACTTTCTTAATTCTAGCCTAATTCTACACTTTTTACCCACCACATGGTTCCTTCGATGTCTCACTCATCACACCATGTGAGCCAATGCAAAGATTACAGCTGGATAGGCACTCTGAATGGCTAGTAACATTTTGATCATTTACTGCGACTACTGTTTTAGTCAGTTATTACCTATAGTTTCTATTTAATGTAGTGTGAAATATTTCCATCACTGCTGTACAGTTATAATGACAAACTAGTCACACACCGGTGGCTATGAGGAAGTGTTCAGCACAGTGCAACACAGGGAAATGGGTTCTACTAGAGCTGCACAAGTGGCAGTTCCACTACACATGAGCCAAATACAGCCAAAAAAAGCAAGTACATAAATTAGTAAGTCCCTTGCACACCCCAGATGATTACTGGTGAGTGGCTGGTGAAGTAACATCTTTTCTTCATTACAGGGTTAGAGAGAAAAACGACTCAAAAGATAATAACTTAAAGTGAAAAATGAGGGCATTCTTCCATGTGGCAGCCTGACACTGGATCTCCCTAATCCTGCCTGGATACATTACATCTGAGTACGGCACTCATCAGCATCCCAAGAGGTCTTTCTCAGTCTAAACAGAAGCAGACTGCTTGCCCATGCTAAAGGACCTGTGCAAAACAAAGGTGTCACAACTCCAAGTGAGGCACACGCTCCATTTCCAGGGCTATTAAACACGCCATTAGAAAGGACACATGCTCTGTAGGAAAAGCTTGAGTTCTCTAGGTGCTCAGCTGGTAGAGCTTTCCCATTTGCCATGTCTGAACACAAAACCAGACTTTTTTTTTAAAAAAACCCTTACTGTAATCTACTCAGTTCCTACAAAACCATTGTGAAAATACTGCAATAGCATGCTAAACCTTGAGCCCAGAGTGAGGTTTGTGGAGGCTGGACAGAGTCCTGGTAGCTTCAACCATGTTTTGTGAAGAGAGGTGCCATTAAAGACTTCATGTTCTACACCGCTTCACACAGTGCTCAAGACAGGGACAAAGACTAGGTATGTGAGTGTATTCAGTAGACAAGTCTGCTAAATTGATATGTCAAAGCATTCAGGCTTTAATTCTATCACAGATGACAGTCAAAAGATATACAGGCGTTGTTGCATTTGCTAGTTAAGAGCAGCAGCAGCAAAACTTACTCAGGTTGTTTTAAAACCTGAAGTTTGTATACTGGGATTTGGTTCCTCTTAGTGTTCTTCTGGATTTAAGACCCTATAAGGGTTAAAATGCAATCAATCGAGAATACTTTGAGTGTTGGCCTTCTCCCCACCTCTCAATAACAGCGCATTGCTAGAAATACTTATCTAAAACCACATTTTAAGAAGTGCCGCTAGCAGTCATTTAGCAGAAGTAATGCAACATTCATCTTGTATCAGGAGTTTCCCTGAAATCTCAGCTTCATTTTTCAATGTTAGGGGAAAAGGAATATGAAAATGACAAAAGCCTGCTGAATAAAAGATAACCCCAACAGGTCAAAAGCAAGGTTAGACTTCCTGAGGGCTCCTCAGAGAATTCAGCAAAGAAAATTCCAATTATTGTTTCATTAGCTTACCTGCCTGCTAGGCAACAGATGGTCAAAAAATCTGTAACAAAGTGCCCCTTTTCTCCCACCACACTATTTTATTATGGATGTTTCCTGAGAGAAGAAACTCTGCCTCAAAAACTAAAATTGGATGAAAGAGAAATGTGAATGGATTTTAGTATGGAACATCTACTTGTAGTCCTGTGAATGTTAGAAAACAAGGCAAGGTTTGTCACTTATCTTTTGTTTAGGGTTTTAGCCCTGTTTAGGTTTAGCAACACATGCACAGCAATACTGCTACAAACACAGCGGCTGATCGCCAAGATTAAAAAAGCAATCAAAGAAACAGGTTTATTAAAAATCTTCTTACGAACTTCAACATCAATTCCAAAGTACTGAAAAAGGTACAAACCCTTCTGCAGTTCTTCCTGGGATTCAAAGCCCAAAATGTTCAATGTGGAGGAAAAGTAAATAAATGGAAAGTAAATAATTGGGAAGTATTGGTAATGGTTGGACTAGATGATCTTCTGGGTCTTTTCCAACCTTGATAATTCTGTGATTCTGTGAAATCTTAACATGAAAAAATGTTTTGGCAGAACAGAGAATGTGACGTTACTGAAAAGATTTAGTCACTACTTTGTACATGACAGTCATTTAATCATTTCATATGTTACTTTGGCAAAACCATTGTGATACTTTTGCCTTGACTATAGCATAAGTGATACATCTTGAA
Source organism: Coturnix japonica (assembly GCF_054131305.1). Taxonomy (NCBI): domain Eukaryota; kingdom Metazoa; phylum Chordata; class Aves; order Galliformes; family Phasianidae; genus Coturnix; species Coturnix japonica. The sequence goes on from NC_140665.1 coordinate 37,679,471, forward strand.
CAACAGTAATACTTCCAGATTTCATCTGTTGCAGTCTGCAACAATGACACCTATAGAAAAGTTCATTTTAGTAACCTAGGAATGCACCTAATGTTGAAGTGGCAGTGAACCCGTGAAGACACGCACATTCTGAAGAGACTAACAGAAGATGGAGCTGCTTCTGTCTTGGTCTGGAACCATGGTTTCATTTCACGTTGCAATTTTCTCCTTCCCCACCTCTTCTAATTTTCCTGAAATGGGATTTAAAATTCTGTCAACTACTTTAGTCTTCCAGCACTTGAAAGACCTTGTTTACTCACGGTATACTCAGAGGGATGTGCCAGCTGCCACTGCTGAGCCCAGCACCTGTGCAGTACAGTACTCAGCTTGAAAAGGACAAGTCTAGTGCTGCTCACTGGGAAGAGGCTTCTAAAAATTGATAATGAGCACCTGGTACCATCCCAAATGTATGTTGGGAGGTGTCAAAAGCTTTGAAGGTGTTGCAGTGGCACTTACTGCAGTACTTTCATCAGATCTAATTAGAGAAGAATACCTATCTAGCCTTGCTAAGTTATCATTTCTTGCACTGAAGTGAGCCACAGTTGTTCCTCCTATCAGCTGGGAATAAAGAGAAACAACCAGCTGCATATTAGTATGCTTCCCACCTCTACTCTGGAACAAAAATTGCTTTATTGCACCATCAGGAAGAACAGAGCATGAAAACAGTGAATGAAACTGGTATTGTGAGCAGTAAAGAATTATCATGCGGCAATAAAAATTAAGCAATTTCATGCTGGGAAGTTGAAAACAAATCTGTAAGCAGCATATTTCCATTAAAATGCAACTCTCACATGGAAGAAAGTGCTATCTACTAAATACAATGGGGAATAGGAATTTATATTTCTAATCTTGTGGCTTATTTGATACTTGGAACTCAGGGAAAAGACTAGCATCAGCTCCCTCATTTGGCAGAGAAAGACACACACTACTTACATATCTTCACGAGATGCCTCAATATTTCAAACTCAAACCAATCAGTTGTGATAATGCATCTGAATGCAAATAGATCCACCTTCTACCTACGGTTTTAATAGCTACTTCTTAGAAAAATAAAGAATTCAAAATCAAACAGAGCAAAAGCAAAAAGAAGCAAATCAACACAAGCAGCAGCAATCAGTAAATCAACTGACCAAAATATAGGGAAGTAAACTGCATCAGTCTCCACTTTCATGGAAGGTATATTCCACCTGTAGTATTTATTTCTAACCTGAAGTTTACACTTATGGCTTCTAAAATTAAAATATACGGTTTACAAAGGGGCCAAAGTTTATTGGCTTACTTTAAATCACAGTACTCAATATGACGTTTGACGGTACTCTGCTATCTGTATATAGTCCACCTGGATATACTCACTATTTTATGCTCGAAACAGAACATTAATTTGCAAGGGCAATTGGTAAAAATCAGCTGTCTTGAGAGCTAAGCTACTGAACTATAAGCAGATGTTACAGACATTGAATCATTCACATGTTTAGAACAGCCCATAATAGCAAACACCAGCTGCAGAACCATAAACTCAATTAGTCACACTGGAATCGGGATAGGCAGGATAATCACATCTGTATATGTGCTACCAACAAGAGGAAAGCAAGGAGAAAGAACAGTACTATAATTGCACATACTATGATGAATAAGCATAGATAGCTACGTTCAACTGGGAATTATTTATAAATTAATAGCAAACTACAGATAAAAGACAACAATATAAAGACACGAACACAGCAGAACAGATATTTGATGTATTTGGAAATTCTTGCAACTATAGTAACAGACTTCAGATCTTACTTCCTTAAGTCCCAGCACCTTAAAGTTGTATATGCATGTGAACCTGCCTAGTAACCACCTAGCCACCTTCTATCAGTGCAACTGCAAATAGCCAACAAGAAGAAGGCTAAACTGATGCAACCTATGACTAAGGGAAGAGGGATGCTGTAAGCAGGACCTCTCAGACCTCTGTATACTGTGGGGAGGAGAAAGTCATAAGCTGCCTGGTAATCCCAAAATAAAGGCCTAGCACTAAAGAGCCCAGGTCAGCAATGTGTAAATTGACAGTTAGCACTTCTTACCAAGGGAAGTATTTCTTGTCAAGCATCTGGACCAAGGAACACATCCAGTTTCTTGTAATTGTCAGCGATCAGGATTTATAAACAGTAATTAAACAGGACAGTATGACTGCATTAGTTCCTTATTAGTTTCAAATATGATGAAATTTATCATATAATACTAATTACCTAGTGGGAAAAAACATAGCTGCACTCAAGATGTTTGCATCTGAGGTACAGCAGATAGATTCCTATCTGCGTGTAGAAATACTTCAGTGATGGCACCTGTTTTACTAAAGAGAGAAGCCCTGTTAAATTCTTTCAGCTTTGCTAGCTGTCATTTTAATCTTGCTTGAAATAATGCCTCTTTACAAGGGGCAGTCAGCAATTGTCAGGTGCATCATCAGTAGACGAAATGTGTTCTTAGGTTTCCAGCCCCTTTCTTACATCTGCTGTCAGTCTGGCTGCGCACTTTGGATTCTTCCCATGCTTCCGCCAAATTGTTACATGAGGCATCTGATTTAATCTAAGACATCCTGCTGAGCAAGAAAGTCTTTTCCCTTTGTGGGTCTATGCCTATTGCAGTAGTTGTAGCTTATCTAAGCGCAGCAACTCAGAGCAAACTAATCCTGCAGAAAGTGCTTACTTTTTCCCTAGGCTGATAGGCTGACTCAGCTAACTGTTGTGGTCCAAGAAGCAACAGACCTAGCACAGGGAACGAGGTAGGGCCATAGGGTGGCAGACAGGAGTCCATGCTGCTCTCTTTCCAGCAGCGGAGTTCTTACACAGCTCTGCACACTTGATTTTATTTCACCCACTTAAGGGATGAGTTCGGGCACAACTAAGCTGATGTCTCAATGACTCTTGGACTGTCCAGAACAATGCCTGAGAAGCATCCTGTCACTGAACTGGGCCTGGTGTCACCTTTTTTGTTTGGGCTGGTGGTCAATGTTCCAGACTTGGCAGAGACTGGAGCCAACTACAAATCCAATTAGAGGTCAGAAGGAGACCATCCCTTCCCTCTTTGCATTGATGCTATAAATAGGGGCTGTGAGGTGGGTCAGGCTGGCCCGCTCTCTCTTTTTTGCTGCTGCTGCCCATCTCAGTTCTACACCACGTGGAGCACCACAGGGGGAGGAGAGGCACTGGATCCAGGTCTGGTGATCTTCCTGTCTGCCTTTATTTCTCCTATTCCTTTTCCTCTTTCTCTCAAAGTTGTTCAGTAGTGCAAGGCTTATTTGAATTTCCTATCAAATCTACTGCTTAGATAGACAGAACTGTGGGAAGGCCAATGCATGTATCATACCTGTTTTGTACAAATCTCCCATTAACGCTTACCTTTTTTTCTCTTATGCATGGACCTTGAATGGTGTTTTACCTTAATCTAACCAGGAGGATTAGTGAATCTGCTCACTCCTCCCTCCCTTCACGGACAGGACGTGACACATCCTGAGCAAACACTTTGGTATGTATAAGGACAGGCAACCAGCACACTAAAGCTGAGCAAACTCTACCTTCTGGCCACAAAGGCTAATTCATGCGTCTGATAACTTATCTGGGCCGTATTAACTGATAACAGTCTTGTTATCTGCACTGAGTACACAACAATACAACTTCCTAGCTGGGAGTGGGAATACATCTGCAGTCTCCACTGAAAAGAAGATATAGAAGTATGTATTACAGACTGATACAGAGTTTCTAAGTCCTTGTTCAAGTAGTTGCAGTTTTCACTAATACTGCTAAACAGGAAAAGTATAACTGACAAAAAGAAAACAATAACAACCCCCACAACCATCCAAAGCAAGCAAATGACGTCACGAGGAAGTGTATCCGCTAGATAGAAAATAATCAGGTTACTGTAAAAGAACACAGCCCAGGAGCAGAGAACTGCAAGGCAAGATTCATATGCCCCCATCCTGATCACTCCTATGCAATCTTTCACAAATGTCTTTTCTCCTCTTTGCCTTAGTTCATCCTTTAGCAGAATGCATGCAGAAGTGCCACTCTATCAGGCAAGACACAGAACATAACGTGCTCTAGAAAGCAAAGCAGTTCTTGGATGCAAATACTTCAGTACCTACTGATAACAGCCAATTCTAAAACAATAGAAATTATCACCCTCTCCCTCATGACATTAAGAACATTGCATAATACAAGGCTAAAAACTGGAAATAAAACTTCTGTTTATGATGTTAAGAGTTCCTAGTTTTGGTTGGGATTGATTACTAATAACAATTTCTAATGTGAATGACATTTTCCTCTAAGCAGCATGCAAAATTGTCAAATGGCAATTACCCCAGAAAGCTTGACCCAAAAATGTAATTGGCTTCAATTAGTACAAACAGCTGCACCGAAAGGTCTGACTAAGAGATTTTTGCACTATAGATAGGCAGAATATAAATAAATAACTCCATAATGAAGTAAGGCAAGAACTTGCCTTATCCTCAGATTTTCTCTTTTCCTATCAATGGGATTTGCTGATTCACAGAACACAGCAACCAAACATTCCTCCGCGTTGTCTGTTTGCCTAGTGGGTGTTGAAGTAATGGACTAGAAGACTGGTTTCTCAAAAGACATTGTTTAACCCACCTGTGTGCATCAGGATCTCTTACATAACAGAGCTTCATTACCAAATGCTAACCATTCCAGTGATTGACAGCATTTTGCATTCCTTTCTGTGCATCATTCTCTGTAGCAACTTCTTTCAAATAGTCAGAATATTGATAGTTAGTATATGACCATGAAAATACGTAACAAGTCATGCTCCAAACTATTTATAATTTATTTGCCCATAAGTACATCATACAGTCTGAAGCTTTCAAGATTCTGGGATAAACTGTAGTTCTCTGATTTTACTCAGTTTTCTCATTTGCTGTAGGCTTCAACAGGAAAAACCTACCCCTTCCTTGTATGATACACTGTTGGTTAACAGCTACTTAAATAATATAAAGAGTAGAGATTGCGTGGCCTTATCATGTTAATATTCAACACAACAAGAAATCTTCATGGCTTTTTTCAGCCTTTTATGAAGTTACACATAAAAGTTTGTACACACAGTTTTCCACTCCAGCTTCCTTTAAAGCCATGACCCCTATGAACCCAGCCTACTACTACGGAGCAGGCAAAATGATATTAGCCTTGCCTTTGCACCTGGTGGCTCTGAAGGAACAAATCCCTTTTCCAGTTATATAATAAAGGAAAGCACCCACTCTAGCTTGCCACTGGACTTTGGCACTACTACGTATTGTATGTTGCAATGTCTGAACCCGACAACCATACTTTAAAATGTGTTCACGGTGTTCCTTGTAGGTTTAAAATAACACAGTATTAGTCCAACTGTCACGTAAGAGATAATTCAATACAAGCATTAAGATAAAAGCATACATGAGTCCCACTCAGTTCAGCACTGCCATCACCTGAAGTCTTCTATCACTTTTTCATCTTGCTGAGAAATCACCTTGCATTTTAAACCAACTAGAGGAGATATCTAACACTCACACATAACAAAAAGAAAGAAGAATTTGGTAAAACAGTAAATTTTACAATCACTGTTGTCTGTCTGTTTCCTTTTTCCTCGACACAGGAGACTTTTGCCCTGCAATTCTGTACCTCACTTATCTTCAGGACATTTATGAGTCACATTTAGGCACATTAAAGTGGAACGGAAGATGTAAAAGCAGACACGCATTCCCACATGTTTAGCAATTGGGCAGTTTTTCTATAGATCAAACTATTTTTCTCTCTCAAAGGTATGATAGACAAACCCCGTGCTCATGCTTCCATCCTCACTGCATGCTTCTGTAAGGAAAAACCTGGCATTCAGCTTCTACCAACACTGCAGGAAATATTTAAGCTGAATCAGATGCATAGCTTCTTATTTTAATGGTGTTCCATCACATCAATGCCAACTACATATAGTTCCTTTACAGTAAATGCTAAAAATATTCAGCATTTAAATAAAATATTTTTGTATTGATTTGAGAAAAGGACTCTATTTATACTTATCTCAGTGTAACAGTCAGCAATGCCATATAGCCAGTACAAGAAAGAAACAAAGTCCTCAAATATAAGTGCTTCCTGATGCTAGTTTTCATCTGTACAAGTCAGAATCCTGCAGCTATTCTTAGGATTAAGTTCATCTATTCTTAGGATTAAATTTCTGCTCACAAAAAATACATATATATAATAATAACGAGTGACATTTTCATTGTACAACATATTACTCTACCTGTCATTTCAATACTTCTTTTCCCTGAAAATAAGACATACTCTTAGGTTCTCAGAAACAGCAAAGATTTTATTAAAGAATTTAAGGTTGCTTAACCGATTTGATTAAAATACTCTTTAAATAACTGAAAGGCATGTAAGTAAATGCTCAGGTACCTCATGTAGCATGAAACTTAGAAGTACATTTTAGCCTTTTCCTTTTGGCTTCTGAGGTTATTTTTAATACTTTCAGAAAATACATTCCACGTACAGAACATGAAATGCAAACGAGGAGCAAGAGATGACAAAACCCCATTCTCAGAGCATCAGTTCTCCCTAAAGCCACGTTTGTAATGGTGTAAAACTGCTTGAAAACATTCTGTACATAAGCTACTCTACGTTTTTGCTCTGTAGCAGAGGACAGTAAAAGGACACACAAAGTCTCTACACTCCGTTATCTTAACATCAGCCCAGACTCATGATCTTAAAGAGACAGATATGGAAGCTGTCATTAAAAGCTTCTGCTGGAACACAGAATGCAACTTCGGTGGAGGACATTGCCCTGCTTTCTCTCACACTAAACAGAGTGGTGCAGAGACTACTGGGTTGGTCTGTTCTGCTGGAGAAACCTGTTTCACAGCCCAGCCTCACCCCCCTGCTGCTGTCAGGAAGCACTTAAGCACTCTCATCTCTTTCACATCCGTGCTCCTCTGAAGCCTCCGAGGTACTGTGATACTTTCTGAAACTTCTTGAGCTACTGGTGTGAAAATCAGTTGAGAGCACAGGCCACAGTAACTCTGATGATGCAACAGCTGGAAAACTCACCTGTTTCACAACTGTGCTTTAGTGACAGCTGGGGAACAACTTGGATTGATAGGAAGGTTCCCTCTGAGTTTTCATTCTCTGTTTTCAGAGAGCAATACATATCCTCTTTCCAGTGGAAAGAATATTCATGTGCTCTTGCAAACGCCACTCTGATACTTCTCTGAAGCAAAGCCAATCAAAAAGCCTTATTTCATTTATTTCTTTCTTTTCCAGTTTTGAATTATATTTCTTCTTTGTCCTTTAAGAAATGCAGTCTCATAAAGGATGTTAGCTAGGTTCTCAGGTGGAAGAGCAGCAGTCTTCTGGATCATCACCATTAACTAAGCTAGAGTTAGAACTAAACCTTGTACAAATAATGGCTGACATCAGGCCCAAAACACAGCTGGAATTTAGGCAGCTAACTCTTAAAAAATCATTTTATTGCTACTTTCTAGACCTGAAGTCATGAGAACTTGCTCAGGTTTTTCGTGAATTGAGAAGATCTCATTTCTGTACATGCCAACAAACACTGTGGTCTTTATATGGTTTAGCAGCTTGTGGCCTACTTTATAATCAACCTGGAGCAGAGGCTCAACCAGGACTTTCTCCCAGGACTGTGATGTTCTTCTACAAGAAAAAAGTATGGATGATTAAAATGATGATGCAGTGGATCAAAATGAAAAAGAGAACAAAAAATAGCCACCAGACTGAAAAACCTGTAGATTTCTATCAAAAATAGAGGCACAGTGGGATGCAGAAGTGAGGACAGAGCAGGTAAAAGCAGCACTCCATCCATCACCAGCCACCACTGCTCTGAACAATAAAGCAGTAATGCTATTCCATAGCTTCTCTGGTTTCTGCCAAGAGATAGGCTGTACTACTCATTGGCTTGCAAAGCATAAACACTGGATTAGAGCTAGCGTTGCCACCCTTTATTTCAGCAAGTACAAACTGATGGCTGTGGTCACATGAGACACCAGCAATTGCCAGCCTGCACAAGAGGACAGACCCGGATTTCCTCTCTGCTACCTTCTATGTCAGTAGAGAACACAAGAGCTTTGTCTCAGGCATACAAGAGGTAAAGCAACCAGGCTATTGGCTGGAACTGTCACCTCTGGTAAGTAAAAACCAACTCACATCCTGAAGCATTAAAAGGATATTTCCTTCTCAGAACGTTTACTACGATTAATTTTGACAAATACCAGCACTTTGGAAATAGTCATCTAAGTGACTTTTATTTGCCTCAATCTCAGAGAGGCTGCAGAGTTGGAGGTTTTTTTCTTCTGTTCTCTTAAACTTAAGCTCCTTATCTAATAATTTTAAATCTGATGCTGTTTTGATTGCGTTTAATGTTGCCATGTATTGTAAGACAAAGATTGTGACACAAAACATCCAATCTCCCTTCTCAGCATTACTGCAAACTATCTGTCTTGTTTTCTCTTACAGCTTCATAAGACATACAGCGGTAGTTTGTTTTTTCACTTCCTTCTAAAGAGAGAAGAAAACTGTTAGTTCAAATCTTTGTCCTGAGAAGAGCATGAAGCAGACCTCACCTTAAAACTCTCCTATGCCCCAGATGAAAGCAGCTTAACTCTGAGAGTGGACAAAAATAGGGCAGCAGCAGCTCTGGAGCTGCTTTGCGGTCAATAAAAATGGAAATGTACCCCGGGAGGAGGGCAGACACACAGGCAGACAAAATGACTCTTTCACTCTGTGCACAATCACTGAAGCTATGAAGTGACTGGACTCTACACCTGATTCCGGGACCATCTCCTCATCAATCTGTAAGGAGACAGCTAAGAGCTATGGCTGTTCCTACAGCGCCTACTAACATCAAGCCATTCTACAGGGGCATTGCTTCAAATCCCTCCAAGCAAAGGAGGGAAAAGAATGTGGTTTCCTCACATCCTAAATCAACATCCAAACAGTTAACACATTGAAACTAAGCTTGCTTTGGCATCTTTCTCCACTCACCTCTTCATTTCTTTCACTTTCCTTACCAGCACGCAGGCATAAAGATCATTTTACTACACATCTCAGCACAATCTAGTTTTGTCTCCTACAGCATCTCCAGCAAACCACATTTTCCTGTGAGTGCTGTTGCTAAGTAACTAACTACTCCTACAAGAGAAACCAAGTTCCCTCCCAAAGTTTGGCATCCCCACCCTGGTGAGTAGCTGCAATTTATCATAGGTATTTAAATGATCCACAAGTGCTACACACAGGAGCCGCACAAGGAAGCTTCAGTTTTGCACTAGACAGAGATAACTGAGTTTAAACCATCATAAAGTTTGTATTTTTACATACAAGAGCAAACAAGAGCAAACAGCCCACAGCAGGAATGTACTGCAGTTTATGGCTGTCATGGGGCAGTCTGCACACACAGCCCATACAAATTTCTTCCAAGTAATTATTTACCTCACTGTTTTTATTTTACAAATGCCCTCCATTGAAAAACATTTCAGAATTCTTAACTGGTTTTATCATCTTCTTCGAGGACTTTTTGCTAGTTAGGATGATCCAGTGCATATAAAATGAAAGGGAGAGAACAAGAAGTGGAGCTGGGGGTGCTAAGATTAAACATTTTACATAGAAAACTAAAAGGCTGTAGTACAGGTTCTGTCATCTGTGTGCATTTATTTACATGATGAATGGCAAATTCCATCAGCTGGACCTAAGGAAAAATCCTCCAAGTGCTCCTTGCAATTTCCTATCACCTCTCCTAGCCCCAAAACATGGTACCATCATTTGGGACCAGCACAATCACATCCATCAAAAAAACATTTTACCTTTCTGTTAAATAAAAATAAGCAGACAACTTGATCTGCATACTCAGTGACTTTAAAACAAAATAGTAAGTTAATACGTGTTCCAATAATTCAAGCAATGCCAAAATAAGATTAAATAAGTCCACAGCAAAAACAGTAAAGGCTGTTATTGATATCAGCTGATTAAATTTGCATTAGTAGTGAGAGAGATCACTTTGGGGCAGTGGAAAAAACATCTTTTGTAGTAGTTGCAACTGGCTGCCAAGACTTGGATGGCAGGAAGGGCAGCACTCTGGACAACTTTTAGGTGTTTTTTTGATGCTCTTCTTAATCCAAGAGCTTCTGCTAATGAGTTTAGTGAGGAGCTCAGACACTCAGGTTTTCACAGTTCAGCTTCCCAGCATAAATGCCTGCATTTGTTCCTCTTGGGGAGGCTGGCCATTACAACCATACCTGGAACATAACTGTTTTGTTTTTATAAGTGCTTATCAAAACTTTGGCCAAAGGAACATTGCCTCAACATTTCCAAAATACCAATAACGCTGCTATGTGGAACCAAGTAAGCATTATATAACATTAAACCAAAACTGACAGTAAAGGATAAAAAAACCCAGCAACAAACAACCCACACACTGAAAAACAGCTATAAACCAAACCACTGACATTTAACAGCTGGGTGCTCCCCCCCAGTTCAGACTGAAAGGAACACGAAGGAGGCTGAACCCCTAACGAGCGCTTCTAAAAGCAGAGAGAAGTTGTAAGATGGGCACTTAGCTGGATTTCCAAATGCACCTTTCTGAGAGGGGGGCAGAGGGAGGAAGAAACCTGGCACAGTGCCTGCCCCTTTAAGGACTGCACAAAGTCAGTACTTTTGCTCACGGTGCTAAGTAGGGCGGACTTAAAAATACAGCTTCATTTTTAATAATTTAGCATGCACAAGGACATCAGTGTAGATGTTCGTGGGAGGCAGCACTAATCCATAAGAGATACCTCTTACACAAGAGAATTCTGCAGCTCCTGGGAAGTCGGGGCAGTGGCTCAGATGTCCCCGGCTCTGCCCTACAGCCATTTGCTGGCTCCTCTTTGCTGTCTCTGTCACAAGGCAGCCCGACGCCCTCCTGAAGCCAAGGGCAGGTGGGATGAAAGTTACATCTTTGCGAACGAGATCGACTCAGAGCCTCTGCACCATAGTATGGTGCAAGGCATGCAGAGTATCTTCTCGCCTCCACTGCGAGATGCTCCAAATCCGACACCGACCCACAGAACCAGAGGGTTACATTCAGACTGACGTGCTTCATTAAAGACATCATGTCGGACCTCCGGCGGAGCAGCGGGGGCCTCGCGGTTGGCTGGCCCGGCGGTACCGGCCGGCTGAGCGTGGCTTCCAGGTGCGGCAGGGCAGCACGCCCAGACACGGAGGCCCAAAGAATTACAGACGTGTTCTTTCCACACACCCACCCAAGCCGTTGGTTTTTCCACAGCCAAACAAACGACGCCCCGGCCTGCTCGCCGCCCCCCTCCCGCCGCAAGGCCGCGGCCCCGCGGGTCCCCTTGAAGCCTCCCCGCGGGAGGCCGCCCCGGGATCGGGCCGTAGAAGCCCCGCTCGGTGAGGCCTCCGGCGCCGCCTTACCCGTGGTGGAGAGCACGGTGCTGGCGAAGAAGAGCGAGGAGGTGAAGTCCCAGTTCCAGTTGCCCGAAGCGTTGCTGAGCACCGAGACGCCGTAGTTACTGGCCTCCAACACCCGCTGCAGGAACTGCTCCAGCTGCTGCTCCGACAGGCACGCGTGCTCCACCAGGAAGCGCTGCTTCAGCTTGCCCAGCTCCTGCCGCAGCAGGTCCTCGTAGGGCAGCTCCACCGACGAGAAGACGACGGCGCCGAACACCAGGTAGAGCAGGTAGCCCAGCACCAGCAGGGCGAAACACCACGCGGAGCGGTGCTGCTCCACCAGCCGCACGCAGGAGCTGCCCGCCAGCGACTGCAGCATCTTCCCGGGCCGCCGAGCGGGAGCGCGGCCGCTGCCGCCTGCCGTTGCTGCGCTGCCGGCTCGGAGCGAGCGGAGCGCCGCTGATGTGGCGCTCACGTGGCGGCGCCGCGCAGGTAGCGCGTCCCGAGGCCGCCCAACCGAATGCCGGGCGGGACGGGACGGCCTACCACAGCCGGGGCGTCGGTGGCTTTCCCCAGAGCACGCTGGGCGGGAGTCCCGGTGCAGCCCGATGGGGCGGGGCGGCCGGGGAAGCCAGGCAGGGCGTGTGGCCTCCTCCCCTTTGTGCGCAGGGATCCTGGGCTCCATCAGGAGAGGGGTGGTCAGCAGGGATAGGGAAGTGATTGTCCCTCTCTACTCTGCTCTTGTGAGGCCCCATCTGGAGTACTGTGTCCAGGTGTGGAGCCCTCAGTACAAAAAAGACATTGAGATTTTGGAAAGGGTCCAGAGGAGGGCCACGAAGATGATCAGGGGGCTGGAGCACCTCCCCTATGAGGACAGGCTGAGGGAGTTGGGTTTGTTCAGCCTGGAGAAGAGAAGGTTGCGGGGTGACCTCATTGCAGCCTTTCAATACCTGAAGGGAACTTACATCCAGGAGGGGAGTAAACTCTTCGAAAGGGCTGACAATAGCAGGACTAGGGGAAATCGTTTTAAGTTAAAAGAGGGAAGATTTAGGTTGGATGTTAGGGGGAAGTTCTTCACTAGGAGAGTGGTTAGGCCCTGGAACAGGCTGCCCAGGGAGGTTGTGGATGCCCCGTCCTTGGAGGTGTTCAAGACCAGGTTGGACGGGGCCCTGGGCAACCTGATCTAGTAAAGGTGTATGTTTGGTGGCTCTGCCAGGCAGGGGGGTTGGAACTACATGATCCTTGAGGTCCCTTCCAACCCGGGTCATTCTGTGATTCTGTGGGACATCCCCTTGCATCACTGTGGCAGCGAATACCTTCCTTGCGGCTTTTGGAAGACACTCAGCAAAGCAGGAGGGGGTGATGCACCAGAGCTGCCACTCTGAAGCAGGGCACGGAGATACTAATAAAAGAACTTTTCAGGTGAAAGGTACACATCTCAGATAGGCAGCTGTCTCACAACCCACAAAGAAGTTCACCCCACGTGAAAAGAAACAGCACACACCATGGCCCCTCTGTTGCCCCCCAATAATGCTGAAGGCAGCTTCTGGTAAAGGAGGCAGAGGAGGTCCCATGGCCATGCCCAGCAGGCCACACCACTGCTGCCTACAGCTTAGTTGTGCCAGCACACTGCAGCCCTTATTGTGTGCTCACAGTGTCATCCTGAAAGCACAGAGCTTGAATGCTTGGACACAGAGTACCTTTGGGTGCTGTGGGTGGTACATACCTGAGATGCCAAGCAGATCAGGTGCCAGGAGAGCAGGTGTGCTCCAGCCTACAGATGTTTGTGTGCTGTGCTTGTGTATGCGCCTTCTGAATGTTCGCTCCGTCACACAGCCATGGAGTGAGCCCTATGGACACATCCCTACACACACCATCACATCAGTGCCTTTCATCATCAGCAGTGTATCTTTCAAGGACCATTTTTTTTGCTGTAAAACAGTGGTGTGTAGGAAAAAGGCAATCTAAATCAAAATCAATGGCAGTTAATAATGGATACTGCTTGAAATGATAATGTAATGCAGACAAGCATCGGAAGGGAGTATTTCAAACAAATGCATTATTGCACTGCACTAGGGCAGCATGCATTTAAGCATTGTTTTTGAAGAAGAGGCCAAGGAACCTCATTAACCGATTTGGTATGCTTGGCTGACTCAGTCCTATTACTTAATCACTTGTCTAAGCAACTGAGTATGTCAGTCTATAATAGAAAAGCCATTTAAAATGATACTTGTGATATACTGGCATCCATTTTGATGAAGTTCGCCTGATACAATAGGTTTCATAATATGGTCTAATTTATAGCAACATCTGGTAGGTACACTGCATGCTTGATGGGGAATGGGTGTCTCTTTGCTATAAAACAGTGTTTTCTCAACCTTCAGGCCAAATATTTGCTTAAAGATAGGAAAGTTGTTTGCCTACGAACACACCTCGCTTCAGTGGTTACAGTAAGCTGTGGTGGGTAGCTGAACAGTGTTATTCATAGGCCTCCCTCCTGTTTTCCATTTTTATGAATCAGTCAATCTCCATTTTTAGAATCCTCTCACACTTGCAGGCCTGCTGGCCCAGAGGGAGGTGCAGGACTCTGCCAAGCGGAACTTGTGCTGCCCTTGTAACTCAAGGAATTTTGCCCCCAAAATGGTTTTGAAGGTGTGGTGATCCAGACTCAGTTCTGAGCTACAAAAAAAGCAGGTACAGGCTGCTTGTCCTGTGAGGGAACTCATGGGGAAGGATAGAAGAGAAGACAAGTGTCCTATTTCACAAATGTAACTTAGACAGAAACTGTATTTGTTTTCTTGGGTGCTAGAAAACCACAGAGACAGGTAGTAGTCAGCTCTAACTGTGCTACTGGGGGAGATGCGACAACTCCCCTGTCCCATCATTCAGGTAGCATCTTCTCTAGTCTAGTATGCTAAATTTTGCTGAGAAAATCCTCTCTCACATGCACAAAAGTAAGGCCCTCCCTCACAGAGCAGCATGAATCACTGATGTTTTCCATTAGGAGAGATGAAATCAAAATACGGAGGGCTTGTTTTAAACACAAACTAGTATTTTCTGAGTTTTTACATTAAGTAAATCTTTCATTACTGACACATTTCTATTGAAAATCTGAAGCACTCCAAACACGAAAAAACAGGAGGTGATGGCAGGCAGGAGAGATGGGCCACTGTACACTGGCCTTTATTCTAGTGACTGGCCTTTGCTGAGTGGCAGGTGGCAAAGAGATTGGGAGCTGGAGCACTGCTGCTCTCGTTGCTGAGCTCTACACCCTGGGGAAAGGGAAACAACCACACTGGGCACAGTTATTCATTATCAAGACTACAAGCAAAATATCCTTCCTTTAAAAAAAAAATAAAAAGAAGTCTAAATACTTGTGCTGAAGAATCTTAAATAGCTAAAATCAGCTACTCAACAGTAACAATCCTGATGTACCTGTTCTGCTCTGATATACCTACTGCATGAGCTCACAGTGCATTGAGCAGGGGTGGTGGTGGTGAGAAGAATGAACCTGGGCAGTGTGGGAGCCAGTAAACTGTTACTTGTGGAAAACATGAAATAGCATCTAAGCTCTCACCCTGACATCTGAATACTCAATAGCAACAATACTGATTTGTCTTCCAGGGTTTTTCTTTAACAAGAGTGTGAACTCAGCAGTTACATCAAGTCAAAAGTCTCTCTGGTCAGTCCTAAATTAAATGTGCATGAAGATAGGCGTAAGTGTAATATTTACTGAATTCACTCGCATTAAGGATTCTGCCCCATTTAATTGTTGTGAGGAAAAAGGAAAATCCTTCGTAATTTACCATGTCTGTTAAATGAAGGCTGGAGCATAATACATTTCCTGTTCTTATAGAAGAAAATATATCACAGAATCACAGAATCACAGAATCGTAGGGGTTGGAAGGGACCTCTAGAGATCATCGAGTCCAACCCCCCTGCCAAAGCAGGCTCCCTACACCACGTCACACAGGTAGGCGTCCAGGCGGGTCTTGAATATCTCCAGAGAAGGAGACTCCACCACCTCCCTGGGCAGCCTGTTCCAGTGCTCCGTCACCCTCACTGTAAAGAAGTCCTTCCGCACATTCGTGCGGAACTTCCTATGCTGTAGTTTCATCCCATTACCCCTAGTCCTATCCTCACGCACTACTGAAAAGAGACCAGCCTCACCACTATGGCTCCCACACCTCAGGTATTTATAAACCTGGATCACGTCCCCTCTCAGCCTTCTTTTTTCAAGGCTAAACAGACCCAGTTCCCTCAGTCTCTCCTCATAGGGGAGATGCTCCAGGCCCTTCACCAAGGCCCTTCACCATCTTAGTGGCCCTCCACTAGACTCCTTCCAAGAGATCCCTGTCTTTTTTGTATATCCCTAACCTTTGTTTCTGAACACTCATCTGTGGGCTTCTGCAAAAGTTAATGTAAGGTCATCCAGTGACTCTGATTGAATGTTATGTCCTTGTGGGCAGGTGGGATGTCAATTTGTAGGAACTGTGTCCTCACAGACACCAACACAAACGTAGCTGAGAAGCTGTCAAATAGGTTACCATGTGTCGTGTATCAGATGGGTAAGGCTATTTTGGCTAAAAGGAATCATCCAGATTTGGGTCAAACTATGTGAATCTTATAAAAATTGAAACAACACGATCTGATGTTATAGGAAAAAGCCGTCTTCAAAGAGGGGATTCAGTCCTATCTTAATGCAGCAGGAGGATGGAGATGTGAATGGAGTGTACAGACATCTTAGGTCTTTAAAATTTATCACCAAGCAACCTGGTGACAGAAGAAATATTGCAGTGGAAGTAAAAGAGACAGCAAAGTGTGTGTCTGTACCATTTCCAATATCCTGCCCGGCTGTATTTTACTTGAAAGGGAGGAGAGAAGGCTTGTGTTTTAGTGGCAGCCTCAGAAAAGTCATTTTATCCTGTTAACTTAATTGAGCAACACTGTCCATAGAGGTTAAGACCATTGAACTGTGATAGTAAAAGATTGAATGTACATGGCTGGGGGCTGGGGGCAAGGTTTGCATCATGAAGTAGTACTATCTAGAATCAAGCAAGTTTATATGCATAGTCAGACACAAATTCTTTCTTGAGTGAGTCATGCCTTGTTCAGAGTAAATGTAATTTCCTTTAGAGTTGCAATAAGGATTCATATATAACCTGTGATGTCACTGTGCAAGCAATATAGCTAATACTTAATGGCTTTAATGAGATGTCATGGAAAAAATAATCTCACGTATAGACTTGCAGTCAGATTTATCCTGACGTTATCCAGAAGGGAACTTGGTCACTCTAAGAGGTATTGGCCCAATGGGTACAAGGGCTGCACACGTGAAGAAAAATACGTAAATCATAGTGTGCTTTCTCAAGCTTTTCATTGTTACTTATGTCATAAATTGTGCTATGTCATGGTAAGAAAGGTAATTATCTGTGATTTGTAGGATTGAGTTAATGCTAAAGGAATGTAATGGGCTGAGAATTCAGGATGTCAACGTGACCTACATTAAATAAAATTTAGTGTTTTAAACAAAGTGACCTTGTCCTCCTAAATCCTGTGGCAGTCAGCAAGCAAAATCAGTCTTTTTAACCTCTTTTCAAGATGCTGAAACGGGGAAAAAAAGTAGTTATTGGTACTAGTTTTCAGTAGTACTGAAAATAAGGGCTCATAAAATGTTTTATTTCTCTTCCTTCTACACTGTAGAATTTTTAGTACTTACTCCCCCGTCTTCCAAGCCTGGTGTTGAAGATGGTTATGGTGTAAAAAAAAAAAAAAAAAAAGAACACAGTAGTTGAGGTGGATTCAAACAGCTGTTGGAGTCCAAATCTTCCTCCTGGTCTTACCACCTCCTGGACTGATCTTGGCTTTGTCTTAAAGACACTGTCCTGGTTCTTGGGTGCCTGAGAAGTGATGGTGACAGAAAGCCCACCAGCTATGTCTATGTCATTTTCAAAACACTCAGCCCCAGAAAAGGTTATGAACTGAACAGCCTGTCTGTCATTACTTTATTCAGTAGTTATACCTTATTTCCTTGTTTTCCATTGATGGTCGATTGTTGAGGCCCAATCACAGTCACTCAGAATAACACTGTAGTTGGTGGGTACTGGTAGATCCTTTGCCTATTCTAATTCAGTCTGTATTGCCTCAGAATTTGTGTATTCATATAAACAATTCTATGCATTCAGCTGAGTTGGACGTGCAATTACTGTGGGATTCACAGAAGTGCACCTGCATGCTGTGTGGTGACATTTTCCCTGACACGTAGCCTGGTAGCATGCCCTCTCTCCCATTCACAGAAAGGTCACATTAACTTGCCAAAACAGCTTTCAGCTTCAGCTCCCTTTGACTCAGTTTGTTTTCCTGACACACCAGGTGTGTACACAGCACAGCACAGCTCTCCAAGGCCTCCCTGACCTAGGTAATTAATGCTGTCTGAAGAGTATGCGTGTTTGGATCTCCTCATGCAGTGGAGATGGTGTGCCAAAGCCCAGTTCAGAACACCAACTGCTCTTTGACTCTGCACTGGGCAGTTTGTAACAAGGAACTGCTGTATGTCCACAGCTGTCCCTGGTAACTGTGCATCAACTCTGGTCCACATTACTTTGCTGTAACAGGAGAGACTGGTGGTGGATGTGACTGCTTCTGTGTGTGCATCTTACACAGTCCAAAGTGCAGGTCCTTGCAATGGCTTTTGGATGTTTCCTTGATGGAGACCAAGAAGGGACTCTGGAAGGAGAAACTCCAGGGAACTCTCTCCTGTAACTGAGAACTAGGATGTACAGCATCTTGGCTTTTCAGGAACTAGCTCTAGACTTACTCCTATGGAATAGAAGTCCTAACATGAGACCCGTTTTACAGCTAGTACATGAAACACTAAGCTAGGTCTTCAGCTATACCTGAAATCAAGGTACACCAACAGAACACTCATGTCTGACCTCAGGTCCTCGCTGTGCTGGATGGATCCTACAACTTGAAGAAGCTTTATAATCATCTGAAGGCTAGCACAAGCTCCAGTATTTTCCTACAACTGCCCTGGATGATTGGAGAATGCAGGCAACCCTCTTGCCTTTAGAGCCAGCACATGTTGGAGGGCAGTGGTGAAGATACCCTTCCCTATCCATGAATGCAGAGCAAATCCTTCCCTTCATGTGGTCAGTACTGATAGCAGCGCACCGGGAGTGTGGCACAGAATGCCTCACATGAGCTTTGGTCTTCATTTCTCACAGCTGAAGTCCCACATTATTACATTATAGTAAGCAGAAGTTACTGTGAGGAAACAATGTTAGGATGCTGGGAGTTACCATGAGGAAGCACAAGTGTAACCATCTAATCTGTGATACTTCTAGTCAGCCATGCTATTTGGACAGATGGATTTTCCAGGCAATTCTGCCCCAGCAGAGTTAAACTTTAAGAACCATGATTCATCGTGTCACTGAACCAATGCCTGAAACAGCCCACGGATACTACTGCCACATGCACCTGCTATAACGAATACCAAAGCCTACTTTAGTGACCTGAATCTTTTGAAAATCTAGTCCTTTATTTTTATCGACTTAGAGGGAACACAAGCTGCTGTGCCCTACTTTTTCTCAACTGTGTCATCTGACTCATCAATCAAAACTGAATTTGAGTCCTATTTTCACCCACTGACTCTCAGTCAACCCAGCAAACCTATCAGAAGTACAAAAGGACCTTTTTGTCGCTTAAAACATATCTTTGTAAAACTTGAATTACATGAGATATTTTAAGGTTTGAAAAAATTACCATTTGGCCGAGGTCAAATTTATACTTTCCTCTGAAAAAATACACTTGGATAAAAAGAATATCACAGGAGAAGAAGGTCTGTGAAGTAAGATAGCATTAATATGAGGGCGTTTTATGCTATTGGGCTGACCAATTTTTATCTAATAGTGACGGAAGGAAGGAAGGAAGGAAGGAAGGAAGGAAGGAAGGAAGGAAGGAAGGAAGGAAGGAAGGAAGGAAGGAAGGAAGGAAGGAAGGAAGGAAGGAAGGAAGGAAGGAAGGAAGGAAGGAAGGAAGAACCAATTTCATGTTATTTTTTCTCACTGTTATGGCAAAGAATACATTGGTGAGCTGATCCTATCCCATCCAGCTCATAAGAAACACAAAGGAAACAATATGCTAGAAGTTCATTCCCTCTCCTTCCTCCCAAAAATCTCTCTCCCAGAACCCAGGTTGCTGTCCTTCAAACAAATCTTTGGTCTTCTTGGGAAGAATAAGAAAAATGAAGAATTCGATTTCCAGATAGAAAAAAAACCAACACCTTTCTCACAGTGCCAGCTTTCTCTTCTGATCTCTCATACTTCATCTTAAGAGATCAACAGAATGCTGCAGAAAGATGAGGTTGGGGACTAATATTTGAAACCCTTTTGTGCACTGCCAGTGGTGTATTCTGATTTTATGTTGCACTATAATTTCCCCTACCTTATCCACCTCTTTGTTTAAACTAATAATTTCATGCTTCTGGCTAAACCCCTCTTCTACTCACTCCTCAAAATGAATTCTTTATTCTCATAAACAGGAAAATTAAATAAATAAAACACTAAGATATATTTCAAGCTGTCCTTCCATTAATGAACTCTCCAAGGTCTGAGGGGTGTTTTTGCTGCTTACTGAAGACTGTTCAGCTCAGCCTGTGACCTGCCCTTGTGTGCTTTCTTCCTCCTCTTGCATTTTGGTGAACCTACTTTTGGGTTTTAATTAACAGTTATCAGAAATGTTGCCACAATGATAATTACTCTACTTTTTGTTTACTATGTTAACAGAAGGGTTTTTTTATTTGGTTGGTTTGGTTTGTTTTTTTTCTGGGCAGTGCACAGAGAAGGAAGAAGGAAGCAGAGAAACCCAGTATTACTGAGTATTAAAATATCTTTCAATATCACTAGCCAAGAGAGATAAAGAAATTGTTTTTATATAGTGCTAACATCTTCTATTTTACTGCTGTTACATTCTTACTGTATCTAGTTTGACAATAAAATACAAGGGCTTTTGTACAGCCGCCACACCACTCGAAAGGTTTCTCTTTGAAAAAGGCCTATTGTTAGCATATAATTTACCTGCAACAGTGCAAGCCACTGCTGGGGACCAAAAGTAAATCTGTTGATAAAATTCAGTACATCCAAAACCCATTAATGAATCAAAATGGAATGTATTGTTTGTAGAAAAAAATATCTTGCAGGCTATATATTCTTCATTAGTTAATCCATGTTTGATTGCAAAGGGAAACGGAGAAGCAGAATGGAACACAGGAAAGTTAATTAAGTCTCTTTTCATAAGTGTTGTGCATGATGATACATACTAAACGTTTGGCTTCGCTGATACTAAGCATTTCTATACCGTGGTCTATGAAAAGATCTTTCTCCCCAGTGTGACATCTTTCTGGTTTGGATTTCTCTTGCTTTATTTCAATCCTGCAGCTTTCAGCTTATTTTGACTCTTCCTCCCCTCTTAATATTAAAGGTTCTCTCACCAATACTCTCCATGCTTGTCAAATCTTTCTTTTCTTTTGCTGTTGAAATGTCTCTTCCTTCACTGGGGAGTCCCTGGTCCTTTGATTTCTTTGCTCTTCCAAATGCCAGTGTCCAAGCAGGACAGAAACAGGCAATGGCAGTGTTTGCTCTCTGGGCTCTACTTTCTGCTGTTGTGAATGTGTCATCTGTATTTATCCATACATATGATTACACTGCTCTGCCTTGCTGTTTACCAGTGCCTGCCAGCTAGCATATTAACTTTGGTGAGCTGGATGGGTTAATTCTTTTAATCAACACCAAGTATATCAAAACTCTGAATTATGAATGTGTATTGCCATAATAGCATACTAACGAGATTGCAGTCTGCATCCTTGAGTCTTACATCATTAACCTCCTAACACCACACATCTTCCATACTTCCCTTTTTACTGATAAACAATCATTGTAGTTATTAGATACCGACAAGCCTGCACCAGAAGCAAGATTTTTCCTAGCTTTCACTATGCAGCCACAACTGCATAATTCAACTGTATTAATATCTCCAAGATGTTTCTCTATGATCTTGAATTTAGATTTCATTTTCCACAGAGCTCAACGGCAGAGGTGAGTGTTCACCAGTTGAGAAGACTGCAGTTCAGGACTGTGTAGGCTGTACAGTAGTGTGATCTGCTTGCCAACGAATGCCCAGCTGTAACCAGGATCTGGTTCTATATGAGGCAAAGGGAAAATCTGTGCAATTAATGTGGGGCATGAAAAGTAAACAAAACTTAAAGAACACCTGCATTTGGCTTTGTTTGTAATTTCTGATGTGGAAATTGAAACAGTTTTTCCCCGTTTGTTTGCAGTTACAAGCTTTGAACCTTTCAGAGAACCAAAAAGTAAATTGTGCAAACTTAATAACAAATGAATTAAAAAGCAGCACAGTACACTACTTATTCACTGTAATCCCGAGAGAATAACAAGCAAGGGATATTTCTCACAGGATTCAAGGTTTCCTAATTTTAAATTGATACTAGATTTTAAGTTGATAACAGACAATGTACAATGTGGCCATTGCTTCTTGTCTTGCCACTGGGCAGCACTGGAAGGAGCCTGGCTCTGTCTCATTTGCATTGTCCCTTCAGGTAGCTGTGCACACTGATGTGATCCCCTTGAGCCTTCTCCAGGCTGAACAGTCTCAGTTCTCTCAGCTTTTCTTTGTAGGAGAGGTGTTCCAATCATAAAGTAATGATAATAAAAATAATAAAAAAATAATGATGAGAATGAAAATAATGTTGCTTATTCCTACTGAACAAAAGTACAGCAATCAAATTCACAGTTGCAAAGTTCTTTCTCCTCAGGATGTTATTGAATAATTATATCTTCAGTCTATTATCATATCTCTTTACCCACAAAAATTATGTAAGTTATTATTTGTTATTATCATGCCATAATTACTGAGCTGCTTACTGATTTTCAGCACTGAAAAGAGAGAGTCAAGAAACAAAGCACGTGCAAAGTAAATTTTCAACAGCATGTGGAAGAGATGCTCAGTTTCCAAGCTGGCCTCTGCCAGAAACCCTTGCTAGAGTCTTTCTTACCTTTCTTTATCCTTTATTATTTCCTGCAGGTTTTTATGGGTGTTGGTGTGCATTCAGGCATACCTCATATGCTCATCAGTGTCCCAGCTGCTCTGTTGCTGGGCACCATTTGTCCTTCCTACTGGACACCCTTCTCTGTTGATTATACTGTTTGGTACCTGAGCTTCCATATCTCCCACCATTATTCCCCACTGAGTGGCTTTTTCCATGGGCCAAAACTCTTTTGCTTGCAGCTCTCAACACAATCCAGGACAATGCCTCCGGGAGAGCTGGCCTTAGTCTCTTATGGCATCTGAGCTGTGTTGGAAATGTGCAACATATGCTAGAGATGTTGCTGTACAGCAATGTAGGGCCCATGGCACTGCATCTGTATTTATATATATATATATATATACACACATACATATATATGTATATATATATATGGTGTGTGTGTGTGTGTGTATATGTATGTGCATGTATGTGTGTGTGTGTGTGTGTGTGTATATATATACCAGCAAAGGGACCCAAAGGAGCATTACAAGAAAGGTCTTGTAAGAGCACAGCACCTTAGGGAAGCCAAGTGGTTTGTGGTTCATTTCCTAAACATTAATTCAGTGGCTGGCAGGTAGGCACTCTGAAATTTTTAGCCACAGGCTTCAGTCAGTTAAGACATTCCTGTTCATATCTTGTGATGGATAGACATTACTTCAGGAGAACAAAATGTACTGTTACCAGAGGACCATATAAATCCCGTCTGTCTTCTGGGAAGTCCACACTGAAAGAAAAGCTGGATATAACTATCCTGAGGCATTAAACATTAATGAAAAATATTTATCACAGTATTTTACATACAATTGTGCAGTATAGCTTTGTGACTTCATTCCTAAGATACTTCTTTTTTATCTAAAGTTGTTGACAAATGGCTCAATGTTTTGCAGCAGGAAAAGATCTCCCCCTTCAGCCCTGCAAATGAAGTCCCTGAAACGTATTTCTTCTGCTTGATGTTAAAGCAGAAAACTGAATTTTCACCTCATATTTTATATTGAAATGGTTTTCATTATTGAAGTAGAATACCCAAGAAAAATGTTAAATATAGCATCACTAAACCACAGAGGAAATTATATTGTCTGATGAGTATGAAAATCTGTTTATAATTAAGTTAAAATTAGGATCTTTTTTGTATATTTAACATATCTCCGGACTATAGCGCTCATGAAATACATAGTTTCAGAGTAAACCTTCCTCTTAGTAAAGCTACAATCCCGTGGCATGCTTTCAAAATAGCGTGTTTGTACTTAGCTAAAAAAGACAATCTAATAGTCAGTGTGTTTGCTGACTCGTTTCTTCTCATTCCAGTAGCACAATTTTTTATCGTTTGCTTTTCTCTACATATTCTTGTGTGATATGAACTTGGGAGGAAAATGATTCTGCTGTAGCTAAAAATAGCAGAGAATTTAAGTGCCTGTATTGTATATTGTACAAGTGATGCTTCTATATATAAAATGCTATTTACTCCATTTAAGCAGGAATGCAATTTCAGCAACTGTCCTATTTTCTTTTGTTCTGTAGTCTTAGTATATAAATAAAGAACAAAGGTTACTGATATGGAAAAAATATATATATATGTGCTTTAACAGAAAAGATGCTAACTGACTAGATGTTGCTTTTTGGTTTTTGGCTATTATTTTTTCACTACCTTTATTACCACAACAATGTCATCTCTTACAGGCTATGGGTTTTTTCATTGATCCACTTGTGATGGCTGTTTGCAAGCTGAGGTTTGTTTGTCTAAAAAGAACACTGAAAAAGAATCTGAGCAGTAGGAGGTGGCTCCCGCAGTAACTGTTGACATCATGCTATATTTTGTCTAATTACCCAGACACTGCTGTGCTTTAATGCCTTCTGGATATTCTAACAGCACAGTGTGTGGACAGGGGGATTATGTAAGGAAAAGGGAGGGACATGAGGAAACTGCTGTGTTCCCTGGCCATCTCAGCCATCTGCCTTCTGTCCTGCTGTAAAACACTTCCTGCTCTAACAGATGGTAGCAGCCATGGAGCTATGGCGACTCTGTGATCCTTTCCCCTTCCAGAACCGATTAGAACAAAGAAGACCAAATGCTGATGGCTTATCCCACCTGGCCACCTATTAGACTTTGGGTAGATAGAGTTTATTTTCTCTTCCAGCTGCTCTGAGGTCAATGCTAGGTGCACCAGGAGCTATTTGCATTTTAGATAGAGGTGCCACCCACTCAGTAGCTGTGGGTCACAGTCCCGAGAAGAGCAGAGCTGCACTCCCTTCATATGCTGCTGTTGCCTCTTCTGTTATTCCCAAGCATTCACCCATTGTTGTATTTGTGCTTGAACCAACTGGTAGAGAAAGAAATGGAAATGTTTCCCCTTTAGGACCTTCGACTTTTAGAAGAAATAGTTTCCCTTGTTAGCCAGAAGTAAACTGTAAAAATCACATCTCAGACTAAGAAAACTTGAAAATATAACCTGGACCAACTCTTGCTTTGAAAGAAAGAATGTTGTCATTTGTGATGTTAGGTAGGTAAGGCAGCATTCCCCACTTTAGAACATTTTTTACCTGACAATGGTAAATTCGGATATTCCGAGTCTAATTAAGACATACACAATGGACTTGAGTTCTATTCATTATAATGTCTTGTAAGCAGAACCTTCATCTCCACTGTATGCAGCTCAGGTGGCCTAGCCTGCCTTGCCCTCCTGGCTTCCAGACAATGTGGCTGAAGGAAACAGCACATTTTCTTTTATCAAGAACTCCAGGCTTCAAAGATCTGTCACTGCAAACAGCCACGGGAATAAATCATGTGTCAGACTGAAGAATCAATACTGAAGAACAAATTGAACTGTAATAGTGTGCCTGTCTGGTTATTTTAAAATGGACGAACAAAGAAAATGCAGAAGACAAGAAGCAGCCAATATAGGTTTACAGAAATTATTCAAAGGTGTAAAAACTGAAAAGGCACCTTTCCTTCTTGAATTAGTCCAACTCCACATCCACCAAAACCCAAGAAGTGGTTTCATACAATGAAGTCTTATCTTCAATCCAATCCCCATGACAAAAAGAGCTCACACAAATAGTAGTGCCTAATTTCCATTTCTTAGCCTATATACTCATGCTATGGCACCCTGATATTGCCCATTTTTATACTGTTGTATAAAAATAAGACTCAAAACCAGAATGCATTAGGATCGCCCCAAGAGGCCTTATTAAAGTTACAAGAGAATTACAGACACATTGAAAAGATTCTGCTGAAAATTACTATTGAAACCTCTGAAGAGTGATGAATATCTTTTTGTAGTACTCTTGAGACTTCCTGCAGCATTCTACAGAAGATGCAATTCTCTAAACTCCACAGGGCACTCAGGGCACTTCAAAAGCCTACAAGAGTTTTCATTTTCTAATAAATACGCTTTATTGAACCGTTCTTTTAAAATGCTCTTTCAAAGTTAAAAAAAAAAATAAAAATGTCATACAATGAAAAAAAAAAAAAAAAAGGCAAAATTTTCACTACTAGGGAAAAGTAGGAGATAGCTGAAAGATTTTGGTATGCATATGCCAGTAATTATAAAGATTGTGAAAGTTAAGGATTTGTGTGAAGTAACTACAGATAATTCTGAATGAAAGTTTTCCAAAGTGGCTTGGTGAAGTTTTGAGAAACATCCTTAAACGTGGCCATCTCAAGTATCTTCTGAAACTCTGGAGGCAAAGACTTTTTTTTACTGCTGTCTTTTATCTGCCCCAGAATCAATGAAACCAGAAATATTCCTTACAACTGGAACTAAAGCTCTTTGTATGTCATTTATATTTCACATCTTGGACAAAGTAACAATAATTGAATTGTGCTTCTTGCTGAAAATCATATACGTAGGCGTTAAACTTGATTGTAGAAGCAATGTAGTGATTTTTAGAGGGCTTTGTGTGTGCCCAAACTGGTGAGACCTGCAATTGCATTATTGGATATTATGAACGCTCCTTTGAAACCAACTCTATTCATTCATTTCTGCTCCAAAGCACCAAGCCAAAACACTATAAACACCTGTAGCTCTATGGTCACTGAGCCCTATTCAGTGTAGTTACGCTTAGTTCCTGTCAAGAAGGCAGCTTGCCTATAATTATACAATCCTCTTCCTCTCTCACAGCACCCTTTTTTTCTTATTTTTTCTTTTCCTTTTTTTTGGTAAGAAAAGCTGAAAAGTTGTACTTAAGAAGTGATTCTCACAGGGGAGTCCAGGGAGCTTCATTATAGCTTAAGTTAACTTGATTTTGTAGGTGCATGAAGAAAGTAAGCTATTACAAATCTTGATCGTGTAAGGGATGATAAAATGCTTGCTGTCTACACAGTCTGACAAAGTAGCTGAGATGAATGGATAAGCCTCATTTATGTTTTGTAATTACTTCTGCTACACGGACAAACTTCTATCAAATCCTGCATGCCTTTGAGGGAAAGAATGAGTATTGCAATTATTTATAAAGCATTAGCCTGTGGTTATTTCTTGTTTGGTACAAAATTTCCCTTTACTCATGGGACTGCCTATAAAAGTGAATGGCTTTGGTGGGTAACAACAGCCACTGAAAAGGTGACATTCAGGATTGTCTGATTTCAGACACTTCTGTTGGATAAATGTCTTCTGAGTAACAAACCTTGCTGAGTGCTATATCAGAACAGATGCATTTCCACTGTAAACTAACTCTGATATGCTAATAATCTGTTGACAGGTATTTATTAAGTATTCCTAGATTTATTCATAGTAGCTGCTCTGTTTCTCACTGTTGAGACTATCACTTTGAGGGAAGGGGTAGGGGGAACCTGTGGGTTCTGTCCTTGTGCCAATTTGGTCCTCAGAACCTGATGGATAGCTTCACTACAGGAAAGGCTGATCTGATAGCAGGGACACTGTATTTGAATCACCTGTCTCAGTGATTGCCACAAGCTCCTGGCTGCCTCTGAGAAACTTAAAGAATTTCTTCCCAAACTGATTTTCCTGAAGAAGCTGAAAAAAAATGAAGAACATTAGCTTGTTTTACACAAAGTCTGTGTTGCTTTTCCTAAACTAATTACCATGCAATCACATAGCTGGTTATGTTTTCCTAATGCATTATGAAATCTGTGGAATCTGGAGCCAAAATAATTATGAGACATGGGATTTATTTGTGATTAGACACGGTGACTGTTCTTACAGCTCACAATTCATCAGAGAAACTCAGAGCGTTTTATAAACACCAGTAACTCTCAGAACAGTTGGATGAATGACAACTGTTTGTATATTTGAACACTGTCACTGCTTTTTCTTCTCAGAATGTTTTTGGAATATGTAAACGCAGTAACAGCTCCACTCTATACATCAATTGCATGCGCTATATAAGCATCCCAACAAGGTTTAAGGTAGGAAGTGAAACTTTGCCAGCAAAGATGATGAAATCATAGATTTTGGCTGTATTATCAAAGCTAATATCTCTGTACACTTGGAAATGAATTAATGCTATTTTTAGCAACTGCAGTGTCAGGAGCACCCACTCCCAACCCTTTAAACATAACTCCTATTAACACAAATCTGGGCTTGATGTTAGCACAGGGTAAGATGAGTCATATATAGTGAAGTAATAGCAAATCATGAAACACATCTGTAATAAGTGTCCTTTAGATTTCAAAAGCTAAGCATTAATGCTACATGACTGCTCTGTTTAAGATGGCACAACTGCCAAACTCAGGTTTTCTCTGCTTCCAGATGAGAGCACATACCTTTGTCCTGGGCCACCTGGAAGGTGTTCAACAGGTGTAAAGGAAAGGAGGGGAAGGGAATTAGGTCAGGACAGGCAACTGATATTGGGTCTGTGGCATCCACAAGAGGGAAGGAAGCCATTCTGGAATTCTGCAAGCACAAGAACTGTTGTGGAGCAGGGGAGTGCTGTTTAGTGCCTATATGAGGAAATGCTGCAAAAATTAAGAGTGGCGATTAGACTGAGGTGTACAGAGGCTGAGTATTGTTACCTCAAAACACTAGCGGATAAGACAAAGAACTGACACAGCATTGTGGGGACAAAATGAACTTGTATGTGAGCAAGACAGCTAAGAAATTACCTCTCACCTCCTTATTCCCTGCCCAGGTTTGTAAAGCAAAATGCGTTATGTGCTCCACTCTGTCCCTACAGCCTCTATACACAGGCTGTCCATGCTGACTGGCTTGCACTGCACTGCATACTAAAAACTGCTACGTAGGATGAAAGGCTCTGAGCCAATAGGGTTGAGGCAGCCTTAATTAAAATAGCAATTAAAACCCCAGAATAAGTTACTGTTAGCCAAGGGGGCTAGGAGAAAACAGAAGGTTGGATTTTTTTTCTTCCTAATATATTGGAACGGGAATGGAGCTAGAGAGATAACAGGGCAATTAAAAATGAGAAATGGATGAAACTAACTATGACTCAAAATGATTGGGACAGGCTCGCTTTTTTTATGTATCTCTCTATAGCGTACTAAATAGAGAAAGTCTGAACAATCAGGAAGTCAGAATGGTGCTGTAAAATGAACTGCTGATTATGAACACTTGAAATGTATTTGGAAAATATCAAATATATATACAGAAACATGTATCTCAAAGGAGATAGTGGAATGGTGAAGTTTGTCAAAGGTTTTGATGGGGTTCTGCAGGGTGTCTGCAAAATCTGACTTCATGTACCTCATGGCAGTGCCAAAATTATAGGTCTCCATTCTCAGCAGTCACGGTGAAGGAGAAACTTTAAGAAGATCAGAGTATAAGTGAAGATAGAGGGAGTGTCCATTCACCTGAGCATCTGAACTAGTGCCTTGGCTGCAGGTGATATGTAAGTGCCCCTTAGTCTCACACCATAGCACTCCATGAAGAGGCTGGGGGAAGAATGTGTTTTCTATATGAAGTGGATGAAATCTGTTGCTGCTGCTGTTACCACTCGCGTTATTATCAAGATGATACAACCTTCCTGTTATTGACTTCATGCTTGTTCTGTGTTCTCATAACTTCATCAACTTTGAAGGGAAAAAAAAATGAAAGAAACTTTAAGGCACAAATGAGACATCTCCAAAGGGGAAAGCTGACACTTCAGTTCCTTGTACCAGCACTAAGCTCAGAAGGATAAACTTCAAAGGGAGTGAAGCTTCTTTTCTTCAGTCTTTGGAGTAAAGAAACATAACACATATCAACACAGCTGTGGTTATCCCTATCCCAGAGCTAGGAACACATATTTCATGCCTCTAAAGACTAGAAAATCAAAAGTGATTCCCCCTTGATTTCAAGAGAAGTGCCTAAACACTTTAATCATAAAAGATTCCTGCCAAGAATCCCTTCCTTTTTAATTATTATTTTTTTCCTTTAACAGAAAACAGCAAAGAACTGAGGAGTTGATGTACCTCAAAAAGACTGTGAAAGTGGATCGGTCACTTAAAAGAGCAAGTGGGAGGAGAAGACATTAAGATATCTGGAGACCAGCTTCCACTGCAGACCAGCTTCGCCTTCTTCCCTCACCACTGAAGATTTATGCATCCCAGTCATTTGCATTCTCTGCCTGGGTTTAGAAAACAGTGCTGAGTTACTGTACACAAGATAGTCTGTAGAGAGACCAGTAGTTCCAGTAGTCACATAAAAAATTCCCTGTTGTATTGGTGTGAAAAGATAGGAAAAAGCACTCACAAGCAGATCATGTTTCAAATATTAAAATGCTATTTACCCTGGATACTGTGGACTTATATCCAGCATTGGAACACCACATCAATTATCCTACCACATCAATGGATGGCATCAGGGAGTTTAGGAAAGCAAGGAAAAAATATATTTTGCATAAAGTTTTTCCTGTAGATTGCTAATTAAAAAAAAACATCAAAAACAAAACAAAACATTTTCCTATTCTTTTCATCTTTCACCACTTTTTTTCCCACTAACCAGCTAGGTTGGAATGGAGTGTTCTGCATGCTGCTGTTCCCAGCAGCCACATGCTACGTGCAGCCTTCCAGATCCACTCCAGAAAAGATTATAGGGGTGAGCAGTATGCAGGTAATGCGCTTCCCTCACCATACAAAGAAGGTAAAAGGGTAGGATTTTCTGTTCAATGTGGAAACAGGCATACAGCATCATCACCTCCTATCTCAGAGACTGTTAGAAGTCATCAGTGGGTAATGGGCTACAACAGGAGATCCCAGGCTACTGAATGAACAAATAGTATTTGTTATCTTCTACTCACAGAGTCTGCTCTCACTGGGTTTCAGACTATCCATTAAGTAACCTGGAATCAGGTTGGGAACATCAGATCTTGGTGGCTTCCCCTCTCATTTTAATGCATGAGTGCAAATGAAGATGGGACAAAATTAACAAGCAAATTTTACAGCTTAGCCTCTGTGAAAAAATCTCCAGCAGCCATCAGCAGAAGATTTTTTTTCCTTAGTCTGTTTGAAGTCTTGAACTTCCATGTACACTCATTATTTTACAGGCAGCATTTTGGCATTTAGTTAGGAGTGAGGATGAACTAAAGGCACATGAAAAGTAGCAGATGAAAAAATTTCTATCTACTTCTGCTATGAACACCCATTGGTCATCCATACCATTCTTGTTCAGAAACCTTGGGGACCAATCTGCTTCAAACTTTCTTTGTGCACATCAGCGAATCAAGAGTTGTACCACTTTACAGAGTTCAGGTCTACAACAGAAAAACTAACTCAAACCTAACAGTTGGTTTGAGTCTACTACCTCATGACTTTTTAGATAGATCAACATGGTGTCCTGGTTTCTCTGGCCCAGACTCAGTATGATTTCTTTCTTGTGTCAGCAGAAGATGTGGGAAAAGAAGCATAATTTCTTCTTCCATCAATCACTGTCCTAATGAGGGTGCTGATCCTGATGTGAGACCTCTTCCAGAACATGCTTTCTTAATCCCATTAGCTTTTAAACATTCAGCAATTGTGAAAGAGGAATAAAATGAAATAAGCTGGGATAAACTCATGATGATGCTTGGTGACCCTGTAGTAAGAAGTAGCCAATACATTTAGTAGACAAAAGCCTTTTGTCAAGATTCCTTAACATAGCATACTAAGGACAATGAGGATAGCAATGCACTCATGTGAACTGAAAAGTCTCCAAAGATAATTTAGAGATGCAGAAATATAAGAAATAAAAGCTCAAAATAAAATGCAATAGTATTAGGAACCATTGACATATATTCTCTGGAAATATTTTGCCAAAGAAGATCCCTACACCCTGCTCATGACTAATTTTAGTCTCTTCTGGAATCTGAAAATAGTGGGGATATTTCTTGACTTTTTCAGGAATCTGCCTAAAGAGATGTTTTTGCTGAGGAGGATCAGCAAAAACTTGCCAGATCCAAGGAATGCAAATCTAAAAACCTCACAATTTAAAGCATGAAGTCTGTAAAGGAATGGACAGCATGGAAGTTCAAGTTACATACCATTACAGAAATATCCCTTACAAATGACACCAAACACAGCTAGTCCTCCATGAAAGCGCAGACACATTTTGGTAGAGATGACAGTTTAGAAGAAAAAGGATATAAAAATCAAATTTAAATGATTTCTGCTACCATGACAAACGTGATGATCTTAAGCTTCTGAGCTGGCTCAGTGAGAAAAGAATAATCAGAAATAGGGAAATAGTATTTCTGGTAAGAAAAAAACGTCTGTTTGCAGAAAAGGTAACCAAGGAAACCTGAGATCTGGTGTCCAAAAGCCCTGGAATAGACTGCCCACTGTGATCATTGCCCTCAGCTGGTGGAATTCAAAGAGCACCTGGACAACACTCTCAGACACAGGGTATGGATTTTGAGTGGTGCTGTGTGGAGTCAGAGTTTGGGCTTCATGATCCTGGTGAGTCTCTTTCAGCTTGAGATATTCTATTGTATGATTAAATTGTTTACCTACAGGAGTAATGTCTCCTTTTTGAACCCCAAACCATATTTAAGCACCTGGTAAGTAATTCAAAGCAAAAGGAGTATTACAATGAACATATCACTGAATTACACTTTTGACCTTAGAAAGAGTGGCCGTGACATTCTGTTGCAAACAAAGACATCAGAGTTTGTGCCTCCAGAGTTCTCCATTAAAAAACATCCTTCTGAAGCACTGCTCTTTAAAACCGTGTTAAAAAGTGAAACCCTTTCTTTCATAAAACTTCACAGTTCCCCTGGAAGCATGCATCGCGTCAAACAAGGGGAAAAAAACAATTAACTGGAATGAATTACACAGGGAAAAAGAAAATGAGCATCTCTACCAGCCTTACATATGCTTCTGAATTACTCACTTTCCAAGCCACGAGCCTAGTACTATTGTGTATGCTTTCAAAATCAGCAGAAATTTTTGCTTAGTTCACACCACAGAGATCTTTCCTTTCCATTCTCATTTCACAAAGCTAATATGACCATGGAGAATGAGGAACTAAATTCAAGGATGACAGCTAGTTATTACAGTATGCTCTCCCAGTTGTAGAATGTGTGTGTGCAAATGTTGACCTACACACACTTACACACACACCTGCTAGGAATAGAATCTTATCGTATTCCCATAAAAGCTCTCTTCCCTGCACTGAATTGTATTCTCTATTCCTGATATATCTGCCTTTTTGGCTCCAGCTTTTGCTTGACCCTTCACATACTGCACATCCTGTAATGTATCACAGTCCCTGTAACAATATGAAAAGTCATGGAACTTCCATTAAACTTGTTCTGTTTGCTTGTTGTTATTGATAGGCTTCTGAAAAAAATCATGGGCAATTAGCATTCACTGATACAATCTCTTGTGATTCTCTGACAGGAGATTTTAGAGTGGGTGCACTCCAATATTGTTATATATAGAAGGTCAAATAAATCCCAAAGACTTCTCCTGTGTATAAATGGAAATACTCAGCACTGAACTCACACACAAATTTATTACCTGCAATGTTCATCCTGTCTTCTGCTGTAGGTAATACTGGAGCACAGGGAAATAAAATCCCACATAAAATTCATGCTAATAAGCCATCCCTTATTTTAATCCTGCTCAATAAGCACTCAGTGCATATTATAGTCCTTAGTGTAGAGAGAAAGATTGTTTTATCAGTGATGCTTAGTCTAAAGGAATCAGATACAGTGGTACACTCCAGTTCTTGTGTCACAATCCAGTAACACACAGTAAATGGAAAAATACTTAGAAGGGATTCTAATGGCTTTACATTGCCTGAATATTAAAAGAATGTGGCTTCAATGTACTAAAAAATACACTCCATATTCAGTATAGTTAAAACCTTACACAGATTTTCCTCTTTTACTCACAGAGTGGTCATTTGTTAAATTGTCAGATAAGGTTGTTGCATCAGCTGTGTAATTCAGCCTGATTTCATAGTGTAACAAGGCTCACAATCTCACTCCCTGCTTGAATGCATGCATGTCAGCCCTTGTCTAATAACTATTGAACAGGACAGACAATTTTCATCAAATCTTCTGACATCTCAGCCATATTGTGGTCACATATGATTTACGACAGAAGAAAATGATGTGCTTTTTCCGAAAGAAGTTATTTGGTGCAATGGAATCCACACAGTTAAACTTCGCTGGTCTTCAGGTCTACTTAACATT
Organism: Coturnix japonica; assembly: GCF_054131305.1. Lineage (NCBI taxonomy): Eukaryota > Metazoa > Chordata > Aves > Galliformes > Phasianidae > Coturnix > Coturnix japonica. The sequence goes on from NC_140665.1 coordinate 37,713,602, forward strand.
TTATAGGTAACATCATCATCCCACAGAGACAGAGTTGTTACAAAATATGTCAAAAGGGGACTTAAGGGGGTTTTAGTCTAAGCAGCCAGATAAGTGATACCATGTAATACCTGATAAACATCTGTCTAACCTGATCAAGATTTCCAATCCTTGAGGATCCCCAGGCAATTGTATGAGCATGTATCTTTATTCCTCACCATCTCATATTACAGCTGAAACATTGTCATACATTAGTGAAGCTCTATAAGATATGTTACAAAGCCTGAAGTTCTTGGCTGCATTTGCATTTCAATTTACAGAAGTCTAGGTAAGGAAAGGAAGATAAAACAAAACTGCAACACTGATTTCTCTCAGGGACGTGACGGTTGCATAAAGGGCACAGCTAATTATAGCTAGCAGCTATCAGACTCAAAAAAGCCATGGTGACATTGCAGCAATTCGATGCCTACCATAGGACATAGCTCTTTAAAATGAAAGTATTTGCCATGCATAAGAATTGATTTTCAAAGGTAATGCCCCATCAGCCCCCTTCAATAAAGCATGGGTGGATGTGATGCCATCAGGTGGTGAGCTGCTGCCAGATGGCTTCTCCACAGTGTATCCAGTTCTTCATGGATGGGAAATTCATGTTACCTCACACCCAGTGATGCTACCAGCAAAGCTACCTTAATTTTTATTTTTATTTTTTTCCAGAAGAGATGCGAGCCAATCTTCATAGCAAAAAATGCAGTGTTTAGACAAAACAATATGATCACCCAGTTTTAGCCCCCTTGCTATAGCCAGGGATACCTTCCTCTAGACCAGGTTGCTCAAAGCCCCATCCAGCCTGGCCTGAGGCCCTTATAATGCTTTCTTCTCTCCGTTCACCTTGGTCCCTACTGTTTAGGGGAGGGAGCAGATAAAAAACATTCATAAAATCAAACTCACCACTCTCACAGTAAAGATTTTCTTCCTAATATCTAGTCTAAATCTACCCTCTTCCAGCTAAAAGCCATTTCCCTGCATCCTGTCACTACATGTCCTTACAAAAAGTCCCTCTCCAGCTTTTCTGTAGGCCTCCTTGGTGCAGCTCTATTGTTCAGAGGGGGGTTGTGTTAGTTTCCATTGGTTTTGGAGCTCCATCAGCCTGCCAAGGCAAGAAGGCAGCTCCTCAAATGAAGGAGATAAACTTTATAGAACACGGGAGTGATGGCATTTGTGCTCTGCTCTCCCTAAGCCTGTCTCCTTGCCAAAAATGGCAAAATATTTAATCATGATATAACTTCTTTTGCTGTAGCATTTGGAATTGAAACTCCAAGCAATAATTATGATAATGAGAAATAAAGCATTTTCTTGGCAGCAGAATGCTATTTTGTTGGCATTGTCGCCTTGTTTATTTGTTACATTCTTGTCATTATTACTGGCTTCTATTTGTGTGCAATAACTGCTATTTACAGCTGTCCTTGAGAAGATGGCTGTAGCTTCCAAAAATTGCTTTTTCTCTATTCTTTTTTTCTTATTTCAAAAGTTACAGCTTTTCTTTTCAGTCCTTCAGCAGCTGCCCACCACATACCTATTCCCTGAGAAGGGTAATGACTTTCTCAGCCATGCAATATTTCAGTACACCATGGGAATAGATGTGGGGATTTGCCATTACAACAGAAATGAGAGAAATGAAGTGCCCATCCACAGAGGCCTCACTATTAGGCTGAACTATTCGATTCCCATTTCAGTTCTTAATTGCACAATAAGTAAGAGGAAATAGAGTAGATCCAGAGGGATCTACAAAGGAAGAAAGTAAATTCATGGCCAGAGCTTGCTGCAGAGAAATGCTGTTCTTCAGCTTATACACTGTGAGTATATGCAGCACGTGTATATGAGCAAAGCTATTTTCATAGGGAAGTTCTTGGAAAAACTGATGAGCCAGCCTCAGTGGCATTCTCCAAAGCTGGTTCTTTGCTGAGAGGAGAGCTGGGTGGTAAGACAAGGGAGGAGAGGCTGAGCAGTTCACTGTGCCTCCCTCAACCTGGCATTGAGAGGCCATTGCTCCTCAGAGCTTCTGCCCTGCCTGCCTTGGGGCTGCATACAGGTGAGCTCTATGGAGGACTCCCACTGAGTCATGGGAGATCTTTAAACTTTCAGCATAATGAGGAAGAGAAACATCAGTTTGACTTCCTTGGGAATGATGAGATGTCAGTGGCCAAAGAGAGGACAGATCCATTTCTGTCCATTTGTGATCTGCACGAACCAGAAAAGCCCTTGCTGTGATAGCAGGGTCACAAGCTGTGTGGAGGAGCACCAGGGCATAGGGACAAAGGCTATACAGAGCCTTCAAAAACAGTGAGTCTGAATTCCCAGTTTTTCCTGGCATACCTACTAGATACAATGCAGTGGGATTTTGGCATTTCATGTTAAGACAGAACTATTTCCATCCAGAGACTGAATTATCCTGTGACAATTCTTTTAAATAATGTAAATAGAAATTGAAAGGTGATTCGGGTTTTACTTTTAATTTGTACAAGTTCCTGAGATTTTGAGCATATTTTAACTGAAGGTCTAATTAGCGGATAATTGAGTTAGAGGTGAGAAACAGTAAATGCAATTCATTAAAGCTTGAATTTTAAATTACTGTGACATATGGAGCTGTTAGTAACAAGAAACAGAGACATGGGATAATGTCTGCTGGATATACTTTCTGAGTATTCCATCTCTAGTATGCAATAAATTACATTTCTCTATTTCTCCTTTGGGATATCTCCCTAAAAATCTATAAATTACCAGATCAGTGAATCAATAGATGTTATTTTCCTTCTCATGCTAGCCCTGCAGTGAGCTAAATCTGCCTCTCAGTGCACTGAGGTTAACACACATTAACACACAAAATGGTTCCTACAGAAATGCTGAACCTTCCAATACCTAGTGTTCTACGCCACTAGTTTTACATCTTTGTGTATACTTGGTGAATGATTGTGGCTAAAATATGTGTTTAATATGAGTCACAGTCTGACCACAATAAACCTTGCTTGCTTCAGGCTATATTAGAAACAGCTTTCTCAGGGCCTGGCTCTCGGTGGGTGCTTCTGAGTGCTGTGCTGCTGCATTATGAGCAGCTGCTGATAAGAATCCTGTCAGCCTGGGATGTCTGCTGTTATATTGACACAGCCCTGCTGTGCTTTTTGGTTTTTATTTTTAAGTCTGCTCCTTGCCAGAGGACCAGGCCTACACAGGGCACACTGCTGCAGGAGACACAATGTCTTTGTACAGATACATTAAATAAAACACTGAATTCACAAAGATGAGTGTAGGAACATACACCTGTGTTGACTAATGTCAGTGCAAGCACTGGAAGTTAAAGCTGTATACCCTGAGAGATGAAGATCTTACTTGAATGTACTGGCTTTGATTCTTTCATCCCTTACTGCTTTATCATCTGCTCATCTGTGCAACGCACCTGTAACAAGATGGAAGGGGTTCTATGGAACCTGAGGTGGATTACTGGTGTTTGTTCCTTGACACTCAAGGGAGCAGAAGGGAAGGGAAGAGTTAAGAAATTGTTGCCATGTTACCACCTAGCCTTGATAATCACTTACACCTGTGGCCAGTGGTTGTGAAACTGGTTTGTCCTCAGCTGCACTGAAAATCCACCCTGCACTCATAAGGAACAATAAGATGAGAACTCAAGACCAATGAGTTTCTATCTGTATTCATGTATCATTCACTGGAAGCCACATACTTTGGAAACCTCTGAATTTTTCTTCTACCTGCAAGAGGTAATTTTGCATTCAGCTGTAAATTACTTAAGAGATCAGCCTTAGAATTGATGGCTATTCAGCAGCCTTCTAAATCCTAAAGATGATTTAAAAACCCACTACCAATGACATGTCAGTACTTGGATTTTCTAAAAAAACATGCTTTTTCTTAGAAAGAAAAAGAAGAAAATAGTGATATGGGTCTCTATCCTGAAGTCTGAAATATTTTTCAGTTTCTTATTCGATGAACATGTGGATGATTGTTTTTGCTGCACTTTTCTCTTAGTACCAGGAGTCTGGGAATTAGGGTTCATGATCAAGTATCAGAATATCTGTTGAAGGTGTACAAAAGACTATTCAATGTTCCTTGAATGTATTAATAGCTATGGTTTCATTAGTTAGTTTCCTTAGTTTAGAAGGATAAAAGCAAAACAGCGGATAGGGACTGGATAAATAACCTTCATATCATGGAGAACACTGAGCAGTTTAAAATATGCTGGCTGTAGCAATTTCTTCCCAAGTGCTCCTGACTAACTAGGAGATAATTCACACTTGGTTGGATGAAGCTGCATTTGATTTATTCAAGACAATGAGGGGATAACAAAGCGAAAAAGTATGACCTGGTTTATTTTGGCTTGTTTTGAAAACAGAAGAGCCAAAGCTGAAACCAAGTGTCACCTTCAGAGTGGTAAAACAGCTTGAGAGATGCTGCCTGCTCCAGGTGGCCACAACTCAGCCCCTCTGGAAACAAAGTCAGGCCACTCACACAGGCCATCCCACGCTGCTGGTTTCTCCCTGTGCGCAGGAAAGCCAACAAGAAACAAGGACAAAGCCAGCAGAGCATTATTCTCCAGGAGCCTGTCTGTCCTTTCATGTCCTATTTTTCCATGTATCTATGAAGCTGTGAGATCAGAATGGTTCACTAGTCAGGGATTATAAATTGCACACCTTCAACTTTTGTTTATTTTGGCTGTCTTCTGCTGTTTTTTTCTTTACGTAGCTGAGCGTTCTATTTGCATTTCCTTTCTAAGATACCAAATGGCCATGCATGACCTCTCCCTGGCCCTGGATAAGTAGTCCTGGCAACACTCCTGTTCTAAATCTTCTGAAACTTTGGGAATCATCATAGTAAATCCCCGGTTTATAAAGGCTATTAAATTTCTGCACATCATAAAATGCTCAGTTGAAATCTGCCTCATAATAAGAGCAGAATAAGGGAAAAATGGTTTCATTTCACAGAAGATGTAAATGTTTCAGAATCTGTTTTTTCTGTAGTTCCAAGCTGTCCCCTGCTGCTTCTAAAGCTTCCACAGGCTGGAATAGAACAGCCTGGGGCAGACCTGGAAGGCCAAGGAGCATCTGCTCTGTGTGCCCCCAGAGCAATCCAAGATCCTGGCTCCTAGAAAGTGGCTCCAACCCCCCAGGAAGTGAAAACTCAGATTGTGTATTGTATGGGAGGTGGGAGATATCTGCTGTCTGGTGGAAAAGGACTTTTTAGACTCTAGTTCATAAACTGATCAGTTTTTGCACATAATTTTGTGCATAATGTTTATGAAAGAGGTGTTGAGGCTGCTGAGATTATTTTGAATATATACAGCCTTGTGAAGTCATGGTTGCAAATGGTGAAATCTAAAAACCAGTCCATTTTATTTGAAAAATACACAGAATATTTCATGGTGGCTTCATGCCTGAAGAGTCCCTTTGTGCTCAGCAGGATTCAGTTCTTGATTTGGTTCATGAAATCATAAATTGATTTTAAAGTGCACATATACATGAAGTTACACCTGACTTTTTCTTTTCAAATCGTAATGGATGTGGACATTAAAAAATTAGCTAACAAAGAACTCACACTGTAGCATGGAAAAGAATATAATGAATGAACATGATTTCTTGTGATTTAATTGGAACCACATCTGAACTAGATACTTATCCAGTTCAAATGAGGCATGTCTAAACCATTCATTCTGCTATCCATGTCTCATTTACTAATACGATTATATAAATCTTGACAGTTTTAAATTATATTTAGTTACTTTAAAATGCCTTTCAGAACACCTCAACTCTTGATATTTGATGACCCAGTCCATTCCTAGGTAGTTTGATCTATCTATCTGAGGAAACAGCAGACCATCACAGAATTCCCATTGTGGAATTTCACCAATTAAAGGTCTTTCATTTTTGTTTTTCTTTTCTGAAGAAATCAGAATTGAAGTGTATTTTATTTGGCATCTTTTCTGTGATAGATGTAAGATTTCTGGGTGCACAGATTCACCCAGTCCATACAGTTTCACATCACAGCTAATAAAAGGTGACACGATGGGAAAAGGTGTTAGATATTTTTCCATTTTATCCTTATACTCTGAGTAGCCTGTACCTAAATGCCCTTTGCATTTACAATGAGTCTTACAAAGGTAGTACAATAAACTCCAGAGGTTTGTAGGTGTTATTTGGACAAGTGTACTAGCATCTCACTTGGCAGTTATTTTGAGTTAGATTTCAGACTCAGCGAATTGAGGACAGGCTAATTAGGCTTGGACTCTTCAGCTGAAAAGAAGAGACAGCTGGGAGGGGAGATAACAGAGGTTTATAATGGTAACTTAAGTAAACAGAGAGCAATTATTCAATCTTTCACCCTCTATGAGAATTAGAAGGCACCCCAATTATCAAGCACCAGGTTAAAACACAAGAAAAGAAATACCTTTTCTCATAACATCTAATTAAACCATGAAACTAACTGCCCGTGGAAGTTGCAAAGGCCAAACTTACAAATGAATTTGAAAAGAGATTAGACAGATTCAAGGAATCAATGTCTACCAGCAGTAAGGGAACATGACTGTCTGGATTCAGCCGCTGGTGCAGGAAGCCCCTAAAAATTCAGTAGCAGTTCTCATTTGCTCAACTTTTTGTGCTCATTCTCTAAGGACTTTGGCTGGCCACAGCTGGAGGCAGGATGCTGGATGGGCCTTCAGGATGACTTAGTATAGTTGCTTTTATATTTTTATTATGGTTTTCACTATACTGACACAACATGATTTCAGGCATTGCTATCATGAAGACCACAATAAATGAAAATCTGTGAGAGATGATGAACTCCCCAAGATGCTGAGGAGCAACCAGAGGGGTCTAGCCAACTGCCTTGAGTTGGATACCAGCATGGTCAGTCTATGGCCATGGGACAGTCCACCTGGAGCCTGTTCTACATCTGTGCTACATCATAGCAAAGATGATTCAACTCTTTGCTGTGGGATGGGCGTTTGAGTGGCCATCATGAGAGGAGGGTCACCCTTTTCTGCCACCAGCAGCACATGGAGAAGCACAAACCCATGCCATCTGTGTCTACTGTAATTGAAGACCATAAAGACAAAGTATGGAATTGGCATCTTGATGGAAAATCATAGAATCATAGATTCATAGACTGTCTCAAGTTGGAATGGTCCCACAAGGATTATCGAGTTTAACTCATGGCTCCACACAGAACCATACCACCTAGACACTGGGTGCACTGCAGTTACTGCCTAGTTCTTATGTTTCAAACTCTTCTACTCCTTTCTGATTCTCAAAATTTTGCCAGACAAAGGCACAGCATTCAGCACATGGTATGCATTTGCTTTGTCAAATATTACCAAGTGAGAGGAAACAGGGACTGTTTAACCTACATTGCTACTGTGTACCTTCTTTTGCTCATGTCTTGGTCCCTCACAAGCAGTGTCCCCACAAGGCACAGTCCTCCATTCAGTACAAAGCTGTGAGAGAATCAAGATGATCTCACATTAAAGTAAAATTTTGATCATTGAAGAAATAAAAGAATCCTCCTGAACAAAACAAAACATTGTTTTAGACATAACATCTTAAGGAAAAAGAAATGTTCAAAGCCATGGAAATCACCAAGGAACTGAAATGGCACAAACTTTGAATATGGAACACATGAAAGAAAGTGTCCTCTTAGATGCTCAAAAATTAGAGAAGAGAAAAAGCCAAAAGATATGAAACTGAATTGATAAGCTTTCCTTCTGAATGAAGGTTGATTTCATTCTAGTATTCTCTTTCAGAAATAGGAAAAATGTGGCAACAGAAAACCTCACAGAAATAATGTGTTTGCTTTCCATCACAGATCTTTCAACATTGATTTCAGATCATAATTTGTCTGGAATTGCTTCTTGAACAGTCCCTGGTTTCCTGTCTGCTGTTCCAGGCTGAATGAGCAACACAGTTGCTGCTGGTAAAATAAGCTTTCTCTTGTGACTGTGCCAACCTGCATTCTCTGCCATCAGCGCACAGGCCAAATGGTTCTTCTGGGGAAATATGAATTTCCAGGCATCTCAGCTGTTCAAAACCTCAGCATAATAATGCCAAGGCAAAAAAGACAAAAGTGCAAAAAACAAACGAAATCCTTCTGCAGCATCCACAAAGACAAAACAAAGAGAGCACAGCTTTATAACCATCTACCTAATTTAAATCCATGTGAGGAAAGCATGCTCAGCAAGTTGTAGAACTGCTTTCACTGCACCTTTTCTATCCAGAAAAGTGTTACCTTTTGATCCAGAATAATTCTACCAATAGATAGGTTGTAGGTGATACAACTTTCTGTGTGGCATACCCAGACTAAAAAAACCTAACTGATTGGAGAGTCAGGCTTTTCTGATTCTACCCACCTTCTGCCATCTGCTTCCCATTGGAAACACAAACACAGCTTGCTGCCTAAGGTTCCCAAGAATGGGAACACATCCACAGGAGCAAACACTGCAGGAGGGGCTGCAGGACTACTCTCTATACCAGGTTTGGCATGATCCTCTCTCCAGAGGGTAATGCCCATGGAGAAGAGCTGGCAGAGCAAACTTCATAGACCTCCTCTCCCATTCATAGGGGGTTTGGAACTACATGATCCTTGAGGTCCCTTCCAACCTGGGTAATTCTGTGATTCTGTGATTCTGTGATTCAGCACAAAGCTTAAAGTCCTACACAAGCACACGTTCATTATCATTTTTGGCCAAGCAGATTTTGCATGGAAGCAACCTGAGATGCACGTGCACATAATTCCCACTTACCTACTCCAATGCAGCAGGCAGAAATCTTCAGCAGAAGAGCAGCTGCACACACCTGAGGGCAGAGGGGAATAACCAGCTTGAAGTGCGGCAGGCATCAGCTGAGCACCCCTGTACCAAGGCCAGAATGTCTGTCTGCAGATGCACCTGAGAAATGTAACGGTGGCAGAGATTAATCATCACGGTACTTTTCCCCCACTGAGAAAGATATGCTTTTCCTTCTATTTTGTCTTGCCCAGATGCCATTACATTTTGTCAAGGAAGATGTTTGTATTGGAGCCTGTGGCATCAAATGAAGGGTAAAGATTCCTCCTCACTGCAGTGCACTAACTAAAACTCCACACATCCAAATGAATGGGAAGCCATGTTTAGATTTTAGTAGTCTTAGCAGGGAAGGCTTGATACAGGTGATTTTTGAGGTTTTTGGCTCTACCTTACTGAGTAAAGCTGCAGAAAACTCAGACATGTATTGATCACATCACACTGCTTGTGTTCCTCGCCAGCCTTCAGGGCAGGACTTGTTTGCCAACCACACATCACAAACAAAATGATGTGCAGGACAAACAGAACACAGTGTCAGCAGATGTGCAGCTCCTTCCATCATCAAACTGATCCTCAGACTGCACACATTGTCTTGGCAAACACGTGGTCCATGAAAGTCCTTCCAAAAGCATAATGTTGTGCTGTTAATGGAATTCAACCACTGCTTTAGTTACAATATAATACTGATGGGCTCCAGCACAGAAGAAAAATCATAAATGTGAGAAGCTTTGTTCTTGCTCAGCCCACAGGAAACTGTTCAGACACGGGGAACTTTATCAGATATTTCCACCATAAGCTGGCTACAGAAAGCATGACAAAAGTAAAACCCATGTCACGCCTCAGCTGGCAAATTCAGAAGCACTCTGATCTACATCAGAGGGTGACAGCACAAACCAGTAGTTCCAGTTCACTGTGGTTCACTGTGGTTTGTACGCTCCAGGGACTTTCCTAATAGCAAAGCCTGTCCTGAATGTCACTTAGGCAGCAACACCAGATGAGAACTAGTCATGCATTTCACTCTGGAAATTCACAGCCTGGTCTGCTAACATGCCTGACCTGCCTCAGCGCGGGCTGGTCAGTCAGGGAGAGCTGAGAGGACTGACTTGACTGCACAGATTCAGACTACTCTATATTTTTAGGAATAATCCATGAAAAGCAGCAATGCAAAACTTATTCTATGAGATAACCTCAAAGGCAATTACATTCACATAAGTTATTGTTTCCTGCTGCTACAAGCAGTGTGTAGGATCTAGGGCTATTTGCACTCAAGATTTGAAACCAAGACTTTGGGCTGTCATCTGCATAGCCGGGGTTAGCTAAGACTGGCATACAGAACAAACAAAGAGGGTCTGAATGGAGAGGAAAAAAAAACAAAATCCATAATGAAGGGAGAAAAAAAGTGAATTGCCGAGTGAGGATTATGTCACTTCGATGAAAGTAATTCTTTCTCAGACCACAAAAATGTTTAGAGAGGAAATTTTGCAATAAACTTTGGAGAGATGTTGACAGGAAGCTATAAGTTCAGCTCCAGAGGTTATTAAGTGGGCTAATATTAAGTGGGGTTATAAATGTAATGGCATATAATATAGCTTTTAAGTAACCAGGGACGCATTATATTAACTGACAATGGTGATCTGTGGCTGTGGGACCTTAATAAATTTATGAGCGTTTATTATCAAATTTCATTGATTGCCATCACAGGAAATGCTTACACATGAGAACGTTACATGAATTGAGATAATTGATCATCCAGGGAGATGTCTAAACTCATTTAAAGGAAACTTTCAGGCAACAATTTTAAATGAACGAGAAAAAAGAATATGTTAAAATCTATTTGGGGAATATTGTTATTAGCAGGACACAGTCAAATCCCTTAGGCAATAAATGTTCCCGGTTACAAGTTATTTGATCTTGACTGCAGGAGAAGAAAAATTTTAAATCAGCCCTCCAGTACAGATCCTTTCCCCAGAGACACAGTAGTGCCTGTGAAAAGACACCATGTCCCACAGCACCCTTATGCGCTCCAGTCAATTCACTAGAAGTATCAGCACAAGCTGTGGGTGTCTATGTGCTGTAGGTGCAGTTTGCGTTCATTGGGTTGCTCCTGTGCTGGGTATTCTGGATGTTAAAGGATAAAGCATGGAGCTTTTTCAGCTGGAAAGGACGCGGGTGGGCACCTCTCCCAGCCTCTGATTAGCATTCCACAAGGAGAAGCAATGGAGAGAGATGAGAATTTGAGTGTTTTACGACCCTGGGCTAACCTGTGGGAACTCAGGGACTGAAAAGGCTGAAAGTCCACTGGTGGATCTGCCCTAGAGTTGCTGATGGCCACAGCTGAGTCTCAGGAGGGGGAGGGTGGGAAAGAAGGAAAGAGGGAAAGAGGTGTCAGCAAAAAAAACAACAATACAAGGTAGAAGGAATAGCAGGGGGGAAAGAAAAGAAAAATGAAGACAGCATAAAGCATAAGAGAAAGGGCAAAAGGAGAGCTTGCAGCACAGGGAAAAGGGAGGAACAAAAATGAAGAAGAGATTGAGAAATCAATTAAAAAGAAAGTGTACTTGGGGGAAGGATGAAGGACAACAAAAATGAAGGAATAGAGAGAGAAATAAAGGACAGAAGTTAGAGACGCAGACTCAATTACAGTATTATTGAAGTCCAGTGTCAAATCTCACTGAACATAAATTGGTTCTTTTTATATTCAAGTGAGACTTTAGATGGATTTTTTGGATTTCTACAGCAGTCCAGAGAGCTCTTGCTTCAGAGCAGTTGCAATTGTACAAGAGAAGCTGGTGTCTCAACAGATATGAAAAGCTAATGGTAGATAAGATTAAAAGGCTACAGGGTATCCGGAAGGCACTGTGGATCAGATATTGGCCAAACCAACTCTCGCTAGAGTTAACTGAGCAAGTAAAAAAGAAATCATGCGGCAGATGGGGCTTAAATGATATTGGTTCAAGAAGGCTCCAATTTCCCAACAGAATCACCTTCTTTCTTCCCCTGACCTTCTTTTCTTCACTAGGATCTCACCCATCATTCCAACTCCACAAACCTGAGTATTATCCCTCATTGCTGATTCACTCCTAGGCCTTAGTTGTCTGGGCTTTCTCTCAGGCATTCTTATTTGAAAGTGTTTTAATATACATTCAGTGTCAGCGAGTGCTTCTTAGATGAAATTGTTTGAAGGTCTTCAGCAAATTAAACTATTAAATGATGTGAGGTGTTTTTCCACAGGACAGCACTGGAACAGGCAATCAGATCCAGGAGTACCATTGATTTTTACTGCAGCAGAAGCACTTATAAAACTCTAAAGAAAGCATCTGGCAAATTAACAGAATATTAAATACAATCAAATAACATAAAGTCAAGAGACATCTCCTGTGTAGCTTTGATGGGGATTTACTGAATTAATGTGTTCATTAATTAAAGACAGACGGTGACCTTTACAGCTTATCTGCCATATAAACCTGCACGTGCCCTGGCTGGGAACCAGCTGAGAAATGAAACTGAGTTTTCCTGCATGAGTCATCTGCAAAGAGAGAGCAGCTAGAGAGCAAGTCTCCTTAAATCACTGAATCACAGAGTGGTTTGAGTTGGAAGGGACCTTAAAGGCCATCTAGTTCCAATCCCCTGCCGTGGGCAGGTACAACTCCCACTAGACCCTTTCTATTACAGATCTCCCTTATATTAGAAACAGGCAGTGGCACATTGTCATTTTGAACTCCTGTTTGGACCTGGATGACCCTTTTGTGCACGTGAGATACATTTTGAGCAACAGAAGCATGTGCCCAGATGGTCCCACATCAGGGTGCAAACACAGGTAACCTCCTCTACACAAGGTACAAATGACCAGAAAATTAATGGGGAAGAAGAAGAAATGAGAGTTTCACTTGATCACTTGTCCTTTTCCTTCTCCTTTCATCTACGTGGCTTCCCCTGTTTCTTTCTACCCATCACAACACAGAAAAAACCCTATCGTCTGGGATTTGCCCACTTGTATTTATGAAGAACTGTTGCAAATTGTTGTCCTAGCACCACAGTGTGGGCTGAGGATTGTTCTGTACTCTGGATATGCTTCTCCCTCATGCTTTTGAAGTGCATACATTCCTGGTCATGGGTCATTGAGAGCTTCAGAGGTTTTGAATGAAAGCCAAGTAGCTCAATGGTCCAATATATTTCAAATGAAACTGTGCTTTAATGGAAAAATGCTCATTAGCATTTTGATGACACATTTTTCCCCTTCTACCTGACAGGGAATGGAAATCAGGGCAAGTAAAGACAATAGAGCAAACTCTGACTCGTACTGACGCAACATCTGCTTTGCTTATGGATTTCTTTCTTTCTTTTTCTTCTCTCCAAAATGGGATTGAAGACATGCTGTGTCTTGTGTCATGTTCGTGGCGACTAGACTTCTGAAGTCTTTGTCCAGACTTTTCAGTGCACATGAGGTTTTGTGGTGAGTGTGGGAGCCTAAATCATGATGATGGTGACACCTATGAGACTCATTAAATGACAGACTAAGCAACGCTGCCATTCCTGTTACAAACCTACCTCTCTCCCCAGACCTGTGCCACCTCACCCTTCCTCCTTCCCTGTTGAGAGCAGGCACAGATCAAAGATGCAGTTGACTAAAAGAGGAGGCTGGTCCCTCCCATCCTCTCTCAGACTTAAGAGAGCTCAGTATTGCGTGTTCATCTTCCACAAAGAAATCAGCACATTATTTGCATATCCTAAAGCACCCATATCCTTCTCTACTTCTAAACCCACTTTTCTCATGTCTTGAAACATTTTTCTATCTGCTTGTCTGAAATTCTGTTTTTAGAATACATACACATACAGCTGGGAGTTTGGGCCCTCTAGAAATCAGAAATCATCTTTTCTAACCTGATGCACTTATGGGACAACATGGCAGTGGACTCTCTGAATTTCATCACCAAAGGAGGACACTCTCCTGAGATTTCATTCAAATCTCTATGAGCAACTCATCTTTTCATTTAAAAATCTAAACCCCTGATTACTTTCAAATGGTATGAAACCTTTAAAGATCTCCCTTCTCAGGGAATCCAGGCTACATGGCATGGTGTGCAGTACATAGATAAGATCTGAAATGATGCAGGGAACATGCCATATAAATGAGTTCTTGCTCTAGCACATGACAGACATCAGGGTCATCAGTAGATGGGCAGATCAACAAATCCTTTGCCAAAAAAAATCTTGCAGGGGAACAAGTTCCTAGCATAAGAGAGAAGTCCTGAACTACAGTAGGTGACTCTTGCTGACCACACTGTTTTCAACTTCATTCCTATCTAAAGAATTTTGAAAATCAGAGATGAAGAGAAAAAATATATACATATCTGAAAAGCACAGGCAGCTCCAGGATTAAAATGATGGATGTACCTTGCACTGAAGGACATTTGAGAGTGAAAGCTGAATGAGCACTGGATATAGCTCTAAGTCCTCTAATGAGTCATCCCATATTAAGCCTTTTCACAGCAGTTAAGCAGATTGCCTAAGAAATAAGAAATTATTTGACTTTGAAGAGATTGGATCTCAAACAAAGCAAAAAGGCTCTTTTTTTCTTAGGTCATTTTCTTATACAGGAACAAACTCTGATTATGAGTCTGAACACAGGAGAAGAGCTGAGCTTCAGATCAGAAACCAGAGACCTGGAATTACTGTCTCACTCAGGAAGAAGTCATTTTTTCAAGAGAGACTGCAAGAGTAGCAGGAGCCATGAAACACAGCTGCTCTGCTAAACTCTTGCCTATGGCATGTAGGAGATGCCTTGGCTCTTCAGTTGATGCTGAAATGAGGTGGGCTCATGAGGAGCAGGATATCCTGATGGGGGAGCCCAGCATAGCATAATTATCAGTACCTCCCACTACTGTCCAGATGTCTTTCCCAGCTAACAAAACCTCAGGAGTGGAGGTGGCAGAAACAGTGTGAGCTGGGATTTCCCTCCAAATAGAGAGTTGATGCAGGCACTAAATGTTCAAAGGCACCACAACATACTGGATTTTTAGCCACACGCTTTCAAAGAATAATATTTACTCCATCTACTGCCAGCTTTATTGCTAAGTAGAAAGAATATCAAGACCTTAAAAAGGAAGGACACATGAAAAGAAAGAAGGAAACAAAGAAAAAGAAGAGGACTTTCCAAAAGCAAAAATTCTGCGGGGGGTTGTGGCTGCATTTTGAATAGTAACTTCCATCAGTGCTTTTGTGTTATAACTGACTTCCTTTTTGTGAACAAATGTCACTTCTTCAGTATCTTTTCATTACAACTTTAGATAAACACACAAACTTCTGGCAGATGTAGGCAAGGCACGAAGCATAGTAGTGCTTCCACAGTCTAAAATAGCAATCTTTTTGCTGGCATAGAAACGTTATATTTACATTTATAAGGACAGATTCACAGGTACCTGTCACACATTATCTAAAGTGCACTTGGACAAGACTGTAATTGTTACTTATTCTTTGAAAGCTATTGCAGAGAGGTTGGTAGCGCTCTGAAATGATTGATAATGCTTGGTTGTTGGGTAAATGATTAAATAGCATGAGTATGGAAGAAGAAATCATTGAAAACGTTATTTATGTGCACTTGAACTTCTAGAAAAAAGTCAGCAAATGTACTGTACGGTTTGAGAAATGGCATTTAATGGCAGATGATTGCCAATGATTCTCAGAGATACAATCAGACTTTCTCCCAGATAATTCTGTGTATTATATCCCAATCTTTTCTACCATTTATAGCACTTTACAATATTTTCCCCATTTTTCATGTGGGAATAAGCCAGAAGTAGATATATCATGTTCTGTACAGTAGAGTCTCCAGTAACCAGGATCCCAACAGCCTCCTTTGCATTTTTTCCTTAATACAGAAGTAACAAAACCCACTGTAATTTAAATGTAATTTACATATTTCATGGAGCTAGAGAAAATGTATTAATCGTGCTCCTTTTTTTCCAAAGAACATTAGACTAAGTTTAGAACAATTACCAGTAAATGTAAAATGACACATAATTCTACACCTAACTTTGTTATAAACTATAGGCTTAAAAGGCTATTAAATTGCTGCAATTACAATCTCCCACAAGAGACTCATTCAAAAAAAAAATTACAGTACACGATCTAAGCAATACAGCAAAAAAAGTTCACACTAAGCAGCTGGTATGTTCGTATGGCTGGAATATTACACCCAATACAACAAGCAGGAAAACACACTGTGCATGTTAATTGGAACATTATGATGCAGACTGGGCTGGAGATACCACTTCAGGGAAAAAAAAACAACAAAACACCAAAGAAATTTTACCAGTTTTTAATTAAAGAACTCGGATCGGTCACAAACTCTGATTTACAGCAATTCCACTTTTGCTATTTGTGGCTTAGATGTGTTAAAATTACAAGATTTAAAGGAACAGGTGAGTGTAGAAAGTACTTATCTTCCCTTCCTTCCTCCAACAGACTGTCAGCAGATAGTTAAATTAAAACTACGTTTAAAACATTAATTGAGAAGGAAAGAGAAGATACACGGTTGTGTCACATTACACCTCAGACACTGTAGCACAGTACCATTACCTTCAAAGAGTTCATCACTCTGAAGGCAAAACATAGTTTTAAACCAGATTTAGATGCTGAAAAGAAACCTTCCTACAACCTAAAAGAACATAATAAAGATGACAAATGATGACAGGTATGGAAATAAAACCTGAATTGTCAAAAAAACAAGTATTTATTTTTAAAGTAATCCAAACAGCTTCATTCTGAAAGTAATAGTGAAGATAAGGAGGCTGATCTCCATTTTCAAAACAACAATTAAAAACAATAGAATTGGCTAAACTAATCTAAAAATAAGGAAAGGAACAAGAAAGGTTTTATTAAACAAACAAGACAGAAACACAGGAAATCTCCAATGAATAATAGGAAGAAAAGATTTCTAAGCTCTCAAAGAGGTACAAGAAAAGGTTTAACAGAAACTAAGGGAAAAAAAATTATCTGAAGTCTATTTTGATGAATAGAAGACTAAAACCATTTCCAAAGGCACAGCTGTCATAGTGCATAGTGAAATGGTTGGGCACTTTGCCTTAGAAGTTTTATAATAACACGAACAGAACAAGTGGTGAGGACTGTCAAAATTTCTCCCTTCCAACTGGGAAAAAAGGAAAGACTGGCTGCTTCTGTCATCTGAACTGCAAGATTTGCTGCTTGACTCCGACAAAGGAATTTAGTCAGTGACTTTATAATGAAATAAACATAAAGAAACCAACAACCAAACAGCAATGAAAACAATAATGTTGGTTACTGAATTCCAATACCAGCAGGAAGAAATCTTGACCAAAACTAGAAATTACCCTTCGCAGACAGAAGCAAGCAGAAACAAAAGGAAAACTATAATTGTGCCAGAAGACTCTAGTAATTCCACAGAGTTGGTAATTCAGAGACACCAGGATGAAAGCAGATAGTGTCAGGACAGAGGATGTGGCTTGAAAAACTCTCCAATTTAAGAATATGTGCCAGCTCAAGGAGTGTGACTGAGAGCAGGAAGAGACGACCAAGAAAGTGTTGGGATGAAATCAGCACTATTGAACAATAATGTGAACAGTAAATGAGATAAGAACACTAAACTAGGTATTTTACTAAAGATAAGTAGGCTTATTTTTCTCCAGTATTTCATGGATCAATTTTAATTAGCTAGGTAAGAATCTGCTTGGTTGGCATGTCTGTTGAGTATCTCCTTTCTTCTTAGTAAACAGCACTGTCCTCACTGGGTTAGGCAGGGAAAAGTGTAATTTCTTTGGTTTAAAAGAACCTTCTGCATAGAAGGTGTCTATGGCAAACATGGATAAATAAGAGGAAATCTGTCTGCTTTCATTTTTCTCTCAGAAAATGTACTTACTATGTTAACATTCCTTAATCAGTTACAAGAAATAGCTCCTCACTTGGCACTATTACTATTAGAAGGACCTTGTGAAAGTAATAAGCATTTTCTGTAGCCTGAGTGTTTTTAAATACAGGTAGTTTATTTAATTATAAAAACTTTAAATAGTATGAACTAATCAAATTTAAACAGTAAAATAAATGACTCATACTTCAAACATTAGGAGACATGTGGATATAAGCCAATAAAATGGAGACACTTAGCTAGATAAATAGACGTCTGGTGAATATTATCTAGATGTTCCTCCCTTTAGGAATCTTGCTAAACATGATTCAATTTATTAATACAGTTTAGTAGATGAAATTTCAATTATGAAAACGTAGTAACGCTGCAAAGCAGGCAATAAGGATCTTTCACTAAGTAATGTCTTCCTTATTTTGTTATGCATTAGGTTTACAAAAAAATATTGGCAGGTCTGTGTGTGTAGGAAACATAAAAGCAATATAGTGGACTTTCTATCAGAATTATGCATTGGTCCAAAGCTTCTTAACAGGATTATTTCTACTGCTTTTAACTGCTGAAACACATTCTTCTGTACATGCAGTGTCTCACTCAGACTGTATCAAACACATTAAGCCTTATTAGTCAGCAGTACAGGATCAAGAAGTGCAAACAAATTTGTTGCAGACATGAAACACTGGTTTTCAACACCACTGTACCATGGTCTTTGACTTGAACAAAACACTGAAGTCTTCTCTGTAAGTTCTTGCTCTTCTGTGCATTTCCTTCTGTTCCCTATGGCTGAATACCCACAGAACAGTTTGAAATTCTTGTATGAAAGGCATTCAGCAAAGGGAGGGATTGGATCTCACATGGCCTAGCAAAACAGTCAGCAGCCTTCAGCAGTTACTTTCTCTACAGATTCAGAATTGACTTGGCTTTCACTATAACCTTGCCAATTCTCTGTTCTCTCCTTCCTCAAACACTGTCTAGAAACTTCAGCATGAGAGTTGCCCTGCCTCTCCAACAAGTGTGCTGAGCCACGCTGAAGAGATTTCCTTAGAATTTTCTCCAGGAAGGAGTAAATTTATTATAAGATTACCGTCACCCACAGAGAGGAAACTGCAAAGGTAAATAAGATATTTTGAAGGTTGCTGGAGGCATGAGGGAGGCTAGAGAAATAGCATTCATTCAAAAGAAATAAGCCAGTCAAATCCTCTTAGGAAACTCTAAGCAGTCAAGTCAGAAATTAAGATACAGAAATGGCTGAAGAAGCTCTTGGTTGACTTGTAGCCAACCTTTTAAAGAAATGCCACCTGAAAAGAATTTGTGGATGTACACGAACACGTGAAGTAAAGCCTTGAGGTTAAACAAAACAAGCTTTGACTCTCAGAATAACATATATAACACCACAATTTACTTCTACAAACCACCTGGACTAAAACAATGCACAGAGCTAACAAAATATGCTGTTGGATCCAAGGCTGTTTTCCCAGTGCAGGGGCAGAGGTACTGGAAGAGAGTAACCAGGGGATTGTAAGAGAAAGCCACTGTGTTGCTCCATTTCTAAGCCAGTTACTTGTAGGCTTATTAAATAAGCAAGAAACAAAAAAAATGCAGATTTCCACCAGAAGTCATCCTGTAACGTTTTCCCACCCTCGAAACTTTTTAAAGGATTCACCTTTCTACATATCTCCCACCTACACTTTGAAAGTAATATATAAATATATATATTATATATATAAAAATAAATATATATTAATTGGCTTTCTGTTATGTTCTGATATATATATATATATACATACATACATATATATACATAACAGAAAGCCAATTAATTGCCAACTCTCCTTTGCTATTACTCATAGTTTCGTGACAACAGCCAAGAAACTTAATAGCAATTAAGATGCAGGTCTGCTGGGAATTGCTGACTGTCACAATAGTCAATATTGTCTCACTGTTTTATTGTAGCCTTCCATATGACTGCACTCATCTGCTGTCCTTTCTATATTTCTACTCTTTGAAAAAAAAAGAATCATCTTTTCTGTCTTTCTGTCTATAAAATGGTGTGGAATGCAACTAATTGGGCTTCCGCAATGCCCAGCATTTCTAGGAACCAAGGTCAGGCAAAAAAGAGAAGCGCTGGATAGCTTTGTTGCATCCATCCTTTCTCCTTTAGATGGGAGAAATCATTCAAGACTTCTTCCCAAAGAAACATGTCTACTCATCTCTGATAGCAAAATCTCATTCCACAAAGGAGTGAAACTTGTCGAATTTAACAGTCACAAACACTCTAATCCTGGAAAAGATTTCATCTTTGTGGCAAAGATCAGTGAAAACCAACAGAAATACTTGAAGTGTTTTCTCCTAAAGTAGAATCTGTAAAGTTCACTTTCAGAGCAGGACATCCTCTCTTGCTAACAGTTGTAAACTAATAACCATTCTCAAAACCAGCTATCCCCTGCCTCTTATTTTTCAATGCAAGAAATGCAGCTTATATTGAATATTCATAGCACTTTCCAGAGATGATGATCCTGAGATGAAAGGTGCAGTAGAGACAGAAGTGTGATCCTGCCTGCTTAGGTGCAACAAACGTCCTAACACTAAATGATACTTTAGTACCTCTGTGTTGTAAGCAATTCAATTAACAACCAATCAAACAAAACCAAAATCCACAAAGATGGAAGCAAACAGTTCACATAGTCCTGACATACCCTTCACATATCTTCCTGCTCTATACATCACTATAATGGGTTTGAATGAAAATCCAACCAATATAATAAATAAATAAATCACAAGGACAATCCTGCCTCTAACCATAACATTTTTATTTCAAGATTAATATTTCCATTTCTTCATGTACTCATTAAAATCCTTCTAATCTTTACAAGCATTACTGAAACACATTTGAACTCAAATGAGGCAGAATCCAGAATTTACAATGCTTTCTACTTAAAAAGTAAATGCTTGTTGTTGTTCTTTTTATTTTTGCAACCACAGCTTGAAGTAGTGCTTGCCCAAAGTCACCTCTGTTTTCATACATATCTACTTTCCCATGTAACAAAATGCTCTTTAACTCTGATTCAGTCAGTGAATGTACTCAAGTGAACTTTTGCACCTGTGTTGAATGTCACAAGTTTCACAAACCTGCTTCATTAATTACAGGATTAAGACTTAGGACTACAATTTGCACTTCTTTTCTCTGGAGTCATTGTTGACACTTCCACAATATTTCAATTGCAGGAGGTTTGTTTTAATCACACTGTTAGTTTAAGGAAAAAAGTCACTAAGGACATGAGCATTTGGTAGGTCTCAAATGAACCTCCCAGTACAGTCCTGAGCTCTCTTTATCCTGTACCTGCTGATACTGTATGGGTGATCCTCTGGTAACAAGAGACTACAGGTGCATCAAATGTGTACATAGGGAAACTGCAGCAAGTAATTTAATCTACGTGCCTATTCAGACCTTGGACTCTCTGTCAAGACTGCCAAAGTCATTAATTACACCCAGGGTTATTATGAGATGTGAACACTTGCCCATTAGGAGTGCAGAAAATATCATCACCTGTATTTACAGAGACAAAAAAACTGTCTGTAACCAGTTAGAAAGGCAGGGTTTGGTGCAGTCAATTGAATTTAAAAATGTTCCATATTGCTTTACTAGTCCTTTCACTCAGTCATTAGTATCCAGATGAAAGATGTTTCACCATTTACTGAAAAATATTAGCTTTATAAATAAGATCAAAGCCACTAAAATCTTCAAAGTAAGGCTGAAGTAATTGAAATTTCTAATCTTCCAAAATTACATTTCCTCATTGTTTAAACCCTCCTTCAAAGAAACTTCATTTCAAATCATACTCTTTTTTGTTATGTCAACCATTGCAAAGTATATAAATTGAGCTTTCTGCACTCTTGAAACAGTCAATTTGATAAAATATCAGGCCAGTAGGACTTGGTTTACAAGTATTCGGTTTATGCATTCACATCCATAATTCTGGACTAGCCTGCTGCTCTATCAGGTCTCTCCTAATCTTTCAGTCACAGCTTTCAAGCAGGCTTCAAGAGAATCAATGTTCTTGTTCTACCACAGAAACAGGGGAAATGGAGCTGAAAAGGGAAAACACTTCATCACCTTACTGCAAGGTCAGATTAGCTGCGTGTAAGGCATTCCTGCCAGATGGGCATTTCATTTGGAATTTTCAGTGATGAAGAGCCCTTGCTGAGACAGAACTTCAGTTTAACCATCTTCATTATTAGAAAGCTTTTCCTTACTGGTCAATGCAATCCTTTCTTGCTCATCTATTATATCCATAGTGAACACATAGAAAAGACCTTTCTTTCCAGCTATTTTTTACGTGTTTGGCAACCATTTCCTCACACCTCCTGTTCCTCTTACTGGTCCAATACTCTGCTGTGTTGCTATGGGATGGAGAAAGATCTTTCTATCGTCTCTCTTTTCCTCTTTAACACATCAATCATAATTTTGTTCTGTCCTTATCTTAGCACATTCGTTTCCTTGTTTCTTTTTGTTTATTTCTCCCTAACATAACCTCCCAAGATTTACCACTACTAAACTGATTCATTTTAGGGATGATGGGAATCTCCATCTCCTTGCAGAAAAATCAGAATTTGCCTGGACAAAGCCCCAAGCACCTTGTCATCATGACAAAACCGTGCTCTGAGCAGCCACACGGACGAGATGACCTCCAGACGTCCCTTTCAGACTAAATTATTCCCTGATTAATATATGTAGCTCAGAAAATTTAGGATGAATGTCCAGATTAGCCTTTACAAAAATATCCGCTATTTCACATTAATTGCAAAGCAATGGATTTCATGTAATGACCTTTGCTTCTCCCTGTGACAGATGAATCATTATCTCCTACAAGAGAAAGGTGTGACATGTCACAAAACCTAGTGCTGTGGAACTTATTTTCTGAACAAGCATGCTCTGAGGTTTAATTGGGTGATGGAATTACTCCTCCCTTTTTCCTCCTTCAGATTTAGTCACAAAGTCTGTCCCTGATTACCTATTCTGATTGATTGCTGCTGGGTTTTTCCATTTCAGATTTTAAATAGATTTGCCTTCCTCCTCAGAGAGGCTGCTCTGCTCAAAGATGTTCAGCTTAAGTGTTCACATCTGCAGTGCTGGACTGGCCTCAGCATTAGCCAGCATGAGCCTTCCCCTCTCTGCTTTGTGCTTTCTAGAGACAGAGAACACAGCACAAATGACAGCTCTCACTCTCCTGGGTGACTGAGTCACTGGCTCAAATAAATGAAACTCCATTAATTATGGAAGAGTTAGCAATAAATAAATAAACTCTCATATGTGAAGATCTGCTTCGTTCATATTTAACCATAACCAATCGCTCCTTCAATACATGGAAGAATAGATGAACAAAATTTTGCTTTTCTATGGAAGTACTGGAGTTCAGTATTTTATTGCTGATCATATTTTAGTGGTGTCCAGAAAAATAGGATGCCTATTTATGTTAGAGCTCTTGTCCCTTACATTTACACAAAATTATCTCCCTTTTTGTCAACAAATTAGAAAACTCAGAATTTCAACACGTGATCCCCTTTTCCCATCTTTCATGGACATTTTAATCCAACAGAGGTAAGTGTTTTGCCAAAAAAAAAAAACAACAAAAAACCACCAACACAACCTGCATTTCTTTCCATATTCACTCAGCTGGGACTCAGTTGGAAAATTTGAGAGAAAGTCTTATACAATGTGCTTCACTTTTCCAAATAACTAGAACCTAGATTACATGGGAACAGGCACAGATGGGTCAGAATGTTATCTTTCTGCCAGCTCTGCTTCTGGAAAAATCACTGTCCTGAAGTATGAGCCACTAATTTCCAATTGCTAGGAAAAAATACAGGCCTGAGATGATTTCTATAGGTATGGCTGAATTAAGACAGTAACCTCACCAGATGGCCACTTATCAAAGATTCTAAAATGCCTGTGAATTGTCACCCTGCTTTGCTAAATGTACGACGCTGAGCTTTGCAAAACACTGTTCTTGACTACTAACTTTCTGCGTGCTATTCATTAATTTTCAGTTTTAAGAGCTGAACACCCATAGAGAAACTAATCTCCTGCTTACCTCCTGCTGCTGCTGCTCAATTTGAATTTAAAAAATCATTACATATCTCAAAGTACAATTATCTCCTTCATTGTCTTCCTCTCCCTGTGTGTACCAACAGATCGATACATTCATGTTTTGTTTGAGATTTTTCTTTTATGCAAGAAATAATGTAAGATAGTTCTTTCATTGTACTGATGTCTCAGGAGTGAGATGATTATCTCGTGCTGCTCAGTAGAGGACAGAGTTGTTTTGAAGACAGCTGCACCGGAGGTTCATTTATCCCAGATATTTTCTTCTCCTTATGAAGAGACTTTTTAAGCAGTCACAAGTATTTGAAAAAATTTCCCACTGAAAAAAATCTCATTGCTCTTTGCATGCAAGGTTCTGACCTCTCTTCCATTGAGAATATAACTGCGCTGGCTAGTCTTGTAGAGTGCAGCACTAATAGAACTTAAACACCTTCATATTTTGCAGCTGGTAAGAGTTTGAAAAATCCTGTACAGATCGTCTCCTACCAGAGCAAAACTGAGGAATAGTAAAGTTGTCAACACATTTAAAACCCCACGCAATGTCAAGACACATAGCCCCTTCTTTTCCTTGGTGGACAGAATCTGAAAAGAATAAGTTCCTATCAAGAGGGGAAGGATGGAAACAGATTATTAAAATGGTACTTCTCAGAGCTACTAGGTACATTCTACAGCAGAAACTTCAGAGAAGGTCATTTATTACTGATGTATTTTTAATAGAACAACTGTCTCTGTGGAAATCATTGATCATTGCAACTAATGACCAGGTTATTACACTGTTTAATTAATAATTATAACGAGTACACCAGCTAGCCACTTGGAAAAGAGAACTTCCTTGACCTTTAAAGGACTTTGATTTCATTTAGAAGTATCAATGTTAGAAGCTGGACGAAAGAAAATTTCCAGGCCCCGCAAAACTTTTAATGAAAATCTACTGGGAAACAAGGTATAAAATAATTGCAGAACCATTGTATATAAACTGTTATTACTGTTCCATGTAAGTGCAGACAGAGGAACTGGAACATCCCAATCCTTGCTCTTAATTGCATGCACATCTACAGCATGATGGTGTTCAGTCCCATCCACACAAACACCAACCCTTTCAGACCCACCTTGATCTATACCTACTGTGGCAGCTGTGGATCTGCCCACACCATTATGGACACAGCCTGAGGGTGACAAAGACCTACAAGTTCATACTGTCAGGGCTAACCCCTCTCATACCATGCATCTCAGCAAAACACTTAGCTTGAGACTCCTGTGGACATGAAGTAGCACCCCTGTGGTTTCCAGGAAGAATTACTTTCGTAGTATTAAGTTCAAAATGTATAAAAAAACTGAGTAAGCTCGGTCATAGCATGCAAGACCGATACTTTCATAGAATATTCATGTCTTGTTTTGAGCCTTGAAATAATCAATTTGCATATCCTCTTGAATGGGGCAAAGAATAAGTACATGTCACACTGACACTGAGTCAAATGAGAGAGCAAAACCAGGGGAACAGCAGGATGCCAACAACAACAAAAAGACCTGTTGGCATCAGTGCAAAACAACTTCACTGGAAAAAACATGGCTCAGATTTCTTACACGTTTATTGACTGCATTGCTAACTAGTGGGAAGAACTAATTGGTTAATATTCTCATAGAGTATAACAGCAAGGATTAGAAAAATGGAAAATTGAAAATGTTTTTCTAAATATATCTGAAACAAGGCAGAACAGAAGAAACTGGAGATAAAAGCTTTGAAGAACACAGAAGTCTGAAGCCCTATAAAGCAAAAAGGGTCTCTAGGCAACACAGCAAAACACTAGAGATCAAAGGAAATGTCACTTCGTACAAAAAAATGCAGAAAAACCCCTGTAATTCTGAGATAATCACAGGTGTGTTATGTAACCAGGAGAGAACAAACATCTCACAAAGACTATTTAGAGTGGCAATTGCTTTTGCACATGGTTCAAAACATGGACACAAAGAACATATTTAAGGGTGTCTATTCTAAATTATAATGGTCCTAACATAACCCTTTTTCATTATGTGTCATAATTTCCCAGCTACATTTTTTTCTGCTATATTCATATGGTACCTTGAATTCCCATGAGATATTTTAAGAGCCAAGTGGAAGAACCACACCAGGCGAGACCAGTGGGGCCTTCCCAAAAGGTGACAGTTCCCAGCCGGTCAGTTAAAAAATACACTTCATAGAGTTCTTCTAACAGGTACTCAAAAGTTAAAGTAAATTAAAAAATCTAGAGAACTGATGCCATACATAGCCTGGTAGCAAACATTTGTAGCTATGGAACTGACGTCTGTATCTGAGATTGACTCATCCTCCTCCTTTCTTCTCCCTACAAGTCTCCATGAGCTACCACCTCTACCCGTCCCCAAGCTGCTTCCACCATCAAAACCACGGCTTGATCCTACAGTAAAAAATATGCACAGGCAGGCCAAGGCCAGAGGGGAGCCCTAGAAAGAACAGCTAGTGATTCTTGCTATTTATGGCACTGTGAAAACTGCTCCTTCCATCCCCAGTAAAGCCAACGGGGAATACACATTTGTACTAGCAGGAGCCTGAGGAGCTTAGGATAGATCTTCTGCATTTGTCCCACTAGTTTCAAGATGCATGATGACATCCCTTGCAGGCTGCCATCCAAATCAGCTGCCTAGAAGAGTCCGCTTTCCCATAGAATGAAGTTTAGAGCACCTCCTTGTAGTTTTCCTCTCTCTTTATGGTACTTCATGCATTTAAAATGAACAGTGAAAACAGGGATGAAAAATACACGCCCTGGGAGAACTTTCGAGTTTCCCCAAATATTTCACTACTCTGATCTCTTTCCCCATCTCAGAATGGTTTGTCCATTTATATACTTGACGGCCATGTGCAGGGCAGGATGCATCTCTCTTACTATGACTATTAGGAAACAGTTTCTTTACAGAAAGGGTTGTTAAGCACTGAAATAGGCTCCCCAGGGAGGTGGTTGAGTCACCATCCCTGGATGTGTTTAAGAGCCATTTGAACATGGTGCTCAGGGACATGATTTAGCAGAGGGCTGTTAGTTAGGTTAGCATGGTTAGGTCATGGTTGGACTCGATGATTTTTAAGGTCTTTTCCAACCTGAGTGATTCTATAATTCTCTGACCATGCCCCCTTAATACTCAAGAGGGACCAAGAGAGAAGTCTTCCAACCGGAATCAGTATGAAAAGCATTAAATAGTGTGTGCGTGTATAATGTAACAAAACAAAAGTAAAAAGGAATTAAACGAGTCATAGGCTACCCCAAATGCAGCTTCCTTCTTCAGGGCAAAAAAAAATCTCAAGGGAAGTTTTTCAGTTGTTTAAGTGCATTATGAAGAGAGGAAGGGAAAAGGAATCAAATTAGGCACCCTTGCTGACAGATTTTGCCTTTGAATCATATATTTGAAATGTATCTCCTGCTCCCCTACTGTTCACAGTTTCTTAGGCACTAAATCTCCCTTTGTTTTTCCCCATTGCCCCAGTAGGAGTGTCAACCGGCACTGTCTTCCACTCTGTCTGATTTTTAATTGGGCTCATCTGCAGTGGCATACCTGTCATTTTGGCTTGGTTTCTTTAGCACAGAAACCAAGCATGAAGGGCTCTGCTGTGGTGAGCTTAACTCTCTCAGTGGAACAAAATAATGATGTCTTTTCCTACCCAGTAACTTACACCATGGTGGGATTTCTGCTAGTATAGAAACAGTGCAGAAAACCTGATCCTGCCCATAAGTAACTCTGACAATTCTGGAAAAGTAGTAAAGGCATTCAGAGACATTATAACCACAGCATTATCACATTTCACCTCTTCACATTGCACAGAGAGGACCTAGACAAAGAAGCCTTGGTGCTGCATTTGCAAAGTTCTTGCTCTGACAACCCAAGGATGCTCTGGCTAGAGCAGATGGTGCTGTGCTTGGCTTCAGTATGTCTTAGAAGATCCTAAGAGGGCAATTGCCCTTTAGAATAGCTTGCACAATAACGTCGGGACAGATACTTTCTCCCATTTTACAGCCAAGAGGTCCTGCGAGGCCGATGAAGAAGGGAAACAGTTCTTAGGAGCTCTTGTAATCACATACAGGGCAGGTCGGTAAAGAAGAGGAATCTAAATGAGCGCAACAGTGACACCCAGAGGGCAGAGACCAGCAAGTACGACATTACCAAACAGCAGTCAAAAAAAGAAAACTACTTGTGATGGTTTTCAAGCCCACTGGATGGCTTCTTATCTCTGACAGGTAGAGCTTTACCCATATATCTAACTCCCCGGGGGACACTTGTTAAAGGACTGCCATTGCTGCCTCTCCCCTCCCCCCACACACCCTTTCCCTGGACAAAAGGAGAT
This sequence comes from Coturnix japonica, assembly GCF_054131305.1. Taxonomy (NCBI): domain Eukaryota; kingdom Metazoa; phylum Chordata; class Aves; order Galliformes; family Phasianidae; genus Coturnix; species Coturnix japonica. The sequence continues at coordinate 37,741,761 of NC_140665.1, forward strand.
GCATCTTCCTACAACCAAAGAGTACAGGAGTTTACTTGAGACAACACTAAACAAACCAGACTACTCCTGAAGTAGCTTCATCTTGATGATGCGCATCAAGGGAACTGGAGCAGCACTATCAGTTCACGCAGACTTGTCACCTCTTCTCCCAGTGAACAATCCCCTAGTCATTTGTCTGTAGCACTGTGCACCTTGCAAGCTTCTTCTGCTATTTTGGCTGTCTGAAATAGTCTTTTAGTTTCTTCCCATTGCATGAGCGCTCTCTGCCTCTGAGTCTCTTAAGCTGTCCCCTCCAGCTCACCAACTTCTCTCTGTCACATCTCTTCTGAATCTCTGATTCTATGTACTTTAGAAAAGGCACACCACAAAGTTGTATCAAAGCAGGCTGCTGTTTTCTGCACCTCTCACCAGGAGCAGGTAACTAAAACTTGTTTGTGTATACAGAACATTAAGAAAGTGGAAATCTCAATCATCATGCACATAACGTGGTGTTTCTGCTGCTATGGGAACAGGTTGTTCAGACTCCTTCCACATACAGCACAATGAATTCTCTATGTGAGGTAGAAAGTGCAGTATGTGTTTAACGCTTGGATCAAACTTGAATGGTATTAGATCAGGTTGTACCTACTGCACACTGAAGCAGGTGTAAAGGTGCAGGTACAGTTCTGCTGCACACAAGTGCAAACAGACTGGGTTTCACTTGACTGTGGCTTAGCAGGGCTTCTATTTGTTCTGTCAGGAACAGAAATCCCAGAGGGGGAGACTGTTATCCTATTTACTAAATCACGATGATTCACATAGTATTCAGCTTCCATCAGATACAACAGCTCCTGGAGTTGAAACTAAATCTGTTTCCATCCTGCTGTGATTTCATTTCCTCATTGGTTTATCCAAACTCACACTTTTTGAGGCAAGATACCAGGACTGGATATTCATTTAATGTAGATACATTTGGAGAATATAGCTTAAAATACAAGGAGACTGTGGAGCCAAAAACCAACTCCATAGAGTTCAAGTCTGTATGAACTACTTTTGATTGTTCAGAAAGAAGTTCTTAGGTCTTTTAAGAAAATGCTATAACCTACCATGAAAACAACTTGAAAAATATCGTGAGAATACATATTTAAAATGTCTTTAAAAAAATATATATATATATTCTAAAACAAGGCTGATCAGATAGGGTCTTCCTGACAAGAGGAGCAAGCTGACAGCTGTAATTCAGAATTAGTAAAGGGCAAAGGTACAGCCACAACACACACATCAGACATTTGAAACACGCCTGATAGCTGCAATCCTGACCACTTTGCTGACAGTAACTAAACAGCTTGAAAAAGATGTGAGGACTGACACTAAGTGAGGGAACCATGTCTCCTTTAGGCTGACATGGATCAATAAACAACACCAAGGAGAGGCTCCTTCTCTCCCCAGAGCCCAGTGCACTAGAATGTCTTAGGTTGAAGGGGACTTGAAAGGTCATCTAGATCCAACCCCCTGCCATGGGCAGAGTTGCCAGCCACCAGACCAGGCTACCCAGAATCCCATCCAACCTCTCTTTGAATACTTTCAGAGATTCTACTCCCAGTCTTTTATCTGAGATTGCCTCGACTCAAGTGCAATACTTTGCATTTGACCTGGTTAAACTTCATTAGATTCTCTCAGACTCCAACTTTTCAAGCCTGTACAGGTCTCTCCGGATGGCATCCCTCCCCTCTGTTGTGTCAACTGGACTACTTAGCTTGGTGCCATCAGCAAGTGTTGAGGATACAATCAATCCCACTGAGTATGTCCTTGGTAAAGATATTGAAAGAGCACCAGTACCAAGCCAGACACCTGAGGAACACCACTCATGACTGACCTACACCTGGGCATAGAGCCATTGACAGCAACCCTGTGGCTACAGTCATCCAAGCAATTCTTTGTCTGCCTAATAACCCAGCCTTCAAATCCATCTCTCTTCAATTTAGTCATAAAGATGTGGTGCAGGACCATAAAGACCTTGCACAAGTCCAAGTAGATGACAACAACTGCCCTTTGTCCAATGATGGTGTCACTCCATCACGGAAGGCACCAGGTAGGTGAGGCATGATCTGCCCTCACCAGAGCTGTGTTGGCTGCGTCAGGTCACCTTCACATCTTGCATTTGCCTTAGCACCTCCTCCAGGAGGATCTGTTCTGTTCTCCAAAAATTCTCAGTGGATATATCACTGCTGCTGTACATCTCAGGTATATTCAAAGCACACTATCTGCTAATGTTTAGGAAGACCTCAAGGGCATTAAAAAGAACATGGCCAGCAGGTCAAGAGAGGTGATCCTTCCCCTCTACTCTACCCTGGTCACATGGTCTCAATCTGTAAATCCATCTCTTGATCACACAATTTAGAAAGCACGGTTTAATGTGACACACAACGCATTAGGATTTCTGCTGAGCAAGAAACAGGTAGCAGTGTAAAAGGATTACAGTGCAGTATGTGGGAGCTCTGTTCCAGCCACATTCCCTGAAATAGATATTTCTGTCTTAGTTTGAGATATTCATTCAGGCTCTCACTGTGTCTGAGGAATGTGGTTTCCCACGAGCCTTTTAAACAGCATCAAACTGCAAACCACAGGAACATGTTTTTTGAAACTGCTCTACAGCAAGTAGAACTAATTCCAGGAGGAGGCAGGTTAGCACTGATAACACACTTCTAAAATACATTTTGACAGCTCAAGTGACTTGATCTATTTTTCATGGCAAAACAGAAGCTTTAAAGCTGTCGCTGACCTCTGCTCACGGAGTTGACTCTTCATTACTCCTCAAAGACCACAGATCCTGCAGACTCCGCTGCTTCAGAGCTGGGACAGCCTTCCCAGTAAGGATTTATTGTGTTTGGATTCTGCCATGAAATTATTAGATTCAGAGCAAAAGGCTCCTAGGCTTCTCATGGCAGAGTTGAGATCAAGAAAGTCACAGGAGTGACTGCAGGTTCACCTCTCAACTGTGCCGCAAGACCTCCATGCCCCATCTCCAGTCTGGGAAGCTTAGAAGGTTTGAAGCCATTTATGTTTCTGAGGGCTTTCAAGTATCCCTCTGTGGTAAATGAGAGAGAAGACACACAACATCTCAACAAACCTGGCATTTTCTTTTCTGTCATCTCTGTCTATTCCAAAGAACAGTTGTCTGCAACTGCCCATGAAATTGACAGTTTTCTTTGGGTAACTCAGAAGCAGTTCATTTCTTCAGCCAACTCTTTCTTCCAGTTTTTAACTATTTTGCTTTGTTAACACTAATTCATAAAATAAAACTTTAGGAGTGCAACATCATTATTTTGGCATCTCTTCTTATGGAGAGGTTTTCTGAAAAGGACTTACTGCCACGGCTAATGAGCGGAAGAATTAGAGAGAAGGTTGGTTTATGGCCCAGAGATTGCCAAGTTACTTCCAAAAATCAGAAGCTATGAGTTTCAACAAACTCCCTGAAGGAAAACTGGATTTGACTGTGACTAATATGAAAGATCTGGGGTGAACTGGAAAAGCTGGAAAAACCACAGAGCAAAGTCAGTTGTTCTACTCTTTCTTATTGACCCTCAGAAAAGCTGATACAACAACTTAGCCAACAAATAAGAAGTCTTACCACATGCACTTGCTCCATCTGGCTTCATGAGAAACTCTTTATATGTGAGTTATGTTTAAAAAAAAAAAACAACAGAAAATAGAATTAAGCAAAATATAAAATATTGGGCGTAAGTAATGACAGCTGTAAAACATTCACACAGCTATGTGGGAACAAATGACTAAGAGTAAGACAAAACAGGAGCTGATGCTATTAGGGAGCAAAAGAAAACTGCAAGAAAGCTTAAGAATATTGCAAGATTGAGAAAGGAAGGAATTGTGTGCAGAAATGACTGAATTATTTCAAACCCTCTCTGCATCAGTCCTCATGAGAAAGTAGAATAGCAGCTATATATCTGCACGTCATATAGCATTGCACGTCTCCAGCTGGAGTTTGTTCTCTCCTATTACTCTGAGGTGCTGGGTGGCATTCACCCAGCAGTGGCCGTGAATACAACTACCATACATTGAAAGCAATCTCAAAGAGGTCTGGAAGAACTGGATGAGTTAATGGTACAGAGATAAAGCAAGAAAGGCACAGAACACTGGTCTCCAAACACAAAAAGAGATTTTATCTAGACAGATAGTGGTCAGTAAGTTATACTCCACATCTGCCACTGAATGGAAGATATTTAGAAGAAGTTATCTTAAAATATAAATTTGACAGACATTTGTCAGAGATGATGTAGGCAAAAGTAATGGCATCTCAAAGCAGCAGACCTCTCAGCATCCATTTTGGACACCCATTTCAATGATTTCAGTGATATTGATTATATCATTTTATCTGTACTCAATGTTTTGTTGGATTTCCCCACCCCCCACCCCCCCGACGCAAGCAACATCTAATAAAAACTAAAATCAGAGCTGCCCTTATCATTAGGTGCCAGCAGGGCTAAAAGTTCTCTGTATTTTAGTTTCCAAATGTTGAAGAAACAGACTTATGGTTGATAAGCGCAGCACAGTTGTTGCTTCTGCTAATGAGGGGGAAGAGAAAGGTCAGCATCAATACTGAGGGAAAATGCTCCATATGAAGTGCAAAGATAAAAGGAAATGCTGAAGGCAGAAACATGGACAACCAATGTTCCTTAGCAACCTGGAGTGGCAATCACTACAGAGACATACAGTAAAGTCACCAGGGAAAATATTACTGTTTCCCAGGAAGTCATGATATTGTCTATCCAGTCTTAATTGTTAATTGTTTTAACTCCTTCACAATAAACACATATTCAAACTTGAATTCCTTTAATAACTGAAGTATTTATAGACTCATGTTCTGCACATCATCTTCTGCAGTGACATATCAGTGATACAACTGCCCATGCATGAAAAAAGAGCCCAACGGGGATATATCCTAAATGCTTGAGGATGAAGTAGCAGACTGCCAAACCTAGCGCTGTTCGAAACTTTAATGGATCTACCAACCTGTAAACCTCATCTCTACCAGGGAAGATCACTGAGAAGATCCTAAACAAAATTAAATACAGAGTAGGTCAGCAGGACTGAACGACTCCCTCCATATATGCTGAAAATACATAGTGAGGGCATGGCATGTGAAGAGCAGGCTCTCCCACTTCATCCCCCAACGATACACTGTTTTTCTAGAGGTACAGTCAGATGAGGGCACAAGAGCTGGCTTTGTCCCACACAGACCTCTCTAAGCACCTTGTACTAGCAAGCCCACCATTATTTACTCTGCATATGAAGTCTGCATGAGCAGAGTACCCAACTCTGTGCCAAAACCTGCCGCATTACAGACAGATGAGCACTGACCTTTAATCCCATTCTACTGTGATCCTGAAGGAGACACCAATGATTCAAGCCAAGAGAGACAGATATTTGTGAGCTAAAGGTCAGAATACACAGGCATTTGTAGGTGGCCAGAAATCACTGCCTAGAAAGCATGTCTCAGCACTGATCTCTGTAGAGGTCTTGATACAGGCTTGCATTAGCTACTGACGCTGATCCACTATCAGGAGCATTGTAACACTTTAGATTTCAGAGGTAGGCATGACTTCTCTAAGTCTGGAAAAGAGCAGCACCATTCTGCAGTCGAGGCTGTCTTCTCCCAGAATTCCCCTAAGTGATTACAATGTAGAGAGATAGCTTAAATTGCTTTGTGTGGGTTTGGCAGATTACCATATCCCAAGACTGTAGAATTAATAAATTGTATTTTCAGCTTAATGCTGAAATAGATAACATGATTAATTGAACAAAGACACTTCACATCATGTTTGTGTTACCTGCCCCTTCTGCAAAGCAAGTAAGGCTGATTGAAGTTGTTATCCTTCTCATGGGGAAACTAGCAGGAACTGCTCTGAAAAGTCAGATATCAAGCATCACAAGTTCCACATGACAAATAAAGGAACAGGCCTTCTAAAGTTTTAGCTCCTCATTTACTTTGGAGTAAATAAATAACTCCAATATCTGCTGCCTCCATTACTCCTTCCTGACGAGTCATGCACTTTACCCACACTCTTCCACCTTGCTGCCAAAGAGAAACCTTACTGCTGCGTGTACAGTTACACAATTGTACAGTTATACAGTCAGTAGACAAACAGAGACTATACAGATGTTTTATACAAAAGATTATCATGATAGAAAGAAAACAGAAACACTCACCTATGTTGAAGGCTCGCAGAAAATACCACAGAAGAGCAATCTCCAGAGAAAGAGATCCTGTCTTAGTGATAGTCAGCCCTGAAATGAGATCTGGGAGAGGTGGAGCCAAGCTCCACTCCTTCCGGTAGCACAGCTGAATTACCTTCACCTGTGCTCCTGCAGCTGACTCACTGCTTGCCTCAGGTGGTTAATCAGAATCACAGAATCAATCAGACATTCAGGCTGTGATCAACAGTTTCCCATACACTGTGTCAGGCTCATTGCAAGTCAGGCACAAGCCGGGCTGCATGCAATGCTAAACCCACAGTCTCAACTAAAATGAGACAACAAAACATGCTACCACAGACACAGGGGTCTACAGAAGAGAAACCCAACTCCTGGATGCTGAGCTGTGTGCCTTATGACACTTAGTGCAGCAAAATAAGGTTGTCTCTCTCTGTGCAGCAGTATGGAGGCTCTTCTGCATTTAGATGCTGGCTATGAAAGACTGTAAATATATGAGATGAGACTGCTGACCAGATCTATCTTCCTTAGCATAGTCTTGTGCTTTTCCACTAAAGCACTGAAGTTCGTGTTGGGACACAACACACAGCTTTGTAATATTCAGACATCAAAGGCAACAGGGCCAGTTTTTCCACAAAGGTTCAGAACTTGAGAATTAAACTGAACAATTAAAAACCTTGTAATACCAGATAAAGAGGAGTTTTCAGGATCACCAGTAAGTTTAAATTAGGCCAGCATTTGTGATTTAAGTCATCCATCATCCAACAAAGCACCTCTGCAATTAAAACTCCCTAGGGGCCCTCAGTAAAGGGTAGGCCACAAAACTTGAGACTCTAGGAAAGTAAAGAAATATTTCCTTTTCCAGGATAGGACTGTATCTATGATGAGGACATCCACCAGAATATACAGTAAATCACATGACAAAGCTAGAAAAGGGTCCTTTTATCATGCCACTAGCACAAGACAAGTAATTCCCTTCAGATCTGGATCTTCCTACCTTAGCCTGCTTGCTCAACACAAAGGTATCTTGCTAGCGTTTCATACAACACCTTGCTCGGAAGGCACTTCCTAATTCTCAGTTTCATCCACAAACAAAGGCATCTGCAATTGTCAGGGACAGAGCTTGCATTTTTCCTCACTTACTCCTGTGTGCTGTTGTCCCATCATGACATGATGCTGTATGATACCTCATGGCTGTACCATGTACATGTACCATGGTCCTGTACCACTGAGGTACTGTTGCTCTGCACCAGGTATAGCCAGTACAGGAGCCAAACATGACACAGAAGCAACCACTGTTCTCTTGAGAATGCAAGTAATAAAAATCTGGTTAAAAACAATTCTTTGAGAGAGTCATATTTTTTTTTTTCTGTTGTACTTCCAATTGATTTTCAAAAGGTCACATTTGTCTGTAATGGCCAATAAACAGAGTCATTGCAGCGATCTAATATCAAAACTAACATTTTGGCAATGCTGTGGCATTAGCAGAAATTTAACTTCGCATTTTAGAGGTTCATACTAAAATACTTGTTCTTTTTTCCCCCCCACTGATACAGAGTGCTCCCTCAGAGTGCCCAGAAATGGTTTAATTCATTAATACCTTTGACATCACATCAGCACATATAACTAGCATGTAAATACTATTATAGTTATGTGCCTGTCAGAGAGAATGTTGCTTATAGGTACACTAAAAATAAATTTATATATAGTGTCTCTAATAAAAAGATGCAGTGCCCAGATATCTGACATTCAAGTAATCATGCGGAGACAGCAAGCTGAAATGACAAGGTAGTTTACAAATGCAAGAGCAGAAGTTGTCTTTGTCATGGAGGTTTATTTGGCCATAGTGATTTGAATATAGCAACTGTCAAGTTTTGCAGTTACGAGTACTGATATATGAAATAAAAAGTGATTTGTTCTGCTGCACCTGAAGTCAATTATAAAATGTGATGGCACAACTTAATTGGTCAGAGCCTTCAAGCTTGATGGAAACTTCTACTACAAGACAAAAGAGAAGTGTTAGTCAGAAAGGCTAGGAAAGCTGCAGCTCTGAGAAAAACATTCCTGAGATCTGAAAATGAAGGTTCTTTTCTGATGGAAACTCACAGGATATTTGCCATCACAGCCTACCAGCTGCAGATCTATGGAGCTCTGTGACCAAACACAGCCCAGGGCATCCCTAGGTCCTCATGAAGGCACAGCCACATCCTTGCTGTCAGTATTCAGAAACATGAGTGCTTTCCAAGGGGGTATAATTGATCACCTTTTACAGATGCACAACTTCCATCCACCCACTGCTCATTTTGTTTTATTGACTCTGTTCCGTGCCTCAAGCAGCTTCTAGGAAATGCATTTGCATGCAAGAAGTAGGCAGACAGGAATTCACTACTTAATGATGAAATTATCCCCAAATATTTGCATTTAGTTGCATCAAAAGATGCAAGTAATCAGTTATCACTTTTCAGACCCAAAATTATATACACTTACAGAATCCTATGGTATAAGTTAAGGAAGTGGCATCCAACAGACCTTCAAATCATTGGATCATTATTAATTCTCAGTTTTCAAGTCCATTTTACACTCTGTGTTTTTCTTTTTTTAATCTATATAGTATATAGATTAAATACTATAGCATATACTATATGCTATATACTGCAGCACAAGCATTCAATGCAATGGTAAATTTTGGATGCCTTCTTCACTGCAGCGCATACCAGCTCTCCATGTGGGGTCAACACAAATACCTGTGGGTAGGTTCACTGCCAGAAGACCTCTGATCTATTGTACAAACAATTCCTGCCCACTAACACAAGAAAGAGGGGAATACAGACAGCTCTCAAGAATTCTACAACCTCTGGAAAGAGCTAGGAAGAAAAATATATGTAAAATACCACCATTCTTGTATGACACTTCTAGAAAGTCTCACAGACAAACAGGAAATAATACTGCTGTTCAAAACATAATTTTTAAAACGAAGTTGCCTCTTATTGCAGCGTTTATCTGGGACCCACCTGCATCCCTCCAAAGACTGTTTGCACCAGCTCCTTGACATTATCAACTTGTACTATTTGCTGCCTCCCTAAATGTCAGCTGCCTAACCTTTTCAGGCTGTTCTTACACACAGGCTGCTTTCCCAAAACTCATTAAGTATCACAAAGACCTACAGTCCTGTGTAAATCTTACAATCAAGTCAAGCTGCAAAGGGAATACTAAAATGCTTGAACGGCATCAAGATTTGTGCACTTCTGATTTCTTCCATTAGTAGATCCATTCTCGTACCTGAGAGAAAAAGAATTGTGTAGGTTTTTGTTTTAATTTTCTTATAAGAATGACAGTACAACTTTACAACAGTAATTGATTGTTACAATACAACTAATGAACTGCTATTTAAAAGCTACCTTTCCTGCAAGTAGTGCACCAACTAATAGACACTTTCCACAGAAATAAGACCTGAAAATTTTTGGTGATCTTGTGTAATATTTAAACCTGCAGTACTTGGAGATGTTGTCCAAGCTGGCTACCCAAAGCCGCTACCCAAACCACAACCCAAAAGCTTATACATTGTACAGAACATGAGGACAAAAGGTGCCTTTTATGGATAAAACAGGAAGGCATCACAGCTTTTCAGCTGCTGGTAAAACAGCCCTTGGGAGGAATTTGGAATTGTTTCAAGTTGCAATCATTCAAAGATTTAAAAGAACAGGAACTCCTAGCTAGAGAGTTCAAAAAGCACAAAAGTACTTCAGCACAATTGACACAGAGCTAAAAGATCACATTCAAAATAAAATCCAGCAAGTTCAGTTGAGACAATGTCAGTCACCACTTGAACCACAGGAAAAAGTATTATAAGACTTCTGTGACATCATTAGGAGTAACCAGTATATGGATTATACCTGAAAATACCTGAAAGGCCATTTTTCAACAGAGGGCAAGCCCTAAAAGTTCCCCTCATTTCAGTACCAACAAGCCCATTTTAAAAAACAGATGTATTTATACCATCTTTTTAACAACAAACTTGCTCAGAGCTCAGAAAATGACAGTGGTTCTACAGTGTAGGTCTTCTTACAGGGCTGAAACAGATTTCTATCATTTGTCTAATTAGCCAAACCCTGGAGTTAGTTAAACACAGATATTTAAGTGTCAGTTTCTATGACTACAATCATTCTGTTCATTGTCTCTGAAGGACTGCCCAGAGGATTTTCTTTAATAGACACTAAGAAGGGAAAGTCATGATGGCACACTCTGTGATCTGATGGGTGCTAGAAGTACGCACTGCTATCAAGATTGGCGTGTTAGCCAAGTGCATTTGTGCTGTTGGCTCATGACCTGTCATTTACAAACTTTAGAGTGAACAGAAAGGGAGAAGAGTCAAGTGCTGAATCTAAAAATGGTGCTGTACATTGCATTCCTTCAACTTCTCTAAACCTGTGCTCTAGCCAGGACACAGAAGAAATGCTATCAGCCAACTGAAGACTCTACTTAAAAAGAACTTAAATTTCTGTGAGTTTGAGGAAATATCTGGAGGGGAAAGGTTTCCTTTAAGAATTAAAGAACTGTGAAGCGATGAATTTCTCTCTCTCCCAGTTTTGCTTTTATGCCTGCATCCGCAACAAGTGGGAGTTAGTTCCAAGTTGCCACGAGGATCGGTCTCTAGAGAAATGACTGAAGAATTTGCTTCCCTGAGGAAACCACTAGACTTCAAAGTCTGGTTTCACTCTTAAAGCAGACTGAGAAAAATCAAATACCTTGTAAAGATTACTAAGAAGAGGGGGAAAAAAATGTTACAAAGCTATGAAGAGGTTTTGAATCAAAACATTATCTCAAACAGCTACAGAAATTAAAATTTACACAAAAAACTTCTTTGCAATTGAGTTCTAATGTTGCAGCCAAAGCACCAGACACGCCTTAAAAGTATGGATGAGCTCTGAGCTGAAGCAGAATTCAACACTAAACACATCATTCTCCATGTAGCTGAGCTGGCGCATCTTGGGAGAAGCAAGAATCATGGCAAATGAATGAGATGTATCAAATGGAAAAGAGTTGGTTCAGGACATGACTGTTTCCAATTATACCTTTCTAGATGCTGCTCACAGAATACTCAAACTAAGGCTTAATGTAACTTTTATTACCAGCGCTGTACAACTGCTATGCAAGAAAGCCCACAGACTTTTGAATGGTTACTGAAGTCTGAAGAGGAAACTGAAAACATTGTGACGTTCTGGCAAAAATATCTGGATTTTGCATCATTTCTGATAGTAGAAATTTACAGAAGTCCTATTAAACCAGCTGCAGCCATTCTATAGATGGTTTAAAACAATTGAAAAATCTCACAAAACCCAAAATATTTGTGAAGATTTTAAAAGCAGTTGTATATCTTAGTTATCTTAAGATAACTGGGGGCAAAACTAAGTCCTGTAGGTCTTTCACACTGGAATAAAACATTCAGTTTTATTACAGAGATACAGAGATAACTGTTAAATATAACTGTTCTTTTTTTTTTTGTTTTTAAGCCCACTATGTTATTATAGTCAGGGTAGTACACAGTGCTAGTGCAGCATTTACATCTCTTCAGAATGCAGCCCCGTTATGCTTGAGACTTAATGCTTTCAGCTCTCGGGGCTGGTGTATCCATGTGCTCTGTGCATGTGAAGAGAGAAATGAAATTACAGGGAAAATTTTTTCTTCAAAGCTGTCCATGCAAAGAACAGTAGAGTTATCTTACTCAAAGGAGAACCCATGAGCCAAAAACCAACAAAAATTCTGTCTATAACACAAAGGCACCTAGTTTCCTAAAGTAACAGAAGAACGCAAAATAAAATCCATTCTAAAATCTTCAGTAACCTAGATGAGTATATTAATTAAAAGTTCAGCCATCACTGAAATTTCCCTATACTTAGGTATGAGATCGATGCTGTGAGAACAACCTACGCAATGGTTATACACTCCTAGTTTAAATTTCAGTCCTATTTCTCTTTGTTTGTATGACAATAATTGCCTTCACACCTATTTCCCAACAGTAGTTCCTGTTATTATCTTCTCTCTTTCCAAAAATGTATCTTTGAGAAGCTTAGATCACTGTTGGTCCCAGAGTGCAAGCACTAAATGTACAGCAATCTCCCAGACAAATTAATGACAAGTGATGGATGGCAAATTAACCCAGAGGAAGGCAAACTAGTACCCTGTGTTCTTTTTGTATCACCATTAAATAGAATTGGAGAGGCACTGTTTTCCTCTAGTGACAGGCTGCATCTCTGATGGGATAAACTTCAGTGTGCTAATTGGCAATAGGCTGAACGAAGCAAATTGCCTGGAGAGATTTGGACAGAAACCCTTAGTCACAGCTTTAATGACAGAACAAGAATTCCAATTTCATCTGAATTATTTGGGAGGTGGCTCTTCCTCCAGTTTCTGCTTTGCACTGCACAGGGAACACTTACTTCTAGATGGGCCTTACCACTCGAGGAGAAAAGGTGAAGTAGTGAAAAATCAGAAACTGGAGGGAGAACACTCTGCAACGCTGTTTAGCATCTCAGAAAATCCTTCTGTCTGGTAGAAGGGGAAAGAGGGAAACCACAGAACCATGAGGGGAAAAAAGGCTTCAGCACTCTGCTGAACATTACTTTAGTGCTGGCCACAATACCCAAAGCTACATCTCTCTCAACAGCTTATATATCTGATTTCCAGTACTACTGTTATCAGTCTTGAAAAGCACATTGTAAGTTGTTTTTAGGGAACACATCGTTTTACATCAGGCTGACCTTGGACAGGAAGACAACTTGTTTAGGAGAGTTTGCTACTGGTTCTAAGCATCAGGAAACACAACCTTTCACCCAAACACATCCAACGTGACCATTTTCTCAATAAACAAATGACCTCTTTTAAAAAAGCAGACAGGCCCAAGGCATAATTAGCAATTAAATCCCTATCCATTATCAACATACTCCAGGCGAGACTAGTTCAAGATGATGGCAAAACCAACCCCTTCTAACTGCCATTTTTACCTTGCTTATTATGTATTGCAGGAACATCATATGTACTGTTTTTTTTTTTTTTACTTTTGGTAGGATGAAACAGACAAATTGTGACAAACTGGAGTCTCTCTGGCTAATGCATAGCTGAAAGTTGATGGATTAGTTCCAACATTTATTAGCTCAGTACAAATTAGTACAACTGCTATATTTGATATAATTTTATGGATGTCTCCTGGCATCCCTGGGATGACAAGAGAATGGACTTCATCCTTTTTGATATAGTTATAGGTAAGAGCAGATATCATGATGTTTTAAACAGCATTCACTGATAAAGGCAAAAAATTAGACATGAAAAAAAAGAGACCAAGTTTTCTTATGTATTTCTTCTTTTTAGGGTTACAAAAGTCAAGTCAAAGAATTCAGCATACATCCCTCTTCACTTACAGTATCATCTGACTTTCCCTTTTAGCTACAATAAATATTTGTATACATCAAAATAGAAGAATCATGTAACAATCAGAAATATAACACAGTGGAACGGCAATATAGGAGGTGTAACAAGGAACTAGCACAAAAGGAAAGATGTTACAAAGGAAAAGTGCTAACCTGAAGATAAGGAAAACTCCACAAGGGAGGGATCTCCAACCAGAGATCCACCCCCAGCTGCAGCCAGCTCTGAAATGAGGTTTAAGAGAGGTGCAGCCAGGCCCCACACCTTCTGATCATACAGCTGAATTGCCTCCACCTGTGCTCCCAAGGCAGAACAGGTCCTTTCCCCAGGTGCTCAATCAGTGGTTCAGGCTGTGGCTCAACAGTTACCATTAAGCAAGGTCACTGACCTTGGGAAGAGCCAAGAGATTAATGCAACACAGTCAGAAACAGAAGAGGTGTGCACAAATCTTGTTTTTCCTCTGCTGCTTACAGGCCCAGCTTGTCATCTCTCGATTTCTCTGCTTTGTAAAAATTTGCATTTCAGAAAAGAAACCAGAGAGAAAGAATAGAGTCCACAGCAGTACCAGCTTAACTAAAACAATCTCTGAATATTCATTTTCCCTCCTCTTCACATAAAGATTGGTCCTGCTATCACAGTTGCGTGATGCGCATGCTGAGGACAGCTCCACTGAGCTCCAATTTCCAGTGAAAGAGCATCAATTGCATTTTTATGCTTGTTAGTGTAATTACAATTCAATATTTGCATTGCAGTAGTGCCTATGCAATCCTGCTGAGATTTGTTCTCAGCATACAAACACACTGACATGACCCCCCAAGAAAGGGCAGGTTGGTTGCCAGTCCCACCTTGCAGAAAGCACTAATGATTTAAAGGCTAAGTCTACATCAACATTATTGTCAAGACTTGTACAGCTGCCACTTGCATGAGGTCCTGAACTAGGAAACGTGAAATGAACAGAAACAAGAGCTTTAACATGTGTTCTTCTGTTGTACTTACGCACAGGCTCTTCAATTAGGTGCTGCAGCAACCAGCTGAAGTCAGCACAGAACACGTGTGGATCTAGGCCCAGTTCCCACTCTGGCAGACCAAAATGATGTCAATTTTGGCTCAAGTGCTCCATCTAACTCTGCACTCACAAGCAAGCCAATAACTGCTAATGCTTCATTCACTTGTTTTCTCCCACCCTGTGTCCTGCATACTCTCCAGAAAAAATAATCTTCATAATATTTTAGTTTATGGCATTTCTAAAGAGGCAAAACACCAAACTCACAAACAGTAACTGCTTCTAGTATAGGAAATAACCTACTCTTAGAAAGTAAAATAAGTAAATAAACTTACAATTTAATGAGATGTCCAGCTCAGAACTCCAGGATATTATCTGATACTTAGAATACAAATACCATATTCTGTATTCATTGTATTGCTGAAGACCTTTCAGAAGGTTTTCAAGTGATTAAAAAAAACTATGAACATGTTGAGCATTTGTGCATACTGACAATGAGTTCCAGGTACAAAAACATGGCTGTAAATACATAGCTGTACACATGCACACACACGCTCATAGCTTTTACACTCCAAAGACAGAATTCAAGCTCTGAGAACCTGAAGAAAGATAAAATAATAACAAGAGTCACATAAGACCTCAACAGGGGAATGCCTGAGTAGTAAATCCAACCACCCCCATATCTTCCACTAGGGTATATAAGAGACAAACTCATGGCTCAGTAAATCCCCCACATCCCTAGCTTTGGTAAAACATGCTAAAAAGCCTATAGACTTCTTGATGTCCACAGACCTAAGGACTTGTAGGGTGCTAGAAACAAGCAGCCCACATTTCAGCTATCAGGCTGACCACAACATACCCCAAATGTGCAGAGCAGCTCACTGTTAGCAGTAACAGCTCTGCGTCCCACCAATCCCTCCACAGGCCATTAAATTCAACCTTGTTTCAATTAGGCTAATTAATTACTACTTTGCAGCACCTTCCCTCAGCAGGACTCTGCTGCTGCAGAGGTTTTTTCACACTGTAGAGAAAGAAAATTTGCAGTGCAGAGATAATCAACAGTTTGCTTCAATGTTCATATTAACACTGAATAGCAATTGTAAAACAGACAAAAAAAATTACCCGTGCAGCAGCCGAATGTTTCTTGGGCAGCATGAAGCAAGAGTGCTCACAGTCTTAAGTCTTAGTGCTCTTGTCTTAGTGATAGGACTAGAGGGAATGGTTTCAAGCTATGGCAGGGGAGACTCAAGCTGGACATTAGGAAATATTATTTCTCAGAAAGGCAGTGAGGCACTGGAATGGACTGCCCAGGGAGGTGGTGGAGTCACTGACCATGGGGGTGTTCAAGGAACACCTTCCCCTGAAGGCACAGCACCCAGCCTCTGGGAGAAGCTGTGTCCCTCCCTCCCTGTTCAGTGTATGGTGTTTTGCCAAAGCATGCAGATAAAGCAGTGGTTTGTTGGCCTAATCTGGCTTGGAAACCTTTGCCTTACAGAAAAACATAGTGATTCTGGTAGCCAGGCAAAAAGCACAGTATTTTAAATCATGGTGTAGGAAAGGCATTTTAGAAGACAGCAACAAATACATTGCTGAATGGCTGTAAAGAAAGAGATCTTTCTAGAGAGATGTTTCCTGTCGTGCTGGGGCTGGAGAGGAGAGAAGAGGCAGCACAGGGTGTGACAAGCACCATGATTTTCCCACCAGCCACTTGAGCCTTTTATTTATTTGTGCTGAAAGAAAATCCCATGCCATAATTTTCTCACTTCCTCTGAGATGACTAAAGTGCATCTCTTCCAATGAGACGACAATCAGCTGCCCATCACAATGACAGTTACCTGCCCTTACTGTCCTTAAGCAAATTAATTCCATCAAGACCTAATGATTCTCAATTGTGAAAATGTACTATTAATACTATTAATATTGTGTGTCTGACAGGAAATACAAAGCAGCCACTAATACTATCACAAAGCAGCAAGCATTGATTTAATCTCAGCAAAGGTTCTTGTTAGAAACAAACAATAAAAACTGTGGCATTACCTTCTGTTTGTTTGACAAGCAAAGATCATTTCTCAGATTTCAGCTCTTCAGTGGGTCTTTGGGTAATGTCTGCTCCTCTTTCATACATATTTTGTGAGTCACATCTGTGAAGAAAGCCAGTCCATCTACACCTTCTCACACCGGCTGCCAGCAGCTCCCCAGGGTTCCCATTAAGGTCACTCCACAGGTTGGGGCTGCTCACAGGCAGAAAAACCCAGTGATGTTATCAGCTGGAAATGGAGGGAAGGGGATATATGCTCATCTAACTTATGACTCCATTTCAAAGTCCTCTGTCCCAGGGTACTGTGGAGACAAAAGCATTGCTGGGCTGAGATGAGAGAATGGCAGATTTCTGGTGGACAGAAATCTGGCTGTAGGTGGATTCAGACATGGTGATTACAAGTAGTGCTGGGGCAAACAGGGTAGGGTAATCCTCCTACTAGCAGTCATCTTGCCCTCTTACTGCTTTCTGGTAGCTGTGTAATTCTGTATTTTCCACATACTGGTGTTTCTTTCTGGTCTACCATTCTTGAGAAATGTTCTGTCTTTTTTTCTCCCTATATTTTCTCTGTGTCTTATCAGAGATAGGGAGTGAGAGAACACTCTGTAACTGCCCAGAAAGTGCTCCATCAGGCTTTGAACTTTGCTGTAACTAATTATCCAGTCCTAGCACTGAATTCTTACTGGAAGGTCTGCACTTAAAAGAAAAAAAAAACAAGAAAGAAAAAGGGAGGCCAGTTGGAGAAGATACACTACAATTCCTCTGCATCTTTTAACATCTATTGGTTCTGTGCATCTCAGTCTATTCATGGAGGATCTCAGTAGTGGCTGCAGGGGAGATGGTAATTCTGTCACTTAGAAATGCCACCATCTCCTCTGCTGCTTGGTATCATGCCACCAGAATTTCACAGCACAGGGTAGGTGAGAGATAACACCTGCTGGCTTGTCATAGACCAAAGCAATGCACCCTACCGAGTGCATTGCATCAAGAGTCCATCCCAGCGCAATTACTGAGGGTGAATGGCAAGGAAGGACAGAGCTGATAGCTCAGCTGGCTGCTGACATTGACACAGACAAGCAGAAAGCTGGAGCAAAGCTGTTTCACAGCAATTGAAAATGCTGTAATATACGTGCATTGCTCCACATTTCTTCCAAGCTCCATTTCCTAGCTGCTAATACACCATTTCTTATTATATACTTTTTTCCTTTTAACCTATCCTCCTGCTTTATACCCATCAAACAGGCACAATCAAAGACAGCTGACGGGAAAAACCTGATATCAGGAAGTTGGCCTTGACCCTCACTTCAACTAATTTTCTCAGACTTCCAACCTTCTGCCTGAACTGTGACAGGGGAAAGTAGCCAACTGTTTTTATTTCAGCACACTAAATTGCAAAGAAAACAGGATCTTCTCACAGCCATCTGTCCCCTCTGTGCCTGCAAGGGCCACTAAAACCTTCACCTGTCATTATTTTAAGTAAACGTTTAATATCTTTTCTCCCATGTGAGCGGGGAAATCTTGGCAGGAACAGTAATGCATAAAAGTAATTGGGCAGAGGTGACAAGTGGGAGTAGGGCTGCCAACCTAAGAGGCAGGTGCAAAACAAACCCAAAGCCTGGTCTCCTGGCCTAAAATCTGCCGCTAACAGTGATAAGGCAGAAGAGTGGCCAGAGCTCCCAGGGGACTGGGGTCTCCTCGTGTATTCTCCTGGTATTCTCCTACAGTGACCCCAAAGCAAACTGAAGGCTGTGGGCTTGCAGCTGTGCCCATGCACCCAAGGCCCTAACAGGCTGTGTGGAGGGGAGGCTGCAGGAAAGATGTGGTTCTCATCGGAGCCATGCTGACTCATCCCTGCTACAAGCTCAGTCCCCAGCTGGATCACAGAGCCAGTGCCAGCAGTACAATGACACCTGCAGAAACAGGCTTCAGAAACAGTCTCTTTCGAATGAAAGCAAGCTGCTGGAAGTTCAGTTACAGAAAAAAAAGAAAAAAAAAAAAGCCCTTTTGGTGTTATACAGTTCAGTATTTGTGACTAAAATAAGTCAGATGTGGCATATTCCATAATCACTTAACAGAGAGTCGTGGTGAGACCAGATGACTAAAGGGATCAGCCTGCCCACTGCAAGGGCTGTCAGGCTGTTGGCTCCTTTGGCACTGAATGAAAATACTAAATCACAAGAAAGAAACACCTGGAAAAAAGGACACTTAAAAACAGAATTACCAGTGAGGAAACAACTTCAGAAGACACTCCAGAAAGCAAATTGCAACCAATTGCAACAGAAACAGCAGGGAAGACATGGGAGCTTTAGTAGCTCCAGTATTTGGGAAAACATGGGAAGAAAATGGAGTCACTCACTGAGGAGCTCATTCCCAGCCTGAGGATGGTGGCCCCCAGGGAGTTCCTGGGCCAGAGTGAACCCAGGGGAGTGTGGAGACCAGCCAGGAGCTGGCAGCTCTCAGGAGGGATCTGGGAGCTGTGGCTGGCAGCAAGTTGAACACGAACCAGCAGCATGCCCTGGCAGCCCAAAGGGCCAACTATACCCTGGGGCACACCAGGACCAGAACTTCCAACATGTGAGGTGAGGGGTTGTCCCCTCTGCTTTGTGCAGTCTCACCCCCCAGTGCTGGGTGCAGTTTGGGTGCCACTATATAAGGGCATAAAGCTTTACAATGCAGGAGAAAGTAGATTAATTTACAGGTCTCTGTAATGGGACAGGACGGGCACGAGCATATCCATGCTATCAGGAGTATCCTTTGTCATGAAATCTGCAGCTTAAAACAAGCAAATAAAACAACAGTAGAAAAAAAGTAGCAATAGGTCACTTGCAGAAATATTTCAGACTCCAGTTCATTATTTTAAATAATTCCTTGATAGTTCTGGTACATTCCTCTCCATAAGGGGTGTCCAATATGCATTTCCTATATGCCATACTTTTACAGTCTGTCTACTTTGTGACTTAAAATCTGTTCCTGGTATTTCTTTCCTCACATGAAAGTATCACAAATTCCTGAATATAGGGCAAAACATCTATTGACAATATCTTTAGAGTACAAGAACAGATTAGAGTGAAAGGCTGCAGACAGCATTTAACAGGGCTCAAGTAGCAGAACAAAAATTCAAGAGAGAACATGAAGGTCATGGAAATAATAGGACTAGGAGAGAGGCTGAAAATGAGAGAACTCATGCAGAGGCATGCAGGCCTATAGTGAACTCATACATTCATATTGTCTTGTCATCCTGAGTTCATCTCCTTGTCCTTGTACCAAGAAAAGGAGCTGGAACATCCTTCTGAGAAGGGATTCCTCTGCTTTAAAAGCCTTAAAAGAAAGCTTCTATCCTGGCATGCTTTTACATCAAAGACAGATCATCTACAAAAACCTCAAAAGGCAACATAATGATCTGTATATGATGAACGCTGAGTCTTAGAGACAAATGCCTCCAGAACTGTAGCTGAAACAGAGTGCTGCTGCTCATAGGCACAATGGCATGTTCACAGAGATCCGTTCTGTTGAAAATTGACACTGGCAGTACTTCATATATGGAGAAGAGTTATGGCTTGAGGAACTGGCCTTTTTTCATCCATTATTGCGTGGCTCATCATCACTGTGTACACAGCAACAATAGCTGCTGATGGCAGACACGCTCTTGAGCACCAGATCAATCTGCTCTGGAGACGATGCAAAGAGCAGCAGAGGTGCGTGACTTCCATCTGTAAGAATCAGCGAGTCACAGAAACAACAGAGCACATTCACAAGAGTGAGAGTAAAAGATGAGATAGTTGCAGAAAGTCATTAAACTTTGCTCACTTGGGCGGCAGTGGAATTATATACCGAGCCTATATTACCAATTCAAATGACTACGGCTTTCTGTAATTGCTGGCTTGCTATTTATGGGTGAAAGAAAAGTGCTGCCAGTGGCACTACAGTCTGACCTGCTTGTTTCTGAGGACATGTGAAGGTCACAGTGGCACACGAAGCACAAAAGAAAACTCATGTAATGTCCTGTACTAGCCAGTACTTGGTTTTCTCTGTCAAAACACAGAGGAAGAACATAAGGTAGGCTAGGACTGTGATGTAACAGAAGAATCTGCATTCTCTTCTTCCTGGAAATGAGGATATGGAACAAGGGTCTATTTTCTTTAATATCTCATCACAGAACAAATCTACAAGACTTGCAGGAATCCTTAAAAAAGCGAGTTGCATCAATGATCAGGAGAGAGAAAAATACATCTCTGTGAGAGCAGGCAAGGACGTACAGAGTACTTGTGAGGCATAATAAGCACTGAAAAAGCAACCTGCATAGCTGAATGAGTTTTGCAACATGATAGAAACCTTCGATAATTTGCTGTTCATACAGATAGAACAGAACAGTTTTAAGAAGGCCTGGTAAAGAAAATAGGCTGTACACACAGTTGGCTCAAACTCATGCTCACTAAGTTCTCTGAAGTAAGTTGAGACTTCAAATAAGTCTCCTTTTTGAACCTTACCTACCAAGTCATATAGAAGTTGAAGTAAGCCCAAATATCCTGTGTGGAGCTTCAGCAAGATGACTACTTCCTCCTTCATGTGAAAACAGTGAAGGAAGCTCTTCCCATCAAGAAACATGTGAAATTAGGTCAGTTCTGCTATTTCCCTTTTTATATTTGGCCTTTGAAAGAAAAAATACATGGGTTTTAACATTCTTGGTCATATTTAAAAGCCCTTTACTACCCTTAAGACCAGTCCTGATTTTCTTTAAATCAGGAAGAATTTACAAGGCAGGTGGCAGAGTCATATTGGGTGAGAAATCCCATTCCTCTACACAAACCAATAATATATTACTTCTGTTCCTTGCAACATCATACTCGTTCCTACCTATTACCTGTCCATTTATCAAAAAATACCACCAATGTTAGCAAATCTTCCTGTAAACTCAAATCTCATATAAAGGGACAGAAACTGGAATGAGAACGGCATGCGTTGGTGACATCTAGTGGGCGCAAGAAGCTTAACAAGAAAAAAAATCAAGCCAGGTTATAAATAATTCAGCATGTGAAAACAATTTTTGACCCAGGCTCTATCTACATATTTTGCCTTCAGTCTTTTGAGCATAATTTCCACATTAGCGTGAGAGAAAATATCACACATTTGAACTCTAACCTAACATCTTAAAGTAACAAACTTCTCAAGATGCTAACCTATATATTGCAGAGAGCCATCTATTCTGTGCTTTCTCTCCTTTTTCAGACCAAGACAAGCTGACGAGGCCTCCCAATGACCTTGCAAAATTACAAGCAATCCACTATATCACAAATGACTGTACAGTTACAGGCTCTTAAGGGAAGAAAAATAGGGCACAACCCTGTCAAAGAGAATTGATTTGTCTCATAAAATTACAGTAGTTGTTAAGTATTACCACTTGCCAGCCTTAGAAATAGGTTCAACTGGGCTAAGCCCCCCCCCCCCCCCCAGCTGACAATTAGTAACTGTAAGCAATTAAGCTTACAGTTCCAACTGGATGGATGCTTGTTAAGTACATAAGTCACTCTGAAGGTAACATGTTCCATTCATTTCCATGCAGACAACAATAGATGCAAAGAACACAATAACCCTTTGATGGAGTAAATTCTCAGGTACAAAACACTATTTTTCAACATGGTCACCACCATTAGCTCTGCATTACTGATGTACAAGACTATCTATGCTATGCAAAGTGCACCAGTGGAGGTGTTTCACAGCTGCTATAATGGCACTGTAGCTAGGAAAATATCCACACAGTCCATCTTTCATCAGTCTGAACAGATGGAAATCAAAAGGCATCAAATCTGGACTGTTTAGTGGGTGTGGTGGAAAATTCCAGCCAAGGCTGGCAATGTGATGCATCTTCAAATTGGTGTAGGACCCGGTGTTACCATGTTGCAGGATAAAGTTAATTTCACTTCTCAGGACTGAAGTCCCATTTTCTTTTCACATCTACACAGCATTACCAAGACTGCCAGACTTCTAACCTTGACCATTAGTCTATTATTCCCAGAGCTCAATTGTGGGATTGGAGCTTTAAGGAAGCTAGGAAATCTTTATGCAAAGATTAAGGTTGCTTAAAGGCTGCTTAGGACTTTTTGGAGCTGCGAGGCTAATTCTGTAGCCATTTTATGGTTCTTCCATACATTCTTTTTTTTTTTTTTTTTTTTTTTTTTTTAATTCTGGAAGAAATATCTTTAATTCCCTAAGATAAAGCTTAAAAGTATTTTGAAACAGGACTTTTCACACCAATTCATCCCCAGAAGCACATATTCAACATGCATTTAGGGACTGATATCTTACACTTTAACAGATCTCAAGAGGATTAATTATTAGAATAGAGGCACACTGAAAAAAGTTTTAGAAGGGAATTAAATCAGCATAAGCAGAAAAATTGCTCCTCTCCTCCTGCTTATAGCCTCAGACTCATTATTCAAAACAAGGGTAGCAACATGATACCTCCACCGTACAACATAACACAGCTCTTCTCGTCACAGCACAAGGAATGAAGATGGACTCTGTGCTCTGTGCTTCCTGCATCCTTCTCACTTCAGAGTCAGGGTCCTGCAACCTCTGCAGCCAACCCCACCAAAAGATGATCTTTCAGCTCATGGTCTGTACTGTTAGGGCTCATGATGAGATCATCATTTCCTCATATGGGAACTGTATCTAGCGAGCCTTCATTTCTTAACCACTCAATCTGGCTGCAGTATACTTCTACTTTGTACAATCCCAGAAAAGAGACCCAGAATTAATGCTGCATAATTCCTCTTATATAGCTACCCTGCAAACTACTTTCATCTGTCTACAAATGCCAGCCAACAATTATGGCAAAGGGAGCCTTAAGGAAGCTCAGAAATAAATACTCCCAAGGAATCCTGTAGCAAGAAGGAAGAGACCCCGTTTAAGCCTTGAATAGCAAACTGAAAAAAACATTAAGGTAATTAGTTGTGTTATGCTTATACTGGACTACTAGCCTGCTTGCTTAATCATACTACTTGTAAAGGGAGAATAATTAATAATCCTGCCCCATATGCATCATCATGCAGATTACTGAAGTGTATTTCCTTAAATAGTTTTGACTCTACTACACCACTGTACTTATTTCTTAATAGATATCTCTGTCAGACTCTTTACCTTACAATTAAATGCTCAAATAGATAATTAACTGGAACATAAGGTTCCAAGTTCTACACTGAAGCTAATCTGCAAGACAATCCTTGCATTTCCAAGTGCAAAGAAAACCTTCACCCTCAGCTGATTTTTGCTGTTTCCAGCTTCATCGTTGTGGGCTTTAGATGGGTTTAGCAGTGTGCACATTACCACCACTGCTGGAGGAATGAGGATTCTAATTGGGTTTGATAAGTGAATAGGCCGAAGTTCAGTCTTCCACATAATCCACAAGGACAAGCAGGTGTCAAATATTTATAACTGGGCTGAAACTGGCTCCACTCTGCTGCTGTACCCACTACTGGTACAGCCAGAAGAAACAGAAGGAAGCTTTTAAAATGTGCTTGCAGCCTTGGGCGCCAAAAGACGACAGAGTTTTAAATAGCTATCATGAGCAAAAAAAATGGCTTAAGTTTTATTTTGGTATTTCAGTTCTCAGCTAAGGGAAGCAGATGTACCCTAATTTTGGGTAAGAAGAGCGTAAGCGGTTTTTACACACATTTAAGTTGTTCAAAAGACCTATTGTTTTCGGTCTTACTCAAAAGGACACAGCTGATCAGCAGAGTAAGAGTGCGATTAAAACTTATGAGATGTTGCTTTTACTGCCCTTGGAAACTAAATCTTGCTTTCCTCTTTAGTCTTCCATTAAAGTGCCATTGGGCAAACTCCCTCTGTGTTAGCTCGTTTTATGCCTATGAGTTTATAAGATACCACTTTTCGTTTACTGTTTCTCATCTATTCCTCATATGATGGATGATTCAACTTGCATCTGAATGTTAATTCTGGTAGATCTTACAATAACTAGTTTGCTTTTCAGTCAAAAGGAGCATACCAGGGTGAGCACATGAAGAACCACTAAATCTTGAGAATCTCTGTGTACAAACACAGCTGCAGTTCACAGCCACAGCAGTATCGAAAGCTGCATGGTCAGAAGTAAAGATAATAAAAGATTACTTTTAATCAGTAGACTTTGTAGAAAACATTTCCTCGGTAATTCTAGGTGGTTAACTTTAAGGGCAGAGAACCATACTTTTGGCTTTTTTAAAGAACTGACTCTTGAAATCATGCTGCGCTGTTGGGCAGTTTCCCTTCTATCAATTCCTTTAGAATGTGAAGCTGGAGGCTTTAAACCTCACATTCTTCCAATCTTACTGGCTTCTTGTATCTTACACTTCTAAAGCATGCAAATACTGTAACGGTGAATGTTGGTAGCAGCAAACTGTTTCTCCCACAAGCTCTGCAACAAACTATTGCACCATCTGTACTATATGGAGATGAGATTCACAGTATAGCTTTATGCACTCCATTTCTGTAGCCTGGTTATGAGCCAAGGGCTTTCTATACCATCAACAGAACCTCCAGAGGCTCATCCAGTTCTTCCTTCTTCTAATTCATAGTAGCTACTTTACTTGTTTAAAGTCAGATGACTAAATCTGTACTACAGAATGGCTTTTCTCCACCCTCATTTTTAAGTTCCACATTAATTTATCAAATCCCATCTCCAAGGTAATGACAGTTCCAAGACTGAAACACTGCTGTGAACAAGAGCATAGGAAACTCATCTCGACGCTTAGGCCAATAAGCTGTAACATCATTCTTCTCTAGGGAGGACTTACTTATTCCCTGCCTTCTTTTAAGTCTGTAGCAATTAGATAATGCAGCTTTTGCAAAAGTAATACTGAGCACCAGTAGTTGAATGAGAGTTCATTTATTCAGGCACACACATATAAAGACAAACCTAGTAACTTAAAGAATTTAGGGTAGGGGAACAACAAAAACACCATTGTAAGACACAGGAAATCAGTGCTAAATTTTAATAGTTTTGACCAATCACTGTAGTCTTGAATAACTCACTGAACTTTATGTGATTATTTCCCTACTTTGACAATTACTGGTTAAATCACTGTAGACAGTTTTTATTCAAAGTATTCCTTACCAAAGTTAAACTTTAACTTCTAGGAATCTGTGCTCTGAAAGGAAAAATACGTATAGCTGGCAGGGGTTTCAGTTCCCAGGCTAAGGATTAGTGCTACTGTGTGCATAAAGTTAAGGCAATAACCCTGCTGTGGCTCTTGCTTACCACTGAAAAAAGGTGAGTGCAACTCCTTGAGTGCTTTGCAGAATAGGATGAAATAATTACGTCCATTTACAGACCAGAGACAGTATAAAAGCTACAAAGTGAGTGAAGTGGCTTGCCCAAGATCAAATGCCAAGCCAGGTATGGAACTGCGGGTCAGACCTCCAGCTGTAGTTACAGCTCCCCTGTTGAAATCATTATGCTGAAAAACAGAGAAGTAAAGCCATTTTAGAAACTGCTTTTGAGTGTTTACACAATGAAAAATTAAGCACCAAAATGAGAAGACAGCATCTAAACATAAGCAGAAAATTTCAGAAGTCCAATCTATCTTCACAAATATTTTCATAGCATATATATATATATACACACACACATATATATTTGTACGTATATAAAACCACAAATGTGAACTGAGCTGGCTTCATTGTTTCAATGCAATTACATTGGCATGTTTTTGAATCCTCTCTTGAAAAAGCACTTAATGATTGTTCAAAGTGGCATGGGAGAGGTCACTGAATTGATAATATTTAAATACCGTGTTTTTAACTCTTCGGTATCACACACCTCTAGGGTTTTTGAGCCTATGTTGTAAAGCTGTTAGGCAAGGACTCCTCCTAGAATGCTGATCTAGTGAGAAGGAAAAATAAGTACCTAATTAACAGGGCTGGATGAACGTAATTTTGAAGCTGATCTGATTAAAGCAGACATTTCTGAGAATCACTGAAAAGACTGTAGAATGAGCAGATGGTGAGGAGTTTTTGTTTTTTAACCCTCCCCTCTCCTTCCATCCCCTCTATTTTTAATGGAACTTGCCAGCTCACTTTCAGTGTTCCCTCAAGTATTTGAAAAACAAACAGAAAAACACCCAACCAGGATGGCATGCAAGCACCTCATAGACAGAAAGTATTGACAAGACTTGACAAATTAACCTAATTTCTTTTTGTGGCAGGGTAACAAGCCATCTGGCAATGGGAGAAGTAGCAGATGTATTCTGATCATGACAAGGTTTTTGATGCTCTCACAGATGATGAAAGGGAAGATCTCAGCTGGAGATCTTTGGGCAATGTGTTTCTTCCATCCCCAACTGTGAATGCAGTAGAGTGCCCAGTGATGGATCCAATTTCTAGAATGTTATTCAGGAGGAAACACAGAAGGAATTGCAGGGCTTATCCTACCAAAGAAAAGGCTGAGATGGAATATTGTATACTTGTTTGGACATGTGGGAGACCACGCTTTTAAAATCCATAGAACACTTAAAAGATTAACAAACATCTTAGTGCTGCTTCCTACCACAGCAATAGCTATTGGATGAAGGCTGACTGACCTACAGAATCCTAAGAAGTCCTGAACCAAATTCCTCGGCATACTTCTAGAAAGGGACTTCAGAGAAACAGGTAAATCTAGTATTACCGAGATTGATCTCCTATTAGGAAAACAAAAAAACAAGAGATTTGAGCCAAGAGTGCTAAATTGCCTACCTCTGCTAGAGAAGAGGGCAAGGAGAGAAACCATTTTGCTGTCCTGTGCTTGGCAGCTACATCAGTACCAACATCCTGAACAACATCCGAAGATGTCCTGCAGACATCTTTTGACATCGCTCACAGTATGAAATAAGGGTACACCTATTTCACAACTGCAAAAGGAAGAAGGTGATACATAACCAGTCTCTACACAATAAACAAGTTTGTCCTATATGCACTTCTTGTTATCTTGTTATCACTATCTTGTTATACACTATGGAGAACGAATACCTTCCAGTTTTGATCCTCTGATCACATGCAAAAGATGCATACTCATTACTCTAAGCCAATCAAGAAGGCACCTGAGCACTGGATTCTCTTTGGGTGAATATTCTACCCTTCAAAATAGCCTGTAAGTGATAATGCAGCACTATCAAAAGCCCTAAACTCAAAACAGCTTAAAATCTCTTGACAATATATGTGACTTATCTGGACTACTGACAGACAGATCTCAATTTTGATCCACCTGCTTCTTAGCACAACTGCCTCTTCATTAGGAATGGGAAAGAATTGCTCAAGTCCTACAAATCTGGACAGCATTTATCAGGCAAAATGCTCAGTGGTCCCAAGCATCCAGTTCTGACTCTGTTTTACAAGACAAACAAACATAGGCTTACCAGAGCAAATCCAGTATAGGGCCAGGAAGATTTCTGAGACTTGATCACTTCTTCCATGAGGAAAGGCTTAGAGGGCTGGGTGTGTCCAGCCTGGAGGAGGCTCCACCGTGACCACAAGAAAACATTTCTACAGCGAAGGCAATCAAACATTGGCACAGAACATTCAAGGAGGTTGTGAAGTCTCCATCTGTAGAACTGTTTAGAACTTGAATGCATACGATCATCTGCAAAATGCTCTAGTTAAACCTGCTTTAACAGTAGGGGGTGGACTACATTATCTCTAAGGTCTCTTCCAACCTAAACAATTCTGTGAATATGCGAAATAAAGTAAATCCATCCTACTTGCAAAGCTCTGTGCATTTGTTCTCTGGCTTATTAGAACAAAACATTTTTTAAGGCACTGCTCAGGGCCCTGCAACACAGTGGTCACAGCCCCAGGATGCTGGCATTCAAGAAGCATTTGGACAACACTCAGATACAAGGTTTAGATTTTGGGTAGCTGTGTGTGGAGCGAGGAGTTGGGCTCAATGATCTTCGAGCATCCACCAAACTCAGGATATTCTGAAATTGTATGAAATGAGCTATTCTATCAATTTACTGGGTTTCTAACAATTACTGAGATGGCTAACTTGAATTCGGTTTGCTCATTTTCACTTACAACCAGAAAGAAATCTCTTACATTCCTGCAAGGACATTCTGGCCTTAACTTAAAATATTTAATGCTGCAAAACCTTAAGTATCTTACACGTGCATCAAAAAACGTACCAGAGAGTCTCATGCTGCATGTACTGTAGTAACCTGATTGGTCATATTAAAAAGGGAGGTGGCTAATGAGCGATGGGATCTTTTCCATTGTCATACTGCTGTCTGCAGATCATTATAACACTGTCTACAGTTTAAACTGCCTGTGCAGCTTGGGTTATAAATACTCACATCTGATACTCACTGGCTATATGAATGTATGTTACCTTACTAGCCTCACTGAAATCTTCATTATGTTGTTGCTGTGCAGTTACTTCCTCTCCTCCCTACTCAAAGGTGGGCTAACAAGCCCATGATGGAACATGGGAAATGGAAAAGGAAAGTTCACATAAGGTCACTGAAAATATTACAAGAAAAATCACTGCTCCATTTGTCTTAACAACAACCACACAAATAAATCCTTACCTGTATTTCTGATGTTCAATCAGGTGCAAACTCCATTTACAGAATTAATTACTATTAATTACTTACTACTACCAACTCAATTATACACAAGCTACCATTATAACAGCCCCAAAATATATACGCTCACAGAAAAGAAAGAAAAACCTCACGCTATACATTTCTGCCCACATCAACTACTAGGAACAACAATAACATTCACCTGCTGAGTTGGATAATTAATCTTAAGTTAACAATTGCGCTCTAATGTTCCAAGAACAGGTTGGCAATAGTCCACAGTTCCTGGCTATTCCCTTGAGAACTCATTTGTAAAAGTTAAGATACCATTAATATATCTTTTGCAAGAAAATGCAGGTCACTTTGCAGTACAGTAGCTACAAAACATTTCTTTATTTTTTAAATAAAAACATTTAAATCATCAGGTTTTGTAAAACAGCACGTCAAGTGTTTATCTTAATCCTTGTAGTGTGAGCACCTTCAGTTTTATGCTAAAACAATCAACATAATTTATTATTTGGTCAGACTATTCACCTACATTGAAATAAATATAACTTCAAACAAGACAGATTACTTAAAGCATACCAGATAGCTCTAACTTCATAAAAAGCTTTTCTGGTGACAGGTGAAACAGAGACTGCAAAACTATGACTGCAGTATTTTTCTTTTTCTCTTTTATAATTTCAGTGAAGACTGGCCTATGAAACTACTAAAAACAATAAAGTTCTATAGACTAAAGCTTAGAAAGACTGCATCACAAAAGAAAAACAATTCAGACAGCTTACCTAAGCTCTCTCAGAATGAGAGGTGGAATACATACTTCTAAATTAATTATAATACACTGGGCTGATCATAATATGACCTGTTCTCATGCAAAATTATCCACTGAACAGAAATAGAAATCTTGCTTTAACAGTGAGATAAACCACTGATAGGTGAAAACAATAAAGCCCACAAAGAGCATTTTAAGCTGACAAAACGAATGGTGCAAAATTCCACAAGTGATATAAACCTTTAAAGTACAGAAGAGAAGTTTATAAGTCAGAATTAGTTCAGCACCTGAGATTTTCCTTTAGAAAGCAAAACAGAGACACTTTCTTTAGAAACATGTAATACAATCAACTCCTTTGCTCTCAGTGTTGCATCAGAGTAACTGATTGGAGTTGAAATACACATAATGTTCTAGATTTCTAATTATGCCCTGAAGATAAATGGACTAACAAAACAGATTCAAGATTTGATCCATATGTATTACACAACTGCTTTGCAAAAACATTTTTTCTTTTTATCAAAAGTGGGATAGATTTCATCTACTGAAGCGTACTGATGAAACTGAATTTAAGGAAAAGTCTAAGAACAGCATGCAACTTGAATAATATTGATAAGGAAATAAGATTACTGAAATAACAGTGGTGGAACAAAATGCAATAATCTGCTATGCAGGCATGTAGTTTTACAGACAACTAATTTATTTGTCTTCACTTTTGATTAAAATGCTACCTAAAGGAAATTCTTTTCTACTTTCACTTTGGTAGATGGGAAGTGATATTTATGTGTTCTGCTCCACGTGATTTCAGTTTCATGATTTTGTATGTGTAGTTACCTATCATTCTCAACATAACCAACCTACCGCACATACCAGCCTTAGAATAGAAACTTTCCTTTTTTAATCTCCTGGCTTTGAAGCTTTTAAGTAAATGTGTATTCTATTTAACACTTGAACTCCCAGACCCCAGAACAAATAACAAAAGCCTCAGCAAAGTACTGCTCTGAGAAGTACATGGTAGTTCTGTTCTAATGTGTTCTAAGTTTAGTTATGACGAATATTTATCAAAAGATATGCAAATGAAGATTTCAAATAGTGGAATATAATTTAATTCTAGAAATGCTTTCATCAAATAAAAGAGACTGTACACTTGGTTTTACTTAAGCACTTAGTGAAACTGTAAACGAACAGTTAAGGCTTTTTATTTGTTAATTGAGGCTAAGCCTCCCACCTCAATTAACTATATGGAATTTTATGAAACTTTTATATCTCTGAAAAACAGGCAAGCACATCTCTTTGCCCTTTGATTTCTATGTGGACAACCAGAAGGAACTTTGGGAAGAAAAGCTTCAGAGATTATAATGAAAACGTCAACGCTAGGTTTTTGCCGCCCTAAGATTTGAGTGCAGTAAAATGCACTGTTTAATCACCTGAACTCCAAAAATCAGTCATTCTTAATCCCATCAATTTTTTTCCAAAACAAAGTGCAGCAGAGTTTAAAAAAAAATAAAGAGGGGCTGGAGGGCACAATCCTCTCCATCATAAAAAAGAAAAAAAAAGAAGTTTAAAAAAAAATCCCAAGCCAAGAATATATTCTTTTCAGTGCAAACACTGCAGTCTTCAAAACGTTAAGAGTACAAATATTTACGTTCCAGTGTATCCTTACCTACAA
The DNA here is from genome assembly GCF_054131305.1 of Coturnix japonica. Classification (NCBI taxonomy): domain Eukaryota; kingdom Metazoa; phylum Chordata; class Aves; order Galliformes; family Phasianidae; genus Coturnix; species Coturnix japonica. The sequence goes on from NC_140665.1 coordinate 37,773,417, forward strand.
GGAATGTTGTTTCACATTAGAAAGCATGTCAAATACCTTTAATCCAATCAAAATATTTAAGTTTACTCTCTCAAATCAATATAGTGGCTGAAAACCCAAGTGTTTACATAAGCAGTAAAACTTTCTGAAGAAATGAATGCACACAGTTGAAACTTCTCTCAAAAACCAAGGGCAAACACTGCAAATGCAGCTGCTGGTCCTTAACCAACTCCAGTATAAACGTGCTGAAAAGTAACCAGCCATTAATGGGGAGTGAACAGTTCTCTATACTGGCATCTTAAACCCTTGAACACTTTTATAATTCTAAAGGGCATATAGAAGCTAGTTGCAGATAACTCCTTCTTATACTGAATTTTTCTCAACTGAAGATAACGTTACCATATGTCCTTCAGTTTTTCAGTGTGCAAAGTTAAATTTCCAGGAAGAAAATTCAAATGTATAGAAAATAAATGTAACACTGCAGAGGGAGATGGGTTTGTTATTTTAATCATTCAAAATATGTTCAGCAACTTTGTTAAGAAGTATTGTGCTTCTAGGATTACTAGTTGGGATTCTATTTGAAAAAGGCACCTATCAGACTTCCTTAATTAGCTGCCCGTTTTGATAATTTTGGTACTATTTGTTACAGTACATTAAAAAAAAAACAAACAGCAGCATAAAGCATTAAGTTGACAGGAATTTTATATTTGTTCTCCTTTGAAATGAAGATATTTAAAATGAAAGGCACTCAAGACAAAAACTCTCTCTCCAGTTCATATATAGATGGCCGGCATGTTTTGCTCTTCATTCGACATAAAGGCACAGTACAGTCTCTATTTTGACCTTCCACATCAATATCAAGTAATGAGGGCATGTGGCAGTTAGTTCTTTCCTCAGTGTCTGGCAAAAGGTGAACATCTGAATCTCTATTGCCCTCTAAACATTTGGAGTCTTTAGAATTTGGTTTCATAATATGTGGAAGAATCTGCCATGAATCAATTTTACTTCTAACAGAAGAGGGTCGAGGCCTTGATATAATATTCATAGCTCTTTGTTTTTCAGTTGAAACACCACAGTGGTTGCTGCTTCTTTGAAGAGATGGAGAATGTAGAGTTCCAGGCAACTTGGAGACATCATCAACAAACCCATTAGCTGACGGAATGAAAAGGTCAGACAAACACACAAATAAGAGAAGTGCGAGAAGAGAACCACAAGCATTAATGATTTCTTTTTTTCTTAGAAAGAAATGAAGACTTTCATTTACGTATTATGGGGAACTTCCTAAAGAAGGACCAGCAGTGCTCAAAGAAATCTCTCTTTTATACTTTCTGTTAGAGACTATAACAATTTCTATTTCATTATTAGAAACAAGAAAGCATTAATCATCTAGTTCTTGGATGAATATTAACAGTGGAATACAGCCATCAATATTTGTCAGGTTATTATGAATAATTACATATGCACAGAATTCCATAAAGGATACTACATTTAAAGCACTACAGAACACCAGTACTGCAGTTTAGAACTCCTGTTCTTTTCAAAAATGTATTAACCATGAAAAAATCCACTTAGACCTTAACCAAATCTAAAGTCATTTTTAGCTTCAATTTTTTAATCAGCAGCTTAGCCCAAAGATTTGCTGAGTATGTGACAACTCCTAGGTTAAACAAGCAAATCAAATCATATTAGATTCTCTCTTCTTGAACTTAAAAATATTCTGTATTATAATGATGCTAATTCCCTCACATATGCAGACTGTGAAACAAGTGTAGATTTTTGTCAGCGTTATGGAGTCCACACACAAAAAGCATGTTACTGCTGACAAAAAAGCTACTGAAATCTGTTTCTGCAATACCTGAGGAAATAACTGTTCCACTTGAATCTTAATAATACCTTCCCTTTAACAGGATACTACTCCACATGCAGATAGCTCAGGGTTTGGACACTTAAAACTTAATTACATGCATTTATGAATGCTGAGCTGCATTGAACATATAACAAAGACCTAGCAAATCATTAGCGAATGGTTAGTTTCCCTACATTTTCTATTTCTGAAGTTAACAATCCCCCCACATTTTAAGTTCTCAGTCACCTACCTGTGGTGTGAAAATTGTTCCCATCCGATAAGGTTCGTCTATGACCCAACACACTTAACTTTGTTGAGGAAGCATTTGGAACTTTTTGAGACTCTTGTAGATTAAAAGGCTGATTTTTTAATCGTGCAGAAACTGTATTAGGAGCCATCTGTATTCTCTGCTCTCTTTTATTGTCGTATGTTTCTGATAAAAAGTCATCATTAGAATTATGTGGATCACAATCACTAAGCACACTGCTTACAAAGGCATCTTCACCGTCAGACTGAAGTAGGCATTTTGTGGAAATGGAGGGCATAGAGAGAAGATTCACAGTACTTGCAGCTGGATTTAAGGATGGAATACCTGTTTCCTCTTTTTTGGACTGCAGTCTTGTAGGGCTAGCACTCCTGCGAAATTTTGAAGCACGCTGAAATATTCCATCACGTTTCTTCTTTTCATCTTTAGGCAAGAGTTCATCTGGACCTTGTGATTTGTTCAGCTCTCTAATATCCAAGCCCAGAGCAACAGATGCAAGGAGGACTGCACATCCATAAAGAACTGAATCAGTCTTCTTTTTCTGCAGTGTTCTGCTCAGACTGTTTGTAGGTGTCATTTGAGGAGTACTATTTGTAGAACTGGCAGAGGTTCCTTCTTCAAAGCTCTCATGTTCTACTGTATTCTCTCCTTGATCATCCTTCCAAAGAGGTAGGTTAATATAGGCCTGACTTGGCAACTTAATTGACTTTGGTCTTTTACTGTCCACACCTTCAGGGAGAAGTCTCTTATCAGTACACACATCTTAAAAAAAAAGTACAACATACCACAGAATTACAATTCAACTATTACACGTATATCTGCATATGTATACCAGGATTTCCTCTTACTTACTGTTATTAATAATTTTGAGATTTAGAGTAGGTTCCCCTTACATGTAGTCAGAAGATTGGAGAAACTTGCATTTTAAGTTTCAGAAACTTAAATTCTAAGCCCAAACATTTTCAGGTTTCCTATTTAATCTTTAGAACATATGAAGTACAGTTTCACTACAGATGTCATACATTGCATAACTCAAAAGCAAACTATCGCGGAAGAAGCTTGCAAATTAAGCTTCCTTAGCGCATAAGATTAATTTTTAGAAAGGAAAATATATCTTCCAACGCTCAGCAGAATACTGTTTCTGCACACTTTTGGTAGTGCTTTTTAGACCACATGAAAAATATTCCCATGTATGCTTTACAGTTAAGTGATTTAATAAACACAAAGTGAAAGAGAAGATCTGGAACAGATTCTTTACAACACTTTCAATTAAGCTGTGTTCCAAAATCAAATGAACTGCTAGAATTTTTCCAATTGTAACTGAAGTAAGGAGGAAATGTGGTATTTCGAACCCATGACAAAGAAAATGGATCGTGCTTATAGATCACATTATTTATTCTATCACAAACTGCTGAGCAGTGTAGAAGAAACATGGAAATATTTGAAATGCAAATATGTAAATTTGTTTAATCTTCTCTGCATGTGGGGGTTTCGCACATGCTCATAAACCTATAAGAATTGCTCTCTGCTTAGTCTGTGGGTTTTGTTAATAATCCTACCAGCATACATGACTTTTTTTCCACTCAGATAAAACAACCAATCTCCTTACTAGCAGCTTACTATTTCCTCTTCCAGTTGACATAAGTCTATAGCTACTGGGCTACAAGTTATACAAGTTATACCTCTGTTGTTTCTCTGTTCTTGTTTTGTTTTTCCTGATAGCAATATTTTCTCAGTTCCCTGTCATACAGAAAGCAGATGCTAATGTGAAAATTATAATGAATACTGCATAGCTACAGCACATTGTAGGAATGGACATAAAATGCAATATCTTGTTAGCTGTATTTCAAGGTAATATTATATTCCTTTCTTTTCCTTGTGGTTTCCTGTAAATCCCAAAATGTCTCCTAAACAACTCATCTACTTTTTTTTTTCCCCCCCCAGAATATTTAAAGAATAAATATTACTAAAAACAAACAAACAAACAAACAAAAAAACCAAAAAACCAAAAACCCAAAAAGCAGGAAACTAAGACTTGGAAAAATATGAAGACTTACAGGTTTTAACTACAGTTTCAAACTGAATACACAGAGGTCACTAACAATAGAAGTCATTAATGATTATTTAAATGTCGATGTATTTGTTTACAGAAGAATCTAAACAGTGGTGACCACAGACCTAACATACAGATCAGCCTGACAACTCAAAAACGTGGAAAAAGTCTGCATGATATGGCAGACCTCATACAATGTCTGTTTGTTAGCTGCTAGGAAGAGAAAGTTAAAGATTATACCACTTAGTGTTATAAATCTTTTTTCCTTTTCTTTTTCTTATTCTTTTGCATTGAAATTCTGTCTGTAGCATTAGAACTCTTAATAACATGCACATTATTTGTGGAATTCAGTGTGCTTTATAACACTGGGACAGATTTAATGCCATCATGTAGTAACTTTTACTTTTTCAAACATAGCTCTTACCTTGGTCCACAAACAACGAAGCTAAAGGAACACCCTTCTGATTTTTCATTACAAGTGTTGACCAAGGGTTGCTGCCATCTGAAAGGGGTCTTATCCTGAAACAATGATAGGCACTTTGGTATTTCAGATGATACTGAGCTTATATACACTTAGAAAGGTACTGCATTTTCTTTTCAAACTGTAACAGTGAGTATATAACTTGAAAACAGAAAAGCTTCTCAAAGGAAAAAGAAAAAAAAAAAAGCATGTAAGAAATAGCAGAGTCTTAAGACTATAAATTGATACATAGCTTAGGATCAGGAGTTTATACTGACAAGAAAGTTTCAGAATAAAAAAGTCAATGAAAAATGGACCTTGACTCTCTACTGAAGAACAAGCCAGTGAAAAACTGGACAACAGACACACTCTCCAAGAAGTGACACGAATATCACAAATTGCAATCACAAACAGTAATTTTCAAAGAAACAAAAATAGCAAAGTCAGTTTCAATAAGACTGTCTGGATCCACTTTGCTTATGAACCAGGCAAATGAATGGATGTCTTCACACACAGACAAAAAAAAAGGACACACTTTAGTAATTCTATGAAGGAAGAGGATCTCTTTCATCAGAAAACAGTCAACCTCCAGTTTTTACCAATCAGAAAAGAAATCTGAAAGTAAATGACTTTCAGAACTCTTTTAACCTGTGCTTGTTACTGTGAATGGTGATGCTATAGTGTGCACCGCGCTTCATATATGCAGTCAGTCTTATGTAATTGCATTAGAAGAGACTACGGAGGGCTATGCTTGCTGTTCCTTAAGTCAGTTGAGGAAAGGCAAGAAAGGGAGGCAACGAATATCTACAACAGTGATTTAGTTACCAAGGATGTTTAGTATTATCAAACAAAATGCAGTAGACATACTTGTCCTTACAATCTGCACGATCCTTCGTTTGAATTGAACTTGGTCCCCATGTACAACCTCTCTTTTTAAAATTTCTCTTCACTTCTTCAAACTCTTCTTGGTGGTAAGTTGTGCTCCTTCCCCAAGTTTTGTTGCTTTCATCTGAAGTTACTGAAGATTGGATTTAAAAACACGAAAAAACTTCACATAAGTAGTTTTTCTATAAGCATATATAATTTGTACCCATTGACAGAACAGCTTTTCTATACCACAGAGCCATTCTGACACAGTAACACGAAGTGTAAAAAAAAAAATTGAGACTTTCTCTTTTACAAAATACACCATACGAATTGCATTGAACCAAAAAGATGAGCAAGCAGGAAAAATAATTTATGAGCTGACAATAGACCCAAATTAAAGACAAAGTAACAAAATTATCTGCTCCCTTTAACTGAGAACCTTATACTTAGGTAATTTAGATAAGTGAATTAGACTGAGCACTTAAATTCCAGTGTAGAAAAAATATGCTGTGGAACAATTGGTATCAACTGAAATCATATTCCAATTGTGAGAATGAATAATGTTTTCTTTCTCATTAAAAGTATGATTTGTTTGAGTGCAAAGCATCATTTCTTCATTAAATGCTTAGTCCGTCACTTCAGGTCAGCTGTGAAATTAAACAGAACCAGCACCTTTGAAACATAATAAAATCTTGCCTTTTTTCATAACCCCACTGGGAAGTTCATATTCACTTGTGATATCTACATCTTGCTGGTACACATATACACTGTTTCTTCGGCCATTAGCTGTGTGTGTATCTGTACTGGGAATCACTGAAGAAAAATTAAGAGATCTTAGTCAAGCTGGTTTCAGAAAGGAATCTTTTTCCCTTCTTCTGGTCATAAAGCCCAAATCTAAAAAGGCTCAAAGCATCTTTTGATAGAGGGTTTTTACAGGTTCCTCTTTCTAGGACCAGTCCCAGGCAAGTAGACTTCTGTATGCACTAACTGGAGAAGTAACCTGAGAGCAACCAAGCATGCTTACAGCTATGATGGAAATGAGAGAAAAACAACTCAGCTTGTCATAACACAGCGTGATTAATGAGGTAGTTTTTTCTTGCCAGCTGTTCAGTCACTCCTGAACCACTGCACTCTTGTCCTCCCTCACTACACACAGCTGCTTGTGTACTTCCAGGACCTACTGAACATGTATTTTTTTTCCCCACTGCTTTAGACAGCTTTTAAAAGTAGCTGAACTTGATTTTAACCACAAGATTTACAATTCACTAATTTTTTAATGTTAAAATACAAAGCACTTACATTTGAAAGCTAGAATTGTTGATGACAAAGGGAAGCAAGCAAACAATTGTTAGAAATGCCTGTTCAAATCACCTCTGTTCAAATAATGTCTTGAAACAATGACACTTATAACTGAAATAAAGTTAAAACATTATTGTGGGAAAGAATTTATTTTGCACAGGTGCAGATGGGTGTGGAAGCTAAATTGTTTCACCTAGATAGTTCTGATAGATGTGATATGCTTAGGGATCTAAAATCAAAACCAGAAGAGTGCTTCTTTTAAAGGAAAGCCTTTATGTCATCCTTTATGCTCTAATCCTACAAAAACAAACACCTGCACAAAGAGAACAGAAAGTCTCCAGGAGCACCGAGCACTTATGCAAAGATTTAGATTGGCACTGCTGTAATTTACACAGGCTAGGAGTCACAAAAATAAAGGAAAACAAAACCCGCCACCAACAAAACAAAATCTCAAGTTTTCAGAATTGTGCCCATACCAGGAATTTAGTGCACTTCCAAGCACTTCTATACAGAACCAGGAAAATGAGAGATAAAACAGGACAGTCTTGTTTATATGTAGTCATGATATTCCACAAGATTAAAAAACTCCCCTCCCTTCCCCCCTGCTCCCCCCCCCAAAAAAAGACAACCCACCACTTCCACTTGATGAGCTCTCCTCATAGAATTTACCTTCAATATCAAATTTTCTTTAAGAAAAGCAAGATGGAGTCAGTCCATCTTGCTCCATTACATGCAACATATGGGTAGTAACAGTATTTACTCAGTGAACAGTGTGAGTTCTGGCAATAACAATTCTGGTATTTACTGAACTGGAAAAGGCAGCACTTCACCTTTAGGGAATAATTACTGAAAAGGTCTTCATAAAGCAGAGATATTTCCAAAGAAGAGAGACCTGGTTTCTATCCAAGTTTTGGAGTTTCAAGTAGACTCAAAAAATGAAATATCTGTTATCTAGCTACAAAATAGCACACAGGGAAAGAAAAACAGCATGCACGTTGATCTCTCCTCCTCCATATGCATATCTGATATAGATTCTGAAGTACTTTCCTTAATAGGAAACTCCTTTGGCAACAACATTTAGTCCCTATCCATAAACAACCAGTTGGAACTGGTTCTACTGACTTTAAATAGACAGAAATTTGAGGGTTTTCCATCTCATGTAACATTCCACTTTAAATAAGAGCAACCAGGCAATCTACTCTGCACAACTGATTAGGCAGCATAAAAGCAGGCAGCGAATCACATAAGAATTTACCCCTATCTACACGCAGTTATCTCAAATATAAAGGTGGGCTTTATTATAAAAACACAACAGGTTTCCTTCCACATTCCTAACAGCTATCTCCACTGTATTCCTTCTGTCACCACTACACAGAGAATAATGTAGGTTGTCAAGCAACCTTTTCCTTGTTTGGAGGAGGGGTGGGGGGGAAGGAAAAAAACGAAGAGGGTAAGATTTCATCTTTATTTTCTTCTGTTTTTATATTTTCTTACAGTTTACATTCCTTTTTTTCCTAAGCAAGATGAGTTGCTGGTTGAACACTCAGGTTTTCCAGCTTATGAGACTGATATTCTCTGAATATTTTTATTTTTATATTTATTATTTTTATTTTTTAAACAACTACTGATTTCATTTAGCAACTGTAGTAAACTTAATAAAAATTTGCTTCCCCATCTAAGCTTGTTTTGCATTTTGCCTTCGTAAATTGTGATTGTTCTGTTTTATTTCAATCTTCATACAAATGAATTCCTAAAGTTATTAACAAAATATATGGTTTAAAACATCCACAGTCATTCTGAGCTGCTGAAAATCAGTTAGCATTTTAGCAAGATTTTCCTTCCCATCAAACAATAGCTTGCCAAAGTTAGAACAAGTTAAGGGACCTGGAGAACAGAAACCTGTCTGAAATTGATAATATTACCAATGTGTTTCAGTGAAAATATAAAACAAACATTCTGTATTGACTGGACAAATGAACAGAAATGCCGGAGACTTACACTGTATAGCTCGAAGACGAGGAATTATTGTGGGGCTACTTGATGGACTAGAACTGTTACTGTTTAAACTCCTCCTTTTATCCAGATTAGGAGATGCCTGCACCGTTATTTTGTGCTGGAAATCTATTAGAAATAATTTTAAAAAAAAAAGTTCTAAATAAAGAATCTTTAGTAGATTATACTGTTGTACTACCAAATCAAAATTATATAATGACTTACATTTGATAACATAAGAGATGTTCATACTAAGTATGCCGACAAATTCTGATCCTTAATGCAACAAATTAGATCTCCTTTTCAAACAGGTATGATTTCACACCCTCACAGACTCCGTACAATACTTTTGCAGAAACACCCACAAAAGGAGCTACATTCAGTTGGATCCAAGACTGAGACACATCCTGATTGCCAGCTGTTATTCAAAAGTTTGGGCTGTCACAAAATCTAAACAATATATTACATTTAAGAGGACATACCCATCAACATGCTGGAAATTCAAGGCACCAAAATACAGAATTACCAATATTTGCATCAAAGTAATAAATAATATATTGGAAAGGAAGAAAAACGTAATGAAATGAAGTTTGATCACATGCCCTTCTCTAATCCCTATCAACAATGCAATTAAGATTGAATGTTTTTCTTACAACAGAACTGCCTCAAGGACAAGTTCATCTGCATGATTCTTGATAACTAAGTGGTATTTTGGATAACACTGTTGATTTATCACTTTTTCAGATAAGGTAGAGACAGAATCAGGAAAAAAGAAACAAATATTAAGTTTAAGCTTGTGATTCAGCTTAAACCAATATGTTTAAATATTCATTCATTCTTTGTCTCTTCCCAGCTACTGGACAGCTACAGTTTGATCCACACCAAGTTAACATGCCATTAGGCACATGGGGCATTGGTAATAAATTGACAAACCCGGAAACTACTGGAAGGATCCAGTTAACCACAGAGTACTACTGACATTGGTGAAGGCTTGCAAATCATGGGCATAATCTTGAGTTTGCCTAGTGACATCTAGTGGCAATATTAATAAGGCAACACAATCAGTCTGAGCAGAATGTTCTGATCCCCTACAAATGCACCTCCTCCACAATGGTTTTATCTGAACATTTTTACACCTACTAAATTGATATTTCATGTCTTTATGAAGTACTATTTTTCCACAAGATACTTGCAAGCTTAAGGCAAATAGTTATATTTGATATGAAGTCCTGTGATGCGATAAAAAGGTAGTTCTCTAGAGGCACTAAGACGGCAAAAATCTGAAAGTTCAGATCTTCAAATCTTTCAGTTTTCATGCTTTCCCTCAAGAAACAGTAGATTTGATTGAATCAGGTGAAAGATTCCCCTGAGACGGGGACTACTTAAAAAAAAATATAGCACGTAAAAGTGGTTCTTCCATATTCTTTGCACTTACTTGAGGTAGAAGAAACTATAAATGAATGAAAATATCAGCCAGTACTGAAAATTTTAACCACTGAAGCCTGTGCATTTAATCATAATACATGTTGCTTAAACTTAAAAGAAAACTTCAAACCTGAAGGCAAGCTAATTCTGTGTCCATCTTTAAGTTTTAACCGGCTTCTTTTAAATTTGCCCTTTCTCTTCTTCACATTGGGTTTCTCTTGATTTAACTGGAATATCATGATGTTCAGTTCACGCTCCAATACATCAATCTCACGTTCTGCTAACTGTTGCTCACGCCGTTTAAGCAGTTCTTCTTGAGATTTTTGCTGAAGAGCTGCTCTTGTCAGCTCTTCTTCTCGTGATCGAAGCTCCTAAAATAAGATTTGCACAAATGAAACCAAGTAACAATGTAAAAGCTGTATTAAAGGATATTGCAAGTATTCAGTAAGTTGTATTTCCTTATCTACTTTCACAGTGCACTATCTATATTTAACATGCACATACAACCTGACAGTCCACCATTCTGCATAAGTGAAGATTCTATATCTAGATGCAAACAAGCATTATACAGATTTCCTTAGAAGAATTTAGCCTGAGATACTTAAGCTAGGTAAGCAATAGAAATGGGGACAACATATCAAACCAAAGATTATCAGCTTAAAGCCTAGCACAAAATGTTCTCTAAGTACTTCACATCAGAGACTCTCCCATCCCACAAGGGCTGCTCCTTGATAACTTCCATACACTAAATAAAAAGGAATGACCTGATGAAAACAAGTGAATGCATTTATCTTAATTTTCCTAACCTTTCCTGTTTTTCAGCCATGTATTAGGCTTTTTTCTATCTGAAAAAGCAATCAGTATTATAATGAATGAGAATTAGTGTAATAGGATAAACTAAGAAGACAGCTGTTTCTTAATTAAAATCCAGCAGGTATCTGCGTAGCATCAAGTAGCTAGTCACTGAATTGCACCACATGGACTACCAAACTATCAAGCCCATGCAATAGTTGCTCTTTTGCCTTTCTTTTCTCAGAAGGAAAAGCACTATCAAGAAATGTCATTATTTTTTAGGGTAAATAAATTCCCAAGGGTAAAAAGCTGTAATCCTACAATCATAAAATGATCTTTATCATAAACTTAAGGAAGAAAAAAAAAAGAAAAAAAAAAAAAAGAAAAATAAACTTGACAAAAAATGCTTGAAATTTAAGCGATGAGAAAAGGAGAAGCTACCATGTGACTGATACTATATTTCTCACTAGATAACCTTTTCCTTTCAATGGATGATTGTGTAAAATCTATCCAAATTGAAATTTGGTTGAAAACAGAAATTCAGCAATGGTAATCAAGCTATACTAAGAGTTCTAGATACTTAGGTATCTTTTTTCCCTAATTAAAACTCATTCATTCAGTCACCATACATTCTTCCTATAAAAGTAGAGCAGACTGCATATTTCTGGCCATCGGTAACCACCAACATAATACAGTAGCACTATTCCTCAGCTAACATCCAGCTTTTATTGAAAGACTACCAGCATAAAACAAATATTCTGCTCTTTCAACACCCATTTTCTTCAGAATAAGGTGGCTTCTGAACTGCGTTAGTTTGATGTTCCCAAACAAGTGCAATAAATATCCCCCTCTGCTCCTGTCTAAACGACTGAGGGATTTCAGAAAGACAGGTTACCACTGAATCAAATTAAATGCTGGTTCAGTGAGAAGCAGCTGCTCCTCAGAGAGATAGTTGTTTTTTTTCTCTTTACAATTAGCATACACATATTGCTTATCACTGGTTTCAAATTTAATTTAATTGGCAGACACATTTTAGACAACTTGCTAATTTGGAGTGAGCCTGTTTCAACAGAACTTTTTTTAGAAAAAAAAACCTATATATTTTTTCCTTTTAAATCCACTCTTAACATACACACCTTGGCAAAAGGTGATTATGCCTGTTGGGAATTCAAAGGGGCCTGTCTTCATGCCAGCAGCAAGGAAAATTTTGGGTGTTTAATAACTTTTAACACTTTTTAATTTAGAGGTTACTGACAGATTTTTCCTTTTCTCTTCCTTCTGTCACATCAAAATTGAACAAACAAACAAAAAAGATTTGGAAGCAGAAGACAGATGAATTCAAATTTAGGATAAAGGTACATCAGAGTTTAAAACAGAAAGGATGTTTATTACTATGAAGCTTTGGGAGATACTCTTGACTATGCACCTCTCATCCTCAACCCCAGGACATAAAGCTCAGTAACGATGAAAAAACTGAAGGTCTGTACTGAAAAGACAGACAATCTAGAAAATGAAAGCATTTCCTCATTGCGACTTTTAGTATTTACTCTTTTCCAAATAAACTAATTAAAGATAGACCTACTGCAATTAGTTATGCAATGTTTCTACACCACTCTCCAAATTACAACACTCATTATAAGGAAGCTAGGAAAGAGTTCTATATTTAAGTTGCTCAAGAATGCTCATCACAAAAGATTGTAATCTCTTCTTGAAGTGGGTGTCACCATCACTCATTTACAGCAAGCCCTTGAGGAAATTCCTCCAGCTACAGAAGTTTCTCTTTCATAGGGAAAGAGACTCCACACAGGGTTGTTGTTTTTTTCTTCATTTTATTATAATAATGATATAAATGCTTCATCAACTTGACTCTCTCCCTAGTACCTGTCGGTAAAATTGATAATGTGCTAAATAAAGCAAGCACAAACATTTGAATAACTTGTCTAAGTCAAAGTTACATGCTTTCATTCTTCTACGTTTACCTAATTAGGGCAGATGCTTTTGGAAGTGCACTTAATTAGGCACATGAGAAGTAAATTTCATTAATCTTTTCCTTTCCCTAATTAGGCTTAATTCACTGTTATGCCAAAAATATAACTCTTCCCACAAAAATCTGTGCTAACTTATACTCAGCTTGATTTAGTCAGTATGAATTTCTTCAAAAGAAAATCTCATGCTGGACTAATACCTACAGAAAAATAAACACGCACACCTGAATGGGAATGTCTTTTCATGTTCCAAGCGCTCCCACAGCAAAAAGGAGAAAATGGTTGGTTGAGCACTTACTGCAGGGGAAAAAAAAGAGCTAGGCCCTATGGCAGTGGCTGTTGGCCTCACAGCTAGTAAAAATGAGAGTTTCTTCTCTTTGTAGAGGGACCATAATTCAGCTGCAAAGGAAGAAATCTGACAGCTAGAGTGACACATAGCCCACCAACAATCTGCAGGCAGGAAGCTTATAGATAACATGTCTAACACATGCTCAGTTCTATGATGTGAAATGGAAATGGGAAAACCAGAGGGTAGAAACAAAGGCAGATTAGAAATAAGGAAGACTGTTATTGAGGATACTACAGACTTGGCAGTGACTCACAAATCTGAATAATCACATGCACTGATTTACATTAGCAGAGGGTTGTTAGAGTTAGGGTACTATGGTTGGGCTGTGGTTGGACTTGATGATCTCTGAGGTCTTTTCCAACCTGGGTAATTCTATGATTCTACTACAGAAGATCCGTAACGCCACATCCAACATAACCTAATAGGCCACAAGTAGCCATCTCTGGCATTTGGTGGTAAGAGGTGTGGGGCACTGTCAGTATTTAAATGACTGTTTTATAAGAATTTCTCTACAAATTCCTGCACCTCAGTAATCTTCTGTACCTATTACATATTTGCTTAATGAAAAATAACAATGTATACCAGGCAACTGTATTATTGCAAGAGATCTGCAAGGGAGGCATCCATTTCTGCTAAAAACACTTGTAACTGTGATACAAAAGGATAACTAAAAGCAAAACATGAAGACAAATAGTTTCAGACACCACATCCCAGAGTTTCAAGGAGAAACAGCCAAAAGATTCTGGACTGGCAGACTTGACATTTAATAATACTCAGGAGGGAGGGAAAACAACAACAACAACAAAAACCCCAATAGGACAGAAAATAGATAACTAGCATGGTAACAACTACATACATCTGTGAGGCAGACAGATCAAGGCCAGCCAACTTGCCTATAAGAAAACAATAACAGGTCTAGCTGATTAAAGACCATGGTTGTTAATAAAACTTTCACAATTGGTACTGCCCTTGTTTCTAAATGAAATGGAATAAGAATTGATGGGCCAGCACTATTGCTTGAAGGTGTAATTAAACTGCGATATTTATGATAAATGGAGATATTAACAGAGTGATCTCAAAAAGATCAGTTATTTACTCATAGCTATTAACATTTTAAATTTATGAAACTAAGAATCATGGAAACCTGAAGTGGCTATAGAAATTAGGATAATAAATTCTTGCTTGTTTTGTAAAATAAGCATTCAAATAGTCAGAAAAAAACCCCAACATGCTAAAAAAATCTACAAGCCTGATCTGCAAACCATTTTCTCCGGGGAAGCAGGTGGGGATATGTTGCTTTTTCAACGATACTACTGAATGAGCTAGTCACACTGTTTCCAAATAAACTTAATGTTTTCGTTCAACTAAAGTACCTCTATTTACAGGTTCAGCATTCAGAACTGTACTGATTTCATTACCAAAAAAAGGAGAAAAGTGTCTGCAATCCAAGAAAACCAATAATAAAACCTTTTGTCCTTAAATAAGCTTGCTGCAAGTTGGTTAAAGTGCTGTCAAAAAATACTGATGAGAAACATTAATGGAATTTCAGAATAGTACATCCACCAACAAAGATAAGTAATTAAATTAATAACTTGTTTTAATGCAAATAAATCTTCTCTAATGTAGTTTAGCCTCTCACTTGCTAGAAACCTGATTTAGTTGGTGAGAGGCATTACTTTGAGAAGCCATAATTCAAACATCTGCTGTAGCACATCACACATACCATTCCTTCACTGCCATGCAAATGGAAAATGAACTTACTTTTTCCTTGGTCCTCAATTCATTGAATATCTGCTGAATTTCCAATTTCCAGTCGTCTTGCATGGAATGGAAAGATTCTTGAGGCATTTCAGTCATTACTGCCCCCTCAATGGCAGTAAGCTGTTCAAGAATTATGGCAAACGATGGTCGGATATGAGGATCCTGTTCCCAGCATTCTAGAATTTATTAGAATCCCATCAGTGCTTAATAGTACATATAACGTTTTGAAGAATAAAATGAATTTCCAGTTGCTTGCTATTGTACTTTAAGATATAACGCACTATAACCTTCATCTTCAAGGCTTCTCTAGTTCTGTTTCTGTAAGTGATATCTTAACTACCTTATTCAAGACTGTTTTTAGTTAATAATCAGATTTTTTTCACCTCAGTCTTTAGGATCTCAAATAGTTGAACTAGCAGTACTACATAGAAAAGGTATTTATCAAAAGGTAAAGAGATTACACATGAGGAAATTGCCATTAGTAAGCAAGAATTATTTCTCTCTGGAGCATGTCAAAAACATTTTTTACTTTCAGGAAAAAAATAATGAGAAAATGCTATTTGCAGTTCTCCTCTTTGGGAATTTATATTTATCTTGTATTGACTCATATTTTAGGAAAATCAATGCAATTTGAGTGTAAAAAGAAATCTTTAAAATTAGGGATAAAGTATAGTCTGTATACCACTGAAAAGCTTAAGTGGTGTACTGCAATGATGCACGACTTGTTCAGAAGCGTTCAACAGTCGGTAATACCAGATTGCCTCAAAAAGAAGAAAATATTTTACATGCAGTGCATTATCAAATATGGTGCTTATTTTGAATCCTATGACTATTACAGACAAGAATACATACCCAAATCCTTAACTGTTTAAATATATAAGTGGGAAAAAAAGACAACAAATATATATACCTTTCATTAGTTTTGCAAATGGTTCAGGACAAGTGGATGGAATGGGCAAAGTAAGCTTATTGACAGCAACTCCATAAGCCACAGCGAGGCCATCAATACCACGGTAAGGAACTTCTCCTGTAAGCAGTTCCCACAGCAACACTCCATAACTACAAAAAGTAATTTTTAAATGGTTATTTTTCAGAATACTGGTACCTTATTTAATCAAGAACAAACAAGTACGTGTTCAACCATGTACTGAAATTCCTGAGGATTTCTCATGTCAAAGTGAATGCCTTAAAGAGTTGACTCTACTTCAGTCATCTCACACCTTTTCTCTGGTAGCAAATAACCAAATGCAGTGTGACTTAGTTGCAATCCTACCATACTGTCACATGCTAGCTGAAAAAATATGGACTTAAAATATAACCTGAAGCGACTTCTCTATAAACACTAGTATCATGTAAATCTCACTTCGGACTAGAAGTTTGAACCAGAGGAAAACAAGCAATCTTTTCTCCATCAAAGTCAAACAAAAGAACAACAACAACAGAAAAAAACACCCCACCACCTCACCAGAGCATTCAGGCCATACACCTTTCCAAACATTTCAGTTTCCTAGACGCAGTGGTGAGGCCTCACCTCAAGGTTCAGTTTGGGGCACCTCAGTACAGGAAGGACATTGACGTACTAGAGCAGGTCCAAAGAAGGGCAACAAAGCTTGTGAAGGGCTTGGAGATTCAACCCTATGAGGAGAGGTTGAAGGAACTGGGGCTGTTTAGTCTGGGGAAAAGGAAGATGAGGGGAGACCTTATTGCTCTCTTCCAATACCTGAAAGGTGCTTACACCAAGAGTGGGGTTGGTCTCTTCTCACTGGTGACAGGACGAGGGGAAACAGCATCAAGTTGTGCCAGGAGAGGTTTAGGTTGGGTATCAGAAAACACTTCTTTACAGAAAGGGCTGTTAAGCATTAGGTACCTCTTAATATCCAACATTCCTTCCATGTACCCCACCTAGTGCCACCAAGTACTAGAAGCACAACCCCAACTACAGCAGATGAGACGAGCAGAAGAACATAACCAGTGACGTTTTTCTGTCACTGCCTTCTTCTTGAAAGTCATTCAGCATTGTGCAAAACCTTGTACCATTAGAATAAGTGAATAAAGAAACAATAAAAAAACCAATAAAATACACAATTTCAGCACAAACAGAACATATTTCTTACATGTGTAGAAACTACACAGGAAGAGCTTAGATTTAAATAGCAGTGTTCTGTTTATCTAAGAAATTTTAGCTATCATAAAATTCTTAGGAAATTAATGAATTCACCAGGCTAGCAATGAATTAAAAGCTAAGAAGTATTGTTTATTCCTTAAAAAAAAAAAAAAAAAAAAAAAAAAAAAAAAAAAAAAGCAATAAAAGTAAAAAATGTCAGGATTCCTAATCATTTCCCACTTTTTCTCAATCTAATCTATACATCCAGTCATACGCTCAAACTTCCAAAGACCAATTTCATGCTAAAACAGTTATACTTCTGACAATAATAAACACAACATTTTCTGAAGTTTTGTATGTGACGGAAAAATTCTACTGAAGGTTGTTTCTTTAATATTCTTAAAAATAATCCTACACTTTCCCAGCATGTGAAGATTGTTTTTCATTCAAGGAATTCCCTGGTTCAGACTATTCTATACCTACTTTAGCACAAATTCTAAAGTTAAGCAGAATCATAATAAAAATAACTAAAAAGAAATCATCTTACATAAACTTGTGCTGCAGCATTAATTTTAGTTACATTTACCGTTTTAGCCTTTAACAGTCAGTAGTTTTCCATACTGCAAAAAAGGTTAACCTCTTTTAGGGAAGGCAGCCTTAACTTCACATACAAAGAGCCAGTGTGGGCTGGGGAGGAATTCTACAGATTTTTCTTGTCCTCCTGTGTTGGAGTTTTTGGGAGGTGCTAGTCAGTCCATCATTATCCAGGACAACCACTACTTATTACTCAACAATGGAAGCTGCTACTGTGTGCATTAAATTCCACCAGCACTCATACAGTCATCCTATGCATACAGTCAAAGGTACATAGAAACAACATTTGTAAAAGAGTAAGGGAGTAATACCCATCTCCTTTTACATCTCGGGGGGAAAAAAAAAAAAAAAAAAAACACGCCCAAAAATACAGGCACAATATAATTAAATTACAGATTAAGGTCACAAACTAACACTTTCAGGAAGTAGATCCTCAAACATTTTGGCTATCATTTTCCTTTATTCTCCTGCTGTCCAGTGTGGTTTAAGCCTCTCTTTCTATATCTCATTCCAACAATAACTTGCTGTTTCAATGTATTTTAAAAGCTGATCAAAATGGAAGTAATCAAAGTTCTCAAAGTTTCTTTTACTTTACAACCCATCCTCTAAAGCAGAGGTCACTATACACTGCCACATCAATCTCTTCAAAGAGTACACGAACATGCCAGGCTGCAAAGGCAGCTATTCAGCAAGAGCTTCCTGATTTTGTTGAGAACTTGCACTTTCAGGCTTTTTACATAAGACTGACATGCTTAGACTGAAATATGCAATAAGCAATGGAAAGACAGGAGTGAAAAAGTAGAATTCCTCTTTGTTGTTATTTTTGTATATAGCTCCAAATTTCCCCAAACAGTACTTAAAATTTGGGTTTGTGAAGCAGAAGGGTACAAGTTCAGGGCCTAGAAAGAACACACTCTGCTATCTAGGATGACACTTGAGAAATACTGCCTGCAAGACAGCATGAAAACCCTGCCATAACAAACCCCAGCACTGGATGATTCCGGAATGCTGCTTGCATGTGCAATCATATTTAAGCAGTCTCAATGGCTTGGGAGTTTGCTTGTTTTTAGTAAGTGGTCTAGAGACATCTTGAGTAGAGACATCAGTTCTCAATACAAGTAACTTCAGTTTAAAACGTTCCTTAAAAATATTCTCATCCTAGAGAGACCCATGCTCACAAATGTAACACAAATGTTTTTAAAATAAAAAGCACCTCAATAACCAGAATATTGCTAAATTTGCAGAATCATTTGTCTTTTAAAGAAGGAGTAAAGATAAGCAACAGAACAGACTGAGGTGTAGTAAGCAGAAAATCTTTAGAAGCCAAGAAGGACTAATCTATACTGTAAAACAGAGCCTTTCTATTTAAAAACCTCTCCTGTTACAAGTCTGTCATTGAACTAAATACTTACATTTTTACAAGAGAGGCGTGCAGGAGAGAAGGCGAAGAAGAGAAATACTGTAGGTTCCAAAAATGTAAACTAATGTTGCAGCAGAATATAAAATAATTGCACCAAAGCATACCCCCTCAGATACCTAAAATCACAGCAACAAGACTGGACAGGACCTGTAATTAAGCATGGAATACAGCTGATTAGGGAAAACGCCTACACCCAAACTCCACCCCGCAAAAGAAAAAGGAAAATTAAAAAAGAAAAAAAGGAAGGAAGAATGGAAAAAAATAATGAAGGGAATGATGTTTCTCAACTGGTCATCAACTCAGACTGATGTAAACAACATGCTGAAAATCAGCTGTAGACAAATGGGTGTCACAAAACAGTAATGCAGGTACAGAATCATCCTGAGAACATCAAAAATGTTATTTCATGCTGTAGAATATCGAGCATCCACACAAAATGAGACCATACTTAACATACTATACAACACAGAGCATGCATAAAAGGCATGAAAAAACAGATTGAAGTCCTTCCCTCTTTCCCCAAATAGCTTCCTTAGATCATTCACAAACACTTTAAAAAGAAAGGAAACAGACTTTTCAGACGCTTTTAAGCCTTTAAAGGCTATTGTGCAATCACAACTATTCCCCTAAAATACCTTTTTTTGGTACATGTATCCTATACGGCATCACTCAAAAACAGCATCAGTATTGAAAACCATATTATTTATCTGATCTACCAAGATGTCTTTAATGAGAAATTCACAAACTTAACACAGTAAGGTACAGGCTTTATAACTTAGAAAACACCTTAAAATAATTTTATGAGAACACACTCTTCTCACTACAGTTAGTAGAAGCAAAATCTCTATGAAGCTAAAAAAGCCAACTGTTTAATTTTACACATGATCGCATTTTAGATTCCTAGAAAGCAGTACAAACTTCAAGTGAATACCCAGCAAAGTTCTGGTTTGCCATGTTTTTTTATTTAACAGGCACACAAGGGGATGGCTGGTCCTATTTCTTTATACAGAATGAGATTTTTCAGACATCTGATTTGGAGCAAACATACTGTTATTGGTCGATCGTATGGTAGTGTATCAATAGCATATCACTCTTCATATTAATGTTCTAGATAAATTATTTAACCAACAGATTTTTAAGGGTTTCTCTCAACGAGATCTTGCTTTCTCTTTAAAAATATGCTTTTCTGTTATTTTCCCTATCTTTCTTTCAAATTTTTAAGTCATGGTAGGTAGATCAGAAATAGATGCTGAAAAACTAATATTTTTCTTAGAGCATCTATATCTGACATTTACTGAGATAACTTCAGAATCCATCAGGAAAAAGACTCAAATAGAAATTCATTCAAAATCCTCAGCTCAGTTCTACTGAATATGGTCTTTAGTAGATTGACTTCTTACCTCCAAATATCACTTCCTTTAGAAAACAGGGAGGACTTGATAACTTCTGGAGCCATCCACGCATACGTCCCTGCTGCGCTCATTTTGGTTGTTCTGTGCCATTCTCTAGCCAGACCAAAGTCTGTAATCTTCAAAGTTTTATTGCAAATGTCATCATGTTCCATCTTCTCTAGCAACAAAACTGCAAAACATTGAGTTTGGAAATTAATTCAGTGGGAATCAAAACAAAACCGTCGTTATTAATTCCACACACAGTTTTGATTTCTGCAAATAACTGTATGATCTAATCAATCCCTCGCACTGCATCCAATCTGGGTTCATCATCTCAAAATGCATCTAATAAAACTCAAAGCACAAAGAACACAAGCAGGGTGCTCCCAACAGCCTGTTCTCAGTTCCAAAAGCAGTTAATAGACTCAGGCTCTTCAGGAAAAAGAAGCAGGATAGTGACAAACCCAATAACTTGCACCAAACAAAGAAAGCTGTAGGTAGCGAATGCTCACAGCTTCTGATCAGAAAATAATGGACTACATCAAACAATTAGAATCAAAACATCATGGCAGCTGATCACATAACACACAGGGAGACGAACTTTAAAATTTTTGCCAGAGTATGTAACTTCTGTTATTTTACATAGATTTTAGAAGAACGATATGAATTCTCAGAAGACATCTCCACGCATTTACATACAAAAATACAGGTACAGGTTCAAGAAACCCCCAGGCCACAAATCATTAGAGGTGGGGAGGGCACACCAGGGAAGTCAGTTCACCTCAGGATTATGCAACTGGCAGCAGGACACTGGAGCTGCATGAAACCCATGTGGTGTTATACCCACTGTAACTTCACACCTGTTAAACAGAAAATCATCATCTTTTGCTGTTGCATCCCATAGCGTGAATTCACTGTCTGACTTGCTCTTAACACTACTGGCAAACTTGTAGCGCAGCTTCATAAAGAGTGTTGAAAGGAATGAATGGGCTTACTGTGTTCAAGCAGAGCAAGACAACAGGTGCATGAGAATCACTATTAAGGCGCTACAATCTTAATTCCATATTCAGTGCCTCTGTCACTGCCAGTGGTAGTAACTGTTACTGTTACTTTTCCATTGCAATGACCTCCTGGGACAAAGCTCAAAGGCTGAATTACAAATAAGAATCATTAATGCATGTGTTTTCCAAGCATGTGTACCGAGCAGTTCAAGGCAAAGCACTGGGACAAAGCAGATGAAGAACGATCTTGCCTCACAGAAGAAAAACTGGTGAGCTTGTATTTGCAATTGCAAGTCTATTTTAGTGGTACAGATTAATCACAAGTATTTCAAAAACGATGTCAACTCCAGATTAGAAAAGGCAGAGCCCACATTCCATTTTCAGTAAGCGTCTTAACACAAAGGAGAAGAAACAAAGGCCGAAATGGTGTAGACAAACTATGAGCTCCAAGTCAGCACCACCAGAACAAGTTAAATTCATGCAAGAGTTTTTATAACAGTGATACTTGAATGAAAGACCTATTGTTTGCTCTTCCATTTGAAACACGTTCAGCAGAATTCCTGACATTCCTTGTCAGTCAATGTGACCGAAACCAAAAACAGTCAGTCTTGCAAAAGGTAATAACGGGCAGGCGGCCAGGTTTCATCCTACGGAGGGACCATGTTCCTCTTCAATCCACACTTCCGCTTCCGGCCATAGTCCGGAGGGCAGCTGTAGCACGCACAGGCAAAGCGGTAACGCTGCTCAGCACAGGCACACAGTGCCAGGCAGTGCGTCCCAGCCCTTGCTGCTCAGTCCTGTACAGCTTCCCACCCAAAAGCAGTAATTTCTGCAACCTTCTGCTCACCCTGCTCACTTGGCCCCTGCATACTGGGGCGAGCAGAACCATCCAGTTGGCATTTCAGGCACCGATTCACCCCCAGTATTCAGTCTGGCAAGAGCCAGTTGAGCATTTCCTGGTTTATTTTAACATTTTTCAGGCTTTACACTCTCCACAAAGAGCAAAGTTCATACTTATATAAGCAAAACTGACCGTTTCGGAATGATTCAAAATCTATTAGCAGGAGACTGCTCGTGATAAGAACGCTTTGCGTCAGTCAAGCCAACATAAAACCTTATCTTAGCCTGCAATTCAAACACTGCATGTCCTATGGCCAGGAATCAACACCTGACTCCATATTTTGAGGCCGCAAATGTCTTCTATTGTTTACACCATTTTCAACTCAATTCCGAACTTCAAACCACTGGCAGTGTGGCTGGGATCTCCCCATTCTCACCTCCCAGGGAGAAGGACAATGTCAATTGATTAGCATTAGAAAGGGCTAAGGTAGCAGACCTCAGATGCAAGAACTTTTTAGGAATTAAATCATGAAGACAGAATAAGATTGAATCACAGAATCACAGAATTATCAAGGTTGATAAAGACCTAGAAGATCATCTAGTCCAACCATTACCAATACTTCCCAGCTAAATCATATTCATCAACACCACATCCAAACGTTTCTTGAACACTCCCATGGTCGATGACTCCACCACCTCCCTGGGCAGTGCATTCCAATGCCTGACTACCCTTTCCGAGAAGTAATACTTCCTAATGTCCAGCCTGAATCAAAGAAGTCTATACAAGAGTCTATACTTCCACATAAAGGAAGATTTTAAAATCCAAGCCATCAGGATAACATCATTACTGTGTTTATTAGGAAGCAGGCTTGTTCCACATGCCGATTAGCAATCAGAAGAAACAAGCCAAATCTGAAGAAGACTGGATCATCATACTTGAAACACATGCAAAGTTGATCCCTTCCAACAACAAAATCTAGAGCTTTCAGGCAGAGGTGAAGGAAGGGGAAAGGCTGGGCTCCACTGTCTAGCAGAAGGAGAACCAAAACAGCAGCTGCACACAGTTGCAGAAGTAGTGCACGCAATTCTAAAAGATGCTAAAAAAAAAAAAGCTCTTTTCTTTAGAAATGGAGAACTATTATTAGAACTGTACAAGACATCAGATATATTATGTTCAACAACAACAGGAACTTAGACTGAAGCAAGGGTAAAAGAATAATGAGGAGCCAGTCACTTTTCTTATTTAGATAATTAAGTAGAGCTTGTCCTTTTTTCTAGGACAAACAATGTTTGGGAGCAGAAATCAGACACATCTATGAACAGGATTCAGGTCTAAAGCACTGGTGCTCTTACCTATGCAGTACTCTCCCAGGTACCCTGCCCAATCCATTTTACTCACGTGCTCATGACTAAACTCAGTTCTAGATGAGGAGCTGCAGGGGTCATCATATTCCAAAATAGCACCTCTCTTCTCCCACCCCCCACCAACACAGTGGACAGCACAGGTTACTCCTCATAAAGTCATAAAATGCAACACATTTTCCTATGAAACCTACTGGTTCCTTAAATAGCAGCGTCATTAATCTGTCCTGCTTGCTTTCTGCCTCATCATTTACAACTGGAGTCTTTTTCTACAGATCTTTTAGCACCCTGCAAACATTTTATGGTGCAGCAGTGTGCAGATAAAACATCCTGCATGCTCTAAAACTCAGACTGCAATGGGACTGGAGCTGTGGGGCTAGACTGTTATTTCCCATATTGCATTCCTCTACTTAAACTCAAACTGGCAACATCTCTACAGAACCAGTTTTGTTCCCATACGCACCTGTTATCCATCAGGAAACCACAGAGTTACGATTGAAAAGAGAGAAAAGTCCCAGTAACAACCCATCCTTGTTCTCCTGCTCTCTTTCTCCCATGCCATCCCCCTTTCCTAGCTCTCTCCTGCTCTCTGCTCCATCTCCAAACTCTTTTGTCTCCTGCAATAAAACTTGCCTTGAGCTACTGAGTGTAAAAGGTAAGACAACAACTGTAGCAGTCATGATTAGAGGATATGCATAAAGCAGCAGGCCAGGCTTGGCCACATTTGGACATGAGCTGCTTTCTCCGCTCCATTCTCTTTTTTACAGGCTTGGGTTGAAAATATACTGGGGCAAAAAAAATAAAATAAAATAAAAGTGAAGTGAAAGACAGTACATAGATGTCTTCCAAGAAACAGAGAAGTGAAGGTTACAGGGTTCAGCTACCCATTAAAAAAGTGCAAAGAAGAAGAGAGGAACTGACTGCCTACAGAAATGCAGAAGGATCCAATTCTTTTTTTTTCTTTAAGACGTGAAATATTACTACCATGAGCTACAGCCAGGAAGTAAGTGGTCAAGAAATAATGGGGAAGAGCATATTTAGACAAGTCAGATTCCTGGGGTGGATGCAAACTCAGACAGGTCCAGGACTACATCCTCGATGCAAGCTTCAGTACTAAGCTGAACTTCCAAAGAGGAATTGACATCACTTGTTTCAACAGCAAGCATTTTGTTTAATGCAGCTTTACATAAAGAGCTCACCTTTTTGCCTCAGTCCCTTTCCTTTTTACGCTTTATGACGTACGTAGGTTTAGAAACAGTATTTACAGCAATCATGAGGGAATCATGGACAGACCTCTTAGCTGTTAGCACAACCAGGAAACTTTCACTTAGTACTCAAGACTTCAATTCTTTTACTGTTATTCCCTAAAGTCTCAGATTTCTCTTTGTTACTAAAAAATCTGCAGATTGTTATACTTATCTGATGTTATTAACTATCCGAAATCCAGCATTTAATTCAATCTCTCATTTGACAAGAAATCCAAATCTTGGAATCCAGTGACTTGATGCAATTAAATCAATTTTATTTCATAATGCATTCTGACACTTCCAGCAGACCATTATCAGTGACACAACTGGTTTAAGCAGCTACACAAGGTTTTCTTAGAAAAGCCAAGACAGGGAGTTTAGGTGTACTTCAAATGCTTGTATTTACAGAAATTAACCTGAAATGCTGAAGTCATTTGGATCCCTCCCCTCTTCTTTATACTCTACAGTTTCTACCGTACCCTATTCATAATCTGTTTTGTTGACAATAAAAACAATGAGTTAAGCAGGCTTACTTTCATGAGCTAGCATTACTTGCTACCTTTACCTACAGTTCTCTAAGCAGTTAACTGCTCCCTTTTTCACTAACAAAAGGTATTTAATCTTACAGCTGTTTAAATTAATGGAATTACAGGTAGAGTGCCTACCTGCCACTCCATTTACCACCACTGATAACATCTTTCTGAAGAGCATACCAGAAAGAAAGTAAAGAGCTTCTACTATACAGCCCTACTTGCCAGGAGAAGATTGTCCTGACAATGCTGGTACTGTGGTCCCCCTACAGCTCCCCCCAGTCAGGTCCCCCTTCATTTATTAGCAAGTGAATGTGGTTCCTGGTAATTCACTAAACCTACATGCAACAATACCAGCAGGGAAACCTCGTATCTCTACCTGGGGAACTAACAGGGAGAAAAAAAAAAAAATATGCAAAAAACTTCCTTAAACACATCACATATTCAGCTAATGAAACACAATGCCTTGTCAAGAGAACTATCTACATTACTTGGAGTTATTTGGTACCAATTGCAATTAGAAATCTAAATTTCAACACTTTTTATAGAAGTCACATCCAGCTCCACTAAACATTTCAACTGCAAATTAAATACCACAGTGAAAACATGAACTGACCAGGACGTCTTTAATCTATAAAGGGGTGATCCATTTGTCTTTGCAGCGCTGCTTCTTGGCTACCTTGCTTTTCTCCTGTCAGTTCTCAGGGTAGCAGCTGTTAGCACCTCTGCAGCCCCGATCTGTTAGACTGTCATCATCTCACTGCATATGTTTAGAGCTCACCATCCACAAAAGAATTCCATCCTTTAAATAGAGATTACAAACACAGGACGCATTTAATCTACCTTTTATTATATTATAGGGATACAGTGGTCCTCTATCCTTTGTCCTTTCACAGCAGATATATAACCATTTCTTAGTTTTCATACAACACTGAAAGCAGCTCAACAATTTGGTCTTACATGCATTTGTTTAAGAACATCTAGCTTAAAAAAATAATCCTACCTCACATGAGCCAACATATATTTAAGAAGTCCTGAACAAAGTGTTCCCAATTGGAAAGCCAAAACAAGACAAGACTTGACGGAAAATGTCCTTGATAGCAAGGATTTACAAATATACACCAACCACATAAGAAAAATACATCCCATAGTGGCCCACCTAAAGAACAAGAAATCAGCAAAAACATTAGAATGATAACGGCTCGCCTGGCTGTCTGCAAGAAAGGAGGGAAGAAAAGGAGAGTGAAGAGGAGAACAGTGATTTCAACAGCTGCAGCATAACTTGCATCACCATTTTTTGCTTCCCCTTCGCTTCTTTAATAACCATTATTAAAGCAACTTTGGGCAAATGGAAACTTGAGAGAAAAGCCGTTTTAACAAGTTATTGGCACAGGCTGCAGATGCTGCGAGTTATTTTCCTGCCTGCCATCTGTACTTCACTTGCTACTCTGATAGTTCTGTAACGCAAACCAGAAATTTCTGTTGTGCCTTAAGAGAAAGCACCAGAGGTAACGAGCATCTGTAATTAGACATCAATTATTGTTTCAACAGTAAATTCTGAAAAGAATTTGGATTCTGCATTACACAAAAAAGCAGA
Organism: Coturnix japonica; assembly: GCF_054131305.1. NCBI lineage: Eukaryota > Metazoa > Chordata > Aves > Galliformes > Phasianidae > Coturnix > Coturnix japonica. The sequence goes on from NC_140665.1 coordinate 37,800,576, forward strand.
CTGTACTCTAAACATTATGAAGTTCTTTGTTTAATAAAATACCAAGATTAGTTCTCCTATTTAGTTTTACACTTAAGAAAAGTTACTTTGCTGCAGCAATTCCTCTACAGTTTTACAGTTAGATGGAAATCAGTCCATGCTGAAACTTGGATTTAAAACTCAACCACTCAGTTATGCTGCACCTACCAGGAAATTTCACACTTATTAGAAACACGGCAATTACTTTGCTTTTAAGTGAACTTCTAAGCTTTTTTCTTCTTTGCTTGTTATTAATTATTAAAAGGCAGCCGTGCAGTAAAAACAATGACCAAAATGAAGGGAGATCAGAAATACATGCTAAGAACTACTAGGAATAATAGTCTGGTGGTAAATCAGTCATTCCTGACTGAGGATATTTACAGTTCCAAGCTTTACAGAGCCAAGTGCTCATTCATTCCTTAAAGACCATCAACTGTGTTAGGAAATAGCAAATTATATTTTTTTGCAAGCAATTCTTTTTCTATTCCTAAAAAAAAAAAACAAGCAAACCATAAAAGGGGAGACAAACCATAACTGTTATATACATGTAACTGCAAAAGGAGAGTCAGAGCCAGTATATAATGCATCAGATAGTCTTCTCCAAAAAAAAAAAAAAAGCTTGCAGAAAATGTACTGTCACCTTCCTTACCTCAAACTCGAGCAAGACCTGACCACTCCCTTCAGAACAGAGCAAATCAATGCATGCCAAATGTAACCGAATTCATAAAGACAATGCACACAACATGAGGGTCATATTCCCCAAAACAACACCCAGGGCCAAGAGGTCCCCTTCATTCAGAAGCCAGCTAATGCGTTAACTTAGCTATCATTAGTAAGATCATCTACTCAATACTTCTTAACTCAAAATTGTTTTGGACTTATTTTATATTATGAAATTTGGTCTTACGAGGAGTGGCTCAGGGAGCTGGGATTGTTTAGTCTGGAGAAGAGGAGGCTCAGGGGAGATCTCATTGCACTTTACAACTTCCTGAAGGGAGGTTGTGATGAGGAGGGGCTTGGCCTCTCCTGCCAGGCAACAAACAGGACCCGAGGAAATGGCCACAAGTTGTATCAGAAGAGGTTTAGCTTGGACATAAGGAGGAACTTTTTCTCTCAGAGAGTGGTCAGGCACTGGAATGGCTGCCCAGGGAGGTGGTAGAGTCGCCATCCCCGGCAGTGTTCAAGAAGTGTCTGGATAGGGAGCTAGGAGATATGGGTTAGTGGTTTTCTGCAGGTATGGTAAAGAGAGAACAGTTGGACTAGATGACCTTGTACGTCCTTTCCAACCTTGTGATTCAGTGATTCTGAAAACTAAAGCAATCTATTCTATAAAGAATAATTGAAAGAGTTTTGTTGATTTAAAACTTTTTGCCAGGCTTAAGCTTTCTCCAAACAAATCAGAAAATGACTGAAAAAACTGTTTTGTCCTCGTAGCTTCTACAGCTGCAGAACAGCCTCTCCAAACTGCAATTCCACAACTCTAATCTCCTTCAATAGCAAAGGCAAAATGGTTGATTTAAAATGAGAACTCAGTAAGCTTGGCAGCATTCTTTCTCTTGGGAAGAGAAAATGGAAGGGTTAATCTGCTTTGACTCAGTAATTAATGGAGATTTAGTAACGAGTTTTAAAAAAAAAAGAAAATAATATTTTTCTTTTTAAATAATACTTGAGGAAATAAATACAATTAGTTCCATAAGAAATATTAGTGACATCAAACCCTAGTGGTAAATAAAATGAGAACATTTTCCAAACATACAAAACTGAGTATATTTAGTTACAAGGGTTAATTTGTCCCATAGTGAGGCACAGAAGCAGTTACTCCTGCATTTTGCAGAGGGAGGGCTGGCTTATCAGCTCCAAGTTAATAGCACACCTGCCAAAACACAGATTTTAGTAGCTATGAAGAGAACAAAGCATGATTATGTAGCCAACACTGGCATGTCTAGGACTGATTTAACTGGAGCTATGACCTCCCACAAAAAAAAAAAAAAAAAAAAAAAGGTTAAACTTGGCTGGAAACTCTATGAAGAGAGAATGTTTCTGTGGTGATATTTTACATTATTTTATCTCTGTCTCTACAAAAAACAAAACAACCACCTGTATTAAGATGCACTAAGTGGTTTAAAATTTGCACAACCGATCACTAGCAGTTACTGACGTAGGGTAAGTGCTCAGTAAAATAGTAAAGCAAAGCAAAAACAGTGAAAATTCATTTTTAAAAAGTCAATGCAGGAATGTAAATTTATGACACCAGACGTTAGTCTGTACTGTTACCCTAGATAGGCAAGTCATTTAGTATTTAATATACTCAGCTCTGGTGAGGCTGCACCTTGAGTACTGTGTTGGCTTTTAGACCCCTCATTGCAAGAGAAACACTGAGGCCTTGGAGCGTGCCCTGAGAAGGGCCACAAAGCTGTGAGGGGTTTGGAACACAAGTCTTATGGGAGAAGCTGAAGGAACTGGGATTTTCCCTTCTGCAAACAAGGAGGCTCAGGGGAGACCTCATCACTCTCTACAACTCCCTGAAACGAAGTTGTGGTGAGGTGGCAGTTAGAATCATAGAATCACCCAGGTTGGAAAAGACCCCGAAGATCATCAAGTCCAACCATAGCCTAACCATAGTACCCTAACTCTAAAAACCCTCTGCTAAATCATATCCCTGAGCACCACATCCAAACGGCTCTTAAACACATCCAGGGATGGTGATTCAACCACCTCCCTGGGCAGCCGGTTGAATATAGCTGCTTGAACATAAGAAAAAACAAAAAATTGCTGCACTTTTAATAAGCATTGTCATTGAAGATCAGTGAACTGAATTTCAGTGTTTCAAAATGTAACAGATCATCAGAAATGAAAAATCAAGGGCAGAAGTCACTCGAGCTGTAAAGGCTCCTTGAAGAGGCTCATGCTACAAGGCCACTGTTTCAGAACTTGAAACACTGAAGCACATTTAAAGGAAAGTTCAAGCTTAGTGATAAAAAAAGAAAAACAAAAAACAATACAAACTAAAACAGAGGCTGCAAAGAAAAAGCTGCTATCTTCTAAGGTCAAGGAAACCACAAAACAGTATTCAGCATCCAAGTACAGTACAATGGTGTGTTGCTTCTTTATTCTTTTGAGGCTGCAGAACATAACTTCTTAATCAAACTTCCAGTATTTAGTCAGAGCGTCCAAACACACGAGCTGGACTTGCAGTCCCAAAGCAGAGTGTGGGGGAACAGCGCTGGAACTGAAGACTCAGATCTCTCAAGTCTTTCTGATGATAGAGTAACGACGCTATCAATGCCCACATCTCAGTTACACAACTACATTTTGCATTATACTTATGTACGTACAATACCTCATTACACAAATGTTACAATCAGCATGTAAAGTTGTTTTTTCACAGTCTAGTAGAACAAACAGAACTGAATAAGTATTTTAGCAGCTAATGGGAGCTGCTAGTTTTTCCATTGACTTCTATGGCAGCTAATTGCTCTCTGTGCCACTTTCAGAGACAGGTAGGAATGGGACCATACACTATAACACCAGCTTTTGAAAAATAATAATAACAAAAAAAAAAAGCCAGTATTGCTTAAAGCTTTGTTTAATATACCATATTCATTACAAATACTGTAGTTAAAAGTCTTGCAGTACGACTTGCAATGCTACCCCCAAACCATTCATTTCAGAAAAAACAGTCAGAAAAACTGGGAGTGATGGACTAGAATGTGATTCCCACATGGCAAGAAGGAGGCACCAAAAACCTTGGTGAAAATGGGCCTCTTGCAGAAACCTCCGAAGGAAGAATCCAGCAAGGAACACAAAGAGAACAACTTCTAAAATCGGTGTAAGAACATTAAAGCAGCTTCTTTGGAGACAGAAGGAAAGGGAGAGGAGAAAGACATGAAGAACCAAGTAAGATCCAGAAGTAGAGCAAAGCAACACTATTTTTTGATTAATCATACAAACAGTTGAAGACACAGTCTTAATTCCAAATAAGAGAAAGCAATAACTGTGCAGGTGTCAGTGTACATGGTTGGGGAAACAAAAGAGGAGTTAAAATAAGGATATTCCAAATAAGTGTTTTTAAATTAGTTGCATTAAATTCGGCTAGTGTGTTTCAGTCTAGAATCTTGCTTTCAGCATTAAGGAGTACATGTGAATATACTTGAACACACTGCCTCAAAATTAATGAGGGTCTAAAGTGATTAGAATTTTTTCTCCAATTCTCAATGTCCAGGTTTGAGATCCACAAAAACATCAAAGAGCAGCAAATTTAGAAGATACCAGCCTAAGATCAAATCAATGACTACAGCAGTTAAGCCTTAAATCTACAAGGAAAATAACTGCTAGTAGACACTACTCTGGAAGCATTCTTAATACATTCCGTGCAATCAAAAGTTGTATTACAAAATAGAAGTTCACAACATTTCATTTGACAAAAAAAAACACCAAACAACAACAACAAAAAAAAAACCATAATGAAGTCATTAATTCCCTGCATGTTATATTTAAATACGGAAACACATTCTTCAGTTGCAAGTTAATCTCCGATATTATAGCACTAGTTATTTCTACTACGATGGTGACAACCACAGCAATGAGACACTTAAAACTGCTCTTTCTTGAATTCCAGCATCTCTTTTTGAACACAGAACACATGCAGCAAGTAAATAAATGTAACAGGCAAAAACAAAACAGGCAAAACATTTCTTTTGCTGCAATGAAAGACGCTACAGCTCAAGGCTGCTAAGTACTTGCTGCTCTCACAGTATCTCACTTTCCTTCAGGGTCTCTAAGGAAATAAAATCCCCCATCTATGTAGTCAGAACACATTAAATCATATAACAGGTTACTGGGAGCAACGTTTTATGAATCAAAGCATAACACTTGAACAGAGTGTCATGCTGTCTTCTAATAGATCCAAAAGAGATGCTGTTTCTCAAGTTGATGAAATTCTGCAATACTTCTATGGCTTTTTTTTTTTTTTTTTTTTTTTAAACATACTAATCAGATAAGATTACCAAATCCATTGCTCCTTCCTGCTATACATTCCAGGAATGTATGACCAGCTTTTAATGTTGTAATCCAGCAGCATTATCTTTAGTGCAAAGCAGAAGGCAGGGCTACTTACACACATAAAGATGGTCCAGGAAGCTGGTACACCTAGGACATTTTCTAATCTTTATGTAATTTAGGTAATTAAGAATAGCAGCACTTAATTACCATGACTTCCTATATGAATACAGCATGGAAAAATGAGGCACGAGAATTGTGAATTGCTAACACACAAACTGCTCAAACACTTGGAGAAGTATTTATATTCTGAACACCTTCCTAACTAGAAAACAATCTCACACATAGCCTAGGGTTTGCAGTTCCTTGTCTGTGGGACAAGGGCCTTCTTCCTGAAGAAAAATCTGTCAGTCCTTCCCCCATGCCCCAGTTACTTTCAGTCCCACCATTTTATCTGACTCTCAGATAAAATAGTCAAAGCAATGTCACATCCTCAGAGCTGCCAAGTTTGTGTGGGTTTTACAGAAGTCTTAACAGAAGAGGAACTTCAGTTCTGCCAGACAAATGTTTGTTCCTCTCCAGACCTCACAGACACAAGCCAGTACTGCCAGCTCAGCAGTTAGCAAGGCTACAGATGTCTCAAACCAATTATAGCAGACACAGACTATTAGAGCAGATGACAGGAAACCCCTGCTCTGGAGGTGGTACCCTAGGACAGCTGGGGCTAGCCCAGAAGGGACTGTTTTTTTCTCATTTCCTAGCCCAACAGCCACCATAAAGCTGCTAAGTAGGGAAGTTTGAGGGAAAGTATTTTTTGTGAGAACTTGAAAATACTTCCATCTTATTTTCACGTTGTTTAATAAGTTGAACAATTCTGCTGCAAACAACCTATAGGAACAATAATCAGAGGTTCTTTCATCTTGCTTCTCCTCAAATCTCCACATCAAACTGCCCTTGGAGATGTTATGTCTGTATGTTCGATCTCTTCAGTTTTCAAGTATTGCTCTCATTATAATTGTTAAGGCCTTGGCTTTACTTAATAGCCTTTTAAAGTCAACTTGCTCTTGATGATTTCTATATGTAATACAAACCTGGTGCACTCCAGCAAACTGAGGGCCACAGAGGATCCCGGGAAGCTGGAAGAATTAGTGAGCCAAAACCTACTCTCTTATCCATCTACAACAAATGAACAGGACTCACCAGTGTTCTTGCTTACAATAGCAGGACAAGGGGAAATGGTTTTAAGTTAAAAGAGGGAAGATTTAGGTTGGATGTTAGGGGGAAGTTCTTCACTAGGAGAGTAGTCAGGCCCTGGAACAGGCTGCCCAGGGAGGTTGTGGATGCCCCGTCCTTGGAGGTGTTCAAGGCCAGGTTGGACGGGGCCCTGGGCAACCTGATCTAGTAAAGGTGTATGTTTGGTGGCCCTGCCAGGCAGGGGGGTTGGAACTACATGATCCTTGAGGTCCTGTCCAACCCGGGTCATTCTGTGATTCTGTGATTATGCACATATACATAATCTGCACAGAATCAGCTCTGTGCTTCACCCTTGTATTCATGGATCGGTTCATGCCATAAGCAAGATATTATGAACCTTCTGCTGTTTTCTATAAGAACACAAAGCTGCTGTACTACAGATAAAACACACTTTTTAGACAGAAGTACTGCGCAATCTGAAATCAGTCCCAAAACCACAAGCCTCTGCTTATTCTACACTAGACTTCAGAAAGTGAAACTGCACGTTTTATCTGAGCATATTGTCAGCTTTATTAAAGCCCCTAAAAAAGCAATATAAAAACTGTACTGACCCCCTAAATAACCAGGGTTAGTTGAGGCATCCTCATTATGAGGTGCCCTTGGCCAAAAGAAAATAATTTTACTCCCCCAGAGAAAAACTAGAGAAAACTGGTTATACTGTGTCTAGACCAGGGACCCCAGCAAAAGAAAGATGTGGAGCTCTTGGAGCAGGTCCAGAGGAAGGCCATGAAGATGATCACCAATCCTATGCAGAAAGGTTGAAGGAGATGGGATTGTTCAGTCTGGAGAAGAGAAGGCTCTGGGGAAACTTCATTGTGACTTTCCAGTAGACACAATGAGGGGGCCTACAGAAGAGGTGCAGTGGGTCTGGTTACATGGTCTGGTTGCAAGAAGACGAGGTGTAAAAGCTTTAAAATGAAAGAGGGAAGATTTAGATTAGACATTAGGAAGACATTATTTACTTCAAGGCTGGTGAGGTCTTGACACAGCTGCCCATAGAAGCCATAAGTGCCCCATCCCTGGAGGTGCTCAATGGCAGGTTAGCTGGGGTCTTGGGCAGCCTGAGCTGGTGGGGGGTAACCCTGCCCACAGTAGGGAGTTAGATGGGCTTTAAGGTCCCTTCCAATGCAAGCCACTCTATGATAAAAAGTCACCAAACATGCTGAGAAGTGAAGAAGGAAAAAAAAAAAAGAAAGACTTGTTTCTTATTTCTCTTTTTCAGCATTAGTTTCTGGTCTTGAATATGAACTTCTTTTTAAATTATTTTCAGTAAGAACACAACTTTTTCATAATCAACCAGCATGCAAACCAGGACTATACCTGTACCCAGGAGGTACTAGTTTTTCAGTTTAAGATATTTCACTCCATTCAAATTACTATTTAATTCAGAATTCCTTCACTATATATGCCAATTTGAAAAACCTCAAATTTACTTTCAGATTTTCCTTTGGAATTTATGTAGGTAAAGTCCATCCTAATTTTAGATAATCTCCTTCATCTATGCATCCAATATCATAAAAGCTGCTTATTAGAAAGATACTCTCAAAATAGACTGTTCTTTTCCAAAGAAACTTATGAGCATGCCACCTGCACAAGGTTTTATTAAACACCCACATCCAATTTGCAAATCACCACTAACAGCCACGTTTATTATGTTTCATTTCACCAGAAACAAAACACCTCTTCTCACCTCCCAAAAGCAGTCTGAAGAAACTTCTGCATACAAAAGAAGTCAGGCACTGCTGTCAAAAAACGAAACACATTCTACTGCTCTCATTACTTCTATTCAGTCTGTGGGGATCTCTTACCAGTGGCGCCAATTTGACATCAGTGCCAGATGCACTGTCCTACAGATCCCAACTTGATGGAAGGGATTGGAGAGAAATAACACACTTGCCTGCTATGCCCACCAGCCACAAGTCCCTACATACATCTTTTCTGGAGCAAATATGCTGGTAGAAGGAGCTGAAAACACAGTTCTTTGGTATTTGCTAATGAAATATTTTATTCAGCATTCCATACCCATACCTTATTAAGGGAAGTCATTTTTCCAGTTTGTTGTCTAAGGAAGAACTCCTCCTCAGTGAAAAAAACCACCAACTGGTAGAGTGGTAAACTACTGGCAATTTCTCCATGGAGAACACTGACCACCACCACTGATGGGCCAGGGAAAGCAGCAAGCAACAGCTGATCAACAGGAGCAGTCAGAGCCCTGACTGTGGTTACAGACATTGCCAAGCTGATGCTACCCACACCAAGCACCACACACCTTAGCAGCCTTCTATTCCCAGTCATGTAAAGCTGGAAAATATGACAGTAACAGAACAAAGTGAAATCCTGGAGAAACAGACAAGTAACGTAACAGAAGAAACTGTCAGGATTTGCAGTCCCTTCAAATTCATGTAAAACATGATTTAATGCTCACAGTACTTTCTGTCATTAGCATACTGTTGACTTCCAACATTATCACAGAATTATCAAGGTTGGAAAAGACCTAGAAGATCATCTAGTCCAACCATTACCAATACTTCCTGGCTAAATCATATTCATCAACACCACATCCAAACGTTTCTTGAACACTCCCATGGTCGGTGACTCCACCACCTCCCTGGGCAGTGCATTCCAATGCCTGACTACCCTTTCCGAGAAGTAATACTTCCTAATGTCCAGCCTGAATCTCCCCTGGCGCAGCTTAAAACCATTCCCTCTAGTTCTATCACTGATTACACGAGAGAAGAGGCCAACCCCCAGCTCACTACAACCTCCCTTCAGGAAGTTATAGAGAGCAATAAGGTCTCCCCTGAGCCCCCTCTTCTCCAGGCTGAGAATCATTATCATTCAGTTAGATGATCAAGACCATCGCCAGGCTTCACCATGATTAAGAAACATGGGGGAGAAAACTACGCAGCTGAAGTCAATCACATGGGCAACCACAGTAAATAATAGAAGCAGTGAATAAGCACATATATTGAGGTTATAATTAAAAGCATATTTTTAAAAGGCTCTGCCATTATCTACGTACACAGAGATGATAATGGTAATCAGTACACAGAAGTCACCAACACGGCTCTGAGTGTTGTGCTAAACCAGGGTTACAAGTTCATTTCAAATGTGGACTTTGCCATCAGGAGTGTAACAGAGGTACAGCAGCTCAGTCTGAGCAACACAGTAAACTAGGATACGAGCTGCTTACTAACAGCTGCTTAGAATTTAACACATTGGCCATGAAGTCTGTTAGACCCTGAAGCAACGTTCCAGGAGATCATCATCTTGAGCTACAATCAGAACCACAAATACAGCTGAGCCAGGTCCTTTCTTTATCAAACAAATAGTGAAAGTGTTCTCAGGAGCAGTCCCATGACTGAGCCTTGTCTTAACAATCCATGCATGATGACCTTCAAGACACACTACAAAAGCCTTTCAAACAAAATGCTTCAAACTTGAATGAAGCTTTTTCATTTTAACTTAACCACTTTAGGATGGCCAACCGAAAACAGGGGAACACTTCTGTTCTGAATAGGCCAAATCTGCAGCAAGACTGCAGAAACTTCTTTACTAGGAGAGTGGTTTTCTTTACTAGGAGAGTGGTTAGGCCCTGGAACAGGCTGCCCAGGGAGGTTGTGGATGCCCCGTCCTTGGAGGTGTTCAAGACCAGGTTGGACGGGGCCCTGGGCAACCTGATCTAGTAAAGGTGTATGTTTGGTGGCACTGCCAGGCAGGGGGGCTGGAACTACATGATCCTTGAGGTCCCTTCCAACCCAGGTTATTCTGTGATTCTGTGAAACTGCTTCAAACGTTTTTGTACGGGCACAGATTTCCACTTTCAGGCCACTGATTTGAAACACAACCACGATGGTAGGACTTAAACACCTCCATCCCTGTGAAGCCAGCTTTCAACACAGCTGTCTTAAGACACCCCACACACAGATGGGTGAAGGATTCATTACGGATGAACTGGACAAATCCCTCACTCTTTCAGGTGCTTCTGTCCTCACCAAATGCTGAAAGCACCAGAGTTTCTACTGTTTTTAAAATACTGTTCTTCCCATTGCTGCAGGTGAATTTTATCAAATGAAAAACAAAACAGCATGCAAATGTCCAGAAGTGAAACAGAAGCAATATCTTTATTATTAATAGAAGCAAAACCTGCCTTTATCCCTGGAGGCATTCAAGGCCAGGCTGCATGGGGCCCTGGGTAGACTGATTTAGCAAGCGACAGCACTTCCCCCACGGCAGGGGGTTGGAACAGGATAATCTTTAAGGTCCCTTCCAATCCAAGCTGTTCTATGATTAATCTTTCCTTTAAAAGCTATACCGATCTAAGGTCTGGTAAAAACTAGGATAGCAGTCCACGCTCAAGAAAAAAAAAGTCTAGCGAAACTACAGCTGTGACCACGCACAGGATTTCATCCTGCTTCGCTTCTGACTGCGCTCCTTCCTACCTGAAAGGACAGGACTCGGTCCTGCCGTGTTTCAAGCACACCCACTTCCCCCCCGCAACCCTTCCGAAAGAACCAACGACCAGCTCACAGCGCACAGACCCACCTGCTGCCAACCCACCTCGGGGCGCTGCAGGCCCCGCTGCCCCGGCCGCCCGGGCCCGAAGGCCGCTCCCCGAAGCGGCCACCCCCCGCCCCCGGCCGCCTCCCCGAGGGGACTCACTGTTGCTGGACTTGAGGTCGCGGTGCAGGATAGGGACGATGGCCTGGTCGTGCAGGTAGAGCATGCCGCGGGCGATCTGCACCGCCCAGTTCACCAGGACGTGCGGGGGGATGCGGCGGCCCCCTCGGGCGGCCCCGGGGGCGGCGGCGACGGAGGAGGAGGCGGCGGCCAGGGCCCGGTTGAGGGAACCGCCGCGGGCGAACTCCATGACGAGGCAGAGGTTGGGCTCCCGCAGGCAGACCCCGTGCAGGGCGATGATGTTGGGGTGCCGCAGCATGGCGAACAGCTTGGCCTCCTGCCGTACGCTCTCGGCCGTGGCCGTGATGTCCTCGTCGGGGTCCTGCCTCGCCGCCTTCACGGCCACCTCGCGGCCGCGCCAGGTGGCGCGATACACCTTGCCGAACCCCCCCACGCCGATGATCTCCTGCAGCTCCAGGTGCTGGAAGTCGATCTCGGTCAGGCTGCCCGCCGCCTCCTCGCCCGCCGCGCCGCGGGGCTGCCGGGTCACGTAGTTGGCGGGGAAGATGCCGAGCCGCTGCCGGATCTTGCCCGCCCACCAGCCGTCGTCTCCGGACACGGCCGCGTCCTGCGACAGCACCTCCACCACGTCGCCCCGCCGCAGGCTCAGCTCGTCCTCGCCGCTCGCCTCGTAGTCGTACAGCGCCGTCCACAGCGGGCACGGCCCCCCGGAGCCCGACGCCCCGGCGCCCGGCGCGGCCATAGCGGCGACCTCAACCCCGGCAGCCGCCACCGCGGGGGCGCCCGGCCGGCCGCATCCTCACCTGCCGCCGCCGAGCGGGAGCCGCCGGGCTGACACAGGTAGGGCGCAAGCGCGGGCACGGAGGGCGGGGAGGGGAGTGGCGCCGCTCCCGCCTCCCCGCTCCTCGCCGCTGATTGCCTGTCGTTCGTCACATGGCGGCGAGAGCAGGGATGGGGTTGGAGGGAGGGGGCGGCGGTGGGTGTGGGGACGTGGGCAGGTAGGGGGCCTCAGGGTGGGGGTGGGCCGCCTCGGGGGCGGCTGCTGCTCGGGTCAGCCCCAGGGTGAGGGGGAACCATCAGTGTGTTCGTTGATATTCAGCTATTATTCACTATTCAGCTGCGTGTTCGGTGCAGCTGTGTATCACAACCGAGTTTCTGACTGACTTATTCCACAATTTAAGCCTAATGAAGTTAATAAACTCCCGCTCATCCCACAGGAGGCATCCCTCTCATCCCACATCTCTACGCAAGAATAAAACGCTGTGGTGATTACTGAAACACCAAAAAGAAGTAACGCAGAACCGGCGTGTCTATCAGGTCTTCTCCCATTGCCTTTAATATGCAAGAATGCCCCGCGGTTATTCAGAGAGATAATTGCGAGCCTTTTCTTTATCTGCATATTTGCCTTATTATAAAAGCCATAAAGTATGTTGTAATACAAGCGCTCCGCCACACAAATTCCACCTTGAACTTTATCGGAAGGGATCTGCAGGAACTCATTAAGTGTGGAATGTTTTGGGTCAGGCAAGGTGTTGGTTGCAGGACGGTGAAAAGTTTAAATATTGATTTAGACCTGGTGTTCCAAAATGTACTCCCTCAAGTACCATTATGCACCAGCAATTGCTACACCGGGGTTGTTACTCGGTGTTTCTGCAGCACGGAGCGCTCCAGGATCTTGGTTGTGTCAAGGGAAGTCTAGATTGGATATTAGTAAGCACTTCTTTACAGAAAGGGTAGTTAAACGCTGGAATAGGCTGCCCAGGGAGGTGGTTGAATCGCCATCCCTGGTTGTGTTTAAGAGCCGTTTGGATGTGGTGCTCAGGGATATGATGTAGCAGAGGGTTGTTAGAGGTAGGGTACTATGGTTAGGCTGTGGTTGGACTTGATGATCTTCGAGGTCTTTTCCAACCTGAGTGATTCTATGATTCTGTGATTGCTGTTCCCAGCACAGAGCAACGTGAAGTGCCTGTGACTTTTCTCATGGCACCACCTAGTGGACTTATCATTAAGAAGAACAGCGTGCAGGTTGCTGATGGAGAAGCTCATATACATATATAGGAAACAACTTGGGTAGTTCCTGAAAAAAATTAATATTTTGAATCACTACTTATTAAAATCTTATTGATGGCTGCTGATTGTGTTTGATGTTTGTGTTAACAAAATTTGCCGCCTTTGAAAAAAAATTTGCCTTACTGTGCAAAAGATAACATAGAAATTTCCATTCGCCGAGGGAGAGAGATGTTATGCAAGACATGTTTAATGGAACAGCATGCAGGGCAATGCCAGAACTGTGCCTCCTTTGTACAGTATCATGGAATGGCCTGAGTTGAAAAGGACCACAGTTATCATCCAGTTTCCACCCCCCTGCTACGTGCAGGGTCACCAACCACCAGACCAGGCTGTGCAGAGCCACATCCAGCCTGGCCTTGAATGCCTGCAGGGATGGGGCACCCACAGTATTACAGATTAGGAGACTCTTTAGCAAGGACAAGCCAAGCAAATTCCTCATCCCATGGCTGTAATCCCACAGACATCTGCAGGTGCTGTGTCACTGAAATAAGTGGTGCCATCCCTCTTATTTGTATGGCTCTCAAACCTATCAAGCATCCAATGTGGTTGCACTGTGTTCAGCACTGGGAGTAGAATCACAGAGTCACAGAATGACCTGGGATGGAAGGGACCTCAAGGATCATGTAGTTCCAACCCCCCTGCCTGGCAGGGCCACCAAACATACACCTTTACTAGATCAGGTTGCCCAGGGCCCCGTCCAACCTGGTCTTGAACACCTCCAAGGACGGGGCATCCACAACCTCCCTGGGCAGCCTGTTCCAGGGCCTAACCACTCTCCTAGTGAAGAACTTCCCCCTAACATCCAACCTAAATCTTCCCTCTTTTAACTTAAAACCATTTCCCCGTGTCCTGCTATTAGTTGAGTTTAGATGTGGTGAATTACTTCTCAAACACGCTGTTTGATGGCACCCATTGCCTGCTGTCCCTTCCCTCAGGTGTGCCACAGGGATGTGGCCCGTGTCCCCTGTGCTGCCTTCGGCTTACCTGCTCTTGGTCCCCTCTCGGTGCCATGCACACCCACCTTCTGACACCCCTGGCGTACTATAAAATCTCTAATTCAATCTCGGTTGTCACCAAACTCAAAGTAGAGCTCGGGTTACCGCCAAGCGGGCCGAGGTTTGGTTGACAAACACCCGACGAGTTGTGTAAAATAACCTCGTGGCGGTGAACGGGGGGATTGCGCCGTGCCCAGCGCGGTGCCGCCCGGTGGGCCGGGCCTTTCCCGCACCTGCGAGCCGCCGCGCTCCGGGACGCGGCTCCGCTGCGCCGTCCGTCCGCTCGCCCACCCACAGCGGCCGCCCCTCTGGCGCTGCCGGCAGCCGGGCGCGGCCCCGGGAGCGGCTCGGCGGCGGGGCCGAGCGGAGGGAGGCCCGGCCCGGCCCGGCCGGGGTGGGGCGGGATGCTCAGCGTCGCGGGGCACCATGGGAGAATCCGCCGGCACCCGGCATGGCGGAGGCGGCGGCGGCGCCGGGTGGCTGAGGGGCGGCGGGGGGCGGCCATGGTGTCGCCGGCGGCGCGGCTGGTGGGGCAGGGAGTGTGGGCGGCGCTGACCGGCGGCTGGTACCACGACCCGGAGCAAGGCGCCTTCACCAACAGCTGCCACCTCTATCTGTGGCTCTTCCTGCTGACGCTGCCGCTCGCCATGCACCTGGTGAGCACCGTGGGCTGGGGGCGCGGGGAGCGGCCTGGCGGTCGGGGCCTCGCCGCATCTCGGCCTTGCGGCAAAGGCAGAGCGCGGCCTCGGGCTCCATGTCCCCGCCGTGACCGCCCGAGGAGGCCGCGCCCCGCCGCTGGGGCGGCCCGGGGAGGTGGGGGGCTGCGGCGGCTTCTCGGAACCCCCTTTGGGGGCGGCTTCTTGTGTGCCACCCGGCCTGGTGTGACCAGCCGAGAGGGGTGAATAATGGCAGAAAGTCAAGTGGCTGAATGTCACTGGTGAGTCGCAGTGCTCCTCGTGCCATGCAGCTCACCTTGTGCTAAGCATTGCAGGTCAGTGGTTTTACTAATTGGGATTTGCTTGCCGAACTTTAATATAGAACCTGGAAGTTTGACTCGGTTTTGGTGTGCTTCCCTCTGCCTGAGGAAAGCTCGGAAGTAGTTTGCAGGAGGGGAGTAAACTCTTTGAAAGGGCTGACAATAGCAGGACATGGGGAAATGGTTTTAAGTTAAAAGAGGGAAGATTTAGGTTGGATGTTAGGGGGAAGTTCTTCACTAGGAGAGTGGTTAGGCCCTGGAACAGGCTGCCCAGGGAGGTTGTGGATGCCCCGTCCTTGGAGGTGTTCAAGACCAGGTTGGATGGGGCCCTGGGCAACCTGATCTAGTAAATGTGTATGTTTGGTGGCACTGCCAGGCAGGGGGGTTGGAACTACAAGATCCTTGAGGTCCTTTCCAACCTGGATCATTCTCTGTGTGTGTGTGATTCCTTGGTGAACTCTTCAATGGCTGGAGCTTAGCAAAAACTCTAGGCAGGTCTTTTTGCCCTACGTATGGAATTGGACTGGATGACTGGTTGACCTTTAAAGTTCCCTTCAACCTCCAATGATTCTATGGTCAGAGATGGCCCTGATTTGCAAAGAGCATTCATGAGTCTCTCTTGAATTCCAGTGAGAGGTCAGTTATGTATGTTTAAAAATCAATTAGTATGCTGTACTTTTGGCATGGATTGTTCTCAATCCCTGTAATCCCTGTCATGGAGCTCTTAAGCCAACATAACTATGTTTTCTGGTGAATAGAGTCTCTGTCCTCTGCAAGCCAACAGGAGCCTAACATGATAAGAATTGCTGCCAAAGTGACGTGCATGATTTTTAAAAAGCAGATGATGGAAAAAAAGGTGATGGTTAACTTTGTTTTCCAGAGTAAGTAGGTATATATCTGAAAGACTGTGTTGCCTTCCGGGAAATTTTTGGACTAATAGTGTTGCACAAAAGAACACCGTATTTTGAAGCAAATGTTAAATGGGAGAAATGATATAAAGGGAGAAGAAGAAAACCAGGTTTATCAGTTTGACTTTTCCCTTTCTTTCTCCTGGGCTTCGTGTTTGTCTGTTGTGATGGATGTACTCCTGTAGACTGGCTGGCTTTCTGATGAATCATCTGGTTAAATGAAGGACTTGTGTTCTTGAGCTAATGTGTCGCTATGGGAATTCTTTATCCTTGATAAGAGTAATGCATTTATGGTGCTGCCTGCTCAAGCAGTGATGTCCTCAAGTATTTGTTTTCCTGCTTTTAAGTGGGTTTTGTAAACTTTGTGGGCGACAGATATTTTTACCACTTAGAAACTTGAACCTCTTTGTTTTAATTGAAGGATTTCTTCAGGGAATTTTACTTTCAATCTCTGGCGATATTTGGAGTGGAATCAGCTTAAGCAGTCACCAGTATCTCTTGGAATGGCAAAGTCAGACCAAATTAGAGTGCTGTTACTAGAAACATTCCTTTGCTTTGGATTGTCTCAGTTACACTTCTAACAAAGTCAGAAAGTCTCCCTGAAACAGTTTGACTGGAATGAAGCGACAAACCCCATCCTGCTGCTTTTAGATTTTTCACACTGGCTCAGCTGAGATGTGCTGACAGTAGCATTGAGGAGCTTATAGTATCAAGTTGTTTCTGTTGTGTGGATCGAGGATTTTGTTTTCTAGCGTTGTCAGCACAGCTTACTCTGCTACTAATTGTTCCCCTGTGAACTTCACCATTCCTGAAAATGCAGTTCAGTTTAGTCTTTTTCATTTATCCTTTGTAGCAGCAGATATGCTATTAAAAATATACATTGAAAACTATTTGGAACATCGTTGCTACTAAAAGTCAACTTTTAATATTGTTATTTTATAAACTTGCCATGGCAGATCTCGTAACAGATTATGGTTTTTTGTGAGTCCTTGAGATAACTTAGTGATTGTTTCTTCTTTCTTTTGCTGGACAGGAAGCTCTTGAGTTGAACGTTAGGTCTTCAAGTCATACCATGATAAATACAGCATGGCAATATAAGGGTGTGGGCACATAAACAAATTACTCAGAGGTAAACTGTGATAAAGCTGGCAGTGTGTCAGCTGCTTCCAGTCCCAGCTGACCACACTTTAACCTAATTTCTCCTTCTGTAACAGTAAGGATATGTGTATCACTGGAATGGATAGATAAACTATGCTGCTCTTACCATATTTATTAGGAGATAGAATGAACTCTTGAAGCTGAGTTTACACCCCTGGGATTTGCTGCCTGTTTTTCCATGTTCTACAATGTGTTAGGGACATCTCTTAGACATTAATTCAGCTTAAGGAACTTTAGCATATATATCTTTGGCTTCAGTGCTATGGTATATCCCAGTCTTTCTTCCCAGAAACCCCAGGCAGATGTTCTGTCTGCACAGGCAGACCAACCCTGCTGCATCAGCAGGAAGCTAAGTAGCATTTCAAACACATGAATCTGAGTGTCTGCCTGTGGCCCACAGTGTTCTGATATTGGAAGCTACTGGCCTGCTCCGAGCAGGTGTTCTATTAAAATTAGGTGACAAGTTGCTAAAGAGTTAAAAAGTTCTTCAGCAGCGGGGCTGGAGAGTTGATGAGCAAACAGCCACATGGTGTGATTATAAAACCTAATTTCTGTAGGAAACAAGGCTAATAATAACTCTAGTACAGCAAAAGTGATCCTATCATATAATTCCTCAGTGGTCTGTAATTTAATTTCCCCTAGCTCAGGCAAATTTTTGTAGCTTTCACATATCCGTACCTGGGAACACCAGCTGCACTCAGATGACACTTCTACCCTTATGCAAGGGGCCTGTTTCTGAAAGTCCAAGGCTTTCCATCCCCGCCTTCATCTTTCTCCTAATTCCTTGTATGGGTAAGCTGCAGCTTCTTCTGTGTAGCTTCTTCCAAGATCCAGAACATTAAGAATATGCTGCTCTTCAGTTGTTCAGTTCAACAATTCAGCAGTTGTTCAGGTTGGATATCAGGAAAAGGTTCTTCACCAGAGGGTGGTTGGGGCCTGGGACATGTTCCCCAGGGCAGTGGTCGCAGCTCCAAGCTGTGAGAAATAGGAGTTCTGATTTCTGGGTGGTTCTGTGTGGAGGCAGGAGTTGGGTCCCTTCCATCTCAAGGCATTCTTTGATTCTATATGAATCAGAATAGTCCTAAGAAAGAATTTACCTGGAAAGCTAAATGCAGCAGAGGAGTAGCAACCCATTTGCTGCTGATAACGCAGAGATGATTCAGCATGCTCATTTTAACATCAAGATAAACATGGTGGCTTGTTTTAGAGATGAAGTGAATGTACTTCATACCCTTCCTTATCTGTGTGGGTGCAGTGTGGTTCATTTCTGACTTTGAAATGATTTTTAAATTCAAATGATCCCTGATCTCCGAAGCTGGTATTTAAAATTATAGATTTAGGGCATGAAATTAGATCTCTCTGCAACCGAATAAAAACTTCATGTAAGGATGTTTTGTGACCATAGATATGAAGATTTTGGCCCTTCAAATGTAACTGAAAGCATTTATTATGAATCTTTCTTTACAGTAAGGAAGTATTTACATAGGAGAGTGCTGTTCCTTCACAGACATGACGTACCAATGTCTGTGTTTGAACTACAATTCATTGTAATGACTAAGAGACCCGGTGCCCATCCCAAATCAGCAGACACAGACAGCTGCAAATTAATGATTATGAACTTCAGAAAAAAAGCGTTCTAAGAAGCTGCCTCTGTCCAAATGCATTACATTTGTTTGTTTTGACTGATCATGATTATTATTATTTTTTAATTCTTCAGCAGTAGAGGCAATAGGAGATGTTGTGAAATGTTAGAAAAAGGCAATGAAACTGCAGCATTTTAGTGTTTTTAGCATTACTCTCGTAGCTGAGAAATGGTAAGATGGCAGTTTTTCAAAAGGAGTTTCTTGTTTGTGGATAATTTATCTTTTGTTTTGTGGCTGATAATGCAGGAAAAGCTGTGTTGTCCTGGGAGTGGAGAATTTTCATAGAATCATAGAATGGCTTGGGTTGGAAGGGACCTTGAAGACCATATGGTTCCACCTCTGTGCTGTGGGCAGAGCTGCCACCCAGCAGCTCAGGCTGCCCAGGGCCCCATCCAACCTGCCCTTGAATGGGGCACCCACGGCTTTTCTGGGCAGCTGTGCCATGGCCTCAGCACCCTCAGAGAGAGGAATTTCTTCCTCATGTTTAATGTTAACCATCCCACTTTTACTTTAAAGCCATTTCCCCTTATCCTATTCCTACCAGACCATGTAAAAGAATTGGCCTCCCTCCTGTTTATAAGCTCCCTTCAAGTACTGGAAGGGTTGTTTTGAGAGCGTTCTAACAATGTTTGTTGATTGTGATCTTTTACTGGCTTTGTGGATACGTTAACAAAAGAAACTCTCCATAGCTAATCAAAAGAAGAATAAATGGTTGGAAATTTGAGCAAATCTTTAGAACTTTCTGATGAGTAGAACTCAACATTTCTGTATGGAGGTACAGTACTTCTTGTGTCTGTAAAACTCAGTAGAGCTACAAATAACAGACAATTAGAAATAATAAAAAAGTATTGAAATTGTCTTTAAATAGCACCATCTTCTTATAATAAACTTGTATGAATGTCTGTATTATTCCTTTCTATAGGCTTGTCCAGCAAATGCAGTTACGGCTTTTGCATACTGCAGCTTAGTGACAGTGTTCTTCACGGCTATTAAGGTGATCAGTTACCGTCTGCACCTTATGTTTGATAAAGGTGAAGCAATTCAACAACAGGTCCCAAGAAAAAATGGAAGGCAGTGTAAAGATGCAGAGGTCCCCAAAGAAAACACGGTTCTTCAGCCTTCAAATCATAGGTAAGCCTCGCATTATGCGTTGCTGGTATATTGTATATTACTGATAAGTTTGCACTGTCCTGTGCAGCAGAAATACCCATTGACAGCAAGAAACCTCCTACAATTTTGTGGGGAATGACATTTCTAAAACCCATATCAGTGCTTTTATTCTCAGTGGTTCTTGCATGCTTGTGATGCAGCAGGCAGAGCTGCACCTGGTTTTGGGATGGGGCAGCCACCTGAAGGGAAGAGACCTGTCTGGGAGGGACTAAAAGATCATAGGGAAAACCTGGGTGTTTTTAAAGAAGTGTTAAAGGCTGAAGGAAGAACAGAGGTTTTTACTGGTTTTGATCAAAAGATAAAGAATATTTTGGCTAGCTGGCTGATGGATTTTAAACAGGCCTTGGTGTGTTGGTTGAACAAGTTTCTGAAGTCAGCTTATTACAGAAAAAATTGTGTGAAGGTGACTGAGACCCGCCTCCCCCCCCCCCCCCCACCTCTGGAGAAATAATGTTATAGCATGTTGATTCTTAATAGTACATCTTGTCCAAGAATATTTGCTTACGTCCGTGGGAAGCCTATGTCTAAGAAGAGTAGTGAATAGCTGAATGTATCCACCAAGGAAATGATTAACGAGCTGACTGTAATGTATGCTTCTTTTAATTAAGTCAAAGGGAACAACTTCACTTTTCATGGTCTAATGATTATACGGATAGACATTATGCATTGCATTTCAAATGATTGTTTGATGGGAGGTAAGTAAATAACTTGGTTCCTTTTCTCTCTTTTCAGCAATAAGATTGGGGATAATGGTGTAATTGGTGAGACCAACCAAAATGGCTCTACCCCAACAATACACAGCAGTTCGAGGATAGAAGCTCTCCACTCACAGAGCTCATCTGGGGCAGCGGTTAGTATGCTTTTTGGTAATAACGTTTTCACTTTTTTTCAATGTATTCTTATCACATGGAATTTCAGTCAGATGCTGATGACTGGAAGCAGGTCTGCTTCAAGTTGAAATGATACTCTGTGTAACTACTGCTGTTGCTCAGCCTTGGCCTTATCTCACAAGTATAATTTTACAAAGCTGAACCTGCAGGAGATAATTCTGTAAGTCTTGAGAGATGTCTGTCTGCTCTATAGATACCAAATGACTTGAAAATCTTGCTGAGGACAGCTAGTTTTCAAGGCTGCTTTCAGAGAAAGAAGTTAATGCAGTCAGAGAGTTTCTCATTCCCTGAGAAGGAGTCAGCTCCTGAAGCATTAGTAACTTATTTTTTGTGTAACTGGACTTATGGTTATAAAATAACAGTTCAATATTTAAAGAAAACATAACTTCTAGATTTAAATCAGGTTTTATCTACAGAAGGTTGAAAATACATAGATTCCACACTATTGGCTATGCTTTCTAAATCACTTAGTGTATGAAGTGATGAAAGTGATGTTTGTAGATGTTATTTAAGAAAGAGATATTCATGAGAAGTTTGAAGAACAAAGATGAGTCACAGCCTGAACCACTGATTGATCACCTGAGGCAAGCTCTGAGTCAGGCACAGGTGAAGGCAATTCAGCTGTGTGATGAGTGGGTGGAGCCTGAGTGCAGCTCTCCTAGACCCCATTTAAGGGCTGACCCCCACTAGGGAAAGATCTCTTTCTGGTGATGGCTCCTGTTGGAGTTTTCTACTGTGAGCCTAGGACATGGGTGAGCATTTCATTAATCTTTGATTATCTCTTTCCCCTGCGATAATATTTCAAATTATACAACCTGTAAAATGCCAGCCTAACCATGCCACTGTGCTAACTGTTCGTTTGTTGATTGTACAAAAGTGTACAAAAATTAGGAAACAGAATGAATGTTATCTGTGTAATTTTAAGCTGCTCCCCAAGTATACTGTGATAACATCTTTAATTATGTGATCCCATACTATTCTTTCTACAGGACTCCTGCCTCATTCAGTGCAGAGGATGGTTAGTGATCTCTGAATAAGTAGCTATTTGATACTTCATTGTCTTCATTTTTTTTCCCCTTTTGTGTCCTTATTTACTTCAAACTATTGAGTCAAAAGTATTTCCTCTTTTCCTGGAGTGTTTCTACCTTTTTGTAGCATCTGTATGATTCACAGACATTAACAATTTTTCTTTTATGAGAAAAATATTTTCCACCTTGTTTCTGTCCTAGTCCCCAATATTCTGGTATTTGTCCAGTCAACAAACTAATTTTTTTCCCAGGAAACTTGTCTGAGTCTCCCATTTCTGAACATGTAGATTGAGCCTAATCAAACCCAATATCCTCTTCCTGCTGCCAGGCTATCACTATGAGATTGTAAAATGGAATAATTATTTCCTCTTAATTTTGGTGCATGTCAGCCTGAGGTGATCCATGTTATTTTTTCCCAGTAACTTTTTGCTAGTTCTCCATTCTGGTTCTTGTTCCTAAAATGTTTCTCTGCAGTACTGTGTAGCTCAGGGCTCTTCACTGCATAACAGATGCTGACCTGCTGATGAGAATCCAGAAAAGGGCCACTGGCAGTAATGACTGGGATTGGATGTATGAGGGCAGGCAGATCTATGTAAGACTAGAAGAATGTAGAGTCTTCACCTTCCTAATGAAGGATATTGGGGAGGACTGAGCACACTCAGAGGGTACAAAGTGAAAGACTAAGAGACAGTGAACAAAAGTTTTATTTTTTTATTTTTTTAACTGGAAGTGTGGTCAAATACTGGAAGCGATTGTCCAAAGTGGCTGTGAAATCTCCATTCATGGAGATATTCAAAGCTCTACTGGAGATGGCTCTGAGCAACCTGCTCTAACTGTGTCTGCCTTGAGTGTGTGTGTGTAGGGGGAAAGGCTTTGGGCTAAATGACCTCTGTAATTTCCTTGCAATCTGAATGATTGTAGGATAACTGAATGGCTTTCTCCTCTAGCTCTTCATGGAGAAATTGCTACCAAGGACTGGAGACCAAACTTTTTCAGCTACTTGTTTTTAAATCACTAAAATGAGAAGTGGAAAAGATGAATGTATTCTACTCCTAAACTATTTTAAGAAGGTCTGGGTCAGGCACTGCAGAATGTTTTCAAAAATAAAATCTTCACTTTTCTTTCTCCCCAGATATAACACACACAATTGCAATGATGCATTTTGGAGCATGTCTGTTCTATAACCATCTCCATCACCCACCCTTTGCATTTTGTGGGAGATACACATCCAAATTTCAATGGTGTTTACCAAATACTATTTCTTTTCTTCCAACATAATTTAATACATAGCCTTACCAATTTTGTGTGGTTTTTGTTTTTAGGACCTGCCAACACGGGAAACTATTGAAGATCTTAAAGGTATCTTAAAGGCATTATAATCCCCTTTGAATTTTTATTTCATCCTTATTTGCCATAAACAAAATTATAAATAAATAAAGACACAGAAGACCCTGCAGCATGATCTGTCATGCTTCATGTTAGCATCTGAATGGAAAAGCTCAAGGTAACAAAATCTCAAGGGAATTCTCACAGAAGCTTTCTGTCAGCTGAGCTGTTTGGACCACAGCCTTTTGGTGAGAATACCAAGTAGCTTTCCCCATTTTTGATATAGAGAGATTAAAGAGTTTTTCTCCCATGCTGTTGGGATGCTCTGTGTCTCTGGGATCCATTAAAAGAGGAAGCCAGTGTTCAGGTAACATCTTAAAGCCCTTAAACGTCTTCTGACTGCAGACTTCTTTACGGTTTTTGCTAACTAACGATTTTACCTTGATAATGTAAAGTCATCCTGTTTGTGAAACCTAATTTATGTTATGTCTTTTGATAGGGGTTACAGTATTAGAAGACCAGTCTGTACCACCAGTTTCATCTACCTCACCTGGTATTAAAGGAGATGTATTACCAGTTTCCTTAGCCTCTGCTTCAGGCTCTACAACATCAGCAATAGTGACAAAACCAGCTGCTGTGGAAACGCTTTCTGGAACTGGAGTAAATCAAAGCGGAGAGGAGGAGCAACGTGGATCACAAGTTATTCACATGGACAAAGATATAGCTAAAAATTTATCTAATATCTCTTCATTGCAAGGTGATGTTTTAAGAACTGGAGTTTCTTTGGAACCGTGGGACAGTGAAAATTCAGTTACTTCAGACCATTCGAGTAATCTGAGAAGTCACAAAAGAGAGAAATTAGCAGATGGCTCACTGCAGGCAAGCTTTACCAGTAACTGCCCACAGTGCAGTGCTTTTGCAACCAAAGATCCTGAGCTTGTGGAAAGTTCTTGCAGTGCTGATAGTACCAATGAAGACCTTGACTGCTCGGATAGTGAGACTGCTGTTGCAATTGTTGACAACTCTCTTCCTGGAGACCAACTGTGTGAACCCATTAAAATTGTCATCACAATGAGCAGCACACCAAACAGCGCCCTCAGTGACCTAGCAGACTCTGTCCATCTGAGGGCTCTGGGTACCGAGCGAACAAGCTCAGCTCTTGAGTCTGGTATAGTCACAGCAGATTGGCAAAGTCAGCAGACCAATGAACAGCTCAGAATTCCTGTTATAACTTTTGATTTGTCTGATGACAGCAAAGGTAATGACTGTCCAGAAATTAGTGAAAGTGAAAGAACTCCAGAAATGTTGAGGACAGATCTGTCATCCAACCATTGCTCTGGCTATGAGTCTGGTGATGCAGTAAAAGAACAGAGCAATCCAGTAAATGCCCATTCAGAAACAAACACTTATTCAGATCCAAATCAGAAGAATGCTTCTGAAAATGTCCAAAATGTGGGTTTGAATTCAAAAGAAGAACTACAGAGCCTCGATCCTCAATCCTGTAGAACTGCTCATGAAAAGAGGCACATGCGGGTGCTGAGTGTAGACAGTGGGACAGATGTGCTTTTAAGTAAGAATTCTGTGGAAATGTCTGACAAAGAGAAGACGTTACCAACTTCTAAATCTGATCTAGAAGCTAAAGAAGGACAGGTGCCCAATGAGTCTAATTTTCTAGAGTTTGTCTCCCTTCTGGAATCCATTAATACCTCAAAGATGAAGGCATCTAATCAGTCTACTGTCAAAACAGAGGTTACAAAAGAAAACATCTCTGCTGGAGGTATGATGCATGATTTACAACTTTTGGAATAAGAAAGTTGAGATTAGTTATGTTGTTTATAGCAGCTTGCCCTGAGATCCGCAGTAGAGTGAATACAGAAACAAGAACTGGTTTTGTTATTAATCAGTGGAAGGCTGGGCTTGGTTGGAACGGGGTAATTTCATGAAAGTGTGTCAGCTGAAGTTTCTGTTGTTTTCTTAAAGACACCTTTGGAAAAAGCTAATGTTAACCTCAGTAGGTGTTTAGTATTTAGTGTTTAATGTTCTGTGCCAGAATACCTTGCATCTGACAGTCCTGGACTGTGGAAAAATCAAAAAGAATTCTTAAAAATCTTGTGTGAAAGCTTTGGACTTTCTCTTACAAGGTGCATGTTGAAGAGTCATCTGTGTGTGTCTGATTAAGTAGCAAGCTGGATTTGTCACTAGTGGGGGCAAAACTTCTAGCTAACTCACGTGTGTGTGGTGTTCCTCATCTTTCTCTACAGATATCTGTTGTTTTATAGTTAAAAATAAAGCAAGCACATCCCTAGTGTGTTTCTCGGTAGGTAAGAGTTTTGATATTTAGTTGCTGAAGGTGAAAATATTTGGGCTTAATGGAAGGAAATTTGTCAGTGGGGTTTATTGAAAACCTTAGATATTTTAGTGGAAAATAGTATCTTTCTATACATTTTTCCATTTTATAAAAAGAGTTATCTTTAAAAAGAAAGGGGGGAGGGGAGGGAAGCCTCCCTCAGTTCATTTTCAAACCTGTATGAAATCCAGTTTGTCATTCTCACATAGGAATACCTGGTTTTATCCAACATTTTCCTTGCTGTTACCAAGTTCTGACCCTTTTCTATTAGGAAGGAGCATTATTTATAATATCTTTAGCAACTGTGTAAAGAAGACTAGAAGGCCTGTTTTGTGAGGGTGCTAGATGAGGTACAGTAGAGCTGTGTGGAGTGTGGAAGTACTTGCTGAGTGATTCGGGCCAAAGTAAAATGAGACAGCCTATATTCTCTTCCAAGATGTTCTCTAAACTTTAGATGCTATAATAGATGGTTCTAAGGCAGCCTTAGAGGAAGCAAACTAAATGCCTGTTTTGCATTGAACTTGGGGAACTTTCTGATGCCCAGCAGTACAGCTTCTCTCCATGTCAAAACAGCATTCTTTTCCATAGGTTGGCTCTCAGACATTTGTTTACCTCACTCCTCCCCTCTATAAAACTTTCAGTATGTGGGAAACACACTGGTGATTTCAGAACGTCGCCTTTATAGAAGTAAATGGCTTTTGGAAGAATGCCTTGAGTAATATGAAATGGGAAGACTGCCTCTGTAAAGGAAAGCAATGGCTAATCAGAATATATCAAGTTATCCATGAATTCCATGATGACACAGAAAACAAACTTGATTCGTGTATGTATGGTTATTAGATTTTAGATCTGGCAAACTAAATTCTTTTTATTCAAACCTAAAGGTCTTGAGAAACATAAGGATTTAACACCTTTCTTCAAACCAATTTGGTATTTGAAGTGGCCAAATGTGCGTTCCTTACCTTTCCATTCCCTTAACTCCAGTGCCTGACAAATGTTTAGACTTAATATGTGTGCAGCTAGGCTGTCCTGTGCATTTCTAGGGCATGTTGAGCTGTTTCAGGCCCAGCAAGTGTCCTCCTGGATAGGAGTGTGATACTGCAGTGGATTCTGTCACCGTGTGGTGTCTGTAGACCTTGTATTGGCTCTGCAGGGAAAAGGCTACTCAGCCCAAACTTCTTAAGCTGGGGAGATGTAGTTCAAAGACAATTGCTATTTACAGCAAGTAGGCTTTATTTATTTTCCTGCCTAGTCAGAATGTACTCTTTGCTAAAATATATTACTGTCATTACTGGCAGCTTCCCTGCAGTAAGATTTGATTTTAGGAATGAGAAAGCCTCTAATTTGTTTATAGCCTTGCAATTACAAATGTGCTTTTAACAAAAGAGCGTTTTAAAGCAGATCTGAATAAACATTTATTCCTGCTTTAAAGTGGTTTGTTCAAAAAGAAATATAATAGAAGGGAGGCAAAAGGCAAAGCTACGCACCCGTTGTTTTGAGGGAGGAGGTTGTTTGTCTTCTTGTTTCTTTATTCTTTTGACCTTGTAAACCACTTAATTGGCAGAAGATAATAACAAATGTCTAGTCCAAAGGAGCATGAAATGCATCTCACGAAGGTGTTCACTGGGAAATGTGAAAAACTTGGCAGGTTCCTGGAAGGCTGTTTATTTGGAGCTGCAGGGAAGAAGGCTGATGTTTTGCATAATTTGGAGAAGGCAGGAAAACTTGTGAATCAGAACAGTCTTGAAAGTGAGTGAGTGAATGTCGTAGATGGTTCTTTGTTTGATGTGTGCACCCTCCACACGCTTTTGAATTGTGTGGAAACAGAAGTTGCATCATCTTCACCCAGCAAACCTTTTGCCAGTAGGCAGCTCAGTAAAACATAGTACAAGAAAATAAAAGCGTTCTTAATGCTGGCAGGGATGCCAGATTTGATGTGTTAAGTACAGGATGCAAAAAAGCCAGCTCTTAAAAGCTGCTGCTGTTCTGTTGACATAGTATCTCTTCTATGTCGTGAGAAAGTACCACTGGAACTTGCTAAAAATGACTTCTGGGCCACTGTCCTTCCAGTTCTGAATCAATTTTTCACCGCCCTCATAATGAAAGCCTATGGAAGGGCAACTGCAAATTTTCTGTACCCTTTGTAGGGAAAGCTGGCCTTATGGGTCTGCTTTGGGTCCTCCTGCCCTGCTGAGAGCTGCACACCTGATGTGTGCAGGATAAGGGCCCATGTCACCTCTGCTGCAAGTGACTTGAAATCTGGGACAGTGTTATCACCAGGGGACAAAGCCAGCTGTGGGAGTGGTGGGGACCTGCATGGCAGAACCTGAACAGGGGCCATCTGCCCTGAATTGAGATGTTTTTCAGGCTCTTTTTAGAAAAGGCACTCATCATTCTGGTCAGTGCATAAACCACAACCTTGAGTGAGTTCTTTTGGATCCCTAGCAATTACACTGCTCCTATAAAAAGCTAAGATGTACTTAAGTGGATATTTTTAGACGACTCAGTTTTTCCCCCCCATGTTTAAGAAAGAGAGCTACAGACTGCTTTATAATCAAGGGGCAGAGGAATGTTGTGCATCAAGCCATCAGTCCCAACAACAGCTACAATATAAGGCTGGGGCAGGGGAGCAGGTAAGAGGCACCTGGAACACCAAGCCACTTCAGATGGCGGGCTGGGGAGCTCACTTTGCTCAGTGTGACGCATAGTCTGTAAACAGGTTTCACAGGCTGTGACCTAAAAATTTCAGACTTTTTAAGTGGTGTTAGTGTGTTCAAGGACAAGGCTGACACCTGTAAAGAAATTATGGAGCTATTTCAGAGGTTGATGTTCTGACATTGTTAGCTTTAATGATTCAGTTACTTACCTGAGACCTCAAAAACCATGGTTTTATTCCCAGCTCTGTTACTGGCCTTGTTGATTATTTTGAGCAAGTCACTTCTGTGCTTAAGTCTCCCTGTCCTGTAACAGGCACAGTGAGTACCAGTAGCTTTTTCTGCTGCTTCAGGATTAATCTGGTAATCCTGATTAATGGATAATCCTATGAGTTTCTTCACTGCCTGAAGTAAACCTTTATAGCAATTTGTGGACTGCATCAGATTTGCTGACCATTGCTGATGCTTGGGGGTGGCCAGCTTTACTACTGTGTTTTTGTTGTTTTTTTTTTTATTGTTGTTTAAAACATATTTCTAGCATAGTAGGCAAATGTGAATTGTGGATAAAGTACATAAACTTCATTGGTATCCAACATTTTGGCTTGCTTGGGCTGCATATGAAGTATATAGTATAGCTGATGTTTAGAATTAACAAAACTACTTTTAAAAATGTTTTTTAATTACAACATAGGAAAGGACAACAAAAATATAAAACAAGCAGGTTGGACTCATGCGAGGTTCTTCTAAAGCTGAAAGGATGAAGGAAGGTTTGGGAATGTTGATTAAATTGTCTGGTTTTAGTCTTTGTAATATGTTATCCACAGATATGAAGGGGAGATATCATTAGTTGGAGAGCTATTTCATCTAAGTACTGACAAGAGCAGAGTGACTTAAGTTATTTCTGCAACCAAGCAGGGAACAAATGCAGTTCAAAGTGAAACTTTCTATTTTGGAGCTTAGTGTTGTGGGAAGAAGTAGGTTCTGCAACAGCAATTAAAGAACAGACGAGGCTTGGGCTTAATTAGCTTAATTCTGCTTGACCAGATTTCAAAACAGATGGTGTTTGAAATTATGACAACAGTGGCATTTTAACTTGCAAGATTGAGTTGTGGAGATTGGAATGGGGATATGCACGTAAAAGACAAGGGAAAAACATCTGGAAGACAGGAGAAAGGGCACGAAACGATAAAAAAAAATGTGCTGAATAAATTTTACTGAGCAAGGAAATTTTATTAAAATTACCTAATAAAATTTAAGGAGGTGTTAAAACAGAGGCTTCAAATTTAAATAGTTGTTTTATTTTGATTACTGTGTTTACAAAGGCTGTACCCTTCAAACTGGAAAGCTGCCGTCAAACTCTTCCCAGTGGCCTTGGTAAGGATTTTACCAGGATATATGTTATGTTCAACCAAAATATAAGACATGCATACAGTCTTCCAGCTAGATACCTAGGTGGAAGGACTCTTCTTCACCACCCTTCCCCAGGCATGATGTAGCTATAGAATTGTAGAATATCCCTAGCTGGAAGAGGCCCACAAGAGTCATTGAACTCCTGGATCCACCCAGCATCACCTGAAATCCACACCCTCTGTCTGAGAGTGATGGTCAAACACTGTCTGAGCTCCAGCACTCGGGGCTGTGCCCACTGCCCTGTGGTGCAGACCCTGTCCCCAGCCCCCACTGCCCCTCCCCTGGCACAGCTCCATGCCGTTCCCTCGGGCCTTATTGCTGTCACACAGAGCAGAGCTCAGCGCTGCTTCTCTGCTCCCTGTGAGGAGCTGCAGCCACCATGAAACCTCCCCTCAGCTCTTCTGCTCTGGGCTGACCACACCTAGGGGACTCCTCAATACTACCTGCCCTCCAGATCTTTCACCATCTTTGCAGCCTCCCTTTGGACACTCTAGTAGTTCTCTGTTCTTTTTGTACTGTGGTGCCCAGAACTGTGTGCAGTACCATTGTGATGGATTTTGGTACTTGAGATGTGGTGCATAGCTTCCAGATCTGCAACTGAGGTGTTTGCTGAGCCTGGGGCTTCTGCTGGCCCAGCTACAAGTACACCAGAGCTATGGAACAGTTATGCTGGCTTCATGTCTTGCCAAAGGCCATAGTGAATGTGCAGCTGTGCTATGTGTTATGCTTTTACTCTTCTTTTGGTTGTGGTGAGTGTTTTTCCTGGTAACTTAATGTTAAGCTTTGCAAGGAAACATTTTGGTGATGTGGAGCTGGTTATGCAGCCTGGCAGGACACTCCTTGTCTAGACATCCCTATCTCTCTTTAAATTCTGAAGGTGTAATTCACTTGGAAGAAATAAGTGCTTATGAAAACTAGTCAAAACCCATAGGGCCTATCTGTCCAGTGCTGGAAGTACTCATTACTGAGGTGCTGACTGATTGGCATATGAAGCCTGTAAGAAGCGGGACTGTTTATGTTTTTACTATCATGACTCTTTACTACTGCAGGAAAAAAGTCTGAAAGGCTTGTGGTTTGGAATGAGGAAGAGAGTCATTTTCTGAAACCACTAGATAATCAAATTAGAAAAATCTTTTTGTTTCAACCCTAGAGCCAGTTTTGGGCAATGTGAGACCAATTAGATTTTACAACCATGGTTTCTGATCTCTATCAGTTATTAATGCTTGAACAGCCCAAACCTTTGGCAAGATGATTTTGATGAGACGTCTGTGGCTTCTGGTAGTTGCATGATTTAGAGGATGCTGCAGTAGTTCATGGTTAAATAAGATAAAGGTGATGCTTAAGATGATGTTAAAATCGTTAAATAAGAAAGAAAGAAAAGCCCACCAACCTGTTTTTTTTTTGTTTTTTTTGGTTTTTTTTTTCCCTCGTTTGTTTTAATAAGAGAAAGTAATTCTGGAAGGCCTGTTAAAATTTGTCTCCCTGTATGACAGACACAAAGCTTTTCCCTAAACCAGGCTTATACTCACTGTACTGCACAAGAAGCCAAAGTCCTGTGTGCTCCACAGGAAATCCCTTAGAGGTTTCCTTTAGAAAAGGAAAATCTTAGAGAAGATCTTAGAGATTTATTTTAGAGATGCAAGACCTGGAACATTTTCAGTGTTCTAATGACATTTTAAATTTTTTTTTTCAGCAGGAGCCAAATGAGCTGCTGTTTCAAGCAAGAGTTATGTTGTGTTTTTATTTCTACTGCTCCTTCAGCCCTGTCTAGTTAGGCTTGTGGTTGTGGTCTGTGGCCTTGGTGACGTTCTTCTCATTTGGTACTGCCTGTTTTGCATTGCGCTAAGGGCCAAGACCTGCTGGGGTCAAAATGTGGTGGTACACTTGAAGTTGTTCTTATTCTTCTGAATTTTACTTTTCTTAATAAAAAGAATTGAGTAGGCAATATTTTCAGAGAGAAGGGATTTTACGATTGTGCAGTGAGGCTGAGGAATTTGTGCAGGTGTCTGAGCCTTTAAGATTCTCAAGGGTTATGTCTTGTGAATTGAAACTGGTGTGGAGGTGTCCTAATTCCTAAGGGCAGGTAGGTTTATAGAAGGAAAATGTTGATAGAGCAGCTGGTATGGCTGGAAAATATCTCAGATGGTCAGAAAGATCTGTGCATCCAAAAGCCTGCCTGCTCTCTTGAATGGTATCCATTGGCCCAAGGAAAGATAGTACTTTTCTCTCTGGAAAGCTTGAACCTGTTTTATCCTTAGATTGTCTTAGCTATGATAACACTGATTCTTGACTGGGAATTCTTGCAGGTAGAGGTGGTAATTCTTTTGAAAGGAAATGCAATTTAGCAAAGGAATTTCTGTGATTTTTTTTCTTTTTTTCCTTGATGATTATATTTCTTAGGCACTTAAGCAATAGATATTGCAAGAAGTCTGGGTAAGTACATATCCATATGCCTTGCTAAGTGTAAGATGCACAGAATCTACGGACCGCGCTGCAGCACCTCTAGCAGCACTTTTTTCTTAAATATTTAGTTGTGTGACAACTTCTGGTGATGATGAAGCCAATATTTATTGCACTTTAGAATCCTGCAGTGGTGCTGCAAAATGTTTTACTCTTCAGTGTGAGAATAAATAACTAAAAGAGACCATCACCTGAATTTTTTTGTATATAGAAATAAATGATATACCATTTACATATAACTTGAAATAGGTGATATAAATTGGCATAGTCAGTGTAGTAGAAACAGAACAAGTCCATTGTGTGTATTTTAGAATCTGTAATTCAGTATTTTCCAAACATAAGGAAAGCTACTGTGAAATTGTTTAGCTTGT
Organism: Coturnix japonica; assembly: GCF_054131305.1. Taxonomy (NCBI): domain Eukaryota; kingdom Metazoa; phylum Chordata; class Aves; order Galliformes; family Phasianidae; genus Coturnix; species Coturnix japonica. Next base: position 37,832,893 of record NC_140665.1, read on the forward strand.
TTTTTTCTGTACTGCATCAGGAGTGTGACTGGTAATGAAGAGAAGCTGAGTAGCTATGTAGTTTCCATTGCAAATTCCAGCCTTAATTCCTTTGAAGATTCTTCCCTTCTTTTTGTAAAAGGGAGTAAGTGTAAAAGAATGTGAGGCAGTGCTGCTGCTTATCTGCTGTCAGTCAGTACTCATAGCTAGGAAACAAGTTGTGGTCTGACCAGAAGGCAGACTCTGATTGCAATGGATCAGGGAAGACTTCCTCTGGATGAAAAGAAGGAAAGCAGAAATTCCCACTTGTGTCCTTTGTATCATGCAGCCTGTTCTTGAAAAAATGCATTCACTTAGCCTTATCAGGTCAGAATATCTCCTCATCCAACATTCTCTGTAAGTTGTTTAAACATTATTATATAAATTCATGTTAATGTTGTTCATAAAACTAGTGTTTGCTGTTGTGTTTTAGCTTTTAGTTGAGGTATTTTTGCGCAGTTGTAACGAACAACGTTCTTAATAGTCCTATGTGGAGAGTGGCACTACTTCACTGCCCTGTTTTCCAGATAGCCAGACGACAGAGAGAAAAGAAGAAGTGATGGGAACAGAAAAGCACCGTGAGCAACTTCCTAAGCAGGAAAGATCAGATGTACAAAGCCAAGATCGTGCTAGTACTAGTCCAGTGCTACCAGAGTCTGCCAAATTTACAGCACTGTAAGGCCAGTTTACTTTACAGTTTTGTACTTCAAAGATATGATGTAATCTGTTTTGTTTCATTGAGTAGAAATGACATAAACTTTTAATTAACCTCTCTTTCTTTCTGTTTTATTGAGAACAAGAAAAAAGTTCCTCATAGTAGTTTTGAAACGTTTTTGTGTCAAGTTACCAGGGCAGCAGGCAAAGGCAGATAATCTACCGAGTAACTTCTCAGCAAGACAGTTCTGTCTTGCAAGTAATAAGTGGACCTGAGGCGTCTGTACAAGATGAGCTATCCGTGGATGCAATGCATGTGTTCATAGATGAAAATGGTGAGTTTCTATAGGTGGAATAATTGCAATGTGTGAAGAAATTTCTGTAGAAAATTTTAGTCTTCCTAAGAGGATGCTTCTCATCTTGCCTGTTATGGATTGCATGTTTTCTGTGTGCTTGGAAGAAGATGGCTTAGTCATATCAGTAAATGCACTCTCAGATCAGCAGTAACTAGAGTGTTCAAAATGCAGCCACACGATGTGAAGTTTGTGCACCGCCATACGTACCAGAAGTTTATCTTCCAAATGTCATCCTCAAGAAGTGCAGGCACAGAGCCTTTGAGCTGGGAGGGGAGGGCAAAACCTTCCTCCTCTTTACTGTTGTCTTCTTCAGCTGAGTTTGAATTGGTGCTGGCTCAGGCTTAACTCTCTCTGATGACATTGTGGTTACTTTTGTTGAGAGCCCTGGTCTGCCTCCTCTTTCAAGTGAGTTAACTAGTGAAGTGGTCTTAAGCCTATGCTTGGAGCAGGATTTCTCCACAGCTATTACTAGAGATTGAAGCTGTAACTTGTGTGATGGTGGTTTGTTTGAACTCTGCATGGAGCCCTGTGAGGTCCTGGCCAACACCTTTGAATTGCAGCCACTACACTTTCCCTTAAAGCTGCCTTCAAAACCAGTGTGAATGAGTATTCATGGCAGCTGGGATCCTAATCCCAGTGTTGTTTTGTTTTTCTGCTGATTCCTCCAGGCCTTGCTCACAGCCCTGCAGTTCCTTGTGTGCAGTGAGGCTGAGAGCAGCAGAATAGCATTGCCTCAGGCTTGAGTTTAACAGTCTCTTCATTTCTTCCTGATATGCAAAGGGAGAGTGCAGTGCCTTTGGTTTTAGCAGATTTTATTTTTTCACTGTTTTTACCTTTTCACCTCACCTTCTTGAGAAGAAAATTTCTTCTACAGTGAGCTTATATTAATGGATGGTCTTTCCATTTACCTTGTGTGCATTTAAATGATGGTGGAGTCCATAAGCCTCTTATGAATGTTTCTATGAATGCTGTTTTGATTTGCTTTCTCTTTGCTATCATGGATTCTTGTGCTTATGGAAAAAGAGGTCAAAATTTCACTTGAATTTGTCTCATTTTCTGTAAAGTTTTCAGTTATTTAAATGTTAATTTGCTTAGTGAAATTTAAGACAAATCTAATTTGCAAACTGAAAGCTGGTTTATATTTATACATGTACCTAATATTTTTTGGGTAAATTTGTTTGCAAAACAAATGATTATATCATGTAACTGACTTATTTTATATATATATTTTCTGAAGGGGAAATTAGATCCTGTTATTTAAAGGCTGGCTGTCAGAAGGAAGGAAATTTTCGACATCAACTATCAAACTGTGATTGTATTTCAAATGCGCAGTAAGTAAACCCTTATTTTTAGAAACTGAGTTTTCATTGCTGGATGCTATGAAGCAGATTTGAAAGATGTGTGTGAAAGAAAAGCACTGGAGAATAGATGTATTAACCTATTCTAAAGATGTCAAATTATGCATTTTTGTTCTGTACTAGAACAGCTATTGCTTTATAAGAATATTGGTGTGGAAAAGTGCAAATCAAAACCAGAACTAGCCAGTGTGATTTCCATTACTATCTGGGAATAGCCGAAGTCAAGTGTGGCAATATAAATGAGATTTGTGAATAAAATAAAGCGAGACTGTTACCAGATATTCTCTCAACCTTATTGTTTTACTTATTTCTCTTACCTGTTGGGTCCTATCAGTATCAGCTACTGACACCACTTCCTCTGAATTCAAGCAGCAGAGCCATTTAACTTTCATGGAATGTCTAATGGTAATTTGCCACTCTGAAAAAGATATCTGAACAATTTTCTCTTTTAAGGTCTTTTCAGAGTGATTGCACAAATCCCAGGCTTGCTACTGTGGTTTCTGCTGTCTGATGTGATATTATGTTATGCATGTTTGTAAAAAGAATTTTAATTAATCATAAGTATTTTTATTGAGTTATATGTTTTCCATATTGTTATAGAGTGTTAGCAAGAGTTAGGGGATGAGAGGGTTCATTGAATTAATAATAAATATTGTTCTTAAGGTTTTTGCCTTTCGGTGGAGACTTTTGACAACCTCAGGAATATGTTAACAGTGTGCTAGTATTGTAGATAAAATGCTGTCATTAGGTAAATGAGAGTAATGCTCTTTATTTTCAGTGGATGAAGAAAAAAATATCTGAGTTCATCTGAAATGTTTTTGTTTCTTCAGCAAAATGGGAAAACAACCCATGGTAGAGTCTAGTTTCAATCAAATATCTTGGTTAAGAGTTATGTAACTCCTGTAACTTTTTTCTTCCCCTCTACCTAGCACAGAGTAATGCCCTCCCATCCCCTTCATCTAACTATGAACTGAATCTGTCCTAAATGCATAAATAGTTTCAGGTCTCCTGACAGCTTTCAGTTAACCTGTTTTTATCAAAAAAGGACAATCTTCCTTCTGTAGCATGCAGTCCTTCTAAATCTGTCCATCTATGGACATCTGTGTCATCTGTGGTCTTGCTGTACTACATTAAATGTGGGTCTTTAGTTTGTGGTTTGCAGATGTCTAGAAATGTGTACTGTATATAAAGGAGTCTGTTAAGTGTCATTAGTAAAAGCTAGTTCAGATGTTCTCTGCAGCTGTTTACATACATTTAACTTAGAAAGATCAGTACCTTTGTTGGAAATCTTTGAATAGAGGTGGTGGTTCAGACTGTAACAGAACAAACCAGCAAAGATCAGTGGCTTCCTACTGGTTTACTGTTTTTGTATAGGAACAGGAATGCAGAACACATGAGCTTTTCCAAGAACAGAAGAGTAATGAAGGAAAGTACAAAGCATAAATTCATGTTAAAAAAAAAAACCAAAACCAAAAAAACTGGGAAGTAGGACCAGGAAACATGAAGCACGCCCAAAGCTGAGTTTTGCAAGAGCAGTTTGTAATATCATTAGATCAGAGAGATAAATTATAATTGTTGTTCAACTGGCAGTTTGTAGCATCAGTGCATAGACTGAAGGGTAGTTCGGGGTGGAAAGGGTTTTCATTTTCAGTTGTTCACCATCAAGTAAGCTTGTATTTAAATGGTACTGAATGCCTATAGCCTACTAAAAATAGAGGAAAACTCTTATTGTCTTCCTTAAAAATGGCTCCGGAATGAGGCATCTCTCCTTCCCCATTCCCTCCTACTTCCACCAGTAGGTGTGTGCAGCACTTAACATCAGCTTAGTTTCTTGTCCATAGTTAAAGGTAAGCCAAATAGTCACAGTTCTCAGATAAAGTTGTTTTCATTATAGAAGAAAAAGGCAAGTACACAGACTAAAGCAAAGCACAAGGCATAATCATTTTTTGCTTCAGTTAGTCTTTATGTCTATGTGGAGAGCTCTCCAGAGACATTACTCAAGGGTAGGGCCTCCTTTGACAGAGATGTTTGTTAAGTTTAAGTGATAATATTGCATTCCCCACATCAGGTAGCAAGTCATGTCTTGAGCTGTCATTGTGAAGGTTAGGAGGACTTCCTGGTATAACTTACATACCTCATATGCTTGTCTGTCACATTGTTCATTGTGTTGTGAAAGAAGTCTGTACCAACAGGAGATGCTACTGTTATGAAAGGGTGGTTGAGAATAGACATGAAACACAACTCTGTCACATCCTTAGCTTATCTCCAGACCCATCAGAAAGTTAAACTAAAGGTAAGACAATAACTCTGACAGTGCTTTTAGACGAGGAAAAAAAAAAGATTTGTGTATGCAAGCAATCCAAATTCAATTTTATGAGCTAAAGGGATGTGGGAGAAAATTAATGCCTGGATATGAGAGGGTTCCGTCTTCACTAAACAGCAGAACTAGAGTTCTGATCTCAGTGAGCCCAGGTTTCGGAAGCTTATGGAGAAAACAGATAACATAGATCTGCAGTAGAAGGTATAAGCTTTTAAAACATTTTTCACCCATCGTACTCTGTCTCCAGTGCTTAGATAAAGCTTCTCCTAAAGCAAAACATCAAACTGAGTTGAGCCAGCGAAGCCCAGGTGTGTGTGTCCTGTGTCCTGATGCTCTTCCTTGAGAAGACTTGGAGATGTTGGCCCAAGGTGGGTGGTGACAAGAGGTCTTTTGCTCTGGAGCTGTTGGTAGAAGCAGAAGTGCAGAGGTGCCAGCACACATGGGACTGTGGCACTTTTTGTGTAGCAGTGCAGTTCGGAAAGGGGATTTTATTAGGGAGTATGAACTGGTTGGTCCAGGTTAATTTAAGTGACATGTGAATTGGCCAAAGGTAAATACCTTTTGAATAAGTCAAGCAAATCTGGATAAAGTATTTAAGTCTATGAAGTATTTAAATATTACTTGAAAGAAGCCATTAAATAAAGCCTTGAGGCAGACTAACTAATGATTAACAATCTTAAATTCAAATTATAACTCACTATTACTGTCTATTGAATCCCACTGTTATCTGCTCCAGCAGTAAAGCCTTAACCAATATGGCATTTCACAACAGCAATTAATAGGGATTGTAATCAAAGTAATATTTCTGTGGCCTGTGAACATTTTAATCTGATCCTCTTGGCATGGCTTCTGAAATCCATTTATCACAAATAATGCGAAGTCTTAACATTACCACTTTCTCACAAAACTGGTTTGGTGTTATGATTTTTTTTCTTTGTTCTTTGCTTTTGTGTGCTTCTTGCCCTTTCTTGGTGTGGAAGGGTTAGATGGACAACCTGAAAGAATATAAATGGATTAAAATATGCCACAGAAAATACATATAAGTTTGAAGGACTAAAGCTTGCTTTCTGCAGGAGCTCCCTGACTTTGGAAACAGTATTGTTAGATGGGATTAGCTGATTTCAAATACTGTCATGACTTATTTTTGGCTTTACTCTATAGTGACATGGTCTTGAGCTTATCAGGGCTAATGTATATTCTAGTAGATATTGTAGTAGTTGGACTTATAGAAGTCGTTACCTCTGCTGTCAGTCCTGGAAACTTTCAGAGCTTCTAAACATGAAGTAGTCTTAATCATGTCTAAAATGATATCTTGGGAATTAGAATTGTTTCAAATTAGTTTCCTATTTGTGTTTCACCAGTCCAGCTTTTAAACAATTTTGATAGTTACATTTAAAGGTAATCTTTACTTTGTAATGATTGTATGTGCATACACACATGCACACACATACAGTTTTGTTTTCCCCATCTTAAACCTCACTTTGGCAGGTGCTTCTTGTTGCTGTATTTGGTAAGTTACTTAAACATTGGCAGGTAGCTAATCAATTGTCCAATTACTGTCCATGTAATGACCCTGACCGTACTTCTGACTGTTGTCTTGCCAGAAGCACCTCTTGCCAGCAGTCACTGGAATGGATTCCCTGCAGAGCTAATTGCCTCTAAATTTGATGCTCCCATTACCTTGCCAACTTATCCTCTAGCCATAAATTGCTTTGTGACAGACCTCAACATGAGAGAAAGTGCAAACTCTATTCTAAGTTCACGAATTACGTTAGAAACCACTTACAGAAAGGCCGTTTGGATCTATTTTGGACTTAGAAACTTGAAAAATCTTCTTCTAACCCATTGCATTATGTTCTTTAGCAACCTTTGTTTCCCCGTAGTGAATTTTTCATATTTCTGTGCCATGTGGCTTAGGTGTGTTGTTGGATTTTGGGATTGCAAAGGAGGACAAGGAAGTTCACATTTGTGTTGGACTGGATATAATAATATCCTTTAAAACATGAAATGAAAAAGGTGTCCAAGTTAAACCATTTTTAGAGATTTATACCTGGTTTTGGACTGGTTAGAAAGAAGTTGGAGTTAGTATTACCAATTAGAAGGCATCATTTTGATGCTTCCTTTCTGTCTGCTACTGTGTGACAGAGCAGGTGTTTCAAAGATATTTTGTTAACTACCTTGAATGTCTTTTGTAATTAAATAACTGAAGCAGTTGGATAATCATTCAAAAAGATAAATATTGGCTATCATGTTACCTAGGAATTATGTGTATAGTGGCTCATAAGTATCAGTGAAAATATAACCCCTAAAGCTACAGTAATCATAGTAGTAGCATTAATAATTTCCACATCAGTAGTGAGATCTGTCCTCACTAAGAGAGTCAGTAGTGTCATAAGACATCTATCAATGCTAGTGCATGAATTATACTGCAATTGCATACTTGTTGTACCAGGCTAATCTGTTTTTCAACTGTTTGACTGCTTTTCTGCATGTCCTTGCATACTGGAGGTCTTTTTCAGAAGGTCGGACAACCTCTAGTGTGTTTGTGTACATATCTGTATTAAGAAAAATGTGTCTCTATTTGTTATCTCTCATTAACATAGCTTTCCCCAATGTATGTTTGAAATACTGTTGCTCTTAGAATTCTATCTTTCTGAGTTACTTGCATGCCAGAGGTTGATCAATAGGCACATTACGCTTTCTGGTTTCACAGCTATGAAAAACTTCAACTCATGTAAGCTACTGCTGCTGCTTCTCCCAAGTGTCAAATGCTGAAATAATATACTGCCTGAATCTGCAGTGTACAAAATTTGCATATTTGAGTACTCATTTTGATAATTAATACATGAGGTGTTCATTTTATAATTCAGTGGTGGAACTGAGGACCCTGTCCTTATCTGCTTTCCTAACTTAAGTTGCAAGGATGGTAAAAAGTAAGCTTACCTTAAATGTGAGGGCACTAATATGATCTGTTTTGCTTCCTACTGTTCAGTGTTATTGAATGGTTTTACTTGCACATAAATCCCTTGAAATGATCTAATGCTTATACATTCAGATTATTTGTTCTTTCTGCTCTGTCATTTGAAATAAATTTGATTGTGGATATCTACAAAGGAACTGCACAAAACTTCAGTGGTACTGCCTGAAGCAGATCACAGGCACAATAGCATGATGGTACTGCAAAACTCAGACGGTAGAATCATAGAATCCTTTGAGCTGGAAGAGACCTTTAAAGGTCACCTACTTCAACTCCCACGCTATGAACAGAGATGTGTACAGCACTATGAGAAGAGATTATTACATATCACCGGAGAACTTCCCAATGTAGGTTAATAGTAGGTGGTTACTAATATCTTGGCTGGCGTTTGAGCATTTTGCTGTGCATCTTTGTTTCCATTAAGTACCAAGCTTTGGTTTTTTTGAATGTGTGTGCAGAAACAGATGTGCTGTGGCTAACTGCACTTTAAAGAATACAGAGCATGGTCCACACAAAATCCCTATGTGAATATGTCCATCCCAACCTGGCAGTGCTTGCTATGTTGAAAAACAGATCTGAGTAGCTGCAAGGGAAAAATGTTCTTGTGGAATTTTCTTCCAAAGTAGAATGAAGAGCTACTTCTTGAGAAAAGGCCAGTTTTCTTTCCCAAGTGAAGCATTAGTTTTCATCAAGTCAACTGGAGCTGACTCCTCACAAGCTGTAGAAGCATTTGTCTGTTTGTATTACTTTCCAGAAACACTTTATAATTTATTTCATAGTAATACAATTAATGAGGATACCATTTGAGCCCATTTCCTTCTTTCCCATATCAAACTCCCGAGAAGAAAACAATACCGAAATCTCAAGCTTGTGCAAGATGATGTCATTATACACCAGCATTGATTTTGAAGTTAATAGAGCTGGTGTCTATTGAGAGCAATAGTAATGTTTGCTGACAGCAATTCAGCTTTGTGATGCTGAACTATTTGATTCATTTACATACTTCGATAGGTTCATATGGTGGACCTCTTGTTGCAATTAATCATTTTGTGTCTGGCAACAGTCAGCGTTAGGAGGCAGATGTGCTGTATGCATCATAAACTAGAGTTTAAAATAATTAAGGCCACAGAAATGGTTTTATGGTACAGAACTGAGAGCTTTAAAGAACTAGAGCAAAATGATTAGAATTGAATACTTCTGAGGGGGGAAAAAAAAACCCCAACATTAATATACAAGGTGCAGTTTCTCCTTCCTGCCGTGACATCTGAACTTTCACTTGAGATCTCTTGCCTGTATATGAACTGCCAGGCTGTATACCTTTTTAAAAAATAATGAAAAGATCAAGTTCATCTTCTCCTGCTTTCTTCATAATGTATCAGTTTTGTTATTTACATACGCAATTACTATAATATACAATATCCCACAAGTACTAAAAAAAACACCTCCATGATTGAAGTTATTTGCCAGTATAGATATTAAGTGCTGTGGGCTATTAATGTTTCTGGCCCTGGGCAAAAGGGAGGACTTCAAATCAATGAGTTAACTTCCTTAATTTACATTCACATCCATGAATAAGCTGTTGGGGTGCATTGTACTGTATGAAGGCATCTAGCTGAATGCCTTAGCAGTACTGTATGTCACCTGTGTGAAACCATTAATACTTTAGTATTTTCACCACTGGAAAATTCTCTAAACTTGTGAGGAGTAAACCTTGTAGGAGGAAGTAGACTTATAAGTATTTTTATTTTTCTATTTTTAGCATTTCAAAGTGCCACTTTAGAATGAGAAAATACTGTGCTTCTGAAATGTTTTCTGTTTCTCAGCAAGGTGACCCCCTCTTGCTCAAGCGATAGCTGCTGACTTCAAAATGAAGAAGAATTCTGAAGGCTGCTCAGCAGGTTGTGGTGTTCTGCAACTGAGCACTTTTGTTATGGATGAAGCAAATATTTTTTGGCTACTCAGATTTGGTGGTTTTTAAATGAGCCAGGTTGCTTAAGTGTAATGCTTCCTGAACACACATATATATATATGTGTGTGTGTGTGTGTGTATATATATGTATGTATATATAAGACTGTGTGTGTGTATATATATATATATATATACACATACATATATATATATATATATGACCATGCAGACTGAAACAGGTCATGTTTGAATTCTTTTATAGCCACTTATTTTCCTTAGAAAAATTAAATACTCTTTACCAACTCAGTAGCATTCTGCTGGGTTGCTAGGTACAGGAGGGAAAACTTGTTTTGAGTGGCCAGAATAACACTCCTTTCTTGTGTTTGTTTGTTTTTTCCACCCCCCACCCTTTGCTATTGTAAAATAGAGCAAGGAGAGCCACACGATGGCAGCAGCATCCTGCTCAGTAATGGAGCTTCAGAAGCACTGTAGTTTTGAGGGTTACTTCCCCCTCCCTCCCCTTCTGTTCAGGCAGAGATTTCAGGAAAATGCTTTAGAAGACTGGAGATGATGGAGCAGTAGATGCTTTTAAGGCATTAATTTCAGTAAAACTGCATTTTCTCAAAAGGCATCCCCAAGGTTGTTAACTGGTCTGTGCTCCTTTTTTTTTTTTTTTTTTTTTTATTTTTAATTATTATTTTTTTTATGTTGTTAGTACATTTCTCTTTACTCTAGAATGCAGTAGACTTACAAATTATCAGTGTTACCTGCTTGTTATTAAGATTAAATATATGTGTATCTGAATACAGAGAGGCAAAAGTGAACCAAGTGGATCCCATTCCTACACCTACATAAAGAAGCACACATGACTTGTAGTATTCATAGTGCCTGCAGTGCCTCTGATAATGTGCACTGCAAGGCTTCTCTCTCTAGTAGCTCACTTAATGATCATAATATGCTGCTCATTTTGTCGTCCATTATAAAACCAGGGGTCTTACCATTTTCTGTCGTGTTGATAAGTCAGTGCATCCAGCTATTCTGTTCTGTAAGCTTGAGTCCACTACCTTATTGCTAGGGGTGATATTGTTCTTTTTTTAGTTAAACAGATGCCAAAAAAACTCCCTAAATCCTGTTGTTTAAGTAGCAAATTGTGAACAGATTTAGGAGAAGTATCATCTCCAGTTTGCACTCCCCTCGGCAGTAACCATTAAGGGGAAGTTAAATTATGCATTCAAAATGAACTTTATTATCTTCAAGACTGTTGATTTCTTACCAAAATAAGTGTAGATTGCCTCTTAAGTTTTACCAGGTTTGCTCTGATTGGGTTTGTCACATAATCATTCAGCCTTAATGCTGCTTTCACTTTTGCATTTTTGCATATTTCAGTTTTCTGATATAATTTGGGTTGCTTTTTAGTTTTGAAGTTCTTCTTTTTAATTCTTGTAGCTGTAAGTCATCATCTGCCTAAAAAGACCATTTGTACTACCAGTGGGTTTGTCTCAGTGCCTGGTTACATAGTGATCTGGTCAGGTTTGTGCAGAAGGTTCTGCAGTGGAGACAAGTGAGTGGTGAGTGAACATACAGCAAGAGGTCTGTGTGGTTAGGTTTAATTATGACGATGACATGAAACGGCAGGGTAGGCGTTTTTGGTGAGAAGTAGAACTGCTGAGTTGTAATGGTGGTAGAAAAATCTCAGAAATGTGATTGAGTAATGGAGGTGCTATCAAGGAGCTGTGGATGCTTATTGATCCTGTACTTCAGTGTCACCTCAGGCAGCAGTGTTTCTACTGCATATTGACCATATTGAAAGGACATGAAGTTAGAAATTTCGGAGTTCCCATTATGTTGTTAGTGCTGGCTGGTTCTTGTACAACCAGATTACTTGGGTATCAGTTCAGTGAAGTATTTTGAATGCACCTCTGACTAATGCCAGGAGGTAGTTACTTGTTAGGTGTGCAAACTCTGAGCTTCACTCTAGTTCTCAGCCAGTGATGTTTGCCTTAGGAATGGGATTTTACAAATAGGTTTTTGCTATATTATTACAGCTGCGGGTATTTATGTTGCATATTGTTGCACTTTATAACCCAGATAGTTGCCTAAGAATTTGATGGGATCTTTCATGTTTGGAGCTCAAGAGGGAAGTTTGTCTCTACTGCCACTGTTGTGACCTTGCTTGCAAGGTTGCCTACCATAATTGAACTTTCTCCTGAATACAGGTTAAAGTAAAATTTAGCCAGACCCTTCAAAACAGCTTTATCGACCTGGGAACCTGTTATGATTTTGCGGCATGCCTTTGTAATGAATTCACCTGAAAAGGTATTCAGATTCAGGCCAGCAAGTCCTTAACAAAGGGTTAGACTTAGGCTGGGTTATATATCAATTGCTTGAGATAAACAGTCAGCAGTATAAGGCATATATACACATGTCATGTCAGACAGTAACCAGAGAGGGAGAAGAGAGATTTTTCCAGTTCTGTATAGTTACACTAAAACACTTTCAGTGTTCTATGATAGCTCGACTAGCCTGTGTGTAGTCATATTATGAGCTAGGAAAAAGTTCTTGGCTTTATGACGACTTATCAGTAGAGGGTGCTGTGAATCTTTTGCATTCATTCTGCATAGGTTGTATGTTTACCAAATATATTTTTAGTTATTAGTTTATTATTCAAAATGTAGTTCAATTATACCTTCACTTACATTACAGTATGGTTTACTACAGTAAATCTTGATAGCATTAATTTCATTCCACAAATGAAGTTTTTCTATTTAGTAAGATTCCATGTTATAATGTGATCAGCTCTGTTATGATGATTTTATGATTAGAGTGTGTTTGCTCCTATTTATGTATGGTAATAAATTTATGGAATCTTGTTTATAAGCTTACAAAAACACAAACACTGCCATCACGTTTCTTACTGGTATTTACTTTCAGTGTGATAATGTCATCATGACATTCAGCATCAGGGTGGTAGCAGGCGAATGTGAGAAGGAGGTTGTATGGAAAATCGGAGTAAGGAGGAAAAATAGCGTATAAGAGCTGAGGTGAACAGAATATGAGGAAAGAATAATAAGAGATGCGGAGATATAAGGTTGCTTAAATAAAAGGCATGGCAATCAGGCAGAGGCCAGGTGACAATCTTGTTTTTGGAACTATTGCTTTACTAACTCTGCCTTTCTATTTCCCATGCCCTAATTGCCTTGCCAGGTCCATAAAGTTCCCAGCATTTTCCCTACGGTTGGTGTCCCAGCTGTTTGCAACCTTTTCTGCCAATTGCTGGTTGACAGAGCTGTAAATTCTGCTGCTGAAAGCGAATGGAAAGCAGACTTCAGACTAACTGGGCTTTTCATTTATCTTCAAGTCTGATGGGAGGTTCTTGGAAAAACTCTTATTAGTAAAATGATTTTGATTTCTGAGAACTAATAGAGGAGTGTGCCAGGGGAGTATCTTGGCCCTTCCATCCATCGTTCTGCCAGTTCCATTCTTGGGAAACAGGTAAAAGACGTGGTCCCATTTAGAAATACTCTCAACTCTATTTGGCTTTTGTAGAAAGGGAGCTAAGGGCACAGAAATTTACTGAAGATTAGCTCTTCTTTTAAGAAGAAATGAATAAATGTTGTTCTATTTCATTACTATGTTTTGGGTCACATTTTGAGCAGGAATTTCCAATACAGAGTTCCTGCATACCCTGAGCTACATTTTCCTTTTTCCTACTATAAACAGGGAATGTCAGGGTCATACTTACAACAAGGAAGAGGACAGCTCATCCCAGCAAAACATAGTCCATGGCCTTCTTTCATGCTGAACAAAGTCACCCTTGAGTGAAGGAAGTTTATTACAATTTGAATACTCAGTGGGGTAAATTAATACTTAGAAATTCTGTGCAGCTGAGGCTAGACTAGCTTGGTAGGTAGCTAAAACAAACTTGGTATAGAGTTCATTTAGTGTGCTTGTGAGAAATGGAGACTTGTGCAGACAATGAGAAAAAAGCGATGTTTTTCTTCCAGAAGTTTAATTCGGTATTAGTGGTCTGAAAACGTGCCGTGCTGATATTTCTGAAAACAGCTCACATCAGGTGACTCTAAATACTTATTTTACTGAAGCTCAAATCTCAGTGTATGGTGAGATTTCTGAATTGTCACTGGGCAGCAAAATGCACTTCAGAAGTGTAGTTTATTGTAGATGTTCATCTTGGGATGAGGAAAATCATGATACGGAAGTGTCTGTTTCTCTACAGAGGTTGTAGTATACTGTGTGTCTACATTTGCATGCTAACTGCTCTGTGGGCCTGGACTAAGTTTCAGGTACGAAGTTGGAAGGCTCCTTGTCCTGTGAGCCAACCTGTCTTCCTCCTGTAATGTTTCAGGAGTAATATGAAAATGCTTCTTTTTCACACAGTCTCAATCCTTTCTCCCTTCTGTACGCAGTGAGATACAGTTCAGCTCTTCTAGTACCACCACTTCAGAGAGCCAAGAACCATCTTCCGGGGATCAGGCAGCAAGTGCTCTTCAGCAGCAGCTCCTTCTAATGGTAGCACGAAGGACCCTCTCAGAAACCTCACGGGTACATTGCAATATCTCAGTTTCTAGCATTTTGATAAACTGCTATACAAACAAATGCAGCAGACTTGTTGTGAAGACTATTCTGTTATTTTTTATTTTTTTATTTTTTTGCTTTTTTTGCCCAGTACTGCTCACTTATTTAAATTTATTTTATGCTGATAGATGCAGTTCAGATGCTTTCTACTTATACTAAGGAGAGTCCAGGAGAAGAGAAGTATTACTGGAAAGCAAGAGCACATAGCTGTTAGGATTTTAGATGCACCACCACATTTTTATAATATTACATTTTCTTTGGATTCGTTAGTATCCTAAAACGTTATGTCTGGTTTCTCTTCTCTGAATCAGGCAACCAGGCTTCTGGATGTCTGTTGTGGAATGTCAAAGCCACATCTCTCAATGCAGCTGATAAAAGAAAAAGCCCTCAGAGTTCATTTAAGATGGCAACGTGTGGTCATATTTGAACTTTACCATATTTGGGGTCTGGGACCAATGGCTTGAGGGTGTAATCTTGCTTTGACAGTTCCCTTTATAATAATGTTAACCTTATCTTTTCTTCTACAGCAAGTTCTACTTTGATATTTATGTTTAACCTTAAAATGTCAGTTAATTATCTTGCATCTTAGATTTTGAATAGAAACTTTAAACTGAAAGCAAATCATATAGAGAAATTGTTTTAAGTTAAAATCTGGTAATTGTCCGTTTGTTACAAATATCTGTTTGGACATAGACTTCTATCTAAAAGCTCAAATGTTTTCCAGATATTTTTAATATTGCAAATTGCCTGTAAATTAGAGAACAGTTATCACTCTTACTTCTGGGAGAACTGCATCATTAAGAAAGAAGTAAGGCATGTTGCTCAGGCTTATATAGCAAGTTCGTAACAAGGGCAGGCAGTAATTTCAGAATTTCCTGTTCTCTGATTTATTATTGAACATGAAATCCTAAGCCTTAGTAAGTCAGGAGTTTTGTCATAGCCTTCAGTGGACTTAGATTTTTTGGTCTGTCTCTGACACAATATAAATTTACAAAGTGAAGGTTTATTACTCCTTCCCCTCTCCCCCCCTTTTTTTTTTAATATGTATATGTGTATATATGTATGTATATACATGAAGCACTGTTGCACTTAGTGAGTAGCTCTGGACTGCTCAGAGTTTCCCAAACACAGCTCAAAAATCTGACTACAGCCCAAGTACTGTAAGTCTTGTGTAATCAACTTTATCCAAATATTACAGTTCCTCTGGAGCCAAAATGCTCACTTAGATACTCAGTTAAATGGATGTTAAAGTGTTCTCAGGAGTGAATAATCAGGTCTTCAGATCTTTTTAATGGATTCTGTTGCCATTATTCTTTTTTTCTTTTCTTTAGGTAGTTACAGCAAACAATTTTTGTTATGAAAATGGAGCTAATTATTGCAGTTGACTGAATTTCATGTTACTTTCTTGTAGGACAGAGAACCCAAGAGGAACGAAATTGTGCCAGAATTAGCAAGTGTAATATTTTGAAGTAAATTTTTGCATAAAGAATGTAGTTCAGCTACTTTTTAAAGTAATGATAGAAATGCTAATATGTTAGGTATCTGTTCTAGTTTCCACAAAATAAATAGGAGGCATTATTTCCAGTGCAACCTACGTAAGTTGAAGTGAAGATAACTACATTCTCATTATTCATGTCTGAGAAAAACAATTCTGAAACTTGGTATAAATTTAGCATTTTAAATACCTATATTGCTGGCAGCCATATGCCAATGTGGAAAAGTATTTTATGTATTTCTTGTTTGTTTTTAAAGCAACCCAGTCAGGACCCTGAAGAGTCTTCATGTTCTTCAGCACAACGGAAATTGAACAAGCAGTTTTACCGTTTTATTATATTCCCTGGTAAATGGATTAAAGTCTGGTATGATCGGCTGACCTTGTTGGCGCTGCTGGACCGGTAAGCTTTCTGCATCCAACTCTACCTGTATGTGGTGCACATCCCTGTGTGTCCAGAGCAGACCACTTGAGAAGAAAGAAGCAAATGTTGTGTTAGTGTCATATTCAAGTTGAGTAGAGAGATACTTGTTTGTTCAGTGTAAAAGAAAATATTTTCCTTTAGAGTTTATTTTGATGGTTCACACTACCCTTCATTTCCAAGAGTGACTTTGTTCCGCAAGCCTGGTGCCCACACGAACCAGTCCTTAAATTTGATGCTCTGCAGTTGGATCCAGTGATTTTAAGCTTTCTGCAGAAAAATTCAATATGTTGGTCAAAAATACAGAGGTGCCAGGCTCTTGTGAGTCAAGTAGTGCAGTCTTTAAAAATATATATACTAAAAAACAATGGGTGATATTCAGAATTGGATCTTTCAGACGCTCCCTCTGTTCTAGTACGGTATTATTTGTTTAGAGCAAAATTCTTTTCTTGGCATCTCTTTTTCCTGCAGTCCCTCAGTTTCATTCCACATCAACTCTTCAGACAGTACCCTTTGTGGTTAGACCTCATGTGATAGTCAGACTGACTACTTGAACATGTTAGACATGTTAGCCTGCATGCCTTATAGTCATTACTCACCTATTGCTAGTTGGTTGTTCCTTTTGGGCAAGTGTTAAACCTGTATTATTTGCTAGTACAGGCTCCAAAATAGAAATTTCAGAGGACAACTTTTATATTTTTGAAGAAATCAGACAGTATAGTCGGGGAGCTTAGGTTCAGAGCAGGTGCTTTTCTTTCTTAATTGCATAGAAAAATGTTTGATAATAAACCTTTGTTATATCCTGAATGTTAACATATTTTTCCTTCAGCTTCAGTGTTCTGATGAAACAGATAAAACAAATATAACATAGGATGGGCAAATATGGCCATTCATCTAATTCTTCATTGACAGATATTCATTAAATGATTGTCTTATTTCCTTATTTAAATATTTTCCTTTGTGGTGATGCACTTGCATACGTACAAAATTCCTCAGCTTTGGAATGTTATTTGGGAAGGGACTGAAGGGTGCAGATATGCACTGAAGCCTAGCATAGACTATGCCTTTTATTTGTCGATTTTGGCTGTCACAGTGTCTAAGGTTTTTGGCAGAGGAGTTAAGGTACTGTTAAATGTGGAGATGTAGTTTCAGGGCTGAAATCTCAGGTCTTTCAAATTCTGATAGCTCCAGTGTTGATTGTTTATACCAACTGCAAATGGATCTGCCTTGCTATAATGAGTATATAAATATTTTTATTATTATTACTCACACAGGACAGAAGATATAAAGGAGAACGTACTTTCTATCCTCCTAGTTGTTCTCGTTTCACTTCTTGGATTCCTGACTCTGAACCAAGGCTTTTGTAAAGACATTTGGGTTTTGTTGTTCTGTCTCGTTATGGCCAGTTGCCAGTATTCTCTCCTAAAGGTAGGAAACAAGTTTGTATTCAACTACTGAATTATCTTCTATCTTCTATGAAGGCAAACCCCTGTAAGCAAACTTATTTCTGTTTTATTTTCAGAGTGTCCAGCCTGATCCTGCTTCACCAGTACATGTAAGTGTTGCTAGAACAGGTTTTTCCGCTTTGTTGTCACATTTGTACTGTGTAACAGTTGGCTATTCTGTGAAACTAAGGAATAACTGGTTTGTTGTTTTCTGCGATTTATGAAAATGATACTGCCTTCATTTTAAATTACTGAATTTGATACTGCTGTTAGGAAAGGGCATTCTACTTTAATACTCAGTTAAAACAATGCATCTGGACCAATTTGCTGAAATTCTGTACTGTGGCATTGTGTTTTCTTTGCTTTCCTTGGGAAATGGGCTGAACACAGAAGTTCCAGATTAACAGGATCATCAGTTGAGACTTGAGATTAGAAATTGTTTTTTTTGTTTGTTCAGAAAAATATTATTTTGATTTATTTTTATCTGTTATTGCTTCTGTATTTCCCAATAATGACTAGCTCGTCAAATGGTGTAGATTCTTCTGTATGTTATATGTCACTAATTCATTGCCTGCGTTCTGAAGAAACAACCAACTCAGTGAATGAATGCAGACTATAAAGATCTATCTATATGGGTAGAAATCTGTATATTCTGAGAAGCTGAGCGGTGACCCTGGCATCTCTCTTCAAAGAGCCTGTTCCTTATCCAATTCTATCTCCATAAGACTGGTTTAAGATCATCAGCCTATAACTGTGACCTGACCCCTACATCTGTCAGTGTCTCAGCACTTCTGATTTGCAGGTCTTGGGATTGATTCCAGGGGTGATATGGTCCCTTTCTTGCTTTTACATCTTCTGCCCAGATGCTCATGTGTTTGTTTATTATTCCTTGCAAGTTTCTGAAGAACCCCCTTCTTCCCTCAAGGCTCCAGAACAGCATGTTTAAAACTGCAGGTCTGTTTGATTATTTTGCTTTGGCAGGGAGTAATTATTTTTGTCAGTTTTGAGGCTGGAAATACAGGCTGAACTTGAAATTGAGTTTATTTACAAGTGTACACTGTACATTGCACTAAGATGGTTTTCAGTGGATTCTTATTTTCTTTTCCATGTCAGTTATTATGGGGTGAACTTAAGGTATTGTCATTTGTAATACATTCACAGGATATCCATGACTGCATAAAAGCAGGGAAGGCTAGCAAACAGCAGCTTCTCTTACAGAGACTCAATCCATACATTATACTGTAGTATTTTAAATGAATTTAAATAAATATTCCTACCTTAGTGTAAAGTTGTTTTTTTTGAGTGATTAAAATCAATTGATCAATTCAGCTATGATGTGTTTAGACATCCCTTGAATCATAATCAAATAGTTCATAATTCCCAGGCATTTGTAATATTCACGTTTATTTAAACCAAGTAGCAAACCTTTAATCAAACTTCATTATAAATATATATATATATAGCCCACATTTTTAATTATAATAAAGACAAACTAACTACTGAAGTAACATCAAAATGTTTTTTGAGCAAAATCTGGGTTGTTTGGGTTTCAGACTTGAACAACAATAGTGTTACAATTGTTACGCACCATATTGAATATACCCTATTCTGTTTATCGTGTAGCAAACAGTACAGCAAAGTAACAGTAGATGATTACATCTTCCCAGTGCTTTTCTAAAATTTATTATGGAGAGTTTTTCTGTGGAAGGTTTTGAAGGTGGAAGATGAAATCAAAATAGTTTAGCTATCTCTGCCTTATATCTTACATCTTAGTATCAAATAAAATAGGTATTTGTAAATGCTTCCTTGAGCTATCAAGCACCACAAAAAATAAGACGTGTACTGTTACATAATTCATATGACTACATTAAAGCTAAAGAGAATAATCTCTCTTGATATTATATAAGGGTGCAGAAGAGCAGGGGAATTAATGAATGATCAGTACCACGTACATGAATGAAAATGCAGATTGAGATTTTTCAGTGTGAAATGAACTATTGGCAGCTACAGATTTGCACACTAAATTAATTTCTATTCTTGAATCTCTGAGTAGCCTTTAATGCCTGATGTAACCCATGTGTGCCAAAGATGTTCCAGACTTCTTCCTATCTCTCACAAGCGAGCTTTGCTATTTTTTTGGTGGAACTTTGTCATCTCTAGCCTCTTCCATTTTGAGAAATTCTGTTTTAGAAGACCATGCACTGAATTCAGGAAACAGAGTCCAGGAATGCATAAAGCTTTTCTGCAAAACTCCTTCCAAGTGCTAGTGCATTCACTTCCTGCTGTAGAGGAAGCGGTTGCTGACTGAACCCTATGTCTAGTAAAATTTCTTTGAAAGTAGGTTCTTCCCTATGTACTGAAACTTGGAACTTACCATGATCACCTCATGTGTTTGAGTCACTGTCTATGGAGTTGTTAAAAAAAATGTTTGATGTTTTACTGTCTAAAATATTGGGGAAATATTGGTGGAATGTGGATGGTTGGATTGGATGATCTTGGATTTTTTTTCCAACCTTGATTGATTCTATGATTCTATGACTGTATTTAGACAATACATAGTATTTGAATGAGAGATCCTAGCTGTCACATACTGTATGGGGTAAGAAATTAAATCTTAAGTCAGCTAATACTTTGAATTGTTTATTCACTTATATATGTTTTATCGAATTGTGGTAATATTCCTTTTTAATCAACCTTGGTGGTGAAGATGGAACTTGCTGTGCTCTGCAGCACCAGTCCTACAGATAATACTTGCTACCAGCATTTATCTTATCAGTAGGTTTAGGTCTGCTTCCTGCTACAAAATCAGAGCATAACTTTTTTGTCACCCTGTGCTTTAGCCTTTTCTGCAAGGCAGAGAAGATTCACTAAGATGGAGGTCAGTTCTGTACGTAAAAAGCTATGCAGCCTGTATCCTTCCCTGTTGCTCATGGTTTGTTCCTGTTGATCCAAGATTAGGCACTATTTTCATTTCACTATTCTGACTCACTCCCACGTGCCACCTGAAAAAAAATAAATAGAGAAGGTGGTATTTACTCACATTTTGCAGGTTGTTCAGATTGCCTTTCAAAGCTTCTTAGCTTCTTTCCCCAGTCCTGACTATTGTTGTTCTTACTAGCATGGTAAGAGCGACCTGTTTAGCAGTAAGAGTTAAATACTTACTATAAACTTAATTGAATATGTCAGTGCTCTTCTTGGAACTAGAAGATGTGAGGGGCTGAAACAATGGACTCCTGGTTGTTGTCTCCATCTTACCCAACTACCTTCAAGTAATTACCATGCAAAGGTAAAATCTGGTTCTGCAAGTAAAAAGATAAGACAAGAATGTAATGTTACAGCAGAAATCTTTGGTCTGCAGTGTGGGTCAGGATATAAATCATCCATCGATTGTTTGGCTGCAGTATTTACTGGTTTCTTTTCCTAAGACACAGATTGCATTTAAGACAAATGAACTGAAGATTAAAAATAGGCAGATTGTATTATTTCAAGCATTTTTTTTTAAAGTCAGATTTTTCTTTCTAACTCTGATGTTTTCGTGGATGTGTATCCCATTCATAACTAATAAAACCTACACATGCTCTCCTGACTTCAGTAAGAATGAAACTCAGATTAGTCACCAGCTAGGATTAGTCAGTCTTGACTTGATTTACATTCCATGAATGTAAGGTGCAGTGTAATCATGCTGGTTCCCTGCAATCTGCCACCATGTTAACTGATTGATCCGTAAGAGTGTGTAGATCAGTTAATAGCCATGTTAACATATGAGCTTGGCTGGCAGCCAAATAAAATACAGTCACTGTTTCAAATCAGTGAGCAGGCACAAAAAAAAAAAACCCCTCCACACAAATAAAAAGAACCTTTTATTATACTCCCTTAAAATTACATTTCACAAACAAGAACACTTTCACAGCAACTATCTTTTGCAAAATAAACCTGAATCCTTGTCAGTTTGCTCCTGGCTTCTCACACTGTAGATATCTTTTGACACGCGAATGTTCTGGATACCTTATGTACACTGAAGTTTGCTACCAGAAGAACTATTAAGAGTTTTTTCAAGTGTTACTCTCTGGCCCACGACCCCACAACAATTTTTTGTAGGATTACTTTGAACCGCGTGTACTAGAGATGCAAATGGAAGGTGCTTTAAAACTTGTGTTTCTAAATGCTTATGGCATTCTCCTGTGTCTGCAGATGAAGGGCAGTTTCCAGAATTTTGTTGCTAATGATGATTGATCCTTTAAAAATGTGTTTTTGTCATTGCTGGAGGTAAAGGGTCCTCTTCAGAAAAACTCCATTCTCTGGTTTGTAGTGGTGTCTGCTGTCAGTTTTGTGGATGGTCACATACCATTGCTGCACATTACCTGCTGTCTCCATGGTGTTTGGTAAAATGCTGTGGCATCAGGACAAGAAATTGGATGCTATTAAGTAGGCTCAGACCTTTTTCTTTTTTTTCTTTCCAGGTTGCAATTGTATTTCAAGAAGTCATAAACAAATAAATAAAATTCAGGCTCCGTGAAACACAGTCATTAACATAAGTTGTGTTTATGTATAAGATTCAGACAGATGGGGATGTTTTTTCTCTTCTGAAAATGACTACTTTTGTGATTAGTACGTTTTGAGAGGGTCCCAAAGATTAGATTTTCAAAATCATGAATGATTGCTGGCATCAGTCTGAAATACTTTCGATGCTTTTTGAAAGTCTGCTCTGGAGAAGATAAAAATGCCTTGGTATATTTTTATTACTAAGTAGTGCAAGTAAGTCATTAAAACATTCTGTATGACACCTGAACCTCTCTCTGGTTTAATACAATGTACACAGTAGGAGAGTGAATACAAAATTCAAATACTACTTTTTTTTCTTTTTTCTTTTCCAGGGGCACAATAAAATCATAACCTACAGCAGACCTGTTTATTTTTGTATATTATGTGGCCTTATTTTGCTGCTAGATGCTGGATCTAAAGACACAAATCCTTCAGTTTATACAATGTATGGCTTGAAGCTTTTTTCGCCTAGATTTCTCCAGTCTGCCAGAGACCATATATTAGGTGAGTCAATATTTTTCCTAAGTCTGTAAAAATGAATTAAGCATTAGCTGGGGAAGTCTGTGTTTTCCCACACTGGCAATCAAATGCATGTTATGGAGGTGCAACTCTGAGTCAAATCGATAGAAACATTTGGAATGACTTAAGACATGTGAGAGGGGGGAACATTTGGCAACTTTCCCTCATGTAAAAAGTGCTCTTAATGAAATGAGGCTCATAGAAAATTCTCTATAGAAAACTAACAGTCACTGATGTTATTAGCAAAAGACATCATCTGTGAAATGCAGTTTATCTTAGTAAGAGCTTGTCTATGCGGAGCAGTTACTGCAGAATAAGCTGAGTTTTATATTTAATGCTTGGAAGCTAATCTCTGCCAAGTCCTCAGATGAACATTCATCTGCTCACGAAGAACATGCTTTTTCTTGATTGAGTTTAATCTTGATGTTCACATGGAGAGCTACTGTGGAGCAGCCACCATGCAGTAGCTTTTTGAACCTGCTTCCTTCTGGAACTGTGTTCTGAAATGTCTAAGGACATCCAGGTATTGTCCCAAAATAAGACTGATGGTCTCTTGCACTAATCTGAGCTAGCCAAAGTTTGAAATACCCTGCTGTCAGGATGCTTCTTGTTATGCTCTTGTGGTCTATAACTGACACTGCTGCTGTTGTGTTATAGGTATGAATACTGAACTGGACTCAGGTCAAATAACATGACGCTGTTAATTATGAAGTAGAAAAGTTAAAATTTAATCTCAAGCTCGTGGATTTAAGCCAGGAGAACCTCCCGTATTAAGAGAAAGAATCTTTGTGATATAGTATGGATGACATCTGAGGTCTTTGTTCACCTGTGACTGTTAGACTTGCATTTTGCTATGCTCAAGTCAGGCTGTTACTGCCTGATAGGCATACTAATTTTAGGAAAGGTCTTCATATGGCTTCATTGACTCTTAGTACTACTCAGCAGAAGCAGGGGAATAACGAAGATCTGCATCTCACTTATTTTCATTAGCTGCTTTCATTACTTTCGTTTGTTCTCATTAAAGTTTCTTGTTACATCTTATTTTCCCTGCCTGTCAAAGGTGAACAGTAAAAATGCCGATAAATAATTCAGCAAGAATCTTAAATGACTCCTGGGATAGAGATAAATGAAAAACTATGGCAACTAGTATGGCTGGGGGAGGGGGTGGAAATGTGGCTATTAATGTGCTAATGTTGGTAGGCCTCAAAAGATATCCTGGAGCAGGTTCTTGAAACAGCCTGGAAGGGGAGTGGGGAGAGGAAGTATGGGTTCACCTCACCAGCTGAGATCTGTTTAACAGCAGAGAGAAGAAAACATTTGGAGGGAATTTTTCCCCTCTAAAATACCAGTGAAGTGTTGCTATTATTTTGCCTTTTTATCTATCTGCTGATTATTTTTAATGATTATTGATTTGTCATTGCATAATGACTTTTAAATTGTATTTAATCATAATTGATTATAGTACTTAGAACTGATATGTTGAGGAATCAATTAATTTTTTCTATACACCACAGAACATGGAGAAAATGAAAAGTTTTCTGTTTCTAGTGTTCACGGTGGCAAGAAGTTAGTAATGAAAATCATAGGAAGAACTAATTATAGAGCTGGTGTAATGCTGCATATAGCATGCTATGAGCATGAGACATGGTTACAAAAGGAAACTGGTGGAAATGCATTAGACGTGTGTCAGGTCTGGTTCTTTGGAAGCGGTTTATTTAGGACCTGATTCTATTTTATTTTAAATTGATGATGATTCTGCTATTGGTTTGTATTTGTTGGGGGATCATGCCTTTAGTTCAGTCTAATCATGGCTTTCTTTAATTTTTCACTTTTTTTAGTAGGTATGCAGTGCAAGTGAGGTCACAGAACCAGTCTTAGTCACTAAGGTGCTGTAGGTATGGTCGCATGGTAGATTTTATGGTGGAAACCACTTGAGCACTGGAAGGATGAGTGAAGTTGTTTGGTAGAAGTCTCAGAAGATTAAGTATCAGGTAATGGTGGAATTTGATGATAACAAGTCCTCTGCCCACCATTTCCAGCGCTGACTAAGCTTTTGACAGGGGAAGAAAGCCTGTATGAGTATTTTTAGCTGCATTCAGGAGAGGAAAACGGAACAAAAAAGACCCAACTTGATTTCTCATATTTATTTTTCTGTGTCACACAGAAAATTGACTGGTACTTGGGTACATTTTTTTTAATAAAACCATTTCTTTTAAAACTTACAAAATATTTGCAGTGACACTGACACTGAGTTCTCCATTTCTGTAAGTCAAAACTTGTGCTTTCCTCCTGCATATGTCTAGTTGCAGCTCCAATGGAGGAGACCTCCAGATTGCAGTATCAAGTGCCAGTGATTCACATAAGCATCACTTAGTGGTCCAGCTTTTGAAGGTGTTCTGTGTGGAAATGTGTGCTGCTTAGATGTTCTCTCCAGAATTCATAATGCAACTCCAATTTATTTATCAACTTCTCTCATTGTTTGCTTCCCATAAGGGAAAGTACTGCACTGAAATTCAATCCTTTTGCAAGTGACAGCTGTTTATTTCACTCTCTGGTGTGCTACTTTACTCAGAGGGAGATAAACAAAGCTGCTTTAGCTGCAGAAGTCATTAAGGTTATTCTAGGTGTTATCAGAGAGAGAGAATGAGATGAGGACATTGTTGTAGTCAAACAACTTTTCTCTCCTTGTTGATTCACCATTTATTTTGGTATGTTGATGGTACGGTGTCTCTTTCTTGTCCTTCTCCCCCTGGCCTTACTCACCTTTTTATGAGGGTTGCTACAGCAAAGACAGTAGTTTAGGCAGTAAGTTATAGCATGTTAGAATATCTCAAGTTGGAATGGACCCACAGGGATCACTGGGCCCAGCTCCTGGCTCCACACAGCATCACCTGAAATCCAGACCCTCTGAGATCGATGTCCAAACGTTCCCAGAGCTTCAGCACGTGGGGCTGTGCCCACTGCCTCGGGCAGCCTGTTCCATGCCCACCGCCCTCTGGTGCAGACCCTGTCCACAAGCCCCACTGCCTGTTCCCTCACACAGTTCCATGCCATTCCCTTGGGCCCTGTCAGTGTCACACAGAGCAGAGCTCAGTGCTCCCTGTATGGAGATGCAGCTGCCATGAGGCCTCCCTTCAGCTCCTCTGCTCTGTGCAGAGCAAACCACAGGGACTCCTAATACACCTTCCCATCCAGATTCTGATTCACCACCTTTGTTACACAGTAGTCAGATGAGTTGTTGGTTCTACAGTTCCTTTGCCTGATGAACTGGCTTCCAGCAGAGTTCTGGGGGCAGTTGATACCATGGAGAGTCCATGTGACCTGTTGGGGGATTTGATGCTGTGTGTAGTCTTTGCTTGACTTGGTGTGGATTGGTGGAATACCTAAAAGGTGAGCAGAATAGTAAAGAAAGAGAAGATTAATAATGTTATTAATTCATGCATGTAAGAGAGAGAGAGAGGACAGGTTTCTTATGTTCTCATGTATGCAGAATACCTTTTAATTCTTTCCAGTGGCAGGAAGTCATGATGAAAGGTGCACTGGAAGTGCAAGTAGACTTATGTGAGCCCTGTCTGTGTTTAACACTCGAGTATGTCATTTCTTCTCCTGTGTTTGACTTCCTCAGCAAGATTTACAGTATTAGATACTAGTAATGTGTAATAGAATGAATTTAGTAACTGTCAGATTGAACTGATTATATGGTTCTATTTTAGCACAAAATGCATTAATAAGAGGAGCTGGAAGTAAAATGTGAAATTAGCATTCAACAAAGAGCTCAAATCCTATTGTTATCTTCTTAAAACTTGGCTGGAGTGGGAAGGGGAGTGAGTTATACTAATGATTTGTTTAAATTGCTTTTTGTGAGAATGAATGAGAGGAAATTGCAGCCTTCCTAGCGTGTAAACTAACAAATATGGAGTTGTTTTCAAGGAAGAGTGACTGACACATCTTTGTCCTTCAGGATGCAGAGCATTTTGGTACTAGTATTGTAAAGCAGTAAGGATTGGTTAATCACACGCATGTGTCCTTCAGTGTTCATGTTACCAGTTCGATGTGCTTTAATAGTGTGCTTTGCTAAACAACTGTTCTTAGTGTTTTCTGAGGTGGAGCTGAGAGAAATGGAGTGGCGGGAGATGAACAGAACTCAAATTGTGACTCCTGCTTTTCCTTGACTATAAGGCAGCCATTTCAGTCAGCTGTTCTATTATAGAAAAAAATGCTATGTAAAGATGGTAGACAGGGTTTAACTCCCGAGATTCTTTGCTTTTTTAGTTGTTCTTTTACTACTATCCAAAATCTTTAACTCTGTGAATTAATTACTTGCATGTAAAGTAGAACAATTTATTTTGTTTAGGCAAGTAAAATACAGTAATTGTGGCTAAGGGTTAAATAAACTATCCTTACAAGACCAATGCTTAGAATTTATTGTAATATATTATTTCAGGATTATGCTTGTTTTTCTGTTCTCTATTCACCATGATGTATGACTATGTTTTAATTCGCATTTTCTTTTTTCTTTAGTGTTTTTATATTGCTTTCCTGCGATTTCCCTTCTTGGTCTTTTCCCTCAAATCAACACCTTCTGTATATATCTTTTGGAGCAAATAGACATCTTGCTCTTTGGTGGTTCTGGTAAGTTGTATGTTGAGCCTTAGTTATCACTTTCTGAGTGTATCGCCTTAGACTAAAGTGTGTTATTGCACGCTTTGTCATCTTAGTTCGGACCAGAAACAAACTTTATCCTCATTCCTTGTCCCAAACTTTCTGTCTTTTGGATCATAGAATGATGTCAGGATTTACAGACTGGATTCCATTTGGATGAAACTTTAAATAAAGATACGTTATAGGGGCGCATCTACTGCACTCCAAACACTAGTGAGCCTGTAATCTGTTGGATCGTACATGAAATACTATGCAATAAAGCATCCCAAAACACATATATCATAGATTTAACATTTTCAGCACTTTTCATTTAGATCCACACTTACTGCATCATTCTACTTGCTACTGTAGTAATAGCGTTTGGTGAATGGTAAAAATTTATACCAATGGTAAGGGTGTTTTTCACTTCTTACCTCTTAAACATCAATGCAGACCTTGAGGAAATGTTGCATGAAGTCCCAGTCCCATGTTGCATGAAGTCCCAGTCCCATCAATAATGATTCCATGTCCCAGTGTTGAAAACTAACTACAGCATTATTTAGCAGCCCATATGTCTCTGTTGTGGAAACTGCTGAATTCCTAGTTCTGTCTGACATTTTCTGCCCTGGTTCTGGAAGTTCTCAAAAGAAGTTGTATTAGTTGTACTAGTTGCATACTAATATTTTTGTCAAAGCATTGTTTAGTACAAAGAGTAATAGTGTGAGAGCTCAGATGCATGGAAAAAACATAGAGTACGGTGTCATTAGGCTTTCAGCTTTAGCTGTAAACAGCTCTGTGAGCTGATCTGGGTCACTGGTCTCTCAACAAGCAGCTGTGTAGTATCTTATATTAACTTGTACGCATGTTGTGATGTAAGAGCTGTCTTTGTGGGGTTTTTTTGAATGCACATACTTGTATATAAAGAAATTAACTAATGTGTGATGTCTGCATTTCAGCTGCCTCTGGATTAGTGTCTGCACTCTACAGCATTTCTCGAAGCTTTGTGGTTCTGACTGTCCTGTATGCATTTTGCTTCAGTGCAGTGAAGGCAAGTTGAAACACTAAACATTCAAAATTTCAGGCTGAAAATTCCTGTCGCTTGACTTCATGTCCCTTGGAAGATCGAAACTGTTTGGTGATACATTGTTGTGGATATTTGTCAAGCTAAGCTTTGCTAGCCACCTGTTAGGTTCTGCCTTTTAGCTACAATGAAATACTTGAAACTGCAGTAAAAAAACTAAGGTAGATGTTTGCTCGTGACTAGTTGCTTCTTTGCATAGATCAGTCTGGAAGAATCATTTCCATGATGAAGACTAACATCAGCTCTCACGTATAAATGATGTAGCTCCTGTGAAAATCAGGCTAAATTTGACTAAAATTCCTGGTAAGGTTTGTATTTACCTGGAAGGGGAAAGAAAAAGTATTTTGTTGCTTCATAACAGTGTGCCTGGGGGTACTGAGGCTCAGAGCAGCACTTTGGTTTTTGCACACAGGTGTTTGCTGATAATTCTGTACACTGGAAGAGTTTGTGCATGGATTTTATAGGATATAAGAACCCATTAAGGAGTATGCTTTACCACTGCTTTTATCAGTAGGTGACCTGTATGTGTTTTTTCTGTCATGTGATGAGCCACCAGCCACAGCCTTGTCACTACTAAGTCACATAGGCACTGGATCAGTCCCAAATCTCTTTATTTTCCTCTATTTTTTGATGTGTAGGATTTACTGTGGAACTTCATTGTGCTTACCTGGCAAGGGGAGACACCATGATCAGGCAGGTGGTTTTCCCAGGATGAAACTCATCCCCTGCTCTCCAGGTCTCCCTGTGATTTCCCAAATATGGGAAACTCAGCTGCATAATTTGTGGTAGTGGGGGACTGTGTTTGTGCTAAGCTACCTGAAAGAAGGTTGTGGTAAGATGGGGGCTGACCTCTTATCTTGCATGACTAGTGATAGGACTAGAGGGAATGGCTTCAAGTTGTGCCAGGGCAGATTTGGGTTGGATGTTAGGAAACATTTCTTCTCTGAAAAAATGGTTGGGTGCTGGGACAGGCAGTCAAGGGGGGCGATTAAGCTGCTGTCCCTGGAGGTGTTCCAGGAACTTTTCAGTGTTGCACTAAGGTTTAGTGAGGAGATACTGGTGGTGGGTAGATGGTTGAACTGGATGATTTTGGAGATCTTTTGTAACCTCTGTGATTCTACAGTTCTGTGATTTCTGACAAGTCTTGGCTGACAAAGTTCAAGTTCAGAAAGCGAGTGTATTTGCGTGTGAGTTTTGTGCGTGCCTTTCTGTGGCTATTTTGAAAAGAAAATAGAGAATAATAAGAAATCTAATGTTCTGCTTGGGCAGACCCAAGCAGATCACCTAACCCAGTGCTGGGTAGTACATCAGTAGCATAGGAAGTTCAGTTTAGGACTTAATGACTACTTTTTGCTGCTCATTCCCCTAGTATGCAGGCACTGTTCACAGTTATGGGCTTAGATCTCTTGGAGAGTGCATCTCTGCAAATTTTACTCAGTCAGCATTGTCCATGAATTTGCCTAATGTTCTGAATGAGCTTATATTGTATCACTCCACAGATTCTTGTGGTAACGAATTCCAGATCTTCAGTGTGAAGGAAAGCTAATTTCACCATGGCTTCCCTATTGCAAGTATTGCAGGATTGGTGGAATAACAGGTCTGCATTCGCTTTATTTGCTGCCTTGGCAATTTTGTAGTCCTTGGTTGTACCCCATGAGCCATATCTTCTTTTAGCTGAAGAGACCCAGCCTTTCTAGTGTCTCTTTGTGAAGCAGCTGCTCTTTTTCTGGGGAATAACTATGTTAGTTTCTCTACACTACACCTTCCCATGGTGTATATTTGCTCTGTTATTTTTTAAAATAAAAGATAACACTGAGCTTCTGTCTGTCATCAAGTCTGCTTTAAAATTCCTGGTGGCCATAGTGAGATCACAATATCATCCTAGACTTGTCTTAAAATATATTCTGTAAGGGGTGGTCTTTTAACATGGTTTCATGACAGGCTTGATGCTGTCAGTGCCTGTGCAGAAGTGCATCAAGGATGTGCAGTTTTACAAGCTGTTTTCAACATCTTGCAGGCATATGTCAGAGGATGCTATGTGGTGCTATGCATCTGTAGCACAGAGGTATTATCAGATGTTTGTTTAAGGGATTTCTTTAAAGAACACAAACATTTCAGAAATGGCTTTTAACAATATTTATTTAAAATGTTGAATAGGGACGTTAAATCAAAGATGGTCAATTATAATGCCTTAATTATCTGTCACAGATGAGCAGAGCTGGCTTTGCTTGTGTTTTTAACCATTCCCAATAGTAAGGTAAAATGTGTTGAGCCACTGTTTTTATCTTGCCCCTGGGTGGTTTGAGTCCATACACAATAATTTATGGCAACTCAGCTGCTGAGTGGTGGTGCATTAACACGCTCTTAAGTATCTTTGATCATGCTTATGTACTCTCAGGGAATCTTGGTCACTAGATTCATGTAGGTTATCACTTATACTGGTTTGACCTTGCCCAACTGTGTGGTGCTAGAAAGCTTAACTACTTCTCTTGTGCGGTGTCCTAAAGCAGCTAGTATTCCTGCAGCATTTTTCCATATGTGTTGATGATCCAGAAGGGGGTGGATGGGATGAAGAAAGTTGCTCTCTGTAAGGATGAAAGGAGTGAGGACAAATCCATAATGATGAGCCAGGATGCAGAAGGGAGAAACAGTAAGGCAAAAGAGACTACTGTATGGAAGGAAGGAATTAAGTTGAACAACTAACAGGCCAATAAAAACCTGTGAAAACAATTTTTCCTCTAAGCTTGGCAGAGGACAGTTCACTAGTTGGGGGCAGGAAAGCTGTGTGATGGATACTTAAAAAAAAAACAAAACAAAAAAACCGCAATGGTTTTGTAAACAGTATTACAGAAAAGCCTCTTAAAATATTCTAGATTCCTTTCTCAGTGTAATAGTTTAAATTACAACATGCAGGTGGCTTTGTAGATAAGCAATCTCCTCATGGATTAGCCTTCAAACTGCTTAGAAATATGCTACCCTGAAGTTGTAGAGTGCTATGAAAGATTTACAAGATATCTGCTGTAAATTACCAATATTAAGTGCAGACTTTCTGTTCATACAGAAATTACATTTAATTTGAATTTTTATGGCACTATTCTTGTGGAGACAGTTCTAAGGAGGTTAATTTAAAGCAGGTAAAGATGATTCCACTTGATTCAGTTTGTAATCTCAGTCCACTGGGGTGCTTCAAATCTCGTATTATTTTTCTGTTAGAAAAGCGCATTTGTATTACCCTTCTGTGTTCTTCAGTCAAGTCTAGAGCTTTTTGTCTTTTGGACTTAAAGATAACGATTCAGGGGAATTATTCTGTCAGATTTATTCTTTCTTTAGAGGAGGAAAAGTGAGACTTATAAGAACAGAGGGTCTGATTCTGAATAGCGACAACTGTGAAAGATGATCTAATACGTCTGTAAGAAACTAGAACTGTTCTGATATATAATGGGCTACAACTTGTCATCCTAATCTAATCAAGATCTGGATTTTTGATGCATTAGGTATTGCAGATTCTAGCTCAAAAGTAGGCAAGTTCTATTGTCCATCTCACTTAGATGTTTTCACAGAGTACCTGGTTGTATCTCTTTCACTCTTTAGCTTTACAACTATTCTGTAAATTTCTTTTTTACTTTCTTTATTCTTAGTTTGTTGAAAAAGATTAAGGCAAAATTTGTAGTAGTTTATGGGTGTCAAAAATCTTTGCAATCAAAAAGATTCAGGGCAGAAAACCATGACAGAAATCCTGTATTGGAAGAGGGTCTGAGTTGCAAAGCTTATTACTTGGCTGAAATGTAGCATACTCGAATGTAAGCTCTTGTTTATTGGCAGAATATCGTATAGCTCAGCAGGTGTAACGAGCAGAGTTCTATTTCCTGAAATAAATTGCAGAGCAGAATGGATCTATCTAAGTGGTTGTGTGCTTGTTACTGGTGAACAATTGCTCACATCAAATGCCTGGGCTGAGGGCTCATTCCAGCAGTATCAGACTTGAGCCTTTCCTTTCTGAAGTGCTTTTGGTGTTCTAATTATGATCTTTCACGGTGAAACAACCTAGCCTAATTTCTCTGTGTATGTTAATTATTCTAAAAGGAAAGATTCTATTTCTTAAGAAGGTCACTAGAATAATAGTTTGCTCTATGGTTTTCTTATTTTATTAGAATTAATACACAATGTTTATTCTAGTCTGTATTTTTAGATGAGATTTTTCGTGCTCATTTTTTAGAACCACAACCTATTTATACATATTTAGAATGGGAGGAATTAATTGCAAGATTTTGTTGCAATTATTTTAGAGAATTGAAATCACATCAACTAATTCTTTGCTCTGCAGCTCTCGTTTAGGAAGAACAAAAATCAAAAAGGAGAACTGAGCAATTGTTCTGAAGTATGTCCCCAAAACAGTAATTACTGTTACTAAAACGAGTAATTGCGTTAACTTTCTGCATGCTAAAATGAGTTCTGAGGGCTGGGGTGAATAGCCCTGATGCTGAAATCCTATGCCTTATGCAGACCAGTTTTGTTGTTGTATTATTTTGTACAAAATGAACTGGGATGCTCTGTGGGAAGAGTAGCTTTATTGTATAAACCTATAGTTGACTTAATAGATACTGATTTTGTTTGGATGAGTTGCCTGAGGAAATTTATTGCATAGTATTTTTGAAAGTTAATCCTATGATCTGCAGAGAAAATTTGATTTGCCTGAAGAGTTAATGAGGCCCTGCTCCTCTTTTTTAATGACCTTCCAACTTTTTTGTTATCCCATAAGCAGAAGTGTTTCTCTCTAATGGCTAAAATGCACATACCATCAAAACAGTGATGGATGATCCCTAGTCTTGTGTTAGTAGTGAATGGGATGTTGGATCACATGTTCATCATGTATCTTAATTAGAATCATGTGATGAGATTAAAAGAGGCGAAAGGCCAAGGTTATTCACAGTATTTCCTAACAGCTGCTCCAGAAAGCCCTGAAACAAAAAGATGGCTGTAATTCCAGGTTTCCATCTGTCTGTTTGAAACCTTGAGGACTTGTCTACCCATCAAGAGAGGATGCTATTAATTGCAGATGTTGTTCGAAGGCACCTGTTGTGAGAGGAGCACATTTTCAAGTCTTGGCTGTGTTTTGCTGTAGCTGGTGAGCAGAAGTTATTCCATCTGGCATTAACTCCAAGTCACTGCATATATTTTTGTTATACAGTTGTGTTCTTCCAGTAAAGCAGAGGTGATCTGGCTACAGCTTTCAGGTGCTAGGAAACATCATTTTAGATAACTTATGACATAACACAACTGTGTCTTGAGAGGTACACTACCACTGCCTATGCAGCCTTATGTACAATACTGCATAGTCTGACCTTGATTTCAAATGAAATAGAAGAGCCTTTGCTTCTCAAGTCCGGAGCCCTGAGCTTTTCCTGGTTTCTTTGAGATACTTTTCATTTTTCAAACCTGTGTTTAATGGTTTCATTGTTCCTTCTTCCAGTTATTTCCAGGTCATCCAAGAACTTTCACTAATGTTCACTTGACAAAAAGCTCTAAATTCTGGATATAATTGTATAACTTCTTTTTGTCAGTTCTTGAGTTGTCCCATCTAATAACATTGCTCTTTCAGCTTTCTGCTTTTCCATAGCTTTTGGGTATTGAGCTTAGTTTAAAATTATTTATGTTCACTTCAGTCTGGTTTCATTTCTGATCTCATCTTCAGTCCTGTAATCTTGCACAGAAATTGGCAGCTCTAATAGCTACCTTACCTTTGATATATGAAAGGGTTATCTCTTTTTCCTGGAGGAGATGCTTTTATTTTCAGATATTATATCCACCAGACTGAAGACATGGGAACTTCTGTGCTTTCTATTGCACTTGAATAGAATAGTTAATGTGCTGATTTTTGTCTTGTTTCATCTGTTTTGTTTTGTTTGTTGGTTTTTGTTTGTTTGTTTGTTTGAATCTTTAATGGATATTTAAATATCATAAATCAGGTATGCCTTCCTATCCTTTCCACACCCATTCAGTCTAGAATTTTTCCATCTTCGTATCTGTCCTTAGCATTCCAGTGCATCGGCATGTTGCAGTGGAGAGGAAGAGCACATTCTCAAAGCTTTCTGGGATCAGTCTGTCCTTCTCTTCTGCCTTCTGTCCTAGTCAGCTGGTTTGAATTTGAAGTTCATCTAGAGCTAGTTAATCGTTCATTTGTGTTACAAAATTTTATTTATCTATCAACTGCTTGAGGAACTTGGGGATTATCTTAATCAGCCTGTGAAAATTTTAGATATTGGACATAGATCTAAAAAATTAAACTAGCAGGAATGAGCTCATGTGGTGTAGCTACCTCCTTTTAGTGAAAGTTGTTTAGTTTCTATTTTTCCATTGCTGAATGCCTGAAGAAAGTGTTTGCTGCTAATTTATTTATCGCTTCCGCAGACAGTTACTAAAAATCCTATGAGTATTCTAAACTGTTCTCAGCTCACAATTGATGTAGTTTGGCTTGTTGCTTAATGAGTTCTAAACTCATTAATCACTATAACAGTGCTTCTTGATTCCTGTTTTTGACAATATAGTCTTCATCTGTGTACTAATAATTTAGAAATATTTGTCTTTGTGTTTTACAATGGGAAAGAATTGCAAGCATACGTCTCCCTCAGTCTGCTAAGACCATCCAGAACTATTTCTAAACAGCTCTTAATAGACCCTTGTGTATACACAGAATTCCCAGATGCGTAAGTGACCAAAAATAGAAGCATAGGATTGTTAGACAGCTTTGTTTCTTCTTGATAAAATACTTCCAGCACTGTTGGAGGTTTTGAAGTCAAGGCTCATCAATTTTATGTACTTTACAATTTAAAGACCCTTGAGGTTCAAGCAAGAACTATTAGGAATGTTAATTTTGGATAGAATTGTCAGATAACATGCTTTTCAGTGAGTGATGTTTGCAGCTGTAGTCAGAGTTGCGCTTCAGTCATAATTCTGGTAGCTATAATCTTAGATTTTCATGTATATTATGAACTTTTTGTTTTTATTATAACCAGACAATAAGGCACAGTATGTCTGCAGAATCTAATAAGGCCCAAGTTTACTTTTATGTCATTGTATAGAAATGTAGAAATCTGCAATTATGTGAAACATGAGTATTAATACACTTTGCCTGATGTTGCCTATCTTATTCTCTAGCCTAAAATTCCTGGTCACAGACTGGGACACTGCTGAATAAGGTGGCATGCACACAAATGTACCCCAGTTCCATTGATGAAATTTAAAATCCTTAGGGATGGAAGTACAGATATTAATAAGCAGTTGGAAGTGCAAAGAAAGAGAACTTTGATTACAAGTTGGTAGTTTATTGCTTACTAAGGTTTTGGAGTCTTGCATGAATGTAAAGTTTTGTATTCTGGGAATGATGGGAAGATAAAGCTAATAGGCATCTCTGCCCAGAACTTGTATCAAGCAAGTGTAACACAAGGGCCATGAATAATTGAGGTTTCCTGGTCAATGTGTTCAATGGAAACAGGGTATCCATGGTAACAAAGCTGTCTTATAGTTAACCTTGTGGAGAGCGTGTCAATGTTACCATTTTCTTATAAGCTTGGGAGTGGGATGTTATTCTCTTTTACGGTTTCGTTCATATAACATTTTCTAACAAGTCCAGAAATAAAATAGCTGTTCTTGGAATTCACCACCACATGAGGAAAAGCTGATTTTCAACAGCTGCCTTGCATACTGTTTGATACAAGTAATAGGGTAGAGAGCAAGAGTCAACAATGTGCATATGCACACGCATTCACGTGCACATACACACACAAAAACCCACATCCCTGAAAGAAAAAAAAAAAAAAGAACCACCAAAATGTGTGTGCCCTGGTGGCGCAAGTGGTAGGAATGCCGCTCTGCTACACAGAGGCTCGAATCCTGGGAGTTGGACTCGATGATCTCTAAGGTCCCTTCCAACCCGCACCAGACTATTACTATTACTAAAATGAAGAACTCTACTTACCGATGGTTCAGCTGTTCTCAAAGCACTCTCTCAGGAGTACAAGATGTGGTTTATTTTAGTGCATCTTTGAGAGTCAAAAGTTTGCTACGTGCATGCATTTATTGATTTATTTAGGGGAGAAGCAAAAAGGATAAATAACGTAGGACAGAAAGCTACTGTCAACACTAACACACACAAAAATAAAAAGCTTTACTCTTCACCCCAACCAGTAGTAAAAGACTTGTAAGTTCAAAGACACCTTTATCTTCCTGCTTAGTGGATTGTTCTGGGATTAGATGCTTCTGTGGTTGAAGTGAAACACCACCCCCAGTCACTTCATCTGTTTTAACTCTCCACTTTTATCCTTAACCCTATAAGACAATTTCACTTGTTTTAAAAATGACTACATGAGTGTCTGCATCAAAGTCAGAAGTGTACGTGAAAGTACTATGTGTCGCCTCGCCAAAATCAGATAGAGTAGGCAGTCAAACTTGCTGTCTAGGATGACAGATAATACCAGCTTCCTAGACTAAAACCTGTCATTCCTTTTTTCCTACTGTGAAGAATCATTGTCCAATTATTGACTATATTGTTTTTTCATCTTTTTTTAATTTAAAGCTCTACCAGGCATCGTTAGTGGGGGAGGAAATGATGAAAATGGAACAGGGTGCATCACTGAGGCTAGAGAAATTATGCTTTGTGCTTTTTTTTTTTGAGAGCATTTTTTAGCATTACCCCCCAAAATCCTCCTTTCCAGCTACATAGTAAGTATTGATGCCTATCCTGCCTGCCTTTCTGGCTCTGTGAGCTGAGTTTTCAGGGGGTCAATTAAGAGGCACTTTGAAAGGGGAGCACAGGCTAGCCCAGTACAGAAGTTAATCATAAAATACAGTAAACGTGGAAGTAGAGTTCCTGAAACATTACTGGGACCTGAGGAACTACAGGCCTGGCCTTTTGACATAGTGCTGGGGAAGGCTGTGGAGCAGATCATCCTGAGCACCATCACGCAGCATGTACAGGATATCAAGTGATAGGGTTCAGACAGCTTGGGTTTGTGAAAGGCAGGTCCTGCTTAACTAACCTATTTAACTTCTATGGCAAAGTGGCCTGTTTTGTCAATGAGGGAAAGGCTGTGGGTGCAATCCACGTAGACTTTAGTAAAGCTTTTGGTAGTTCTCACAGCTTCATTTTCTTGGAGGAACTGGCTGTTCATGGCTTGGGTTGGTATATGCTTTACTGGGTAAAAAAAAACTGGCAGTTTTTTTGGCACACCAAAAAGTTGTGATAACTGGAGTTAAATTCAGCTGGAGGGCAAGTCACAAGTGGTGTCCCCCAGGGCTCGGTACTGGGGCCAATTCTGTTTAACATCTTCGTCAGTGATCTGAAGAAAGGGATCACGTGCATTCTCAGTGAGTCTGCAGATGTCTCTAAGTCCGATGGACATATTGATAGGGAGGCTTTACAAAGGGGTTTGGACAGGCTGGATTGCTGGGCTGAGGCTGACTGACGTTCAATAAGGCTGTGTGGTGGGTCCAGCATTGCTACAGTCTGAGGGAAGAGAGGCTAGACAGCTGCTGGGCAGAAAAAGATCCAGGGGTACTGAGTACAGAATAGGCTACAGTTCTGGCATTTACAAAAATATAAATAAATAAATTGACTTTAGTAACTTTTCTGCAATGTCTTGAAGAATGTGTATTTCTGACCTAAGTATGGGGAAAGTTCAACTAAAATGTACCTTGCCCAAAACTTGGAATGACCAAATGAAAAACAGAATTGAATAGCAAGGTTTAACTTCTTTAGGTAGAAGTTGTTTGGAAGCATGCAATAAACCTAGCAAGTGAAATGGCTACTCGTCTGACCCACTGTGTTTGTGTCCTCCGAAGCAAAAATTTGTGTCATTTTACAGATAGAATTCACAATATTTAAGACTCTAATTTGTAACTGAGGACTCCACAGATGAGGCGCTGGTTGTACTAATTGTTCATTAAGCTTTCTATTCCTCTGCTTATTATCTCTAGCCAATTTTAGCTGCTTAAGCCACTGAGAGGAAATTTCTCAACTTGATTATGCCCAGTGTGCTAATGAGCATTTGAATTGCTCTCTTTTACCCCTGCTTAGGGGCAGTGGCTAGTGTTCTCATTCTCTACTGTATTACATAGCATGCAGAGTCTAGAAATATCATACAGAACAGCAGGAAGATTTAGGAGTCAGATGCCAGAACTGAACCCCAGTTAGGTGATGTTGGCTTTTGTTATAAGTTATCTGGCCACAGGTCCAGGAAATTATGTATCAATTTATGGTTTAGACAAATACTCTGCACATAATTTCACTTGTCTCATTTGCTAATAAATTCACTCATGTCTCATTTAAATGAAAAATTGCCTCTAGAGTTTAAGCAGGAAAACTTGTTTTTCGCATGGTTTCTAAGCTAATTGTTGATAATGGAGGAATGACAGTAATATTATCATGAAACATGCCTGTAATGTCTTCGTCTTTTTAACTGTAGTGGACTTTGATATGATAAGGTATTGTCAAATCTTGATTGATAGCATACAGATTTGGATGCTGTGCATTTAATGCGACAGCATAGCTTGGCTTACTTTTTAAAGAAAA
Organism: Coturnix japonica; assembly: GCF_054131305.1. NCBI lineage: Eukaryota > Metazoa > Chordata > Aves > Galliformes > Phasianidae > Coturnix > Coturnix japonica. The sequence continues at coordinate 37,871,786 of NC_140665.1, forward strand.
ACAGTACTGCATTCCTAACTTGTAAATGTTCTGCTTTCTGTTTCTGTGTCCAGGAACCCTGGGATGCACAACACATTCCAGCGCTGTTCTCTGCTTTCTGTGGTCTGCTAGTTGCACTTTCTTATCACCTCAGTAGGCAAAGCAGTGACCCATCTGTACTGATGTAAGTTGCCTGCAATTGCTATTTATTGATTTCCCTGTATAACACACAAATTTTGGTTTCCTCAGAGTTATATCTGGGTTTCAGAGCTGTTCAGGGATTGTCTCCCATAAGTAGTGTGGTTAAGGGGAAATTCCTTGGTGAATTCTGATTGCATGGTTAGTGTTAGTCCTGTAAGTAAATAAAATGCTGCAGCCAGGTCAGCAGCATGGCTGGTTTTCTGTATGCAACACTTCCAAACCCTCTGGGGCAGATTCCAGCCTCTGGGAAATTGCATGTTTGCCACATTGGAATATAGTGATTTGGTTGACAGGACTTGCAGTCTACTGATGCATTGTGTGATGCCTTGGCAAGGAGAAAGAACTCGTGATGTGTGGGGAAGTGGCTTTAAGACCATCTCTTCCCTTTTTTTCTCTGATGTGTTCTGCTTAAGGTAGCTGAAGAGAGTTTGTGTGTATTAAAATCTGATGCTGGGAGCAAGGAAAATCCAGGAGAGAAGTCCCAAAATTGTGTTCTTCAGCTTTAGATTGAGAGTGGTCAGTATGTAGATCCATAGCTTTGGAGCAATGCTTATAAGTTTGCCTGAGTAGAACTGTGTTATCTGTCTGGGAGGCTGTGGTGGTGTACAAGTAATTGGGTGTTAACTTGTATGTTGTGGAATTAAGAAAAAAGTGGGCTTCATGCTGCCATTATCACCTTGTCATCTGGGATTGTGCTTCACAGACATCTTGGTCTTTCTTAGCATGGTGCAGGGAGGCTATTTAGCTTTGTCTAGAGTACATACGTTAAAATTGCAAATTGGCATGAAAATGGGAGCTCTTTAAATTTTGGAATAATTTAAATTTACTTTCCCCCCCCACTCTCCAGGAAGGACAGACCAACTCTAAATTCCTTATTAACGTAAAAACTTCACTATTAACGTAAAAGTTCACTATGAAGAAGATGTCTTGTACCATTAAAACCATTTATATCTTTTAAATCTAGTTCCTGATTCTTAATCAAATTCTCAGAAGTTAAAATTGTTGTTAAATGTCTTGTTTGGGTTTTAAAAATAAGGTCAAATATTCTTTATGCAGCTGTGATGAGAATATGTGGTCCTTTAAAAGAAAAAAAAAGTTTTAAGGCAACTCTAAACTTACAGGAAGTTAAGGCAATTGGAAATGTTGTTTAAGGGATGACTTGTGGCATCATGATGGAGAAAGTAGCACATCAATCTCAAACAGGGTTTCATAAAGAGCTCCCATATTGGTTTCAGCTTACCTAAATTAATAAAAGGCATGAGCAAAACAGTACCCTCTTTACTCATTCCTCTAAACAACTGAGGCACGCTAATTGGACTGTTCTGGTTGCTGAGACCCCTTGACATTGTGAAGGGGAAGGAAGTTTTACTCTAATCAAAGGTTGAGCTGGTTTGGATCATCTCCAGCTATGCAGAGATAAGATATCTACTACATACATGATGAAGGAAAACTGAAGCTGTTCTTCTTCCTTTGCCTGTTTCTCTGCTCCCCTCACTTCATATGTATCATATCTGTTAGACACATTCAGAGGTATCCTAACCATGTATATTTTTAAACAGGTCCTTGATTCAATGCAAATACGTCCCTCGCTTTCTACGTCAACAATTTGAAGATTCACCAGCAGATCCACTCCCAGAAAAAATGAGAGAATCAGTGGTAAGACTTCTTCTTTCTTTACCTTCTGTGCAAAACTGTCTCACATCTAGTTTTTCCACTGACGGGCCATTAGACACTGGTATGGTAGCTGGCCTGGCCTCTGGGTGTCCCTTAAAAAGAGATGCATTTCTTCTGCACATCTTTGTGTCATATTCACTGGACATTTTATAATGTGTTACATAGTCTAAGTTAAGCATGTGAGTTGATCCCACACTATCTATGTTTTCCACTTCTCATTGCTTAGCTGCTGCATAAATTATTTCCTGTGCTGTATAATGTTACTTTAAAGTGTTTACTCATATAAGGCCCACATAAGATTAAGTATTATGTCATTTCCTTGTCGTCTATATTGAGCTACAGCTTCTTACAAACTACAGTTTGCACCAGCACCACACTGTAGTATGAATGCAACAGAAAAAGTAAGCAAGTATTTATGTTAAAATTTTGTTATATTTGGTGTGTTTATTATTGCCACGCTGTCGCTCCTTTCTCATACATAGGCAATGTATTGCAGATGTAACTGAAAGTTTCTCATTCTCTGATATTTATGTTCCACTTGCATCTTTTGTTGATAGTACCCATCTTGGAGCAGGATAGAGTGATTTCATCTGTTCTGCAGATGGAGTCTTGCCAGAGGAGTGAAGCAGTTAATGCAGCTGTCCTTGTAACTGGTTGCATTTCTGTGTGCAAAGGGAAAAATTAAACAAACCTTCAATATTTGTAGAGGGGGGGAAAAAAAAAGCACAAAGAGAGTGGACAAGTCACATCTAAGATCCTGACTGTAATTTGAAAATGGAGTCATGCTGCTGACTCTATATCTGTTTTTGTGTTAGTAATGTGCATAGTGGTCTGATGTCATATTCACACAGTTACCATGTGGTTCAATTGCAATTGGGCATATCTAATGGATCTGAGGACATAGAACCATAAAGATGACTGCTGTGTGACTGGTCAGGCATAGGATTCCATTTCCTTGTCATGTTTCCTTTCTTCCATGTTTTGCTAGCACTGCTTTTTTTTTGTTGTTGTTGTTTAACTGATTTTGTTTATTGGTTGGGGTTTTGTTTTGTTTTGTTTTTGCATTTGATTAAGTGGGATTCCTGACACCTTTTGCTCTCCAGGGTGTATTTGGTTTTGTGGAGCTGGCACTTATCTGTGCATTTAACACCCTATGCTGCTGCTTCTAGACAGAGGCTGCTTACCTTTAATGTTGCTGAAGCTTCCTACTTCTTTGCATTACTCTTGTTCTGTGATGGATCCCTTCAATCTGTGTAAAAGCAGTAAGCAAATTTGTTTGCTTATGATGTCAGTAGTGCTAGTTCTTCTACAATGAAAGATCTCTTAAAGAACAAGAGTGTGCTTTCTGGCTAATGCAAGTTTTTTGTCTGTTTCCTGTGTTAACAGGCACCTCAAACAATTTAAACCAGTTTGCGAGGGGACTCCCACTGCTGTCTCACAGTGCAGTGCCAATACAGCAAGTAGGGAAGAACTGAAGCACTGAAAAGTGCATGTGCCTCAAGTTTGAGGAACACAGTCAAGTCACGATCTCTGCTGACCAACCTCAGCAATAACAATCACGTGAAGATTGTAGGATTCAACTGACTTTTAAAAGTAGTGTCAGAGGACATCAGAATGCCACACAGCAGCCCAGCCCTACTCTGGCCTATATGCTCATGTATGGTGTGCATAACATGACATTTAAATGAGACCCTTTTGAATCAGAAATGCTGAGATACACAAAGTTAATTCATATCATTAAACAGCTGAAAGCAGCAAATTAGGTTGATAGTGAAAATTAATCTATTGTATTCTCTACTGGCTTGATATTAATGTTAGCAGTAATAAATGCATCATCTCTGATGTTTAGTTCCATGACCTTTACAATTTTCCTTTGCTTGAGTAACTGTGTAAGAATTGCCAGCTTCGGAAACCTGAATTATGAAACAGCTGTGAAGGATTATTTCCCATTCAGCATTGAGAATGGAGCTTCCTACCCTTACAATTAATTTCTGTAGGCATCCACATGGCTGATTGCTAAATTAACTAGTGGCCTGAAGTTATTAATGCATTAAATTCAAACCCAGCTTCCTTCCCGGTCTTTAATGCAAACATATGCGTAACTAGTGAAAGGATTTGTACAAAGCTCCAAAAGCGTAATTGAAAATAATAATTTTTAAACAAACAAATCCTGCTGCAACATGTAAGATCTCTGAGGCATGAGATGTAATATTGTTGGGTTATACACTATAACACTGTGGTAATGGCTATTTCTCATTGCAGAGAGATTAACTGTGATCAGAGGTTAACTCTTCTATGTTGGACTGATTAGAATAAGGGACTTAAGTATCACATTGTAGTCTGGCTCAGCAATCAGTTTGTAAGTGCCTATGGTTGGGAACTGAATCTGCAGTTCTGCTTTAGACAGCTGCAGGACAGAATAGTGTCCAAGATAGGCATGTGCTTAGTAACAGCTAGGAAGATAAAGAGGTGCCAAGAGTAGAAGAAGGTCCTGCATCCCATCCATGAAGACAGCAGGATGATGTCTTTACTCATTTTGAGTTTCACAGCATTCAGTCTCCTCCTGAAAATGTAAAGTGATTCTCTTCTGGTGAGCTGAATAAGACTCATTCTTACAATACTGCTGTCAGCTCTTCAAGCAGCTCACAGAGAGGTACAAACTGAGGTCAGTTTTATATGAAATGGCTGTTGTGCATCTTACAGAAAAGGCAGCCTTGGAATAAGAACCAGAACATGTCTGTGCATCCTGCTCTGCCTCCCTTTGTATGGCTCACTGCTATACCTGTGGAGTCATGTTCCTTCTTGTGTTTTTCACTGAGTCTTTAGGCACTTCCCTTTCCTGCTGAAGGCAAGTGGAAGCTGCAGGACCCATCTACAGCAACCTGTAGATGGATGCCCAGGGCATCTTGCTGGAAGGTAGCTTTGAATTTCCTTTGCAGGGAGCAACTCTCCTGGGGGGTCTTGGCCATTTCCTGGGGGTCTTGGCCGTTTCGCCCTCACACAAAACAAAATTACTCCTGCCCAGCTCTGTTTTAGTCCTTGCTGAGTACATTGCCATCTGCAGATGACATAGCTTTAAAGTGCTTCCTCTTTTGGAAGGATGTTTCTCTGAGCAACCTGAGAAAAGCAAGGACAAGTTAATAAAACTCGGGAATTCAGCTAAATGGGATTAGAGTTTCATGGGACAAAGCAGAAGTACTTCTTGAGCCTGAAGGCTTTTTAGTGCTGCTGAATTTCAAAGACCTGCTGCAGTATGTGGAAGTTCTGATGCCGGTGACCTTTTACTAAGAAGCATCTTGTAAAAGAACAAGGCGCAGCCTAAATATAGTGGTTGCTACCAGCTCCTTTTGTAATTCACAACCCGTCTGTTGTTCACTTCTGTTTTCTTATCCTTTATTCTTAAGTTTGTTATTCTATCAATATTTTATGGTTGTGGTGTTTTGTTTTTTTTTTTTTCTCCTTTTCTCTGATGAGATAAAGGACAGTTACCTAGATAGCAGCACTAGGAAACTGGATGAATTTCAAGTTCTAACAGAGTGTTTTATTCCACATGGTATTTCTAAGTGTTTTTGAATTGCAGCATAAATCAGTTTTTAAACCAAGATCTGTAAGTGAAAATATACGCATGTGATAACTTAACACTGATACTGACTGCTGAAGTTGAATATCCCACTCACAAATCTAGGACAAGATTTTCATGTACTCCAATATTTGAGTGACCTCTGAAGTACAATTCAGAAGATCACAGAGCTCTAAAAGCTATCATGTTTATTTGTTTACTGAGAATGACATTTTAATCGCTAGACAAATGGTCTAGAAAGACCATGATATTTTCCCAGTCTTTCAAAACAAGATTACTACTACCCTACTTATAAGCCTTTATATAAAGGCAGACTTGTCCTTGCGTTATCATTGTGAGGTATCAGAGAAACGGCCTTGTCTGAAACCCATAAAATCTTGCTGAAATCTGACTTCTGATACAGAAAATTGGAGAACGGGACATGTCACTTTAGAACATAATAAATGTATTAACTTGTGTCTCTGAAGGCATTACAGAAAAGCATGAGTCATTCCAGGAATGCGAGCAAATCTAAAGAAATTGTAACGCTTGCAGATAGGTGATGGAACCAGAATTTTTATTTCCAAAAATAAAAATGCCATAATGTGAAAGAGTTTATTTTCCTTTAATACAATTAGGCTCAGCGTGAAAAATGTATTGCTTTCATTTACCTGGTCTTAAAACCAAATTTAGAAATATAATTTAAAGTTAGTCACAATGAAGATAAACATGGTTACTTTGACACACCCAGTGTATGAAGAAATAATTGCACAAAGCAGAGCAGAGAGAATACTTTTGTATCAGGGAGTGATGATTAGCCTTGCCACAATACAGCCTGCGAGTAATTTAGAAGAGAGTCATTTACTTTGTCTAGGTGAAATGGTATTTGGTATATCGTGCTAATTTGGTATCAAATAATTTTCACAGAAAGAAATTTTGAAATCGGATCTCATTGTCTGCACAGCGGCAGCTGTTCTGTCATTTGCTGTGAGTGCCAGCACTGTGTTTCTATCACTAAGGGTATGTATCTGTCCTTTTTCTCTCTTTGTTTTTTTTCCTAAGGTATTTTCTCTTATGTAAAACCGCAGGATGCGTTAGCTGGAAGATACTGGGGGAAGAGAAGTTTGAGAAAATGTATTTACTGACTGTGATAACTTAATGCTTTTTGATGTGCAGTGTGAATTGGATTGTGGACTTTTGCATCAGGCAAAATATTACTTACTTGGTGTCCATTTTCCTAAGCCTTTGCAAACATGCACCTCTTATGGTATGCAACCTGAGATACAGAATGGATAAACCCAATCATTTGCCTTTCTCCTCTGTCTAGGGGGAAAAATAGTGAATTGTCTTTGTAAAATTTATATTTCTAAACATGCATCCACCTGTGGAATCAATCTGAACATGGGGGGGGGGGGGGGGGAGTTAATTGAGCAGAAATCCCATTATAGGACATGTTTTAAAACAAACAAAAGGTTATTTGCAAATTATAACCATGCTTTTATTCTCTCATTTGGCCTAGCCATTTCTCAGCATTGTCCTGTTTGCTTTAGCGTGGACCGTGGGATTTGTAACACATTACATACTTCCTCAGCTTCGCAAGCATCACCCCTGGCTGTGGATCTCCCACCCCATACTTAAAAGCAAAGAACACCAGCAACGGGAAGTGAGAGGTTTGTAATGAAATCTTATCTAAACAATGGATGTCATGGCTTGGAGTACGTCCTGATTTAAAAACAAAAATTCAGAAAGAACAAAGCAGGAATAATTTGTTTTCCACTTGATAAGACATTTCATAAGTGTTTTGTGTTGTTTTTTTTTTTTTTTTTCTTAGGGCTAAACAGTTCCAGCTCCCTCAGCCTCTCTTGTATATCAAATAGTAAGGTCCCCTAAGGTCCCTTAATCTTCTTAGTTGCCTTAAGTGGGCTCTCATGAGCCATCATCTGATCTGCTTTCTACTTTTGCATTACAATACCATTACTTGCCGTGTTGCTTGATATGCTGGCATTTTAAAGGATTTCTTCTTTTTGTCATACAATTATGTATTATTTGAACAGTATGGATGATGCAACTTATTTTTATTCCTATTGTAGCACCTTTAGAAGAGCAGTAAAATTGGAAGAAATTGTGAAGGTTTATTGATAACTTGTACTTTCTCATGTCTGCTGGCTTCAACAGGTGGTGTCATGATGCATAGGAGTATCTGTAAATATTTTAGAATGCTGGGGCCTGATTTCCTGTTCTTGATAATGTTTTTTCCACAAGCAACTAGCATACTTTGAGAAGGATGTTTTTTGTTTTTTTTTCCCCTGGCTCTCATCTTTTATTTGTTACCAGCCAAAAGCTTGCTTGTCATTTCTTGATGGATCGTCTGCCTTAATAATTCTCAGTATATGTTTCTGAGGTGTTTGAAGGCAATGTTGTCAGAACACAGTCTGCTGAGAGACTTCAGTCTCTTCTTCAGCTAAACAACAAAAGAGTTCAGGGCACTGAGCAAAACCATGCATTAAGAATTTAAATCTTAAAAAAAAATAAAATCATGTCTTTCAAAACAATTACTTTCCAAACAAGGCTTGGGTATGAAAAACTACCCATGAGAACTTATTGAAGATTGCCTTTTAACTTCTACTGCAACACATGAAGTGTAGTAGAAATATAGAGCTTTTTAAAGATCATGACCAGCTGAAAACATTGTTCGGGGCTTTCTCTCACTGATAATCTGTAATTTTGATGAATGTCCAAATTTTACTGCTTTTTACGTCAACTAAATAATAAAAAGACTAACGTGGGATTTCTTTGCTTTGTTCTGATTAAATCTGTCTTCCTTAGTCAGGAAACATTTTCCTAAATTCAGCAATTCAGCTTTTGAAAAGCTTGAAGGCAGAGATCTGCCAGACTGATCTCCACAGACAAGTTTCTCTCTGCTTTGAGATCAGCTTCCCACACTACCTAATGCAGGCAGCAGGCTATTTTGCTTCCTCTGCAGTCCTGATATTACATGTGATCTAATTCCTTACTTTGGGTTTTAAGAATTATTGTAATGTTGTGGTGTTGTGTGAAGAAAACAGGAGTTTTATATACATTATATGTTGTTTTTTTCCCCAGTCTCTTGGGCTTCTGTAGAGGCTTTTTATTATGTTCTGAGATGAGACAAGCTGAGTAGAAGGTTGTGTAATCCCTTTGATAGATACATCTGACAGACTATCTTCTTTTCTTTACCCTGTAAGAAAAATGTTGGAGCCGAGTTTAAAGCTTCTCCATGTGTATAGAAAGAGAAGTTTGGAAAAAGACAGTATCCTCTAGTTGTCAGGCATGGACAGTAATGAGACCAACACATTGAACAAGGGATTTGTTGGGAGTTTTTACTGCATAGAATTTCATTTTCAACTTCGTAATTTTTGGCAAGTGCAGTCCTGTGGTAAAAATGAATGATTGCTAGCAATTAGATGAGCAGCTGGTAATGACAATTCCATAAGTTTATACTGGGTTTGTTTCATAGACTTCAGATGAGCCACTTAGGCTTTCAGGCCCTCCACAGTATAGCAATTATGAGAACAGTTCTCATGATGCACCTATGAGATACCTCATTTATTTCTTGTTATTTTGACTGACTGCAGGAAGAAAGAGTGAGCTTATGGTACAATGGATGCATAGAAAGTGCCAGGCTGTTTGAAAAACCCTAACGCTCTAGGCTGTCTTTTCTTCTCCTTCTCCATCACTTCTACTTTTATACCCCACAGATTCATCTAAGCCATTTTCAAATCATCCATTTCTTTCCCTAGGGTCCCCTCGGAATATCTGCTCTTTTTTTTTCTCACTGCATTGTCTATACATGCCTTGCTCCTGTGGCTACTTCCCTTTTGGTCTACTTGATATGCGCATCTCTTTATTCAGGTCTGAGTTCCTACACATAGCTCAGCTTTGGACAGTCAGATGAAGTTCTTTAGTAGAGATCAGGAGCTCTGAGAGCAATTAGGAGAAGGAGAGAGGAACAGAGCATAAAAGCTGGGTTCCGAAATAGATATCTTGCTGTTTATATGAGCTTAGGAGGTAGCTTTTCAGCATGTTTCTTTTCCTGTCATTAAGAAGTTATATGTGTGGGGGGTTGTTTACGCACAATTATTTCCATTTCTGCAGGGAAGAGTATTGGAAATTCAGAAGCTGGCATTATTATTTCTGACTCAATACCAACTTCTGCCTTTTTGCATTTACTGTTGTTTTTTTTCCCCCCAATAACCTTGTCTACCTCAGCTGAGAATAAACATTACTCTTTTCCATACTCTGATGTTTCTGTACTCAGTTCGCCTAGGTTCTCACATAGCTATTTAGTTTCACAGAGTGTTCAGTTCCTGTTTAATTCTCCCATTAAGCCTGTGATGTTGTTTAAAAAAAAAAAAAAAGTCTACTGCCCAAGGTAATCTTATGAGGTTCTATAGGTCATCCACCAGGTCAGCACTGAAGAGAGTCTCTCCTGAGCAATTACATCACTAGAGGTGCTGTTCACTTCAGTGACTAGTGGTGGAATTATAGAGAATCTACATGGACCACCTCTTATCATTTCTGAGACTTTTTTCATGAACACAGTTCTAAGAAGCTAGACAGGTACTCTCTAAATTGAGAGAGCTAAATGATTTCCCTGTTGCAAAAGAATTAGGAATTTCTTTGTGCTGTAAGTTGGTCAGTTATCCTTGTTCACGTAAGCTAACTCATTCCTTTGCTTTTACAGTATTGCAGTATAAAAATGCTGGCAATTTGATGTAATGTTCTGTTATCTGAATTTTTATTTTAGATGCCGCTCATTTGATGTGGTTTGAAAGACTGTATGTGTGGCTTCAGTGCTTTGAGAAATATGTCTTATATCCAGCTATAATATTGAATGCCCTCACCATTGATGCTTTCTCCATTAGTAAATACAAGAAGCTTGGTACACAGTAAGTTGATTATAACTCATTCATGTGTTTAGTAGACTATGCAGATGTAGACTGAAGACTGAGAAATGAACCTTGTTCCTCAAAGAAGTCTGCCTGCTTGTCACAGTTTGCGTGTGCCATTATTAGTTTCCATATAGAATAATCATTGGTTTTGCTGAAAGAAAAAAAAACAAAGCTGCCTTAGCATACTCAAAGACATGACCCCAGTGAGAGACAGAGAAATTAAAAGATAAAGAGCTATATATAGAAATATATATGGAATGTCTAAATGTCAATTAAAAGCAAGACACACTATACCAGGCAGCAGGTGTTTGATGAGTATAAACACAGTGGGGTAACTAGAATTAATCAGATGAAAATGAGAAATCTAGGCTGGATATCAGGAAACATTTCCTAACTGAGGATTTTTAGGACTACAGCATTGTCTCCCAAAGGAATTATCAGCAGTTTTTCCACTCAAGTCAGGCTAAACTGTATAAAATATTTAATAGTATAGAATGGCAGGCAGTCCTGCATTAATAGAGGTTTCAGAAAGATAAGTAAGAGGTTTGTTTTTTTTTTTACCCTGAAGTCTGTCTCTGATATTAAGCAGAATTGGCAATGCTGATCCATGGACTCACAGTATGATCCTTGCAGAGACAGCCTTTTATGGTAAATATTTTGGTTGGTGACTTACCTACTGCAGATATTCAGCAGGCTTAGTTACTGCAGTATCCCCAGTGAGCAGAGTTTCTGCAGTCTTTGTATCAGAATGACGGTGACGCAGCTGATAATAAAAACAAAGAAACAGCTAGTGTTCAGGGAGGAAGGTTCCAGTAACAGGAAAAACTGCTGTGGAGAGAGGAGGAGGAGTTCCTAAAATATTGATAAGAGTTTAGATTTTAAGCTTTGCATCAAATTTTTATTTTAAAAAAATATGCATGTTTTACTTATTTTTCTCCCTCGAAGAATAACTCAGATTTGGGAACAATAGACATTTTTATTTTACATTTATTTACATATATATACACATATGTATGCAAAAAATATAATATATAAATACTTATATCCCTTGCTTTTGGGGGCTGAAACTAGTACTATGGCACTAGTCAGGTTTTTCAGTGTGTTCCTCCCTATTAACAACTACTTTTTCAGAGAGGTTCCCAGTGTTCACTTGGGGGTGGCCTATATACTTTCCCATGGTCCTTTTTCTCCCAGGCCTTGGGAGATGTGAAGGCAAAGTTCAGCGGTTTAGGTGTATTGCACAGAGTAAGACTGAATTCATGCTCATTTCTGTATTTGCTTCTACTAGACTGGGAGAACTAAGCAGTAATCAAAATGTCATTTGTTAGTAGTTAGCAGACATGACTGAATACATGCACAGAGCAAACACCTAGAGTTAAGAAGGTACTGTTTTTCCATAGTCATTCCTCAAAGCTAGATTACACTTTAAAGTATTGCCTCCCTTGAGCATTCAAAAGTAGTGAGTCAGTCCCTCAAAAATCTTGAGATTAAAGTAATTACATTTCTCTGTCTCTGACTGTTTAGCCTGTAGGAGAATAACACAACAGTCATTTTCCTTCCCAGTCCTCTATGTGTTTGTGTGATTACTTTGGATTTAAAACTACCATTAATCATGCCAGTAAAAATACAGTTCCTGACTGCTGTTTCAAAGAAGTTCCATTCAGGTATGCCCAGATCTCAGTCAAAAATATGGTGTGACATAGGGAGAGTAGACCGTATCTATTATAAAAAGGAGTAGAATCATATTTTCACTCAGGTAGATAGTGATAGGACAAGGGGGGATGATTTTAATCTCAAGAAATGAAGGTTTAGATTGGATGTCAGGGGGAACTTCTTCACAGAGAGAGTGGTGAGGTGCTGTCCAGAGAGGCTGTGGATGCCCCATCCCTGGAGCTGTTAAAGACCAGGTTGGATGGAGCCCTGGGCAACTTGGTCTAGTACCAGATCTGGAGGCTGATGGCCCTGTCTGTGGCAGGGGAGTTGGAACTTTATTATCCTTGAGGTCCCTTCCAACTCAAGTCTGTCTATGATCCTTTACACTGGTGGTGCTGGAATCGTAGCTCCTTTCAAACTACTGGATGAATGTTGCTGAGACAAGACTGCTGCTGGCCTTAGTGGTACAAATTGGTTTTTGCTATGTTTACCCAGGATACAGTTGCATCAGTGGATTGCAAGGAAGATGAACTCGTTGTTTTCTTTGTGATTTAAAAACCCATAAGGTATAAAACCTGTCTTTTCTGATCCTTATTGGCTTTCTCCTTATCTGCTGTCCCTGTTAATAGGAGCATAGAGGTAGGAAATAATAGAAGCTGGCACACAGTCTTCTGTCTGCCTTCTGTCTTTACTGATCTTCATGCCTTTTCCCCTTTTACTTGTAACTGAGACTGGACACTATCTCCTTTTTCTATGACACTCCGCTTTAATACACTTTCCATAACACTAACATGTAAGTTCCATACATAAGACCTTTGTCCTCAGATCTACCTTCTCCTTGTGTCTGTAAGCCCTTGAAGGGGTCACTGATTCTCCTTGGTTCTTTGTATACCACATGACTAATGGAGAGAAAATATAACCCTTAATATATAAATAATTGTTTCCTGTTGTTGGAACACTCCTTAGAAATTTCCCACCCAAGGATCAGACTGTATCATGCCATAGAGAAGGGAAGGCTCTCTCTCTGTCTGTGTGTTATATTTTACGTGATTTGATTTGGGAGTTTTTTCTCAACTGGAACCTATTTCTTAAGAAATTTTCATCTTGTTTTGTGATTAGATGGGCTGAAGCAGTTTGCTTCTTGGAGAGGCAGTACAGCTGCCTTCACAGCCAGGAGTTACTTCAACTTTGGAGGCCCTGATGTGCTGGTTATTAGTGGGACTCATGCTGACAAGCTGAAATGCCTTCCCATATTACCTGCCAGAGTGCCTTCAGAAATAAGCCCTTATTTCTCATTCTTTCTCTTGCTTTCTCTCTACTGAGAGTTAAGGCCCCAGGAAAAGTGTCTTGTGTGGCAGTATCTCTAAAGAAGAGGGATAATGAGCAAATTTATTTCCAGTTACCCCTTGAGAACATTGTTTTATAAAAGGTTTCTTCGGTTTTGTTAAATTTTCTGGATGTTAACAGACCTGATAAGGAAAAGGTCTTCTATTTTCTCCATCATCTGTGATTTATCCATGTGAAAATTCCTCCATGTTATAAGAATGTTCTTCTTTCGAAGGAATATGAGATCCAGCTGGTTTGTGTATGACATATTAGGATGGCTTCTGGTGGCTTCAAGATCTATTTAGTTTAGGCTAACCCTTCAGGAATTTTGTGAAAATTGAAAACAACAGCTTTGACAAGGTGAGAAATAAGGTCAGCTAGGCATTTCATTCAAACAGTGATTTCCTGGTGATTCCTTAGAATGTCCTGCCCTCAAATATTCTTGTGAAGATAGACAACAAAGGATTAATTCCACATAAGATCAACTTGGGAGTCAGGCTGGAAGTCTTCCTAGAATGATGAAACCTGTTTGGGGCTTTCTAATATGTCAAGTGTCAGTCATGGCAGCAGGTATTCTCCTGAATCACAGCAGGATGGAGAACCTTCTGTGCATTTTGCAAATACATTGCTTAGTTATTGAGGCACTCAGTATTCATTAAAGTTATATTCTATTTTTACCTGTGTCAAAAATGCAACATATCTCCCAAAAAGAAGTGTGTTTAATTTACATAAGAGAGATCATCTGCCTTTCAATTCACAGAGAGTTACTTGTACATGTCTGTCAGATTTCGGTTCTCTTTTCAGGAATAGATTCCTTGGAGTTCTTAGGCATCAACATGTAAAACTGCAATCCAGATGTGCTTGTTCAAGTGCCAGAAAGCCCTCGGGATATCTAATATTGCTAAATACTCCTGAATTTGACTTGCTGGTTCATTAGGAGGCTAAAGATGTACTTCTGAACATTTACAGAGCTTTCTGAATAAATCCCTTTTTTCTTAGCTTGCCCTGTCTAGGAACAAAATACCTAAAGGTTTTGGGCTGAGAGGCTTTGTCCAGCCTGTGATTAGGATTCAGTTCACAAAAATATTGCTTCAGTGTATGTGCTTTTAATGACCTTGGTGGAGAAGGAGGTGTTGCCCACCTCTTTTAGTAATAAGAGTCTCAGATGTTAAGCATTCACAAGGAAAGTGGTTGCTATGGAAGTCGTATTCTTGTTTACTCCTGCTTTGGTGACAAGAAAATTCTTATAGTAGTGGAGAGTCATGAGTTTGACTCTTAGTTCTTACCCTGTTCCCGTGCGCTTTAATAGTGGCTTGCACCATGCCAGTGTTTGTGGTGTGGAGCCCAGCACTGTGTTGCATCTCAGCGGAGTGCTTGCCAACACAAGTTGTGGAGTCTTATTTCATCTTTCTGGATAAAAGAAAACCCAATCAAACAACAAAATTCACATCTGCAGTCTTAATTGTGATTGGGTTAAGAAAGGTCAATGCCTTCAGACCCATCTCTACCCTGAGGGTTTCTTACAGGCCAGCTTTAGACAGCTCTTGCCTGGTTATTCCCTTGTACTTTTGAAGGAGACAAAGTGCTTTGTCTTCAGCTTTGGTTCTGTTCTGGTGATCTAAAACAAATACGTTTGCGATCTTTCCAATAACTAAACTCCCAAGTGGGCTGTAATTATCAAGAAATCAGAATTACAGTCAAAGCAAGACAATCTTTCTAATTCTGCAAAGTCTCTTAAAAACAGAAGGTGTGAACAACCTCAGGTCTTAGAGATCAGATGACATCCAGAGACTTGGGGTGGTTTTCTAAATTTAAGGGGTACTAATACATTGCCTCTATCTCTTCTTCATCATATAGTTTTCTGGGCTGTTAAAAGAGGAGCATTACCTTCTTGGAAATGCAGTACCAAGCTCTTTAACTTCTGAATTGGTTTCAACAATTGGTTTCTTGCTTTTCTGTGTGGTCAATTACTGTTTAGAGTCTTCAACTTCTCTGTCTGATGTAATAAGGGAGAATAAAATGCAGATTCTATGAATCTGCAATGCATAGATGCTATGCATAATTTGTTTTCATCCGATGAAGGAGTTATTGTATAGATGATCTGCTCAGTAGCAATATTTTGAATTCCAAACATTTCTGTAAGTGTAGCTATCCAGAATTTTGGCGTAGTGTGTAGTAGGAGTATACTTCTAATCTGTCACTGAGTTGATGTCTAGTAATAATACTAAAGTGGAGCAGGTTCAAGATGTTTTCTTAAATTGCAGTAATTAATGGAAGTACAAGTCTGGTTTTAGAATTAAGAGCTATATGTGAGATATCCTTCTTAAGTTCTTGTTTTTTGATAGCTAATACAATTCTTTTGCTACATAATTCTTTCTCTATTATGGATTACAAGTGTGTTATAATAAATTGTGACATTTGAGATGATTAACATGATTATTAGAATAATAAAGGATTAATATCAGAGATCAGTAAGACTGAGATATACATAGCAATCTAGAATGTGTCTGATAGAGCTGTTTGTATTTAAGATCATCATAATGTAATGCTTTCATTATTTTGACCTGATTAGATTTTTCTTCCTGCCTTTCTTACAGCTGTGATATTATCTTGATAACAGTTGCTGGGATGAAACTCCTCCGTTCTTCGTTCTGCAATCCCATTAATCAGTTTGTTACTTTGAGCTTTACTGTAATCTTTTTCCAGTTTGACTACAGAGACATTTCAGAAAATTTCCTGCTGGATTTCTTCATGATGTCCATCGTGTTTCACAAGGCAAGTTTTATAGTTATTGTCATTTCTCTGTAAGAATAGATTTCATAGCTTTGATTTATGTGCTCAATATCCCTGTGTTGATCAATATACATGGTGGGGTTTGTTAGAAATTATGCATAAAAATAAGCTAAAAACAAAGTTCCAGTTTGATTTCTTATCAATGTTTTGCATTTGCTTTTTGTTTACATGTGATAGAGTTCACAACTATCATTTTCAACTGCAAAATCCTCATTGAGTTTAAAAGAGCCTCTTGGGTCATTAGTGCAGGGCTGTCCTCCAGATCAATTGCCTGTTTTTTTTTTTTAAATCTGTGCTTCCTTTGAATGTCTCTTGTGTTCAACTCAACAACTTCCTTTGGGAAATTATTCTGTTATCTAATCATACTCAGGATAATAAATGTTTTCCTAAAGTCAGACTTAACATTTCTCTTCTCCTACTTTCTGTCTCTTATCCTTGCAATGCTGCCCTTAACCTCAGAGCTCTTTTCTCTGTTAACTCCAGGCTGCTATGGAGTGTATTCTAATTGCATTAACTTGAAAAGCAAACAAAAACAAAACAGAAAACAAATCCTTCCTGCCCCATTGAGGTTAGATCCTGTTCTGATCTATGTATTATCTAAGTAGGTTTATCCCATACCTTAAAAAAATCTAAGTACTAAAAACTTAACTATAGCTTTTAGCAATTCTTTTGTATTTTGTTTTTGAATTTAGTGATCCTTGATTGCCATAAAATGTGATGCTGTTTGTCCAGAGGTAATTCTAGCAATGTTTGCTTTTGTTGTCTCTTTTATTGTTGATGATTTTGTTTGGTGGGTTTCTTTTGCTAAACTACTCCTGATGTGTGAGTATGACCCAGCTGGCATCATTTCTTTTCTGAGAGAAGAAAGACAGAGTAGCATATTGAATGTAGCAATATCAATGCCTATCAATATGTAGAGATATGTGATGAGCATGAGCTCATAGTGCTGCCCATGTCTAGCTGGAGTTTCAGCCTTCTCAAGGAAAGGCCCAGCTTACTGGTGTTCTGTTGCTGATTTTCAGTCATTCAGGTCAAACGTGAAACAGAAATCTTTCTTCAGACTTATTTCCATGCTGCTATAAAGAGAGGTGAGTAAGAGAGAGCTAATAACAAGGTGGTGAGGCACCCCAGGCTTTCTTTTTTGCTATGAAAACTTGATCAACTTTCTAACAGCATCTTCACCTTTATGCTTCCATCTCTCTGTCCTGCTCTGCTAGGGTGAGAGGGCCGGTTCTTGATGTGAAGGAAGGAAGAAGAAGAGCAAGAAGAGATGCTTTAAAAGCATCTTTTAAGAAGTTCTGCTTTAAAGAGGTCCCCCCCCACACACACCTCTCTTGCTCCATGATCCTAAAATAGGGTCAGATTAACCTTTAAGCTTCTTACCTCTGGGGAGAGGTGAACAGTGAAAGAGATGCAGAGATAGATTGTGTTGCGTCAGTTTAAGTACTTGTTGCATTACCATATTCCAATAGGATAAGGGGTGCATTTTTGTCTCCAGAGAAGAATGTTGATGTACTTCAGTAGACAGTCCATGTTCAGATAGCAGCTTAATTAATTCTAAAACTAATTCTTTGCAAAGCTCTTTAAAGGATCAAAGCATCTGAGTTGGACATTCTAGGGTGCATTATTATTATTATTTTTTAACAAGTTGACTTTTAAAAGCATGTTCCAAAGTACTGATGTGGACTGTTACATATTTTTATGAGAGAGAGAAGTAAAGGCTTTTCAGTGTTGTTTTGGAGTTGCCTGGATAGTTGGAAACCACTCTTCACTGTAAAAGACTAGTAATAACAATAAGTGTGAGATAATGAAAGGTGTGTACCAAATTAAGTTGATCTATGCTAGAATAACTATTACTCTCTACTAGGTTGTGAGCTTGCACTATGGATATCTTTTGGAAATGTGTGTTTAGCATTGATGTGTCAACTTTTCCATATCTCATTAAATCTGAAATTTTGCACGTCATTAATTCATCAAATGGACTTGTCCTTGTTCCATTTGAAAACCTGAAATTAAATGGTTGAATTACATACATTATGAAAGTACATGCACAGTTACACAGGGATCATTAAAGCCAATCTGAAAAATAGTGTAGCTGGTAATAGTAATTAAAGTCCTATTAATTTCAAATTATAAATAACATAAATTTTCTTTATTGTAATTAAGGTCTGAGGTTTTTATTAACTCAGTATTGCGAAACTTTTTAGTAGGATACACTTACTTGGAGATAAAGATGTATGTATTCCATACCATTGGCACCAAGAAAGCGAGCTGTGTGCACCACTATTTCTAAAAACTTTTATGTCTTCACAAATTCTGTCCATCTGTAGTTGATTCCTTTTTATGTTTGCAAATATTTTTTTAAAAAGATGAAGACAAGAATCTGAATAATTTCAGTTATCGCATTTAGCTACAGCCACGCAGAAATTGTTACACAGTAATGGTAGGTATCTGCTTGCTCATTTATACTGTCAACTGAATCCATCTGAATTATGGAACGTTACAAGTGCTCTGCCTTAGTCATAGCAATAGTAACTTTTAAGCACGGGTACACCACAAATAATTACTTGCGTTCTGTCAGACAGAGCAGCGCAGCAGTAAGCAGCATTTTTTTCTGTCAGTCACTGGGGAAGAAGGTGTCTAAATTCAGCTGATGTTTACGAGTGTGCTAGTGAATTCTGAAGCAGCCTCTCTTGAACAAAATAATAACGCTCTGCTAATAATTTTGGGCAGAATATTTCTGAATATCTCACTGTGTGTGCTTCTCCCATAGTACTTTAGTCAAATCAGAAGCTCCAGATGAATGTATTGCTCTCTGAACAAGCTGAGGAATGGAAGTCAGAATCAATGCTCTAAGATTATCTTTTTTCACAGACAACCAAGCCACCCATTCTGGAGTGTTGTAGAGAACAAAAGCATCTACTCACTTCTATTCCTGAAGCTTCCTCCCCCCCCCCCCATTTTTAACATAAAATTATTAATCTCACACAATTAATAACACTTATTTTCATAACAGTTAGCTGCTTACATTTTGACCTGTTTGCAGAGCATGAAATCTTAATGCTAAAGGCTTATAAAAAAAAAAAAAAAAAGCTTTCAATTTGAGTAGAACAGGACTTCTCAGTCTTTCTTATTTCAAGACTTTCTTTTTAGCAACCTGCAGGTTTGTCTTGGCAGCTACAGCCTAGGATTTTTCTTTGTGAGACTCCCATTGTCTGTATTCTTTAAGTCAGAGCAGAACAGCCTTTTAAAAATACAATTACTTATTCAAAATGTTTAGGTATAATGCTTTAATATGCAGGAAGTTAAACTGGATAGACAAGGCAGTCTTCTTTGTTTACACAGCTTCCTGTAAAGTTTTGATGTATGCCAGTTGTTCTCTCTGGGCTTTTTAGGAGATGCAGTAGTGAATTCAACTTACACTGATTGGGTTTTGTTTGTTGCCTGTTTGCTCACAACTGGGAGCAAACAGCAGCATGTTGGAGATGCCAAACTGAGGTGAGTTGCTTCTTTTGCCAGCAACTTCCATCTGTAGAGAGCAAATGAGAAGAGATACCTGCTGAATTCTGCACTTTGGAATATCGATGTTTGACAAATTTGTTTAGTTCCCTTTTAGCTTTACAGAAAGAGCTACTCGTGCCTTGGAGTGTCACTAAACCTTTTGATGTGTAGGAAGACACCTTCATATCTCTTTCAGCATCATGTATGTTACTGGCAGGCAGAGTAATGGTCTCTTAATTTGTGTGTGTGGATGAACTAATTAGCAATACTAAAATATGAAATCACCTTGTGTTTTCTGATGATTATATCCTCTGAGGGTTCTGAATTTGTCTTCATGCATAAGGCAAAATAATCAAAGAAGCATAGCTTGTTAAGTTTGCCTTCATTAACGCTGAATTCATTTGCCTAAGTACACTTAACCCCTGCTGAGCTTGCTTAAGAATACAATTTCCCTGTCTAATATTTCTACTTCTTTCCCAGAATATATTTTCCAGTTAATAAGTAATCTAATTTTTTTCTTTTTGTACTTGATAAGAACTTTTTTTTTCTGTATGCTTCTTCTTGCCATAATATCTGATGTTACAAATTTGACTGATTAAGTTAATAACGAAGTAAGTCCAGCTAGGACAGCCAGCTTGTAGCAACGTGCCAGGCATGTGCAGATCAGGCTTAAATTTGTGCAAGTTCAGTGTCTACAGCACAATCCTTTGGACAAGGAAGAAATCTCGCATGTCATCTTTTTTTCATTCATTTTATGAGAAGACGCTACCAAATGCATTGACCTCATGGGTGCTTTATTAAGCAATTAACCTATTGGATCTTTTATTGCATTTGTGGCCGTGAGCTCTTGGTTACTCTGCATGTCCTGGTGGATTTGTGTGGGTGCTACTTAAAGTCAAAAGCCTCACTCTTTTTCTGTTCCCGTCTGATTTTCCATCCTACTCTGTTAGGTGCTTCACTTCAAAGCTTTTGACATTAAGTCATTAATTTATCTTTTAATCCATTTCTTGACATTTATGCATATTGAAATCCAGTGTCTTAGTCCGCTTACCTTCTTAGCTCACAGCTGTTTCCTCAGCTTTTGATATCTGGTATATAAACCCCATTAAGACAATTTCTGCTGAGTAAAGTACCCAAGGCTACACCTGATATTTGACAGGACAATCCCAACAGTATTTTCTGTAGAATCCTTAAATCTCTTGAGCATTGTACAGTTTGTGTTTTCTTTTAATATGGTGAAGTTCTATAATTGATTTTTCATTCAGCCTTCTGTCAATGTCCGCTTCATCAGCCTTCACTTCTGATGCTACTCCCAAATGTCATTTTCTCTCTTTTTTGTTGTGTGTGTGTTTTTCCTTTAGATTAGGACAAACACACTCAGTTGCAGGAAGATATATACCTGCTCCCTGGTTCTTTCTGTCTTGCTATCTGATGAGGGCAATGCTTGTGTGCATTTGTACCTGTTGGTATAGGCATTGAAAGAGAAATCTTTAGTATGTGGTTCAACACACAACTTGGTACTTTTTTTTGTCTGCTTTCAGTAAAGGAGATTTCTGGGAAGATGCAGTCTTGGCCTCTTAAGGGGAAGTCTTCACTGACGAGGCCTAATCTTGGCATTTCCCAGCTGATTTATTTCATGTGTCCAGCTCTGTGCAAATTAAGCTAATTAGTTCTGATTTTGTCAGTTTTGCTTATCTCAGGAAACACGGGAGGTAAATTTTTACAGTACCAGAGTCTTCCTCCCTGAGCTCTTATTGTCAGCTGACAGTGTTGGAAGGAGCTGCCTCTGCCATGAGCGTATCCAGGACTGTTACATTTTATCATCATCATATCATCATAATCAACATCACCCTCATGTGTGGTGGCTAACTTTTAACTTAAAATGCAAGGTCTCACGGGTTTGTTCCATTAGGTGTTTAAAACATGCTGGTTTTGTTCATAAGTACATTCCTAAAAGATTTGGATGTATTTTGGTCCTCTCATATATGTTGCTTTAGACAATGATCTTGAAATTCCACAGTATCAAGGATTCAAATACCATTAAGCAGAAGCAAATAAACACAGCATGGAAAGCATTGTACTTTTACAGTAATGTTCTAATACACCACAAGAATGTTATGAGTTATGATGCAAGCATTAAAAAGCTTTAATATTTCTTGTAAATCTTATTTCATTGGATTTAATAGGTATAAAGAGTTTCAAATGGCATTAAATAAAACTAGAAAGTCAGTCATCTGCAAAGCAAAGCCACAAAATACAATCAAACTATTTCACCCAAGCTGAATTTTGTATCCATAACCACGTATATATTTAAAACAGTTCACTCTTAATAATACTAAATTTTTAATACACATAAATATACGTATTATTATTTATAAATATAAATCAAGAAAAATAAAAGTATTAGTAGGTACTAGAATTTACTCCCAGTGCTAAGAGCTAGCAATTAACTGGAATTAGACTAACATTAAAAAGTCAATTTATCCCTTACTACCTGAAGAATGGAATTCAAGATTCAAATTCTCAGGAATCTAAACAGGAATACAAGGAAATAATTTTTCAAAGTGGAGGAGTGTCACTGCTTTCTGCATGATACCTTCAGTATCTTCTGGATTCAATTGTTAATCTCTATGCATTATTGAGACATCATAGATTAGGAAAAAAATCACATTTTAGAGGTGTTTCAGGATCCCTAAGTCTTTTTTCATATGAATTAATTTCAGATCATTCCCCATTTTTATATTACTTTATTTGGTTAAGAATAACCAGATTTGAACAATATATCCTGCCTTTGTTTTGCTATAGATACGTAGAATACTAATATATGTACGAGCATTTTCTAGAGTCATCAGAACACCCTGATGTTAAAAGGACGATTAAGATGATAAAATGCATGTCCAGATAAAACAAATATGAAGGAAAGATGCATGTACTGCATTTTATTTGACAGCAGTGGGAAAGTAGTAGTTTAAATTTGCTGAGTGTACTAATAATTTAAACTGATTATCAGAGACTTAAAACTGTTTGCTGCGCAAAACTGTCACATGAGTAAAGGTATCTAGGAGCAGGAGAACACTGTACCCTAATGTATAATTTTCTTGCTTTCGTCAACTGTAGAAAACACTGAAGATCTGTACTAAAAATTTTCATTGGTAAGTCATTCTAAACTAGGATATAAAGACTTCAAGAAAAAAAAACACATTTAAACATATTTAGGTAGAAAAAGGTAAGCACAGATTTTTCTAAAGCATTTTCAATCTAGATCGGAAAATTCCCCCTTTGTATCTAGCACTGTTTAAAAGTATACCTCACATCCATCAAGAGCAATTAATTTTCCTTCTTCAGGACAACACTTTACTGAGAATAAATGTTGTGTTTTAGAGAATCACAGTAGACTGCATCTCTGAAGTTTGTCTTGTCCAATTCACCTGCTTAAAGCAAATTCAGCTACAGTAGGTTGTTCAGAGCTGTGTCTAGATGAGTTCTGAATATCTTCAAGGATGGAGATACCATAATCTTTCTTGACAGCCTGTTCCAACATACAGCCACCTTCGCACTGGAAAGTCTTCATGTGTTCAGACAAGCTCTTGCACCTCACTTTGTACCTGCTGCCTATTGGTCCTGTCACCATGCATCTCTGTGAGCAGTCTGACTCTACTTTCTTTGTCCCTACCATCAGGTTTTTTATTTTCATTGTAAAACCCTGCACAGTGATCATTATTTTCTCAAGGCTAATCAATCCTAGCTCTCTCAGCCTGTTTTCATGTGTCAGATTCTCCAATCCCTTAATCATCTTTGTGACTCTTTGCTGGAATCAACCCAGTCTGGGGAGCCCAGAATTGATCACAGCGTTCCAATGCTGAAAAGAGGGTAAAAGGATCACCTCCCTCAACCTGCTGACAACACTCATTCCTGGGTTGTTCAAGTAATGCTGCTTTCCAGCTTCCCTGCCATTCTTGAAGAAAAGAGTGGTCTTAGATTTCTTTCAGTCCTCAGAACCACCTCCCTTTGATTCCTATAACTTTTCAAGGTTACTGAAGAAGCGTGGCCTCTCAGTGTCATAATCTGTTTCTCTCATTACTTGTGTATGTGTCCCATCAGATCCCATGGAAATATTTTTATCCAGTTCTTTTAAATACTTCCTAAATCAGTTCATTGTTGCTTAGGGTGACTTTGGTTCTTTATACTTTCCCCCAGGTTTGGGAAGACTGGGTCCTGAAATCTTCCTGGTAAAGACAAAAGGAAAGAAGACGCTGAGTAACTGGGTCCTCTGCTTTCTCTCTTTCTTTTGCTGCTTATACACCTGTAGAAGTCCTTCCTGTTGCCCTTCTCTTTCCTTGCCAGATTCAACTCCAGATGGGTTTGGCTTTCCTAATCCTGTCTAATCCTAATTGGTTCTGACAATTTAAACAATGTTGAATGTTTTTTTCTATACTGCTGTCTCATGATTACCGAAGAATGAAATATAGTTGTATTTGAAATAACAGGATGTCCCAATAATGATCAAATCCCTTCTGTTTATGCAGATTTTAGCACTTCAGCATTTCCATAGGTTAGGCAATAGTATTTTGCAAATTCTTGGAGTTCCTGTGTCAGATATAGAACAAAGTGTATAGTAAATTGGATAAAACTGATAAGAAACAGTATTTTTGCACATGCTTCTAGCAAAACAAACAAACAAAATGTAAACAAGACCTTTTCTTAATTGTCTATGTTAGAGTTGCAAGATGAGATCGCCTTAATAGGTATATTTAGATATGTAAAATGATAATGGCAGGTTTCTCTTATGGTGTTTTGTAGAACATGCCCTTGAAGAGATAAGAGTCACAGAGATACTTAACAACTATTCATCAAAACAGCAGCTTGAAAATTACACATTTCTAGACCTTTAGGTGCAATATCACAAGGCTCTCAAAAATCAAGCAAGATTCAGTACGGTGTTCTTGCATACGTGTTCTAGCAAATGAAAGCCAATTCCATTGCCTGTTCTGTAGAAACACTAGCTGAGAGGCAACTGTTGAAAGAAACAGCAGCAAGTTCAAGCAGTGTTGAATGTAGAGGTAGTGGGACTTGCTATAAGCAATGGGGATCTTAGGTTCTGTGGCCTATTTTGCAAGAATGTGTAAAGACTGAAGAATGGTGAAAATGATGTAATGGAACAAAAAGCCAGAAGGGTCTCTTCCTGTATTTGATTTCCTTGCAAATGCAAAACCTGAATTTTATTTGAGGTTTGAAAACCTTCTGATGAACCCTGAGCCTTGAGTGCAGCCAGCGTAATTTATGGCTTTGTGATTTCAATCTGTAGCAGGCGAAACTGTACTGGATGGTGCTGCAGCAGTTTTGAATTCTTTGAGGTTTCGATTGTGAGTCATTAGCTTTTTCAGCCCTTCTTTTAAATTTTAACAGATATAATTTTTCCCCTGGCTGTTCAGTCAGATGTTTCAGATGAATAAAAATTAAGTGAGATGAAGCAAGCTCCCAGCCTGTAAAACAGGGTTCAAATAAAAGAAGCCATTTGTAATTTCAGTGCAGTTTTACTTGCCTGCTTTACTTAATATCATAGTTTTCAAATCACATGTAGAATTTCTGAGAAAAAATAAATTTGACAAGATGTGAATTTCTCATAAACAAAACAGGGATAACCAGGCTAAACACTGAAGAGATCGTACACCTTTTTCTTTTTTTTTTTATTAGGGCTTCATTGGTCTGAAATACTACGCCTATGCAACGTTGACATAAGCTGTATTTTTGCATATTGTACCTACTTAAATCATGTCAAAGCATAACAGAATGCATGAGTAGCACTTCTTTCATCTCAAGTGGAGGGGTTATCAGTTAAAACTGAAGTGTGCATGACACAGCAGCAGCTTCTGTGATCATTTCGTGGCACAAAGACCAAAACATTTTAAGGCTATTAATCATTTTGTACCACCCTCCTGTTTGACCTGTGTTTATTTACAAGTGAATTCATAGAGAAGCTCAAGGAAGCATCTTGTAAGTTCTTTACTGATGTGGATGCAGGTGGCCAAGTGTTACCTTGGGGCTGGAAACTTAGGGACAGATGAAATGAGTTAGCCAGTGAAAGTGCGTTCTTTTTGGTTGTTAATGTACTAGTGAATGAAGTGTGTGTAGGATCATGTTCTGCCGCAGAGGCAGAAGTCATGGGGAAGCTTGTGTCCATGCTAGTCAGATCTCCCAGCCCGTGTGCAGGCACAAGAATGGAGCAGCTAACTGGATATGGGCCATGGAGGGTTTTTCTTCCAAACAAAGCTTTGGAATTGCTTGGAAGAGTGCTAGCTGGGCCAGACCACAGTCTTGTTAGGGACCTTCCTAAGAATTTAAAGATGTGTATATGCAGTACCAGTGCTTGGGAGCATTGCCTGGAAGCATTTAATGCAGTGGTTTTGACATATCCTCAGTGTCTTTCAGGATATTGACAATGTCTTGTTTTTCATTAACTCAGTAGATTTATGATAGGAAATTCAGTGTATATTTTCTACATAAGAATGAGATATTGTATGTGCTCCTGGTTCAGTTCTCAACTTGTGTGCCTGTTGAGCTCTAATCTTCCTGACAATGTGTCAGTAACCCACAGTGCAGTCTGAATCTGATGGCCCAGTGCAGATGAGACAAAAGATCTATGCTGGCCTGATGCCAAGAGAACTGGCAGAAAATAATAACATATTCCAGGAAATCATTACACATTATTCTTGAATCAGAAACTACTTGTTGCAGCACCAGGCATATTTTACAGAAAGGAAAAACAAATTTGGTGTGTTTTCCAACTTGTTCTGTGTGACAGTAAAAGCATGCTCATTCAACATGTTAAAGGTAGGATGATTTGATCTTGAAAATGCAGCTGTGATTCATGGTTAATATCAAGCGCATGCTCACATAGAGATGGCATCTCCCATAGCTTCAACAAATAAAAATGTTGTGCCTGTGAGAAATGTGACTGGTTTCCATGCGCAGCGCCATGTGCTACACTTTCCGCTTCCTCTTTTTTTCAGTGTTTCATCCTGGGCTCTCTTCTCCTGTAATTTTCATCTGTCTAACCAGCAGTGTGTAATATGCAGCAAAAATCAGAACTGTTTTTTCCTACTTGCTAATTAAAATCATCAAATGCCTTGGGTTGGAAGGAAATGTGAAGCTCATCCAGTACCAGCACTGTGCTGTGGGCAGAGCAGCTGTCCACCAGCTCAGGCTGCCCAGGGCCCCATCCAGCATCACCTGCAGGGATGAAGAATCCACAGCTTTTCTGAGCAACCTATTCCAGTGCCTTAACACCCTCTGAGTGAAAAATGTCCCCCTAAAATCTTGTCTAATTCTCCCCTTTTTAATTTAAAACCACTCCCCCTTGTTCTGTCACTATCAGACTGCATAAAAGTCTACCCTCAACCTGTCCATGAGCTCCTCTTAAGTACCTGGATGTTTTTGTAGAAAAGTAATCTGCGAGTGACCTCATTGTGGTGCTTAAGGATGCATCATTGTATGTGAGTTTTGAAAGAAAAATATACCATTGTCCCGTATTGAAGTTAAACCTTAATGCCAATGAAAGATAATAATACAATAGAAGCTACCTCGCATTAATTCCAGTGACAGTTCTAAAAGATGTTTCACTTAAAACTACCTCAGTGCCTGAAATGTGTTTGTTTGTTTGTTTTCCAGCTGTGGGACCTACTGCAAAAGTTGCAGTTCATCATGACATACATCGCACCCTGGCAGATTGCCTGGGGGTCGTCGTTCCATGTGTTTGCTCAGCTCTTTGCAATACCTCATATCCTTTATAAAGTTATTTTTCTTTATTCTTGAATTCCTTTTCACGTATATATTTTCAGTGTTGGAACAAAGGGTGAAGTTTCCAGGTAACCTGTATTTTAAAATGTGAAAATGTTTACGGTAATGCAAGGGAAATATGGCTTTCTCTGTTTCTTTACTATGTAGGATCTGAAATGGGGAAACTGAATTCCGATGCAGGCTGCCTTATTTATGCCTTCCCACTTCTCACCCAGTCACATATCCACAGTCGTTAGCAGTGAGTTCTGATGCTTTTGGAAAGAAACAGTTTGGCTGACGGTACCTCCAGCTTTTATGTATGCAGGAGCCAGTTTTGTGAAGTGCTGGGTATTTTGCTGACTGAGCTCTAAGGATTCTACTCACTTTCTCAGTTGCTTCTAGTTAGTATCTCAGATACAAATATGTCATTGAGTCAGTTTCTGTTGCAGCTGACCTGATTATTATTAATTTTTTTTTCTGTTTCAAAAGCAACTGTATTTTAATATTTCTGAGCGCTTTTCATTATGGAGCTGGGAAGTATTTCTCATTGACATTTCCACTCTGTTTTATAAATACATTCATCAACGCTAAAACAGTCCTTCAGAGACTGTCTTGGTGCCCATTCCAGGGCTATGAACATTTTCTTTGTGAATACAGAGAATTAAAGCACAGAGTTTAATGACCTCCGAATGCCTGCAGGGATTTAAAAATAGAGAGGACTTTTTGAACAAAAGTGTTTCACTTTAAAGTCTAATTCAGTTCGGAACTCGATTTAATGCAGGAAAAAGGTAATGAAATAAAACACTTATCACATTTAACTTTATTGGCATGCCAAGCATTTTCAGAGACTAACTTTTCATTTCTTCCTCCCCTTCCAATTGAAGCAATGAAAAAGAGTTGGGAGGTTTAGTTCATATCTGCTAAAGAGTTAACTGTGTACTGTGTATTAGGTACACACATTTAAATCTTTGCCCTTTCATCCCATAGACAATGGTTCTTTTCCTCAAGTTATTTTTTTTTTTTCCCCTTCTTGAGTGGTTTTTCCCCTCTTCTATTTGCTGTGGTATCCTTAATCTTGTGCTGCATTGATTAACTATGCCTGTGTTTATAGATAGGAAGTATAAATGGGAGTCTTTGACAGATGGAAGAAAAGGCAGAATAACTCCCAGAAGGAAAGCTTTAAATTGTCTATTTACAAATGAAAGGCATTAGTAAAAATTGTTACTTATCAGAACATTTTGAATGATTTGTAGCAAGTTACAAGGAAATTTCACAACAAAAAGGTTATTTTCATCACCATTATAGGTATGAATTGCAGGAAAGTATATAAAGTTACTTAGTGAAACATCCGAGTACTAAGATTTTATTTCATTGAGTTCCTCTTCGATCACATACATTTTTGCACATGGTAACTTCAGTCTTGATATAAGTGCCAATTAAGCTTTGCAAAATGGAAGGCAGTGAAATATCAGAATTGAGATTATTTACACACTTATTACCAAAGTGAACTAAATTAGCTTTCTATTATTTATATTAATAATGTCCTTCATAAACATGAATCTGTCTTTCAAGGCAATGTTGCAATGAAGATACTGGTTTAATGCTCAAGTTACTATTCCCACAACAGCAATTACTCTGCCTTTTTTGCACAGTATTTTTATTTATTGCTTCCATAACCCTGCAGACAGTACTAATGAATACATATTACAGTTTGCAGAGGCACTAAACCTGCCTTTTCTTTGCAGAGTTAAATATTTGTGGCTCTTAATTGCCCAGATCGCTTCCACAAACAAGACACCAGAATTTAAATATAGAAGTTCCTAGGCGAGTTTTGCTGTAGAACTCGGTGACTGAGAAGTTCTGCTTACTTCAGTGAATTTCATCCAGGTGTGCAGGGAACGAAGGGCAACAATCCTGGAGCTTTGCCTGGAGGGCATTGTGGAGTCTTCATCATTAGAGATCTTAGGGAATTTAGACAAACATCTGTCAAGAGACACAGAGGTTTAGCTGTGGCTGCTGGATGATCTCAGTGACTCCATAAAGTCCCTTGTAGTTCAGAACTGCAGAATTGAGTGAAGCAGAAATGGACTTCAGGCTGGAGGAGAGAAGTGCTACTTCATTTCCTAGTGTTTAAATGGGTGAAATGAGATTGTGCTCATTTCTTTTAAGCCGTCATCACATTGAGAAAGTCAGTCTAGTTTGTAGTCTAAGCAGGTTTTTACCTAAAAAAAAAAAAAGAATGGTGAGATTTTGAAAGAATGAATTTGTAGTTTAGATTTTTCTGCTTTTAAGTGCTTCTGCCTTCAGTGTGTCAGGATTACAGCTCTGGCAGCAGAAAAGAATGTCCTTTGAATGTTGGTTCTTCTACCCCCTAAGAAGTGATCTCATGCCTGGAAGTGACCAAATGTCTTGGCCCGGAGTAACTGTAGTTAAAAATGTGGGTTTGGGGCATCAGAGGATTTGGACTAGATTTGCTCCGTAGTTTTGTATTGAAGGAAGAGGATGGAAGATTTTTAAAACATAAACCTTTCATTTACTTGTTTTGAAGCTCATTTGAATTCAAGCAAAGTTTTAAATAATATTTAATCCTCAAATAGTGTGTTTTATTTCACTCTGAACTGCTTTTTGTTAATGCTTCTCAAAATTTGAGTTTGGATTTTCTTTCCAAGGTGGCCATTATTTGCAAAGAAACAAATTCCGCTTCTGCACTGTATAATGTAACAAAGATGGCACACAGGAAAACTCACTTGAGATGCAGAGCAAAAAAGAACAGCTGTAGATTTTTGACAGTTTTATATATATATGCCAGATATATCAAATGTATATGTAATTATATTACTGTACACATCTGCTCTAGGTAAGTATTTCTGGTGCTGTTGCTTGTTTTCATGACACATTTACATATGTGAAACACTTTATTAAAACCACTCTTCACAAGTCAAATGGGAAATAGCTTTTGACTTGTATGTAGTAGAGCATTATGTCTTTCAGCAAAAATAAAACTGTTGCTACTGCTTATGTCTTTAACACAAACAGTTCACAGGGGAGTCCTAAATGTCTTAACTCATGAAAGTGGCAATTTTTAAATCAATAACGACATTAGAACTCTCTGTAGGAAACTTGATTTACTGTCCTTATCTGTTCTCCTTGCTCTTTTTTGTCTCTTCAGCTCCCATGCCTTCTTCCCTTATCTGACACTTGTAAATACTTGTTCATCTTTTGCAGTCAGTGCTGGCTATGACTACAGAGTAATGTGACAGTTTAACTTCTGTGGTGTACTCATGTCCTACTCTGTGCTCTCTGTCACTTTTTGAACTTCAGACTCTTAGGGCAGCTCATTTTGCAACTTCACTAATGCACAAAGACACCATTCAGGACCACTTTCTTTTAATATATTTGAGGGATTTGAGAGAGATCTTTTGCAAAATCTACAAACAAATATTTGCTAAATTGCTTTGAAAGTGTGGCTGGTTAGCCTTTTAATGGAAATATTGAAAGTGGTGCTAGATGTGTAAAGTTGTTAAAGACTTAGACTGGAGGACACATTATTAGAACTAAAAGGCTGTGCTTGTTGAGCAATTTGACTCAAATTTTACAATGAGATGCACTTGATTGCTGTATATTATGGTTGCTCATTTGTCAGTGCTTTCTGTGTTTAGTACATTTCTTGCAATGGAAGCATAAAGAACGACAACTTGTCCCTTACACCAACTTGGAAACTTCTTTTCCTGAGATTTCATATAAGAATTTAAAGTGAGCCATGGATTTATGCATTCATTATAGTGTTTGTATAGTATTTTCTATTCCTCTGTCCTCCTCCTCTCATTTCGTACATATTTCCAAAAGCATGACATGCAGAACATTCTTTTAACTTTTAAATCAGCATGACATTTTAAATTGACAATAAAAACTAACCTGAAAGTGTGCTTTTGAGCCAGCCGGTTGGATTGTATAGGTGTAATTGTTTCTTCACATGCTAGCTGATTTCAGAATAAGCAGAAAGTCAAAAAATGAAATGTTAGCCTCACTGGTAGGATGATTCCAATGCAGAGAACTAAGAATTTCCATAGAAATAATTATTTTTTGGCTTTGTGTGTTTTAAACCCTTTCTGTCAGACTCTCAAGAATCACTTTGTGTTGTAGGAGATATGTTCGGTAGATAGAGAAAGGTGCTGCTCTAGCTACAATCAGGATCTGTCCTCGGGCAGAGGTTAGACCGAGTCACCCTGCTAATACTGTACTCTATTCAAACCTGTCACCTCCATTGCAACTATGCAGTATTGAAAAGACATGGAATACATGCTGGTAATTGGCAATTTGGCACTGCCTGCCTTCCTTTCTTCTCCCTCTACCTCTTTGGGTAAGACAAGCAATAAAAAGGCAAAAATGGTTGTAAGAGTTGCCTCAAAAATGGTTTGAAATTATGACTAAATAATTTGTGTTACCTTAACTTGCGCTTTTCAGACTCTGCCATGCTTTTTTTCCAAACTCTGGCTACTTCAGTCTTTTCTACTCCTCTGAGCCCATTTCTTGGTAGTGTCATCTTTATTGCATCATACGCAAGACCGATCAAGTTCTGGGAGAAAAACTACAAGTAAGACTATTTTTTGCTCTCGTTCATTTTATTTCTGTATTTTCCTTTCCAAAGATACTCCATAAACTGTTGTAGGCCATGAGGAGTTAATCTTTTGAATCTTGATTCTGATGTTTTACTATTTCATATTGTTGTTTCTGAAAATGTATATAAACAATTATCAGTGGGCTACAGATGAGCTGTCACGTTGCATTTGTTTTACAGGCATGCAATAACAAAGCTGTGAAAAAAAACAACGGTAAAGCTCCCAGTTGTCAGCCTTTTTTTTCTTGCTAGCTAGTGTTAGCAACTAAATCTGTTAAGCCTTTGGCACTACAAGTCAGACTGTATTAATATATTTTATACTGGCCTGATTAAATGCTACCGTTGGGATATGGCAGGTAACTCTTATAGAGAAGTGATGATGAGTGTGCATTGTAATTACTTGCTACATCTGATCTTAGAGTTTGACATAAGAATTTGTTGTTGTTGTCAGAATTTAGCTGTCATTCATGCAGTTTCACAAGGACATAGGCTTAGAATATTGAACAGACTGAAGAGCTGCTGCTCCTTTTACCCTGTAGGATTTCAGAGTGCTTGGTAACTGGGATTGAAGGGTTTCCAACAAGAGTAGTAGATAAAAGAGAACGGTCTTATTCAGCTGGAGGTAGTTTTCAGAAGGAATGCTGACCAACATGTAACTGGGCTCTGAGTAAACATGGCAGCTGCAAAACACCAGTGGGAAGCACAAAGTGAAAACTGTATTGGCCAAAGTAGGATTTGGTTGGGCCAATGAGAAGTGTTCTACATTTATCACACATCTTGTATTCGATACCACGAGCACCTTGACAGAATTCAGAACTGGAAATGACAGTGAAAGCTTCCTCCATCTTTTAGAGGAAAGGATCTGATGAGTTTCTAAAGAGTTAGTAAGCAAATATGTACTCCTCCATAAAGAAACTACAGAGACAAAGCCAAGTTAAATAAAGCTTCTAAATATGATGAGATTTGTGGAAGGCTTTTGGAGCAAGCTGAGCTTGCTTAACAAAATCCTTTGTCACACATCCTTTTCTGGGTCAACAAGTTCACTTCACTGAGGGTAGTCTTGGAAAGGCAGGAAGCTACTGCTAATCCCACAGACAGCTTTACATTTTGGACAGAAATTTGGAATGGTAGGAAGTGGAGAATTGAATATTCTCTGCATTTCAACCGGAACGTTTTGAAGGCACGTGGTTTCTTTTCTCTGTACAGGTTAGAGAATTGGACTCATTAACTGTAGGCATATCACTTCCATGTAGTTAGATTAGTGTGGTACCTGTAGGTTAATGTAGAAGGAAATAGATGGGAACATTTTAATTTGCTTTGAGTTGGTCTAAGGCTTTTGGGACAAGATGAACAGAAGGTATTCAAAGGAATTCCAGAAGGTGATGGTTGATGCTTAAATTAGGGACACTGACAATCAGCAGCTCCTACCAGAGGAAGAAAAGAAGCTGATGCAAACTGTTTTTGAAAATAAAACCCTGCGTCCAAATAATTTAACATTTTTAATGCTTTAAACTGCTGCTGCTTGTCTTTCAAAATAGGCAGCAACTACAGCTTCTTCAATGCGAATGCTCAAATTAAGCTGTAAAAAAATGTGTGCTTTGTTGTTTGTTAGAAATTGTAGCGTATCTTTTGGTCTTATCACATAAAACACAAAATCACAACTGTTCCCTCTAGAAATAGAAAGTGGCCTTGTAGAACACTAGGATAATAGTCAAAGGGAAATAAATGTTTGCCTGAACCTGTGGTATTCCACAATATGCACCTCCTAAATTGATGTTTATTTTTCCCTAGCAGTTCTGACTCTCCTTTGCCTTGCTTGCGCTTCAGTATTTCATTCCTCATGTGAAGAACTGAGCAAAGTGAATGACAGCTGGACTGAAAAATCCCAGGGTCATTAAAGGGACACAATGAAAAGACAGAAAAATACAGGGGAAAGAAATAGTATTTTATTTAGAGTAGGGAGATTCCTACAAAATGCTTGAAATAATCAAATAAAGTGAGACTGGCATTGCCTTACCACCTTAAATCTTGACCCTTCAGTATCTGAAAAATCAAAAGCAGACTTGACTACTTTCTTTCAGAGCTGTGGAGATAAATAGGTTCAGGAACTTGAACTGGAAGGGAAAGTTGTTCTGTCTCCTCCACTGACCTTTCTTTGGGCAGCAGTGCTTTAGAGCAGGACACACGCACCCCCTGAGTTTGCAGTGCTATGAGACCTAATGCAACACACTGAGGCAGGTTGTTTCTTTGAGTGTACTGACAGTTAGTTTTGCTAAATTTGGCTTGCAGTATTCATGGAAAGTTACAGGTTCAGTACAATGGAGTCTGGGATAGACAAAGCAACCCTGACATTTATTTATTTGTTTATTCATGTAATTCTATACTCATTACCTGTTGACAAGGACTTTTTCCCAGGGGAACTCTACTTTCAGTGTGCTTTATATAGCTTTTTTGTTTTGCCTATTTTGCATACTCATTTTGAAACACTTCCTTATCATGTTGATGCCTACATTAAATTATCATATTTATATTAGCTACTCAAAAGCTCATTTATGTTTGTATGAGATTGCACAGATAGTTATTTCGTGGCTATATTTTTATAGTTTAACCTGTTAACTACAGTAGCCAAAAACAACTTTAACAAGCAACCAATGTGTCCTAACTAAAATACGATGGTTTTGTTTCTCTTCCAAGTAATAAGGTTGCATTGATAGAGCATCTTTCCTGTTTATCAGTATTTGCACACTTCTCTGCTGTCAATCAGAGTGCATTCTTTTGTTGTTTCTCTTGAGCAAAACCTATTATTGCACTCTCCATTTTCTCTCATCTCCTCTGGGCCAACAGTGTGAAATTAGCTGAATTAAAAGCATTGGGTAAATTTTCTGTAAAGTGAATCCAAAACTGAAGCTTTGGGCATTAACAAGCAAAGAGCTCCATGTTATTAGATGGGCTCTTAGGCAAGTTGCTTGGGAGTGAGCAGCTTCTTTATCTGTGTCTTGAAGTGCTGTCTTGCTTGTCGCAACCTGGTGTTTTCTGAGAGCACATGAGCGCATCTTAAGTTTCCAGTGTTACCTTTAGTCCCAGTGTTTTTTCTGCTGACTGCCGAGAAGTTTGGTTCCTCAGGTTTCTGACAGGACATCTGCCACTCTGGATGGTGTGATTTGGAGTTGAAAGTCTTAGGGAATTAAGATGATGGCTTGTTTGTTACGTTGGGGAGATGGAGAAAATGGGTTAAAAGAAAAAGAATAAAAAAGTTCACTTTGACAGTAACCAAACTGTGAAATTCCTAGCAAGCTCCTCAGATTCAGGAGCCATGCTGTGCCTGTTTGTGCTCTGGCAGCGTGTGCACAGAGCATGGGTGTTCCTCCTTGGAGCTGACATATGCTGGTTGTTTATAGTGTGTGCTTCTGGGCTCACTGCAGCGCGAAGCCTGGCACAGCTATGCATCACAGAGGTCAGGGATCTTTCTCAGGAGAAAGGGAAGGGTGGTTTTTAGAAGAAGAAAGAAATCAGGCAATAGGGAGGGGAGGTTAGGAAAGAGTGACCTCTCATACCACTATTTTTTACAGCTTTTGCTGCCTCTGTTGTTGAAAAGAGAGGGGTGTAAAGTCAGCAAGATGGCCTGAACTCAGGAGCCAGTTGTCCCATGGGAGTCCAGCTCTTAGAGATTTTCTCTTTAAAAAGAGTTTGGGTTTGTCCTGCTGTCAGCCTGAGTTCTGCTACCCAGTTTGAAGAGTCCTATTTCACTGTTTTCACAGCTGTTGGAACGATTAGGCTGTAGATGTCAGAGAGAGAAAAGGAAATAGCAGTAAATCTTGTTTAATGTATAGGCACTTTAAAGCGTAGCTTTAGTTGAAATGCTGTTGTTCCATTCTACTGCTTTGCTTTCTTTCATAACTACTTTGTCTCTTGCCCTCCTGTCCTCTTATCTGACTTTGTATCTCAGATATGGGAACTAACAGAACAGAGCAGAAAGTATACTCTCATTCCCCAGATCATGCAGAGCAGACCCTTCTCTGCTGCAGCTGTAAATTGTCCCCACAAACAATGAGTTGCCACCAACACTCTGGGGTTTTCACTGCCTGCAAACCTCTCTTCCCCTCTCATGCTCTTTCCTGCCTCTGTTCTTCCTTGGTCATCTGGTTTGGTGGCTGATTTTGGGTAAGGCACAGCTTGCTTTTGCTTTGAAGGGTCTCTAATGAATTGCTGTCTGGTGTAACTAAATTAGTTAGTGTCTCAAAAGAGGCTGTGATTAAATTGCCAGTTACTTCAGAACAGCATTACCAGATGCCTCTCTCTGTTTGAGAATATGTGAGCAAGTCTTTCTTTTCTCCAGGTGCATCACTGAGTTGTTGCTCACTCGTTGGGGTCTGGCACACAGCCTCCTGTATAAGGTTCATTTAGCTGGCGATAGAGGGCAAGGAGAACCTGCCCTGTCTTAGATGTAGTGCAGCTGCCATTTTCTTTTTTTTCCTGCTGTCTGACATAATTTGTCCATCGTGCACAGCCTGCAGGTGGAGTGGGGAGAGTTCTCCCAATGTGAGCATAACTAGGATTGACCTCACATTGTACACGTGTGTGGGAAAAGGAGATGTGAAAAGTGCTCATCTGCTTCTTTCCCTTTTCCCATAAAATAACAAGCCTTCCACTTCCAAATTATTATTTTTTTAACGTACCCTCATGCATTTGGTTTCCCTCTGAGCCTGCTCATCTGGTACAGCTGCCAAAAGCTCAGCTCCAAACACAAAATGCCATTCACCCATAACTGTCACTGGGTCTTGCTTGGGAGCTAAAAGGTCCTTTTTTTTTTTTTTTTTTTTTCTTTTCTTTTCCCCTTGCTATGTTGTTTGATTTCTCACATGTTCTTAGACCTCCATAGTAGTGATGTTTACAGAACAACTGCAGCAAATGTTTATAGTTTAGTAGTCTTGGACATTGATTTATAATGAATACTTTAAAGAAAGGTACATTAACCTCAGAAGTCAACAATTATTGTGTGACTAAAGCATCAGAGGACCCTTTTCCCCCCAGATGTACTGTTTGGCTTATTTCCTCAAATATTGGTTGAAAAACGTTGCGTTCTGACTCTGTCACTGCCAATTCCCCTTTCTCAGAGTTCAGTCTTTTCTGAAGGGTCTCTGGGCTTTTCCAGACTTGCAGTGTGTGTTAAGTTAGTTTATAACTCAGCAAAATAGTGCAAATTTCAGCATGTAGATCAAACCAGAATGGGCATTCAATAATGCCTAGGACTTACAAGTCAAAACAAACAGAATCAATGAAAAGAACAGCTTTTAGTTTAAATTTTTGGTGCATTGTCTTCAAATGAAAATAGGTTGGCTCTTCCCTGTTCACAGGGCATGTTGATTTTATTGAGATTTTCTGATGACTTCAAAGCGATTTTAGATACTCGAGTGCTCAGCCTAGTTTGGCAGTAGGGGATCCCATGGATATGGTTTCCCTATTGACAGCAGCAGTCCTCCCCACCTGGATGCAAAAGCTGAAAACATTAGAGATTGCTGCTGGTTTTCCTTTGTTAGTCTTCCCTTACAACTGGAATATTTCCCTATTAAAGATGGTCTTTGGAAAAAAAGAAATGTTCCTTTATCAAAACAGTGAGTATGGACTACTCTTTGTGAGGTTATGCCCCATTCCCCAGGTGTGTGCCTGATGATGGTTTTGGCACTGTGGGAGAGAACAGAGAAAAACAGAACTTTTGAATAACTTCATGTGTACTTCAGTCTTAGCTCTTCACAAGTCTCTCAAGTTGTGTGCTACTCCTTAAACTTGTTCAGCCGATTGTCTTCTTGAGACAATTCCCTCTTTCCTCCCTGCTCTAGTGCCTGTATGGTGTACATTTTCACACTGCACACCATCAGCACCGCCGCTGAACTTGTACATGCAACACTGGATTACTATGAGTCTTTAATTCCCTTCAGTGAGTGTGCAGGGCTTTGAGGTGCTGCTTCCTGTAAAACCTCAGATCCTAGAAGCCCTGCTAGAAATCATGTCCCCCTCGGTGTCTTGAGCTCTTTCGCTACTTGCTGCAGCACAGATGTATGCACTGTATGCACACATCCTCTCCAAACTAGGCCTCGCCTTGTTGCTTGACATCACAGTTGGAGTCATAGGTATCTGGCAAAAAACGGGTGGGGAAAAACAGGCCTTTAGCTGAATAGAACTGGTATTAAAATTAGTGTTTTCAGAGTTGTCAAGATTTTTAAACTCGGGAGACTACAGAGAATTCAGAACTGTATTCCTGCAGTTTGGCAGTATCTCTTTAAATGGTAACATCTCAAATTTTGCCTGTGGCAGTCAATAAAACAAATTGAGGCTAATTGAATAGGAGCCATATGTGTGATAATTAATTGGGAGTGCATTCTGATTCAATGCTCTGTAGTTCCCTGCAGAGTTAAAGATGCATTCACAACTCCAGTTCATTGAATCATTTTAAGAAGACAGAAAAAAGACAGAAGGAGGCATCAGAGAAAGAATCCATGCTGAGGCCAGCCAGGAACACAAGCAGAGATCAAAACCACAAGTGAGATAAATGAAAAGGGAAAGGGATGGGCAAAGAAGCAAAATGCATGCAGTGGAAAATCTGAGAAGACATTTTTAAGCAGGAATTGAGACCTGTAGAGGAGAAGAAATCATGAGCACAATAGGAGAGGATTTCCAGAGATGTTTAGAAAGGAAGACAACAGCAGGGATGAAGAGAAAGATGAGAAAGGACTCATAAATTAGAGTTAGGAAGCAGGTAATATTTTAAGTGCTTAAATAGATGTGCAGTGACTTTAAATTTTTATCATCTGTTCTTCTAATGCTTAGCTTCCAAATTATATAAATCTAGTGAGATCAAATAAACTTGTGAAATTTCTGTCATGTTGAGTATTGGGAACCTGTCCAAGTGCATTTCCTGCGAGTTCTGAGCAAGTGTTCATCCCATTCACTTTTATAACATAGATCACCTCCTATTTTAGATTAAACTGAATCAAACGTTTGTGGGTAGGCTGAGGTTAGGCACAGTAAACTCAGAACTTCCATTCAAGAAAATGCTTACTCGTCCAAATTTTGTCAAGATGTAAAGATAGGTGAGAAGTTGTGTCTTGATATGCTAGGGAATAAACTGGACCCAAAATGTCTGAGTGCTTAAAAGAGCAAAATGTAGAATTTCTCTCAATTTTTTCTGAGATTATACAAAATACAGAATTCTATCACCATCACCACTGAGAATCATCCCAGAAGCTCTGCTAATTGGCTGTAGATAAATACTGGATGAATACTAGAGGAATATTTTTTATCTTTTGACTAGCAGTTTTTGCTCTCAAAATACCATGTAGTCTCCATGTGCTGGGAGGCTTTTTCAATCTGAAGAGTTCTATAGGGACTACCATAATGACTGCTGTAAATGATCAGCCTTCTCAACAGTTCTTGCAATAATAACAAACGTTAAAAAAAAAACCTTAAAAATTATCCCTGTTGGATTTTGTGCAATTGTAGTGGTAAATTTTTTGTTATTTTTCAGTCTGGTATCATCAATACTTCGCTCCCAGTCTGATGGCACTGAAACAACTTGATTAGCTTCTGTTTTGTCTTCCTGAATCTTATGCTGAGAAATCTGTAAATACGGAGAACTTCTTAATAATGATCTAAATTAATATTTCTGACATAGGCTTTCTTTTTAAGACATCACTTCCTACTGTTTGTCTTATTCTTGTTTTTTCTCATAAATCCTCTCAATCTCCATCTCCTAATTTTGTTTGTAATCAGTCACCTTGAGTCTGAAAGTGACAGTTAAAATGTAAAGGTGTGCTGTTATAATACTGTGCACTGAAAAAGCTTAACAGCACTTTGTCAGCATAAAGAATATTAGTAATGAATTCTGAAATACTTTGCTGTCCTTTCCTCCTTTCATGTTGCTGAAGCAATTTGCATCTCTCTGTGTGGAGTAAGGGAAATAAACATCTTGGCACACTTTGCTGGAGCAGCTTCCAATGCTTTGGTATATATTTTTTAGCTGTCTGTTCTTTCTCTTTTTCTGCTGAAAGCTTCTCATTGCCTCCTTTTTGCTCTCCAACCTCTTATCATTTTTGAAGTTTTTGTCTCTCACCCTCCTGGGCCCATTGTGCTGCCTTTTCTGGAAGCACCAGAGCCCGAGTCTTGCAGGTCTCTGGGCCCAGAGATGGGCACCCTCCCTATGATGTCTGTGTGACTCACAATAGGGAAACCAGAAGAATAACTTATACCTGTAATGCTTCACAGGCAGGTTTTTGTGTACATAATTATCACATTTGCTTTTCATTTGGCAGTATGTCTGAATTGTGCACAGTGAGGCCTAGTTGGGATGGAAGGGTGCTGCACTAAGCACGGTAGTTCCAGGCAGGGTCCCAGCACTCCAGCAGTGACAATGAGAGCAAACATAGATACACAGAACACTGATAGTAAAATCTTCCTATATTTTAAAAGGATCCTTCATCAGCAGTGTCTTTAACAACTGGCATTTTATTACACCTTACCCCCTCTTAGTTTACTAGAATGCAATCAAAGCATATATCATTTCTAGATGAAACACTGGAGAAGGGAGGGAGAGAAGGAAAGAAGAAAGCATGAAGAATAAAAATCTGAATGAGTGATCAGGAAGGAGATATTGTGTCCATTTATAAAACAGCTTTCCTTATTAGTGTGAGTTAAACCTAGAGCATGTCTCCCATGCGGCTGCCCAGAAAACCTGGGAATGGCTATGCACAAAGGGGCTGTCAGCCTTTGTTGTTGTAATCGTGCTGAAATATTCTGCTTTTTAGATGGAATTGATTTAAAACTACTTGGACTTCCTCACGCTTCCAATTAGTACCATCATTTTTGCCTCTGGTGTCCTTCAAATATTCATGGATGCTTGTTTATTCTGCTGTTTCCTTGTGCCTTGCTATCTTAGCCTACTACTACTGCTGCTGTGTTTTTAATGCTAAGCCTTCAATTTGTAGTGCCAGCAGCATAAGACATTCAAATGTATTTTATTCTATTTTTTTTTCCAGACTCCATGAATAATCATAGGGCTGCAGCACAGTAATGTTTCTTCCTGTTAGACTTGACTGTTAGGTATCATGGAAAGGTGGATTAAAATTCACTGGACACAAACAGAAAAAACTTTGGATCTGCCCAAGGAAAGTGTCTCTTGCATTCCCCCACAGGAGACTGCTTTCCTTTGTTTGGTTCTCTTATAAAACTAGAGATCTCCTGTTTCACAGCTGGAATCCTGGTAATCTTGAATTTGTGTTTTGGGGCAAAATCCAGCAACTGCAGGGAGGGTAAAACAGTTATTTTCATTTTCTGGATATAAACACAGAGGTGATTTTTCCCTTTGGTTTGCTCAATTCTCAGTATCCACCCCAGACTACCTGAATTGAATCTTCCTCAGTCTATATTCTGCCCTTCTAAAGAATTTGGAAGAGTAAGGTGAGAGAATGGTTTCCAGGTTGAGAAACAAGATGATAAGTAAACTATCTGAGCGTCTATATGAATGATAGACTAAAAGAGCATGAGTTAGATATTTCAGGAAATATTTTGGCTTTAAAATAGCAGAAGTTCAAAGATGATCACTTGCTCTTGAGGGCAAGTGCCTGAGGACCTGTGCTCGGTTTGCATGAAAGAAATCCAATTACTGAGCTAATTATCACTTTGTATGAGTGGTAACAATCAAATTTAAGGCAGGAAGCCACTGGAGGATGGCCCAAATCTCCCGCTTGTCCAAGAAGTTCACTTAGGAGGTCCTACTTGTGAGCAAAAAGACCAGGAGTAAAGGTGTAGCTAGTTGGGGTTTAAGGAGCAGTGCTTTGGAATTTAATGCTAAGCAAATTCCTGTTGCCTTCAAGAAGCTGCAAACATAGCTGTAGTTACTTATAGTTGCAGAAGATTTTTAAAGTCCTAAGTGATTACGTTGAGTGAATTTCTTCAAGTAAACTGAACTTCAGGACAAAAGTAGTTCAGTCTGCTTTATTAACTGTATTATCCTCAGTGTTCATAAAAAATGAAAAGTATCCTTCAGAATATCAGTATAATGTTTTCATTATCTCTGATAGTATCTGAAGAGTTGAATCCTTTCTTATCTCATGTCCCGAGGCCCATGTTTTCTATGCTTAAGAAATCGATACTGTGCTTAGAATGGAAGAAAAAGCAACAACAGAGCCTGGTTTGGCTTTGTGAGAGCCATTCTGCTCCTGCCTTTCTTCTCATTCAGGCTGCTTCACCTGTCACAGAATCACCTGTGGCACTCACTTCTCTCCCAAAAATGAAAAAAATAAATAAATAAGTAGGGGAGGGAATGTAATGGAGTCAGAGTTGCATGCTGGATAAAAGGGTTCTTTACATAGATTAGAATTTTCTATATACTGCTCGATTTGTATGAGTCTGAATGCACTTCAAAAACAGAAAAGCTTTACAGGTTGATAAAAAATTTGGAGTAAAAAGAAGTATTGACTTGTACTTCATTCTGCCACACTGATTCAGAGGCACTGGAAGCTAATAAGTAGTCTCGTAGTCTTAACACAAGCAATTTTGAAAATGGCTGTGTTTCTCTGCTGAGAATGGAAAATTGTTTGAATTCTACAACCTAATCTTTATGCTTACTCTTGCATATGTTGCATTTGCAGGTGGATGTTTATCAGCGTAAAAGAATTCTGACAAGCTTTTTGAAGTAAAATTACTCTTTATTTTCTGAACTGCTTAGGAATCACCCCCACGTTACCATTTTCTGTTACATGGGAAATGAAAATTGCAGTTCTTCTTGTAACTTAGCCAACCAGAGGAAGGAAGATAAATAATACATCAAATGAAATGTTAATGTATGTAGATAGTATACTAATATTAATTACAAATAATTCTAATTAGGACTCCTATTTTCCCCAGCTGTATTTCTTGCGAAGTAAGAAATCCTGAAATGCCAACACCAGAGCAGTATTTCAGGGAAATAATATATGTTTCCTGTAACGCTCCTGTTAGCCGAGGCTTTCACTTTTACTCTGATGGCTTAGGAGATGGATACTGGGTAAATGCTTTGGACTTCTGGTATTTAGTATCCCTAATCACCACAGCAGCCACTTCCTGCTGTTGGACACAGCTTGCCCACTCTGATTTACTCACTCTTTATCTTCAGACTTTACCATGTCTTTTGTTACAGGTGAAAGCTCCATCCAGTCTGCCTTACAATCCTTTCCTATGGGATTTATATCCCACTGGTACAGTGAACATTTCAAGTAGGAACTGTGTTATTCCTAAGGGAGACAGGATTTCATGTGTATGGACTAAGTGCCTAGGGTTCACTCTGTTTTTTAAGAAACAAGAACAGGGAATCTCTTAATCTGCCTAGGTGAATAAACTTAATTGTTTTTATTTTCCTTTCATGTTATGCACCCACAAACATGTTTTCAGATAAATAAAACCCATAAATTGATCTATTGGCCTTAAGGCGTAGTAGGAAAGAAAGGCTGACTTAATATTCTTTCTATTCAGTGTTTTGGTGGCACCTGACTGATGTGCTTCTGGAA
Organism: Coturnix japonica; assembly: GCF_054131305.1. Classification (NCBI taxonomy): domain Eukaryota; kingdom Metazoa; phylum Chordata; class Aves; order Galliformes; family Phasianidae; genus Coturnix; species Coturnix japonica. Next base: position 37,915,334 of record NC_140665.1, read on the forward strand.
CAAATACATACATACTTGGAATAAACTGATGGCTGGGTTAGAAGTATGTATTGCATACTAGTATAGATTGTAAAGAAATGTTTAACGGGAAATAAAAGCTTTTGCTTGGGAGAAGCTTATTTAAAATAGAGTAGGCTGTACAACTGACTGTGTCTTTTTTTTCCTAGCACAAAAAGGTCGGACCATTCCAACACAAGATTGGCAATTCAGATTGAAAAAGATGCAGGTATGGCTTGGGAGCTTGATTTGCAAAATGTGATGTATCTACTCTATTAAGGTTTTAGGTGTTGGAGAGATTCAAATGGATTAAATGTTACGGGAACAAACCAGACTGTTTTAAATATAACAGAACACCTGTTTAAGTCATGTACCTTGATAAATAAATTCACTCTTGATTTACGTGAAGCCAATTAGATAGCTGCTGGGCTACAAATCAGTTGTTTAATCACAGCCTTTCTGTTTGCATGGAGCACATGGCAGGCACTCTATTTAGACTTGAAGGTCGGCTGTGGTCAGGGAAAGCTTTTGGAAAAAAGCAGCAGATTAACAATGCCCCTATCACTAAGCTGTTTGGGGTGACAGGTATCTCCTGTTCCCTGGAGAGACACCCTTCTAGGATGAGGGAGAGAGGAAGGGAAAGGGAAATGAGAAGAGTTAAAAATGCAGGAGGAGTTGAAAAAAATAAGCATGTAAGCTGATGGATTTCTCCTTCAGGTAATGGTCCGTTAATTGAGCTCTGATCCAAAGCAATCCAAGACACCTTCCTGATTTGCACTGAGCAATTCCTGTGAGACTGGAAATGGAACATTTTTTGACAGTTTAGGGAGGTATGAGGTGTGATACTTGAGCTGATACTCTCTAACAGGACAGGGTCATTTCCAGCAGAAACTGATTTCTGGGTTTCATTCCAGAGCCTGATTCCAGTGAGAGAGGTTAGGATTTCATAAGTGGTTTCTTCCTCTTTTGCATTCTGCAACTCATTTTACCTCTGAGGTTTTGGAGGCTTGTATTGTGGTGTTATAGGTTTACCTTGTGATTACTGATATGTTTTTGGACCCCCACCCCTCTTTAATGCTTGTCCTTTTGCAACATGAACAAATACGCATCTTGAAGCAGAAATTGGTGTAATCCCGGATGTCTGTGAGGACAAGAGGAGTGCTAGCAGTTCAAGGCATATATAATGCTTATTTATCATTTTAAGACAAGGTGTTAAGATGTTTCTCAAGGAGATTCTGTCTTCTGATAACATTAACCCTTAGCATTAGTATATGTGCTAATTACACATGTTGATTATGGTTTTAAAAGCATAGCTCAAGTGAAACATGCCTTTTATGTGTGCTTTAAAAATTAATTTTGATAATTGTACTCCAGAAAATATCTGAGTACATCTGTACATACATACACACCTGTGTGTCTGTATGTACTGTACATACCAGGGCTGGATGCATAATGACCATGGTGATGAAATGCTATGTAGTAATATTCCCACTTTTCTTCCTGTATCAAGGGGCAATTTGTAGGGGAAATTACAACCTGATGGCCTCTTTTTTTTTTTTTTTTCTCCTAAATATGGACATACATAAGTGCCCATATGTACCTGTACATATGTATCCATACATATTCTTGTATCTTAGAGATCTTTTCCAACCTTAATTGAGAGTTGACCCGAGCAGTGTGTAAATGGATGTCTGATTCTATTTTTAAAGTGAGAAGTAGCAATTCTTGTGTTGAATGAACTTTGTTTCATTCTTTTCTAATATATTGAACATGCCTTTACGTGTCTTCATCTTAATTACTCAAAAGACACGCCATAGACAAAGCCTTGAAAAACTCCCAGAGGACTAAAAGAAGTAACTCCCAGCAAAATTAGTGGAAAATATGTAACAAATTATTTAGCTAGTGAAAGTCTCAGAAATAAAATTTAGATTTAAGCTTATGTACTTAATCATGATTGCTAAGGATAGTAGATAGGCATTAATTTAGCATAGCAGAGTCTGTAGGTGGAACTGGAAACTCTCAATGTAAAACACAAAGAAGGTAATTAAGTTCAGCCTGATCTCTGTTATCACTAATTTGTTTTTAGATTTATGATATTTATTGTGTAAAGCAAAAGTTTCAGGCCTGATTCTCTAAGGGACTAAAAACCACTTAGCAAATGCAGTTCATATAAACTATACCAGGAACACATCACCTAGACAGAGGAAGAGGCCTGATGCTGGATGAAAAAGAGTATAGGATTTTATGTAGAATGGCTTAGTTTATTTGTTTGTTTGTTTTGGTGTTGTTGGTTTTTTGTTTTGTTTTTTACAAATATCTGCTTCTCTGGTTGCAGGAAATGACGACAATAATCTCAACTCAATTTTTTATGAGCATTTGACAAGATCGCTGCAGGAGTCGCTTTGTGGAGATTTGATCCTGGGCCGCTGGGGAAACTACAACACAGGGGACTGTTTTATTCTAGCATCAGATTATTTAAATGCATTTGTGCACTTGATCGAAATTGGAAATGGCCTGGTCACCTTTCAGCTCAGAGGGCTGGAATTTCGAGGTAAGGATTCCTGATGAAATCAGAAATAACAGAAGATACTGTCTGTGTTTCATAACCCGTCACAAATCTCTAGTAGATCTTAACAGAGACTTTAACATTCCCTCCTGCTATTTATTTTTTTAATTGATATTTCCATTTAAGAACTCTGTATTTCTTTTTATCATTATTTGAATTACAGATTTTCAAAACTTGAATGTTAAGAAATTTGTATTTGTTTTCTGCAGTATCATGAGACATTCAGAAACAAAATGTATTGAATTATTTCTTTGGTTCACTGATCTTTCAGGTTACCCTTAGGCAAGTATTCAAATTATTTTTCTCCCCCCATACCCACAAAAGTTGGAATTGCTATTAAAATTGTTCAACTTCCTCACAAACTGGCCTTTGAAATACTACCAAAAGTCATAAGACGCCTTCCACAGAAAATATCCTGTGTAATATCGTGTAAGATGCCAGTGCTGAGATGATTTCCATCACTGTGGAGCAGGAGGGTAGAAGCAAGTAAATCAAGGTTTCATGTTTGTCGTAATTGGGATATGCTGAATTCAACTGTTGAATGTGTTCTTTGGTCATGACACTCCTTTCTGGGGATGCAAATGGCTTTCCCTTTCCTAGATGCTGTGGTATTTGTGTATTCTCTTCATGAAGTAGGGAGAAAAAAGAAAGCAAATCCACGAGGCCTTTCAACAATTTTTAAATTCTCTTCATGCTGTACACCTTGGCTGTGGTTGTTGCTTGTGCTTGTAACCTTTCAGAGTTATCACTTTGCAACTGCAGATGCTTGGAGTTGTGAAATCCTGGAAGAAACAGCTTCTCGGGCTTAGGGGCTGAGTAACTAATGGACAACATGTAGAGGAGTGTATAATCAAGGCAACTTTTCATCAAGGTTGCATATGAGAAAACAGGAGACAGACTGGCTCTTTGAATGCAACTAGGTGTGGGAGAGAAATAGGAATAGCATGTGGGCTCAGGTCTTGACTCTGCAACAGACTGCCTGTAGGATGTTGGGCTGGCTGTGGTATGTACTCGATGCTCACTTTCCTTAATGTATGCCCAGACACAGGGATCCATGTAAAAGAAACAGTCTGAGTAAAAGGAGCCAGAAGGGCTGATGTGAAGGCAGAAGCTGCAAAAGGGGACAGGGCAGGGGCCATTGCAAGGGCTGACATCAGCTCTGTGAAAGCTGAGGCAGCAGAAGACCATCCTTTCAGCAGGATTGCTCCTGTTGGGGCAGGAAGTTATGCAGGGTTCCCCTGGGCAGTAGGAGGGACCATCTCCTGCCCCAGCTGGGCAGGTTCTTCCTATTTTGGGTATTGCAAATGCTCCATGGCAGTTATGGGGTACAACTCAATACAGTAAGATTATTTTTTTTTACGTTGCTAGAGTGCATTAAACTGCTGGAAAAACTTTGAGTGCGTGATAAGCACCAGGCTTTAAGTCCATGTGTCTTTCGCTTTGTGCATCTCGTGTCCTATTTTTAGTTGTCTGTTCATATGCTGAATTTCACATAGGACCCTGACTTCATTCGTTGTAATGAATGGTTTCCCACAAAGAGGAAAAAAATGGGCAAGAGACAGAACTCAAAGTCTGTAATTTTTAAGCTTTGGCTTCTTCACTTCTACTTCAATTTCAAACATGTAATCTTTATCGAGGGCCCTAACAATCCAATCTTCCTTAAATAGGAAGTCTACGTTTGCCTGGGAAATGAATGAATCATAACAAGGTTGTCTGTGCTTGTGACTGTAAGCCAAAATCAGTATTTACATTGAGGAGCTTTGGATTTTCCTGCATTTGTCATTGTGGGTGAAAAGCTGTGCCGGCAGTGCTGCAGTGTCCAAAGAGGTCACAGTGTCTTCTGAATTTAAGCATACTGGTAACAGGAAAAACTGCTTCCTCTATTTATATCCAGCTTCATTAAGAGTTGGCACTGTAAAATGACCAATCCAGATTCCTTTCTAACCATATGTAATCAAAGCACATGTGTCTCGGCTGTTAAATGCAAAGCATCTTTGCAGTAAGGGTAAGAAGATACAGATTGAGCAAATGGAAACAAAAGAGTTGGCAACTCGGGGGTTCCCTTCAACCATCTTTAGTCCTGTTTAAATAACACACGTTGTATGAATTAGTTCTTTAATCTCTTTTCTGATGACAAAGAGGGGATGTGTGTCCACAGTGCCATTTATCCCATGTGTAAAGCAGAGATGTCCTTCTCTATCAAAAATGGATACAGATGAGCTCAGCTCAAATTTGCAGGTATTTGCACATCGCTGTGAGTGAGTCAAACCCTTCAGTATCTTAGCTGTACTGTCTGTGCTAGACTACAGTGGTATGCCAAAAGCAACCTGCCAGAAGAAATATGTAATATATCATTTAATTTGAAAGGAAAAGACAGGGGAAAACCCGCAATCGGGGAACAAGCAGAAAGAATGTCAAAATACCTACCACCCACAAGTTCCCTGTAGAACGAGGAGGACCTAAAATATTTCCTTGTTTAGTCTGTGCCTCCACAAAATGTCTTCTGGAAACCATTCAGTTAGGTGTAGCACACACAGAAATTACTTATGGATGGTAATGCTGATTTCTTGAGGAGCTGTTTTCTAGCTCATTCCTAGTATTCTTCAATCATGTCATTAACTTCTAAATCTGTGCTGTGATTTTGTTGCTGAATGTTGCACGTGCAGTATTCACGCTTCACTTGGAACTTCATTAGATAAACCAAGGAAAGAAGCACAGAGCAAGCACGATGTAATTGTACATAGTGGCAAGCAGCTGTGACAGTAGGATGGGATCGCCTGTGGGGCTTTCTCCATGTTAGCTAGCTTATTTCACACGCAAAATGGTGTATGAATGCAGCCAGTTTAGGGTAAATGCTTTAGGCGCAGTAATGATTTCTAAGAAATAAGGACAGTTACTCATTTTGGCAGCATATATAGATATATATATATGCTGTATAGTTTTATTACAGAAGCAAGTGCATTACATTTGATTCCTGTGTTTGCAAGCTCTGTAGCACTAGCAGGAGTCATTCTTTATTTAAAGACTGATTGCAATATTCACTTTTTACTTTCACAAATCACTTCACACTGTTGGGAAATAAAAGTGCCCACCTTCATGTCTTTGCTGAAATCATGCTTGAAGTACGTTCATTGTATGCACAAAACCATCAAAAGATGCTGAAAAAACACAGCAAGTTCAGAGAAGAGCAGCCATTTTTAACACATCTCTTTCAAGAGAAGGTTAAAAGAACAGAATGCACATTGTTTGCAGGAAAGAACAAAGGCTCAGAAGTATAATGGGCACAAACAGAAAGGCTGCAAAGAGATTTCTTTGCTTTAATCACAATGATTTAATTGAAAAAGATATAAACCAGGAAAGACATGATGTTGAATGCAGGAAATCTGCAGTACAGAAGCTTTTCTAGGTGTACAGTAATTCCCCAGCAGTGAATGTTTCTATGAATTTCAAATGGAATCCTTTAGTCTCTGTAATGTGGACTAGAATAAATATGTGATGCTTTTTTTCCTTTCATCCCTCACATTGTTGTATGTATGTATGTATGTATGTATGGACGTACTGGGGCAAACTGCTGGAAGGAAAGGGAATGTTGTTAGATGCTCAGTAACCTGTTTATTGAAGATAGGTTTTTGTTGGAAACAAAATGTTGCACTGCATCATGCTCATAAAGAGGTAACGTGAGAGGTTCTTGTGGTGTTTGGTAGCTGTAAGTTTAACAACCAACGTCCTTCAAGAATGCTTTCTTTCACCTGAGGTTTTACAACATGGCTCAGTTTTCAGGGTTATTCTATGACTCTATGATTGGTTTTCCTTTGATTCTAGAGCTATATACAAGGCTTGTTTAGGAGGAAGATGTCTAATTATACTCTTTATGCTGCTTCTTGGCGATAATGTACCACTTGCTATACGGAGCAGAAAAGATATATAAAGCTGCTTCTACTTGATGTCTTACAGGGTTTTCTTTCAGATCCTGCAGAACTGAAAAATACTTTTCCTTTCACTCACTGGATTGTCGAAATTAAATTAAGAAGCATGCCTTTATTTCAGCCTTAAATTCTAGGGGGCTAGAGGTGGTTATTAGTGGAGGTGTGTATTCTGTATACTCTTGAAGTACAATTGCAGCCTTCAGTTTCAGTGTTCTCATTTCCATTTAGGTCAGATCAGTCTGGCAGAGCACAAGTCAGTCCTCAAGTCCTGATGTGTCAGGAAAAAGAGTTTCAAGTTCTCACACTGGGTTTCTCCTGAGCTCACGTAGATTGACCTTGCTTTGTTGATCTGGTTCATGTTCTTGCATTGATGAATCTTTGGCAACCATCCAGTGTCATGTATCTTACAAATTAATCAGTCTCATCCGTACTGCAAGGGTCACCGTGAATAACTAAGCTTAAGTGAAGAGAGAAAGCTTATTTTCTTTCTTTCTACTTCAGATTTTAAAATGACTAATTACCAGTGAAAACATTTTTCTGTGTTTTAATGTTTAATGGTACTACACTTAATTATATTGCATAACTGAAGTGCACATTCTGCTCCCTGCTCTTTAGTTTTATGAATAATTCTCTTAGAATTGCTTGAACTTGCTAATTTTTGGAGAAGCAATATGAAATTGACATTTTAATCATCATCTTGTAACACATCTATGAAAGTTTAGCATCACTGTTCAGTAAAAGATGTATGCTGATGCTTAATCTCATTGGCTGTGACTTGTCCCTTTTGGCTCAGCACATAAAATTGTGCACATGCTCTTAGTCTTAGTGGTACCAGTGTGTAGAATCTGGATTGATGCAGCTGTAAAATGAAATTTATCAGTGACATGAAAGTTAGTGGCATTGAAGTCCAGCACAGAAGTGCACTAGTGGCCTAAAGCAAGGGTGAGGGAAAATTTCTGGCATTCTCTTTGGAACTGACTGCAGGAAATGAGGGGAACCAGCCTGTGCTTGAGTATCAAATCTACCTATTGTCTTCACATTGAGTTGCTTTACTAGATGGTGATTGGAAATATTAATCTTCTGATTAATAATTGGGTCCAAGGACACAAAACACAGATTTGTTATTATGGCAGAGCACTGGCCATGACTGAGCTCACACCTTTAAAGTAAGCAGAGGCTCTCTAAGCAGTCCAAACACCAAATCCCCAAGGTACCTGAGTCCATCAGACAGACATTGTTAAGTGAGGGCGTATTTGCCAGATGTTAACAGAGCACAACCCTGATTTCCTTCTTATAAATTAATTTGTGGAATGACCACATGCTCTGGGAGCAAACCCAGGAGTTCATTTATAGTAATCGGGGCCCAGACAGGACACCTCTGTCTTCCCAAGTTCAGTGTTGATTGTGTTTACTGTAGTATCATCTGAAGTTTCATTGATTGAAATTACCAAGCAAAGATGACTTGGACATTTTTTTCTTTTTTAATCAGCTGAGAAAGCAAATAATTGTTCTGGCTGCTTCTCTTATTTGCTGTATGTGTGGTGACAGCTTCCCTCAAACACTGCGAGCCCTGTGCATTCTCCAGTTATTGCCTCTTTTGGTCCTATGTTTAACAAAATAAATGTCTGAAGAAAGCTAGTAATTACAGAGTCTCCAGTAACAATATAATGTATTTATTAACACAGGTGGTATAGGGAATGTCTTAAAACATAGCCAGCAACTGATAGGAATGAAACATGATATTTATATACAAAATAGAAGAATGGATTTAAGAATAGCTACAAAGCAAACTCATCTTTTAGCTCCACTAGTTGTAAGATTAGTGGCAGCGGTTTATTAAGTTTGTGGGTTTTGCCATTTATAAACACCTGGCAATGCTTAATTTAGCACCTGAGGTGAGGACTGATCTCTTAAATTCCATGGAATACTGTAAGAGCTTCAACTTTTCATACCATAGACAACAGTAAGAGCACTAGCATGGAATAGTTGTTTTACCTTTTTCAGCCTGTGTACAGAGGGATGTGCCTTTCCCTACTTCTCTTTGAATACAGTGTCTTTTGACTTGACTTCAGAAAAGCATCCAGTGACCCAGAGCAGTTGCTGCTTTTTTGCTGTTAAGCATTAAGCATTAATTCATGTAGAAATCTGGGAAATATGAAGCAGAAACAGTTCAGTTCAAGTCCAGTGAAGTGTCAGCTTGATAGGTCTTGTTTTGTACTTTGTGGCAGCCTTGGATGAAAAGATGTTTATGTTTAGGTTACTTAGCATATTTAATAATGTGTCATAATAGCATAGTCTTGAAGTCAAAGTGGGAACACATTGTTGTGTGAACAATATTGGTTACACTGTGTAAGTTTTCACTTATAAATCCATATCCTTCTCTTATTTAAACTGGCATGACAGAACAGGTTTATTGGTCCTGGCAGGGGGTTTCATAGATGTTACTTACTTTTATTTACATAGTTTCTAATAATAAAATTCTCAGAGAGAGGATGTGTTTGAAACAATGCAGTTTTCTTGTTATTTTTGACTGTGAGAACATAAAACATGCTCTGAAGTGTATTTGCTGATATATTTAATGTATATCCCGTATCATACTTCACCCAAAAATTAAAGGTGAGTGGTACCGGGGATGCAAACTTGCATTGTTACATGAGAGACACACTTGTTAAGGAATGTATAAGGAGAGATGAGAGCCTGCTTGTAAGTGTTGCGTCTTTGATTCCAGCTGAAGCTTTAACTGAGTGTCACCCTCCAGAAACTGCGGTACAGTGTCTTGCACCTTCCTCTTCTATTGAGACTATCTAGAAATGACTGAGCTAACGTTCTTATGGGGTGACACTGTACCACTAGCAAAAAGCATGTGTGAGGCATATGTGTAACTTGCGTGGCCTTGAGTGATGGTTTATGGAGAACTTCGAGGGAGAGCAAGCTTTGCAATAGCCCACAGAGTGTAAATTTTAAGCGGGTCCATGCATCAAGAGTGTACAGCTCAAGAATCTTGAAAACTTTGTGGGAAACACATGGGTGTTCACCTCTGGTTTTGATTTGTAGTGTCCAACATGATGGGCTCAGGTTAGCCATCAAGTGTGCATAACACAGTTCAGAAATGCAGTCTGCAAAGCAGAAATACTGTGTCTGCATCTTCCTCATAACTTCTTTTTAAGTTAAGATGACTTTTTCAGAACTATTTACTCTGTTTTGATCTAAAGCCCATGTAATTGGCTAATTAGAGAGCTGCTCTGTCCTCGTGAGATACTGCCACTAGTGCTGTTCATTAGAAGCATTTGATCTGGTGTAGCTATTACTCCAGTGGGAGAAAGAACAACCAGTTGCATGTTATTTTTGGAGCATGCTTTTTAAGATAGTTTGCTCTAACACAGATTTTATGAGTTCTCTGACACACTGTAAAATCTTTGTTTGTATCTTTTGTGTTATTTGAAGAAACAGACTGGGACTTGGATCAATATGCTTACTATGCCTGATGGAGCAAGAAACTTTAGTGTGCTTTCTCCAGTCAGATATCCTTTGTTTCACCCACCCCACAATAACTATCGGCATATTATCTTTTCCTCACTGCCAAGGGACATATTGCCAGCAGAGAGAAGTGGAAGCTATAACAGAAGGGGATGAAGATGATGAAGGCTGCTGCTGCTGTAAGCCAGGACACTTGCCTCACTTGTTATCATGTAATGCTGCCTTTAACCTCCGATGGCTGACATGGGAAATAACACGAACCCAGTACATCCTTGAAGGATATAGCATCATTGATAACAATGCTGCAACGATGCTGCAAGTGTTTGATCTACGGAGAATTCTTATCAGATACTATATAAAGGTAAACTCTTGGCTCAAATGGACTTATTCCTATGTGGGTTTGTTAAAAATGATGGCTGGCTGCTAGGAGCAGTATTTGAAGTAACTGGCTTTATATTTATTCCTTTGCACTGGATCATTATTAGGTAGGGATTATTAACTCATGTCTCCCTTTGCTACATATGACTCTGACCAGATACACTTAGTACAGGAAGTTGCAGGCATGCTTAAGCAGGAGTCAAGAAGGTGAGTTAGCTTCCTTTCCTGATAGAGGCAGAGGAAGCATTCTTATAAGGCAAAGCTTCAGTGACAGTTTGTTTTTTTCGTATTTGCAGAGTTATTAAGATCACAGTGACCACAGAGATATTCATTTGTCAGAAAAGCCAAACCCTTTGTAGCCCAGCAAGTGAAGAAATTTCTGTGTAATACTATCTTCTGCTGAAGCAACAAAAACCAAATTCTGCCTTTTATGCCACTAGTACTGCCATTAAGCCAGTTACCAAAGCTCCCAACCATCTCTGACATCTCCTTCCTATCTACATCTCTGCAATCTTAAAACCCCTTTTAGCCATAGAGAGAGACCTGCTGTAAATAAATTCATCATCTTTATATGCAAGTGACACAGCACAGTAAAAACAGGATAACTGCCTCACAAATATGCTTTGGTCATGCAAGTACTGTGTAAAACACAGGCTGGGGTTTCATAAATAATGTTAGAGACATCAAGGCCCAGTAACCAACCTGGTTTAATTGTTTAAAAACATAACTGCCTGTAAACATGCTTATTTCATTTTAGCCAGCCCCCTTCCCCTCCCAGCCCCCTCCAAAAAAAGCACTTCTAAAAATGTAATTCAATTATTTTTAGGGACTGTACCTAAACTAAACAGACAAACAAAAAGGCTTCTTTAATCTGAAGTTGATATATTGCTCCAATTGCTTCACTTGACTTTAAAAGGTAGTCTGAATTTAAAGTGATGCAAATTGATATGATTCTGATTTTGATGCCATATGAGACTGAAAATCATCTATGATGGAATCAAATCAGCAGCTCGTTAGTTTAAAGTAACAAAAACGTGTACTTTTTAAACAGGAGCTTTTTCATCCTGAAAGTCAACTGGAACAAGGTGACTGTGGAAAATTTGAAGCAGTCACGTAGGAAGTTAACTTCAAAGTGGTTTAGAGCTTCTAGTCCAGAAATACTTGAGAAACAGCTGGCATAGAAAAGGTCACTTAGGCAAACTTTTATCCCCTAAAGTACTAATAAAATTGATTCTGCCTTGAGTGAAAGGGTTAAATGAACTCTGTGCTTCTGAAATATGTTGTATCTCCCCATCCCCTGTGTACAGATTTCATTATGTTCACCATCTGTGACTTTCAAGGTGTACAGATCTAATCTTTTTTGGATTGATTTTGTTGAGCCACCACTGTTAGACTGTTTTTACGGATCTTCATCCTTAGAAAGTCTCCAGTCTCTTAATCTACTTCCCTTCTTAGGGAAGGATGAATGAGGGATGACAATAACCTGTTGTCAGCTTAGTTTTTAGCCTGTGCCCAATCTCCCTTGGTTTCAGCAGAGTTCTTCCTCAGAATGGCACTCCCAAAATAACCTTCAAAGAGATTTTTTTTTCTCCTATTCTTCCAATTACTTATTTCTTCCGTGAGCAGAGGCTTTGATAATATTTGATAAAATCCTTAGTATGGCCTGGGAAGATGAGAAGATTGTTTTCTATCAGATTAGCTGTCTTGCTGTTTATTTAATGCTGCTAAAACTTAACCTTTGGATAAACATACGATACCAGAAAGAGAGGTGAGAATTCACTCCTTCCCCAGCTCCCTCTTAAGGAGGAGTCTTGAGTTGTGAAGACCCTGGGCAATCCCACTGTGAACATTTTAAACCTCTAACACTTTGCTTTTAGTGGAGTAGGAAGGTAATTGTGAGAAGTCTAATTAATACAGTATTTGGGTAAGACAGATCACTAACTCGGAAAACCCATGGACTTGAGCTTCAGCAGTAACTGCACCTCCCTCACACCGAGTGCTTGGAGAGCTTCCAGTTTGTGCTTTGTAGCTTACAATATTAAAGTATTTGCTGTATCATTTCTGAATTGCCATATAGCTGAGAATGTACTCATGCACAAAACATATCCAGGAAGAGCTACTGAGAGCAGAATTTAATTAGGTGGCAGAAGTTCTGCTGCTTCACTGTCTGATTGCCAGTCTGATTGCTTTCCCAGCTGAATTTGCTTCTTTGGAAACACAGGTGAGAATAATAAGAAAAGCAAACTGTGTTTTGAGGATCAGTGAAGAAAATGTATGCTTTGTTTTACTTCTATGCTTCATGAATAATTATTATATTGAACTTTAAAGAGTGAGTTACATTGAGCTTTATATTCTTTGCATGTTTATTTCACTTGCGGTTTCACTGGCAGTCCAGAAAGGTCCTTATTTCTTCTTGAAAGGGGATTTTTATTCTCTACAAATAAAGTGGGTCAGCTTCTGTAGCCCTCCTGCATACATTTTGAAATCATTTCCTGCTCAACTACTGTGATATTTTTCCCTTGTGCCTCCTCTGTCTCCTCTTGATATATTCTTGTTTAAATGTCTTCTGCTATTCCAGAAATCTGCATTCTCAGAGTTTTCAGATCCTATTGTTTCTTTGTGAATTGTTTTTAGAAGATTGCATATTGTTCTCCACATGCCAGGAAATTAAGGCACCATCCCCAATCTGTATTACTCTACCTTGTCTTTTTCCTTTGGAGCTTAATTTTCCACTTACCTGTGTATGTTTGTGCAGTTTGAGAGACAAATTGTGGATGGCCAAAAAAGGGCTGATGGTGCTTCTGTACTTTTTTTTCATTTTAATCCATTGTATTTTAATTTTATACATATATTTGCTAAATAGTATTCCTGTTTCATCAGTAGAACATCACCTTCAGTCATGTTCATTCATCTCCTGTTTGCTTTGGAATCCAGTTTTAAATGAATATCTTTAATTAAAACAAAACATTATAATGATAAAACATTATAATGTGCCTTCTCAGCTGCTGTCACCTTCCTTTGCAAGACTGGAACTTCTTCTTAGGTTTCTGAAAACAAGCTTCATATTTGGCATTGGTAGATTTTTCTTACTAATATTCTAATGGTCCCAGCCTCATTGGTTAGAACTTAAGCTTAGAAACTCAGGCACAGGCATGATATATGAGTCTCACTGCTTTCTTGTATGTGTGTGTTTGGTCAAAGAACACCTGGTGTGTGCTCTTCCTCCTCCTTGCTTTTTAAACGTAAATTCAGTTGCATTATTTATCAGCTTTTTAAGTTTACACTTACAACTCATTATTCTTTACTGATCTCACTGACAAAATATCAAAAATAGTGATGCCGTTAAATGCAGAGTAAAAACAGAAATTAAAACAGGGGGTTTCAGAGTTTTATCGTACACATCTGTCACATCTCACCATTAAGAGATTTAAATCGCTGTGGAAATGTTTTGTGTTGAAGAATTAGAAAAGCTTCATACTCAGACAGCAGGAAGCCAACATCAGAAAAAGAAACCTGCTTTCATCATGTGGACAGCTACTACTGTTGTTTTCAGAATCTCTCTGAACTTTTGTCAGTATCACCTTGTTTGATGATAGGCTCCATGAGCCCACTCGTATTGCCTGGTTTGCACACTGCAGTGTGGGAATTCCTTGTTTTTATTGCAGTCCATTGGTTTGTATTAATTATCTTATATGGCACCGAGGCATTAAATATATTACTTCAATTTCCGTTTCCTGCTATTTAGGTATCAGTTATTGCCATCTAACTATACAGTCTGGTGAAGCATTGATTCCAAGCATTAAAAAACAGGAAAAATATGTACCACTGTGGGTTGCTAGTGTTGGCTTACTTGATTTATTCTTTTCTGCATAAAATATTTCTGTTTTAATCGGAGACAGAATGACTAATGTTTGCTCATTTTGTCAACAGAGTATAATATACTTCACAGCAAGCTCTCCCAAAATTTTTGAGTGGATAAAAGATGAATCCATCCAAAAGACGCTGCAGCCTTACGCAAAGTGGCATTATATTGAACGTGACCTTGCAATGTTTAACATTAACATAGATGAAGATTATGTTCCCTGTCTCCAAGGAATAACAAGAGCTAGTTTCTGCAGTATTTATCTGGACTGGATTCAGTACTGTGCCAGGAAAAGGGCAGAGGTAAGCATTCATTTTTTCATGAGTAGTAGTTGTAATTTCTGAGTTTGGATTTAAATGATACGTGGTTATTCAGGATTAATACAGGAAAATTTATATCAATTAAGCTGTTAAGTTTAGCACAAAGGAAAACCAATTCCATACTGTTCATACGCTCCGACGCTTACTTTTATCATCTCTAGAATGGATTTAACAAGTGATTGCAGAAGCTCTGCTGGAGCAGGCTGTGCTCAGGGAATGCCATCAGGACATTGTTGTTGTTCAGTGCAGCCTGTGTTTGGGTACGCTTGCCAAACATTTGTCCGTGTTTGTTTGTTCTTTTGAAACATTTGCCTATGCTTGGGTATGATCCTCAAATGCAAGGGAAGTGCATACCAAACTAACAACTAAATAGTATATAGTGTAGCTCACTCCTGAGAGCTGATTATTCAAATGTGATCTACACTACAAGATCATATGAAATGACCGTACAGCTCTAGAAGGTCAAGGGCAGGTTTGCAGCTACACATTCATGTGCTTTCAGCCGCTAGGATTACTGGTGGTCAGCAATCATTTGGCAGAAATGCTCTACTGTATTTCCATGAAATACTCAAAATAGCCCAGAGGGAGAATACAGTTGCAGACAAAGCATATTCCTCTGTTTAATTTTCTGATTATTGCTGACATTGGGAAAAAATGAGAAGTGTATATTTCTTGGCCCCATGCAATCTTATTTGAGTATTTTTCATTCAGGATCACTGACTTGAACATCCCATTTGCTACCACCAGCCTTATCAGAACAGCATAACATTGCTCAGTCCTGGTATTTCTTCTCCCATTCGATTCTTTCTTGCAACTCTGCACTTAAGTACCATTTGATTGACGTATCATTTCCTTCTTGTTCTATTAATTGCAAAGAATGCTTTTGTGTGCAGATCCAGCTACAGACATATTCTATTGCATGCTATCATTTACAGTATTAAAATGCTTTTTAGGATGCTATTTGTATTTACAATAACATGCAAGTTTTGAAACTTTGTAGCACTTGGACAGCGATGAGGATTCTCCATTAGTAACGCTATCCTTTGCTTTGTGTATACTGGGCCGAAGAGCTTTGGGAACTGCATCTCATAACATGGCCATCAGGTAAATCTTAGGCATTCTTTAAGCCAAGATCTGTTGATCTTTTTTCACTTACTGTAGAATCTCAGCAGAAACTTGGTGAAGCCTGTTTCCTATGTAACTTAATTTGTTTTCTTCTGTTCCTGGACTTCTTTCACTTCAGTAGTTTGCTTAATAACTAGTATCAGTCTTCCATACGAAACATCTTTCAATGCAATCTTGCATTGAAGGAATATGTACTTGTGGTGTTTACTTGATTCTGGCCTGGCTACTGAAATGCTGACTTTCTCCAGATGGGAAATAAACAGCTAAATAATCTGACTGCCAGTCAGCTGAAAAATAATAAATTGTAACTCTGCTGTATTCCTCAGAACTGTTTTCTGTGGTCATTGTACCACTCCATGTTGGGAACTGAAGAGAGATTCCTTCATCTCTTGAGACCACAGGTTTATCTGTTCTTTTGCATTCATTCATTCAAAGCACTTCTTCCTAATCTGGCCTATGAATGTTATTACTTAGTTAAGTTTATATTTGAATCTTAAGTTTTTGTTCGGGGTTCTTCCATTTTTGCTCAGAGGTACTAATTCATTTGGATTTTACAACATATCTTTTGTCCTGTTTTAAGTGTTCAGCCTGAGCAGACAATACAATAAAGCAGCTTATTAATAATATTTACTTTAAAGAAGTCTACCTTCTCACCTAGCTTTAGATTTTGATTAGGTGTATTTGAAATCCCTCCATTTGTTGGCATTTAATAACAGTAGAGAAGTTCAGTAAATACGCAGTCTCTGACTGACCTTGCTGCATTGGTACAAAACTGTGAATAAAGCTGGCTAGTGTTCCATCAACAAGTCCTTAGGGAGGATTTGTCTTATTAACAAGGAAAACAAAGACAGCGTGTGTAAATTTGAATGTACTTTGTGTTATAAATCAGTCCTTTAAATATTCATTCTAGCTTTGTTACGTGTTGAGATGTTTGTAACTTCTGTTTTCATGTCTTTCTTCAGTCACTTCATGGCCCACGTGGCTTATTTCTCCTTTCTGCCTTCTCAAGTGGCTCGTGTCATTTCTTTTCTCCTGGTGTTTGCATATTGCTTTTCTCTATTGTGGGGGTTTTTTTTGTTTTCTGGGTTAAGTTTATTTTCCTTTAATTTCTACACATTCAAATTAGTGTGATGCTTAATAATATTGCCCTATTTTCAGATGATCCAAATTGTAGAGTATAGGGACATGATGGAAAAGTCGATGCGAATTTCTGAAAAGATTAAAGGGATTTTGATCTGGATCTGCAATAGCTGTGTCACAGTGACATTAGGAAAGCATCTAAAAATACCACAGAATCTTCCTAAAACTGTCATCACGTTGCATGTCTAGGATCTAGGATAACCTAGGATCTTAAAATCTTCATTACAATGTTTTGGCAGTTGTACAGGTACAGTAACAATATCACCTCCTTTTATTGGCTTACACAGTTAGTAGCTATGCAGCGAGATAGCAGTGCTATTAGAGACTTTTAAAAGCTTAACCTGGAAAGTATGAATGTTGAAGCTAATGATTTGCAAAGATTTTACTAATTACAGGAGTCAGCCATATCATGTCGTTTTAAATCCTGAAACACGGCCAGTGAACCTCATCAGTTTCTCTCTTTAGGGAAATGGACATTCCAGCATTAAAAATGTATTTTTATTGCAGAGAAAGAGTATGTAGAAGGGAAAGAACTGTGGTAGCTATATGCATTGCACAGCTCTATCCTTGGTTTCCTGAATCCATTATACATAATCCTTTATCTTTAATTAAGTCCTGGTTTTCTTTTATTAGGAAAGTGCTCCAGGGCATTATTGTATTGTTGTATTTTTAACATGTGCTTTTTAACATAAAAGGAAATAAATGGAAAGTTCTGTCAGTCTTTTTCAGCGCTACTTCACAAAAGCTTCCCCTAGAAAAGTTTCACTGTGAAAAACTGTGTCACTTACCCACCTGGGTAAGTTACCTTCAGTACCTTTCATCTTTCAGAAAGATCTGGAAAAAAATAGGAGTCTGAGTAGCACAATTTGAGTTATAAATTGCTAGGGCTGGAAAATATGGCATTGGCTTCGTGACTGATGTTTATTTTTGGCTTGAAGAATTTATATATTTATTTCAATTGACGAGAGCAATTGAGTAGGAAGTGTCATCTAAGGAGCAAGGTGGGTACTTTACCCTCAGACAACAAGACCTTTATCAACAAAAATCCCTCAAATTCAAATGAATAGAGCACAGAGGGCAGCTCTTGTCATGCTTGTTATCTTTACTGCTACACTGAGGTCACCACAGCTTATTTAAACACGAAGAAGTCAGCAAGGCTCAGATAGTTGTAGATTTACATGGCTTGCAAAGAGAAGGAAGACTTCATCCAACACATGGCAACATCAATGAGGTTAATCCCCAAGGATTAACTTTTGGCAATGAAGGCAGATCCTCCCTTCTCCTCTCTGTATTTGGTGGAGAGACAGCAGTTCTTGCAATGGATAATTTACAGCATTATTGTTGGTTCTCGGCCTCAGCTCTTATCTTGTTGTAGGTCTCTGTTCAAATCAGATAGAATGGAAGTGCTTAGGGTCTTTGGAAGCTGGAGGAATCATTCCTTACACAATGGCTTTATGTTCACTTTCTTGAGAATGTATCATGATTTTTTAGATTACTTCAGTTGGCGATAAGAAATGACCCTGAACTTTTTTGAGGAACTTTATTAATTCTGGCTGCGAAGCATCTTGTCTGCGATGCTGGTAGAGGTTTCATGATGAATTCAAGATGTAATGGTCAGATGGGTGTTGTACTTTTCTTCTCCACATGCTCATTTCAGTCAAGAGTTTCCGATAACTCCATTGTGAGAAAACTAGACAATAATCTGTGCTCTCAGGCCCATATTTTGTCCTCTGGGGTAACTATGTGGATAGAGGGAGGCTTCACACGGGCTGTCCAGCCCTTGCTGTGTCTTGAGGACTGACAGTAGTCCATCAGCTTCACCAAAACACAAATGCAAAGATAACATTACGCTGAGATGTGCATTACAGAATTGAGATTCGAGTTTACATTGTGTATGTAAACTATCAATTTGGACTCATTTACACCTGATTTTGTCTAATCTATTAATCAGTAAATGTCACTGTGTAAGCCAAGGTTTTAAATGCTCTTATATAATGTATGTAAATAATTATTCAGTGTACCCGTTCATGTAAATGTCAGCAGAAGCCCAACATTAACACTAGATTGCACTATAAATGCATTCATTAAGATGGCAGAACATTGCTATGCAAATCCCGTGCTCTCTTAAACTGTCATTAGGAGGCATGCTGCACAAAATGCAATTTGAAGAATGACGTGACATTACCATTCATTTATTCAAATATGAGCGATACATTTCGGTGTACCTCCGTGGAAAAAATACTTAATAACACTATTCAGCCAGTAGACCTCCTAGTAAATCAATGGTTAGGATATGTTTCACATTTGGAAAAATAGAAAAATCTTTTAATAAATCATCATTTATTTGAGGTGAGCTAAGATGTGCAGGTTATTATTATTAGCACGTGTGTGTTTTAATGCTGAACTAAATCCACAATTAACATCAGCAAAAGTCTATAAACTGAGGGCAGAAGATGGAGTTTGGATTACAAAATACACACAGATGCAGTCACTACCTCATTAGCTTTTATCTGTCTGTACTGATTCTGGGCTTGCATCAAGTGTTTTTAGTTCCAGCTCTGGAGCAACACAGGGAGTGAAGGAAGAGTGCTCATTTTGGTTCTGATGCCCACTCTGGTGCTGGTGCTGCTGCATCGTTCCCTCCTCACTGAGCATCTCAGGGCTGCAGGATCCCATATACCTGCAGGTTGTCTTCAGAAACAGCTTGGAGGTGCGACAGCAGCTTTCGGGTCTCTGCTCAGAGGGTCAGCAGTGCTGCCAGAAATAGCAGTTCTGTATCCTTCTGATTAACACAGTTTCCTTGGCATCTGAATTTACCTTCACTAGGTTTCAAAGTATGCGTAATGTGCCTGGAACTGTGGCAGGTGACTGATTGAGGTGTGTACAAACTAGGCCAAGAAAGTGGCAGCAACCTTGAGTGGGGCAGAGATCAATGCTCTGGGCGTGCAGCTTCTTTGCGATCTCATTAGAGCCTTCAGAAGAGAGTGCAGCAATTAGAAGCACAACACCACCTCTATTTTATGTGGATTAAGGGCTGCGTGTTGCAGAAGTAACGGGTTGAAATAGTGTCACATTATAGGTAGGATGTGCCCCAAAGCTTCATTACGATTGGCAGCAGAGTGAAAAATTGTAATGGCATTGTGAATACAGCAGTGTCCTTCAGACCTCTCTGGTGGAAAACATGATACATAAAATAATTGACTCTCAGCCTCCCGCCACTACTTTACTCTGTGTAACAGTCACAATTGTTCTTAAAAATGCTTGTTAGGGAACTTATTATGCAGAAGGCTGAGAAATGGATGAGTCTTCCTGAGCTCAGCACAGTGGGAGCTGTACATGCTTCCCTCTGCTCCTTGCACTGATGCTCACCTACAGTTTTCATGCTGTCCTGGACTGTGCCTCCCTTTCTGCAGGCAATGTTGCTTGCAGCAGCCTGTTCAGCATCAACTGATGCCTACAGGACACTCTGATGTGAATGCAAACTCTTTGTTTGCCTGCTCTGGTGTTTGCATTTGGCTCTGAAAACCTTTGATGATTTAAAAAGCAGTTCTCTTGCCTGCCTGTTCCTTCTTTCAGCTCAGCCAGCATTTCACAGCAAATACAAGGGGTATTACTTGTGCTGCAGAGTGTGTGGGAATGTTTAGGATTGCCATTTTTATTTTATTTTATTTTTTTTCATCCTGGAAAGAACATTTATTTACTAAGGTATGTTTTGCAGGCTGGGATAAAGGCAGGAGTACTGGATGTTGTCTGCTGGGTGGGCCATAAGGACCCTTCCTGATTTCTCACCTTCTTCAAGGATGTGATTTATAGTTGGGCACGTAGGCTGCACCTACAGTCTTTTTCTTTTTTAACTGGTTTATTCTAGGGTTTCCCTGGCTATTGAGCAGCCTTTGGGCAGATTATCATTCTCCAAATTCAGGAGATGATTGATTGAGGGTCAGCAGGGATCAGGAGCCATTCTTTGAAGATGTATAACAGATCCCACTGAAACCTGCATTTCAGCGCTTTGAAGCTCTGGGTTTAAGTGCCTGCCTCACCTAGGCATGTGTTAATATGTGACTAATAAATGCAAATGAGTTAAGAATTCACGAGAGCTTCCCTGTGCTCCTGCTGTTCCCAGCAGTGCTTGCAGCCCTGCCTCGCTGCCTGCCCTCAGGCCCGCTGATCACTTGATTTGTATCGCATGGTGCTTCCACAGAGAAAATCAGTATCCAGCTGCTTTTCTGGTAGCAACAGATATATCTCTCTGTTTTAATATCTACAGCACGCTACCCACCACGGGCAAAATTAGAATGTGTTTCAGCTTGAAGATAAGCAAGGAAATCTCCTCATCTCTCTTTTGCTCTCTCTCAGAAGAGAAAAAAAAAAGTAAAATATATCTATTTGTTTTTCCCCAACTAATTACAACAGCTCAGTTTAAGTGGAAAGATAATGCATTCTCTGGAGAAAACGTGGATGGTAATGAAACCTTTACAACCTTTACAACCAAAAAAATAAACCATTGTAACAGTGAGTAAGATGTTGGCAGGTGGATGAAGCCGTGTCCTGAGGGTTTGTAGGAGATGCCAGGTTTGAATAGCTGGCTTTGTTTTCCTCCATTTCAGGATCAGTTCTTCAGAGCAGTGTCGGGTCTGTGGCCCTGCACTCAGCACCACCCGTGTGGCTCCCGTACACTGTGGGATGCTCAGGATGTGTGGTGAAGGCTGAGCCCCAGGCTGCTTGTTTCCCTTCACAAAGATCTAGTGCTACCATTTTCTAACAGTTGCTTGGTTTTGATCCTCTTATATCCATCCTGCTATAGTCTCTGGTCCAGGCAAACCGTTATCAAGGTCAGGCAGAGCTGGTTACATCCAGTTGCTTGTGTGAAGAAAGAAACCCAGCCCACGTTTCAGTAGGAAACGCCTCTGGGTTAGTTCATGCTTGTGAAACTTGGTGCTCTTTTCAGTATGTCTGGTTTAATGCTCAAGTCTGGTTTTGTGTTTCATGTCAGAAGTTTGAGATTTAGTAAATAAAAAAAAATAAAAATAAAAATAAAAAAATTTTACATCTGTTTTTTAGTAATTACTATTAATTTTACCTTGCAAGCAGGATTGTCAACCATGACAGGGCTGATCATTGAGCTTTCAGCAAAGGCCTCCCAGATGCTGCTGAGTCGTTAAGGACCTTGTTGCACAGGCCCTTAAGACTCATGTTCTGGGTGTCACGTTTCTCTCATGGCCAGTTGTTGGCAGTACAAGCAGAAGGAATAACACCTACCCAAAGAGATGTATATATGCAGCATGACCCTTGCTTTGCATCCACCACAAGGATACATAACAAGCACTCCCAGGACTGTACCATGGTTCTCCCTGCAGTGGAAGGACTATGGGTCCCTGTGCAGCTCAGCATTAGCTTGGTGAGGATGAGATGGCATTTGAAAGTGACCACTGCCTTCCTCTTGCAGCTTAGACTCCTTTCTGTATGGCCTTCACGCACTGTTCAAAGGGGACTTCCGGATAGCGGCAAAGGATGAGTGGGTCTTTGCAGACATGGATCTGCTGCATAAGGTGGTGGCCCCAGCGATCCGTATGTCTCTGAAGCTCCATCAGGTAGGGTCTCTGTTTGTATTTAACTTTTACTCTTGCATTAGTGGGGGTACCAAAATGATGGGTTCTAGCTTGAAAACAAGCGCAATAAATTGGTTCAATAAACTGTTTATAAAAAATCAATAAATTGATTGAGCTAATTTCATCATTAATTTATCAGCCCTTTTGTGATGGGCAGTACCTGACTAACACTTCCACATGTTGTTGGAAGTCACTGCTGAGGGGTTGTGGTTGTAAGGGTTGGTGTCACTGCTGTGTTTGATTATGCTCTGCTATTTCTGACCCCATTCTGTTTCCACTTGCAAAAATCCAGCACACCTCCAGTTAAGTCACTCCAGTTACTTCAGTTCAACCCTTGTATAACTTGGAATTGATTTTATTCTTTCTCTGGTGTATTATTTAGCATCATATGCTTTGCTAGTGTGTGGTACTTATAATTGTTGAGAATGTAACTGAAGTGGAACTGCCACAAAGTAACCTATCAGAATTGGGCAAAATAATTTTGTATCTGTAGTCACTGGGAGTGTAACAGTTGAAAAAGTAATGTGATATTGTGGTAACTGATGATGGATTCATAGTCAGTGATTTTGTTGTGGTTTTATATGGATGAAAAAACAAACGCTGTGGAACACCACAGGTAATTTTTATCTCCCTCCAGCTTACCCAAGAGCTCTGCTTCCCATGGATTTCACTTTATAACTTGTCAGTGGATAAGCTCTCATTCTCTCTTCGTCTGGTGGAGGTGTGAGATCAGAACAGGTTACACTAGAATAAAAATTGTACCTTTCTGTATTATTGTTGTTCTGCCTGAAACACATGCTGTGTCAAATGGCAGTCATGTAAAAGCAGGGAGTAGAGTTCATAGAGTCATAGAATCCTTAGAGTTGGAAGGGACCTCTAAAGGCCATGCAGTCCAACTCCCCTGCAATGAACAGGGACATGCACAGCGAGATCAAGTGACCCAGGGCCTGATCCAGCCATGCCTTGAAAGTCTCCAAGGACAGGATAACCATCATATCTTTGGGCAACCTGTTTCAGTGCCTCACCACCATCACTGTGAAAGACTTTTTACCTCAGGTCTAACCTAAATCTACCCTCTTTAAGCTTGAAACCATTTCCCCTTGTTCTGTCACAACAGAACCTGCTAAAGAATCTGTCCCTTTCTTTCCTGAAGGTCCCCTTAAATATTGAAAGGCCACTATCAGGTCATTTTGGAGCCCTCCAACAGCTGCATGCCTCTCCTGTACTGAGGACTCCACATCTGGAAGCAATACTCCAGGTGACGCCTCACCAGTACAGAGTAGAGGGGCAGGGTCATCTCCCTTGCCCTGCTGGCCATGCTTCTTTTGATGCAGCCCATGATACGGTTGGCTTTTTGGGCTGCGAGGGCATGTGGCTGGCTCATGTTCAGCTTCCCATCCACCAGGGCTCTCAGGTCTTTTTTGGAAGGGCTGTGTTCAATCCTTTCATCCCCCAGCTTGTGTTGGTAATGGGTATTGCCTCAACCCAGATGCAAGACTATGCACTTGGCACTGTTGGCACTGTCCACAAACAAAACAACCTAGGATTTTGTTTCTTTTCAATAGTTTTTATATTTTCATAAATAGACGTGACCTTTTGAGTACTATTTCTTGTACTACCAGGACCAGTTCACTTGCCCGGATGAATATGAGGACCCAGCAGTATTGTATGAAGCAATCCAATCTTTTGAAGAAAAGGTTGTTATCTGCCATGAAGGGGACCCAGCCTGGCGCAGTGCTGTCCTCTCCAACAGAGAAGAGCTGCTGACCCTGAGGCATGTGGTAGATGAAGGAGCAGATGAATATAAAGTTATCATGCTTCACAAAAGCTACTTGAGCTTCAAGGTTATCAAGGTACACAATCTGTCTTTCTGCAGTAATTTAGGGCTGTAGTTACAAATACAACTTCTGAGTAATCTGGCTAAAAGGAGGGGGTTGATCATAGCTGTCAGAGAAGGGATTAGAGGCTGGGGGAGAGTTCTGTTCATTTCACTTTTCCGCCCTTATATTTGTTCATCACAAATAACATCCTGGGCTTATCTAGGGAGTAATTGCTCAGGAGGTTTATCAAACCTGCTGGTACAAAGATATGACTTCCTGGCCCACGCTGTTTTTTCACCTACGTGTAGGTCAACAAGGAGTGTGTCAGAGGGCTGTGGGCTGGGCAGCAGCAGGAGCTAATCTTCTTGCGCAATCGTAACCCGGAGAGAGGGAGCATCCAGAACAACAAACAGGTCTTGAGGAACTTAATTAATTCTTCGTGCGATCAGCCACTGGGATATCCAATGTATGTTTCCCCTTTAACCACCTCGTACCTTGGGACTCACAGCCAACTGAGGAACATATGGGGGGGACCAGTCAGTTTGGACAACATTAAAAAGTGGTTCAGATCCAAATGGTTAAGGTAGGTGTTAAATTTTGGTCTTGCAGTTATGCACCCTATAGTCTTAGTTCTGCTATATTTTTCCATTGAGTAATCACATATTGTTATCTATCAGTAAAACAATCGCACACTACTCAGAATGTAATAAAATAGCCCTACAGATATGACTGAAAGCAAATGCATTAACTTATTCTTGCCTTTTAATGAAAATTTTCTATGTTTGTCAAGACTTGTTATCAAGCCACTTAGAATTACAAACATTTCCCTTTTGGGGGGAAATTTTACTCTCTATGCCCCATAATGAAGTTGTATTTTCTGTTCTGTAATGAGAAAGCATAATTATACATTGTGAGGATACCTGACATTGGTAGGTACTGCAAGTTCTCTATGCATTTAGACTGACTGATGTGTTTGTTCATGCAAACAGGATGCGTAAGGACTGCCATGCAGCTCACCATGACAGAGGCAACATTGAAGAAGCAGATACTGGAGGAGGCTCTGGCAGCAACTCCACAGGTAACTCAAGCCAGAGCAGCAGCTCACAGCACACCAGAGATGGAACCCCTCAGCTGCAGCCTTCATCACAAGAGGCCCATCAGCATGCAGGTATTTGCACAATTTACTTATCTTTTTCTGTAGTTTTCTCACCAGGGGCCGCATGAGCAGATACTTTCAGGGCTCTCACGTATCCACTGGAAAACTTAATTTTAGAAAGACCAGTGTTTGGCTTTCCTAGTGACCAAGCATGTGTAGATGTCTTCCTGACACAGTTCCAGGTATTTACTGCAAGAGCATAAAGCAGATGTGTTTCAAATGGCTCACCAGAGATTTCACTGTCAGGCTACTTCATGTCTAATTTTTGGACTGGGAAATACTGCTTACAGTATGAGAAATTCAGATGGAGGGAGTCCGCATACGATTCCCATTCACTTCACCCAGTGAGGCTGTGCTTACTATGTATTGGGAACAGCTGAACGGAGAAGTATGCAAAAATCTTAATTATCTTAGAAGGAGCACGACAATTTATTGTGGGAATTAGTCTGGCTGTTCATTAGTGCATGTGGAGAATAAACAAATAGCAAGTGACTTAGTATGCCAATAGAACAGTTATCAGGAGAAAATTAAATGTTGCCAATCATTCTGTCAGTTAACAGCTGAACCCTTTTTGTATTAAATTATGGATTCAAAAGAGCTTCAGATGTGTTCACAATGTGGAACTGCTGGCCTTTGCATTGGGAATGCCCATTAAATTTGCCAGTTGGGTGACTGGGAGACCTTCCCTAAGGGGCAGGGATTTGCTGAAAGGTCAAATTAATTGACTTTACATTACAAGTTGTGGTATTACTGTGTCAGTTAAGGCGGAGAACTAGAGGGGTCTAACACCTGTTTGTTTCTTGTTAAATCATTTTGACCCGTCATTAAAAATAATGGACGGGACCAGAGAAAATCTTGCTGTGAATATGTGTCATGTCATAAGGACAGAATAACTACTGCTTTTAATTAAGTCTAGCTTTAGAGCAATCCCCACGTGCATACTTATAACTTGACACTGCAGTAATCAGAATGGCAAATTTAATTGTGAAGTAATGATCCCGAGCATGCCATGCAATAATGAAAACTAATTGTGAGTTATTTAAAAGGATGTGTTGGGTACCTAGAAAACCACAGTCAAGAGCGGTCACTCTTAATTAAGAAAAGCTACCTGGCTTTCAGGTACAATGAAGAAATGTACAACAAATGCAAGGAAATGGAAAACAGCAAATGTAGACCAGAATCCAGTCCTGAAAGGCAGGACTGCAGGTAAATAGAGTAACAAGTGTCTACACAAGTAACAAGATAGATTCTTCATGACAGCAAATGTTGGATGCGATGACGGGGATTAATGGTGCCAGGCAGTTGTTTGTTCCAGGAAGGTCTTCTGCCCATGTTACATAGCATGGCAGCAATCCCTTCTAATCTCACAACGCATGAATTGAGTGCATTTCATGCTTTAGTATTTCATATTTCATGTTGTGGCCCAGTGCCACTGAGCCTGCAGAATGTGTTTGAAGCCCTATTTAAAAGCGCAACAAAAATGGGGAGCATTGGGAACGTGTGGGGTTCTGTTCCAAAGCATCCTTATTTCCTGATGCAGTTTGTAAAACAGCCTTTGTTTCCTAATTGCTTTCAGCGACAGAGTTATTTTTGTGCAGATCCAGGTGGTCCCCTGCCCAGTGCTCTAACCACTGCATTTGGGATGAGCACTGAACGCTTTTTGGACAGCGGTCAGCTTGGAAGCGTAAATCACAAACAGATGTTTGGCCACATGAGCCCCTGCACAAACACACGCACCGCAGCCCCTCTGTTCCAATCCATGCTTTTCATTTTAAAAGGTAACTAACTTAGTACAATGACCATCAGATGTAGAAACCACAGCATTTGCTTAAGTGATCCTTAAAAGCCCGCAGCTTACAGCCGGTGTCTGCCTGTTGGTCACAGACGCAGGCAGAGCTGCAATGAGAGCCATGTGCATCTGTCCCACTGCTCGCAGGGACCGCGGGGCTTCCATTGCCAGGGATGCTGCTCCACATGTCATCTCAGAGATTGTTTTTTTTATTGCTCTAACAGTAGAAATAATGATACGTTGTAAACGGGGATGGAAAGGGTTCCGGTGCTGGCCAAACCACCAAGGATTTAGACCAGCTGAATGGCTGCAGAGAGGTTACGGCCAAGCTCTGCCATCTGACACTGTGCCAGGGTGCCTCAATTCTCTTTGCTTCAGAATCTGAAAAACTGGGCTAATGATCCCAGCCTTGGAAGGCAGACCTGTGGGTGTAAAATGGCTGAAGAGTGTAATTAGCTTGGGTGTGGAATTCTGTGTCACTGGAACCCTTGAATTCAACAATGTTAGTTTACAGAGACAGTGTGAGATGTGTGCTGCTTTGTGCTGCAGCACCTCAGTGTTTGGAGGGGTTCCAAGTGCTTCCCTCCCTTCCATAATTCTGGTATTATTACCACCAACCTGGAAATGCCTGCAAGACTTACTTCTGCTTTGGTGGGTCTCAACAGGTTTTCTGCCTTTAGTCCTTTACCCACAGCTATATCTAGAAAATCCAATTGCAGGCTCATATTAGTGTCTGGAGTTTCCTGGAAAGGAAAAGCCATGCAAGCCCTCACATGACTGGCTGTTGGCTGCCTAAGCCTGGGTTGGTCTGTCTGCAGCAGCAACAAACTCTGTGGGGAGCTGTGGTGCCAACCTGCTGCGCCACCTGCAGAGCGCCTGGCTGCAGTGTGACCGCTGGGTTCATAGGCCTATAAGCTGGTTTACTTTTCATTCTGTGCCTGTTTGTATATATGCAAGCATAGGAAATACAAAAATGCTTTGTTTGCATTACAAAAGTTGTTGATGTAAATATTTTAAGGATTGTGAGGAGAAGGTATACGTATAGGAAGACAGAAGTTGCACAGGCAGCAGAATAGTTTACATGCTCTGTGTACAACAGCGGTTGCACTGAGACGCTGCATAGGATGCAACAAGAGCTGCATGTGGGCCCTGCTTACACCTCCAACAGACTGTCTCGGGGTGTTCATATCTTTTCAATCTGTGATATGCTGTAAATGTCAATCTTGGAACATAGCTAAACTATTAGCTTTAAAAACTGCCTTGTAGACTGAATGTTGCAGACTTCCACTTGGCTGAATCCTCAAATTCTCATTTCTTATATGCAGGAATAGTTCTTTTTAATGCGGCATTGGTTTAATTCACAATTTCGTGTTTTACTTCTGCAGCTAAAAGTTATACCGAGCCATTTAATGTGGGTAGTCAGCATCCCCTCCTTTAGCGTGGTTATCAAGGGAGCATGGAATCACAGCAGTGCTGTGCTAAAACGGGGCTCACGGTGCAGCACAGTTCCTCTCTTCTGACCTGGTGCAGAACCACTACGGTGGAGAAAACAGGTTCCCGGGTTTAGTAACTTCTCATGCCTGTTTTGTATTCTAGGCAGCTTCTGCTGATAAATCCCACAGTAATGTGCCAACAGTAATATATGCACACAGGACATTGTCAATAGCATGGATTTCCTCAGGATGCCACTGCAGGCAGCATTTAAGTATATTTATTACTCTTTCTTTTACAGGCAGGAGGAAACACAGGAGTCAGTCTGTCCAGGCACACGCTGCTTTAAACCAAAGGCCCCCTGTTTCAAGCCACTCCGGACCAATTGCAGAAAGCCGCCAGCCGTTCATGCAGACATCTACATCTGCCCACGAGATCGCCCAAAGGCTCTCAAGCAGCCAGCTGTCATTCCACAACTCAGCCACGTCTGTGTTTTCTCAGTCCCCTGCTGTTCCCGCTGCTGGCCAGCTGACTGTTCAGGACCGAGCTGCTGCGATGCTCAGGTCCAGTCTGGCCTCATCCACCAGCTCCACTCTCAGCCTGTTGTTTGGCAAGAGAAGTTTTTCAAGTGCTTTGGTGATCTCTGGGCTCTCAGCTGCAGATGGAGGTAACACCAGTGACACCCAGTCGTCCAGCAGCATGAACATCGCCATGGGCCCATCTGCTAGAGCAGCAAGTCAGGCAGCTCGGGTAAGGCGGAAGCCCAAACTGCAGTACTGACCATGAGCAGCTTTGCTGTTCATCTGTCAGGTCCCTGTACTGTCCTCACCACCATTTGGTTTCTTCTTTCTCACATCCAAAAAATAGTCTTTCTTGATTTTGGTATTTAAATTTCACAGTCTCAGTTTCATTGCAATGCATTTGTGTGTACGTAAGTGATAAATTCATTAGTAAGGGTAAGCTGGCTGTTAAGAACATACCTTACAATCCATAGTGGGGCAAAGTGCCTCTTTTCATGGAGACTGGAGACTCAGTTCTGTTCTATGCAGAACAGGTGATAAGTACCACCATGAGCAGACTAAGTAGCTCCTTTCCTGCTTGCTTACCCGGGACTGCATTATTTGTATGAAAAGGAATGGCTCCCACTGAACACTGCACTTCTTCTGTTACCCATTTTGACCTGAAATTAAATCCAGGACCTTTGGACCTTGTTTCTGAAAGGGTTAGGCAGAAAAAGTCAGTAGGAAGTATTTCCCAAAGGAAACTAAAAAGCCTTTAAAGAAACCTGCGTGCTCTGTGAATCAGCATTTTCCTACAGGAAAAACAGAACACACAAATAACTTGCAGCCTCTGTCCCAGTAGGTTTCCAGTTCTGTTCCCCTCAGTTCATCTTCCCTGGAAGATTGAAGTGACAGAGCAGTGTTGCTGTTTCGTTGTCTCTTGAAATGTATTTATTTTACCTCAGCTGCCTTTAAGCCATGTAATATTTGGGTACAGAGGCTCGGTAGGTCAGTGGCATTGCCTCTGTACTCAGCAGAGAGGACAATCCAGCTCATCCTTACAGCTGTCAGGAGGAAATCTTCCCCTGTGAGACTCATCAGTCTCTGTCAATTGATAGCCTTGAATGATACACCTCAAGCATTACATTTAGATGAGGTGAGTTCTGGCCACAAAGTAACTGCTTTGATTGGAAGTACTAAGGAGGTATCTTACTTATGCCTTAATACAGTACAGTTCTGGAAAGCTCTCATATCGATGGAGTTCTTACAGTGAGGTGATGGTGTGCATAACATTTGCAGGCTGGTAATTGCATTCCAGTTCTGCGGCAGAAGTTTCTTTGTGAGTTGGATTTAAGATCTGGTATATTATGCAAGCCCCAGACTAACCCGACTTCACTTCTTATAAGCTGGCCCTGCTTGAAGCAGGGGTTTGGACGGAATGACCTCCAGAAGTCCTTTTCAATCCAAAGTACTTTACAGCTCTCTATGCTTGTACATCTGCAGTACTAAACCTCCGGCTCCTCTGCTTTTCTTTCCTAATATATGCATTACAAGTACCTGTTCACTCCTCAGCAGTCCCTTGTGAATTATGCATGTTAAGAATCCCATGCAGTCTCACAGAATTATATTCCTAAACCAGTTCTTAACTTTTTCACCCATCACTTCAAAAAACAGCCGAAGTGTTAATTACATTCTATTTCCTGATCTCACCGAGTCCTCTTTTCCTCTGCAGCAGCTCACCGAGACCTGCGATGCCACTGATGCGACAGAATCTAAACCGCGTCGAGAGCAGGGGCTGTCCCACGCCATACTCATGAGTCAGACCCTGGAGTGCCGAAGGGCCAGCCAGGAAGACATGGCCCTGGAAGACACGGCCTCTCAGCAAAGCCTGTCTGAGGAGCAGTAAGGGTTACTGGTAGTGCAAGGGCCACATGTTTGTCAAAATTCAAGACAGAGTTAAGTCAGGGAGCTGCAGGTGGGTTTATGTTCTTTCAGATTTAACACACAACCTCCAAACATTTGTTTTTCTGACTTTTAAGCAGGAATATGGCAGGGCGCGGGTTCTTCAGCTGAAGGACTTCGGCGTGGGTAGGGTTAGAAGATACTCTAAAAATCATGGTGCCACTTCATCTCAGGTTCTTGTAAATCCTACTACAAGGAACGCAACCTGTGTGACATTTGTTCCGCTGCAGAGGCGCTGACCCACGAATGGTGACAACAGAAAGTATAAATGGTGGCAAATGAGTGAACGCAATAGGAGATACTAACACAACTTAGTGAAAAGCACACAAGACATCTTTCCTGCCATAGCTAGACAGCTGATTGCATGCAAACTAATTGGCATTTGATATATAACATATAATAAAAGACAGCTTTGAAGAGAAGCAGTGAACATGTACAAGAACAGTGCTACACGTGCTGGAACATTAGAGAGAAATCCGATTTGACTCTTCTTCCCCAACAGCAAATCTCTTTATTTTCATCCAACACGTTATGCAGGTGGTAATTATGAATAGCAACATAGCATCACCCAGACCGATATACTGCATGCAGCTATACTGAAACATTGTGTGAACGAACCTTGCTAAACACATTAACAAAAGTCAAGCGCAAAGAAGAAAGTAGCCAGTGCATGGAAAGCCTTCACAAAGCATATGGTGCACCTTATTTGCAAAGAAAGCAGCTCTCTATTAACAGCTGCTCTTAAGTATCTCATGCTCCTGTTCAGTTTACAACAGTGTTTCTCAGACTGTAGGCAACCAGCCCTACTGGGAGATGCACAAAGGCCCAGGAGGGTTCTCCCCAAGGACAGCAGAGTGCAAAGCAGGCTGTAGTTACTGTCTGTGGTTGTACTGGTCCAGGAACAGCTCAATGCCTTTAATTGCTGGCCACAGCTCAGTGTCCATAACCATGCGTAGCCGGTAATTCCACACAACTCCAATTCTCTCCCCCAGAGAAACTGAGCTGCTGCCGGTTTAACAGTTACATGAAGACAGATGAAGCAAAGAGAGAGAGAGATGGTGCTCTCACAGAGTTTGAGAAACACTGATTTACAGGAATGCATGACTGTATTTGAAGCCAAAAGGCTGCAAGAAATCCTTAATGTAATATAGGGCATAAACACACGCGCGTTTGGTTGGTTTTGTTTTTTTTTTTAATTAAAAAATTTGCAGCTATGTATGTTTTGCTGTCCCTCTTCACTGAAACCACCACAGACTGCTCCTAGTTCTCCTCATGACAGGCACTGGCTCTATTTCTTGCTTTAAGGGCTTTGCAATCTGCTGGGATAAACCACCACCACTGTCTTTCTAAACTGTTATGTGCAACAGTGGGGCAAACAGCTGCAGAAAGCACTCAGCTTTCCCAGGTCAGCCTCAGCCAGGCCTATGATTGCCAAATTTTAAACTACAACTTGAATTAACTTTTATCAAAAGCAACTCTATTGGTCTCAACCAAGCACAATGATTCTGTGCATCCACCTCAAGCAAACTAAACCACACTGAGAATCAGCTGCGCAAACTCTTATTATGGCTGTATTCCATTGACACCAATGGTGACACCTTCTACCAGCACCACTTCTTCAGGAGACTCACCCATCTCCATGGCCTCTCTGCCCTTTAAGAAACGCAGCCACCTCACAGTTCCTGACTGAGGTCAATCCACCAGCGCCTGGAGGACACAAGGTGCTACAAGGCTCAGGTTCCTGCTGCATGGGGTGGCTGCCAGAACAGGCAACTCCTAACTTCTGTATTCAGGCACCGCACAAAAACAGGACTGAATTACTTGTAGTATCCTAATACAGGTTATTAACCGAGTATCCTAATACAACAGCATGTGATGGAAGATACATTTAAGGTATCTTTCTTTCCTTGGGAGAAATCTCTCTGTCCACAAGAGCAGTCAGTACATGCAGTTCTTTCATAGAGGCAGCAGCAGGGATGACGAGATGAAGCCCCCACCTGCTGCTCAGCTCATCCCCAGATAATAGCACTGCTGCTGGAGAGAAACATGGCATGATTTAATTCATGCTGCCTTGATGAGGCCCTCAATACAAGAGAGCAGGGAGGAGCACATCCAGCAAGTACAACAAGCTCCAAGCAGCAGGTTCATGAGTGTATGGTGAAACAAGCACAAGTACAGCACTTCAGCCCTTACATTAAATATGGGACGTTCACCACCTGCCCTCAGTTTGATTCCCAAAACTCCCTTTCCACTGGTAGTCTCTTGTTCACATCACATAGTGAACACTGAGTGATAAACTCCTAAGAGTGAAGCACACCCAGAAGATGTTAGCAGCATTTTACCGAAGCCAACAGCAGGCTGCAGAACTGCTCACAGCCACCAGACATGCCAGCAAGCCGCCAGCCTGGCCTTCCTACCACAGCAAGCAAGAAGCAAACAGCAATGGGCACTATTCACAAAAGTAAGTTCATCCCAAAACACAAATGCCACAGGTCCCACTATTTTGAGGTGTTTTCAGAAGCTTTTATATGTATACATACACACATACACAAGTAAGGAACTCACAGAATCACAGAATTGTAGGGGTTGGAAGGGACCTCTAGAGATCATCGAGTCCAACCCCCCTGCCAAAGCAGGCTCCCTACACCACGTCACACAGGTAGGCGTCCAGGCAGGTCTTAAATATCTCCAGAGAAGGAGACTCCACCACCTCCCTGGGCAGCCTGTTCCAGTGCTCCGTCACCCTCACTGTAAAGAAGTTCTTGTGCACATTAGTGCGGAACTTCCTATGCTGTAGTTAAACTCGAGCTGCCACTGAAGAGACTTGCCTCATTTCTGCACATACAAAATGTTGACCTTCATGGCATTTAAGACAAACATTAGCAAAAGCACTTCCCTACCACTGGGATTCTGTATCCCTTGCTAAGACAGACAGGTAATCTCAATCTGAAATGCTGAAGTTCTTGGAGTTTCTGCAATGCTACTTGCATTTTTAAAGAGCTATTTAGTAGCATTTGGTTCCAACCCAAGTGACTGTATTCTCTTGCTGGGGAATTTAAGTTAGAGATTAGCTGAATTCTACGCAGCTCATAGAAGATTAGAATTATCAGTCAAATTCTCCAGCACATAATAAGCATCATCTCATCATCTTTTGTTTTGTTTTTTAAACTACCCAATTATTGCCATTTTTAGACTGCTCCCCGCGTTTGGAGCTGGTACTTACAGCATTTCACCACTGCTCGTACAACCTGAAATCTGCAAGACAGACATATGACTTATAATTAACTTTGCAGTAGGTCCGGTGTTAAAGATTCACCTCTCATTTAGCCTTTTCAGAGTATTACAAATCAAAAATGGTCTAATGCATGATAAATAATACAGGCCCTTTTTATTCCACGCTGCGTGCTATTTATGTTGAATTACAAGCCCCCCTTGCCAAAAACGTCCTCAATTCTCAGGCTTTGAGAAAATAATTGGTACCTCACAGTCCCCTCTTTTTTGCACCAATTAAAACCTGCAGGTGCGCTAATGTTGTCATCTGGATTCTTGCTGTTACATCAGAGGTTATTTGCACCAAATGTGTGCTATTAGTAAAATCAGCCCATCAGGGGAACGGCGAATGCTCTGTTTGTTGTTACAGTTCTCTCTGGGCTTTCCAAATATTGTACTAGCGTAAGACCAGAGAATACATTTTTTACCTCTAAAGTAAACACAGGGTGCCATAGAAGTTAACTTCAGTTGCTAATGATGCTTTCTCATTCAGTGCATGTTCGGAACAGGCAAACCATTTCTTAAGGAGTGTCTCAAAACACAAAAGCCAGAAATGACCGTTGAAACCATTCAGGATCTCCTGCTGAACACAGATCACAGAATTTCTCTTTATTTCTCTTAAGAGCACCGCGTAGCTCTTAACAGATTTAAAGAACAGCAACAGCAATAAAACTCACCAATGTAGAGCCAGGCAGCAGAAAGGAAGAGCCACAAACGTCAGTGGCAAAAAGTACCCTCTGCTTGAAAAGGCTGATGTTTCCATCACAGCAGAGAAGGAAGAATTCACCTCCATTTTGGGTAAGTCACTGCAGTGACCAACTCCCTTCACAACACAAGGTCCCATCAGCACACTGCTCAAAACTTAGTGGAGCTGAAGATTCTTTTTGTCCACTCTAACTATGGACTGCAGTGAGCAGGGCAATCTACCTACTCTTATGAGGAACACACATCAGAAGGTGATGCAGCTCCTAACACTGGTGTTTGGAAACCTGAACTCCGCTGTCATCACTCCTGAAGAAATTCCCCTTCCCAGCCTACACTTAAGTATCAAATATCTCCATTTTGGATTTAAAAGTCAGACCTTCTTTAACACTTCTGAGAATGTTGGTACCTATTTAATCATTGAAAGAAATATTATTCTTCAGCATCTTTTATAGCTTAACTTATCCCACTGAAATTCAGATTATGGCTTCCATGTAAATCTCCTTTCTGAAGTTCTTATTCCCTTCAAGTATCTCCCATTTCAAATACATTGGCACGTGAAAAGTCACAGTTGCCAGTATCCTCTCCTTGCTCAGCAAATCAAAGCAAGGGAACCCCCACCTCACCTCAGTTTCACTAAGGGGAGTGAACCTGCAGTGCATCCACAGCCTCAGTAGAAGGCACACTCTTAACACTATCACTCCTATGCACGTAAAGGTGCAGACGCAAACTCCCACTAAAAGTTTGTGCACATCTAAAACAAAGCCTAACGAGGGCATATGGATGACTGCAAAAATCCATGCAACTCAAGATCACAGAATGAGATGGGCGATCCAGAAGCCAATACAACACTTTGTAGCAGAAGGTGACCAAGCAAGAATGGTTAGCCACAAAAGTGCCCAGCAATAGCACAATAGCTGTCCACAGCAAAATCCCACTGAGTTGTGCTAGCATGAGAAACAGCACAAAGGGGAGAGAAAAGAGCACAAAAGGAACCTTTCAGTGCCAGACATCAGCAGTATCAGTACTACTCGCACAGCTGGGACATGAAAAGCACTGAAGGCACTTTATCACACAAGACAACTTTCATTTCCTTTGGCTCCACTTAGGGCAAGGATGTGCACCACTGTTCTCACTTAGGAAAAGGAATCCCTGGTTTTTAAAGTCTAGAGAAGCAATGGGGAATGGAGCCAGTGCACAAGGTAAAAGCTGCATGTGCAGCACTTTATCAGTTCTCAACAGCATAAAATCATGTCAGGGCTGATGTAGAAAGGACACTGGCAAAGTGGTTGAGCTTCAGGTTCCTGCAGGTAATATAGGGCAGTTGCCTCTGCTCTTACTGCCAACCTTGACAGGATACGATGGTTTAATTCAGTGAGTGTCCTCCAGCTGGACGCAGAAAAGCTGCTACATTACAAGCACACTGAGTGCCCTCTAGAAAAAGGACAGAACAAGCACCTTGCATGCTTATTGTCACACCAGGGCAAGCTCACTGGAGGCACAGCACTGCTATCAGACTCCAACGCTTCAGATGGGATCTTTCACATTTAAAACACAGAAGCCAGCAGCCATCACTACCAAAGGCAATGAATGGTAAATGCTGGGGCAGGAGCTAGTCATCTTTCTTTCACAACAGTTCCATTTCTTGTTGCAAGTCCTGTACAGGCACAATTTGGAGCCCTTCATCCTTCTTGTCTGACAACAGACGGATGCCTGTACTAACGAGGGGATTACAAATACCTTGAGGACACAGCCTCTTACTGTGAAAAGCAGGCCAGAGTCGTATTAGACTAAATAATATTCCTAACAGAGGGGATCTCTGAATTCTCTTTACCCCAGACCTGAAAGCCGTACTGTTACCCAAATGAATGTGGCCAGAACAGGGCTGTTGTGTCCTTTAACCCTCCTGCCATTTAAGGAGG
Source organism: Coturnix japonica (assembly GCF_054131305.1). Classification (NCBI taxonomy): domain Eukaryota; kingdom Metazoa; phylum Chordata; class Aves; order Galliformes; family Phasianidae; genus Coturnix; species Coturnix japonica. The sequence continues at coordinate 37,952,286 of NC_140665.1, forward strand.
GACAATGTCAGTACCAGACTGTTATCTAAACACAGGAAAGAGAAAAGACACTCCCTGCAAGCTCCCAGCTGTTTCTAGGGCACCTGTAAAAAAAAAAATAAACATATTGTCCCATCCACCCACATTGAACTACTGGTGTCAGTTCACACAGAAATAAGTAACAAGAATGATGCTTGAAAATGCCTTTAGTTTGCTCACTTTAACAGTTGTTGAACAGAAAAGTTAAGAAGCAACTGAAGCCTTAACTTACAGCCAACGATGACTATAAATCATACAGTGAACAAGTGCACACCTGGGAGGGAATTCTGTTTTAACAACATGCAAAATTGATTAAGTGGCAGCACTTTCCCTGAATACATTTGCAAACCTCAGAGGAATAAGAAAAATAAATACATTGTCTAACAGTCTCATACACTCCTTATATCATCACTAACCATTAAGTGTGTACAGAACTGAGTAAGGAAAAAAATTAGATAAGCAAAAAAAAAAAAAGTAAATACAAAGGCTTGAAAACCCCCATATAGACACATGCCTATTAAGTCGGCATTAATTAATACATGCCATATTAAGTCAATCCTGACCTTATAAACTCTGCATGGAAAACATATGTCAAGACTTGACTCAGTCCTGTGAAGCTAAAAGGGTTGTATGTTCTGTCACACCAAGGCCACAAGTTCTGGTTCTTCAATGCACGTTACTAGGTGGGAATTATAGACCGTGAATTATCTTCCAGATAGAAATGTCCTCAACACTCTGAAAGACAAAGATCTCCAAGATATCTGGCAGCTAATTGTTTTTACAGGGTGTAACAGGATCAGAGTCCCACCATCTCCCTTTCTCAAATACCCAGGCTGGAATTTCACATTAACTACGTGTCTGTAGAATTTTTAAACGGATCAGCTTGTGAACAGAATAAACAAGAATCTTTCTATCTTAATTCTCAAACTATAGAGTAATACCAGCTTTACCCTGCTTACCCTGGATGCTCTAGTGACCCTTCAGGGGTTAACGTACAAAGGACAGACTAGAACATCCACAAGTGTAATGTTTTATATAGACAAAAGCTTTGGTGTTTACAAGCAAAAAACGGTCTTCATCGTCTGCATGACTCCACAGCTGCCAAGACGTCCTGCAAGATGTTGTTCCTGTTTTCCTTACTCACCTAGAAAAAGAGAAATTAGAACAGATGTAATTGGATGAATAACCCCTATATCATGGTTTACTTCAAAAAACAAAGCAGGAATTCAAATGCATTTCATTCTTGGTGGGCTGAGCATCAAACACTTGCCTTCTTGTGCTACCAACAACACCTGACACTAACTAAACCCACCAAACTGCACATGATTTAATTACTCGTGGATACCATGGCTTGAATAACTAACAAGAATTGCTCAAAGAACCACTGAGTACTTTTACCATTACCAGAAAACCCTTTCAAATACCAAACCTATTTTTTTCTACAATAAAGTGGAGGTCTTACATCTTCAGTACTTGAAAAGACTGTATTTCTATGGATGATAGGCCAAGTAAAAAGCATCATCAATGAAAAAATTAGAACTGGCTTAACAACAGCACAACTGTGCAGCAAAAAGCCTTAGCGCTGCAGGACAGAAATGCCTTGAAAGAGAAATAAGACTAACTTAAAAAGCTGGGGAACTTTTATTGTGCACTGAGGTATGTCCTTTGTTTACCAGTCCCTGGAAATGTTGGACTTTAACACCAGCCCATGTGAAAATTCATACAGTCCAACATCCTTCCTTCTGCTGGGTCTGCCTGTGTTGCAGCATCTGCAGACTACCATAAACTGCCAAGGCAAAGTTACCACTTGCTGGCCAGCTCAGCCCCTGGGTACAGCAGTGACAGCACAGAACTGTGGGGCTGGGGGTTGCAGATTTCCCCTTCTTGAAAGCTTTGCCCTGATACAGTCACCTGCATTATGTACGTGTCCACGGCATTACTAACTCAACCAGCACTTGGGGAGAGGGCTGGAGTGGTGAATTGCTATTTGTCACAGACATCCTATCCAAGTGTTGGAAAACAACATTGTAAACCTTGAGACAGTGGTCTCACCTTTGACACTTGAATTCAAGAGAGCAAATCAACGTGAGACTGAAGAAAAAGTGACTTAAAAAGAAAACAAAGAGGAAAGGGCAGGAAGATCTCCCTGAAAGTGTTGCTGTTTTTATTGAGCATCATTCCAAGACTATTATTAGATAAAAAGAAAGCCCACAATAGCAAAGAGCAAGACAATAAAGAATGGAATTGCTCTTCAGTAAGACTATTGAGGTACCCTGAGGTAAACAAGGCACAGAGCATAGATGAGCCAAGCTCTAAATCTCACAGCAAGTGTCCTGACATCCTGACTTTCAAAGGACCTTCTGAACATTTAATAGCTCTTCCCACTGTCTCAGAGCCAACGAAAACAATACTCCATTTTATCTGTCCTCTTCCATACCTACATGCCAGAACTCCAGCGAGAGCATCAGAGAGAAAGTGCCAAGTGCTGGGAAACTCTCACAGCCATTTTGCAAAGGCTGCTTGATAGATATCAGCCTCTTCTTAAGGCCTGGAGACATTCTGCACAGGCAGCTTTCCCAGGCAGAACAAATCTCCCAGTATCTGTACTGAAGGTACAAAGAGATGGGAAGATTTTTATGGTGTAAAGGCAACTGTAGGTGCTGCTTTTTACTAAGCACTTAGATAATTTTGAACAAATGATCACTGGATAGTGATAGGACAAGGGGAATGGTTTGAAACTGAGACACGGGAGGCTTAGGTGAGATATTAGGAGGAAGTTTTTCACACAGAGGGTGGTGATGCACTGGCACAGGTGGCCCACGGAGGCTGTGGCTGCCCCATCCCTGGAGACATTCAAGGCCAGGCTGGATGTGGCTCTGGGCAGCCTGGTCTGGTGGTTGGTGACCCTGCACATAGCAGGGGGGTTGAAACTGGATAATCATTGTGGTCCTTTTCAACCCAGGCCATTCTATGATCACCTAAACTCCAAGGATGCAAGAGCAGAGGACAGAAGCTTCCTTTCCCTAACCATACAGGTACCATCGACTGGAACCTCTTCTTATCCATTTAACTAATAGTTTTCTTAAAAGGCAGAAACAACCAGACTTCACTGTGGGGTTTCACAGATGCAAAATGAAAAGAAAGGAAAATTGGAGAAAATGAAGGCATGCCAGCTGCTAAGGGTAAAGCAATCCTAGTTATGACACCACGTCTGCAAAATAACACAGATCCAGGCACTGCTAAAAGAGCCTCTTTACTTTCAGTGGAAAGTTGAGTTCTCAGCAAAATGGAACTGGGCAACAATGGAAAAAAATGTGTTAAATATCAGAGCTCCTATCGTTAAGAGCTCTAAACGTAATAAATTAAACATTTGGATCCAAATCCCACCTACTTTTAGGGCATCTGGGCCCGTTTACAGCTACTGAATATGCTTCCAAGACAGAATGGACTGTAAAACCCACAAGAGCTGTGTCTGTGCCCTTAGCATCAAACATCAGAACCATCCTTGTGACAATAAAAGAAGGATCAGAAAACTCTGCTGAGTTACTTGAATGCAGCCTAACTCCCTGTTAAGTGACAAAGCAGACAGAACTTTTTTGGAAGGTGAACACATACATCTGCGCTCTTCTGGGCATCATAAAAGCCAGCAAGAAAAAGCAAACCACAAGCTACTGGGGAGCTCCAAGTTCTCTGCACGCCACAGCCCTTCAAGAAAGTAGCTGGTGATTCAGTGTTTACTCCAGCCAGTAACACACTGAGCGTCCAGCAGCAGGTTCTGTTCCTGCTCATGCACTCATTTTAATCAGCTGGGGAAGAGCATGCAGTGTGTCACTGGAGTGAGACAGATGCTCTCCTGTGCAAGTCTTCAGCATAGCGGATCACTTGTCACCTGGGCACTCTTGCAGCCTGTTGCACATTTCACACCGTTGCTTTTAGCTAAACAATCCAACAGAGAAATCCGCATTTACAAAGAAACCCACACATTGTAATCTCAGTAGCATAAAAAGGATAGATTTTTTTCAGGTAGAGAAAACATTGCTCTATTGAAATGCACAGGCCATAACATTTAAAAACATGATGTAATGCCATGACACACGTAGTAACCTTGGGTTGAATGGCAGCAGCCTCTAGAACATCACCGGATTGACAGAGGCAGTGGAAGGCTTGAACTGTCCTTGAAAAGCCAAATACTGTTCTCTAGAACCATTTCTGAGAGAAGGAAACACACACTGCCTTGCCATGACTGCAGTAAGTGACTACTTTCTCCATCCCCTCTCCCTCACAAAGCAATTGTGCATACATGTAATGCTTACCCTGGAGCACCTCCCCTATGAGGACAGGCTGAGGGAGTTGGGCTTGTTCAGCCTAGAGAAGAGAAAGTTGCGGGGTGACCTCATTGCAGCCTTTCAGTACCTGAAGGGAACTTACACCCAGGAGGTTGTGGATGCCCCGTCCTTGGAGGTGTTCAAGAACAGGTTGGACGGGGCCCTGGGCAACCTGATCTAGTAAATGTGTATGTTTGGTGGCCCTGCCAGGCAGGGAGGTTGGAACTACATGATCCTTGAGGTCCCTTCCAACCTGGGTCATTCTGTATTCTGTGTGGAATTCACATTCACACACATCCCTGTTCAGCAGCTCAACAAGCAACACACACTGGCTACTCAGTGGGAAATGCGGGTTTTGATCTCTAAGGGGAAAAGTAAGAGTTGAATGTTTATGAGGGGACAGGAATCTTTTCTTGTTTTTGTTGCTAGGGCTGCTTCAGCACTTTAAAAGGCTTTTAATTTGAAAAACAGAAAGATGATGTGGCTCTGGGCAGCCTGGTCTGGAGGTTGAAACTAGATGATCACCTTTTCAACCCAGGCCATACCATGATTCTATGATGAGACCACCAAGCAAAAGAAAGCTGTGTGTTTCCAAGCACTGCAGTTCTGTTCTTACTCTGAAGAGGAGAAAAGAAGATGGAGGCTCTGCTTTCTCTGCAGTAATTAAGATCACTCAGTATAAAGTGGTAAAAATTGTTTCCCTCCTCATTCACTTGGATTACAAGAAATACTATTGCCACTGTGCTCTGCTTCCACTCAAGAGCAGGCTGCAGAACCATACTGCTTGACAGCCTATTGCCCCTGCTAGTAAGCCAGAACCTGCAAATCTCAGTTACTATATTTGTAATTTACGGGTACTGTGCAGTTCAGTTTCAGATTTATCTGTACAGCTTTATCCTTTACTAGAAACAGTAACACTGAGCAGGAAAAACAACAAAGCAGAGAGGGCTGCATTTAGCTGGTGTTTGTAAAGTATCCAGGGCACTTACAGATGCTAAGGAAACCTCACACATATCCCTTTGAACAGGCAGTTCTATTGTGCAAAATTTGGGAGAATTTCTCTGTAACCGATCAGAAAATCGTTTTGAGGCCCCAGTGTCCATAATGTGATGTCTGTAAAACAACATGATGGATTCCAAAGTTGTTTCACTGACTCCAGAGAAAGCACACTCCATTTACAAGTGTCTTTCTTCCACTAATTATTTCTGCAAACTCCACTGCTGCTTCTTTTCCATCCCCCCCCCCTCCTCGAATCTGATTTACTGGTAATATTTCTGCAAGCCGGTCTGCTAAAAATAAAAAGAAATCTGACTGTACTTTAGAAGATTTAACTCTTAGGAATAATGAATACTTCAGTGGCAATAATAGTACAGTAAGAAAACTTAACGACAACGACATCATTACTTCTACAGGCTCTTAAAAGCAAAGCCAGCCGTGTGAAGCTGCAACTGTTGTTGTTTTTTAATAAGGTGAACACCTGCCCATTAAGAACCAAACGGAAACTAAAAGGCTCATTTCATACAAGCTCTCTACCGCTAACAATTGGTAGCAACAATCAGGTTTTTAAACAGAGCCAGATACAAACCCGTAACCCAGAACAGATGGCTCTTAAAGGGTATTTAATATTACTCACAGTGAACACTTCGACATCTTTCCTGCTTCTTATTTCTTCAACAAGATCCAGTGGCTTTCCCTTCGGTATTGGAATAGTTCCAAGTATCACAGTCCCAGAACCAGCCAGCATTTGACGAACAGCTTGAATAAAAGCCTGGCTGAAGAGTTCCATTTTACCAATCTCATCTATGATGCAAATCTTTTTCTCTGCATCGCTGCCCTGGTTTACCTGTGGAAAAGCACATCAGGAGATAGTAAACATCACAGAACTCAGAACAAGCAGCAGAAATAACTGCCATGCTAATAAAAACCACCTCCAAAATAAATCTGTCGTTCTATTGGGGATAACTAAACAGTCAAAGCTGCTGCTGGTGGTAACTGACCGACTTCAAATCTGTCATTTATGTTTCAGCAAAGACTGGTGGAAAGGTAAGAATCCACGTATGGCATAGACACCAGCTATGATGGTAGGAAGCATGCAGAATATCATGCTTTCCTTCAGAGCAGAATTCTCCAGCTGCTTGACAATAAAGAACTGCTCTCATTAAATCTGAGGGAACCAAACATTTCAAAACACCGAATTCTGCATTTAGAATAAATCAATATTGACACAATGTAATTACTAAGGACGACTTGCATTACATCCAATGTTGGAAGCTTGTAGCTACAGAATGCCTTTCAAAAACTATCTTAAATTTAGAAGATAGTTCCTCACTATTTTGGCCATAAAAATAAAATTGCATCAGATGTTTACAGCCTTAATCTCAGTTTATGAACTTTAATTACGATTCCAGATTTTATGAAGGTTATTTTTCCATTATCAGCTCATACAGGAGCACTTTTGTCTGTGTCAGCTGAGCCCTCAGTGCTGCAAACTGAGGCACACAGAGGAGTGAATGGACTCTGGCAGGACTCAGGGTCTTCACCTCTGGTTCCACTATTTGTTACATCATGATAAAACTTTGACAGATCAAAGCAGTTTGTCTACAGCAAAACAGGAAGGTGGGAGTCAAACTGTAAACAAAAATGTGCTGATCTCTCCAGAAGCAAGAACACTGTTCTCCTTCACCCTAAGCCTCCTGCTTCTGTTTGATCTACCGCTTTGGCACAATCTCTTGCTACAAAATTGACTTGACCATCAGCTTTGAGATCAGAACCTGCCATCACAGCAAGCAACGCAGAGGCACATAGTGATAGCACCTCTAGAACTGAAAACAAACAAACACCAAATGAAAACCAAAATGAAACATTCCTTGACAAAAACAAGAAATGGATCCTCGGTCTTGCTTTCACTCCTCACACCCCTTTGGTTTTGGTTTTTGTTGCTCTAAGTTCATTAATTCCCTTCTTCATTGGCCCCCTGAGCTTTGGCAGCATAGAAACATCACAATGTGATTTTCAGCAGCACTGTTCAGCAGCTACTGCACACAGTTTACGACACGCTATTGCTAAAGTCAGATCTGTTCTTGTTTAATTTTGAAGGGTGGGAAAGGTTGGGGTAAGAGAGGAAGGAGAAGGAAAAAGGGGGATGATCATAATATTGCTTGCACTGCTGACCAGAGAAGGACAAGAAAAAGACTGAGTGTTGTCACAGAGCACTGCCTGTGCAGTTGGCTAAATGTGAAATTAGCAGATTGCTGTAGCATTTAAAACCAAGCTGTGCTTACACAGCGGTAATAAAAATTACTGGATTTAAGACATGAAAAATGTTTCTACTGAAGGAATGGAATTAGAGCAAAAAGAGGGAGAAAAAAGGGATGTGAAGAGGAACAGTGACAAAATCCTTTCTTGTGTTTCTTTCATGCAGTAAGCAACCTGGACGCTTTGTGCAAGGTGGTGGCATAGCAAGTAACTTCCTACTGGCTGTCTCTCAACCCAAGGCCTGGCCACGGACAATGTCACATAAAGGAGGAGAGGCAAAACAAGCTCACACCTCACAACAGGCACGAGAGAAAAAGCCAGCTCAAGAATCATTGAAATTCAAGACTGGAACCTTCATTAACATCAATATTGAGTGCTGTAGAAGAGCCTTCCGATAACAATCATTATCATAAAGCATTTCTTCCAGCAACTTTAGTATAATACTCACATTTCTCAGCACAGGCAGAACCAAGTGCTCAAATGAAACAACGTCTACAACGTATTGTCCAACACGGCATTCACGTCTTGAAGTAGAAGAATCAGAACTGAATGTGAAAGACATACACAAATCCTTCTAAGTAATAAGTTTAGCAAGAATGTACTGCAGTCATTTCAAGTGGATTTACTAGAATAGTTACTCCACTAAGTCAATTTGCTCTTAATTCTTCCAAGCAGAGAAACCGTGAAAGCAATGCATTATGTAATATTGCAGCTATCATACTTTCAGATAACAAATATACCATAAGCTGCCTACAGTCCTATGTAAGCTTCAATTTGAACACTGTACAGAAGGACAAAGAAAATATAAAAGGTAATAGAGATATTCGCAATGAAATCAAAATATACACCTGCATTTTCTGCAGGCATGGGAGCTACCTTTAAATTAGGCAATGTGATACTAGACAGCATCAAAGCAACAACCTAAAGCTCAGAATAGGTTGCAGAACACTTCAATGGTCTTTGAAAACTACTATTTGCATGTACAGCATCACACTATTCTGGGTAAGCTGCGTTTGTTAGCGGTGTACAAGTTATTTGACCAGCTTAGTTATGTCTGAACATGATGGAAATGTCATACGTGGATCTAGACTAAGTTGTGCAGGAATCATTAATCTAGCCTGGTAAATTAGGTGAATGCTCTGCACTTCTGAAGCCCTATTCTTAGTGGGCCTCCGAGGCTCACTTTTTCTTTAAATTCACATGTAGGATTTGCAGGCCAGTCAGTGGCTCTTTAATACAACATTACATGCTGTTCATCTTTAATTTTCAGATTCTGCACTCACAGATCAGCTGGAAGAAAGAAATAATCTTTCCTCCTGTCTACAGACGCTATGCACTGTATCCCAAAGAGACCTGGATTCAGGAGAAAAGCTCTATCTGGTGCAAAATATGAAGTAAAACAGTTTTCTCCAGGTCATTTTCTTTTTTAAACTATGTGATACAGTGACTATACAGATAATGCAGGTATCAGCCAGAAAACGAGAACTGAACAAAGAACATGACATGAAAACTGTATCTGTGCTGGCAGTCACCTTCTGTTAGGGCACTTAACATGCTGACAGACCAGAGAAGCATAAAACAACAAGCTGCTTAAAACAATTTAAACCTCAGTACCTAACTCTAGATAAAGGACCTCGTTTTCCAGATAAAGTGACAACATCAAATCCTCTTCTCCTGCCACCTTCTTTAACTTCCTCTGTGTAAAATCCATCAATGGGAATGTCTGAGGACTTTAGTGCTTGAGTGACTTTCTGGATCAAAGTAGTCTTTCCAATCCCTAGAAACAAAGAGGAAACAAAAAGTACGTGGCATTAATCTTCTGTAGTAAAAGCCTATGTTTAAACATCACAGTAATTACGTGATTTAGGAGGAACATCCACTACAAGCCTGCAAATTGTTTTTTCGGTGGTTTTTGTTTTTTCTTAAAAGGCAGGAAAAGCAAGAACAGACAAGCCTTTTAAAGCCCATCCAGTACTGATGCTATGATCTTTTATTACCCCACATCTACAGTGAAGTCACAACAGAATGGTACAAATACCTCAGGCTATAGGTGAACTTGTTAACTTTGATTGTGCCTGGGCAGGCCACAGAGCTTGCCCCAAGACAAGCAAATGTACAAGAGATCAGCCCACAGTGAGAGCCACACTGTTACATGACTGGTACCTAAGCTAACTACAAGGGTGACTGATGAACCTCCTGGTCCATCACTGCTATTCATTATTTTTCAAGGACGGAAATGAATTTATCCTCTTTTTAGATTAGGTCAAAACTGATTGCTATTGCCAGAGGCGTGACTTCCAGCAAGATGAAGTACATACTACTTCTGTTCCATCCTAGAAATTGGAATTGCTCCATACCCTTGAGTTATCAGCTCCTATATGGCAAAAAAATAGACTCCTAATGCTACAATAATTAAAGCAAACTTACTAGATACAGGGAAAAGTATTTTATCTTATTTTTTTTCCTGTGAGATCAATCAAGCCCCGGAAGAGGTTGCCCAGAGAGGCTATGCAGCTTCATTCTTGGAAGTTTTCAAGACCTGACTAGATAATCCATGAACAACTTGGTCTGGGCTCAGCTGACCCAGCTTTACACCTCCTGAAGTCTCTCCCTGAATGAATTAAACTGGGCTCCTACAATCCATTCTCCCACCCTAATAAAGATCTTCAAGGCCTTTCCCAGCTGATGTCATCTATTTGATGTACTGTGTGCATGCTGGCCATCTTCCAGACACCCTCTGTTCCCACAAAGGAGCTGTTTTACTTTTATAGAAGTAAATCCCTTGACAAAACTAAGCTTAAAAGAGGAGTGTTGCCTCTCAGAATTTAATGTGACCATTTCATTTTTAATCATTATTATAATGAAAATCTGCTTTGGAAAAATAGAGTTATCCTGCAGGAGAAAAAACCCAAACATTAAACTTCTGGACACGAGGAATATCTACTACTGCAGTGTGCATAAAGATGTCAAGAAAAGTCTTTTTAACATGCATATATCAAATTCCTTGCCCAAATTTTAAGCAGATTTAGGAACTTGGGAACAGATTTAGTTACACATTTATCTAATCAAAACGATACATTCAATTTCAGTCAAATGAACACAGGCAACCAGCTCAATATCCTCTGCAGCTGCCAGTTGACTGCCTCCATTCCAGGGGATAGGAAGGACAAATAAAGCCAGTGGAATCTATCTCTACCTGAACCTACCAGGAGCATTTTATTTTAATCCCAGACCACACAAGTACCTGCAAAAGATTCACTCAGAAAAAGAATTAGGCCCATGGCTTTATTAAAACAAACTCTGCCATTGTGCTGACTGCTTTGATTACTAACTCCACAGCTCACACAGCCTTCCTCTCTCCCTTCAGGATTAGCAGCTTTTCAGTACCTAAAGTGGGGAATTATACGCAAGAAAGGGAAAAACTCTATAGCAGGGGCTGCTGCAAAAGGACAAAGGTTTCAAATTGGAAGGGGGAAAATTTAGACTGTATAATAAGGAAGAAGTTTTTTATAGCAAGGGCAGCAAGGTACTGAGACAGGTTACCCAGAGAAGGAGTGGATGCCCTCTCCTTACAGATATCCAAGGTCAGTCTGACTGGGGCTAGAAGCAACTAATCCAGCTGCAGGTGTCCCTGTTCAGTGCAAGGGAGATGAACTAGATAATCTTTTAGGGCCCCTTTGAACTCAGATGAATTCCATAGCCACATCCATCACAAAACACCCCTCCAGCCAAAGCCTGCTATCCAACACCGTTACTCTGTAACTGTACACAGCTTAAGTTGCAAGAGTAAAATCGCTACAATTAAGAAAAGACAACAACAACAACAAAAAGAACAGCATTAAGAAATTATTAAAAACTGAAGCTTGAGTGACGTTATCCAGGCATTTTTCTGCCCAACAGCCAGCAGTGGGGCTGGATCCAGGGACAGCCCACCAGCACCTGGCAGCACACACTACACAGAATTGGGCCGGAACCTAAAACGGGTCCAGCGTGAGGAAGTTAACAACGAGTCAGCAGGCGACTCAAGGGGAGGACAACGGCGACAGCCCCGCACGGTGCCCGCAGGGAGCGGCCAGGCCCAGCTACCGCCGGAGCTGCGGCAGGGGCGGCTTCCTACTCGGCCCGGGGCTTACATGCCCCGCCGGCCGCGCCGGGACAAGTGCTGGGCCCTCGCCCAGCTCCTCGGGCTCCTCTTGCTGCTGGCACCAGGCAGCCTCGTTACCTGGAGGTCCGGTCAGGAAAACGTGCCTGGCCATGGCGGGGAGCAGCAGGCCACGCTCCGCCCTTTACAGCCGGCGCAGCACGGCGCTGCGGGCGGCATGAGCACCGCCCTCGCTCCGCCTCTCTCCCGGCCGCCCCGCACATTACCATGGTCGGGTTGAAGAGCGTAGTGCTGTAGCTTCCCGGGGGTCTGGAGTACCGTGAGGGGTTGGTGTTGCTCTGGATGGGGATGTCTGGCTGCCTTAGTGCATCCCGCAGGATGGGTGTTATTTAAGAGTTGGGGTTAAAGGAACGAGGGGATAAATTCGTTTCCTAAACGATTTCTTTATTTTTTTTTTTTCAGCCAGCCTGACCTACTTAATTTCTGACTAAGTTAGAAGAAGCTTTCCCTCGAGGTTTTTTGGTTTTTTTACCCATTTCAGTAAACAGCTTGATCCAGGAAAGCAGTCAATAAAAAGACAAATGAGTGATCTGATAGCTCCGTGCAGATAAGCAAGGGAAGGGTAAGCAGCGGGTTCATTGACTGCCTCGCTACAAAGCTGAGTGAATTGGGTCAGAATGCAGAGTTATAGAATAGCAGAGGTTGGATGGGAGCTCTGGAGACCGCAGAGCCCAACCTCCTCGCACAAGCACAGTCCCCAGGAACACATCAGCCGGTGCCGTGGCTTTTGAGGAATCTCCTAGGAAGGAGAATTTAGAAGAAGAGAGATTGTAACTCCTATGTCTTGTTTACCTATACTCCACTTTCACTGATAACCACATTTAGTTAATATCTTTCTCTTAAACATAGTGACTTTTAGTTCTCATTCCACATGAGTAATGTTGAATGTGTATCATGCTCAAACACTTTAAAAAGCCTTGAAAACTCTGACATGCCTTTTGGAGGGATGGAGGGTCAAGAGGGAACAAAGCTTCCAATATAATCTGAACATGAAAAATGCATTCTCATAGTTTACATCCCAGGACTGTTTTTGTTGTTTTTCTTTTCAGGACCAGTGAAATTACCACAGTGTTAACTTGTGGCTTCCCACAGGGGCTTGTCAGGCATCTTTAATCTAAAGAAAGAATTACAGCAAAGAACTGTGTATTTACTAGACAGCTAACACAAGTACAACATTTTATAACTGGCTACTTCACCCTTGGCCTGGACTTCCTGCACAGAACTTACTGTGGTTGGTTTTACAGGTAGGTTTTCTGTGTAATATTAAACTATCTCAGACTTCTGGCTGGTTGCCCAGGCAAGCCAGCATAAAGAGAGCCACACAATGTTGTTTTGTTCAATGTACAATTTTACTAGGTTTTATAAATCAACCTTTGATTTGCAGAAGTGCATGTGGGGAGTTTTAGGGCTATCGCTGTTTGACAGAACCCTTGGTTTCTTGTACCGTAATTGAAGAACCATTTCATTCTGCTTTCAGATATAGAAATAACTATCAGTTATTTCACTGTGTTGCTAAATCTTTGGGCTTGCAACCAATTGTGTGAGTAAAGGCGTTGCAGCATCAGGGCTTGAATTAATTAGCATTCCATTATAATTTATGTATTTTTTACCATAAAATGTGCTCTCCTTCTGGGTGCTGTGTCTAGACTGAAGTCATTCAAATGCACCAAGAACAGGCAGTAAGTATGATGACTGCTTTTGTGGAGTTCTGCTGTTAAGGGGACCTTGTGTTTGCTAAATGCATTTGAAGTTTTATTTATATTTCCTCAAAGACTTAGAATTTGGGTCTGCTCCCTTTTGTATACTTTATAATCTAGTCGCTGCATAGAACACGAGCTGTTCAAGAAGCATGAAGTGCCGTGTGCATGTTGCCTTCTTTGTAGCTGTGTGCTATAGCCAGTTGTCTGTGAAATCAGCCTGCTTGCTCTCCTGATCATGGGATTTCTGCTTTTTTGGCTGGCTGGAATAAAAAATACAACACATACCCTAGCATTGCCAGTAACTCTAAAAGAAAATGTGTGAGGTGGGTTATATGTTTTTAGGATGAGGAGAGAAAAAGCTAGCTCTTTGTCTTCTGAAATGGGTAGCTTAGTAATCATTTATTTCTAAATGGTGAAGAGTCTGCTGGCAGAAAGTGTCTTCTTATCCAATAACCTAGACTATTTTTGGTAGATGAGTGTCAGTTACACTCGGCTCCTGCTGAATTGAACGGCATGGTTGGGCAAGTCCATGAAAGAAGTGTTTGCAAAAGATTGGTGCCTGGAAAACATCCCTGTTGGAGTAGGGAAGATTGTGACTCTGAGTTGTGACTGACCTGTGGAGACCTCAGAGGGAGCTGCCAGTCATAGTTATAAACTGCTTGCTAAGCCTGGGGAAGCCTGCCTTTAGTGCTAGATGTTCACTAAAAAACTTGGATGGATTCCTAGATCTTTACGTTGAATGGGGAAAAAATTAATTAACTCCAAGTTTCCAGACCAGTGGCTAAGAAAAGAGGTCATTTTTGTTATTTATGGTATTCCTTAGAGCAGAAGCTGGAAGGAATGAGAGTGTAATCTACCGTCTCTGACCTGTACCCTCAGTTGGGCAGTAGTTTACGTTTTAGCACTGCCTCAAGGAAGGCTCAGCACGCTGTTAGACTTCTGCTCCTTTGTTTATCTGCTGTCTATGATTTTTCTGAACAGAGAGAGAAAGTTTAAGTTAAGTTGAAACCCTTTTCTTGCTCTCTGCCAGCAATCATTTTTTTTGATCCATAGCACTCAGATTTTGTACAGCTTTTTGCTGAGGTCAGAATAGAGAAGTACACTTTATTTTTTAAGGGGTTTAATTTTAGAGAGTTCTTGGCTTTGTCCTTGTTCTTGCTTGCAGGAAATGTTCCTGCTCACAGGTAGTGGGCCTAGCTGCATCCCACTAGGCATCTAATGATACCAGCAGTTGTTTCCTTCTGACTGCCTCAGCTTTGCCTGTGGGGTAAGCATGGTGTCAGCAGGTGTCTGAGAATAAGCACTGAGCTTCTATGGCCTGTCAGTCTTTAATCTCAAACTTCCCAGAGAGTTAAGCCACCAGGTAAATGCAGGGCCTTCTCTGGATGAAAACTGTGGCACTGTCTGTGTCAGTGATTTGACTGTGAATGTTTTCCTGTGTGGTTCACAAAGTAGGAATTCTTTATGTTCCATCATTGGTTGTCACTGTTCCTTCAGCCAGAAGAGTTCCTGTCTTGCCTTACAAATGAAAACACAAAGATTAATCATGGGGAACACATCTGTCCTAGATTTTTCCCTTAATAATTATCTTGTTCTCTACATTAGGTACAGATGTTCTAAGAAACTTGTTGCATCTCTTCGTGGAAACAGAATGCTATTTGATTGTATTGTTCTTAAGGCTGAAAAATGGCATGAATATAGCATTATTATTTATTTCTTCATGAGACATATGTGCTAGCATATGGGCAAGTGTATAATGAAAATGTGTCTTCATAGTTTACTTTCCTGATCACTGACTGCCCAATACAGACACTTTTCTCGTCTAGCAATCTTCCTGTAGAAGCTTATTGTCAGGGAACAGCAGGAGCTGAAGGTAGCAGAGACTTGAGATGTTGTCCTTGTTGTCCAGTATGTGAACTCTGTGGGTAGTTGTGGGATCTGTGCACAATTCCAGACAAGGAAATGGAGCGATTCAAGTCCAAGATCCATCCAGGTAGTCCAGTCAGGAGCAGCAGGAGGCGAGGCCAGAGAGAAGACTGAAAACAAAGCTGGAGTATCTCTGTCAGGTCCATCCAGGAGACAGGGCAGGGGACATAGCTGCAGCACAGGTCTGAGGCTCATACAGAAAGCAGAAGCAGAGACAGGGCTGAGAACAGATATCCCTACTACACAGCTCAAGCGGAGACTGAAAGTCTAGGGAGAAGCTGAAATGGGGCTCCTGTGAGTGCAGGGAAGAGGGTGAATGGAGGCACCGGATGAGGCTGATCAGTGACTTGTTCTTTTTTTAGATTGTCTGACCCTCTGAATCGCGTAGTTCTTGCTTTTTGTTTAAAGCTGACCATACTTTTCTATGATGTTTGATGCTAGGCTGGTCCTAGGAAAAAGAAACCAGTGTGATCGTGCTGTGTATATATGTATGTCATTTCACCTCTAATAACCTTTAAACCTCCTGGGCAACTGCAACCAATTTAGTAGAGAGGAAAGAGTCAAAAATCCAATAAGTTGCTATACATTTTTAGACATGCATGTCTGGATATAACACAAAGACCTTTCAATGCTTGGAGAGAAATACGCAGCATAAGTGGAATCCTTATTAAGCGGGAGAGGAGCCATGCAGAGTTCAACCCATAGCACAAATCTGTAGGAAACCAGGTTTCACTGTTTCCTTTCTCAATGAAACAGCTTGCTTGTTTGCTCTTTTCAGTGATCTCCCACCTCCTACTTCTTCAAAAAGAAAATAATCTCCTTGAAACTGCATGACATGTTGTATGAGATTCGTATGTTTTTAGTAGAAATAGCAAGAAGCATTCACTCTGGAAAAAGAACTGAAAAAACAACTTGGCTTGTTATAGGATGATGAAAATAGATTTCCTACGTTAATCTGTTATTTTGACTTAAATAGTCACCTGCAAATCTCAAATTTCAACTATGCTGTACGTTAGATGTCAGTGGAATGACCTGTAACTAAGGTAGAACTTTACTGCAGTAGAGAACGGATTTGATCATATTGCTGGATTTCTCAGTTGCTGTTTTTTAAGGTGTAACATTTTGTCAAGAAAATGTCATTCTTATGATTGTTGGTTTATATAGGCATGAACATAAGTGAATTTCTTTGCTACCTCAAGTGGCAGTTGGCAGAATGCTATGCTGGGACAAATGCGTCAAGCAGTAATTCTAGTAAGACAGTTTAATCAAAGAAACCATAGGATGAAGTGAATGCGAAAATCCTAGGACAGCAAAGCAAATTGTCTCCCACAGGGGGCCTAATCTCAAACGCAGGGAAAAAAAATCCAGAGTTTAGTGGGATAAACAGTAAGCCATTCTGACATGCTGCTTTTGCTCTTTATTCCCCCATGCAGCCATTGGTAAGACTGAGCATGTATTCCTAACAGACAGTGATTTCTCCTGTTGTTAGCATCCCACACATAGTAGACTTTATGACTCGTGATGCCCTCAACTATTGCTGAAACTAGGACTCCTCACTCCCCTCGGTCTCACCAGAGGGTGGTATGGGGACCCAGGGGATCGTATTTGGGGTTCAGCGTGGCCAGATGAGTGTGACACTCAGCCCTTTTTATCTTTCATTTTCCCATATTTGTTCCTGGAGGCATTCAAGGCTGGGCTGGATGTGTCTCTGGGCAGCGTTGGTCTGGTGGGTGTCAACCCTGCACATATCAGGGGTGTTGAAACTAGATGATCTTTGAGGTCCTTTTCAACCCAGGCTGTTCTGTGATTTCTCCCCAGACAACTTTGTCCCTCCCTTTCCACTGGAGTTTTTGGAGTTCTCCCAGCCTCATGCATCTTTGTTCCTCGGTGTGTATGGCCTGTAATCACAACTTAACAGATAAGGTGAGTAGACAAACTCTCCCTCTGCTCTCACAAAACCTTTCAGCAAGAGTTGCAGTCTATGTATCCACTGTCTGAAATGACTTGAATCTTTCATAAAGAAAGGGGCAAAAGGATTTCAGTGCCTTGCCCCACTGGCTGAGTATACAGGTCATACAATTCTTAATTGTCTATCATTCAGATTTGGTTGAAAAAGTTCATGAAAACAGGTTTGGTGTTACTGTTTATTTACAAGGAATTAGATTGTTTTTCTCCACATTCATGAATTTACACTGAATGTAGCATGTCATTTTATTGCTGCAATCATGAAGTCCTTCTGTAATGCACACTATTCAGCTTTTCTTCTATCCTGAACATTTAGCATCATCAGCAAGCCATGTCACTTCACTATCCACTATCTTTTCTATTTATTTAGCTTTGAAGTTGAGTAAAGTAGGTCCTGCTGTACATCCAGAGGGACAATTTCCAGATGGTGAACTTCATCATCATGAAATTTTCCCCTTACCCCTACATTGTCTTTCTTCTGTTTTATGCAATTACTTATCTGCATGATTATCCCATGGTGGTAGCTCTTAAAAAGCCTTAGGCGAGTGGCCTTTTCGAGAGTGTTTTGGAAACCCAGCTGGATCTTGTCATTTGGATATCTTCATGTCCTGAAACAGTTCAGTAGCTGTGTGAAACATGACTTTGGTCTCTTGCCTGTGACAAAGACCCTATGCTCTTATAGTATGTTTCTAGACATGGGTATGTACGTTGGTCAGTTCTTGCTGGAAAGGAGAAAAGGCAAATTATACACAAGGCCCCTGAGCTTCAGTAATTCAATTTCTCAGAAACTTTATGCACTATTTTTTTTTTTTTAAACTGCTTAATATATATATACTTGGTGATACCTTAAAATGATTCCAGGTGGCTTTTATACCCCATTGTATGGTAACTGCTGAGTCACAGCCTGAACCACTGATTGAGCACCTGGGGAAAGGAGCCGGTCAGCCCTGGGAGCACAGGTGAAGGCAATTCAACTGTGTGACTGGAGGGGGTGGAGCCTGGCTGCATCTCTCTTAGACCTCATTTCGGGGCTGATTGCTGCTTGAGAAGGATTTTTTGGTTGGTGATCTTTTCTTGGTGAAGCTTTCCCCTCCACACATAGTGTCTTCTGATGCGGGTGAGTGATCTTCTTTCCTTCGTTTATTGGACTTTTCTATTTTGCTGGTTCTTCTGTTATTGCACATGCCCTTCCCATTACATTGATCCATCCAGACTCTGTGCCCAATAAGTTGATAGTTCTGTTTGGTTGAAGCCAGCAGTTGGTCTCAGTAATCATTGTGGGTCCCCTACAACTCAGGGCATTCAGTGACTGCAAGATGCTAATCAGCATAAATGAAGTTGTCAGTAGGATCCATAAATTGTTTTCTTGTTCTTTAGTATGCTTACTTTGGGTTAAAGCTTTTGATGGCTCAAGGTCAGAAGAGACCATTATGCATATCTGCTCATATCTGTGTGTAACAGGCATTGTGAAATATTACCCACTAATACAATGTGAAGTGTAATACATTACAGTTAGTTGAAGCTTTGTCTTTTAGAGAACTATCAAAATGGGTTGTTGGAAAATATGCTATTTCAATAAAATATTCTAGTAGTTAATTGCCTTCATCTAAAATTTGAATCTTCTTCCTTGTTTAGATTTTTCAAGCTTTGATTTTCAACCAGTGAATCTTGTTATGTCTTTAATTAAATAAACCTGATGCTGATTTATTAATCTGATAATATGCATGCCTATATTTGTGTCAATATGAAAGAAATGCCTGTATGTTTTTCTCCATTTACATCTCCACTCTCACAACAGTTGGCTGTTTAAGGGAGATCCTGTACCCCTTCTTTCTGAGAAAAGTGAGACATTGGTAGTTACTTTCCTATCTTTCTTTTTCTAGCTAAGGAAAGAACAAAGGAAATAGGTTCTACCTGCTGCATTTCTCTTGGTGCCACCTGTTATTTTGCCCAGCCACAGTGAAGAAAGTCCTAGTGAGTAACCACGAACTCTATCCTGTGTTAAAATCCATAGAAACCCTGGTGTGGCTGTCAGTTGTTTCTTATTTGAAGTGAAAAACAAAATCCTTTTTCTGTATTAGCAGTTAATGGCATTGACATTGTTGAATGGTCAATTCAGTTCAGTATCACTGGGGAAAAAAAGTAACTTGAGCAATCAGGTGGATGGAATTCATTTTTTAAATGATTAAACCATCTTCATGGTTACCATTTGCTTTAGTTACTATTTTTCATCATGTGTTTTCTAGCTTAGCTGCATTTGTCATGTTACTGGTAATGTAGTTATGTTTAATTTTGCCTATAAACCCTTGTAGAGGGCTGTGTATAATTCTGTTTCTGTCATTACAAATTCTGATTCATCAGTTTAGGTTATTGTTCTGAAGAATTGGTTGCTAGGAACAGTGGTCTGCCTCCTTGCCAGGAACCAAGAATTTGTTTTCTTCCCAGAAGAAAAGCTGTTATTTACTTGCTCATAATACGTGCTTTGTCTGCATCACTGCTGTTTGGATCCATTTGTATGTTAGGTGTTTTTCAAGTAAAAATTCTTTCCAACTGATAATCTGTTGAGGCAAGTGAATGGACATCACCTGCTTAGAAATATCATAGGAAGGCAATACGTTTTAAACTTAAAATTAAATAAAGGCTGGCTCCTTGCCTTATGACTTTGTGTCAGAGCTTTCCTGTCAGCCTGCGAGCACTTAGGTTTGTATTCAGTCTTACTCCTGTTAGTTGTAATTTGTCCATGGACCAGCAGTGTTCTAGGGGTGGTGCAAGACACCTTTCTTTTTGGGTTGGACTCAATGATCTCTGGAGGTCCATTTCAGCCCCTACAATTCCGTGATTCTTCCAATTACATTTAAAATGATTTTGTGGTAGGAAATTTTTCCCCTTTACTGTTTCATAGAAGAAAATGTAAATCTGTGTTAAACTGGAATTAAGTTTAGTGGTTGGAAACTACATTTTGGAAAGCTGCATTTAAAGATCACCTGAGCAGTCTAGTGGCAAAATAAGAGCTGGCTGTTCTGTCATGTTAAGCTAATGGGAGATGATGTCAGTATGGTTGATAGGACTGTGTAACAAATTGTCTTACAGAGGATAATTGCATCTAGTGAGAATTATCCTAATGCCTTTAAAATATGTTGATCTGTAAGTGTTTTGCTTATGTTGACTTAAAATCCTTCTTGTTTTCCATTGATTGCAATTAAAAAGTTAGTATTTACCATGTATTTTATCTTATATAATTACTTACAGCTTTAGGAACAGCTCTATGAGGCTCAGTTAACTGGTTGTCTTAGGGAGCAAGCCTTAAGATTATGCATTGCAGGAATCTATGTGAGGTCCAATGGTGATTCAAGCTAAAGTTTGGTGACTAATGCCAGATATGTTTTGAATTTTTTTCTGTTAATCTTAGTGTCCTGACTGGAATGTGGTTTTGATCATTTATGTGCTTCTTTTTTCACGTTTCCTACAATGTTTTTTATTTGGCTGCTGTAGCAATTGGCACCTCCTGTCCTAATTCATGTTGGTTGTGATGTAGCAAATTGTGTAGGATGTTTTCCTTCAGAGGTGTAAACACCATTTCACTGTGTAAGTTGGCAGGAAGAAGGGCAGCTATTCTGTCATACACGCACAGCCCATAAATGAATCCTACTGAATGGATGATGCTCTGAAAGATTTACATAAACTTTCATGTTGCATAGGATAGAAGCATAGTTTTATGTCTTAAGATATATAGTTCTATATATCTGACTATGCTTCTGAACTGTTTCCTTGGTGGGAATGTTAGTTCTTCAGTGCTTTTCTTGCTATTTTTATTTTTTAAAGAGCTTAAGAATGTAATCTGAGAATCCTGGCTCCTCTAGTTAAGCATTATTCAACACAAGCTGGTCCCAAAGCCTTTCCAGAAGATGCCACAAGCTGCTATAAGACTTGAATCAGTCCAAGTTGCGTGCAGAGAATATACCGCTCTTTAAAGTATCTTACTTCTGACATGTAATTCCTCAAAGGATGGAATGATATTTAGGCAACATCCCTACTGAACAACGATGCTAAATGCCCCCTGAGAATACTAGTATCTGTTGTCTCAAGTGATGATGATGAGCAGTAAGCCAAATGCTGGCATACAGCAAGTATTACAGGAAGCTCTAGTGCTGCAGAGTTGCAGGCACACAAATATGTATGTATCCTCCATGGTGCCCTCCTACTGGTGTGTTATCTCTTGAACGCTGTTTGCCCTCTTTATGTTTTGTTGTTTTTATTAGTTGGGTTTTGTTGCTTTCTAAAGCTGCTTAGAAACTTTTCTGTTCCTGACAAGTGAAAACAAAGCAAAGGATGAGCTTCACCTCAGATCCAAACTGTCCGCCTCAGATCCAAACTGCCTACCTCAAAAGCTGGGAACTCTGGGTGATTGCATTCCATCTTACTAGTGTATGAGACATCAGGTTTGCTGCTGACACTGGCTTTCAATGTCTGAGCCCTGTGCCCTCTAAATAGCCAAATACATTGTTCACCATGGAAGGGGCTCCTTAAACAAGATGTATGGTTTTCTTCTCTTCTTATCTGCAGTGGTTTAGAACTTGTAGTTTCAGCAAGACCCAGTGATCTCAACAAGATGAAATGGTTTTCAAGCTCATTCATGAAATGTCATCTGTGATTTGTTTTTTTTTTCCCAAGGTTTTGTTCAGAGCCCCAGCTTGAGACAAAAAACAGAATACTGGATGCTTGTGGTTTCTTTGGTCTTAACACTGCATGTTCTTCCTGCCTTTCCTTCAAATGTTGTTCATTATACAGTCCTTTGTACAGTTCTTTCCTTTGAAGTCTTACAAGTGATTTACGCAGCTTAATGTAATTGGTGTGAGCCTGCTCTGGTGGAACAGGTAGAAAGCTGATACCCTAGTTTAGCAGATAGTAACAGAGAGTAGGATGTTTGCACAGTGTGGAACATGCACTGGGCTATAGTCGCGTGCTTTTAACTCTAGGTCTAATAGCAGCGTCTCTGTGATCTTTTAGGGAACAAATGTCATGTTTAACTTGGCGGCTGCCTTTATCTTGTGTAGTCTTGATTTCAAATAGCAAAATTTAGCGTCTTCTGTGTTCTTGTGTTTTGCTGTAATTGTCATGGTTCTCGGTTTTCTCTGTTATTATGTGGTTCGTAAGTAGGCTGCTTTTGTATTTCATACTTCAAGAAGGCTTTGCATGCCCAAAAGCATATTCAGTTTTTCCAACTGCTGAACCTGTTGGTTTAATAAAAACAAGTAATGTCTGTTTACGAACTCTTTCTTGTCCTAGCTGTAGAATTCTTTACATATTCTGGTTACTTGGATGCTCAACAGAGTTTCAAACTGCTGGAAAGGATTTATAAAATAAGCAGTGATGAAAGTTACGTCATCAGTCAGAAGTGGAGACAACTTTCCTCATTATGTTTCACTTTACTTTTTTTGTATCAGAAAAGGGATGTAAACCAGCTACCTGAGCTTGGGGAGGTTTCTTTGACATTCCGGTCTGGATTTCAAATTAGTGAGACTGAAAAAAAGGGTAGGGATTTCTTGTTTATGCAGGTTATTTTATCTTTTCCCACTAAATATGTTGGCTTGCACAGAAATCTAGAATTTAAATACTAGACTATGTATGTCTGGGCATGTTATATGCTTTTCTGAAATATAAATTTGTGTGTAAATATATATGATAGAAGTAAACTCTGAGACGTGATAACAAGTATTCCCAGCGTACTCTTATTTTCACTTATGCACAGAGATCAGCCAACTGTTAGCATCACAATCATTTTGCAGCTAACAGCTGAACATGGACTATTTTTTCCCTTACTTCAATGTGTCATCATCATTAATTCATATTAGAGAACAATGTTCCATTTGAATTTATCTGGTTCCATCTGACTCTCAGTTCTTAGAATGCAGTTTGAATGAGGATTGCAATGTATGAAAATGTTCATCAGTGCTATGGTGGCAAACACCAGGGCTAATGCATGATCACCAGGATCTAAACAGATGTCTGCAGTTTAGTAATATTCTTCAAAAGTTTAAGTACATTTCTAAATTAGTTTAACTCTCATTGGCAGTGTGAGGTTCAAGTTGTTTTGTGATGGAAATGGTAGCAGACTGAAGGATTTCTCTTCTCCTTAAGAAGCCTGACCTGAATATTACGTCGGAGTTGGCTTGAGGAATCAGTAAGGGCAACTTGATTCAATGAGGGTTACCTTGTCATTGGAGAAAACCTTCGTAACTTGCTGTATATCTACACAGGAATATTACAGTTCAGAATGCTGAAGGGTTTTACTGCAGTGGAAAGAACTGAAATCGCTGTCAGACACAAAGTAGAAACAGCTCCAGTGCTCTTTGCTCCTGCCATCATGTTCTTAACTCTCATCTTGTAGATCTTGCATCCTGTTGGATCTGTGCTACAATCTAGGATTAGCAGTAGAAGTGCCAGTTCTCCAAACAACATACAAACTGCATGCAAGGTTCATAAGCCAGTTAGTAGTCCACTCTTTCATCTCCCCTTGCTAAGGGGGCATAAAATTCAGTTCCCTTTCTTTTGTAATCAGAATTTCCTTTAGTCCTTCCTTGTTTATCCAGGTCAGCATTTGGAAATTCCATTTTCTAGCAAAGAGTTTAGTTTTACAGCTGAGACATTCAGTGTGTAGAGCCTGTGGTCTGCAGGTCAGGTCTCAGCCAGCAACACAGATTCTGCACTGAATGGATGATTTCTCTGACTTTACAGAGTTTTTTAGCATTGCAACAGGCTCTCCAGCCTTTCAAGTTTCATAGCTGCATGTCTACTCTCATACAGATGCGTGCATTAGACAATACATTTTGACCACATTTTTTTCTTCCTAATTGTGGCATTAATACTTGAATAACCTCATCATGACGTGCATTCTCTTTCCTTCCTTACTTTTCCTCTAAATGGGACAACAAATAAGATGAATTCATTTTGAAAATGAGTCAGCAAAGTGCATGTTGTTTTATCTTTGTCATACACAGAAAATTAATGTTACAGTAATTCATGATGGCATATAAATTGGACTGAATCCAGCACAGATCACAGAGTGTTAAACAGTATTCATTACTCAATTCAGACCTCTGGACATAAAGAGTAATTAAAATGAAATCTCTAAATATTAGTGAAGCTTTTGCTGTTTTGTCATAATAATCTCAAAGCATTTCGCTTGCTTTAACAATTAAATGGGTTAAAATACGACGTAAGCTGAATGCCATTTGTTGTAAACAGTCTTTCACCCTTTTACTGTTAAAACTGAGTGCATTGCTGTGTTTTCCTTACTGAAAAGTGCAGTTTTAGTTTTTGCAGCTGAAATTTCAGGTGTGTCTTATGGTTTCTTTTCTGTGTTTTATCACGAAGATTCTTGGTAACTTGCTGAACCTTGACACAGCAACAAAACCCACAGGAGAAAGTTTTTCCCAGTGGCTTTCAGTTTCCACAAAACAGCTTTTTCTGAGTGATATACCACTTTAAAACAACTGTTTGGGTTGTTTTTTTTTAGTTCTCTGATCTTAGTCTCTAGCAAGTGTGATGTGCTGATTATCTTGAAGGAGCCACTGAACTCAGACTTATTCTTCTGATGTGTCTCGTGTTGGATTACTTCTCCACTATATCTCCCAGCCACCATCGGGAAAATGCAAGAGAGAAGTAGCAGCGGAGAGAACATCCCTTGATTAAAAATGTATAAAGACGTGAGTTATAATTTATTCCACAATTACAGTTTTAAGTGCACTGGAGGGATGGATGTGGAATCCCAGAGCAGTGTTGTGTGAGAAGCTGGTTTCTTTGACTCTTCTCTGTCTTTGCAGTGGTGCACTCTGTAATAAAAATAACCGAGCAAACTATTTTTGATGTCACTTTTCCTCTTCAGCCTTGTTTGTGCTCTTTAACTTTCACTTTAGGGTATAAAAACACTTAAATTCTTGTGCTCATTTAATTTTTTTGTTCTTCCACAAAGAAGAACATTAAAAAAGGGTCACATTTAAAAATTGCTTCTTTCTCTCATGCCTGTGCAGTTTGCAGCCCCGCTGAAGCCAAGAATAAAGGTCAGAGTGTGACCTCTGGAGTGAAACACAGCAAGAAATTTGGCTCGCTTTTTTTCTGATATTCCCTGCCTTTTATTTGCACAGAATAGGAGGAACCTTCTGTTTATTTTGTCATGGGAGGTGGAGAGGCAGCTTCAGGCTGTAGGACCTGCAAGACTGTATCCCAGTTTCCCTCTCTCCTTGTCATTGCCAGTCTGACCCAATGAGCGCTTAGGGTAGGGGGCATATGAACTATTATGGTGCCTCATTCTGTGTATTGGATCTGCACCTGTATATGAATATCTTGAAGCAGTCCTTGATACTGGAGAATTCAAATTAAGAGGCAGGTAAGGAAAAAGACAAAAAGCTTGAAACTGTCACTTAAACTGGGAGGGAAATGCAAGACTACAGCAGTGCAAGTCAGTGAGGCTTTGCATCAAGGATAATCAGCCCATTCCAATCTGCTACTTCAGGCTTCTTCATGCATCGTGGAACATAATCTGAAAAGGAGAACTGGTGGCAAGGTGCACTTAAAATAATGGCAGAGAGACAATAAATTCTTTATGCCTATTTGGATTTCCCTATTATTTAAAAATACACAGATTTTTAGAACACCAGTTTTGACTTTCATGCAGAATTGTGTGCCAAAAAGATTTGTTGAATTTATTTAAGGAAAAAAAAATGCAATGGGAATAGTAACAGTCTTCCCCCCCCCCCCTTTTTTTTTATAGACTTGTGATTTTGAGATGGCTCTACTTACATAAATGCTATTTCAGCATGTAATCCATGGTAAAAATGATTATTATATTTAGAATATCTTATGGTCCTAGGAAGTACTAGAGAACGTACAACTTTAGAGCTTTGGCCCTTTGCATTAAAATCAGTTGTAAATGTAAATGCCTACTGGAGGTTGTAGCCATCAGGCATCACTTTTGGCAATGTCCTCAGTCAAAGGAAGAACTGTGAGGCTGGAATAGCTTCTTTAAAAATAAAACAAACAACAACAACAAAAACAAACCTCAAACATGAGCTGTAAGGGGTAAGTGGAGACCAGCCTGCCGTATTGTGTTTGATATTTTAGTGGAACCATGGCTTGTTTGGATCAATAGGAACATTGATCTGTGTTCTGCTGCTGGCTCTCTTGTACAAGAAGGGTACAAGTCTGCTTGCTTACACATTTTTGAGTCTAAGAAATGACTGTACCTCTTAAGATTAGCATGGTTTTTGTTTGTAGCTTGAAGCAAACACAAGGTCATTATGTAGGAATTTGCAGGCAATAAAAAATTGATGGAATGGTAAAGATGAAGAAGGTATGTTACTTAAGAGCAGCCTCATGAACCAAGTGCGTTTACACATGCCAAATTAAAGCAACTTTCAGAAGTGAAAATGGTAGATCTGGCTTATGTGTTTGAGGCTCTATCTTAAGAAAGCTTCAGAAAGGACAAGGAAGGGCCAGAGGCTGAGGGTAACAGGTTGAACGCATGCTCTGGCTCTTCACTGCCATTATGCAGCATTAGTGAGCATGTTACTGGGTTTCTTTGTCGTATGTTAGGATTAATACAGCTAGGATGAGAGAGAAAAGCAATCCAAAACATCATTAATTCTCTCAGAATGAAAAGTGGACTTTAAATTCACTCTTTTAGGTGACCTGAGGTAACTTAATCACCCTTAGTACGCAGAAGAAGATTTGTAGTAGGGCAGTTTTAATGAGCCCCTGTAGGGAAATTGGAAAAACTTAGGCTGTAAATAGATTTCCAGATATTTAAAAGGGCCGCTAACTCACTCTTGGGACAGAGCTGTCACGATAGATTTCTCATCACTTAAGGGACCTTATATCTGGTTGTGCACTTCTCCGTACAATTAGTTTTGACTACTGCTTACTAACACAATGTGAGAATTGTTGGATGAGGGTATCTAGCAAGTGTGCGTTTTCTGTTTTAAGCTTACTTGCAGTTGAGATAAATTCCTGCTGTATTGAAGTGCTGGGGTTCAATGTTACTGAGAGTACCCACTGCCTTTAAAACTGCAGGTCACTGGGGCCTGTGTTGGCAGGAACAGAAAAGCTGTTTTCGCTGCAGTTTTTCTTTCAGGTAGCACTAATTCTCAGCATGCAGTCTCTGATCACCCATTCCTCATTAGATCTCCTGTGAGATACGGCAGATCATTGTATTCTTGTTACTGTTTTTGATTCCTTGCACTCTTGCACTGTTTACACTGGTGAATACTCCCCACAATTCATCTGAATGCTGCCATGATACCTTTGGTATCACTGAATTGGAAATCAAATCCTAACATTTAATTCAAGGGAAGTTATTCTACTCCTTCCTTAACTGTACATCTTAATGTCCAGCTTGTTGTACTGAATGTAGACTGTTGCTTCAATGGCTCTCAGCAGTTCTGTTGTGAAGAGAATACTGGATTGGTGGCACCTCTTAGTGAAAGTTTATTTGCAGCTTAATAACAAAGGGTCAACTTGAAGCACTTTAATATTAAAAACGTCTCTTTTGCTTCTTAATGTCATACAGGAATATAAGCAGGGATTTATTTTCCTTCAACTTAATTTTGATTCAGCAATACTCTTCTAGAACTTCTCCTGCTAAGTTGCCTTCCAGGCTTCTGCAGGTGAGCGCTGTGCTTTGGCAGAACAGCTCCCTGGGTCTTTTGAGTTCAATTACTTCACACAGCACATTCCTAATCATCTTGAAATGTCAATAAATGCCAGCTCAGAAATTAACTGTTTGCATTTGCCTACTAATATTAGCATCAGTTTGAAGACGCCACCAGTGAGATTCACTTTATTCTATTCTTGCATGTGACAAATACGTATTGGTAATCCAAGATACTTCAAAGAACTGGTCAGGTTATTGTAACAGCTTGGTTCTACTGCGTAGTGTCTGTGGGAGACTATTGTACTCTGTCAAAAAGAAACTAAGTCCCTGCTCCCCAATTTTTAATATTATTATTTTTAATACACAAGTACTTCCCTCAAAATTTTAAGCCAAAATATACAAATATATCTAAAAGGTCTGAAGTCTTTTGGTTGAAGATACAGGATATGTGAAGCTTTCTCCATCTTTGACCAGAAGGGTTGAATTGCTTGGTCTGTGTGAGGGGATACAGGGGAGAGTTCAACAGACTGTGAAGTTGGTTTAATAGTATAGTATAGAAGCTGGTTGGAAGGATGTCTTCTCAGGCACAAAGGAATAAGAGAAAACTATTGAAGTGAGTAGATAAAAGGGTTGTGCTTTTCTCTCCCTAAAGGGAGATGCTCTTATTATAAAGGTGAAACAGGTTTTATGTGGCAGGGAATGCATTAAGCCAGGTACACGCTGAACCAGAATTTCTTAAACTGTGGGACTCATGGAACAGCAGTCTTGAAAAGTAAGGAAAAAAAAACCTAACTTTTAGAATTAATTTCTTCCACTACTACTAAGTATGTCTGTAAAGCATGCATTTATTCTATTGCCAATGCTGCTTATGTTTCAGAGCAGGTCCATCAGTGTTTATCCAGGTAGCCAATACCTACAGGTATTCTTCCATCTCTCGGTCTGGTGGGAGAAAGCTGCCACTCCTGCTGAAGGAGTGCTTGTCCTATTCCATAGGGCATAATGGTATCAGATTAACAGTATTAGAAAGGAGGAAAGGGTAGTCACACAAAGAGGGATGAAGCCATGATGAGTCATGCCTATAGAACTAGTGAGATGCATTTTCTTTATGGTAATTATGTATAGGAATTCTGGTCCCTTTTGCCCTTTCAGAGTGGATCTTAGTACAGAGTGTGATACACTGGGAGGAGAGGGGCAATGTTTCTTCAGTGTCATATACTGGTCCCAGTGAGGTGGGCATGTCAAAATGGTTTGACCCCCAAAATCATTCATTCTTTCGAGTCTGTTGATACTGATGAGATTTCCAGGCAGAACGTACTCCCCTTCTCTGTTACATCTCTTTTTTTATGCATTCCCTGATTCCCTCCTCTTTGTTATCCACACCCAAAGCTCATTTTCTTGTTTTGTTTTTTTTTACTGGCTGTAGCTGCTGGGGTTCACTTCCTTTCTGTGCATTTTCTTCAAAAGCCTTGAAATGTCACATAGCTGTATGTCCTGTTGAGATGCTCTGTCTTATTAATGTAACAATGGGTGTTTTTTAATGAGAAAACATGAAAGTACCATGAGCCTTCCTCTACATCTCCCCAGACTAATCATGAGAAATTGATGAACTGCGTGAAGTCTGCAAAGACTTGAGAATTCATTTTAAGTCTGGTTGGGCAAATATGCACAAATAGGAGTTTGTTCTTTAGGAAATGGTTTGAAATTGTCTTTCCCACATAGCATGTGTTGGTTAGGAGTTCAGGGGGCTCTGAGTCTCAGCACAGCCTGGCTCAGTATCCCCAGAATTTCATGATTAATTAACTTCTCTGAAATATAAAGGCAATTTGTATCATGGACTTATATTAATTGTTCTCACTGTCTCTTCTCTCTGGAGTTAACAATATCTGTAACTCTCTAGTAGAAGCTTCAGATAGTGAGTGCCTGCCCCCCACTAGATGAGGCATAGCCCCAGTGATGGGGACCCGGTTCATTGTCCGAGGGCTGAGTTTTTAACTGATGGTGTGGGATTCATTTTCTTGTTTGTAAGCTAAAGCAGCAGTCATCCTGGTAATGCTTTTGAAATTCAGGTAGAAGTGTGCTGTGAGTTTGGGAGCCTCGCTTTTAACTCTGCTGTGTCAAATTCTTGGTCTAAGCTGATGTTTGCTCTGGTTCCACTTTTTGTTCCACGGTGTTTGTGGTACAAGAGTGGAGAAGGCAGTTGAGGAAAAAAAGTGGAGTCCAGCAGGGTAGGCAGATGTCTAATTGAGAGGACTCTCAATTGGAGAGTTTCTCTCTGCAGTGGTTTTTGAACAGATCTGGAAACATCTGTCCATCTGTCTGTTTGCAGTTATGCAGTGCGATACGGACCCATTGTTGCTGCCAAAATAGTGCTTTTCTGCACGCCTTTGTAGAGACCTTCATCTCTTCCTAGTTTCTACTCACCCTAGATTGCATGACCCTGAATAAAGGGATGTGATTGGTTTCAGTATCACAGTGTTTCTAGAACCAGGGCGCAAAATGTCAAGGACCAAGTGAAGGCCAAATGGGGAAACCTGGATTAGAATGTAAGAAGACTTCCCCAAAATGTGCCTAAAATCCAGAGATTTTTGGCTCAGGGATTGCCTAAGACTGTGGCAGTATCTTTTCACTCAAGAATCTTAATGGATTTTTTTCATCATGAATGTTTCCTTTCTTCAACTTAAACACCTTATTATATTTATCCCTGTGCTGAGTAGACGTTTTGTAGCTTGACCACATACTAGGTCATCCAGAATCTGTTTGCTTTGAACTCATCACCTGTTAATTTTGTTTAATATCTGCAGATAAGTAGAAATTCTACTCTAAGACTAGAGGATCCCTGGCTAAGTAAGGAATGTACACTGAAATGTGTCTTGCACGGACAAACAAGAATCGTGGAACAGAGACTTTCCAGGTCTGTGCTTAGTGAAGGTGAAAGGAGCAGGCACTAAAACCGCTACACCACTGCAAGGAGGGCTTCCGAAAAGTGACTCCCTTCGCACTGTGAAAAATAAAATAAAAAATAATTAAAAAATAAATAAATAAATTGAATCCTGAGAGCTAAGGTAAAGCCCAGGGGGAAATGTGTAGGAAAGGGATGAAGGACAAGGTTTAGATGATACTTTGTCTGGATATGTGCATTACGTAAGGAAATCTAAAATCTGTTTATAGTTAAGTCAAAAATACAAACTGATATACAACAGAAGTACAGCAGGGGTTTCCCTTTAGTAAATATTTCAAAATGTTGACTTGTGCTTGAAAATAGGAATGATAGGAAGTAACAATGAAGCTCAAGCAAGACTGGATACAGAAGTTATTGATGGCAACAGATCTTTAAATTACATACAGCAGCAGGGAACGCCCTGTGTTTAAAAGATAACACATGCATATCCACATACTGACACATGTTCTTTTTTAAAATCTGGCCTCCTGTGTTGGTGTTTTTACTGGCAGCGGGGAAATAAATTTTACTTAATCTCTGATTTTCATTCCAGATAACATCTTCCTTTTTCCAGCTGCCAGTAGTTACTAGGATGTCATGTAAGAGCGATAACTAACTGGTATGAACTGGTACCTTAGCCTTGCAAATCTTGTCTTGATTCCTGTTCTGTTCTGTGCTATTTCCTTAGTTGGTTCTGTACTTTTTGATTTCAAGGGGATTACCCATAGGAAAGAGGCTTAAGGAGCTGAGGTCTTTGTGAGGAAAACCATGGATGCTTAGTACTCAAGTGAACCTTCTGTGCTTTAAAATCGTACCATTAATTCTTTCTCAGTCATACATTAGATATGTATGTCTAAACCTTATCTTGATTGTAAAATCAAAGCCAAGCCACTCAGGAGCTTCTAGGACTGAGGTTTCATTATTTATCCATACTCCCACTACAAGCTTATAGTTTTGGAAACAAAAAAAAGCTTGTTTTGATAGATTAACTCCATTTGGATGGATTAAGTTTGGTGAGTTCTAGTGATGTGGTAGCATGCAAAGCAAATGTAGAACCATCACTTAAAGGGTTTTACTCATCACTTTTCTTGGATACTATTTCTGACAGTGAAAGTCTTAATAGGACAGTTACAGCTAAACTGAAGAAACAAAAAAAGTCTTCTCTAGGACTGTGAAAACTGGACTGGAAGAAAATATGGGAATTTATTCAATCCATTCCCCATATGTTCTGACCAGGCAATTGTCTAATCTCTTCTTAAAAACCTCCTCTGATGGGACTCCACAACGTCTCTAGGCAATCATTGAGTGCTAAACCAACCCTCACACTAGAAAGCTTTCCTGAATGTAAAATTTGCATCTCCATTGTGTAATCAAAGCCATTAATTCTGCCCTATTGCAACAGGCATTGGGAAGAGTCAGTTCCCTGATTTGCAGTATCATTTTTGTGTACATGAAACTTACCATTCTCTCCACTGTCTTCTATTTTCCAGATTAAATCTTTCCAAACTCTTTGATCATTTACTCCTGCACACTTTGTCTAGATCTCTTCCTTGAAGT
Organism: Coturnix japonica; assembly: GCF_054131305.1. Taxonomy (NCBI): domain Eukaryota; kingdom Metazoa; phylum Chordata; class Aves; order Galliformes; family Phasianidae; genus Coturnix; species Coturnix japonica. The sequence continues at coordinate 37,984,780 of NC_140665.1, forward strand.
GGGCTACTGAAATTGGATGTAGTTAATTCAGGCCATGCTTTATCAGCAATTCATGGAGTACGAGTTTCTCATTTTATGAATATGTTTGAGTCTATATATGCATTCCCATTTATACAGCTTGGCTTCTTTAGTTTAAGGATGACATCAAATGTGTGACAGTGTAGTGCTGTCATGGGAATGGGGAACTTGTGGCTGATTGGGCAAATACAATTTTCAAGTGGATTAGGTATAATTTCCCTGTATAGGGCTGTAGAGGGAAGCACTACGAATGGAAGCAGACAAATGGCTCGGAATTTGTTTTTTCAAGACCGAAGTGTGAAGACTCACTTTCAGTTTGGGTTGAAGGCTGCGGTAGTCCTTAGGTTACTGTTCTTGAAGAAAGTGGGATGGATCCTAACAGTTGGAAGCTGCCAAAGAGGCAGACAAGCTGCCGTAGTAAGATTGGGCAGTGGAGAGTAAAATCTAGACAAACACTCTTCATCTTTTACTATTCTCATTTAATTAAAAAAAAAAAAAAAAAAGAAAAAGACAGCACTGTCAGGTCAGAAATCACCTGAACTGAATTTATCCAAAGTGACAAATTCTACTGAGTTAAGCCCACTGGGTATCACTGGAATGGAGAAAAATGATCATCAAGCAAGGAATCTCTGGGCTTCTACTTGCTGTGAATGTAAAGTAGTGCATAGTAAGCAAAGATACACAGTTCTGAGCTGGTCTGTTAACAACCAGCGCTGAACTGTTGCCCAGTTCCTGCAAAGCCTGCAAGGACTACTTGTCTTCCCAAGTATAGACGTGTATTGGCAGCTGTACACAAGCTCTTCTCTATTACTGCAACCTTTGAATGAATAAACAGTGATAAGAAGTGCTTGAATATTGTGCCTGAACTATGTTTTGACAGCTGTCACTTGTGCTGTTTCCTGAGCTCTATCTTTTAATTACATCAGGTTAGGGCAATGTTTCATCTGTCACCTTTGGCTGATAGCAGAAAGGGACAAATTCAGCCAAGAGTTAAACAGATTTTGCTTCCCTCACTGCCATAACACAGTGTTTGCTATCTTCCACTTGAATCACTACCAGCAGTCAGTTATCATGGTTAGAAAAAGGGCTGTTTAAGGGTTGAGCAGTGGTCTGTATGATGTTCTAGTCCAGCAGCTAAGGCATTTTTAAGGCATCTTTAGCTGAATTTAGCATATGGTATAATTCTAAATCCCAAGAGCCAACTGCTTTCTTGTCAGCTAGGGAGGCTTGAGAATTGGCTGCAGAAAGAGGAAAAAAAAAGTCTCAGCACTTGAGTAATTACCACCTAAGCTATGTTCATATCTTTCTGTAGTTGTTTGAGTGTTACTGCAAATAGGAATTGTTCCCCGAGAATAAAACAGACTGCCTTCAAGATTAATGTTCCCCCTGTGTGCAGACTGTTTAAGGGGGGATGGAAGTAGCTGGCTTTTAATGACATGTTTGTGGAAGTAGGATTGGTCTGCTGAGGAACTGACCCAATATCACACATATTCAGTGGTGGGTTCTGCACTGTAGCTGTAATCTTGCCTGTGAGTAGTGGAGAACAAAGAGAGAAATTGGTTTAAAGGAAAATGTTCCTCTAACTGCTTGGAATGCAACATTTTTAAAGCAACCCTGGAAAATGAATTTCCTTTGGAAAGTTCATAACTGCAAAGATCTCTGAATAAATTCTTTGCTGACTGTTGCACAACTGTTAAGAAGGAGTAAAATACAGTACGCTACAATGAATTTTATAGCTTGCACGTAGAAGCTGAGAATATAGTGTCCTGAGGTTTTCTAAATACAAAGCATCTAAATTTAAGTAAGACTGGCTGCATTGTTCTCTGCTTTCTAAGAGAAAGTAATGTGCACACTTAGGTTCTTTGGATGCATCATTAAGTAAAAGTACTGACATTAATGATAGCGATAACTCACTGGAGCTGAAAATTTGTTATCCTTTTGAACCAGATTTTATTTTACCTTGTTCTCCTCCCACATCCAGGAAAGGCAGAGGAAGAACAACACCTCTTTGTTTTACTTTGTTGTGTTTTTCGAAATCAACAGAGAAGCAGTTCCACATCCATGCATTTCCTCCCAGCTCCAGCCACCTCCCCAAAGGCTAATGGCTGCAGTGGAGGTACAGCTGTAGAGCTGGCAGCCTGATGCCTTTCATCATGACTAGCTAGTGGTGAATGCACACAGGATAGACCCTATTCACCATTCCTGCCATGACAGGCCTCTTGTTCTCATTCTGCACTGCAATCTCTCATGTGCTGAGGGAGGAAATGGTAGATAACTGAGTATTCTCTATTCAGAGAAGAACATCCTTTAAAGAGATACTTTTCACTTCCTGGAGGAATTGTCTGTGGCTCAGGTAGGTGAGTTGTGATGAATCACAGAGGAGAGAGTGAACAGTCAGCTCGGGGTCATCTTTTTTTCTACCTTCCATGCCTCTCTTCTTCAGTTTCCAGTTCTCACTGATGTTAGACCTTTCACAGTGTTTTTTGAGAGCAAGAGAAGGCAAAGAAAGGACATCTCTTTCATTTTTTTTTTTATTTTTTTCTAGTCGTCAGCCACATGCTGGTTAGACTTCCTCACACGTGAAACTGTGAGGTGTGACTTCTCTACTTCTGTTCTAGTCCCTGCTCATCTTGGTCAAATGCCTGCTACCTTTCCATCTTCATCAGAAAGGAAAAGCTATCTGAAGTGCTCTGCAAATTGAAACATAGACCCAAAGCTCCTTCCTGGAGAGTGATAAGGTTTGTGAGAGCATGAGAGGTACAGAGGGCCTTCCATGAACTGCATGTGCGTGCTGTAGATCACGAATCACAGAATCATAGGGTTTGGATGGAACATAAGGAGGTCATCTAGTCCAACCCCCAGATCTGAGACTTTCCTGCAGCAAGAATTGAAAGCCTAGGATCCAGTTCGTTGGCTTCTCAGGATACTTCATCTTCCCCAAGGTCTCACAGCCTGCTAGAAGTTCCACTTGATCCAAGGGTGCTGCCCCAACCTGGCTAGGCAGGGCAGTGTTTCCATCATGGCAGCAACATTGCTTCACTGTTGTTTGCCATCCCACAATGTGGCAGCACTGCCGGTGGAAATCCCTGTTGCCAGAACTGCTTTGCTGCTGCCCTGTGCTCCTTGGGCAGCTACAGCTGCACCAAATTCATGCTAACACTGCTGCAAGCAGCATTAACTTTGCCCGAAAAACATGCCAGTAGTTAGGCATTATACCCTTTCCAGGTGCTGCATGCTGGCTTCTCTTAAACTTTCAGATATCAAACTTTATAATGTTAATAGTGAAGAGATTCTGCAGACTCACCAGGAATATAGGGCAAAGCTCTCTCCCATCTCATCTGTGCTTTCGTCTTGTCCTTTCTTCCAGTTTGCAAAGCCCTTTGCTCCTTTCCTTGCTGTGTAGTGGATAGAAACATTTGGCTTTTTGCAATCAAAGCAGCTATGGGGGCCTCAGTGGGATTAGTTTTAAATGTAAGCATTGCGCAAGTCCAGCTCTGAGAAAGGAGGCCAATATTGTCTTTAACACACACTGGTTTAAAATCAGAACAACTCTTGTAGAAGTTCAGAGATTAGAATGGCCTTGAAATAGACCCAAGGACCTCAGCTTAATTACAAAACTAAATCAGAATGAATGTTCTTTTATAGTTCTGCTTCACAATGGTCCCTGGACATAGTGAACCTGGATGTCAAATATATAGATAAGGATGATCTGTATTGAAGCAGAAAAAAGGTCACATTTACTGAGCTGTGAATTAAGAGCCTATTCTTTGCTGAATTCTGCTGTTATGTTACTGTATTTGAACAAGTCTAAGAGTGAAATTACATCTCTGCTACTGAAAGGAGACATTGCAGGGCAAGTTTGGCTTGTTTTAGTCAGTCTTGTTCCTCTGCTAGGAATTTGTCTCCTATCCTGAAAACGATGTTATAGTGTTTCTTGTGCCATAGAAACCTACAAAATATGCCACAAAGGTCATCTGTCCTCCTCCTTTTTAAAGGCTGTCAGGATGGAACCTCTGTTAACAGTGTAAGTTTTAACTTGCAGAGTAAGAGCTTGGATAAATTGTGAAGAACTCCCAGAACTCCCATGGCCTCTCACAAAGAGATGAATGGCTCTTTGATGCTTTACGTACTGCAGCGTGTTTCAGAAACAAGGTTATATCTCTTTGAGTCATTATGTGCAAGATAATTCAGGCAGTACTAACTGCAGGCAGATTTTCAAGCAGAGGAAAGAAGCAGGGCCTGCAGCTTTTGGGGAAAGGCAGCCTTTGAGGTGAGAAGAGCCCCAGGACCTTGGCTTGCCAGGAGCCTCTCGTTCACACAGAGGCCCAGGCTCATGGGCTGACTGGCACTAACTTGCCTGCTGAAGAGGAGGCATCTCCTGCTGGCTTCCCACCAGCATGCAGAGCCTCTAATTTAGGAAGATAAAGTACAGTCTTGTGTGCCAGACACGAAGAGCAACCAGCTCTAATGTGGGGACAAGGACAGGCAAACCTGTGCACCTCGAGCCAAGGATAAAAGTAAATTCACTTCTGAATGGGAACAACAGCAGTGTGTGGTGAGAGGAAGGGACCTGGCCTGTTCCATGTGAAGAAAACTCATGGGGATGTGGTTGCTGCTGCCAGGTGTGAGGCTGAGGGGATGGAGCCAGGCTCTTCCCACAGCTTAGGTATATGAGTCATAAAGAAAATAGCAGGCTTTAGGAAGGCAAAAATGGGGGAAAAAAGGCAGGCCAGTAGTTCAAATACTTTACTGTAACAGTTATTTCTTGCCCAAAAACAACTAAATGGTATGCCTTTAAAAAGTTTTCCTTGATGAGAAGAACTGAAATAGTAAAGAATATTTTCCAGTTTTCATCCCTTCTTCTGGGTCTTAAAGAATGTGTTGGGTTTTTTATTTTTTGTTTGTTTTACTTTGATGAGCTTTCATTAAGTGTAGAAAGAACAGTGCCACCTGGTTACTCCCAAGCATGTCCACATGAGAACTTGCTTTAAATGATGTAGAAGTGGCCCAGCATTGACTTATACAGAGCTTGTGGGCATTTGCAGCGTGAGGCTGAATTAAACAGCAGCCTCTCGAGTGAAAGGCAATATAGGACAGCATGTTCTGGTTACAGACATCAAGAAAGAGTTCTATTTTCAAAATGCCAGTGATGTCAAAAAAAATTCCCCTGTATAGACACAACTGCTCCTTCCCCTTAGACCTTTTAGCCTTAGAAAAGACAAAGCTTTTTCCAATAGCAGTGCTGGAAACATTTTATTACCCTTCCTGCAGGCAAAGGTTTTCCTACATATGGATACATGAAGTTGGTCAGATAATGAATGAGCTGATTGGCTGAACATCTGCAGGTGCTCTGTAATGACAACAATTAAGCTATTCTGAAAGCTATTACCATATTAAATTAACTTACTGCAATGCTATTAATTAGAATTCATGTTCCAGAAATGAAACAGCACAGCAATTACATTGATATTTAATGACTTGTAAAAGTAAAATATAAAAATGTTAAATTCCTTCTTGTAGTTAATTTAATGTTGGAAGATGGTGGGTCAGACTGCTCCCTTGTGTAACTCCGGCTACTTCAGTAGGTTTGCAAAGTGAGCGATTATGACCCAAGTTATATCTTTAGTATAGACTAAAGCTCTCCAACAGCTCTGCCGAAAATTAGAAATCAGGCAAAGTTCAGTTGGTTTTATATTGTGAAGTCTGTAACTTGGTATAGTTTGGGGAAAACATTCAGTAAGGTTTGTGACTGAGGTTATCAGCTGACCTCAGCAATGTATTTTTTGCAGGTGAGATTCAGCAGTGATTACTTTTTGCATAACATTTTAAGGCCCTCCCTTTCCCTCAGCCTTTCTTTCCTTGTGAGTTTATATACTTACTTTCCAAGTAAGTATAGGCGCTTTTGACTTAATATTTGTTACTGAATTTCTCAGATTCTGTGACGTGGTGACTTCTCCAAGCTAAATCCTAGAAAACTGAGAGAGATGCACCCTTTGTAGTTCTCTGAGGTGTTGTAACATCCGGACCTGTTTGTCCTAGGGCTCAGCAACCTTTGCAGCAGCGTGAGCTCTGTGGAGCAGCAAGGTTGTTTCTCCTCTTGAGTGGACCTGCCATGGTGGCTCAGTGTGCGTGACATCCTTGTGGGACACCTGAAGTTGCCCCTTATGTTGTTCCACTTTATAAGTAGGGACTGTAGATATCATCCAGTCATGAATCACAGCTCTATGAAATGGAGAGAATAAGCTGGAGCAACTGGAACACGTGTGGATTGTTACCTTCACGAGCAGTGAAAGCTGGGCATTTCCTATTTGTGATCAAACACCCAGCACAAGATCAGTTTGTAGAGCAACACACAGGGCATTGCTTTTGGCCCAAGGAAGCTGTGAGCCACAGCTTCTTCCAGCCCTCATTACAGATGCCTGTGCTGCAGTGTTACCAAAGGAAGAGCAGTGGGTGCACATTACCCTTCTGTAATACGTTGCTCCAGATCCTGCCTTGTCCATACATCTATTGTACATTTTTTCATGGAAAAAGCAGAGCCATGGCCTAGGGCACACTCAAAAATTTATCTGGAATTGCCCTGGATTCTTCCATAACAATGCCTATTTTCAGACTGATTTTCTTCTCCTGGTGAGAAGAGAGAAACAGTGACATTTTAATGATTCATTTTATTGATGGGTCTGAACGGTTATTGTTGTTTTAACTATCAAAATGTACAGAGGCTGGAATCTATCCAGAGACATGAAGGCAATTTGTTTTATTCCCTTGCACTGTGTAGGTCAGTGACAGGGGAATATTTCCATCTTTCTTACGATAGGCATTTGCTTCAGGAACAGCGGGGCACAAAAGTCTGCATGTTTGAAGAAAAATAGGAAGGTAGTCTAAACTGGCAGCTAAACTGTGAAGGGTCTTTTCTTACTTGCTGCAGGTTCTTGGCTTCCTAATCATCTCTGTGCCTACACATTAATAGTCAAAAGTGTTAAAAAATAATGTATTGCTAACTCAAAACTTCTTGGCTGTTACTTCTTTTTTCTGTTACACTTACTTCTCAAGGATTGATGCAAGGTCCTGGCTTATTTATTTTTAATTGCAGTATTGAGTGTATCTGTGCGCTTATGTGAAGCTACAGATATAACTTTGACATATGCTGCACAAAATCCCAGGAAGGTATTTCTGTTTAAATATCAAACATTGTTTAGCCTCAAGTGTTTTAAATCAGGCTTAATCCCTTCTGCTTCTTAACCAGGCTATACTACCCTATGATTTTAAAAATAGCTTTATACATATGAACAGGGAACCATAGTCTTGACAGACCGCCCTGGTTGTCCTCATAAACTTTTTGAGGCAAACTTTCAAGTCTTCCAAGCAGACATAATGTAAAAAAAAAGAAGTGGGAAGGCCCATGATTTATGTCTCTCCTCTTGTATTTCAATAAAAAGGGATGATGGGGTGTTGCAAAGATGGATTAATGGACTGTACCTGAAGCTTTGTGATCCTTCAGACTAAGCTGTAATAAATGTTCCAGTGTGACCTTTTGTGTAGTCATTCTTTTGGAGCTTTGTCTGTAGACGCTGTTGCAGTGGACAGTGAATAGAAATTCCTTAGTGAGGCTCTCGTATGTGGCTCAATTTTCCCCTCCAAAATGTGGTTTGTTTTCCTAATGTTTTAATTGTCATTTTCTGAAAATAACTTTTCCTTTTTGTATGTGATGTTAGAAGCTCAAAATACATCATTTCTTGTCTCACTTTGTTGGCTCTTTGTCTGAAGCCCTGTATATTTAGAATATTTATGTAATCTGACCTTCCAAATTTGGCACGGTGTCCCTAATTACAGAAAGCTTCTTGTGTCAAGGTGCAAAAGTTTACTGGGGAAAAGGTGTCTCAGCTTCCACCATTTGTTGTGTGGATTTTCACAGGGCACAGACAGAAATTCCAAAGTTCTGCATAATGTGTGAGTCTCGTTATAAAACCTGAGCAGACCCTCTGTGGATGCACTTTATTTTGGCAGGTTGGTAAATTCAAGAGTCTAGAGGATGAAATATTCCGTAGAAGTTCAGTGTTATGTTCCAGGCCCTGTCCACCTTGCCAAAGCTGTACTTTTTCCTTTTACATGATGGTTTTAATGATTAAACTTGATCATCAGTCCATGGGAGAAATGTATGGGAAGCAGAAAGCTTCCTTAGTAGCATAATATGACACATTGTTTCCAGAATACCTGTTTTCCTCTACAAATTACAGTTCTCTACCACACAAATGACGATTCAGTTCAAGGATCCAAGTCCACACAGCATTATGGGTATTAATTTTAGATAGCCACCTTTTTGAAGCTTATCCTAACCTAATTAGGTGCCTGTTTTCCCCTTAGGGCTGGCACTTTTACTAGATGAGATAACAGCTGCATCTCTGTGAGAAGCCTTGTGAAGGGCAAAATATTTGTTAGCGGTTGCTATTTTCAGCCTTGCCAGAATAAACAAAGAGCTGGGCACCTGCAGTCATTCCTTTTAAAAAGTCAGCACTATTTTTGCGTACTCTGGGGGTCAGCAGAGCAAGAAGGGGTGAGAACAGGCAGGCTCACCCACAAGGTATCGGGAAGATGCTTCTGCTGGGAGCCATAGGCTTTTCAGCTTGGAGATGTATGGGATGGTTGGGTGATTAATAACCTCTTCTTGCAAGGCTGAGGAACACACAGAAGAGCAGAGTGCTTTGAAATTATTAGAGCATCTTGGGGCAACGCAGTGTGAGATTTGCATTGGCTATAAACAAGAGAGCTAGCAAAAACAAACTGGGGGAGTTCAGGCAGAGGCTAAGGCAGGAAAAAAAGCATTTTCTTTAGTCCTTTCTCTTTTTTGGTAAGTAACCACAACTAAATTTCAGAACACATAACTTTAGACCTCGATTGTCTAAATGGTACGTCTTCATCTCAAAAACAATTAGGTTTTGGGCTTAATGTGCCTCAGAGGGTTATATAAATGAGATCTGAGAAAACTCCTTATACAAGAAAAACGCTCCCAACTAAGAGGGAGAGCAGATGGTATTTAAGTAAACTGTATTTGCGGGAAACCCCTCTGTGCCATTAGATACCAAATGGCTACTCTCACTGCTGTTTCCCTGCTTGGGTCTGTGGGAAGCTATTGAGAAAATAAGCTCTGATAAAGTATGCAGAGTGCTGCAGTGATGCAGCAGAGAGGGTTAAGTTGCTTGTCATGAAGCTCAGCACTACTGTACTGCATTGTTCTGCAGCAGAGTTCTGTAGCCCAGCTCATGTTAGTTGGCAGCCAGCAATGTTTAAATTGCAGGTATATCTTTGAGTGGTGCTTGTGGATGCTGCATCAAAGCCCAACTGAGGCTACAGGGGAGGAGAAAAGAGGGATTTGCATGCTGGCACCATTCTACGGTGAAGGTGAGGAAAGTCTAGGAGTTAATGCAGCCTCAGGTGGGTTTGGATGGGGAAGGAAGACCTGCAGCCAATCCCAGATGGCTGAGAGCATCTCAAACTGGGGAGAGTTGTGTGGATGGGAATACAGCTCTGAGACCCCTTAGGTGAGCTCAAGGATGGTGGGTCTTTGTAACACCTCCACTACATTCTGGTTCTGAATTTCACAGCAATTGTGCCTGCGACCTTAAGATCCATACTGTACTAGATAAAGGTATTTGGAAAGAGTGCCAGGGCCCTGGGGCCCTCCTAGTGGTCTTAACAGACCTGATGAGCCTCACTTGGGATCACCCTGCCTTCAGCCCAGCTCTCCATTTCAGTCCCAGGGCCATTGGCTTGTGTTCTGATGACCCCCAAAGGCAGTTTTCAATTTCCCATGGCTCTACCTTGCTGTTGGCTCCACTGGGTCAAGTTGGGAGCATTTCAGCCCGTCCTTGTGGTGACAGCAAAATCCTGGGGATGAAGTTACTGCTTTGAGTGAATGTGAAAGAGTGGATCTTTCTGTAGATCTTAAGCTAGTTATTTCTCAGTATTGAGGACACTACTGAACTAAGCAGGAGCTGATCTCTTACTGCTGGTAGACTGAGATGGGCTTAAAAATGGGTTATTACAAAGTCTGTTTTCTGTCTACTGCCTTTACCTAGGTGGAATAACATAGAGCTACAGAGAGGAAGTAGCCAAGTGTATTTTACGAGCAAGTATAAAAACCTTGTGACTCAATAACTGTTTGGGATGTTTGCCCAGGGGAAGGTTTTCCCATCATCCTGTTCTTGGTCCCTCACAGTCTACTTTCTTTCCCACAATAACTCTTCAGCCTAATTTATTGTAGGTTATGTGAACTCTTGTATTTCTAAAGGAGAGTGGACATTTGTGAGTGGAGAGTATATGGATGAAAATACAGTTCTACTTTGTTTTGCTACAAGTGAGAAAAGCTGAAAAAAGTTAGATTTTCCAGGTCGGTAAATATTTAATATTTGAAAAATTTCTTGCGAAGAAAAAGAGACTCAAAACTTGACACTGATGAATAGCCTGTATTACTTCTGAATTTTGAGCTATCTATCTAAGAGAAAAATAAATGTCCTCTTTTTTGTGCCTGAGGGACTCTCAGGGGACTAAAAGAGTTTGCTGTGTTTCCCACCTCTCTGCAGAAGCAGTGCTAAAGGACAGAGAAAAGCACAGGCATTTTGAAAGCCTAGTGATCCATTTCGCCCCTTCAGCTTTGCAACATTTCACAGCCTGGCACAATTCCAAGGTAGGATGGGGCACAGTGGAACCTGGAGATGGGCATCCCTGGTCACTGAGCCATCCTGTTAGAAGTAAAAAGAGCTTTTAAAATCAATGCTCTTCCAACAGGCTGTCAGTAACTCCAACTTTTGTTTTCCTTGGCTTATCTGCATAAACAAGCTCTTCCTGCTTTCAGAAATGTATGCTCAGTGGATCTTTTTGGAAAGCAGTTATCTTTTCTGCCTTGTGTGTCATTGTCAATATCAGTGTAGAGTCCTAAGACAAGATTCAGTCTTTCAGAAATCACACTGATGTTGATGTGCATGGTCCTTTTGGTCCATCAGAGATGGGCAGGGTGCCATTCATTATTAGCAGAAGACTCCCAGCTTTATCTTTGAGTTCCATCCAGCGTTCATCCACATAGCAGTCTCAAACTCCAAAACATGCTTCACTGGCACTGGATATAAAGACTGGCTAATGGTGTGTGTAGATAATAACTGTCATTTAAAATAAACTGTTTTCAATTTGATAATTCTTCTTTGCTGATCTTCAAGAACAGATCATAGGAGGATTTGCTTCCTTTTTCCTCAAACTGTAGTTGAGATGCCTGTGGTGAATAATCTTTTACTTTCTTCCTTCTGGAAGAGGGGCTCTGTTGCCACTACGCATGCTTGAAAGTCAGAAAGATCAGAGAGAATCGTGTGTGTGCTTTCCCACAGGAATAAAAGGATGAAGCAAAGGGTGTCTGGGATGCAGCTGGCTGACATTATTGCTTTAGGGAATCACTCTATGGGATTCAGCAGAATACTGTGAAGGGTGCGTCACCAGGAACAGAACTAGCAAAGTACATGGATGTACAGTGAGAAAGAGTTACTGTGTCTGTGTCCTTCTCATATACCTTTTTAGTGGACCTTTATTTATGCACAGTAAGGATAGCCACTTAAAGTCTTAGATAAAATGGCTTTTAAAACTTAGCATAGCATTATTTAACTAAGTGGTTAGTTCCCAGCAGAAAGGTCTTTTCAGCTTATCTTTGCAAGGCAGGGCTTTGTTGTGCTCTGGCTCTCTCATACATTCTCCACTTTGCCCTCTGCTGTTGGGAGATCTGTTCCATAACTTACTTATAACTCTTGGATTTTTATACTCTGAGGGCAAGCAACTATAAGTATGGTACACTCAAAGAAAACGATAACCTTAATGTAACAACAGCTGACTCAAACATAAGGTCATTCAACGTATTTGGCAAGGTGACAGATTTTCCATGTTGTTCCCAATCCGTAACTGAGGTCTGGACCTCTCTCCCTCCTTACTTGCACTGAGTCAAGATATACTTCTTGTGTTCATGGTTTTCTCAGCTGTTAAATCAGGAAATTGTTAAATCAGATAAAATTCAGTACCAAATGCCATGTCTCCAGTCGAGGTGCCTGGGAAATCTGACTCAGTAAAGAAATTCTTGCTCTTTTCTGTACAGGTTACAAATATACTTCTTCAATAGTAGGTTTAAGTTTGAAGTGTGTAATGATCACAGTATTAAAAGCCCCTCATCCACACTGAGAGCAGTTTTTACTGAAATTCCAAACCGTCTGAGAAAAAAAACTTCTGATTTGTCTGTACCTTATCCTTTTGAGAATAGAAACCAAGTTTAGAGTGCAAATTTACTTTTTTATTATAGACTATGCCAAAAAGAGACAACACAGACATCTTCTGTGTTGTCCAAGTTGTTGTGGAATATGTTTCTGGGGGCAGAGTATAAAGAAAAGCCACGTTAAGCTCTTGCATCATAGTTACTTATGAAGAGTGAAGTAAAATCAGTCCAGAGAGTTGAAAGTACAACTGTGGGTGGTAATGTCTTTTCTTCTTTTATCCTTCTGAGATAGAAATGGACTATTAGGGTTTGGAGGGTGAATTTAAAATTTAAAATGGCAGTTCTTACCCTAGTGGGAGTATTTAAAAGATGCGTTTTGATACATTAAGGTATAAGTACAGAAGTTAAATAACTACCTGTTTGATTCATCTTTCTAAAATTCCAGTATGAACACAAGATTTCATTGCATAAGCAATGAAACAAAGCATTCTGTATCTCTCTTCTGGCTTTGCAAGTTCTGCTAGTGCTCCTGATGTTCATAACTGGAATATCATTGAAAATTATGTTTCTCTTTTTCTTTACTGACCTATCTTACAAAGATTTTGGTCTATCTGCTTTTCTTTGCAATGTTATTGTTTAAATTTGAGGTTATTTAACATTAACAATGAGATACATTTGTTAGCAATAGCAATGAGAACAATAATGAGGTACTTTCTTCAAGCACTCTAAATAGTCTTTTAGATTTGTATAGATTTCACCAGTGTTTGCTGAGACGTGACAATTACATCTCGCCCTTCAAGTGATCTGTCACTCAGCTTCATTCCTTCTGAAGCTCAATACACAGAAGACTGTCAAATAACGATAAACTGAAAACACATTTTCTTTAAGATATTTGTAGGCATGAAAGTGCAGATTAAATGGTCAAGATGAGTGAATGGAAAATTCAATGTTTTTGCAAAGCTTCTCTCTCTTGTATGAAGTGTGTGACGCTGTGCAGGCTTAAGTCTAAGCACTGAAAAATTCATTATTGAAAATTAAGGGATCAGTGGATACTACAGCGTTTTATTTGGGGGAAATGTAATCTGAGTCCAGCTGTGACAATTCAGGAAGAGCTTGTACAAAAAGAATGATTAAGGGTGCGTTTGTAAAAAGAAATGGTAAATGGATGTTTAAAGAATTATTAAGGAAATTGATTCTTCTGGTTTGAGTGAAAAGGTGTTCAGGAGGCCTCAGCTCCGAGGGAGAAGATAAAGACTGGAGAAAATGGGATCTGGAGTTATGGAAGCAATCTTCAGCTTTACTTTTGAAGTTTGTGATGACCTGCAATGTCTCTGTCCTTTCAGCCATAGTCAAGACTGTCTACCTATCATAAATGCTGGGATCTGGAGGGGTCACATCACTCTGGGAGCAAAGAGGTCACTTCTACATTCTGCCCCTTCAGATGGAAAAGGAGTTATCCCTCTCTCTCCTGAGTTTTAAACTGGGATCTGTCAGTGTGTGGGAATGACTATAGTGTTGGTGGATGGGGAAAAAATGGAGCTATGCCAGCAAGTGGTGGAGCCTTGATTATTTTGAGATCATCAAGTTCTTTGTCTTCAAGACAGAGGATCTTATCCAGTCTGTTTCTTGGGAACTGCCTCAGCCCCTGCTATCTCCCAAACCAAGCCTGCAAGTGTGGGATGAGGCTGCTTGGTCCAGACAAGCCCAGTTGTTGATGTGCAAGCTGTTAACCAACATGATTGTTTATTTACCAGCACACAGATTTGTGATCTGCCCCTGCTTAGTTTGTTATTTTTGGTGTAGCTGGAGTACTGTTTCCCACAGACATTTGACTTCTCTGGGATTTGGGCCCTCCTGTTTCTAGAAGGAAACTTCTTCCTAAGCACTGATGGTGAGAAATCTGGACCATAAGTAATTTCCAGCCTTGAACATCTTGAACAAGACATTGTGTGGGTGCTGTTTTGTAACACTTAAGTCATCTGGGAAAGTCAAAGTTTTTCAGGGGGTTGAATGAATCCAATCATACTGCTGTTGTTTAAGGCTATCATTATTAAATTTCTGTGGATTCTGATAGATCTGCCTGAACAGTGAACTAAGATATGTAAAGAAAGTGAAGGACTTCTTTATCGTCACTTTAAAAGCCTTTTTTCCTCTTTTTTTCTTTCTTCCTTTTTTTCTTTTCTTTTTCCCGTTTATTCAATTGCATTTTGATCTATTAGAGTTTTGATTGCTTGTAAACATAAACCACTGAGGTATGTTGCGCTCACTTACTCATCATTTGTTTTTCTAGACAGATTGTCCTTACCACTGATTACCTGCACGGTGCCTGACTTTTCTTTTTGAGATCCAAGAGGAAAAATATTGTAACAAATAATCATATAAACATTCTGTAAGCGCTTGGAAGATAACAAGGAAATGAGTAACAGTCAGCATGAATTTGTCGAGAACAAATCATGTCAGACTAATCTGTTCTCTTTTGTGACAGTGTAACAGGCTGTTTGGATAGGGAAGAATCCATAGATGCCATGTGTCCTGACACTAGGATGCTCTGACATTCCTGCAGATAAGCTGGGGAACGTGCTCGGGATGTGAAATTTTGAATGTGATTGGCTTTGTGTTCTCAGTGAACAGTTCTCTGTAGGACACTGTGAAAGTAGAAATAAGGCATTGTGAAGGGTTTGTAATGGCTCTGAGCATAGTCAATATTTTCATTCACAACTTATTGGCTATTTGATAAAAGAGGAAGGATATATTACACTTGCAGATGATGCCAAACAGGGAGAGCCTGGAAGGCATATGAAGTAGTTTTTCCTGTCTAGTAGATCCTATGAAAATTTCTTCATTGTGCATAGATTAGGGTAATTTATTTCAAGGAAAATATTATGGCTGTCATTGGAAAGCAACAAGCATGACTAGAGAGCTATGGCCTATGAAGGAAGCCTTCCTCATAGTTGTGGGGTTTCCCTTCTTGGAGATCCTCAAAAGCTGCCTGGACATTGCCCTAGGTACCCTACTGGGTTGGCCTTGCCTGAGTAGGGGATGGAGCAGATGGGCTCAGAGGTCTTTGCCAGCCTTGGCCATTGTGTGAAGGCTGCAAGACCCGTGGATGTCTAGTCCAGAGAAAAGACACCATGCAAAAAGGCAAGTCTTAAATGTACAGAAAGCTGCTTTAAAGAGGAAGAGAATAACTTGTTCTTCCTGTAGTGTAGAGGTTGGGAAGTAATGGACTTAAATAGCACCAGGGGACACTGACGTCTGACACTGGGAGAAACTTTTAACATTCAGGATAATTAAGCACTGGAACATATTGCCTAGGGAAGATGCAGACTCTCTCTTACTAAAGGTTTTAAAGAATGAGTTAGACGAAAAATGTGTCAGCAGTGATGTAGCTACATGTTGATTTTCACTTGAGGGCAAGGGGATATGTTAGATGAAGTCTCGAGTCCTTCAAGAACTGCTTTCTGTAGCTGCACATCGCTGCTGTATTCAGCACTTCCATATTGACATCCAAATGCTGGCTGAATACATAGTGAGCCTGAGTTTTCACTCTCTGTGCCTTGTTCTCATCTGGAAAATGAATCACAGAAAGGGTAGATCTAATTATGGTCTAGTTTAGAGGCACAAGTTTAGGGAGGTAAGAGATAAAGAACAGAAACTTAGTGAAGAATGCCTTGCCTTGACTTCATAGTGACGTCTTGCCAAGTGTACTGAGTTCAGTCTTGTTATACTCCCAAATGGCTCTTCTGTGATTGCATTAGCACAAAGTATCACCATCAGAGAAGAGTTCACGTGCAGAATCCATTAATTTAAAATTTAAGGCAATAAGCGAGGACTTATAATGGATTGGCAACATTACCTCTAGCAGTATTGCCAGCATATTAGTGATGATGATGGAGTGACTACTGGGGAATTCATTAAATTTACAAGAGTCTCCCCAACTCATTCCACTGGCTAAAATACTAATTGCTACCCTTGGGAGCACTTTGGTCATTTAGTTTCCAAGCAAAGCTTACTCTGAGAATAGGATTATGCTACTGATGTAGAGGCAACTTCTGTTTGGGTTTTTCATAACTTTGAATACCTTCTGTCTGCACAAAGGTTGCTGTCTTACTAAATACAGGGCCTGCAAGTAACCATTTGAAGAGGCAAAAAATACTTCACATAAAGTGCTCAAAAAGCATAAATATATGCAGTAACCAATTTCTGGTGGCAGTGACATCTGTGCAGTCATCTTTGCTGAAAGAGAAAAATACTGAAACTTAAAAATGAATGCCTGGAAATCCTCTGCTTATCTTCTTAAGCTGGCAGATACTTTAAGGCTAATGGATAACGTTGCAAAGTCAAGTGTGTATTTGTGAATGTACAGTAGAGAAATTCTCCAGAAACAGAGGCTGCAACGTGTTTGAAAGGTGTGGGCCTGTGGAGTTTTTTCTTAAATGAGCTTAAGCGCAGTGGGTCACGACCTGGGTTTACTTTTGTCTTAGTTTCAGCTAAGGTGGAATTGTTTTCTTCATAGTATCTGGTATAGTGCTATGCTTTGGTTCTAGGAGAAGTACAACAATGATGATGCACTCATCTTTATGGCTGCTGCTAAGCAGTGCTGTATGGAGCCAAGGCCATTTTCAGTGAAGGGCCCAAGGAGCTGGGAGGGAACAGAACTAGGACAGTTGATTTAAACTGGCCAAAGGTCAGTATTATGTGACATGTGGAAGGAGTTTTGAAGGGGCTGCGAGTTCATCTCACTCTCTTCTGCTGCTGAGGGGCTAGCTGGGCATCAGTCAAGGGGTGGTGAGCAACTGCTCGTTCGTCACTTGTTATATACATTCACATATATACATATTGTCATAACTATTTTCCTTTCTTCTATCATAGAAGATGTTTTTTTTTTCTCAGGGCATGAGTTCTACTTTTTTCTTTTTCCGTATCTTTTTCTGCCTCACACTGGAAAGTTGGGGATAGTGAGAAAACAACTGTGTGGTGCTTAGCCGCCTGCTGGGTTAAATCACAGCAACTTTCCTTATTGGTAAATTCTGATTCTGGTTAGAGAAATGGTGACTGGATGAAACAGAACAGACCTTTTCCAGGTCTCTACCACAGATTGATATATTGACTACAAAATGGAGATCTGTGATAACTTTCATGGGTCGGTAGCTGCAGAGACTATGAAAAATAATTAAACTGTAATGTAGAAAAGATGAAGCATTTTTGGATGAGGTGACTGATTTTATTCTTCTTTTAATTTTGTTATATATATATATATATATATATATATATATATATATATATATATAGGCAGACCCATAGTGTTTTACACTACATATTAAAGATAACAATCACAGCAATAAAGACAAGAAATTTAGGGCTTATTCACTCAGTATGGGAACATATTTCTTTGCTAAAATGAAATGAAGTGAAAGCTGAATCTGTCCTTGCTACACAGTTAACAGCCTCTCTTTTGAAACTTGCTGATACATTGGTTTTCTTCTGAGACACTGAAGAGCATCATCAGGATCACTGATAATCTGACAGTAAGGTGAGATTTTGGTGTGGGAAAGAAGAATTCCTGAGCTCCAGGTAAATGGAACACAGTTGCAGTGTTAGCTGACATAACCTTATTGCCAGAATACAGCTTTTCAGTTGGGCTTATCTTCTTACCTTGCACAAGATGCAATCCTGGCTTGTAAAACATAAGAGATGATTGACTCCTTATTACCTTGTTCTCAGTGAAGTGCAATGTGACCCCCAATTTACCTTTAATATGGACAGATCTTCTCAAAAATCCAACTGTACAAGCAATTTGTGCCCAAGAACAGGGAAAGGGAGCATACTATTTACAAGGTATGTCACCAAGCAGTGTGACCGAACCCATTAACTGGGTGACATCCTTCTCTTTATTTGGACAGATTAGTGGCTCTGGGGTTTCAAGTGGGAGCTGTCAATTACATTTTTGGATAATAAAAATTAATTGAAATTTCATTCCTATGCCAGTAAGTGCCAGGTCACCAAGTGATTCCTGATTGTTATGTTCACATATTCTGTGCTGGATTGCAGCATATATTGTTTGCACTAATGTTACCAGGACAAGCATATATTCTGCACATTTTTAATACATATATCTTAGTGTTTAAGCAGTGTAAAATAACTCCTTCAGTACAAACGGTGTAAAGTAATACACTTCTGCGTAGAATTTTAGAGGTGTTTATTTTTGTTGTTATTGCTTTGGTTTTTTAAGTCATTAATAGGATCCTATCAATGATTTCCTGTTCAAAATTTAGACCTTATGAGATTGTAAAAGCTGTGATCCAATCTGGGAGGTGATTCAAGCCACAGCTTCCCAGCATATCAGTATATGCAACATAAGACATGGTTTGGACATGGTTTAGTAGGAGCTATTAGTAATAGGTGAATGGTTGGACTGGATCATCTTTTAGGTCTTTTCCAACCTTGGTGATTCTATGATTCTAAGAAGACATACTTGAAGCAGATGTACTCCAGGACTTGGGGCTGAACACCTAAACTGGGAACATAGATTTGGAGATGCTAATGGGACAAAGGAGGAAAATCTGCCTCTCATGGTAGGTTATTGAAAGTTCAGCCTTTGCCTTGTAGCTAGTTCTGTGGCTGCATTTGGGAGTAATAAAATCTGCATCATGAGACATTTTTGCACTTACCCTCCAGAAACACCTAAAAGTCTTGTTGATGTTCCCCAGCATATGAGGAGGAAACAAGCAAACCCTGTCACTGCTGGTGGATGTACAGCAACTTCTAAACTTTAGGTGGCAATACTTTCCCCCTTGCTTCTTCTGCTGCTTTTATCGTACTCTATGGTTTTTAATAGGGGTGGCAAAATGTGTTTGTTGTTGCATGTCTTTCTGTGTGTACTGCTTGCTTTTAACTCTAGGTCCAGAATGACTGAGAAACTGAAAAGAAGGTGAGAAAGGAACAATTTGAGGTGATTTGTGCAAGGATGGTCTATTAATCATTTTAAGAGTCCAACACAATGTGTTACTTTTGATTGTACAAATATTTTTTTTTTTATCCATGTGCTTGAGAGACAAACTCTTCTCTGTGCAGTCAGAAAGGTAACTGAGAGAACAGTTAAGATGCTTGAATTAGTCTAATGAGAACAAATGAAATAAAGGCTCTTCCAAGAGGATCCTTCCCTAAAACTTACTCCTTCTTTCCTCTTCTTGTCTCTGTTTTAATGTCCTGCCAGTTGAAATGCAAGATTTGATGGGCTGTCCCAGAAAGATATTCTTTCTTTGACCTGGAGTGTGGGGGAGCAAACTCCTGTTGTTAGTATTGCATCAACACAGCTTTGTTTTGCTTTATGTTTTACATCTGATCCATAACTTTGGTATTTACTCCACTTGCTGAACTGTTGGCAGGCCTGTGTGAGGTGGCTCCAGTAAAAGCAGGACTGCTGGGATCTAAACTATTGTTAAACTCAAACCAAAACAAAATACTTATCTCCACAGTCCTTCCTATTGGGATCAGAAGTAGAAGTGAAGGAAGCTATTCTCAATTTATTTGGGGTGTTAAATTGAATGGGAAAGTGTTTTGAAATATTTCAAAAATGGTTTCTATAAACATTCCTTAAATAGCTTTCCTGCGTAAAGGTTTGCCGTGTGTTTAAGAAGACAGGGATACTTTTGAGAAGATTAGTTTTTGTCTTTCCTTTGGTTTGTTAGCAGTCTCACAGAGGCTGGGGAAACAAAATGTCAGTTCCATTTTAAAACTTCAAAAGAAGCAAATAAAGATTGAGAGGAACATTTGGAACACGGTCCCCAGCTTTACACCAAACATCTGTTTGCTCATGACTTGTTGTTTTTTTTTTTTCTGGGTATATGAATGTGATGCCAGCAGCAGACAAAGAATGTCTCTTTGGCAAACTCCCCACTCTCTCTTTCTCTCCCTCTCTCTCTGTGTCTATATAGAGGTAGCTATAAGGTTTCAGAAAAATAGAAAGCAAACCTCAGCTATGACTTTACTGCTGCTAGTGCTTTCCTAGATGCAGCCCTTGACTCTGTCAACCCAAATTAAATTGAAGCAACACATGCATAATTTGATAGAATTTAATTGCCAACTAACAGCTTGGAAAAATGGTGTTATAACAGCTATGAGTACTGTGGAAGTAGTGGCAAATATGCTGCTCTCATTGAAAAAGAACTAAAATGTCATGTTGACAGAGGTTTTGATAACAGCAAATCTACTCCAGTGTTTTGTTATTAGAAAGAGGTATACAGCAGATGGTACTGAAGTTTCATGTTTTCTGGGGCCTTATCTTTGTACAAATGATTAGATTTTGAAGAAAACCTTTATTCATCCATTGCTCTTTACAAATAAAGTGGTCAATGCACAGGAGCAGAAGGAGATGACACATGCAGCAATCAAAAGGCTCTGACTGTGTTTCAGAAGAGGACAGCAATGGCTGTGAGTCATGGCTATGAGTCAGAAAGCAGATTTTCTTACATACAGTGATTTTGTTGTTAGCGCTGTGTGTAAAAATGTATCCCAGGGTATGCCACAGTTTTCCTTATATTGTGCTCTAGCAAGGTCTGGCCTTGTTTCACGAAGCATTTCCTTTGCTATTTAAGCCATTTCATTTTGATCAGTTTTATTAGTACAGCTTTGTCCCAGTGACACCAGCAGTCACGAGTAAGCAAATGAAATGCCAAGGATCACAATGTAGAAAAGGTCAGGGTACGATCTGGTGGTTTCTGTCTGTCTTAAATTCTGTGTATTGAGTGTTCCTGTTAAAAACTGTTAAGGAATACAGCTACCTGCAAGCAAAAAAGAGCAGGGCTAAGCTGCATGTAGGAAATGGATGTACATCCATTTCCAGATATTTATGATCTGAGAATGGAAAAAGATAAGGTTACATAGAAGTAGGTACAGAGTAAGAAACTGAGGAGTATGGAAAGGGATAAATCATGCAAGCAGGCAGAACTTCAGTTTGATTTTTAAAGATGAGATGAAACCAGTGAGGGTGCCTAAGAATTGTTTGGAGGTTGTTTTGAATGATAAATATGGACAAGCTGAGTTCTAGAGATGGTGTAAAGTAAGTGGTGAGGAAAAGCTGGAACAGTCAAGATACAGTCAAGGGAATAAGAAGAATTTGAGGGGTTCCTAAAATTAGTTTCTGGGGATACTGTGAGCAGTAACAGGCAGGGCTCTATTATGACATTGAAACTCAGGGAATGTCAAAGGGGTTACTCTCAGTACATAAGCCTAAAGGATAGAAAAAATAGTGAATCTGCCAGCAATTAAAGAGAAAAGAGCTGGAATTTCCTTGACACCAAGGGAGTCTCTTACAGTGATGATACCACTAAACTTTCCAAATGGCTCTGAAAGTATTTGTTGAAGCATGAGTTATCTTCTTTCAGAAACAGTTTTGCATTCCAAGAGATAATACTGTTAGAGCCCTCAGCGTGGATTTCCATTCTGTGACTGTTTCTGAGGTGACTAATGCCCATGGAATTTCAGCAGATTCGACCATGTAAACACCTTTGCTTCCTTTTGAACACTTGTTACCTACCTGTTGTTAATGGATACATAGAGACACGTTCTTATCTGATTTAGTTCAGATAGGGAACAGTGTAAAGGCTTCTAGGTTATAACCCAGAATATTTGAAAAACGTCTCTGATAAGAATAAATAAAAATAATAGATCACTATTTTTCTTTTTTAATTACCATTTTGGGGGTTGTTTTTGTCATTAACTGTAACGGAATCAAACTTTAAATTTAAAATTAGTTAGGAGTAATGTCTATCTCAGATGTTATTTAAACACTTCCCCTGCCAAGTCATGTTATTTTGAACAACTGGTGAATGTGCCTCTTGAAGAGGCCTCTGCAGAACTAAAGATTAATACCAGTTTCTACAGCATGAGACATTCCAATTCATCCTCTAGAAACCAATAGAGAACACTGACCGTGCTTTTCTGGGAAGATTCAAGCTGTCCTGTCAAGGGAGGTTTACATTAAGCTGCAATACAAAATTCATGTAAGAATTTAAGGGATTCAGATAAATTATAGAACAATCCTAACCCTGTTCATCCCCCCCCCCAAACAAACAAATACCATTTAATACAAGTGAATTTCAATGCCAAACAAGAAAAAGGCAGTGAAGCTATAGCTCATCTGGGTGACTTCAGCATAACAGAACTGCATGCATCAAGGGTGTTTAAATGCAGGAAGAATCTGAATGTGAACAAACTAGAAATTAAAATCCAGCAGGATACTGATTAAAAGGGAGGATGGAAAGTGCAAGCAGCTAGCTGGTAACAAACATCAACTACGGCAGATGTGATTGCCATTAGCTCAAAATCAATGTTAAATTACAGTCAGTGTATGTTCTCACGAGGATGGCCTCAGCTCTCTGAAATCAGGTTATTCTGCCAATGGAAACTTCAAAGGGACTAAAAATAGGATTGTTTGGGAGAGGTAGAGAAACCTGGTGTCTGATAACCGTGGGTAAATGTTCAACCATGGTATTCTGGACAGCCATCCTGCAGCTCTGAGTGAGCAGCCTTATATTTCATGGGAGCTGCAGTTAAAGTCAACAAAGCCTTTTATGGATATGAATGTAAGATTCAATGATTTCACTCATTTCTAGGCAGTCAAAGCTTAGTAAACAGCAAAGTATCTGCTGGTGACAAATCTTGAGAAAGTAAAAGCAGAGTCCCAAAGATATCCAGATGGGAAGAGCATTTAACTCTGAGCAGCACTTTCACAGAAAGAAACAAAATGATTGCAATAGCAGGTATCATAAAGTACTGGGACACAGAATATTAAGGCAATAAGAATGAGGAACTCTGTTTAAAAAAAAAAAAAAAAGATTATAAAAATAAATAAATTAAAAATTGCACATTTACCAAAGCTGGATACAATCTCAGAAAGCTGAGGAAGAGGAGTTTCAAAGTGAAGGGATTTCAGATTATAACCAGCAAAACCACAAGTAAAGAAGAAACGGTACTGTCTAATCAGGGTGCTGAGAGCTGAGGAATAAAGAATGAAGTGGATGAAACTGATCCTCGGCTAAGACTTCTTAAAAAACGTTCCTAGGCAACAAGGGCAGAAGGCTGACTAATAAGACTGACCAGAACTGCCCTACAGCAGGAAAGCTTCATGGTAGAAGAGGTTTAAAGAATAAAAAAACACACAACAGAAGAACCTGAACTGTCACTACTTGGCATCCTGTTATTCCCATCTCACCATCAATTATATCGTGGCAACCTATCTAAGTTTGAGCAAATAGCTTGCTGGAATATATTTTTAGAAGACAGATATAGCAAACTATTGCTATAGGGTCATAAATTTTGAGAGAAATTAATGTGTAAGTCGATGAGTTTATTTCTCTCTTTCTTTGGGACTTCTGTGTGTGGTGAAACATTGAGTTCAATTTTATTTTAGCTGATTTCACTACCCTTACCATAAGCAAGTTTTGAAGGCCCGTCTATACAACATACAGAGTATTACAACTGTATTCTTGGAGTATGTTGCATGGTTAGAGAAAGATCAGTTGCTATAGTAGCAAGTCAATAGTAAGATACTAGGTGGCTTTCCTTAGTTATGAGCTATTATAAACTTAAGTAAATAATTTTAACATTTTAATTTTGCTATAGCCAAGTGTAACTAGAAACTATGAAATCTGAAGTAACTACAGTTTATTACTTAATACTGTGGAGCAATACAGACTGCGAGGCTAAAATGACAGCAAATTCAATCAAGTTACAGTTGTATATAAAATCTGAGGGCTACTGGGAAGTAGGAAATAGGTAAATATTTTGGTTTTGTCACACTTTACACTGTGACTAGCCATTGTCTCTGTATCTATGCCGTATCTGTAGCAGAGACCATCTGTTTACGTGGATTCCTCAGCATTCAATAACTATTGAAAGCTCTTATAAGCAGACAGCTGGGGGCCTCTAAGAAACCAGCGTGTCTTTATGCATATCTCTCAGTGGACAAGGGCACATCCTGTAATGAGCACAAATTAATAAGTCTTCCAGGAACTCTGACAAACAACCGGGGATTGAATGTGTATGGAAGAATTAGCTGTTCTTGCTCAAAAAGCTGAGTTATCAAAGTCTTGGCGTGCAGGAGCAGTAGGGTTCTTCAGTTATCTTCTCCTTTTCTAATGAGTGGTTTTAGTTGAGATGTGTCTAGGAAAGAAGCTTTACAAAGCACTGACTTTTTAGGACTAGATCAGGCCCGTTAGCACAGAGATGTAGCGCAGAACTACTAGAGTAGCAGCATTCTCTATTCTCCTGCTATTTCACTCAGACACCACGGCTCCATTGCTGTGGTTCCATGGAGGCTATGCTGCTATTATTTTCCTTTCCCAGAGTATTACTGTGTCCTGTGCACAATCATGACCTGTGTAATTTGGCCCCCACAGTTCAGAAATGATGTCTTTATGGAAAATTGGTTGAGTACCTCCATTAAGGTAGAGAAATCTTATTAAACTTCTAATGTTAACAACTTGGTCATAGGAATACAGGATGTAAGTTACAATGACAAAATTGTCTGGGTAACATAATGTGTATGAGTGTAGATGATTATAGGATTTGTACAAAAGGGAATTTCTTGCTGGCTTTTTTCTTCCTTATATTTTATACTAACAGTTAATACCTCTGTTTTACCCTGCTGTGTTGAGATACAGAATCTTCTTGGCATTATCACGTACTTCTTGATTTATGAGTTGAGTTTTCAGTGATCAGTGACGTGAAGTTCCTTCCCATTTATGTTGACTGGGGGATGTTATTTGAATATTAAATAAAACATTGTTTACTCTCATAACAACATAGATAATATCTGAAAAGATTATTATCCCTGAGGACAGGAACCTCTCCGTGCAACAGTAACTAACATGAGCCTGCATTTGAAAAGACACAAATGACCCCAAACTCATAAGCATTAAGCTGACTTCCCATTCTTGTGTCATGTCTCCTGTAGTCTTCTTAGTTCACGTTTTCTGTTGTTTTTATCATTGTCCAGATTGAATTATAAATTCTATAATAATTTTTTTTTAAGTAATCCCAAATAAAATTAGCTGAAAGGAACTGTAGAGTTCTGTTAATTAAACCACTGAAATATTATCCTACCGTATTTACTACTGTAAATTGAAAAATGAAGGTGTGGTAGTTAATAGAAAGAGGAGTGGGAATTTGCCCTTGAATTTCAATCAATGTGGGGCTGAGAAATCTTTTTAAAATAAACATTTCTTAAGTAATGACCTTCAGACCTTGGATTCTTAGTGTTAGCAGATCATTTATACAGCCAGGCAGTAAAAATGGTTGGGCATCATTGTATTTCAGTGGCATGGGAACTGCACAGAACTTATTCTATCAATAAAATCAGAATTACTGCCATGTAGAAGTGACAGTCTGAGTTCACATGTACCAGACATTCGTGGCATTAAAAGAAATGATTTTGTCTGGAAGTGGAGCTGATGAAGTAGGGGCACCCTATATAATATTTCAGAACTGTTGTGCCCTGACTCCTTTAATGCTTGGGCATTTTCAGCTGTTTACCTTTAGATTAAAAAGAGTAGTAGTATTCTCCTCAAAGGTCAACGCTAAATACTTGAATAATCCTCACAGATGTTTGTAATGTAAGTAAAGGAGATACTGTCATTCCTACAAAATATACATGTAGGATAGAAATAAAAAATCTTTCAAAGATACTCAAGTGTAAACAGAGATTCTTGTAAGAAGTACATGGAGGACTCGTTATCATATTATAAAGGCACAGAAATGGAAAAAGTAATTGTAAATTACAGGGTAAGGGGAAGTTGGCAAGTCTGTCATTTAACATTCTTGAGGATAAATGATGTAAATGATGAGTGGGTTAGGAATGTAAGGCTGGCAAAAGAAATGGACTAGTCCAAGAGTAGAAAGGGAGGACAAAAGAGACCTAAAAGCTAAGGCAGCAATTCTGGGCTCTCTTCAGATTCAAGTCAAAGACTATCTCTGACATTTCTAACAGACATATGAATAGACTCAAACAACAACAAAAAAACAAACAAAAAAGAACCAACAACCTCATTAGTAAAACAGAAGACAAGATGTAAGTCCAGTGATCAAACTGGAAGCCGTGGAAATGAAGTAAGAAACCAAAAGGTAACATCAGATGGTAGTTGGAGCATTTTAACAGAAAAGGGGATGTAGCACGTAGGAGTTCAGCCAGCGGAACAGAAAAGGAGACATAGCAAATTCCTCACTATCTTGAATCTTTAAATCAAGATGTAATATGCTCGTTGGTTCAGTTTCTTGACTGTGGGTCCTGCCCCTCCTACCCCTTCCCCACTGTCAGAGAATGCAATCAGGGAGTTGTGAAGCGCGGAAAATTTACTGCTCTTTTTCCTTCTCTTTGCACACTCTTACTCTTCAAGGTCAAGTAACTTTCTCCAACTCCTTAAAGCTCTCCCAGATTATTATTTAGATTTACAGTCATCAATAATTCT
This sequence comes from Coturnix japonica, assembly GCF_054131305.1. NCBI lineage: Eukaryota > Metazoa > Chordata > Aves > Galliformes > Phasianidae > Coturnix > Coturnix japonica. The sequence continues at coordinate 38,011,507 of NC_140665.1, forward strand.
TAAGCTATTTTAGAATAAATCATGAAAATCTAACTTAAATGAGAAACTTCAACCTACAATAACAGAAAAGGGCTCATCTAGTTCTGGCCTGTATATTTAGTGACAGAACAATGAAACAAATGCCTCGTTAGACAGATTACTTAATAAAAGTATGTGCTGTTACTGGCTGTGACGGTATGTTTTAAGCAGCTATTTGTAATGAAGCATGGAACTATTGTCATGAGGGATAAAATTTTAATGTTCAGTTAGGAATGCATTTTGTACTTGGCTGTTTCTGTAATAAGTTATTATTTTTACCTTGGGCAAGTTCTGAGTACTGCATTTCCTGCTTCTGTTTTTGTTTCTGCTTTTGACAGTAAATTATATTTCCTGTGATGATCAGATTATTTTCGTGTTAGGATATGTGCTGTGAGATATGGTTTAGCTGCTATGAGATTTGGTTTAGTAGCTTAGTGGGTAGTAATGGTGATATGAGGATGGCTGGATTAGATGATCTTGTAAGTCTTTTCCAACCTTGTGATTCTATGATTCCATACTGATACTGAAGTCATTCTCTAGATAATGATCAAGATCCACTAAGAGACTCCAGTAGTTTATCTGAAAAACTTGTGTATAAATTCACCAATATATTAAATATGCATGATATAGCCTTTACTTGTATTAATTGCATCTAAATGTAACAAACTTTATACAAATAGTTTAAATACTATACTTTAATCCAGACAGTGACATCTCATGATTACACTGTGTATCCCGGAAGATTGCATATTACAAGTTCACTGATGTCTTTGTATTGATTAGGAGCATGTAGGTCTCCCAAAACATCATCATTTTTGCTTGACCTACTGTTTTCCACATCACTAAGTTCATGATTGGACAAGTTACTTGGTAAGTAGGAGGACACTTGAGTTACTGACTGAGTTTTTTCTGTAGAGGTCTGCCCTTTTCCTATATTCAGATCAGTATAGGAGCTAACTTGTTCACCTCTCAGTATAGATGCTTGTTTAATATGCTGCTCAACTCTGTTCTCTTCCTTATCGACCTGGTGGGCTTCCTGCTCTTCATCTAATAATCCTGCCCAGAGAGAGGGGTCATTAAGTAAATCAGCAGATTCACCACCAGTTCCTTTGCTGTTTTTCAAGCCATGGCTTCTCTTCAAAGAAGAGACCGGTGATGAAGATGAATGCACTGGCACAAAATCTGATATACTTTCAGCTCTTTCACTTGCTTTTGAAACTCTGGACCTGCTGGATTCCTCTTCTGTGCCTGACCGAGGACGGTTTGGGCTTTCAAGCCAGAGAGGTTCAGGACTGCTGTCAAGATCTTCCAAGTCTCTGTCTGTACACTCAGCACTGGTGAAATCTTCTGAATAAACTATGTTGTCAGGACTTGCAACAAAGTCATCTGAGTATATGAATTCAGAGCTTTTCCCAGCAGTCCTGCTGGGGCTTCCTTTCTGATCACTTGCAACAGAGGAATTATTGTGCTCCATGATTTTATGATGGGTTAAGTGTATCATTTCCTCATTATCATTGCTTCCCTTCACATTAGCATCTGATGTGAAAGCTGCTGGGAGCTGAACTTTAAAGTCCTTTTCTTTGTGAGCAGACTTTAATATAGTTTTCCCCAGTAAGGAGGATGCTGTTGCTTTGCATGGATGTTCTTTGCTTGCAAACACATTCCTCAATGGACTTTCAGCAGCCTGCTTCTGTAGGTCAGGGCAAGCATCTGTACTGGAAAAGTACTCTTTGAGAGGAGCGTTTTGCAATGAAGTCTCAACAGTTTCATCAACCTCACCATTCTGCTTTGAATGGTCTCCCTTGCTACACAGCCTGTGAGAAACCACACACTGCTCTCCAGCATTTTTGAGCAGCTTTCTTTTGGATAATGGGCTTCGCACCTTCAACATCTCCACTTGTTTTTTTCTGTACTGTTCTCTCCTTTCAAGGTGTATCAGCTTATCAGGATTGGTTTGCTTCAGCCGTAGCCTCAGTGTATTTGTCAGCCCATACAATAGTTTCCTTCTGGGAGGTGTGTTTTCCTTAGTTGTGCAGTTTCTTTCTGATTCTCTCTCTCCATGGTGTGCAGCATTTTTAGATCTTTTCCCAGCCTGAGAAGACCCTGGTAAGGTTAAGGTAGTCTGCTCCTGGCCTTGCTTCAATTGAGAGTTGGTAGCTTCACTGCTCCCGCTTGGTCTCACCAGCACCTCTGCAGGCTTGTTGGCAGAGGAATGGCTGGATGGCTGTGGACGTGTGTCACAGTACCCTGGGGCCTGGTATAGCCAGGCCAGATGTGGATGGACAGCAGCAGGTGTAGCAGAGCGGGTGAGCACTGACAGCTCTGCCAGCAAGGCGCTGAGCAGTGGCAACTGTGCCAGGGTGCTGTGGAGTTGCTGGGGGCTGCTGGGGTGTAGCAAGGAGGGCCCTGCACTGGGGTGTGGGGGGCTCTGGACCTTGCTTTGCTCTTGCGGGCTTTGTACCACAATATGATCCCAGTGCCCCATGGCTGCTGCTGGTGGCAGACGAGACTCAGCCGGCTCATGGCTGTAATACAGCACAGGAGGGCAAATGATGTTGCCGTCCTCCTCGCCTCGCTCTTCTTCTTCATCCACCTCCTCTTCCTCCTCCTCTTCCTCGTCCTCCGGCGCAGGAGAGGTGTGGGGTGGCGTGTCGGGGCCCGACTGCTCCCCGGCCTTCAGGCTGCTGAGGCTGAAGCCCAGCACCAGCTCCCCGACCGTGCGGCCCGATGCGTCTTTGAGAGGGAAGCGGCCGCGTCGGCCCCAGCGAACGGGCTCCTCGGGCCGCTGCAGCACCTCGGCGGCGGCGGGGGCCAGCGAGATGCTGCAGCTGCCGAGGAGCCGGGTGGGCTCCGGACCGAGCGTGGCGGGCAGCGCCAGCAGCAGGGCGCGGAGCGGATGGCGGCGGAGCGCGGAGCACAGGGAGCCGCGGAGCCAGCGGAACAGGCAGCGCTTGCCGCGGCCGAAGGGGAAGGGCCGTCCAGGCCGGAGCAGCGGGGCGGAGGCGGCGGGGTGAACAAGGAGGGTGGGGAAGCTGAGGAGGCGCAGCGCCACGGCCGGACGCAGCCCCGGGCTCGGGGCCGCCACCCGCACGGCCTCCACCAGCACCTCCAGGGCGAACAGCCCCACGTCGCCGCCCGCCGCCGACATGACGGCACCTCGCGCGACTGCTTGATGGAGGTTAAGCGCAGCCCTCGCGAGAGAAGCGCGGCTCGGAGGAGGATCTTTGGTTGTTGTCTCGGCAACGCGTCTTTGCAAAGGGCGCTGGGAGCTGTAGGCCGGGCCGGGCTCCCACATGTGATCTCCCGCATCCTCCAAAGGTACGCAGAGAGAGTACCTCCGTCGGCGGGGGGATGAGCTCTGCTCCGTCACACACACACTTTCCTAACCTCTATTAAATCACAAGTGCTTTATAGAGAAGCAATAAGCAGCGAGAAATGAATAACCAGCTCTTCACTGTTTGTCAGTTCCCTTGATCTCTGCTATTTCAAGGATGTCTTTCCTTGGCTGTTCTGAGAAGACAGTTGAGGAGTTGCCCTGAGCTGTGACCAGGGCTTCGGTAGTAAATAATCAAGTTCTTCATAATTTCTCTCCTGCCTCTATTCTGTGCACGAGTCTAAGGACTAAGGCAAGTCATTTGCCATCAACACTGCTAGTGTTCAGATATTCCCACTGTACTGGCACTGTGGCAGATGAAACAAATGGTCAGCCCGTGTCCATGGCACATTTGTCTCCTGTCATCACTTGTCTGTTTTCCTTCTGTTTCCTTTTCCTCCAGCCCTTTCCCATCCAAGGAGGGCTTGACAGTTTAATTGCTGTTCTCTGTAAAGAGAGGATGACAAAAGACCGCAGATACGTTGAGGGCAGCAGGAGTATTTAGCACTGGTCAAACAGCTGCTCAGCAGTTCCACGTGAATCTGACTATCAGCCTTACTCTTGTATTTCATTCTGCATGTGCAATAGGAATCAAATTACTGAATACTCGTGGAAGCTTTAGGTGTGAATAAGCGGTGTCAGTAACAGAACAAGTACTCAAACAGAAAGGTTTAGATTTGAAGTTTGTTCCCACTGATGTGTTCTATTAATTCAGTGCTCCAATCACAAGAGCACATAAACAGAAAACCACGTTTCATTGTTGTTGCAAGTTAGAGGGAAAAAAAAGTCATTTCATTTTTCCAATAGTCCTGGGGTCTGGTACTCACCATTGTAAGGAGACTTGTGATAACATGCTTTTAGATTGCATGTCACAGAGGAGCTCTTTAGGGACTGGGCATGCTTCAGAGAAGTAGGATTATAGAATCAAATTTCATTACCTGCTACTGCCCTAAGGACAGTAGGTACCTGTTATGATCTACCTCAGGTACATTCAGTAAACTTTTTTGAATAGCTCTTTTCAGTGCAATCTCTCAGACTAGACATCAATTTGTCTGGGTTTTTGAATGTCTGGAAGAGTGAGAAATGTTGCTGAGTTGGTAAAGTCTTTCAATGACCTTATTTGTATTTTCCTCTTGAAAAATTCCAACCCAGACAATTGGTATCATTAGCAGCAGCTCAACAACTTTTGTTCAAATCTTTTGGGTACTCTGAAATGCCTCTGCTTTGCCCTTAACATCTGTAAGATTTCAGATAGATGTATTGATCTTGCCACACGGAGAGAGGTCTCTCTGTACAGTTGTATACCTGTTTATGTGTTAGGAAATATGTTATTATATGTTAGGAAATATCTTATTAAAAGAAACACGTGAGAAAACATGGATTGTGCTGAATCTACAATGACAGCACCCATTCTGGTATCATTATTTCTAAACACTGCACTTTTTACAGATCAAATGCCAGAGTAAAGAGCTGTTGTTCAGCTGGATGTAAAACAGCTCTTCTCTATGCAGAATCTGTAGGGCTACACTTGGAATCTGTGCAAATATTTAGCCTGGTGGCACTCTGATTCAGAAAGGGGTCAGACAGTCTGCTGGAATATTCAGCTGCAATGTAACAGCAGTTCTTAAAATACTCCAACTTAAAATACCGCCTAGAGAAGATTTATTCAGTCTTTTCTCAGTTGTCTGTTGAGTCAGCCACTTGTCAAAGGGCGATAAACAGGAAGAAATTCAGGAATAAGGGTGCAGCTTTTGATATTTCTTTTAGTTTTTGCTCTGAAAGCTACGAAAAATGAAGAATGATAAACTACATAAGCTTCCCCCCCACCCCCCCAGAAGTACTTTAGATTTCTCTCTTGAATAATCCAGAAAATATTTCTAAAAGGAATAAAGTCAGATGGAAATGTTAAATCTATTCAAAAATTGCTATTTGTGTGTGTTTCCATATATTTTGCAGATTTTGTGGGGATTTTTCTGTTTCCCACATTCAAATTCTACTTCATGCTCCTTAATTTTGTGCTGGTTCAGATCTGATGCTGTATGGATCAGTCTAGGAAGGGCTCTAATGGTATTATTAGGACAGGTGCTTTACAAAATCTACTTAAAATGGAGGATACTGGGATCTCTCCCCAGTTCCCAGGGTGTACTTTCCTGTCCATAAGATATCCCTTATATTGAGTAGCCAGAAAAGCTGGCACAAAGCCTATTCAGATGTCCAGCTCCTAACCACCTTCCTTATGTTGCTACCCTAAAGATGCTTGTTGACTACTCTTACTTCAGTTTGATAGCTCTCGTTTATTTTTATGCTCTACTATCTTTAGCAGGCTTTGGAAAGTGTTTAAGTAAACAGTATTGGCTTAGTCATGTGGCCCTTCTCCATTTGGCAAACACCAGTTTGTTTCCCGTCTCTTTAAAGATTTCATTGCCGCCCTTTGTGTTTTACTTTCCCAGAGTGGTGAGAGTTAAAGCTCATGGCTTAGTTACTTCCGCAGAGTCAGCAGGGGAGGCACGGATTGTTTTCTCATTACATTGGGGCTGGGAGAATTGGCCTTTAAGGCATGTGTGAATCTGTGGCTTTCACAGCCAACTTGGAAATGCAGCCCATACCAACTCGCCTTCTGGTTCCAAATCTCTTCGACAATTAATGGGGCTGTGGCAAAACACCGCTTCTCCTTCTGTACTGAGAAGTCTTCAGCATCTTTCTCGGCTTTGGGCAAATTCAGTCTAAGCAAATAGTTGGAGAAAACATCAAAAAATCTGGCAAGTACTTGAGGGAGAATGACTCTGTGAGAGCCCAGAGGAAGCAGGATGTCACAAATTCAGGAGCTTAGACAACTATATTGAACATGACAATGAGACATATCCATAAGGGTCATGCCTGAGGTGATTTCCTTTATTTAAACAAAGGTCTTATTAAAGCCAATAGACATTTTGCTTAAAACTAAACAACAGTGAAGAATCAACCTTAAGATTCAGCCCATTGAATATTCCTTGCATAATGCCCAGCAATGTACAAAACAAATATACTTAAATAACTGGTGTCATTAGCATATGCAGGCTTTACCATGAGCCTTTCCACTTATTTGTTATAAAACATGAACATCGTAGGCTCGCTTGGTTATTAATTGAAGCCCTCTGGGTTCATGTGCTGTCATTCAACACTAATTAATGTATCATAATTTACTCTATGCCGTTCCCCATCCAATAGCTGGGAAGCTCTTGCAAAGTTCTCAAAGAGACTGGTTTATTTTATTTGGCTTCACTATTTCAGTCCATACCTATCACACACATATGTGTTGAATGACAACAGGATTCCAGGTGCTTGGCCATCCAAGGAGGACCACTTAATCATGACTGAGCAGCTGTGTGTGCACGTGTTTGTGGAGCAGAAATAATACATGCCAAAGCTTTTCTTCAAGGTATGGGGGCCCTTACATTTCGTGTAGTATGTGTACAGAAGGGAAGTCCTCAGCCTCTCTCCAGGTTTAGAATTCTCTCTGTAGGCAATGACTTTTCAGGCTCATCAGCTCCTACAAAGCTACCGTTTAAAGCACTCTTCTGGCTCAAGCTGGGAACCACTAGGGGCAAATTGCAGTTCAAATATCTGACAGAGCCTCTGACAGTGAAAGCTCTTGTGAGCCCCAGGATGGTTTCTAAAGTCAATTCAAAAGTGGGATGAGATTTCATTAGAATAAAAAATTGGAGACGTCTGTAAATATTTGAGTAGGAAACAGCACTGTGTGCATTGTACCATCACGCTGATGACACTAATTGTTTAATCTGCCATAATTATCATTGTAAAGTATGTTTTTTTTAAGGATTTACAATACAGCTGTTTTGTTTACTGCACATTCTCAACCTCTAAGCTGTTTTTCTTTTCCCTTTAAGATAAAATGAATATAAATTTCTGTTTTGGGAACTCTTCTGAGAGAGCAAATAAGAGCCAAGGATGTTGTTACAGCTGAGCTGCAGAGCTGGACCAGAACCACCCCCCTCTGTTTGTGAGGGCTGAGTGATACCTGAGGGCCTGTGCCTGCTAGGAAGGGGACAGGAATATCCCACCCCACTTAGTGAATGGGAGGTGTGAAGCTGCTTGTGGAGGTGGTAACAAGAGGAACCAATTACCTCTGTATTCTTCACATCCTTTCCTGTTTTCCAAGGAGACATGCTGGCAAATCTGTGGCTCAGTAAGGTGGAAAGATGTTAGAGGTGGCTCTCTAATGAACATCTGTCCCTGACTTGCTTGGCAGTGGGATTTCAGCTCTAAATATATGGTCATTTTCTTGGCCAGTAGTTTTGTTTCAGGGATCTCAACTGGCTCCATCCCTTCAAGCTTTTGCCCTCACACTCAGCTAGACAGTAAACAAGGAGTATTGTCTCTGGTGCCCTACTGATGCCAGTAACTTGCTGACCAGTACTCATCATGGCAGTAGCTGTGATGTGAAGCTTAAATGTGTGTACAGAGCAGAGTCCTGCCCTACTATGTCACTACTGATTAGAGAGAAAGAATAAACTGTGTTTCAGGGTGCTAAACATGGGAATCTAGAGATCTACCTTCCTTCTATCTACCTGGATGGGAGCAATTCATTACTAAGGGACCCATCTCACTCCTTCCCTCATTTGAGGAGTGTTTTTTGCAGCACATGGGAAGGAGCTCAGAGAGGATGATGCATGCATGTAACTCACTGCATTGCCATGCATGCTTCTAGCCTCCAAAAGTGTGTCAGCCTGCCTGATCTAATCATCCCTGCACCTCCTAAGAGGGCTGGCCCAGGCACAGCTTGTGCTGACACAGCTGTCCTGCTAACCAGTTCCTGGGCTGGCCCTGGCTGGAGAATCCCAGGGTGACACTCCATTGCAGAGCATAGCTGTGCATCTAGGAATTTTTTTTTGCAGATAGCAGCAACGCTGGAGAAATATTTAATTCGCTGCTGCTATACAAATAGTCCTGAGGGCTACAGCTGGGGAGGAAAAGTGACTTGTCTCTGTCCTGCTAAGCTGTGTAGTCTGTGTGGGCAAAAAGACAAAGTGCTGCCTGTTGCGGTTGCAGACGAAAGCTGTACTAGGGCCAAGGCCTGGTCATCCCCTGTCTAACTCCATGGGCTTTCTCTGGGCTAATTCTGGTATGTCTGTGGCCCAGTTAGGTCAGTTAAAGCAGCTGCGATTACCCTGACACATGATTTCCTTGTTTTGCTGGTGTGTATTTTAAGCTTATTGCTATTTCAGTGCAGTTTGGTGCATTTCCTAGTTGAACTGTTCCTGTCGGAAGCGTGCATTGTTTCGGAAGACATGGCATTAATTACACTGTGAATTATTTGTTGTGTGGGTGCCGTGGAAGAAATAGATGGGAACTACACCAAATGGTCTCTAATGAGTTCACTCATCCAAGATCCTGATTTCCATCTCATAAATAATAAACCATCCTCAATATGCTAATGTAAATTTGCTTTTAAATTGCTTATTTTAATTTTGCCAGGAAAATAATCAAGGAGAAAAAGTTCTAGAAAATGTATGCTCGCCCTGTTTCTGTGGCAGGGCAATTGGAGGCTGCTGCACCTCATCCTATTCTCATCATTAAGTCCTGACATGTGACTACACTGGGAATGGCTTCTGGTCCTGAAGAGTGAAATTCAAAATGGAAGGAATGACAATAGATATGAAACCTTTGTTCCATTAAGGGAGTGTCCTTAATAGAACCTCATGCAGTGAGCTGTTTGCCTTCCCCTTCTTTTGATGGGATCTCTAGCTTCAATTTCCATTCCTGATCATTTGCCACTGAGGGCCAAGGAGGCCAGAAATGCTGCTCTGACAACAGATGTAGCCTCTGGCAAGGTAATAGTGTGTGCTCAGCACTGCCTCATCTGCTTCATCAAATGCAACATCTACTGTCTCTTAGAGAAGTCTCATCCGGTCTTGCAGGAGCGGGTGATGGTTTTTCAAAAAGCCTTCTCAGATTTGCTTGTACGAGGCACGAACGTACCAGTAACTGGACTAATGATTTATCGCTTTGCTAACTATAAATAGAAATGTTTCTGCTCCAAGCAGATCATTACGCTCAGAGTTTGGTACTGATATAACAGTTAGACTTGATATTAGTCTGTTCTGAAAACATCCTTTTCACTGTTGTTTTCTTTCTTTCTTGTCTCTGCATTTTATCTTCGGTAAACGCATATCCTGATTTTATGTGAGCCTGAGCTGTCTGTAAATCCAGGCTAAACAATAGCATGTAGCAGAGCATTGCAGAGAGAATGGGGGGGGGGAGGAAAGAAAGAAGGATCTGTATTTTGGATGTGTATTAGCTGCTCACACATCATTCAGATTTGTTAAGATTCAATAACGGATAAATAGAGGGGAATAGAAGGTTGGGATGGTCCTGCAGGCACATCTGACTGGAAATACAGTTGTAGAAATTTGATTTCAAGAGACAAACCAGTGAAAAAAATCCAAACAGGTTACTCTATTTCCTTCCCTGGAAGGAATGGCAGCTCTTTGAAAACATTAATATCCTCAGTCAGGCATTGCAAATATTAGTTCTCAGTTCCTCCAAGGGATAAAAAAAAAAGATAAAAATAGAAGCCACTCTGAAACCTCCCAGAGGCTGACAAATGCATTCATTCATTTATTTATAATGACATCTTTCATGGAAGGCTTTAACACTGGAAATTCTCTGAGGAGAATTCCTTCCCCCCCACCAATGCTTCCTCACTTCTACTGAGAGCTATCTGTACCAGGCAGGGGGTTAAATACTTTCTGAAAACTCACGTGTTCTTTTGTGGGCTGACAGAAGAGGGTTCATTCTCCTGTGTGCGCCTGGAATGCAGCACCACAACTCGGAGGGGCACGGCAGTACCTGGCTGTGGTGGGACAGCCTCTTTTTGTCTGATGACTGTATAGGAAACCAAGGCTCAGTTGAATGCCTAAAATTGAGAGCATTGTTCTTGATCTCTACACTTCAGTCTTTGTTTGGATATGTTGGCAGATGAACAGTTGCTTGATTTTTCTTGTGCTAATGTTAAGAGTCTTCTCAACCAGAGGAGTGAAGCAAAATCCAGCATGTCGCTTATGTAGCCACTGAGGCTGAAGGCTGATATGGTATTGGTACTGCAGGTGGAACTCATCTGACCAACTGGAAAAAGAACACAGACATGAACTACACCCCAAAGGACTTTCTTTCACCTCTCACACTGTAAATTAGCCTAGATCCAGTAGCTCTACATGTCACGTACTTGTGGTGTTAATTTGCATCCACAAAGCCAGCAGAGCTCCCTCCCTAGCAGTCATTCTGGGGCCAAAGGGCAGCACCTAGATCCTGGAGGCAGTGCCTTTGGGGCTGCAGAAAGGCGTGCTACAAACTTGTGCACTTTAGCTCATCTCACCCCAGGATGCTGCACATTTCCACACTTCTCACAGCAGTTGGTGCTAAAAGACCAAGTGCCAAAACAGTTGTGCCACGGGAGGTGTACAGGAGAACTTGTGGGCATTTTGAAGTCCTTCTGACTAGCAGATTTACTGAATGATGTTTGCAGTTGCTGCCTGACCACACATTGAGCTGCAGAGGGAGACATGAAAAGCAACAGCCTCTGATGAACTGGTCTGAAACAGAATTTCTTTACAATTCCAAATCTGGTGATTGACTCAACCCTAAGCATGCAAAGAAGAGCAAACAGCTGATGGGTGCCCAAACCTTGGGGAGCACTGAGGTATCAGCAGGGAGTTCTCAGTGACCATATTTACACCACAGACTGCCTCAGAGTGAAGTAAAATGCTCTATGAAAAAAAGACTGAGGGGGTAGGAAAGAAAGGATATTATTCAAGAAAAATGTCAGCCCTGGGAAAAATAATCTTAATTGTTCAACTGTACTGCTCTAATTCTATAATGTCCCATGTACATGACAAGAAATACTCAAGTGGAAGTTTATTTTTTCTTTTACAAACAAAGGCTGTGCTCTATAATGTACTGCTTCTTGGCACAGTCTCTAGTTGAGTAAAAGGCAGATCTTTAAACAATGTGCTGTGATCTTATCTGATCTGCAAGCTGGAGAATGTATCATCAGTATAATTGGTGGCAGGGTATTTGCATAGCTGTGGTGAGGTTTGCTGGAAACTGCTCGGAAATCTCACAGAATCACAGAATTGTAGGGGTTGGAAGGGACCTCTAGAGATCATCGAGTCCAACCCCCCTGCCAAAGCAGGCTCCCTACACCATGTCACACAGGTAGGCGTCCAGGCGGGTCTTGAATATCTCCAGAGAAGGAGACTCCACCACCTCCCTGGGCAGCCTGTTCCAGTGTCTCACAGGCAAGGAGACACTATTAGCTGGAATAAGTGAGGCTGTCAGCTCAGCAACACCTGCGTGTCCTTTTCAGAGTAGAAAAGCACGGAGTTTGCAGATACTAAAAGTCAGCTGCAAGAAAGCATGCTGGTCATGGCCTTTGGTCGCTGTTGTATAGATCTCATTGTGGAGTGACTCCATTGCTGGTATCTGGGGGCCCTGAGGAGCTGCTGCTCTGAAGTCATCAGTGGGCGAGAGGTGGCATTCTGCCCTCACAAACAAAATTAATTGGCTCCTCCGCTGGTATACTTGAAAGAAACTGCAAATGAATGGATGTTGCCAGCACTTCTCAAGAGACTAAGCTACATTATCACAGTAGACTCTTCTGATGGAAAAATTTGCACCATTGAGAGGTACTCCCTCTGGATCAGGGCTGACATGCATATTAGTATAATTTGGGAACCAAGTGCAGCTAGTGGTGTTGATGAATCTACTCCTAGTAAGGATAAGAATGTACTTTAGTTTCTACAGCAGTAATTCTGGCTGCTTTCACGTATTCTTTGTTCGCTTGAAGAAAATAAACTGTGCTGTACTGCCCTGAATAAAAGGCTTCTCTTAAACAAAGCAGCTATAGCCCAGCAAAAATATTAGGAAAGTTGGAAACATCAGTTTTGCCCAGACAACTGAAAACTTTCCTTTATACCATGTCAGTGGTTGCACCTTCTGAAGCCCTGATACTAAAATGGGATGTGTGAAGGTTAGAGATAATGGAAAGCTCCAGATCTGCAACTGAAGCATCCCCTGTGTTTGAAGTGTTGTTGGTTATGCACCATGTCTATCTGCTTTTTAAGTTGCAAAAGATTTCCATTTCTGGTATAACACCCTGTTAGTAAAAAGAAAAGAAAAAAAAAAGCATGCACTGAAACAACTTGTTAAAATTCCTTACAGTTTCCTAGTTGTTTTTTCCCCTCTTTATTAGTTAGGAATAGTAGAGGTTGGTTGGGCTTTCTAAAGGAGCTTTTCAGCAAGGATGAAGTATTAATCACACTCTAAATCCTGCCTGCTTGCTGATGGGGTGCCTCTCTGCTGGTGCACAGCCCTGTCGGAGCCCTAGGGAAGCTGTGCATGTGCATAGGCACCAGCTGGATGGGCTGTCCTGCAGGGATGGAGAACAGCTGGGAGATGAAAGAGTGAAAAGCAACGAAGTTCTGCCAGATGCAGAAAGTGAATGAGCAGAAGGAATAGCAAAGCTATTCATTTTTTGCTGACACTTTCTCTGTTGCCATCTTTGGACAGATGCAGTATTCAAATTAACCATGTTGTCCTTTCTCTGTATCCTTGAATGTAGAAGGGTTGCTCTGAAAGTAATGCCTCTTATTTTATGCTGTTGGTGGTATGGCAGTAGAGGTTGAATCTCCCCACCAACATCGTGGCTTGGGAAGATTTGCTCACTCACTCAGTTCTTGGGAGGCCTTCGCTGCTTTGCTCCTAGGCCTTTTGTTTCTGCCAAGTTTGTTGATGAGAGCTACAGGAGAAACAATAGAAAAGTAGGTCAGGAGTTGATCTTGTATATCTACTTAGAGGGCCAAGAGCACAGTTTGTGCAGAAGAAGAAGAAAAGAGAGAAAGGAAAAATAAACAGTAAGATTTTGGGGTGAGATAGGGTTCATGTGGGAACCATGGTGAGTAATTATACACTTGCTTACAGATTGCTTTCTTACAGTGGCTGGAAAAGTCTTCATTTTCTTCAGCAGGACTTTGTTTAGCACTTCTGAATCTCTTATTCTGCAGTTGCTCTGTTAGAATCAAGACCTGCCTGCCTGCCTGCAGGGTTTTTGACTATATACTGGGTGAGCAATGCGCTGGCCTCCTGTATACACACTTCAAGTGTGCAGCTGCACCCCTACTGAGATTCGGGGAAAAGCAACAGCGGAAAAACAAGAGCTTTTGCTAGATGGACAGTTTCCTTTGAAATGTGGTAGGTATGTGAGTTCTTTAGAGGGAAGAATATTAGTGTGAGGAATTGTTAGGTTGGAAAAAACACCATCCCAGTGTTGCCTTTGAGAGTGACCTTTCAAAATGCATCTTGGTTTGGGCAATATGCATTGCGCATCCAGCACACACTCCAGATACGCCTCAACTTTTATTCAACTGAACTCTTTGCCATGCTCTTTGATGACAAAGTATCCTGAAAATGACTGGTGTCATGAGTTTTTCCTATGTAGACCTAAATTACTAAGATGTCTCTGTAACACACAGTTTAACCCCTGATGCATTGAACTGCAGTCTGGTTTTAAGCAAAACCCGAGTGCAGCTCTTCCAACAAATCCAGAATTCCAGCCAGCAGCCTGCTGGCTTCCAGCAAATGCTGTCTACATTTGCATGATGTATGTATTTATTCTGCTTTGTATTAGTATCCTTGCTGGTTGTTAAGGGGTTTGCTGTTCATTTCTTTATGGGTGCTTTTAAGCTGTTTTTCACTTTTATTTTCCTAGAGATTAGAATACAGATTTTAAAAAGCATGTGAGTGTGGTACACAGTTTCAGTGGAAGTAAGAGCCCTTTGGCATATACATTGACTTAGAGACAGTGAGATTGAGAGAGGAAGAGGTCTCATACCAGTGTCATCCTTTTGTGTGGAGTTTTTCCCCTTGAAAATGATTTTGCATTTGGGGCAGCATCCTGTGGGCTGGACACATTCTGTGTTTGGTGATACAAGGCAGCACATTCCCCCACCCTCAGTCAAACTGAGCACAGCGCTGCTTGCTGCCTGCTGAGCCTCCCCTATCTATAATTAATGCATCAGTTGATAGGCAATGAACATTTTATAAAGGCCATTTAAACAAATCGGAACAGTGTCTTCCTCGCATCTATCAGAGAGAGACTTTCTCATCTCTCTTCTGCAAGTTCTCTCATTTTCCTTTTGGAAGTTGAAAGTCTTTGCCAGGAAAACACAAACAGGAGACTCTTGTTACCATCACTTTCAAGGAGCACTGTCAGCTTACACAACTACATCTCTGCTGAAATGTTTTACCTCCTTGTGTTACGTGGACAGCATTAAATTTACCGAGAGCTTAGGGAGATTTATTTTTCCTTTTCTACTTTTGCTTCCTCCTCCTTACAACATTCTTCTCCCTGCCTAGCCTCCAAGTTTCCACACAGCTCATCTCTAGGCTCCCATCCCATCCCAGCGAGGGCAGACCACAATTTTAAGGGCACAGGTGCAGAGCTCCAGTAAACATGCAGGTGTTACAGGTGTACAGCCATAAAGCTGCTCTGAAATCAGGGTTGGGTTTGTTATTTTCTTTTAGGTTATCTGAAAATCTTGGCACCTTTTCTTAGGACAAGCCTATATTTATCTGGAAACTAGGTCTGGTGTGGACAGTGGTAGTTTTTTAGCTCCAGATTCCTCCTCCCACAGCTGTGGGGCCTCAATGCCTCACTAAAGGCAGTGATACACCAATGAAGGAGCAGGTAAGTTATGTGCTGAGGTGTAAGTAGCCTGTAAGAGTGACAGTGAATGATCAGATCTGTTTATATTTGGGGCACTGACCGCAAAAGTCCACTATGGAGCAGTTTGGGACCACTGGAAGTACTTGCTTCTGTAATGGAAGAGCCCTTGGTAGCACATGCTGAGTGTCGTCCTGGGGTTGGTAGAGTTGATTGGCCTCCTGGAAATCATCCTGCACATTCACTTGTGTGAGAGAAGTACATGTTTACTGTCCTGACAAAATGTCTTCTGCTCGGGTGGAGCTTTGAAATGCTCAGGTTTTTTTGATTGACCTTTACCTGAGCTTGAAGCATGGCCAGTAAGGTGCCATTTGCAGATCTCTGGAGGTGCCTGAGCAACCTGCCAGGTGCCTGTGGTTTCTGCTAGCATGCTGCTGCTGTTGAGCTACTTTTGCTGTCGCTCGGCCTGCTCACAGCATCCCCTGGGCAGCGCTGCCACCTCAGCTGGGTCACAGCACAGCTGTACCTGCTGCTGGCTGAGGTCTGGCCCATCATGATCCGCAGCACTCAGCAGAGGAAGTCTGCCAAGGGAAAAGCAGTAGGTAATGCAGCAGGTAGTGAAGAATTTCAGTAATTTATCTCTCAGAATATTATGCTTGATATTTTTTTTAATGCTTTTTAAATCAAACGTAACACATGAGCCACATCATGCATCATCCATTTTCATTGTTTCTTTTCCTCACGATGTATTTCAGTGGCTAGCATTCCCCAAGTGTTTTCTAAGGAAGCTGTGTACTCTTTTGATTGTAGCAAATATATAACAGTTTGTGCAGTTTTACATAATTTGCTGTTTGTAGTGTACATTAACTTATTCTTTCTTACAAGTTACAAAACTGTGTTTAATAATGAATTATGTGCCTTACTGAATAGGTTTTCTTTCTCAGGGAACTCAATGCTGCTTTTACTTGAAGAAAATCCTCACCCTCCCTAATCTTTCTCCCTCCCTTTGGTAATTATTATTATGCTTAATTTCTAGGTCATTTTCAACCAAAATTGCAGCTCCTCACTGGCCTGCCATGTAATTTAGATAAGGCAGAACTGACAAACCAGTTACTATTCTGGGGATGGGCACAAAAATATTTGACATTCTATGAAGCTGTTGTGGTCCTTTAACCCCTCTCAGATGGGAGTTACTTGAGTAGGGAGAGCAAATGAGCCTTACCTTCTCTTTTCTGTAAGCAGGGTGATGTGTGTATATAGATTACTTACTGATATGACTCAACTGTACAAGCAGAATAACAATGATCTTACTGTGTTCTCGCAGGAGTATTTCTCAAAGATTTCCTATATACCTGAATTTTGTCCCCATCTCATTGCTCTCTCTTTTAATTAAATTTTCCCCTGCATTGATTACATCTAGATTATCCCATGGGGCTGTAGAAGTGAATTTACTTTTATTCTCATATCTGGAGCTCATTGCTTAAATCTTTGCTCTCTGTATCTCTCTCTTTTTTTTTTTTTTTTGTCATTATTATTAAAGAAGACTTTCTGATTGCAATTTGATTACCTGTTCGGCTTTTTACAAATTATGTTTCTCTAATTGGAGCCCAGAAATAGAAATCCACTAAGTGGCTCCAAGTCAGCCTCAGAAACGTTTGAATTTGTATTACTCTTTTCTGTTCATCTCAACATTCTGCATTATAGTAGATGATACTTTTTAAGCCCCCGTTGAGAGTATTAAAGAAAAAATTACAAAGTGAAATGTTTGCATTTATTATGCAGGCTCTCCTTAGATATTACAAACGTGGACAGATGCTGAGTCTATGACAATAAATAAGACAACTTACAATAAGACAACTTTTATAAAACAGGCAACTGCTATCTTGGTGGAAATGGGGACTCTTCAAGTCAGATTTTCAAAGAGCTGCTAAGGAGGTGACAGGCATGATGAGTCTCAAAGGCAGTTCTATACCAGGCAGATATTTTTCTTATATGGGGGTACATCATCAGAGGGAAAAGCAAATGTGTCTGCATGAATTTTGCTTGTGGGCAAGTCTGGCTATCTGCAGAAGAAGCGTGATATTCCTTAGCACTTCCAGCTGTCCCAAATTCTCCCTCTGGCACTAAATTGTGAGTAAACACTTGTCTGGCTGGAAAGGCTTCTCTTTGTGGCATGCTTTGCCTGGTGCCACCATGCCAGCAGAACCTTCTTGAAACCATGGCTGCTCAGCTGACAGTCTCAGGCTCCCCCATCTCCTGATGTTGCTTGTGTTGTTTGCTGGAGCAGTTACAATAATCCATTTGGCTGTAAATGCTCTTTCTGTGTTGTGTTAACTGTAGCAATACTAATGAAGTCCCCACATGCAGCAAAAACACGTACTGCACCTCCAGCCTTGGGCATGCAGGCAGGTGTCTGGTGGGTATGGTGTAGCCATTGGTATCCACTGCATGTTTTGGGATCTCCTTTATGCCTGTGCATCCTTTTCCTTTTGTAGCACAGATCTAGAGCTAGGAGAATGATTCTCCACCTGGCTGTCCTTGAAATTATATACAGCCACAAATAGCTGTGCATGAAACAGAGTCAGGGCAGTGGGAAGGACTGAGCTGCAGGGCAGTGGTTCCCAGCTGGCTGACCCATGTGGACAGTCTGCCTGTATTCTTCTATCTAAATGTCTGAGCAGAAAGAAATGAAGAAGAAGAATTTTTAATAGGCCTTTCAGCATGTCAGTCACTTGCCATTATCATCAGGGTTTTGAGTGTAGGCACATTTACCCCCTGAGGTGGGCAGGCCAATCCTCTCTGTTGCTCCCCAGTGGAGCATTGTGCCTGGCTACCACAGGGATCAGGGCAGGTAGGTGCAGTGCTACCCATGGGCAGGGGTGCTTAACCCCATGCTATGGGGCTCTCCTATCAGCAGCTAAGGGATTATTGATGAGGTCCTCAAGGCTGACTGGAAGGCTGAGCTGTGCAACTGCTACTGAAATTAATGACAGCGAGGTGGCTGAGGCTGCCAACTGGCTTTGGGCAAGGCAGCTTCTCCTTGCCTGGGTGTGCTTACTGGAGAGTACTGCTGCAAGGAGTTGCAAAGTAGCAGAGGCTGCTGCAGCTGCTGCAGAAGCTGAGCAGAATTGGAGGTGCTTCCTGCCAGATCCCCAGCTGCCGAGAGCCAGCTCCACTCTGCCAAAGTCAATAGAACTATTACCAATTTACTCCAGCTCTTTATGGCTGTATCAAGATATCTGCGTGTTCCCTTTTCAGGCAGGTGAAGAATTAATGAATATGGAACAGCCAGGGGATTTTAATAAATAAAAATGTATTAACAGAAATCAATGCTAGGCCTTGCTCCTGTCAGCATTTGTTCCTGTTTTCTCCCCCCGCCTCACTCCTTTGTTCACCGTGACTGCACATGCATCTCTATGGTAACTAATGAATGATTATTTAATTTACCAATCTCTGGATGCAGCAGTTTAGTGTTAAAAACATTCAGCATTGTCCATCATATGCATATGCACAAACAAACATAGTCTGTCATGCAGGAAAAACTACAGGTGCTCGATATTCTAAGCAAAATCTTTATCTGTCTCATCAAATGGGACGTGGGGGCCATATGTGGTGATGGCCACAACCCAAGTGGTATGTACAAGTAAACGTAGTTGTACTATTTCATGTTTATAGTCAGTACACATCAGCTGCCAACCAGCATACCTGAAACACAGACAGCGCTGTTTACAACCCAGAGGATTTCTGCCCAGGTCTGGATAGTTAGTGCATGTTCATGTTTTTGGAAGAAATCTGGTATTTCCCATTTATAAGAACTGGTCTAACACTTATTTTGGAGGGCTGAAAGGAGAAGAACAATCGTTATTGGCTTTTCAGAGGGATGGTGAGACTTCAGCCATCTGAAATCTTCCACAGAAGGAAAATAAGTAATTGCTGGAAAAATGGTAGGGTACTGATCTGCTCTTCCTTGGGGCAGATGAACGTGGGGACTTAGTGGAAAAGATAGATTGCTTTCTACTTTCATCGTGTTGCTTTTTTTCCCCAGCCCTCTACCTATTCCAGTGCTAAGATGAGATGGAGATTTTCAAGAGATCCCCAGACACCCAAGTACATGTTTGCTTGCAGGAGACTAACTCATTTTTATTCTGTTCTGAGGAACTGTGCGTCTGACTAGCTGACTTTCAATTTGCAAAGGGGATACTTTTTCAGTGGAATATACTCTTGCTACAGGTGAAACATGTCGTTTTAATGAAGTTACTCATTCTTTTTTTTTTCTTTTTTTTTTTTTTTCTTTTTCTTTTTTATTCCCTGTGAGTGTTTGAGGAAATGTGAGTGCAAAGATGAAGGGATGAGTGTGACGATGTACACCCAGGCTTGATATGCTTTTATGACTGCTGAATGACTGCAAGAGAAGTGATGCATTTCCCTTCTGTAGCTGGTGGGACCTGAGAAATGACCACTTAAGAGGCAGCCTGCACAGGGTTGGGAGTGGGGGGTAAGGTTTACCTGGGCTAGAAGAAAAAGAGTTTTCAGTTACTCTGGAAAAAAGCAGTGAGAAGTTTAATGCTACATGCTGCTCCAGCTCTGCTAATGTGGGAAAATATGGTTGGACTATATGTATCTCTAATTGCCTGCAGGTTTTGCTGCTATCTAGCAGGTTGCCACCTTCTTTTGCTCACCCTTGTAGCCATTCTGGGTCACTCAAAAGTAAAACTTCTGGGCTGCATGCAGTTGCTGCTGTGTTGGTTATAATGTGCGTGCACGTATGTATGCACATTGTCTTTGTAACAGCAGAGCTCAGACACAGCTATCTTGTGTAGGTGAAACTGAAATTTCCTGGACACACTCCACTTTGCCCAATCCCTGACCCCACTAACAGCTTTTGATATGGTAGCTCTGCTTCGCTGCTGTTTCATATCTGAAATGGCAGGATCAAGGACTTGTAAATCATATCCTATTGTTGATACGTGTGTGCAGTGATCCAGACAGGTAGTTTTATTGCTGGTTATATTGAACAATAGCTAGTTGCATGATGGTCCCTAGCTAACCTGTGGTAAGGTAAAAGCAGGAGCACTAGACTAGAATGAACTGTTATATCCCAGGGCTGAGTTAAGGCTGAAATGGGACCTGGATCAAAACAAACTGCAAAATTCGGTGTCCCCTAAAAGTATATATAATTTCTGATTTCTAATACTTCTGAGTGTGAAGCAGTAGAACCTGATAAAGAGACAAGCAAAGTATAAACCATGCAACTTCTCAGTTCTTGTAGCTCTCACCATCTAACCCTGTGTTAAAATTGGGTCCCTGCAGCCAAACTCCAAGGAGCCTCATTTAATTCAGACTTGCTTTAGAAGCCTCTGCAGTTAAAGATGTGCCTGGTAAGTGCTGTGCTGCTGCTCACCTGGCAGCTGCTGAGTATCCCATAAGAAAGCCATGGCCATCTTCTACGGGTGAGTCATCCCTAACAGCTGGATGAGAGATGATTTCCTAGTTTGAAAAGAAAACCACCACTGTTTTTGTTACCTATAGGGCTGAAACCAAGTTCCTTTTATTTCTATCTGGGAAAAAATGCAGAAAGGAGGAAGGATCCTCACAGAGCATAACCAACAGCTCATTAATCAACTCACATCAGGTGCAAAAGATTCAGCTTTGCTGGCCTCCCACACTCCAGAAAAGTGCTTTGACTACAGAAATATCAGGGATCTCCTTTGCAGTGTTTAATTTTTTATGCAGAATGGATCGTTGCCAGCAAGCGAAAGTGAGATGCTGACTTTGGTAGGTAGTTAATACTTTGGTGATTTATAACACCTGTCTAGAACACAAGGGTCCTGAGTTCAGGTCTGTGAGAGCCCAGGGCTTAAAGCTGTTGTCAAATCTAAGCCTCTCTTGGGTTTTGGTCATAAATCACACCCTAGAGATGAGAAATACTTCCTGACAAAAGTTCTGACAATCTTTCTGTGTTTCCCTGCAAAACGCTTGTTTCTCTTACTTTCTGCTTTCTGATGGGAAATCATTTTATTGAAGAGCTTCATGAACTTTCTGTAGCTGTTTAAGCTACATGGGGCTCTGCAAATTAGTGAATTTTACTTATCTGGGATTGCAAAACCTTTCTGTAGGTCTCAAATAACCTTTTAATTTTTCTATTTTTTAATGGTGGACCTTCGATTTTAGCCTGCTGTAAAGAGCCTGCTTAGGCAAGTGGGTTGGACTTCATCTCAGGAGGTCCCTTCCAACCCTTACAGTTCTATAGTTCTATGATTTTACATGGCTTGGTAGACGCTGGCACACTACATAGTAGAAACAAAGAGAATTTCCATAGTGGGAAGAGTTGATGCTTTGATGTGAATGAAAAAATGTAGAGCAAATTAAGAGGAATCTGTTGGGTTCCTTGATGCTACAGTATACTTTGGGTCTGGCTGCTGACAAAAGATGCATTTTGTGGCTATACTGTAATCCGTGTAGGCAGATTAAAGTTGTGTCTGCCATGAAAGCCAAGAGAACATTCTGGTGTCTGCTGTGACCTCAAGCATGGCATGGACTTGAGGCTGCCCTGCTGACATGGCTGGGGAAAGAGAAGCTGCCTGCCTTGCTTTCTTCAGATGGGTGCTGTGTGAGAATGTTGCTCTTATCTCTCCTAAGCAGGCTGCTCTCCTGTTTTCTCACCTGAGAACTCCCCCATGCCTTCAGAGGAGGGCTGCTCTGTGGGATCTCTGAGCTCTTAACCAAATGAGAAAGGTTGCTGAATTCTGAGCAAATCCTGCCCTCCAACTGCTTGTCAAGCTGAGGAGATAAATCATATTGGCAGTCCTATCCCAACTGCTTTTTTTCCAGCTCCTATCTCAGCTGCTAAGAGAGATGTAGCATTTTTAATTTTGTCCAAGAGACTCACATAAACCACTTTTGGCTGCTGGCTGCATCACATCTGGGATCTGTGCTTCTGCTTTCAGGAGGTGGACACAGAGTTGACAGAAGGCTGTGAAACAACACATGGCCCTTACTCTTATGAATGAAGCTGGCCAGAAAAAGAGAAAAGCAGAAAGAGAAACTGATCTGTTTGTCTTCTTTATGTACTGTAGTAATGAGGAGAAAATCACTTTAGGTAGCATAGCAAGAATCCTGTAGGCAGGCTGAATTGAGGAGTGAGAAAGCACGATCTTGGCAGTAACTCTATAAGCACTAGCCAGAATATTTCCAAATGAGTATCTGCTCGTTGCATGGCCCACCAGTGCACTCAGGGGGAGAGCAGTTCCTTCTGCTCTCACTGAGGCTGTCTCTTGGCTGGTCAGTAGCAGTGTGGTGCAGAGATGGAGTGGTGTTGACCCTGCATCCAAGAGATGTGCCTGAAATGTCTCTATGCCATTGGATTCTCCCTGAATTTGGGAAAGAGTGAACTCATTACTTTACTTATGTATCCTAAAAGGAGATCTTTTCATTAAATATCATTATTTATAATTTAAGATATATATATATATCTTTATTTAAAAATTCAGCATTCTGTAGTAGAGTCCGCATTTTTATTTAGTTATCTACCTAGGAAGCAATGATAGAGCATGAACAAGGGCATGGGGGTCCTTTTGCTCTCCGAGTATCAGCTAGTGGAGCTTGGCTTTGTTTGTCAGCTTCTGAAATAGCCAGGGACACAAGGGAGAGGAGCACACTTTAATGTTGTTCCTCTCAAGTGTCACCTTGGGTGTCTTCCTGCTTATAAAATTGCTAGGAGTTCTCTCAAGCTAAGATTGCTCCAAGGCAACACTTTTGATCAGGCATGACAGTGAAGTATATCCACTGAGGCATCGTGTTCTATGTGTCCTGCACAATAAATAGCATTTTGGCTACAGGATGATCTGCAACAAATCAATATGGGCTACAGCACAGCATTGCTGGCTGTCCAATGGGCATCCCACAGTAGCCAAGATGTGCCAGTGGCCTCTCTCAGTGCCAGCTGCCAAACTGAGGTGCAGGTTTCCAAGGCAAAACAAGCAATATGCTGAAATGCTGGTTATATTTTGTCTGACTGTTGGACTTCCATTTGTTTTTTACTTTACTTTAGTAGAAGATACTGTTCTCCACAAAATGTTTTGGCTTAATATGAACACGTGCATACAATACTGACTCTGAAAGACCTTGAGATTAATGAGAAAGGCACCTCACTCCATTATGACTAATAAACCTGAGCTGTGATGAGTACAAGTGCACTCAGACCAGAAGTGACCTCTCATTGATCCCAATAGTTGCTCATTCCAAACGAAACCCCTTACCAGTCAGATGTGGCAACAGGAAGTCCTCAGGGAACAGAGAGAAAGTTGATGCTCACTGTCAATTTGAATCAATTTATCAGAGGGTTGCTTCCAGGTAATATAGTCTGTTATGCTAAGGAGTAAATAGCTTGAATGAGCAGGGAATATTTTTTATCAAAATTATTCAATTTTCCCAGTCAGCTCAGTGAATTCTACAGCATAGATGTGATCAAAAGGATTCCCTGGTGAGCAGTTGGAGCTACAAGCATGAAGAACTTGCAGGATGTAGGGCAGAGAGCAGCTTTACTGAATACACAGCAAAGCAGGGACTACACTGTGACTTCCAGAGCATTGCTGCTAGAAATTACCTAATCTATAGCCAGTCATTGGCCATCTCCCCTTCCTTAGACTTGCCACTTAGTCCCATTCATCCTCATATATTTCTGTCACATTTCTATAGTATTTGAAGAGAGACCCTCCTCTCAAATGTCATCAGTTTGCCAGGTAAAGCTGTGACTTGGTGCCAAGAAAGATTAATGTAAGAGAAATGTCCCTAAAGGTGCAGAGTTGCAGAAAGAAGGAAAAAAAAAAAATAGTAAAATTTAGAGAAGCTTTTTCCTGGCTTGTAAATTGACTTCTCTAATGACATTTTCATTAATAGTTCTTACTGCCAAATGCCATAGGTTTCTCCCTTTAGAGCTGTCTGCATTAATAATCAGACTTCATTGAGAAGCGATTTACATAAAACATTTGTCTTGCATTGCCAACAGGAGCTCTGTGCCAGAGTCAGAAGGAGAAGAATAAGTGCCCACAGTAAAGGAAGGGCAGTTTGGAGTCTTGAGCCATGAGAACCCATGAAAAATATGCCTCTTGTCCACTACAAAACTGTTTCTTGACTCAGAGTCCATAGCACATGGGGGTGAATGTTTTTGCACAGATCTGGCATAGAACTTGGTGGAATGGCCAGGTATGGACCAGTGGTGCAGACAAGCACTGCAGAGAAGCTGTGGGTGAGAGTGATCTCAGCTTCCTGCAAAGGGTCTTTTGTGCTTGAGCCATATTGCTGCTACAGTGCAAAGTGGACAGGGACAAGGACTCTGATCAAGGCCTTCTGCATTTCTCCCGCTGCAAGTGTCATAGCTGTAAGTTCATTTTTTGTATTAGGTTTCAGACAGCCACCAATGTGAAAACATGACAGCATAGAAAAGTGAAAATGAAGTACTGCTATATTGTGGTGTTTTTTTCCCCCAACTTCATTAAAAATATATATATACTTACTTTTAAATATGGCTGGGACTTTACATTATGCCTTTTTCTCCAAGTTGGATACAAGGCAGCCTGGACTGTTTGTTGCTAAGTCATCCCTTGTGTATCATTGTTATACACGAAATGGCTTACGTTGACTCATAAAGAGATGTACAGCCTTTTCCCACAGATTTGCAGTCAGTTTATAGGAAACATACAGCTGAGACTGTGCCCTTCAGTAGATTCAAGTTAAGGTAGATACTAACTTAGATCTTGGTGAAGTTAACTTTCTAGGAGTTAATGAACTAAGCTGCCCTGTTGTGCTCTCCTAAGATGAAACAGTGACCTCCAACATGGCTCAACTCTCTTATCCAGGACACTTATAATAAGGTGAAGTTAATTTTTTTTGACGTTTTGTATCTCTATTCACTGAGCATATTGATTTGAATTAGATATGGACAGTGGCTTTTTAGATGCCTTTGTTATGTTCAATGAATTCTACACCACTTATCAATAGCAGAATAAATGCTAACTTCTGAAAAACTTCAAGGCTTATGGTGGGAGTTTGTGGGATTTTCTTACCAGGTGATGTAATGGTTTGAACATGGAAGTAAAGCTGTGGTTTTGTTCTATGTTTTCATTTATATTTCATTTATTTATATATATATTTATATAAAAAATAAGTATACTTGGCATAGTTTGGGGTAAACAAAGATAGGATTGTCTGTAAAGAATCCTTGAAATAACAACAATAAGTGTATCTTGTGGTGGACTCTATGCCATCGATATTATGTTGTACATAGAGCTGTGAACTTTGTTATCTTAAAAATAACCTCTCAGCCCACTTGAAAGTTACTCACAGGAAAATAAGGCATCATTTGTATATAAGAAAGTAAAATCTTTCTGTTTCTTACATCTCCATGGAAATAGACTTGTTGTTCAGCTCACTAGAAATAAACATTTTGCTGGTACTTCCAACAGGAGTACACTAGCTCGATGATGTTGAGAATTAGAGAAGAAATTAGTTTGGAAGGTAAGCGCTCTTACTAAATGAACCCTTGTTAATTTGGTAGTTAGAACTGAGGACTGTGGCTGAAAGCTTTGCTGGCACTTGGACTGATCTCATAGCAAGTGCCAGGAAAAATTATCTTCATGCTTTTAAACTGATTTGGTTCTTCAGTAGAATGGAGGGCAGTCTTGTGTTCCCAGTCATGATGTCTTCTGTGAAACTACATGCACACCAAAGTGGTTTTTCCATACTGGCTTATTTGTTCAGCTGGAGCTTGCACTTGCAATACTGCACCTGAACTATTCTTTCAGCAGAACAACTCTCACAAACTGCAAATCAAACCATGTCAGGGTTTGCCTTCCTTTATTTTTTTTTCCTTATTTTTTTTATTTTTATTTTTTTTTTTAATCTAATTTCTATGTCAGCTGAAAATATCAAATTGAAAAACTAAAGTATCCCAGAGTTTCCTGGGGGATTTTGCAGATCAACGTTTCTGGGAAGCTGAATGAAATGTAACTGCAGCTTTTCGGTCTTTAAATAGCCTTGATGAAATGTTAGCAGTTCTTCTGCACCGTATCTGTAACAGAACTGGAAGATTATATCTGAGGTTTGGCTTCAGCAAATCACATTGTTGTCTTTTAAATTAGTTCAGCTGTGAGCTTGCTTAATCTGTTAAACCTTTTTGGATAATGATGAATATAAATAATTACCATTTACAGCTTTCATGTTATATGTTCATCGATCTGGATTTGCAAAGGCATCAAGCCAGGATCTAATTCCTATATTTATTAGGTTATGAAGCAGAATCTAGCCAGAAGATATAATGTCCTTAAGCTGTAACATCACTAGCAACAGACAGACCTTAATGCTGCTGGACCTAATGGAATTAGATTTCATGTATGCTTAATGAATGCAAATGCCACTTAATTTTTACAGCTTGAGTTGTAATACATTGCATGTGACGCATTTGCTACTGAAAAAAAAAAGTGTTCAAATGTGTGATTCTTACACCCAGTGTCCAATTTCAGCACTGTAAAATGTATTCTCTTCAGGAAACTGAGGAAACATGCCAGCAATATTACTGCATAATTTAAAGCAGCCACCAAAGAGAAATGTTAAAATATGCACTAAGCAATTACAAGTGTTGCATATGTTTTTTTCTCCTTTGCTGCTGTTCATCAAGGAATAGTAAAAGAGATTTAGAGCAAGCGGCAACCATAGCAACAAGGAATTTTCAGTTCAACCTGGTTCTGTATAACTTCTGGCAGCAAAACCCATTTCAGGATACTTTGTCAAGTGTTGATTCTTTCAAAAGATATGTGCAGCATTCTGAGTCCTGCCCCTCGGGCACCGGTCCCATAGAGATAGGGGAGAGCCAATTTCAGTGCAAACCCAAGCAAAACCAATTAGAGTGAGGTTATGCCAGGATTGGTTGTGGTGTTTGTTCTGTAACGGTGCCTTGGGTTGGTTAATTATCAGAGGTAACAGATATCTCTTTCTGTACTCTATGAGGAAGAAGGGAAATGGGTGTGATGCTGAAGAAGGTTCCTGTCCCTTACCAGTCCCGTGCTTTGTCTGACTGTGTCTGTGAGAAGTCCCATACTAGGCCTTGTTCCTCTGCCATGGTCACACCAGCCACTTTCCCCTGGGGATACAAAAGGCCTCCTCAAGCACAGCTCCTGGGTAGTAGTAATCAGAGCTATTGTATCCCTAAACCATTGTCTGTACTTCCTGGCACATCCATTTTCTTTGTAGACAGCAATGTGGCTATTGACTCTTGAGCAAGCCAGTGATAAGGGGACTGGGAATGTACTCCATTCTGTACTCCATTCTGTACACAAGTCCAGAGGAAGAGTCCAGTTTTTGAAGATTCAAGGGTTTTTTCTGAGGCAGTCCAACGTTTAGTCACTGTGCATTTTAGAAAATAGAGTGGGTATGCAGCATATCCAAAATGATGGCAGACTTTGTAGCCACAAAAAATCTGCCTACTGCTCGCAAACTGAGCCATGCAGTCAGATTGATCTGTGACACTTGCTTAGGCAAAAAAGCTAACATTCACAGCAAGACAACAGAGTGAAGCATCCATTGCTTCTTGAGATGAAGAATTAATTTACACAGTTAATTCTGAAAGGAAAACAGCAACAAGATGACAGGACAACAAATGGTATGCAGTCTAAAAGATGAGATCTATGTTATTTCTGAGAACATGTTAGAAGCATCTGTCATTAAATGTCAGTTTTTTTCCAACTGTGGGAGGCAGTCCTCCTAGTTGTTTGGTTTTTGTGTGTGTGTGTGTAAGATTGAGCTGTGCTACACACTGACTTCACAGAATCATATAATCACTCAGGTTGGAAAAGACCTTATAAACCATCAAGTCCAACTACAACCCAACCATCCTACCCTAACTAACAACCCGCTGCTAAATCATGTCCCTGACTTCGAGCAGGTGGTGGATTTATGTTTGTTTGATGGGCCAGTACCAGTAGAGGTGCTGAAGTGTGTAAGCCTCATATAGTAGTAATAGTAGTAGTGCTCTCCTCAGTCTTTCCTTGTGGACACCTTGGAAAGACCCAGGTCTGCAGATCAAAGCATGAATTTCCCTACTTGGTACTACTTGGAAGTCCCTTAGCCATGCGTGAAGTCCTGCCATTAAATAGGCAGATCCATTCTCCCAGGGTTGCTGGAGTGTCACTAACCTGAAATTCTCCCATTTTTACAAGTAAATTGCAAACTGTATTTTTTTCCCTATAAAAGCAGGGTTGGAGTAATGTCCCAGAAACAATGCACTTAAAGTATGAATCCACTCATTTCATGTAACACTCCTTTGAAGGTTACTTATCATGAGATGGGATAGCCTATAGATCTCCTCCACCTCATTACACCTTAATTTGGAATCCCGAGAGTATAAAATTGTTTCATGAATTATCTGGAAACAGTTATGGCTGAGTCTGCATCCCAGAGGGGGAAACCTATTGCCTTTTGGCAAGATGTATGAAGTTACCTTTGATCACGGCAGTACATTCTTAAATTCTTTATATATGTAATGGCTGTATGAAGTTTCAACAGGAGGAAGTAAAGAAGGATTGCTGTAATGTTGAAGCATACAGATATTTAGAAAGGAGATAATTAGGTGAAGGAGTTCTACTAAAAGTAGCAGTGATAGTTACTTTATTTTGGTAATGCCTTCTTATGAATGAGCTGGCATTAAAATGCAGAAGGTGGGAAGTATTACTTGAACAAAGTTCCCAGCAACTACTGCAAGTGGATAGCCTTGATTGCACAGTTTGTTTTCCTATATACTCAGATTTTGTTTCTTGCATTGGAGCACTTAACGCATACCCAGCTGTTATACATCTGCAAGAATATTTGATAGATCTAATTGTGCAGCCTACACCATCCTTTGACCCTTGGGCACATAGAGCAAGTAGATGTGCACACTACCTGTGGGCACAAAGAGCAAGGTGATCGGGGAATGTGTGCCTGAAGCACCAGTTTAAAGCAACAGCTCTACCCGTGCTGTTTGAAAGTCAGGAGAAAAATATGTTCTCTTTTTATAATTAAGAAGAGTTACTGCTAAATGATTTCACATTATTTGTTAAATTAGAATGAAATGATCAACTTCTCGGTATTATATTCATTGTAAACATCTGTCCTTCAGGGAACTTTTCACTTGTGGCAATGTCTTGTCTTTGGAAACGTAACAAGAAAGAAGTTTGAGGCATAGAATTGCCTAATAATGATTTTGGTTCTAAGCAAAAGCATTGTTAATCATGGATTTAATTTGCCTTGAAAAGAGTGAGCTATAATTATAGCTCCTAGAAATATGTACCGTAAGATTTCTATCTTTTATTTTCTGACAAATTTAATTTTTCATCTAAATAAAACCTGCTTATTTTTGTTTTGAAAAGGCTGCCTCTGAATGTATACCTGTAGAGTCTGCTGAGAAAGAGCCCTCATCCCCCCTTCTTAATTAACTTCCCCTCTACAACCTTTTTAAATACAGAAAATCTGAGCGCATTCTGATAGGTAGGAAACAAGCAGTCAATCTGTCCCCCATTCCCCTGTCAGCCATGATGTAATGGAGCTGCCTTCCTCTTCCCCTTCACCTTCCCCTTTGCCTTTCCTTCTCTCTCCAGCTGAGAATCAGAGTGTTATGGGACTTTCATTTCCTTCTCCTCCCCATGCTGAGTGCCTCAGTAGGACTGAAGCTTTTTGGCCACACCACAGTCATGCACTGCCCCTCTAGGTGTGGTGATTCAGGGGTTGAGGCAGCTGAACAATTGTCCTCTTGAGAAAGCTTATGTTGTGCTGGTCTTTCTAGTGAGTGGCACTGCAAACTTAGCACTGAACTGACACCACAATCTCATCTGACACATTTCCACTTAAGCTGATGTGATTCAGAAGCATTTCATTTCTGTGCTCTAATGAAAAAGTGAAAAATTACTTTTACCCACAGAAATTTTGACTATTAAGGGCTGCATTTCCAGTTATGAAGGCAAAGATATTTTTCCTGACCAGCATGAGTCATGACTGTATTCCTGTTTACAAACATCCCAGCCCTGTCTACTGAACTAACAAAGCAGGGTACATCCTCCTGCATTTGAATGCAGCTACTCACCAAGAGCTATCTTCAATGTGGTTGAGGGTAATAGGAAATGGCCCGTGTTAGAAAATAACAACGATACCTGCTTTTTGCTTTTCCAAAATGAGAAAACATGTCAAAGGAGCAG
Source organism: Coturnix japonica (assembly GCF_054131305.1). Lineage (NCBI taxonomy): Eukaryota > Metazoa > Chordata > Aves > Galliformes > Phasianidae > Coturnix > Coturnix japonica. The sequence continues at coordinate 38,041,838 of NC_140665.1, forward strand.
CATGTTCTTTTTCAACCTCTCAGATAATGTATGTCAAGCCCTTGGCCTCCTGTTTCCCTATCTTTCCCTTCAATCTGTTGCAGGACCTGGGGCTGTTATCAGAAGGAAGGAGGCAGGTGCTCTGGGTGGGACCTGTCCTGCTGGTTGTGAAAGTCTCTGGTCTCCATAAACTCAGCTGGTCACCCTGTATGCCCTTTGTCATTAGGGGAAGAAGCAGGCCCTTATATGGTGTGATGCATTTGCCCTTTCCCACACAGAGACACAAGGATCATGCCTGCAAGTGTCTGCTCTCCCCGTCTGTGAGGAGATTGAAGGCAGCTATCTCAAGAGGAAAGGTCTGTGTTTTGTTACATCGGCCTGGGAGAATGTGAAGAGATCACCCAACTCCAGACATAAGGAAGTATGACAACTATTTAAAAACTGGTAACAATCCATCATTGTAAATGCTTGGTTGAAATTGGTTTGTTACTTGTTATACATTGGTACATTGACATTGTTAGACTCCTAATGACACACTCATAGCCTGAAAAAATGTTAATCATTGTGAATATGTGAGTCTTAGATCCAGAAGCTGTCACCTTATGCAAGTCAAATACTTGCCTTTGGCATCAGCACAGTTTTGCTTTTTTATAAAACTAGCAGGTCTGTGAGACTTACCACTCAATACATGGGGACACCTATCAGCAGTTTTGGAAAGTGCCTGGTTTCTGAGCGACTTGGCCTATTTTGCATGGGGGCGTGAAAGACCCATTGAGGCTCTTTCATGTGTACCCATAAATGAGAGAAGTACTGATGATCTATCTGTCTGAGGTTGTTTAGAGATTTCACTTATCTCTGAATGTGAAGCCCTCAGTGGCGGGCCAGAACTGAATGATATGGACTGAGGGATTTCCAGGTTTTTGAATGCACAGATGAACTTAGCAGCTAAGGAAATGTTCTTCTGTCCCTAGCAGAAAATTGAGTTTAAAATGAAACAGAAGGAGAGAGGGGCTGGATGAGATTGTAGGCAGGAAATTTTTAAGGTTCCCTTCCTGAGTCAAAGAAACCGCAATATTGCACCCATGAGATATTCTCCACGTGTTTGCTGTCTTGCATAATGTTCATAATTACTTTCCCGTGTTAAAAAGAGTATATGCCAGTGTGACGTTGGTCAATTTTTATGCACAGAAATTCTAAATCAAGTATTCTGTATGCGCCAAGTGTGTATTCATTACCTGAATGTCACAAGTATATAAGAAACTTGTAGATTTTTTGGTGCAGGAAAGAATGCAGACAAGCCTTGAAATAAGACAAAACCTTCCAGGACTTTCCTAGCATCTTGTATTTGATTTCATATAAAAATTAACTATGAGTAGTGGAATTTTTAAGGGTGTTTCCAGAAGCACTCACTGCTGCAGTAATCTCCCAAAGGGACTCACCATACACTGCACCTGAAGTGCATGGGGAGCGGGGAGCACAGTGTGGCTTGGGCTGTTTCCCAGCCTTGAGCTGTCAATGTCTTCATCTGGACCAGCAGCATTCCTGCTCCTCCAGCCCTAGGATTCCCCTCAGGTGTGTCCCAGACTGATGAATTGATGATGGCCTGGATGCTGGCAAATGTCCAATTGCCAACATGAAACAGATGCTGCTCGTGAGATTGTGCTAGATTTGGGCCCTGCTTTTGAGAGACGAACAAATGAGTGAAACTCTCTCTGAGACATAAAATGTCTCCTTGTCTTCTGGAGGATTGGACAGCATGTGTGATTGCTTGTGACATGTTGCACTGATTTTGCTTGTCACTGCAATCCCACATCACTTTGTGGAGTTTTAAGTACATGTTGTTCTATGCCAGAAATCTATTTGATTTGGGAAGGCTGTAATAGAAGTTTGCTGCTGCTCCAAACTTTATTAGATGATTGTGCTGGCCGGTTGCCATAGCTGCAGGTGCCAACTAGTCAGAGCTTTTCCTTTTCCATGGGAACTTCAACTTTCCTGTCTAAAGAAAGGAAATATTATTTTTCTTTTATCATTTACAGCAGTAGTTTACGTCATCATTATTGAAGAGTAAGTGTCGAGAACAGGCACAGGAAGTGATTCACCAGTGAAAAATGAATGTAAAGACAATTTAGAAAGCTGTCATTTTCCTAGACTGATGGAGAGGTCTGGTTTTATACTGTCATACACCTGCATTATTTGCAGAAATAAGATTTGTATAAAAGATGCAAGGCCTTTTATCCTGTGTTATTTTCAGGCTAGATTCCCCTTGTAAAATGAACTTTGTTTCTGCAGAGGCTGATATCAAAATCTAGCTCTGAAGAGAGTAGGAAAGAAAAAAAAAACCACAAAAATTTAAATTCTTGTCTTACTAAAACAAATCTAAGAGAACATGAACTTAAGGGGAAAATAATTTACAATAAGAAAAGCAATTTCACTTTCAAACTGTTCGTTGATTTTGAATGAGTGGTCTCTTTTCTTTTTGATTATAGAGATTATACTAGAGAGCTTTTCCTAAGCATCATGAATGCTACAGTGTGTTTCAGATTGGAGTCTGATTGTGTTTTGTTGCTTGTACCTGAGGTGTGAGCCCTTTGCCTCCTGGAACATACACTCAGACTAACCCACAGATGAGCTGAGCCCTTGCTTCTGCAGCAGACTCACCAGATTTTGTTACCCATGGGAGCTTTGCAGCAGTGGATTTTGCTGTTTTTCAGCTTTGGCTTCACTGACTCTTTCCTCTGGGTGCTGGGCAGCCTTGTCTTTCAGCTCAGCACTACTGACCCCTTCCAGTTGCACTGCTGCTCTCCCTTGATGTCTCCTACACTTACCTTTCTTCTCTGGGTATTTGGTGACTGAGGTATACCACCTCCTAAGCTCTGGGCATCTCACTGACCTGGCCACAATGTCCTGACACCCATTCTGCTGCTGTCTCCCTCCCATTTCTGCCTTTAACATGTGTCTAGATATTTTTGCTGGACCAAAATGGTATGTTTTCTCCACAAACCATCTCATTGGCGCCAAATGCCGCTGTCTACACACCCTAATTGTAAGTGCTGCAGGCCTGTCAGTTCTTGCACATCTGAAGCTTTGCACCTCGAGAGCTCTGAAGTGGAAAGAAGCACGTCTGTTATTAATGGTCTGTGCCTGCTCTCACTCTACTTTCCCCTCTAGAGCTGTTTCTTCTGGATGACCTGCTGAGACATTCCTCTAATCTTCTGGCTCACCTTCATCACTGTGTTTCAGACATGTGAGTCCGTCACCTTGAGTGGTATGTGTTTGAGACATTCTGCATGTTTCTCACCCAGCCTGGGAAGGAGGGCAAACAGGCAGTGTGCTGCAAGGCTATAGTTTATCAAAATGAGGGGATGGTGTAGTGTATCTACCTATCTAGTCTTTTAAGCAACTGTCTTCATGGTTTTCGTTATCCGATTCAGAAATCTACGTCACATTGTGTCTGCCCTTGCACTGTCAGGTGACCATCTTCTACTATTTACCCCTTTGTTCTCTGTGCATTTGCTGCTAAGTCTTGATGGTGAAGGTTGAAAGGTAAGAAGTAAAAAAAAACCAAACCAAACCAAAACAAAACAAAACCACTTTCTAAATAGAGAGGGGGCTGACTACATACAAACATGAGCAGAGCATCATAAAGCAATCTTTCCTCAGAAGAATATCCCTGCAGTTTTCAGTGTGCTAGGGAGGGAGCATGAATGTCTTTTAAATACAGGGAGAAGAACACTTTTCTGGAGGAAAATTCACTCTCCAGAGCTTATGTGTTACAGATCTTCTTTCACATATGTCTATGTAAAGATGGGCTGAAGTTGGTGTAAGTGAGACCAGACCTTTTGTTGTAGGCTGAGATATTTATAAACAGCTTTTTCTTCAGACATTGTGGGCCATCCATCATGTGTCTCAGGCCTCAAGAGAGGTACATGGTTCTGAGAAACAGGACTGGGGTTCAGTTTGAAGGTTTGCATTCAAAGAAATAATGTCTTCTTTACTCAACCAGCTAGTTTTGATTTCTAGGTCAGCACACTGAGCATCTTCTAAAGGGAGCATTTCTCCAGGTTAACCTGAGCCAGTGCTGCTTCATCAGCTATAGGAGGGCTGTTATTACCTCCAATAGATTAAGCTACATAAGTCGAACCCAGGTCAGCTAAGGAAATCAAAGGAGTTCAACAAGTTAAAATTTGAAAGGAAATGTGTCATGGCTGTAAAAAAAGAACTCCCTACAGAAATCTACTTCCAGTGACGGACTCCAAGTGAGCTGTAGGAAGAGATATTGTTTATGAAATGGACAAAGAAACAGTGAAAAACTGGGTCAAACTGCAAAGCCATAAGGCACGTTGACCAGCAAAAGCTGATTAGAGAATGAAGACTGAAGCATTTTAGAAATGGTAGTCTGTTCAGAATAAGAGTGGAAGTTAAAAAAGAAATACTGAAAAGTAAATTCCTCCATAAAATTCATTTTGGAATATTTAATCATTTCACTCTGGTCACCTTATATCAATTATTAAACGTGACACCTTAGTATTTAAAATTAAAAGTCAAACTACTCGGGTTGGTTGGAACAGGTTTGCCTCACAAAACCAGCTTGGCATTAAGAGAGGGCAACAGCTGATGTGAACATAAAGCAATGGAAATTATCTAAGCTTTCACCTATTCATAATTTGGCCCAGAGCAATGCAGTCCCTTTAAAAATTTCCCTTCTGCCACGGCTTTCAAGAAACCTTTTCCCACCTACCACATAGTCTTTAGCCAATCCTGGGGTGACAGTTGCACCCTGCCAGAGCATGGCAGGCTCCGAGCAGCACTCTGCTCCCCACCAGTTCTGTGTGAAGCGGTATTTCTCGCTGCTGGCTGTGTGATTGGCGACATCTCACCGCTCTGAGGTTCAGCCGCACGGCTGCACCGCCCACAGCAAATCACAACCCAATGTGTTCCACTTTCTGCACACATACATCACTTTTTACATCCCTCAAAATTCTATAAATTACAGTCATTGGCTTTTTTCTGTGTCCTAGCAAAACAGAAGCAGAAGAGCTTCCTATTATTTGAAGTTTACTATGTCCTATGGCTTATGGTACTTAGCAGGACTGACAAAAATAAATCATGCAGGTTGCTGTGATTTAAATATTCTGCGTGCTAATCCTCCTACATTTATACTTCTCTTTCTAAAAGGAAATCCTTGAATCTGTGGTAGCGCTCTCATTTCCACACAGAAAAGGCAAGCAGTCAGCTAACCTTGCAAGTGGGGCTCACAGCACTGACCAAAATAGACTCCTGCTGAGAGAATGAGAAGAGACAGTTTGCAAAACTCTCCTTCTCTGACTTGTGAGTGAGAAAATTGAGCCCTGAGCTAGCTCTATTCTAGTCTATTCCATGGAAAAGGACCTTAATGGGAACAAAGCATCTGAGGTGTCACATAAGCAAAGATAACACCAGTGTGCATTTTGTCAAATTTGAATATGGATCTTTTCCTATTGGTAATACACTCCATGGTTCTGTGAAATGAAATATGCTGTGTCTGCCCTTTTCCTTTCCATATTTTTTGTCTGTCATGCACTTCAGCTTTACTACCTGCAGAACAGAAATAAAACGTTATCCCCTTTGAAGAGCAGTATACAAGGAACAGCATTAAAAAAAAAAAAAAAAGACATCAATGCTCTTCCTGTTTTTATCTTTCTTGACGCAAACATTGAGCTAAATATAAAGTGTCATGATAGATGATTGTTTCCATAGCTGGAGAAAATGGTGCTGGAATCAAGGATTGCTTTGCATTTCTTCTTTGTTGCAAAGCCAGTCTTGCTTTATTGCTGGTCTGGGGACTGCAGCTGGTCGGTGTCCTTGGTTGGTGTCCTTGCCTGTGGTGCTGAGACCTCACTGAGCTCAGCATGCTGGATCAGAAGTCTCTTTGCTTAACTCTTCTGAGGACTTTATGCCTTGCATTGTCCTGGCTTGGCTCTGGTGTTTCTTGGCAGCTTTGGACTCTTCTGTTTCTTTTTGTGTTTGTAATTGATGCTCAAGCCTTCACAAACAGAAAAACATTTTTTACTTGCTTATTCCTTTGTTTTGGGTGAATTGTAGGGTGTTTTTGGGGCAGAAGATGTCTTGGATCCACTCTCTGGTTCCATAAGAGCTCTTGTGGGAGTCTCTGTAACTCCATGTTAAATAACGGGCAGCAATTATGCACAGTCTTCAGCATTGTTTAAAAAGGATAATACCTACTGTGAAAAAAATTATCAGTGATACTTTTGTAGTATCCGATCATCTAATTGCATATTTCATCTTCTGTTCGTTTACATAGCAGCCATGAAATAAGTATAGTTATTACTGCAGCTAAGAAAATGTTCTAGTGGCTATAATTAGGGCTGGATAAATTGTTAACCATGAATAAATAATCCAAAATGTTCTTGATCCTTTCTGTTTCCGAACCAATTAGGGAGTTCTAATTTCTTTCTCTCTCTCTCTCTCTCTTTTTTTTCCCCCTAAGAGCAACTATTTACTGATTAACTTGTCAGAACATGTCAAAGTTCTATGGCATCAAAATTTGCTACTCACCACATAGCACTGCTTAACACAACTGCATGGTACTGCGCGGTGATGGGTGCAGTAAACTTTCTGCAGAGTGTAATAAGTTATACTCATCACAAATGAGAGGGGATGGGCCTAGATCCTCAGGAGCATTTTCGAGGCTGCTGAAGATCAGCCTTCAGCCTTATGAGTATCTGTGCCAGAGTGGGAGACTGAGCCCTGGTCTGTGCTCCCAGTGGCTCCCAAGCTTTAAGGTGAGGGAGTTTTCATGTGTAAATAGCAATTAAAAGCAGTGTGACCATGGTGAGCCATGCTTGGGGTTCAGATGGGTGACCATTACTCCGGCCAGCCTGGATCACTGCTGCTCTGTATTTGATGTTGGTGTTACAGGCACAAGAAAAGATGCTGTATGACATTACAAAGCAAGAGAACAGTTTTTTATAGGTTTTTCTTGGCATGAATATCTGGGTAAGGTGCACAACAATGAGGAATTTGTCTGCAGCTTTTGCTTTAGGCTTGTTGCAGCTGGCATGCATGGGCTTACATCAGGCTCTGCTTTTGGCTGGGGGTTTGAGCTCTGCTTGTTCCTTTTTTTCCACTTCTCTCTTCTAAAACTGTCTAAATTATAAAACTTGCTCAAAAAGGAAAGGTGCTCAGAAGGGTATTCTGAATTTACTCAAGTGTACTGAAAACATTTCCTAAACTGTTATTGTTTTGCCACCATGAACCCATTCCTCTGGTGATTGCTCCGAATGGATGATTCAAAGCCACTTACAAACAAGCATTGCTCCACATGAAATTCTGTCAGTGAATTTTGGGTCAGTCATGAGTCCCTCATTTCCCCCGATTGCCCACAAAGGTGAGATTTCAAGCAAGCTGCACACAGCATTGGAAGAAAAATAATGGAAGGCAGTTCCTGAGACCAGCTGCCATTTGGAGGGCTGGCTTTTCGGCAGCGTGCTTTGAATTTCCCTGTCATTAAGTGCCGATCAGTCTGGTGGGATGCAGGAAACAGGCAGCAGCATTCTGTTTGTTGTTGCAATTGCCGATACAAATCGACTAACCCTCTAATTACCCCAATCTTGAGACTAATAATTTACATACTTTATTTTCCACTCAGTAGAATTTATTTTAGACCCAGAGGAGCACAAACTCTACCTACTTAAATGCCAATTTCGAAAGCCAGAGGCTAACTGCAAATACTTCAACATATGTGCGGGGGTGTCAGAAGCGCTTGGGTTCAGCCTTGAGCTGACTGAGCTGAGTCTGCAATTTAGCCTAGAGCTTATCTCCCATTTTTGGCAGAAGAAGTGAAATTTATGATCTGTCCTGATGACATTGGAAACACCCTCATGAACGTGTCTGAATTGTTTTGTTAGCTTTGCAGATTCATGGCAGAGGAGCCTTGAAGGAAGACCAGAACTGATCAAATTTAAAGCTTCTGTAAAAACACTGAAGGAGTAATCCTGTTTCTTACCAGGGCCTGCAGGTAGGATATCCTCAAGAGATGGGACAGGTGGTGAGAGATGCTAGTGGTATTGATCAAAGATGTTTTGACGGAGAAAACCAATAGAGCAGTCTTTTTTCCTGACTTGTGTTCCTTCCTCCTTAATCTAAACCACCAGCACTGCTACATTTGGTATTCAGATATAAATGTTTATTGACTCTGACATGATTACGAGCAAGGGAATGGTTTAAGATGTGACCTTGGCTCTGAAATCTGCTGGGTTGTTCGGCAGGAGAGATCCATCATGCGTGCTTTTAAACCTCAGCCACCCTGCAACACAGAGTGAAGCCAGCTCCATGAATCAAATGAAAACAAAATCAAAGTGGAGTGCAGAGAGGATCATTAATATCATCTTGGTTTCCTTTACATTGGCATAATCGGCATTTATACATAAACATATATTTGTTGATATTCCAAATAGCTAACATATGAAAAATAGCTGCTGAGAGGGTGGTGAGCTGTACCATGCAAACAGATTGGTGGCACAGCACCAGACCCATGTGTGGTTAATTTGCTCACCCTTCTCAGGTACCCTTTCCCTTCATGAAGTTGTAATGAGGGGAGTGCTTCATGTGCTGTTTAGCACGAGGCTCTTGATGGCAGGGAAGAAATTAAAAACATCACTGCCAATGGTATTTAGTTATTGCAATACTAATATGTAATTTGCTTTCAGAGGAGGTTTGGGGGTGTGATGCTCCATATACATAAATGCAAGTGTATGTGTGTATAATTTTAATTAAATTATACCAGCAATCTGATAGGATTTTGATCTCAATGGTTCCTGGACTGCAACAGCATCACAGTCTGGCTTTTACCTACTACTCTTTCTGTGCAGTGAGTCAGGCGCTCATGGAATCTACCTCATATCATCCCAGATTAAAATTTCTTGCAACACTCCAGAAAAACCCACACACCAGACAGTAGCTGTGGTTTGCTGCAGAGGGACTTCACAATGTTTGCAGGGTTTTTTCTGCTTTGGTGATGTTGCTTTTCCTGCCTCACTTCCCGCTTCCAAACTACACTACGAGAAAATATAGTAGGGTTGAATATTTATGATTTTTCTATATAAAAAGTGAAAGGAAGAACTCTGCAGTTACGAACAGGAAGAGATAGCTTGTAAAACTGAAGGTGGAAAAGAGGTCTTTTCAGTCCTGTTAAGTTCTAGCTTATACTAAGGGTAGCTACATTGGAAATCAATCCCCAAGCCCCCACAGACTTTGATAGGGGAACAATTAAGTCACTGTTGTTTGTCTTTGAAATCCCGCACCGAGTATACTACTGTTTTCTTGGCTTGCATTGTCTTGAAAAACCTGCTGGCTTTTTCCCCCTTTGTTCTGAGTCGCTTACATGTATTAACTGCAGTCATTCTTATACTAAAACCTACATGTAATGGACAAGAATAGGACAAGTGTTTTGTTGTTTTTATTTCCTAATTGTATGTGACTTTTTTCACGGCCTATTGTATTTCCAAAGACCGCTGGCACTGGAAAATGTTCATGTAGCACCTCATGCAGAGTTAATAACCACAGTTATTTGAACCTTCCTGTTCTTACCTGCAAGATTATTGTGAAAAGAGCAATATAATAACAGTGTGCCATGAAGATATGAAATAACCCTCCTTTGAGGCACTCCGTCACTCTGCCAAGTGTCCACTTGTGCCCACTTGCTATATCCTCACAGATGGCTCTGGTGTGGGTAAGGTTTAGGCCAAGGCTTATGGATCCACTTGTGTATGGAGAGCGGGAACAAAGGCAGGTACCAAAGGTTGCACTGCATCAGCATGAGTTTCACTGCTTCACTGAGCTGGGTCAGGGAGCGGAAAGAGTTGAAAATATTTTATTTTCTTTTATTTTTGTCCAGGTGGTTACTGATAGCAGCAGAAAGGAGAAAGTGAGGCAGTGTGGTAAGGTAGGAAAGAAGATGGGATCACCCCTTTTTATAGTGGTGCTGGAGGCAAAAGTGCAGTTCAACAGAAGTGTAGAAGTACTGGAGGGTCAGTGAGGGCATAGGATGTCATGTGGGGGGGCCAAGAAGGATCCCAATCCCCATGGAGCAGCACCAGAGCATGAGTACTGCTTGCTGCTCTGGGCAGAGCAGACGCTTCTCTGGGTGAGAAGGCTCCTGTCCTCTCAGGCTCCTCCCTTGCAGAGAGTAGGTGGGAGCTGACAGATAACACCCACAGCTAGCCTAATTTGGGATGAAATTGTGGAGCTCGGAGGAGCTTTTCCACCTCCATGAGCTGAAGATGGGCCTTTTTGTGCTTGTATAAAACCCAGCAGTGCTGAGCAGCAGTGGTAAGCATGCAAAGCAGGGGTGGTGACTTCTCTTGCACAAGAGGACATTTCTTCTTTTCCCCTGTTGGGTTCACCCATGTCAGCTTGATCCTGTCTAGATGGGTCCCCTCATCAGGGGAAGCTGCAGTACTGTGCTCTAGGAGGTCTTGGCCAGGCTTTGTTGTTCATTCTGTGTGTGCAGAGACTAGGGGATCTGTGTGGATCTGGCTGAATGCAACAGTGCAGGTAGGCTGCTGGGCTTCCATCTCTCTAATATGTTTGTCTTTGTTGTTTTCCTTCATGCTTTGGGTTTTTCTCTCATCCTAGATGCTCATTTTTCAAAGCTCATTCCAAACCTTGCTCTGGCATTGCCCTGGCACTAGTAAAGTAGAAGACTAGAGAGCCTCCTGTTTGAACAAACAAATACTTGTAAACATGTCTTGGTTGTTTTTCTCTGCACAACATCCTCTTTCTGTGTACTCATTTGGAGAAACTGTTCTTTTCTTCTCTAAAATGCTTTTGTGCAGCATTCTTGACACAGAATGTTTGGCAAGTCCCCTGCAGAGAGGACTGATTGATCCTACATGTACACGTATATAATCTGTCGAGTGATTCTTCACAATAAGAGGCACTTTGCAGAAGTAAATTATTACTACCTTCATACCATTACTTCACTCCTTTGGAACAGGGCCATTTCCCCCTAACTAAATATCAGCATTCCCTGCTAGACAAATAGTAGTGCAGATACTCCCTGGATGAGTCACCGGGCTGCTGCAATAGCACAGCAGCTCATCCTCAGATAAGAAGCCCATTACTCGTGCAGTGTGTCCTGTCACCACTGACTCAGAAACTGGAATACCAAGATTGGTCTTGAGTCAGCATTGCTATGGCTGTCACTAGGCTGCCTTAGCTCGCCCGACGTTTTCACACACAATGAAAATACAGGGCTGGTGATGATCAAAACAGGATCTACATGGCTCCAGCTGACGCTGACTAGCTACTCTAACATATTATCCTTGTGGAAATAATTCCAGGACAAGTGTTCTGAAGCAGTCCTCATGCCAAACCATAACCATGGCAGCAGTCAGTTGTCTGACCCCCGGCTATCCCTTACAAGCCCCAGGGGCCTCTACTGTGTCCTGATACAGCCCTGAGGGGATTATTTGCCAACAACAATCTGTCACTTGATTCTCTCAAGGATGGTCATGACTCTAAAATCTAATTCTAGACCTCATTATAAGCTCCGTTAGCTTCTAGTAGCTTGCAAGTTGCTATTTGGGAGCAACTTGGATGGGCAGGACCTGTTCCCTAAGTAATCCCCCATATCTGCCTGAGTGTACACTGAGGATTATCCATAGATCTTTAATTCTTCCTCACTTAAAATGAGTGAGGCTTTGGCTGCTTTTAATTTCCAGGTACCTTTTGTAGTTGGGAAGGCTGTAGGTTGAGCTAAGCCGAGAGAGCAAAGATGCCTGTTGGAGGGGCCCCTACCTTTCTCATTTTATTATTTAATCACAGCAGGACATGGGAGGGTACATTTCATCCTATAACAGCAGGATTCAGTGTAGTTTGATGTCCTATGGTGCCAGAGCTGTGGGTGACAGTAAGTGATCTGAGTCCAAATTACTCAGCATACAAAGGCTTGAAGGCTGAGTGCTGGTGCCTGTGCATGTTTGCCTCCTTTGGGGTATAATAAAAAGCCGTATCTCTGCATCCAGGGTTTCGCACTAATACACAATGGAAATTACTGCAATGTCTAGAACAAGCTTATTCTGAGGAGACTTGCGTGCTGATTCTTGCCAGTCAAACTGTAAGGAAGTTTGAAAAAGCTGCTGAAAACTGAATGCAGGGACCTGGGAGCATTATGGAGCTCACTTACCCTCAGTAATTTGCCTGATTTCTCTACTTTCATTTATGAATCAGTAATACTGGAAGAAAGAGGAGGCTAGACCTGCAAGGTGGCAAAACCAAGTGTAATTTCACTGAACTGAAAGGAGATGGGGTAATTTACACCAGTAAGCCATCCAGTTTGAGGCTTTAAAAGCTTTAAATTGATGACTATTCCCCATTGATGGCTGATTATTATTGGTACGCTTCGGTACAGTGCCTCTAAAGTGCAGTACTCTATTAATTCAGCACATTGCATAAGCCTCAGCCTTGCTTCACTTTTAGACTCTTTCTGGACACCAGATTTCACTCTTTCTTTATGGTGATGTAAGGCTGGAAAGAAGCCATCCTATCCTGGCAGCACTACTTGGGGTACAGACTAGTGCAAAAAAAGAGAAATATGTCTGTCCCTCTCTGAAACTTCTTGGTGTCTCAGTAAGTTGGATGTTTTCTCAGTTGGCCTTATTTATTTATTTCCTCATTGCTTACTCCTTCAGCAGAAGCTCTTGACACACTTACATTATGTACAGATGTCTGTGCCTTGCTCTCAGATTCCCTGCAGGCAAACCATGATAAATGGGGAAGAAAAGAAAGGTGGCTTTTAAAGAGTGACCTTAGGAAACAAACACTGCAGAAATGGTTGCTATGCCTGGAGTCTCATCTAAATATGCAGGAAAGTTAGATGCATATGCGAGTGGGAAATGCATCTCTATCCTTGGGTAGAGGAAACTGGAAATTTTTGCACAACAGCTGGCTCTTTAGGGCCAGACTTCAACTGATGCATCCATGGACTTCTGTAATAATAAGAGAAATATATCATTGCTCAAAGATAATTTTAAATGAGATATAAAATGTTTAGTAACACTTTTATTGCCTGATAGTCCTCATTTTCCTTGTTACCTGTCGGATTTCCTCTCTTGGCTTGAGAAAAAAGTATCTCCTCTGCCATGCAGCAGCTGGGCTATTGGTGATGAACTATTTCCATGACTCACCTCTTCTTTTTCTCTTTTATTATGTGAAATACGTGCCTATTGTGTTAGGCCTCATTGTCTTTGGCATTCATTCCGAATGGTATTTGCTCTAATGGAATCATTGCATCCCAGGATATTTATATTTAAAAGAAAATAATTAAACTTTTGTTTCATTGGTTCCAAAGCTGGCACTGGGCTCCTGGAATAAATCTTTCCTTGCCTTTGGTTATGTCTTACAGAATGCTCTTATTCCTGAGATTCTAAATATATGTTAAAAAGGAAGAAATTAAAAATGAAGTAACTACTGATAACATCCTAGAATCAAACTCTGTTTGGAAGCTTGCTTTCATTTAGGAGCATAGTTGTTAAAATGCAGCTTATCTATGCATGTAGGGAGATGATTTTGCCTTGCTCTTAGACAGGAACTCCATGACTTCTCTGTTCTTGGTTTGACCCCTGATGTCACCAGAACATTTCTGTATTTTGCAAACTCAGTGCCACTTTCTGTCCTGACCATTTCTTGCTGAGGCTGAGGATTATTGGGCAAATGCACATCTGAAGCTTATGTAACTTTCTTGAAAACTGAAGAAGTAGAGCTTGGAAGTCATAATGAAGAATCATCTTGAAAAAAAAGGAAGGAGAAACAGTTTGCAGTAAAATGAATGGTTTATCTGACCTTTCTTAGTCTGCTTTTATTTACTTTGTCTGGATATAGCCTTGTTTGCCATTGTTCATATAAATTGAAAGCTCGTTCTTATAATCCTTGAATCTACATCATTCCATGATTGTCTGTGGGAAAGTAAACTCTGTCTTCCAGGGGATCAATCTCAGCTTGTGTTATAACAGGAGAACTGACAGATAACCCGTGTTAGGGAAGAGCTACTCTGAATAGATATCTCTGAGACAGTAACCTTAAGTTATCTTTGAAGTCAAAGGAGAGATGTTTTTCTCTCTTGTATCCCAACCTAATTAGACAGCTCTTTCTCTAAAACTGTTGGTTTCTCTCCAAAGTCTCTAAAGATGACCCAGCTTAGTTTAGTGCAGTTGTCTTGAGGTCTGGTGAATCACACCCCTGATAGCTGTGAGGATGGAAAGGGGAGCTGAGGATACTTGCAGGAAGTGTCAGCCCCAGATTTAGAACAAGGGAGTAGTTGTTCAAATTAGACACAACTGACAAATTGGTCTGAATTCAGTGAATTGCTAGTAACATCTCACTAAGCACAAAAAGAACATGGTGTTTCCTGTTCTCCATGGACTTTTTTAGACTTGAGGGAAAAAGAAAATCTGATATAACATAAAATTCTCACCAAAGACTGCATATGGCTGATGCTTTATATAGGCTTAAAGGAAATTCCCACGCCTGCATTTGACCTTTCTTTTTTTTCTGTTTTTTTTTTTACAGGACACATTCAGCATCTAAGTAGTTATGCACCTGCATATTATTATGTACTTTGCACATGATGAAACTGCTGAGTTATGTTAAAATTGGCAGGATGCAAGCTGATATATCTGCCAAAGCAGAAGAAAAATTAAGTTGTCTTTAAAATACGTGCCTTCACCTTAGCAAACTTGTTTTAGCTATAGCACAAAGAACTCATCAGAATACAAAATAAAATTGTCAACTCAATGAATGCAGAAAGAATTGCATTGAGTGTTTTCTGATATGTGCACACTTAAAGCAATTCTCTTGCTGAGTACTTCCCTCTGGGAAATAAACATTGTTGTCCATGGTCCATTTTGCTAGCAAATCATCATTTTATTCACCTGATTTTCACGTGGTTCAGCTTTTCTGTTGCAAAAGGAAAATCTTTTATATAAAGAATGGGCGATATGCTACTGTCTGACAACACAGAAAACCATTCCATACTTCAAATCACAGACTTTTTGGTATTGACTTGCTCAATATTGCTTTTTTGAAAAGAGTAGATGACAGGAATAATTGTGCTGATTGCTAGTTTGGGGCCTGAATGCCCAGGACCGTGATACAGTTAGTATCTAAAACTCAACCTGAGAAGATTCATACCCACACTTAGCAATACGCACTGTGCACAATCCTCTTGACATTTCTGGAGGCAAATGCAAAGCATGCAGTAGAAGTCTTTGAACAACTGGGGTTTCAGCTTCCAATTTGAGAAATGTGTGCTTTAAATACAGCACTAAGCCCCCAAAGGCTGAGTTCTAGTTTCCATTCAGCTCTAGACTAAGTGTTACATCACCTGGGGAATGAATCATTGCTCAGAAGAAAAGTATGCTGTGTGACTGCATTGAGCAATTTGAATTCCCTGGACAAAAAGTCTTCAAGACTGACACTTTTCTAAATGCTCTGAATTTAAGTAGGAATAAGTAACATGGGAGTCAAACTGTCTTCTTCTTCTTTTTATTATTATTATTGTTATTATTATTATTAATGTAATCATATCTTTGGTACAGAAGAATACAACTCCATGCAAGTGATGATGCACTTCACTGACTTCAACACTCATTTTGCTCCTAAATATTTTAGTGAGTTTTCTTGCAGTTGCAGAATTCCTGGCTGAGCCCAAGGAGTTTGCTTGGCTCTGGCAACTGCTGTCAGCAGTCACAGCTGCTGTCGCAAAAGGAACGAGCAAATGCACGTTGCCAATGTCAGGCTCAACTTTGGGGGATAGCATAGGAGCAGAAGAAAAACTGTAGGATGGATGACTAGCTGTGTATGTAAGGTCTGAAATTATTTTGAGAAGAATAGGCCTTCACAAAAGGGTTTCTCCTTGGGGGAAGGTTAATCACAGATGCACTTATAAAAATCTGGCTCTTCAGTAACAACAGAGAAGCAGTGGGGCAAAGTACTCAGACCCCAACCCAATCAAATACTCACATGTATAAAATATTGCATCATCGATGGCATGATTTTAAATTGCTACATGCAATAAGTAGCTGGTAGTTTTATCTACTTTATGGATAAACCATTGAGACCAGTCATCCAAAGCCTTTGTTGTAACTGTATTACAAGATTACTATTTTCTCTGAGAGTAGCTATGAGGATAAATTAGGCAGTAATGCAGATACCTTTGAAAATATGTAATAAGGCATAGCATGGTTTTTCCCATACCCTTTGGGTACAAAAGACAAAATGAAGATCCGAATCTTCTTCCTTTTCCTTCCAGTAGATTCTGCTCACACTCTTAGTTTTATGATTTCTTCAAGCCTGTAAATCTCATGCAAGATGAAAGGACTGTAAGGAGAGAAATCACTGTCAGGTGAGTTTACATCATTCCTCTTCATTGCCCTTTGTTCAATTACTTTCATCCTTAGTGGTCTTGTTTCCTCTGTATATATAAATCAAGATACATAGACATGCAAAATTAAGTACAGGAAAATCAACTGCTTGCTTTATTGCCCAGTGAGGATGAACTGCAAGGATATTTGAAGTTACTTGCATTCAATGAAAGTGCCTGAAAAGGAACAGGTCTTTTGTGCACAATTTTCTTTGTACTGTCTAGACTTTCTAGTCCACCTCTTAAAAAAGAGTTAATCTTGGTGCTGTTGTATTTGCCTGTTATAGCTGGACACCTTGACCATGCCAGGGGACAGCTGACAGATTATAATCTTTTTCTTCACCTCTGTACCTCTTTCCCATCTAAATACTTGCCTTATAAGAGATTCTTGTATTTTACACCAATACAAACTTTTATTTACAGCTACAGTTATTTCACTATGACATTCTTCCTAAGAAACTAAACAAACAATTTTAGAGCAAGGAAATATTTTCTTTCACCTTTTTATACACAAGAATTTTCTGCTCTGTAAGAAGGTTTGGAGTATAAAGCTGTGTTCCTGAGTAAACCCAGAAGATTGCTTAAAAGAGCTGGCAGATTTTCTGCCGTTTCCTGTTTTGCCAAGGAGAGTGATGTTTCAAACTTAACATGAACTGTTGGTACGCTTCCCAGTTCCCTCGTTAGAACAAGCTTGATGGTGTTGCCCACTCATTTTCAACTGTAAGCTTTTCCCAGTCCGTTTCCTTTTTTGTTGTTGTTGCTGTTGTTAAATACGTTTAAAAGAAAGCACTAAAGAGAACAGAATCCTGATTGTAACAAAGGCCTTTGGGCATAGATACATTAAATTCATGTTAAGTCTTGAACTGCAACCCTTCAGGTCACGACACAGTAGGTCAAATATGTGAACTGAGGCAGGAAATGTTAAATGCTGTATTGATTTGAAAAGTGTATTTTATACTGTCGCAAAAGACAGACTTCATTTCAGCTTGTACAGAAGTTGTAATTGTGTTGTGATCAATGGGTCTCACACTGATTTAACTATCACTATCCACTTGGATAGTAATAATTTGCAACAAATGGGTTAGATAAAGATTTTTTTCCACTACAGATGATGTCTCTTCTACATGCACTGAAGGAAGGAAGGAGAGAAAAAACTTAAAAACAACATGTGAAACAAATGCATGACCATCAGCAGGGAATATGTTGAAGCTGGTGAACTCAAGGGTAGTTCTCAGATTTTGGGCTCTGTCTAGAGGAAGCCTTGGAACAACCTTTTATGAGGAAGGCACAATGTAAACTGCTTACTCTAACAAAAATCAATTGTATATTTCACATACAGAGATTGTGGAAGCTGCACTCTGGATTAAAGAACATTTGTTTGCTTTCAGATGATTTTTCAAGAAATGACGGCTGTTTTGCATTGCTAGTACCTGGCTATTGTTGCATGCAGTTCTCTTGAGAAACAGGCAAGCTTTGTCACTGACTGGCTTTGCTTTGTCTCATTTGGTTTCTATCTTTCAGTTCTTCAGTTCTTCTTTTTCTGATGGGTAGAACTTTGCTCATGCTTCCCACTCCATAATGCTGAGATTTTTTTACCTATTGACACAACAGCTGTGACATTGGCTTCATAGTGCGAGCTTCCATGCATAAGAGGACAGTTTGTGTTATGCACCACTTCCTTGTCCTCTTATGCTGGCATTTGGCAGTGCCAGTGATCACCCGTTGTGATGGTATCTTTTGCGTTTCAGCTACTTTTGCGTACTAACCTAATCTGTATTGGGTTGATATCACCCGTTTATTTAAAGCAAGGTTTCATGTGGTTTTTCACTCAGAGGGTGGTGATGCACTGGAACAGGTTGCCCAGGGAGGTTGTAGAAGATGCCCCATCTCTAGAGGCATTCAAGGCCAGACTGGATGTGGCTCTGGGCAGCCTGGTGTGGTGGTTGGAGATCCTGCACGTAGCAGGGGGGTTGAAACTAGATGATGATTCTGGTCCTTTTCAACCCAGGCCATTCTATGATTGTAAGATATAGGCCTCTGGCAATAAAAATGTGTTGAGTTTATTGCTTTAGAGCTTTGACACCAGACAAAAAGTGTGTAGCCTATGTGGTCATTCACACTCTTCTTCTTTGACTGAGAGGTATGGGTAAAGCCAGCACCTGGCAAACTGTCTTATAATGGTCTCCCTCTATACTTTGCCTCACTGACTCTTTACCAAGGTAAGCAATTCTGAAAATGAAATCTTGGACTATGATCCTACTGTTTCTGGCATTCATTTTTACATGGTGGAATACTCAGAGTTTTTAAAAAAGGTTAAATTCAATCTACTGGATTAAATTTTTGGATATAAAGCAGACTGATCTGAAATTTAACTGTGTCATTGGAAGCTAATATAGAAGTCATTTCCAGTGTGGGGACACATTAAGGATTTATTTCTTTTCCATTCCCAACTTTCTTTTCTAACATATTCAACCGTAAGAGCAGATTGTCGTATTAGAAATATATCCAGAAGTAAATCCTACTTCACCAGTGCAGAAACAGAGCTGGTTCATGAGGGTGATGGCCACCCTTGAACTTTCAGTTCTCCACTTCCTGGTCTTGAAGGTGTCACCCTTACACGAAGCATCAAACACAGTGCAGAGGCTGGGAATGTGCCACATTCCTGCTACTTTGCCATCTCCACATGAATCGAAGATCTTGGCAGTGATTTCTGTAATTGCAGAGGTGAGATTTAAATGAAGATTGATCTATCCTAGATTCCAGTCTGACTGAATTACCCTACTATGGCATTTCCTCAAATTTTGAAAGGCCTCGATGTTCATCAAGTTCTTAAATTACAGAGCAGTTTTTTTACAAGCACTCTCCATGCACTATGCACAGTGATGAGGATGGGATTTCAGATGACAACTCCACGCCCATGAGCCGTTACAGCTTGTCACCCCAGTGAGCAGAATTAAGAAGGGAACTTCTTCAAGTACTCTTCTCTGTTCTCAGCAGCTGTTTGAAAAGTGGAAAACACGTCCACATTTTCTTCTACTTTCAGTTTTTGATCATGTCTGACCATCCCATTTACCCTGTGATTTTTTTCCCTTCAATTACTATTGTTTTGAATTCTGACTTCTGGAGAATAAAACACTGAGTACAGAGGATTTCCATAGAGAAATCAGCATTTCTTCATAGATCAAGGTAAGGGATCAGACAGAAAGTTTGTCGCAGTTCATCATGTTGGTTTTGCCTTAACAGAATCACACAGAATCACAGAATCACAGAATTACCCGGGTTGGAAGGGACCTCAAGGATCATGTAGTTCCAACCCCCCTGCCTGGCAGGGCCACCAAACATACACATTTACTAGATCAGGTTGCCCAGGGCCCCGTCCAGCCTGGTCTTGAACACCTCCAAGGACGGGGCATCCACAAACTCACTGGGCAGCCTGTTCCAGGACCTAACCACCCTTCTAGTAAAAAACTTTCCCCTAACATCCAACCTAAATCTTCCCTCCTTCAACTTAAAACCCCTAACATCCAACCTAAATCTTCCCTCCTTCAACTTAAAACCATTTCCCCTAGTCCTGCTATTATCAGCCCTTTCGAAGAGTTTACTCCCCTCCTGGGAGTAAGTTCCCTTCAGGTACTGAAAGGCTGCAGTGAGGTCACCCCGCAACCTTCTCTTCTCCAGGCTGAACAAACCCAACTCCCTCAGCCTGTCCTCATAGGGGAGGTGCTCCAGCCCCCTGATCATCTTTGTGGCCCTCCTCTGGACCCTTTCCAAAATCTCCATATCTTTTTTGTACTGAGGGCTCCACACCTGGACACAGTACTCCAGATGGGGCCTCACAAGAGCAGAGTAGAGAGGGACGATCACCTCCCTATCCCTGCTGACCACCCCTCTCCTGATGGAGCCCAGGATCCCATTTGCTTTCCGGGCTTAAGAAGAACAGGAAATCACAAATAGTCATGTTGCTAGCAGCAGTTCTTCAGCTTCACGTTGGGATAAGATTTTCATTTCTACTTACTAGTTCTTACTTGACAGTACTTCTTTTTTGCCTTATGAAAAATAAACGGTAACTTCTTAGTGAAAGATTTGATGATGGCAGGCAGGAGGATCTACTGAATTTTACTGCTGCATGAAAACAGTGTTTTTAAATGTTGTTTTTGTTTTTCTTTCACTTGCTTTTGCTCATTTGCAAAATTTCACACGAGCATCCTGAATTCCGAAGCCATCTGGTCAGGGTAATGGAATAATGGAGATTAAAATGGGAAAAGAAAGGAAAGAAAGAGGTCTTCATCTTATTTTTATAAGATTGCATACAGATATGTGAATGTTCTGCTTTTGAAAACACTGATTCGTATTTATTCATTACAAAAAAAAAGATGTTTGTCTCCAGATATCTCTCCCTTAAACACTGGAAGTGTCTTCTTGTGAGAAAGATCCTTCTCTCTGTGGCAACAGGTATCTTAAAGTACATGAACTCCCATCAACATAGATAGTTAACCTGTTATTTTTACTCCCTTTATTTCTATACTGATTATGCTGACATGGCAGTTTCCTTGTTGTGAAGAGAGGTCAGCTCTAATTATGATGTTAAATAAAGCTGCAAATTTCAGCTAACTGTTTGAATACCTGCTACTTTTTTTTGCATAAATGAAGAAAATCTCATAGCCTTGATTTCTACAGTTTCAACACTCGATTATGGAGGTGTCAGCCCCTGACTTGTAGTGCAGTCATTACAGAGACACTGACACCTATATATTGGTGCTATTAAAGCTTCCGGTTCATGTCATCTAGATAAGAGCCATCCCTTGGAAATCTTTTTGTTATTTGCCATGGGATGTGTGTGCAGTGCAAAAATAAACAAACCATAGAATTTCTTGCTTTTTAAATCTGAAATGAAAAACTTGGTCACCTTTATGCGTGACACATTCAATGTGTGCTAATTTTCAGTTGAATCTGTATTTGCCAGAGGTGTTGTTTAATGTGATGGTGTTGGTGGAGAGACACAGTGGACTAGAATAGTTCATATTATATTCCTGGAGGAAATTCCACTTTAAAATAGAATTTGACAATGGCACTTTCTGCCTGACTGGGTCTTTATATGTATGGTCTATCAAACAGAACCAGAAAAGAGACATTAGAAAAGTAACATGTTATTTGTTAGCACTTCTACTACTAGAATGGCATGGCTATGAGTAGATATTATTGCTCAAGAGAAGTAGCAATTGTCCTAGAGGCAAGCAGAGGAAGAGCTCTTGCTGTGGGATTTCCAAACTGGGCAGAATTTGTCAGTGTTTCTAAGACATTAGTAAAATTACAGCCACAGAAATTCTCTTAAAAGATGATGAAAGAAAGAAAAGAATGTGTTTTACTAAGCTTCTAACTTTACATGGTTGCTGTGGTTGCTTTATTCTGGCTCTTGAAAAGGTGTTATGTTTTCTGTCCTTTCTGACCCCTTGTTCCTCTGCTGCCTCTTCTGCAGAGGAAGGAACATTGATCTAATTCAAGATGAATGGTATGTGAGAACAGATCTTGCTGAGAAGTACCTCACCTGAATCTATGATCTGCTGGATCATTTGTCTGGGCCTGGCCAACACCAGTGCTGGTACAAGGAAGGCACCAAGAGCATAGAACCAGATGAAGAACCTCACTGCCCATGGTCTTGTCTCTGGGTTGCCAAGAGTAAAGTGCACTTCATTTCATGTGTATTCTCAAAAGTAGCTTGACTAGTTCCCTTGCAGAGAGCAGGTGGAGCTCAGGCTTGGCTTATCTGGTCAGAAGAGTGGGTGAAAAAGAGGCAAGGATTCTCAAGCCTTGGCTGTCATGCCAATTCATGACTCAGATATACCAGAGGTGTACCAGGATCAGCAGTAACCAAGCAAGACCTTCTCATGATGCTCATCACTATGTTCACAAAGTGCTTAGTTCACTCTGAATCAGAAGCAAATCTTTCACAGTCAGCAGTTATACTGTCATAAAACCAGCATAACAGGAGAATCAGGTCTTACATTGATAACTATCCAGTTTCTTCACTTTGAGCATTCCCAGCCATTTTAGTAATGCTGTCCTCATCTTCTTGTGTTATCTTCTTTGGCAGACTGGGATGGTTTAATTTTTCTCCTGGTGCCAACCATTGGTCTTAATATCCCATTCTGGGTGGTGCTTTGTGGAACCAGGAGTTGAACTCAATGATTCTAAGTGGGTCAATTCCAACTCCAAGTATTCTGTTCTGTTCTGCATTAATTAATTGATCTCTCCTTTTGAATCTTTCACACACTTACGTACACACATACAGACACAAACACACACTGAATGATTTTTTAAAAAGATCCTCTGTGGACTGTGGTTTATTAATCTGCATAAGGTAGTGTAAAATGGTGATAAGCTTGTTGTCCTAGTATAAATTTGCTTTGCAGGACCATACATTCCTTCATGCTGTGAGCTTCTGAGATAACAAAGTTTGACAATTTTGCATCCTTGATTTTTAGCCTTTTTTTTTGGAATATGGCTTCCTCTTTCCAGAATGCCAGTTGTGTGGTTTATTTTAGAAAATATCTCTTATCTACCTTCTCCACTCCTTGCAGCCTCCTGGCAAAAAAGTGTTCATCTGAGAAAACTCAAAGACATGTCATTGGAGGTGCCAAAGGGCTTAACTTCTTTGAGAGTTCCTTGAAAATAACTTTTTATAACTGGAGGAGCCATCACATACAGCATAACAGACGTGCAGATACCAGGGTCATCTGCTACTTTACCTTGGAATACTTACCTTGGCTTTTTTCTTAAGTGCTAGTTTTCTTTATTGGACAACTTCAGCTACAGGAGGTGGTTGTACCCACCATTGTTCCCCATATGTGCCAAATAATTATATATTAAAAAAAAAAGGCTGAAGCTAAATTTGAATGTGCTGGGTTTTTTGGTTTTTTTTGTTTTTTTTTTTTCAGGGGGAGAGGGGAATACATTTACGTATGCTGCTTCTTTCTCGATTTAAGTGTTGTTTCTAAAGCATGCCTGTGAATTACTTTTAGAAGCATCAGCCATGGCCATTTCAAAGCATCATCTGCTCAACAGATTTGGAGTAGATTAACCTGTAGTTTCACTGATTTGTTAATTTAGGATGATGTTTCCAGATAGTAGCTTTCTTGCTCCTAGAACTTGATGGATCTAATTTTTATGACTCAGTGTCAGTAATAGTTTACCCCACATACGCTATTGTACCAGTAAGTATAGAATCACAGAATCATAGAATCACTCAGGTTGGAAAAGACCTCAAAGATCATCAAGTCCAACTGCAGCATAACCATAATACCCTATCTCTAACAACCCTCTGCTAAATCATATCTCTGAGCACCACATCCAAACGGCTCTTAAACACATCCAGGGGCGGTGACTCAACCACCTCCCTGGGGAGATTATTCCAGTGTTTAACTACCCTTTCTGTAAAGAAGTGTTTCCTAACATCCAACCTAAACTTACCTTGGCACAACTTGAGGCCATTTCTCCTCATCTTGTCACCTGTCACCAGTGAAAAGAGAATTGTCCTTCTATCACTGTGAGCGCCCTTCAGATACTGAAAGAGAGCAATAAGGTCTCCCCTCAGCCTCCTTTTCCCCAGACTAAACAGCCCAATCTCCCTCAGCCTCTCCTCATAGGGCTGACTTTCCAAGCCCTTCACAAGCCTTGTTGCCCTTCTCTGGACCTGCTTTAGTTCTTCCATGTCCTTTTTGTACTGAGGTGCCCAAAACTGAACACTGTACTCAAGGTGAGGTCTAGAGTATCACCATTAAATCTTATGTAAACTTGTTTCCAGCTCAGACAGTACACTCAATTTTTTTTTTATTCCATACAAGTTCTTCTAATTTCTTTCTTCCTTCACCATTTTTCTTTTAGTTGTTTTTTTTCAAAAGCAGATCCCATCCTTTGGAGCATCTTACCGTTACTGCTCTTGAACTTTGCAAATTGCTCCAGCTGGGCCTGTATAGTAATGAAACCTGTTGTCAGGCTGGTGTAACATTTGGGCACTGCTGCAGAAAGAACAAATGCTGGCTTTCCATCACCTTGGACTTCCTCAGTTCTGGCTGATCTTCAGAGTCTAGAGCCTCCAGATGTGAGGCTGGCAAGGAATTGAATGAAATTGGCAGCTGCAGTATGATAGAAATACACACACAAAAAAGCTATTTTATGTAATGAAAGCAACATACCTTAAAAAAAAAGAGGCAGCTTTCCATGCCTTGCATGGTCCTGTGCACAGTGCCTGGCACTGCAGCTTGAGTTTTGTACCTCTCTGAAAATGCAAGACTCTGACTAGTCCACACAGCCAGACTGCAGAAATTTATGTCTTCCATGCTGGCCTTTATTCACTTGTTCTGCAAGAAGACTTCACTTCCCTCAGGTTGCTTTATCTTTCTCTATGCTCCTTTCCAAGGATCACTGCTGGATCCCTGGAAACCTCCTCAGGGCTGCAGCCTGTGCTGGAGTCTTTGATTTAGTCCCAGGTATCATCACTGGACTTCAGTACCCATCCTGCCACCTGCTTGCAGCAGCACTATTTCCAATACTTCCCTGCATCCTTGCTGCCATGTTGCTGCTGCTTTCTTGCCCTACAGAGCTGGCAGCTTGCTGAGGAGTAGTGGGGAATATGCTCTGTGCCCTAGGGGTGACAGTTGTTTGGCTGCTTATCATAGAATCATAGAATCACAAGGTTGGAAAGGACCTACAAGATCATCTAGTCCAACCATCCCCCAATGAGGACCCAACGTTGGACTGTTTCCAAGAAGCACACAGAAGATAAGTCCCCTGTGTATCAGAATTAGGGAGATGTTTATGAGGTCCATGCACTGCCCTACCTCAAGTGGAATGCTTTGTTCTATGCTTTTAAGTGGGGCTAGCAATCATGCTTGACTTCCTCAGGACTGGCCTGTGTAGAAAAGGTGCTGGCTCTCCCTTTTTCTTCACTGCTCTGCAAAGCAGGTTCAGCACACTTACCATGCTGTGTGCAGTGGAAGCAACAGTACTGAAGGAGTTAGAGATAGTGGTGCTTAAGCTGGCTTTGCAACATTTAGCATTTCACTAGAGCCCGGGTTTGCATGAGAAAGAATGGATCCTTCTCACAGCTCAGGTCAGTTTTAGCAGTATGTACAGCAGCATTATCTCATGTTATTACATCTTCATTATTTCAACAGTGGCCTGTTTCAACTGGCTGTAAGATAGTACTTCATGAAACATTATGCATAATTATCTTCCAACTGCCCAAACAAATAACTAGACTAAACACATTTTCCTTTCCTTTATTTTAAGTTGTCTTTGTTCCTTTGCTGAGGGGAGTTATGTGGTCCTTCATGTTTTCCCAATCCTTCTTGAGTTTGGAGTAACCTGAACCAAAGAGGTGATGATCACTTCTTCAGTGAGCAGCTGTGCCTGGCTCATCCACATTCAGATGGGGTGCTGCTGTGTGGAGAAAGCTGAAAGACACAGTGCAAAAATAAAAGCCAATTTTCAGCTTCTCTATACCTCACTATGTTGTTTTGATAGGTGAGAGGTAACATACCTCACTGTACTGAGAGAAAAATCTGTGTGGCCAGTCCTCCTTTGTAATGTGTGTGAAAAGGAAAGGAGGCCAGAAAGAAACAGTTCCCACCTACTGCAGACATGCTCACTCAACAAAATTAGGAAGATAGTATCTACAGAAATACCAGCCTTTCAAAAGCAGTAAGAATCTGGAGATTACATGAGTGTCAGTATCTCATTTACAGAACCTGTGCAAAACCCTCTGGAAACATGATCCCCATGTCTGTTCAGTTTTTAGCTATTATGCAAAGAGTAATTACATTATCAACCAACCGGTAGAACAGGCAAACACCATGGTGAATGTTATTATGTCCACCCGTCTATTTAATGGATGAATGATCTTTTTACTTCTGCATCTGACTTGTAAAGGATAGAAGGCAAATAAGAACAGCAGCAATCAAACCATGAAATAAGGTAATGGGGATGTTTGCTTTGTTCTGAGGCACCGTGCAAAGAGCCACTTCTGACCAAGTTTGCAGAGATAAATTCCTGTGGCTGACTTTAACACTGTATGTACCTATGTGTCCTGAAAGCAGCACAGCCCTTTGACCACTATGCTGCCAGATTCTGTGGACCTACCCCTCAGCAGAGCTCACAATTTGGGGTGCTGCACTGCTTGCCCAGCTGTTGCACCTTCTGCTCTGATGCTGCTGCAGCCTCTTCAACTCCTGGTGATCTGTAAACATCACCAAGCTCTGAAGCTCCTTCACTTAGGAGAGAGAGGAGAGAGAGCAGTGGTCTCTGGCATTTGAAAGCTGCTCATCTTACCCTTTACACTGTACCAAATTTGTGCTAGAAGACTCTAAAATAAAACTCACTGGAGAAAACGAAGAAATTTCTACAGTGCCGGGAAGCTTTCAATCAGGCAAAAGAGCAAGGTTATATGGTTGCTTGTCTCCTCCAGTTCTCCAGTGTCCACAGCGGCAGGCTGTCAAATCTAATAACTCATATAAAATGACCTTAGAGCCTAAAATGGAAAAAGCAACAGCAACAAATGGCAATGATAAAACAGGAAAAATTGGAAAAACAAAGAAGATAAAGAGAAGCTGATATGTTCTGAGGTTTCTCAAGTAATAGTTAAATGATTAGATAACTGCAATAGAAAATCACAGGACTCAGCTAATGCCATGTGTGCCTGTCATAACTTTGTAGTGTCTCGCCAGTGTGATTGGCTTGTCTGAGAACCTGAAGCATCCCAATTCTCCAGGCCTGGCAGTATGGACCTGTCTGCTTTGTGACTGGGTCACTTTGCAGACTCTGGCCACCTAAGTAGCAGCAAGTAGCCAAGCTGCTCAAATTGACAGCAGCTGGCTGAGCAATAAAGCCTCTGCTGTATATCTTTGTGGGACTGAATACCCCAAACTTCCTGCTCAAAACTGCATTTCCCCTGTGCAGAATATAGCACAGAGTGGGCATGCAGCTGAGCAAAGCTGCCATTGCCTGGCTCTTCTAGGGTGTCATGCCTTGCTGCGAAGGCTATGCATGCTATGTGGGATGAAATCAGGTCTAAGAACATCTGAGTTTGGCCTGAATCACTTGTAATTTAAGCACTAAAATAAACAGAGGGTATTTGGAATGTGTCTTTTGTGACTTGCTCATTTCTGAAGCAGAATGCTCAGTGAATTCACAAGTTTTAATGCAGCGTCAGAAAAAACATACAGATACTGTTGTGATACTACTCTAAGTGCCGAGAGAAGAGTCATAGCAGAAGAATAAAACTCACTGAACTGTTAAGATGTCTCATGATGGATGAGTCAGAAACTCTTTGTTTCCTGCTACACTCTTACCCATTTAGCAGGCGGCAAAACTAGAAAATGGAGCTGTGGATGACAAAGAAGTGATCATTTTTGAAAAAAATTTCCACAGCTTGTGAGGTAATTGAAAGACGTGATTCAGCAGTTCCAAAACACCAGGAGATACACATCTGAGCAATTAAATTCCAAGTTACATTCTGTCTATTTTCAGTAGGCAGGAGCGGGTTCATTCTATGCAGAGACCACTAGTGGATCCATCAGATGGCGTGTAATAAATGGCACCAATGGAAAGACAAACATTTTGAGCCTAGCAATCCTCAGTTTGCATCTTTTGTGAATTCCTGTGGGGAAAGTGTTTTCTGCAGGGAAGGTCTGGAAAGCAGCATTATCGGTTGAGCATCACAACACAGAACAAGGGCAGCTCAGAGGTTGTTATGAGGCTCAGACTGAAGGTTACTCACCTTTGTTAGTCTTCTGTGAGCCCAGCTTACCAGAAGTTCATGTCACATGTATGTGATCCATGTAAGGCATTATCACCTACCACTTAACCCCAAAGATAAAGAGTTAAATGCAGCTTTGGGCCACGTGTGTGAGCCATTAAAGGTACAGGAATCTTCCTGGCACTAGATTTCTTTTAGGGAACTAAAACAAATGGCTTCTATAAGATTTTGAGTCTACCTGCGAATCAAAATGTTCTGTGTTTCAACTTCAAGTGTTGGTCAGCAGAGCAGCTAAGAAAGAAGACTACAGAATAAGTCATGATTGTTTCTTGACATTTTGCTGTTTCAAGCTGTATGTCTTAAAAATAGAATTGGGAGATGCAAGGTAAAATGGGAGCCTAGATTCTACTGGCACAATTTGAAAAGCAACTAGCAAACACATCCAAGAGGAACTTCACAAGGATACATGATTAGGAAAGGGGTTCTTGAGAGCATTATTATTTATACCTATGGCCTCCTTTATTTCAGGAAGGAATTCTGAAAGATCTTTTAGGGAAGTAAAATAAGAGAAAAGCCATGGGGAGAATTGTGGAAAATGAAAAACTCTGAGAGTAGTGCTGTGTATTTACTTCATAAAGGAACTGATTGAGAAATAACTCAGCTCTGATCAGTGTGTATCAGCACTGAAAACATATAATGAGCCGACTTTTCAGTATAGCAGACAAAAGTAAACCAAGGGCATTCACTGAGAGGCAGGCGGTTCAAACTAGGAATGAGGCACACATTTTTAGCAGCAAATGTAATTGAAGCAATATAGCAAGGACTTCACTAAATTTTCCATCAGTGGGAACGCATATAGAAAGACAGAACATTTGTATAGAAGACACTTAGTTGAAGCGCAAATTAATTCATGGAAGTTCAATGACATGTCGTATACAGGAGGTCAGACTGGATTATCACAAATGAGCCATTAGAGCTTTTAAGTCCAAGAATTTATGGGAGATTGAAATGGTATTAACAAATTTTCCTGCAGTAGGAT
This sequence comes from Coturnix japonica, assembly GCF_054131305.1. Classification (NCBI taxonomy): domain Eukaryota; kingdom Metazoa; phylum Chordata; class Aves; order Galliformes; family Phasianidae; genus Coturnix; species Coturnix japonica. Next base: position 38,071,028 of record NC_140665.1, read on the forward strand.
GCCCTTAACAAAGATCAATCTCTCTGTCTATGAATGGATTTCCCATACTTTGCATCACTGCCTTTAGTCTTTCCCAAATAAATTAGATTATGTAGTGAGATCGATAGTGATTTCATAGTGTCTTCACTATTTCAGCCTGCCTCAGCTATTGGAAGAAATGTCTAGTCAAAACATTACAAAGTATTTTATTCCATTTTAGAAAGGCATCCAATCATATCTCATTACAGAATATTAAAATAGTTCATAAGAAAGTCTTAACAAACATAGTGAAATTATCAACCGAGAAATCTTACAACTTTGAAACTTCTTTAAACTTAACTCTGGACATGTTTTATCAAGAACTAAAGAGTTTTTCAGAATAATTATGTTTGCAGTCTCAATTTCACTTTTTTTTTCTTTTTCTTTTTTTTTTCTAAGTTAGTCAATGCAAAAGTTTGAGTCAGACCACATGAAAAATAATCTTTGCATACTTTAATAGCTCCATGGATTTTCTTTCATTTTTTCAAATATCCCAAACTTGATGTGTGTTAAAACCAAATCTGGAAAATGTCAGTCCCGGAAAGCATGTTTGTCAACTTAATGGCAACCAAAGAAAGAGGAGTGGTTTTATTAAGAACTGAATTCGGTGGTTATTATAATGGAAATCTTGTGCCTATTATCAGACTGCCTGAAGTAAGATGCAAACATTAAGGGACCTGCCAGCAGAAGTTGCCTGGGAGATGTGCTGAAACAGCCTGTCTCATGGTGCCTGGGCTCCTTTATTTCCCTGGCTGACTACATTCACAAGCCTCATCATGCCAGTTTGCTCCAGTCCTTTCCCGTCCCTCCCCAGCAGTCAGGTGTTGCAACCTATTTGCAGTGAGGAGACTTCCTTCTTGGGTGAACTTTCTTTTACCTGGCAGGAGAAAATCCTCAGGAATGAATGAAGTCTCACTATCTGTGAAGTAGCTAAAGGATTAGAGATGTCTTTTCAGTTCACTGAAGGTTGCTGATAAAGAGCACAGCAGCACTTTGTGAGGAGTGCAGAAGAGTACAGGCCCCATAAAAGACTACGGAAGATTTTTTTCCAAGTCCAAGCTGATCATCTGTCTCACCTCCACTGAAAGAAGCCCTTTGGTGGCTTCCCTCCCACCTCAGCAGAAAAGAAGCTACAGCTGCTGTGCTGCACCGTGCTCTTAACCCTGGAAATGCCCACTGCTGGGACATGCAGGTGCTGCTTCCTATTTACCTTTGGCTAGGGTGAAACCAGCCAAAGAGAAAACAGCCTTTAGCAAATGAAATAGTTGGGGGCTGGGAGAGTGGAGTTAAGAGTGGCTTCTTCCCACAGTGAATGGAAGCCAAAATGGTTGTGAATCTCATTTCAGCATCTAGCAGAAAAACTGCCAGCCTGGTAATAGTAAAGATGATAATTGTATGTTGTTTAATCTCATCTGGATATGTCCCCTCCAGTGGTTTCCTGCTGGTAAACCACAGCGAAGGGAGGCAGTAGTAAGTAAACTAGTGGAAGTAAGATGAAATATTGCCTGCTCCTCTGGTTAATAGGGGATTCATTTGAAGAATATTGCTAATTAAAACCAATAGTATTTTCCTCCATCTGAGCTTTCAAGAACAGAGGACGTTTTATTTCACTGAATCACTTATAGTTTAGGGAATTCACTGTGACAAAATACTAGCAATGTAATAAATTGTGCTTGTGCTCTAAGAGCAGTGTGTGAGATGGGTCCCTTACAGAATGTGAGTAACTGGTTTCACCCCTAAAATGTCCAAAGGAAAGGGCAGGTTGGGTTTAGAGAAGCAAAATCCACCTTCAGCCTATACCCTTAGGAGCAAGAAACTGCCAAACTGCTGTGGTTACTGGGAAAAGGATTCATGTGTCCCCAGGCTGCTCATGTGGCTCCAAGGTTGCTGGAGCTTCCAGAGCCCGAAACCCTGGGTTTGCCTGCAGTGCCAACAGTAGCACCAGCCTGTGGATGGCTTGGTGACTCACAAGGAGTGCAGAGCATGTGGCTGCTTCTTGCAGCTTTCCTCCAGTGTGGCCAGAGGGAGGTGAGGTTGCCTTAAAGGCTTTGACTTTATTAAATGCCTCAGAACTCAACTGAGCAATGCCAGTGAAGAGGTTTTGTGAGGGAAGTGACATCTTTCAGCATTAGAGAGACCTTGTGCTCAGCGCCTACTTAGTTCAGCAAGATTCTAAGCTTGTGCCCAAAGCTGAGGAAACAAACCTACATTTTCTTCAGCTTGCCTATTCACGAGTGCTTTGTGTCAGCAAAACATGCCTCATCATGTGGCTACCGGATGTTTTCTTCACCTCCTGCACCATTTCCACAGATCCCACTTCAGCCCACTTCCACCACAACAAATGGGACAGTCAGTTTTTGGTTCTAGCATTGCCAGCAGACTGCAGGAGGTGCTGGATCAACTCCCTGTGTGTTGACAGCATCTGAAGGCTGGCTTCAAACATGGTTGAGCTGAGTAGGCTTTGCCCCTACTCCAGAATTTAATGTGAAGGGGCAAGTGAAGATGCTGCTGAGAAGTGTTGGCATCCGTTCTGATCAGAGGTGTCTGAGCTGTGTCCTGTGGGATGTCCTCTGCCTGACTCCCATTCTGGCCATTGGCTGACTTGTTATGGTATGCTCTGCATCCATATTGTCTAAGGCCAGACTGTTCTGCTGCAAGTGATCTATCCCATATCTGAAGCAAATGTCCTTTAACAGACAATTCAAGTGAAATAATGAATGAATTAGAAGCTGAAGCTTCCTCTTTTTCCACTTTTTCCAGTTACATTTTTATGTATATTGGTTTTTGGTGTGGGCAACGTATTCCTCTTCTCATCACATGCTTTTGTGCTCTCAAGGCTTGAACAGCCCTTTACTATTTTGAGAAGCTCCTGTTTACCTCTTTTCACCTGTGCTCTGCTTTCTGGCCCTTGTTCTTCTCTTATTGACTCCTTGAGGGTACACAGATGGTAGCCTGGAAGCCAAATGGAGTGATTCGGAGGGACTGTGAGAGGGATAATTAAAAAAGGCAGGGAAAAAAGAGGGGGAAAAGAAAGCTGTGCTCACAGACTCTTCTAACAGCAAAACCCTGGTGCGTATCAGTGTGCTGGATCTTGTCAAGATGCAGGTAATAAATAATTATGGGAATGCATCCTACACACATTTGGCTTGTTGGCTGTAACCACGTAGCCCTTTTCAGAGAGGTAGAACCATTCCATCCCAAAGCACCTTCTGTCAGCTGGGAAGGATCTGCCCATCCACACGCAGTGCCATAGGTAGCCTGTGGACGTCAGTAAGTAAATACAAATACTCTTAGCACACAAAATATTACCGCTCTGTCACCTGTTAATACAGCATCGTACCGCCTTCCTACGTTTGCACGTGAAATGTAGCCAAGCTCATAAAAAGAACAGTGTAGCTGGGCTGACGATACAGGCTGCAGAAAGCAGCCGCGGTGGAGGCGGCTCAGTCATTAAGCAGCAAAGGGAACGGGCAGAGCATAGTGCCTGCGCAGGGGACACCTAGCGGCGGCTGCTAAGCTGGGGAGCTGCTCCTCTGCAAAGCGCTGGGGCTGCTGGAGGGGACTCCTCGAGAAGAGATAGTTTTTCTGGTGATTGAGTTTTCCTTCAGGGCGAGAGGTGCAGAGTGAAGCGTGGCTGTCAGCGAGGGGGATGTAGTCAGCAACTGCTGTGAGGAGTCTGAGCTCCAAGAAACCAGCTGGGTTTTGGAGTGAAGGAGATTATCCGCGGTGAGCATCCCTGTAAGCGCTGCTATGAGGAGAGCTCGGCCAGCAGGGAAGTCACAAGCAAGTGCTGACGGTCTCACTGTGTGTTCCTTGCACCTCCCGTAATTCCCTATCATTCCGCTGACTTTTCCTGGGCGAGCTTTTAAAGAAGCGAACTTTCCAGGAAGGATATGGTCTATGATATGATTCAAATGGAAGAATACAGTTTTGTCCACTTGCGGTTTTGGGGTGAGTTTTATTTTTAATGCGTAGTAGGCTCACAAAATCATAGAAATGCTTGAGTTGGAAGGGTCCCTTAAAGGCCATCTAGTCCAACTGCAGTGCACAGGGACACCCTGCAGCTCAGCCCCATCCAGCCTGACCCTGAGTGCCTGCAGGTGTGGGACATCGACCATCTCTTTGGGCAACCTGTGCCAGCACCTCACCACCCCTACAGTAAAAAACTCCTCCTTATCACCTGAAATGTGTCTTGTCCTGGGTGCCTCGGATGTTTGGCATACGCTTGGCAGTTCCTTTCTATTAAAACCTTCCCCAGCTTCCAGCACGGGGTGGGCAGTGAGGACAAGCTTGTGGGGCAGCAGAGCAGCATTGCAGGGCAGCCGGCCGCCTGCACTGCACCAACCGGTGCGACCAGAACAGTACTTGTGTGTGAGAGATGGATGCAGGTGGAGGGGAGAATGAGCAGGAGGGCTAAGAAAATGAAACAGCACGGGTTGTCCTGTTGGGTTCTGTCGGAGCAGCCCTTATTTCCAGTGATGGAGCTGGAATGAGATGGAAGCAAGTGCGTCGGTGCCGATAGTATCCTCTGTTTTGCAGCTTCCGCGTGCACGGCTTCTTGCAGAACTGGCCGCAGAATCGGAATAGGGAAATTCAAATCCCCTAACGAGACTTGGGTTTGCCTACCAGAACGCGTTGGAGGAGGGGGAGGAAAATGCGTGCGCCCGGCCGAGGCTCATTTGGCAGGTAAACTCCAGCGCTCCTTCCCTCCGCCCCACCTGTTGCCGGTCAGCCCATCCCAGCCCAACCCAACGCCAAAACGCCCCGCGACCCCCGCCGGGGGCAGGAGGCGGCCGGCACGCCGCGGGGCGGGGCCTGGCTGTTCGATTGCGCGACAGCGTGAGAGGCCAATGGGGAGTTAGGGCTCCCCCGGGACCGAGAGCGGAGCCAATGCAAGGCGGGGCCGGCAGGAGGCGGGGCTCGGCTGCGTGCGGGGGACGGAGGGAGCGGGCGTGAGCGGGGCTGCTCCCCGCCCCTCCCTCCGCCTCCCCTCCCGTCCGGCGGCGGAGAGCACTCGGGAGCCAGCGCCGGGCAGAGCGCGACGGAGCGGGCGGCCACTGGAGGTGGAGCGGTCACCATCCGGCTGTTTGTGTTTGCGGCTCCGCGCCCCGAGGGACGGGCGGAGAGGAGGAGCGGCCAGGGGGCAGCGGAGCCCGCGTGGGCGATGGGGGTCCCGCGGTCGGAGCGTGGGCTGCAGCGGCTGCAGGTAAGGGAGGGAGCGGAGCCGAGCCGGCCGCCGACGGGGCGCCCGGGGGGGGATCTCTGGGGACACGGGAACGCTTCTCCCCGCTGGGTGCCTGGGTGCCGGGGGGGGGGGGGTCACTGTGCTGCGTGCGTACGGGGCTCCGCTTTCTCCGGGCTCTTGGGGCCGAAGGGCGGCCGCGGTCCGGCGCGGCGCTCGAGGGGGCCGCTCGCTTTCCGAGCTACACCGCGATCCGCCACATCCATACAACCCGGAGAGCGGCGCTGGGATGAGAGCCTCGGGGAGGTCACAGCCTCATGGGGAGCAGCTCTGCTCCGGCACGGGGCTCCGAGCTGCGAAGCCCGCTGAAGGGATCGTGGCAATCACGGAGTTAGTTTGCTCGGAGGGCTCGGAGCGGAGCTGCGGTGCGGGGGGCACCTCGCGTCGGGGAGAGCGGAGAGAGGCTGCTCAGCCCTTGCTGCTTCCCCAAGTGGATTTCGTGCTTTTTACTTATTTACCGCATACGAGGCTCAACCTGCGTTTCAGTCCGTATCCTTCGGCACTCTTTGTTGCCGTGTGCTCTTCAAGGGTGGGTGCTGCATCTCCCGGCTCATCGCTTCGGTTCGTTATATGACAGCCCCTCGGGATGGACTGGACGCGGATCTGTTCTTCCGGCCCTGTCACTGTGCGTGTCGGTGCGGGTGTGCAGGCAGCGCTCCTGACAAAGACAACTCCGAAGTTGCCAAACGTCAGGTGTGGTTGTTAGCGGGCACGGAGCGGGGCAGGGAAGGCGTATGGGTGCCGGGTCGCTTTAATGCGCAGATAGCTCCAATGTCTGCTTTTGGTCCGGCTTCATTAGGGAAATGAGTTTGGGTTTTCTGCATCATAAAAACTAGAAGTTAACAGCGAATTGCTTACGTTAATTTTCCCAAGCTCTTTTGTGTGCGGCTTTCACTTCTACGAGTTAACGCTAGATGGCTTTCTTATATCAGATATCCCACAGGGAAGGGAAGCGTGTCATCTGTTTCTGCAGCCTACTATTTCTGGTTTTGTCTATTTTGTTCCTTCGTGTGAATAGTAAACTGACTTCTACATCAGTTCGGTGCTGATGGGAGCAGAGCAGAATTTAGTTTGCTCACTGGCTGACATCATTCAGCGATCTGATCAGCTTGCCTTCATGTTTTTGGGCTTTATTTTCTACGTGCTGCTACCAAAAGCTAAAGGAAGTTTTCTTAGTTGGAAGATAGTTCTGAACAATATTTACATTTCTTTAAAGGAAGGCAGCTGGATAGGAAAGGTTGTTTGAAAATGGAAAGAAACACCAATTCACTCTTGGTTATTACTTAGTTGGACTGCATTTCAAGAAGGACCACAGTATATTTGTCAGCTGATTTGTCTCCGGCTTGTATCCGTAACTGCTTCAGACAGAAATATTTTAGAGCTGGCTTCAGGAACACGGTGCATCGCAGCCTGTTGGGGATAGGAATGCGTAGGCCTGATGCTCTGTTCATCTTGTTCTTCAATCTTTCCAAAGCTGTGCCTGTTGTCAGTGCAGTCCAGCATTTCCTCTCTGTTTGTCTCTTTGCTGCTACCTCTGAAATACTCGACTCTTACATTTGATCTTTGAAATGTGTTTCATTATTAATGCAAAAATGTTTAAATCATCAAGAACGATGATGCGTTAGGGATATTTAAACATCACTTAAGCTCCACAATAGTTTATTAATAATTTATGTAGCATTCATATAAAACAAGATCACGGGGAAGGCTCTGAATGTATTGTCTTGGTTTGGCAAGTCCATTGTGGTAGTTTACCAGGTCATGCAGCACTTTAGATGTAACAAGAAGGAATATCTACTTGTAAGGATGCCAGGCTGTTTCACCAATCATGTTGGATCAATTAAAGGTGTCATTGTATATGCCAAGGGTATGATCTGAAACCTAGAGCTAAATGAAACCTCATTATTTATATGTTTCCAGCTGGTATTTGCTTGCTGTGCCAATCAGGCTGTTCTTTAAGGTTTCTGTTTTGTTGTCATAAGAGAAAGATAATTCAGTCTTTCTTGTGGACACTTACTGACAAGCACTATTACTCAAGTGCATTGTGAAATGTTCTTGCAGATGTCGAGTGAAACGAGGAACTAAGCAAAGCAGTGGTCACACAGGCAAAGCCTCTTTTTCTGCCTGATGACCCTTACAAGTGAACTGAGGCAGTTCTTTCATCACCATCAGCTTCATGTTGGATGTGGTAGTCAGGCATTGCCCCTAAGATTGTTATGTGCAGAGCAGCAGTTCTGTCTGCAGGAGGATGTATTTGCTTGTTGCCTTAACTGGGAATAAAATTACATTTAGGCAGCTGGCTGTTAAGATATTACCGGTAGGTTCATGCTTTTTACTGGTAAGCGTTATAGTTTGGTAATAAGGAGTGAGAAGTGTATCTTGCATTTTCCTACTAACATTACAAGTTCCTGGTTGTGGAAGGAGGGTGGGGTGCTGGGTTATCTTGTTTCTCACATTAGTCATCCAAGATTACCTAACATTGGCCATACTGACAGCTTGAAATGAAGTCATGGTTTGATGAATGTTCCTTTCTCTTTCACTGCAGTTTTTGCTTTAAAATGTTTTACTTCCATATTCCATTTGTGCTCAAGCTTGAATGGTTGTTTGGGCAAGCTGCACTGTGAAGCAGAGGAGTAAAGAGGAGATGGCTGACTATTTGTTGTGGTGCTGTACTTACAGTAAAAACATATTAATATGCTAAGCAGCATCATTTGCGTTCAATCTTTAAAACATCCCGCAAAGTTAAGACAAGTATCACTTCCTCTCTTTATTTTTAAGAGGAATTTCATCCTCTTATGGTTCAGAAAGTTTAGGCTTTAGGTGCACCTCAGTATTTTTCTGCCCTGTTTTTTGTTGTTGTGTTGTTGTTTTTTGTTGTTTTTTTTTTAACTGTATAATTTTGGGCAAATAATGTAATAAGTGTCTACCAACCTGAGAATCCAATGTCAAGCTTTAATTGTGGAATTTGCATTCAGTAGATAGAAAAGTGCTAAACATACTTCTCTATTAAAGAAACACTAATTATTTTTAATACAGATTGTGTTAAGAATACCATAAATTCTTCATAACACTCAGCAGTGATGCCATATGACTTGAATTTTTATTATTTTTAAGCTTGGACTTCATATGAATTAATCTCCTGAATGTGTAATGAATGTAATCAGCAGCTGCTCCGTCTTTTTGAACCCACCAGCAAACAGCCTTCGTGGATCTGTCGTGAAACGTTTTAAGAATAGTAGGTGTTTGAAAGGAAGTGGGCATTGTTTTGGTTACTGTTATCTGGGGAGTTCTGTATTCTTGAAGAAAATGGCCTGTACTTGCTAAAGAATAATTCTGTTTATTTGTTTAGGACTAAGAGATGTGATGAAGAAAGATGCTGTAGTGGGAGGAGGGAACCTCTTGGAAATAAGGGAATCTAGCAAGCCCTGAAGGAGAGGTATCAAGCTGTGCTGTAGTAGCTAGGAAGGCGGCGGTAGCTGAAGTTTTTCTGACATCCCCTCCCCCTCAGCTGCTCTGTGAATTCAGATGCTTAAATGAAATTCTGAGCACAAGACTTGGAGTTCTGCTATTGACTCTGATTCTTTTCTTACATAATGTCTTCATTTGTTGCCCTGCATCCTGCAGTGTGACATATCCAGCTTTGCAGACATTTGTATAATCCTCCCATAGCGTTTGCCATTCCTTCATTCTTTCCCCTCTCCCTTCACTCCCTGTTGCCTCCTAACTTCTCGCTGGCATGGTGCCTATCGACTGTGATGATGCTTTCTGCAGCCTCATCTTTTGAAGCACAGGAATTTCAAAATACAACTAACCAGACTTAAGTGATACAAAAAGGGTTTGATGGGATTTATGTTAGAGGATACATAACACGGATACAGAGCTCTGATACGAGCCAACAGTCTGGGCTTCTGTTTCTCTTTTGGTTCACCAGCCCTTATTTTAAATCTGATACAGCCCATGAAGCTGTTTTCCTTTGGTTTGGGGTTTTTGATTTTTCTTTGGGCACTCGCTTATTCTGTATGTATGAGAGTGAAAGGAAATTCTAAACTACTGTTCAGTTACCCCTGTTTTGTCCTTCATCTTGAATTTTCACACTTATTCCCATCACATCTGATAAGTTGTTAAAGGCTATGAGAATTAAGTGGCAAGTAAGGGGGATAAGAACATAAAGGGGAGTAAGAAGAGAATATGGCTTTCTGTAGATGTTATAAATGCACCGAGTATTAAAATCCTTGCTGCTTTTTTTTTTTTTTTTTTTTTCCCTTGGGGGAGTAGAAATGAATTCTGCAATTAATGCATAGTTAGCAAAACTGTCATTGCAAATGAGTGTTCTCTTTCTCTGTCTCTTACATTTTGTGGAGGAGGCATTTGTGAAAGATAGGATATCTTATTCTGTGGTCTTTTTTTCTTTGTTGTTGGTTTTTCTTTTGCTTGTTTGTTTATTTGTTCATCTAAGAGCTAATCACATGTTCTTCCTCTCTGATTATTTTCATTTGTGGTTTTCAGTTCAAAGCCAATTATTTCCTAGTTTTAGATACCGAAGGATTTTGTTTCCTTGGATGTTCTTTAAGTATTTTTCTAGGTTCTCAGCACTGAAAAGTGAATACTTGACATGTATTGCAATGTGAATTCACTTTAAATGTGTGTGACATAAGGTGTGTGTGGGGGGGGGGAAGTGGGAACAATGTGTCTTTGTATATGCATACATCCTCATTCATAATGTGATATAGTATATATGCAAGCATACATCTCTTACTTATTGTAGTGGCCAGCTGCTCTAGAAGAATTAGGAGCAGCTTAAGGTGATCAGGTTATCTCGCTGCTCTGCTGTAGTAAACTAAGCCTTTGTGAGGTTGTCAGGACAACAGCTTATTATTTTTGTTCCTAGTATGCTGTGTGTCTTTTTTCCCCTCTATAGCAATGAAGGGAGCTGTTTCAAAGAGTGGTTGTGTTGCCATGCAAGGATTGCCAGCTGTGATTTGGGTTCAGCAGGATGCTCTGGGTTTGTCATGTAAAAATTCTAATTGATGATGAATGCAAACCCAGTGTGAGAACAATTTTCATTCATTGGACTAATGCAAAACAACCCATTGTATTTATACATCCATAGCCTATTTTCTCAGCAGTATTGTCATTACTCTTCTGTTCTCTTCCATCTGAATCCCAGAGAAAAGCGTTTTATGTTTGGCAGTATGGAACCTGTGATATGAGCTGAGACAAGGTAGGAATTAGTTTGCATCAGCATGCACTTGTTTGAAACTAGAAAGATAACAAGTGAAACCATTGGGAATTTCTGTTAGTTTCCTTCATCGTATGTTTCACAAAAACGTGGTATGCAAATGGTGCTCCTTGAAACTATACAATCACTGTTTTAGTGTTGCCATTATGAAAGGCCACTAATCTCATTATACAGTAAATGAGATATGGCAAGCTGAATGACTGAAAGGTACTTCTCTGCATGCAGTGCAAGAGTGGCAGTAATTTTGGCTGAAATAACATAAAGGTTATTAGTATGTGTATGGTAACTGTTGAGTCACTGCCTGAGCCACTGATTTAGCACCTGGGAAAGGACCTGGTCAGCCCTGGGAGCACAGGTGAAGGCAATTCAGATGTGTGAGCAGAAGGGGTGGAGCCTGGCTGCACCTCTCTTAGACCTCATTTCAGGGCTGACCCCACTGGGGAAGGATCTATGGTTGGAGATCCCTCTCTTGTGGAGTCCTTTCTATGAGTGTTAGTATTCAGAGATAGGTGAGCACCTTTACTTTTCCTGTGAAATACCACGTTATCTGCACAGGTCCCTTTACTGTTACGTCCCTGTATTGCCTTTCCTCCACGTTAATCTGTCCAATTGCTACAGCATGTTTAGGGCCAGGAAACTTATTGAGATGTTCAGCTGGAGCAGTTATATGAAGAAGGCTTTCAAATAGCTGTGGTTTTAATTTTTTTAAATCTTAAAATGTGCTAACATGTGGGATTTGTTTTGACACTTTCATAGCTGCATTTATACTGCTAATATAAAGATATCCCTTAGTCTGATCCTCTAAGTCTTCAATCTGGGTTTATCTATATAAGTCAATTAAATGATGTGCAAATAGCAAAAATCCTTTGTCAGAACAGTAACGTTCTACTGCATATTCCATTTTTGGCCAACTGAAACAACAATTTATTCACAGAGTAAATTGATAGAGTTATATAGGTAGTTTTAGAAACTGCTTAACAGAATCACAAACTATTGGGATAAACCTGTGAATGCTCAGATGTTGTCTCCCTTACTTGGCCAGTTAGTCTGGAGGTGATTTTCTTCCTCCTCTCAGATTGACTGCTACTCTGTGACTTTCATGGCATGTTTGTATATTTCTTTCAGTCACACAGCCTTGTTTGCTTAGGAAGCCATTCCAAATTCATCTATTTGAAGATGATGAGACTAGGTGGGGTAAACACAGTGCTCGTTGTAATCCATAGCAACATGAGAACAGGCTTATTTCCCCTTTTCTTCAAGTGGAGAATTTAACCAATCTGTGAAGTGAAAGAGATGAGATAGATGAGATCTGGATTGGTTAAGAGCTGTGAAGGTGAGTGCTCAGAGTGCTACACCAAAACAGACAAGCAAATACCTGTTGAGCTCCAACAATGTTTTGTAGGTGAGTTGAGGTTGCTGCTGGTAGATTAGAGGGACTTGCTGGGAGCCTGAACTTTTGGTAACCTCTTAGCCTGGTTCCATGAAAAATCATTATCGTCAGTGGAGACTTCTGAATGAAGGTCAAGCATTGCTTCATTAGCCTGCGAGTTTCTGAGATTTGATAATTTTGCTAATGTCAGTGCTTCTCTCACTCAGGGGATGCTTTGTACTTTTTCACTGTGCTTATGTAACTTTTACTAATGAAGTTTCTGTAAGTATAATTACCCTTGATCTTTTCTATCAAATCTTGCCGAGTCAAACAACATGCTCAAAAATTATTGGGGCAGAGGGAAGAGTTTCACTGTGCGATTGGATAAAGCTTGTTTCCTTGTAAAAAAATAATTGTTAGAAGTACCTGACCATTCTTTTACATCATACTGCCCTGCGGCGAACAGATAGGAAAATTCATAATATTCCTTATTTTTAATTTTACTGTTGTGCTTCTAAGTACTGTTAAATATGTAGTACTATACTGTCAATTATAGGAGTGTGCTGTTGTGCCTGGTAACGTGCATGCAAACTGTATCTTTGTATGCACAAGCAGTTAACTGAATATCTGCCTTGCTCTATGAAAATGCAGTGGCTGCATGTTAAAACAGGACATTTGCATATATGCATAGTAATATTATTTTCTTCTAGGAAGTAGATGTTGGATGTCATGTTTTCCTCTTTCTTATGTTGACTGTACTCAGCAGTGTTAGCATTTGCTCATTTGCCTACATTCAGGATGCCTGTTGGTCAGAGCTGTTTAAAACTGCAACTTAAGCTTCTCCTGAGCCAATTCCTTTCTTTACCAGCTGTCTCAGCTGCATCTTTCAGTGTGGTACTTGTTTGTGACAGCTCCAGGGATAACTGTGGGAAAAGAAATAATATGTATGTCAAATATGTTAGATCCTACTCACTGAGACTTACTATATGGTTGGGGGAAAAATAGAACAACACAACAACTAAGAAAAAAACCTGCCTGAAACCAAACTGTTCTTCGTAGACTCCCTGCAAGTCGCCTTCGGGTCACCATGAAAACTTGCTCAGCTGGAAATCCAAATAGATATCAATGTATTTGTTTCATTTGTGTGTAAAAGACTAATAATTTATATTGGTTAAATAATGACTTCTGTTTTAGTATTTCTGCATACTTTGTTACAGCATGAAATTTTTCGCATTGCATAATTTATGTATAAGGGGATACCACTTTCAAGTTTTCTTGCTTTGGTGGTGAAATTAGTGTCTCTTTCCATGGACTATATCTACAGATGCTAAAATTCAGATCTTTTCTGTTTTATGTACAAACAGATACTTCTTTATCTCTGTATCCTCTTTGTTACGAGGAAGAAATCTATTGCAATTGTTCATTTGTTGTGTTCTTTTTAACTTAAGCAATCATTAGACAGCCCTTTGTAAGGTCCTTGAGTATCTTTTACATGTTGTTTATTCATAAGCTTGTGATCTTTTTGCATGTTGCTTAAACAATATATCCTATTAGCTAAGATTTAATAGTGCTTATGGCAGTTTGTTCATCATCTGTCTTGGTTTTAATCCAGGCTTTTAGCATGATTTCAAAGCATCTGTATAATCAAGTTGCAGTGTTATCTTTCCAATGGGAGGATTAGAGGAATGAAAAAGCGGCTGGATTGTCAGGCTCGAAAAGTTTACAATCAGTGGTTCATACTTTGCCCATAGACCAGTTATAAGTGGTCAGGGGCCTATCTTGTTTAGTACCTTTATCAGTGACCTAGGAGAGGAAATGAAACCTGTCCTCATCAAATTAGAATGTGATGTCTCATTACAGAAGTTGTCAGTGTGGTCGAGCACAGTGCTGTATGACTTAGGAGGGCTGGAGGAATGGCCCATAATAAACCATTGTGACCTTCAACAAGGATAAATGTAAGGTCGTGTGTCTGGGGTGGGGGTTGTAGAATCTCTTGCAATAGTACATGCTGGGGACTGCCTGCCTGGGAAACAGGTTTGCTGAGGACAGGAGTCAACGTACCTGTGTTCTGTGAAACTTACCATGCAGATTGCTCTGAAAGTAATGCCTTCTATTTTATTTCTGTGGAAACTGCAGTGGATACTTTGAGCACAGTAACACTATTTGAAAGAGTAAATTCTCAGCTACAAAATTCTGGTGTGAATTCAGTGCTTTGAGCAGGCAGTTGGATTAGGTGATGTGCTAAAGTGTATTCTAATGTGAGTTATTCCATATAATACCACATTCATTGATGATAGTTGGGCTGGTAATTGAGAATTGTAGTTGACTTTCAATATGTGTTTGACTATCAATATAGTGATATTGTGTTTGTACTTCATCTGTTGCAGTACAGAGTATTCCTCTATTATGATATTGGAAAGATTATTTAAGCCTAAGAAAGAGTCTTTTGTATTTACATTGTATATTCCTTGTTTAAACCAGTTGACAAAAATTCCCAAAGAAGTTACTGGCAGATGAAATATCTTATAGCTGTAATTCATAACAAAAGAGTAAGCATTTAAAGACAATGGTGTCATATCAGGTTTTGCTTCAGATATATGTTGCTAACCTTGTCACTGAATTCTAAAACATAATTATCAGTACTAGAATTTGAATGTGTGAACATCTGTTGAACTACTCGATTGGATTTCTTCCAAAAAGATTGTTTTACTCTTAAAAGAGCAGGACAGTCTGAGTTTGAAATTGGCTCTCAGCCTGTTAAACTGAATTTATATCTATCTCTCTTGTGCTGATTACTGCTTTTATTATTGTCAAACTTCTAATAATCTGTGCTGAAGTTATCTGTACTTCTTTTCGAAAACGAGGTGATAAATCAGTTTAAAAATCCAAAATAAAGTGAAGTTTGGTGGCCCTGCCAGGCAGAGGGTTGGAACTTCATGATCCTTGAGGTCCCTTCCAACCCAGGTCATTCTGTAAAGTGTTCAGCTCTGAAAGCAGCTGCTGCCTGTATCTTCTTACCTTTAGTCTTACCTCTTAGGTTCATTAACCATAAGGAAAAGCCAGGAGTAATTCAGAAGATTGAGTTGATTTCTGTTCTTGCTCATCCAACTCCACAGTAGTTTACTTTAAAATATTTCTGTGCTTACTGATGCATGAAATAGACCTTTAGAACTGTTTGGGTTTTTGTATGCTTGAATTTTTTAAAAACAATCAAGAATTTATATAACATTTAGCTTCATTATGAAAGAGAATGTAAATGTGTGCTGATTTAAGCAAAGCAAACAGGAAAGGGAATGGAAAGAATTTCCTTTAATGTAAATCTCCTCTACGTTGAGATAATACTGATAGTGCTCCTCAGTTGGCAGGTTACAGATTCACATCTGATGTTTTTCCTAAAGATGGGAAGGAATTTTGTCCACTTTTTGGACAGGATGTGGAGTAACTCAGCTTTATGTCCTTTTGAGTCCCATTTTCAACAGAAGGAGGCAAAACTTTAGTTTGATAAAATTGTAAGATCTCAAAAGTTGTTGAATTCTAAGGCTGATTATAAGCGCAGATGGGCAGGCCTAGCCTGGAACTTTCTTTATCCTGAACTCAAGAATTTGTATCAGTATTAATCTTATTACTTTATTATGTAACTGGATCATTGGTCTCTTTAAATAAGGACTCTGCAGTATAGGTATATATATGCAGTACTGCAGATGAGACCTTACCTGTACAGAGTAGAGGGGCAGGATCACCTCCTTCACCCTGCTGGCCGCGCTTCTTTTGATGCAGCCCAGGATATGGTTGGCTTTTTGTAGTATGGGCACATTACTAACTCATGTCTAGCTTGCTATCCACAAGTACGCACAAGTCCTTTTCAGGTTTTTTACTTTTTGTTATGCTTAAGAGGAATTTAAGCTGTATTTTATGAAGAATTATCTGTGGCAAATAAGATGGCATTGAAGCATGATTTCTACTGGAAATATTGTGCAATTTTGTGTTCTTGTTGAGTACAATGTCATGGTTATGCTTTCTGGTGTTCTGATGAGCTACCAGACTGAAAAATTCTCCTTTCATTCTTGAATGAATAACTGCATGCAAAAATGAAATGAAATTATTCCTCAGATCTCACTTTGTTCTTCTTAGTAACATTTTCACCTTCCTTCACAGTGCAGGTGCTTTCCAACTGTGTTATATTCAGATTTCATGAGCAGCTTCCACTTAGTGTCAAGGCCATTATTGAAAATATGAAGCCAGTCTTAGTTCATTTTTGATCTTCGGCTTCCTTTAATGAACTATCTTATTTCTAGCATTTTTCAGGGTGGTGTATTTTCTCTTGTTCTGTTTTCAGTTATGCCACTGTGCCAGGTACTTTTTTTGTTCTAGGTTGCATGAACAGTCTTGTTTTTATTTTAATGCCATTGATGAGCTGATTTGGGGAAATCATGCTGCTATGCAGAGCTCACAGGATCAAAGCTGAAGCAATAGTATTCCTGCACGTATCAATGTATGCAAACCATACGGCTTACATATAGGATAGTGACAGTACAGTAGTTTAAAATACAGTAGTAGCGGTATGGCATGCTACTTTGCTCTTCGGTTGTATGGCACTGCTTGTTTTTACAGTTTTGCTTTGAGTTTTTGTTTTTCAGGTTCAGTGTGAGGTTTAGAGTGTGTGTGTGGGGGAAAGATATCCCCTGAGCCAACCCTCTCCTCCTCATATGTCTTTGGCTTCCTCCTCATTAAGGCAGTATGTCTATATTCTAAATTACTAACCAGAGAAATAAGATGTCTATATAGTAGTGGTTGTTTGTCTTTTTTTCCTTAGTTCTTTTTTTTTTTTCTTGCTTTTGCTTGCTGTGGTGGGTTGACTCACATTTGCATAGCTGATTATGTACGAGTGTTTTTGTTACAAACACCAAAATAAGCATGTGGCTTCCTATATTTGCTTTATATTGATCTCTGTACTGATTTTGTTTGTGGTTGTTCATTTTAACTAGAATCATTGTTCAGTTCTACTGAAGTTAATAGAGCATATGGAAATGTTGTAAAAATATAGTAAGTTGTTAAAAGTTTCCTGATGATATCTGATTAAGCTTTTGGTGATAGACTTTGTTTTATTGGTTATACTAGTCTTCAAGTCTAACTTTTTTCCTCTCTGTATTTGTGATGAGCAAACTGTTGTCCCTCCAACTCTAAGGGTTGATTTTTCTCTCCTGGTGGAGATCCTGAAAGATCTATGTTCTTTATTAGCATTTCTTACAAGCACGTTGTGAAAGAGCAGTGCAGTGTTGTAGGTAACTTGTTATTTTCTTTCATCTGCTCCTAACATGAAGAAAAATATCAATCAGAAGAAAAGCAGAAGTGGAAATACAGAGAAGCCAAAGTGTTGAGTGCTTTGGAAACAGGTTTTGCTAAGTGAGGCTTTCATGCCAACTGTTCAGAACTGTTAAAGCAATTTGTGCCTTGTTATTGGATCTTGAGTAGAATGGCGCTGCATTGCCAAAAGACTAATGACTGAAGTGACACCAGAAGACTTAATATTTGTGAAGGTCTATTCTCTAGTTTGTTGTTCCAAGAGCACAAAATCAAATACTCAGGATGGACTGAAAATTGTTACAATTTTGGGTCTACTGACATAATTATATGATCATGGATAATAAAGTGATCTGCTTTTTACTGTGGACTTTTTCTGTTCTTGATACAGCTGGATACCATTCATTGCTGTTGTGGATGTGACACTCTGGCTTCCTGGCTGTAAGGCATTGCTCTAAATGAGCTGATGCACTTTTCAGACTGGTATAGCAAATCATATATATGTGATGTAGCAGGAAAATCTAATCTAAAATAAGGTTGTTGTTTCAGTGTTAAATAAAGTAGATCTTTCTCACCGTTTAATTTTCTCTTAAAATTAAAAAACAAAACAAAACTGTGACAAAAGCAAATAAAATCTGTGGATGTAATGATCATCATATGTGTTTTGTTAAAATGGAAGCGACTGTTAAGATGTGCCAAAATATAATGAAAGATTTGGAAGGTACCACTGCTAGTTCAGCATTTTACTTAATAAACAAAAACTGCTTTCTTTTGTTTTTTTCAAACTGCCATATCGTGTCACTTCTGCTCTTTCAAGGTTAGGACTGTTGTCCTTCAGGGTTTGCCAGTGTTGAAGGAAGGGTTACTGCTGGAGTGGGGTCTTGGAGCAATTTCATGCCATTCACATGAACTTCAAAAAGAATTGTGGAAATACATTGAAGACAAGACTTCAGATGTATGATCATTTTAACAATGGAAAAGTGGATTTTCCTTATGCTTTGTTTTGGAATTATATCTAATAAGTTATATATTTTCAGCTTCTGTTGTACAAGTTTGGGGGAGGTCCTAATCTACCAGTAATCTTTCTTAGAACATTGCAAGGGAGCTATGATGTTTGATCAGATACCAAATGTGTTTTAAGGTACTTAGAACTTTTCACAGTGTATGACTACCCACCACCACGCATCCACATGCTCACTTCATTGTTAAAGGTTAAAATGTTATGTTAGTGATGTGAGAGACTATATCTTAGGAAAAATCTCTTTACTGTGAGATACTGGAACAGGTTGCCCAGAGAGGCTTTGATTGCCCCCTTCATGGAAGCGTTCAAGGCCAGGCTGGATGGGGCTTTGAGTAACCTGGTCTAGTGGGAGGTGTCCTGCCTATAGCAGAGGGGTTGAAACTGGATGATCTTAAAGGTCTCTTCCAACCCAAACCATTCTATGATACTATGATCTCTGGTGCAGTACCAGCTACCTTATGAATTCTTACCAAGTTAGTAGTCTTGTTTTGTTTTGTAACGCATTGTTTACTTTAGCCATTAATTACTGTTATTTCCAACGGTGTCTTTTTGTGTTACTATGGTTGGATGGAAGTTACGGGGTTGAACTGTGTTTTTCTGTTCAGCTATTGATGACTTAAGGAAATAGCTGTCAGTCAGACCTATACTTCCCAATTATTCCCCAGGAAACTCTTTTCTTCACCTCTTCTTTGAAGCAGGAACTTTGGCACACACATGCTTTATTTTGCTTTCAAATTGTTTTATTTAACCATAGTGTTCTGACTCTTAGGTTTGCTTCTACCCTCCCCCAAGAAACTAATAATTCAAAGTCAGCTCAAATCCTAATGGGATTACTTACTTGGGAATAAACTGATAGTAACTATTGTACTGAGCCTTCTGGAGACAATAGCTTCAGAAACACTAAAACAAAATTGCAACTAATTACTGGTAGCTCAGATGATTTATAGCAACAATATAAAAACTCTTACAGTTGAACTGACTGCAGTAAGGCCTTGCAGTTGTGAGATGTTATGAAACATCAAACTTCGGCTTCTAATTAAATGTTTATGTCCTTTGACTTTTTTGGCAATAAATTAAGAAAAATTCTATTTAGAATACTTTTTTCTTAAACTATAATAACATCATTTCTACTCTAATACTTTCCTCCTCCCACATAATCTTTCCTTCTACAATAAAGCTCTTCATAGCCTTTACCCCATGCTCTATTCTGCCTCCTACACCCTTCTACTGACTGCCATTATCCACTTGTGGAATAACAAAATCACTTTTCTTTGTTTAATAAGTGTAGGCCTGTGGTGCACCAGCATAATTCACTCCAACCCTGGATATGTTATTGTACCCAGAGGGGCAGAGTGTGTTGTTCCTCTAGCCAGAGGCTGGAGGCAGAGTGTACATCCTGATGAAAGGTGGCTGACTCTCAGTTCATACCTCCCTGGAAAGTGTATACCCAGATTTGCTTCCTGGCTGCTCATGCCTGTAAGGTTTTGTGTTTACTTCTGCCAAGGGGACATGCTTGCAGCCCCGTACTAACCCAAAAGCACAGATTACTCATTGACTTCTGGCAAATAAATTAGATTACTTATCTTGCAGTGTCTTGTATGGGACTAGTACAGTATCTATCTAAGGAAATTCAGAGCAGAGTGAGATTTCTTGTTGGTTTTGAATTCTTTCCTGTGATGTAGTTGTTTGTTTGTTTTTTCATTAATAGACAATGGTTTCTACTCTGTCCTTTCATGCTAGTTAGACTTGAATGTTTTTCTCTCTCCTCGATTTGAGGGAAAGTCAGTCTATAGAACACAAAGATAATGGTCTTGTTTGTTTGTTCCTAAATCAGTGGATTTTAAGTGCCTGAATACTTTACAAAATACAAATCTTAGCCTTTTTGT
Organism: Coturnix japonica; assembly: GCF_054131305.1. NCBI lineage: Eukaryota > Metazoa > Chordata > Aves > Galliformes > Phasianidae > Coturnix > Coturnix japonica. Next base: position 38,091,104 of record NC_140665.1, read on the forward strand.
TTGTTTGGTACCTGCAGGATTAGCAAGCTTTATCACATAGTATTGTAACTGTTGAGTCACAGCCTTGAACCACTGATTGAGCACCAGGGGAAGGGACCTGGTCAGCCCTGGGCACGCAGGTGAAGGCAATTCAGCTGCGTGACCAGAAGGGATGGAGCCTGGCTGCACCTCTCTTAGACCTCATTTAGTCTGCCTGCCACTGGGGAAGGATCTCTGGTTGGAGATCCCTCTATTGTGGAGTTTTCCCTGTGAGCCTAGATTTTTAGAGACAGGTGAGCACTTTTTCTTTGTAATGCCTTTCTGTTGTGCTAGTCCCTTTGTTATTGTATCACCTGTATTGCTGTTCCACTGTGTTGGTCTTTTTGACTGTTTTATGCATATAGATGAAATATTAAAGTCTGGCTCTTAGGTTGATATTTTTGAGCAGAAAGACATACTAAGCAAGCTTGAGGTTTGCTAATTTTTGTTGGTGTTGTTGTTCTCAAGTACTTTTTCATTACTATATCAAGAGCAATTTATGACAAAATAGCTTACTAATATCAGAGTTCACAAGTGAGTAACTTGGCTGTCTAGTCTAACTGGCCTAACCCTATGGTCTCAATGGAACAAAAAAAATCTGTCTGAAAACTGACTGCTGTCTTTTGTAATGGTGTGAGACAAACAAATGCCCTACAAAGTGAGCCTGTCTTTGTATGGAACTGTCACAGTTCCACAGAGCTGATACAGATTCTTTTCACCTGTGACTTTCAGTACAATAGAATCAAAGTCTGGGTGTAAACTTACTCCTTCCTGTTGCACTTGACTTATTTTTGTTTCCCTAAAACATTTCTGACGCCTACAGGGCTATCTTTCATCTTTCCCTTCATAGTCCCAATGTCCAGAATCCTGATTTCTTTTTATTCTGTGTTTGCATAGAAAAGTTCACTGATAATTTTTCAGTATTATTCAGAAATCAGCATTGGATACTGCATTTCACCTGTTTTGGGGAATAAAAACATACCTCATACTCTGAAATGTATGTTCTTCTTGTTAACTTAACACTAAGTAAAAAAAACAATACTTCTTGTACCTGTTTTGTTTTTAAAAGTGAGTTGTTCAGAAACTGTCTAGCTGATAATCATGACATACAATAAATACAAATAATGTTATTGGAAGAGGAATGTAAGGCCTGTTGATATTTAAAGTACTTAGATCTAATGACTGGTTAAGTGTGTGCATCATTATTGTACAGTTGTCTCAAGCACTTTTTAAATGCCACTCAATCTTGTTCTTAACATTCTTGCAGCATAGTTAGAATTTCTTGGGAAGAACCTTCTACTAAACGGAAATAAAATGCAACAGAAGTCACTGTTGGGTTTGGGATAGGCTGAGTAAATGTGTGTGTACATGCTTGTGCACATGGCACATATGCAGAAAGAGAAAGCCTGTGACTGACAGTTTCATTGTCTGTTCCATGCATAAACCAAAGAAGCAAAACCCTCCTAGATCTGAAGTGGATCACTTTATTCTTTGTTCTTTCAGTGATCTTGGGTTTGCAACTGAACAGAAACAGGTTACCATTGGCCTGTAGAATCAGCTTAATACAAGGTGTTGTTGTTGGGTTTTGTTTTATTTTATTTTTATGCATCTTGTAAAACTTTAAAGCTGTTAGAATGTCATTGTCACAAAAAATGGGATTACTATTTAAGGCAGCTGATGTTATTTAAATTGTGGAGTTATTTTGAATGCTAGATTTCTATGTGTGGAAATGGTGGATCTCTTGACAACTATGTTTTGTTGCTCTTAATTGCAGTTTTTGGATCTGAATATAATGTCAATAATGTCCTTAGTGGGTATAAATTAAATTGTTATACAAGTGCATCCCTAAGCTAAAACTGCGTGGCTGCACACAAAGTAACTGAATTGCAAGGAACTCTGAGGCTGTTTTTATTCTAATCTTCTTTCTAATAGCAACTGAAACTTTGTAATAGGAGGGTTTGTTTTGGTTTAGATTTGACTCAGTGGCTGAGATAAAGGCTGTGTATTTCCAGAATTTTGGCAGCTTTGAAAGCTTGCTTTAGGTCAGGTTAAATTCTTTGTAATTAATGAATATTTTTAATGAGTCCAAAGATTGTATTCACTAGACTGGAGGTCAGTGTACTAAATGAGTACTTTAAAGGCAGAAGATAGGGAATTATGTTGGTGCCAAATCTACTGAGTGCTGTTCAGTCTGGACTACTTAGCAGAATGCAAGGAGGTGCAAAGCCTTGCTGATTTCTAAACTCTGCCCAAAAATGTGGAGCATGGACAGTCTTTTGGCAAACTCTTATTTTTAAGCATCTCGTAGGCGGCTATTGCTCCTGTTTCACAAATACTCAATAGCCGTAACTGCTTCACAGTGAAGGCCATTTGTTTAAGTTCAGAAGCAGATGGCCTCTTTAAAAATACAAACCCAGAGAATATTTTAACTGAAGATGGAACGAAAATAACTGTATGTGGCACATGGCAATGTGAAACTGTCAATTCTTGCTAATTATTCAGTAATTTAAATGCATTGTATTTTTTTTATGTCCCTTTGACAGTGGAGTCTGTAAAAGTCCTTGTTAAATAAGGCCTTCACATATCTCTTGGTACAGCACACCAGCCTTGGTCTTAGTAATTTTTTGTTTTATTGGTGGCAAGCTATTGTCTAGTCTCTTCTCTTGTGCTACAGTGCCTATGGGATGCTTCTAATTTGATCGTCAGGTTGGTTTGCTTAGGCGTGTCTGAAATACATGTTGTGTATTCCTCATTTGGAACCAGAAAAACTATGCTGTGTTTGTAATATGTTTTTGAAGTGCTGTTTGCAAGAACAATGGGTTTAAAAATGTAAACTGGAGATCTTATTTCATTAAAAACCTGCTTAAAGAAAATCAAACAGAGAACAAGCATCTTCACTTCATAATGCACTCCTGTGTCAGATGCTGTTTGGTTAGGCTGCTTCTTTGTCACCTGGTAACAAAGTGGGGTGGAATTGTTGGAGAGAAGAGTCAATCTCTACTGCTGTACCAGCAATATCTGCCTATGATGTTGTAGTCCAACATAATAAAACAGGAGGCATTATTTTCAAACCACTCTCTTGTAGATGATGAAAAACTTCACTTTTCTGCAAATTTGCTTTGTTGTGTTTATTAAAACTGCTTGTGAATGAACCATCTTTGCAGCTATATCAGGGATGAGAAAATTAGCTAAATCAAAGTGTCTTGTACTGAAACATGCGGAAAGTGCCATATAGGTTCTTTTTTTTTTGTCTGGCAAATAGAATATGTGCTAGACTGTAATGTAAGTATATAAGTATAGGGCCTTAGTTATAATGGGAATTACATGATGGGACACTTACTAAAGATGCTTTTTATCAAAGTAATTGCAGAAGAATTCATTTCCTTTTGTATGTGTGTTTGTGTGTGTGTATATATATATAGTAATGTATTATGATTCCAATCTCACTGTTATGTTTACACTTCTATGGGCTTCACTTTTTTAATGCGAGATAAATACTGTTGTTTAAAACATCTTGCGTTACAACTTCCATAAGTATTATTCCTCCCAGCTTACCTGTTGGGTGGAATTGCAGTGACTTTTGTCTTTGGTATCATTGACACTCAACTCACCATGTAGCTAAAATCTGTCACCGAACTGGTAATCTGTGGGATATGAGTTAATGTTATTTAGGGGCTGGAAGTTTTCGATTGATTCCAAGACTGTCAATCTGAATGTGAAAGAGAGTCTTTTTGTTAGTGTGTATTATAGCGTATTTCTCAGCTCACATCTCTGCAGTCCACGGAAGAGTGATTATTAATTCCTTATGTTTTATGGTACATTTTCCTTATATATTCCATTGTACTTTGCACTCAGTGTGTGCCCCTTTAATCTGGCTCATTCCATTCTAATGTTATACCACGTAATTGAATGCTGACTATAAAAAGCAATGGCTGTAAATTATGAGACTCATATTCTTGGAATGAATTGGAATGACCAGTTATGCTATTTTTGTCTCTGTGCTTCAAAGGGAAGTGGAAGACATTTAAATGCAATTGGAGGCATTGTCTGTGTTTTCAGTGCTGGATCACAGAATTAAGGTTGAAAGAGGGCTGTACAGAATTCTGAGTAGGCTTTTCATTCAAATGTACAAGTATCTATGGAAAGCATTATGATGTTACATTTGTGTTGACTGAAAAAATGATGAAATCAATTACTAAAGGTGGTGAACTAAGTGTTGGTTTTTTTAAATATCCACATTATTGTATAAAATAACTAGGAGATATGTTAAATATTTTGATGTTAAATATCCAATGTTGTTCCCCACAGCTCAGGGGAGATGTTGAAGTGGGAAGCACCAGTAGCTTGGGTAGTAGCTCTGCTGCTTGGAGCACATGACCTGTCACAAGATATTGACAGAGCTAGGCTTGATTTTCCTGACAAAGCAGCAACTGGTAGGTGATCTGAGAGCATCACACAGGTACTCAAAGGGCAGTTACAAAAACAATAGTGTGCAGTTTTTCTCCATGGTACCAGATGGGTCAGTTACCCTAGACTGTGATTTGGTTGGGCTCCCATTAGACATGAGGAAGAACACTACTGGAAGGGCAGCGTAGCCCAGGATTTGGCTGCCTGGAGAAGCTGTTGAATTTTACATCCTTAGAGGTATTCAGGACTCAGTGAAACAAAGCCATACCTGACCTTTTCTAGTGCTGATGACAGCCCTGCTCCTGAGCAGGGGTATGACTTCCTGAGTTCTCTTATAACCATCACTGTCATGGTTCTATGATCCGTACTCAAAAACATACAATTAAACTTGCTCCATCCGTAGTAGATTGGTTGAGGTTTTAGCTCTCTGCTTGAGTTGTGTTGTTGGTTGTGTTGCCACAAGAGCAGTGGTACCAACTTCTAAAAACTTATCTACATCCGATTAGGTTTTTGCTCATCCTCTATTCGCTATCTTTTATTACCACATTTTAGAGTGACTGTGGCTCATTTTTATTTGAAAAATCAAGCAACGCTGCGAAGAAGGCATATTGTACACACAGTGAGGCATTATTCCCAAAGCTCTAATCCTGTTTATGAGAGAAAATAACACTACAAAGGAAAAATCCTCTCCACTGATAATACTTGAAAACTGCCCTACTTCTCGCTCTTGAAGAAAACACAGATAATAAAGATTTATTTATTTATTTATTATTTGTATCACACAGAGAGAGGAGAAACAAAACAAAGCACCAAACAAAAGTCACGGGCAAAATATTGAGCTTTCTTATGGGAACAGCATGAAGTTTTTCAAATTTGAAATTTGAAAATGATCTGTGTGAATGACATAAACTTAACTAAATTTCTGTTGTGAATAGCGTGTTTCTTTTATGACTTCTGAATGATTCCTGCATCTTTGCTTTTTCTAAGCACTTACTCAGCATCAGTAGCTTTCCATTCCACTTATCTTCAATAGAAAATTATCAATACCTCATCTTTATAGTTGACTTACTTCATCTACTTACTTGATTATGGATGTAGTCAGTGATTTCTGCCTTGCATAGTAGCTTCAGTTCAGGCTGGTAATTTGTAAATGCTTAAAGTTTTAATGATAAAGACACTTCTCTATTTTGTCATTTCTTTTTTGTGTTTAGTGGTTATCAAAAGCACTGCAAATCTCTTGTTGTGAAACTCGTGTTGCTCAGTGCAGGACATTAAAAGCCCCTTTTGTTTGTACAAGGGTGGCATGTTAAAAATGTAGATTATAAAGATTTAACTCTATTACTTTTTAATGAAAAGGATTAAATTGACAACATATGATGTATTGTAGGTAGGAAGGCATCTAGTGACATGATGGGTTATTTGTGATGAAGATCATTTTAGCATAGCACATAGACCATTTCCCAACTGAAAAGGAGTTTCAGAAGGCAGAGCTTTCTCTAGCGTACTTTTTCTGTTTTTCTGATCAATAACACTTTTGAGTTTTGAAGAACTCTTCCATGTTAGAGGAGGGCTAATTGATTTTCTTTCTTCATCAGGAGAAGGATAGGGTTGCTCTTGAGTGTATATCGGAAAATTATCATGTCCTAAAGGTAAACCTATTTTGTTTATTATGTTCCGAAGAGCACTGTCCACCTTACATCACTTTTCTAATGAGAGCTCTTTACTTTCCATCTCAGAGAAAGGCTTATCCAAAATTATAGGTAGCTCAGCAGGTTCCATAGACAGTTCTTCTCATCAGTCAATCTGAGACTTAAGTACTCAAAAGCAGAATGGATATCACTTTTCAAGTAAGTACTACTGTGTAATTAATTACGTGTAATTAGCAAATCTTTCCTTAAGTATTCAGACTGCAGAGATGTAATGTTTCCCCAACTGATCACATTGCTTTCCATTTCAAGCTGAACTGTGTCATGTTGTTTTTAACAAGCTCTGAGGAACTGTATGTTTTAATGAAAATGTTTTGGTTTAACATGTGGATCACACTGTTTCACCTTCAAATAGTGTTTGTTCCACCTAGTCCTTGTAGTTGGCTTCCTGTTACATTGAGCTGTGAAATGGCATTTGGGGCAGTGTTGTCTGGTTATCTGAATTTTGTTCCTTGTTCAGCAGTCAGCTACATGTCCAGAGTTGAGCACTGGACGCTTTGTCTAGAAGGGTTCTGTGTGGCAGCAGAAAACTGCTGAAATTCATGAAGATTTAATCAGCTGGCTTCCCTTGGTCAACTTGGTGGGTAACCTTGTCCAAAAAAAAAAAAAAAAAAAAAAGAGAGATTAAGCTCATTAAACAAGACCTTCAAGTCCTGTATCCAAGTCACTGATAAAAGTGAAGTCCTCCACTGAAGAGGACTGTCCATAAAATGGAGCTCTGTGGAACCCCACTAATCACTGTCCACCATTTACTGTAACCAAATGGGTCTGTAGCTGATGAACTTCGGCCAGCCTGGGTCAAGTAAAGTACCTTTTACATAGTTTGTGATAGCATTAACTCCCAAGATTTCTTTTCAAATGAAGTAGTAAACTGCTACATTATTAATCGTTGTCTACTTGGCTGTTTTTTAAATTGCGTTTTGCACACCTTGATGTGCAAGAGAATTACTGATCTTAGAATGTAACTCTTACTGTAACAGGTGTAAGTATTTTAGAAACTTGCAAGCACGTGCAAACTGAATTATCAGTTGTCTTGAACCAACATGAGTTATTTTTCCTTTTTTCCATGGCTTGTTTGATGCTCGGTTATGCTTGATTCAAGATATTGCTTGAGAAGAAACTTTGTAGATGGGGAGTATCAGCTTGAGTTGTAAATAGACTTTGCGACTTGCAACCAGAATTGGTATTATTGAAGCCTGTAAATGAAGGGAGTGTTGTTTGTGGCTTTTTATTTTTTTTAATGGTCAGAGATAGCCAGGATCCTGATTTGTGTTTATTTGGGCAGCATGATATCAAGAAAAAATATGGATTCAGAGGAAAGGCCTTGTTCATATGTCAGCATAAAAAGAACAAAGTAGTGGCATCCCAAACCAAGCTTCCCAAGCCTTGAAAAAAATGTTTTATTTGATAGTATTGTAACAGGAGCTGGATGGAAAAAGGAAAGGTAAATGTGGAGTTTTGGGAGATCTGGAATGCAAAACAAGCCAAGCGAAAGCTTAATCAGGATTATTAGTTGTATGTTTGGGTCCATGCATTTCTTACGTTTCACTGTCTAAACCTTGGTGACTCTTACTTTTCTGTGTCCCGTTAACCAAAGCTAAGAGAGAAGAAAGCACATTGTGGATCCTACTTATGGCTTGTTCATTTTTTGTTTTTATTTTGTTTCTCAGTGCTTCAAAAAGAAGCAATGTGTTTTCTTTCTGAAATGAAGAATTACAATAGATTTCATGTATGGAACACCTGCACAGTAAGAAATGAAGCAGAACCTTTCAGCTCTTGCTGTTCCATGGTAAGGTTTCTGTTGCCTTTCCTTCCTGTAAACAAAGGCAGTCGCTTAAAGAGTGGGAAATAGGCTGTTTACAGGATATTTTCTGTATGAAAGGAAGGAAAAGTGCCTTTACAGAGATCAACCTATTGTGTTTAGAATATTGGAATTTATATGGAGATAAATTGAGTTTAGCTTTCAGAGGGGAAACAAGCAGGAAAGCACATGTAATCAATTCAGTCTTGACCCTGAGAAGTGCTAGATAACCCCTTTACTTGTTGAAATCAAAGCAGGAGTTAGAACGGGATGCTTTGGTTTATTCCAAAGTCCTGTATGATCGTTTTAAGAACTTGATAGGATATAGGCCATACTTCAGAATAAAAGGTAAGTTTATGGAATGCGAGTTTTATTTAAAATTCAGCCACCTCTGAATTACCGTCATCATTCCTAAAGAAATGTCATAATTAGGTTGAGAATATGTGCAGTCCACACGTACATTTCAAAGGTTTACTTGTGATATATGCTAACAATAATTCTTGTGTGAATCGAGTTGTCCTATTCTTGCTTATGTTGTGAAATTAATTTCTGTGGCTAGTTATTCAGTTTTCATGCATCTTCTCTAGAACCAACAAGAACCTTTTATAGCTGATAAGAATTGTGAATTTTAGGCATTTTAACTATCTCCAAATATTTCAGAATAATCTCACTTTATTGAAACCTCATGTTTCTACATGAGAGCTGCTCTGAAATTAATGTCTCTTATTTTGTGATGTCAGCCTACAGCATCAGAGGCAGGTGTTGGTGATATGGCAACACAGGGATTGAATCTTCCCACTGATTTTTCCATTCTGTTTTGTTATATGACAGATGACAGCAGAGGGGCAGTCAGACCAAATGGCATCTGGCATAGAAATGCATATGAAGCAAAGGTGTGGTACTGAATTCCTCCATGAGGAGAAGCTGTACCTTTTGACGTTTGATGCTTGCTGAAGTCCGCTGGAAAACAAACAGTGGATGTGAACACAGCGAGGTGGTTGCTTGGTGGTGTGTTTCAGCAGTGGTGTCAGACTTGGGTGAGGCAAGCCATGTTCTGGATGGCCATACACAGCTATCACACCAGAAAATGAAGAGCATTTTGATCAGTTCATCTGTATAAACTGACTAAAGGTGGTGACTATGTTGAAAAACAGTGTTATGTTTGTTAGTTTTTTTTAGCAGAGAATTTGCTCTATCAAATAGTGTTATTGTATTCTATGTATACGTTGTAGTTTGCAGTGGAAATAAGTAGGAGGCATTATCTTCATAGGGACCTATGTATATAAGCTGAGAGGACAGACAGCAAATTTGCCTAGGAATCCAAGCAGGATAGATATAGTTAATGACAAATTATATCTTATGTGCATTTCCTCTAATTCTTCTACTGTAGTCAAGTGTGTCCACAATACTTCAGACTTGCAATGTAGATCAGCTCTACAGTGAATGTGCAGTAAGCTGTTGTTCTGTATGTACTGTCTTGCTATGGAGCTTATCCATACAATGACCATCTGTATAGTGTTCAGAGCACTTGGAAGCCAACTTTGGAACTGGGCTTTCTTGACCTGGATGCTGTCCATATAGGCCATTCTTTCTGGACAATCAGTTTCTTCTTTGTAGAGAAAAGATTTTTTAGAGGGAAAAAAACTTGCCAGAAAAAAATGTCTGGTACTAATGCTCTGCTTTTTCTCGTATAGGAAAATGGGAAGATACTAGAAGATTGGGCATAAATAACACCATGGGTTAAGGGAAAGATTGTTTTCACATCAGGTTTGAGAAGGAAGGAAGAATTTGTGGTGATTTAATGTCCAGCATTACGTGCTTTGTATACCGGCCTTTTTTTTTTTTTTTTTTTCCCTGCTTGTTTTCTGTATTCTGTCTTGTACCAGCTAGTTGTGTTTGAGAATTTGAGATCAGGATGAGTGTTTTTCTAACCTTGGAAAATGGTGTGCAGTATATGGCAAGGCAACTGTTTGAATGTGTGACCTTTTGCCAAATGGGAATTATGATAAGAATTAGCCTCCTTAAATTTTGGGTGTCTTAAATGACCATTTCTTTGCCTTGTCACTGACCAAGTTGGCTTCCTCAGTGACGTTCCCTGTGGGAGCAAAGCCTTGGTTTTCAGTTCCAGGGGACACTTAGAAAAACAGGAGAGGACTAACAGACCTGCAGAACAGATGCATGTGTTACTTTGTGGTGGAAAAACAACAATCCTTGGTTGTTCTCTAGGAATAGTGAAATGAGAGATGTCCAGATGTATGACAATTGTCTTACCCAGAGGATTCTTATGAAGTCTTTTATTACAAATAAGTCTTAGGGTGCATTGAAGAAAATAAGCATGGTTTTCTCTTATTTCTGATTTGCAGTTTGTTAACTTACATGAATTTAAAGAAACTTGTGTTTTGAGTAATTTCTCAATTACAGATCTTCATGCGTGTTAGGGCAAGATATTATGAAGAAAACTCTTAGAATGCTGATAAGACCATGAATTCTTCATACACACACCAATTTATTTTTCTCAGTTCTTAATTTCTTTTCCCAGTGCTGTTTTCAAACTTGGGATTAAAAAAGATACCAGTATGTGGACAAAGGCTACAAAGGCTAGTGGACAAAGGACAAAGGCTAGTGTTTTCCCATTTGTCTGTCTCTTAAAAGAACCATTTAATTCTCTGAAGTTCACTTTGTTTTACAGATCAATGGATTCCATGTTCTACACTCATAATAAATAGGCAATCACAATTCTTTGTGGCAGAGAACCCTTAGAGTTGGAAAGGACCATAATACTTAGACTTGTAGTTGACTTAGAATCTTGGAACTCTGTGTGCTTTACTGTTTTAGACAGTATTCTGTAAAATACTTTCTAGAATTATTTTTGTCCTTATGGCGGTTGTTTAGTAGAGGAAATAGCATTGCTTCCTGCTGTGTACTTTCCTTTCTTTCAAAATGAATGTAGCATTGTGTATTTTCAAGCTCGATTTTACTATCTGAGATCATGATAAAATAAACTGCCTTTGAAACTCTGTTAACACAGATAACATACATAGCTAGATAACCATAATGGTAGATGGAGGTTTTATGTACTGTATCTCTGTATGTTGATCTGAGAGACCTATCTGAAATAGAATCAAACAATGGTCTGGGTTGGAAAGGATCTCAAAGATCATCTAGTTTCAACCCCCCTGCTGTGTGCACGGTTGCCAACCACTAGACCAGGCTACCCAGAGACACATCCAGCCTGACCTGGACATCAGTCACGCTTTACCCATTCACTGATGCCATCCCTTCATCATAGCAGGCCACCAGATTGGTCAGGCAAAGTCTGCCCTTGGTGGAGCTGTGCTGACTGTCTTGGATCACCTCTTTGTCTTCTATGCGCTCTAACATAGCTTCTGGGAGGATCTGCTCCATGATCTTTTCTGTCGCAGAGGTGAAACTCGTTGGCCTGTAGTTGCCTGAGTCTTCCTTTCTCCCTTTCTTCAAAATGGGAGTTTCTCTTTTTGCAGTCTCTGAGGACTTCACCATACACCCAGGATTTTTCAAATATGATGGAGAGCAGCTCAGCAACTGCATCAGCCATCTCTTTCAGAACCCTGGGATGAATATAATCCAGCCCTATGGACTTATATATGTTCAGTTTCATGAGGAGTCTTGGACTTGTTCTGCTATTACAGTGGAGTGGAATCCGCTCCCCACACCTTTACCTAGAGGTTCAGGAGGGTCCTTTATAATAATTTCATATATATATATTGTTCTTCTTCTTCCTGAATTACCAACATTTCTGTATGTTTGAGGTAGTGTTATAGTAGTCATTAGACATATTTGTTAATGTTTAAAGGACTTCCTTTTTGTCTGTAGAATGTGAAGCTTAGAGTGTTGGATGCTCTGTTGTCTGGAATTCATTCCACAGGTTGTAGCAGAATGTTTTTTAAACTTTGTGGAAAGAACTATTATCTTCTCTCAAAATATTTTATGGAACATAATGAATTTTTCTCAGACTATTAATTGAAAATATTAATGAGCTACTTGCTGTAAAGATACCATTCTATGAATAACTGGGTACCCTTGATCATGACCACTGAAGCAGAGCCATAAGGAAACAAGCAGATAGTTCTGCAGCTGGTGGTTTATTACATCTTCACCCTACACTCCTCCCCAGCGAAGATTTTTGTTCCAATTTATTGCTTAGAACTTGCACAAATAACATCTTTAAATTCTCTTACACCACATAAACGTGATATGTGTTGCACTATGCTGAATTTTTAAGCCATTAGGGTTTATTTATATTGTATTTCCATATGCTATTAGATTCTCACACAAATGTTCTGAAGTTACTGTGTTGGGCTTTCTTTTACTTATTCCTTAACATCATAACTGGACACGTTTGCCTAAGAAACAAATGAACAAATAAAACAACAACCAAGCTGAACCAGTCTCATTTCACTTGCAGGTATCTCCTTATTACTTAAGTTAGAGAAGAAGTGACTCAAGTAGGCATCCTTTGAGAATCTTTCCAACCAAAGGTAAGCAAGATTTTTAACCCATGACAAATATAGCCCACCTTTTTTAACCCATGACAAATATAGCCCACCTTTTAAGTAAACTGGCAGCTCTGTTTTTGTTTGTCTTGATGTTTGTCTTTTGACATCTCAAAATCTGTATTTCTTACAAATTTGTTAAAATGCTTCTTGATATCCTGAAGGGAATTGCTCATAAAGCTCAGCATACATACAAGTGAAGTTAAGTCTTTTTAAAAAAATCTGTGACTTGGCAGGTTACTTCTCATTAATATGGAAGTATAAGATGAATGTACAATCAAACCATGTCAAAAGCAAAAGCAGAGAATCTTTGGGTAATGATTCTGCTTCTAAGACAGCCTCTGTAATTTTTTTAGTATTAGTCACTTTTTTATTGTATCTCTGTAATGCAAAGCACAAAATAAATAATTGTATACATTTAAACTTGGGAAAGTAAGTAGATACTCTGAGATCAGTCTATTCTAGTTTTTTTCTAATTAATTGTAAAATTGAAATATTGGGTTTTGTACTATTAGGTTAATTTTATGTAAACAAATCATGTTCTATATAATTATAAGCAAATTGCGTTAATGATGCCTGACACTATGTTCCTTCAAGTCTATTTATTTCCTGTATATTCAAGCATCATACTTCTGCAGTAAGATAGTGTTCCACTACAGTTCTCTTCCATACTTTCTGTGTAAGAGATAATTACTGAAGCCAATGAGATAATTACTGAGCCAACTTCTGTTCTTACTTTGAATGTTTCTTCCCAGAGTATTCCTGTTTTGGGGTGGGAAAATAAGATAAAAATAGATGAATAGATGAATCTTTTTTTCCTAGATGAATGCCCCCAAATGTTTTATTGTTTGTAAGTTCAAGTCTAGGTTATGTTTACTTAGGTGGCAAACCAACCTTGTGAAAGATCATGTGTAAGCATCTAATGTTCATGCTCGTACTTAGCTTTTCTAAGTTATCTCTGTGTGGTGTCAAGGAACCATTACTGTTCTGATTGAGCAAGGTACGGTCATGCAGTTCACATTGTGGATATTTTCTTTGTAGTCTGGATATCTGATTAGGGAAGCTAAACAAACTTGGAGACAGACCGAAGCAAGCACAAAATGTCAAACCCCAGCTGCCTATGTAGTGTCTATCCCTGTTGCAAATGTGGGTAGGACTGGCCTTCCACAATATTCCACAGTGTTGAAGGCAGTTTCTGTTTTACACTTCACTTCTGAAAGAAGGATGTTTTTTTGTGTGTGTGTGTAACTTACTATGTATTCAGAGATTTGTGTGAAGTGAGGTAATTGCTTTTGCATTCCTTTTAGATCTGTACAAGATTGTCAATCTATTCAGATAATTACAGATTTAGGAGAGTCTGAGTAGCTGACATTCTTTGCCTTTGGTTTGGTATGGCTATCTTATGCTTTGCTGCAAGAGGCAAAATTGAACTTCCTGTCTGAGGAATTACACTAGCTGGATGCTCAATAGCTGCATGTTACAGTTTATCTGCTTTAAATAGTCTTCCTTTGCTTGCTTTATCTCAATAGCTGCCTTCCCTTTCTCATCTAAGACTGTTCAATAGTCTACTCTTTAATATGAAATAAGATAACCAAATGCATGTATTAGTACATCTGATGAAGCTCTGCTTTATTAACAGAAATATGATATGGATATCTGAATCTTATCTGTCGCTTTTTGCTTAAGCAGTGTTTTGCCTTAGAAGTTGTCAGACAGAGAGAACAATGCTGTAATATTACAAGTTGTCAAAAATATCTTCATTTGAATGGTACCATGACAGGAGTCAACGGGATCAGTCTTGTATAAAAAAGTTCTGTCTGAAAATCAGGAAGCATTTATTTTGCCTTGCAGGTGATTGAGAAGTGGCATAGTTAATCTCCTTGGGAGGGAGACTCCACAAACTCTAGACTTGGTCTTAGGCAGCCTTCTGTGGGTGGCCCTGCTTCTTCAAGGAGACTGCCAGATCACCTACAAAGATCCTTTTTGATTTCAACCCTTCTATGATTCTGTGATACTCTAAATTAGAGATAATAAGAAGCACTAACTGTTCATTTAAAACATGATATAATTTTGGTGAGGTTCACTAAATTGCAAGTTAGGCTGGATTAACATGCAAATTAATAATAAGGTCTCCTGTTTTAGTTTTTGTTTTGTGCTGTCTGTTTTGCAGAGGGCATAGGGAAAATGGAGGGAGCAGGCTGGATTTAAGGAAAGAAGATCTGGGATCAGTTGCTAAAGGGTGGTAACTTTTAGAAGGGAAGGGAAAGAAGAGGCTATTTTTAAAAAATTGGGAGCAACTAATATAAAGTTGTCTTAAAGCCCTTCGCAAATATATTTTCTGTGAGCAAAAGACTGACATAACTCTAGTGCACACTAAATTGACCTAAGAAGAAACATAAAACCACCCTAGTAGCCAAATATAAAGAATCGAAAGAAAGTTCTTGGGAGAAGAGGGGAAGGAAAAAAAAAAACAAAACTTCAAGATGTGTACCATTTTAATCTCTTACTTTATACAGTTCCATTTACTGAAATAAATTAGAATATATATTTTTCTTTCATGGAAAGTGAAGGATTACGATAAATTAATTGAAGTCCTTTGTTTCTGGCTCTCGCAAAAAGTCTAAAGAAATATTTGAAGTAATGAAAAATTAATGCAAATGTGTCTGAAGATCAACTCAAAAATAGGTCAGAAACATATTCTATGAACCTATTTTCAGCTGTTACCAGAACTGTGCAGTATGAAGGGGTAGGTTAAAAATAATTACATGTTGTTGAAGAAGAGACTTCTCTGAGGAGACTGGAGAAATGAAGTGCATAGCAGAATGAGTAATGTGAGAAATGAGAAAATGAGAATTTGGAAAAGGTTTAGGGAGAGCCACATGCCATCTACAATTACAAAGATGGTGAGGATGTAAAGAACAACAAAAAGAAGACTACGGTAAGTGCTTAAGTAGTAAAAGGAAAGCTAGGCTGATTAGTTAAACTGGGAGTTGACATAGGTATGGGAATAGCAAAGGTCACAGAATAAACTAAGATAATCCGTACTTTCTTCACCTCTGTTTTCACTGATAAGTGTGGACTTCAGGTATCTCAGACCCCTAAGAACGGAGGCTAAGCCTAGAATAAGAAAGACTTACTGTTGAAAGAGGAGGATTATGGTAACGAACACTTAATCTGGACATCAAGAAATCTATGGCATTGATGGGATGTATCCACAAGTTCTGAGGTAGATGGCTGATAGCATTGTAAGGCCACTCTGATTTTCTTCAAAATGTCAGGGCAATTTAGAGAAGTTCTTGAGGATTGGAAGAAAGCACAGGTCACTCTATTTAAGAAGGATTTGGAGAATTGCAGAGTGGTGGTTAAAAAGGGAAAGTCAAGCATAAGTCACCTGATAGTCATCTCATCATAGAAGGATAGCTTGGTGAACAAGAAGAGAGCAGTGGACATTGTCTTCCTTGATATCATCAAACCTTTCCAATTTGTTCCTTGGAGTATCTTCTTAAGCAATCTGTATTGGCTGAAAAACAGCCTGTGAGAGAGACTGAAAGACTGAAAACTGGCTGAACTGTCAGTCTCAGAGGGTTGTGATTAGCACTACAGAGTCCTGCCAAAGGCCAGTCACTAGTGTGTACATTACAGATTGATGCTGTCTTGAGTACTCTTTCATTTTAATTAGTGATCCAATTGATGGGTTTGATGGCATACTTAGTGTGTTTGTTCATGATACAAAACTGGGAAGAATGTCCGATACCACAGATGGTTGTGCTTATCACACATGGTGGATGTTCTTATCAATGTATGCAAATACCCAACGAGGAAAATCAAGGAAGGGAAATAGAGACCTTGGCAGAGTCAAAGTGACAGGATGAGAGAATGGGTGGAAACTGAAATACATGAAATTCCATCTGAGCGCTGTGAAGGCTCTCAGGCACTGGAACAGGCTGTTAGGATAGACTGTGGGTTCTCCATCCTCAAAAGTATTTAAATACTAACTGCACCCTGACCTGTGGTCCTTAGTAATGTGCTGTAGCTGACTGTCCTTGAAAAGGGGTGTTGGTCTGGATTTGTAGAGGTCCTTTCCAACTTCACCTATTTAGTGTTTGTGTCATTCTGTGACAGTTTATAAGGAAAGGGGAAACACTGTATATTTTTAAGGCAGAAAAAAGTTAAAACACACTGATACATTCCATGATTTTAAAAGTCTTGTCCGGGTCACAAGGTTACTTGCAATTCTTTCCTTCATAGTCAAGTTGCAGGAATAATGTGTAAGGCACTTTTCCCTTTATTAGGGAGTTTAGGTAATGGGATAATAGAGAAAAGATATGTTTTTTGGGCTCAGATCAATGTTTGGTGCTCTATTGTTGTTTTTTCTTCTCTCTCCCAGTGAAAAACACTTAGGTTTTGGAAGTATATTTCAGGATCCAAGTGGAGAGAACTACCTTCAGTTTTTATCTTGTGAAACTGTGCTATAATGCTTTTACCCTGCCTGCAGGCTATCTAATATTTGTTTGGAATAAATTTTAGCCTTAATCTTCCATCCTAAAATACCAGTGATATAGTACAGATTGGCCTCTTGTCATACTTGGTCTTCTCTTAGTTACCATTTCAAATTCACTCCCTATCTAAAAAAGGCAGTCAACTTAAAATCTTTTTGCAGGCTGACTTGGTCTGCTTATTAACCTGGCATGCTCTGAGCCCTGTCTATTTGTGAAGACTGGAGCGAGGAGAGATGGGGTCAGGGATGGTGGAGGAGGTGAGGAAGTATCTAGTTTCAAAAATAGAAATCTCACAAGTATTTTGTCTTTTTTAGTCCTATAGAAAGTCATTTGTTTGCTCTGAACGTTACTTCATAGTTTTTACCTGCTAGACTTGCAGTTTTGTCTTGCCCTCTCATGCCGTTTAGCCTAGTAACTACATTTGCTTTTCAGCTTCCTCATTTTGAATGTACCATGTAATCTATCATGTGTGTCAGCTAAGGTGAGTGGGGAAGGAGTGGTACAAAAGTTCCCCTGATACTCTACTTCATCTGCTGTCAGCTTTGTATGCATTTTGGTTTTGTTTGAACATATTACAAATGGAGGAAGTGATACAAATGGCTTAAAATCACACTTCAGGAAGGAAGGAGGAGGGAAGGAAGATTTTCTTCATGCATTTCTTGAGATTTCTTTGTTGTCATTTATGAAAGTAAATGTTGGACAACATTGGGAGGGGTAGGGCTACATGCCAGCAAATGCTGAGGATCAAAGTCTGCTTTTAGCAACAAAGTTTTCTTAAAAACAAACTAATTTTTTTAAACATTTTTTGAAGTGGTTATTTATAAGAGGGACAGGAACGTGTTTCCATTTCATGTACTTTTTGTTAAGCATCTATACTAACTGCCTTCTGAGGAGTTGAGCTGATTCTGTATGTGGTGTGCTTCTTTCTGTTGTTTTTCTACAGCTTCCCAGAGACGAGTGATCTTCATTCTTGTTAGTGATAACAGCTAATTATGCTTGGGAGGCAGACAGATTAGATACACTATTTCTACATTCCTTAAATCTTCAGTCAGCTCCAAAGCACCATTCACAGTTATTTACTTACTACTCAAGGATGAGTGCTCTGCTTGTAACATGTTTAGAAGTTAGATGCAAAGAATGTGATTTTGATTTTTGACTCTGATTCTTTTCTTTCTTTTTTCTTTTTACAAGAAGAGAATACTTCTTGCTCATTTTAAAATGTAATATACTTTTGTAAATACGTATATATTAATATATATAAATATATTCTGTTTTGTTCTTGGCAAGGCTTATAAGACGTTGAAGGTCAGATACGTCTGCAGGTTTAATTCAGAACCTATCTTCTAGGGAGAAAGTAAGTTGATGTCATATTTCAGCCCTTTGACTTTACATATGCTAATTATTAGATTACATTTGGCAGTTAGTGGTTTTATTTAGAGGAAGAGGACGTGTGAGTGTTAAATGACAACTGTATGCTTTGCCGCTAACTCAGTCTTCAGGGCAGCCAGTGTTTAATGGTATTTTTAGGTTTAGCAACATAATCTTGGTTCTTTTATTTTTGCCTTTGATATGCTTTGAAACATTGTGAGATAAATGTATTACTTTTTTTTTTCCTGAAGGAAAAAGTGTAGCACATGTAATCTTGGTAGATTCTAAGTTACTAAAGCGATGTGGTTTTGGATGAAGTAGGAAAGAAACTTGTGCCTCTACAGTGAATTGCTGGGATTGTCATTCTGTATTGAGGTAGTGATCTAGTAAAAAACCTATCAGCTAAGTTTAATCTAAGCTTTCTTTTTTTCTTTGTTAAAACTATGAAAATAAAAATGTGAAACACAAAAACTGACATACTGAAGTCACATTGTAGTTGACAAGTGTGCTTAAGGAAATATAGTTTTGTCTGTAAGTTCTATGATTTTTATTCCTGTTGCCCTTGTATTTGTTATTAAGCTCACCCAGGAAATTAAACTGGCTAAACCACATGCTGAAGCAAGGCGGAAGATTCTGTGGTGAGCTGTAAACTTTGTTTCTGGAACTGTATACTGAAGTAATTATTTCATCAGTGTAAACTTGGCTTTCTTGATTTAGTAGAATTAAAACACATTTTTAAACAGGCATACTCATGACAAACAGTAACATTGTCATGGTTGCCAGTGTAACAGCTGCAGGTCTACAGACTTTATAAGGCTCTGGGAAACTAAAACTGTGGCTGTACTTTTGGGGTGAGAAATAAGACTTTA
This sequence comes from Coturnix japonica, assembly GCF_054131305.1. Classification (NCBI taxonomy): domain Eukaryota; kingdom Metazoa; phylum Chordata; class Aves; order Galliformes; family Phasianidae; genus Coturnix; species Coturnix japonica. Next base: position 38,110,304 of record NC_140665.1, read on the forward strand.
TAATCTGTTATCTGTTTTGAAGCAGCTTTTTTTTATTCTTTCTTTCTTTCTTTCTTCTTGTTGCTTTTGTGTAGTCCATGTGGTTGCAAAAGAGGAAAGAACTGAGCTCAACTAACATATACAACCTTCCTGGCCATATTACTATGTACATTTATGTATGTTATATATTCTATGCATGTATTCATGTACTTCCTACCCCCAAAGGACTGAGCAATCCAGACTGCATGTAGTAGGAGGCCTAGAAACTGACTGGCATTGGATGTTGCATAGATGTAGAGACTGAGAGAAACGCTAGTAAGGAAATGCTAATTTTAGTCAACAATGATTTGATACTGCTTAATTTGTCTAATCCCATTAAAAAGAAATTTCTCTAGCAATTCTTTGTATAGTTAACACATGTTTCCTGCTTCTCCCAACTCTTATACCTTGACTTTTCATACATCTGTAACTTAAGTTTCTATCTGATAGATTTTTGTTATGTCTAAGTGTCTACTATGGCTAGAATATACTTAATGTCTCCTTTCAGTCACTGATAACTGTAGTGGTTTTAATGCAGATGTCTACCTTTGTTATTTTAATTTGCTTATTCACATATTAATTCTGTCCTTTTTAAAAGTTACCTTTTTTTCAAGTATTCAACAACTGTCCAACTGTGTTGGTTATACTATTCAGTGGAGATTTTACCAAAATGGTTTTATTGTATGTTTTCTTGCCTACTGTGGAGGAGAAGAACTAAGCACAATGGCAACAGTTATTTCTTCCTTTATGTATAAGTCACCGAAAGGAGTAAAATTACTTTGAGAATGGAAGAGCTTCTTTGTAGAGTTTGATTTTGATTGATATTTAAAGAATCGTTGTGTTGATCACATATTGTCTTAAATGTTGTTTGTTCTTTCTATAGAAGCATAGATTTCCAAAATATATGTGTTAATTACTCAGACTCAGTATCTCCTTTTGTTGTCATGTCTATAATTACTACATGTGGAAGATAGCTTGAACTGGGTTTCATGTGGTGTGTTTTTTTCTATTACATTCATATCTAATTTTCAAAGTGTTCATGTATTTGGTGAGGCTGAACTGGAGATCTATTAAACTTTCTTTTTGCCTTTATTTTTTGGAGGGTTGCTTGGTAGTTATGGTATTTAACAAGAATGTTGATTGCTGAGGTTCAGTCTTGTAGACTTTTTTCAGTAAAGGTTGAATTTCCTTCTCTGTTTCAAATGGAGAATTAGGAACTTATTTTTTACTGGGATGTTAATGATACTGCAACACAGTGGGAATACATAGTTACAGATGTATCTTACAGAGCAAACTGAATACTGGATAAACTTTACTCTCTCTTTTTTTCCTTTATATATATTATTTATAAGAAGCTAAACTGGGTTCTAAAATGTGGAACAAAAGATCTCCACAGAAAAACTGAAAAATCCCGAATTTGTATTTGATTCCTTGTGCGGTGGTTCACTTAATCTACAAGTCAACCTGTTTGGAGCAGGTTGTTTCAGAGCAGGAAAATGTTCAGTATGTTGTACTTTAAAAGCTGCTCTGGATAATCATTTCTGTATTTATACCTCAGTTACACAGTTTTCCATAAAGCTGCTTTTTTCCAGTTGACTCAGAATTTTTATGCTAATGTGTATTCTTTCATCAGTGTCTTTAGAAATGTCACTGAGGTTCTGTAGAGCTCAATGGAAACAATGCCAGCCTTGTTTAGCTTAAGTACAATATGCTACCATTGTAGTATTGTCCAGATTTTTACGTGCATATCAGAATGAGATGGAATTCAGTGCACCATGCAAACTAACGTTGGGTCATTGTTTGTTCAGGAACAATTAACTATCTCTAAAAAATTAGTTATGAATGCTGTAATGAACTTTTTGCTCTGGTGCCTGCTTAATAATAATTAGGTTTATTTGAGTTTATTTTAATAACCTTAATTTAATAATCTTCATTTTAATAATCTTAACAATTAAGACTCAACAGTACTCATTTGAGCTGTACACTGTCTGAGCAATGACTGTGATCTTGTTTAATGTCTTCATCAATGATCTGGACAAAGGGATTGAGTTCACCTTTTGGAGTCTGATGATGCTGAGCTGGGAGGAGTAGCTGATGCACTAGAATGCTGTGCTGCCATTCATTGAGACCTGGACAGACTGGAGAGCTTGGCAGAGAGGGATGTGATGAGATTCAACAAGGGCAAGTGCAGAGTCTTGCATCTGGGGAGGAATAACTGCATGCGTCAGTACAGATTTAGGTGCTGACCTGCTGGAGAGGAGCTCTGCAGAGAAGGACCTGGGGGTTCTGGTGGAAAACAGGATGGCCACGAGCCAGCAGTGTTCCCACATGGCCAAGAAGGTCAGTGGGGGATCCAGATTCTCATTAAAAAGAACGTGGCCAGAATATTGAGGGAGTGATCCTCCCCTTCTGCTTTGTTCTGGCAAAGCTACATCTGGAGCACTGAGTCCAGTTCAAAAAGAACTCTAGAGAGAGCCCAGTAGAGAGTCAAAAAAAGACAATTGAAGGCCTGGGGCATTTCCCATATGAGGAAAGAGAAGGCTGAGAACTGATTTCATCAACACTTACGAATATCTAATGGGCAGGAGTCAAATTAATGGGGCCAGGGTCTTTTTGGTGGTACCCAGTGACAGGACAAGGGGCAATGGGTGAAAATTGGAACAGAAGTTCTGCACAAACGTTCAAGAGAACTTCTTCACTGTGAAGGTGACAGAGCACTGGAGGAGGCTGTGGAGTCTCCTTCTCTGGCGATGGTCAAATCGTGCCTGGACGCTACTCAACCTACTATAGGGAACCTGATTTAGCAGGGGGGATGGACTGGGTGATCTTCTGAGGTCCCTTCCAAACTGTGTAATTCTATGATTATACGATTCTTAATATTAAAGTGCTGTTCCATGAAGGTGGCTTATAGTTGGTTTCGGTTTTGTGCTTTTTTTGTGGCTTTTAATTGCTCTTCTTACAAAACCAGTTGTCACTGTGCCTTAAGATGTTGCATTACTAATGTGTTACTAAATTTAAACTAACTTACTCTAGTTTCTTAAGTAGCTGGAAAGGAATTAGTTGATTCATTGCTTTATTTTCAGGTGATTTGATAGGTATGTCTGGCAAAATTCATGGCCTTCTGACAGCTGTAATGGTGACTGCTAATAAGGATCTGAAAGTAAATTACATTCTTGTACATACACAGCAGGAAAAGAACTATTCTCTTCTAAAATTCTACTTTAGCCATTCTGCATAGAACAGTCTCACCTCTTATGTGCATTTGGTTGTAGACTAGTTTATTCAAGTCCATTTGAAAAGATTATACACCTTTATCTAAAGTTGGATGGGGGAGAGAGGCAGGGGTTCTGTTAGGGAAATGGGGAAAGGTCATTTTTTTTAACCTGAGAAATGTGACTATAATGTGACCTTAATTTACTGCAAAGTCTAATAAATTGGTCTACTACTTCTTGCTATGGCTAATCCTGTTGGTTCTGCCAAACTCACCTTTAAGCCTGTAGAAACTCTTGTTACCTTATGCATGGATATATTTGCCTTTATTTAATTGTTTTACATTTTGAAATGCATATGAGTGTTTCTTTGTTTAAAAATGAGGAAAAGCCAGCTGAGCGTGGTCTGTAGAAAATCTGTTCAAATCACTCACTTCATCAATTACCCTAGGTAAATATCCTTTTTTTTAGTGCCATACATAATGGTGATGCTAATATCCAAAAACTTTTATAAGCAAATTATAATCTGTTGACAAATATGCAAATACAGAAGCAATTCACTTTAGAGATAAACGTTTCTCTAGGTTATAAAGAGAATAGAATTTGATAACGTTCTGAATTTGGGAAGAGTGGAGGGGTCTATTGTTCATTTTACTGATAAAGATAGGAAGCCTGAATTGAGAAGGAAAAGGAATTCAATCTCATTAGGATGTGTCAGAAGTGTAGTTTGTGTAATAATCTTATATGAGCATTCTAAGAGTCAGAAGCCTAGCAAAAGTGACTGTTCCTTGTGGAACTCTTGAATTTTGAAATAATTCTGTCATTTCTGCAATGTAAATGTGTTGCAGAAGAGAGAAATATGCACTGATACCAAGTAAAAATGCAGTTCCAGAAATGTGCAGTCTGTATGAATGAAATAGTTCGTTAGCTGAAGAGAAACTTTGTGCTAAATTGAGGCCAATAATAAAAAATTCAAAGGCAGTTTTTTTGGTTTTTTTTTTTTTTGCAGTGCTTAAAGTTCATAGCTACGTTTGTGCATGAACCGTTTGGATCTGTTAATTATACCCTCCTATCTCAACACTTTCATTTACATAACGAGCAGAACTTGATAAAACGAATGTAAAATTCAGTGTCTGAGCTATTGGATGAGGAATTATGTAATCTGAATTTCGAATATGGAAAAAAAAGGACCGATAAATGTGTGCCATTCCAGATAAATGAGGAATTTAATTCAGATTCCCCATGCCGCCTCTTAGTGAATCACATTTGTATTGTTCATATTTCCCAGCAATGTTACTTCATATTAATCTATTTAGATTGATGTTTAAAGGTAAGTTAGTGAAACTGTCAAATATGGGTGTTTATTTTCCCCCTCGAATCTTATGAGTTGTTCATAAAGTCACTAAGCTACACATCTTAGTGTAGCAGGCAGCTTTTCAGCACTACCTGTAAGCATTGTTCTTGTATACATGAACTAATCTTAAAAAGGTGAATGTTTTGATCCAGTGTGAGAAAGTATATGGGGCCCTGTGGGATGACATGATCAATTCTCATAAACATCAACAAAGCAAGAGGTCAAATTCCCTCAGTTACTGCTTAGTGACTTTGTACCTCTGAATCTACTCTGTAATACCTGTTTCCTTTGGACACTCGCACTTTCATTGATGATAATTTGGTAAAATAGAATTTTTATTTTTTTTTTTTGGAATTGATTTTTTTCTCTCTTACTCAAGCTATTGCATTATTTTCTGACTAACAGTGGCTTCCTACATTTCCATAACTCTTCTGAGTGCTCTGTCGGAATTAGAAACCTATTTTATGGAGTAGACAATCTCAGCTATTTAATAATTCTGCTTTGTTGTTGGTTTATCTTTTTACTGAGTAGTCAAACCAGCTTGATTTTTGGGTTTCCCTATAGTAGACCTATGAAAAATAGAAACGCCTCTTATTAACTGTTGGGGTGCGTTGACTTGTGAAACTCAAAACTTGCAATCTTCTTCTTTCCTTACTGAACAATTTATCTTTTCCCAGTACTTGACTCTTTATTCAAAAGAAGTACAGCCTCTGAACTTACTACCGGATTTCTACTTCCAAATGTGAAATACCCATCAAAATGTTAACGATTCTTGCTTACAAACTTCTCATTAAAGGCACTTTCTTCAGATACCTTAGGGGTCTCCGGGTCCAGTATTCATGATTTAATTCATAATAATAGAAAGCAATGATAAGCAGTATGTGAAAATGGCTTTACACACATCCCACAAATGGGGGGGGGATGTTAATGATATTATCTAGCTACTTGTAATTTTTCTATCATTGTATCTTTTTGTCTGCAGAAAGTTGTTACATGTTGAGAGTGAGAGCTTTCTTACTGTTACTTTTAGAATGAAACTGGATAGGATGTTTTTTAATAGCCTGTTTTTTTTTCTTTTTTCCTGGTTTTCCCTGTGCCTGCTGCTGCTCAGTGTTTTTCTAATGGACTTTCGATACTACTTCTTGCTCTGAAAGGAAACATGATAATATAAGACGTGATTAACTCTGGAAATAGGTAGAATGTTTTTTTTTCTTTAATTTTTTCAGGATAATGGAATACACGTCCATTATTTCTTAGAAGGTGATTTGCTTTTTTTCTCTGGTGTTTTACAACAGTTGTAGTGTGAACTTTTAACTACTGTATTTGGTAGGGTTTATGAGCAACCTGGAGGTAACAGGTTTGCTTTGAAATATATCACATGTAGTACATTCATTTCTTGATTATAATATGAATATTCTTCTCTGTAATCACCAGCTAGTCAGTTTACAAATGCAGAATTTTCCTTGGAGCATTATCCGAACATGTAAAATTGTCAAAAACTCATTGTTATGCAGCAGGTTATTCAGCAACTACTGACTTTGTTTTCATTATGCAAACGACTGTTCAGTACAAGGTAGTAGTCCTTTTCTTTGTGTTTGAATGATCAAAATGTGGTGTACAAGTCCTGTCTTTTTTTTATAAGCTTTGCCTCTGAAAGTGATTTGGTGCATTTGTTTCTTACCAACAGGATTATCATAGTGTTTAGCATACAGTATGATAGGGCTGGCATATGAGGGTCCTGTTGGATCAGGACCAAGAAACCTTCCCTCCTTTTGGGGGATTATGCAATTTAAATGAGAATACATGCCTTCAAACAGCGAGGGGTAATTCAGGAAAACATGAACATGTGACCATTTCTGAGCCTGCAGACATCATTGTTTTTATAAAGAATTCTGATGTTGTGCGGCTTGCTTGAGGAGACCATTGAAAATGACTTCTTTCTGATTTTGAGTGAAGCTTATTGCAGTGCAGTATTTCAGTTTTGTAACTGAAAGTTCTTCTAAAAGATGAATCATTTGTGCTCTAACCTGACCTCTCTTATGAAGTCATTTCTAGTGGCTGGGGCGAAATACATGCCATAGAAGCAGCTTTTTACTAATGTTTTGGAAGCTCTTTAAATACACTGGCTATGTAGAGTGTTATCCAAAATCTACCTGAATTATCTGCTGTCTGTTATTTCTTGTTTGTTGGATCTGTATCACTGTGTATTAAATAATCTTCATTCTAAATTAACAAATAAATAAACCTGATAGAAATAATCAGTATTACCAGTTTTTCTTAAGGATAAAGTTATTTACAAGGAAATTCTAATCACTATGAAATGTTGCAGGCAGAGAGATAAGTACGTCTTAATGCTTAAAGATATGGAAATATCTTGCAGTCATCTAGCCTGCTATACTTCTGTCCTAAGGAGATAATGTACGTAATGTAAAATATGTTCCAGATGTCATTTTAGTCTCCCTGTAGAAAATAGATTATTTAATGTTCAGTAAGCAGAGTTCTTTTTCTTTTTTTCCCTTTACTTTGACATGTAGATTCATGAATGGAAAGAATGAAAGGGAACAAAGACTCTTTGGTGATTTCTGTTTATTTAAAATTTGCGCTGATACAAGAACTTGTCTGCCATGTAGGTAGCTTCTATTTGCAGTTAACAAAAAGTTACACTGCCAAAAAAAAAGATGGATTCAGCTAACAATATTCCACAAGGAGTTTGGTGTTTGTGCTGTTTTTGTTCTTTATTCTTCCTTATGGGACAAGAAGTGATCGGTGCTGGTAGATGTACTTTCAACCCTTCCCTAAGAAAATTATAAGAATTTAATATTAAGACATTTTCTTTTAACTTTCTACTTTTGCGTTTCTCTTGCAGTAATTATGGTAACTGTAAGGAAAGACAAAACAACTAAAGAATGTGTAACAAATATTCACTACACAGCGTCTCAGATGTATTTCCTCTAGTGAAATGAAGAACTTCACATCTTTATTCTGTCTCTTATCTATGTCTGCATATTAATTGTGTCTGAAATATTCATAAGAGAAGTAACCATTTATACACTAGTAGTTATAGCTTTAATTGTAAATTTGGTATATTATAACATGAACCACTTTTTCATGAACTGTGCTCATAATTTGTTCATTTTATTATTTCCAAACCATTTTGCACAGCTGCAATTTGAATAAGCAGCTCAATTATAGTTAGTGTCATCCTTTAATATTCACTGTGCCTCATAGAAAACTTTGAAAGAAATGTTCTATTTAAAGACAATTATTCTTAAGTATCATGGCTTTCTAGAGACATTTGCATTAAAACAAATGCCTGAAGAGCTCATCTTCCTTTTTCATATTCCAATCTAGAGTAATAATTCTCCTGTGATACCATAGTCAACTTCATATGATATGAGATCACAGTTATGTGTGCCCAGAATTTTCTACCTTGGACACATCCTTGAAATCCAAGCATAGCCCTTATTTTGCTAATGACAATTGGGTAATTCTGATTTCAGAATCAACTTGGAATTTTGCTGCAGGTTTAAGAAATAAATACCATTGATATAATACGCTAAAAATATTTTCGTATGAATTTTCTTGTTTTGAAAAGCTGCTCTTTCTTTCCTATATTAGTTTTAGGAAGTAATACTTCGGATCAGCTTTGTTCAGTGGGTTATGTGGTTCAGAATTTGGGAAAATAGCAGGAGCTGAAAAACTACGTACATTTTTCCTTTGCATTGTTCCTTTTCATTAAACAGTGTTTTCTTGCAGACTTGCTCTGAATTCCTGTAAAGTATCCATTGTGTCACTGCTGCTCTGCTGTAGTGGCAAAAAAGAGAATGCTGTATTTCTCTGTATTTATTTGAAGAGTGGAAAACCAAGCAGACTCTGAGCACACGTGAAATGCTGCCTAGAATTATGTGAATACAAATTATATGTCTTATCTTCAGCTTTTTGTATTTTATTTCTTGTTACGCTCCTATTTTATCAAATTGCACTTCCCATTTTTTAAGATTAGTAGATCTTGAGAGTCATGATTTGTAGAATTGTCATCTTGATAAGTAGTAGAGATTAATGCTTTCATCCAAATTATGCATCCTTTTTAGGATGATAACATTACATAATAATAGGGGCAGGTTTCCAATTTCTTGATCAACAAAATGGTTACAGAAAGACTTCTTAAATAATTCATTTCCGTCTATCAAGGCTGACATGAGGCAGGGTTACCAAACAGCCTCCTTTTGACAGGATAGTGCAGTAGTACAGTTCTTATTCATTGCTCTGCTGCTGGCACAGGAGCGTCTGTGGGCATATATCCAGGTCCCCAGGAAACTTGGAAACATTCCATTTTAAAGAACTGTAACTGTGGCTAACAAACCAGCTGCTGTATTGAGCTCAGAAGGAAGTCTTTGTAGCAGTGTGGAAGGAACTTAAGTTATTTGCATAACATCCAGCAGCCTTAGTGGGAAGAGTTGGCAAGAGGACAACAGCAGAGTAGGCGGCATTGAGCTTTTTATCTTCTGAGTTATCTGTCAGTGATTCCATTCTTAAATCCTACAATGAGAAGAGAAAGATGTGAAGATCTTGATGGAAAGGATGGGGACAAATGAGTACTCGTGGTCTTACTGACAGCATTCTTTGTGGAAGTAATGGTTTATTACATTTATCAAACCATGTAAGCTTGTCTCAGATAGTATCCGTGTCATCTCTAGATCTTTGTGAGTTGCTCAATTCTTATTATGGAGAGAGAAAAACATTAAAAATAACAAGTACAGGATAATATGATGCTATCCATCAGCATAGGCCAGCTGTCAATCAAAACATGCTGTTATATTAAGTTTTGAGAATTTACAGAAATGGTCAGTGCCAAAACACATTTTATATTAAAAACAGGCATATTTTGTCTATTAGGCCAACTTTTTTTTTTTTTTTTAAGGTTTTCTAGTATACCTTAAACAAATTTTAGTGTTTGAAGGCATGATAAAATTTTCAATAAAATGCCAATCAAGAGTTCTAAAATAGGCATTTCTTCTTGCCAACTTTGCACGGTAAAGAATAATAATACTTTTTATTTTTAAATGTTACCTTCTGCAAAATAGCTTTAATTAAAATGATCAGGCCATACTACACAAAGTATTAAAGGCCACGCTACCAGAAAAGTTTGTCATGCTTTCACATTGCCTCTGGGTTCTTTTCTGCTATGTACAAATAGAGCAGTTTGTGAGACTAAGCGGTAAATCACATTATGGATTTGGATTTAAAGCAGCTAGGGTTGCAGTTTGTTACTACCTCTTTTTGCCTTCCACCACTTCATATCCCATTTAATTTTGACCTACAGTTGCATTCCTGGCCCAATTATCTACTTTTTCACAAATGCATATGATGGAAAACAGTTAATATGAGATAAGAAAATAATGGAGTTTTTGTAGGGTGAATGGTATTGGTCTTACATGTGTTTTCCCCATTTTGTAAGAGCTTGTTTTTGATTAAAAAATAAAATAACTTCACTATGAATGGTTCTGTGTAGGAAAAGACAAGAAGTGTAGAAGATGTAATTCTCCATAATTAAAAAAATTAATCTTCAGTAAGCAGCTAAATATTCTTCCTGATATGAGAAATCGCCCTATATTTATTCTCAGTATTTCTTTTTCTTGCATAATTAGAGAGATGACTCTGGAATAGCTTAGTCTTCTTTCATAGTTTTTATTTGGTAAAGAAGACTTGAAGTGAAAACTTCACTGTTCATATAAAGAAAATGTCCAATAAATGTTTTGTTTAAAAAAAAGAATGCTGTCAGCTGTTCATGTTGATGTGAGTCCCATGGAAGTTTTAATGCATCTCACCACTACAATATTACTTGTGCCACAGAAATGTTAAGAATATTGGTTGGTACTTTTCTTTTTATCTTTTTATCGTATTTTCATAAGTCTGAATTTAAAAATTCTACCTACTTTTTTTCTGAATGATTGTTTTTCCAAACAAGTTAATTTATAGAATTTTTGGAGTCCTGTAAGGAGCCCCAAATTTTATTCTGCTTGACATAATCAGCCATCAAACAAGAGTTTTGAGGAATTTGTATGTAGTTCAAGTTGCAATATGTAAACATATTGTATTAATGATGCTATTGTAACTCTAGCTTGTGGTTGGTAGTGTAAGTAAGTGGAGAATTCATATTTCAGTCTAATTTGACCTGACTTTCTTGAACTCTCATAAAGGCATGTATGTTTGTTTGTCTGTTTTGATGTGATGGGTTAAAGTATGTGCTCTTCTTGTGAATGAAGAAATGCCAAATTTGTAAGTAATTTAAAACTTATCAATAGGGCTGCTCTCCCGTCTTATTTATGGAAGACAGCAGATGTGTTCTCTAGCATAGTAACTACATTAACAATGTACGTTTCCAGCTAGAGGAATGTAATGTAACAAACAAAGCTGTTTTGCACACTAAGTAAAGGAACATAAAGAGATCTCTTTGGAGAGGGGAAAAAATACTTTTATTCACTGAGTTATTGTTGGAAGTTTACTAATCCTTAAAATGCTCTTTTAAATGGATAATTTTGATTTGTCTGTGGTCCTATCTGTTTTCATATATAATTTGCTTACGTTTTTACCACTCTTGCCTCAGTAACTCCTGTATTAATCAGTCTCAGGCAAACATTAAAGGATGTCTTAGAGATGACTGTGCTTTCGTGTTATGTAAAAAACAGTAAAGAATAGGCATCTATTGTTAATGTCAGTATTGAGGAGGGGGGTAGGGGAGAGACAGAATTGTACATAGCTGAACCTAGTCATCTGGCTATTCAGTGTACATGAAGTGGTTGGCCAGTGAATAGGTGTGCAGGTCCAAAATACTCACATCCTGTGGGGATCTTACAGGAAACTGGAATTTTTGCATTTATTGTGTTTTAGGAGGCAGAGAATATAAAACCACAAGAAGCAAGTCTCATTAAATGTTTCAATTTCATGGGGAGAATTGTATATATACAAACAACACTAAAAGCTTACCATTGTTGACTATAAACATTTTAATATGCTTTGTTTCCATTTTTTTTATAAACAGATAAAAGACGTTTGACTGGATTAATATTGAACTGAATGCATCTGAACGGAAGGAAAAGTTTTAAGATTGCTCTCCTGGCAGAAGTTGGACAAAAATGGGACACTGAGGCTTCTGCTGACTCTTCTGGGGAGACTGTAACTGTGTATTTACTTTGGGGTTTACTGGCCCATAAAAAGCAATGTAATAATAAAACTTAACAGTACATTTATGTAACTCTAGTGGTTCCCCTCCCACTGACTGGACATGAGTGATCAAAGGTCTTTGCAAGAAGATAAGCACAAAATCAGCAGATCTTCCTCGAAGTTCAGGGAGTCTTCAAGAAGCATGCAGTCTGATGATTATTTTGCTAGAAAACTTAAAGCTTTGAATGGTGGCATGGGTCCTCCTGTTCCTTCAAATGCATCTAGCAAGTCTGAAAGTAGTCAATCAAATGGTACACCAGCTGTGCCTAAAATGGGTGTTCGAGCAAGGGTATCTGAATGGCCCCCTAAAAAGGATTGCTCTAAAGAGCTGAGTAAAGCTGCTTGGGAAAATAGACCACCAGCTAGTTATGAAAGCGTTGGATCGGTACATCCAAGTGGACAAAATGACCAAGATGAAGGGCAGCAAGAAGAGCTGGAACTGGAATTTGCAGAGGGAAAATACTCTATTGGGGATCTTTTTGTTCATTCCCCTCAAAGGGGACTTCATCCCATAAGGCAGAGAAGCAACAGCGATGTGACAATAAGCGATATTGATAATGAAGATGTTTTAGACCAGAATGCTGTTAACCCAAATACTGGAGCAGCACTTCATAGAGAATATGGCAGTACTTCTTCAATTGACAGGCAAGGATTGTCTGGGGAAAATTTTTTTGCAATGCTAAGGGGGTATAGAGTGGAAAATTTTGAACATAAAACTCTTGCTCCTTTTGGATTTCCTGAGTTTTTCCACTGTGATCCTTCAGTTTCTCCAAGTCTACATGCTGCTGCACAGATTTCCAGGGGAGAATTTGTCAGGATTTCTGGCTTGGATTATATGGATAGTGCCCTGCTTATTGGTCGAGACAGGGAGAAGTCTTTCAAGAGGAGACTAAAATCAGAATCGGTAGAAACGTCTCTGTTTAGGAAATTACGAACAGTTAAAAGTGAACACGAAACTTTTAAGTTTTCTTCTGATCTGGATGATAGACTTGACAGAAATGTTCGCTCTTGGAACTGTCAGAAGTGTTTTGCACATTACGATGTTCAGAGCATTTTGTTTAACATAAATGAAGCAATGGCTACCAGAGTAAATGTGGGAAAAAGGAAAAATATAACCACTGGGGCTTCTGCTGCATCACAAACTCAGATGCCAGCAGGACAAACGGGAAACTGTGAATCACCTTTGGGAAGCAAAGAAGATCTCAATTCAAAAGAGAATTTAGATGCTGATGAGGGTGATGGGAAAAGTAATGACTTAGTGTTAAGTTGTCCTTACTTCAGGAATGAAACTGGAGGGGAAGGAGACAGACGGATTGCACTTTCTAGGGCAAATTCAGCATCTTTTTCTTCAGGTGAAAGTTGTTCTTTTGAGTCTTCTCTGAGTTCCCATTGCACAAATGCTGGTGTTTCAGTGCTAGAAGTACCAAGAGAAAACCAGTCAATTCACAGAGAGAAAGTGAAGCGTTACATCATAGAACACATTGATCTTGGAGCATATTATTACCGCAAGTTCTTCTATGGAAAAGGTAAGTTATTCTAATGCATGCCTGTCTCAAATTGGTTGCGTTAGATTTTATTTGCTTAGGAAAAATAGGAAATTCTTCTCTATGGCAAAACCTAAGTATTACTCTTGAAACGTGTTATTAAAATTAAGCCTCTTAATATTTCCCTTTGGGGAAGCAAGAGTCCAGTGGATTGTGTATAATGATAAGCAGTACTTGCCTGAATTCACTACTTGTTGGATCACTTAATTTGGTAGATGAACTTCTCTGTTTCTGACTTTCTTGGAGGGTAGGATAAAAAAAGATCAGTTTTATACCCAGAAAATTATCCATGGTAATACCAATACTCAGAATTGGCTGTTATTTCCTAAAAGTTGTTTCCAAAAGGAAACATTTTGTTATCAAAGCTCATGACTGCCTTCTAGATTAGAAACTGTTGTCTTGTGTCACTGGGCTGTTTCATACTCTTTAAATACAAAGCTGTTGACAGTATTTCATTTTTGAGCCTTAAGATTGTTTTGTGCTTTCTCCTCTCTTTTTACTTTTTTGGGTATCTTCAAACTGCAAAGTGGCAGGATACTCTTCTCTGTAGGGTAACTAACTTGGCTTGAATTGTTATTCAGACAAGAGATCTACACTCTGATCTACTTTGTCTCTCTGTATTCAACACTGTCTTGCTCTGTGTGTTTTAATCCCTGTTTTTGTGAGGGGGAGAAACCCAATGATCCTCTCTGGCCTATCTGTATTATGAGTTCCTGCTTAATCTTTTTATTGCTATTAAAAGAACAAAAGAATAAAATAAACCAAAAAGAAAGAAAAAAAACAAAAACCCACACATACAAAACACCAAAAATGCAAAAACAAAAAAAAAACCCAAACACTTTTGTCCTTAAAAGATTGTTTGTTACTGCCTGAGTCTTCCTGAAATCATACTTCCTTTGCCTTCTAACTGTATTTGAACAGCAGGAAATAAGCTCTATTCTGTACTTTCTATACTCTCCTTCCTGTACTCCTTACTCCTGTGACCCTTCATGAGGGACTCAAAAGAAAGTCCAGAAAAATTTAATGACATGGTGGAAACCTGGAACATACAGGCTGTAAAAATGGTGTATTTAAAAAGAAAAGGGAGAAATCTAGAACTGTTATGTAGGAGAACAAAAAAGGTATATACTTAAGCAAAGTAAACTCAAATATTCAAAATGGCCCCTGTGTTAGGCAGGTTGCAATGGACAAAAAAGTGCTGAGGGAGTTAGGGTGGAAGATAATGAAGGAAAACTTGTGAGAGTAGTGTGTGTTTTTTGAGTCAGAAGAGAGAATTGGCATAGACAGAAATAATTGTCAACGGAGAATTTTGTGGCAGGATGGGAAGAAAGAAAAAAAAGACAAGGACTAAGCCAAATAAAAGATGACTTGTTTGTGAAATGCTTTTGCAGTGGAGGTGTTAGAGGTTCCAAAGAGCTGAGTGTTTTTTGGAGTTGTTTTTGTTTTGTTTCTTTTTTTTGCAATGAAAGACAGTGTTGGAAGGAGAAAATACAGAGAGAAAGCGCTTTAATAAGGTACTTGAAATTGCACTTGGAAGCTGATGCATGTGCAGTTAGTTTTGATGACCTAATGTTCTGATGTTAAATAATCTCTTGACTAAAAATAGTGTATTTATGTTAGTGTAGTACTGAAAACTTAAATAGTATCTGAGAGTTGTACCCCATATTGTATATTACTGGTGAATGTTAATTGTTAATGTCCTTGTTACTACATGTTTTGTGGGTAATGCTCTTCAAAAGTAAATACTGCGATGCATTTAGTACTCAGGAAGGAACTGTTATAGTTTCACCTTTATAATCTATGCCATGCCCTCTTCCATGTTAAGTTTCTATGGAACAGTAACAGAAGCTATACAAGAGAAATCTTGATGAAATGAAAAATATAGCAAACAATAGTTACTTGTGTATAGAGACATATGTAATGCTACTGTTTTCTTTGCCTTCAACAACATATCTGTTATAGAGAAACAACTTTCTGCATATTTGATTTAGTTCACAGTTTTATAATTGGCACTTGTCAGCATACAATTTTTATTTCTGTTTTAAGATGCATGGAAGAAACACCCGGGCATGTGTAGCACTAATTATTCCTTTGCCTTTCAAGAAATGAAAGATTTGGAATTCAGTCTTTTGATATGAGCTGTAGTTGTATATTGCATATTTATAAGCATTGTAACTATTGTTAAGTTCAAATCCAACAAGGCTGATGTAAAATATGTTAATGTTTCTGAAAAATACCTTCTTAGTTTCCAGCTAAGGTAATCAAAAGCTGGGACATCTTATTTTATCTAGCAGTTTTGATTTATTATGTCCTTCAGAGAACTACATGCTTGTGTGATTGACTGGATGAGACGGGGGGGGGGGGGGGGAATTGTGTTGGTTGATATATTTTTTAAGGATAATTGAAGCATGCTGTTATTGTCATTGAGCGGTTCTTTTGTGTGATTATCCTCATAATATCTCAGGACTTATTACTATGTCTTTTGTGGGATGCTTGCTAAAATTTTCACAATTGCTGGATTTATGTGTTGATATCAAAGAGGGAAAAAAACATCCTAAAAGAAATGCCGAGGCTTAGCAAGCTTTTGGTGTTAACTCAGACTTCTATAAGTAAGAATTCCTTCATGTAAGAAGGAATGTTGACATCTGTTCCTCAAAATGACAGATAAAGAGTATTTACTGTCTCTCTTCAAACAGCTAAAAAAACCCAGCATTTTCCTCTTTCATTTCTAGGTGATACTTCTAAGGCAACGTAAATAAATTTAATGACCTTAATGAGTTTGTAGCTTGAGATTAAAATACTAAGAAACAAAACAACAACTTAGAGTTTAAAATGTTGTCTCTAAATCTTGGAATATTTACATTCATAACATTTTAAATATTTTATCTGTTATCCACTAACATTTTGTACAACATATCTGCCAAGCTTGCATTTTTGCACAGTAATATAGCTGCCAAGGTGCCTGGTAAAACTGTGGAATACAATTTTCTCTACTTCCAAACAGAGAGCTATAGAAACTGTAACTAAGTTTACCCCTTGTCAGAGCCTGAGTATGCAGCTGTGGGGAGTTATGTTGTTCAGTGTTTGATCTATGAATTTCACTCTCTCATGCACATGCAAATTAATATTTTTATGGTCTGTACAATCTTGTTCCATTGATTTGCTAAGTTTACTAACTGAAGTTCACTTAACACTATGAAGTATGAGCTATAATTAATCCATGTAGGTAGAACATCCAGGGTGGAGAAGGTGGGAAGAGTGTAGCTGGTGAGCATGGAAGAATAGGTTTGTGTCTGTGCTCCTTTGATCCCAGGAGTTTCTTGAGGAAAAAAATAAAGGTTTATGTCTATAACGTGGTGTTATTCATTTTTTTTCCCAGTGAGAGATGGACTGTAACCACCAGTATACTTTATAGACAGATCTTTGGAAGATGACTGGAAATGTAATTGAAAATTGGTTCGACAAATAAGTCTGTCATTTACATAATTAGAGATAACTTTATCTTTTTGTATCCCTTCCAAACATGGGATCTCTGGGATTACTTTCCAGTAAAAGAAATTTGGTGAAAACTTTCTTATTCATTGATCAAACTAGTTAAATCGAGGTATTCTTAAAATAACAAATTAATCTATTACATTGTTACTATTTAAAACCTAGAGTTATAGCATAAACTGATTCGGAGGAAAATTCCAAAGGTCATCAGTCCAATTCCCTATTTAAAGCCACCTTTATAAGTATTTTTTGAGCAACCTGTTCAGAACCTTGTCTCTCTAGATTCATTCTATTTCCAAAAATAGAGATTTCGCAAACTCTCCTTGCAGCTTGCTCCTTGGCTTGATTCTCCTCTATGGGGAGCGGCATCTTGTAACAAGTGGAATCTTGTACTTCTTTCCTTAGCTTGGAGGAGAGTCTGGTTCTCCCTTTACTGTTACTCTCCTTCAGGTAGGGGTGAGACAGTTGTTCTCCTTAGCTTGTCTTAGGGCTGCAAAAACTCACCTCCTTCAACTGCTCTTCTGTTATATGTTTCAACTCCCTGTTGTCTTCAGAGTTTTCTTGCTAATTATCTGCTGTACTTGTATCCAGTTTTGGACAGAGGGTGACAGCATGGCATGTATGGTCTCAAAAATGCCAAGTGAAGAGGAATAATCTTTCTCTTGACCTGCTGGAATACTTTGGCTGGCACAGCCCAGATTGTGCTTAGCCTTTGTTTCTGCCAGGATGTTCTGCTGACTGCTGTACTACGTAGTGCTCACCTGGGCCCCATGTCCTTTTCCAAAGAGCTGCTCCTGAAATAGTTTGTTGCAAACCCATGCCCTTTCATGAGCTTTCTTTGTCTGAAATGCAGGTCTGTGTCAGTTTTCATGTTCTTAGACTGCTGAGGTCCCTCAGAAATGCAGCTATAACCTCCAATGCACGAACACTTTCCCTTGAATTTGGACTTGTATGTGAAATTCCATCCCATCTTTTGAATGTTTAAAAAATGGTATTGAACAGTAACAGCTCCACTATCAACTTCTGATACAAGTCTTTTAGCAGCTGGCCACTAAATGGAATTTATATTGCTTATCAGAATCATTTTAGGCCAGCTGTCCAGTCAGATTGTCTACTTTGTAATTTCTTTGTACAAAGAAAGTCTTCTCAGTTTACTTAGACAGATATTATGGAAAAGTATCAAAAGCATTGCTAAAATGCGTATTGCTGACATTCATTGCTGCATCTTCATCCACAAAACCAGTTATGTCATTGTAGAAAGCAGTTGGTGTGGTGATGCGTTATTTACATTTAGTAAATCTATGCAGGCTGTTCCCAAGCATCTTTTATTGGCTTCCATTGTAATTTTTTCTTTAATCTGGCTGGGGCTGAAGACTTGTGGGGCTTCCTTATAGTTTCCCAGATTGACTTTTGTGGGTACAGCCACTCACTATGATATTTCAGAGGTGTTAGTGGCCTTACAGTGACATTGGCCAGTTTCCTCAGTATTTATCCTGTCTGGAGTTGGGTATGTCCAGTCTTCTTAAATAGTGTCTATCTTGATCTTCCTCTGTCTGGCACAGGCAAACCCCTACTTGGCCAGAACCATTTAGCTCAATGACAAATTTAACCTTTCACAAAGACTGAAGAGTTACTAGTATGAATTTGCACTTGTCAAAACTGAATTGCTGAATGTACAGTTTTAAGCAAGAGTAAGAATAAACTGAAGGAACCTATGTGGTACGTTACTTGTCTGGGGACTACTAACTTCTGTTGGAGACTTTAACTAGATAGAGTTTCTTTGAACTAGTTTCCTATGGTGTCGTGGAAAGAAAAAAATAATCATTTTGGTATCAGAAGTTGAACTTAACTATGGGTTATGTGGTGACTTATCATTCTACTCATCAAAGTTCTTATTTTGTGATTTACATGTTTACAGTAAAGAGTATACCCGATATATTTACAAATCACAGCTCTCAACTAGAAATAATACTTTTTCTTGATGCAGATTTTTTAATGTAGTTTAAACATTTTCTGGGAGATTCATTATTCTCTTCTTTCTTCGTTCAATTTTGCACGAAAGAGCATCAGAACTACTTTGGAATAGATGAAAATCTTGGACCTGTAGCAGTCAGCATCCGGAGGGAGAAGGTTGAAGATGCTAAGGAGAAAGAAGGATCTCAGTTCAACTATCGTATAGTTTTCAGGACAAGTGAGGTAATATTATTTCAGAAATTCTGCAAAGGAAAGCTGACTTAGAACTTAGGGTGCTGGTTGTTTGCTAACTTGGCAAGTAAATCTGATAGTGGGAAAGAGATGTTTCTTGTACTGTTAGTAAACGTACTTGCTACCTAGACCAAAGTTCTCTTCACTGCTACATTCAATTTTTCTTTTTGGATCGGCATCCAAAATGAGGTAAGTTGACTGAAATTAATATATCTGCAAGATGTAAGCAAGGAATCAGGTAGTAAGAACAGAATTGTAGATAAATCTGGACCAAACGGATAAATGTTATGTTTCTAATGGTAGGAAAAAAAATGATTAAGAAATGCAGGGGAAAAGAGAGGGGAAAAATATGAAAGTGAATACTAAAACTTAAGCGTACTTTTGTGTATTCTATTTTAAACTGTTTTCTTAGTAGCTTTTTTTTTTCTGAGAGATGTGCTTTGTACATTTCAAATAATTTATAGAAAGAACATTAAAACTTTCTAAGGAAGAGAAATAGAGAAGTGCTTCTCTCTTCTCCTCGTCAGGATAACCAATGATAGAATGCGTGTGAATGGCAGAAAGCCACGCCAAGGCTATTAAGATAAGTCAAGCACTGAAACAGCCTTCACAGTGAGGTGGCTGATGCCCCAAGCCTGCCAGGTTCAAAAGAGTTAAAGGATAATGCCCTCAACTATCTGCTTATCTTTTGGTTAGCCCTGAAATGGTTAGGCAGTTGGACTTAATGGTCTTTGTAGGTTACTTCTTAAGTGGAACTATTTTATTCTATTAATATGTTAATAAGATAATTACTTTAACTGGAAGAATAGCTTTCATTATTATTGTGGAAGGGTGTTTCTCTTAATTTTTATTTCAAATCAATTAGCGTCTCTTGCAAAAGTAATTTTTTTGACAAGTGACTAGGTCTGATTTGTATGATATACATGGCGTTATTATCCTTAGGACTGCTTGCCTTTTATTACTATTAAAACACACTCCTGATATCTCCGGGCTCGTACTTTTTACAAATATATGCAGAAACAATTTTTTTTAAGGCTAGTTTTTTCCTTCCAAAAAAGATGTGCCTCTGTTTATTGGAGAGCAGTGATTCAGCTGACTCACTTCTAAGTAACGTCTCTTTTTGCCAATGAAGACAAGATAGTGTGGTTTAAAAAATGGATGGATAAGGTAAATGAAGGTGCCATTAGGCATGGCTTACCTTGCCTGTCCAACACTCACACACACAAAACAACACTGTTTTCTAGAGTAATATGACATTAAAATTAACGATTTTTAGCTATCCTGAATTTCTTTAAACTAAGCATAGAAGCATTTCAGTTGGAGAAGACCTTCAAGATCACTAAGTCCTTGACTTACTGAGTCTCATCACTAAACCATTTCCTTTATTGCCACATTTTGATGTCTCTTAAATATCTCCAGAGTTGCAGAGTCCATCACTGCTCTGGGCAGCCTGTTTCAACACTTGACCAACCTTTCCATAAAGAAATTTTTCCTAATGTCCAATCTAAACCTGCCCTGGTGCAACTTGAGACCACATCTGTATGTCCTGTAGCTTGTCACCTAAGAAAAGAGGCCGGCACTCTCCTTGCTGCAACTTCTTTTGACAGAGTTGTAGAAACAGTGAGGTCTCCCCTCAGGTTCCTTTTCTCCAGACTGAACAAGCCCAATTTCCTCCATTGCTCCACATGACTTATTTTCTGTTTCCTCCACCAGCTTTACTGCTCTTCTCTGCATGCTCTGGAGCAATTAAATATCCTCCTTGTTACAAGGGCTGAAAACTGAACATGGTATTTGTGGTGTGAAGTCACCAGTTCCACATACGAAGGGACAGTCACTTCTGTCCTGTTGACTGTAAATATGTAACTGAGATAGTAAGAGACTGTGTTCTCTTTAAAAGTTATTTAGCAATCATTTTACTTATTAAAAAATAATTGCATACAATGATATTTTTCTTCATGCTTTGTTCCATGCTTTTTGTAAAACCTGAAGATGTAATCATAGTACTAGAAAGAATTTTAGATTAAAAATGCTTTGTATCTTTATTGCAGCTTACTACACTTAGAGGAGCAATTTTAGAAGATGCTATACCATCTACTGCAAGGCATGGCACAGCGAGGGGTCTGCCTCTCAAAGAAGTGCTAGAATATGTAATACCAGAGCTGAGCATTCAGTGCCTGAGGCAAGCATCCAACTCACCTAAAGTACCTGAACAGCTTCTTAAATTGGATGAGCAAGGGGTATGTAGTGTATGACTTTTATTTAAAGATTATTCATTTAGAAAGCATATGTGGCAGTGGGGGGTCTGAAATATTTTGCAGATAATGTTGATAAACCTGAATCTGAAATGCAGATCAGTCACATTTTTTATTTTGGCAATATTTATTTATGAGCTCTGCATTTTTACTGACAAAATGAGGTTAACTATTCTAAGCAAATTACTTTAAAAATATGTTACATCTTGGGAAAAATGATTAGGTTATAGTGATCCTGCTTAAACTGGCGGGTGGGAGAGAGATTATAACTAAACTTCTGATGTCTGTATTGATTTATTTCCATGATCTTTTTTTCTGCCCTGCACATACTGTGTACAAATGCAGAATGCAAATGAAAATTGTTCTAATATTTTTCATTAATACTTCTTACAGGTAAGGAGGCAAAAGTATATAACGTTATATCTCTGTCTTAAATTTTTATTTCTTTTAACTTTGATTTTCTGATCAACTTCTGCATTAGGTTGCATAGAATGCTTCTGGGTTCAAACAATGGAAATTACAACTGAGGCTATGTAATTAATTAACTGCACCAGTAATAAAATATCCACCATTTTTTCCGTCAAAATTTAAGCATATGAAGTTTATTGTGTTCAGTAAAGTGAGCCAGCCTCAATAGAAGCTTGTAGGTAAATTCATAGCTTCTGAATAATTTGGAAGGATAGACTTATGATGGATTTCATTCAAGTGTTAAAAACTTATTTTCATTTCAAGGAAAGATTACATTTTCTATGTGAAAGTCAATATCCAGCTGTTGAAGTTGATGGATCCTGTTGTTTATAACAGTGGTATAAGTATTTTTTTTTATGCTAATTTCATTTCCAATATAGTGATTGTGTCAAACGTATTGGTGTCTGCCAATCTTTTCCTGTGACTCAAACTCACAAGCACTTTCATTCTCTGCTGAAAAGTCTCAAGGAACAGTACTGCCTCCTATAATCTGATGTTTATATCAACAGTTCTTCCAGTTTCTTCTGTTTAGGGTTCATGCTAGTTTTACACTGTATAAATAGTTTCTGGCATACAGTCTGGGATATTCTATTAGCTACCTAACTCTCCCCCAGCACTCTTTCAATGTGGAGATTAATCAGGGAGGTGTTCTGGATGGATAGTACATATGGCAATCAAAAGGAAATTTCTAGAGCAGAATGGGATCTTAACCCTACCTTTCCCCAGAGGATCTAACTCAGATCTAACTCAGGCAGCTTCAGCACTGTACACATCCCTGAGTCTTCTTCTATGTGGTGATCCATTCCATTTCAAACTATGGTACAGGTCTTAGTTAATCTGTGCTCTGTGTGGCCTAGATGCAATGTTGTTAAAGTGTCATTCCTAATTCCTGTCCTGAGCCTGTATGTATTCTATATTTCTAACTGATTCCTGGTTAATGACCTTCAGTCAGAATATTCAGAGAGGACGTAAGGACTCCCCCCTACAAAAAGCAGATATCAAATGGAGAGGATGGACTGGGGCTTGCCAGAGAGGGGAAAGGGCTGCCATTGTATATTACCAGTTTGTTGCATACTAGTAGATCAAGTTCTGTAGTGTGCTTTTACATGTATACAGATATGCTGAAGTTGCAGAGCTAGGCTTATTTATGCAAGGTTACATGGGAATAAATTGTCCCACAGATACCTTTATTTCATTATATGAAATGAATTTCAGCCCTGTTGATGTTTTGAAGGGTTTTGCTATTGATTTTAACAGTAGACTGTTATCCTAGTACTTCATTTAAGTATGTTTAGTTTTGGAGCATGAGATTCATATTGTCACTGATTCTGTCTGTAGCCTTCATTAATTTGGACATCTTTAGGATGTTCTATGTATTAGTTGTGCTTGAAGGTAAATGCTTAAACCAAGAATGCTGTCAAGTTAGACCCTGAATTTCATGAGAGACAAGGAACATCAATTTTAAAATCATGAAGCATAAAAGACTAGGTTAGTAAAAGCATAGTGAGAGTTTCTATTCTTTCAGGGGTGATTTGGGTAGATTCTTTTTCTGTTCTAACTAATGCTTGGGTAACCACCTTATATAGAACTCTCCATGTAAAGTGGAGAAATGCTACATTTATTGGAGAAGGAAGGTTAAGGAGTATTTAAAGTTTGGAATTATATTTTTAATTCTTTTTCTTCTTTATGTGTGTGCTTCCTTGATTCAGTCCTTCAGTGTTTTAATTTTACATCTTTTCTTAGAAATTGCTGTGATAAAACATGAGCGCAGTAGCATGCTGTGAATATAACATTCTTAACATAGACTGTTCTACAAATGGCTGAGGCGAAACAAACCGTTCCCATCACCTTTGATCTAATGTGAAAGACTGTATAAATATAATCCCTAATTTGGACACTAATTTTGCAGTTTGATGTCTGAACATCTGGTGTGTATATAGACAGCGGATGGTGGCTGTCAGTTTGTGAAGCTATACTAGTTGTCAGTTAAGAATAACAGGACTACTATGTAGAGGTTGCCAATTTGTCATTTTAAGTATGCTTAAAAGTTAAGTAAGCAAGACAATATTCTCCTCAAGAAATAATGCCTTTTTAATATTACTATCCTAGTTAAAGTTCCAATACTATAACATGCAGTAGGGGTTGTGCTTCAATAGATCAGTAACTCAGATGTCATCTTGCACTGTTTTTAGCTGTTTTAATAGTGATAATCCTGTTTTCTTTCAAGATGTGTTTGCTTTTTGGTGACTTTGTTTTCCAAATAAAAATACAGGTTTTCATAATCAAATATTTTCTGTTAAACATTAGCAGTGTCAGTATAATAATTTTTATTCATACTAATATTGATTTTCTTTGCTGCTGTAATTGATGGTTTTTTTCTTTTTTAATTTCAGCTGAGTTTTCAACATAAGATTGGTATCCTTTACTGCAAAGCAGGCCAAAGCACAGAAGAAGAAATGTATAACAATGAGATGGCAGGACCAGCTTTTGAAGAATTCCTTGATTTGCTGGGCCAGAGAGTACGGCTAAAAGGGTTTAGTAAATACAGGGCTCAGCTAGATAATAAAAGTAAGTTATGTATCTGACCTGTGGTAGAAACTGCAGTTCTCTGGTTCATCTTCTGCAAATATCATTTTTATCTTTTCATTGTCATATCTTTGAGTTTTGGTTAGTAAAGTTAGATGGTAAACAAGGAAGATGAAGTATAGTAAAAATAGGAATTGAAATGTTAACGATACAGTGACACACATCCTTATTAGCATTGCTCAGCCTAACTCATTAGCAAGCTTCAGCTTAACTCATTCTTTAGTTTAATATGCTTTTAACAGGATTTTGTCAACTGGTCATGATAAGCTGTGATCTAAGGATATCTAGGTGCTTGTGTACTCTTTAGTAATATACTGTTTGTCTTGTTTTGTATCCTTTCCTGTAGCTTGTCTGCTACATCCTGGGAAAAAAAATAAATTAATTTGTGCAAACATAACTGAGTAAGCCAATTATAGTTTTGAATATGTTAATATTACAAACACACTTAAATACTTTCAAATTTAGTGCTAGAGATATACAGCATAGTTACTGCTGAATGTTACAGCATGTTCCCTACAACAGATTGCATAAGAAGGCATCCAAATGGGTTTAGAATTGCCTCAAGTTGAGCCAGGGGAGATTCAGGTTGGACTTTAGGAAAAATTTATGGTCTGAGTGGCCAGGCACTGAAATAGGCTGCCTAGGGAGGTGTTTGAGTCACTGTCCCTGGAGGTGTTCAAGGAATGTTTAGATGTTGTAATAAGGGATGTGCCTTTGTGGGGAGTTTTATTGGTGGTAAGTTGGACAGGATAATCTTGAAAGTCTTTTCCAGCCCTGATGATTCTGTGTTTCTATGAATATCTCCTGAGAAGATACTCTCCACAGCCTCCCTGGGCAACCTGTTCCAGTGCATTGTCACCCTCTAATAAAAGAAGTTTTTCCTCATGTTCACATGGAACTTCCTATGGTCCAGTTTGTACCCATTGCTCCTTGACCTTGCGCTGGGCGCCACTGAAAGAGCCTGCATCCCACCTATCATTTAAATATTTACAGGGATTCATAAACAGTAATAACATATAGTCATATTTTAAAAGTAAATAAACAGTATGAAAAAGAATGCTAGAGAATGCTTACTGCTATGAAAGATGTAAAATTATGTAAAAGAAATAAGATTGAAAAAGGGAAGAAGAATTGAGAATTATCTTGACAGAGTAGAGTTCCCAAGCTCTTTCTTTGAAGGTAATTAGTCATACCTAAGTAATCCAGACATCAAAGTGAATAACAAGGACTAATTTCTGACTACAAAGTAACTCCCATCTAATTTGCTGTAAACATGCTGAAATGTGAACTGTATTTCTAAGATGCCTAAATAAAAATTCACATCTGATATGAAGTATATTTCATTTTTAAAAATTTTAAGTTTTTTAATACTTTGAAAATTGCCAACAAAATTATCTGTGCTCCATACTACAACATATTATGTACGTGTTCTGTGATTTAAAAATGTCTGATCTGCAGTGTGTGTTCTATTGTGAGATTCAAAGTGTCACTGCCATTAGTTTATTTTTGATAAAGAATGGGATTAGCCAATTGTCTTTATTAAGGTTTTAAATGATGATAATAGATATCTATAATATAAAACTAAAGTATTTGTTTATTTTTCCCATGAAATATTAAGATCTTACAGTACTGGCTTATATATTCAAAAGTTGTTCATCTCATAGACAGCAATTTCTGAGCGCAATTTCTTGCAGAATCCGTCTCTCATAACATGAAGTTACAGAAGAGATTTTTAGCTGATAGAAATTTTTTATTCTGTTGCAGAAAGTGTAAAATTGCATTAATATATTTAAATCATAGCATGTAAAGAGTGGTGTCCTAGAAAGTCATGTGACTATTGTTTGTCTGACCTTCTTATGATTGAATTTGTTTTCAGCTGATTCAACAGGAACTCATTCCCTCTACACTACTTATAAAGATTATGAGTTAATGTTTCATGTATCAACAATGCTTCCATACATGCCCAGTAACAGGCAGCAGGTATGTTATTAACCATTTTAATATTATTTTATTTTATCAACACAGAGTGTTTCTTTTATTAAAACTGATTTTAATTGAGCTGAATTGCTTTTATACAAAGTAGGTCTCTTAATCTCGTGGTTGCTTTTTTAAATTTTTATTATTTAAACCAAATGATTTTTGTAATGTTTTCATACTTCTTTAATTCATTCTATACCTGCTTTTCTCAGTGGTAATACATAGAACAGTTGTCTGTGGTCAATTAGTTATTTTCAGTTTGTAGTTGGTTTATATCTTACATATGTTTTAAATGTTGCATGGAATAAAGCTTGAAAATCCTCTTATGGTAAAAATGTGCATGTGGTAAGATTTCTAAATGACTCTGCTTCATGCTACAGATCTTAAAACATTTATTAATGCATCAGCTTAAGATTCAGTGCTTAATTGTATTCTTCAGTAGGTCTACTTGTGAAGACAGAAAACTGCTGTGTACTTATTTCTGGATAATTCTCTTTGCTTACCCGATATTCAAAATATCTTTAAAGCATTAAGGATGGCTAAACAATAGCACAGCAACCAAAGTGTGCACCAATAAGGTTATTCTGTCTTGCCTGTCTTGTGACCAAATGGAAAACTACAAGCACATTTGGTATAATATATCAACATTATAACTCAACAGCAGGATTACTGCTCAGGCTACTGATAGTTTCTAACTTTCTACATTACTAGTCTGCGTTTCTCTAACTCTGCAGAAATAAGTACTGGATTTATTCATTTATAGAATATTATCCCCTTGTGATGCGAGATATGAAGACTTCAGTCATTTTGGTGGGTTGTTGTGAAGATGCTATCTCATTTTTCTTTGTGAGAAGCGTGCAGAAGTTTTGATTAGTTATTATTAAACCATATGATTTGCACCTTTAGTGTCTTGCCCTGTGAGTAGGACTTGTGGCAGGAAAGAGTTGCATCAATGCAGCAACAAAAAGATACAAGAAAAAATTAAAATATAGGGTAAATGAAGTTTGAAATGGAAGTATGTAATGTGATTTAAGTAGTCAGTTCTGAACTCTTTAAAGAACAGTTTCATCAAAACAGTTAAGACAGCTGTGAATTTCTTCCTCTATGACACTCAGGATTTGGATGTGGTTTAAAGAAACTAAAATAGGCATAAAAATGTAGGAATTCTTTATCATGTGAATAATATGAATGTTTAGATAAATAGTCTTTGAAAGTGTGTGCCTTTTAGAGGGCAGAATGTTGAGCTGCTTCACACACCCAGCTGTGACAGCAGCAAGTAATCAAGGTAGCAAATTGTTATCTCCAGTATCTCCACTTCTCTGCATTTTTAATTACTATACAGGATTAATTTAGTAAGCACACTAGGAGTTGCTGTTTCTGTAATTTGTCAGAATGGTTTACTTTGTGTTTGCTTTGGTTTGCACACAAGACTTTGTGGCTCTTACGTATTTGTAAAATAGCTCAAGTTTTCCTAAGGTACTGTATGTTTTCAATAGGGACTTGAAGGCTAAGGTTCTGAAATCCTGTGAAACACTCCAAAAACATTGCTGTATTCAATTTGTTAATATATGTATAATTTATTTGCAAGACCTTTACAAGTTAGCAAGGCACAGATGAAGGAACTGTACAAAAATTTCTGAATATATTGACCCGGAAAATGTACATATAAATTGGAAAAACTATACACTTTATTATGATATAATGCACTGAATGAGCTTGCCTTAAAGGAAAAAATAAATATTTTCATAGTTAATCACAGGCACTGACAGTAAATATGACCTTATTTGGGGTTGACTACTTTCATCATCGTTCATGACTTTCCCTTGTTTGTGAGGAAAGGAAATCCTTTTGACTCAATCTGCTCATTTTCACAATTGTTTGCAGTTTGCTGCTCAGCCACCTCCTATTCCTGTCCTTTCACTTATTCTTTTACTCTCCTTACATTCTTGTCATCTCCTTACATCTTTTTGTCTCCTCCTTTGTAGACAGGTGCCAGTTGTTGTAAATAACAAGCTTTTAGCTCCGTGGTTTTCCCCAGCAACAAGCACTTCTTTCCCACAGTGTTTTAGTAAACACACATCGTCACTTTAAGTGTGTTAAGGTTCAGTATTTAGTAGAAGCATCATGTTTTTATTTGTTGCTTTTTTGGGATTAAGATATGGTGGCTGTTTTACAAGTTTAATACTATGCCTGTCTGAAGACATCTTACCCCACATTACTTTTAGATGCAGGGATCTAGTACAATTTGCACAGCATGAACACTGCCTTAATAAAGTGTGACAAATTCACCTAAATGAACAGAATTTAGCCAGCCTTAATGTTCAGAAAGTATCTATAATCATTATTAAATTGTATTCTATCACCAAAATGAATACTGTGTAAAAAATATCAATGATTTTAACCTAGCTTTCAGGGACTAGGTTAAAATTGGATTAGGTCTTTTTCCTTGAGATATTTTAGATGCTGAAGACCACAAACGCAGTTATGTAAGTTCTGCTCAAAACAGAGACACAGGTGCTATGGGACACAAATGTTGTTCGTCTCTTCAGGAGTTGTCACACTAATCCTACATAGCCAAAGAAGGGGATTTTTTCTGGGATTATGGTAATTTTCTTTCATTCAGAAGTTAGTTTTTATTAGCATATTGTCTATTTTCTGGCAATGAGGTGATCTTACCCTCTCCCTATATCCTTTGTTTGATAATGATTGAACAAAATACTGGATCACCCTTCATCGTGTAGAAATAAGACCTTCGATGAGCAAGCACTGACCTTTTATTAGATTCCAAATACCTGTGAGCCAAAACCAGGCCACACCAGAACTGTCTGTTGCTTCTTCCAGGACCTAACTACGCCCTGCTTGGTCACTGATCAGGACATCCCTCTAGTTTTAGAGCCAGCAGGAGAACCAAAAACCAAGGTAATATTCACTTTGGCTGCAATATAGCCTGAGAACTTCCAGGTCAGCTGCTCCTTCCCTAGGATAGAAAAGACTGCCAAGCCTGGTGTGGCCAGTTCCTTTTCCTTTAGTGGCCCTTTTTTCAAGTTGTGGTTTAAGGCCTTCTCCTTTAAACTTTACCTTTGCAAAATCCCTTTCCAAATCATTCCTTTGCAGTTTTCCCATTCACGCATTTGCAGTCTGCCTGTGTACACATAGGAAGAGCTGAATAATACAAATCAATTCAAGCAATCAGTTTTCACCAGATTTAATGAATATTTGAAACAGATATGCAAGAATGCAATGAACTTTTTGAATTTAACCTACTGCTGAAATCTATGAGGTACCCACACATATGCTTGTGTCAAACTCATTTTTACCAGATCTTATGAAATATCTTTAGATATTTTTTCTGTTTTGGGTGCAGATGAATGACAGATTGAACTGAATTTCCTTTAAAGCCATTTAATTTAGAAATGTGCTAAAAGAATTCTGAATTTATTTTTTTTTACTCTTGGATTTTACTTTTAATGAAGAATATTTTTTCACTTGCAACTACGACAAGAATACCTTGTTAATTCTCAGTTTGATGAGGTAAATAAAATTCTGCACTAATGGGTACGTATGGCTGTACGTAGCCTGTAAATGTCCTAAGTTTTATGACAGTTAAGACTTTGCTTCAGAGATGCATATCTGAAAATTAAGAATTGTGTATTCTATTAAGAATCTCAAAGTTAATATAATTATTATTTGGTATAAATACTTTTATTCAAATGGATTCCGCTTTTCTAACATATTTTTCCTTACTGGACTCCCCTTTGTGTGTCTTGTATTCCCAAATAAAATCTTGCTGGTTTCCCGTTGGCTGCCTATCGTACTTGACTGGGTTCATTTTTAAATTCTACCATGCCAGTTTATAATGATACTGGAATGATGTCAGAGTGTTTGGTATCTCCTTACTGTAAGTAATTCTCTGTAATCTGTGCACCCTGTTGAGAGTTCCTATTGTGCTCTGCATTGGCATGAGAATCTTTAGAGTATGTTAGAAAGGCAGAAGGGTGAGGGGGCTGAGGAAAAGGAAAGAATACAACACACGAGCAGACCTCAAAATGGGAGAGGAAGCGGAAACTGAGAACCCAGAGTTTGGGGAAGAATGTGAAAGTTGGGAGGGTTACATAAGTTACAGAATATAAACTAGAGAATTTCTTACAGTTCTTCTTGCATAGTTCCAGTTTCTTTCAGTTCCTCTTTCATTTTCAGTATGCTGTCCTTAATTCACATTTTTTCGGGAAAGTGTGTTTCCTCCTTCTTTTCCATTCAGTACTGTATTTTCCTACTCCTTTATCCTATCCAGAGCACTTCTTTCCATCTTCCAGATCACCCTGGTTTTTCTCTTCCCTTTCTACTTCCTTGCATTTTGACTCTCTGTGGACAGACATATGAATGCGCTTTGCATTGTGTTAATGTTCACTGACCACTTATGCATGACAGTTATTTATAATAGTGATGTGCTGATTTTATTTAAAAATATTGAAGAAGTCACTAAGATCTCAGCAAGTTTGGTAAGGTTCTTAAAAATGATGACTTTGTGTTTACAGCTTTTGTGCCTCTTAATGTTTTAAGCTCTTGAAATAGTAGTCTAGGCATAGGATATGTGAACTGACATTGTTTTGTAAAGGACTTTCTTTATAGTACAAATTCGAACGTTCTAAAACTTAATTCTTTGTAAGGAACTTGCTTAAGCAACCTCTGCAGCAAGCAGAATCTCTTGGAGTTTCACAAAAGCAGAAAATATTCTTGAAAGCAGCGATTGTCTGGAGAAATAAATCTAATTTTAGACAAAATTTGGTTTTCTATTTTTTGTTCTCATTTTGCTCTGTGGAAAAGTATAGGTAGAAGCATGAGGCAAGAAAGAGTAAATGGTCAGATGCAATTACTTAACCAAAACAGTAATGAATCGCCTTGTACCTTGTAATTGGAAAGTGACCTAGAAATTTTACTGTGGTGTGAATTCAAACCTGTGAGATAATAATAACCTCTTTAACATGAATTTCTGTTTCACTACTGTGATCTAAATGTATGGTTCACTAGTTCAACAAATTAAGATTTACTTGCTGCACTTATTTCTTTGATAATTTTTACATATGAGTTTATGGCATAATTTGTGTTCAAAAGGATGCCCATCGTAACTTGTTCAAATAGGCAATTCGTTCACTTTGATCTTAAATCTGAAAATATGATCAGATGACATGATTTAACCAAATGTTATTTTCTGTTATAGTATGTGTCGTAAAGTGTCATCAGAAGTCTTACAATAACACAGTTTCTGATAGTGGCTGTTTCTCCATGAGTGTTCTGTCTTGGCTCTCTTGAAGTATGCAGCTCTATATAGTTTGTGATGATACTCATGATTATCTATTAAAATAAAAGTTAAGTTCATCACGTTAAGGATGATGCTAAATAAAAATGGAAGAGGAAATTGTATTGAGAAATACAATCAAATGTGTTGCTTTTTGTATAAAGGTGGATATTATGCTGTCAATAAGGAACTGATTTTAAACAAGATTCTGATACGCTAAGTAAGATAAATGTTTTTTCTTGTGAAATAAGAGAAGTGAGCTGAAACTGTACAGAACTAGTGTGACTGTGGAAAAACTCATTAGTATTTTTGTGAACTTAATCCAGTTTTGGTGTTTTTCCTGTCTTTTTACAGTTCAGCTCAATATCCTTTATTTCCAGCTATCCAAAATATGATTAATTGAAAATGTTTTTCTGAGAAAAACACAAGCATCGTTCATTCTCTTTTATTTTTGTTTGCTAAAATGAAGAAATTGTGATTTATTATAACTAATTTTTCAATGCATATTTCTCATCTAGCTGCTAAGAAAAAGGCATATAGGAAATGATATAGTTACCATTGTCTTCCAAGAGCCAGGAGCACTTCCTTTTACTCCAAAAAATATTCGTTCCCACTTTCAACATGTATTTGTCATAGTCAAAGTGCATAATCCTTGCACTGAAAATGTGTGCTATAGGTGAGTAGAGCTTTATAAATCTTTGTTTGCTTCTAAGAATGCAACTGAACTGCCCTTTCTAACCTTTTTTATGCTTCCTAGAGGTATTATGTATACAGTTTTTAAGATTTACACTTAATTTTGCACGAGTTTGAAACCCCACTGTCTTCTTCGCACATATCTAGAATCACTGAGCACAGTCTGTAAGATTTAAATGATTTTCTACAGAGCTCTGTGTTTTGATTTATGAGCACAAAAAAGTTGCTGAAATTAAGATTTGCAATCATAGCAATAGAAATTAGTACAGGGAAAAAAAAGAACCTCCTACTTTTTAAAGTAGGAAAGTAGGAAAATAATTTAAAATATTTTAGAATGTTGTTAATGTATATGAGTCCCTGAGTTTAACTATATGGCACCAGTGTGAGGTGTGGCTGTTAAGCATTTCAATTAGGACTTTTGGGGACCACAGGATTTGAAATTTCAGTTCATCTTCACTGTCACAGTTAAATTACAGTATAATGTATTCTAACAAGTTTACCAAAGGAGAAGCATAATTCTGAACTGAATGGAAAGTGTGCAAAGAATGAGAAGGACTTCAATGACAGCAGCACAGATTTAACACCTGTGAATTTTATATTTTTGTTTAGTATGAAATTCAGACTACACCATGAGGTTGGATCATATTGCTGGAGGGGATGTCTTATAGAACTTGATTCTGTTTTACTAGCTCTTTTGTACATACTAATGCATGATATATTTCATCAGTTCATTTTTATTATTAATAAATGATGGCAAATATGACTGCATTTCAGTCAACCTAGTAGTAGTTGTATGTAGTTTGTATGCTACTGTCAAATCTTTTTATGGATTAAATATGTTCCTTAGCTACTGATTGTAGTTATAACTGAGTATCAGTGAGAAAAATGTTTTTATTTCATTTACATTTTGCTGAGAACTTCCCCTATAAAAAATGGCAGATATTAAGAAATTGCATGGCAGCGGTTCCATTGTAGACAGTTTGGCACTGATACCTTTTCTGTCTTCACATTTTAGCATGGCAAGATGTCTGCACATTGCAATCAATTCTATTTATATTTATGTCTTACTTAGTTCTAGTGAAATTACGTGAAAACTGAAAGATTTAAATAAAAAAAAAATCAACTTGCAAAGAATATGTAAACTTATTCCATTAAGGAAAGGAGTCACTGACACCTTAAGGATTCATCCTTGACAGTCTTTGTGTTAGTGAGATACGTTCACAATGCTACATATTTAGAAAGAAAAAACATTTTTATAACAAATGTCTAAGTAAGTTTTCTTTGTGTCTAAAATATCTGAACATTTACATTTTAAAACTAAACTTATCTTTGTAACTGATCTGGACAGATCATTGCTTGTTTTCTGATGTTTTGGTGTTTTGTTTTGGTACAGAATTGACAATTGCATTTTTTTTCTTTCTATTTCTAGTGTTGGAGTTTCAAGATCAAAAGATGTACCTCCATTTGGTCCGCCAATTCCCAAAGGAGTAACTTTTCCCAAATCAGCAGTCTTTAGGGACTTTCTTTTAGCCAAAGTTATTAATGCTGAAAATGCAGCACATAAGTCAGAAAAATTTCGAGCCATGGCCACAAGGACACGTCAAGAATACTTGAAAGATCTGGCAGAAAACTTTGTTACCACGGCTACAGTGGATACTTCAGCCAAGTTTAGCTTTATAACTTTAGGGGCAAAAAAAAAGGAGAAAGTGAAACCAAGGAAAGATGCCCATTTATTCAGTGTTGGAGCAATTATGTGGAATGTGATTGCAAGAGATTTCGGCCAGTCTGCTGACATTGAATGTCTCCTTGGAATCTCCAATGAATTTATCATGCTGATTGAAAAGGAGTCAAAAAACGTTGTGTTTAACTGCTCCTGCAGGGATGTTATTGGATGGACATCTGGATTAATGAGCATCAAAATATTTTATGAAAGGGGAGAATGTATTCTTTTGTCTGCTGCGGATAACTGTGCTGAAGACATCAGAGAAATTGTTCAAAGACTCGAAGTAAGTACAACTACTAAACTGGAATCCCAAAATTTTTATGAAGAGTTGCTTGTCTATAACTCCTTTGAGATATAATTAAAAACGTCCTCTGTTTGTACTTCAAAACTGTTCTCAGTCTTCAGAGAGAATTACAAAAAGTAATCCTCACACAGCATATGAGATAAGTTATTAAACCATTTTCAGGGATGAGAAAACAAATGCCAATAATTTGATAGATTTCTTTAGGCTATGGATGGTTTCAATATTGAAATCAGTACCAAGAGGCTAACTTTTTGCCTTCTCTTGCTGTAGCCTATTCTCAACTCACACTTTTTTTTTTTAGGTAGAAATGTACCTTAAATTAAAAAAATCTTAATTGCACAAAATTGTATAAAATATGCTCACTTGAATTTTTTATTTAAAAAAAACAGTGTGAATCTTAGCAGAAAAAGTTGTATAAGTTCTCCTTTTTCTATACTGAGCAACGGCAGGAGGTGAAGAAAGCTAGACCTAATAATGCCAGCTTTTACAGCTGACTGGATAAAGATTTTCAGGTACTTGTGACCCTGTTAGCTAACTGTCTTGTAACTAGTCAGTGTGAAAGGACTAACAAGAGCTCCAAAGTAAAACAGCTGATGTGTCTCCTCCATGTGGTTACACTTTGCCCCTTTGATCTTAATTTCAGTGCTCTACATGGTGCCAGCTTTTTTTAATATTAAAAAGCCTCGTTCTGAACAGAAATTCTTATGCTTACCATTTTCATGCTGGATTGCAGCTGATATTGCAGGGCTTCTCTAGTTCTACATTCACATGTGGCATTGCATGATATTCTAGAGTAGAATATTGAATAGAATATAGAGTAAACTATTTAGAATAAATACTCATATTTTTCTTTCAGTGGATGAAGGCCTTTAGACTCCTTTTCTCACTATTATCTTTTTCAACTGGGCATTCAGCTCCATTTTTCTTGCACAGATATTTTCCTTCTGAAAACTAGCACATGCTTAGTCCCCTTCTATTCTGTATTCCTAAATGGGCAATATAACTTTCCACCTATTTAACACAGGTGGAAAAATGCATCAGATTTCTAGCAAAAACTTCCACTGTCAGCTGCCATTACAATTTTATTTGCTGTCCTTCATTTCTTTGTTTTTGCAAAATATGCAAACATGTCAGCTCCTGAGGATATATTTTTATAATAGAGTAATTGAATGCAAACTGGTAATCTGTATGCCATGATTATACAGGGATGATTGTCGCCATCTCTTCAGCTTCCCCTATTTTGAAAGTTGCATATTGTAATTAGTCATTTTATGAAGTTGAATGTTCCTTATCTATATTTTTGTTCAGACGCTCAGAGATGGCGCTTAAAACCACTAAAAAAGCATTTAAAACTGATTCAACACTTCGCATATGTGTACTTTAAAACCCTTCTAATTGACTCAGAACACAGTTAAGGTTGACAGCCACACAAGGTAAACTTGAAAGCTCTAACTATGACAAAATAGCAAGCTTTATTGATCAGATGATTAGATCTTTCCAGGCCCCAGTAAAAACATTTCTCATGTATGATGTGTTTCGTTCAGTGGTTTTAAAAACTGAGTTTGTCAGAGAATTATCTTTATTGTCTGACTTAAATTATTGAAATGAATAAGATGTCTCTCTGAATACTTATATTAAGCAACAAAGTGAAAATCTGTGGACTGTGATTTCAGTTTGAAGCAAAAGAATGAGTTCTGGCTTAAAAGAAAAAGCTGGCATTGTTCAATGTAGAGTCAGCTCTGTATTGGAGGAGGAATATTAAGTGATACGCTACAGAGGAGGAAAAGCAAACTATAGATGATTTTAACAGACCTGTCTTTTAAGGCAGAAAAGCAGTGGGTCTGAATGTTAGGATAATAGAGCAAAAGCAGAGAGAGGGATTAAATGAGAACCCTGAATGGATCCTTGGACATCAATTTGCATAGAAAAGGGTTTATTAGAAGCCTTTATGCTTCTTGTTTCCTTCACAGAATTTAGAAGATTTGTCTTTTAATTTCATCAGTGTTAAGTATATTCAGAGATGTGAAGCCATCTCTTCCTTCAGGCACAGCCACATGTTTACAGAAACAACAGCCAAGTAAGCAGAAGGACCTACTTTCAAGTGGAGCTGTACTATGGTTTATGTGACATAATGCCATGCCACATTTTAGATGATATGCTTGTGGAAGACTTGATCTCCTGGAAATCTTTTAGCCTTTTAATGGACTTGTTGAATCTTATGTAGAAACGATCACTTTCATCTCTCTTAACCTTCCAAATATTTCACCAATTTGAAGAAGATTCTGACTGGTCTGAGTTGAGGAAGTTCATATATTTTGGCACATTTGTTATGCAGTATTCTATAATTGGGGCATAGCAATAGAGAAGTAGCTGCTCCCCCCAACATCCTATTGTGTGCTTTTGAGAGAATAAAATTTGATCCATCAGCAGCTCCCGATTGTAACAGCATGTTCTTCTTTTCATTGCATCACTAAATATTGCATATATTTCAGAAGTTTGTGACAGAAATGTAAGGATGGTAACAAGGAGTTGAAAATCTTAATTTTCACTTATCCAGGCTATAAATTGTGAAGTGTCATTGAAAATTAGCCAGGACTGAAGGTGAAGCTGAGAGCTGGAAAAAAAGAGCTAAAGCTAAAGCTTAGTGTTTTCAGCCTACTCAATAATACTACACGCACAGTTATAGACACAACAGAAAGCTATATTTATGAAAGAAGTCTTCTAAAACATATAAATAACTTATTTCTGAGTAGTGATAAAGAAAACAACTATTTTATGTTTTCAATGAGAAGATCCAGAGCATGATTTAGTAAAGAAAACCGTACAATATCTATTGGGCATTTGAATAAAGGCTTTCACATTTTAACTTTGAAACTGACACCCTCAGAAGGTCCGTGAAGTCAATGTGCTACAGCTTACATAGCCTTAATTTGTCAGTCAATGATTCTTGAAACATCTGATCCTTGCAGGGTCTCTCCAGTGCTTTACAGATCAGTGAAGACTAGACCTTAATGAGTGAGGGGTTTATTACCTTGATTTTCTCCTAGGATGATCAGCTCTCTCAGATTAGCAACCTTACAGTAGCTTATTTTGTGTAAGTTTTAATTGTAGATATCTGTATAAAAAATAATCCGTGAAGGTGCTAGTGCCCTTGAGACTTACTAGGGTACTGAAAATAGTGACTTTCAGCTGGCTGGTTTTCAGGCATAAGTTATACAAATTTTCCCGACAAACATTGGATTGAGAAAGGAGTAAAGTTAGGCCTCCCATCATGCCTGGTTCTAAAACAAACTTGGGCAAAGATTTGTGTAAACAGGAAGTGTAAAAAGGAAGCTGTGAAGGTAACCTGCAGCTTAATGTTTGCTTTAGGTCCATTTGTTGATGTCGATGTGCTTTGATCGTAATTGTAATTGAAAAGGATAGTCTATTGATTCCCTACCTGCCACTTCTTTGAAATATTATAAGAAAAAAAGCCAAAGAAATAAAAATAATAAAAGCATCTGAATCATATCTCTGTCTGCATGGCTGCACAAGAGCTAATGTAATGCAAAGGAAAGGTAACTAGGCGTTAGATCTGTTTAAACTTCCCATGAAAATTGCACCTAGTCAAATCATCTGGCTCAAGTAGTGAAAGGACAGCTTTAGCCAGTTGCTGTGACATCTCACTGTCCAGAGCTGTGTGTTCTCACTCTCTCCCTGTAAAGCCCTGAATTAGGTTGGATTGTGCTTCTGTAGGATGCACACGGTAATCTACTGAGCTACTCTCCCCTAATTCTGGCTCAAGTAGAAGGAGAGGGAGAAAGATTGTTCCAAATATCCCTTTGAACTAAGCTCAAGATCTAAACAACTTGTAACTGATATGCAGACACCAGCCTCCTAACATTACTTTAAGTTAAATGTCAAACCTTGGATGATGTGCATGCCTTTGTAACGCGCACTAAAATACAGCATAAACAGTGAACCTTGATGGAACAAGGCATGTTCTTCATGCAGTTTGACCTTGGGAAGTTCCCTTGATCTATGCTGTTAGCATACACCTCGGTAAAAGGAAAATATTTGTCTTGCAGGAGAAAGAATGGTATACATTATGAACAAAAACTTTTGATAATGTGATTTGATAATGTCAGAGTTCTCAGGCACTGGAATGGGCTGCTCAACATTTTGATAATGTACTGAAGGATACGGTTTAGTGGGAAAGATTGGTGATATGCAGACAGTTGAACTGGATGATATTGGAGCCTTCTTACCATATTGTGAATTTAAAAGGTTTTGACTATTCTGTATAGTGACAGAAATAATTTTAAATGAATATGAGGTAACATTCTCTGAAAGAACTGCTTCACTTAATTAGGCTCTGTTATATCTCTAGTTTGATACTGTCTAATACTGAATTAAAAATGCCTACACGCCTGCAGTCAGCCTACAAGAATGAAGCAATTGACAGGATAGCACTTTGCTTTTTTGCTTGTTTTGAACTTTGAAGCTAAAGCAGCTGTTACGTTTTCAATAAGATATAAATGGTGTTCAGTACATGTTGGGCTGGGGTGAGGAAAGGAAAGCAATTTGACACAGGGCAGCTGCTTCCTTTGAGTATGTAAGGTTTTAATATTGTGAAGTGTTCCACTCGTTTTTATGAAGCCTACAACCACAAATATCAGAATTATGATTAGTATTAGTATATTAGACATATATAATGTCAATTAAATATGAGGGCTGCTCTGAAAGTAATGCTTCCTATTTTCTTGGCCCATGATGTCAGAAGTGTATGTTGGTGGTATGGCAGTAGAAATTGAATCTTACCACAGGTATTCTGTTAAATTTTGTTACTAAGTGACAGATGGCAGCAGAGGGGCAGTCTGACAAAATGGTGTTTGTCATAAAAATGAGTGTGAAGCAAAGGTATGTCATTGAATTTCTCCATGTGGAAAAAATTACACCTATTGACATTCATTTATGCTTTGTGAATGTTTATGGAGAATAAACAGCAGATGTGAGCACAGTGAGGTAGTGAGTGCTGTCAGCAGTGGCAACAGTGGGTCACCTCCACTGGTACAAATTTGTTAAGAACATGGCATGTAGTCTCTTGTTTATCACAAGTGTAAATGTATAGCTAATGGTGGTGAATATGTTGAAAAACAGTGTTTTGTAGCTCAGAGTTTACTCTATCAAATAAAGTTGTTGTACTCTTTGTATCTGTTGTAGTTTCCATGGAAATAAAATAGGAGGCATTACTTTTGGAGTGACCTACTTATTTATGATCTTTCACATCAGTTGGGTGTAGGGAGTATATCTTACAAGGAGCAGCTGAGTGAACTGAGATTGTTTGGCCTAGAGGAAAGAAGGCTCATTATTGCTCTCTACAACTATGTGAAATGAGGTTGTAAAGAGGTGAGGGTCTATTTCTTCTCCCAAGCAACAAGTGACTCCCAAGTGACAGGGGAGGTTTAGGTTGGATATTAAAAGATATTTCTTCACTGAAAGGGTTGTAAAGCATTGGAACTGGATGCTCAGGAAGAAGTTGACTAACCATCCCTGGAGATATTTAAAAGATGTGTAGATCTTGCACTTAGGGACAGGGTAGACTTGGCAATGCTAGGTTAACAGTTGGACTTAATGATCTTAGAGGTCTTCACTGGCCGAAATGATTCCATGAACAATACATAGCCTAATACTGTTTCAAAAGTCTGTGTGTTCAAATAAATGAGTGTCCTAACAATTTGGTACCTCTTTAGATAGTGACAAGAGGATGTGAAACAACGGAAATGACCCTTCGGAGGAATGGGTTGGGCCAGCTTGGATTCCACGTGAACTTTGAAGGAATAGTGGCCGATGTGGAGCCCTTTGGTTTTGCATGGAAAGCAGGCCTGAGGCAGGGGAGCCGCCTGGTTGAAATCTGTAAAGTGGCTGTGGCAACATTGACTCATGAACAAATGATTGACCTATTACGGACATCAGTAACTGTAAAAGTGGTGATTATTCAGCCACACGAGGATGGAGCACCTAGAAGGTAAGAAACAACAGTCCTCAATGTGATGTTTGCATCTGTTTTGTTTTTCCTCTGACACTGCTTACATTGTTCCTTTGGAAATAGATATTGATGTTTAATGATAATAATATTGAGGTTCTCAAAGCAATCTTTTCCCCAGAACAATTATTGATTCAGAACAAAAGATGAAGTGAGATCTTGTAAGAAATTTAGAGGGAAATTTACATTTATGTGGCTTGAAAGAGCAAGAAATAAACTTCATTGAGTAATGATTGAGCCACTCTGAAAGCTTGTATGACTTCTTTCCTTCCACAGGCTAATTTCATATTTGAGTAATAACATTTAAAATATGGTATCCTCTAAAAACAATACCTTTTATTTCTTCCAAGTTTCTCTGACCGCTGATTGCGGAAAAGGATTGCTTTTATTTCCTTGCTTTGAAATTTTTGCAAAAGTAAAGAAATATTGGATTCTGGACATAAACGGTACCAATTCTTAGAGTACTCATTTTCCACAGTAACCTAATTTATTCTTCAATGTTACTTTGCACGGGTGAAATCATCTCTTAAAACCATTTGAAAAAAAAACAACACAAAAACAACCTTACTGAAGTATGAAAGAACTGGTTGCGTGCATTTAGGAGAAGACTGTAGCAGGGGCTATTATGTTAACATAGTATGTTATGTACAGTTGTTCTCAGGGATGAAGTGCAATGTTCTTTTGTTGGCATTCCTTTTTTTTTTCTTCTGTGACAAATGTGTGCTCTTCTCTCTATTCTTAATGTTATTGAGATAGATAAGAAGTAGGTAAAATATAAAACTTTATTAAAATGTCTTTTCTCACACACTTTTCCAGACATTTTTAATTTGGCATGTTCTGAATTTGAACTGTACTGGAGTAAATTGAATTACTTGTCTACTTGTAAAAGGCCATCTTTAAATCTCTGTTGATTTTTAATTTAACAGAAAAAACATTAGATGTGTTGCTTTTGGCAAGACAACAATCCATGAAATTTTACACAGCATACGATTCTGTGAAGTTGGTGCCAGCTGTACATGAATACTGTTTAATTGGTGGCAATTATCCAAGTAGACATTGGCCTAATGAATGACACAGAAGTGCCCTTTCCTGCCTCAACCTGCACGTTGAAGCATTGGGGTTCTTTTCTGAAGTAAATGTCTGTGACTGTAGAATACTATCGTTTTGCTTAGTTGCAATTAAGCATCTCTTTGCTTAGCTTTGCTATTCTCACCATCTGCTTCTGGGTATGAATTTTCACTCGCTTGTTTGGTATATGTGTCCAAGCTGTTTGCAGAATATGAGCTTAATGAGCTGATCCTATTATGTTGAAGGTAAAGTGTGTATTTTTTAGTCTCCGATAGAAAAGTATGTACTGTATGAATTGTTTATATCTTAGTTACGTGTTTAGAAATAAAATGTTAACATTCCAAATCAGCGTAAGATACATGGCACTCTGTCTTGTGTGTAGGAGTTTTAACTAAGGAGTGCCACCAAACTGGGAAAGATCTGCAAAA
Source organism: Coturnix japonica (assembly GCF_054131305.1). NCBI lineage: Eukaryota > Metazoa > Chordata > Aves > Galliformes > Phasianidae > Coturnix > Coturnix japonica. The sequence continues at coordinate 38,152,170 of NC_140665.1, forward strand.
GCTGTTCTTGTTTATAAATTTTTTGCATATTTGTCAACTGTGTAACTAATTACTAACGAAAAAGATTTTTTTTTCTAAAAACTATATTCAAAAATGTGAAGAGCACATGGAAGTATTTTTCTATGCTTTTCAGCCTTGTCTCTGTAGTATAAAATAGGGAAAAGAGGCATTGATGAATATTTCTCAAATTCCAGTTTCTTGCTGAAACAGAAAGCCCCTCATTTTCCCCTTTAACTTCCCAAAACATGTGAAGTGCTCTTGGTCACCTAGTTTGAAAAGCATCTGATAAACAAAAAGTTTTGAGCTTCCTGAACCAAATGTTTGTAATATAAATAGACAGGAAGTGATATCAATACCAACTAATAAGACTGGCAGTTTCTATTAGCGAATGTGACCTGAAACATTGTGGGAGGAAAAAAAGGCATCTGTATTTGGCACTAGTGAGGCTGAACTTCAAGTACATCCTTTCAGTAAAAGCCCCAAAACACTTAAGATTTCATGTAACCACCTGCCACCATACACCTCCACCTTCTGTTGGAGGTGTTGAATAATGGCTATGATGTGATTAGGATCATTTTTGATGGCAACTTGTTCACTGGATTTATTAAAAAAGAGCATCCCACAAAATCTCAACAACCATGATTATTCATGCCTCAAGTAATAATCTAAATAATCTATTACCAGTCAGTTTTGCAAAATGGCATGTCACACTTCCTTCATTTCCTTACTAGCTGATGAAATAACTTCTGAGGTTCAATTCAATCCTTGTGTCAGAGCTCTTATTACATGTGCTGACTGCCTGTAATTACGTATCACCAATCCTGGGACCCCTCTAAAACTTAATGTAAATCCTAATGACTTGTGTGAGAGAATTAAGTGATGTGGATTACAAATGCAGTCTAGAATCTAGGCTTGGAAACCTTTCCCTTGTAGCTAAGTAAGGCAGGATGTTCAAATTATAATTGAATCATGATTCTACCAATTGTACAGGGGCCACCTGTAGAATATTCTGGCTTGGGAGTATAATCAGTGGTTCCACAAAACAAAAAGCACCCCCTTTGCAGGATTAAATGTGTCCTGATGTAGGTTATATTCACTGTGTAATTGTATGCCAATTGTCTGTTCTCAGTATCTACCTCTGTTTTAGTACAATCAGCAAAGCTAAAACACATTTCCACCCATGAGACATTTGCTACTCAAAGAGCTTTAATCTCTGTAGTCAGATATTCTCTGAGAAAATTTGCAAGGAGCTACTAACGATGATTATTTTTTTGCTACTAAATATCTTTTTAGCATGAAACTATTTCAAATGTTAGAAATGAATGTCACAGAACGGTTAGGAAAATGGAGGGAAATTTTACTCCCTACGTGTATTCTGTTACTTAAGGTACATCCTTCTCCCTATAGTCTTGATAGGAATATATGCAAAAGCGATCATGGGGTAAGGACTTCATGTTGCTATCCTGTGGAGTTAATGAATTTGAGACAGAGCTCCTACTCTTTTCAGATGGCTCCAACAATTAAATTATCATGAACAAATAGAGAAGTTGTAATTATTTACATGGCACCGAGCTGATATTCAGTTAGAAAGGATAAATGAGTATTTGAAAGATATACTGCTTTTTAATTTAAAGAATTTGAGAGCAAACATGGTTGTCAGTATGCTCAGATCTGAATAAATATCCTTGTGTCATATTTATTTCTGGTATCTTTCCCTTCAGAATTGTTGATGTGTTCTTCTGTTGTCAATATTACTGCGGCACAGTATCTAAAATTATACAGAATTTAACAAAAGAATAACAACATTCACTTCTAATTTTTTTTACACTGTGCTGTCCCAGTAATGCTCAAGAACACTATCTCCTTAATCAGTCAAATCCAATCAAAGAATTCAAGTACTTGTAAATCTGTTTCAAACTCTAGACTGTTCTGTTCAGTTAGAGTATTTTGTACTACATTGACCCTAATGTGTCTGAGTTCAGTTATCTATCAAAAGTGATTAAGAAACAATTTCTGGAAAGTTTAGAAAGTGAATAAAGCTTAAAGTAAAATTTCCAGGGAAATTCCAGGGTGGGAAGCAATAGTCCAAGTGCAATCACTGGAGGAGAAGTAGCAGTGGTAGTTTCCACTTGTTTCTGAACAGGCTCTTTTTTCCCTGTTGTTGCTGGTATTTTTGAGAATGGAAATATTTTTGTACCTTAACTCAAACTGCCTTGGAGCTGTTATTAAACACTACTGCATTTCTTCTGAGGTTAATTTCTTCTTTTGAATCTTGCAAACTTTTATGTGCAAAGTAAATGTAATGACCTTCGGTGCTTTCCAGTTATGTTACTTGTTCTTAAATGGTTGTGAGCACATCAGACAGTTGTGTTTTTAAGGTTCCTTTAAGTAACAGATAACCAGCAGAGTATTGAATGTTTGGATAAAAAAAAGAGTTTAAGAATTATGGAAAAGTTAACTTAGTGGTAGAGTTCAGATCTCAAGGGCTTTTTTGCCGTGAGCTGGTGGAATAGTTTGTAGGCCGCTTTTGCTTTTCTTGGTCCCTGGAAGGAGTCATTTCCTAATAATGTGGTGAGTGTCTCAGTAAGACCTCAGTAAGACCTGGCTCTTCCCATCACTGTGAAGTGTCTGCCACTCCTGCCTTCACAAAGGTGACAGCAGCAGCAAACCATAGAGCTTAGACATGGAATAGAACAGTGCTTACTGTCTATGTACCAGGCCATAAAAAATAAAAGTTTGGTTTTGTACTGAAAAAAAGGGGAAATACTTCCTCATTGAAAAAGAAAAGTCACTTTTCTTTTGTTTCATTGTCCTCAGTATAGTTTTTAAAGAAAAGAATTTGTGAAGTTGACCTTTGCTTGTACCTACAATTTGCATTTTAAGATCTTGCCCTAAATCCATCATGCTTGAGAAAGTGGGGATAAGTATGCAGCATTGCTGTAATCCTCAGTGAGCCGAAACTTCATTCAACGCGCATCTTTTTCTACTTTGGTGTGCATCAAAACAAGGGAAAATCCTGGCAATATAACGTATGTCCTCTACCCAGAAATGATTTAACAAAAGAAGCGTGAGATAAAAAGGTAGAAAATTGAAAGGAATTGTACGGTGCTTATCATGTTTCTGATCCAAGACTAAACGTCTTTGAGTTTTCCTCACACTTGAGTTATGAATTGAACTCATAGCAGGAGTTATTTATAATTGCTGAAGTTTCATACAGTTACTGTAGGCGAGAAATAAAAAGGGCAGTACTAACCGCAAAGCTTCTATGGAGAGGTGTAAACCGGACTTTGAAGTTCTTTTAATTCTTCTCTGTTATTCAACGTGATTGAAAAAAATCCTTGAGACACCACATATTGTTTGTGTCTTGAAACTTAATTTATTGCTTACTCAATTCTGGATCAGCAGAGGATTTTCTTTGGTTGCAAATACCTTAGGGCGTATGTATAGATTCAAAAACTCCAAAGCTGGAAACTATGTAACTTGGGAAAGATGTAATACTTCAGTGAGAGTCATTTGCTTTTTAATAAGAAAAGTATTTGATGTGTTTTAATTCATTTATTTTAACCACAAAGAATAGAGGAAAAAATGTCAGTGTGTCTCTGTGTGTGTACTTCATAAATATCTAAGAAACTCCAGCTATATATCTGCACTTACGTGTATCTGTACAATGTTAGTGTAGCATTCAATACTATCAGCTGATCTACTGGGCAACTTTACTGGGTATTTTTTCTGTTGAAGTAAACCTTTTTCCTTAATTTCAAAAGAATCTTGGTGACTGAAGATAAAGTTGTTTCCTCCTGCTGGTTTATATTATATCTCTTCTATATGATTTAAAGCTTTCTCGTTTTATTATCATTTGCAAATGGTGGCAAAGAAAAATTGTATGCACAATTTTCTCCTGTATTTGATTTAGTCAAACTTACACATTCTCATAATGATAAAATGATTGAGGTTGAGAACCTCTGGAAGTCTTTTTGTCCAGCCTCCCTTGCTCAGGTAGAGCCACCTAGAGAAGGTTGTGTATGCAGTTGAATATCATAGAATCATAGAATTACCCAGATTGGAAAAGACCTTGAAGATCATCAAGCCCAACCGCAGCCTAACCAGAACCCTAACTCTAAAAACCCTACACTAAATCATATGCCTGAGAACCACATCCAAACGTCTCTTAAACAACCAGGGATGGCAATTCAACCACCTCCCTGGGAAGCCTATTCCAGTACCTAACTACCCTTTCTGTAAAGAAGTTCTTCCTAATATCCACCATAAACTTGCCCTGGCGCAACTTGAGGCCATTTCCCCTCATCTTATCATTTGTCATTAGTGAGAAGAGACCTGCCCCACTCTCACTGTAAGAACTTTTCAGGTACTGTAAGAGGGCGATAAGGTCTCCCCTCAGTCTCCTTTTCCCCAGACTAAACAACCCCAGCTTTCTTAGCCTCTCCTCATATATCTCCAGGGAAGTAGGCTTCACAACTTCACTGTTCACATTTCACTAGTAAAATAAATAAAGACAAATCTTATGCAAAAGTGCCTCATGTTCAGAGGGAACCTTCTCTGTTTGGTTTGAGTGCAGTGGCACCTAAACACAACAGAAACGAGCCTGACTCTGTCCAGGTCTCATCCTTCTATCAAGTTTTCTTATACACTGATCAAATTCCATCATTTCCCTAGCCACGTGCCTTTTCTTTTCAAGCTGAAAAATTCTAGCTCACTTAGATTTTGCATTTTCCTTTGTTAAACTAAGGAGTTTCTTCTCTGCCCATTTCTTCAACCTGTTGAGAATCCATCTGAATGGCATCACAACCATCTTGGGGTATCAAACACTCATCCCAGTTTTATATCAGCAGTCTCTAAGTGCATACTCTATACCCCTATCTGGATCATTAATAAAGATGTTAAACAGGATTGGACTCCATATTGAACCCCGAGGTTCACCACTAGATACAGTCATCTAGTTCAACCATACCACTGATTACATCTCTGTGAGTCTGACACTTTTCAATTGATATCACTATGCATGCATCTAGACCATACTTTATGTATGTACTGTAACTGATAGAAGCTCCGGGCTTCAAGTTGTTCCCTTCATACATCAGTCAAATTAAAATACACATAACCATTACGAGTATGATTGAGGGATTTTTATCTTTCTCTATCAGAAGTATGGTCAGTCTGTCATTTTTCTTTTGTAAAAGAAATGGAGGAAAGTTTCACATAGCAAAGTTTAAAATATACCTTGAAAACTGTGTTTCACTGAACTGATCTTAAGATTGGTGTACTATCACTCTAGATGATTACTATGCTGCTTGCAATTGCTGTAATTTGTTGATAGCTTCGTTGTCAACTGTAGTTCAGTGTCTTGATCCTATCTCAAAGAATTCAGGAGATATTAATTGAAAGTCTTTTTGCTTGCTGTGGGAAACTGCCTTGAAAAATACCATTTATCCTCCCAATGAAGTAAAGAATCAAAAATGTCGAAGGACCCTGGCTATGACCATCCAACCAATTCTTTATCCATGTAATAGCCCACCCTTCAAATCCATCTCTCTCAAATTTAGAGATAAGGATGCGGTGCTTATCGAAGTCCTTGCACAAGTCCATCATTTGCCCTTCTTTTGTCCACTGATGGTGTCACTCCATCATGGAAAGCCACCAGATTGGTGAGGCATGATCTTCCCTTGGTGAAGCTGTGCTAGCTGTCTCGGTTCACATCCACATCTCACCTGTACCTTAACATCTCTTCTAGGAGGATCTGTTTGATGATCTTCCTTGGGCACAGAGGTGAGGTTCACCAGCGTGTAGTTCCCCATGTCCTCTTTCTCCCTTTCTTCAATGTGGAAGTGATGTTTCCCTTTTTCCAGTCACTGATGACTTCACCTCGTGGCCATGATTTTTTAAGTATGATGGAGAGCATCTTTGCAACCACATCAACCCATTCCTTCAGAACCCTGGGATGCATGAAATCTGGCCTGATAGTCTTGTACACATTCAACCTTGTGACTTGGTGTTGGTCTTAGAATAGGAGGAATTTCGATCCCTGCCCACTTCTTAGTGCTTCCAGGATGCAAAAGAGGTGAGACGTCTGGCTGACCATGAAGACTGAGGGGAAGAACTTAAGTACCTCAGTATTCTGCATGACTGAGTATGCCAGCTCTTTGTTTTCATTTATCAAAGTGGGTACACTCTCCTTTGTCTGTCTCTTATACCCAATGTTTTTAAAGAATCCCTTCTTGTTTTTCTTCACATCCCTCACCAAGTTCAATTCCATCTGCATCTTGGCTTTCCTGACTTCATCCCTCCACATGTGGACAGCATCCCTAGATTCTTCTTAGGCCACCCATCCCCACTTCCACTGCTTATACTTTTTTTTCCCTTAGCCTGACCAGCAAGTTCTTGCTCAGCCAGGCTGGTTTCCCACCTCATCTGTCTCATTTCTTATTCCGGGGGATGAAGAGCTCTTCTGTTCTCAGAAAAGCATCTTGTGCTTGCCAGCTCTATTCTGTTGCTGCGTCCCTCTGGACGGTTTCCTGGGGGATCTCATCCAACAATTATTTTAACAGCCTGAAGCCGGTTCTCCTGCAATTCAGGGTCCTGAATAACACTTTGCTCATGACTGATTCAAGTCTCTCCTGAAAATGGGGGTCTACATCTTAATCCTGTATCTCAACTATCTTAAAGATAAATTCAAAATCAGATTTTATTCTGAACTCAAAACATTAGGTCTCTAGGTGGTTCTTCATTTATTCTCTTTGTTACTAAAATTTTCTACTTCATAATATAGAACATAATATAAATTCTTCATCCTAGAAGAATCCCAATTCTGGGTTTTCCAAATCTTCTTACAGACTTCTGGTTAATTTTGAAACTGTTTCTCTTTAATGTCACAAAGATCTGTTCTGTTTTTCTCAGTGATTCTTACTTCTTGCCAATAGTTACTCAAGCCTTTACCCCCATAACTGTTATCTTCAGATGTGCTCATCTTCTTATTCTCTGGGAACTGGAGATGTGTCTTGCTGTTTTTCTGTACCACTTTCCATCAGTGGAAATCGCAAGGATTGTTACTGCCTCACTGATTGCTCAATGGAGTCAAACACCATGGTTGCTTTCTGTTTTTTTTCTCCCATTTTTTATTTGCTATCTAGTTCCTTTCATTCAATGCATGTGTCCTGTCGATATTCTTCCTGTTTTTTTTCATACAACATTTTGGGCACAGAGGCTTTTAAGAAGCTTCAGAATTGTTTGTCAGCTTGCTAAGGCAAGATTCTGTAATAAAGATCAAAAGACAACAAACTTTTTTTTTCTCTCCTTTCATAAAGGAGAGAATGTCAGTTTCAGCTCTTCAGAGAAGGGCTAACCAGACAGTTATTATCCCCCAAAAACTAGGAGAGAAAAAGTGAGAGCAGCCCTATGGCCCGAGCTTGCCTTAAGCAGTTGCGTACATCTGTTGTGTAAAGAAATTGGTTTAAACTAAAACTCATTTAATACTTTTCAAATGGTATTTTTTTCTTGTTTGACACCTGTCTATTGCTAATAGACTTCTTAGATGTCATAATTTGGGAGTGTTCTCCATTACATTTTTTTACCAAGTACGTTGTCTCTGGCCATTTGGATTTTATCCAATATCTTGAGCTTGCTTTGTAGTTGATGTAGGGAGTCAATAGAGTTCAGGGATTACCTTTGGGATCTACTTCAGAGAGTCACAGAAAGGAAAGCATGTGTGTATCTTACTTAATTGCACAACAAGTCTAAGAAAAACTAAGCTAATAAACTCTGCTTTTTAATCAAATCCCTAAAATTATATGAAAATAATGTGTTTTATCATGCGGATTTAATAGATGTGTGGTAAGCGCAAGAATTGCTATAGAATAAGGACAAACATACACAGTAATAGAAGAGATAACTTTCAAAGTTTGAGTTGAAGGATTGCAAGTAGTTATTGTACTGATACATATACATAATGTCTCTTTATTGGGCAAGAGTATATATTTTGGTTTGAAATGGTGGTGGCAAGGGAAACTTTGTCATTGCAATAAAACTGATGAACACCAACAAATATCTTTTAATCCCTACATCCCCTTTAGTAGTTCAGGTCTGCAATACATTCACCTAATGTTTAATTGTAACCAGTTATTACAGTTTTGTTGTTGTGTTAACAAATTATCCATAAGGATGAGTGAAATCTGAAAGTGAAAGACCATGATTTTGTTGGTTCTCGACACCCCCAAATGCCATTGACACGTGTTAAAATAACTTTACCCTAAAATCACTTTTTCAAGTAATTAAACTAATGTCTGCATGATTGTTTACCAGATCAAGCAGTGCTTTTCGTATCCTTTCATCTCTAGACTTTTATAACTTTGGAAACTGAGCGTAACATTTTCATTGTATGTATTTTATGAGCCCAACAATGTTATTTTAAAATAAGATTTTAAATATCTTCAGATACAGATCTGTCTTTACTTGCTCTTTAAAGTACATTTTGGAAGTTTAAAAATTAATTACGTAAATATATCATGGCATACGAGCACAAATTTGTAATCTTTATCCAGTGGAATAAGTTGTGATTTTATAAATAGGAGTTAGATAATGGTCTGACAAAGTGTTTTATAGGAAATTGCATTTAATTTCATCGGTTATTTTTCATACAAGATAACAGTTCCATAGCTAAATTTTTTTTGGTCAGAAACAGTATCTTCTATCATTGTAATTTGTCCTTTAGATGAATACTGTACTGTTTAGTGTAGTAAACATACTTGTTTGAAGGCACTGGAAATAATTTTCTTTGATGGAGAACTTGTTGGCTGTTCTTATATCATGTTATATGGATTCAGTTAGCAAGCTAAGTCAAACTAATAGTAGTAAAATCTATTTTGCTGTCAGAGTTCATGGTTGTTCTTACAGCACTTTAGATAAACCCTGCAAAGTAATTAATGAGGGACAGAACAGTAGTTGCCTTTCGCAATTACTAAGACAAACTGTGAAATCAATATCCTAATAATTAAAGTCAGAGAGGGGATGTTTTGTTTCTAACACTTAAGATTTATGGGAATGAAGAAATGAATGAAATAATACATAGAAGTCAACAGAGGAATGATTGAAATAGTTTCCTACTTAATTGTTGAACTTCCTATTCAAATAATGAACATGACTGCATGAAAAATTGCACAGCATGCTAACCTAATATTAACATTGCTTTATCATCTGCACATTCTTTGTTCTGTTTGTTTTGTATGTAAGGTTTTATGAATGTCTTTAATTGAATAATCAATCTTATGGGGTTTTTTGTGTTTTTGTCTGTTTTGTTTGGTGTTTTTTTTATCTGAGAACCTTCTGTGTTCACATAATGTTGTGGCCCTGCTTTGGAAATGAATCAAGGTTGCACTGCTAGAGGCTATTGTGACTTAGATGTTGGTCTCATTTGTTGCACATAGTAATAATGTGGGGAATCTTAGGAAGACAAAGACGGTCTTGGGATATGAGAAGTTGAATATGACACTGAAGAAGTTCATTCTATTTCCAGTATAAATGTTTGTGCAATTCTATGCAATTTGCTTAACTTGTCTTTACCACATGGTTCGTTATTTTAGTAGTCTGATATATGTGCTCCATAACTTTTCAGAAGTGTCAAACAATGTTAAATGAACTGGTTTGAAGTGGTAGATGAATAAATGTGAAATTCATGCAGGGAAGATGGGAGAGGCTATTAAGTGTATCAAATTGATCTTCTGAAATTAATTGATTATTTTATAATATTGGTTTCTCTGTAGCTCCATTTCTTCTTTGGTAGCAGACTGTTAAGGTCTTTTTACCTCCATAAGTAAGCTAAAAACAGAAAGCCATTCTCTGATACTCTGTGATCACAGGAGCTGGAAAAAGATGAGTTTTATACCCGGTGAAACTATACAGCTAGCAAATAATTTCTCATCATAAATCAGTGCAGAAATGCAACTGAATATCTAACACATTCAATCATAGTGATAATTACATATTGAACAGCATCTCCCCAGTGAATTCTGATCTTTATATGCATGGAATGTGATAAAGAGCTCTTTGCTAAAAGCGAAGTAATAAATATATTGTTTCACTCCACTGACTTAAAGAGAATAAAGTTGTATGCAAAATTAGTTTTGAGATTTCTTACCTTCTGAGTTCTTAAGCTTGCAAAAATAATGTTCTTTTAATGTACAGTTTTAGCATGATTCTTTAGATTTTGTTAAAAGTAAGACAAGAAATTCTATGTCCAACTACATCATCAGAGTTTGCAAATGAACTTTTACTGTCAAGTTTTGTTCTTTATTGTTGTTGTTGTTTGTTTATTTTAACCACAGAATAACCCTGAAAAATCAGGAATTCTGAGTTCTATTTTAGAGTATTCTAGTGAACCTTCTTTATCTCATCATTATCACAGCATCTTTGCTCTGCACTAGCTACTGATATTCACCCTCAGTGTTTCTTTACCTGTTTTGGACTCTGAGACTTTATGCCACATGATAAGCACTTTTCCTATTCTAATACCATAAAATTCAGCAGCCAAAAGCATTGGGTGGTTTTCACTGGGTAGATACAGAATCTGTGGAGTGCAATTGTTACAGTTACACACATCTTCTTTTCAGCAGCCTTGAATAACATTGCTAGCGTTTTTATAATACCTAATTTTGATCTTCTTACTGAAGCACTGGGAGTGAAGATATTACTTTAAGATTTTGTTCAGAAGCCTTGAGGGGCAGTATCTATATGAATCTGCACCATGTATTTGTATTAAGTCATTTGTCCCCAAGTATTTTCAGGGTTAAGACTGTAAACGCTTTATAAACATTCTATTACAATTTCTCTAAGCGTTTTTACTTAAGTCAGAAATGATGAATGTTGAGTTTTCAACAAAAGCAAAGTTTAATTAAGACCAAGCTTAAGGACAGAGCAGTGAATTTTGACTGTTTCTTGCTTTAATTTGATGTGTGGCAATAGAATTTTTTAGGGTGTTCATAGAATTAAATTAGTACTTACTGTCTATCAAGCAGAGAAATAATAGATACTATATGTGAGAATGGGAGATATTACTGCAGTGGTAACCATTGATAGTATCTGTTAATGAATTGGTGAAACAATTATTGTTAATACAAGTCCAGCTAAAGTCTGCAGAAAATACCCCCAAAAGATCAGTACAGACTGATCTTTTGAACAATACTCTCACTAATATTATCTGAGCTTTCTTGGAATGCTAGTAATATTCAAACGTGTACAAACCAAAGTTGTAAGCTTTCTGTCTTGTCTCTGTCTTCTGCTTCACTGTTTGTCTTCTCAGAATGGAGACTCCCAGCAAGATATTACAAAGTACTGTTTAGAAATACATGGAAAAAAATGCTTATTTGCTACTAAATCATTGACGTTACAGTGTAGTTAGTAGGAACAGGACAGATTATAAAGGATAATTCTCAATACCACTAAGAAATGTCTAGATTGCTGGAAAGCATCAAAAATGTTTTGTAGTTTCATATATTTAAACTTTACATTAAGGAATTGTTTGTACTTAAGAAATTTAAACAACAACAACAAAAAAGCTTTTATTGAAGAACTTGATGTTTGCTGATTTCTGAATGCTTTATTTCTACTAGTTCTTATTATGTGAAACTTTAATCATAGAACTATAGAATGACTTGGGTTGGAAGGAACCTTTAAGATCATCTAGTTCCAACCCCGTGCTGTGGGCAGGGATGCTACCCAGCAGCTCAGGCTGCCCAGGGATTATCCAACCTGGCCTTGAATGCCTCCAGGGATGGGGCATCCACAGTGTGTGCCAGTGCCTCACCACACTTTGAGTAAAGAATTTGCTTTTAACATCACACCTAAATCTCCCTACTTTTAGTTTGAAGCCATTCACCCTCCATGCTATCACACTCTGAAAAAAAAGTTGATCTCTCCCTACTGTTTATAAGCTCCCCTCAAGTTTTGGAAGGCCACAGTGAGGTCCCCCAAGAGCCTTCTCCTCTCCATACTGAAAAATTCCAGCTCCCTCAGCCTGTCTTCAGAGGAGAGGTACTCTTGCTTCACGTTAATACATAAAAGCTTAATATTTTCTTTTTTTGAAGATAAATGAGAGAGGTCAAAACTCTATTTTAACGTTTCCCACCTGGTTGGCATGATAGCTTTGAAGCATGCATAGGGCAGCACAATGCTATAAGAACACCTTTAGGCACTCAGAAAAAAAATGCCTGTACATCTGAATATAAGATTGTTTTTTCTGTTCTCTCCAGTGAAGTTGATCATAATTTTTGTTCATCCAACAGGGGTTGTTCAGAACTTTGTCGTATACCCATGGTGGAATACAAACTTGACAGTGAAGGCACCCCATGTGAGTATAAAACCCCTTTCAGAAGAAATACCACTTGGCATCGGGTGCCGACTCCCGCTGGGCAGCCTCTCTCTCGTGCCTCTCCAATCCTAGGAACATCTGACAGACTGCAGTGCCAGCAGCTTCTCCAGCAGGCTCAGACAGCCATTCCTCGCAGCACTTCTTTTGATAGAAAACTGCCAGATGGTGCAAGGTAGTATACCTTTAATGCCTGTCATTTTCCTAATATGCTTTAGATATCTCTGTTCTCTGGAATTTTGGTGTACTTGATTTTAAACAACTTCTGAACATTTGTTTTATTTTTGTGAGTTTCAACAATAATTCTGAGGTTGAATGAAAGGGAATTAATTGGTTATAGTTAATTCTATATAAGACAAATGACTTCTGTTGTTTGTGATGAGAGTGTACTATAAGAGAATCCTACTGATTAGGATGCCTACCTTTCCTTTTAGTCCCAAATCAATAAAGTGGGAAACTCTAATTACTTTTTGATCTAAACAATGTCCTGTCCTCCACCTTTTGGGATCCTATTTAAGCAAATAATGAGTGTAAATAAAATGAACCCATCGTTTTAAAATGAAAGATTTAATCTCATTACCAGACTATTTGCATAGTTTCAAAGGATTGTGTAACTCATTACTAGTCCTTATGCTTTGCCTTGCTTTTAATTAAACAAAGCAGAGCTTGTGATTTGAATATGTGTTGTATGTTAGATGATGGGTTGGTATCTTTAAATCTTAGCTCTGTTCTAATTCAGTTGTAATCGTAAGAAAACAATTTATTTTTAAAAATTATAAATACATCTTCAACTATTTAGGAAAACTGTACTCTTTGTCCCTTATTGTTTTCATTATTTCTGCGTATGTCCTTTTCACTAGAGTGAAAATATTGGGAATAGCTTAATTTATATAAAAACCTAAAGTACAATTCTTGTACAGCTTTAAAATTTCTGGCTGAAGTCTTTAAATGCTGTTATTGCTGTACTATCTACCTTACTTAGCAGTAGAGTTCTAATGTCTCATTACAGAAATTTTTGGTAAAATAAGAAGAAAATACATTGAATGTCCTCAAATACATCAGGTTTGATGAGTATTTGTTAAGCATACTAAATGTGAATGAGTAGGAAAAGAATGAAAGGTTCCTGAAATGCTACTCATCTCCAAAAAATGTTCACAAACATAAATTTTAATTCTTACTCTCTATATAGCACATAAAAAGCTCAGAATACAGAGGCTCTCTCTTCTCATGAAGAAATTTCTAAATTACTTAAACAAATCAAGTGCAGTGGATGAGAGCTATTCTGGGGAAGACATGATTCAGAGTATAAATAACGAAAAGGGAGATAAGTGATCAGTTGTGATGTATGGGTCTGAAACATGAAATGTTCCTAATTGGCAGGGTCTTTTCCACATAGGAAGAGGCATGGTTAATAGCTTGACAGAGAGATGTGCTTAAAAAACAAGTTTGAAGTAAGGTTGATTAGTACTTAAGGTCTTGTAAATGTGAGAATTTGTATTCAGACTAGAAAAATGATGAAGAGTTTTTAGAGGGTTGGAGCTGCAATGCCATTTTAGTCAAATTGAAGAGGAGTGAAGGCAGGGAAAAGTGGGTTGATAAAAGAAGGAAATTATCACAGATGATCTGAGAATGGACTAACATTGAAGTCTGTGATAAAGGGGCTATTTTTAGAGATAAAAAGAGGAAGAAACAACAGAAATGTTTGTAGATACAGCAAAAGGCTTTGTAAGGCTAGATATAGCAAAAGACATCAGCAGCTACAGTTTAAGTACTGTGACGTGTGACAAGTTAGGTGCCCAGACCCAAGATGAAATTACAAACTGGGAGCTGAACACCTGTACTCCTAGATCTCCTGGGGAGAGTCCTTTGAGAAGGCAATTTAAATGTTTTTGTGTTCAGGAGGGTTTTTCCTGTAATTTGTCCTTGAGAAATACATAGATATGTTTGAAATCTACTTCTTTTAAGTGCCTAAAAGTGAAGCTTCAGTTGGACTCACTTTCTGGCTTTTCACACCCAGAAGATTCTGTGTACTTTAGTCTTTGAGTCACGGTGGTAGATGAGCGTGTTCTTTCACTTGGAGTCCAGAATCTATTCCAAGTATCAGAAAGATGCAACTGTTCTGTGAAGGAACTGTGTGAGGCATCCACAGAACAAATTTTGTTGCCACTTTTTGTGTAGCAGGCTAATAAGTAGACACTTGTCTGGGGATTAGTTTTGAGATCTGGATTTTTGTCTCTATACACCAGTATCTCAGTTTTGCAGACAATTCCCTAAATATTAGTTTGAAGGCTAGACATGGATGGGATGATAACTTAGCAATTCTTTAAAGCTGGTTCATTTAAGCTGTGCAAGAAGTGCCACATTCTTGGCAACAAGAGGAAAGAACACGCAACTGAGACTCGGCTGTAGCCTACAGAATAATTTTCTTGATTGCGAAAGGCTCAGTCCTGTCAGTGCCTGTCAGAATAGGATATGCTGAAAAGTTAGACACTCAACCATCTACGTGTTTATCATATGTGTGTTTGATGGTTAGACAAAATATAATAGTATATGTCTTTGAAATTTTCAAGCTGAACTGTAAAGTTGCTTATTGAACTTCATGTCCTTGGGAAAGTGTGGCGCTTAAATCTAAAACAACCTTTTTCCAAGCGTTCCCTGAGTATATAAATTCATTCCTACATATAGTCTTGAAAAAACAATAAGAATTGAGATTAGGTAGCTGAGTGAAATTGCAGAGGTATGGATTGATACGCTCAAAAGTGAAGAGTTGGAGAGTAATCAAAAACAAATTTCAGCATTGCATTTCAGCTGCCCAGAAAGGCAGAGGTTCCTATGCATTAATTTATAGGTCTAATCCAGCTGCTCTGACTTGTGAGTAATCCCACTTGTTCAGAAGAAAAAATGGAAATACTCGATTAATCATTAAATAAGTAACGTATTTCAAAAATTCTGAAAAAAGAATGTACATTAAGGATAAATATTTTATCTGCATTGTTTGTAATAATGAATGTATATTAAAAAACAAAACAAACAAACAAAAAAAAAACAGCAAACAAACAGTTCAAGTCTGAAAGTCTACAAATACTCAGTGCACTGTTAATGACTCTAGTCAATATTACAGAAGTTCTCCAAGCAACCAATCTTCCTCCAGTGACCCAGGTCCCAGTGGGAGCAGCCAATGGCGACAGCAAGTGGGATATGATGGGTATTGATTTTATTTCATTTTTCTAATCTCCCATGCGTCTTCTTTCCAAAACAAATTTTATTTGGATGTTGCATACTGTAAATTTCTCTGGGAAATCTATTAGTTAACTTTTAAGACTCTTGAGGTTTACTGTATTTTAATCTGTATGCTGATAAAATTTTACTCATACTACTTAACTCTTTAGGAACAAACTGTTATTTTACAATTTTGGGTAAATAACAAACAGTTCTTAGTTTTGCTTTCCCAGGAATGGGTCAGAAATGAGCTGGTAACTCAGAACTGAAACTATACAGTAATTTCTCCTCCTCCAGTTTCACTGGGGGAATATTTAATGTAAAAATGATCATTATAGTCTTGTAAGGTTTTATTTCCTACTGTTCTTCTTTCAGTGGCATCCATTCCCTATTGTCTTTCCTCAAAAAAGTAGTGGTATTTCTTCTCCCTTTAAGGCTGTTGCAATATGTAAATGTCACGTTTGCATGGACTGGTGCTGAAAGTTTTAGAAATCAGTTATCTGTGAGTAAAAGACCAACATGCTGTTCAGGTTTTAAAAATATTGTGTGAAAAAATCTGTTCATTACTTGAAATGAATCACTTTGTTGTACAAATTTAGCTGACAGTGGTTATAAAATGATGGGATGTGGCAGCATTTAGATAGGACAATGATAAAGATTTTGGAAACTCTGTAAGAAGAAATGTAAATATTGAAAGCATCATCTTGACTATGTGAAACATTCCTTTGGCATAGCTGTTTCTGTGTGCAGATATAGATGCAATATCTTGGAGATTATTCACTGAAATCTCTGATAGATAAATAGGTGCAAACATTCAAAATGTATTTATTTATTATTTATTACTGTATATGCATAAAAATCTCTCTGGTGTCATTTTACCAGCACAGAGATTACTAACTGTGGCTTTATTTTTGTTATGTTGCTTTATGAAATAATCTAATTTCTGCAAGTTTTACAGTAGAATTTGTATTTCAAATTGTAATATTTGTAGAATTTCAAATAGATCTAATTCTGAAATGAGTGCAGACAATCATTCATAGTGTTATGCAAAAATGAAATAGCAAATTTTACAAAATATAAAGTAATTGATCAAGCAAACATGTTCTGAGTGTGAAACCTTGCAAAAATACTCTTGTTTTCTCCAGGGCTTAGTTTATTAAGCAGTTAAGTATACATTACCATAGTTATCCCCTGCAAAACCCTTTGCTCCAAGAATGCGTTTATTTTTAAAGCTCAAAGTCATCATGGTCTGTTCACACTTAAGACTTAAGTGTGCTGTTGAGAAAATTGTATGTAAATATGTCTATTCATTGTTTGGAAATGTCACTATACTTGCTTGGTGGGAGAAATAATGAGTGCTTAAACAAACCACTTTACAAAATGTTTGCTTTGAAGAGTAGAAACTGTTGTTGTTTGTCATGTAAATGGTTTTCTAGAATAAAACCAAACGGCTTAATTTTCTGCTTATGTTAAAAGGTGCCAATCCCCTTTGCTTCATGAACACCAAGGTTCGGGCTCACTGGAGATTGAAGGAGGCAGAGAACGAGATGAAAGTTTGGAAGGATCTAGACATTCTGGTAATAACAAATACCGCATCTCAAAAACAAATGTTCTTTGTTCTTTCTACTGTAGTACTCACTGAAGTGCAGCCACCTTCTGATGTAACAGTTTTATACCCAAAAAGTGGCGATATGACAGTGAAAGCTGAAGCTGTTACAGACAATCTAATAGAATATGGTATGGGATATCTAGATATGCAGATAAACTACTCCTATACTTCAGAAAGCATCATGAATGATGGATAAGTGGTTGAATTTCACTTAAAATCTAGATTTTAATAATTCTGCAAAGTTGCACATCTTTGATTCCAAACAGTGTACAGGTTTGAAACCTGATGCTAAGCCATGTGCTCTTTTCTTTGTGCAGTATACTCATCTTTTTAGCATTCAGAAATTAAAACACAATTATTTATGGCAGAAACCAAGTGGCATGCACCATCGACCAAAATCCTCAGCTCCTACAAAGACCGGGCTTTACAAAAAGATGGCAGCGGCAAGGAGTCACCAAACAAACTTTCACATGTAAGTCTTTACCTCAGTGTCATTCAAAACTCCAAAATAAATAAATAAATAAATAAGATAAGATAAATAGGAATCAATAAAGATGGCTGTTATAAGATGAGACTGTTTACTTGTCATATGCTGTAAAACAGAAAAAATGGTCATCACCTTACAAAGGAACCTTAGCATTCTTCTGTACATCCCCTTTTTATTCAACTCAGTTTGCCATATAACTGCCAGCTATGGGATAGCCAGTGAAATTCACACAGTAAACATACAAGAGCTCAGTGGAACATTTAAGCGTCTATCCTGTTTGTTTTGTTTTGTTTTTTTTTTTTAAATCAGATTTGATGTAGGGAAAAAGAAGTGAGATGAATCTTACCTAATACCCTCAAGCTCTTTCTTTCTTCTTTTTTTTGGCCTTTGATGATTATCATATTCCTCCTGATTTTACTCTTTTTTTCTGAATCTTACTCTACTACACAATACTTAGAAACACATAAGAATTAGGGTCACACTGAGCTTTTATACAAAAATTTCTCATGGCACAAGGAAATGGATAAAATGATCCTGAGCTGTGGTGAACTTTGAACTGTTCAAGATGTCTGTATCTATAGATGTTGGCCAGATACGGAGCTACTTGCAGAGTCAGGGGTGCCTAAGCATGTACATTCAACGGCATACAGGAAATCTTTGGGAGGGTTCATATATTCTCTGTGTCTTCAGAGACTGATTTAATAACTTTGAACTTTTCTTTTTCTGTTCCTTTCCACTTCGGTTCCATTTTACATTTACAATAGAAAGAGAAGTGCCTTTTTGCCGGACACTTCACAAAGTAGCTCCTTGGAAAAACTGCTCATTTGTATATTTGTCAGTTGTTCTATTGTTTTTAAGGTCACAGCCATTTTGTAAGGGTTATTATAAATACAAATATAACCCTTATTTTTTGAAAAAATAATTTTCTCAACTTTTGAGGCACGTTAATTCCCAGATGGAATAGGAATGTTATTTTTGGAGTCTATCTTTCCAAAGTGCTTTTACAGTTACAGAGCAAGAACTATGTTTATATACATCTGCTAGGAGGAAGAACTCATTAAAAAATGAAAGATAAAAAATAGAGTTAGTCTCCCTTCCAACTTATGTTCTACCTAATAGAAGCCCATCTGTCCTTATTCTGGCTACTCAAAGATAATACAAAGATAAGTCAATCCAAGATTCTATAAAATCACTTTGTAGAAAAACAAAACAAAGCATGAATACTTTATTGACACAAATGTGTGGCATAATTCTTACACTTCAGTTGCCATACTTAGTTTGGAGGCCTATTACTTAAGTTACTTTCATCTGGTTCACATACATTGCACTTGGCTGCAGTTCAAGCAGCCATTGGATTTGATTCAGTAAACAGTGTATTTCACCTGCAATGAGAAAAAGCCAAATAATTCATTCTCCAGTGTTCTTCAGACTTGCAGCAGAAATTGTTTAAACAATTATGAATGCTTCTTGCTGTAGCAAATGCTTGTTTCAACTTTCCAGAAATTCAATTTTATGGATGTTAAGCAAGTCCTATAATCAAAAAATTCAAGTGTGATCTTATGATTTGCAATATAAGATGGAAGTAGTGTCTAGTATTAACTTTTATTTGCTGTCTCATATTATCACCAAGGTTGGAAAAGACCTCCTAAATTGTCTAGTGCAACTGTCCACCTACCACCAATATTTCCCCACTAACGCACATCCCTTAGTACCACACCTAAATGTAGGACAATGACTCAGCTACCTCCCTGGGGAGTCCATTCCAGCACCTGACCACACTTTCTGAGAATAAATTTTTCCTAATATCCAACCTGAATCTCCCCCGGCACAACTTGAGGCCATTCCTTCTAGTCCTATCCACATCAGCTTTTAGCCTGTCTAGCCAATTGTGCAATTATTTAATGGAAACAAGTTGTGTCATTCTTTTTTCATACTTTATAGTTATAGCATACTGTAAAAAACAATAATCTTTGAATGGCACAAAATCAGTAATTTGTATGAAAATTAAGAGTTCACCATTTAACTTGAGGTGTTTCTTTTTTGTTTGTTTTCCTCTTGCTGATAAGATTGGAGATAAAAGCTGTTCAAGCCACTCAAGCAGCAATACCCTATCTAGCAATACATCCAGCAACAGTGATGAAAAACACTTTGGTTCTGGAGATCTTATGGATCCTGAGCTGCTTGGATTAACATATATAAAAGGAGCTTCAACTGACAGTGGAATTGATACAGCTCCTTGTATGTCTGCTCCTCTTCTGGCCCCCCTGCATCTTGCTGGCAGCAGGTCCGGAGTGCATTGTCGTACTGAGCAATGGACCGAGTCTTCTGAAACTCCTGGGCTAGATGAGGATCCAGCTAAGATGTATGCTGTTCATAGCTATGCCTCTGCTATTTCTGCCAGTCATACGGCTGAAGGAAGTATGGGAGACCTCAGTGAAATCTCTTCTCATTCCAGGTATGTGTTTTATACGTCTTATAAATCTTATAAATCAGTGGTTTTGGTTTATAGATTGTTGTTCAGAGATTTGTTGTTGTTGTTGTAGTTATTTTCTTTGTTTTTTATGGGAGGTAGTTTTGACTGATAGTATAGTTTTGATAGGAAAGGTAGGTGCATACTTTCATACTAAGCTTTCACCACAACTGTGATAGTGTAGAAGCTCCGCATTTACTCTGCTTTGTACGTGTTGAAATTTAGTTTTACAGATTAGGAAGAAATATGCTCTTTTTCTGGGACTTCATCATAGAGGGCTATAATCAATTTCTGATGGCTAAAATATGTGATTTCAGCACTTGTGTGGCTGCATTCATAATTAA
Source organism: Coturnix japonica (assembly GCF_054131305.1). Classification (NCBI taxonomy): domain Eukaryota; kingdom Metazoa; phylum Chordata; class Aves; order Galliformes; family Phasianidae; genus Coturnix; species Coturnix japonica. The sequence continues at coordinate 38,172,669 of NC_140665.1, forward strand.
GATTTCATGCAGCTATTAAGTATTATGCTGCTCTCTTATTTGGAACAAACATGCCATAGATTACTCTAAAAATGATTAAAAAACATATAGATTTATATAGATTTTAAGTGAGTTTACTCAGGCATTTACAAAGAAGCAATTATCACTGAGGTGACAACTCATGTTAGGACTGACCAATTCCACTTTGAAGTAGCAATGTTCAGCTTCTAATCTGTGTACCAAATCCTTTCACCACAAGACAATCTTCGACTTGCATTATGTGACCTGACCGTATTATTTAAACTTTTCTTCAACATCTTTCAAATTATCCTGGAGTGATGAATGATTTTACAGTTTGTTTCAAAAGCTGACATCATCTTTATAGCACCTGAAGGCTTATATTATTTTTTTAAAATCTCATTATATAGATGTGATGTTGCAATACTGTAATGTTCAAAGCGGAGCAAGAAAGTTAAGATTTTAGTGCTATCTACTGCCACATCCCATGTATATTTTCCAGCTGGTCTGACACTGAGTTTTTAATTGTTCATAATTTGCAATGATGAAGCTCTAGCCTAAATGAGGCATTTACTCAAAATTAGTTTATAAATGTTAAACACTGTGTGTGTTCTACAATGGCTAAACAGCATAAAACTGAAACAAAAGCCCACAGAGTACTGGATAGTCATAGATCTATAAATACAACATTTCCTTATTAAAGTTGAATTTATTGAATAAAAAACATGATGATTCTGTGGCTCTGTGATGATTCTATGAATAAATTAAGTTCAATTGGACATCAATTGGTTTGATTCTCTAACATGATCAGATAAAGAGCCCCCTGAAAAAATTGTCTATGAAATAAGCCTGCTGCGTGAAACACTATTTCAAACTACAGGGTTGACTTGAGCTGTGCACAACACCGTGTCTTGCAGCTATGTTCTTAATGGCTTTCTCTTTCCTATTTTATATTAAGTACACACTCGAATTATCAAATGCCTTTAGGTTACTATAGCTGAAGCAGCTCCGTTGCCTTTAGGTTTTTTTCACTCACATAGACCATCAGTACCATTTGGGTGCTGAGAATATATGGTACTTATTCCAACCATTGCTTTGAACTCATTTAAAAGGAAGTTTCTGAAAGTATTTTGTTTCTTAGAAAAAATATCCTGTTATTTAAAATATACAGAATGAAGTTGGATGATCAGTTTTTCTGGAGTTTAGTTACATAGAGAAATCTAAAGTACTCTGAATAGAGTCCTTACTGTCAGTCCAATATATTTTTTACATTATGCTTCAGTGCTTGCTTCACCTTTAGACTTCAGTTTTCCATTACCAAATTATTCTGATTATGCCTTTACATATATGTCTTGATATAATTTCTGTACATCTTTGCAAGGATAACAAGCATGAAAGCAACCATACTTCTTTTAACATCACCTCCATTAATGTCTTCCTCAAAAAACTCCTTGTTTCTGCATTTGTGGGGACTAAGAGAGATGATTGAAGCTTCTTCCATATCAAGCAGTTTAATCAGATCTAATGACATCTAATGCACAGTGCATGTGCTTTTCTTGTATTTGATCCTTTGTGAGTGAATCCTGTGCTATGTTAATAGATTGGACCGTCTTTGGTATTTGCAAATCAGCAATGAAAATTAGGAGCTGTTGCTTTAGTTTCCAGTCTAATTTTAGTTCAGACCCTTGGTTTATGAATGTGTTGGTTACTTCGCCTGCAAGATGAAAAGAACAACTTCATTCTTCAAGGAAGTGTTTGAGTTAGTTCATTTTGAATCATTTTGAGAGTCGTCAGAGGCTGTTATTTGTAATAAAAAAGACTATTAAAATCATCCAGAGAATGGTACTGAATGAAAGACCGAATTTAAACTGGCATTAACTTGAAAAATCAAATTGAAGAGGAAAAGACACAGAATTCTTACACTTAGGGTGATATTTGGGGTAATTCCCCATATAGTACCTTTGCATAAATTGAATTATACTATGAATAATGTGTGTTTGTGTGTACATATTTACTGAAAAAAGCACATACAAATCCCTGTTTTTTTATTAAGCTTGTGTCTTTAATTTTGGCTCACATCATGGTTTGTGTTGGCATTTCAGCAAGTTAGTTTGGATATTACTTGTTTTAAAAGACCATTATTATTTAACTATCATCAAAGACCTTTAATATATATACATATTTATAAACAATACGCAGAAAATTACTGTACTGATGTTGCTCCCTTGATTTTCACTTGAGAAGAAGATAACACTGAGAATTATATCTGAATATATGGGGAAGAATTTTTCATTTGCTGTTTTTTTGTAACAGATTTTGTTTTTGCTTTTGTGTGTTTCCTTTGCTTTTCCAGTGGGTCACATCATTCTGGAAGCCCATCAACACATTGCTCTAAAAAGAGTGGCTCCCTAGATACCTCCAAAGTCTATATAGTGTCGCAGAGTAGTAGTCAACAGATTTCTGGGTCAGTTTCGAAACCATACCACAGACAAGGAGCAGTGAGTAAATACGTCATTGGGTGGAAGAAATCAGAAGGAAGTCCTACACCTGAAGAATCTGAAATTTCTGAATGCCACGAGTAAGAATTCTTTCAACTATGTTTGGGGCAGAAGGGCAAAGGAAATATATCTTAAAATAGGATAGGAAGATGAAAAATTATGGATTCTATTTCACATTCAAATGTTTGGTTTATTCCTGCGCCTTGATGTATGTCCTTTTCGAATCTCTGGGAAACAGATGGAAAGCCACAGTTTTATGTCTAAAGGCCTTTTCAAGAAATCTTTGGGAATGTTACAGTTGTTTGAAAATAGCTTACTTCTTAATATTTCCATATTAAACCTGCCTACCTTGTTGCATACTCTGTCAACAAATTAATTAAAGATTGAGAGAGATGATTATAAACTGAGCACAAGTCTATGTGGATAATTAGGAAAATCAATGCCATTTTGAGGTATTTGAGTGGTTTCCATGTATTTTTTTTTCCTATTTGTTTTAAGAAATAGGTAGAAACTGGTGGATAGGATCCCATAAGACAAAGGTCAAGTTTGTGATCTCTGATGCTCAAGAGATTATGCACAATTTCTAGGCTTCATTAGAAGAGCATTGTTATTATGTTTTTAAACAAGTAATATTTAGACAAAGATACTCTTATCAGTTACAGCTTAATGTAGGAATAGCTCTTTCAGAGTGTGTTACTTGTAGGTGAAAGGAAAACACTTGCGTTCAGAAGAAAAGATGTAGTACTTCAAATAGAGATGAAGCTTTCCAAGTACTGCAGCAATAATAACTAATATTTGAATCTGCTATTTTGAAACAAATGTTTAAATTTCTGTTACCTTCAGAATCATTTTGTCTGATAACCTCTTTGATTTCTTTCTGTGCATAATCTGTTTAGTTCTATGTCTCAATAAATCGTATTCAGTCCTTCATATCTTGATAAATTTACAAGATGACATGCAGCCCCTGATTTTCAAATGCCTAGTACAGGATTACTCTTTGTTTAATAGGAATGGGATATTTGCACCTCGTACTTTATAATACATGTGTGCATATTTATGAGATAAGAGCTTGATGTTATCTCTAACATTTCTAATTTTCAAAATCTAAAAATACTACTGCTTTACTACCTTCCTTGTTATTTACATTACTTTGTAGTATTGTACATGTTATTTGTTTATTTGCTTACTTATTTTAGGCTTTCAAATATTAAATTGTTCAGTCATAGTAGTACTTGCATTTGAAAAATAGTAGCTTCATTTATTCCTAGTTTTTGTATTTTGAAGTTCATGAACCCATGAAATATATATATATATTTTAATTTTAAATAGAACCCTTAAAACCAAATTGCATAATGAGGCATAGCATTTAGACTGAAGCCACAGCTATTCTGAAAAGCATCTTCAAGAGTTAGTTCAGTTTATGAAATGTTAATTGAATATGGCAGCACTTCTTATACCAGAAAACATTTTCAGGTTTTTCCCTGGTTTAGAGCACTTCTTCACCTCTTTCTTTCTAGGAAAGCTTTCTATACATCACAGAGAGGAAATATCCCTCTGAGGATAATTATGTTGAAATAAAATAACATCTCTAATTAGCAGTGATGTTGGAAATCAGGTCAATTGCTGAATGTTGTGCCAATATAGGATATAATTCACTGAGAATTACACTTTACCATAGCAAAGCTTGTTTTCTCTCCGCTGAGGACAGAGTCACTGATTATGCTGCACTTGACAGTAAGTAATGGATTCAAATGCATGTTCTATGTGACTGCAAATCTCTGGTTCCTTAGATTACATTTCAAGAGTAAATCTGCTAAAATTCTCTCCTTTCTCACTGGAAGGAGGGTGAAAAATAATAATTCAGCTTGACAGTCCTTTGTTGACTGTAAATACATTTTTATATACTGATAATTAAAGAAGACAGCTGTTTTATTTGTCTAAACAGCTGTATGAAATTGCTGATAATGAAACACACTTGGCACATGGCACAATTGATTATAAATATACTTCAAATGTTGCTGTTGATGACCATGGTAATTTTTTCAGTTTGGATAAAATACCACAATAGAAAAATCTTGATTGTCATATTTGCTAAGTAATTAAAAAAATACTTTGATTTGTGAGGAACTATTGAAAATGTTGATAACGAGTAAAACCCCAACAATAGAAAAATGCTGTGTGCGAAAAGGAGAGATGCAAGTTGGGAGAAACGAGCATTATACTCTTTTTTTTTTTTTTTTTTCTTTTCCTTTTTCTATTTTTTTCCCCCTTTCAGATCTTTTGGTGACTTAAGAATTTCATCTTGGACCCATAAAAACCACAAACAGTTTCATGTGAAATGTCTGGAACGTGTTCTAAATCAAAGCATGCTGTAGCAGGAGATAATTCTAACATGTTTTATTTTGTGCCTGAAAATAAATCCAAGAGCACTATGGCTTATTTTGCAATTTTTTCAACAGAGTATACGATGATATCGATGCTGTGTCTGCATCAAGTCCACTTCAAACTTCCGTGAGGAATGCCATTGTTGAAAGCCAGCAAGTCTTGTCCAAAGAAGATTTTCTGAAGTTGATGCTTCCAGAAAACATCTCTGTGGAGGAGGGGAGAAGAAAGGTTAGCTACTTTCTTTGTGTGTAGTTCAGACACAGTTATGTTAGAAATGATCTTCTGGGATTCAAAAAATTTATATAGGAAAGGCAACATCATTTTGCGTAAACTAACTATATTCCTTGGGAATGCTTTAAATACTGACCATAAATCTCAAAACATTGTCTCCCACATCATGAAAATTATACCTACTTCATGATAATGGATGAAATACAGCATTTGTCTAAGTGTGACTGTAAAGATTAAGCAAGTTAATTATAATTTCAAAGGTTAAGAGTAGCATTTTCATGGTTGGGTGGTTACATTTATTCACTTCAAATTATATTTAGGCAGAGGAATAAAAAGTAAGCCTTCTTTTTCCTGTCCTGTTCTACCTGGTACAGACAATTCTGTCTGAATCACAATTTTGCATAGGCTGGAAGTACTCAAAAGGCATAGTTGTGGGTGCTAGAGGAGTGCATAACTCTATACAGTATGAAGACAATCAGGAATATTAAAAAGTTCACAATAAGAGTATAAGGAATTTAATATTTACTACGTTTCGCGTATACATGATTCTCGTTTTTGGGCTTAATTTGCAATAAAGCACAAAGAAATTGAATTACTTGAGTAACTGTCACACTTAGATATAAATTCAATGCCCTCTTAACCCCCAGTGTTCATACAGCGTGCTAAATAGCATAATCATCATGTCTGAACAAAAGAAACACATGGGAATCCTCTAAGTGCAGAGTTTAAAATTCAGATTATATGTATTTTTAAAGTGCAATATGTTAAGTATGTTAAGTACATTAAGTATGTGTTTGAATTCTCATGAATTATGTCCTGGAGGTCTTCATGAATTACGATTAGTGCAAAAATTGGCTTTCTGTGATGATTTCAAGAGCTGCTAATGTTTCTGGCTGCCTACATAAGAAGTGAGGTGGAATGACTGTTCTGAGATGTATTGCTACTGTCCCCTTCTCCTCCCAAGGCAACTAAGTAAGAGAGACCATGGGCCCTGGTTTGCAAGGGGCCTCCATCCACAGGAATTAGCAGTATCCAGTCATTGATAATGTCCTCATAGATAATAATTATCTTGCCATAGCTTGGTCAGTTGTCTTTGATAGCAAAGCAGAATGTAATTTTTGTGAGTATGTAAATCAGAATTGAATCATGTCTTTGGTTTTGTTTTATTACACCTTCTTCAAAGATCAGGGAATAGTGAACTCTCTAGAATGTGTAGTGTTTAATTTTTGTCACACTCTGAAACTCTGTAAAGCTTTAACAATGAAAGTTTAACGTATCTGAAGAGCTACTGGCCAATGTTTTTAGATAAAAATGCAATGTGATGTTGGGAGACTTCAGAAACACACAAGAGTTGTAGCAGAATGCTTGCTGAGTGTCTCAAGTATGTCAAAGAGGACTGGAGATGCTTTTAATTTACAGAGAGAAGTTTTTCAGTCTTTTGCTCAGTGTGGTCCCTATTAGGACTCAGCAACTTTTACTATTCTTTAACCACTGTTTAACCATGTGTCCATATACTTAAGGATGTTGCATATGTCTTTCATCCAGTCATTTGGGACTGCTGCTCATCACTGTTGATACCACTATCTGGTATCACTGATCACCGCTCCTTTTCCTCCCCCCCTGCTGGTATTACAATGCTTTCCTAGATTAGAATCCGAGTATCTGCCTTAAAATTTTTGGGACACAGTTAAACATTCTAACAATTAAGCATTTTCTGTATTGTCCTCAATATAGATGCTTTCCTGAACTAAAGATATGAATTACGTTAATCTGTTCTGCAAAGACTGTTCTTTGTGGCATGTTTGAGCGTTTCTCTCTATTCTTTTTAGAAGCGTTCATCAGTGAGTGAATTTTGTTCACAAATATAACAATGTAGATATTTTAAACTCTGTTCTAGATTCACTGTTTTGTAGTTACTGGTCCTAGGCATATTTTCTTCATAGAGAGTATGTTCCTTCTACTTAGTTACATGGAAAAAAGGGCTAGATGTTAAACTGTCATAAGCAAGACAAATCAGTTAAAATAATTAGGACAATAACTGACCTTTGTAGCTCTGAGAAATAACAGGATTTGCAGTGCTGAAGAATGACTTATGAAGTGAAAAGGCCCAGTTTTACATGGCAATAACATCTTGTTTTACTGTAGATGTTTGGGTTGTGGTTAAATAACTTTTTGAAATACATAACAGTTTCCACTAAATTCTACTATCCTACTTACTGAGCCTATTTCATGGTATTTGGAGAAATGCAGTCCCTAAAATCACTCTTGCTGTTCAATGAATTATATTGCACCATATATCAGTTCAGAATGTTTAATATTAGAGCAGAGCCATTTCAAATTAAAATCAAAGAGTTATATGTACAGTCTTCAATAAATGTTACCAAGAGCTGGTAGCCTTAGATACATATATTGCTGGAAAAAAAGATTGCTGTCATAATGCTATGGAGATTTCACATTTCACATTTTGAATTAATAAAGCTGCACAAAATCTGATTAATTCATGGAAATTTGTTCCAAAATATCAAGAGGAGGAAGTATGAAAATCCAATTCAACTTTATGAGCCCTCAGTAGAGCTGATGTGATGGAACAAATCTCTGATCTGTATTAGCTCACCAATTTCAGAATGCCTGCCCAGAAAAATACTCTCAGCCTGATGATGGGATCTGCTGGTGGAAATTGTTTTAACCAATAGTGTGTAATCTTTTATCTCCATATTTTGATGTTTAGTTTTCATTTTATGGAAACCTTTCTCCACGGAGGACACTTTATCGTACGCTGTCAGATGAAAGTATATGTAGCAATCGAAGAGGATCTTCATATGCCAGCTCTCGAAGTTCAATGCTCGACCAGGCTCTCCCAAATGATATCTTATTCAGCACTACTCCACCATATCACAGCACATTGCCTCCCAGAATGAGCCTGACACCTGGAATGGGAAATCTGAGAAGTAAGTGATTGTTAATGTTGTTGCTAAGTTTAGAATATATATTAGAATTTGCTTATTATGAAATGTCACATCAGTCTTGTGGGTATCCTAGTGAAAACGTATTTGGTTGTCAGTACATGCTTATTCTTAACTTGGGGATCAGTTCAGGTTTATTATGTTCAGAGATGGTGTTCACTTCCTATGAAATTTTCAGATGATCAGTGATAGTTAACAATCAATTGTCTGAAGATATTTCTGGTTATAATTTTATTTTCCAGTAGTGGCCCAATTGAGCCAAGCTGGCCTGTTTTGTTTCAGTGTATGTGTACATTCAAATTAATGCTACATTATTGGTGTAAAACATGAATGCTTATATACCGCAGCCCAAACCTGTGTACACAGATGCATATATGTAGGCCACATATTTGTATATTTATATTTATATATTTATAAATATATTTATATTTATATATCTATATAGCAAGGGTAATTTTATTATTGTTCAATGCTACTCAGTTATTTTACTCTGGCTACAGGGGACATGAAATCTAGAAATAAAGAAATACTTTTACTTAGCTACATTAATACAGTATTGCAATTGACTACAGCTTAGAAACATAGTAGAACAACTGTGAACTCTGAAGTTGATAGTTGAGGAGCTGTGGGTGGATTTCCTGACTGCTTGTAGACCCGTATCCAGAGAGAAAATGGACAAATGACTGAAGTAATAATGATGGGCCTCTGTCATTTATCATGTCCTTAAGGCACTGGCAGTTACTTACTTTCAGAATGAAGTTATATGAAAAAATACTTTCCTATAACACTGAGGTGCATAACACTGAGCTTCATGTTAAACTGTTATTATAAACTTCTAAACTCCTGTTTCAGCTGGAAATGGAAGCTTAATGTACTTTTTGCCAAACTTCAAACTATTCCTCTTCCATCAGCATGAAACTCTTTAGCATAAATTGAGAATAGGAAGATTCTTTACTTTTACTGAAGCTCCATTTTCTTTCCTTTCAGACTAATTCATGAAATTTTGTAGCGTGTTAAGGACTTTAACATGGCTTCCTGATTGCATTTGTTTTTTCTTACACGTGCTGGACCTGCGCTTGTAGAGCTATTTGTTACGAAGGTTCATTTGCAGAGTGATCAAACCACCATCATACTGGAGGCTCCAGCATTCTGGAGGCTGACACATGGCACCTAATGGTGCGTGTTCAGGCTTTATGCTCTTCCAGCAGTGGAATTTTATTGTTTTGTGTATTGGTGCTGTCTTACATTATTTTCCCCTCTTGGTGCTTCTTAGATACAGACACATACGTAGTGGTGAAAAAACATGAAGTTAATATCTTGTCAGTCAGTGTGAAGCCAATTGTTAATAGCCAAGATAGTGTTATTTTCATACACAGCTCCTATTTTCTGCTTCTGGTTTTGTATTATAAAAGTACCTTTCAATGCCAGCAATAAAAGATCTGTTATGATAACTGTCTTAAGGAAGCTATAATTGTTTATCTGTAATTGCCACCTGAAAACAAACACATAATGACTTGCCCACCATTATTTTCAAAATACTGCTAATCAATATCTGGTTATAAGAAACTAATTTTGACTCTTTTTAGGGAGGATTTTATAATTAGCATATATCAGGTCTTTCTATTGCATTTATAATAATAGTTCGAGGCTGTAGTTTCAGATACCTGGACTACTAGCTCTGATAGTACTGCCTTTCATAAAATGCATCCATTTGTGATCTTTAAACATTTAAATTTTACTGATATTTAATGTTAGCAGAAATCAGTAAAAATAGTGTAGTCTTGACCAGAATTCATTTTTAGATACACTCTTGCATGTTATTACCCAGCACGCGTTCCATGAAATATTGTGGCAGCACCAAGTCTCGTGAGACCCCTCTAGCAAGGAATTGACTGTGATTAATAGGGAAGCAAAGCAGCAGCAAAAACAGAGCATAATGGGCAACCTGAAGGGTTTCAGATTACTAGAAAATCAGAATTATCAGACAAAAAGACTGTGCAAATATGGAAACAGGAACTTAAACTGTGTGATGTTCACTGTAGGAAGGAGGTGAGAAAATGAAGCTGTAGGATTTTTTTATCATTTTATCACTGGAGGAAGTGAACTGAAAAAAATATTGCTTTCAGTAGAGCTTGAAATGAGTACTATGGATTGCACACAGTACACAACTGCAGAAAGATTTGTTTTATCTTAGTTTTTAGCTTAAACCAGAAAGCAGAACTTTTGTAGCTGAGAGCTCTGAAATTTTACCTTGGGGACACTGAAGATTCTCTGAGACAGTGCTTTTCGTGTTGAGTGATTCTCGCATACCATGCACAGTTGCAGGTACAAATGTATCCCTGTCTTGCCAATTCATGGCAGCTGAACTAGCAGTGAAGAAATGAAATCAGTGAAAACTACAGATACAGAACTAGCGTACAAACATAACTAAGAATAATCCAGGAAGACATATAGAGGCAGTCAGAGACCGTGGTCCACTCCTATAATGAAAAAAAAGGGAAAGAAAACTGCTGTGCTTTGGGAGAAGGAGCAAGGTGCAGGATACCTTCACTTATGAGGGTCTTCAGGAAGGGAACATTCTGGAACAAGACACTGGCAAATTCTGAATGTTTTCTTTTATGCTGTAGGAAACGACTGTGAGAAGTTCAGCATGAAAGTGGTTATTGGGGCACGTGCCCACTGTTCTCACAGTAGCATAAACATAGTTCCATGAGAAAGTCTATTAGCAGGCTGGTATGTTTGAAGGGAGGATTTGATCGTCCCTAGGCAATGTAGTGGGGGGAGAGGCTTGGCAGGTAATTGCTGGTTGCAGGAACAAAGAACTGGAAGCAGACACTGGGATTTATGTCTGCATATGTCTTGCTATGTTCCTTTACTTGCAGCAGCTTTTGAGTATAATCTTCTTATTAAATGATGCGTAATTTTATGAACACAGTAAGTATATAGCAGATATTCTTCCATTGCCTACAATTTCTACATAAAAATAGCAGCTCCACTTGAAGCAAGATACTTATCTTGTAAGTAGAAAAGGTTAAGTCAAGTGAATCTTTTTTCTTTCTCTTTCTAGTTACTCTTTGAATACAGGAGGGTGTAGGACTGACAACAGTCAATTTTAGGAGATCTCTATTGGAAACTGAGTTTAACAAATAATTCTGGTGAAAATAAGAACTCTTGAAAATGCTTTTACTGTAACGTAACAATAATTAAAAAAATAAAGAAAATTTGTAAGTACAGAAAGTAAATGGCATAAATGAAAGGACCAGAAACCAGGAGATCAATGATTTTGTGCCAAATTGGAGTACAGCAAGTAAAGTAATCTTTGAAACTGAAAGATAACACATGCATTATTTCCACAAGGAAATAAAGCTATAAGTCTGTATTGGTTCAAAACAAAACTTGTGGGCAATGAAAAGAATGACTTTTGGGATTATACATATCTTCTGGGACATGCAGAGGTGCACATGTTCCAGTGCAACTTGTCACCTTTGCACAAGTCAAAAAGGAAAACAGCAAGCAGTCTGCATGCTGCTGATTCTGCATTCATACAATGAAAATGTGTAGGCAAGGGGAAGGTTAGAGAAACAAGGTAGCAATGCAAATACACTGCTATAGAAATAACTCTTCCTAGCTAGTGTTCTTGAGTAGTATTCTCTGAAATTCCGGTGTACAAAAAGGCCTATGTCTTTAGAGCTCCTTTTTTAATTCCACACACCCCCTTGCATAATTTGTGTGTTGAAAACTGATTATTCTGCAGTGGCACACTGATGCCTGTTCAGTTATCCTACTTATAATAACAGCCATCAACATGAGCGCTTGAGTTTTCAGAGCTATCAGTGTTCATATCTCCTACTCCAGGAGGCTTTCAGCAGTTAAGCTACTCTGTCAGGGACCAAATAGAATCCACCCTAAGGTGAACTGAGGTTCTCACAAAGACAACGTGTAATGAAGGTTGACTGCTGGTGAATATATCACTCCTAGACTTTAATTTGGATAGCCAGCAGAATGTACTGAGAACAGGCATCTTTCTGACAGGTTTCACAACCGGCCTCTGTAGGCTGATTGTATAAAAGCAATGGCTACCCCCTAGGGCCTGCCTGCTGGTCTAGAACCAAAATCTGGCTTGCCAGCCTTCAAATAAGGCTTTCTGTCTATTTTCCTCAACGGTGATATATAAAACACTTCTACTAGCATGAGTGTGGGTCTTACAATTCCCAAATCATATACAACAGTTTAGAGAGTACTGTTGAGCTAACAAAAAACATTTTTACCCCAAGATAACCTTAGATAAGATTTTGCGTGTGTTTATAAGAAATTGAAAATATAATATTAGTACAGATGTAGGAGTGGTTACATTTCATATAGCATCCACTTTGGCATACCAAAAATGGTTATTAAGGAATATATTTCTACAGAGAATTGTCTAATCTTTTCCATTTGTAGTGGAACACTACTTTCATGTAAGTTGTAGAACAAGATAAATTCCACACTAAATAGGATTTCTACCTCAGAGGCATTGATTTTGATTTTCAGGGCTTCCAATTCTTGATAGAGAATTGCCAAAACTCCTTTACTCACATGTTCCAGATTTAAAAACAAATAACAAAAGCCCCAATTTTTTTTACAAAGAGCTAATTTTACATGCCATAATCATTGCTCTGTGCAGTAGAATGTTCTGTAACATGCTACTGCTTTGAGATTTTTAGGCCAGAAATCTTTAATTCAAATAGACTTCAGTATTCTCTGTTATAGTTCTGGACAATGACAACATGCCACTTTCTTACACAAGAATAGATTTACGTGCGTGTGTGTGCATTTTTTCCTTCAGTGATTTTTATGTTTGGTGCTGTGCTGGAAAAAAACATCAATTAAAAGATTGTAGTCAGAAGCACTAGAATAGTTAGATGGAAAAGTCCTCTACTTCTGAAATATTTAATGAAAAAATAGGTATTTTGACACATCATAAAAGCAAAAATCATTTTTCTTTTGACTGTACTATTTAATAAAGGTGACTGCATCAATAGCTGTAGATGAAATTCAGTTTAAAATAGTCTATTTGTGTTTTATGCAGTCTTAAAAGAATCTTTTCTTTTTGTCTATTCCACAGTATTCATTCACAGTGAAGATTGCTATAGGAAGATAAGGGAAATGTTAAACTATTTAAGATAGTTATGAAAATTAACATCTCTTCTACTATGATATGTGTTTGCAGTATCTTTCTAAAAGACTGCATAACTGTATAAACTAACATTATAGATCAACTGAAATGCATACACTAATCTTCAGTATATGGCATTTTACACCTTAATCTGGAGCTCAGGGATCAACATGCAAATTTTGCATTCTCAGATACACAGATTTTAAGTTAATAGGGTAATATTTTCAGTGTGAAAGTGAGTCTTGGATACAGGCTAGAACTTACAAATGTAATAGAAGTACATGATTGTTCTGAAATTGCTTTGAGAAATGAAATGTTTAAGTTTCAGAATGAAACACTGTGTGTAAATATTTCATATGTTGATTCACAGCCTTCTTTAAAACACGCCTTTGTTCACCTAGCAACTTTTCTGCTCAGTGCCCAGGTTTAATATTGTATGCTTTAAGAATCAATGCAGCCTACTCACAGAATTCACAGGAAAGTGCAAAGAGCACATAACGTGTGGAGGGGCACAAAAACCTCTAGAAACCATTCCCAGCTCATTCTTCTTGAGTTAACTGTTGTGTGTCTACCCTTACTGAGTATGAAAAAAGAAACAGAAAAAAGAAAACTGAAGAAAGCAGTCATTAATTATATATATATATTTACAGTTCATTATAACAGGTTCAAAATTAATTGTACTTCATTGTTATGGGAAGACTAATTATTGTGTTTATTGTTTAGATGAATTCTGGTTCTCAGATGGGTCCTTATCTGATAAAGCCAAATTCAATGATCCTGGCCTGATGCCCCTGCCAGACACTGCCACAGGGCTAGACTGGTCCCACCTGGTAGATGCTGCACGAGCGTTTGAAGGTAACAGGAAAAGTTAAATAAAGATCACTGTTCACTACACAAAAATTTTTGGGGGAAAAAGAATATATATTTATATATATATACACATATGAACACATTTTGAATTAACAAAAATCCAGTGTTTGCCTCTGAAGCTCTTTTAGTTGTATTCCTTCTCAGTTCTAATGATTGTCACTGAAAAGTAGGAATGTTCTCTAAAATACTCTCAGTGTCTGTCTTAAATACCATTCATCTCTTACAGACCATTGTGTTCTCTGTAATCTATTAGAAAAATCAGGTGATTCAAAGATTCAAAGCTCCTAAGTTAGATGCTTTAAAATGAGACTGGGATTTCTCTGGATTTCTTGTGTTGTCTTCAAGAACTTTGTGTACACAGTCCAAGTGATGTTGCGTCCCTCTTGGCATTGAAAGCAGCAAAAATATATGCTAAAAATGTAGCAGAATTTGAGGTGCAGGATATAAACTAGGTTTGCATTATTAAATGATAAGACTGGATTAACAAAGAAAAACCTCATTCACCTCTCTGGTAGCTAAGCATACTCATAATGTATAAACACAGAAAGGTGGATGTATGTTTGAGTCTAACCATCTATCCATTTGTACATTTGTGTTTCCTGGTTTCCTATAAGTGTTATGGTTGGGACACAAGACTATCCTAGAACATGCAACGTTTTTTTATCCGGTATTATTCTTGCTAGCGAATGTATGAGTCAGAAATATTAGAGTAAGGATGATGTATAGGTCCCGTATTTGAGTTGAATGGGTTAAGTTAGTAATGAGCTGTTGTTGTGTTTAGTTGGCTTTTGGTTTTTGTTGTTTGTTTTTTTTTTTCAACTAAAAGCAACCATGGTAATAAGATCTCAGGTACAGATTCCTTCCCTGAGTATGAAGTGATTAAATTTTGAAAGCTCTTCAGAAGCACTTACTTTACTAATTTAATTGGAATAATTAAAATTTCAGAAAACAAAACGAACTGTAGTAAAAAAAAAAAAAAGTGGAGATAAACAATGATGATTAGCATCCAAAAGAACTCTATTGTTTATCTACACTCATTACTCTTCACAACTTCTTACACATCTGTTGTAGCTCTCTGAAAGTATTGTAACGATGGGAATATGACAACTGGCCCCATACATTTGGATGTTTGCACAGGAAACATCCTACAATTTGTTATTAGTAAATAACTGAAACAGCAGTAAATTATGTATTTGATAACTTGGTGCTTGAAGAATATTTTGAAATGCTAATACAAATACAGAATTTGAGTTCAGCTATCTAAAAGGTTATGCTCCTATACTGGTTGATTTCTTTGAAAACCAGAATCAATTTTCATTACCTTTACTGTTTAATATTTCCATTTAAGAGATAAATGTAGAACAAACACAACTGTATACTGTGCCTGTTCTACAGGGGGCAAATATTGCTGGATTTTAATTGCAAATATCTTAGTACCTGAGTAGATTAAGGTGAAGAATTGCAAGATGGAAACTTATTAAATCTGATTTTTTAGAAAAACTTAAGGCAGAAAATAATATATATACATGTGTGCATGTGTGAAGGAAGGTAATTCTTCACATTTAGAACTCTGCAGTAGATACATTCACACATCTGTGCAAGATGATTTGTAGTATATTTTTACTTCACTTGTAATACTGCAACTTAAATATTTTGACGAGGAGAATTTTTGAGCTCTTGTTCATCTTCCTCTATTCTATGTCCTGCAATTGGAAAAACATTTTTAAAAAGAATAACTGATAGGAATATCATTAAAAAAAATCATTGGGAAGGAAGGATTTGGATATGAATTAACAGATGTTTGTTCTCCATGTGTTTTAATGTTGATAATTGAGGAGTTGCTTCATCTTAGCATTTAAAAATAACCTGGAACTACTGTTCTGCATTCCATCAATGTGAAAAAGAGAGAGTGGGTAATTCTAAAAATCATAAACTCATGAATAAAAAACTCTTTTCATCTTTTCATTAAATAGGATGGAAATAAGGTCACATTTTAAATAGGGCAGATCAAAAAAAGATCAATGGAAAAGGATCAAAGATGGGAAATTGAAGTTAGAGTTGATTTCTAGTTTGGCTTTATCAAGCTGATATTTAAAAGTTATGTTCATTTCTAGACAAAAGTCTTCATTCAAGTTTGGTTTTTTCTTTGTACAGCGTCTTTTCTTAGTATTCTTTGATTAGAATTACCAAACTGATAGCAAGGTTGTGGTATTTCCCCTGTGATTTTTCTAGACTGTATTCTAAGAACTTACATTCTTCTCTGTTCAAAATGCATACAACCTGTGGACCCCACTATCCTTTATCTGTCTGTATGTAAACTCCGTTGTATTCTGATTAATGATATACATATTGTGTAGCCTTTTGAGGTACTTATACTGTTCGGATTATTTGGATAAATAATTATGTCCAGTAGCAACATTGTTCCTATCGTTGTCTCAAAGTTTTTTCCACCTAACTGAACAGTTGAGGAGTTTGATGTTAGCTTTTACCCTGCTGATGCCTTGATCTCATGCAGAACAGCAGTTTCTGAACTATAGTCTAACAAAAATTGGATTAAATGGTTGAAAGAAGAGTAGGAGGAAGTCATAACTTGTTAACTTAAAATTATCATGATAGGCCTTTTTTATATATAGTTTGTGAGAATTTCATTTCTGATGCTTTTGCTTGGCAAGAACTTTTGTGAGAAGCTGAATATTTCACATTTTGCTGGAAAATCCAGTTTTACATGGACAGATTTACATAGTGCAGTGAAGAGCTGTGCAGGGTTTACCTCCACAAACTCCAGAATCTACATCTGTAAGAAGCTTTATTGGAGCTGTTTGTGTTGAGGATTAATATCTAGAAATTGGAGTTCAGTGCAACATTGCTTAAGTATTTGCACTACCTTCCCCTGCAGGTCATAGATTTGACTCAGATATTTCTCCGGAGATTATTTTTAGCATTCATGCAGTCAGTTGCAAGGGGTATAACTCAATTCCTTTCATGTATAGATTCACTACTTCCAGTTCCCATTTGTTATTTTGTTAGAAGCTATAGTGAGACAGGAAGACAGCTGGCATGTTGGAAGTTCATTGTGGCTGCATCTTTGTATCTGTACTTTTGTATCTGCACCTGGAACAAACCGTAAGAAAAATAGATAGGACTTCATGTGACAGTGAAACAAAAGAGAGGAAAAGAAGCAGAGAAGTAAAACAACTTTTTGAGGAGATTTAGAGTATAAAGTTGAAAGATGAACAAGAAGGAGAACAAAGACATCTAAAAAGAAAAGAAAAATGAGAGAATGTGGGTTTGGTTTTGTTTTGTTTTTCAAATTCTCTTTCTGTATTATCCTTTTGATAGATTACAAAGTAAGGGAAAAAGGGCAGTTTTTCAATACATGTTATGTGGTTGATATTTCATTTGGTATTTTTTAGAGAACTTGTGGAATAAAAGGTAAAGTCATTCAAGGTGTCTAGATCTCCTACTGCCATTATAGAAAAGGGTTGGCCCAAACATAAACATTATTTCTATGAATAGATCTTTGTTCTATTTTTGTTTGTTTAAACTTATTGTGTTCTGCTTTAGAAAGGTTAGTGTTTTATAAATAATATTTTGGGAACTAACAACCTAAAAGTCACATTCCTGTGGTGTCTTTAATTTAGTTCATTTAAATAGGTGGTTTAAGCTTCTGATTATTTTCCAGGTTATTTTTGTGATCATCTACTAGCCATGCCAATCAGAATGTAGTGTTTCTTAATGCCAACTTATCTTTGCAGAAACATCTGTGCTACTATAATTAATATAATTTTAATATTTCCATTTAAAATCTTTTTGGCTCAGTACAAATAATGCTACACACAACATAATGAGAAAGAAGTGAAGCATTCAACAAGAGAAAATTATTCAAATCAAATTAGTAAGTTAAACTGTTAGATTGATAAAAATATTCAGCTGTGATTTGGTCATTTCTAATGCATGCATGTGTGGCTGTTTTGTTTCCATGCAAATCTCAGTGTATGTTTGAAGGCAGCTTTTGCCTTGTAATGAAAAGGCTGTTTCATACTCCCTGCTTATTTTAGCCTTTTCTGCTCTCCAATAAGCAAAAGTTGTTTTGAGATTGTTAAACTTTTGTACAAATGTTGATACACTGTAGAATCATAGAGTGGTTTGAACTGGAAAGTTTCTTGAAGATGATATAGATCCAACTTTATACCAGCTCAGGCTGCCCAGAGCCCCATCCAACCTGGCCTTGAGTGTCTCCAGAGATGGGGCACCCACATCTTCTTTCTGCACCTATGCCAGTGCCTCATCACCCTCACAGTGAAAAGTTTCTTCCTAATGTCTGGCCTAAATCTTTCCTCTTTTAGTTTAAAGCCATTTCCCCTTACGCTATTACCATACTACCTGATAAACAGTCTTACCCATGTTTCCTGTGGGCCCTGGATAGGTTCTGGAAGACTACTGTGAAGTCTCCTTGGAGCTTTCTCTTCTTCAGACTGAACAGCCCCAACTCTCTCAGCCTGTCATTGCATTATCTTCTCAGTTTGTTTATGCACCTGGGTCCTTGGGTGGTTTGGCAAGAATGTCCCAGCTGAAAACTGAAGTTCTGACATTTTAGCATTTAGAGGTGTCCTCATAATTTTGAGGAAGCAGTATCTACAGTATAATAGTCAGAAGTATGCTCGATTGTTCTGTTGAAAAAAGCATCAAGGAAGGTCGCATTGATTTCCTTTCTGTGAATACAGTCAAGCCAGTTCTGTTGGGAATGAATAAAAACAAAACCTGTAGGAAAATTTTTGTCTTTGAAACACAAGTTCAGTTTTAACCACAGTTCAGATTCAAAAGGCATCCTGGTTTAAATAGTAACTTGGTGAAACTATTGTGAAGCATGAATGCTTTCAGAGAGATCAATGAGGCTTGATGGCGGAGTTATGGAAAATAAAATTCCATCCTTAAAAGTACTTGAAAATTATTCAAAGGCAAAATATGTTAGTGCTCACGGATCTTGTTGACATAGCAGTTAGTACTCACAGATCTTATTGACATAACAGTTTATTGTGTCGGTAACTCGTTCAGAGAATGATTTTGACACTAACCAAGATTTTGAAAATAGTCTATTTTGAAGAGCAACACAGGTGTTTTTGTAGGATGCTGTATAACTGGAGACTTCTGGTTATTAATGGCCGTGTAGAGACTTTGTTCCTCATCTGAGGAAGATGTTTTCATATTTTATGAACATAGGAATGTTTCAGAAATATTTTTTAAGTTATGCTGTGTAAATATAAAAGGGTTAATAATTTATTTCCTACTCTAAGTGTTATTATTTTTTATGACATGCATTTGAAATTCATTATGAAATATACAAAGAAGAAAAAGTCAATCCACAAACGATACTAAATTGTAAGCACCTGTTTGGTTTTTTTTGTTTTGTTTTGTTTGTATTTTTGTTATGTGTTGAAATGTTATAAAGATATTTTAAAATACTGGGCTTAAAACTTCCATCATGTGATTTCATTAACAGCTGCATGCATCTGCTTTTACATCTGCTTTTACCCATCAAGAGAAAGATACTTTAAAACACTGTTAGAGAGGACGAACTGACAAAACATGTTCTCAACTGACGAAGTATGATGAATGAGTGGTCATTCTCTTTAATTAAACTTACTTGGCAGTGGAATAAAAACACAGGCTTTTATCTTACAGACAGTATGGCCTCTGAGATGCGATGTCACGCATCACATATTAGTGACCATAGAAAAAATAGCAATAGCATAGAATAACATCTGTTGCTGACTTTGTTTTCTTCTGTCAAGAGATAATGAAAATGTAAACAGTATAAAAGTGAAATTGATAATTAGATATGTACTTCAAACTTCTGACCCAATCCATTGTCAGTATGGTTGTTTATACAGCTTTGTTTCCGGACTACATACTGCTTTTGAATTGGGAAACTACTTTTGGTTTATCTCTACCTATTAAATCTATCTAACTTAGTATGTTTCAAATTGATTTAGTGTTTAAAATTATATTCTTACATTATTTTCAACTCATATAAAAACATCATGTTCAAATTTGCTGAGGTCCATCACAAGTTAGAAATGAAGTTAAAATCAGATTAAATGAGCTGTGGTCTTAAAAACTGGATAAAAATATGGCATGCAATTTCTGTTCTTCATATAAGAATGAATTGTTAATATTTGCTATTCTGAAAAGGAAAAAAAAAAAAAAAAAGGCTTTTGAATGATTTCCTATTTTTATTTGAGATGAGTTTTAAAACAAGTTTTTCATCCTATTTAAAGTGTTATGACCTGTTTTTGCTGTTTGGGTGCTTGGAGGATTGTCTTTTTTGTGTGTTGTGCCAAATTGCCATGCTGTGTATCAAAACACTGGGTATTACTATTAGAGACACTGGGCCTGACATCGCATGCTTTACTCTAATGTTGGTGTACAAAAATGGTTTGGTAATGCTGGCAGTGAGAGCCAGCTTGAGTTGCACTGGGAGTATCCCATTATCTGAACTTTACTTAAGGGCCACAGCTACTTTAGTGGAGATGGATTGTCTTGTTTATAGGAACATTCTAAATCTTATTCCAGGTTTTGACTCAGATGAAGAACTTGGGCCGTTCTGTCATCATACGCCGTTTCTAGGTGATGATCTGGGATTGATGACTTTATATTTTGTAAACTTTCTTTAATATTTCCTATGTTTGCACGTTTGCATGATAATGCAAGCTTTGGGTCTGTGGGGTGGTAGAGCAAGGGGAGAAAAGGCAAGGCAGGCATGTTGTCACCAGAATTTAAGCAAACCTAAGGACTTGGATTTTGTTTGACGGAAATAAATGAATCTCCACAGAATATGGATTGTATTTTTGTAGAAAGCAAATTAAATTCTAATGAATGCATAATTTACTCCCATTCTGTGCAATTATGATCTGCATGGCATAGTTATATTAAGTGATAACTGAGTTATTTTGGCAACCACACTGTATATCCATAGGTAAAACCTGTGCTTGTTAGATTACACTCCAGTGCTATCCAATGTAGGTGATTGTGTGCCTTCGTAATATATATAACAAAAAAAAAACCAACCCTCAACTGCTAAAAACTAGTATGAATTTGTTGTTTTTTTCCAGTCTGCAGATTACCAGAAAATTCTTGAGACAATATTAAACAGTGCAAAAAAGTACAAAATGGGCAGTAGAGATTTCTGAGGAATCCAAGGGCTCTAAGTCCATGGAAAATACAAACTTTTTCATTGAATTCATACTGAGTGTTGTGGCCCTGAGTTCTCAAGTGGTTTTCTGTGGATTTCATCGAGACCAATTCACTGATCATATCAACCTTAACTGGTCCAAACAGATCTGAGGTGCAAAAAATTTGCTTTGAGGTTGCCTTTGGATGCAGATGTGGGGAAGCCAACTAATTAGAATGCACTTTACATCTGCTGACTATCTTCAAAGCTGTGATGTAGAAACCTACATCCTTTTGATGAACTGAGCAAGAACAATGGCTGTAGTATAGCCTTTAATTTTATATATATATGTATGCATATCCAGCTTAAACATAACTTTACATTACTTTTTTTACAGATCAGAGAGTAGCATCTTTTTGTACCTTGGATGATATGCAGCACGCTCAGGGTTTGGAAGGAACACAAGAATTACCTTTGGACGAGAGTCCCACAGATGGGAAAGATTTTCTTGAGGCTGCTGGGTATGTCAAAACTACAGCACATTTCTTTAAAACTAAACAAAGCAAAAAAAAGTAGCTTTTTTTTCTCCAAATGTTGTTTGTTACATATCCTCGTAGTGGGTGTCAGCTCTGCCCATGGCAGTTGGTTTGGATCTAGCAGATAGTTAAGATCCTTTCCTACCTAGAGCATTCTATGATCCCATGATTCAATGAGGGAAAAAGAAACCAGAGGAGTATAGGAAGCAGAGCACCACTGCTCTGAAAATATGCAATTTTCAAAATTGAATCTACTACTTTATTATTAAATAAGCAAATAAATAAATAAATAAATAAGGGTAGGAGATATACTTGGATATTTGCTTCAAGGTCAGTGTTCTGGAACAAATGCTGTAATTATTCTGATGTTACCTACCTTTTGGCTATCAGCAGTTTAGCATTTTGTTGAAACTGTTTGAAAACTAACACATTATAAGACCTGAGGAAGAAAATAAGATATTGGATGGAATTCTCTCAGTCCAGTTTATGAAAGTTAAGTATGTTTCCTTACTGCTGTTCAACTGACAGATTTTAACCAAAGGGGACTGACAAGTTCTTTAACTTCAAAAGTCCTCTCAGTGGCACTGTCTTGCGTGATAGTTGCCATAAAGAATTAAAATCCTAGCAGTTCCTTACAGTCCTAATTTAGGTCATTAATTTACTGGACAAGAACTCCTCCTCTGAGTCTCAGTCTACCAAAGCAATCTGTGTTTAGCGCACACAGTTCAGCTTGTGTGAACACTGCCTTTGTCTTCGCAGTATTTTTGCCATGTGTGTTACTGTTAAAATAACAAACAAACAAAAAAAAAAAAAAAACAAAGCAAAAAAAACCCTTTCTTTGAAAATGTCTCTTAGGGTTTTCCTTCAAAACATGTGATGCTTACTTGTCTACTTGAGTGTTTCGTTATTTCATGGCAGAACTGTTGCCTTGACAGATGGCACCTTCACATTACTTTTGATAAATGTTGTTTCTCGGGATTGACCTCAGAGCGGTTTCATCTAGGAAATATGTACCATAGCCAGGCAAAATTCTCTCATTAGAACAGTACAGGTATATACAGAGTTTAACCAATTAACCTGAACTGATCTATCGCACCTCAAACCACAATTTTTCTCTGTGCTTCTCGTTTGCAATAGTAGTTTGTGTTACATTCATTTTTGTTTTTCATCTGAACTGGTAAAAGGAGCTCAGCTCTGTAGGATGCAAGACTCCTATCTGCAGCTAACATTTCAGATCTAGGAGGAAGTGTTCCTACTTATTTTTTGCACGTTCAAGGAAAAATTGCTATCTTTTTTCATCTATGGGGAGAAAAATAAATCTGAACCTGCAACTGGGGGCTGCAGGAAACTTGCATGCCAAAACTGCCCAAATTCTTCACCGTCGGTGATCTGTCTTCTCTGTTGTGGGGAGCAGATTCTGTCCGTTAGCTCATGTTAGAATGGAAGCATGTCTTTGATCAGTTTTACTCTTCAGTTGCAGGAATGGAGGAACAGGAAATGGAGAGATAAGAAGGGGTTTAGTCTTCTTGCTTGTTAGAATGTCACATTTAAATTTCAACACATTTTAAACAAATTAACCTACCTGATTAAGTACATTGATTTCCATTACTTCAAAGTCCACATCCTTCACCAGTTAGTGATCAGCAAGGACTGAAGAACGATTTTAAAATGTTCATCTTTAAACACTGGAAAATGACTGATTTTTGCACTTGCTTGAAGCAAGTGATACAGCTCTGCAAAAACAAAATTGCACTCTCTTCAGATTTTTTTTTCTACACAATAATTCATGTTACAGCTAATTTCATCTCTAACATATATGAAACTCTCCCAGTGTTCAGTTTCATACAGGAAACAGAAGCTATTCTCAATATTTTCCCCCAGTTACGCATTTGATTAACCTGTAGCAATATTTCATATGTTCTGACCTTTAAACAAAATATTTGTCTCCACGAAGCTGTGGGTTTATCTTTTGCTGGAAATGATACAACTGCAGACCAGACAAAAGAATTCAAACAGCTCATTTAATTTGCAAAAATTACTGCTGCAGCTTGCTTCAGATTAGTGCAGTCCTTATCTGAAAGCAGCTTGTTAACAAATGTGCTCAGCATAACATTTACCAGCAAGTTTGACTTGCAGTGGGAAGGTATATGCAAATGATACCTGAAATATTCCTTCTTAAAAACATTTTAATTTCTGAAAGTCTCGCATGAGAAGCAGTGTCATATTTCAAATAGCATACAAATGGGTCTTCCACATCTTCTGCTTTTATCTTGGTTTCCCCAACTATCCCTAAAACAAATTGATTCCTCTGCTGTCACTAGAAGTCTTATTTTGCAGAAGCAGGTGGAGAAAACAGGGGTTAAAATGTTTTTATGTAACCCAGAGTGAAGGTAGTGGTTTTCTTTACAGGGAGCATGCTCCAACTACTCTGACTGGAAAAGTTAACCAGCTGGAAGTGATCCTCCGGCAACTACAAACTGACCTGAGAAAGGTAAGATTGCTATTGGTGTTATTGCTCTCTAATTTTAATAGCTAGATTTTTATGTGGATTTTTATGTTCAAGCAGGGCTTGAAAAAAGTAAGTTAAAATAGGTAACATAATGATGACTATGAATGATGGAGCCTAGTGATAAATGTAGGAGTGGCTACACAAACAAGTTGCCACAAGGCTAACTAGTTTGCAGGTCACTGACTTCTGCAGAATAAATTATCCTACATACTGTCATACCTTAGATAAATAATGTACTTTATCCCTGTCCTGTGAAGTTTCAGATTTAACGAAGGACAGGGCTACTGCTAAGCAGGTAGCACTCTAGATTTGTCACCCTTCTTGCCTCTCGTGTGCCTCAGTCGTGTAACAGTGACTTGATTTACCTCATTTGCTGTAATTCCTGAGCTGGGAACAATGCCAAGGACTGGTGGAAATGAGTCTGCTTTTGGTCAGAAAATAATTATTATGTGGAAGATTTAGAAAGTAGATAATTTTCTTCCTTCCTGGGCTTTCACATATCATTTATAATACTCGGAATCTTCTTATTTTTTTACTCCTTGAATTTTTGTGGAATTCAGTGAATTTCTATGAGTTTGAAGTTGAAGTAGCATCTAGCTTTCTTTTTAGCTTGCATCGTTTTATCTCCAGACCAACTTAGCGAGGAGGAGTGAGGCACTTGAAACATATTCTTGGAATCAACTTACAGTTAGCGGTTTTCGAAATGGATTAGGGTGCTCAACAGAATATAGCTGAATGGTTTGCACAGAAATATTAACGGTAACAATAGGTGCTTGAATCTTGACTGCTTACTTTCTTCAACTTGTATCTTTCTTAACCAGGAAAAACAGGACAAAGCAGTTCTTCAAGCAGAGGTACAGCATCTAAGGCAAGATAACATGAGGCTTCAAGAGGAGTCTCAGACAGCAGCTGCTCAGCTGAGGAAATTTACAGAATGGTTCTTCAATACAATAGACAAAAAATCCTAATGGCCGAACCCCTAGAAAATACTTACTTGGAACAGCTGTGATGTAGCAGCTGTATTGTTTTGAATTAACGGGGTAATAATTTCACTGTGTTCACAATCCATTGTAGGTGTTTCTGCTACATTCTCAATCCAGTTTTATTCATTTGAAAAGGAGAGAGACCTGTGGTAACCTATCTTTAAACTCGTATGAAGAAAGCAGAGAATAGCAGATATTTGTTTGTGTGAAGATGAATGTAAAAAAATTCCTAGTGTCATTTTAGACATTTTTAGAGGATGCGCTGGCTAGGGCTTGCCTGAAGAGGAATATTTGGGATTTTAGTTCCTGCATTTCAGGTGCACTGGTGGAGATGTTAAAGCAATTTACATTAGCTTGGGCTTCAGTATTGTAAGATAAAAAGAATAACCAGACGTATACTTTAATGTTTAAAAGGTGCTCTATTTTTTTGTATGTACAGTAGTTTTATTTCCACAGTCCACATCATCATAGCAATAAGAATGGAGGTATAGTGAATAGTCAAAAAGCTGTGTTTATAAAATGTTAGCACTGATGTGTTTAACACTAGTTTGGATGCAGATACATTAGAGATTATTTATTTGCAGGAACAAATGGTGCCTGAATATAAACAGTGTTCTGATTTTCTAAAGATACACATGCCTTGTAAATGGCTCACTGGGGTTAGCCCACTCCCAAATTCTCTTACTTTTGTATAGTTGATGTTCAGCTAAACAGTTATACTGCTTAACCATTGGAATCATAGATGGTGTGAGCCAGCCAATCAATTGTACAATGCCAAATTTGTTTATCTTTGTACAGAAGCTTTGATCAAGTGTCTTGTATTTAACACCTTTATTTAAGCTTATTTAACCTTAAATTGTTGATTTTATAAAGTTTGTTTTATCTGCACTATGGTGAGGTCAGTTGGTTGCAAGTTGTAATATTTTTAGCTTGCCAAGACTGTACTGAGGAGTTCTAGAAAATTCTAACAATTGGATGCTGCTAGTACACAACTGATTTGTTTGTATGCTTTAACATTTTTAACTGTTTAATTTGAAATGAACATACATCCTGCTTTTTTAATAAATGTTCAAAATCTAAACCTGGAAAAAAAATTACTTTATCTTGTATCATCTACAACTACTGTCATCACTAATAGTTCAGGTTTCCTTTCAGCTCAGTCTATGTTCTCAATCTGGAATCAGTCCAAGCTCCCATAGCTCTTACAATCCCTTATTACTGATGAGGGATTGTCACTATTATCAGAGTTGATTTATTTCGTGGATCCTATCCTGTAACTGAGAAGGTAGCTTCATAGGTCAAGGAGTAGAAGTTATTTTGACTGTTTATAGGCGTTCATTAGTGACCGATGAGAGAAACTGCTTTTCACGTAAATATGTTCTAAAGAAAAAAACTAAAATTGAAAAGGTGTCTAGCTTTCCTGTATTATTTTATGCTTATCAAAGCAGCAAATTACTTCCATCCTCCTCTTGTGTCTGCAATTGAAGATTTGATTGCAGTGTTAGCATGTGAGATGTGAAAGTAGGTTGATGATAGCTTGCACTACTTTGTTCCTCTTCTTTTGTAACAGTTTTGTGTGTGATATTGAACTATATGTACTAAGTCTGCTCCAAAAAAGTAGAAGTTTACAAAATGAAATGAAGCTAATAAGAACCCTTGAAGTTATCCTTCTGAAAGAAAAAGAAATCATTCAAGATCATGCTTGTATCCTGTTTACATTTCAATGGCTGAGTGCATTCAGGCAGACCTACAGAAAATTGTAGAATTGTTAAAATATATATGCAATTGATGCAAATAAAATTCTGTATCCATTGTTAGCTTATATTGGCTAAGAAATGTTTCATAAGACAAATGTATATTCCTGATCTAATGATTGTTCTGATTAACTGGTCTTAGGAAGAGTTACATGGGCAGTAAACCAACGCTTTGATATCTTTATATTCAAATGAAAAAGTCTATTTTGTCTTTGTATTTTTCATCAAAAACTCTGACTCTTACATACCAAAGAATTCATTAAGCTATATCAACAAAGAGTAATTAAACATGGCAGTCGTGTGTTACACTAGATTCCAATTTAAACACCTTACAAGAGTCATTAGCAAATCCATCTGGCTGGAGACCTTGCCAAAATAGCAGTGCTGAACAGCTCGTGCAATTTGTCTGTGAACATGTTTCTGTGAGGACTGGTTTGCCCTCTTTGAGAAGCCGTGTTAATGGAAGTGAGCTGGAGAATAAGCTTTGTCTGAAGGAATGCTGTTAGGTTTGTGTGAGATTTTATAGTCCAATATTAATTTCAGTGTTCATCTCTGTCTCTCAATTATTGAAAGCAGGCATTATTTTAATTAGCTGTGCAGAAGGGATTTTCCATAGTTATTTTTCTCCTTTTCCCACCAATTAAAAATGTTTTGTTTCTGACAGTGGCAGAAAACCTTTCCTACAGATCTCTTACTGCCTTTGCTGACCACTTCCTCAGAAAAGTAGTTTTGTCAGAGGTGTGTTCTTCTTCCTCAAGTGTCTTTCACTGTAGGAAGATGTTTTGATAACATGTGAATTCAATATTTATTAGGGATCATAATACAGATTTGGCAAAGAGTATTTAACTGGACATTTCAGTTATATGATTTTTTTAAAGTATAATACTCTGAGACATTTTACTGTTAGAAATGCCTGATTTAAATACATGGAGAGACAAAGACTTAAGTCAACGTTAGCAGCTAGTCTGAAACACAAGAAATATTCACACTGTTGATAACACAAGCTTTAGAAGTGAGAGGAGATCACTCAGACTCTTTGTTGTCCGGTCTCGTGACTGGGCAGCCTTTGGTGGTTGAAATCGTATGTTAGGTTGGCTCTGGTTTAGTTTTATCTGGTAAGATGCCAGGCACTGTGCAATAAATCCAATCCATATGAACCAAAGCGTAGTAAGTGGGGATGGTCTGAAAATTCACTTCAAAGATTCTTTTGTGTTCTGAACTGAAACAATAATATGGAAGTGATTTAGATGTCAGAGAAGTCTTTTTAGCACAGTAGGCCATGCTGTGAAGTATACCAAGATGCAGAAACTGAACCAACTCGGGCATTTACTTCTGTAGAAGGGAAAAATATAAATTGTGGCAAGATTACCAAATGTTCTATTTCTGCCTTAAAAATGACACCATAACTTATATATAGATCCTTATTCAAAGGGATCCATATTGAAACATGGACTGTATTTTATTGTGTATAGATCTCTTTTCTGAGATCACTATTAACAAAAATCAGGGCTAATTTTTCTATTTTGTTGACAACGTGCTTTTACTGTGGTCAGCAGGCATGTGATAGCTTTGTACAGAATCTTTATGAGGCACTTGAGGGACAGGAAGGTGACTTGAGACAGCCATCATAGCTTCAGCAGGGGCAGTTCATGCCTGGCTGATCTGATAGTCTTCCGTGATGGAGTGACAGCACTGGTGGACAAAGGGAAAGCAACTGAGGTCATCTTCCTAGGCTTGTGCAAGACTTTTGACATGCTCCTCCACCACCTCCTTGTCTCAGAATTGGAGAGATATGGATTCAGAGGATAAACTATTTGATGGATAAGGAGTTGATTGGAAGATCATAGCCTTAGGGTTGTGATCAATTGCTCTATGTCCAAAGGGAGGCAGGTCACAAGTTGTATGTCTCAGGGGTCTGTCTTGGTACCGATGTTCTTTACTATCTTTATCATGGGATTAAGATTATTGTGGGATTGAGTGCACTCTCAGCAGATTTTCTGATGGCTCCAAGCTGAGTGGTGCAGTTGATACAGCAGAAGGAAGGGATGCTATCCACTGGGATCTTGATCATGTCCAAAGGTAGGTTCATGTGAACCTAATGAGGTTCAACGAAGAATAGAACAAGATTTTACACTTGGGTCAAGATAACCCCAAACATGTATGCAGACTGGGAGAAAAACTTTTTGAGAGTAGCCCTGTTAAGAAAGACTTAAGGATCTTTGTAGATAAAAAACTTAGCTTGAGCTAGTAGTGTGCGCTAGTAGTCTAGAAGACCAATGGTATCCTAGGTGCATCAGAAGAGGGATGGCCAGCAGCATGAGGGAGATGACTGTCCCTCACTGCTCTGCCCTCAGAAGGCCTCAGCTGGAGCACTGCATCCAGGTCTCAGGCCCCCAGCACAGGAAAAAGGAGCATTTAGAGAGGGTCCAGAGGAGTTTCACAAAAATGTTCACAGGGCTGGAGCACCTCTTCTATGAAGGCTGAAGGAACTAGACTTGTTCAGCCTGCAGTAGAGCGGGCTGCAGGGAGACCTCATTGCAGCCTTCCAGTATTTAAAGAGAAATTACAAACAGGAGGGAAATCAACTTTTTACATGGATAGTGACAGAACAAGGAGAAAGGGTTTCAAGTTAAGTGAGGGAAGATTTAGATTAGATCAGGGGAGGGTTGTGAGGTGCTGGAACAAGTTGCCCAGAGAAGTTGTGATGCTGTCCCTGGAGGTGTTAAGACCAGGTTGGATGAGGCACTGGGCAACCTGATCTGGTACCTGATCTAGCAGTTGGCAACCCTGCCTGCAGTGGGGAGTGGGAACCTGGTGATCCTTGATGTCCCTTCAAACCCAAGCCATTCTATGATCCTGTGATTCTTGATGTCTTGTTTAATTTAAATTCTGAAATTAACTCTCCATTATTTTTTTTTGTGCCCCAATTCAAGTTGCTTGAGAAGTAAATGCTTCAATTACTTGTAATACAAATACGTAAGTAAATTTTAGAGCAAACAATTAGAAAAACAATTTTCAGTCTGTAAAAAACTTCCTAGACGTATTATGATATTTTTGCACCAGCATTTCATGAACTTTCTGTAATACTTCTTTCTTACTCTTAAATGCTCTAAAATCAGATTTTTGTTCTTGTATCTAAGAAATGTAGTGAAATCCAGGAGCTGGTGTTGTATGATTTGAAAACATCCGAACATTAATTATTGCTAAACAAGTTATTTGTTACCCCAGTTTCTCACTTCCACAGCAAAAACTTGAAGGAAAAGAATGTATTTCAATCCCAAAGCAAAATTTTTAGACAAAAGCTTGCTTCTGCGTGTTTGGGAACATATTATGCAAACTGGGGAGGAAGTATGTATGTTAGGAATCCAGAAATTAATTTGCCCAGAAAATAAGCCTTAATCTAAGCTCTTTTCTCTGTGCATACAGGAGGCCTTTTTGTTTGATTCCCCACACTACCTTTATTTCACTCCTTACCAAGTTCTCTTGCTTTTCCTCAAGAAGAATCCAATGGCACATGATCCAGAAGGAACACATATTGAGCTGCAATAGCCCCCTGGTCTGGATGGCCAGGAATGGTTTTATGTGTGTTTGGACAAAGCCACAGAGAGGCAAAGACTAAATGTTTTTCAGACTTTGCTCCTCTGTCATTCTCCACAGTGCCTGTAGAATAGAAAGCAAGGCAGACAGACCTCCATCCAGCCTTGCAAAATGTGAAGAATTTGTGTTTCCAAAATAGCTGTATCTGGCGAATTCCTAAAATCTTCACCAGGGAAACAATTAGAAAAAAAAAAAAGGGGGGGGGGGGGGGGGGGGGGGGAGGGCAGGGAGGATATTTGCTTACATTTTCAGTTCTTTTTATTTTCTTTTCCATCCTTCCTGAGAGGCAAATGACACTTCTGCCTGTTGGGGCAAATCACCAAATCATGGGAAACCAGTAGGACCACAGAATGGAATGAGTGGGCTTAATTGTTCCACTTTTCCGGTGAATTGTTCCCTTCTACTTAAGAGATGATGTGAAGGTGTCAAACTTTTCAGTATGGGATTTTTATTTATTTTATTTACTTATCTAGAGAGGTAGTTTTATTCCCTTTGTTCTATTTTTCAGACATACGAGCTTTATGCTTCCACTAACCATTGATATTTAAAGGCTCCTTAATACAGTAAAAGTCACGTTGACATTGTAGCAGGAACAACCAGAAGCTGATAGGGGAGCAATACAAACATGCTAGTTTTGCAGAAAAGGTATAAATCTATTTTGTGTTTTTCTGTGTTCCTGTTATAGCAAACCATTAAATCTCAAAAGCTGAAAAGCAGTAGATGGGCATTTTCTGACCAACATCAGAAAACCTAAAAGATGATTCTATATTCTGTGATATCAGTTCATGTGTCCTCATGTCTATAGAGTAGCTGGAAGTGTTTGCAGTAAATCTGAGGCAAGGTGATGGAGAATAAAGAGACAAAATGTGCCGTGTCAGGAAGTGGGATGTGTAAAATACACTAATAGTAACTGGGGGCATTACTTGAGTTGTACTTCTATTGATGAGAGATGGCTCTATGTCCAAATATTAGAATTTTAATAAAATTGGAAATATTTATGTATCTTGCCTATTCTTGTGTAAATCCACTGTTTAGAACCTAGAAAGCAATTGTGACTACCTCAGGAAAAGTTCTCTTATGACTTAACCCTGGAAGAAAATCTACATTATTCAGATTTAATATGTAAACTGGGATACTTCATTAGTCTGAAATGTAAAGTGTTGGTAGCTCAGTCCTTTTCGTCTTTGTTTTCTATTTGAAACTGGTGAGTGTGTGACTATTCAAGTGACCAAAGCTATCAGTAGTAGAATAAATATGTGCCCTAGAGTTGTCCAGAAGAAAATACCAGCCGACCCATTTTTCACTACCCATAACATTATTTTGTGACTTTGGTAGATAGTATATTTTAAAGTTTTTGTGGGGTTTTCTTTTTTGTATGTATGTAAATCTGAGATGTGTGTTCTCATGGATGGTGCGTCTCTTGCTTTGAAGACACGTTATTCACAAACCCAGTACATACTGTTTCTTTTAAAGAACAAGTGCTCCAGGAAATACGTGTTTTAAGCACACTTCAAGCTGCAGGGCTTGAGGTTCTTCCTTAACAGATTTGGAGTGCTTTTGAAATTGAACTGTTTCAATATTTTGCCTCCTAACTCCCAGCTTCTTGATCATCCCTTCCTTTGCTAAGAGTGAAGTGTTTATCAGTAGGGGTTCCAGTTTAAATAAGCACAGAACTTTAGACTTGAAGAATCTTCATGTTGTAAAAAATATGGTTTTTTCAGAGGTATAAAAGTCCTCTCTTGTTTGTTTTTTTTTCTGGGCCACCTTCTGTCATGGAGCTCAAAACAGAACTTCGAGGTGGCTCAGCACCTAAACAATTCAAAGCCCCTTTTAGTGAAATGTTTGTTGATTCGTATGGTACCATAAATGTAAGCATTAATTAATTTTAAAAAGTGTTTAACGTGCTTTCAGACTGTGTACAACTGGAAGTGAGCTTGTTTCAAGCGAGGGAAATGCTGTTCCATCAATTCCAGCTCACACTGATTTGGACATTGAGGAATGAGTCATCTAACATTCAAAAGAGAAAAAAATGGGCTCATTCCAATATATTTTACTGTCACCTGGCCATCAGAAGATGCTTATCATTTCACCGGAAGTATTCCAAATGGCACCATTAAATTGGACTGCATTTTGTGGGTGGGTGCATACTGGGTGGCAGATTTCTTTGGAAATATCAGTAAATATGATTCAATTCCTCTGGTGTTAATCAAGTTTAATATAATTAAAATTACTGACGAGAATAAAAGTGGCACAAATGATCAGTCTCTTTGTCTGAAATGGTGAATTACATCCAGACCATATTTAAAAAAATGAGGTCAAGGGATTAGACCAAAACAGGATATGAAAATAAAATTGAAGTCTGTCTTTATTAACCATGACCTCAGTAGCCCGCAGTTTTTTGGCTCATTGATTTCTAATGTTAATGTGGTTTAAACCTCTTACTAAGCTCTGAAGAATGTTCTTTCAACAGAACCATATCTATTAAATGAGTCATTTGCTCTTTAAAACTAGATAGCCTCACAGCACAGCATGCAGTAAGCCTCCTAACGTCTCGCCAATTGTCCAGCAAGAGAAACGTTTTTGCTGAGAAACGTTAAAGGGATGCTGACAGGAAGGTTTCATCATTTGTAAATAGCCTTATTAAGGTTCATGCGGAAAATCCTCTTGGATACTTGAAATGTGGACTGTTGCTAAGAATGTATATAGGTGCTTTCCTTCTCTGTCTGTCCTAGTTTGTTACTGCAAAGCAAGTCGAAGTTGATCAGCTGCTGATTTGTTATTTTTGTATCTAAAACGAGTATGAATTATAAGATATGTAAGAAGATTCAGACGAGCACAGATGAGCATCGTTTTAGCATGTTTCTATAACATCATAGAGATAATTTAATAATCCTCACAGAGAGAAAAAGAGAGAAATGATTACGTGTGCTTATTTAACTGGCCAGTGTAGAATTCCTGAGTACACCATGCATTCTCTGTCAAACTGTGCAGACAGTGCACCACATTACAGTGAATGGAAGACAATACGGAGGTCATATCTTGTTCACTTGCTATGAAATTCCTCCATAAAAATCACTGTTTTCACCCCAAAGAAAATTCTCATTAATACCCCAGCTGCATTTTTGTGGAAATGATGTGGAAATAAATACTTACTTACTGTTAATGCTATGAAGCCTTTAGTGTTATGAATAAGACTGAGATTGCTGATCTACTTTGACAGGAAACTGAGATACCCAGAGCACAGAGGCAGATATTCTTGCACCTTTCTTTGAAGGGAATACTCCTGAAATATCAGAAGGCCTCCCAGTCAAATGCATAATTTGATTAGAATACAGATGAGAGCGATGTAATTGCTGACAGAGATACTCTGATCTTTTGATGGAGACAAACCTATTTTTTTCTAGTGTTGAAAAATGAATCTACATTCTCTGCCCTTGAGGGCTGGCTGTTTCTTCTTGCTTGTACCATGGAGCTATGAACAGCTTCCTGGACTGCAGGGTCCCATCTGATACCTGAGGAAACTGTTTTCCCCTGGCAGCCTATGGTTATGTATGAGTCTTTGTGTCACAGGAAGGCCTCCTGCTCCCTTTGGGAGTCCTCAGCCAGCCTGCAGGCTCCCTGCTATCTACTCCCTGGCTTCCACCACTGGTTTTCACCTGCCCCATATGCTGCATCAAGCTGAATGCTTGCATGCCAGAGCAAAGCAGCCTTCCTTTCTGCCATCCAGCTGCAGCCTTTTAAATTGTACCTAGCACACAATGCTCATACAGTAAACAGTGATCAAACAAGTGTAGCTGATACCGTCTCTCCCAATTATCTACTCATTTTCTGAAACGTTTGCTTGTGGTCCTGGAAATCTGGTGTTGCCAGTACTAAGTGCATGCTGTGGACTGCAACTGGAAATGCAGGAAATAAAGTGGGCTTGAAAAATGTAAACAGCTTGGTCTGATTGAAGTAATCTACAAGGAGAAGCAGCACAAGAATCTTCAAATACTTTGAAGGCTCTGAGATAGTTTAACACTGATTGTAGAAATGTTTCTGGTGGCAAACAAATAGGTTATTTTGGAAGTTAATGTAGGAGTTCGCTGTGCATAGAGTAGCTTTTCTGACATTCAAAAGCAGTCAACTGTACAGCTAAAGATCTATCCCTTAGAAAGCATCTTTAACCTCCAGTATGCTTAAGGTATTGTGATATCTGAAAAAAGCACTCCTCCATGAACCTCATACTACTGGGGCTTCTATTCCATCTCTGAGCAGAACATATGGAGAACTCTCAGTTTTCAGGGAGGCTGTTTTTTGTTCACTTTATTACATGATGACTTTAAACTAGCTGAGGCAGCATTGCCAGAAAAGTAAACACTCTCCTTCATCTCAAAGTGAGCATTCTTCATTAGGCCTGGTTGGATTTGCAGGGTCCAGAGTCTATTTTTCATGCATGCGTAGACTTTCTTCTTTCTCTGTAATTAACCACATTTCCTTTTGAAGCTGTTTTGGTTACTGAGTTACTATGAATTAACAGAACTTACAGTTTGCCCCAGAAATGTTAGCTGGAAGGAATGTCTGGAGGTCATCCTGTCCAGTCTCTTGGACTGTCATCACCAATATATTTTGTAAGGTATGGTTTTGTGTCACCAAGTCTTACAGACCTCCAGGGATGGAGATCCCACAGTCTAACTGGGTAGCTCACACTAACTCCCATTAAAGGTTTTTTTCCTAATGTCCAAACCAACTCATGATCCATGATCCTTGCTCCTCCTTATGTCATCTGACATTCTTTTGGCTGATTCATATGTGTGAATACCCCATAAGTATTTGTAGACTACTATTAAATCATCCCTTAACCTCCATGATTTCAGATTAAACAGGCTCAGTTCTCTCCACTGCCCCTTTTTTGCCCATGCACTGAAGGCCCCTGAGTGTCTCAGTAATGTTTCTGCTGCTCCCTCTCCCGTTTGTTGCCATCCCTCTTGTACCAGGAGTCCAAACACAAACAATATTCCAATGTGCCTTACTGGTGCAGTTACCAATCTTGTATATCCAGGGGCATGTGGAGTAACTGTTGTTTTCCTCCTTTTCCCACCAAACTCTCTTTGGAGATGCCTTAATTTTTGTTACATCTAACTACAGTCTGAGCACAGGAGATGCTTTGCTGTGTTTGGCATCTGTGGAAATGGCAACAAGGGTGAAGATTTGCACACATGCTTTTGATAGGTGCAGTGAGAAGTGTTGGTATTTGAAGTCAATGCTGCTTTATGCTCTATACAAAGTAAATGTAAATCCTCAAAGAGGATTTTGAATAAATGAGAACAGAAGATGTGGGATGCACTCACCTATCTTATTTTGGCTGAGGCAAGTTTGAAATGTTGTTGGATGCCTTAGAAAATGATATATGATCATCTGGAAGCCAGTTTTATAACCCAGGATTTCTATCCATTTGGACAGGTTGTTATGAGTAGAGGTCAGCTGTTTCCAGGCTGGTGTTAAACTTTACCTTCGAGTAAAGGCACATCGAGCTTTTAATAAACAAAGAGCCTTTGAGCCTGATCTACCACTATGTCATTCTGGTTTACTTCTAGGTTAACCCAACTCAGTAAATGTTATTATACTTCATATTAGTTTCAAAGTAGAGCTGCTCATTGTTGAATCAAGCCTCGTGTTTAGATCAAGATAGAGAGAACTGTGTTTTTAAAAGTGCTGAAGTATATGTTTATTTGTTTTGGAAGGTGTTTAAACATGTTAAGGAAAATGAGTTCTAGGCTGAATATTTGTATGACACGTTCTGCCTACAGCAAATTTCTGACTGAGCTACAGATCTCTAAAAATAAGATTTAAAAGGGAATGTTTATGCAAGCCTTAACACTTGTGGTACCGGTGCTTGTTGCCACAATAATAAGTAGAATAACAGAATGTTGTCACATTGTATTGAATTTTTGGCCTCTGTTTCATCTTGTGGGATAAACTGATCCTTGAACATGAGGGCTATGAAGGCTTATCAGAACAGAAACATTTTCCAAATATTTGTAATGAAACTCAATATGCTACGTAATACAAGTAACCAATAAATAGATTCATTATTCTGGTCAGTTTAAAGTATCATCGGCAATAAAGCATTAGAATCATCATCTAAAAAAAAAAAAAAAAAAAGCATGTCTAACATGTCACAGCTGATTGTTTCTAGAGAGCAAAAGTACACAAAACCCAGTAACAAGTGCAGGAACTCTTACTGTTCTGGAGGATGTTTTCCTAGCACAATGGAACATTTCTGGGTAGCCAAAGAGCCAGCTGGGGGTCAGATATAGCAACTGTAGAAGAGATGTCAAGGAGATCTGTGCTTTCTGCTGTTGCTCCCCCCTGTTAATGGTGGTGCTCAGAGCCCCTCCACTGGCACTACTGTTGCGTAGGAGGCAGTGAGAACAGGAAGATGGAGGTATGTCACTACATTTGTGCCTCTTTGGCACCATACTGAGTCACCTCTAGATCTTTGCATACAGTTTAGATTGTGCTGCTAGAGTTCCTTAGATCATTCTTCCAGGTCATAGGAATTACACTGGGAAGTAGGAGAACTAGAGTAGCTGGAAGAGCAACATGGCCTTTCCCTCTTCATGCTCTGGGCTCCCCAAGCTGCATCCTGGGATATCTGTCTGGGAGCCAATATGGAGCACTTATTTGCCAGTTCCATTAGTATCAATTAATATCCTCATATTCTCTTTTAGATTGACCAAAGCATTTTTAGTGCCCAGAAAATAGACCTTTGTCTTTACAACTATGCAAAAACACACATGTATTTGTGGTGAGGATGCATTTAAAGGTCTCAATACCTAGATCAGATAATCAACATAAAGAAAGTAACCTAGTATTAGGTGAATGTCTTCAAGAAAATCTTACATTAAACAACCACAAGTCAGCAAACTAATATAAGTGGAGTTTCTGTTACTCCATTTTCTCTGATAACCTCCAAGGCAGAGTTAGGAGTTTCCTTGCTTGTTCTGCTCATATTCCACAGAAAAACCTTCACCTTTTGTCCTCACCCCACAGATGAAATCCCATCACACTCAGTCAGGTAATCTACTTTGATTCGATTGCAAAGTGAAATCAATAACCTCATTTAAAAAACTTGCTGAAGGGAGGGAATCTCCCTCATATTGGGCATGCTATCAGGAAGAATCTGCCACTCTGTGTACAACCTGACCTCCAGTCTGCAAGGATAAGTAGTTTGAGAAAGCGTGAGGGATTTAGTAGCAAAATCAAGTGAGAGGAGAGGAGATCATGTTAAGAACTATGTACAGGTACTGGAGAGTTATTAGGATTATACCACATTTCAGTTTTTCAGTTACAAACTTTTCCCATAGATTTTCTAAATAACTGTTTGAGCCCATATACCTGGGAGGTTATAAGGTTATAAAGATTAATAAGTTGCTACATTGAAAGTGTAAGTAGCAGAGGACACACAGATTCTACTGCCTTCCTCACTGTACACAAATAACAGGTGAAGTCATGGCATCTCTCTGAAATCATGGGTTTCTTTGATCACTGCTGTGAAAATGTCTATTTCCTTTTTCCAAAAGGCTGTTTCAGGCACTGCAGTGGAAGAAAGCCAAAGCAGCTGAAGCTGAATGCCATATTTTGGGCTTCCCTCACTGAAAACAAAAGCACATTGCTAATCTGATGGCAGAGACCTGTTTTCAGATTTCATAGGGTGACTCCATCTCCTGAAGCCTTAAAAAGTGCTCATTGATAGCTTCAGTGTAAGTGGCAGTGCTTGAGGGAACTGGGACACCTGAAGATAAAGAGTGCAAATTAAAAGAAAGAACAAACAACCTCTCCTACTTTCTATGAATCTGTGAATGATCAGACAGGTTTATTGAGGTGCAATCTCCCCTTCTCCCATTAACATCTTTTGGTAAGGTACAGAGTCCCATGCACTCCTGTTGCAATTGCAGCCACTCCACCTAAGCAGCCCCAGGGTGCTGGCCACATAAGCACGTGTTACAGAGGAAGCGTTTGAACTCTGTGGTCCCCTTTGCCTAACCTCTTTGCTTAGGCTCCACTAAGTGCAGCAGAGTTAGATATCCTCCCATCTACTATGACTTCCAGATCCTTCGTACACTGCATTGGTTCCGGAGGGATGTGCAGGGATGTGCCAAGATGACAACTAGTCAGAGCCACAAACAGGTAATGATACTTGATTCATCAGTACAAAGTCATTATTACATGTC
Organism: Coturnix japonica; assembly: GCF_054131305.1. Classification (NCBI taxonomy): domain Eukaryota; kingdom Metazoa; phylum Chordata; class Aves; order Galliformes; family Phasianidae; genus Coturnix; species Coturnix japonica. The sequence goes on from NC_140665.1 coordinate 38,211,534, forward strand.
CTCTGGACATCCTACTAGGCAAACACACTTTGCCTTTATTTTACTAGCTGTGAAGTGTTAACCTGTTTTTGCTGATCTGGTGTTGTGCTTGGTAATGATTTTGGTGAACTCCATTCTTAGGCCACAGACTGAAGACACAGAAGGGTATTTTGTGGAGGCCTGAGTGACTACAAGGGAGTATGGTTATATGGCCAGCCTCAAGGAGTATCACTATGCAGGAAGGCAGACACAACCCACTGATGACAGACATCCGACTTGTTTCTGGAGATATATCAGTTTTCTCAGCAGCTGATTTCTGCTGCCTCAAGCTGCAGACATCTGGAGTAGGCTGCGTAGGGGTGATTGTGTCTAAATACGTGCTGTCTCAGTGTTTTCTATGTGAGGAATCAGGCTTTTTATGCTGGTAGAAAACATCGCAATAAGCTGAGCAGATGGGGTGGCCCACCTGGAAGGCAGAATCACTGCTATCCCTACCACACATTCTGCTGACAGCCCATTCTGAGCCTGGTGCATAGGGCTCTCTCTTGACCCTAGAGAAGCCTTGAGATCTGGGTGTTTCCATAGGTCTAAGTATGTCATTAAGCCTCAGCCTGATAGCAGGCTCAATAGCATTCTGATAAGAGTTGGAGACAGGGAAATGTTAAATTTAAATCTGTTTATTTCTCTTTGATGCTGATAAAGGATGAACAATGCATAAAGCTTTGTTCTCTCTAGAACAGGAAGCGAGCAACAAACTCAATTTCACCCGAGAGTAGCCAAGAAAAAAGAACGTGAATTTGTCTTTGAAGCCTAAGCACCGATCATAAAATACATGACATTATTGCAGCACATGCTTCCTCCAGGTGTTTGGAGAAGGTCGCTATTGGTGCAATATAAGGGACATCCTGTTGCCTCTTGGTTATTCCAGGTTGTACAGAGCAACTACTTCTATTTATAATGCATGATAAGTTCAGCCACTGGAGTTTCCTGCCTGGCTGATTCTACTCTAATTTACAAGGAACACTGGTCTTGTGATTTACTTCTCTGGGCAGGATTCTCCCCTTGAAGAAAGCTTCTCACCCACATTAGGGCCTGGGCAGTTTCAGTTGCCTGTGCCAGCTCCAGCCCAGGATCCTGTAAGAAGAGCAGTGCATGCAGCAGACAGGGTGAGACAGGTGAAGCAGCATTCTTGATCCAGCAGATCACATTTATGTTGGGTGAAAGGTCTAACCCAGGTTTGCTCCTGCCAGCCTCAGCTCTCTAGTTACCTTACTTCTAGGTGCCTCCCCTGAACGCATGGGTTCTGGCCAGCTCCAAAATGAAACTGTAGGACCGTATTTATGTCTTTGGAAAACTCCATATGGGAGAATTCATCCAGTGGTTTGCACTTTTATAGCCCAAGGGTTTGTGTCTGCTTCTGTGTCTCCATTCGTGAGCCTAGGTGTAAGGTCACTCATAGGCATGCATTATGACTGATTTGAACTCCATTCAAAAGCAGAGCGAGATGCCAGATCCCACAGTCTGCAATTCCTTGGGAACTAGTTCTCCTATTTGGTTACCTGGTGTGGTGTCAGCATTGTGCTTTGAGGAGGCAATGGCTCTAGAGCAGCACCACTCAAAAGAACCTCATCTCTGGTGAGTCATTTGGGAAGCACAACACCTTTGATGACTTAATGTTATTCTCAGAAAGACAGTAACTACTTCTGGCTTAGGAATAAAGTAAAGGAGAGGATTCAGAGGTTTGGTTGTACCTCACATGCTTACAATAGCAGTCCTGCCTCCTCTTACCCACCCCACCCCACTCCCTATGCTCCTCCCTGGCCTGCATGGAGCAAAGAAACAGCAGGTTTTTGGTAGCTTTGATGTGGTGCAGCAGTATGCTGTCATACTTCAATTAGGTACTTAGAAGCATCTCTAAAAGGTATTAATATCACAGCTGATGCTGGTTGACACTTTGTTGTCAGTCTTGAAAGAGTGGCAAAAGGCTGAGTTGAAGACAAGTTTCTCATAAGCTCAGTCCAGTCCAGTCCAGACATGTAATACAACCATGGCATGGCACACTCTATCTCCCAGTGTCCGTGTGACTGCACACAGTGCTCCTATGCCAGCACTGGCAGAGGGAAGTCTCCCACAAGCTCCAAATCCATGTCAGTGAAACAAAAGAGAAGTGAGGGCTTCAGGTGCATACCAGCATAAATTTGCTTAGTACTGGGAACCTGAAGGCTCTGCGAAGGCTTGAGATAGCTTGTGCTAACTGTATGAATAGAGGTGAACATCAGATGTTTCAGAAGAGGTCATAGGTGAAGCTTAATTTACTAATCCTTCTGAATGGAATGACCTCACTAGAAGTTATTCAGAAGCAAATTGCCAGGACTAAGGCAAATGCCCAAGGTCCATTGAAGTTATTAGTGGGTGAAGAGTCCTGATTTCAGGAAACTATCTCAGTGCCTTCTGGAAATTTTTCAAGTCTAAAGGGCAGTTATTTTGGCCATCTTATGTGCTCAGTGTTTTCAGGTGGCTGAGTATTTCTTCAGACTCAGCTATATAGTTTGCCCATCTGCCTACTGGGGAAAAGTGGTTTGTGATGATCTTTTGTCAGACTGCTATGAGCTTGGAGTGTGAGGAAATGCAATTACATTCCTGAATGCTGATCAGCTAAGAAGCTAAAATGCAAGGTCGCTACAATCAGAGGTGGAAAAACTGAAAATATTCACACTGCTGTGCTATTCAAATCAGACCAAAATGCTGTGAATCAGAAAAAAATCTGTTTCCAGCAGTTTTCCTAAAGAGAGGTAGTATGTATGTCTTGATAGAAGTTAGTGGTCAGCCTTTAGATTATTTGCCCATCTCTTTAGCTCATGGTTTAAGTGGTTTCATTGCTTGGGCAAGAATCCACATCACAGAAACTAAGAAGTATTAGAGTATCTGGTTAATTTATGTGATATTGTAACTGTAATGAATCATCTCTTGACACTGAAGTAAGTTTTGACAAACATAAGACTCTGTCTTTTAGAATCACCAAGGTTGTAAAAGACCTCCAATATCATCTAGTCCTGTCATCCACCTACCACCAGTGTTCCCCACTAAACTGTGTTCCTTAATACTGACTTGTGGAACAAACTCTTGTAACCATGAAGTAGTTGTAGAGCACGTATGTTTATTCAGCTGGCCAGGTGCAGGGGGATAACTCCTTCCTAGCCTGCACACTGAAAACAGGTGAAGATCCCTATTTCTAGAGGGAATTCATGCATATTCATGGTACAAGGAGTGGTTATTACAATTAATTCTAGAAATTTGTTACAATTCTGTATGCCTATTCTAGGCCCCAAACTCCACCCCTTAACTAATGGCCCCATATTGTTCCCATTGTTCGTGCTCAACTGCTCTTAAAGTTTAACAATATAACAGATTAGCCCTTTATTCAATACCATATCCATACATTTCTTGAACGCCTCCAGGGAGGGTGACACCACCACCTCCCTGGAAAGCCTGTGCCAGTGCCCAACACCTCTTTTTGAGAAGGTTTTCCTAATATCTCACTTGAACCCCTTCTCCCCATTCCTGGCACAATTTGAAACCATTATTCTCTTATCCTAAAGAAAAAAAAAAAGACATCTCTCACATTGTCTATTACTAGGAGAAATTTCTTCCGAGTCTCAATTATGAAATTGCTTTTATACTAATATCTCAAGTAAAAAGTTTTCAAATGATGCTATTGTCCTGGTTTAGATAGCACAACTGAACAAACCTGTGCAGAGTACCCTCTCTCCAGCCTGTGTAGATAAGGTATCCAGAGGTTTGAAACAAAACAATCAGCTGTACACACAAGTCTGTTTTTGTGGACCTCAGCCAGGCCATTAACACAACAAAGGAAATATGTTCTTACTCAGATTCTATTCATAATCCATATTTCATAACTTCTAATGAAGGAACGGCTTGAATAACGGCATTAATAATATATTAGTAAAGTTTCTTGCTTCTGGTTCAGCACTGTGAATTCTGTCCTCAGCTTACACTGTACAAAACCAGACAAAAGTCTGGTAGAGCACATGATGTTTTCGCCACCACCCATGTGGGAGTCCCTGCATCTTCACATTCACTAGTTTGACTGGCATTTATTATGGTCTCTTCTGATCCCAAGTATTCTATGATTTTACGTGGTACAACATTAAGAATTTCCTTCAGCATTTCTTAGTGGCATGAAGTATGTTAAGGCATATGAAGCAACAAAAATAACCTCAAAAAATTAATAACCTCTCTTCCCAAGTAAGTACTGCTTCCTACGCAATACCTGGGGCAATACCAGGGGAATAACAGCTGTAATCAATGTGAATTCCTTGCAGGTACAATTTATCATACAGCTTAGTACATGTAGGGGTCTTCATCCTTCACCCCTGTACACTGCACTGCTTCACATGCTGGCCAGGCTCCAGGGCCTAGGTATTTCCCCAGGTGTCAGGATTACTCACCTAGGAAACTTCAACTGTTTGCTTGTATGGGCTCTTCTCAATTGTCTCTTTGTTAGAGGGGGGTGGGCAGAGAGTCATAGGATTTGGGGTGATGCTGGAAAGAGAGTTCCAGGCACAGGAAGTAGGTATTTAAGCTTAGGAAATTTAGAAACACCAGACACTCAGTTACAGATACACCATAAGATCTGCCATCTCTCTGTAAACTCTGGCGAACTTGAGATTTCCTTCATACAGCACTGCCTGTATCTCCATGAGGATATCTACATTCTCAGCAGGAGCAGGATATCTCCCCTAAGTCACCCTACAAAACAGACTGACCAGAGCTGGCTCCCCATGAGGAACAACAGCTGATTAATAAATGAGTAAGCCTGAAAGGAGCACAGTAAACACAATGTCTTACCTCCAGTATCAAACAGGTCCAAACTGTTTCTCTTGCCTCATTCTCAGTGACCAATTGATTTAGTGTATGTACTTACAGCCTTGATGATATGACAAATTGACATTCCTTTTCCAAATTTGCATGGGCACCTTCAATTAGGCTCCACAGGGCAATAGTCATAGCCCCAAGCTGCTGGAGTTCAATAAGTGTTTCGATAACACTCTCAGACATAGAGCTTGAATTGTGAGTGGTGCTGCATGGAGCCAGGAGTTGGGCTCCTCTCCAACTCAGAATATTCTGTGATTCTGTGAATGGAAGAATTCTGAATGTATTGTATGACAGGACACATTTATGTACTACAAGGCGGGCAAAGAGAGCAGAGGTACTCCAAGCATTACAATTGCAGGCATGCCCCCCATTCACATCAATTCTTTAATTACTGGAGAAATCATGTGTGCCATGTCCATGTAATACACACTGAAAACTCTGGCTGGGTTTAAAACATAAATAATGTAATTAACTCTGCTTGATGATGCACAAAAAAAATCATGAAAAAAATCAAGTCACATATTAAAAATGCTATTGTGGGCACAATAAACTCATTGGAAAACACTCAACAATCGCCACTTTTGCTTTGGAAAGAGCCAACAAATTCCTGTGCACTCAAGGGTTTGATGAAGGGAATGCAAAACTCAGAAGCCCAAATTCTGGCCTGGCTTCTTGGGAGTGAGCCAGCAACTTCCTTTTGGTCCTAGCTATATTTAGTGAAGAATAAGTTCAAAAACTCAATTTAGATCCCTCCTATACTAAACACTTTGAATTAGTGCTTTATTTTGCCAGTATTACTCACTTTCCATAGTATTATAGTTGGATGAAAGCATTAGAGCATGAGTAGAACTGCATTCAGGAGCATGTTGTTCCTATCCAAATTAAAACTTATTAAGGAATATTACAACATCCGTGAAGACAAAGTCCAAGGGAAAGAGTCATTTACTTAACTTCTGCAGCCTCAGTTGTGAGACACCCGGATGCAGAAGTAATAAGGTTTTTATTGCCTTCTAAGAAGCCCTCAGACTTGTAGGTCATGGGGCTGAACCTCCTGTGCAGGAGGGAATGGGAATGTTGGACAGAGGAACTATCAGTTCCACTTTTCTAAGCTCCTGCTGGTAGAAATAGTTGGAAATCCGGCATCCCTTTACCAATGGCAGCAAGAGAAATAAAGGACTGGGCACTACTTTACGCTCTAGAGGGCTTGCAAGGCATCAAGCCTGACTGAGAAAAAATAGATCTACGTGCAGATGAAGCATTTCCACAAAGCAAGAGTCTGGACTGGTTCAGCAATATCCAAAAGAAAAAGCAGCTGGCTCTACAGGTATGCATTAATCCTTGAGCCCGTTATTGTGTCTGCTGAGGCCAGCAGTCAACCCAAGCAGAGAGAGGCTGGGGATAGGTCTCTCCAGCAGTATCATTCTAGTGCTGTTGGGTAAATATAGCTCCATATCATAACTGGTGACCAACAAACAATAAGCAAGTGCCTACTTTCATTGAGTAATTCATTAATTATACACCTGTCTCTCAGGGAGGCACTCAGGCTGAGTGTGCACAGTAGGCTGGCTTGTATGTGTGAGCTGGCTGAGGCTGGAGCTGTGGCAGCTGCACAGAGTGCACTACATTGATTTCATCACATACCCTCACATATGCTCTGCATGTATGAGTATTTGGACTTCCCCATGGGCTGCCTCAGACAGCTATGCTTGGCCCCTCTGACTGCAAAGCACTCACTGGCCCTGTTCTCTTGCATCTCTCCTTGTGTGCACCGGGTAACAGAGCAGGAATAAGAGGTCTTTGCTGTCTCAGAATTGGTTTTTGCTGACAGGAGTCAGAGGTGCAGCATCACAGCCATCAGCTCAGGCTGCATCTGCGTGTCCAGCAGCTGACAGGCCGGATGGCTATCAGCTGTATTGGTATGCTCAGCAAGGTAGGCCTTGTGCAAACGGACAGCAAGCATTGACGCTTACAGCAGACAAGCAGAGGAAAAGCCAGTGCCTCTGTGCCATTGGGTGAGTGCTTGTATCCCGTTTGGTGTGAATTGGCACCTTTGCCCCCATGCTCTCTCTGCTCAGCTCTGCCCCACATCATCATGGCCGTGATGCATTGATGACACCAGCAGGTGTGTGGAAACCAGTGTGGTGCAGAGCTGAGAGCTTTAGACAGTCCCTGAGTGTCAGGCCTGAGGGAAGCTGGTTTTCTGCTACCTTTAGACCACTGATACTTACTCAACAGTGCCATTCTTTGAGTCTCTTAAGTGGGATCTCTGTATGTATTAATGCAAGTAAGTTGATAAGAACCAATAATCAGCTCTCCTAGCTTTCACAATAGAGTATGTGCATTGCATGTAAGGCTGGTGCCTGCTGAGACAACTGTCATGCTTTATTTCTCAGGAAACTTTACTGTCTCCTGCTGATAGTTTTAATCAACCAGGAGGGAATTACACAGGCAGGGCTGCCAGACATATAAACAGAGACGTTACTTTAAAGGAAAAAATGTGATGCTGGGATCCATATGCACATTCTGTTATGCATTTTCCCCATCTTCACATGCAATACTAACCAGATAAAAGAGTACGCAGGGAGGAAAATAGAAAGTGAAAGAGAGGTGAAAGAGCATCTGAACAGCTTCTTATGGCTGGATCATCAGGGGAAAGGGTCAACAGTTCAAAGACCAAATGAGAGGTTGTCTGCAAGATTTAATTTTGGAGAAGATACTATTTAGCATCTTCATCAACAGCCAGGATTTTATATTTGTAAGTGCTGATAAGATCCCCCTTTAGTCTTCTCCTCTTCAGAGTGAACAGCCTCAGCTCATTCAGCCTTTTTTCCTAAGGAGATGCTCCAGGTCCCCAGTCATCTTTGTGGCTCTCTGGACAAGCTCAGCAGACAACTACCACAACAGTTAGAGGGCTGGAGTATACAGCAGACAGGGAGAAACTGAAGGAGGTGGTAGCTGTGGAGCAGCTGAGTCTCTGAGTTTCTTACAAAAACTGACTTCTATGAGTTATGAAACATGGTCGATTCTTATCACTCTGTCCCTTAGAAGGTGTCAACTGCTGTTCTTAAAGCCCAGATTCTCATTTCAAGTATATTAATATGTTTTTTTCTGTCATTTCAAGATAACATCAATAAACCAGGACCTGACCGTTCTGGCACAGAAGATAACAAATATTCTTACTATCTTTCCAAACAGAATGTCAGCTGCAGTAAAACTGTTTTTGTTTTTCTTCAGAATTTCAATCACCTGTCCTTCTTCAGCCTAATGTTTTTTCCTCCTCTCTCAGAATCTGTGTGAACCCTCAGCTTTTCTCAGCTGCCAAAGCTGCCTCAATGTTACCCGCAATGAGCTGAAATTGAACATAAATACACAGTGTGCTGAGATAGAATGTCATCAGCCATCCCTCTGCAGCCAGCAACCGTAGAGCTGGGGAGCACTGAGAATCAGAGGGGCTGCATAGCCATGGCATTTGCTGCTCCAATGTGGTATCACGATGCAAATGCCATTGTCTCCTTACTCTGGGAACCAATGTGGGTAGCTCTGCTCGTCATCTTTCCCACTAACTACAAGAAACTTATTCACAACCACGTTTTCTCAGCCAGAAAGAAGCTGCATTAATTAGCTCACCTGAAAGGTATGGAGCTCATTAACAGCTCACAAAGATGTGAACATTTCAAATGCAGCAATGCAGAGGTACCAATGTGAAATATGCTCAGCTCATTCCAAGTTCTCCCTAAGTCCTTCTTCCCTCTCCTTTCCTCTGCAGAGGCACCAGGCATTTCAAGGTTATTTCTCCGTCACCCCTCTGGTGTTTTCTGAACTGTTTCTTTGAAGCAAGGTCTAGAGGGACCTCTCCTCCTTGGACCTGGTGGCCAGGCTGTCACTCATTCTTTACTTGCCTGTCTTTCCTCCGTGAAGCAAATCTCCTGACCCAGGGACCTACTAGGCACCTCTTGTCACTCTTCCTTGGAAAGCACAGCAGATCTTTGTGTTCATGTGGGAACGGTGCTTCTAATATCAGCAAAGAAAGTCCTTGGGGAATGGAAGGCACAAAGCACTCGTTCAGTGCTTTTTCAGGCAGGAGGGACAGCTCTCCGTGTTTAACCTCTGCACTAGCAAGGAGGAGCATGTGACTGTCAGGGACTCTGCAGGGGATTCCTGCCATGTTTGAAGGGGCTGATGAGACCCAGAGCTGGAGGGCACTGACCAGCAAGGCCAAAGGTGAATATCTTCACAGCAAGTGAGGCTTCAGCTCTAAGATCCTTGGTATCCTGTCATCCTGAAAAACTGTTCAGCTCTGCCAAGCCACTTTCTCTGAAGCCATCTGTAATTGACCACTCTGGCCCAGAAGCTATTGATGCTGTTTGCCCTTTTGTTCTTGTGATGGGAGAGGCACACTGCAAGTCAGCGGCAGCCCAGTGCCTCTGCCTTCTGTGGGGTGATGCTGCACCTGTCCCTGCAAACACCATGCTTATCCCACCATCCTTCCCCTTGGGAAACTCCTACACCCAACCTGTACCCTCAGCTCTGTTGTGGTAAGCTTGCCTTTCATTTACAGTGTTAAAAGCATTCTCATTTTTTCTTTCTTTTCTTTGCAGATTCCCCAAGGCAAACACCTCAATTTCACTGAGTCATATCTCCTTATGCCACTTGTGCTGACATGCTGGGGTGAGTAGTGTGAAGTGCCGCTCTGCCTGGCTGAACACCGCAGCATCCTGAGAGTGTGAGAGCCATCACAGTGTTATAGTAGCCAAGAACTGAAGCCAGATAGCATATTCCAGACAGAGTGCATCATTAGCAGTGCAGTTATAGCAAAACACCTCACTGGTTCCCAAAATACCATGCAGAAGACACTGCTTTCCCACCTAACTCTGCCTTACAGTGGGGATACTACTCACCAAGTCTTTCATTTTGTAACAGTAGCTGCTGCAGTTGTTCATTGGATCACTGGCAACCTGCAGTTAATTATAGCATCCTTCAGGTATTTGTGATTTATGTCTGGGTATGGCAGCATAGGATGAAAGTTTCACATTTGTTTTGCAAACCTTTTGCTGTTCTCTTTTTCACTGGCTTTGTCCACCCACCAGCTCTTCCTTTCTTGGTTTCCCTTCTTCCAGCTTTTCTGAGTAAAAACCATTTTTTTTCCCTGGAAACTCACCCTATAGCTGTGATGTACTTTGGCCCCACATGGAGGAGCTTGAAGGAAAAGTGTCCAGAACACAGGGTATCCCTGAGGGAAGCTTCCAGTGGGAGATACATGGCAAAGAGGAGGGAAAACTGTATCACCACCAGGAAAGTCTTTTCAGCTGCCTACACTTAATGGCAGTACAGGGGAAGAGGAACTTGTTGCAGTCAGACTCGACTACACAGTGAGTATTGAGTTCAAAGACAAAGAAGAGCATTAAGGGGCAGATTTTGCAGCCTTGCTACCTGCTGTGTGACAAGAAATTGCTCCACCTCTGTACTCAAAACCTTTATTTTCTTATCCACTATGTGAGCCAGCTCTTCCCAAGGGCAGCTTTGTGCTGAGCAGGCTGGGAGCCAGTCCATGCTTTGCCTTGTGGCTGCAGGCGCATGGCAGCTCTTCCCCAGGCACCTGGGGTATAGACAGGAGTTTCAATATTATTACATTAGATCCATATTATTCAGATTAACTCAGTTCCCAAGTTCTTATTTGAGAAGATTTTCATAATGGCTTGTGTTTCTTGAAGCTGATCCCTCATAGTCCACTGTTTCTCCTGACTTCTCTGGGGTAGCTGCCAGGTTTTCTGAGCTACTTTAGAATCTAACTGACCTGGAATTTCTTTTCTGCCGTTAAGTAGACTTACTGGTGACTTTTTTTCTCCCATGCATGCCATTGTAGCTGCAATTGCAATGCTGTACTCACAAAGGCTGCCTTCTTGTCTGCTGTGTGATACCATTTTCCCAAGGTGAACAAAAAGCATTTGAAGCTGTCACTAACCCAACAAGTGTCCTTGGGATTTCTAGATTTTTGTGAAGCCATAAGGAAGAAAGAGCCTTTGTTATGCCAACAGCAGATTCGTGCCCCCTTACCAAGTTAGACACCACCTGAGCTGCTCTTTTCCCTGAGTCACTTGGTCTTGTACTTGTTCAGGTCTCTTCTACATGTGGTCCCCACAATGGGACATGCTGTCTGTGTGGGATCCTTGTAGGTCACCAGTGCATCCCAAGAATCCTGGTCTTGCACAGGGGCACTGAGACAGATGGCTCCCAGATGGGCAGGGCTGTAAGCCTGTGGGGATGGAGACCAGCTCCCCACAGCAGGAGAGACAGTGGCACTGCTGAGGACATGCATAATTGCAACCTGAGTGGCCAAAAAACAGATAACCAAAAACAGAAATAGGAAGTTCATCCTAAGGAGGTGACATAGTCCTGATTTCAATCAACAGTTCTCTATGTAACACCTTAATTCCTTTGTCCCTTTCCCATCAGGACTGGATGAGATGCATTTTCCATGCAGCAGCCCCCACAGGATTTGAAACGATACCCTTGTTCCCTGCTCTCTTCCTGTAATCCAGCACTTCCTAGGGGCCTGATCCTGTACCCCACTATGCATCAGTGTGCTCTTGGCTGAAGGACAGCATGCTCACATGAATGGCTTAAAGGCAGATAGGGACATTGGTGGATACCTTTAATAAAAGGCGAAACAGAAGCAACGCTTGCTAGAAATAGTTTTGTGACGCAGATTTCTGGTATATATTTGGCTCATATCTGCTACAATAGCTTCATGGATATTTGCCATTAATATACTTCTGTTAAAAAGGGGAAAAAAAGGAATAAAAGGAGCTTATTCTTGGAATCAAATCTCTCCGTTTTCTACGCTTCACTACCAGCCTCTCTATTTCCATCCTGCTGAGGCAACGATTTCACTGAGGCTGTGGCAATGGCTGGAGACCAGCGCAAGGCTGGCCCCATCTGCAGCCTCCCATAATGAACACCTCAAAGGCAGCGGGGGGAAGATCTACCCACCCTGCAGGTTCTACAGCCCATTGCTCCTGGCAGGGCTTTGGCCAGCCACAGAAATTGAGGCAAGGACATCTACAGCACGTAGGCATCCCTAACAAGAGGAGAAGCAGTGAGCCAACCAGCCTGACTGCATGACTATCTATATGATGGGTGTTCCTGTAAACTTTGTGTGGTCTGGGCATTGCCATTATATGAACAAATCTGAAAAAAAAAAAGGTAAGCAGCACAAAACGTCATTGCAACATACTGTGCAAGGTCAACCTTCCTGTTCAGGGAGAAGAAAGCTGAACTCCTTCCTTGCTCATGCAAAGAGATCCCACTCTTCTCTCCTGACTCACATTGCCACCAGCCTCTCAGCTAGCTTAAAGCCATAGAGTTTTTCTAGTAAATGATGCTGTTTTAATAGCACTTCTGGGAGGAACAGAATCGCAGCTGGGTCCTGCTGTTGCCTGAGGCACAGGCTAATGTGCATGCCGCCTGTGTCTGGGGACATGGAGACATTTCTTACCACATTCTCCTGCTCTTCAGCAGCTTCTCAGAAGGGACATGTGTCATGACAAGATGGCCACTTATTATGTGATGATAACCCCTTCACATTATCTCCCTCTTCTCCCGTTTCAACTGCAAAATCTTTTAAAATACTTAATTCAAAAAGAAAAAGTCCTTTTTTTGTGTGTGAGATACCCACATTTCAGCATGTAACTAAAGCAGTAATTGCACATGTGCCATTTGCACATGACCTAATCCAGAATTTTGTGTTGCCAAAACAATCCTTGCTGTAACTGATGTTCTCAGCTGCTGTTTTGTTCCCTTAAAAATCTGAGCCTAGGCAAAACATTGCAGCGCATTTGGGATTTGGCAAGGGTCACTCTGCGAAATGCGTGGGAGCTACCTAGGGCATGGGGTGCTGTTGTTTAAACACTTCTGGGTCAATATTTTCAAAGGCATTTAGAAATCTGAGGGATTACAGCAGGTGCTTAGGGGAATTTTATAGAAAGCCTAGGCTTCTTGTTCTTAAATCACAGCTATTGAGTACTTCTCATATCCATCCCAAAGTCAGGGGCTGGATAAGAGTAGAGCCATTGTACACCAGCACAGCACTCAGTGGTGCCTGGACACAGCACCACAAGGCTTCTAAGTAACAATGCGTCCCAAAGGCAGCATAGCAAACTTTGCTCAGTCAGAGAAGCACTGCCAAGCAGGTGCTCAGCAAGGGACTATGAGGGGACAGCTTATTGCTAATAATCCGGAAGGGAAAAACGGCTCTTGTCAGTGTGCCCTAGCTTGCCCTCCTCTTTAATGTGAAATCTCTCACACCCTGATCCCCTGGAAAATGCAGAAGAATTGCCGTTTCCACTTCAGAGCACGCACAGCCCTTGAAAAGCCTCCCTGGCTGCTTGTCTGCGGCTTTGTTTGGAGGGGGCTCTGGGGATGTTGGGTTCATGAGAGGGAAGAGTGTCCCAAGGTGTTATGTGAGGAGCCCGGGAGATTGCTACTCGCTGCCTGGAAGCAGTACAGGGAGCTACTACCTGATCCTGTGTCTACCCCCATTCTACAGGCCCATGACTTGCCAGTTCTCCTATCAGAAGGCATTTTGGGGCTGGCTGCAAGCCAGAGCACTGAGATAAGCTGAGGTAAAGTATTGCAGAGCTGCAGCCTCACAAATGCAGAGAAGGAAAGGGGTAGGCAAAGAGGAAGCTGCACAAGCAATAGAGAAGACTGGAACAAAGTTTGTGTGCACATTTACATTATTTCAGTTATTTCGTATACACACTGAAATAGCCTCTAAAGCTTGCTTTGGCAGTTGCACTCATATCTACATCAGTGTAAGCTGTACTCTGCCCCAACCCTGTCCCACAGTGGTGGACAAGGCAAAAATGATGGATTCAGGTACACAGATAAGGGAGTGGAAGAAAGGGTCTATCAACAAAGCAAGTTAGGAGCCTAGAGCTCCTGGCTCCTCACCACTATCAAATTTACTGCAGACATCGTGTATGGGAAATTGGCAATCACAGCCCGAACCTCTGATTAATCAGCTGAGGCAAGTGTTGGGTCAGCTGTGGGAGCACAGGTGAGAGTAATTTAGCTGTGCTCCCGGAAGGGGTGGAGCTCGACTCTACCTCTTCTAGACCTCATTTAAGGGCTGACCACCACTAGGGCAGCATCTCTTGGAGATTGCTCTCTGGTGGTGACTGCCTCAGTATTTCCCAGTGAAGGTGTTTGTATTGGTGAGTTTTTCCCTATAAATAACCTTCTGAATATCTGTTACCATTTTTGTGTTATTCCACCTTACACATTGCAAGGAAGGGAGGTTTTGCATTGCATTTACACAGTCTTGCCTGCTCAAGTGTACAGAAAAGACAGATCTGGCTTCAGCAGTGGCTGGCTGCTATTTTGTTGGGTACGTGGCCCCTTGCCTTGTTTGCAGTTTGCTGTGTAAGCACTGTTGTCAGGCTGGAATTATTTGTTTCTTTCAGGCTTTTGTAAGAGACTTGTATCCATGCTATGGGAGGACTTCAGACATCAGTGAATTTCTTTCCTGTGTAACTGAGAAAGGACAAGAAGGAGGAAAAGCCTCATGGCTCTGAGGGCTTGTCCATGCCTCACTAAACTACACTTTGTGTTACGTATGTAGAAAACAAGAAACTGAGGTGACTCACTCAGCTTTACACAGGAATCTAGTGGCAAAAGCTGGTCTCACATCTTGTGTTCCTGTGCAGTGTTCAGATAGCTTAACTCCCAGGAAACTGCTCTTTCTCCTGCAGAAGTCCTTTCCCTCTTCTTTCATTATACTTTTTCACCTAAAGAGACTTCTGCTCTACTCAGCTATGATTCATCCACAAATGTTCATATCCTATGTGCTGCACGGACTGAATAAATGTGCCATTGCATTGTATGCAATGGACATGTGAAGAAAAAGGAGACGCTGCATTTACATGAGTATTTTCTAGAGTTGTTCATAAATGTCAGTGAGTGCAGTGTTTTCCGCATGGAGGAATTCAGTGCCACATCTTTGTTTTATACACACTTCCCCATCAGGTGTCATTTTGTCAGACTGCTTCTCTGCTGTCATCTGTCACAAGGCAACAAAATGAAAGAGAATATTGGTGGGAAGGCTCAGTCTCTACTGCCATAGCACCAACATCTGCCTCTGATATTATGAGCTGACATTGTAAAATAGGAGGCATTACTCTTGGAGCAGCCCTTGCACTTCACCTCTGAGAGAAATGTATGGGCTTCTGGTAGAAGCTAGGAGGAAACAATAAGAAAGAAAAGGCATCCTGTCATCCACCAATCCTTGATCACACCTGCATGAACTTTCATATTGCACTAGCAGTAACACAGGAACCTGTTGAGTACAGATTCAGCTGGATTTAAATTGAAGACAAGCATCTATAGTAATCAAGATTTGTTGTATGTGTCTTGAATACAGCGTTGTACTTAATTATTGAGCTCCGCACACCTGCAGCAAAGATATTAGATGCAAAAAAAGAGTTTTCCAGCATTCTGCTGCTGGTTAAGTGAAGCAAAGGTATGTATGGTTTTGTGTTTACAAAATCAAGACAGTGAAACTACTAGTTCTGTTTCCAGCCTTTTTCTCCCCAGGATACCAGCTCTGGCACAGATCTCCAGCACATTTCAGACTCTTTTGTACTCTGTCTTTAAAAAAGCTTTATGAGAAGGGGCACAACAACATATCTAGATGCTTGGGAGCCTTGTTTGTGTGGGCTGTAAACTGAATAGACCTCAGAAGAGCCAGACTCATTGTGTAATCTGACAAATAAAAGCCATGGTCATTATCAAGGCAGAGCTTTGTGTGTACTTGAAACCCTTTCCTGGGGCTTCACAAAGACCACCATGATGTACCATAGTGCTCCAGCAGCTCTGTTGTGTCTCCACACCACGAGCATCCCCAGGAGATGCTGGGAGACAGAGAGCTGGAAGCCCTGCAGCATGGCAGGCCTCCTCCTCTCCTTGAACTCACAGCCCACCGTCTTGCCTCCCCCCATGGAGAGGGAGATGGTGACTGTTCTTTTTTCCCTGCTGCCATCCAATATGTCCTGGGTATCCCATAGGGAAGTTTACTCCATGTCAGCAGTGTGATCACGCTCCTACTTCAGGAAAAAAAAAATCCACAAATCTTCTTTGTCAAGTAGAAGGATGATATGCTAAAAAGTAACACTTTGAGTAAGATGTTCTCTCTAGGAGGCCCCTGAAGCAGGACAGGCATGTAACCTTGTCAGTATTTCCTTTGACAGGGTTACTGTACAGAAAATGAATAGAGTGAAAATGGAGAAGCAATGCTCCAAACAAGAAATCTGGTCTGAGAATACTTAGGCCTGAGGCAGTATTTAAATGTATGGTTTCACAGGATGGTGCTGGGCGTAGAAAAGCTTGAGGATGGTTCCTCATCCTTCTTTCTTCCATTCAATGGGGATGATGGTAACTGTATTGCCAGAGTACTGACAGATCCCTCTGCATATGGACCCTTGCCTTAGAAAAGAATTCCCTCACCTCAGTCTGCAGCAGGGCTGGATTTGGTCACTGTGTGGGCCTTCAGGAACAGCAGTTACTTTTGCAGCTCTGTCCTGAGATGGGTCTGTGGGGTTATGGGAAATGAAGGGCAATGAAACATGTGATGTAGAGACTTTCCCATCAGTTATATGGGAAGGTAATGATCACTCTGCTCTTCCTTACAATGATCCTGCTCCCTGAGTGCCTTAGGAAAAACATCTACAAGAATGGCACACAGCTGGGTGTTGAGCCCAGGAAACAGTGGGAGTCACCTTCCTTTGGTTTTGTTTCATTTTGAAGAGGAAAGCATTGCAAAGATGTACAGAGAGCCCCAAGCTGCTGAAGCACTGATATTCTATTTTGTGAAGTGACACAAAATGAAGTGCTCCTCCCTATCAACTGGCCCTTAAAAGCCTTACGAATGGAAATGTATGTGACTCTTAACCCCTCACGTTGTTACAGTGACCCTGGGTAGTTTAATGTTAATTTTAAACAGCAGCTCTCTCCCCGCTCCATTGGGAGGCTGCTCATGGGAGATAGGGAGGCAGGAGGCAGGTCCACTCCCCACATTTGCTGATGATGGTGGTTGTAAGCAGCTGGGCTGCTCCGCTGAAATCTGGAATGGGGTGTTCCCTGGCCTCCAGACAGAAAGACTGGACCTGTCATGTCATGTTCCCCCTTTCCTTTGTGTTTCATAAGGGGGAAATTTCCATTTTTCCTCTGGTAGAACTGTCCTTTATAGAGCAACCTATGGCTAAGTCTGATTGAATGGCCTCAAAGAGCTGTGCACACAAATCCCCAGCCACTAAGATGAGTAGCAGGCCAGCAGGGCTGAGCTTTGAAAGAAATAAAGGTCTAAGGGTGTTGCTGCAGCAGAAGAATAACAAATGCAATTATTTAAGGAGAAAAGATGAGTTCCGACAGTCAATCTGAGCTCCGGCAGTGAGTCAGAATCCCCTGCCACTGGGGAGACAGGGAACCATATGACCAAAATCAATGTTCTGGCCTTCAAGATGTGGTTACTGGAGTTATCAAGATGACTGGATTTGCCCATTGAAGTGTACAGGGTGAAACATATGGTACTGAACAAGCCAGCAAAGCAGCCAAGGGGCTGCTACACTAAGGGATTTGTATGTAAACATTGGGAGGCAAGGCAAAAGCCATGCTCCTGTAAGTTAATTTAGCTGTGCTTGCTGTAATGACAATATAATTATGGGAGTGCAATTTACAAGATTTATCTTTTTAATTAGTAAACTCCCGTGCCCTTCAAAAATCTCCTTTCGCAGCTCTAGAGCCACCTGCGTCAAAGTGCGGCAGGGAGCCCTCGCTTACGCACAGTTCCCTTGCCCCATGCCGCAGCACTGCCACAGTGCCAAGCAGATGGTCCCGCATCGCACGTGGCCTTCCTATGTCACTTGCTATTAATTAATTGGAACATTGTTAGTGTGCATAAAAATTTCCTTGTACGTTTTCCTTGTGTCAGTGCATTTCTTTTCAGTGGTACCTTAAATATACGTACATATAAACCTGTACTTCTTGGGAGCAAAATTTTCCTAGCAGTAATTTCAGCTAAAGATTTTTTGTTTTACAGTTGTTCCCGAGACAACTCAGTGTGTTAGCAGTGCTCCCTGACTTTGCTGTAAGGGAACAAGACAAATTCTGGGAGCCCTGCCAGGAGCCACGGCCCATCCCTGTAGATGTGTGGTGCCCAAGAGGACAGCCCTCTTCTCACAGACAGGAAGTTGACATATGTGCAGATCATCCCCAACCCCATCCCCAATCCCATTCCCATCCCCAACCCTATTCCCATCCCCAAATCCATTCCCATACCCAACCCCATTCCCTTCTGTGTGGTGGCCCCATGTCAGTCTTTGCTTCTTCCCCTTTGCTTCTTCCCCTCAAAAGTAACACCATATTAACATGTTTTCAAATAGCAGCTACAAACTTCTCCTGGAAATAAAAACTGAATTAAACCTTGCTACCACATCCTTGCTGTGCTTCTGGGAGCACTTAGCTTAGTATCATAGAATCATTAAGGTTGGAAAGAGCACTAAGATCATTCAGATCAACCAACTATTCATGCCTATGGCCGTTCTGGACCATGTGACTGAGTGAGACATCTACCCTTTTCTTGAACACCTCCAGTGACAATGACTGCATCTGGATAGCTTGTTCCAATACATCACCACTCTTTTGGAGAAGAAATTTTTCCTAATATCCAGTTTGAACGTTATACCCAGGTCATGGAGCAACCAAGGGCCTGAGTGGAGATGGTGGAGACTATGCATGTGCATAGTGAAGGATTCAGCTTGGTAGCATTATCAGAAGAAGCTAACAAGAAGGAAGATTGTAAAACTCAGCACTGATGCATAATTACCTTGATTGAAAACACTGCATTTACTTTCCTTCTTTCTAAGTGCTGGGATGGGAGAAAGAAGCTGCACCAAGCACAAAGGTCTAAGAAGACCCCACAAAGGATGCTGGTCACCTCAGCAGACCTGTAGACAAGCAGATATGAGAACCTGGTTCAGCACATCCCAGCCAGCTGCTGGTTTCACCAGCTGCCTGTGTCATTTTCCCTACTGCATCCAAAAAAGCAACCATTGCAGATGCTCTCCAACACGAGCACTTCCTCCAGGCACTGCTGGAAGCCTCAGGCTCTCAGTAGATGTCAGAGCACAATCCCACCAGCATCCTGCTGACATCCAGGCAGTTCCTGGGCTGGCATTGAGGGGCATGACAAGTGGTAAAGATGAAGACACAGCAGGGAAAAAAAAACACTCCTCACAGTAAATCAGCTTTCGGGGGAAGCCTCAGCACACATGGACTGTAGCACTAAAAATGCAAACACAGATCTGTGCAGAGAGGTCTTTTATTTTAGCTCCTGCAACATTTTACTCATGGCTGAGATTGCAAGGCAAGCAGAACTAACAACATGAATGCTTATGAGGAATGAGCATATTAGAGAATGCCAAAAGAGAAATGTACTTTTTAAGTACTGTGAAATTTTTCAGTCCCACTGAAGGGTCTGAGAATTTAGCACTGTACTGAGTGCAAGATTTCTTCTACAAGATGATGACACATACCTGCACCTCAATGACAGGTGGGTAAGCTCACCTGACCTTACACATACCCACTCACCCCCTCCAGGAATCCCAAAGCCATTTACAGCAGGAGTGAACAGATAAATGGATTAATTAAATCTTGCATAAGCTTTAGGAGGTGGAGGCACACAACAATGTTTTCCCATTTTGGAGGTAGAAATTAAAGCAGTAGACTGTCACCAAGGGTTGGCTTCAAAGGTGTCAAAAGGGGGCAGGGGTAACTTGGCCAGCCTCTTGCTCTCCACAGAGCATAAAGTGAGCTGCAGGCAACCTGCTCAGGTGAATCCAGCCATTTTTTTGGCTGCTTTTTGGCCCCCAAAGCAGATGCAAGATGGAAAAAAAAGAAAGAAAGAAAGAAAAAAAAGCTGACTGCGTAAAAACCCTTTCTGTTTTGATGAGTAAGGTGCTGTTCCAGGCTTGGTCATGACCTCTGTGTATGAGGTGGCCAAGTATGCTTTGTACCTGTAATTAAATAGATCTGCTCCATGGAGGAAACCAGCTTACCATCGGGGTACCTCCACCCCATCACATGTGGATGTCCCTCTGTATTGAATGGGAAGTGTTTGATATGGATAGGGATTCAGACATTGTTTCCTTTTCATTCTGTTTAAATGAGATCTACATTTCATTGAAAAAGTGTTGGTTTGGATCGCTGCTTTGCCTCAGACTCTAACCAAATTGGTGAGCAAATATGTATTTTAAATGTGAAATTCCTAAGGTCTGTGCACCCCTAGTGTCCAGAAAGTTTTGCAGTAAACGAGATCACTGCACAGCACTGAGAAGAGCTTTATTCAATGTTTCCAAAAAGGCTATTAAAAATATCCCATAAGAAGATAAGTTGCTTAGTAGGTGTCTGTGTAGCAGAAGATTAAACATACCGCAGCCAGACAATGCTTCGTGGTTAGACCAAGCAGGCGCTGCCTCTTCTCTTCATAAAACCTAATCCACTGTATCATTTCTTCTCTAATGTGCTCTACCTGGCTTCCTGCTGAGGGTGATCTATGAGCTTTGTGGAAGCAGAAACTAATATTATTCTTGGGAAGGGAAGAGGAAATAGAACTTAAACTGATAGTTTAATTTTCATACAGAAAATTTTGAAGACTGAGAAAGTTTTGTTTTAGTAGAAGAAATTGTGGCTATTCTCTTTATTTTTACTGAGAATGTGATAAATATACTTTTTTGAAGCCACATTTTGCATTACGAAGTATATCAAATATAAAACTCAGCGAACCAGGTTTGCTACCAGGAAAGTCACATCTAACTCCAAGATTGTGTGTGGAGATACTTTAAGCACATCTGTGGTTAAATTATCTGGGGAGAGAGCTGAAGTGCTCACTGAAATCAATGAAGTAGCCTTCTTCAGAAGAAGAGGCTGTGGTCTATGGGTTGCTAAATGAATAAGCAGTTATTAGCAAGTGGTGAAGATGAGGAGCTCCAAGGCCAAGACACTGCGGTTGCATTTATGTTGGCACTGCACTAGGTGGAAATCAGAGAAACACAGCAGTCAGTCTGTCCCCCACCCCCCTGTCAGCCATGATGTAATGGAGCTGCCTTCTCTTTCCCTTCCTCTTCTCCTTCCCCTTCCTCTCCCCGTTCCTACCCGCCTCCCCCTCCCCTTCTCTTTCCCCTTCTCTTCCCTTCCTTGCAGAGCAGGTTTAAGTACCTGCAATTAAGTAGGTCACATCAGATCTCTCTAATCTATTAATCATTGTTGTTCCTGTATATCCTGTCACCAAAGTAATCATCTTTCCAGGGCTTCTGTGTCCTCACCTGTCTGTAAAGAAAGACACCATAGTTTTGGGCACTGTGATTAAAGCACTTATGTGAGCAAAGAGATGTGCTTCTGTCAGCCTTGCAGTCCTGCACAGGGAGTGCTAATGCACTCTTGTGCACTCTCTACCTTTGGTGCTGTCTTAACTTCCCTCCCCCTCGATCAGCATGAGGCCAGCAGGTCCCATTTGTAGCTATTATTTCCACACAGGGTCAGAAAGTTATCATACAAAGATTATTTTTCAATCAAAAGTCGATTTCTTCCTTTGGGAACGAAGGGGGAATGAGGAGTGAGGAAAAAGAGAAGGCGCCAAGGAGGCAGAGAGTGATGGGCAGCTGGCAGATAAGGGAAGCACTGAAGTGGAAATGAAAGCTTCCATATCATTGCAAATGGATAAATTCATGCATTGCGCTAGGATGTCACAGGCTGTAATCATAAAAAGAATCAAAGATACATAATAGCACCATTACTGGGAAATATGAGAAAGACTTGAAAGATAAGGTATCATCAAAACTCTCTTACACTGAATATTTTGCCTCTGCTTCATGCAAAAAGAGGCAAGGAAATTGTTCTTTCTGCCCCCTATTAAAGGCAAGTTATTGCCCTTTCTCCACACACCTTCTGGTTTTGAGCACAAATAAAGACAGCACCTCCTAAGATATAACTATATGACAAATGAAGTCATAAAGCTCCATACAGAAAGTTCAACATATGAAGAGCATTTAGGTTCTCCCAGCTGCAAAGCCAGCTGCATGGAAATTGCTGTGATGAAGTTGCCCTTGGAGTTCTCACATCTGTAACACTGTATGCTGTGCAGGACAAAGCAGACTTTCACTGCAGCCACACATAATGGTTTAACCAGGACCTTTATGTCTTCCTCTGGAAGTAGGGGCACTGCAGCTGTGCAGTCACAGAGTACCTGCTCTGGCTTCTCTTTATGTCCTTATCAGAAGCTTCCTTACCTAATGTCCCATCCAGAGCCTGACGAAACTCCCATATCACCCATCAGGAATTTCTGATGCAACCTGGAACTTGCTCCAAGTTTTGTCCTCTGCTTTTATCCCAGAGATCTCCTTCCTTCTTGAAGGACAGGAGAAACCTTGAAGAGCTGCATATGTAGGTCTGCTATCTCCATTTTCCACAGAATCACAGCATAGCCTGGGTTGGAAGGGACCTCAAGGATCATGAATCTCCAAGCCCCCTACCAGGCAGGGCCACCAACCTCTCTATTTAATACTAGACCAGGTCTATGTAATATAATACTGTTTTCCAGCCACAGAAAGATTAATCCGCTTGTTCAGATCTGCCGTATTCAGACAGAAATTTTAATGTCTGAAAGGTATTCAGCAATTAATAAGATTTTATTTACATTATTTATATTATTTATTTCAAATAGAAATGCCTAGACAGCATCTTCTGCAATGTAGAAAACAGCACATATGTACATTGTACATGCAGCTCTTTACGTGTCTATGTCTCTCTGCAATTATACATACCTTGCAAATTCCACCTAAAAGCTGACAAGTGGCAAGAGATGAGCTTTTAGAATAGAGGACTGCTAATAGACAAAATTAACCAGCAGCAGAAGCGAGAGATTATCTGTGTCCATAATCCTCCAACATTCAGCAAAATATCTGCTTGCACTGAGTGGACTTGCTTTCCCACAACAATAAACCTTTTCTGTACTAACATATTAGTAATTTAGGTTTTTGCTGAGTTATTAAAACATATCTGACAGATTTAGTAGCTCCTGGATTCTCAAGAGCAGACATACATACTGAACAAAAATCTGCTTCAAAGACGGTGCTAGTAACTCAATGGAGAAGCCAGCTGGCTGGCTGGCTGCTTACAGCATCTTCCAGTTAAGGTAAGGACAAACCACATCTTTGAGTCTTCCTCACAGCTTGAGATCTACAGTTCCTCCCTGAAGGGATGGAGTCAAGAGGTGAAAGAGGCAGTAGGGCTTCCACATACCATCTGCAGTGCAGGCCTCGGGCTGTGGCTCCAGCAGAGCTACCTGCCTTTCCTTATAGGCACATGGTACAGACTTGGAGGCCAGTGACTTGTGCAGCAAATGGGGCTGTAACCCCTAGGCAGAGGGGAGGGCATTTCCATTCAGACTTTCACTGCTCCACAGCTCTCCACAGAGATTAGGCCAACTGACACTGCAGATGTACCCCCAAGGCTCTGCTCTGCCTTCTGTGAAGCTCTAGTGCAAAAGATAAGCATTTCCCCACTGCTGAAATAGATAAACTGCAAGAAAATGGTTAACAGTGGAGCAAACAAGAGCTCGTGTTTTTGAAACTGGAAGCTAAATGGCAGGTGAGGAGGATGTGTAATTTCTACTTTCTAGATTACAAACAGCAGAGCAAGAGGCCCACAGCCCACATCATGAAAAATAGTGTGGGTTTGGCAGTGAGTAGTTATAATTTAAGAAAGCTCAAATCTCTATTCACCCCCTAAGATTTCCTACAAGAATAAGGCTTGGAACATTGCCCCTGGCTGATGTATGGCGAGTCATTTGGATGAATGTCCCTTGTGTGACATTAAAGGGAATACATTAAATACATGTGCCATGTATTGCTCTGAGTCGGGTTCATTTTCTTCCTTATGCTTTTCATGAATGTGCTTCAGAAACAAGCAAATAATAGTGGGAAGTGACCACGAAGCACTACAGCAGTAAGCCCAGTGGGCAGTAGGGATTTGTGTGGTTGATGTTGCTGTGGTTCACAAGAGCTGCTGAGCCATGATGTGGGAATGGTTAGTAGTGTTACCTCAGCACACAGTGCAGCAGTGTAATACTTCGCCATGGAGACCCGGTTGGGCTCCTCAAAGGTCTTGCTTTAAATTCATGTGAGTTTGCTCCTGTGTCCTTGCTACCCATCATGCTTTCCTGTATAATTACATATAACTATGCCCTCTTCTGATTTTTATTCTGGTTAAAAAGTGTTAAAAGGGGCAAGAGAGATCACAGATCACAAATACGTATCCCTATAACTGTAACCTACCCACAAAGTGATGCTTTTGAAAACAAACAGCCTTCATATTTTTTTTAGCACTTTTCAGGCTAAAAGACCTTGCACACTGCCAGCACTCTGGCTCTGAAGGTTGTGTCAGCAGAGCTGCTGTTACACAGCCTTCCATTCCCTCAGCTGTGAAACTTCCTCCAGGCTCAAACTTCCCTTCAAAGTGCTAACCAGGAACCGGTTTGATTTTCATCAGTTTTGTCTATTTTTGCAATATAAACAGGAAGGTGTGTGTATATATAAATATACTACAGGGCAAAAAAGAAAGGTGTGTGTTTTTAATTTAATCCTCTTTGGTTTTCTCACCTTCTTGCACCTTGAAAAACTCACGTTTAAAATAGTATGTCAGAGCAGCCAATCACATCTAATGAGGTTTTCTTCTCCTTATACACTAGGTGAAAAAATGATAATCTGAAAGGCTAGACTGAATTCTAATCTGACTGGTCTGCCTTCAGATATCAGATGCAGTGAAGGTTGTCTGGGTAAAGGAAATCAGAACTAGTCCTATTGTCTTGCAGAAAATTGTCTCTCCTTTACCCAGCATATTTAACCTGTAGCCCCTAATTGGTCTAATGATTAAGTAGCACATTATTTCTTAGACACTCAAGCTCATACAGATAAATCTTAAAGAGAAATTATTTGATTTAAAATCAGCATTACTGATTTGATGGCTAATGACTTGCTATTAAGTTCCACTGTCACAGAGACAGTACAGCCTACCTTGATAACAAAGCATCATTTATGAGTGTTTCATAGATTTTTAATGATGATTATCAATCTCCTTTTCTGTCTCACCCTCTATCTCCCAACACAATGTGTTAATCTATTTGTTGCTGTCTAAATAACTGGGCTAAATCAGATCCCATGCTAAGCAAGTTTGGCTTATAAGCACAGCACTGATGACCCATTTGGTCCCAATTGGAAAACCTGCAAATCAAAACATCTTCCTTTTCCTCCTGATAGTTATTGACAGTTGAAGCAGGAATTTCCCTGCTTGTTTTGTGTGGTTCCTGCGTGTCTCTTTATATTTCATTCTTTTCTGCTGACGGATCGCTTTTCCTCACAGTTGCACTCCCAGGTACCTTTAGCAAAGAAAGGGGAAGAACAGATGTTTAAAGATTCATTCCTAAAACATATGTGCATTAGAATAATGTTAATTTGTGGTGAATCACTAGCTGCTGCAAATTAGGAAGTGACTAAGTGCAATATGAGAGCAAGAAGCATACATTATAAAATATGCTCTTTTCATTTATTTGGACAGTTGTAGTTCACTTTTTAATTATTGATGGTAATATTCCATAATGTGCTAGTAAATGTGCTGTTTTGTGTTTAGTAAAAAATGAAGTCTTAGTAAAACATGAAGTCATTACAGCACTCAGCTGTTAATTATTGCTTAGGGATAGAGGGAAGACTGCAAATTTCGTGCAGGTTAATGAAGCATGAATCAGCTGGCTTCTACCGGAAGGAACAGATGAACATCAGATATGCTGCTGCAGATACATAGAATCCTCAGTCTTTGTTTTTGCACTGGCTTGAACATCAGCACCTGAAAACAGGTCACAAGAGGTGTTTTTCAGAACTGTGAAGGGATGCCAATAGCAGGGAACAATCTAATTTGTTCCAGCTCCCAGTGAATTTAATGGGACTTTCATGGAAAGACTGTGAGATGGGTGTCAGGCTGTTAAAAGAGTCAGTGACATTTCATTGGTGCTATTTGGAGAAGTAGGAACTGTGGGTTCCCAGGTGGACTGATGATGCTATATGCATCAGCCCCCACCATGCATGTGGGTTGTGTGTGCCTAACCATCAAGAGAGCAAGGAGGAGAAGCTTTGAGACCTTACATCTTGCCATCTTCTGTTTAGCTGGCAAGAAAGAAGACCTTTTGTTAATATACAACAAATAAGCACTCACTATTGCCTTTGAAAATAAAAGCTGCTGATTCATGTTGCTGCACCTCTAGTCCTTTCCATTGCCTTTTACAGGCATGGACACGTTCTGACTTGTGGAATTACTGATAGAAATCAAAGCATCATAAATACCAGCAGTGTAAGAAGCTG
This sequence comes from Coturnix japonica, assembly GCF_054131305.1. NCBI lineage: Eukaryota > Metazoa > Chordata > Aves > Galliformes > Phasianidae > Coturnix > Coturnix japonica. The sequence goes on from NC_140665.1 coordinate 38,237,870, forward strand.
GGCCCAGACAGCAGTCCCCAGTCTAGTTTTAAATATTCCACAAAATTCATGCTAGATTTTCTCAGTGATTGCAAATCTTTGACAATCAGTGGTAAATGAGAGAAAGCGCCAGTCCTGCTTGTAATTCTTTGGTTGTCCCAGCCAAAGTAGAAGTTGGATGACAGCTTTGGTCACAGGTTTATAGAAAAGGTCTTCTAATGCTCTGAGCTATTAGAGTTAAAACAAACCATGAACTAATGCAAACAAAAAAAAAAAAAGAAGAAGAAGAAAGAAGATGCTCGTAAAAGACTCTTTGTGGAGGCTTCGTGAATGAGAACAAAAGTTGCATTGATTGTACAGATCAGTAGCAGTAAATAACTCAAGATCCAGCCGTGAGCATTCACGCTGACATGAATGAATTCTGACCCTGCAGAAAGCCACCAAGGGATCTTCCCCTGAGGGAGTGCTCACAGTTTCCTCCCACTTGTGTGGAAATATAAGCATGGGTGGGTGGCATGAAAGGACCACCAGCGTGAAAGGTTTGGTGAGAACTGCTCTCCGCTTATGTTCAATAGGAATCTCTTTCATTATCAGGCACCTCGCACCTTCTAGTTACCTTTTCCAAACGAGGCTGTTCACTGAAGGTAGGAGGTTTGCTTTCATACTTACTGGAGGGCACAGAAGTTACCAGAGTTCTGCAACATAAAATTTCGATGCACATTATTTCATGGTCTCTAATGAAAGGATCTCTTTACCTGAGATTTGCACAGAAAGACAAACAGCTTTGCATTTTTGATGTTGCTAGCTACACTCTTCCTTGCTCTTAAGAGAAATGAAACACAGGGTTTTTTTTTAATAAACTTTCTGCAAATTGTTTTTCACACGGATTTCAAGCAATGTGGGAAGGGCAATACCTCAGAAGTGAACGCGTTGCTTGTGAAATCAAGCAGCAATTGTTCAATATGCTAATTATCCTTATCAGCTGGTGTTTTTCTGATATTTTCCTGCATTGTGGCTGTATGCTGGGTGGCACCTCCTATACACAGAGGGGAATTGTGAGGAAACTTGAACTGTGATGTCTGAAAGCCTGGAAGCTGGTTCAAGTGCACAGCTCTCTCACATGGTGGGAGCCCCAGGGGCTTGGCAGTGACCTCACCACACCACCCAACATGCCCTGCCTGCCAGGAGAGGATCAAATGCCCATTCAAGCTGGATTAGATAGCATGAATGCATAACCTCTGCTGCAAGTCTTGCTGTGATTCCTACAGAGGATTTTGTCAGTGTTTGTGTGCTTCAGCTCTCACCAGGATGGGGACAGCCTGTCTTCCCTCCTCTTCCTGATTTGCTTTGCTTTTCTTCACTTTGTGTGGATAGGGGACCAACTCCAATGATCCTGTGGCTAGTAAGTGTGCATTGAGTGTGCACTGAAGGTCCAAGCCAAAACAGGACATTGCTGTATTTAACCTGTCCTCTCCAGGGATGCTGCCTCTTGCATGCCTCATTTCTGCCTTCTCCTGAAGACAAAAATATTGTAAAATATTGCCTGTTTCTATGCTCTCCAGAGGCACCATCTGGCAGCCATCAGTCATGGAACTGTGACACATTTGGGACATGCACCTGAGTAATCATCCTAGGCCATGTTGAATGCTTTCCTTTGAGCTGAGCAAAATCCATCACCAGGTGAAATTCTAGCCTTGCTTTCTGAGTGAGAGGAAACAAGATCTGAGTAAGACATCCAGCACTGGGCCTGTCTGTGCCTATTAAGCCAGCTTCACCTTTTTGAATTGCTTGTGCTGCCCACCGTAAAGAGGTGCTTAGTGCATAAGAAAGACAGGCTGTGTGATATGAGAGATGACGCTGATCTCATGCTATTTACATACCAGAAATAAGATGCTTTAGCAGAGCCTGGCTGGGCCCTTGTCAGATCTAGAGGGATGGCTCAGAGCAGAGCTGTGCACAGAACCTGGCATCATCAGCGGTGGATTTGCTGTGGGGGCCATAATGAGGGCTGTGTTCACAAATGTGAGGAGGTAGGGAAGCATTTGTCTGGGATGTGCTCAGGAAGAGACACAATGACAAAACGAGGTTTCTTCCCCCATCATTACTTCCACATCAGCCGAGTGGGCCAGGCACTGCTTGTGCTGCCCACCACTGGCATGCAGAGCCAAACTCATCAGTCTCAGTGCAGATGGTACCAGCCCCTGGGACCATATTGGGCATGTGATTGGTGCCAGCAGCCTCACAGGGAGCAGGGAGGGCAGAGGGACTGGGATGGAGCACACAAGCACTTCAACCTGGGATGTCACGTTGCTGCCATCCCTCCACCTTTCCTCCACACAGCAGACAAGGGCAAAACTGGTACTGCTGCTCCCAAAGGCAGCTGCTCCTCTTCTTGGAGGGGCAGGCATTTCCTTTCCCCTTCAGCCTTGCCACATATGGAGAAAAGAAGGGTGTATCATCTATATACCCTTACAAGCAGTGCTGAGGGTCAATGGAAATATTAGAGATAAATACAGAAATGAATAATAAAAGCAAATGTTGGAGATAGTCAGCTCCAAGTTTTCTTTCCTTATAAGCTCCCTCAGGGAAAAATCACTGTGAAAATAAAAAAGTTTCAACTAAGTTATTACGTTTTATGAAAGGAAAATAATATCTCATGCTCATAAAGAAATATTTCCTCCGCCCTTTCCTCGCCTTCAAAATGAATTAAATGTCTATTAAAAAGTACCTTCTTTTTAAAAAGGACAATGAGCACTTTGATTAAAAAGAGCTTTTAAGTATTTATATGATTATCTCTTTTGTCCCCCTGGCAGCATCTGTCTTGCTGACTGCTCAGCATCTGGCACGTGCTGCCTCATGTCAGGAAGGCTCTGATTTCTCATTCAGGCAGGGGGTGGGTGAGGGAACAGACGTATGGATGCACAGAGAGGCTTTTGCCAAAAGAATAAGGACATCTCCCTGGCTGCCACTGCTGCTAGCTGCTTGGCCACAGCGCTGCTGGAGAACAGCTCTTCTTTCTTCCTGCTGCAGCACACTGTGGGTACCAGATGGCCAGCTCACTGGGTCGACATCCATCAGTGCTTCTGAGTGCAGCATGGCCAGCCAGAGCATCACGGCCTGACATTTCCTCTGCTTGTGGGCAAGATTCCTTTTTCTTTTCACTTCCAGGCCCTTCTGCTTTTACATACATAACAAGAAGACACAGCAAGACTTCCAAAGCTCCTCAACCGTGGCCTGGCATGGGCATTTTGCATCACTCTGAAGCAGACTGGAGCAGGCTGTGGTGGGGTGCTTGGGAAAATCCCAGTGCACCATTTGGTGTGCTCACATACAGGGCATACACAATGAAAGATCTGTGGGTTTTGCAGGATCAGCCTTATTTTCTGCATATTCATTTTACTAAAACTATCCTTGGTAACACAGTCAATGACTCACAAAAATATTAGTCATAGTTTATGCCATGTATAATTCCTTGCCTTGCAGAATTTCAGAATGTTTCTAATATGATTTAAGCTGTCAACCACAAAAGATGAAGCAGAATGGATCCGTTTCAAATACTGCTACTTAACTAAGTCTAGAAGAGCAGCGTCTTGCCCAAATAAGACAGAATCAACTGTCAAGACATGTGTCCTGCTCATGGATCTCCATCTACTAGGAGAGGAGAGATTTAGGCTGGATATAAGGAGGAAGTTTTCTACAGTAAGGGCGGTGAGGCACTGGAACAGGTTGCCCAAAGAGGTGGTGGATGCCATATCCCCGGGTACCTTCAAGGTCAGGCTGGACAATGCTCTGAGCAACCTGATCTAGCTGTAGGTGCCCCTGTTCATTGCAGGGGAGTTGGACTAGCTGGCGTTTGAGGGTCTCCTCCAACTGAAAAGATTCTACAGTTCTATGATATGCACAATTCTTCGTGGTGGAAGAGGTGAAGGCTTTCACCTGCAGTTGATAGAGCCTTGAGACCTGAAGGAATGGATAACTACAGGGGGCAACAAGTCAAAGTAGGGTTATTTTGCTTGGCCCAGTACTGTATGACTTTTTCACATGACCTAGGACCCCATCTGCTGCACTGCAGGGAAGCAGAGAAGGTCAAGGGACCTTTCTGAACTCTCTCCTGCTTTTACACAAGAGCCCAATTAACAAGCAGCAGTCAGAAGTGGACTCTCAGTTTTGCCTGTGGGCCCTGTGTGCGGAAGAAAGTAGAATGGAAATCCTGGAGTGTCTGACTCAGGTGTAAAGCTAATATTTTTGGTGCCATTCATTGACTGTGCCATAAGAGATACTACAGCTCAAGACCTTTTTTTAAAAAACTGTGTTTACAGTAATCTCAGGGACCATTCTGCTTTTGTTTTTTTGTAGATGTACATGTCATGAGCATAACTACTAGAAGCAGAAGTGAGAAAATCATGCACTAGACTTGAAAGCTAGATTTAAATGAAGGACAGTTGTTCTTTTTTAGCATTTCCAGGGTAGTTTTCACTTGCCTTTGTTGTGGGTTTTTGTTGGTTTTTATGTTTTTTGGCTTTTGTAGAACTCTCAAATCATGCTTTTTCACACTTGTTTTCCAGATGACTAGAAGTATAAACTTCTGGTTTATATTAAAAAAGAAGGTGATATTCTCATCTGTTTTCAATGCCTAAGGCTTCAAGAAGTAGCACATGCTGTTAGAGGCCAGGAATAAGATACAAACAATTGGCAATATTGCATCAGTGATTTAGATGTCTCCTCTCATTTTACCTGCAGTATTAGAAAACAGCGATCCACACATCAGAACAAATAGCACAGCTGGAAAACAAATGACAAAGTGATTTTATTTTACTGTGTTGAAGGAAAGTATCTCTCTTCAAATAATGTGCCATCATTAGCCTTCCTCATCACACTGCAACACAAGGTGGGATTAATTGAACCTAATTTTAGTCACTTAGAAATGAAGCATCTCATCTAAGTTTATTGCTTAATTCATTCTGCAGTCAGTGGAGGTAGTGCCAGACAGTGATTCATCCCACTAACCACTATTCCTGGATTAAATGGGATGAATCAGGCAGTGTTGCTTGCCCTGTCACCACCAGCCACAGAGGCAGAGCAGACAGCAGCTGGGAGGAGATGTCCAGCTTCTGGCCAGGCCCATTAGGGTGAGCATCTTTGTGCAATGGTAGTGGGGCTGGCCTCCCCAGAGCTTGGGCATAGCCCATGAGATCTTCCAGACTGTGAGACTGTAGGAGGGGTAGAAGGAACCAAGACAGCCCAGGAGGCCACTAGACGTGTAACCTGACTTATCATCTTGTAATGTGTCAAGCCATCTCTTGCTGTTAGTGCTGCCTCAGCTGAAAACAGGACAGGTCATTAAGAAAATAGATATACTTTTGGGGCAAAAACATGTAACAAAATTGCTTTGTATTTCTCTGGGTAGGAATGTGTGCATGAATTGTATGTACATCATGGCCGTCTCTGAACCTTACTGACCTCTTTATTTCCATTGAAGTGGGATAGCATGGGTATTTGTGATGGAAGTCTGAGAAATTTTTTACTCTCTCAGCAATTAATAGGGAGCCACAGAGACACTCAGAACAGGGCAAATCAAAGCCTGTTTTGAAAGAGGTGATTAGTTTATAAGGAAACAGTTAGCAAGCCTGGCCAGTCTGACCCTTGCCAAATGGAACACAAATAAATAACTGTCTTGTTTTGGGGACAGCAGCTCCTCCAGAAAGGCATTAGCAAACTGACTGGATCCTCTGGAGTATAGAATCAGATTTCCTACTGTGGCCATTGCCCTGTTGCTGACATTCAGCTGATAAAGAAGAGCTTTTTGGAGTGTTTTCACAGAATATTTTAATTCACATTCATCATAATTTCCAGTGTGATTCACTGACTAGCACAGGAAGCTGGAGTCCCAGAGCAAGATATGCCTGGTTCAAGTTGGATCGACTCCGGGGAACAGACGACCTTTCATTTGAATAATGCCTGTGTGGGGATGAACGAGTGACACTATTTGGAATTAATTTCTATTTATAACCATAGATCAGCATTATAGTAGACATGTTTTTGGTGGTTGAGAGAGGGAACTGGGATTGTTTTGTCTGGAGAAGAGGAGGCTCAGGAGAGACCTAGTCCCTCTTTACAACTGCCTGAAAGGAGGTTGTGGTGAGATGGAGGGAGGTCTCTTCTCCCAAGTAACAGTGATAGGATGAGAAGGAATGGCCAAAAGCTGCACCAGTGGAAAATCAGGTTGGATAGTAGGGATAAATTCTTCTCAGTAAGAGTGATGAGGCACTGGAGCAGGCTGCCCAGAGAGGTGGTGTAATCACTTCTCCTGGACGTGTTCATGAAAACTGTAGCTATGGTACACAGGAACACAGTTAATGTGTGACGCTGGTAATAGGTGGACAGTTGAACTAGACAATCTTAGAGGTCTTTTACAACTTCAATGATTCTGTGATTCTGAAATGTATTCATGGCTCAGCAGCTTTCTGTGTGCCGAAGGGAAAGAGCAGCAAAAAAAGAGCAGCCACCACCCAGGCACTCATCCTGCTGGCTGCAGCCCTGATGTGGTGACCATGTCCAAAGAGTGAGCACAGGATGCCTGAACTTGTGGTGAAGGGAAATGCCAGCAATGGACTCTAGCACACAAATTCACTTATGGATTGATTATCTACAGACAGAAATGCAGCTCAGAATTTGTGAACTTAATACTGTCCCTTTTTGAGACTATCTGATCTCTGTGAATAATGCATGTTCTCTTTAGAGCGTAGCAAGAGTTATAACTTAAAGGGTAACAATTCCAGGTTTTCTAAGGAGATCTTTTTCCTATTTTTTTTTATTTTTTTTCCAAATTTGTTTTGCTGCAACCTTCTGGAATTCCAATCATGTGATAATTGGAATGCAAATACTTGCAAAGGAGACAAGTTTCAAAGCTCCTAATTCCGCCCTCACTGGGACTGCCACACTCTTCACCTTTGCCAAGTCATTATCTCCACCTGTTATTCTCCCATCTATACCACCCATCCTGCCAAAAGCTAATAAAGTAACAACTCCTCCAGCAAAAAAAAATAAACAACATTTTTTGACAACACATTCAGACTAAATTCTGGGAACTGATTTAATCTCTACCTGAGAGGGACTGTTTGTACCAGTGTGCAATTGCATGTACATGGGGGGCCTTGAATTAGGTTTTCTGTTGACTTTGTCATTTCACCAAGACATGCCGTTCCATAAATGGACTGGCCCAGGCCTGTGTTCTGACACTCCTTAATTTCATGGATTTTAGACACTAAATACAGATTTACTTTTGGGGTTATCTCTAATAAATATGCACATCTGCTAAAATAGATCCCAGCTGTGTAGTCCCTTCATGGGATGCAAAGCCATATCCAATGGAGCAAGAAAAACTAGCATGGACATTTCATGGTTGCATAAGTAAAAGCTGCAGAAAATCAGTAAAAACAGGGAATGCACAGGTACCCAAAGTTACAGCTTTAGGCTATGAAAAATACCTTGCACATTTTAAAAATATTGGCTTATCTCTTCAGGAAACCGAATGTGGCAGTGGGAAAAGTGTTAATAAAAGGGTATAGTAGGAAGCAGTGTGAATTACCCTGGAAATCAAACAAGCTTTGAAAATGCTCAGAGAGAATAAGTGACCTTCTGTCACTTCATAGCCAAAAGTTAGATTAGTAAAATAACAGGGCATCTAGCAAGGATGGGCTGGGAGTCAGAGAGCCTTTCTGCATTCTGCCCTGCTTCCTTCTTTCTTTTCTCTTTTTTCCTTTGTGTTTACTTGGAGAGTATATTGATTGTGGAAGTGACAAAGACAAGTCAAAACTCCTCTTTGTTATTCTGTAGAGAGGAGGTTACCCTTGTATAAAATCTAATGCTTCTGGTGTTCTCTCCTCCTCCCTGCTCTGTCTGGGAAGTCACAGTTAGCTGTGGGTTGTGGGTTGCATTTACACTAATGACTGTTTTTCTCCCACTGCTACCCCTCCCAGGCTTATTTACTAAGCTTTTTCTTTCAGCATGACCAATAAAGCATGAATACAAATAGACCTGGGTCCTTTTTTTTTCCCCCTCTCATTTTTATTTTCCTACTCTTAGAAGTTACAGAAGAAAATAGTGTCATTCTATTCCAGAAGGGCTTTTATACCAAGCTGACACTGTACATTTAAATATGTATTGCTTCCTCTATCATTTGCATTTTAATGTTCCAAACCAATAATCATGAAGTCTTGTGTGAAAATGTAAAATAATAAGGATGGGAAGAAATTTGGATCAAATTCTAAACCTAGTTAAATTACACCTAGACATGGCAGTTCATTGAGAGACCCTTCTAAAAAAATTTTCGAGAGATGGAGAGATTCTGACAGAGGATGTGCTGAATTGCCCTGGGTGTTTGCTCTATTCCCTTTGGATACTGAATAGGCACAGCCTCACAGGCCTTTTCCTGTGCAGCTGGTGCACTGGCGGTGTGTCTTAGCTCTGCTTTGGAAGAGTCACCCTCCAGGCGTGCTTAGAGTAGGCTCTGCAATTGTTCATTATTTGGCCAATTAGTACAATAGCATTAGCCTGGTGACATTTCACATGTACGTAGCCATCTACTGGAAGCTAGACTGAAAATAATGCGTGTTCACACTGGGAGAAAGAAAAAAAAAAGAGCCATTTGAAGTGCCAGTTATAATATTTTCATGTTCTGCTTCATTATTGTCATCATTTAGCTCCCCATTATAGAAAAGAAGAATAGAATATTCAAATTAGAATTTACCTTGTGGACTTAAAAATCTTGTCTTATGTGCAAAGTGACCCACTTGCAAGAAACTGGTTTGTTGGAGGTATTGTGCAGTGTAACAAAAGGCTTATTCTGTACTTCTGTTGAATGGTCTCTGTAGGAGAGGGCTTAGCTTGGAAGAAATAACAACTGATGGTCCAGTTCTAGCAAAACATTTTTCTCTACATTTTACTCTACGATTTTTCTTTTCTTTCTGTAGGAAAAAAAAAAACAGTTTTAAAAGCAAAATGTGTTTCTTGTATCACAGCTGTCATAAATTTAAATTCCCTCTTGGATCCTTACCACAGTCTATTTCACTGCAATATTTTCCTTCTTTGATAAGCAGCAAGCACTGAAGAACAAGATGTTGAATATTTGAGATGTAAATCTGACAGGAGGCATTTGTTTTTAGTGTCATGATAGAGCTAGAAACAACTGCAGAAATGTGAACCCCTCAGATAGCATAATAACCACTGTGGGTGTTTGCTTAGAGCTAGAATGAAGCTCAAGACGTTTTTGAGCTTAGAAAATGGCCACTCATATACATGGATTTACATGGCTACTTGCTTGAGGTTCCAGCTATGAGAATCATCTGGAAAAAACTGTAAGAAGATTATTTTCTGCAAATCCCCTAACAGAAATCAAGAAGCCTTGGAAACATACAAAAGCATCTGTTTACATCAGCTTTCCAGCTATAACCCGGGTAGATAAATCATTAAAATCAAGGTAAGTACTGGGACATTTTGATATCCGTCCATTCCTTACACCCTCTCTATTAAACTACTTTGCAGTTTCTTTGCCTGCTTTAGCCTGTTTTGCTTCTGGGCTTCCCTCCAGGTCTCAGATCAGTGCTTTCACCAAGACCAGCCTTAATTTGAAGCTAAGCAGACCTTGCTGATAATATGCAGCTATGGGTATTCTCTCTCTTCTTCAGCATTCTCCTCTCCCTTTCATCGCTGTCATGATGCAATGAGTTTCAGAAGGTGAAAGTAAGAGGACAGCAAGTAAGAGGAACCATAAGCAGAGGGATAGTAAGAAAAGAATGGATGCCTGAATTTCCCCCCTTTTATGCATATAGATTTGCTTTTATTTTCATTTAAACTGCATTTATTTTCTAGGAGGGTGTCTCAGACATTTTGAAGAACTGCTATGTTACAACTCATTAAATTAAGTCTCTATATTTGCTGCTTAAGAAGATATTATCTTCAGTACTCTTGGAAGCTTATGTGTGGTTGACGTGGCTTTGCCACTGGCACAGAAACATTTCCTGTACAAATGTAAATTGCTGAAGCTTCCCATTTCCTGGCTGGATGTGGCAGATTGCTCAATTCTCCGTTTTAACTGATGGAATTAATGTTTAGCCCACCAGATGGGCTGCCTTGTGGATGAAGGCTGCAGAAAGGAAGGTCTAGTTGGAGAGGGCGGAGGGACCTGGAGCCATGACCTGAGGTGCCCCACTGAAAGTCATGTATCAGATGCATGGATCTTGGTGCCCAGCATGTGCCTCAGCCTCACTACCCTCACAAATTTATCTGGGGTTATATCTTGCCCCCATCTGCACCCTGGCACTGTGGTCTGGTCCTCACCCCAAAGCCACAGCACAGCCTATTGACTGGAGGAGAGCATGGGTGAGAGGCCCCAGCTCGTGGGGTGAAGCAGACACCTGCAAATGGTATTTGCAAAAGCCAGCATGCCAACCAGGTGCTGCCTACAATAGCTGGTAGGAAATTCTGAGGAAAGGGGGTGGATCTGGTATTTAACATATTCATCAGCTGAGCCCTTGAGCTAGATCAGCCCTTCCTTGCAGAAAATCGTGGAGTTTCTCTTCATGTGAAACACTCTTTCCAGACATGAGTTCATTTTTTCAAATCCTCCCAGCATCACGGGTTTCACTCTTCATGGAATCATAGAATCATTGGAGTCGGAAGGGACTCTTAAAGGTCATCTAGTCCAACTCCCCTGCAGCTCAGTCAGGGTGCTTAGAGTCCTATCCTGCCTGACCTTGAATTTCTCCAAGGATAGAGCATCCACCACCTCTTTGGGCAGCCCATTCTAGTGCCTCATCACACTTACTGGAAAAAATATATTCCTTAAATCTAATCTAAATTTCCTCTCTTTTAGTTTGAAACAATTTCATCTTGTTCTATTATAACATCTCCTGCAAAAGAGTCTGTCCCCTTCTTTCCCTGCTTTGGATACTGAAAGGCTGTTTGCAGGTCTCCCTGGAACCTTTTCTTCAGTAGGCTGAACAACCCCAGCTCTCTCAGCGTGTCTTTGTAGAAAGGAGTTCCATCCTTTGGATCACATTTGTGGCCCTCCTCTGGATGCACTCAAAAAGCTGAAGTGCTTTTGAAAAAGGTTATTAGAAAAGCTACCTTTGCCTAACTTTAAGCTATTGGCAGTTGGTAGGAAGTTTGCTGCTGCTTCTGTTTGTGGCTTTTCAATCTTATCCTTCAAGAGAACTGGTAGTGAATTGCACAACTGAAGATGTGCTCAGAGGAGCAAATTGAGCAGTTAGGCACAGACATGCACACCTCCTTATCTATCGTGTGTAGTTAGTTATTCTGTGTAACCAGGACTATGAACTTCTTTATCTGAGCACGTGTGCATGCTTCTGTCTACATGATGTGTGACTGCACTCACTCTAAGACTGAAATGATCCAACATGTTGCTTAAAAGATAAACCCCCTAAATCTGTGTCTCTGCTGTTGAACCACAACGAGCCTGAGCAGTCAGACAGAAATAGGAAGTCTTTCCTTGTTTGCAATGCAGAAGGGAGGAAAGGAGACAAAAACATTACCGAATATACGAAATATTTTTAGGCTTTATGGATGGCATCTTGTTGCAGTATGTGAACGTTCAGACTGCACAGGGCATGAATCTTCTCTGCAGTTTCTAATTGTATGCGTTGTTAATTACTACAAGAAAAAATGAGACTTGTGCAATACTTGTTATGGCTGTTGTGCTTGTTCCTGGTTTTCTCGATTGCTTGCAAGGGATAGGAAACAACAACAACAAAAGAGTGGATCGATTTATATACTGCTCAGGCTGCTAGCTATAAACTCATTTGGCTGTTTCCTTCCATGCCATTTCTACTGGATTTGAAGATGATCCCAGTGGCATGAATATCTCATCCCCCTGGATACCAAAGTGGGACCTCTGGAATGGTTTCTGCTCTCCAAGGCTGAGGTGTTCACCCTAACCCACCTCTGTGTTGGGGAGCACCCAAGTGAGCAATGGCTTGTGTCCTCACAGAAGAAAATCTGATGCACTTGAACTGTATTGCATACTGCTGCTGTGCTTGGATAGTATTTCAGGGAAGAAATATCAGGCAAGCAAATTATGGATTTGATTCTGATGCCCTTACTTTCATAATATAGCACAAGAGGACTCAGAGTGGATTTCTGTGAAACAAGGTGCTTCTCAGTGTGTGCCAAGACTGCAGATCTTCCTATGCAGCTTATATTTATCTTCTTTGAGGGTACACTTACAGGATCAACATCTGGTCCATAGGGAAATCCATCTGGGAAAAGAACATGTGTCACTCTGTGGTAATGCAATTGTAAACTTATAATGAAGGGGTAAACAAACCCAATTGGAGTAATTTAGAAATCTTCTATTCCAATTTTAGCTGTTTTATCTTTGCCTTAAATTCAGCTCACATTTTCCAGCTAGGAGCCAGTCTGGATTGGAAACAAAACAGAGTATTCTCCTTAAATTGTTACAATGCCATATTTCATATTTCAGTATTTTGAAGTCTCCCCTCCTCCAAATATTTTGGAATGTATCTCCAATTCTTACAAGAGACCTTCAGTAACAAGTTGGAGATTCAAAAAATCAGCCTTTCTATGATTAATATCTGATTCTCAATTAATTTTATTTTGAATGCGTATTAAATAATGCAGTGACTAAAAGCCCAGAAGGTTTTAAGTACTAACACTTGATGTTGAGCCCATCAGTCCTTTTGTCCATTGCAATTCCTGTATGATGTGTCTAAACGTTTATAGGATACAGAATTTAGGTAGTATCTTTCTGTGGTTAATGCAGAAGTCTAGCTATTCTGTAATTATTATAATATACAATAATGAAACAATAATTTCATTCCTGCTACGTAATGCACTCTACCAGCTTTAATTAAACCTAACAACCTCATTAGTGAATATTATTAGATCGGCTTCGGGGAAGCAATACTATCTAGTGAATAAAAGATTATTGCATGATTTTGGAGATCTGGCATACCAGATGCATCCTGAGGCTGCTATTATACTCTGGGTGATTCATTTTAAGTCTCTGGGCCTTTTTTTACTCACTGACCTAGTGAAGTCTATGGTATTTATAGTAAAATGCTCTGAATTACGTGGGTTCCAAATATCTGTATGAGGACTGTGTTTCTGCAAATTAACTATTAAAGACACAGAGAAGTGCTGCCTGAAACCACAAAATGAGATACTGTCAGTTCCTGGACATCCCCAGATGTGCTGCAATTTCAGTAAAAATACATTTCCCATGGATTAAATCTACATTCTTTCTGCACCATCTTCTTGACCTGGTGCAGGCTGGGAGCAGCCTGCAATTTTTCACACAGGCACCCAGAGTTCTTCCAATGCTTGGGTGTCCACGTGGAAGAAGAGGAAGATTGTGCCCCACCACTTCATGTGGGTTTGTGAAAGGAATTAAGTTGACCTTTGTTTCCTCTTGTAATTTAATTGATTTTGCGAGCCTGCCCAGGCTGCAGCAGAGGGCTCTGCCTGGGTAACTGGGTGCCAGTGTCAGCAATACAAGAGATGCTGAAAACCAGACAGGCTTATCCTGAAGGTGTTGGTAGGACTTCAGAGCCGGAATAGGTGCCACTTCCCTGATAGGATCAGCTTCTTAGTTGACCCCTTTCTAAAAAGGAAGGCAAACAGAGCAGAAGAGAGTCACATCAGGCTGTCAGCAAGGTGCCATAGGCAGCATTGAGCCCTAGCAGGTGAGAGGGCTGGGAGGAAGGTGGCAAGAAGTGGACATAGCAGCAGGGGTTGTTAGTGCTTTTGCTACAGGAACTCCCTTTTTCTTCCACTGTCAATTATCTGGTGTTGTTACCAGCAGCATGTTTTAACAGAACTGACTTATCTCTTCTTCCCTCCCTGCACACTGCTGAGGTTACAGCTGGAGAGCCCCCACTTTGTTGTGCTCTTTCTGAGGTGGAAGATGCTTCAAATCTGTGTCTGTGGGGCTGAGTGTGAGATCTGGCCAGATAGGCTGTGGAGACAGGCAAATAGGACAGTGTTCTGAAGGCTTGATGGGTGACTGAAGTGCAGTGTATTCAAAGACACTTACACATCCGCCTCTGTTTGGAAGCTTTAAAGTGAGAAGAACAATCAGCTGAGGATCGTTTCCTTCCTTGATGCATGCAAAAAGGAGGTTACCTGGAGGGCTGCTGCAGCACAGGTCATGCATTACTACTGATTGGTTGTGATAAGGAGAGCAGCACAGGTATTTAGATTTGTCAGAAATGCACAGCCAGGTTATTTCATGCTCACTGTATGTGAAATGTTTTACGGATAAATTAGTATGTTTGTACACTAGTATATTTAAGATGCTATATTTGTGAATTTCTCCTCTCATTTACAATAGATTAAGTCTTAAATTGCCATTGATGTTGAAGTCACATCACCAGTATGAAGCTGAGGTGAATTTAAGGCATGTCACGTGGTTTAGCAGTGGAAAAGTGTGGATGATTGCAGGTTGCAACACGAAGTTGCAATCTTTTCAGCTTTGCCCTCTAGTGATTTGAAGTGATTCATTCATCATGTAGGCTCAATTTCTGTTTTCTTCTGAAGGAACAGCATGCCGAAACAGACGGTCATGTGAATATCTCTGTATTTTCCAATGCTGACTCTCACATTTTTCCAGTAAATCAGAAACCCAAGCAAGTTTTTTCTAGTTCTGACTTTGATACCCAAACTGCTTATCTGTTCTCCCAACTGAACTTAGGAAACACAGCTAGAAACATCGCTGTTGCTATTATTAGATCCTATTAATGCTTAAATTTTGCAGAAAACAGTGGTGATCAGGCAGGCCTTACCAAGTATACTGAGTAAAAACATTAGGAAATCCCAGTGCCCAACCTTTAATCTCACCTCTTGTTGGACTTCATACACATATGTTTTCATCACAAGATATGCAATTAGCACACGAGCTGGTTCAATGAGCTGCAAGTTCTGTGGCTCATAGCAGCCCACAGTACAGCACTCTGGGTGCAGGAAGCAACATTTCCACAATGCAGACAAAGGCTAAGCTTCCTTCTGTCCCCACTACATCCATAGACTTGAACTGGCAACACAGAGACACATATCTGAAGCAATTGTCTCTATGCAGCACTGGTCTCTGCTTCCTGGGACAAGTCATGAGTTCATTGCCAGCAGAAGCATCTGCTAGCATCTGTGGGGATCAGCTTCACAGTAAAGGGTTTTGGAGCTCCATCTTAGTTCTAAGTATTCATTAGCTGACATACGTGTGTTGGTCTAGTGTTTATGAAAAGCACCTCGACTTTAGCTTGATTTAATAAGGAAACAGGCAAGTGAATGCTGAGGCATTCAGTGTACAAATGCACTGTGAAAATCAGTGAGAGAGTGCAAGAGCAAGGCAAATCAAGGCTACTCTCATCATAGAACTGAAAAAGAGGCTCCTATCCCTCTAGAGAAGTAGATGGCACCTGCAGCGTGAACATCAGCAGCATCATTGCCACCACTGTGCACTGGTCCTTGCACCAAGGGCCGCAGGTTCAAAGAAGGGAAGCACTGAGAACAGAGGAGAGTCAAAGAAATATAGAAGAAAGGTAGAATTTAAGAAAAACTTGGACATAAAACTCTAGGAATCAGGGGAGAAGTCTTTTCTTGTACCCATGTGCAGAATTCAATCTGTGCAGCTGTTAATTTTACTGTATATTCCATTTCAAAGTAATAGAATGAATTGAATTAGTTTGTGAAATAGCAAGCTGATTTGTCTGATGGTTTCTATACAGCACTGAAATCCAGATGGTTTTTCCTGATAATGATTTCACTTCTGTTGCATGTGTATGCACAAGACGCTCAGGTACGTTATTTATAATCAAAGATGAACTTCGTTACTTACCTCCTGAGAACATAAACTTCGCTTGCCCCTGACACATACCGTTGATCCATGTGCCTCAATACATCCAGGTGCCTCATATATCAATATCATTCTAGCAAATGGAAATACATTCACAGACTGTCCGGTCTGAGCAGGTCATGAGCAGGTCATTGGCAAATTATAAAAAAAAGGCATTTTCATGTAATGGATCCTATATCTGGAGGTAGTGTGTAGGTGCTGAGACAGCCCTCCAGTCTCCAGAATGTCCCAAAGCATGGGAAGCATTAGCGAAATAATGCTCACAACATATCTGCATTACTAATTCTTTTCTGAAAAGAAGAAAAAAGTAGGCACAAAAAGAGGAACCTTGAGCAAGAACATGTACAGAAAAACTGGGCATCAGCATTCACTTATGAAGACCCCGCTGCTTACCCTTAACTCTGAGATCATCCTTCCATGATTCAGGAACAGTTTCATCACAGATATGCAGGGGATGAGAGAGAAATAGCTCAATACCAAGATTCCAGCTGTGACCACAGCCTGAGCTGGCCGCAGTTCCTTGTGCCAGAGGTCATGAGTTTGACAGGTTCCTGCTGTACAAATCCCACTGCAGTACAGAAGCAAAAGCCAGATGATTTCTATCAACTTCTTATAATTATAAACAAAGACAATGAGAAACATCAGGGAGTCACATTTCACTGGAGGATAGAGACAGTGGGGGGCATAATTAGCATTGGAATCACATCTGCATCAAATTGAAAATTAGTAAAAATAAAGGAAACTCTTCACTTTGCAGCTTCACAGATGAAAAGCAGCACTTCTATGCATAGCATATTTTTTGGTTAAAATTGCTTTCTTACTACTTGCAGGATTTAAATAAAAGATCTATAAAAATAGAAAATCCATTTATCCACCCATCTGAGGGCATGCTCCCCACATGTGCTATTCACGCTTTTAAGATGGGAGGATGGATAGATACCTAATTGTTGCTGGATGATCATTTTTCAGCAGCAGTCAGATCAGCTTTTTTGCTCCTTCCTATTAGATTATGATCACTTTAAGAAAGCTGACTCAGGCACAAGTCACACCTCAGAGAGACAAGACAGAAAGCCAGAATTTGCAGGCCTGCTGTTTGTCTTCTGCCCTTTGCCACGCAGACATTGAACAGTGCTTGGATGTCTGCACCAATTCAGCTTAGTGTGGAGATACACCCTCCTGCAAGGAGCATTACCCTGGGATGTAGAGAACTGAGAGTCTCTTCTGCCTCTTCCACTGTCTTGGCAGTCTTGGCACTTGGGGAAAATCCCACCTCAGTCCTTGGACCCCGATTTCTTTTAACTGTAAAATGAAGTAAATGATGCCAAATTCCCCTGTGAAAATTATGGATAAAATCATCACTGTCCCCTAAGGTGACACGTGGTAAAAGGAAGTCCAGAAGGCAGTTCATCCCACAGAGATCCTTAGGTCTCCTTTGTCAAAAGTATCTTTGGACCTGGATGAGGTCCAAAGCATAGTGCCTGCTTAGCAGCATCCATCTTAGACACAAGACTAGCTGAACTGTCTATCCCTGTCCCTGTGTGGCTTTCCCTGGATTAGCTGGCTGGAAGATATGTCCCAATAGACAACCCAAAAGCCCACTGCCCAGCAAAGACACAAGGCTCAGGGATGTCTCTAGATACCTCTTCCATGTCCACCCTAGCTGCCTTTGTCAGGGAGTGCATTTCTTTCCTCGCTCCACCAATGGTGAGAAGCACAAAGCGCTCCCCTGAGCCCAGGAACTGAGCTAAGCAGCTCTGAGTTCTGATTCATAATTTAAAGCTTTTACCTAAGCACTCTTTGCTAGCACAGATCAAACGGTGGAAGCTGAGCTGACAGGTTAATCCCATTGTCAGGTGATTTCAGTATTTCCAAAGCAGGTTTTGTCTGGATTTAGAGTGAAACCCCAAGGCTGATGCTCCTCTGGGAAGAGAGCAGAGTCCCCATCCAGACAGCTAGGGCAGCCCTGAGCTGAGAAGCTGGTAGGAAACATGACAAGGTTTGGCCAGTCCTGCACCCTGCCAGAGCTGCTTCTAAAACTCACTTTTTATGAAACATTTTGACCTTGTCAGCTGGCATTTCCAACAGTCAAAAAGCTTAGTCCATTTTTTTTTTCCTTCCTAGGCAGCTCTATTCTGACAATATGCAATATGCATTTGTCCAAAAAGACATCTACAAAACCACTAAACTTGCAATTTTTCCTCCAAAGACTCAAAAGCCTCACAACCTCATTGAATATTTGGGCTCTTTCATTCTGCTGTTGTTTTGACAATGTAGAGAAAGGCCCAGATGAGAACAGCTGTTTTAAAACAGTTTTTCACACAGATGGGAAGATCTGACTGCTGTAACATAGTACTCATCCTGCACACATCCCTCTGATTCCACAGCTGAGCTATACCCGTATAAGCATAAGGCCAATTTCTGGTTAAGGGTTGAACGCCTCCAGAAACCCACAAGAAATAATTGTTTTTACTGGAATGACTTTCCCTAGATAGTGGAAATCATTTCACAATAGCTTGTAAATTTATAATTCTTCACTATCCGAGTCCCAGAAATAGAGTGAGGTAACAGATCTTACAAAAGAGTGATGTGTGGTATAATTGATGGGAATGGGTAGATTGGAATCTTGAGTATCTGTACAAAAGGAGGCTGAGGGGAGGCCTTATCGCCCTCTTCCAGTACCTGAAAGGTTCTTATAGTGAGAGTGGGGCAAGTCTCTTCTCACTAGTGACAAGTGACAGGACGAGGTGAAATGGCCTCAAGTTGCGCCAGGGCAAGTTTAGGTTGGATGTTAGGAAGAACTTCTTTACAGAAAGGGTAGTTAGGTACTGGAATAGGCTCCCCAGGGAGGTGGTTGAATCGCCATCCCTGGTTGTGTTTAAGAGCTGTTTGGATGTGGTGCTCAGGGATATGATTTGGTGTAGGGTTTTTAGAGTTAGGGTTCTAGTTAGGCTGCGGTTGGACTTGATGATCTTCAAGGTCTTTTCCAACCTGGGTAATTCTATGATTCTATCATTCTATGTGATACGTGCATAGTGAAGGAGACAACACTAAACATATTGGCACCTTGAAAATCTTTTGTCAAGCTTAATCATAAATACAAAATGTAATCTCAGTTTTCCATTCTTCTTTTAGAACCTGATAATTCCTAAGGAGTTGATGATTATTTATGTGGCTGAAAATGAGCATTAGGTCACAATTCTGCTTTCTCAGTTTGGTGCAAAGCATGAGCAATGTCTCTAGGTCATCCCTACATCACTCCAGAAATCACTGCACGTGTGATGCTGCAGAAATCTGTGTTTCTCTGACACCTGCAGAGACACAGCTCAGCTTGAAGATCCGCTCACCGATTGTCACATGGTCAGCTGGAAATATATCACACTCTTTTCTGGTCAGCAAAAGAGTAAGTTATTTTTGAAAACAACTGAAGCAGGTAACAAAGCTCTGCTTGCAATCAACAGTCAATTGTTGTTGGCAAATGCAGAAGCACTTGATAATATTAGCACAGAAATAAATCATTACAAAAAATTGGCTTTCCATCGCGGAAAATGCTCTAAAGCTCTCAAGTATTGAAAAATAATGTGCATTTTAGCACACTTTCTTGTTTCAGAGCATATTATTAATTATTTCTTACCCAAATATTATGTAAAAAAGCCATCATTTGTATCAGTAAATGAATGGCAAATCACAACTTCAGTGAGATGGAAAACCAATCTGCTGTCATTGTGAGTTTTTCTCTGAATATTACTTTTCAATTTTACAAGAGGAAATCCTTTGTATGCCATGGAAGCGTGTGTTGCAGCTAGTTAGGTCAATTTGCATATTGTGGCGTGACAAAAACAAAACAATCTCATTTCCCTTGGTGGAAGGAATGACTGGAGGTTGAATTACTTAGCAACGCCAATCCTTCTCAGCTTTTGTTTCTGTCTTCAGGTCCTTTCCCTTTTATTGTTGTTTTCTCCCCAGATAGGCAAAAACTGTCCCTTGCATTAGTTACAATCTTCTGCTTGTCCTTCAGTCTCATCCTCCCCTGAGCTGGAGATTGAATCTAATACAGAGAGAAAGAAGGACTGTGATTTGTGATAACGTCTCAGAGTCTGAGGCACTCAGGCCCACAGAAATGTCACTGTTTTGTGCTTTTTGCTTTCCCCAGGCAATTCAGACAACTTTGTTCAGTCATGCATAGTCCTCCCAGCACTAAGCAACTCGTGCTAGAGCTTTAAAACTCTACTTCACCACCCAGTCTTGTTCTGGGGAAGAATTGAAAATGCATTCACAGATGTCTCATCATTCATAAACATAAAGGTTAAGATCTTTAAGCCTTTGGCTTAATTATTTCTTGCAACGTCACTTCCATGGCAGATTCCTGGGGGACTTTTGATTTTTCTTACTGTAGTTGCTTGTTGGATTTCCTTACTTTAAGCTGGTTGCTGGTTGTTAGCCTGCAGTTTAACAGCCGGGCCTCAAAATAATTAATCATGTTAAGATAAAATAATTACTTCATTTATTTGAAATGAAAGAAAAATAGGTTTGCATATATAATGCTGTTTTTGTAAGAGGAAAAGAGGAAAAGAGGAAAAGAGGAAAAGCCTTATAATCAATCTTGGCATGTAATTGCTTTGGATATACAGTTTAGGTGAACATATTATCACAGTTACAGTCTTTCAGATTTCTATACAGGTTTTCTTTAATTTCCCATTTTACTTTCTCTTTGCTTTAAAAGTATCTACATTCAACGAGTCCACGTTGCAACATCAGGTTATAGAATCATAAAGGATGGAAAAGACCTCTAAGTTCATCTAGACCAACTGTCAACCCATACCCACCATACCCACTAGCAATATTCCTTCATTGCTATAACCACAGGGTTTTTGAGCACAGGGATGGAAACACTTCCAAGTTGTAAGAAATGAGGTTTGTAGTGGAAATGCTAAATCATGGCCTGAAGTAGTGATTGAGCATCTTGGGAGAAGGCAGGGCCAACCGAGGGGAGCTCAGGTGCATGTAATGTACCTGAGTTACACAAAGGGGTGGAGCCAGAATGCACCCCTTCCCAGAGCTCATTTAAGTGTTGGCAGTGGAGATAAGGGTTTCTTGCTGGAGGTCTCTGCACGTGTGGGGCCTTTGGGAGGTAAGCTGCATTTTTTTCCCTCCTCCATCCACAGCTGTTGCATTTGGAATTATCTTTACTTGCTGCAGTCTGGGACTCTGCTACTCTACTGGGCACTATATTGCAATGGAAAACACAGCAACAACTGTACTCATCTGAGTACAGTTTTCCATTTCATTATAGCATTACAAGTTTGGTTTTCATGTGATGCCTGTATGTCTAGTATTCGTGTTGATATTTATCAGAGATTTTTAGTGGGGGGGAGATATAGAAAGGGTTAAGAAATGCTTAATTGGTTATTCTGAAGACTTTTTAGTTCCTAGAGGGGGGAAATTCTGGTGGAACTCTGGATCTTGCTATAGAAGCCATAGGTGGTTTCAGGCAGTGGAGGAATGGGAACTGTTGAACAGTAACAAGCAGAAAAGTCAGTTCCTGCTGTTAGGTGCCCACAGCCATGAAATGCTCAGGCCTGCTGCCTGCAGCACTGCTGGCTGGCTTCTGTGGGACAGGTGATTAATAGAAGAGAAGTTTCTGTGAGCAAGTGAGCAGCATTATTTACTGATTTATTACCGCTTTGGAAGAAAGAAAGAAGTGGAACAAACAAAAGTTAAGGCTTACTGAGGGAGCATGGTGTGTCTGTGTTGTATAAGGCTCCAGTATTTCTGAGGACAAAATGGATGATTTGTGTGTAGTATGGTGGAGATCTTAGGAAAACACAGGAAACAAAAGGCATCCCAGTAGGAAGCTACTACTCAGTATCACAAGAAAGGTTTTTCACCTGGTGTATGTCATAACGCTGCATCTAATTACATGTGTCAAAGAAGTAAAACATGCAAAAATCACTTCACAACGTTTCTATTCTCAGATAGGAAGAAATTCTACCTTCTAAAGATATACATTTGAATACACATAAAATGCCCTGCCTGGGAATTTTGAGGTATGTGTGTTATGACTTCTTACTTGTATTACTCCTCTGTGGGGGCAGATGAACAGTGGGCAGAAATGGCAAACTCTAGGACTGAAGAGGCAGGGAAACTGGAACAGCTAACCCTTAAGTCAGGTAGCCAAATAGAAATTGAAGAGATGGGTCCCCCTCAGGCATAGCAGGAAAGCATATCATCAGCCCAGAGTCCAGATCTTCAGGGGCGTTAATATAGGCTGATTTTCATGCAGTAACAGTTTGCTCTTGCCAGTGCATGTCTAATAGCTCACCCTGTGGATCTGTTCTATTAGCGGTGATGAATTCCAGTCAAGGGAGGCAAGCCAAGCTGCAGTATCTCTTGAACTTTAAAACAAGACAGAACATTAATGAGGGAGATCGCTGTCTTATCTCCACACAGTGGTGTCTGATACATCTTTTGTTTTCATGTTCCATACAAGTAGTGATTCGTTAGGGTTTCTCTAGACCTCAACCCTTCCTTTCCAATGTTGCCTACTGGCTGTAATAGATCCTTGCATATTCTGGGGCTTACTCTGAGCTGGCTGTATCTGTACTGGGGGGAACTTAGAGGAGTGTATAAAGGGGAAGAAACCCAACAGGAATGGGTATAAATTCAGAAGCATGTGTGGGTTTACCTGAGCAAGGCTGCACCCTCCACACTGATGTAGTAGAGGACTTGTCTGCTTAGCGAAGTTTCTTCTAACATTGTTTTTGTCCTCCTCATACTGAGATTTAGCCCAGTTCCAATGAGTTTTTCATTCCTTCCTGGAGAACAGGAAAATGAGGAGGAAAGAGAATTAATTCCACCTGATTTTAGCTATGTAAAAGTCAGTCCTGAATCAGTAGTTCAAGGCCTGCCAATCATCAATGGAAAGGCACCACTGGAAATGGGTTTAGATCAGTACAACAACAGATGCTTAAGGTTCATGGGCAAATCTTCTGGATTTGCTCATCTGCCTCTGTGCCTCCTGCAGAAGGAGACTGGCTGCCCTGCTTTTGTTAAACTCCTCACTTTTAGTTCACAAAGTTCTGTCTTTAGGTCACTGAATCCCACTCCCAGTGCTTATAGTGAGGCCAGAGAATTGTTGGATCAGTAGACTGATACTGTTGCATCTTCTTGTCCAGCCATCCATGGATCAGATTTTCTAGCAGTGTTTACTTCATGGATGTAGCTCCAGTTGGATCCCAGATCTTGGGCTGAATATTTCTTTATAGTTGGGTGAGATCAGGGCTCTACTGTATTCCTACAAACTGCAGTTCTCTGTTTAGCTCCTGTTTGCTTTTCAGCAAGAAAGTTGTAATGTGCAGTGGGGAAGTGCTTGCTGCTAGTGTTTGGCTCCTGTGGAGATGCTTGACTCTTGCTGCGTGCACACTAATATGCTCACTGTATCCATGAACCAGCAGTAGGACAAGAGAGTGAGTCTGATGGGAATGCATGCTTAGTGGGAGGACTGGACCCAGGCCCCTGGCAGAGTTGGGGGCTGGACAGCCCCTGTTGCACCCCCAGTAGACACCAACCACTCTAAAAATCCCACATTTTAATTGCAGTAAGGTTTTACTGCCATGGATGGAAAATTGCCTTGTGCTTTGCTTATTTTCTTTCTGCTTTCAAACATATGAGGCTCAGTAAGTGCTCGTGCTGACTGATCCTTCTCCCTGCTGCATTGTTCTACGCTTTGCACAAGTTAGCAGTGCAACAAATTGGATGTCCTCCTTCTCATGATACGCAGGCAGGATTATTCCTCCCTGCAATACATATGTTTGGCCCCACAAAGCCCAAAGAAGCAAGTAATGTTGCTTTTGCAGCTCCCTGGGCAAGCATTCATTGATTAAATAGAACTCTCCGTTCCTGTTTTCATGGATGTCTCCCCTGCAATCTTCTCATGCTAGTGGCTTTCTTGCTTTTTAATGGCTGTGTTTTAGTATAATCTTTTGACAGTGAGAGTTTGTAATGGGCATCACAAGAGGAGTAAGGCTCTGAAAACCGCTGCAGTGGAAAGAATAATAGCTTGTTCTTCCCGTGTCAAAGCCTAAATTGGCATAAATCAACGCTGTTTCATTGCCCAGTATAAAGTTTTCTCTCATGTATATCAGCAAAGGATACATCCCTAAGAACTCCAGTCCACTGTATAACAAGGTTAATTTTCTTGCTCTGAAACCTCACTGAGTTTTAAGCTTTCTGAAATCCAGCTCAGTAATTCTCATTTCTTTCAGTCAGATTTATTGACAATCAAATTAATCTAAAGTGAACAAGAGAGCCTGAAGAGAGCTTTTCTATTTCTGACGTTTTTTTGTGTCCTTATCAGTGTCCTTCCTAACTCCCTCCTTCCCTCCCTACCCTGAAATCTTTCATGCTGACACCTCTTGGAGGAGGGGGGAGGAATGGAAATCAGAGTGTGTTCTCTTGCTTTGGTATTTTTTATTCCTCAGCTTTATTAGCTAACACTGTATACATCATCATAATTGTGCTAAGATGCTGTCAGCATCACTGGCCAGCTTCACAGATTGTTCTTCCTGCTTCCCAAGCATCACTAAGAATAGCTAGAGACAGTGATGTATGAGCTTAAGTAGAAAGCTGTCATTACAATGGCTCCTCTCTTTCAATGGTTCTCCATCAGGATTCAGAAGAAGAATGAACTGGAGAATTTCCTCTGGAGATTCTGGATGGAAGGTGTGGGAAAGAAAAAGCTGAGGTGTATATTCTCTGTTCCTTCTGTCCTCTGATGCTGAGCAGCACTGCATGCAGTCAATGTCTGAAGGGGATTATCAGTGCACTGCTCATTCATTCTGAGCAGGGAGTTTATTTGTAATTGTTAATCTGTATGGTTGCGTGGCTTGAGAATCAACAGGAATGGCATTTGTTAGAGTAATGTCCTTGTGAAGAAAAGCAGCACATCAAAAACTCCATATTTTTGTCCTGCCCTTCCTATAGAGACAGATGCAATGTTGTCGCATGGCTAGAAACCACACACACACAGTTATTCATGCTCTTAAAGGTCTGTTGTCAGCCAATTTCTTCTCTGGAGCTATGAAGGCTTCTTGAAAAGTGTGCAAATGGTTACTCTTTGGACCCTTTCCATGACTTCTATGCCATGCCAGTAAGAATACAGCTAATTAACTGAGACATTCATGACAGCATTTGGGTTACAATTTTTGCAGTCTTTCTCTCACTTTGTTTCTATTTTTGCACTGTTCCCATGGCTGCCCTGTTCCCTCTTCACCTGCAAAGGGTATAGCGGAGCAATGGGTAGGGAATAGGACCAGCACCCTGGGGTCCTTGTGGTCTTAGTGTCTACTCCTCATGGACAGGATCTACCACAGTAAATCTGTGGTGCTTCCTTGCATTGAATCACTACAGGAAGGGTGATGGGAGTAGGAGCAGATCCTAGATGAATGCTGCCTGGGCTCTGTTTCCTGTGCTGCCATGTTGTCCTGCTGGATCACATGTCTCTTTTGTCATTTTCACCAAAAATGGGGAGTGAGGGAGGATGTGAGTTCTGAGTTGCACTGATCTCAGTGATACCTGCTGTGCTTCAGGCTGGTGCTTATTGGGAGCTATAGGAAGAGAACCTGGGAGTAGCAGGGCTGCTGTTAAGAAGGCAGTGACCACTCTGCAGTGGTGTTTAATTCCTGTTAGCAACTGAGATGTGTTTTAGTTTCATTTCACTCACAAAGACTCCAGCTCATGCACTCAGAGCATCCTCCATGATGTAAATCAAAACAAGGCAAGGAAAGCAGTTATGACTGATAGCTACAAGACTTGTGTTGCCAGCTCTAGGCTCAAAGTATAATTGAACAGCTGTGTAAGGAGGATGTTTACCCACTGCTAACTAACTTCTGCTCTGTAATATTGCTTGTGACCCTTGTGTCATACCACCCCCTGACACTCGGAAGTCTGTGAGTGCAGACCAAAAAGGCAGGGAGCCTCCTGAGGCGGCCATCACAGTGCCAACATTCAGGAGCTCACCACAAATCATGGAAGGGGAGAAGGCTGCAGGCCCACACATCCTGCAGAACAGAAGACTCATCACCGCTGGGTTCCCAGTGGCATCCATAGACTGCTGTTTTTCTGGAACAAAAAGTAGTTTTCCCCAGTAAGTGTTCTCAGTTGTAGCAGCAATTCTTCAGTCATGTCATGTTTTACTAACCTTGCATGCCTTTTATGCTGAGCTGTCATCAAAGGCATACATATGCCTTGATTCAAAGTTATTCAAGATGCAGAACCTATAGATTTTGTCAATAAAAAGAATACTTAACTATAGAACACTTAAAAATAAATAAATAAAAATCCATGCTCTAAAATACTTTTACAAAAGCACAGAGATGCTCTAGTGCTGTTTTTTTATCAAACACTTCGTTTAAATGAGTTTCACTCTATTCAGAATTAGCTTTTGCTGTCCATGAAATCTACAAGCAAAATCAAACCCAGTCCAGCTTGACTCATCCAGCACCAGCCATTGTTAATTTATGTGCCCATGATTTTGAGTTTGAACTTGAATGAGGGATTTACTTTTCCACCCTAGACTGGCATAGCTGAAGGGCAGATCAGGTTTGGCTTATACTCTCTAAAATGAGTTGTATTTGCATGCAGAGAAGTCTTTCCTAAAATGGTTTCTTTGATTAAAATTGTGTTTGTCTGAGAAGTGAAATGGGCCAGAGGGAGCCCATGGGCCTTTGCTATTACTATCAGAGTGCAAAGACCTGTTGTTCTGAGAAAGGTTTCACCAGGCAGCATCAGACTGTGCTGGGAGGAGGAGTTCCTTGAGGATGAACGAGAAAATATAGCTGATTCAGCTCATACCTTCCCGCAGTAGTAGTGGGGTCTGGAGGGTACTCCCCACAGGGTGCTGGTGGGTGGCACAGCTGTGGCTTTAAAGAGGCAGCAAGAATGCAATGCAGTCCGGCACAGCCATTGATGTGGGCCCTGGCACTACATCTGAGCAGAATGCTGCACGGCAGTTATTTCACCTCAGGCATTTTGTGCTTGGAACAGCCAAAATTTCAGCTGGTGTGGAACTAAAAATATCTGCCTACCCCAGAGCAGTGATAGCAAAGCATCCAGAGGAAAGCATTACCTGTAGTCTAACAGCATGTAGCAGATGAACTTTGCAGTCTGAGAACATTGTTCATACGTCTAACTTATCTAAGATTCACATTATAAATCAGATGGGAGAATACAGACCTAAGAAATGAAGCCTAGTGAATAAACGTGAAATGAAGGATTAGCTTCATTTGATATCGTATAGCAGCACAAAATGTACATTTTGGGTAATCCTGTTTGTTTTCTTTTTTTTATCTTATTTCTACTTTAGAATATTTCATATGCCCCGTCCAAGCTTGTATCTTTTTTTTTTTTTTTTAAGAGATAAGCATGTTATCATCTAGTATACAGCAAATAGTATGGAGGGGAGTCAATATGTTCAACACAGCCTCACTAAAATGGATCCATTTTATTCCTGATAACAACATGTTTAATATCCTTATATAGCAAGGCAGTTTGTATTTCGCCATCAGGAGCTTAGTTAGTGTGAAACAGAAGCTTAGACCCAGGGCTGTAACTGTATAAAATGATCCTTCTCCTAGCCAGCACAGTGAGAATTTTGTCCATTGCTTCACTCTAAAGCTCACCCCAAACCTCCATGGCTTTGTCTTTCCATGGTCAAACAACACCCTGGGCACTAGCTGTCAGGTACATAGGGGTGGTAAGGAGCTCAGCTGTCTCCCACAGAAGAAGAAGAAAAGGACTGTGATCCTGCATACCTCCCACTGACCTCTGAGCAGGCAGGGAATCATCAGGGAGAAGGTGGATGAGATCTGTCCATGCTTCTAGATATTGATCTTTAAAAAGAATACATGTGAATGCCAACTGGAATTACCAACATGTAGATCAGAGGAAAGCACCATGGCAGAGCAGAGATGCACACACCTCCCTGCATGCAGCTACGCTGCAAATGCATGTACCCAGCCACATCTATTTGATTGCGGTGTCCTTGGATAGACCAGAGGGGTGCAATTTGCACACATTAATATTGTAAGAAAATGAGAAGGTGGCTTTGGATGAGGCAGAATAAAATGGCAGAATTATGAGAATGAAGAGGAAAAAAATGTGAAGTCTTAAATGATTCCACTCTAAGTGTGTATTTAGTAAATAGTATAGAAAAACAACATACTTGCTTTTGCCAAGCAGCAGTTCTTGAAAGACTTCCAAATGAGCCAGCTTTCACTCTTTAATTCCTTAGATGCTTCTACAGCTATCTAGGTGGGAATGTTATTCATTCAAAGAACCCATAGCAAATGCACAGAATAGCATATCTAGCTTTCATGCAGCGAGTCCTGCTCCATATGCTTGGACCCAGTATGGTATAGACCTAAGACCTAAATTCCCAGAAGGCCCTCATCTTTCAGGTTTCAGGGTGAGGATGTGTGTTTTTCTAAAGCTCTAGGACAAAAACAGCAAAGTATGCCCCACTTCCCCACTCACTTCTGGGTGACTGCACTGAGAGAAGACCACTGAACCCACAAAAAAGATCCTGTCACTTGCCACCACCGCATCTTTCAACTCCTGCTTCAGGCTGTCATGACTACTTTAGGATAGAAGCAGAAGAATTGCCAGTTATAAATGGAGCAGCATCTCTGTCTTCATCTACACATTCACAGTGCTGGAAACAAGCAAGATGTTAAGATTTAGTTATTGTAGCAGATGAACAGACATCATCATCATCTTCCAAGTTCTGCACATGAATATGGAGGAGGAATTAAACCATAGGCAGTGTGTTATAGTTTAACCACAAACCACAAATTGTCCAGAATATTTTTTTTTTTTACAAGTTTTGCTCAGGGAAGTTCCTAAACCACCATCTATTAGAATATTTGGATTTCTGCTTCAAGAAATCCAGAATAACAGTACGATCTTGACAGAGTAACCCTCCTAGAATTTGCTCTCAGTCCTACCATGACCTGCTGCATAATGTGAATTTCGTTTTAGTCTGTTTTGCTATCAGTCAACTAAGATGATGGAGTTGCATATCTCCTAAAAGGTCTTTTGACCATTTTGTAAGAATAGCATTCAGTAATCGACTGTATTCTTTAAAAGGTATTTGTTATTGGTAGCAGTGAGTTGATATTAAAGAGTAATTCAGCATAAGTCTCTGACATTTGCACAGGAGTAAATGCCTTCTTGTCAGAAATGGCGATGCATCTTCCAGCAAGTCTGCACCCAGTTGGTGTTACCATTTACTATTACTGTAGGATCTAGAGTATCCTGTTACAACCAAATCCCCAAGACACACAAGAAAACACCATCACAATGGGAGTAGAGAAGGGGATGTCATGGTCAAAAGTCCACCTATTGCAGAGTAGGTGCTCCAGTGCAGCGCCTGTAACCCAATGAGGAGCCACAGCCCACTGGGATATGGCAAAGCCTCAGTGTTTTTTGAGCATACCTATAATTTAAGCTAATAGGATTTCTGAAAATATGTTTTACTGTCTGATTTATCAAGGTCTGATTCAATTTTATTGACAAAGTAGCTGAGCTTTCTATTTCTGTGGGTTTTTTTGTTTTGGGTTTTTTTGGTCTTTTTTTCCAACACAAATGCAAAATACACAAGTTGCAGGTGTCAGGAGATCTCAAAATTATGTACAATGGGATGGAAGGGAAATTATACAATTCCTCAGTTCCTATGCATTTGATAATACTTATATATATATATAAAGAACAGCACGAGGTTTGGGCAGATAATGATGACTTACTGCAACCTCATCTACATGAGTGGATGAATATAAATATTTATGCTTTTATTTGGTCTTTATGATTTATTCATTACATACATAAAGAGATAATGACCAATGTATCTGCATGCTATGCATCAATGTTTCACTGATGGTTTTCTGCTGACAAACTAAACTTCTAAGCATGAACCTTATGCTTTTTTTCCTAAGATATTTTATTTGGGATGCCAGATTTTTTTTTAAGTTAGATTTTCGTTTAAAATAGAGACGCAGAGATGAGAACAAGAATACTATCACACAGGCAGACTTCAAGCAAAGAAAATAGTTTATTTTTCCTATGTGAATTCTACAACTGCTTAGTTTATCTCTATTATTGAGAAACTCAGATGAAACAGGAATTCACAGCTCACAAGTGATTGAAGCCAGTTTTAAGGAACCTCTTCATAACCATGGCTCAGCGCAGCCTGTATAAGTTCAGCACTCTAACTGTTCTGAACTTTCTCACAGAAATTTGTGATGCTATATAGCTGTGGGACAACATAATTTTCACATCAAATTTCAGTTTTAATTGGTTTCAATCCTTTTGTAGTGCAGAAAACAAAGATTATGCATGTTCCAACTATCAAGCCCATTGGGATTTGGGAGAAGAAAAGCCACATCCACCCCACCCACCTCCAATTACTTTCTAAAATGGGAAATAGTGAAAAACAATTACCTTAATTTCTTTTCATTAAGAATTTATGATATCAAAGCCGGAAGGAGCAGTTCTTCTGGAGAAACGCACACAAGCCACTCTAGCTTAACCCAGCTGTGTGATTTTTATTTTTTTTTCCTATCTCTTGACAATTTTAAACTTTTCCAGAGATTTCAGCTCAATTCTGAACTCTAGAGAACATAATATCTGATTTTTTCCAACACCATCCATTACAAAACTTTGATAGGTTCCATTAAGTTATTAGCTACACCAGTGTATATTATAATTTGCACGAACACCCATAAAGTGTAGCTTCTAAACTTATGATTTTTCACCTTCTACTGTTCTGTACAGAATGTAGAAGAGCAAAAGCTCCTATGGTTTCAATGAAGCTCTTTGCTCTATACTCTTTTTCTGTTATTTAATAAGCAAATATTTTCACTATTAAATTTTATTGTTTAGCCACAGATCCAACATAAAAAAAATTGTAAATCTCTTATATTCCAAATATTTATTTGGAAGCATGAAAACAGTGCCTGGAAAATTGTAGTCTTCACATCTGAAGGAGTCTTTGCTGCATCCTTTGTGAACAGTTTCCAGTTTATGTCTACAAAAGAAGCTCTTGGTTTATTAAGCATGATCCCAATGGTCATGTCTCAGCTTGCAGAGAAATGAGGTTGTTGTGATCAGCTCCTGCAGCTCACACAAAGACAGCCATCCCAGCAGGTCTGCATCAGCCCATTCAGTTTTGTTGTGGCCCTGGAAACTTAGGACGTCATAACGTATGAAAAGGTGCATGGCTTAGGAAAAATTGGAAATCTTGAAATATGTATCACATAAGTCAAAAATTCTTCATCAAATTTGCCCAGGGCTAGATGGTATAAACTCAACAGCAGGTCAGATTCAGAGTGTCCTGCAGCACTACAGGTGGATGGGACGTTTGGCTTAGAAAAACCTTGGCTTGCACAGCCGTAGAGGCACAGAACTCACAAAGAGCTGAGGATACACAAACTATCACTGCTGTCTCATTTGTTTTCTCTGAATGCCTTCCTTCAGCCCTACTCCCAGGAGCTCCCACAGTGTTGGTTGCACTCATTATCTATATCGTTTCTTTTACATAAGGCTCTTTAATCATCAGCAGACAGTTTGTGCTCTCAGAAGAACGTATGAGCCTGAGGAAACATGCCCAGGCAGCTGAGGGAGAGCATGGGCCCTTGTAGGATATTTTTTTTCGTTTTCTGTCTGTCCCCGTCAGGGACAGAAATCCCATAGACTACAGGAGTTAAAGCAGAAAGCTCTGAGAGATTTTGTGCATCATCTCATCTCGTTTCCCTCCTTGCAGCCCTTCCTGGTTGCAGTGCTAAGGTAATTTTCATGCAAGAGGGCCCGGGTGAAGGAACAGCTGCTGCTCCCGTGTCCTCTCTGTTATCATCCCGCTACCAGTGATGCTCTGTAATCGTTCCATTGTACCGCTGTGTTTCCTATAAAGCCGAACAATGAATAATGGATGCAAAAACTAAGTGGCGTTTCAGGTTCATTAGTATGCATATTGTTAGAAATTCATTTCAGTCCGTGTTGTGAAGCCACTCTCCTCTCTTTTGTATTTTGAGGTGTTACTGCTTCAGGCTCTGCTAACGTTCATTTCGTATTCATTCATTTGTGCCTGTAGTTTTACCTGGATTGTGGGCTATTGTTCTTATTTGCAAAGCTTGGGTTTAATTTCCTGTAGGAAGCTTTTCTTTTGTCTCCGGGGCTCATTCTCCTATTATCATCTGCCTTGAGAGTACTAAAGCACTGTCCTGCTGGTAAAATATAATTTGTTTTGTAGGGTTCTAATGAAAATTTTTACCACTTCTGTCCTCGAAAATATAAAGATCAAGATTTTTCCACTTTTCCATTCCAGCTGTCAGTACCGAGCGCCTCACCTCTTCATTCTTCTCCTGCTCCTGGTCACTGGGTAGTTCATGAGCTCCCCAGACGTGATCTTGCAAATAACCGTATCCTTGCCCCCATCCATCCTCTATCAGAGGCTTTGCTGGCAGTGCTGGGTGCCTGGAGAGAATTCTGACCAGCCATGCAGACAGCATGCTGTGTAAAAGTGTTTTCTTAAAAAGTTGAGTTTTCCACTTAATTTCAAGCCTCCAGCCCCTCTTATGACATCTTACAGTTGATCCCTTTATTTATATAGCATACATACTTTATTTTCTTCATTAGGCTGTTCAGTAACAACCCATTATCTATCAACAAACTCCTAGCAGATAAAACATTCTTATTATTGCCCCTATTTTTATTTCTCTTTCATGACGTCCTCACACATTCAGACGTGCTTCCTAACAACAGAATATCATTAGGTCTTGCCTTCAGCTATTGTTAACAAGGAACTGACAGGATACAGTAGACTGATCCCAAGCTTTTTTTTCCCCCCGCTGTCCTAACTGTATCTGTTTGATGGTCTCATAGATCTATCTGTACAAGAAAGTACAAAACAAACTCTGTTAACACTGGAAAAGCAACAATAGTGAATTGTAGCTGTGCTCTCCCAAAACACTGCACAAAAGAACAGTCGCCTCCAGCAGCCACAGTAAAATGGAATTTGCAGTGATAATATTCAATGTATGCACAGCGCATATAAAGTAATACAGTAGCAACTGATAGCAGTTTCTCTGCACAGGAAGTGTCTTTTACTTAAACTGTTTCTCGTCTTTGAAAGTGTATGTAAAGCCTTATTAACATTACAAGCAGTACTGTCTGCTCTAAATAAAGTATTCAGATCAGGTTGCCAAAGATAGATGTTGAAATGCAAGTAAATGGGTTGTCCTACATTTGGAACCAAGAACCAGTAGCCACATTTTGAAAGTGCTGGTGTCAGTTTGTCATCACCTCCATCGTCATTACCTATGTTCCCCTGTAGAAAAGTACAGCTCTCCAGTTCTTTGGTCATATGAAGCCAAAGATGTAAACAGATCTACTAGCTCAGTGAGATGATGAGACCAAGTGAGACAGGGCTTCACAAAGCCAGGCTGTTGCTGGGAAGCTCGCAATCTCAGCTTCTTCTAGGATTCCCCTTCTGCTGGTGTTGACAGCAGGTTGAGTGCACTGAAGATAATACAGCTCTGTGATAAGAGAGCAGAAATGTACATCCCCAAGCAGAGCATGAGTGCTCATAGATAACTGGGCACGAGCATATCTAAAAGATGCAAGAGTGTGACACCAAGACATACTACAAGAGGAAAGAGGGATCAATCATAAGAAGCTCATTTTCATTTTTATTACGGCAAGTTGCTGGCTAATGGTAAATTGAACAGATGCTTATCTCTGAAGTTTGAAAAATGAAAAAATTTCTATCTATCTTGCAAAAATATGGAGAGTGTGCAGTTCCACTACAGAAATTTTAATGACCACAGGAAAAAGCATCCTCGTAAGTATCATAACCTCGTATATCATGTGTGCATAGATATATATATGGATATATATAAATTTACATAAGAAAACTCACACATCTACACTGTAATTTTACTCCTATATAAATATTCACATATATCTCTCTATACTTGTTAGTTTCCCTACATTTATACGAAGACAAACACAAATATATGTACATAAATATAACATAACATGTATGTATGCACATACATGCATATTTATCATAGTTGTTGGTTGGTTGCTTGCTTTTTTAAACAGGTTTGCTCTTAGATATAAGAAAATATCCTGTCAGCTACTTTTCTGTTGACAATGGACATCTCCAAGGACACTCATTGTTAGCTTGCTTCTTTAAACTTTTCTAAACAGAGTTTTACCATATATCTCAATTGGAACTTGACTGTGTGCAGTAAGAGACAATTAGCTCAGGAATAAACTGTGTAACCTCTAATTAAAATCAGAGCTAGGCTGGTCTATTTGTGTCAAACCACACCACCATTCAGGCATCCCACAACCCCAGCAGAGGAAATAGAGTAACTAAGAACCGAATTTGTCCCAAAAGCAAAAATAATTCCCTTTATAATCACAATTGAGGCAGAATAATAGACAACTTAAACTCAGTTTTCAGGTGTACAGCTCCTGATTGCAAAGCTGGAAATGAGCATAGCCATGTGTTCCCTTTTCTTTCTTTTCTCTCTTGACAAGTAGGTCTTTGTTCTTGTGGTCTACTTGATTCTAGGGATTTTTTTATTATTATTTTTATTTATTTATTTATTTGTTGTTGTTCCAGGGAAACATTTAATTTTTCTTTTTAATACAAGCCCTGGCACTGAGCACCTGCTGCAATTAAAGCACTGGTATTTGGCTCCTATGAGGTCTATTCTATTATGAAGTTTTATCCATTGATTGTAGACTAATGAAGCCATCAATTCATCACAGCACTTCTATTACCCTACTGCTGTTGTGGGATATTGTATTGCTGAGCATGGGTAAGAGGACTGACTGTCTTGCTGCTGCCCCAACCATAGCTGAGGATGTAAAAAAAGTAAAGTAATCAGAATTTCAATGCAGTTCAACTTTGTGGCCCTTCTGTGGCCTGTTGGTTTCTCCTATAGCAAGATTTTCTCATTTAAAGCAAATCAATTTCAGCACTCCTTGCTGTTTAAAAGCAATGGGTCTTGAGTGAGACCAAAGAAGAGGAGATGTGATATTTTCCTGGGAAACAGTGGGGGACAAACAAAAGACCATGTTTTTTTTCACACATTGAAACTATGGAATGAGGGATCCGCAAAGTCTAGATAATGGCAAATTAAAGTAAATAGAAACAGCAAGAAACAGTTTTGGCAACAGTGTTTTTCTCCCCCTGCATCAGATTCTGGTAATGTAGGTTTTTTATAGCCAAGTCTCACATTATTTATGGCAGATTTATTGTCATTCCATAGATTTTGCTTATTAATTTGTTTGTTTGCTTGCTTGCTTTTGCAGATTGTCTGCAATTGTATTGATTCAGTACAAAAAGAAACACACAACAGGAATTGGGAAGAAAATAAAAAACTGGAATAGGAAAGGCCTTGAAAGCATCACTTTGAGCTGCCAAGAATCAAATGTAATAAAGGATAATAAAAATAATTTCTGGCAGTCTTCATACCTTTCTAGAGAATTTGGTGTTGAATTTAGAGGTTGAGGCCTAATAAAGGATCATAGTGAAAGATAAAGGAAACCAGGCTGCTATTAGTAATTGTGTCATAGAAACTATATTGTCTATATGAGAAGTGTGTAAAGAGAAGGTCTGAAAATGCAAACAGGAGTAATGGATCTGTCTGGAAAAAAACACAAGTTGTCTATCATGTATCTAACAGAGAACAGTGGATATAATCTTTTCAAATTGCATTCTTTGCTGAAACCATTAAAAAATCTGAGCACAAGCAAGTCAACCGAAGCAAAAAAATAGTTTGAATTTAAGCAAGACAAGTCCATGGGAAAAAATAGTTTGTAAATTCCAAATATCAAAGACTTCTTCTATCCAACACAAGCATCATTTGAATTTAACCATCAACTCATTCAGCTCTTGTTTTTTAAGCTGTTACAATACAAAAAGTACCCAAATGTCTTGGTCCTAGGGCTAGCCTCAGTATTTAAAGTGCATAATCTGATGGCACAGTGCAGAGATGGGATTTGGGCAGCATGGACATTTCAATAGTGCATCCATCACCTGCATGTGTCCTGACATAGGCTGTTCTGGATGTGGGATATGGAGCATCTAGAGCAGTCGTAAACAATGAAAACAACATGAATGATTAGCTAGTAAATACTGGAGCTGCAAGTCTAATTAATTAATGTTTGTAAAATGTTCCAAGATTCCTCAGACAGAATGTGTTACAGACGTGAGAAATATTACAAGTGATCTTCACTGAAGTATTAACAATCCAGAAGGCAGGAATGCAGCCTTGTTATAAAAAGGCTCATAACGGGTTTCTCCTGCAGTGGTTTGCTAACAGGAGCAATCAGCAGCAAAGCAAGTACAAGGCTCTGCTCCCAGCTCTGTTGCCTCCGTGCAGAACAGGGGAGTGCACAGTACAGAACCCACATCATGCTGCTAATATGAATCAGAACTTTGTTACCTGAAGTGGTGTCAGGATCTTCAGGTGGAAACACACCCACAAGACCTATGAGCATGCTGATGTGGAAACTCTGGGTTATTTCTCCAGATTGCTCTCCTTGGGGTGACATGCAATGAAGCGACGGCTTGACACAGCAGAGTGCTGGGTGGCTGCAACACACCCTCTGTGCTCATGTCTAGCAGTGCACCTGTGAACACGCATTGTGGCATACTGCATGTCATGTTTCATTATTTCATTATTGTGGTTGCCACTGTTATGAATGAATATCCACACCCAGCTTCTTCCTGAGATCTTCTGATTAGATATTCTCCTGCAAATTACTCCTTTAATGAAAGTTTGTGGGAAAGTCTGCAGGCATCCTCAAACAGCACTCATTCATGCTGAATGGGGGTGCAAGTTCTTTACAGCTGTGCTTCATCCTCTTTGCCTGTGTCTACAGTAGCTGGATTTTTCCAGCAAGACCCTGGCAGCCTTCATAGAGATCAATGAGGCTAAGCAGCTGCAGAAGCGGCACATAAGGTCAATGCACAAGCTCCTTTCTCCCTCAGCATGAGACAGTGGGGTGTAAGTGATTTATAAACTGGAGTTGGAGGTGATTGCAGTCTTCGGGGCTAATTACACAATTTCATTATCCTGTCACATTTTCCACATTTGTCACAGATCTGACAAAATAAAAAGAAAAAAAAATAAAACAAGAAAACCAATATACTGTCTGCAGGCTGCAAAGGTATGGGCAACGTCTGTATTACACAAGCAGCAGAGAGCAAGAGAGAAATACTCTTCCTTGTTTCATACATGAAGCTCATGGGAAAGCTTGCTTTGTGCTCACACAGCAGATCAGCATTGTTCCTGGAGACTTCATCTTCCTCCACATCCCCATAAGCTACACCTTCTTCCACTAGCCCAGAATTTGCATCTCTCTGTTTAGGGGATGTAACCATAGAGTGGTGGCCTCTTACCTCACCCTACCTCCTTCCCTTCAACTTTGGTAAAGCTACTGCTACCTTAAACACAAGGCACAACGATCAGTCTCTACCTGTTCCCAGGATCAAGTATATCTCCCCCCAAAAAATGGTGCGATTTTGATTTATTTTCTCCCTGTGTTTGTGATCAAGAGTGTCCCTGCAGTCCTTGTGAGGTGCTGCTCTTCTGCTATGCTCCTGAGAGTGCTTAAATCCATCATCACCACCACAGTGAGACAGACGGCCCCTGGACTGATCTCATCTGCTCCCACACAGTATTCCCTTTCCATGTTCACTGCAGACAGCTTGGAAATGGCAAGTAGCTTTCAGGCTCTGCAGCCAGTTTTTGGGGTGGAGCAGCCGATGAGATCACCGATGAGCTGCACTGGCCCCAGTGTTCCTGCTCAGAGGGAACAGCTGAGGCACTTTAACCTCTGTGCACATTTAGAGCCAGACGAGTGCTCAGCCACTTTGAAAACCACGCGTAATTAAACTAATTGTTCTCTTCAAAAATAGTAAATGCTGTAACATCTAGAGAAGTAATTAGAATTGCCACACCACTGCTATTAAGAAGAAATACCACATCCCTTATATAGCCATTAATCTGATAATTGCTTCTTTTAATAGGAATCAAATATTTGGGAGTTTTTGATCTCCTTAGGCAAGAAGAATCAGGGCTACAGGCCCCAGGAGGTTCTTTTTTGTGGGGCTTTTGGAGGTCACAGGTCTTTTAGGGGGGTGAAGCTCCCCTTCCCCTCCCTGCTTAAAAATTTCCCTCTCTCCCTCTATACATAGATCAATGATATACATATCCCCACGTACCTATACATATATATCTACAGCTATACATAAGCACATGAATGTGTAACCAGGGCTTTCAGAAGAGCTGCTAAGCTCCTGTTGCATTCTCTGCATACTCTTAGCTTCTTCCCCATGATGGACAGCCAACTGTAGTTCTGCAAATCCCCTACTTCAACCTTCCAGTTAGTTCCTCCAGACAGGCATTAAAAACCACTCTGAGCCTATGATAATTTGAGGATTCTTAGTTTGTATTGTAACTCAAACAATGACCAACCCGTCTTTCTCAAAGGACCAAAAGAATTATGCAGTACCCTGAAACTTAGAAGAACTGCACAAGAAAAAGAGGAAGGGTATAAATATGCTCAAAATGGAGGTGGGTGGAGTGTTAATAAGTAGTTAACTTTCTCCAGATGAAATCAGCACACGCAGGTGTGCTTTAATTTTGAAATGTTATACCCAGGTGACTGATTATATTGGTCTTGGAAAGCTCTCAGGTGAATAGGTTTACATAAAATGAAACTAATGACTGGTGTTTAAGAAAAAGACTTAAAGATTAACTCATGGTTTTGTTGCCTGAGGTGTACCATGCTGGTGAATGCACACAGAAGAGAGAGTGTGTGCTGCTGAAATCTGACAAAAAGATTTCCTTAGCGTAACCTTGTTGTCTGCATAGTACTTGTGTCTTCTCACAGCCAAAGACCTGTGAATCCCAGTTTTGGAGGCAGCACTAAGATTTCTTTTTACAAATGAAAAGAGACTGAAAAAGAGGGCTGCATTTTCTTGCTCCTTTAGAAACAGAAGCTTAAGGGAGTACCAGGCATTTTTTTCCTGGAGCAGACGCTCCATGTTTAAATAAATTTGCCAGTTCTTCTTTGTTTTTGCATTGTTAATGCCACACACTTTGAAAACTAATTGTGGGAAGCTTTTCTGAAGCTGTTCACCTTTACGTAAACTTTACGTGTTTATAGGATGTAACAGAGCTTCAGTTTATTAGCTTTATGATTTCTGCATAGAAATTCTTTCACAAGTGATATTTCTACTTCAGAAAATACTGCCTCAGCTTGATTTGTTTTGTCTTGTTTTCTCCGTCTATGGTTGTTCTCTCACAGCTTTGTTGTATTGAGGTTTCCGCAGCGCCTAAAAATGCAACTCCACACTCTGCAATGCTAACATGTTTCACAGAAGAATGATTAAAACAACAACAATAACAAAAAAATCTCCAATATCTTCAGTGCCTCTTCTGCTCTACACAGCCAAGACCTGGCACTGAG
This sequence comes from Coturnix japonica, assembly GCF_054131305.1. Taxonomy (NCBI): domain Eukaryota; kingdom Metazoa; phylum Chordata; class Aves; order Galliformes; family Phasianidae; genus Coturnix; species Coturnix japonica. The sequence continues at coordinate 38,277,279 of NC_140665.1, forward strand.
AACTCACTCCTCAAATGTAAACTTAAATTTCTATCTGCACCCATAGTTTCTGTTGCAGTATTAAAGAAGCCTGATCCTTAAAAATTGAAAGCTTTTATAAAGTGTTTTCCATAATTTTTTATGACTGTGTGAAACTGAATCCACCCCTATGCCTGTAGCCCTCTACTGGATCCGAAAGAGGTGGAGAGGATGAGGTATGCAAAGGGACGGACTCAGGGGAGTAGGTCACTCTGTTTGTCTGTACAGAGCTGGATGCAGCTGCAGCTTAAGAAAAACTGAATAACAGAAAAGTCCCAGTGGTTTACACAAGACTTCCACCCAAGATGCAGGAATTCTCGCCAGACTGTCTGGGTTTTCTGTTATTTGGTAACATTGTTTATTTACTTATTGAACCATGGATTCTCAGCTTTAAGTTGCCAATTTTGATGTGACCCAATATTCTGACTGATGTTGTTTACTAGAGAAAATCAGCTCAATAATTCAAATCTAGCCAAAGTAATTAGCACCTGCAAATTGTTTCTCTGGAGTCTCCTTAAGTCCAGCCTATGTGAAATGGATTCATCATCTTCATCAATCCCTTAAACTCTGATATAACAGAAATCAGACTAATCTGGGAGACACTGCAGATAAGAAAATAGTTTTGATTACCCTGGAGGAAGAGGCAGAAAAGACTAATTCACATTTCCCATAGAAGAAGATAAAAGCTTCACGAACACTCTTGGTTAGCTGAAAGGGGAAGTCTGTTTCCTGTGCTGGGCTGGGAAAGACCAACCTGCAAGGCAAGCCCATGTGACAAAGGAACAGGTCTGCATCTACTGCCCATTGTAAATTTAGGAGGGAAATAAGAGAGAGGCTCATAAATACTACAGCAGCAGAGCAGACATACAGAAATGGAAAAACCCTAAGTAGTTTCAAGACAGTGTTGGATCTATTCCTGAATGAAAAGTCTCATGTGCAAGCTCTATTCCCAGTGGGGGTATGATTAGTTGGAAGTTACCCTTGTCCTTAAATTAGAAGTAGTCACAAATGAGTACTTCTAATTTGCTATAAAATAGATAAAACTCAGATCTCAGTGTTTTGCCTGTGGGAATTGGATATCCTTGCAGCCAGTACTCTTTTCCACTCTAATAGAGACTGACTACTGATGAAGCATTAGGGGAATGGACTACAGAAAATAATGTCATATGAACTTTCAGACTAACACTTGCCAGTGCCATCATCATAAACAGAGTGCTGGGTCAGAGGATCTGTGATCTGACCCTCTGGCATTTCTGCCTTGCTTTCATGTTCCTAATTGTTTTCTCTCCCATAAAAAGTGAATCCTCAATGTTAGTTTTGCAGTCACGTTTGCAGAACTGTATCAGGAAGACTGATGTCAGATTCTCCAGGTTGGGTGCACTGTGCCTTGCAGTTTTTCCAAACTGCATCTGAAGGACCTAGATGGGGAAATACCATGAGGACATCAAAACCCTAAAAGATAGTGGCATATAAACAATGAAGACAGTGGGGAAAATGAGCTAAATAACAAGTAGACACATTTATGTGCAAGGTCATAGAGTTTATTGATAACGAGGCCTCTGCAGGCTAAGAAATGCAAGCGTGTTTTCAACACGGTTATTCAAGGAAGAAGGAATATTCTAGGGATGTCTGGAGGCCCTTACCGTTCTATTTTTTACAACCCAATGATTTCTATGACTGTGGTTTGAAAGAGTAGTTGATGTCAGGCAAGTCAGACTGCAGGGGAGGAAAGGATTTGGATACCAATCATACTATTCCCAAGAATAGAAAGCAAAGCACAATCATGCTCAGACTCTGAGATCTGCGGCTGCTGAGGTGTCTGTGTAGATGAGGGCAAACAGATTAAATTAGGTTTGACTGGAACAAAGAGAAACAGCACAAACGGTAGAAAGGGAAAGAAATGTCAAGGATAGAAATATTGATAGAGTACTCTTAAGAATCACCGTTTTCTCTGGACAAAGTCATGGAGTGACTTGTAACAGCAAACAACAACGTGCAGCTTGGAGCACTCTGAGTCCAGTGAGCACAGTAATTTACCCAGCTATTCCCATGACCCATAAACACTGAGTTGGTGAATGTGATAGACAGGAGCAACAGAGCAATGCCTCAGTCACTGCTGTGTCCTAGTTCAGGAAGAAATGTGTTTGCAAAGGGTGCAGTCCAGTCACGAACTCAGAAGCGTGTTCACACCCGTGCTCTCATCAATAGCATGTTGCAAACAATCATGAGAATGCCAGTTTCTTGCCAAGGCACAGAGAGTTCTCACGTCTGTCACTTGAGAGAGGCACAGCAATAGCAGTACCAGATTCCAGCTGTGTGTTCCACATAGTTTAGCATTTATGAGCTTCACATCATGGAAATATTTGTTGTGGCCCCATTCATCAAGGTACAGCTAAGGCAGCAGCAGTGTGCCAGCTCCTGGGATGGCACAAGTGGGCTTTGCATTGCACCAGCTAGTGACAAACAGAGCCTTGTGCTTCCATCACAATGTGAATCCTACAGACAAGCACGGCACTGAAAAGGGTTAATTGGCACCCATGATAAAGACACTGGAGAAGCAATGGTACAATCCACAATGCAGAATTGCCATCAAAATGCATTCGTGCAGTTAATAGGAATGCTTACAACCAGATCCTCCTGCTGTGCTTTTTGTTACTCATTTGTGGCACAGCAGCACTTTGCCACTCAGGGAAGAATGAATTTAAACAAAAAAACAAACAAAAAAACAAAAACAAACAAACAAAAACAAACAAAAAAAAAAGCGCAAGGTTTTACTGCTGGGAGATGTGCAAAACACAGAGTAGAAAAGATGGGTCCTGTCCACAAACACTCAGCATCTCACTGCATGGTGCGGTGTCACCATCCATCCATAGCCATTTGCTGAGCAATCCATCTGTCATCACAATATGACCATTGGATTTGCAGCACCCAAGTACCTGCAGTGTTAAAGACAATATCCATGCAGCCTCTCACAGGCTCTGCTCTTGCCATGTATCTGTGTTCTCAGCTTACTGAGTTTGCCATATATTAATGTTTCCATATCACTTGGTGCATTAAAGTTGATGCTTGGTTGAAGCAGCTGCTATAAATGTCTTGTGGAACAAACCCTACAAGTGGTTTATCTGTTTTCAGCTGCCAAAGACTAATAAGATGGGGTGGAAGGCTCAGTTTGGGTTGGAAGAGTTGAGGAATAAGTGTCAAAATGACAACCTTACTACAAGTTGCACCTCTCAGTCCAACCTCTCATTTCCTTCCCCCAAACCTCCATTTGATTCATTTATTTCTCTAATCATCCAGAGGATCTCACATTCCTTCCCCTTTCTCTTTGGCACCTAGTTCTTGGCAGGTCAGCAGAGCTTATGGGCTCAGCAGGAAGCGAGAGTGCAGGTGATAGTTTAAGATTTTAGCTGAGGAGCCAGACCCAGCAGGAGGAGCCAGGAGTCCTGGCTGCAGGGATAGACAGGAAGCCTGATAAAAGGTGCTCCAGAGCTCTATTCCAAGACATGAGATGTTAAGGGCTCTAGTTGGGGAAGAAGAAGAAAATCTGAAAGGATCATGTCATGGCATCAAAGACCTCTTTAGGGTAGAGCATGATGGCTGCACAGCTTAGCTCACTTTGTTGCTCTGGTTCTATCCAGAATAACTGGTTGCAGACCTGGAGCTTCACAGGTGAGACAGAAATAGCTCAAGGAGAGAATCAAGAGAGCTGAGCAGGGAGTGCCTTGATGTGTAGGAAGGCAGGAACTGCAGGAAAAACATGAGAGCAAGTTGTCACTGAAGGCAGAGGCACGAGCACTCTGCAGAGGAAAGGATGCATGCAAAGCATGTATGCAAATAAATTGCAGCAGTTAAGGAACAGGGAAGAGGAAGAAGGCACATCCAGCAGCTGGTGCAAGAAATCCACCAGAGGTACTTCCCCACCCATCTGCAGGTCAGAACAGCTTTGGCAGGGTGTGCTTTCTTTTTCCTGCCCCAGACAGATTTCTAATTGTGCCACTCACACAGTACAAAAGCAATGCTAGTATTTTAGTTAGATCTGAATGCACTCAACACCGCTGTCGCAGAAAATCCAGACACAGTGTGGGAAGGAAATGCACAGGGTTCATATGGAGGGCTACAACCCTCTGACCATTCAGTTAAGGAATAGCTCCTGCCACCTTTACTAGTAATGCTTTCCTGCAAGAGTGGTCCGATTGCAGCTAAGGTGCAGCATTCATCCCAAGCACTGCACAAATTGGCAAACAAGAATAATATTCTTTGCTAATGCAAATGCAAAAAAGCTTCTCTGAAGTGAGTGGTACTAAATCTCTATGGCTTTATGTAATGAAGCTAGACTGCTGTTCAAAAACACAAACTTGCCCCCAGAGCTCTTTTGGCTATTCATTCCTACAATATGGATCCAGACATTTCCTGGACAGTGTAGCCCAGAGGCAGTGTTTGGGCCCTGTGAGCTGCATTTGAAGAAGATGAGAAACAGCCAAATTGAACATATCCAAATCTTTTCAATAAAAATCTTCCATCTCATCTTTTTCTCAGGCTGAAAGCTATGCAATTATCCTTTTTAATAGTTCCCCATTCTTTCAATAAAAATAACCATCAAAAAAGAAAGAATTAAAAAAGCTGGAGAACTGCTTTGGAAAACACCTTAATTGATATTCAGAAGTCAATTTTCATAGCTTATTATTAAAGTCAGTATGAAGAAATTATCTCCTGTGGTCAGTCAGTGAGACTGGTACATCTTCACATCATTTTTACTTTTCAAAAGACAGAGGTCTGAGTTTGTATTCAGTGTAGCACAGCAGATAATTGTTGGATCAGGTAGCTATTCCAGCCAATAAACATGCACAAATTGTAATTGATATTTCATAATTAAAGTACAGCCTGAGAAGGAATAATAATAATTAGTAGGGAAAACACATAATAAGATAATGTACAACAATATAGCCAAGAGATTTCTGTTAGGCAGTTGAAGCACATTACTCTGGAGCTTTGTTAAAGCAAAATCAGTTTCTTGCTTTTAGGGAGTTGTTTTGTTTTTTTTTTTTCATTTGAAGTACAATTCAACCTCCGATAACCAGTAAAGGAATGATGCATTTTTTTGAAGGAGACTTAATAGTCTCATTCACATTGTGGTTTTTTTTTTTCCCAGGTGTCCCAGACAGGAGCTGTTCATCCTCACTGCTAAGTGTTGAACAAACACGAAACAGCAGAGAACATCTGCCCCTCCAGGCTTCCCATGCAATCCAATTGCTCAAAACACAAAGCAGCCTGCAAGTGCTAATAAGGATTTTCAACTTCTATGTCAATAGGTTTCACCTTTCCCTCAGACAGAGCTGGTGATCATGGGGGATCTGTGCAGCATGGGCTGTGTAGATGGTGCAAAAGTGGATGGCCTGGCACTGAGGAGTGCAGGGATCTCAGTCCAGTGGATCTCTAGGCAGATGTATTCAGGACTTGGATATTTTGGGTCTTCCTGAGTTCATCTTACATATCTGGGGTTCTCCTTGCAAGCCTGTTTCAAGATCTCCATGAACTATAAGAAAAAATGTAAGAGTGTCAAACTGTTTCCACCATCAGCTTCATCAATCTTCTGCCTTGCAAGAATGGGACAAATATTCCTTACTTCCATCCCCTATTTGTTAAGAGTCTTTCATATTACAGGATGGGCCCAAGGGGAGATACGAAAATGCTTACCCTGGCAGCGATAGGAAAAAGTCACATTCACTTTGCAGGGTTCCTGCAATGAGTCCTGGTGTCAGAGAATCATAGAATAATTTGGGTTGGAAGAAACTTTTAAGATTACCCAGTTCCAAACCCCCTGCTAAAGGCAGGGACACCTTTTTCTAGACCAGGTTGCTCAAAGCCCCATCCAGCCTGGCCTTAAATGCCCCCAGGGAAGAGGCATCTACAACCTCACTGGGCAACCAGTTCCAGCGTCTACCACTCTCACAGCAAAGAATTTCTTCCTAGTATCTGGTCTAAATCTACCCTCTTCCAATTTAAATCCATTTTCCCTTTTCCCGTAGCCACATGTCTCTCCCCAGAAGTCCTTTCCCAGCTTTCCTGTAGGCTCCCTTTAGTTACTTGAAGGCTGCCATAACGTCTCCCTAGAGTCTTTTCTTCTCCAGGCTGAAGAGTCCCAGCTCTCTTAGCCTGTCTTTGCAGGGGAGTTTCTCCAGCCCTCTGATCATCTTTGTGGTCCTCTAGGCCTGTTCCAAATAGCTCAAATTCATTTATTTCTGTCATTTCTTCATGTTTACTTTCTGATACATAGTGAGGCAAAAGGAAATATGACTGAAGAGGTCTCTTGAGAAATGCTTCTCATAAATGGCCTCCCTTTGTTCTTTGGTTCTTTCTTTCTTAATTAATCTAATCCATGCAGGCTGGCAACAAAGACATTAAAAAACTAGCAAAGAACGTAAGATAAAGCTTTTTATTAGAGCTTTTTTTTCTTTAAGTGTTTCTTAGTTCTGATTATCTGGAGGCTGTTTTTCTTCCCTTTTCCTTTTCTTCGTACATTGTAGCCCCCCTTAGGAAGCTCTTCCTTAGAGATTTCTTTCCATCACTTGAGGGCAAGGTCCAAATAGATTTTGTCTTTTGATTGAAGGAATTGTATTCTGCTCTGATGTTCAGATTTCTGGGTTAACCAGCAGTCTGATGCAAATCTAATCCACTTCACCAGTGACTTTTTTAATTCAACAGAATTTGCCTTTCTGAAATAATAGTAATGCATTTAGAAAGATGCTTGGCAAATTTTGTAACCTGCCCACTTACAAAGTCTGATTAGACATAATAAAATCAAGACCAATGTTGCAAGCTAGCATAACAATACCATTACTTCTGTCTGGGACCAATGTATGTCTATAAGACATATGCAGTCTAAGGCTGAGCTGAAGTTGTACTAATTCTGTTACTATTAAAATATCTGACAGCATTTCTAATAGTAATCTCTGTTCATTTCTAAGTGTAAGCAACCCGCCAGACACCTGTAGAACAATCCTACTAAAAATTCTTCAGCTGTCCTGCTCTAAACTAAAGTTGACTTGCACCTTTTTTTTTTCCCCTGTATTTTTTCTTCAACATTTGCAGTCATTTTTCTTGCATTATTACTGTGTTCCCTCCTGGCATTATTATTCATTTCTACCACTCCTCAGTACTTCATACTTTACAAGGTATATCTTAGAATTTGTGTTATAACTGAGACACATTTCTGTCATCGTAACAGTGCCTGGTTATCCTACAATTTCAGATTTTTTCTGTTAGATTCTGGGCCAATTCTTTGGTGTTCTGCCCACCAGCACTGTCTTCTGGATTAATTCAGGCTACTGAGTCCCTGTTCCTTTTCACAAGTTGTTTTCAGGCATATGTACCTGCTTCTTCAATGTGCTGAATTTCACAGGTTCTCTCTACTCTGTTCCTCCTGATTTCTGCCCACAGATCACACTGATCTTAGTTTTCAACATAACTAGGCACATGAGTAGCTAGTTTTCTTATATGATATCCATATAGGCATGTGTAGATGAGGAGGCTGGGATTTCACAGTCACATGCGCAACCAGTTCCCAGTATATGCTCTAGTCTTGCAAGCTGCTGTTATAGCCAGTGGTAATTAACCCAGAGTAACCAGCACAGCCTAGGGAACGTCTAGTGGAAGACAAAATGTTTTCTGTAAGCTTCCATTTATTTGTTTACTTATTTTCTCAATACTGGAATCAGTGATTGGAGATTTAAGTTAATAGGGAATAAATTAAATTGATTGGAGTTCCCTCACTCAAAACTACTATTTTTGCTCACAACAGCTGGATATCTTTAAATCTTCGTGAATTCAGACTAAGTGAAGTAGTTTTGATGACTCAGAAGCTTTGCCTTATTCATCTCCCTCCCTCCCTCCCTCCCTCCCTCCCTTCCTTCCCCCCTTCCTTCCCCCCTTCCTTCCTTCCTTCCTTCCTTCCCCCCTTCCTTCCTTCCTTCCTTCCTTCCTTCCTTCCTTCCTTCCTTCCTTCCTTCCTTCCTTCCTTCCTTCCTTCCTTCCTTCCTTCCTTCCTTCCTTCCTTCCTTCCTTCCTTCCTTCCTTCCTTCCTTCCTTCCTTCCTTCCTTCCTTCCTTCCTTCCTTCCTTCCTTCCTTCCTTCCTTCCTTCCTTCCTTCCTTCCTTCCTTCCTTCCTTCCTTCCTTCCTTCCTTCCTTCCTTCCTTCCTTCCCTCCTTCCCTCCTTCCCTCCTTCCCTCCTTCCCTCCTTCCCTCCTTCCCTCCTTCCCTCCTTCCCTCCTTCTCTCTCTTTCTCTCTCTTTCTCTCTCTTTCTCTCTCTTTCTTTGTTAATTTATTCTACAAGTAATAGTAAAAAAGGCTCTTATCCAAACTTTCATTATTAAAAATAGAAAAATCCCAACAGCATGAAAGTGACTGTTTCTAAAGGAAGTTAACTGCATGTAGTAGAGCTAGAGGGACACGTTACAAACAAATTGGGTTACACACGGGAAATAACTAACTTCTCCAGTTTTTAATGCAGGGCTACAGCTAGCTTTTGCCAAGCTCACAGCACTGCTCACCCACCAATAAATCAGTTTGAGAAAGCAAGAGCTTTGCATGATTCATTTGTATTTTAAGAGCTGTATGTCTGGGTGACTTTTCTGTTTCAGTGAAGTAGGGAGAAAGTAGAGTAGTTTTTTGTCACATCAGATCTAAGATGTCTGCATGACATCCACCACCACAATCACAATCAAAAACCATCACAATCACAACAGTTCACATTGCAGTGCCACTCAGCAAAGGGGTCTGTCCCATGGTTCCCAATGTCAGCTGAAGCCTCTGCTGCATTCCCATCCTTTTGGTCCCTTGGGCTGGTCACCACACTCCCCTTAGCAGCCACTGTCAGCCACTTCCATCAGCTGGGAAGACACAAATTATACAAAACACACAGACTGTGTACCAGCTTCCCTGTGTGCAAAGAAGCACTTGAGGTACTTCAAGTACGCTGCACAAATCTAAAAATAATGACTGACTCAATATGAAAGGATTTGTTAACAATGTCTTTGTGTCCAAGCTGAACTTCATCATGAAAGTTTTGCTGATGTATGCTAATTTGTATGCATCCCCATCTGCCTTTATTTAATTCCTGCTTTAAATAAATACAATCATCTAATTAGAGAGAAGAAATAATGCTGGGTGACCACTGTGTGCTGAAAATAATAAGTAATTTGTGATTTAAGGAAAGAATTCCAAAAATACCAGTGACTGAAATAAACAAATCTAAGCCATTAAGAATATTTGGAAATAATGAAAGATTTTTTTCAGATGTAAGTTCTGTACTGGAGGATTGATGAGAAAGCTGACCTTATCTGATAATTCATTTGCAGTGAATAATTTCACTGCCTCTACTAACTGAACATTTCTATGCAGTCAACAAGTTTCATTAGACAGGAAAAAAATGTGAAGTGATGGAAATACGTGTTTGTCCTAATATCAGCTAAAGAAAAATGCTAAAATCCTAATATATCCTTGCAATAAGGAAAGGAATATTCAAAGAAGTCATGTGTGAGTACAAGTCAGGAAGAGGGGAAGCACAGCTGCAATTGATGGGGACTTCAAAATACAGTAGGCTCAGCCAAAAGTCAATGTTCTGTTTCTGTTTCTGATGCCAGGCAAGGGGCTAGATCTATTTTGTAAACACTGACACTAGCACACTAAAAATTGTATGAAGGGAAACAGAGCTTTTCTTGAGGTAGCAAGGGCTGTACCTTTAATACACCCAGGCACCCAGTTCCCACTGAACACCCCTGAGGTCACCATAAGAAGTAATCGGCAGTAGGATCAAGTCCCTAGAGCCAAATTTTAATCTGATTACAAGTGAATTTTGAGAGACTGGGTAATAAACTCCCTAGAGCCAAATTTTAATCCTATTACAATTGAATTTTGAGAGACTGGGTTCCTAATTCCCTTTAAAAATTGGCCCTAAAGCTTTAATCCTGTTCTCAACTACAGCATTTTAAACTGACTTCAGAGTAGCTATTTCGGATTTAAATTAGTGCAAGTGAGATTAACATCAGAGCCAGAGGCAGTTCACACTCTATGCAGGTCTGAACAGCATAAAGACAGGGGCTGAGGCACAAGTGTAACTATGAGGGAATGTAAGTGGCTGGGATTTTTCATGGATTTTTATCCTACATATCTTAATTTACAAGGTATTTTGAACGTATGCTCCATCACTCTTGTTCACAAACATAAATAAAACATTAGTAACCAGCAGGAGCATATAATTTAATTTTCCATTCTGCTTTTTGTCAAAAAAATAAAAAATAAAAAAAAAATTATTTATTTTAACAGCTTCATTACTTGATATAATGATCTAATCTATGGGTTTTTTTTTTCAGTTGTCTATAGAAATTACTGACTGGCACTTTAATAGGAAAGGAAGTCTGCTGAAAGAATTAAGGAAAGGTGAACGTGACGGTTTGTGTAGAAGCCGTAGGACAAAGCAATTTTAGACATGTGAAGAATTTCATAGTATATTAAGGGCTTAGGTAGAAATTAAGCAAGTTACCAAAGGCCTGTAAGATGCTATTTAATCTATCTTTCCAGTTCACAGAGGGATCAATTATTTCTCTGTGCTCTGTGCTAGGTGTTCTTCTCTTCTGTTCTTCAAAACATACTCCAAAGCAGGTATTCCAGAGGTGCTTCTTTTTCCACAGCACATTTCTATTTGCCTATTATATTTATCAAGACAACTCCTTGGAGATTTTCTAGCTACACAATAGGGTTCACATAAATGTTCAGCTAGCAGTATACTTAATACCACATATGCTAGCGGAATCACATCCGGATCTAGAAAATAAACCTTCTTCCGTTTTCCATTTAAGTTCATCTGAAATAAGTGCCTTAATCCAGAGCTGGGAAACCACACAGTTTAATGATATTGTCTTTACTAGATTATTCACCTTGAAAACTATTTTTTAAGTTGATCCAGTCATGTTACAAGTGAGGTTCTTGATCTTCTAAGCATGGAGATTTGCAGGTTGTCATCTATTCCATCTACCCAGACTAGTGCTCTAAACTCAGTGCTCAAGTGAAAGTGACAGGAACCTTCTGAGATGAAGCAGTCTGTCTGAAATCTGAGGCATCCACATTCTATATGGGAGACCTGGCTCCCCCAGCATAGATTAGGCACAGTGGTACCACCAAACATGCCTTCAGTGCCACTGGCATCACTTTGGGCATGGCTGCAGAAGGTGCACGTCTCCAGGAGCTCTTCAGTGGCATGTCTGCCTGCTCAGGGAGGGGATTTCAGGAATCCCAGGACATTTCAAAGAAATCTCTATCAAGGTCTAGCAGTATGCAGTGAATCTTGCTGGGCATTTTTTTTCCATGCACTACCTTGGCTACTTTCTTCCTAGCACTGTGACTGTTCCTTTTATTTGCATCTGGCCACAAATTTTAAATGTCAGTTTTCTTAGATTAAAATAACCCAGCACCTTCCTGGGTTGATTGGCAGCGCTTTTCTCCAGAGCATTTGTTTGGTGCACAGCAGAGGGTGCAGAGATGAGGCTTCGCATGCAAACATGGTTGTGCTGCTTGTGGGGCACCAGCCCTCAAACTCAGCAGGAGAATTGAGTCTCTATGCATGTGGAACTGTCCCTGACTCACCAATTCCAGTGGGGTTTGGATCAAGCACTATTTTTACTTCTTCTCCTTAATCTTCATACCCATTACCAGGTAGGGTGACTTGATTGCTGTGCACCTACTTAATACACAGTTGCTGCATTTACTACATGGCTCCCTGCTTTGCTTTTGTTGTAACCTGTTCTTATGGGAGCTACACGTTCTGGAAAGAATCAAATACCAAATGAATATTTTCCTGAGGCAGAAAAAAAAAAAATCTGAAAAGACTTTAAATGAACTGGGAAAAAGCCACTAACAAAAAAGTATTGATTGTATCAGTCTTTCTCACTTGACTTGCCACCATCTATCTCTGGCTTTTATGTTCATAGAAGTCCAAGGCAGACAGAGTTGCTCCAGTATACAGCAAGGACAGTGCAGTGATGAATCTGGCCTTTAATTTATCAGTTACTCTGTCTGAATCCCATTGTTTGAGATTTCCCATCTTCCATATGTTTCATTAAATGGGAAAGTCGCTATGACAATGACATTCTAGGAGTAGACTTTGCTTTCTCCCATTAATTGGTTAGGCTAGTATATTGGCAATTTTCCCAGAGGCACTGATAAAATAGGGTATATATAGCATATATCATAAAATTTGCAGGGAATAGATAAAAAGATCATTACTGTTTTTCCCTGTTACTATTCCCAGATTTTATATTTTATTTCTCAATATTGTGTTCTTCCTTGTTTCCTATAAAAATATTTTTGCTAGTAGCTGTATAAGGGTAATTTAGGAAGCTATTGCAATAATTTGGGAACGCTTAGCTGAAAAAGGAAAGTGTTGTCCCAAAACAACAATAGAAACAGACAAAATGTCATTTGCTCACACGTTTTGTATTAAACAAAATTGCACACATCATATCCTTACAACTGAAGAAAACACAGTTTGAAAAATGAGTCTATGATGGATAACAGAGCTTTTCAACTCTGCCTCTGACTTGGTGTACTTAGCAACCCTACTGTATGATTCCAAAGCAGCTGGAACTCTTCTGAAGCTCTTCAGTAAGGAAACAAAGTCATTCTGCTCTCATTCTGCCATGCAATTATACTCCTATAAGCACACTTGCTAATAATAAAATGGAACAGAACAGATAAGCTAAGCACCAATGAAATATAACAGGTATTTAGGTTTTAAAAACTGGTAGGGGGAAAATGCTGCAGTTTCAGTGATAAAGTACTTCAGATTCAATCTTTCTTTCTTTGCAGTGACCTTCAGCTTCATCTTTGCTGTACCTCCAGTGGTAATGAGCATGTCAAAGAAAAAATGAAGATAATTCCTATTTCCCCAGGAACTTAGTCTGCTCATTAATTGAGTTGCATTTCTTTAAGCTCATAGTTTACTTCTGGGAAAGAAATCTCTAATTCGGCATAGCAGTTACCCTGTTCAGCCTGGAAGTCATCGGTTCATGAAGACTGCGCCCATTTAGCCCATCAGCTTTGGGGATCCTCATGCTGGGACCCGTGTCAGACTCTACAGATGGCACAGAGGTAATGTATGCTACAGATTCACACCCAGTAGCAATCGCTTCTGAAACCACTGCCTCTTAGCTCCATATACAATAAATAAAATGACCTATTCTGCACAAGCAAAGAACTTTCTGCTTGGTTTCTTGCTTTTTTCTTCCCTTTACGTAGCAAAGAAAAGGTGCACCTTGCGTTCATTCCATGTGTGTGAAGAGCCTTCTTGAGTGTATATAATTCACCCAGCATCTCTTCAGGCCTCAGTCTCTCATCCTACTGAGAAAGGAATGTTACAAAGCCATCTGTAAGAAGAGCAGAATAACATGAACCTGAATGAGCAGTTGCCTTAAGTACTTCAAAACCTACAATCAGGGTACCTGATAATCATTCAGAAAAGAAGCAGACTTGTGATCTCAGCTTGTTTAACTGACACCATCTGCCTCTTTAGTTTCTTTCTCCTGCTGACACCAACAGGTTTTCACCTTCTGGTTCACAGACACCTTGCCAGAATTGCCAGAATAATTTCCATCCCTGGCTGGAACCAGGCTGCCTTTTCCCTCACTCTGTCGTGCCCCAGGCAGAGCTTTCCCAGGAGCAGTGCTGGAAGACAGACAGCCCTCTGCTGTCCTGGAGTGGCTGTGAACATTTCTGGCACTGTTGTGTCATGTACCCTTGTATTTGGGGAGCAGAGTGGAAGAGTGGGTGAAGCAGGAATGTGGATCTGCTCACTGCTCATAAGCACCTACCTGCAGCCTTAGCACTAGCGAGGTACCTCCCTTGACACGGGAGAAGTGGGAAACCTGACTTTTAATTAAAGAAGGCTTTCAAAAATCTGGGAAGGGGAACAATTTTAGACTTGAAACTTAAGTGTTGCACTAGTTATTTTTGGTGTTCCTTCTGTGAAAGACCACATTCCACATACAAGATGTAAAGTATTATTTTTCTTCAAATTTGGGCACATCTGTGACCATCATATTTCACTGATAAGAACCAGGCAAAAGGAAAACTGATTGTCTCACACAGTGCTGACTCGATGTACCTTCTGCCTCTATGTACCAGTTATCTGAACCTGTCCTCTGTTGTCTCATGAGCTATTGATGATTACATCTAATACATTATCTTTTAAACCCAGCATGAAGCTAATTACTGCCACCTATATCTCCAGGCACCTTGACTGCAGCTCTGATTATTCTTAGCCTTATATCAAGAAACGCCACTGACCCCTTATTGTATGAATTCCTCATTTATAGATTTTTTTCTGTGCTATGCCTGTACTTCAGGCACATCTTTACACAAGGAAATGGAGCCAAGGCCAATTGTTTGCTGTAAGCACAAACCTCCATTTCTTGCTTTCCCTAAATGCTTTCTAATAAAATTTGTGTTGAAACTTTGTTCTCAGATCATCCGTATATGGAATAATTCCAGTGACCTCTGCGAATTACCTGTGAATGAATCTCACATCAGATAGGAAAGGGCATTTTCTGCCTCTTTTTGGAGGCTCAGTTTTGCTGTCATGGAGAAGGTTTTGACCTCCAATTTTTGGGTGCCATAACTAATTATTGGTTCAGCATTCTTTCATGAAACTTCAGGAGTGCAAAATATGCCTTTCTTGCATAGTGATGACAAGCTGTTAATAATGAAGGGCACCCTATTCTGTCCTACATTGCCATGGAGGATGGTGCACCCACATCATGGCAGCTTAGGGACTAGGGCAGCATTAGAGTTCTCTGCTTGAATTTATAAAGTCTGCAAGGGACAGTTCTCCAGGGCTTCCTTGAAAGAGTGAAAGAATAAAATACACTTTAAACAATAAATCCTCTCTTCTTTGTCCTTGCACCTCTAATTAGATTAGAGGTGGGCCTTAATGCTAAGAGCCTCAGGTGAAGACAAGGAAAATGCAGTTTTGCATGAACTGAGACTAAACATAATAGAAGATGTTTTGTCTAGATTAGCTTACAATGTAAGGGTGATATTTTCAAATTTGTGGGGTCCAGTGTACTTCACCCTACACCACTTAAGATCACGTCTAATTTTATTTGCATTAACCACAATTTTTTAAGGTCTAGTAAAAAACAGGAGAGGTATCAGGTGGATGAAAGGTAAGCATTGCATTTCTTTTGAAAAGCACAGAGACAGGACGATCTCAGGGATTACGGACCTGACAATTCAGTCGTTAGAAGAAAATGGAAACAACCAGTCAACAAGATAACCTGCGTACCCCAGGAAGAAAATAATAAACAGTGTGAGAAATGGCATAGATATGTCAAAGACAAATTGTGGCAAACATTTAATTTTCTGCTACAACAGGTTTGGGGATTTGCAGATAGAGGAAAGGCATTGGTGTCCTGCATTTCAGCTTATAAAGGCTTTTCCAGTACATCACTGGTACTCATAAGCAAACTAGAAAAGCATGGTGTAGGAAGAAGTTGAAAAAAAGGAGCTGGGAAAACACCAATTTGGTCAAAATGTAAGGACAAACAGGAGGCTATAGAGGCTTCCCTATCACTATTTCTATTTGGTTCTTTTGCTTATGTTCTGACCGGAATACAGCAGTCATTCAGCATAGAGAGACACCAAGCAAGGAACTGGAGAAAAGATCTCCATCACAGAATAACCTTGGGCAGATTGAGTCTAGGAAGCTAAGTTCAAGTAAATAGAAAGGAATGCAAGCCACAGCTCTTGAGGAGGAACTGGGTACAAAAACAGTTGGGAATGACTGACTAGGTGGGAGTACTGCAGAAATGCACATGAACATTCTTGTGAATTTTGTGTAAGAAAGCAAACATCATTCTAGGTTGCCAAAATAGAAGAAAAGGTCTCTAAGAGCTCTTGAAGGATTGAATGTTCCTACTCTACACAGCACTGAAGGCCCAACCTGAATACTGAGTTCAGTCTGTGCAATATGTTTAAATGAGATGCAGATAGATAGCAGGTAAAGCTTTTCAGGAGTAGGAGTGGTGACATGGAACAGAAGTTTCCCCAGCAAGAAAAGTTTTAACAACAAATAAACTTTATGTGGGCTTCTTGTTCCTCCTTTTTCTTTATTTGATCTTTCCTTCCCTTTCTTCCCTTCCTCCTTGCAGTAGATGGCAGTTTAAGGTGTGTTCCAGCTCAGTGACAGCCCAAAGGTGTTGAAGATAACTATTACTTTAAAGAGTGGGAGGAAGTGAGAGAGATTTGAGTTCAAGATGGATACATCTGACAGGTATTGTCACCCTGAGGGGACTTGCAAAAGACATCTAATTTTCACTTATCAACAACAGCCTTACCCTACAGGGAAATACACAAACTCATCTCAAAACCTACCACTTAATTGCTTTGAGCTACGCATCCAGTGCTGCTTTACACCACCGGAGTCTCAGAGGGTGCCTCACACATGCTTTCAGGCTCCTGATATTACTTAAAGCAGTGAAGTACAATGCTAAGGTGACTTAGGGTGACTCTCTTCTTATGTCCCCATGAAGGCAAGGCTCCTGGGATTTTCTCTATGAAAACAGCTGAAAGAAGCTGAATGCCCTCAACATTTGGCATCAGTTTAAGATACGGGTTGGTATCAACACTGACAGGTAAAGATCCCAAATATACAGCCCTTAGGAAATGCATGTGGAAGAAGTCTGAACAATTTTCTTCTAACAATTCCGTTCTAGCTAAAATGTGCACCTCTTTGAAAGAGTGTGTGGATTTCCCACTCCCTTCTTTACATTTGTTATCCTCCTTCCCACTTCCCCTCCTCCCAGTTGCTAGCGACCTCCACTGATGTCGTCTGTGGACAAGTGACACCCAGACAGGCACGTACCTACTCAGCCCTTGGGAAGTGTCCATCTGGAGGAACTCAGCACTGCCACCCCTCTGTGCATCACCAGGTTCCCCCTCCCACCTGATGGGAGCTCAGGACCAGAGGATGTGCACCACCCTTCTATGCACCCTTCTACACAGTACAAACATGGGTAGGTTTAGCCCATCTGAAACTACTTTTTTTTTTCCTTTCAAATATTCACTTTCAGAGATAGTGATTTCCAGCTCCTTTGAGACAGTTGCCAATCCCACAGGAGAGGAGTTAACAACTGGCAGGAAAGACAGAGCAACCTCACTTCATATCCTTCCACCATTCCCCAGTGTGGCTCACTTGCAGAGGACCCTGGGAAGCCATAGAATCGCCCTGACAATAGCTGATATGACTCTTAAACCGTAGGATGCTGTTTTTATTTCTTTTGACAAAATATTTTGTATTCTCATCCTCCTGAGTCACAGCACAGGAAAGATGGCATGGAGTTGTGAAGGACTGTCAGGAACAGATTTGTTTCTTACTCTGCAGAGAAGACTTGAGCCACCTAGCCAAAATGCATTACATTTACATTACATTTTACACCACATTGAAAAAGAACATCAATACAAAATTCATCAAAATGTGTTTAAATATGTCTTTGTTTTTCATCTCTACTACTTCCTAGGAACAAAATGGTTTTAATGCCTTGGGTGGAGATGCTTATGAGGTGCATAAAGCCCAGAGATACATTGGAAACAAATTTCCTTCTTGAAGGGCAGGGTGCAAGAACCCTCTAAAGTAAATGGCCAGGTCACAAGTTAAATTCACTGATCTACTATAGGTCAAAGAGAAACTAACTGAGTGGCACTGTGCAGGATGTATCATCATTAACATCAGTCATGTTTATTGTTCTAGTGCCTTAAGACCAACTGCAGATGGATCGTTGTTGTACAAGATTAGCTGACAGTTTCTGACCCATGGAAGTTACCGTTCAGTAACCAGGAAGTTGAGAAAAGCAAGTAGCACATGCAAGCAGAAGCACTCGTGCATCATATTGATCTCAGAGCATTTAATTTTATTTCTGTCTCTCTGTGTGTAAATTAAATAAGCATGGATAAAATAAAAGGAAACACTGAATGCAGGACATGACAAAGAGTGGATGAGACAAGAGGGACGGAATAGACATTTTTAAAGCCTGAATTTCTCTTTGACCCATAAACTCTACATTTTTGTCAAGTCTAGAATGCAACTCACATGTTTGCACACACATTCTGCAACTACAGTCCCATCTACCTAGGAATCTGTGGAATCTCTGTAATGAGACATGCAGGTTGTCTGTCAGCCGAGGAGGTTTAGAAGTTGTTCTGCCTCTTTGTGTCTTTCATCCAGACACAGGAATACAGCTCCTAGTTTGATCTTTGTTACTGGCAAGTATCCATCCATCAGTCCCATCTGTTATGCTTAGCCTGTGCGATACATGCAGCAGGCTGAGTCCCGAGGGCAGACTGACAAGGGGCTGGTGAACACTTGCATTTCTTTCCAGTGACTGAAATGTATATACCAACATTTTCTGCAGATGGAAAATAGGAAAGTACTCAAATGTCAGGGAGAGGTTTGATGTCAGTACTTCTATAAGTCAATACCTCACAGAATAGATGGTAGCCCCATCTGAAGATTTTAATACTTCTACTCCTAGATTTGCCTCCAAAACAGGTCTTCGACCATCATGCCCTGGATCTGATAGGGTGTTTCCAAATTCTTTTCTACAACATGCAGGGATGTTCAATGAGTTTCTTCCCTTGTACTTTCTGGGTGCAGAAGATATGATGGCAATCCACACAGGTTTTGAGTTTCCTTGCATTTCTGCTTCCCTCTATTTGAACAATTCAGTTTCTAAATACCCTTCTTTCCACATCAACTATCAGTATAATCTACAAAGCAGGGGTTTTTTTGTACAGAAGATTTATTTCTGAACCTTGAATTGAACATAGTGCTTGGTCCTCCCATGCTAGTACTGCATAAGTAACTGTGCATTGAAGTGCTGCAAATGAACTTTAAGAGTCACCCCAGGAGGTCAAAGTACTGCTTCTGAGACCTAAGAAATGTGACATCTAAGTGCTGCAGTTGTATAAAAGCAGTAATAGTGAAGCTGAAAACACAACTAATGATAGACCAAACAAACAGAAAGCTCACGCCTGTCATCTGTTGAGGTCAGTATAAAATAGACCAAGTATTGTGTGGAGGAAATTGTACACTACTGTGTACAAGTGGGCCAATATCCAAATACAATATCAAATTATATCACTCTAAGTGAATAAAGGTACGACTAGTGATCAGAACATCTATGTGTGCTAAATGTATCAATATTTAGCCAATAAAAACAATGTAAAGTATGTGTATGAGAACCAAAGAGAACACAGGATGCAATGCAGAGAAGATTAAGCATATACATGAAAGAAAGCCTCAGGTTGAGCACAGGTTACTGGATAATCAGACCCTACCCTGTGTGGCATGGTCACCAGCAGAAAGTATGATTGTAGCTTCTTCCCCCTGGTATGGAAATCTGCCTGATGAACCTGATGTGCAGCTAACTGCAGTTTTTGGAGGCCTAGTTGAAACTGGAGATATAATCTGCAATAGCTGATGGGGACAAGAATAGAAGAGCCCTAGCATAGTGCTGTGTAAGGGTCCCCCTGCACTACTCCCATGTCCCTGACCCTTGCACTATGGAAAAGGCTGCCTGCCCAGAGCCCAAGGGTCAGAACCACCAACCAAAACCTTTCTAAAAACCCCAGCTTTTATCTCCATTCTTGTAACAATGAGCATAAACTATTCCACAGATCAATCTGCTGCCTTCCCTCTTCCCTGTCCTTACAAGTGGACTCTGACGTTCTTTTATTAAACCAGCTGCAAATCAATTTCCTCACTGGATCAGCACAGCACTGAAGCAAACATATATGCAGTTTCTCGTAGAGCTGAGCTAAATGACACCCTAATACCTTATGGCACTTTTTCCTTCCAATATTCAGCATAATGTAATTTCATTTAAAGGACTAGGCTACCTCAAAGATAACAGTCTAGTTAAAGTAATGCATAAAATTGTGTGCAGAAAAAGCATACAGACAAACAAACAAAAACCACCAAAGATTTTCTAGCTCTGAACAGCTATTACCCTCTGTGACTAGGAAGGCAAAATCCCTGAATTCCACACAGAAATTCATACTGCTCATTGTATTAATCATTTTTTTTTTCTGCAGGTCTTAGCTCTTTGAACACCTTTTCACTTGTCACACAGGGAAACATATGGCTATTACTCGTAATTGCTTTGTATTTCCAAATTCATGTATGGAGTTTGCCACACCATTTGCAAGCTGTTGTTTATTAGAGCACTGAGACCCAGGTGTTTCTGCCCACTTTGTGCCAGAGAAATAACCAAAGAAGAACAAGCTATCATTCACAGGAACACCAAGAAGAAGCGCCCATGTTGCTTTGTTACCTCCTCTCTTTATAGATCACTAGGCTTAGTAGTTTTCAAGGCCAGAGCACTTCTTTTTCTCTTATTTTGTTTAGTTTTGTTTTGCTTTTGCTTGTTTTTGCCAGTGGGAAATCTGTTCTTTGCTAAGATAAATAAATAGGTGACAGTTATGATTCAGAATTAATTCTGTGGGATTTGATGAACTGTGCTGTGTTCATGGGCTCCCCGAGGTCTAAAACAAGGATTGTCTTGGGAAGACCACAACAGTCTGTAGTGCTCCATCAAAAATGCCAATCAAGCAGCGTAGTGAGAAGGAAGAAAATGAAATGAGTTTCCTATCCATTGGTCTTTAATTGTTACAACCCAAATGTCACATGTTGTTCATTCTGGACTGGCTGTACTGAAAGGAAGGAAACCCAGCTCTAATGGTATACATGTATTTTCTAAGGTTCCACAAGGTATTTTGCTTCAGTTGGTCTGTATTTTTGCATAATAACCTGTCTAATGGAGTCATTCTGGTGTCCTTTCCAACAATTCTGAAGTACAGCATGTGTTGATTATCTCAGCTGAATGAATCTGAGCTCATTTATGAGTTGCTTTGTTTTGACTTTTTCTTTTTTAAATTTCTTTGTTCCTGCCTTCTCTGTTTAAAGCACATAAAATTGTTTGTAGAGGGAAAAACATATAAACAGTGTGATTCAATACAATGAAGAACAGCTTGTTAAAAATATGCTTTCAGTATATGTGGAATCCAAGCTTTTCTTCCTTCTGTAATATCTCGGTACAGACAGTTTTAGCTGAAGTTGTTCTGGGACTTCCATTAGAAAACCTATTTTTTTTTCTGTGTATAATAACCTGAAAAGTCTTCCTTTTACAGTTGAAATTATCTGTGTTTTCCTTTAAGTCAAAGGCAAAGTTCAAATCAAAATCATACACATATTTTTTAGCTTTATGAATGTTACAATACTTATCAGAAATGAATATGTTTGCAATGATTAGTTATGGCAGGAAAAATCTCTTTACTCTTTTTCTCCTTCCTTCTTTTTCTCCCGCTCATTGGAGGCAATAAGAGCTTTGCTGTCTTTCCACTGAAAATGATCAAATTCTATTCCTTCAGCTGAAAAACTGCCAGTGGCTCATTCTTATGAACCAGGACAGTCCGCATATGTGGATTGCCATTAAAGTTGACTTTAACTCATGAAGAGTTGAAATGACTGTCTATCTGCTTAGTGCACATACAGTTGTATGCATTCTCCTAATGTCAGCCTACGTGTCTGGGTCTACTCACTGACATGAATACATCTAATGAATGTTAACTACGTGGTGGTGTTTCATTCTGGAGATCTATCACTATATAAGCTCCCTTAAAAGAGCACTTTTGAGTCTGATGTGTTTGGGCCTGCTTTTAAAATTTCACATGCCCAGGCAAAGAGCAAAAGCAAGAATGCTTTGAATAAAAAATTCAAAGCCCACATGCTTTGAATAACAAATAAATAATGGCATGCAGGTAGGGGTGCTGTTATAATGAGTAGCAGGGTGAAGAGAAAGGTATGTGCCCCAAGCCACAAGGGCAGTGCACGGGGAGCAAAAGAGATATGTGGAGGCAGATGGACAGAGCAGCGGCCAAGAACCCAGAGGCAGGGCTGCCTTTGCTGCAGGGTGGGGATCTCTGATCTTCTCTGGGAGAAAAAGTGAGTTAAATTCTCAGGTCTTGAAAGGAAGGTAGGAGTTTGGGATACAGAGCGTCAGGACGAGACAACAGATATAAGAAGTGGAAGATTAATACAGAAAAGAAAGGGGAATGTGGGCTAAAAATATTATGAACCACTGTTACAGAGGAAGTGTTCCAAGGCCTTCTCTTATTTCTTTTTATAGCAAAAGGGAAAAGGGGACAGACTCTGGAAATAACAGACCATGAAGTACTGATAAATTAGTCAATTTGCCACCACAGCTTGATGAAGCGGTAGCAGTACTGCTGCAGGAGCTCCTGTAGGCTGGGGCTCAGGAAGGGGCTATGCTTTCATACAGCAGCAATTCACAGGGAACTTCTGGCCCACTAAGGAGGGGTCATTTTGGCTACTGTCACAGGAAAGCCTTCTGTCATGAGATTTTCATCTAAATTTGTGGACACAAGAGGCTGAAGTGCTTTATAGTTATGTTTCTAAAAAACATTTGATTTTTGAAATCTTATGTGTATGTATATAGCACCCCCCAACCAAAGTATTGACTGTCTCTAGCAGAGCCACGAGGATGAAGAATGGCTTTTGCCACTGTAGATACGCAAAGAAAGCAAACACAATGGGATTCACCTCCCTCAGCACAGTGTGAACTTTAGCTTCAGAGTTTCAGAGAAGAGAATTGATCAAACAGTTTCTTGAAGACAGAAACCCATGGGTAATTAGGAAGATGTTATTATTCAGAACTCTTTTCTTCTATTACCCTTTCCTGAACAGTTGGGTTTGGGTAATTACAGTCCCTCAGGGATAAGTTTCAGTGACTGACAGTCCCCAGCCAGGAGCAGCCCCCACGCTCCCAGCTGCGTGGAGAAGTGAAACTGCACACGGAGCAGGTTTTGTTTGAGTGCACAGCAGCAGGACTTGCATGTGTGTGCATGTGCATCTGTGTGCTTTCAGGTTTATCAGTTTCAAAAATAAGAGAGGTTGTATGCACAACATTTCCCTTGCATCAGCAGCAGTATCATTCTTGGAGCCTATGAGTAATTAACACACTCTGATATTTTTTCTTTCAGTGTATCTTTTTGGCATAAGATAGTACATGTCAGGTTAGGAAAGGGTTTGGCTGGGTTAGCAGCTGCTTATTAGACTTGCTTTACTCATTTTTAACTAATGTCTGAGTTTTCTGTTTGCTTTTTTTAAAAGATTTTATAACAGCTAAAATAAGACGTGATAATTTCTTACCACAAAGAAGTTTTAGATGAATAGATCACAATTAATTCTGAGCTGCCTCTGGAGCCATTTTGAGATTTTTTATTTTAGGCAAAACTACCTGATTAAACAGTCATCAAAGTGGGAACCAAGGACTCAGATTTATTAAATAAAGGCCAGAAATTCCTCTGAAATAAAGTCTGTGGAGAGGTGGAAATTTGCTAATGGATGTGCCTTACAGGCTCTCATTATGGTACCAGGACGCATCAGGCAGAGGTAGCTTTGATCAAAAGAGCTTAAGCCCCAGGAAAAATCTAACTGTATGAGTAAGCTATATGAGATCGAGTGAAAAAACTATTTGCAAAGGCAGTATTGTGTTGTGTAAGTGCACCCTGAAGATGCATCAATGACAGCATGAGGCATAGGGAAGGTGAGACTTCTCATTTAAAGGGAATGAGAAATTTGATCCAGAGACAACCATTTAGGGTAAATATTCTTGCAGTAAGTAAGGTGAAGGACTGTGGTCCATACATGGAGCCCATATGCAGATTGGTGTCTCCCTGATCTCCAGTTTCACTCAGGCTGGGGTGGGGGGACAGAGTCAGGACAGCTGACCAAACTGGCCAAAGGGATGAACAACACCATGTTGTGCCATTTGGAACAATAAAACTGGGAGGTGGCCACTGCCACCTGTCTGGGCATCTGTTGTTGTGTGGTGAGTAATTGCATTATGCGTCACTTGACTTCTCTATACATTAGTTACAGTTGTTGTTGTTGTTATTATTTTCCTTTCCTTATCTGTCCTGTTGAACTGTCTTTATCTCAGCCCATGAATTCAACAGTTCTCTACCCCATCCCTCCAGGAAGCAGTGAGCTGTGTGGTGCTGAGCTGCCTACCAGGTTAAACCACAACAAAAAGTATTGGATAGGAAAAGTAAGGTTTTTAGTGATGCTGACTGAGGCCTAACTGTTGCTGCTGTCTCTGCAGCACATGATGATAACATGTTGATAACTGTGAAATTAATTTAAAATACAGCATTTGCTTGGTGTGGATTAAAGCTACGATATCTCTGTCAACTGTCCTCATCAGCTATTTGAGAAGCAAGGAATTTCTTGTTAATCAGACCCTAGAGGAGTGAGTTTCCAAGAACCACATATGCAATTATCTTAAACATGCTATGCTGCAGATCCTAGCCCCCAGCCAACTCATCTATCTGTGTATCGAAACACCATTTTTTGTCCTTTCCCTTAAGACCAAGGCTGGCCAGGCAGAAACAGGAGAGAAGGGGTGCTTAAAGCCATCTTTTGCAGCCCATCACGTGCATTAGAGGGAGTGGGAAAGAACATGCATTAATGGAGGTGGCCTGCAAGCCACAATGGATTTTCTTTCATAGACGGTGTGGTTGTGGCCTGGCACTGGCAAAGGATAGCAACACTCTAGGGAGTAGCAAACTGGCTGGTGGAAGTCCCTGGGGAGAGGTCTTTGTAGGGTCTGATGCTCCTGCAGGACAGCAGTACTTCTGTAAGCCATGGGGCATGGGGATCCCCCTGATAGGGCAATGGACAGCCATGTACCAGAGACGACTTCCAGTAGCTGTGAACTCTATACAGAAACACCTGTTCCTGTTTAAGCCTCAGCAGTTCTTGCTGATGGCTCCCTCATCACCAGCCTTACTTTTACATCCTTAAATCTTTTCTCCATCCTTTGTTATTGTCAGCTGCAAAAGAAATTCACTAGAGCCAAGCTCCACTTCTTTGGAAGGTCCTGGTGTCTTATGATGACTATGGGAGCAGCAGTGTACCTCATGCCCCATAAATACTGTCCTTTTCCTCTTCTAAAACTGATATTTTCACACAGAGCTCATCATTACTCTCCTTATTCATTTACATCTATTTGTTATTTAGGGAGAAGGAAACAAAAGAGGAATACAAGTACACCTGAAAGTCTATGGAGTATAGTGGACTAGACCGTAAGCAGACAAGAAATGCCTTCTTTGCCTTCTATCATTTCAAGATATCACTACTAAAATTCTTTAGGAAGCACTTAGGTCTTCTCTTTTTAGTATCTTAACCTGGCATGAAGACCTTTACTACAACCTTATTAGAAAAAAAAAAAAAGTGGATTAATCTCTGTGATAATCATATTTCTCTGCCTCATTCCTCCCATCTCTTTGAATTTCTACACCAAGTAAGAGTATCCCTTGCTATGCTTCACATTCCACACACCAGTTCTCTTCCACATTTCAGGCATCAGATAGGACTCTGAATGATGTGTTTTAAACTTAAAATACTTTCTTGAGCACAAAGTTGTCATTCTGGTTTTCTATATGAAATTGTAATTAAATGTGATTGTGCATAAATAGTTCCTGTGTTGCGAATCTTCAGCAGTAAAGTTTTACTTCACTTTTTCTCAAGTTTCATGTCTATACTAGCATCTAACTTGATAAAAAACTTGATTTGATTTAAATAAGGTAGGCTTCAGTTTGGATCGATATTATTAACACTACAGACTGCTTCATGTCTACAGGAATTAAAGGTTTCATTTATCTTAACATCAATCCAGCCTAATGAAGAATATTCTATCTATTTATATTTAAATCTTGGTTCTTCTCTGTTCTGAGTCTTGTTACAACTCTTATGATCTAGGCTAGAGAAAAGCATAAAATCCTGTGACCTTTTGCATTACTGCCATTCATCTTTAGTAGTTCTCTATGCAGACTCCCACAGATTCTGGTCTTTACTGTAACAGTGCCTTATTAGATGTTGTGCACACAAGACACTGCACACACTGGCAGGGATAAATCTGACCATTAACTTAATCAGACTTTTCAAAAAGAGAGAAAACAGTGCATAATGTTTAAATAAAACTGTGCAGCAGTGGAGCAGTTCCAGCAAGACATGGCTGTCTCCTGGCTTTGTATCAGTATGCAGAATGTGCTTGTATACATCACCAGTTCCAGCTGCTGAAGTGCGTGGTGATAAAAGATTTATTTTGAGAGAGTACATTACCTTGAATAGCATCACAATCCTGGGTACCAGTGACAAATGAATAATGGAAGTACTTCTTCTGCCAATAGCTTGTATACTTGTCTATTGCAGCTCCTGCCAACAAGTTTCTGAACTAGCGTTTGCATATCTAGGCCATGAATTTACATAGAGTGTGAATAGATATTATTTACTCTGGGTTGTTTTGCAGACGCAATGCATTTTTATACTTTTGTATCTTAAACTGTAGTTCTCAGAAACCGACAAGTGAGCAAGTAGGCTTTCCTTTGATTTTTAAACTGATGAATGCAAAGTGACAAAGCCTATCAGTCTCTACGGTAAGGCTTATTTTCGGTTTAGAACTTAACAAAACACAAGTGGTTTGCCCCTTTTGTATGCAAACTGGCTACAGAAGAAAGTAATTGTGGGGGTCAGGGGGGTAGGCTACATCTACATTTTTGCACAGGTAAAGCTTAATATTGAAGTTTTATCACCCAGACCATGCACTGAATGAAGATTAAAACATAAATGACCTTTCAGTTAAAGACCAGACACAGACATTCTGAGGAGCTCTAGGAGTCCAACCCCTGCCACTGCTGCCCAGTGTGTGTGTTGAATCTGTGCCCTCTGCTGCTAACCGTGGCTGTGGCTGGTTAATGGGGGATGGGACCACATGCCTCCCCCAGACTGGGATTATAATACAGGGGCAGAAGGGAAAAGAATAAGACTGACAGGACCCTGGCCTCCTTCCCATCCCTTTATGAAGAGATTTCTGCCTTGGAGGAGAGAAGGGACAAGTCGTCCTTATTTGCAGGGATGGACCTTAGCCAGGCCAAAGAACAGATCTGGAATACTACTGTGTGCCCATGCCCCATCCTGTGCTGCCTGCACTCCAGTCCTTGATAACTGAGACAGACAGAGACGGGATTTTTAGAAATGAGTCTGACATATCTCACTCCATTGACGATGGCCACTGCCAAGTCACATTGACTTCTGCTGTTTCCTTCCCAGTCTGGATCTTACCCCAAGGTTATCTCAAGGATTTGAAGGGACCACACTCCTCACTTCTCCTAGCCTGAAAATCTGATCTCTGGTTATTTTGTTTGTGAAATGATTTTCTTGCTGGTTATAGCTGTCACCTTTGCAGGATGCTACATTTATTTTCACCAAGAATTACTTTTAAAAATAACATAATGGAGTTTGGTCTTATGCATTTGTTGCTAGCTGTCTGTTTGTGTTGTATATTCCTTGATGACTTCACCCCTGACTTCCAGACCTACAATACTGCTTTTCTACTTCCTTCCTCTGGACTTCTAGTCCTGGGGGGAACCTCTGGTACTTGCAGTCTTTGGTCCATTTCAACTACCCTCTGGCTCTTCACCAGACATCTGCCTCCCATCTCCATCATTTTCACTCCAACGAAATCTTTAAGCTAACCAGAAGCAGCTCCACAGAAGGCTGTGGGTCACAACTCAGGAGTGGGGCAAACAGGTGGCTGTCAGTGAGCAGAAATCTTACCCCTCATCATCAGGAAGTGAGGAGAAGCTAAATGGAAATTCACATTAAACGCAAATCCTCACTAAGGCTGTCTGTAGCACACAAGTTTTGCCTCCTTTCGAAAGCTTTTATTACACATCTTCATTATTGGAGATGTTGCTAGGTCAGGGAATTACGAAAATTCTTCTCTACTTTCTCAGCTCTGCAGAGCTTTCCAGGTTGCTGCGCAGCAATATTGTCTCACTTGCTGCCCTGGTATTTGAACAGCACAACATTTAAAATAAAAAAATTCAAGAAAAAAGAAATCAGAGCATTAGTGGAACTGACTGTATTGCACACCAATAGGACTGAAGATTTGTGCAGGTGTCTTGCTTCAATTAAACTTTCAGTTGCAAGAAGAACTGCTGGATAAAAATATATATGTTAACATTTAGCAAATGCTGAATCACAGTAGACACCTTATAATTAGCCTATCTCATTCCAGTGTACATAAATTGGTCACTGTCATTTTCCCTGTAGTGACAGATGACATAGTACACTAGCATCAAGACAGAATGGTAAAAAAGTCCAACTCAAAAGAACTCAATCTTAGTATGTGTAAGGTGTGAGGGGGGATTTATAAAACTGCCACAGTCAATTCAGTCATGGTCTTCACTGAGTTTGTGTGCACAGAGAAAATAATGTCACAGAGGAGAGCAATGCTTCAGTCTCTGCAGCCAAGTCTGATGGCAAAGAATAGCCCAGTCCCAAGGCTGGTGCTATGTATTAGTCACCCAGCACCTTGTATATGTGAACTATGAAAATGCTCCATTTTTAACAGCAAAGGAAAGAAATAGTAGCTGAAAATGAACAATGATGCATGTATTCTAATCTTTCTGGCACCAAAGGCCTCAGCCCAACTGTAGACTGTCAAAAACCCTGCCAGTGTACATGCTGCCTAAGCAAGTTCAATTAGTAGTGCTACCTACAGCAAAGGAGAGACGCCCCATATCAGTCTCAGGCATCCAACATAGCTATCACTGCTGTGTTCATTCGTCTACAGAGCCATGAAGCAGTTAAGTGTCAGGAACTCTTTTGAGCTGAGACAAGTCGCAGCCCCAAAACTTGCACTGGTAAGAAGGGAGTTACATCTTATGTTCAAACAACCTTCCTTCAGTCTCTGACTTAAACTGTGGCCACATCACCAGCAACAAAGATAATATACAACTCTAATGGTCCTGTGTGAAAGACAAGGAAAAGTGCTTTTCCCCCTGTAAGTTACTGTTATCCTGCAAGCTACTGAAGTCTCTATCACACCATGGTACTGCAGAGGTATTTTGTTGAAAGCACAGATGCTTTGGCACAGGGAGAGTGGCAACACTTCACTTGAGATGACGCCAGCATTGCTAGAAGAGCACAGATCTCAGTAGCTGAGCAGTGCCACTGAGCTGTCCAGGAAAGCATTGTTCCTTCATGTGAAATATCAGAGATTGATTATGTTGCTGTGGTGTTCTACAACCAGAGTGCTCACAGACCTCTAGAAAATGGTGGCAGTCCCTTTGCCAGGGCTCATCTGGCTCTTCCTCTCCAGCTCAGCCACCAGGTCCTGCAAGGCAGCAAGGAAGGTGGCACGAGTACCATGGGGGCTGTAACAGGCTTTGGCATTGTCCAGAGAGGACAAGGGAAATCTCTTAGCACCCTTATCTTCTTTGTACATTTGCTCAGGGATTTGGCTATAAAGCTGCAGATCTGTATATCTGTTAACACATCTGAAGAGAAGAAAAAGACACATTAAAATTCCATTAAAATGTCAACAAAATAAAAAATAAATAATAATTAAAACAACAACAACAAACAAACAAAAACACACAGCAGAAGATCTCTTTCTGATGAGATCCTGAAACAAAACTGGATGCTGCGCTCTCTGTGCAACCAGTAGAGCAGCGGACAGCATCCTAATGCCCTCCCCTCAGACTGCTGCTGGGAAGCTTCCTTGTGCTACTTCTCATTTACTTTGAGACAACTGAGAACTGCATGAGATGCAGGGTGTTTTGAATGGTTTAAAATTGGCCACAGTTTGGCCAAAAATCTAAATTAAAAATCTGTTTCAAAGATTTTGGCCAGAAGCTCCAGCTGTGATCATGGCAGCAGGCTGGAGAGCTGAGTGAGCAGATGACTTCCTGCATCCAAGGCCAGAATATTTTAACTGGGGAAGTGTGGGGAAAGCTAAAGGATCAGAAACATTCTAAGAAAGATGGAGTTGGCTGGGAGAGTGTGGGAGCTACTTTCTGGAAGCAGAGCATTGGGCTGCTCAAACATTCTGGCCTTCTCGTTGATGGAGGGAAGCATCCCAAGGAAACAGACTGGGAGTAGCAGACACTGGATTATCTTGCCACTGGTCCCCTTTAAAACATTTATAAATAGAGTAAGGGGTTTATAATACCTGCTGGAGTACTCAGACACTTTGTATTCTATTCCCTCCTTCCCAGTACTTACTGTTGGTGCAAATTATTAAGCTTTGCCTACTTCCCAGAACAGTGAATTTGGTTTGTTTGTTGTTCCTTTCCTTTTTTTCACTTAAATAGACACTTCCAGGCAAATATTTCAGGCTTCAGCATCTTACTTCAGTACTTACTTCAGTTAGGGAAAGTGACTGAAAGTATTGTTATGATAAAAGAGAAATGTACACCAAGGTACCAAATTTTGAACAACTGTTTCTGATTTGCTTTTTGCTCTGAAGTCAGCTGCTGCACTTCAGATCTAGCAAAGGTGCTGAATTCTAGAAACCTTGTCTAATCTTTTCCAGCCATGCTCCTTCGGACTAATAGAAGACAGCCCGTGGGGGGAAAGTCTGAGTGTTACCAAGAGGTACCCAGCTCCTACATCTCCAAAATGGCCCCGTTCTGCAGCGGGGCCGCTCCAATCAAAATGCTTGGGGAAAGATATAGACCCAAAACAGAGGTGCTTATTTATGAAAGCAGCTCCAAACAAACAGCTTGTCTTCCCCATGTCCTTGTGCCATCACAGTTATAGCAACACTCTCACTGTTGTATTTCAGTCTTGTCAACCACTTGCCATTATTATAGTGTAAAAGAAAAAGAGGACTCACATTTCCACTTTGCGGCTGCAGCATGTACAATTAGAAATAGCTGCAGTAACAGTGGAAATTTCCAAGGGCAATACACAAGGTTCTTCCTCTTTTCTCTCATAACAAACCTCTCTCTGGAAGTTTCCAGGTAAAAAGATTGTGAAAAGCAAAACAGACAGTTTTTAACTGTGATATGCTTGTAAACAAAAAGGAATCACAAAGATCTCCAGTGGGACAAAGCATCTGTATGCTGTACTCCTGAGAGAGCAGCTGTTTAAAGGCATAGAACTGTTCCAACTAATCTGTTTGTATGAGGAGAATCCTTGAAAAGCAAAGAAGCCTGTAAAATGAGCACTAGTGCAGAAAAGTAGATCAGTTCAAAACCCGTGATTTATTTCCTGGGGAATTTCATCCAGGTCATTCCAAAATATGCACAGGCACACATGCACACTCATCTACATGCCTTAGTTCAAACAACATTTTTACAGCAGAGTGTTTTTCAATAGAAATATCTTGGAGTGCTTCACTGAATAGATCTTTTTCTTTTTTTTTTTTTTTTTTTTTTTTTTTTTAAATCAAAGAAAATTGCAGAGATCCTCAACAGAATGAAGTGTGTTTGTAACAGTCTTTTGTTATTAACTCCTGATGGTGCATGTGTTTCATCCCATTCAATAAAGCCTTTCACTGAATTTGATTCTTTCCTTTCTTGCAGCAGGTTAACATTTCTTGCTGCATGCTACATATGTGCACCTTTTGGTTTCCACTTTCACCCACGTACTATTGGTGTCCCACACCCTTCCATCCAGGTTTTGTTTTAATTTTCTGACACTTTGTTGACCTGTTTGTTTGTTTTCCTTAACTTTGTCCTTGACTTTGTTTGTGTCCTCAGGAATATCTCTAATATTTCACTTTCTACAGCAACCCCCTTTCTTAAAGCCTTAAGTGAAGACACCAGCAGGTCACACCTCACAGCTCACTGTCTTCCATCTTTTCTTTAACAAAACATTACTTCTCAGCTTTCCACCTTCTGTTTCTTTTGCTGTTTTCATTCTCCTCAGGAGAAGGAACATTTAAATTATTCTTACTAGATGTATAAACATCTTTGAGAGCCTGTGTGTTAGTTTTGCACCCTGGAGATAAGCTTCAGCTATCCCTCCTCTATCCAGATCTGGGAAAACTCAAGCATCAACCACTGAAGGTCCAGAATAAGCACAAGATGGATTCTCAGGTGATTATGGAGATAAACCTCCTTTTACAAAGGGCCTTTAATCCCATCCCTGAAAGGCCTTGGACATTTAAGGGCTCTGCACTCATAGGCAGTTCTTTCTCCAGGAGGGCAAACTCCTTCAGAAAATACACATTAACCTTCTTTCTGCTTGCTGCTTTACTGTTAAAGGCCATGACCCTGCTAATTACCCTGAAAGAAAAACACAGCAGATCTTACTGATACAGAACTGTTTTCACTCAGTCTAGCCCTCTGATGCTGTGACAAGGTCATTCAAATGTGGCAGAGGTATCTAAGTCTTATAACCAGATCTGACTAACCACAAGCCTTCATCCTGTACTTCCTAACTTTGCCACCAGGGTTGCAACTAAATTTTGGTAGTTGTCTGGGCCTCTTAGCCAGATCATGCATAACTTCCCTTCCCCCAACTGGGCTACTGCCCAGACATCCCACGCAGGGTGTTGGCATAGATAGACATCTCTCAACTTTCAGCATTACCATGAATCGATACTGTAACTGAAAGGATCATTCATACTGTGAGCTACAGCAAAGGAGCTACCAGAAAGAAGTGTGTGCATATTTATCCCATTCACTAATAGCTACATAACTTGAATGATGCTCAGTATCTCCACTGAAGAAAGCTATGAGCAAATCAAAGGAGCCATTTACAAAGCACTTACAAAACTGTTCCAAGATATTGTTATAAATCCTATGTCTCTTGCCTAGACTGAGCTGTGCTGGAGATGATTCAGCCTGGTTTGATAGAGCTGGCTGTCAAAATCACAGCCAAAATGGCTGTTAAAAACTGCTTTTGGCAATCTCCATTTTCTGCCACTGATCTCCAGTCTCTCAGAGGCAGTGCTGCTACTCTTTGCTAGGAGCAGTGCGTTTTTGTAGCCTACCCACTAAATTTCCAGCCTGGAAGTCTCTGGGTTGACTGCCCCAAGACATCTCTCCACATCTCAATGAAGTGGCCCATCACACAAGCCCCCAAGTGCCACTGGCCCCACAAAGAGCTCTTGTTCTACTGGTTACGTCCCTTTCATTGAGGCAAACACTGGGAACACACCTTGAGACAACAGGAAAAACATGGCTATGCCTGCACATTGTAAGGAAAAAGATGTTTTCCAGTGTTACCACTGCTGACTTCTGTTGTCTTATAAGCTCTTCTCTGTTGCTCTTTTTTTACATTTGTTAGATGATATTTTTTATCCTAAACCCCATCTTACCTCAAGAATTGCTCCTTGGCAATTTTTTCCAAGAGTAATTCATGCCATTTTCAGATGACCGTCTAGAGGTCAAGATAAAACCTTAACTACAGTCAATAACTGTTTCATCACAAGTCCAGTAACTTCTGGCCTCAGTACCTCCTTGGTTCCCTTCAATCTTTCTTCACCACTGCACTGTGAGGTTGAAATCCAATTGCTTTATCTGTGCACTGAGTGGATGTGCTGCCAGTGCCTGTGAATCAGATTTGGAAGAAGATGGAGACAAAGACCCACAGGATACACCATCACCAGGGATGGTCATGTGCGGGTCAAGCAAAATACTGCTGAGACAGTGAGATTAATGTAAATGTGTGCCTGTATAACTTCGGGAAAGTGTGTAGACTTTGGTGAGAAACAACCTGCAAACCTCATGCTCTATCTGTCTAGGAGTGCTCCCATCCTTCTTCAGCATTAGAAGCCAGCCTTCCATGTTCACATGGAGGGGGACTGAAGATAGGATGTTTCTGATGGCACAGTCTCAGACCCACACATCACTCACATATGTTAGCTGTTGTGGCTGCTCTCAAAACACATCTTCTTTTGAAGTACATTTCACTCAAGCAGCTTTCTAAAACATCTACACTGTGGTTTCATCCCACCTTAGTAAACTGCTCTTGCAAAAGGAAGCTGCAGTTCTCTGGCAGTGCATGTCAGTCTTTGCCACTCCTGTGTAAATGCATCCCTCTGGCTGTGACTGAGGTTTGGCTGCCGCAGCACCAGGCAATCTTTTCTGTGCAGCTTCACAAAGGAACCATGCTTAAGTATTCCTGCCAGCAGCTGATGAATCTGGGGGTATTGCATGGTGAGAATGTCTGTGTTTTATAAAGAGTACAAAGAAGCCTTAAGGAATAGCCTCTCAGGAATTTTTTGCTGATGCAGTTTGTTTTGTTGCGTCCTAATTGGAAGGAGGCCTTGTTATCAGCATTTGTGCCCAATTGCACAGATTGTTTACCTGCTGTGAGGGAGCTGCAGCTTTCTGTATTTTAGTCAGTGCTGCTAATACCATCATTTTCTGAGGATGCAGCCAAGAAAAATATCACAGCTGCCTGAGGTTAGTACAACGGTACCTCCCTTCAGATTAGTCTCCAGCTATATATAAGATGCTTTGCGGTTATTCAGAGAAAATATTTCAGTTCTTGAGAGTATAAACTTTAACTTAAGCGGATATAAAGGAGAGCAGATTTATGCTGATAAGGGGTATTTCAAGAATGATGATGGTTATAAGAGGTGACCCTGGCCTTGCTTCCCAAGGCCCTCTGAGAGCCTGTCCTTGAATCTCAGGTAACTTTATAGGAGAAGCAGCTGCAAGGGGCTTGGGAGATACTCTCTAGTACAAACCACTATCAGTTTTCAGTACTGACAAGAGCAGGATTCTGATTCTGGCTGTTCCCCATTGCGTTTAGCAGGGTACAGCAAGGCCAGGAGCCCTCTGGCCCAAGGTGGCATATAATGTGGTCAAAAGTCCCTACCCTGGGAGAATGGGTGGATCCCAAACCACCGTGCAACAAGAAACAAGTGCCAGCGAATCACTGTATTCCAGCGGAACCATTCAGCTTTATTAGGAGTGGCCCATTATAGGGACAAAATGAGATTATTTTTTTAATGGAAAGACAGTGAAGAAGAAAGCTGATGCTCCTAGCAATTCAAACTATAAAAGAAACTATAAACTTTCATTTAAAGGCTAATCTATCAGAAACCTATTTAATTTAACATCAGTGAACTTATTCAGTTTTTTAACAGACTATTCTCAATAAATTGACAATATTTTACCTGAAGCATCCAGGAATGTGCCTATCTTTATATATTCAGTGCTTTTACATAAAATGGGGAATATGTGTTTACCTACCCATTATAGCGCACTTGCATTGTGAGGGCATTTTTTGCTCTATCAGGCTGACTGCAGCCTTTTTTGTTTAACCAAGTATACGTGTGCTATCTACATCTGTGATGGCAGAGCCCCAGAACAGGATGTGAAATAGGGAAGCGGCGAGAATTCACCGAAGAGCACCGCTTATCTGCATGCTTCTGTCTGAAACAGGTGGATCTGGAGGGAGTATTTTGAGCTTCAGTCGGTGCTGACCTCAGCTGAAATAATTTGCCCTCTTGCTCTTCCTCCAAAGCAGAGTCAAGAGGGAGTTGTCTGACTGCTGTGCGTGATTGTACACATCTGTCAACAGCATCAAAGATCCAAATGCAAAGCACCGCACTTGGGAACACTGTGTGGGTTTCTGACACTCCCTGAAGGACACAAGGACCATAAACCAGTGAATGGATTACAATAAGGCATAAAAAGAGCATTTTTATCTGTGACAGATGTACTTCTGCTCCACTACCATCAATGTTATTTAAGGAAAAGCATATCTATTTCCCTCAGACCAGCTCTCTGAATTTCAAGCATAAAAATAAGTCGTGTTTTTCCATGCAAATAAACTGGAGCCTCATTTGGAAGCAATTTGGCAGCATTGTTTTGCAGGGGATCTTTCGTGACATGCCCCTTCCCCACTCACACAAGACCACAGAAATAATTCCAACTGTAAACGGCTTTCACTCTGCTTGGCAACCCAAGCAGGGAAAGGCCCACTTTTCTACCCCAGCTTGCCATTTGAAACATGCTGCATCACAAGCCAGTGAAGCTGTAGTAAGAACGTTATGAGGAATAAAGTGGCGCTGGCCAAGAAGCAGGTGTGAGACATGCTTCTTGCTTGTGCAAGCATATGCTACAAAATGTTGCAACCTTTCCTGCATAATATCTTAATGTATAGTCATTAGGCAGGACAGAGTGAAGAGTGCACACATATGGAAAGTGTCTCTTATTTGAAGACAGGAGCACGTACTTTCTCTTTGATGTTGGCACACGTAAGGAGATGCTGAGATGCTGGCTCTAAACTGCTGATCGCAACCCGATAAGGAGACAATCTTGAAGATGGCAGAAATGTTGCCAGGTTTTAGCCTACTAAAATTTCTACATGAATTCTTCACAGAAGTGGCAAAGCTGGAGAATGGTTGACTGTATCTGGATTTTGGCACACTGGTAAGTCCTACTGGGGAAATGAAGGACAAAGACTGGGGGTTAAGGTTATCACAGGCACACAGTGTTGAGTTGGCTCACTCCTTCAGGCATCCTCTGACATGCTCACAGCTTTTGTATTGGGAAGGAAAATGTGCATTTCACACAGCTGAGCGAGGGGGTGCAGCTGAGGAGAATATTTGTATCGATGAATGGATTTTCTCAAGGTTGCACTTCGAAGAAGGGCTCGGATAATCTAGTTTTACCTAGGAGTAGATCTTGATGAACTGCTATGAAGGCTAGGATATTCTAGGCTCCTCAGCCACCTGAGAGACCCTCACAGATGCTAATGTGCCAGTTTTCAGAGTAGCTGGGGGGAGGGGTCTCAGGAAGCGTTGTGCTGTCTTAACAAGGCAAAAACTCGTACAACAGAGGCATGATAAAATAATCATGTCTCTGAAAAGACTAATTTAAAAAACATATTGGTAAAGAGATAAATAAGTGTGGAATTTTGACCAAAAAATATCAGACATTAAGTGAAATTAAGTCTGCAATTAGAATGTTTAAAATTCTGACAGAAATTAAAGAAAAAGAAAAAAAAGAAAAAGAAAAAGGAAAAGAAAAAGAAAAAGAAAAAGAAAAAGAAAAAGAAAAAGAAAAAGAAAAAGAAAAAGAAAAAGAAAAAGAGAAAGAGAAAGAAAAAAAGATGAGGCAATGAGGTCCAGTGAAGTATCTTTTCATCAGAATGAGGAAAGTTCCCCTTCTTGGAACATGAAAAGACCAGCGGAAATCTGGAAATGTGTTGAAGAAAATGGATGTACATTGTCATGGAGAAGAACTGGATGGACTGCACGACACAACAGGCATTTTTTTCACTATCTTTTCATCTTTAGCTACAGAGCCATATACTGGTGTAATTCAGTGATTCTGTAGACTTGATCTTTCAACACAGGCACATAAATACACCTCACTAGATTCCTATTTTTCTCTTGGCCATTGTAGCTTAGATTTTTACACAGATCACACCACATGCTGCTGTTCTGTTCCCATCTGGGCAGATGATCAGTGACTTCCAGGTTAAACAAATTCAGCAGGGCCCAACAGCAAAAATAACATGCTGACGCAAATCTGTGTGCATTTATTCAGCTGCTGTTGAATCTGTGCTCAGACTCAGTCCTATTGCTTGTGCTGCCCTTTCTGGATGCTCTGTGTGAAATGGACAGAGACACACACACTGTGGGCACACTGTCACAAGGCCTCACATTTCTCCCCACAAATTCTTAGCCTCTCCCTCTCACCACTCACTGAACAGGTGAAATCTTGGGCATTCCTTTAACAGTGCATGGAGAAGAAAAGATATTATCAAGGAAACATGTAGTTTTTTTTCAGTTCAAGGGAGATGATGGAGACAGAGGTGTACAGTCCATTCCCTTTGCATCATCTGGAGTAAGAACAACTTGCAAAACATGTCTACTTATGTTGTATATTTATTAAAAATTAATTTTGTGCCACATGAGCTGTAATTTGTGCAGATCTCATTGAGGAGCTAGCTGTGTTCCTGGCTGTGCAGTTTTGCAATGAAATATGTCAACTTTACTGTATTTGTCAACTATGCAAGAAACTTCCCAGAGTTCACCTGTAGCATGTGACACCATGGTGTCCTGTAGAACAGGAAATTTGCTGGTGAAGTTTGTGAATTACACTGAAAACTGGAGAAATATGAGGATACTCTTGTTCCTTCAGGGCAGCTCCCAAGCAGAAAGTAAAGGAAGATTATATACTTATACATACTGGTCAACAAGAATATCCCTGTCCCTTGCCACCCAACACTTGCATATCTGTCCCTATAAAGCAAACCCATGCTTTGTTTTCTCCCTGTGACTGTCAGCCTGCTGGACTAAGCCATTAGCTCTCTATTATCTATAGTCCTGGTGCATCTCTACAGTCCCTGCCAGGAAGGAAAGGCCTCCTGGACTGACCACAGCTTGCTAATGGTACAAAGCATTTGATTTGTTCCAAGTGTGAGGGCATACTTGGTACAGCCAAGACAAGCTGCAAAATTCTTCTGCTTCTCCCGTGACCTGTCATCACCTATCTTCTAGCCAAGATGTGGTTTGGAAAAATCAGTGGGTAAACAGCATGTGGAGAAAATTATCTCTGGGAAAAGAAGTAGTGCTGCAGTCTTTGCTGCTTCTCATGCAGGGCTTTTCTTGCTGTTTGCCACTGCCAGTTGGTAGACTGCTGACAAAAGCTTATACTGATATTACCCATTGCTCTTTATTTCTCAACTATACCTGTTGGCAAGCAAGTGATGATTTTAGCATGCATGGCATGAAATGAAACTCCACAGGTGGAACAGAATTTCACCTCAGAAAAGAAAAACTACAAGTCCATGGCAGTTTTCTTTGCTTGTTTTCTATTTGTTACAGTGCAGTTCTATGTTACTGTAGTGGAAATGCTAAATCACAGCCTGAAACAGCGATTGAACACCTGGTGGGAAGGCATGGCCAACCCAGAGGTGCTCAGGTGCCTGCAGTGTACTGGCATGTCTGGAAGGGGTGGAGCCAGGATCCTCTCCTTCCCAGATCTCACTAAAGGGTTGACAGGGAGAGGTAAAGGTGTCTTTTGGAGATCTCTGTGTACCTTAGGCCTTCTAAAGGTAAGCAGCTTTTTTCCTTTGCTTCTGCATCTATGGTTGCTGCATTTGAGCTTGTTCTCTTTTGCTCTAGCCAAAGGCTTTGCCAACCTGCTATTATTATCCCATTGTAGCATTACTGTAACCTAGAAGAGCATGATAGGGATCAAATTGTGTTCATTTGTATGGTATGGATAGAAATCTTACAACCTAAGCTCATATATTTAAGTAAATTATTAAAATTATACTTTTAAAATCAACAAGATTTTAAAATCAAGTCTCTTTTCCTCTGTTGGAGGATGTTCTTTTTTATTTATTTTTTTTATGGGTGTTGGGTTTGTGTTTTTTGGGTTTTTTTTAGCTTGGACAGTAATGGAAAGGTTTTGGTGTTTTTTTTTGTTTCCTATTTATTGAACATTTCATTTTCTAGTTCCTGTACGCCAGAGAAAAAAGCTGGCTTTGATTTCAAACAGTGTAGAGGAGCAACTCTGTTCAGAACTATAGCAGTAGAACTCCAGTTGAAATAGTTTAGTTAAATGTTATACATTAAGATCATAGCCTAGTTTACTAAATCCATTTTGAAGAAAGCTTAAGCTGTGGCAGAAGGACAAGAAAAAGGCAAAGAGTATACAATAACTTTATGGGATTACAGTTATGAAGTTTCCCATCACCATCCCGATATTGGGCAGCACTTTGTCTCCCCTCCAGGTCAGATGGGACAGAGAGCGGGGGACTCCAAAGGAAGCACCCGGATCCACGCAGCGTGCTTTGGTAATGAGGACAAGGCTGATGGGCAGTGAATGTAGTCCTGGCATGCACCCAAAGGTCTGTGCAGGGGATAGAGGGAAGTACAGTGGGTGTGCAAGGAAGGAAGGGGCTGGGGATGGAGCTCCTTCCCACCACCCTGCCTGGCCCTGCACCTCCTGCTTCCCATTTTCTGCCTGGCTATTCAGGGCCAAATTCTGACACATTCCCCTAGCATCCGGCAAAGTGAATGGACGCTGTGTTTTTCCACTCAGCTGTGATGAGAGTTTGGCCCCCAGTGTTTAACTGTTGGTTCCTGGCTCTGTATGCTTGTGCTGTCCTCAGCACGAAATCTCAGACTGGCTTGGGTTGGAAGGGACCTTAAAGATCATCTAGTTCAGCCATGTACCCATTTCCATGGGAAGCCTGTTATGTTGTTCAGTTAAGGTGAAATTGCTCAGCTATGTAATGTGCTGGTCTTTCTTGATATTCAGCATCTTCCTTGTGCAGTTGGGACTGCAGAGGGAAAGTGATTTGCTAGGCCACACAATGGCTCAGCAGTATATCTGCAGTCATCTCTTAACCTCCCTCTATCTCCAGGACCATGCAACCACCTAATATTGCATCCCTGGGGAGAACTTGCTCTGTGCAGCTTTGGCCTTTTAACCTTTTAATGCTCTTCCAGTTTAAGCTCTTTTGTGGCAAGATCCAGACTGAAATTGCTGAACGCAGATGTCACAAATTGCTTTTCAGTGTGCTCTGGTGATGTCTAGAGCTGCTGACAAGACCTGAAAAAGCTGCATTTTAAAAGGAGGTTTTTAGTCTGGACGAGCTTTAAACTGCCTTTTCCCTAGTTCAGCATCTGTTCCTACATGAGTGATGAACTGACTAGTACAAAGCAAAAACCAAAGTGCTTTCACCCCAAAATGGACTCATAGCCTGCAAAACTCTGCCAAAAGGTGAAAGTAAATACTTTAAAGAAACAGGGAATTCTGAAGAAGTTGGAAAGCCTCATTCCATGGCTATGTTCTAAGAGAGGTTAAGGGGCAATAAGCAGGATCCTCCATGAGGATCCCTCCCAAGCAGTCTGTGGAGGGGACTGTTGGACACACGAGCTGGGTTAAGAGGATTTTCTCTCTTGTAGACTGTGACAGGTCCTGTGTCCTAAGGGACCACTGACTGCCCAGCCAGGGGGAGAAATGCAGCCTCCTAAAAACCACCTGGAAAATGCACTGTTCCCATAGATCTGCCTTCAGAACAAGCAAACCAAAAACACATTTAGGAAAAAATGAGGTCTTCTGGTGCTCACCACCAGAGTGGCAGAGAACTGAATGGAAAAATCTTCCCTCCAGCTCTGTGACACATTCCTCGCAAGCACTGCTACAAAAATACTCCCTTAACTCCTCTGAGCTTTAATGTAACGAAGACATGCGCCCAAATTGCTCTGGGCAACTACATCTTTATTTGTTTATCTTCTTTAAAGTGTGTTCATTTGAGTGTTAATATCTGTGATTGGATGTTGAAATTGTATTCCTCTTTTGATTACTGGGATGTTAGAATATCGGATCATAAATAATGTTTTTCTTCTTACCCTCATCATCCTCCTTTCACCCTAGTATCTGCATATGCTTCAGGTTGCTGATCTAATGCATTTAGTGACTGGAAGATATTACTGTGCAAATTATATTTGATAGTTAACTTTAATATCTGATAATCACTACACCTGATTCTGTTAGCACAGATGTTTAATTATATGCCAGCTTTTGCCTGAAATGCACCAAAACTATAATTGATCACCAACAGTATTAATGAACAGAAATGCTGATGACCATAAGTGAAAATCCCAGACCAGTCATGACTGGGAGCAATTTGGTAGCAGGTCTGGGTGGGAAGGCCTATGCTCTTTCCCATCAGCTGCTGCCAAGCTGCTGAGGGCTGTGGCTGTGCCCCCAGCCCTCAGCTCATCCTACATGTGATGGAGACATGGGCAAGGAGAATATGGCCTGGCACATTCTTCCTGGCACCTCCTAGTGACTGCCAATCCAGCCCCAATGAACTAAACATGGCACGACTGGATGTGAATTTGCAACTCCTTCCTTACAGCTCACAGCCTGCCTGTTTATTTATCTTCTAAATTCAAAATCCCTACAATAAACAGTGGGTAGCACACAATAGCATGTTTACCCTCACTTCTCTTGTGAGCAGATTTCTTAATTGCCTCTTGTGATGACTGTGTATTGCACTAGTGCTCCCAGTCCCCAGGAGACCTCATGCTTGCCTAGCTTTGCTGCAGGGTGTTTATCAGAGCAGATGGTTTTGCTCTCAGAGGCTGCATTTTCCCTTGCAGGAGGAAGTGTCACGGCCCAACACTGAGTGGTCCCTGAGGCAGGTGTGGGGCTGGAAGGTGCCTGCTGGTGGGAACAGGGAATTGAGTGGGGACAGAGCTGCTGCCTCTGGCAGAGCAGAGCCCATGGGGCAGGAGTGGAGCATGGCAGGCTGGATGCCACCCACTCCTGCAATAGCTCATCTAAACCTTCAGCTTGTTTTAAACAATTTCTTGCTATAACAAAAAAGAACTTAATGAGATCTCACTCTGCTTTCCTATCTTGCACAACAGCATGAGCTAATCAGGCAATTTTATGTATAACAATGAACAACCCCCTTCTTGCAATGATTTTCTGCACTTTGGGTGCACTTGGCTTTGTTATACCAAGCAGCACTTGAAGAGAGAATTATCCACACTCTGTGAATAAGTGAGATGAGATGCAGAGAAGGTATGTGACCAGATCAATACCCAACAGCACTTGCAGAAATAGGTGTAGGAGTCTGTAAAACTCAGAACGCTGTATATGGTTGCTTGTTCTTCCCTAGTACCAATGCTAATTCATTGCCTGGCATGCTGTACTGGATGGGAGCATATACATTACTGGTAAAGGTCAACTTCCTAATCATTGCTTA
The DNA here is from genome assembly GCF_054131305.1 of Coturnix japonica. Lineage (NCBI taxonomy): Eukaryota > Metazoa > Chordata > Aves > Galliformes > Phasianidae > Coturnix > Coturnix japonica. The sequence continues at coordinate 38,319,924 of NC_140665.1, forward strand.
TGAACTGAGCACTAACCAGGCTCCACCACTCGTGAGAAGGCATTGTGCAAACTACTACCTAACCTATTACCAACAGTTATGATCATTTGGGCACATCCACGTTTGTACATCTGACATTGACTCTGCTTATGGAAAATGCTCTGTGAACACAAAGCAGCTGCTTTTGAAGTGTTGTATTTCTTAAAAAGTGCCTTAAAAAAGCAAATGTCAAAGAAATGCCCCCTCAAGCCACAAAAAAATTCAGGCACATATTTTGACTAATGTCTTGCCAAAGTTTGTTTTTAATTGACTTTTTTTTTTTTAACATGTAATTACCATATAGAAGCGCAGAAATGCAAATCAAACCACAAAAATTCCCCTATTTTATTTCGCACTCAAAATAAGTTACAGTGAAGTTGTCAAATGCATGTTTCTTTTTTTTTTTTTTTTTTTTTTAATGAACTGGGAAACCCTCCATCTTGAGAAGAGAAGGTTTCATCTTGGCATCAAGGCCAGTGGGCAATAAAGCTATTTCTCTGGAAAACTTCTATTCTTAGATTAGGGGAAGAACATAGGGACATGTTGTCTCTCAAAAATAGTAACAATATGTACTCAGTAAAGCAACAGGGGTGACCACAAGAGCTTCCATAAGGATCTGACTTATATGCAGCAAAGTTTTTCTACCAATGTTTAGGAGAAGAAGTTTTGGAAAGGAGTTCAAACTCAGTTCCACAGGCCCTAAATTTGAAGTGTCTTTGGGTGCTGACTCGTAGAGTACTCACTTCAGGAGTACTAAGCTTAACTCATCCTTGCTGGTACCCTGGGGAATTTGGGTTGATTTCTGAGGGCTAGACAGGCAGCATCTCAAAAATCAGTTGCCTGCTAATGAGTTGCCACCTCTGATTAACTGATCATGAATTTTTAAAGTCCTTTCAATTATGAAGGTGTTGCCCACCTGATCCAGTCACTGTCCACAACATCTCTTTCCAGGAATATTAATGTCCTTTGTGAGGGCGTTCTGGATCTGCCCTCAGGGACAGAAATGCACAGCCAGCCTGTGAGTACATTAAGGATTTAACATTTTGGTGGCTCTGAAGGCAAACCTTGCTACTTCAGACTCCACACCAAGGCTAAGTGATAAAGTATTGGAGGATTGTATGTTTCCAACAGGGATCAAAACAATGTCCTGGGAATCAAGACTGAGAAACTGTGAGCCAAAGAGACAATGATATATAGTCACCTAAATCCATTCAGGTCACAAGCCACCAAGAATCCTGTAAAATGCTTTGTTTCTGGCTTGTCCACATCCCCCTATCTGTTCACTTCAGTGGGTAAGAGAAAAGCCTCACAGAGGTGGGCTTTGATCTGGTTGTGGTGGCTGGTGCTCAGCAACCACCTGATCTAAACCCCCCAAGAGGAAAGTAAGCCCTGCTGCTGGAGAAACCACACCTATAACAGGGATGGAGAGTGTGATGAGCAGATGGGGAAGTGTCTTGCCTCAGCAGTACTGGCTTGGCCTCCTGCTTGAGTAGTAAATACAAAAATAGGTATCTCTTCCCAAGAGCCTCACTAGCAATGGACTAAATCATGCTCTAAGCACCAATGAATTTATTGTATTTTTTTCCCCCATCCTTTCTGGACAGATGACTGTTTCTAAACCTTCCTCACTCTATCCATGCAGAGATCTGATGGGCCCAATGCAGCTTTGATGAAATCCAGAGGAAAATTTCTCCCATTGCTCTGCAGCACCCTGGTTGAGATTGGTGAGAGACTGTTTGGAGCTATGGGTTCTGGTGGTGTTTACAGCAGTTCTGTACCTTTAATTCTCTGCATGTAAGGAATGTCCTGAATGGCAAGCAGAGTGATCCCATCACAGAGACCCTCAAAGGACCCACCTGCAGCCCTGCTTCCTGGATTTGATTTAATTTGACATCTTGATATTGCCAGCTCTGTTGTTTTATCTGCTGCCTTATGGTAGCTGAAGATTTATTGAGACCGTAACTTTGGGAAAAAAATGGTTACCTGAACATCTTTTTACTTTTTAATTTTTTTTTTTTAATTATTATTATTTATTTATTTTTAGCAAAAACATAATTTTCACAATAGAAAAATCACTTCAAGAAGAATTCAACTGTATGTAGTTTGGTTTTGGGTTTTTATTTCAGTCTCACATCCAATCTAATTGTTGGGAAGGGCAAATGTTGGGTACTAAGTCGCTTGTAGGGTCAGAAAGATTGCAGCTAAAATGAAAGGCCCTTCAGGTTTCTGGAGGGAATTTCTGGGATTTTGAAAAATAAGTAGGTTTGTCATAAACTGCCTTTGTTCTCTTTATTTTATTTATGCTGCAGTTATGTTTGTTGATGCATTGGCTACCTTGTCTGGCCAACTGCTTAATCTCACTTTACCAAATGTGGATTTGTAGAGATGTAGGAGCAGATGGATACCTTTGTTCCATTAAATCTTTTTTACAGTGTTTGCCTTTGTTTATTGTGTGAAGAAAGGGACTCTGAAGGAATCCAGAAAGACTGAGATTTCAAAGACTTTCCATATTACTCTTGCAATACACTCACCACAAATCTGGTCGGAGCCCCACAGCTCCTGCAGCGGTTATCTGGGAGGTGTGCTGCTGGACATCTGCTTCACATCAGGAGGGCTAGAGCAGAACAAGCCCAGTGCAGACAGGTAGGCCAGACTATCATCCCCGTTTGGTTCAGGCCTTTGTCATTAGATCAAAAGCAGTTTCCTTATACGTGACAATTTTTTACTTCTAATCCTTTTTTAGAGTCTGACTGGATGTATTCACCCTGTGCTCACAATCCATTTCTTTCAGATCTATTAAAAGAATACATCACCGAATAGCTAAAGATATATAGACAAGTCAAAGGTGATAGCAATTGCGTTAGTATATATGTGTATATATAGCTTTTCCACCTTTTTGAAAAGGGATTTTAAAAAGGACTTTAAAAAGGAAAAGAAATCAAACTGCAGAGGACCTGAAATCTCATGGTAGACTGGTAGCATCCCTTTCAACTTTGATAAAACATGGTGTAACAACTCCCATAGTAACCAGTGAGAATGGGAGATGGAAACCCCTGCTGATTGTACCTGGGTTCATTTCAGATTCACCAGTCCAGCTCTGCAACCACTGGTGTGGAGCATCCCGAAAGCTTCCAGTACAAGAAATGGCATCGTTCTTTACCAGGTCCTAGTTTGCCAAGAACCTGAAGTATGACACACAGGTATCATGTGACTTGGGAATACCAGTTCTAGAAAGATAAACACAATTTCTGGATGTGCTTCCAATTCCCATTATTTCACAGGGAGTGACTTTCTCCATCCAAAAGCTTCAGATGGTATGGCCAAAGTGAAAGCTCTGTTCCTCACAAAGAGACAGTAGTAGCCCATGGATACCTCTGTTAGCCACATAGGTGTCTCCAGCCAACCCTGTGCAGGCTGAAACACCCATTACACAGATTCTTCCAGGGTGGATCCTAAAATCAGAGTGAGCTGTCTGTTGCTTCCCTGGTCTACAGGAACATGAGCACTCTGCAGCCTGTGCCCTGTTTTGGCATGGCCTGGCCACCCGGAACCAAGAAGCCCCCAGCAGCTGCATGGACTGTGCCGGCTGCATGTGGTGGGCTGCTGGAAGGCCCCTTCATTCAGCAGCTGTTGCTCCAGAGGCCAAATGTTGCTCCTATGTCAGTTTTATAACCAGGTCACCCAGATTCCACCTTAACGTGTCCTCCTCCCAGGAGCCAGGAAGGCTCATTTTACAGAGATTAATGAATGCTTTTACAAGATGCTGAACTTGTCTAAGTGTGTCCTCGAGCTGGCTGAGTCCTTTTACTCTGTTGGCACTGAGGCAGGTAACTTCTGCACCTGTGCTTGCTGCGAGCATCCAAGAGGTGTCTGGCAGTACCACCACCAGGCTGTGTTTGTCATTCCCTAATGCAGCTGACAGTGTGATACATTTTCTGTCTGGGGAAATTTAGAGGCACATTATCCTCCTTGACAGGAGCAGTGAGTCACAAAGAGCTCCTGAGGAGAAATGTCCACACTGTGAAACGTGTCTCCGGGTTTTTTATGCTGCAGTTTGATCTGCCTACTAATCGTGTTTGCAGACTCACAGACATCCCCCCAAAAACAAAGCATGAAAATACACGCTCTTCCTAGAGATGCAGCTGTCTGACTTTTCTGGAAATTTCCATCTTCTTTAAATAGCCAAAAGCAATATCAGTTATGCTACTCTCTCTTCATGCCTTCTGTTCTGCTACCAACTTGTAAGGCTGGTGGCAGCCAGTATGTGTGGGAGGCAGTGCTGGGCCTGGTCATCTCTGGTCACTTACGCAAGGAGCAGCAGCCATCCTTAGCTGGTGGTGACAGTTTCTGTCACGGTAGTTTGAAACCAGGGTTAATAGTGCCTCTTGGTATCTTTAACTTGAAAGTTACCATAGTTGGAGTGGAATGTTTCTGTCAAAATATTGGTTTTGTGGGTTCAGTTTCATCTTCCAGCAAGCAGCATAGGCTGGCTGCATTAATCACTCCTTTCCTCCTCTTGCACTCCCTCTCCATGTACATGTATGGCTCTCATCACACTCGTATCTGAGTGCCTCACCCCCTAAGGAATTTAAGAATAAAAATAACTTTATATCTCCTTTCCCAGGCTGTTGAACTGTCTCTAGTTTATAGTTTCCTAAAAGAGCGTTACGCATACTCTATCCCAATAGGACTCTTACTTTTACTTGCTACGAACATGTGATGGAGAAATCACTTCAAACAGCGACTGGAGGTAAACAGAACAGGGAGAAATTCTAGCTATTCCTCTGCAATAGTCCTTATGTCTACACTGCACAGCCCTTGCTATGCATGGCTTGAGGAGGGGACAATTAAATAAGAGAGGCAGGAGACTTCTGCGTGAGAGTCTGAGGCTGCAGCTAAGCAGCTGCTCGGCCTGCAAGGGGTTCTGTGGGTGGGATGGGAAGGTGGCTGCAAAGGGACAGAGCAGAACAGCTCTAGGAAGAGTTCCTTTCCAAAAGGAAAACACAGCACTGCAGAAGTCAACTGCTGCTCTGTACTTGACACCAGAGCAGCAGCGTGGTGACACTGGGGAAGTCTTTTTCCTGGGGGCTGTCCCAGAAAGCCAAGAATTCCCAGGACATGGGTCCTAGAAATAGAACAGCAATGTAATTTCTATTGTACATATGTAAAATTAAATGACATTCAGCAAAGAGCAAAGTAAATGCTTATTTGCCAGCAGTAGTGGACTTAACTGCAGCACGTTTTGGGATGCAGTAGTTAATGCTGTAGGCCACTGTGAAGATATAAAATGCTCTGTATGTGCAAGTTATTATAATTATTAAAGCCGGATTTAGTCATGTAGTAAATGTGCTGCAGGATAATTAAGGAGAAACTTAATTTCTTCCATTTATTTGTGGAGAATGAGCACAAAAATAAATAAATAAATAAAATAACGCCTCATATAAAGAATTAGCAAAACATTAACTGCACTTGCTGTAACTGCACTTGCTGTAGGGGAGGTAAGTGTTTGTTTCCTGGAAAAAGACCTTCTTCCAGATGGCCCTATCAGATATTTTCTATTAAATTGAACAACCTGTTTCATTTCACAGATGCTTTATTGCTTGTTAGTGATGCTAATAGTTTATATGTAAGAAACTGCCAATCCTAATTACCTGAAGAATGTGGTGCCACTATAAAGGAAGGCATCTGGATATAAAGAACACCTGGTAATATCTGGCAGGGAGATCAAGAGTCATTTGTAGCTACACTTGGGAATGTAAGGGAGGGCACTTTGATGAATGTATCCCACCATCACGTTTTTCACAGCCATTGTTGCCTTGTCATTCTAGCTTTTGGGGAAAAAATACAGGCCTTAATGCTGATTCCATATATGATCTCATGTACCCCCAGAAGACGTGCTTCCATTGCCACCAGTAGCATGTGTGGGGATGAAATAAGGGAAAAGCTTCATCAATCTATCCGTTATCCTGTATTAGCAGTGACACCTTCTTCAGAGGGTAATGCAGAGAACTGTAGGTGGGGTCCTTAAAGTGGTATTTTTCAGGTGGCAGAAGATATGGGTATCTAGCTTGACTTTTCAAATACTCTGGGTGCCTAACTCCGCTGGCATCAGCAACTGGTAAGAAGTTAACAGAACAACTAACAAATGCTTTTTATCATCCCTGCACAAGAAGGGCCAAAGGATCTTTGAGTGCTTATTTAAGGGACACTTAGAGCAAAACATAGCTGGACTGTTATGTACTATTTTATCTATAGCAGAAATCCTACTTAGAAAAATATGTGCCCTTGTGTACACTCACTAAGAGAAACTTTACACCTCATGGAAGAAGAATTTATTGTAGAGTTCTCTGGTATGTAAATGTCTGGCAAGTGGCAATCTGTGTTGTTTGTAAGGCAGCCAGATCTCCAGGTGATTCACATTTGAAGGAAGCATCTGAGCTGACTGATGTGTCTAAGTGTGAATCTGAAATCAAAGAGCTCATGGCAGAGAGCTTTCTGACTGATCCCTTTTGGGAGGGGCAAGGAGTCTCCGACGTTGCTCCCTGAGAGCTTGCAACAAGCTGGCTGGAATTGAATTAAGGCTTTGAAAGCAGTCTTTAGCCTTTTGGAGCGGAGTTGCTGAACTCTGCCTGGTCGGATATGAAAAGAGGTTATTTTGCATTAGCAAAGCAGAATAGATTTTCGTATTTAAGTCTTTGTTGTGACCTTGGCCTTGCATAAAACGACAGCCAGGTGAGACCTCATCAGACCTTGCTCCTTAGAGAGAAATGAGAGTGTGACAAAACTCTTGATTCTGCCATTATCTGGGAGAGCACCCTCAGAAGCAGCATGACCCTACTCCCATCATAGTGTGTGCTGTGGCTGAGGTATCGTTCTCCTAACTCCCTCCTTTACTTAGTTCACTTATACAGTCAGCACAACACCTTGCATTTGCAGTGTGAGCTTGAGGCTGATTATGTTGGATCTGAGTCTGTGATTCTGTGAGTCCTCAATAAAATATGGTTTTCCTGTTTAGTACTGCTGAACTGTCTTAATGCAATAAACAACAGAAATACATTCTACATTAAGGTACTGACTTGCAGAAGAAACTCTATAACGATGAGGTAGTTGTAGAGAAGGTATGTTTTACTTGGCTGGCCAGGTGCAAGGGGGATAACTCCTTCCTAGCCTGCACACCAAAAGCAGGTGAAGATCATTATTTCTAGAGGGAATACGTGCATATTCATGATACAAGAAGTGGTTATTACAATTCATTCTAGAAATTCATTACAATCTTGTATGCCTGTTCTAGGCCTCAAACTCAGGCATCACCAGACCTACCTAAGTCCTTCCCAATGGATGTTTGTTGCATAAGTCCTCAGACATTCCCACTTTCAGAAGCTGCATAGCCTCCTCAAGGAGTCCTTTCCATTGCTTAATTATACTGGCTGTTGAAAAGACTTTCCTAATACTTAAGTAAATTTCCCTTGCTGCAATTATAGCCCACTATCTCTTGATCTGGCCCAAGTACTCATAAAGAAAAGATTACCAATTCCTTATTTTACATCAAGTGGTGTTGTTTTGTTCTGTTTTGTTTGTAAATCTGGATATCTTCACCTTCTTGCCAGCTTCCTTTCTTTGAGTATAGGTCTTTTCACCCCTCTTTAGACAAGCATCTTATATGCCCAGATGTTTGTATTGGCCTTCTCTGCCCTTTCTTCCTTTTTACTTTTCATGAAGTCTGATGTACTAATCTGGGCATGCTAATCTTGCAGAAGCTCTGAGAAAATAGAGAAGTAAGTAAAGGTGATTTCATGTACCCTACGGATGACATTCTGCCTCTCTTTGTGGATGTTTGCATTGTTGATTCATGTTGTCATAATCCATTCTAACCACTTGTTCCTTTCCAGCAGAATGTCTGCCTTGCCATTCCTTCCTTATATTTTAACGTTTAGTTATTTAGGATGTACTCTGCATTTACATTTCTTGAATTACATCTCTTTTACTTCATATTATTTTCCAATCTGCTAACATCACTCCAAACAAGTCCTAAGATTTTCAGCTACTGCTTTGACACTGCTTTCATTTTTATTAATTTTATAATATTTGTTATTATTTGTCTAAGGCACTAGTGAGAATACTGAATACTACCAACTCTAGTGGAGGAACAATTGGTAATTGCTTTTTCTATATATCTTCACATTGCAGGTATTCCACGCATCTGATCCTGCACCACTAATTATGACTAAATTCCCTCTAGGATCAGAAACAATTTTGCTTTAGCAAGAATGCATGTTTGTCTAGTGTTTCAGCATATGAGTGTTCCCTAAATGTATGAATACTTGGCTCCATGTATTTAATTTAGGAATGTTATTATTTCATTAACTGAGGGAGGGAGGAAGGGCTTCTCTGACATCCAGTGTCACTAATTTTGAGTGAACTCTTAAAAACCACATTATCTAAGGGGAAACTGACTGAATAGTTTCAGCATGTTTCAGTCGACATTCAGGGTGGGGTTTGTCTCACCTGGCACTAAATAATGAAGAGAAATAGAAACAACTAAGCTGAGTGCTTAAGGCAGGTCAGGAAACTGTGGGGCCTATGTCTCTCCAATGACAATAGAAAAAGCCTGACATTCTAATTCAGACGGAGTGTCTGTTTTTTAAAGAACTTAAGTTACCATACCTAGGATGTAAGAAGAATGCTGTGTGGTTTCACAGTCATCTGACATCAGTCTAAATCTTTCTAGATGGAGGCAACCTGCCATCTTTCGCTTCCCACCCTCCCACTGATCCTTCCTCAAAACGGACAAGAGGAATCCTTCCCCTTTCTTGTTTTGTTTTGTTTTGTTTTTCCTCCTGCTTATTTATTTGTAAGATTACTGTAAAAGCATCTGATCTGCCTGGATATACAGAAGTGTGAACGTCATCCTGTCATGTAGTGGCAACATTAATTCAGGGCCTATTAAATTACCCTGAAACCACACCATCCATTTGAAATGATGTTTAATTTTGCCTAAAGTTTGCTTATAGAAGAAAATGTTACCAGTTACACTGCTAAAATGATTTAGCTTGACCTAAATAATATAGTTTATATCAGACATTTTGTGTGAATGTTCTTGTTCAAGAAAAATAGTAATTTTCAATTTATCTTAAATTAATTCAAAACTCCATTGACTAAACGGCAGGGAAGGAAAAAGGGAGTAAAAGAAAGTAAAATAATAATAATAATAATTTTAAAAAAATACTAGAAATAGAATGTGTTCTTCTTTCCGAAGAAATAAATTCACACCAGGAATTATTCCAGTAAAACTAAATCAGTTTGAATTCATGCCTTTGTTTATGCCACTGTAAGTTTTCCATGTAGACAACCCCATATAGGGAAGTTAGGTTTTACAATATAATGAGGTTACAATGTGCTAATCCCCTTGGACTGAAGCAATTATCACCTGCCTGCTAGGTGTTAAATGCTGCATTACAAGGGGATTATTTTCTCTTTTGTTCTGACGGAGGCCTGGTCTACCCGCAAATTCACACTGGTTAAACTAATTCAGGAGGGACTTTGCATTTTGCCTCCTCTGAATCAGTTATGTATTGCATTAATAAAACCGGACTCAATGACAATTCCCATGGTACGTTGTAATTCAAAGTAGTAAAATGATCATTTCCGTGCTACTTGGCTATTTACCATTATTCTCTAGCCTGTTACCTTATTTGTAATACATTTTGTTCTGTTGTGTTTTCGACAGACTACCTTACAGTCTTGCACCAGTACACAGCTAAATATCATAATGAGGTGAGTTCAGGACTTTCCCTGGACACAAGGCAAATGTAGGCGCCATGAGATGTAGGTCAGCAAATGGCTTTTTTCTTCCCACTTGGTGCAGTAAACCAGTGCCAGGAGAGTCTGCTGTTGCAAGTGTGGTCTTCTGAACCACAATCTAGCCATTTGTAGAGCTCTTCCAGCTCCCACATCAATCTTCATAGAAGTACTGAAAGATTATTGCCTTGAGTGTTCTGGGTAAGTTCCGGTTACATTATTACAGCTTACATGTTTCAGTTTCCTCATATCTTATATGAATGAAGCACTGATCAGAAACATTTTGAGTAGATACACATCCAGTTCAGAGGCATCTGTCTACCACTTCAGAGTAGAATGTGGTTTAGTGATGGTTGAGAGCTGTGCCCATGCACACACAAACACACAACGCTCCTCCTCTACAGTCTCACTGAAGGCAGTTCCACAAAGAGAAATACTCACTCAGGAGTGTGCCTAAGATTCTTGTATCCTGAGCCAGACCTTTACCAGCGACTTCAAAGCTGGAAGGCATTTTTCAGCATGAGCTGTTACACCCTGTTCTGGGTGTGCTTGTAATGTTGCCAGGCATGGCCCAGACCTACTGCTCTGGGACAGTGCCTCTTATTTTCTTCTCCCTACGTTCTTATAGGCTGCAGGACAGATAATGTTCCTGTAGTCAGCAATCCGTGACTGTACAGATGTGTTGGACCATATTTTGAGAAGACTGGCTTATTTGGATGAAAGATGCCACATAGTGCCAGCAGTCCCACCACTTATTACTTGTAATTTATCCAGAGACTTCTTGAAGGCTTCTTATATTATGCCTATTGTTTTAGGCACTTGGAAGAATTTATGCAAATCATCTCTTGAATAAAAATAGTATTTACTGTGGCTTTCTAAACGTTCATCATTCTGAGTCCATCAGACACTGTCAATAAGAAAATTGATGCCAGAACTCTTTGTAAAGGCATCTTGAATCCCACTTCAGTTTCTTACTGGTAAGTTCAGTTCCACACTTAGTGCATTCAGTGTAAGACTGGTGCATTTATGAACCATGTCTGACTTCACCTAAATCAACACTCTGTTTGTCTTATATATACCTACCAATCTCACAGTGAGCATAACCCAGAAATGCTACAGGCAGTGTTTTTCCTTAGTGAATCATATGGGAAGACTCACCAAGATTTCCCGATAGCTTTGTGGTGACACAAAGCAAAGGACAACCCAATTTAGACAGTGCATTTTCACTGCAAGCCTCCTGCTATAGCTTACCTACCATCCTGAGCTGCAGTACAACACTACTGAGAGTGAACAGAACACCAAGCAAGTCCTGAAGGGTTCAGGCATATCTGGTAGGAATTCAGACAGTGTGGTTGGGTAGATTATGTGGTTTTTAGCAGAGATCAGGGAAAATAGAAGAGGTGCTGACTGAACTCTCAGAGTCTTCTCCTTCTGGCATTAGCTGCATCAAGAAACATGCCAAAGAGTGGTACTAGGATGGAGTGTCATTTCAGTATGAGAAGAAACCCAAACTGTCTCTTGTTCAAGGGTAAGAGCAAAAGGGGAAAGTTCCATCTAATCCAGCTGTTGTCTGAGCTGAAGTCAGTGAAGGCATATGACAAAACACAACTGAGCACCAGAAATCCACCTGAATGCCTCTTCCACTTGCACACTTTACAATCATTATTGAATTAGGAGTTGAGCATTTGCAGATTTCTCACTTACAAAATGAAAAGGAGCAATTATTACTTTTTCCACAACTGTCGTGTTACTTGAGTCCTATCTGGCCTAAATCTAGTAGGAAGCAAAAACTGGAACTGTCAGCATTGCTACTTATTAATGATGGCAAATATAACACTGATGAAATTCCTGCCTTTCATCTCACAATAAAACTCAGAGCCCTATATATTGTATGTGCATTTCCTTAAGTATTGCCTGCTTCTACCACTTCAGTGAGTAATCCATTGAAAACTTTAATTCCAATGGATGTGTTGAAAGTAGGAGTAGGAAAGTCAGAGCCTGCAGTGATGAAGGTGGGAGGGTAGGGCATCTCTGAGAGAGTCACAACTCACTAGCTCAGGTCTTGCTTGGTTTCCAGTCTGCCTACTCTACCTATACCACCACCCTGGAAACAAGGCTGGCTCCTAGAACTCCTGACAGCTAGGGAAAGTCAGAATGTATAAGGAACTGGTTATTGATGGGCAGCCTTTATTGCCAGGACAGTCGTCCCCATTCTGCCTGTTTCTACAGTGGCAAGAAGAGTAAGACCCGTTTTATAGATTTCTACATGCCCGGGAAGCTCTTGGTAAGTGCTGATTGCTACTTCCCGGCATTCCCCCCACTTCCAGACACTGGAGAGCACTGATGAAGCAAAGTCTCATGCTGACCATGGACTATAGTTGAGCTCATTTTCCTCTGTTTAGGATCAAACAACATCAGCATACTGTTTTCCTAACAATCCCTTTAGAAGGCTGGGATTCCAGGCCAAATATCATATTCATGTCAGTCTGCATATGACTGGATCTCCCAAAATATCAACATTTTCAACACCCTTTTGGTTTCTTCTTTACATCAGGCTTGTGGCACCCATGTTCTGATTTGCAGGAATAGTCTTTCACTTCAGTTCCTGTAAGCTTCACACAGACCTTTGAGCCGCCAGCACTACCCAGAGCCATTCTGCCTGAAAGTTGAACTGCAAAGTTGACCGTTCCCCAGTTGAAAGAGTGGGTGTTTAGGAAAATATGGCAACAAGTGTACAGCAAACTTTGTACAGATGTGTAAGAGCGCTGTCACAGAATTCCTTGAGTGCACAAGTTCTGCTTCTGTAGTGGAGTCTTAGTCCCTGCATGCTGATCATCAGGTCATGCCAAAAGATATTTGAACACTGCAAGTTTATTTATTTTTCAGGGAAAACCTGTCCTTGCCCTTTTCCCTTCAAAGCTTGTAATCATTCAGTTTCCCCTGACTGTAAATCTCCATCTTTTCAGGGTCATAAACTCTCTGTGCTGCTGCAATATTATTGAAAGAAGCGGTTTTCCCTGCTCATGTCATCTCCTGTGCACTTTGATCTGGGTGAAGTGGCCTGCAGTTGTACAGCAAGGTAATGGGATAGCACTAAACCAAGGAGATCACATTAGTCACCAAGGTAGAATATGATCTCTTTTCAGACTGTAAGTACTTATTTTTTCTTTGATACTGGCCATTACAAAACAAGATAAGCTGGTCAGAACCACAATTGTAATTCATATAAATTTTTGGAGTGATGAAATTCCTTTCATTCAAAAAGAAAATAAAGACTAAAGTGTGTGTTTCAGGTGCTCCTAAATAAAAGTTGCATGAACAGTTCCTTCACATCACCTTTCAACGGCCTACCACATAGCAGTAGTGTTGAACTTAGGTCTTTTCTCCTGCACTGTTAATCCACCTGAAATACCACCCAGAGCCTACATCTAGAGCCATTCTGCAATAAGACAGCCTCTAGCTACATGTAGGCAGATAATCTCTAAGGTCCCAGGTTCTCAGAGGTGTAGGTTCTTCTGCAGTTTCCATAGGTGTAATGTTATGCACCCAGCATGGTTCAACCCTTGCTCTGTGGGTCTCCAAAACTTGGCTGAGGGTCATGATGTCATGTGTCACTTTTTAACTTGATAGTTTTAGTATTAGTTGAAATTTAAAACAAAAGTATTTGCAATAAATTGCAAACAGATAAAGTAATAAAAATTCACTGTTAAAGTTACTCTTCCCAATAAAGATCCTTTTTGGATCTCAGCAATTTAATGTTTTTCTTTTATCTTTGGCATAAGATGGAGCTTCTTTGCCATGTCGCTAGTGCTGCCTTCATTCTCACTCTGCATACTTCCAAGGGAGGGAAAGGTAGAAGGCTAAAACTGAAACTATTTTTCCTTCATCCAAAGTTCAAATACTCACCTGGCTTTCTTGAGGAAATGTTCTTCTCAAACCTGCAATTCTTTTCTGGACACCAGGTTATCAGAAGAAAATGACCTTCCATATTTTCTATTCCTCAGGATATTCTGGTTAACATCACTAGTCCATATCATAATTAGTAAAATTCTAGCTTGGGAATACTTGCCTTTGTCACAGTCTCCTGCTAACAAACAGGACATTATTCCTCTGTACTAGAAAATACTAAATGCCCACTAGATTTGCAGCTTTTGTTTTACCATGACTATCTTGTAAAAACATATGTGATATTGCAGATGATGTTGGGCAATATTGAATCCAGTTTTTACATTTTACAGAAACTCTTTTGATGGACACTGTTCTATACACTGTGTGAAAGTCACTGTGAACTTAAGTCACATGTAGGGAAGAAGAAGCCATCACATTGTCTGGAAACGGCTTTGCAAGCAAGATGTTACAACATTGAATTTAGGAAAGAAGAGATTTTTAAGTGAATGAGTGCTACTAACAAGATGGCAGAAATGAAAATCTATTCACATTTTTTCAAGAGTGAAATGTGCAGTCACTGCAGTTCTCTATTCCATGCTCTGGCACCTTCTTCTCTTGAATAATCTAATAAAACTGAAGTTTCCACTCCAAAAAGCCCTCTGCATTAATCATTTGGTCTGTCGAGATCTCAGCGCAATTATCTTCAGCCTGCATCTCTGCAACTAGGAAATTACATTAGAAGTTACTCCACAGTAATGTCAGAGTGCAAGATTGGAACAGAGAAGGAGTAGCAGGTCTTCATTGTATAACAGCAATGAGTCCCCTCCAGGACACTGCTGAGCTAGTGTGCAGTGGTGATCCCAAGGAAAAAAAATAATGCAATCAATTTATTTCACGTTTTGCCTTGTCTCAAAAATTATTGAGTCATTAATCTTAGCAATGTCATGGTGTTGTCATTCGCTGAATTCAATTAAATAGGAGCTCACCATTTGAAATGTGTGTTTTCTTCACATGTAATAATACCCTTCTTGACCATAATGAGTGCAGCTTGCCTTTTTGAATTAGGGAGAACTTAAAGGAAAGGAGTTAATGAAGATAAATAGGGTAAACTGCTTCATTGTCCTGCATCATGTATACACACAGACCTGATAACACAGGGCAAAATTCTTCCTTGTATAAGCATTAAATGGAAGAGTAAGTCCACAAAATGCACTTCAGGATCCCCTATTCTTGTGCTCTTCCCTTCTCTAATTTCTTTTTACATGAAATAAAGCAGAGTTTCTGGACCAAAGGCCAGAGTCTTTCAGGCACCAAGGCACTCAGCTGCCTTTCTTAGAGAAAAGCATACAGTAAAGTGGCTTTGTACCCTTGAGTCACATCTGCCACTGCTGAAATAGAGCAGTATTGCAAGATGAGGAAGTGTTCATCAAAGAAGGTGAGTGCTGATGGTCTAAAGGAAAGCTAGCTGGTCTGAAGAGAAATTGGAAAAAAACAGTATGTCAAAAGGTTAATTGAGCTGAAGCTAATTTACACTGCATAAACAAGCAAAAGTTTCTGTGATGCCAAACAAGAGTGGAATTAACATGGGAATGTCAATGAAGCTGCAGTACATTCAATCAATATACTGTCAGGGAAAAAAATTCTGATCATGTCTAAGGGAATTGCCAGGGAAAAAAAAAAAAAAAAAAAAAAAAAAAGAAGAAGAAAAGAAAAGAAAAAAAGAAGGAAAAAAAAAAGTGGGAGACTTGTTTTTGGCCAGTGGATTAGAATGCTACAAAGATAGCACATGGACTCTGAAGTATTGTTGCTACCAGGGATCTCAGGGTTACCTAAGAGCTCCCATGGGAGCACAGTGCCAGGAAACGCAGGCTACCATTGGCTTGTCTCAGGCAACCACATAACATGGGCTGCAAGTTATCAGCAGTAACAAATGTTAGGTTGATTCCCTAAAGATGTATAGCTGCAAGGTAGAAGGGCTGAACCTAAGTTAATTAGTCTTGCCTGTCAAGAGAACTAATTAAGTACAGCAATAGTGATAGCATAAAGGTATGATACAAGTTTCAGTTCTGAAGCTAGCATGGATGGGTGTTTCTGTCTGGTCTGCCATTTTGCAGTGCCTACGTCTTACCATACATGCCAAACTCGAGTCTTAACTTCAGTCCTTATTCTTAGAAGTGTGCTATACAAAATATGTGCTGGATACCATCATGGGTTACTTTCTGGCTTGTTTCCAAATAATGCTAATATGAAATGTTGTCACTGCATGTATTGGCTCTACTATAGTAATGTCACAAGACTACATACATAGTTTGAGATGGGCAGAGTACACACATAGACAGGATAGAAGGGTTCTGGCATTGACTCTGAAGATCTTCCTTCAAAAGAGGCAAAAATGGAGGAAGGGATGGAGCACAAAGATAAGAGCTGTCACATTGTGATTATGTAAACATGAGTCTCAGTCAGTGACTATACAGCAGTTCACCTCAGTGTGTGTTGATAATGCACAGTGTAAATTACAGGGTACATGATGTGTTAAATCCCCAGGTGAGAATCTGCATTCAGACATGTGCTGTATTCTCACTGTAACATAATCTTGTCTTGAGGATAACTTCATTCTCAAACGAGGCCATCTGCATAGAGTATAAATGCACTTTAACTTCTTTAACTTATGTTCACTGATTTTTCACCATTAGCTGACTTGTTTTTACTTCCCTAAATGTACTTGTTACAGAACAAAATGTGTAGCACTGCGCTTCCCAGAAGACCCACCTGCCTTTGGTGACATGGGTCAAAAAGATGAAGGCAAGATCAAATTGTTCTCCTGTGACCAGGAGATATCACTTCAGAGTGACAAAAACGGTGCTGTCACTGTCACTAATGCTGTCCCGGTTCTGGGAACATTGGGAAGAAATCCACAAGACCTAATGAGTTTTGCTCTGTCCTTGATGAGGTACAACCATTGCTTCCCCAGCTCCATTCATTTGCTGGCCTCATAGACTGGCATTCACCGGGTAGAGAGTCTTGCAGGGAGCTCTGAACTGTTTCATTTTCATATTATTAAAGGAAGGAGTATTTGCCAGGTGAAGCACAAATAAGTTGTAAGGGCACATGGAGCTAATGCTGCTCCATGAAATCAAGGTGAAATTGGAAATTGGAAGTTGGTGAAAACACCCAAACTGTTTCCTCAGCATATGCCCTTTTATATCAACTTCTTTCTCATTTTTTTTTCCACCTGTTTGTGGTAATTTCGTTACCTTTCTCAGTTCTCCATAGCTATTTATGGAGACTTTCAAAACTGGTAACTGGTAACTGAAGCTTGCAAAGTCTTCTGCTTACAGGTTTTACGTGCTGTCAGGTGATTCATTGCCTGTTTTTTTGTCTGTTTCAACAGGAGGAAAAAAAAGTATTTACAGATAGAACAGTGGGGGAAAAGTGAGAGAAATACATATTTCCTTTAAGCCATAAAACTGCAATATAACTATACAAGTGCCAGGAATGATTCTAAGGCAAAAGCAGAAAAAGAAAAATAAACACAGCTAAAGGAAAATTCAACTATAACCTGCAGTTCAAACTGTATGGAGATGAAAAGAGGATATTATCCTGAAGGAAAAAAAAATAAGTGGTCTTTATTCACATAGATTTGTTTATTTGTCACTCAAAATTTCTCAGATTCCTCAAGAAACTGGAAGTACTAAATCCTCTACACATTGTTTTTCTCACCTTTTTTTCTGCTCTATATCTTTCTATAAGAAGGAAAAAACACAACAAATGGCCACATCTGAAAAATAAACATACAGATTAGTTTATGTTCTTGCACCTTCTGTTACCTTTCCATTAAGCTCCTGCTTTGCAGCACATCTGTAATTGGAAATTTTTGCTATTATTGAAGTAGCCTTTGAGTGCTCCCCACTGCAGAGCAAAAACAGCTTGATAAAATCTGCTTTGCAGTAGCACTGCTTGTATTTATGAAGCTGTGACCATTTTATTTATTTAATTTAGTTTAACTATCAAGATGCTAGCAGCACTGGGGAGCTTTATGTGTCTTCCTGGGTCTCCTGCAACACTTGCTGAAGCAAGTGTTCCACACTCAACCATTGTGGTAAGTGGCCATTGTGATGGCTGGTGTCCTGTCTCCCTGTGAGACGCTGTCTGTGGAGAGAAGCTGGGAATGGAGGGAGCAATAAGGGAGGGGAGGAAGGGAAGCTGGTGCTGTGCAAAGCTAGATATCCCACTCTCGGCTAGCCACGGCCCTTTTGATGCAGTTCAGGGTACTGTTGAACTTTGGGACTGCGAGAACACACTCCTGGCTCATGTTCAGCTTCTCATCCGCCAGAATACTAAAGTCCTGCTTTATAGGACTACTCTAAATGAGTTCTTCTCCCAGTCTGTACACATATCTGGGATTACCCAAGTGCAACACCTCGTTAAGGGGAAAGCCAAGGAGCAGAATTCAAGATGGGATAGGAAGGAAAATGGATTTGGCAAATTGGACTGGGGAAAGGAAAAACCTCATCTGCTGGAGAAACTGGGAGCTATAGGGTGAATTAGGCATTAAAGTACAGGAAATTAAAAGCTTCTCTTGGGGCTAAAGCAACAGATCACTGCTCTGAAAAATCCAATTCTGTCCCTACAGCAATCAAAGAAATCCTGGATCAGACTCAACATACTAATTAAACCAAATTTAGCACAGGTGATGCTTCTTTATTTTACAAGGGATATGAGGAGGCTCATGGTATGGGGAAAGGCAGCTTGGGAACTGTTGTTCTGATATATAGGATGGGTTCAAGGACTGTAGTAGTGCTCAGTGGGATGGACAGCCATGTGAGGAAACACCCAGCTTTCTGGAGAGTTTGCACAGTGTTCAGTGAAGTAGGTTTCACTTGCACAAGGCTGCACAGGAAAATATTGAGCACCTGCCCATCAAATGAGCATGACACACATTCTACAGTTACTGGAATAGCTCCTATGACAAGAAAAGAGATGTGGCAAGGTAGTTTTGGACATGATGCATTCCTAATTACCTGCTTTTTGAGTACATAATTTGGCAATGTTAATAAAACTCTTCAGTTCTGGGTGTTTTTTTTCCAGTAATGACTGGTGTTTGGGAAATTTTCATCAGCCTGACTAGGGCAGGAGCAGGATATTTTCAGCCTCAAGTGGTTCTCTTGAAAAGAGTAAGACTTCAGCTCAGCAATGCCTGTGCTGAGAACACTAAAGCATATATCACCTTTGAGACAGTCTGAGCTTGCAAGAACCAGCACTGATGAATACCATGCTAAATGATCTAATCTCCTAAAGCAATTTTTCATACTAATGACTCTGTAACACCCTTTAAGCTGTAAAGAGTGCTGACGGGAAACGGAGTGCAAAGACGTCTTTGGTGACAAAGCAAGCACCAATCCAAAATAACATTGTCTTCTAGAAAAGTAAACAACTCTCTACAGATTTTTTTTCTCCTATGACCTTTTCTACATGATAACAGACAAGAGATGTCTTCAGAAAGTTGCATCTCTCTTGCAATGGAGATGAAATGGACCAGTAATTAGGGAACTTCTGCTAAGCAGCAAAAGTAACTATATATATATATATATATATATATATATATATATATATATATATATATGGAACATTGTAAATCCATCTAATTTTAAGGGAAAAAATAGAAAAAAAGACGAAACAGTTGGGTCAATTTAGTTTTCTATTTTTTGAACCATTTATATTTACAGTTTGTGAGTAACCATTCCAAACAAAGCAGTCCAAACACTCTGATGATCCTTCCTGCCTAGAGGAAAATAAGTATCATAGCATTTTATGAAGAAGCAAAATGATCATCATAATTAAGTACTTCTTTTTAAGGCAGTGATTGAAAATAACAGGTTCACAAGCAAAATAGGTGGGACCAAACACATTAGGCACGCAAACCTAGTAAGAGTAATTAAGTTCCTGGGAAGAAGAGTGTGACTAATACTGATGACATGCAATTTTTTTTTTTCAAACAATAGCAAATTGTTAACAGGCCCTTAAGTGGAGTAATGCAGCACACGAGTGATCCCCTCTCTTATTCGTTGCCTGGCAAACTGGATTAAGTTTAATAGATATGAAAGGCTGCAAGCAGCTACATGATCTTCCTCTGTGGTTATATAAGCAGATTTTGATTTTGCAGAAGCCTGTGTGCTTCAGCAGAGAGTAACCAAAACTCAGCTTCAGTTCCTGTTAGAAAGAAAGGGAGCGGGAGAAGGGGGGGCAATAGAAGAAATGATGGGGAATGTTTTCTGTATTATCTGCCTTTGAAATACAGAAGACCAGGGCCATATCCTGAGATGTTTCTAAAGAATATTGCTCCTCTTGCTGGAGTTGAACTATCAATTTGATAAGGGTTGCAGACCTGATGGGGGTTTTGCAGCCCACACCTTTCTTTTCAAACTGTCATTGAAGCTCTAAATAAAACTAAACTAGTGGCCGTACAACCACTCTCCTTGCCTTTTCAAGTGTTTCATTTTTAGTATTAGCAATGCATGAATAGTGAAGGTCAAAGGAAGGAATTCTTGTTTTTAAGTCAGTGGAAGGCTGTGAGGGGCTCATGTGAGGTCAGGAATCTCTGCAGTCTTGGAAGCTGTGGCAGAGGGGAATTTATTTCATTTTTGAAGGGCTTATTTTTAGTGAGGCTGAGTCAGAGTGTGACTTGCTCTTGGAAAAAAAAAAACTGAGATGGAAAATTGCTGAGATGTTCCCACATTCGTTGCTAACGCATTTGGTGCCCCTGATGCAGATGTATGGCCATTTGGGCTGGCACCTGCATTTGAACAATGCCTGCAAGTTGCACCCAGGAGCAGAAGGAGAACCTGGGGCAGGGCAGTGGGAGCTCAATGATCTTCAAGGTCCCTTCCTACCTAAGCCATATTATGATTCTGTGATTCCATGAAGCTGACTTCTGGACATCAGCCTTTGCCAGTGTTCCTGTGTCCAGCTGCCCCTCAATTAATTGCTGAGGGAGCTCTAAGGTGAATATTCCCCTCAGCAGACTATTCAGAAAAGCTTCCCTGTTTATCTTCTCATTCAGAGGAATCAAGCTAATAAGGCAAAAACTTCCTCCATAAATTGTGAGGATAATATACATTTCTTTCTTAGAGAAAAAGAAACAAGTTTGTTTTATTCTTCAGTGCTTCTGACCCATGTATTTGCATGCTGTGCCCTGGCTCTTGACATACAAACAGCTATTCTGTGGGGTCATATCAGATATTTCCATTTATTCTTAGCTAATTTCTAATAAAATATCCCAAAGTCATGGGCTGTAGAACTTCAGATTAATGCATACAGAGTAGCTTGACGTAGTGTCAGAAAGAAACCAAAATAAATTGCTGAATAACTAAATCTACACTTTAGCTCCTAGTTACTTAAGTAAAGGCAATTCTGGATTAACATGTGAACTGCAGCATTTCGCCACACCTGCTGTAACAATGATCAACACCTGCAGTGCATGGTGCCTCCTCTAGAGCAGGGGTCACTCCGTGACCTGGCTAAGGAAAAGCTCCCAGTAGAAAAAAAATGACAACTGACAAACAAACAAAGGCCTTCTCTCCCCTTAACTGCCCTAGAGAAGAGAGGAGAAGCTACAGACAGGCTGGCTGCTGTCATGAGCAAGCATCATGCAAATACCTCGACAGCCAGAACGGGAGATTTTGACAGATGTAACGTAGCTGCAAAGCAAGCCATAACCCAGTGTTAAGCCCTGCAGGGAGGGCGCAGCATGTTCCTGCTGGCTTTCTCATTACTCCTTCTCTCCTACCCCTCCACTGTGAGCTCTTCTTTGTCTTTTCCGCTCTTTCTTTTCCCCTCCTCTCCCCTTTCTCCCTGTCGTGCTTCCCCCGCCCCCCTGCTCCCCTCGTGGGACTGGGCGGTTTGGGCCCCGCGATTCATTGCGGTTCATTGGTTTTGCTTTGCCCATCCCCTCATTCCTCTGCAGCACACAAAGCTCGGGAGGAGGAGAGCAGGGGCTGGAGTAGGGAGGTTACATCAGGCTAGTTGCAGACAGCGCTGAAATGTGTTTGTAACCTTGCCAGATGGATGGGCAGCCCCTGCACTGCAGGGGCTCTCAAAAGCAGATTCAAAGTCATGCATACCAGGGGGTAGGGAGGGGGATAGAGAGGCAGGATGTTGAATTTCCATATATTTCCATCAGGTTACTGTCATTTCTGCCTAGCATGTCACTAGACACATATTACAAGGCTTTCTTGCGCTAGTTCTGCCTATTAAAAGTATGCCCTGACTGAGATGCTTCATTTCCCCCCAAAAACAAACACAGACAGGAAAGACCGTGGGAGCTGTGGGTAGCTGGTGAGAGGCATCCTCCTGTCACGCTTTGCTTGCTTGTGCTCACTGCTGTTTGATGCCATGCCAAACAATGAAGTAACTATGAACAGGGATATCCCAGACACTGTTCATTTGCGTTGAGGCTTTGATTCAACATCATCTAGGCACCAAGCCATGTGATGTGAAAGGGCAGATGCTTGTTGTGCTGGTGTCAGCAAGGGCAAGGGCTTTCATAGAACTGTAGAATCATTTGAGTTGGAAGGGACCCTAAAGGGTCATCTAGTCCAACTCCCCTTCCATGAACAAGGACACTTACAGCTAGGTCAGACTACTCAGAGCGCTGTCCTGCCTGACCTTGAATGTCTTCAGGGATCGGGCATCCACCTCCTCTCTGGGCAGCTGACCCCAGTGCCTCACCACCCTTATTGTAAAACACTTTTTCTTTACATTTAATGTATATTTCCCCTCTTTCAGTTTGGAAACCAATTCCCCTTGTCTTATCACAGTAGAATCTGCAAAGGAGTTTGTCCTTTTATTTCTTACAGCCCCCCTTTATATACTGAAAGGCTACTGCCGTATCTCCCTAGAGCATTCTCTTCTGCAGCCTGAACAGCCCCAGCTCTTTCAGCCTGTCCTCAGAGGAGAGCTGTTCCATCCCTCGGATCATTTTTGTGGCCCTCCTCTGGATGTGCTCTAATAGGTCTACACCTCTCCTGTACTGAGGACTCCATATCTGGACACAGTACTCCAGGTGAGGCCTCAACAGTAGAGAGCAGAAGGGCAGGATCACCTCCCTCTCCCTGCTGGCCACACTTCTTTTGATGCAGCCCAAGATATGGTTGGCATTCTGGAATGTGAGGGCACATTGCTGGCTCATGTCCAGCTTGCCATCCACCAATACCCCAAGTCCTTTTTGGCAGGGCTGTCCTCCATCCTTTTGTCCCTCAGCTTGTACTGATAGCAGGAACTGCCACAAACCAGGTGCAAGACCTTTTACTTGGGTTTGTTGAACTCTGGTTTGTTATACTTAGGCATGGGGTTCACCTGGGCCCACTGCTCAAGCCTGTCTAGGTCTCTCTGGAGGGGTTTGTGGTTTAAAAGGATTGTAGCAAAATTTAAGTACCCAAAAATAGACAGTATTATGTCACGCCTATATAACATCTGTTGTAAAGTGAAATCCTAGTCCAGTTCCCTTAATTTAGCTATTTGCAGAATTTAAACAACGTTTTAGGTAATTTTTCCTGTGGTTTTTCCCCTGGCAGTGATGAGCGTCTGTGAGTGTGAGTTTTTAGTTTAGCTGAAGTCAGCCACTTCTTAATTTCAGAGGGAAATACATCATTTCTTTCCTCCCCTTTTGTCTACCTTCCTGCTCCTAACATCACTCCTCACTCCCACAGCTGAGGGCCATAAAGCTTCCACCTAACTGTAGAATCCTCAAAAATTAACCAAACAAACCTACAGAGAGTGCATCCAGTGGCTTTGTGTGGGTCAGTTAGGTCTGCAGCCTATTTTGCCTCTATGAGCCACTGCTCAGCCTTCAGTGTGCTCTGGCAGCAGCAAGTTGTTTAGCTATTCAACTACTGCAAAGCGCTTAAAATAGCACTTAGCCCTGGAAACAAAGGCAGTGGCTGCTGGTGAGCAAGAGCAGGAGTATTTGTCCTGAAGGATCAGGGTGAACCTCATTTTGCTCTTGCATGCAGTGTATTCCCATTTCTTTTCTAAAGACATTTCTTCTCTCCTTGTCATGCTGTAAAACAACGACCATCAGGCCCTTTAAATGTCTTCAGATGCTGCTGAGACTTTTGTTGCTGAACCTTAAAGCTGTTGTTTAATCACTTCACTCACAGTCAGATGCAACCTTTTGCTTAGAGAAACTTCAGTTTGGTGTGCTCTTTCAGTCAAGACCAAGCTGTTTTCTGGCAAAGAAATCTTTTCAAACCTGCAGTCACGTCTTGTTTGAACTCCAGCTGGGCTTCTTTCTGAGAGCAGTATATCCTGGTTTACAGCATAGTGTCTCTTTCTGCAGCTGTTGTTTGATTGTCAACATTTGAAGCTGACTCCGAAGCTTTGCCATCTTGTGCCCACGTTGTCTCCTGTTAGGAGGTGCCAGGAAACAAGGGCCTCCACTATGCTGTGCCCAGCCTGGCGTAATGTAGGGAGCACATTATGAGGGGGTGTGCTGGGGAGAACATTCCAGCCGTATGAGTGGAGCTATATCCAGCAGTCGCACAACATTGTGCCTGATGGATGGATGGCTCACCCAAATAACTGGTGAACACTTGACAGTCTACTAAGACAAGTCATTGTCTAACCACTTTCCTAGCACATTAATTTATTCGTTGGCTTTGTGCCATCAGTAAGTAGTGATAACAGTTCAGGGAATTACAATTTTTTGAGATTTCTTTAAACTTGGCAGCTAAATCTTTTCTGATTTTACATGTAAAATAATCAGTTCAGGATATCTTGTAACTTACTGTCACAAATGTGATGGCTAATCCTGTTCTCTCTTCTTAAAATCAGAAAATTCATCCAAAATATTTGCCTCAGAAAGGGTAAGAATCTTTCAGGGACCATTTAATTCTCTTTCTTTCCCCCTTTTTTTCCATAGCTTCTAAATAATTAAAGAAACTTCTCCCTGTTCCACTGTGTATCGAGTGTAGTAACCTTGTTCCACTGTGTATCATATTAATTCTTAGAAGGAATGCTGTCTAGGAGATTACTGTTCTTAGAATTATCATGGCTTGTATGTGAAAATCTTCATGTTCATAGTAAGTGAATGTACACGTGATAGTTTAAGCACATCCCAGATGTGAATACAACAAATACAGCCAGTGGTCTTATGCCGTAGGGCTGTGTTCACTGAATACAGAGTTTGCTGAAAACTATTTAGTCAATTATATACTATTGTCCTGCTTGACTGTATACATAAGAAAAAATAAAACAGACTATACCAACCAGTTAGAAACCAATGCAGCGACAGGGTGTGTGAGATGGCTGCTAACAGTAGCTAATTTCAGAGCTCACAGATAGCATGATCTGTTCATTTGCTCATGACTACTATCCAACCATAGGGGTGTGACTGGATGGACAAGGATGTGACAGAAAAAAATCTACCACATTTAAACTAGTGCTAGTCAACAAAAGGGATCTAGTGGAGCGGTCCATGGCTGGGCTAGGTGCACAGAGGAGGGCTGCCAGCACCCCACTACCACTGCCACCCAGCACTCTGTTCCACGAGGGGATATCAGAGCAGGGAGAAACATCTCCTTCCATATACCAGAAAATCTAAGCCACAGGAAAGGATTTTTACTCCCAAATTTCACAGAATTCTACTCATAAATATTCATGTAACCTACCAATTTGTCCATTATGCAAAGATTTAAAGCTCACATTTATTTACATTGTCACTGGAGAGGAAAACTAAACCAAGTTCAAAGTCCCAAGGTTGAATGATCTTAACTCCTACTCGAAGACACTGGGACTTAGACACTTAGTTTCCTTTGTGGTGATTAACCAAAGTACTTCCTGCATCTTCATCTGTAAAATGAATTCCAAATTAAGAACAGGGCTGGGGAGCTTAATTTCTAAAAACAGCAGCGTACTCCATTGAAAATCTGGTGTTGCATTTCATTTGGTGGCTGCTCCTCAAATAATCTCAGCAGCTGTTGGTTGCAGCATCTTGGTTGGGATTCCTCTCACCTAATTTAGTCATCCCATGTTAGGTCTCCTATCTAAATTTGATCCTTTTACCTCCCCCAAAACCAGGCAGCTCCACCAGATGGCTATTCAGATCTCCAAAAATTTAGTGAGGGTACTGCTGTGGCACTGTTGTTGAATTCAGGTTAAACAATCAGCTGTTTTATAAGGCCTTGCTCTGAGAAAACAGCCTTTAAACCATTTAAGAATCATCACGCTCTGTTAAATGGAACATGAGACACAGCAAAACCTCACTGTAAAATAAAACAATAGTGTTTACTCTTACAGATTTCAACCGCTCCTGTAAATCACCAGCTGTAAAACAGTAGGAAAACAGGCATGGATGGCCCCTCAGAGCAGGACATAAGGCTCCTCGGAGCTCCCAGGGACCACAGAAAATAAATGAACAGCTTTGGCTTTGTTTATATCTCTAAAAGGTGACAAGGAAGGATGTTTTTATTTCAGCATTGTTACTTTTGAATTGAGGGTAACAACGTTTTGAATTAAGCTATCAACCTAGTCAAAGCTGTAGTCTTTAGTATTACAGTAAAAAGCCCTTCCCCAGGCACAAAGGCAGAGGGAGGGGATTGCTCTCCAGAGCTCACAGTGCTGTAGAAGCAGCTCTGGGGCAGCTATTAGAGCTGACACAGCTTCCAGTCAGGCTTTAAGGAAATACAGATGCTTCCCAGCAGAACTCTGCTGCAGACATTAGTGATGTGGGTTAGTCACGTTAGCAAACTCTACTTAAAAGTGGCTCATTCCTCCAGGTAAAGCACAGACATTCCCCCATAAGCAGATTCTTTCAACTCCAGGTAAAAAGCAATTAGTATTCTCTAGGACATGCAGAGCTAGATACTACTCAGAAATTTCTCAGAAGTACTGAAAAAAAACCACAAGATGAGCACCAAGACTTTTGGTAGAGAACTGAAATAAGAAACTGGTGTTCTGACCTGTTATTTTCTAGAAGAGTTTCTTTTGCTTTAATTCCCTGTGTGGGGAAGTGGGTTAGGCCCACTTCTGCTCATTCAGACCACCTGAAAGATGTAATTGAATTTCCCAGCATGTGATAGCTGAAGTTGTAATTACTTTCAGGACCAACGAGCACTGGATCCTCTATCTGTAGTGAGTGGCTGCTCACCAGCTGTGGCTAATGACACCATGCCTCCGTAAGGGCCCTTTGGACATGTTGCATAGAGGGATGTTGGTCCTGCTGAACAGCAGCGTGGCTTCTTGTTGTCTTCAGATGGCTGATGGTGATGAGGAGTTGTACCTGTTGCAGATGCTGAGAAGGACAGAAGCAGTTTTGTGGACTGAGCCTTGCAGATCTCTGCTAAATATTACTGGTGAGTATTGATTTCTACCTTTAAAGCCCTCTTCTTGTAGCTTAGCTACAGTCACCAGAAGATGGTGAGAACTGACTGTAGAAAGTCTTGGTGTCCCTTTTCATTATGCACTAGCCTCTCTTTAGCTGTCTGATTGACAGGGTCCATTAAAAAATACTCCTTTCTGAAGGGATAATTATATCTTCAGATGTTGAAACTCTGTTGCACTGATGTTTGAAGCTGGCGGTAGAGTTAAACCTGAGAGTCATCTTTCCTAGTTGGGCTTTTCTTTGCAGTGCTGAAGGCTGGGCTCTCAACCCCTCTGCTTGGAGGGATTGGTCCCAGTTGTGCTGAAATAGGTCTGTGGCAAGAGCTGTTCTTGGTCTGGCCTGAGGTGACTTCTCCTTTCTCCTCTGAAAAGAGAAGTGTTCCTTTTGAACTATTTTAATCTCAGCTCTTACTTCTGTTTCATATGAAGAGCCCGTGTTCCCCTGGGATGTGGTATTTCCCTTTCCTTTAACCTTGCTTCTATGGTCTCTCCAACTATCTCTGCTTCCAGAAACTAGCTTTGTCCCTGGAGGCAAGGAGGATTCTCAATACATTTTTCTGACAAAGAAAATGCCCCCTTGCTCCCAGATCAGCACCCATATAAACCATGTGTGCATCTACTTGGTGACCCAATATCCTCAGGGCCGTGTAGCAGAGGGATATTTCTAGAAAGGCTTTAATTTGGGGAAGAGGAGGAAAGGAGTAGTCAGCACATGATCGCAGCTGCACTGGGCACACCTCAGCTCTCTGCTATAGATTTTACTCTGCTGATAATTGAATTGAAATCAAAACATAACTGCATCGCTCTCATGCTCTGGTTGCTAAATAGCAGTATTGTGAATGAATCAGAGTTACTTCAGAGAATCACTTTAATGTAGCAGAACTGCAGCAATCAGGGGATAAAGTTAGATTTAGGAGTATCTGGTAAAGGAGTTGATTGAAGTTCAGAGGAAAGCTGCTTTTGTTCAGCCTTTCTGTGAACAAGGTAATAGGTGGTCCAGGGGAATTAGCAGTGTTTGAGGGTTAACGCTTCATTCTTGCTCTGCTCCTGATTATTGCCTCGTGGCTTTGTGTGTATGGTTTTTCTTCCTGTCATTTTTTTTCCCACGCCTGAGAGTTCTTGCTTCCTCAAGTCTTAGTACTCTGCAAGGCTGCTCATTTCCCTGCAGAAAAAGCTCTATGGGCAATAAAGTGCCTCCCCCCCACTCCCTGTACCAAACCACCAAGATGTTCGGCAGGGATTGCTCAGTCTCATAAACTGCATGTCGATGGTTGAAAGAACCTCGTGGGACTTCACACAATTAATCTCTAGGAATAACGTTATATCTTGCCTTCTACAATGATGAATGATGCTGTAGTTCAGTATTGCTTCTATTCAGCACTCCTTCATGGAGATCTCATGTGCATCCTGCTGTCATTCCCATAGCGCATCTTTGCCATCTGCTGCAGTCTTTAATGAGACCGTGCTCTTCGAGCCTTGCACAAAAGGATTAGTCTAGTGAGGGTGAGGGACTATGGAAAAAAGATAGAGAAGTCTTAGAAATCAAAGCAATGCAAGAGAATACTGTTAATAGTTAGCACGCTGCAGAGAGCTGGCAGAGGAGATGTGCTACAGGCATGGTAGGCTGAGATGAGCAGGAAGGGGTGCTGGATCTCTCCACTTACAGCAATGATGATGGGCAGCAACTGAGTGTTTAGCAAGGAAGCCTGTGTCCCAAGGGACTTATGTCTGGACAAACTTAACTTCCTGGTTTTAAAATGCCACAGCCATGTGTGTGGTGAAAGGAAGGCTGACTGCAGGGGTGTGTTTCAGTATAAATTTGTGAGCCAAAGACTTCTTTTAATTCATTTAAATCAGTGGATTTAGTATTTCTTTTTTTTCTTCAGCTTGAAATTGATGCAAAGTGTTCCCACGCACCACAAACTGGCAAGAGGAAAGTGGCTGCACGTGAGAATCTAATCTGGTTTGACAGGGCCAAGTGCGGGATGCTTGGTTCAAGGCAACCCCACACATGAGTACAGACTGGGAAAAGAACTTGAGAGCAGCCCTTCAGAGAAGGACTTGGGATTCCTGATGGACAAAAAGCTGAATGGGAGCCAGCAGTGTGCTCTTGCAGCCCAGAAGGCAAACAGTATCCTGAGCTGCATCAAATGTGGCGTAGCCAGCAGGGAAAAAGAGATGATTGTCCCTCCACTCTGCCCCTGTGAGGCCCCATCTGGAGTACTGCATCCAAACCTGGGGTCCAGAGGAGACACCTGAAAATGTTCAAAGGGCTGAAGCACCTCTCCTATAAAGAAAGGCTGAGGGATTTGGGGTTGTTTAGCTTGGAGAAGAGAACGATCTGGGAAGACTTCACTGTGGCCTTCCAGTACTTGAAGGGGGCAGGAAGGGGAGCAACTTTTTACAGTCCCATAGTGACAGTACAAGGAGAAATGGTTCTAACTAAAAAAGGAAACACTTAGGTTAGATGTTAGGAAGAAATTCTTTATTCAGAGGGTGGTTATGTGCTGACACAGGCTGTCCAGAGAAGCTGTGGGTGCCCCATGCCTAAAGGTGATCAAGGCCAGGTTGAATGGGCATCCTGATCTGAGGAGTGGTAGCCCTGCCTGTGCCATGGAGGTTGGAACTAGATGGTCTTTAAGGTCCTCTCCAACCTAAGCCATTCTATGATTTTTAAGCTAAGGCTCAGTTATACTATCTTGGATGCTCACATTTTACCAAGCTCTAGTAAGCTGCCTTGTGAACAGATAATAAAAATCCAATCTGTTTTGTTTTGGTTTTTGTTTTTTTCAACCTTTTCCTTGCTGACAGGAAAAACAACACTCAAATTGCCGGTGTGAAAATGTTTTCTCTCTGTTGAGTGTGTGCAAATTAGAATTTTACAATGTTTATTGAGAATAATTCTAGCTTTGCCTAGAACTGTCTTTAAGTACTTTACATTTTCTTTAGAACTGGGCGGGGGGGGGAGGGGGTTTAGAAAATAGCCTGTAGCTAGATATGTGCTACAAAAATCATGCCCTGTTGTTTGGCTTTTTGTTGTTAAGGTTTTTTTTGTCTGAGTAGAGATATTAGGTATTGGAGGTTATCTGATTTATACATTCATTTATGAACATACAGAACTAATATATGGTCTCATTGCTGACACAGTCTTAGTTGGATCTACTTAAGTTCTGTGAAAGAACGTTTCCATGTGTGCACATGTAATTTTGTTTCAGTTTTGTGGATGGTGAGATAGTCTAGTCTGAGTTCTTGCTGTGATATGTTGGCACTAATCTAACTCAATCTAGATCAGAACAAATGAATCTATTGTTTCTGATCTGTAGGTCAAACCTATTGCCTCTTCTAATTACCTGCATGACAACTTGTGTAAAAGGCCTTTATGCTTCAGAGGCTGGCTAAAGGCCTTGAGAATAGATTTTATTTTCTTTCTTGAATGAAGAACTTTAATTTCCTCTTGGGATGGGGCTATCAGTAATAAGGCATTTCTTCTGCTGCCCACAGATGTTAACCTGTCTGTACTGTAGCCTTATATGATTTGAGGTATGCACTATTGACCTTATTCCTTGAAGAATGCTGCTGAGGATTAAGGCAAAGGATGACAATTATTCTAATACTATCTGGGGCCACCTGGTCAAGTCTTTGTTCCAAGATATACCTGGCACTCTCTTTGTGTAAGTAAAGGATGAGGGGAAAAGTGTATAGGGAAGTAAAATTTTACCAAACCAGGTTTCCTGTGCAGAACTACAAAGTAATATGACAAATGATTTCCAGCACTCTTTGAGGTCAGCAGTTTCAGAAATCTTTCCAAAACACTGGTTATGGTAGCTGTACACCCTTTTGTCTGCTGTTTCAAAAGTTTCTGCCTATCAACACAACTGTTTCCCTGTGTAAAGCTGCCAGACTGGTTTCATTCAGCCTGTTGAGCACACTTATTTCATCTTATGGAGCCAGATGTTTCTGGGAGAAGCTCTGGATTTGTGTGGTGTATGTAACTCCCTCTCAAGTTTCATAAGCAGGATGAATACATTTGGACTGAAAAATGGTAGGAGTAACAGACTGGGGCACTTTCTTACCTGCCAATGATATGTTATTTCCTCATGAAAGGAAATTTATTTTACATAAGCCTGATGATCTCTCTTCTTGCACAGGACATGGCTTTCAAGTAACCAGTAACAATCTTCTTAGCAGCACAGGAGGCTTTTAAGTTTGTTTTTGTGGTTTCTATGGCCTCTCCCAGAGGAAATTTGAGTACTCTTAAGAGATAGCTAGAGGTACTCTTGTGACTGCCTATGTCCTAGCTCCATAGCATGTGTCAGGGCTCTGGGCAGGCTGATATCCTGTGAAGTATTTCATGATGACCAGAACTTCTCTTAGAGAAAATCGTCATGGGGGACACAATTTGTGAGTTACTCAGATTGACTTGAGGCTTTCTAGAGCAGAATGTCTACTCTAGGTACATGGAAGAGAAGGAATATATTCAAGCTTCTCCTCCTTGTTTTGAAAGTAGTTAGTCAGTGATGACAAAGCTTTGGTCCCAGAACTTCAAGATTTTTGTGTAAAATTAATGCAGACTTTCTCAGAAAGTGACATGGAAAAGACCTCGAGCTTTTCAAAGGGACACTGATTAGACAGACATAAAATGATGCTGTTTATTAGCAGCTCTTCATTTAATGGTGGTGAGGATCCTATGCTTGTGGAAGTAGAATATTATAGGGAAAATGGGTAACATCTACCTGTGAAGGTTCAGATCTAGGGAAGAACACTAAAGGACAGAAGATTAGGTTAGGTCCCTGAGCATAAGAAAGACAGAAAACTCACCTTATCCTGGATTTTTGTGGAAATAGCAGTACTATTGTAGCAGTCACTTTCTTGAATCAAACATAGAATTAAAATTTGGAGGAAGAGGGAGAGAGGACAAATAACCTGGAGACCCCTGTGATTGCAGAGTATATATAGAAAGACTCTGCCTGTTTTGGGAAGATCACAGATTTGAATCTGGTTCTCCTGTGTTCCTGAGTGGTGCACAGCTTTTTGTCTGTTCACTATGGTGGGAAGCACAGATGGTTTTTTCATTGCTGTTATTTTTCTTCTGTTGTTTTGTTTTGCTTCCCTTAAGTAAGAAGAATAACAAAGGCACAATTTCCTCAAGAGGAAGAATTGAGTGAGGGAAAGCAAAGGAAGGTTTCTGTTTATAGGATAGGAAAAGTATTTCCCACCCAGCTTTAACACTGCTATTCCACCAGTTCAGGTACAATTTCAGGTAAGAATTGTCTCCATTTTGTTTGAAAAAGTCTAGGAAAAAAAAAAAAATCCTCTTAAGAAAGATCTGTTTCCAATATTTTTTGGCTCCTGCTCAAGTCTAGAGCTCCTCAAAGGTGGTCTCTCATCTATTTCCCCCCTCCGTTTCCAGCTCCCAGGGGAGGCAGTAGGTGCCGCAGGAAGGGGGGTGCTTTGTTGTTCATGCTTACTGTTAACCAGGCTTGAAAGCTGGCTCAGCTTTGGTCTGAGCTGAACTTTGTTTTGGCTAAAGGTTCTTATTCTGTCAACAGTAATTCCCTCATCAAAGTTTATCAAAGCAATTTACAGGAACTTGTAAATAGGTGCTCTTGTCAGAGAAGAAGAGAAAGCAATCAGCTCTCTCAAAGATGAGAGCAAGTTGGCTCTTCTTCCTAGGGGAAGAACAATAGCAAGTACCAGCAAAGCAGAAAACTCTGGAAAAGTAGTGAGTAACAGGGAGGAGCAGGGATGACTTAGCATTTGGAGCATGTCATTGCTTCTGTCCCAACCTTCTCCCTAGTTTTTCAACTTATTCTTTTACCACTCGATGCTCTTGTGCTGCTGTAGGGACAGCCTACTGTAGGACAAGGTGCGCTCTGAGCTCACGTTGGATTGTTCCATCTAGACAGGGAACAGGTTTTGTAGGTATTCCTGCATACAGATTGGTTCAAGCAGACACTGGCATGATACCAGCCAGCCAGTAAATCCTGCACATCAGTGCTTAGTTAATAAAAAGCCCTGTTGTTCACAGCTTTACTCCAAGGAAATGTGTTTTTGTTGCTACTTTTTTTTTTTTTTTCTTTCTCCCTTGGAACTTAGCCCTGTTGTTTTTTTCCCCAGATAGTAGATCTTAGTGCACAGCAAGGATGAATACAGAACAAAATAAGTGTCATTAAAAAGAGAAGTCAGAGCCTTTGCTGATCTAAGCTGAAGCTTTAAATGATGGATGAAAGCCATTGAAACTAGGCCAAT
Organism: Coturnix japonica; assembly: GCF_054131305.1. Lineage (NCBI taxonomy): Eukaryota > Metazoa > Chordata > Aves > Galliformes > Phasianidae > Coturnix > Coturnix japonica. Next base: position 38,353,254 of record NC_140665.1, read on the forward strand.
TTATATCTGTATTACCAGGGATATTCAAAATACTGAGTTGTTGCTGAGGACTCTCTCATTCTACGTAAGTAGTTACACACACATCTTGTAAACAGAGCTGCAAGAATGATCCAAGGTATGAAACACCTCCCCTGTGAGGTCAGGCTGATAGAGCTGGGGCTGTTCAGCCTGGAGAAGAGAAGGCACCAGGGAGACCTGAGAGCAGTCCTTCAGTATCTAAAGGAGGTTATGAGAAGGAAGGGGGTAGACTCTTTAGCAAAGTCTGTTGTGACAGGACAAGGGGAATGGTTTCAAACTAAAAAAGCGGAGAATTAGATGACTTGATATAAGGAAGAATTTATTTTTTTTTTTACAAGAGGGTGGTGAGGCACTGAGACATTGCCCAGAGAGGTGGTGGATGCTCTGTTTTGACAGACGTTTAAGGTCAGGATGGAGGGGGCTCTGAAAGAGATGGCTGATGTGGTTGCTGAGCCTTTCTCCATTATATTTGAAAAATCCTGGCTGTATGGTGAAGTCCCCAGAGACTGGAAAAAGGAAAATGTTTCTCCCATTTTTAAGAAAGGGAGAAAGGAAGACCCAGGGAACTACAGGCCAACAAGCCTCACTTCTGTGCCTGGGAAGATCATGGGACAGAGGTGATTTGAGACAGCCAACGTGGCTTCGCCAAGGGCAGATCTTGCCTGACCAGTCTGGTGGCCTTCTATGATGGAGTGATGGCTTCGTGGATGGGGGAAGGGTGACTGATGTCATCTACCTGAACTTCTGCAAAGCCTTTGACGTTATCCCTCACTACATCCTTCTCTCTAAATTGGAGAGGTGTGGATTTGAAGGATGAACTGTACGATGGATTGGGAATTGGCAGGCCAGATGCAGCCAAAGTGTTGTGATCAATGATTCTGTGTCAGAGTGGAGGCCGGTCATGAGCGGTGTCCCTCAGGGGTCAGTGCTGGGACTGGTGATCTTCAACACCTTCGTCAATAACATAGACAATGGCATCAAGTGCACCCTCAGCAAGTTTGCAGATGATACTAAGCTGAGTGGTGCTGTTGATACATTGGAAGGAAGGGAAGCCATCAGGAGGAACCTGGAGAGGCTGGAGAAATGGGCCTGTGTTAACCTAATGAGGTTCAATAAGGCCAACTGCAGGGTGCTGCACCTGGGTCGGGGTAACCCCAGGTATTTATACAGACTGGGGGAAGATCTCCAGGAAGATCTCCCTGGTTGCCCAGGGAGGTCGTGGCTGCCCCATCCCTGGAGGCATTCAAGGTCAGGCTGGATGTGGCTCTGGGCAGCCTGGTCTGGTGGCTGGCAGCCCTGCATAGTTGAAACTAGATGATCATTGTGGTCCTTTTCAACCCAGGCCATTCTATTCTTAAGTGTTCACCCATGTGCCTATATACAGTTGAAAGAGCATGAATATGTGCATGGGGACAGACCTCTGCCTTCTGCTTCTTGCAAGGGAGGATGAAGCCACTCTTCTTCTAAAATAGCAAAGTTTTAAACCCCTTCTGTATTGTGACATGCTGGGAGAGAAGGAAGTCTTGAGTTCTGCAGGGTTACTAGAGAAATGTGCAGGAAACAAAAGTGCATGGAGGAAACATTTGGGTAGCAGAGGGGGTTTTTTAGCTATGAAAGCAGAGGAGCTAAAGGAACAACGTGATTCTCAGTGTGGTGTGGTTTTTTTGTTGTTGTTTTGCTTTGTTTTTGAGGAAAATGCATGATAAAGATCCCAAACTCTTTGCTTAAAGTTTAGGTTTTCCTGTCTAGGCTTCTTCATTCCAGGTTAAGTAAAGTGGAAAAAACATAAGCTCTACTGGGATCCTACTACTACAACGTAGAGCTATTTTTGATACTGCAGAGCAGCAGCTCCAAGTGGTGAACAACTGAACCTGTTTCCAGAAGCATAGGGCAGGGTTTCTGACAGAGCCTATCCTGGGGGTGGCATGCAGGGGTATGGGACCACAACAGGCAGGAACAGCAGGCAAGGTATGGAGGCTGGCTGCTGTAACTAATGTCTTGGTGTAAATAGAAATTCTAGAGGCAAATCTTCCTGCCCATGTGTGTAAGCTCACATCCCTGGTCTCCAAAGGGTTGCTGCAATCTCTTGGCAGATAAGTCTTATGGGTTCTACTTGTTTTGCTTCCTCTGTCCTTACAAGTCATCTCCCAGTGAGATGTCACAGTAATGGTCACAACAATGACACCTCTGCTGGAATGGGAGGTATCGTCCCTCTGGCAAGTGGTGCTAGGGTGAGCCTAGCTGGGCTGTGTTTGCTGTCTGTCCATGGAAGTTCCCCTGAGCTGGTGACAGATAGAACCCAAAAGAAGGTGTTGACATAGAAGGAAGGGACTGTCTGTGTCAGAAAGCTTTGAAAATTAGAAATTGAAGGGATAATAAGAACCAGCTCTGATTGACATTCTGTAACTCATGCTGTATCTGGCAATTCTGTATTTGTAAATCCTACTCCCTCTCCTTGTCACTGTTCACATCAAGTTCATATGAACTTTGCAAAGGATCTTCAATGACTGATGTGTCTTTGCAGCTCATGCTTTAAGCTACTCTTTTAATAGTAATAAAATTACACAACAGTGTTTTTAGTTTCATGACTGTTGCTCTTTTATTACTCATAGTTGATGCTCTATGGCTGTCAAAATGTGCAGTGCATAGAAATTGTTCATATCCTACTTGTTTCTGAAATGGTAGAGAGTGTGTTCAGTAAAGCAATAGTCAACAAGGAGACTTCCTGAGGAGCTTAGATTGGTTGTAGTGCTATGGTTTTTAAAGGCATGTGGTTCCTCTGAAGTTTTGTACCTAGCTTTTCTTGCAAGAAAAGCCTGTTTCCATTTTTCAGTTGGACAATGTGTGAAAAGTCACATATTTGTTGTCTTTGGATTTTGGGTTTGAAGATCCATCTTGTATCCAGTTGTAAAAACCCTTTGAAAGTCAGCAGTTGTAGAAGCTGTGACAACTGGCTGAAAGCATCCCATGGACTTGTGAGGAAAGGCAGCAGATGCTGAATGTGCAACGCCTGCGTGAGGCCAAGGGGCTGCAGTGCACCAGGGAATTAATTTGTTGCAGATGCTCTTGCTGTGACTGAGCCAGTGAAGGGAGGGGGAGAGGGCCGCATTGCCTCTGACCTGCATGCTGCTAATGAACATTTTCCCTTGCCAGCTGAATTGCTGTGTACAGTTGGGATGGATAGGAGCCCTCATTTGAAACGTACCCACTTCTCTGTGTGGCAAAGAATTAGGCATCCCCTGCACCCTTTCTGCCTTTCACTGTCTGAATTACTCTCAATGTTTGAGAGATGAGTATAGCTGCTAAATAAGGGAGAAGCTTCCTGTAGTCCTTGAAACCATATAGCAAATGAGTACTTTGCTAATCTTAGATGGGCTTTGATGTCAGCATTTCTAAAAGCTCTGCAAGATCTCTTTTCACTGTAACTACAATAAAGGAATATCAGAGATGACTTTTGAGACGGAACAAAAGCCTGTAATCGAATTTCCAGGTATTGTTGCACTTGCACATGGCACCAGGAAAAGAACTTCAATGTGGAGGAACTTGAAATCAGATTAAAAGGTTGCAGGCACTCTCAGGATTTTGCCTTCACTAATTCACTGAGCATCTTCTATGGGAAAAGCTCTTAAAAATGAAAGTGTTATCAGTGTGTTACTGGATGGTTAAAAATGAGAGTTTGCACTCTATTTGACTTTGTTCTGTTTGTCAGTCCTTCTGTGGGATGGTGCTTCATGAGATTGCCTTTCTGTGCCCTGCAGTCATCTTGTTCCTCTCTTAACTGTTCCCCTCCTGAGCCCCAGTCCTAGCTGAAGAATCGTAATCTTCATAGCTGTAGCATCTGCAGCTCCCACAGAAACTGGTGGGAAGGCCAAGTGCTCCTCTCCTTGAGAAACTAGCACAGCTTCTCTGGTTCTTTGAAGCTAAATAGAAGGTGGTGACATTGGAAAAATGTTACTGTCCATTTAGAGGCAGGACCTCACATGTCAGTGAGATATAGCCGTCAAAAGCTAAACTTGGGCTTTTACTGATGTTCTGAGAAGGAGATGGGAAAGGAAGCTTTTGTATTTTGGCTCTGCTGTTCCACTACATGAATAAAAGATGGACAGAGCCTTTTCTTGGTCTTCAGCCCTCTGGTCACAGCGTTACACCCTGTAACATTTGGCAGCCTGGGCTGTGGAGAGTAAGGAGCTGCCAGGTGGGAGAGAGGATAATGATATTAATTTATTTTACTCAAATGCTACTGTCCAAGTGAGTTTTGGCTTGTGGTTTTCTGTTGTTGTTCATGCAAGACTTCAGAGATTGTAACAGCACAGTTTCGATGCACTCCTTGATGCTCCTGGGTCTGTATGTGTTACTTGCTTATTTCTGCTGTTGATAGAAGTACGAAGCTCACCAGCAGGGAAGAAACCTGTGCTGTTCTGAATTAAATGAAGCAGTATAGCTGTCCCAACCTGGCTACCTGGAAAACTGGCATTCATTACTTGCTTTTCAAAACAGCAAAGCAAATGTGTTTCAGATGTTGGATGAGTCTTGAGCTGGAAAAGGACCAGCTCCTCCGAGACCCAAAGTATTCTGTTTGGTTTTCTGTAAATAGCTCAGAGAACTGGTAACTAATGAGCCGCTCTGATGTGGTCCTCGCTGGTAATGCAGCATCAGCTGTTTTGGACCTGGCTGCTCAGTGAAATAAGCCAGGCCATTTGGTTTCTGTCCCAAATGCACACGTTCACATCGGGAAGCAAAATGGGGACTTGTGCTAATTGGCACTGCAGCTGGCCATCTGCATGCAAAAGGAGCATGGGTCAGCCCCAAACATGTGGGCTGGGAGACAGGGTGCCCAGGCTGGGGAACTGCCTCACAGCTGACAGGGCTGCAAGCAATGGGAAGCTGTACTGGAGCGGGCCTCACTTTAACTGTGGCTGGGGCTTGCTGGAGGTGTGACTCATCCAGCAAGAAATGAGGCCCTGTCTCCAGGCTGTGGTGGCAGGGAGAGATGGGAGGGAGTCAAGCACCTTCCCAGACAGGGCAGTATGCAACACAGACTTCTCTGCCTGTGGGGAATGCTGGTTGTGATGAGAACGTTTTGTTCCTATTCAGCATGCCTTGACAGCCCTGTTTTAGGGCTGCTCCTGCCTGTGCAACAAGGCTATGGCTTTGGTTCATCTGCCAGGGTCGTTTTGCTGTCCTCATCTGAGGCTGCGCTAGCAAACCATTGGGTAAGGTGGAAGGGAATACGGAGAGCAGATAAACCAGCGTTATCTTTCTTTCAAGTGAAGTTAATTGCAAATGAGGTGTTTACTGACTGGAGTTGTGAACACCATCTGCAATTACATCTGTTCAAGTACAGAGAGGAACTTAAGGGCTGAGCAAAATAATGTTTGTGGCATACCTACAGTGAATGTATGGTGTTTCTTCCATATGCGCAATTCTGTTCTCCTAAAATTCATCTGGGAAAATAAGTGAATCATTTCTCATCAGGCTATGAGAATCTCACCAGGGCTCCTTCGACACTCCTCTGCGTACATCTTAATTTCCTGTAACTGTCCTCATCCACTTCCCATAGGTGCCCATGGGAGCCTTGTTATCGACCTCAACTGGAAAAAGGATTGCTTCTCTCCCTCATTATAACTGCTATTAACTGGCATAGTTCTTGTCTGCCTCCATCACAGGGGCCATTAGCATAATAGGTCAGGAAAAATCAGCTCTGCCCATGCCCCCTGAAGGGGTCCTTGCAGAGTGGGAATGAGGAGTGCTGGCGGTGTGAGAGGAGCACCTGGCTGCTCTGTGAGCACCAGCACCTGGGACTGTCAGCAAGGGCATCCTTTGCCAGCACTTAAACACGTACATACGTGTCTTGGAGAGTGATATGGGTGACAGGCTGAAAGATTCCCCAGTCTGAAGCTCTTTAATTGCCCCTTCCTGAAGCAGCCCTTGGGGTGAACTGGTGCTGGGTTTCTTATTACTTGTGTGGCCTCTATAGGTTCCCTGTAGAGCAGATGGGCAGCAAAGATGCTGGGTTGTCTTTAGAGATCACCTTTTTTCATTGCCTTCCCAGAGTAACTGGATGGGAATTCTGGGGAGTGCTGCTGATGTAAATGGTACTCTGCCTCCTGCAGTTGTGTGACAGAGCATACTTACCTTCCCTTCCAACACTAGGAACGCCTGAATTTTAGACCTGAGCTCAAATGGAGAGCAAATTTAGTGGGGGAAACCATGCAGGGACAGAAGAATCCCACATGCTTGTTCTAGGGGTAAGTAACAGGTCCACAAGGAAGGTTCTGAGATATCTGGGGCACCAGGAAGCTCCATAGGACTTTTACCTACTTAGGCTACATGCATGTAGGACCAAAAGTAGGTATACTACAAGACCATCAGGACTGGGAACAGACCACTCGAATGTCATTATACTCCACATATAATGACCACCACAGGTCATTATACTCTCCAAGGAGACCTGAGAAAGGCAACTTCTTTCCTTTATAAGACCTCAGCAGCAGGAGGAGAGTAGTGCTGGTAGTTCTGTGCCCATGCTCTCATGGCCACAATATTCACAGCCAGCCCTTGAATAAGGTATTTGAGGTGGAAGGACAGGGCATAGTCTTTCCATCCTGTACAGCATGCCAGCTATGGCCAGTCTTGTTCCAGCAGCACTCCCAATGTCCTGGTCTTCCTAGGTATGTTCTTTTGTGGTGATTAGCCTGAGAGTATCATGGTGTATATTAGGTGTGGGACAGGCCTGTGGTTAAAATCTGGCTGCTGTTGCGGACCTCTTAGGCTGACATCTGTCCTGACCATTTTCCTGTGGCTGTGCAGATTAAAGAGGGTGTGGGGGAAGAGATAAAATAATCTTTGTGCTGGGTAACATATAGTTTTCACTCCCATCGTATCACAAGCATCAAAATTCAGTCTGGACAAAGGTGAACTGGGTGATGTTCTTTGTGGGGGAGGGGGGTCATAAAAGGGGATTTGAAAAGTGCTTGTAGTTCAGCACATGACAAATATGCAGAGCTTGCTCAGAGCCATAAAGATCTGTAATTGCATTTGTATGGATTATGCTTATCCACGAATTTGTAACCCATGGGACCTGGCCATGCTGGGCTAGAGAAATGCAGAATTATTGGACACTGCTTTGTGATGAGCTAGTACATGTCTTGGGCCTTTTTTACTTAACCTTGGCAGGGACTTTAAGTTCAGATCCTGGCTGATGTTGTGGCTAGTGAATTAATCTCAACTGTAAGTTTAGGAGGTAGGAAAACTCAACCACCCCATAAACTTGCTTCGAGGAACAGAATAATCTGGCATTTATTTAAATATGATTTAGGAAATTACTTGTGTGGTTTTCCTTCCTTACTGTGCTGTTGGTTATGTAAATGTAAGTGATGTAAACTTAAGTGATCTTAAAACTGCAGATCGCAGTTCTCATTGCTCATTTCTCAGGAATAAACTTACCCCAGCTTTACCTGTTGAATATTTCTGTCTTGAGCATTTCTCTGGCTTAGGGCTGGGGTTTCAGGATCCCAGTCCCCACAGGGGTGGCTCAGTTCATGCTGCGCTCTTTCACTGCTTGATCCTCAGCTCTCCCTTTTGCTTTAGCAATTGCCCAGATATCCTTGACAGCAGCTTTCTAAAACGTTTTGTCTGACATAGTTTCCTAATGCCTCTGCTGTGACAGAGGGAACATGATTTCATATGCTCATCCAAGCCTTTAAAGATTTCAGAGATTATTGAGGGATGTGGGTACTCAAATAGTTGCTGGCAACCTGTACTTAAAGGCGGCTGTGACCACACAGGAATACCTCGCACATTATTTAATAAGACTGAAAGATAATTTACTGGTATCCAAGAAGCAGGGCATGGATCAAGTAACCGACCTCTTCCATCAAGCATCTCTTGTGCTCTGTAGGGGTGTCAGAAGGGCTTGTGATAAAAGCATTAACACCTGGAGAACTGAACACTTCATTTACCTGAGAATCAGCAGTGAAATTACACCAGTTGGTGACATTGGCTCCATATTTGGCCAGGCTGTGTATGTGTTGCAGAGGTTGTGCTACTAACGTAGATGGAGGCCAAGATGGGGAAGCCTCATTCCTGCAGGTTCTGCGACTGTAACTTGTTGGACTCTGAGTCTACCCGATGTGGTTTCTTCAAAGATGTACAAAGCCAGGCAGGGCAGATGAATTGTGCCATGTGGAAGCCTGCTCTGCAGAGTCTTTCTGAAGCATTTGTAGGAATCCAAGGGGATAAAACATAAAATGCACCTTCCAGCTATTGAGGGCTGGGAAATAACAGGGAAACATTCATGGAGGGGCAGAAGGTCTCACAAATGCCATTTGGGAAAACTCAGAACAGCAGCAGATGAATTTCTGAAATCCCCTCTTCTTGGGAACTGCTGACCTGATGTGAATCTGCTTCCTGGCACATAAAGCAAGCTAACCTAAAAAATGCTCCAATCTGTGATGCTGCCATCTGCTATAGGATAGAGGAACCTTCATAGTAGCTAATAAAGTGGTTGCTTTCTGTTAGCTTTACATGTTCCTCTAGAAATGTGGATACCTTTCCCAAGTTCCAAGTTCTTTCATGAGGTCAAAAGACAGGATGTCCAAGATCATAGAACTGGCCCAAGTACTATTTGTAGTAAATGGCTATTGATTCAAGAGGTGATGGCATGCAACACCTCAAATTAAGGCTATGGGATGAGGGCAGATGTACCTGCACCGGCTCACGCATTGGACACTCAGAAACATTGCTGGACCCATCTAACAGAAACACTTCCTAATTCAGAGTAGATGGATGGATGAGTATTACAATGGATACCAGTCTGTTGGTCTTGGTTTACTCTAAGATGTTAAAAAAGAAAATAATAAGCTATCCTATTGAATGTCAGAGTTCCCAAAACAAAATGTTCCCTCAGTTTTAGTTGCAGATTGTGAGTAAACTGGGTGGAAGACAGTATCTGTTCTTGATGTCATCTGTCCACTGCTGACCAGATTGTTAAAGAGATGTACAGCAACTTCATTAAGAAGTCAGCAAGCTGGAAACAGGAGGGAAATGTGGCTCTGAGAGGGGAAATCGAGGGGAAGGTGAGGAGAAATATTGTGTTCACATGGAGCATTTGATATTTAAAACACTACCATTTGCGGAGTAAACCAATCACTGTGGTTCATCATGGTGTATGAAATGCTGCTTTGCCAGCACTCCTGGGGATGCATGTCCTGTCCCTGCTTCAGTGGAGCTCAATAGAACCTGTTTTCTTGGTCTGCAGACTTCTTGGCATCAGCACCCATGATATGGCTACTGAGTCAGGACAGCCTCATAGGTGCTGTGACTCCAACAGAGCTACTTTAAAACTGGTTAATCATCATCTGATGGAGATAGAGACGTGCTGAAGCTCTCGTACAAAACACATCTTATGTGTCAAAGTGTAATCTAACTCAATAGGGTGCTGGGCCCTGTGTGCTCATCATGAAGATTGGACTGTCATCTAGGAGAGAAATATTTGCAGTGTTTTTTGGATAAGAGTTGAAGCAGAAATCCAGGGTATTATTTTCCTTAACAAATACAATTACAGCAATGTTGCTGCCACTTTTACATGCATAAAGGGCTCTAAAGCTTTATGAACCTTTACAGACAGGGACCCCTGAAATAAGCGGTACTAAGTTGTGTCCTTTGAGTGGACCTGCCCCATGTCTCCTGCCCCGCTGGATGAAAAGTATCAAGCTCATAAGTAATTTGTGGAAACGTAGAAGTGTCTGGCCAAAGCATAGAAAGCTGTTTTCTTTTTGTTGCAAGATGTTCCTGTCATCCCCTGCAAGGAGTCAGGCTTGTACTTCAGTTCTGCAGAGCCTACCCTCTGGTGTGAAGTTTCAGTGGCAAATGTCATCATTTTGGGGTTTTATGGGCAAGATATAGATGAACTAAGAGTGAACTATCTTATATTGGTTTCAAAGGAGAGAGATTTGAGAGGAGCCCTACTGTAGTTCAGATGTGATGGGCATCTGTGCCTGCAGAAGTCAGAGCTCCTTATCTCCTTGTCATCTTAAGTCAAGCTTTCCTTAAGCAGCTCAGCTGTTTCTCTCAAAGGGGCTGAAAATCTTTCCTTGTGCTTAAATCTTATGTTTAGGTCAGTGCTGCCTGTATAAATGCAATTCAGAAGTGAAATGTGCATACTGGCTGCTTTTGCAAGCGTACCATATGGATGTCTGTCTAATCTTGGGTTTCTCTAGCATCTTAAGAGCAGAATTTGGGAGCCATATCAGTGGGGTGCCTCTTGCCTCAGTTTTTTCTTCTGGTGTCACTGTTTGGCTTTCCCTGGAGAACTCTGTATGATGCTGAACACTGAAATGTTCCCTCCAGCAAAACCTCTTAAAGGATTACTTGTACTTGTGATTAAAAGTGGCAGGGAATACTGACCAGATCTGGGACTTTCAACAAAGCTGTGAATTTTGCTTTCTGGGCTTTTTATTTTTTTCTTTTTTCTCCATTTTCTTTAGTTGTTTGTGTTTGAAAGCTGTTAGGTCTGCCTGCCAGGCTTGGGATGGAGTGTTATGTTCAAGACTTGACCTGGGAGAGAGTGAGGTAGGATGAGAAATTGTGTATGGAGGCATAGGAGAAGTCTTCCTTTTGACTCTCGTTCATTGGGATGTCCTGTAAATGTCCCTTCCAACTCTATGCTCCTATGTTTGTATAGTAAGGTAAAATTCACTAGGGAATTTTAGACTTCACACTCTCAAAATCACTGGTGTGCTTACAAATCTTGACAGACAGGGGCCTCTGCTCTTTATCTGTCTGGTAGCTTAGGGTTGTCTTTTGGGTGTGAGAGGCTCTCTTTTGGTGCTCTCCTGTTTCTCTAAAGCCCTTCACATCTAATAACCAATCCGTGCAGTAACCATGTGGGACTGGTCTATTAATCCCAGCTGAGCGTGGTAAAGCCAGGTATAGAAAGCACATCTGAGCTCTGGAGGGGGCAGGACAACCTATTCTTGACTCTTGAATTTGTCCTTGCTGTACATCAAGGCAAAGGAGTTGGCATTGCTCTTGGAAACACAGGAAAAGAAGGTGTGTAGGCATGTTACTCTGGTGTCTCAAGCTGTATTTGATGAGCCCCAGTGAGATCTTGAGTTCATTGTTCAGATCTGTGCTGTGGATCATGCACATTTCCTTCCTTTCAGTGAACCACTGCGGCAAGCCCATGCAGGCCAAAGACAAATGGCTGTGCTCCATGCCTGGCTGGCCTCAACCTTTGCATGAAGCTGCCATAGCTGCCAACCTCAGGGCTCTGATGACACTGCTATATTCTTCTGAGGTGGACAGGCCCTTTTTCCACATTTCATGGACCTTCTTCTTTCCTTTCAGTTTATCCATGAATTTCTTGCTTATCCAAACAGGCTACCTCTTCCTGATTTCTTATTCTTAGGGATTCACCAATGTTGTGCTTGGAAGAAGTGGTGTTCAAATGCCAACCAGCTCTTGTGGGCCCCCTCACCTTCTAACACTCCATCCCATGGGATTTTCCTCTATTAACTCCTAGAGTTAAAAATACCTTCTATGATAAATGACCCAATAACCATTAATAGTTCCAGAAGCAAAACCTGAAGCTTACCAACCAACGCCTTTTGCTAAAGATAAGCAGGCTCTGTTACCAATTTACTGGGAAAGAAAGTACTGAAAGATCATCCCCTTGGCCTCAATATATCTTCTGGGAAGAATTTACTGAAGACCACAAACTAAGGCTGCAGAAGGGGAAACATTAACCAGGCCTGGTGATTTATTTATCGTTCAGGAGACAACATTGCAGCTTTTTTCTTTTCCCTTTTTCCCCTACTACAGATTCTTTATTGTAATAGAATTATTAAGCGCTGACTTTTAAGCAGACCCAATCAGTATTTCAGAATATTAGAGGGGAAAAAAATAAATAAATCGTGAGAGAATAGAGTTAAGTTGATGACGCGTCACTGTTCCCATGTCACAGGCAAGGAGCTGCTGAGTGTTGCTACTGCCACTCATAGCAGTGGGAGACATTTCAAGGAGAGCTGGGGGTTTGGTACAGCCATTGTGCATATCCAGTCAAAGAATATGGGGTACTTGATGAGGAGACAAAGAAGAGATCTTTCCCATCAGGATTAATGGAGAGAGACTGGCTTTGCTTACTACTGCTCATTATAGAAAATTAGCAATGACAAATAACGTATGGCTGTGAGAGGCTGTGTGCTCTTTTCACCTTTTCCTTCTCATTTAATGAAAATAAGCTGCAATAGATTGATCAAATGCCAGTACTCTGAGCCAAGATAGTCAGTGTCTGATGGATGCTGAGCTGGTTGGGTTTCTTTGGTTTGTTTGCCTTTGCAGAGGACTGTGGCTCAAACTACAGTTGAGGTGGCCTCTGAATTACTCCCTAGAGAATGATGTGATCTAAGGAGGCTGATTTTGTGAATGAAACACCAGATGCCCTTCTCAGGCCTGAGAGAACTCTATTGCAAAAGCAGGGTATCCAAGAGCCAAGCACTGAATTTCCCCAGCCCTGTTTGAGCAGAGCTCTGGGTCCAGGTCTCTAGACTTTATACAAAGGCTACGAATGATGGTGGTGCTGGATGGATTTAGTGCGAGAACAAGCTTCAAGAGAGAGGTGGGAGGAATAAGAAGGGTATTTTTGCCTTCTCTCCAGTCTGTAAACAGTTACCACCTTTCTTTTCCCTCCCCACTTCTTGTTATTTAGGTTTGTTTTCATGTATGGTTGCTTTTCTGCCACAGAGAAACCTGGTTGATGGTAGTCCTTCCTCTGAATCGGTGGCTGGTTGGCGGACTGGGTGTGAACACTGTGTCTATAACCTTGATATTACTTGGACCCTTGGGACAAGGGTGTCTTCATCAGCGGGCTAAGTTATTCATACTGAGCTCTGTTGGTCTCTTGTAGTAAGGGAGTTTTCCTAACTTCCAATCAATCTTGCACCTCTTTCCCTGAAACCGTATCTACTTTTACATTGGGGGAATGCCAGCAGAACTGGCAGCACACATAAAGTCCTCCAGGCAGTGTGTGCAAGTGGCAGTGCTGCATTTCTTGGGAAGTAGTGGGCAACCATTTAGCTGCTGCTGTAAGAATTCCTGTTGCTGAAAACTCCTGCAGTGACGGGAAGTTAATAAGTAAGAAGCTGTGATAGGTGTGTGCTGACAGGTGCCTGGCTCCAGGTTTGCTGCCCATGAGGGCTGCTTGTCCTGGGAAGTCTGAGTGTGGGCACAAAGCTCTGGGTTTTGGGGGCAAATCAATATACTCAAGTTTGTGTCTACTTGGCGAGACAGATAAGAGGGCTGGCATTTTGCATTTTCTTTGTTGGAAATATAATAACTGTGACTTTTCCCCCCCCCTCATAAATTAGGTTGTCATTGTGGAAAGGCTTTTTAATTTTCCATTTCTACAGTGAAATCTATCATGTCTCTTCTAGCTGCCACTCTGATTATTTTCCTATTATCTCTCTTCTTTCCACTTAGTATTCCTGTATTGCAGCTTATTATTATAAACTATTTGTTCAACTTTGCAAGCTATTATAAGAACAAATAGCCCAGTGATGTATTGATTTTTACCTGTGTCTTTGACAGTGCCCCAACACCCCCTTCCCTAAGATGCTGCTCAACAAGGAGAGAGGGGCTGAATGCCGTGCATGCTAAGAAGACAGACATTTCTTTACTCACCCAACCCCAGATGCTCTTTTCCCAGGCGTCATACTTGAGACTTCATTAGAAATGTAAGAGAAATGCTTTATTGTGGCTGCTGGTTTGGCTGCTTTTCAGGTTCAGAAAGAACCTCTTGCATCCACAGGGCCTTGGTTGTTAGTTTTGTTTGGGTTTTTTTTGTTTGTTTTTTTTTTTATATACCTTTCCAGAAACTTGTATTACCCTCTTTAGTAGTGCAGAAAAATATTCATATGTGCATAATATTTTAGAGCTCCTTTGTAGCATATGTTAATCTCTCAGACTAAAAAATCTCTTGGTCCCAGTCTCATTTTTAATAGGATAGTAAGCTAAGAGGATACACGAGGATTATTCTAATCTCACCCTGGAGCTCCCTTCAGCTCTACTGCCTATCTGGGAGCCATTATTTAACTAACTGCCTTCTCCAGCGCTCTAGAAAAAGTATGCTTATCTTGATTTAACAAGTAACATAGCAAAAGCAAAAGACTGAATGTCAGGCTTTAGAAAGAACAAATTAGTTAATTAAGTGAGAAAAACATTAGGCTGGAGCTAGAGACCTCTTGGGGTTGTTTTCCCCTTGACATCATCCTTTCTTCTGCCCTTGTGTATGTGTGTGGGGGTGTCAAACAAAGCTCAGTCCTCAGCGCTCCTGCTCTGATGCAAATACACTTTTGTGGCTGAGATGAGCTGATGCCTCTTCCTACAGCTCTCCATTGCTGGAGTGGAGGTTTCTGTGCACAAAGCTTTTTGCATACTCCTCAAACCACTTGAGAGCTAGAATCTTAACTGGGGAGAGTGCATGTGCCAAGCAGAAAAAAAGGCATGTTTGCTCTTGGGAGACCAGTGTCTACCTGGAGATGACAGCATCCTAGCATGTATGTATGTATGTATATAACTACTGATAAGGGAATGGCCTCAAATTGTTGGATGTTAGGAAAAACCTGTCCAAAGAGCGCTGAGGCATCTGCACAGGCTGTCAGGGAGGTAGTGGAGTCACTGTCCCTGAAACTGTTCAAGAAATGTGGAGATGTGTTACTTAAGGACATGGTTTAGTGGGAAATATTGGTGGTAGGTGGACAACTGGACTCGATGTTCTTAGAGGTCTTTTCCAACTTTAATGATTCTGTGATAGTTTTGTAGCTGATGTAGACACATATCCCTACACACAGCCTTTCTCCAGAGGTGAGTGACACAGGCAAGCTGATCCATTCCAGGGCTCAAGGACAGGTTTCACCTGTCTGTATAGCTCACCAGATATTTCCCTCCCCATCATATTGAAAATATCTACCCTTTGCTGTGCGACTCTGGTTTTGAGTCTATTTTGAGACTGTTTCCAAAAGGCATCACAGAATTTCACAACCCTGCTGAGGGCAGGGAGTTAGTAATAGGTGATCTTTAGGATCCCTTCCACCCCACGCCATTCTATGATGATTTCTCAGTTTTTCAAGCATAGGACTCACTATTGTCAAAGCATAATAATAGCCATGCATATTTTCTCCTTTCCTCTCCTCTGCACCCCTCTCTCTCCAGGGTGAAATCTGTGAATGCTTGTGCACTGTAAGGAATCCAGACAGACGTTTGGTTAGTTAAAATAATAATTCTCTTTATTTGAAAGTTTTCTATCCACAGCTAAAAGGCAGCTGATACATTGCATAGTATACCACCATTGTTTTTTATGCTTATTGTTCAGTATATCTGAGAAGGAATGATCACTGGCTCTAACTTCCCACAACAAATAGTGAAGTTAATGGAATAATAAATTAATGTAGCAGTAGTCCACATTATAAAATAAATGTTAATACATACAAATATGATAAGAATGATTGATTCAGTTTTCCTCCTTCACTTTTTTTTAAGTGAAGGAGTAGGAATGTCTACAAAAGACTGTGCTAGTGAGAACATGAATGTAATTGTCCTGTCCCTGTGAGGGTTACAGTCCCTGTTGTTGCTGCTGCTGCCAGGAGGAAAGTCTCACCCCTCAGCAGTGGTCGATCTTGGCTCTTGGGCACTCGAAGTAAAGGATGAAGCTCCACACAACCCTCAGCATGAGAGAGAGAGGAGCAGTGCAGTCTTAGTGCACTGCATATCTGGGCCCTGTAGCTGTTCACTGCTGGAAGTTTATGATGTTAAAAGATAAGCAGCCTTAATACCACAATATGAGAGCTCTTTTGTGGTTTTTTTCTTTTTTTTTAAACCAATGCATATGTGGGTTCCCATGAGCATCTTATGTCTGTCCCCTGTGTCTAGCCAGGGTTCTCCGGGGGGGGCTGGGCTTTTCATGAGCTGATGGATCAGTGGAACAGAAGATGCCACCTGCCTGTTGGTTTGAGAAAGTGCCAAATACACTGAGGGGAGGCAGGAAGCTGCCAGAGAGAGCAGACCTGTCAGAGAGCAGCAGCAAAGCACCAGAGACTTCTGTCTGAGACTAGAGGTGGGAACAGCACTTGAGTCCACATAGGTTAAAGGTCCAAGTGTCTTTACCATACCACAGATGCTGATCCATATATTTATTATACAATGAAAAAGTCAAACATGTTCTGAATCACAGGGCTGTAATTCCATCCTGAGGATCTGATGACTCCAGGAACCACCTGAACCATGCCCCTGTATGCAATTATAATCTGGTTGTATGTGGCAGCTGCCTGGCACTTTTTTTCCCCCTATGTCCTTAACATTGAGGTAGAAGTTTCAACTGGCATTAAAACACACAAAAGAAAATGAACACGGTCATAGTGGGCCAGTAGTCCAAGGACCTTAAAAATTGGCAAAAACTTTCCCAATGTGGCTATAAAACGTGTAACTGAAGCATCAGAAACAAAGTAATCTTTAAAATATCATACAAACAGTATCAAAAAGTACAGTAATGAGTTGCAAGACACTTGCTTGATATACTGGCGTAAAAGAAGGGGCCAGTGATAATTTGTTTCTAAGTCCTGCTTCTCCCATCCAATGCAGAGGGAGAACTTTGTGATACCAGATACTATCAGATACATTTGGATATCCAAGTGTACAATATGAATTCCTAAATGGTTTAACTGTTTTGAATGAATGATGACCTAAATATAGGTCACTTGTGTTAGCTGGCTTCAAAGGAGCATTGCTTTTTCTTTCCTATTTAAAAATACATGTTTAAGTATGTATACGTGTTTGACAGGAGTATAAAAAATATATCTGCATTCCTTCTGAAGTTTATAAGGAAGATCAAAATAATATAACAGTAATAGTAAACTTTACAAGGCAACTTAATTGACATATTGTTCATACCATACTCAAATAAAAGGAGCACAAGTCACCAACCAAGTGTTCTGTGTGTGTGTGCGTTTTACAACCTTTGTAATACTAAAACGAGTTCATATTAATACCTCATGAAAATAGTTGATCTAATGTTGTAGGGGCTGCAATTAGTTACCTCTACTGTACTCAAAACCATTGTGTAAATGAGCTTCAAATTTCACTTGAAAGAACTTGGTTAGCTTGAATTTCATCCTGTTGATTTAATTATTGGCAGGAATGTGCAAATACATTCAGTGTAAGAAAACTGTTAAAGCCAAAGAAGAAAAGAAGTTCTTATACTTACAGCTATTTTTTGAGAAATAGTAGATGTTCCAGCTTTAACACTACATTTTTTAAATGGGAAAAAATCCATGAGTAAGGAAGACAGATACTGTTTACAAGTCTTCAAGGAGAACATTTCACTGACATTAAAGGCAGCTTTGCAGACTCACTTGAAATGTATCAATTTGTAATCTACACATTTACAAGGGATGCTCTGCTCTGAAAGCTGTTTCCCAATCTGTGCCAAAACATGTGAGACTGTGTAGAATACTTCTGATGATAGACCTCCAGGCTCTGTTTCTCCATAATTGATTTAGTTATTAGTTATGCAGAGAGGGAAGAGATCCCTGAGGCTTGGTAAAAGAGTATTCAGTTACTAAAAGCAGCCCTTTGTGAATTAATGTCATCCTACCAGCTCTTTCTGCTCATTATTCCTTCGAGTCCTGCTTTCCTGGACACCAGCTGTCACAGAGGAAGTCTCCAGCCTTTTCTCCTCCTGCCTCCCTGGCTGGTTGCAGTTGCAGCAGCACGGTCTGGAGTGTCTCCTTCACCACCTGGATCTCCCTCTGCAGAGACTGTGCAAGCTTTATTAAGGAATAATTCTATAGGTGATTGGCAGCTCCTTTTCTCTTTCCAAGTTATTTAATAAATGGTTGTTCTGCTCACACCAGATGGCCATGGCTATCTCATTGTAGCTTTAAGTTCTTCCAAATTGTTTGGATTAAATATTAATACATTGCTCTCACTTGCTTTCAAAAAGAAAAGAGAAAAAAAAAAAAATCCAGGCAAAGTTCTCAAGTAGCATTATTTAGCACTTGTAAAAGGGGAGGGAATGGAGGATACTGCTTGGATACTGTTCTCATGGGAAGGAGGGAGATGAAGATGTTATACTGTGAAGGCAGCCACACAAGCTGTTGGTTTCCTGCTGGATACAGGGTGGGTTTTTAAGCTAGAGACATAAACTAAAAACCACTTTTCTGTGAATGAAACTAAGGCCATCTTCAACCGTACTGAAGCCAGTGTTCCCTGCTATACAGATACAACAGGGCAAGGACCCTGAATTGCAACTGTAAATGGCTCAAGGGAAAAAGAAATAAGCTCAACTCTAGCAGTAATTCACCAATAGGATTTATGAGAGAACCAGAAATGCACTTTTTCACGGGAAGTGAAACAGGTTGACACTGAAACAACTCACTTTCAAAAACACAATGCAGAGGAAGAATAATGCATGAGGACAGGCTTTATCCTTTATGGAGTCCATCCGTTATGAAATGTTATTTTACGCAAACCTGATGTCAACACAATGTCAAGAAAAGAAAGACACCCTCAGGTTATGCAATGATAAAAAGTAAGCTTCTACCCTTTGAAAAATAGTGACTACGCAGAACCACAGGAAAGCCATGCAAAACAACACTACTTCAGGTAGTTACGGGCCTCTGAAAACCCTTTTTGCTGCTTTTGATTCTGTTTCACTTCCTCAAAATCTCATCTCTGTGTGTTTATGCATATTTAGTAGGATGATTTAATTCATTCACCGGGAGTATTCATGCGTATTTCCAATTTCTGGACAGCTCTAATAATGTGAGTGGATTCTGTCTCTGACTACTCACAGGCAGTAACAGCAGCACCCAATAAACTTCTTATCCTAGAATCTCAAGCCACCATACAAGGACAAATCAATTATGCCTCGCAGCTTCTCTGAAGTAAGAAACATCATTATTCTCTTATAAGTGCTCCTGGACCGTCTACCACTCTGCAATTCAATCAAGAGGCTCTGCTGAAAATTCTTCAACATATGAACACCATGAAGCCTCTGAAATTTAATTACTTCTGATGCGCAGCCTCTGACTACATGCTGTTATTTGTAATATCCCAAGCAATTACAAAATTCTTTTCAGGTATAATGAAAAATTGAAACATTTGAGAAATTGGAGGATGAATAAAAGAGTAGAAGATGGGAAAATAAGCTCTTAACCAATAGAAAGATGGGGGCAACAAGAACGATGACTGCATAGTCTTACCTACAGCAAGATTCAATAAAATCTGTGTTTCAGTAACAGCGTGGTGTTACTCATAACTCCACAGTCAGCTGCAAATCAGTAACTGTCAAGCATATCCTTATGGCTAGGAAAAAATCACACGACATAAGGCTGAGCATGGAATTTCTATCCATGTTATGGAGGTTATGTCTGAATCACCAGCTTCATTCATTCCAAAAATACAAAAACAAAACAACCCAAAACCAACCAAACAAAAAAAAAACAACCCAGGTATTTGCATGGGTCCATATGTAAATGACTCCCTCATGCTTAAATTGTCTATCCAGTGCTGCAAATGTAAAGCCAGTGTCAAAGTGAGGAGCCCAGAACAAGTTTCAGCAAGGATTCTGTTCTGGTCCTATTATCTTACAGTGAAAAACTGGCAAAAACTGTCCAATGTATCAAAAGTAGTAAGCTAAAGTACTTGGAAGCAATGTCATACAAATCCAATCCATTATCTGCAATTACAATGCTGTAACGTAGTCTCAAAGCTTTTTGCCCATGTGATTTTCTCTTTAAAAAAAAGTCTTGTGAAAGATCTGTAAGGATCCTCCAGAGGAAGGATATTTGAGCTCACATCATGGCAGAATCTATGATTTTCAAGAAGATAAAAGCAGATCTATCTAATGACTGTAGAGTTGCTTAATTTTTAGTGAAGAAAAAAAAAAAAGGAGGGGGGAGGGGGAAGGGGAGTTGTTCATCAGCATATCTTCTGTTCTCCTAGCACAAATGTTTAGAGAAAAGAGACAAAAAGTAGATATTACCAAACAATTGTCATCCTATAGGAAATATTAGAAACTGAGTATAATGTAAGACAAAAGGCCTTGGAAAGACAGCTGAGAAGTTGGTTGTAGCAATGAGATAAAGGAAGTTAATCTTATGGGATTTTAAAGAATAACAGCAATTTTGGACATCTGGAAAGGAAATTAAGAGCAGGAAAAAAAACTTAGAAACAGTTTTTATTTACGTATTATACTTGTCTTTAGCAGCTGAGTGCTACAGTGGCTGAAGAGAGCACCTCACTGAAATGTCACGCTACAGCGGTAGTGAATCCACATCAGGAATTTTCCACTTCCCTTTTCCATTCTTGTTTCCCTCCTTCACAGCTGTAAGGCATAGTTTGACAAAATAACCTAATGATCCTGCTTAAAAGCAACAACAAAAACCAGAATCACCATAACATTTTTTAAAACTTTGCCTTTTCAGTGATCTGGATAACAGCTGTCTCTAAAACACTCACTCTAGTGTGATACAGAAGGCAACCAAGTGTATGGGTAGAAAAGCACTGACCTGCCTCCATCACAGTATGAACAAGGAAGGTGGAACCACGTTCTCTCAATATAACACACCACAAAGGGCCATTTCTCCTGTCATCCAAACTAAAATTCTAAGAGCATACCATTGCCAATCCTCACTCTTGTGGTATCCCAACATTGCTTACAAGTTCACTCGGTGAGATTGCTCAGTGAAGTACAGTCAAGGACTGAATTCTACACCGCTGGTTCTGTGGAAAATCTATAGTGGTATAAAGCAAGATGTACACAAGAGCCTGTCACATCATAACTGTGAAAGACTGGCAATGTAACTTCTAGCGCCTAATGGACATCTAGGCACAACACTCTATTTTCAGAAAAAAACTGGTTAAAAACTTCACTTTATGTTGAGGTATGGAGATTCTACATGGCTTTTAAATAATAGTCCAGCCAGCTCTTCTTCCAACAAAAGCTTTTTCACCAGGAAGATGTATTACATGCATTCAAGTTGTCTATCAAAATGCAACTGCTAATTAAGAACAAAAATGACTGTGAAATTGCAATATAGGCTCCATTTAATTTTGCTGGGAATTCCAGGCCTTTACTGTCAGGAAAGTAACACCTCTCATCAGCTCTGCAGACACCAGAATGAGTCACCTCTCCTCCTTTAGTTTTTCCAATTAATGATGTGGACTGTTTTCTTACACTTTCCAGTGATTAACTGTAATTGAATGTTTTGTGGGTTTATTTGCCTATACTACACTGAATTTAGCAAATATATTGCTAGAGATGAGCTCTTCTCTTCCTGTCCCTCCATTGTTTGATGCTTTTTATACAAAAGTACAGATTAATATTTACTGTGAAAAGCTTCAGTACTAAATGAGAATCCCAAATGGGTTTGTGCAAATACTCTGGACCAAGAAATTTCACTGGATTTCCTCTTTTGTGCAGGTCATGCTGGCAATTACAACCAGCAGCACGATTGAATTAAGTGCTTTATGCCATCAAAATGCAGAATGAAAAACAGTGACATCTGGGATTTTTCTTCTAATACAAACTTAATTATTAATCAAAGCTGTGACACACACTAAACATTGGCAAGTGGCTCAAGAGCATCAGGAATTTATTTTTCTTGGTGAGGTCTTTAGAAGTGTTCTAATAACCAGACAACAACACTAATCTACATCCTTTTAGCCCCTCAGATTTTTGACCTAATGCAGTTTGTAATAGGTATATTTAAGACAGATTTTAGGGGCAATCTACTGATGCTAGTGACTGGCACCAATCTCAGTGCTGGTTCCTGCAACATAGGCAAGTTACTAATGAGTAATTGTTTATTTTACAGGCACTGGGCAGTTTCCATTAAAAATAGAAAACAAAAACTAAAAACAACAACAAAAAAGCCCAGTCTACAGGTCTGTAGTGTTGTGGTAGCTATTCTCATTCCTTTTTGAAGTACAGCACAGTGATTACATGTACCAGATGGTAACATTTTATGCATGTTGGTCTGGACCACTTCTGAAATAACAACTGAATTTTAATGAGTGGTAGCTGAATTACTGAACTGCTTCTCTATATGTCCCTCTGTTTTAAACACTGTTTCATATTTTGTAGCTTATGGTCTTACTAGGAGGACTGATATCACAGGGGGTACGTTTCTTTATTTAGATAATGGGAGCTGAATTTCACCAATACAGGAAACCAGATCTGTATCAGACAGCTGTGACTAAGAATGAGTTTAATCTACAACTCTTCTCAACTTCCAATGATTAGGTTTAATCTTCTCAGCTTGCTTTTGCAGTTTCAGCAGCTACAAAGAAATGTACAGGGTCCATAGACAATACAGCTATGTACTATGTTATGTACTTGCAGAGTATTTTCATCAGGAATCAAAAATGCAGGGTTTTTTTTCAGTTAACGCACTCTGCATAGCAATCCAGCTATGATCAGGCCTACCTTAGTAAGCAAGTCTGTATGTAAACTTCAATAGAAAAAAAACTATAAATCTTAACCTCCGTGTTCTTCTAGAGTTAAGGAATGATGTTCATTTGCTAGCAAACATACGTAAGAGAAGGAAGGAAGGAAGTAGATGCTGTGCATGTACACAAGATAGATACACACAGGTTGCTCTGAATAGAATGCTTCTAAGAAATATTGAGGGGGAAAAACTTCAATGGAGTATGTGTGCTGCAAATATAATCAACATAATATTGAAGCAACCCTTGTAGTAAGTACAATAAGAAGTATTTGGTACGTTGAAATGCTTAGAAAAGAAAGGTCTGAAGTAGTGACAAATTAGTGACTGGATTTTTCCTCTCCAAACTTAGCCACAGCTAAGAGATAGATGCTCAGTTACCTAAAACAAGGTAGTATTTCCACATGTTCTACTGATTCTCTTTTCTAGTTTTGTACTGCACTTTTTCATTCAGGACTGCTCACTTCACCTCGAGAGGAACTGAGTCCCTTTTAGCACCATCAGTACCTCAGCTCACCTTCAGGTTTCTGTAAGGGCAACTCTTCTCATCTCTTCAAACATGAATGCACTCATCCTTCTTCCTTATCCACTTGTCTACCACGTATTTTCCAGTAAAAAGTGAGTATTCTAATCTTCTTTGACCTCACTGGTTCTTATTCTCTTTTTCCTTTCTTAAAAGAACAAAATCTCATTTGTGGTAAGTTTTTTATGACTTTCATAAATGACAGAAATATTCTATGCCATTAAATTTTAAAAAATTTCCACAGATGAAAGCCTAACAAATGCCCCTGTAAAGGTTAAGCGATCTTCAATCAGATGAAGCACAGAAAGAGATAAGAGAGTGTTTTATAAGATATCTCATTCAGCTACTCACACTGGAGTGTCAGAGGCGGATTAGATTGCATAGGATACCATATGATGCCACTGTTGGCAAGTTTGTTTTTTTTTTTTGCAAAAGAGAAAAAAAAATAAGTTACACCTGACCATGTACACAGCCTGAGTCAACGATGTAGAATTTAACTAAATCATGATGACAAAGCATGCATGTAGATGCTTGTATTCAGGCAGTTTTTGGTAGGTGTTTGCTTACGTGGGCATTACCTATGAAAGGATTGTAACAATCCTTTGTAAAAGCATTTCAATGCCTAATCTCAATTAACAAAGAAATAATTTCAGTTTAAATCAGTTAAATGTAAATCAGACCATGGTGAGAATGCGCTGTAGGACAACTTGTTACAACAAGAAATCCCGCTTCAGGAATACAATCAGTTATATCTGTCTTAATATATTTAACCTTCATTAAGAACTATTACCCCATTCGAATCTGAAAGTGTTTTGTATCATACATACTTTCGTAGATCGATACATATCTCCAGATATATCAAAAAGGATATGAATTGTACCTTCATCAACTCTGCAGACTGAAGTTTGCAGTTGGTCTTCTAGATGCACCAGTTTCTCACTTATTGCTTCACATTTCTCTCCCAGCTCTGCAGAAAATATGAAGAATTCCTACAGGAAGTGGACAAAGGAATCACGTTTATTGCCAATTGTACTTTTCTACCTAATGATTGCTAACTAAAGGAAAAATAAAATATTAGAGGGGGATGTTCTGAGGTGCTAAGATACTGTTTGAAACCTAATCCAAGTTAAGGAGATAAAATCTGTTACTATACAGTAATTTGTTGATTTATATGGATTGGAAAGAACTTGTGGCCTCAGTCTATTTCCCATCAGAAAGAAGTCATGATCTTACTTTCAGCACAGGATTAAAGGAGTGTGAAATCTGAATGGCTCTCTCCTCCATGTTGTCTCACCACAGCAGGAGAGGGAAAGCTCACGCTGACTACACCATTTAGGTTCCTAAATTTCAAGTTGTTTTTTTAAGTACAATTTGCACATTGAGGCCATTTCAGCATTTCACAAAGCATATTTTTGTTATATGAGCTGCCAAAAGTGATACTTGCTTAGAAGCACTGCTCAACTGATCAGAGGAAACACATCAAATTCTTAGGAAATACAAGATGAAACTACACTTTGTTACTACGTGTAACAAGTATAAATCCTGGAAAATAATGGTTGTTCACTTGCAACTTTATATAGACAAACGCTTCATCTATTTTAAATTAAATTTTCTGAACCCATTACAAAGGCAGTTCCTACAGATTTGTTTGCTTTTGGATGCACTGGGTAAAGATAATTTGTATCTTTTATATTTTGTATTGACATCCTCTACAAGAAATGATTCAGGCAAGTGTCATATTTGAGTGGAAAAAAATCAAATCATTTGTACGTCACTGAGACTAGTCTCTTCCTGCTCCCAACCATCAAAAGGCATCATAGGACTGTCTGCAGTGAGGGAAAGAGGGCACCTGTGGGAAAAAGACTACGGCATGAAGATGAACTTCCGGAATTATCATGGATCATTCATCAGCTGGAGTCCAGATAACTGTATTTTCTCTAGATGTCATGTATGTACTCATCTATAAAGCCAGCTATGCATGTTGCCACCTACAAACCTCAGAAAGTTTTTGTTCCTTTGAAAAAGTAGTCATTTGCATCACTGGCTATTTGAGAGAAATCAAGCCTTCAATCAGTGAAATCATGCTAGGAATTGTTGGAATATTGCCATTATTCCATATATATATTGCAGTGAAGCACTCTGATTTTTCATAAACACAGTTAACAGTCCTTGATTTCATGCTGCCCTTACAGTTTGTGTCACACACTGTGTACATAGAGTCAAATGTCAGAAAAGCTGTGCTTGGTGGTACATCCTCTGTTACAGCACAGAGCTCTGACCTTTCTGTCTTCCTTTCTGTTTGCTTCCAGACACAGCTATTGAGCACGGGAATACAATAAGCTTCAGCTCAAAGCCTGGACAAGTGAGTTGGGGAGAGAATTCTGCATATTCCCACAGCTTAGCTGCCCAAGTCCCTGGTTGGTGCATGGGACCTCAGCAGCCACCTTCAGACTCATTATCAGATATCAGAATTTATGACATAATTCAACAGTCTATGGAAGTAAAATCACCGCATTGTTTTTAAAATAAGAATGGGAGAGAAGATATACATCCTCACTACATCAACAAGAAACGTGTTTGTTTCAGGACTGGGGACAGAAGATGAAGAACAGTCTTCCATCCAGCTGCTAAATTGTTATTCAATACACCAGCAGGACTCCATATGCTTTTAGGAAGTGGGATAACCCAGGCAATTTATATCAACAGAAAGCTTTTAGGGAATCATTCTATGACACGCATACAAGAACAGATGACAGTTGTCTAAAAGGACCTAGGCCTCATGCTAGAAAGAAAAGATTCAGTAAATTGTAAGTAAAACTACTCTGAAAATACATCTAAAATGATGACCATTCTAGACAAAGCTCCACATACTGAGCAGAGATTTTTCCTTAGCAGTTACTCATAAGAAAAATCAGATCTTCACATAACTCTCATCACAAACACACAAGAAAAACAAGACAAAAAAACATGTAGTGTTACATCATCATTGGAAAGTTAATTTAGGAAGCAATGGCTTTTAATTAAAGCATAGACTCTTAGGGGTTGCTCTGACAGACAAAAATCCATGAATGAATTCAAATCAGACTCTTTCTACAGATTGTGAACTTTATTGTGAGGCAAAATGAAGTACTCCTGCACAGATGCTGAGGAAATGGTATTTTACAGCATCATGTAAAAAGCAGAGTCCAGCTCATGCAACATCAATGTACAGTGTACTTTCATCTGATCCATTTACTGCTTTTAGCAAGGGGATACTGTTGACAGTAGGACAGTTTGTCCAGATAACCAGTCACTGAATTAGTTCTGCCACAAGTTGTATCTGTCCTATCTCACATGTAAAAAGCATAGTAAAGCTGTATCACATTACGAGTACACATTGAATTGTCTAAAAATGCAACAGAAATCCTGTTTTCTTCAGAAACTAAGATAAATGAGAAAATGAGTACTAGGAGAAACTACGTGCTCAATGCAGAATTGTTCAAACAACACAGAGAGGCAGGAAGTAAGTGACTAAGTAAAAAACCAATTAAACTTGTTTAATCACTGAACATTTGAAGCCTACTTAATCATAACTGTATGGCTATGCCTCTTCTGCGGTATAACTACAATAACTCCATAATTTCGGTGCTACATTCCACTAGTGCTAGAATTCTGATGTGAACTTTACAGCTTCAATATAGCAATAACTGTGTATGGATAAACTGTTTTTGCATCTTTAGGACACAGAGTTGCCTTTTCGGCTGAAATGAGCAGTTCCTTCGTAGTTCAGACAAAAGCATTGTTTCTCAAGAACATATTCACAGACATCACGTGAATCTCACAGGAGGGCTATCCCACAGATTGTGATCGATTGTGATTTTACAATATATACAAGTGTCCTATTTTATTTTGGCCTATATATATTATATATATATTTTATATATATATATAGGCCTATAAATAATCATTTTTTGTTATGGTTTAGTGGTACAGATTAGCTCTAATTTTAGTTTAACATCAAGAGCTCTACATGAGATGGCAAAAACATATTGCTCTCAAAAAAAAAACATACAGGAAAAAATCTAAAGATTAAATTAATTCCACAGCTCTTACACCCAGATCCTCATATGAAAAAAAAGCACAATAACCCAGAGAAGTAGGAAAGATTCCTTTCAGTGCCTTCTATGCCTACTAATATCACTGGTAGCATTTTTGTTTGATGTTTGTCCATGTAGGTAGGGAAACTACTGGCACTGACACACACACTACTCACAGCATCTCCTGATTGGAAAGTGGAACTGTACACTGATCAACAGCACTTTGAGAGGGAAGTGGGCTCTGCCTCCAGCTCAACGTATAAGATACAGCTCATTCAAGCCTGTAAGTGATGTCAATGCTACAAACTACTGTAAGCCTTAAGATTTCTCTAGTTATTTCTGCACTAACAGCAATTCTAGGAAGCAGCTAGGAGAGATATTGAAGCAGTCAGGAATGAGCTGAGATGCAATATTGCTTTATGGATTTTTCTGTGAACAGATGATGTAGGTGGTTGCGATTTTCTTCTAAATCCTTAAGCAGGTAGAAATGGTACAAATTAGGATGTGATTTGTTTTTTTTATTTTTATTTTTATTTTTTTTTAATAACTGGAGAATTCCTCTGCCTTCTCACGCAAAGTAGAAATCAGAAATCCTCACTCTGTCCCAGAGATGTGAGAAAGCCAAAGAGCAGACAACGTTCCAGCTGCTGCACACCATTAGCGCACTGAATTAAGAGGAAAGGAAATGGCTTCCACTTCAGTCTTCTGCATTTTTGTTTTACCTTTTCAGCAGTCATTTTAGTCACTTATGAGCAACAGCTCCTCAACAGCATTACTTGATTTTAATGTTTGATCAGCTTTTCCAGTGCAAACACCCTCCATCTCTCTTGAATTCAGTTCAGCAACTTTGTACAGAAGAAACAGTATTCCAGCAGCTAGATAAATCAAATTCTGCTAGGAATTAAAGTGTGTATTAGTATGGTTGTTGCACTGAGAAGCAGGATTCCAGACACATCCTAAAAACCTGTTCTTCCTTCACAGGAACACGGTAAAAAAGAGTTGCTTTTCTTCAAACTAGCAGTATCATCATCCCAGTGAAATATGGAGAATAAAATCCTTAGGAGACCTGCAGAACATCATGGCTGGATATTTTTTTCACCAAAAATTGCCCCCTCTACCAAAAAAAAATAAAAATAAAAATCTTCACACTACAAAATCCTCTCGCTCCCATAAGAGTTAAAATCATTTAAAGCAATATAAATAACTACAAAATGTCGCCCATGGAGATAGATACTCCTTGTTATGGCAAAGGGCTTAGAACAGTGACTTATTGTTTGCAGAAGTGCTGCATGCTTGCCCTCACCCAAGTTAATGGAAATTGTGAGCACTTGAACCTCCAGAAAGTCAGGCCAGGGCACTTCTTAAATCATTTCTAAGAACAAAATGCAAACATCCATACGCTTGTCTTGCTTGAGCAGATGTTTGTGTCACACGCAGGCTGTGTGCACATGCCCTCAGTTAGTGAGCTACATAGACATGGTGTCTGAAGTGCAGCTAAAGAAAACCTTTGCCTCTGCCCTGCTCCCAAAATTCCTACCATGTGCACTGTTGGGGGCTGGTGTTGTAGATGAGGGCAAAGCAGACACTGATAACAGGCCTGATATCAGACTCTGAAAATAATGCCTCTTACTCATGGCCACCATTATCCTGGCATCGTGGCATGACTGGCTATTTAATGAACATTTTATACCTATAGGTTTTCTTCCTTTCTTCAGCATGCCCTGTCTCCCACATAGAGAGATGCCCAGACCAATGTCATATTCACGTGGAGGCTCTGACATTCTCAGCTAAGCGTGGTAATTATTTCTTACTACTGACATTCCTGTTAATGAGGCTGCAAATGACTTTTGGTTTTTGTTGCAACAGGATCATGGTAATGAATCCCACTCTATTTGTAGTCCATTATATCCCTAGTTTCTAACTCTGCAGTATTGCCATCTTAGCTGTTATTTGCCATTTGTACACATAAACACAACTTTTTTCTTCTCCAAATGTAATTTGTGCCTGTCTTTTAATATATCCAATCGTATTGATTTCAGGCTACTCTTTCAATTTATCAAGAACATTTGGAATTCTAATCCTAATTGAAATTATGTTGACAGGTGCACAGACTCCTGGTCTATCTCCTTTTTAAAGGCAAATACCAGCTCTGCTTTTTACTGATCTCCTGGGACTTCAGCCTTCTTTTGGAGTTCCCAGAGAACCTTGTTAATGGTTTGGAGATTGTTTTTCTTGGCTCCTATGCACTTTAGAAGGAATTTCATCAGTCTAGCCTGACTTGAGTGCATCTCATTTACCTTCAGACCCTTTACCATGCTCTTCTCTTGCTAGCTTCTGGTAAATACTAAGAGCATTACGTACATATGGACACAGTTTATTACTTTTAGAAAGAACAAAAGGTAAAAAAAAAAAAAATCTGCAATATTCCCTTTTTATTATTCTCTCATCTACCCTTTTTATTAGAAGACATAGTTCCAACTTTCAGAAGACATGCTTTCACCATTCTTTCAACTATCTCTAATGTACCCCTTACCACTGAAGTCTTTTGCCAGTTTGCATCTTTTGCTTACTACAATTTAATTTTCACTGTGGTCTTCCTGGTTCATTTTTACATTGTGTATTAAGGCTCATCATTAGCAACATTTTTTCCTTTTCAAAATTATTTTGAGCTACTAAAGAGTCTCTCACATAGACACAGTCTGTAACTATGTGCTCTCTTCTGCACCAAAAGGACACGATACTCTACTGGAAATATGACATCTTCTGGAGCAAAAGTCATCTGCTGCTTCCTCCTACCTATCGTTCCCTTGATTTTCTTCAAGTGACTTTTTATTTTATATGGAGGTAGCTTTGCCTTCTCTCAAAACTAAGATCAAGGTTCTTTTCCCAATTACTTCTGCCCTTATCACTTTCTATTTACAGTCTTCTGGCTTGTTCCATCAGCCTTCTTGTGCACATTTAGGAGAATTCAGGACTACAACATGCTCTTATTTCTCATATGCAGCAGCTCAAGCATAAAGCTTTCCAGACAGCTGCTTCCTAACTGTGAACAATCTCCTCCCCACAATCACACGCTTTTCCCACATTCCCTTTGTTTGCACTGATCCCTCCTCTGCAGGGATATGACAACACAAGGGAGTGTTAAATGACACATCAAAAGTACAGCGCGATGTTGGCAATTCTTCCCCTCATGTCTCTTCCATTACAGCCAAGGAGGAACATCCTTGGAAAAGTATGCAGGGACAGAGCTTTCCATTGCCTTCCAGCAATGGAAACAGACTGTGTGACAGCAGGCTTTCTTTCTCATCTTAGTAGACTCAAGGTCTTTCCTGAGTGCAGACTTCCCCAAACCAGTGCAAACTACTTTACTGGCTCATTTAATCAAGCTGTGACAATCCAGTTCCACTTGTGGGAGAATAAGGCTATTTATTGACTCACAAAATAAAAACTCACAGAGAGCCAGGACTTGGAAAAGAAACAAAAGCACCAAACTGTTTTCTAACACTCACATCCTGCTGTGATAGGAGTCACCATAGCTGGGTACCATTTATAGGTGGCTTGTAGTATTTTTCATTCTCATCTCTGCTCCCAAGTCACTTAAAGTCTGAAATGACTAACAGAGTGGCCTCCTGCAGGCAATGGGGAGACTGACAAGGATTAAGGGACCAGACTGTCAAAGGAACATTTGGGCAAAGCCTTGACATGGTATGGAGTGCTGACATTTTCACAGATTCTTTATAGAGCTGTCTACAAGTCAATATCAATCCAGCTGTGGCAACGTGGTTGAGAGGCTGGACTTCTAACTCATTTCCATTTCCTTTATTTATATTGTTGCTCTGAGTTTTCTTCATGCAGTTTTCCCCTCAAAACTTTGAAAGTTGTTTTGTTTCTGAGGACTATAAGACCGTAATTTCTTACTAAAGGCTTCCACAGCATTAACTCACTGCACCTAGGCTCTCTGGTGCATTCACAAGCACAACATGCACATCACTCTCATGTCCCAGGCTACTGAGCAGAAGGACAACTTCTTCAGTGAGGGTCTGATGTAAGGTGGAATAATACAAAAGGTGGTAATAATACAAGAAGGATGGTGACAGATACCCAAAAAGTTATATATAGGGAAAACTCACCAATATAGATGCCTTCAGTCTAGCTGGAAAATGCTGAAGCTGGCTATCCTATCTCCACAGAGGAATGATCTCAAAGAGATACTGCCTTAATGGTGGTCAGCCCTTAAATGAGGTCTAGAGGAGGTGGAGTCAAGCTCCACCCCTCCTGGGAGCGCAGCTGAATTACCCTCACCTGTGCTCCCACAGCTGACCCAACACTTGCCTCAGATGATTAATCAGAGGTTCAGGCTGTGATTATCAGTTTCCCATACAGTCTGGGCTTTCAGTGCAGGTTGCTGCTGCACACAAGCATTCTGCAGCTCATCTGTTTAAGTACAGATCAAATGCAATTTTTAGTTTCCAGAAAATATTTTTGTTCTCTTGGCACCTATCATTACCAACATTCACTCATTTTGCCTTTCCAGGAGTAGGGTCCCATGGGACCACCTGCTCCTAGTTCATGTCATCCACTGTGTACCTGAATGGCTTTGCTATAACTCACAGCAAAATTCACAGCTGAGACAAGCTATTTGCATTTTCTGGTGACCATTTTTTTTTGCAAAGTTCACCTTCACACTCAAGGTTTTCCATCTTTATGTATGCTGAATTCACACATGGCTAAGCAGTGGATCCTAGGCATGTTCTCATGCAGCATTCCCCTTGCATACATGATGAATAATCCGAGTTCAGTTTTACAGTAGGTTTTCTTTCCTGGAACATTTCACCTGCTCTACAGCCTTTGAAATCATTGGTGGTAATCCAAAGAAAGGCAATGTAGAAGTAGTGATTCTAAACTGCAACTTCTCATTTTACTTTTATAGAATTGCTTGGCTAATGCTTATAACTCATACTTGTCACATGTGATGGGCACTACTGTGGAAGGTGAATTGGGCATTATTTACTCGTCATTAATTTGATGTCTGGACAAAATGTGTAGATATTAATTTCTTTAATATGTAGGTTGCAACCCAAGGCATACTGATACAAAATTGGACCACACCCAACAAGCTCACAAACCAGTATGTATTTCCTTATGCATGTATTACCTGAACTTCTAGTCTGCATGTAGACAGTAACAAGTAGATTATTTCAACACTTACTCTCATAGGAAATGCATCTCATGCTACTCAATTATGCTGGATTTTGCTCAAATATATAAAATAGGATCTGACATCTTTTTATTTATGAAAATAATGTAAAATGACAAACATTCAGTATTTATACTCAGATGACATTCCTATTGACATATATTCTGCTGTATGCTTTTATACTTCTCAAATAAATTCAAAGGGATTTATAAAGGTATTTTTAGTTGTACACAAGGAGCCAAGTAAAGCATCATGATTTTGTTCCATTCTTAAGCATCATTATGATGCTACAGTGCAGTTGGCTAAATATATAATATATATATAATAGATCCTACATTTCCCCAGCATATCCATTTTGTTGTTCATTTGTATAAAAATCATTAGAAAAGTGCAATTTAACTATAAACTCTCCAGAATACATAGTAATTTTTCCATTATCTTTAGCAGAATAAAAGAATGGGACTACTCTATTTGTGCCTGTGTCATTTTCCTAAACGTCTGAGCACTTCATAGTGATTTTGATCTCAAATTTTTACGCAAAGGTAATGCTATAGAAATAGGTATCATTAGTTTTAATTCAGCCCCAGAAGAGTCAGTATAATATCACCACTTTATACTGTCTAGAAAACACTTACCTCAGATAAATGACCCTCTGCTCCAAATGAAATGTCTTCAACAACCTGTTAGATATAAGTTATTAAATATATTGTAGATACAAGTTGTATAAACATTAAGATTTCAATTGAACTTACAAAAATGGTATAGCACATAAAGTTATATAAGCTGAATAATTACATCATTTCACTACACATCTATAAAATATTTCAATTAGGTTTATAGTGGGCTGTGGCAGCCACCCAATATTTGAAGCTAATTTTAAATATGTTTTATTAAAGCCTGAGTTTTGTCTTCTCTGTTAAAACCAACACAGACATGGGCTCTCAAACTGAAAAACTTACTGTAGATTGAGATAAACATCCACCAGACTTTTACCAATCTATATACACTGTTCAGAAGTCTACAAGAGTTTTCTTGCACAAGTCGCTTTGGGCAAGAGAATTGAGAGAAAATCAGAAATGGTTTATATTAATAATCTGTGGTAACTATGGTTCCTCTACAAATTCTATAAGAAATTAGCAAACGTTTCCTTGATTGGCCAAGGGGCAGCTGAAAGAACCTCATGTTAATATTGGAAAAGCATTAATACTTACCATACACAACAATACTGATAATATTTAAATAAACTGAGATAGAGATATTGCTTTGATAGGTTAATACTTATTATCACAGGTATATACGTATTTGTACATTTAAGTACAAAGTCATTACTCTGACATAAGATCATCCTTATTATTGGATATTTCCTAAGTCTATCTAAAGAAAGGCTGTTTAAATTTATTTTACCTGTATTTTTCATTTTTCACATAATAATTTCACTGTAACATATTTGTAATCATTACATGTATTGAGACAAAGTGTCTCAAGATAACATCTCAAGAAGGCCAATGGCATCCCAGGGTGCATTAAAAAGAATGCAGCCGGAAGTTCAAGGGAGAGAATCCTTGCCTTCTACTATGACCTGGTGAGGCCACACTTAAAATACTGTAACCATTTCTGGGCTCCCCAATTTAGAAAAAGACAGTGTCTCCTAGGAGTCCAGCAGAGGGCCACAAATATGATTAAGGGCCTGGAGAATCTCACATATGAGGAAAGACTGTGTAACCTGGGTCTGTTCAGCCCAGGGAAAAGAAGACTGGGAGGGGATCTGATTCACATTTGTAAGTATCTAAAGGAAGGTGGGAGGCAAATGGATGAGACCAAGCTCTTCTCAGGGGTGTGTAGCAATAGAACAAGGAGTAATGGCATCGAACCTGGACATAGCAAGTTCTATACTAATAGAAGAATTTCTTTACAATAACAGTGAGAGAGCACTGGCACAGGTTGCCGAGAGAGGTAGTGGAGTCTCCTCCTATGGAGATATTCAAAACATTTAACTGGACACCTACCCATGCTACCCATTGCAGGGTACCTGCTTGAGTAATGGGGTTGGACTCTATGCATTCTTGAGGTCCCTTCCAATCCCTGCAATTCTGTGATTCAGTGTGATTCTGTGAAGTCTTATCTAAAGAACTGGCATGTTTGCTAATAGCTATGACAGAATTACTCATAACTAAGGGGCATCTTACTGCACAACAATGTGTATGACTGTTCAACAATGACCATTACATACAAGCCAGCTGCTTCTTTTTTCTTTTACAGCAACCCCTTTTCCCGGATTAATGCAGAAAACAGTCAAACACTGAATTTCACCAATGCTTAATGCCGACATTCAAAAAGATGATTAAATTTAAAGTTTCCAAATTACTTTTAAAGCTCTACAAACACAATATTTAATTAAAACCCAAATGAGAGTGCTGTTTATTTAGCTTTCTAAAGGCTCTCTGTCCTTTACACATGGCACAATTGC
Source organism: Coturnix japonica (assembly GCF_054131305.1). Lineage (NCBI taxonomy): Eukaryota > Metazoa > Chordata > Aves > Galliformes > Phasianidae > Coturnix > Coturnix japonica. The sequence goes on from NC_140665.1 coordinate 38,388,037, forward strand.
CTCCTGTATCACAGGCTATCTCAATTCATGTTATTGGGTGGCAACCTGCTGACCAAAGCTTTCTTGTTGGTAGCTATTGCTAAAGTCTGAAAAATGTGTCATATGCTGTCATTACCTTCTTTTTAATGAGAGACATCACACTGAATATTACTTCTTTTCCCCCACAACTGTCCACTTAATATGACTTTTTACTTATTGTAAAAACAGTGAGTGATAAGAATGCTTTGCAATGACAGAACACTTTTCCAGCACCAGTCAGACATCAAGAAAAGGTTCTGAAATATCTTCCCAGGTGGCAAAACTGAAGAATGCAGAGGTGAGTAAGGAAAAACAGCCCTAACTCTTACCCTTTTTTCTTGCTTTAGTTATAGTGAGAAAAGGAGAAATGATCCACAAAGAATTCTGACAGGATAGCTAATGTTGACTTACTGAAATTAAGAGTACTGAATTTTTATTTATTTATTTTTACCTTGTAACTTTAATCACCTCAATTTTCTTGAAATCTAGTAGGTGTTTCTTTCCTTCATAGTGATTAAGAGGGAACACTGCACAGCATGCCAGACAGCAGCAGCAAAAGAAAAAAGGATAGGTCAGGAACTCCAGCTTGCGTGCACACATACTCACATTCATCACGACATTTGGTGTTAAGGAGGTTCCAGCACAAAGGCATCTCTATGTTTATTAATTATTGTTGGTATTTCTAGTGTTATTAAAAGCTTTTTTTACACATACATTACCAACAAGCAAAAGATAAAGCAAGATTTCATGAAAAGCAGAATAGGCAGGCATTAATGTCTAAAGAGAAATGAAACTTTACTACATATTTTAGAAATCACATGTACTTTATCTAACTATAATTCTAATGATCTCAGCAACTTTAACCTTGCTCACATGCAACGTGGGCAATGGAATCTGCAGTCAGTTTAAAAGCTTGGAATATTTCTGGAGTGAAAACTAGAATCCATCTTGAATTCCAAGACTTGGGAGAAAAAACAAATCCAATTAGTTTGCAGATGACCAACTGGAACCACACTGGCAGGGAACCTTATTTTCAGCAAGTTAGTCACTGTATAGAGTGTACATGCCTGTGTGAAAATTCAAGAATCATTAGACAGCAAGCTGACTTTGACATGACTGAAACTAGGCCCACTGTCTATCACTTTGCTTCATCATTTTTAAATATATTGTATTCATCTGAGGTACCTGTGGTTGAGAGGGGTACGCCTTAATTTCTAAGTAAATCAGATTATTTGAGGATAATTTTTGCTGGCCCCATTTTATTTAATTTTGGCCAATAAATGAGTAATGATGTTTCAATAAACTGAGCTGCCAAAGCATAGTCTTCACCAGTTAACAGTCAGTTTTACAAAGGAAGACTCACAGTGCCATAGCTTACTGCACAAATGAACTGGAAAAAAAAATAATGTCTGTGCTGTCCTAGAAAACATAGCTATGTCCTAGAAATCAGTTATGATGACTGTAAAGTAACTGTTGATGGTTAATAAAACTGCGCTCACATTTGATGGTAATATATCTGGACTTTCAAAGAATGTACACCTTGCATATTTTATATCACATATAGTGATGATATTTAATTAAAAATGAAAAATGGCCATCCTGGAAAGCAGTTTCTGAGGGTCTAAGTAAGGGGTTATTTTCATTAATCTTTTCTGCTTTCCTCATTTTTCTGCTTTCTGTTTCTTTCTTTCTGCGTATGTGGTAGGATATGATTATATGCAAAACTGTATTCATAATTTACATCAACAAAACCAAATCCACTTCACTTTTATATTTAGCCAGATACAACATGATATATAACTGGAACACTTTGTCTATAGCATTTCACCTTCAAATAAACTAATTACCTGGGCATGAAATGCACCTTCAAAGGCATCTGTACCTGTATCTGTATTATTACCCCCTTTCTGTATTCTTTTGAAGCTAGTAGTTCAGTATTTTCTAAATATAAAGAATGCCACTCTTCATTTTGCTTCAGTGATCAACCCTCCCTTTGGCTATTTCCTCAAGTAGAACAGAGAGGACAGTTGAAGGGATGTATCATTCTGGAAACAAGGTAACCACATCAAGTTATTCCTCTCACAAGGGCAGCAAATGTTTTTTCCATTAGATGCTTCCACTTGGTTATAAAAACTCTTAATGGACACCAGTAAGACTTTCTTTGGGCAACCCAGTCTTCTGACTACTGCACCTCACTCCAGAACCAAAGGACATCACACTTTCACACTTCATTTACCCTTATGTCATTCCAGGGGACAATAGTCCCATTTTTCATGGAAGTGGCTTGGGCTTGCGGATGAAATGATACCTATTGCATGAATCTCAAGAGCACTACAGGAAAAAAACCACAACTCTCTGAACCTACCAGAGCTTCCCAGATGCACTTTCAAAAGGGAATCGCAGCTTTCTATAACCAGCCAAGCTGCTCATATTACTTGAGCCTACTCATCAGGGATACAGTATGAAGAAAAAAAGAAAGAGAGATCACAGAGAAAAAAAAGAACTAAATCAAAGCCACAGATGACCATTTCCAACAAAAATGCCCTCTATGTGGATTCAGCCCGCAGAGCACCTTTCGTAGCCTTCAAGTACTGACAAACCCCAGTTTAAAAACAGAATTTTACTCAAATGGAAGATTTTTACAGTAAGGTAACACCTTGCTTTCTGCTAAGTCTCAGCGAGAATAAATGCAAAATGTGATATCAGCTTTCAGTGTAATGCACAATTCAATGGCAGCTTGCACTGCATGCCATTAAGTACACTTCCAATTTTTGTCAATCAAATTCCAAGGTAGTAAAACTGACAACTCCTGTTGGAGTCCCTTTTTTTCCACATTACTGTTATTGGGTAATGAAGCTTTTCAACAGCTTTATTTATTTATCTATTAACCTCGACGGTGCAATAATTTATTTATTTATTTTAGGTAGTTATAAATATTTAAGTAAGGATGGCATTCCAGAGAAGGACACAAAAACTCCAAAGAAATTTCTCAGACCCTTTAACTCCCATGATTTTTTTCCTTCTTTTAATATTGGCTATGTGCTGGAATCTGAGCTACAAAGCCTTTGACCTTTACACTAGAGTGGGAAAACTCACTTCCCTCCCTACTTCAGCTAACCCAGGGCTAACTAGTCAGCGGAACTAACTTAGAGTGAAACTCATTGGTGTGATGAGGAGCAGCTGGTAATTTCTGTTAAATGCTTAAAGAATCTTTCAGAAAATTGTTTTGCCTTTGAACCTGATGTACACTCTGTATTGACTGCCTGAATAACTTCCACATTTTGAAAAGACTGACAGTGACAGTCAAAAGAGTTGAAGGGCTTCTGAGTACCTAATAAGCCATTTTATTCATCTCTCATATCGGAGGCCAGATGTTAAGATCATTCTTAACCTGCCTTGCTGACCCAGATTTAACTGTTTCTCTCAAATAAGAAACAGCGTTATTGCTTCAAATCCAGCTGTAGGGTAATCCAGATACCTGTTTCAGCTTACTGCGCTTGGGGCAGAGAGCACTGTCCCACTTTGTGCCCTTTGAAAAGTGATCTTCTTTCCTCTTTTCAGAATCGGAAGTGCCATCAGCAGCCATCTCCAGCTCATCCATTTGGTTCTCCTCTTCCTCAAAACCACAGCAACTGGTTTCTTTCAGTTGAAACCCTCGGATCAACAGCTGACAGGCCTCCAAGTCAGCTTCCCACACTCTCTGAAGCAGCTGGCTCCCACAGCTGAAATAAAAGCCAAAAGAAAAGAAAACTGCAGTTCAGGGAGAACAGTTGCTATTTCAAGTTACTTCAGGGTTACTGCTTGTGATTAGATAGGAAAACAAAAACAATGGAAAAACAACAGCAAATCAAAATGCTTCCACGGTGCTATTTCAAACTGAAAAGCAAAAATGTCGTGATCTTATTGCAAAGCAGATGTCATCAGAAAGAAATAATTGCGTTAAGATGTTGTTTCCAACTGCACAGCATACACTGGCTACACGTGACCATCTCCTGGATTCAATGCATATCCAGAAGCCTTGTATTCACCACCAGTGCTTTCTTAATTTTATCAAGTGTGCCAACCCGAAAGCAGTCATGCAGCTTTTGAATTCTTGTAGAAGATAATGGATCAGCAATCACATTATTTACCACATTATATCAGCTCTAGTGCTTAGAAAATAGGTACAACCATCACTTCTAATTTTTTCGTTATGCTGAAATGTGCATGCTTCGACCCTAGAGAATCGAATTAAGCTGGTAATACCCTCTCTTTCAAACTTCTACTTTTGAATGTTGTCCTTATCTCTCCCTAAAGCATTCCTTTGGGTTTTCTCGTGTATGTGTGGTTTATTTTCCTTTTTAATTTTGTAGTTCTACCAGAAACATATATATATATATATATAAGGAAATTCAAAATACCAAATTTCTTCATACTTTTAATCTATTACTCATTTCCCAGAGCTGTACATTGCAATACATGTAAATTACAAATACTGAGATCTGTTCAAGTAGGTGTTGTCATCTGAAATAGAAAAGGAATTCTAGGAATAGCCACTTTTTCAGAACATGGCACTGAATACTAACATCATGTTGCTCTTAAGAGAGATGGTCACATCTTCATTTAATACATCTTGTCTCTGAGGAACCAAAGGATTAAGTTGCCCACAGAAATATAGAAGATCACTGGTATGGCCTGGAATGGGACTCAGAAGCGCTGATTCCCATGGCATTACACACTTCCAGACAAATTTGAATACCAATATCTAATAACCACAACACTTTTTTCTCAGTGCGTTTCAGATTATATAATTTGCAATATAATAGTAGGCAATTAAAAGGGATTAAAAGAAGGAAAATAACTATTTGATTTTAAATTTTCTGACCAAATTAAATACTAGCTTATCTTTTATTACATACAAGGGATAAAGGAGCTGCACTGCTTACAATGAATTCATTAATCTAGCAAAGGTACAGTTCTAAACTCTGCAAACACAAGATGCCAAGCTGTACATTTTGCAAAGCAGCATTTTGAGACTGAAGCAAAACTGGGCTCCGTAAGGTACTTGATCTGTTCTTATGAGTCAGTACCAGTGCTACTGAAGGCAGCACTCAGCATGAGGTCCGTGAATTGGTCTCCCTCATGTTGTTCACAGTGTCACTAATTAGACAGTGAAAAAAAAACCTTGACTGGATTATAGTTCTATGTAGGTAGCATTTTACTTCCCAAGCCAGAAACACTAAATAACCCCCGCTGTTTCTGTACTTGTCAGTCACACCATCGTAGTTGCATAAAGCGTTTCTTTGCAGGTATGCATAAGCCCATCTACTTGCTTTTTGCAGAAGTTTGTTTGCAGTTACACATGGTATATTATAAAAGGCTCAAGACACACTGCAGACCTGAATAATAATTTTCAGTGGATAGCTTTGTTTTGGCTCTTCATTCTAATGAAGAAGGACAGAGATATTGATTCATGTGGTATACACAGTGGAAAAGATGAACAACATATATAAAAGTAATTGTGCCTTGGCTGCACTTATTCATCAATGCCTGGGCTCCTTGGTCAACATGGTTATGTCTTGCCCCCGTTTTATTAATCAGCAATTACTGAATGCACCCCAATAGAGTGCTCTTATTTCAAAGGCATCACTCTTGAACTAAGACACCAATTATTAAATGATGTTACACTGAACTTTTCAACTGAAATCTGTGAATGTACATATGCTTGGATGTCTACACGTCTACCTAAGCCCAAGAACTTTGCACTCTTTAGTCTTTATTTCAAAATTCAGTACTTAGAAGCACTTTTCAAAAACACTATTACTATGGAAATTATTTGAAAGATGTAAATAGTTGACAAAGAAACAAAGAATAAATAATCATTACAAAGTACTTTGGTTCCAACAGGAAAAATCTTTACATTTTATATCAGGTATAGAAGGCCAACTTCATTTCAGAGTTTTTCTATGTTTAATACATGGTAAAAAGCACATTTGCAGTCTCTAGTAAAAAGTCTGTGGGTACCTATATTGAAGACAGTGAGTTTTTCATGTATTCAACTCTTCAAAAAATGGATCAAGATTGGGTTTGTTTTTATATTGTTCCTATATTTACAAATACTTTAGGGTGTATTAACCTCCAGATGCTTTATACCTGTCTGTACATTCCTAACAAAGAGGGATGTGTGGCAAGTTCAACAGGGGTGGGAGAAATTATTTGCTGGAATCCACAACACGTCACAATCCATCAGCCATTTATACAGACTTAGCAACAACAAAGCATACCTTAATCACCCAATGATTCTGAACTTCCAAGTGCCAGAGGGCTCATGAGTCCCAAGTGCTGGCTTTTTGCACAAATACCAGTCAGATTACAAAGAGATAGATGCAGGCAGGAATGTTCAAAGAAACACTGAGACAACAGAGGACTGAACATAGTGCATTAGTTACAGTACAACAGTTCAATTAGTTACATCAGCAAGTAATTAGTCTAATCACTAGTCAAGCACGTGGAGTTATCACAGTGAATGAGAATTCTAAGGATTTGCAGAAGGGCAATGAAACAGGTCTGTGGTTATTGAAGTTTCCCATTCCTCCATAAACTAATCATGGAGGAAAGACAAAAGATGCTATATAAAAACATAATGGGCAAGCGATGAATACCAATGTTATTCGACATCTTGAGATGGAAATTGGTCTTTTGATACCAAATAAAAAGACTATGAGCAGCCTAGGGAGTGAAGGCTAGTTGTTCTGTTTAACATAACAGAACAGAAGGAACCAATGAAGAAAATCAAGCAAAGTGATATGATCATAATCACAGGATTTAAAAAGAGGAGCGAAAGAAAGAGAGCAGTCACTGCATTAACAATGGCATTTTGACTGAATGAGGGTATGGTAAGACTGCTTTTGTCAAGCTGATGTCAGAGAAATGTATGTTGAAATAGCTGAGATGCAAGACTCCATACAAGTAATTTTTTATCTGGATGGGTAACTTAGACAGATCTTACTTCCACGATACCATGCAAAAAGAATCTATACCAGCAGGCCCTAGTCTGACCAGAAGAATGTCTGAGACATCCACAACACAAATAGAAACAGGAAGGAGAATTCTGGATTCAGTCAAGTTGATGATGATGAAAGAACTGTCAGAGCAACAGAGCTGTTTATAGACAGGAGGAAATGACTGGAACAGAGAGACTTATCTGTGAGCTCTCTTCATAAAGCAGCTGTTGAAATTGCAGTTGCAGATGCCTTTGCAAAGTCTCGAGTAGGAAGTGGCAGCCACAAGTAGTTTTCCAAGGAACACCACCACACACCAGGAAGTGCAGGAATATGGAGGGCAACCTCAATCTAAACATAACACTGTGTGAAAATCTTGTTGAGAGTCGTATCTAACAAGGATCCTCTTTCTTCCTTGAACATTGCTCTTCAGTCTCTCCACAAGATTCCCAGAAATACCAATGGGAGTTCTTTATGTGGCTCTCAGCACCACAACATTATTCTAAAGCTATTTATAGTGTTAACTGGAACTCTGAGAACACGACTTTCTTATTGAAAGCTCTGCAGACGTACAAAAGGCACACTCAGTTCCGGAATACTATACTCTAAATGAAAACATGCCTATGTAAAAATAGTCAAAAGACTTTACATTAAGCCTCACTTAGAAAAATCCCCAAAAAGACTCCTAGTAAGCAAATAAGAATCAACAAAGTGAGATTTACAAGTACTGACATCTCCCTATCTCTCACTTTTAGGAATGGCACTTTATGAGTGAACTGTTAAAAGTGTTTTATGACACCCTGAGGTCAACATTGTATGTTGATACAAGATCTTGCTTATTTTAAGGACAGCAAGGGGAAATCCCTGTAAGAAGCCACTGAGAGGAACAGCAGAGCTAAAAGTCTGCACAGTAAAACATATATTTGGAAACTGTATAAACAAAGGCTAACTTAGGAGGGGTGATTATCTAAGAGTAGCTACTCCAGGCAATTTTTTTCTAATGGGTGAGCCATTACCCTTTTCCAGTACTATGCACATTTGTTCACACACTGCTCCAGGTAGTTTTCTCTTGACAAGACAGCAAACGAAGTGCAGCAACAACTGGGCAGAAACCAAAGGGATTTTCACTGTGACAGTTAATATTATTGGAAAATAGGAAGGCTGATGGAAAACCACAATTGGAATCAGAAGTACTTGCTCTATATAACGTTTCACTGTTGTTCAACCCTACAAACTAGGGAAAGTTTGTGTTTTGGTCTCTCATATTCTATTTATATTTTGCACCACAGCGAAAGAACTAGATCTTCTTTCTTACTCCACATTTAGTTCCATCTTTGCTGCCTTTTCTTAAGACAACAGCCACACAGTGAACAAAAGGAGCAAGCAAAGGAAAGAAAGTATGGAGCAATATTGAACTGACAGGGAACTAGAGGATGGAAGAAAACCACATTGCTTTACTCTTTTCAGAAACCCACCCTTCTGATTTGTTTTATTGTATTAATTCATTCATGCATTGAGAGGTCTATTTGTATTTGTCAAGTATTTACAATTTCAGGAATATGTTTTGCTTTTCTCATTTATAAAACAAGGTTTCCAGCCTGATCTGTTCTCAATTTTAATATTAGCTGTTCTATTTTAAGATGCCTACAACCAGTTTGTTGAACAAACTGAGAACTACAGTATTATTATCAGTGGGTCACATGAGGCTCTAGGCAGAGGAAGGCTCATAACCCTGCCTTCCCTGTCCATCTGGCAGCTGGTGCAGAACAGCAGTTCAATAGGGGAGAAGCTAGGGCTCATCATATTGCAACTCACATATGATGAACTTAAAAGAAAAAAGAAAAAAAGGGTAAGGAAAAGGGGAAAAAAGTTGAACTCTGTCTGAACAGCAAAACTTCCTCCTCCTCCCCCCCCCCTTCACTCTTGCCTGCACTCCAAAAAGTAACCTTGTCTGAATTTCTGAAATAAACTTTTTCTTTTTTTCCTGCAACTTTCTCTAATCCTATAAACCCTTTCTATACACACCAGTCACAGAATCTCAATTTCACAACTCAATTCCCTGCATTGTGTCTCTTCTCTGCAATCTCCTCAGGAGCTGAAAATCTCATGAATTCACTTTGTATTGTTTTGATCATGTGTTTCTCCCCCAGTGTGCAAGGCTTATTTTTCCTACTCCCTTATTTCAAAGCTCAGTGACAGCACTTATTTGCTGTTCAGCGCTATTATTGCATTTCTCCATGTAAAAACAAGACACTCTCCCAGGAGGTTAGTAGACTCCATACTCCCCCGAACAGATGACAGCCTACTCGCACTCCTACTTTACAGACTAAATGGAACTCCTCGGCAAAGTCTGAAGCTTGCAGTATGTTTCTCTGACACAAGTGATTTGCTTCTCTAACCTTGCCTTCTCCCTTGTAAAACATACAATAATATCTAGCAGACTATGCAACACAGTATTTCGCAGAAAGTAGCTTGAAGAAAATAACAAGTAACTGACCCTCTTTAAATGTGATATTTTGTGATTTGCTGGAGAATGCTCTGGACCACAAACCTCAAGAAATTAATCCTCACAATCTTCAACTAACTTCTGGACTCCTACATTTTTAACACCTAAAATTATGCTCTGGGATGGCTTTTCTAATATTTAAATTTATGAGACGCGGACATGTTCACTGTGCAACACAGGACTACCCAAATAAGTGAAAGTGCAGTAAAGACATAGACACTGCTTTCCTGCAGGTGAAAGAATGAATGATAGGAGTGGTTCTGCTTTCTACAGCATCTCAGGAACAGAGACAAAAGTGCAAAGAAACAGATCTGAAGAAAGAGGTGAGCTGAGCCCCCAGCCCATACTAGCCTTCAACACTGTGGTTGTGGAATCCACCTCTTACGTACTCAGGGATGTAGTAGGGCAGAGTATACCTACTGATGCAGTGGGAAGAGTACAAGGAACCAGGCCTCCTGCATCCTTCTAACCTCCACAGTGTTGCTAGGAAACACCAGCATTCTGCTAAGTACACTGGGGTTAAGAGCCACCTCTTCTTGGCTTGGTGAGCAAGAAGAACAGAAGTTCAATTTCCAGTTTGTTCCCATATTCTAGAGGACTCCAAGTACAATTAAACTCCTAATTCCTACTTACTGGGAGAATAGGGAACAATATCCTATCATTAAGGTATGCTCTGTCCAACGTGTTTCATATTGCTTAATTTAGTGTCCTACACTGCTGTTAGAAGTCCCAGTCATAAACAGATGACACTGCAGACACCCTACTCCCAGTGTAAGAAACACAGAATGGAACTGAAGCATAAGTTCCAGGAACTTATGCTGTAAGGAAAAATGCCATGGTGAAACACAGTTAACACAAATGCTGCACAAACTCCTTTCATTTTACTGCTGCCTGTTTCATGGACCACTCACATCCCTCCTTAGCCCTGTCTGAACCATCATCCCAGGACAGCCTATCTTCCCTGCTGGCTTGCAACAGCAACCTCCAAATGTCTTCATATTCCTTACAGATGAAAACTTAACTCTTCCCTTCACTGCCCTTTGCTGTTATCCAGTGGTTAACACCATCATTTTATTGCTTGAAGTAGAACTGGATAAAGTCTTGAGATGAGAATTCTTTGAAAGACCAGGTACAAAATGAATGTACGCAGAATTAGCTACATGGTAAGATCTAAATACACAACCTATATTTATGTCTATTGTGTTCTATTTGTAAGCAATTTTAATAGGCTTGTTTGCATCTCTGTGCAAAGGATTTTACAGTATGTGTGAATGTGAGGCTGTTATGTATGTGAAGAGGTATATATAGAGAGGAAATATGCCCCTTTAATTAGTATAAATGCTTTTCTTTTAATGTAATCGTAGTAGCATTGAAGTCAAAATCAATATACTACGTCTATTAAATATTTCGCGGTGATACAAATAATTGACAAAGTGATACAAAGAAACTGACAAAGCAGGATAAACGAAGGGGAGCTGAGAGCATAGGCAGTTTCCAGTGTTGTACTTGTATCTGAATTACCACTTCCAGCAGCTGAGATGCACACTGCTGAACTACAAAATCATTATCCACAAACTTTTCTACTCAAAATAAAGCATTGCCTATTGTTTTTGGGATGCTGAAGGATCAAAAGCTAAACTGAAATCCACTGAAGAAAAAAACTGACATAAGAAGTTAAATCTGTCTTATGCTGATATTTTTTGTGAAATGTATTTGTGCTTTATGCCTGCTCTTCCTTTCCTGAAAGACCTGTTCAAAATAAGGAGGATGAACCATTTTTCTAGTGCTTAAAACCAGTAATGGAAACTCGATTAAGGTTATTAAAAAACAAGATAGCGTACAATGCTGAACAACTTTTTTGTTTTCTCTTCAATCCTCCAGCCATTCATTTTATCCAGCACAAAACTTTAATCACAGCCTGTCATTTTTCTATCAATATTCAATGTCACTGTATTATCCTTAAATTATCTCCACTGGAAACACAAAATGACAGGCTGCTGCAGCTGATGCTTTTCATTTTGATCGTTAATGCAAGATGGATGCAGGAATGGAAACCTATGCATCAAATGCAGAAAATAAACTAATTTACAAGGGAAGGAGGAAGGCACCATCTAAGAATAATTTACTACTCAATTTAGTACCTTCATTTATTGTAGTTTATTTTTATTATATTACCTAATCTATAACATCAACATTTATTGCTTGCTTTTAGAAGTATTTATTTCTCTTAGGAAAAGGTACAGAGTTACAAACCTTTACCCTCACCTCTGTTGAGAACATTATTTATAAATAGTCTGTTCTAGAAGAGAAAAACTTAACTTTGATAGATGAAGAGAAAGCAATCAGGGAATTCTTCTTATGAAGCAAGCCACAAAGCCAGTCCTCAACCATAGTTTATCATTCACCTCGTTCATAATCTGATTAAGCACCCTCAAGTTTGGTAGCAACACTGATAACTCAGTCTGCATCCTGCTTGCCTGTGGCTCCTGCAATAACAGCAAAGCCCCACAATGTCACTGAACAGTTGGGTTTTTTGTGTGTTGTTTTTTTTTGAGTGGACGGAGATTGATGGAATGAGATCTTTATCTGCACTGTTTAATATCTGATCCCAAATGAGATTTAAAGGAGGGACATAAATTAAGCCTAGTTTTGGAAAGCATGTATCTCAGGTCTCATTGTGAATTCATCTAAGGTCCGTTCAAAACACTGAGCTGCTGCACAACCCTAAGTACTATTGCAAACTTGAGCCTCAAAATAGATTCAAATTCTAGTGGTTTTCATTGAAACTGGAGGAAATTAGTGGCTTTCAAAGCCACAGCCAGCTAAAATCCAAGAAAATACATTTGTTTCTAAAAGTATGCAATGGGAAGAAAACACAGCATTTGAATTGAGGCCACATTCTCAGCTGTCAGAAATCCATGCTGTTGCAATCACAGCTATGTCTATTTATACCGACAGAAGAATGCATTCTTATCGTGAACCAATTAGAATAATGAGCCTGATCTCTTAGTGTTTATTATCATCTCCGACCACAAGTGCTAGGAAGCATAGAGAAGGAATTTACAATTCTCCCATGTTTATTCTTTATTCACCTCTGCTCTCCAATTTAAAATGCCACAGTTTATAATATATTCCCTCTCTGAAAGGGCGCCAGATTGTGAATATCAGCGTCAAGTGAATTTGGGAACATGAATCATCTTGTGTACTGCTGACTGCGCAAGAATTAAGCACACGTAAAGAAATGCCCTTTTAGAAGAGATACCATCAGGAGAGATAACATATTCTCACTGTGTAGGAATGTACCTTGAAACTGAACTTTTGCAACTGGGAAGACATGCCTGGAAAAATGAGAGAGCTGGCAAAATACTGATGTCAATAGGTGAATGCTTCCAGAGCTCCCCTGAAAGGACTGAAGGCACAATACAAGCTGCTAGAGCTGTGGGGTTGAATAAGGTCAAATCCTGTTCTGGTATAGAGAGAAGGCGTACAGATTCTTCCTTTTGGACCCTGTTAGCTGCAATGTGCAGGCTGGGGCCTGCATGCCTGCCCAACCTGGCAGCATGCTCCCATCAGTTAGTACATTAAGTAATGAATGCTTCCAAATGCTAGCGGGAAGGACTGTTCCAGTTGTAGGCAAGGTAGAATTATCCTACATCTTCTTACTCAGGCTATGCAGGTGGAGATATCCTATTTTTGAGTCTTGCTTGTAGGGGAGTGCTCAAAACCAGCAGCAGTAAGAAAATGCATATCCATTTAAGAACAACTTTCTTGCCAAGTTCAGAAGGGATCAGATCTTCCTCAGTACCTATATTAACTTACAAGCAGCCACCAGGGAACCTGGTAAAATAGCATAAGCTTAACAACACTGATACTAAGGTAATAAACAGCTTTGCACATCTTTCCCTCCATCACATATCCACAGCAGAGAAAGCTTTGCATGAGATCAGCTCACAGAGAAGACAACAGCTGGGCAGAGCTGGGCAAGGCACAGGTGGTGGTAGTGGGCAAAGAGAAGTACTTTTAAGCATTTACAGCACTTACACTCATCTCAGCAAAAATTAAGAGAAAATTATTATAAAATTACTGAAAACAGTCTTCTGCTAAAGTGAATGCATTTCATCAGTTATCAAACTTGGTCACTAGTTTTGGAATGCCTCTCAGATGACACTTTTCTCTTAGAACACGTGCAAATAATGCTAGCTGTGCATATTGTTTCTATTACCTGTACGGGAAGATGAAACCTCTGCACTTTAACTTGACACAGGATCTGAAGGCAACACCCCAGCAGCTACAGCACACAGCAAGTACATCCTATTCTTCCTAGAAACCACAGAGTAAAGGTGATGGTCCAAGACTTCATCTTCAAACATCCTCTGAAAACCAGAGGAGGACATCAGTATCTAAAGACATGCCCTTTCTGAAACAAGTGAAGTTTTCTATCTCACAGCCAAAGCTTCTTTGCATGGGAAATGGAAAAATATTTAAAACAAATAGCTCACAGCTTCAACCCTTCCTTCATTAATGCAAATACAAACTAGCACGAACACCCACAAGGAAAACTATAAAGGCTTTCAAGTCAAAATGCCAGTGTAGCCTACTTTCAGAAGGTAGAAGACAGTGCAACTGATGTCAGGCATTCACCATTCACAGAAAGGGATCCTCTCACATTCATGAGTATCAATGATTAAGGAAGAAAAAAGATGAATTAGAATCACAAACTCTGAACAGAATTCACATAATTTAGTGATGTAAAAAGGAGATGACAAAACATGGAAAAGTGCAAATGCCTGAGAAAAAAATAAAAATAAAAAAGGGAAAACATTACTTCTGCTCCAAAACTGAGAAATCTCAGTACACCAAAGCAGCAGCAGCAAAGAGATGCAGAATTACTTATTCTTGGTCAGGCAAGAGTGTGCAGCATTGAGGACTACTGTGACAGTAATGAGTACCAGCAGATTGTTGAACTGTAGTTTTGTAGGCATGACTGACCAGCACTGGAACAATGTAGTGTAAGAAAAAGGCATACAGGCAAAGAAAAGATCCTAACAAAATACACAATTACTAACCATCTAGAAAGGCTGTGAACTTTTTTATTGTAAGCAAGGAAAATACTTTCTGTTTTTAGAAGGGGAGACCCAGCCTTGCCCTTTGATGATTTTTGCTATGCTAAGTATAAAATGAGTGGAAGACTAAGAGCCTGAAGGGAAGGAGTGAAGGGAGTAAGCTTTCTTATGAATAAGCAGCACAATCCTCTGTCACAGTGTCTTTGCCTATGCTGCACACTAACTACTGAAGTTAATTCAGCAGCTTTAAAAAACCCTAGCCAGGATGAAATCTTAATTAATATGGACAGGGTTACTAAAGGCTGTGTGACCATGTGCTTTGTCTTTCCTAAAGCTTTAAGGGACATTGGAAAGTGGCCCCAAATCTGACCTCCTTTTTCTTTAAAAAACAGAGAAACAAACAAAAACAGCAACACCAAAAACCTAGTTTCAATACTGAGACCAGATTTAAGAGGAACAGAGCTTTCATCTGCTTACCATAAACCAGTATTGCCATGTACCACAATTCCTCCATCTCTCAATTAAAAAGAAAAAAATCAACATTTGTAACACAGCATTACTAAACTAGTGAAAAGTAATAATTTTTTTTTTTAAAGTTAAAGGAAAAGAAGCAGAGAAAACCACTAAGTTTGCAATTTTTGAGTTCTTCTAGTTTACTGTTTCATATAGTAGCGAAACATTAATGTTAAAATGTTCTTGGAACACTGTTTATCAAAATACATATATCTCCTTGAAGAGGAAAAGGAAAATCTGTGCATGCTTCCTTTCCCATAGAGAAATGCTGGATTTGAAGCCCGCCCCCCGCCCCCAACAAATCCTATTCCCTTCTGCAAATGACCCTCTCCAAACCTCAGCCAGCAGATGCTTACTTGGGAATAAAAACAAAGTCCTTTTCCACTAGCAGCAAGCACTTGCCTTACCATTACAAAGCCAGAAGATCCCTGTTGCTGTCACAAAAGACATGGTGGGTCTCACTGATACAATTATCTCCTATCTGGTAAAGGCCAGGAGCAATAATCCTTTTCATTTTTGCACTTGGTATTTCATACATACGTGCACAACTCTGTCCACACTGAAACCAAGATTCTTTGTGGAAGAAGCAGATTACATTATTTGCCCTCTCATTTTTACAGCCCATACTGCATGTGTTCATACATAAAAGGATGGGAATACCCATAATGCCAGTATTGAAGGACACAAGCAAGAGGTTGGGAACCAAGAGCTGCATCCTGGCTGAAGATGCAAGTTTGTCAGCAAAGGATCTATGCCATGGGACCAGATCACCATGAAGATGAAATGCATATTATGCCCAAGAGGCATGATTACAAGCTGTAATCTGCTGCACTTTCAGAAAGATTATTTCAACTTCCACCCCCAGTGGAAACTGACATAATCCAGAAACAAAAAAAAAGAACAGCAAACATTCTCCCCCTTTCCTCTGGTCCTAGTTAATCTAAGCTAATCCATTTCCATGACGAAGTATCATTACATTTCTCATGAGGTTATTTAGATGGAAATTTGCTAAGCGTTTCTGAGATACTGTGTGCTGGCAGGACATTGCAGGTATGTTCAAATATATTGCAAGGGACTGCAAAGACAGTGAGAACATTTAATAAGTGCAGAATCTGCACTATGGTCATGTAGTCTATGATATCTTTGAAGCAATCTTCTAAATTTAAGAGTGAGAACATATTTTCTATGAATTGAGTGCATTTCTATATTCCTACTTTGACACTTTTTTTGGTCCTTGTTGGCATACAGAGAGAAGATACACAAAATAAGAGTACTAAGAAATAAAGCTGGAAACAAAATGAAGGAAGAATAAAATACAATTTAAAAAATGGAGATGAGATGAGTAGAAGTAAGAGGGAGAGAGAAATCAAAATAGAGACCAGGATAATCAGAAAGTCCAGGAACACTAAGTTAAAGAACTACAAACAAGGAGGCACGCAAACATCTAAAGCAGAGGTGGGGGGAAAAAAAGCACTCCGAAAGGATCCTTCAGACTTATTCATTAAATGGACTCACCATCGTGTAAACTAAATTTTCATAATATTTAAGATGCCCTAAATAAAGCTGGGCTTGTACAGCAAGCAAAAATTACCAGTAATTTATTAGCTAGCACATTTAACAGTATGCTTTTCATTATTCACAACTCCTTTTATTCATGGACATTTTGGGTTAGTGAACTTTCACTCACCAGAATTGTACCAACACAAAAGATCAGTGTGATAATAAAACAGCTTGAATATTGTTTCTGAATATTGAGTGAATACTCAGCATACATACAGTGGTTCTGCTAATTTCTCACTTCCCTACAGAAATCTATTCAAAATGCTATTTTTGTTTATGAGATCCTAAGTTCTTGTTACCAGCTACACAGCTGAAGATATAATCTTCCAATTCATGATGTCATAACCTTTCCACTGCGAGTGCAAAGACATAAGTTGCTGCTTTCAGGCTGGAAAAGAATATTAGGACAACAAAAGCCTTAAAGAAACAATCCCATATTCATGACAGTGCCTCTCATCTAAACTGAAACATAATGTAAACGAAACAAATAGAACGCATTGTTCAGAACAAGGAGAATTGATTCTCCAAAGAAACGCATCCAAAATCATCCCCATGTGGGTTTGGTGACACTTCAGTGTGTGTGTTTTTTTAACATTACTGAACCCAGATAGATGTTTTGCTGGTGGTTGATAGCTGAAGGCATTTTGGGAACCCATTAGTATGATAAAACTATACAATATGTTAAAGAGAGACTTTAAAGAACATAAAAACACATTTGAGGCAGAATGCCTTCAGATGTCACATAAGAGTATAATTTTCTTTCAGTTTTACAAGCCTGATAACTTGTTTACCATTTTCACATTCAGTGCCAGCAACTTCTACCGACATTCCAAATTTTCAGTATTCCAGATAATCACAGAGCGTGCCTACTTTGACAGCCCTTTGTTACAAAGGCACAGGTGATGGCATTGACATGCACAAGCACTTCTTCAGGTAGAGAAGGACCACTCAAGTGACAGCTTAAAGTCATGGGCAAACAACCCATTTTGTGTAACTAAATTCATATATTCAGTGTTATATTAATTATACTCCATACAGACAAGAACAGTACAGAAAGCTGTAACCAGATGACTGAGCTATCCATCCACAAAGACACAGGCTTTTCCATGTGTTCTGAGCTTTAAGATTATCAGCCATAAGAAATACCATCCCCTTAGTGTACTTTAAGAGCATGCATACTCAGCTCTGCTCCCAAAAACATTTCTCCTTAGAAAGGAGACCTGATACACATGGTATGTAAACTAACACGATGAGTAATAGAGGAAGAGAACGGCTGTTATAAAAGCATTCATTTTTAAGTAAACTGGGAAGTGATGGGTTAGCAATTAATGCTGACCTGTATGTTATGGTATGGGCCCCTTGGGACACTGGAGGTCTTGCCTAAAAGGAGGAAGCTCAAGGGAGATGACATGTTCAAATGCATTACATAAAAATATCACTTGCATGGAAAAACCACAAATTTCCATTACAGGAATGCAACTTGTGCTAAACACACACAATCCCCTTCACCCCTCACTGAACAAGTGCAAATGACCTGATCTTACAGTAGAGCAGAACTCCACTTTATTTCCCACACTGTGCACCATTAAAATGAGAACAGCCATTGCCAAAGATAAAACAAATGAAGACAAATTGTGAAAGGGAATCGATTAAAGACAAAAGGTTTTACATACATTTGAAAAGCTACCAGGTGCTGTATCACTAACAATCAGTAATGGCAAAGCACAGGCATTGCAGTACTACATCTTACTCACAGGCATATCTATTCATTTCCCTATTCTTGGAGAACAAGAGAAAATAGCTCAATAAAACACCTTTGTGTAATTGTCACCAGTTATTTCTGAAAAACATTATTCCCCTAAAATAATTTCATGATTTCTATCTGGGAATTAGAAAAAGCTCCTAAAAACCCTCGTTTATGTGATGAATGGAAGTCATGGAATAATCTTTTGAGGCCTGGAGATGAGTACAATCTCATTAAATTCCTTCAGCTCAAGAAATGTCATCTTTACATCAGCTGGTACAAAAATTGTTTCCAGCCTGAGGCAGTTATGATAAGGGATTTAGAAGCCATCGCCATGTGGCCCATGAGATACAAAGGAATGCATTACAGCATATACAGCGTCTGTTGCTCACCGTTTCGGAGCTAATGTTCTCACAGCTGTGTGTGACTTAGACCAGCTGGGAAGAAGAAAGAGACTAAATGAGTTGCTGGAAGTATCCAGTATTTTGCCTAACCTGTGTTTAACACTGCTGCAGCAGAACTGTGGGTAAGCAAAATAGGATCTGATGATTATACAGCACGGATGGCACTGCAGGTTCCCTTGGAAGCAAAACACGAAACATGCAGTCTTAGAGAGGGCAAAGATGGCATTTTGGCCATATCCATGCTCTGCTAAGATGCTGCCACCAGCTGAAAAGCTCTCAGTGCAATCGAGACAGGTCAGGGGTTACACAAAATGACCATAGGCCATCTGTCATTCCCAGACAAGCCTATGCTGCTGTGTGTGCGAGGAGGTGCATTGGAAAGCCTGAGAGAAACCTTTAGAACAGCAACTCTCCTCTAGCAGAGAGCTGGCTTTCTGCACCAAGAATACACAGAACACTAACAGCCCAAGATGAAATCTTTCCTTTACAGTGTATAAGAGGCTGTAGGCTGGCAAAGAGGGGTTTTGTCATTAAAACATTTGCAAGCTTAGACTTGCAGGCTCGGATACCACTTTTCAAAAGCACCGTGTCAGACTTCAGACAGAGCTCTGAGTGCAGGAGACTGAAGAGCTTCAATTGGACACAGGGACCTCACCTCACTGCAGAAATTCATCGCTGTCTCAAATGTTTAAAAGTCTAATGATTTAATTAGTGATGAAGCCAGCTCCTTCTGGGGTTTCTGCTGCCTCAGGGTTCAATTTGCTACAGCAGGTCTGGCTCTTGCATTCTGTGGAGGGATAAATGGATGGTCCCCAGGTCTTTCATTTTTCCTGATGTTTCATTTGTTCTCTGCCTCCTCCCCCTTAAAAATGCATTTTTCTCTGCCACTTCCCCTACCCAAATGCATTTTTCCTTTCATCACATCACATGCCTGTCATTAGTTATTCAGGCTGTGGTTTAGGCATAACTTTTCTGTTTACATGCAATGTCACCCAAGAAATATTTGGCATAAGAAAAAGAAAACAAGGATTTTTAAGGTAAATGTGAATTGAGCCATACAAAAAAGAAACACAACAATTCTGCTGTACTTCCTCTATCCACTCCAGTGCACTGATTTCACAGGTTATCAATTTCTAATAAGTTTCACAAAGGATAATGAATTCCAAATGTGTTTCTACAAATATCTAGCAGATGGACTCCTGAAAAATAAAGCACTTATACTATATTTCATGGAGCTGATCCTTACGGGTATGCTCTGAAAGTAATGCCTCCTATTTTATGATGTAGATCCACAACATTAAAGGCGGATATTGGTGGTATAGCAGTAGAGGTTGAGCCTTACTGTCAATATTCCATTATATTTTGTTGCCATAATGTGAAGCATTACTTTCTAAGTGCCCTACATGCATGTGTATATATTTAGTAAAACAACTTATTTTTCTCTACTACTGCAAGAATGCCAGCAGAGTCTCCACAGGTAAGACTTAGCTGAAAGAAATAAATGCTTTTGCAGCATGTTTTGATGATATAACTGAATTCCTGCTTTTACACAGCATTTTATAAGATAATTATATTTGCCATGGAACTTTTATTACCTTCTGTAAGAGCAATGGTCTGTAAGATAGCTGTTTTTTAAATTCTACATTCTTCTACAAGTTTGTTTTTTTTTTCTCCAGCTATCAAACATAAATCAGACAAAGATCAACCTTGCTATGAACTTGCATTCTCACCCCTTCCCCCCATGATAGAAGAAAATAAAATTTGCTAGAGGACAGAGATTTAATGAGATACAGGTCATATGTAAAATGTGAGAGATATACAATTGGTGACACTGCTTGACTTTTCCAGCAGAAGTACCAACTAGTGGTTTCTTAGCCATTTAAAAAAGAGGTGATTTTATGGATATCTTAAAAACTAGATGAATATCTGACACTGCTAATTCTAAACTTGGATTCCAACATCTAAGCACCTAAGAAAAAGCATGACTGGCAGTCTCAGTCTTCACCAATCTCAAAAGTCTTTATTAGTACTCTTCACATTTTGCAAAAACTGGCCACTTTCATTAAGTGCTTAAGTACTGATTTAAGAGAGAGCATGTAGGAGTGAAATTCCAACCCAAATCTTCTGTTCTTATGGCTGTAGATAACTCTTTCCTATGTTCAGTTTATCACCCTCAATCATTTACAAATAGGTAACTGACTTAAGCTCAATCATGGCCAAACTGGGTAGTTATTGAACCCAGCTTTAGTCACGATAATGACACAAAGGCCACAACAGTTTTCACTCTGGGTGGAAAGAGGTGGGATGAAGAAATACAATTTCTATGGACGAGCAAGGATTCTACGTAAAGATACCCATCTGACTTTCACTGAACTAGATTAAATAGATACAGCAAGCATCTGTACAATCTCATCTAAACCTCCCAAGTGATGAGTTAAAGTTGTCCCACACTCAACATACCCATAGAGATGTCTTCATTGAATACAGTCTCATTACCCTAACTCACATCACTTCTACATTTATCATAGAGACATCAAGTTTGAAAAAGACCTCTAAGACTTCTAGTAGTTTATTTACATACTGAAAAACCGTTAATGGCTCATGACTGATTCTTCCATGTCTGAGGCTTAGTCAGCACTGCTGGATTTATTATTATTGTGGGCAGGCTGGGAAATTTCAGCAGTTTGGCACCTCTGCAATAATCTGTATGGCTGGAACATCCAGGTAGCCAATCAGGGGCAGAGAAAGTGAAAATGAACTCTGAAATGGATGTTAAACCTACTGGTACAGCTGAAGTACTACACATAGCACTTGGACTTCATGCACTTACATCCTCAGTAAAGGCTTGGAAGGACATTCATATCTTAATGGCAACATTTTGAAACCTGTAGCTTAATTGTACTAGAAAACCAAGAGTGAAATAGGCCCAGGCTTATACCATACAAAGGAAGACAACTCCCATATACAAAAGCCTAAAAGCTTGCTATATCAGTTAAGTACTTACAGCCTAGAAGCATAAATGTGTGTTACTATACCTTATATTTTTAGTTAAGAGTAAGGTATGTATGTTTGTTTATTTGTGGGCTTGCTGTTGTTTTGTTTGTTTGTTTAAGTAATCCACAGGAAAACTTGTCTTACAGTTATGGATATGAAGCCTCTTCAGCTACGTTGAAATCAGACACAGTTCTGAAATTAGTTATGAAGTATTAAAGCTAGAGGGGACAAGCGATACACAGACAGTTCCTCCCATCATTTTTTACTCAGTTCCGAATTACCTTTAAGCATGAGAGTTACTCAAATAAGTGCCTCTATTCAACAGTACGAGTGAGCAAATAAAAAAATTTAGAACTGTTTCTACCAATGCAACAACAAACACAAATAATGAGGGAAACTAGATTATTAATTATACCTACTCAGAAATAGAAAGTAGAAATCTGGGAACTGCATTTTCCTTAAGACATAAACTCCAACTACAGGCTATGAAAGATTTTTCTAATAAAAATACTTGGGGAAGAAAAGGTCCACTTTTCTATCACAACAATGTAACAATTGCTAACAATCCTTCAAGAAGCAGCCTTAAAACTTGAGAGTAATCTAGAGCCCGCTTCATACAGCAAGAAGAAATACATGTATTCTGTGTATATGGATTCAGTTCCCAAAATATCCCCATTGTTGTTTTGGTTTCTATTGCTTTCCAAACCCTCAAAATAGCATTCATTCAAAACTGTAATATAGATGGTCATTACTTTTTAAGGGCACCCAGAACTGAAGTAAAGATTTCCCTGGCTCTGCTCAGAGTTGGGTTTTGCACAGGAATGCAGCAGTGCCTTTCCAACCAGCTGCAGCAGCCCCAAAGCTCCACAACTTCTGGATGTTCTACAGTCCATTCCACAGATTACAACACCCAAAGGCCAAGCTGGAGTGATGCGCACCAACCACACACGTACCTTCTTGTCTCTGGCCCTACCAGCTCTGTTCAAGAGCAGTGTCAGGCACTGGAGAATCCAACCCCAGCAATTCTTTCTTTTACCTGTATTCATTGACAGGCTGCTAGCAAAGCTGTCAAACATGGCCAGAAACAGAGGTCACAGCAACGTTTATGGGATTTCCAGCATTAAAATAGTCTGGTATTACTCTCATGCATGTTAAAAGCATTCCTATAATATTTATGCTTGTTAATGCTGCATTAAGAATCATTTCGAATTTTCCAAGGTTTCCATGATATCTTCCTTACCTATGTAGTTTGTCTTCCAGCATCTCCATGTACTTTTCAGCATTTTCTTTTATACTGGTCACTACAAGATAAAATTCAAAAAATTAGGTAATGTTATAACTGCTCAGTGTTTCCTTGTACAATCCTTGATACCCCATGTTTAGTATGAATGGGGAAAAAGGTAAACCTCCTCCAAGAAAACGGAAGCTTTCAGTAGATCATCACATCATTTTCTTTTTATTTTATTTCCCTAACAGGCTAGTAGGACTGGTAATTGGTTGTTCATTTTGAAACCCTTAGCTCACTTCACACATCACTTTTAAGTGAAGATATGTTCTAAAGATCATCACTGTTTCCACAGGTAAAACTTGCTGCTAGTATTAGGCACTGTGAATTTAACTATTCACCTCCTCGTCCCCATCTTCTCTACAAGTCAGTGCCTCCAGTGCTCCTCATATTTCTCACTTTTCCGCCTCATATTTTCCCCCTCACAACATAAAAATACACATGCTAAAGCCTGATATGAAAACATAGATTTAGTCAGATCAGCTGTTCTGAAGTTGCATGTGTGCACACAGGAGTTCATTTAAACTACTCAGGCAGTATCATTATCAACAAACATCAGGGTACATGTGACACAGGTTGTCTGCAGATCTGGTCAGACAGAAGCCACACATTCTGATGGCAAGCATGGGGCACATTTTTCAAAGCTGATGCAGTTGAGAAAGAGTGTCAGATTTGTATATATATACATACACACACACACAAACATATATACACACAGATTCTCTATGAAAGCATCAGAGTTTTATCCATGGTACCACTGTCAGAATGGGTTTGGCAGCACAACACCTTAAGCCAGTAGGATCATGGAAGATTATGTTGTATATAGACAACTGCATTAATTGCTACATTCACAGGTCCATCATGCCATTAGAAGAGTGCTGATGAATGTTAAGCAAAAGGTTATACAAGGATTTTCATGACGACACTGGAAACTAAGCAAGTTTCCCTATCTTGTAGCAGTTTTATAATAAGTACATAGCTCACTAAAAGTTCCTGCTTTCATTACTGTTCTTTTATTCCTGTGCTTCCTGTGGAAGTGCAGAAAGCCTGCAAGTCTTCTTTTAATGACACGGTACAGTTTTATATAAACTACAAGCAGCTTTTCAAAACTCACTGACAATTGGCAACGTGTTGACCTGAGGTTCAGCACACACTTTGATAACAGATAGCTTGAAGGTACATGGCTGCTGTACTTCCCATTCTCTTGCCATTGTCATATCCTTGAACACGAGCTGTTACAACTCAGGGGCTTATTCGTTCCCATAATAAAGTCAGCAAATATTATTAATTTTGGAGTGGGATGAGATGAGGTGGAGAATCCGTTTCACACTCACTTTGTTTCTAACTGATATAGTGACATCTTACGATACATGAAAGATAAACCTTGCTTTCAATGTCTCCTGCTGTGCTCGTCACTTTTTAATTGGGTACGATCTGATAGAGTAATTCGCACTTTCACAGCTCATTCCTGCCCCTACATGCAATTTTACAATGCCCTTGAAGCACACAGCTTAATATATCAGCATTATTCAATGACAAAAAGTAATGGACAAGAATATACCAGTAGTCAAAAGTAGGTCAGTTAAAAGCTAACACTCATTTGGAAATCACCTCACATCACTAAACCGCACTCTCTGCTGTCAAATGTTTTAACTACATTAAAAGAAATGCAAACTTTGCTGCTAAAAGAGAAAGCCGCCCAGGCTAGCTTTGTCTCCTCGCCTCTTGTGCATGTAATTGAAAGAGCTGTGACCTGCAGATTTTGCTTGAAGGAAAATACTGCTTAAAAATTCTACAGGGGTTACTTCCATCGTAACAAATTGCAGGCTGCACTACTACAAATACACAAATTCTTTCAGCTTTTTTAGATCATCTATTTGTAGTAGAAGACAACCAACAAATTAGCAGCTTTTTTTTTTTTTTTTTTTTTTGGTCCTAGTTTATTGGATCTCTATTCACCATCACTTCAAAGCACAAAAACTGCAAGCTGGAAGTCGTGCATGCCTTAAATCTAACTAGGAGAGTACTAGATGACAGACAAAAAAAAAAAGTAAAAAAAGTAATAATTGATGAGACTCTTTTCTGCATAAACATGCCAAATGGTTTATTTTTATATTTAAATGAATGGGAGTGCTTTTTTCATTAGTTCTCCAGGGATTTACACAGTTAGCTCTCATTGGCCTTAAGAGGAGTTATTAAAATAAAAACGTTTAAATACCTATGGGAAGATGAGACACCAGGGTATTTGCTAAGATTAAAAATAGACTTTTCTTGTGAAGCCTTAATTGAAGAAAAGTGAATTCAGCTTTTCTTCCTCTCATTATATTTATGTTTCTTCCTTCCTACAGAATCAAAGTCCAGTCTTGGAATCAGTCCTGATCAGACTGAGCTGAGGGGAGCAGCAAGCTCCTGTGGTGGTCTTTTAGTTGCCATGGAGCACTAATGTACCATTTTAAAAGCTACTTAAATATCTTCCAATAATTAACCTACATAGCATTACTTCAAAACATCGCGTATGGTTTCTCATCAGAGAGCACCTCCACTGGGGTAATGTTACGCTTCTTAATTACAGATGTGATTTGAGCTTCCATGTGAAGATATATTATTTTTATCCTCAGCCTCGTCTCTCACTAACCGTGTTTTCAGGGACAATGACATATGCTTTGCATTCTATAATTACTATTATCAAAAAATTATTTAATTTGGCACACCTTGAATGCAGTAGAAATTCTGGGTGTAAATGCTCAGCACTTAACTCTCAGAAGAGCAGGTCCTTAAAACCAAAGAAGCTTCTTCAACATCACAGCTATTTTGAATGGTCTTCTGCGAGTCTTAAGCATTCCACCAGACTAGTGACCCACAGCTTGACTTTAAGGGGGAAAATCCAACGGTTTTTTGTGGTTTTTTTTTTTGCCTTCCATCTTATCAGGTTTTTTTCTTGTTCATTTTTCTCTTCTGATCTGTAAATTGAACACTTTGGCATGAATGAACATTTTGTCATGCTGGAAGAGCTGCAATGGCTGCTAGCAGTTGCAGACCAAACAGGAAAAAAAGTGCCACACATTGCCTGCCTGTACAGCAAACCCAAAGACAATTCAACTAACCTTTCCTTTTCTGAAGTGTAACTTTCTTTCTCAAGTACTCACTTAGTCAGGCAGAATAAAACTCCTACTGACATCAATGAGAATTTTGCCTGACTTAAGGAAGTAGGATGAGATTTGGTTATTCAAAATGATATAAAAAATACAAGTGTCTGCAAGGACATTCATTGATCCAGCTGCCATAAACAGTGAGGGAAGAGAAAAGCCAGTCAAACTTCAGGGAAGACACATCAGCTGCTCAAATACATGTCAAGATGATTTATCAAGCCACAGTAACAAGATTTTTGATTACAGAATAGTAAGGAATTTTGCTACTTGTAGACAGGCACAGGAAAAACCCAAAGAAAGAACAAAAGAGGCCAGGTTTAAAGAGGGAAAAATAGGTGGCTCAAATAAAGACATGTGAATACTCCTAAAAGTCTAACATTCTGAGTCAACTCAATCAACTACATTCTATTCTGGTTCACTGATTATTTTTTTCAGTAATAAAGTTACTATTGAGAAATGTTGTTACTACCTGTCTCTTCCAGTGAATGTTTTGTTCCCAGGAATCTGTTAATCCTTTAAATATCATTACAGAACAGAACAAAATTAGCCTAGGGAAATTATTGTCACTGGAGATGAGTCTGCCAAAAAATAGGAGGAGTCTAAAAGGTCTGCTATTCCATAAATAAGATGACTATACAAAGGTGAATTGTTATGACAAAAAACAGTACTGAATAGCTATGGTATCACAGCCTCACAAGTAAAGACATAATCCAGAACTGACAGGGTTGAGTATCTAATAGGAGATTCCATAACAAAACCACAAGTTTTTTACTCCCTGTGAAAGCACTTGGCCTGGAGAATATCCTGCCATGCAAATGCAAAGCTGTACTTTGCAGTTAGATGACACCAGTGGATTGTTCAAACATAGTTCTGCTGGGACTAATTTGTGTGAACTAACAGACACTCTCCACCCTTCTGCGTGGATGAGAGTCTGAAGCAACTGCTAGGTGACTCAGCAACGTTGATTATTATAACAGTCTCACCCCATAAGACGTCTGCACTTTTCAGGATCTATTATGAAATGTCACTCTGCTGCTTTCACAGCTATGGTGGACACAGTATGCTGCACCTTGCCCATATGAAAGTTTCCAACACTATTTCCAGGTGCCTTTCCAGCACTAGGTGGTCAACTGCTCTGACACAGCAAGCTAACTCTTCTGGTCTTTAGAAATCACCAGTTAGAGGATCCAGCTTGAGCACTGCAGCCCTACAATGCAATTACTCTTCATTAGAATGTTTCCTGTGAGTTTGAGTGATACTGTAGGTCTAACTTTTTCTCAAAAATTTGGGTACATCCTGAACAGGAAGAAGAGTACAGTCTAATCTCTATACACTTCTGAAGTAGATGGACATTGCAGTGCCCAAGACAGCCAGCCTTCTCAATTTAGGAGGCCACAGAAATGCCAAGTATCAGCTCCATCTGCTCATCCCTCTGAATACAAGTCTCCCATCCTTTTTAAAGCTTGCTTAATTTGTAGGTCTTGGTGCAAAATTAATTACTTTGATCCTACAATGAGTCAAGTGATACTTGATTTTTATGTGAAAAAATACAGTTAAACATAGATGGTATACAGAAATTACTGACTTGAGCAAGGAGGCCACATCCTGGCCTGAGGCTGGACGTCAGTTCAGATATACAATGAAGAAAATCTTACCATGAATGGAAGTTTGACAAAGAAATAAAACCAGAAACCAGATCTTTTAAAAAGAAATGACAGGCGATGCTAGCAACTCTGCCTATAACAGCTTACACTTCTTTCTGGGCAAAGCATAAATGGTTTGCAGAGCCAAAAAGAGGTGGGCAGAGCTGCCCTGCATAAAAAGGCACATTTGAAAACCAGACATTCCTAGAATTTACCTTCTGAACCTTCTGCACTGTATTTGGTAGTTTTCATCAAAAGAGACAGTTGACTCTTTAAGTTCTGTGATGATTAAATTGCCTAAATTGAAGGGAATTACCACAGCATAATCTGGATTCTATGTTTCTTTCAGATCTCTGTAAAATCTAGTGACACAGGCTCAGTGGTTCCTCCTGTGATATACATGTGGAAGAAAGCAGCAGGGAAAAGGCAAATTACTTTCTAAATGCTTTCAGAAAATAATCTACTGTTAAAAAAAATAAAAATCCGAAACTTAAAGAAATGTTTTAGCATTCAATATGAAGTGAAGCTTGCTGCCTCTACATTAAAGGAGCTGAAGGAGAAATATTGAATCAGCAGTAACAAGAGCACTGAAATTACAGGACAAATACCTCAGTACTTTAAGAGGCTATAAAAAACATTGGGAATGAGATTAAGGCCCTGGGTCATTGAGCATTTAGCACAAGACCACCCACCCATCCATCCCCCAGGCCTTCCAAGCGAGACTTCCTGCCCGTACCAGCTCTCAGGTAATCACAGGCCAGGCACAGACACTTAATCACAGGTTTGGTTACTTTTCCACACACAACTCAAAAGTTTGCAAATACTGCATTTGAGGAGCACCAAAGGTAGGGATAAACAAGCCAAAAATGTGAAGAAAATCATTTCTGCCTCTCCATAAGCTTGGTATTGGATGGCAGCGTTCTCACTTCTGGGAAGCCTGAACAGAACTCCACATCTGCCTATTTCTCTTTTTTGGAGTCCTAACATAAAGAATCCCACATCGCCCAGAAATGCATTCTCTGTTACAAATAAGATTTCACGTTATTCAAAATCAGCTGAGATGTGAAACTGTGTGCATTTTTCAGCTACGATGTGACCACAATGTGCTATTTTGGAAGTATGCTGGAGATCTCCACTACAGATATACTCAGGTGACTGAAACTTCAAATCTCCTACCGACAAGATGAGGTTTGTATTTTATTCTTCCAAACCATCACACAAACACCTGTCTTCATAGCTTGTCACCCAAGCCACTATACAATCACTTATTAACACTCCTTAATGTTGAAAGCATCTTCCCAAAAGCCATGTAGAAAGTTTCCCTTTGTTTTCCATTCCTATTTTTTTCTTCCATTCTTCACTGAGCAATGGGGGAGAAACAAAGAGAAAAATGGGGAAAGAGAGCTACTCTTTTTTTCCTCCTCTCTCTTATCTAATTTCATTCCACTGCCGACCATCTGTTCAAACACCACCCAAAACCCCCCACATTTTTCTCACTTCTCGCAAAGCAGAGCCTGAGCATCAAGGAGATCCCTGCGTCCAGTTTGATCTCTGTGGATTGTCAGCCATCACAAAAGATCATCTGGAAACCATTTGCACAAGCTAACAAAGCAGCCAGAGTCGACACGTGCATAGGCACCAAAAGAGTTCAGACTTGTTATTTGAACTGCCACAAGTTTTTCCTGAAAGTAAGATTTATTTTAACACAGTTGTATAAAACAAAAAGACTCCAAACAAACCATCCATTATATAGCTTTCCAAGACAAAACTACAGAGGACAATTAGGCTACACTTGGTGGCTAAGCTCCAGGGCAGTAACTGAGAATACCTAATAACTATATCATGAAAAGAAAGAAGTCAAACTTATATTTGACTGAGAAGATAAACTACAAGAAATCTCAATTTAACTTTTGGCCTAACTGTGACTTTCATTGCTAATAGGGATGATCTGGTAGATGATCTGATATATGTCATAGCAGTTAAACAATGTCAAGTCTTCTAAGTAGCCTTGTAGCTACTTAAAACAGCACCCGGTTTAAGTTCTTTTCACAGTGGTTGTTTCACTGAACTTTCAAGTATTCAGTACTACACCTAACATTTCAGTTCTGGAGTTACACCAAATTTATATGAAATGAGAAAACCGCTTTGGCTTTTTAATTCAAGGTCACAAAGGAAACACAAAGATTTTTTTGACACTTTCTAGCTCTTCCAGAAAATCTTACAAAATAAAAGGATTCTGTGGACTCTCCTGATAGTATTAACATTATTATTTTTGATACAGCTCAACCTGTTGGCTAGTCAAACTGTACAATCCAGTGAGAATCCTGGCACTTACACAGAGACAGCCTTCATCTAGAAGATAAAATATATTTTATACTGCAATGAACATAATAATTTAATGCTGAAAGCACAACAAAACAGCAGAGCAAAAGAAAAAAAAGAAAGTGTTTTGTTTTTTTTTTTTTTGAATTTGCTTCCAAATGCTGCCATGGAATCTGGCTACGGAAAGAGATGAAAGGGAGAGATGAGTACAGATGTAGGTGCTTTGAAAAGCAGCAAGTAAAAAAAATAGTGTTAAAAAAAAGACTAATGTTACCACTGAGAATGGAAAATGACACATCTTCACCCCAGTAGAACAAATGGCTGCTAAAACATCAGTCTGTTAGATTATTTTAAAGAAAGGAAAGTAGAGCTTAGAGGTATATTGTGAAGGTTAGAACTAGTACAAATTGTGGTAGCTATGCGAAAAAGGAATATTCAGCGTTGCAAGCTATTTTTAACAACCTTGAAATGACATCAAGTAAAGCAGGGGCTTCCTACACCAATACTTTAAAATGCTAACAGCAGATAGCACCAGCTTGCATTTTTGCACTGGAGTATTCTTCAAGAAGCTCCAAGATCATGTCTTCAAACTACTGAACACCTGTGGAAAAGCAGCACTTTTTTCTTTGAAAAACAGCTGACAGTGAAGAGCAAGGTAGAAAAGGAAGGTGTCCTACATAGTTTGATACACTGAAGTTTTCAGAAACCCTTTGTAAATCACTTGGATGGTATTGGCTGTATCAAGAATGTTTGCTGGATTGCAATTACAGGGTTTCTAAATAATAATAATAAGAAGAAGAAACACTGAAAAACACAGAGCTGTTGAGCAGAGCCTGTTCTGCAGTCACTCCAGGCAGGAGAACTGAAGCAGACAACCTTAGCGTACTACCTTTCTTAATCCCTAATAATCTTTGTTTTGACCTCTTCCTCCTAGCACTATTCAAACCACTCATAAACTCCATGAAACTTATCAGTAATATTTAGCTACACTTGACACATCAAGTAAACATGATGCTTTTGACCATGAACACACAGTCACCGCTTAAAAGCCTTTCACCTATTAACCTTTGAAGCTGGAGCAGAGATTTAAACAGATTTGGGAAAATTCCAGCAGTTGAACAAAACAGATGTACTACAAGAATGTAAACACACTAAATGCCCTTACTAATCCTGAACACCTAAAGGGCAGATACACAGATACAAATGCATGCCGCTGAGTGGACAGGTATTTTCTGAACTGCTTTCACAACACAATTATTGATTTAATTGGCTGACTTACAAAGAATGCTTAGAGTATAAAATCATTATTAGCTTCCTTACTTTCTAGTACAAAAATCTAATTTGCTGGAGATACTGAAAAAGACATCTTCAGTATCTCTAAATTGTACCTCACTGCAGCCTTTCAGTACCTGAAGGGTACCTATAATCAGGACGGGAATAAACTCTTTGAAGGGCTGATAATAGTAGGACAAGGGGAAATGGTTTTAAGTTGAAAGAGGGTAGATTTAGGTTGGATGTTAGGGGGAAGTTCTTTACTAGGAGAGTGGTGAGGTCCTGGAACAGGCTGCCCAGGGACGTTGTGGATGCCCCATCCCTGGAGGTGTTCGAGGCCAGGTTGGACAGGGCCTTGGGCAACCTGATCTAGTAAACATGGAAGTTTAGTGGCCCTGCCGGGCAGGGGGGTTGGAGCTTCATGATCCTTGAGGACCCTTCCAACCTGGGTCATTCTGCGATTCTGTGTAAATTAAGGTGGCATCCATGCAGCATCTTCCCATGAGGTGATGAAGTACATTTCCATTGCACAGTGAATGAGAATCCAGTAACATTCCAGTGGAAGAAAAAACCTTCCACATTGCACTTTACCATGCATATACCACTCTGTATTTTAATTTTTTTCCTTTATACTCTCTTTTGTGACCAAAGCCAGGGATAAATTTGTACGTTACCCAGACAAACCATGAAATACTTAAGCTTCCTGGTAATCTTTTTGTCTAAAGAAGAGACTTAATTCATACTTTACATTGAGAGACGATACAAAAAGCAGCCCCATTACAAGTACAAAATGTCTTTCTCAATTGAAACTGACAGTTTCAGCATGAACAGAAAATCTTTTACTTGAGTTAAACTATAAGATCTCCGCTTGAGTAATGTCCGTTAAGAAAAAAAAAAAAAAAGGCATTAAAGTCCTTGCCCTTTGTGCAATATCTCAGCCTGGCTATACTGCAAGTAGGATGAATAGATTGGTTCTTCAAAGCAGCACAATGCTTTAATGCAGTCTTTTTTTCTTCTTCCTCCCTACTGACAGTAACAATTTTTGGTGGAGTTGGCGCTTTCTCCTGAACGGTCCCTACGATTTTCATTTCAGTACATTTTGCCTACCATGTTTCCCCAGATGTTTTCCTCCTTGACTCCTAAATCTATGTGGTTTATGTCACATTTTCTCTTCCCTTATTCTTTTTTCATTCTTCCTCAGTCTTTCAAACTCTTTTTTCCCTCATTTAGTATCACAGGGAATTTTACTTCTGGTTTTGCTCCCACTACTATATTTATAGTGCTTAACTTACCAGAAAAAGAAACTTGTAACAGAGAATTCTAAGTCTGCAGTTTGAGGGCATTTTGCTGGTCATTCTGTTGATTTTTTAATTAAACTCCTGATGGCTGATGTAGACTCTTCCTACTTTAGCTTAATTTAACATATTCTAATATCTAATGTTCCTTAAGTGTGAATCCAAATATTTATCAGTTTAAGCTTTGTGACCCAAATTATATTTCTAGTATCATCTGGAATGATTTAAGTTTTTAAGAAGTTTTGAAAAGATGAGCTAGAAGTCAAATTCTGGTTAAGTCAAGCTTCTCATCTTCAGGACATCCAGAAATCCTTAGCAACAGCAGTACTGCAATGCTGCTTGCCAGAAAGAGAAGTGGATGGAGTCAAGTAGGAAAAAGTCATAATAAAGATCACAGTGGAAAGTGACTGCTTAGAGAATTGAGCCCAAGGGAAAGCTCTGCTGGTCTGATAGCTGATGAACATGTTAAAGCCCACATCCTAGGGCACTTAGTTGAGGTCTGAGCAGAGACAAGTGCATGCTGCACATTTTCTCAACTGAGCTACTGTCTTTTTGCTTGGCTGGCTGACTGATATGTCAGACGAATGCCTACTTTTTTTTTAATCTTCCTTCCTCTCCTTTTTCCCACTTGAATTTTAAAGGCTGGGCTTGAATACCCATAGTTTAATATAAGTGGACTTGCATCAGCCTGTATGTTTATGGAAAGCTGAGGAATGTGCAGCAGTTTTCTGAATGTCAAGGTCTCTCACAGA
This sequence comes from Coturnix japonica, assembly GCF_054131305.1. Taxonomy (NCBI): domain Eukaryota; kingdom Metazoa; phylum Chordata; class Aves; order Galliformes; family Phasianidae; genus Coturnix; species Coturnix japonica. Next base: position 38,421,537 of record NC_140665.1, read on the forward strand.
TTTTGCTGCTCACACCTGTCCAACCCATGGAAATGAAAAATGCTCACACAGCAAAGCTTCCACGGTGTTAGATTGCAAAAGGCATTTTCAGAGCTGTGATTGTGCATTTTAGCTGTGAAAATTCCAGTGATATCAGTAGAAGTCACACAGCTAAATCCCCAAGCAACACTTTTGGAGGATGACTTACATTTAAAAGAGGATTAGAAGAAAATAATTCTTACACAATTTTCTATGTAACACTATCAGTTTTAAATTGGGAGAAGTGTGGAATCATTTGGGGAAAATAAATGATTCATTGAGTATCAATTTTTCCATCCAATTAGGCTGGCCATTTATGCTGAATGTTTAACACATATCTCTGCTGCCCCTCCCTTTCCACAAAGTGTATATATTAAACACAAGTTAAGACTTGTGAGTTTTTAACTTTGTTGATTTTATATTCCTGTTGGGATTTAATGTACTGTTTTGTTTCATTATTTTTCCTCCACTCATCCATAGTATTGAATGACAGTAATAATGAGCTCAGAATCATTGTACAAATCCCAGTAGGAGCCATTCATAGTTTGTTAATAGGACATTATATTTGCATTACCAAGTTCAGTTCAAAGCACACTGTGTAAATTAGCTCCAAGGGTTACTACCACGAATCTAAAACCAGAACATCAGGTCAATTAGTACTGCACAAAAGCACATTAGTTTGGGTGAAATCATAAAGGGACTGATTAAAATTCTAGGAAATCTTCTCCTACCTTGGCTAAGAGCCTCTCAGAAGAAGGCTGGTTTTGCCTCCAGGAGAGACCTGAATGCCTCAGCTCACACAAGTGCAGTCTGATGCCAGTGACCCCAAGGCCTGATAAGCAGTGCTGACCTATTCTAAAGCAGGGGAAAATTAACTTGCAGGTCACATGGAAATCCTCCAGTTTGCATAGAGACACTTTCTTCCCCATCCAAATTAAAGGTACCGGTAAGCATGAAGATAAGTTGGAGGATTTGAGAGTTTGCCATAGCATGTATATCTTACATGAATATGCAATTAGCTAAGAAAAGCTTATTTAGATTCTACCACAGAAAGCATACTACCACTTCCTAGCACAATTAAACCCAGAGCTACATAACAAAAAATCACAATTTCATATTGCTGAGACAGGGAGTTCCCAGTAACAATAAACTGTATGATCCCACTAATATACTGTAGGACTACTTACTTTTTGGATAAACAGTACATGAGCAATCATAAAAGCAGAAGACTCCGCAAGTAGTTAATGAATTTCACAGATCACAAACAGCACCTTAGAATAAAACTGCTGGAAGAGAAACACTGGCACAGCAGGAGAAGGGATACCATAATGAAGTTCTGTCTCAGGACTATAATTCTTATGAAGCCAAGGAATGTTCCAAATAAAACAAAAGGCCAAAGGATGTTACCATCTGATCAGGTCAGTTGTTTGGTCCAAACCTTCTACTCAGTTCAAGTCAGTCTTGCCAAGCCATCAAGTCAGTACGAGCTATATGTCTACTCAGCCAAAGATGATCAGAGATTCACTCCTGTAGCTAGCACCTGAAAATTTTGCTAATAAGTGGCCTTATAATAGCAGCTTCTTCTGTAAACACTAACCCGTAACACTCGTATATCATTACTCTCTGCAGAAATGTACTTAAAGCAGTGGCTAGATAACTTCAAAAATTACATAATCTTGAAACAAATAATGGGATTTCAGATTACACAAAATAAATCATTCAGTAACAGTTTTCATAGTCCAGTGCATAAGAATGGTCATTCCTTATACACTGAGATGGCTATAGCTGTGACACAGATTAAGATTTCATAATTATATTTATATAAAAATATATTTATATATATAACATATAATTCTTTTCTTAAACCTTATACACAACTCTTTGGTAACTGCCTAATAGGTTTACATGGATAGAACACACCAAAGCTTCTGACAAGCCCAGGAAGAAACAACTGAGTTACATGTAGAACAAGGTAGAAAGGTATAAAAGAGGAGATATTGGAAAATGAATGTGGAAGTTTGATTCAAGTAACCCTGTGAAATGCTTCCAGTTCCTTAATCACTACCAGTTAAATAGTTGGAATTTTCCTTGTGGATAAAACTGTAAGAATGAAATTATTTGCCTGTATAAGATATTGGACATGTTTGTTTAGCAGACAACGGCATATAAATACACAACAGGTTCCACTCTAACTGCAGTGCAAACTGGTGTGTAAAACAGAAATAGGTTTTTAGTAAATTACAAATATCTGGCAAAGACTCGGCTGGGAAAAAAATGCTTTATATGAACTGCAGTAACGCAAGGAAGATGAGAAACTATACATAAATTGAAAGAAATTGAATACATTAGCAGAATGCAAGCTAACAAAAGGCATATTTTAGAAAGCAAGCACTATAGGACCTCTACTATTACATGAAAACTCAACTGCAAAAACAGATAAGATAGAGTGATCAACAAAACAAAAGGTGTTTGGTATAAGAGCTTCTGAAACCATATAGTGACACAAATCAATGGATTACTTTCTGTATCTACCTATTTAGTAGCATAGTAAGGCTCAGATTAGCCTTAGAAGGATTAGACTGAAAAAAGAAATGAATTTACAGAGGCAGGGAAGTAACATTTTTCTGTAAGATTCAGTAGGAGCCACTGTGATTAAAATTCTGCCTTTTCAGGACTACTCTGTTGAATGTGAATCCTCTAAATTTTGTAAAATCAATTTATGAGGCACTTTCTTTCTTTGTTTCAATTTGTTCTTCTTTTCTATTGGGTTGGTTTTCCTACATGTTTTATATCTGTTAAAGAGGAAGAGAAGCTGCTGAATATTTTATTCTGTGGAAATAAAAGATTTTCTGTCACTCTGCGCATTTATATCCCCACAGAAGCATCAATTAGAACTTTCTGTTTGACATATACAGACACAAACGCATGGGAATCTGTTCAAGATATATCCACGTCTTCAAGATATATCCACTCAGGGTCAGGGCAAACTGAGAAGAAAAATCTCTTCTTGCTTTCTTTGTTTCACATGAGGATATCAGACTGCTATTGCTTCCCTAATGAGAGAGTGAGGTAACTATTATTCCTAATTGTGCCTTATTCCAATTTTCATCACTTTTAAGACTAATTTACCCAAAGAGAAACGGGCTGTCCAAAGGGGAACCATTCCTTAAGAAACATTTGAGTAAAAGCAATTAAACACTCACATTCTAAAAAAGTTGTGAGGCAGAATTGTTCTATAATGATTCATTTGAAATGATCCCAGAGAAGTGCACATTTTTTTAACAGCTCCATTCTCTTTGGTCTTCCCCAGAACGTAGTCAAACAGGGTACAACACAGCAATCGGTGGAAGGGAACAAGTACTGATTCACTAATACTGAAAGCGGAATCTGTCAGCAAAGAAAATACAGCTGCGGAAACTTGATTTCTGCCATTGCACTCTTACCCAAAAATGTATTCCTGGGGGAAGTTCTGTGATATCTGGACAGCTGTAATTCTTTGAAAAACATTAACATGTTGATTTTTTTTGTTTGTTTTCCATTTTTATTTATGAGCACTTGTTATCCCACTGGGCTGGATGATCTATAAGAGTTATTGGCCAGCTGAGCTGGTCAAACACACAACATGGAGCCAGGCATGTTCAGTTCAGAAAATTATGACACTTCAATGCTCAGTGCCTGATGTTACCAACTCTTCCTCTTGAGATTCTTAGCAATTCCTTAAAATCTACACTCTGCAGCTACAGGAGCTCTCCTCCAACCATTTTCCATCCCACCTTGAGGTGCTACCTTAGTCATCCATTTACTGCTTGGAAAGTAGGGTTTTACCTTTCATGAAGGTTCAGGACCAGGACTGTTCTCTGCAGCAGACGCTCCAGGGGCTGGTCTCCAGCCCAGCACAAGGAGCACCCTGGCAGCACTCGATCCCTATGGTAAGTAAACACTGCCATCTTCTGATCCCCTGCCCAAGCTCCCAGGGCATGGCAGCCTTCTGCAATCAGCCAGCCATGTAATGACTTACCCAGATTCAGATGGCAGGGCAGACCTGCCAAGCTTGTGCTGTGCAGGGAAGAACAGAGAGGCAGACAAAATGAAGGAGGACGGAAAGAAATCCTGGTGTAACAGCTTCTGTCATCCAGATAGAAAAAAACACTTTGTATTCTAGTAAGAATCATCTTCGATTAACTTTTATCTTCTGGCCTTTTAAGCCAAGAAATTAGCAACTAAGGCACTAAATTAAATTGGATTGCCTGTATTTGATTTGTACTGTTTTGAGACAATATCAGTTCTGAAAGTTCTGAATTTAATCAGCTTTCCTCCAGGACATAGGAAATGCAACACAGACATAACTCATATATAACAAAAATAAAAGTCATTATCCTTCCTTGTCAGTTATTTGAATAAATTTTATTGTTTTGATCTAAACTGAGCAAGAAACAGACTGTAGTTTCAGTGGTTACTTCCATTTTTCTTGAGGGCAATTTCATCCTTAGAAAGAGCACAACAATGCAAGGTTCTTTAGACATAGGGAAAACATACAGACACCCTATAAAAAGCCTAAGTAAATGTCTAATAAAAACCCTAGAAATAAATCCTTTCCACAGATTTCTGACTTTTTTTTTTTTTTTTTTAAATAAGATTCTTAAATCATCTGTGGATTGAGAAATTGTGGCTTTCCAGATGTGAAGAAAGGGACCAGATGGTCAACAGAGGAAAAAAAATCCTTCACCGTTCAAAAACTTTTATTTCAGGGAAAGGTTTCTTACAAAAAGCACGGAAGCAAGAATGTGCTGCATTGATGGGAATTCAAGCTGGCTGGAACCACAACTATTTCAAATCAGGGAGCTTTGGATTAAAGGCACAGCTTGTGTCTCTAGACTGTTCTTAAGGACAGATCTCAGCCTCCTGTAAATGTGCTTATTGCCATTTGATGTATGCCATCATACAACTTCTGAAAACAAGAGAGGATTCTCACTTTTTTTCCAACACAGTAAGCAGATGACATGTCTATTGAATGCAGAGAGTAGGCACACCCTGGTTATATCAGCTAATAGAAGACCCCTTTAGGAATTACTTCCTGGCAAAAATTAGAGAAGCTATTGGGCTACACAGGGTACTGCCTGACCCTTACCGGCAGTATTCAGATGATAGCTGCATAGTACCTCCTCCACAAGGAATCTTATGAGCCCAGGTGCTGCTCACTACCCTGCCTTTAGAAGAGCACCACTCACTTCTGGATCCCAAAAACAGAGGAAACAACTCTCAAGGAGATAAACTGTTTCACCATTTTGCAGCCATGTGAGCAGACAAACACAGGTACTGTGTCAGTACTGGAATTCAAGACAGACATGAGCTGAATTCAACTGTCCAACAGCTCAGTTTGTTACTCTGAATTACATGCTGCTTCAATGAATCTACAGACTAAACCTACTATACTTCTAACCAAACTTAAGGCTATTTTTTGACATTTCATTTCTAAGAGCATTACTGAGGTTAATCCAAATCCCACCCCTCACCTGTAGAATAGGACAGAATGCATCTTGACAACACATGTTTCACCACAGATGATGGGCTGGATCACTGTGTAACCTAGAGGACCAGAGAGATTCATAAAATCTGTGGCATCCTTGATGCCGAAAATGGCCAGTGTTAAGGTAGCTGCTTCCCAGCCTCCTGCACATGGTTTCACCAACCCTTACCAAATGAGACCTGAAGGAGGCCAACAGATGACAGAGGGCAGAGCGTCCCAGGTGCTAGATCTTCAGATTACAACTGACAATGCCTACCAAGGGGGCCCTCAAACTTGCCTCAAAGGGAGAGTATAACTTGGAGAGGTCAAAGCAAAAAATTAATAGGCTGGTACACACCACAGAAATGCACTCTCACCCCTCTCTCAGTAGGGCTCTGCTTTTGACCTCCCTTTTCTACTTCTATTCACCCTTCTTGAAAAGGCTGTTAAACAAAGGCATCTCATCTATCTGCAGTCACAGCACTAAGCTTTGACATCAACTATCTGTGTTCTTACTGCATTAGTGTGAGCACCCACCTTAACCCAGAAACCACATGCAGCTGAAGTGGGCTGCAAACCCATCAGGGGAACAAGTCTTTAGGGAATAAGACATGTCAAGACGCAGCATAGGAACTGCTGCAGAGAGAGAGGGAGGAGTTACCCAGTGTGGCTCATTTCACATCTGATACATAACTGTATATTTGTTCTGAAGAGAAGGGGAAGACAGTAATTGAGACATGGGAAGATCCCCTGGCACAAAACTAACTTGTGTGTCTGTTCTGCATGGACATTAAAGTCTGTGTCTTTGAAAGGGAAGCTGATATAAATAATTTCAGCAAAATCTTGTTTTAGCTGCATTACTTAGTATGAGTCCAGCTCTACACTTCTATCCCATCACATACTTGAATGGCCAACACATACAAAGGCCAATCTCAATGTGAGCAGCTGTTTGAAGTGCTACATCAGCACAACACATCACAGGCAAGTTATTTCTGATAAGGCATAACAGGGTACACCCAATCCAAGTGCAAACCAAATGACACTTTAATGTAATGTTTCTATTTAAATTTTGTCATGTTGCTATCATTTATCATGTTTCCTTGTAAAAATTTTGTGCCTCCACACATAATCGTTCAGACTTCTGAGCTGAACTTAAAAATAATAGTAATAATAATAATAATAATAAAGAAGAAAAACAAGAACATTCAGTAACTCCCCTTGGAAAATACATCTGTTCCAATGAGCTTTAGCTAAGTTTAGCTAAGTATTTATTGATTTATCAGTGAAACAAAGAGGTAAAAAGAGAAACAGAATGCTCAAGAATCAGTGGAGTACAAACCACAAAAAACAGAAGCATGAGCCTCTGCAACTGGCTTACCTTAAACACTCTTAGCAAAAGCCTTAAAAGAAACCAAACCCGCAAACTTTGAGATACAAGCTTCAAGCACTTCTATGTCATTTAGGTGAGATAAAAATCTCATGTGAAACAGAATGCCCTGTCCTTCAGAGATGGTACACGCACACATGGAAAAGTGAAAAAGTAATCCATCCCATCTATCTCATTCTGAAGGTCAATTTTAGCAAATTCTGCTGCTAATTCTCTCACTGATGGGATTCTGTTTTGAATCCTCTTCCTGGTGATCTGTTGAGATGTGCACATCTCAGCACTTCCAGTTCTTGGGGACCAAAACCACAGCAGCAAAATTTGTCTTTAATTGTTCACTCTGAGCAATTAAAATTTCTCTAATAATGATTGATTTTAAGTTCAACCATCTCCCATAGCATTCAGGGATGTCACATCAAAATATATTCTAGGATTTAAAGTGACTAGCTCATCTTTTCCACAAAGGCTGTATCAGATTCTTGATAAAGTAAGCTGGAACAAATTACTGACGGAGTGAGGCATTGCACATCAAATCAAAGAGTTCAAATAGATAGGGCTCACAACACAGCCACTGAAAAAAAAAAAAAGAAGCACAAATGTATTTGCTTCAATCACAGATCCTTTGTCTACCTGCATAAAAATCACAGAGCCTGGAGGACTACAACTTCTGATGAGCACTGATGGCTCACAGTAGGTAACCAGCTCAAAAAGACACAAGAAGGACAGAACAAAGGGTCAGAGGTTTGACCTCCTCTTAATGAGGATCTGTATGGGAAGGGGTAGTCAAATACAAAATACAGTGCTTCTGAGGCTCAATTGAAATGCACAGAATTGAAGCAAATGAGATAGCAAATCTACAGCAATAGTTTTCATGGTGAAAACCCTTCACGTTACACAGAATCACAGAATCACAGAATCACAGAATTACCCGGGTTGGAAGGGACCTCAAGGATCATGTAGTTCCAACCCCCCTGCCTAGCAGGGCCACCAAACATACACATTTACTAGATCAGGTTGCCCAGGGCCCTGTCCAACCTGGTCTTGAACACCTCCAAGGACGGGGCATCCACAACCTCACTGGGCAGCCTGTTCCAGGGCCTAACCACCCTTCTAGTAAAGAACTTTCCCCTAACATCCAACCTAAATCTTCCCTCCCTCAACTTAAAACCATTTCCCCTAGTCCTGCTATTATCAGCCCTTTCGAAGAGTTTACTCCCCTCCTGGGAGTAAGTTCCCTTCAGGTATTGAAAGGCTGCAATGAGGTCACCTCGCAACCTTCTCTTCTCCAGGCTGAACAAACCCAACTCCCTCAGCCTGTCCTCATAGGGGAGGTGCTCCAGCCCCCTGATCATCTTTGTGGCCCTCCTCTGGACCCTTTCCAAAATCTCCATATCTTTTTTGTACTGAGGACTCCACACCTGGACACAGTACTCCAGATGGGGCCTCACAAGAGCAGAGTAGAGAGGGACGATCACCTCCCTATCCCTGCTGACCACCCCTCTCCTGATGGAGCCCAGGATCCCGTTTGCTTTCCGGGCTGCCAGAGCGCACTGCTGGCTCATGTTAAGTTTCTCATCTATCAGGACCCCTAGGTCTTTTTCAGCCGAGCTGCTCTCAAGGACAACTCCTCCCAGCCTGTACAGGTGCCTGGGGTTCTTCCGACCCAAGTGCAAAACCTTGCACTTTGCCGTGTTGAACCTCATTAGGTTCACCCGAGCCCAGCTTTCCAGCCTGTCAAGGTCCCTCTGAATGGCATCTGTTCCCTCCACCGTATCGACTGCACCACTCAGCTTGGTGTCATCAGCAAACTTGCTGAGGGTGCACTCCATTCCCTCATCGATGTCATTAATAAAGATGTTAAAGAGCACCGGTCCCAAGACAGACCCTTGAGGGACGCCGCTCGTTACCGGCCTCCACCTGGACATAGAGCCATTGACCACCACCCTCTGTCTGCGGCCTTTCAACCAATTGCTTATCCATCTAGTTGTCCACCCATCAAATCCACCTCCCTCCAATTTGGAGATGAGGATGTGATGGGGGACCATGTCAAAGGCCTTGCTCAGGTCCAGGTAAATGACATCGGTCGCCTTCCCTTCATCCACCAACGCCGTACACTTTGTACACTTTTTTTTTTTTTTTGTACACTTGTACAAACAAACAAATGTATTGATAATTTTGAGAATTAGGAAGTCACAGTTTTCTTTACTGAGTAACACTGTCCCCTAATAAAACTTTTAAAATATATGAGTCTGTAGCATTAACTTGTGTGGGGTTTTTTGAAAGAACAGCATTATTTTATTAATATTACCTTTAGCTCTCACAGCTTTGGTTTAAATTAAGTAGTAAAACACAGAACAATAAGATAAAATTACGCTAGTGCAGATCAAATGCAATTTTTGTTTTTTAGGTTTTTTTTCCATTTAAATCCTTTAGAAGCATCCAGGTAAAAGCACAAAACAAAGAAAAAAAATCAGGTCAAGTGAGGATAACTTCACTTTATCCTTCTTGCTAATAAACAAGCACTGCACACATTGCCTCTGAATATATTTTATCTAGTTAACACAAACAGCTTTGATATGGGAATTAGGGACAAAAATCATTGCTTGCTAATCTCTTGATTGTTTTGGGGTAAGATAAACTAAAAACAGGCAGTTTAAAAACACTACCATTTGCTTGTAGGAAACATCCATTTGCATCTCTAAAATACTCCTGAAATTGTGCTTGAATGAAAAGTATTTCTTACTGCTTGTTAGAGACTCCATCTAAAAAAATAGGTTTTGGAGTACAGAAACACACAAAAAATATCCTGGCAGTGATTCAAAAGCAATGTGACTTCAGAGAAGGCAGTTCATTTTGCCATTCTGCTCGAAAAGAAGTTCCTCTCCTCCTAATCAAGTCATTCACTGTTGCAGACACCATCAGCAGATCACTTCAGCTCAGCAACAGACATATATTGATCTGACATGAATTTGGATCACCTCATCTGGACTCACGTTTCTTGGACTTGAAACACAGAAAGAAATTCCCTAAAATAAACTTCTTGAATGCAATAGACATCCTGCTTTGACTAGATCAGCTGCTGAACAACATGTGCTCAGTTCACCACCACACTTCAGTTGGAGAGTTGGTACAGCTACAGCACGAACTTCCTACATGCAAATGCAGGAAAACTCCAACTGTTGAGGCTTGCTATAGCACCACATGCCAGAGTGCCAAAAAAGTGGAAAGACCTTAGGTGATAGGGACAGAAGACCGCACAGACCAGACAGGTTCCCACCTGCAACAGTTAAGATGGGGACCAAAGACAGCACATTATAGGATTTCAAATTTGAAAGAAAAGACAATTCCCCTTATATTGCCCTAGAGCAATGGGAATCAGATAAGCGTAGAGCTAACCTATGTGTTTTTTGTCTCTGTATGGGACACTGGCTTCATTCAACTTCAAGTTTCCACTATTGAGATCAGATGTTAGAAAAAGAAAATTCAGTCTTCGCAAGAGACTGATCATGTCAAGAAGACAGTGTGAAGGAGAGCGCACATCTCTCATTGGGATGAACTGCTTCATTAGCCTACAGGCAGACGTGAGCTGGTTGGTTCTGCTGACCTCATAGTGACGACTGCTCTGCCAGTGGCTGCTGTCCTCAATGTTTCAGCAGCATAAGACTAATGAATTACCACAGCATGCTCACATGCAGGGCACAGGAAAAAGGAAAGAAAAGGCCTAGCTTAAGATGCATGCATTTCTGGAAGGAAAGGAATGGAATGATGTGACAATGCCTGCTGCACCTCATGAGGAGCTCACTCTCAAAGATGCCTACAGTCAACATAAAGACAGAATCCTATCACAGGTTGCTTCCTGTGGTGGGGAAGAACCAGAGGTATTTTCCATCACTGTCTGCCAGTGACAGAATCAGCCAGTGTTGTTAGAGCATCCAGCATCCACACGGTCACTAGAAAAATGCTGACAGATGCAAGAAGGGCAATGTCAGTAGGAACAAAGCAGCAGAACAGAGAACAAAGCTGGGGAAATAACCAGCGCAGTGGAATCACAGAAATCTTGAGAACTTATAAGTAGCAAGTATTTGAGAAAAACAGGTCAGAAAAGAATCCTTACAGAATGAAAAGCAAGCTGGCTGTGAGCTGAAGCAAAACAGCAAGGATTGACTACCTGATAGAACAGAAGGAGAAAGCACTGCACAGTGCTTTGAATGGGAAGCATAACACTGCGTACCAAGCGTTCTTCAGCTACACCATTTGGAGACAAAAGAGGGCTCATTTGAATTCTACTTTGTGATATCCACAAGAAAGTGCTACATTTACACAACAGGAAAAATCAGCCCTCGCAGAATAAAAGATGGAATAAATAAGGACAGGTAGCATACAGATTAAGTTATTTTGTTGTAAAATATTTGCTTCTAAAACTGTACTGCTGTACAGTTTGCAGCTCATTGTTTTAGAATTCTCAGAATCTCCTGGACCCAGTCAAAATACAAAATTTTAACTATTTCCTACGATGCTACACAAAAACAGTAAGTACAGCTTTGGACTATTCATTGTATTCTTTAGGAATGTAAGTAAGTAGAAAATTAACTGCACAAAAAGAAGAAAATAACCATCAGCATTAGGATACGAGGTCTAAGAGCTAGGTAAAGATCTTCTTCCTGCAACTGAAATCAAACAGTACATTTCTCTCATCATCTCAGCGTATGGTGGTGTAAGGATGCTGAGGAGGTTTTTACCTACACTATGCTTTTCAGTTACTTACTTTTTCTGAGCTCTGATACTGACTGAAGGAGATCCAATTAGTATAAAATTCAGATTTGTTTCCTGCTAATTATACAGATCATAAATTCCACTGCTTTCAGGCATACTTCTACACATGCATCAGTGAAGTGCCACCACTTCATCTTCCTTATTGTTCTTTTTCGTTAGTTACTGTTGTGGTATCACAGGCCAAGCTACAAAACCAGAATTTTCCCCTCAATGCTGAGACAATTTCACTTCTTCTGCTAAAGAGCCCTATAGCTGTATAGTCTTAGTCCAGTTACAATAATTATTATGCAAATCCCTCAACTCCACATGGTTACCGAGCCTTAGAACTCATTACAGATTCATTAGAAACACAGTTGCTTCCATCTCCTCTTTCAGATACTCAAAATTTAATAATTAACATAAACTAGGGGATAATACTGCAATAGGAACATTATATTCATCACAAAGCTTTTGTGCTGGTGCACAGGATTCTTTCATGCTTAATTTGTTATTAGTCATACTTCAGATTGTAGTCTGTGGTGGTTGGGTGGGGTGTGTTGGGGTTTTTAGGTGTTTTCTTGTCGGGTTTTTTTTTTTTGATGTTTTCTTTTTTTTAACACTGAAAAAAACACTTATTAGAAAACAAACAATCTGCCTTATCTTCCAAGTAATTCCCTGCTCACATACGTTACCCAAACTTTAAAGTATTAAAAAAAAAAAAAAAAAAAAAAAAAGGTAGAAGTGCCAGACTACATTTTTGATGGAACACTGAAGAGACTAAGGCAACTGAAAGTCAGGGTGAGCTTGAAACTGGGCAATATCAGCAGCTGTGGATGGTTTTTCTTCCAGTTGCTGAGATGAGGTAAGCAACTAGTGAGCCAAGATGCAGAGCTGATAGGATCAAATAATGTAACACTGTGTCTTGAGTTATAGAATTAAGAATTAGGTACTAGCTTAAACAAGCAAAAATACAGAAGTAAATTGCAAAGATATCCCCAAATTATAATAAGTTATACTTCAGGTGGTTTGACACTTTTAAGACTTGAGAAGTTCCAAATTTAATTAATTTTTGAAGTTATTGTTGAATTATTGCAGGCAGAGATAGTTGAATCTCAAAGGTAGGTATAGATGACTCAAACAAACATCCACAGTAATATCAGTGACTTGATACAGTCTTTAAAATCAAAGGGGGATTTAATTAGTTAAAATTGACAGTAATGAACAACAAAGACGAAAAACAGATCCCTACTGTGGATATGAATTCTGCTTAACTAATCAGTGTAATCAAATATATAAGAAGACTTCACACTGAAGTTACAGTCATCTCCCAAGAGAGGAGGAGGGGAACTTACCCCGTAACTTATGGGAAGCAGCAAAGGGGTGGGGGTGCAAAAATGAGTGTGTTGCTGTTCTTTACTTCACTGTAAAGCAAATTCAACAATTGGCTTCAGCTAATGGATGAGTTTTCAACCTTAGAGTGCGGAGATTGGGCCGCAGGGCAGCATGCAGCCCATGGGCTGGACCTGCCGAAGCTAATGCATACTGTGAACCCACCCAGCAGTTTAATCTGTTACATTCCCTTTTGTTGTTCCAGAAAAACAAAGGATGGATCACAAAAGCTACTGAAAACCACTACCACGGCAAACTGGAGAATAAATGCAACCATGGCAAGTTCACTGCAGAATGCTGACGGCAACCCAAGCTTGGAGATTATATAATGAACTTCTGCAAAATTTCACAGCAAGGCTGTTTTTCAGGCAATACGAATATGCTGAAGGCTGGAGAAAAAGGAATAGGGAGGAAAGCAAGATGATTCATTCAGCACTTTTTCTGTGAAATAAGTGGCCTGTACTTGTTCACTGAAGGATAACTCAAAATTCATCTAAGCCAAGCAATCCAAAGAAAGAGAGTTGGCAAAAAAACAACACACCATACTACTGTTGTCTAAAAGCATCTACCAGAATTAAGGAAGAAAGTAGATGAATGAATATATATGTACACATATAGAAATATTCTTTTTCTCCCTCTATCCTCCTCTGGTAGAAAACAGTGGTGAAGGCTTGCAAAAAAGATTGCTTGGTGCATGATCAATACACTTTTATCCATGCATGCTGAAGCAAAAAAAAAAAAAAAAGTTCCCCTAAGTAGCTCTTTTAGTAACTTAATGAAGCATGGTTTTGCGTTAACAATTCAATCCTAATCTCCTCCTTCTTTAATTTCCCCAGAGAGATTCAATAAAGTAACTTCATCTGAAATATGTCACTGACAACAACAAATAAAAAGGTTGGACTAAAAATGAACTAACATCCCAGTGCAGAGGTCGATCTGACCACTAAGTATAAAGTATAGGGAGATAATACATACAAAGCAAATGATAGCAAAGCAGTCACCAGATTATACCACAGAAGGGTATCCCTGAATAGGTTTGATAGCTTACTACAAGACACTTGATTGCCCCATACTATAACTGCAGATGACCTGTTAGCCATGTAAAATCATTTCTTCAACACTTCTCCATCAGTTTCTCTTCAGGAATAATTGAACTGAACATGCTTTCCCAAACTGCATATTGCACAGTTAAATCTAGTGGCACAAGTCTTTGAGTTATATTTGGAAATTTTCTTTTTAAAGCTGAGCCAAAAATAAATAAATAAATAAATAAAATATGAATCCCTCTTCCAGAAAATCTAATGCTAAAATTCAACTGCCCATGCTGGTCACTTACCTTCCAAAGTGTTCCTCCTTCAGTTAAAACAGTATTAATTTTTCCACAACACCTGTGTTAGCATCACAGACAGTAAGGAATTCAGCCAGGGGATAAGCACCAGGGATCAGCAAACCTATACAACAGTAGAATTCATTTTGCTGCAAATCTCACTTAAGCTATCAAAAGAAAGAAAATGTACTACGTAGCTAGAATCATCTCCACAGAAAAGTATTTCAAGACATTTTCCATGAGGATTCAGTGGCTTAAAGAAGGCTGAAATAGTAAACCCAGTAGGTATTTCCTTTAGTAAACTGGTACAAAACGTGCCAGAAGATCTGCACAGAAAAAAAAATAAAATACTTGCAAAAGGCAGCACTAGGCAATACACATGAGAGAGATCACATTACAAAGGTGCCACATACTCAAATATCATCGTCATATGATGAAAAAAACAAGCATGCCACTACTGTTTTCTAATAAGCTCTTTTTTTTACCTATGTCTTCCCAGATGCTATTGTTCAAACCTTTCAAATTTGCTCTGAACGTCAGTTACACAGTTCAAGATTTTGGTGTTTCTGTGTTCAGACTTGTAAAGTCTTCATAACTAGCCAAAATTATTTGAGACGTGGATGTCATATGAAAAATGACTTGGTGTATCCTGGGAGAACTGTATGGTTCTCCATTGCAAAACTTTCTGTGAGAATTCAAATGATGTGGTAACAAAGGAAGATGGGGGGAAAAAATCATCAGATGCTGATTTCTAATATAACACTATCAACCTTTTCATACCTGGGAAGCTTATAGATAACAAAAAACAGTGCTTTAGAAGAGTGCTGATTTACCTAGCACAAAGTCATTGCTTCCTAATAACAGGAACCTCCCACTTGCCTAGAGGAAAAAAACAAAAAGACAGGAGAGAACAGGCTGGTATTGGAAGTCAGCCTCAAAGTAAGAGTTCCTCAGAGGCACAAGAGTAAAGTGTAGCAACTACAGAAATGAAAACCAAGATTTAGGTTTTCCACAGGAGGCCTTAACTCTTCTTTTCAGTAACGTAGATACCAAGGTATCTAACCTCCACTAACATCTAAAGAAATGCTCTGCAGCACCAAATCATTCTGAGTATATGACTTAAGGTTTCAAATCCTACTGGACTTTTTGAAAGCCATGACCTCTGCTCAGTCACTGAAATATGCTTTTGAAAGACATCCCTAACTAGAACAAAATCCTCACCAGAGCAGGAGATGTGGCTGTGGTGAGGAGAAATCTGCCTCTCTCCCTCTTTTTCCTCTATGTCCATCACTACAGCTTTTTTTTTTTTTTTTCTTTTCTTGTTGCAGTTTAACTGGTTTTATTGAGAGCAACTTAAAATCCCAAGTGAGGTGAAAACAAGCCTTGTACACAATGTCCTGATATCAAAATCCCATGTTTAATATTAAAAGTGTCCTCTTTACAGTGGCTGTTTTTCTGCATTATAATTTAAATTTATTCTGTAATTTCTGCAGTAATTTGTAGGTAGGAATTTAGAGTAGTCACATAAGAAATATAATGCTGTCCTAGCAAAAACAATAGAGAGTGCTGACTTAGTGTTGGCAAGAGTGGAACAGATTCAAAAATAATTCACCAGTCCTTTGTACTCTAAGTTTTGATGATGTTTTAGAGATGAATGGACTAAGATTTTGTTTTAAAAAGAAACTTGACGTATCAACCACATAATTTGGAGGTAATCTAAATCACCCAACACACCTCCTCTGAGATCAACATCTGATACCCATCATCACGTAAAGCATCCCAGGCTTAGAGTCCCAGGTTAACATTCCTGTTTTGATGGCAGCTCATTGCTTAACATTTATACCTCAGTCTATTCAAAGCGTTCCACCTCTCAATGGAGAGGAAAGAGAGATGATCAGGAAATGTCACTGCCTATCCTGTTGTTTAGGGATGCAGAGTTCTTGGCAGTAAACCTAGGCCTTTGCTCCTCTCCGATAGTCTAGATTTTTCTCCAAAGAAGTTAGATCTGTCAGTCCATCCCTTCAGATAAAAAATAATTATTGTATATTCAGATAAAAGTTGTTTTCTCTATAACTCTTCAAAAGAACAGTAAGCAAGCACATTAGGTTGCCTGCAAGAGATATAGAGAGCATTTGTCTGGCACACATTATGGCATTATGGAGACTGGCAGACTAAGTGGTGCAGCAGTCCCCATTGGCCTAGGCTTATTTGAAAGGATCTCTAAGGGGCCGAGAAACTAATTGATTTGTGCTTTAAAAAAAGTCTTGCAGAAACTTGGAAAAATAATATTGCTCTGCTTACAAAGTATTCATTCTTCTTCAGTTTAATTTAATTCACACACCCTTTCCCTTGGCCTACATCTGTGATCCCATGGTAGATGCACCAAATACAACATGTAAGTAGAATTCTTTTCAGTTCAATACTTGTGTTTGTGTACACTGCTTCAAAGCACTACTTTTAAATTCTGCATATGCTGACTTGACTGAAAAATTTAAAAATAAATCAAAACTTTAGACTGTAATGAGGCAAGTGGTTTTGATCTTTGTTCATCTCTGTTTTTCTCAACATGCAAGGGAATGCAAGAGGGAGATCGACTGGTGGAGTGACTCTCTTGTGTCCCAGAGGAAAGGGGACAAGGGAGATACCCCCAGAAAAGTGGTGAGCCCCCTGCCCAGTCACAGTAGGACCGACCTGACTGATGAGGAGGTTTGGAAGGGAGCCCTGGCTTAGCATCATGGGTGCTCCCCCTGCCTGCCTACTTCACGTCCGCTGCTCCCTCTAAGCAACAGGTATCAGGTGCTGGAAATCGAAGGGGAGGTGAGTCTGGAGATGTCAGAAGGGTGACAAGCCAAACTGCTCTCTTGAACTTCCAGAGAGTGGACTTTGACCTGTTCAAGACACTTATTGCAGGGGTCTCTTGGGAGTGGCTCCTTAAGGGTAAAGGGGTCCAGGAAGCCTGGATGCTTCTCAAATGGAAATCATAAAGGCACGAGAACAGGCTTCCCCTGAATGCTGTAAGGTGAGCCATAGGGGAAGAAGACTAGTGTGGATGAACTGGGAGCTATTGTTGAGACTCCAGAAGAAAAAGAGAGTCTACGTCCTGTGGAAGCAGGGACAGGCTACTTGGGGAGCTTACAACGAAGTTGCTAAGGTATGCAGAGAGGAAGTTAGGAAGGCAAAAGCCCAAATTTAGATTGACCACTACAGTTAAAGAGAATACAAAATCCTTTTACAAATATATTATTGGTAAGAGGAGAACCAAGGAAAATGTCCACCCCTTACTTGATTCAGCAGGGAATGTGGCCACTGCGGAAAAGGAGAAAGCTGAGGTCTTCAATGCCTTCTTTACATCTGCCTTTAATGGGCAGACCAATTATCCTCAGAGCACTTTATGCCCTGATCTGAAAGTCTGGGATGGCATGCAAAATACACCCCCAGTAATTCAGGTGGAGACAGTTAAAGAGCTCCTCCTCCACCTGGGCTGCCACAGATCCATGGGACTGGACAGGCTCCACCCTCAGGTGCTGATGGAGCTGGTAGAAGTGATTGCCGAGCCGCTCTCTGCCGTCTACCAACATTCCTGGCTAGCTGGAGAGGTCCTGGAAGACTGGAGGCTTGCTGAGTTTGATGAGTTGTGCACAAACAGAGCAAGGCAGGTTTATTCAAAACTGTATTTTACAAAAGGAAACATGGCCTCAAAATAAACAGTGGACACAGCCAGTGCTGAGTCTCAAAGTCTTCCAGGATTACAACCCTGGCAGGTCTGTATGTACAAACTAAGGTGTGATTTGCAGACTGTAAGAAGGAAAACAAGCTCCTCATTAGTTTAACTCAGTCAGTTCCTCGGTGTTCAGTAAACCAGCCACTAAGTGGAGTCAGTCAAACAAACAGAAAATGCTCTCACAGCTCCTCTAGGAGAGGCAAGAGAGATAAGGTACTGTCAAAACTCCAGTGTTTCAAATAAATAGGACTCCAGGCACCTTGAGTCCAAACACCCTTTCAGATCAGCAGATGCATTTTCATGTTAAAATATTACTAGTTCTGTTCACAGAAAGCCAGGTATGAAAAGCTGTATTTAACATCTCATAGTGAGATTAGTGCTTCACTGCTTTGTAATAACAACAAACCAATTTCAAATCATTTGCTGTTACCCTTGAGTTTAAAATCCCGCATTATTTGTTTGTTGCTTCATAATCTTTCCGAAAGCCTCATCCTGATTACAAACCCTCACCCCTTACCAGTGGAAGGTTTTACTTATTTTCAATCACAAAAAAAATAAGGCACACCTACAGAGCAGCAATTCCGTTACCACTTCCCCAGGGACATCTCCACTGCCAACACATCCAATTTGGTGCTAATAAACCACCAAGAGTCAGCAGAAATCACTCCTATCCTAACCATGTCCCCCGGAGGGTGCCCGCAGATGTTAAAAGGATAGAGCACCAGCAGGGCACTGCCAGTCACCTCAGTGACGTTTTCACCTCCTTTGTCTGTTCAGGTTTAAATGTCCACATTACAAAGAGAGGAAAATAGAAACAAATACTTTCTATGCATATAGTTCATTCAAGTGGAGGCAAAATGTAGATGAATCCATTCACACTTGTGTGGAAAAACATATCTAACATTGCTTTATCACCTGAAATGATACAAAGCTATTGTAATCTGAATCAATTGGTCTCCTGTTTGCTACATAATACAGCACAATAAAGCTCAAGGGGTTTTTTTGCATTTGCAGATGCATCAGTTCCCAAAGCAGAGAGCTGAAAGTCCCTCTCCACACAGCCCTGGTTCAGACACAGATGAAATATTGCATTCAGCTCTGGACAACTCATTACCAGAAAGATAACACATTAAAGTGGTTATTAGAGAAGCAACAAAAATGATAAGTGGAGATTGAAGAGATTAATTACATGGAGACCTTGAAAGTTAACTACACAGGGGCTGCCAAAGGAAAAAACTTTCTGAGGGATTCAATAACAGCCTGTTCATACTTGAAGGATATTTACGTCAGTAAGGAAAAATGAATTATTTAGGATGGCAAAAAACAGATAGAATTAGAAACAACAGGATGAAATTAAGAGAGGTTTGAAACTCAAGGAAAAAAAAAAAAAAAAAAAAAAGGAAGGGTAATAAAAGCCAGGCTTCGAGAAGTCTATCGCCTGGATGACTTAATAGGTCTTTTGTATCTCTGCCTCCTGTAACTCTATGATAATAATGATGGAGCAAAAGAAAGGACTCCAAGTATAAAATCCAATTAATTCTTTGCCAGTAGGCAAACCAGCTTATCTGATATTTTGGCTTAGCAATAAGCTTAAGCTTGGCATGATAGATCCTACCTGTCAGTTATTCAGATGTAGCTTTTTGTAAAGTCTTCAGGGAAGCCAAGAGTATTTTTATACTTTCATTAAAACACAGACTACATCCATCAAAGGAGGAAGTTATATTAAAAATATCTGTGGCATTTTCAGACTAATCTGTGCATCTGACCGGTGCCATATTTAGCATTATCTAATCTGCTTTGTGCATTTAACAGACTGCAAGCCCTTTGGGGCAGAAATCCCATCCTCCTCTTTCTTTATATTACACAGTGCTGAGCGTGTTGACAGTGCTCAACAAATAATAACCTGTTCCAAGGGAGGAAAGAAGTCTGTGTTAGCACACACTGCAGTGTTATTCTCAAGGCATGAACCCTTACATTAGTGATGGATCCGGGGGTCTTCGTGTACATTCCAGTAGAAAAATAAGTCTTCAATCAGGAAGAAAAAGTACTTTAAAAACACAGGAAATGCATCAGAATGTTAAAAAAAATAAATAAATAGATATGGAAACTGGTATGAAACAGAGAGAAAGCAGATAGGAATGGTCTAGAAGAGGAAAAAAAGTAAATATTGAAACTAAAATCTAGTACAAAGTGAGGAAAGACATTGTTTAAAGAGGCATGCAGGCAATTTGTATGTATTGTGATTCCATCTTTAAGTGCACATTCAGACACCACTTCTCAAATTATAACCGTTCACCTCCAGGGGTACTTTCATAACCATCCGCATCAGCACACTTTTCTATTTTCTAAGAAAATGTTTCAATCAGAGCTCTCACTATTTACTGATGCCAGTTTGGCTCATACAGAACTCAGCGTAGAAATCCTGTTTGGTTTGAGGAGCCAGTAGATTTGCTCTCCATGTTAGCATCTTCCAAAACTAAAGATCATAAAGGGACATGCATAGCTACATATTGATATGTTGCCCTTTGGGGTGTTCAGGATGAAAACAAAACAAGTCATGGACTATTAATAAGATCAGTGGGAGCAGGTTACATAGCTGGTAGCCTATGCAGCACACCTAGATACTCCTCTTACAAATTCTCCCTTTAAAAATTAAATATTTAATCTGCACATTAACATATTTCAGACTCCTCAAAGTCATTAGCTCAGAATCACATATCACTAACAACTATACACTTATCTTGAATGTCTCTGTTTTGGGCTGATACTGCCTGCCCACCATACTGTTAGGTGAGGTTTCTTCAGAGAGGCAGTGTAGCTGCCACATGAAATACTGTTGGCCAATGAAGGGACAAGTTTTCCAGCATCTGTTACATACTGTTCTGCATATGTAAAAAAAAAAAAAAAAAATCCAAAAAGTAATTTACATTAAAGAAGTAAAATGAGGGAGATAAAAACTCCTACCTTATTAATGATATACCTCAAACATAACATTTATGCAGTTGCGAACTTCAGAAACATCTACAAAGTACCTTCTCTTTCTAAGGATAACATTAGAAAGAATTTAAAAGAGAGAAAATCAAATGTTTCTAGCTCAGTTGCAGTTTCACACAAGTGCTCATGGAAAACTTCTACATTTTTATTCATAGCAATTATTTTCCTCATCAAAGTTTGATTTTGGTGGGAACTGTTTCTCTTCTTCCCTTTTCTTTCCAAATTGTGAAGCTTTACTGAGATGGAAAAATATATTTTTACTGTTTTCTCATTAAATAATTAGCAATTCATAATTAAATACACATATATGAAGTGATATATTTAAAGCAGGATGTACATCTTTCTTTTATAGTCACTCATGTCATTACACAGCCTCATTTCTTGTCTAAGTCAATGGGACTTTGGATGATTTACCCCATAGGAAAAGCCAAGTGAGGGGAAACTCCAGACACACATTCATCCCAAGCAAGCTTGCTGCCAGCTTCACCACCTCAGTTGTCAAGTAGCACTTTCAGCCATAAAAAGCAAAGGCAAGAAAAACACTGTGACAAATAGTTTTGTAATGCTGGTGGGAAAGAAGCTCTAAATAAAGAAGGATAACAGAACTTTTGTCATCTCCTGTGACGTTCAGTATTTTTTAATTATATTTTCCAATATTAGATAGTAGTTCCATTTGCAGGGGTTATGTGGCAGACAAAGAAAAAAAACCTGAAGATGAGCAACTTCTAATTTTACATTCAGTTCTGTCAGACCCAATCAAACCTTTTATGTTGCCCTCCAGCTGATCTAGTTATATGCCACAGCAGCCACTCAAAGCCAGACAGTAGCTGATTTCCTAAGTAATCCCGTCCCCTTCCCAACCTCCCCTCCAGTGCTGCTCCCCACATGCCTATTTAAGGCAGTCCACAGAAAAAACTTGTCCCCTTAACTCCCATTATTCCGCATGGTGTTCTGATGTGGAATACCAACACCAACCAAATTACAAAACCATAACAGAGGTTTCTTTTGGGATTTCTTTTCCACATTTTTAAAACTTTTTTTTTTTTTTCTTTTAAGGATGCTTTAACTATATGCCAGTTGTACTGAAGCCAAGAACTTTCAGCTTACCTCTACCACAGCAACAAGTACAACTGCAACAAATACCATGAAATGAATCTGAGTGGAATTCCATTGGAAAGTCTATCTTTGTGAGAATACCAAAGCAATTCTTCGCTCTTGAGGAGTTAGTTGAAGATCCACGGAAGAAGGTTCACGTCTGAATAGGCTGATTATCAGGGGAAAAACAGGACAAAAAAAAAAAAAAAGCCAAGGAGGAGAATGGATAATGGAAAAGAAGTGGTAAGAGCTGGAAAAGGTTTTCAGTGCTAAGGAAAGTTTAACACTTTTCTCCCTTTGATGACCAATATTATTTTAATGCTTTCAACACATGAACTTCCACAATTAAGCATGGCAACTGAACAACCTAAGAGCTTTCTGGTTTGGAGCCAAAAGGAAAGCACTGTTCCAATCACACTGTAATTGCCTGTGAAAAGCAAGGTGCAACAGCCACATTTCACATGAACTCTGTTTTATATCAGGAGGGAATCTAAACCACAAGCATCTTGCGCTTGAAAAGATGCAGTCATGTACTAGGTTTACATGACAAGGTTTTGGTAGAGGGCTGCATGGATGGCCCTTGAAGTGCAGTACATGGAGCAGAGTTGGAACCATGCTGGAGATCTACAGCCTGTGGAAAGTCTGTGTGGGTTCAGTTCAAGAAGTTTCCCTCTTGATATAGGTCCTGATTATTTTTAGTTTTAGCCCATAGTCATCGAGTTCTAGTTTAAACATCTGTTTGAGTTTGACAGTATATTGGCAGGTCTCATTGCATACGTTGTTATCTTGATAAACAACGTTCATGAAAACTACAACTGCATCTATAATAGATTCTAAAATTAAAAGTTTGTATTTAAGTAGTCAAGAGACAGACACCTGGGGACTATTAAAGTCACTAATAATGTGTGCCATATTAACGGACCACAAAATACTAAATACATGAGTCAAAATCTCCTACGTACACACCAAGACATGAGCATTCATCCTCACCATTAAAGCATATCTCCTTCTGTTTCACTATGCCAATTAAACTAAATCCTGACTTGCAGAGAAGCCTATAAGAGAATTCAAGCACCGCACTTATAATGCAGTACTAATTTTCTTGTGCTATTTTCCACCACGGTGTAAAAGATCATGAGATGTTGAACTGCCAGAGTACCTATTTGTGCTCTTAGAAAAATGAATAGCAATCAATCTTCATTTTACATAGACCATAACTCTGAAATTTTTCCACAAGCTGAGGTATCCCAGAGCAAAACAGAAATCAAGGTAGAGAAGGGCTTGCCCTTTGTTACCAGTTACTTCAAGCATCTGATTGTACTCCTGAAGCTAAGTGTAGTTGCTACAGACCAAATAAACTCTTATACAAGCTCGAATCCCAGAAGCAACAGAAGAAAACTGTATTTCCACTTTCCTATCTCTACTGGAAAAAACTCAGCATGGTTTTGTATAACGGCTACACAGAAAATAATCTACAGTGCTATTAACACACTCCCTTGTTCCCCCCCTGTGCTCACATTTGAAGAGATTCATCTACCATGAAAGCACAACAAAAATTATTCAGCAGCCTAATCACTCATTGCCATATAGACACTGTAAAAATTGGGTTGATTACATTTTGTAGCATCTCCAGTATTGACCACAAATAATAAACCAGTTTCAGAGAAGCATTCTGATGTTCAGTCAGACAATGCCCAGTGTTGTCTGGTCTGGAGAAACATAGTTCTCTCAAAGTGTCTGTTTTTAAGCAAAGAAGAAAGAACATGGCCCCATCCACCCCAGGAAATCTGGTTCACAGGTGAGGTGGGTCAAGGGTTCAGTGCAACCTCACTACTCCTCCACCACTCCCTTCTGTGAAGAGATTGGTGTCCAAGATCGCTCTGAAACAAGTCGAGCATGGACCTGTTCAAGAATATCACACTTCCCAGCCCCCTGTATTTGCCATCTGTTTTGCATCTTTTGCTTTAGGAAATGTTAGTCAGAAATCAGACGTCTCATCAAAACATTCTGTGATGCTCCAACAAACCAAAAGACTTAACAGAAGTTTTACAACTTTTTTCCTATTACACATTCTGTACTGAAACTTAGTAGTGCTCTTTTTTAGCAGCCATAAAGGAAATGCAGAATATCATTACTCTGTTAAGCAGCAGTAGAAGCAGAACAAAGTACAAATGTGTTAATGCTCCATGTATAACTTCAATTATCATTTTAAGAGGTTATTATTGTTAGTGTGATTAACAAGATCCAACTCGGACTTATCATTCTAGCAGTACATATAAAGCCTGTGCGACTTGTGACATTTACCCACTGAATTGTATCAGTTGGTCTTTTCCTCTTTTGAAATAGACTCTTAGCCAACTTATAACCTTAATGACACTGATGAGTTCATGAATCATCTTCCACCACTTGAAGCAGCTGCAGGTCTTTCTCACTGCACTATTCCTTTAAAAATTACCATCAGAAAAGGGGCTGACATGATATCCTAATTTTAAATAGTTATTTCCCCTGTTAAAATTTCACGTTTTGAATGCTGCACTAGGGTGTAATAGAATGTGAATAAGTAATGAAAGATAAAGAAGTGGATTTCAATAAAATATCCTCTATTACCATTCTTAATTCTTATCTGTTGTTAAGACGACAGCCATCTGGAATATTATAGCAAAATGGGTATTCTAGTACAACCCGGACAGAACAAAGTGTAATTCAAAACCAAGAAAAACAATCTTAAATCAGGCTTTAGGAGGACACTTTGCTATTAAAAAATAGAGAAATTACATTGATCTTATTCTAGGCCACCCTGTACTGGTATCTATTCTGTTAGCATGGAGCCTAAATGAGGTTGTGTGAAGATGCTCCCTTGGAGGCTGTCCCACTGGCCCCAGGGAGCTGCGTCTATCGCGACAACATCGCCCTCTCGTGCTGCGAGGATGGCAAAGGAGCCTCCCAGCCTCTGAAGGCTGTCATTACTTTAATTGCAGATTAATTACAGCCCTTCACCAAGGTCAAAAGGAACACTCAGAGGCAGCATAAAGGGTATTATGCAGAAAATACATAATGTTAAAAAGCTTTTTTTAATGCTCGATCTGACATTTGCAGCCTTAATGATAACAGAGATTGCTTCTCATGTTGTAAAACAGCCTGGTAAGGCATCTCTCTTGTGTACAAAAACAGCGACCCTTTAGCCCACACCAAACAAAATTCAGTGAACATGAGGCTTTTCTCTAAATTAGATCATTCTTAAAAATACCTTTTATTGAAAACAATTCTTTTCCAAATGAGACTGGCCAATGCTGTTATCCTACCTGTAATTATATTTATATGATATTTGTGAGGGTATTAAACTTTTAGATGGATCCAATTCAGAAGTAATGGAAACAGCAGTGCAGAGTGGCTGCTCAATAAAAGTGATAAGTCATATAAATTGCATAATTACAACTTCCCATGGCTCCAGAGGCAGTTTGCAATAGGAAAAGTAATGAGTGATAAAGTGAGCTAAGTTTTATAGCATCCAAGAAAAGAAAGCTCAAGAATGGTCATCAGGACATAGAGGTGGCAGCACAGTCCCTTCTACAGAGCATGTTCAAATTCCTCCTGCTGAATGCTGTACACCTGAGAAGAGGGATTACCATCCCCATCCCCCCTCCTCCCAGCCTTGTCCCTGTCCCTGCCCTGCCCTGGAGGTCAGGGAACCCAGAGGAGGGATTCCCCCACACTGAGATAGCACTCTAGCCTCCAGGTCATTGATCTCCTTCTTCTTTAAGAATAAATAAAAAAAATCACTTAGTTACTTAACTAGAACAGTTTCTTCTAAATTACAATCCCTTTTTCAAATGTCTTTTTTGTTTTTGTGAGAATCTTTTTCTCCTTCTCACAGACCTTTAAACTATTCCAACGAAGCATTACTTTTTCCCTTCAATTTTTAAATTCATTAGACAAAATGAGAAATAAATTATTAGCTGTAGTCAAATCACAACTGCCCTCTCAGGAATGGAGAATCAGCCTCTATTTCTTCCTTACTGAACTGATTTACTACAATTACAATGAACCTGGGCTTGTATCATAGAATCGCCTGCGTGGAAAAGGACCACAAAGATCATCTGGTTTCAATCCCCCAACTATGTGCAGGGTCACCAACCACCAGACCGGGCTGCCCAGAGCCACATCCAGCCTGGCCTTGAATACCTCCAGGGATCAGGAATCCACAACAACCTCCTTGGGCAACTTGTTCCAGCATGACACCATCCTCTGCGTGAAAATACCATACCCTGACAGAATAGGGAAGTGTCTCGTCAGTGCTCTCTGTTAATAAAGACCACTGCCTTAGGAAGCCGAGATCAATCTAAAACATCCAACAGGTAGGCACAATGTAAATGATAATACAAGAACTGGAATAAGGCCAGTGATACTTAGTTAGACTGGCATAGTTGATGATACAAGTCTTCACGCTACAGCAGTTTAACTCAATGTTACTTTCTCTCTTCTAGCAATTTGCACCTGTTTTCCAAGCAATTTACAGCCCACATACCTACTCTGCTGTTAAAACTGCTCACAGTAAATCAGATTTTCCTGTGATTGTTGAAGCAATAACTCACAGCAAAGGAGGAAGCAAGAATATATTTCAGTCGAATAAAATAAACGATGGCAGATTAATCTCTAGTTTAAAGAATGCCTTATCCAAACCTACATACAGACTGTCAGTACATAGAAGGAACCTTGCCAAAGATGGGGAGAGTTAAAGAGTTTGCTGTCACTTGCACATAGTGAGCCAAAATGAAATAATGTGTGAAGAAATCAATCTTCTACAATACAAGAGGAGAACAAAAGTTAAATGACTTTTGCCTGTGCTAGTGACCTTTGACTGTAAGATTCAGATAACTTTTTCTATTCAAATTCTTATATGGCTGTTTTTGAGCAGTAACTCTTCTATAACTGTGCTTTTTACCTTCTTAATAACATAAACAGCAGACAATACTCAAACTGTTCCCTGAAGAATCTCTACTTCCTAAATTTCTATGTTCTTCATTAAACAATTGTTTTAAGTAGGATGCTTCCAGAAACTTAATTCCAAGCCTTTTTCAACTTCACAGACAATGTAATTTCCAGAAACAACTTGGGTATACAAGTTTATCACCAACTCTGTAGTTCAGTGGCAACACACTACAGAGGAAATAAAGAAAGAGAATAATTCCAGAGCCAAGTTAGCTTGAGCTTACTGATGTTTAACATAGCAGAAATACTCCTCTGTGGGATAATCACATTGCGCCTTGAGAGCTTAGTACTTCATCACAGCCCAATACGGGCCTTTTTCTAACACACAACTGAAAGAACAGATGGCAACTTAGAAAACACTGCTGAAAGAAACACGTCTGTAATGTGTGATGATACAACTGCGGCAGAGCTACCAAGCCACAAATGCTTTGAACACCACATTAAACAGGGATAACAAGCGTGGTAAGGAAACAAGTAGGTTCATGATAAGGAAACCACACAAGAATATGTTCGTCCAAAAGCTGTGCTAAATTGTACCCAGGTTGGAAAAGACCTCGAAGATCATCAAGTCCAACCACAGCCTAACCATAGTACCCTAACTCTAGCAACCCTCTGCTAAATCATATCTCTGAGCAGGAGATGTACTCAGGAGAAAGACACAGAAATATCTGCCCATTTGGCTTATTCTTACACTACACTTGTAGGCTGGAAAAAAAACTTGTCATCAAATATTGATCATTTTAATGCTATTTGTAGACTAATTAGCAAGTCCATAAATCATGCAAGTTGAATGAAGAATCTTTCTGTACCCCAACTTTACTTCATGCAGTTTGCAACAAGAAAGCAGCTTGTTCTGTTTTCTTAAAAAATAATATTAGGCATCAGTTGAACTGGGGAAAATAATTAGATAAAAATAATAAACAGAATAGAAAATTAAGTTAGCAGCAAAAGCCTGTTTGTGCAGCTTACTTCAGGAACCATTTGCAGCAGGAAGGAAAAGAAAACAGCTATCTGAAATAAGAGAATTTGTTTGCACATGCAAGATACAAATAGAAAGATTACAGTAAATCCAAAAGGTGTGAAACAAAAAGGAAGCTAAATAAAATGAACTGTACAACTGTACATGTCAACTGGACTATGACATGATGAAGGATTACAATGAAGATGAACAACACAAATAAGACAAGAAGAGCAATTAGAAATAAATTGTAAATAACATAATACTCAGATTTTCAGAGGCTAAAATGTTTTTTTCCTGCTGCAAAGATGCATGGCATTTATTAGAGTATTAAAATACATGTTTCATAGAAGGCTTAGAAAGAGTACAACATAAACATAGAAATGCTGAAGATGATAGACTCCAGGGGTTCAGAACTTTCAAAACAGCTCCCAAAAGACTTTTAGAAAATACAGAATTTTTTACTTCTTTATATTCCTTGGAAAGGCATAAAAGAACACCTGGTACCCTACTTCAGGGGATGCTATAGAAGCAGAACTAACAGTTCAGCATTTTAGAGTTGTGACAAAGTATTCTAACACAGGAAAGAGCTTGGTGCCCTCATACTTTACTCTGCAGAACTGTGATTACATCTTCCATTTAGACCAGCATATACTGGTTTTCAAGGTCAGGCAGGCAGCTTGTAAAATGCTATGCACTTTTAGAGTGTTCTGTGTTTTCCCGCAGTCTCCATTTCCCTAACCAATCCACTCACACGCTATGTAAGTGACCTCAGCAGGGGTCACCATAAGAGGCAAAACGCAAGCAGCATAAGAATAAGATAACACCTACACACTGCCTTTGAGGAATTAAACAAGTCAGAAGTCTTGGATATGGCAGCTTCTTTTAAGTATAAATAACTCAGGTAGAGAGAGGGGAAGACTGTGATCTTGGGAAATTGTGTGTACTGCTCTGGAAAAGGTGTGAAACTGTGTTCTGTGTGATTAGGAGCTCAGATGAACTGGACTTCAATGAATTATTGAATTGTACAAAAACAATTTCATATAGCATAAATCAGACAAGAAAATAAACTAGGCAAAGATTGAGAAGAAAAAAAGCATGAGATGTTAGTAAATTAAAAATGAAAGAAAAAAAGGGAGAACAAGAAGTTCCTGCAGAATACACTGAATTGATAACAAAGTGTTCCTGACATTATGCACTGGGTAACATTCATCCTGAAAAATCCTGAGATAGGCATAGCTTCCCCAGTTATCATTTAGTGATAATACAATAATTCCAGATTGCAAGTTTAGTAGAGCATACTGCATTCACCTATGCTGGCTATCCACAAAATACGGGCTGCAAGATTAATCTGAATTAGTCGAGTAGAAATTAGGTATACATACAAAAAAAGAGTATGAAAATTTACAATTTTATGAAATCTGACAAGCTAATTGTTCTCCATTAAAAGATGAAGAACTGAAGTTGTCAGCTCCAATTGCTAACCATCAGAAGTGATCACTTATATTTTTGGCTACAATCATAAAGATCTTTCCATTAACAAGTCTGAGTAGGCAGTTGCAGACTTCCATCAAATGATCTCAGCCTTCTGTTTATTGAACTGAATAGACACACTAAGCACTTTGAGCTGTCTCCCAAGCCTTTAATCTCCCATGACTCCTCTACAAATTCTCTTCAATTTTTGAAAGTACTGACTTCATTCTATCACTGAGAGCCATCTAAAGACGTTTAGAAAGTCACAGAGGTATAGAGAAACAACGTCCTGAAATAACTCTTTGTGAGAATCAAGGGGCTATAAGCTCACTGATCTAAAACAATTATCTTTCAGCTTAAAAACTACAAGATAAAATAGGTTTATACAATAGGAGAAGCCTATTGTATGAAACAAAGAGACCAGCAATTCTGGTTTTTGTCCCCTTCAGAATTTAACATTTTTCAAAGGTTTTTAATGTCAAACCCACAAGGTAGATGGTTGGTGTTTATTTGCTAATGTGAGGCATTGAA
This sequence comes from Coturnix japonica, assembly GCF_054131305.1. Classification (NCBI taxonomy): domain Eukaryota; kingdom Metazoa; phylum Chordata; class Aves; order Galliformes; family Phasianidae; genus Coturnix; species Coturnix japonica. Next base: position 38,451,674 of record NC_140665.1, read on the forward strand.
CATATAACTTTTCCTCATACAAAGTTTTAAAATACAGAAACTGGGAAGAAAAACAACAGCAGAGAAAGTGTTACTAGTACTTCTAATCTAGTTATAGGATTATCTGCACACACACAAAAAAGGCATGTAGTCAGCCTGTCATTTCCAGCTCACGTTAATTATATTTCAGTGCACCTCACATGATAAGAGGTATAATCCAGGCAAAAACATGGCGAGGTTGTAGTCCAAAATATACAGTATGTCTTCCAGCTGATAATTCGAACAGGTAATGAACTGTTTAATCTTATGCAGCCTGGCAAACACTGTTTATCTTTACCCAAGCTGTTAACAAGCACATCAAACTGAACGTATCTTTAGCAAATATGATGACTGAATCTTCTTTTCTGTTGCTTCATTTGAAGTTTGATTATATTCCACCTACAACAATATTTTTGAATAAAGAAATAAAGCAAAGAAAAGAAAAAAAGAAAAAGAAATAAAAGTTCCCTGTTTGAACACAACAGGGAAAAAGTAAATTCTTTAGAATATCCAGTTCGATGCATTACTTACATGAAGAATTAACTGGCTTCTGTATTCTAAGTCTATCAGCAGTACCTTGGCAAACAGTCAGAAATAACACTACTCACTCTGGCACCTCCTGTGCAAGTACCACAGGTTCTGTGCAATTGTAGGTGGCAAAATTCCTGGTCTCATACTACAGGCTGCTACTATAACCTCCTGTGCTTAAGTGTTGAGTCCATAAACCACAGACTTCACTGTGTAATGGCAGAAGCAGCAGTCATTACTACCACTCTTTACCATGGAACCACGTCAGAAACCAGCTGAACCACAAACAAGCACATTCTGTTACTGCACCAGGAAAACAGAAATCAAACTGATAGATGCAGAACTCCAGCTCTTCATCTCCTGAATCCAGACATTAACAATTCGTTGTTTTTCTCCTTTTTACTTTTTTCTTTGTTTTTCTTTTTAAATAGGTGAGCATTAAGTGAGAAGTCAGACAAGGATGATGTCATTATAGAATATCATAATTACAGAATTTAGCTTGTACTTTAGCTTTTCATTTAGCTTGTACTTTCACTACTGTATCTGCAAACTTTTCAAAGAAATCCTTAAAACCATAACAATAAGAATGAAGCAGAAAAAAAGACTAATCTTCATCTGACAATCACTAGGAACAAAAACTGGGAAACTAAGTGTATTTCATAAGAGTGACACCTTGAATTCCATTCCAATGGAACGATATCCCAAGGGTTTCTTTCACTTATATATTCATACTCTTAGATGCTGTACCTGAATAATGCCAGTCTACACTTCATCTTTGTTTTGAAATAACATATCAGAAGATTATCTGACTTTTCATTTAGTCACTGACATGAATTTACCACCAACATAAGCATGTATAAATCTTTATATTTACGCACAAATTGCATATATTTAAGAAGGCATGGAATCAGATTTGTACACGGTATCTTCTCAAGGACACTATGAATGGTCATGAATGAAAACTTTAGGGTGGAAATACATTAGTGTGCCAAGATTTTGAATCAAAATATATCCTAAAAATACACCCATAAGTAAAAAGATAAATAATAGTTTAACTTTCTGCCATGGTGTAATCCTGTTCCAGGCCATCAGTTTTACATCAGTGATCTCAAATGATCTAAAACAACATTTTATCTCTTACAACAACAACAAAAAAAAAAGAGAAAAAAGAAAAGAAAGAAAAAGAAAAAAAAAAATCAAAGCATAAACTGAATGTAAAAAAGCTGTACTATTTTCATATTCAATCTGCAGGTTGCCTAGACCAATGAAAGGATAACTGCCTGACTGGTTTCACTGAACAACTGCTTGAGAACAAACTGACACAGTTCCTTAAGTATCCTATCCATCTCCATACCCACGCTCCAAAAAAGTAAATGAGGCTTAGTTTCAGCTGGGATGGAACCGTTTTCTTCATCGTGTCTGGTATGATGTTATGTTTTGGTCCTAGGATAAAAACAATGTTGATGACACAATGATGCTTATAGCTCCTACTAAGCAGTGCTGTAAGGAGCCAAGGCCATTCTCAGCAAAGGCCCCAAGGAGCTGGAAGGGAACAGAACTAGGACAGCTGACTTAGACTAGACAAAGAGATGTTACATACAACATGACATCAAGAGAAAGGAGTTTTGAAGGGCGTGGGAGTTTATCAAACTCTCTTCCGCTGCTCAACTGGGGAACAGAGAACAATTGCTTGTGCATCACTTGTTACATACATTCATAAATACATGTTGTCATAACTATTATTCTCTTCTCTATCTTAGCAAATAGTTTTTATCTCAACTCAAGAGTTCTACTTTGCTTTCTTTTTTTCTGCCAATTCTCCCTCACATCCCGCTGGGAAGTGAAAATCTGTGATGCTGTATTAAACCACAAAATAGGCCAAATATCCTATAGAACCCTTTAGAAATTTTTGGGAACAGAAAATATTGTGTCATATTAACATAACATTAGCAATGTCAACAGTGCGAGAAAACACAATGAGTCCCTGATACAAGAAACTGAGAATCAAAATTGAAATGAGCATTACAAAATGAAGAACACTGTCTTCATACTCGTAATCTGCCAGTGCTTCAGGATCAGCTCCAATGGCATAAGGCTCATGCTGCAACCCCATCCAACATGTCCTGATTAAAGACATGCAGTAAATATCCACACAACAAGATAAACAGAAACCAAATTGTGAAGGTTCAAATCTGAGCCCAATACTAAGGAAGATGCAGTTGCAGAACTGTAATCAAATGAAGTTGATCAGAACAAACTAGTGACACATACTACTAAAATGACTCCAAATCCTTTCTACGTTGCTTCAGATTTATTCTGATACAACTTAATCATCTGAAGCAGAACTATGTTAAAAAGTGAAGTAATGTAGAAATCTAGAACACACATGGCAAATCAGGAATCATTTGTCATTACCCCAAAAGAGCAATGCTCTGAGCAACAGCATTTCAGATGTAAAGGAGCAAGTTGTCAGGTATTCTCAGAACTTTGCACTTATTTATACACACAGCAGCACATTAAGGTGTGCATGTTGAATGATAAAAAGTTGAAAGTTACTCACTCAGGTGTGATTCCTAGCTCCTATTATAGCAGAGGGCTGTTCAGTAGCACTTTACACCAACAAATTACTCTTCCATGATTCCAAAAGAGCCACTCTAAATTTCTGCAACTTGGAAAACCTTGTCATCTTTATGACTTTTCCTAGTTAATTTGCCATGCAGGCAGCTTAAAACTTCAGACAAGTTTATTTCTTAAATTCAGTTCTCCACAATCACAGAACCAACACTGGGCCACTTCTGGAGTTTCTTTGATGTTATGTAATCAGGTTGTACTGCTGTCTACAAAGAAAACACTGCATGGGTATATAAAATTTCAGTTAAGTTTACACCAGCATATCTCAGAAGAAAGGAATAGAAGAGACACTAACCTTTCAGCTTCTATATAGAAATGGCCTGATCAAAAGGCTCCTGCAGATACCAGTGGGCTTTGAATCAAGCTACTGTGACAGTTCAAGTCGCATTAACACAATTTTTGTTTTCTACATTTAAGTATATAGAACAGTCAGATTCAATTTGATACCTTCACTGCATTTATATAAACTAAACCCCCATCCTCTAAGTGAAAATAATGAAGTACTTTACATATTAATATGAACACTATCAGACAACCTGACCTTTATAATCACAGTTATGACTAACAGTTACAAGTGACTCAAGATATACAGTAAAGAAATATGCTAAAACAGACTAGTATCAAACTTTCCAACCCTGACAAAAATTATTGTATGAAATAAAAATGTGTTTTACATTTTGGTTATAGGAGATGCCTTGGCAGAACGTAGTTCTGCTGCTGCTGCTAAACTCTAAACTTAACCTTATCAAAAAGGTAATTCCATAGCACAATAAAAACCTGAAAATATTTAATTATTATTTTTCAGAGATCTTATTCAATAAAAAAACAAAACACCCAATCAACTCACATTTTCACTCATTTTATATAAATCTTGTAATAGCCCGAAATGGAATGAAAACTGTATGTCCAGATTTGATCCTTAAAAGTTCCATAACAATTTGTAACATGGCCTCTACTATTACAGAATTTAAAGTCCGAAGGGCAAATGTAGCTATGCTTAATCTGACAAATGATACAAGAAAACGAGAAACATGCTCATGATCAATTAAATGCTGATAATATACACAACAACAGAAGCCTAAGCAAATATAGAAATACGAGTTTTTCAAGTGAAACAGCAAAAATGCCACCAGTGAGCAGAATGCAATTACTCATACTGCATTTGACCAAGACAACATAACAAGAGCTCAGAAAAGTTGAGCTTGTTATGTTCTTTTTTCTTACTCTTTTTTTTTTCTCTCTGGTGCTTGTTTTTAGGTTTTGTTTGTTCATTATTTTGCTTTAGTTATATGAACCTGGCTTTACGTGCTGCCTGCTATTTCAAAGCATCAGCTGAACATCAGGTCAGAAAAAAGGGTGCTATCAGCTGCACTGCCAATACCATTTCCTGCACCACACTGGGGTTTTTACACTTTCTGTGACATTTCAAGTGAAGGCTGCCTAACTCTAGCAAGATCATTGCTTTTATAGAGATAGCCACAGCCATTGGCCATTCCATTCCACCACTCATGTGAAAGACAACAAGCATTTCATTCAGCTCTGACACATGGAAGACAGCAACACTGCACAAATTAGAAGTGGAGATACAACAGCTTCTTTACCATGGAAGCCTATCTGTTACACACTGTGTGGTTTCTCTTTAATGATTTATTAAAACAAAAACAAAGATATACATCTTTTTGGTTTAGAATCAGATAATCATTCAGACACAGGACAAACTGTGGAAGCAATATGAAAAGTGTGTTTGGTGCAGCAAAAACAACACTGAAGAAAACTAGTAAAAACACCACCTCAGAAATCAGTACACAAAACATGGAATGAGTTAAATACAACATAGACAACTTTTAGTTCAGCAGCAGTCTAACAACATTTTCCATACTGATTAGACATTTTAAAATGTGTTAAAATCATTTAGAAGCAAAAAGAGGGACACACTGGTCCCTATTGGGGACAAGTATTTGGGCACAATTATTTTTGAAAGTAGATATTTAACTGGAAAAAAATAATTCCTACTGGCAAACTCATTGACTCATTGCACCTTTTTCTGACACTTGCAGTACTGAAACTGCCAGAACAAAAACTGCATTTAAAAAATAATGAAAATACTACGCATTAAACAGCTATTAATAGTTTGGTAAATCACTGTTTTGCTTTTGTATTTGAAACATAGAACCTGTTTTTCCTCAATATTCCAGTACGTAAAGTTGGTATTACTTTAAGCAGAATCACTAGATGTTTCTTACTGTCTGCATGATATTAAGTTTCAGACTCACTGAATTGCATTCTGCATAATGGCCAAATATTCAGCTTCTTCAACAACGGCTATGAAAGGAGTATGACTATTTCTGTTATTCATTGCAGTACATTCCAAGTAGATATACTAAATGTATTATCTGGAAGACAAGTTCAAACATGCATTTCTTAAAAACACATACAAAAAAAATTGAGATAAATGGTTTCTATTATGTTACAAGATGGAAAACTAAGAGATACTCTGTGTAAGTGTGCACTGAGCAAGAGTTAGAAAAACTGAGTGTGAAAGAAGCTTCCTAAGAAACGCTTCCACTACTGCCAATTTATTATTTAGTGAATATATCTGTTCATTTCCATATAGCGTTAGACAGCCTACAAGCAGGTTGATAAGAGCTTTAAAGACTTACACCAGAAATTTCTTAGACAATTAAACTCTCAGTAAGAGTTCAGCAGTAAAAACAAAAATATCACCTTCCAAACAATGGTTAAAAATAAAGTGGGAGTTATTAAAAAGCAATTACGATGTGCACGATGCCTTTATTGTATATTTCCTCTAGAAATTAACTCAGTATAGAAATTCTATTTAAGATGACTTGGCAAGCATAACCTAGCAATTAGATTGTGAAATATAGTTTTGCATAATACATACATTATTTACCAGGAAACTCCTTCCCTGAAAAGCTGGGTAAATGCAGACAAAAAAGGAATTCAGCAGATAAGGCAGGAAAATCTGCCCTTCAGTATTGGTAACAAGGAAACTGAGACAAAGACAGTAGGTTTCATTTCCAGTCCCAAGTTACAAATGCCAACCAGCATAAACCAGGATATTTAAGTACAATCCAGCAGTTTGCTGGGCAGGTAAGTAATTATGTTTCCCTTTTTTGGAGCATGGTTATGGTCGTTTGGAGCAGTAAAGCAATTATCTCCCTTGCCATAACAGAATCTTTGGACTTTAAAAGGCAGATTTGGTCAACAGCAAAGCTCAATATCTCCAGTGCTTTTGTCACAATAATTGTGTCTTAAATTATAGAAGATTCTATGGTCTAGAAAAATACTAAGCTCACACAAATCATCATTTCAGATCCATTTATTTAAAGTGATTAATTCAACTAATAATAGAACAGCTTGGCAGAGACCTCAAGGATCACAAAGCTCCAAACCCCCAAAACAGGTGAGACCACCAGCTTGCATATCTAGTATTAGACCATAAAACTTGGTTGTACCACCACTTCAGGTAAAATGCCATCACTCCCATTTGTCTGGCTTTCATAACTGTAAAACAGCAACAACAGTTGATCCCAGTTATAGGAGCTTTCTGATGCTCTCAGAAGGAAGTTACTACAGGAAAGTGAAAATCTGTACTATTCATCCTAAAATACAAATCAACATGTTACCTGTTAATGCTTCTATTGTCCAATGGGAAAGACATTTTTGAGCATCTCTAAAATTATGAGAGGATTTTTGTCAAATCTCCTTTTATAAGGAGCACTGACAGACCCCAGCACAGAAAGCCATTGCACTACATCTGCAATATCTTTTATACAAAAGCTGGCAAAAAGTGAGAAAATTCATTAGTATGCTAATTATGTGTCCTATTTAAAATTCCAGCTCTGATTATTGTGTGATTAAGTCTCTTTCCTTGGTGTCTGCTTCCTTATATCTGCATTGTGAGAAATCAACAATTAATAATGAAGTAAAAAAAACAGATGACCAATTTACACACAAGAGAAAGACAAACATGCATACACGTTTCAGCATTTCCTTTGTTGCCGTTGCCTAATGCATCCCAGACAAGGTGGTACTATCTTCAGTAGAAGACATTACAAAAAAGTTTTAAGAAGCTGACAGGCATGAAAGATAGCAGTTTAAGTGCCAAATGACACAGGAATAGTTATGTGTAGGAATACCTGTGCAGAAGGTTTAAGACATCATGAAACAAAAGGGAGGATTAAATATTATTGGCTGGAAACAAGAGAAAAGCACAACTGATGGGACAAATCTTGCCGCCTTAATTTTTCAAGAGAAAAACAAAGCATCTACTTTCTACAGCAAAAGATGTTTAAAACCACTAACAGATCTCAACTAGACCAAAGCCTTCAAATAGCTGAACACGAAGAGAATAAGAGGTGGTCTTTGTTAACTTGGTGGCACTGTTAGAGCAGTGAGATTAGACCAGATGGCCTCCAGAGTCCTTTCTAGCTTCAACCATGCCTCTATCCTGAGAATACAACTACTTTCCATGTGTTACTTTCAGTAACCTACTTTTAGCTGATAGACAGGCAGCTATCTCATAAGGAGCTGAAGGGATCACAGATACATCTCAACTGTGTATCAAGAATCAATCAGTCATGCTAGTCTTGCTCATTTTTGCTATTTAAATTAGCAAGGTTAATTTTGCCTCAAAGGGACTGCAAACTGAGCAGAGAACTAGTAAAAAAGACAGAGGACAAGGCTGCCACCCACCAGATCAGGTTGCCAACTTGGCCTTGAATGCCTCCAGGGATGGGGCATCCACAGATTCTCTGCACTACCTGCTCCTGCTTTTTTTTCACCCCAATTAAACAATTTCTGCCTAACCTAAATCTCTCCTCTTTTAGTTTCAGTCTATTTCCCCCTTGGTTCTATTATTACTAAACTCTGTAAAACATTCATCCCTGTTCCCCTTCCAAGTACTGGAAGGCCACAATATGGTCTCCCCAGAGCCTTTTCCAAGATAAACAAGTCCAGCTCCCTCAACCTTTTTTACATAAGAGATGTACTCCAGCCCTCGCTCAAGTTGCACCTCTCACAATGAAGAAAAATAAACTCAATTTTCTCCAGTTCTTTTAAATAACAAAGAAAATGCCACAGATCACAGCAAAACTGAATGCAACTCATCATGTATAAAAGCAACATATACTTCTTGGCATTTGGCAGCTCTCTTTTCACCCTAATTTATCCCATATATGGGTATGGGCTTCTTCATCTATGATGAAGCCACCATAGGCAGTATCATGTGGCATTCAACCAAACAAGAGACAGAGCAACAGCTATGGTATACTGTGAGCAGGTTGTTGCTATCTCTTCTTTTAATTATGCCATGGCAATAAAATCCTATTCCAATTTTTCATGCTTTATTTTCCAAACATAAAAGTACCACACAAAATAGCAAGTGGATCATAAAAGTGGATGCCATTTTTAAAACACAATCTGTTCACAATTTTCTAGAGTTTATCAGAATTCTGTTATTCAGTTGAACATGGTGGTACCAATTTCATGCTAGCAATTTCAAGCCTCAAAGTGTTTCCATACTTTTAAGAAAACAGTTCAGAATACATGCATGGAGGTTAGAGACAAGAGAATATCTTAGATTTCAATTTATGTATCTCTGATCATTATGTGCTTGGTAGAGTTTATTTTATGTAGGAATATATTTTCTCTTTATGCCTACAGAATTATAATAAATTAGAAAACAATCCAAGCAGTAAACACGAAGTGCTTTGCAATTTATTTTCACAAATTTTAGGACAGTAGAGGTCATATCTAAAAGGAAGCTCATTACAGTTACACAAATGCAAAAGGAAAAAAAATAGAACCTCTGCACTGCTGACAATTCTGTTACTTCAGCAATACTCTTGCAGATGTTTTGTTTGAAATATTGCTGAATAAAAATACAAGTGAGAAGTGTGTTTGTATTAGAGGTGATTTAATTGTCCGAAAAATGAAGGAGAAACAAAGTGGACAGATTGGAAAGTCAGAATACTCCCCTCTTCAACTGATTTGCAAATTTAGTCAATGAGGAAACACAATCTGATGTGTTTTCTTTTTGTGGGTTTGGATCACCTGGCTTACGTAATTACACACTACTTCCAGGAATTAAAAAAGATCAAAAAATTGTTTATTTCCAGACATTTAGTTTCTAACAAAGCAATTTCAGATCTAAAGAGAGTGTGTGTAATTTTCTATACTTTTTAAAACTACAGTGCCAAATGTATTCAGTTGCTTACAAACACATTATTTCTAAGATACCTCCACCTGTCCACTTCCCTATGAAGAGTCTACATGTGCATCAAAAACAGAGACTCTTCCTCTTCTCAACCAACCTACTGCTCATAAAATTCTGAAAAAGGAAAGACATTTCAAGTCTCCAAAGCTTCATAATACCTCTCATATTTATACTTACCTATTTAGAGGTAACTATAGTAACTATATTTGCAATTAATTGTTATTCAGCCTTTTCATTTAATCAAGCAACAAGTCCATTTTATCTGCCTAATTTCAGGAAGTGGTATAGTAGAAAATAGGATAAGCCAAGACTAATAGTGGCTTTGCTATTTTGTTAATTTGTCAGCAGCTTCCTTAGTAATTGCAGAGAATTTCCCCAGCCCATCACAACAGTGCTTCCCCTCAGCATGCTGCCCTTGTAAGGACAAGTTGCATTTGTGAGAACCATGTACCCACCACACCTCATTCATTCAGAGACATCATCAAAGATTTACTAAATAGGTTGCACTGTTGTCACAACCAATACTGCCAACTGTGAGCACATAAAAGACCGCATTTTTTTTTTTTTCTTTATGTGAATTCACACACACTGTCATCATCACTATAATGCTGATGGGGATTTAGGAAAAATGTATTGTGAATCAGGCTAAGATAGATCTCAAAAAGCAGTACATTGCTAGGATATCCCCTCTTCCCCTGAGTACACCCTTCTCCAGAGCAAACAGCTGAAAGCTCATCTAGCATATTGCTTATCTAAGTTCTGGCCAAGCTCTCTTCTAAAAATCTGTAATCTGTATGTTTTGTAAATGCACGATGGTTTTGTCAAAGCCCATAGACTTCCAGATGTTCATGACAGAGCAAAAGCTGTAACAGCCTGTGAACTACTTACCAAAGGCAGTCTCTCCATGTTCAAGTTCTTGCTTCAGTTTGTTGTAATCATCTTTAATTCTCTCTAGTTTCCGGATGTTTCGGGCATTCAAAACCAGCAGCTCACTGAGAAGTCCTTCCAGTTCCTCCTTCTCTGATATTAATGATTTTATTTCTTCTGTCAGATCCTTAGCGGTACCAAAATTACTTCCTGCATATTTTTTGGTGGGTAGCGGGGAAAGGGAGGAAAGAGACAATAAAGGAGACACTTGCAACATCAGTGAGTTACACTGCAAACAAGGGGAATTAAGCAGTTATAATTCTGAACAGCTATAAGACCAAATTGGGAGGGAAAAGAAAGTGGATAAAAATCAAAGCAGTCTTTTTTCCAAGTATTAACATATTAAGTCATACCTGCAGCATACCTAAAAAGCCATACACAGTTAACATTTTTGGAGAATGCCTATTCCTGAAGTCTACACTTCAGAAAATTCATACTGAAATTTACTGATTATTATGCTGTCACCCGTCAAATCATTTTCACATTTAGGAGGAAACCTCAACTTGTAATACTTCTACAACAGGTCTATCAATCTGCTAGACATTGAAATATTTCTCTTTAAGCAAAGAAGCGCAATGCAGTTGTTCACAAGCACCAGAAAGTGACGCCATATTTGTTAGGTAACGAGCACCTTCTGTAAAGAATTTCAGGATGTTCTGAGAGTACATAATGTCATGGCTCTGCTTCTGATTGTTCCTGAAGCATGAAGCCTCAGAGGTGGCAGAACACCTCAAGCATTGCCTGCTCAATTTGCTCTGGAAATTAAAAGAAAAAGAAAAACATTCAGGCCCTTCAGACAGGGATCCAGAATCAGAAGTTTAATTCCCAGCTGGTTTTGAGTACACACACCAATAACACTTGCCACTTAACATTTGCCTGCTGGCTAGTTCTCTCAGGAGAGGGTAGGAAGAACAAGATGCAAGTATTTATCAGAAGACCACAAATTATGGCTAAATGCTGAGAATGGCTCCATTCCTTCAGAGTGGAAGAATGAATGGAAACACTTCCCTTAATTAACAACAACTATCCTCCTTGAAGAAAGACACTGCTGAAAACTTGAGTGGTCATACGAAGATGGACATAACACAAGAAGATTGTACTTTTCAAAATTTTGGATAAGACCATCAAATCATTCAGGTTTAAAGATTAAATACTGCTAAAATCTGCCTTTTTTTTTTCCTTCCTGTTTATTTAGTCATGAAATTACAGTAGTTTCAACAAACCCTTCCTTGCTTTAAGTCATTATCATTTCTTCTTCAAAACACTCCTAATTTCTGCTCCTCAGACAGTTTGTGGTTCTATCTTACAAAGAATTATACAATTAAATAATTATGAATTATTTATTTGCCAGTTTACAAGTTGTAGGATCTTATGGTTTGCCAGTGCATTTATGAAGAAACAACAAGGCAAGTCATGCTATCTTCACGTGCCACATTTCCAAATGGACAGAACACAGTAGAAGATAAGCGTGACCGCCACAAGAAATTGACAGAAAAAAAAATGACAGATAATCAGATGTTTCTAAGGCAACAAGACAAATAATTAAACAGTATGCCTTTATTTCACCTGAACTCATCCCAAGCATCAGCGCACAAGAGCCTTAATAAAACATGAAGGCAAGAAATTCTTCATTAGAATCTGGAGCTTACTCTTACACCTCAGAAGACAGCAAGGAAAAAGGTGTGATATTTTATATGAAACTTTTATACATAATAAATGAATCTTAATTCCCAGAGGGATAGTTTACATCAAAACTGAGGCTATAAGGAAATGGGAACAGGTAGATACAGCCCAGAAGCCAAAACTGCCTCATACAGTTCTCCTGACAGCAGAGATGTCAAAGTCTACAGCGAAAACTCAGGAAAGCATATTCAAACTCATGTAACACAATTATCATCAGTGAGCTTCTGACCTCAATCACAGCAACCAAAATAACTGTTTTCTAAATGCCATAAAAAGGTTGATTTAAAAATTAATGCACACTCCCTAGCTGCCAGCATTAAAAGACGTGCCCTCCTGGGATCTTTAAGAGACAAAGTCACTTTAGATGCTGTAGAAATACTCTTCAGACATGTTAAAATACTTTATTCTGCTTACACATATAAAAATGTTAAAATTCCTCTTTTGATAAAATCATTATATTTCACCTAAGTGAACAAAAAAACCTCCTGCTTTATCAAGCCCTCAAAGCTGTGCTTTATATAGCCATACTAATGGGAGAACTAGTTGGCTAATATTAAATAAAAAAAAGTTGGTTATAACTTTTAGAATCATAGAATCCTTAAGTTTGGAAAAGACCACTAAGATCATCAAGTCCAACCACAAACCCCACCATGCCCACTAACCGTGTCCCTCAGTGCCCCATCCACACATTTCTTGAACAACTCCAGGAGCAGTAGCATCACCACCTCCCTGTGCAGCCTGTTCCAATGTAATGCATGGATTTTCTTTTCAGGAAAAATGTGAAGTTGATTTTATAGTAAAATTCAAAGTTATTCACCTTTGCTTAGACAAACTCATTCTTATGAGTTTAGCACTGAAACATCATATTTCCATTGTTCAGTTAACTTGAAGAATACAGTGCTCTAAGCAGGTTGAACAGTACACTGTCAAACAGAGCTGAGCATGCACATTTAACAGTAAGGTTTAGCTTCTCAAAGTTATCTCTGAAGACAGAAACAAAAAACAGATTTCCTCCTTAATCCTGCCCTTTAAAGTCCTCTCACACGTCCTTCATCTCCCTCTCCTTACAGATGGTAAGATCAGGTAAGCTCCACCGGCTTTATATGAACGCAGAAAATACTAGCCAAATTAAGCAAAAAATGGAAAAATAAAATTTAAATGTATAGCCAGGAACAAAGTAGCCATTCCTATTCACTGTGAAACTAAATCGCATATAATAAGTTAAAAGAGGGAAGATTTAGGTTGGATGTTAGGGGGAAGTTCTTCACTAGGAGAGTGGTTAAGCCCTGGAACAGGCTGCCCAGGGAGGTTGTGGATGCCCCGTCCTTGGAGGTGTTCAAGACCAGGTTGGACAGGGCCCTGGGCAACCTGATCTAGTAAAGGCATATGTTTGGTGGCCCTGCTAGGCAGGGAGGGGCTGGAACTACATGATCCTTGAGGTCCTGTCCAACCCGGGTCATTCTGTGATTCTGTGAACTAACTTAGATTCTTTCCCTCTCTTCTGAAAATTCTACTAGTATGGCTGCATACAACAACTAAATGGCACTCAGCACACATATCTTTTCTCTATACATAATTTCACTGTTAGATACCACTTTATCAAGCAGATCATTGCCCTCAAACTAACATCGCATTATTCTGATAATATTTGCCAACAACAAATTGACTAAAAATATCCTTTGAAGTCTTCAAAACATAGGACAAAGTTAATGATCCACAGTCTTTCTTGCTCTGAGTCTTTCTCATATTTATGCCAGGAAGTATGTACACTCATAGTTTCCATTATTTATACTTGGAGCAGAGAGGTATGTCTCAACCCTACTAAAACTACATTCATTACAATACAAGCAAAGGAACGATTTTTGCATAACACTGAAGCATACGTACCAGACATTGGTCAGAAGGTAGGAAAAAACTGGTCTGTACTTATCATTACCTACATGCTATTCTTTCGTAGACTAATGGCACCTTTAATGACACAACGAAGTGAAAATTCATGTTTTAGCTTAGGGCATTCACCACCATGCTATTTATCAAAGGCACTGGAATTCAAGCCTGCAAATCCTCCACCCCATGAGAATACAAACCAATTCCAACACCAGAACAGAACTTGAAGAAAATAAATAGCATTTAGCTTCACACAAAGAAAAGAGAAAACAGTAAAAACGTGAAAGGAATATAAGATTTTGGAAGTAGTGCCAGTGTGTTTGTGCAATTATTTTTTTTCAAGTAATAACATATGCTAACACATTTAGGAAGCAGAATGCTACTGAAATGTTTTATATGATCCTGAAAGGTAAAATGAAATAATCCATTTAGATGTAGGCAATAGACCACAAAATATACATTTAGAAGAGGAATTCTCTGCCTTAGAAAGTCTATTGTACCAGGCCTTATCAGTCACCAAAGAGCAGCAACACAGAAATTCATCATTAATCAAATAAATTAATAAATTGAGTCAGTAATAACAACTCAAAGACATAAGTGAAAACCACCATTGAGAAAGTCACAAAAGCCTTGAGAAGAGAAGTCAGAGAGCTGGAAGCTAGTAACTTAGCAACAATGGATGTAACATGCTTTAAAGAGCAATAGGGGCTGGTGACCACAAGGTTCCACCAATGCCCTGGTGCCTGCACTGGGAGAGATGAGCATAGGATCAGCTCATCTCCCATTTCTCCTGCCTCTACCTCTCCTCCACACCACTGTCAAAGGAGGAGGACACACTTGAAGGTAGCGAAACAGCCTAGAACCAATCTTCATTATCATTAAATTATCATGCTCCTTTTACCAACCTAACCAAGAAGCAAAACCAGAGAACAGAGAGAAACATTCACATCACCTAGACTTTTGTACTAAAAGAACATGCACTGAAATTCAGAGGATTATAATCTTGTTCTGGACAATTTGTAGAAGGGACAACACTACTCCATTCTACAGACCACACAGGAGTTTTTCTCACATCCTTTCCCATGGGGAAAGTTCTTCCCATGGGTGAGAGCATCATCCCTTCACAGTTCTGCCCATCCAGAAAAGGAACTGCCAGAAAGATTATTCCACTCTCCCTCCCTCCAGGGAGTGCAGGTTAGGTAACAGGAGAGAAAGAGAGTAAATCTCTACATGGCTGACTGACTGCTGGAACAGAAGCAATGATTTTCTGCTGTCTGGTCACATATCATTTTGGAGCTTCAGCTACTACAACTTACCTTTTTAGTTCACTGAAAGTCAGTAACATTTGGCAGTCTCATTTAGATGTAAGATAAAAAGACAAATAGCATAGCTTTCTTAGGTCTGTGTGACTGTGACTTAGCTTTGGAGCTCACTAGCATTATTTTTTAACTGGGTTAATAGGCTTGTCAGAACGTACATGAGATTGTACTTGTAGCTAGACACCTGGATGGGGCATAAACTGATCATTCTGGGAACAACATGCCATTACACCATGCTGTATGCTGGAGCAGGATGTGATACAGGCATGAAGAACTAATCTCAATATGCCTCTGAGGCATCAGTTCAGACCACTGCCAAAAGTAAGATGCTAAATGCACAGAATCAATTTTGTGATCTGAGAAGACCCAGGTCTTTGCAAAACTCTATAAAACAATTCACAAAAAAAATCTAAGCCTTTATGAGAAAGTATAAAGGGGCCTTGGTATTCTTGACTATAACACTAGTCAAGTTTTCCATCTGTTACCAAACAGCACTTCTCAAAATTTATATATACAAACAGGAGCACTAGTGCCTTAGAGCAGAAAACATTAAAAATGGCATGCAGCATGGCAGGGAATATATCAACATCTTGTTGAGAACTTTGTGACTATGCCTAACCTGCATGAAGTGACAAAAAGCAGTATAGTCATGAAAACAAGACATCCACATTTTCAACCTTGGATCTGTGTGCTTTGGTAATGGCAGTCAGGCTGGTTAATGTCAGGATAGGCTGAGGGGCATGTCCTCTCTGTAACAAATAGTTGTTCAAGCCATTCAGAACTTGTCCTAAATAAGCATCTGAGTAGGCAAAGAAACTGGTGAGGGGTCTGGAGCACAAGTCTTATGAGAAGTGACTGAGGGAGCTGGGATTATTTAGCCTGGAGAAGAGGAGGCTTATGGGAGACCTCATTGCACTCTATGACTTCCTGAAGGGAGGTGGTGATGGGGACGGGTTTGGCCTCTTCTCCCAAGTGACAAACAGTACCTGAGCAAATGGCCACAAATTGTACCAGAAGAGGTTTAGATTAGACATAAGGAAAAGCTATTTCTCTCAGAGGGTGGTCAGGCACTGGAATGGCTGCCAATGGGAGGTAGTGGAGTTGCCATCCCTGGCAGTGTTCAAGAGGTGTCTGGACAAGGAGCTATGAGCGATGGTTTAGTAGCTTGTGGTAGCAACAGTAATGGGAGGATGGATGGACTAGGTGATCTTGTAGGTCCTTTCCAACCTTGTGATTCTATGAAAGAAGCCACAGTGCCAACATTAAATTTTGTGTTTAGTATGCAGTTTGCATTATTTAGAAGCTACAATTCTACACTTTCTGTTCTATTGCTGGAAGTCATCCAACAACAATATTTCAGTTCTTCAGAGGTATTTGCAGGTAGTTAATGAAATAGAGATTGAGATACTTACGCAACAATGACACTACATCTCCTATTGGTATAGGTCAGAGTATATGTACTTTCCAAACTACTTAAGAAGTCACTCATTCTAATTTCTGTAAGTGGATCTAATTTGTATTTGCAAACATAAGGAAAGTCAATGATGTGCATCTCATAAATAAGTACATAAAACATTCAATTTTTCATTCACTTTTCCTTAACTATCCACTAGACACCTTCTAGCTCTCTGATCCCATGTTGTCACATATCCTCAAGAGAGAGAAAAAAATCATAGTTATTGTATGTGTATATGTGTATACGTGTCCACATATATATGAACAAATTGCAATATATATCAAATAATCTACTTTATTCATGTGTAGGAAACAGACCAAAGGATGACAAGAAATTTATTTTCAGTTACAACTCCCCTCTTATTTCCAAATTATTTTCTCACCAAGGAAAAAAAAAAAGTGATAAATGCACCCTTTCTCACATATTATTTGATTTCTTGCAAAACAGCCTACAGTAGAAAACAAATTTCAACAATATTTCTACAGTTATATTCACAGCTGCTTATACATCAACTTTCTGAATTTTCTTAATGTCACTAAATACATCCAACCATGCTAGCAGAATGAACACAGTATTGTGTATTGCCATATTCTTCCTATAACTTATGACAGACATCATAAACATGTTAGAGCTCCTGTAAGAAGCTATTGTTATAACAATCACACACAGGTTTTTAAGCACTGACAACAGAGGTGGTTTTCCTCAATTGTTTGTCAAATTAAACAAAACATCAGCAACAAAAAACAGTGAAGTTCACGTAGCTTTACTATGAGGATACGCAAACCCAGGTGTGTGCAATTGCATTATTACTTTTTTGCTTTGACACTGCTCCAGAAACATTTAAAACTGGTTCCTGAGGGAAAATGCTGCTTTAAATGTAAACAATGCAACATCTGTTTAAAGAAAAACAGTTGTTCTCAGACTGTTAGTATTGTTGTTTGAAGAAATTATCTGACTGAATGATCTAATTGCTACAGTAAAAAACAGAAATATTTATCCCTGCCTAATATTTCCAAGACTAAATGAAAAGTAAGTCCAGTAAAATTGTTACTGCACAATTAATAAATTCCTTTGTATTTTGTACTATCTCAAGGCTGTCCACTTTGTCTGAAGTAGAGGAGGCTCAGGAGAGACCCTATGGCTCTCTACGATGACCTGCAAGATAGTTTTAGCAATGTGCAGGTCAGCCTTTTCTCTCAGTAACAGCCACAGGAAGAGTAGGAACACCAAGTTGTGTCAGGGAAGATTCAGGTTGAATATTAGGAAAAAAAATACTTTACAGGAAAAGCAGTGAGGCATTTTGGAACAGGATGCCCAGGGAAGTGGTGGAGTCATTGTACCTGGAGGTGTTCAAGGAAAGGGTAGATGTAGTACTTAGGGACATGGTTTAGTGGGCAACATCAGTGGTAGGTGAACAGTTGGACTGGAGATCTTTTCCTACCTTGATGATTCTATCATTTACACAGCTGCATATTTCCCAAGTGAAGGTTCTCTCACTTTCTCATGATTTGTTACCACCAGTTCAGGGGATATTTACATGCAATATCTTACTTAAATCATGGCCAATATTTTTTTAAGGTTGAGGCATATTTCTTAACTATGCCTTACTCAAGAGATACCATTCATTAATGCCTAACTCATGAATACACAAGTCCTAAATACTTCAGGTTTCTCTATATCATTCATTGCTCTTTGTTTTTGCCTTGTTAAGAAAAACAAATGAACAAGCAAGCTATTTTTACCTCCATCTTCCTCTTTTGAATTTACCAAATCTTGTCTTCTTGATCCTCTTTCTTACTACTTGCATTCCGTATCCTGGCTTTTCTGATTTTTAGAAGTTTGTGCTCTAAGGTGTTTTTTCACTTGTTTTGGTTTTTGGGTTTTTTGTTGTTGTTGTTGTTGTTGTTTTGGTTTTTTGTTTGTTTGTTTTTTAACTTCCTTCAGAATCTTTTCATCTTTCAGGTCCTTAGAACACATTTTTTTGTCATTCCATTATCTAATTGCACAGTATTCTGCCTTTAACACAAATGGGAGCCATTATGTCAAATATAATTAGCCATTTCTTAATACAAGTGAAAGAAATTACACCAATCCCTATTACAAAATTACCTTTCACCCTTGATTTTGAATCAATTCCCTCTAGCTACAAAAATCAGATCTAAATTACTTGCTCCCCTGTATGGCTTTTTCCTGCCTCCCCGCCCCTTGGAAAAGAAGTTATCTTCATCACAACTTATGCTTAATCATCTTTGATGGTTTCTTCCCATTAGTTAGCCATTGGAAACAAGCAACCTGTTATCGTTAACTCCATGCTTTCAGTGCTACTACTAGTTGGACCTAGAGCCCCAGTCACCTTCTGTTTCTAATGTAATAGTAACAAGATACTGTTCAAGTATTCTCACACAGGGACATTAAATTGCATTGTCTCACATCTTCGCCCGAGCTCCAGAAGACATATTTCTGCATTTTTGGCATGCAATGCAATACTTCTCTGCTTGCCTATCACAATATGCTATAATTTGTGACTAACTGAAGTTACACATCTCAGCTTCTTCTACCAAATCTGCAGTAAGAGTTCACATTCAATAGTATGCCAAGAGTTCATCTTTTTCATTTAAATTCTCTTCATTCTCTTCATGTATGCACATCTAAGGAATGTAGCAACCTGCTTCATCATTCTCCAGCTTTACATTTCTAAAAAGCAGCTCAATTACAGGCTTAAAGCCACCATTCTCATACAAAGCAAGCTATAATTGAAATCCCACATTTTTTCTGAGAGGAACCCAAGAACTGTGTTACAATGTACAGCACGTCTGTACAATTGTACCTCCCCGTATAACCTATGAATGGAAGATATCCAGATTAGATTTGGAGAAAACAATTATTAAGTCTTGACTAACACACACTGAGTTAAAGCCCTCTACTAATGTCCGTAGGCACTATTTAAGATGAGGATTATATGAAACTTTTTGATTGTAAATATGCCTCTTATTTTACAGTCCCATACAGTTCAGACAAACTGCTCCTTGCATACGAGTCCAGGCAGTTTCTTCATCAGCAAGCCCAGCATCACTGCTGCTTTCTATCATCTACTGCACCAGAACACAGTTGGACTTAACACTTTTTGGATTTACTTTTATATATAATCTAATCAAAAAGATTTATACTGTATGAAAACATATGTTAACATGATGGTCCTAAGAGCTTTCCTGTTGTGGAAGATCCCAACAGGCTCCTAGTTCTATCACTTATATTGTAAAATAGTATTTATTTACACTAAGAGGGACTTTTTATGTTTTAATTCATAGCACCAAATTCAGAACACGCTAATTGTTGAGAGTCTCAGTAAGATAATAACAGAATTCTACCTTAACAACAATTTAAGTTTGTAATGTCTAGTCATTAAAATTCCCCTGAATAAAGAGTTTTTCAGAGTAAGAAAGAAAAGAAATATCACTTAGCAGCAGCAAGAAATAGTACCAATATTTCTTAAAAAGCATGCAAAGACAATCAAAGTCACAGTAGTGAAAAAGCATTTTGTAGGAGCATCAGCATTAAATTGTCTCTTGAATTCATCTCTGAAACAATCAACTTCTCATAAGAGCTAACAAGTATAAAATATTGTTACAAATGCTTTTCGAATAGTCCTCAAGCATTTATTTACTCTCTCAAAGTCTTAAACTGAAGTGCATCTTTTCCGGTCGATCACTTCTTGCAGTCACAAAGCAGCTGCAGATTTGGTTTTTGGGCTATTGTATTCTCAAGAAAGTCATAAAATGGTGGAGGAAAAGCTCTGACCCCATTTCCAAAAGCAAGAAAATTACCTACATTCAAATAGTTTAAGGGCAGAGAAGGGCGATTACTCAGCTTACTTTGTAGGTGAACAATGGAATAAAAATAGGGTTTCTATTCTGAAAGGAGTTATGAAAACCAAAGAAAGTGGCCACACTCAGCACCATCACAAGATCTTGTCTCTAGTTTCCTTTTGGATTTAGCTGAAATCTGACATTATCCACTTCTCACAAACAAATCATGTGATACTGAACAAAGTTTCAATTGAAAATAATTTAGTGTAGAGGTGCAAGATTCTCATATCCATTTGAGAAGGTAAATGACCAGACTGCTACAAGTCATGTTAACACACTGAAAGTCCCCTGCCCTTCCTTCTTTCCTTAGCGTAGCAGTGGAAAATTTTCTTGTACCCAAGGAATTTTCTTCTTTTCAGTTTCCTCTGAGGGAAGAGGAGTAAGCTAGAAATATCTAAGAAAATATTAGCTGCAAACAGTTTGCTAAACTAAAGTCACCTCTCCAAACAGAGAAATAGCTATACTTTGCTTTCTTTCCTTAGTAAACACAATATGCTATAATTTGTAACTAACTGAAGTTAAACATCTCAGCTTCTTCTACCAAATCACTGCAGCATTGGTTCAGATTTGATGGTATGCCAGAATTTCATTATTTTTCTGTTAAATTCTCTTCATGAATGCACATTTAAAGCAAGTAACAACCTGCTTCATCATTCTCCATACAGTGTAGTAGTCCCAAATAACTGTCACGTATAATTGTCACAAGTCAGACTCCTTAATGATATTTTAATGCTTTACTGGTTATAAATAACATGCACAATGTTTTTTTTTTATGTGCTCCAATGACCAAATTGTTTTTATGCTATGAATACTTGTTGTCTAATGATCAGAATAGTGGTTGCAGCCTTTTTTATTTTTTTTTTCCATTTTAACAGATAATTTAAAGCCATATTTGTAATTATTGCACCTTTGTCATAAATTATGACCCTTAGCTAGAGAGCTCTAAGTATTTAACTTGTAAAATCCAAGAATCATAAAGTCCAAGAGATATTATTATTTACCATTTTACTTATGGAGAAACATCACGTTCTTTGCACACTTACTGTCTAGCACACAACAACCTCTTAACAAGTAGCTCCCATCTGTGGAGTGCTCTCCCCCACAGTACCTTACACAGGACACGACACAGCCTGGTTCTACCATGCTTGCTGTGACTCTAGGGGGCCTAGTTAAGTGCAGATCAATGCCTTTTCCCAAGACAGTTGGGCTATATAAAGGTCTAATATGCCACTCATTAATGTCAGCCCTTCTTATAACTTAAAACTTACCTGATACAGCCAGCATTTTGGCCTCGAGTAGAGCTGGTATTTGAGACTCAATATCACTCACTTTCTTCCTCAAAGTACTGCAGAGTTTCTGACTCGTGCAAACCTAGATTGAGGCAGACAGGCATAATATATAATTCATTCATGTAAAAATATAAGGCAATTTAAATGGAGCTTCAAATATTCTTGGTTTACAGACATGACATAACATCCTACAGCAGGGTAAAGAAACTTAATAAAAAGTGATGTCTTCACAGAAGTATCAAAGATGAATCAAAATTTCTAGGTTTACCACACATTCTGTGATAAAAATAGAGAACAGTAGTGACATTAACTACCCACACAGGAGAGGACATGCTTTACCACTAAGCACTGAGGCTGTATTCAGAAGATAGGCCAGCCAATGAACTCTGTACATTTTCAGCATTAACAGTGATTCTTGGAATGAGTAGAATGTAAATGTTTGGAGTTTAAGACCTCGTAACTCAGAATACGCAACTTTCAAACAAAACTTATTGCCACATATCTTAACAGAAAAGAGAAAAAGTAGCTGCCATGCTCTTGAGAAGGCAATAACAGCTTGACACCTTGTTTCACCACCGGGAGACACAGCTGAATTGGGTTCAGGTTTTACTTAAAATAATAATAATAATGGCTGCCATTAGAAATATGGGGAGAGAGGATGATGAGAAGAAAGGTAGCTCAACTGCTTCCGTACTTGAAGCGTACATTGTCACCTCAGAATGACTTCATACACTGTACACAAATAATACAACCACCACGTATTCAGAAGTGTTGGTTTTTACTCCATTTGCATCAGCTGTGAAGAAAAGCAAAATGAACAAAACTCCCTCACCTAGTTAAGGCCAATACTCTTGCTCTGAAAGCAGAAATCAAGCAGTTGCTCAGAATTGTAGATGACACTTGAGAAAACAGCATTCATTGGAACCAAGTTTAAAGCAATAATCAAGAAAGAGACAGGGCAGTTGTGAAGAGATGAGATGTGAAATGAAATCTCCAGAGGAATGTTTCTCTGCTCTTCTTGATATTTTGTCCTCAAAGCATGTGTATATCCCGTGCATATTAACAAAAGCACAGCTCTTATTCTGCTTTTTAGGAGCCTTACAGGTTGCCTGTTTGCATAATTGAAGGATAACAATTCAGATACATCATTAATTGTTAATCTTACTATATGGTGAACACTCTTACTTCAGCTGAGAGTATCCATTAACTGTGCACAGATCTTGGGGTTTTCAAATCAACAGATTTACCATCCAAGTCTCTAAAGACTTCAGAATCTTCCTATTAATTTAAAAAACACATCACTTCTGCATGAATTGTAATTTTTTTGTTTCCAGGTATTTCACTTCATTTCAGTATTTCCTTCAAAGTGACCTGCCTACTGATTTACTTTAAATTTTAAAATAACCCAAACATGTCAGAGGTGAATAAAAGTGCTCGCAGAAGCTAAAAGCTGTATCTGTCTCGCATCTCCAAAATAAATCTTAAAGTTTTTAATAACTACCTTTTAAGCAGTGTTCTCTCTTTGCGGGTACTGAATGGCTCAGTGAATTGCAATTAGGTTGGGAATCATTCAGCTCTAGGAAAACTCTATAAACACATCTCATGCTGGTGGTAACTTAAAGTCATTACCACTAGACAGACATTTGGCAATTATGCAAAATAAGCTGGGAGGAGGTTTAAACAGTTTCTAGTGAACACTGCACTTTGTAAGCATTACTGTCAGAATGAAGCCTACTGGCACTTTTTATTAATGGACCAAAGGCTGGGACCAAAGGCTGAAAGGAGGTGCCTCTAACTCGGAGATAATTCTTCTGGAACATGAGATAACTACATTACTGAGCCTCTGCACGTATCTACATCACATGTATTCTGCAGATAAATGAAAAACATTAATCTTCAGAGCTATCACATGGCATAGTTCAACAAAACTAAATGAAAGACTGAGAAAGGCAAAATAATTTAACATCTTCTAAACTAATAGCTCTGCTTCCACTTTGCATCAATTTGACTCTGTGATGTCCAATTCCTTTTTTTTTTTTTCCTGATTACTTTATCCTAACAGCAACTACCATTATTTGTTACAGTAGCTTTTTCAGCCTCTGAAGAATACGTATTTCCTAGATGATGATGATGAATATTCACAAAGCTCACACCCTCCTCACCTCCAGGTGAATGCACTATCACTGTGCTCCTATTCAGATAGCCAGTACTCATGCTTGAGGAATCAGCAATGCAGATGCCTTGTTACCAAAAACTAGTAATGCTGCAGCATGCAGACCAAGGAGCTCCAGTTGCAAAAAAAGCTCCCGTTCAGTTCTAGGAAAGTTCTTTACAGCCAAATATCAAAAGCATCTCTTTTAAAGTCCTTAGTGTTTTTGTTTGGTTGGTTGTTTTCAGTTTCTGTTGAGTTAAAAAAAAATAATAATAATCTCTTCTTTTGGAACAAATTCTACAGATCTTTGTTTAGGTACATAAACAGCACTCCAGAAGATAGTTGTAATGAAAAATGTGGAATGCTGCTTAGCAAAGCTATGTGGAATCAATCTGAAATGAAGCAAAATATCAAATTTGCCCATTGTTATCCTTTCTGCCTTGACAGTGTATGATGTTAATCTCAAGTGGCAGAAACAGGAACAAGGATACAGACCAAAGCCCCTGAAATTAACTCTTCCTCCAACTCATCTCATTTTGATGAGCTTTCACATTTCTTTATAACAGTGTTTTAGAAAAGAGATGGAAATTGTCTTTATGTCACCCAAAAAGATAGAAGAGTCCACCTGGATATCCTCATACAGGATAGCCTTGACACTTGCAAAAGCAGATATTAATTTCTGAAGGAAGAATGGAGATAAAGGGGATTGTTGCCTTCACTGACAGACTGATTCGTAGCCTCTGCAACCCCAGCTGAAATCAACACAGATGAGGCAGAAAAGACCACAAACACTCAGGGGAAGGAAAAAGTCTTTCACTGAGCAGCATTTTCCCCATAAAATAAGGAGGTTTAAAAAGACCAGCCCTGTTCAGGTTGAGAAGAAAATACAATGAGATTATTTGAATGAATGAAATTAATAAATGATTTGGAGGAGTCTGATTACCTGCTTCCTATTTACTGTTTTTAATAAATAGAAGCCGTCACACAAGAATGGAATGAAATTAAAGTAATATTTTACCTACTGAATATTTAAAGAAACAAAATAGGTTGTGGAATTCTACCATGATCGCTTTTCATTTGTTACCCAGTGCTTCAGTTCTTATTCAAAACTTTTAGATACTATACTTAAAAAAAATAAGCCTTCAAAATATATAATCAACTTAATCTTTTCTCCTGAAAATGTATGTAACGTGTGTTTTAATCTGCATGACACACAGTGAGCTACCAAATCTCTCATTCATTTCAGTGGATGACATGAAGGTCAATTATAATCTTTTTCTTGACACTTTATTCGGAGCTATTTAAAAATACAGAGAGGAGTGTCATATTATTATAATCTGTATTAATATTTCCCAAGAGGTGTGCATATGCATGTAATAGAGGAAGAAAAAAATATCAAAGAAGAAGAAGAGGAAGGAGAAGTATCCAGATGCAGTCAATCAGTCTTCTTAACAGTGAATGCTAAAAGTGTCAGGAAAATGATTATGAAGAATAGAGTACAAAGGATAACAAAGGATAAATATTTCATTAATTTTTGAGAGATGAGAGAACATGAAAAAAATAAATTTCAGAAAAAAATAATGTTTGTTTTTCAAACATTTTCCCTTTTCTGCTCCATATATTCCTATATGAATTAGCTGAAATAAATAAACCTTCTTAGAGTACTCAGAGCAAGGATGCTCTGGTGCTCAATGAGACACTTGCAATAACAAGGAAAATACAGTTGTGTTTCATGAAAAGAAGACCAGGAGAAAAACAAAACTAAAAGGAAAGT
This sequence comes from Coturnix japonica, assembly GCF_054131305.1. Classification (NCBI taxonomy): domain Eukaryota; kingdom Metazoa; phylum Chordata; class Aves; order Galliformes; family Phasianidae; genus Coturnix; species Coturnix japonica. The sequence continues at coordinate 38,477,442 of NC_140665.1, forward strand.
TGTAACGCCTCCAATTAAAAACCAACATATGACAAATAACATTACATTTCTTTGCAGTTTTAAAAAGATTGCTAGTTTATTATTAGCAAAGAACAAGGTAAAGAGGAAATTCGTTTCTATTCTTTCTCCACACCAGCCAAACCTGACAGCTAGGAAGTAAGAGGCGAAAGTGTGAACACATTCATCTGTGAGGAGAGTTCACTTTCTTTTCATGAAGCACTGAGTCTGTTCTCTAAATTGAGGCCAGCAACAAGGCTGATCACTGGCAAACATAAGGCAAGAAACAATAGACTACTTCATCTACTTCCTTAAACATAATCTCTGTGGCCTGTCCAAATGGAATTATCTTTTTTTTTTTAGGGTGTAAAAATATTTAGAAGTAAAATCTGTTCAGAGGAAACAACAAAAAATATTTTACAAAATATAGACAATAATAATGCAAGTATTAGCTGATTCCCTAAATATTCTGAAGAAAAACTGATAGCTGATGGGTACTTACTTTGGCAGTAGTTTCTTTAATGGACATGCTGAGTGACTGCTCTTTCTCCTGAAGGCTAAAAGGGATTAAAATAAAATAAAGTTGACCTTCTCTGCTCATCATGGTCTGCTACACAAGACATTTTTATATGGAATGAAGTACATAGGCTTCAACACTTGTTACATTTTTACAAGTTACATTTTTAACTAAGTTCAAATATTAAGTTTAATACAACATTAGGAGTGAGTACAGACACTATTTTTGCTACCACAATAATTCTCCTTCCCTCCTATTTTGCAGGTGTACATTTTTATACAACATTCAGTTACGTTGTCAGACACTATTTTCTTTTCCATAAGACAAATTAATTCAGCATACACTGCTCCCCCTCAGCAATATTTCAATTCTTCTTTTTAATCTCATTATAAAATTTGTCCTTTTTCACAACCGAAGTGTGATATTCTTCCTGAATAAAGACCCTCTCATGTATTTCTGAGTTTTTAGTGTTCTTCACTGAAATACCCAAACATTTCAGAAAAAAAAAAAAAAAAGACTGGATTTATTTCAACAACACCCTTGCATGATAAGGCACCTTTGTATTCATTTAACAGGTGAGAGAAACACAAAAAAGCATTGTTAATCAGAACTGGCATTAACACTGAGTGCTCACTTTGAGACACATATGAGCCCTGCTATCTACCTGCAAGCACTTCAGTTTTTCATTCTAGGACTAGTTGATTCCTATTTCCCAAGCACAGTACTTACTGGGCTCAGCTTTAAAAGCCAGCACCCATGTCAGCCCAAACTCCAGCACACATGAAGTTGGACTTGCATTCAGCTACCGAGCATCCACAGAGCCTGGCTGAAACACCCTGCCCCACTTCATATGGGAAGCAAGATGGACTCAGAGGCAGGCTCCAGCTGTGCAATTATAATCTAATTCAGTTAATGATGAAGCTATTTGTATTGCTTTCACTAGCACCCTCCTTCTCAAAGTGCACACCTTGTCAGCCCACAGAACAGCAAGGCCAAGCACCTCATAAACACCACAGCATGCCAGGATCCCTCCAGCTCCACATGAAGCAGTCCCCTCAGAAACAGCTTATGGCAATGTGAGCTACTGCCTGTAAAAAGCAGCAAGTACACTGGCTACCTCCACAAAAGTGGAGATGTTGTCAAACCGAAACAGAATTCTCAAATTTCTTCCTAAACAACCTCTTCTACAGTAGTATATGGGCAAAATTAGAAACATTACACACAAAATTAAGCCATTAGCAGCTTCCTGCCTGCCTCTGGGAATGCCAGGGGGGAATGAACTCTTTCACCATTTCCCTTGTTAGACTGTAGAATTCCCAGGGACTTTCAGCATCTATACAAGTAGATTTGGAACTGGGCAGGTTATGTAAAAATGAGCCATGCCCTGTGTTCAGATGTCAACTGGGAGCAGCAAGGCTGCAGTGTGTAATTGAATGAGTAATGGGTGACTGACCCAGTTGTTCTCAACCTGACTTATAAAATTCAGCTCCAAAGATCCAAGATATAATAAAAATGTAAAGTGCAGTTATAGCCAGAAGAACATCACAAAACGGCACCTTTATTTAACAAACCTGTTCAGTGTATATTTCCTCTCAGATGTTTACTTTCCTCACAAAGAACCCCCTCCCCCCCCAAGTTTATATGATGCTCTGTAGAGCGCACATCACTAAGAGGAAACAAGATCAATTTTTAATTTATTTTTAAACTAAATGTCCAAAACAGCATTGCAAGCTATGACCTAGTTTTAAAACCCTTATTGAGGATTTGCAAACCCACTTGGGCTCTCAGGTCTAGCACTTGAGTGGGAAAAGACACCTATATCCTCTGATTTCTTTTTATGATCATCTATGAAGCCAGTGAAAAATAAATACATAATTACATACTGCTATTATAGTGAGAGCAGAATTTAGAGAAAATTTCATGTTAATCTGAGCAACATCAGTAAATAAGTGTCAATAAATCATAGTTTTGACTCAAATTAGCGATACACATTGACACACAAACTCTAATCTAAATATTCTTTTTAGTTTTAAAGCATTCATGCAGATTCTCACAACTGTAGTTGTTATTTACAGTGCAAATTTTACAGTAGTATCCTACTTTGAATTTATTTGTAAGCTTTATGTGTACTACTGTAGCAACTTTTTATTCCTTTAGAGATAAACTCATTATACTATTTACAAGCAATAACCAGAATTGGGCATGCACCAGCTGGAGTTTTTACAGAAAACAGTTTTCTTTTACAAGCAAGAGTAGTTTATCACTGATCATATTCCCAGGCTTTCCCCTTCTACCACCAACCACCATCACAGAGAAACCCCTCACAAGCTTTCCAATTAACTGACAAGCTAATGCTCCAGCTGACCCGCAGCAGTAACCAAGCGGTCAATACCGATTCATTCCACCAACAAAAGGTTTTAACAGCCATGATCTGTTACATGTGACTTGAACCAGAAACAGTATTTTCTTTCACCAGCACCCTGGAGCATCATATTTCAGTTTAAAAGGGGTATGCTGTCTGCTTAGAAGTTGCTTTACTTATGACTACTGGGGATAACAGCATTAAAAAGAGCTCCTTGGAATAACACTTAATTCTCGCCTGAGAAAAAGGCCATAGTTTTGATTCATTGCTATTCTTCTCTGGTAGAACAGATAATCAAGAATTTGACTGCTTGTTCTCACAGCCTCTGCAATCTATTATAAGAGCCATTTAGAAGTTACTTCTCAAATCCAATATAATCTAACTCCATCACAGACAATGCAAAGTTCTTGACCTGACTGATGGAAGGAGTAGAATAAGACAGGAATTCAATTAATACAAATTTAACTGACTAAATGCTAGAGAAGAAAGGTTTAACAGTAATAGAACTGATGGCAATCTACATATCATCTGCTGTTCTCCCTATGTGTCATATACAATAGCCACATAAGCTGTTTAAATTGTTTCCTTTGGATACACACTAGGACCCCTAATAACCTAATAAAGAGATAAAAACAGTGTAGACCTGCTACATCACTGTATACACTAGGGAATCAGGTGATAAGGAATTACATTTTTTGGATGATGAAGAAGTAATACATTAGGAAAACACAGACTCAAGATGCACAAGGACATAAAAGTGCTGTATATTCGAGACCTGAGGCTGACATAGAATGCAGCTGTACTCAAGGGAAATATTGTAAGGTCCAAATACTTCAAACAAACTAGTTCCTTGTGAGGATCTCATTTCAGTGACCATAGAGGAATACATGCATCGGGTGTGTTGAATTGCAATAACACAGATGGAAACTGCTGAGATAACGTTCATAATCAGGAATGGCAGGTCGACAAAATAGCAGCAACCACTGAGCCCAGACTGAGAAGGAAGACTGGAAATCAAGAGGGCTGGTCATTCAATCAGAGACTTCCGATATGACCACAAAGGATGTTAAATTTCATTATGTAACAGTTTAAAATCTTTTTAAAGAACATTCTAAGAACCTGTGATTTATATGCAGGAACTGCAGATAGTGTGGAAGTAGCTTTGTTCAGAGGAAGGCTGAGTAGTACAATACTGGGAAGAATGGCTTTCTACTAAAGGAAGGTATGTTGCTGAATTTCTTTCCTTCCACTTCGCTAGTATACTTCCCTTCACATATGAGGCTATTGTGCATTTATGTTATATTTGGCTTCCTAAGAAAATATTCAGAGAATGAAAATGGGCAAAGTCACACTGATCTCTATGTTCATGATGCATAAGAATACAGCTGGAACAGATATAGTTCCAGTATTAATGACAAAATACACATGCACTGACAAAAAAATGTAGTCAGAACGTAGTCTGCATAAGTGCACAAAAGAACTTATTACACATGGAGTACAAATATTAATAACCAAATTCTATACTGGGTACTCTTTACAGCAAGGGTTATTTCTTACATTGCTGTTACCCAAAAGATTTTTCTAGGGATTGAAATATCAGGACCTATTCTCCATATCACATTACAGTCCTACAGCAAAAAGCACACTTCCATTTCTATAAATCTAAGTACAATCAGAACAATATAAAATTACTCACGTTCAAGTTGCGTATATGAGAAAGAACAACGGGCTGAACTTCATACTAATACGCATTCCCTTCCTCTTATATTTATTGATTATTAAACATCTTGCAGTATGTTTGAATTTGGCCTTTGACTGTCTGATAATCAATCAATAACCCAATAAAATCCACAGAAAGAATGACTTTGCTGATGTGAAGTTCTTAAGAGAACTCCTCAGATTCTGAAGTAACCAGAAGTTGTGCTTTCTTAGAAGATAAAAATACACATTCCAAGCCTTATACTTGTAATCTTGCTTTTAGCAGTAAACAGAAGCTGACCTTCCAAAAAGCCTTTGTCCAGTTCTTTACAAAATCTGAAGCATTACTCACAGAACATTTGGTATAAACATCAGCTTACATCAAAGCAAAAATCCACTAGAAATTTTAAGTCTAGGGATGTCAGCAGGCCTTCAAAGAAGAAATCCACTGTATAAAAATCAAATCAAACAATCAATAACTTTCTTGTACTCCTACAGTTCCCTTAATGAACATCTTTCAGAAGGTTTTGAAGAGAAGTCAAGATAAAAAAAAATGCTTTTGAGCACAAACTTAGCACAAGGCAGCTTTAAGTTAGAAATCTACCAGTAGGGCTGAAGAATAAGAAAAACTAAGAAAACAGACATACCTGAAATTTTCTTGAGTAAATTCAATAAATTCACAATTACAGAAACCATGTGAAGTTTTTCACCAGGACAAGACCTACGAAGGCATTGTCAGTCCTATACTTCTACCTAATTAAGAACATTCAGAACTAGGTCACTAAGTATACTAAAGTGAAACACATACTTCATATACTTGTCTACTCCACACCATACTTGGAGCATAGTCATGTAAGACAACGGACAGCAATTTTATCTTCATTTCATGTAATCTGTTCATAATGATTTGGCTTACATATTAGCATAGGAAGAAAGCAATATTTCAGTCAAGCACATAAGTTCCTTTCCAACGTCTTGCGCTGATCCATGGGACTTAAACAATGGGGTTTTCACAGCAGCACATCTCCAGGTTGGGAAACAAAATACATACTTGACACATAAAATGTGGATTATTTCAAAGAAACTCTCACTTTTCCTTAGATATGCAGACCGTTGAAGATATTTATAAGACAACAGAACTAGTTAAACGCTGACAAAAAGCAGAATTTCTGCCAAACTGAATAGGTAAAAATCCAATTTCTCTGTCTAAATCTGTCACTGCTCCTTAGGGGTGGACTTCGACACTGAGCAGACGGAGAGAAAAACTGTGTTTAATTCATAGTAAAAGTGAAATTTGTGGCAGTTAAAAAGACTAGCTACCTGAAAAAGTAGTAAAATGCCAAGTGTTACCTTGGAAAGCTTCCAAGATCAAAATTAATCTGGTTTGAGACAAAAAATATCAAGAGATGTACTTCAAGGTACAGGAGGCATTGGACCATCTGCACATTTCAATATACAGAATTCTCCAAGGTATGTGAATGAGAATCCAGAATTATCCTCCTATCTCTGAAACATCAGGGAGCTTATTTTGCTCCAGTTGCCCTTCTAGCTATCGTTCTGTAGAGCAGTACTTTTCTGATGTTGTCTTATGTGATGGCTTCAATACAGGTGCTTCTTAACACTGCATTTGTAAAGAGACACTACTAGAAGTACACTTTCCTGCTAGGCTTGTACAACCTCAGCTCACCATTAAGATTTCCTGTTGAACCATAGGATGACTGCACTTTGTTTCAGCTACTCTGAAAAAAAACTACATCTTAGTCATATTCATGCAAAGTAATATAACAGCTAGATGTTACTGGCATCTTTAATTAAGATTCCAAGCTAAATTTTTATTGTCATGAATTGAGAAGCCTTCTGGCCTTATAAAACACCATTCTGAGAGCTAAGCTGTCTGTCTGTTCTAACCAGCCATTTGCACACTGCTATATTTCCCATTACTGTCAGCTGCTGCCACGGCGTGGCTGTGGCAGTTGTTGTTCCAGCTGCTTCTCAAAACAGGAGCATCAGATGGAAAACAAAGGCATCATCAAACGGTTCTCTGCAACAGCCACTCATCGACATTCTCCTTAAATTTTCTGTTGGATTAATAAATCCTTGTTTTTCTACTACATCATTCTGCAGTGTGTCAGAGAACAGCACAAACCAGAGCATGACCAGGGCAGCTGCAAATATTCCCTTAAGAATAACATCTTCTGGACTTCACTGGCTAAAACGGTCTATCCATGGGCTGTTGTTAATCATTTATTACATACAAATGAATTCTGTATCCTATACTGACAGAGACAGCTGGTCATTTTTCCCTGAAGAGAAACAAAGGTCTTTAAAATGCACATACACCCAGAGGAATCAGCACATATGTGGCCTGGGCTTTATGGGCTGAAGCATCCCACTGGATGCTGTTAAGGCAAACAGGGGAAACCAGATGCTCAGCAGGGGAAAAACAGATTCCTCATTACACTGCACACATGGGTACTCAAGCGGATGGTACTCATCTTTCTGCTGCTTCAGAAGGTTAAAGACCTGCCTCCACAATTGCAAATTATTTCAAGTTTCTAGCATTGCTCTATTCTGAGTGTTGGAAGACCGACTTTTTCCTTTTTCTACTGTGTTTCCAGCTCCTCCTGATCTTTCCAAGGATGGTCAGTGGCTGCCGTGAACAAGCAGACTTGGCAGAAGCCCTTCTCCTCTCTACAATATGGGTTCCCACCTGCACCGGTGAACCCAAGTCACTGAACTGCAGAGTGATGAAACAGGGGCCTGGGCTCAGAACTGATATCAGTGCACACACATCTCCATTCCTGGAGACCCATGAAATTGAATTAATTCAACTACTGAGATGATTGAGGGCTTGCTCTTCTTATTCCTCATTGCTCAGTGATTAAGCCCTAGCTGTAGGGGCCACTAGAGAAATTACCTGCTTTGTCAAGCCCACCCAATAGATCAAGTCAGACAACAAAATAAAGTTGCAACAGAAGTTGAATGCATCAGCAACTTACTTAAAACAGTTCCATGTTCCACTAAGTACTCCAGCATCAAATGAGGCCAAAAAGCAGCTCAAAAACAACGTATTATTCCTAGAGGTCTACTAGATGCACATTCTCTTGGAAACAATACATACCTTTTTGGAATGGTAGAGTTTTGCTTCTAAATACAAATCTGTTAAGTCATGATTTTTGTGGAAAGGTTGATGTGAATGCAAAGTTCAGACTTCCTCAGTAATTTCATGTAGCTTGTTAACCACCAGCTTGACTAGAAATTTCAAGTAGACATGCATTTTGAAGAATAAAAGAAAGCATACAGAAGGCTAACTCTCCTAATAATAGTAGACTGTTCTCAATGATGCTTCTACTTTTCCTAACTTAATAAAGGAAATTACATAAAAGTTTTCCCTCCCCACTCTTCCCATGAAAATTATCTTCTCTAGAAAGAACTCCTTTCTTGGCTTCACCAGGCTTTTGCCTAAACTGAAGTTGCTGAATGCTCTGAGTACATTCCGAATAATAAGGCTTTCAACCCCTTAAGCATTTGCATTTCACTTTGAGTTAACCTTTGTCAGATAAGCTCCAAGCATCACTAAAACAGACAACTTGTTGCATAAAACTTCAAGTTCGGTTCCTTGTGCCACCAGGCAAGACAGTCCTACAATAACACACAGTAGGAAATTTTCATATCTTCCAAAGATTCCCCACACACAATGTGATATATATATATATGTATGTCTGTATATATATATATATATATATATATATATACAGACATACACACACTAATCAAATATATGTATATATAATCAAATGGAAAAAGAGGTGGAGGATTCAAGTTTTTGGAAGATATTTAATTGAATTTCTTTCTTTCAACCAGCATTCATTGCCCAGACAACAGTCCATATGGAACTGTGTAATTTATTTCAAGGATGACACACTGTGCAGTTGTATACATCTGGAGATGTGTGTAAAACCAAAACTAAAAATAAATGAACATAAATATGAACAGAAGTACAACAAACGTCCCCACAGATAGAAGCGAGTTTCCATTGTGAAAGGAAAAAAAAAGGTAATGATGGGCACTGAAGAAATAAGTCAAATAATAAACATCATATCTTATAATGAGAAGATACAAGGTACAGAGTTTCAGAAATGCTTTTTAATTATTTTAACTCCCCTTCTTCAGGGGAGGATATGAAGATGGTACCTTTTTTTAAAAAAAAACTTTGCAATCTCCAGAAGTAAGCCCTTCACACTTAACACTCAGACTTTTTCTCTGATTTCAATATATTGTCTTTAAGTAACACGCAATGTCAGAGTACACAAACACCAGCTGCTCCCACCACTTTTTGAACACGTTTCTAACACAGAATCCCACACAAGGAGTGTGAGCTTCTGTACTGTAATTTCCTCATTCTATAATAATGATTATGCCCTTTAGTCTATCAAGGATAATTAAGCCTGTGTTGATGAGCAAAATAACCATATTTTACGGTCTCAACCTGGATAAGAATCCCTGTCAAATCACAAGCTAGCTTGACTGAAAATTAACTGCCTCTGCTTTAAACTAGACCTCCATTGGCCATCAAGAAAGATTCCAGAGTAAAGCATTTAACATTTCTCAAGTCTTCAAACTCTAAGCATGTTAAAATTACTGACAAAGGCTTTTCATTTTCCAAAAAAATAAAAAAATAAAAATCCACCACTTAAAAAAGATAAACAAGGCTAAACAAAGGATTATTAATTTTCCTGAAAATAACAATGCTTGACAAGAAAAATAAGCTTGGAACAGTGCTCAAGCTAATGTTACATTGACCTGAGCTCCTTCTTCTACACAATTCTGAGTTATTATTCTTCATTTAAGATGCTTTGTTACTTTCCCTTAAGTTTACTTTAATAACTTTCTAGTTGATAACATTCACACCAAGTAAAGCAAAATAATTTGTATTTTTATGGTGAGATGCAGTCACTGAATATGATTAATTATAGCAGATATTATCTTAAGAGATGCTACATATCAGCCCTGTGCTACCCCAGTGCTGAAAGCAACTCTTCTACCCAATAAATAATTACGCAAAAACACATGATAGCAGTACTTTAGTGACTATAGCAACATGGCTAAAACACACAGTATCTTTCATCCTGGTACCCAGAAACTTGTAATCAGTCTGCAGCCTATCAGCATTGAATGACTTTCTACAGTGTTATTCACCTTTCTCACATACGCAGTCCAAACTTCAGAAAAAAAAAAAAAAAGAAAAAAGAAAAAAAAATTTCTTTAGTAATAGATTATAAAATAAAATGAAATGAACATTTCTTTAATACCCCAAGACTCTGTAATTTAGAACCAGTATGCAGAACTGGTTTTGTTAAGTTTTCAACTTCTTACCTAGCACAGTGTCTTTCACAAGATGTACTGATTTAGGATAAGTCAACGCAAGTTGCACAAGGGAAATTCTGGCTAGATACAGTAGGAAAAGAGTATGCAGTGGAGGAGTGGTCAAAGATAGGATACCTAGTGAGGTTGCAAGATATTTATCTTAGAGATATTCAAAACCTAGATAGATAGAGCCCAGAGGGACAAGATCTTGCTTTGAAATTGTAGCCCCGCTTACAGCAGGAAGTTACTTATGTAGAGGATTTCCATGGGCCCACTAGAAGTGTACACTAGCTGCTTTATTATCTATTTGCAAGGTTTTCATCTTACATAAAGACAACAGTATAACTGGATACAGACATAAGATCACTGTATACAAGGTATAATGGATTGCACAGATTTAAAAGGGAGGAAAAAAAAAAAAAGAAAAAAAGGAGAAATGGTTTCAACTAAGGCAGGGGAGGTTTAGGTTAGAGATTAGGAAGAAGTTTTTTCACTCAGAGGGTGATGAAGCACTGGAACAGGTTTCCCAGAGAGGTTGTGGATGCCCCAATCCCTGGAGGCATTCAAGGCCAGGCCAGATGTGGGCATCCTGATCTGGTGGTTGCACATAGCAGGGGGGTTGAAACTAGATGATCATTGTGATCCTTTTCAACCCAGACCTTTGTATGATTCTATGACTCCTCTCCTATGAGCCTATGAATCATCAGCACCCACAATAACAAAATCTGATCTACAAACAAAAGCAAAACAAAAAAAAGTCTTTCAAGACCTCATTCAAAAATAAAAAAAGTAATCATACATCTTTGTTAAAGTCCTGCACTCACTTCCAATGACAAATGGCTGCATTCTTTCAGGTGAATGTGTTATTACTCATGGCACTGGTGAGTGAAGAATTCAGAGGAAGCTGCTCCTGAACCAGTACTAATATAAGACATCAAGGAGCTTCCTAAAGACTAAGCGAAACTCAAATGTTGCATCAGCAGTGTGAGTGAAAAAAAAATAAATAAACCTGAATGTTCTTTTGTAAGCAGACTCAAAACTAAGAGAAAACTCAAAGTTTATATTCTCAGATAGACTGTTTGAAACCTATAATTCCCCAGTCTTTGAAACATAAAGTATAAGCAATGATGAAAACAAACTAAACAATTCAAGATTCACATAACCTAATTTAAAATTTTAAACAAACATCAAAAGAGAGGGATGTGTCTTTTATGGGACATTCTGCTGACTTTAAGGAAAAAAAAATGGTATAAATTAGCACACATGAGCAGCAGCTTCTCATGAATGTTAATACAAATAATCTAAATCCAATAAATGCAAAGAGAGGGAAAACAGATGCAAGCAACACAGCTACTGCTTATCTGGAAGGAATGAAAGTTAGGATAAATAGGAATTCTATTGTGTCCTGATGACACAGAAGAAATAACACTTTCCAAGTTCCATCACTAACTTTTCATTGACTGTCAATAATGTTTAGGTCCTCAAATACTTCTATTGCTTTTTTTTTTTTTTTTTTTAAATAAAGATGAGGTTACTGGGGGAAAAAAAAAGTTACTAAAAGTAGCTACTTTTCCATCTAAAAGAACCATATGCTTTGCATTTAATCATAGCTGCCCCAAAAGCCTTCAAGCCCTATCCCTTCCCCCACTACCTCAATTCCAATATCTGTGCATAACACTCATCAGAGCAGCCTTTATTACTTTTGGAAGTTCATTGAAGCAAGGGACTTCTCTAATATTTATTTGGATGGTGCCTGGTACACATTTTCATACTGAGAAATATGCAGCAATTACTGCATTACCAAGCTAGGAAATAAATTTCACTAGTTACCAAAAATTAATTCAAATTGATGATAGGTGATAACAATTGATGGATTCAAATGCTTTCTGTAGATGGCTCTTTTCCATAAAAATATGAAGCACAAAAAACTTCAAATCACTAAAAGGTTCTCATTCCTAAGGAAATACATTAGAACATCAATATCTGTTCTTAGAAATTCTTAAGCATCCAAATCCAGGTAAATAGCCAGCATGATTACTTAGGAAACAACGGGCGCTGAACTCTATATCACACTAGGAAGGTACAAGACTTCACATCAATGATAACGTATTGATATTTAAATACCTCTTTAATGTTCCTGGAAGATCCAAACTGAATGGAATTTGATAGGAGGATGCTAAAGTGTCATCCACAGCCTTGCTTATTTCCTGTAGCTCTCTCAAAGAAACACAGCCAAGTAAAGCAGTCAGTTCACAGTCCTGTGACTGAATTAGCCTATCTTGTTCTTCTATTTCTCTTTGTAGCTGTTGATCTTTTTCTTCTAACACAGACAGTCTCACTCGGAGGTCTTCAATTTCTTTCTGCATATAACAGAAAACTCAGTTTACTATGTACAAAATGAAAGAAATAGCTGTGCTCCTAGTAAAATGTCTTAAAAATAGCATAAATTAACGTTGATCCATTTAATGCAGCACTAGATGAGAAGACAGCCTTTTGTTGACATGCAAAAATCTCTTACATCCCTTGTGCATAGAACTCTAGCAGTTATACAGTATGAAACCCCCACATGCTTCCCAATACCACATTTCAGATTCCTCTGACAAAAATCAATTGTACAGGCAACTTGTACAAAAAATTTGTTTAAAAAGATTTAAAAGAAAAAAAAAAAAATCAAGGTCCAACCACAGTCATAGAACCTTGTGTCAGACTGGCAGGTGATCAATAACCTGTCCATCCTACTGCAGCATATCCCTGCAATGGTTCCTTTAGACTTCTCATTCAATATTAAGAGTTTTATGGTAGTGATGTTTCTCTTGCAATAGAATATTCCAGTTTTTCCTTGGAAACCCAAGAGAGCTTGCACCAAAGGAACGGACACTTCATAAAGGAATATGAGTTGTCTAGTTAATAAAGTTACTTAACATATGGCCCTTGGCTCATTTGTCCTAGGATTTGAAAAGTGAGTTTAAAAAAAAAAAAAAATCAAAGGAGAGCTATTTGCTAAGCTGTTGAATGTCATACAGGAGCATTTGATTTTATTCCTACATTTCTTATGTTCTCTGTGAAACTGCAAGCCTCTTAGTCTATTATCTGCATGCACAGTCACATCCTGAATGTTCACCATCTCCCACACAATCAAAAAGAGTCTCTGAAGTGCTACCCAGACATTCTCAACAGAAATCAAAGCTCAAATTTTCCATTACCATATTCAGACTGGCCAAAAAAAAAAAAAAAAGACTGTTTCCAGGGACCTTTCCCAGGTAAGTAAGTAGGCATTACAAAATTCATTTTAAAAAGCACCATGTAGCTTTTTATGGTAATTCACTACTTAATCCTTTCTCTGTAGAATGGCAATAGAAACGTCTCTTCACTCTAAGGCAGTTGCAAAGACAAAATTAAGCCTGTTTGAATCACTCAGGTACCACATTGATTAATGTTGTAAAAAGATCCCATGCACAAAGTAATAAATCTGCATCCAAAAGAGGGTTTCAGTGGTGCACAGTAAAAAGCTTTGGAAGCCTAATATTGAGTACTAAAGATAAAATGTCTCTGTATCCATCTGAACAAGCATTTCCCATCCTCAACAATATATAAAGCAGAGACTCAGAAAAAAAGTAGCACACTTACACAACTGACTTTCAGGTTCTTTTAACATTTTCCCTGTAATTTAAGTAAAGTTCAGCTCACTAATATCATTCTATAAACAAATATATTCAGGTTTGTTCCTCTAGCAAGCTCTCTGACACTCCATGAGCATTGCTTAAAACAAGAAGAAATAGCACATTAAAAAACTGAATTGGCTCAAAGAATTCTACTTATATTAGTGCTCTGGACTACATTTATCAATTGTTTTCTTCCTTTTTATTCTTTTAAATTTAACTACAAGAAAACAGAGCGGCCCGTGTTTCAACCCACAGGCATTTGTCAAGAACAAAAAGGTCAGCAGGCCAAAAGCATCAGTTTTGTTTCTCCAAGTCTCAAATCAGGCTTTTAGTGTGCACAAAGGACAATTCTGTCTCTGTATTACTGGATTGGGAATACTGCCAAAATCTTAATAGGCTCTACTTAATACAAAGACCTTCATATTCTCTGAAAATGTAGTAATTGCAATCTCTGCAATGTGCAGCCTACAGGGGAACAGGAGATGAACAGAATTTGGTTTTAAAAATACACTTCTAGTACTGAAATATTTTTACGACTCAGATACCAGAATCAGCATTCACAAAGAAAAAGCTATTCTGCTAGGGAACAGTTCACATTTATTCTTGAGAGAATGGAAATTTTAGCCAGCAAGCTGGAATTTTCTCTCTTTTCCAGAAATGTCAAGGAGCCTTTAATGTGCTCTTGGGCAGCCTCCAGGGATGGATAAAAAGGACTTAAAGTCTCAGCATGGAGCAACAGATGATATTTAGCTCACTAAACATAACCTGGAGGTTTACTTTTTGGATTTGAGTTTAAACTGAGATTTCTAACATGACAGTTAATCACTATTGATTGTGAGACTACTAACTTTGCATACAAGCCCACATTGTCCACAAAGTATAAGATCATAGTAGAAACATTACAATGTAAATTTCAGATACTGTCACATGCACTATAGAAGCCCAGAAGGTATATACAGAAATAAAAGGAGAGAAAGCAAATGGAAAGGGAAAATATGGTGGAAGAAAATTAATAAATCAGATTGTGTGATTTTGGGTTAGATCAATTTTTAAGAAATGCCAGGAGTCACCAACCATTCCAGGTCAGACTTCTTCAGCACTTAGAATTCATGATTATTTTGACAAGCCCTCATAGCATGCCTGTAAAGGGTGTGGTTGATTTGTCCCTAGCATCATTATGTAGCAATAAAAATACACCCAAAACAACCACAGAAACGTTACCTGGAATCAAGACTTAAGGACATCAATTTTCAGCTGAACACTTTCACATGGCTGGATGAATATGTGAATTACAAAAACTAGTTTTTCCAGACACTGTTAAACCTAGACAATATCCACTCTTGATGATTGAGGAAATAAATCTAAACAACGATGGCTTGATCAAAGAGAGTTTGTAATGGTCATCTAAGATGTTTTTCTCCATTTCATTTGTCTTTGTATATATACACACACATAAATACGTGTAAATGTGTACATGTATATACACAGTTCATTGTACTATTGGACTCAAAGGAGGAGGAGAAAATTAATGAGATTTCAGGGAAAGAAAGAACACAGAAATAAAGCTAAGACATACAATAGTTGAGTGTGATCACCAAAGTTTAAAAGATGGAGCAAAGAGTTGCACTAGACAATAAACAGATTTTTGAAGGACGGGGGAAAAAAGAACTAAATCATACTTAAAAGCTTGTAGATTTAAAATTGGACAGAAGCTATCTTAAAACATTCAAGCAATTACCAACCATTACCACATCGTGACATCATATGCCAGCGTAAAGCTATCTCTGGCAGATGACAAGTGTTCCATATAGACAGCTGCACTGTAATGAAACATTTTGATCACCTTTCAGGACCAAAAGCTGGCAAATCACATATAGATAATCAAGTCTAACCAGAAATTGATCACAGATTGCCTCCTTCAAAATTCTTCCCGTCTTCAAATAAAATCTTCTAAAGATCAGCAAAATTTAAAAATGACAAATTAGAACATAAAGAGCACATTTAGAAGGATAACAGGGAAAATTAAAGCACACACACAAGCCACTGAGCCTTCCAGCTCTGCTTTTCTTTAATGAGATTAACACAACTCCTGTGGCTGCCATCTCCAATCATCACTTAGATTATCAACTGGAATACAGCCAAGGCTTTAATTGCTACACAGAACGAAGTATTACAATAAGTTTATTTAATCCTATGTGACAGCTTACAAGACTTTCCCCTACACAGCACTGGTTATTATAGGTAACTTGGCAGTCCTTTTACCTGTAAACATTTCTTTTCTTGCGAAAGGTCATTTCGTTTCATGGCCAAAACCTGTATCCTCTCTTGGTAAGTGGATCTCAACAGTTTATTTCTGTTTTCATGCCAAAGTTGAGTTTCTTCATTTCTATGCCTTTTCAGGGAGGAAAGACAAAAGCTAAAAATCAGTTTTCACTGGGTATTAACTTTACACAGATTAAAGAGATAAGAATATTACGTGTTACCTTCAGAGCCATAACACTCCATCAGCAGAACAATTACATCTTTAACATCCACATAGTTAGAGAACAAGACATTTGCCTTGGCATATCTTCCTTATTATATCAAACATTTACACTGTTTTTACAACAAGCTGCAGAAAGTAAAAGGAAAACTTATATAGCTTGAGGCTTCTCCCAGCTACTTCATTTTTCAGAAAATTATCCTTCACCGCCTTCAAGGTGACAAAACTAAGGCATATAATTTCTATCAATACAGAGAAAAAACTCTTTTAGACAGAAGTTTCAAAACTTGCCAAAGCCATTTTTTCAGCTTCTGTCAGCTTTTGGAACCCACACTAGAGATCATCTGGAGTGCTTGCTCCACAATGCCAGATTTTACTTTTCCTCTTGCACAGCGAGTTCTTTCAAAATCAGTCAGTGGGATTCCTCACAGTGGTTGGTACAACCCTTGGATGTAAATCTTTGCATGATTGGACCCCAAGGCAATCAGTGTGTTACATTAAGTGTCAAGTTTATAATCAGCCTCTCAAAAAACACCTGCAAACAAGGCAAACCTATTCTGTCACACGTTTCTGCATATGAGCATTTGCACTTCTAAGACTAATTGCATGTCCATCTCTAGAGACAAGCACGTGCATTTCCACATTAAGGATAAGGGTAATTTCAACATCCTGTTTAAAAACTAAAAAAAAAAAATCACTTTCAGATGAAGGATGGTTTTAAAGCACGATTCCACACTGCAAAACATACATTCATGCCACATACAAAACATGCATCACAAGTGGTGCAAGCATGATTAATCACACAATTATGATCTCCGTGCACAGCTGCTTAGCAATATGGAGCACAAGCAATTCATATCTCTCCTGCAGGATCATTAAAGTACACATATGCTTCACACTCTTCCCTACGGGCAGAAGAATACACTAAAAAAAGCAAAAGGAAATGTTCTAACGTAAATTACATTCATACTTAAAATTGACTAAGGATCATGTATCTGCATTTCTACAATGACAAAGTAAATCCAAACACTTGTGTGTGAGGTTCTAGGCTATCTCTGCATTTATGTGCCTTTCATTACAGACCGTTGTGGTTTAACAACACTTCTCAGCAGCTCTGAAGAGTACTAAAAGAAAGAAAAAATCTGTATCTTTCTGAAAATTGGATGCAACAGAAATTCTGAGCAGCTGATCAAAACTTAGAAAACATTCCACAATCAACAAACGTTATTCTTGGAATCCCTGGGAAACTGCCTGTACTTCTGCCTCTTGATTTTGAGGAAACAGAAACAAGATCTCCCTGATCTCACTGAACCTGTGTGATCAAACGAACATGGCATTGTTCCTAACCAAACTTGACTCCTACCATGCACCCACAATATCCCAGTGTTAAACATCGAATGCATTTACCAAAAAACTGATCTCGTAACTTAATCATGTAAAAAAAATCCAAAGCATGAATGTCAGTCTCATACATTAAACTTGCCATGTTCACTTAAATTTATAAGATTCTTAATTTGCAAAAAGATGAGATTGGCTTGATTACAGTAAAACTGCAATGTTCTGGTCTTCTGGGGCTAATCTGTCTAATTTGCTTCATTTTCCAGATTAAAAAAAAAGATATCACGACTTTATTCTGATTCAATACAAAAATCAAAGAACGAAGTCAGCAAATATTCCTTGAAGTGATAGTGTTTTCTAGCTGTATTTTATAAAACACTTTTGGAACAGTAAAATTTTAAACTGTTACAAACCCCTGGTGAAGACAAAGGGTTTGCTTGCTCTATCAACAAAGGAGCCAGTCTGCAGACAAAGTGGTGTGTAAGGCTATGTATTTTTCATGCTTGATTCAAGGTGCACAGTAACAGTCAAACTCAAAGAAAGGAGAGTGTTCGAGACATAAAAGTGAGGAGTAAGAGGATATTCATCTGACCCTCAAGAATGGCACTGCTCTCACACCTCTGCAAAGAGAAGAGTTACAGATATAGCCATCAGAAGGAGAACAGGAAAACTTCCATAGCTGTATACATGATATATAATACACATAATGCTCCAAAAGTAATGCCTCCCATTTATTTCTGATACAAAGAGCATAACACTATTTAATAAAACAAATTCTCAGCCACAAAATAGAATTTTTAACACAGTCATCTTCATTAGCTATTCATTTTTGCCATGAATACCTGTATAGGAATTTGGAATGTGGGAAAGGTGAACCACTGTCACCACTGCTGAAACATACCACCCATCACCTCACTGCTCACACCCACTGTTTGGTCTCCATACATTCAGTAAACATCAATGAAGGTTTCAGTGGGTGCAATTTTTCTCCGCATGGAGGAATTCCATTCCACACCCTTCCTTCATATGCATTTCCGTATCAAACATTACTTCGTCAGACTGCCCCTCTGCCACCACAGCAACATGTAATGGAATATTGGCGGGAAGGTTCAGCCTCTACTGTCTTATCACAAATACCTGCTACTGATGCCATGAGTTAACAAATTGGAGGCATTACTTTTGGAGCAGATGTATACACATATGCAGAATACATTTAAATAAAAACTAGCAGACCACATATTTCAGGGGTGCTATACTGAATAATATTGTATGATACTGAAAACAACCCCACATCTAAAGTAAAAAAACCATTGTTATTAATTAATTCACACAGGAAAGATATTTTAATGACAAAATGCTTTAAAGTAATCCTTAAGGAACAGCAAAACAGCTTCTTAGGGGCTCAGAAGGCAGGAGAAAATAGAGAGTGGAATTAGTTTTAAACATGTCTCATTACTAAATTATATAAATATTGGCTTAAATAGTCCTTTAAAGTTTAATAGATAATTTCTAAATATTATTATCTGTGGAGAACTTAACTAATTTTCATATATATTAAAAAGCTCTATATACCAAAATTTATTGACTAGCACACATTGCAGCCTTTATATGTACAAGGTGCCAAAATATAAAAGGCTTTTCTTCTTTTATTTGTGCTATAGCATTTGATAATAGCTTCCAAAAACTAGGAATGAATAATCCTCTTACTTTTAACAACAGTAACCAGCAGCACAGCTGAAGAAAGATGTAGGAATAGAGACAACCTTTTCTTCCTAAGCTAACTACCTCCCTTGGGTCATGCAAGGCATCTCACATTCCTCCTGTCTTTGAAGCTGTTCTTGCTTCAAGAGAAGGCTGAGAAGTTATTTTTGTGACTTTGTACAGTGCAGAGTGTATTATTGCTACCTAACAAGCGATGCATAAAAGGAAGCTCACAAAGATCTACACATCTCAAAGAATAACCTGTTTTTACTTTATATTTAAATGCTCTTTCATTGCCTGAAAAAGACCATCAGAATTAACTCCATAAGGAGCTGTTGCTCAAAGTGCCTTACACTGTTGCTAGGTCAGGATTCAATCCCATTCTCACTCAACATCATTGATAAAAGTTCAGTTTGATTCACCACTCCACAATAACCAGCCTTTTTAAAAACAATCCTGAATGAAACAGGAAAAAAAGGGGGGGGATCAACAGCAACTTTTCTTAAATGTTCTTCAGAAGGTCCTTACAAATTTGCATTAAAGGTCATCACATACTGTATACTTCACATCACATAATCTATACCTCATGAAAAACAGAAGTGTCATTTTACATAAGGAGTCAACAAACTTACCCATCCGCAGCCCAGTGTAATACTGCTTGAACTTGGGTGGCAAACCTATCCAAAAAACTGCTGATTGAAGGATGTCTTGAAGGAAGTTGAAATTTTAAAGAATGTTTTTCTTTTTCCAGTTCTTCTAATTTCCATCTAAGTTT
Organism: Coturnix japonica; assembly: GCF_054131305.1. Classification (NCBI taxonomy): domain Eukaryota; kingdom Metazoa; phylum Chordata; class Aves; order Galliformes; family Phasianidae; genus Coturnix; species Coturnix japonica. Next base: position 38,497,341 of record NC_140665.1, read on the forward strand.
ATCAGCTAGAGAATAAATCACAAAAAAAAAAAGAAGAAACGTTGATCAATAAGAAATCTACATCACAAACAGTTCTTCTCTTTTGATAAAATATTTCAGTCTCTTTTACTCCAGAATGAATTATTAGGACCACAACAGTCAATATCATAATCAGGATGTTCAATGACTTTCTTTTATGACAAGGACAAAATTGCTGGCTTCCCAGAACTTTTATTGAGTTTTAATTTGGCGAAGCTCAAAGTTACCAGCCATACTCTTTTCCTAAAATAACAACTTTGAACTGGATTATATGAGAACTCATTCTTCATTGTTCTACTTTAGAACAATCTTAGACTGCAATTACACATCTGAAGCCTGAATTTTGAAAAACAGCATTGTTAGTAGATCAAGAACTGCAGAACTGCCTGTATCTCAACAATACACTTCAGCAGAAAACGCACATGCAATTATAGAAATTTTAAGAATCTCTCATTCTAGGCTCTCCTGAATTACATCTAACTTATCAAACAAATGGCAGTGCTTTGACTCTACTGTATCTCTATTGACCTAGAGTCACTTGTTATATAAGTTAGTCTTTTCTTTGTTTCCTTTCTCTGTGTAGTAAAGAAAGGAAAATGGTTCTTAACACAAATAGTTATTTCTGGTACATTTATCCTCTTTTTCTATGGTGCAAGTATACTAGGCAAGAAAACCACATACAGACAAGAAGTCTTGTTCCTAAAAGACAAAATGCTTTTGATGATACATTAATCAAATCAGAGGGTTTTGAGTTGGTCCACAAATGGAAAATCTTTACGGCTCAGGACTATCCTTGTGACAGTACTGTCTGCAATTTTGTGTAGTAAGCATTCCTTTCCCTCTAACATTTTTCAATACATGTTGCTACCAGAATAACACCCATTTGTGAATGCTTTTTACTGCTTATTTTCTTCTTTATCCTCAAAGAGGTTTTAAGAAGAGGGGCTGCTTACATTTGCTACTTCAATACAATGATCCATTTTCACAATAATTCATCATTAGTTTCAATGTCCCTTCTGCTATGGTGGTGATGGAAAAATAAAGACATATAACATACTAACAGGATTAGATTTTCTCCCTAGGCCAGTAGACCGTTCAAGAATAGCTTAACACACACTATTATTAAGGTGCAAAATGCTGCCAGAAGACTCTAGCCAAGATCATCATTACCCAGGTTTCTGCAGGTTCCAGGCATTGCCTGAACATGGCTTAAAGGATTGCAAGGAGCAATGGGCTCTGACATAGTTCCTCATGCATTACCTAAACCAGATTATTCAAATCAGCAAGTAGGGCAACTAACTGTGGAACAAGCCCTGAGCCTTGTGGAAATGTCTTAAGGCAACCAAGTAACTGACTGCAGATAATAGTAGATAACAGTTTGGACAAGGATATATTAGCAGCTTCTTACAGGTATGGGGAAAAAAAAAAAAGAAAAAGCAATAAGCAAGCATCCAAGTTTTTGCCAGCCCAAACCAGAACGTCTTTTACAGAGCAGCATCATACAGATTTACTGGCTTCAGACCAGAAACAACATGTAGAACCACTCACTGTGTGTAAACAGTGTATAATCACCTAACAGTCAAATTTTAAAAGAAAGGCCAGGTGATCTTAAATGAGAAAGAGTAGGTAAGCCTGTCCCATGCAGGGACACCATCAAAACACTCATTTATCAGCAACTCCACAGGATATCCACAAATGACACCAAGCTGAGTGGTGGAATTGGCATGCTAGAGGGAAGAGATGCTATCCAGAGGGACCCAGACAGGCTTGAGAGGTGTGCCCATGTCAGCCTCATGAAGTTCAGCCCTGGATGAAGTCTGGCTTGCAGGCCAGAAGGCCAACTGTATCCCGGACTGCATCAAGAGAAGCACGACCAGCACATCAAGGGAGGTGATTCTGCCCCTCTACTCTGCTCTTGTGAGACAACACCCAGAGTACTGCATGCAGTTCTGAGGACCTTAACACAAGAAGGACAATAAAGCTTTGGAGCAGGTCCAGAGGATGGCCATAGAGGTCAGAAGGCTGGAGCACCTTCCCTACTAGGACAGGCTGAGAGAGTTGACGTTCTTCAGCCTGAACAGAAAGCACCAGGGAGACCTTATTAGCAGCCGTCCAGAACCTGAAGGAAACCCACAAGAAAAGGGAGGGACATTTTATAAGGGCGTGCAGCAACAAGACAAGGGGAAATGTCTTTAAACTGGAATAGAGTAAACTTAGACTAGATACAAGGAGAAATTCTATACTGTGAGGGTGGTGAGACACTGAAACGGGTTGCCCAGAGAGACTGTGAATGCTTCCAGGGATGGGACATCCAAGGCCAGGCTGGATGGGGCTCTGAGCAACCTCATCAACTGGGAAATATGCCTGCCTACAGCAGGGAGATCAGAACCCAATGATCTTCAAGGTCCCTTCCAACCTAAGCTTTTCTATGATACAAGGACCTAGGCTAGCCTCCCAAATCCATAAAAACAGACCAGACTCTGACAAGAAAAAACATACCACATCTCATATGGAGCTTCAAACACTGGTATCAAAAATATCACTATTATAATCAGAAAAGTAAGGACTAAATGGTGGCCAATTACTATTGACCGGCCAAATGAACTAAACTATCTCCATTTAGCTTGATCATTCATTGCTGGGTTTCCTGCATTACCTAAGTGGGAGTCATGGCAGTCCTCATTAACAGTTTGAATGTATCTGAAGACATGCTTTCCTCTTCCCAGGGGTCATGGTAGCAGCATTTACTGATGTAAAGCCCCCCAAGAGATCATCCATAACAGATCACAGTAAAATAGCAGACTCCACAAAAGATATAAAGATTCAAGTGCAGAAGCAAGTCACAAAAAACTGCCTAGGGAAAATTAAAAAAAGAAAAAAGCTTCTGTTTGGACTGGCATCTTTACAAGGCAGGAAAACATAGAATCATTCTAAGAAATCCATGTGACAGGATTCAAACGTACTGCTGTGAGTGACTGAGAGATGGGGAGTTAATACAGGTTTATATTCACAGTATAAAACTCCATAGTTGGAGGATGCAGCAGGCTGGTGTTCTCTATACCTAGGGTGAGCAGTTGGAAAACTTGCACTAGAACCACCAAATGGACAAAGCCCATTTCATGATACTTTTAACTTTTTTAACATAATTATGCTAACACTGTGTTTTTGCATCCAGTCAATTCTTCCTTCCCAGCCCTTGAAACTGGCTATTTTGAGAACGAACGCAGCTGAAGGAATCCATATGCTGCTTCATTATCTCTGTCATTAATTCTTGGCTGCATCCTGCTATATATACTCCAGGCTACACACAACTCGATTAGTTCCTACTAAGAGGCGTTTCTAAATAATTTGTTCCACTGGTATTTTATAAGTATTATTGCTGGTCATATCTGCTTGTCATCACTCAGAAATAAATGAATGTTTATCCTTTCAGCATTGCCATTAGGGATTATGTCCAAAGAAACCCCACCATCACTTTACTGTATAGTGCAGTACCTCTGGTTTCAGGCTCCTTTCCTTGAAACCAGACCTCGCTGGTTTGACCTGGCTGATGTCTTTGGTATACAGAGACATCAGAGCATCTCAGCCACAGTTGCTGAGAAGGAAACCAAGCTAATGAAGTTCATCTCAGCTAGCTTTCAGTACTGCAGATCAAAGCAATCTAGATCAAGCAGAAGGGAATAATCAGGTTTCTAACATATGAAACATGAAAGAGTTTAAAAACCCTTTATCTAGTGAAGATAAGAACTGAAGAAAGAAACTTGCAGTACTATTACATACCAGGAAGATGCAAAGAAAGAGTTAATAAAATGCATTCACTCAGAACTTTGTTCTTAAGTAACAAATTTCAGTTGCAATAATGGACATCAGGAAAAAGAGAGACAGTGAAGCACTAAAACTGTCTGATTGGGACAGCCAGGAAATCCGCATCAGCTTTTATTTCCAGATCAAACATCACTTAGGGGTAGCTTTGTCACAGTTGTTAAGGTCCAAGCCAGCAAAACTGAATGTATTCTTCTGAGATCCCTTTCCACCATACTTTCTAGGATCTTCTAGCCAAGAATAAATCAGAAAATCCTTGCTACACATGAGCTATCAGTCTCGAAAACACCACTTTCCTTTACCTTTATTTTAGAATCATAGTGTGGTCTTAAAGGTCCTTTACAACCCAAACCATCTAGTTCCAACCTTCTACATGCATGGATATTTCCCTCTATGCCAGGTTGCTCAAAGTCCCATCCAGCCCGGCCTCAAATGCTTCCAGAAAAGGGAAAAATTAGGATTAGTGCAGAATCTACACATGCAAATCATGCCTTTACATTCTAAAGCCTTCTTCTTACCTGCTAGATGTTTACAGAGCCAGACAACCCTCCCAGTACTCACTTTCTTAAAAACTTAAAGCTTCCAAGATGACTGAAACATTTTGTCAAAATCAGCAACAAAAGTATTTCTGATACCTGTTTTGTAAGAACTACAGGACTGAAGATTCACCTATTCTCCTTTCCTCAATCAGGTCATAGGAAACCACGCTAAGACACAAAGCACAAAGTGTCTCCTTACCTTGATACTGCTTCTTGAACCTACAATGATTACCAGGAAAAAGATTTCCTGAACAAGACACTACTTTTAGATCAGTACCTTGAGAGTCAAAAAATCATGAGTGGATGAATATCTACACACTAGAAACTTCCGTTTCCTGAAGCTATCTGTGCTTTTGGTCTTCAAAATATCCTATAACAGATAATTCTATTTTGAAATTATCTATAAATACATACCACATCTTATTTATTTATTTACTACTGTGAATGCAAGATAGCATTGTCTTCACTTTCCTATACATTAACAATTTAGGCACTTTTATATTCAAACTTCACATCTCATTTTTCTGGACAGTGACTTACATTAGCTAGAGCAATGCTACAAAGGCTACAAAGTAATGAGTAATTGGGAGCCTGACTATGTGGCTGAGGTGAAGCTGGATGACAGCCTTGTAAGCAAAGGGTCTATAGTCCAATTACTAACATTAGTCTCCTGCAAAATCACTTGTGGGAGAACACACATACCAATTAGTGTTCAAATATAATATGCAAAGACATGCACTGTGATCAGAAACAAAGGCATTACAAACAACTTGTAATTTCTTTAATTCTTTATGATAAAAGAATTAAAGAAAATTTTAAAATTAACTATTTAAAAGCTATAAGCAGATGCATAATAGAAAATATTCAATGCCTTGAAAGTCCTAGCTCACCAGATATGTAAGAAAGGTAGCTTTAGATTACATATGGACAGCTTGCCTCACCACGTGTTGTCTGGTCACTGCTAGTGAACACAGCACTTTCTACCTTCAATTCAAAATTGCTAAAGGAAACCAGTAAACTTAGAGTCAAACTGCACAGCTAAGACAGGCTGACTCCAAAAGGGCATGGAGCTGGGGACAGCCAGTGGAAGATCCAGACGGAACAACAGGAGCAGCAGCTGCCCTCCAGAGTTCTGCCTACCCTACTGACCGTATAGACTGACAGCACAACAAAACAATTCAGTTATGAGGACTTATCTCATACTAGGCTTAGCACAGTCCCATGCACTTAAGGCCAGTTAGTCCCTAGAGCACATATTTTCTTTGTTTCACCTGAAAGAAAAACAGTTCAAGCATTCTTGACAGCTCTACAGTGCAAAGCAAAGCAAAGCATAGTAGATGGGACAACTGGGAAATTCCCTTCGAAAGCTCACACACCTAATCCAAAATAAAATACTATTAGAGTCAGGGTCTTTGGAATACTTCTATTAGTTGGTGAAAAAGTAGCTACTAACAGTAAATATAGGCTAAAGTGTTCCAGGCAAGCATTTAACCCCTTAGGTCCTCTTTCATGTTCAGTTCATAACTGAAGAGCACAATGGCTGCTAGGGAGCAATGAAGGTGTAAATACCCTGTTCTCCCACTGCTTAGTTTTTCCATTTCAACCAAGAAGGTTCCTGAATTATCAGGATGACCTTGAAGAACAGCTGAGCTAACTGAACTCCCAGGTGCTGAACATCCCTTGAAGTCTGAAGCAACTGCTGCAGAATTCACCTCAGAAATCTTTTGACAATGCTACATTTCACAACTCTTTGTTTCACACATTACCCAGATAATTGGCACTTTCAACATACGAGACAAGCCCTTCTTGTTCCTGTTTTACCCTATTGGGACACTAGATGGGTGTTTGCTTCTGACTCTGGTGATATTTAGAGTTGAATGTTCAATAACCTAGAAAGCAGAAGAAAGTCAGACTCCTGAATTTCCTGACAGACATAGACACCAGAATAGCCAAAAAGCACAGCAGCAACATGATGACACATTCAGTGTCAGCTCAAGTGCAACATGGACACAGAAACAAAAGAAAGAATCTGCTTGCCCTTGGAAGGCCTTAAGTACACAGGGATCTCCAATAACATACTCTTGTCTTCATTGCTAACCCTTACATTAGGTATTCTGCCTTCTGGTCACACAGATGCACTGCATACATCTGAGCTCCCCTAGGTTGGCCCTGCCTTCCCATCAGGTGCTCAATCACTGTTTTCAGCTGAGACTTTGCATTTCTACTACACTCTTACTTCTTTCCAACCAAGAACAAACAAGTAGACATAACATAGGAGTAGGGAAAGGAAACCTGGTATTCCAAATATTCCCTGGGAAAGAAACAATAGAGATTGCATTTAAAGGATTTCTTACGAAAGCTCCTTAAGGAGAATTTTTTCTCCCAACATTTTCCCGTATCAGTCCATACCAATTAGAGTACAAGGGAACCATCGTATCCTTAAAAGATACAGGACATTTCAGAATTTAACACACTGAGTATCAGTGCTGCAGCAGAATTGGAAGTCTTAGAGCTTTAACAATACAAGAACAGACATTTCAGTTCTTATACTTCTTATGAAATGAATCTGGACAGATTGTCAGATATTGATTTTCCCTCTCTAATTCATAACAGATTTGAGAGTCTTCCCTTAAGCTTTGAGCAAAAAATTGAAATTCCCAAAAGCTTCACAGATGCTTCCCTGAAGCACACCACCAAGTTTCCCCTCCTACAGTTTACACTTCAACAAAGCACGTTCTATGCTGTATATGAAAACTTTCTGCCAGGTGGGCACCAGCAAAAATCTAGTGTAGAATTTCAGCCTAAGTTTTGAGCAGTGTCCCCATTTCTTATTGTAACTATCAGAAAGATCAATACAAGAGAAGTCTGATACAAAGGGTATAATGACAGATGGACTAACACAATAGAAAGGGAAGGAAAAAGGACTGCTCACCTGTCTCCAAGGATCTAGGCTTACAGAGGAACACTCAACAACGGAGAGACCTCCAAAAAGAGACCCTTCCCCACTGGCAGCCGGCCCTGAAATGAGGTCTAAGAGAGGTGCAGCCAAGCTCCACCCCTTCTGGTCACACAGCTGAATTGCCTTCACCTGTGCTCGCAGGGCTGAACAGGTCCTTTCCCCAGTGGTTCAGGCCATGACTCAACAGTTCCCATACACCTCTCCATAGGAGAAACATCACTGACAAACTCCTAGCAATTCAGTTGCATGTTTTATATTTCTTTGTAAAATGAGCTAAATGGAACAGTGATTTATGGGCATAGACCATAAGACTTGGTGGATTTTGAGTTACTATCAGCATAACCTGAGGAACAGCAAAAAGCCACAAAACCTGGAAGGTTCCTCTGGCATGCCTCTGAGAAAGGGCAGGAGAGAGTCAACAGCAGGAAATATCAGAATACTAATTTGGATGATTAATCTCTTAAGTATCGGTGGCCAGCATCAGAAAAATATTGCTTTCTATTGTTATACTTATTATCACCTGACAGTGATGTAGGTTAAATTATCCTGACAGTCTAGAAAGTATAACTGTAAGGATATCTGGATAAACTCGCATCACAATCTTCTGTAGCACAACCATCCTGCAAGCAAAACAGTCATTATTTGCCACTGCTGTCTCACAGAGAAGCCACTGATGTACACCAAAAGTACAAGGCTCAGACAGTGGCAGGGAAGAGTCCTACACCAGTGAAGTTAGAATCAACAAAACAAGGATAGCTGAAAGACAAATGAAGACAAAGATACAAAGTATCAATGAAAATGGTGCACAGTACTTTTGTAATAACTGTAGCTTAATCTCCACTGCCCTTATTATGATACTTTTGAAAAACAACACTCCAGTATTGTTTACAATAGCAACATTTTTAATAGCAAGAGCTTAGTAAGTATTTTGCATTGCATCATAAACTAGACATTACCATAATTTCATAAATGCTGAAGTAATTACATTTTTAAAGTGTCTGACATGAATAACAGTTACTGAAATAATGGACAATTTTCTGAATATGACAACCCCTCACTCATAATTTTAATTGTATGAAAGTAATGGTACAATTCTACTCAGTGTCTAGCCCATATAGTCATTATCTTTGGATCTTCTGCAATTTTAGAGTTCATTCAAACACAATAAGTTTTTCACTGCACAGGAACTCTTTGGATATATCATTTTTGTTTTAATTCAATTCATAGTTCAAAATAAACAGTGCCTGCTTTTCATATTCTTTTGTCAGCATCAAATTTCCAGTGGAACCACCAAGAATTCTGCACTTCCAATGTGACTTTACAGTAAAAATAATATCCAAGAGCAGTTAAAGATACATTAAAGGGAAAACCAAGCAGATTGCTGGTGCACTTTATTTGATATTGTCACTATTTTCTAGACAGTTCTGTTGCTACATATGAAATTGTACAGAAATAAAGAAAAACATGTACAACTGATTCCAGTCTAAATCTGCATTTAAAATAGGCAAGACTATACAGCACAACAGGATAGGTCTCTGCATTAAATGTTGTTCTTAAGAAGAGCCTTCAAAATCAAGAAGCTGGCAGAAATGAATGCAAAGCTCCTTGGTTTACAACTCCTTCTGTTATTGGAGATGGAAGAACTTTGGTAAAGGTTTCCCTTCAGCACTTCCCACATACACAAATGACTGTCAGCTATACTTTAACATGAACAGAGAAGGATTCAGTTCCAGTCCACTCCCTCCCTTTCCTCACACCTGAATCTTTAAGTCAATATCTGCCTTTCTTAACTGTCTCTGAATAATTGCAATTGGTCAATTAGATGACAGGCAAGTCAATTAACAGAGAAACAAGGTAATACTCTACAGCAAATTGCATTACATTGTGTGATGCTGGTCATTTCTACAAAGTAAATTCTGAACAGTCTACAAGAAATAAAGTCTGATGAACTACACGTTGGCTTTTACATGACTACAGACAGTCAGATTATGTTGGCTTTTTTTTTTTTTTTTTTTGCACCAGGCTCTATTCAAACACTTATAGCAGATCTAAGTCCTTTGTTCCAGCTGTCAGACAAAGAAAAGGCTCTTTTGTTATCAACTAACTTGAGCATATTAAGATTACCATCCTAATACGCCACCTGAAAGATCTGTGTGTGCACGTGCTAGAAGTATAAAAATAGCATGGAGATAATAAAAGGAGTTTTCTGCCAAGGTTAATCTTCATGTTTTTTAAAAGCCACACTAAAAATGCACAACAAAACAACACAAATTTGAGGCTAAGAAACACCGGCAAGAAGTGTTATTTCACACTGCAGTTTGAAAGAAAATAGCAGAGATTTTGAAACATGGTGTACATTACATTGGGAAATTTGTGATACCTATAGAAACTGGTCTGCAGTTCTGCTAAAGTTACCAGCTACAGGTCAGCATCACCAAAACCAGAATGCAATTAGACTAATCTCCTCCTGCAGTAGGGCACGCTGATGAAAAGCTATTGAATATTCCTATAGAAAGGATATCACATACAGCTGACTACAATGAAAATATAAACATGCACACAACCTTAAACTGATTGCTCTGAAAACTGCTGTGGGAAACTGCAAGTAAACTAGAAACTTTGCTCTAGAAGCAAAGAGTGGGAGAGTGAGTAAAGGGATTTTTGTGGAAATTGAGCTGACCAAAAATACATCCATGCATTACAGATAATTACCTGGATACCAGAATTTCATTTTTCTTCTTTACTCACTTCCTAATTTCTCCTTCATGTACTATTGTTCTCCACAATAGTAGTCAATATTCCAAGTCTCAGTTCTAAAAGTCTATATAATTTCAAATACGTATAATCTCCTCTTTCAATGTTTCTTCTTTGTCCTCAGTACACTTTAACAATTAAAACTTCACCTTGTATTAAACTGATACACTTTCCAAGTGCTCTGCATCAGTAGATTCAAAATCAAAAGTTGTTTAAGAACTATGAAAGATGCAATTGTAGTTGTCTAGTCAAATTTCTACCCTCTATTGCTGTTTTAGCACCCAGCAGTCATGTTGTTCTGCATCATCCAGAAAGAGTCATATTCTAAAAAAGATAGCAATAAAATAACTCTGGAACTCAGATTCACAATCCAGTTTCCTCTTCTCTGGGACACTCTTACCTCAGTTTCTCCCTCCTCTATTGCTCTGTCCCTTCATCCTCTTCCCTTGCCTTATCCTCCAACTCAGCTAGCATTTGTTTCTTTAGTCTCTTTTCTTTCTCAAGTGTTTTGGATTCTTCCTTAATTTCTACTGTATGTAGAAAATTGCTGCCAGATTTATGGAGACATCTTCCTCAAAATTTCCCCTTTTCCCCTTACCGCACTCAGACTTTAATTGAAGGTTAGAATAAAGTTAACCTTCAATGGAACATAAAGACAGCAAAACAGAGAAAATAAAATGATTTAGCAATATGACATATGTGCAATTTATTTGGCTTGCTAATACCAAGATCTTGGCTGTTTCCTAACTACCATCATTCAACATCACTTTCCTAAGATTGCTTTGGTACTAATGCATGCATGGGGTGAACAGAAATAATTTAAATCATTCTGGGCAGTGACAACTGTAATTTGATCAAACAACTGTAGAAGAGGAAAGAAATAACAATGTCAAACATAAAAGCTGTAGTCCCTTTTTTTCCTGGAAACTCTCTCAAGCACACTTCGTCCAAGCATCCCCAAATTTCAAATCATTAAATATTTCACAACACACCCATAAAGGCATCAAATTCTGTTAAAAAAATAATACAGTAGGTTTGAGGGTTTCAGAGCAGCAAAGTAAGCCCCTCTGCTGAAACAGGTCCTCAAGCTGATCTGTGACAAAAGCACATCGTACTGCTAAAACCTCAGAAGAAACTTCCTCTGCTATCACACTGTACCTTGCATCAGCAGCTCCCTAGCTGCATCGTATAGCAGAAGGCAACAACACGCAGTGCAATCATGTTGCTCTGAAATATTCACCCTATTCCCCACACACATGCTACAGCCCTCTCAGTGCCTACTTCTTGCCATGAACTGTCACAATGAGGCAAAGTGAGATCTTCCTTCAGATAGAATAGAATCCCAAAGGAAGACAAACAGCCTCAAGCAGTCTTTAGCCAAGTCTCCTAAAAATGATTTTTATCCAATACGTTGCTAAGTGATTATGTTTCCACAACTACTGTGGACAAGCTGCCCACCAGCAAAGGTCTCTCTAGGGATAACAGCTCCATACTGGAAGCAATACACTTTCAAGGACTGCTATTCTCTGAGACCCACCTTAAAACAGAAACACCTGCTCAGCAGGTTCTTATTCCAAATTACTTCTATTAGTATATTATTAGTATAGTATTAGTATACTATTAGTATATTATTAGTATAGTATTAGTATTCCATTACTTCTGTTTGCTGAGCTATTTCCCCTTACACAGCCAGTAAGCCTCTGCTACAGCAGCAAATAGATACAACGCACTTTCCTTAAAACAGTAGCTTTGTGTTCTGCACCTGGGGAACAAAACTTTGAAAAACGGGGATTTGCCCCACAACGTAGTCATTAATAAATAAGAATATCCCAAGTTGGAAAGGACCCATCAGGATCACCAGATCCAACTCCCAGCTCCACACAGCACCACCCAAAATTCAAACCCTATGTCTGAGAGCATTGGCCAGATGTTTCCCATCCTCACCCATTCATTACATTTTGGGTAGAATTTTGTGCTGAAATAGCAGCAGTTTAAGAATATGATTAGAAGGAAACCAGTTAAGAGTCATTTCATTTCCACATAGGAACCTCACTAAGGGATTCCTCAGCCTGCTCTGCAGTAGAAAGGATGAACTGAAAAAAAAGGAAAGAATTAACACACAAAATCTCACTGACGGTTTTATAGAAGGGGTTCTGCCCATGGCTGATAGGCAGCATTAAGTTGCACTGTATTCTCTTAGGAGCACTGTTGCCACAGAGCAACTACATCACCTCAAACAAATAACACCATTTCTTTCAGCTTCTAGGTCCCCTCTCTGTAAAACTGTAGATTGTAACAAGTGCTCTGCAGGGGCCTCATTAGGCTTAATTAACACTTGCATGAGATCTTCAGATAAAAAGACTACTATTATTACGCAATATTAAGCGCTTCTTGCATAAGAAACCTTGTATTATCCCCTTCATAACTTGACCTTTTCTCATGAGCTTGTGCCTTTCTTGCTCTTCTACTGGACCCTGTTCCCTATAAAAGACAGCCTTACTTCCTGAAATCACCTCTTAATCTTCTCATTTCAAAGGCAGGTAAAATCCAGCCTCTCTTTCCTATTTTAAGAGGGAGTATTGAGTCCTTTCTTCAAACCAACAAGCAAAAAAAAAAAAAAAATCCCTGTCTGCCCATCTCCCTCCCTTTTACACATATCTTGATCTTTCCACATTTATGATCTTTCCATCCTGGCTCTTAGGCAAGTCCCACAGTCCTATAACTGTGCTTAGGTCCCCATTCAGCAGCACAGACAAGAATGAAAGAACATCCCACTGGCCGGAAAGTGCAGCCAAGCACCCATCTGCACCCCACACAGGTCCCATCCAAATGGAGAACAGCTCCAGGGCAACCACACCAATCTCCATGCTTAGCATTACCAAATTTGAACATTCTGTGAATACAAACTGACTGCCTTCTTCCAGCCTGTAGTGTTTTACTGCCTCAAGTAGCGTCTCCACCTGCTCACTGGAGCCTCCCCAGTTGGAAATCTGTGCTGCCAGACCAGTATGTGCCTTGACTGAGAGCCAGGTGAGAACCAGAGCCAGGAGGGAAGGAGAAAGAGGAGCAGAGCTGGATGGGATTTGGCCAGCAGAGGCAAGGGCAGGAGCACCTGCCAGCAACAGAGCCCAGGCAGAGGTTTGATTATTGCCACCCTCTCATAAACAGGTTCAGAAAACCAGCTGCTGCAGAAAGGGCAAGTAATTTGCCATTTTAACATGAATTCACATACAAAAGAAGGCATCCCTTTGAAGTGCAGTTTTGTAGGGTCCAGAATTGCAAAGTGAAGGATGTGGGCTCTGTTTCAGCTCCGCAACTGAACTCTCTACATATCCCCTGCGAGAATGTAAAACAAATACACTGAAGCTCATTCTTTCCTGTAGCATGTAGTAACTACAAATAGAAGCACTTCAAGAAATAAGTTTATTAGTGTACAGCTTCACAACACTTGGTATCTACCTGATATATGCCTGTTACAGTATTACAGCTTAATATTACAACACTAATTAATATTACAATTAAATTACAACTACAGCAGTGAATTTTGATATTAATTTCACTCCATACCTACACATCCACATCTCAATAGCTTTATACAAATGCTGAATTTGTTCTATCATAGCAAAATAAACACTGTCATCGGGCATTCCACCCTTATTCTGTACAGCAGCATCTTCTGCCATTGGTATTGTTTGAGCACCATGACTGCGAAACAGTAAGGACTGAAAGGATATGTCTAAACATCAACCTCTATAAACTTCTTCCTCATATTCCTCCTGCAAATACAATAGAAGATAGCTGCTTTCTCCTTCTATACCCATTCAGCTCCCTTTTTCTTTACCTCAACTGGATATCTCAAGAAGAACTATGGTAAAACAAGTAAATCAGACAGATGGTATTTGCTGCTCTTTTATCAATTCTGCTGCTCAGTAGTTTTCAAAAGTCATGGTAATTTATCACTCGAAGAATTCCAGATAAAACCTGAGTTCCATTACAACTATTCTATTCCTATTTTCTAAGTGGAATCATTTCCACTTATAGAAAACATCAAAACCTTCAATCAGGGCAAAAAGAGATACTGGAACTACAAGAAGACACCTGTAAATTTCTGTTGGTTTTAGATTTCTCCTCAAAAAGCATAATCTTCCTACTATTTCAACAGATCTGAACAAAAGCTGTGTCCCATACTCTCACAGCTGGAAAAGTGGGCCAGGGTTATCATGGCTTCCTTCACAGTTCTCTTCACTGCATCCACTCTGATCCTAAAATGTGCTCACAGTTCCGTTTCTCTCTTCCTATAATATATCTGAAAAAAATATTTCTTTAATATAAAAAAATATTCATATATGTGTACATATACAAGTACTCAACATACAGGAAAAATGTTCCTTTTTGTATATTGAAAACCATTTATCTGAATTTTATTCCTCTTTCTAAGGACAAACGTGCCAAGACAAGAAACAAGATTAAATATAGAAAAATATCACTGATGACAGGAGTTAACAGAACACATTTGACTCTGAAATACCACTCTTTGATGATTGTTTTGCTAGAATCTCAGCTAATCAGTGTTTGGATTGCAATTTAGCAGCGGTCATTTCTAAGCAAGACATTCTCCAGTGATGGAGAACATGTGAATGGCTTTTCTCATGTTATTTACTGGAGGCTTCACATTTCAACACATATCTGCTTCCAAACAATAAGCTCCTGTCAAGTCAGCGTTCCATCAAATCTGCCAATTGCAACTCATTTTGTGCTACGGGACAAGCTGACACATTCTATAAAGGTCAAGTGGAAAAATGTCCCTTCCACTACATCAATATCATAAGCTGGTAAAGGTCACTCCACCCAATAACTGCTAGGACAGAAAATAACTTTCTTACAATCTACATGATATAAAAGAAAAGAAGCTGTTCAGGTCCTTCATTTTTTCCACGATGTGACACACTAATATTAGTGTCGTTTTCTTATGGCCCATACAGCCTAATGAGAAAAGCTTAACCTGGAGGTTCTACAGCTTTCACAAGTACAGCAAATAGAATGGTGAATTCCTCAAGGACAACTTTTCTGTGAAAAATCCACAAATTATACAAATCTTAGTATGTATTAGTTGTAACACAGCTCAAAAGCTTCAATCATTGTACGGGTTCAAAGGGCTAAAGCCCAACTTAAATTCTGAATCCTGTAGTATGACAAGCAATGTACTCATTTTATGAGCATCTTGTCTGAAGCAGATTGAAGTAGCTTGCCTACAGTTAAAATATCCCTAAGTATGATCATGTAGTCTTACATTTTAAAAAGTTGAAATGCACTTTTTTCCTTATAGCCTCCTATTCCTGCATAAGAATTCATTCTCTTTCACTAAAGTGCTTGTTTCTCCAAAAAGTATCACTCTATTATTTGGAACATGGTAAGTCATAACACACAAAATAATGCATTAAAATACCATTAAACACTGCATCTACTGTTGTAACAGCTGAACAGCAAGCTAATGTAGCTGGATGCACAACCCTCATGTCCAGACAATGCCTAGGTTGCATTGCACAACGACAGAAAATAAGGGAAAGGAAACCATACTTGTTCATCTCACCTCACTGCATCAGTCCAAAGGTGGCTCATTTACAATTCACTATATTCTCAGTCTTCATTTTTAATGAAAGATTAAAAATTGAACACTAGCATAAAATTCAGATCCTCTACCACCATTAAGGTGAGTCTGAAAGAAATTTTGCAGTTACTAGGAAGATTGCACTCCAGACTCTAAAGCCAAAAACCCCAAGGATCTCTCTCACCACAGCATGCAGTCAGCACTCTGATTATGATAAATCTGGACATCCAGCGCTTGCAAAGTTACCTAGGTCTTGCTAGATTTCCCCAATGCCTACTGAATATTATCAAAGGCTGCTGTGCACCCTGTGCATGCTTTCCTCTTCAGTTAAACCCAGTTCTCTCTTTCAAAATATTTTTCTTAATTTAAAAGAAAAATAGAGAGAGAAAGATGTAGAATAGCACAGTAACTTGTAGCTCCTTTCATTGGTTTTCATTTCCACAGTGAAGTGGAGGTTGGATGCAGGCCAAGGGATGGGGTGGCGTTCTTCACAGACCTCTTCGCTGCCACTTCAGTTGCCACATGAAAGAATGGAAGTGATGCTTGCTTTACCCTCTGGCTTGTTTCCTAAGCATGTCAAATTCTACTAGTTATTCAAAGATACTCAACAGCAACACTATCAAGACCTTAGAAAGCCATAATGCAACTCTAAGTGTCTTCAGTGACAAGCACAGCACTGTGAACGATGGCAGTTTCATAACTTTAGGTTGCAAACAGCTGCAGTAAAGCACAACCAGAGGAAAACAAAATTAGTCTCAACAGTATTCTTTTTTCAAGCTGTTCAGCAAGGAAGATAGGAAATAATTGTATTGCTTTTTTTTTTTTTTTTTTTTGCTAACATAGCTCTGTGTTTGAAGAATATCACTTGAGACATGGATGCCTTATTGTAACTGCATTATCACAGCACAAAACACAACCTCGCTTCTGGAAAACGTTACTTATGTTCACCTGGAAAATTCATCAAATGAGTGCACCATCATGTAAAGAAAATTTATCCTTGACAGCTTTCTCCTACCTGAAGAGGTAAAGGCTTAAAAATCCATAGTTAATAATCTAAACATAAGGAGTCTGATAGCCTCAGATGCCAATAGGATCTTCAGGTGTGCAGCCTGGAGTGGTTATAATAATGGCCTAAAATCACAAATGATTTTGATTGATCTTTAATATATAAGAGAAAAGTTCACAGACCATATCTCATACATTTCCAAGCACAATCCAGAAGCATGTGCATATACAACACAACATGGGAACATTACACCAGCAGAAGAATCAAAAACTGTTAAAGTGACAATAATTGACAGACTAGGTCAGACTCATCTCCATGTAGCACAAGATCCAGCCTACTGCAGCGACAACTGGCAGTTTCAACATTCCTAAGGATGGAGAGAAAAGCATATAGGGGCAGTCTGCCAATCTCTGGAACACTGCATGCACTCCTAGTGCCAGGAAACCCAAACTGTTTCTTTGTTAGGTTCCAGAAATCACAAGGCTGTAATAGCCTATAGTTAATTCAATTATACTATCATGAGTCTTGAGAAATAAACCTTCAAATAAAATCCCAGGATGCTAAGTTTCCAAGACCTTCCTCAAAAATATATTTTTAAACAAACCTAAACAGAAGCCACAATCATGGTGTGACAGGTGATGAGTCAAGTATACGAAAGTGTATATCAAAATACATAAAGAATTCATGTAAAGTTTCAAAGAAAGTAAGTATGAATGTAAGTCTTTCAGAAACCTCCTATGGAATATTTCCCTCTGTGCATTTACTTTACATCCCTCTTTCTGAGCTTCACTGAAGATCAAAAGCCATTCTCATACTTTTTCCAAATAAATTCCACATAAGTTCATCCTGATGCAGCTAAATTTACACAGTCATCATTCTAATTTATATTCACTTTCTCCCCTGTTATTAGGTAGGAGAATTAGCATAAAATTCTCAAAGCAAATCCTATGCAAGTAACAAAAATGTCTCTTCTCCAATTCAGACATTCCCACTTCAAAAAATTTATCTTTGGAATTCAAATAACTCCTCATTTTTACCTAACCTGACTCATTAAATTACTTATTCTTCTTTCTGCTCCACTCCCAATACTGAAGGCCATCTGGAAGTTTCCTATAGGTAGTAGAGTTAGGAAGATTGTAAATTCAGGGGACTACTAGAAGTAGAGAAACAAGGAAAAAAGGAACATTGATGCATTTGATTACGAAGATGCAAATGTTCCCAGCTGAACTAAAAGGCATGGCAGAGAACACAGAAGCTGACAAGTCTGACAGAATGCGATCTGCTGTGAGAAGTTCAGCTAGGAGGTAGCAGTAAGCAGGAGGAAATCTAAAAGAGGGATACTTGAGGCCAGCATTTATCATAACCCCCACCAGTCTCATGGTGAAACGAAGAAAAAAAAAAAAAAAAAAAAAACATGGTTCAATGGAAATACTTGCATTAAAAAAACAACCTACAGAAATCCCTCTGAAACAGGTAGGTCTGACAAAACCAAGGACAAAACTGACAAAAACCAAGCCAGAGATACAGTTCTGTTCACTGTTTCCCTATAAAAACAAAAAGTTCAACACTATCCATTCATGTTACGCCTTCCTGCTAATACTCTTACTCTGCAATCACATGTAAAGGCTTGAAACTTCTGGGACATGGAACTTCATTAGGGACTGAGGATAGCCTATGGAATCGGACTCAAGATATTCTTGGCTAGCAGAAAAGACATCACACAGAAGCATACATTGCCATCACCCAAATCCTTTTCAATAGTTTTAAGGGGAATTTGAATCATTGGAGCTTAACTGATGCAAACAGATATACCATTAGAAACTACCCCCAGCATCAAAGAGCACAGTGGCTTGGCTTCCAGCATGATTGTTCCTTAGTGCTACAGGCACTATGGCAAATATAAAGGAAGGCAGGAGAACAGAATCTGGTAGTAAAAAGGTCAATAGCTTTCCAGTCTAGTGAAAACTAACTCATCAAGTGAAGGAGAAGAAAGATATGCCTGTCATCACGCCCATGCCTTGATTTGAGATTACTAGGAGACAGATTGACTATTTTTGTACCAGCTCTGCAGCTCTGAAGACAGCTACTATCAGTGAAGTTCATTGCAGCAGCTATCAACTACCACCCTCAGATGACCACAATTACCAGCTGAGAAGCAAATCTAATTCCCACACAGCAGGAGACAGCAGTAGTGCAGACTAAGGAAGACTGCTGGCTGAATGAAAGAACCCAGGAGAAGATGATGCAAGAACTCAGAGTAGGAAATGAGAGGCACTTGCCAAGCATGTTCCTAAAGTGCAGGGAAAAGTTACTGACAGGAAAAGTCCTGTCACAGGAAGAACCTGGTCAACTCACCCCTGTCAAAGTCTAGGCAGTAAAGAAGGAACCACTTGCTAGCCCTTCACCAGCATAGAGTAGCAGGTAATGCATTTCTAAACAAACATATGCAAAAGCCCATAAGAAAAAATTCATACAAGGACAGATGTTCTGATCGATACGTTTCCCCCTGAGTTTAACCTGGAAATTAACGTTCCCTTTCTCATTGTTGTTATGCACCCATTTCACTAGCAAGAAGCTGCCTACATTTAGAAGTTACCAAGCATTGACACATACCTATGGGAAAAGCCAAACGCTGCAAAAGCACTGCCCACACAAATACTCTGCACAGACAGAAAGACACTGAACACAACATAGCACTGCTAAATAATTCTTCAATCTATAGAATGTTCTTCAAACCAATACTGGAGGTCAAACTGGCCTCCTCACTGACAGGTAGGACAGTCATTAATTCAGTAGGAGCTGGCAGTGATTAAGTTAACCTTTAAACTATTTGAACCTACCTGAGCTCCCAAAAAGAACATTCTCTGACTAGAACTAAACACTGCTGGAGCTTCATCCTAACCTTTATTAGAAGTCTCAGGCAGTTAGTTAACCTTAGCTGAGCAGAATATCAACACCACTGTCTCTGACCCTCTCTTCTACAAGTAGGTTTGTGCTGTTGCTTTGCTCCCCTTTGCATCAAAGGCCTGTGCCCTTTAGCTGGCCACAGTACCATCCACCCACTCGCTCAGAAGCTGAGATGATGGGTTTGTGCTCTGTACTTTAAAGAGGAACTCCAACTGTTAAGAGTCAATTGGCCTACAGATGAGAACTGAATAAAAACCTAATACTTCACACTGTTTTCTTGATTTTTCCAAAGGTTATGCAGTGTCTCTCAGCATAGGTAGCCTTTCCCACTGCCCACCAGGGCTGTAAAAATACTTTCTGTATCCTTCCCAAGGTATTTAAAAATCACACATGAAATTTAGTAATATTTCTTTGAAGTATGCATAGAAAAAATGTGCACTGTTGAGTCAAATGACAAAAAAAATATTAAAAATATTTTGGTAAATTTAGGTGAACATACAGTATATCTTTGTAATGGTGAGGGGAAAGAAATTAAGACCTTGAAAAGTAGGAGAAGGAAGATGTGCCTTAAAACTAATAGGCATCAACTAAAATCAGAGCCACCAAACATCCACAAAACAAAAGAGTTAGCAGACTTTCTTAGACTGACAAATATGAATCCCACAGGAATCTGCTTTACATAGAGGGGAGTAGGAAGAGGGATCTGAAAGAAAAAAACAAAAAAAAAACAAAAAAACATTGGTTAAGAATTCTGCAAGATCAAGGCTCTGTGCTGCAGCAGTGGAACAAGTACACAAACCTCTGGTCTGACATACTTGCTATGGAAAGAAGTAACTTGGATAGAATGTGCATGCACAGAGAACTCTGGAGAACTCTAAGAGCTCACTTAGATTTTCTAACATAAATATAGTAAAGGCTGACTCTGGGAAGGGAAAGTTTGTGGGAACAAAGAGAATGAGACTCTCAGAGGAACTAATTTTCCAATCCTTCTAACTTCTGAAATAAAAATTGATTTTGTAGGTGACCACTTTGGTTCTTCATTAGTTCCTCTTAACAGCGTTCATTCTGAAGGATAATTAGAGGCACTTCACAAGCAGTTTCTGTTAAGCAATTATTCCCTATAAAATTGAAGCAATGAAGAAAGGGCATGCAGACAAATTAAAACAGGCACAGCATATAAGGCAGACAGTCTCTAAAAGGATGTGATGTTGTTGCTTACACTCAAAGGAAGCAAGGAAACAAGGCCTGGCATCACCAATAGCACGGGCTCTACAGGAAAATACATGGAAGCGTAAGAAACTCTTGCACTGGCTTGTGGAGTCAGAGTACAAGTTTACTTCCTTGAAAACTGTAACCCAGGGAGTGCTTGTCCAGCAGTCCATGAATCCCTCACAAACAACCCCAGCCATTACACAACCTACAACTCCAGGAGCCATCAAATAACTGAACTCTGACTTGGATGGGAACTGGATTCACTTTCCTCCTCATCTGATCAAAAGCAGAATTTTCTTGATACCTCTACAAGCAAAAACAAACAAAAACACCCTCATTTTCACTTTCAAGACACAGTATTTTTTCACTTAAATTCAACAAGTAAGAATTCCATGAGAAAAGGAAGAGTGAAATACAGCTCTGCTGCTTTGCTACCAGGTCTGCTTCTAAATAACTCTTAGCTGCTTACACTGGGGAGTCATTAGAGAGCTGTTCAGAGACATGTAGTCTTACCTTCTTGTTGTTCAATTTAAAAGGAAAGTGAATTTTTTCCTGAGAGAATAGCAATGAAATAGCTTTGCTGAGCACATAAGGCTGCTGAAAAAAAGGGTTCAGAGTGAACAGAGCAGTCAGTACAACACCTACATGTAAGTATAGCCTAAATATTTGGAAAGCAAGTAAAAGGAAGAAAAGCATCTCTAACATCTCTTGCACAGAATATCATGTTCAACCAGTGAGCAGAATTGCACATATATGACAAGAAGGTGAAACACTGTTTTCCTTGTCCTAAATAAAAAAAAAAAAAAGAACAAGTTTGGTATTAGCACAAATAGAATGGCAGGGGGAAACAAAGACTATTTGTTCCCGTCAGACACCTATTTACCTATTTTCAACTCCAGATGCTCCTCCCTATAGGTCCTGAGAGGCAGACAACTCCTGAACCTTCCTGCTCAGATGGAACCAGCATAACTAACTGTCAAAACCTACCTTTGGCTGGGGAGATTGAGGCAATTTCCACTCTTGCACAAAAATACTTTCTCCATCAACAAGAGACCAAATTAAAATATTTTAAACTTATATCCCTGCACTAAGTTATGAAGTTGGGTGCCGAGTTTACAGATATTATTTCACATTGCCTTTAATTACTGTTGCACACTGAGGTCTGTTATTTTTCTCCTCTCTTTAAATGACAGCTCACAGAGAATCTGCTGTCCATGGATAATGATACATGACATTTGGCCTAACAGATGTATGCACTGGGAGAAGGTCAGGATAAGTGTAGCACCCTTAAGTAGCCAGAGCTACTTTCTTTAACATGAAAAAATAAGACTTCAGAAGAATTATTAACCTGCTTTTGAGCTTCCTGCTTCCAACTTCACCAGCCTGACTTTTACTCAGATTGAGCTCCCTTGAATGGTATTTGACAGAGAAGGATTTTTTCAGCAATAAACCCCACAAGTAGGCTGTCCAGTGCATTATGGTGTGCAGCAGGGACCTTCTCTCACTTAATTTCTGTATGGTCATCATTAAGACAGGCATATAACTTCAGCACTCTGCTGAGAAAGTTCTTGTTGTCACTAGGGAATCAGAGTGAGAAGAGCCCAGCACAGAGCAGCCAGAAATCATTCAACTAATGCTGGAGCATTTGACAGCACCAGCAGTCACCTGTGCCCTTGAGACTGAGCAGACAATGGTCAAAACAAACAGGGGGGAAAAAAAACCTTTTTAGCAAAATATTTGAATGCCATTTTTCAATAGAAACAGACCCTCAGATATTTGAGCTCTAACAAATAGGAATTCACACACACTTTACAAATTCTGTAGGTCCTACTTATTACAGCCTTAAAGCTCTTTGAACTCTTATGCTCTTCAAGAAAATTCAACCATGTTGATAATTTCTTACAGCTCATCTCCGTTCCTTCTCTTCCTGAGGCCTACATGGAATGTTATAACTTAGACATCATTAAAAGATGGAAATAAAATGCTGCTTCCACCTGGAACTTAAATATATTTAGGACTATACTCCACAGATTTAACACACTGCTAAACCATGCTTCCTGGCTATAACATTCCCCTCCTTCCCATAATCCCATGAAATACTGAAATCCTGCCATCTTTTTCTGCACAGACACTCCTACAAAGCCATGGATCTAATTTAGGCCCCATCTCCTCTATTTTCTAACAAGGGCCTCAGTTCTCAAATCAGCCTCACATTCATTTAACACTGGCTCAACCAAGGCATTATCAACCTACTCAAAACAGGACTGAAGCCAGTAAGTATAGACAGACCAATGGCTTGTGAGGTCATTTAGATTCTTTGGAGTATGATTTTTGTGTACAGCAAGACCCTAACTGCCTCTTTTGCTTATTGTAGCATGCCAGCAGCAGTCATTTAATGTCATGTTTCACTAAGTGCCATTGGTCTTGCACATGACGTGGCTGCAATGAACAGACAACAAAACAATTTGTTCCCTATAGGAACCAAAGTAACAGAGGCAAATGCATGCAGGGACCTGAATATACACGATCCAAATTCACAGCAGCTAAATGATGATGTGAAAGATGGAGACACGAAGAGGAAACATCAGCAAGGTCAGATGAAAGAAATACCATCTTCTTGCCATAAACAACCATACCTAAAGCTTGCAGCTGCTCCACCTGGGACTGAAAACCTTATCTTCTACTGTGAGTGCTCTCATTGAAACAGCTGGGCATTCAGTCTCACTGTTAAGGCAATTATCACAGAACAGCAATCCATTCCAAAAAGTAAGCCTCTCCTCCAGCTGATGACCCACCTTCTATACATTTGGTGTTTCATCTATATCAATCCTGTGAGCTTTCGCTTGCATGCCTTGCACAACAGCATTTTAGGACGCAGCAGTCAGCACTTGCACCACACCTTTCAAAAGCTTGTTCAGGCAGAGGTAGAGTTTAGAGACAAGATCATTTGTAGTTTAAATAATTTAGTAATTCTCCATGTTAACTCACCTGCTTCTGTTACAAGTTAAGGTTTTAGAGTTGGCTCCCTCAAAACAATCAAAATCAAGCAGAAATTCTGATTAACACTAGACTGATGGGATGGGATGGTTTCAGCAGCAGAAGTTTAAACTCGCAGCACATGGGGTCATTTGTACACTCCCATTGGCAGATTTCAGACTCTTTAGCATGTTCTGCAAAGCTTTTTATTGTGCAAGAGCAGTAGGAATTTGAAACTCCCTGTACTTACCTTTCGATTGGTGCTTGTCACTACTTAATTATTATTAATTTTTTTAATTAACAATATCAGAAAAGCAACACTTTTTACTACTTTATCTATTAACTTCCACAGGATACAGATAATAAAGGAGTATCCAAAAACTCTCACACACCAAAGGCAGCACAAGGAAGTATCCTGGAGGTCAGACATGCCTACCCAGCTATGAATACTCCCAAGCAAAGTCAGTTGGCCTGGATACAGGAGCAGGGAGGGACCAAATGGAAACCTCAGAAAAAGGGACAAGTTAATTGACCCAAGGCAATCTCACTTTACAGACAAGTTTGACAAGCAATGGAAGGTCCACAGAGATCTCCAATGAAAGCATCTTAAGGAATTCAGCCAGATATCCAGCAATCAGCAAGGAGTGTTGTCAGCTCCACACAGAGGACTGGCACTGGAAGTCTTTCATATTTGCTTTCAAAGTTGTAGCTACAGCCATTCAGCATCTTTTTAACACCAATTACATGGAAATTGTGCTACCGTGCCATCTAGCAGTTTCTGTCCACGTTCAGTTATCTATTAAGCAGGCAATAATTGAAAAAAGAAGGCAGTTCTCTACTCCCCTGAAAAGTGTACACCTGAAGTGTAAGACAAGAGCGGCAAAATCAATTTCAAGTTGTTGGTTGAATTAATAGTTGTACTGCCTCCGGGGGTCACACTGCAAATGGATGACAACTTTCTCATTTGGAGTTAATATTCCTAAAGAGGAAGGGAAAGATAAATCTGTCCTGAACACACACACACACACAAAAAAAAAAAAAAGCTGCATGTTTTTGAAAGTGAAAAGTAAGCAGATGGGCTGGGTAGCAAGAAAGCCATGTCACTCAGTCAGTGGGTACTGTCCAGATAGCATATGAACACTTCTCAGGAGCTACACCTATCAGAACTCCATGCCTCAAACTGCAGTTCAGCAAGGACTCTACTCAATTACACATAACTGCTTATTTTGTTCCGATTTCTTTGTTGCTTGTTTGTAAAAGACTAGCCAAGCTGTCTGGGAACAGCTTGGCTGCATCATGGACTGAGAAAGAGTCCTGCTATCAGAGGAGGGGTAGCCTGTGGTGTCAGTTTTAGACAGCAGATGGCTGGGAGTAGAGAGCTTCCAAGCACATGATTTGCCAAAACTTCAACAATTTTCTTGTACTCAAGCAGCTTCCAGAAGCCCAAAATGTAGCTGAACCTCTTTACGCTGGCCAAGATTAAGAGAGGATGTAGTAGAAACCCATAAAATACTACTGCTTCCTAAAAAACATAACAATATCTGCTGTCTGACAGAATGATAAGGAGTTTCACACCTTTAAATTGTAACCAGTTCAATTCCTTTTTCAGCTCTATGATATAAAAAAAAATGACAGACATGACAAATAATAAATGGATATGGATTTCCCTTAAAATTCATTTCAGAGTGGTGTCTTAAACAGAGAAACTCAGACAATCTGGAAGAGTCGCGTGGTTTTCAGCATTTCTGTTGCATAGAAAATCATGTATAATTTACATTTCACACAAGCACCTGCTTTCCATAACCACCCAAAACCTTTTCTGAGGTTATGTGATTTTTTTTTTTTCAGAGAAATACAGGATAGACAAGTTAATACATAGAAAATTTGGTTCTGATAATTTGTGAGAGCCCTTCTCCCCACCCCCTTAAAAACTTTATTCCAGTAAGATTAAAAAACCAACAAAAAAAAAAAAGACATCCACTACCTTTTACCTTATAAAGAAACCTCTCAATTCATGCTTTTCTCAGCATGCAGTTAAGTTTAAGGATTCTACAACTGGAAGTACATGCTACCCTAACTATAGGAGGCATCTATAGCCAGGTTGGATGTGGTCCTTGGCAGCCTGATCTGGTGGGTGGCAGCTCTGCCCACAGCAGGACATAGGGATTGGATAGTCTTTAATGTCCCTCCAACCAAAGCCATTCTATGATTCTCATTCTTACTAAGCTAACTTGCATCTATTTATATGTCCCATCAGAAAAAACACTTGTCAAGACAACATCTTATTTCAAGTACAACCTAACCCATCTACAAACAGTTCTATTAACCAAAAAAGAAAAGAAGAAAAAAAAGTCATGCGCTTGAGAGTCAAATTGGTTTCAATGTTTAAAACTTATGATTAGAAATAGAACTTAACTAAAATAATACTTCTCCACTGCAAACTACAAAGAAAAATTTGGAAAGACCAACCTAAAAATGAAAACATAATAGCTCTTTATAAATTTATATCTAAAGTAACACCAGGCCATGTGAGCCAGTTCTGCAGCTCAGCAGCTCATTTCTGACACTTGATCACCAATCCTTCCGCCATCTGTACCACGCAAACTTGGAAAGTTGAAGAACCACAGGAAAGATCAGAAAAAGGGCTTTAAAATGTCTGGGCAATAGATTTGCACTGAGCAAGTCTTGCTTCTACTGCAAGCACAGTTCTCACAGATACAAAAATATACTTTTTTTCCCCCTCCTGCATTCAGCAGTGTGTTTAACCTTGGAGTTGCCAAGTTCCATCATGAATAATGAGCCATGACAACATTCCAAGTGATCCTTGGAGAACAGCCTGATTTTTACTACACGCTACGCAAAGCAAAATGCTGTTATCATGTTCCCATGGTATAGTACCTGCTTGGAAAATATACAGTGATGTGGCCATCAAGAGGAGACCACGAGTAAATACATTAGTGGCTAAGCTACTTCCAGATATTTAGTCACCCAGAGGCACAGTGAGCAGCAAAGAAAAACCCTAATGTCTCCTATCAAAATTATGAGGACTGAGGATGACGATCATCTCTTTGTATATGTATTTGACACAAACATGAAATATCTGTGTTTAAACAACACACAGTCACCGAGCAGGAAAAAAAATGCAAAACTCAGTGGCTTTTAAAGAGTTGGTGTCATAAAATGGATTGAATTCTTGTCTGTTATTAAATCTACACAAAAGCCTCAACCACTGAAGGGGTAGCATAGTGCAAGTGATAATTTGTTGACCTTTTATTTTCGAGTTTGGGAGTACAGCCACCTGTGTCCCTCTTTTACCTCCTCTTCTTTCCTCTTCCATGTACACAGCATTCACAGCAGGCGATTCAAAACATCCCCCTCCCTCCTTCAAAGCATTCCTAGATCAGCCAAACCTGGGCTACCACTGCATGCAGCAGTACCATGATTCAGAACAGTCCTGAAGTGAGAGCAGAACTCACTCTATATTCAAAGAGAATCTCTAAATTACAGGGATAGTATTTTTTAATTAGTAGGAACAATGTCCTCAGACCTCTGCATATACTGTATCTTCTGCTCCCTGATAATAAATTTCCATTCATAGTGCACATAGTAGCTGAGCACATTTAGCTGTTTCATTCCCCGATAGCAGTATTTGGCAATAAAATCTCTTTAAAGAAGGCTAATTACAGATTTCAGCTGAACAGAAATTGGTACCGGGCCAATCTGTAAGCTCTGTAATAAGCTTTCAAACTATGCTTTTACACCACACAAATCTTTGTACTCTTGCAAGAGCAGGGGCTCTTTAGTTCTAAACGCAAAGGTGGAAAGCTCAGGAAGAGGAAGTGTCACAGCTCCAATTCTTCTTGCAGCACCAGCTTTCCATATACGACTTTCCCTGGAGATAATCAGCCTATGTTTCACAGAAGAACAAACTCAGGAAGTCAGTTCAGATGTCAGTATAATAATGAAGAGTATTTTCACACACAAAAATGGCTGATGATTCTATCAGAAGAGGAACAAAGACCAGTAAGACAGAAAGTAGGTCAAGGACTCAAAAACTGAGAAGAAAATTAAGGATACACAGTCACATATTACACAGTAACATGGCATTTTCCAGGAAGAACTATCATTAAGATGAAGTTCCATCTTCCATAGGTGCAGTGGCCCAACACTAAAATCTCCCAGGTGCCTCAGTATCTAACCATGTAACAAATGCTTTCTGGCCATAGGATCCAGCCTCAGCAAAAAGAGATCAATTCCACCCTCAAATGCTCCTCTTTATCTTTGTTCTAGTCCACCTTTTGCTCTGTGTAAGCTTTGCTTATAGTATTCAATGAGATCAGTTTTCATTCAATCAATTTTCCTGAGGGGAATGAAGAGAAGGCTGCAAACTGCCCTCCATGATACCTGTGTGAGAATCAGGGTGGAAACTGGAAAGGATCATTGATAAGATCAGGGATAACAGGAAGGTAGTCCAGTTTTGAATAGATCAGACTAGCAACCAGGGAGACTACCCAAGAATCCTCTGTGCAAAGAGAGACAAGTCACCACTTTCCTATGTGGTCTACAACTACAGGGCATCACATGCAGATCTTAAGTGTGATATGTTTTTCTGTTTGTTTTTAATTGAATTAGATGAGCACTCGGTGAATTCTGGCTAAAAAACTGAAGGAACCACATGCACTTAACACACAGTTGTCAGAAAGTTTCTTATCAGGAATTCAATCAAAAGGCAATTAAAGACTAATAAGCATACCACAGGTAAAACACATATCAGTAAGGTCTATTCAATTTGACAGAGATTAAACCAGTGAACATCTACAATATGCTCGGCTGATAGCATAGCTGAAGAATATATTAGAATAACGTACTAGAAGAACGACTTGCAAAAGTGGCAGACTTTCCATACTGACAAGGCTTTGAGAGGCCAACAGAACCACCTACTCCCCAGATACTATTAAAACACATTTGAGTTGCCTTAATTGTGTACCCTCCCTCCCATATCCTTCAAACCCTATGGTCAAACTGCACAGCTTCAAACATTAATTATGATAGGAAAGCTGCAAGTTGGCCTGCTCTCCATTCCCAAAAATGGAGGAAAAAATATGGGGAGGGAGGGTAAAACTGGATTTACCACCTGTATTCTCTGAATTATCAATGCAACTTACTGAAACACTAGCAGTACTTTCCAAACAAAGATAAATCTATTGGGAAGAATTTCATCTAGGATGAAATTTCAAGACTGTCAAAATATGATTATCTGAACACAGACTACCATACCAGGAAATAATAAGAAACCTGAGATGTTAATAGATGCTCTAATTATTAACATACACAGCTTATCAGAAGTGTCAATCCATTTGAAGAGAAAAAGCACTATTCAAATATAGATACTCGACACCGGCTATATCATCATTCTTTACATGGTTTTCATTCAACTCAGTGGACACCAAGTTAATCCCACAGGACAGTATCATTCACTTTTATTATAGCTACTGACCTCATTTTTCTGTGTTAGAGCTCTGCAGTAGTGTCATGACTAAATGTGGCAAGCAACAAATCACACCCTGTCAGCAGCCAGGGCCCATCCTTTCTCTTTTCAAAGCTTTAATTCATTTCCGTATTTTTTAAAGTCATGCTGCTTCAAAACAGCTGATCCAGATGGCAGCTATTCGCATTTCAACCTTCCCACATGGTAATGTGGCTCAAGAAAATAAAAACTGTTGCTACCTGCTGCTGACCTACTTCTCTCTTTAATTTGTTTCCTGCCACATTACAGAATGAACAATAGAGTTCATTGAACTCATCTTCCATATCCAGCCACAGCAGTGTAACAAATACAAACTAAAATTAATTGGGGGAGGAGTGGAATGAGAGGGAGCAGCATGATTCAGGGGAGGCAGAACGGAGCAACTCTCACCTCTATCATAGTCGTCCGCTTCTATTGCTTTCTGCTGAAGCCTCTGAATCCGTAATATCATGGATTTTACCTATGTATAGAAAAAAAGTTATATAGAAATTACATTTAAAAATCACTATTAATCTCTATATAATATACATTTACAGAATTACTACTACCTCACTAGAACAACCCAGTTCTGAGAATTAAACCCCATGTTTGTTAAGTAGACAGACCTATTAGGAAGTCAGCTGAACTGCAGCTACTTGAGCCAAGAATGGCTTTAGTCCAAACATTTACAAGGGATAACAAACAGTTTTTCTTGAAAAGCAAAACAGATTGTGCAATCATAGGATCTTTATTACCCTTTTCCAAGCAAGGATTATTATAGGATTCTGTCAACCTAACATCTACTTCTGATCCCATTCTAACTCAATATTCTGTTCATTAGCACACTTAAGCTTTTGCCTATACAAGTCTTACACAGAGCACATCCAGAATTTCTGTATGCAAACAAAAAAATGAAATGAATATTTCAGGTCAAGAATATTCACATTAAGGCACAGAGAACTGTGCTCAAACGCAACCAATGAAGTTTAATTAAAATATAATTTAAGCTTTTCTAGAAAACACTGATGTTTGCATTTTCAGAAGTGTCCATATTACAAGTGGGAGGAGTGGGGAAAAAAAAAAACCCTGTACCACATGTAAAATGCCTTTACGCACCAAAAAAGCTCTTACTAGGATAGTTTTATTTTAAAAGCCAATTATTTTTCATAATGAATCTACGTCTTTGGCCAAAATATTTCAGAAAGGCAGGCGTGCATTCAAAGGATATTAACAGTTTTTACTGTTACAAGAATCTGGTTAAAGGTAAGCAGCCCTTTCCTTATTGCTCCATGCCAGCCACAGTCTAGCACAGCTACAGTTATAAATTTGAGAAGCATTTTCTTATTAAATTCACACATAACCTGTACCAACAAGCCATAATCAGCACTGAGAGAGGTAAACATGGAAAAAGAATCAACATATATCCTCACAGCCCAAAGCCTGAAAACACTAGTGAAAGCAAAGAAATCATACTTGAGGCATTCAGCATACACAAATGTCTTTGCTCCTTCCCAAAACACTTTTGTATTTAAATCTTTATACTTAAACTCTAAACTGCATACAGAAAAAGAGGTACAGCCATTTAACAACTTCCCAGAGCCATCCGGTTGTCACATCAACACAATCAATGCAAATCAGGCAAGGCATGTAAATTAATGACATCTCTTACAAATATGGTAGTGGAGTAGATTGGGCAGAAAACATAAATGGTATAGACAGGAGGGGAAAAACAAACTAGATTAATAGCTGGCTCTTGGATCCTCTAGAGGAAAAACAAAAACACCAAACCACTGCACACAGCCTTTTTCCCTTGAGGTTTTGGTTATTGTTTTTGTTTTGTTTTTAGTAGTGTTGTTTTCCACATACAGAAACAATGTTGCTGGGTTTTTTTTTTCCTCTGAGGCTGGTGAGGAACATATAACATATAGAAGGAAGGCACTGAATCCTCACCATAAATCGTTTTCTGTATTTTATGCCATACTTTTGATAGAGTTCTAAAGAAGCTTGCAGTAGAAATGGTTCAAATGACACTTTTTTCATATATATGATATATAACAACCATTTACACTGAGAATAGAGCGTCGCTGCTTTTTGCACTGTTTATTCCATCATGGGCACCCAATGGCAGGTCATTTAAAAATCTGCTTGGGTACTGCAGTACAGTCATGCCCATGGCTAAGTGACTGATGCTGTGACAATCAAGTGCTTCTGTTTGCAGGCTAGGAAGATATCTAGAGCCCAACTACCAAAAGAGCTGCTTCAGATCAGAACCTCCTAAACTTGTACCAGGTGATGAGTACCCTCTTAATTAGAATAAGCACAGAAGAAGCATAGTTTTAACAACTTTGGTACTGTCTCCTTTTTCTGACTACAGTTGCCTTTGTTCCCTTATGAAAAGTTTGCGAGTTGCTCATTATCATTGCAATAGGAAGGTGTTTCAAATTAAACACCCAGGACCAAGGGCAAAGACATCTGAAGGCACAATTCCCCAATTCTCCATACAATGAATTAATGAATACAGAAATTAAAGATAGCAGTGTTTCTTTGTGCCTATCAAATAAGTAGACTGAAAAGACAGAAAATCATTTTGTACTTTTATTATGTTATATATTCCCAGATTCGTAGAGAATTAATTTCCCAAGCTATTGCACGCTATGAGAACATTGCCATTCCAGGCCTGAAGCCAAAACAGTTGCTGCACGGAAATGCATGTAAAGTCTGTATTAGTGTGCAAGAAAACTTAGTTTGGCTCCTACATGCATCCACAAAAAATAGGGATCACAGAGTGTTGTAAAGCTTGGTCAGATGACACAGACAAAAAAGAATTATGTTCCTCAACCTACTGCCTTACCCAGATAAAAGGGCTGTGAAGAGCCACCCTAATCCCTTAGGCCTGAAGACAATAGTGCATCTCAATAGATGCACCTGTGCTGTCACAAGAGTTGGCTTTCCATTCTAGGGTTAGCACAGATAGCATGGGCAGAACTCTATCAAGTGCATCTTTCTGTGTGAGAGGCACAAACATCACAGGCATTGCTCCACAGCACTCAGGGCACTAGTGAGAGTCTCAACAAGAATACCACTCACGCGCAGTGGAATTTTAAGACTATTAAAATTTATGAGATCCAGTGTGTCCATACTCATCTACAGATTACCACTTCCTGAGCACACAACAGAGCCAAAGTCTGGCTCTTCATTGCATCTAGGCTCATAATTGCTTCCTCTCCTCTGCCACGCCAAAAATATCAAAGATTAGGGAAAAAAAATCCTGTACAATAAAAAGAATAACAGATCCTTTTTAAGGTTTCCCCACTGCCATCCCACAAAGAATACAGTGAATGAGGCTACTTGTATATACGGCAAGTACATATTGGGTATGCAGACGCATTAAAAAAAATATGGCTTCTGAATCAACAGCCCATAACACTTGTTAGGTGGAAGAAAAAAAATGTTTAATTCCCAGCCTGAATTAGAGCAGAGAATGGAACCCCATCTATCATCACATGCAGAGTGTAATTGTGTATTAGTTTGAAGGCTACGCTAACACGAGCCTTTCCCCTAGAAATCTTTGGCTAAGTTTACACGTTTTCAATTACAAAGTTCAGTTTCATTAAAATCACAACGCTTCAAGGAAAAAGGTGTTACCACCTTCAAGTTTTGCTCTACGCGTACTCCAATCTGCAGACAAAAAAAAAAAAAAGCAGCCCTTGCTGAATTCCAAGTTAACATATGACATTAGAAATAGAAATGAGGGTCATAGTCTCAGTAAGCCATAGGAGCCAATTACTACAATATCATCACTTTGTTGGGTTTCTCTTGTTTTGCTTCTTCTAAAAAGAAAATACATGCTGGTTCCTTCATTTTTAAATTACACAGATACTGAAAGCTTCTATGAAAAAGTACTGTGAAACCCATTAGTATCCCTGCACTCACATCAAATTAAGACATTGACACTATAAATATACATGTTTTGGGGGCCAAATGGAGGAATCAAAGATGAAGTGAGATTACAAACCTTTAACATACTCCAGTTGCCAAGCTGGCAGTCCAGTAGTGCTGGTTCATACCTTTTTATAAAAGCATCCCAGTTTTGGTCACTGACAGTAAAACTACTTTCATAGCCTGAGGTAACAGAGGAACCAGCAGATGCCGCATCTGAGGAGTCTGTAGAATATGACAGTGTTGCATCCGTATCAGAGAGAGAGACAGTCTCACAATCCTGAAGTTTATAATTTGCTGTGGTCTCATTTTCAGACTTCAAAGCCTCACTGGGCTTAGAGAAGCAACACAAAGCCCCTGAGTGCTCCTGAGATCTTGTTGTCTCTCCTGGCTCCTGAAGATCTCTGGGGCTGCTGGGATGCAGAAGGATGGGCAGAACTCGATCTGCCTTGATTTCAGCATCGCTTACTCCAGAGGCTGAGTTCAGAGAGAGCTGTATGAAGCTGAAACTTGAACAAAAACTATCACGTGGACCAACAGAACAAGAAATAGCTTCTCTGTTTTGATACTCACAGTTATTATTCACCTCTGCCTGATCCAAGGCATGTATCTTTTGGGGCTCATTCACTTCAGTTCCGTGGTTCATCTGGCATGTACCACTCACAGTAGAAACACCTTTGCTTGTTGTTTCAGCAGGGTAAATCAATGCTATGTTTTCTGACCATGCCTTCTTGAAACATGAAAGATTTTTGCAACTTCCTGACATATTTACAGTAGTGCCCAACGTTGTTAACCCATCAGCAAGAACTACAGCACTACTTGCAGTTGAACTACAGCATAAGAACTCAACATTATTTTTGTGCTGTCTGCAGAGAGAGAAGTCCTCCAGCTCCTCACAGTGCCTCTTGTCATGTTTGAACTCCTCTGGTAGGAAGGGCTTGCAGGCACCCAGAGACTGAAACTGGAGCTGTTGCTGAGCCTCTGGCCTCATGTATCCAGGTCTTTTTGCCAGTTTCTTTTTACAAAGAGAACCTGAAGGCATTAAGTGCTCTGGACCATCTGGAGGGGGTAAAAAAAATAAAAACTTAAATCAGTAAAGCATTTCTGCAGTTTCATAAGGGTAATATATTGTAGTATTCAAAAATAATTACTTCAGAAATTTCAGACAATGCATCAGTTTCCACTTTAACAAAAGAAAGATGTTGCCTGCATTGCAGACAGACATGATAAGGTGTTACCAGATAACTGTGCACATTCACTTTCTAAAGAGTTTGCACTTGCTCTTATGTGAGCTCACTGATACAACAGGACACAAACCCATCCACACTGAATCAGTGGCTTCCCTATTCATTGCAGTGCTCTGCAATTCCTCATTCTCAGATCACTTACAGCACAGAATTTATTTAGTCTTACTGACACAGAACAATTTTCTGACATACAATCACAGGACCAAATCTGCATCAAAAAACAAGGGAAAAACACACAAATTTTGCACATAGCTTGTTATTGCTGATGTCTAGCTCTCTGCATTTTATTAATACAAGCATTTCAAATTCAGCTTCCAGAACAGCTGCAGCTCTTTAGCAGTCTATGGCTGCATATCTATATTTTAGTGAGATATTTTAAGATCTTCATTTAGGTTTATTGTTTTACCTGTTGTCCAAATAATAAGAGCTAAAGTTTTGAATGCAGGACTCTCGATCTGAGAAGGCTAATATGACCATATGGCTGATAATAATATTGCAGTATGTCAAATAAAAAGGTCTCCTACACAACAGCTCAGTTTCCCCTTATATATACACAATATACATAGATGAAAAGATGGATTACCTGCTTTCAGAGTGCAGTAGAAAGAACCAAGATTTTAAAAGAGCACCAAAAGAGAAAGACTAAAATGCAGTACTGTGTTTTTGCTATCCCTATTTTAAATACATTTATATAAGTCAGCTGTGCCAAGAGGCAAAAATAAAGATCACACAATGGCTACTCTCAACTTCTTAAGGATTTACCACTCATCAGAAGGTATTCCATTCTTCTATCTTGCACACAATCAGTGGAATACCAGCTCTGCCTGTCACACATATTGTATCACAAAAACATACTGAACTGGCTTATTTGCAAGACTAGCACTTCAAAGGAACCCAGTGACTAGCTGAATTATGCCCCTGATTAGCTGCCTTCTATTCACTGAAGAAGAATCCACTGCCAGATCATCAGGTACCAGAATTATTCTAATCTCCAACACAGTGATATTCCAAAAGGCAATTTTTACTTTTAATACATTTTATGAAAAAGAAAAAAAAAAATTCACTTCCAATCACAACCCTTTGTCAGTTTCTATACTGACAGACTTTCACATACTCTAAATACCTCAGCAGCTCCTAACAGGAGCCTCACACATACCTCATTAGAAGGACATGCTACACAAACATGTAAGTACTCAACCTGAATCTTCCCAACAGACTTTCCCAGTATCCACTATGTCTTCTCCAAGTAACCATCAATGAAAGCAATTTGAACATATTCCACATATTACAATACCATCATCTCGCTACGGAACTGCAGTTAAGATTCTATATTTTGCTTCTTATCACCATAAACTAGGATAACTCAGCTGCCTCACACTCCCTCTTGCTAGAGGAAAAAGAGCTCCCAGAAGTCAGAAATAAAGAAGGTCATGGAGTCCATCAACCTGTCTAATATAAAAATACAGTGAAATGCTCTACTGGGAGTAATTTAATAGAAATTTTAACAAATAGAAACTGCTCTTGATGTAAGGGAACAGAAATTGAACAGAGTGTTCTTCAGAATTTAATTCTTCTATATACAAAATAATGGTTAGAACTGGCCTTCAACAGAAGAAATCCATCCTGCAAAAAAGTCATTCTAAGACTGAGTATATTTTATCACAGTTTACAAAGGCCAGTCACAGGCCTTGTCTGTAAAAAAAAAAAAAAAAAAAAAAAGAAGTTCATGGTCAAATTGCAATCAATTTAAAAGTGGTCTTAGAAAAGCACTATGAATTTCTAGGGCAAATGGATAATTACAGCTCTATAAACACCACATTTAAACTACTCCAATGTAAGTTAAGTTGAAACTGTTAAATATTTGCAACATACTAACTAAATGCAATTCTAAGAACGCTTTAGTTCAACTGGTATGATTTCATTATCCTGAATTAGTCCACACTGTAGGAAGTCCCACATCCCACATGAACATTCCTCTTCATGCAAGTAACTTTCTTGTCCAAGGTTTGCCATTCAGCTCCTTGTATCCCTTCATATCAGAACTACACCTTGAAACTCTATGAAAGCCATGGAAAATTATTCATAATTATATAACACTATAGTGTTACGCCTTGTATGAGATACTTAGGGAAGAAAAAAAACACAAAGTCTTCCAATCACAGTATTACAAATCAGTTTTTAAAACACATGTTACAACACCAGAAGATGTAACTTATTTTCCACTCAAATGTCGCATCATGTGCAAGTGGCTTCAGATCCTGACTCTGAAGGCTCAGAGAAGAATCTATTTTATCAGATCTTTAGTCATAGCAAAGCTTTCCCAATGAGTAACAACTCAGAGCCAGAACACAGAATGAACACGTTCCAACACGGCAAAGCAACTCACATGCAGCAACACTGTTCAAGTCTCATTTGAGTAAGTAGGATGAAGCAGGGAAAGGGAAAGCCAGAGAGCATTTACCACTGATGTAAGAGCACATTATCTTATACTCAACCCAGTGCTAATTCACAGCAAGACAGTTGTCTATAATGAACCTCCATTTTCAGCCACAAAATCCATACCTGTTTTCTGACCAAATGCTATAATAACTTCTATAGGTGGAATGTCATGAGAATGTGAAAAATTCCTACAAAATCCTTTAAAGGTCAGTACAGAAACACCATATTTTACAAAACCTCTCTGCCCTAACTTTAAACCAGAATGCCTGCAAGATCACTTAAGTTCCCCTCAAAAAATAAATGAGAAATTATACATGCAGTTTTAAGAAGAGCTCAACTATTCGCACACACCTACATTACACTGCTGATGCCTATTAAAATAACAAATTCAGCTCTAGAACATTTGTGGGTGGCAGCAGTGGCGTCTTAAAGATACTTGGTCATATTCAAAGCCAGATATCAAAGCACAGTTCCAATCAAGTTCTATAGTGCTGCTTCTGTTGAGGAAGACTTAAAAACCTGTGTTATACCATACACAAAGTGAGATGAAAGTATTTATAACTTATAAAGATACACACAAGCTTAACCCATCTCTAAGAAGAATCTGATATTACAATAACCATTATTACGGACCAGTTCTTCTGTCATAAAATATGGCTAAATACTCTGTGATTTCTAATTAGCTAAATTTTGATTTGTCTGGTGAATTTCAAGATGCCACAAAATACTCAAAATAAGACGGCAATCTCAACACAGCCTATTTCAAGATAAGCCATTACAGTTTCTTTACACAAATGTGCTTTTGAACAAAGTTACCTTTGAAAACATATGCTTTTCATTAGTTATAAAACGTTAATGTTTCATCCAGATTTTTCACCTAATTACTGAATGTTATCTATGCTTGATTTACCTAGTGCTTCATAAAGTGCATCTATAGAAGACAAGCAATAACTAAGCTACATACAAATGATTCCCTCACTAAAGGCTCCTGCAGCTTCTAAAAATCACATGCTGAGATCAGTTATTCAGCTGCTAAATTTCCAACATGTCACGTATGAAATACACTCTGAAGTCATTAAGTGCTTGTTAGTAGTTATTCTTCACTAAAAGTACTTCAAAGACATTTTAGATGCAAGAGTGGTCTTCCTTAGCCAGTGTTTAAATAAACTTATTTTTATTGATACACTCCCATAACGCACATCATTGAGTTGTTATATTAAGGAGGTAAGTGGCTTGAATATAACAACTCATCCTAAGCCATCTGAGGAAATTGCAACACTACTCTCCAGAGTAATGATCTGACTAGTTGATACCAGCTCTAATATGCCTATCAGGTTTCTCCTCTCCTCTTAAAAGTGTTTCAAATCTGGTTTTGCCTTGTTAACTCCAAGGAAAAATACAAGATTTATTAAGAAGTATGCTCTTGAATATCACAACACTTCCAATGTTAGTAACAAACACTTATTTAGTCATAGAAGCATAAGAAACACCTCTTTCCTTAATCACATATCACAGTTGTGTTTTATGTTGCTGACACTTTAAAATGCAAGCACACGTCTGCATCCATCACTATTCAGCAGTGCATTGACTATGCATACAAGCAGGTTTTTCCTTCATGCAAGTACCTCATCTATGCACCTAGAAATGAAAAGAGCAGAAATACGCATTTCTGA
Organism: Coturnix japonica; assembly: GCF_054131305.1. Taxonomy (NCBI): domain Eukaryota; kingdom Metazoa; phylum Chordata; class Aves; order Galliformes; family Phasianidae; genus Coturnix; species Coturnix japonica. The sequence goes on from NC_140665.1 coordinate 38,535,946, forward strand.
CCCTTTTAAATTTAAAAAGGCAATAACTGCCCAGTCTGTGAAAGTATGCAGTTGCACTACGAAGGTCTATTTGATAACTAATCAACACCCTATGACTGGCCATCCAATGCTTGACTATTAGAGAAAATTGCATTCTTCCAAGTTAAATGTAAATTGCCCCTTGTAACCTCACTACTGCAGCCCTACAAGGAAACTCATTTTGTTGGTCAGTAGAACAAGTGGCTGAATACACGAAGGAGCAACTAGGTGACTCCTTGCTACCACAGCAAAGCAGGACCATTTACATAGCACAGTACCTCTGAAAAAAAAATTACATCTGTGCTTTTCTCTAAAGTGATGTTTCTGTTTTGTTTTTTCTTCTTTGTTTTCATGCAGTCAGCTACTGTTAAAAAGTCACAAGCAAAGAAAATAAATGCATCTCTTGTTGACAGCTGCAGCCCAGTCTCCAAACCTCCTTAAGCAGCTCACTCATGCTCCAACCCACCACCACAGACCCTCAGCTAGTTGGAACTGCTCAAGTCGCATACACAGCCACACAAGTTACTTGCTAAGCCTTCAGTGCAACAATGTGTAGCAGCAGCTCATGCAAATGTCTTGACAGGAGAGAACGCTCTCGTTCTTTCAGTCAGGACCTGGAAACCTTTCAACATGACACAGAAATAAGGGAGCAGGGATTTTGTGTCAAGTCCATGAAAGAAATTTAAGTTTGCCTATGTGCTAAATTAATTTGTCAACAACGCTTCGTGGGTTTGCAGTCATATCCCATAGAATTATTTCACTAAACACGTATGTAATTATCGAATTGGTACACAGCAGTCCTTTTCAAGAATGGTCTATTTAACACACCACACTTCTCTTTCATCACTCTGTCTACTGAGTGATAGTGCAGATTCCCACTACTTCTGCTCAGTCAGATCAGCCACAGCAAGACTTTAATATAAAACGCATCAGGGTGAGGGAGAGGGAGAAGTGTGAGAGCACATTGACAGCAGTCAATTTCTAATTCAAGCACAGTTTGAGCACTCCAGCTTGGAGATTTGAATTTTTAATTTCACCAAGAGAAAGCGGGTTCCAAATTAAGCATCTGATGCGCAGCCAGTATGAAAGCAGAATTGAGTTTACTGAAATAGAAAGTAATTTGCTCTTAACAGCTCAGTAGTCATCGCATATAATGAAAATAAAACAACATGGCAGTTCCTATGTTGTCAAGGGTGAGGAGTCAGTATGCTTTTAACTTCACAATCTGATATCAAAGTCCTAGGACAAATGCTCCTCCCCTGCCTGCTGTAGGATGTTTGCCTCCCAGCCCCAGCCAGGCTGACAAAACCCAATGTCAGTGCCGTCTAGACAATAATAGAAGTGAAGTTTCAGACATCAGGATAGCTGAGCAACAACATCACACAGAACACACAGCACCCCCAGGATGCAGCCTGTGCACCAGATACTGCAGTCTGTATACAAAGTTGACTCTTGTAGTAATAGCAATGGATGGGACGCAGAACTCAGCTGCAGCATGTGAACACATAGCCACATTCCCTCACCTTGCTCCTCTCAGAATATAATCCCAGAACTCTGCACAGATATGTGCATTGCTTTCTGCTCCCATAAAACTTGCATAGTCAAGTACTTACTTTGCAACAGCAGCTGTGCAGACTGTGCTTTTGTGCACTGACAAGAAATAGCCACTCTGGGCAGTGAGATGAAGTTGAACTCACCAGGTACAGACTACAGCACTGCTCTCCTGCCCTCCACAGCTACATAGACAGCTGCAGTTAATGCAAGTTCCAGCTAAAGGCCAGCAGGTTATTCATCAATATTGTATTTCAGATGTTAGAAACCAGCAAAGGGTTAAGCACGGGTTCCGTGAGAGACCAGTGCTGGTAGGAGAGAAGGATACACGCAATATAGCTTCCAAGGACTTCCACAAGGATGCTGCTTGACCTTTACAACCATCACTTGAGACTGCAAGCAGACAAAATGGAAGCTGGGAGTTTTCTTTATTGGGTCTGAGTACACACAAATGAAGATCTTGGCTATATCCTTTTCACCACCACGCTTCTCCTCTACTCTAGAGGAAAGCTGGGGTTGTGTTAAGAATGAGCCATGGAAGAAGTACATTAACACTGTTGGATCTGCAGCAGAATACCAAGTATAGGCATATAACACACAGCTGAGAAATCACAGCTTCTTCCAAGTAGGGTGAGACAGGAGACACTCTGCCTTAGATCAGGTATCTCAAAAAAAAAAGTCATGAAAGAATATAGTTTCTCTGTATAAAGAAAATCCACTGAGTTGCAGGAAAAATGACACCTTCCCTCCCACTCTGACAACATACAACTGATTTATGTTGCTATTCCTGTGATAACAACAGCAGTTCACACTTAAGAAGAAAACTGTAACAAAGAAAAAGAGGATGAGAGTAATACACCACCAAAAAGCCACACTGAAGCTATGAAAAGCAGTCAAAGCTCTGTACAGAGACAAGTCTGATGTTCAGACAGTGTTACAGCTGTTATCAAGACCCACTTTCATCTAAACAAACATGCCCCAACACCCATTTCTTAGCTTTAAGCCTGCATTTCCCAGACAAGGAGAGCAATGTCTCCTTGGTGGTACCAAAACACTATGCAACAAAGCCACAAACCAAGTCCAAGCGTTTACACCATTCCTGTAAAAAGAGGGATATATCTTAGCAGATGGGGCAACGCTATGGCACTTGACCTTGAGTTCAGAAGAAAAGGCACAAGGATACAGGCACATCAAAAAGGCACCCAGCAGCCTTGGACAGCGAGCAGCCCATACTTCCTCAGACAAGAGCCCTGGCCCTACAGACTAAACTTAATAGAGCAAACTCATCACCTGAGATTCCTATTACAACACTGGAACACTACCTGGCAGAGGACTTCTTCAGTAACAACACTTACATTCTGTATGACTGCTTGCTCAGGAAAGTCACCTCTAATCAGGAGCTGAGAGCCACCGCACCTATGTCACATCGTGTCTGGAAAACAAGGCTTCTCAACAGACCTGAAATCCTGCCCTCACACATATTCCAAAGTCAGAACTGCTGGAAGCAAATGAGGATTAGTGCATACAGTCAGGTGGCAGTCAGCCAGACCCCCTGCTGAGGGGAGATATGATCAACACTGACAGCTCTGCTTTGATTCTTTCACTTGTGCCTTCACCCGACTCTGCCAATACCAACACTATCTACAGTTTTTCCACTGCTCCCACCAAATCCAGCCTCCCTTTCCACCATCTTCCATTGCATTTCTCATCTTAATCCCCAGTTAGTTCTCACAGATCTGCTTACTCCTGTTTGTCCAGGAAAGACATTTGAACCAGAAACTTTCCCAAATCTGGATCTAACCTAACACTGCACAGGTCACACTTATGTACTATACAGTCCAGGCTGATGGCCCTTCACAAAACTCCCAGACAGTGTTCACAGCCACACAGATTCCCCTGCACCATTGCTCCACACCACCTCTAAGGTCCTTTTCAGTTTCTCCCCACTGCACAATCTCCATATGCACAAGCCCCCTATCAGGGCAGTCGTTACAACAAGAAACAAGCAAATTACCTCAAAAAATCCCCCCACATACAACATTCCTGAACTCTCAGCCCCTCCATACACCATCCCTTCCCAAGTGAAGAGCCCTCCTACTTCAATCACCCCATTAACACAGCTAATAAGTTTCCAGGCTTCTCCAAGCCTATTTAAAAGCAGTCCCATCCCACATCAGCTGTGCCCACTGATTTCATTGTTTGCCCCCAGGTGTGCAGCATTTTGGCTGCAAGGACTCAGCAAGTCCAAAAGGCTCCTGTTAGCTCTTTCACATAAACTCAGTTCCACTTTAAGGCTACAATAGTTCCATTCATACCATTGGAGTTCATCTCTATGAAAACACTATTTTAAGAGCTTCTTTCTCAAGACGGTAAATCACTGCTATTCACATCTAGGAAATCAAGACAATTACTTGCCACAATTTACTCTGACATTCTCCCTGGGCAAACATACATTAGCCAATAATACAGGTTGTATATATTAATATTCAACAAAACCATAGATTTTTGCCAGAGGTTTAATAAAAAAAAAAAAGCCCACTTTCTGTCACAAGTTATTTGTAACCCCTTCCCTAAGCATTCCTACCTAAGTATGAAGCTACAGGCTATGCCACCTTTCATTGAACCCTACCTGTCTGCTCTTGTTACCCAGGAAAGTTAAAGAACAGTACTTCTCTTCAAAGAAACCGTGGCCTTTCATGAGATGGTTTGCAGATGTTTCCTGGGCACTAAGGGCACTGTGTGGTACTGACATGAAACAAAATCTTAAGTAAAAGACTGTAAGTTAAAAAGAGGAAAACACAACACTCAGACTGACCCTTGGAAAATAGCCTCTACATAAAGGAAGCTTGGTTTGAGCAAGCTAATGAAACAATCTTTCACATCAATATATTCTCAGTTCGACTTAGCATTTTAAGGGAGGTAAAAAGTGCTGATTGTAACATATGGTGCTAAACGCACACACCTGAAAAGATCATCTTGAGTATCAAAATGCTTAGCCAACAAAAAAGAACCAACAACTTTGAGTGCCATTCAAATCATCTTCCAGAGTTACCATAGGTCATGCACACAACTATTTCGAATACTTTCTCTTAAATCTATTGCATGCTTTAAAAAACATGAATTCAGAATCTAGGATTGTCAGGGTCCCCCACAGAGTAACCGGCAGTGGCCCTTCCCACCCGGTGGGCAGAGTACTTTTGTTACACAGCACTTTTGCACACAGTGCCCTTGTTATAAGAAAGCAGCAGACAGCGCTGCTGCAGCTCCCTTACAAGAGAAGTTTGGCATTTCTAGAGACACTTGATCCCCCCCCCAGTCCTGAGGTACAGCAGTAATCTGATGCACTGGTTTGTGGTTAAAACAGACTACAAGCAAGCCACGCCACAAGAGCTAATGACTTACACAGGATTCCTAAAAGAGCAGCAGGAAAAAAAAGTCATTATAAAAATACACATAAGGCTTTGCACCTTTAGAATTCCTTTCTCTATTGAAAGACTGTGAAAAACAACATTTAGAAGGAATCTTAATATTCTCAAAACTCAAACACTGGAACCATAGATCTCCCCAAGGCAGATCCTGCCAATTATGTTATTTTAAGTGGGAGTTTCTTTCCAAATGGAAAGAAATACAAGCATCCTATTTAAATAACTCCTCAGCTTACCTATAATACAATTTGAGCTCACCTACATTTTCATGCTCTGAACACAACAGGTTTGTACTAATCCACAGAGCTGATACTGGATATTTAGCTATAGAATACCCATGTCAAGTCAGTCCAGAGGGAGAGTTTATTAAAAGAATAGGTTCACTGACTGGCTCCTATAACTCCCAAGTGAAACACTGCCACCTTTAAGCCGGAAGCCTTTTAAATCCTCTACTGACTAGAGAAGGGACAACTCAAAGGATTTTGAAGTGACTTGCAAAAGCTCTGCAACCTAAAATCATCCTCTCCCTCCAGCCCTCAGAGAGCAGGAACATGAGTAAGTGAGCTGCAAGAGCAGCCTACAAAAACAGAGGTGACAACAAGGCTGTGAGAGATACTGAGAAGATACATGGATTTTCATTTCTGTGCAATAAAAGTGTCATAGCATGTTACTGAACAAAAACATATGAAAGGTCTTAAATTTATATTACCTTAAAGTCTGAGTCATAAGCAAGGACTTCAGTAACAGAAAAAATGAAGACAGAGCTACGGAGATCTTTAAGGTTAGAATGCCCTCTTTGGGTATAAGGATATACTTGCAGCAGTTTTCATCAAATACAGTTGCTGTTTCAGGCCAGAGGAGGAAAGCAAATAAAAGAATGCCAAGTGTTCTACTCTAAAACTTTTAATTGGATTGTAAGTGAAGTCTGATTCCATTTTCTAGCAATAATGTTCTCAAGATGCTATGTACATACAGTGAGGTTAAAACCAATCCAGCATGTTGAGGGAAGGCAAGAAACAGAGAAAAATGGAAAGAAGGGAGCTTCACACTGGATATGAAGTAAAACTGCTTCACCTTGAAAGAAGAAAAGCAATGGAGAAAGTGACCACACTGGGTTGTGCAGCCCTTGGAGCTATGCATGGCCCAGAAGAATGGAGCTCAGAGCAACCTGCTCCAGCCTCAGCCAGCTCTGCTATGTACATGACCAGAGACCTGTTAGCCCACCAAATCAAGCTCTCCCACAGTATATAACCAAGCTTTAAATACATGCACTGGAATATGGTATATGTTCTCTACACACAACAGAAGTTCAAGCATAAGATCCATGACGAGACATCCAACTCTGAAAGAAAGTAATTTAGCTGATCTAACTTCACAAAGGTATCACAAGGAAGCTAGTAAACAATAGCTTCAGCACATCCTGGAAGATGGAAACAGCTGGCTTTCCATCAACAAAATTAAGATTAAAGTTCAACACTTGAATAAGCATGTTCTCAGAAAGTATTCAGCACACACACAGATCATCAGGCTGCAATGACAGTTAGTGCTGCAAGCAAGACAGGCATAATAAGGCATAGTAACATAAAAAGTCCTACTGTTCCAAAGCAGCAGACCTTTCATAGTTAGCTGGTGATTAAATGATATTCACAAGCATCACTTAAATGTCACTTTAATCTATTACAGTTATTTCACAAAGCATTTATTTCCAGGGCTTCTTTATTGGCTGTACAAACATTGGAAAGCTTTTCACTCAAGGCATTATTCAGCTTGCTATAATGAAAATTATTCTGATACCTTTTCCTAGGCTGCTTTTCAACTGGAGGACAAGAGGGGACCATCCACTAGAGGCACCTCTCCCATAAGTACACAGAACATTTATGCTGGCTTTTCAGTATTAAAAACACAGCTACTGTACGTTTGCTATGGCCGCAGACAGAGCACACAGTTTCACTAAGGCCTGGCAATACAGAAAGCAGCCACATGTAAAGAGTGTGTGCAGACCCATTTGAGAAGCCCAAGCTCTCACCCAGGACTCAGCTGTGCATCTTCATCACTAGTCAGAACAAAAGTTATCTTTAAGTGATAAATCAATTCAAAAAGTGAATGGCATCAATATACACAGCCTATAGAACTCAGCAATGATGAAAAAAAAACATGTTACCATTCATTCCACAAGAGATAAACAAAAGGAACTGACAAGAACAGGGCACACCAACACAATTCACAATGAGTGATGTGAAGTTCTATATATTGTCTTTTCCGGAATGGTAACACTGGTTATAAACCCACATTCCTACTAACACACAAGAAAAAGCAATAACAATTCTGAGGAAGTAAGCATCTTATGAATTATGTACTCAGGACACACAAAGAACAGCTCTCAGCTGATATGAAATGGTTTTTCACTTGGTCTCAGAGCAGACAATCTCATGGAAAATTCTGCTATTGACAGAACTGGCAACACAATCAGGAAAATCCCGTGCTGCCTGCTATGAACAGATATATGCAACTACAAGTGCTCACCACATACAAAGTGAGAAGTGAGAGCAAGCCTTTGCTTACCTTGCAGCAACCCGACACCATCTGACAAAGATGATTTTTCTCCTCCTGTCCTCATTTGCTCAGGAAGTTGGCAAGCAGCTTTTCCCACTGCTCATTAGCAGAGCAGCTCTTCTCCCAGCCAAGTCTATACACGACTCAGGCAGACCACAAACATGTGAATACTACAACAGCAGTCTCAGCACAACCGCGTTCAGATTTCCCAGGGAAAGGAAATGCAATACGTGCTGATTATTAACAAGTTTGACATGAAGGAGCAAAGCCACACTGAGGAACAGCTGTGCTGGTGGCTGCACTCCATGCAACAGCAGCTAGTTTTCTCACAGTTTCAACAAGGGGTTTCTCAGGATTTTCATTGCTCTAAGCAAACAGAAACTCACTGTTCTCCTAAGCAGGGGATCTGGCAGGACAGCAGTGTAAAACAGCACCAAACTGAGCAGCTCCCTGTCCCACTGTCCTATGGTTGGCATACCTATCACTTTCATGAGAGGAACAGGGCTCACGGAGTCACAGCTCAGCTCCGCAGATCACAGCTCAAAGCATCAGTGCAGACACAGAAAGCAATGCACTGCTCTACAAACAGGAAGAGCCAACCCCCAGTTCTGAAGCAGCTGTTCAGCCCACTACTCCACATCCCTTGGGTCCTACATACACTCTGCAACAGGAAGCAGCTCAGCCTAGCGACCAGGCCTTCCCTTCCCAGGCTCTCTGGAGACCTTACAGTCTTCCAAAACTAAAACAAAAGACTCTAAGAATGCTCAAAACGCTTTTCAGACCCAAAGGCATGACTAACAATAAATCCAGAAGTGGGGCCAGCTAAATGAGCTGAGCTAGGGACTACCCTGCTCACCCCATCAATCACTGAAGTCATGAAGCCACTGTCAAACTTCATTATACACAGGCACATTGAAAACATCCCTACCATTTGACTCTACTTCTCCATTAATATTGCTACACAGAATTTAGCAATGTTCTGAAAAGCTACACCAATGCCACACACCTCATCTTGTACTAATACAGAGACCTGCCAAACAACTCAGGATATCTAATTATTCCAATTCCCATTTCCTGTTTTGTCCATGGATACCAACCCTTCCATTCTTACTCAGTTTTACAATACTCACCATCAACCTCTTGACTCCTCACTCCGTAGGTTGCCTTAGAGTTGCTCCACTAAGAGATTTTCCTCCATAATGGTTTCCTGCCCTGATGACCCTAACAAAGAAACCTCTCAGCCAGAGCCCGCTAAATCCCATTCCTCTGCCATTGCACATAGCAGGGAAAGGTGGAAGAGAATTTCACATACATGACATTTATTCTATTCTTAGGTTGAAGCAGCCACTTCTCCCATGTAGTTCTTTTACAAGATTTTATCATCTTCTCATATACACACACCTTGTTTAGCAAGTTGCTGTTTCATCTGCACAACTTTTGACTTGTGTACTGTTTGATACCATCTATAAATGCAGGTAACATATCCTTGAAATGAAGGGAGATAAGTAATTTCAAGAAAACACATTTTCCATCCCTAATCCTGATCGCATAACTGCTTATGTAGTAAATATTTGCTTTTTTAATGTAAAATCCAAATGTTTTTGCAGTTGGTGCTGCTACAAATAAGCACACAGAGAAGGCAAAAAAAGAGCCAAGTAACCAAATAAACTACTTTGACATCACAGGTAAATAAATTTATATGTAAGACAGCAAGAAAGGTAGGAAAGGGAGGGGGGAGTGGGAAAGAATAGAAAATGCCACCAATTAGATTCATTAGACAACAGGATTCCTATTAGCAATATATCATATTGAGATAAGAGATGAATGTGCTGGGAGGAAGCGGAGCTGTTGGGTGAAAGAGGATCTGAGATAAAGACTGCAGTATCGTACAGCACGCAGATGTGGCACACCACACAAAGGGGAGACAGGATCCAAATTCTGTGTGCCCCAAAAGAATCATGCTGAACAAAGGAACTGTACTTCAGGCAAAGCACATGATCTCACCGCTCTGTCTGTAGACTTCAGATTAGTCATTAAGCCACCCTACATTTGCAGCATCAATAAACAGGAAAATAACTCCACACTGGTAGCTGCTTCAGTTTTCATATGGCACACTCACATTGAGCAAACGAAGAATGTCAGCAGTTAATTTCAGCTCCTGTTACATAGCATCCGAGACTGGGAGACTTGGTAAAGAAACATCTCTCCCTGACAGCACTTTTCAGGTGAGCAATTAACACAACCTGTGCCTATATGACAAAACAGAGCACAAAGTGCACTGTTAAATGTTACACTGAATTAAGTAAGCACCTCCAAACAAGGATACTACAGAACTTCACACAGGCACAGCAGCCTTTGTTCAGTACCAGAGAGCCAAGTTTTTCCTGTGTGACTGCTGATTTACAAAGGACACATTCATCCCTCACACATAAGGGTTTTGCAGCAGTTTGCCTTCGAGAACACTGAGTAGTATTACAGCATACCCCAGGCTCAATCCTAATCCAGGTGACACAGCAAGAAAGGGCTGCTCTCTGCAAAGAGCTAAGGATGAACTTGGAAATCTCTATGGCAACACCACAGGTTCCTCCCTGTTTACCTTTGGGCCTGGTACTCCAAAGGAAGCAAGGAAAGCTGTTGTCACAGGAGTTGTTAATATGTACAACATCCAAAAGCAGGAAAGGCTGCAGACTGCCCGCCACTCAATTGGGATGAACATTTGCTCAAGAAAACCAAATGCCAAAATGAAAAGAAAAATCCTAACCCCAGTGAGCACTCAGGGTGCACCACACACTCCAGTAGATTCCAACTGGGAGGTCAGGTGGCTCGAGAGCTGCAGGAGGCCTGAGCTACGGTGAGCAAAAAGAAAAACCTACCCGAGTGTGCCTAATTTGTGAACAAAGTCAGAATTAACCTTCAGGGTGCTCTGCTTTTGTGAGTACAAAACATTGTTTGCGGTGCTTTTCCGTCCTTCTGTTCATTACAATTAATTCATACTGGTGTTAATAAATCCTCTTTTCTTGCACGACTCCACTACAATTCCAGAGGCAGCGTCTTAGGCCCAAACTTTCTGACTTCATTTTGCTGAAGGGAACAAAGGCTGATTTATGTGAAGTTAAAGAGGGAAGAAGCCAGTGGCAATACAGTACTTGTCTATGACCACACTTCAGAGTGTTGTGCTGCTGTGTAACTCAGTAGTACAGTGTATGCCAGTAGGTTATTTTCACTGGCCAATCTAAAGGAACTACACAAAAAATGAGTAAGTTTAACAGCAACACAAAGCAAGAAAAAACACACAGAGATGGACACCGACTTAATATCAAATGCACAGAACATCTGTGGGTTCCTTTACATCCACCAGTCCCACTTTTTAGAGGATCACAGACCTCTAAGCTCAGCTAGTTGTCTTTTTAAATCACGTATTTAAACACCTTTCTTCTTAGTTTCAAAACTGCCTAAAAATCCTATTGATAGGAAATGATGACTGGAACTCTGGCTGTAACACCACCATCAGTCTCTTCCCAAAAGAAACCACAGCTTTGATTTCAGCAATAATATGGGGGAACACTGATATGAAATAACTACCTAGACTTGGAAATTACACAACACAAAAGTGAATAAAGAGGAATTTTTCTTCCATTTTCACAAGTTACTGAAAGGCCAATTGCAAATTAGCAAGTAAACGGACAAATATAAAGAAACAAGAACAGAGATAATGCATCTCAAGGTAGTTTATGCATCTCTTTCAAAACCCTATTTTCAATTGCCAGCAGTGCTTGCCAGTATATGCTCACTAATATGCATAGAAAAGCTTTTATTATAAAGGCACTTCACTAAAGAGCTCTTAAAGCACTGTTCAGAAGCACAGCAAAAAGTTACTCAAACACATGTACACACAGATTAGCACGGATTACCCAACATCAATGAGCTGCTCTCCATTGAGATGTTGGCAAGGACAACTCAAGTGTTTGCAGGAAGTTTTGCTTTGCAGTACTGTGTATCCAAAAAAGCCAGAAAGTCAGCTGATGTGCCTGATGCATTCTGTGCCTTCCCTTCTGAATCCCTTTGAGAAGGTCGAGCTATTTTCTGGTGTTACCCACAGCTCCAGCCCCTCACCAGCACTACTGTCAGAAATGACTCCTGCTCAGGCTGACAGCTGAGCGATAGAGGGGAGAGCAGCTCACCTGCTCTGCCAGCCACACCATTCAGTGCTCATTTATGCAAGGACTGACACACAAACGTGGCTTTTTCTCCACGAATATGGCAGCTTCCTTTTTAAACCAAGTTCGGAGATACCAGACTGCTGACTTCTATGAGCATGTCTACTTCCCTCACAGCAGTTGGTTATGTAGATGTATATACATATACACACTCACTTATATATGTTTGTGTATATACATACAAACCTACAAATCACACACATTTATGTAGTAATATAATTGCTTCCACACTAACAGAGGTGGAATTTTGGGGTTAAAACAAGGAGGAAGGAAAAAAAAAGTGTTATTTCAGAGTTATAACAAAGTTTCCTAGGCAACACCGTGCTAACCCTCGCCAAGACAAAAACTCCGGGGAGTGAAAACTAAGCAAGCAAAGCGGGTTTGAAACTAAGAAGCAGGCAACGAGTCTTTGTATCTAACCCCTCCGCCCGCACCGAGCGTTCCAAAGCCGCCCTACCCACCCGAAGCTCGGATCCCACTCCGGAGCCCCTCCTGCCTCGGGGAGAGCCGCTGCGGGACGGCCCGGGCACCGTTACAGCCCCGCTGCGCTCCCGGCTCCCGGCCCCCGGTCCCCCTGCCAGGCGCTGGGCCGCCCCTCAGCCCCCGGCCCCGCTCACCTGGGCCGGTCTCCTCCCTCCCGCTGCCGCGGCGCCGCCTGTCGGTGCCGTCCGAACGGGGCTGCGGCCGCCACATCCCGCCCCCCGGCGGGACGAAGCGGCTCCCCCCGGTCGCGTCGAGCGGGGCGGAAAGCGACGGCCCCGGCCACTCCCCCGGCGGCTCGGAGCCACGGGGCGCGGCCCGCACGACGGCACCCGCCGCCCCTCCTCCGGGCCGGCCTCCTGCGAGCCGCGGGCAGCCTCGAGCCTGCAGCGTACGGGCTTTGGACTAGCAGGGGGAGATGGAAGTTGGGACCCGAAGCCCCGACTGCAGATCGTTTCTGAATTCAGCAAGGCACGCACACAACGAGGAAACACGCTGCTCATTGTCTATCTGTAGTTTCAACTTGGCACCAGTGTCTGCACTGTGTGTGCTTCCATTACTTCTCATAGAGTCACAGAACAGCTTGGGTTGGAAGGAACCTTAAAGCCCATCCAGCCCCAACCTCTTGCCCCACATCAACTCATGCTGCCCAGGGTCCCATCCAACCTGGCCTCAGGTACCTCCAGGCAGACAGCTGTGCCAGGGCCTCACTGCCCTCCCAGCAAAAAAATTCCCCTGATATCTGATCTAAATCTTTTAATTAAAACCATTCCCCCTTGTCCTATCGCTATTACTTTTGCAAGTCTGTGATCCATTGAAGTCAAACCACAACTTCTTCACTAAGATCCTCCAGTCCAACCATCAGCCCACTCCCACCATGCCCACTAGATGACGTCCCTTGGTGCCACATTTCTTGAACACCTTCAAGGATGGTGACTCCACCACCTCCCTGGCAGCCTGTGCCAGTACCTCACTACTCCTTGGGAGAAGACATTTTTTCCTGTTATCCAACCTGAATCACTCCTTGGCTATCACCATATTCACTATATCAACCATTTTTCAGTGTTAATTTCATGTTAAGCATTTTTCAAGGTGCCCTCCATCCTAGACTTCAAAGGTGCCTTCTCAGTTATGCATAGTGCTACCATACATTAAAACATCACCTTGTGTGCTGAGAAGTTTCTATGACATTCAGAGACATTGCTACAGAAAAGCCTCGCTTTAGTTGACAGCTAAGAGCTTACTGATATTCTTGTGTTTCAGTCCATTTATTAAGAAATACAGGACGTGTTAAGAGAGATGTAACCTCATACTCCAGGCTCTGCCCTTCCTGACTTATGAGACAATATAGTAGACAGCTGTGCCTCACAAGCCAAAAATAGACACACATCCTCCTTTCTTCAAATGTGCAGTGCTGCTGCTGATTCAGATGATGTCAGCTTATATCAGTACTAGCTCCCATCACTCAGAGATCAATTTGTCATAAAAGAACAGCTGCACGTGTGCGAACAAAGGGCTCATCCAGCATATTCTGCCTTCAACTTGAGCACAAAGCAGTGCCCTCAAGAGCAGGAATGAGGCCAGTGCATACAACACTTCCTCTTTGGCCTCTCCCTCCCCCAACCAGTGCCAAACTATGGGGTTTTTTAGCTCAGTTCGGATAGTTGGTTAGCAGTTTGCTTGGGTCTCACTGCCTCCCTGCTGCTCATCCAACCTTCCTTTGAGCCCACTTCAGCACCCTCCATCGCAAACTCCCCTGAGGTCTCTAACAGCACACATTGCACCAGGTCCTGATGTTCAATTCTAGCCCAGCTACGGCTGGCTTCCTTTTACATCTGTCAGGTTTTTATGCTGGGAGGAACATACTTGTCTGTAGCTAACCCCACAGCTTTCATCTCAAGGGGCTGTTTGTATCATAGCTTTTCACCTTAAATGGGAAGCTGGTATTGATCATACTGGTAGGCAGCAATTCAGCTTATATACCATTTGTTGTTTGACTGCCCAGCCATATAGTTCTTTTAGTTCATCAGTTACTTCTACATTTCTTTGCAGTCAGCCCTGGTTCATACTGCAGCAGAAGACTCAGTACCATCAGCAGGCTTGCTTCAACCACTTTGTTGCTGAGCAGCAGGGGATCTAGAGAAGCTAAGCTGTCCAAAGCTATCAAAGGGCAGCAGTTTTATATGCTAATATTCCAAAGAATCATAGCATGATCCATCCTCAAACAGAAGACCCATTAAAATCAGTTTTCCTACTACTCTGAATCTACTCTAAAAGCTGAAGTTTAACCCAAACTTCAACAATTCCGCTCCATGTGGCTTATCTCATACGTACTCATATAATGCATGCATTTGAACAAAGAAATCAAATACCTACACCATAACAGATTACTTGCAGACTGTAATTCATTAGCTGGGCAGATAATCAGCAGTGTCTGTCAGAGCAGATGTGAACCTGCTTAAGAACGGATCTGCTTTCTGATAACCACCCTTATTCAAACACCAGGCTGTCAGAATGGGCCTGGAGGGATGGTTTGCAGGGAGGTTTCATAGAGGACTGAAATGTATTTGGAGAAAAAGGCACAGGAGGCAGACACGCTTCTGAAGCATGAATTAACACATGAGAACAGAATTTTGGTCTTTAATGCTTTGCAAGTTGCACCCTTCAAGGAAGGTCTGACGCAAGTGACCATATGAATTGCAGAGCTTACAAAAGAAACCTCCCACCTACAGTGTTGAGCCCTAATATCTTACAGATGATACTCAGGTGTTTAAATTGAGATGGATTCTATAAGAAATTGCTCAGAGCTTATTTATCAGTGTGTGCTGCACGGCTGTCTTCTATTTTAGATTAGATAGGAAGGAGTTAGAGTGTTTGGCTGCTTTGCCATTTCAAGTTACTAACTGGTATATGCAAAGCACAGCAACCAGGAAAAACAGCCCTACCTGTTCTCTTCCCACTCCCCCACAGTCATGCCTTTCTCTCCTTTCCCATGCTGCTGTCTGCTCTGGGCTGACAAGCACTTATACAGCACACTGGAAAGAGGTGTGAGTTTAAGCCTTTTACCTTTTTCACCAGAAGCCTTTCTCCATCTGAAGGTGGTTGTGTAGTAACTACAGCACTACTTGCTGCACCAGAAATCCTAGCAAATCCTAACAATCTCTCCTGTGTGCCCTTTCCTCCTCAAACCACCTTCTGAGCCTCCATGCCAGCTGAAAATTGCCCTCTCTGCTTTCCATTCCTTGTCTCAGCCTCTCTGATCCTCATCATCCACACACGGCTGCTTCTTTGTATGGTACTTTCACATCAGATTGATATCAGCATACAAGAATTCGCCTTTGCACCTGCTGCCATCATGAACAGATTTTCTGTAGCCCTCTCTGTCCCTCTGTCTCTGTTTCATCTCAGAGATCACCTACAAACTCTCCTTTTCCTCTCCTCACATTCACTTTTCTCTTTTTAGTCTTCACTCAAACATGGCTACACCTGAGAGCTTTTCTACCTCAGTGGTAGATAATATTCACCAGAACATGTCACTGCAGTCAAGCCAAGCTATTTGCAAATTCAAGGCAAATCAAGTGGGAAAAAAAGAAACAACAGCGTTTTACCTAGCATGAAAATGAGGAAGCCCAGAAATGTTACAGCCACGTATTTTGATCTTTCCAGTATCAAGATACCTTGTTTTATTTATTTATTTATTTTAAGTTGAGTAGATATTGAGGTACTCCATGTGAACCTGAGAGCATACAGCCACAGAAGTTCTCAAGCTATTCTTCTGCCTTGACCTGTCCTTCGGAGTTAAGAAGCCTGACACCTTTCAAAGGATGGGGATGCTGCATCTTACCATATGACCCAGGGCCGGGTAGGACAATGACCAGGGCCAGATAGTGGCTGGAAAACAGCAGCTCACAGCAGTGGCATGCCATGGCTGTGGGCTCCTTCTCCCAGCATTGCTGTGCTTTGCATAGGGCAGAACCTGCACAGTACCCTTCCATGGCCAGGTCTTGCCAGAGCCACATCTCTGAGCTGCTGCCTTCTCATCCAAACACTGCATCGCTCAGCCTGCCACCTCATCTTTCCCCAGCAACAGCATTTGCAGACAAAGCTGGCTCTTCCTTCCACACTTACTTCATTTTCACATCCCAAGCCAAAAGAACCAGTTTTAAACTCAACGGTGAGGCTCATCTCCAAACATGGTTTGCCTATCACAGCAATTAAGCAAGCCATTACAACAGGAAAGGAGCTACAACAAAGGTGTGATGATGGAAGAACCAGCACAATAAAGGAAAGGAAGAAGATTGCTCACCTATATCAGAAGATTCCAGGTTTGTAGGGGAAAGCTTCACCTAGAAGGAAACTCCAAACAGTAATCCTTCCCAATGGGAGTCAGCCCTGAAATGAGGTCTAAGACAGGTGCAGCCAGGCTCCACCCCTTCTGGACATACAGCTGAACTGCTTTCACCTGTGCTCCCAGGGCTGACTGGGTCCTTTCCCCAGGTGCTTAATCAGTGGTTCAGGCCATCATTTTCTGATTCTTTTCCAAAGACAGTGGTTCAGCTGCATAGGTTTTTGTATGTTTGTTTCTGGTGCCAGGACAGACTTCAAAACAAGAGTAAAGCTGATAGCTTGTTACCAGTCCGCTCAAAATATTTATAGGATTAAGAGTCATATATCAATGATAACTTAGAAATGTTTCAAGCCCTAATCTGCTGTGTAGACAAATGAAAAAGTTAAGCCTTTGAATGTGTATTTTGACTGACTTTCTGTAAACTGATATTAGAACAAGAAAAGAGTTTCCCTGAAGACACCCTGATCAGTAGCCAACAGCTGAGTTCATACTGCTGTGCTCTAAGCTTCAAAAATGGATGTTAGGGAACTTGTGTTGTTCATGCTAATATGAAGCAGCCAGAATGAACTCTTAGTAATTCAACAAAGAACAAAACCAGGAGAAATGAAAGCAGCATCACTGGTGTTTTGAAAAGCAGACTAAGTGTGTTTTCTCCACAACTATATTTTTCTATTGTGCCTCACAAATGCTAGATCATCTCAGATTTGTCTCACATAGGCAAATAGAGCTGGCATGAGTTTCTCTCATGGGAGCATATACCAGCCTCGGGGCATTGGGATAGCACCCATAACATGCTCACACCTGAGTAACTGTGTACATATTCTCACGTAACTGCCTGGGCGTGCTGGTGGGACTACTGAAGGAATCAGCATTTCCCAGGCTTGAGAAGTGGGAGATCAGTGTCCTGGGGAGGTCAAGGACCTCCAGGGCATCCCCACATCCAGCACAAATAGCACACAAACGCATTATCTTTACCACCAAGCTTCTTTGTTTTCTTCACATGCATGCCAGTACGCCTTACATGTGTAGCAGTACTTGAATGACTTATTAATCACAAGTACACAATATTAAAAGTGCAAACTTTCAAGCATTTTGTGTGTAGCTGGGTGATGGGGTCTGGCTTCAAATCAAGCATAAAGCACTTAATCCATATATACCTGCACTGAGCCCACCTTCACACCAGGAGCTGCAGGTTATATACTGAGTGTATGTGCCTACATTAACATCAGCTGTGAGATTGGGCTTCTTTTGGTGCTCTGCCATTAGAGCAGCTGGGTAGAACTTACTGTCAGAGGAAAGCTGAGGGTCTTTGTACAGGGAATGCAGGCAGTTCCTCACTGTGAGCCTGTGGCATATCCATCTGACTTTTGGATACAGGACTGGGCAAAGCACTGAGTACTTATTATACCCTCCCTCTGCCCAAAGGAGGAGGGAGGCATACTTTAGGCAATCAGATCCCACCTTGGGGTTCTACTGCAGTATCAGTTTATACCCAAGGTGATGAAGACAGCTGCCTCCCTCTTCCAACTAAATAAAGTGAACTCCACAGCAGCTGATGAAAGGCCTTTTTTTCCAGTTCTTGAATTACTCCCGTGACTCTTTGAAGTGCTGGCGGAGAATCCTTCAGTGCTCTTTTTAAACGGGGTCACTCCAGCAGGATATATGTTCCAGAAATGGTTTCACGCAGCGCTTTTGATCCCTGCCCACTTCTCACCAATTGTGTATCCAGAAATGGTCAACACCTTATTCCCCATCACACTGGGAGCTCCTACTGAGTTGCTTCTCTGTTCTGACCTTTCTTAAGTATTTCAGAGTCACTGTGTACTCTCTGAAACTCAACTCCTGCAAATATAACCTGTATTTCTTTTGTATAGGTATCTAATTTAGCTAGGTATCTCAAAAGTGTACTGAGACTTGTTGTTGGGATGGGCTCCCCACAGAGCAGTCCTGGTCACTCCGTGTGATTCTAGTTCTCATCATTATTTGCTATGAGTGTTCCCACTCACTATTTTCCCAGCAGAAATGTTTTCTCTCAAGTGTTGATAAAAACTCACAGAATCATTTGAGTCAGAAGGGACCTTTAAAGGTCATCTAGTCCAACTCCCCTTCAATGAACAGGGACACCAACAGCTAGGTCAGGTTGCTCATAAAACACTGAATAGCACTAAGTCTAATACTACTGTATACAGACTTTACTATAGTATCACTATAGTAGCAATAATGTACCGGTGGGCAAAAGAGCGAGCATCTAAATATTTCTGAGGCAACGGGAAGAAACACGATGTCTGCTGTGACCTCTGCATCCCTTGCTGCTCACAGGTATTTTTCTGACCATGCTAAACCAAGCGCCAGCCCTGACAGCACTACTGTTGTTTTAGCCCGATGAGAATCACAAAGGAAACGTTCCCTGTGGTCAGTGGTACAAACCACACGTAGCAATTCTGGGAAACCTCGGCTGTCAGAAATATATCTTCACTTTTTAAGAAATAAATGTTATGAATTAAAAACAAAAAACCCTCTGCATTTTATTCACAAATTCAGGAAATGCCATGAGATGACACAAAGATTGTCATTCCTTAATGCCTGGAAATAGGAAAGCTGGTTCCATTTCAGACTCCATCAGATAATACTTTTGCCAGAGGATGTTATTACAGTTTTAGGCTAAATATATAATATAAATAAGCTGTCTTCTGCAGTACAAAAAAATGTCTACTGGCTGGAAGCAATTATTGTGAGATAATACGTGGAAGTCTGCCAGCTGGGCTTGTTAGGTTTTCTAGCTTTACATTTATAATACATATTAATGCATAGCACTATCTCCTAGCACAGCCAAGGTCTGGTTCTATCACTGTATTTATGAGCCTACTTTATGTATCAGTGGTAATATAACAGGGCTCCAGTAAAATGCAGGGACAACTAATCTAAACCAAACCCTTAGAAGAGATTCATTTCCATCCAGGAAATACACAACACCTTTAAACGGATCACTTTCCACGTGAGTGAATTATTATTCTAATTATTTGGCCAGCTTTATAACTTGCCAATGGCTCAGTGCCAGCTCTTTATTTAACAAGCCAATAAAAAATTGATTACCAAAGTCACAGGGGCAGCTGTGCACAGCATGGCAATGGTGGGAAGAGACAGAATCACGCAGCCACTGCCAGGACAGCCAGGTATAAGCCAGGACAGGTCAGGTATAAGACCAACAGTCCATCATTTTTCATGGTCAGTGATAAAACTAAACAAAATTGTTCCTGACAGCTATTTGTGCCAAGGAACACATGGATATGGACCCAGCTTTCCCTCACCAGTGACCTACAGAGAGAGGATAAGGGTTCCACTGGGCTATGCAGAGTGTTTCTGCCCTGGGGAAGGGACCTGCATGGGAAAGCAGCTGTCCCTCCAGCGTCCCCCATATATAAACAGGATGGTAGGGCAGAGACGCACAAGAGGTTTGTGACTTCAACAGACCTATGCATTGCTGGGCCAGCATATAATGAAAACTATGATCCAGTCTCTGGGATAAATCATAGGAAAGCCACTGAGAACTTCTCACAGGCAGGTGGTGGGGCCAGAGTCTTGCCTGCAAAAGACACCATTACCATGCAGCAGCTTGTCTGCAGCCACAATGTACAGCAGAGTGCCTGCATGAAAACTCTGGGGGGAGGGGGGAGCTGCCATAATGTCCCTTGTGTTTTCTGGGTCTGATCACAGCAAACTGAAAAAATCCCTCCAGAAATGAATATCTGGGTGAAAATAAGGCTGTATTTGGAGTTCACAGTTCCCGTGTGATTTGCTATGGAAAAGGCAGAAGCACGGCTCCATTCACAATGTTGATGGCAGCCCCTAGGAGAAATGGGTTAGTGAAAGCCACTGAAATGTGGTAGAAGACTGCTTTTAGAGCACCCAGCTAAGGGTTGTTCTTCCCTTTTCACTTTTATTTTCCTATTACATTATGCCTATTTTTAGAGCAAAAACAGAACAGAGCTGAAAATGCATCCTTGTCTTGTGAATGTAGTACTGAATGCCCTGTCTGTAGCACAGAAACAGGACGTTGGGAGGAGAAAGGTGCTGCAAGGCTCTGCCAGCAAAGCTTCAGCTTCTCTGCAGATGTCACATGCTCACCCACAGGTGGGCACCTTGGGCAGAGGGAAAATGCCCTGCCTGGAGCTCACCATCTACAGCAGAAGATTGAGTGGAAGAGACTTGTTCTAACTTTGGGCCCCCAGTTCAAAGCATCTGATTCTGATTTGTTTGTGTTACTGGCAGACCGTGGCAAGAGAGCAGAGTCTTCACAAGCTCCTTCAACACCTGTAGGGGCTGAGGCACCTTCCTGAGGCCCTCTTCTTTCCCCAAGTACTACCTGTAGATTGCATTCCTCGGCCAAGAGATACACACTGATTGAGATGACTCTGGAACATGTGAAAAACAGTTACTACAGTTAAGTGCTATGGAAAATGACGTGCAAGGGAGAAAGTGGTGTGTGTTGTAAGACAGCCAGAGGGAAAAGCAAGAAAAAGAGGGAAGTAAAAAGAGGGGAAAGAGGAGAAGTGAAGATGAGTGGTAGCAGTGAAAGCAACCACGAAAGGGAAACAGCAAAGAGACCAAGGCAACAAATAGTTGGAGCAAGGGGATCAAGCAGGGGAAAATTAAAAGCTGATGAGTGAGAAATCTGTGCATCCCAAGGAAAAGCCTCAAAAGGAGCTTTGCCTGGGGAGACAGCAGCCAGAATGAAATGATCTGCCCACTGCAACAAGCCCGTGACACTGTTTGATGGACACCAAGCAAAGTCTCCGATGCTTGATACCAGCAGTACACTGCAGTTTTATGTCTTCGTTCTCTCTTAGATGTGAAAAGGTTGGCAGATTTGCCAACTGGCAAAGCTGAGTATGGCTAATAGAAAAGAATGTGGGAGGCATGAGCCAGTGTAGCCACTGTTATGGAGTTTACTTTCTCTATTGGAGCTTCTACAAGAGCACACAGGCACACACGTGCATACACAAAGATACACTGATAGAAATAAAATGCTACTGGAGCCAAGCCATGATGTAAGAGTTACAGCTCAATAACAAGAGCATTGTAGCTGCAGATGGATTACAAAGTACTGTAGAATGCTGTGAAATGCATCTTCTTTCTGACAAATCTTACTGATCACTGAGGCTGTAACGAAGTGTTGCCTGAAGGGTGAACCCACACTTCCAGGACATGAACACGTACCCACTGAGCATATGGAGCTGTGGTGTCACATAGCACAGAATGAGAGGAAATTCTCACAATTGCCTGTTTCCCCATGCTGCACTGAGTGACTGAGCGATCACAAACCACGACTAAAGAACAGGAGTGAGTCATGGAGTTCCAAACAAGAGCATCCACTAATTGTTCCATGGAAGAGGCTCGGCGAAGTATGAAGAAGGACTTTGTACAGTATTATTTTGCTGATCATGAGCTTTGTACCCCTCCTGTAGCAAAGCTGGCCATTCAGATGTGAGCATTTATTTTATGATCACAGGCCAGGGAGAGCCACGTCTCAGGGTGCGGTATCCCTCATGGACAGGGCTTGTGGTATGAGCCCAGAGCAGCTTTGAAGCTGTTCAGAAGGAACTCGGCCACCACCTGATGCAAAACAGAGAGGAAATATAGGCTCAATAGGCAATCACAGTCCTGTAGGCAGCTCTCGGCTTTCCAGTCCTCCTGTACTCCTTTCTCTTTATGCAGATAAAAGGTTTTCTTCAAACTGAGATGACACGGGCTTGAAAGGTTTGAAGTAAGAGTTAGTAAAAAGATGTGCCAGGAGACTGATGGAGTGGTAAAATTCTCATGTTTGGGGACAATTTCTAGAATAGTAACACTTATGGTCTTATATTTAAAACAACAGCTTGGGCTCAGGTGTCTAAAAAAACACTTGTTGTATTGCTGCCAAGTCATTAGCTTACAAAGCTCCAGGCCCTGTCTACACACCAGCCGGCCATCAGTTTAACTAAAATCACTATTTAATCCATTTAGAGCAATCAGCACAACCCTTTTTGTGTAACCAAATTAACCTAAATCAATACAAGCCTGACGCAAGCAGAGGCAAACAATTTAAGGATATCGGCATCAAAACCTGTGTAGCACGGCCCTGATTGCTGGAGCTCAAGGAGCATTTGGACGCTGCTCTCAAACAGAAGGTTTGGATTTTGGGTGGTGCTGTGTGAAGCCAGGGGTTGGACTCCATGATCCTCGTGGGTCCCTTCCAGCTCAGGATATTCTGTTCTGTTAAGAAACTTGTTCACTGCACAGCTCAATGCTTTTTCCACATTTCAATGGATATGCTCAGAGTGCATTTCAAGGAAGAAGTACCCAGGAAACAAGGCAAAACCACAGGAACACCCCCACACTCCAGCTGTTCTGCTTTCAGGTGCTGCACCAGCAAACCCTGCTGGTAACAGTGCAGCAAAATGCAATTCCCAAAAGCAAAGGAGCCCAGCATCAGCAATGAAGCAGGGCCACAGACAGGCCAGGGGAAGGCTGTGGGGCACAGAGAACCCTTGTTGCAGCTGTTCTAGGGGCTTCCATGCTACCCAGAGAAAGCATCACATCAGCACAGAGCTCTTGGTGACTCTAGGGAGAGCTCTGGCCTGAGACAGCCACAGGATATGGCTGTTGAGTTTCCCACAGAGCCAGTCATTTCAGAATGTTGTTATGGACAACCCCGGCTGGAATTTTACTTGACTTCATCCAAAAGACTCGAGGGACTCCAGCACTCTCCTTCCTTTACTCACAGTGCAAGTTACATCCTATAAATTAAGAGGCTCATACAAGATCTCAGTATTTGTTAAACTGTGGTAGAAAATGACGGAAATCCCTCTGAAACCTGTGATCTTCCAAAGGCAAAGGAACTGCCCTAAAACAAACCAGCACCTCCTTCCTCCTGTGGCTGCAATCCAGCAAACAGTTTACATGAATGAGGAATTGGGCCCCCAGGTTAGCTAAGCCAAAGATGCTTAGATAGGACCGTGACCTTATGATGTACTACAGGGTCAGCTTTGTATTGCAGAGGTGCCTGGGTAGCAATAGCCGTCTCCAACATATTCTTAGACATATGTGTCATGCCCAGCACACAGCTCAGGGTGTGTGATCCCCTTTTAAAGCCTGATGAGGTGTCTGGTGATGCCCTATGGATTGTGCTGGGTCTCTCCTGGTGGCCTGGGGACACCTGCTGTCTACCCAGTGGGTTTCTTTGGCAAGCACGGTCAGTGTAGGTAGGCACACAGACACGTTCACACATGCAGGACTGTTTGATTTTATACCAGAAGTTTCAGCTAAAAGACTTAAATTTTCTTATCTGAGTAACGTGATCATAATATATATTAAGGAATTAGGATTCTGGTCTATGAATCCTTATTAGCACCAATGCTTTTCAGTGCAATGCTTCAGACAAAAGCATTTGTGTAATTCACAGGTCTGCAATTACATGCATGGCCAAACTTTCTCATGCATTTTTCTTTCTTTCTTTTTTTCTTTTTTTCTTTCTTTCTTTCTTTCTTTCTTTCTTTCTTTCTTTCTTTCTTTCTTTCTTTCTTTCTTTCTTTCTTTCTTTCTTTCTTTCTTTCTTTCTTTCTTTCCTTCTTTCCTTCTTTCCTTCTTTCCTTCTTTCCTTCTTTCCTTCTTTCCTTCTTTCCTTCTTTCCTTCCTTCTTTCCTTCTTTCCTTCTTTCCTTCTTTCCTTCTTTCCTTCTTTCCTTCTTTCCTTCTTTCTTTCTTTCTTTCTTTCTTTCTTTCTTTCTTTCTTTCTTTCTTTCTTTCTTTCTTTCTTTCTTTCTTTCTTTCTTTCTTTCTTTCTTTCTTTCTTTCTTTCTTTCTTTCTTTCTTTCTTTCTTTCTTTCTTTCTTTCTTTCTCTTCAGAACACCACACACACAATGAGATACACTATTCACCCATATTCCCCAAATCTCTGAATCTCTGAAGGTGCTGCGCATCATTTATCACTACCAGAGATCTACCTAAGTCTAAAAATGAAGCTTATGCTGCACCATTAACTGTTATAAGGGCATAAAGGGCAAACAACAAATAACTTGTGACTGGAAATGAACAAAAAGCCTCGTGTATTTCTAGAGATGGACACTAGATGGCAGAATAAATAAACATTCCCTAACCATTTCCAAAGAGGCATCCTGTCACTAAGAAGGCAGGACCAGAGAGCTGAAATGAAGACTGTATCTGAAATAAACGGAAAGCCTGCAGCTATTCCACTTGGACCAGTCGGTTTCTGTAGAGAACAGGCTCTGGTAAGACTGGGTTTAAACTTCTTATGTCCTTCACCATGAGTATTACCTTCTATTTAATGGTAGTCACAAACTCCTATCTCCCTGCACAAGCGCTGGCACCTCCCCTTCTCTCATACAACACGTGTTGAAAGTAGGACCCAGCAAAACACTACCACAACACTGAGTAGGTGATACAGGTTTTTAGATGCAGGTAAGAACCTTAATTGAGCTCAAGCAATTTAGGAACATCTGTGCAGCTGTCAGTCAGTGGGTAGACGCCATCATGGGTAGAGGCCATTAAGAAATTAGAATCTAAATTATTTGCTCCTGCAAAGCAGCACTTCTTCCAGAGGAAGAACTAAGAGCAGCCATGGGTAAATGCTGAGCTGAAAATGCTGCAAAAGAAGACCTGAGAAGAACTGAGCAGGACTGCTGTTTCTGTTGTTTCCCATGAGATGTCTGTAGGCACCAGGCACTGCTCACTCAAGGCCTGTGCCCCAAGTGTGGCCCAGCTCTGGCTTTGCCTTGAGCTGCAGGATGGGGCAAGGTCTGGGGGTCCAACAGCCCAGGGCAGCTCAATGGGTGGGAAACCAGCAGGAAAGCATGTTCCACCAAGAGCATAAAGCACAGCAGTTCGCTAAAGCCGGCTGGAAGTTCAGAATGACTGCTCATAATGCTGCTATCTGCCTGCAGGACGCTGCCCACACTTGGCTTATGACTGGACAGTATGCAAGGGACCTTCGCATTTCAGCCCCTTAAAAGGGGCTGGTCTGCCCCATGAGCTCACCAGCTCCAGAGTGCAATAAGTGCTCAGATCAGCAGCCGTATGAGCTGGACTGGAAGCTGAAAGAGCCAAGCCAAAACACCTGGCTCCTGCTATATGACCTTACACCACTTCATCTCACTCCTTTTCCTTCATGGCATCTCCTGTCTGTCATCTTCACCTGTAGGTGAGCGGTATAGAAAGCAAAATCTTCTTAGCCTAAGCCCTTGCTGAGAAGAGAGATCCACCCCCTAATGCTCACACATCTAACACAAGACTGCCAGCACTTAACAATATTCCCGTGACACTGAAACCCTGACTGTCCATACAACTGCATCCTTCAAACACCTGGTTCCTGTCCTCAGAAAGTTCTTTTGAACAAAACCTGGGCTATTTCCAGACCCACTTACGGATGGTCAGTTTTGCCAGGTATTTTTTCCTGAGAGGAGAAGACCTTGAGAAGGAACTAAACGGAAGTGGTGGGACCCATTCAGATGAAAAGGGATTTGTAAGCCCACAAGAAAGCCAAGAGCTGTGGGAGAAGTGCCCAAAGATAGACCATGTCCCATGAAACCTGCTCTGCACCAGGAGCCAAAGAACAGCATCTAAACGATGGGTTTAGGAGGTCATCTGGCCTGTTGTGGCAATGGAGGAGCAGAGCTTACACAACAGCCCCTTTCTCTGGGAGGAGTAAACATCTGAATGAAAAGAACAGTAGAAAGAAAGAAGATGAACCCACATGACACCAGTCTGTGAAATCCAGTAGGGCAGGCTGGGCACTCAGCCCCCCTCACTGTGGGGCAGGAGGGACACTAGGGCCAGTGGTGTCAGCCTGTGGGAGGAGCTGTGAGGAGCCATCTCAAGTCTGGCCAGTGTTCAGGGAGACACTGACTGGCTTCAGAAGAACCCATAGACAAGTCTCTCCTGCTGCAGTCTGCAGACAGACCTTTCAAAGGGGCAATGAGTTAGGTAAAGAAAGGTGGAACTGGTGGGAATTCTCCTCAGTGACAACCTTCCTAAGAACTGGAGAAGCAGCTTCCTTCATGCTTGTAGACCGTTTCTCTTGGCTTGTGATGCCTGTGGGCCTCAAAATAACTGAGGTTTGCACAGCTGCAAGAGCAACATGAGATGTGCCTACCCACCCATCCTGACATACAAGACCATGGCTGCCATAGGACATAGCACCAGGTCCTTGGAGCGCAAGAATAGCAGACCTCTCCCCTCACAGCAGAGTGACGTTTTCAGATATGGAGGTGTGAGTAGTCAAACCCGCTTAAGAAACCAACAGATTCTTCTTCCTGCATGGAGATGCTTTACCCTAAGACATGAACTAGACGTGGAAAAGATTGAACCATGGGATGGACATGGACAGTGACTCAAAAGAACAGTAAAGCCTAAGAAATACAAGAAAGGGAAGAAAGAGTTGAGCAGCAACAACAGCGAAACAGACAGATGAACAGCATACAAGTGGAAAGCAGTGGTCACAGTAAGCATTCCTTTATGTTACAGAATACCTTTACCTTTGCTTCTAGCAGTTGCAAATACTGGTAGATCACCCATCAATGACTATGGCTACCAGCACAGGAATGAAGGAGAACAAGCATGGGAGATGGGGTATGGGAATAAAGAGCTTAATCTGTGACAGCACAGCTGGATCCCGCAAACCCTGCTCAAAGCAGGACCTGCAGACTCTCACAGCTCATAAAATTAAGTTCCCGTTATTCATTACTCAAGAGTAGATGCTTTGGGTATCTCGTGGTCCGACCATTCCTACAGGTTGGCACCAAGTCTCTTTTACAGCTGACTTATTCAGTTTCAAAGTGGTTTCCAGCCTCTTGCAGAGCTGCCTTCCTGTCCCATGTCCTCCCCAATTCCCACCCTAAGCGCATACTCTGTCCTGCAGCTCATCCTGCTCCTCCTCCATGCTCTCCCACTCCTTGCCACTTTTCCTCTCTTTGTTTTCACCTTACTTCCTTCCATTTTCCCGCTCTACTGCCTTCTCCCTTCCCAACTAACCCTTTACTGTCAGCACCTCAGACTTCCTGAAGTTCTGAGAAGTTCCCTTTCCAAAATCAGAAGTGGTAAAACAAACTGCTATCCTGCAGTCTTCTGGTAAAGGTCCTGTCCTCTCACTTCCACTTCATCTCCTTCCTCCACCACCTTCCTTTTATATTTCTTGGCTGTTTCTTTGTTTGCTCTGAAGTTCAGAAACTCTGGTCTGTAGAGAGTTCAGAGTCTGGTCAGTAGAATTCCAGAAGGCAAAATATATAATATAAAGTCCATTCTAATTTTATTAATTGCTTTTTACTTTGGATAAACTCACTGAAAAAAATCCAAGTAAGGAAGACTGAGTAGATACACACACTTGTCCTGTCAACAGGAAGCTTCTCTTATATAACTTCACTGCAGTTCTGGAAAGCTAAATGCGGTTGGATCTATTTTCCTCTCTGCAAATTAGTAGCCAGGACAAAAGTCAAACATAAAGAAATATCACCTCTGAGAAAGATTTCAGAAAGCCAGATGGTTTTTAGCACACAGAGCTGCCCTCGTGAAACATCTGCTATGACGTAGTCCTGTTCTGGCTGTAGACCAAGCATATCAATGGCTCCACAGAGCAATGGGATAAGAAATGGGACAATTGCCACTGCTTGTTTAGCAGCTTGTTTTGCTGATAAATGTCTGTCACTTTTCAAATAGCCGCAGTCTAATTGTTTTGGGGGGAAAATATTTCCTTGAGCAGGAGGTTTGCAGGCCGCTAGCTATTTCCCATCTGTGCCGCTGCTCTAATACACCACACATACACTTTCCTCCCTATTAGGGATTATTACAGCTTCTGATTATAAACAGGCAGCCTGAAGGAATTTAGAAATCTCATCTGCCGTTAAGAATTCTCTAGGCTTAGTGAAATGCTAAGGTTGGTACTGGAATCAAAGCACACTCTGTGAAGAAACCTCTCAATTCTGCTGGTAAAAATACCATTTTTATAATTCTGTGGTTTCCAAATCATGAATGACTGTACAAGGGTAGCAGTTGTTTGACTAAAGCAGTGGCCGCTGTGTGCTCATTCAGCAGCAGGCTCTCAGTGTCACTCACCTCATCCCTTTTCAAACTGTGACATGAAAATGTTCAGCTTCTGCCCAATAGCTACAGGGACAGACAACATACAGCCCTCCGTTTAGTATCAGATAATACATCTAATAACGATACGATAGGCTTTCATCCCACACGCAATGCCAAAAGACATGGCACTACTCTTATACCTGCTTCAAGTGAAATACCAGATGAATATGAACCTTAACAAAGCATTTTAAAAAGGCTTGCTTATGAATAGGCTTCACTTTCCTTTCTTACTCCTCCTCACATCTTCCCCCTTCCAAAAAAAAGAAATAAAAAGGGAGAAAAAAAAAATATGTTTCATTGCAGATTTATACTGGTGTAAAACTGTTCAGCCATCTGAATCCCTTGTTGGTTGTTTGTTTTATCTCAAGAGGGTCACACAGTTTCAAACCCAGATACTTATTAGTCTTCCCTGAATAAAACGGTTGAGAAAGTAGTTCTGCACATCAGGAGGAAAACCTCCCACCTTTATTTACCTCTAGGACTAAAAACAGCAAAATAAACCCCAACATGCAGGCAGTGACTGCTTTCAGAATTTATTGTTTAAAAAAGGAAAAAAAAAAGAAACCAACAGTAATAATAGGGGGGGGGGGGGAAAGCACCCACCACATATTGCTTTATGTGGAAACAACGGGAAAAAACGTGACAGAAACGTATTTACCCATTCCTGCCCATGTGTCAGATGATCCGTGCTACTCAGGACACGCTCATGGGAAAAATATTGGCACTATCACAGCATATGGAAGTGGAAATAAAAAACATGCAGTATTTTCAATTGCAGTTGGGAGGCCTATTTCCTGGAGTCTAAAGATCATGTTGTTTTATCTGTTTTCCTTTAGCATAACGTACATTATCAGACTTCCATAACTTCAGACACCGGCAGAAAGCCCTGATTTTTTGCCAGCGGTGACATACCCACCTCAAAGATAAACCTGGAAGTCAGAATGTCTGCCTTATTTCTGTTTGCAATTTCCTTTCCATAGGAACATGCACATGATATAGTTCCTGCTAACAGATATTTAAAGCTTGGCTGACCCTTTCTATACTTATACTAGCCCAGCCCCACTGGAGGTCCTCAGGGCAGCACGAACAACAGAGAACAGACTTCCAGCACAAAGCCTCCTTCATTTTGTTCAAGAAGCACTTGCCTTAACCAATCTATGTGCATTAAGCATACTTGGGAGGTCTTCCTTCTGTTTTTGTCTACAACAATGGCAGATTCTGCATTGCAACGTGTTCCCAAAATGTAAACCATTAAGTTCCACATTTTTAAATGATTTTCTAACTCATACCAAAATATCTAAAGAACCTGCGCAACTTAAACAGAACTCAATTTTAACAGAGCTCCAGAACAATGAGAGCACAGTAATACATGCTTGGTGCAATTAACCTCATTACCAACTGGAGAAAAGTTGACTTAGCTTCAGTTTCATGCTTAAAAGCATTAATATGGCATCTTTTCAAGACCACCTCAGCTTCAAGTCAAAGGTTAAACTTTCACATGTATAGGTGCATCATTTTAGATACAACGTGAAGACAGAACCCAGTCAGAAAACAAAGCTCAGCAGAAACTTATGGCTAATGCTGAACAACCAGTACCTACCCATTTTTTTCCACTGCTAATTAGTGATAATAGTGACCACACCTGTTTGAGGTGACCGGCACTACTGACAGTCACCGGTGCAAAGCACAGTGGAACGTTTGGTCATTCTGAAAGAAGATACAATGGAGCAATACAGGAAATTCCATGCCGAGAGGACAAAGTCAAACATTTGTTCTCTTGAACACCATAAAAAGTATTTTTGGTTACAAATCACTATTGCAAACAATCTTCTCATAGATAAAACTAAAAATGTCTCTACCTAAAAAGTTCTGAGAGGGTCAAAACCCTAAAAATCATAACTAACAAGATTCCTCTGTGTAAGTCCTCTCCCCTTCTGGGCTGTGACAGTCTCCTTATTTTAAGAAAGACCCTCCTCTTGGTCAATCAATTCTGTTTTGGTGGAGAACACGTCAGCCAACATGTGCTTTGGGATTTCAGAGCCCCGTACTTTTAACGTATAGCAGGCATTCTCTACTTTTGCCAGACTCTGTTTCAAAGTGTACAGTTTCTTAGATACTTCATAAGGTCCAGTGTTGCCAATGAAAGTAAAACCGTCATAAATCTGACGTAAGAACTGGCTCAGTTCAAAAGGTGTGTCGATGTCACCATTTCCAACGCTGCTGATGCACAGTCTCATCAGCTCTCCAGTTAGATCAGCCACCCCCAGCAGGTAATCTACAGGTGTCACCTTCAGGCTCCAAGTGTGTGGTTGTTTATCCTGGGAACTGGAGGGCTGAGGACAGAACAGAACAAATTGCATTACAGAGAATTATGGAAAAGAATCTAAAATGGTTCAAATGCACATTAATTTACCTAATGCACTGTAAAGCAATAGGAATTACAAACACTCTAGTGCACAGTGCTTCCACATTCTGATTTCAGAAGTACTATACGCTAATCGTTCCTCTAGCATGCTGTGAGATATCAAAGTATCCATTCCATCGAGATGTGATTTCCGCTCTGAAAAGCATGATCCGTACAATATTCTTCTACAACTTTTGTATACAAACAGAATATTTTTGTATTAGCATTGCATTTGCCTTTTTTTTTTTGGCTTGCAGACTTCAGCCTGATGGACTTAAATTCTGATTGAATGGTCTTGTCCAAAGATACACAAACATTCAAGCTGTGTATTACTTTATTTCGCATGTGCACTGCATGACCATTTCTGTACCTTACCACAGCCATCTCCTGAGCCCCGCCAACAAAACACGCCCAGTTTACTGTGGCCATTGGCAGTAGTGTCTGTGCAAATTCTGTGTAGGGCAGGGTAAAGGTACGGTCATGTGAAGAAATAGCAGATACAACACGAGGGCTAAGGTGCAAGAGTACACGAGTTTGTCCTCTGAAAACACAAAGAGCAACTCTAGGAATGTTACAAATGACCTAGCTAAAACACATAATGAATACTAACAGAAGCTAAACAGAGTGCCTGCCCTGGTTATCTTAGTATGAAGTAGGAAGATTTCATTTGGTCTCAAATTCATCGGTCTCCTCCAACTTTTGCTACACTACTATACACTGGTAGATCTTACAGATACAATCACATACATTAAAAATCCCTCTTCTACATGTGTTTCTCAGTATTTTACAATCCCACATCCTTCTCCCTACCAGAAGGTGTTCATTTTGCCCTAAAGTAGATATGAAATGAATAAACTTGTAGCCCACTGATCTAGTTTAAAACTTCTCAGAATAAAAAGTACCTTTTGAATGACTGAGTCAAAGCCCACATGTATATGTAATACCATTCCATTAACTGGACTAATTTAATCAAATGCCAAAAATAGGACTAAGCTCAGTCACTGTGTTACCATTCAGAAAGATATACGTTATATGAGAAAAGAAAAACTTTTACCGTGTTTGTTGTTTCTTCTCTGTCTTCTGCTGTAAATACGAGTTGCTTGTTGATCTCTTCAACACTAATTAAAGATCGGGTTTTGATAAAATACTGAAATGAAACAGCTTCAATATATTCTTGAAGTCCTGCAAAAAAAAAAAAAAAAAACAACCAAAAAAACCACTGAATTATTAAGCAAACGATTCAGACTTTAGAACAATGATCCATGCTTCGTATGTGAGACTATTTTAACATTACCAGCAGAAAGTAGAAACTATAATCCAGAAATAACACTGGAAAGTTATCTAACATAGCACACTTTTGACATATGAGAGCAAAAGCACAGCAGATCGACATCTTCAAGTGTTCACTCCAAGTGCATTTTCCATTCAGATCCTCCAGTACATCAGTAGAAAGTATCGTGCTACTCACTCCCAGAAACATATTGAGAAGTTTCTCCGTATACAGAAGCTCCTAAAGCATTGCATTTATATGGTGGAGAGTGCAGATTATTACACAAGGTCAAAGACATGGAGCATAGTGCAAAAAAAAAAAAAAAAAAAAGACTGCAGATAAATCAAAAGTGAGGCAGATGGTCCACACAATACAGGTAATGCTTCCTTTCATTCATGTTATTTGCAACAGAAAATGCTTGTTTAAAACTTCATTTCCCATTTATTTGTTTTGTAGGAATTTGTGAATAGGCTCATTAAAAAACACAGGCTAGGTAAAATTCATGTTCAGGACAAAGCATATTTTCTTGCAAATAAATCCAGATCAAAACCTAATAACAATAATTACAATAACCCAGACAGAGCTGCAGTGTTTGGCAAGGTGAATACAATGAAGGACAGCCTTATCCTCAAGAACTTACACTATGAAAATATGGAATGCAGGAAGAACAAAAGGTGTGCCAGCAAGGAAATAAAAGATAGGATAACAAACACAGCTTGTACCAGATTTATATGCCATCTGCAGCCACCTGTCACAATTACCTCTCACTATCAACTCAGCAGATGGCAATTTTCTGTACGCGCAACTAGCAAAAGTGAGATCAAAAAATATAGCTTGAATGTTGAGACGGTGATTCATAGGTTCTGTTAATTTTTACTTATATGTAGAGAGCAAATCTGGGGGAAGCATGTGGGAAAAGCTCCCAAGCACAAATCTGAAATTGGCATTGATAGAGGGGGGAAAAAAAAAAAGCAGAAATGAATCTGGAGCAAACAGCCACGGCAGGACTAAGCTAAAAAGTTTTGAAGACAATAACAATACATGTGTATCTGACCAAGGGGCAGAGACAGAGCCAAAAGAGGAAGTTAAAGGAATAGACTGTAACATGATGGATCTTAGCAGAAGAACAGTTCTGAACAATTACAAGGGGATGGTTTTGCTTTAAGAAAAGCAAAGAGGTGACACATTGCTGTAACACTCTGAAAAGGGCCACGAGTAGACAACAGCTTTGCCAATATGTCAAGTTAAATAAAAGATGGAGGTACCCAAGGTAACTAGCAGTAGAATCCTGTTTCCATTGAAATAATCTTAGAAACCCCAACAGACCGCTCCAGGGCCAGAATCTCAGCCTACAGAGATATCCAGGAAGCAGAAAAGTCAGGCTTCATCCGGATCAAAGAGAAAGTCTAAATCAGCGACAAGGGAACACAGTCTTGAGTAAGAGAGGAAAGTGGAACGATCCCCAGAAAGCTAGAGGAGACCTCAGGGGAAAATGTTTTTCATGTTACAATCACAAAAGCTTAATGAAAGACCTTCATTTTTTCCTTTGAAACATGAATTTGCAAAGTGAGGGAAGGCAATTCAGGAAGGCAGTTCAGTTTGCACCCTTCATGGCCCTATACAGCAGCAGCTTGAAAAGCAGAATAAGATTCAGCAACCAGAGCCACACTCATTTTATTTCTCTCTTGCAGGGAGCTGTAAGGCCAATTAAATGCAATAGTTTAATCAACTGAGTTTGGGTAAAGCATTCTGAGCAGAAGTCACAGGGGACTAATAGAGAAAAACTACTCAGGATTTTCTAAAATTAGTAACTTCAGAAGTTGCAGAAAGGAAGATTTACTTCATCACCTTATCTTCTGACTTACGCTGATGATGTAACACAACCAGTAATTTATTATGACATTTTGGCTTTTTCTATGGAAAAGTTGTAAGTTACCCAATACCACAGCACTTTAAATGACATCTATGATAATCTGCTATCTGTGAAGACTACCAGATATGAAGAATCAAAGTGGCACTCACCCAAGTTGTCAAAGAGATAAATCAGCTCTCAAACCTTCCAGTATACAGTTTTCTCCATCAATCTTAACTCCCAGCTTCAACTCATTCCACTTTAACTCCTACACACACATTTTGTCCTTTTTCAGGATATTTGGTTCCTTCTTTCATTTTTATATTTATATGCATTTATTTTCCTTTCTCTCTCTCTCCATATATATGTATATACACACACAAGCACAAATACACACACATTTTTACCTACTCCTTTCCTATCCAAATTGACTTGTTCCACTGTTTTCCTCCCTTCTTTTTAACACCACTATATGAATACTGTACACACATTCTGGTTTGTCATTTCACTTTGCACAGTTTGGGCATCTACCTCACAGTATTTACAAGTAAGTTTACAAAACCTTATGTGACACTGTTAGCATCACAAATAGACTGGCAGCAACTCCTTTGCAAAAATATTCGTATTTTAAGTCCTTCCAAAAGTAGCTGCAACGTAACCTTTTAGCGACCCAAGACCTTGAAAGAAGGTGTTTTTATATGCAGGTAGAAGGATGTTTGAATATGTTATGTTTTAGCTTAATGGAAGGACATCCGCTATGTTAAGCAAATAATCCCCAAGGTGAAAAGCTCCATCCCATTTCACTACCCACTGTCTAAAAGTACTAACAGTACCTTTCCCCTCATGCTTTTATTTTGGATTTATTCCAAAATTGGATTATTTACAGATTGAGCTGCCAGTAATAGCTTGTAAAACTGTTTTACACATTTTATTTCCCTAGAACACACATAGGAAACCACAACTAAAAGCATGGCATTACTTCCACTAGCATTGCTTACAATTACAAAGCCGAAGCTACACAAAAGTTAAAATACTTTGATATTTTATTACATTTACCCTGTATAAACAGCTCGTACTAGTGATAAGCTACTATCACACACGTAATGTCTTCCTTCTAGATTTTGAAAATATATTTTCCACACACAAACTGGAAAGTTACACAGAGGTATCTTCTCAGCACACATCTACTGACAAGTAAATTTCATGCCTAAAAGTTTGTGCAATTTCTTTCCAGTTGAATCATCTGATAATAAAGACTCATCTGTACATACAGAATCTGAGAAATAACAGGAGGTTTCTCTAAAAGAATAAAAAAAACCCAACAAACAAAACTAGTATTGTACCAGCATGGAATTGGTTCTCTTCAAACACTCAACTCATTGCAGCACTCCCTCTAAGAGTCAAATGAACATGTAGGAGGTAGGAAAAGACGGTTCTATTTCAAAAATGGGTAAACAGTCCCTTAATTGAAGGAGTCAGATTAGGGTAAATACAATCTAATTTTACCTAAGATGTGTATGCATGCATGTACTGAAATGACAGATCAAAGAAGGGGAAAGTGTCCTCTTAACATTTTCTGGATTTTTTCATTTAAGTATCTGTTCAACAATTAAAAATGGATTTCTACAAGCCTGCTGACCAATGAGAACTGGTAAAATAAGTAAATGGATCAAGTGTATCAGCTGAAACAAGTACAAGCAATAATTTTGAAGGTATTAATAAAGAAATTATGACTAAAAATAATTATACTCCAGCATTAGCATCCTATTACGACAAAGCTGACACCTCACTCATTTCAATTTGTCTACAGATGTAGCACCAATTCCCTAGATTCACACTTCTTTCCATCCAGAAATGGTAAAAATTGAACTAAACTAACAATGAGGCTGCGAAACAATCCAACAGCTGATTAGTTGGCTGTATGAAGTCAAAGGTTAATTTTATAACAGCTTACAGAAAGATTCTAAAGCCAGCTATACACAGAAACACTCACCACCTACACACTGCTGTGAAAAAGGCTTCAGATTCCTCCTGAAGAACAGATTTTATGCAATGGGGAATAACTAACAAATACAAATAAAAGCACTAGAGCTGATGTCCATAAAAGCTTATGAATTTGAAAATAAATAAATAAATAAATTTGCTATTTCTATTCACTGAGTAATACTTTAAATGCAGAGCCATGTCTATGTATGTATGCCATGCAGAGCTTTGTTCAGCCTTTGATTTTTAAAGGGAAATGGGGAAGAGAAAAACACAGCCAAGTCCATTTCCAGATAAACTGCTTCATTTTAACAATTCAGTTTTGAAATCACTTTGACAATCAGTGCAAGCTCATATAGGAATATTTATTAGAGAAAGATACTGTATGTATTCTACCAGTAATCACTTCAAGGTGGTAACTGAAACCAGAACATATATTGCATCTAGCAATGATTCATCTAAGCTGGTTTACAATCATATCAATAATTAAATTGGTGAAAATCTCTTTCATTAAACCCTGAATGCTTTAATCAATTAGTCAGTTTTTACTTGACATACCCATGACCATCCTGCAGCTCTGCTCCTTTCCAGCTGTATGTGTGATACACTTCAGATGCTAAAGCTTTAGCATTGTTTGCTAGTTTAAAGCTGCATACACACCACAGCCAGGGGAAAGGTAAACCAGAGGTTCGTCTGCATTCCTCAAAATTAAAGAAACAAATATAGGCTCCCTATTTAACAGGCATAAGTGCCTATGACAGTTAAATTATTTCTCAAACAGACACAAACCCTGCAGAGAACTGCAGAGTTTTATGCTCTCATTTAGAGATCAATTTAATTGAGCCTTTTATGTTATTACTTCTAGAAACAAGTGTACAAATAGACAACAGTTTCCTTGTAGAAGATGTTGTGGAAGATAAGCTCACAACCTTCTATTTTGTCCCCACTTGTAGATCTGAGGGATATACCACCATTACTTGCTGAATTCAACATGGTTTCCATACTGATTTTTCACTTTCCTTGGAAGAACCTAGAAAATAGGCATGAGCTAGAAATAGTCCAAGAGTGGTAAAATATAATACACTGAAGATAGCAAGTTTCAAACAAGCAATTTACTTACTGAAAAATCAGTTTGATAGTTTGTTGCTGTGCAAGAACAAAGAAACACACAAAGTAAGAACACACAAATTAACAAAATTATGTCTGATAAAATATTGGCTTCTTCACTGTAAATTCCATTAATTTTTCAGTATAATCAGGAAACTTTGTTTCCATTTCTGGCGTTTTACCTCTCACCCACAACAGCAAAGAGATGAACTTAATTCTTTAGCTACATCCTGTTCCTGTGTTATTATGTTTTCCCACCATCTTGCAGAAATCTGATTGCTTCCTCCACGGACAGTTTTCCTTTCAAGTTTGAGGTGTATGAAAGTTTTTTTCCTGGGTGAGATGATTACAATTCATGATACCCTTCCTCAAGCAGTAAA
This sequence comes from Coturnix japonica, assembly GCF_054131305.1. Taxonomy (NCBI): domain Eukaryota; kingdom Metazoa; phylum Chordata; class Aves; order Galliformes; family Phasianidae; genus Coturnix; species Coturnix japonica. Next base: position 38,573,663 of record NC_140665.1, read on the forward strand.
AAGCTTTTCCTTTGTATGTCACCTACTTTATTATAGGTTTTAAATTGTAAGACCAAAAAAAGTTCTTTTTCAGAGGTACATAATTGTTCTTAGCCTTAACTTTGTTTTGCATATATATAGGAAAAAGAACAATTTGCTTTATCCACTCCAACACAAGTTATTTATTGCATTACAGTAAAAGTCCTGAAGTGACTTTATATGGCATAAGGTAGGATAGTGAAACAAGCTACATTATAACATACTCTCAGAACATAAATAGTGTCTGCACAAGATAAACCCACTGCGTCAATGCTGAACTTTTACACAGAATTCCCCGCACCAACATCAGCAGTCACAGAGCAGTAGTTTTGACAAGGTGTTGACATTTTACAGCCTCATCATCTAATCCCATTCAGAGCAAGTGCAGACATGATAAAGAGCTAATGAGCTCCTCCGAGCAACCCACTCCATTCACTGTTACTGCTAGTACTGACACACAGCAAACAGAAAGGTCAGCCAACAGTGTTCCAGTTACATCTGTTATCATCACTCTACGCTGTATTAGCAAAGAAGCCCCGAAAGAAATATGGGCTCTTCATTCCATATGGGAATTTACGTGCAGCTATCAGCTGTGAAGACAATATATACTCGTCCCTAGCAAAATCTTGACCTCATTGTAAAGACACCTACACGTAGCTTAAGTGATTGCTCTTAACAGCTTCCTCAGTCTAGGTTTCCTATAGGAAATGGTTTGCCACCTCAACAGCCTTACAATTCTCACACAGGTCCACATTTCATACTGTTAAGGGCCAAAAACTGGCAAGGCTTGCTTCAATCATTTAGAGATTTCATTTAATAAGCCATGTTAGAAAGGAGCTCCATTCATTCCCACCCAACACCAACCTACCGCAGACTCTTAGCTCCCCTCCGCAATATACAAGTTTTGCATTTATGCAGACCAGATGGAGGTCATACTTGGAATAAATCCTAAAGTGTTACAGAGCATACTCTGTTTTTAAACGTTATACAGGTTTTTTCCTGTCCATCACTGGTATTTTACAGTACTACTTTGGAGTTTTTCATAAATAATATAATACTACATATACCAAATCCTGAAAAGTTTCTCCCCTTTACTTCATACACTCATAAACTTTCTCAGCCCTTTTCTTGCATAGCATCTCTCAAGAATTTTAAAGAAACAGTACACGTTTCCTCACAGGATATATAAGGTATACACTGCAAAGTGGGGCAAAGAGCAGGAATTCTATATTACAAATAGTAAAGCTTTAAAAATATCAACAAAGCCGAACATCCTAACATAACAAATGGAGAGCTCCACATTAAAAAAAGACTTCATTATTTCAGTATCTCTTTGTTTGCTTGTTTAATCGTCCCCTGGGACAATCTGTACTGTTAAGAAACGCGTAGAAAACAGTCATCAGTTTTTGTTGTTGTTCAATTAGTGCTATACTCAGTGTTTGAGCTCATGCAAGTGTCCTTTGGGGAAACGTCCTGCGTGCCATTAGCACTAATCTTAATGAGGGAAAGCATGAAACTCCTTTAGTGCTCTGCCAGAATTGTTTTATCTTCAAGTCAAAAGAACAACTGTTTGGAGTAACCCCAAAAAAAGCATTTAACAATTACAAGTGGCAAACAATATTCCCAAGCATTATACTCATAGCACCGTTCTATTTATAGGTGAACAGTTATTATACTGAATAAAACATGTATTAGACAGCTTTATGATGCAGATAGTCATGACTCTTTAGCTAAGGCTGCTACGGCAGTTTCCATTACGAGCCCAGTTTTGATGCCTTTTACTCAGAGAGACACAGGGTGGGGAACAGGAGGATGTTTCGTGTTTGGTTTCAAGACAAAGGAGAATATTTTTAGGAAGTTTGAGGTTAATTGGACATGCTGCTTTTGAGATATGGGACGCAGGCGTTTCTTTATTCTTTTTGGAAGAAAAGAACACTTTAATTGCAATGTTTTTGTTCACGAAAACCCTTTTAACAAATTCTCCAGAAATTCCTTAGAACACAAAATCAGATTTGAAAACTAAGAGAAAGTCAAGACTTACAGCTTCAGGAAATACCTAAACAATCTAGCACTTCTCCTAGCTACGTTTGTTCTCAGAAAGGCATATAAACTTTTCCACTGTGAAAAAAGCAAGGCAACAATTAAAAACCACTAGACTTAAAAACAAAAAGCAAAAGCAGCATTCTTAACTCCTATCATTGTTTTCCCTTACAATTGCAGTATTTCATAAACACTGCAGTCAGGGAGGATAAGACATTCCCTCTCGCAGTCGTTCTTCAGCTAACTGTTCCTTCTTGCCTCATGCTTCTAGGTTTTCTACCTCGGCTTCTCCTGACAGCAAGCATCTTTACATCTGTCACCTTGATCCCAGTGTCAGCTGCATCAAAATCTACAAGTCTTTAAGTCTGTGCAACCCTTTTTTTGCATCCCAGTGACTAACTGAAGAGTGGATTCAGCAAACAAGGTGAGAGGAAGGTTCATGCTACAGGTTTGCGCTTCATACTTGGCATAGACACAAGCTCATATAATCAATGCCTAAAAGCAATCTCCGTCTTCTCAATAACACACTCCTATATTCTAACACGCTCCCTTACAAAACATGCATGACAAGCACCAGCAGACACAAACTCCAACCATCTGAAGCAAGAGCCAAAATTTAGGCACTGACTTTCTACATGGGCAGATTATGACGGGACAAAGGGAAATGTAAAAGGGGGGAAATTTAGAGTATGTACTAGGAGGAAATTTTTTACTCGCAAGGTAGTGAAGCACTGTCACATGATACCCAGAGAAGCTGTGGATGCATCAACCCCGAAGGTGCTTAAGGCCAGACTGGATGGGACCCTGGGCAGCCCGAGCTGATGCGTGGCAACCCTGCCCACAGCAAGGAGTTGGAACTAAATGATCTTCAAGGTCCATTCTAACCCAAGGCATTCTATGATTCAGTAGACCATGCAGGTGACCTAAAGAAATGGAATGAACATCACCGTACCTCAGTTGGATTTTATACACAGTCTTTTTAATGAGGAAAGAACTACCTAACTGCAGAAACAACTGGGAGATCTCTGGGCTAGGCTGCATTATATAACTTAGGAGATTCCAGACTTGCCACTGATTCATGATATCTAAAGAGAAGACAAAGGTGAAAGCACAACCATTTCCATTTCTAACTCAAACGGTCCTACTCCAACCCATAACAACCTACAGGGGCTGGAAAAATTTAATGTGAGGGCTGCGTTTTTATGTCTTCTACATTAGTCCACAGAATTGCTAAATTTTAGGCATTTGTTTGCATACCTGATCAAAAGAAAATGTGGACAGCAAAGCTACTTCTACCCACCTATTCTTCCTCATGATCTAGTGCTCCAATACCTCTTTGCCTTCCTCCTTGTTTCTTAAACCTCATAAGTCAGTAGATTCATTCTCTTTAGTTGTCCTAAGACTATCAAGATTTCCTGTAACTCTAAGACAGTCTCACTTCACTGCAAGCCACATGCAAGTGTTGGGGATATACTGCATATATAAAAGCTTTGCAGCTGTGGAAGCAACATACAAAGCAGGCAATTGATTTCCTCTACTACAAGTCTATATTCAGCCTAATCTACGGACGGACATATCTTTGTTATTTTAGAAGTCTGATATTTAAAACAGCAATGAAAAGTTTGAGAAATGTTGAATTGCAACTGACAGGGTATTTCCAGTTGTTTTGAGAAATGTTTTGTGAAGAGCTTATTGTGGTCCATTAATAGGTATGTTTATGCAAGTCACAAATCAGTAAAGGTGAATTAGTGTAGCTAACTGTTTATGAAGCAAACCTGAACAGGAACTTGATAAGATAGTAATAGCAACCTGAAAATAAATTATGTTTACATATCTTTTATATAAAACACTAACTATTCAGGTTGGCAAGGTAGCATTCATTTAAAAACTAAAACCTACTTTATTTTAATCAGAAGAGAGAAACTGTAAGCAGAATGCTAGCAAGAGGTTTGTTCATTTTCTTTATAGGACATAGGTACATACAGAATTTACCACAAGTTTCCCTGTCTGCTCTGTAGGCATGCTCTTACTATATCTGAGGTAAATGCAAGCTAACTCCAGCTAAGATTCCCCTAGGTAAAAACAGAAGTATGTATATCTCTTTGAATTCATCCACGCTAAGCCTCATATTAAGAAATAAGGTAGAATTCATGTGAAGCAACCAACAGGTGGTAGCTGGTTACCTTGTAATAACTCTGCCCATGTGGCAAAGCTGATAACTCATAGCATGAGGACTCACAAAGATTTATACACCTCAAACGATGCTGTTACACAGATAGCAAAGAATATTACTTGAGTCACAGCTTGTCTACGAGCTTCACAGGTTATTTAGACAATGTTTATAGGTCTTAAGGAAGCTTTCAAAAAACTTTATTTCATAAAACTGAATGAAAGGACTAGATTCTCAACATTTATAAACAGAACTTAAAATGAAAATCCAAACACTTCAACAATCACTGTTTACAGTTTGAGGTCATTTGTATTGACAGGGTTTTGAGCCGTGTTTTTTTCATTGCCTCATTAAAATACTAAGCGACAGAGGGCAGCAAGATTCACACAGGTTGTAAATGTCTCTCCTACGAGTAACTGCTCAAACTTAAATTGAATAACCAAATGTAGCACCACAGGCAGGCTGTGGAATTGAGTTAGAACCATTGAAAACTAGTACGGCAAGTTCAGGACTGCCAAACTGAGCTTTCACTTAAGAGCATCTCACTCTTAGATGACCCTAAGTTCACACACATAAGTAAACGTTAACTTGCACACTGTTTGTCCTGTAAATTACATCTCTTCATAGGTGTATTCATCACCAGCTTATAAAAGTAAAATAATTTTAAAAATTAAATCTGAGCAGCTCTCCCTTGAAATCCTCTGAAGTTACTGAAGAATTCTTGTCTGAACAAGGAAAGATGCACAGGAAACCGATATATCTATCATAAGATAGGTAAATACAAGATACTTCCATAGCATGACCAAGATGGGAAGGAAGCAGTTACAGACTTTACTTATATATTGCTATAAACAAGGCAAAAGAATTTTAGGTAAGAATCATATTCCATAGCAAAAAAGTATCTTTTGTCAGCAAAAGTGATGAAAGCACTGGTACTTAGTGTCTCAGGGATGGTATATAGATTGCTATTTCACAAAGAAGAGCAAAAAAGATGCAACTGAAACATACAAATTGCATATTCCAAGTCTTCAGAAGAAAGAAATGCTAATCTAGGGATTTTAAGCCATGAACTTTGTGAATTCACATAGGTATAATTTCACAAGCTAGTCATTCCTTCTCCCTCCCTGAAGTTACAACCTGTTCAACTGGGGCAAATGAGCATGTAGCACACTGTCAAAGACAACTGACCAGTACATTCATTAGAACCACTCCCAGCTTTAGTGTAGGTCAGGGTACAAAGTAATCCAGTTGCAGCAAATCCTTGTTTAACAGCAACGCTAACAAGACTGTGTGATAATAGTCTCTCCAGTATCAGAACTAACTCTGCTAATGACAACGATGAATCTGAATCCCGCTTTATAACCACAGAAATGTGCTATGTTCAAACCTGCTGCATGAAGAGGAACCACTGCTAGGCAAGATATCAAGCTTAGTGCAAAACAGCACTTTCTGTATTGTAAAATAATTTACCGGGAGATATAGCTCTGTGGAACTGATACATGTCTTCACCGATTAGCTCTTGTGCAACCTGCTTAATCTTCCGTCTGACAGCATCTAATTTGACTTCAGATTCATTTAGTACTTCTTCACCACTGGGAGCACTGAAATCACAAAGCAGAAATTGAAACAGTAGCTTTCAGAATACGAGACAGTTAAAGAAAAACGTTACAAGTTTTCTATCACTAATACACATTCATAGACTTGAAGGAAAAAAATAAAGCAAATACTGGAATCAGAAATGGTTCAACTTCCATTGACAATTATTGTAGACTCTGAAAGATGGGTTATGCAGACTCCTGTCATGAAAATAATCAGCCAGCCAAGCATAGTTCTAGTAGCACGATATTTATTCCAGATAATAATTCTAACAATTGCTTACATAAGAACAATGAGAAATACATGTAAATGCTTCATAAAAGTATGCTGGAAATTGAACAGTCTTTGTAGAAGCTCATTAATCTCTTTAAAACAAAAGTATTGGTATTCTGCAGTACATTACAGAACACACATTAAGTACATACATTTTAGACAGTAATAATGAGCTGTGTTATGAAAGAACGGCTGAAATATCTGATTTACAAACAATATATACTTGGCATGTATGTTTAGTTTAACCGATTTCCTTTAAAACCATTCCTGTTCCAATCTCAAACTCTATGTAGTACATTATTAGGTTTACTGGCTATGTGGACACTACAGATAGACTAGTCTCAAGAAAACATTTAAAAGCAAACTGATTTCAGAAAGTAAAGACATAACAGTGGCTAAAAACTAAGGACTGGGAAAGCAAAATATAGCACGGAAAGCTTCCACTCTCACAAAAACACACGTATCTTAAAAACAGGAATCTAAAATTCAGAATTAACGAGCATCTCATTATTGTTCTTTTCCCTACACTGGGAACAGCTATTCACAGCCAAGGTTGAGGCAGTTACCAGAATTATCGCAGTAATTCCTCACAGAAGACCAAGTAAAAAAGAGGGCAATTTCCTAACATCTATTTATAAATGTTACTACTATGGTAACTAAAAATAGATACTACCAAAACAGATGTGTGCAGGTAAGAAAGAAAAAAATAAATCTGGGAGAAGGAACAGGGAGAGCTGTTTATAGAAGTTACACGTAGGACGAGTAAATATTTTATTCAGCTGGGTACATGAAGCTCTACATTTTCCCATTCTTTTCCTGCTTTGTTTGTGGCTTCCAGTGGTTGCCTGAAGGCTTAGGAGGACACAAAACATACAGAAGTTCAAAGCTTTATGCACAAGTCTCTTAGATTGCAGAATGCAGTGAACAATCAAGGCTGCTTTTTGCACTGATGACTGAAGGTGAGGTTACAAGAACCCAAAAGGGGAAATAACAGCAGAGGCAATTAATCTGAAGGAAGGCTGCACGCTCTTCTCTGCCAGCTTGCTGGAAGCTGATAAGCTCTCATCTGCTGTTACACTCTACTACTTTGATCCTGCTTAACATTCCAATAAAACCAACTAAAAAACCTCAGCCAGTATCTATTAATTCTCTAACTGGTGCGTGCATTCAGTTGCTAAAGCATGTTTATGGGAAATTAATCTTCCTCAACAAAATATCTCAGCTATTAGTCACAAACACAGAACACTGAAAGACAGTTTCTAGGTTTGTACAGACACTTTAACACTCAGTGTGACTCAGAATCACAGAATGACCCGGGTTGGAAGGGACCTCAAGGATCATGTAGTTCCAACCCCCCTGCCTGGCAGGGCCACCAAACATACACCTTTACTAGATCAGGTTGCCCAGGGCCCCGTCCAACCTGGTCTTGAACACCTCCAAGGACGGGGCATCCACAACCTCCCTGGGCAGCCTGTTCCAGGGCCTAACCACTCTCCTAGTGAAGAACTTCCCCCTAACATCCAACCTAAATCTTCCCTCTTTTAACTTAAAACCATTTCCCCGTGTCCTAAGTGCTATTGTCAGCCCTTTCGAAGAGTTTACTCCCCTCCTGGGTGTAAGTTCCCTTCAGGTATTGAAAGGCTGCAATGAGGTCACCCCGCAACCTTCTCTTCTCCAGTCTGAACAAACCCAACTCCCTCAGCCTGTCCTCATAGGGGAGGTGCTCCAGCCCCCTGATCATCTTCGTGGCCCTCCTCTGGACCCTTTCCAAAATCTCCATGTCTTTTTTGTACTGAGGGCTCCACACCTGGACACAGTACTCCAGATGGGGCCTCACAAGAGCAGAGTAGAGAGGGACAATCACCTCCCTATCCCTGCTGACCACCGCTTTCCTCATGGACCCCAGGATCCCATTTGCTTTCCGGACTGCCAGAGGACTCACCTGATATACCTGTGGAGTAGAAATATCGTTCTTTTGCTTTCAATTGTTATATCACGACTGAGCTTCACAAGCCGTTCATACTTGTCATGCCTGGTGTCGAGTTCCAGCTGAAATGCTGCAGAATCAATTTTTACAGAAATAAGCATGATTATCACAATACACAGTGTAAGCAAAAAGCTCAGCTCCTGTGCCACAGTAACAGCTGTGGGCCTCAGCCCCAATCAGCCTTTTCCCAGTGTGGGCAGTGCTCCTGAACAAGGCATAGCTGTGGAGACCACCATTGCCCTCTGCCTGCCACAGCAAGGCAACCCTGCCGCTCACCACTGAGAAAAGGCACAAAATAATTTCTGAACAAAACACAGCAGGTCTTACAGCGCAGGTATGCACCAAGCACAGACTCACAAGTCCACTAAATAAACTATAAAGAAATACTTCATAACTCTGTGGCTTATAAACACTAGTGGAACACAAACAGTGCAACCCTGAAAAGTCAGGATGAAATGCCCCCCTTACTCTGTTCTGAGACTAATCAAACACTGCTGATTAGATCTCATGAGAAAGGAGGGGAATAAGGGATGTTCTGAATTCAAGTTAACAGTATTGTCAAGAAAAAAATGGATACATTTGAGAGTGAAAAATTAAAGTTGAAAGTACAATTGCACTACTCAATTTAGAGTGCAAGCGTATGCACATTATTCCAGATAAAAGTGCTGGAGTCAATGTTAATCATCTGCCAAGCTGACTCATACAGCTGTTCTAACATCTGTTAAAAGACACCAAGGAAATTATATGGTGCTAAGGCATTAGCTCTAACAGTCATCCAGCTTTTATTTCTTCATCTTTCTTAGGAAAAAAATAATAATTTGGGAGGTAAGGGAAAAACACAGTTCCTAGCACATTCCACATTGCACACTTTTCATAATCTGGCTTTCCAAATTCTAACTTACATTTAAAAGATGTCATCAAAGGAGAAGAAGGATTAACATTCTCTTTTTCCTCTCTTCTTTGACCATGCGGAAAATTATCGTGCTTTCGTTTTCTGAAGCCACCTGATCCTATTAACCAAAATTAAGAACACACAAATAAAAACATTTAAAAATAAACTAGTTTTGCCAGAATACACATAATGTCAGAATGCTGTCTTCAGCAGATTTGTGGCTCTATTGATATTTTGCATGATACAATGAGAGAACTTCTATTAGCAGCTGATGTCATCTCCACAATACCACACTACTTGTTCCTAGTGAATACTGGGTCAACTTCCACCAATTCCAATGGATGACCATAGGATCCCAAGTGCTTTTGTCACAAGGCATTCATATCCTTATGTTTCCTTTCCATAAAGGAATAGCTGCAAGGAAATTATTGTGTGAAGAAGGGCCTATAGCATTAGAATTTTCAATATTCAACTTGAAAGAAAATATTTAAACTCCTACAGGTAGTAGTTTATTGAACAATAATTATAGAATCATAGAATTACTCAGGTTGGAAAAGACCTTAAAGATCATCGAGTCCAACCACAACCAAACCACACTACTATAACAGCCCTCCACTAAATCATGGCCCTGAGCACCACCTCCAAACAGATTTTAAACACATCCATGGGTGGTGACTCAACCACCTCCCTGGGGAGCCTATTCCAGTGCTTAACAACCCTTTCTGTAAAGCAGTTTTTCTTTATATCCAACCCAAACCTCCCCTGGTGCAACTCAAGGCCATTCCCCCTGTCACCAGAAAGAAGAAGCCAACCCTGCTTTCAGTGCAATCACCCTTCAAGTATGTGAAGAGATCAATAAGGTCTCCCTTCAGCCTTCTCCTCCTAAGAGACTGTAATTTATGTCATTGGTCTTCAGCAATCAGAAAAGTACTCAAGGCATAAATTAGGCATACTGCCACTATCCAGTTATCTAGATTTACCTCCCGTGGTGCAGCACCTTAGCTCTTTACACTGCATTCATTTAAAAGCTTTTTTTTCACCCTGCAAAAGTTGTTTCCTTTAGCTGCCCTTATGCACTTCTGCCTTAGTGTCCCTTTTCAAACCCTCATTCAAAACCCATCTCTTCTAGATTGCCTTTTACTATCAACTTGCACTTGGGTCCTGTTCCTTCCTTCAGTCACTCCTTCACCTAGGAGAGCATCATTCACGTTGTAACCACATCTCTTTTCATCTCCACCTTGTGACAGCTGCAAGCTTTGTGTTCCTAGCAGAGGCCAACAATTGGCACACTCACATACCAGCATACCTTTCTGAATATGTGGAGCTCTCTTAACTTCCTTAAAAGAAAAACAAAAGGAAGCTACTGAGAAGTTACAGGAGAACACTGGATTTTACCATGTTTCCATTTGTTTATTATCCCAACCTCGAACCAGAAGTGGGCGTTGTTACTTTCTAAAAGAGGAAACTGAAAACCATTTTTTCCTTCTTTTCTGTCTAGCCGTGGGTTCGGGGCTTTGTTTTTCCTGTAGCACTGAGCACGTTACAGACACAAGCACTGAAGAGAATTCAGCCCTCTACCTTAATGCTAAGGTTTGGAGCATCAAAATAACTCACAGGGCAATAAAAACAGGCCCTCCTGAAACAGGGGCAAAAAATGGAGAGAAATAGAGGGGCGAGGAGCAATAAATAGCAACGTGAATTTCAGAAAATCAGAGGAAAATAGATCAAAAAAGCAAAGGAAAGCCACACTGTTTGTTTTCTATTTGGAGGGAGCTCTACCTGAGCAGCACACAGGCTGACGGCAAGATCTGGCAGCTACTTCCTACCACTTTACAGGCTCAATTCAGCTTTTTTTACTACATACTTTTCAACAGCAAAGACGGGGACTGCTAGAGCCAGCCACAGGCCTGGCCGAAGGAACAGCTAAGGCACCACACAGCCGAGCCGGCCCTCTCCCCTCATCCTCCGTCCTCCCTCCTGCCCCGCTGCCCCGTTCCCCTCCGTCTCGCTGAGCCCTGCCGTCCCGCAGCAGGCGGCGCACCATCACCTTCCTTGCCGCTCATCTCGCTGCCGCCGCCGAACCAGGCGTCCCCACAGCGAGCCGCTTCCCCCCCTCCAGCCGACAAGGCCCCAACGCAGCGCGCTCAGCTGCCTGCCATCCTGCCTGACGGCAAGGCCCGCTGCTGCGCGGTCTGTCGGCCCCTCAGACACAGGAATGGAGGCGCGGAGCAGACCCCCGGTGAGATGGTGGGCGATACTGGGCTCGGTGGCCGCCAAGTAGGAGCAGAGCGCAGGCCCCGCCATGGTGTTAAGCAGGCCCTGCTATAGACAGCCGCATTGAGGTGCCGCTGGAGGCCTCCCAGGCGCGGGGCAGGGTGGGCCGCGTGGTGCTGCAGGCGCTGGGCGGGGTTTGACTCCGTGCCTGGGGGAGTGTAGGGTGATGGGCAGGCTGAGGGAGTTAGGTTTGTTCAGCCTAGAGAAGAGAAGGTTGCGGGGTGACCTCATTGCAGCCTTTCAGTACCTGAAGGGAACTTACTCCCAGGAGGGGAGTAAACTCTTCGAAAGGGCTGATAATAGCAGGACACGGGGAAATGGTTTTAAGTTGAAAGAGGGAAGATTTAGGTTGGATGTTAGGGGGAAGTTCTTCACTAGGAGAGTGGTTAGGCCCTGGAACAGGCTGCCCAGGGAGGTTGTGGATGCCCCGTCCTTGGAGGTGTTCAAGACCAGGTTGGACGGGGCCCTGGGCAACCTGATCTAGTAAAGGTGTATGTTTGGTCCTTGAGGTCCCTTCCAACCTGGGTCATTCTGTGATTCTGTGATGGGCCGGCTGCTGGTCCCGCTGCTCCACTCTGTCTAACCGCAAACGTGGCCCAACGGGCCCAAAACCAAAAGGAGCCTGGTTCGCAGGTTGCCGGCTGCCTTGCCATGCTGTGAGGTGCACGGTCCTGCTCGCGGAAAAGACCCATCGGAGCTCTGTGCAGCCTCTGTGTGTGGGTGTGAGTGTGTGCCTCTCCTTCCTCCCCACCCTTAATGATGGTTTAACCTGTTGGTGAATTGGTCGGTCCAACGTGACAGAGGGAAAGCGTCTCCAGGAGCGATGATAAACATCCTGGCCCACGGGAAAAGGTTGAGGTAGAACTGGCACTACGCCGGGAACTGGGCAGTCCTGGATAGGAGATGAAACGTGGCTGAGTCTACAAGGCTGAGACCAGGAACGCTGACCCTGGCCCAGCCCTGTGCAGGTCAGCCTTACCACAATGGGAATCTGTAAGCTACAGAGCATGCAATACCAAGGTGACCATCAGAGGTGCTGAAGGCATTGCATGTGAACGAATAGCTCTTGTTTGTACTATAAAGTTAATTGCAGAAGGCAGGCTCTGTTCTAACACTGAAGAAACAATCCTGTTGGCAGAGGTACCCCTATGCAAAGATCCAAATTACAGCAGCAGAAGGGTGATGCGTTACCTAATTGAGATAGTATGTGAATAAAGCTTTGACAACAGCTCTAAGCAGTCTTCAGGCAGCCAGGGAGAATCACCAAACCCTCAAATTGCCAAATACCTAGAACACATGACTGTCGAGCAGCATTCAGAGGCATAAAGCCTCTCTCCAGTTTCCTAACCTAAGAAAACAGATGTTAGTCACATTTGAATGCTGAAGTACAAAGAGGATCCCAGCAGAACTTCCTCAGACCTGACTCACAGATCAGGATGCACAACACCTTTGATAGCTGTGCTCCCAGCTGTACAGGAGCTTCAGAGTAGCAGAATCAGAACATGGAATGATTTGAGTTAGCATTAACCCTGCACACATTTGTTCTCAGCCTTTGATTTTAGAAGACATACACAACTGCTTTTAGAAACAATTACTTTTTTTCTTTTCCAGCAGTGCTATTTCTGTGTTCTCAGAAGCCATTCAGACAAAAAGCAGAGCATTTTTAGTTATGCTGCTGTCTTGGGATAGTGGAAAGAGTAATGATGTTCACATGTTTCCCAGCAGTGGAAAGTTTCCAGCAGACTGTGGGAGGTGGAGGTTTGAGCTTCCACTGAAACTCAGCAACACTCTGCACTTGCCCAGAGATAACTGACAGCTCTTGACACCCCTCAGCAATAAGAACTGCTTTCTCTTGAGACAGTCTCTTTAAAGTGTGGCAGTGTTACTCTTCTTTAGGAACAGGTTGTTATTTGTAAAACCTTTCCCTTTCTTCCTGATGATGGTTAGACCTTTCTGGCTCCCCTTCTAGTGAAGAAAGAATAGCAACATTCTGGGGGAGAACATAGGAAAAGAATGTGTGGATGTTTAGATAAGGGAAAGAAAAAACACCAAACAACCTTGCAACAAACAAGCAAAGTTTTCTCAGAGACTAAAGCTGCATTGGGAGATTGCATAAGATAGATCCTAAGACAAGGCTGGCAACAACGTTCATATGGAAAAAATGGGTTTTAGGACTTAGGGTTGTAAGGAAAGAGCAGGACTGAGTGGACTGCGTATGATCTGTGCCTTTCTGAGTGAGCAAAGCAACTGAATACAACCGCTACAGGACTGAGAAACTTCATTTTATTGCTGAAATCTGCTACTCTCAGTAGGGACCCACATTAACAGGTCCTACAGGATACTCTGCAGTGAGGCTCTTTCTCTGTTGCAGTTTTGTCCACAGAGGCCACCTTGAAATGATGCTAAAAGGAAAGAGTGAATATTTCCTCCTCTGGGAAGCCCAAGCCCGTTACCAGCTCAGCTGAGCACTGTGATAGGCGGACACAGCTGGACACGAGCAGTGATTTATCCAGCTCAAAACCATGTTAGTGAAGCCTCTTCAATGCCTGCAGCCTTAAGGAAGGGAATTGTACAGAGGTAGGGTTCAAGTGCTTTGGTGGAGCCATGAAATCCCCCCATCTTCACACTCTCAATCACTTCAATGTAACTCTTTGGAAACTGTTTATAATCCCAAGTTCCAAGTTTAAGTGCAAAGTGTTCAACATCCTCTTCATGGACACCATATGGCTTACATAACATCAGGGAGAAAGGTTATTTATGTAACACCCTCCCACACTGAAATAACTAGCCTGAGAATGTCTCTTTAAGTCAGCGCTAATATAGTAGCACTATGGGTTGTTAGAGCTGGAATTGTCTCTGCGTATCCTATTGTTTTCCTTTTTATTTCATGACACAGCGTACTCTTGGAACAAAGTTGTGAAGTTGCCTTGGAGATGGAGGGCCTAACTATAAGGCTATCTGTCATAGTGAACTATTTGCATTAGGCGATCTAGCTGTGAATACTTTCAACAAACAATTGAGTGAAGTGACAAAAAGCTTATGAAACCGTCACAGGGGAGTTGCATAAACTGGGGTCAGATGTTCAGTTTGAGACTGTTACAGGACTTTTGCAGCTGGCTGATGAGAGGAAATGGGAGGTCATCTGGTTTGTAGCTGTTATAACAACAACCTGTTATGTTTCTCAGGCTGCAGAGATGCCCGTAGTCTTTTGGCAGGATGGATCAGGAAGATGATTTCCTCTTTTCCGCAAATAATGTTTGAAAATCACAAATGATTTTCAAATAGTTGAATTTGGGAATTCTCTTAAAAGAAGCAAAATCCTGCCAAGTGCAAATACACCACGGTGAAGCCTGTGAGTGGATCAGCAGGAGATTCTGGTAATGCTCCACATATTTAGCTGATACGTTAATGCGTGTGACAGAGGAAGACTGAGTGAACCTACAGGTTTGCTGCAACACTCAGCTGACAAAAGAGAGAGACCCAAGTGTGTATTGTCTTTACTTCCAATGTTTAGTTTATACCTTCCCAGGGAAAACTGGCAAGTGACAGGCAATGAATAATGTACCCATAGGGAAAATTTGTTTCTAAACACAAATAGTGTCTGGCTTATGTCTGGGTGGGTGTGCTGGCAATTTCATAACAATTTCATTCTACTGAGGCAACCACATAAAAGAATTGCTTTGGAGGAATTCAAGGTGAGAATATCTTTCTTCTGTGTCAGCATTAACACTAACACCCTTTGTGCAGTAGAAGTGCAGAGATTAACATTTGTTCCCCATCTCTGCCATGCTCCTCTCTGAGCATGATCTCCTTGCTGACTACAACTAAGGCAATACAGTCCTTTTCATTTCTAGCAGCTTCAGTTAGGCAGGAGAAATGCCAGTGCAATGGGTCTCTAGGTGACACCTTCTATAGGACAGGAAAGCCTCCTTTTCTCATTGTGATAAGGTTTGCCCACCAGCACTGTGAAAGCCCAGGCAATGGGTTGCACATGTGGTGGTACTGTGGATCAGGGAAGCATAACAGCGCTTGAGATATTGCCATAAAATCAAGCAGCTGTTGCTTGATGGCAAAACCCCATGATCCGCCAGTGATCAGGGACACGTCCACCATCACCACCTTCCTCTAAGGACTAAGTGACTCGTGCATTTGTGTGTGTTCCAAGTCTAGCTCATGATTGTTTTACCATGCACTAATTATTAAGAAGTCAAACCAATCTGCAGAGGGCTCCTGGGACTAGAAGTTCTAAGTGACTAAAAATTCTAGATAAAAAATCTAGATTGAGGTTGGATATTAGGAAATACTTCTCCAGAAGTGTGGTCAGGCACTGGAAGGGGCTGCCCAGGGAGGTGGTGGAGTCTCCAGCCCTGGAGGTGTCCAAGGAACATTTAGGTTTTGTACTGAGGGACATGGTTTAGTGGGAAATATTGGTGATAAGTGGGTGGCTGGGCTGGATGATCATAGAGATTTTTTCCAACCCTGGTGATTCTATGATTCTATAACTAGGAGGGTATGCTAACTACCAAAAATCTGTGTTACAATAAGCTACTCTATTAAAAATTCTTGATAACAGTAAGCTATGCTGTTTTTATATAGATAGATATAGATAATAAAGCTCTGAATACAAGCACAGCCCTGTGGCCAGTCCTTATCCTATGCAGAACCCACTCTACCTACAAAAACTGCTTTCACAGTCTTGAGAAGTTTGAGATGCTCTTCAGTATGCACAGAACTCAGTACCCGTTGGAAAAACAGTGCCAAATACATTTTTTCCCTTCACTCTCTTGGTCTTCTCTAATGCTGGAGGTTTGAGGTAATGGTTCTTAGCCAAAGAGCTAATCTGATCTATCTGCTATTAACTCCATATGAAAGAGGCTGAGAATGGTGTTTGTGTCTGCAGGTGAGTGAGGCAAAATCTTATATTACATATGGGAAACCCTCATTCATGCTGATGTAAAAGAGAAATAATTCTGTCTAAATTGGGTACCACTGAGATGACTATCTGGTCTTGAGAATTCCCAAAGTACAGAATGTTTTATGCTGTGGTATAGGTAGGGCGAAAAAAACAGCAAGGCTCAGATAGTTAGAGAAATGCTTTCTTAACAATTCCCACCAAAACGTTCTGTTAAAAAGCAGTTAAGGTTGCTCTAGGGCAAAACACACCCACACAAGAAATGACAGGTTAGGTGAACCTTCACGCCTCATATTAGCCACTCCCAGTGACAGACTCCAAACCCCAACAAGAAGCTTCCCTTGTTCTGCGGGATAAAGAAACAAATGAAATACCCATCCCTCCTACACGCTTCAGTGCAAAACCCTCTGGCTTTTGCAACTCTCACATAAGTGGCTGGTGCGTGCATGGTGGCCTTGGCAGTGCAGGGAGCAAAATGAATGTTAAGAAATTCCCCTTGAGCATGAACTCTGCTGATACTGCTGGTCTCAGGGGCCTTCTTTGGCTTTGCCAGGCTCTTTTCTCCATGGCTGATCCACCACTCCACTGAGGAGAGCCATTCCCCAGGGCAGAGATAAAGAATCATCTGCTCTTTTTTATTAGGTTAGAGGATGAGATACTTGGTATGCTAACACCGAAGCACATCTGGTTGCCTTTCTGCAAACAGTAGCTACATTTGCACCAGCTATTTGTATCTGGGTTTCTTCTGGGTTATTTATTCTTCATTGAGGCTGGAGAAATCTCATGTTAAAGGCATTTGCACAGAAGACAACGTGTACACCTTTGCTCCTACATGTGTTGGTAGTCTTCCATCTGTCTTCCCATACAGATTTATTCCCCTCTGCACTTAGCTGCTCCTTACATACAAGTTTCTTCTGCTCCATAGGGTTGTAATGGCCAATGCTGTCCAGGTTGCATCTCATTGTTCAAATGCTAATAAAGAATTAGTCCTGCCTTTGGTATCCAGGAGCTCTAGTAAAAATGTCTTGTTATCACCAGCAGACTATGCACAGCCTCTGTGCCAGAGAGCTCATGAGCCTCCTAATTTTCTGTAGAAAGGCAAAGACAGGTTGGTCCAGGCATAGAAATCAAGTGTTTACGTTGGGCCTCAGGGGAGAATGACCTTCTCTTCCCATACATGGCTGCATGGAGACAAATAATTAAAGATAAGTAGATGAAGTACCACAGTGCTCCAGACCTACATCCATTGAAAATGAGCTGCAAAGACAAGAGTGAAGAGAAATTAGTCTCAGACTGTAATTTTGTTTCATGGCTGATGACCTTGAAGATGCTGATGGAAAGGCTGAAAACTTCCCTGGAGAATCTACCGCACCGATACCAATGTGGTGAACTGGTCATAGTCTGGTACTTGACAACGTCTACAAAATCCTAGCCTTGTTTTCTCTGATTGCTGTGCTGTGTGGTCAGCTCCAACCTGATAATGGGAATCATAACAAAACTGTGTTCATTACAAGACTGAACACTTTATTGTTCTGTCAAAGAGCAAAGGCCCCAGACAGGAAACTAATAAAGGTTTGATATGTACATTTACAACCCCATCTTAACATGTCAGCATGAAGTTTTTATTTTCCTGTCCTCCAGGAAAATTTACTTATATCAGTAATCCTAGAGAACCAATACTGCAAAAAACAGAAACATTAATCCTAATGCCTTCCCAGTCATGAATGCCCTCATTAACAGTTTCTAAATTCAACATGGCCTGCATAAGGGTAGAACACAACATTACGTGAGCTTGGAGCTTGGAGCTTTTCAGGTTACCTATACACAACACGCACAACTCTATTCATCACTCTAAGAACATGCAGTTGAAATGGGTGGAATCTTTCCTCTGTTTCCATGACAAGAATACTTCCCTGTCACCCGACACTGTGGGGACAGGCAGGTTCTTTAGGGATCGTGGGTAGAGTGAGGACATCACAAAGTTACAACTATAATTAGAGCTCCATTATCACATAGCATTTATAGCTATCAACGTAGCTTATTGTTATCTAGAACTTCTAGCAATCAGCATAGCTTTATTTTTAGCCAGGGTTTTTAATCACCTAAACCTTCTGCAGATCTGGTCAGATTCTTATTAAGTGTGCAGTGCAATTATCATGATCTAGGCCAAGAATGCTGTTTTACTTTTCTGCTTCACAACAGGGGCCATCCCATCCTGGAGTCTCTGTGCAAGGGGCTTTCACTGCACTAGCAGTGTGCTATTCACAGTGCCAAAAAGTGGGGGGAACTAAAGTGGGTGAAAAGTTATGTGCAGATAGTGGTTGTTTGCTTTTAAAAAGGCATTGGTTATGCTGCCCTTATGGCCAGGTGTCGGGAGCAAGGGTAGCATCCCATATGGAAGTCATCAGCATCAGTGCTAAGCCTCCTTTTAAGCTCTTTTGAGCCACCGTTATTAAAAATGCATTACACATACACCTGTACAAGTTGAAGTCTTGGAAGAACATGTCTATTCCTCAGAAATCAAAGTGTCTTCTATGGGGATGCCTGCAGGGGACAGTGATCGTAAAGCAGACGGAGAGCTTAAAGAATGCAAGAGATTTCAGAGCCTGTGTGATTACCCACAGCTGTACAAACAGTACGGGGAGAATACAGATTGACCTTGGCCATGTTTTGAGAGTGCCAGATAACCAGGTCCTTTAAAAAGCCCCGTTTCAAAATGAAGAGGAAAGAGGAGACAGTGACCCTGAGGAAGGCCAGGAAACACAGTAATGACTAAAGCAGCAAAATCACAAGTCAGCATTGAGAATACCTTTGAGGGACTGGGCTGGGATAGAACTAGTTGGTGATGACAGACATCTGCATTATGTACCTGGCAGTCAAGAAGTGGATTAGGCTGGTTATATGATAGTAATTTCTCAAGTGCATGCAGACAACATCCTTCAAAGCATGAATAATTATTCTGTGACAGTCCCATAAATAGCCAAGGCAATGAAAATTTAGCCTGTTTTCAAGTGATGTGAGACAGAATTTAAGAGGTGGAGAGTGTTTTCATGTATTTCTACATCCACAGGGCCATGGCTATCTCTTCCCAGCTCCCCAAATTTATGTCTATATCCTACCACAAAGAGAACACCAGAAGGCCCTATTCTAGCAAATAATCACAACGTTCATGTCTCTGACCTCCCCTTCACCCTTGCAAAGAGATGTTTCCTTTGCTGTTTGCTCACATGATTAGGACACACACCCTCCACCACCAGGATCACTTGCACAAGTGCAAACATGGTTGCTAGGCTGGCCTCATCCACATCCCTTTAAACTGTTATCTTGGGCTGTGCCCCACTGTGGTTTAGTCAGATGCTTAACTGCAGGGAATCTCTTATGCTAGATGAAACACAGTGGATCACCTGCCTGGCAGGGAGACAGGGAGGCAGACTCTTGAACCAGAGAGGCCCAATTCAGGATGAAAGCTAGAAATAAGCTTACTCCAGAATTTTCCATTACTCAACACAGACCACTGAAATAATCCTCAAAAAGTTAGTGTGGAACAGTGAGAACTGAAGAAAACTAAGCTGGAAAAGTGAAAATTACACAAAAGTTTTTCTTATGAATTCTGCCCTTGCAATATGCAAACCCTTAGAGATACATATTCATTGTCATGTAGCATCTTGCTTAGGGAATAAGGGAGAAATGGCTGGAGAGCTTGTGGAGATCACTGTGAAAAATATCACTGTACTTTGGAAGTGGCAAGAGTTCCCTAAATGAGAAAAACATGGCAGAAGAAAGAAGGAAAGGAATCAGGAGGTGGAGGTGACTATTCTATCTCAGTTGCTGGTGGGGACTCCACATCTAGAACAGGGATAATAAAAGTGTGTCCTTGCTGAAGTTTCACCCATACAGTTGCTGCCAGATTGGCAGGGAGATCATCTCTCTGAGGGAAACTAATTGTTGTGTTCCCCTGACATCAGGTTACCACTGCAACTCAGCAGCTCCCAAGGAACCTGCATGACTTGAAGGAGAAACAGTGTATTTACCTTGTTTTGCTCTCCCCCTTCAAACACTACCTCTATATTCACCAGCCAGTCCAGCAACTCTTTGCAAATTTTACAACCCATGCTCCCCAGAACCTGAAGGCACAAAGCATTCACACAGCACACCACCAGATAACTAAGTTATAAAATACATAAGAACACATAAAGAATGTACGGAAGGTGTTGAATAAGGGCAATGAATCTGCCTGCACATCCAAGGGCAAGAATTCACCTAAGTGTTCAAACAAGAATTAGACTGTATTAAAAGCACAAGAAGACATAGAGTATTCTTTAGATCTGTCATGCAAAAATCCTGTGTCTGATTTATGAGGAAGTGTCCTCACCAGACATTAGCAAGCTGCAGGCTGTGACCCTTAGAACAAACTCAGAAGAATGATTAATCACCAATTGCACATTACAAGTGGTTGGGAAGTAGGGTAAGACACAAGATGGGACTTTCCAATCTAGCTGATGCCAAACTAAGCAATCTTTCCAGATGTGATAAGCCAATCACTCAGGCCAAGGAAGCATGGTAGATCTCAGCTATTGGACTTGAATAAAGCATTTGATTCAGGGCCACTGCTTATATAATCAAAAGGCAAAGTGGAGAAGCTGGAGTTTAGTAGGCAGATCATAAAGGATGAAGAACTGCGTGAAGGGAGGAAGAAGATAAGTAATGTTGGAAATGTCTCGTGCTGAAATCAAGGGGTTCCACAGAGATCTGTTTGGGTTTTTTTGATATTTTACCAATAATTTAAATATATTTAAAATAAATAAATAAATAGAGCAGCACAATACAGAAGTGTTGTGAAACTGGACTGATGTGTGATGAAATCCATCAATGGCAGAAAGCTGGAGGGTGTTGCTAGCGCTCAAGGAGTTATGGATATCACAGGGAGAGTTTTCTAAGTGCTGCAGTTACGCAAACAGAGTGAAATGCTGTAGGAAACATCATAGATGAGGGAACAAAGAAGAAGAATATGTGCAACAAGCAAGAAATACATGAAGAGGTGAATTTGAATCCAGAAAATAACCTGACAATAATATGATGACTGTGAGCCCCCAGAGCAACACAGGCATAAAATAAAAGAAGAAAGGGAAAAAAAGGGCAAATCCAATCTCAGGACATACAGTTATTTAGAAAGAAAAAGACTTAAGTGATGCTGATAGCACTGTAAAAAAGGCACAGAGACACCTTATGAGTTTGAGTTAGCTACCTAATACGTTCAGAAAGCCCTCAAACTGCAGGAGGCACTGTGAAGAGATGTGCAGGAAAATAATGTGGATTGGACAGCCTCTCTTGTGACACACTGAAAGAATTTCAGTAAACAGAGGGTGAGAGAGATTATAATTTCTGTCCTTAAATAGCAGGGCATGGAAAGCCAAACTATTCAACTTGAAGGACAGTGGAACACAACAACATCTCATTGCAAACCGACCATCAACAGAACCCTGAAATTAGAGGAAAGTTCCTGGTTATCCGAGGCATGAAAAAACAGGCATCTCACACAAGAAGACAGCAGCAAACAAATGCTACCAGTTTTCAGTACAAGCTGTAGCTAGTTTCTAAGGGGCCTGTGCCACGCTGCTGCCTGCAGTGATGGAGGGCAGCAGGCTCAGCGATCTGAGAGGGCCTTTCCCACCTCTGTTCTTCTATGTCCCAGTGTGGCATTCCTGGGCTTTGATCTTACACAAGCAGGTGCCTCTCTGGTTGCACAGGCAATGAAGCAAATCTTTGAACCTCTGTCTCCCAGCCCTCAAGGAAGGTCACTCCCTTTTCTCCAGAATGACGTGCAAAATACAAAACCCTTTTCTATTTCTCCTGCTGCCTCAGGCATTGCTTAACACTTGCCAGTTTCCAAAGGTGCTATTCATTTTGATCTTCAGTGGTAGTTAAATGGCTCATTTCTCCAGCCCAGGTGCTTCCTCTTGCCAAGCAAGGGGGAAGAATCAGGCTGTAAAGGCAGCCTGCTGAGCTGCCCCGTGCTGTGCTTGCCTCAGTTCAATGCTCTTGGCTGTAGCAGCACAAGGGTTTGTGAAGCAAGCAGCAGCCCTGGCTGGAATGCACGAAGTGCCTGTGCCAGGACAACAAAACATAGATCACAGGGAGAGGGAGAGCAAGAAGGAGAGAGAAAGAAGGTGTTCAGCTATCATTCATCATCTGTGCTATGGATACATGTCTGTGGTGGGCCAGCCACCACCAGGAGAAAGAAATATGTGCTTTTAAAAGTTTAATGTGACCTTTCTAGAACCAACTACATAAAAATCAACGTATTGGCAATGGTGGGCAGCCAGATGCAAATGCAGATCACAGAGCGCTCTGCTTTGTTCATGAACATCCAGGGCCTTGCTCGGAATAGACAGAGGAGAGTGAGGTGCATGTCACAGGGCTGTGAGCAATGCCAGTTGAGCCCACACAGCTGGAGAGCATCAGGCCTTATTGATCATCTCCTGAGGAGTGGCCTTGTCCATGTGCTTGCAGCAGTGCTCGCTTTTATTTCAACTGCTTTGGCACAGGACTGTCCCACCCCACAAGCACAAGGGTGACCTTAGCAAACAACCCCATGTCACCTTGGCACTGCTGGCCAAGCTGGAATTACCAAATTGTCCACCTCTCCAGTGCAGTCCACAACCAAAGTGACTCCAAACCCTTTCTAAAGTCAACCCTTCATCCTCCCTCCTCCTCCTTAGCTGCTGCTCTCTGTGGTCAGTGAAGGAGTGGGCAGCTGCAGGGCACTCTTCTGCTCCAGTGAGAGCTGCCACAGCTGGGAGGAAGAGAGCAGACCTTTGCTCTGAGGAGTTGCACGTGATTTATTTATTTCTCAGTTTGACAGAGAAATAGCTCTGCTGGTGTGGAAGAGGCCCTGAGCTTAGGTCACTTTGAGATCTGATGTGTCTTTGTGTGGAGCATTCACAAGGGATGGACTGAGAACAAACACGTTGAGAGCAGTGGATGTGGAGCAAGGCTATGTTTCAAATTCTCTGTCAATAGAATGCAAGCCTGGCTAGAGCCCAGGGCACCTCAAAACCCTCTGATGCCCCTATGACAGCATTCAGAGGTAAACTTGCTTCTGGGCAGAAGGGACATGCAATTGTGCCAGTAAATAGCTCAGAAGTCTATTTTTAGAGCAGAAGTCCAGCATTCAAGGACAAAAGGTGCTATTTCTCCCACTCCTTTAGACATTGGTCTTGATGTCCCAGTCTGGTTGACCTTTCATGAGCGTGAAACTTCCAAAGGCTATTTTCATCCTACTGTTAATCAGCATAGCTTCAGGGATGGGATCATAGGAGGTTATCTCACAGGGACTGTCCCAGCACAACCTTTCTCCCACATACACCTCTGGGCTGGAGATAATGGGGTCTGCTGTACATGCTGACTTCTGCTGGCTGCAATCTTACCCACTCACCAGAGGAATCCCGACCTCATCATTTCAGGATGTCCCTCATCCTCTCCTTATCAGTGGCCCCAAACAACCAGCAGTGTCTTCCCTCTGCCTCCTCACGGCAGCGGGACTCATCCTTGCTGGCTGGTCTTCAGCTGTGCTTAGGAGGGAGGTCCCTGCAGAAAGCAACTTCTTCCTCCTAAGATCTGGACCGCAGCTCTCTCAAAAAGAGACTGCTCCTGACACTGATCCTTCACTTACACACTGAGCATGAGGTGGGAGTAAACCCACGCCCTTCTGCTTCTCAGGCACTGCATTTCACAAGCAGAAGCATGGCACATTCTCCTCCTGCTTGTTCTTAGCCATTATGTGCAAGGTAGGATGTTAGATAATGTACGTCCTCTCATATCCTTGAAGAGCTCTTTCCCCCACGTGGCATAAAGGTGACTTTGATCTTTCTACACTAGATATTAAACATCATTTAGTGTAAAGGATGTGTATCTTCATATCTGGCTGTGATCAATAAACATTTCCTATCTGTTGCAGCAACTGCCTGCAACATGTTGGGGTTGAATCATGTTGTGTAATGCCTGTCTTTTGTAATCAATAGCCTAAAAGTCTTTCTCAGGAAGATTTGCACTACATGATCAACAGCACTGTTTGTCCGGGCCAACCTGATGGAAGGGACAGTTAATCCCAAAGAGCAAAGTATCTGGAATGTGCCCTCTCTGTGGGGCAGCATTCAGTGACATGCACACAGCTGGGCAGGGCTGGTGCAGCTGAAGAGTTTGGGGTTTTCTTTCAGTTTTTTTTTCTCTCTCTTTTTCCTAAGCAAAACGTCCACAGTTGTTCCATAGGAAAAGAACAAGTAATCTATCCACACGGAATAAATGGAGTTGTCCTTGTTTCCTCCATGCTCACTTTCACCTTCTGCTAAGGTAATTTGGGTGACAAGATTTTTCCGAACGCCGAAATAGGATAAACAGCAGTTCAGTGCAACAGATAAAGAGGGGGAATATCCAGCAGCCTTTTAACAAATGACTAATGTGTGCATAGGATAGATACCAAAATGCATAAACCTTGCAGTGCTTTAGGAAAGCAATGGGGACATGCATTTAGCCCTTGTGCATGGGTCAAGCCCTGCAGCAGCAGGGTCTCTGCCTCACTTCCTACTCTGGATGGCTTTTGCCACTCCACTGTTAAGAGGTGAAGGCTGAGACTTGATCCAGGTTTATAAATACCTGAGGTGTGGGAGCCATAGTGGTGAGTCTCGTCTCTTTTCAGTAGTGCGTGGGGACAGGACTAGGGGTAATGGGATGAAAGTACAGCATAGGAAGCTCCTCACGAATGTGCGGAAGAACTTCTTTACAGAGAGGGTGACGGAGCACTGGAACAGGCTGCCCAGGGAGGTGGTGAAGTCTCCTTCTCTGGAGATATTTAAGACCCTCCTGGATGCCTACCTGTGTGACGTGGTGTAGGGAGCCTGCTTTGGCAGGGGGGTTGGACTTGATGATCTCTAGAGGTCCCTTCCAACCCCTACAATTCTGAGATTCTGTGATTCTGGGATCTGCTCATGTCCCTCACAGGAAGATGGGAATGGCCAAACAGGAGCACAGGGACATTGGACACACTGTCTTACTGCCGCTGGAGGAGGTGGAGGTAGCAGAGGTGAGAGCAGGGACAGTCCCCTCCTATTCCAGCCTCTCTTGTATCATTGCTACCTAGCCTGGCTACAGTATGTAGCAAAGCCAACACTGCTTCCCAGCTGCTTCCTTTGCTGATGGTGAGAGTCAAACTATATTCATGTTAGCACTCCCTGTACCTTGGCATCTCAGCATCCATAAGCAGCTCCATTCTCCCGGACAACAAGGTGGCAGTGCTTTTATTCTTCTTCTGAGCATAGCAAATCCAGAGGGCAGCAGAGCAGATCCAACAAAGCCCAGATAGGACCCACAAAGGGGGGAACTGCTGGGGCTGACATTGGCCTGCCTCAGCAGGTAATCTTACACACCCCGCACGGGGCCACCTGAGCACTTGTAGAAACCAAAGCATAGGGCTGGGAGCTTGCGTAGCTGAGAGGGATTAGAGCTGCTGTGCCCTACGTGCTGTAAGTTTCCATTGCTTACGTGCTTGCTGGGAGCAAGTTCCTCCTGCCGAGCATGTGACTGTCTAAGTCCTGAGCTGCTTGGTGCCCGGCCCATACCTCAGCCCCATTTGGATCCGGACATGCTGCATGATACCTTCACAGCAGATATATTTATCAAGCTAAAAAAAGTTCTGTTTAGCCATTTTATTTTGCCAGGAGACCTGGCTGTGCTACCTAGGAGGGAAAAAAGAGGCCACCTGGAGCTGAGCAACACTCAGAGCAGCACACTTGAGGGAGGCTGAGTATTCCATAGAATGACAGAGTTCCTACAGTTCACAAGTGACTCATTTTCACCCTACAGTCAACTGAAATACATAAATATGCCAATAAGCAGATAAATAAATGCTTTTTACATATTTGCCAGAACACGTCATTTTACTAGAAGTGCATTTTACTCTCCTGTTTTGAAAAAGAATCCAGTCCAATGGGTCAAAGTCATTCTTGGAATAACTCTCAATGAAATCTGGAGTTACAACTGGGCTGACTTTGGCATAATGAGTCCTCGGGATATCAGTGGCTGCTGCAGTCATGTTTTTGTAGGCAGTCTGGATCTACAAGTTTTCCTGGCATAATAATTGCTGTCAGAACTGTGATGTTTTGTAACCAAACCAGTTTATACTGGCAAAAGCCCTACTTTTGATGGTAGAGAGGTGACTTGCACTGTTAATTTTTTTTCAGTTATTATTTGGGATCTGCTATTCTATTCTAATACTTTACTGTCTGCTTGGGAGGTTTGGAAGGCCAATTCTGCATTGTTACAACAGTACCATTTTCTATCACAGACAAGCTAAAATGTCTAAATAACTGCTGTATTGCAATATTCTATAGGTGATTCTACTTGGTATTGCCATTCAGCAATACACTACCACTGTGGTTTGTATCACCATGGCACTGTCACTGCTGTCACTGCCAGGCCAGCCCAAGGGCAGTGCCATCATCAGTGTTGCTGTGGACTGGTTGAAGGATGTTTTGGGAAGGGAAAGGGAAGCACCTCCTGCAAAGTCAGTGTGATATAGAACATGAAGTTGCAGGGGTGAAGTTGAAGAAATGCAGGCAGGGGTTGGTGTCAATGACTCCTCAAAGGTGGGATTGGAAGGTTTTGGAAAGCTAAGGCAAGCAGCTGTGTCTGATGGTTTAATATCAGGGGGAACTCAATCTGTGCTTGTTGAGAGCAGCTTTATGGCATTTTCATATGTATAACATATACCAGTGCTGTACTATTGCTTACAATAAGTCCAAAACTGAGTTGCACAGCATCACAGCAGAGAGAGGATTACTGGTGAGTGAGAAGGAATCACTGCATGCTCCAGGCAGACACTCTGCTAGGGAAGAAGGCTCTGAGCTTCCTAAAGGTGCAAATAGTTTCAGAGTGGCCAGCCATGGATTATACCAGAGAAAATCAGGTCACTTGGCCTTGAGCCTTCCTGGGACGACCTGCTTCCTGGGGCCATTTGGAGCTCACAGCAATTAGGCTGCAGGCTGGAGGAATTTAATGACAGCTCTTCAAGGACCCTATGCTGCCTTGTCCTAGGGCTCTCTGCTACACCGTGGGAGCGGTGTGTTTTCTCTGTGCGACAGCCATGGGGACAGGGGACACAGAAAGGTGATCCTGGGGGCAAGCAGCCCTATCAGCAGCTCATTCACGCTGAGTTCTTTGGGGTGTGCTCCCACTAGACATTCTCTGGTTTTGCAGAAAGACAACCTGCTCATACAGAACAGTACATTCATCCACAACATATGTAGGATGAGCATTTCTCCTACCAAGATCAGTGTGTTAGTAGAAAAGGGTGATCAAAGGGTAAGCAAAGAAAGCCCCTCACACTCATTCACATGCATGCGTGGGTCGCATAGCCAGAGAAAGGATGCTGTTTGGCTGTTAGGCTAGCTAAAAATAGACAACGTCTTGTATATATCAACCAAAAATAGTCTGCAAGACTAAAAATAGCATGGATACCAGGGATTAAAAAGAGATCAGAGCTCAAGCCTGTAAAGACCGAGAAAGTCATGAGATACAGAAAATCAGCATGAACTTCACAGCTCACAGGAGAAATGAAATGTGAATTGCACTAAATCGTGTGTCATTACAACCTCCAGCCACTTGATTTGGTGCTGCTTTAAATGCTGGAACCTTGGTTGCCAGGCCTGTGCAACAGAGAGGAGAAATGCTCTCCTTGAACACGTAATAGTGTCCGGTGGTGTAGACAGGTTCAGGTTTCAGTTAGTGAGAATAAGCATCTGCATCTTCAAGTCCTCACCTCTTCCTTCCTTCTCAAGCACTCTCAAACCAGTGTGCTGCACACCAAACCACTTCCTTGCAAGCATCTGTACTACAAATCTTCATTTAATTCATATCTGCAAAATCGCTTTCTTTGCACACCTTGATGTACACCAGCTTGAGACACCCTGACAACGGATCTAAGGAGATCTGGTGTTCACTGCCTTGGACAGACAGAAATCTTATTCTCTCTAAGTAAGATAATTATCAAGGGGGTGTTTGTGCCCATTCTTGGTTTTGGGGACTCTCGGTTTCCTGCTATGACTCACGAAACTCGTTAAACCAGAGTATGCCTAGCAGAAGGAGATTTAATTACACAGCAGTGCAGGATAGTAATGGAATTTGTGTGACACACTGATGGCAAGATGGCTTTATCTCCAAGGCTGTTTAAAAGCCAGTATAGCCAACTCTGTCCGTAAGGCTGAGCAAGTTGCACCAAGCACTGAACCAGCCAGGAAGATGAGATATGTGCCAGGAACAGGCTCAGGACATTGGTGGTTTGCATAAAGAGCCTGAAAATGTGCCTGTCATTGCTGCGTCTGGGTCACCATACTGAAACTTTATCTGGTAAACCAACGGCCTCATACTGCACAGTGACCTAGATAGGAAACATGATGCAGGGAGGGAGATGCTGAGACAGTGTACTGTCGTAATGCACGTATCAGGTTATTTGCTGTTGCTTTTATCTGACTAAAAGAGTTTAGTAGTCAATAAACCACTTAGAAGCAGGGTCTGGCCTCTCCCTTCCTTCTCAGGCACTCTCACACCAACCCAGTGTGCAGCCAGCCAAACTTCTGAACAGTGTATTTCAGCGCATAGCAAAACAGTAACAAATATTCCGAAAACCACCGTACGTGTCTCCACTCCGTGTGCACCACTTTAAAAAGTACAGCCTTAAGGTTTCTGTGAAGCTGCTCAGAGGGATTACACTAACTTCAGGGTGACTGCTTCGCCGTGCATGTAAACAGTCTTGTTTACATAAAGAAAACTCTTCCCACTCTGGCATTTCAGATTGTAGTAGACAAGGAACCACACATCTTGAGAAATAGCAAAAAGCAGGACTCAAAGTCTACGTATGTCCAAGAACACCTCCTCTCACAAGGAACTCTTGACAAACATGGGTGAGGCTTTAGTTAAGATGTAGACCTTCAATAGAGTTTCATGCTTCCAGAAAAAAAGATCAGCCTGCTCTGTGTATGGAGCAGGGTAGGGTCATTTTGCTCCCTCAATCAAAAAGCAAAGGGAAGGGTTTGGGAGTTAACACACACTACTCCATGAAATCCCCTCCCATTTCTTCCTATTTTGTCACAGTGTACTGAGGAGCCATACACTGGACCAAGTTATTTGTTCTTAGCTGTTGTTTTCCTTGTAGTTTGCCCTGTAGTTAGCACATAGCACTATACACTCCTGCACATGTAAGATCAGGTTGTTTTGATTTCAAAACACTACCATAAAAACTCAGCACACTGTTCTGACACAGAAAGCACGTCTCCAGCACCTCTGAGTAACTCGTATCCAGATGACACTTTGAGTGGGGTGGAGAGATGATTATTTTGTGAAGCAACGTCTCAGCGCTTCAACATATATCATATCCATATTTCTCTAACAAAATGAAGATCTCGCTTAATGCTACAACCATGTAGGCAGAAAGAAAAAAAGGCTTAACGATTGTGTACCAATGGGTTTTGAGCTCAAATAATAAATTAGCTGCAGTTCAGTTTGTTCAACATGCAGTCCGTGAGCAGGAAAATGATTGGCTTTAATTTTTCCTTCTTCCATGGTCAGAATTCTGCCTCCCAAACTGAGATTCTCTCCTGTCTTTTTAGACTTCCACTCAGATAATCAAACAGACAATAGATATTCCTCTTTCAAATGTATAGCGACAGAGATTCTGATATTTGCATGATGCTGAGGTGTCAGAAGCCAGACTCCATTCTTTTTTTCAATCATGTTTGTAAAGTTATTTCTTTTGAAAACACCACACAACGTTTGACCTGAATAAATTTTTATCCACATCTAAATTGGAGATGAAATCTTAGGAAACAAAGTGTGGCTACGTAGGCAAGACTTCTTAATTTGCTGTCTCCATAAAGAAACCCATGTTAATGGGATGGGTGGAAGCGGGACATTTTTTCCCAGCCTCTGCAGCAGTCAGCTGGTTGCTTCCTATATTTACATATCATTTAGAAACAAAGTTTCAAGTGTTCTGCCCTTGGAATGTTCTCTAGAGCTGCCTTTGCGGTTACTCAGTCAGCATATCATCTCACACAGGACAGCCCATCCGAGCACTTGAACATTTCCTACACCAATGCAGCCCATGCTCAAAGCACACTTCTAAGCAGCATGGCACCACCTCATCACCTCCCTGAGCAGCTTGTGCCACTGTCTCACTGCTCTTGCTGAGGGTAATAATATCCTAATATCCAACCTGAAATAGCATTCATTAGACGCCTGCAGCACACAAGTGCATGTTTTGGTGCTGTACGACAAACCTTCAAAGTCTTCTTCTTTATGTGCCTCTTCCACATGTGGATAAATGGTCTAAAATAAGCTACCAACTGAGCTGGATACAGCAAACAGGCATATCCACAAACACACAAGCCTTTGTGTGTATATGAGCTAGCCACATCTGGCCTCTCACATTGATAAGTTGCTGTTTAACAAATAAAATGACATAAAAAGTAGGGCCCTGAGCTACTTCTGCCTACAACACATGGCTTTTACTGGAGGATGTGTTTGCACAAGGGAGGCACTTTGCCTCCCATCTCAATTTCAACAAAGCTTTTAATTCAGTGAATAGATGAGGACAGTCTATCTATTCTCTCTGCCTATTCCCTCTGGTTAAAACTCCTTCTACAACCCAGTGAGGAAACTGATCTGAGGAACCTTTCTAGGAGCCTCTTTTAATGAAAACTCCTAAACATGGTCCTAGCACTAGAGGTAGTCTGAAGTCTAAAAAGAAAAGAATCACAGAATCACAGAATTGTAGGGGCTGGAAGGGACCTCTAGAGATCATCGAGTCCAACCCCCCTGCCAAAGCAGGCTCCCTACACCACGTCACACAGGTAGGCGTCCAGGCAGGTCTTGAATATCTCCAGAGAAGGAGACTCCAAAGCAGAACAGAACAAACCAAGCAATAACCAAAAGAAAGAATAATGCCATGAGGAAAATGTAATAAAACAGTAAGGGGAAAAATAAGTGAAATCTGTGCCCTGGAGAGATAAGCATTTTCATTTGTGGTTGGACTTGGTGATCTTTAAGGCCCTTTCTAACCTGAGCAATTCTATGATTCTCTGATTCCATGGAGCTGTGGGTGGATGAAGAAAGTGTAACTTGCTTGTTGACCTGTTTTTTGCTTCTGCACAAAAATGAAAGGCCGTTCTTCCACTACCAATAAATGCCACCTTGTCTCTAGGTGACTAATTGGCTGGCTGGGTAAGCAAGGAACAGGTTCAGCGGTAATGCTTCTAACAGGGACAAACTGATGCAGCATGATAAGAAGATTCAGATGCAGCCCAGCCCTAATTGCAGTTCGGTAGCATGTACTATTACTCCAAGAGCAAAACAAAGATGTTAATAATTCATATTCAGCTGTCTGTTTGCAACAACTCCTGTTAAGTTTAATTTTCTGGGACCTAATATTTAGGCACAATTTTAGAAATATTAATAGCATTCCAGCATTACGTTTTACCAGTCATTAACAGTACCGTGCTAACTGAATGACCATTTAAACTGACAAAATGAACAGCTTTGACTTAAATCCTGTGGGAGGGAAACAACAATTTTTCATAGTACTATATGAGTTTAAATTCCTATGCATCCATTATGCTCCTGTTTTAGCAAATATCTCTTCTTGGTATAAGTTAAGTTGCATGGGAAATACTTTAAAACACGTTAAAGTTTCCTACTTTGATATTAGACTCCAAGTATTCAAGCAGGGTTGTTCTTGTCAGCACAGAAGACAAGGAGATGCAGGAGCACCATCATACTGGCTGCTGATATGCATCACAATTTTCATTTCCCCATCTGTTCAGTTCTGAAGTACTAAGAACTATTCTAATCTACAGACAGAGCCTTTCATCTACTAAATTGTGAAAAATAACCTCCAACATTTCAGTTCTTGGCATGCTGTTCATGGATCCAACAGCAGAAAACACCTCTCCTCATGCCCTTAGATAGAAGAATCAGCTGACACCAGCCATTAACATGCACAGATATATAACTGTATTCAGAACCTTGGATGATTCTCTCCATACAGTTTTAACAGGTCACACAGAAAGGCTTCTGTCTGATGGAGTAGAAATAGGTCAGGTTCTATAACGTAGGGTGAAGCTACCTGATGTGACTGAGTCAGATTACTGCTCTGACTTGGGTGGTCCTGCTTTCCTTCCCTGACTCCTGGCCCTGCGGGTCCACACCCTCTCTTGCACCACATCAAACCGCATGGTAAGCCAATCCAACCTGTTAATCCAACAGAAAACTATTCTCTTGAACTGACTCACCAAGGGCTAGACAAGCATGATGCTAAGGGAAGGAAGGTGAAGGAGTATGCTGCTGGAAGGCACACAACCACCTCTTTTGGTGGCCAGCAGTTAGCTCAACACCCTGACTTAAGTGTAGCAAAACCAAAGAAAATGATAGAGAAGGGCACGAGAGCACTGTCAGCAAACAGAATGGCATGGAATAAGTCTGAATCTTTGGGAAGGATGAAAATGCATGAAAAGGCATCAGAAAGCCCTTGGAATGGTGTGGGACAGTGAGGTGGGCAATGTAGGAGAGCAGTAAGATGCTGTATTCTGACAGGCAATGGGAACACACTGGTAGTGTCCCAGGAGAAGTGGAAACAGAGTGTGAACTGCATGGAACTCACCTAGACTGTGGTGACTCTTTGGGGCTCACAAAGCATATGCATATGAACATGTATTCAGGCAGCCCTGGGAAAAGTAAGCTCTTCAGGAATTATGTGCAAGCACTCTAAGTAGTTTAATGAAACATCAACTATAACATTATATTCCCATCGTTCAAGAGAAGGGGAGGACACCATTGTTCACATAGAAAACAAACAGAAATGAAGCTTCTGCTCATTCTTGAGAAATTATTTTATTTGAAAAGATCTAAATACATATATGTATATACAAAATCTCTTGAGAGATAACACCTGGGCAGTACTGTCAGTTCAAAAACTCCCTCACTGTTGTCTTTTCCTTCCTCTCTTAAATTACCATGACAGTTTCTCTTTTTGCCGCAGCAAATGTCCTAGGCTTTATCTTTTCTTAGAATCTCTCTCACTAGTACAAGAGTCTTCACAAGAAACAGACTTTGGAGGTATCAAAAATCGTGCTAGCCAGCTGCAGAAAGGGAAAAGAAGCTGCATCTTCATTCAAAGCTAAGATGTCCGGTCCTTTAATAAAAACACGTCTTCTTGGCTTCAGGAACAGTTCCTGAGTTCCTCCCTTGCACTCTGGATAATAGCTCCTGGGCCATCAGGAGAAATATACTGAGACTGCAATATGTTAGACAGCAGGATATACTGTAAGCCATGGGCTGAGGCTCTCTCAAGCTTCCCAAACCAAGGCCCAGGAAGCAAACTGTCCTTCTTGCCAGCACTCCAGCTGTCGCTGTTCTCTTTTCCAAGTACAAGGTAAGCCACTGGCAGAAGAGAGAACTACGTGCCTGGCTGCTGGAAGAAGAGGAAAGAGAAAATATGATGTGCAATACATCAGGAACACACCAAATTATCATGGCAGGCCACATCAACCTAACGCTGCTCCGCATTGTTTCCACCTTGATGATCTTTCAGCATGTCGCGATGCTGAGCCACGATGACACAGGGGCAGGAAGCGCATATCAGATGCAAACTAAAAAGGTCATGGATTGGTTGCGACCCTCTGAAACACCACAGAGGTTTTCCTTGCAAGCCAGGAGACTCGTCTGTATCAAAATCATGAAAAACTTCTGGAACAGTTAAGATAAATGTGACCTATATAAAGATAAAACAGGAATTCTTTCTTTTTTTCAGAACTGCTTATCGCTCTATCAGAGCGTGGACTTCAAATAGTGTTTAAAAAACATTCTTGGAAAGAAATTTGCTGTCCATAACCGGACTTCAAGCACCCCCAGGGCCTGCAGGCTTGCTTAAGTTTGAGACCAGAACAAAAATGTACGTAATTGTCAATCTTTAGCAAGACAGGGAGCTCTTCTGTAACCAGAGCCAGAAATACCCCCTCTTGAGAAAAACCTCACAAAGAATGTGGAAAAAGCTTTTGAACTTTTCACGGCACCAAATTCAAAATGAGGACAAATGTGTCTTTATAGAGCACCTTCTTATGCTGTAACTCGGCGGTGTAACTCGCTTTCTTTAAATATGAATAAAATAATTAAAGCAGCCAAACACGGTAATCTGCATAAATCTCTCTTGATCAACCCCACCTGTACTGTTGGTGTAATAAAAACAGGCTGTGTTCCCAGGGGAGTAAAGGCATATCGTGTCAAACAGATTCAAGGACAGAACAAACAATTTCAGCTGAAGAGCCTGGAGGAATCCCGCAGTATTAAACACTGAGCTATCCAGGCTTACACAATGTAATTGAGAATACTTCTCCTTGTAATTTAGCCCAACCCTTATAATCTCAGATTATAATGAAAGGTTTTTTTCCCTTTAAACAATACAACATTATGATATTCGGTGATAAACAACCAAAGTATTCTGTTACTTTAATTTCGGCGAGAAGTGTTTAGGGAAGCTCTGCAATGCTATCAACAAGCAATAGGCTGGATGCAGTGTGGCTCCAGAGTGCTGTGGATATCTCCATGGCTCTTGAGCTTGGTTCTCTGCCATCCCAAGGGCTGTGCCACCTGTGCTGAGCAGTGTGTGCCCTGTGCAGTACAGGGGTACCTTGTGCGTGTTGGGGTCAGTAACCACAACAGCAAAGTACAAAGCTCTGGGTATAGCAGGGCTTATACTGGCAGCAGAGCGCCTCAAAATGCCCAGAAGTCATGGCACAAAACTAAGCATGCTTTTCCATTGGGGTCAGCACTAGCGGAGCCTGTCAGTAATCCACAGTGCTTGGCACCACCTTTCCTAGATGAACCTTCCCTTGCTTTGCAGAAATGGGGGCAGTGTTTGAGAGATGAATAAACTCTGCTAACCCTTTGAGTACCTCAGGAAAAGTGTGCGTTCAACAGAACGCTTGCATAGCCCTGTGGGTGTACTTTGTACAGTTTGTCCTGATTAGAAAGGAAGTGAGCTTAACAGAGAATCCAACAGAGACAAACAGTTCTCTAGTTTTATTTGGAAAAGCAGCAAACCTGTTACAGTTCACTTGCTGGTATGAAAAGCGAGCCTGAAAAATGCCACTGTTGAGATCGAGGAATAACGATGTAGGTGGAATAAGGCAAGCTGACATGGAGTGATCTGGAAGGGAAGAGCAAGTACTACAAGGCCACGTGTCCTAAACATGAGTAGTGACACTACCACAGCCACATCCCCATCTGACCAATGCCTCACACAGCACCCAGCTGCAGGACATTCTGTGCAGCTTCAGGTAGATTCCGGCACCAGCAAAAACCTCAGCCTTGAGTCCCAAGGGACTTTGATCTTGTTGACAGCAACCTGTCTGAAAATGGGATTTATTTATTTCTAAGCTGTTTTGGATCTGTGAATTTGATGTCTCTTGTGTTGCTGTTCTGCACCCCCTCCTCCCTCAAAGATCCTTCCCCGATTGCTTACACAAGCTGAACACGGCAGTGCTCTGGATATACAGAGCACATGCAATGATATATAAATGCTGCTATTATTACTACTCGGTGAAAACAGAAAAGCAATTCCCCGACCCATCTATTCATTTAGGCATTTCTAATAAACAGAGCAGATCTATATCAAAGTGGTGACAAAAAAAACCCTCTGACCTTGCATTGTTTATCCCCACATCACCCTCCTGTGAGGACTGGGACAGCTTTGAAGACTTTTTACCTGCATTCTCTGTGGATCAATTGTGCCTCATCATCACCTGGTCACCAATCAAGCCCCTTTCCAACACTCACTGACACACACAACTCACGAGATGCTTGGAAATGTCACATTAAGGAGCAAGTGAAGAGTTACCTGCAGAAAAGGGGGGAAGCAGTGCCCTCCCCCTTAGTTTTGGCAGCCATCCTGTAGGTCATTTTGCTTTGTATACTGCATGTTCCTTTCTGTCACGCTTTGCCCTTACGCTGTCTTTTAAAGAACAAGCTCTCTGGCAATGAATAGAGTCTTTATATGCTTGGAAAACATTTCTAGCATGTTGTAGACACGATTGTGATATAAATACTCATTGTTTTTCCAGAACTTCCCTACCACTGCCACTCTTCAGTTTTGTCACTGGAACACAACCATTATTACATTGTTTTGTGCCCCTAGTGAAACACTGGCAAACGGTTCATATATTTCAAATGGCTTTTGCTATTTCTTCTGACCACACTGGGAACATGTTATGTCAAGAGAACTTGACGTAGTTTAGCACATTAGCAAATGTAAAAATTAAGACATTTAATTGACATGTGGGAAAGAGGAAAAGAACAAAGGAGTTCTGAAGCCAAATGAACCCACGAATTAATAACTATCATCAGGTTTTAGCCTGATGCCATATTTGTACCTTGGTCCTTTTCTCACTGGTTTCATGGTCTGAGTGTTGAGTTAGAATCACGGGACAATGTCATGACATTCACCTCCATGATGTTTGCTGAAGGAGTACTCAACAAATGGAAGTGGTCTGTTAACACCTCAGCTTCTCCCAGGCAGAATATAATTGCTTGCATTTCTAAAGTGTTTGAAAAGCACAGGCTTGGCTCTTTTCTCATTTGGTCTGGCTTAACAATGCTGCAAGCCCAATGAATTCAGCTACATTAACTTCAACACAAAGCACACTAGAGGAACGCCTGGCCTGGTACTTCAGACATACCTCATAATCCTGGATTTAAAGAGTAATTCCTATTAAACTTGGATAAAAAAACTACCCACATTATGTTCTGGACTTAAATCTTGTCTATAAGCCATTTCCTTCTGCTTCTACTATTACTCTTTCCTTCCTTTAAAAGCCATGAACAAAGCAGTTACTGACCTGCAGCTCTATCTGGTTCTAGTTCCCAGCTTTTCCAGTTCTTTCAGGCTTTGTTGTTGGTGTTGTTTTTTGTTGTTGTTTTTTTTTCAGTTGGCCTAGGTTACTTCGTTCACCTTGGATTCATGGGTATGACATGACCTTGTCCTCTCAGTCCTCCTCCTGCCTTTCTCATAATCTACCCTGGTTTTCCCTTCCATTTTCTGTGTGCGTATGATGGGTGTTTGTAGCCTTGGTGCGCTTTGTTTCTCCTGTTGCACCTCTCATGCTTTAATTGCATAAATGAAGCCCTCTTACTGGACTACATCACAATCCTTGGTCTCAGAACAGCCTGTGAGAAGCAACAGTATGTGTGTCTGTTCTACGGTGCTGAAGAAAAAAACTATTTCCCCAAAATCACATGAAAGGCTTTGGCAGAACACGGGCAGAACATTCACACTGCTCATTTTCAGTTACTAACCAAAGGACTCGTTATGCTTCTCTACCCCCAGGTCTGCACATGGCTCCTTTCTTGGGCCTCTTTGGCTTTAGGATGGATTTCTGTGCTGAGAAGATACACACAGCAGCTGAGTGCCCTTGCCCAGCCCAGCCAACCAAAGCTTCTGCTCTGCTTGCCGGATGAGCCTCAGAGCAGATGAGCCCCACTGCCCAGGAAGGAGCTGCTGAGTGCTGCACCTTGACACTGTGTTGGGCCATACTACACAGGATGTACAAGATACATCGCATTCACTTGACATCTACTGCAAGCCAGCAAGGTTCAGGCTAAGCCGGGTGGAACGGAGCACACACGTCATCTCAGAGCTCCTGGTGTGGCTGCTGACAGCCGATGTGACCATGCTGGGGCTCTCATCCCTCCATGGCGTCACCTCCTCTCTGCCGTCCCCACAGCTCCCGCCGCTCGGCCAAACCAGCTTCCTTTTCCTGTGGGGCTTTGTCCCGCTCACGGTAGCGCCGGCCCCAGCACCTCGTGGTTTCACGGCCCCCATCATCTGCTCTCTCTTCCTTCTGCATTATTTAAACCGCCTCGCTCCGGCGGTCAGGGCCGGGTTAGATCGAACAGAAGCCACACGTTATTTACGAGGGGGACGGCGCTGCCTCCCGCTCCACCGGCTGACTTCGGGGCCTACAGTGACAGAGCCCGACCCTCCGCTCGGCCACCGCGGCCGGACCCAAGGCTCGACTTTAACCACTCGTCACGCCGGTGCCGCCCGCTCCCAACGCCGGCAGCGGGGGCTCGGCCCGAGGTTCCCAGCCACGCCCCGTCAGCAGCTTCGCAGCACGTCGGACCCCGCCGGCCTCCCGCACGGCGCGGTGCGGTGCGGCGCTGCTGGCCCGGCCCGGCCCCGCCCGCCGGCAGCTCGGCCCCGCCCGCCTGACGCGCCGCCGGCGCTGGCGGGCTGGAAGTGGCGTACGTGCAGAGCGGGCCGCGAGCGTGGCGCCTCCTCCTCGCCCCGACACGGCGCTGAGGCGCGGCGGGCAGGGCGGCGGCCGCGCCGGGCCGCGCACTCGGCAGAGCGGCCGCGCACCGCGCCAGCCGCCCGCTCGCCCCGTCTGCCTTCCGCCGCCTCCCGCGGGGCGGCGATGAAGCGGCGCTAGAGGCGCACGGAGGGCCCCCGCGGCGGCCCCGCGCCTGGCCGCGCCGAGGAGCGGGGAGGGAGGCCGCGGGCCGACGGACGCGCAGGGCGGCGGGGGCCGCGGCGAGCCGGGCGGCCATGATGCAGTGAGCGCCGCTCCCAGCGCGGCCGGGCGGGGGCCCGCGTAGCGCCGCTCCCGCCCGCCTCCTTACATAACGAGCGGCGGAGCGGGGCTGCGGCCGCACCAGCAGCGCCATGGCGAATGACAGCGGCGGCGGCGCCGGACAGGGCGGCGGCGGCGGTAGCAGCGGCGGAGGCGGCAGCGGCGGCGGCAGCAGCAGCAGCGAGCGGGACCGGCAGTACTGCGAGCTGTGCGGGAAGATGGAGAACCTGCTGCGGTGCGGGCGCTGCCGCAGCTCGTTCTACTGCAGCAAGGAGCACCAGCGGCAGGACTGGAAGAAGCACAAGCTCATCTGCCGCGGGGGAGGCGCGGCGGGCGCGGCAGGGGGCGCTGTAGAGCCTCGCGGCGCTCAGCCCCCGCCGCCCCGCGCTCACGGCTCCCGCAGCGCACGCGGCGCCTGCGGCCGCACGGAGCAGGAGGCGGCCAAGGGAGCCGCGCCGGGCCCCGAACCCCACGGCGACGCCGCCCCGCAGGACGACGAGCGCGTCGCGGCCGCCGGGGGCGGAGAGGCGGCGGCTACGGCCCCGGCTCCCGCCACGGAGGCGGTGTCGCTGTACCGGGACAAGTCGAACCTGTACCCGGGCGGCGTACAGGCGGGGCCCGGCGGGGCCGCCTTGCGTCCCAACGGGCAGACCAAGTCGCTGGTGCCGCAGCGGCTGGCGCTGGAGTACATCGTGCCCTGCATGAACAAGCACGGCATCTGCGTGGTAGACGACTTCCTGGGCAAAGAGCTGGGCGGGCTGGTGGCCCAAGAAGTGCGAGCCCTGCATCACACCGGCCGCTTCACCGACGGGCAGCTGGTCAGCCAGAAGAGCGACTCCTCCAAGGACATCCGCGGCGACAAGATCACCTGGGTGGAGGGCAAGGAGCCGGGCTGCCAGACCATCCGCCTGCTCATGAACAGCATGGACGATCTCATCCGCCACTGCAACGGCAAGCTGGGCAACTACCGCATCAACGGCAGGACGAAAGTGAGTGCGGGACGGGGTGGGGACGGGCCGCCGGCCGGGACCGGGACCGAGCGCACGTGGTCGCCGATGCGCTCGGGGGCGGCCGAGGGCGCAGAAGCGAGCCCCGTTGTGTCGGCCTGATTGGCGATTCTCTTCAGGTCCGCCGCATGAGATCGTACGCTCCGTGAAGGACCGCGATGAATATTCATTACCGTCTTTTCAGCCCCTTCACAATTTGCTGCTTCTGTTGAAGTATAAGGCTGGCAGTGAGCTGCCGGGGGGCGCCCGGCGAGGCCGGCCCGGGCACAGACTCGCTGTTGTTGGTGCAGCTGCGGGGCCTCAGCTGGTGGGAAGCGGGAGTGGGAGGGGGAGAGAGACAGCCCCGGGTCTGTTCGGATGCGCTGAGTTACCTCCTGCCGCAGAGCAACGTGGGGGGAACTTCTCGTTTCTTCTTTTTGTTCTGCGATGCAATCTGCGCGTACCGCCAGTTGAAGCAGTGCTCTGTGAACGCCATCACAAACGTGGTCTGGATTTCTCCTCCTGCTCTGTTGACTCGGATTTTTTTCTAAGCCAAAAAGTTGTGTGTTAGTGGCACGGGCTGCCTGTGCGGGTGGTGGTGTCACAGTCCCTGGAGGTGTAACAGAAACGTGTGTGGGCACTAAGGGATGTGGTGGGTGGGCTGATGGTTACACAGGATGGTCTTAGTGCTCTTTTCCAGCCTTTACGATTCTGGAAAAGAGCACTTAGGTTGGATGTTAGGGGGAAGTACTTCACTAGGAGAGTGGTTAGGTCCTGGAACAGGCTGCCCAGGGAGGTTGTGGATGCCCCGTCCTTGGAGGTGTTCAAGACCAGGTTGGACGGGGCCCTGGGCAACCTGATCTAGTAAAGGTATATGTTTGGTGGCCCTGCCAGGCAGGGGGGTTGGAACTACATGATCCTTGAGGTCCCTTCCAACCCGGGTCATTCTGTGATTCTTTAAGGTGCCTGTGCTTCAGACTCACCTGCTGCAAACATCTGGAGCCTTGAGTGTTTCCCAAGAGAAGCACTGTTTCTGTCTGCGAGCACAGTGATGTGCTGCTGGAAGTAACGTGTGCCAGGGCAATACAGCAGCAATACAGTTGTGAAGTTTGCTGAGCACCACTTGGTTTTCACTTGCTATTGAAGTAAATCCCTGTGTTTCCAGGGACCGAAGCAGGTGCAGCCCTTTGCTGCTCGCTGGTACAGAAATGTGTTACTTTCTGTCTTCTCCTGTTCCCTTGCTTATCTCCCAAAACCAGTGCTTCTGGTGTTGCAGGAACGCTTGGTTTCCTAAAGTTTCAGCACAAGTAGGAGGAAATCTGTCCATCACTGTTAAAGATTAACTAGTGAGTGAAGGTGTATCGCTGAGAGGGGCTGCACAAGTTGAGTGGAAGAATCAGACTTGGTTTGTCTGTGTTTGTTCATAATGTCTGCAGGGGTAGCAGACTCTTTCTTGCATCCTTGGAGGCCTGCACCTTCCCTTCACCCTTCTGCCAGAGTGAGTAGAGCCCAGGGGCAGGAGCTGCTTTGACATGTCCCATCAGAGCTACTGGGACAGAGCTACTGGCTCTGGGAGGATGGAAACACGGTGACACCTCTGGGTTATTGGGAAAGTCTTGTTTTTTGTTTCCTTCTCGTCTCTGCTTTCTCTGGATCAAGGTTTGGTCTCACTCCTGCAGGAGTTGCAGTTCATTTTGTTCTTAGCTGTAGAGATGAGTGTGCAGCAGAGATGATGCTACTACACAGCAGTTACCCCAAAGCTTTTCTGTTAGCTCACCATACAAAGTGCACGGCTTAGTTTGCTTAACCAAATAAAGTCAGTACCCAGATCTTTATGAGTATGTTAGATTTGCACTCACAGCAGCAATTTTTAACAGCACTTGTCCCTGTGTAGTACTATTTTTTTACTGGTTTTACTTCAAACAATAGGACCAAAATGGCTAGAAATGCAGCATGCATAGACTACCAAATAATCTTACTACTTCTGTATGCATATGTTGCAACACTGTGGTTTACTCAGTTTGTGTGAGGAGAACTGGGTGTACTGTTTTAGTGAGGTAAATGAACCAGCATACAGTACCACTGGAGAGACGGGTAATTCCCAGCACCTGAAGAATGCCAGCCCCTGGGGCCTTGCTCTTCCTCCAGCTGTGTGGGTGGGGGCCAGCATGGCTTCATCTTCTGGGAAATCCAATGTGCACTATTCCAGCTTTGAGAAGATAATTTTGTCCCGACAGTTCTGAGTGGTATTTTTTTTTTTAAGTCCAACTTCCTTGTTATTATTTTTCTTAAATAGACTTTTATGTATAAAACAAGCCCAAAAAGCCCCAAAGCACTTGCAACCTGTTCTTTATGATATTTTTGTTGGGTTCAGCAGTGCGTCGTCTTAGAATACTATCTTTGTTTTCGAATGTTGTGCAAGGGTTGGCATCGTGTCATAGCAGTCACAGGAGCCTTTATTCAATCTTTAACCTTTACCATATCTAACCCAAGCTCTGTAAACAAGCATATCCTACTAGGGGGAATGAATCATAAATCCACTCCATAAAGTGCTGAAATTAACCTTTTTTTCTAGTCTGTCTTCAGAACTGTTTTGTTAACCAAATATACCAGTAAAATCTTAGGGCTCTGTTCTCCAAGCTTTAACTAGAACCTGGATTCTTTCACAGGAATAAATGGGTTGTTGGTCAAAGGTTTTAAGGAATGGTCGTTGGTTTTGGTGGGGGGAAGTAGATCAAATGGAATTGGTAACACCAAGGTTGTCACTTCACGGTTAGTTCTGGCTTAACTTATATAGCTGCTGGTGTTATGCCATTGAACTTGCTATTGGTTAAACTTATTCTGGATGCAGCTAACAGGGTTGTCTAAAATTGGCTAACTGATGTTATCCTACCTAGCCCAGACTGTCAGCAGATCATTCTGTGAA
The DNA here is from genome assembly GCF_054131305.1 of Coturnix japonica. Lineage (NCBI taxonomy): Eukaryota > Metazoa > Chordata > Aves > Galliformes > Phasianidae > Coturnix > Coturnix japonica. The sequence continues at coordinate 38,616,404 of NC_140665.1, forward strand.
CTGTATGGTAGTAGGTAAAATAGGCCAGCTGCTTTAGGAGTAACTATACAGTTGCAAGCGTGACGCTCTGGCTCACTATTTACTCATCTCAGAAGTCCTGAGTTAGTACATCCCTTATTTTGTTCTACTGTTCCCTCTCCTCCTAGATTGTGGCTTTTTTTTCCTCCCTGTGGTAGAACGTGGCAGGTACCAGCAGATGTGAACTCTGCTGCCTTTCTCCTACTTCCTGTTGTTTTCCAGGTTTTTCTTCTTCCATCTCCTCCCCAAATGCTAATTCTCTTTCCTTATCGGCTACTCCACTTGTACGTGCACATATTTCTGTTTCCTGCCTGTCCTGTCCAAGATAGCTGCTGAGGGTGGCTCACCAACCTGCTCGCCAAAGCCAAGGGGTGAATCTCACTCAGGTGAGGTTTTCCTTCCCTGTCCACACAGGGGCTGGTAAGAAAGAAGCTTTATGATTTTTTTTATTATTATTATAATAGTTATCTCATTCCTCTATTGCAGGCTCTGCTGATTAGCTGAGATTTCAAGTCAGAAGCTTTGTGTCCTTTACTAGTGTTACAGTAATATTGGGAGATCGTAATTGCAGACTGGGACCTAATGATCACCATATAAAGAAGCATCTGATCCATCAACTGTTCCTACTTGTCCTCTCTCCACACCCAGCACTACCCATCTCCTGTCCCTGCCCTTTTATTGAGGGGGGAGTTCCTGGACGTCTTGACAATTGCCATTATGTTCTTCTAGGCTTTGTTTCATTCCCACTCCTCTGTGGCCTGACATAACTACAACTCAAACTGCTCAGTTTTGATGCTCTCCTATCTCTAGCACCGTGGCACTGCATTCGCTGCTCCTCAGCCGCCAGTGGCTTAAAAGTTTGCTTTGCGAGTTCTTTCCACCAGATCTTACTCTGCAGGAAGTCATAGTGAGTATGTGTGCGGTGGGAAGATGGCAGATGAAAATCAAAGGTAGGCAATAAGAAGCTGGCAGCCATGTGGGTGTTGAGAAGGATGGGGCAGAGGGAAGATGAAGTTAAAGCTGAGCAACAGCTGTGGAGGGGAAGAGCTTCCCCTCAATCTGTCTGTGGCGTGTCCATTTGTAGAGATCATTCTGCATCACTCTTGCATTTAATTTATTTCTGGGTAGCAAAGTTGCTGATTTAATTTGTTAGTAATGGATGCTTGCACAGACCAGAATTGGCCACTGAGTTGTGGGAGAAAGTGGGTAGATCTCTCTCGGTCTCTCAGTACTTGCTTGAATTCCTTGAACCCGATAGAGTTTTACAGATGCTTTAGCTTAAGGATTTTTCTTCCTGATGGTGTTTTTGTTGGCAGTCGCGTTTTCTTCTAGACATGTGTGCTGTTCAGTGAAGGATTATGTGGTGATTCACGGATACTTAGGGCAGCCCGCAGACTTTACATTCCTGTTGGGCTAAAGCTCTGAGCTGAGTACAGTTTTATTTGTCCTTTCTCATGTTTTGGATCTCAAAAGGCTGTTATTTCTAAATGCAAATGATCTTCTGCTTGAGAATCGGGCTGTCCAGAAAAGACTCTTGTTTATGGCTGGTACAAATTAAAAGATAAATTCAAAGCTTTTGTGGATACCAAGGTACCAAGTTAGTTTTGCCTACAGCTTCATCTCCAGGAGCAGGTGCATATGTGGGTACACTTGTCAATAACAAATAACAGTAAAACCCTTTGCACATATTAGTGTAGTGATCATACCTGAAGGGTAATATAACATGTGCAAGGATGGGGAGCACTGCCTGTGGCTCCTCTCAGCTTTTCCATATCCTCGTGACTTAGGCTGTAGTTTACCGACCACTTCAGGCTGAATAATTCGTCACTCTTCTTTAGTAGTGCAGGTATTTACATGGCCATCCTGTGAACTGGTGTGGGGAACCGATCCATCTGAAAAATGAACTGGCAAAAGAAGAGCTCCTGGTTCAGTGTTTGGATGTTTGTGCTGGCGCAGGGGACTGGCAGATGCTGAGACTTTCTTTCAACAGCAATGCTAATTTATGCCAGCTTAAAGCCTTTGCCAAACTACAGCCTTAGTTTCACAGTTAGGGACTGATTATCTCAAAATTTGCCCATGAAACTTTGAATAAGAGTTAGGAAATCTGTGCTTCCTATATCATTTTTTTTTTTCCTCATGCTTTCTTCGTCTTTTATCCTTGCATGTTCGGTGTGAGGTTCAGTTTCTGCCATCAGAAACACGTTGTTCTATCCTTCAGGAGTCTTCCTTGTGACAATTTTACACTAAAACTTTACTGATCTTACTTGATAGAACATTCACAAGAAAGAAAACATTTTCTCTGAACCTTTCTAGCCTAAATGATTTGGGAGGGTGGGGGGGGTGCTCAGCCACGTCCCCTTGCTTTGTCTCTGTAGCTGCAGAGGCTCAGTCTGAAGTGGACAGTTTTAGTCATGCCTTAGTTTTGTTGTCCCATTTCCTCTCCGTTTCTTGGTGCACGGGGATCGCTCTGTGAATTGCAGGTTTGGCTCATTGCATGCTGTGTTTCCAGTCCTTTTGGGCTATACAGCTGCAGTTAGATTTTCAGTTGTTGCTGTTCCAGAGGTGTACAAACCACGAGGGTACTTGTGCATGACTGACCCCTGTGTACAGAGGGTGGCATCACTTGAGCTTCTCATGGTGTTGCTGCTTTGCTGCTCTGTGCTGTCTGCACTACCCCGCAAAGCAGTAAAGTTGTTTGACTCCCTAGCTACTACTAAATGAAGTAATCATTATTTATGATATCCTTTCTGCCGTTCACGTTCATGGTTTGCTTATTACGCACTCAAGGAGGACCAATGCTGGTCTTTGTGGTCTTTTTCAGAAGTCATTTTGTGCTCATTAAGTCCTTGTAAACTCCTCCCTGTTTCCGAAGATTATTGGTTAACCGTAGCTGATGAAGCATATTTTCAGTGTGAGCTTGTTCCAGAACTAGCTGGTAAGTTGCAGTCGTAAGCTTCAGGTTGAAAGCTAATTCACTCTCTGTTCCAGGACAGTGTCTGTCAAAAATAGAGCAGTGCCTCTATGCACGTAACAGCTGCGTGCACTTGAAGACTTTCTTGTTCTTTGGTATTTAACTCAAAATGACTCCAGAGTATTTTTGTTAGCATATAATGTTATAAATAGGTATTGGGTAGGAATCTGAGCACCCGCCTGTGTATGGATTTGCGTGGTATAGAGCAGCAATGTACGTGTTGTATGCACGGTGCCCTAACATACGTGTGAAGGCCGTGCCTGTGGGGTACAGCAAATGAGAATTGATGGTAAGATGGTCAGGTGACTTAGCAAAGCTTTAGATGCAATCAACTGATGGAAGATTTGAGGGTCTTTTTTTTTTTTAATGTATTTTTTTATTTGTAAATATATCTTAAATTTGTTTATGAGAGGAGCTTGTACTGTCAATTCGCATCACTTTGTGATAGCTCGAAAGTGTTGGCAGAGCAGCAGAGGATGGAGGCTTCTCTGGGTATTCTCTTCTGCCTTTTTGTTGTTGTTGGCCTGCTGGAGTGCCAGGGTCTGTTATCTTCATGTTAATGTAGTTCAGAAAGCTGCAGATATGTAGCTAGAACTGCCTTTGAAGGTACTAGTTGAATTAAAGCAATAAATCTTAAGAATAGAACGTGCAGCTCAGAGCTGACAACTAGCGTATTTTTCCTGTTGCTGCCCTCTGTCCTGTTCAGACATCTGCTCTTGCTGTGGTCTTCAGGCTGTGTGAACAGCTTCTGCTGTGTGTGGCTGGTACTCAGCTGAAGGCGTCGGGCCCTTCTGGTTTCAGTTGGCTGCTGCATTGTTGTTGGAGCAGCTGGCACACGGCCTTGCCATTGTGAGAACGGAAGCTGTGGCCAGTTGATAAGGGCATCTTGAACTTGCTCAGTTTCAGCAGGCCTGTTTCATTGGGCATCATATCATTGAAGCTGGCTAAAACAGTCTGAAATGTTCCTAGCTTGAATCTCTTTTCATTATGCACGTGGTAATTGACCCACAGTCACTCCTGCAGCTTAATGACAGTTTTCTCCCAGTTTGCCTATTTTACAGTTAACATGTGCATATCACACAGTCCTGGCTTAGTGCAGCTTGCTGTTTTTAAGTATGTGCGTGCTTCACAAGTTGGTTTAACCAAAAGCTTAAGGAAAATAAAATCAGTTTCTTATCTATTGAGCAGGCTTACCTCTATCTAGAAGTGTTTTGAAGTTTGTAAGGGAACTTCTGTAGTAAGAGGGTATAATGCCCCAGGGATCCTTTTGAACTTAGAGCAGGAGTTGCTTCCAAAGCCACTCTCAAAAAGCACTTTTCTTTAATATTCTCCATATTACTTACTCTGTTTTGTGAGGTGAATTTGTAACAGACATCTGGGCAAAGTTATTTTCAGGATGTTTTAGTTTACCCAAGAAAAATGCCACCCACTTACGTATTTCACAGAAATACACAGAGGGAACCTCCCAGCAGGCAGGGGACAGCCTCATGTATATTTCCAGGCTGTTGTATAAATCAAAACCCTGCAGCCCCTGAGCGTATGGTCCTCCACCCTGCTAATCCTATCCATTTTTCTTTCATCTTCATTCCCCACAGATACCTGCTGCTCTTACCTATGGTCCCCTCAAGACCTTAGGCTGCTGGTACAGAGCCCTTGCCTGCTGAGTGGATGGAGAAGGAGCAGGCACCAAGAGCAGGGCTGCCTGACCCTGCTGTGCATGCAGAGCATGAGGCTTTGCTCAATTCCTGGGCCCTGCTGGATATTGGCAGTGCAGATACCCCTCCAGTGGGTTATCCTCTGCGAGGACTGCATTTGAAAGATAAGAGTGCCTGCCTCTTGTGAGATGCCAGTTGATCATCTTCAGTAGTAAATTGAAATGTGATAGAACTGTAGTCATCTGATGTATTTCTTAAGAATTCCCAGTCTTACTGGGAACAAAACTTCCAATGAAGCTATGTCTAAAACAGCTGTTGATACTGTTCAAATAGTAACTGTTTCTACTGCTGGAAGCTTACACTCTTCTTGCAGCCTCAATAGTCTTGTTTCAGTTTCTTGCAGTTTTCCTTCTGGTGTTTATTAGAGTTCTTCCCTATCAAATGTCTCTTTTTTGCCTAAGGATGTGTTCTCTTCATACCGTCCTGCATTTGTTGCAAGTAATCTATAATCAGAGTGTAGGTGAAGCTTCAAAATACTGACAAAATGATGCTTGTGTGTAGCTTCCAGCAATTCACGAACTTCCTTGGCCAGAGGTTGGATCTGAACCACTGCTCTTCGTATGCACGGATGGATGGACGTACTTGCTATTAATTTACGTAATCTTGGTTTTAAGAGCCATTTGTACTTTTGGCCTCTGCGATATCCTGTAACAATGAGTCCTGCAGTTTGATTAGATGGGGAAGGAACTTCCTTTTGTTTAAAGCCTACAGCCTGACGATTTTCAGCGTCTTCAAGATTCTTTGTTGTGAGAGCTCATTTTGCAGTGGTTTTATCTTCTAGTGGTTTTAAGCTCGATACTTTCCTTCATACATTTTTCAGCTGATACTTTTTCCCTCCAGAACTGAAGTATTTTTCCATTTTTTTTCACATTTCTTTGTCTGGTGTTATTTTATACCTATGTACAGTCCTGTTATCCATTTACGCAGTGTTGTGGATCCACTAGTCCCTCTTCTGCACTTCCTCTATGCTGAATGGCACCTGCAGTTTTCTTGTCCAGGTACTTAATGTCATTCTAACCTTCTGTGCACCTTTCTGCAGTCAGTGTTGGAATGGTTCCCACAGTGTATTTCCTTATTGCGTGTAAACGCTGCTGGCCTGCTACTCCCTCCCTCTTCCCGGTCACGTGAAAAGTACAGACCCTGTGGGGATCCTGTTGGGAGCTGTTGTTTTTCACTGAACAGAGGTTAGTTTGCTGCTGTGAAATTGCTACTTCAAGTCATGGTTCTCTCGCTATTTGTGTTTGTCTGTTCCAGTACTTTAGAATGCCTTGAGAGTAAGGGCCATACTTAAAAGTGCTTTATACTTAAAATTTTCTAATTTTTGCATCAAAATTAATGCTTTGACTAGATCTCCGTTACAGCCTGTGGGGAAAATGACGTATAGTGGCTCCCTGAGGCCTCCTAACCTTGGCACAGACTCAAGAACAACACAGGAGTTCCTAGACTGATGTCCTGACTGTCATTTTCCTCAGAGAAAACAGCAGGAGTGGTAACTTCTCATGAGCCAACAGCTAGGCCAAAGTTATATTATAAGGTTGGTAGGTAGAAATGAGAGAAACTTATTATCATTTTTTTACCCATTTAGTCCTAGAAACGTATTTTTCAAAACTATGAAAGACTTTGACCTGCAGGAAAACAAACGTAGATGAAGATCCGATCAACTAGCTTGTATAGCTTAATCTTATCCCATTGCAACCAAAATGTTGCAGAGTTGACGTCTATGAGTTTTAGGTTTTACTGTGCCTTTTCCTCTTTCTAAGCACACATCCTGCTACTTTGAAGATGCACCCATGCAAAGACAAAAGCTAGTAGCACATGTAACTGCCTAGTGTTGCTTGTGTTGGTCCTTGGAATTAAATACAATCCAGGCTTTTTGCTTATGCTTTAGGGCTTCTTTGTGCCAGAAGTGGGGCACCAGTCAGTCTGCCTGTGGGCAGAGCTGCCTTTCAGAGCAGGGGACTTGGAGGATACTGCTGCAGCCCTGGGTGCTGCTGGCTTGGGTCAGCATCCTGGCCCGTAGCATTTCCATGTGGCATTGTAAACTCTGTTTTCCTACTTGTGAATTTAGTTTTTAAAAGATCTTTAGTAACCATTGTACATTGTTATGTGTACATATGCCTATAGGCTTGAATTCTATTTTGCTTGTATGAATAAAACATACAACAACAATGCTTTCCCTTGATGAATTTACAATTAAATACAAGCTCAGTGTTCACTATAACAGTTCTGTGTGTACCCACCCTCCAGCAAAAAGCTAATTAATGATTTAAAGCACTAAGTAAGTCAATTCCAGCTAAAACTAGTGGAAGAATTTAGTTAGGAGCCCTGCAGTTACCTACTGTTACAGCACCTGCAAATTGAATTGATTATTTTTGTTTCTAGCTGGCTTTCTGCAATGCTACAGTGTGCGTTCCATGTAAATCTTGTATTTGGGAGACAGATTAGCTGATCTGCCTTTTGTACCTAGTGGGTAGGCATGAGCATGCCTTCTCATTTTCAGTCACAGTTCTTTGTGCTAATAGTAGCTTCCTATATCTGAGATGTTTTGTATTGGGTTAAGGGGCTGGAGGGTGCAGAAAAGGAATTACAGTTGAGGTTTTCTGGGGTATCTCAGTTATTAGTGCTTGCAGTTTTGTTTCATGGGGTTAGTGATGGGGCAGGAACAATTAAAACCGATGCTTAAGAACTTGCTCCTCTTTGTTATTGCAGTGCATGTTTGGCAAGTGCTGCCGCGTTCCATGAGTTCTTTTCTGCTCTTCCTTCTCCCTCTCTTTCTCCTCCGTCATGCTCTCTTTTCAGAATGGCTTTTTCTTGTCTTTGCTTGCAGATCTCAGATCAAATGAAGGCAAGATACAAAGTCAGTTTTGGAAGCTATGTTATCCTTATTGTAGAAATACAGAGCCATCCACTACATGTAATAGAAGTTAGTAAATCACCTGCCTGTCCAAAGAAAATGTCCTGAAGTGTTGTCTCTTACTCAGAAGCTGTTAATCACCACTGATATTAAATTAAAAGAGACTGTGCTTATTTTCAGTCATGGTAGAGAAATTTCATTGTAAAATACCGTCTGTGGCTGAAAGGTTAGTTTCTGCCAACTCTGAAATCTGTGGTGGTTGCCTGCTGACCTGAGCAGGAAGTTTATTTCTCATAGAGAACTCTAGTATTTTGCAGAAGCAATTGTTGTTTCACTTTAGCTCTTGTGGTACTCGGTGTTACTTTTTGCCTTCTGGTAATACTGACTTGTGGCAGTGTTACTATTCTCTTTGTTGTTTTTTTTTTCCTCCACTATATATCATCTTTACATCACTGATTTCCTCTACTGCTGCACAGGACGGCAGGGAATTTGTATCCGTGAGTTATTTCAGGATGTTTCCAAATATACTTTGAGTGCAGTTTTTATTTCTTTCCTTTTCTTGGTTACAACCTTAAGTAGGGAATAGGCTTTGAAAAACAAAACTTATGTTCTGTGTATCTTGCAGGTGGGTTGCGTAAATACGTCTTGCAGTTCATTTCTAATGGGCCAACATGATACCCTGATCTAGGCCTGGGAAAGCCTATATGAACAACAGCCGTTCCTAAACCAGAAATGCTATTGTTGTTGCGAGCTTTAATTTACTGTAGATTTGTGCTGTAAAATTGGTGTTGAAGGAGACGGTGGGGTTCTGTATTGACTAGACTGGGACAAACATTTCCCTCAAGCTTTTCTGGCTGCCTGGACTCAGCGCTTGGTACATTCAGATCTTTCTCTTGTGCACATGGCCACGTACTCGTAAAGCAAATAAATCACATTCCTAAGCCAGTCTTGTCAGGGAGCTCATTGTGCCTGCGTAGATTTTCCTGTCGCAGCACACGCTTGTGTGGGCCTGGTAGTGGGGCAGTGAGCAGGAGTAGCAGATGTGTGTGGGGACTGATGGTTGTGTGGCCCTATGTGCCCAGGGCTGGCTTCGTGGTATTTTATTTCACCTCTGAAACTGACAGTGACAAACAAGCTGTCTGTGGTCAGGGTGTTTCTACCTTTTGTTTAGGTTTCTCATGTGGAAGTCATCTTGGAGGTATTCAGGGCTGGGTTCACTGCCACTGAATGCTTATCTAAGCAGAATTAATGACTTGATGTCAACATCATAAGACCTACTCCAGGCATTTGTGAGCAGCCTGTAATTCTGTGTGGCCATAGCTATTTCTCAAGACTTTCTAACAGCCGTGCTGTGAGTTGAGCACAGATACCAGTTTATGTTTGAAGTCTGTACACAGAGTCATCTGGTTAAAACCAAAAACCCCAAATATTGTTTATACCAGTTCTGAGAGAGGCCCTGTTATGTTGTGGTGATGGGATTGTATAGAAGAGCTTGAATAGAGACAGTGTATGTATGGAAGCCTGCAAAAAGCAAGATGGACAGAGTCAGCATTTCTTGCATATAAATTGTAGATGATTTGAAAGCACATTGCAGACCGTTTGCTGTTATTTGGCTTTAAACCTCAGTGAGACTTCTACAAAAGGTTACTATGAATTAAAGCAGCACTTTGCCTGTTAACGTCTCACTGTGTAGTTGCTTATTTTTATAAACACTCTAAGAATTCAGATAATTCTTTTGAATTAGGAGTGAGTGCTTTGGTCCACTAAAGCACTTGTCAGGTTGGGAATCCTGTGGGCATTGCTGAATACTCCATGACCCCTTGCAAGCATCATTTTAAAATCATTTTTAGTTAATGTAATGTTTGTGGCAATAAATCCTTCTATAGATTAAATTTTATGTGTGCTACGACCTTGGCTTGAATGCTTGATGTAGGCGCTGAAGATTTAAGATGCTTATATCATACAATTAGCTTTCTATCTGGCTAACTGCTGAAGATACAATCCCGTTATTGTCTGGTTGTGCAGTCACAGAACATTCAAATCTTTATATTAGGAAACGTTTCCTGCAAGTTGAATTTCATTTTCCTGATTTGTTTCCACTTAAAGGAGCAAAATAAATAGTTGTTTCAAGTAAGATGGAATCATCCGTGTGTCTGCTGGCGTCATGCAGTTAGATCTGAAAATTTGGTCTGCACAAGACACTGTTAAGAATATATTTTAAGTAGTGAATCTGAATGACTCTTAACCTCTCACTATTTTAGTGTACTATCATAGTTTGTTTCGGTGCTGTGTTATTTTTAGTTAGAGATGCCACATCCCTGGACTTTTTCTGAATGGTTAATGGTGAGTAAATTGACCGGAGTCATGCGAGAGCAGAACGTTCTGCCTCTTCTTGGAAAAAAGCAGTTTCAGACTATTTTTTGATGGTGTTATTCATTTCAAAGCAGTCATGGTGTTAAATTAAAAACAGACCCTTAAAATTTGTGTTGATTGACTTATTTCTCTGTCATTTTTACACAGTGCCAAAACACTGAGTCACCAGTCTGATTCTCTTGGACAGAAAAGGGGAGTTATGTGTGGAGGGCAGCCAGTTCTTCAAATGTATTTTACACTTTTCAGCAGTTGTTTGAAAGTGTTCTGGTCGACTTATTTAATCAGATTGTGGACAGATTTGGGCTTTAAACACCTTTCTCAGCTGCAGAGTGGAGTTTTGTATTTGTGCCTGTGCTATTGAATGGTAACTTTCTGTCCTTGGAAACAGTAATTTTCATCTACCTTTGGTGGGAAACCTTGATTAGCTTTTGCTTGTTTGTCATGAGTTGCTGGATTTTAGGTTTGTAGCAGACTGTGTTGAACATCACAGAATCATAGAAGCACCAGGGTTGGAAAAGACCTAAAAGATCATCCAGTCCAACCGTTCACCTATTACTAATAGCTCCCACTAAACCATGTCCCTCAACACAACTGGAAGCTATTAATGCTTTGAATCTCATCAGTAAATAGCAGCTCAAATGTACTGTTTTTTTTTAAAGGGGATAAGAGTATTGTAAGCTTGGAGACATTGTTTATGTCCAGAGTTGTGTTAGATAAACCTTACTTTAAAAAAAAATAATCCTGTTTAAGCCAGTGCACAACTCTTTGTAGACTTTATTAATTGAACCCAGTTTTATTTTGCTAATAAGGAATTAGGTTAAGCTAAGGGAAGCCAGATCTTAATCAGATTGGAAGACTGCAAGGGTATTTGCACTAATTTCACTGATTTAGTTTTAAAACAAAACCTTTTGGTTAAGCTAGTATAAAATTAAGGATAGACACGTCTTGGCTCACAGCCTGGGAAATGCCAGTGTGTTAACTATTAAGGAAGATACCACCTGCGATTTTTCCCCTGGAGTTTGCAGACTGACTTGGTGATAAATCTCTTTGCATTTGGACATTTGAGACTGGTAACGAGCTCAGATGTACGAAAGCAGTGAGAGCCTTGTTAATATTAAGTGTTGTTACCTCAGTTAAGTGCTGGACTAGTTGGGGGCTGTAAAACATCAGAATTCTTCTCTGGGACGTTGGAAGCATGTTTTAGGTCTTCCTGCTGTCTGTGCCTATAACACTGGGTTTAGTCACTTATCGATTCACCCTTGGAGGTCTTTCTCCAGATGCCCCAGTTTCCTCAGGGCTCTGCTAAAGTTCTCTCTGCGCAGCCATCCAAGCATCATTAAGATCTCCCCGAGGTTAATGGCTCCTGTTTGATTGTTTCATGAGAGCTTCTCTTTCTAATATGTCATTTTATTTTATTTTTTACATTTATTAGATTTGTCTGTTGAAGTATGAGTGCATCCCACGTTTGTCTTCTGAACTCGAGCAATGGCATTTCTTTCTTTGCCATTGGGAAAAACTGATGAGTTATTCAAGTTGGCAAACGAATTTTATCATCATTTTAAGAGCTCATGAAAATTTCTTATATCCTATGAACACGTGGGAAGGAAAGAGATGATGTTTGGAAGCCAGCTTCATGTGATCTTGCTGTTGCTTGCAGTTTGAATTGAATATTGAAGAGGAGGTGCTGACTCCCGTGCAGCTACAGCAAGAAGTGCCCAGCATGTTTACTGAGCAACCTCTGCTATGTGCAGAGGTTTTGGTGTAAATGCAAAGCAGGTGGTGGTGGGTGGGCTGAACACAGCCAGTGAAACAGCATGAGTGTTTCTGCTTTCTGATATGCCTCAGTTTATTAGAAGGGCTGAAGTGAGTCTTTAAGGTAGGTAGTTGCCCCTTAAAACTGAAGGCAGCTGTAATGAGTAAAGGAGTGAGTTAACTCGGGGAGAAACTGAACGGGCTGCTGCCAAGTAGCCGGACTGCTGACTGAGCACAGCTTTCTCTGAACTGAGAAATCATGTGATTTCTCAGATGATATCTTTTTAATATTATTAGAAAGTTAGAAGTAAGTGATAAGAGTTGTTTATTGGTTGTGCCAAATGTGATGGTATATTACTTCTTTTTTTTTTTTTTTTTGGCCTGTTTACAACATACAGCTTGACCAAAGCAACTAGAAGCCTTGCAATGGCCTTTGCACTAAATAGTGTGGGGAAGGGCGAATCAGGTCAGGCTGCCATTACTTTCTGAACTGCCTGGAAGTCCGTGGAAAACATAAACCACCTACATAGCTGTGCGCTGCTTCTATTTATAGTGGGAGAAGTTATTTCAGCTCTGTTTTCCCTCTCTCCCTACCTATCTGAGTTTGTTTTTCAACTTCACTCAGTTTGCCTTCAACGTGCCAGCTCAAGTGCAGGCAGCTTTGCCAAACCCTCTCTCCTGATAAAAACCCCTGCTGCTTGCCTTCACAAGCCTCCCCGTGGCCTGGGCTGACCTGCACTTCTCGTCCTTGCCTTCAGTTGGTTTTTCCTAGAAGAGCTGCTTTCTTGCGTGCCTGCCAGAATGCGATCCAGATAGCTGCTGCTTTAAGTAGGATTTTTGTGGTTTTTTTTTTTTTTTTTTCCCTTTAACTGCAATTAGGTGGTTTTAGCGTATCTGCAGAGAAAAATGCTGCAGATAATAAAAGTTGTTCTACTCTGCTAATAAATTAGATGGCTGTGGTGGTACCTTACTATTAGGGGAGAGCTTCAGAGCTGCTGCAGTGGGTGGGTCTCTTGTTTTTGTTAGTTTCTAACTGAAATTTAGATTCCTGGTCTCACTCATGGACACACGAGCCACCATTGTGTTTTTAAGCCCATACATAGCAAGTTTGCTCTCTTCTCATGGGTTCTCCAGCTGACAGAAACTGAAAGATGCAGATGCTGATATTTCTCTCCAGCTCTTCTAGTTGTAGTGTTCTGGCTACTGTAAACACCTAGTTCTCTGGATTATTTGCTGGATCATGGAGGTGATCAGCGTAAAGACTGACTTGGAGGATGAACATCGGTGCTAAAATCCTTGGATTAGCTGTGTCTCGAAGAGTTTATTTAGTCTCTTTGAACTTCCTCTGGTTTGGGTAGAGCTAATAGTTTTTTCCAGTTGATAGCATTTGCTGAAAGTTTCTGTCTCTGCTTGTGAAGAACCCGCAGTAGAAAACATACAAATCCAAGGCAAGTTGTACCACAGTAGCATGCTAAAGTCAATAATCCTGACTATGCTCATGCTAAATTGTACCAATGCAGGCTTTTTTTTTCTTCTTTTCTTTCAGTTCAGTTGTTATTTTATACACCTTGCAAAAAAAAAAACCCTGGGCTGATGTGTGTTGAAACGATGGTATGTTTCCTCAGAACTGTTGCTTGGCAGGGGTGAACAAATACTTGAACTAGAGTTGCATTAGGCAGACCACAAAGGGACGAGTCAGATGTTTTATTCTTTACTTGAGTTCTTCATTCCAGTGGGTGTTTTTTACTTTGACTAATATGTCTGATGACCTGCACTGAGGATTTCCATTCAAGCCTTTGTGAGAGCATCTGATAAATTTTGTTAGGAAGTCATCAGTCTTGCATTTGGACAAGTTGTTTTGCTCACTGGGATTTGTAGTTCCTTCAGCAAACAGCAAAAGTGACATCTCCTTGACTGATGCAGTTTTCTTTAATCCGAGCTAAACAATAAAGTTATTTTGCATTAATACGTTAATGTGGCACAACACGTGTCCTCTCCATTTTTATTGTTGTTTTTTTAATTATTTATTTTGTTTTTTAATTTTCCTGGAGGAATTTATTTTTAATGGTACCTTACTGATATCCAGCTGTGAGAGGAGAGGGAAGAGCTTTCAGTGTGTTTACCTGCAGCTCTTTATCTGGGAATTAGGCTGTTAGACTTGGAGAACGAGGCTGGGGATGCTTCCCCTTGAACTCACACTTTGTGCTGCACTGCAGTGCTGTGTCTGCCAGAGTCTTGCCTGGTACCTCTTTACAGTGTGTGCAAAACTGCACGGACAATGGATTATTCCTTCTGTTGCCTTTGGCAAGTTAAAGGTGGATATGCTCAAAGATCTGTGGTTTCGATTCTTCTGTTAACAACTTAATGTTGCTTGTTTGGGGTGATAACCTACAGTTCCTTTTCCAGGGCTGAACCCTTGGAAGCCGAATGCTGCATGTGAATGAGCGATCAGCAGCTGCTTAAGTGTGTGATTAATTTTGTTTGACAGATACAAGTTGTGCTGATTGCAGAGCGGGGAGGGCGCTTTCATGCTTTTTCAATTACTCATAAATTCCAGAGGGTATCTTAGGACAGCTCTCATGTGCTAGGCATGAGTGCGCAGGCAGAGTGCTGCTGGATTAAAGGCTAACGCTGAAAGTGTTCTGCAGAGCAGTTCAGTGGTGACTTCACTTCTGCACGGAATGGATTTAAGATGACCGTACACTTAAGAGCTGTTATGTTTGAGAAGCACGAAAGAGGAGACCTTGTCTATTATGTAAATGGAAGCAGTGTCTTGAGTCAAGAAATCACAAACCCAACATTTCCCTTTTCCTGACGTACATATTTGCATGCTTATGTACCTGATAAGAGAGCAGAAAAGTACACAATTTCATTATTTGCATGGGTAGCTTTCCCATCCTTTCCCACATAAGAGAAACGCGAGTAATGTTGCAGTACGTGGCAGTTTGATGTCAGCTCACTTTGCATTGTTTCACAAGGCAGCACGTTTCTCATGTCCTGTAGAATGTAAAGTTGGTTACTTTCCTTATCACGGTTCAATTGGAGAAAGGGAATTGTCACGCCAACTGGGGAACATCCATTGTGCTGCATTGGCTGATGGGCCGGTTTGTTTGCTTTCCAATTTGTCACTAAAGGCTGAGTCATTGTTACTGTTATAACAAATGCATATTAGATAACTTATCTCTGCAGAACTCTCTCTTGCAGTTAATGATAGCAGAAGTTTCAGGCTCTCAAGTGAAAAACAAGAGCTTTTGTTGTTGTTTTCTTGCAGTTCAGTAAGACTCATTAGTTACAAAACATTTCTAACACGGAGTATGGCTGATGTTTGTGCTATGCTGACAGCAGCTGGTGTTGCCCCTGGACTTTCCAGCTGCTGGTCCTCTCTTCAGCAACTTCAGGGTTGGAAAGAAATAGGGTGTTGGCTAGAAAGACCTGGGAACTGTGCTTACTAAACTTCTAACTCTGGGGTCTTTCAAGGCACTGACAGATAGGTCATGTACATGCCTGGAGACCTTTCCATATCTGAGTCTGACTCCTAGTGATTTCAGAGAGAATTGAAACTGCTGTGGCTATTGGACCTCCATCTTTTCTTCATTCTGGATGAGTTAGAGCAGCTGCCTCTCTTGGGTGTAGAGGAATGACAAATGTCAGCGTTTGCTTTCCCAGTACATCAGTAAAACTGAAAGTACTTGTCTTGTTAAGGATGCTGGTACAGACTTGGCTCCAGCAAAACTCAGGATCTGTGTCCAGCACTGTGTGCACTCCATGAGAGCACAGTGGGGGCTCTGGACCACGGGCCTTTCTTCAAGAGATTTAATTTCGGTGCAAACCAAACACCTTCCTCTTTCAGCCCAGCTTCGCTTTGTTTTGTTCCTTTTTTTTTTTTTTCTCACTAAGAAAGGAAATTACAGAACTCTTATTACATTATTTGGTATCTTAAACTCACTGTTTTGATTTTGTGGGTTTATCTTCCTGCAAGACTGATAAGTAATGGTTTTGCCTAATAGTAGTTCACGTTATTTGGTATATATAGTATGTTTACATAACACGAGAGCTTTTAATGATGACTACACTGTGATTACAGTAAAGAAACTGAGAAGCTGAAATGCTGAACCTTTAAATCACAAGCATATTTAATTGTTATACTTTGGAGTACTTACACTGCAATGCTGTATCACTGTAGTTAGTTCTGTTTCATGTGAACAGAGTTTGGCAAACATTATCTTTTAGGTTGTAGAAAGATCTACCATAGCGTTGCTTCTTATTACAGTATATCTGTAAATGAAGGTTTAAGATGTTTGCTGCTGTAGCAAAATCCACTGTTTACAGGCTGCGTACAAATATTTTACTGTTGGAGCCTACACAGCAATTTCCTGGAACTAATGCAAATTGGAAAGCTTTACTTGTTACTATTAAGAAAAGAAAAAATGTTCAATTTGGAGTATACATTAAAAGAAAAAAAGCACAGATATTCTTGATTTGAAATAACTTCGGACTACGTTTTCACAGTATTTTAATGGGAAAACTATTTTTGATGTTTTACAGGAGTGTTAATGCTGAAGTTTGCAAATCTGGGGGGGTCTAACTTCAGATCATAACAACCAGGCTAAATCCACACTGGTATCATTGAGTTACTTATTCCCCCCCCCCCCCCCACCGAATACTCAGTGAGATTGGTAGTATATCAGATTTTTGCTTTCTTACATTTCCCTGGAATTCTTATGGCTTTTCGTGGAAGTTACATGGTCTCTGCAGGCATCTGAATACCGTGATGGCAGGGTGTGCATGAAATTCCTCAGCCAGGAAAATTTTGATCTGATCTCTTTCAAAAGCCTAGAAATACTATTTTTTCCAGGAAAAGCCCAAAGATGTGCAGACATGATGTTCCACAAATGAGCCGTGCTTGCATACTGGGTTCTGATCGAGCTGCTCAGACTATCAGTGAGCAGAGTGTCCAGTTTGTTTCATGTGCACATACACATGTCAGGATTCTAATGAATTAAATCACTTTGATGGAAAGACTACTGCATCTTGGACAGTGCAGCATAGGAATTTATGTAGGCAGAAGTACTTCTGTACTGGAAATGGTTTAAAGTCCTTGGGTCATTAGATTTCAAGGCCAGGTTGGATGGAGCCCTGGGCAACCTGATCTAGTAAATGTTGATGGAATGTTGAATGATGGAAGTTTGGTGGCCCTGCTAGGCAGGGGGGTTGGAGCTTCATGATCCTTGAGGTCCCTTCCAACCCAGGTCATTCTGTGTGTGATTTCACTGTTCAGTGCCTCTTAAATTTCTCACTCTTTGAATGAAAGGATGTTTTTGTTGTATGTGTAGACTTATTTCAACAAGGATTCCAAGACCTCCTATGTACAGTGGAAAACACAAGCAAACAAAAATGCTCTTGGAGGAACTCTTTGCACTAGAAAAGGTGGTGGTGGGGAAACCAACAGGATGTAAAGGATGTAAAGGATAGCTGTCTGTGAACTTGAGTCTGGAAAATCAGTCTGCATTGCATGAGAAGCGTTCATTATGTATGAGACATTCTCCTGTATCTCAGTCAAGGGTGCCAAGACTGAGCTACTACCCGCAACATGAGAGCAGCCTCACCTACAATACCTTAACGTTCTTCCTCACAGCGTGTTTCATGCCTTTGTCACAGATACCAGTTTGTGTTCTATTCTTACCTAGACAGATTAGATTTAAAATAAATAAGTATTTTACTGTTGTTTCTAGTTCAGTTTATGTGTTGCTTATGTGTAGATTACATAGTAGGTAAAACAAATAAAATGTACGCTTTTCCCCCGACAGAGGAAAAATTAACCATCATTTCTGCTTCCTTGTCTGTAGGCCATGGTGGCTTGTTACCCAGGCAATGGGACAGGATATGTGCGCCATGTTGATAACCCAAACGGAGATGGAAGATGTGTTACATGTATATATTATCTTAATAAAGACTGGGATGCCAAGGTATGCAACTTCTTTCTATACGTTTTTACGTGTATTTGCTAATGTGTCTTTGCTTTGTTCACATCCTTTCTTGTCTTTGCCTAGATGCATTCCTGTGTTACGTTAACTTGGATGTCCTTTGCCTCTGATTCTTCAGTTAGTGAGAAGTTCTGTAGATGAGGCATTTATTTTCAAAGTGTCAGTGTAGTTCAGATCAGCACAAATCTTTATATTATTGTGGATATGAGGTTTAGAATAGATAAATATTTATAGCACCGTTTGAGTGGTCAAAGAATTCACTATCAGTGGCTTAAAACTCTCTGTAGATGTAGTGACTGACTTCTTAATAAGGATTATCCGAGCATTTCAGTGATTTAGATAGATGTGGCAAATGGATATAGCTAACTGGGTGTGATAAGGCTTTAATTTCAGCTCCATGCCTCTGAAATATTTTTGTACATGATATTTGGTACTTTGAAAATAATGTCTTGTTACGTACTTAACGCATTGGTTTTAAATATCGAATTTGTAGGTAAGTGGAGGCATCCTTCGGATATTTCCAGAAGGTAAAGCCCAATTTGCTGACATTGAACCCAAGTTTGATAGACTTTTATTCTTCTGGTCTGATCGCCGCAACCCTCATGAAGTACAGCCAGCATTTGCTACAAGGTAGGACTGATGGGCTCGGATATGTTGCATGATGCTACTTTTAGCAAAGGTGAGGGAATCCCAATGAGGATGCAATTATGAATTATGACCTGATCCTAGGTGGGTCTTTGGATGTCAACTTCTGGTTGCAGTACAGCAAAAATTTTGTTCTTTCTTTTATTTGAATGGCTGATAAGGCTTCTGCTGTGCTGCTGAGTTTATATATTGGTACATGAATCTCTTATTATTCTTTAGAGTACTATAAGGGGTTTTCCCAGTTTGAGTCACAGATGGAACCTGAAAACCCTTTTGTTATTGTTTAGGGGAGATGGTGATGCTAAATGTACATTCATTTGCTGCCTGACATCTTGAGTAAACGCTGCCAGATTGTGTTAATAGATAAGTCATTGGAGTTGTTGGTCCAAACTTCCTGTTGCACACATAGCAGTGAACATTAACTGGGGCTCTGAGATAAAGCAAGCACCTCTGCAAGAAGTAATTTGAAAGTGCAGTCTGTATGTCCTCTTACTCGGAGCCTTTCCCAAGGCTGCAGTGCTCTCCCTTCCCCCTTCTGTGCTCTGAGCACAGGGTGAAATGCCATTTACTAAAGCTTCTTAATGTCTTTTCTCAATAGCTGGCGTTTCATACTTAAATCCTCTGTGGGCAGTGGAAAAACAGAGGAGCTGTGTAAGAAGGGGCAGTTAATTTTCCCTTATGGCAAATGTCCAAAAACAATTTCTTGCTCTGTGACTCAGCAATGGACTTGACCGAGTAAAGCTAAAGATGAGGTCATGGGGCAGAGTGATTGCCCAGTTTCTGGGCAAGAAACGTAATAGCAACTCACTGGGGGAAAAAGTACTTACAGTGTCAGCATCAACCTTTCAGCGGCTATTCAGACAATGCTTACTAGCAGACAGTGCGTACTGCTTGCTTTCCCTTCATGAAAGCTTTCTTCTGCTGAACTGCAGAAGTGTGGTCTCATTGAGTTTCATGTTAAGTGCTTCACTGTAATGTTTTTCCTTACAGTTCAGGAATTTTTCAGTTGTTATTATTTTTTATCCCTTTCCCTAGGTACGCAATAACAGTGTGGTATTTTGACGCAGATGAAAGAGCACGAGCTAAAGTAAAATATCTAACAGGTAAACTCTTGTTAATATCTCTTGTTCTTTGGTTGGCTAGTTTTTTTTCTATGGAAGAACAGCTGAGCGCTCCAACCTGATGTCCTCAGCCCACCTTCTACACAATAAGGGGGGAAAAAACAAGGCATAAGTCATCTAGTCAGGCTTTATAGAGACTGTGATCCAGTGGCTAAGCTGCTAGCCCATGACTTGGGAAATCCAGGTCAGCTCCTTGTTCTGCACACACTTCCTCTGGGACCTGAGGCTGGTCAGGCTTTTCAAATGGGGGATGCAGCCTCTCCCTGCCTGTGTCGCTCTGGTAGGAGTGGTGGTTAATAAATGCACCACAGGACTGGGCGCCGTGTAAATACTTCTGATGGAATATGGTGATCTGACTTGACTAAAGTCTCAGTGTCGGAGAAACAAAAACCTAAAATTAAAATCTGCAATCAAAGAATGGAGTGACTTCCTCCATTTTCAATTCCACGTATCAGGCATCTGTTTTCCTTTTCTGACTTCTCCCTCAAGAGGAAGCTGATCTAATTTTCCTGTTCAAATTAACGTTATAATGAGAAATGGTTTGGGACGTTTGGCCTACTTGTAAATGCATCACGATTTTGTGCTTGCTGTGGTAAAGACAAAGCACAGTCAGGTGTACTGCAGGTGCAGTACATGTCTCACAATGGCTTCGCTGAATGCTCTGAAGATGCTGATTTTTGGACACATAGCCACTTCCAAATCAGATTTTGTTCACAGATTTTCAGTGCCTGGAGCACTTCTGTACTATTTGGACTGCAATTCCACTGCCTGTGGTGTGCTTGTGGCTCAGTGCCTTTTGGGAGCAGTCAGAGAAATACTACTCCTGCCTGGCTTGCAGGGAAGGACAAGAAACCAAGGGGCAGGGGTCGTGGTGAGTTTGGGGTGGCGGTGGCACTCCCAGGCTATCAGGAATGCTGGTGACGCGTGCCCAGCCCCACGGGGCTCTGTGGGAAGTGTGTCGGCACTGGAAGTCAGCCTTCACGTCACACACACGTGACCCTGTGCCTTTATAAAGCTACTGGAGAACAGTCAGAGCCATTTGGTTTGTCTCCATGCAGCTTTGGCTGCTGGAAATGGCTAGGATGAGCAGGGACTGTGCTCCTTCTCTCTACATTGTCCACCCCCTTCAGCTGCAGGGATCAGGAAGGAAGAAGGAAGCTTTAATTTTCCTATTAGTTTGCTCTAGAATAGATTGCTATTACCCAGTTATTCCTATTTATCCCAATCGCAGTTTTATTCGCAGTTAAAATTGCAGTTTTTGGCTAAAGCTATGCAAGTATATGTGAAATTCCAATGGATATGGAATATTGTCTGCTAGTGTTTTCATAGGGTGCATTTAGGTTACTCAGGATAATTGTTAGGACAGAAGAGGTGAATCATTATTATTATGGTTAGCAATGAGTCAAGTGGGATGTTGCATTTTAAAGAATCCTTCAGTGTTTCTTTTCAAAGATAAATACCCACAGACTGTGGATATTCTGAGTCAGAATAGTGGACCTGCTCTTAAGTTCTTAAAAGGCTGTTCTTATAGTTTTGTGAAGGTTGAGGTAATTAATTTCAAAACTACACACGTGACAGGAAGCATCCAGCTTTTTGTTCAGCAGCCAATTAAATTAATGCTTTCAGAGATGGCAAGTAACCACAACTTACTGGCTTTCCAGAGCACAGCATGCAGAGCAGGTGCACAGAAATATGTGTTTGAATGGATTGTATATACTGGGTTTGAAGATTCTCTTACAACTAAGCTAGAAAGTGGTGTGGCAGTTCTGTAGACCTTACTTTGATAAATGCTAAAAAATAATACTCAATTCCTTTTTATCTTTCTGCAGGTGAAAAAGGTGTGAGGGTTGAACTTAATAAACCTTCTGACTCGGTTGGGAAAGGCGTTTTATAAGCCTTTGTTTTAGCCACTCCTCTTGCTATTCTCCCTGAGAAACCTTGATGCTATCTGTTAACTTTTGAATGTGAATAACAAGGTAAAGGAAAATCAACAACAAACCAACGTTTTAATAAAGAAGCATACAGTGTTTCCATGTTGCATCAAATAGAAGATTTTTTTGACTGCTGAAGCATTGTACTATGTGATTGTCACTCCAGGCCTGTGACTGCTTATGTGAAGAAGATAAGCAATCAGTAAGGAGCAACATATGCATCTGGACATAATCAAGTGCCCTACATAGAATTTGTTCATCCTTATATTTTGCCAGACCTGTCATCCAGCTGAATCGAATTAATCACTCCTTTTTTTATATGGTCAAAGTTTGAATTTTGGGTAATTTTTGTACGACCAGGTACAGTTTATCAAAATTGAGTCTTAAAAAAAAAAAAAAAAAAGAAAAACAGGAAAAAAAAAGAAAAAAAAAAATCTACAGTATTCTCCAAAATAACATGAATCTATTTTTGTAAAACTGTTCATACTGTTCTCCTCTGCCATGAAAGACCTAACGTAAGGGTTGCCAGTAACTGATAATCACTTTAATTTTCTTTACACCTTAAGTCAGAGAAGGAGCACTTTAATTACCAGCTAAAAACCTGATTGTTTTATATCATATCTCACACTAATCTTAACTTTTAAAGATTGCTGCTGTATTGTTGTTTTGTTTTTTTTTTTGACTGTGTCCTCTTGAACCTTATTAACAGAAGCAAATCAATATCTTGCTATTAGTAACATTCAGCTTGTGGTTTTGTGCGTTGAATCCACAGAGGGGAAGTTTCGGTCTCTGTTTTTTGTTTTGTTCTGTTTTTAAGTGACTGGCACTAAGTGAACTCGACACTATCGGTTGCTGTCATTGGCTTTGGGGACCTGGTGAATACCATCAAGTTACGAGAACATACAAGGGCTTTCCTAGGCTATTAGAGGTACCCAGAACCTCCTTATGTACTTGACAGGAATTTTGAGCTTTCTCCCTTTTCTAAAGAATACTCGCCATCCCCCTTTCCTTTGTATGTAAGTTAATAGACTATCTAGAACTCACTCTGAAAAAACAAAAACTTGTCCTTTCCAAACGTTGCTGTCCCATGCAGCCTTTCAGTAAGTTGACACCTTGATCTACCATATAGTGTCAAGGAAATGTTCAGCACACTGAAGGTGAAGCGCATCACTGTAGGCTCCTTCTGCAGTACATCTTTGGATTCTCACTGTGCTGAAGGATTTCCCCAGATAGGCACTTGCCTCTGATCAGCACTGAGACACACATTTAGTAAGAAAACCTTTGCTTTCTTCTTTTTCTTTTCTTTTTTTTTTTATGGAGAAGGGGACATCACAGAATAAAAGTGACATGCAGGAATTTAGGTGTTTTAATTTTTGAGAGATAGATGGTTTGGACACTGTTTTCTTTTTTTCTTTTTTCCTCTGAGCTTTAAAAGCTTCAGAAAACAAAAGCAAACCTATAAAAGACTGCATTCATATATATAGGAGTTAGGGGGTTGATCAACTAACCCACTGCAGTTTTCTACCTGTCCCTTATTTCCTTACTTAGCCAAAACAATGTGAGTGTACAGAAATATTTCTGTATATACTACAACTTGTGACAATTTTAGCATCTGTATAGTTTGTATTCAATTAGAGACCTTTTCTATGGAAAGCTCAGTAATTTTTTATTAAAAAGATTACTATTGTTCATGTAAAACATGAAAAAAAAAAAGCTAATTGTTTAGTAACAAACTGACAGAAGGGGGAAAAAATTCAGTACCGGTATATCATTTAGGAGAACCAATGGAAATCCCAGTTTGGTTTTGATTTCGCCTTTTCTTTAACACGTTCTTGCCCTTTGCAATTTTCTTCCTCTTTCCTCGTTTCTTCCCAGAGAAAAATTCAAACAGATAGGATACCTTTACTGTAAGTGCCTCTGCCAACCTGGCCAAGGAGTGCAAATCTTCGTTACTGTCTGGTCTGCAGCGCATTTAGGCTATCAATGAAAGAAGCGAAAAAGTCACCTCTTTTACTTCATCTTTAATACTTCTTTAATGGAGGTTCGGTTGGTTTTAATTTAGAAATGTACAGCATAAGCCTTTAAACTCATTTCAGACCCTCTGTAATTCAAACTTCCGCTGTTATACGACGTATCAAATTCTGATCACATTGTAGGTTTGTGCTTGCCAGACGGGTTTAAAAAGTGCTTAATTTTGCGTTCTGTGTAAGTCATTACCATAGGGTCAACAAATCAGGTCAGCCATTTCTTCAGTGTCCTTTAGAAACTCTTAATTTCATGTCGGTCAAATCTTCAATCTCGAGCATCACCAAGCAGCTCCTTGTTTTAAAAACATTTTTTAAACTGTCTTTTGATCTGTACGTGTCTAGTCCTGGTTAAAGACAAAGCTTCATAATGCTATTTTTATTCATGATGTTAGCCGGCTGTAAAATATGAGACCTCTATCTATAGCAGGCAAAGAAATTCAGGATTCATTTACAGGTTGCCTATAAAGTTGTGTAATTTGAAAAGCAGTGTTCATTATGAAAGAGCTCTCAAGTTGCTTGTAAAGCTAATCTAATTAAAAGAAGATGATGTATAAAGGTTCTTGAAAACAATGTGGTTATTTGTGATCTTTGTAACTTTTAGAAACCGCTGTAGTAACTAATTTATAAATGCCCCTGACAAAGCAGGGCATGTGGGGTTTCTGCTTTAAACCAGAGCCACTTTTACTCTGGAGAAGGATCTGTTTCTTTCCGAACTGTCTTCGTTGTGTGGGTGCCATGATCTTTTTTCTCTCATCATTTTCTCCATCAAAAACAGCACTGAGTTTAAACTGGTTGATGACCTGCATAGAGGCGCTCCTTATTTTTTCACCACTTTCTGATACGTGTGAGAAACGCTACACGTAAATCTGCTTCAGAAAGGATTTATCATAAGAATAATCAAATCGAAGAATGGCTTGTGTTGGAAAGAACCTTAAAGATCAGTGAGTTCCAACCTCCCTCCCCTGGGCAGTGCTGCCACCCACTCGTTCATGCTGCTCGCCAGGACTTTCAAGCGCTTTTGTGCAGGGCTGCTCTAAATGAATTCTCTTCCCAGTATGCAAATCTGGGATTGCCTAAATCTGGGATTGCCTCTACCCAGTTGCAACACCTTGCACTTGGCCTTGTTGATCCTTATTAGGTTTCTGTTTCCAATTCTTGAGCCTGTCCAGGTTGCTGGCAATGGCAACCCTTCTGTTGTGTCAGCTGCATCACTGTGTGATTTCACCAGCAGACTTGCTGAGGGTACGCTCAATGGCACCGTCTGTGTCACTGATAGAGATGCTGAAGTGTTTTTGTCTCAAGATAGACCCCTGCAGGACACCACTTGTGATCGGCCTCCACTTGGTCATGGAGCTGTTGACAGCAGCCCCTCTGGCTAAGGTGGTCCAACCAATTATTTATCCACCAAATAGGCCATCATTCAAATCTGTTTCTCTCCAACTTAGAGATAGTGATGTGGTTTGGGACCATGTCAGAGGCCTTGCACAAGCACAGGCATGTGACAGCAGTTGCCTTTCCCTTGTCTACTGAAGCCATTGCTCCATCAGAGGAGGCCGCTGATCTGCCCTTGGTGAAACCATGCTAGTTGTCTTGGCTGCATTCACATACTGTGTGCCTTAGCATCTCTTGCAGAAGGATCTGTTCCATGATCTTCCCAGGCACAGAGGTTATGCTTACTGGCCTGTAGTTCTCCATGTTTGCCTTTCATAAAAATGAGTGATGTCTCTCCCTTTTTCTAATCACTGGGGACTTTGTGTAACAGCCATGACTTTTCAAATATGAAGGAGAGTGGCTTGGTGACTACGTCAGCCAGTTCCTCCAGGACCCTGTCATGCGTATCATTGGGCCTCATAGTTGTGCTGAATGTGGAAGAAGGCTTGTAGCGCTCACAGCCACCCAGGATGGATGTGACGTTTAAAGATCACACTGTTGAGCAGAATGTGCAGAGGAATCAGTTTGCATAGCAAAGTCAAATTCTGCACCAAGGAACGATGAAGGCTCTTTTGGCTGTTGCTCAAAAGAAAGCCACTTGCAAATCAGACAGGAAGCGAGCCGACAGCCCAAGTGCTGGAGGCAAATATCTTATGCAAAACATCTGGCTGCACTGACCGCCTTGAGGTCAGGGGTGGAAGGACCAAATCTCTTTAAGTCACACTGATAAGTACAATCGGACTGGGAAGTACCACTTCAGTGCCTGCTGAATGCTTTGAAGAAGAGGGGAGATTGCTGAATGTCAAAGGCAAGCACAAAATCTGAGAAACCCGGAAACCGAGCATGTGTCCTTTGCCTGTAGGCATGCAGATGGCTGAGTGTGCTTGCAAATGCCTCATGGGAGTGAGTACTTGGTGGCCAAGACTTTGAAGAACTTCCTGTGACTCGCTTGGGTTTGGCTCTCATCTGCTTTTCTGGGGGTGGGGGTGGATCTGCAGAAACTTGGGGCATTCATACGAAATATTTAACCTTTTTTGGGGAACGTGAACAAAGCTTGAATGCGAGTGATTGCTGCAACTGCATCAAAGCCTGTTTGAGGCCTTACATCACTGCTGAAGGTCTGCTGGCCATGAGGTATAAGCTCTGCTGAGCTTGTGCCCCTGGCTGGTGGGAGGGGAGGGCAGCTGGCAGAAGCAGGTTCAAGGTCCTCTGCTGTACAGTACAAAGCCAGTTCTAAAGGGTTTGCTTTGTTGACTTGCTGCCATTTACTCAGCTCCATCATGCTTTTCTGCGTAGCTCTGAAGAGGAGTGAATATACAACACATGTATCGCTTCCTGAGCAAAGCAAGCCACGAGCCCAGAGCTCCCATGTGTGAATCAGTACTCAGAGTTGGCTCTAAAAATGGAAGGAGCAGATGAGGTGCAGAGCACCAACTCAAGTCCACAGCAGGACAAGGAGGAAGGAAGGGTTGAATTAGAAATGGTAAAACAGGGCAGGAAGAGACTGAAGTATGAGACCAAAATAAAACGTGTGGGGTGGGTGTGGGGAACACGGAACATAACCACACAAAGATGTTATAGGTGTCTCCATGGGAGAGAAACGAGATAAGAGGATGTGCTGCATGTTTGCCTCTGGAAAGGCAATTGCTGATTCATCCCATCTGCCTTTCTCTTCATGGGTGCTGTTGCGAAACAACATACTTTAATGTCTGAAGATAAGAGATACGAACATTTTACTTGAGCTGTTTCCTTGTCTGCCTTCCAGATGTGGACTTCAGGGAGCTTTTTCCTCTTATTAAAAGCACAGCTTGGGATTACGTTTCTATTGGTGGTAGTTTGTGTGTTCTTCAGGAGAGCTCCTAACCTACCTGCTGTACAACATGGCATGAGTTACTGCAGCTCAGAGGTATTTCAGGAGACCTCTTTTTGTTTGAGCATCTTCAGACATTGAAGAGAAGCCATTTCTCTGAGGCAAATGCGGTACAGGACACCGCTAATATTTGGTAAAGGGCCTCAGGGCCTTGTGTAATGATAATAGGATGTGTTTTATGGGATGAGAGGCCAGCGGACGCCGTTCCTGCAGACAAGATGTGCTGATGGCAAGGTTTCAGCTGCCACATGAGGCATATTTACTTTCCCTTCGGTCCTTTCCCCAGCTATGACATAACGATGGGCACGTGTTCTGCAGTCACATTTTAACGAACGAGCCCAAACCAGAGTCAATTAACTCCTCGGACCTAAATTTTTGTGCTATATACAACTTCAGGTATGAAATACCCAGCGAGGGAATGTATTTTGCAGTACAAATTAGACTTACACGAGGCCATAGAAGCACAAAGTGCTGGGCTTTTTTTTCCCCTGCCCGATCGTTTTCATCCGTGACTCAGCAAACCTGCCCACATGAGCTCTTATCTGCGGCGCACGTAGCAGGAATGCAGAAATACCTCGGAAACCTCGTGCAGAGCCGGGGGGGGAACAGCGAGCAGCTGGGTCCCCCTAGCGTTGTCAGTAGCCCAAAGGAGCCTGATCTGCTTCAGCTTACGGCAGCCGAAGGACGTGCTTTTTGGTTGTGTTGTTGGTACTTGATAAGGTAGTGGAAGCTGTTTAGATAAGGCAGCTTCGCCTTGCTGTGTCAGTGTTACCTGGGATGGGATGGAGGAGCAGAGAAACACAAAGCCAAGGGGCTTGGCATTGTATAACAACCCAGTGCCGAAGACGCTTGCCCAGCAGCAGAGACCTCCACTCCTCCACCCTTCCTGAGGAAGCCAGAGCAGCATCTCTCTTGGGATCTGCTCCAGGTTGGACACAGCCTGACCACAGCTCTATGAGCGGCTCAATGTCTGCAGTTTCATCTGGCCTAGGAGAGTTCTGCCTGAAAAAGGATTAGAAGAAAACCTGGACTAGGGGAACTTTAGACATCCTCCTCCAAATTCAGGTCTCCTTGTTCTTTCTGGGGAGTGTTGGTGTCCAAAACACCTTCCAAAAATGCTCCAAATCACGGCATCACCTACTGCTTGGAATGCTTTGGGGTGACAGGTATCAGCCTTACATTGAGATTCAGGTTGAATATTAGGGAACATTTCTTCTCAGAAAGAGCAGTGAGGCAGTGGCACAGGCTGCACAGGGAGGTGGTGGGGTCACTTGCCTGGCTCCTCCTGGAGCCTCCGATGCATTGACTGGGTGGTGACACCATGAGAGAAGGAAACCAAACAGGAAGGTAAGGGCAGTAAGAAACTGTCAGGGCACGGAGGACCTGTAGCTGACCTGTAGCTGTAGTATACAAACGATGGCCCAAAAGTTGATGTCATTTAAAGAAAGAAGTACTCATTGCTTCCAATCTGGGCGACAGGGAAGCCAGATACTCAGCTTGTTTCTTCTTGCACCTTCATCCATTCTGCGTTACCCAGCATACGAGGTTACGGCTCTCAGACTTCAGGGCAAAAACACAACTGAGATGGCAGCAGTGATAGGGGATGACTGGGGCAGGGGGAGGTATTCAGGCCAAGCTGCTGCACCTTCTTAGTGACCTAATCTAGTCTTAAACAGCCTGGCCTGGCAGAAGCTAGAAAGGAAACAAGGGATTAAGGCCACGGACTATTTCTCTCTTTATTTTTTTTTAATCTCTGACACTTGTGGCACACCTCCCCTTTCCTGAGCTTGTCACACCCCCCAAAGCTCAGATAAAGGAGCAGAAGCATTTTGTGCTTTCTAAGCCTCTCTGGCTCCTTACAGCTCTGCCCTTCCTTCCCTTAGCTGCGCTAATGCCAAATTATGACACAGAATCAGACTTTTTGTTGCAGTGTATGCAAGAGACACGGTACATGTACACCATGAAAGGACACCTTTGTTGTTATTCACTGAACCCCGAGCTAGAAGACGGAGCTCTTGTGTCATCTTCCAAGTCCTGCAGAGATGCCAAACACACACAGGAGAGCCAGTTAGTTGAAGATCTTGCTTCTCAGCTCTCACTTGGTTGCAGACCTACCCCTACCCTTCTTCCTCCACCTCGGCAGTGGCTCTGCCCTCAGCCTGGAGCACTGGTGGAGGTGGGATAAGGTCGTACCAAGTCCACTCTTGCCTTTCCCCCACACAGGTTAGGAAGGGTGAAATAAGCATTCCTCAAGTGTAAGGAGTGCCATCTAACGGCCTGTTGGGGAATTCCAAAAGGCCTCTCACCTGGTGGTTCTGTTTATAACATGTACGAATACACAACAGAGGCTGAGAGACCTGGGGCTGATCAGCCGAGGGAAGAGAAAAATCAAGGAGGGTGGATCCAAAGTGAAACTGTATTAAACGTAGAGTGGAGATGGCAGAGGTCAGTGCAACACGTATTTGGCAATATCTGTTTTTAGAGGGAAATGTAAGATGGAAAAGTGTTGATATAGAAAGGAGGTTTTAAATTAGACTGCGACTGGAAACATAAGCATAAGCACCAACTAATAATGTAAGATGGCCACGATGCCATATGAAAACCAGGCTTACTGAAAACATAGAGTTCAGAACCAGTTTATTTAGAACATGTAAGTACAATCAGATCCACTTTAAACAACCTTAGTGTCAACATCTTAAAATATACCAGTATTTTAAGAGCAAGCCCATCTCTTAGCAGCTTCTATCCCACATCAGTTTATTTCCTAGTCTTAGAAAAGAACTACAAATAATTTAAAGGCAAATATATGTGCACCTATGGCTAACGTAGCCATTGAACGTTGGTGTAGCAATGTCATATGAAAAAGTATATTTCTTCTTTTAGCAAAAATATTTATAACCAGTTTTATACTTAAGTAATCGAGCCATTAATTGTTTGACCACTTAAATACTTTCAGTGGAGTAAGAGGAAGCTTTTAGGACGCGGCCAATAACAGTCTTTACCAACACTACTACCAACACTGCTCATAACTTCTATTTCCCAACGTCAACACGATGCAGGGTAGTTACTCATGTACTTAATAACCGCAGCATTCAAAATAGTGAACTCTCAATGAGTTTGTGCAAAAAAGTGGCTGGAAGGCCAGCTGGGTCCCCTGGCCAAAAGGCACGCAGAATACTGAGCATCATTAGCCTGCATTTGCCCACCCTTTTAACAGCAAGGCCGACTTTCAAATCCTTCTGAAAACAAAGCTTATTTTAACTCTTTTGAAGTTGAGCCCTTAAACTTAGAGCCCTCTCATCTTCTAAGCATGCTTTGATTTCTTAGCATCCTTACTGAGCTTCTGGAGTTTCTCTTTTCCTGTTCCACGAACCCATGTCAGGCTTAACATGGATCGTTTACTATGCTTTTGGTGCCTATGCTTCTCCCACCTTCAATGAAAGCCCTTGAGATTCTCTTATTTATATATTCCTGAGGTCACAGAAGAGAAGGACCACCTGAATGTGCAGTGATGGCTTAAACAAAGTACTTGCTGTTCTAAAGATACCTGCTCTTTAACTCTGATGCAGTAAGTAAAGCAATTCTTTTCTCTTACGGGTGGTTAAGAACAGCCAAAAATACATTAAAACCAACACATGATAGTACAAGGAACAAAGATAAGTCAGCAGGATTTAGAACATCTTCATGTTAAAAACTGCCTTAAAAACATGCAGTTTTATTATTCCTCTTTCAGCCCTCCAGGAGTATTCCCGTGATCAAACAAGACAAGAATCGAGGTGCTCGTTTATTTTAGACTCCAAAACCTCAGTCTGGCACACAGGACAACTGACGTTTTTTTCCTGCCTTTCAGCAGCGCTGGATCTTGGGGAGCACACTGCGGATTCAGCTTCAGTTTTCGTAGGTGCATTTAAAGTCCCATCACTGTTCTTTCTTACAAAATAGCTTTCAAAGGTCACTTTGTCTTCCTTTCTCGGCCATTGCTGCACTGTATTTCCCACACTTTTCTTCTCAGATGGAGCCTGAGCTGCTGCAGTCGGCTGAAAACAAACTTGTTTCGGTGACCTGTTAAAGGATGGTGGCAAAACCCTCTTGCCTTTTGCAGAACCTTGTTTTGAGTTTTCCTCCACAACAGGAGCAATTTTAACAGGCGACCCATTAACATTCTTGTACGCTTTTGTATTAGCAACAGAGAGCTTGGGGAACTCCCGCTTTGAAGCTAAGTTCATTTTCTCACTAGCATCACCGCTAAAGAGAGGAAAGAAGGTATCGTGACGGGGTGATTTCTCAAACTTGATCTCATTTTTAGGTCTTGGCACTGTGCTTCCTGCCCAACGATGCTGCGAATCACAGCTCTCGCTGTTTTTAACACTGCTGCTGAACGTTAAGCTTTTCTCTGAGAGTCCACTGCCTGCTCCTCCCAGTCGATACCCCTTCCCACTAAAAGGCTTTGGATCTTTCTTATCACCCAAGTGGACCAGGCCTGCAAAGAAGAAGAAAACACAAAAATCTAACAACTTTTTTCATATATAAAAATAAACCACCAATTTACGTGAGAAAATCTTCAGCTTGAAAACACCGCAGCAGAATAAACCTCATGAACAATTCAGTTGAGAAGCCTGGAAATTAACAAAATAGGCCCTGTTCTTTCCTACTTAATAGTAATATTCAATACAAAGCTCACATCATGATGTTAGTTCAAGGGACTGTTTGGATAAGAACAGTTGGGAAAACAAAGAAATAAATGATTTTAAATACCTCTGTTGGTTGACTTGGAATCCTGAGGTTTTCCTGCCTCTGTTTTCTCCTTGTGTTTCTTAGAGAAGTTCTCAGGTTCTTTCACTTTTGTGAACGTACCTCCGCATTTCTCTTGATGCTCAGCCCACCAAAAGTCTCGTGCAGAGGGTGCTCTATTCATTGAACGTTTCACATACCCAAAATAAGGTTTTCTATACTGACAGGGGCCGTTGCATCGCCACCAGTGCTGCCGGTACGAATCTACCTCGTCATGAAAATTATGATAGATCTAAGTGTTAACAAAAAGATACAACAAGCTCCAATCAATCAGAAGAATTCTTACTATATATTCATGACTATATATATATATATTTTACATCAAGTGAACTTTGCTTACTGTGACATTGGCTCCAGTCAAACGATTAATGCGACGCATGTGTTTGCAGAACTCCGGCCCGTGAGACTCACGATCTCTGTCGTTGTTAGTAACAAAAAGCAGAGCATGGATCATCTCATGCAACAGTGTCTGAAACAATGAAAATCATCAGTTATTAATGGAAGAGCATTACAGAATCACAGAACAGAATCACACAGAATCACAGAATGACCCGGGTTGGAAGGGACCTCAAGGATCATGTAGTTCCAACCCCCCTGCCTGGCAAGGCCACCAAACATACACATTTACTAGATCAGGTTGCCCAGGGCCCCGTCCAACCTGGTCTTGAACACCTCCAAGGACGGGGCATCCACAGCCTCCCTGGGCAGCCTGTTCCAGGGCCTAACCACTCTCGTAGTGAAGAACTTCCCCCTAACATCCAACCTAAATCTTCCCTCTTTTAACTTAAAACCATTTCCCCGTGTCCTGCTATTATCAGCCCTTTCGAAGAGTTTACTCCCCTCCTGGGAATAAGTTCCCTTCAGGTATTGAAAGGCTGCAATGAGGTCACCCCGCAACCTTCTCTTCTCCAGGTTAAACAAGCCCAACTCCCTCAGCCTGTCCTCATAGGGGACGTGCTCCAGGGTAAGCATTACATGTAATTTAAAAACTAAGCTTGAAATGTTTTATCTTTTTCATTCATCTCTGCACTGATCTCATCTTTATACGTCATAAAAACACAACATTTATTCTACCTGTGAGATCATTAACTCTGCTTCCATATAACACTGAGTGATGGTCCACAATAATTATTCTATGTGTGAAGTTGTTAATTCTACTCCAGTGCAATGCTGAGTGTCCTTGCAATAAGAAGAAACAATCCTGAAGCTCGTCAGACCTCTAAGGAGGTCACACCCCCACGAACAAAGAGCTACATGTAAGGAGGCTGAAATTACAGCACCTCTGTTCATTAAGCAAACCTGAGCATTCATAATATCTGAGTCACCATATGTATGAACTCCAGTATGAAACATAAGATGTGGGAGGTGAGGTGCCATCTGTTTCATGTTTCACAGAATCACAGAATTGTAGGGGTTGGAAGGGACCTCTAGAGATCATCGAGTCCAACCCCCCTGCCAAAGCAGGCTCCCTACACCATGTCACACAGGCAGGTGTCCAGGCGGGCCTTGAATATCTCCAGAGAAGGAGACTCCACCACCTCCCTGGGCAGCCTGTTCCATTGAACAGTTCCAGTTTGGATATGTCAGCAGCCTTCGTGTACCTCAACCAGGTCCTTCCTCGGCCTTAACTTCAGGAGCGGCTCACTCAGGCGGATAGAACACATCCCGCTGTTCCCTTCGTATTTACACACTCCAGCGCAGCTGAAAGAGACCAGGGAACAAAACATCGTAAGCGATGCTCTTATTATGTATAGTCAGCTGAGAACTGTCACAGCACGGCTCAATACTGAGCAGCCCCTCCCAATGAGAGGAGGGTGCAGAACCCCATCAGCAGCACCCGGGGGTTCCCAGCCCCGCCTTCCCCCTCACCCCCCCATGTCGTACAGGGTCATGCGCGGGCTCCACGACACCTCCACGGCCGCCAGCCGCCCCCAGAAGAGCGCCTGGTTGAACTGCACGAACAGGCCGTGCACGTCGGGGCTGGGATCCAGCAGCTCCCAGGCTTCATCCACCACCGACAGCGGACGGAGGGACAAGGGGTCCGGCGAGGCCTCTACACGAGCCGTCGCCGCCTCCTCCTCCGCCTCCCACAGCTCCTGGAGCTGCAGCGCCAGAGCGAAGTCATCCTCCTCCTGCTGCCACTCTCGTTCCACACCCGCCATCACTCCCCGTGCGGCCATGACTGCGCCAACCAGCTCCGTTGAGCTGCGCATGCACACCCCGCACTGACGCACTCATTGTGCGCCGCGCTTCCCCGCCCGCCCCTTCCTCCTCCCAAGGTGTCGGTGTCGGTGTCGGTGTCGGTGTCGGTGTCGGTGTCGGTGTCGGTGTCGGTGTCGGTGTCGGTGTGTGTGAGCATGGCGCTGGCGCTGGGGGAGGGCGGCGGTGGCAGCCGGCTGCGGCGGCAGCTGGAGTCGGGGGGCTTCGCGGCGGCGGAGTACGTGAAGCAGCTGTCGCAGCAGTCGGATGGAGACCGGGATCTGCAGGAGCACCGGCAGCGCATCCAAGCGCTGCAAGAAGAGACGGCGCAGAGCTTGAAGCGCAACGTCTACCAGAATTACCGGCAGTTCATCGAGACGGCGAGAGAGATCAGCTACTTGGAGAGCGAGATGTACCAGCTCAGCCACATCCTCACCGAGCAGAAGGGCATCATGGAGGCCGTCACTCAGGCCCTGCTCCTCCAAGCCGACCGCGACGACCCCGCCCTGGGCGCCCGCCGCGCCGCCGCCGCCGCCGACCCCTTCCTGCCGCTGTCGGCCAAGGAGGCCGCGGCCAGCGAGGAGGGCCGGCAGCGGACGCTCACCACCCTGCTGGAGAAAGTGGAGGGATGCCGCGACCTGCTGCCCGAGAGCCCCGGCAAGTACCTGGTGTACAACGGCGACCTGCTGGAGTACGATGCCGACCACATGGCGCAGATCCAGCGGGTGCACGCCTTCCTGATGAACGACTGTCTGCTGGTGGCCACCGCGCTGCCCAACCGCCGCGGTGCCTACCGCTATGATGCCCTGTACCCCCTCGAAGGGCTGGCCGTGGTCAACGTCAAGGACAACCCGCCCATGAAGGACATGTTCAAGCTGCTCATGTTCCCCGAGAGCCGCATCTTCCAGGCCGAGAACGCCAAGATCAAGAAGGAGTGGCTGGAAGTGCTGGAGGAGACCAAGCGCAACCGAGCCCTGAGCGAGAAGCGACGCCTGGAGCAGGAGGCCCTGCCCCGGCCCGCCCCGACGCCTCCCGAGTCCACCAACCCCTTCGAGGAGGAGGACGAGGAGGAAGAAGAGCCCTCCGTTGAGGAGGAGGTGGTCGACCTCTCGCTTGAGTGGATCCAGGAGCTGCCGGAGGACCTGGACGTTTGCATCGCTCAGCGGGATTTTGAAGGGGCTGTGGACCTGCTCGATAAACTCAACGAGTACTTGGGAGACAAGCCTGTGAGCCAGCCCGTGAAGGAGTTGCGGGCCAAGGTGGATGAGCGGGTCCGGCAGCTTACGGATGTACTGGTCTTTGAGCTGTCTCCGGACCGCTCGCTGCGAGGAGGACCACGGGCCACGCGCCGAGCCGTGTCCCAGCTCATTCGCTTGGGCCAGTCCACCAAGGCGTGTGAGCTCTTCCTGAAGAACCGGGCGGCCGCGGTGCACACGGCCATCAGACAGCTGCGCATTGAAGGTGCCACGCTGCTTTACATCCATAAACTCTGCCACGTCTTTTTCACCAGCCTCCTAGAGACGGCCAGAGAGTTTGAGACAGACTTCGCTGGCAACAACGGCTGCTACTCTGCCTTCGTTGTGTGGGCCCGCTCTTCCATGAGGATGTTTGTGGATGCCTTTAGTAAGCAAGTGTTTGACAGTAAGGAGAGCTTGTCAACTGCAGCGGAGTGCGTGAAGGTAAGAGTGCCCATGGTGGCCTGAACAAAGCTTGTAGATCTTCATTTCTAACCCCAGCATAGTTGACTGAGTGCAGCTCTGGAAGGGTTTTCTGAATTAAACTGTTCGTATTCATTTGGAATTGGTTTATTTTTCTTAAGTTTAACCAACAAAACATTAAGATGAAAATACACAGTGAGAAAAACCCTGCCCTTACCAGAAATGCAGAATATGTTCGTCCTTAATTTGCTTTTAACTTTCTCAGTAATAAGTAGTTTCGTGAGGCAGAACTGAACCAGGACTAACCTATCCCTGCTTTCTGATGCACGCCCCCTTTATATTTGCTGTGTTTACCCAACTTACCAACTTACACTTTGTTTTTCCTTAATACCCAAGGTAGCTAAAGAGCACTGCAAGCAGCTCAGTGACATTGGACTGGATCTCACCTTCATCATCCACGCCCTTCTGGTAAAGGATATCAAAGGTGCTTTGCAGAGCTACAAGGATATCATCATCGAGGCCACCAAGCACCGCAACTCTGAGGAGATGTGGAGAAGGATGAACCTGATGACTCCGGAGGCTCTGGGGAAACTCAGGGAGGAGATGAAGAGCTGCGGCGTAGGCAGTTTTGACCAATACACTGGTGATGACTGCTGGGTCAACCTTAGCTACACTGTAGTAGCTTTCACTAAGCAGACTATGGCCTTCTTGGAGGAAGCGTTAAAGCTTTACTTTCCAGAGCTGCATATGGTTCTTTTGGAAAGCCTTGTGGAAATCATCCTAGTGGCGGTCCAGCATGTTGATTACAGTTTACGGTGTGAACAGGACCCTGAGAAGAAAGCATTCATTAGGCAGAATGCATCCTTCCTTTATGAAACTGTCCTTCCTGTTGTGGAAAAAAGATTTGAGGAGGGAGTTGGAAAGCCAGCCAAGCAGCTACAGGATCTCAGAAATGCTTCAAGGTTGATGCGTATAAATCCAGAAAGTACCACCTCTGTGGTGTGAACGAGCAGTTCTTATGAATGGGGTGTGAAAGCACTTAGTGAAAATGTTGTACATTGCATATATGAACCAAATGGGTTTTTTGAGTTCCTAGAAAATGTGGAAGTCTGGTTGCAGGATTGCAGAGAATGAAGTTACAATCAAGGGCTTCAAGGGTTCAACACTTCTTTTTTTTGGGGGGGTGGGTGCAGGAAAGTGAGAGGTAGCAATTGAGATCACGTGTCCTTGTACAGCATATCCTGTAAGAATGGTTAACGTAGTGCTTGTGACTCGGGAAGTATTATGATGTACAATTTTTGGCCAAATGTCCGTGAAAAATCTGAAATACATGTACTTTGTTGAGCAGGAAAAGATCACTTCTTGTCACATCATTGTGTGCGTTCTTTTTTTAAGGCAGTGCTCTGGTAGAAGGGAAGTGCTGAAACACTCCCAGGGTGTGGTATTTGGTGAGGCACATCCACCATTAGATGTGACTCAGCAGTGGAGATAAACAACATGGGTTTTCACATCAGCTTTGTTTGATAGCATTACCTGCAGGTAGAAACCACAGCACAGAGCCATAAATGCTCTTGAAACGTTCAAGTCAGGGAGGGGGTCTTAATGAAGATACTGTTTCATTTGGAAGGAACAGAACTCTAGTTTTGCCCTATAGAAGCAGCAGAGGATAAAGACACTGGCTATAGGGGTTTTTGTGAACTATATGATCTACAAAATGCATATTGTAACCCTCCTGTAATACAGCAATAACCAACCAAGTAGAACAATCTTTTTTACAGAACACACGAGGACTGCATTTGATTGAGAACTTGAATGTAGATGGTGTTTGTGCCACTCAAATACTTTTTGGTTTGGATTGGTGATGCCTATCTTGGGCTGTATTTGTGAACCTGAAATAAGGCTCATGCAAATACTGTCTTTAGAAGGCTATCAGCATCGCCTTCTAAGCTGCACAGCTTCTTCCCCTTCATTTTGCAGGCCTTCTTAATGCAGTTTTTGCCTCGGTGGCTAGTTTTCATTCTCTTGTTCTTTGTTATGTCCTTATCACCATTCCCTTAATCAGTCTATTAAAGGCATGCACGTCCTTCTGATAATCTGTTGCCATCATAAAGCAGTAGGCGTACGTGGATGTTGGCTTTAATGGATCGGGGTATCTGGCCTTTTGTTTGGGTGCTCAAAAGTTATATTCATGTGCCTGCCAGCAATGCACACAAGTTTGAGTTCTATAAACTAAGGAGCGCTGATATTTTGAGACTTGTGAATCTATTCTAAAGTCATAATGAAAGAAAAACATTGGCTTAAGGAAAATGAAGTGTAAATAGCATTAAACCCACTTTGTATGTTAATTCAGTTAACAGATAGTGCCAGCACGTGCTGAGAGTCATTGTGTAATAAATACATTTTGGATTTGCATACAGCAATTTGAAACGGCACTTTTCTTTTCCTGCGCTGTTCACCTGTGGAAGCAGCGTGATTCAAATGGAAATCTGCAGTAACCATTAAATAATGCAATAGCACTTCTGTTGATCTGGGGAAGAGAGCTGAAGTTTTGCTAAGCTTTTTGTTTGGTTTGTTTCCCTATGAGGGATTTACATATAAAATGTGGTTTCCTTTAGCTGCACTGACAAAATGGCAGTGTATGTATATTTTTTAATCATTATTCAGGCAAATTTATGTATTAGAACTTTATGCAATAGCTTTTCTGAACAGTGGGAACCATATATTAAAACTTTTGGGACATATGACAGCACTGATTTATTTCTGTTCTTAGATCATCATCAGAACAAGGATGTTATATTAAGGGCCTGGTTCAAAGATCACGTCCATTAATAAATCTTCAGTGATACTGAAGATCTTCAGGTCAGTCACTGGGAGTGTGTAATGTTGTGAGGCTTGCTACCTTCCAGAGATAACTTTTCCATTATTACACTCTCAGCCTGAATGTTGCAGTAAGCCCCATCTTTTCACTAGGTGGAGTTTTATCACTTGAAACTTAGCGTGCCATGGGTAGACGTGAGCATTAAATCTGCACTACCTTGGAAATAAACGTAAGCCCTTTATAACACAATTGATGCTAACTTGTGTAATAGATGAGAATTTTCTTGAGCCACCACAATAACAAAGAGAGCAATTTTTTTCTTGGGTATTTAGGAAACTTTGCTAATGAAACTTCAAACGATTGCAGCATACCCCATGATATAATCCTTGACTTCAGGGCTACAGCTTAAGCAAGATTCTCTGCTGCAGATATCCTCAGTTTGACACAGCAGAGAGCAAATGATACCAGGAGGCCTGGATTGCACTGGCCACTGAACAACATTTCCCAGTTTACATGACCGGATGGGATAACTCTGACAATTTTGGATCACTGTTCTGTACCTCTGTGTTGTCTATCCTCTCTCCCTCCCTATACTATCCCTGGATCATGATTAAATTCCCTCCCATGTGCAGAACATCCTGCTTCACAACCAAGCAGAAAATTATATTGGGAGGATTAAGAGAATCTGCTCCCTGAACTACTTGAAGAGAGCTGTGATGGCACATGATTACCAGTGGGTGTCTCACATGAGCTCCGCATTAGTGAGCAGACCATAACTGGCATCTGATGGTTAATGCAAGCAGATTCAGTTGTGCTCTATTTGCACTAATAGATCAGGACAAGAGCTAACAACGTGTAAGAAGGGAAAGATACAATTCCCTTCATGTAATAGCAGGATCTGGATTCTTAAATATGGGCTTAGATTACCCAAAGGACAATTTGACCCCACAGCTGTAGGAAATCTCATTTTGATGTGCTAAATGGTGCAGGTGATTGTTGAAAGCACTGCACAGGGAGGTGGACTAGGGAGGAAAGGTCAAATTTACTTCACGGCTTTTGGGGAAGTTCTTATAAATGCTTTAATTAAGGATCATTTCTAGTCATTAAAAAATAAGTCATGCAGCTGCTCCCTAGACAAGATAAAATCCAAGTTCTTGTGGAGGTGCAATATAAGGCATGCAGATGTAAACACCTGCAGGCTTGGGCAAAACTGAGATCTGAACTTCAGATGGCACTTGGTCTGACTGTGAGGTGAGGGAAAAACCCACCTCAGACGCTTCCAAGCTTTGATTGTCTGGACTCTGAGTAATTCCTCCTGTTTATAAAATCACAGTTCACACACAACTGCCCGTGCCAGTCAGATTGTTAAGACCAAGTCTGTTTAATTACAGCTTCAAAGCCCTGCTGCACTCTGGGGACTCCTGTTAACGTTCATTTTCAGCTCTCCAGGCCTTGTTTTCACAAGAGGAAGGGGCCCAGCTCCCTGCCCCAGCTCCTGTGGGATGGGGCTGTCAGAAGTGCACTTGAAGCTCTGCAGAGGACCCTTCCTTCCACAGGATTCAGGGCATTTTCCTCCCAAAATCTGAGTCTCTGATAAGCAGCTCCTGTTCTGCGTTCTGCTCATTTTTATATTATTTTTCCCCCCACAAACAATTGTATGATTGTTTTCCTTCCCTGCGATGTAACTTCTCCTGCAGAGGTGCCAGATTGGTTTTGTAGAGGAAGGTTGCCAAATCACATGTTAAATTGCTCTCTGTACATCAGCCTTCCATAATTCAGGCCACCCAACACCCTGCTGCTCTCACTAATACTGGGTATGTGGAGAGGAGGGCTGGGAGTTCTCAAAGAAGCCCTGCCACCTTTGTTGCTCAAACTTCCATCCAGCAAGGTGCTTAAGTGCATGGTTAAGAGTGTAACATTTTACCCTGAGCTTGACAGGCCCACTCCTCTACTCGGAGCTAATTAGATATTAAGATGTTTTTCTTGCTTGGAAGATCAGCATATTTCTGCTGAATATCACAAAGGCAGCTAGCAAAGAAGTGATGGTGGGGCAA
Organism: Coturnix japonica; assembly: GCF_054131305.1. Classification (NCBI taxonomy): domain Eukaryota; kingdom Metazoa; phylum Chordata; class Aves; order Galliformes; family Phasianidae; genus Coturnix; species Coturnix japonica. The sequence continues at coordinate 38,656,616 of NC_140665.1, forward strand.
TACTGGGGCAACAGCAGAATGCAAGCAAACAAAGTGTGTATTCCCTGTGACACCCTAACTCAAGCGTAAAAAACTGCGTTGCCAAACAAAGCTCTTCTCCAGCAGGAGCATTAGGATCCATAAATCACCAGCATTGCAGCTTCCCAGGAGGCATCAAGAATGGAATTTTGTGCACTAAAATACCCTTGTTTTGCCCTTTGGTTTTCCCATGATGGCTTCCCTGCATATCAACCGGCCTGCAGACCCAGCAGCTCCCATGGCAGCAGGTCTCGGGCCTCTCTGAGGATGGGCCCCATCTTGTTAGGGTGCAGCAGGCAGCAGGCCTACCCATGGCCTGGCCCCTTCACACAGGACAGCCCCTCTCCTGCTGTGTCTGTAATCACTGGTCATTTCTTGATTTGCCCTGATGTTTATTACCATTTAAATAGCCTCCCAGCTTGAAGCATCCAGGGGAGTTTTGCCTCTTCTGCTTCACAGCCCAGGAAATTAATTCCCCTAGGATCTTGTCCCCACAGAAGAATGGTGCTACTTTAACCAAACTGGCTTAGAAATTTAGTTAAACACACACAAGACCTTCGGTTGCCCCTTAGTTTTGACTTTCTGAAGACTCAGCTTAGGGCATAATATGCCCAGACAGGGAAGTGTTTATTCTCAAACCAAAATTACAGCACCAATAGCTGCAGTCTGAGGCCAGGTCTTCTGACGACTGTGGGCAAACTCCAGATTAACCTTGGTGCCTGTTTTTAGGCCTTGAAGATGTAAGGGCCAGACTGCAAATGCCTTTAATCAGGAAGCAATTAATTGCACAATTTTCCTCTTTGCAGCCAGCGTAGGGCTTATCCAGGTAATGCTCCCTGGGAGGCAGCAGCTCATGCCTGCGTGCTACTTTTATTACTGTATGTCTCTGCTAATTAGTTCCTTTTGGATGGAAGGCCAGATTGCTACAGGGGCTTCAGATAAAAGGTACAAGTGGTTAAGACAATCTAAAGATAGCTTTAAGAAGAAAAACAAACATGTCATTTTCCTAACTCTTTTTATAAAAGATACTTCTGAAGAAAGCTCCCATGTGTAGCTTGTGCTTTTGTGCCTATAGGAGGTGGAGCTGTGCTGACAGTCCCTAGGGCGGCACAAATGCCGTCTATCACTAAACGTGACAGTAAGGCTTTAGTTGCCTCTCTGCCCTGTACTATTATTATTATCAGCACCACTTCCAGTCCTGCTAGAACTGCCTCTGACCTTACTCACTGTTTCATCAGCAAGCCCTGCATCCTTCCTGTCCCACATTCTGGCTATAAACAGCAAACTCACTTTTTATGCTATTATTGTAATTTACTAGCAGAAACCTTCCTCTCTGCACACCAAAAGCATAGCTCTTCATGCCTGTTATAATTGTTCTTCCAAAGTTATAAATAACACGTTAGCCTGGTTTATGTGTTCATGCAAGTCTAGCTATAAACTGGCAGATGAAGGAAATTAACTGTCTCCAGAATTCACATTCCTGTCACTTATTCAATTATTTGATCAACATAATTGCTCAGAGCAAGAGCTAATTGGAAAATTACATGCATTTACGCTCTCTATAGAGGAGGAAAGGTTTATCAGGTATTTTACTGCAGGCAGTTTTTGTTACTTCCAATATTCTGAAAGAAACAAGGTTTTTAACAGAGCCAGGCCCAAACATCCATAGCTAGTTTGCTAGCCAGATGCTTTCTCACCCTCAAAACAGATCCAGTATTTTGTGGTGCAAAGGTTTTAGCACGTCTGAACCACAAGTACCTTGGCACACGGGTGCCGGAGCTGTAAGCCAAGCTTGCCTCTAGGAGCCTGCAGCAGTAAACGTGTCCCTGCTTCTGTATTTCTGTATTCACACTGTTGCTGCAGCCATGGTTCTTCCCATGACTGGATCCCATCCCTGGGAGCTGATCATTTATGGAGTCAGCCAGGTGAGGGAAAGGTATACGGTGTTTTGTAGTTGCTGCTGCTGTAGATGACTAATTCCCCACCTTGCCAGCTCAAATCCTGCATCAATGCCACAGTTCAAGACGGTGTTATCTTTGGAATGATTTCTGTAATTCTTCGCCACACATATTCACACACTTCATAATTAAATGGAATGCAATCTCAGTGCTGGATGGAGCAGAGGGGTGGGAATGGAAAGGACCAGGAAGCAGGAGACTCAAACCCTAAAGCAGTCCCTGTTTCCATTATTAGCTCTAGCATTGTTTGGGGTTGGAACGTTTGATTTGTTTAAGTAACAAGACAGGCAAGCACTTTTCCAGGCTGTACGGAGGGGGAGGAAGCCTATCTATCAATGCCAACAGTTTGCAACCTATTGTCTGCAGGCCCTGGGGGGACCTCTGGGTTATCTGTAGGGGAAAGGCAGCTAAGAAAATCAACCCTGTTGTCAGTTGCCTTCAATTCATGACAGATGGTTTACACCTCTGCTAGAAAATATCAGGCTCTGCAAATAATAATAATTTTTTTAAAAATGGATGAAAATTAAAGATCCATGGAACAACACGGAGCTGCCTGTAGGCACAGGTTCGCTGTGCTGCCTTATTCGGGATGCAGTTGGCAAAAGGGGCGCAGGGGGCTCTGGGCGCTCTTCCTACTCGCAGCTCTGATTCTCACACAGCCGCAGGGAGCTGGAAATGAGGGCGGTTTTGTCAGCAGTGAGTGACTCCAGCTAGTGGACAAATAGCCCCTGAATGTGCTACTCTGACCTCTAAGCTGTGACTAATGGGATAAATCAGTAACCCGACGGCACCGCGGGACAGCTCGCACGGAAAATGCGCGCTCCATTGTCGCCAAGTGTTGACACAAACAAAGGGGGGGGGGGGGGGGGGGAAGAAGAAAAAAAACCCAAACCCACAACGATCCGTCAGCATCTTGCAAAATCGGGCCGCAGCAGGGAGACGGCGGGCGGGGAGCTGCTGTCGCGGGCCAGAAGGGGGGCGGCTCCGCAGCAGCGGGTGCCGACCTGGGGCACAGCGGGTGGCACCGGGGCAGCTCCCGGAGGAGTCCCGGCCTCGCAGCCACCGGCACCGCGGCCGCACTGACAGCAGAGGGCGGCCGCCGCCGCCGTAATCCGTCCTCCACCTCGCCATCGCTCCAGCCTTACACCCCTGCTTACCCGTAACCTGCATCCTCGCGTCCCGAAATCCCCACACCCCTTCATCCTGCAGCCCGCATCTCGCATCCCTGCTTTGCACACCACATCCTGCACCCGGAGATGCTCTCACTCCCGCATCCCATGTCCAGCCTCTCACCAGCCCTGCAGGCCAGCAGAGCTGCTCATTAGCCCAGCAGCCCCACACTCAGCACCTCGCAAACCAGGCTTCTCCACATCTTGGCTCAGGGCTGCTGGCAGTGCTGCTGCTTAGACATCTGGGCTTTATTGTGGCCACTGCCCTCAGAAGCAATGATAACTGTGAGCACAGAGGTGGCTGTCCCTGTACTCAGGCTTGATGTCTAAGGCCCTCATATCAAATCTGCTGGCAGAACTAGGAGCTCACTGGGATCTGGAAAACTCTTTCTGGCGTGCACATGGTATAGTCTGAGGAGACAGCTTTACAAATGTACACAGTGCAGCAGAAGTCACTGGTGCATTGCTGGTCCCACCGCGATGCAGGACACAGCATGGTTAAAAGCAGCAGTGGCAGCAGCAGTGGCAGCCTCTGCATCTCCTTGGTCCCAGAGCTACAACCCAGGACTTTGCTGGGAGCTTTGTCCCCATCAGGAACATTCCCTCCCTATGCATGGTAACAGATATTTTTCTGCAAGACTTTAGCAGTAGAAATGATTGCTGGAAACCTTGTGCTTTTGTTACACCAGAACATTCTTCCTGCTGACTGTGAATTGACTTGATTGCATTTCTGCAACTGGAAAATTCAATAAATGTACGTAGAAAAAAAATGATCATCCCTCCAGTTCTCAGCCTACTCTTATCCTTTTTTCTTGTCCTGCTGGGGCAGCTCCTCACAGGAGGCCCATGGCATGCTTGGGCTGAACAACCCACAGCAGAGCCCTGCTGTGCACTGAAGCCACAGCACCAGGTGGTGATGCACTAGGAATGTTTTCCTGGTGTTTCCATGGCCTGTCTTAGCTGGAGCTTCACCCCGTTTTCTGCTCAGGCACAAGTATCTGCTTGCTGTTTTCTGCAAATAGAAGGCACTTGAAATGGAAGGAATACCCTTACGGTCACAAAAAGGAGCTGAAAACTGAAACCATGGAAAATGTTTGCGGGCAAACAACAAAAATAGCAGTGGGAGTCAATAGAAACATTGCATTTCAATACTTTCACACTGGGTTTTTTGTTGTTCACTTGAAAGTAAGATCACTTAAATAGCAGAAATCATTTGAATAAAGAAAACACCATTATAAATGCTCACTTCTCAGTGAGCCAGTCAGCTTCTTGTGCCTTACAGACCTTAAGATGGGAGAGGAGGATGGTCTCATGGCTGACCATAGGGACTGTAATTCAGAAGACTTAGCTTACGTCCTTTCATTTACCAGCAGATGCCTCTAAACAGCCTAAATGAGTTGCCACATTTCAGCTGTAGGCATTTTAAAACTGGGGAGAGAAAAAAAATAGAAGTCCAATTGACATTTGATCATTTCTACAGCAACATCACATTCACCCATAACCAGCTGTACTACTATGAAAGGGACAAGCACCAAAGTAAATACCAGAAAAATCTTTATTTGGTTTTCAGGCCAACCAAACTCCTGCTGGTTTCACTGGGAATGTTGATTAAAGACCTCCAGCTGTGACCCACAACAGCACAGCCAGGTTACTCCTGCCTCTGTGAAGGGTTTGAGTGAAATTGGAAAGCGGGATGCAGCCCCAGCAAGTTTATCAGCTCTGAGCAGCCTGTTTACAGGCTGATAACCTGCAAGTACCTCCCTGCTTCACCTCAGATTCTTACGGAGGAATCAATAGGTCGCCCATGTGCTGATGGGAGATATTAAAGTCGTTCGGCAACAAATGAAAAAACAACTTACTTCGGAACAATCCTTTAGAAATCAGTCATTCATTACATGCGGTTAATGATCAGTTGGTGGGTTAACAGCCAAACATGAAGTTAAGGATGATTAAAGCTTAAAACAAATTAACTGCTCGGTGACCGCAGCCAAAACAGTGTTCTACTGATTTGTGGTGGTTACTTTTCTGGGTAGGCTCCCATGGAGGCTGATGAGGGATATTTTAATTTCTCAAGGCAATAGCACCATAGCAACAAATCTGCAAGAAGCCTGTCAGTTTGGTGCAGAGAATCTGTTCTGCTTAACGGGGCTTTGATCCCAAAGTGTATTTAGCACCACCATTTTCCTATGGTTGTGGTGAAAGAAGTGAAATAGTGCCTTGCTTAAGTAGGAGAACTTCTTATTGTCATTTGGTTTTTGAAGTACATCCTATACAGAAGCACAGACCTTTTAATCGGGGAGCTCCAGTCAGAGGAGGCAGGCCTTAAGTGTGAAGATGTTTACCCTTGGGTTAACAGTGAAGTAAACCACTTGTAGGTTTGCAGAATTCAGGTCCTATTTATATATATATTAAAAAAGAAAAGGAAGAAGATAAAACACCCCACATTTTTTACTTATTGACCTTCAAATTCCTGTTTTCTCAGGTGTGTTCCCAGGAAGACATTGTATCCTGCTCTTCAGGGACACACTGGTGATCTGCATGGTGAGAAGAGAAGGTCAGGGGAGTGCACGGAGAAAGGAATATTGAGCAGGTACACCTACTGCCATGCAAACAGATACTATGATTAGAGAGAAAGAGTACTGAAGTGCATCGTAGGCTTGCCAAGCTTTCTTTCTATCACCAATGGAAATCACTGCAGTGCCACTGAGCTTGGCACTCCTTCAATTGTTTCCCACAAGCGTGGTTGGAAGAGAAACTGTCAAGAAGCTCCAGCACATCCCTGCTCCATAGAAACACGTGCAGTTGTACCCAGCTGTTCCTGACAGCCCCATGCGTCTCACTCTGGTGGAGATGCCATGGCCCCAGGAGGCAATTGCAATATGCAGCTGTCCTTACCATTAGGAAGTTTTTCTTGACAGCTGTATTGAGCTTCCCTTGCTGCAATTTAATCTCATTATTTCTTGCCTTATTTACCTCCATGTTCTGTGGAGAATGGATTATTCCCCTTCTCCTTGGCATGGTAAAGCCAAATTGCATGCAACCCCCCACCGCTCACAGCCCAGTGAGGGGCCCTGTCCTTCTCCTTGCTGCCTGATGGCCACCAACCACCCTGGTCCTCTTCTGTCTGCCCCAAGCAGCCCACAGTGGTGCCCCCCACTCCTGTCCTTTCCTGCTGTGTATCTTTTATTCAGTACTGTCTTGCCACCTTTAACCCCTTGTTGGAGTTGTCTCTGACTTTGAGTCCTCCTCAAACTCTCATCCCTATAACTTTGGTGCACCTTATAGGGTCAGCCTAAGTACGTTCCCCTTTCCTTGGCATCCATGTTGCTGTTTTGCTTTGCTCCAGGCTCCTGGAAGTGCAGGTTCCACAAATGCAGCTCCCGAAACACAGGCCTGCATCGTCCACACATGAAGCTCCATATGAAGTGAGAGGAAAGATAACTGAGCACGAAAGAAAAAAGAGCTCTGAGTACAGTCAGTGCATAGAGCCAAACAGATATTTAATCCTGCAAGGGTTTGTTTTTTTTTTTTCTTAATTGTCGCTCTGGACATTTTTGTTTTATCAGATGGGGAATGACACTTAAGACCTACCTTATTTGTGCCTCTTGTCAATGGCTCTTTGTTCTCTTTTCTTTTTCGTTTCCTTATTTTTTCTGTCCAAGCCTATAACCATCTCTTTGTTCCCCCCTGGCAGGCTGGCCTCTGGGATCGGCTGTTCTTACACCAGGCTTACACCATTGCTCACAGCAGCAAGACCCACTGAGTCTGTATGCAGCCCAGGCTGTCTGTGTGAGGCCCTGCTCTGCAAATACAGCCCCAAAACAGCAGGCAGATGTTAAGGGTAGGCTGGGCAATATTTTGGGAGGCTCAGGACAGCTCCCTGTGGTTTGGGTACAACTCCCACTTTGCAGGAGCATAGGCTTATTCCTCTGGTATTTCAGGGAGAGAAAGCCTCCCCTGATCTGTCCTGGCTGATGGGCAGTGTTTTTGCTGCTGGGTCACCTACCTCTTATCATCAAAATAATTTAAAAGAAGAAGGACTGCTGAAGGAGCAGGAGCTCTGGGAAATGGGGAGGCGGCTGTGGGGAGCATCATCTTGCAGGGAGCCCCACATCACCACACCCTGCCCTTCCCAGAGTCCTGTTCCACATGGCATCAGAGCAAGTGGGGTAATTATCACAGCTGCATTTTGTGCTGCTTGACAGGCTGTACTTCCCAGGCTGCCCTTGGGATGCAGCAGAGATGGCAGGCAGAATTCCTGCAGGCATGGCACTGTTAAACCCATACAAGCAAGCAGATCTCTGGGAGAACTTGCTGGGTGATTCTGTCTGCTCATAGTCAAAGAAAAGCTTCCAAGGACAGCAGTAACATTTTATAAAACAAGATGAAAAATCTTCTGGACTTTCTCCCCCTGCTCTGTAGGAAACACTTTGCTGCTATTCCTATTGACGTCAGCTAAAGATAAGAAACATTTGCCCATGGTGCCTTGCTCAGAGTTCCATGTGTGGCTTATGTGCTCATTTGCCCTGTGTCACTGCAGAGGTTTCAATCTGCTTCCAAATGAAAGCTCTTGTGTCCTTGCTTGTCTTATCATACTGATACAGCTGGCAACCCATCCATCTCTTGCTCCCAGTGCCTTTACTGCAACGGGAAATCTCGAGTACATTGTACTGGCTTGCATTTACAACTAACAGTGTCTGGTGTTCAAAGCTTCTAGGTCATCCCAGGGTGAAGACCCCTCTTCTCTGCTCTTGGAGCTGGGGAGCTGCAGCCTTTTTTGTTCTTGCTCTGGCACTCTTTTTCAAAGGCACAGAGAACCTGAAAGCTGTGGAAGATTGTAGCATTTTAGATAGAGTAAGGAAGCTTGAAAGGAAAAAATAACGCACATAGCAGCTGGCTTCCATATCTGATTGCACATACCTATGGCAGCTGAGAGGCTGGAGGCAGCTGGACTTGGGCCGGACACCGGTAGGCACCTGAGAGCTCCACCTACAAGCACCAGAGCAGGGTAGGGTAGGCTTTGAATGTGGAGGTTAATGAGCTGTTTGCTCTGCACCCAGTGAATCCTGGCATTTACTTTGCTGCCTTTGCTTTGCCACACAGCATGGAGAAGCTATTGCTCCTTCCATTGTGAGGCTGTGGAAGCTGTCCTGTGGTGCACTTCTGTGCTGTAAAGTAGGGCAGCTCATAGGGAAGTTTGCTCTATTCACTTCCAGAAAAAACTGAAGCTTGTGCTGGATTGTTCCAAGTATTTAATTCTCACCAAAAAGATCCTAGCAACTGCTTTCAGAGAAGATCTTTAAAAGTGGAAAAGAAAAAGTCTTTTCAGCCCTGCCCAAGGGAATCATCCAAGTTTGACACCAAGAGGCTGGGGCTGGCTCCAGAACAGATAACACATGGAGCAACCATCACTTCTCAGACTTTACAGGCAAACAGCCTGTGAGTGCAGAAGAAGACAGTTAGGGCAGGAGGGTCTTTCTGCCCCTCACCTTCCAGCCCTGCTGGCAGAGGCTCCCCAGGAGGAAGGTGCTGTCCTCCTTCTGAGATGTTGGCCCACATAGAGTGTGCGTGGCCCATCTCGGGATGCCCCAACATGAGGCATGCTGCCAAAGCCTCTCCTCTACTTTCCTCTCCTCTTTCTTCCCTCCCTTCTGAGATGTTCAGCCTAGGCCTTGGGGTTAACTGCCTCACTCAAGATTGTCTCTGCAACTCCGAGGCAAAAATAGCATGTAAAAATCTCTTGTGAGCAGAAGCACAAGGACACATCCCTGCAGCAGAGCTCCATCCCTGTGCTCCAGGCTGTGGGCCAGCCCTGAGCCATGAGGAGCTCTAGGATGGGCAGATTGGTGACTGCCATACAGTGCTCAGGGCACACAGTGCCCGCCAGCAGCTGTGGTCTGAGATGGGCTGAAAAGGATGTTAAAAGTGAGATAAAGGGATCGCCTCCCACAGCGACTCCCCTGCAGAGGTACTGCAGATAGGAGGCAAGAGTTAATTTGTTTTCTGAATTAATTAGGGACTTGAGAGGCTCGAAGCAATTCTGCTTTGTTTAGTTTTATTTTGCTTACAGGTTGACTTCAACAATCCATTTCTTTGAGTTCATGTTAGTGCCTTCTCAATCTGAACTCTGTTGGAGGGGCAGGGGGAGATTACTGTGTTAATAATGTGTGCTGGTTCCTGAGCCCTTTCCCCAGGTAGTGAAAACTTGCTTGAGGTTTATATCATCAGTGATGAACATGTTCTTTAAAAAAAGCCCCGGCAAATATATATATAATATATATAATATATATTTCCAGCTGTGGGCTTGCTGGAAAAGCAAAGAGTGGGTGCCTGGTGACGGCCCCATGTAGCAGGCTGTACCCTGCCCTGCACCAGCAGCACTGCATCACGTCATACCCACTGCCTTGCTCCGTGTCAGGCTTGTCAAGTTTCTGCAGGAAGGAAAAAAAAAAGAGAAAGCTTTCATTCTACAAGGCCAGCACCCCGTTCAGATTCTTTGTATCACAGGGAAAATGATAAGCCAGGATATAACAATGACCTACTTCACGTCTTGATAAAATAATTTCCTCTCTCTGTCATTTTCCTCAAAGAATAGTATTCGACTAACACAAGCACGTATGATAGAGCGGGAGCTGATAATAGATCAGCCCTGGGACAGCCAGCAGCACACCAGTGACATGCATGGAACTAAGCTTCATTATCCCACAGCTCAGCTCTGAAAACAGCTGTGTTCCAACCTGCAAGATGGGTGCACACTGTAGAGCTGGGCTGACAGCTTTGGGGACAGTGGCTGTCACTCAGAGCATCCTCCATGCAGGATGGCACCACTGTTGGGGTTGCCCCAGCTTGCTGCTAGGGTGTGGGTGGGAACCCCCCCTGCATAACAACAGCTTAGATCATCCTCTCATACAAAGGGCTACTGTATCTGGCAGGGCGCATTACAGTATAGCACAGATATGCAGCTCCCAGGCTGCTCCCGCCCTGCCAGTGCAGGAACAATGTGGACAGTTGTAGTTATCTAACCAATACATCAACTGTTTTTGGCCACCGAAGGTGTTCGAAAATGCACACATGGCATTTATCACTTGCAGTGTTTGCAGCGAAGAGCTTTTTCACATCATCCTTCGACACCATTCAGAATCACAGAATCACAGAATTATCAAGGTTGGAAAAGACCTACCAGATCATCTAGTCCAACCATTACCAATACTTCCCGGCTAAATCATATTCATCAACACAACATCCAGACGTTTCTTGAACACTCCCATGGTCGGTGACTCCACCACCTCCCTGGGCAGTGCATTCCAGTGCCTGACTACCCTTTCTGAAAAGTAACACTTCCTAATGTCCAGCCTGAATCTCCCCTGACGCAGCTTAAAACCATTCCCTCTAGTTCTATCACCGATTACACGAGAGAAGAGGCCAACCCCCAGCTCACTACAACCTCCCTTCAGGAAGTTACAGAGAGCAATAAGGTCTCCCCTGAGCCTCCTCTTCTCCAGGCTGAACAGTCCCAGCTCCCTCAGCCGCTCCTCATAAGGCCTGTGCTCCAGACCCCTCACCAGCTTCGTAGCCCTCCTCTGGACGCGTTCCAGGGCCTCAATGTCCAGAGGAGGGCTACAAAGCTGGTTCAAAGTGATGTTCAGCACTTTCCAGCATGGCGTACCACTTCATAGCACCAACAGCATGCACGGTGTGTGGGACGCTAAGACAAAATACAGCTGGGATGTAATTAGAGTTCAACTCTTCTTCAATCTCTTCAGAGTGGAAGTGAGTTGATAGCCCAGGCTGCAGCTGCGGCTCAGCCCTGCCCAGCCCTGCCCAGCACAGCACAGCACAGCACAGCACAGCACAGCACAGCACAGCACAGCACACAGCAGGTGCTCTCAGGCACCCCACGAGGGCTGGCAGCAGCATCACTATAACTCAAGGGACGCACCAGGCAGCGGACAGCGGGCGGCCCCGACGGTGCAGGCGGCGCACCCCCTCCGCTCCATCCAATGGTGACTCCCGCCGCCCCTACCGGCAGCCGCAGCCGTCGTGCGGGCGGAGCGGGTGCCGTGGCGCCGCCTGCCGGGCTGGGTCCGGCCGCACCGCGCGGCTCCTCCCCACTCGGCGCTATGTCACGCGGCGGAGCGGGGCTGGAGGTTCGGACTTGGTAGCGCGGGGCGAGGCGAGCGCAGCACAGCACAGCACAGCACAGCACAGCACGGCCCGGCCAGCCGGGGTCTCGTCGCCGGCAGCGCTGTAGGAGCCGCTCGCCCTCTCTCCCTCCCCCGGGAAGCGCCCGCTCCACCGGTGCTGGCTTCGCGGCGGCCGCGCCGCTCCTGCCGACCCGCGGCTGCTCCGCACCGCTCTCCCGTCGCCGCCGTCTCCGCTCCCCGCCGCTCCCCGGCCGGCGGCCCCGCGCCGCGCGCCGCCTCCCGGCCGGCGGTACCGCGCGGCGCCGTTCGGATGCCGCCGCAGCAGGAGGGCGAGGCGGGCTACATCAGCAAGCCGGTGCCGGGCGGCTGCGAGGTGCCGCCGGTTCCCCCGCGCAGGGTGCGCAGCGGGCGGGCGGCGGCGGCGCTGGGGGCGGCGTTGGGCGGCCGCTGCCGGGCGGCGGGGAGCGGAGCCGGGACCTCGGCGGGGAGCGGGGCGGGGGCCGGAGCCGAGCCGCGGCGCAGCATCAAGTGCGTGTTGGTGGGGGACGGCGCCGTGGGGAAGACGAGCCTGGTGGTGAGCTACACCACCAACGGGTACCCCACCGAGTACATCCCCACCGCCTTCGACAACTTCTCCGGTAAGCGGGACCGCGGGGCAGCGGCGGCGTGGTGGGGGGGGTTGTTCCCGGGGTGCCCGCGGCCGGCACGTTACAGCGGAGCGGCTTGAATAGGGAGATAGCAGGGCTGGAGTTTCGTCCCCCTCGAGGGACGCCGGACATGTGTGGTTCTACCCGGCCAGAGGCGGCTGCGGAGGGTGAGGCTCCACTCCGTGTGCCTTCGGCCCGGCGGGGGCTCTGTGTGCTTGAGAACGCGTAAAAGGATCGTGGAATAAGGCCCCTACAGCAGGGAAAGGCACAGAGCGGGGCTATGAAGCAGAGAGTCCACAGGGCTTCTGCGTGCCTGGTAGCTGGTGCTAGACCCGGCTCCAGCCCTGTGAGCTGTTACATCCAGCCTAAGCGAAAGGAAAGGCTGTGAAGACAGAGACCGTATCTCTCCTTTCCTTTTTTTTTTTTTTTTTTTTTTTTTTTTCCTAAAGGAAAATGTGCAAGTTGAACTCAACACGCTTTTCTTTCCCCCTCCTGTCTCCCTCTAGCCGTGGTGTCTGTGGATGGCAAGCCGGTGCGACTGCAGCTCTGCGACACAGCCGGGCAGGTCAGTGAAGCCACCAAACCCAGTGACAGCAGGAGGGAACGGGGAGGTCCCTGGGGAAGAGGTCACGCAAAGCGGCCCCGGTGGTGACCCCGGGGTCTGGAAGGCCACCTGGTATTCCCTGAGAGCAGTTATCACCGCCTTCATTTTCTTAGTTAAATAACCACGGAAATGAGGATTACTTTGTTTGGAGCACAGACGTTTACACGTTCATAGCTGTAGGTATGGAGAGGTGGAACTGTGCTGTTAAAGGGACTTGAGGGAGAAAGAAAATACCATTTGGTGGCATCCGTGGAGACTTCGCGCTTTCAATTCCCATCTACTATGAAGTGCTGTCTCTTCTGAGCTCACCAGCTCCTCGTTTGCCTGACTAGAGCCCCCATCTCTTGTGTTCTCTGCATGTTCTTGGCCTGTGTGTGCCATAAAAACATGCGGTACTGTTTGAGCCCCTCATAGCTTGAAGTTTTTTGCTACTTAACTTGTTTCTGAAGGAGATGGGAACTGGTTTCGTGATCTGCTTTGTAGATCCAGGTCTGTGGCATCCCCAAAGCCACATGGATGAATCTCAGCGGCCTTAGCACACAAACCTAGTTAGGTGCTCTGCAAGCAGGTGCCCTACTTAAGGAAGGACTTTAGAGGGCCGCGCAGTCCTGGTAGCAGTGTAGGGCTTCCGTCTGCCCTACAAACCCAACCTGAAAACCTGCAAGCAGGTTATTACCTGCCTTCTGCAGGTAGTAGCATCAGGTGTCCCTTGGTGTGATGCCAGGGTGGATCCCTGTGTGTGCTCATAAGCAGAGTGTGCAGGTGATGCCACCTGTGCGGTGACAGCCTGTGGGTATAGAGCCCAGGCCAGGTGGTGCCAGCTAGTCTGCTTACCTTCACTGCTACAGAATGGTTCTGGTGTTGGGCTGTCCAAGTGCCCTGGAACAGGGGGAGTTTCTACAGCATTAGTCATCCTGAGTAAAATACACCTGGCTAGGTGAGATTGCTGCTGGAATCTGCAGCTGAAAGAGCACTCCAAGCAGAGTGAAATTCCAGCTATTTCAGTGTCGGCAGCCTGAAGAGGTACAGAGCCCTGCAGTCTGTGTACCTGCCATTGAAGCCACAGGAGTGCACTTGGAACATAAAGGGTGCCGTTCCTTCTGGGCAGGAACCCTTAAGATCTGGGTTTGGCTTTCAAGCCCATTGAATCCAGCGCTGCTGAGGTTTCTCACGTTGCAGGAAGAGGCAGTTAGGTGGTGAGATGCCTCGCTGCAAATGGCCCCGTCCTTCAGTGCTGCAGCTCAGTGAGCACAGGGCTCCTCCAGTCAAATGGTGAGAACCCGCACTCCTGTGAGCCTTAATCAGGGAATCAGCAGAGCTAATGAAGCTTGCTGTCTTGACTCTTGTTTTATAAATTGCTGTCTCTCTCGGAGTTGCTGCTGGAAGAAATTCATTCAAGTAGAACGAGACTTGTGAGGCTTCCAGCGAGCTTTAAGCTGCATATCCTGGGCCCTCACGGGCTTTAAAGCAGAATTTCCCATCTTGAAAATGAACACACGACTTGCAATTAAATGCTGGTGTTGGAGAAATGTCTTCAGCCGCGTTTGTTCTCTGCGCTTTAAATTCAGAGCTTTTGAGAACATGTCCATTTTAATTAAAATGTCACTTGGTAGAGGCAAATCCTACCTGCTCAGGCTGCTGGTGTTACCCTGCTTTCATCCTGCTGTCAGCATCAAGGGCTGTGTGCAGTTAGTTAACCCTCTGCTTCTTGCTGCATTCTTTGCTCCTTTATTACCTTCAGATGCTTGGCTTTCTTGCTACAACCTCCTGAAGCAGCAGAAGGGCCTTGCTTTGTTGGGAGTTTCCTCTAACAAAAAGAGGAAAGGGGAGAGGAGGGGGGGAAAAAAAAAAGATAGCACCGGGAGGCCTCTCTGCAGTTTGTTTGATGTGGCATGGGTGGGAGGGAAAGGTAAAGCTCTTATTCCATGCCATTGGCATGTTAAGCCCGTGCATTGTGATTCGCTGTTGCTGCCATCAGGATTTAAGTCCCCGGGCACAAAGGCAGGGAAATTATTGCCTCTCCTGTAGGATGTTGTTAAGTAGTGCTGGTTTCAAAATGTTTCCGGCCTGGTGTGTGCTTGCTGCCACTTGTCTGCTGTGCTCTCATCTGGGTATACAGGCAGGACAGCACCTCGGAGGTCTGTGTACCTTTAACCTCCCATACCTTCCTTTTTAGCTTCATTGCTCTCTGTGGCTCTGCTGGTCCTTTTTTGGTCTGAAATAGGGCTGATGTGGAAGTAGCAAAGGAAATACATAAACACCTAAAGCTGCAGCATTAGGAAAGCTCATCCAGATGGGAGCTTGTGGCTAGGCAGGGCCGGGCCTAGGGTTTGCAATTGGGCTCATGTTCTGGTACTGTGGTCTCCCCAGAGGACAAGGGTTGAAGCTGGGGTCGTTTTGCGGCCTACACTGTTTGTTATGTGCTAACACATTGTTGTTCTGTACAGGATGAGTTTGACAAGCTGAGGCCGCTGTGCTACACCAACACAGACATCTTCCTGCTGTGCTTCAGCGTTGTCAGCCCTTCATCCTTCCAGAACGTCAGTGAGAAGTGGGTCCCTGAGATCCGATGTCACTGCCCCAAGGCGCCCATCATTCTGGTGGGGACGCAGTCGGACCTCCGGGAGGACGTCAAGGTGCTCATTGAGCTGGACAAGTGCAAGGAGAAGCCAGTCCCAGAGGAGGCCGCAAAGCTCTGTGCTGAGGAAATAAAAGCTGCATCCTACATCGAGTGCTCGGCTTTGACTCAGAAAAACCTCAAGGAGGTCTTTGATGCGGCCATTGTGGCTGGAATTCAGTACTCAGATACCCAACAGCAACCAAAGAAATCCAAGTGTAGGACTCCAGACAAGATGAAAAACCTCTCCAAATCCTGGTGGAAAAAATACTGCTGTTTTGTATAGAAGTTGCGAGGACCCGAGTGCTGCTCTGAGGAAATCAAATAGAGGCTATATTAGCTGAAATCTCATTCTGTGTTGTCCCAGGTGTGTAGCTTAGGTCTGTATGTATGTGTATATGTTGCTACTTGGTATCTCCGTTGCCCTCGCGAGGATGGCAGAAGGATTTGTAGTTAAATCATGGCTATAAATCAGATCTGGCGTTGAATTTTGTGACTAAAATCTTTCATTGCGGAAGAAGTGCACCACGTGTCTGTGAAGCTATAAGGATTTGTCCAAAGGATTCGACTTCTTGTCTTACCCTGTGTACCTGATGGGGAGGAACAGACGGGAGCCTTTCGCTGCAAGGGCTGCGCAGGAGGATTGTAGAAATGTAGAGCTGTGTACATGGACGGTTAAAGGGAAAATAACACTGTGCCTCCTAACGGACCTTTCTAGCTTTAAAGAAACCCACTCCTGCTCTCTCCTCCACGTCTTCCCAAACCAACAGTCTTAGGGATCGCTTTAAAATGGGTATGCGAGAGGTGTAATCTATACGCAAATGCTATGGTTGGAAAGGTCACATATATACCTTCAGCATGCTGTGAGGGAACCTGATATGTTACAGCACTGACATCTCATTTGTCACCTCCCGACTCGAGGGTCATTTCTGTCCTCTTCCCCTCCTGCCCAGGGTGTCACAAGGAAGCTGAGGAGCGTTACTGAGCTCACTGCTTGGGATGGCAGTGGGTTTCTCTCTTTGTGTGGACGTGATGACAGTTGGTCTATTTCAGCAGAAAGGAATGTAAATGCTGTGGGGTTGGTTGGGTGGTTTTTTTTTTTAACCTTTTTTTTTTTATTATTATTACTTTTTTTTTTTTTTTTTTTTACAAGATGTAACAAATATCTGTGTAGCACCATGCAAAATGCATCTGGTTGGTTTTAAAGTCTACAGCCAAGAGTTTCAGAATGCCTCTCCTTACCTTTCAGGCTGCTAAACAAACAACAAAGCAGGCAGATCGAGGCGATAACAGATCAGACTCCAGCGACTGAGGCTGCTGTGTCCTCTTTATTACGCTGTTTTCAACCAGGTTAATGTTTCCCTCCTAAAAACAACAGTTGCTTATGGTCGAATCTTGTCCAAACTCATGCTGGGGAAATGGGCTGAGGCCACACTGAAAATGCAACTGACAAACGTTTCCCCAGATCAGTCCAGCAGGTTAAATGTGCCTAAAATGTAGCTGAGTGATCAAGGTAATGCCGAGCTGTGTGCGACCCACCCTCTGACTAAATCCTATTCCTACTGGGCTAAGCCTAATTTCAGTCCCTGTGGGTTTGAGAGACTGGAAGAATAACATGACTCTGCAAGAATGGTATTTTAACTTTTTCTGCAGAGGGCATTTAGTCTGTGCTGTCTGTCTGTCTTTTTATGGCCCCGACTACTTTTTTACTCTTTCCCAGGTATTTCAAGATCAGATTCTATTCTTCTTTTCCTTTTTTTTTCTCCTGTTTTCCCTTTGGCTATAGCCTTAAAGTGACCTTTTTTCATAGTCTTAAACTAAACTGCGATTGCAGGAAGCCACAACCCTTTCTCATCATAAATGAATCAATGCCTGATATAGAGAGGAACTGTGGAAGCCATTTGAACTGATAAAGCTGACCGCAGTTTACCTCCTGGCCCATTAAAGAAAATGACACTACATAAATGGATTCTAGGTTGTATTGGCACAAAATCCACAGGCAATATTTTTTCCTCCACTACAGCAAAATGAGTATGAAGCGGGCAACATTCCGTGGCTGAAAACTTGAAAATGGAATGGAAATCTTTACATAGGGCCTGATTCAGTAAGAATGTGTTGGCTTCTGCACTGGAACAGCCTGGAAAAGCAGTTTCCATAGCACAGAAGCTGGATGCATTGACTCTGGTTGCATCTGGTTCATAATAGTTTAATGTTTACTGGTCATGAAGTTAACATCTGAGCCTTTATATTATTCTAATGCATTGACAAGATTTCAGACCTGCAGTCATAATGTCATCTTTGGAGCAAATCTTAAAGCCAGGTTTCTCCTGGGTGCTTTGCTTCCCTGTATAATGGTCTCAGCTGATCAAAAATGTGGAGTTTGGATGGAGACAGGCTAAGTTCTGAGCAACTCCCACTTGCAAAAACAACACTATTCCTTCTACAAGGTCATACTGCTTTGTATCACGCCATACTGGAAGCAGTAGGTTATATTTTATAAGCAGCCTGTTTCATAGTTGGGAGTAGCGTTACTTTTAAATGTAGCCAGCTGTGACTGTTTCTGAAGATGTGATGTATATACGGCTTGTTACAGCCTTTTACTAGGTGTATGTAAACTGAGGTCTAATAACTATGAATACTGCTCTATGAGGGGCTGCACAGGGTCTAGGTTTTAGAATTATTACTGTTAAAATCGCCAGTATTTTATGATCGCAAGTGGGGGGAAGATGTCTCTATGTAGTCTAATCTGATGTGCCTTATGAAAAAAAAAACAAAACCTAAATGTCAGCTATATTCTGAAAGAAATATTTCATGTGAGAATGATATAAATGAGGTATTTGGAAATAAATGCTGATCCGTGTGTGTGTCTGCCTATGCTGCCCATGGCGAAGGGGGGATGCATGTGGGCATCTTGCATGTGCCCCACTGGGAACACTCAGACCAGCATGACCTTTCCTGCTCCTATTGCACTGGTGATGCCAGAGAGGGTGTTTTGGATGAGCAGAGCCAGTTCCCTCTTCTTGGAGCCTTTTCCATCCCATCCTGTATCCTACCTTGTCCTACTGAGGGCCCACAGCCAAGACTCCATGCATAAGAGCTGTGGTGTGTTTCTACTTGCTGTGCAGCCTGGTGATTTCCCATTCTTAGCTCCAGAAAAGGCCAAGCCAGCTCAAGTCATCCTCGATACCTGAGTGATGTTGTGCATGTACTGCTGTGATCAAAAGACTCCACTGCCTGATGTGAGCTATGGGATGAGATGGCAGCTGTGGCCGATTGTGCTGAAGTGTGCCTGCTGTACAAGAAGTTTTCCAGAAACACAAATTGCTGCCACTTCATAGTGGGTGGTGGTTCCCAAAGGCAGATTTTTGGTTCTTTTTTTTCATAAAAAAAAAAGATTTATCCTTGCATGGAAATATGCTTCATTTTTACCATTATTTTCTTATGTATTTTGTGGATTGGACACCTCTAGGGTATGACTGAGTGTCAAGTTAAGCTGGGATGTGACAAATGGTCATTCAGACCTAGGTGGGAGAGAGGATCTCTGAGGAAACCTGGCTGCACTCTTTGCTTTTTTCTTTCCTTCCTAGACATCAGTTGCTGGCTGCAGAGAGGCAGAGACTGCTGCAGGAGGTGGCCTGCTGTGGCCACGTGAGGCTGACCCAATATTGTCATCTGCATTACACTTAAGCATGGAACATCACTTCAGCATGTGAGTCCCACGCAACGGAGCACCACGTGCTCACATGTTTGTGCAGAAGAGGCCTCTGCCAGCTCCTCCTGCCTTCAGTGCTGCCCTGTCATGCAGCAGGATGGGAAGAGGAAGAAAATAGCTGTTCAGGAATGAGTAAGGCATCATAAGACTGGGAAGAGCTGATGAAGAGGCAATGTGGAGTGATAGAAACTACTTTGACTTGCATTAGGTGCAAGTAGATTAAAAGCCCAATTAGACAAATGTGTGAGGAAATGAACAGCCTCAGTGAGGGCTGGTAGGTACAAAAATAGAATCTTTTCTTTAGGAAGTCCCAATGCTGTGGGTTGCTGGAAGCTGGGAGGAAATACTGCTGCACACTGTGGGGAAAAATCACTCTGTATTTACTCCATTCCTACATTCTTTCCCCAAGTGTCTGTGCAGGTTTGAGCCAGGAAATGGGATGATGTGGATTTTTGGCATCCTGCGGCCCTGCTGTCCTAACGTAGTTAATGTTTTTGCATTTGCTCTTGCAGGATGTTTTTCAAGCCAACAGCAGGGCCCCAAGACCCAACAGGACCTCCAGAAGATTAAGCTTTTGACACTGCTTTCAGAGAGTGGGAAGATGTAATATGATTAGGGATGTTCATTACTCATTTAGCACAGTTCTCTGTGGTATAAATGAAGGAGCAAACAGTTGTGTAATGCAACAAATTTTACCGTCTGAGGCAGCATTCTTCAATGTTACTGATTTATTTCCTGACTCTGTTTTAGCAGGAAGAATAAATCAGTGATGTATATGAAAATAATAGGTGTAAAGCTTGGCAAGTATGCTTTTTAAATCAGCAAGGGGACTGTAGGGAGGAAGTGTGAGGGGCAGCTCAGCTGATCTGCAGGGATGACTCCTGCCCCCAGAGTCTTGCTGGCTCCTCAGCTTGGAGCAGAGGGGTCCAGAGCAGGCATCCATCAGATACCAGCAGTGTGGGCAAGAGCATTACCAAGCATTTGTGCCTCCTCAACATGTTTGGTTCTGGGCTTACTATCTGGGGGCAAAAGAAGTGTCATTTCAGAGGACAAGCTTCATCTGTTGATTAATGCAATCCCTGCCTTGCTGTAGCTTAGAGTCATAGAGTCATTAAGGTTGGAAAAGACTACTAAGATCACCTAGTCCAACCATCAGCCCACCCCCACCATGCCCACTAACAATGTCCCTCAGTGCCACACATTTCTTCAACACCTCCAGGGACTGTGACTTCACTACCTCCCTGGGCAGCCTGCATTCCTTTGGTGGAGGAAGAGGATTTCTCTGAAGGCAGCATTGGAACAACCACTCCCCACTCATCTTCTCCTTCCACGGCTGCCTCTCCCCCCGCACTCCCTTCTCTATAGGCAATTTTCTCATTTATTTTTAATTCAAAACAGCGCTTTGCCTGAAGCCTGGTGCTCAGCATTTTTATGCTCCCTGTATCACATTCTTGCATCTTTTGAGCTTTGTCATGGCCTTTCCACATTTTAATTATAAACTCAGCAGGCTTCAGGCTTTGCTATTCCTCTGAGCTGAGAAAAACTGCTCCTTTTTCTTTCCTCTCATTTTCGTAATCTTCCACAATCAAAGTGGATGAATTTGGGGAAAAACGGGCAGCATATTGCACAGACTGAAGACTGGATCGTGATGGCATGGGGGTAAAGTCCCTGCCTGGAGCGGCGATAAGGCAGCACTGCATGCCTGCACGCAGCCGCTGTTGACATCTTAGGGTGAGGGCTCCGCATCTGCTCAGCTACAGGCAGAGCCCTGGCCATCTTCAAAGTGCTTTGAAGTGCCCCCTGGCAATCTCCTCTGGAAGATAAGAGATTGCAGAGAGAGAGGAAGGAGTTCCTGAAAACAGCTCTAGCAGCACGTATGTTTATCTAGTCTGGCTAACATAGAAAGAGACCAAAGCCTGGGCTGGTGACATCCGAGAAGACACACAGGGATTCAAGCAGAAAATGCTAAGGAACGGGAAAACATTATTTGATTATTTTTTTTTTACCTCTTTTGTTTGTTTGTTTGTTTTTGTCTGTTTTAATCCACCGCCTCAGGACTGCAGCTGTGTGAGAAAAGTACACCCTTGCCTAGTCCTCCCTTACAGATCTGCTTAACACTGTTACTACATTTTTGCCTAAAACCTTGAGGTTACTGCAGCCAACCAGAACAGAGATCCCAAACCCACTGCTTAAATAAATACTTTTCTTTGTTTTAAATCGAGCTCGCATTCATTTCAATGTGACCACCATTCAGGATACTCTAAGTTAAGGTGAATAGCAGTTGATCATAGAATCATAGTATCGTAGAACAGTTTGGATTGGAAGAGACCTTTAAAATCATCTGGTTCCAACCCCCCTCCTATAGGCATGGACACCTCCCACTAGTCCAGGTTGCTCAAAGCTCCATCCAGCCTGGCCTTGAATGCTTCCAGGGAGGGGACATTCGCAACCTTTCTGGGCAACCCCTTTCCAGTGTCTCATCGCCTTCACAGTAAAGAATTTCTTCCTAATATCTAGTCTAAATCTACTCTCCGCTTCTCCAGTTTAAAGCCATTTCCCCTCATCTTGTCATTACATGCCCTTGTTCTTGAGCTACCTGTGCATTAGTCCAAAATACTGTTCTATTGCCTAAGTGCTTTGAGAAGGGGTCTCCACGTCCTTTAAAGTGCAGCTCCAAACTTGTTGTGTCCAGAATAGAAGATTCACCCAGTCAGAATGGAAACACAGTAGATTTTATCCAAATGACTCTGAATGTGTTCCCACACTGCATGTGGATGTGAAAGGCACGTGTGCACATATAACATCTGTAATGACCTTGTAGTATTCTTTGTATTTTGAAGGGTTGTGATCCCAGGCTTTCAACAGTATACATCTGTTATTGCTTGACTTCAGTGCATAGGGACACAATATACTGTTACTCCAGGCTAGGTAGAGAGTATGATATTTTATAGCCTCTACCTTTACTGGGAAAAGCGCAAAGGAAGAAAGCGGTTGGACTCTAATATCATTTTTACATAGGCCAAACTCCCCCTTGTCATGCTGGGGCTTACTGTAAGGATGTGAGGTGTAGCCTGTAGATGTTATCAGGCATTTTACGCTCCTGAATCCAAAGCAGCAACTTTTGCGGTCAGTGCTTTTGGGAGCAGCAGCGTCAAAATAATGCTGAGAGATGGACAGGAGGCATTTGACAGGCTTGATGACAGAAAGACGCCTTGATAAGCACTGTTATTGTTTGGGATCCAGTCCAGATTTTTGGAGTTCTTCGTTTGAAGGCTTAGTTAAAGCAGCCACTAAACCCCTTTAAAGTGCAACAGATCAGTTCTAATTAGGACCAGGTTGCTCTGACTGGAGGCCGCCTTTGCTGGTTAAGCTTTTTGGTGCGAACCAGGCCTGGCAGGCCAGGAAGCGGCCATGGATCCTCATTGATCAGCGACAGTTCAAAGCAAACCTGTAAGAAAGCCGCCATGCATCATGGCAGCTTTCTTATGGGCACTTTGCATCCCTTTAGTGTACAGCTGAGAGCCTTAACATTTACGAGGCTTGAAATTTGACCTGTACTTCAGACCCGGAAGACCACGAAGGAGAGGGAAGCACAGCAAGAGAAATGAAAGTGCTGGTGGGCAGGGTCAGGGCTACAGCCCTGGGGCTCTTCTCAGTCTCAACAATTGTAATTTCTGTAATAAATAGTATAAGAGCTAATTGGAATTCAGCAGTTATATATCCTGGAGTCTTGCAAGCCCCCTTTTGCTTTGCTGTGCATTCTGTTGGTTTCAGAGGACTGTTTCCTAACTGGGGACAGCAGTTATTGGGCAAGCTTCCATTCATTTCCCCCCACACACACTTTGTATTTCTCAGCCAGGCACTTCTGTTTCTGATTAATTAGCAATCAGGGTGGCAAGAAAGATAGCACAATCTGGTGTTTACAAATAGCTTTATCTCAGTGGGTGGACCAGAATGGAGTTTCTTGGGACTTGTGGCCCATAAAATTCCCATGACAGAGGGATATGGGGCTGCTTTTTTTTCTCCCCCTTCTCCTTTTCTCGCCCTGGTTCCTGGTGTTACTCCTCAGATTGGTCTCTGCAGTTGATCATTTCCTCAGGTGCTGCCATCGGGCTGGAGTTTCTGCTTCAAATACTGTTACATTGACTTCCCCGGGCCTCAGCAGCCAGCACATGATGCCTTTCAAAAATGAACACTTGAAGGGTCGAGTGGGAAAATATGTAATAACTGAAATAGCATCATAGAATCATTTGAATTGGAAGGGACTTTTAAAGGCCATCTAACCTCATTCCCCTGCAATGAACAGGGAGACCTACAGCTAGAGATCATCTCCTTTGTTTTCAGTGCCGCATGTTAACAAGCGAAGCATCTGTGACGTTTGCTCAAGAAAGCTGGTGCTGGATTTGTCTCCATTGCCTAGAAAATCCCCTTTAATCTTGTGAAACGCTATCTCTGCAATAAGAAGTATATCATGGCTTGGATCATTTTGCTCATTCCCCCTCTGTTGTTTTGATCGGATGCGGTGCCAATTTGCAAATATTTAGTAAGATTAAGGCTTGTATAAAGGGGAGAAGCATCATGTAATGGGAAGAGAAGGAGAAGAGACACAATAAATAGGTAATAAATTATCTAAATTTGGTCCTGACACCTTTGACTCAGCACTGGGTCTATTGCTTTTATTGCTCTCCCAGTAAGCTTTGCATTCAGACAATTCAAGCCTTTTCCCTCCACCTTTTATAGCTGCTGATGTTGTTTTGTTCTTTTAGGCCACATGTTGCCACATTAATTAAATAAAAACCCTTATCTATCTGTGATCCATTTAGCTGTGCTTGAAAGTGGGATTGCTCTAGCTGGGCAGATTAGGACAGCCTTAGTGTTGTGTGCTTTTCAAAGCAGGCAGATGGGGCTGCTTATTTGAAGAGCCTGGGAGTTCGGGTGAAGTGGAGAGAGAGGGAGATGGGATTTCCCTCTTGCAGTTTGATTCTTTGGCCTGCAGACTCAGGTCCCAAATCTGCTCCCAGTTACGCTGTGTAACTCTGAAGTAACTTGATTTACAACAACTTGCTCTGGATTTTACTCTGCATAATTGATGGCAGAGTCTGCTCCTTATTATTCATTCTGCACCTCTCCAGTTTAAAGGGTCAGGGAAGATATCTGAGGAACAGAACTGCCTTTGATCTTTGCTTTCATATTTCTGCTACATTTTACACACACGAGGAGCTATATCATGACCTTTCACTAAGAACTGTTCAGCAAGAAGAGGCAGAAGAAGCAGTTCTTGATCCAAGGAAACTTCTAAGATACATGAAGTGCAAAACAGAAATGGGTAAAGAACAAGGATAGATTTCTATTTCTCCTATTCCCAATTACAAGCCAATGTGCAGACAGAGGAAAGCAAAATAATTATTCACCATATGCTCTCCTCAGTAGACTGCTTCTTTTGAAATTGCTGGCTTACTTTGTCACATAGAACTACACTGCAAATACCAACACTGTTTTTGTAATATACAATGTGGTGATTGCTCCCAAGAATTTACATTTATACATGTAGATCGTATACCTGTGCTACCTATATATTATCCAATGTATAGAGACAGGAAAAATAGACATTCATTTCACTGTTAACCACATACTTGCTTTTTTAATGGCAGTGCTAATATTGAATTTCACCACTATCCCAGAATGCAGAAGGAAGTGTCGAAAGAATTTCAGAGAGGTGAGACATGTATCTGTAACATCTGTTCTGGATACTCACCAGAGCCCAGTTAATAGGGACAAGTTGTCTTTGGCACTATCAGAGCATAACTCTTGATTGTGTTACAACTCACCTGTAGCAAAACAACCAGATGGAGACATGAAAGGTACTTTTCAACACTACTTATTATGAGCAGCAATGAAGCCTGACTTCTCCAGCATGTGAACAACTCAGGTTTTCCTTTGGAAACACATCTTCTCCAAATTACGTTATTGGACCTGTAGAGTAGTAGAATTAACCCACAGGGACATTTTGGCTGGTTTGCAGATGTACAAGCAGGTCTCCAGGCCAGCTCAACTGTGCTGACTGGTGGGTATTGTGGGGGGGTCAAAGAAGAATGAAGAGCTCTGTTAGAGCTATTGGAGTTCATTTATCAGGTGCAGTTCATGCTCAAGGCCTCAGCCCTTGAAGAGTAACGTGGGAGTTAGCACAAGGTAGGAATGAAGACACAAACTCACCTAATCTGCTATGGGGACAGAAAACCTTGGTAGTAGAAAGGATGGCCTTGTGTTTCAGACATGTCTTAACTCTCAATCCTTGGTTAGAGAAAAATAATTTCCATTCTATACTATCTGAACAGAACCTGTCTGCAAAATGGTAGTGTCTAGAAAAAAACGAATAACATTACACGAGCATATACGCTCTATGAATTCCTTGCATTAAGATACTGATCAGAGACTGTCTTTATAGGCTCTTTTTAGCTGAATACATAAAGGGAATGAAAAGTGCTTCAGAACTCCATTGACATTTTTATCCAGCTGCATGTGAAAAAAAAAAATGCTGCCCTGTAAAAATACTGTAGATTTGCTATCTGTGTGCAAATTTCATCTGCTCTTTGCATATTACTTCCATGACTTGTTGATGTTCAAGCTGATTCTGTGGAAAACTGGCTGTTTTCATTTCACACAGGGAATTAATTATACTTTTGCTATTCTGACTTGCAGAACTCGTGCCAGATAATTTTCACATGAGATTATGAGACCAGGCAAGCTTATGAAAAGCCAAACAGCATCAGCCTCTAGTCTCCCGCCATACTGAGGGACAGGCAATAAAAAGCCTATTAATGTCCCCAGGAAGGTTTACACACTTTGGATTACATCCAAGTGCAAACATGATAATGACTGGAAAAACACATTTGTCTGCAGCCAGTGCCAATTTTTTAGCTGGAAGTCCGTTAATTGTTCCATATGTCATTGAAAGATAGGCTGTCCCAATGGATAGACCATCCCCACAGACAGACCCATGGGTTTCAGCAGTAGCCCTGCCAGGTGAGCGTGATGCCTGCAGCCCTCCTGTGTCTTGGATTCCCCTGCCAAAATGATGCTTCTAGTGCTCCATGTGCTGATGGTACTTCATTAATACCATTCTATCTCCCATGTCATTTCTTCTTGCTGCAATTAGGTGATGGTGGGCACTGTCCTGGCCATCACAAGACAGTTACTGATGTGTTTTGAGCCTCATTCAGAACAAGAGGTCCTGGTGAACAAGTCTACCTGCTCAGTAGTTGGTAGTAGTTGCTCAGTAGTAGCAGTTGCTGAGGATGTTCAGCCATCAGTGGGGTGTGCCCAGCCTAAACGGTGCAGGACAGATGACTCAGCTCATCCCAGCCCTGCAGCAAGATAAGGGCCAGATGCACATTAACCTTTTTCACCATCTCTCTCCTTTCCTTTTCCCTCATGCCCTACTGCTCATCAAGAGCAAACCCTGGGGACAGAGGCAGGTAGGGACTTAGTGGAGGCAGAGTTCCCACATGGTCAGCCAGGGCATGAGTGCAGTCCAGCTGACAACCGCATGGCCTCACCTGGAAATACCTGACATACCTACAGGCCACAAGTGCAGCCTCTACACGGGCTTTCCGTCCCTGTGCTCCAGCTTGTCCCATTCCACCTCTTCACTCCTGCTCTTGCCCAGCTCCGTCCTTTTGTCCCAGAGACAGCAGGTCATCTCTTGGTGGGTGAGAACTTTGCTCTGTGGGGTCATTCCTGCAATTTGGGAGGCTTAGTAGGGACACCACTGGCTTTGTGCAGAGGGTAACACTCAGACAGGGCTGAGGGACACCTGAGCTCCCTGACTTGGCCCAGCTTCAAGACATGCAACTGAAGAGAGATGAAGCTCCCAAGTACACTCAAGATCTTGCTGGGGAAGGGAACCTGTATGCCAGGGATAGATCTTAGTGTGAACTATCTGAACTTCACTTCCACAGTGAAGTATATATATGTGTATATATATTTAATACAAATAACAGGATTTTTGTTGTTTTTCTCAGCTCTAACAAATATTAATCTACTCTTTAAAGATCTTTCATTTACCTTTCAAATACCTGCCTTATAGCTGAACATTGAGGGTTGGGCAGCATTCCTTCTCCAGAAATTCCTCAAACCCACCCCTCCACATTTCTCAGATGAACTTCTTAACGTCCCTGCAGGAAGGATCGCATTTTACTGTAAACATGTTACATAGGACATAATGCATCCTGAGACTCTATCCACAAAGCAGCCCTGCCCTATAGCTGTGGTTTCTCTTTACCTTTGCTTTCGATATCAGTCTTGCTGCTTAGGTCTCACCAGGCTTCTCGCAGGCAGAAGTGACCAGCAGTGATTTAAAGCTGCTGTATGCAGGAAACAAGAGGATGATGCTCCATTGCTTGGCACACAGCAGGAAGCAAGGCTTGAATGGGCCTTACTTTGTGTCAGCAATACGCATGGGGTCACAGGCAGATTCTGTTATTAAAGAAAATAAATTTGGGTATGTTGAGCAGTTATTCTCCAGTGGGCTATTCAGGACTGATTGATTGGACCACAACTGGTACCAGGAGCATGAGGGCTCTCTGAGCAACTGCTGCTTTTACAGCCGTATTTCTCCTTCTCTCTCCTCTCCACTTTGTTTTCTTTAATAGATGAGGAGACTAAAATGCAGGTGAACTCTGTGAACTGCAAACAATGGGAGCTCAAAGCTTTCTGAATTGAGACATTCAGGGGCAGCACAGTATATACTTTGTGCTGAGGGGACTTCAGTTCCTCTGGAGGGGAGTCACTTGTTTGGAGACTGTGGGGCTGAATAGCACAAAGAGAACAAAATACTTGAATGTGAAAGGAAGAGAGAAGGAGAAGAGGAAGGAGAGAAAGAGAGGAGAGAGAAACAGGAAGAAAGGAAGGGGAGATAGGAGAGGAGAGGAGAGGAGAGGAGAGGAGAGGAGAGGAGAGGAGAGGAGAGGAGAGGAGAGGAGAGGAGAGGAGAGGAGAGGAGAGGAGAGGAGAGGAGAGGAGAGGAGAGGAGAGGAGAGGAGAGGAGAGGAGAGGAGAGGAGAGGAGAGGAGAGGAGAGGAGAGGAGAGGAGAGGAGAGGAGAGGAGAGGAGGAAGATCTCTAGAACACGTATGCACAACATCTATGCCCAACATCACTGGACATCCCAGTGTAAATACAAGGGCAGAAATAGGGCCAGTGCATGGTTGAGTAACAGACAGAGGTGCCTTTCTGTACCCAGATTACAAATTGAAGATAGTGTATATAAGGAGGGAGGTGGACCATGCTGCCTGTGGAATAGACAGCATGGAGAGCCTGGAGAGACAGAGAGATAGAGCAGCATAGTTATGCAATAGGGAAAAAAGGGAATACAGTGAAATAAGTTGCTTAGTAATTTGTGGCCAAGAGAGCAAAGAGGGATGCAAAACAAATGGGGAAAAATAACAGATAGAAGGGAAGATGTTATAGGGACTCTTGTCCTCCTTCTGCCCTGTGTGAGGCTGGCCTGGGGCACAGGTGAACTTTCAATGGGATAGTGAGTCCATTAAAAACAGGAAGTGTTTGGACTTCAGCTTTCAGGCACAACACACAGAATTCCAGTATAGAGAACAGCTCAGAAGCTTTGGCACCTGCTGAGGCCTGAGAACGGTGTTTTTGTGTACAAAATATTACTGAATAAAAGAAAGTATATTCTATTCACTGTCCTCCCGACTTGAAAAAATACATTTTAATGAGGTTGTACATTGCCTGGAGTCTGTGGAAACGTGAGGAAAGGCACAGCCAATTCTGCAACCCCCCCTTAGGACAAAGGGGGATTTCCTCTCCAGGATGCTCTGCCCAGGTGCTGATCCCTGTGGCAACAGTCCCTTAGCATCAGCAGTAACCAGCATAGCTTGCTGTTTTACAATCTGTTTTACAATTGCTCCCCTCAGAACAGAGGCATGTTCACATTGCCTTGGGCATTACCACAGATGGGTCTTTTTGGTGATGCACAGGGAACATTTCACCATGTAAGACAAAGGGCTGCACTCTGGACAACAGAGAAACTGTCTGCTTTGTATTCAGTGGATAACATTTACTGCCTTCTGTGGGAATGGTTTGTGATGAACATCAAGCATCTAGCAAAAACCCGGTAGTGAAATGGAGGAGAAAAAGTCCTATGTGACACAGAAGTGTGACAGACAACTGTCTGCAAAATCATGTCACTTATGACTGGAATGACAGACAAAGATAGGAAGTAAGAAAGAGATGACTATTTTTAGGCAAAGTGGATGGAACACTGGTAAGGTCTTGTGGTGCGTATCACTTAGGAAAGAGTTAATTTCTCTAAGACTACTCTCTGCACAGAAGCTGGGAGCACTGACATCCCCCTGGGGCTATGATCAACCATTGAGATTTTTCCCCGATGATGTAACACTTGTAACGTGACATCTTGCATACATTTCCTGGTAGGGGTGGTTATCTGCAGAACCTGAATGATATCCCCGCACATTACTCTGGCAGTTTCCATGGAACTCACTTGATTTATTTTCTTTTTAATAAAATCAACTGTTTGTCATGTAGCATTGTGGCCCCAGTTATCTCTTTTCAGCTATAGCAAGCAGACCATTTACATTAAGAAACAGGAGATATATATTCTGGTGTGATGGAGGGAAATTACTGTAGCTACCCCAAAACCAGCAACTGTCATCCTGCTGATAACAGGAAGCACGTTAGATTCTGAACACTCTACAGTAGGTTGAAACACCTGCTCCGAAAGCCACCGGCATTAATGGTCATGGGATGACATCTCACAGCCCAGAGATGGGACCAAAAGAAGAACAAGTCTTCTGCAGCCGAGGCTCAAATGTTTGTACAACACTTGCTGAGCAAGCAGTGCACAAATGCAAGAGGACCAACTGAAAGTCTGTAGAAAATGTTAGGAGTCAGTTGTGTGTCTGAACAAAGAAGAGCAAGGAGAGGTACGTGAGTAGGAGGGGGTGTGCAGCATTAAGGAAAAGACTGCCAGAGATCGGGAAAGATT
Source organism: Coturnix japonica (assembly GCF_054131305.1). NCBI lineage: Eukaryota > Metazoa > Chordata > Aves > Galliformes > Phasianidae > Coturnix > Coturnix japonica. The sequence goes on from NC_140665.1 coordinate 38,686,507, forward strand.
ACAAAACAAAAACTGTAGTTTTGTTTTCAGACTTGCTCAGGAAAGTCATGATGAAGAATGAAAGGAAAATTATTCAGGAGCGTAAAGATTCCAAAGCAGAACTTTTCCATCTGCTTCTGTAGGGCTGGAATTCCCTGAGCAAATATAGACAGACAACGTATGTATGAGAGGGAAGGTTGTCTAAAAATGATGCTTTTTGAGCACTTTGAGATTTTTTTTGCTTGGTATCCAGGTGACAAACCAGAAAGACATTTATTTCCTACAGATATAAATATATAAAGACCTGCCCATGTGAATGTCTGAAATAAGGTAGGGTGGTTAAAAAAGCAGTAGGCAACTGAATCCTTCAATCTATGTCAAGGACTGAGCTGGTTTTCTAGATTGAATTTATAGTTTATGGAGGAAAGCAGTCATTTTGTGATTGCTTTGGGCTATTGGGTTGTTCTCTGTACCGTATGATAAGATGGATTGTTTCCTGCAAATGCCTGTTTATCTCTGTAAACTGAGCCCAGGGTGTCTGGCTCACATGTAGATGTCACTCACATCTAAAGACAACTCAGACGAATCCACTGTAAATTCTGGGAAGAGACTGCAGGCAAATTTCCCAAGAGCACTCAAGTCTTATTTCATAAATAGCTAAATGAATAAGCTCTTAAATTTCAGGGAAACCACCGAAAATGGGAAATACTTCCCCGAAGTCAATTAGAGGCTCATGGAAATCCTCACCTCCTGCTTCAGGGGAGTGAAGTGCTGGTAACTGAGCTGTGAGGGTAATGCTACTCACTGCAGCAGTGCTGTAGAGAGCTCTGGATGTGGGCAGCCTGAGTCTGTTTGCTGGGCATCTGCCATGCAGCTCCATGAGGCGTGTAGACAGCAAAGTGCTGAGTATTCCCCAGAGATGTGGAAGGAGTGTCTAGCAGCAAGAGCAGCCAGCAGGAGGGCAGCAGGGAGGGCAGGGACACATGCTGCTCCAGCAGAGAGTGTGCTTGGAGTACATGCGTAGAGCTGGCTGCTGGGGAAAGGAGGTGGAAAAATGCAGCAGAGCACAGACAAAGCGCTACAGAGAATAGAGAAAACATCAGTAGGCAGGAAGTTTGGTCATGCTAGACCTGTCCTCAGGGAAAGAGGAGGTGAAGGGATGGGGCCATTATAATGCAGAATAATTTACACTTCTCTTGCAGCTTCCAGTTGTGCCAATGCAAATGCTCAGACCCTCACACCCCCGTGGGCTTCTGCTTCTTTCCACTTCCTACAGAGGAAAGCTGAGAGAGGGGCTGGTGTAAGTGAGTCCACACAAAGCAAGGCAGTGTCATTACTGAGAACAGAACTGGTGAATGTGAAGACAGAGGGAGATCTAGGAGACTCAACTCCATTTCCAAATGGAATTAGTAATCTATGTGGCCAAAAATATTCCCTTGACAAAGTTCCATACCCAGTGCAGCCTGTTGGTCCCTGAAACCACTGCAGGGCTTGCAGTGCAGCACAGAGCTACAAGATATTCTCCAGGGTAGTTACATGCTGCCCTGACCTCCTGCTGTAGCTATTAGACCTTGGTTTTATTAGCCTGATATTAGATACTGGCTATATTAGGTGTATTAAATCAAAAGTAAGGTGGATACATCTACTGTACAAGTCAGCACGGTGAGTACAGTGCACACATGCCCCTAGAAAGTAGGTAAATATTTAAAGAAGATATGCCCCCAGCTTCTGAGGGAAAATAAATGGTATGTGGTGGTGTACTATGAAAGCAATAAAATAAGAGATTCTTCTTGGCTTCTTCTCCGCTTAGATTTCTGTACTTTTTTCCTCTCCCTAAGCAAAAGCCCAAAATATTGAGGATTTATTCTGCAGGAGACTGACATTCCCTATTTAAAGCCCTGAAGGCTTAGAAATGTTCAAAACCAGACATTTGTCAAGTGAAGCATTACGATCAGTTTGAAACTCCGCTTAAACACTGCCTGCGTTATCCTGTTAGTGAAGCTTCTCAAAATCCCATTTGCACATCAGAGCTGCACACAACCTTACAGATTATTATGGTTACTTACAGTGGCTGCTGACAACCCTCCTTAGCTCAATGGAGAGCATCTCCTTCCTGTGACAGGGATGCTTTCAAACAGGATCTGCGGAAGGGAGAAGAAGGCTGGAAGTGGCACCACCCCGAGCACTGTGCAGTGGGTTGGAAGTTTGCAGTGAGTAGCCAAGAACCTCCACACCAGCTCAGGAAGCATCCTCAGCAGGGGCTGGCACCTTCATTTGGAGGGCAATAGTATGTATTAACACTATCACCTGCAGAAGCAGCCCCACAGAACCAGCCTCCAAATCCTTTCTTTGCCTGTGATTGCAGAGAGCCTGTCAGAGCGGGGCTTGTCATTGACCTTTTGCCTGCGATATTCATATTGACAGCTCTCAGCTCCCCTCTGGTTATGGATGGAGTATGTCTCGGCAGGCATTTAGAAGTCTCAAAATGGGGAAAATAGAAGGGAAAGTGTTTAAACTTGTCCCCACAGCTTGGGTAGCCTTTTGCTCCATGTTGTTTTTGTGCTGACTTGGCCCCTTGCAATGCATTTCCGCTGCAGCAAGCCCACTGCTGTGCACACAGAGTTTTCTAAACCTTTGTACAAGCTCACCTCACTCCCACAGCAAGAGCAACAACCTTCTAAATGTCTTTCAAGGTCTTCACAGAACATCGAGGCATCCAGGACCAAATCTTGTGTGTTCTTCAGAATACTCATAATTGCTCTCAGTTAGAGGCTGCACTCTTGACTGTGAGCAGCAGTAACATCAACAGAAAATCAACAGTCCTTGGTTAAGGTGGGTGTGGAGGGTGGGGACATCAGAATTTCCTGGATCTGTGATATCTCTACAGCCATAATGGGATTTAAATGAAGGCTGTTTGGTCTTAAGGTTCATATTCTTAGCCAAGCTGACCTACCATTCCTCTGATGAGCATTTAAGTCATACCAGATCATTTGAGTCCCTTAGATCATATCTGTAAGACTGTAAGCTCTGAGCTTGTTGAACATCATATCTAGATTTGTCTCTCCCCTGGTTAGATGCTTGGAGGAGAACCACAGGACTGTCAGAAGGATGAGGGCAGGAAATGTTCTCAGGAGTCAGAGGGAAATTAGAGAAAATTAGCTGTCTGAATTCTCTGCTGATATCAATTGGCCTAACATTATGGAGCACATTAATTTATTCTTGGAAATCATCTGACACCGCTTCTCATACAGGACAATACTGACAGAAAAGCATCCTGTGTGGGAGTCCTGCTCAGCACTGACCCTTTGGTGCAGGTCGTTGGATGCTCAACTTGTTTGTTACCGGAGCATCACGCAGAGAGTTTGGCATATGCAAAAGATATTAAGTCTGGATGTAGAAAAGCTTTGGATGAGGTAAGTCACAGCAAGCTTTCTCTAGTCTCCTCTAAGTCTGGCCCAGCATTTCTGAACAGCTTAATACTCTGCAGATTTACAGTGTTTGCTGAAAACAGTTTGCATGAAACACGACCAGTTGAAATGGGGTCTGAGACAGCTTGCTGAGCTGTCATTAAACATTAACAGTGAGCAGCTGGGTCTCCCATGTATAACACAGGCTTGTACTCCTATCACCGCTCATGGGAGTGAGCTTTGTAAGGAAAGGGGAGAAAAAACGCCCTAGCACATACAACCCAAACCACCAATTAGAGGAGAAGAGGAGCAAAAGGTTTAAACTGAGACTGTCTGTCTCTGAGGCTAAAGTATGAGGAAGCAGTCATGAAGATGAGATGCTGGCATAAATAAGCATGGAGCTGCCTCAGACATGGCACAGCTTTGGCCTTCACAGTGCTGCCCATCCAACTGCAGCGTTGTTAGGTGACTTTAGCAGAAAGTACATTCTGCAGGGGCTCAGTTTTGATGTCAGGCAGCACAAAGCATAATAAAAGAAAGGTTTCATTGATGACACTTGTGATGGGAGCCACATGGTGTCCCTGTGCTATGCCAGCTGCTCCAAGCAGGTGTGAGTTGGTACAGATGACTTAGAGTGGCCGGCACCTCCCAGGGCTGCCACTCACAGAGGCACACCATCATTAACAGCAACTAACATTGCCTTTCCTCTTTAAAGAAACTCCAGCACTTCCTTGGACCAGAGATTGTGTAGCTTTAGTGTTGCACTTAGCAGCACCCTCCTCCCTTGAGAATATTGCAGAAACAGTCTCAAAACATAAAGATGATAACATGCCTCAGAATCATCTGTTCTGAAGTGAGTACTGTATCTCTTCGCTTGGTAGACCCCATTGCTATGGCACAGAGGAGTCTTGCTTTTGCCCTTCCTCACTTTGGAACAGAAGCAGCTTTCCTACCAATAATCCTAGATACAGTTCAGCAGACAGACATGCTAACTCTATGGAAATCCTTCAGAATCACATTGTTGAGGAAAGGAGACAAAGACCAGAGGGGTGGGTGGTGAGAACATGCATCAACAGTGGGGGCCTGAGCCAGGAGCTGGATTTGCCACATTGTGCATTATTCTATGCATGGACAGGCACTTGTTAATCGGGTAGCTAAGGAGGATCTTGTTTACCTATGCTATGAAATGGCCCATGAATGTAGGGCAGTCCATACAGGTAGCTGTGGAACAGTGCTCCATGGCTTTCATCTCCCCTTGTGTGTGCAGCCATTTCTCAGGGCTCCTTTTTAAAAGTCATTTATTTTAGAAATCAAAGCATCGGGATTTGAAATCTGGAGCAGTTACTTTGTATACTATCACAGTAAATGGTCCAGGGTCCTGACCTCTGTCTTCCTCTTTTCACTTCCCCACCTGGCACTGCACAAGTGCAGGATGCAGGTTGCAACTGTAGGACTTCCCTCAGGTCTGTTTAGAGTGGAGATTATGCCCTAGGCCTCAGAGGACAACAGGGGTACATATCCAAGCAGGCAGGGATCTGCAGGTCATCTAGATGATTGACTATCTCATAGAATCATAGAATGGTTTGGGTTGGAAGGGACCTCAACGTTCCAACCCACCTGCCATGGGCAGGGTTGCCAACCACTAAAGTGGCCACTAGTTCAGGTTGCTCAAGGCCCCATCCAGCCTGGCCTTGAACACCTTTGGGGATGTCCATGTCCAGCATGTACTCCTTTCAGAGGTGATATTCAGAGCACGATGCCCAGGGCAGATGAGCAATTCTAGCTGGAGCTAATGGAAGATATGGAGAAAAGTGCGGCCACTCCAACACTGCTTTCAAAATATTCCCCATAATTATTATTTTTTTCAAATTTACTGGAGGTTTCTTGGAATAGGAAATACATTTTTTGTTGACTAACATGCATTTCATGGATCACAGAGGTGGTGTTCTTCCAATCAGAGCTCAGCAGCAGTCAGCATTAAGAGCATACAGGGGAAGACAGTACAACAACATGCAGGAATTTACTGGAATAGAGCACAAGAGCACTTGGGTTGATGAAATAATAATTGGGAACTATTTTCAGTCGGGCATTTACGTGCCTGCCTGATTCTGCTGAGGAGCAGTTCCACTTACCTTAGCAGGATTAATCATGAGACCACAAGTGAATACCACAAGTTTCAGCCTTGTCCAGGGCCCTTGCATTGCTTGCTGGAGACTCTTGTGATAGTTTGTTTTACTGGCAAAGCTGGAGTGCTTTTCAGAATCCTGTGTAAAGAGTAATGGAAAACAGCTTTTAGATGCCCATCTTCTGGCAGTGATGCCAGAAGAGTTGGTGCCAGTAGGGGAAGAAACCCAGTGTCAGGTGATTTATTTGCCTTGCATTTCATATATCCAATATTTCATGGGGTAAATATCCAAATTTGGGTCTGTTTTAGTTACCTAATATGTACCAAATGCTTGAATAATGAATAAATCTGAAGAAATCATAAGACTCTCCAGGCAATTCCACCCCCAGGGAAAAAGAAGAGAAATGGTGAAATGCTTCCCTACCTTGTGAGCCACTCACTCAATCCAGTAATAATACTTCAGTTTTCCAAAAGTATCTTCCATTTCAAAGCACTTTTCAAATGCTAATTCATTATGATCATAGTCTTGTGAGAATGGGAAATATTATCCCATGCTACACAAACAAGGAAGACAAAGATGCAAAGAAGCTCCCTACCTTGCCCAAAATCTCATAGGAATCAGTGGCAGACAGAGATGGGGCTAAAACAGAGCTCTCCTGTTACTTTTTCTTTTCCTTTTTTTCCTTTTTCTTTCTCCTTTAGTTGTTACTAAAACAGAGGTTGTGGTAGGGCAGGTTTCCTGCCCAGGCTGGGCAGCTTTCAAGCATCCCTTGGAGGTGGCAGAAGTAAGAGCCAGCCAGCTATAGAATGGCAAGTCTTTAACATCAGACTGAACCCTTGGTGCTGGAAATGGTTCACAGACACTTTCTTTACCATCCTCCTCCTCACAGGATGGCCTCTCTTATGGGTAAGGATGTGTGTGTACATTGAGACCATTCTCCAGACGATAAAGCCAGCAGCCAGAGGGCTTGTCTGTAGTAAGTTTTCTGGGCTACCCCAGAAAAAATGCATCCCCATTCTAGCAAATAAAATCCATATGTCAGGGTGGTATGGTCCAAATCCATTCCTTGACTGAGATAAGTTATATAAACAGTGAGATGTAGTGTTTGGATAAATATACTAACAGCAGGAACAGTGTTGATGTGTTTTTCCCATATTCCCATAGCTAATGTAGCTGTACTGACCTATCTTTTAATTACAGCACTAGCAGTGTCCCTGATGCAGCATAGGTTGTACTTTCCTATTTCTTTGCCCAGCAGGTTGTGAGCCACTGAAGTTGTGATCAAAGAATCTCAGGTCTTCTCACTGAGATAAATGAAATAATGAAAGGAATTTATTCATTGCCCATTTAAATCCCCACATGTGGGCTCCCTCCCTCCAGCCCGAGCCTTGCACTGACCCTCAGCACAGCACGAGATCTCCCAGAGGAAGGGCTGCAGAAGGGTGCTCTCAAGAGGGACAGCTTCATGGATGAGCAAACCCAAGCTCCAAAAGATTAAAGGGTCCAGTTCCCTCCAGCCGTTACCAGCATGATGATTAGTTGGTTGTGATTAATAGCACAGGTGAAATGAGCTAATGAGGATTATGCAGAGGAAAAGAGCTCTCTACGTTAGGTAAGAGGAGCTCCTGAAGGGGCTGGGTTCTTGGAGGTGGCCATCTGCCTGCTTATGGTCCTAGATTCAAAATATTTCCATAATTCAGTAACTACTTCAAGGAAAGGGGGCACCAGAGTGAAATCAATGTGAGAGCAATGGGGTCATCATCTTAGTGAGGATACAGAAACCCTCCTGTAGCCAGCTGCTCCTCTCAGCTGCTATTACTCTTTCTTTGTTGTTGGCCATGCTGGGATGAGAGAGGTGTATGTGTATGTGTAAATAATCCACTGGTCCTGATGGTCTTGTCCCAGATGTTAAAGTAATGTAGCATAGCTCCCAGAGCAAGGCTAATCTCCAGTGAGGGCTGTGGGTGACACAACTGGGCCTAAAACCACAGAAATTAGAGAAAGGAAATCTGTGTGTGCATCTGTTTTAACTCCCCCTTGTGTGAGAGGAAGAGACACTGCAAAAAAGAATAACAGCATGTGTGTGTGTTTCATATTCCTGTAATTTATGCTTCATCTAGCTAAGAAAATGACTGAGTTTGTAGGAGAGTGTGAAGATGAGAGTCTGTGCGCATCACAGACTAGATGGAATGAACAAATCCACTGCACCCACCCACAAAATGAGGATTTATCTCCCTGATTTTTCTTTCCCTTGACATTTATGCAGGTTTGTTCTCAATAGATAACTCCAGAACTATTTGGCAGGTGGGTCCTGAAATGTTTATGGCAGTGCTCATGATTCCACATCTGCAAAACACTGTCTGGGCTGGAGCCTGGGGGGGACAACAGCAGTGATGTTTCCTGACTGCTTCTCCATAGGCCTCTCAGCAGATTCTGGCACCTCCTGTTTTTACATGAAAAAGCAGATGGAGAGAGCACTTCTGAGAGAGTCTAACACCTTTTTAACCCAGAGATATTTCCAGCAGAAATCTACTCAAGGCTCCAAGAGTTCCTCAGGCAGCTCTGGCTCCCCTCAGTGTGACACCTCACACTGAAAGGCTGTGGCCATCAGGAAGGAGGTCTAGGGACAACGGATCTTAGTGGATTAAGCTGATGTGGAAACTCATTGAGTAGGGAGCCAAATCTTTCACATCACATGAAGTACTAAGTTGCTTTGAACCCATAAGGCATAAGGCACTGGTAGAGAAGCAGCCAGAAGACTCTGCATGATCAGCCTGAACAAAAGCAGTGAGCATGTCAGGGAAAGCAGTCACAGGACAGCGCTGGGTTTGTGGCTGGCTGTGTGCTCTGCCCTTGCTCATCTTTGTAGATCCAACCCCACTGCCATGGGGAGAGCTGTCAACCATCAGATCAGACCGCCCAAGGTCCCATTCACCTTGGCCTTGAATGCCCTCAGGGATGGGGCATCCACAGCCTTCTCTGGGCAGCCTGTGCTTTTCCTAACATCTGACCTACATCTCCTCTCTTATATTTTAAAGTCATTCCCCCCCTTGCCCTATCACTAGTAGACCATGTAAAAAAGTTGTTCCCCTTCAGGCATTAGCTTCAGCCTGTGCTGCAAGCAGCACCATCCCAGCATGGCTGATGTTCCCTTTCCCATTGCTGGCAGCAATTAATGTCTGCTAAAGGAATACTGGGCCAGCCTTTTCTATCCATCCCACTGGCATTCCCTCAAGCTTTGCATTACTCCACTGGAGCTGCACTGATTTATTACAGCTCAGACAGATCTGTAGTCATAACAGGCTGGGAAATATTTTCTGTATAGGCTCAAGATTAAGGCAGGGGCTCAGACCTTACTCAGAAAAGGGATTACAGTGGGGATAAGTTTACCCCTAGCAGATTTACCTAATGAGCCCAGGTAGTGGTGACTGAGGAAGTGATGGGAAATTCCAGGCAGAGCCTAGCCATTAGGGCCACTGCTGCTGAAGGAGCACGCTGCTCTATGGGAACCTGATCTGTCACGTCATAGAGTAAGATGGGCACTGTCGCTGCCCTCACAGGACTGTCTCCTTCCTCCCTTGCCTTCTTCTTTCATCCACCAAACCCCAAAAAAATGTTGCTCTCTCTTCAGGAAGAAGAAAATAAGATGTACCATATCACAGTGGCATTTTCTACCCTGCCTATGACCCTCTTCATGGACGCATCCGTGCCATGAGCAGCTCCAGTCAAACCATGGCCGTTCTCCAAGGAGTGAGGTGTCATCCAAGAGAGGCGTCCCACGGTTGGATGCCTGTAGTACATGCTACTTGCTGCCTTCACAAAACCACCATCGTGTGCTGGGTTACATCATGTCACAGTGTAATGCCTTTAAATCATTAAGTTGGCTTATTTCTGGACCAGTGCCAAGAAAGCTGACGAAGGCCAGGCTGAGTTCAAATAAAACCAGAGGACATTGTGGTTACATTTATGGTTTTTCAGAGGATCTCTCACCTGCAGCCACAAATCTGCCTTTATTTGGCTTGAGGTTGATCCAAAATTACCTCAGAGGTCAGCAGTGCATGTCTCATGGATTAGTGAAAACTACCGAGTAACCTGACGTAATGCATTATTATTATTATTATGAGAAAAAAAAGAGTGGCTGTAGCCTGTTGTTTTGCAATAAAAGGCTAACATCAGTTTTCTCCTTTTGCAGACACTCTTTCACGCACCTTGCCAGCACCTCCCCAGTATGGGTCTGGCACTCGGGCCAGCCTCCATGGGAGGACACGGGGTGATGCAGGCAGCCCATAGCAGCTATTTGCTCTGCCTGCTCCTGACCAAAGTCCCCTGGATGCAGTGATAAAGGTACCGTCGGCTTTCCCAAACTTGAGATTAAGTCACCTTTGCTCCAGTTGTGAGCCTGTAAAGTGGGGACAATAATGCCTCCCCGCCGCCCAGAGGCCAGGGGAGGTTCTGCCTCTGGCTGCCATGCGTGAGAGGTGCAGAAAAAGAAAGGGAGATAAATATTTGCCCTGGATCAGATACAGACAAATCCACCTGTGCCATTGTCCCCTCATCTGACAACACCCCTTTCCTTTGGAGAGGGGAACACCAGCCTCTATTCAGTTAAATCACTTACGTATTCTAATGAAGAATTAGAAGGGAAGAGAAGGGCACTAGCCTACAGAGCCTTCCACAGAAACGCTGCCTTTGGTTGGGCCTGTCTGATTTAAGAGAAGAGAGGAGCAACCTGACTCTGATAGATGAGGACTCTGCTGCGACCCTGAGCATCTGTAAAACCAAGTCTGGGTGGGAGATTTAAGACAACAGGCCAGATACGGTGTTGATTTAAACAACTATAGTTTCTCTGGAGTCACTGGAGAGATGAGTCCCACTATAAAGGTCTGGTCCCATTGGGACATATAGAGAGGACAGGGCTGGAGCAGCCTCACACTCTTGGCAGGGTTGAGGCTGTGTCAGAGGAGCCGTGGGCTTTGCTCTCAGCTATTTAATTCATGCAGCTCAGCATTGTGACAGTCCCCAGGGACTGGCTACGATTGAGGGCATCCAGCTTTTCATATGAGATCTTTTGAATGTGACAAGGTACACATGGGTCATACGCTGCTCTTTAAGTAAACCACAACTAAGTGCAGCATCACAGCGAGGGCACTAAAATCCCCAAACTCCACATTTTCACCCTAGCACAAACCACCCTGCGGTTTCAGCTTTACTTCTGGAATCTTTTCTGTCAGTGTTCCCACTGTGTACTCTGCAAGAGGTCCCTCTACTAATCCTCTGTGCATCCTGGAAGTTTCTCCATGCACAGAAAATGTTAAGAGGAGAGCAAGGAGTCGGCAAGTTGGCACACCCTCCTGTCACAGGCTGGCAAGAAGGCTGTAAAACTGAGAAGGCATTTCCCTGTTTTATGATAAAGACATTACCCCTTGTCCAATCCCTGCAGTCCCCGATAAAGAATCCCTCTCCAGATCTCTTGTAGGCTCCTTTTTCAAGTCTCTCATTTCAGACCACAGCTTCCTCTGACCAGAGAAAAACGATAGTTTAGAAACAGAGCACTCAAGCAGGACCTCAGGAATGCCAAAGCTCATTCCCAGTGTTGCTGAATCTGACCCTTTTCCACTTGCTGGAGTCAACTCGCTGTGCTCACCCTGTCGCAGCACACCTGGGCCACTCAGCTGTTCTTTGGGACAGGACTGTCAGGTCACTGGGAACACGATGCCCTCTACAAGCCTGGTGGGGATGGCTGGTGAGACTGCCAGCCTGGCTGAAATCTGCTCTGTTGTGTAGAAGTCCTTTGACGTGGCAAATGCCAGAACAGATCAGAGTTGACTCAAATCCCGGCGGGTGTTTGAAGTTAAATCTCCAAAGGTTCAAATATTAGCCTACTCCATCACCTGTCCATCAAACATTAACTACTCCACCAAGAGCACACCTCCCCAGTCCCTCAGCTCACCGCTTACCATGCCAGTAATTTTTCTTGAGGTGGGTGAGTGCACTATACCCTGGATGCTGCTGCTCCTGCAGAAGGAGATAAGCTCCAGCCCAATTAGAGGAGAACATTAAGTATAATTAATTCAGGGCTGAGGATTTATATCTGACTGGGGGCTGAGAATCAAGGTGAAGAATAGTTTCAGTGCATCTGTGAGTTAATTTGTTCATTAATTTTGCCTTCATCTTGGTAATGAAAGCTGGATTGTCAAGGTGGAGCTCTGCATCAAGCTCCTAAACAAACAAAAGCCTAACTTAAAAATGATACAATGAGGTATTTCACATCCATTAAATGAACATTTTGGTAATGGAGAATTGTGGAGCTTGTGTTTTCCGTGCTTCTTATTTTGCAGGGTGTTTGGGCTGTGCTGCTGTTTTAGGGGAGTGTTGCAGGTAAAAAACTGCCTCAACATTCAGCTGGTATCTAAAGGGTTACAAGAACAGGAAGTTCTCCCAAATTCCCCTGACAAGCGCAGCTTTTGCCAGGTTGATTTTGAGAGATGGAAAGTGCTGAGGCTGCAGGAAGGTGTGCTGCACTTGTTCTTTGTCAGGTGGAGAGCAAGATTATTTCTATGTGTATTATCAAGCCTATGCATTATACCCACATAATGTTATTTTTAGCCTTTCTATATCATGCACTCCAAGCTCATTAATGATTAACTGAGAGGATGTATTGCTGGCCCAACTTCTTAGCTATGATACGGTGCTTCATCAAAGTGCTCTGAAATGCTGGATGAAAAACACTACCAAGTACTGCGTATTGCAATTATTACATATTTAGGAGAAAAGAGATGACAATACAGTAATGTGATGAATAAACGGGGATTTAATTTGCCATTTCCTCAGTTGTAATCATTCCTAAAGAATAGAGCTTGAAGTCTGAGAGCCCATTTAATATCATACACTTTGATGTACATGCTTAAAGCTGTACTGGTGTTCACACACATCAACCTGCTATAGGAATGCCACTGTTGCCTCAGCTGCCCTGTGCGAGGGTTTAGCACCCACATCTTCCATTCTGCAGAAGATCAAACCTTGCTGCCAACATTATCATGCTGTAATACTTGAAATGGCCTTGCAAAAGGACTTCACAATGCATCTCTGGCTGGGGCAGTCAGGGCAAAGTTGTCTAACTGCCAACCAGGGGGAACATTCTCCTTTCTAAGGCAAATTGCTTGGTGATATTTTTAGCAGCAAATGCACTGTCTGATGCATTTAGCATTCAGCCTCCAGGGCCGCAGGACACATCACAGCAGCCCTTGCAAGAGAAAGTGACAGATGTGTGCAGGGGGCCTGCCAAGGGTAAGGCGCAGCGCTGGTGACTGGCCAAGAGCTGGTATTGCCAGCAGCACAGCCTCATGCATGCTGCACAGAACAAGCTGTTAGTTCCTTTGCTGCTAATAACATAATCACTCCTGCATCAGCCACTGTTAATACCCCAAAGCAAATGCTGGACTGGCTTGGGCTCCTTGCAGAACTGGGCTGCCCCAGCCCTTCCTTGCAGGCAGCTGGAAAGCAGGTGTCTGCAGACCAGGTGATGTGATGCCAACACCCAAATTACTCCTTACAGTGTTTCTAGTGCATCACAGCAATGTACACAGTTCTCACAACCCAGGAGGGGCTATCATAGTGCTCTGGTCAGTCCAGGAGCCTCGCTTCAGGTTTTACTTGATAAGCTTGAGCAGTGTGTGGCTGAAGTTTAGTGACAATTTAGAAGTTCTACTCTTGAACTGCAGGATTCGAGTGATACCTGCTTCCTCCCATCCTTCTGTGAGCACTTTCAGCAGTCACTTATCCTGGCTGCTAAAAGCCTGTAGTCTGCTCCTTGTTTGCACCTGGCTATTGCAGCTTGCAGCCACTGGCTGTGTTACCCTCCCCCACACACTGCAACCTGAGGCTCCTCTCGGTGTGAATGGGGACAGCCCGGTTCTGCTGCAGGAAAATAGAAAATGAAGCTGTTTAAATAGCCCAACCAACTCCACAAAGGTTTCTGTGATCCTCAGCAAATATTTTAGAGGTGAGGTGGCGGGTTGCTTCTTACTGCTAGGCACACACTTATATAAATGTATATACATGAGACATAGGCTTTCTGCCACTCCTTTAAGAGAGTTAAAATCCTTTCCTCAGGGTGTGCGTGGAAGCTGTCATGTTTCTAATATGTTGCAAATCTGCATTTCCTATTGATCTTATCTCCTTAGTTCTCCAACAGCAGCCTCTGTTCCACATCAGAGCCCCGAGGCCTCATCCTCATTAGAAAGCCTTTCCCAGGAGGCCAGGGCTGCAGCAGCTGATGGCAGATCCAGCAGTAACAGCCGGTGACCAAACTCCCCGAGCCCCTAGAATAAAAGCAAGAAGCAATACGTGAAGCACGTGGTGCCTCAGAGCAGGCCTCTTAAACAGCCTGTTTGGCAGTCACTGGCCGTCCCCTGCACCTAGCTGGCACTGATGCTGCTGAAGAAAAATGCAGCTCCTGGACTCATCAGGCCGCCCCTCCTTCTTGTTGGGTTAAACCACATGTGTATGGCTTTCCCAGCTACAAGTCCTGAAGGTGCTTCTTAGCAGAGTATTCAGACTGTGCCGGGATCTAAGTGGTTTCCTTCGTTCGCTCTTCTTACAGTCGCTGTAAGCTCTTGAGCCCTGTGTTTGTGCAGTGCTAATGCAGCAGGACCCTGACTGAGGACTGGGGAACCTCTGAGTCCAATAAAAATAATACATAACATTTTCATTTTCTGTCAGAATAAAGCATCAAACTCATATCCTCTTTAATGCACAACATATGTGAAAATCAGCTACGGGAGCAGAAAAAGCTTTCCTCAGTCAGGCCTTTCTAGGCACGGCTGCTGTCTCTCCCTCTTCTCACAGCAGGCAGGGAAACCTCAAAGAAACAGGTTTTTTTTCATGGAAGAAACACGTCCCTGTTCAGGGCTTGTAGTCTGCTTGAAACAAGCCCCTGATCTGCAGGTGGGGTCCTTGCTCAGCTGTGCAAACAGGCTATTTTATATATATATACATGTATCTATTTACTTTTTTTTTTGCAGAGGTGGGGGTAGAGGGGTAGGATTAAGTCCAAATTCACATGAAGTCCTGTGTCTGTGTTTTAAAAAGAAAAATAAATCAGAAAAAAAACAATAGCAGGGATTATGTTCAGTCTGGACAGACTGCAAGATTTCCTGCGATCAAGGGATGGATGGATCAACCTCAAAAACTATTCCCTAGCATCTTTTCTTTGCAGATTTCATGGTTATTTATTAAAGGGAACATGCAAAACTATTGCAGCCTTCGTGGGTTAGAGATGGGAGAAAAATACATGATGGATTTTGCTAAGGTCGTGGAGACTGCACTAGGCACAGCCAGGATCTGAGCTGTCTTCCAGATATAGCACATCTGTTTAGAAGTGAAATCATCCATCCATCTCACCTGTGAAAACAGAGTGGGAAGAGTTGTCAGGATGCTTGTTAGAGAAGCTCGTTTGTATTTCCTGGCATCCGTCTGTCCGTCTGCATGAGGGAAGCTGGAGAGGCAAAGCAAAGTCACAACTGCAGCAAACACAGGGGAAGTTCAAACTTGTTACCTAAGGTGCATTTTGTATCATAGAATTATAGAATTGTTGGGTTTGGAAGGCGCTTTTAAGATCATCCAGTCCCACCTCCCTGCTGTGGGCCCACAGAGCCCCATCCAACCTGGTCTTGAGTGCTTTCAGGGATAGGGCGCAACAGCTTGGGCACCCTGAAAGAGAAGATTCAGGAAGATATTCTTTATCCCTACCACTAGAGTAGTCTGCTGTTGGATTGTATCATACAGGAAGAGAAGCTGTATAGTTTCACTTGTTCCTTGGACTAGCAGGCAGGGTTGCCCCCTTCACCATCTTCCTGAAGGCTGAGTTTTTCACATTCAGCTATAGGCAGCAAAGATGAGCTTGCATTAAGCCGTTCTGGTGCTGTCCACTCCATGCATCCCTTCCTTTGGCATTTTCTCATTGCAGGACAGCAAGGGCTTTGAGTGACACCACAGGGAGTAAGCGGCAAGAAGGCTAACAATGCGACCTGCTGATATCTCCATTTCTACTACATCCCATTAAGCAATAAATGATTCTGGTGGAAGAGTGGAAGCACACAGATAATTATGCAAATAGGGTCACTTTGCTATCAGAGGGCTCCCGCATTGCCCAAAATAGCTCTGGTAAATTAGTACAAAAGTCACCTTTCTCCTCTGTTAGTTCTTGCCTCCCTTCTCACCCATCCTGTAGCTCCCCAGAGCTCAGAGCAATGAATTCTCACAGAGCACAAATGAATTTTAACAAAGCTCTGGATGCCTTCCATGAGCCTGCTAACACACCTAGAGCTGGCAGCTTTGCAGCCTGGAGGGGCAAAGCAGCCTGAAGAAGCACTTGGATTCTTCACCAAGAAGTGTGCGTGAGGGCAAACAAACTATGAGCTGCTTCAATGATATGTCCCAGACTAGAAACAATACCTTCTGCTTTTTGGAAGGTTGGGGACTGAGCTGTCTGGAAGCAAATAAATGAGGGCTCTGGTAGAAATCGTGGATCGCTTGAGTTGGAAGGGACCTTTTAAGGTCATCTAGTCCAACTCCCCTGAAATGAACAGGGACATGCACAGCTAGATCAGGTTGCCCAGAGCCCTGTCCAGCCTGCCCAGGGGCTTTAGACCTGATTTACTTATACCATTAAAAAAGCAGAAGAAAGCAGTCATGATGAGACAGATGAAATACATCATTAGACAGATGATTTTGTCCTTTCTCTTCTCCTCAAAAATGGCTTTTTAATTATTTATTTATTTATTTTTTGCACCATAGCTCTAAAATCAGAGAAACAAGATGAGCGGGCTGCCTGCCCACATCTCTGTCACCAATTGTCCCTAGCAGACAAAAGCCATTGTTCGCTGCCACTGGTGATCACAGCAGCAAAGCCTCAGAGCCGTCCCTGAGATCTGGGTGGTTTTGTACTAGGCGCAGCACAAACAATGGTACAGTTCCTTTCTGTAGATGACCACAGTTTGAAAAAAGAAATGCTCTTTCTGGCTGCCACCATCCTGGAGATGAAGCTTAGAGAGAGAGCGACCACCACCCATCTGTGTATCATATGGCTCAGACTGAGCACAGCGCAATGGGTCAGGTGAAAAAGGGCACAGCTCCTGTGGTTGCGCAGTGGTCAGTCTGTCCCTAAATCTTCGTATATACCCTCTGAGTCCATCAAACAGTTCAGTGGGATCTACTGATAAATTCCTGTCTTTGCAGTAGTTGTCCCCAGTACAAAACTAAACAGAACTGAACTTGTCTGCATTTTGCAAAAGGAAAGCAACTATCCATCACCAGTGATGCCAAGACCAGAACTCTGATAGGAAAAGTGAAAGCAAACAAAAAACACCTATAAAAATGTGCCACATGCCAAGGGACGCTGATACAAAGGCGATTCGTGTCACCTGATGACTTCTTTGAACATCCACAGCACAACTCCAAGAAGCATGATGAAACCTGATCAAATCATGCAGATTCATTTGAACTTGTCTTGGAGCTTTGAGGGTGTATTCAAACCCAGGACTCAGGAGGCAGCAAAGCACATGGCCTGAAGCACAGCTGGGAGAGCTAAGTGTGTCTGCAAACTACAGGTCCTGCTTTTCAGTATCCCCGGGGGTAAATGACATATATAAATCTAAAATCCCTGATTTATTCTGATCACTGTACAGTTTTGGGATGGGAAACATAAGTGGGAAATATTCAGGTTTCAGAGGTTCCTCTCTGCTCTGATAGGTCATTTATCAAAGTGCAGCAAAGCTGTTTCAGGTTTCCTTTGCCTTATCTGACTTATTGGCTTCATCCCCATCAAGCAGGAGTATGTTCCTTGGGCTCCAGACATTGCAATGTGAAGCCACATGAATTTTCTCTGAGGGCTGTTTTCCAACACCCTTCATGCTGGGAAGGTGCCACCGAGAGCCCTCATATCTCTGCCCACCACATCTTCTGGTTCCGCCTGGGGGGTGTGCAACAGGCAGAGCCCCTCCAGTCACATCCCTGTGCCTGTGGTGGTGAGGTTAACGTAGGCATTGCCCCTTCCCATGCACTGGTGGCTGTGTCCCCACAATACTCACTACAGTGAATCACTGCTGCTTCACTACCAGTGGCTGAGGATTCGCCCAGTGTGGAAGTGTGAGCTTCACGTCCTTTGGAGACGGTGAGCTCTAAACTTCCACGTGCTCCTTGTCTCTTGCCAGCCATGGTAAAACAAGGGGCTTGAAGCTGCTCCAAAAGCTGGATTTCCAGCACTTCAGCCTGATGTGCTCATGGTTGTCTGCTGAAACATAAGGAGTTGACTCAGGACGCAGCCCTGGCCACCCAGAGAAACCAGGAATTCCTCAAGATCCTGCTCATAACAGGGTACATGTCAGCTGGGTGCCTGCTGTTAACTCAGCTGGACTGTGAGGCTGCTCAAGCTGCAGAGAGTACCTTCTGATTGCAGAGGAAGGCAAGCTGGGATGGTAGAAAAATATTATTTTTATACAGCATATATAAAACGTATTAATATTATACATGTATAAACATTGTATGCACACATTTTTGCAAATATTTGGTTTTATTCATTCATTTATTTTAATGTCTTAATTCTCCAGTTTATATACTGAAATTCAGCCAGTTTATATGCTGAGAGAAGTGAGCATTTAGAGCAGGCAGGAAATCAGAATTACTTTAAGGCACTTCAAGTTGGGCATGTAATAGAGAATCAACAAGAATTCTCACTGTGTAGATGATAGCCTCGGAAGGTCCTGATGGAGGATGAGCAGAGAAAATAATGCAGTGCCTTGCTCATTATGAGTTCATTTGTTTCCTTTTCCCCTTTTACACGAATGGTCCAATCATCATGCAGTCCTTCCTCCACACTAATTCCCAGGTTCCACTGAATGGTCCCAACATCAATGCTGAGATCACACCTTGGCTTCTTTAGTGGCAATGCTATAAAAAGCACAAGAAAGTAGGAAAAAAATAGGGAATGAAACAACAAGAAACTCTTGATGGTGTTTCTATTTACACTTACAACACCAGGAGTGAAATGCTATAAAGCATCCTAAATGCTTTTCACAAATATTGTTGTTGTTTTTTTTACCTTCCTTTACCTTCCCCACCAATTGGTCTAGACAGTGTCACCACTGGGCAGTTCCACATTTGCCTGTGGTCCCACCACCCAACAGAGGCAACCACATTCCCAGAGTTACCACACCTGCACCACTGTGGCCCCAGCATGGAGGTCCTCCACTGGCTGTGTGACCAGCCCCAGTTCTGCTTTTCCATTATCCTGCTTCTCCATCTCCAGGTTCACCTGGACCATTGGCTGACCAGGGGCAGAGACACAGCTTTCTGACAACAGATCTCCATTCAGATGCCTCAGAGTTTTATTCTCCATTCAGTGTTCAGCCAGTCCAGCAGGTCTGAGGAGAGCCCCTCTGGCTCAAGCCATTCAGCACTGCGGGTATGGACTGGGTCCAACATCAGCTGCTTTTCTAGTCCTCTGAGATATCTACAGGTTTTGGTGAGAGAAAGGATATTTTTGTTAGCCATTCAGTTGCTGGGCTCTCTAATACTTTATTCAGCTCTCGTTAGCATTTACCGTCTGGGTCTGTTGCCTCACAGTACTTAATTTATTAATTTGTTTCAGCACCTCCTCTTTCAACACCTCAGGTTCTCACCATGCTTTATTTTTATTACCTGAATGTAGTAAGAACCTACAGCACCCTTTGTGGAAAAAACTTGGGTTTAAAGGGATCAAATCACTATTCTGCCATAAGATTATCACTTGTTTAATTGCTCTACTTCTTCACATCTCACTGGACAAATTTATTTTCCCACATATTAAAAGGAATAGGTGCATCTACCAGTACCCAAGATCTGAGCACTCATGGCATGGAGGCCCATGGGCATCAACTAGGTTTTGAGGTTATGACAAACAACTGCATGCATACATGTATGTATGTGTGTATGTATATATATATATATAAGTATATAAAGTGCAATCAACATAAAACTGGTAATTATTCGTGCAGAGTGATTTTCCAAGAACCCAGGGTCAAACTGAAACCAGCTGTCAACCCTCAGTCAATTGCAAATTAATAACATGATGAGAGAAGGGCCTCTAAAGGTTTTTTAATGTGTTTATATCCAGACTTGATAAACACAGTCAGGAGAGAGAAGATGGAAGAGGCAGGAAGCTTAACAGGGTTACTTTTCCGTAAAAAACAACTTGTGAAAACATCTGCACAGCCCGCAACTTCCCAGATGTTCTCTTTAACAGAGCACTTAACTTGTTTATATTTTGCCTAACACTGGAATCGGGGCAGATTATTTTTGTTGCGGGGTCTTTGCAACATTTTGTAGGTGGTCTTGTAAAAGAAAGCAGATATTTAACCCCACCACCACCTCCTTCTCCTTTGCCCTCGTTGTTTACACAGCGGAGCTTGGTACCAGTTACCTCCGATAGCGCGTGCGTGGGGGGCCCGCGGGCCACACTCTGCTATCGCTCAGCACTTCATCCAGCAGAATGACTCCCTTGGCTCTCTGCACGGGTTACAGACTTCAGCCAGCAAAAATGCAGGGTGATCCAGACGTTTTGCTTCAGGGATCGGAGGGGTACACACGTGTGCAAGCTCAGTGTGGGGCTTTAATTGCTGCCAGACCATCCCTACAGAGACCAGGGGCAGTCAGGATGTGAAACCCCTCCTTGCACGCCCACAACATGTGGCATGATGCAGCTCCACAGGCCTTAGGACAGGGCTGTAACTCCTGCTCCCAGCCAAGTTTCCCCCTCAGTATGCTTGGGCTTGGCAAGTCACAAATTGATTGGGTACTGGATGGAAGGATCTCAAAGAAAAACCAAGGAGATGGAGGAAGTGGTATGGGCTGTTTTTTATGCTCGGCTTATAGTTCTGGATGGAGCTGATGCTCTTTGCATCCTGCCCTGAAGGGCTATCTCTACACCAGCAATACTTTTATGGAAAGCTGTTACAGTGTGACCCAAAGCGATGGGCAAAGCATGGCTGGGGATGTCTCCTGGGGAAGATTTGCACAGCTGTAGCTTGGAGCTAGGTACATTGCCCCCAGAAAGGTCAAACAGGATTTACCATAGGTGTCTCATTGGATATTAGTGCCTTAGAAAATCTTTTTGAATGTGTCTATATAATTGACAGGCAGAGTTAAGTTAGAGAGCCTGAGGACACAGGAAGTCTTGTATTACTTTAATCAATTTCTTTTTTTTCTTTTTCTTTTTTTTTTTTCTTTTTTTTTTCTTCTTTTTTTTCCTTTTTGAAATGAATTATTCCTCACTGTACTGGGAAGATTTAAATAAAAGGTGCTTCAGAAACACTCAATGCTTTTTCAGTAATGAAATCTGCAAGCTGGTGATTCTATAATTCTATGAACGTTCTATCCCTCTGACAAAGCACAGATTCTGCAGAGCTGTAGTTAAATGCACAAATGCTGAGATACACACAGACAATTGCATACATGGTTATGATAAAGCTTAGCATATTGTCTAAAATACTCTTTACTTGCACTTCAAATCAGAAGTTCATACTGGAGAGTGCACAGGCAGCTTTTCACAGGGGTGCGTAAAGCACCACTAAAGTCTACTTGCTCTCTTTCTATACTGTCTTTTCAGAACAGCGTTCTTTGATTTGTTGCACGGTGGTTTGTTCTTCCTTATTCCCTTTTATAGGCACTCCGTTTGGTTTTCCCATGTGTGGGAAAAATATTGACTTTCAGCACAAGGAGCTGATCTGTAGGGAATGGTGACGAGCGCACCATATGGTGCAGGCGGAACATCTGTGAACCTCTTACGCTGCAGTTCTGCTCTGCAGACCAAGGGTGCCATCCACACACACGTTAAAGGAAAATGAATATGACATGAGCATTTTGCAGCAACCTTGATGCATGAGAAACAAAACTAATCTGCTAGAGGAGACTGTAAAAAATCAGAATGCTATATTGTGCTAAAGCAATTTCCCTAATGGAACTGTATTGCCCCTATTACACTTCATTTCCTGTTAAATTGCGGTATCTATTTTCTATTGCCGTCATGTAGCTCTGAAAACAAATCTCATGGCGAACCGCGATGTCTCATCTTACAACTTGTAGGAGGGTTAATTAAATGGCGCATGGTGCTGGCACTCGCTTGCTGCAGCTCCAACGCAGGGATGACAGATTACGACAGGCGTGCTAGTGGAGCAGCCCATGTGTCACAGAGCTGTGCTGGGGGCAGTGTGCTGGGGACATTCCCACTCAGCAGTAAGGTAATTTATAGCACACAGACTTTCTGTGAAGGAGAGTTCAGGTATGTCTGTGTGCCTCAGGCACTTGAGATGAAATTTTTGAAGCCTTGCAGAGTCATGAAGACCCCTTACTTGCAATAGTCATAGAATTATAGAGTCATTTGAGATGGAAAGGCCTTAAAGGCCATCTAGTCCAACTCCCCTGCAATGAACAGGGACACCTACAGCTCAGTCAGGTTGCTCACAGCCCCTTCCAGCCTGACACTGAATGTCTCCAGGGCTGGGGCATCCACCTCCTGTCTAAGCAACTTGTTCCACTGCCTCACCATCCTTACTACAAGCTGCTGAAGCCCAGGTCCTATTGAATGACTGTTGTTAGCAATTAATGGGGACCAGAGAGTCTGCAAAATGCTCTTGGTACCTCCATGCTTCCCAAGGCCATTTGGATCTGTCAGAGGAAACACGTCAAGGTGCTTTGGTATATATGAATCTCTGCACAGTTCTTTCTTCCTTACACCACCAGTGAATAGGGGGCTTTTCTGGAAGGACTCTGCAGTGATTCTTCACTTTACTCAGAAATCCAGATGCTGTGAAATAAGAATTCTATTTTTGAACTGACAAAGGAGAAACTATCCAGTGGCTGGGTTGTGGCTGGGGACCAACAGATGAACACTGTACTGAAAACCTGCAATTTCAGAAAGAAAATCCAAATACGTCTTAGCATAAATGTAAGTATAATTACAGCCTTTTGCAAGGAGGACAGCAGATAAAATAGGATAAAAAGGCATTGTCACTACTGAGGCGTGGAGAGGGGCATTTGGAAAGCTTTGCTGTCTCCTGTGCTTTTGGCATCCTCACATCTGCAGCATCACATTGCTCAGTTATAAAAGCAATGACTGTGGGAGAGCTCTGGAGGTTATGGAGTAAAACCCTGGTAGAGACTGTGAGAAAAACGCTGTCGGGTGGCACCCGTTCCCACACGTCCTTGTGCACATGAGCAAGTACACCCAGAGGGAAAATCACCCCAGCGTGTGGGAGGATCAAAGAGAGATTCCTGCACCCACATTAGCCACGATGGGCACCTCAGGGAGAGACCATTGCATGGTTTTCCCTTGCACATCCACAGAGAGCTGATCCGCTGCCCCAGTGCAGGAGGCCAGCACAGGGCCTTTGATCAGGACACACTTCAGTGGGATCTGAATGTTGCACGGGCCTTGACGTGCAGAGAGAGGAATTTTACCCCTCCATAAATATGCTGTGCCCTGGCAGCCCTAGGGCTAGCTGTGGCTTGGGAAAAACTGCCCAGCCACAGCACTTCCGATGCTGTGCTCAGCCCATGGTGTTAATGGCAGTGTGTGCAGCACCAGCTCCTCTCTCCCATGGGGAAAGGGCTGAGCTTTGCTTCAGGGATGCGGACAGCCCCGGGGTGCAGCTGTGCCAGTGGCCTGCTCACCTCTTATGGAGAGGGATGCGCAGAGTGTTTACCTTGAGTTAATTATGAGCACATTTAGAGAAGGTTTCCATCATGGAAGGCTGAGGAGACTGATAAAACCAAAGTCTGGTTCCTCCCAAACTGTAACACAAATGTTTCCTTTGGCTCTCTGCTTTATTGGCTCCATTCATGGTGGTCTCTAAGGAGCCCGTCAGAGGCCCCTATGCTCGTTGCAGTTAGAGTAAGCGGGCTTTCTACAGACAATTGCTTGCAGCTTGCAAAAGCAGATCTGCCAAACCACACATAATAAATCAAAACACAATTTCCAGGCACTAGAATGAGCAAAAGCTATGTTTTATTACAATGCGCTATTTCCAGAAGGATTTATTGGCCTTGCTTTTTCAGGAACACTTAATGAGAGGGAGGAAAGCAGGTGGGTAGTACAGAAACTAGATGGCACAGGTAGGCGGCTCACTGACTTTCTCTGGTTATTCTCACAGGCGGTCATTTCACAGCTGTCAGAGTTACAGTGTTTGGGAGCTGCTCTACGCTCCCACATGTTAGGAGCTCGAGGAGTGCAGCTGCAACTCTCTACAATCGTTCAGATGTAAACCTCCTTCAGAAGGAATTGTACTCGCTTTTCTAGATGCAAACAACTGACCAAAGGAGCTGAAGACAAGAACATACATTGTTTTCTTAAATCTATAATAATGATATTTCTTCTGTCCTGGATAGTCGTGATTCTCTTTTCCAGCTGATGTATGAGAATAACTCAAGTTTCTCAAACACGATTTTTTCCATCACAGGTGGTAACAAGATGCTACCTGGTAGCTTCCGCCTGCCACCGCCTGTGGTTCCCTTTTAGGATCAGTATTTTCAGTGTGTGATGCAAGGTTATAATATACTGCAGCATTTATTATTATTATTATTATTTTCATTGTGTCTCCCTTTTCTTTCTCTCCAGGGAGCAGACCCTTAGAAATCCAGGCGGCACTTCCAGTTACGAACCACAAAGCACATCTCATATCTGATATGTAGAATAATGTGTGTGAACCAGGAGGTGCAGAGAACTGCTTTCTCAAGCACACCTATCTGGTTCCCATCTTTCGTTAAATACGCGTTAATGGGCAGAGATCAGCTCCCTCTCCCCTACCTAGAGGCAATGCTTGTAATGCAGACCCACTCTTTGTCGGAGGATCCTCAGTTACACCCGTATCATCTCTTCCTCTCACAGGCTTTTCTTCAGCTGAGCTCCCTGGGAACCATGACCATCTCAATTTTGCAGCCAGCTTTACTCAGTCGCAAGCACCACTGCACTATCTCCCCTCCTTCGAGAGGCCCACACACAAATATCAAAGTGAGCTAATGTGCGGGGGAGGAATATTTCTCCCTAATTTTCCAAAGTGGTTTTCAGGGATTCTCACACACGCATATCCTCCCAGTGGGAACGAAGCGTACAACTCCCTTTAGCGTTAGAATTTTAACATCTCCTTCAGCTGAACCCCAGTTAATCATTGTGGAATCCGTGCAAGTGGCATCTCAAATTCCTCTCTCATACTCGTTAATTTTCTGTTCTCACTAAGACATTCGTTATTCCTACAGATGATGAATGCCCTGCGAGGAAACGCTTAGGTAAGGTAACACTTCCCATAGTATCTGCGAATGGGCACATAAAAAAAGAGGTAGGTTTCCATTCAGCCAAGCGGGGGACAAGAGGATGCTTGCGGGTCCTTATGCTCACACCCTTCCCTATAGCACACCTTTAAGCATATTCCTCTCACACTATTAATCTGCCCTTTGGTGTGACTAATTGCAAATGGCAGGGAAGTCTGGGCTTAATAAGCTGTAGTTTGGGAACATTTTCTTCCAAAGTGCCCTCCTTTGTTCAAAACGTGTCACCGTGTCAGGAAAAGCACTTTTTCACACGGCATCGAGAGGAACCAAAATTAAGTCAGGTTGCCATCTTTGTCTTGGATGATAATTAGCGTAAAGTAGAAGCAGACCGCGGTAGTATCCAGGTGAGATACGCAGTGGGTGAATCACCACTCCCCTGCCATTCCCTCTCCTTCCAGCCCGGGGGAAGAAAGGAGGCTTCCAGATGAAGACCCAGTGAAAAATATGCCTCTTCCCCAGCAGATTTCAAGGCTTACTGTGTTTCCTTTCCCTTTGTCCCTGTGCCCTTTCCCCACCACTGAAGTATACAGCGTTTTCCATATAGAATAATTAACAGTAATGAGGTCCCTGGTGGACCTATAAACTGACTGCAATGTCTTCATTTTCGGAGGTAAATGTTGCCTTGGACAAGGGTGAGCTGCCTGCATGTACAGACAGCCAGACCTAGTGACACCAACCTATCTTCCACTCCCCTCCTAGTGCTTGATATCCATTACCAGAGGAGGAGTTAATCTATAATCCTCTAATAGCTTCTTTTAATTAATAGCCAGCTGGATAGAAGCTGGATTAGCCAGACAGAGGAAAGGTGGGGCATGGCCATCAGCTTGTGTTTGTGGGTCCCAGAGTACAGGAGTGAACCCATGGCAGCCCCCTCCCCACCTCTAATTGCTTGCATCTGTGGGGGCCAGTGCCTTGCCTGCCTGCAAAACCCATGGAGGGGATGCCTTCACTTTAGGTTTTCAGTAAGAAACCACTTTCTTTCTGGATCAGATTATGCACTTCCTCATGCTATAAGAGCATACAGATGTTGCAGGGCCAGACAGCCCTACTACTCACCAGGACTGGAGGAAATTACCCACTTCTCCCAGCTATTTATTACAGGGGGATAGGGTGCAGCATTTCCATTCCCTCCTTGTGTTCACGCATACAAGATTAGCAGGCAGTAAGAGCTTTGCCCACCCTCACCACACTTTTGCTGTGAAATCTGGGTATTTTCCAAATTGAAAGCAGGTGTGACCTCCCCCAGCTCTCAGAAGATCCCACTCTTACTGCTGCATTTTGTAGCATCCTTAGAGCTCTGATGACTAGAGGTGGTGATGAAGATTGCCACACTAAGTTATTCTGTGGCCACTTATCTGTGCTTCCTGTAGCACTTCTTTGCCCATCTCTCAAACTGGCATGGATTCTCTCTCCATCCATCTCTATGGCACTGGGGTATCCTGTTACCCTCACAGCTACTGCTTTCCTTTTTCAGAAGCCTGCAGAACTGCACTGTAGGTATATTGTGAGGCAGCACATGGCATGCCAATAGTTGTAGACCAGACATCCCAGAAGACAGCATCATTTATAGAGCATCAAGAAAGCGAGAGGGGGGAAAGAATCAAAACACCTCAGTTTTCCATGAAAGACACACACACACAAAGATTTTAGTTTGATTGAAACATTTTGTATCAGTTTTGTCTTTTAGTTAAGGCACATTTCAGTAGAGATAATCACCCTTTAACAGCAGTGACATTAGAATATTGTTCCTGAGAAATCAAAACATTTAACTCTGTGACAAAATTGAAACATCCCACTTGCCTGCTTTCAATATTCCTCATCATTCCCATTCTTCAAAATACAGAGGATTTTGTTCTAAAAGGAGCCTTGTTTTAAGTGGTTTAGCCATACTCATCATGACAGATTTAAAGGCCCATGTGGTCTGACGGCTTGGATAGCTGGGCCAGGTTCCAACTCCTAACCCATCCTAACTCCTTCTGTCTCTCAGACCTTCCCATCTTGTTGGTTGCTGTTGTCTGTGTCAGTACCCCAAGCTGTATCCTCTGAAATTCATGGCCTGCTGTCAGTCCTTGGCCCCTCATCAGCAGGCAAACACTACTGCTAAGTATGTCACATTACTAACTCTGGGAATTTCTCATCCTGGGCTTTACACAATTGCACATGCAAAATTCAGGACTATAAATGAGAGATCAGTTGTTCTGGGGCTCCAGACCATTGCCGCTGGATGCAAAGGGACTCTTCTCCACCTGATGCTCAACATCTGTCCCAGCTACAAAAAAAGTGAGATGAAAGTAGTTTCTTTGTTCATCTTTGATGATAGGAGCCAGTGAAATACATGTATGAATTTGGCAAGCATTCTGACAAAAAACTGGGGTCAGTGGGTCAATGCTTTAGCTACAGGTGTAACTAACTCTCTCCTCTCCTAAAAGGCTGTGGGGCTGGATGACAGGGAAGTGGATAAGAGGGTAGAGTTCTTTGGCTCCTTTGTTAAGCTCCCCACAAAATGTCATTGTACCAAAACCCAAAAATCTGGTCATCCTTCCAGTGGCTGAGCACAGACAGTTTGTGCTAGGTTCCCTTGATTCTGAAGTACTGAAGGTCAATGGGATGGATCATCAGTGGCTCTATACAGGACTCGTCTGCAGTGAGCTGTGAGGCTCTGGGGCCTTTGTCCAGAAGGATGTTCTGGACCGTCCCAAGCACATAAACACTGCAGTGCTGCAAAAACTATGGGAAAGAGAGTCTTGTCAGACCTTAATCTTCTCGCAACATGTGGCTGATGTGTTCAGTGCTGCCTAGGCCTCTCCCTTTGAAAAGATATCACAGAGGTCTTTTCCTCATTAAATAAATTTTAAAAGCAATCAAACCAAACTGACCAAGACCAAAGTTTATTTTGTTTCATGCTATGCGTTTATTTTAAATGTATTAGATTTCCTTTAAAAAAAAAAAAAGCAATAACTGATAACGAGTGCATATGGATCTTTTCAGTGTAATGCTTTGTTTACACTGAACGCTGGTTTGCCTGCAAAGTGTGCTTTAAATTACTCTGCTTTATTTCAAACCAAATATTAACCTCTTTGTGTGTGAGAGAGAAAAGGTTGAGGAGAGGCAGTCAGATGATGAGGAGCATGTTTTGTGACGCACCATTGGCAGGCACTGGGCTGTTCCATCAGCCTTCAGCCCAAGGCCTAGATGCGGAGCCAATGTTGCACAAGGCCTGTGCCATAACACATCTCTCCCATAGAAAGGGGCACAGGGAAATGTCACACTGAGGGGCCGGAGGGAGGGATCTGGGACAGTGCTCTAGTCTCAGCTCAGGAGAGAGGGGACTGTTGGACTCCCTTGGCTTGGGCCTCAATATGGAAGTGTCAGCACCCAGCTGGGACCTTTTAGGAGCTGCTGCCCTGAGGAGGAGCTGCTCCTGGGTTTCCCTTAAGCCCATGACAGTAATACAAAGCCTCAAAATGGCTTTCCAGCTCGCCTTCAAAGTTTTGGGCTCAAGCTAATTCAACTTCAAAGGCAGACAAATCCACAAAATTTCTAAATCTCCTCAGCCTGTTTCTAAACACAGACCCGACATGTAACAGAGAGCTTCCTGCCTGCTAGACGCATACCCAGAGCACGAAGCAAGTACTAATATCACAAACTGAATCCCCTGGAATAGCTCCAGACTGCCTAGAAAACATGACCCAGACTTGAATTAAATCCTTTAAAACCAGCAATAACGCTTCTCACAAGCACAAATCATGTGATTTTACATTGCCTTCCAAAATGAGTCTTAGCTTCAGGCTTGAACTGGCTTTACATGTCACTTCCAGCCAGCCCACAGACTAAACTTCTCTGGATATCACGGGCTGAATTCTTCTCTAAGAAAACTTTTTCCCACTGTTTGCCAGCGAATTCAGTCTAATGAAGAGACAACCACCCATCTGTGGCAACTCTCATGTAGCTAAATAAATTCTGAAGGGACAGATAGGAGCAGGATAGAGCCCAAGTGCACAGTTTAGGCAGCCCTTGATATATAATAACCTCCTTTTTTTCTTTCTTTCTTCTTTTTTCTTTCTTTTTTTTTTTTCTTTCTTTTTTTCCCAAGACTGACATGCACTCACCATCTCATGCCTTAGTCCCATTCTTCTTTTTGTTATTTCCGTGTCAACTGAATTCAGTCTCACTGTATTCTTTATTATCATCATAATATCTAATCCCAATGGCAGCCCCACTGTGATGAGCGAAGCACAAAAAGGCTGCCTCTGCCCCAGGAGCCTCGTTATTCAAATATGAAACAAGAGGCAGCAGACGGCCAGAGACAGGTGGACACGAGCAAACACTGCCTCACACTCTCAGCACACCAGACCCACAGTCCTCCAGGACATCCATGCCAAAGCGCTGCACTCAAACTTAGCATGGAGATGACTCAGAAGGCTGTGTCACATTCTAGTTGTGAACAACAGAAAGCAGTGGGGGAGCACACAGCTAGGAGGAGTGTATCATTCCAACCTGGAGGAAAATAAACAATTTCAGGGCAGTTTCACAGCTGTTGATGGATCACAGAGTAATAAAGGGTCCTCAGTTCCTTGCCCTAAGACCTAAGGAGGGATATGTATCTGCAGGAGCTAAGTGCTGCTGCCTGAGGGGCAGGGAGACTTTGTGGGGAGATGGGGAGAAATGGGCAGAAAGGTCTGAGAAGAGGGAAGTCTTCATTTGTAAGGGAGAGTGGCTACAGGTGCAGAGGAGCTGCACGCTTGTGACTGAAGAACCAGTGTCCATTATTATTTATTATTAAATGTCCATCTGTCAAATTAAAATGCCCTCTTTTGAAGTTACACATAGCAGAAGAATAACAGCGAAGCCACAGACATCCCTGTACAATGTTTTTTTGTCCATCACCCTCTGAAGCCTATTGAAGCAGAAAGCATATTTGCATCACAATGGACACAGTGTCTTTGTTTCTCCTCAGACCTGAACAACCTTCTTTTATAATGATGGTCAAGTAAAAATCCCATCCAAATTAATCTGTGGTACAACTCCTGTTAATTCAGAGGAGTAGCAGCCTTAACAAAGGCACCCCACTAATCTCTTCCTTGTGAATGCTGCCTGTTGCAGACAGTTAGTTGCAGAGAAACCCTGCCAGAGTCTCCAAGGACCTGATTCTTCTCATTTTCCTTACAGTGTCAGCTGGGATGGGCACAAATCAGATGATTAAGGTAAGATCAGAGATGAGCAAAATCATGCAGTGTCTGAACACTGAATCCATCAGGATGCTCTTGTTTTTCCAGTTGGGATCTTGCTGCTTTCCCATTTAAGAAGTGCTCTCCTCTCCCTTGCTTCCTGCTGCACAGAGCCCAGTGAAAAGTCCTCCCTGCACAGGGAGCACAAAGGTCCAAGCATCTGCATCGATGCCACCGAGTGAGCAAGCAATTAAAGTGCTCCTCGACAGAAAAGAGCTTCTGCAGACTATGCCTGACTGCAGACCTGGTTCTTGACAGCAGCAGCTGAAGCACAATGCCCCCATTCAGCCTCTGGCAGGTCCTCGGTGCACACAGGACATGCTGGCCTAAGGCTTAATTCAGTGTGTAATGGAGAAATCACACAGAGGTTTTGCTTCCTACTCTCCCCAAACTGCACTGCACAAGGGAGAGTCTCAGCCTGTGCCATCTTACACCCTGAGGCTTTAGGGAGGCTGTTTCCCCAGCCACGGCTGTGCACTGCTTTCACTGCTGTTTTAGGCTCCTTTTGTGCCATCAGGTTTCCTTGTTTTCTGCTCTGTTTCTGGGTGCAGGTCTCAAGATGAAGGAAGGGATCCTGTCAAGCAAGCACCATCACCCTGTTCTCCCTCTCCCCCTTCTCCAGCATGGGACACAATCTGTTGTAGGTGAAGTAAAGTACTGACTGCCCCAACATCCTTGATGCCAGTGTTTATAGGGTCCTGGGGCACTGCTGGTGGGATGATGCCTTTGGATGTCCCTGCTTCAAGCTCCGGCTCAAGGCGGAGCCAAAGAGACCAGCGTGCTCAGGGCTGATTACCTGGGTTTTAGACATCTGCAAGGATGCAGATTGCTCACCCTCTCTGCAAACCTGCTCTCATGCTTAGCCACATGCATAGCAAAGAAATTTTTCCAAATTTCCTTTGACTCATGGAATAATTTAGGTCATGATGACTAACACAATCTCATGACAAGAGAGGCATCTTTTCCTTGATGTGCGTGCACTTGTACTTACAGCGATATCAGCTTAATGGCTGTGCCTGCATAGGAGAAAGTGGGGCTCTGGGTATGTGATACAAGGTGTCTGAAAAATGCCAGCAACAGTGGTGGTATGGGGAATGCTCCAGAAGCCTGAGCTCGGTAAGTTTGAAACCTTATCAGTGAATGAGGCTTCATTTATGGTTTTAGATAGAAATCAAATAAAACTGCAGAATTCTGGCTAAGGAAAAAGCTGGGGATTAATGGCTTGTAGAATTTTAAAATAGCTGTATAATTTTAATTAGTTTGGGAGTCCTTTGGTGGCCCTGCATTCTGAAGGCTGCCAGGAACTGCTGCAAGCCTCCAGGAGCTTTGAATATCTGTTTTGCAGAGGATTACCTCTGATCCAGCTGTGCTCTTGAGGTTCCTTATACCCCCACCAGCTGAGTAAGAGCAAGCATCTCCCCACGATCCAACCCTGAGCCAACTCTCCATCAGTGCTGTATGCCTTTTATTCAGCTGAGCCTTGATGGTACTGAGTGGCCAGGTCACCCTGGCTCTTTGCACTGCACTGCTGCACAATTAATGTGTAAATATCAGGTTGGAGCAGATCGTGGGCATAGCCCCTGCACTGGGGGAACACAAGCAAGCAGGGGGCAGTACGGGCAGTGAACAATGCTGCTGCATATGGGACGGGTCAATTGCCTTCCATATGCTGGCTCCCTCAGCACTCCACTGCTTAGTCCCCACTTTTAATATCATTATCAGTGCTGCTGCTCACACCCTCTGCAAAAAGGCGGTGGATGTGCTGCCATTTGATGCCTTCTGATTTTTTAAGTCTAGGAGTACCTTTGCTTTGTTGCATCCTTATTAAGATTGAGGGGAGATTAACCGGGAAAGGTTAACTCCCTGTTGGCTCCACAGATGAGTGCTCAGCCAGCCTGGGAAAAGCATGAAATTCATCTTTTCTTAGCTAAAGGCTCGTGAAGTTTCATTTGGAGCATTCACTCTGTGAAGCAGCAGGTCTATGGGGAATGAGCACAGAAAGGGCTTTGTTCATGCTTCCTTGGCTTGATTTATACGAGGAAGGCGTTCTTGCTCTGCATAATATTTCATCTCCGTTCAAGGTTATGGTACCGATGGAGCATGAAATTCCCCAGGGATCAGAAATGAGTTCTCCACCCCACTCATCCTGGTGCCCCCCATGAACTGGCCCACTCCACACTGTGTGCTCCTGCAGCCTGGCAGGACTTCGCACTTTGACATTTTTGGCCTGTGGATATATGGGGACAGGGACCCAGTGAGACAGCACTGGCCAGGCTGGGGATCAGCTTGCACCAAGCATCAAGATCCAGCTCTTCAAGCCTTTGGTTTTGAAGTACATTTTGGGAATATGGCTGAGGTTGCTGGCTCACACACGCTCACTTAAGACAGTTGTGGGTCTGAAAAATGCTTTTTTTGGGTTGGATTGCTCCTTGGGGAGGTGTAACACAAAGACAGAAAAACTGTCCGCCTTCTTCTGGAAGTGAGAATCCAAGAGAGAGTGCTACGGCGGGCTAATTAGTGGGTGACGCCTGGGAATCTGATGAGCTGCTAGTTAAAATTACAGCCTGCCTCTCTTCCTGTGGAACAATGTAAAGCAATGCTTTACAAGACATGAATTCAATTGGATATCTTAAATTATCAAATAGATTTGTTAAAGAATGAGGTGCTGCTGTAACCCCGGACATCTATTTCAGATCAGGCAGGACTGAACCACCCATAGAACTAGAGATCATCCCAGTCATAGTAGGTACAGCCTGTGTACTGATATGGCTGCTGTCAAAACCCGAGACAATCAGATCTGACCAGGGAAAGGAAGATTTGAACTACTCAAAATAGGTTTTTGAGCAGAAACGTTGCTTTCATCCACTGCTAATCCTTAGTAATCCTTAATATCTGTATTTCTCCCTGACTGTGATGAATTGATGCCACTGGCTAATGGAGAAGGGAACCTGGGAACAGGGAGCCTTAGTATGACATATGTGCATGCCTAATATCATGTGGGCCTGACAGTGAAATTACATAAGCAAAGCTCAAATGGTTTGTGATGGCACCAGATGCCCTAGGACGACCTGACTCATCTGTTTTGTCCTTTATTCATTACAGATTTTGTTACACTAATATTTTAACCACAAAAATCCTCTTCCATTTGCTTATTTGCCATCTATATCACAGTAGCTGCTGCCCACGTCTGTCAGCTGAAGATGCTCCCATCACACAGAACTTGCCCACAAGGTAGGAGATTGCAGAAAACACTGAAACAGTCATAATGCTTTTGTGGCAGGGTTCCTGCTACCCACCCACAACTACAATACACCCCAGTTTCTAAAACATTGCCATCTGACACCTTCATAATGCCCCTCAGGCCTGGTGCCTCCCCAAGGAGAGTGCTATCAGCGACATCCCAGCAGTTCATTTTGCGATGGACTAAGGCACAGGAAAGTCACTCCTTAGCCGAGTGCTAGAGGAAATGGAAATGCTGCCACCACCACTTGTTCGTTCCTGGGCAAAATGCCACTGAGAGTGATGGGCTGCACAAGGCTGGTGGCCCACAGGATTGCAGAACTCACAGGAGATGCATATCTGCATTGAGCTGGAGCATTGCACCACTGCGGCCATAGCCTCTGTGATGAGATTTTTACTCGGATCGTTGAGATATTTCTCTGACATTGGCCTCCTGAGGTGCATATCTCATGTATTTGATTGAAGTCCAGAGACAGAGTCTAATAAAACCCAATCCATCTCCTTCTGAGTTATCCGAGCGTGCAAAATCAGCATCTGTGTGTGCTCTGATGGTGATGTCTGGTGGAGGTGCCATGGGGAGAGGAAGATTACCACTTGTCATGAAAGGACCCATTACACTCTAAGTGCCTGTGGGTAGGTGGGGGTGGACATTGCTGTAGGAACCCTCCTATCAGTGTATTAAGCTCGTATGATAAGAATCTCAGGCTTACCTAGGGATTAACACTGGGGGGTTGTTAAGCAGTCAGGGCTATGTCACGTATATTCTGGTGCTTATCTGCCATGTATGAAAGCTGTCATTAAATAACTATGGAAAGCAAGTGTAGTACACAGCAGTTACAGCACAGGCCTTAGAGCATCTGACTGAAATCTTACATAGCTGCTTATTGAGATCCTTATTTATTTATTTAGAATATTTAGAATATTTATTTAGAATAAATAAATAAATAGTAAATCTTTGTACAGAAAGGACTAGAGCCACTTCTGCTCTTTCTAAGGTCGTCCATTTCCCCACATCTGCAAGCTGTCAGCTGCTCAAAACCACCCAGGTGTTGCTCCCATTCTAGATACCTGGACCATCTTTTATCTCCATTTGGAGAATGAGTTGTAAAACCTACCAGAAACAGAGCAGCTACAGTGGCAGATGATCCTGCAGCTGACCAGCATCTGTCTTAGCCTGGTGACTCATTCTGTCCTTTGCCACCCACATGTCAGTCCAAGTCCTGCTTTGCTGTGGGTGACCTGGATTTAACCCCATAACTTCACTAGGGAGGAAAACTCCCAGCTCCTGGGCCTGGAGATCAGCCAGCCCATCAGCTCTTCATCAAAGCAATTATCTCTTTTCACTCCAAGAGGAGATGAGAGGGAATGGGACCACTTGTAAGCCAGACAGTCCCATGAGTGTGGCACATGGTAAAACACAAACCTGCTAATGGAAGCTGAGAGAACCAGTGTCCCAGTACTGTAGGGTGCTGAGTTGCCCCTCTTTGTCCCAAAAAAGCTTAACACCTCTGGTCAGTCACTGGCAAAACTCATCTGGTGAGCATCTGTGTGCAGGCTAGAGAAGTGCTTCAGATGGTTTTGTTAAATTCTAGCCTTAAACAATGTGAGCTGCAAAGCAAAATGCTGCAGTTAGCCATCAATTGGTCTTTTCCAATCCTTATGATTCTAATGTGTAAAATTTTCTGCGTGTCTTTGTAACAGAACAAGACTGGGCTTTGTTTTTCTTGAGAACTTTCAAGCAAAAGCTTTTTGTTGTTTTTTGGTTTGAGCCTAAAATTCCAAGTGACAAGTAAAAGAATTGCTACCAAAATGACCCACTTTCAAAGTAAGGGAAATTTCCACAAGGAGCCCTAGAAATGAAGATAAGCAAACATTGTGGAGTCTTAGAGAGTGAGAGTAAAATGGTAATGAGTCCACTTAATAGAATTCTTCCTCTATTAATCTATTGTGACAGATAAGACCTTATCACCATTTCATGAAGTGTCTCAAAATAAAAGCAAATATTCTCTCCACATAAAGAGGTTCACCGAATCACGGAATCGTTAAGGTTGGAAAAGGCCACTAAAGATTTTCTAATCCAACCATCAACGCATCACATTTCTCAGTGATTTAAATGAAAAAGTGAACCAGAAATAGGGACTCCTAGGCTTAGGCGCTTTACCCAGTGCCACATTTGTAGGAATCTGTGGCAGCTGTGAAAGTGAAATTTATAGACCTGGATCAGGTCCCCTCTCAGCCTTCTTTTCTCAAGGCTAAAAAGACTCCATTCACTTAGCCTTTCTTCATAGGGGAGATGCTCCAGGCCCTTCACCATCTTTGTGGCCCTCCATTGAACTCTCTCCAAGAGATCCCTGTCTTTTTTGTACTGGGGAGCCCAGAACTGGAGACAGCACTCTTTTGGGCTCCAGTCCCACTAGCACCAAAGCAGATTCTTAATGTAACAGTGCAGTAATTTCTATGGTTTTTTTTTCCCCACTGAATCCACCTCAGTTTTTCAGCTTCCTTCCTCATTCATAGACTTGCAGGGACCTGGTGTTCCCGCTGTTACAGTGACTGTGATTTTCATTGCCTGGTTTCCCTTTCTGTATCCCAGCCCAGGACAATGTTGGCTTCTACCTCCATCTCTGGATCACCTACAGGCATTGCCAGTGGTGTTTCTTCTGGCTCAGTCATCAAAATATGAAATAAATAAAACTCCTGTCATTCTTTGCAAGGACACTTGCCAGAAATGAACTACTTGATAGTGCTGTGCATACTTGTACTTCCTAACCTACCATTCCTTTTTGAGACCCCTCATTTAGTCTGCTTCCAAGTCAATCAGTAAATGTCACACTGATTTTCCTCCCTAGTCACAGTTCTTAACCAAAATGTTGTATAGCATTGAGTTGGGAGTTGCACTGGTGCCAACAAGCACAGTTGAAAACAGATGCTGCCTCTACCACTCACATCAGTAATCCCATAGTAAAAAAATTAAAAAAAAAATAAAAATTAAAAAATAAAAAGATACCTGATTAGTTCACCAAAACTTCATTTTGTGAAAGTTGTAGAAAATGTTGGCTGAAGATAATGCAGTCCAGGCTCCTACTTGAAGAAGGACTTCACCAAGGCCAGGTCAGTCAAGCATGGCTTTGTCAGTCAAGGCTTGAAGACTTCTGAGGACAGGGATCCAGCAGTCTCCCAGGACTCTCTTTCAGGATTCTCTCAGCCCTCCCATGGAGAGGTTTTCCATAATGTCCAACCCTAAGCCCCCAAGCCATTCAAGCCACACCCTGTGTCCATTGAGTTTTTACTTGGCTGAAGGTCTGCTGAAACTAAACTTCAAATCATGGGATGGCAACCCGTTAAGCAAGGTGAGGCTCTACAGTCACCTGGCCTGGGGACAGTTAATGAGTGCTGCCATCCTGTGAGTTTTGCCCTGCTGCAACTAAAATCTTGGCATCAGAATTTAAGCACTGTAAGCCGGGGAGGGGAGAGGTCTGCAATAACAATAGGACACAGTAACAGTAAGAGTGCAGAGTCAGCAGTAAAGCATGGGGTCCAACAACATTGTTCTTTCAAGCCATGGCAAGCAGAGTGAAGGGTTCAAAAATCACAACTTGCAGCTATGAGTGTGCAACACCTCGTTGTTCTTGCCTGAAGAGGGAGTTACCATGGCATTGCTTGTTCGTTGTGATGGGCTCAGTGTGTTACCTGCCTATTATTTCTTTCCTATTGGAAGAAAATTAGATCTTTATCATTCTTGTTGTCTTTGAAATATAGAGTGAGAAGCATCCAGCAGAGCTGAGCACTTAACATTAGAGGGTTCCACTTGGCTTGCTGCCCAGTCTGATGAATCCCCAGGGAAGATCTTTAAAGGCTACTGCCCAAAAGAAAACAACTTTAATGACATAGTAAATAAGTACACCCACACCACAAGGAAATGGCATTGCTCTTGCAGAGGTGACATCCACAAGGAGTTCACCAGCTGGATGATTTCCAGGGGTGACCTCTTCAGGCTTCTACTAATTTCTGATGGCTTAAAAACATTTCCAGGTACTAGGCATTTTCTTTTAATTTCTTTCCTCCCACTCCAAGGATGTAGAAAAAGCAAAGACAAGGAAAGGAGCGGGGGGAAAAAAAGAGAATACAGAGAAGACAATGGCAATGGATTTTGATGCAGTCAAGGTTAACTTCAATCAAGTCCAAATCTGCAGGAAAGCAGCGCTTGAATATGTGAAGTCTGCCTGCAATATGGGGGTCCATTACTATGGGTCCCTGGCACGATTTGGTGGCCATCCTTTCTGCCAGCCTGATTGACCAAAGTCATACAGGGCTTTCTAATCCTGGCTGTAGGACAGATGAGGAAGATGGAGGGACTTCACTGGTTACAGATTGAGATCTATCATCTTCCCCTCAATTCTGTCTCAAATATTTAAAGGAAAATACGATTTCTTCCATTGTTGCTGTCAGCTGCAGAAAGGGATGTGCATGTCTTTGACTGTAGGAGCCAGCATTGAAGCATGCAAACTGACAGCCTGTTTTTCTCAGCTGCTAGGTATCAAACAAGACACCTTTTTAACATGGCTGTACCCAGAGACAAACTTCTCCCAGTGTTTTCAAATAAAACTGAATTTGGCGCATTTATTTTATAGTACTTTCATAGCTTATAGATAGATAAGACTTGAAACAGAAGACTCACAACCACCACAGTGAGGTACAAGAGTAGATACCTAGATTGTGGGTCTAAGATGTGAGGATATAGATGCCTGTATGTCTTCTATAAATGGGGTAAAGGGCCTCACGTAGATTGCTTCAGCGTATCTTTCCCTGGAAATGTGGGTGCCAGAGGGATACAGCTGTCTGTCCATACTGCTGCTGGCAGCTCAGCTACCTTCATATTAAAGCACAGATGAAATCCAAATAGCATCAAAGAGGCATTCTGTACAGCCACTTCAGAAGTACATCAATTCCTGCAAATGTATAAAAATACCCTGGAGGACATTTTTGTATCATGCTTTGACTTTATTAGATAGCAGCTGCTCCTTTTTATTATTTATAGGGACAAGCTCTATTCTTGAGTGTTGGTTTCGCCTCTTACTAGCTGTGCCAAATGCTTCCCATTCCAAGAGCTTGATTTGAGGTATTTATCAGTGTGCCAACACTTCACCTTGTGGACTGAAAGTTTACGTTCCTGAGGGTTGCTCCAGCCTGAATTTTTGGTGAATCAGGTTAGCCACATCTGAGGAGACTGGAGACAAAGGGCTGTGTTGACAAAATTAGATGGCATCTTCTCTAGAAATCCAAGTACTCTTGTGGTTTGGAGCAAGGACTTGAAAGCACTCAAAAAAAATGAGGAAGCAAAGCAGTGACTTGTGGCTGTAGTGACTTGTTTTAACATCTCTGGGGTTCTGAGCAGCAAAGCCTAAATTATCCTGGGCAGCACTCAGCCACTGACTTCCACAACCTCTTTTCTCATCCCAAGATTTCCTCCAGTCTCAGTCCTTGCTTGACATATTAAGTGGCATGGGGAAAAAACACTGGTGAAGGATGGTAAAGGCTAAAAGAGGCTCTGGGTGCATGTCTCCACTTGCATGGGTTGGAAGAGGATTTTGTTGAGAGCAAAGCCAATGTAAGCCCTTCTTCCCTATGCTTCACTCTCATTCTTGCCCTTTTACCACTCCACAGCCATGCCAGGAAGTGATCTGAGCTAGAAGTAATCATCAGCTGCCACTGTAATTCAATGGTTCAGGGGTCTTGCAAGTGGTCCTGTTTATTTGCCAAGATATCTAAATCCTCTGTGCTGAATGAGGCAGTTTTACAGGGAGAAAAAACAAATCTATATGATTATAGAATCATAGAATGGTTTGGGTTGGAAGGAAACTTCAAGATCACCTTGTTCCAGCCCCCCGCTATAGGCAGTGACACCTCCCTCTAGACCAGATTGCTCAAAGCCCCCTCCAGCCTGGCCTTGAACACCTC
This sequence comes from Coturnix japonica, assembly GCF_054131305.1. Lineage (NCBI taxonomy): Eukaryota > Metazoa > Chordata > Aves > Galliformes > Phasianidae > Coturnix > Coturnix japonica. Next base: position 38,725,804 of record NC_140665.1, read on the forward strand.
CAGGGAATAGAATATTAATTCTGCTTCCCTACTTTTGAGTACTTGGCTTTTCAACTGTAACATCATATAGGTATAATTATAATCTGGATAGTGATCCTGTGGGGGTCCCACCCTAACCACCACTTAGGCATATTGAGATTGTTTAAAGAGGTTCCAACCCCTACAATTCTGTGATTCTGTTGGAAGGTACACTGAGAACACAGACAGAAATTTCTGTAAAGCACAGAATACATGTGACCATAGAGTACATCTGCTTGCATCTACATATCCAGGACCTTTGTCTCTGCTGGGTTCAAGCTGTTTCACTAAGACCAGTCTCAGTCACACCTAGCAATTGAAGTGAAGCCAAATGGAGTGGAGCAAGAGAGCTGCTGCAGGCAAAGTTTGTCTTATAGACAGGGTCAGATCAGAAGACACACAGGCTGCTTCATCCATTTGGAAGATTATCCACTGGTTCAAATAATTCAGATGAGGCCATCACTTGGAGTTCACCATAAATGAAATCTGGCTTTGCTTACTGCTTTGTGCTGCAAAGCTTTGAGGAAGTCTGAGAGCAGTGCCCCTGTTGTTACAGGCTTTTCACAGCTAAGTGTGTTCACAAAAGCTTGTTAGCACAAGCTTCTTCCAGCCTGGCTTTCTTTTGGGAGGGGGGGAAGTATATTGTCATGGTTGTTTTGAGAAGGGACACAAAGAACTGTGTGGGCTCTGCAGGCAGAGCCAACAAACCAGGTAGGTAGGGTGAGATGAAAGACTGCTGCCCACAGAGGTCTCCAGGACTTTGGCCCAAAAACAAAGCCAGCACGTCACTGTTCCAGATCACTGCCCCAGAAAGGACAAAGGCCTTAAAGTGAAGAGCTCTGAGAGCCTGGGGCACCGGCTACTGTACCTCCTATTGAATTAAGAAAACCAGTGTAGCAGGAAGCTGCACCTTCAGCTCAAGGAGCTCAGCATGTCCCTGGGCATCAAAGGAGCACAATGGCCTTCTGAGAGCCTGTCTTACATTGTCAGAGGTCACAGCAAGGAGCTACTTCCATCAGGTACAAGCAGTGGTGATTTGTTCCCAGCAGACCTCTTTCCACTCAGCTGCTTCCTTCCACTGCTCGCAGTCTCTTTATGGCCATTACAGAGAGTGCTGCTATCTAAGTGGATGCAAGTCAGGAGGTGCTTGAATGAACCTGCAGCCATTTTAGATGTTTTGACTGGAGATGGTCCTCTAGGGGCTGTGGTTTTGCAAGTAACACTATCTGCTAAGCACTCATCTCTAGCTCAGTGATACATGGTCCATGCTGGCATGCACGCGTACAAGAAACAGCTTTATTGATGGAAGGAGTGATGTTCAGAACATGCATCCTTGCTTTCTTTTTGTTCCCAGTTGCTGTTTGTTCTGTTTTGTTTTTGTTGTTGCCCTTGTTTTTTCTGTTCTGTTTTTCTGGGAAGCAGCTTACAATTCATCTGAAGAATAAGTTAGAATTCATCTGAAGAATAAGTAAGAATAAGCTTATCCCAGCTACTGCATGGTTGCATCAGAATTTTCTTCTGGGAGCTTTTTTGAATTCATCTGATCTCTATTTCTGAATCTGTTTAAATATTTGGCTTGATAACTTACTCTAGCAGTGAGACATCATTTAAACTAAGTGCTGTGCACAAGAAATACCTCCTTTCTTTCAGATCCCAGTGCTCAGTCCTTTCACTGGAGACCCTAATCCCTCTGTATTGTGAGAAGCAGTGAATAATTGGAGGAGCACTTCCACGTGCCAGGTTTTAAAAAGACTTCTAATGACAGCACAGAATCCAGTCTAAAGATTTGTTGCTTGAAAGCAAATTACGAACCAGAGGTTGAACATCACTGTAACTCAGACTGCCATCTCGGTGGGCACGAAGTCTGCAAGGAGACCTCTGTATTTTCTCTCACATCTCACACTCAGTCCATTTAAGATCTCATGTTTGCTGCCAGAGTTCTGGTTTATAAGCAATTAGAGGAGTGCAAACTAATGCAAGGAAAAGCAATGAGGATTAAGATGAATGAGGAAAGGGAGATGTGCTGTCCAAACCCAACATGTCCTGCTAGGCATAAGAAACATCCTCAACCTCACAAGCTCTTCAAAGCAGGGAGCAGAGAGAGCTGATCCAACAAGTTTTATAAGGAAGCAGATGAGATTATAGAAGCTCAGATCCTATTTCTAGTAGTGCCTCCCTGTTTGGCTGCTGGGGTTTGGCTTGATTTTAATCACACTTTTCCAGAGGTTCCTTAATGACAGGGGAATAGCAAGGGGATAGCAAGTAAAACCAAAGCAAAGAATTCACAAAGAGCCTATTGAATTATCAACTCTTGGCTGGTTTTGCCAAGCCAGTGGCACTTGCTCACCGGTTCTTTCATCTGCTTTTCCTCCTTGACCTATGCACCCTCACATAAATCATCAGGTAGCTCATTACTGATCACATGTCTATCAGCTGAAGGGGCCACTACCTTCTTCTTTCTCCTCCCCAGCAGGTAAGAAAAGCCTTGTCCACAGGAACACTTCAGGCAGGATCCTACTTGCACTATCTGAAACATGTTGCAGTGCTCTATCCAGGTAAGAGCAAGACGTGAGATTACTGTCTTTAAAGGTAGCAAAACTCTGCGTTTTATGTGGCTGTCTTTATGTGCAGTCTTCTCCAGGCTGAATGCATCTGGATCTGCTGGCAGAACTCCACACTCCACCCTGACATCAGACCATTTTCTACTGCATTATTGTCTGAACTTATTTGCTGAACTTTTTCCAGTGCTTAATACATTTGGGGTTTGTTAGCAGTGCTCTGTATTTTAGTGTGGGGCACTCCTGGGAGAAATGTAGCTTTGAAAAGAAAGAGTGAAAACCAGCATTTGGGAAAGCTGATGTAAATTTTCCACTGAAGCCAATAGAAGGAGGATTTCATCCTAAGGCTCTCTTCTTGGGTGTGTATACGGCATCTTCCATCACTGCAATGCTGGAGCAGGCAAGGGACTTGCAGTTTCAAAGATCCACAAATACTCCCAGAGCTTCATAGCTGCCAAACAACTGTGCTATAAACAGTACCAATCTCAGACGTGAGATTCATAAGATTTCATCTAAACAAGAGCAGCAGTGCATCCCATGTGACCTCCTGCATATCACAGGCTATTGAGTTTCCTGCAGCTACTCCAAGGCAGCAACCAGCATGCAGAGGTTCATTATCCATCCCAGTGCAACAGCTGGTCCCAGGGCTTCAATGGGATCACTCTGCTCCTCAGCCCTCCAGCTCCCACTCTGCAATGCAGCACAAGTTCACTCCCAGCATCAAACAGATGTGCTCCAGATGAACAAGCATAACAGTTCAACGGCGAGGGGAATGCTGACAGCCCCAAGAATGCCATGCCCTTGCATCCGTGCCAACAAGTATGGCTGGGGAGGGAAATGTTAAATGAGACATTTGGAGGCAAAGGAAGCCACACCAGCAGGGCAGGGTCCTGCTGCAGGAAAGACCAGTTCACCCAAGGAGAGTACAGAGGCTCCATCGCTTGAGTTCACTGCGAGGAAATCGGATGAGACATATTGACAGATGAATCTGCAGAGCTCCTGCCTCATTGCAAAGCAGCTGAAGTAGATAGTCCATTTCTTGCTTATAGGTTGTTTGGAGTTTTGCTGCTGCTGCTGTAGTTAAGTAGGTGAACATCTGCCGTCCACCTGATACAGTGTGAAACCACAGCTGTCAGGAGCAGGACATGCTGCACTATAATGGAGAAGTGTGTGTGCAGTGAGGTCTGAAGACTTCCATTTGTGTCTCTCCAGCCTGTTAACAAACAGTTGAGCACGCATTAAGAACAGACTCACCCAAACCAAGTTGTACGCAAGTGCCTGGCAAGACAACTGGCTTCTATTCTTGGATGTATATGGGATGAGTTATACTTTCTGTTATTCTTAAGTAACTGTGTTGACTTCTCCCTTAGTGGAATGGCTATGACATAGCTTTTGGAGGACTTGTATTTTAGTTCTAGGAACTGCTGCTGATCTGCTGTGTAACTTTGGGCTGGGTGTATTGCTTCATTGTGCTTCAGCTTTCTCATCTCTTAAAGGACAACACCACCATTCCTCTTCTCTGTACAAAGCTCAGAGCATCACAGGGAAGAATGTAACTAAAGAACACTAAAGCAGAATAGCACAGTATGTTTTGGCTCTCCTCTGGCTGAGTATAAGACATTAGTTGGGAGCACAGAAACACAACATTTCTTAAAGGTGTAAGCAGTTAGTTAAGAAATCAGGATCCAATAGTGGTTGCAGCAGCACAAGCTAGAGGAATAGCTCAAGTCTGGCTTGCCTTTGACAGGAAGCAGTAAGTAAATGGCAGCAGGTGATAATAAAAGAAGTTGTGTGAACTCTGTAGTGATGATACTAATAGTGCAAAGAACATGGCTCCAACAGTGTTATTAGCATGTAATATTTATGTTGCAATGATGCCAAAGAGACTCAGCCTAGCTAGGGCTTGTTGTTCTGGGCTGTACATCAACATGTTGCAAATGACCATCATTTCCCAAAACAGCATCCCAGTGCAATTGGTGGAGGAAACAAACATGAAGAATGGGAGGACAGGATGCAGTGTGTAGAGCGTGCGCAGTTCCTGCATGTCCCACAAGGAGACAGGGCTTGAGGAAAGGCCAAGGAGACTTATGTCAGTGCCAGGCAAGAGCTGGTAGCAGCTTCTGAGGTGCAAGGACTTAGGCTCAGAATGCTGGATTCCTGACGACCAGCGCCAAAAATGGAAAATAGAATTCCCTCACTGCTTCCAATTAGAAAGGAGCTTCAGCTGATTTCCTGAAAACAGTTGTATTTAGTTAAAAGCACAAATCCACACACATGAAGCAATCCTGGCTGTGGCAGGATGCCATCTAACAAGAGCTGCCTCTCCAGTTCCCTGAGGTGCTATTGGGCTCCAGCTGCCCGATATCCACCCATCAGATCTTTCCGCAGTTTTTTATTCTGATGGCTCTCTGCCACCCAGAAAATGCCCATGACTCACCCCTTTTCATACCTATAAAATGCCAAGAACACTTTCTGGATCCTAGAATCCCTGCGGGACTTTGAAGGCAGCCCCACAGGGTCCCAGCAGCCCCCAAGACCAGCTGCAAAGGGAGGGCAGCTATAAGTAGACTGATTTCCTTCTCAGAGGCTCATCATCCCTGATGAACTAAAGTGCTGTGGTCACAAAAAATGAATATGGAGAAGATGCCACAGTGTGTGAGAGAGACCCAGGAAGAGTCCAGCACGGGATTCTGTGGGCTCCTGGATCCCTCTTCCCCAAGGTGGCTCCTGGCTGAGCCCTGCTCTGAGCTGTCGCTATTCCCCTGTGGTTTTCAAGCAGATGCCAAAAGCTGAGGCAAAAGCTCATAACATGCCAATTACCCTGGCCTCAAAACCACAAATGATTATATACAGCTGTTGGCAAATGAAACTGTGTTCCAAACATTTAATTCTTAATTGAATAAACTTGTGGAACTTGGTTGTGTGCTTGCCTGCTTCTCTGCCCTCGTGCCTTCTCTCCAGCCTTCTTCCAGATCTTGTGTGTTTCAGCAGGAGAGCAAGGAGGCTTTCCTTATGGTTTTCAGTAATTCATAATGGAAAAAAAAAAAAAAAATAAATGAAAAAGAAGCCTGCTGCGGCATAAGTTTCAGATCTATCAATTTTCCATCAGAGCACTAAGAGGGCTAATTATAAAGCCCATTTCCTCTGTTTTCACTGCACCAGATTTCTGCTAATGGACAAATAAACTGATTCATAGTGGCTTTTGGTTCTCCAGTAAGGATGCAACAAGCGCTTCATTTAGATGTGGTGAATGGTAATTATGTTTGATGGGAAAAGTGGGCAATTTTTCCTTTCTCTGTCAAATTCCTTGGATAAATTGTTTTTGTGACCTTATCTAGAACACAAAGGTCTATAGTCACCACTTAAGATTATAAGGCGATTCATGAAATATGCTCCTGGATCAGACAAAGAGACCGAAAGCGACTTTGCCAACAACAACTTACACCACAGAGGAGGTCGAAAAAGGTTAGAGTTGTCTTTTTTAAAATAACAATAGCCTAAATCAAATGTACCGTGTTTCATTTTAAAAATCCAGAGATGATATGGTTTACTTCTAAAGAAACAGCACCATTCTGAAACATGTGTAACGTTTCAAAGCTTATGAGAAACAGATGCCGCTACCCCATCCTTTGTGAATGACATCTGAAGCTGTATGTAATTTTCTCCAAATTGCTTTTTAACATGTGATTGCCTCAAAACCGACTCACTGAGCTGTGCTGTGCAACATGCAAATGGGAAGTTACTGCTGCAATCAACATCTCCTGGGGAGGGAAGTGCTTCTGATCCAGCAAATCATTTTGACCCATCAGTCATGCAACATGCTGCAAGGAGATGTTGCTCTCTTACTGCTCAAAGTGAACTATTCCAGTTTTTTTTCTGTACTTTAGGTTGATAGCATTGCTAAAAATGATTTTAAAGCTATTTCTGGCTTAGGGGAGAATGAAGGGTTGTGTTACATCTCCCAAAGAGAATTTCCTTTTTGCCTGATCACTCTGCTGCTGTGAGTCAGGATTCTGACAGAAAGTAGTGGAGATTATAACCCAAATAATAGATCCCAGAAGAAACTTCCACTTTTTAGCAAAGACGTTAAGAGAGAAAAAACCCTCTGTGTTTTTATCTCCATCTAAACACAGTTTCTGCTTCTTGAGTGGAACTGCTGCCTAACAGACAGCTCTGTTAACACTCTAGATAACTCTCTATTGGAAGCACATAAAAGACTGAACACGGTGTAAAAGTGTACAACTCAAATAGCAAGAACTATTCCTAGTTCAACTGAATTCATTTATCCACAAGAATTAAAATGAAAAGAAAGAAAGAAGCAGCATAGTTTTGTAGTTCCACAGGGTTCTGCAATATCTTGGGGTTCACCCAGCTTCACTAGGACTGTGTCCTCTAACTCCAATGCAATGCAAGGAATTTGTCCCCAGACCCTCTTAGCGGGGCCCTTGGAGGCTCATTGCCAAGTACCAACCCTCTGGACCCACTATATTTCTCTTCAGACTGTGGCTCATTTGTTCCTGGTGCGGTCACAGGGCCAAAGTGGCATGGGGCTCCCTTGGGAAGTAGCACCATGCCATGGCAGCTCCCCACTCTGGGTGTATGGCCTCTTGAAGGGGGCCTTTGTCAGTCCAGGGTTAGGGTTAGGGTACAAAAAGCCCCTTACGCGGTCAGCTCTGGATGGAGACAGGCCCTGGAGTGACAGGTGCTCTCAGCCTACTGTCCCTGAGTGGGTCTGAGTGGTTGTGCTCACATGGTGAAGAAATGCAGGGCTAGTCAGAATTAAAGATCTGGCCTAGAACCATATGAAAGGTAAGGGGCAATGCGAAGCTCCCATTCTTCCCTTACTGCACAGGCAAGATGTTGAGGATGAACTCTGGAAATAGAAACATGAACAGTCTTGGAAGGGCTCTTCAACCTGGAAGAGTAAACTGAGGGAGATTTGAAAACGGAGGAGGGGGACACAGAGTAGAGGGAGGAGAGGAAGCAAACAGTGCATGACCATGGAAATGGAGAGTGAAAAGAGGACTGGATACATTTGAAAGGGAAAGCTGGAGAAATCTCTGCGGTTGTTCCCTCTGAGGGTTATGGTCTGTGATGTGGGTTTTTATAAGCCTCTACTAGGATAGCTCTTTTTTCTCTTATTTATTCCTCCTTTTAAGATCTATGCAATGTTTGCATTTCCCCCACCTCCCCTTACATCCCCCCCTTTGCCATGACTGTTCAAATCTAATTACCAGAGGCTCACTATATTCATTAGCTTCATTCCCTCAAAACCCTGGGCTGCGTGTCATCTGGATCTGATTAAGCATGGTGCATTTCATTTTCCCAGCTATTCCCCTACCTGCTTTTAATCAGCATGAGATTTTTCATTTAAATGTCATTAGACTTTTGAATAAATACCTAAAGAACATTACAAATAAATATAGAAGCTCTGTGCAAGTCAGGCACAAGGAAAGCTATGCCTGAGACCACCCATTGCAGAGACCTTCTCTGAGGAGGTTATACCAGATATGCCCAAAGGCTCTAACACAGGACTTGTAATAGTCCCTTGTACAGTTCTTTGAGGTTGTATGTGAGATACACATGAAGCCTAACACTCAGCATCATGTTTGTGCCTTTCGTTTCTATGCAAGTCAAGTACCACTTACACCATAGATTTTCTACAAGCCTTGCGAGATGGCTAGCCAGCCATGCTCACCTGACTGCTCATGGCCTTCAGCACCATTCCACACAAATGAAGATTTGTGATGCATGCAGAGGGGATCCAATTAACAGAAATAATAGAGCCATAGTCTTTGTAATGAAGTTAATTGTTGTTACATGCCTAATTCTCCTTCTATTACTCATTTGGCTCTGCTCACCTCAGTAAGGTTAAGTATTAGCCCTGTCCTCTATAAAGTGAAGTCTCCATGGCAGGAGTCTAATGGATCAGAAATAGAAATAAAATGCAAATTTTATGGGACATTCAAAAGAGAAAGATTCAACATCTCTAAGAGGGACCCCACCAGACTGTGGTTTTACATTCTTTGTAGCTGCATTTCCAGATCTTTTAAGAAGCGGTTCATTGTTTCAGTACTGTTTTTATTCTTGTAGAACTGTCACCTTCATCTGTTTCTTCTAATCACTTGATTATATTTAGTAACTTCTTGTAATGTCTTTTTGCTCTACCTGTCCCTGTCTTTTTGTTTGCAGACCTGATAGCTTCAGTTGCTCCAGTGAACAATTTCAGTGCACAGTTCCATCACCATTAGACCCCCAGTTTGAAGCTAGTACTTAATTTGAACTTCTGCTCTGCTTGACCTCAAAGCTGACTTTCTCTCTCTCTTTTCACAAAGTAGAGTACTTAGCCTTTCCTGCCTAAAGTCCACAGGGAGGAATTCCCCCCATCCTCTGGTTTGGCTACTTCACTTTGTACTGTAGTCATCCACTGAGCTGAGTGAGCATTTAAGCAAGCTTGCCTGGTTATTGTGTTGACACACACAACAGCACGCTTGGCAATTCCCTGGAAATTCGCTGAGTACCAGACTGAGCTCATAACTCTCTCCCATGTGGCACTGAGGCTAAGCCTATACTTTCAAGTAGATCTAAGTTTAGAGCTCATTTAGGGCTCTGTGTAAATATTCTGAAAAAGAATCTAATTAATAGCAGCAAAAATAAATAGCTAAAGAGCGTATTTTAAGCAACTCTTAGAGACTTCTTACAAAACAACAAGTACCACAAAACACTTGCTGGTTATAGAAATACACTATTTGGGTTATTTATCCAGTGGCATTGCTTTTAGTAGCAGTTTATTTCAGTGATTTATTTTTGAGTAACGGTTTGGTTTAGGCAGTCAAAACCTTTAGCAAGTGATCTTGGGTAGTTTGGATAGGCCAGATTCAAAAACACTGCAGTCAGTGCTACAAACTCCCCTTTTGTCCTCACACTCTTAGTTCTTTTGATCCAGAATAGCTCCTGTTTTTCTGATTTATTATCTATTCCTTCCATGTCATAAGGTGATTTTATAGTGGTTTATCTTAGGCTTTAGGAACATCACAGCAAGCAGATGTCAAGGTAATTAAGGTCCCCATGAGCACAGTATACTGAGCTCATGAGCTCCTGTATAAATGGTTCAGGAATGCATCCTTCTTCCTCCTTTTGAGATCAGTAACATATGCCTTCAGCAGTGATCCTCTCAATTTGCATGTAATGACTCCTTACTCAAAGCATCTGTTTTCTGGCCTTCTCACAGTCAAACTCATTCTCTGTCGGCAGCTGTATTTCCCAAGTAGGAAGCTTTGTTGAGAAATGCATTGCCATTATCCACTGACTATTATGGATGGACAGATTCCTCAGGATGAGGTTGAGGGAAATTATTTTTTGTTCTATATATAAATATATTTTTTATATATTTGTTCCTGGCTGGCAAACAGGTTGAAATAGGTTGTGTATCTCTTGAAATATATATCTCCTTTTTTGTTGCTGTTGTTGTTGGTTGAGGTGTGAGCAGTGCTGGATTCTGCTTAAGAAAATTAAATCCAGAATGTGCTTGAAATTTTAGCAGACTGTTTGCAAAATCCTTTATGAGATTTGTATGCAAAGAGAACAGACTACTCAGATACCTGTGCTTGCTGCTGCTTTGTAAATCTGAAATGAATTTGGTAGGAAGGAAACAATTGTGACTCTTTACTAGATGAAATGCCCTCTAGCATTTCAGCAATCTTATATCATCACAAACCCATGTGTTTTATGTAGAATTGCTTCAGTTAAATGCTTTCTTTACTTCTCTTGACAGATTTGTGTCCACATTTCCTATTTTTTTCCTCTTAACTGCTCTGCCATAGTAGAACTTCACATGGATCTGGATCCTGATTTTCTGGTAGAAAATTCAGATTCAGATCTGAATCGAGACCCAAACTTGGATAGTCCATTTATATCATCAGTGCTTAACATCAAAGCAGAAAGATAATGACAGTCCTGACCCTGTCACGACCCAATGCAGAGCAGTAGTGTCAACAGTCACTGGCCATCCAAGTCTGCTTTTAATCTCTGTTACACTGGCATAAATTGGAAGTCAGTGAAATCCAGGTCCACATAATTTAGAGAAAAATCTTTGATTTTCCTATGAGTAAATGAGTTATGAGATAATATTTTAATATTATAATATCTTTTCCAGAAAAGATGAAACTGAATCTAAAGCCTCTTCCCTGTATTGAGAAGCTATCATTCAAAGTGAGGTTTCTGAGGCACTGATATGTGCATTTTACACATTGCAGTAAACAGGAAAATGGGAGCACAAGAGAATGCTTTTTCTTGCTTTAGTGAAGCTAATGGCCCTCTTCTCTCCATGGGGCACTGAAGAATGGCCATTAACTTATTATTTGCAATTTGTATGCATCTTGCTGCACTTGCTGTTTTTTGTACTGCCAGTATCTTGCAATATCTAGGATGGGAGAGAAAGCAGCGCGCAGTGAGACAGTGCAGTGAGCAGTGATGAATTGCCTGGCCTTTCTGCCAAGCTATCCTCTGCCAGGCTGCAGAGGTTGTGTGCCACAGTAGGTAGATCAGCACATGCTGAGTGCTAGCAATGGCAGCTTCTAGTGTGAGAAGTGAACAGGCAGTCCCTTCTAGAAGTGCCCCTGCAACCTCAGATTGGGCAGTTTACCTTAGTGGTAGGGTTTCTTCTAGAGAAGCTGTAGCAGATGGCATGTGGGGGAAGGAAAAACAAGGTGTAGGGGAGAAGGAGACAGTACATCCAGTTGCACATGAAGCCTTCCTCCAAGGAATGAAAACTATGAAAGCAGAAAAAATACATTTGGTTTCAGTGTGTCAAAAAAAAATACATGGGTTTGGTTTACATAACAAAGGCTTTGTAATGAATGACAAGATGTTATTGTGAAGGTACCTATGTGTATATGTGTGTGTGTGGGATGGGAGAGAGGGTGGAATGAAAGTGTAAATGTCTCTTCAGGCACTGGCAGGTTTTCTTTTCTTTTTGCTAGCAGTAAATCTCAACACAAAGGCCACACTTCTGAGTGATCCAGTTTTAGAAATCAGTAACAGCTGTGGGATAGCTTAACTGAGGAGTGGGGGGTCATGCAATGAGAAGAGCTCCCTGTTGTTTCTGTAAGAAAGGAACTCTTCAAGTTGTAGCAGACCGGAGCTGACTGGGGAACTCCATCCCTTAATAAACTCAGCCATAGGGGGGCTCGCAATTTGCCTTATATCTCTTGTTAGTAGGGTTGTTGATGATGGTAATAGCTGGAAAATCAATTACAGCCAATATAGCAGCAGAAAACACAGAGGAACAGCTCTGAATGCAGTTGCAAAAGCAGTCCTCGGGTTCAAAGTACCTCTCATAGCCACAGGGCAGGAAGGATGAGCCCACCAGTGAGACAAGGGGGTGGGAGACCTGAGTCATCCTTCCAGCTGTACCACAAGTTCCCAGTGGGAGCTTGTCTGCCATCAGGCACAGGTTTCCTTCTGTGTGACCCCAGGCTGATCACACCTGCCTCCCTGGCAGGACTCCTTCAGTGGGGCTGCTGGATACCCACAGATTCTTAGACAAACACTGTCATTCAGGCCTAGATATTGGCTGACATTTCCCAGCAGCCAAAGTGAAAATCAAATCAAAATTTCCCAGGCAAATAACTTTTCTTTGATGGATGAAAATATATATATATATATATTGCTGAAATAAAATATTTATTTTTAGTGCTCTGTCCAGTTAAGAAAACAGTTAAGAAAACAAAAGGCCCTTTTGAACCAAGAGCCTGACCTATGGGATGGGGTAAGGACTTACCAGTGCAGCTTGTTCATGGACATCTGGAAGTATGATAGAGATGGGAACACAGTGAAAACTTCCTGAGTATGAGGTCTCTCCATAGAAAGACTCTCCTTGAAAGCATTTATTCATTTTCCAATGGTCTTCTCTTGCAGTGCCTTAAGCATCTCCTCCTGGGAGCAAGAAATTATGGAGTGGCAGCAGGGAGGGAGGAGAATATAGTTAAGGCTACAGAATCTCTGGCAGTCGTCACTAAACAAATGCCCTGCAGATTTTGTATGGATATAGTGACTATATGCAAAAAAAACAAACAAACAAATTTTGGTGTAATCCACCTCGACATTCTCCTCCCTAAAATAGCTTCATCAATTTTAATGCTAAATGAATAAATAATAACGAGACACTTAAAGTGTTAATGGAGCATTAATTATTGCTGAGGTTTCTGTGGAAGGGTGTGTGACATCCACAGAAATACTCAATAACTTTATGACTAGCATAATTACAGAGAATATTAAATGAGGCAAAAAGTGATGGGGCTCTTAGCAGCTGTTAGCAATTCTTCATAGAGGACATGATTTCCGATATTGTATTTACCCAAATTGGCTAGAAAAAGCACATGAGGCAAGTAAAGCACAATGAATCACTCCAGTTTACATCTCCACTTTGAGAAACTGCTTCCTCATTGCCCACAGGAGAATAATAAGCGTGGCCATTTGGGTCTGGTTTAAACCTGAAACTGTGGCAAGATGTGTCAGAAAAACAGAGTGCTGTTTTCTATTCTTGTTTGGAAAGGTGTTATTTTTTTTCTTATCAGGAGTAGCAGCAAACATGATTTTATGAGTCAAAGTGAGGAGAACTTAAACTCAACTATTTGTACACTGCTGGAAGTCAGAGTTTAGCAGCCAGGAAAGGCTCTGGGAGAGCAGATTATGGGTTTTGGGTCACCATGGGTATGGAGACATGGGGTGAGGCTTCCCACACGTTTCCTCCTTGCTGAAGGAGGCCTGGCAGTACAGGGGCACAGGGGTTTGGGGCTGGTAGAGCCCATGCCTGTGGTAGGGCTGCAGATTTAGGGCTTTGAATTGGACACAGGTGTGAGACTGAAGTGAAACAGGGGCTCCCGCAGCCATGGTGGGGTCCTGGGGTGTCTTCTAGAGCATGTCCTTTTGTCCTACAATCCTCAGCCCCACACTGGGTTTAATTATCCGAGGCGAAGAATTGACCTGGGTGCATGAAAGCAGAATAAAGAGGCTTACCGCTACCTGTGAGAAAATACCCTCACTTGTGAACTTTGAATTCACTTGAAACTGAAACTTGAGCCTGGATTTCGGCATCAGGATTGACTGCCGAGCGTTGACGGTGAACAGCCTTTGATGAGCTGCTGGGCAGAGCGGGTTGGCTTTTCTGCATGGCTGAGCTCCCAGCTCACACGGCCCCGCTTCAATGCGTGACTGACGGCCTCAGAAAGTGGCCTCCCTCTGCCCAGAGTGACTTGAGCTAGCTTGCCAACACAGTTTAACTTTTGGATTAAACAAGTTCGAGATATGCCTGAAATGTTCCCGCATGTAGAAATCCCTCTGTGAAAGGGCATGTGAAAGGTGAGAGAGACGTGGGGGAAACTTGTGTTTCATTCATACTTACTTCTCTAATTAGAAATGCGAGTTGGTAGTTGTGTCCCTTCATTCTATTTCTATAGGCTCTTTTGAACCCCTATTGTATCTGAGAGCCTGTTAATTTCCTCAGCAGACTAATTCAACTTGCTCTGCTGACATGCACTTAATTATGTTTCAGTTAACTCATTTTCCTGGATGATGCTCAACTGCTGTCTGTAAATGAAATCACTGCCTAGCTAATCAAAAGTTTCTGAGAGTGATCTCTTCAGTGTGTGCATGCACAGGCAGTTCTGGCCCTCTGATTGTAACCCTGGCTAGAGTTCTGGAAGATGGATCTGTTCAAGTGAAACGTAAGGACAAAAGTAAATGAACTCTGAACCTTCTGAAACTCCAAAATCTTTCTGCAGTTAAAGTAATTAAGTGTCTATGCCTCAGAGCATTTGATTAGAAAAGCTTAGCCTGTAGCAGCTAAATGGGCTCTTAAGGGAGACAGAGACCTTTGCACAAGATACCATCAGCAAGTATGTTCTTTCTACTCATAGTCATGTCCTTCCTGCTGCGGCCCATGTAGGTCAAAGCAGGCCCAAATGAACATCTGCGCATCACAGAAATGTCCCTTCTTCCCTGATTAGATCTGGTCAAAATTTTTGGGATGCTCAGTGTCCTGGAAGACCTTTCACACTGACTACGTTTGAGGTAGGTTGTTGATATCACAGCTGCCTCTTCTCCAGTAGTGCAGAGAATGAGCCCTTCCCAACCGAGTCCACAGCAGAGCCCACCTCTGCTTAAGTAACTGTGGACTCATGTGGAAAGAAAGTTTAGAATTAATATAACTTTGGGAAATGAACGTTAACTGGATGTGTTCATGGAAACACAGAACCAGACTTTGACTCGTAATAACTTGGTTGGTAGATACGGATCTACATCCACACTAAAACTGCTGTGAGTGTTATAAAGTGCCTGCAGCTCCTCCTTGTACTAGGTGACATAGGATGCCTCAGGTGACATTTTGGAGCACTCTGTCCAAGCCTACATAAGTGTGATAATCCCCAAGGGAATGTTCTCCTGTTATTATGAAATGAATTTCATGAATAAAGCTAAGGCAAGCACTGTGAGCCATGCATGCCAGGAACATGTGAGGTGAGGTGCCTGAGAGGCACGCAGTCTATATGAAGAAGAACAGCTAATAAAAATAAACTTTCTTGCATTCAGAATTCCAATGTTATTTCACAATATTCCATATGTCCCCTTCATTTTCTTGTCTGGGACTTGTATAAAGCAGATGTGGAAATCTTCTGTTTCAGGAAGCTTGGGGCTTTGTTTTTAATGATCAACTTTAATGGGGGAACTTAAGTAGTCACTTGATTCCTCCTAAAAGTCACTGGTACCTGGCATTTAGATCTGATTCCTTTATGTTCATTTTTGGTAACTAATCTGTACCTCAGGTTTCAGAAAGGACGTAGTTCTGAGGCTTTTATTTTTTGTTACTCCTGCTCTCAAACACTTAACTTTCCTAGTCAAGTCTAGCATGAAAAGTCAGTTCCATCTAAAGGTAATCTTAACTGGCTAAGAATCTAAACTGAAGTGGAAAAAGTGTGTTTCTCAAGCTTTGTAAAATGATTCTTCTCTTAAAGAGATTATTCCTCTTTAAGAGATGGGAGAGAACATTGTTAACTAATGAAGAGCTGGATTTCTTCAACACTGGAAAGAGTTTATATCAACAGTAGGGTTGATTAAGGATTGCTAGTCAACATGTTCAATTCACCATCACATATAAGTTACCTTCTGGTTTTGATAGAGTTTTGTCCTAAGACCTTACACTATTTAGAGATTCTTTTGTTTCTGGAATTCGGACATCAGTTGTGTCACATGCCACTGTGCTGGTGCCACTGCTTTCAGCAGCCTATATTAGGGGCTGTTTTTCTGTCCTGTCTCTGCTGTAGGTATGAACAGGGCTCTCTAAGCAGGACCTTCTTACCTTGTGAGAAAGAAATGTAGCAGAATGACTTTTTCAGTAAATGAATGCATTAGTTCACGCTCTGCAGCATCTATGCAAGTCCTGCTGTATGTAAATTGAAAGCCTCACAACTTGTGTGGTTAGGCAACAAATCAAATGCATGCTTACCTTGTGAATCTGCAATTAATTCATGTTCCTGGGTAAAACTGAATCCCTCACAAAATTCAGCACCAGTATGTCTCTGTCCTGAAAAAATATTGACAGTGGGATAGTTCAAGCATTGTAATTTCTAAATGTAATTAATATTTAATGAAATCCAGTGTACAAGTTGTTGTCGAGAAATTAGGTAGTAATTGACACTCATTGACTGGCATCTGAAGACTGAAGGGAGGTAGATGTGACCATCATCACATGTAAAAGGTATGAGGATTAGGAAGTGAGAGAAATCTAGGAAGTGACAGGTCTGATATCTGTGCCAGACAAATTAGATCAGGCTACCGCATGGTATAGTGTTATTGTGCACCTGGGTGAAACAAGAACAACCGAAAGTAAGGGGCAGCTTCCTAAAAGGAATGAAGTAGGTGGTTAGGATTAGGACAGTAATACCTGAAAATAAATAAATACATAAATAAATAAAAGGACTAAAAGAGGATACAAAAGAGACTGAAGTGTTGCAAGTATGCTTGGGAAGATGGCTGGGAATCTACAGCTCACTGCTGCAAGTCCTGGGGTCAATGCACCACAGTGAAGTGGAGCCAGTGAGACAAAGGCAACACAGCTGATCGCGTCTCTTTGTTACTGCTAATTCACATGCAAATATATTAGCTGTCAGTAGTACAGGGGAACTCTGACACGTTTAACCCATCTGGGTTAAAATACAGCTGCAGGGGCTGCTCTGGGCTTGCCTGCGGCGTGGGCAGCAGCCTGGCAGGGCTCCTGGGGCCCTCCTCCTCCAGCTCAGTCCTTCCTGCAGGATGGGAAGGGCAGTGCTTTGCGGCAACAGCCTGCTGAAATCACTGCCCGGTGGCAGCTAAAGGACCAGGCTCAAAAGTTAGCTGCTCAGACCCCATTTGTTCCTGTCACAGTGACGCCAAAACAGAAGAATTGGAAGGAGGGAATGCGTTTTTCCACGCCAATTGAACAATCTCCAGCAACTATTAAAATGCTTTAATCACTTAATTACTAAAGTCTTTCACCACAGAGCAGAATTAACAGCACTTTACATGGCAGAGCTGTACTTTCTCTAGTCACAATTCTGAATTTTACAAATGGAAAACAGCTCTTTCTTAGTGTTCAGAGCTAAGCAGGTGATTTCACTCAGTGATTTTATGCCTAAATAGCAGCTATGCCAACCCCAGGAGTGAGTTTAATGGAATTTTCCTGCTGGTGAGGAAGGGCAGCCATATAGGTTTTGGCACCTTGCCTGTGTAACCTAGTTAAGCAGGAGTGAGAGGGACATCCCAGCACCAGTGGGTCTGTTCACTGTGGTGACTGCTGAGCTTGCACGTGATCCTGGGATGACAGCCCTGTTTAAAGGAGGAAAGTGTCCAATGAACAGAGAGCCATGACTTGCAGGCCCTCACGCAGCATCCATGAAGAGCTGGGGTCCAGTTCTGCCTGGGCTGAGGCCTGGTCTAGCTGTCCCACAGCCAGACTCATGCGGCTGAGGTGGTGAGTGGCAGCTTGGGCTGGAGATACCAGATCTCAGCTGCCAAAAGCAGCCTTCTGACAAGGCTACCAGCAGTGCTTATGTGCTTCTGATCATCGTCTCTGCTAAATTTGGGGGGGGTTGTCTCCATGCCTTCCTCACCGCTGCTGCAGCACCACTGACATTTGTGTTCTGATGGCTGCTCGTGCCAAAACTGCCACACGCCCGGGTGTTCCAAGGCTTCATTTTTTCTCTATTTCTTTCTTTTTTTCCCTCCTCTGTACATAAATCTTGTCAGCTTCAACCTAATTACATCCTTTTCCAACAGACTGTCTCAGGAGCAATGCAAATGAGCTTTGAAATGTGGAGATCTGGTTTATATTTGTCAGCTAATTGCCTGAGTGGCACAGACATCTAGAGCTGGCACCTGCCTCTTTGCGTTAAGATTCACCTTTGATTTCAGATCTGATGCTGTTCCTAGAAGACAGTCTCCTGATTGGAGAGCAAAGATGCTTGTAGTGTTCTGCCCTTGGTGACAGTGGCCTGAATTCCTCAGGCTGAACCCCATTTTACACCTTCAGCACTGAGCACATAAGTTGTGTCCCAATGCAAAGCAGCATGGATCTGTTTCCATCCTGGCATGTTGGCCCAGCCTCCGCCTTCTCCACAGTCTGTCTGTGCTGTGTGACTGCATGCATCTGCAGTGCATGTGTGTGCTGACTAGCTGCTCTCTGAGATGAGATCCCACGCACTTCTGCATTTTTTTTCTCTCTATTTTACTTTTTTTACTTTAGACAAGAAGACATCAATCAGATAAACAGCAACACATATTTTAGTGTTTTTGAGAAGCTCTGAAGTAGACCATCAAAACTGACATCAGGCCTACTGGGCTGTATGAGATCTGGCTGTTCTTCAGATAATGCTTCCAGCTCCTGCTGCTTCTCTGCCAGGGACACCTACAGCAGCAGCAGCTCACATTAACTACATGTATTCCCTGCAAAACACAGTGCTACAAGCTGTGTGCTTACAGATCCACAGCAGCCCTAGTTCTTCCTGATGTCTGCTAGCTTATCCCAATCCAAGCAAAGACATGTTGGAAAGCTTTGACAATTTCCACTGATTCAGATATCACAGTATCTCCATGCTGCATGACAGGTACATGAGAAATGCACAGATTAGTTTATCTGTGCTATTGTAGGAATCTGGGTGGGTGCTTCAAGGCTGGAAGCATTTGCCAGCATAGCTCTGCAAAACATAAACTCACTGAGCTCTCTGTTTAACTTGCCCAAACATAGAGAAATTGCAAAGATGTACTGATTTACTGCAGATCTAAGGCCGTGTTCTATGTGGGTACCATGGAGTCAACAGGCAAGGGCTTTTAGGATGGAGCAAGAAAGGGCCAGCAACTGAATGCATGCATGTGTGTGAGGTCAAGAGCTTAGATCTCTGTGTGACCTGAAAGAGGGATAAAACTGGCATCTTGTACCTGTTTTTAGGAAGCTGGAATCATCAAGAAGGAACAGTGACAGCCTACACAAGGAGAAGGAGTTAGGAGGAGGGAAGAGTGTACTGAGAAGTATCACCATGTCTACCTTGTTCTCATACTCTTCTCTGGGCTCCTGTAGTTGGTCTCTGAAGAGCTTACCCTTGCTATACAGGTGAGGAACTGTGCCCAGCTGGTGTTAAGGATGGGAAGGGAATCAAGTTCCACTGACCCAGAGTACAGTGCTCAGTCACTGAAACCACCACGGGTCTGGGTTGGGTCAGCCAGCAGCAGGAAACACTGCACATTCACATGGAAGAAACAAGGAGAATTAGAGAATTCTGCACCACAGCCTGGGCTAAACCAACCACTGGTAGTGTTATCTGCTCTCTTCTCCCAGCAGTGGGACACTGAGCTCCGCTCTTGTCAGGCAGATGTCTTTTGTATTGGTCTGTTTATGACACAAACTTGTCCAGGCTGTATCTCCACCAGTGAGAGCTGAACAATGCCAGGGATGGATTTGGGTCTTGCAGATCATTACGCTGTTGCCTTTGGCAGTACTGCAGTACACAGTAAGGCTGAGATTCAGAGTTGGCAGTTCTTCATACATTTGCTTCCTCTTGAGAATAAATACATGTCGTAGAGTTCTTTATTTTTTTCTATATCAAGAGGACAGGGTTGTATTTTTGCATAGCATGTAATTAACAAAACATTCTGATTAATCTGAAGGGGGATTTTTATTTATTTATTTATTTTAATCAGCCTCCTAATTCTGCATTTCTGCTGCTTTTTAACAAGCCAATACATACTGCCCCAGGGTGTTTTGCATAGAATAGTAACCGGATGAGTTATTATGCTTCATGATGTTAACCTGAGCTGATTACTAAATCCTTGGAAAAGGTTTATATACATAGCCCTTTAACACTGTCAAAAGTGTGTCCAGAATGTCTTTCTGTATCCCCCCGACCACTTTTGCAGTAGAACAAGACATGCCTATGTCAGGTGCCAGCTGCTCAGGGCTGAAGCACAGATCATGCACCAGACCAGTTGAGAACACCACCAAGGGAGATGGGTGTCAGTGACACCCAGTGTTGTGTTTCTGCTGAGGGCCAGTAGTCCTTGGATGCGCAGTTATCAGGTGTTTCTCCAGGCTTCTTCCTCCAGCTGAGACAGCAAGGAGCTTTGCTGTACACCTGGGATCAGTTCCCAAGAAACTACCTTCGTAAATGTATGTTTATTTTCCTTATAACATGAAGCAACACCTACTTTCTTGCAGTTCCTGCTACACTGCCGTGTCATGCTGGTTACTCTAGGACATTCAGAAACATCCAAGTGTGCCTATGACTCTCGTAATCTTTGTGTCAGTTTTATTTGTTGCACAGAAGAGAGGCTATAATAAACATTAAACAAAGACATGAGGAAATCTTCATTAGAGTGTTTTTCCTACTATCTTGTACTAATAAACACAGTTGTCTATCTGGAAAAATGCCTTCAATCTGTTGATTTATTAGATATCAGCCGTGCCATGAACGCTGGCTTCCCTGCTTTTGTAAAACAAGCAATGGAAAAAAAGCTGCCTCACAGGAGAGCTATGTAATGTTGGCCTGTCTCCTTTTGTAAACACTGCTTCATGCCAGTCAAGGGGGAGATTATACTGAGAAATCAAGAGAGCTGACTATCTCAAGCCTTTTTGTTTGCATCCGCTAGGTCCAGCCCCAGTCCTGTTTGAACTGATGGGGATCTTCTTGCTGACTTCAGTAGCACTAGCACACGGCCAAAAGCCTTCTGGCGATTAGTTGTGATGGGTTACTGACAGCTTGTGACCTCAAGGTCACAGTGGAAAAACCTGTCCATAAATCTGGGCTGGCTGCAGCAATGCCTACGAAAGCTTCAGGAAAGGTCCACAGCCTATGTCCATCCTGCCAGGTGGAGAGGTATAATCTAACCAGCTGCAGTTGTGTTCCCCACAGCCATATTCAGACCCAAGGGCTTGCTCAACTGCATGTGGAAATTCTGAATGTTTTCAATTTTGCTGATTGGTTTTTAAGTCTAATCTGATTTTTGTCTTGAAATGAGATAACGAGGCAGCTCTGGTAGCCGCTCCCTGCCTAGATGATCACCAGGGTGTGAGGTACAAGGCAGGGCTGCTTGCTGAGGGAGCTCATGCTCTTCACCAGGCTGCCCGAGCAGCACTGCTCCCTCACAGCTCTTGGCCAGCTTCCTTAGGTTGCTACCTGCTTACTTCTATACCTCTCTGCTTCAGAGGGCGTGAGAGCAACTGTGTATGCTGATGTTGTGGGGTGTAAGAAATAGCATCCTGGGAAAGGCAGTCACTCAGTGAGGGCAGAGACTGCTTGAGGTGATGCTTTAAGCCCATACAGAGAAGAATTAATCACACATTTTTACTTTTTCTTATATAATTCTACTCTGAGTCCGAGGGAAGCTGCTGTTTCTTCCTTAAGACCTAGCTATAGCTCTTATGTCACCACTTCATTGTGTTCATAGTCTTAGTTCATAGCTGCACAGAAAAGTAAAGACACAAATGTCTCTTGAAATCTCAGAAGCCATCGATAATGAAGAAATGTGTTGAACATGCTTGCATGAACAAACATGGACAAGTGTACATTTGGGAGATCCTTGCTAGGCCTCACCAAAGTCATTTATTCCCCTTTGTGGAGGATTATATTAAGTTACACCGATCTGTGGGAACTGAAGTGCTCCCTGAGACAGACGTCAGCTCAGCTGCTGTGCTCCCATCAGTTGTTGAAACAAAACTCAGCCTGTCTCCCTGGCTCTGGGTGACTACAAAACAACACAATAAAACATTGCAACCTCCACGCATGGGGTTTTTAATCTCCTGTTTCTCATCTTACAGAGGATTCAAGGCCTGGGTGTCATTTGCAGCTAATAATACTGTGGGAGGGGGGGTTGTCTTGCTGCCCCTTATAGTGGTGGCTACCATGTCAATGGCATGTGACAACCTTTCAGACTGAGACCTGTGATGACAGGGCAAGCTCAAAGAAAAGTGCTTGTCTGGTCAGTGGCGTGTCTTGGGCACAACAAGCACAGAGGGACTTGTTCTGCAGGTGCAAGTGAGTCACTTCAGGCCTCCTTTGAGTGATGCCTATAACTGTGCTGCTCTAATAATGCCATCACATTTCCACACCAAGACTGTACAGTAAGCAGTAACTTTGCAGGTGAGAAGTCCAACTGGATGTAGGGTGCTCCATCTCTAACACTGACACATCATGTTTTGTACAAAGCAGAAGCAGACATATTTCCTGTTGCTTTTTCTACTATTGAGATCTGGCGAATACTACTCATGTCTGAAATCAGAGAGATTTAGCTTAAAGTGTTGTCTGGGTTTGTTTAAGCTATTGGCCACTGTGTGTACGTGGGAGAGAAGATAAAGACTGGAGCCAGTGGTTACTTCTCAAAAATCTCTATTTATTGTCCTGCATTTCTATTTAAAAAACAACACTAAGGACATGGAAAGGGCCAGAGATATCCCAGCACAGTGATGCCTGACATCAGTTATTCCATCTGAAGCTTGCATAATGATTCCTCTGATGCCACCAACACACTTGAAAATACCAAAACAACAGACTCTCCCATTCCACCACACAGGGATGAGGTTCACTTCACCATGTCCAGGCCCTACAGGTAAGTCTGTTCCTAATACCATACCCTGGGGGAGACTGACTTTCCATTCACTGCCTTCTCCACTGTAACACCTGTTCTTACAGTAATAGAGCTCTTTGTAATCCCTTGCCCCAGTTGTATTTTTGCAGCTGGAATTCATTATGCTTAATTCTTTTCTCTTTCATGAATCCTAATTGAAGCTAGTTCTCCTTTCACAATCATTAGTATCCAGCGGTAGGTTATAAATCATGACCTTCCTAAAGTTTTTTTCATGTTCAGCTATTCCCAGTACTACATGAATTTTCTATAGGGTGAAACTTTAATAAAATTACAGCTTCAAACACTTCTTATTTCAGATTGAAGTGTGAATGCTTTTTTTTGCCCAAAGAGAGAATGAAAATCCTGCATACCTAACAGCAGAGATCAGGGCTTTCTGTTGCAGACACAGTGCAAAGACCCTGAGAAGGTTGTGCAGCTAAGTCTGCATAACTACAGTGCAGCAGGTGGAAAAGGGCTGCAAGGAGGTGAGGAGATGTGCTGTGTTCATGTGTGAGGGAGATGGAGTGAATTTGGAATGCTTACACACATTGGACGTTTTAGAAATGACCCCAATGAGTCCTTGCCCGTTTTGTTGCTCCTTCATGAGATGAGATGTAGCTGCAAGCTAGCTCATGTGTCTGTAACCCAAAACTGTTCTACCCAAGGCCTTTCTTCTGCCAATATCACAATTAACTTTGGTTATCAGAGTTAACCCTCGTTTTAACTTTATTGCAGCCTGAAGGGTTTCTGAGATAGGAAGCACAGAGTGTTGGGTGGAGGTGTTTAAAGGCATGTTTAAATACAGCTTTTCATACCTAGGCAATCCCAGAAAGCCATATAGCAGGTGATAAACTCAGATACCAAGCATTCTGCTCAGCTGATTAAAGCTCCCAGTGCATTAGAGTGTTCCTCTCATTCCTGTCCTCCCTGACAGCTAATCTGCTGAGAAATCAGGGCAGGGAGGAGCACAGCTCAGCCTGGGCCATTTCCTTGAGCTGCAGTTATCGTTTACCCAGTACCTGGGTACTCGTGGTGCTGTTGCATGAAGAGTGTATGATACCTTAGTGTTTCTTTGAGACAGTTCCTTTTACTTAGGAGGAGCATGGGCTTTTCCACTGGGTGCTGTCAGAGCAGACCATTTCACACCCTAGCCCTCTAACCAATGTTCCTCCAACAAGCACCCACAAAGACAGTGTGTGTCTTGCCACCATGGGCCTGCTGATGCTTTCACCTGAATACTTTAATCACTTCACACAGCTCAAAGACATGCATGATATGACCTACCCCAAATTCACACATAGTAAATGAGGCAATGTGGCCCTAAGGAATTGCTGGTCTGAGTCTCTGGGATGGATAACATGATATCTGGGATTGGTTTCCAAGCCTGTCATTTCATGGCAGGCAACTTTAGGCAAACCACACCAACATCTTTCTTGGCACAACCCTAACAAAAGAACTAAGTAATAATACCACATTCTGCAGGGATCTGCCACTAAAAGAGAACATTGGTTTTCTTTTTTTCATGCCTGCAGGCATTCAAGGCCAGGCTGGATGTGGCTCTGGGCAGCCTGGTCTGGTGGTTGGTGACCCTGCACTTAGCAGGGGGGTTGAAACCAGATGATCATTATGGTCCTTTTCAACCAAGGCCATTCTAAGATTGTGTAAGAGCTCAGCGTTGTAAGTCACATCTCCAATATCAGCTGTGCCATAAGGTAATTGCATGTAACGTTCATCAAGTAAGAGAATGGTTTTAAAAAGTCAGGCTATGAGATATGAGAAGTTATTTAAAATTAACCACTAATTACAGCTGTTTCCCTCCAAATATTATCTTAAACTTTAGAGCTGGGTTCATTGGCAGAGAAATTAAACTTCAGGTGGACTTTGAACACTGAAGTATTATTTTCTTTTTGTTTGCTGATCACAACCTTTTCTAACGGCAGACTCGAGGAGTTTGAGAAGCCAGGTCTTCCTCCATTACATCAAAGGAACTCTGTCAGTGGTCAGGTGAACTCGACATTATTTGTTACATGGTCTGCCTACCCATTTCCAATAGGCCTCTTGAGCATTCCATCCGTCACTGCCAGTAACATAACTGTGGACATGGTCTTCCTGGCCCTGCAACTCACAATCGTGCAAACAGCTGGAACAAGCTGAACCCAACTAGCAGACAGTATTATTACCATATGTGCTGCTTATCTTGATTTATTTCCATTAAGGTTTTTAAGGAGTTTTTAAGAACTCACGTGCCATCACGGACTCCAGCCACTTCCAGAAAAAACAAAGGCTACAGGTAGGAAGTTATATTTTAAAATAACATTTCAAATGCTGTTTGTTTTCTCAACCATCATTCAAACATGATATATTTTTTCCTTTCTTACCCCCCAGAAAGCCAGGATCAAGGGTTAGAGATAAGAAAGAGAATTCAGGCAAAATCATCTGCAAGTTTTTCTGTTTTGTAGACTGCTTCCTTTAGGACTGAGAGGGAATGAAAGCTTCTGAGAAGATGTTCATAAAGTGAGGTAAGACTAGCGTGTCTTTGTCTAAGAATTAAGAATTGTCTAAGAATTAAGAATTGTCACTTGACTACAGGCTCCTGGTATGGGTGCAGGTTGTTGTTCTGGCTTGAGAGCAGCTTTCTCCAGCCCTGGGTGCAAAGTAGGTCTTGATGCCAATGGTTTTTAGGTGTAGAATGACTGTCACAGTAAGTTACCAGCGCTAATTAGAAGTGTCTACTGGCCTTTTGGGTCCTGCAGTCCCAGGGGCCTCTCCTAATCTTCCTGGCATTGAGTAGATCCTTGGGACAGGCAATGCCACTTGGGCCAGAGTTTTCCCAATGGACAGTGCTTATGAAGATACCATTGGGAAGAAGTTTAATCCTGCTACAGGCACATGCTAAAGATGCCACTGTACAGAACGACTGTTGAATGTCATACAGAAAGCCCCTTTTCTCCTTTCAGAAGCTTGTCTCAACCCTACTTCCAGGCCTTACCATTGCACCTTCCCAGAGACATGCTTTTGGCACAATAATAATGCAGGGGGTCGGATAGGAGTGCTCCAGCCACATGGCTGCAGACTCTGGCACGTGCTACGATGTGTGCTACCCCAGCATGAGATAATCAGGAACTCATTCTGGGGTGGGTGTGAGGACCCCAGGAAAATCTACCAGCATACCCCTGTGTGCCTCCAGCAGGAAGGTGAACTGCCATCCCATTTATCATCTGTTTTGAATTAAGAGGTACATAGAGCGAAGCAGGACACCTCCCATTTTCATTGTCTTTCTGCAAATCTGATATTAGTGGCAAGATACCACTGGCTTCCACATAAATGGGATTTGGTCCATCATAAATAGGAGTGGTGTCAGTTTTAGAAACAGTCAGAAATGCTTCCTTCAATCCTTTGCCAAGCTTTGTCTCCTATTTTTAAGCTATTTTTCCATTCCAGTCACTGTTTTATCTTCTCTTTAAAGTCTTTGTGCAAAAGCCATTAATCTCATGTATGGAAAACTGTCAAATGCTTCTGGAAAATCAAAATATTCTGCTACCCACTAAATTGCCCTTATCTGTCGTGGCAGTGGTATCTTCAAAGAATTCCAGAAGAGTAGTTAAGCATGACACGATCCTCCTGTGCCGGCTTCCTCTAATCAAGCTGGGGTTTGGTCACTGTTCTCCTACCACATCCCTTGAAAAGGCTCCCAAGACGACTTCTCAGAACAGATGTGCGACTCCCTGGCTGTATTGCTTCCCAGATCGTCTCATTACTCTATTTTCTTGTATTTTCTTAAACAATACTTGTCTTTGCCAACTCGCAGTTCTTGCAAAGCTTTTCTCCTTCTTGAATTTTCTTACAAATGTTACCGCGGCCCTGATTACTGAGCACACTCCCTCGTATACCATGAGATGTGTAATCTGGGATCACGGTGAATTTCTGCCACTTAGTAAGCCCTGGGGACATTTTGGACAGAGCTGTCTCTATTACACCTGGTCTTCTGATCTCATACCTGAGCAAGGTTTTTTTTTAAGCAGAGTGTTTTCCTGACATCACTTATCTGTTCTTATAATCATTTCATAAATAGGTAATGATTGTTTGTTTTTTAAGAACACAATATAACCATGGAAACTAAAGCCAACTTAAACCAGCTCTCTTGAACATAATTTCAACACTCCCACCTCCAAACACAGGGGTTGTTTGGGGGACAGGGACAGGGAGTGGTAATTGCCAGCCCATCCCTGAGCTGCTGCAGGGAGCTGAAGGCTGTAAGAAACTCCCAGCTGGAGACACTTCTGCAGATAGCTCTGCCTTGTTGCAGGAGGCAGTGCTGGCTTCTGGATGCCTGAGGCCAGATTGTGTTCAGCGACAGCTCTGCATCAGGAAGACCATTGGGGCATACCGAAAGAGGAAAGGCATCCATGGAGAACACGATGGTGGTTTGCCCTTGTTAAAAGTGAGGTTGCTGCAGATGATTAGCTCCAGGCTCCAAACACTGCTCAGTGCTGACACGAGTCAGGTGTGATCTTCCCCTCCCACACATGCATATTGCTAACATCTGTTAGCATTCTGCTGGTTCAGTTTCTCAACCCAGGAAGCGCTAACCTTGACACGCATATTTAATTTCAAATGCAGCAAGATTGTTGATGGTAAAGCACTTACTGAGCCTGGCTGGATGAATACAAAATAGCTTTTTGTTGGACTCTCGTATATGCATTATGTTAACGACAGCTTTTACATGAGTTCCTGTAGGGAAGCAATGCGCAATCTATATTCATAACCCACCTCCATTTGAGTCTGCAAGTTCACATATTAATTGATTAACAGTGTTCAGGAGGATTGAACAACAAGAAGGTCAGGCTGGTTTTGGAATGGCTGGCCTGCACATACACGGGTCAGTGTGTCACTGTCTGCAATGGACCCCCTCTTGACCTTGCTGGAAGTAATGGTACTTTCATGCTATTTTCATCAGGATCTAAGAGGGGTCCAATAGCTGTACCTCAGGAACTCTAAGAAATGTGAATACCACAATTCCTCATTTCCTAATTAGAAGTATAAACGTCTGCATCTAGAAGTGTTTGACCAAAGCCTGTTCAGAATTATAAAACTTCCATGTGCAGGAAGTTGTAGTCACATGTGCAGAAACAAACAAACAAACAAACAAAACCGTGCGCTAAAAGCAGGAGAGAGATTCCTCTCTTTTTAAAGTAGGCTGTTCCCTCCCCACAGTTACAACAGAATACTTCTGAGCATAAAATTCCCTTCTCAACAGTTAACTAGATATGTAAGCTTGTTTAGATCTATTTTAGTACAGAAACCTTTGCAGAATATGTATATATGCATATGTGTATAAATGCACATGTGTGTTTCTGTGTGCATACACATCTATGCTCAGATACACTCAAAACCACAAAATCTTGTCCAAATGCTTGTGACCAACAAATTGCTCTATGTCCACTTCATTAACTTTCCAACTCATTACAAATCTGGAAACTGGTGCAAAGGTTTTGGGCCAAGACGTGCGGTCAGAAGGAGGAAGAGTGATTGATGCCTTCTACTGCTCACATTGGGGCAGGCAGAGCAAAGGTCTTTGGCAGGGTCATTCTTACAGGAGCAAGCCCTCAGCTCATCCTCAGCACTGCTTTCTCCCAGGGTGCAGTTTTCCTGGTTAAAATGAGTCAGATATGGGTGAGGACATGGCAGGTATGTCCAGGAAGGTCCTGGACCAGCCCAGACTTGCTATCTCAGAGGGCCAGAGATAAGGAGCAAGAGGTTTGTGGAGCTCACAAGCATCCTGGCACTCCCTCACTGCCTTCTTTTCCAACCGCAGTGAAGTGATGTGGCTCTCAGAGTGCCTGAGAGTTGTCTTGTGCAGAAGGAGTTCCCTTCTGGTTTGTCAGGTTGAATGAGGACCACTGTCATCAGCAAACACAAGGACAAACCCTTGCATATGAGTATGGTGATGTCCATGGAACTATGGGCCACTTGCCCTCTTACTGCACCTTCTCCTGCATGGGCAAGGAAGTGCATTCCCCCTCCCCCAATGGCATGTGTGCACTGAAGGCTGTTAGCAGCAGGAAGAACCTCTTGTGCCACTGTTCAGCATGTCTGCAGTGGCCTGCTGACAGGGAGGTAAAATAATGGGGTTGAAAGCTTACCTACTGAGCCAGCCTCTCACTCTGCTACCACTGAAACCACTTCTCAGAAGATTCTCCCAACACCTCACAAAGAGGGATTGTCTTCTAGAAGAAAGGTTGTGTGTGTAAGGA
Source organism: Coturnix japonica (assembly GCF_054131305.1). Taxonomy (NCBI): domain Eukaryota; kingdom Metazoa; phylum Chordata; class Aves; order Galliformes; family Phasianidae; genus Coturnix; species Coturnix japonica. The sequence continues at coordinate 38,754,779 of NC_140665.1, forward strand.
TTGCGTTGTAAATCATCTTTTTTCATTACCTGTCTAATAAGCATGAGTAAATGTCACACAGACTTGTTCTGAAAGATTTTAAAGTGGTCTGTAGACTATTAATGGACTGCTCAGGGCTTGGGAATGAGGTTTTTAATGAGATGCTGTGCTTGTTTCAAGAACTGTAACAGGCTGAAGATTTGAAGTACTTTCTTCTGAGGTTGTTGAGTTGTTGGTGAACACATATATAAGCCAACTCTTTCTTAAATACACAAATCCACCTAAGTGGTCTAGACATTTCCCCAATTTTTTCAATTATTCCATTTACTCCTTGCTCACAAACTTTGCAGTTACTGTTGGGCCAGTTTAGCTTGGCAAAGCTCTTTCAACAGATGGTTGTCAGTAAACTGTGAGCACGGGGCTGGCAGGATCACACAGTGGTTAAACACTGTGCTGCCACTGAGGTGGGCAGGGAGAGATGGTTGCTCTGCTGCTGAATTCCTCTTTGTCCTGGCTCAATCACTCACAGCCTGCCCACACTTGCAATTTTGTGCACATTAAGACAGGCTGAGGATTTAACATGCAGTAATTTTCCTGAAGGACCTCACCTGTGACCATCCCAGTGGCAGATGAAGAGCTTGTGTTCAGACAATCAGAAGGCAACAACTCTAAGGTCCTCTGTTTCTTCAGCTCCTTTGGCCAATAAATAGGACAATGAGGCCTATTTCTCCCACTGTTTTTGTCTGTACATCCTGCATTTTTTTTCCCCTTCATTCTTTTCTCTTTCTTTCTCATTTTTTTTTATGGCCAAGCACTGAGACTTAGCATCAAGGCAGAGGAAGTAGTATCATGTTGATCCTTTACAGGAGGGCACTGTTCTGTGGAGAGAAGCAAGTGGATGGGTCCCACCAAGTAACCTTCAGTCAGTTGTTCCAACCAGTTTCTGAATTGCCTAGTTTGTTTTGAAGGAACAAAGAAGGAAATGGAGGCTCCTTTGCCATAGTACACAGAAAGAAAGGAAGAAAGGAAAGGAAACACAAAATGCAAATTGATAGAGCTCTTTCCAGGCTCTGCTTTAAGGAGATATAGCCCCTGATAGAGAACACACACACTTACCACGACTTCCTCTATCTTGGAAGATGACAGGAAGGATGAGACCATTTTGCTTTAAGGATGAGCTAAGTTAAATCCTTGAAATGAAACAAAGGCAATTTGTAAAGCTCTGATAAAAATCCCTGTGTATGGTGTAGAAACTTTCCACTGCAGACCAGTGGCTTTGTTATAATCTTATCACCTGCCACTGACTTATCCAAACAACTGCCTCCTACCTACTTATCTCTGTAGAGGGGTGGGGAAAATCACAGTATATAACAAAGAGCTGTGGACCACACACGCACACACATGGAAAATCCTATGTACACGGGACTTGGAATTTCCGAGGCAGAACGCCTCTGATATGAAAAGCGGGATTTATCCTCAGCTTGTTCCTGCTCCTGTTGATGATAGCAGGTATGGAATAACCACAGGTTTACTCTCCATGAAGATTTTACCCAAGCAAAGGAAAAAGTCTTCACCCAACTTCTCATGGCACAACTCCCACTCTTCCAGCTCTCTAGAAGTCTACTCCACGTTAACATCTTCCCAGTGGAAGAATCTATGCAGTGGTCCTCCTAGAAAACCCATCAACTCCTAGCTATGCTGCTGTTGTGAAATCCTTCCCAGCAGGGATGCTTTAGGATGAACAGGTGTCCAATGAGTTACCCACTTCAGCCTTGCTTGGAGTAAGTGCTGATATAGATTGATTCTCCAAGATGAAAGCAAACCTACTTTATGTCACTGATTTGAGAGGATGCCCAGAGAGGTTGTGGAGTCTCCAACACCAGAGATCTTCAAAGGCCACCTGGACACAGTCCTAGACATCCTGCTCTGGGTATCCCTTTTAAAGCAGGGCTTGGAGCAGATGGACACAACAAACCCCCTGTTCTTCTAAGGCTTGCAGATTTTTCAATGCAGTGCAAAGTGTCTTCAAGTTGATGTTGTGGCTGTGGATGATGCAAGAGTGGCATACAGCTAATGGAAGCTGGGATCCATAGAAAGCTGGAATGGGCACCAGCAGCAGTGAGTGTGCTGGGGGGGTTCTCCATTAAGTACCACCACTGAGCCCACTCTGACTCCAACACATTCTTTGCAACTTGCATCTTGCTTGGCTTAATAATAAAAGTTTACCTAATATCTTAACAGAAATATCCTCAGTCTATAGATTTTTCTTGGTCTTTCACCTCTGGACATTAGGAACTCCTATTCCCTGTCTATTTCTTGTGGCAGTGGTGTATTTTTACCACATATGATCTATCAAGCCCAGGCCTGATACTTTGCCTTCCTTGTCTTCTTTTCCAGCCCTTACTCCTGGGGTTCCACTGGCAAACAGATTTGACTCTGCTACCCTAACACAGAGAGTAAAATGGTTCCCAAATTTGACACTTTATATTTTAAATCTGCAAATCAGTTTCCAAACTTAGCATAAATCTATAAATGCAATGTGATTTCCCTTGCCCCTCAGGACCTGCAAGCATGTGGAGTGGAAGTCAGAAAGAAGCCCAAAGGGCCCACTTATTGAAAGGAAGACTGCCAGGAATGCACATATGGCCCAGCACGGCCCTGTGCTCCCCAAGATGCTGCTCTCAGTCTTGGGGGTTTAGTCCCCATGCAGCCTCCACAAGCTGTATCCATGTCTCTGAAAGATGAAGTTGGCCCAGAGCATTGGCTTTGTTGGAACAGCTGTACACAACTGAGAAGCTTTCAGCTCATTATTCCCTTAAACTTCCAAACTGAATTTTGCCTGGGCCAAAGGAACTTCAGCGCTCAGGATCTGCGCATCACATTACTCCTTCCTGAGCAAGGCACTTCATAGTCCTCCCTTTTTTAGCCCTTTCCTATAAATGATCAATCAATTTGTCAATAAGGAGAACACTGGCTATTTTTTTTTTCTTTTCATTCAGTCATTTGCATCAGCACAGTTTACTTTATGAAAGATACAGATCTCTGCAAAACGCTGTTTAAATTTCAGCCTTTACTGCATATCTGTGCTGTTCAAAACCAATGAAGTTCCATGCTTTCGGTTTTGTTAATTTGGGTTCCAGGTTCAGCTTAGTCCAATAGTCACCCTAAACTCAATTAGGGAGCTGAGCTGGATAGCTCCTTCCACCAGCAAGGCAGAGGCGGATCTCACCTGGAAACACCTTCTGCCTTATTCCTGCTCTCTCATTCAGGAAAGGAATACAGGGGAAATTCAAAGATGAAGACACCACCCGAAATCTTTTGCAAGCATTACACTGAGAAAAGGAGGAGGTGAGTGGAAGGGAATGATCAAATAGACAAGCAGAATTTTACAGTTTTAATACTGAGGTTTGAAATCCCTCTAAAAATCCACAAAATATGATGGGAAAGGAGGATGTCCCCAGCAGGTGCTTTAGCGATGTCAGACAGCTCTGGGAAATGGAGGCAGCTCCTGGCAGTGCCATGCAAGCGGCAGTTTTTAAGAAGAACTATTTTTCATTCACTACAATAGGGCTGTTCTAAAGGTCATCCATGCTCTATGTAAACGCTCTCAAGCCGACAACTTTTTTCTTATCCAAACCCAGGGATTGCTGACCGCCGCCTTTTTAGCTGAGCTCTACAAAGGGTTCGCAATGAAACACAAATCCTTCTGAAGCCCGCCTGGTTTCAGATTTCCTTATGAGCTCGAAACTCAACCCAGGTTCGTCCAAAGGTTCAGTGAGGGTTCGTGAACTTTCCTAGCCAAACTGGATTGATTTATGATTTTGTGTCACAACTACACAAATCACGTGGCTTCGGCACACAGCAAAACTCAGTGAGCCCAAGCACCGAGCCAAGCAAATCAGAGCAGCAGCCTCTCCCCTTCCACCCACTCCTCTTCCCATAAAGGGCAGATGCTAACTGTATATCCCCGGTGGCTTTCTGAGCCATCATCTAATAAAAGAATGGATCCTTAAAAAGTTTGCAGGCATCTAGTTGTGCTGATCTGTCAGGAACTTCATCCAATCTCACACGGATTTGTCCAAAATTCAAAACATAACAAAGTGAAAACCAGATGCTCACACTCAAGTGTCTCAGTTCTTATCCTGTTGACCAAATAGCTGTGCTGATCTCTGCACGCAGTTGAGCACACAGCAGATAGTGGCTTTCATCTGAGGTATTGGTGAGGTAACCAAGCACGAAGGAGACTGCAGGACACACTGGCAACTCAGGCAGTCACAGATCTGAGCTTTGCTATCTTCCCCAACTCCATCCATCCTGCCTGACAGCCGTGGGTACCAAACCTCATTGTCCCAGTGATGTGGAGCACCTCACTGCCCCTTATGTTGCTCTGCAATGTGCGCAGCACCTCAGCAACACGCAGTCTGTGTCTGTTGGATTGAATGCTCTCACTGCCACACTCCAGCCATAAGCCTGTGGTTTTCGTTTTACTGGTCTGGGAGGCAGGCACGGGAATTCCATCCCAACTGCTAAACATGCTGCTGGGATGTGGTGGCAGTCTATCATCCTGCTACATGACACCATGCCACACGAAGTAGTGACACGGCAGCATTCCCAGGCATCAGCAGCCCCACTGCTATTTATGCAGCTTTAAATGTGGATACAGCAAATGGTGATGCCTGCAATAAAAGCTGAGACATAGCATGCTGATAAGCACTTAGGGTCAAGAGATCTGGGCTTTCTTGTAGTGGGTAGTTCATGTCCCTGCCTCAGAATTACTGGGCTAGTGCTGTTCTTGTGGTGCTGTGGTTCATGTGGGCTGCAGCCACTTGTCATGTTGCTGCCAGCTGGTACAGCCCCACGTGGGGTGGGTGAAAGCCAAGACAAACATGTGTCATGAGCTCATTATGTCTTAGCTCACACCACAGCTCGTGAGCTATCTATCTCCTCACTGCTGTGGGGGCCTTGAAATCAGTTCAGCTGCCTCTCCAGTGTGGATTTTGGATTGTTGTGCTGTCTTTCCTGAAAAAAAAAGAAAAAAGAAAAAAAGAAAAAGCAAAAAATATTGATTCAGTTGAAAATGTTGACTCAAACCATGCTGAGGTCAGAGTATGATAAAAGCTTTGTGCACAGAACTCTCTTTATCTGCAAAGCCAGGATTTTTATGCAAGACCCCAGGGAATAAAATAAGAAAGGATTTCCAGCACGGTACATGAAGAAATGCAGCTTGCACTCTCACACACAAAATGCCTGAGCCCGTGTGCCAGTGAGTGCCAAGGCACACCCCTGATCACCTGCTCAGTACTAGTGAGGACCCTGGAACCCTCACTTGCCACAGCAGGTGAGATGATTGCATGGGAAACATGAGTGGAGGCTTTGGTCTGGTTTCTTGTGCCAGAAGAAAGATCAATGAAGGCCAGTGCTGTGGCCAGAGTCATACTGGGGTGATGGAAAAGCCACAGTGCCCAGTGAAACCAGAAGTAAAATGTCTAAAGACTCTCAGTCACAACCTGGGCACAAAGAAATGAGCGCTCATGGAGCTTGTGTGCTCCTTCAGAGATGTATAGACATTGTATGGAGCACGTCTCCCTGTAGAGCCCTTGTGTTCTCAAGAAGGACCACTGAAGATTTTGGCAGCATCCAGAAGGCTTCCTGGTCACATCAGCCAGAGCAGAGTCAGAGTGGGGAAAGCTGGGTAGGGCTGTGCTCCCTACGCCCACTCAGTGAGCAAGCAGAGGGCTCAGCCAGGTGGGCTGAAGCCCTTCCCTCCAATGGGAGCTTTGAATCCCATCCCACAGTAGATTAAAAGCTATAAAGGAATTTTTAAAGTATGCCCCTAGCCCAGTTCTGTTTTATCCTCTGGATATCCTCTGCTGTGATGGTACCACAATGTAGCATCTGCCATGCTGCCAGAGGTGGAGGGGAGCGGGCTCCAGCGTGCACAGATAGAGCGGTGTCTTTGGCAGCTGGCAAAGCCACTGTCTCAGGTTTCCTTTCATTTTAATGGCTCAAATACCTCTCTCAAAGTCTGCATCTGATTTTCAGGGCACGACCTTGATTTTACATCAAACATTCCCTACGTCTCTCCTCATCCCACTGCTGTCTGGCTAGATTACTGATGCTAGAGCTGATCTTTCTATTAAAATATTTGGGTTCTATTATTTTTCTAACCCAAAGCCCATCTCAAATGCACAGACTTGTTCATCCTCTCCTCAAGGGCTCCTGCACTTTGATTCCTTCTCCTCACCACCGCTGCCAGATAGATGTGAAATGCGGTGTATATGTAGCTCAAGGCAGACTCCATCTGCTGCTTACTTACTACTGCCATAGGTAGCTGCTGTGATCCTCTTCTTCATAAAACAGCTCATGAACACCCACCATCTGGAGTACATCCGACGTCATTGGTAGCTGTTGCAAAATGAATGTGGCTGTTAGAGAAGTCCCACTGACAGCACAGGTGTGTCCTTATGCATGGGTTAGTGGGCACGGTGGTGATGGGTTGTTGGTTGGACTAGATGGTCTAGTAGCCTTTTCCAACCTTAATGATTCTGTGATTCTATGATTTAGAGAAAACTTTGTACCTAGTGTCAAACTTCAGGGCTGTTCCCCCAGCAGCACTGAGAGATAGGATGTGGGTTGGACTCAGGGCCTGCAGGGGCTCTGAACAGGAATCAGCCTGCTTTTGAGATCTACTACGAGAGGTGGGATGCGCTATGGAAGCTGAAACCTTTCCAGATGACACAGAGCATCGCTCAAAGAAATCAAGCTGAAAACGCAGTGAGAAAACATGATCACAAAACAGAAACAAGCAAAAAGAAGCTTCAAAAAGCCAAGAATAAACATGTACCCGCATTTCCGCTTTGTGACTACGTACCCTGCATAGTTAGAGCTACCGCCATGAGCCTGATTCAGCTCATGCGGCCCTACAGTCTTTTTTCCTGCCCATGTGAGCACTGCCTGAAGAAGGGTCCCCCAAGACAGCCCCACTGTGAACTCCCTGCACTTTAGCCGAGGGGGTGACCCCAGCAGAGTTCAGCTTTGTGCAGGCAGGATGTGCGGGGAAGATCCCCTCCCTGCCCCTCAGGGCTCCACGTGCTGTCACAGGCCCTTACTAATTGGATACATCTGACCCACCGATGTCTTTGAAAGTCCTCCAACAAGCTGTTTCAAGAAACACATTTGGTTTCACACTGAATTTGCGGTCTGAAAGTTTAACCAGTTGGAGCGGTCTGAATTAAAGCTGATCTTTCCATAGCGAATAAATCCCATATTGAATCCAGACACCTCCTGGTCTCAGTTTTCCTCTCCACTTACTCCACTCATTCTTTATGGGGAGAAAAGAATGGAAACTGTAAAGGTCTGAAACCCACTGTCCAGGGAGGGAGTTTGTTGAAAGATGAACAAGCAATGAATTCTGCTTTCTTGCCCCACAGCGCTTGTTATATCTTGGACAGCTTTTCAACAAATCTCAAGCCAAAAGCAAACTGCACTTAGATGAGCTACTGCAAGTGTGAAGGCAAGGTGGCATGAAGGAAGAGGACTCTGCTCACCAAGCGTACATTGACACAGATCATTTTCACTTTCCTGAAGGGACTCCCCTACAGCCTCATGCAGAAGGGTCCCCCTTTGCAGAAGCCCCAAGTGCTGATGAGAGGAAAGGAAGCAATGCCACATCCTGGCTAACAGGCAGGATTGCTGAGCCACAGGCAGCTGATGACTTCCCAGGAACTGAGGGAACCTCAGAAATAGAGTTAGTGATGAAATCTCTGCCTCCTGGGCCTGAGAATAATCCCTTACCTCTCTGAACAAGCTACATCCCCAGTCTGTAGGCAGCCTTCTTGTGTGGGCATGGATATTTTCCATCTCAATTAATTCAGACTTAGTAAAAATGAAAAAAAGTGGTGTCTCTTGTGCTTTAGGCCTCATCAGGGTGGGATTCATGGCACTGGCAAGATAACTCTATTTGAATTTCATTTCTGCTACTGAGCAGCATCCTGAACACTTTGCAATTTGCAAATCGTGTACCGAAGTGATGCATCTAAAAGAAAAAGACTGGTTGCACATATTTAAGCATCAGGAAACACACTGGTAGAACTCATACCGATAAATAAATTCTACAGGTCTCAGTGTGGACAATATAGAAATGCATTATGAAACGAGAAAAAAATAATCCTTATAACAATATTTACCGCTTTCTAGAAGAAACACTAATGACGATGCTGAAAAGTTGAATTCATGTTTTTGTGCCATGCTTGAGAAGAAAAAGATGGTATATTGTGATCACGTAAGGATGATAAAGGTGCTCTCCAATGAATGGCTGGGAAGAATGATAGACAACAGCTGTTAAGGATACATAGTTTTCAATTGCAAAACCCTGATAACTTCTACTTTGCAGTCCCTACAGGGCTGGCTGGGAGACCTTTGACCATTGGCATTATTTTTAATAACACTAGAGGTGCCAATATAGTTCCGGGGACTGGAAAAGCTCTAAGTGTTTACCAGGGGTCCTCAATTCCGGGGCTTTTCTCACTATTCATGACCCTTCCAAACGCTGCAGTTCTGTGATTCTCTGGTCTACTAGGATTATTTTTGGCCCCCATGCAGTGTTACGCAATCCCAACATCTCCTATGCACAGAGGTGCTGCTGGTAGGTATGGGATGCAGTGCTGCACTACAAGGATGCTTGCTTGCAACAGCCGGCCACTGGGTTTGAGCCATGGTTTGCTCTCTCTGAGATCACAGCCAAGCTGTGCACAGCCCTGGTCTGAGAGCACACACAGGAGTTGTGCAGCACTGCCAAAGCTCAGCACCCAGCATCTGGGTAGATAATGTCTGAATCACTATTTAGGCACTGTCATGTTTATTAATATTTCCAAATTGGTCTAAGCCTCGTGCACATCATTACATGGGCAAACAATAAACAACCTCCATTTAGCAAATTCGACACCCACAGCGTAGAGCTGGTTATTGTGCTGCAGGATTAGCTCCACATGCCGCCTCTTGCTGAAATCCCAGCTCAGCAATATCAAGCCTTTACAAAGGCCCCGGAGACTCCCTGGGCTCCATCTTCTTTACACTGTCTAGAAGATAAACGTGTGCAGGAGAAACTGGTGTAGAGCATTATGCAGACATGAAAGGAGGGGAAAGGAGCCTCTTGGCATACCCTGGGATAGCAAGGGCTGAGCAATCAGGGCATCCCACCTGCCCCACAGTACTCATTAGAATGCACAGCCAGGCACAGCACCAAGCTGCCAGGCATGGGTACCCTGCTTCGGGGGCGGGCAGCTCTGAGCAAACACCTGCTTCCCTCTGGGACAGGATCCAGCCAGAGCCCGCTGCTGTCAGGACAGAAAAGCCCCTTCATAACACCAGATGATGTCATCTGATAGAGAAGAAGGAAGCGTTTAAGCACAGAGCTCCGTACCAGCAGCAAACCTATTAAAAAATCTAACCAGAGAAAAGCCCTAGATTTAATGTGCCATCCCCCTCTTTTTAGGGCCTCTGAACTGCCCTCAGTTTCCAGGTGAACCTTGAAGGCCAAAGTGAAATGTCACCTTTGACCAAGGTGGTCCTGCATCTGCTCGCACACTGAGACATAACTGAGTAATTCCCAATGCACTGGTTACCCCAAGTTTAAACCCACAGCAAGTGTTTCAACCCCACTGCCATGATCGCTCAAGGGTGGTGCCACAACCCAAACACCAGTCTCCAAGACAAAAGGCCTTATAGACGACATCTTCATGCCATTCCCACATCACCCAGCAAGCCTGTAGTGCCTTGGGTCATTCTGGGGGGCAGGTTGTTGTTGGATTTTAAGCACCCAGCAAGTACTGTACCCCAACTCCACTGCCTTTGGGGTGGTAGCAGATGGTTCTCAGGTGGTGGTTGACAGGAAGGTAATGCACAGCCAGAGTCACACACAGGGGAGCTGTGGGGACTGGACACCACTCAGATCCCAGCCCTGCCCTCCTAACACTGGAACTGTGGAGCCATGAAACTGCACCACCCGTCATCTCAGAATGAGCAAACACCCCGTGAGCTCTGCAGGAGAGCCCTTAAAGGCTTCAAGGGGCATGTGAGAGGAGCACAGGACATCGGGTACTGTTTCAAACCCTTCAGCCGTTTCCCTGCGTGACCTCCAGCAAGCAATTTGCTCCTTTCCTTCCCACAGCCAAGTGCAATGAGAGCATTTGTTGCTCCCCCCGCAGGCTGAGTCTTTATCCAATAGAGGCTGTAATTTGCAGTTTTCCTTTCTGCGGGCAAACAGCACTTACCTGCACGGGAAGGGGCGGGAGGGACAATCCATGGTGAGCGAAATGCTTTGCCATAGTGTTTCAAAAACGCTCGGAGTTGGCCGACGGTATGCAAATGACCGTCAGCCGCTAATCCTTGTTTGTGCTCTTGCAGTACTCTGGAAAAGGAAAACATTTGCATGAAAATCAGATTGTTGCTCCGGCCTTGTTTGCTCATTTGGGGACTTGTTTCCAAGAGAAGGACGCCTATCTGCTCCATCAAGGCTCTTTGTTAAACAGGGCTTTTTATAACATTTTCCTCCCCTCCATTTGTCCGAACAAGGCTTTTGATTATCCGCAGCTCAGCGCCAATTAACAAGCGATCCGAGTTAGCGCTGGCTCAGCCCGGCTCTGGCAGCCCCGGGCATCAGCACAGCTCCTTGTTAACCCCATTCCCCACCATCACCACCGGAGGTGGGAGCAGGCTGGGAAGGTGAAATTCTCATACAGAAACAGTATTTGCAGAACGTCCAAACTCTTGAAAGCTTCAAACCCTGGATATCCAAGCAGAAAGCCCTTTCATATGATGAAAAGCCACATTTCTTGACCAAGAGTTTTGAACATCCCCAAATAAACACCCAAAGCAATGTTGTGGCCTTGCTGCCTCAGCCTTGGAGCAGTGAGGGCTTTTACTCCCGAACCTTTTGCACTCATTGCCATTGTGAACTCCTGAACTCCTTGCTAGATGGATGCTTTGGTAAAACCACTAACACAGCTGAGGGTGAGGCAGCACCTGCTGCATTGTCCAGCTGCTCAGCTCTCAGCTAACTGGAAGGCCAGGGACTTCCTCTATCTTTCCATTTTTAAGGTTGGGCAGTGTAATCACTGTACACAAACAGGATGGGGTTTATTTAAGGCTGCCATTGTGTGGATGAAAATGAATGACATCATGACAACATAACCCACTCTTAGTGTTGTAGACACTTCCTTGGTGGGGAAGAAAGGTGAAAAGGCACCCGTATATTCAGACACATCCCTTGCAGCACTTTTGTAAATGCACTTTGGAGCACCTGAACAGCTTTCTGCTCATGTCAGAGTTGCAGCATCCAAGTTCTGCCAGTTTCTGGCAGCGTTACAGCAGCTTCCTTCCTCCAGGATCAGGTTTCCACTGTGCAGACAGGCACAGGTCTGTATCTGACTTCAGGTCATCCACCAAAAGGACTTAAAACTCATCTCCCCTGACTGTGATGAGGACCGTGGTCACAAGTAACATTGGTAGCTGAGCCAGGAACTGATCTAAGATCTTCAAATGCTTTTTCCAGATGATGTTTCTTTTCCACACCTGCCTTCTTTCCTCCCAACTTAGCCCAGCCTCCCAGCTTTGAAGGACAATAGTCTCCCCCAGATTTTAAATAGGAGTTCTTCTCTCTGAATAGCAGAGGACTTGGATTCTCTTTGTTTTACTAAGCTCTGCTGTTGTTACAATGCTAACAACAGATTCTCAGAAAAATACTTTTGTTGTTTTAAAAAACTCAGGCCAGATTTTGTATAACAGGCTCCTGTGAGGAACAAACGCTTGCAGCAGTTGTAAAAACAGCCTGTTTTCAAAACAGCCCTCATCATACAGCTGTAACTAAAGCAGTCTGAAGGCCACTGCTGCCAGGAGCGCTGAAACTTCATTACCTTCCCTGCTTGTCAAGTGATGCTTCACCGCTCTGCCTGGCTGAGCAGCTCTGTGTACCCCAACACTGCATTTTACAGCGACTCCAAACCACTGTGACAGAATCACGCTTGGTTTGCCACCTTCTCATGTTCTGCTTAAGAAAGTAAATTGAATTAGAAACTCTCATGAGAGGTTCATTTCCAAGGGCAAGGAAGGTAAGGTCATAAAGATTTCTGTAAAAGCTCGTATCCATCATACTGTGAAAGTTCTGGTGCCTATGGCAGCAGCAGCCTTTGTTCTGATGGTGTTAAGGTAGGGTATTCATTCTTCACTTGCTGAGAGCAATTCCATGCTGGGAAATATCCAGGGGAGTGGTGAATCAGCCAGACACCAGAGTGGCACTCAGCAAGCAAAGAAGGGGGAAAAGAGCAGATTCAAACAATGAGGGAGGTTCTGAATGTCACAGGTTTATGATCATCTGAAAACTTCCAGTAAAGACCAGGAATAAACTCACTTGACCCACATTTCCAGTTTGGCAATGTTCCACATGAGCTTGGCCTTAGCAGTCCCCTCAGAGTCAAGAGAGAGATAAAGACACCAGCAAAGTGCTGTTCATCTGCCTGATGTTAGAAGCATGCTCTGGTGAGGTGACCTGTGCACAAGTTTCCTCCCACAACTGTAGCTCAACGGTAGACATATACATTATGTGTATGTGGGCGTCAGTGTGTGAGCCTCACCAGAGATGTATTTCTGAAGGAGAGCAGCTACCAAGTCACGCCAGCTTATTGCAGGCATTGCTTGGTGGCCTTCTGGGGCACATGTGAAAGGACATGGTGCCATACCCCTCCTTTAACATATGGGAAAGCAGTGTATACTTATAAATGTGTAGTACCAGATTTAAACAAAATAATTCAGTTTGGTAGTGATCATAATTGCTCTGCCTGCCTCCCATAAGCCTATCAGAAACTGATTTCTACTAGGTCCTGCTAAAAGCACATCACTGTACTGCTGTCACCTGCTTGCCATTGCATGCCTCCCCCAGCCTCGGCAGGGCTGTCCCCAGCACAGCAATGGGATTTTTTGTCCCTAGCTTGAGCACGATGGATCTCCGGCCCCAAGCAACCTGTGTTATTGTGAGCGCTGGCTGGATTTATTTATGCCTATGGCATAAATAGTCCTTCTCCTCTGCAGGACACGTAATGCTGCTGGAATCCAGCATGAGGAGGCACATGCACGGGCAGCAGTCTTCAGCATGGTGCATGCAGGTACACGCATGCACAGCCAGCCCTGCATGGCAACGCTGAGGGCAGTTCCCCTCTGTGAGCAGGATCTGTCATTCCCTGTTCCTTCCAGCTGCTGCCCTGACTGCTGCGAGGTACTCTGGGGACCCTGTCCCTTTCAACAAAAATGAAGGGATTTGGTCAGAATGCAAAAAGAATTGTGCAGACAGCCAGTGTGCAGACCCTGCACGTTATCGCCATATTAGAAAGCGAGTTTTCATCCCACAAGGGAAAAGAGACATCTGAAAGAGGGCTGTCGTGAAGAAATGGGAAGACCCACTGCTTAAACTGCAGTCCATTTAAATAGAGAGTTTGTGTATCATGGCTGTGTTTCACACAGAAGGACCTGGCCCACACTTCCACTGAATGTGTGGGAAGCAGAGCATCAGAAATAAAAGCATGGGAGCAAAAACAGATGCCAAAAGCAAAAGAAGAAAGGGTACAGCGTGGCTCTGAAAGTAAAGAAATATTGTTCATGCAGAGGGATGACGGGAGGGCTGTGTTGCTGCCAGAGTGTCTGGAAGTGGCACAGGATTTCCTTGCAGTGCTCCTGCTTGGCATATACCACCCTGCTGAGATGGGACACCTCGCTTTGCACTGGTTCCGCACCTAACACCAAAGAGCCACAACTCTTCCTTTGGAGAGCCATTTCAATGGTAATAACTGCGTAGAGCATGGTGCCTTGGTACCTATAGTTATCCGAGGCTGCAAAACCACACATATTTATTTTAAAACAAAGTGATTTTAACCATTAGGACCAAAGGCAGCTTTTTGCACACAGCTCTCCCCCCAGGCTAGCCCATCACTGTACAGAAGGGAACAAAGCAGAGGTGCAGCAGGAGCAGAAGCTGTGCCAGGTGCCAGTGCTAAGCTGTGCCATGCCGGAATCTGGTCCTTCTTCCCAGGAAGGCAGTGGCTCCAGGCTGCCTCCGTCTCATCTCATGTCCACCAGGAAAGCTCAGCCTCTTGGCAAGCCATCTTGTTCTCTCAACTGGGAATAGCACTATTTTTGCCAAAATATACACTCAGGTCTTGGATTCAGCAATGCTGCATCAGCAGCTCATAATCAAATCAACACGGGCCTGATTGTTTATTGGAAAGAAAGAGGAGGGGGAAATAGTGATTTGATGGGATTCAATACAAAGCAAACAAAGCATAGGAGAGGGGCCAGTCTTTGCACAGGACAGGAAATCTTTTTAGGGGACTTGTAAGCGCTCAGACCTTGACCTGCTCCCTCTCTGTGCAGCCAGGGTTGGGGGTGGGTGTGAGTTGGGGGTCCAAGCAGGATGTGAGGGAGGAGTGGAGTGCTTGTTTGTGCAGGGCAGGGCGTGTGTGAGAGCTGTCAGCACAGCAATGAGGAGAGAGAAAATACGGAGGGAGGAGAGGAGGAATGCTATAAAATGTAATATGCAAGCTGCCAATCATATCCGTGATGGTTTGTGCTTGGGATACACAGCTTTCATCTTCTCTCTTTGTTTTATATGCATTTCTTCCCTTTCTGGCTCAAGCAGAATCCATTCCCCAAGGGCAGAAAATACTGGCTTTCCAGCCTCTTCTGTTTACTGTCCTGGATTCCTGGCTGAAGCAATGCTTTTTTATTTGCTTGTTTTCTTTTGGTTCAGTTCCTGGGGTTTTGGACTGCTGCCACCTGTGATGTTGGAGACATTGCTGTCCTTTCATCACTGCATCTCAGTGAGGTCCCTTCTGCACCCAGGGGTGGCCATATGAAACACCTGAATGGAGGTGCTGAGCTTTCAGCCCTCCTTAGTCTTTCTGTTGCCGTCTGCCCTCAGCATATACAACAGCAGAGTGACTGCAGTCCCCAGCCTGACTCTGCAGGCGCTGATGAAGCCCTTGGGGTAGCTGTAGTTTATCTCACTGTGCCCCTGGAAGCATGAAGCTCCTTGACACCAAGCTGAAGGTGGCTGAGACCTTTCCATTTACCACTGCAAATGCATTTTTCTGTTTATCAAATCACCCCGAGGGAGTCCTCCACTGCTCTGCAATCAGCTTAATCCCACTCTACCAGCAGCCTGCAGCTCAAAGTGCCTTCTGCATGAAATCACCCTTCGCAGGGCTAGCTGCAGGCAAGGATGGACATCACCTGCTGCCAGCGTGATCACCTTCAGCTGCCAGCACTGCCTCAGAGGTCATCCTGTGCATCCCCACATACCCCTGCTACCACTCCACTAAAAATTAAGCCAGTAGGTTTTCCTGGGTGCAAATTCACTATGGATCAAAGCCTATTCCTTTTGCTGCCACAGAAGTACAATTTAAGGCATATGAGGAAGAGGTAAGACAACTTTCAGACCTACTTAACAGGTACCACTGAGCTGCAGCAACCAGTCAAGCATTCATCGAGCTCTTTGTGGCAGTGGAGTGGTGTGTCCCCCTCCACTACCAGCGCAAGGAGCTGTGGTTCACCACCCTTGGGCTGATCTAAGAGGTTTTCCTTGCTTATGGGGGTATTCAGGAAACTGAGCAGCCATCCTAGAGAGATGGCAAACTGTTTCCAAAGAGGCAACACTTGATGCAAATTTCAGGCTTGCTGGCCTGAAGTTCATCCTTATATTTATCATCTTGGTTAAACAGTTGGAAAAGCTGAAAATAGAACTCCTTGCAGATTTTGGAAGTAGCACAATACTGGTGCTGAGCTTCTGAAAGGGACTTTTTAGTTTCTTTTTATTACAGTCCCTCCCCCCAAACAAAACTGTTGGAAAGTCTCACTGCAAACGGAATAGTTTCATTTTCATCACATAGTTCTGTGGCAGAAAATAACCTCTTGGATGCTGATGACACTCAACACTGTTTTACACAGCCATCAAAACATTGCAAAACGATGAATATCAGCTGACACGTGTGTCTTCAAGACCTTCTCAGTTTTCCAATTGGATTGCCTTGCGCCTTTTTGGTAATCCACCTCTGCTCATCAGATTCAGATAAAGCCCTCAGGATACAAGGGAGATGAAGCTTCATATTCAACCTTCTGGGTTTAATAACCTCTGGGTTATTTTCTCCATGTTTGTCTAGCAGGTTAATCACTGCTGGACCTACTGTCTTCTGCCAGTGAGGAACAAACCTGCCTCTGGTAAGACCAACTCAAGCTCAACAAAGCAGGCTGACAGCATAGAGAAACCCATAAGAGTATACTTTCCTTCAGATTGGATGTTTTAAGATATGTTGCCTACCTGAAGAGTTAGTAATTCAAAAGCAAAGTTGAACAGGACACAATCAAGGCTGTCATGGCTCTCCAGGGACAGGGCTTATGAATGACACTGAGGTGGGGCTTTGCTGAGTCACCAATTGGTCTTGTTTAACTTGGCCACATCTATGGAAAACCCCTTGTAACTTGGCCCTCTTTGGTAATTTCACACCTTTTAACATCAGTCTTTCTTTTGTTAACTTGTCCCCTTAGCTTTATGTCAGATAGAATTATTTTGTTCTGTTCTTTCCTTTTCTTTCAGTTTTTGGCAAACCAGTAAAAGGGCAAGTCTTCAACTACCTGCTTTCTACCTGATGATGACAAAAGCTACTAAGGACACCTGGCCCAGTGAAAGTAGGAAAAGCATTTGCATTAACAGCGGATGCCTCATCCACTATTGCACTCCTGATTTACAGAATGCACATCCGAACTTACAGACATCTGGAAACACGCATTTTCCCCAATCGATTGCCAATAACCCTGATATGGCACACACCACAGGCACACACGCATCCTCCACTTGACATGACGGAGCATGCATCTTTAGTTCCCTTTCATGTCTGCCTCTTAGTACAGAGATAGCTTAGGCAACAGGGCATCATCACCACAGCCCTGGAGCAGGAGGAAAAGACTTAGGGCTCCATTCTGGATGAGGACCTATAAACATCATCGTGGCTGTGTTATCTGTGCCTGATCAGGTATAACTTAATTTCCATTGGGAAATTTACATTGCTGGCTTGCATGACAGCATGGCCAGGGAGCTGCCATGGATGCTAAGGGATAGCTAACCTTGGCATTTCAGATGGGCTGCTTCCAGATTCCTTTATGCAATTGGTTTCTGTGCTTTGCAACAGTTACAGAAAGGAAAAGAAAAACAAACAAGCACAAGAAAAACAAACAAATAAAAAAGAACCCACACAACTTTCATTAGCAATTCAGTATCAATATTTTGTTAGCAAGTTTCCACGTTGATCATACAGCATGGTATACTATGCTATATGATATAGTACACTATACTGTAGTGTAGTTATGTTGGAGCTGGAGCTGGTTAGAGTTGTTTATATGTATTTACTCCATAATGAACACTGAAGTTATGATCAGATCTGAGGGTTTTTGTCCCTGAAGTGGTGCTGTGCTGAATATGAAAGCTGGCCTCATCAAGATCAGGCTTCAGTCAGAAGCATAGGGGGCAGAGTTATTGCTTCTAGAATATTGCTTCTAGAATACCAGATCTCCAACAGGACCCAGAAGGTATTCCCCTTTTGTCTGCCAGTCCTGGTTATAGAGCTGCAACACAGACAGACAGATCAACCTGAACACCACTAAGCACAGGTTCCTAGCTGAAGCACATGCCTTATATAGCTGCTGCACATTGTGTTCACATCCCAGCCCAGATGCTGGAGGTGTTCATCTGCAGAACCCTGTTGGGTGCTTGTATTACAGCATTTGGATGTAACTCTCTAAAACCTTTGGATGAAATGCTTCTTGAAAATGAATAGAAACGTCAAAGCAGTAAGCAAGGGCCAAGATCACATGATACACATGAATAGCAAGACAGCAGTTTGCATTTTGCTCTTTTGCAGGAAGAGAATTGAAGCAGCCCTTCCACAGCATTTTCCCTGACATGCTTGAAATGCAAATCTGCTGACTTCTCTTTGCACTTCTCTTAGGAAATATCGCTTGTGTCTCTATTTTGGTAATGATTTTGTCCATTTGTCCCTTTATTCATTTGTCAAAATAGAAAGGCCAAGAAGCACAATTCTATTCTTTATGTCTGACCACACTAAGATAAAAAGTTGCACAAAGAAAAGTGTTTTAAAATGATTGAAGTGTGTGCAAGGAAACTTGAATTACAAAATTAAATAGGTTAATTAAGCAAACAAAAAAAGAAGTGTATGCTGTGCTTCTTTTGCATCTCATAAGAAAAGCAACCTGGCATTTATGACAGACGTGCTGTGAGAACATAATCTCAGTGATCCTTTTCTTTTTTCACATGTCTGAAGTCCCTGTATTTTTATTTAAGCAGTGAATTGGTTGCTACATTTGCAGATAAAAATACCTTCCCAGACATGCTTTGGAAAGAGAAAAGGATGGGATGGCCTTTTTGTACAACTTGATAGATCTCCTTGGCATTTCGAACTGAATAGCAAACACTATAAATCATGTCAACAGCGCAGCCAGCATCCAAACCCCAAACATGCTGCAGTCCTAGGTCCAAATACAAGCCACCGGTCAATAGTATTTCTCTAAGCCTTTGTTTTTCAACTGTTAAGGATGGTGGATGAGAAGTAGTAATGAGTGGTAGGTTTGGCCTGAAACACTGCAAGGAGCAAAGCATCCTGATACTCACTGGCAAAGGCCGAGAAACTAGGTTGTTTTCTAAAAACTGTTTGTGCAATTAATGGTAAATTTCATTGTTTTCATCCTCTGTCTGTCTTTCTGTCTGCAACCTTGAGCCATTTACTCGCTTGAGTCCAACTTGACCTCTATCTCAGACAGTTTACGTTCCTGTGGGTTTTGTGGAAATGAGTGGCTGGATAGAAAGGCGTGAAAGTGCTCCTCAGCTGGAGGTGAAGGCCCCAGTATGAGGTGGGCAGCTGTCTGCTGTTTACTATTTGCAGACAGAAGATTCAAAGGGCCATCATGCCTTACCTTTGAGAAGAGGAATTCAATGGAAACAGTGGAATGTGTTAAAGCAATTGATTATTTTTTAAGTCCCTATTGTGTGGAAGGTGCAGATGCATAGCATACTTTCTTGCAGTACAACCAATGGAAACTCCAGTATTAAGTTAGCAAAATATTTTTGTTATGAACTACTGCTGTCAGGTGTAGCAGCCCAGTATCCATATGTTGAGAGCTGATTTGCTCAGTAGCCATTGCAGTGATTCTGCAGAAGCTGCTGTTCTGCTGCATCAAGCTATACACTCTCTAGGACATACTAACTCCACTTAGTCCCACCTCACAGAAAAGCTCTCACATCTCAGAGCACAGGGGTCATCCCTGCAGGATTTTAGACTCACAATTTACATTTTCATTTGCTAAATGGTAGAAGAAATAGTTTGAAAAAGCACTGAATAACCTAATGAAATGGAGGCCTGAGTTTTCATGAGGTTACCACACTTACCACAACTTTGACTGTAATTGCATTAATAGCAGTCGGAGTGTTTAATCTGCTATAATTCACTAATTGCAAACCTTTTTCCTGTACAAAAATTTGGGGGGGATTTAAAGACTTCCTAAAGGGCTGTCAGCTCAGCTAAACATCTGCTTTTCTTTCTTTAACTCCAAGAGGCAATTTGGCTTTATTCACACCTCAGCTGAAGGAACAGGACGTTCGCTCCATGTGGGGGAGTGTGGGTTGCCTGAATCCCAGGGAGGGGCAGAACGTGTTGTGATGTTGGATTTTCCTTCCTCTTCTTCATTCTTTTTTCTTACTTACTTGGCCCATGGCTGCGACTCTCTCTGTATGCATATATGAATAATTTGTGTATCTGTGTGAGCACTCCTCTTTTTGTGATGACCTTGCTGCCATGGTAGCTGTGATACCAGCTCTGGTTCACCATGGCCCCCTGCAGTGCTGGGAAGCCTCTTTATCTTGAATTGACAGAAGTTAACTGAAAGCAATGGAAACTGCACCAGAAAAAAACAGATTTGTGCCCACAGTGTTGTATCCGCCTCCCACCTTTCCTCTATGATATGTCAGTACCTCTGCCCCCATTCCGTTCCTCCCCAGATCCACCTGTATTGGTGTATTAGAGAGTGGCGATGAGGTTTCCTTCATCCTGAGCCCTCATCCCTTGTGACTCCCTCTCAGGCACCACCACTTGGAGGATCCCAAGCCATGCACATCCAATGCAACTAGTTCTGGTAGATCTGTCCTTTAATAAGTGATGCAGATAAGTGGAAATAGTGGTATGATATGGATCAACCATATTGAAGACAGATCCAGTCTCCAGATTCTTTAATGCATTCTGGCATTATTTACTCTGACAGGACACAGCCTGTCTAGAGAATATATTTTCAGTGAGGTAAGATATGTGTTACCTCAGGAGGACTTTGCACCTCCCTTGAATTTTATGCTCCAAACACCACTACACAGAACAATACCTGAGAAAGTAAGACAAGTAAAAGGCTTGTTGTTTCTGTTTTGTTTTGTTTTGTTTTGTTGTTGTTTTCTGTTTGAGAGGGAAGGAATGAAAAAGGGGAGTGGGAAGAAAAAGCTGGTGGAATGCAGATATCTGTTAACACAACCACTTCCTGGCTAGGACTGGCTTTTTCTTTGACCCCTCTAAATGAGTAACCCATCTCTCTTCCAGTGGGGGTGAATGATTGAGTATCACCCAGCCCTGGGAGGACACAGGAAGCCTTTGGTGCACAGTCTTCTCCCCTGCTTGGCACAGGAGACAGCAAGGAGGGCAGCCCATCAGGCAGGTGCTACCAGGCCACCGCTCTGTCCTCTTCAGCCACACCACCACGAGGGCCAAGGATGCACTTACAGGGTTTCACTTGATGAATATCTGGCCTAGAGGCAATGTGCTGCCTGGTGAGCCACTTCAACCACCAGAAAGAGATTATTATTTTTTTAATAAAGACACACATTGCATTTCTGCTTACTTGCAATCTGATCTCACACTGTGCAGCCTTTGAATTAAGCATCTCTCTGAGAGGCAACTGTCCTATTAGCATAATGTGTAACATTTAAACACGGGGCTCTTCCCATGGAATGCTTTATTGTGTGCATGCCTCGTCTTTAATATTCATGGCCATCTCTTTTTAGAACATCTTTCTGACAGAGGAGAGGCGCCAAGATAAGCCGTTGGGATGGTGGTTGTCCTGGAAACAGCGAGATCCACTTATTTTTAGCGCAGAAGTCATCCAGTTAAACAAACTACATTAAAGGAGCTTTGTGATTATGACACAACAATAAAAAGAAGCGTGGCATATTTACAGTGCTGGAGAGGGTGCAGTCATGTCACGTCATGTGGCCTACCTCCACTGCCAGGGGCCTTGCCCCTGTGCTGCATAAAAAATGCATGCCTCTGCTGCTGGGTGATGGCAGAACCCAGAATGGCCAAAACGGGGCTTAGGGAGCTGAGCATGCACCTGCCATCTGACAGGCGGAACCATGGGTGAGGAGGGTCCTCCTCTGCAGAACAGCAGCACAATGCAAGCAGAGGTAGGCTTTTTCAGTGAGGTATCCTGTGAGAAACATTTAGATCAGGAGATAGGTAATGGAATATGAGCAAAATAAATGGGGGCTTAGAGGATCCCTTCACCCTCACCCCTTAGCATCACATTTCACTGGATTTGGGACTGTGGTTGTCTCCAAGAGCCTGCAATCTCCCCCCAGAGGAGTGCCCCACACCCCAATCCAAACCACAGAGCAAGAACTGCATCAACAAAGTGTCTCTGTGGGAAGGGTTCTGCCCCACCTGCACTGGGGCAGGCCTGAACCACATCCAGCAGCACACTGCTGCTGATATTGTGATCCTTATCCTTCAGGATGCACAGCAAAGCCACAGGTGTATGGAACCAGAAAAAAGCAATGAGAGTTAACAGCAGCTTTTCCAGAGCTATAGGTCTTTGGGCCAGCATGAAACTTCAGTAGCAGTTTAAAAGTGGCTCTTGCATTGTCTAAGACAGTTTGCCTGTTCTCAGTTCTTCAGGTGTGAGACGTCTTCTGGGTGCCAAAGCCACCAGGCAAAGCCAAACCACCGCAACTCTGATATCTCATTTTGTGGCTACAACTACTTACTATTTTTTTTTTCTTTTTCTCATAACAAATGGCACTCATCTGAAAACAAGATTTTCTGGGCAATTCCCCTCTCCCAGGCTTCTAGATACTTAAACTCTTTAGAAGTCCTGTGTTTACCTTCTTTGTGCCTTCTTTCTCTCCTTGTGTCTGCCTTCTGTTTTTCCACTTTGCCAGATGGAGCTGAAGGAAAAGAAAGAGGGACAAAATGGACTGACACCTGACCATGTTCAGCATTGTGGATATGATCAGCAGGTCCTCCTTGGCTCTCAGGAGCCATGTCAGATAGTGATAACTGTCTGACAACTGTCAGCCATGGGTAATGGCAGATGGAGGTCAGCCCCTGGCCTGCAAGTCAATCCATTAAGCCCAGCAATCAATTTTTTAATATCTCATCTTTTGAGTCAATATTGCTGTGTTAGCACCAACCTGTACATAGCAGGATGTGTGAAGAGTTCTGTGTACCCCCTCCATACATTTGGGCAAGAGAAGGTGGAGAAATGGTGGAGCTCAGTGGGTGCTACCTGGGCCTCTCACCTGACCCCATCTGCATAGAAACAAACAAGCAAACAGAAGCTGGAAAAAAAAATGGATTCTTTCTGATGGTATCTTGCAATTCCATGCTGTGAGTCAGAGATAAAAGCAACTGGAAGGGAGCACACATGCTCTTTCAAATCTTCCTTATGAGGAGCTGCCTCTAGAAACCTTGGTTTCACACTGGTATCTCCAGCAGGAGAGCAGGGTGCTGTCACATCATGTTTTCTCTGGTTATCTGGGAGGGGGGTGAGAAAGGCAAAGCA
Source organism: Coturnix japonica (assembly GCF_054131305.1). Lineage (NCBI taxonomy): Eukaryota > Metazoa > Chordata > Aves > Galliformes > Phasianidae > Coturnix > Coturnix japonica. The sequence continues at coordinate 38,777,684 of NC_140665.1, forward strand.
GGCCAGCTTGTGGACACCTTGCAGGCTGGGACAGCTTCGATTCACATTGGGCAGGCAGACTTGGTGTCTCTTTGAAGGACCTCTGCTGTTTTCCATTAGTGGTGTCTCCAGCAGTAGCCAGCCTGTTTGGGGTGGGGAAAATCCCCAGCACCCACAACAGAGAGGGCACCTAACTGAGGCATGCACTTATGGAGGGCACAGGCCACAAGCAATGTGTGCGAAGAGAGGTCATCTGCCTTGCATGCTCCTTGCATCTCCTACAAGGCAGCAATCCTACAGTGTGACAACTACCAGCGACAGCCACACTCTGTGGCCCCCAGGTTGCGGTGCAGTGAAGGGCTGCCTTCAGGAATTGGGCGATTTGCCATCCCACAAGAAAACAAACCCAAGGAATGTGAGCCATCACGTTGGGAGCCTTAGCACAATGGAGTTACACCAACCGTGTAGGAGGAATTTCTTCTTAAAGCCAAAATGCATGTATCTTTCAGTGGATCATTAGGCAAACTTTTGTCTGATTTTTTTGTTATATTTTAATAACAGATCTCAAAAAATGCAAGGCACTTCCCTCCTCGTGAATGTGTTTCCTTTACATTTAAGTCAAACTAAAGACTGCTGACACTAAGTATGTGTAGGAACAAAACCACGTCCTCCCTTCCTCCAAAAAAGCCCTCCTACTCATTTTTGTGACCCAAAAACTCTTCTCAGAAAAACTCAGATTAACTTTCCTTAATCCTCACATTCCAGCGTGTATTTACAATTGGGGTATTATTGGAGCAAACCAATTCAAACATCAAGCAAAGAGCTATTATATATATGCATATATGTATGCGAAAGCGTGCTTAAAACTATATAATTCTTTGTAAAATATGCTGTTTTTTAGATTACCCAGAAACTGGTCAAATGCCTGGAAAATATTCTTTCCAAGTTTTCAGACTGGCCCCTGAAACTGCACAAACAAATCTTGTCCCATTGGAGTTAGTGGAATAATTCATGTTTGGCTTGGACTTGGTCTACCACATGCATACAAACTCGTACGTGCAGATACTTGTCTGAGACCGTGAGCCAGGTAGATAACTGAGTACATTTCTTACTTGCATGCAGTCTTGTCCAGCTGGCCCTCAGCATTTGCACTGGCTGCATAGGCAGACGTAGTTGCTGCATGTGCTCGTTCTTTTCCTGCCTCGTTTAGCCAAAAGTTCACTCCACACGCACACTGGGCTGCAGTGCTCTCAGGGATTAGCACATGCCATCTTGCCCCCTGAGCTCATTGCAGAGAGAGTCCTTTAGGAACCCCTAAAGGACTTTTGGGTGATGCTATCACTGCAGGACTGTGAGTTTGTCTTAGGGAAAAGATTCAGAGCACTCGCACTGGGTATTGTGGGGTCTCATTATATCAGGATAAGGAGCGGGCCAAACAGGACAAAATGAGGGTGATGGCAGGACTAGTCCATGATTAGGACCCTGTCCACAATCACCTGAGGCACTGCTTGTACCTTGTTACCCCCAATAACTACCATAAGGTCGAATACTCTGCACTGACCTGCAGTGATTTGGGAAAGAACTTGCTCTGTAAGTGGGGCTTGGACTTTGTTAATGCATGAAGCTCAGCAATGCACTGATATTTCTCAGGAGGTTTGCATTGGGATCCAGAGCATCTCTGAGGGCACTGACATGCCACAGCTACTTGAGGAACACTGGTATCCTGACTTCATGTGAAACAGCATGAAATTGGGACATACCAGAAGGAAGAAAGAATAAAATCTGTATGCTCAAGAAGTCCTTTTGGTGGAAGTTGTGAGGATCAGTGCTGCCAGTGGGGTGAAAGAAGAGAGGGAGAGCAGGCGACGATTATCACATGGGAGGGCATAAAGCAAGCAAAACCTATAATACTCTAACACTCAAAATAGATATTTGTTTGACTTTCATTTTAAGTGACTAGATTTTACCCGTTGTCTCTTTCTTGCTTCTCGTAAACTCCCATGACATCAATTGATGGAGACACAGAGGATTAACTTGCAGACAATCAGTTGCAAACTTCAGCCACTCCGTAACCACTTAAGCAGATAACTCTTTTTATGTAGGGCAACTGGTAAGGAAAATGTGTCACCATCTCCTTCCCCGCTTCCTTTGAGCGGTAAGATGAGAAGTGAGCACACTTCAGACCCTGAAGCTCGGCTTCACCACACATGCCAAAAGCTCTTGCTAGGCAACAGCAGGAAGCCAGAGGCACTTCCCAGAGTCACAAAAGCAAACTGTTCTTAAAAGATCTAAAATCCCACCTAAGAAGCTTTTTCCAGGATCACCATAAGTAATCTCACTTACTCCCTTCAGTCTCTTGGGGAAAGCAGCAGATCAGCTTAGCACAGATGTTGGTTCCTCTCTGGCAAGAGTCTGGCTGTGCCACCATGGCATGGAAGCTAGCACAGTCTGGTGTAGGGAGATGGCAAGTTTCTGAGAAACCCTTGCCAGTCAGGTCAGGCCTCTTGTGATGTACAAGGAAGAAGGATGGGAAAGGAAAACAGCTGCTTGAACTTGTCTGCAGCTGATGTGAGGGGCCAGTCTGGACAGCCAGCAACAAAAGGGGTTCAGAAACCAGCCTTGAGTCAACTCCACAGCCTCTTTTTTTGCATGTAAAGCATGAGAATGGAATAACTTCAGAGTCTGTGTCCAGCCTGCTGCCCCCAGTTGGCTCATGCAGGACAAATCTAGTGACTCTGTAATCTGTGTGCCAGGCATTTATTGAAGCAGGAACATAATTTAATTCCTTTAAGGAGATCAAAACCAGGAAACATTTAAGTAGGACTTCCTGCCCAGTGTGAAATACAAATTCTTTTCATCATGGAAAGCAAACTGAGCTTAAACAATAGTATAATGAAAGTGGTTACGCAACAAAGTTGTAAGAGATCAAAGCCGATTTTAGTTTTTAATTAAGATAACAAGGTACCTGGTTAAAGGAAGCTAGTGGTAATCCACTGCCGAACTGTTTAAAGAAACACAAACACATGCCCATTAATTCGCTGCATGCATGGAAGAAAATGAGGCAGCAGAAGAATTTGTTCTTACAGTCAGGATTTGAAACGAGGAAATGTGCTACTTTCATCTATCTGTGTCAGAGAACACAAAAGGTGAGGGGATCTCATAAATTCTGCTGAACGTTGTCTCCTTTCTCCCCCATCTCTTTTGCTCACTTTCACTTGATACTCCTTTATGTGGGTGCCCACGTGTGTACTGTGAGGTTGTCTGCCCACCCAAAAAATCCTGCTGTTCCTCTTCCATCCATGGGGCTAACTAAAATTCACAACCTCATTGGTCATTGGGGGTTAATCTGAGCTCTGCTGTATTAGTAAAGTCATAAAGCCTTTTGGGAAAACCAGACTAGGGCTGAGACCTGTGGTTTCTGAAGAGGCTCAGAACATTTACAGGACCATGTTAGGAGTGAATCTTGGTGCATGGTTGTTGGAGATTAAAGAGTTCAGTCTGGCTAACACCACAACACTGTCAGAGTTTTATCTCTTATGCAAGGCTGCGTGCCCCATCCATGCATTTCAGTAGTGGGCGGACTACTCCTAAGAACTTGGAAACAGTTCATTAAGCTCATAGGAATGTTATCATTTTCCATAAAATTTGATAGGATTTTCCAGAACCTGTGATGCTTCAGTGTAATGCATTCTTGGCCATCAACAGTCATCCTGGGCCCCAGGAGAATGCTCCGCAGAAACTAAAGGTTTTAAACACACATCTTGATTTATGGAGATGGTGAGCTCCCCCCACGGTGTGATTGGTGTGGGTAATCCAGTACATGTTCCTGGGCTCCATTCAATTTCCCTGTGCCATTTCCCAATTACTTTTGAAATCATGTTGTTCACTCAGCCTTAGCATTAGGTTAGCTCATGTTCATACCACTACGACGCACAGATTAATGGGGAGGGGACTTCTGTCATAAAAAATCTGTTCCAGAGCTTGGATGCGTATATCTTCCACCATCTTTCAACATCTGTTGAAAAACCAGGATTATCATTGCTAAACTAACTTACAGCTAGGTAGTGGGGAGGCAGGACTGTCACATCCCTAGAACATGACCTGCAGCCACACTATGGCCTCTGTGGTTGCCTAAAGGCACTCCTACATGTTCACCTAGCCCATCTCTGGTGCAGGAACTGGGCCTTTGGTAACACAGTGTATGTCTGCAAGGGGAATCAAGCTGCTGTCTCCTGCCCTATCCCAGGCAGAGATGCTATCTCCCATAACTTAAATGCCTCTCAGTCTTTTTTGACTGAATATAGTGCTTGTTCATGGTCTGATCTGTGGTGTCCAGGAGGTAGTAGGTGCCCCTCAGTGGGCTTGATGTCAGGTACTTACAGACACAGCAGTAGCAATTGGTGTCTGAAGTCTCCTGCTTGATCACAGATGGTTGGCAAGGGCAAGCCAACCTTCCTTATGTCTCACTGCTGGTCTGTGAATGCCTTCTTTGATCTTGAGAGAGCAGATCAATCCATACATTTTCTGGAACTTCAGCCTCAGTGCTGGCAGTAGGGACATTTGCCTTCGGAGGTGAGTATGGAGACTTCCTGTAATACCTCTCAGTTCCAGGTGCTCAAGGACACAGACCACTGTCCTCTCATACTGGAAAGATTCTTTGGGATGTTCATCTGTACCATCTCTTAGAAACAGTCTGCAGAACAAGTGTCTTGATGCCTTTGCACCTAGGGCTGTCAGAGTTTTTCTCTCTCTCAAGCCATCATCCTGGCAATTTATCCATGTGTACTAAAAGAGAGAGGTCTGCTCCACCTTCTGTACTGGGTCATAGATCTAACCAACATCTAACCAACACTAATTTTTTTAATCTTGCAGGTGTGTCTCTTCTGTCTATTACTAATGCAGTTTTACATTGCTGCAGAGCATTCACCCTGAAGATAAATAAATAAACAAGTAAAGACCATCCAAGGCCAAGCAAGAGAGATGTTTTTAAATACCCCCAAAGCGACATCTTTGTGTTGGTGAGTTGTGTGACTTCCAGCAGGCCGGGAGTCTTTGTGCTGAGCCTTGTGAATAAGCAAAGGGGGGATCAATGCTGGCCACAGAGCGCATTACTCATTAGCAAGCTGCGAGCAGGGAGCACAACAATGATATCAAACATCAGCCCCCTGCCCAGTTCCACTGAACAGAGCCTACTGATAGGGCAGTGTGTGCTGCCAACAGTGAGTCATTCATCTCTCTGTCCTGCTTTCACAACAGTGTGATTCAGTGTTTGCAAAGGAAAGTCTTGACTGCAAACATTACCCTCTTTCAGCCACTGTTAGTCTCATTGCAACATACAGCAGAGACTGTGCCCCGCATGGTGTTTATCAGGACGGTGAATCAGAGAAGGCAGAGCATCCCCCATGACCTGGAGCTCTGTGCACACCAGGGGAGATCTGGGGGGACAGTATGCTATGAAACCATTGCCCTCGCTATGCTGGACCTTCCTTCCTGCCATGCTGCCCCACACCAGCCCAGCAGAGCCTGCCAAAAAACAGGCTGAAGTTCAAGCAGAAGTTTCAAGACAGAAGGTGAGCATACTAGTTGTCAGCGCTGGAAATCCAGCCTGGGGAAAGGGAAGGAATTAAGCAGTGCTATGTCCTTCCTGCCTCCTCAGTTTCCAGCAGCTGCAGTTCTGCGACTGCACAGTGACAGTTTTGCTGATAAGGCAGAAAAGAGTGGGACTCACCTTGCTGTTCCCTGACTGCACTGACTTCCGCTTGCCAGCAAGCATGAAAACTAGTTTTTGTCAGTAAATGCAACGCACTCAAAGTCTCTCAGGGACCAGATATATGCTGATATAGCAGGGAAGGTCAGCTCTACAGGATCAGCAGAGCTGGTGTGTTGCTGTGCCTAAAATGGCATGAGCTCTAGGAAGCCAGAAAGGGCCAGGGAGGCTCTGCCTTGTGCGTGGTTCTTTGGGTTAAGGGATGATTTAGCCCTTAATCAGTTTTCTAACCCTCCTTAAGGCTTCCTACTTGCTGTTTCTGTAATTCTTCTATTAGCTTTGCTGCTTCAGCCACCAGTGTCAGGCAGCAATGCAGCTAGAGTAAGTGTGGCCTCTTCCAGTCCAGGCCAAGTGCAAATCCTGGATTTGATTTGAAAGGTAACTTGGAAGTCAAACAAAATGTTTTCTATTAAGTCAATAGCTCATAAAAATATTTTCTTTTTTTTTCTTTCTTATTTTTTTCCCCCCTCAAGTGGGAGTAATGAGTGCCTTTCAGATTTAGAGATACAGCCAAAGCAGGTATAAATCAGCAGAGTCCCACTGACATCTATGGTGCTTTGTCAGCCTACAGAAGTTGAAGATAAAGCCTTTAATGTTTTCACAAAGCAGATTTATCAGGCTCCTTTTGGGCTTATACGAGTTAACAGAAAGAGATTTCTAGCAAAGCCATCCATCACTTGGCTATCTACAGTCACCAGCATGCAGGTAAATCACCAGGACTCTGCTACCAGATGTTAAAAAGGCAGATGACCTCCTTGTATATTCCACACATGAAAAGAGCTCAGTAAATTATTTGACTTTTAAACAACAATATTCGACAATTTACTACAGAGCCCATTAAGTGGATGAGGTGTTAACCTGGACATCCTGACCAAATTTCACTGGGGTTAATTATACATTGCCTTTATATTCCCTTCTGTTTCAGCTGTGACACTAACCAACGGTACTTTTTTCCCTCTGTGCTGAAAATTGTGCTGGAATCCTGTTGTTGCTGTGTTGCACACCAGAGTGCATGTGCTATAATTGTAGATGAAAGGTCTCTGCATGTAAGGTTTTAAAAGCATTCATTAATGCATTCCATAGGAGAATGGAAACTGTAATGCACGAAAATTATTGGTTTTATTGATGCTATTATTGTCTCTTCAGTTTCAGATACAGATTTGGATAAGCATTAAAATTAGAACTTGAACTTGCCCAGAGTAATATGGTGTTGGGATTTTGGGTTCCAATTCAGACGTGTTTTATAGCAAAACCTTCAATGGCAAATCCATATTAAGATTACAGTGTGAATTCCCCATGTTTTGTGAGCAGCAATTGCTGCCAGAGCTGTAAGTAAGGCTTACTATAAGTCAGGATTAGACCAGAAACAAATCAAAACATAGAAGGAGAAAGAAAGAAAGAGAAGCTAATAACTACTGCACTGGAAAATCTTACTGATTTAGCTAACTTAGGCGCTTGTTGTAGAAGGAGTAAATCAGTACTCTGTTGTTTGCAGTTGTTCCGTAGAGACTATAGGCCAATAATTCTACACACGGTTCTCTCGGCTTCTAACTTTGATGTAGATCTTTCCTTGAATACCTCCCTCATTTCTGTGTGTACCAAAGAGTTCATATACTTGGCTCACAACAGAAACATCAAAAGATGGAAGAATAAGGAGCAAAGTTCCCTTTGCTAACGGCATATGCTGTGGCTGTGAGGCTGGGCTGTGGCTGAGACCTGAGAGGGAAGGAAATTCCAACTCCACTGAGTATTAGCAAGTAAGCAAACTGTCTTGGCAAGGAGAAATGCTTGTGTTCCACCAGTCATGAGGCTGAGTTGATTTGAGAATATAAAACTGCTGAAGATTTTGCACTCAGCTTAAGGTATGCCCTGTACAGTTCAATACAAAGGCAATGCTTCTGAAAGAATAAGAACAGCTGAAGTTTGTGGCAAAATCTGTGGACTATGGTAAATCTGCAAGAAGAAATAACAAGGAATATGGTAAATCTGCAAGAAGAAATAACAAGGAATACAGGGCATAATAATGGCTTGGAGGATTACAGAGCTCTTGTGACTGTCCTGAGCACAGACACCATGTAAACCATTTGTTCACATGAGGCAGGAGTATCTTACACATCAGTACAACCCAGGCAAGGTTGATTTCAACTGTAGAGCACCTATCCAACCAGTTAATTTCATGCTACTTGGCAAATCATATCTAGCTACCCAAATAATACCTGTTAACTTAGCAAAAAACGCCAGCTGTATTACTTGGCTACATTCTCTCATTAACTTATCCACAGAGGGACCAAAGTGGAGACAGCTGTGTCTGTTTGGTCCTTGCTTCCCTTGTTAGGCCTGTGACCTTCAGCAAACTGCAGTCCAGGTAGGAGAGGAACCAGTAGGACAGTTTGCCCCAGCCTTTTTATATGAGAAGCCACACACACTAACTCCTCACAACATGCTTTCATCTTAGACTCTTCTATAGTTTGGTGTTAATTCAGAGGCAGAATTGCTGACTTCTAGGTATCTGTCTCCCTGATCACCTGACAGCCAACAACTTGAATAATATTTCAGGGCATGCAGGATTAAACTGTAACATCAGTTGGCACAGAGATCATGGTTTCTCTGGCTAGCACCTCACCTGGCACCAAAAAAAAACCCCTATTAACAGAACCCCAAAATTAAATCAGACCACTACAGAGTCATCTTAGCAATGTGATGACTGGCACCAACTGAATAACCCACCAAGCGCCGTTCTTCCTTCTCTTTCCAGCTCAGTTTCAGCAAAGCTCCAAAACGCCAATAAAAAGTCAACTGTTTCGAAGTGTGCATGGCACATACATGGCAGGGGAAAGTTCACTTTCTGCTCTTAGCACGCCTGTACATTGTATGGGAAAAGAAAGTGCTCCAGCACCATAAGAAAACCTGTTAGTGCAAAGAGAATTTCCCAGCTGCTATTTACCCATGAGGTGGCTCTCCTTGCTGAGCCATTGAGTGTATTCTTTGATACAGTGGAGTGTGCATTCAGCTGACAGTGCTGCTGCACCTTCAGTCTTCTCTAATAATATTCTATGAAGTGAGTTATCTGTAACAAATTTCCATAGCTTCCTCTTCTTCCCTCTCTCTTCCTGCATCTACTTCAGCCCCTCAGCTGCTCTATCATTTGGCCACAGAGGCACCAGTTTGCTAATCCGGTTTCATGGTCTGATAGACCTGGACAGTGATCAGTTTGCTTCCAAGGCATTACTGTAAGAGAGAAGAGAGCTTTGATCCCTATTGACAACTCAAGCTAATAGGATTGTTCTTCTTATGCCTCAACCAGATTGTCACAGTATCCTCATGTGATAGTCTGCAATAAATCCCATTCCCAGAAATTTAAGCTGGTGGCCTCTAGGTCCACAGCCATTAACTTTGTGATGATTAATGGGCTGACAATACAGTCCTTTTCCATGTAAAATTCAAAACAAAAACGAGTTGGCAGACACAGCATCTCTCCAAAGCTAGTGGATCCTTTCTTGTAAATACCATCCCTTGCCTGAGCCACGAGGTGATGGAAAATTTGAAAGACCTACTGCAAAGAGAAGAATTTGGGGCATTTTATCTAAATGCCAGGAGGAGGACTTAGCGGACTTAGCAATATCCCTTAATCCACAGTGCACAAGAGGGAAGGGAGCACGGTGTAGGGGAAGATCATTATTTGAAATCATTCTATTATGGGTAGCTCTACATGCAAAATTTTCCTTTCCTCTGCTGAGTCCTAGACATCTTCGCTATAAATTACACAGCAGCAACATAAATATGAAGAAAATGACCAGGAGCCAGACAATAAAAGACAAAGATGTATCCAAAATATAGCCAAAGATTTTTGACGCTTATCTGTGTGGCATCCACCTTGCTAAAACTGGCACTATACTCAAGAGGGCAGATGCTGAGTGACCCAGAAATTTCCAAGAGAGCTATCAGCCTTGTAAACACCACCTCAAATTAACAGAAAGCAGAAGGTGAGCACTGAGACACTACCTCCCTTGCAAGTTTTCTAACTGGTACACTGCAGTTACTGCCTCTGCCATGTTAAGTTTTAGGGCTTGTTAAAAGCTTGTTCTCATATAGGGCATGCTGCTATTAATACAGAGGTGACACAGCCCTTCAGGAAGGTAGAAGGGTTCATTTCAGATACATATGGTTGCAGGTGTCCAATTTTAAAAAGACAGCAAAACTTGTAACTGATAGAAGCCTAATTCATCCTGGATAGTATGTCAGGATCTTTGCACAAGTTTGTGGTTTATTAAAGTAGGCTCTACACTGGAGCAAGAGAACCTCGATGTCAGAATGCATTCATTTAAGATCTTGAAACCAGCTCTATCCTCAGCCTCACCTCCACACTCCAGCCTGCCATGAGAACAGGATTGCTTTGAAGCCCAGTGGTCAAGGAGCTGGAGCAGGGGGCTGATGGCTGATGGGTGCCACCTCTCCTGAGAATCCAAACATGAGCTTTGACTACAGCACGTCCCTGTTCTACTGTTTTCAAAGGTCTGCCTTCCTGAGAAACACAAAAAAAGAATGTATTTTCATGTCAGCATGTTCTTCTAAACATTCAATTACCTTGTCAAATACCAAACACCTCTTCTTTGTGGGAAATTCCTCCGGCAGGCACCACCTCTTCCTCCTGCCAACTGCTCTTTACTTTGTCCTTTTAAAATGGGGCTAGAGGCAAGAAATTATGTTCTTACTTGTTAGCAAAGGCAATTGTGACCTTCTTCTGTGAGCAATTAACCAATTTTATCTGGTTTCCTACAAAAACCTAGATTTTATACAAAAATTTTTTAGCCAAGGCCAAAGACTGAATCTGGGGACTGAGTAACAGTGAATAGCTGATCTCAGGTGCTGGAGACTTAGCAAATTTCTAGCTTTTGTTATAACTCCACCTGATGCCTACCATAAAATGGTAATTATATTTATTTGACCTAATTCTGATCCCAGCCTGTCACGACTTATTAGTTATATCTGCCCACGGTGAACACAAAATGCCCCTCCTTGAAAAGGAATGCTTCCTGCCTGTCTGTGTTTAGGCCACAATCACTGGCCCAAGGCAACAACCCTTGGGCTTTGTTGAATTTATATGTGCTTTCTACTGAGAAGAGCTTAAAGTGGAAGGTCTGAATGCTGAGCTCAACTCCGCAGTGTAACAGTGAGATGATTGCGCTGGAGTCAAAGAATGACACAGACAAGAAGCAAATTTAAAATCAGAATTGAACTGTACATTGAAAGGGCACTCATCAGAACACAAGTGACAGCAGCTCAAATTAGTGGTGTGCCACAGTGGTGTCCCGTTCATTCCTCACATCTACCATTTGCATCAGGTCTTTGTGATTAAATGCAGCTCAGCAAGGACAAAGATCAGGGCACTCATATTAATGTCGCTTTGGTATCAAGGTCTGGATGCATGTTGGAAAGAAAACTAACTGCTCTATGGAGGGAATATTTTCATAGCATCATAGAATATCCCAAGTTAGAAGGGACCCATGAGGAACATTGAGTCCAACTCCCATGCTATTCAGAACACAAAGCAAGCCGCTCCATGAGCAGCAGCCCTGACAAAAGCCGTTCTCCCTCAGGCTGATGCCTAGTGACCATACTGTTCCTGCAGTAACCTCTGCATCACCCAGCAGACATTGCTGAGCAGATCATGTTGAAATCATGACACAGCTTTGCCTCCACCAGGGGCGCTGATTGTAGGCATGCCATATCCCATCAGTTTCTATAGAACCTGCAGGAATGTAACATCCTGATGATCTCTACCCCTATGCCTAATCGTGGCTACTTTAGTTAATGGGTTCAAAATTTGTTGTGGGAAGGGGGTAAACTTGAGAGATAAACGTACTGGGAGAAATGCAGTCATATAAGCGGTGCATTGTTAGGGAAGTGGGAAAAAAAAGCAGAGCAGCACATTTAGCTGATAAAGCCTGAAGCATGAGGACACATTAGCAGAGGGTGTGACCTCATAGGATTGGTTTTGTGCATGACAGAAATCTCTGTCAGAACATAAAAAGGATTAGAAATTGGCTCATATTCTCTTTTTGGTTCCAGAGATCCAAGCTCTCCGAGTTTGGGATATGTAAACACAAAGCTATAAATCTACAATTTTGCATTGCTCCCAATTCCCAGAAGATTCCTTCAGCAAAAAGCAGCCTCCCAAACCACACATCCAGCCACCCGATACCACGCTGGGATGGGGATTCCTCCCCATCCCCTGCCAGCCCTTGCCTTCCTCTCTGAGCTTTTGTTTCCGAGCACTCCATTTGTTGCGCCGCTGTCCTTGAAACAGCCATCCAGCCACAAGAGCCTCCCACAGCCCCGAATTCCAAGAGTTACAATGGCAGCACACCGCCCCAAGCACTGTTTCCTTTTCCACGTTTTGCATTTGCCAGCTGTTAATTTCATCAAGATCCTGCATTGTAAGGGAGGCCGAAAAAACAGCAGCGGATCTGTTTTCTTCATAGGCTCCGCGGGAAGGCTGTCAAGCCAGATCTGACTCTGAAAACAAGAGAATTCAGGCAAGGCAGAGAATAATTCAGCCGTAATTTTGAAAGACTGTTCCCAGTTCAGGGCAGCTGAGACCATGGCAGGTCTGTGGTACATCCCACACCAGCCCACCAGTGGGGTGACGGCCCACAGCTGTCCCTCCCACGCCAACACAAGTGATAGCTTTGACCTTTTGCTTGTGGAAGAAATGACACAGAAGAAAGTTCCCCTACATCACTGGGACAAACCGCAGTGTCATTTTACTGGGGGACAGCAGAGCTATGGAACAGTTTGGGAGAGGAAGTGGGGAAGGATTGAGATGGCAGATGACGTTTTGAAAAGGCAGGGCAGGATGAAGCAAGCGGGAAGAGGGGCAGGATGTAAGTATGGCAACATCTTTAATACCATACACACCCTGGCACACTTCCCATGCAGCCTGTCTGAAAGCTGGAGTGTCCTCACCATGCCCTGTCCCTGAGCTCCCCTTAGAGATGGTGGTGTGACTTCTGACTACTGCTTGTGAAAGCAGAGTTAGGGCAAGGCTGAGAACTTCTGCAAACCCTGCCCCAAAGCGGTGAAAGGATCACACAAACAGAACCATTTAATTAATAAAGCCAGTGTCATTTAATTATAGATAATCCATTTACTGAGAAGGCAGCCATCACATGGTTGTGTGCTGCCAGTTTTCCCAAGCTACCACTACTATACAGCTTTTCAGAGTGGGGGGATTCACAATTATTAATTCCAGATCTGTGTCCCACCAGCTTTTCTGGATTTGATCTGGCTCACATGAACCCACTATGGGGCTTTGTCAAATTAACCTGAGGACACATCCAGTGCTTGTGGCTACATGCACTGTGGGTGATATCGAGGGCTGCTTACACAGCATCCCACCTCCCACTCTGCTTCCCAGTTGTTTCTTTGTGGAATGTCTCTAGGCAGCTCCCCAAGCACAGACATCATCCAGCATCCACGACCACTCCAGAATGATAATCAGCAGAAGTACTATGTGAAACCAAGGTTGCCATTTGCAACAGTCTTACCTGTCAGTGACAGTGCTAGGCAGAAACTCAAACAACACAGGAAATGAGGAAGAAGCTCTAAAAATAGAAGGTTCCAGCTAAAACCTGCTAGGGAGAGTTAAGATCAGAGCTATAGTCCCACAGCTCTGAATTCACATGGGTTTTGTGATTTCTAGTTCCTGCTGCACACTGCTCCACTGCCCTTCTGTTGCTGTGGAGGTATGGATGACAGATGCTGGCAGCAAAGGCAAGAGGGATGAGGGGAGCTGCATGGGATGGGCAGCCTGCACATCCTCTGCCTCGCAAACAGCAGGAACCAAAGGGCAAAAGATGGAAGGAGGGCTATGAAGGAATAGTAAGGCATCAAATAGCACTGACTAGATCTCTGCATGGTGGGGATTAACCAACCCCTGCTCCTAAGCTCTCAGTTCCTGGAGAAGGGAGGAAACGAGGGGGCTGGAGGAAGCACAGCTTAACTGGTGGGAGCAGAATTTACACCACCTACCTCCGGCTTCTGAGTTACATGCAGAAATCAGAGGCTATGCAGAGCTCCTAGCAGGATCTGAGCAGAATCTAGCCTGCCAAATTCCCAAAGGACATGCATGCAGTCATGAAGCAAACAACCTACTCAGGATCCCCAGTGCCACATTTAGAGTGTGCTGAAATCAAGAGCCCCAACAGTGCCCCTTGATACAGCCCAGACTGCTTCCCTTATCCAGGAGGGCTGCAGTTTCCTGGTCCATCCCTTGGCACATGGAGGGAGGCAAATGTCCATCACCCTGTGCTTCTTAGCTTCTTAAGGGAAGGAGAAAAATACGTAGGGCAAGGAAGCATGCACTTGCAGCCTTTATGCTGGGGTTCTGAATGATTACTGATAAAGCAAAAAGTAGTTCCCTCTGCTGAGAATTGCTGGTTTTGCATTACATCAGGAGCTGAAGCTGATTTAGGAGCCTGGGCCAGGCTCAGTCCACCATAACTGCAGGCAGCAGCTGATATGGGTCTCTAAAGTGTCCAACTCCTGTCCACAACATTTTCCCCAGGGCTTGGTAACAAGTTTGAGACCAAAAAAAAACAGAACAAAACGTACAGCTTTGTGTGGCACAGGAAAAGAGCAGCAATCACAGGCATTCCCAGAGTCCTCAGTCCCCGCTGTAAAACTCCTAAATGATCTTTGGAAATTGTCCAGGCCTCGCATTACAAAGGGAATCAGCATCAAGGTACCTCCCCATTTGACCTAAAGGGGCAATCCCAAAGGCCATCATGACCCCAGAAGCATGAACAAGATACACAGAACAGGACAAGGCAGAGGCTGTGCTGCCTCTTCTCCTTAGCTTCAGCCACTCTTGACCTTCTGATGACGGGGAGAAGAGACTGGGAAGCCAAACAGTGCTACAGTTGGCAGGGGAAAAAAAAAAAAGTATTTCCTGTTTTTTTTCTTTGACTTCTATTCTGCCCTTTGAATGAATAAGTCTCTGAGGGAGGTCTGTTTGTTTGCCAAGGAACTGGGGGCTTTGCACATCCCTTTACTCTTATGAAAAGATAATGAACTTTGGTGGGAAGATCCAAGCCTTGCCAAGAAATATGTTTTGGCAGTTCTCCAGAGGCAATGACAGGCAGAGGCAAACAGGATTCCCTAGAGATAAAAGGGGCCATGGAGCTATGTGACCCTGCCTTCAGCCTAGGCTTGGCAAATTCTTGGGATCTATGAGACTGTGTCATAAGTGAAGCTGCCTGCTACCCGCTTGAACCTAGAGGAGAAATTAGCAGCACAAGCACCACAGCATCCAGGCACGCAGCAAGGCGTGCTTGCACCACAGCCCAAAGGCATCACTGTATTTCATACGTACATTCCCTATACTTCATACACACATTCCCAGATGGTCTAAAATGAGGTGGCTCAGGCATTCCCATCCCCGGCAGTATGGCCTCCACGTCAGTTGCACAACCCATGCAGGAAATCTTTGGTATCACTGAAGTCTTTATTGCTGGGATTAGTGGGTAATCCATGTGTATCCTCCACGTGATCAGTGCTCACACCTTTGTGCTGACTCCACACACGGCCCCATGCTCCTCCTGACCTGGTGGAGCTCACAGTGTGATGCTGCTCCTTGCCACCTTCAGGAGGTCCTGCTCAGAGCTCTCTGCTTGTCCAAGGCTGACTCAGGAAGCATGTCTTGCTCAGAGATTCCTGTATGAATATCCCAAAGGGGCCATGAACTCAGATTTAATGGGGGAGGCAACTGTTTCCCCATCAGCACATGGGCCTGATGGTTCCCAAAGCGTGGCTGGGCGCAGGTCACAACAATGAACAATGCTTCTCCCTTTAACAGGCCGTGACATGGTCTGCTTCCTGGCAGAGCATAGGCTTCACACACTCTTGCTTCCAGAGATCCCCAGGGATCCTGGAGGGCTGCTGGAAGTGTCAGTCATTCCTCAAAACCCAGCCTTGGGGCTTCGTGCAGGAAGTGGTTTTGCTCAGCCCCACAGCCCCTCACGCACCTTTGCCCAGCAATTCACACAGCAGGATGGGATCTTCCTGCCCTGCTTACCCTGCTTTTGGCCAGAGGACAAAGGTCAAACAAATAATATCAGATTATTGCTGTGAGTGACACACAGGCAGCAGGGTAGGTGTAAGGAGTCTGTCCTGATAGGCCTGGTTTGCCCCTGCCCTTCTCTCATTGCCTTCCTTCACAGCTTGCTTTGGAAGCTGTACAGACTCACGCAGATCAGTTATCACAGCTTTGTTTTCTGAAATTTCCCTGTTATCTTTGAATAGATGGATCTGTGAAATTGCCTATTGCAGAGCAATTTGGCTAATCTCAGTTGAGTATGCACGAATCTGATGGCCAGATATCATGGCCTGACTGATCAATATGGCACATTCCAGCTCTGCTGAGTCGGGAGGGGCGAGTGGGGTTTTTATTGCAAAGTCACCCAGAAGTTAACACATGCCAGTGAAAGAGGGAGAGGAGAGAGAAGGGCCCAGCAGTAGCCCATCCCAGAAGCAGGGCTGTCAGCAGAGATCGTGCCCATCTCTGTGGATAAACCTGGATGTGGGCCCAGCCCCAGCTGCTACCAGGGAGGGCCATGCAGCGGTGCAGATGTGCAGCAGCTGAGAATGTGCCTTATAAATGCCACTCTATAAAAAGATGGGTCCTTGGTCTCTCTGTACCGTGCCCCTGTCTCAGCCCTGTTGCCTTCTCTGCCGAGCATCTCTCATCCCCTGCCAGGCACTCAGCTCACACCAAGCTGCAGGGATGAAAGAGGCTTCAGGAAGCATCATGCTGAGATTCAAGGCCTCCCAGGCCTCCAATCAGCCCCCCCTGAAGACAAAAAGCCTGGGGCTAAACACCAAATTCTAATTATAACAACAGATCTGCAGTCATTCCCGATCATGTCAAGCTCTTCTATGAGGAATTAAACAAGTTATAAAGCAGGAGCGCTGTCTTGTGCTTCCCTGTAGCAGTTACGGTGTGATGTTTTAAAATACAAAAAGTCTAAACAACACGTGAAAGGAACTTTAAAGTTAATTAAGTGAATGACAGAGGAAAACAATATTGGTGCATTAGACACTTCCTTTCCTCTCCACCAGCATGATTTTCTGCCAAATTACACTAGTTTTAGGCTGTGGTAACACCACTGAGTGCAGTGGGAATGATGACTAAGTGAGTCAGCATAAAGTTAACAAAATGTGGCTGCTGGAAGCTGGGAAACACACAGTGTGAACTAGAAGGAAATTTTGCACTGAAGAATATGGCCATCCAATCACGGAATGTCTCACCAGCAAGCACCATGGGTCGCTTTGTGTCTTTGGAACAAGGCAGAGCAACTTTTTGAGGCAGAGCATTAGAGTGTACCTCAGACATGATTTCCACACTGAAAATTAAAACTGCTGGGGAAAAAAATTGCTATCACAACTAACTAGAATAAAATAGCAGGTCGTATAGAGATGAAATCATAGAATCATCTGAGTTCGAATGGACCCTTAAAGGCCATCTAGTCCAATTCTGCAATGAACAGGGACACCTACAGCTATATCATGTTGCTCAGAGTCCCATCTTGAATGTCTCCAGGGATGGGACATCCACCTCCTCTCTGGGCAACCCTGTGCCTCACCACATTCACTGTAAAAAGCTTCTTTATATCCAGTAGAGGTCTCCTTTTTTTTTTTTTAATTTGAAACCATTTTTCTCTGTCCTATCACAGCAGGTCCTGCTGAACAATCTATCTCCTTATTTCTTATAGCCCCTCTTTAGATACCGAAAAGAGATGGGGAGAACCATAATAGTACAAGCACAACCTGAGCCCTGCAGTCCCTTCCGTGATGTCTTTTACATCTCTGCAGTGTGGGTGGTACTTTACACTTGCCTCATTTCTCCTCCGCTGGGTGTGGACATCTGTAAGAGGTGTGAAACAGAGTGGGGCTGGAGTGAAGGATGAGAAAAACAGCCTGTGAGAAGGTTGTTTCTCCTCGCAAAATCTTCTTCTTGCCTCTAGCATAGCTGACTACAGACATGTCCAAAGGGTATTCCTACTGATTCAGTAACAAGTGTTTGTACAGCACTTAGCTCTGTAGAACAGTAATAAATAATATTTATTGCATTATACCCAAAAGAAGCCACGGACTTGATTTGTGAAGTGATTTTATAGAGATCCACAAAGGCGGAGAACTCAGGCTGAGGAAAATGTCTTACACGTGAGCAAACTGCAGACACAGGATCCAAATGGGAAAAAAAAAGAAAAAAGGAAAGAAAAAGCTGTGTCTTAGCTGCAGTAGCAACAGCAAGCTGCAAAGTGCAGAGCACTTTGTTTTAGATTCATTAAACCAGTTTGCATTTAATGTCCCCTGTCAACTGCCAGTTAAAACTCACCTCTGCTCAAATAATTGCACATTGCCTTTCCTGGATCTCCAGGGCTTTAAGGCCTCTGAGGCAGTTTGCTCTGGATACAGGGGAAGATTCCTACACTGCCATGGAATATCTCGATTGCCTTTAAAACATTTCTGATCCAGACTAGATGTTGTAATGAATAAGGATTTACTTGGGGTATGAGGGGCCTAGTTTGACAACTTAATCACAGAGGAACCTGCCCACAGCTGCCCTGCTTCCCCTGGAGACCCACAGGGATCATGGTGTGGATCTGGGATTTTGTCAGTGAATTGCTCCCTGGAGGCAGCTTAAGGAACGGGTTTCTCTGTGGGCAGAAACACTGCAAAATGTGTAGAGCTGGTCCCACATTGCCTGTAGAGGTGGACTCTACTGCAGGCGTTGGGTCATTCTGCAAGGGAGGTGCCACAGCACATATCTTACTGCCCCTGCTGAGTGGCCCACCTAGCTGGGACATGGGACACACCTACAGTCTTTAAGGGAAATTTAATACTACTACTGATAAAAGAGAATTAAAGTACTTATCTATGAAACTAATACAGGACCAGATTCATCCTCCAGTTTGGTAGTGCCTACAGTGTCAGGCCAGAAAGGACCATCCAACCCCCTTCAGTCTGCCATCTTGCATGTAAGCAACAGATCATTTCATTTTAACCACTTTTCCCTTCCCAAGAGCTTGTGCATTCAAAAGGCAGTTCAGTCTTGATCTGGAGCCCTCAAAACATGGAAAGCCCATCACAGCAATCAATCATCTCTGTTAAAAATGTGAAATTTCCATCACATGAATTGATTTGGCTTTGATTCACCTCAATTGTTTCTCATTCGGATGCCAGGTTAAGTAGCCATTTGGGGTCCATTTAATCTCCGTGAAGTTGCATAACTATTTTAATTCAAGCCCCATTCCATCTCCCTCCTGCCAAGCTAACCTCTCTGAGGGACTTCCTGGAAGGTATTGTCTTTTGGCCCATTAATCGTTTTGGGACTGCTTTCTGCATGCTCCTATTTTTCTACGTGAATAGCATGGACACTAGAACGGTATGCTTTTCCAGTCTAGGTTTCCCATTTTGAGTGGTATGAATTACACTCTTGTCTTTCCTCTGTTCCTATCAACTGAATCGCGTGGCAGAGTTTCCAGTATTTCATTCAAGACTGATGTCAGGCTAGCTGACATGGAGGAACCCAAGTCATCTGCTTTCCTGTTTGGAATACTGGCAGAAAATCAGCCTTTTCCTGGGCTCCTGGAGGACTCCCAGTGGCTGAGAACCGCTCTGTTCTCTTGCAGATGAGCTAGTGGTCCCTGCAGCCAGGTCTTGCGGAGCCCTGACCCCTCCAATCTCTGGGCACATGGTTATAAACATTTTTCCTTCTCTCAAAAGTTATCCAACAGTCACTCTGCTTACTAATGGAAAATATGCACTGTCCTCACTGAAAATAAGGATGTAAATTATTTGTTTCCAGTTGCAAAACAGAAATATTTACCCAACACATCCGCCTTTCTCCATCACTGAAAATTTCATCAGTGCCCTGTAATCACACTTCACATCACCAGAAGCAGTTTTCTTTCTTTAAAAGCAAACATCTTTGTTCTGAATTTGCTTTTTTTCCACAATATTTTTAGCTTTCCTCGGCAGTTGTCTAAATTTCATGCCTCTTGGTTACTATTTCTTGCAGTCTTTCCCCCCCTTTTTTTTCCATTTGTTCCACACCAGAAAGAAAAGAATGATTTTCCATACTGCTTTCATCATGCCTGTGATCCAGCATTTGAGGTCATTAGCATTTTCTGGATTTCAAAATGTGAGCGTAATCAGGTCCAGGAGTCTAGACTGAAAATGGTACCTATTCTGCTCAGAGAACTCTTAACTTAAAACTTCTAGGAGAAGCTATATAAAGCCAGGCACGGAGTGCCCCATATATGCCTCTGAATAATAATAATAATAATAATAATAATAATAATAATAATAATAATAATAATAATAATAATAATAATAATTTCAACTAGATAAAATGATGTCATAGGTCTCCCATAGATTAGTGTGCTTATTTATCAAGATTTCTTTCAAAAACCTTGGAGAATTGCAGGCCTGAGGATTTTGTTCACAATTTGTAGTTTTAAAAGATTTCTGTCTGTTCCGTGTTATTTCAGTAATAAGCAAATTATCGTAACTTGCAATGGGCAAACGCTGAGCCAAGGGCATAGTTAGAAAATGAGAACTGAATTAGTCAAATCTTAGATTAAATAATAATGATAAAATAGAACAACATATATAAAACCCAAATTTCCATGGCAGTAAAAGCTTAATTCGTTATTTATAACAGCAGCATTTCTGAAGACTCACAGGGATGATTCTGCTGCAGCTTAGTTTTGTTTAATCAGGCTTTGAATTAATTAACATAATTAGTCACTATGGGGGGCGGGGGAGGATAACTTGGACTGATTTTATGGAGTCTTTTGTTCTGCTGGTTCAGGTCTTACAGCTTGATTTATATGTGGCTGGAGGGGTTTATTTACAAGAGTAATTAATGCTGCATAAAATTGATTACAACCTAATTTTAGCTGCAAAACCATGTTGCTGTTTGCGTTCACCATGAGGAGCTGCAGCAACTTCAGAGGAAAATCAGCTGAACCTAATCCTGCAGTTGAGCAGAAGCAACTGATAGACTGACAGACCCCAGCCATAGTGATGGGCTGGAATCTTGTCATTTATAAAGGAATGTAAGTAAAGCCAAGAACTGTTAGTAGGACTAAATTTAAAGGTGAGACTAGAGGAACAATGGAGCAAATCACAGCGGAGTTGTTTCCACTTCTGCTGCTGTACTGGGACGGCTCTGTGCCTGCAGGTGGAAATAGAAAAGCCATGTAAATCATAGAATCATAGACTGGTTTGAGCTGGAAGGGACCCTAAAAGGTCATCTAGTTCAACTCCTCTGCAGTGAACATGGACACCTACAACTTGATCAGGTTGCTGAGAGCCTCATCCAGCCTGATCTTGAAGGTGTCTAACGATGGGGCATCCACCACATCTCTGGGCAGCCTGTTCCAGTGCTTTATTGTGATATAAACCTTTTTCTTATCTCCAGATTCTCTCCCCTGACTGAGTGTAGTATTTATTAAGTCAATTTTTGGCCTAAGTGATTGGCCAATACTTGTGTTTCTTTTTCCAAAAAAAAGAAAAAAAAAAAAAAAAAAGGGAGGCATGAAGGGCCTTACTGTGGAAATTCCTACTCTTGGCTTTCTTTATGAATAATAGTGAAGCCAAAAGAATTCTTGACATCGGTGGACTGCTGAGTTGCCATCTATATAGAGCATATTAAAAATGCACGTAGACAGATGTGGAATGGTTAGAAAGAATGGGATGGATCTTGGTATTTGATGTGGACTACTTATGCCTACAGAGGTTCCCAGCCTATCAAACTATTTCAGAAATAAGCTACTGTGCAAAGTGTCTGGCGCTCAGTGTTGTTCTTTCAGGTGACGTTTTTAATAGCGGTACCATCAAAATACAATGAGAATCTAATTTGAAGTATATGGCCCTGGGTATTTTTAAGTAGAGCAGATGTGAAGTTTCTAAACAAGATATCTTTGAGCTTTGGCTTTGAAAAAGAAAGAAGACATTTCACATAGCTAATGACATCTCATCTGTTCAAAGGCTTAGCTCGACATTTCCAAGAACAGTTCTTTTTTGATGAAAGACTACCTGGAAAGAAATGTCACACGGAAAGGAGGAGCTCGGATTTGTTAGGTTGTTAGCTTTTGTTTCTTTTTTGTAAGAAGGAAGAAATGAAGATGGTGAAAGAAAAAGAAAACGCAACTAAACAACTTAAAGTTTAACAAAGATGTAGCGTGTCTCCATAATGTCTAGCATAAAATTACCATAAAAAACATATTAATTCCTGGCCTTTAAATCAGCTCCTTCAGCAAACAAGATTATCTGCGTTTTCCAATAAAATGTTTAATTATTTTATGCCTGCAAGTTTTCCAGTCTAACAACGTTGGGTTTTTTCCTCCTTTTTCTTCCTTTTGTGCTATTTCCAGACAAGGGTCCTATTACCCCACATAGTGTGAGGATGAAGCAGGACAGGTGCTACCTGCCTGCATCCCACCGCAGTGCATGAGGTCTGGTCATGCACAGCCCCTCAGCAGGGAGCTGTATATGTATTTGCACTGGGGAAGGAGGAAAAGCAGGAGGGATTGCCTCCCTCTGTGTGCAGCAAGCTGTCCACAAGTGCCATGTGCTGTCTGCAGTTTCTCCTTGGACCTCTTAGAGCTGGGGCTGGGCAAATATTATTTGCAAATACATTATTTAGCATATGTTGATCTTCTTTACAGAGTATGCTCTCTGACTAATTGTCTCTGCAGTAGCCTACTAGCCCTGACACTATTCATGCATTATTAGTTGAATAATTTATGAGATCAGCAAAGACAAAATGCATTGAATAATTTATTCAAAGAAAAATTGCTCCCAGTATTTGGTTAGCTCTAATTAGAACCTCTTTTCAGCTAGATTACACACATACATGGATGTGCTTGGGCATCCATACATGTGGCCACATGCTGCATTGCTGTCCCTTGCTGTCAGACGATTAACATGTCTGCACGCTGCAGAATGGCTTTTCCCCAGCCCTCCTGGAATGTTTTCAGCCATCCCATTTCAGCTGCAAATCCTCTCATCTTTGGGACAAGCTACACATGAGCTCCTTGGGCAAGAGGAAGCTTCACTGACCACAGTGAGCTGCCAGACAATGACATACCAGCATCTTCCGCCAGTTACCTGATTTTTCACAGCTAATTTAGGGGCAGGTATTTCAGGTGAAGTGTCAGCTTTAATTCACAGCCCCTTCAAAGCTGCCCTCATATGGAGCCACGTAACCTCGCAAACGTCTGGTACCTTCAGGTCAGGGCTGAGGGCAGCAGAAAGATTTTCCGGACAGTGCAGCTGTTTGCACTGTAGTGAACCACGTGGAAAAACAAAGGGCTATAATTTAGCCAAGATAACCTTTGTGATAACCTTACAAATGCTGACATAAACCATACACACTACTCAATTGGGATTGAGAAGGGCAAAGACAAACCTTCCAAAAACTAGAAAACTGCAAAACTCACACAGTGGCATAACCAGGAGTTTTCATAGTAGAGAGGGACCTCATATTCAGGTCTGAACTTTAAGCCCTCTGTGAGACAGGGAGTGGAAGGTCATCTCCAATAACATCAAATGTGCATCTAATGAGAAAATATCCAAATTAGGCTTGATGTCATTGTGTGCCTCAAAGGGAAAAGTCTTCCTCCACTGTGTCTGCATCTTTTATTTAGATAGCTGGGCAAGATAAATGGGGCAGATATGCAGAGCAACTCAAATTGCAACAAAGAAAATAAATCAGAAACCTCAAATTGGTCATCTTGAAGGACAAAGCTGCATCTTCTGTGGTTAATTTGCTTCCAATTATTTTTTTTTCTTGTTCTGCTTTTGTTAGAGCTCCCATAGCTGCCCTAATGGAAGAAAAAAAGAGTAATGGAGGTAATTGGGAACATCCTGAATAACCTAATTCCAGTGTCCCAAGGCATGACTAGACACCTAAAGGATGTCTCCAGGACAATGTCAGCCAGCATGGAGTGCTGCTGCAAGGGGAGCAGAGTGAACTCTCTCTTTTTAAAAGCTTTGTGGCACTCCCATTTAAAAAAAAAAAAAAAAAGAATACCACTTGGGAAGCATTTTCTTTTATGTCTGACAGGTTTCCCTTCTTGCCTTTTATATATGATGTGTTACAGCGAGTAGAGTTCATTCATTAATCACCCTTTCTGTTGGCAGTGCACAGACAGTACGTTGTTTCATACATAGGATACAGGGACCCAAGTGTCAGAGGAAGCCAGCGTTGGGAGGCAGAACTTACAAGTGGGAGGACAGCGCTGTAGCTTGAGCACCTTGCTATAACATTAGTGTACAAGGCTTCTGATCTAGCCACAGGATCCTCAGCACAGCAGTGGTGCATAAACACAGCAAGAGCGTACCAGATGTACTGCTGTCAACAGCTGTGTGTCCAGAACCTTGTCCCAGTGTCCCCTTGGATTTCTTTTCTCTGGAAGCTTTCAGGAAGAATGGGGACAACTATGAAGTGCCCAGGCCCTCAGCAACGTTGATGCATCAATAAATGGAAGTAACTCAACTAAGTAAATGGTTGGCCCAGGCTGTCTTCAAAACTGCCCTGACTGCTTTGTGAGGGCCCTCGCTCCTAAGAGCTGGCATCAGTGAAGTATGGGGAATGGGACTGGTTTTAAATTCCCTACCTGGAAAGCAAATACCAAAGTCACAAGCTGCTGTCACCTTTAGTACCTACAGGGGCTGGCCATGTCAAACATGATTAGCACATGCCAAGGAGAGAAGGACCTCTTCTCCCAGTGTTTACTGCATCTTCTGTCCAGAGCCCTCTCACAGCACTGAGCAGGGACGATGATGTGCCAGCTACAGAGGTGACACTAATCATTATTTCTAACACTACATGTGTGCCAAGGTATTTTAGTGTGGAAGGAAGTGCAGTGAGTTAGGTCAGAGCATGAAGTTTGATCATTTTTCCATAAAGTGAGAGCTTTGCCAATTTCAGGCTTGGCTAAATAATTGCTGCCCTTTTTTTAGGGACTTTATTTACAAGAGAATCAAAATGAAAGTGACAGCAGTGACAGCAAGTAAATTACCACTGCCTAATTGGGTCCAAAGATAGTTTAGGGCCTGAAATGTCCCTTCGTGTAGACCGTCAGAGAAAAGAAGAGCATAGCAGACACATGCTCATTGGCTTTACCAGTTCTCAAATTTCTTGTTTTTGTGCTAATCACTGAAGTGTGAAAAACGTGCTGTGTTCATCCCTGCTGCTTTTTCCATAACCAGAGACTTGTAGGACTTGCAGCTGGGGATGTTTAGTCATCATTAGACCCTGAGACAAACTTAGTGGGCACTATTTGTTGACTTTGTTGAATTATAGAATCGTTGCAGTTGGAAAAGACCACTAGGATCATCCAGTCCAACCATCAACCCGTTCTCACCATGCCAACTAACCATGTCCCTCAGTGCCACATTCACGTGGTTTTTGAGTCTCAGCTCTGCTGCTCTGAATGTCTCAGGTAGTCCTGCTCAGCAATGGCTGGTTTCAGGACTAAAAATGCCAGGTATTGGCTAATGCGCTGGTGAATAGACTTCATTTCTTAACACTGAGAGCCAAGAATGTCACAGAAGTGCTTGTGCATCCTTGCAGAACTGTTCCTCAAAATTGGCCAGAACAGGAATGGCCCTTGTCACCACGTCAATGGCTTCAAGGTTTTATGTCACAGCAGTTTAGATCACCAGGACGGAATAACTGCTTGAGAATAAACTTTTATGCTAAAGGTCACTGTTTTACACTGTTTTGTCTTAGAGGATTTTGTTCAAAAGCAAAAAAACACACACACACACACACACACACACACACACACAAAAAAAAAAAAAAAAAAAGGGTTTTTTGTTTGCTTGCTTTTTAAAGGGATAGATGGAGATAATTCCTCAAACAATTTCGTATTTTTATAACGTTAGGTGCATGTTACAAATCTGGAGATAGAAAAATAAAGCTCCAACCTCTTTCTAAAAAGAATGCTTTAGGAAAAAGATATAATCCTCATTTCATGGAGTTTTATTACAGAAAGGGGCAATTCTGTGCACATTTTATGTACTTCTATGAATAAATGTGTTAAGCTTGAGAAGCTGGAGTCCATTATATGGTTCCACAGTCAGATAGCATGAGTTCCTATTGCTTATTCAGCTAAGAGATATGTTATTATACAGTAGAAATGTAGCATAAATGCAATGAGCCCTCTCAGAAGGTCTGCAAATCCGGCATGAAAGTTAGATTTTAATCTTTTTTTAACCTTGCTTTTGTTCTTGATTCCCAGCGTTTTAAAAAGAAGGGAGGAGGAGAGGTAAAAGCAAGGCGTGATAGAAAGCTCGCTATTTCAAACATGAATTCAACCTCGACATCCTGCTGAAACTGGTGAGTTTGGAGAGCAGTTCCAATATAGGAAGTTTCCTGAATCCACAGAATCGGGCTGTGGGGTGAACAGAGGGCAGAGCTGATTAGGAAGCAAGATAATACACGTTCATACCTGCTGGAACCTGTGATTTGGAATGACAGCTGCAATACTTTGAATGCTTTTTGCCGCCACTTTTGCAGGATACAGGGGCTCCTGCATCCGTTTAAAGAGAAATCTGTGACCTGTACCTGACCTTTCTTTGGATCACTACCAGCCTTCACAGAGAGTGAGGGACTTTGCTGCTGCAGTGTGCACTGTTAAATATTACTGTTTTCTCTGGGGAAGAAGCATATGCATGCTTTGCTGTTCCTACTGAAATACACTGTGGCTTTTCCATTGATCATCAGGGGACCAAAATGAGAATATCATCCTTCTGCCCCAGGGATGGGGCAGGGCAGCATCCATTACCTCTCTGGAAGACCTGTTGGAGTGCTTCGTTATCCTTATTGTAAAAATCTTTTCTTTTACATCCAATATAAATTTCCCCTGTGTTAGTTTGAAAGCATTTCCCCTTGTCCTATCACAACAGACATTGCTAATGAGTCTGTCTTCTGTGTAACACCTGCATCCATAATCCACTTGAGACAAATTTAAGCCTGGCAATGAGAAATTGGCCAAATCCTCAAGAAAAGAGCTCTGGAAGTACAGGTGAAGAACAGATTCCTGAGTAGCAATCACTGACCTACCACTGGACCTCAGAAATCTTTGTGAGCTTTGGTGGAGGTTAGATGCTTGGTGGAGGTATGCCTTTCTATAACGGAATAGAAGACAACATGATTTACAAGATATTAAATGAATCTCGCTCTGTACTACTTATTAACATAGAATCACTTCTAATGGTTCCTGCAGATTCTTTTAACACTTGTGTTGGACAGTTCCATAAGGACTCAAGTAATTGTATAAGGGCAGGAAAAAGTAAACAAACTTAATGCAATGGATGTAGACTGCAAGCTTTTCTCCTGCTTCTTACAGTACAGTATTTTTGTCTTCAGAGAATCACAGAACATCCTGAGCTGGAAGGGATCCACAAGGATCACGGAGCCCAGATCCTGGCTCCACCCAGCACCACCCCAAATCCAAACCCTATGTCTGAGTGTGATGTCCAAACTCAGCTTGAACTCCGGCACTCCTTATGCTACCTTCCTCCTTTCTCTAGAAAATATACACTGAAACACGAGTGAATATATGTACTCTGTTTTTGTTCTGAAACACTACTTCTTGAAAAAGAAAGGAAGCCTTGAGAGTATTTCACTGTCTTTTATAGTTCCTGAGGCTGTAACTAAAACATGTTTTATGCATGCAAATCAAGGGACATAAATATTTACAAATTTTCTGCAGTGCCTTATTTTTTCCCTTGAAGTCCAAGAGGATCTGCTAGGAAATAACAACTCCTTCACATGCAACTTCAGCAACTACATTTTCATTTAAAGAGAGAAAAGCAGAACATGGTTTTTCTTGCAACCACAAATACAAGGCTGCACGTGCATGAATAGCTGAAAAGGTGCTGCATGATTTTTCAGTGATGAAAGGCACCAGGCCAGCATTCTGTGAAGTCTGCCAGGCAAATTCAGACAGGGTTTCTCCCTCTATTTGTGCTCCCCACGTGTCTTGCACTGCATGATTTATTTATTAAGCTTCATTCAGGTTAGTGCTGAAAAAGAGAAAAGCAATATATTTGCATTGTAATTTCTGGCTGCTCTCACCTGCTGGGTCTGCAGCTTGCTGTTAAGACAAATGTGCATAACCAGAGAAGCGGTGCAAGCCAAGAGACATAATGTCCTGTTAAAGAAAAGCTCGCTATTGTGTACTAGAAGGTATGCTGGAATCAGTGCTAACAGCTTCCTCAGAAGGAGTGTACATGGTAAAAACTTCTGAGAAGTGCCTAGCAGATGGATGCTTTGACTCACAGCAGAGGGCTGTAGCATGCATCAATCCCATTTGCTGATAACTCTTGGATGAGGCAAGCAAAGGTTTCTTACTTACTGAGCACATGGAAGATGCCGGTCCCGATGCTTTCAATGATTGTAATGTAATTCTGAATCTTATTCTGTTATTTTTCCCCTTAAAGCACTTTCACTTGCAGCTCTGTGAACCAACCATAATCAGGGCTTTCATTTTTTGCTAGGGGGAATTTCAGAGTTCTCATACGTTATGGACGAAATGTTTATAATATAGCCCAGTTAAGTTATGTTCTGGTTTCAGCCCAGGCAGCGTTAACAGCAGATTGATGTTTGCTTGGTACTGGTGACAGTTCTGCACACAGGGTCAGGAAGGGCTGCTCAGTGGGAAGAGCTGCTGCCATGATGGCACAGGGCAGAGACTAGGCTGCAGTGTGAGCTGTGCCAGGTCACAGGTGGGATGTGCCTGCTATAAACCGAGATCAGAAAGCATGACCGCAAGAAATGGTCAATAAAGCCCTGTTTGAATGTGGCGCAAGGAAGAATTTCTTTTCTAGACATCTAGGAAAAATGGTTTTATTCATTTTGTTTTCTTCTCCCTTTTACACTGTTCCAGGAGGTAAAATCGTTATTATTATCCATATGCAATTCACAGAACATTGTCAGGTGAATCACTGGTGGGACACAGGTACACCCTAATATCTCGGCCTTGCTTTCTCACATATTAGTGTACGTCAGTGAGATCACTACACAATATCTGTGCAAGATCAGAATCAAGTCTACATGTAGTGACTGTTATTAAAGGAAAAACCCAAGTGCTTCCTTCCTATTATATCACACAGCATCGTTTGCCAAGCAGCATGCCAAGTTGCCTTCAGGCGTGTGATTAATACCAACAGAGTTCCAATAAAGCTTGCAGAGTGCATAGCCCTGATCTCCCTGGAGAGTCAGCAACAACAACGAGCAAAGCCTAAATGATGCTGTTCTCCATCCCTCATCCACCAGGGGCTTCCTGCCTTTTCCTCGTTTCTGAGTATTAATCTTCATTTCTTTTCCAGAACGATGACATTTCTCAGTGAATATTTTTATCAGCTTGCTACTTACACAAGGCACCAGGCACTCATTTCAAAAAACTGATGGAAGAATTTTGCCTTGGATTGCCACCTCCATTTCTTTACAGTCTGTATATTCTCTTATTTACACACTGTCTTCCAATTTGCTGTGGTCCATACTTTTTTTCTGCCGTGAATCCCAACCCCAGGCTCCTTTTGCAAAGGTATTACTTTAAAAGATACCTTAGTTATACTATATGTCTCTAATACACAGCACTAAGTGCAGATTCCAACCTGAGTAGCAGCTAGCTGGAACACCAATTTTCAATACAAGGGCACAATAATAAGTGTACATTTGTATTAACACACAGCTGAATTCAAATGCTTTTACCTAGGCATAACTCCCAAGGGCCAAATTCTCATTTACACAGAAACCTCTTTATACCAATCCTGCAGTGTCCTGGGAGGCCCTGCATTTGCAATGAAGTACAGTAGGGAACCAAACACTTAAATTGCCAGCTACATAGCTCAACATATTTCTGGGTGAATAAATGCAAATCCAGCATGGTTTTATTGTCAGCAAGGTCTGACAGGATACAAGATACTGAAAGTGGAGTCGAATCTAATGCATTAGGACACTGATTGGTCATGTGGAGGTGATGAGACACACAGGTTGCATCGTTTCACTATATACACAGATTTTAAGGGAGTGTAAAAAAATAAAAAGAACTGCTGGTTTTGTACAGCACCATCCACTGCCTGGAGGCAGAAAATGAGAGGTGATGAGCCAGGAGTCTGATCTGGGATGGAAGATCCATTTATGCCATAGGAAAAACAGACATTTCACTAGGAATCGGCATCATTTTTAGTACTGTGGGACCTGTCACTGGCCATTCCAAGCACAGACTCATTTGTAAGCCAGGCACCCTTCTTAGCCAGCAAGATTTGCTCAAACTTGTGATCTCAGACCTCTGTAGAAGAGATCCTGAAGTACCCAGACTATATTGTAACCTGCCCTTTAAAGTTACCAGGCAAATCATTTCTCTGCACACAGCTCATCTTCTGGCACTCCCACCTGGCAACTTTAATTTTACAACAGTTATTTGAGAAAACACCCATGGGATATTTAAAATGAGGGAACACGTGAATCATAGAATCCTTAGAGTTGGAAGGGACCTTTAAAGGTCATCTAGTCCAACTCCCCTGCAATGAACAGGGACACGCACAGCTAGGTCAGGTTGCTCAGAGCCTGGTCTTGCACATGGGGGACAGTTCTGCAGCACCTAGAGCTCCAAATTGTAGAGGCTGCTCCTGTGTGAGGTTTTACTAAATAAGCCCTAAGACCAAAAACAGGCAGCAGGTGATACTTTGCAGGGTAGGGTTACTGATATCACACCCTTCAGCAATAAAGACCTGCAGCTCTCTGTGGCAATTCCTCTGGTGTTTGCCTTGCAGCATATGGCACTGCAGCCTTGCTCCCAGGGGTGTTGTTGTCCACATTATAGTTGTTATTTTTTAATTGGAAAATGTTAATCGTATCTGTACTGCTTTGCAAGCACAGAGGCAGGGGGTCCTCTCCCTTTGCAGGTTATGCATCCAGAAAAAGCGAGCTGTAAAGTGAGATATTGATATTTGCTGTTTCACACTGATATCTATGTTGAGTTAGATGTATCTAAAGTGTTTTTTGTAATTAATGCTTCTGCATGCAACACTTATTTACTTGTCCTGAAGTGTTTATATTACAGGAAAAAAAGCAGAACTGGGGCCAGCTCTAGACTGTTGTCCAGACAGCCATCACCTTTCCAAGAGTTCCAGCAGTCAAAATTCTCTCAACCTCAGTTTGACAGAGAATCCTGTTTCAAAACACAGGCAAGTATGAAAGTGGGAGTCCATTGTGCCCATTCCCAGACCAGCATAATCTGTCAGGGAGATACGGCCTCCTGATGTTTCAGTCCTGAGAACAAGAAATTCTGCCATGGAAAACTGAAGAATGGTTTGCCCATTTGCCCATGGGAAAGTCTTTTCCAAACTCTAATCTATAACTATTTGCCTTAGGTCACGTAGCACAGTGATTTATAAGCCATGACCCTATCGAATGTAACACTTCTCATTACCTGTCAAAACAGTTAATCCTAGGCCCTATTGTGGGACAGATCCTGGCACATTCCAGTTGCTTTGGGCCATTCCATTCATCTTCAGTAACCAGAAATCAGAATTATCCAGGAAGATGTGGAATTTCCAGGCTGCACTGGTATCAAAAATCTATGCCCACAGCTGCTTCGTAGCCACCTGCCCTGGCTGCTGAATACCAAGCAGAACACTATCTGCTAGTCCCATTTGCAATTCTGCTCACCTTGAGTTGAGAAGAAGCAGCAAACACCACCAGAATGACAAGCTGATAGTAACAATACTGCAGCAATACGCTATGGGAGTAGGAAAAGGAGAGAAAGAAAGGGCATTTCCAAATGAGATCGATGTGTGATGCTGACATTATCACAGCCCAGGGAAAGGACTGAAACCATCCAACTTATTTCGTTTTAAAACCTTAAGTTTCTTCAGATTTCCATTCCCAAAGGTGAGCAGCCAATTTCTTGTCTCTATGAATAATTCAGCCTTGCTGGGTATATACTACTTCAGACAGCATCTCCACCTTTGCATGTAACAGTTGTATATCCTCTATGTTCGGGAGATTTCCCCTTTCCTATTACAAAATGTTTGTAAGTTTTTGTGGTCTTTGGCTCAGACACAAAATGCATACAAGGTGTTATCAGGAAAAGGACTGTGCAGAACTCAGAACTTAGGAGAGATGAATCAGTACTGGGGCAGACTGAAAGGCTAGTCTTAGGGTTACAGCTCCAAAATGCAAACTGGGCAGAAGCCTCCTATCCCAAGAGAAAAATTCTCTGAAAACGAGGGATCCAGGTCCAAATCACCTCAAAATTTAGGAGACATTTGAGTTTGAGGTTCTGTGTATCCTAAATATAAATAAGAGGTGCAGTGAGAGAAGGGACTCTCTTTGTAATCCAGGCACTTAGTGCTGAGCACAAACTGAAGCAAACTGGAAAATCTGAACCAGATACCAAACTTTGTGCTCAAGCTTGAAATTAAATTTCACCCCACTAAGTTCCAGCTCTTTCAAGTGTGAAATAAACCTCATTAACTGAGCCAAGCAGATAAAAGAGAGACAGACACCCTTCTTATGCCAGGCTGGTGCTGAAAGGATGAGAAGCTACTTGTGTAAGGCAAGCATGCTTTATACTCTGTGCAAACAATAAAACAAACCTATATTGGCATTTTAGGTGATAAAGAAGGTACAATTTGCAAAGCCCTAGTCTAAGGGTGTCTCTTTCCTCACACCAAGACCATGGCATCCTTCTAGGAACCGAGCTGAAAGTTGTCTGAACCCCCATGTATGACCTGGATGAAAATGCTTTCCCCCCAAGCTCAGTTCATGGAAGTTCAGATAAGGATCTGCTGCTGCTGTCCGTGAGCATAGGGCTGGCTGCTGTCTCATCAAACAAATAAAGAAACAGATAATCTTCCTTCCTTCCCAACAAATAACACAATAAATACTATATGCAGAGCTGACAGAAATTCCTGAGGCTGGGATGTACCCACTAGCTGTTCTTTAAGTGCAGACAAATAAGCAGGTATCAGAGTAAAGGTCAAAGCAGTTTTTGTCCTACCCTACGACTACACAAGAGTGTGTCAGTATGTAGATGGTGGCCTGACACAGCCGTCCTGCTCTGTGCTTTAGTAGTGCTTAGTCCTGTGCCTCAGAAGCAAGCATTCCTTCCTTTGACACGTGGAAGGGTGTGAAGCAGAGTTCAGGAGCACCAGGGCATCCAGAGGTGGCTTCCAGGAGCTGTCACAGGACAAGGGCTGCCTGCCAAACAATAGTTGTGCCAACAGGGTGTGCAAACATCCAGAAAGTATGTGGTGTCAAACTATGGCTTTGTCAGAAAGCAAACACAGAAAACCCCTCCACATAGTTTACCCAAATATGTGGCCTAGGAGGAGAGAGGAGTTTTATGTGACTGGAAGAGCTTTTTCCAGTGTGAGGCCATACCGAATATGAGAAGCATGAGTAAGAGCCATGGGAGAATGTGAGGAAATCCCTCAGGAGCAGCAGGAGGTCAGGCTCTGTTTCCTTGGACACGGACACAAACACGGGGTGTGCACTGGTGAACTCGAGTGCAGATGTGGCCTGGGGGCTCTGCACTGACTGGGATGGATATGACTGAGCAACAGTACTACTGCATCCCTCATACCTCTCCGAGAGCCTTCCTGGGCTCCTGCAATGCATGGCTTACAATCTGTTACTTCCCAGGCCCTCAACAGAAAATAAATGTAGCTGCTTTATGCATCTGTGACTTCACAAAGTGAAATTCCTCCTGCAGCTGTTTCTGTGCCCTGCTATGTCACACCACTAGCAGGTGGGATAACATAAAGTTGCGTCTATCTCCTCACATTATCAAGATATTTGGGACAGTAATGTTTTCCAAGACTCCTTCACTCATCTTCAGGTGATGGAAACTGCAAGCCTCAGAAAGCCAGGTGCTTAGGCATGTAATTCAGGGACCAGACTGGTGCAGGGAGTCAAAAACAGTCCAAGGAAGGACCTTGACTCTGGTTACCGTGAATGAGAGGAAGCTGGAATATGTGGCTCAAGCCTTCCAAGAATGTATATTCTAACCTAGCTGAAATCTCTCAGGACATGTGAGCTCAAGACAAAAGAAACAGACAATCTATGTCCATGTCTTCCTGCAGTGTGCATCCGGCATCCATATGAACAGGTGGATTGCACTCAGATAAAGACTTTCTGCAAGCTATTCTAATGAATCCTGTTTCTTTGTGTAAGAAAGAAGAATACTTACTAAAACAGTAGATACTGTTATAAATAGTAGTCACGTGGGATGGAGCGGGAACTAATATAAGCTTCATTAAAACTAATTATCCACAGAAGCAAGTTATCACAAACTTCAGCTGGGGTGAAAAACAGAGCAATTTGGTAATTTGAGCACAAAAGCTAAGCACAGCAGTTGAAGATGATATTTTCTGTGTCTCTCTGCATGCTTTTTATGGAATTTGTAATGTTCCCATCATTTAACCTTCTCAGCCTACCTCTGTCTGAGCAGCTCTGTAGTGCCACTGTCTCACCCAGCCTATGGGGCTCTATCTCATTCCCTCCTAGGGCTGATGGAAGGCTGCTAGAGGAGAAGTTGAGATGGCCTCATAGTTCCACTTGGTAGCCATTGCTTCTTTGCTATTTCCATGTTGGTTTTCTGGCCACCGTTCAGCACCCAACTAGCTGGGAGCAGGAGAACACGTTACAGGCGTTTTCCCACAGTTTAATTTCTGGGGAAATACCAACAGTGATTCCCTATAAATGCACCATGAATTTGACAGGCAGGCTGGGGATAGGCTTTCACAGAGTTGGCTCCTATTATTTTTTCTCTTAAACAGTTACATGAAATAAGGGTTAAGTTTCATTTCAGGCTTGTTCTCTATTTGAGCATTAAGGTATAACTTACTAGGAATAACCAGAAGTATTTTAAAGCAGGTATGTTTTTATAAACCTTTCAGAAAACAAGAGATAGATCTGTGAAGGACAGCCTGTGTAAGGCATTTATGTTTAATAAGAGACATGCAGCAGCTATTCCATTTTTAATAACTGTAGTGTTGTTAGAGGTCTTCCAGTTTACCAGGAAGGGTTTATTTCAATTATATATTTACAGTTTATATATTTGACGATCAGTTTTGAAAATGAAATGTTGGTTAGAAGAGATGTACAACTACGTGCAGGCAGACCTTTATGTGTTATACACAGATGACACCATCCTCCCCTATAGAAGAGCATCTGGCCCCTGCCACGGCACAGCTAGAACCAAAATTTGGGAACATTCCTAGAGGCATTTTAGGAACCTTCCTTTAGCGATGATGATAATGATTCCCAATTCCAACCATGATGGCCAGATGTCTGAAACTGCTGGAAGCCCAATTTAAATTACCTGTTTCTGTATGCCTCACATTTTCAGAAGAATGGATCAAATTAATCATATTATTAAAACAACAATGAGAAAACTAATGACTGCAAGCATAGGGCATTGGTCCGGGGAGAGATAGATAATTAATGGCAGTTGCTACAAAATGACTTGGGCACACCTGCTGGAGTGGGGAAGCCAAAGCAATATTTGCTTTGACACATTTTTGTGGGAGAATGCTTGGAAAATAGAGGATATTTTAACATTACTAGTTGATGCAGTTTTAAGTCTGAATTGTCCACGAATGGGTTGAATTTCACTGAGCTGTTAATACATGAGACTTACGTATATCCAATTAGGGCTATTAAAAACAAGAACGTTGCAGATACTGTTTCCATTGTTAATTAATTGACATAGTATCAGTTGGAGAATGTCTCCCCAGAAGCTGCCTGGACCAATCCCTACTAGCTATGATTTATAGCAGCTTGGCCTGCTGCTACGGAAATTTTAAAGTCTGAACTGCTGCTGCAAGCTTATTCCTTAGCAATGAAATTAGGCTAGAATTCTATGCAATTTGTTAGGAATGAGGTAACAAAATATCTCTATTGAAATAACGATGTTATTTTAGACTGATGGAAGGATTTTCAAGTGGAAGCCCAAAGGATGACTGTGATGGTAAACTCAAAGCAAGCAGCGGGTCACCTCTCTCAGCTTATTAATTTCAATGGTTACTGAGAGAAGGAAAAAATAGTTGCAAGCAAATGTGCAATTTTTTTTCAGCATGAAGTGGGAGGATTCTGTATTTTGCCAAATACAAAGAATATTCATTAAGAATTGGGAAATACATGAAAAAGCCTGAATCAGAAAAGGATGCTCATTATAGGATGGAGGGATGAGGGATAGATTTCTTTCTAACCCAATGCCTTTTTCTTTTGAGGGAAAGTCACCAGCAGTCTAGGGGGTGTTCTGTTCAACAAGATCTTTATTCACAGCTATAGCTTTGAGCTGTAAGATTTGCTTATTTATAAATATTTTTAGATAACAGAACCTGTTGTATACATTTATAGTCAAGAAGAGCCTTTCTTGAATATGCAGATGAAAACTGTTAGGCAAAGCTGCACGTGTGAAATGCATCAGTCACAAAAGACAGACTTGTAGTGGGTTCTGTATGTAAAATGCTGATGAGTGAAAAAGTATTAGAATACTGATTCAGCCAAATATAAATGAAGAGGGAAAAAAGTCATTTACGTAGTTGATAGTAGCTAAGATAGTAAGCTAGATTTGTACAGCTTAAGAATAAAAGATCAATTCCTAATTCCACTGCTTATTAAAATAATTCTGAAATAATTATACTCGCACAGAGGCAGAGGTATAATCAGTTACGTAGTTATTTATTGTTTAAAATACAACAAAGACCGAAAGAAAAGTTTGGCAACTACATTAAGCTTTCGTTCAGTAAGATTTAAGTATGTTGTATGGGCTATGATTTAATCTGCAACATTAACAACTGATTGAATAGGGGTGATGCTAGTAACAGAACTTAACGGTGTTAATGACGTAAGCAAAATCTGATTACCATTACAGCACCAACAGAACTGATCACTGAGGACTTGTCCCACTAGAAGACTGCAACTGGAAGCCCTGGCCCAAGAGCTTCAATCTTAAAAGACTTCTAACGTCATTTTAGTGTATAGTATTAACAGTATTAACAGGCTGCAAGAATATCTACAAAAGCTCCATTTACAGTCTCAGAAGGAGGTACACAGTATGGTATGCCTGCACCCTAGTGACATTTTTGTTACTACTAGCAAAAAGAGGAGTGGAAGCAGGGTTTTTTGTTGTCTCAGTTTGAATCCTATTAATGTATAAGGCACTTAAACAGTTGCAAAAGTTGTGTTACACTTCTAACAGAGAGTTAGGCAAGCTGTATTAATGGTAGATTCTGCATAACCAGCCCTTGCTACTGCTTCAGAAATTAAATCCACTGGATTTATACTTTTATAGGATTCCCATTAAGTCCTGTGCTGTTTTCATTGGCTTCATACTTAAGGACCTTATGTGGATCTAAATCTGATTTCTGGAATTTAGAGAGGGATTGCATGTCTCAGTTGTATAAAATTTAATCTCGAGCCAAAACTTTGAGCACTGTCGGAGTTCAGCACAGTATGGGCTTCACCCTGTTAGCTAAGTGGAGCCAGAAAATTGCTCTCACCCCTTCTCCCTAAAGAAGC
The DNA here is from genome assembly GCF_054131305.1 of Coturnix japonica. Taxonomy (NCBI): domain Eukaryota; kingdom Metazoa; phylum Chordata; class Aves; order Galliformes; family Phasianidae; genus Coturnix; species Coturnix japonica. The sequence continues at coordinate 38,815,054 of NC_140665.1, forward strand.
CAGCTTATGCAGCTCCTACTGCATTGATGCCTTAATTGATTGTGCCCATCTAGACAATGTGGAAGGAAACACAAGGCTTTCATGGCTTAATCAGCAAAAGCCTGCAAACACATAATTGTATTGCTTTAACAATTATGAGTTGCTCCTCTAGAGAACCAGTTCAGTGTCTTTTTTCATTTTTCTCACATTTTATTTTTTATTTTTTTTTTAGTTTTTCTATTTATTTTTTCTTTACTTTCCTGCACAGACAACCTTGTCTGCTCATTTGTTTGCATAGAAGGACACCCTACATTCTGAGGCAACACCTCATCCACTCAGCAGTAGAAGTGCTCTGTTTGTGCTTTGAGCTCAGCAGGCTTTTCTTCTCTTGTTAAAAAGCTCATTTTCTTCTTATTGCAAAGGACTGACATTGGCATGACCTTAGACATAACAGCCAAAGAGCTTTGCTGGCATGTACTCCATGCTCCTTAAAAGGAGAAGAGGTGTGAGAGCTTCCAAGCTGTCTGTGTAGGGAGACTTGTGCATCTGGCAAACGCCCTTGAGCCCTTGTTCCTCCTTGCTTCAGCTGAAGCCTGGTCAGTAGAGAGATGGTGTTCACATACATATATGCCAGCTGTGTGAGGAAGCCATCATGCTGTTAGGAGGCCACTTGCTTGGTCATGGAGGTCAGGTACCAAACATCACACCTGGCACTGCATCAACATCCATGAGGGGGACCAGGCCAGCCTGGGCATGGTGCCACCCTAACAGATGGGTACGTGTGCATGCATCCAAGCAGGTGAAGGCAGAGCACCTGGTTTGGCATGCAGCTGGAGAATATTTATAAACTTAATTCTCCAGTCCCTCATTTATGCCTGCTTTGGAGACACTTAAAATACCAGAGTGCTCCAAAAATTCCTATGATCCTATGCACAAGGATCATGGTGCTGGTGCCTCCTCACCACTGTGCTCCACACCAGCCCATCACTGCCCCGTGTCCGATAGACAGCACAAAGGGACAACAGAGGATGGATAGGTTTGTGGTCTCTACCATGAATTCATTTCAATCAGCGTGTCAATTTGATGGTGTAAGGCTTTCTTATTTGGCTGTAATTTAAAAAATAAGAAAGGAAGGAAGCTTCTTCATAGACCACAAGTATTTTCACACTTTTTATTTTCCCCAAAAAATGTTATGGAAGAGAACAGCTCCAAGGTGAAATTAGCTCCAAGGTTATCTACAAGTGAAGGTGAAACAGGCAAGAAGACAGCTATGAAAAATGATGTGCATGGCCAGAGATAGAACTGCATTTTGGGAACTGAGATTCATTCACTTGCTGCATAGATATTGTTAAATTTAGGCTCAGGCTCTTCCTTCAGACATTCTTCAGCAATTGCCTGTGAAGTAAAACGACTATGTTTATAATTGTGTTTGTAGGTAAGAATAAAAAGACATGATTGACTTGATTCTTAAGTTTATTACTGTGGACATTTTTTTCCTTTATATTTGTTTTCAAAAACCTGCACGCGCAGTTTCATTGCTTAGCAAAAGGCACATGAGTTTAAATCCTTGTATCATCAGGACAGGTCCTTGCAAGCAGCTTATCAGCTGGTTGGATGTGCCCATGAACTACAGAGAACATCCAGCCTTCTTTGTAGAGCATCCATGTGAGGCACATCAGAAATTCCATCTCAGAAATCTGCAAGGTGAATGCATGTAAAAAATAATAATAAATTGCCTACAAAACCCTATGTTAGACCTCAGATGTTCTGGATTTTTGGAGGATTATAAAACAAAACAAAACAAAACAAAAACAAAAACAAAAACAAAACAAAAAAAAAAAAACCACCAAAATAAAACCTATTCCAAAGAAGTAATAAGTTTCAAGAGACTTTCGGTCATGAAATGTTTAGCAAGTTGAAAAATGCTAGTTTTAAGGCTTTTAAGACAGAAATATTCTGTGGCTTCAGGAAAATGTAGCACATCATTAGTGGCTAAAGACTTAACACTGCACTGCAGACTTCTCGAAACATCTTGGCACAGATCACAACTCCAGGCTCATGCAAAACCATAGCAAGATGTTAGCCCTAAAGACATCCCCACGTGCACAGCTCTCTTCTCTGTGATGCTCTTACTGCCATGGAAGACATGCAGTGTATCCTTCTTTGACCTCTTTACTTAACCCATCTTTGTGACTATGTGATAACACCACATTCAGAGGAACAGCAACATTAGGAAAAAGTTGAATGCAATTGAAACTGATTGCAGCAACACTGAAGCTGAAAACGGCAGTACCTGATGACCAGGGGACTGTAAAAGTGAACAAATGCAGCCTGCTACATCCTATTGCCACCGTATTTCACCAGCAGAGCAGTTAATCAGTGACACCATGTGGCTAACTTCATAAAATACAGGGAATTTCATACAAACTGTGTTCCAGACAACATAAATGTGTAATATACTTCAGTACTGAAGTACCTGAAGCATCACCTTCTTCACCACCTCCAACCACTCCAGGCTAACAGCTGAGGAACCAGCCCATGACTTTAGAAACATTTAGCCCATAAATTTCCATGAATAACTGCAATTACATTAACTGACAACCACATTCATAGGTTGAGGGCAGCATCGGTGGAAGCTGAAGATGACAGTATTCAGATGATGTCAGTTGTTTGCAGATGAAGTCAGCTGGCCAATGACACCAAGTACAAGTAAATCTCCGAGGTGTCTCACAGAATCAATCACCTGTCCCCATATTTCACTCGGTTTGTTGGAGCCAAATTTGTGACCACTTCAAATCTATTTGACAAGTGACAGGACGAGGGGAAATGGCCTCAAGTTGCGCCAGGGCAAGTTTAGGTTGGATATTAGGAAGAACTTCTTTACAGAAAGGGTAGTTAAGTACTGGAATAGGCTCCCCAGGGAGGTGGTTGAATCGCCATCCCTGGTTGTGTTTAAGAGCCGGTTGGATGTGGTGCTCAGGGATATGATTTAGTGTAGGGTTTTTAGTGTAGGGTTCTGGTTAGGTTGCAGTTGGACTTGATGATCTTCAAGGTCTTTTCCAACCTGGGTAACTCTATGATTCTATGATTCTACATACACTGGGTTGCTTTCGATATCTATCATGTAAATGGAAAAGGAAAGCAAGGAGAACACTTTATACCTAATTTTACCTGTACCTCTCAAGTGGGACTGCCTGCCACGCAATGGTAATGGGTCAAAACAACATACATGAAGCATCACATTACAGCAGTGCCTTTCACAAATAGCCTTGTAGTGCCACCTTCAGACTAAACCAAGACATGTCCTATCACTCCCACATCTAACAGAACCCTATAACCATGAAGAAAAGACATCTAAGATAATCAGGTCCTACTGTTAACCTGTCTCCATCATGCTCACTAAGGCATTATTTCTTCATTCTCAGACTACAGACAGACACCAGTGAGCTCAGTTGTCGCTATTTGTTTTTTGGTTACAGAATCACAGAATGACCCGGGTTGGAAGGGACCTCAAGGATCATGTAGTTCCAACCCCCCTGCCTGGCAGGGCCACCAAACATACACATTTACTATATCAGGTTGCCCAGGGCCCCGTCCAACCTGGTCTTGAACACCTCCAAGGACTGGGCATCCACAACCTCACTGGGCAGCCTGTTCCAGGACCTAACCACTCTTCTAGTAAAGAACTTTCCCTAACATCCAACCTAAATCTTCCCTCTTTTAACTTAAAACCATTTCCCCGTGTCCTGCTATTGTCAGCCCTTTCGAAGAGTTTACTCCCCTCCTGGGAGTAAGTTCCCTTCAGGTATTGAAAGGCTGCAATGAGGTCACCCCGCAACCTTCTCTTCTCCAGGCTGAACAAACCCAACTCCCTCAGCCTGTCCTCATAGGGGAGGTGCTCCAGCCCCCTGATCATTTTCGTGGCCCTCCTCTTGACCCTTTCCAAAATCTCCATGTCTTTTTTGTACTGAGGGCTTTAGTTTTTTTTAGTTCACGTCGAACACACCACAGCGACCCGCCGCCTCCAGGCAGAGCTCAGCGCGCCTGCGCCATGTCGAGGGGCGGGAGGAGGGCAGCGCATGCGCAGCGGCGGCCGTGGCGGCCGAGGCCAGGGGCGGGGCGAGGTGAGGCAGGGCGGCGGTGAGGAGGAGGGGGTGTGCGCTCGGTCCTGCGGGGCTGGGAGTCTCCGCCCGGCAGCTCCCTCCCTTCCCGGGCACGAGCGAGCGAGGGAGGTTTGCTACTCGTGAAATGTCGCAGGCTGCCATGTCCGAGACCTACGGTAGGAGCCGGGGGTGGGGCTGTGCGAACGGACCGTGACGGGGAGCGGGGGACGGCGGGTGCGGCCCTGCGCGGAGCGGGAGCCCGGCCTTCGTCAGGGGAGCGGCAGCCCCGGCGCGGGGCTGGGGGTAAAGGGAGGGCGGTGTAGGTGGGCAGGGCGGCGGTACATTGCGTGCCTCTCTGCCCTAAGTTTGCTCGAGCTCGCCCCTTTGCGTAGCACAGCCGGTGACATCTTGCAGAACGGTGCTCTCGTACGTAAAGGCTGCAGAGCCCCCGTGCCAAGGCACTAGGGTGGGTGAGAGCCTCGAACGTGGTGTGCTGGGTGTGTTCCTTCGGCCTCCGGCCTCAAAAGGACTTCAGACTTGGACCTGCGTCTCGTTGTTGGGAGAGCACAGTCCTGGGAATAAATATCTTCCCTAGTTGCAGCGCAGTGAGGTACAACACCTCTGCTGGCTGGGAGAGACGCTGGTGTTGCCAGCAGGAGCTCTTATCAGTATGTTAACTGATGGCTCCTGCTGCGCAAGTCCGTTTGCTTTCAGTTTCTACCAGTGGTTAAGATGGTTTTTTTTTGCCTTGGTATAGCAAGGGCGTGGAACTGTAGGGCAAAATGAGGCAAGAGCCCTTGAAGTGTAAGCATTGAGACCCTGCCTCTTTTTGCCATGTTTGAAACATGTAAACCTTGCAGCAGAAGCCGGGCTAGAGGCGTGCCTTGTACATCTAGATAAGAGTATGGACCAACTTCTCATAGTCTGAATTCACGTGATTGTTGCTGGCACCGGTTCTGCTGTGCTTGTGGTGGAATTGGTTGTCTCTAAGCAATCAGATGGATCAGCAACCAGAAGAAGGTGGAAAAGTGTTCTAGCCGTGCTCCTTAGGCTGCTTGCTGTGGCAGCATCATCATATAGATGACTGCATCTTAAACAAGTTCACTTCAGACATTTTTTACATTGTTCCAATGGTGCAGAATAGTCATTGTAAGCCCACTCTAACTGGTGATACTTTCTGATTCCTTTGGTGTCATAGAAACTATGGCCTTAACGCTGAAGTTTTTGAAGTTGTCGTGGGTTATTCCTTTTGTTCATCTTTTCTTTGGTGTATTTTTCGTATGAGTTACGTTTATTCTTTTTGTACGTGGTTAAGCTATAGAAATTCTGAGCTGGAGTACGCGACTATCAAGTTTTAAAGTAGGTGGGAAAATATAAATCAAGTTAAATCAAAATATAAATCACTACCATCCCTGGCAGTGTTCAAGAAGCTCCTGGATAGGGAGCTAGGAGATATGGCTTAGGGGTTTCCTGTAGGTATGGAAAAGGGAGGACAGTTGGACTAGATGATCTTATAGGTCATTTCCAACCTTATGCTTCTATGATTCTATGATAAGTTATGGCATGGCACAGACATTAACAATGGTTATCGCTGACCACAGGAGTAACCAGGATCTAATTTTGCAGTGTCCTGTTGGTGCCTTGGAAAGAGGGTGAGAGCAGGGCGAGCATATGGGATGCTTCCCCCGATATTCTTCAACCTCCAACTATGTTAATATGAATAGTTCCCAGAGCCAACTATAGTTTCTCTTGAGGAGCCCTCAGCGGCTTTTTCTTCCATGAACTCACCCAATCTTTTCTTGAATGCAAGTTTGTGTTTGTGGCATCCTTTGGCAGGGAGCTCCCCATGTAAGTGATGTGTTCTGTGAAAGGCCTTATCCTTGTTTCTTTGGCTTCTACTTGAAGGCTGCTCTTACTTGATGACCTTAGCTCTTCTGCTGGAATAGTGTGGTATTCATCTCCATCGCCCCTCTTTGTGATTTCACTCATGGTTGCATAGGCCTAACTGATAGAAAAATAAAACACATCTGCATAAAACAACACAGGTCAAATTGCCTTCATTCTTGCCATTAGAAGTTTCTAGTCTTTTTAATGTTAGCTGCCATGGCTCAGCTAGGGGTTGGTATCAGTTTTAATTGGTTTTGATTGGGTTGCGTTAATCATCTATTTGAAATTATGAGACACTGCAGTCTGTTTGGTAGCTCTCAATGCTTACTACATGTAAATGTTGTATTTCTCTCTCTTTTTTTCTTGTTAAGTGCAGAATAGCTATACATAGCACTTAGATTCTTCCAATTATGATAATGTTTTGGCTCTGTATTTTTCAGACTGTGGACTGTACTTTTCCAATAGCTATTCAGAAGAAACTTATTAAGGCAACATCTTCCTTTTCAAGCTACACTTGGGTATTAGAAATATTTGGCAAGCCTTTGAGCTTTCTCAGAATCACTTGGGAATTCCTAATGTTAGAGATGGGGGTTACTTTTTTCTTTCCTAAGAAATATTTTTCTGCTTAACGAAACTGCTTTACCATAACCAATTATCTCGGGATTTCAAAGCTGTAATAACTTTGCCCAATTCCATTCTTTCTGGAAGATCCTTACCAGGCTTTTTGTTTAATAGCAATATTATAAATTGCCTGCAGTAGAAATTATAGTCCTGCAACTAAAGGTGCTTCTCCTTTCTCTTCCTGTTGTTGGTTTCCCTTTAAGAAGTTTTCTTCATGAGTTGTATTTCACTGTTTCTATTTGATTACTATTTCTTGAGGCTTTGGGCTCGATGATTTCCAGGTTCCTTGGAGTATCTTCATGTGTATGAATGATTTGAGCCTAGACCTGTTCTCGAGTAAGGTGGGAGCTGGATGGAAACTCTGCCATTTTTCCAAACCTTGAACCCATTGCCCACCAATTATAGTATTTGTAGCAATAGGGGATGAGAAGTTGTAACTGGATTAGATATGAGTGTGAATTTAATTTTATCTGCAACGTTTTGCTTGCCTGATGTTACTACTGGAGAGCTGGAGACCTGTAGAACTTGAGTGCCAGCTTGTACAGCAGGTAGTGAAATAGACTGATATGAAAAGCAGTGCTTGTTAAATTGTAATGGCTGCATCACACAACTGTTATAAATGTACTTGATTTTTCCAGGGGGAAAAAAAAGAAGTCTTTCCTTCTAAGTCCAGGTTTCACCGTACAAACATCCAACGATAGTTCACTGCAAATGTATCACCAAAATAGTGCTCTCTCTTTGTAGTGCTGTTAGCATGGGAGTGCGATGACTCAGTTTGCTCTGGGAAGCGATGTTTTGATACAATGAATAATTGATAGAAATGGGGTTTGGGATGTTGTCCTTCAGCGTGTACTTTTCCATTCTCTCCAAGTTTTCAGCTCTGTTTGCAGTGCTAACGTGAGTCTGACAGTGCTCAGCTGAGATGTCAACTGGAACAAGCTGAGACTTGTAGTACAACTACAATAGAGTGATCCAACACAATCTAAATGAAAGAAATCTAAAACGTACTTCCTCTCTTTGCTCCTTGTACATCTGCTACTACTGGTCTGATAGTGAGTCTTGTCTGTTGTCAGGGTGTGTGAGCTGCCTGTCCACTGAAATGTAGTTCTTTTTTGCCTAGATAATTTGATTCATGCCTCTCTCCCAGCCCTGCCTTCCCTGCTCCCCATATAAACTTAGCAAATGTGTTTTCATTTATCGCCCTGGTCTTAGAGTTTCTTTTATTGCCTAGAGGGCATGGCTTTGTTGTTCATCAGGAAGCAAAGCTTCCTCTTTCTAAGCAGTCTTCGTGCAGATTGGGGTAGAGCCAAGTTTATCCATCCTACCTGTTGATCATCTTAAGTGCTATTGCTAGAGAAAGGAGTAAAGAGAGAAAGCTATTCTTTTCTCTCATTTAGAGGCAGCATATTGCCAATAGGATTGCTTCAGAGCACTCGTTCCTTTTGCAGACTTCTACAAAATGAAAGATATCTGATTAAAAACAACTTTCCTGGTAATGACGTGAATGAGAGACTGCTGATGCTTTGGGAACTTATCAATGTGTGCTCTGCTCTTTATCAAGGATTTGGTAGAAGACTGATCTATGGAAGAGTATATAATTTGGTCTTTTTTTTTCCTCCCCCTTCTGCATTAAGAAGAATACACAAAACAATTCATGTTATATTTGAAAGGCTGAGCTGCGGTGGTTCAGAAGCTGTTCAATTCTTCCCTCTGCTGGAATCAATTTCAGTCAGAGGAGGGGGTTGGATGTCCCAGGGTGGTTTCCACACCAACCATCTGGTTTTGATCTACAGTGGTAGTTGAGTCAAAGCCCACGATTGTCTCCCTTCTCCTTCCCCCTCAGCCCTTTCCTCCCCCTGCACACAGCAGTTCAGCTGCTGGTGCCTCTTTGGGGTGGAGCCATGGTGTTACTGATTGCTTTTCACCTGTGCTGGAGAACGGATTGGTCACACTGCTTAGCTCCATGTAACTCTTACCCAGTGTGGGACCAGGTGATGCATGTAGCTGACCGAAGGGAGTAAGTTGATTCTTTATGATGTCTTATTTTCTTCAACAGCCATGATCTTTAATCTCTTCGTGCTTTCTCTAGTGCATGTCTTGTAGCCCTTTTTCCTTTTGGCATAGTGTTTAATTTTCGTTTTAAATCCTTTCTCTATATAAAGACATTATTTACAGGCAAAGTACCTCAACTTTTCCAGATCTATTTAATAGCCAAAATGATAGCAAGCATTTTTAACACTGGAATGATGTTCCTTTTCAGCTTCTCAACGAAGGAGGAACAACAGAATTCATAAGAAAAGCTTCTCTAGGGTGACAGCCTTAGTGGCTAACTGGAATGTTGGAGCTCAGAGCTCCTTTGTCAGTTGGGGATGGGGGGGGGAACACCAAAACTATGAGAGAGGAGTTCAAAAAGAATAACTAGAACGGCTAAGCAGTAGTACAAACACTGCCATATGAATTGCATTCAATTAAATTGCGAAGAATTAATATGTGGAAGCTTTTCCTGAGTACAAAATAACGTTGCAGTTTGAGCACACAGCTTCCTTCAGTCCGTCTCATTCAGGTTCTGCATTTCTGAGCTGTGCTACATCCATACAGTTGAAAGAGAAGATATTTCTTAATCCGTAGACAAGCAATGAGGAAGTTATAAAAATGTTACCAATAATGGTTGCCATTATTGTGTAAAATGAAACCATAAGAAATACATTGTGGAATAGTAAACTGCTTAAACCATTCTCTCTTCTTACCTGCTACATGGAGCCCTCAGTACAAAAAAGACAGAGATTTTGGAAAGGGTCCAGAGGAGGGCCACGAAGATGATCAGGGGGCTGGAGCACCTCCCCTATGAGGACAGGCTGAGGGAGTTGGGTTTGTTCAGCCTGGAGAAGAGAAGGTTGCGGGGTGACCTCATTGCAGCCTTTCAGTACCTGAAGGGAACTTACTCCCAGGAGGGGAGTAAACTCTTCGAAAGGGCTGACAATAGCAGGACACGGGGAAATGGTTTTAAGTTAAAAGAGGGAAGATTTAGGTTGGATGTTAGGGGGAAGTTCTTCACTAGGAGAGTGGTTAGGCCCTGGAACAGGCTGCCCAGGGAGGTTGTGGATGCCCCGTCCTTGGAGGTGTTCAAGACCAGGTTGGACGGGGCCCTGGGCAACCTGATCTAGTAAAGGTGTATGTTTGGTGGCCCTGCCAGGCAGGGGGGTTGGAACTACATGATCCTTGAGGTCCCTTCCAACCCGGGTCATTCTGTGATTCTGTGATACATTTCTTTGTTGAGAGCGTTTCTAGGTTCATAGCCCAGCACATCAGCTCAATAAATATGGTTGTTTGTGACTTTTGGTATTGTCAGATGCCTTTTCCTGTCCTTGTTTCATGGTGATCAAACGTACACGGTATTCCACGTTTCCTGCATGCTCCAAAAGATCGCTGCTTTCCCCAATGCAAAGAGATTCTCATTTTTATAGAAGCTTGGGGTGTTTCCATTCTGTGAGTGGTTAAAACGCCACTTTGCAATACCGGAGGCCCTGGGTTCGAATCACCCCTGTGGCGCAAGTGGTAGAAGTGCCGCTCTGCTACACAGAGGCTCGAATCCCGGGGGTTGGACTCGATGATCTCTAAGGTCCCTTCCAACCCGCACGAGACTGTGTGATAAAACAGACTTCCTTGCAATTCACGTGGTTGCTGTATGAAACTGCAGTTTCAAGTTTCACCTTAGAAAACTTGTTTGTTTTTTTTGGCAGATGGAAGCATTTTTTGCCTACCAGGTAAGCAGATAATGAATAATCATCTATCCAAATATTTATCCGTAGAAAAGATTCCCACTTGCCGTTGCCTGGTGCGATAGAATCTTAATATGGACGAGGAGTCTACCTGTGAAGTGCTGTAATGCTGTCAATTTAAAGGATATTAATATGCCATTTCCAATATCACTCCTGCCCTCAGAGCAAAATATGAAGTGCCTCGAATCAAAGCACCTCAGGAAAAATATACTGCAGTTCTCAGTCTGTTCCCTATCAGTCCCTGACAGGGACACCATTGTCTCCGAATTTCTTGCTGGCCGGCAGCCTGGCTGCACAGAATGGAGCAGCTTGTTAAACGTGCTGCTCAACGTGGATTGGAAGACATGCCTTTATTCAAGCACATTTAACAACCAGGGCCTGAAGTGACAGGGAAATTAGCGTAGGAATAGAGAGTTGATGTGATTCGTCTCCTGTTGTAGTTTGGCGGTAGCTGTTAGATTGATTACTAGTCCATGGAGGAAAAGAAAGAAATAAAAATGGAAGGTATATTTGATTTATTTCTATTTTTTAGTTGTTTTTGACAGGAAATTCTGGCAAGCAGCATTTACCAAACATGCAGGAGAACCAGTTTTAACTGGGTTTCAAATGTATTTTTGGGAAAGCTGCAGAGACAAGACAACAGTGTTCTGGTTGCAGACATCTCGGAACATTTTGCTTTCTGAGGAACTCTTTGGAAGTGATAAAAGCAGTGAGATTACACACACCCACGTTGGTTAAATGTATGGGAAGGTGCACAGAGTAGCTCACTAGTCCATAAAAGAGAAACTTTCAAAGAGGATTTTTATCTTAACCAAGCAGTTAAGGGTTATTTGTGATGTGCGTACATTTCATACTAACACTGAAGATTTGATAGTCTGAAGAATGAAATATCCTGAGTCTCAATGTGTTTTGCAGTTGAAATGACGTACAGGATCCTTCTTTACAGGAGGTAATAGGCAATATTTCACAACCTGAACCAAAATCTCTTTTCTTGGTCTAGAAAGCACAAACGGCTGCGTGGGGGTGTGAAGAGGAGTTTGGAACAGAATGTCTAGGGAGTGTCAATGATTATATTTGTGAGTGAAAAAAGGCAAACTCTCCTTTCAGAACAGAGTCCATTCCAAAGTCTGTTACAGTGTTTGAAACAAAAAATCATGCAAAGGTGATGTGTAAAAGTAATACTTCATTTTCGTAATAACATCTGAAGGGCAACTGAAAACAGAATGTTGGACATTCCTAGGATTCATAGCCCTCACTTTTGCTATTGAATTTTCAACAGTAGGAAACTGCTTACCATGAATATGAATAGAAGATACTCTTATTTATTTAAATTTTCATAGAATCTTGAGCAACTTGGTCCTCTAGACCTATGGCAGGGTGTTGGAACTACATGATCTTAAATGTCCCTTCCAACCCAAACCATTCTACAATAGGTGTTACTACTACAGCAAGGCGATTGGACTAGAACTTTTGAGGTCCCTTCCAATCCCTGACATTCTGGGATCCTGTGATGCTGTAATTCCCGCATGAAAGAAAATGATGGGGCAGGCTTCTTTGTGCATGTTAAATTCAACTTCTAAAGCCAGAGGTTCAAACAAAATTCTGGTGAAGTAACGAATCGGTGCTTTGACTTATTTGGTATATTCTTGTTTTTATTCTGCCATCCCATGAACCAGTATTTACTGTAATGCATTTGAGAGCTTTGGACAGTGCTAATGAAATTAATGCTAGGTTTTTATTTTTGTTTGTATTGCAAACTTAATCCTTTTCATTGCATGCTTATCTGTTGTCCGCTGGAGACCTACAGTGTTTATAATAGAAGTGATGCAATAACGTTGTAAAGGTGTCTGTAAAAAGAATGCTGTTGGTGGGAAAAATAAATAGTTGGGAAAGTAATTGTAAACATTCTTATCATAGTTTATCAATGCAAATGTTTGAGTGATAAGACAAGGAAGCTGTCTTTGGTCTTTAGCAAAACTGGAAAGGTAATATCGAAGAGGTGTTTGTAACAAGACAAAAGAGATTTTGAGTACTTGCATTACTAAATGAACACTGGTGTAAATGGCACCTAAGTAGGTAAAGTGCCCCAAGTAACTTCCTTAATTTGCCATCCAAAAGAAACCCAAAAGTATTTAAAGGTCTGCTGGGCTTGGTTTGTTTCAGTTGATGTTGTTATAGAGGGCATTTGTACTGGCTGTAGCTGGTAGCTTATTTACCCATAAAGCTGGTAGAAAAGTCAGCCAGATGCCTTCTGATCCCATCATTTTCATCTCCTGTTGTCATTCTCGTATCTCCATAAACAAGTAAGATCCTTCGCTCTCACTTTCTAACATCACTAAAAGTTGGCAATGTTTTATTTTTTTTAATCTTTAGATTTCCTGTTTAAGTTCTTGGTCATAGGAAATGCTGGGACTGGAAAATCCTGTTTGCTGCACCAGTTCATTGAAAAGAAATGTAAGTATATGTGAATGCAGCAAGAGTTCCTTAAAGGGTTATCTTCCTCCGCCAGACTAATTCTCTTGAGAAACAGCTCTGAGATTATGATGTATAATTGAGGAACCTATTGCTGAGAATGGTGTTAAGACAGTAGTGTCTTAACATTAAAAGAGAAACATATTTTGCATATTCATGGAAAAGGCTGGCATTTTGTGCTCTGCTTTTCCTTCTATTTTAAACTGACGTTCAGTATTAGAAAACAACATTGAAGAAAACATTGACTTTCCATTCATGAGTGGGAGCGGGTGATAATTTGATTAAGGCAGGCCATTCTTGCAATAATTTTTCATTCATTTGGATGTTCAAAACTTGTAGGAGATGCTTTTTTTTCTGCATGATGGTAATAGTGGCCATGATTTTTGTTTGTAATAGTAATTCGTAATTTGAACGTTGGAGTGTTTTTATCATCCCTAAGTTGGAGTTCATGAAAACTATTTATTCACCCTAAATATTCTCCAATAATTCTGTTTTTTGTTCTTTTTTTTTTCTTCTTTAGTTAAAGATGATTCAAACCATACCATTGGAGTGGAATTTGGTTCAAAGATCATAAATGTCGGTGGCAAATATGTGAAATTGCAGATATGGGATACAGCAGGACAAGAGAGATTCAGGTACCCTATTCAGCCATTTTATTAAATGTCATTTCTTGTTAAATCATCACTTTGGATGCTGGGTGTTATCTATTCCTGCTTAAAAGCAGGTATATATCACGTTTGGCAAAGAAGTTATGTGTTTGAGTATATTTGCTATCAAATATGATCTCTCACCAGTCTTTTATTGGTTTGGGAGGTCTGTTCTGCTTGTTTATGGAGTATGGAGAGCTACCAGTGGTTAACAAAGGTGAGTACAGTGGTAAAGGTCTGGGGAATGGACTGCAATCCAAATACTTGTCCTTTGTCAGGCAAAGCCAGGCAGTGGTATGTAGTAAGATATCTCCAGTCTGTTGGCTAGATACTCTAAAGTTGTGAGGAGCTTGTTCTAGAGGCTCATGAGAATGAAGTCCCTTTAAGTTGAATGCATTTACAGACATGCAGACTCCTTTCTCCAGAGAAAGAAAAAAGATAATTATGCTTATATAACATGGTAGACATATGAAACCTAGACTTCAAAGAAAATATACAACAAAAATCTGTCAATTCTATTTCAGGTCTGTAACAAGAAGTTACTATAGAGGGGCTGCAGGTGCTTTACTTGTCTATGACATAACCAGGTAAGAAAACTCGCCCCTCTTTGGTTTATTTAGTTGTCAGAAGTAATTAATGAGTAACTAGATTCCCTCCTGTGTATCTAATCCTCTAACAGAGAATCGGCAGGAAGAAAAGAAATATAAAAAGTATTAGTGCTTTAGTGCATATCTAAGCCTTGGAACTTGCTTACACGAGATATTATTTTAAACTGAGACAGGGGAGGTTTAGGTGAGATATTAGGAGGACGTTTTTCACACAGAGGGTGGTGATGCACTGGAACAGGTTGCCCAAGGAGGCTGTGGATGCCCCATCTCTGGAGGCATTCAAGGCCAGGCTGGATGTGGCTCTGGGCAGCCTGATCTGGTGGTTAGTGACCCTGCACACAGCAGGGGGGTTGAAACTAGATGATAATTGCAGTCCTTTTCAACCCAGGCCATTTTATGATTATGAAAGCCATAAACATACACAGGCTCAGAGGGTTAGACAATTATGTCATACTGGGCTGTGTGCAGCCAGTGGCTCAGGAAATCTGTAAGCAGCAACTGTTAGGAACTGAATAAACTGAGAAAAGATCACTGTGCATGTCTTGTTATTGTGTTCTTGAAGTACATTTGCATTCATGGTTTTCCAAAGAGAGAAACAAACCTCTGACCTGATCTGTGTTTCTCAGTTCCATGTCCTTCAAAACAAATAACCTGATGCTGATGGTATGCAATAGGAACTTAGAGCAGACTTAAGCTACTTGTAACCAAGGTAGTATGCTTCTGTGGACATATTATTAGTGTGCTGGTGTAACAGGTCATTGTCTGGAGAAGCTAGCTTTACCCATGTGTACTTTAACTATAGCCCAAAGATATTTTAGTCTAGTTCATGTGTTGTGGCCTTTTTGTTTGTTTTAACGTTGTAAGCAGCCAATAGAATGCCTTGCCGTTGCACACTTTTGCACATTGTTTTATGTTTTTGTTTTTTTTTCCTGACCATGATAGACTAATGCTTGTCAGATAAGCTTCATGTTGTTTAATGATGATTCACTGGATGCATTGCTTTTTTTCCTGTGAGTGTACTGTACTGTACTATTTGACCTTGAGCACTCTTCAAAATCAGTGTTTTGTGCTTAAGGTCAGCTGGGCTCATTTGTCAGTTGTCTTGATGGCTTTAGCTCTGCCCACTGCTGTAATGACTACCAGTGTGAGCAGGATAAATGCCTGTGACTTTGTTGGTCTTAAAACAAATGTGATACTTCAGGCCTGTAGTTCTCTGTAAGCGTAGTTAATTCTCACAATACCATCTGGAACTTAATTATTGAACTCCATATTAATAACTCATTGCTATCCCTAAATTTCACGCGCAGAAGACCGAAACTAGATTAGCATTTCAAGTTTTAGTTTTTCACATTAACAGAGTATCCTCTTGTTTATTTTTATGACTTCCAACCTGTGGGTTTTTGGCATTAATAATAAGTGAACTACTCCTTCTCAAAGACTACATGCAACCAAATGCACCATGAGCTCTGTATGTTTCATCATCCAGTCTGCTTTCATCTTGGATTGCTATTCCAAAACATTTTAGCAGCACTTCAGAAGAGATCTCACTTTCAAAGAGCTTTGGAGCTGCAACCGGGATTTCATGTGTTTCAGCTCATGGGTTCTGGTGTCTAGATGATAATTTATTGATCAGAATGACTATCTAATGAAAGGAATTAAGGCAGTGGTGGAGCAGAACATTCATGAACACTATGAGAAGTGAGCTGAGAGGCACTGCTTTCTATCGGCTCCAGCAGCAAGCTATGCAGTGTGTTTCTTCAGAGAGAGAGGGGTTGCTGAAAATAAATTGTCTGGGTTTGGTTGTGATTTGATTTGATTTTGTTTTTTAAGAACTTTACACTTCTTGTTTCTTGAAGGAACTTGATACTCTCAGTTTGTTGCTGGTTTATTTGAGGGGTGTATGCAACTTGCCTGACTGATACAGCCTTGTGGCTTGCCAGTAAGAGTTGCCTTCAGAAGTTTTAGCTCAGTGATCTGCTTGCTAGAAATGAATGTTTTCTAACATGGGTTGTTTTCATCGCAGCCGAGAGACCTACAATGCGCTCACTAATTGGCTGACAGACGCAAGAATGTTAGCAAGCCAAAATATTGTGATAATACTGTGTGGAAACAAAAAAGATCTTGATGCAGATCGTGAAGTAACCTTTCTAGAAGCATCCCGGTTTGCACAAGAAAATGGTAAGTAGTAGAAAATCTTCATGTAACGCTGAAAGATGTTTAGTACTTAAAACACTTTGGGAATACTTTGGTTCACTGTACATATTTTCTGAGAGAGACATGAGGATAGTGCCTGTAATAAGAACTGCATGTACTATTTGTCCCGCTGTTGGTGATTCTTCCAGTCATAGCTGCTTACTTAAAGATTATCTCCTCTGTGTTATCATATTATTTAGAGTATGTAGTATGACTTCTCTTGTTAAGTTGCAACCAAGGAGCTGGAGAGAAAATACAGAGTAAGGTTTCCTGGTTTTTAGCATCTTGCAGGCTTTCTGGATTGTAGACAAGATCAAATGGGGTTGGCCGCAGTTGAAAGTGGTACATTTGATTTGTGGTAAACTAAGTTGAATATATGGTGTGGATCCAGAAGGCTGAACTGTAGTGTCCAAAATTTTCAGTCTTTGGAGGCATGCTTCTGTGGCAGCAGAAGCCAGTCTGCCTTTTGTGCTGCAGTCCTACTGTCAGTAAAGCCTGTTTTTAGTTTTATAAATCAATTATCAGGTCTTTTCTACCATGTATTTTACTATTGTTGCTGGCTTTCCTCTTGCACATAGCTTTCTGTTAACAGGAACCTACACGATGCACTTTGTTTTCATATGCTGTTCTGCAAGTGCAGCCCAGGTTATCATGTTTAGATTTGTAATTTGTACATTTCTGTAAGTTTTAGAGGAAGTTTATTGTGTGTCTAGAAGTTTTGCTTTCGCCAAATAACTGTTTCAGGACCACACTATTGGAGGACAGCTCTCAACAAGTCTAAGAAAAAACATTCCTATTAATTTTCATGCTTGAATTACTGTATCAGATATTCCGAGCTTGCTTTGAGATTGTTTTTCTGGTGTCCAATGCAGAGCTGATGTTCTTGGAAACAAGTGCACTAACAGGGGAAAATGTTGAAGAGGCCTTTGTACAGTGTGCAAGAAAAATACTCAATAAAATTGAATCAGGTAAGCAGAAGTTAATATTACTTTAATCTTTTTTTTCCTAGAAACATAAACTGTGAATTTAAGTATCAACATCTAAAGTTATCTAGTTGTGGTAATATAACACATTCGTTTTATAGCCATATGTTTTCACGGCAATGAACATGCAAGTAAGATCTGTATACCTGAAAAGGGGGAGAGGTGGATTGTGGATGTACAGCATTTACCTTAATAATGAGCTCAGTATGTAGCTTGCTTGTTCTGTGGATTATGTGCATACAACCATGAAACCTGACATTAGACAGCTGTAGCAAAGCAGAAGAAAAACTTGGTGTAAGGGCGTAACTTTTAATTCTGCTTCTCATATACTGCAGGCAATATGGTCAAGAGAATTTGAATGCTTAACACAGAATACCAGGGATGTTTCCTAGCAACTCTGTTTCTCTGATGTGACCTTCCTGGCTTCAGTTGAAGTTATTTTTCTTTCTGCAGATCTAGAAATATGCCAGAAAGCTTCCCAGTGCAAGTGGGCAAGCTTGAAAATAGTACAATATTTTCATAGGAATTTCCTCATTATTGCATCAAAATCAATGCCAAACAACCTCCTTCGTTTTAAATAAAACAAACAAATAATAAAAACACAACAAAATTCAAAAAAAGGAAAGCAAAGCCAACAACAAAAAGCAGCATATGGCTAAGTTAGTCACAATTCTGTATTCCCATAACTGATATAAAGAGGTGTTACCATAACAGAAGTAAGTCCTGCTTCCTGTAAGCTGCCTGTCCTGTCCCTTCTATCAGCAGTTAGGCACTGAGCCATGAAAAAATTGAGTCTGGAGAGAACCACTGGAGGTCTCTGGTCCAGCTTCCTGTTTTAGATCCAGCTTCAAAGTGAAAGCAGGTTGCCCAGAGTATGTCAAGGCACAGTGTGAGGTGCTCTGAGACTGGAGGTTCCACAGCCCCTTTGGACAGTGTGTCTCAGTGCTGACTGAAGCATACAGTGAAATTTTCATTTCCTTTGTGTGTTCAGAAATTCCCCTTGTGCAGACTGTGTCTCTTACCTCTTCTCCTTTTACTGTGTGTTTCTGAGTGCTGTCTGGTCTTTACATCCTTAAGACCCTGCAGTCATGCATATTAGAATCCCTCTTAGCCTTCTCTCTTCCAGGCTAAACAAACATGGCTCCCTTAGCTTCTTTTTGAACATACTGAGCTTCAGCCTACAACTGTCACAGCAGTCTTTTCCTGGACTCTCTCCAGTTCATCCTTTGTTACTGGAGAATGCAAAACTGAACAGAGGGTTCTAGATGTTCTGGATGATTCGATGTGGCTTTGAAGTAAAATAATCACTTCCTTCAACCTGCTGGCCACACTTATGCCATAACAGCCCTGTGTGTTATTTACCGTTTGTTACAAGTGTGTGCCATGTCTCATGGTTGCTTTTTCTATTAGGATCCCCGGTTCCTTTTTTGCAGTGTTGCTACCTAACTAGTTTGGTCCCCAGCATGTACCAATGCTTGGGCTTGTTCTGTCATGAGTAAAAGGCTCTGTTCGTGTAGTTGTTGAATTTCACAAGATTCCTGCTGTCCTGCTCCTCTAGCTTGCCCAAGGTATTTTCTGAATAGTAGCCCTACCCTCAAGCTGGTGTCTTGCTCAGCATGGTGTCATTTCCCAACTCACAGAGGGAGTAGGTATAAGCAGTGAACCTGAAAGGATGATCCGAATTATTCAAGGGGTATTTTTTATTTTAACTAGTTGTTTCTAATCTTGACCAGTTTCTCTGTGTATCTGTGAGAATTCTTCTGCCATGGATGTGGAGTAAACCAGATACAGCAGTGGACAGCAGAAGCAGGGAAGGCTGAGGCAGTTTCCTCTTGGGCAGTGCGTTGTGGAATCCTACTCTCAGACTGACCCATTTTTGTTTGGCTTGGTGTATTTACAGTGCTTCTTTCCTTATGTATTAGAATGTGGAAGTGTGTGTCTTTTAACATGAAACAGTGTTTGCAGAACACATTTTAGGCATTTCCTTTTTAAGAAGTAGTTAGAGCAAAAATACTGTCACAGCCTGGCTCAGTAATGAGCTGCCTCATCATTATGATTAAGGACCTACAGCTGAAATTACAGGATAAAATAGTACAGTTTTGGAGTTGCCTAAAAATAAACAGAACTGAAGCAGATCTCTCCATTTGCAGAGAAAAATGTCATTACATATTTGTTTCTGATACTGTTGTTATTTGTAAGTGATCTATCTCCTGTGACTATTTTGTTTCCTCCCAGGAGAATTAGATCCGGAAAGAATGGGCTCAGGTATTCAGTATGGAGATGCTGCCTTGAGACAGCTGAGATCACCACGAAGAGCACAAGCACAAAGTGCTCAGGAATGTGGGTGTTAAAGAAGCGAAACACAAAATCCAAAATACTCACTTTAGATACAGAAGGTAAGGTTACAGAAATCTTCCCATATGTGAGAAACATGCTGTACCAAGTGCTTGGCTTTTTCACAGCCTGTGGAGCACCGTGGAATCTAATGGAATAACACACATTAGAGTTAATTTCTTTGCTGTTTGTTTTTGTGCACCAAAGCACAAATAGCACTCCTGCTGAAGTACCGATGAATTTTTACCGTGTGATGCTGTGGATAACACATTGGAATTCTGTGTTATCTTAAAAAGTTTAAAGATTAAGACCAAAAAATGAAAGATAATACTGGATTTCAAACTTCGCTGACACTTCCCCCCACCTAAAGCCAGCCCAGAGTGATTCTGATTCCTGTCTACCTTGAGCAGAATTATCAACTGGAAAACAGCAATATTCACTATTTAGGCAGCGTCATCTACAGCATCTCTTCTTATGTTACTGCAGCCTATGGAGTAGGTGCAGTGTCCTAAAGATGCTCAGCAGAGGAAAGGAATAATCTATTCCTCAGCCAGAAGTTGTAAAACCTGATCTCAAGAAGAGCTTGATGGTTAGCATTTCTTGTAAAGAGCTGTTCTTAGATATGTTTCAGCATTCAGGGATATTATCCAACTCTGCAGCATGTATATGGCTGCTAGGACAGCCCTTTCCCCCTCAGTCACTAAGGAAAGGAATTAAGAAATTGCTGTGTAGTTGTTATTCTATCATCGTTCAGTCTTTCTTTTCTAACTTGAGGGTTGCAATATCAAATGAAGCTGTCACTGGAAGTATAGTCAATACATCTTTTTTTTGTCCTGTATTCATTTTTATCAGTTTGGGCAATGTCCACAGCATTATTCAAACTGCCAGCAGGAGCTTTACAAAATGTTAAATAAAGCAGCATTCAATTCTATGTTCTCATATTTTGTTCTCTGTTCCAGGAGCTTTGCTCCCAATTAAAGCTCAGAGTTTTAAATAATGTATAAGAATCCTTGAACTGCTTTCCTCCCTCTTTTTTTTCTCCCCGTGCAGTAGCAACTGAGGAACTCTATAAAAGGGCATTCATTAAGTCCAATTATATATGGCTCTACAGCCGTGAGCGTTAATTGATTTTTATTTCCAGCAGTTGAGTTTATGAGATTGGTCAGATGTAAATAAACAGTGGAGTTGTTGTGTATTTTACAGCTGTCCGTGCAAATGGTGTTTGAAGAAATAAAGCTTGGAAGCTGTGCAGTTTTGAAAACCATCTTTCCGCTGTGTACAGACAGAGCAGAGCGCTGCTGCCAGAGAGGTGCACCGTGCGCTATGGAGCGGGAACCTTCACGAGGCACAAAGCCTGCACAGCGAACCTGCTGACCCAGCGGGAAGTTGTTAAAGTGATACCTGTATGTAAACATTTTCCATTACCTGTTTTTTATTTCACCTTTAGTTGAAGGCGTTACTATACACTGTAAATAATATAACAGTAAATTTACAAAGCATGATATATATATATATATATATATATATGACGATAGAACGTTGCACTACAACAGTTTAATATTTTATTTTTTTATCGTAGAAACTAAAAGTTAACCCAAGTAGGCTTTGCCATGTCTGTTGCCTAGTAGTTTATATTTATGCCATGAATTGTAAAGCCACTGCCAGTGTCAGTGAGGGATGGCTGTTTTTTCTCCCCTCCATTTCTTTTGCTGCATTCTGACAAGGTGTTTATATGACTGGTTCTTGACATGGGGTTAGTTTTGTTTGCTTAGTCTGGGTGATGCATCAAGTTGGAAAGGGTATTTTTCTCGAAGTTCACCTGTTCTATCACAGTTTGTACATATCATCTTTTGAAGCTCCTTTATCAAACTGTAAAAGTTCAGGAAAACGTACTTTAAGTCACTCAAATGGCTGTCAACTGATGTGGATTTTGGAGTTCCTGTTTTCTTGGTTCTGATGTTTTGTATAGCACCGGTGTCATGAAGATAGTACGTATATGTGAACAGAATTGCGCATCTTCCGTGTGTTTTGTAATTCTGGTGGTGGGGTGTGGGCTTCTGGAGGCCTATCAATCACAGTAGGAGCTCTATAGCAGCTCTGTTAACCTCTGATTGCTAACTAAGCAATCACCTGTGGGGGATAAATGAGTCTGTCTTGTGAGAGCCCTTCCTTTTGAACTTTTGGGGAAAATATGGGACGTAACACTGTCAACATTGCTTCCAGGAGACTCACAGGAAGGAAGAAGAAAATAAATGCTGCTGATGTAGTTCTTTCTTCCTGTGAAACTCATCAGGAGAAACTTCAGCCATAGCACCATGTTTAAAAAAACCACGACAAAACCAGTTTATACTTCCCTTCTTGCCTTCTTTACATGGCAGGCAGGAGGTATGGGGTGAGGGGTTAGGAATCCTGTTGTCATTGCTCAGCTGGAGATGGAAAAGACTGGCAGAGGGCTTAAGCATGAGGACAGAACCATGAGTAGTATGTATCATTATTACAGTGTCATGGCAACTGACTGGGTAAGAGAAGTGGCTTTTACATTACCAGATAAGGAGCTGTGGAAAGCATTTCTAGAGGAATCTGAACTCCAACTGTTGTCAGGAGGGAAATGATATTTCACTTGTATGGACAGAAATTGCTAGTGATGTTTCTATTTAGTTCCTTATATAACCAGAAATTGGATGTCTCTTTGGAAATGCAAATGAACACAGAAAATAGTTTATCTCATCAGAACACAGTATGGAAATTCCAAGGACAAACATGCTTTATTTTCTTTATGTGAGTATTTTTTATTTAAGGGACACCTGTCAGATGCACGTTTAAAAACTAAATCAGAAAGCTGAACTGCTGCTGTGATTCAGAGGGCAGTTGAGCACACGAGCAGACCAAGGATGCTACAGAGAAGGAGGTATTCCATCTTTCCATGGTATTAGAATCGTGGAAAAAATAACTGTCCTGACATCTTTGGTTCAAATGGTTGCGTATCTCAAAACTATATGCCTTGGCTATCTCTGAAATAAAAATATGAAATAATTTAATTAACCTAGACCCTCCCAGGACACAATATGTCTTTAAAAGACTGCTAAGTCTTTTAAAAGTCTTTGTTACAGCTCTCTGCTGTGTCCTCTGTTTTATTTAGGATTTAGATTTGTTGCATGACTAATAATAATTCTTCCTAATGCATATTCTGTGCTCTATAAAATGTTTTTTTTTTTTTTTTGAGGCATCTTAATTCAGTATTTACAAGACTGTAAAAGGAAGAACTCCAAATAAACCTTACCTGTCAGTCATAACAACTTCATTTGCCTTACACTACTCCAAAACCAGGTGGAGTTACCAAAAGCAGTCCCCTGTAGTAGAGGCTGGATGCAGTTAGTTCCTCTGCCAGTCCCAATGGCCTGCTGTTCAGCTCTGATGTTTTGCATTTTAGCCAGAGTTGTGGAGGACGGTGGAGTGAAGGGGAACGTTCTGAAACACCAGACCATTACTGAAATGCTGGAAAAAATTGTAGAGGAATCCATTTCCCATTCATCTAATCAGTTTTCTTGGTACAGTGATGAAGGGAAAGCTGAGCACTTACCAGTTGTGACATAGCTAAAAGGCTCCCCTTCTGTCACTGTTAAAATGGTGGAAGTGGGGTTGGCACTTGATTGAAACTTATTATGTTGGCCGTGTTTGCTAGTTTTCCTCTGAGTATTTATTTCTAAAAACAAGCATTGTGCCCATAGCTGCTGTGGAACCAATTTCAAGCTTAACAAACCTAGCTCATGAAAATATTTAGTGATAAATATGGTAGACTACATATGATTTTCAGTGTAAAATTTATTTACCAAAGCAAAATGGGCTTAATTTTATGTGAACTAATCCCAGGCAGCCACATCTTAGGATTTACTGAATGTAGAGCTTCAACTCTTGGAGTCCTTCAGAAGATCTAAAAGTCTTATTAAAATCTGTTCTGCCTTTCAGTGAAGCTACTGGCCTATCCTATTACATTTCATGCTTGTATCTAATGAGAAATAAAGAATCTTTCTGGATTTTTCTAGGGGTGGTACAGCATATTCTATTTGTTCGTACTACACTTGCGTGCCAAGTCAAGCCCCCAAGACAAACTGTTAGTCTGGAAAAAGAATATTTCAGCTGAATTTATAGTGGAGTTGCTATTTGGCTGGGAAAGTACCAGCAGGTAGGAAACTGGAGCACTGCTGCAGTGTGTTTCATAGCAGCAGAGAGCAAGGAAGTCACTGTCCCCTCTGGCAGCAGCTTCCCCCCAGACTTCTCACTGGGCAGGAAGGCCCCCACCCTGTTAACCTTGCTGTTTCTACCCATGTTAGAGAGGAAGGTGTGTTTCAGTAGGGAATCTCCTTCAATATAGCACATCCTGAAGGAGGTCAGGGCTGTAAGCTACATGCAATTACCTGGAACTTGCTTCCTTGTCTGTCTTCCTGCTCTAATGACTTCAGCACTGATGTGTCTAGAGCTCCTGGAATACATTATTTCAGAGGTGAGAGATGCTTTTTGAAAGATAGGAGACATTTGTAAAAATCCCATATTTGCTCTTAGAACTTCTCCAGAGTAACAGGCAACTCAGGTTGAGAACACGGTTGACCTCTCGGTAAGGAAAGGGTATTAAGAATTGAGAGCGCACTGCAGGAAGAACACAAATTCAGCTCTCAGATTGACTTGACTTACTGGTAAAGAATGGGGTTGGGTAATTACTTTTCTCATTTACTCTTTGTAAGGGGAGAAGACACAGGGGATACAGAAGCCATAGTTTGCACACAGTCTGTGAGAACCCTGTACCAGAAAAGCTGAGAGCCAAAAAGCAGCAGTATAATCAGCCAAGACACTGTCACTCATTTTATTCACATATACAAATTGACACCACACTATTAAATATAGACAATACAGAAGCATTAAAAACAAGTACTATTAAAAACCTTAAAAAACACATATTGCTTCAAGCTTAGATGCTATTTATTTCCCCCTATATAATTTTTAAAGTGAATCCAGTGCTAACAGGAGCTGAGGCAGCTTCCCTTTCTCTTCTAAGCCTAATTTTATAGGTGCTATTGTCAAGGTGTTAAGTCAGGCTCTACATATGGCTTTGCTGCTTAGTGCAGAAACAGAGCTTGAAAGTAAGTTGGCACATGCAGGTTTACTGGACAGCTCCTCAGCTTGCTAGCTTTTGGTCCTCATGGGTACAAAAAGGTCAGAGGCCTTTATAATGTTAAAAAGTTAGAAGGGCAGATGCTTTTCCTTACATGATAGAACTTGAATATGCATTGGCTACCTCAATAGAATTATTTATCAGAAATTCAGGTCTGTTCCTAACAAATAAGTTTGGCTCTCAATTAAGTATCACCCTGACTATTTCAGACTTCCAGTAAAGAAATCTGGAGTTGATAGCTGCGAAGATGTGACAGCAGTGACTGAACAGGCATGCTACTATACTTCACAGGGACACTCAAATGCAGTTTTCATTGCAACAGCTCACACCGTAAACACTAGCCTGTACAACACTACAGTTAAGTTGCAGCATTACGCATTGTGCGGGTCTAATTTCACTTAGCTAAAAGTGCTTTAAGAAACTGAAAGGAGTAAACGTTCGTGAAGACTGGACAACTTGAGTATTAACTGTGTTCTTATAAAGTTTTACTTGTAAAACAGGTGTGAGAAGTTTTCATCACTTGACTGAACTTAACAGTCAATTGCAAGACAAGTCAGAACTTACTTTCTTAATTGATAGTGTAAACATTCATTAAGTCCCCCACTTTTAAGCAAGTTAAATTTAATGCAGAACAGCCTATTCTATCAATCCATAAATACAACTAAAGCTTTTGTGATTTAAAAAAAGACTTTCCATCAAATTTCATGTCATAACACAAAAATGGTTTTCAAGACTTTGGCCTGACACATCAAATACTGTGCATATACAACTTGGGGTGATCAGGACTATACTATTTCACACAGTCTAAACAAGCCTCCTAGCTTTTTGCCTTTAAAAAGTCAAATACCCAAATATAAGAAAGCTACCTAATCAGCAGAATAATTTGCCCCTCACTTCAGGCATCGTGTTTCTCAGTTAAGATAGTACCAACAGAGCACTCCAGATTATTTGTAGCTACAGACCATTTGAAAAAGCACAAGTGATTCACATAATAACCAGTTAGTGCCACTGCTGTCTAACAATTTCTCTTTTTTTTTTTTTTTGCTGGGGAACAGCTCTTGTCTGGACAAGGATAAAAACAAGAGTATTTCCTCAGTACAGAGCTGTTCAGACGCTGTTGAATATTTATCATGTTCTGCAGACCATGAAAACAAGCTTGTTGGAGCCTTTTCAGGTTGGGTACCCAGTATCCAAGGCAGAAAACAGTTACAACCACAAGACTAAAATCCAATAGGAAATGCAGCTTATCCAAGAATGAGTACTTAAGGCAGACATCTTGGCTCCCCCCATTCTCAGCAGGAACTCTAAAAACTGGCGTGGAATGCATGGCAAGACAAGTTCCACCAAGGAACCTGCTTAATGCAACAAAATGTGCTGAGGGCACATAGTTCATCTGCCAGTTCATGAAGTCCGCAAAGACAAGAGGTGTGTGTATGTGGTGTTCTGGACAACAACAAGGCTTTTAGGTACCACTGAGTGCTTTGATACTGTTGTTCAAAGCTAGGGTGGATTTCTGAACTGAAAAATGTGTCAAAGCAGCTTAAATAGCTGCTGTAAATATGTTTAAATAGGAAAAAACGTACACAAGGAAATAAACTCTCATGTGGAATAAAAACAACCTATTGGATAGTTTTGCCTTAGTTTGGGAAGTTCTAAACTGTTGATGGCTGAGAAGTTGGAATAGTCATTCTTTATGGATAAGACAACTGTACTTTGCTTTCCATGGTTTAAAAGCTCAATATCTCTCGTAGGTAGTCCTGAACATGAGCTGTTTGGATTTTTAAAGTTTTATGCTTGAAAATCAGGTTATAACTTCACAGACTCTAAAAATTCCTAGTGAAGGTTTCATTAATCTTAATGATGTAATAAGATCAGAAGGCAACAATACTTGGTCTTCCCACGATTACTTGAAGATCTGCAATGACTTCACTCAGCATTTAGCTGTCCCTGTTGCAGCAGCAGTTCTAGTCCTGCTTACTCACCAAGATTGTGTAGTGAAGCACAGACCAGCACAGGCTGCAGCAGTGTAAGTGCGCTTCCTGTGAGAAATAGTCTAGTCTGTAAGAAGCAAGCTTCAGAACTGTTAAAGTAAGGTAAATGACGTATATAACACAGCACATCTGAACAAAACTTTGAAGCTCACAACCATAGTCGTCTGCCTAAAGCTTAATCTTCAAACAAATCATTCACAGCAGCTTGAATTTAAAAAACACCGTGGGTTTGACAATGTATGTAAAAGAAAAACCTACAAAGTGAAAGCATTCAAACTCCATTATGTACTCTACTGCAGGGTACCCTTTCCTTCCTCCCCTAACTCTCACCCCCCTCAATGAGGAGTTACCAACCCTGAGGCAGAAGGCAAAGGCTCCTCTACTTCATCTAAATTTTAATCAAAAATGGTTTAAGTTAGAGACCACTAATAGTACACTCATACAATACCACCAAACGGAATACAGGTTGCAGTCTAACCCCACCGAGCATAGATAGATATTCATAAGTAATAAAAATAGACTTCACTGAACAGAAGGCAGCCTGCTCTGATAAACCAGCATTTACATCATACAGCACAGAATAAGTGTGACCGCAAGCTCAGTACAGTGGTGCCAAGTTGATACTTGTAGAACAAGCAGCTGCTTTTTGAGCAGCAGCTATCAGGTAATGATTGTCTTCCAGTTATTCAGTGCAACGGGCACAGCAGCAGCAAAATAATTCTGCGGCTGTTTCTTGCTCTGAAAGTTAATACTTCATTACAAATAACCTTGGAAGAAGCAATGAAAATTAAGGATCAGCAGATTTACTAATTGCTTTTTTTCCCCTTTTAAACTTCTGTATGCAGACAACACTTGGCATTTGTCTGTCTGAAGCATCCACTCCCAATAGTGCTGCTTACCAAACCCAATCACTTTCCTGTTGTCTGTTTTAATATATTTATTCTGGTAGTAGTATGGACTTAATAGTAACATAAATGCAAAGGCACCTCCGTCACACCTTCCAAGTCCCGCTCAGCACCACCTTCCTGTGATTTGGAGGACTTGATCTTTTAAAGTAAGGGGCAACAGATTATTCATAACCAAGATCAATAAGAGTTTGTCTTGATTGCCAGTATGCAAAGCCTCCCTCCCCCCCTCAAAACAAGTCAATTGAAACTCATTAGAAAGATTCCCAAAAGGGGAATTGATTAAAAATTTGGGTAGCTATATTTAAAAGCCTCTTTAAACGTTATGGCTCCAACTAGACACCCCACTGTGAGGTAGGTAGCCGAGATAAAAATACTTTAACAAATATTTTAACAGCTGGAAACTCCCTATAAAAACCTTGCATAAGTAGTTTGGTTCCTTGCACCAGTGTCCTGATATGCATAACTTCTTTATAAAGATGCCTAAGTTGAATCCAAATTCAGCGAGCTCTTGCCGAGTAGCATCTCATGTACTCTGTCATCCAGGGGTTATCTGGTGGGGAAGGCTTTATCCGCCAGGCTTTCTCTGCTTCTGCTGATCGTACTCGCCTCTGAGAAAGCTTCCTTTTCTCCACTTGTCTCCTGTTCTTTGCTCGTAGAGCAGATTCATGAATCTAGAAGATCAGAATTAGCATTACAAGGAGGAAAACGGGCTAGGAACCCCACAGCAAAGTCAAGGGTCACTTCTGCTTCATCTCTACCACTATTGTGAAGAAACAGTTTGCTACCAAAATACCTTCTTCTAGAACTTGCACCACTACCCAAAAGTTACGTGCATTTCCATTAAAGAAATGCCTCAAACTCTAGTCTGCATTTTTCCCATTCTGTGCTGCTAAGTGTCTAAACATTCAAAATGTTTGTCTTAACATTACTCTGATATTCAGTAAGCCTCCTTTCTCCTCTTTCTACTGTTTAATATGCTTAATTATACTCCAGTACACCCAAGCAACCCTTAAAATCTAAGCTCAGTACTATGATCAGTCCTTACAGACTCTTTATAAGACACTAAAGAACTTCTTGATCTTCAGAACTTACCACAGGAACACATGTTTCTGTATTAAGAATTATACAGTTTCCCCAAGTTTGGTCTCAGGAGCCAGCTTCCATGCTTACTTATTTCCATTGAGAGATCTTAAAATCTCCCATGTCAGATAAGATGAAAAATGACCTAACCAGGCAGTCAGTAGTCCCTCCTTACAGAAGCATCGCTAGTGGCAGAGTGTTGCCTGCACAGCTTAGATAATTTGAAGCTGAGATGTTACAGCAGTAAACCTAAAGACAGCATTATACTGTCAGACCTATCAACAGCTGAAGTGTATTTCTCTGCTTTCCTCTGCTTCTCCCTCCATACCTATCCCAAGCTCTTGACTGCCATATGAAGACGTTAACTTCAGTGACAACTGCAGCAGCAAGGACCACAGGTCACAGCCCCGGTTTTGAAGCACACTCTGCTAGAAAATGCTGATGCCTGCTGTGACCAGTATGAATGCACATAACCAGTACTCAATCTAGAAGTGGCATCACTCACCTCTCATCCCATACCTATCCTTTTCTTACAGCACTGATCATCACAGCTGTGGGCAGACGGGTTCCTGCCTGATGAAACCTCTGAGCTTCCTAGAGGTAGAATGGCTCTATGCATCCTTAAAGACCTGTGCATTCAGACTTCCACTGTATTCCTGTACCTGCAAGCCTTTAATGCTGTAACTACTATTGCATTTTGATATGGAGAAAGAAAAGCCACTTTGATCTCTTCCAAACAACACTGTTATTGACTCAATTAGATACAGTGGAAAACTGCTCCATTGTGGCACAACTGCAGGCTACTATTTGTAAGACACTACCACTACAGCAAAACACAGAGGCTGTTGAAGTCTTTACAGCCCCCCATTTGATCACAAATGAAAACACTTCTGAAAAACTTTATCTAGATATTAGCAATGTCTTTCCCAGGCATTAAGTCAGTTCTCACCTCAACAGAAGCTTTTACTTACTTCATTCACCGAAGCAGAAGCACAGACATTGTGAGTTTTCTGGCTTCCAGTATCTGTCTGTCTTTCTCCTGACCCATACAGAGCAAACGGGTGTTTATTCTCCTTTGGTGCATCTGCCTTTTGAGGGCTTTTGGCTGATCTTCGATCATTACAACTGGACAAGGCACTTTGGCTCGGACGTCGTCCTGTACGGCTGGTTTTATCTGCTTCCTTCGTGGAAGCTTTATCTGCTTCCTTTGTGGATACACGTTCTTCAGTTTTTTCTTGCTCTTCTTTCTGGTGCTTTTCCTGATCTTGTCTTTCTTTTTCTGAAAATAATAATAATAATTTTTCTGCTTTAAGTTTCAATTACAACATGCTACTGTTTGATCTGCATAGCCTCTTCATACATCAAGCTGTGCTTTTTTCTTTTAGAAAGAAGTCACTAATTCCTTAGCATTAGAAGCCTGCCTTGCTTAAATGCTTTCACCCTTTAGTGATGAGTATTTCCAAGCCTGTCGTCCCTCTGTACATCAGCTGCCACGTTTAAACACACCTTTCACTAGTGAGGCTACAGATGCCTGATAGCTCCAAGCAGTGCAGTTTCCAGTGCTCTCCTGCCTTCACTGTTTCATCCTTCCATCTTTCAGACAGTGAGCAGATGGGCTGCTGAGTAGCAGGTAGGTGCTGCCAGCCAGACAATAAATCCCTCATGCTATAAGCTTTGACTGAAAGAAGAGAGCGATTCTTTTTCCAGCTCCCCAGTTATTCATACAGATAACTTGATTGTCTGCAGAGGAAAGGGGAGTATGACGCTACCGGTTATGGAAAGATTCCTCCACTGGTGTTGAATGAAATAATCTAGATTAAGGCTAGCTGACACATTGCAGTGTGGACCACAAACAACAATATCAGATTTTACTTAAGTCCTGCCATTAAAAGCAGAAGGACTTGTCCATCCCTATGACACAACAGGGATCATTCATGCTAATTGCTTTGATTTACCAAATGACCTTCAGGCAAGAGCAATCTGACACTGCTTTAGTTTCATTACAGCACGCACCCAGCTCTGCCAGAATGGGCGCTACCCACCCAGCACACTGATTATCAGTCCAACAGCGCTTTTTAGCCTTGCAGCACATAGGTTATTTCCTTGCAAAATCATATTACCCACAAGTTTCTCCACACCGCCCACTCCTAAGAGGGGACACGCTGGTCCTCCTTCTGCATAAAAGAGACCATATCAGAAGGAAGGAGGCACTGTTTTGAGCACTGCAGTGATATTTCAGAAAGTAAGACACTGAAGGGGAGGCAAATTGTCGTCAAATCTGATAGGAGTGCTTTTATTTTGGTATGTCGTATCCTGCTTTCAAGGAGAAACTGCACCTTCCATCCCTACAGCAGAACAGAGCGATGCTGGAGTAGCTCACAGGACAGAGATGGCATTTAGAGTCCTCAAAGAAAAGTGGGGAGTCTCCACGGTTGCATTGGTAGCACGGCTTTATTACTTCAAGGCAGCAGACAAGCCTGGATGCAGCTCACTCAGATACAGTCCCAGCTGGTGCAGAAATGACGAAGCCAGCTGATCCCAAAATAGCTATAAAAGCGTATGAGTAAGTGGCATGCAGAATCTTGCACCGTCTTGCAGTAAATGCTGTATACCACAGTATGCTTCGGCACCTTATGTGCACCTGCTATTAGAGCAGGCATTTTAATGAGCTAACTCCCACAATTCACATATATAAGACTCAGAAGGTACAAGGTGGATGCTTTAAACAGCCAATTACATTTCATAGCCAAGATATTTTGCCAGGCACTCCTTGCAGCAAGGCAGAAAAGCAAGGAAGGAATCAAACCCAGCTACTCAGGAAGCTCAACTATCAGCAACACCTACTGTCTCCTTCCCCCACAGTGTGCCAGCTCAGGCAGGCACTGCTAAATGCATGCTGTGAATAGAACAAGAAACCCAACTGACTGGCTGCGGCATTACAGGGATTAGCCAGCACAGGGAAAAAGCTAGGAACGTTTAAAAACCGCATCATGGATGCTAAACAGAGCACACAGGACAGGAGGGGATTAAGTGCTTAGCAGCACAACAAGGCTGCCAGGCCCACCCAACATGGCGGTAGGAAGCTCCTGCTCAGAAAAGGTCACTTCAGTCCTCTGGCATCACCCAACTTACATAACAGCTCCCCTTCAACGACTTGGAGAGGATCTGATGGTGCTTTCCTCCCCCTCTAAAGCTGCTCACGCTCTACATGGCTGATGAGAGCCCCCATGTCAAAGGCTCTGCTGGAGGTACCAACAACCTTCTGGTCAGACCCACAAGTCTGAGAGGTCAGCACTACTATCTTTACATAGAAGCATCTGCCCTTTAGTACCTCAGGTTCAGAAGCATTTTGGAATAAAGCAGGGAACACTAGGCCATATTGACTGCCCCCAGTCATATTGAGAGCTGCCCAAGCAGTCTCCTACACACCATGGTAGCTTAAGCACAAACTTCTCCTAACCAGGCAGGTCTCCAAGGCCTCTTGAAGAGGGGCATGAACTGACTAGAGCTGAGCATAAAGTAGTTACTATTTACTACTGAAGCATCATTGCTTTAAGATCAGCCTCATGAGGCACTGGCACATTTGAGTGACCAGCAACACAGCAGTTGAGTTGATTAGATTCACCCGCTGAAGAAAGTTGTGTCTGGCTTGACAGCAAAGCTTGTTTCAACCCAGAAGATACTGAAGTGTCCTTGGATCACTGCAGATCCCCACACTGACACTGTTAGTCTTTTCCTCTGCCATCAGCTACTCCTCCCTGGGCAGCTGAGTCAGTGAATACTCCTACAGCATCATGACAGATCAGGGAACAAGCCTGAAACTGGGTGTTTGAAACCTGGATGTGCTAATCCAGTCTATTGTGTGGCAACTGTTTTGACACAGAGTTCTCACCGCTGTCATTTAAGACCTCTATAAAAGGACTGAAGGCAAAAAAAAGTCACAATAAAGCTGGAAAGATGGCCTAGCCCAGGATGTGTGTGCAACAGTATCATTTCACAAGCAGCAAGTACCACTGCCAAGAGCTCCTGTCATTCACTTACCAGCCCATGGGGTTGACAGCTTTGAGTGTGTGTCAACTAGACCAGTTGATTTAGGTCAAGATTGTATTGGATCACATCTGAAGCACATCCAGGCCTGAACGCGTTCTACAGAGCAGAACTGTGTGAAGAGCCAGAAGGAATTAAGCCAAAGCTGCCGAAAGTGCACCTTAATATCTCTCAGATACAGCAAGGAAATGCACTTGTCCCTATTTGCCATCTCATGGGTTCATGCTGGTAATAACAGCACAATAATGGTAATAACACTGCACATGTTGTTTCAGCAACATTACTGCTGGCCAAGCATACTCACCACAAACCCTTAGCAGAAATCTGGTTCCCTCCAGAAGAGAGAGAAGCAGCAGCAATAGGCAGGTAACAACCCAACCAGGATGCTGCAGCATGTGGGTGGATGGCAGATTCAGAAGACAAAAAACACCACTGACATGAGCACACTCACTTCCCCCACAGCATCTCACTGTAATTAAGGCCCTCCAGAAAAATAAAAGCAGTCGAACAATGAAAGATTCAGGGGTGGTGGTTTGTATGTTATATCTTCCGTGCTTTTTAATTAGGAAGTCACTGAACAAAAGAAAATAGCACCTTTAGAATTGCTTAATACTGAGTCGCTTGCCTTCTTATTGTACAGCGAGCTGTACTTGAATATACAGTAAATTTCCACTTAATCCAGCTGCCAAAGCTGAATTGCTCTCAGACCTTTTGGTAAAGCTTTTAAAATGCCTGCTGGAAGACTGCTTATCCCAAGTCACTCTGCAAAGACATGAAGATTAGATACAGGTTTTCCCTCCTGTTGTAAATGGGAAGAGCTTCAGAGAGGATCAGGTACTCTTACAGGAGCCATAGTGAAGTTACCAAGCTACCAAGGAACTCCAGCCTGGTCCCATCTCAGTGAGCTGCTGCCATGGCTGCATGGCTTTGGAGGGATGGAGTGCTTTACCCCGGCAACCAGCAGCTGTACGTACCTCCAGCTCCTTAACTCAAACAGACCTTGTTCTTAAGAGCATCCCAAACCATTCCTGTTGGCATTTTCTCCCAACACTGAGGAGCTGTGTTTCAGCTCAGCAGCATTACAGCAGGCATATGACAGCTGGGTGGCACACAGGCCCAGGCTGCTTGAGGACCACAGCTCTACGCTTGCTCAGGGCTACTGACTTGCCTGTCCATGGCTTCAAAGCCAAGACCACAGAGCTCATGTACCAGCAGGGACACAGAGTTCAGCTAAGCCAGAACATCACATGCAAGTCCAGGGTAGCAGTAACATTATGTGCCAGTCACTGGCACACAGCCTAGCTTGGTGCCGCCACTTTGGCCAGAGAACCTGCTTATATAATTGCAGGGATGCGCTGCTCCCATAGCAACCGTTTACATAAGCGGCTGTGACTCAGGATGAGTTACCACAACGCGGTCCTTTAAAGGGACGCCCAGCTTCTCAGCGTCGCAGCTCCCTGAGGTCCCACAGCCTCAGCTAACGGATAGGCTTCTCCCCGAGCAAGGAAATCCCACATTTCTCTGTACTCCCCCCCTATTCGCTGCACCCGAAGCCGCTCACCCACACTGCGGCACCGTCAAGGCCGGGCCTCCCCCGCCAGCCGCGGCCACGCACCTGACCCAGCTGAGGCACACACCGCCATCCCCGCCGCACTCACCTCCATCCCCCTCGCTCCTACCGGGGCCGGCCCGTCCCGCCTCCGCCGCTTCCTCCTCGTTTGCGGGCGGAGGGCTGCCCGCTGCCGGCGGCGATGGGGACCCGGCGGTGCTGCTGCCGCCGCTGCCCCCGGCGCTGTCTTGCTCCCAGCCGTCCCACAGCCAGGGCCGGTGCGCCTGCTCCAGGAGGCGTCGGCTGAGGCGGTATCGCAGCAGCTCCAGGTAGCAGGCGCCGCACGACTCCCACTTGGGCTCCTTGAAGCGCTTCATGTACTCCGTCTTCACGCGCCGCGCCGGCACCACCATGGCGACAGCCGAGAGCGGATCGCCTCGTAACGCTGCGCCGCCGGCCGAGCCCGCCCCTCCCGCTGCAACGTTTAAATCCAAACAGCGGACACCCGCCCCGCCCCTCCCGCAGCGCCAATCGCGGCTCCACGCCGCCCCAACACAGCACGGGCCGCCTCGCGGCTCCCGGACACAGAGCCACCCAGCGGCGGGGCGGGCGGAGGAACCGAACGGGGCCATGATCCGCCACAGGGGGGCACTGACGGATCGCGGGAGGGCGGCGGGACAGAGCTACAGCCCATGGCCTTGATCTGACACATGGGCCAGGGAGGAGCGTGGGTTGCTCCCCAGTAAAGCAGGGGTGTGTGTGGAGATGACATTTATGGCGGATGACAGGTCTGGGTTCATAGCATCTGCCTGCTGTCCAGAAGCTGTAATTCTGTGCTGAGTGGCGTTCTGAGCCACAAGCAAAGCTCTGGCTGGGCAGATGGGATTGCAGGCTGGATGCTGGTGCCCCCAGCTCAGAGCTTGGCTGAGAAGGCTTCCCCTCTCCTCAGGGGAAACAACCCTCTGCTGTGGTGGACGTGGCCATATTTGGGGAACACAGGTCTCCTCACAGGCATTAACTGGTGCTTCAGCCTTCACACAGGTACCCCAGCACCACAACAGCAGGCCGGCATGCTGCCAGCTCCACCTTTTCTCTCCGGGCAGGCCACAGCTTGTCAGCACTTAGCAAACAGCACCGGATTGCTGTTATGACCCCTCACCTTCACTGTGCCACGCTTTCTGAAGGTCATTTTTCCTCACTGCCGTGAAAGTGAGCACCCAGCTGTCCATGCATTCCAGTTCGTCCTGGATCTCTTGCAACACATCCCCCGGTGATGGGCAGCTTGGCAGCAGGCACTCTTGGGAACTAACCAGGGGCAGTTTGTGCAACAAGACCTGTCACAGAAGCCTGTGGAGACACCCAGCTGTGCCTATGCCAACAGCCACACCTTACCCACGCACATTCTTCATGGCCCACCACAGTGATGGGCCTAGTGGGACAGGGCCCCTAAGGCCAGGCAGTAGGGCCCAGTGTGCCAGCCATCGCCCCTACCCAGCCCTGAGGCATGTTTGTGGCTCTGGAGGAGGACACTGAGCCAGATGACAGAGATGAAAGACAGTTCCTGTGAGAGCCTCTTAGCACAGCTCCATGCTCACACACAAGGGCTGCTCCAGCTCCTCAGCACAGCAGCTCTGGATGTGCTCAGCGTAGCTATGTAAACATTTATTTCTTTAATCCTAATGAGTTTTGGCTTCAGTGCCTCATGGCAGAGATCTACATACACAGGCTGAGAGTAGCCAGTTATTAAGTAGCTTCAGCTCC
This sequence comes from Coturnix japonica, assembly GCF_054131305.1. Classification (NCBI taxonomy): domain Eukaryota; kingdom Metazoa; phylum Chordata; class Aves; order Galliformes; family Phasianidae; genus Coturnix; species Coturnix japonica. The sequence goes on from NC_140665.1 coordinate 38,851,163, forward strand.
ACAGATGCCTGAATGAAGAACTACATTATTTATGAGTATAAGAATTTCCTCCCTCACGTATTCTGCTGTTGCTTTCCTTCATTAAAAATCTAAATAAAGACATCATTTGAACCAGAACACAAATTCTAGATGTGCTTTTCCCTTTTAAAGCCCTTTTCCCTGAAGGGCCTTAGTTCTGCCTCTAATCCCCACCACTGACTACCTGGTGGTGGCTGGCCAGGTGAGCCAGGAGCTCCACATGGGCTGATGGCAGAACTGGCACCAGGCCCTGCAACCCAGCCCTCCTCCATGCTCTGTAGTGGCAGGTGCTAGAGGAGGATCAGTGGACTTGCCCCTATCTTCTCCTTTTTACTGGTATCAGCTGTTTTTCCCCACTTTCCTGCTTCTCAGGTGCTACAGTGCTGTACACTGTTACTGCCAGGTCAAGAAGACCTTAGAGCCAGAAGCAGGATGATGGTCAAGGTGCCAGCCCCGGCAGCACCTCTGCACTCTGCCCACTGAGCCTGACACAACCTAGGCCTACACCCAGCCAGGAGAGAGGCAGGGCAAGCAGGAGAGACTTCCCACCTGCCCACCTTCCTCCTCCCCACAGGGAGCCCTGCTGGGGAGGTGCAGAGGGCACGCGGCCATGGTTTGGTGAGCAGCGTCCCTAATATGGCCTCGGCTGCGCTGACTGGCTGGGGGCTCCTGCTGCAGGAATGCAGCCCTGTATAAAAGCCCCCACGAAGGCAAACCATGCTGGGTGCTAGCAGGGAAAGAGAGAGACTGGCTCAATATGGGAATTGTGCCTGCCTCCTGGAGGTTGTCCAGGCTCTCTTGGGTTTCAGGCAGCGTGCAGTGGCTGGGTACAACCAACAGCAACTGGGATGCTTTACAGGCTTTACCTGTCTTTTCCTTCATCTGCCTTCACCTAAATGCTGTCCCACACGTTACAATCATCCCCTTATTCCACCCACATCTCAAACGGCCCAAGAAGCTGTAGGTCTGGACCCAGCTGCTCTCTAGGGTTCAAGCATGGCTCCTCCTGCAAAGGACATGCTCCTGAGTGTGCCCCAGGTGCTCAGAGTAATGCCTGAGCCAGGGACCTGCAGGGACACCCACACCAAAAGGAGTGCCACCACTCTGCAAGGATGACATCAATAAGTGGCAGGAGCGATGGTGCTCTTCTGACCAAAGCTTAGGCATGAAAAGAAAAACAAACAAAAAGAGATAAAGCAAAAATGTTTTACCCATTTCAGAGACCAAATCCCTGCTTTGCTGAGAAACACCCAGTCATTTGCTGCTGACTGCACAGCAGTAGCAGAGAGAGCCATAGACGTGCTGGTAAACATGTTGTAGCTCCCAGTTTAGAACAAGGCACGTAGATGGCAAATGCACTTCTGGTGAAATACTTGTGCAGAGGAGATCTAGCCCAGATAGCAGCAGTTAAAAAAGAAAGTGCCTTGAACAAAACGTCAGATTGCCACCCGAGGCATTTTCTCAGGTCACACAGAGAAGTATTAGAATGGAAATGCATGAAAAGCATGGCACACCTCTAAATGGACATGAAACAGCCACCGGTGGGGTGGGGTTTATTTTTAACCCCCTGCAGCTTGCAGATGTGTAAGTTCCATCTGTGCAGGTTTCTGCCGCTAGCAAGAGGCATATAATTGGCCACATGGCTTCAGGCTGGAAAAAATCAGTGCAGCTGGGGTTAACTTAGCCTCCAGATAGGAGGGGGATTAAAGTCTTAGGCTGCCTCTTCCCTTGGCTTCCTAGCAATCCCAGCCAGCAGCCTGAATGCACACGTGTTAAGCACTGCCAACCGCACACCAGCTTTGCAGCTTTGGCCGAACGTGGCCCGGCTCTCCAGCTCCAAGCTGTGCCAGCAGGGTGGGATGGGATGGAGCAGTCAGCAGCCAATGATGCTCAGCATTTGGTTGGAGATTTCCAGTTGGGTCTTAAAGGCTTCCTGGGAGGAAGCTGCTGCTCAGCAAACCAAAGTGCCCGTTTTCAGTACAGAAAACCAAACATTACAAAGAGTTTGCTAGGTCTCTTCAGCTTAAATGTTTCTGCACACCTGTTGGTCTTTTCCAGTGCTCTCCATCCTACAATTCACCAGCACAGTAGCCTTCTTCCAAGGCTGGTCACACAAAGGCCAGCCACTCTCACACAGCATCTCCAGACACAACAGCGTCCTTACAAAAAGGACGTTTCAAGCACACAGCCACCTGGGTTGGCTCCAGGATTGTATTTTTCAGAGGAAGGGGACCGAGCACAGCAGTGTGCCCAATGAAGAAAGCCCATGTTTTAAGAAAGCATCCTTTAGAACACTGCAGATGATCTCCAGAACAGATCTGACAAATGGGCGTCCTTGAAAAAAAACAAACACCACTTGAGAGTGCCTCCTTAGAGAGTGCTGACATCTCTGTTTATTGTTTAGAATGGATTATCTCCTCGGCACAGGCAACCTTTTGGCTCCACAGAGTGCTCTCAGGCTAACTTTCATCTCCTGAGCTCGCTGGTTTGTGTCCAGCCCGGGCTGCCAGCACACCAAACCCTGTGCAGACTGTGCTCCGCATGCAGGACTCACTGCTCCCAGAAGGAGCTCTGTGGACAAAGCTGGATGAATGCTCCATCAGCTCCTTGAATGTATCTGCCCTTTACCTGGGGAGGGGAGGAAGGTAGAACGGGTCAGGATCCTCCCTCTGCAAACTGGTGGGCTGCAAATGTGTTCTTGTTTCTGGTGGTGAAACTACAATAGGCATCTGGCCAATGGCATAGAGAACAACCCTTTATTCCTTCAATGTGCTGCTAAGCTCTCCCCCCTGAAGAAGATATATTCTCCTATACTCCCATCAGGAGTTCCTGCCAAGAAAAGTGTGACACTGTTTAAATAAACGCACTGTGGACAGAGCCAAACAACAGGCAATGGTCTGGAAATCTGCTGTGGGAGGACAACCATTAAACCTTTATATCTTTATCTATGAGAGCTGATCTAAAAATAAATAAATCTCTATTGAGACATAGACGCGCCATCTCAAGTACTTCATTTATCTTGGCTTTTTAATCAAGAAATTTTTCTGGAAAATCAAATTGTCCCCATCAATTTTAAATCTCTTCAGTCCTATCTTTCCTTTCGCATCCATATCTTTAAGTCAGTTATACTGGTTATATTTTAAGATGGTGGCCACTTCACTGTATGGCACCTCATTTTCCCTTGTGGATCCAATACCATCTCTCTTTGTGCTGTGTAAGATAGAGTCGGAGAAATTGGGAAGAATTGCTGCCATGTTAAGAAGTGCAGAATTCCCCAGATCTAGGCAGGAGCTGGGAGTGAGCTGCCTGTGGGTGAAGCCCTCAAAGCAATACTTGGAGGTCCGTCCTTCCTTCTGGGAAAATGCTATTCTGACGCTCACAGCACTGTAATGCTGGCGGTCCCATTGGCAGAATGTAAAACCAGAAAGAACATCGCCCTCCAGAGGGTACTGATAGGGGTATTCCCTGGAGTAACCTTGCTGCAGTTCTTGCCTTCCTGTCCTAAACACGGCCACGAGCGGAGCTCCGCTCCCCCCACACGGTGCCCATAGATCGGAGTTGTGTGGGTCAAACCCAGGGCAGGGAGCTCTGCTCTTCAGAGGGCAGCGGGTGCACCAAGATTTGCTGTGCCCTCCCCTCTCTCTTCTAAATCACTCCCCACGTCCCATAATACGCCCCCAGAATCCCTGCTGCAGTTTGGAAGGCTTATTTAGCGAGTCAGATATAGCAAGGCATGAACTTATAAATAGAGAGGGGCAAGGCTGGGGACTCTGCAACGTGACTCACAAGTCAAACTGCCTGTGAGGAACTTATCAGACATTTGCTTTAAATATTCATTTAGCAATACCGATGCCTGCTCACGGTTACACTTACCGTATGAAAACACCATGCCCATATGCGGTCAGCTCATCCATGGTGATGGAGGCCACTCACTGTCCTGCAGAGCTCCCAGGCTGCAGCCTGCCCGTGTGCCACCAGTACAGCCACTGCCACTGGAAAAGGCAGCAGCCCCTGGGTTATGTCAGAAGGAGTTTCCTCCTGAGATGTTAATATTGCTTTTATTCCTGTGGCTGTCTTTCTTAATCCAGTCCCCAACCGTGCAAACACTTGGATACTAAACAGGTCTGTTGTCCTCTGGTGGCTTCAGTGAGGACCTCTCACAGGACTCAGTGCATCCACAGGGAGATAAACCCAGGGCTTGTCTCATGTGCTGCCTGTCTGAGACTCCATAAATGGGATGAAACTGCCACAAGGTGTGATCAACCAAACCTCATCTGCACAAACAGCAGCAATTAATACTAAGTGCAACATCAATACAGGGCCTCAGGGGAACCTCTATCAGTATGAACCTGGGAGAACATCAGCAACGTGCTGCAGATCACCCCAGACCCCATATGAAGAACCAACCATCACCAATGTGGGCAGAGCTGCACTTGGTTGCTGGGTCCTGGCCAAGATTGACAGTAGTTATCACAGGGTCACAGCATGGCTGAGGCTGGAGGGAACCTCTGGGGCCATCTGCTACACCCTGTACTCAAGCAGGGCCACTGGATTAGGGTACCCAGGGCCACGTCCAGGTGGCTTTTGGAGATCTCTAAGTTAGGAGACCCCACAGCCAGTATGGGAATGTCCCAGCCCAGCTGGTGGCCATGTCAACCCCTGGGTTGTGGCCGTGCTTGGAAGTCATTCAGATTTCTAGACTTTCCCCGGTATTTGTGCCAGGAAACTGGACTGCATGACTTTCAGGGCTAAATTTAGGATGGTAAGTATTTCCCGCTCCCCAAACACCTTCATGACACCATCTCAGAACCTTCCACGAACATTAGCCGTTCCTCATTATCTTCCTTTGAGACAGAAATCAGAAAAGCCATTTTGCTGGTAACAAACTGAGTGCAGGAAGTGTGGAGTTGTTCATGGTGAGAGGGGAAAACCATTGATGGGCTTGGGATGAGAAAGGGTAAAAGGGAGATAAAGCCTGTACACTTGTGTCCTGAAACACGGTGCTTCACCTGGGGCAGCACTGGTGGCCATCAGCCCTTCCTCTACCCAGCAGCTGCCCCTCGCCCCATGGCAGCACAGCAAACCCTTGGAAAACCCTGCCCGAAGGGTGCTGTGGGCAAGCAGCCCAGTGGCACCTGCTCGCCTCATGGGCTGGCAGCAGCCCAGGGGAAACCCGGCTCCTTCAGAGAAAGCACTGACTGCTCCAATCCCAGCTGAATCGGGTGCAAAGTTCTGGCGTCTCTTTCCCAGTGGAAAAGTGGTGCAGGAGGAGTCGGATGAAGGGTCACCAGCTCTTGCAGCCTCCTTTCCCTGGGGAAGGACAGAGCTGCATCCCTTTGCACACATTCACCTGGACTAAAATGTAATCTAAGTCTCCCCACTTTGAGTCTGAAACCTTTCCCCCTTGTCTTATCACAACAGACCCTGCTAAAGAGTCTGTCCCCTTCTCTTTTACAGCCATTCTTACAGTCCATTCTCAGGTCTCCCTGGAGCCTTCTCTTCTCTGGGCTCAAAAGCCCCAGCTCTCTCAGCCTGTCCTCACAGGAGAGGTGTTCCATCCCTTGGATTATTTTTGCATCCCCCCTCTGGATGCTCTCCATCACATCCCTCTTGTACTGAGGGCTCCACATCTGGATGCAGTGCTCCAGGTGAGGTCTCACCAGCGCAGAGTAGAGGGGCAAGATTCCTTCCATCGTCCTGTAACTCCCTCTATACCTAGAGGGTATAATGGGCTGGAGGGTTATGCCAAGTGAGGTGGAGTTACAGCATAGGCTTGTTCCCTGGATGACTGCAGCACCCCAGGGCCAGAGCTGCCTCCCAGCCACCAGTGCTGGCTTCAGAGCATGGCTGGGAAAAGGTCATGCCCAGCTACAGTCCCTGTGGGCACTACTGGACAGCCCACAAGGAGCAGACAGTGCTGGAAGTGCAGAAAGTTGGACTTTTGGGGCTGATGGTGAGCCCTGCATGGAGGAGAGGGAAAACCCTGGGGAAACAAAGCAGTTCTCTAAAGTGTCACCATCACACATAGCACACATCCCTATACGCTGAGGACTCTGGCCCTGATGATCCTCCCCCTCCTCTGGTCCAAGAGCAGGGAGGATGATGAAGTTCTTAAGAAATATCAGAGGATCAGTAGCAAAGGTTGGGTTAATAGCTCCCCATAGCCTTGTTGAAGTACGTACTACTGAACAACAACACGTAAATTGTAAATACAACAAGGTCATGAACTCCCTTCTGTCCCAGCCATTCAGCTTGAGGCATGTAGGGCTGCACAGGACCAGGAACTGTCTATTCCTGCAGAGATTCCCTTTGGAGGCTGGGTCTTTATTGTAAAGTGTAATCACGATGAGAAAGAACACACTCTTAGCACTACCACAGTAGAGCAATAACCTCCCTGGACTGGAAGTTGAGTTGAAAATCATCTTTTCTTCCAGCAGTGCCATCCGCATTGCAGTGGTAATGTAAAACAACAACCCCAAACCAAGTGCAGCCTTCCTGCCAGGGCCATCTAAGAGGAGGCAGATAGGTAGGGCAGCACCTACAGTGTAGCTGGGGCCAGAAGGGCAGGCAGGGAGAGCCCTCTGGGCTCTCAGGGCACAGGGAATCCACAAGGCTGTAGCCACAGGAGCTCCTGGCTGTGCAGGCAAAGCCCCATGTGTCAGGTGGGGTGAGGAAGTGGCCCTGGCTGCCCCCAGCCGTGGGGACAGGGTGAGCACAGGAGGGCTTTCCATAAGCGGAGTGGAAAGCTCTTAATTTAACCTGTGCCTGCCACCTGGCCTCAGCTGTGGCCGTGCCTCTGTCCATCACAGCTCAGAGCTGCACAGACATGCCCGGCTACTGCTCTGGCAGGCTGAGCCCAACTAAATCTTTCACAAGCTGAGAATGAGTAGCGCTCGTAACCCTTTCCCTACTGGGCATGGGAGAAACACGGTGCAGTGGGAGCCCGTGTCCTGGGCATCTCCTCTGCACACGTGAGCTCCCTGCAGCCCACAGCAGGGCGAAGCCCCCCCAAGCAGGATCCCATCACCCTGCCTATCCCATCTCTCCATGGAGAGCCCTGCCAACCCCTGCTCCCAGCCCCAGCACCCAGCCCCAGGTCAGCGAGAGATGGAAGAGCCCAGGGAAATGATGACAGAAACAACTGCGTTAGGGGTGTGACAGAATGACTGATGATTTAATGCTTCTTGAAGTTTTGCGTTTCCTTCCACAGGGCATTGGTTTTAAAAACAAACAAAACGAGGTAAAATAAATTAATTTATGTACACTTTACATACACTGTGTCACATGGAGCTTTGCAGCAACAGTAACCAGAAATTGTTACAAAATAGAAAGTCGCGTGGCTGGTGCAGGTCCTCAGCAGCCTGGAACCTACAAGGTTGTCATCCTGAGTGTGGTTGGCAAAGTGATCATGTAAACATGTTTAGAAGCATTTACGGTGGACAATGGATGGGCCGGCTTCATCGTACTCCTGCTTTGTGATCCACATCTGCTGGAAGGTGGACAGGGAGGCCAAGATGGAGCCACCGATCCAGACAGAGTATTTGCGCTCAGGTGGGGCAATGATCTAGGAAAGCCAAGAGAGATGAGATCAACACACCTGCTGCCACCACAGGTGCCATGGGGTACACGCTGCCCCACGCACTGTCCGTCCACAGGAGGACCACAGAAGGCTGCTCCTGGAGACTCGTGTACAGGTCCTTGATGCTAAAGCCTTACCTTGATCTTCATTGTGCTGGGGGCCAGGGCTGTGATCTCCTTTTGCATGCGGTCAGCAATACCTGGGTACATGGTGGTACCCCCAGACATGACGTTGTTGGCATACAGGTCCTTCCTGATGTCAATGTCGCATTTCATGATGCTGTTGTAGGTTGTCTCATGGATCCCTGCAGACTCCATACCTGGGGGCAGAAGAAGTGCAGGCATGAGCTAAGTGCTAAGCAGGAGCTCTGTGCCAGGAGAGAGCAGAGAGCTGGCAGGGGAGGAGAGAGGGAAGGGGGGCACGCACCAATGAAGGAAGGCTGGAAGAGGGTTTCTGGGCAGCGGAAACGCTCATTGCCAATGGTGATGACCTGCCCATCAGGCAGCTCGTAGCTCTTCTCCAGGGAGGAGGAGGAGGCAGCGGTGGCCATCTCGTTCTCAAAGTCCAGAGCCACATAGCACAGCTTCTCCTTGATGTCACGGACAATCTCACGTTCAGCTGTCAGGGGGAGCAAAGTCGTCAGCGATTGCAAGGAGGGGAAAGAATAGGAAACACTGGCAACTCCTCCACTGGTCTGCTGGGTCTCCAGACCACAAGCCACAAGCAAATGCCCAACAGGGAGCACTCCCAGGGCTTGCAGCACAGCACGAGGCTGCAGCATTCCTTGATTTGCAATAGTTGGGAAGGTGGGGAAGCATTGTAGAGGAGGTGCTTACCTGTGGTGACAAAGGAATAGCCACGCTCAGTCAGGATCTTCATCAGGTAGTCAGTCAGGTCACGGCCGGCCAGATCCAAGCGCATGATGGCATGGGGCAGGGCATACCCTTCATAGATGGGCACGTTGTGTGTCACACCATCGCCGGAGTCCAGCACAATACCTGTGAAAACAAAGAGCGACCATCTGAGGGGCAGCCCACAAACAGACCTGAGCTGGGGCAGAGCAGCTGGTGACTGCAGAGAGAACCGGTCCTGGGTGTCCTTGGGGACGAGGGTCCATTGGGATGTCCACACTCACCGGTGGTACGGCCAGAGGCGTACAGGGACAGCACAGCCTGGATGGCCACATACATGGCGGGCACATTGAAGGTCTCAAACATGATTTGGGTCATCTTTTCACGGTTGGCTTTGGGATTAAGGGGGGCCTCGGTGAGCAGGGTGGGGTGCTCCTCAGGGGCCACACGCAGCTCATTGTAGAAGGTGTGGTGCCAGATCTTCTCCATGTCGTCCCAGTTTGTGATGATGCCGTGTTCAATGGGGTATTTCAGGGTGAGGATACCTCTCTTGCTCTGCGCTTCATCTCCTACGTAGGAGTCCTTCTGACCCATACCCACCATGACACCCTGCGGGAGAGGAAAACGGGGGCTCAGCAACCTCTCCACGGGTGGCAACGCACCCCTGCTCCACACACGGGGCCGAGAGACCCCGACGGGAAGCCCCGAGGGGGCCGATATCGTACCTGGTGGCGGGGCCGGCCCACGATGGAGGGGAACACGGCCCTGGGGGCGTCATCCCCGGCGAAGCCAGCCTTCACCAGGCCGGAGCCGTTGTCGCACACGAGCGCGGTGGTCTCGTCCTCGTCACACATGTTGCTGGCTGGCTGCGGGGCACGGGGCCGTGAGGCTCAGGGTGACGGCGGGGCCCACGGAGGGCACACACGACGGCCCCGCGAAGGGACGGCACGGCACGGAGCCCACCTACCTGTGCTGACTGCGCGTCGGGCCGCTGGCAGAGACGCCTCCCGCTGCTCCGGGTAGCTCGTGGGCCGCCGCCGGACACGGAGCCTTTTATCGAGGCGGGCGGCAGCGGCGCCCGGCCCCCAGGAATGCGGCCCCGGCCGTCGCCATATTTGGGTGTCGGGCCCGGCGCGGCCCCGGCCCGGCGCTGCCCAAAGAAGGCGCTCCTGGCCGCGGCCCAGGTGAGCGAGGCCGGGCCGTATAAGGAGCGTCTGCCGGGCCCCCCCCGGGGCCGGGGCCGAAATAATCCCCCGGCACCGCCGGGCCCGTTAAGGACGAAGCGGTGGGGGCCTCTCCCGGGGCTGTGCGGGAGCCGGGAGAGCAGCGAGGCGTGAAGGAGGAGGCCGCGTGCGGCCGGGGCGGCCGGCAGCGGGGATCCGTACGGGGATGGAGCCTGCGAGCCGCACCTGAGAGAGCGGGCGGCCAGGTACGGGCTGTGCCAGGCAGGGGCAGGCAGCTGGAAGGGCAGGTGTTATAGCAGAGCGGCGGCTGTGTGCCTGCCTGTACGATGAAGGCAGCCCACCTTGAAACACAGGATCATGGAATTGCTTAGGTTGGAAAAGACATTAAAGATCATCGAGTGCAACCACAACCTAACCACACTACTATAACTAACAGCCCTCCACTAAATCATGGCCCTGAGCACCACCTCCAAACAGTTTTTAAACACATCCAGGGATGGTGACTCAACCACCTCCCTGGGGAGCCCATTCCAGTGCTTAACAACCCTTTCTGTAAAGGAGATTTTCCCTGATATCCAACCTAAACCTGCCCTGGTACAACTTGAGGCCTTTTCCCCATGTCCTGTCACCAGTGAGAAGAGACCAGCCCAGCTCTCGCTGTAAGCACCTTTCAGGTATTGGAAGAGAGCAGTAAGGTCTCCCCTCAGCCTCCTCTTCTACAGACTAAACCGTCCCAAAGTCACAGCTTTGCATTCTGAGTTGTCATATTTTTTTTCCTGGATGCTATTTTAAAAATGGAAAATGAAGGTATATGATAGTCATAGAGAAATGCCTGAACACAAAGCAGGGAAGGTACAGATGCAGGTGACTCAGGTCCCTAAGCCTGACATGGCCATGAATGCTGGTGCCTTTATCACATCCCTGTTTCTGGGCTGCTGAGCTCTGCTGGGTACAGCACGGCATCCCCTGTCCAGGAAAGCAACTCAGCCTCTTAAAAAGGAGAGCAGTCTCACCAAGAAACCATCTCTGATTGAGCAAAGGTATCGTGCAAGCGAAGAGGAACTGTCCATCTCCCGCAGCTATGGGTATTTTGACAGGTTCTGTGTGGCACATGTGGAAGATTTTATACAGAAATTCTGATCATGTCAGAAGAAATAATCGAGGAGGAGGTAACGCAAGCAGGTCCATATAAATCAGCCTTCAAGATGTCTTCCAATGTACAGCTGGTCAAGGGAAATGCTTATAAACTTTAACATGGAGTCAAGAGAGGAAGAAGAGTTAAGAGTTAAGCCAGAAGTGTTCATGCTGTGAGGAGTCACCTGAAAGTGAAGGCATTTCCTCCATTGCCATGTAGAACAAGGAGTGTCTATAAGAGAGGCCAACAACTTTTCAGCTTTTGCATCCTCTGTCTTGACAGCATTCCTTTTCACCCCTGGCTGCTCCCTATTTCTCTCAGCTATATGTTTTCATTTCCTGTCACGTTACTGAAGTACATGGGGATAACAGATGCTTTTCTCTCACATTATTTTTCAACTTCTTGTGTTATTCTTCAGTTCTGTCATCTACGACTGGGATGTGAAAAATCTGGAAGCCAGAAAAGCACTTAGGAGAACTGCAGCCATCAGATCTATTTAGAGAACTGTAACACGGGCTCCAAAACATGGTCACTTGCATTGGGCAGGCTTTGGATCTGACATCAATTTATGTTTATAACAGAAATCTTGCCTAAAATATTAAGACTTCTGAGATGTAAACATTTTGTATGGTCCTTCAATGAAACACGACACAAACCTAAACCCCTCTTCCTCTAATTCCTTTTGATTTTCTGGCAGCTCAAGTCAAGTTTACAGCAGAGTGTGAAACTGGTGTGAAATTCTTCTGGTTCTGCATCAAGGATGATTTTCCACAGGTAGGTCTGATATTGAACTCGATTTTGGCTGTAAGTCAGAAATCAATTGAATTCAGTTTCCAAAAGCGAGCACAGAGAAAACCACTATCTACAATAAGCAATTGTATAAATGTACCACAAAGGACAATTGATAAGCATTGCTGCTGCTCCTGTGATAGCAGAGGACAGAAGTGTGGGCATTTTGTGCTGCACGTATTTCCCATTAATGAAGAAGTAACACTTTAAGAAACGATATGAAGTGCTGTTTTGTGCAGGAGCTGTCTGCACTCTTTAAGCTGTTTTTAATCAAAATCTGAATGTTTTAAGGCCCAACCTTATTTCTGGTTCTGTTGCACTTGGAAGTAATTTGGAGCTCCTGCGTGACCTTTGATGGGCAGCGATAAACGAAGGCATCCTGCTGTACAGTAACCTGAGACAAGAGTGCTGTAGAAGAACGGCTTATTACATAATGAAACGGAGCCTGGAGGGATAGCCCGAAATCCCCAGCTTTTCGAGCTTCCTAATGCAATAGTGAACCAACTTAACATTCCCTGTAGGAGAACACTTAACTTCAGTTTAGGCATGGAAGTTATTTTAATGAGGTTATATTTAAGTAAACTCACTGCCCGTAGCCTTCTGTTTTGGCAATAGTCAGATGAAAGACATTGTACAAATGCCAAATACCTCCTCACCCAGCAGCAGAATAAAACAGTAATTGTGAAGACCGCGTGGCTGATGGTTTCCTGAGAACCTGGAGGCTGCCTTTCCACCAACCGGAATAAACACATCTCAGAAAGACGCCAGGCGCACAGGAGCAGACAGCTACGGATGATCAGGAGCGTGTACGTCTAGAAAGAGCTTTCCTTGGCTTATCCTGTCAGCCCTAACAGACTACACACAGTCTAAGAAGGGTATCTCTCAAGTATTTCACTGTGCACAGTCAATTAGAGATTCCTTTTCTTGTAAAACATGCCCAGTAAAATCTATGTAGAACATACTGCAGCACAGTGACAGTCATCTGTTAGATTATTCCCTTTCTCTTAAAACATGACATTTATCAATTACACAAAACCACCCTTAAAGCAATATTTAAACAAGCAGGTGCAATTCTTCTAATGTTTTAAATGACTGACTGCTTTGAAACCACAGCTCAGATTTATACCCACACTTCGTTATCAGCCGCGAAGGGCTGCAGAACAGCAAAGTCTGCTTCCTAGAACAGTCTGAGAAGATGAGTTGTTAATGCATTTCTTTCCCATATTAGTTAGAACCTCTCTAGATAAAGCTATTCTTCCAAACATGTTCAGACTCTCAGCCCGGCTTACTGTATTAGTACAGGGAGGAGGGGAAGCAGCGGAAGGGGAGCTGTGCTTTTAAAACTAGAAACTGGATTCTCTTCAACCAATTTAACTTCTGACCTTCTCAGCTGTTGGATCAAGTTGTTGCAGCAGGCACCTCGCCAGACAAGTAAAGCATAAGGGCATGCAACTCACTCTGCATTCATTCTCTGGCTGCTGTGCTACTTGCAGCAGTAAGGTGCAAACCTATCAGACTAAAGCAACACTTAACTGTAAAGTTTAAAATCTGCTACCAATCGAAACAAGTAATAAAAAAATGAACTGGCTTTTTTATTCCTCTGATAAACGAGACGGAGGGGTTAAAAATTAGCTGCAGCATCAACTATTAAGGAGCAAGTCGTCAAGTAAGGAAGATCATGATGGACACCCATTTTCATTAAGAGCTCTGCAGGTTTCAGTTCAGCCTAGATTCGAGCAGTTACTGTGAATGCCTGCACAGTGAGCTCCTAAATCTCATTTTTAAGGTGCATTCTAGAAATCTAGAAGTAATTTTTACGCACATTAGATGGATAAAATGTCAATTAAGAACATTTTGAAAAAGCAAGCTTAGTATTGTAAAATACAAGATCAGGATGAACTGAAAGAATTGAAAGAATCAGGCAGGTCTGATAGTAAAGAAAAAACACAACAAAACAGCGAGTTTACAAAATACATGGAAAACAAAAGCTTTATTTTTTTCCCCTGAAAACACACTGCTGCCTCCCCTGACCAAGTTGTCAATGTTTATTAATTTAAGGCTGCTGTGGTTTATCCTGGCAGGTAGCGGAGCACCACAGAGTCATTTGCTCATTCCATTATTCTCTTCCCACTGCAATGGGGGAGAGAATAAAAAATACTCATGTTTTCTAGGACAGAGACGAGGTAAAGGATAATAGTTATGACATGCTTATGTATACATATATATATAAACAAGAGATGAACAAGCAATTGCTCACCATCCCCAAACTGATGCCCAGCTAGCCCCTGAGCAGTGGAAGAGTGAGGGATGAACTCCCACTCCCTTCAAAACTCATTCTGCTTGATGTCACATAGCGTGGAATCCTTTAGCCAGTTTGAGTCAGCTGTCCTAATTCTGTTCCCTCCCAGCTCCTTGGGCCCTTCACTGAGAATGGGCTTGACTGCTTAGCAGCAACTACAAACACTGACGTGTTATCAACATTGTCTTTCTCCTAGAACCAAAACACAGCATCATACCAGATACTATGAAGACAATTCCATCCCAGCTGAAACTAAGACACCCCTTATTCTGGATCATTTAAATCATGTTTAGGTCCCATAAGTTCTACACACTAGAACTAGGCCCCCACTGAGGTAGAAATAATTCACTCTCATGTTGCCAGTCCAAATCTACCTGAGCCACTTCAATCCCAGCAGCTTGCTCCACCTGCTGATTATCGTCATGTTCTACAGCAGCACAACTCTTGGGTACATGAGCACATCCAGACACTATGAAGAAAACAATCCCACCCCAGCTGAAATTAAGACCACAACCAAATATATTACTCTTTATAGACTTTACTACAAAGTTTTAGCAAAAAAAAAAACCAAACAAACAACCAAACAAAAAACCCAACAGACCGTAAAAAAAAAGTATACATGAATTTGACATTACTTTAGAAAAAAGTACTTCTAAAAAGTGATGATCACGATGTTTGCCCTTGAACATAGTGCTCATAGTTTGCCTTTAGCACAAACTCAAAGTAAGCGTTATATCTCAAGGAGCCGAGTTCATCTGCTTGCAGGAAGTCCTTCACGTCCGGTAAATATTCACTTAACTGAACCCCTACAATACAAAACCTTGTGTTACAGAACTGATAACAGTACTTTGCATTAGCATTTAAGATCCTTTTAAGCAAACACTCATTTCTGCATCTTCTAGGAATGCAGACAAACTCATTATAATTCTGTCATGCACATGAAGAAATGCGGTAATACTTAAGCATCCTGTAAAAAACAAGCCTAATATATTTACTGCCTAAAGAGAGCTTCCCAATGACTTCCCCCATTCAATTTATTATTAAACCTGAAACACTTTCATATGAAACCTAAGTATTATAATTAATACTTATGATTACTTATTATAATTACTTATAATTAATACTATAATTATAGTATTAAGTAAACCTAAGTATTAACATTGCATTTTACATGGGAAATATCAGTCACACGAACAATACAGGTAGTATCAGTTGTGGTATCAGTCTTCTTACAGAAGAGATGCACTTATCTGCAGCAGACATGCTTCACTGAGCAACAAGAAACCATTAAAACCCAACAGGTGACCCACTGAGCCAATAATTTGAGGGCATTGAGATTGTAGCCCAGAAATCAGCTCCTCTCTTTCATCCAAAGAGAGAATTAATTCCCATATAATTGTAATTATCTCGGGGAATGCATATGGAGGAATGCATATATTACCTTAAATACACAATAGTTACTCTGAATATGTAAGAGTCACTACATATTAGTTTTAAGCAGTTATAAAATAAACTGCATTTCATGTCCACGTTTATGTTCACCTTACCTTCTTTCAATAGCTTCTGCAGAATTTTCACAAATATACTATCTTTAGATGCTTCTATTGGATCATCTTTACCTTCTGAAGTGGACCATCTGCAAAGTCAAAGAACAATTTGCAAGAACTGCATCAATTAAATTGAAAATAAGAAAAAAAATAGAGAAAGAATCTGACAGATTAAAGGTGCTAATATATGTTCACACACAAACGCTACGTGTGTGGTTACAGCTCAGAGCAAGAGGTTTCCTTACCCACTATTCCAAGACAAGAACCACCCATTCTCGATAACTAATGACTGAGATCAAAGCAGGGATTTATCGTTTGGCAGAATACAACGAGCCCACCTCACAAACGCTCCTGCTGCCACATCCTCTGTATTTCAGTTAGTCATGGCTTTACCCTTTAACTGCAAAACTTCATTGTTACCTTTACTGGGAAGAGACTAAGGGAAGGAGGAAGGGAAGATGAAAGACTTGGTGGTGGTTTCCTTCTCCTCCGTACAGAGAAGGGATGATGAAAGCCCCACCAGAAAGTCAGGAGCACATTCAGCAAGGCTCTCTGTTCTAGCCAAGAAACTTACCACCATTTGTGGTTATGTCAGTAGAAAACAGGTTCCAGTCTTAAAAGGCAGGTAACTGTAATACCTCAAATATTTTATTCCACACACTGAAGAAAACTAACACTATCTCTTTTTAAACTGACCTCTGTAAGCCTTTGTGAGCCTTGCCGTGCTGGAAAATCAGCTAGATCTTATGTTTAATTCTGGAATAGCTACATCACAAGTACTTCTGCTGATTTTCATTCATGCTGCACTTACCCATCTCTTCGAAGAGCCATGCAGAGAATTTTAAGTTTAAGATCATTCACATCCACCTCCTCTTCCTATATACCACATAAGGAGAAAAGACAGGTAATTTTAAGATCTGCTTGTTTAAAAACTAAAAATCACTGCTGTGACACAGATTACATCAATTAAGTAATCTTCAAGATCTGAACATGGTTTAAAACAACACCCTCTTTAAACAAATGAGCTGATGGTTCTGCTGAACTACCAAAGACTCCATTTCCACTTAAAGACACAACCCAGATTTTCTACATCCCCAGAAGACCAACTACCTCAATTTGGAAAAGAACATATTTTAAAGCACACAAACATCTGCCAATTTGTAGAATTACCTTTTGTGCCTTGACATCCTACATCATGATGGGTATTGTAGGTGCACTGTGGTGTATACTGTATTATGGACTGCTAAAACAGTAAGGGCTCACTTCTGACTTGCTCGATTATTGGTTCATGCTGTGAGGGGCTGGAGTGTATACGAATTGCTGGGTGATGGCCTGAACCAGTGAATGAGCATCAGGTCAGAAGGTGTGGATAACCCAGGGAGCTCAGGTGCAAGCAATGCAATTAAAGTGGAACCCAGGTCCACCCCTCCTTACTCTCATTTAAGGTTTAGCAGCTTATGTAGCAACCTCTCTCTTCAGTGACTGCATTTCTTGAGACATCACCAGTCTTCAGAAAGGATGAGCTGCCTTCTGTATTGCTTCGTAAGCTAAATCTTAAATACCTTCATAAGCGTGCTGCTGTCCTAGTAGAAGGCATTGTTACGTTCTCTTGCTCAACATCATCAAATCAAGTTTACTGAAGGTCAACAAAGCATCACAGTGGTTTTATAAAGCACTACTCAAGATTTTAATTTGGATTTTATGTAGAAATATAGGAAATGAAATAATCTGAGAAAAACCCTCATTTTCAGTTACCAAGAAATTCCTTCCAAGCCATCCATAGGAGAAACCTGGAATAACTCGCTGAAATAATACAGCTTTTACTTTTTAGTGCAGACAACCTTTAATTCAGGTTTGATGTGTCTCAGGTGTTGATTTACCCATGCTTACTTTAAAGTTACCCCTGACAATGTACTGGATCATTCAGGGAGCTGCAGTGAACACTCCAAGCTTAAAAAAGCAAATCGGTAGTTGAATGCTACGGCTGTGCTAGAAAAGTTGGCAACTCTTTATCCCACAATATCTCATGCTAATCAGAGGAAACTGCCAATAGCGGAGATGCAAGAACAAAACAACTGAAAACAAATCTTGGTCCTGTTTGCAGAAAGCCTGTGGGGAAGCAAGGCTCTAAAAACGAAAGTAGACTATAAATGGGAACTGAGGATGAGAGGAGTGTCATTTTTCTTCAATGATCTAAACCACATTTGGCATGAAATCTTCAGTGACTTAAAAAACAAACCAAAAAACACATTAGGGACTATTTTTAACTGCTATACACTAAGCCAATATGCTCTTAACTAACTGCAGATGCAACAGCCCGGCTTAAGTGCTCAAAACACATTTCTGGATTAGAAAATTCCTACCTCGTCAATATATTCCAGTAGATCAAGTGCTTTCTTGAAGTCATATTCGTTGGCCCTTCTGTTCTCATCACATATGTACATCTATGATGTGAAAGACGAATGTAGAGAATTATTTTTAGCCTGCAAACTAATGTAACTGATAGCACCAACAACTCATTGTGGGAAGACCACCATGTATTTTCCACTTACATGACCTCCTCATGAAAATATGCCTTGATTCAATCGCAAGTATTTTTATAGTAAGGAAGATACTTAAGGTTTTAGGTTGGCATTCCACCTACATGACAATGGTCTGCGGACAAATGACACTGGATAGAAAGCTGCTAGGTTTCAAATTTAAATGCCATTTAAGGCAGTAACATTCCTGGACTACTGCAGCTAGAGCTCAGCTCCACAAATAAAGTGAACTCACAGGATTACTTTAACAATTAAAGCGTAAAGCAGTACATAAGTGCATGTACAGCCCTTCTACCTTTTAAAAACAGGTAGTTTTGCCATTCACATTTCATTTTATCCCTTGTAAGCAAAGATCTAAACCAGTACTTGAAAGCAAAACTAACATTAATGCATCTTTTGTTTACACTTTCTGAGTGAGTAACAAGTTCTTGCTTGTTACTTGCAGCGTGACAATGAAAGAACATTGGTTAGACAGAGAGAACTCAGAAGGAAAACTGGCATGACACCAGCGCTTGTCAATTGTGATGCTTCCCATTCTTCCCCAGTCCTACAGAAAGTCTCAATTAAAGATAGAGGTAACTATCCAGACCCCAGAATCCACAGGCAACTAGCATTGTTCTGGAACAAACACACACCAAATGGGAGAAGTTTAACAGCTGCACTACCAGCTTCTGATTTTCCACAGGATTACAGAAAAGTAATTAGCTGTTAAACTGAAACCCAGATGAGGCATGGTTTGTTTTACAACACATTGTTGCTACTTATCGCATATGTTTTGTGTCCATGACTGGATGATAAAAATATGCCGCCAATGGGGGCAGAAACAGCAAGGTTCCAGGCTACCATCAGGAATGAGCATGGAAGAGCAATCAGCTGTAGCGATCCCAGGACTAGAACGGGCATCTTTTTGTTGGTGCTGTTTGGTTTTAAAGACAGGAAGACAGGGAGCGCTCTTTGCAATAAGTGGCCAAAAGGCCCTTCCTGCTCTTTCTACGCTGTAGCATCTTTCTTCATTGAACAGGAACTCTTTGTTCCTTCTGTTTTCCAAGTTCTGCCCTACCAAGGATGTGACAGAAGGTAAGAATTGTACCGGCATTTGAAAATGAGACAACAGCTTCTGGCACTGATTTTATTTGCTTCTTCTCCTTGTAGCACCCACAAGTACATATTCAAAGAAATCCTGTACTAAATAAAATATTTTCATATTTGTAGTTGGTGGAAGAGAATTAAGATAAAGTCATGCCGGATCTTTAGGTGGTTAGCGAGTCATAAAAGAGATAAAACCGTCTGTGATCTCATTTAATTTATAATGCCAGACATAAAATATATACAGGAACTTGTAACAGTGTAATGAAGAGAACATGAGTTACTTACATCAATGAGCTGAGTTGCAGACAGCACCGGCATGTCATTGAGGTTCATCTGTTTGTCTACCAGTAACTGCTCAGGAAGCGTCTCCTGATGTAGAAGGAAGTGTTCTTGTTCTACTATTTCTAGTAGTCATTGAAAGAAAGTAATGTTTCATGTTATTAAAATGTAATACATTTTATGGCACAGCCTGTTTGTAATGGAATATTTTACCTGGACACTAACTTGAGTCGTTTAAGCACAGAAATACTTCCACTGCAGTAGTATCACCCCTGGCGAGCTGTTACTTTCCCCTCACGTTCCCAGTGTAAAGCAGACCAATAACTTTTTTTCTTTTAAAAGCCACAGAACTAGCCCATAGGAATGGAGTGATGCTATGCTATACCATTAGGTAGGAAAGCAAGTGAGCTGTGATTTCTAGGAGCCACTTGTGCTATCAACTTACTTCTTTGCAAATGGTTTTGTTTTCCAGTACAACCTGCTTCAGATTTAGAAACCTACAGGGCTGAGGCAGAATCAAAACAGAGTAACTCTACCCACACCAAGCAAACTCCACCCCCTGCAGTTCCACTGCATTGTAAAAATGAGAAAATAATTCTAAAGGAGTATTTTATCTGTTCAAGTGGATGAGCAGAATATGGCAGAAATAATGATTCCCTCCTTATGAAGGCAAAATCTATAAACAAGCAGCAGAAGTCTTAAAATCGACGTCCTCTGCCATACAGAAATGGGCACCCCAGGAGAGCCCACACCAAATCCTGAACATCAGATACTCTCAAAATAAAGTCTTGCTTTCCTTATTTTTAAGGTTTCCCTCTGTAATGATGAGATTGTTCACATCAGTATTTGCATACATTACGAAATTGTGTTCCCACAAATTATATGTAATGCTTTGTAATTATACAACAAAAAAAACCCACAAGGACAAGTTACTATATGCTGAAAATAATTTGTGACACCTGCTTAGTTATCTCTTATTCTAAGACCTTTTTCAGCAAGTTCCCATTCAAGTACCATACATAACATACACAGTTAAATACAAGTAAGCTCGTGAAAGCTTCAGCGATCCTTTAGAGCCTCCCCCTGGTGGCCAGTAGTAGTTTAACTATCAATGTACAAAATGCTTTTCCGCAAACTAACAGAAGCATTTGCTGCACAAACAGCAGCACTAAAAGAGTATTAAAGTGTGATGGAAAAGGCAGAGCAGGGGAACTCTTCTACTTGGTAACTCGCAGGTAAAGCTGAACACTGAGGTGACTGCCTCATGCTCCCTTCCTCGTTCTTAGCAAAATGAACAAAGTCATCAGACCATTTATCCTTACCACACACAAGCTAGAGCCTTCATCTAACAAAACAAAGTAGTCACAAAAACGTGATTCTAATTCAATAACCTTATTCACCTGTTCTTCACATTAGTCTGTATTTGTTCTTACCTTCTATCTTTTCTTGCAGTATGTCTTCTGAGAAATCAGATGCCAGTGCAGCTAATTTACTCAAGCCCAGAAGGGTTTTCTTCTTTGCAAAATATCTGGTCTCCATGTTTGCTAAAGTTTGCAGTGTTCTGTGAGCCTAAAATAAATAACCAACACCAGTTTTCGAAGTTAACACCAAAAGGCTAACAGGTAACAAGGACTTCATCTGAGCTGCAGTCTCACAGCTCTTTAACATTTGTAGTATTGCCATAGTTCTGAAGCTGTTACAATAATTGCTATAAAACATACCAATATACATGACTGAAGTAGTTAATACCTTTTTCCCCCCTTTTTAAATATTGTGACTCAGAAATTCACTGCTTTCAATAAATTAGTTTTGAAATCTAAACTTCAGTTTTCTCCTTGCTACATAATCTTGAGGACATTACTGATAGCCACTGTGAACTCTTGCCGTGACCAGATTGATGATTATATCCACGTCTAAAATTTTGTCGTCAACAAAGGGTGAAAAGCAGCTCTGATTTCCATTCCATGATGCAGTAGCTCATGTGATACTCCAGTTGGTGCCTGGAGGGGGTTCTTCTGGTACTTCATTAATGATCTGTGCCTTTATCCCCTCATTCAGGTAGTTAGACATCATTCTTTTGATCATAAATCTCTGACCCAGCGGCTGAAAGCTTTAAAACATGAAACTTGAGCTTGTTCGTATGAAGAAAGCCTACTTACCTTCTGCAAATCCTGACTATTGATTTCATGCAACCAGCTCAGGTGCTCATGTGCTTGCAAGAAACTGGCCAGCTGTCCGTGCTGAGCAATAGGCTGAGATAACAGCTTCCCTCGCTTTCCTTTTTCCAAGTACCAGCGAAACAGGAAATCTGAGAAATTCTAAATAGGAAAACAAATACACATTAAAAGTTGCCTTTAAGCATCTCATTTGTCATATTGGGCTAAATACTTCATATACTACCGCTGGAAAAACACGAGTTAACCTGATTAACAAAACAACCTCCCAAAAAAAAATAATATATGGTTGATGAAAGAAGAGCTGAGTGCTGTTAGAAATACAGCCTTAAAAAGAAATCTTCAAATACTGATACCTCAGGACTCATCATTCAGTGGGAGAGAAAGAGAAGTCAAACGCAAATTCTTTGTTAACCTGCCAGAATGAACACAGTCATCACCTCACCACCCACAGCCTTATTTCTGCAGCCGTCCCTTCCCTACACTCAGAACTCTGTACATGCTGCTTCCTTTCAGACTTGGATGCTTCTGTCGCTGGTCCTGGAACACTCCCTCCTGCCTGCATCTGAACCTGCAACCCTTCCCCCCTTGTCACTGATAAGAAGCCTTTGTTTTCAAAATATACTAACAAAAAACAACTCCCCCAAACTATTTTGTCCTCATAAGCTTTAGTGTTAAATAACCAATCAGGATTTAAGTTTGAGATTTAACTTAAGTCTTTTGAGAGTAATCCTGAATGCTATTTCAAGATTGAATGCTCTGATGCTGTTTCGAGTGCTTTAGCAATTCCAGAAAGTTTAAACAAACCATTAATCTGACATTCTACACATTAGATCTGATCCGTTCCCTTCTATGTTTGCCACGGTAAGTTCTCTTCAGAAAGCAGCACTTTCAAAATGAAACAAAAGATGAGTAAACAAAAAACTCCACACCACCAAAATGAGTATTTAAGACACTTAACTAAAGAGAATATATTTCTGTTGACGTTTTGCAAGCTCTCAGAAAATTGTTCCATTAAGTCTTGCAAGGTAAATCTTGGCCCCAGTTTTCCACATAACACCCTTTGTGTTTGTGTAAATATACATGCATGCACATAAACACGTAGTTCTTATAAAGCGTCATTTAAATGTGGCTGAGGTAAAGAAGAACGGAGATACCTGATCTGCAAACTGACTCATGTAGCGTTGTAGTCTGGCCTGGTTGTCCGTCTGCTCACACATCTGCACCAGGATATCAAAGTCACAATATTTCTCTGCTAGAGCAGCTGCCATCTGATACTGTCCTAGGGAAACTGAGTAAGCAGGAAGAGAAAAGTTACATCAGATACGTTCATCTTTAACTGATAAAAAGATACCTGAAATTTGTTTTCATTTAACTCAGGCCAATTATTCTTTGAAGATGCTTAATGTATCAGATGCAGTCACAAGTTTGATTAATCAAGGTTCAACTTTTACTCTGATAAATGCTGACCAAACTTAGAGGTATGGCTATGGAGGCAACCTTAGAAGGAACACTAAGCTGTTCTCATTTTACACATATCCCTTTAAATCATAAAAACCAGTAATTAATATACTGAAGTCAAATGCAAAACAAAGAGAATTCATACACGAATCCCATTTAATTCCATTTACTCTATTAGCTCTACACCATTTTCTCACTGCACAGAACGTTCAAACCTTGCATTAAAGGAAAACAATCAGTACTTACGGAGAGGAGACAAGAGCTCTGATCTCTTCTGCACATATTCCATTTCCAGATTGCTGTATCTCTCTTGATCAGCAGGTCTGTCCACAGACTTCAGCTGAGAAACGTAACCGTCTAGAAAGCAATCAAGCAGTGCCACCACCTGTTCAGCCACAATGCTACGGAGGTTGCTGTCCACCTGAGGATACACCACCTTCAGAATGATTCCATGCTGCCGTGTTATTGCTGCACGTACGCTGCTGGAAGCTTGGAAAAACAACACAGTAGATGTTAAAACCACTTCACCTGCAAAGGAATCCAAGCTGAAGTATAACAATAGCACTGCCAAGTAAAATTACAGAGGAAAAAATAAAAAGAGAAAGGGAAAATAAGAGCTAATAAGCACCTCAGGTTTGACATCAAACACTACCAGAAAAATCACACCAACTACACGCTCCCATCTTCCTTTTTGTTTTGAATAATTACTGAAGCAGTAATAGTAATTTCTCACCTGTCCACGGAATATATTCAGGCTCTCTTTCTGGAAGCTCTCCTGTTTTATATAAGGATGCTCTAGATTGACGATACTGACAGGCAGCTTGTAGCATATCCTGTTTAAAGGTAAGCAGATACGTATGTTAAAACTTACCTGTGTAACAAAGATTATCAAAGACATTGTCCTTTATAATTCTAATGTTATTTTAATAGTGTCTTCCTTCTCAGTTATACAGAAGACCATTCCTGTTGGTGCAGTTCTATACCTTAATGATGTTGTTCACATTGACAACTACTTGGGCCCACTCTACTGATTCAATATGCGTCTCTCTCAAGATTTGCTCCTCCTCTTCTAGCAAGCATCCAAAGATGGAATCTATCTGGGACACCTTAAAATAGAAAGAAAAATTGCACTGATCACCAACACATGCATCCCCACCTCGTACCTACAAGCCAAATGACAAGAGTTGCATAGAAAATCCAAAAATCCAGATCAATACCCAAAAATATTAACTACTACCGTGGATAAAGAAACCACTAACTTACATTTGAAACAATAGCTAGAACAGATACATTGCCTCACTGCCAGCCTTAAATCAGACAGAAAAAATGGTACTTTTTAAACAATCAAAATTAGTCTTATTTTCTATCATATTTGTTTTCCTCCATTAGCAATTAATGCCCTCTACTGGGGAAAAACATACAACTATGTATTAGAAAAACTTCAAGTGCTCTGTGTAATTCTTTTAATTATTTTCAAGGAGGAAGAATTAAAGGACTGGCTACGTGAATTAAATGCAGCATAAACTGAGAACTATGTTGGATACATTTGCATTAGAGAAGACAAGAAGTTATGAGTAACATATTCAATTCACAATACCATTTAGAAATGAAATGATTCTATGCAGTTTGCTGCTCTTACCTCGCGAAAGAAAATATCTGCAGGGGTAAGACTTGGTGGAATGTCACAGTCCCTTTTGTTTAAAGCAATCAGTATGGCAGCATTCAGGAGGTCAGGCAGCCTGGAGTGATGATTCTTGAGAACAATAGCAGCTGCCAGTTTTTCTGCATGCTCACAGAGCAACAGTCGAGTTGCCATCGGCATCCCCCGTACTGGAAAACTGCCCAGCCGTTCAAATATGCCAACCTTTTATAAAGCAAACAAACAAATACCACCATCCACACTTTAAATTGTTTTACTTTAAGTCAAAAACAGTTATCTGTGTTTGCTGATATAAGCAGTACAGTAAGATATTACCTGGTGAAGAAAGTCAATGAAGAAGGAATGAGCTTTTGTCTTATCCTCCAGCTGATGAAGAAGAATGAGGGATGTGTTGCTGAAACCACTGGCTTCTAGACAGGAAAAAAAAACACATAAAGAACACTTATGAACACTTAGAACACTTTATGTCTTCAGATCAAGGATCACCATTTTTCTTTACCACTGAGGCAGATGGATTTCTCTAAGTCTCTGTACTGCTACTACACCAGCACTTGTCTTTAAATATACACATGCACGTTTGTATACTGACGTTTTTAATAGGGCTTTTGAACTCTTACTATAGTCGTAAATAAAGCCTTTAGAAGCAACAAAGTATCTCTCAGCAGCACTACTCAGAAGCACTCATGAATTTGTTACGCTGCTAAAATAACAGCTTACGAGCTTTTTCAAGTCATAAGATTAATATCTTTATTATCACAGCAGATTGGCTAAGGCTGAATTTATGTGCCCTTGCCCACAGCTACTACAAAATAAAGTCTGCAGTTTCAGGCACTCAGCCTTGTGTTTTGCCTCTGCATTGCCCAAACAGTTCCAATGCATGACATAAGCAGTGACCCAACTCAGCACTACTTTTTCTCCTCTGCAAATGAACTTACATGTGAAAAGCACGTAACACATCCACCAAACAACGTAGGAGTCAGGAAGGATGATGGAAGCTTCCTCATGAGCACCCCCATAGCTTTCTCACCTCAGCAGATTCCCCAGAGACAGAATTATTTTTCTATTTTAATACTTTCTTCTATTTATGCTTTTAGCCAACAACTACAAAGATACAAAACTCAAAAGAACTATTACTGTCAGCAAAATTAGCAAGACTAGATCTAAGAGGCAGTGAACTTCCCCTTCTCTCCTTAGCCAATAAGAAGTGCAGATAAATTGCAGAGTTAAAGATGAAACGAAGATTCAGAAAATAGTAAGGATTTGATGCCTGACAATTCCTACACCTGTATGTTCTTAGTCACACACTTTCAAGTGAGACTGTTCAGAAACTGGGAACTGCTGCTTCGAGGTCCTGGGAACAGCTTCAAGTTAACACTGTTTAAGAGAATAACGAACAAGGAGATTTCTTTCTTAAAAGGTGTCTATTTTAATCCTTTACCCATAGCAAAAATAAATTCAGAATGCTTTTCTCTTTAAAGCAGACATTAACACCAATGTGTCAAAGAGATGAGCTAACTGTACCCAACCGAGTCCAAACCTATCAGAAGTTGTACAGCCATGCTAACAAAGGGTCAAGCATGAGCAAACAAATCCTTGCTTTCCTTAACACGTTTATCTGCAGAAAACAATTCACATCTACTCAAAGAATTATGGAAACACTGAAGTGGTACCACTCACTCTGTGCAATAAGTCCCATCTTCAGAGACACTCATTTTCTTTGCTGTTTCCATTACTATACAAAGTCCAGAACTAACGACAGTAGACTGGAAATTAACCTGGTGGTCTCCTAAGGTGCATCTTTTTGTCCTTCTGAAAATGCATCTTGAGGTGGACGAAACATTTATGCTTTCTTCACAAATTAAACTATGATTTTACCTTGTACTATAAGCAGTTTCTCACAGATCAACCAAACATTTTGCTTACCTTCAGGTACAGATTCAGCCCATCTTGGATCAGAGGCAGGGTAATCATCCATTAAATCCACGCTGATCTGAGTCACTGCCCTGTCCAGCTCAGCATCAGAATCCGCATCTGCGTTACTTGGAAACAGTTCAACTACCATGCTTTGAGCATTAACTATATCTTTCCTGAAACAAAAGAAATACAATGCACGTGAAGTAAAAAATATGGTAGGATTACAGGAACAAGAACCACTCCATTTGTAGCAGCTTTTGAGATACCTTTTTTGTATTTTAGACTACAAACACTGCATGTTGTTTGGGCTATCTTTAAATTAATCACAGATAAAAGGTATTTTGATTCTTTTTAAGTAAGCAGATTGTAGTCTTTAAAAGTAAAAACAACCAGCAAGTGTTTGAACTTATTTTTATTATCCCTATTCTTATTAAGAGAAAGAAGTTCATCCTCTGCTCTCTTTACTGATTATCAGTGATAATTAAGTCTCCAAAGATCAACTGCTTGCTGTAAAATCTCTTCAAGAGTCCATGACATTATTCCCAAAAGTGACAATACAGTAAAAGCTCTCAAAAATCTGACAAATGTTAAAATGAATTACTCATATTTTCTATACATTTCAGAAACTCTTTCCATTCAGGTCAGTAAATAAAGAGTAGGGAAGAAGCACCTAAACGTCCTTTCAGCTTCCAAGGTATGATGACGTACCAAAGTACTGTGTGTAAGGATAATTCAATATACACAAAAAGCATCAATTTGATTCTGTGATTAAAAATTACTGTACTCAACCAAGGATTATTGTGATTCCAAACACTTTCAGCATCAATCAGACTTTGTACGAATGTCTGTCTAAGCCAAATGTACTGAAATAAAATCAGCATTACATCTGGAACCTTAACAGAAGTTTACTTTAGTAAAACATGCTTTTAAAAACTTGAAAGTATTACATCTTTTATGGGAAGGAGGTTCTGAATCTTCATCTCTCCACAGGACACATTTCTAAGGGATTTATGGGCTGCTTTATTGCCTGCATCAAACCATTCACTGCCACCCTTTACTCTATGCACTGAATCCTTTATATAATCTTCTACTTCATATATGCAGCTCTATGCCAAAAACACTCCTACTTAAATCACTTATTTCCCAATCTTAAGATTCTTTACAGAGATTAGTCTTAAGAGTGCTTCCATTTGTTTGCTTTGTAGTAATATATACTGAAAACAATCCCCTCTAAGTAGAATTAATCCAAGCCTGCATCTCCATACATTTTCCCTCTGTCCTCTCCCTCTTTTGTATGCATCAGCCATGTATCTGAACAGCAAAACCCTTCAGAGGCATCGCAAGTGTTGCAACAGTAAGGCTGCTTTCATTAGGATGTTGGCTTTCCACAAAATCTGCCTTGTTAGTTACGTTCATGGAAACAGAATCATAGCACGATAGAACAGCCAGGGTTGAAAAGGACTATAACGATCAAGTTTCAACCCCTCTGCTATATGCAGGGTCACCAACCACTAGATCAATTCAACATATTCTAAAGCGTTACTCAAGTACCAATGAGTCTTCAGGAATAGCAAACAAAGTCTCAAAGATAGAATGCAATTTTTACCTGCAGTATTGTAGAAAAGCAGCTTTCAGGAGCTTTGTCTTATCTTCTTGAGCTACCATTTCTAGCCTACTGGTCTGATCAAATGCCGGACTCTTAAAACACAAAGAAAGTGTTGCAGATGAAAGACAAATATCAAGCTTCATTATGAAATTAAAACTGTCTTTCTTAACGATATTTATTCCAAAATAAAAGTGTTGCTTGGAAGCAGTTGTTTGTTAAGCCCAAAAGACACCTTACAATAAAGTAAGTCTGTGTGTGTGTGTGTATATTGTATGTACACGTATGTTTTAGGCATTTAAAACTAACATTTTTGACAGAATTTAATGAGGTAACAGTATGTTCTATTGCCCACAAGAACTACAGACAAATCTAGATGGAGATTAACTCGATGAGAAAAATATAGCTCTATTTGAGCTACCATCACAAATGTCTTCTACTAAAACACTAGTTCGTGGGAACACATCTAAAAAGGTGAGCAAAATCTCCAGTCTCTACAGTTTGAACTGAATATTCTATCGGGCTTAGTGACACCCAGTAATATACCTATGAGTAAAATTACACAAGGGGCAGGAAGGAGAAACACCTCACCCAAACCAACAAATACAGTAAAATGTCTTGGATTTTGGAAACTGATTGAGAGTTTTCAAATCTCTATTTAAAAAATTAAAACAATCCTCAAAATAGCTAAGATTTCCACAGAGATAATATTGTTTCTGCTCTTGCTTTTCAACCATTACCTCACTTACTGGTCCAGCAATGGAAGAGGACAGAGAATCTTCAAGGTCTTCAGGAAGCACAGAAATGTTTTCTCTGGATAAGATGGTTATAAGTCCACTTCTTTTGACAAAGAAGATAGGGAGGCCAGTATAGGAACCTGCTCCTAAAATGCTGTCTCCTAAGATGGCGACAAAGGAATAAAGGCATGTCAAATGAACACTAAGAACAAAATATGACACGAGTTCATAAAAAACAGATTTAATTTTGCTAGGAACTGGTAGTAATTCTGACAACTTCACCCGACTTACAAAAACCATGAATACTGTTGGCTACCAATTATGTACATTTCCATGGACTGTCGAGTAAAAACAAAACACACAAAAAAAATCCATCCTGAAAAACCCCATCGATACTCTGGTAGCTCAAACTGTACCTAAAGAATAATCTCTGCTTCAGACTGAAAAACACCTCTGAATATCAGGGACAGCATACTTGAAACCTGGCACAAAGGCCTACAATGAATGTTAGGTTGACCCTCAGAACAAAGTTAATTTCAGGAAAACTGAAGGCTGGAGGGAAGAAAAAACAAAATAAAAGATTCCCAGGTCTTCAGCTTTGCCCAGACAGGTTGTAAATGCCCCATTCCTGGAGGTATTCAAGGCCAGGCTGGATGTGGCTCTGCGCAGCCTGGTCTAGTGCTTGGCAACCCTGACCATGGCTGAGGGATTGAAGCCAGGCTATCATTGTCGTCCTTTTCAACACAGGCCATTCTATGATTCTATGAATCAGTTAACGGGATTATAGATTTCCTTCATCCACAATACTGTAGAATAATCAGTACCAGCTGTTGTTTTGGTGTTTTTTCCATATACCTATTAAAAAAAAAACCTTCAATTTGGAAGACTTAAAGAGAAAAAGGAATGTAAATATCATTCTACTCCCTATGAAATGTAATAGCATAAACACATTCAATTAAAAAACATCAACAAAACATTGCATTCTTCCCTGCATGTTACCTTGAAAGCCAAATAAAATTTTCTCCTGTGGTAACGAAATTCTTCCAGTTCCAGTGGAACAAGCGAACACCTCGTCGTCCTTATAAATGTAAGCAGCATGGCTGAAGTAATCAGGGACCACCAGACAGCACATGACCTCCTCTTCAGACTGAAAGCATTACATATGAACAGTACCATAGTCAAAACCTTAAACAAATAAACATTTTAAGGCTGATCTACAGTTGCATTAAATTTATTTTTTTCTTTTTTTAAACAGGACAGGGATAAAATAACAACAAAAGATGTCAGACCCAAAAGGATGCTTTACATTTGGATGCTAACATGTGCAACCTGCTATAGGAAACCTGCATTAGCAGGGGAGTTCAACTCAAAGATCTCTAGAGGTGCCTTCCAACCCCTACAATTTTGTCCTTCTGCAATCTCTTCATTGTTTTTGCTTTTACTTCCACTCCTTGTTCAGTTTTAAAGCCTTCATTTGCATACCTGAAAAGATGGATTATACTGCGTGACCTCCACAACAACATCATCAGACATCTGAAAGCCTTTATCTTCTACTGTTACCAGAGTATAGTAGACAAGACATGGATGATCTCCAGGATGCCATGCTGCAGCGAGTATCACCAGCCCATCACTATTCAACAAAAGGGATCATGTCAGCAGAGGTGGTTATTTAATATTTTTCTTGCTTGAACTCTATCATTTGGAATAAAGATATATAAGTAAAATTACACCAGATGAAGTGTAGTTCCTTACCGATTCTGCTGCAAATCCATATACTGTATATTTACTCCTCCTTTAATATCTTCATAGTTACTTTCAGAACCCTAAAAAAAGAAATCCAAACAGAACAAACTACAACTTATCTGGCTTAAAACCATACATGAATAGGTTGCTTGTTAAGGGAACAAAACAGAACTTCCCAGTGAGTTTGCTCTTACCCAAATCGCATCTGAAATGTTTTCTTTCAGGACTCTGTTGACATCCCAGCTGAGAATATAACGTTCTGATGAACTGTCAATCTCCCATTTGTTTAAATTTGAACTTGTTAGCATATAAAAGCTTGATCTCTCTTTATCCCAAAGAACACTAGAAATCTGCAGTTAAAATAGAAAAATCTCAGATACAATGATCTGCATCACTCAGTCCACACGAAAATCGCTTCCTTGAGAAACTGGAACAAGAGGTGAGACTTTAAGGCTTTGCAAACTCCCCAGGAAACACTGTGCTTTAAAGCTGTTCTTTTTTGTTTCAGATCTAAATACACATTTATTTGATTTCTGTCTGCCTTTTTAACTTCCAAAAAGAAAAAGCCTATAACATTAAGAGCCTTCTGTTTTTAATTTGACATCACACATCCATAGGCAGACTCATGTTTTTCCTTTCCAAAACACCAAGACAAATGGACAAATTAAAGCAGTTTAGTGTCTGAATTTTTTCAGGCTTACCACAGCATCATTTCCAGGTGATAATATACCCAGAAGAGAAGAAACTTTTCGACCAATTCCAGAAAACATGCCCTGACCTTGTGGCAGAGCATGCTGATGAATCTTGCCAGAACTATCCGGAATCAGTCGAATCAGCTGGCCTCTGGAAGATGATAAAATAAAGCTTCCTCCCTTAAAAAAAAAAAAAAAAAGGAATTACTTTAAAAAGTTAAAAGCACATTCTTGAAGTCATTAAATAGTCATAAAATTCTTTGTCAGTTCATGAAGAGAAAGACTGAACAAATCACCAGACATTCATATTACTTGAGCGTTAACAGAAATGTTATATACTTTCATCTGCATCTGAATGGGGCACTAGCAAACATGTAACTCGAGCATTGTACAAGGGAAGAACAAACTATATGCAGATATTAGAAAAAGGTGGGACTTTTTAATGCTTTTGTTTGTTTTTCTTTGTTTTTAAGAAATACTAAAATTAACACTTAGCTGAATACTTAACTGGTAGTCAGTACCACAAAAGACTCGTTTACTCGGCTCTGACAGCATCACATTTATACCCATGAAATTCATTTCAGTCTATCCACAGTACTAAAATCCCACGTGACACCATGGAGCTTATACTGAAAATCAGTGTTATCTTTGCACTAGAAAAACATGGAGTCTTCTACAAAAGGCAAAGCATGCATTCCACTCCAGGTGCTTAAAAACCCTATTTTAAAGGCAGGAACATCTGTGTTAACACATTTTTGTGTCCTAATAGGTACATCTACATTACATTTGCATCAGGAGTGTGCTTCTGAAGCATATCATTGACTTTAAATAGTTCCTTTACTTTTAAATTCTCATATTTGTAGTTTTAACACTGAATTCAATTCAATGTGATGATTGCGCTTTCCTCAGCTTGACACTCGAAAGCTGGACACGGTATTTTTATATACTTTCATATAAATCTATTGCACTGTACCTTCACTGCTGTCAGGAAACTGCACAGAGAGCCTCCAAAGTCTGCGAAAGTCTCAGTATAGGAACCTTCATGGGCGAGATTGGGCCAGTAGCGCACAGAACCTTCACAGGTAGCAACCATTATTGCCAGGGACTTGAAGAGGGAAAATAATAATCATAACATGCAAGACAAAAACAATCAGACAGCAGCTCTACCTACAGCATCCTATTTTACATAACAAGATATAGAGACTGTGAGGGTCCCATACACGAAAATGCTTGAAAATGTAGTGAATACATATGGATGCACATTCACAGGCATACACTGAACAGCAAAATGGTTCTGCAGCATATCTTAATACATGCAGGGAATGCTATACTTGCTTATTTTGCTAATAATGGCTTGTATGTGTTCATGTTTCTGATATTTCAGTCTGCTACTGAAAAGCAAAAGTTTACAAGACAAGCTGCGAGACAAAAGAAATAGTGGAGAATTCTGGATGCCAAGATGACAACTTAAAATGGAAGATAATAATTTAACAAAGAAACTGCTCCGGTGTGATTCATAAGAAAATGAAATCAGATAGTTGCTCTTTCCTTCAAAAGGATATAAGGCTACTGTGTGCCTCTATTAGGGCTTTGGACTTAGAAAAGCACCAAATTCAAAGCATGATGCAAGAGAATTCCAACATCAGCTTTGCTATAAAGGCTAGGGAAGGGGAAGTTGCCTGCTTTTTGCTTTTCAGCTATGTGTACCCAGAATTAAAAGGCAGCTGAACTGTTATTTCAGCTAGCACTGCAGTTCACTTGCGCCTGCTTAGACAGAGTATTTGAATGCCCAGGTGTTAGGTTAACTAAATACTTCTTCATTAGTTGAGCAAGCATACTAAGTAATCCTTATGGAAACTGTACAGTATTCTGATTATGTAACATGTATAGGACATAAAGTGAAGAGACTTTATTTCAAGCACATTTAACACAATCAATTCTATCTTCTAAAATACATATTATAACAAGTACACAATTTTAAAATAGATTAAAAAAAATAAAATAAAATAAAATAAAATATACCAGATAAAATAGAACACATTCAAAGTTGTCCCAATAGCATTTTTAAACACAAACTTTGAAAACCTGGATCACCTGCAGAGAAGGAGCATCACCCGAGGAACCGAGACAAGACACAGCTGCTAAACTGGAACTCCACTGGTAGTCACTGGGTGGCAGCTGGAGTTCCTTGCACAGAGATAACTGTAAGAGATGCAATTATAAATATGAGACTGGAAGAACTCACTCCTGCACCACAAAACCTCCACAGCTGTTGACACTGACTAAAATGGATTTTAAACTAGCCTGCACAATGCATAAGGGGAAAAAAAAATAACGCAAAAACAAAGAAAGTCAAAAGAGATTTTTCAGCAAGTTTATCATAACAAGCAAACAGCTAGAACACACACATATATATATTATATATTTTCAAACACAGCAGTTTTCCTTTTGTTATTTCTGAGTGTTTCTCAGAACTCTGCAGCTTTGTTTCTTTTCAGAGGTGCCACTGCTTAGACACTAATATATGATAATAACAAGACGAAAGAATAAATTGAATAGAAAGCACTTGAGAAAACCGTGGCTCTGGGCAGCCTGGTCTAGAGGCTGACAACCCTGCACATAGCAGGGGGGTTGAAACTACATGATCATTGTGGTCCTTTTCAACCCAGGCCATTCTACCATTCTATGAAAGCCTGAGGATGGACCGCATTCTCCTATCTTAAGGAAAGTGCCCTATCAATCAGAGAAACAATAATACCTGAAAATACCTCTGTAAGTATCAGAACGGCTGACATTTCTGCACTGACACATATAATTCTGCCCTTAATAACAGATGCTGCACTAATTGGTAGATGTTGATTCTGTAACAATAGGGTTCCTCTGAACATACTTGCTATGCACTGAAATGCTGCTGCATAAGTAAATAAAATATACATTCAATGCTGCCAAAACTCACTTGAATGTCACTCTCAGGAGTGTCTAAACCAATGTGTAACATACCAACTACTTTCAAAATACTGGAATAAACTTTATCAAGGCTAACACACTACAATGTAAAAGTTTCACATGGATGTTAACGTGACAATTATTAATGAAGTGAGAAATACAAAGCAATTAAACTCTGCCAGGAACTTGAATAACTGCTGTTAGCGTGACTTCATATTAAATGCTGCCATTGGTGGAAAAGAGGCAAACTTCAAGTTATAAAGAAGCCTTGACTTAAAGCTGCACAACTGGGTAACTTATTTGACTAGCTCAAGCATACACGTTTTTCATCTTAGTCTCTCATTTACCTTTGCAAGAGGAGACTGACCAATCTTCCAAATAATCAGCCTCTCTTTATGGACTAGCCAGGCCCATCCACTTTCATCCACATGAACGCTCAGATGGTCATCAGCTACACAGGAAGTAATTTTTCAAAGGGTTACTACTTTACAGCAATACAGAGTAAGCTGAAAACCAATTCACCTTCATTCTCATATGCAAAGAGTATCTTCTACAGCAGAATGAAAAACCATGTTAGATCTTCACATATATAAGATACCAAATTACTAAATACAGTATACAAAAAATCCATTTGACAAATCCTCAACTTTCAAGAGTGCAAAGCAACACAATTCTAGAAGCTGGCCAATTATTGCAGGTAAAACTCATCTTTCAAACAACTGAAAAACCTTACAAAGTTATCATAAAGCTACACATTCTTGGCTTTTCTCATCCCTGTTAGGTAAATGAAGCTCAAGTAACTTACTGTTTCTATTACTGGGGGTTTTAGAACTGATAATAAAGCCATCGCTTCTGCTTATTTTCATCCACTGGTCTTATCATTATGTGAACTGAAGCTTAATTTAACTGACTGCAACTAATTTAATGGTTTAGAGCACATGGACTTAAAATATATATATATATTTGAAATAGGAACAATCAGTTCAGGAAACAAGGGAATCCAAACAATACAGTATCTGAGAGATACTTGCATGCATTCATATGTCTGTATTATTATAACTGCAATTACAGTTAAGCAGGCTGGATTCTAACACAGTCACAAGCATTTTGTTTTCAGTCTGCTTTTACACAGCATCAACATCACATTAGCTTTTCTTTTTCTCATCAACTCTCCGAAGAAAAACAGAGGTTAAAATATAGTCTTACCATCAGCCTTTTTCAGGGCTTCCATCACCTTAACAGGCAGGGCAGACCCAAAAGCTTTCACATCGTAATTAACAGTCTCACTTCCCGAGGGATGCTGTATAACTCTGGTGGGAGTTGCTCTTAAACAAAACAGAAGTTGCCATTAGTTCTCTATTGCTTCTTCAGGAACTCCACCAGTCCTTTACTTCAAATGTCTACGAGTTCTGTCAAGCAGATATTACAGCAATAGATGTACAAGGGATCGCTCCACCAACACTCACACCAAAAGAAGCAGCAACTACATATTTAAAGGTGTGGTGTATATATATATCTTTATTACAATCCAAGGCCGTGGATAGAAATTCCAAGAACTAATTAACACCTCTGGTGGTTGTGGGATGGAGGATGAAGCCATTCTCGTTGTAAATTTCCAGCCTTTTAAGGGGGTATACCCCAAAGCTGATCTAATTATTCAAGAACCAGAATTGATTACCACAGCACCGAGCACCCCGCCTAGACTCTGAGATGAGGCTCGGCGTCCCTCAGCCGCACTCACCGAGCCGAGAGGGAGCCGCTCCTCCGAGCCACGGGGGAGAAGAGCCCGGGGGAGCCAGTCGCCGCCACTACGGACAGGTTCTTCCTGCTGCCCGGTCGGGAAAGGGGGCTCGGAGCGGCACTGCCGAGAGCCCTGCGGGCAGAGCCGCTGGGAGTCCGCGGGGAAGCGGGAGCTGAGGGGAACATGGCTGGAAGGAGGAAGGGAGGAAGGGAGGCAGAGCGAACGCTCCCGCCTGGCGCGGCTGAATGACGTCCATGAGCGGCGCCTATAAATGGCGTCACTGTGCAACCGTCGCCCTCTCAGGTTCCAGAGCGCGTTTCCAGAAGGTTCGTGGTTACGTACGTCTACTCAGGGAAGATGTCGAGCTATTATGTAAGTTGTCAGAGGAGATAAGCAGTTAAAACGAAATGAATGAGCTCTTTGGGCCAGAGGAGGACCAAATCAAGCTTAATCTGACTTAAATGGAATTTACCTGTGATGAGAAGCATTTCTGAATACCATTTGGCATTTGCAATATACTAGCAGTAACGCATTTTGAGGTCAGTACCCTCGTTCATGGAACTGAGCCTCTTACTGTTAACAGTAGCTTAAACTAAACGAATAGCAGAGGGCAGAGATTTTGAGCACAGTTAGCAACAGCCCACAGCATGCTCTTCAAGGTTGTGGTTAAATTTAATCACAGAATCACAGAATCACAGAATTACCCGGGTTGGAAGGGACCTCAAGGATCATGTAGCTCCAACCCCCCTGCCCAGCAGGGCCACCAAACATACACATTTACTAGATCAGGTTGCCCAGGGCCCCGTCCAACCTGGCCTTGAACACCTCCAAGGACGGGGCATCCACAACCTCACTGGGCAGCCTGTTCCAGGACCTAACCACTCTTCTAGTAAAGAACTTTCCCCTAACATCCAACCTAAATCTTCCCTCCTTCAACTTAAAACCATTTCCCCGTGTCCTGCTGTTATCAGCCCTTTCGAAGAGTTTACTCCCTTCCTGGGAGTAAGTTCCCTTCAGGTACTGAAAGGCTGCAATGAGGTCACCCCGCAACCTTCTCTTCTCCAAGCTGAACAAACCCAACTCCCTGAGCCTGTCCTCATAGGGGAGGTGCTCCAGCCCCCTGATCATCTTTGTGGCCCTCCTCTGGACCCTTTCCAAAATCTCTATATCTTTTT
This sequence comes from Coturnix japonica, assembly GCF_054131305.1. Taxonomy (NCBI): domain Eukaryota; kingdom Metazoa; phylum Chordata; class Aves; order Galliformes; family Phasianidae; genus Coturnix; species Coturnix japonica. The sequence continues at coordinate 38,888,319 of NC_140665.1, forward strand.
TGTACTGAGGGCTCCACACCTGGACACAGTACTCCAGATGGGGCCTCACAAGAGCAGAGTAGAGAGGGACGATCACCTCCCTATCCCTGCTGACCACCCCTCTCCTGATGGAGCCCAGGATCCCATTTGCTTTCCGGGCTGCCAGAGCGCACTGCTGGCTCGTGTTGAGTTTCTCATCTATCAGGACCCCTAGGTCTTTTTCTGCCAAGCTGCTCTCAAGGACAACTCCTCCCAGCCTGTACAGGTGCCTGGGGTTCTTCCGGCCCAAGTGCAAAACCTTGCACTTTGCCGTGTTGAACCTCATTAGGTTCACCCGAGCCCAGCTTTCCAGCCTGTCAAGGTCCCTCTGAATGGCATCCATTCCCTCCACCGTATCGACTGCACCACTCAGCTTGGTGTCATCAGCAAACTTGCTGAGGGTGCACTCCATACCCTCATCGATGTCATTAATAAAGATGTTAAAGAGCACCGGTCCCAAGACAGACCCTTGAGGGACGCCGCTCGTTACCGGCCTCCACCTGGACATAGAGCCATTGACCACCACCCTCTGTCTGCGGCCTTTCAACCAATTGCTTATCCATCTAGTTGTCCACCCATCAAATCCACCTCCCTCCAATTTGGAGATGAGGATGTGATGGGGGACCATGTCAAAGGCCTTGCTCAGGTCCAGGTAAATGACATCGGTCGCCTTCCCTTCGTCCACCAACGCCGTCACTCCATCATAGAAGGCCACAAGATTAGTTAAGCATGACCTTCCCCTGGTGAAGCCATGCTGGCTGTCTCGGATCACATGCTCGTTCTTTATGTGATCAAGCATGTTGTCCAGGAGGATCTGTTCCATAATCTTCCCAGGCACGGAGGTGAGACTCACCGGCCTGTAGTTCCCCGGGTCCTCCCTGCTCCCCTTCTTGTAAATGGGAGTGACGTGACCCTTCCTCCAATCATAATAATGATAATAATAATAATAATAAAGCAGACTGTGCCCTCTTAGAATCATAGAATGATTAAGATTGGGAAAGATCACTAAGACCATCTAGTCCAACCCTCAACCCCCACGATGCTTACTAAACCATGCCCTAGAGTGCTACATCCACACAATTCCGAACACCTTCAGGGATGGTGACTCCACCACATCACCGGGCAGCATGTTCCAATGCCTCACACTCTTTCTAAGAAGAAATTTTTCCTGATATCTAACCTAAATCTCCCAGGGCGCATCTTAAAGCGGTTACTTCTTGTCCTATTGCTGTTTACCTGGGAAAAGGGGCTTCCTCCACCTCACTACAACCTGTTGTTGTAGATAACAGTAAGGGAGGGTAGGGAGATAGTAGATGGGCCTGAAAAAAGAAACAGAGCAACAGCAACGATCTGAGGAGGAATGTTAATTTACTGAATCCAACAAACTCAAACAAAATGAGAAAGTGTCCAAAGCTGAGTCTTTATGCTGTAGGCCACAGAGGGAACTACATGCTTCTCAGCTGTGAAAAAGAGAGTCTGTGAGAGAGGGACAGGCTGGTGCGCTGCCAGGAGATCCACCTCTCTTCCTCTGGTCACAGAATCCTCTGGGGAATGCTGCCCCTCCCCTCCAAGAACCAGAATGGCCCAAAAAAGGCAGTCCACAGAACCAGAACATTAACTCTTTAACTCCCACTGCTTTACATGTTGTTATGTTTTGTACTGGGGAGCCCAGAACTGGACACAATATTCCAGATGAGGCCTTAGATCCTTAGAAGAAAACACTTGCAACAGCAGTTATGGTAAAATGGAGAAACTTTATTGAGAAGCAAGACTATGCATTTCTACGAAGAAGGAAAGTGTGACACCAAAGAGGTTTCCTACCCAAGAAGACCATAGCTCTAGCTGTCTCTTCAGTGGCTGCTCAACATCATTTGCTGAACTTGAGTGACTTGCAAAGGTTTCAGTCAGACCAAGCGAAGCAGAAGCTGCTGCTGCTACTCCATCCGTGTTGGAGAGACTATGTGGGGCAGAAGTTGCTGCTGCTACTCCATTCGTGTTGGAGAGACCGAACATGGCAGAAGTTGCCTCTGCTACGCTAGCCGTGTTGGAGTAATTGATCGGGGCAGGTGTTCCCACTGCTACTCCATCTCTGTTGGAGAGAACAAGCATGGCAGAAGTGTCTGCTGTTACTGCAGCGGTGTTAGAGAGACCAAACAGGTCAGAAATTGCTTCTGCTATTCCATCTATGTAGTTGTCATCAAATGGAGCATAAACCGCCGCTTCAAGTACGTCGATGTTGGAGACCGTGTTGGAGTAATTGATCGGGGCAGGTGTTCCCACTGCTACTCCATCTCTGTTGGAGAGAACAAGCGTGGCAGAAGTGTCTGCTGTTACTGCAGCGGTGTTAGAGAGACCAAACAGGTCAGAAATTGCTTCTGCTATTCCATCTATGTAGTTGTCATCGAATGGAGCATAAACCGCCGCTTCAAGTATGTCGATGTTGGAGAGCTTGAGTGGGGCAGAAGTTGCCTCTGCTACTCCAGCTGTATTGGAGTGATTGATCGGGGCAGGTGTTGCCACTGCTTCTCCATCTGTGTTGGAGAGACCAAGCGGGACAGAACTGTCCACTGATATTCCATTGGTGTTAGAGAGACCAAATAGGGCAGAAATTGCCGCTGCCACTCCATCTATGTAGTTGTCATCAAATGGGGCATAAACTGCCGCTTCCAGTGCATCGGTGTTGGAGAGATGGAGTGGGGCAGAAGTTGCCTCTGCTACTCCAGCTGTGTTGGAGTGATTGATCGGGGCAGGTGTTACCACTGCTGCTTCATCTCTGTCTGAGAGACCAAGTGGGGCAGAAGTGTCTGCTGCTCCTGCATCGGTGTTAGAGAGACCAAACAGGGCAGAAATTGCCGCCGCTATTCCATCTATGTAGGTGTCATCGAATGGAGCATAAACTGCCGCTTCCAGTACGTCGCTGCTGGAGAGATGGAGTGGGGCAGAAGTTGCTTCTGCTACTTCATCTGTGTAGGAGTCATCAAACAAGGCAAAAACTGCCGCTGCTTCTCCATCTGTGTTGGAGAGACCAAGTGGGACAGAAGTGCCCGCTGCTCCTGCATCGGCGTTAGAGAGACCAAACAAGGCAGAAATTGCCGCTGCTACTCCATCTACATAGTTGTCATCAAATGGGGCATAAACTGCCGCTTCCACTGCATCAGTGTTGGAGAGATGGAGTGGGGCAGAAGTTGCCTCTGCTACTCCAGCCGTATTGGAGTGATTGATCGGGGCAGGTGTTACCACTGCTGCTTCATCTCTGTTGGAGAGATCAAGTGGGGCAGATGTGCCCGCTGCTCCTGCATCGGTGTTAGAGAGACCAAACAGGGCAGAAACTGCTGCTGCTACTCCATCTATGTAGTTGTCATCAAATGGGGCATAAACTGCCGCTTCCAGTGTATCAGTGTTGGAGAGATGGAGTGGGGCAGAAGTTGCCTCTGCTGGTCCAGCTGTATTGGAGTGATTGATCGGGGCATAAACTGCCGCTGCTTCTCCATCTGTGTTGGAGAGACCAAGTGGGTCAGAAGTGTCCACTGCTATTCCATTGGTCTTAGAGGGACTGATCAGGTCAGAAATTGCTGCTGCTGTTCCATCTATGCAGTTGTCATCAAACAGGGCATAATCTGCCGCTTCTGGTCTATCTGTGTTAGAGAGATGGAGTGGGGCAGGAGTTATGTCTGCTACTCCATCAGTCTTGGAGAGACCAAGTGGGGCAGAAGTTGCCTCTGCTACTCCAGCTGTGTTGGAGTCATTGAACGGGGCAGAAACTGCCGCTGCTTCTCCACCCGTGTTGGAGAGACCAAGCAGAGCAGGAGTGTCCACTGCTCCTGCATTGGTGTTCGAGAGACTGATCCGGTCAGAAATTGCTGCTGCTGTTCCATCTATGCAGCTGTCATCCAACGTGGCATTATCTGCCGCTTCTGGTCTATCCGTGTTAGAGAGATGGAGTGGGGCAGAAGTTATGTCTGCTACTCCATCAGTCTTGGAGAGACCAAGTGGGACAGAAGTTGCCTCTGCTACTCCAGCTGTGTTGGAGTGATTGATCAGGACAGAAGTTGCCGCTGCTACTCTACCCATGTTGGGGAGACTGAGCGGGGATGAAGTTGCTGCTGATACTCCATCTGTGCTGTCCTCTGCCTGTTCAAAGTTAACAAATACAAATGGTCAACACTCAGCTCAAAGGACGATGCAATGGCAAGCATTTTATAAATCCAGAAGACCATCACCTGTTCGACTTCAGGTTCCAAAAGGCCCTGATTTTCCTCACCAGGGTAGTCCATGGGGTGCACACAAGCGCTGCACCTGGAAAATGGAAGGCACATTCAGTTGCACACGCTGCCTATTGCGCTCCTAACAGCCCTTTCTTGGCGACCTGATTCAGACTGACAGCAAACTGGGAGAGAGCAGCACACGCTTGCTATTAGATACTTAAATGTTCTCCTGCACACTATGGTGTTTACTAGCAAGTTCTTCCCTGAAACAAGACTGCTATGAAAGATGCAGCATACTTTATTCCCAGAGCTGCTGACAGCCCACAGTAGCCCCAGGCAGCTTTTCTTCCTGCCTCCAGCTGATACTGGCCAGTGGAGGCATGGGATGATGGGGGTGACCAGAGGGGAAGAAATGATGTCTAGAACAGGTGTGCAGTCATTCTGGGAGGTATATATGTGCGGGATGGGCTATGTGCAGGGAGGCCAAATTCGCCTGTGGGCTGAGCTGCCATCATCAGGACATGTGCTGATATTGCCAGGCTTTTAAGCACACCTGAGTGCCCTTGAGAACAGAAACCAGCGGGCACATACCTTCTCAATGTCTTTCTCAGTCTCCGGAAAAGCTTCTGGATCTTCATGATCCGTCAAAACTGCGCACTACTACCAGCACCAACACCACCAGTGCCAACACTGCCAGTACCAATACCTGCACCAGCACCAGTACTAGCACCTGCACCAGAATGCACTGTGCTTGTGGGGGCTGTGCCTGTGGGGCCCCAGGTCTGCTGCGTGATTTATGACATCACAAAAGGCTTAGTGACTCTTGGTGATGTGAAGTGCCAGTTGCCAAGGCTAGCTGTGCCAGTCTTCCATTTGTAAGGCCCTTGGGGCAGAGGGAGGGGTTCACATGTTCCAAAAATATATGTATTTACCAGGGCAGTGCGGCCAAAGGAAGCAACCCCTTGCATACCTGCAGGAACACAGGATGCCCAAGCCACTGCTCCAAATCTTTGTAGATTTCACTCAGAGCCCCTCCATTCCCTCTGGTGTATCTTCATGTCTTCTCTGTTATCCTCCCTGCAAGCACCAAGTCTCCCTTGGGTGATACACACAGATTCATAGAATCACAAGGTTGGAAAGGACCAAGTGAAGAGCTGCAAGTGAAGGCTGTCTTGGCTTGTTTGGTGCAAAGAACATGTTGAATAAAGTCTGCTATCCAATGTAGCTCTCGTAATGTAGATTCAATTTGCTGTGAACTAGTGCTCTTCTCATTTTTTGGTAGGCTGCAACACCTTCCAGCACAACTCATGATCTACAGACATAAAAGTTCAGCTGCAATTAACTCTTGTGATCTCAGGGTTTAAACTCACAAACAAAAAGTCTCATTACAATCACATAAAGAGAGGTTAGAATTGAGGATTAAAGTTCAGGCTCCTCTAGGTATGTTATCAAGAGAGTAATTGATTGTCAACACTGAAATTAAACATCGGGTCAGTGGTATTTTTGGCATAACTTTAAGTAAATCTCTGCTTCTCCTAAGATTATAGCAGAAGGTATCTTATTTTCATCCTACAGCGCAGGGATCTTTTTAGTGTTTTCACTGTGTTCCACAAAGTGCTTTTAGTGGCACATTAGAGAAGGAGGTTAAGCTTATCCAGCGTTAGGCACCTCACCTATTTCCAATAGGGCTTTCCAGCAGCAATCAGATTTCTCAGCCCAGGGAGCTCTGATGGGACCCTGTGAATTGTTTGGCTTTGTAAACATCCCTTGTGGTGCTTTGAGTCTTCAGAAAGCACAAAGAGATTCAACTGGAAGAGGTTTAAATTAGAAGCGTGAAGCCTACTCTTTACCTCCAAACATACTTCCTGCAGTTGTTCAAAATAATGTCATGCTATTGCAGCATGTTTTCCTAATTGTCCTTGAGCAAGTGACATGAGGTGATCAGGTAAAATCTGGGATTTTGATGAAATTTTAAGTAATGATAAAAACCAGACTTGCACGTGCCTTAAGAAAGACAACAACGCACATATGTGAAAACATCTTCTTTTGGGCATCGTCTTGTAATAGAAGTACAACTAAAGCAGGGCAGGTAGAAAAGGTTTTCCTATGCTGAAAAAACACATAGTAAAAATTATACTTTCTTTCTCCTTGTAAAGTCAGTTAAGTGTTTGCATTTTCAGTAACTTTCTTCCAACGTCTGTTTCCGTACACTAAATGCAAGTTCTCATTTGTAGTTCTCTGTTAACTGTAGATGGTGACCCTACTCACGTTCTCTTATCCCAGAGCAAATGGTAACTGAAACGGGCATTTTTGGAACTCCAGCATTTTAAGATTAGCAAAAAAGATGAAAGCAAAAGTTCCTTGAAAAGGGATCAAGTGAAAATGATCAGACAGTCACTCGATTCCCCTTAAAATACCAGATTTACTTGAGGATATAGCACATGGCCATACAGTGCATTACGGCAAGCATGGCTCTAAATGGTGGCATTAACATGGCACAAAGCACAAACATCCATCCTCCAACACCATCTGGATGTGTCAGACGTTTTAAAAAGCTACAATAATTATCAAAAAGCTTTCAATACAAAGTTGAAGCACCTTGAAGTTTCAAAAGGATATTTTAAACGTTTTTGGAAAAATAGAACATTTACTTTACATGACTGGAACATAAGTTACATTCTTCGTAGTTTGTAAGCTTCCATCGTTCGTACGTTCCCTCATACGTTTTCTTTTAATAGATTATTTTCTCTGGACTGTATGTCTAATGCAAAGGTATCGCTGTTCTGGAGGAAAGCTTGTTTCTGCATTAGTTTCCTGAAAAGTCCATTTGGATTTGCAAGGAGTTCCTCACGTTTTCCGCATTCAAGAATTCTGCCCTCACCGAGGACTGCCACAAAATCAGCATTCTGAATAGTAGACAGACGATGAGCAATGATTAAGACCGTCCTCCCTTCCATCAGCCGGTCCAGAGCTTCCTGCACCAGGTACTCGTTTTCAGCATCCAAAGCACTAACAAGAAACGAGAAGCAGAAGGGGTGGAGGGAAAGGGGGGGTAGGGAGAAGAGGGAATTTGTTCTTTTAACAACAGGTCAGCTTTCAAAACAGCTGCTTCAAAGCTATGTTGCACATGACAGGGCTAGGTCGGGAAAACATTTTTCTCTCTCTTACATTGTTGCTTCATCTAACAGAAGAATTTTGGGGTTCTGAAGAAGAAAGTAAAATTGGTTACGATTACAATGGGACAAGATCTGATTGTAACAAAATATGGTGTTTGTACAGTTCAGCAATTATTTCTTCAGAAGAATGCAGCCCCTCCCCTCCAAGAACCAGAATGGCCCAAAAAAGGCAGTCCGCAGAACCAGAACATTAACTCTTTAACTCCCACTGCTTTACATGTTGTTATGATGTGGAATGATGACGACAAAAAATCAAAAGAACAAAACAATTACATAAAGTAGATGTTTAGAAGTGCAGTGCACACAGGGTTATCCTTATGCTTTTAACCAGAACATCGATCTAACAAATAAGTGCACCGTGAAGCATTTGCAGAGACAAGGCAGGAACACACGTGTCTCAAAAACCATCTGTTGGACCAGTTAAGATGCCACTGAACAGCCACCCGCACTTCCCAAGTGAGGGAGTTGCTTGGAAGGGGCACTCCGTGACTACGCACCAACAGGGCTGTTTTTTCATGCTTTTCCAATGGAATTGTGCTTGCCAGGAAACAGCACCGAGCGCAAATCATTTTTCATGTGGTTGTACAAGATGCGACTGTGCAACTGCCATTAATATGGAACGTCGTTGTAAGGTTTTGTGTTACTTCCTTCAACAAATCATAATAAACATGGAGGTACTCGTATCTACACAACGTGCAGCAGTGCTTCCCAGCCTCCATGTGCACAGTTTTCTTTGAAGCAAGCACTCTGTATTGCTGTAGTTCTGTACAAACAGACTACAGAACAACGGGACAAGCTCACAGAATTGTAGGGGTTGGAAAGGACCTCTAGAGATCATCGAGTCCAACCCCCCTGCCAAAGCAGGCTCCCTACACCACGTCACACAGGTAGGCATCCAGGCGGGTCTTGAATATCTCCAGAGAAGGAGACTCCACCACCTCCCTGGGCAGCCTGTTCCAGTGCTCCGTCACCCTCACCATAAAGAAGTGCTTCCGCACATTCGTGTGGAACTTCCTATGCTGTACTTTCATCCCATTACCCCTAGTCCTGTCCCCACGCACTACTGAAAAGAGACCAGCCTCGCCACTATGGCTCCCACACCTCAGGTATTTATAAACCTGGATCAAGTTCCCACTCAGCCTTCTTTTCTCAAGGCTAAACAGACCCAGTTCCCCAAGTCTCTCCTCATAGGGGAGATGCTCCAGGCCCTTCACCATCTTTGTGGCCCTCTGCTGGACTCTTTCCAAGAGATCCCTGTCTTTTTTGTACTGGGGAGCCCAGAACTGGACACAATATTCCAGATGAGGCCTTAGATCCTTAGAAGAAAACACTTGCAACAGCAGTTATGGTAAAATGGAGAAACTTTATTGAGAAGCAAGACTATGCATTTCTACAAAGAAGGAAAGTGTGACACCAAAGAGGTTTCCTACCCAAGAAGACCATAGCTCTAGCTGTCTCTTAAGTGGCTGCTCAACATCATTTGCTGAACTCGAGTGACTTGCAAAGGTTTCAGTCAGACCAAGCAAAGCAGAAGCTGCTGCTGCTACTCCATCCGTGTTGGAGAGACTATGTGGGGCAGAAGTTGCTGCTGCTACTCCATTCGTGTTGGAGAGACCGAACATGGCAGAAGTTGCCTCTGCTACGCTAGCCGTGTTGGAGTAATTGATCGGGGCAGGTGTTCCCACTGCTACTCCATCTCTGTTGGAGAGAACAAGCATGGCAGAAGTGTCTGCTGTTACTGCAGCGGTGTTAGAGAGACCAAACAGGTCAGAAATTGCTTCTGCTATTCCATCTATGTAGTTGTCATCAAATGGAGCATAAACCGCCGCTTCAAGTACGTCGATGTTGGAGACCGTGTTGGAGTAATTGATCGGGGCAGGTGTTCCCACTGCTACTCCATCTCTGTTGGAGAGAACAAGCGTGGCAGAAGTGTCTGCTGTTACTGCAGCGGTGTTAGAGAGACCAAACAGGTCAGAAATTGCTTCTGCTATTCCATCTATGTAGTTGTCATCGAATGGAGCATAAACCGCCGCTTCAAGTATGTCGATGTTGGAGAGCTTGAGTGGGGCAGAAGTTGCCTCTGCTACTCCAGCTGTATTGGAGTGATTGATCGGGGCAGGTGTTGCCACTGCTTCTCCATCTGTGTTGGAGAGACCAAGCGGGACAGAACTGTCCACTGATATTCCATTGGTGTTAGAGAGACCAAATAGGGCAGAAATTGCCGCTGCCACTCCATCTATGTAGTTGTCATCAAATGGGGCATAAACTGCCGCTTCCAGTGCATCGGTGTTGGAGAGATGGAGTGGGGCAGAAGTTGCCTCTGCTACTCCAGCTGTGTTGGAGTGATTGATCGGGGCAGGTGTTACCACTGCTGCTTCATCTCTGTCTGAGAGACCAAGTGGGGCAGAAGTGTCTGCTGCTCCTGCATCGGTGTTAGAGAGACCAAACAGGGCAGAAATTGCCGCCGCTATTCCATCTATGTAGATGTCATCGAATGGAGCATAAACTGCCGCTTCCAGTACGTCGCTGCTGGAGAGATGGAGTGGGGCAGAAGTTGCTTCTGCTACTTCATCTGTGTAGGAGTCATCAAACAAGGCAAAAACTGCCGCTGCTTCTCCATCTGTGTTGGAGAGACCAAGTGGGACAGAAGTGCCCGCTGCTCCTGCATCGGCGTTAGAGAGACCAAACAAGGCAGAAATTGCCGCTGCTACTCCATCTACATAGTTGTCATCAAATGGGGCATAAACTGCCGCTTCCACTGCATCAGTGTTGGAGAGATGGAGTGGGGCAGAAGTTGCCTCTGCTACTCCAGCCGTATTGGAGTGATTGATCGGGGCAGGTGTTACCACTGCTGCTTCATCTCTGTTGGAGAGATCAAGTGGGGCAGATGTGCCCGCTGCTCCTGCATCGGTGTTAGAGAGACCAAACAGGGCAGAAACTGCTGCTGCTACTCCATCTATGTAGTTGTCATCAAATGGGGCATAAACTGCCGCTTCCAGTGTATCAGTGTTGGAGAGATGGAGTGGGGCAGAAGTTGCCTCTGCTGGTCCAGCTGTATTGGAGTGATTGATCGGGGCATAAACTGCCGCTGCTTCTCCATCTGTGTTGGAGAGACCAAGCGGGTCAGAAGTGTCCACTGCTATTCCATTGGTCTTAGAGGGACTGATCAGGTCAGAAATTGCTGCTGCTGTTCCATCTATGCAGTTGTCATCAAACAGGGCATAATCTGCCGCTTCTGGTCTATCTGTGTTAGAGAGATGGAGTGGGGCAGGAGTTATGTCTGCTACTCCATCAGTCTTGGAGAGACCAAGTGGGGCAGAAGTTGCCTCTGCTACTCCAGCTGTGTTGGAGTCATTGAACGGGGCAGAAACTGCCGCTGCTTCTCCACCCGTGTTGGAGAGACCAAGCAGAGCAGGAGTGTCCACTGCTCCTGCATTGGTGTTCGAGAGACTGATCCGGTCAGAAATTGCTGCTGCTGTTCCATCTATGCAGCTGTCATCCAACGTGGCATTATCTGCCGCTTCTGGTCTATCCGTGTTAGAGAGATGGAGTGGGGCAGAAGTTATGTCTGCTACTCCATCAGTCTTGGAGAGACCAAGTGGGACAGAAGTTGCCTCTGCTACTCCAGCTGTGTTGGAGTGATTGATCAGGACAGAAGTTGCCGCTGCTACTCTACCCATGTTGGGGAGACTGAGCGGGGATGAAGTTGCTGCTGATACTCCATCTGTGCTGTCCTCTGCCTGTTCAAAGTTAACAAATACAAATGGTCAACACTCAGCTCAAAGGACGATGCAATGGCAAGCATTTTATAAATCCAGAAGACCATCACCTGTTCGACTTCAGGTTCCAAAAGGCCCTGATTTTCCTCACCAGGGTAGTCCATGGGGTGCACACAAGCACTGCACCTGGAAAATGGAAGGCACATTCAGTTGCACACGCTGCCTATTGCGCTCCTAACAGCCCTTTCTTGGCGACCTGATTCAGACTGACAGCAAACTGGGAGAGAGCAGCACACGCTTGCTATTAGATACTTAAATGTTCTCCTGCACACTACGGTGTTTACTAGCAAGTTCTTCCCTGAAACAAGACTGCTATGAAAGATGCAGCATACTTTATTCCCAGAGGTGCTGACAGCCCACAGTAGCCCCAGGCAGCTTTTCTTCCTGCCTCCAGCTGATACTGGCCAGTGGAGGCATGGGATGATGGGGGTGACCAGAGGGGAAGAAATGATGTCTAGAACAGGTGTGCAGTCATTCTGGGAGGTATATATGTGCGGGATGGGCTATGTGCAGGGAGGCCAAATTCGCCTGTGGGTTGAGCTGCCATCATCAGGACATGTGCTGATATTGCCAGGCTTTTAAGCACACCTGAGTGCCCTTGAGAACAGAAACCAGCGGGCACATACCTTCTCAATGTCTTTCTCAGTCTCCGGAAAAGCTTCTGGATCTTCATGATCCGTCAAAACTGCGCACTACTACCAGCACCAACACCACCAGTGCCAACACTGCCAGTACCAATACCTGCACCAGCGCCAGTACCAGCACCTGCACCAGAATGCACTGTGCTTGTGGGGGCTGTGCCTGTGGGGCCCCAGGTCTGCTGCGTGATTTATGACATCACAAAAGGCTTAGTGACTCTTGGTGATGTGAAGTGCCAGTTGCCAAGGCTAGCTGTGCCAGTCTTCCATTTGTAAGGCCCTTGGGGCAGAGGGAGGGGTTCACATGTTCCAAAAATATATGTATTTACCAGGGCAGTGCGGCCAAAGGAAGCAACCCCTTGCATACCTGCAGGAACACAGGATGCCCAAGCCACTGCTCCAAATCTCTGTAGATTTCACTCAGAGCCCCTCCATTCCCTCTGGTGTATCTTCATGTCTTCTCTGTTATCCTCCCTGCAAGCACCAAGTCTCCCTTGGGTGATACACACAGAATCATAGAATCACAAGGTTGGAAAGGACCAAGTGAAGAGCTGCAAGTGAAGGCTGTCTTGGCTTGTTTGGTGCAAAGAACATGTTGAATAAAGTCTGCTATCCAATGTAGCTCTCGTAACGTAGATTCAACTTGCTGTGAACTAGTGCTCTTCTCATTTTTTGGTAGGCTGCAACACCTTCCAGCACAACTCATGATCTACAGACATAAAAGTTCAGCTGCAATTAACTCTTGTGATCTCAGGGTTTAAACTCACAAACAAAAAGTCTCATTACAATCACATAAAGAGAGGTTAGAATTGAGGATTAAAGTTCAGGCTCCTCTAGGTATGTTATCAAGAGAGTAATTGATTGTCAACACTGAAATTAAACATCGGGTCAGTGGTATTTTTGGCATAACTTTAAGTAAATCTCTGCTTCTCCTAAGATTATAGCAGAAGGTATCTTATTTTCATCCTACAGCGCAGGGATCTTTTTAGTGTTTTCACTGTGTTCCACAAAGTGCTTTTAGTGGCACATTAGAGAAGGAGGTTAAGCTTATCCAGCGTTAGGCACCTCACCTATTTCCAATAGGGCTTTCCAGCAGCAATCAGATTTCTCAGCCCAGGGAGCTCTGATGGGACCCTGTGAATTGTTTGGCTTTGTAAACATCCCTTGTGGTGCTTTGAGTCTTCAGAAAGCACAAAGAGATTCAACTGGAAGAGGTTTAAATTAGAAGCGTGAAGCCTACTCTTTACCTCCAAACATACTTCCTGCAGTTGTTCAAAATAATGTCATGCTATTGCAGCATGTTTTCCTAATTGTCCTTGAGCAAGTGACATGAGGTGATCAGGTAAAATCTGGGATTTTGATGAAATTTTAAGTAATGATAAAAACCAGACTTGCACGTGCCTTAAGAAAGACAACAACGCACATATGTGAAAACATCTTCTTTTGGGCATCGTCTTGTAATAGAAGTACAACTAAAGCAGGGCAGGTAGAAAAGGTTTTCCTATGCTGAAAAAACACATAGTAAAAATTATACTTTCTTTCTCCTTGTAAAGTCAGTTAAGTGTTTGCATTTTCAGTAACTTTCTTCCAACGTCTGTTTCCGTACACTAAATGCAAGTTCTCACTTGTAGTTCTCTGTTAACTGTAGATGGTGACCCTACTCACGTTCTCTTATCCCAGAGCAAATGGTAACTGAAACAGACATTTTTGGAACTCCAGCATTTTAAGATTAGCAAAAAAGATGAAAGCAAAAGTTCCTTGAAAAGGGATCAAGTGAAAATGATCAGACAGTCACTCGATTCCCCTTAAAATACCAGATTTACTTGAGGATATAGCACGTGGCCATACAGTGCATTACGGCAAGCATGGCTCTAAATGGTGGCATTAACATGGCACAAAGCACAAACATCCATCCTCCAACACCATCTGGATGTGTCAGACGTTTTAAAAAGCTACAATAATTATCAAAAAGCTTTCAATACAAAGTTGAAGCACATTGAAGTTTCAAAAGGATATTTTATACGTTTTTGGAAAAATAGAACATTTACTTTACATGACTGGAACATAAGTTACATTCTTCATAGTTTGTAAGCTTCCATCGTTCGTACGTTCCCTCATACGTTTTCTTTTAATAGATTATTTTCTCTGGACTGTATGTCTAATGCAAAGGTATCGCTGTTCTGGAGGAAAGCTTGTTTCTGCATTAGTTTCCTGAAAAGTCCATTTGGATTTGCAAGGAGTTCCTCACGTTTTCCGCATTCAAGAATTCTGCCCTCACCGAGGACTGCCACAAAATCAGCATTCTGAATAGTAGACAGACGATGAGCAATGATTAAGACCGTCCTCCCTTCCATCAGCCGGTCCAGAGCTTCCTGCACCAGGTACTCGTTTTCAGCATCCAAAGCACTAACAAGAAACGAGAAGCAGAAGGGGTGGAGGGAAAGGGGGGGTAGGGAGAAGAGGGAATTTGTTCTTTTAACAACAGGTCAGCTTTCAAAACAGCTGCTTCAAAGCTATGTTGCACATGACAGGGCTAGGTCGGGAAAACATTTTTCTCTCTCTTACCTTGTTGCTTCATCTAACAGAAGAATTTTGGGGTTCTGAAGAAGAAAGTAAAATTGGTTACGATTACAATGGGACAAGATCTGATTGTAACAAAAATATGGTGTTTGTACAGCTCAGCAATTATTTCTTCAGAAGAATGCAGCCCCTCCCCTCCAAGAACCAGAATGGCCCAAAAAAGGCAGTCCGCAGAACCAGAACATTAACTCTTTAACTCCCACTGCTTTACACGTTGTTATGATGTGGAATGATGACGACAAAAAATCAAAAGAACAAAACAATTACATAAAGTAGATGTTTAGAAGTGCAGTGCACACAGGGTTATCCTTATGCTTTTAACCAGAACATCGATCTAACAAATAAGTGCACCGTGAAGCATTTGCAGAGACAAGGCAGGAACACACGTGTCTCAAAAACCATCTGTTGTACCAGTTAAGATGTCACTGAACAGCCACCCGCTCTTCCCAAGTGAGGGAGTTGCTTGGAAGGGGCACTCCGTGACTACGCACCAACAGGGCTGTATTTTCATGCTTTTCCAATGGAATCGTGCTTGCCAGGAAACAGCACCGAGCGCAAATCATTTTTCATGTGGTTGTACAAGATGCGACTGTGCAACTGCCATTAATATGGAACGTCGTCGTAAGGTTTTGTGTTACTTCCTTCAACAAATCATAATAAACATGGAGGTACTCGTATCTACACAACGTGCAGCAGTGCTTCCCAGTCTCCATGTGCACAGTTTTCTTTGAAGCAAGCACTCTGTATTGCTGTAGTTCTGTACAAACAGACTACAGAACAACGGGACAAGCTCACAGAATTGTAGGGGTTGGAAAGGACCTCTAGAGATCATCGAGTCCAACCCCCCTGCCAAAGCAGGCTCCCTACACCACGTCACACAGGTAGGCATCCAGGCGGGTCTTGAATATCTCCAGAGAAGGAGACTCCACCACCTCCCTGGGCAGCCTGTTCCAGTGCTCCGTCACCCTCACCATAAAGAAGTTCTTCTGCACATTCGTGTGGAACTTCCTATGCTGTACTTTCATCCCATTACCCCTAGTCCTGTCCCCACGCACTACTGAAAAGAGACCAGCCTCGCCACTATGGCTCCCACACCTCAGGTATTTATAAACCTGGATCAAGTTCCCACTCAGCCTTCTTTTCTCAAGGCTAAACAGACCCAGTTCCCCAAGTCTCTCCTCATAGGGGAGATGCTCCAGGCCCTTCACCATCTTTGTGGCCCTCTGCTGGACTCTTTCCAAGAGATCCCTGTCTTTTTTGTACTGGGGAGCCCAGAACTGGACACAATATTCCAGATGAGGCCTTAGATCCTTAGAAGAAAACACTTGCAACAGCAGTTATGGTAAAATGGAGAAACTTTATTGAGAAGCAAGACTATGCATTTCTACAAAGAAGGAAAGTGTGACACCAAAGAGGTTTCCTACCCAAGAAGACCATAGCTCTAGCTGTCTCTTCAGTGGCTGCTCAACATCATTTGCTGAACTTGAGTGACTTGCAAAGGTTTCAGTCAGACCAAGCGAAACAGAAGCTGCTGCTGCTACTCCATCCGTGTTGGAGAGACTATGTGGGGCAGAAGTTGCTGCTGCTACTCCATTCGTGTTGGAGAGACCGAACATGGCAGAAGTTGCCTCTGCTACGCTAGCCGTGTTGGAGTAATTGATCGGGGCAGGTGTTCCCACTGCTACTCCATCTCTGTTGGAGAGAACAAGCGTGGCAGAAGTGTCTGCTGTTACTGCAGCGGTGTTAGAGAGACCAAACAGGTCAGAAATTGCTTCTGCTATTCCATCTATGTAGTTGTCATCGAATGGAGCATAAACCGCCGCTTCAAGTATGTCGATGTTGGAGAGCTTGAGTGGGGCAGAAGTTGCCTCTGCTACTCCAGCTGTATTGGAGTGATTGATCGGGGCAGGTGTTGCCACTGCTTCTCCATCTGTGTTGGAGAGACCAAGCGGGACAGAACTGTCCACTGATATTCCATTGGTGTTAGAGAGACCAAATAGGGCAGAAATTGCCGCTGCCACTCCATCTATGTAGTTGTCATCAAATGGGGCATAAACTGCCGCTTCCAGTGCATCGGTGTTGGAGAGATGGAGTGGGGCAGAAGTTGCCTCTGCTACTCCAGCTGTGTTGGAGTGATTGATCGGGGCAGGTGTTACCACTGCTGCTTCATCTCTGTCTGAGAGACCAAGTGGGGCAGAAGTGTCTGCTGCTCCTGCATCGGTGTTAGAGAGACCAAACAGGGCAGAAATTGCCGCCGCTATTCCATCTATGTAGGTGTCATCGAATGGAGCATAAACTGCCGCTTCCAGTACGTCGCTGCTGGAGAGATGGAGTGGGGCAGAAGTTGCTTCTGCTACTTCATCTGTGTAGGAGTCATCAAACAAGGCAAAAACTGCCGCTGCTTCTCCATCTGTGTTGGAGAGACCAAGTGGGACAGAAGTGCCCGCTGCTCCTGCATCGGCGTTAGAGAGACCAAACAAGGCAGAAATTGCCGCTGCTACTCCATCTACATAGTTGTCATCAAATGGGGCATAAACTGCCGCTTCCACTGCATCAGTGTTGGAGAGATGGAGTGGGGCAGAAGTTGCCTCTGCTACTCCAGCCGTATTGGAGTGATTGATCGGGGCAGGTGTTACCACTGCTGCTTCATCTCTGTTGGAGAGATCAAGTGGGGCAGATGTGCCCGCTGCTCCTGCATCGGTGTTAGAGAGACCAAACAGGGCAGAAACTGCTGCTGCTACTCCATCTATGTAGTTGTCATCAAATGGGGCATAAACTGCCGCTTCCAGTGTATCACTGTTGGAGAGATGGAGTGGGGCAGAAGTTGCCTCTGCTGGTCCAGCTGTATTGGAGTGATTGATCGGGGCATAAACTGCCGCTGCCTCTCCATCTGTGTTGGAGAGACCAAGCGGGTCAGAAGTGTCCACTGCTATTCCATTGGTCTTAGAGGGACTGATCAGGTCAGAAATTGCTGCTGCCGTTCCATCTATGCAGTTGTCATCAAACAGGGCATAATCTGCCGCTTCTGGTCTATCTGTGTTAGAGAGATGGAGTGGGGCAGGAGTTATGTCTGCTACTCCATCAGTCTTGGAGAGACCAAGTGGGGCAGAAGTTGCCTCTGCTACTCCAGCTGTGTTGGAGTCATTGAACGGGGCAGAAACTGCCGCTGCTTCTCCACCCGTGTTGGAGAGACCAAGCAGAGCAGGAGTGTCCACTGCTCCTGCATTGGTGTTCGAGAGACTGATCCGGTCAGAAATTGCTGCTGCTGTTCCTTCTATGCAGCTGTCATCCAGCGTGGCATTATCTGCCGCTTCTGGTCTATCCATGTTAGAGAGATGGAGTGGGGCAGAAGTTATGTCTGCTACTCCATCAGTCTTGGAGAGACCAAGTGGGACAGAAGTTGCCTCTGCTACTCCAGCTGTGTTGGAGTGATTGATCAGGACAGAAGTTGCCGCTGCTACTCTACCCATGTTGGGGAGACTGAGCGGGGATGAAGTTGCTGCTGATACTCCATCTGTGCTGTCCTCTGCCTGTTCAAAGTTAACAAATACAAATGGTCAACACTCAGCTCAAAGGACGATGCAATGGCAAGCATTTTATAAATCCAGAAGACCATCACCTGTTCGACTTCAGGTTCCAAAAGGCCCTGATTTTCCTCACCAGGGTAGTCCATGGGGTGCACACAAGCACTGCACCTGGAAAATGGAAGGCACATTCAGTTGCACACGCTGCCTATTGCGCTCCTAACAGCCCTTTCTTGGCGACCTGATTCAGACTGACAGCAAACTGGGAGAGAGCAGCACACGCTTGCTATTAGATACTTAAATGTTCTCCTGCACACTATGGTGTTTACTAGCAAGTTCTTCCCTGAAACAAGACTGCTATGAAAGATGCAGCATACTTTATTCCCAGAGGTGCTGACAGCCCACAGTAGCCCCAGGCAGCTTTTCTTCCTGCCTCCAGCTGATACTGGCCAGTGGAGGCATGGGATGATGGGGGTGACCAGAGGGGAAGAAATGATGTCTAGAACAGGTGTGCAGTCATTCTGGGAGGTATATATGTGCGGGATGGGCTATGTGCAGGGAGGCCAAATTCGCCTGTGGGCTGAGCTGCCATCGTCAGGACATGTGCTGATATTGCCAGGCTTTTAAGCACACCTGAGTGCCCTTGAGAACAGAAACCAGCAGGCACATACCTTCTCAATGTCTTTCTCAGTCTCCGGAAAAGCTTCTGGATCTTCATGATCCGTCAAAACTGCGCACTACTACCAGCACCAACACCACCAGTGCCAACACTGCCAGTACCAATACCTGCACCAGCACCAGTACCAGCACCTGCACCAGAATGCACTGTGCTTGTGGGGGCTGTGCCTGTGGGGCCCCAGGTCTGCTGCGTGATTTATGACATCACAAAAGGCTTAGTGACTCTTGGTGATGTGAAGTGCCAGTTGCCAAGGCTAGCTGTGCCAGTCTTCCATTTGTAAGGCCCTTGGGGCAGAGGGAGGGGTTCACATGTTCCAAAAATATATGTATTTACCAGGGCAGTGCGGCCAAAGGAAGCAACCCCTTGCATACCTGCAGGAACACAGGATGCCCAAGCCACTGCTCCAAATCTCTGTAGATTTCACTCAGAGCCCCTCCATTCCCTCTGGTGTATCTTCATGTCTTCTCTGTTATCCTCCCTGCAAGCACCAAGTCTCCCTTGGGTGATACACACAGAATCATAGAATCACAAGGTTGGAAAGGACCAAGTGAAGAGCTGCAAGTGAAGGCTGTCTTGGCTTGTTTGGTGCAAAGAACATGTTGAATAAAGTCTGCTATCCAATGTAGCTCTCGTAACGTAGATTCAACTTGCTGTGAACTAGTGCTCTTCTCATTTTTTGGTAGGCTGCAACACCTTCCAGCACAACTCATGATCTACAGACATAAAAGTTCAGCTGCAATTAACTCTTGTGATCTCAGGGTTTAAACTCACAAACAAAAAGTCTCATTACAATCACATAAAGAGAGGTTAGAATTGAGGATTAAATATGGTGTTTGTACAGCTCAGCAATTATTTCTTCAGAAGAATGCAGCCCCTCCCCTCTAAGAACCAGAATGGCCCAAAAAAGGCAGTCCGCAGAACCAGAACATTAACTCTTTAACTCCCACTGCTTTACACGTTGTTATGATGTGGAATGATGACGACAAAAAATCAAAAGAACAAAACAATTACATAAAGTAGATGTTTAGAAATGCAGTGCACACAGGGTTATCCTTATGCTTTTAACCAGAACATCGATCTAACAAATAAGTGCACCGTGAAGCATTTGCAGAGACAAGGCAGGAACACACGTGTCTCAAAAACCATCTGTTGGACCAGTTAAGATGTCACTGAACAGCCACCCGCTCTTCCCAAGTGAGGGAGTTGCTTGGAAGGGGCACTCCGTGACTACGCACCAACAGGGCTGTATTTTCATGCTTTTCCAATGGAATCGTGCTTGCCAGGAAACAGCACCGAGCGCAAATCATTTTTCATGTGGTTGTACAAGATGCGACTGTGCAACTGCCATTAATATGGAACGTCGTCGTAAGGTTTTGTGTTACTTCCTTCAACAAATCATAATAAACATGGAGGTACTCGTATCTACACAACGTGCAGCAGTGCTTCCCAGCCTCCATGTGCACAGTTTTCTTTGAAGCAAGCACTCTGTATTGCTGTAGTTCTGTACAAACAGACTACAGAACAACGGGACAAGCTCACAGAATTGTAGGGGTTGGAAAGGACCTCTAGAGATCATCGAGTCCAACCCCCCTGCCAAAGCAGGCTCCCTACACCACGTCACACAGGTAGGCATCCAGGCGGGTCTTGAATATCTCCAGAGAAGGAGACTCCACCACCTCCCTGGGCAGCCTGTTCCAGTGCTCCGTCACCCTCACCATAAAGAAGTTCTTCTGCACATTCGTGTGGAACTTCCTATGCTGTACTTTCATCCCATTACCCCTAGTCCTATCCTCACGCACTACTGAAAAGAGACCAGCCTCGCCAATATGGCTCCCACACCTCAGGTATTTATAAACCTGGATCAAGTTCCCACTCAGCCTTCTTTTCTCAAGGCTAAACAGACCCAGTTCCCCAAGTCTCTCCTCATAGGGGAGATGCTCCAGGCCCTTCACCATCTTTGTGGCCCTCTGCTGGACTCTTTCCAAGAGATCCCTGTCTTTTTTGTACTGGGGAGCCCAGAACTGGACACAATATTCCAGATGAGGCCTTAGATCCTTAGAAGAAAACACTTGCAACAGCAGTTATGGTAAAATGGAGAAACTTTATTGAGAAGCAAGACTATGCATTTCTACAAAGAAGGAAAGTGTGACACCAAAGAGGTTTCCTACCCAAGAAGACCATAGCTCTAGCTGTCTCTTCAGTGGCTGCTCAACATCATTTGCTGAACTTGAGTGACTTGCAAAGGTTTCAGTCAGACCAAGCGAAACAGAAGCTGCTGCTGCTACTCCATCCGTGTTGGAGAGACTATGTGGGGCAGAAGTTGCTGCTGCTACTCCATTCGTGTTGGAGAGACCGAACATGGCAGAAGTTGCCTCTGCTACGCTAGCCGTGTTGGAGTAATTGATCGGGGCAGGTGTTCCCACTGCTACTCCATCTCTGTTGGAGAGAACAAGCGTGGCAGAAGTGTCTGCTGTTACTGCAGCGGTGTTAGAGAGACCAAACAGGTCAGAAATTGCTTCTGCTATTCCATCTATGTAGTTGTCATCAAATGGAGCATAAACCGCCGCTTCAAGTACGCCGATGTTGGAGACCGTGTTGGAGTAATTGATCGGGGCAGGTGTTCCCACTGCTACTCCATCTCTGTTGGAGAGAACAAGCGTGGCAGAAGTGTCTGCTGTTACTGCAGCGGTGTTAGAGAGACCAAACAGGTCAGAAATTGCTTCTGCTATTCCATCTATGTAGTTGTCATCGAATGGAGCATAAACCGCCGCTTCAAGTATGTCGATGTTGGAGAGCTTGAGTGGGGCAGAAGTTGCCTCTGCTACTCCAGCTGTATTGGAGTGATTGATCGGGGCAGGTGTTGCCACTGCTTCTCCATCTGTGTTGGAGAGACCAAGCGGGACAGAACTGTCCACTGATATTCCATTGGTGTTAGAGAGACCAAATAGGGCAGAAATTGCCGCTGCCACTCCATCTATGTAGTTGTCATCAAATGGGGCATAAACTGCCGCTTCCAGTGCATCGGTGTTGGAGAGATGGAGTGGGGCAGAAGTTGCCTCTGCTACTCCAGCTGTGTTGGAGTGATTGATCGGGGCAGGTGTTACCACTGCTGCTTCATCTCTGTCTGAGAGACCAAGTGGGGCAGAAGTGTCTGCTGCTCCTGCATCGGTGTTAGAGAGACCAAACAGGGCAGAAATTGCCGCCGCTATTCCATCTATGTAGGTGTCATCGAATGGAGCATAAACTGCCGCTTCCAGTACGTCGCTGCTGGAGAGATGGAGTGGGGCAGAAGTTGCTTCTGCTACTTCATCTGTGTAGGAGTCATCAAACAAGGCAAAAACTGCCGCTGCTTCTCCATCTGTGTTGGAGAGACCAAGTGGGACAGAAGTGCCCGCTGCTCCTGCATCGGCGTTAGAGAGACCAAACAAGGCAGAAATTGCCGCTGCTACTCCATCTACATAGTTGTCATCAAATGGGGCATAAACTGCCGCTTCCACTGCATCAGTGTTGGAGAGATGGAGTGGGGCAGAAGTTGCCTCTGCTACTCCAGCCGTATTGGAGTGATTGATCGGGGCAGGTGTTACCACTGCTGCTTCATCTCTGTTGGAGAGATCAAGTGGGGCAGATGTGCCCGCTGCTCCTGCATCGGTGTTAGAGAGACCAAACAGGGCAGAAACTGCTGCTGCTACTCCATCTATGTAGTTGTCATCAAATGGGGCATAAACTGCCGCTTCCAGTGTATCACTGTTGGAGAGATGGAGTGGGGCAGAAGTTGCCTCTGCTGGTCCAGCTGTATTGGAGTGATTGATCGGGGCATAAACTGCCGCTGCTTCTCCATCTGTGTTGGAGAGACCAAGCGGGTCAGAAGTGTCCACTGCTATTCCATTGGTCTTAGAGGGACTGATCAGGTCAGAAATTGCTGCTGCTGTTCCATCTATGCAGTTGTCATCAAACAGGGCATAATCTGCCGCTTCTGGTCTATCTGTGTTAGAGAGATGGAGTGGGGCAGAAGTTATGTCTGCTACTCCATCAGTCTTGGAGAGACCAAGTGGGACAGAAGTTGCCTCTGCTACTCCAGCTGTGTTGGAGTCATTGAACGGGGCAGAAACTGCCGCTGCTTCTCCACCCGTGTTGGAGAGACCAAGCAGAGCAGGAGTGTCCACTGCTCCTGCATTGGTGTTCGAGAGACTGATCCGGTCAGAAATTGCTGCTGCTGTTCCTTCTATGCAGCTGTCATCCAGCGTGGCATTATCTGCCGCTTCTGGTCTATCCATGTTAGAGAGATGGAGTGGGGCAGAAGTTATGTCTGCTACTCCATCAGTCTTGGAGAGACCAAGTGGGACAGAAGTTGCCTCTGCTACTCCAGCTGTGTTGGAGTGATTGATCAGGACAGAAGTTGCCGCTGCTACTCTACCCATGTTGGGGAGACTGAGCGGGGATGAAGTTGCTGCTGATACTCCATCTGTGCTGTCCTCTGCCTGTTCAAAGTTAACAAATACAAATGGTCAACACTCAGCTCAAAGGACGATGCAATGGCAAGCATTTTATAAATCCAGAAGACCATCACCTGTTCGACTTCAGGTTCCAAAAGGCCCTGATTTTCCTCACCAGGGTAGTCCATGGGGTGCACACAAGCACTGCACCTGGAAAATGGAAGGCACATTCAGTTGCACACGCTGCCTATTGCGCTCCTAACAGCCCTTTCTTGGCGACCTGATTCAGACTGACAGCAAACTGGGAGAGAGCAGCACACGCTTGCTATTAGATACTTAAATGTTCTCCTGCGCACTATGGTGTTTACTAGCAAGTTCTTCCCTGAAACAAGACTGCTATGAAAGATGCAGCATACTTTATTCCCAGAGGTGCTGACAGCCCACAGTAGCCCCAGGCAGCTTTTCTTCCTGCCTCCAGCTGATACTGGCCAGTGGAGGCATGGGATGATGGGGGTGACCAGAGGGGAAGAAATGATGTCTAGAACAGGTGTGCAGTCATTCTGGGAGGTATATATGTGCAGGATGGGCTATGTGCAGGGAGGCCAAATTCGCCTGTGGGCTGAGCTGCCATCGTCAGGACATGTGCTGATATTGCCAGGCTTTTAAGCACACCTGAGTGCCCTTGAGAACAGAAACCAGCAGGCACATACCTTCTCAATGTCTTTCTCAGTCTCCGGAAAAGCTTCTGGATCTTCATGATCCGTCAAAACTGCGCACTACTACCAGCACCAACACCACCAGTGCCAACACTGCCAGTACCAATACCTGCACCAGCACCAGTACCAGCACCTGCACCAGAATGCACTGTGCTTGTGGGGGCTGTGCCTGTGGGGCCCCAGGTCTGCTGCGTGATTTATGACATCACAAAAGGCTTAGTGACTCTTGGTGATGTGAAGTGCCAGTTGCCAAGGCTAGCTGTGCCAGTCTTCCATTTGTAAGGCCCTTGGGGCAGAGGGAGGGGTTCACATGTTCCAAAAATATATGTATTTACCAGGGCAGTGCGGCCAAAGGAAGCAACCCCTTGCATACCTGCAGGAACACAGGATGCCCAAGCCACTGCTCCAAATCTCTGTAGATTTCACTCAGAGCCCCTCCATTCCCTCTGGTGTATCTTCATGTCTTCTCTGTTATCCTCCCTGCAAGCACCAAGTCTCCCTTGGGTGATACACACAGAATCATAGAATCACAAGGTTGGAAAGGACCAAGTGAAGAGCTGCAAGTGAAGGCTGTCTTGGCTTGTTTGGTGCAAAGAACATGTTGAATAAAGTCTGCTATCCAATGTAGCTCTCGTAACGTAGATTCAACTTGCTGTGAACTAGTGCTCTTCTCATTTTTTGGTAGGCTGCAACACCTTCCAGCACAACTCATGATCTACAGACATAAAAGTTCAGCTGCAATTAACTCTTGTGATCTCAGGGTTTAAACTCACAAACAAAAAGTCTCATTACAATCACATAAAGAGAGGTTAGAATTGAGGATTAAAGTTCAGGCTCCTCTAGGTATGTTATCAAGAGAGTAATTGATTGTCAACACTGAAATTAAACATCGGGTCAGTGGTATTTTTGGCATAACTTTAAGTAAATCTCTGCTTCTCCTAAGATTATAGCAGAAGGTATCTTATTTTCATCCTACAGCGCAGGGATCTTTTTAGTGTTTTCACTGTGTTCCACAAAGTGCTTTTAGTGGCACATTAGAGAAGGAGGTTAAGCTTATCCAGCGTTAGGCACCTCACCTATTTCCAATAGGGCTTTCCAGCAGCAATCAGATTTCTCAGCCCAGGGAGCTCTGATGGGACCCTGTGAATTGTTTGGCTTTGTAAACATCCCTTGTGGTGCTTTGAGTCTTCAGAAAGCACAAAGAGATTCAACTGGAAGAGGTTTAAATTAGAAGCGTGAAGCCTACTCTTTACCTCCAAACATACTTCCTGCAGTTGTTCAAAATAATGTCATGCTATTGCAGCATGTTTTCCTAATTGTCCTTGAGCAAGTGACATGAGGTGATCAGGTAAAATCTGGGATTTTGATGAAATTTTAAGTAATGATAAAAACCAGACTTGCACGTGCCTTAAGAAAGACAACAACGCACATATGTGAAAACATCTTCTTTTGGGCATCGTCTTGTAATAGAAGTACAACTAAAGCAGGGCAGGTAGAAAAGGTTTTCCTATGCTGAAAAAACACATAGTAAAAATTATACTTTCTTTCTCCTTGTAAAGTCAGTTAAGTGTTTGCATTTTCAGTAACTTTCTTCCAACGTCTGTTTCCGTACACTAAATGCAAGTTCTCATTTGTAGTTCTCTATTAACTGTAGATGGTGACCCTACTCACGTTCTCTTATCCCAGAGCAAATGGTAACTGAAACGGACATTTTTGGAACT
The DNA here is from genome assembly GCF_054131305.1 of Coturnix japonica. Taxonomy (NCBI): domain Eukaryota; kingdom Metazoa; phylum Chordata; class Aves; order Galliformes; family Phasianidae; genus Coturnix; species Coturnix japonica. The sequence goes on from NC_140665.1 coordinate 38,913,788, forward strand.
CCAGCATTTTAAGATTAGCAAAAAAGATGAAAGCAAAAGTTCCTTGAAAAGGGATCAAGTGAAAATGATCAGACAGTCACTCGATTCCCCTTAAAATACCAGATTTACTTGAGGATATAGCACGTGGCCATACAGTGCATTACGGCAAGCATGGCTCTAAATGGTGGCATTAACATGGCACAAAGCACAAACATCCATCCTCCAACACCATCTGGATGTGTCAGACGTTTTAAAAAGCTACAATAATTATCAAAAAGCTTTCAATACAAAGTTGAAGCACATTGAAGTTTCAAAAGGATATTTTATACGTTTTTGGAAAAATAGAACATTTACTTTACATGACTGGAACATAAGTTACATTCTTCATAGTTTGTAAGCTTCCATCGTTCGTACGTTCCCTCATACGTTTTCTTTTAATAGATTATTTTCTCTGGACTGTATGTCTAATGCAAAGGTATCGCTGTTCTGGAGGAAAGCTTGTTTCTGCATTAGTTTCCTGAAAAGTCCATTTGGATTTGCAAGGAGTTCCTCACGTTTTCCGCATTCAAGAATTCTGCCCTCACCGAGGACTGCCACAAAATCAGCATTCTGAATAGTAGACAGACGATGAGCAATGATTAAGACCGTCCTCCCTTCCATCAGCCGGTCCAGAGCTTCCTGCACCAGGTACTCGTTTTCAGCATCCAAAGCACTAACAAGAAACGAGAAGCAGAAGGGGTGGAGGGAAAGGGGGGGTAGGGAGAAGAGGGAATTTGTTCTTTTAACAACAGGTCAGCTTTCAAAACAGCTGCTTCAAAGCTATGTTGCACATGACAGGGCTAGGTCGGGAAAACATTTTTCTCTCTCTTACCTTGTTGCTTCATCTAACAGAAGAATTTTGGGGTTCTGAAGAAGAAAGTAAAATTGGTTACGATTACAATGGGACAAGATCTGATTGTAACAAAAATATGGTGTTTGTACAGCTCAGCAATTATTTCTTCAGAAGAATGCAGCCCCTCCCCTCCAAGAACCAGAATGGCCCAAAAAAGGCAGTCCGCAGAACCAGAACATTAACTCTTTAACTCCCACTGCTTTACACGTTGTTATGATGTGGAATGATGACGACAAAAAATCAAAAGAACAAAACAATTACATAAAGTAGATGTTTAGAAGTGCAGTGCACACAGGGTTATCCTTATGCTTTTAACCAGAACATCGATCTAACAAATAAGTGCACCGTGAAGCATTTGCAGAGACAAGGCAGGAACACACGTGTCTCAAAAACCATCTGTTGGACCAGTTAAGATGTCACTGAACAGCCACCCGCTCTTCCCAAGTGAGGGAGTTGCTTGGAAGGGGCACTCCGTGACTACGCACCAACAGGGCTGTATTTTCATGCTTTTCCAATGGAATCGTGCTTGCCAGGAAACAGCACCGAGCGCAAATCATTTTTCATGTGGTTGTACAAGATGCGACTGTGCAACTGCCATTAATATGGAACGTCGTCGTAAGGTTTTGTGTTACTTCCTTCAACAAATCATAATAAACATGGAGGTACTCGTATCTACACAACGTGCAGCAGTGCTTCCCAGTCTCCATGTGCACAGTTTTCTTTGAAGCAAGCACTCTGTATTGCTGTAGTTCTGTACAAACAGACTACAGAACAACGGGACAAGCTCACAGAATTGTAGGGGTTGGAAAGGACCTCTAGAGATCATCGAGTCCAACCCCCCTGCCAAAGCAGGCTCCCTACACCACGTCACACAGGTAGGCATCCAGGCGGGTCTTGAATATCTCCAGAGAAGGAGACTCCACCACCTCCCTGGGCAGCCTGTTCCAGTGCTCCGTCACCCTCACCATAAAGAAGTTCTTCTGCACATTCGTGTGGAACTTCCTATGCTGTACTTTCATCCCATTACCCCTAGTCCTGTCCCCACGCACTACTGAAAAGAGACCAGCCTCGCCACTATGGCTCCCACACCTCAGGTATTTATAAACCTGGATCAAGTTCCCACTCAGCCTTCTTTTCTCAAGGCTAAACAGACCCAGTTCCCCAAGTCTCTCCTCATAGGGGAGATGCTCCAGGCCCTTCACCATCTTTGTGGCCCTCTGCTGGACTCTTTCCAAGAGATCCCTGTCTTTTTTGTACTGGGGAGCCCAGAACTGGACACAATATTCCAGATGAGGCCTTAGATCCTTAGAAGAAAACACTTGCAACAGCAGTTATGGTAAAATGGAGAAACTTTATTGAGAAGCAAGACTATGCATTTCTACAAAGAAGGAAAGTGTGACACCAAAGAGGTTTCCTACCCAAGAAGACCATAGCTCTAGCTGTCTCTTCAGTGGCTGCTCAACATCATTTGCTGAACTTGAGTGACTTGCAAAGGTTTCAGTCAGACCAAGCGAAACAGAAGCTGCTGCTGCTACTCCATCCGTGTTGGAGAGACTATGTGGGGCAGAAGTTGCTGCTGCTACTCCATTCGTGTTGGAGAGACCGAACATGGCAGAAGTTGCCTCTGCTACGCTAGCCGTGTTGGAGTAATTGATCGGGGCAGGTGTTCCCACTGCTACTCCATCTCTGTTGGAGAGAACAAGCGTGGCAGAAGTGTCTGCTGTTACTGCAGCGGTGTTAGAGAGACCAAACAGGTCAGAAATTGCTTCTGCTATTCCATCTATGTAGTTGTCATCAAATGGAGCATAAACCGCCGCTTCAAGTACGCCGATGTTGGAGACCGTGTTGAAGTAATTGATCGGGGCAGGTGTTCCCACTGCTACTCCATCTCTGTTGGAGAGAACAAGCGTGGCAGAAGTGTCTGCTGTTACTGCAGCGGTGTTAGAGAGACCAAACAGGTCAGAAATTGCTTCTGCTATTCCATCTATGTAGTTGTCATCGAATGGAGCATAAACCGCCGCTTCAAGTATGTCGATGTTGGAGAGCTTGAGTGGGGCAGAAGTTGCCTCTGCTACTCCAGCTGTATTGGAGTGATTGATCGGGGCAGGTGTTGCCACTGCTTCTCCATCTGTGTTGGAGAGACCAAGCGGGACAGAACTGTCCACTGATATTCCATTGGTGTTAGAGAGACCAAATAGGGCAGAAATTGCCGCTGCCACTCCATCTATGTAGTTGTCATCAAATGGGGCATAAACTGCCGCTTCCAGTGCATCGGTGTTGGAGAGATGGAGTGGGGCAGAAGTTGCCTCTGCTACTCCAGCTGTGTTGGAGTGATTGATCGGGGCAGGTGTTACCACTGCTGCTTCATCTCTGTCTGAGAGACCAAGTGGGGCAGAAGTGTCTGCTGCTCCTGCATCGGTGTTAGAGAGACCAAACAGGGCAGAAATTGCCGCCGCTATTCCATCTATGTAGGTGTCATCGAATGGAGCATAAACTGCCGCTTCCAGTACGTCGCTGCTGGAGAGATGGAGTGGGGCAGAAGTTGCTTCTGCTACTTCATCTGTGTAGGAGTCATCAAACAAGGCAAAAACTGCCGCTGCTTCTCCATCTGTGTTGGAGAGACCAAGTGGGACAGAAGTGCCCGCTGCTCCTGCATCGGCGTTAGAGAGACCAAACAAGGCAGAAATTGCCGCTGCTACTCCATCTACATAGTTGTCATCAAATGGGGCATAAACTGCCGCTTCCACTGCATCAGTGTTGGAGAGATGGAGTGGGGCAGAAGTTGCCTCTGCTACTCCAGCCGTATTGGAGTGATTGATCGGGGCAGGTGTTACCACTGCTGCTTCATCTCTGTTGGAGAGATCAAGTGGGGCAGATGTGCCCGCTGCTCCTGCATCGGTGTTAGAGAGACCAAACAGGGCAGAAACTGCTGCTGCTACTCCATCTATGTAGTTGTCATCAAATGGGGCATAAACTGCCGCTTCCAGTGTATCACTGTTGGAGAGATGGAGTGGGGCAGAAGTTGCCTCTGCTGGTCCAGCTGTATTGGAGTGATTGATCGGGGCATAAACTGCCGCTGCCTCTCCATCTGTGTTGGAGAGACCAAGCGGGTCAGAAGTGTCCACTGCTATTCCATTGGTCTTAGAGGGACTGATCAGGTCAGAAATTGCTGCTGCCGTTCCATCTATGCAGTTGTCATCAAACAGGGCATAATCTGCCGCTTCTGGTCTATCTGTGTTAGAGAGATGGAGTGGGGCAGGAGTTATGTCTGCTACTCCATCAGTCTTGGAGAGACCAAGTGGGGCAGAAGTTGCCTCTGCTACTCCAGCTGTGTTGGAGTCATTGAACGGGGCAGAAACTGCCGCTGCTTCTCCACCCGTGTTGGAGAGACCAAGCAGAGCAGGAGTGTCCACTGCTCCTGCATTGGTGTTCGAGAGACTGATCCGGTCAGAAATTGCTGCTGCTGTTCCATCTATGCAGCTGTCATCCAGCGTGGCATTATCTGCCGCTTCTGGTCTATCCATGTTAGAGAGATGGAGTGGGGCAGAAGTTATGTCTGCTACTCCATCAGTCTTGGAGAGACCAAGTGGGACAGAAGTTGCCTCTGCTACTCCAGCTGTGTTGGAGTGATTGATCAGGACAGAAGTTGCCGCTGCTACTCTACCCATGTTGGGGAGACTGAGCGGGGATGAAGTTGCTGCTGATACTCCATCTGTGCTGTCCTCTGCCTGTTCAAAGTTAACAAATACAAATGGTCAACACTCAGCTCAAAGGACGATGCAATGGCAAGCATTTTATAAATCCAGAAGACCATCACCTGTTCGACTTCAGGTTCCAAAAGGCCCTGATTTTCCTCACCAGGGTAGTCCATGGGGTGCACACAAGCACTGCACCTGGAAAATGGAAGGCACATTCAGTTGCACACGCTGCCTATTGCGCTCCTAACAGCCCTTTCTTGGCGACCTGATTCAGACTGACAGCAAACTGGGAGAGAGCAGCACACGCTTGCTATTAGATACTTAAATGTTCTCCTGCACACTATGGTGTTTACTAGCAAGTTCTTCCCTGAAACAAGACTGCTATGAAAGATGCAGCATACTTTATTCCCAGAGGTGCTGACAGCCCACAGTAGCCCCAGGCAGCTTTTCTTCCTGCCTCCAGCTGATACTGGCCAGTGGAGGCATGGGATGATGGGGGTGACCAGAGGGGAAGAAATGATGTCTAGAACAGGTGTGCAGTCATTCTGGGAGGTATATATGTGCGGGATGGGCTATGTGCAGGGAGGCCAAATTCGCCTGTGGGCTGAGCTGCCATCGTCAGGACATGTGCTGATATTGCCAGGCTTTTAAGCACACCTGAGTGCCCTTGAGAACAGAAACCAGCAGGCACATACCTTCTCAATGTCTTTCTCAGTCTCCGGAAAAGCTTCTGGATCTTCATGATCCGTCAAAACTGCGCACTACTACCAGCACCAACACCACCAGTGCCAACACTGCCAGTACCAATACCTGCACCAGCACCAGTACCAGCACCTGCACCAGAATGCACTGTGCTTGTGGGGGCTGTGCCTGTGGGGCCCCAGGTCTGCTGCGTGATTTATGACATCACAAAAGGCTTAGTGACTCTTGGTGATGTGAAGTGCCAGTTGCCAAGGCTAGCTGTGCCAGTCTTCCATTTGTAAGGCCCTTGGGGCAGAGGGAGGGGTTCACATGTTCCAAAAATATATGTATTTACCAGGGCAGTGCGGCCAAAGGAAGCAACCCCTTGCATACCTGCAGGAACACAGGATGCCCAAGCCACTGCTCCAAATCTCTGTAGATTTCACTCAGAGCCCCTCCATTCCCTCTGGTGTATCTTCATGTCTTCTCTGTTATCCTCCCTGCAAGCACCAAGTCTCCCTTGGGTGATACACACAGAATCATAGAATCACAAGGTTGGAAAGGACCAAGTGAAGAGCTGCAAGTGAAGGCTGTCTTGGCTTGTTTGGTGCAAAGAACATGTTGAATAAAGTCTGCTATCCAATGTAGCTCTCGTAACGTAGATTCAACTTGCTGTGAACTAGTGCTCTTCTCATTTTTTGGTAGGCTGCAACACCTTCCAGCACAACTCATGATCTACAGACATAAAAGTTCAGCTGCAATTAACTCTTGTGATCTCAGGGTTTAAACTCACAAACAAAAAGTCTCATTACAATCACATAAAGAGAGGTTAGAATTAAGGATTAAAGTTCAGGCTCCTCTAGGTATGTTATCAAGAGAGTAATTGATTGTCAACACTGAAATTAAACATCGGGTCAGTGGTATTTTTGGCATAACTTTAAGTAAATCTCTGCTTCTCCTAAGATTATAGCAGAAGGTATCTTATTTTCATCCTACAGCGCAGGGATCTTTTTAGTGTTTTCACTGTGTTCCACAAAGTGCTTTTAGTGGCACATTAGAGAAGGAGGTTAAGCTTATCCAGCGTTAGGCACCTCACCTATTTCCAATAGGGCTTTCCAGCAGCAATCAGATTTCTCAGCCCAGGGAGCTCTGATGGGACCCTGTGAATTGTTTGGCTTTGTAAACATCCCTTGTGGTGCTTTGAGTCTTCAGAAAGCACAAAGAGATTCAACTGGAAGAGGTTTAAATTAGAAGCGTGAAGCCTACTCTTTACCTCCAAACATACTTCCTGCAGTTGTTCAAAATAATGTCATGCTATTGCAGCATGTTTTCCTAATTGTCCTTGAGCAAGTGACATGAGGTGATCAGGTAAAATCTGGGATTTTGATGAAATTTTAAGTAATGATAAAAACCAGACTTGCACGTGCCTTAAGAAAGACAACAACGCACATATGTGAAAACATCTTCTTTTGGGCATCGTCTTGTAATAGAAGTACAACTAAAGCAGGGCAGGTAGAAAAGGTTTTCCTATGCTGAAAAAACACATAGTAAAAATTATACTTTCTTTCTCCTTGTAAAGTCAGTTAAGTGTTTGCATTTTCAGTAACTTTCTTCCAACGTCTGTTTCCGTACACTAAATGCAAGTTCTCATTTGTAGTTCTCTGTTAACTGTAGATGGTGACCCTACTCACGTTCTCTTATCCCAGAGCAAATGGTAACTGAAACGGACATTTTTGGAACTCCAGCATTTTAAGATTAGCAAAAAAGATGAAAGCAAAAGTTCCTTGAAAAGGGATCAAGTGAAAATGATCAGACAGTCACTCGATTCCCCTTAAAATACCAGATTTACTTGAGGATATAGCACGTGGCCATACAGTGCATTACGGCAAGCATGGCTCTAAATGGTGGCATTAACATGGCACAAAGCACAAACATCCATCCTCCAACACCATCTGGATGTGTCAGACGTTTTAAAAAGCTACAATAATTATCAAAAAGCTTTCAATACAAAGTTGAAGCACATTGAAGTTTCAAAAGGATATTTTATACGTTTTTGGAAAAATAGAACATTTACTTTACATGACTGGAACATAAGTTACATTCTTCATAGTTTGTAAGCTTCCATCGTTCGTACGTTCCCTCATACGTTTTCTTTTAATAGATTATTTTCTCTGGACTGTATGTCTAATGCAAAGGTATCGCTGTTCTGGAGGAAAGCTTGTTTCTGCATTAGTTTCCTGAAAAGTCCATTTGGATTTGCAAGGAGTTCCTCACGTTTTCCGCATTCAAGAATTCTGCCCTCACCGAGGACTGCCACAAAATCAGCATTCTGAATAGTAGACAGACGATGAGCAATGATTAAGACCGTCCTCCCTTCCATCAGCCGGTCCAGAGCTTCCTGCACCAGGTACTCGTTTTCAGCATCCAAAGCACTAACAAGAAACGAGAAGCAGAAGGGGTGGAGGGAAAGGGGGGGTAGGGAGAAGAGGGAATTTGTTCTTTTAACAACAGGTCAGCTTTCAAAACAGCTGCTTCAAAGCTATGTTGCACATGACAGGGCTAGGTCGGGAAAACATTTTTCTCTCTCTTACCTTGTTGCTTCATCTAACAGAAGAATTTTGGGGTTCTGAAGAAGAAAGTAAAATTGGTTACGATTACAATGGGACAAGATCTGATTGTAACAAAAATATGGTGTTTGTACAGCTCAGCAATTATTTCTTCAGAAGATCTGGGTGCCACTCTGAAATTACATTTAGTCAGTCTACATGCTGAGACAGGAAAATGGAAACAGCGCTTTCGTCTCCAGTTTTGCAAGCCAAAGAAACAGAACACTACTAACTGGTGACTATTTCAAAGATACCTAACCTAACGGCAGCACCGTGGGAGGTGATTTTTAACCTATACTTGGCAGCACTGCAGTCAGAAGTTCGATTTCCTATTCACAACTTCTTTTACAGATCTTTCACGGTGGTTCAGCTGAATGCTGCTTGGTGTCTGTCTGCTACTTTACTGCCCAGAAACACAACATAACAGAATTCTACCAGCAATCATTGTTTCAACCACAGATGAGAGCTCACAACACTGTGTAACTCTTCTTAATGAACAGGTGGAGTCTTACCTTGAGCAGAGCTCGAGCAATTGCAATTCGCTGCTTCTGTCCCCCTGGAGAAAAAGGCAGTAAATTGAAATAGGAGAACACATACAAAGTCCTTTTAACTAGAGGCCTGCGCTGAGCTGGTTTAGGCACTTGCATTAAGAAGGGAACAGAGGCGATGGTAATACTGACGGTGGGCTACGACTTGGAGAACAAGAGTGAATAACAACAGCAACAAAATACAATTTTGGCTTCACTCCGAAGCATCATGATTTTAAGATCAAATAACAAATGTACCTGAAAGTAGAATGCCTTTTTCTCCAACTACAGTGTCAAACCCTTTAGGAAAATCTCTGATAAACTCAGCAGCGTTTGCTATTTCGGCAACTTTCAGAATCTCCTCTGCAGTCACAGTAGATGGATCCTCTGCACCATAGGCAATATTTTCAGCAATAGAACAGGAGAACAGAATTGGTTCCTGATAAATTAAAAAATGTAGCTGAATTTCAATTACAAGACACAGCATTAATCCATTGTATATCCATATAAAAAAATATGCATGCTAAAGTTAATTGAAATAGAGAAAAAAATCCAACCAAATCCCAAATTCTCCTAATAACAAAAAGCAGAGCAGAGCACTGTCAGATAGAAGTGATGTGCAATGGGAAAATGTGTGAAATGAGGGAAGTCTGCTCTTCCTAGAACATAAGAAGAAAACTTTCCCAACAGCAGTTATGGTGAGATGGAGGAACTTTGAAAAGCAAGACTATGCAGTTCTACAAAGAAGAAAAGTGTGGCACAGCGAGTTGCTTAGAGAAAATTCTTTCATTCACTTAGGAATTTGTTTCTTGCTTACCTGACTCACTGTTCCTATCTTTGTCCTGAACCACAACGGATTTAACTGACGAATATCAAAGCCGTCAACAGTGATAGTACCTTAAAGTAAAGAAACAGTAAAGTTAAGGGTGTTCTGACTTGAACTGAAGAGGCAGATTAATCAGCTGAGAACAAGGGCCCCTGGATGCATGCATACCAGGATGCTGTCAGAGCAGATCAGAGATGCAAAACAATGCAGGCACCACCACACAGCAATCACATACCCCAAGGGGAAGCACACTTGCACCAATGAGATGGTCCCATCAGGACCTCAGTGCAGGAACCTCTATTGTTTATAAGGTGTATCAGAGATACAAAGCATTACTTGTCAGATCAGAACAACTTTCAAAACATACCTGCAATAGGATCATACAGCCTTAGAAGAAGAGATACAATAGTTGACTTCCCTGTGCCACTCGAGCCAACCAGCGCCATCACAGAACCAGCTGGAATGGAAAGGCTGAAATCTTTGAAAATGGATGTTTCTGGACGTGTTGGATAAGCAAACTCGACGTCCTTGAATTCTAAAGCACCTCTGAATGTGTCTTTGCCTAACGTGATTCCCTCTATATGAGGAAATAAAACAGAAACATATGAACAGGCATTAAAATCAGCTCAAACCTTCCAGAACCTGCTTTATAGACAGTCAATAGAAGTTATATCTCTTCACGTTAAACATATGGACAACTGGAAGCCACAGCTTTGGACCACAGAGGTTATGTTTCAACCATGATTAAGTCAGTGTGGTACACTGCTCACTCCTGACTGTGATTTGAGCTTGCTTGCCCAACAGTGAAGCTTTAGGCTACTACAGCAATAGGGATAACATGTAACAACTTCTGGTGTTCATAACTAAAACAATAATCTGAATTTTTAAACATATTATAAGCAATTTATATTTTATCAGTTTGGAGCAATTAAATAAAATGACACACTGCTGAAGGCCAAAGTCCTGTTGCCATGGAACAGATGCAAAAAGATAAACACTACTGCCCTTTCTCTGTCACAAAAGTCACCTGAAATGGCCGCCCCTTTGGAGGGGAACAGACCACTTGGAACCACCATTTAAATCATTAGCTTTTAAGTATAAGCTGTCACTATCACTGCTGATTGATTTGTGATCAAATGGCCATTTTTAAGCATTTTTTAAGCAGAAAATATAACAAATTCAGGACAAGGAAGTATTCAAAGATCAATCAGAGGCATAATACGTAATTCTTAATACGTCAAAGTAACAAGTAATTGCTTCTCTTTATTGTCAGTTCCAGTCATTGCATAGTCTATAACATTGCCTGAAATACTGAAGGCTACTTCAGAGCTGGAAGTCTGGTACCACAAGTTCTTTCTCTTTACTGCTTGTAAAAATATCTAAAAGCTGTATGCAGAGTTGTGCTCATTTTGTGTTTGGTGTGAGGAGGTGTTTCACAGGGGCCTGGACAGTAGAGAAAAAGTCTCTTGGCTTAAAAAACTTTTGCTTAATGGGATGCATTACACAAGCAATTCACACCAAGTATCTTCTATAAGCAACTCAATGAACTACTCTGAGACAGGCAAATGTTGTTTTTATCCAGACTGGAGGGTGCTGTCTGGCTTCCAAACAATACAGCTGCAAATTGGGTTGCTGACAAAATTTTTAGGCACAAGGTCAGAAGGCAGATTTATTGATGGTGTTTGTGTATCTTCTTTTGGGGATTTGATAACTACATGAACAAGCTACCCTTTATAAAAAGCTAATTCCTCTCAAAGGCAAGCAGCTTTTTTTCTGTAAAACTACTGATACAATAGATGTGATTTCAGACACACCAATCTATCTTTAGGCTTAAAGCAGCCCACGAGAAATATTATATGTGAATGACTGAATTGTCACAAGCACTGCCTGGTTTTCCTCACACTTCCATCAGTGTCAAACTTGATTAAACAAGGACATTACCTCCCCTTCAAAACTCTTTTGCTTTCTTTCCCTGTAGCTTAAAATACTGCAGCGACATCAAGAATATTATGTGTCTGTAACCAGGGCCAACACCACAAACTCCAGGTTAGGAGACTGCTCATGCAGAGGCCCATAACTCCCTTACCTGTGGTGAATTAGGTAAGCTGTACACCAGAATGGCTCCTGCCCCTTCTCCAGGGTAAAGTGTGGGGGCAGTGCTACTGGGAGGAGAAGGATGGAAGTCATTCCAAAAGCCACACCTGCTGTACCTACACATCTCATGTCCTCTCAAAGATACTCCACCTTTGCTCCACCTTTTCCTTCCTTTCATTCCTGTCTTAGCTAAGCCCCTACTCTTATATCAGAAGAGCTACAAACTAAATTTGACACATGCTGCTGAAATGCCTCAAACTGTGCTTGCAACTTAGATTTCAAGTTGATGCCTTACCAAAGAACCAGCCGTCACTAGATCAGTGTGAATTGTCTCCATAAACTTGAGATATTCTTAAGGTGGAATGCCTGGTTTTGAAAGCTTCTTTTTTCAGACTGCTGATTTCATAGACATTAGAGATGCATATGGTAAGTCCTTCAATGAAAACATGAAATACAGCCATCTTGTACAGAGCTCCTCCCTCTCCTTTTTTTCCCTTCAACAATAATGAAACAAGGACCCACCGTTAAATGGAAGTTGGGGCTTCCTCTCAGTAAGTTCCCACAGACGTCCACCAGCACCCAATCCTTTCATTAATTCAGAATAAAAGGAACTCAGACCTAAGCAAAAAGAAGAACAGCACTATGCATCTATATCAAACGGAAGACATGAGTAGGCATCAGCTTCGCACTGCACCAGCATCAAAGCATCAGATATGCATAGAGGATCTTTAAGTCCAACACACTATCAGACTCTGAATGCCCTTCACTGTCAGTTTTACCAGATGATCCTAAAGGTCCCTTCTAAGGCCAAACTATCCTATGACTCTCTGATTCTCTGCTGGCTGAGTCAGCCACAGGAGAGATATGGAATAAAGTAAGTTGGCCTCAAAATGCATGCAGTGCTAAGAGTGATTTCAGGAGGGCAGAAAACCCAAGGTATCCTAAAATAGGCTTACTGGTTTATTCTTGCAGAGCAACAAGCCCAGCACAAGGCGTAGTTAGGGCTTATCTTCACGTTATTGAAAAAGACTGTCTGAAAGCTGGCAGTGTGAGGCATGAACCATGTCAAGAAGCTGCTTGGCAGAAAAAGCCAAACCTCCTGCAGCTTACTGCCCAGTGCCAGGCAGAAGGTGTCACTCCCACACAGAGCACTGAAACTGAGACACACACATTTGCAAATCCAGAACCATTTGTAAACAAGACTGTATAATACTGACAGCAGATACCAATGAGAAGATGTTTTTAATTTTCTCAGTCTGTCTTCAATTTTTGGTAGAAGACTCTGGCAGCAAAGTTTTGTAAACGGAACTCTCACAGCAAACAAATAGAGGCAGTGTTTCAGATTACACAATGAACTTCACAGCTCACTGCATCAGCTCTGGTATGTAATAATGACAAAATATACTGTGCGGACAAAGTGCTCAGATTTCTATGGTTTTAGGTGTCCAGGAAGGCAGGCACCTTGTAGCAATACACCTTTACTTCAGAGTCCCCATAAGAATGAGTTCTGTGCAGAACTATAGTTCCCAATAACCTCAAGGAGAATTTTTAAAGATATTTTTATTGGAAATAGGACTCAACAATGTGTCTCCAGTGTTTCTAATATAATTTGACATTTATTGAATATTATTTTTCCCCATGTTTCCAAAGCACCAGGTATGTGTCCACTGACCACATGTAAATGATTCAGAGATGACAGATATTTGGTGGTTGGAATGGGTTCCACTGCGGTTCTGATAGCCAAGGAAGCAGATCTTTTAAGAGCTTCTTCCCTCACACCTCCAGACTGACTGCAACGCTTTGAAGTGAACAAAATCTAATTCCTTATTCCGTACCTCCTATGCTTATTCCAACCCAGAAGGCATACATTAGGAATGAAGAGAGTTCACCAACTGTCATGGAAGCACTGCCCATCAGTAATCCTCCTTTGTATAAGACTGAGAGGACAATTAAGTTTCCAGAAAGGCCAGTCTAAGGAAAAAAGAAAAGGAAATCAGACTTATCGCAGACAGGAAATATTGTTTCAGAATTTTCCTTCTACTTAAAGAGTTATCTACAGTTTTAGAGGACTGAGCTAAATCTGAGCAAAGCCCAGCCAAGTCAATAGCCATACAGACATCCAGTGACCCTGCACTGTGCCGTCCAATAAGTGTACAAAGAGCAAGTAATTCCCCCCCCTTTTTTTAATCCTCATTTCCTAAAATGGAAAGGAATGATAAACATAGGCATAATTCAAGAAGGGTTGATAGGCTGTGGGTAGGTTGCAGTTTTAGCTGGTAAACAAATTCAGTGCAAACTGTTACGAACAAACACAGTCTCACTCCAGTCCATACTTCCTTTGCATGGCCGATCACCTCATCAGGAAGCCAAACATGTAAAATACCAAATGTGAGGAAAGATTTCCACTGGTTTAGTTCCATGAACAGGAGGTAAGGGCTTAGATGGATAATACAAAGGAAGGTGTGAGACAGAAAGAGAAGCTAAAACGGATTTTATCATACCAATTCATCTTGAGGTAGAGTTTCACAGCAATTTAGACTGATTTAAGTCCAATCTTCCCACAGTTTTATGTCGGTTCAATTTACCCTCAATTCATTTATTTGCAAATCTGCAAGTATCCTCATGAATTTTACAATAATTGACACTTGGAATAACACGGTTGGTTTCCTTTCATCAAAGCGTACTTACTGCTCCAAAGAAGCCTGCCCGAGCTAGTGCCTCCTTTCTAGCCAACTGTAGCACGTAATCAACTTTATTCGTGTATTTCTCCATTTCAGCTATTTCTTGCCCAAAAGCTCGAACTGTTCTTATGTTTCCGATCCGCTCTTCGGCTAACTAGATTAAAGCAAAGAAGAAAGCAAACACAAATAGTCACACCATTTTGAATGTTCCTATTATAGACCATTTGAAAGTCAAACCAATATTACTATGCTAATCTCCAGGTACATTCCTTTGATTACCACTGAAAAATTCTCATGCCCTCCTCCTGACTTTTTTTTTTCCCTTTAACTTTTATATGCTAATTTTATTTTGCATGCCCAGGCAGTTTTAAAACAGAACTTCAAGACTACCTGGATTTCAGTGCAAACAGAGAATGAAAAGAATAAAAAAAAGAACAGGGTTCCACAAAAAGCTTAATTTGATGTGAACAACGAACACCTGAAAATTACTGTTCACAGTAACTTACAACAGCACCATAGGGAAGGGGGAAATAAAGAACATTGCACTCTGTAGTACCATGTGACAGAAATCTTGCTGTTATTTCCTGAAACAATTCCACTCATTGAAACAAAGCAGCACCAGGAATTAATTTAGCCCAACTGCCAATGCCCCATTCTGACTCAGTATTTTATTTTAACTTCTAAACAGCGAATTAGAAGTTTTAAAATGACCTAAACTGTAAGCAGTTGGACTAAGTTGTTAGCAGACACTGTGATATCCCTAAAAAAACCAAACATGACCACTTTTGGGCGTAGGAGTAGGAGATAAAAACACAATAATTGTCTTTCCCACACACCGTTCAATCTGAAGATAGGAACAGAACACTAAAATTGCTTGTCTGAGTGAACTCCCACACCGAGTTTTCACACTGTGAGCTTCCTTTGGATACAGGATGAGAGAGTTATATGGAAGATGTCTAATCTTTCTTCACAGACAATTTACAGATTTCCTATGTAGGATACCCCAAGTTTAAAACAGCGGATAACTATGGCTATCTTAGCTAACCTTTCCTCATTATAGTTCTATGCATTTTAATGACATTTCCTCGACCTTAGTCTGAGAGGAAACGAACATTTTATCACTATTTATCTCCTAGCACTTTTCAATATTTCATTGCCCTCAGAAAACACAATTAAGTCCTTTTCACAACATCCTCCTTGGAAACAACAATTACTTCTATTTCCCTCTCAAAAAACTAAGTACACACCGAGATGCCCAGAAACATATGCATATAGAAAACATTCTAGCCTCAAACATTAAAGAAGATGAAAACAAGTCAATGATTCCTTTCAGAGGTCAACTCTCTAAGTTTTAAAGAAACCAGAAACTGGGGCATAGGAAGTTCCGTACAGATTTGCACAAGAACTTCTTTACAGTGAGGGTGACGGAGCACTGGAACAGGCTGCCCAGGGAGTTGTGGAGTCTCCTTCTCTGGAGATATTCAAGACCCGCCTGGACACCTACCTGTGCAACCTGGTATAGGGAACCTGCTTTGGCAGGGGGGTTGGACTCGATGATCCTTTTCCAAAGCACTGCTGGTTTTGAGTTGCATGGATAAGTGTTACCAAAGCTTATATTTGTAGTGTCCAGGTGTGAAACTAAAGGCATAGCATGGCTTAGGGCAATGTTCAGTACGGTTGTCTTTAGATCTGTAACTTCAGAAATAGTAATCTAAATACATCAGAGTAGCTTTGAAATTGGCTAGGAGGGTCTGCTGCAAGATTACCTGTGTTGCTTCTGCAAGAGAATCCTGGGTCATTTTAGTAAGTTTTCGCAAGTATCTTCCATATATTACAGCCAGGACAGCCAAGGGTGGCACAACACTCAGAACAAATGCAGCAAGGCTAGGAGATACAAAAAACTAGAAGAAAAAGGAACGTGTCAGGGGATTATGTTCAGTTTTCACTTCACCTTGATTTCTGTAGTTAAAACAGAAAAATCTCAAAAAAAAAAAAATCAAATTAAAAACTGATTTAACTGACACACGTTATAATTATTCTGCAATAGTCTCTCTTTCTATACAGTCTTTTTATAGTCCACCTTTTAAAACTGCATAATGGCAGCAGCATTTCTGAGCAAGATATAAAGTTATTCCCATTAATCTGTGTCAGAATAAACCTCAGGCTCTTGGCATACATAAAAACAGAAAGATGTAATTGTTATCAGTAACACAGTATTAAAACTTGAAAGCTTCATAGTGGGAACTTTTACCACTTTCTAATAAAATCAGTCTTGGAAGATTATTTTTTTCCCCTAATCCTTGAATTGACCATACTTTTATCTTGCATTTAAAGTAATTGCCACCAGCGTATCTTCTCTTGAATAAGCATAACAAAATTCATGAAAACCACCAAGGGAAGTCAGATTTTTTAGTAAATTAACTCACTACTGGGAAACATTAATTAACGCACCACACCAAAGCCTTCACTCACACACTTTCTACCCAAATACAGCACTAAGTGACGTGGTTTAGTAACTACAAGGTTGATGGTTGGACTTAGCGCTCCTGAAGGTCTTTTCCAAGCTGGATGGTTCTAGGACTCTATTCTATGTTTCTATAATCTTTATAAACAAAAATACTACTACCCGTAAAATCTTGAGCAGTATCTCAAAGTTCAGTGCTTGCTGTCTTTGCTCACCTAGGTTTTACCCTGAATCAATGAACTTTAATGAGTATTACATCAGGCCCATCGCATCTTATTCCACCAACAATCAATGGAACAGTACCACTAATTTTATTATATTCACTAAGAATAGAGTTGAATTATTTGCCTACTAAATTTCACTTAATAAACTAGGGAAGCAAGAGCAGTTCCTTTCAAATCTTCATTCTCCTAATGATGGCTTGTCAATAAACATCAAGCGGCCACAGACATATAATCTATTACAACCAGCGCATAAAGGATATTGTAGCTGTTGATAACCATTGAAATACGCTTGAATCCGAAAGGACACACACTTTCTGGTCTGAACCACATTCTCTGAACTGAAAAAAAAATGAAGCTACAAGAAGCAATAAGCAAGGAGCAGACTACCATACCATCATTCCAACCCCAACAGATGCCTGAGCGCCTGCTCGGAGCCCATCGGAAAGGTTTTCGGTCAATGAACGGCCCAAGAGTGCTGTATCTGAAGATAAGCGGTTTATCAGCTCTCCTGTTCTGGTCTTGTCAAAGAAAGCAGTTTCTTGCTTAAGAATAGAGGAGAACATGGTTGTTCTCAAACGTTTCACAATTCTTTGACCTGTCAGAAACAGAAGGCAGTCAAGCATGGCTTAGAACACTTTACACACATCTACAATGCAAAAATCATGGCACTCAACAGCACAGAACAAATCACATTACAGAGTTTTACTGTATCATAGGAACATAAATGCTCTGAGATATCGCACAACAGTAAACAAAAATGAACAATTATTCAGCATGCTTATCTTTGCATTATTAATTTACCTTTGATCTGGAAAGGAAAGCTACTGATTCCAAGAGGTTTTTCTTAGCCAGTGCCAAGACTTTATTTTACATCACCAGATATCCTGACCGTGAAAAAACAAAGGTGACTCTCAGGTCCACTTTTTTGTTTTTACCTGCAGTCTGCATGAGGTAGACACGAGTAGCATTAGCAGCAGCACCGCATAGAAAGATTCCACTCAGCAAGGCACACAGGCTGGACAGGCTGTCAGTGAAGTCGTTGCTGGGATTTGTGTAAATGACATCGATCACCTTCCCCAGAAAGAAAGGGGCCGACATGGTAATGACACTGGAAACTGTCAGAAAGCCAACGGCAGCTGCAAATTAACAAGGAAAACGTAAGGAAACAAAGTCTGAATTTGCAAGATTGTTAATAGTATATATGAAATATTTTTTCTCTTCAAATTTCTATTAAGTTTGTGAGCATGAGCACTACGTAACATTCTTTTAGGTCATGTTCTGAATGGGATGTTTTAAGTCACTGAATAAATTACCTTAGGCAAGATACACATTAGAATTACAGGAGGGGAGCCAACTCTTTGAAAAGGTAGATAATATCAGGACAAGGGGAAATGGTTTTAAGTTGAAGGAGGGAAAATTTAGGTTGGGTATCAGGAGGAAGTTCTTTACTATGAGAGTGGTGAGGTGTTGGAACAGGCTGCCCAGAGGGGCTGTGGATGCCCTGTCCATGGAGGTGTTCAAGGCCAGGTTGGATGGGGCCCTGGACAGCCTGGTCTAGTATTAGATATGGAGGTTGGCAGCCCTGCCTGTGGCAGGAGGGTTGGAGCTTGATAATCCTTGAGGTCCCTTCCAACCCAAGTCATTCTGTGATTCTATGATATGAAAACTCCGAAAGTCTCTGTATATAATCACGGTTCTGGAACTGTTCACTTCATCTAACATATCCTCTCACACTTGACAAGGTTGTCTTTACACAGATGTCATCCTCTGAGAGCATAACCACCAGTAAGTTTTCCATATCCCCCACACAATCCCTTACTCCTGTTTGGTTTGTTTTTCATTACTCATGTTTGTTAGACTAAGACTTCCAACTGTTGGTTTCTGAAATATTAATGGACTGAAGCGAGGATCTGATTTGAGAACCATCTAAAACAAGCAATTCTACTTGCAAGAAAAAGATAATGCATATATGTTTTAATCTTGATGGGTAAAAATAATACCCATACCATGTTTGTTTTGTTTAACTCTTCACTATTGCTGGTCTGAAAGCAAAATAGTGTAAGTATGAATAGAAGTCTGCTTGCTAAGGAGCAGTGCTCATCATCAATGAATTCCTGTTGCAAGATCACCTTGATAGCTCTGTCTGAAGCTGTTTCACACAGCACAAGAGCACAACTGATCCTTATGAACTTCCCTCTGCAAAGAAATTTCCTAAGCCAAGAATACAACTTGATCCTGAGAAGGCAAACCAGGCCTGAAAGGCTGAGAGCTCAAAAAATACCCTCTTGTTCAAAAACTGAACAAACCTGATGTGGAAACCACTGAACCACAGCAAACAGTGCCATTTATACAGCATAATTTTCAAGCAAACAGCTCCACACTGAAAGCAACCATTCATACGGTTACCATAAAACTACTCGCAGATAATGCCTTCCAAGGCAAAAAGGAACTTTACTGAAAACCCTGGAGTCATCTGAGTTTTCCTTCGATTATCCTGAGCTTCTTGTATCACTCTTATTATGGTGTGAGAGCAGCTGTGCACTGCTATAGAGCAGTACACCCAACATCTGTCACAGATGGTGTGATGCCCCTTATCACCTTCACACACACCTATAGAAAGATTTGCTTCAGTTTGACTTTAAGCAAAAATACAGCTGTGCTTTCCTAATGAAAAACTCAAGGCAATAAGAAACATATACCCACCACCACCTGAAGCAAATGCTTCCCCACGTGCTAACTGCTGTCCCAGGAGGGTTCCATACACTGCCCAAACAAGCTTGGCTTCCATGTCCAACCTACCATACTCAGTTCTTATGTCATGAGTTGCATGTGGTCATTCAGTTGTGCTACGAAGAATATCAAAGGATTCAAAGCTTGAATTGGAAGCTACAGAAATTATATGAAGCCAGAGTAGAAATCTAAGATTCCCTGCTGGAAACCGATCTAACCCACAACCAAATCTCATAAGCACATTATTTAGTAGCAAGAACTTCACCCAAGCAAGTGACCTCGTTAACACACTGACTGCAGAGGTGTATTCAGGCTGTGAAGCAGCAGGGAAAATCCAACAAATCTGGGTCATCTCCTGTCAGGAAAAGCTGGTCTGTGAGACAGCAGAAGATAGTCAAGCATTGCTTTCGTGGGCACAGTGTTGCAGCTTGGCATCTAAGTCCTGCCACCTTCTCAGTTACAGATGGAACTGGACAACTATATAACGTAAACATTCAGCAAAGAGGAGCATACAGCTAAAAGTCCCTTCTGTCTGTCCAGTGGTACAGCATTCCTGCCCTAGATTTACCAGCCACACTTCCTCACTTAAACTAGTATGAATTTCACTGTAATTACCTCCAACAGCCTTAGCCGGACTGAAAATCAATGCCAGCATGAAATGTAAACTGCAGGCTACTAAGCTACTTAGGTATTAGTCAGTGGGTTGTTAACAATACACACTAACAATGCAGTCCCAAAAATTAAGGCTCATATCACTCCAACTGCTAATTCTCCCCCTTAAGCAGTACACATGCCTACAGGAATTTAATCACAAATCACAAGCAAAATGAAGCTCCACAATTTGATTCTAGCAGCAGAGCAACCATAAAATAGCACAGATGTTGAGCTGCTGAGCTACTGTTGATTAATAAAAGAAAGAGGACTCAGCAGCCACTCTTATCTCCATGCACAAAGAAGAGCTGTCACTGTGATAAGTAGCTAAAGGGAGGAGCACAAGGTGCTCGGCAAGCAGATAGGAAAATACTTTGGTGCCAGTGTGTGCTGTCACTGACAAAAAAAGGTCAGTGTAAATGTTAAAGTATTCATTTCACACAGCCTGCTCTGTTACCCAGATTACCCCAAACAAAAGTGCATTTTGGAACCCATATACACACACATATATGTATGTATATATATGGCTGTTATCAACACCATTGTAGCACACTTTGCTGTTGGATTAAACATTTCAAAGTTGCTTGTGCTTACCCTGCAATTGAATAGAACTATTGTTTACTCAGAGCGCGGTTTGGATGAAGCGCAATGGACAGATTCTCACAGGGAGAAAGAAGGAAGAGGGAAGAAATAAAAAGGAGCGTTTTGAAAAGGCATTTTTGTGGCCTCCCGCACACAGTGGGATCGAATAACTTCAACGGTGGCTCTATCCTATGATTCTGTGATTGTTCTGTGAGGAAAGGTTTGCAGGGGGTGCTGTGTGTTAGTGCATAGCAGCTCCTTGGCAGGGCACACCAATGCTTCCTGAGCCAGCAGGTGGCACAGAGCCACGCATAAGACAAGATGCAAATATCTCTTTCAGGGCCAACTGGAGCAGGTCACCTTTACGTTTGTATCTGCACCAACCCAACTGACGCCGTTTCCTCCTGCTTTTTTAACAGAACTTCATTTGGATCCAAACTATTTGGGCCACGTGACGATAACGCATTAAGTCCTGCAACCATGCAACCATAAATAAGAACTTGCACAGAAGTACCTTGCATTTCTCAACACCACCTCCTCACCCAGACCTGCCTACCACACCTTCCCTCCCTCACCCCAGGGAGGGTTGCAGACAGGGAGAGATCTGCCCACAAATGAAGTTTGTGCCAAGTCCTGTAGGCCCAGGGCTGTCACAGGAGCACACCTGCTGTCCACCAGTCAGGTGGCTTGAGAAAAAGCAAGCGAACAAACAGCGATTTGCTAAGTTTCTTTCTAAACAGCAATTGATCCTGTTACCCTCAGGAGAAGCAATATCAAGACTACTTTGTATCAGCTGGCCCTGTCAGCGGTGCTGTAACAGACCGTGGTGCTTTACTCCATCCTGAGGAAACTAAACAGAATTAAACAAATCGTTTAAGAAGCTTTTTTTTTTTTTCCTTTTTAAATGAAAGTTTTTGGCAACACACTCTCGGTTGGCACAGCTCGGATGTGTGAGAATAAACCAACAAACCAACACAAAAACAACCCTGGGGTCTCCCATTATCTGCCTCGTTGCGTGCAGCCTCAGACCCGAGTTTACTGCAAAGTGCTTTCGGAGCGAGCCCAGCACACGCACAAAGGCGGGAAGCAGCACCAGCCGAGTTCCGTAACTTCCCCAACTGCTGCCTTCCCTGAGTGCAGCCCCAGGCAGGGTTTGAGGGCCGGGCTGGGATCCTGCCCGCAGCTTTTCACACGCACCCGGCGCTCCCCTCAAGGCCTCCCCGCGTCGCTCCGGGCGGGTCGACCCGCCCGACCCGGGGCTGCCCGCGGGCACGGTGCCGCTCCCCTCCGCGCTCCGCCAAAGCCCCGCGGGGCCGGAGGGCCGCGGCCGGTACCTGTCAGTCTCCAGCGCTCGGGACGCGCCAGGGCCAGCAGCCTCCTGGCGTCGAAGCGCGGCGGCCCGGCGGCGGCTCCCCGCGGCGCTGTCGGGGCCGGCGGCGGTGTGGGCTCGGGGCCGGCGGCCACACTCAGTGCGCGTGGGGCGCTGCCCGCCGCTCCGGGCGGCAGGAGGAGGCGGCAGCTCAGCGCCCCGCTCAGCGCCCCGCACCTGCCGGCCGAGCTCGTAGAGGCGCGGAGCCCGGCGGCCCCGCAGGCGGCCCGTACCCAGGGGGGCGGCACCGCGCGGTGCAGCAGCGGCAGCAGCCAGGGCAGGCGCGGCGCGTAGCCCGCCATGCGGCCGGCACGGCGGAGCCCGGGCGGCAGCTGAGCTGCGGCCGGTCCGCGCCGCGCGACTCTGCGGCAGGAGGAGGCGCCTCAGAGCCGCCTCAGAGCCGCCGCCGCCGCCCATGGGTCGGCAGCCGGGGCCGCACGGGCAGCGGCCGGTGTGCGTTGCGCCGATAAGGCTGTGGGTGCGACCTGCTCTTCCCCAGCGGCTTTTTGCCGCCCGGCCGGGTGAAATGGCGGCCGAAGCTGCCCTGCGGCGGGTACCGCCCGGAGCTGAGGCGGCCCCGGGGAAGGACAGAAAGAAGGGAAGTGGCGCTGCTGCCCAGCTCGCTCGGGAGCCACCTCGGGCACAGCGGCCCGGGACGGGGTGGGGGTTTGCCCCTCTTTGCCATAGCATCCCTACGGACAGGCGTGCCACGGCCGGACTAGAAGCTACGGGACCCATACAACGAAGCCGTCAATAGCGTTATTTTATTACTATTTCTGCACATTGCCGCCCATAATCACACACCACCCCGACACGGACCCCGGATTTCTCCCATCTGGGCCCGTTCCGGCGCCTGCGCGGCGTGTTTTTCACGCCTCTTTTCTTTTTCAGCATCCGGGGGGACTTTAGTGGCTCTGGCGGCCTCCTCCGACAGAAAGGCACAACGAGTCGAGTCCCGACGAGAAGAGAGGCGGGCGGGACGGGGCGGGTCTGCTCTGCACTGCTGTGCTGTGCTGTGCTGTGCTGCCTGCACCCGGCGCGGCCTCGCAGCCCTATAGTGCAGTACAGAGCCCCGCTGCCTCCTCCAGAGGGAAATACTGACCTAACTGCCCTCAGCACCGGCTTGGAGTAGAACCAGGCCTTTCTAATGCTTCACGATGTAGTAAATGTTTGGGTGAACAATCCACCCTCTGCACACAGTGGAGGCAGTGCAGTAAGAGGAACAACCACTTTCACTCTGCTTCCTTGGAAGCTTAAAAGATCAGCTGCCTTTTATCTGCTTCTGTATCCATCACCTAGAGGAATTCCCTGGGACACGCTGATCCCAATCTCTGGCTGCTTCAGTGGGAGCAGTGCTGTGCCACTGAGAACAAACAGCGAGCAGGGACTTCATAGATGATGACAAACCTACACAAAGATTAGACAATTCTACTTTAAACTGAACTGTGAGGATCTGAACCAGACAAGAAAGCAGGGCTGCTGGTAAAGAAAGCCTTCCTTGTCTAACTCCTCTCAAACGCAGCTTGGTGCGCATTGTTGAGTTATTTCAGTCAGTCTTGGCTCCTACCCAGTACTTAAAAAATATACATATAAATCATAGCTAACGTGCAGCATGATGGGATAGTCTTTGGCTGGGGACATTCAGGCAGTTAATTTAACTGTCATATCAGTGTCTGGTAATAGTACAGTTTTAGAGGCTGGCTCACTGCGAACCAAGGAAAGCCATCTCAGGATTCAGCTGAGGAACACACTGAGCCTGGAGGACTAAGTCAGCAGCAGTTAAAACAAGGTTAGCAGAACTGCTCCAAGTCCTCTCTCATTTTTCTTGGCAAACACAGAGGATCTAGTAATAGAAATATCACTTTGGCAAAATGTTCTCAGACTCAAAAGGCATTTGTCAGATGGCTTTTTTAACAAAGGAAGCTAAACGGGAAGAAATACAACGAATTTCTCTGTTAGAGAAGCTAAAACTTCTGAACAGTGTGGCAGCGTGCTGATCAGGGGATGCAACTGTTAAACATGGGAAGGGCAGCTCTAACAGAGCTGTGAATGGGCACAGCACTTTGTTTACTAGAGCAAATACCCTGAAATTCAGGCTGTCAACCAATTGCAGACCACTGAGATTACTACAGGTTCAAGAACAGAATATATTTCATCTGGCAAGCAGCTCAGTAAATCTGAAAGAAGCCCTTCTAAAAGACCCATATTGCACAGCACATCAGCAATTTACCCATCTCCCATACTGTATTTTTAAAATGCCTGTTCCTGGACTGAGATCTTCGAGCTGTTTTACACATGGATTCACATCTAGTTGTCAGAAGATCAGCAATGCCATTCAACCTGTAGTACACACAGGTGTTTCTGGTCCTCTTAGAGCAGAGCTGCAGCACGCAGTTACTCATCTCAGCAAGGTCAAACATACTTCTGATATAAGGTTATGGTCATTTACCAATCTAAGGAGACATGGGGGGGGGGGGAAAGAGCAGTTGTGTGGTGTCCTGTGATCTCAACTCTTACTCTGTTTTGATGCTCTTGAAAGAATTCTTTCACATGGGTCCAGGAAGCCTGAGGGAAGCCAAGAAGGAATCATCATTTAATTCTGACCATCTATCTAGAAGACATTTAGGAATGGGCTTCTGCTCTAAAGAGGAATTTCGGAATGTTAAGCCAAGAACAAAAATGCAGTTCTATACAATGAGACCTTCCAGTGCACAGTGTCAACCTTAAGCAGTACCTCAGTCCTTTGCTCAGGCTTCAGCTGGCTTACATAGTCAGTAATCTACGCCATGAGCTGCAGGGTTGTCTCTGTGGAAGGCAAATAGGAGGATATCAATACAGTGAACTTGAAGCCACCGAGAGCACCAGATTCAAACCCTGAGTGCCAAGCAGACCCTGGCTCCAGCAGCGTAGAAACACGCTCCTGCCATCTCCTTCCCATGCACATCAGAGCAAGTTTCCCACAAAGGGACCAAACCATTTTTGTTTGTTTTGTTGTTTTTTTTTTTTTAAACTAAATGCTTTTAATAGAAAACAAAATACAAAATAACTCTTTCCAGAAAGCAGAAATATTTAATCTCTCTAAATGACAAATTAGAACGTGCTATTTTCTGCAGATCCTTGTTTTAAATGCTGATGATTTATTTCACAAAGTGTTCATGAAACTGATATTGCAACATTTTTGAGAAAAATCCAACACTGGCAAAGCTGCCTCTGCGTATGCACAATAATTTAGTAATACTATTTTTTCCCATGTCACTTTGTGTGGACGTCTCTCTCCCCGTCCCCTCCTTCCTAGATTGCCAACTTCCTTTCACAGAAATATGTCTGTGAGGTGCAGGGGTAGACTGACATGACTTGCTTTAATGAGGAGTCCAAACTTAGCCTTGTTAGTTCCATCGTGCCCTCCTCCAGACAAAGCAAGTCGTGTATTACCATTAAAGCCACCACCCCTACCCCTCACTGTCCTCCCATCCTCAAAACACAGTGCAACCAGATTCAGAAAGATCCCTCGTTCATGGAACATAAATACAAATATCACAGCTAGTACCAGGAATCAAACTCAAATGACAATGCAGAGACGGGCCTCAACTAAGGTCAGATTTCCATCCTATTATTGAAAAGAAAGAAGGTATTTTCTGCTTAGCTAGTCCAAAATATTGCAGAAGTGCAATAAGGAGCTGTAATATTTGGGACCGCAATGAGCATAGAAAATACATAATGTTCTTTTAATGTAAGGGTCTTAAAATGCTGGTACTCTGCAATACCAAGAAAAGAAAACAAAACGCACTGGGCCAGTAGTTCTCCACACGCTCAAGCCTCAGTTAGCAGTAGATAAGATGTGCCCATCAATCAACGCAGGACATTTAAGTGCAGGTCAGCAGCTTATCTTGCTGGCAGTTTCACTTGTCTGGATCACACTTTTGGTTTCCCCAAGCTACTGGATTGCCTCCCCTTTTCCTCTCCTACAAATACAGGATTAGAACATACATGTATTTTCATCAATTCTCCTTTTTCCTTGCTCCGTTTAACAGCACAGGCCTTTTTACGGGCATGAAATTTTAAAGCATTTGCATCACTCTGAATGTGCCTTTCAAGGGGACAGAGGAAGAAAAGTGTTTCACAGTCAGTAATCTCAGCTTGTAATGGACTCTGGCATTCAACACCCCCACCCACTTCCCTAAGGAAAAAAAAAAATTAATGTTCCTGATTTTCTTGTGCAATTCCAGTCACTAGAAGAAGATTACAGGCCATAAACTGTACGCTCAGTACATTATTCATCTGTCCGGTATATACACCAACCAGTTCACTGGAAGACCCATCGGCAGGGGCATTGCAGTACGTGTTACGGATGTCCCAGACCCGGACAGAATTGTCCATCGAGGCTGAAGCAATTAAACTACTGTCGGGGCTAAAAGTAAGGCTGGTTATGTTGTCCGTGTGCCCCCTCAGTTCTTTGTAGAGAGTTCCTGAAGCCAAGTCCCACAGCTTTAGCCGCTGGTCTTCTCCTGCCGAGGCCAGGTACTTACCATTGGGAGAAAACGCAAGTGCCAGCACGGGGCCACGGTGCCCAGTGAACAGGCGCACCGAGTTGCCCTGCTGAGTGCTCCATAAGCGCACAGTCTTGTCTGTGGAGCCCGTCGCTAAGTAGTTGGAATTGGGGTGGAACTTGACGCAGTCTACATCCAATAAGTGGCCTGCATATATTCGCAGAGGGTACGTCCGATCAAACGACCAGAGTCTTGCGGTGCGATCATGGGAGGCGCTGGCAAAGTACAGGCTGCAGGGACTGATGTCCAAATCCCAGACAGGGTAGGCATGTCCTTGGTACAACACAGTGTTTGTGAAGCTTCCGAGGTCCCAGTATCTGATGGACATGTCCTCAGAACAAGACAAAAGTCCTGAGCTGTCTGAAAGGAACCTGGTGCTATACACAGGCCCACAGTGTCCTCTCAGGATTTTCATTTCTGTGCCTGCACTGTCATCCTCTTCCTCCTGGACAGGGAAGAGAAAAAAGAAAACAAAAACAAAGAAAAGCATGTTTATCTGTTCAGCACATACAGGAACCACCGTGAGGAAAATAAGTTGGCATTAACACAGAAGAACTCATTTTAGACGTGGGACATTCTGAGCAACTCTAGGACACAAAATGCTGCTAGTGCATTTGGTCTCAGTGTTTAAAGAGCTGCCGAGATCAGACTTAAGAGGTTTCACCCTTATTTTGCATAGCCTCATGCCTGCTCTAGAAGTCACTTAACCCAGGTCTGTATGAAAAATAAGGCAAAAAGAAGCGTTTTAGGAAAGCTTTCCAAATATCTGTTCCTTTAAAACACTTGTTAAAAACATCTGCTAATTCCCTATCCGCTCTCTACTATTTGGCTGAGATGTTAAAACAGATCTTGGCATCCACTCTTTTGGTGTGGTCATCCTTGGAAGTAACACTTGCAGTAGAGAAAAAGAAGCCCAGATGTCTTAAAACAAGTAAAAGGCAGGAGGCAGAAGGACAAGCCAACGTGACAAGCTGTGTACTGGGCATTCCTTCTCAGCCCCACACCTTAGCAGAGATGCAGTGAGGTCATAGTATCTATTTCTTTGTGCCAGCACCACCAGGGTGCTTTTGCACCCCCATCTCTCATGAACAACAAACGCACGAATCTTATTTAGGCCAAATGATCTATTTTGGGCTAGGAGAAGACGAATAATCACAAAAAGAATTGTAGTGGAAACCTTTCTATCCTGCAGTTCTCTGATTCAAGCACCAGAACAGATCATCGACAATTAAAGGCTTTTACATTGAAAGACTTCAGTGAGCTGTGCTAAAGGAATCTGAGCATTTTATTCCTTCTTAATGGAGGCCATCTCTGGAGTCTGCTCGAGCAGCGCCTCCAAAATCAAAGGCTACAGACTGCACAAGCCGCAACAAATCTCGACTCAAAACAGTGTCCTTGCCCAGCAAGTTGCAGTCTCACCTCATTGAGAGCACAAGAACCACGCTTGGGAGGCATCTGCTTGACACCATCCTTCCTTTCCAGCTGTAGTGAATCAGTAACGCTCGCCTATGGACAAGTCTGTATGTGCAATTCAAGATGATGCCCTTTTGTTTGTGAGCAGCCTCATGAACTCTTATCACCGCACACCGCTCTGCTTCCTGCACAACAAGCACTTCCTGCCTTGAGAGGAAACTCAGCTCCCCAGGGCTGCCGCTGACCAGCAGAAGCCAGCGCACAGCAAGTGGCTCTCAGCTCACACAATCACAGAATCACAGAATGACCCAGGTTGGAAGGGACCTCAAGGATCATGTAGTTCCAACCCCCCTGCCTGGCAGGGCCACCAAACATACACCTTTACTAGATCAGGTTGCCCAGGGCCCCGTCCAACCTGGTCTTGAAAACCTCCAAGGACAGGGCATCCACAACTTCCCTGGGCAGCCTGTTCCAGGGCCTAACCACTCTCCTAGTGAAGAACTTCCCCCTAACATCCAACCTAAATCTTCCCTCTTTTAACTTAAAACCATTTCCCCGTGTCCTGCTATTGTCAGCCCTTTCCAAGAGTTTACTGCCCTCCTGGGAGTAAGTTCCCTTCAGGTATTGAAAGGCTGCAATGAGGTCACCCTGCAACCTTCTCTTCTCCAGGCTGAACAAACCCAACTCCCTCAGCCTGTCCTCATAGGGGAGGTGCTCCAGCCCCCTGATCATCTTAGTGGCCCTCCTCTGGACCCTTTCCAAAATCTCCATGTCTTTCTTGTACTGAGGGCTCCACACCTGGACATAGTACAACAGATGGGGCCTCACAAGAGCAGAGTAAATCACCTCTCAGGGCTGCAGGACCTCAGGAGCCACAGTTCAGCAGCATTCACCTCCAGCCCTCAATGCCCTCCTCATCCAGCAGTTTCAAATCTCACTCAGGAAAGTGAGCGCACTAACTGTGCTAGCTTGCTGTCTTTCTCCATCCTGGCATTGTGCTCAGTGGTAGGTGGCAAGCAATGTTTAATAACGCTAATTCTCTCTTCAGTGCCCATGGGAGCTTTATGATGTGGCTTGGAGCCAACTCCATCTCTCATGGAAGGTGAGGCACAAAGCAATTACAGGCTCTAGCATGCAAAACCCCATTCTTATTCAAATTGCTTTTTCTACTTCAGATAGAGCACTGCTTTTAATGTGGTAACTCGGCCTGCAACGCTGATACCTACAGTGTTTTATCCTATTTAATTATGACCAAAAGATCCCTAACAAGTTTCTAGTAGAAGTCTGTTCAAGTTCCCTATACTGCATTATAGATTTTGTAAATTCTGCAAATCCAGGTACTTAATTCTATGCTTTCAAATTCATACAGACCTACTTCAGCTACCTGCAAGCACTTACACTTTTGCTATTACAAGCACATGCTCTTCTCTTATACTAAAGCAGCAGCCGATTTGAAAATGCCTGCCTAAGTATTCAAAAGCCATACTTCTGCATGGGCACAGGTAGCAAATCTTACCTATCCCTTCTGTCTGATACTCAGTGAAACAACTGCACATTTGTTATAGTTCACCAAAAATGGTCTATGTATAAAGAGCCACTATATTCTTCCCTTTCCTCCCTGTAAGTCAGCCTGCTAGCCAGAGAAGGCTAAATTTACAAGTTATTTAAGCAATACCCTACAGACACAGTAAAAGCTTTTATTATTTGCACTCTCCAAAAGAATAACTATCAGGAAATATTTTTAGTAATAGTAAATTCAATAATTTTAGTAATTCACCACTTCATTTTACTCTAAGTAGTATCAAGTTATCTCTGAGTATCGTTCTCTCTCATCCTGACAATATGGAAGATCTCTTAGCTGCCTACGGTAGGGATCTGATCTGCCTACTAGAAGGGAAACACAAGGAGGTAGATACCAGAGCTCTCTTTGCAGAGTGTTTCTACTGCTTCTTCCTGCATTGCCTCCTCTATCTGCCACCCAGCAAGGTGTCAGTGTCATCCCTGCTCACTGCCACCTCGAGGACCACTGTCACTCACTGTCTTAAAAGTAGAGTCAAACAGGGTCAAGCATTAGCCTCTGTAGAATTTAAAGGCTTGTCACTCTTATAGCTATCTGGAATAAGAGAGTACAATTTTATGTTGATGATTGATGTAGCACCAGTGATAAGCATGGCAAAGAATAGGGCCACTTGCACTGCTGCAAAACTGTATTTTCTACTGGACTCTAAGTAAGAGAGACTATGGAGAGGCATCTGCGAGACAACACTATAAATAAAATGGAATTTCTTTATCCCCATCACTAAGCCTCTCTTGTTTCCAAGAACCAAGCCAGTGCTGGCAGAGTGTAACAGGGAATCACACTGAGCAAAACTCTCTAAAAATACAACTAGTAGAAAAATGACTTTACTGACAGAAAGGCTTTAAAAGACCAGGAAAAACTATTGATCTCTTTTGCCAAATCACAACTTCATTAACATATATATACACACACACACACGTATAAACACACACAAGGAGTTAAGAAAGCCAACAGTGTAACTTCAGTGCCATCCTGAAAGAAATCCACTGAAACTACCACAGTCCCAAACCTCTGTAACTTCTTAAACTGCACAACTAATGTGCTTGCAGCAGATCAGAAGGCAAGCCGAAGGCTGACTATTTTGAGCAGTACTTAAATACAGCGCTGCATCCCAATCTAATTACACTATACAGAAATCAAATGGAACAAAACGAAGAAACCCTACAAGAACAAGCCAAGTGTCACATCCTCACAAGTTTATCCTACAGAACTCAGTGCAGTAATGTCAACACACTTCAGACTTCTTTGTTGCCAAAGTTTCTATCAGATTTACTGCTGTGAACAGATTAAACTGCCATGATGGTGTGAAACACAGCTTCTACTGTGTTGTACTGAGCTGCATTGCTGATGACTGCAGCGCAGCAAGGGTGGTCTCATTCAAGCTGTCTTGGTATCTCTGCCTTCCACCTAAGTGGCACACATGGATAGTGGTCTGTTTCTACCTTTGGGCCCATGGGTACCTGTGTGGGCAAGCACTTGCTGCTCCCTGATACAGGCATTTGTTTCCATTGCAGTCCTCAGGCTTTCATTTGCATTCAAAGATATGGAACCATGATCTGCCCAGGCTGATGTTTGCCCTCAACTCTGAACTCCTGGTCAGGTCACTATTTGTTTTATCAGTGATGCAATTATTCAGGGCAACAATGACTTTGTGCTGGTCTTTGACCAGTTTTTTTAGACCTGTGCATAAATACTGCAGGATACACAAGATCTTAAAACAAACAATGACATTTGTTTGTAATTAAACTTATGTGGCCATTTTGTAATATATGGAAAATATGCAAACAATATAACAACAAAAAGCTAACTATACTTCTGATAGCTTGGCAACATCCCTCTTGTCTAAAGTCAGGAGTCAAAGAAAGAAGGCGACCTGTTGATTCACCACCTAAATTTCCCTTGTCACAGGTTATTTTCATTTATTATCCTTGAAAGGCAATCCATAGCCAAATGTCCTAGGAACTTCTGCAGCTTATGATGACAACAAGCCCACAGCTCCACCCTGGGTTAGTGTGACCCACTTACCTGTTTGCTCAGCAGAAGGGCTTAACCTGAGAAGTGAACACACTGCTGTGCTGTCTCACCTGGACACCTGCCTGTGGTTCTCAAGCTAACTAACAAAGCAAGCTCGACTCATATACCTCATCATACACCACACTCTGCACGCTTCTAAAATAAACAGAATGTTGCCACCAGGTGTTTTTCCATGGGTAGAAAACAAAACAATGGGAGGAAAAAAGGGAGAAAAAAAAAAAAGATTCTTCTTTTAAATGCGCAACAGAAGAACAGCTGAATGCATTTCCCCCCCACACTTCCCTCTTCAAGACAGGAGTGATTAAACAAAAGAGTTAAAAACTGCTCTCTAACCAGATAGAAGATGCTACATGAACAGTGGTGGTGAGAGGGGAGGGAGGGTGTGACTAGAAGTTAAAATAAGAAGAAAGAAAACTGGAGGATGTTATCTAGCCTGGCACGCAAAAGCACAGATACCCCAGTCCTCACCTGCGGCACTCAAGAAAGTGTGAATTATCTGAAGCTCCTACACTACTGGTTCTTTAATGCAGACACACTGTATAACTTTTCCTTAACTGCTCACCCTCTGCTAGGGTGTCTCTTTACATACAGTTTTTCACTTAAACATACTTTCACATCTAAGGCCTCAGATCATCCTCCTCTGGTTCCTTCCTTCCTTTATCTTCTTCCCATTTCTGCCTCCCTTTCTCCACCCTTCTGATGGTTTGATTTGAACCACTTCTAGTTTTCACTACAACGTGCCTTTACTTTCCACGTTCCCTTTTTTCATCTTTCCATCCAGAAGAAGACTCCATGCTACTCCTCAAGAAAAGCCTTCTCCAGTGACTTGTCTGTACTGGGCTGCCTCTGTACTGTGATCTCCTCAAGGACAGTATGAAGGAGGAGATCTGCACCTAGGACTAATGAACTGTGACCTGAGCACACTGTCAGTAACCTCAGTGCAGTATTTTACAAGCAAGGAACAGGGATGAGAGGAGGCTATAAAATTGGTGAGTCAAGGCAGGCAGGCTGCAAAAAGACTCACGATTTCCTGTAACACTATTAGATACTCAACATGAAGCCCAAATATACCTCAATAGAAAGAGTACTGGGGAGAAAAATAAAATAAAAGAGGTATCCAGACCTCCTCATCCAGGATATCACAAGCCAGGCGGATGCGGGACACATCAACAAGATGGGGCTCAGATTTTAACTTCTTGGAACGCAGGCTCCACAACTTAACGCATGAATTATCAAACCCAGCAGCGAGCAGCTTGCTATTTGGTGAAATCTCTGCTGTGTTCAGCAATTGCTCTGTGTTATAGAAGGCATAGAAGCAGATGGTGGTTAAGGAAGGGGGCCCATCCTTGACGCGTTTAATGCTGTCCTGCAGTAATTCCAGCGCTGCCTCATTCTGCAAGATGGAAGCTGGCACCTCGCTGGGCTCCAGCCCGTTGCTCTCATTACGCGACGAGCTCCCGCTGGCGTAGAGCTGGTAATCGGTCCTCTTGGAGGGCTGCACATCCAGGTGGATGTGCAAGGTCAGGACTTTGCACAGGGCGTTGTTGTTGTCACTTTGGAGGTAGCGAAGAAGGTAGTTGTAGCTGTCCTCTTGAAGGCGAATGACATACTTGTTGTCCAGAAAAGCCCGGAGCTTCAAGTTGGACAGGATATCTTGAATAGTCATGGTAGTCTGTAACTGCTCAATGATATCCTTCTGGCTGGCATTCTGCAAGAACATGCCATGGAAGCGGCTGTAAAAACTGTCCACTGTGCTTTTGAGGCCATTCTGGACCATGTTCAGATGGAGGTAGACGAAGAGGGGATACAGAAGAGGCATCACTTCATGGCTGTGCTGAGAATCTGAATCTACAGAGAAAAGAGCAACAAACTTTGAACAATCTCTCAATCCACTTTCTAATCAGAACAAAGCAAAGCAAGGACAATTACTGCAAAAACCTCAAGAACTGGACTCTGATAGTGCAGTTAAGTGGATCTTTTCAGCCACTTTAAAGGGCATGTGTAGCATCTTCTGAAGATTTAAGGAGAGATTTCAAGTTGCTCAAGTAAACTATCAGAAGAAAGGGCAGATTTCAAAACTCCTTTTAGGTGTGGTCAGTTATTAAAATAGTACCTCGAGCTACACGACAGCTGGATTTGTTCCACTATGTATTTCAGAAAATACATACATTCTTTGTTGTAATATACTCTTAAAATTTACTAGTTACATTTAAAATAGCATTTAATACATTTCAGTCAAAAATATTTATGTAGTTTATGTTGGCCTGAACTTAGATGCCTTTTTTATTTCCCCCCAGGCCTCAATAAAACTTGTATGTGATGCTTTGGCTGGACCTGATTTGTCTCAAGCTACAATTTTCAGAATGTACTGCAGTGTGCTGTGCTTGTTTCATTTCTGTGCCAGCTCGTGTGCATGCTTTCTGTCTCTCGCCCTGACAAAGCAAATCCCAGCAGTAACTCCTAGAGCACTGTGTAAACAGCTCCTGATTAGGCTATGCTGTACCTTGCACAGACTGATCTGCGCAGCAGCTCCACCCCTCTTTCACCAGCTTCTTGGAGTTGTTCCCCTCCCACCAGCTGCAGGGAGCAGTGAGGAGCAGAGCACTGCCAACAGGTATCGTGATCCCACACAGGGCACAGCAGCCACTTACTGCAGGCCCAAATGCATCTCTCACTGCGTACCTCCCCTTCTACCACTATCAGTA
The DNA here is from genome assembly GCF_054131305.1 of Coturnix japonica. Lineage (NCBI taxonomy): Eukaryota > Metazoa > Chordata > Aves > Galliformes > Phasianidae > Coturnix > Coturnix japonica. Next base: position 38,948,070 of record NC_140665.1, read on the forward strand.
ATATCACCCAACACTGCACACTAGGATCCAGGCTCACTGGAGAGACGTAGATCTGTCACAAGGTGGGAAGAATGGCAACCTCCATTTTCACTATTATCAAAAATCTTATGGTTGTTTTTTATTTTTTTTTATTTTTTTTTTTATCTTCCCACCTTTAGGACTCTAGGAGAAATATAAGCCTCCAGGATTACCTGGAGTCATGGGTGCCCTATGTATCCCACTACAGTATATTTTTCCCCATCATGTATATGCAGTCTCTAAATCTGTACAGGTAAATGTAAGGATATAAATTAGCTCTTAGTAGCCTTGACAACTGTAAAAAGAAATCAATTATGAACAGAATTCAAAATACCTAGACTAGGAGACAGAAACCAGTGCAGTCATCTACTAAGTTACCTGCCATTCATACAACATATCACCATCTTTTTTGCCTTGTATACATACAAGGTTTTTCAGAAGATCTACACAGATATAGAGGCCAAATCGACATTAACAAGGTAAGTTCAACAGACAGCTAACATAGACAAAGCTACTCAGCAATCAGGCAAAAACAAATATATATAATATTTAGTTGTAGTAACTGAAATCTCATAGCTTGGAATCAAGAGATTCAGATAGAAACATGATTTGAAGTGTTATTATATTGCTGTGCATTTTACTAAGACTTTCCCTAGTCCACACGGTGCCTCTCCCATTTCTGTATTAATAACACACTGTGTGTCATGATGTTAAATTTTGTTCTACTGTCATTTACTTGTTGAAATGGCAAAGATCCAGCTGGTTTCCTCTTCCTCGCTTCCTGATATTTACCTGTGAGAAAATTGCGTAATCGTCCAAATTGTACTTCATATTGCTGTGGCTCTGGCAGGCAGGGAGCTGCAGACACAACGTTGGCACAACCAGATTCAGATTGGACTGTGAAATAAAAGAAATATAATCAGGATTGAAGGAGTCCTGCATGCATACCTGGAAATATGGCTTCTCATAAGATCCAGGGTAACACAACCACCATGATGACATTTTGTACTTCATACTGTCCAGGGAGGACACTGTCTCAAGCACCAGAACAAGGCATTTATTATATTTAATGTAAAGAGCACAAATGAGACTGATCATGAAAACTAAACTGATTTTTTTAATTTAAGAAAAGCTTAGCAACTCATCTGCTTGCTCTCCCTGACCCCAAACACATTTTAAAGCTTCCAGGTACTTTGAGTTCACAAGAAACACTGTAACGCTGTTACAGATCCCTGTAGAGTTTTATAAGACTGGATGGTTTTACAACTTTGCATTCAGAAAGAAGAAAACAATTTCTAACTCTGTCCAAAACAAAGCCCCTCCTTCAGCTGGATCCATCACCCACCAAGACACACAGTCTGCAGTATCACAGAATCACAGAATTCACAGAATCACGGGTTGGAAGGGACCTCAAGGATCATGTAGTTCCAACCCCCCTGCCTAGCAGGGCCACCAAACATACACCTTTACTAGATCAGGTTGCCCAGGGCCCTGTCCAACCTGGTCTTGAACACCTCCAAGGACGGGGCATCCACAACCTCACTGGGCAGCCTGTTCCAGGACCTAACCACCCTTCTAGTAAAGAACTTTCCCCTAACATCCAACCTAAATCTTCCCTCCTTCAACTTAAAACCATTTCCCCTAGTCCTGCTATTATCAGCCCTTTCGAAGAGTTTACTCCCCTCCTGGGAGTAAGTTCCCTTCAGGTACTGAAAGGCTGCAATGAGGTCACCCCGCAACCTTCTCTTCTCCAGGCTGAACAAACCCAACTCCCTCAGCCTGTCCTCATAGGGGAGGTGCTCCAGCCCCCTGATCATCTTTGTGGCCCTCCTCTGGACCCTTTCCAAAATCTCCATATCTTTTTTGTACTGAGGGCTCCACACCTGGACACAGTACTCCAGATGGGGCCTCACAAGAGCAGAGTAGAGAGGGACGATCACCTCCCTATCCCTGCTGACCACCCCTCTCCTGATGGAGCCCAGGATCCCATTTGCTTTCCGGGCTGCCAGAGCGCACTGCTGGCTCATGTTAAGTTTCTCATCTATCAGGACCCCTAGGTCTTTTTCTGCCGAGCTGCTCTCAAGGACAACTCCTCCCAGCCTGTACAGGTGCCTGGGGTTCTTCCAGCCCAAGTGCAAAACCTTGCACTTTGCCGTGTTGAACCTCATTAGGTTCACCCGAGCCCAGCTTTCCAGCCTGTCAAGGTCCCTCTGAATGGCTCAAGGTCCCTCTGAATGGCGGTAACCCTACCTCAGGGCATCAAGGTCACCTTGGACGGTATTAAACTGATTTTGGGGTCAGAATCAGTTCTTGTAAATGTGGTTTTGTACTGTTTAGAAAGGAAGTGACTTATTTTTATGGCACAAACCTCTTGCTCTTCTGCTAATGCCCTTGAATCTGACAGGAGGCTTTGTGCAGGGTTACAGGCATTCACCTATACAATCTAGGTAATTTTAACTGATGTATTTAATTCTTCTGTTCTTGTAAGAGCAGGACAAGGCAAAACTTTGTTTTCCTCTTTTATTTTTAATATTCATAACTGCTTTCCCCTCCACAGAATTTACTTTTATTATTCTCCCTTTCAACTTCAACTTCTTTTAGCCTTCCTGGCCTCCCAGCCCCTTTCACCGTGTCTCTTTTCCTTCCTATCCTTGATCGATCGCTTTTTTGGTTCCAGCATTTGGCTCACACACAGAGGCACAGATAGCCCTGCAAGTCTATACGCATAATCAAATTTTCACGTGCTGAAGAGAGATGCCAGCCTCCAGCTCATCTCAGTGCTTCTAATTAGGAAGAGATCAGCTCATGGTAAGCACACACAGCCTGTCACTATTCCTCCCTTCTCTCTGCATCCCTGGCTCTTAAGAGAAATACAGAAGATGCATTTACTGACTCTCCAGGGAAAGCTGAATTCAGCTTCAGAAACAGAGAGCTGGGCGGTGTTGTCTTCTCCCCATGGGAAACACAACTACAGCCTCCAGTACCAATAGCCTATCTTCTATCAAATGAGTCTCAAAACAAACAAAAACAAGCTGTTAAAAGATACACACACACACAGCGCTTCCTACAGCCTGGCTGCTTCACAGGCTCCATGTTGATAAGAATTTCGGGCTTAGAGCTTAGTATGAAAACTCAGAGCATCAGTTTATAAAGACAGCAACTTTTTTTAAAAGCAAAACCAAGCATCTCTGTAATGCAACTTATTGGTATTAAAGCCAAAATTGAACTAAAAAATGCCGGCTACTCGAGCTTATAGCTGAATATAATTAATATTCATCATCAGACAGCAGGTTCTAATCTTCTTCCTTCCCAAAACTCATGCCCAATTAACACTGCTAAAGGGATCAAGAGCTCAACACCTCCCAAAACATAAAAGGAAATATACAGGTATTTTTTCTCCTGGTGGAAGAAAAACACTTGCCATATTCCCCTCACACATTATGCTAGTTTCTTCTCTGCTTTCCCTAATGGCCATAAGTGCAGCTATTGAAAACATCTGCTCCCTGCTTTCACTTCCTGTAATTGCAGCCAGTTAAGCAACCCGCCAGCACATTCCAAGGAACCTGTTCCTGTTTCAGGGATACCAACAGCACCGTTCTGCTCTCTTGTTTCTGCTAAGAGGGAACAAATGCAGGGCTACCGTAAACGCTGGTTCATAACAACTGGTTCTCCTTTGATGCAAGTGTGATTAAGTGGAATTATAAATTAATTCTGACAGTCTTAAGTATTGATAGGATACTATGGACGATATTGGAGAAACCTGTTCTTCAGATGCTTTTTCTATCCCTCAAATGCTCTTCCAGATCATTAAGAAATATGAAACAGTCAAAAGGAAGCTCTGGGCTGTACTTTAGTGCAAAAAACCAGAACTGTATAAATATACTAAGTGTGGAGAAGGGCTGAAGAGGCTGTGGAGGATGGCAAAAGGAAATGTCAAGGTAAAACAGAGAAACAAAACTATTTAAAACCAAAACCAGCCAACACTTTTCACTCTGAAAGGAGAAATCGGAACTGAAGGCAGCAGTAGGCAACTCTCCCATTTCTTGAGACCAGCTGATTTAGAGTGCAAAAGGAGGAGAGCTGAACAGAAAAAGTAAGATGAGTTTTGTTAGGGGCCAAACAAAATCATCTCCAGATGAAAATATTTTATTGCTTTCCCTGAAGTAAAGCAGTGCTAACTTCAGAACCTGGCTGGCTTTTATTCAGCTTGCAAAACTCAAATGACTGTAGCGGAATTATTTTCAGCCTGTTTTGTCAGGATAAATACATGCTGGGATTTTCTCTTTCAATGGAGTCATCTGTGGAACTGTAGCATATTCACTGATAGCTCACTACCAGCATGTTTGACACGGAGAAGTAGTAAGCAGCAGAATACACAATAGCAGACCATTTGCAGCCCTAATGAAAATTGATGACTAAGTTCTGAGTCATTAGCCACAAAATCCTTGCACTAGCAAGAAGATACAAACTCATAAGAAACTCGGGAATAATATTTGGCGAAAGATTAGTAAAAAGACAAAAAATCAATCACACAAAATCATGCTTTACTGACATATTTTCTGCATGATGACATGTGGGAACGCAAGGACTTGCCGTCCAATTCAGCTCTACTTGTCCTTCAGATACTCTGCACCCTCCTGGTATTAATTAGTTCCAAGTTCTAATCTCACTCTGACCAACTTTTCTACTTTTCTTTTCCTTAAAACCTCTCATCAAAACCAACCAAAACCAATTTGCATTTTTACTTTGGTTTCATTTCTCCCCCACCCTTCCAGTATGACTTCAGAGAGTTGCAGCAAGTGTCTGTCAACCCTAAAAACAGCAAGGAAATGAAAAATACTGACAAGGTGCAAGTCCGTTCCAATAACAAAACATTACCCAGCTTCCTTCAGGCTCCTAGAAGAGTCAGCCTACACATTTACCCATACATTGCTCATCTTAGGACTGTAATTATAGCAAAATAGTTGAGAGGTAGAAAGAGCCATTCTGGCATCCAGCCCTACCCAGGTACAAGCACAGAGTTAGACAATGTTTTGTCAAAATAAGTTGTATCACAAGTAAATAATGTCCTTGCCACTCTCAGCTGGGACTACTGTCACAATCTAAGCAAACCAACTAAGAAAATCCACTTTTCTACTCATGGTTTCACTCTAACTTCAACCTTGTATTTTTCAGTACTTTTAAATGTAAATTATGTCTTCGCAACCTCCACATTGCTTGCATCCTTTCAATGTTTGTACCCGCACAAATACTAGCACAGTTTATTTTAACATAAAATAGATAACAACATTAAAAAAAAGATGAAAATTACAATTATTAGTCTGTCTGGTCACAGGATTTGGAACAGCAAATAGTGTAACAGAATCCAAAAGCCTTGAATAAAGAGGAGACAGTTTATTTCTATGTGCCGTGTCTCATCAACTGAAGGGTTTCCTTCCCCCCACCAGGAGACACACAGAACATTCACAAGTTGAAATATGACAAGGCCAGAGAGAAAAACAGCCCATATCACTTCCATTTTACATGACACAGCCCTCTTGGAGCACAATGGTACAATAGATTTTCCTACTTCTACTTAATCCCTCCTGTAGGCTCTTCTCATTTTGGTATCAAAGTGCCAATACTCACCAGACTTCATGTTTTCTGAGATGCAACATATGTATTTACCACTATCCGAACCCAATGTTTCACTGTTTGTGCATCTCATTTTGTTATGCTTCTAACTATACTTTCATTCTTTGACGTCACCTAACTCACTCCAGCTTCATTCTGGCAAATTTCCTTATTTCAAAAGAAAAGCTCTCCATCCATACAAGTGAATTCATTTAGCTTTACCAAGACACACCATCACACTTGCAGCAGCAGCTCTGCTAAGAAGCAGGCATGGAAAGCAGCAGGATTACCTGTGAGATTAGCTGCCATCTCTTCAGCAGTCTGACACAGCCTCAGCCCTTGTTTTAGGGGACCTTCTGAGTCCACATACTGACGGCGCTTGAGGTAGCAGGACACTGCCATCTGAATCTGTTCTGTGCGTACGCGTTTCATGACCTGGAAAGAAAAGAAAGAGATGATGGGCTGTTACTGTGGAGGCATCTGCTGTGACCAACACGAACCATAACTGCACAACAGCTGATAGGGAACAAATGGCATTTTCATCACTGAAGGTGAACAACTGAAACACAACATAAAGCTTGTGGGCAGCTGTCTCAGCATCAAGGTGTAACTACATGCACTACATCCAGCCATGGATTCTACAGGAAGTTCAGCTGATCCTCCCCCTCTGCTCTGCCCTGGTGAGACCACATCTTTGTCCAGTTTTGGGCTCCTCAGTTCAGGAAAGACTGGGTCTTTCTTACTCTCGTGTGACAGTGCAGCAGGACAGAAGTCTTCCTCAAGGAAACCCTTTGGGTACCAACCTCAGGCCTCTTACTTTGCCATCATCCCTCACCCTTAGCACCAGAAAAAGCAATGCCACGAGAAGCAGGGAAAGCTTTGTGGTGCAAAACAAATCAACAGGGAAAGAAAGAAAACAACATTCCTACAAACATTCTTCACCAAGCCCTAAAAATCAGGGGTTATCACAAAACAAGCATAAGAAAGGACTGACAAAATGCCTTGCGCTGGGCTCAAGTTGAGCACGCTCACAACAGCTCAATGATGCAGAATTGAAGGAAAAGAAGGACACATCTGTCCCCCGAACCTCAGTATCACGTCTACACCCAGCTCCAAAGATGAAGGGGATCTTCAGGAAGCCTGGAGCACTCCTTCATTAGCCTCAACCGCCTTGATCCGCCAAACATCCCAAGAACGATAATACCAGTGCCATTAATTACTTTGACTTATAAGCAAAACACATAAGAGAAGAACGATCACCTCAGGAGCCTACACAGCTACAGCACAGCCTCTTCTGCACAGTCACCAGCGAGAGCACACAGTAGGGACACTGCGCTTCTGCTTTTTGAGGAACCGCTACACAGAAGCCCAGACAACACCACATCGTAGGTTCCTCTTCCTTAGAAGAGCTGGAAGCTGACTGTGTGTTGAGCGCTGGGCCGGGAGAATCCACTTCCTGCCACCAGGATGCAGGTTGAGGTAGATTCCGTGGCCCTTCAGTATCACAGCATGGATGGATGGAAGCTGGAGGGCTGCTGCTGCTTGGGGCTCTGCCCTCCATCCTGCCCCAAGATGGGGGTGCCGCTCCGGGCAGGCCGGACAGCCAGCATCCTACAACAACTCCTGCAAACTCTTAACTATCGAACTCATCCAAGATTTACTAAAGTTTCAAAAGAAACGAGATAACGGCTCACGTAAGGAAGCAAAACCTCGGCCCCAGGTGGCCGCGGGCCGGGTGCGAGTAGGAGAGAAAGCAGACAACCGGGATGCGAGGCGCGCCCCGACCCCGTAACACTGGGCGCAGGGCGGGCTCCCTCCGTGCCCGCGGCTCCGCACGGCCAGCTCCACAGGCTGCTTTCCTTCCTCCCTCCCCCCGGCACGATCCCCGGTCCCCACGCTCACCCCGCCGCTCGCCCCTCCTCTCGTGCCGCCCGCGGCCTCCCCGGGGCCTGTGTGGCCTCCGCCACGAGGCGGCTCCCCGTGCCCGCTCCCGCCGCCGGGCGGCGCTGCTCCGCTCCGTTCCCTCCCTCCCTCCCGTCTGCTCCCTCGCTCGCTCCCCCCCCCGGCGCCGCGCGGGCCACGGCCGCCACTCACTGAGCATCGCAGGCGGAGGCGGCAGGAGGCGGGTGCCGGCCGGCGGGGCCGGGAGCGCTGTCAGTGCGTCCAGCAGCGCCGGGCAGGGGCGCCGCCGCTGCCGCCTCCCCTGTGAGCCGCGGGCGCAGCGGCCGGGGTTGGCTGCGGGCCGGCGGCCGGCGGCCGCTCCATGGCCGGCTGACACACGCCGCGGCGGGGCGGGGGCGAGCGGGGCTGGGGAGGCCCGCGCGCAGGCGCCCTCCGGCCGCCAATGGGAGCAGGCCGCACTGCGCCGCCTACCCGCGCTCGGCGCTCGGCTACGGGGCCTTGAGGGGCGGAAGCGGCGTGGGACCGGCGGGCGGCAGCGTGTGTTAGGGGCTGAGGCTGCCATTCATATCTGTGCAGGACGTTCCTCACAGCTCCCGTGAGGTGTCCCCATGGCGGCCGTCTACTCTGGGGTTCACCTGAAGCTGAAGAGCGCCAAGACCCCCTGGGAGGACAAGCTGAAACTCGCTCGCTTCGCATGGGTTTCCCACCAGTGCTTTCTTCCCAACAAGGAGCAGGTAGGCGCCGTTTGGTAGAAGCAGCTTCCCCAGCGATGGTGGGGACGGAGCTGATTGTGGGGGTCTTAACTTCGATGATTCTGTGGTTGTATGAGTCACGAAATCCAGAGCTTGCTGCTTACTGTGCTCCTGAGTCCTGTGAAGGTCCAGCACCTGATTTAGAATGAAGTATCTTAGGATTTAGGTGTTGACTGAAAACTTCAAAAATAGACTTTTGTGCCCGTTCAAACCCTTTCTGCTTGGACACAGAGCTCTTCTCAGGACGTGGGTGCTATAATTGTGAATAGGTGCCAGTTTTGACATATTTTCACGTTTGTGATTCCCCCCCCTTCCCCCATTTGTTAACAGGTATTACTTGATTGGGTAAGCCATACGTTGGTTTCATACTACAATAAGAAACTCGAACTGGAGGATGAAGTTGTTGAGAAGCTTTGGGCCTATCTAGACAATGTTATCCATAGTAGAAGGCTACAGAATCTTTTGAAGAGTGGGAAGACGATCACTCTCAGCTTTTCAATTGCACAGGTAACTAAAACGATGGGTATTTTGTAACATACTGAATAGCAATGGCTGTTTTCTACTTTCTACTGTGACCCTTCCTCACAATAATATTTTCCACATTATTCTGTCCCTCTGCCTTTCACGTCTTCAAACTATCTGGGTGGAAACTGAATTAAGTATTTCAATAGGTAAGTAAAGGTTTCTTTCTGTATGGCCTTCTTGTATGTTATTTAATGTTTATATTATCATTTTGCCTGGGAGTCTTAGGAATGATTTTTCCCTAAATGAGGGGCTCCTCTGTAACAATTGTCATGAGTACTTACATGCTGTTCACTGGACCCACTCTCAGAACTTGCAGCTTTTCACAATGACCCTGGATGAGTGATTCTTTTAATTTCTCCTTCCTCAATGAGCCAAGGGCCCTCTCTCATCCCAACAGATCAGCTTGCAGTGCTGCCATGTCCCTGTCTGTGCCTCTCTGGGCAATCTGTGTATGCCTGTGTACAACTCCCTTCCTTCTTGTTTCCAGAGCTCACAGAAGTTGTTGTTGGTTCATTATGATGAGCTTTGTCTCTGTGTACAAAATTGACTGTGGGTTTTTTCTTTCAACCTTCAGGTCATAAATGAAAGGTTATCGGAGGCCTGTTCTCAAAAAAACCAGCAAAACGTGGCCTCGGTGCTGAGTTGCTCCAGTGGCATCCTTTCTACTCCTTCACTCTCCATCATTTACACAGCAAAGAGTGAGCTCTTAGTTGACCTCCTCAGCAAGCTCTCTGAGCTGGCATGTCAGCAGCTGGCTTCAGATGATGCTGTGGGCTCCCAGTTGTTCAGCATCCTCCACCTCACCTTTGTACAGTACCTTCTGATCCAGAGGCAGCAAACCAACCCAAACCGTGTGTTTGGGCAGCTGACGAGCCACTTGCTCCAGCCATGTCTGCTACTGAGGCATTTGCTGACCACACGGAGCTGGATGCAAGCAGATGATAACCATGTGCGTCAGTACTTGAGCAGGGAAATCCGAAATCAAGTAGAGACATTGCTGCAGGCGGGATTATTCCAGCCTGAGCTCTTCCTGTCCTACAAAGAGGAGCTGCTGCCAGAGCAGGAACCTCAGGAGAAGAAGAAAGGAGCTTTGAAAAATCTCTTGCTTCCAGTAAACACTGTGCAGACCAAGTTGGGCAGTGGCTTCTGTGAACCTGCCATTCATGGACCTGTTGTGGCTAGTGCAGTGTCTCTGCTATATAAACTCTTTTTGGACTCATACTGCAAGGCAGAAAACCACCTTGTGTGCTTCCACATGCTTACCAGGCTTTTTGACTGTCTCAGGCTCTCTGGCCTACAGCAGGGTGTGGGGGAAGACATGCTTTCCCCTGCAGACTGGAGCACAGAGCTCCTTGCTTTGGAACAGCTTCTGAACTTGGTGCTTAACAACGATATCTATAACATTGCCAGTGACCGCATCCGACACAAGGAGGTACAGTTTGGGTTTTACCGCAAGCTGGCACAGATGTTGTTGAGTCACTCCCAAGCTTCCATCCCTGCTTGGTTCAGGTGCCTCAAAGTTTTAATGTCATTAAACCACCTTATAATAGAGCCTGACCTGGTTGATTTAGTGGCCTCCGCTTGGGTTGATGCACAGGTGTGTGAGCTACGTGCGAAGAAGCCCCAGGAGGCTCTCATCAACACCATGTTTCAGACATACTCCAAGCTGCGACAGTTCCCACGGCTTTTTGAGGAGGTTCTGACAGTCATTTGCTGGCCAGCTGTTGATGAGCTGAGGCTGCCAGTCCTGTCTGCTGGATTGACAGTGAAGCTTCGCGAGTGTCTCCTTGAGCTGCCACCCAACCAGATTCTGGACATTGTGTGTCTCTTAGTGGAGAAATGCCAGCTCCTTGTTCCTGTAGTTGAAGGGTCTGCTGACATGGCCTTGAAACTGATGACACTGAGCTCAGTGCTGCACGCTTTTCTGTTCAACATGAGGAGCTTAGATGATGTCACTCCTTCCCCTGTGGTTCTTCGCGTGCAGAATCTGCTGGCCAAGATGCAGCAAGGAATAATTTGTCCACTGATAGAGCTGCTGCAGGTTCCTAGGAGAGAGGAAAAGAAGCTAGACCTTTGGTTAAGAAAGGTCAGCGACTCTGCTCTCCTTCTTGTTTACACTTGGATTGAGATAGACACTTTGTTTGGTCTTAGCTGCTGTAAATATGTGTCCCCAACAGCTGAAACTGATGGTGTTACTACTGCCTCTGCCACAAAGCCCTGGGACATTTCAATTTTCATCCCTGGTGTGGAGGAGAAGCATTGGGAGAGAGTAATGAAACTTGCAAGTAGTTTTACCTCCGCTAGTAAATACTGCTTAGAACTGCTTGCACTTCAGAAAATGAAGATGATTTTAATGCAGACTGAAGCTGATGTACAGGCCTTGCAGCAAGCTGCAGCTTTCATCATAGAGTCTGGGAGAGCCAGCATGAGCAGAGGAGAATCTGAACCGTGGGATGGAGATATCAGTGCAATAAATGATCTCACCTACCCCACAGCACACTGGCACCTTGTCATCTCCAACCTGACTATCCTTTTGCCATATATTTCCCTGAATAATGTACAGTACATTGCAAATGTGCTTTTGGAGGCATTAGTATTGACCAGAACGCAGGAAGCTGCCGCAGACCAGGAGCCTTCCATCAGCATTGGAAACATCTGTCTGAGTTTGATGTACAGTCCCTTTCTCCCCGAGATGAAGGTCCTACATTGTGCTTTTCTGACCAGCCTTATTAATCAGTTTGCTAGGGTGCTGCCCTCTGCTGCTCAGGATTCGGTCCATCTACAGCTTCTGCAGCTGTCTGCAGATCATATCTCTTGGCATGAAGAAATCCCGGCTTCTTGCAAAACAACTGATGCATTGGAAGCACAGTCAGAAAACAAACAACAAGATGAGCCCAGTTTATCTTGGAAAACTCTGGAGAAGGTTGCCCAGTGTATATTATTGTTATCAAAAGACAGTTCCCCTGTCATCCTGAAGGAAAGTCAAGTAGAAAGCTGCCTGACTTTGCTAGAAATTACTTCTCTTCTGAAACTAGACAATCTTCTTCCCTCTGACTGTATCCGGTGTTTTCTGTTGCTGCTGTCCCTGATAGCCAATACTAGGACTGGTGCCTCCTGCAGCAAGCTGTTATCATTGAAATTTATAAGTACCTGCTTCCATCTCCTGAGGTGTCTGCAAGCTGGCAAGAATGCCAACTCTGTTTTTAGGGTTCTTCATGCCAGTGATGTTCTTGAGGCCATCATAACCTCCCAGCTCACAGCTAGTAAATCCTTTACTGATAGTTTGACTGTTCATGCTTGGGCAGAGTATATCCAGGAAGCCCAAGCCTCTTTGGAACACTTTCTTCAGATGATTGTTGAAAGAAGGCAAAGTGTGAGGCTTAACTTGGAAAAGTTCGTCTCCTTCCTCGCAAGCTGCAAGCCAGATGCTGGTGCAGTGAAAAGCAAGTGCTGGAAAACCTGGAATCCTGCAGCTGAGCAATTACTGCTTATGTCATTCACCACACTGTGTCACGTCCTCACGCTCTATCTTCAGCAGCAACCAGAAAAGAAGCTGCAGTCTACAGACATACTGTCTGCTTTGTTGGAGTCAGTAGTTCAGCAGATGGGAAGAGCCATTGAGCATGGTCTTCAGAGTAACACCCAAAACCACCATTTGCCTGTAGCGTTTATACCATCTGTCACGACTCTTCTCAAGGCAGATCTGAGCCATGCTGTCAGAAAGGGCTGGCAAAAGAATCCTGAGGAGCTCTGTGCGTTTTTGGAGCAATCACGTGTTAAACTGTACCGAAAGTTTTACTCTCAGATACTGAGAGATCTGCTCTCTGCAGGAGCTCACCTGCAGTTCCTTCAGTCTGCCTTGCAGTTTTTAGCAGTCTTCTGCTCAGTACCGGAGCTGTATCCTGGAAAAGAAAATGCAGTCACTGTTGTTTTTGCTATCAAAAAGCTTCTCACTGGTATGGAATCTCCCTTTCTTCACTTCCATCACTAATTTTGCACAGCAATCTGTGCCTGGCTTTCTTAGTGTTAGATTGCTGAAGTGCTTTAACTTGAGGAGATGATGATAGTTGCTGTAAAAAGCTATTTTTTCTCTCTCTCTCTTTTTTTTTTTTTTTTAAATAAATAGATACGGCATTACATAAATTAAAATATATGTTCCTGTTAAGGTAGACTTTTTAGTCATTGACACAAATTAAGTGGATACTTGTGGAACTGAGAAGCAAGCCTTCAGAGTAGTCTAAAATGTAAACTAGTTCAGGACTGTCTATGTAGTAATAATTGAGAAGTTGAAGAGTATGACTTGTGATCAGTGGAGATCTGAACTTTGTCAGCTTAACTCCCTTTTTGACTTATGATGGCTTTCTGGCCAGCACTTGCATACACCGACAGCTTGTGTAGCTCATTTCCTTTGCTTCTGCACAAGCTTTATTGTAGCATTTCAGTGCTTTGGATAGCTTTTTATCAGTACAGTGATTTTTCTGTAGACTCTATGGTAGTAAATACTTGAGAACAGCAATTCATTGCACTAGTGGTGGTGGGGATAAAGGGAATACTTTGGGATAAAGGGAATGTGTGCCCCGGTGGCGCAGTGGTTAAAGACGCCGCCTTGCAACACTGGGGCCCGGAGTTCGAATCCCCCCTGTGGCGCAAGTGGTAGAAGTGCCGCTCTGCTACACAGAGGCTCGAATCCCGGGGGCTGGACTCGATGATCTCTAAGGTCCCTTCCAACCCGCATGAAACTATGAAACTTGGGGCCTATTATAAATTTGATTGTTGGAAAAAGTACCCATGCTGCTGTTTAAGCTTTTGATTCACCTTGTTTCTACCCATGCAAGTCTCTGTCCTAAAAACTGAGACTTGCTTTGTGCCTCTTCAATGTACAGGTCCTGCGGTCACAATTCAGGTGATTCAAAACATACAGGTGGAGCTGATGGAGGTTGTTGTGCAGCTACTGGGAAACTGCTCTGCCGAAGAATTTTATGCCATAATGAGGCTGCTGCTGCAGGGACTTGAAATGAGGAACACTTGGCAACAGAAGGCTGCAGTAAGGAATGAGCTTGGTTTATTGTCGAGATCTTTCTTCAGTTTTCTGTAACTTGAAAAAATGTGTTAACTGAATAGCATCTGCTTAAATATTTTTTCCTCTTTCTGCTTTATGGGTTGATGAAATTAACTTATGTGGTTAAAGAGTTTGGTAACTGTGTTGAGGTATGCTATGGACACAGACTGAGAGAGGTGGAGTGTTCATGGAAACTTACTGGAAAAACTTTCTGACCATTTTCATAGAATCACAGAATGATTTGGATTGGAAGGGCCCTTAAAGGTCATCTAGTTCCAACCCCCTTCATGGTCAAGGATGCCACCCACTAAATCAGGCTGCCCAAAGCCCCATCCAACCTGGCCTTGAATGCCTCCAGGGATGGGGCATCCATAGCTTCGCTTGGCAACCTGTTTCAGTACTTCACCACCCTCTGAGTAAAAAAGTTTCCTCCCTATCATCTAACCTAAATCTCTCTTCTTTTAGCTTAAAACCAATCCCCTTGTCCTGTCACTATCTATCCATGTAAATAGTTGGCATTTCTCCTGTTTATAAGCTCTCCTGAAGTACTAGAAGGCTGCAATGAGATCTCCCTGCAGCCTTCCCCTCTATAGACTGTACAAGCTTGGCTTTTTCAACCTTTCTGCATAGAAGAAGTCAGCCCTCTGATCATCTTCATGACCCTTCTCTGGACTTGCTCCTACAGCTCATGTCTTTCTTGTGCTGGGGGCCCTGGGCCTGGATGCTGTACTCCTGTTGGGGCCTCAGAAGGGCAGAGTAGAAGGAGATAATTCCCTCCCTCACCCTTCTGGCCATTCTGGATACAGCCCAGGATACTGTTGGCTTTCTGGGTTGCAAGTGCACACTGTTGGCTCATGACAAGCTTTTCATCCACCAGAACCCCCAAGTTCTTCTCCGCAGGGCTGCTCTCTATGAATTCTATTCCCAGTATGTACACATATCTGGGATTGCCTCAACCCAACTGCAATACATTGCTCTTCACCATGTTGAACCTCATTAGGTTCACATAGGCCCTCTTCTCTTGGTGTCATCAGCAAACTTGTTGAGAGTACACTCAATCCCACTGTCTGTGTCGTAGGTAAAGATGTTGAAGAGCACTTGTCTCAAGATGGACCCATGGGGGATGCCATTGTGATTGGCCTCCAGTTAGACATAGAGCTGTTGACCACAACTCTCTGGCTGCAACAGTCCAACCAATTCTTTGTCCACAGAGTGGTATAGCCTTCAAATCTGTATCTTGACAATTTAGAGAGAAAGTGTGCAACCACATCAAAGGTAGATGATACCAGGTGCCCTTCGTTTGTCTGCCATCAATGCCATCATTCCATTAAAGAAGGCCACTAGGTTGATCAGGTATGATTTGCCTTCATGAAGCTGTGCTGGCTGTCTTGAATCACTGTTTCACCTTGTGTATGCCTTTACTAGGAGGATCTGCTCCGTGATCTTTCCAGATACAGATTTGAGGTTCACCAGCCAGTAGTTTTCCAGTAGTTCCCTGGGTCTTCCTTTCTCCCTTTCTTAAAAATGGGAGTGATATTTCCCTTTTTTCCAGTCACTGGGGACTTCACCTGGCAACCATGACTTTCCAAATAGGATGAAGAGTGGCTTGGTGTCCATATCAGCTGACTCCTTCAGGACTCTGGTATGCATGTCCTCCAGACTCATATGGACATACTCATGTTCAGCCTCAACAGGTGGTCTTGAACTTGGTCTTTGCTTAAAGTAGGAGGGATTTTGCTCCTCCAGCTGCTGCCTGGAGGTTCAGGGCCATGAGAGATGTGGGTAGCCTGACTGCCAGGAATGACTGAGGTCAAGAACTTGTTGAGTCCTTCATCCTTCTCCATGTCTGTTATAACCAGTTCTCCCTTGTCACTTATCAGAGAGGATAGTCTCTCCTTGGATCAACTCTTCTGATCATTATAACTATAGAATTCCTTCTTGTTATTTTTTCCCTTGCTAAGTGTGGCTCCACTTTAATGACTCAGTAGCCTTAATTCCATGTAGTGTCAACAGAAATCACATCTGTGATGCTGAAGATTTCTGCCATGCTGAATCTTTTTTTTTACTTATTGATTAGAGCTCTTCCAGAACAGATGTTAGCAGTCCATTAATTTAACTTCTGTTTGTGACTCTTCTTCACAAGTTTAAAGACATCCTTTTTAAAAATGATAGTAGTTTTAAATAAAGCAAAGGCTGCACGTGTGCTTTCAGTCTTTGTTTCTGAAATGACTTACCTTGTAATAGCCGGATACTGCTCAGTACCTTTTTACCATGCTCTTCTCCAGAAAGGCTTAAGCAGCAGTGGTAACACATGGAACACTTCAGGCTAAAAAGCCACCTGCACCCTCCATAGAAAACTCAGTGATTTGAGATCAGATCTTGGATCAAACATAGGAGTTATCTGATTGTCTTATTTCTCAGAAATAGACATGAATATGCATCTTCAATTCTTGATGGCTGTTTGAAAGTACATCTGGAATTCCTGTATATGCATGTAAGTCTACCCACCTGAGTGTATATAAGCACTGGGATAAATAAGCATATGCCTCAAGGCTGATATATGGGGATAAGACCTTTTTCCTTTGATTTGTAATATGTTTCTTTATTCAGTTTGTCAAAAGCAGATTATTATTTTTTTTTAAACAAGCAAAAGTCTTGCTGCAGAATGCAGCATTCTTGGTATACCAATGTCCCTATGCTCCTCCTGCTTCCTTCTGCTATGTAGTGGCTGCTAAAAAAGGCTTTCCTTTCTTAAAAATCACTTAAACCTTTTCATACAGTAAGTTGACTCTAAAATAAAGGTAGCAGGCAGTACATTTGGGCTCGTGCTGCTCAGCACACTGGATTTCACCAAGCTGCTAATTATTTTGCTATTTCCAGAGAGCTGCGCTTTCATGTGTCAAGGCTCTGGTAACGCTCAGAACTGCCACGGCCCTTGAAAGAGCTCTTTTGTGCTTGAAAGGAACCAGTGCACCTTGTACCGTGACTGATTGTCAATCTGCTTTTCTGCAGGAAGTATTGTCAGCTATTACACTAATCAAATTGTTGCTCAGCTGCCCATTAAGTGGAGACAAAGAGAAAGCTTTCTGGTTTGCCAGCCCACAGATAATCACAGCTTTAGCTGTAAGTATCTATTTATTGTAACTTCATTACCTATCCCTTTTATTTGCTGGAGTCTGTAGTAATTACATCTTTTACATGCACAAAGGAATACTGGAATAAAAAGGTATCCATACCACATTCACTGGTACTGTATTGTGTAGATCTTTTCTCACCTTTGTCAGGTAAACCTCTTCCTGTAAGTAAGTCATCCACTTCTTAATAATTTCTCTGGGACTGCAGTGTGTAATCTGGAGCTTGGAAGAGGCTTGTTAGGCTGCAGAGAAAGATTGGATCTCCTGTCCTCCTCCTCCCTGTACAAAGGAGGAGGAAAACCACCAGCCATATGTCACAAAGAAAGCTAACAGCAGCAAAACAAACAAAACAACAAAAATGCTCACAGTAAAAAATGAACTGCTTTTAGAATAGGAAACTTAACTGACAGTAAAAAAAATCTGAGCTTTATGTCCTTGACTGTGCAACATCCAAACCTAGCTATGTCTTTTATTTTTTTCTTTTATTATGGTGATGTATCTCTATCTAGACCTCTGTTTGTCAGATGCTGGCTCTACGGTGCTGGGAAACAGAACTTGCAATTTCTGCTCGTTTTCTGCATGCTTGCAGAAGAGAGAACTGGATTAATGCACTCATGAGGAAGTGCAAAGAGATGCTGCCTATTGTAGTGCAGAGTAGTCCACTTTATCAGGAAGCTGGGGAATAGTTACAATTCCACATTTATGGCAGTGCTCACCTGAAAAACATCACATTCATCCTCTGCTCAGGATACAGTTACAGCAAAATTGCTAAAAATGAAGGAGTCTCTCTACAGTCTAGCTTGCACCAGTCTAGTTCTAATGACTGAAGTCAGAGCACTGTAGTTCTCTGTTGTTTGAATGCTTATGAAAGGTGGCTGACACATTCTTTCTCTGTTTCTTGTTTAGCTGCAAACCAAAGAGGCCTGTCAGGACCAGTCATTGACTTCCACCATAGTTGTACCTATTCTGGAGACCACAGCAGCTCTGCTAAGGCAAGGAGAAGGGATTCTCTTGAATCCACACCATGTGGCATTGGCATTCAGCATCCTCCTAAAAGTCCCCCTGGATCATCTGAAGATAGAAGACTATAGCAATGTCTTTCTGGGAGTCCATGAAGTGCTGTTCTCTATTGTGCAGTGTCACCCAAAGGTATATCTCTGAGGTGGTGGGAAAAGAGAGAAAAAGTAGAAAGAACCAGGACAGAATCTGGCAAAGAGAAACTTCTTAAGAGCTGTCTTGATATTATTTGTTCTGCTTCCGTGAAAGTGCTTTGTACCACTTTTCATATAAGAGCCTCAAAATCACATCACTTCAATTACTACTCTGCTGTGTTATGACTGCTTTGTGAGCTGTCAGCAGCAGATTGCTTTTCCAGCAACATAGTGTGCCTTTGCTAAGAGCCTGTGGTAAAAGCTGCCTATCCAGACTGTTTTCACAGTGGTCTGTAGTGTTACTGGTCCCTGTGTTCTCCACCAGCAAGTGCAAATTCCCTCCATGTGAGAGTACAAATTCAAGTGTTGCTTTGGGGGAGATGGAGTAGCTCTAAAGTGATGTTTGCTTATTATTTATATTTGAGTATCCTCATGAATGTAGACCTGCTCCAGGATTCTCATCTGCTGGATTCTGTACAGATGAAGAATGAGAAGATAGTTTTTTTTCCTAATACTTCTATAAGCCATATAGTTTCCTTCTCAGGAGTTAAATTCCTTCTTACTATGGAATGGTATATACATCTGCCCTTGCCACATGCTTTACTATGTAATCTCAGGTGTTTTTACTTCATGTCTTTGCAGGTGATGTTGAAAGCTGCACCATCTTTTCTGAACAGTTTTCATTGTCTGGTTGCTTCTGTCATGGTTGAAGGACGTCAGAGAGGGGACAAAGGTTCTATCTCTCTTCTATTTTCATACTTTGCACTATAACTGTATGTTCAACAAGAGGAGACGCAGGACAGGGCAGTCTGGCAACAGATGAAAAGTCCTCTAGACCTACCCATGGCATTGAAACCATTAGCCCTTTCTGTTCTGTATGTAAATTTGAGGATTAGCTTTATAGCATATTGGGCATGTGAACATAACTGGAGCTCCTGTGGAGCTACATCCAGGCAGTACTTCTTTGGGGGTAATAAGGTACTCCTCACTGTCTGGCAGATGATTGGTGTGCAGTAAGGCTTACTGTGCCCAATTTCTGCTCTTCCTATTAGCCTTTGTGCCTGAGAGTGATACAGACGTTTTATAGCAGGGGGGCTGTGAACTCAGCTGATGCATACTAGCACATCTGAATGAGAGTCCTGAACTGATTCTGCTGAATGTTAGCTTCTTGAGGCTGAAACCATTTACTACAGACCTGAATATTCAACTGTTTGGGTGAATACAGCCCAGACATTCAGGTTACTGGGGCTAAGTATCTTAAAAAAAAGTTAAAGAAAATATAGACACTTTACTGGAAGTTGTTAAAGAATTCACAATGACTTTAAAGCATGAGTGTCAAAGTAACTAAGTGAAGGATGTTCACAGTCCTGTATTTTTGTGCTGGCCAGAACACAAATACCCTGTCATTAATCACGGTAATGCTTTGAGGCAAGTTGACCTGACTGGCAACTTGTCTGTGTCGCATCTCTCCACTCGTGACCTACAAGTTATTCCATGTTCAGTTTTATCTCAGCTGATGTGTGTTGCCCACAGCTGTGTGTGAATGTTGATACTCATATATATGCATAATGGGAGAACATGCCAACTGTGGTTTAGTGGTTAGAAGAAAGGTGGTGCTAAACTGGTGCCAAGCTCAGAATTTATTGTCATCTCTAATACATTTTTGTTAGACAGGGTTAAAGGAAATTTACAGGTATATGGCATCCTCAGACTTGAAAACATACTGTATATCCTTGCAGAATTCTTTTATTTGCATAAAATAATGAGGAAGTGATGTCTAGATTTCCCTTCTTCCTTGTTTGTAATGGTTCTTTTCATTCACTATGTACTGAAAGAGTGAACTCTCAGGTGATCTCTCCAGTCTCACTTTAATATCTCTAGTGCTGTCGCTTCTGCTTTTATATTCCACATAATAAATGTCATCAGAGAGCTTTCTTGCTGTGCTGTTTCTAAGAGATGTCTTGTGATTTTCTATCAGGTAGAGAATATTACTTCCCAGTCTCCTTGTTTTCTCTTCAGCGGTGTTAGCTGGGACTGAATCTTGGCAGGGATGATAGCTGCTGCTTTTGACTCTTCAGCATATCTAATGGATGCCTCTTACACTGCAGTGTGTGTGGAGATGGAATTAGTGTGCTCTTACAAATCAGCCATTGTAAGAGATGCGTGTGGGGGTACCTCTCTGTTGTGGCTTTTTAAGAAAAGATAAAAGGGGTGGTGATAAAATTGCTGGTGTTCGCTTCATGTAGTTAAAGAATTAAGAGAAGATTGTGTGAGTTTGGTTTGTTTTTCAACTGCGTTTTTTTACATTTGAATAACAGATTGCAACTTGCTTTCTGTTTTAGGCAACACAGATGAATTTGAAGTTATACTGAAATGTGCACACCTTGTGGAACGGATGTATAGTCACATTGCTGCAAAAACAGAGGAATTCACTTTGTTTTCTGCTTTCATTGTGGCTCAGTATGTGACCGAATTGCAGAAGGTAATGTGTTCTGTTTTGAAAGTGCCATGGTATTGGCATATGCCTTATGTGGGTACAGTTCTGATCCAGACTTATTTTGAGGAAGAGTTCCTGAGAATCTTTCTTACCCAACTACAAACTTTGTAAAAGGGCAGGCCCGAGCCAGCCTAGCTTCTCACAACAAGACCTAAATTCAAATCACCATTCTCTCCAACATAATGAATTGATATTTCACTAGGATTTGAATGCTGCGTGCATTATCAATACCTGCTAATAATTTGTGGTTCTAGTCTGGACACGGACCAAAAATACAGAGCTGAATTTTATTAAATCTTTTTCTGTGGTAAGAAGACTATTTGATGCCATGTCTGACCACTTCAGGACTCCAAAAAATAAAAGCATATTACTAAGAAAGGGCGTTATCCAAATGCCACTTGAACTCTGACACACATGGGGCATCAACCGCTTTGTTAGGGAAGCTGTTCCAGTGTTTTACACCCCTCATGACAAAGAAGTTTTTCCAGATAGCCAATCTGAAACTCCCCTAAAAGCTGTTTCTTCATCTGAACCTCACATTCTTCTGAAAGTCAGTTTTGCCATAAAAAAAATTATTGTCAAAGGACCTGCACAAGAGATGCTGTTTTTGTGCTACAGTCCCTCAAAGGGGAGCTTATAAACAGAGGCATTCAAGGCAGGATTGTACTGGGTCCTGGAGAACTTGATCTATTAGAAGATCTGGGGGGGATTGGAACCAGATGATCTTTAAATTCCCTTCCAACCTAAACCACTCTGTGAAAAACTAGGGATGAATTAAGACTAGTTCTCTTCTATTGAACTGGCTGTGAACTTCACTGAAATTTGTTCACTGCTGAATGTAGAGTCTTTACGCAAAGTGAAGCCTGGCTTGAACTGTCAAATGACCTTTCAAGTTAAAAGCTTGAGTACAGAGTCTTGTGAGACTTTTAGAAGAGTTTTGCTGATGAATGGGAAGTGGTGCATGATAGTTGAAACTGCATGTTGGAATATATGCATGAAACCTTTGGGTGTGGAAAAGTGAATTTATGTAGTGAACTACAAGAAGTTATGACAAAGGTGTGTTTTCAGTCTCTGAAAGAACAAGTAGATGATGATTTGTTTCACCGTTAAACTGGTGAGAATTGATAGATATTAGAGGAAAGGGAGGACTCAGCATGCTCGTCTTGAAGGAACACATAGATATCTTTTATGTTGTTCTGCTGAGGGAGAGAAAAAAATCCTGTAGTTGTTTATCTCATCCAAGTCCATTTGAGTGGCTTTTAGCATATATCTGAAGACCATGGGTGATCTGTGAAAGGGAAATGAGAAAAATATGTTAAATTTAAGTTTTTATGTGAGTATCTGCACACTTACTGGAACCCCTTTTAAAGATGCGCAAGCTAAAACTTACATTAGCTAATGGCCCAAACAGTCGCTTTTTCCCAGTGAGGTTGTGTAGTAGTTCCCTCAGAGCTTCCTCTGTACCAGGAAATAAATACCCCAGTGAATTGTTTTGTTATAACCTAGAATGTTTCTTTGCTGGAGTGGTTGGCATCAATAGCCACTTTCACACTGTTGACAGCACTCTTCTCTTTTTGTCTATAAACTCTTGCTTGAGTCAGCAATAGTGAAATGCCTCTTCACGCTCTTAATGTCTCACATCAGGTGCTCTGTAATGCTTGACAAATTGCTTGTGCTAACTATATAGACCATAAAACACTTACAAGCATAATTAACTGCCAGTTAGTAGTGGCATCTGTTTAAATCTTTGCTTCGGCTTCCCATAGCATTATTGGAGGGTGTTTATAGGAAACTGCACTCCAAAGCAAGAATGGTCCAAATAAGCCATGCATGTGGTGTGATTTATGATGTGAAGGATGTAAACTGTAGTTCTGAGGTACTTGCTTGTCCCAAGTGGGATGTCTAATTCATAGTATCAGTATCTGTGGGGCTCCCTGTCCTCCTCTACTATAGGAAGGAAAAGACAAATCCAGTGCATTCACTGAGAGCTACAATGCACGGCTATTCTGTTACTTTAGTGTATGGTAAGGAGAAACAACCTCTTTTACAAACCTCATAGATCAGCTATCAAACTTTAGGATGCGCAAACTCTTCAGGGTCATAGATCAAAAGAAAGACATATGTGCTTTAATGCCCACTATATGTTTTTTCCTAGCATTGTTGGCAGCTCTAATAAAATATATTAGCTCTTTTGTGTTTAGGGCAGAAAGAGCAGGATCCTGTCACAGTGATTAGGAGTGCACTTCATTAGTGGAAAGTTTATTAGTTGCCTCAGGAAGAAAGAAGTCTGAATTTTAATGACAGCCTTTATGTAATTTTCATTAGGGCTAGAGTGCAGAGGCTTAGGTCTGGAGGCATAAAGCTAATTTTGGGATTCAGCAAAGATAAGATGCAATTCTGTTGCAGAAATAATCTGGCTATGCCAGAGGCCAGCACTGTGGAAGGTAGTGAGGCACTTAGCAAGTGATTTGTGAGCACAGGACAAATTCCAGTTTGCCTGTAGCACCAGAGGGCTCTGGAGTTGTCCTGATTGTAGTGCCTGGTTCTGCTGGCTGTGGCATTAAGCAGGAGGAGTGGCAGAAGCAGGGCAGAGTCTGGAGTCTGGAGTCCTTGCTTGTATTCCCAGTTCTCCCTTCAACTTCCTGCATGATGAGGTACTTGATTTCCAGCATTAGATCAAGGAAATACACGTGTCCTGAGCTTTTGGAGGGCTCCTTTTATTAAAGCTTATATCTTGAAATCCTCTGATACAAATTGCTAGAGTACATCCAGTTGGTAAGTTACAGCTCCCCAATGTGAATCATAGAGTAGCCTAAAGTTGGTGCTTGTTTGACACTGAAATTTACTAGCGTACAGCTAATGAGATGCACAGAACCTATTGAAATGTGTAATCCAGGGCAAGTATTTTATGGTTTTTTAGTTACAGTTTTTCTGCTGAAGAGTTTTCATATGATTCCAGAGATGATCAATGTCTTTGCTGCCGCAGCAATGCGTATAGCAGCAGTCGTATGCATTTTACTGCAAGAGGCATGCTTGTTCTGCAAAGCGTATTTGCTAAAATCAGGAAAATATTGAATAATATGACACTTTGGATTTTATCTAATGGGCTATTCCAGATGGTCAGGTGCACTGAATAACGTGTTATCAGCACTTAATGTTCATCCACACTGGAAAGGGTGTTTTCTTGCCTTTTTGTCCTTAAGTTTAATGCATTTTTGTTCCTCTTGTAGGTGACTTTGCACCCGGCTGTGAAGAAACATCTCACAGAGGGGATATATCACATCCTTGACCTTTGCATTGATCAGGACATCAAATTCTTAAATGCATCGCTACCAGCAGGTGTAAGGGAGGTCTTTAAGGATCTCTACAATGATTACAACCACTACCACAAAGCAAAAAAACAGGGGGAGAAAAAGTTCACTGCATGATTAATTCTATCCAGTGCCACGTAATCAGTTATGAAGTGATCTCACAGTGCACAGAAAATCCTGTTTTATGTGACCAACCTTTGTAAGTGGGATGGGGATGGAAAATAGCCCCGCTCTGTGCCATGAGTGGCTGAACTGCTGCACCTGTGCAGGCCCCAAATGAACCTGCTGGGAGCGTGCTGCAGTCTGGCAGCAGATGTCAGGTTTCAGGCTCTGGCACATCATGTTACTTTTCAGTGGAAGCAATAGTCTGGTGTAAAAGCCTATGAGGGCTATAACTCATATATACGGTAAACAGAATTAAAGCAGTTAGAATGCTTATTTTTATATGCTGTTGCTTTACACTTTTTTTACTGAAGAACTTTGTGAATGCTACACAGCTGTTGAAATACTGCAGAAATACATGTTTTTGAAATTCTTTACTGTATCTTCTTATGTGGTTGGTTTTGCTGTTGAGTCCAGCCCTGAGCAGTCCAGTCTGACCTATTGATATTCCTTCCCACCAGAATTACCTTGTGATCCTTCTGATAATCAGAAAGACTGACAACTTAAAGCTCTGGTCAAGTTACTGTCATAAAGCAATGAACAGTTAGTTACCTGGGCTGTGGAGGCCCTCACTATGCATTTTTATCTTGTGAGATATCAAGACCTATCTGAGACCTCTTTGGCCTAAGCTGGGCCTTGCTGCTTTGCTTTCACTCAGTGATAAGAGTGCTCTTATAATCCCTGGTGGATGTGCCCCGTGGTCATCTCTTGAGCCATGCCTCCTGCCAGCCCTGGGGCAGCTCTGACCCTTCCAGGTGCCTGCTACTGTTGGCTTATCCTGTGCCATTTCTGTGGTTTATTTCAAAGCTGAAATGTTGCTGTGGGGCAGAGTTGGAAGGGCAGGTAGTGCTGCATTAAGCCCTTGAGGTTGTGGGACAGTACAGCGCCTGGTTGGTTTCAGAAGGGAAATGAGTGTGAGCTGCACTGATCTGAATGGGCTCTGAGGGAGGAGGGCTGCTAATAAAAGGAAGACAGTTATGGACAGTGGGAGAGGATCTGGAAAGAGCAGTGAAAAAAAGGAGAACTATGTTTAAAGCGGGGGAGGAAGGAAGTGAGGTAGTAGCTCTGGTTTGCAAGTGTCAGAGCTCCCTCGATGTAGCCATATGGTTGCAAGCCACACACGCAGCTTAAAAGCTCCTGAGTGCAGACCACAGAGTAAATAACATCTTACTCATCGCTGTACAGGAGGTAAACTACTTGACTTGGTATCAATTTTATTTCATCAATATTAACTCTTTAATTATTCTAAACATTATCTTGGCTTGGAAATGTGAATGTGTAACTGCCTTATGTGGGCACTGGTGACAGAAATAGCAGACTTGCAATAGAAAGGATTCAGGGCTTGAATGAATGCAAAATGAAAACCCTGCCACAATTAAAGCTTTATTTCCAGCTTGCTGTGTGATCACAGCTTATCCCGCAGTTCTCTTCCTTCTCCAGCCTGACCAGCAAAACTCTCAAACACAAAGCAGTGTTTCGGTGTAGAAGTTACAAAGGAGTTAAAGATAAGACAGTATTTCATTTGCCAATCCCCTCTCTTTGTCCAAGAGCTGCTCTGGGTTTTTCAGCTGGCATAAATTAAATCATTGGCATAGGACCACATGCTGAGAAAGCAGGCTTTGTTACCGAGTACATTCCCGTTGGGTGCAGTGTTCCTCTTTTGTCACACGATGGAGCCATCCTGCAGAGATACAAAGGCACCTCAGGAAATCTTAGTTTCCAAGTCATTTTCTAGGCTGCAAGCTCTGAGCACCAGGCAGCTGGAGGACTTGCAAGTAGCAAACTAAAGGATGAGATTTCATCCTTCCTTCCAGCCAAGCGTTAGTTGCATGTTCTTTGCAGTTACCTTGGATGGATTTCCAACTGTTGATACAGTGCATCTTTTCCAAGGGTGCTGCTGTGCTAACAGGAATCCCTCCCATACATCAGGTCCCAGTGGCTGTGCCGTGTGCCTTGGGTGTGGTGGTGGTCATTTTGGCCTGGGTCTGTCATTTATACCTGACCATTGCTCTGCTTTGCCAAAACAAACTCAAATGTGAAGTAAGAGACATGACGGGCAAGAATGACATTCGTGACTGGCAAAGATCATGTTGTTTGCATGTAGCCCTTATTTTTATGTAGCTGCTGTGAAAATCAGCATTTTCTGCCTATCAGAGGGTGGTGCTCAATGCTTAATGTATCTTACTATATAGGATAGAAATGCCAAAAGATGGTGCAAGATGGCAGAAATTATTCTGCTGGTTCAGAAAAAAGTGACTTTTTTCTTACCTTTTGAGAGGAGACAATGTTCTGAGTTCAAAACAGATCAGTAACTTTGGTTTATTTACCATAATGTGGGTATGTGGCTTGGCAAACAGAGGGCTCCTCCCAGAGCTTCCTTGTTGGCTGAAACATAATAGCGCAAGTAAAGGACTACCTTGAGAGATTCCCACATCATTATTATTGTACCACTGGATGTCTGCAGTGATAATTGCTGTACTGGGGCTGGACGGTCTTTTTGTGTTGCACTGACTTGTAGGTACACTTGCCTTGAGGTGCAGTAATGGCTTTTTTGCTTGAAACAGATTCTAGCTGTTTGGATGGAGAATTGTGTATTAAGCAGTATTTGCAACCAAGGGAATATATATATATATATATATATAATTTTCAGCAAAATAACTGCTTGATTTCTTTTTTTTCCCCTAATAATACATGTAAAAGTGCCATTGTATTGCTTGTTGGCTGTTTTGCCACTGTAGGACAATTAGTGAAGTATTCTGCAAATGGTTAAGTCTTCCAAAAAGGACGATGCTTGTGTTGATGTATCTACACTGTAAGATTTGTCAGACATGAATAGAACTGAAACCTGACTTGCTAAGGAGTAACACTGATTTGTATTCAGTTTTTTAACGTACATTTTGAGGGGTGTTGGCAGTTTTAAAGCCTGGGAAATTTGTGAAAGAAAGTATGTCCTTATAACCTTCTCAGAGCTTTTAGTCTAGGAGAGCCCTCAAGCAAACCCTTAAACAGTTCTTCACGAGAATTTGGAGGAATGAATTATGGCACCCCAGGTGCTTAAGCTGTGCTTCTATCCCTTCCTTCCTGAAAAAGGATGCTGATTTTTTTGTCTACCTATTTCTAAAGATAGTGAGGAGTGAAGATGTCAAAATTCACTTTGTCTTTTGCAGGTAACTTCTAATCCAAGGCTGAAGGCAAGGGGTACAGGCATGCAACAGTTTGTCAGCAGCAGCTGCATCATCCTTGTTCAGTATAGTTTTTAGGTCAGAAAAACCTTATTCTGACACATAAGTTTGACATTTTTAAGGTTGGTGGAGATCAACATCTGCCCCAAAGCAGCTGGTGTTGTTTTGATTGCTTTCTGTTGCAGTTAGATTCACAACTGCTTCCTAGAGGGACTGTTCCGTGAATCTCTTGCCCTCAGCCAGACATCTCATGGCAGATGCCAAAGCGTTGGGGCCAGTGGAGAAGTGTCTGTAATGCCTTTTCAACTCTTCCCCGCTGCCAGAGGACAAGAATCTTTCAACTGATAGCTGTAGAGTGGATTTGGAAAGCAAGCAAAGAATAAAAGAAGGGAGGAGTCAAGGACATGTCCCTTGTTTGTTCATTAAGCAGCTGAGTTTTCTGTTAGGTTCAGGAACCCCTTGCTTTATTCCTGTAGCCCTCACTTGTGGGGTTGGTTTTTCAGGCTTTCACAGAGCTGTGTTGTGGCTTCTCAGAAAGAGGGACAGAACTGAACATCACTGTCCTGAGGATTGAGGGTCATTGGATGGCTGCTGTTGTGGGGAAGAAGGGAAGAAAGAGCAAAAGCTCTTGGAGTGCAGACATATTATTGCCAAAGTTCTTTGCTGTTGAGGTAACCTTGTAAATGATCTGATTTGGGGTAGGAATCAGCAGCTTAGAAGAATGAAAGAAGCTCCTGGTAGCTGAAAGCAGAGCAGCTTAGAAAATCAGGCTGCTTCTGCTTGTCAGCGCATCTTAAACTTCCTTTGCTTTTGCCTAGAATCCTCTTTTGATTGCAGGCAGTTTGTTGTGTGCTGCGGTGTGAACTGTGAGCAGGCACTCGCTGTCCTTACACACGACCAGGTGTGAGAGACAGAGGGTGGGAGAAGAAACAGTACTGCAGCGAGAAGTGACTGGTTTATGTTTAGTTTTTCATGCCAGTTTTAGAGCAGCGTGTGGGAGTTCCCTTCAGTAACCCCAGGGAGCAGCATTGCTGGCTTCAGCTTTTGTTAATTCTCCAAGAAACAGAGTGAAGAGTAAGTGCCCATGATACAAAACAATCACATTTTCATGTTGTGGCACAAACAGACAAATCCATAAAAACAAATTGGATCTGTTACTGCTGTTGGTGAATTACATGGCCCGCACAAACAAGGCCTCAGCTTTATCAGCTTGGGCATTAATTTGTGGGGGGGGGGAAAGGCTGATTTATTACTCTTAGTGCACTCAATAATTGTCAGCCCATAATCCCCTCAGGGAAAGTAACTGTCCATGCTTATCACCAGAGAAAAGACACGAGCAAACAGCTACTGATGTTAACCTTGTAAAGTTGGACACAGGCTGTCCAGACACCAGTAACTGCTGGTTGTTCCTGTCAATGGGTCACAGTGATGCAATGGATTTTCAGCACCCACTGTTAGGAATACTACGAGAGTGGTTAGGCCCTGGAACAGGCTGCCCAGGGAGGTTGTGGATGCCCCGTCCTTGGAGGTGTTCAAGACCAGGTTGGACGGGGCCCTGGGCAACCTGATCTAGTAAATGTGTATGTTTGGTGGCCCTGCCAGGCAGGGGGTTGGAACTACATGATCCTTGAGGTCCCTTCCAACCCGGGTCATTCTATGATTCTGTGAATTAAGCTCAGGGCTTTCGTTTGGCTTCTGGCCTAGGCCGTGTTTTCTTTGGCCCTTGCACAGTTACGAGTCTTCCCTTGGTAGGACTTGTGAGGTTCACAGGTTGTGCGGTGCTCTGTGGGTACCTGGCTACGCTGAGGGTGTGAAGTAATAGAGCATCATTGCATTTATTCACAGAATCCTAAGTGATTGTTGGAAAACATGTAGACTGACAGCATAATTCCTGTCCCTTTTGTCCTCCCACTAGACATACATGAAACTTGCTGTTCTTTTAATGTGCATTTTACTTTCCTTTCTAAGACTTGTCAAGTCTGCTCAGTGTTTTCAGGAGACAGCTATGCAAATGTGTGCTTCTAGTACCTGATTTCTTCAGACTGACATTTTAAATTACGTTCATTAAAGTTTTCATAACCTAAGTCCATAACAGGGAGAGCTGAGAGTATGCACCTTCTGGTAACACCTCCGAAGGAAATGTGTGTCTAAGAAACCTGTTATTAGCAGCTCATATTTTGTTGTGCAGTGACAACTAGGAGACTTTCTAAGCTACTTATTTTCTCTTGCTGTAAAGGCAGGCTTTGTACTGCTGCAAGGGGCAGACCTGTTCTTCAGATATCAACATGTGCTGCATTGTCTGGGTGAGGACAAAACTGGGGAGGAGAAATACCTTTGTTCCTGAACCATGGAAATTTCACCAGCTGGAAATCTTTGACCCAAGAGTTCTTTCCATGCAATAACCGTGGATTATCATCTGCTGTTCCATTGCCCTCACTTTTGCTCTAAGATGCTGCTACTGTAAGACCATCACCAGATCTTTTGCATCTCCTTTGTTAGAGAGGGTTTACGTTTGAGGGGAGACGGAACATAACTAGGAGTTGGAGAAAATCTGTTAGTGTGAATGGTAAGAGGTGGTGGTGTTAAACTTCCTTCCGATGCCTTGAAATTTCAATCTGTTCTTCCTAGGTAAGTACAGTGGTATCACAGCTAGGCCATATATATGGGCAGCGTGGACAACTTGCATTAAGTGGTACCTCCTAGCACTCTTCTGTACCTGTTTTTGGAGAAGAATATGTAGCCATGTTGTCTTAACACAGAAGCAGTTTCTGAAAGACATATGTGCAGGCATTGAGAAGACATGTGTCTTTTTCCCTGCCACACTGCGGTAGTGGTAATGTTTAGAATGAACTCCCTCACACAATTCCTAGGGATTTCTAGGGGCAGAAGTGTGCCCTTGGAGCTCATGGCACTTCTCGTCTTCGAAGTGCATTATAATCATTAATACATTAATTAGGCATTCTCCGCTTCCTTCCTGCTAACAAGGTTTATTAAGCTGAATGTATTTATCTTTGCGCAGCTTCTGCAAGCAATTGAATGAATAATTTTCCTAATAACTTTAATAGCAAAGACTTGAAAGGGAATAGGGATAATGAGAAGAACAGGGTACAGAGGTAAATAAAGCAGCTGTATGAAAAGAGGAGCAATTTCATTCTGGGTGTAGTTCCACCTACCCCTGCAACTCCCACCTGGCATCTGTGTAGCCTTTGTTGCTTCTGTCTCCCCTAACCTACATGTCACCACACATCGACCCGACGTTTATGCTAGCACGGGCAATTGCAAAAAAGGAGGTCATGGTTGGCTGAGACCTGCAGCAGGAAAGGGGAATGTAAAAATAGCTTGCAATTGCAAGGTGAAGAAAAGCCTATTTGAAAGCTTGAATTTACATACACTTAGGATGACTTAGGTGCTTTTATGAGAACCGGCGTAATCTAGCACATCATTTCACAGTGGATGAGTTGCAGGACTCAGGAGGTGGACAAAGGCCATGAAAGATTCTGGCAGGAAGGCTCGGGCATTGAAAACTTGCAAATAATCTAAACCAAATGTACTCTTGCTTTCCTGCTCCATCTTTATCCCTCAAACACTGTCTGTTGTTCTCTCAGAGTGCACACAAGTATGCAGTAAATGGATGTTACCCATTGATTTAGTGGGTTGAGTGCTGCACTATCAGTTCAGCGATTTGCATATGGGGCAATGCTCTGCTGCTCGCTAAATGATTTCACCTCTGTCTTCTTCCTGCCCCGTTTATTTAGATTCACGGGTTTAGAAACAAGAGGGACTAGTAGATCATTGGACCAGACCTCCTTTGTATCACATTACAGACCATTGAGCTTGATGTAGTTGCTGCTGTAGGGAGCCCAGTAACCTCTGGGTGGCTGCAGCATATCTTCCACAAAGCCAAATTGTCGACATTAAGGTCTTCAGGTCAGGAGGTGTGTGTTCTGTCTGTTTGTGAGTGGAGCTTCTCAGGAGTGCTATTAAACACCAACACCCAGAACGACAACAACAAGGGTGATAACAATAATGTTAATTAAGAATTCTATTAATATTTTACTGGGTTCACAGAGACTTTTAAACTGTGAATCCAGCTACTGTATGTGAGCTGTAGCCTTAGAATTATAAACTGAATTACTCAGTAAAGGGGATTGAGGGGAGAAAGAGAAAACAAAATAGAAAACCAACCAACTGACACATACAAACATAGCTAGGAGCTGTATTCCAGCAAATGCAAATCTGCAGTAAGGTGCAAATATCTATTGAGCTCTGTGAGGCAATAAAGGAATGAAATGCTACAGCAGGTGCCAACCAGGGTAAATGCCATCAGTCTGAAATGTAGATTTCATTAAACTACACAGATGATCAGCTTTATATATCTTAATTCCTAACTTAAGGGTCAAGTAGTCTGCCTGTGCTCCTCTGACAGAAAGTGGCAATAAAATAGAGCAATTGTGCTTTATGTTTATTTTTGTAATAATTCATTCAGCTAATGTGAATTTGCTACTTGAACTCCATCAGACCAAGAGGATGTTTGTCATCATCCTCTTTTGGTAAACTGGTCTGAAATCTGGGGAGGAAGAAGATACTGGCTTAAAATAGAAGCACTTGTGTCAGGATGGGAATGGAAGTGATCCTTTTTTACCACCTGCCTGGTTGTAACAGGAGCTCATCTCTTCCCTTATGCACTTTTGGCTGTGTAGTTTGCCATCTGCGAAAGGATCTGGGAAGACAAACAAGTACACAGAGAAGTAACCTGAGTTTATCTGCTACAATAGGAGCAGCACCCACTGCTGCTGCTGGCAGCAGCTTCTTATAGCCCTCTGATGGGGGAGCATTTGCTTTCGCTGGAGCACTTTTTGCTCTGAAGCCCCAGGATGTTGCTCCAGGTGTGGCTCTGCTCTGTGCAGAACCTCCTGCCCTGCTTAGTGGCTGTGCTGCAGATGGAGGCACCCAGCACCAGCAGCTCTCATGTGCCTTCCAACAGGTGTAAGTGTTCCAAAATCAGCCCATTATCCTTTGGGTAGGGCTGTCCTCTTCCCTTTGGCCTTTATTGTTGTAGCTCCACAGGTGATGCTGTCAGAGCTCCCTTGATTAGAGCTGGCTCAAGAGCAGCTAGAAGTACTGTAGTCACACCACAGACCAAGCTTATGTTGATTTAAAGACCTTGCCTTAGGCTTCTGTATGAGAATGGATACTCTTGCAGCAGTAGCATGGGAGGATGAAGTTTATGGTTGTATGGCTTGTTACGTAGTTTTCTCTCTGTAACAAGAACTGAGCTTTCAGCTCAGTGAATGAGAAGAGGATGAGCCACCTTATGTAACGCTGTGCTTTTTGGGAACCAAGTAGGATGGGGAGGCTGTTCTTTCAAGACCATCTTAAAATGGAACATGCAGAGATCCAAATGCAGGTATGTTTCAAGAGTTGCTTCAAAGCTAGTAGGAAGTGTTCAAGTGGAAAGCATGCAGAGAGACAGCAGGAGCAGATATTCCCGAGGCAGTTTGGTTCAAAGCAAGGTCTGCTCTGATTTTCTATTTATAGGACTTTAAGAATGTGTTTATTTTGTTATTATGAGACAGCTGGAATGGGAGTTGCAATGTGGAATGGGACAGATTAAAACAAAGTAGTATTTCAGTAGTGGCCCCTTCTTGCTTTTTCTCTTAGAGCCAACATAGAACACAGGTGAGCAATGCCACAGAGACTAATTCCTTGTAGCTGACAGGTGTTAACTGGGATTGTGTCTTCCAGAGCTTTGAAAAGTGGGTCTTGAAAACTGCATGACGTGCATTATAGTGTGGGTGGTTCCATTCCCCTTGCCTTGAATTCCCTCAAGATGCATTGCTCTTCCCCATCTAGAAGTTTAGCACTGCATGTGAGCTGTAGTCAACTGTGGGCTGTTAGTAACAGCAGTACAAGCTGGGATATGGTGAGTGTGGGCTCCTTGTGTTGTACTGTTACGTAAGGTAAAGCCTTCAGTGGCTCTTCAGTCAAAGTATGAGATGGTTTTGTGCTCAGCTTTTCTGGGTATCTTGGCTTGTGAGCCATTGTCTTGTCTTGCTTCTATTCTTCAGTGCTGGGCATGACCATCTCTGACAGGCCCATCTTCCATGCTGAGCACTGTTTCCCAGTGTCTGCAGTATTTTGCCCTTCATGCTCTTCCTCTGTTTGCACAGTGATGGCAGAAGTAATTTTTTGCCTGCTGTACAGCATTCCTTGGGCTCCAGAAATGCAGGCTCTTGTGTTTGTTGAAGGAAAGCAAAGCCGTAGCTCACTGTCTAGTGTGAGATATTCCTTGATCAGGCTTGGTAACTTCGTTGGTAACTCTCAGGCTTCTGAGATGTTAAACTGAGAGGTTAATATGGCACATCAGACTACTAGAGGGGAAGGCAGGCTGTATAGCAGACAGCTCAGCAGCTCAACCTGCTGTAAATGCACTGCCTTTTTCAACTGTATTCCCAATACACGCCTTCGCGTTCTCTGATTCCTCTCACAGTTTCTAGGGGTCTCCAGCAACAGCATGGGAAGCTGAAGCCCTGCTGCTTTCAGTCTGCTGAGTGTCACGTTCCAGCTGCCTGAAGCCATGTTGCTCCTCCTGCCTTGGGTTGGGTGTTTCTGCACGTAAGAAGTGAACAAATGCGCTAATCCACGTTTTGGAGGCCAAGAAAAGATTTTCGACATCTGCAAGAACCCTGCCCAATCCTTATGGGAAAGGATAATGGACCCCAATGGTTTGATGCCATATGGTTTTGGCTGATTTGTGTCTTTAATCATTTTCTTTTGGCAAGGGACTATCCAGCTCTGTGTGCTCTCCCTACAGGAACCGACTCTTGCAAATGGAGTTTTCCCCCAGTGTGCTGGGAGACGCATCTCTGTGTGTGAGCAAGCTTATTAGCTAATGTGCAGATGATGAAGATCCTAACTGTAGGGAAAACCCATATGTGGCTACTTTAAATGAAGCTCACTTAATGCATCAGCCAGTTGCAGGTTCATCTATTCTAAATCAGATATTTATTTGCCTCATTGCTCACAAATTGCATAGCTTGTGACCTGGATGCTGGTACTTCAGAGTTACCTTATGGCTGGTAGCGGGTAGAAGTGATCAGATACCATGATGATAACCTTAGTATATAAATACACACTGTCGGCTAACGGTTCTGTCTGTGCAGGTCCCATGCCCTGTGCTGGTTAAACAACATGACCTTTGGCATTATCATGCCTAGGTTTGAACATGGGATTTATGAATCTAAAAGCACAATCCATTACAAGCTGGGGGCTCAGACAGGCAAGTGCATCATGACCAAATGCAAGGTAAAGCATATTTGCTTAAGCCTCAGTGAAAATGATTTAAGCAAATACGTTGTATCTTGCTTCTGTGATAGGCTAAGCGGGTATGCAGTCTGCTGCTGCAGCTCAGCAGATATGCAGTGTCTTTTGAGCTATAGCAACTCAAGTATCTGAACCCAAAGCTGAGGGGACCGTCTTAGTTACTGCCAGACTGTCTCCACACTGTGATCCAGCTTCAAGAGTGAGCCTTGCATAGAGTGTGAGCAGGTTGTGTTTGTGGGAAACAAGCTAATCATAAAAGAATCATAGGCTCATAGAATGGCTTGGGTTGGAAGGGACCTCAAAGACCATCTAGTTCTAGTCCCCTGCCAACCATAGCAGAGCTCTGTGTGGGTGCAGAGATTGATGTGTTTGGGGTCCTTATGGGATGAGTGTCTCTGGTGTGTCAGAAGTGTCTTTGCACAATGCCTGGTGACCCACCTGTGCCGTCAAAAAGCTCTTACTTTCTCTGTTCTGTTTGTTTTCCTCTGTTGTAGGATTAGGTGCGTCAAACAATGAGCGTTCTCAGTGTCCTCAGGAAGTTCTTTCCTACCTTTGAAGATTAATGTCATGGATTTTTTTTTTCTTTGATCTGCCTTTCACTGCCTGCCTCTCACTGGATCAACTCTATCTTCTTATTCCCAGGGCTGTGGCAGGAGATGTAGGGTTTCTTGCATCAAGATTTGAAGGAACAGTATCACCGCTGCCCAGCTGTGGGGTGGTTGTGGATGGCCAGGCTTTAAAGCAGCGCTGCCTTTCCCCTGAGAACTGAAAGCCTCCTGTGTGTAGTTGTATTGTCTGCTGACCGGCCCGCAGATCCCTGGTTACAAAATGTTCCTGTTGTATGTGATATCTACGTAGCTACAGCCCTAAAAGTTTATCTGTGTGCTGTTGCACATCACCAGACTGTGCTGTGGCTAAATCCCCTGGCATAGCAGGGCATTAGCTGACAAGCAGGTGATAGGCAGAGAACAAATGGGGAGCACAGAGGGCATTTGTTAGGCTCCTAGGGCTGAAGAAATGCGGATCTGTGTTTAGGAGCAAAGATGATTTGCATTTAATTTCTCTGGGCTGCAGTACTGGCGACAGTGGTGGATGTTCATCTGCAGCATGAAACCGCTGTGTGGCCTGGGCTGAATGGCTGCTTTGTTTCGGGCTGCAGCAGCGCTGCAGGGCAGCACCCCAGCACTGTCACAAAGCTTTGCCACAAGGGTAGGAGGGAAAATGTCTGCTGGTAAGGCCTCTTCATGTCTTCTGCAACCCGGAGGGCGTGCACAGTGACTCTGGGGAGCCCTCGTCATCCTTGAGTGACTGCTGGGGCCTACAGTCAGTGGCCACTATACTGGGGTGCTTCTGGCAGGCACTTGAGCTCAGACAGGGGTTACGTAGCAGCTTGTGTTCCTCTCTGAGCTTGGCTGAGGCAGGCTCAGCACTGAGCCTTATGTTGGGTCAGACCTACTTTCTTGCCCTCTAGGGAAAGGTGAGCTGCTTCTGCCTCACCTACCCCATTGTACTGCACTTACCCTGCCAGTCAAATTAGAAGTAGTGTTAATTGCACTCTGTGCTCCTAAGCTTCTTTCTGTGGCTTTCTAGAAGCTGATTAAGAAAGAGAAAGTAAAGTGGGGATTATTGGGATCCTGGTGGGTTAGTGGGGTGGGGGGAGAAAAGAAGGAAATTCCTTGGAGGGGAGAGAAGAGGGATTTGCGCAGCTGATGGCCTCTGCAAACAGATAGGGAGTGAGGCGGCAGATGGACTC
Organism: Coturnix japonica; assembly: GCF_054131305.1. Classification (NCBI taxonomy): domain Eukaryota; kingdom Metazoa; phylum Chordata; class Aves; order Galliformes; family Phasianidae; genus Coturnix; species Coturnix japonica. The sequence goes on from NC_140665.1 coordinate 38,984,452, forward strand.
ACGCTCGCTGGGCTGCTGCCAACGCATCAGATTGATTTTAAAGATGAAGCATCCACTGCCTGGGAAAGAAAGCCAGTAGCCCTTTGAGTAGGAGCACTTCCTGGCAGCTGTTCAAACACCGACTGCTTTACAGTTCACTTTTGGTGCACCAGGTGTCAGTGAGAAGCACTCGGAGGCTTGGGATATGAAATATGACCAGTGGGGGAGTACAGACCAATAAAGAGGTTATTTTTTTGTATGGAAGATTGCACGGAAAATAATGTCTGTTTGCTCAGGAAAACCAGAAACTTGCAGTGCACAATTAAAGTAGCAGAAGAGAACGAAAGGCCATCGAGTTGAGCTCTTTGTCCACTAGCAGGGTGAGTGCTGAACATTTCAAGCAAAGGTGTGGACTTCCTTGTGGTTCAATTCCAGAGGGAATTTTTTACTGGACCTTGGCTGTAAACTTTGTTGTAGTTGAGCTTATGTCCTAAGATATGACATTAACACTGTCATGGATGCCTGCTATAGTGTGTTTGAGCTGTGCTCACAGGACTGTGTATCCTGGCAATGGGTTTGGATACATCCCTTGACAAATACCTCCTTATCCCACCTCATCCATTTCCTTCTACAGAAACAACATGGGCTGGAGTTCTTTATTATTCCCTCCTGCATCTTTCTCAAATTGAAATGAAATATCCTCCGCTGATGAAGTAGGACTACTGAATAATAAAACACACGACATCCATGTTCAGTAAAATAAGCATTTTCACAGCAGTTCATTCCATCACATTCTATATATGTATTTGCAGTACGGCCTGATGGTCTACCTAATTTATGGAGGCTATTCCTTCTTAATTTCCCATTATGTACAATTTGGTTCTCCATTAAATATGCCACACACTGTTTTTATTGTACCTGCAGTGCAGAGACACCAGCTCAGGCCCTCAACTGGTGCCAACTCCCACATCTTGAGTTGCCCCTTGAACATAAGCTTATGTAAAAGTTAATCAGTTTTTGGGCCGATTGTACGACATGTGCAGTTATGATTAGAGTCTATATTTAAGACTTGGCTGCCAAAAAGACTTCAGCAATGGCAGGCTTGGAAGTCTTTCAGCAAAAAGCTCTTGCAAACAAAGGGTAGGCCAGGAGCGCCATGCAATTTAGGCTCTGCTGTGAGGAAATGACACCCCCAGCCAGGGTGCTTGTGTTTGCCACTTCCTTCTTCTCCATCTTGGGTTTTCTGATTCAATCGAGCCCAGAGTGAAAAAACAAGTATGATGCAGTAGGCTTGGGGAAACACAGCCGTGGCAAATGGCAAAAAATCAGCAGAGGTGTGATATTGAGGGATGATATCGAGGAAGTCACGGGTGGAGGTGGGGAAAAACTGAAGAAGGAGCTGTTGGCTCCCATCGGTGAGGAGTTCCCAGGTCCCTGTGCTGTGCTGACTTTCTGCCTGCAGGCAGGGAGGGCTGGAGGAACAAATGCTCAGATGTCACTAAGTGCTCGGATGTCACTAAGCACTCAGGTTGAGCTCTGTCTCTGTGTTGGAGCAGGGCCTTATGACATCTGAATAGCTGTGGCCTCACTGGAGCCAGAGAACCTGACCGGAGAGGATTTTCAGTCAGATTGTCAGCTTGCAGTTGACTAAGAGTCTTATCTGCTTGCTTTGCTGTGACAACTGTCGGTGCGGGGCTGGGTGGCACGGTCTTTCCCTGCTGGGGCACTCGCTCAGATGGGAGTGATGTGAGCGGTCTGACAGCACTGCCGGCTGCACGGCCACTGGTGCCTGGTGGAGAATAGATGTGGTGATCCATGGAGAGACAGCAGGAATTTGGCACGGGAACGGTAGATGAATGTCACTTAAGCATTAACTGAATGATGGTGTATCCAGATGTATCCAGCCCAATGAGAGATCCCTTTTCTGCCTCCCCAAAATAGCATTCCATTAACTACAGGCCTCTCTTCATCTGCTTTACTAAAAGACTGTAATTAAAATGTTAAAGCAAAAGTTCCTTCCTCCCGTCCCTCAGAGCGAGACTGTGCAGCCCTTACCAGGCTGAGCTGTTCTACCCAAAACACACAATCTGTTCCTTGGGCTCCCCTCAACTTACTGTTCCTGAATGTGGTGTTATCTCCTTGTTCTGCAGACAGCTTTAGCTGTGGCTGGTCCTTGTACCAAACACAACCTCCTGTTGTGTCCCAGACGTGGCTTTGGCATGATCCCTTCCTGACTTCACTCTGAACTCCGTTTCTAACTCCAGTTGGGAAGATATGGGATCTGGAGGCAGGTTTTTGCCCTCTTGGTAGCATTATGTATGCTTCATCCCAGGCACCTGGGCCACCAGGATGCAAAGTCTGCACCGTGTCATTCAGGCAACCTGAAACAACTTGAAGGGGCCATGCACGCTGGGGTGTGTGTGATGTGAATGCAGTCCCCTGTTGTATCTCACCAGTTCTGTACCGCTGCCTTCAGCTAGGGGCAACATCAGTGTAGGACTGTGAGGGCATGGTGGCAAATTCAGTCCTGTGTTTGCTTCAGCAAACTCATTTAATGAGTTTCTAGAAGCAGGAATGTCATGGTGACCGACGAGAAATATGTCAGGTAAGAAGTGCCAGGTGTCTGACTGATAGCCAGGCATGTTAAAGATATGGGTGTTTATTTCCAGGGAGAGTTACTGGGGCAAAATATTTTACGATTCAAGGAAAATAAATGTAAGCATATAATTATTTTGTTTTACTTTCTCCTCTCCTGGTCACTGAGGATGCTTGATTTAAAATGTTACCTACCTGCTTAGAGAGCACAAACATCTTCTGGGCAGATTCTGAGGTGCAGCACCGAAGTAAACCTGGAGTTGTGCCCCAGTGCTGTCTGTGGAGCTTCTTTGCCTTTACACCAATGTTGTGGATCGGCTTCTGGCTCACCAGAGCAATCAAAGCTAATCGACGTGGCTGGAATCAGAAATTTCAAATGCTTCCACTGAATGGTTCATGAGCAATCTACTGGCTAGGAATTATTTCCGGAAAGTATCCAGCAGTTAATTTCAAATCCCATATACATTTGAGATGTTCATAAGCTACTTGCAGACAATTTGCAAACAGGAAAAAAAAAGAGGCTAAAATTCATCAAAATAAATGATCGGGCATGAATTATTCATTTGGCTCCCATCAATCATGCCCAACGTCTCCCTTGTTGTTAGTCTCTGCAAAGAGATCAGGGATTGAATTTAGCTTAGAGACAGAAGTCTGCTTTCACCCCTAGAGGTGCCTCTTCAAAGCAGACTAGCGGCATGTAGGTGATGAGAATAAGAAAGCTTCCACGGCACAGACCGTTCCTGCTCTGCAGATAAACAGCAGATTTTAGCCAGCAAGGCTGTCAGGCAGGCTGCTTCCACAAGGAACATTGCAGAAACAACAACAACAAAAAAGAATCAACCCAAAAAACCAAGCCCCGAACTTGAAAGGGTGGAAGAGAGATGTTGAGGTGTCTCTGAATGTGCTGTAGCTGGATGTTTGTTCTGAGCAGGACGGGTATCATTCAGCCCATCCTCGCAGCAGGCTGCGGGTAGCTCTGCGTTTGAAGGTAGAATGGAAGAGCACAGGTGAAGTGAAGGCTGGGTGACTGAGAAATCCAAGAGCGGATCGGACTTCAGAGTACATCAGGCACCAATACCACATCCCTTCCTTGTGTGAGCAATTGGGCTGTAGTCATGGGCAGGCTGCAGCATCAAGCAGAAGGTGGGTGGCGGGAGGTGGGTGAGTGGTGGCCATACAGCATCTGCAGAGAGGCTGTGCAGAGGAAGGCTCTGCAGCTTGGTCAGCAGAGGGGAAACCATCACCAGGCAGCATTTATGGGAGCAGAGGTGGCTAATTAAAGAGAAAGGAACGGATTCACTGCTGTTTACTCAGGTTGACACCAGAGAAATACAGCTGACACCAGCTGCATTTCGATAGATGATGGTAGCATTAGCACAGATAAGAGCCCTAAGAATAAATAAGCTGTCTAATGTTGAAAAAAATCTGGATTTGATTCCAAGGCAATATGTATAGCAGTGTATGTCCTCAACAATTAAAGGATCCTCATATGAGGATCTCATAAGCTGGCTCTAGTTGCACATGCACGTATTAGCCCTGATTTTTGGATACAGGCATTGCTGTGGCTGCATGTGCAGTAACAAGTCAGACCCAGCTCTTCAAAGCCTCAGCCCATTGTCCGAGGTGCTAGGTTATAGCTTTTAAAAATTCAGAAAATGGAAATAAATAGAGTGTGATGGAATTTAGGGAACAAAAAATGCCACGTAGCTGAAAGACGGGCATCAAATAGTAAAACTAATCAGACTGTATATTGAAGTAATCTCTTTGCAGTTCAATTGACATCTTGTTTTTCTTGCAGACTGGTGCTGCAGAGAAACGATGCTCATGTCTCGTGTGCAAGGCAAGCCCTGGTCTGGCTGTTGTTCCTTTCTGCAGCCACCTCCATGCTCTGTGCACCTAAGAAGTCCCAAGAAGACTGCTGCCTTCCCTTTCCTGTTGCTGAGCCTCCTCTGTTCTAAAAGGCTTCCAAAAAGGTACAGGGCAGCTCTTCTCTGAGCTAAACTGACTCCTTCTTGGTCCCCTCCCCACATTTGCTGTTTTCTGCCAGAAATGGTGCTGGTGGGGTGTTAGTGATTCCCCAGGGGAGCCTATTACTCGAGGTTGACCCAGTCCTAAGAGGGGCTGAGGGGGCAGGTTCGAGCTGCTGATTTGACACTCCCACTATGCATGGCACATGAGGAAGGCTTCTGTGGGCCTCCGGAGCTGTGTATTTTGGGAGGAGGGAATGGGAATGGGGCAAGAATGGCTTTTTTTTCTGGCTGGAGGAGCAACTCCATACCTGACTCAGTGCTGGAGCCCGTCTGGGCCGGGCAAGGGCTGAGGGCTGGTGGCAGTGCTCTCGTATTGCATCTGCTGGGAAGGGCTGGGGACACAGGAGGCTTGGTAATACCAAATTACTTTGCCATTAGTGACACAAGCTCTGTTACCTCAGTTACCTCGTGTTTCATTTTAAATACGTTTGCTTGCAGACAGCAGTTTTGCAGTCTCACTTACATTGCCATAGAAACAATCTTTTGCATTCCTGTATTTGTTGTGCATTTTTGTTAGAGGCTCTTTCTTCTTTACTTATCTGCTCCATCTTTTCATTTGCCGCTACTCTCTTCATTATGTCGTTCCAATTCCCTCACCTTCTATCTTAATGTGCTGCAGCTAAATATTTTCTCCACAAAGGTACTTGGCTGACAGCCCCTACCTGCCTAGCTGTAAAAACCCAGTGGTGATAAATCACATAGATAAGGAAATTGGGCTAAGTGAGTGCGTGTGTGAGAGTGAGTATGCATGTGTATGCACACCCACAAGTGGCAGGATGTAGAGAGGAGAGGGAGGTGGGAAGGAGCCTCGTAATCTGGCATCAGGCTGTTTACCCTTGGCAGTAATGACACCAATTTAATTTCAGCTTTGTGATTAGAGAATGGGGCTGCCCATCAGATAAGGGCTGTGGGACTCCAAGGGATTCCTCGCCTGGTTCACTTACACTGGAAAGGAGCTCGGCATACAATGTCTGTGCTCTACATAATTATAAGAAGACAAACATCTTGGGCACGCTGATTAAACATAGAGATCTGATGGTGAATCACTCTCCCTGGTGGATTGCAGTTAATTGTTTTAGAAAAGGAAGAGAAGGGGAAAGGACAATGTTTATGGCTTCTTTAATTGCAGAGGGTGACTTTTGCTAACACCTGGATTATATTTTATTCTTCTCCTCCTCTGCTCTAGTTGGCAGGAAGTACCCCAGAAGATATAAAAAGCCATTCACGAGACAAGAAAACAGCAAATGCATTCAGTAACTGATCACATGTAAACAAATATGGCTCTTTCCCCCTCGCTTACTCATGGGTGGCTGCTCTACTGCCAGCAGTACAGGCACCCAAATCACCTTGCACTGCAAGGGAGAGGCAGCAGCCAGCACTGGCTGTGTTGGGACACTGAAACCACATCAAGTATCCATAACATTCTTGAGTCCTGAGTCTTGCTTGCCTGTGTGACAGAAGGGCAAATAAAACCAGAATTCCTCCTTTAAACAGGGCAGGAGAAGAAGAATAAACAGCTGTAACAGTGTTTAGATTCACCATCAGGAAGCCATGCACACAAGTTCTGTTCCTTCCTTCCCTTGCCTTTAGTGGATCCTTTAGGTGTAGCAACGACAGGGGTGGATAGACACAAAAGGGGGTGAACGGGACAGGATTTAGCTTAGTTCTTCCCACCCATCAGAGTCTTCTCTCAAGAGTGTGCTCAGGGGAGCTTGGTTCTTGCTTTATACAGATACACTGAGCTTCTCTTTGTTTTATTTTTATTTTTGTTCGCATTTCCTCTTGAGGAAGCTCTGCACCAAAATCTGTTTATAGTACGTAGTTATTAAGACCAAATGTAACAGTAATAGTACATGGCAGTCTTCTCTTTTCTGAATCAATTTGTACCATGCATGAATCTTAGTCCTGTCAGATGAAGTGAAGTGTGACACCGTCTATCCATCTATCAGGACAAATTGAGCTCTACATACATTTACTCCCAAGGCAGCTTACTGCGCTTAAGATTTATCCCTGTGGCAGAGTAGGGCCAAATGTAAGAACCGTGGAGTCAGTAGGTCTCTTCAAATTGAGAGAGCTGCATTGGCTGCTTTAGTGTTATCTTATTTGGCTTCCCTCCAGTGTTGCTTGCTCTTTCACTTTCTTTTTTTTCCTCTTTAATTTTATTTACAGGGACCTTTATTTACAGGACCATCCATGTCTGGATGTCATTTGCACAAACTCCGAGTTGACCCACAAAGATGATTCAGACACTATTAGCTCATGGCAGCAATTAGTACTGCTGGGCTGCTTGTGTGGCAAGGCAGGGTTTGTGAGGATAAACACACACACAGATTTTCAGCCTGATAATGATGCAATAGATATTCATTGTTAAAAGTGAGTTATGGTACTGGAACACTGTGAGAAGCCTGAGAACTTCATTGTGCTTGAAATGTGTATTAGCACAGGAGCAGAGCTGCTTTGCCCTCCCAGGAGAGCAGGGCCAGCCACTTTGTGCTGCTGCATGTGGTGAAATGTAAGTATTTCCCCAGCAGAATCCAGCGTTTCTGAGGTTATGTCCATAGTCTGACCCCCAGGATATGAATTCCTCTCTTGTACAGTTTCGTTTGAAGTGGCAGGTACCATAATCTGACCCTTAGGTGTTGGTTCTTTTGTGTAAGAGTGTCTATTTCTCTATTAGAGAAGCTCATGGTGCTTGTTCCAGCATCCCAAATCCTTAAAAGTCTTTAGCCTCTCAGCTGTGGCTATTGATACTTTTCTTAAGTTATTTTTTCTTATCTGTCTTCTCTGGGGGCTTAATTACACAAGAAACAGCTATAGAAGGGGTCCAGAAATGATGCAGAGTGAGCAGTGCTTCCAAGCCACAGCATAGTGGCTTCAGTGCTCCTTGGTGCTCCAACTGTAGGGGAGCATCCTGGCCAGCTCTGACCTCCATTTCCATCTGCACTGGCCTTCCATGAGCACAGTACCCTTGAATAGAGGTTTATTGATGCGGTGAACCATGTTCTGCTTCTGCTCTGCACATCCTTTATTGGCATGGTGAACCATGGCCTGCTCCTGCTTTATGCATCCTTTGTGGTGTGGCAGCAGTGAAAGGGCCCTATATTGAGACCCATCATGCCCAGTAAGATGATTAATGCTGTATACTAGAGAGGACACACAGTAGATTTCTAGATGAACATCAAATCATTTCAGTTGGAAGGGACCCTTAAAGGTCATCTAGTCCAACGGCTCTGCAATGAGTAGAGTCACCTACAGCTAGACGAGGTTGCTCAGAGCCCCATTCAGCCTGATCTTGAGTGTCTCTGGGGCTCGGAGTAACTGGGACTGAGTAACCTGATCTATCTGTACAATGGCAATATTTGTTGCTATTTTTAAATTTATTATTATTGTTGTTGTTGTTGTTGTAAAAGAGGTTCCATTGCTCAGGCCAAAGACAGAGTGACTCCTTGACACAGCAGTGTTGCCTTGGCCAACACATTGCTGCCCTTGAAAGACCCAGCCCTGTGGCCTGAGACTTCTGATGGAAGCATGTACTTCCCTCTGCTGCCACGGTCCTCCTGGAGGCAGTAGCTGTGGCCTGGGCTTGTAGCTGGGTAATAAAGCAGAAGGCAGCAGACCCACAAAGTACTGTGGTGTGTAGAACGAGAGTATGGGCTCACTCTCTTACGCTCATTTACAACGTTCTGCACCACCCAAACTCAGCAGTGAGCCACGGTAAATCATCCTTTTATATCCTGACGCTTCAGTTAAAATGTTTCATTAAGCAGCTCAAGTTGAATGTCTGGAAAAGTTTACACCTCCCACAAATTCTCCTCCACTAATGGAAAAGTCATGTAAACAAGTATCGCTTTATTATAGCCATTGTTCCAATAATGCCCCTTTCCAAGTGGGAAAGGCTTAAATCAAAACAATTTAGTCCTTGTTTCAATGTAGCTGCTCTTCTGGACAATTTTATTGACGGAGGAAAAAAACAACAAACCAACAAACAACCACCCTGAAAACACATCCACAGTTGCATGTCAGTAGGGAAAAACCGTACCAGCTCACCCGCTGTGTGCTCTGGGGAAGCCTTCTGTACAACATGCTTAAACCCGGCTGCAGAGCACGCATCGCTCCCTGGGGTGCAGGCACCCGCAGGGCTCCCTGCCCTGCAGCTCTCAGCCAGGACACAGCACAGCCCAATCACTTCAGCTGGCTGCGGTCGATGCCAAGCGCTGAGTGAGGCAACATCAACCCAGGTCGCCCACCAGCCTGCAGCAGGGCTGTTCCCACTGACCCTGCCTTCTGAGGCATGTGTTCAATGGGAGCCAAAGTTAACCCTGAAGGGTGAAATACACAGGGGCTCATCCTTGCATGAAAGCCGGTGGAGCTCCGTCTATTATAAATGCAAAAAATCACATCCATTGCATTCGTTCTTTCCCATCATTTCTGATGGATGTGTGCAGTGACCCTGCTCTCGCCCCACGTGCAGGGCTGGCTGCATATTCCCTGGGCTCTGTACGTGTCTGTGCTCGCCTTTAGATACTTTGGCCATGAGCTGCTCAAAGCCTTGCTGCTAACCAGCCCCTGCTTTTTGCTGCAGAGCTCTTGGTTGCGAGGTGAGATCAGGTCTCCAGCCCAGCTGCTGTCTCTGATGCTTTCCCTCCCACCTTCTCTTCAGAGCAGCCTTTGTATTTCTTGCACTGCCAGAGGGAATGCTCCAGCACATCTCCCTAGGAACTGCGCTGGGGCTGCAGGGCAGGACCGAAGGCACAGCTCCTTCCTCATGTGCCAAGGACGGGCAAAAGGCTCCAGCAAGCAACGCTTTCCTTTCAATTGTCTGAACCGTGAAGACTTGCAGGCAATTTCCCAGCGGGGGTTTGCACTCAGAGCTTTTAAACTCCATCCCCAGCTCTGCTCTTCAGTTTTCTCAGTGACCTTGCAAGGATCACTGTGCTTCCCAGGTCCTTCAGCAACCTTGCTGTGTGAGCAAGCACCACGCTGACCCTGCTTGGCAGCCAGGAGGGAGACTGCGGGGTGCCCGGCCTCACGCACCTGATCGCTTCTTACAGATCACCATGCCAATCTATTGCAAAAGGCAGTGTTAGTGCAGCCCCCCTTTCTGAGCCTTTGATCGCTTTCAGACATGAAAAAAGGAGAACCAGATGCTGTACTTTTATAGGATACTTTGAATTCCCTGCTCTGTTTTGGGGAGGGAAGGGGGAAAATAAGATCAAGACAGTTACTGGAAGGCAAGCCGTGTGCAGATGATAACTATGCTACATATAAAATATTTAATTCCACAGTATGAGTCACACTGACTAGGCTGCTATTGACCTGGGTAACCTTAGTGAATATTGCATAAAAGGCCCTCTCGTTTTGTCACTATAAATAAAGTCTGTGATTATTCATGGGGAATGCTGGGTTTCTGTTACCATAAGCAGTTTCACAATGGCATTACACTTGAAGATCAGGTTGCATTCACAGAGCTGTGGGTCACCCAAAGCTGCCACTGTGAGTTGGAGCACTTCTGCCCTCAAGCATCTCAAGGAAGAGAAGGCTGTGCCCACCAAGAACCACCAACGCTGACAATATTCAGCTGCAAAGAAAGGGTGTGACGATGGAAAAGAAAGAACCTGAGGAAAAGAAAGGGAAAGGAACTAAATATAGGAAATGGGAAAAAGCAAAAGTCAAAATATCTCCCTCCACATTCCCCATCACTGGGCTAAGTTTAATTACTGGCTACTGTTCTGTGGCACAGTCACCTCCTGCTCCATGTGTTGTAATTGGGCTGCCACTTGCTATATACACCCTAAGGGAAGGCAACAATTATCTGATGGATAACCATTAAGTCAGTGTGTTGGCTGGTGTTTGTGATGAGTCCCGTGTCACTACCTGGCCCTGTGGGTGGCTGGTTCCACACCAGACCTGTGATCCTGAGCAGTCTCATGCAGCTTCCTCCCCGCTCAGGGCATGGATGGGGATGTGCTTGTTGAGTGCTGTAGAGAGAGATTTCAGTGTGCCCAGCAATGCTGTGAGCTGTTGCTTGTGGTGGTAGTTGTACAGACCAGGTTCAGCAGCAGCCCCAGGCAGGACTGTGCCTGCATGAGCTCCTCAGCCCTAAAAGTGGATGAGACCTTGAACAGGGAGAGGGAAGAGCAGAGGGGCAAGGCAGCAAAGCAGGGAGCTGTTAGAGTACATCAGAGCTGCCCTTTCTTAGTTTTTTTTCCTGTATTTACAGATGATTAAACACTGTGGAATGAGAAGGCAATTAGGTACTTAGCATAAAGTATGGCCTCTTCATTTTTGTTTGAGCTGTGGCACTTGAAAGGAAGTCCTTAATTGCCTTTGTAATTGTCGGGAGAGCAACACAGGCCTGCACAGGAGACATCCCTGTCCTCCAACAAATGTTGGCAGAGAACAGCCACGGGCTGGGAGGTACCTGGCGGTTGTATTACGGTGCTTATATTGCATCTTGATCAGGGAATTTGAGATGGAGACGTGTTTTATGTTGGTGTGAGCTTCAGCAGTATTGGGATAGGGGAGTGACATGTCCATCAACATCAACTTTGAGTCTGCTTCCTTGTTGTGTGCCCTGACCTGGGCCTCTACAACATCAGGCCTTCTCCCCGTCCCTCCGGGCAGTGCTGCACAGGGGGCATCCCACCACCATACCCCATCCACCCCACATTCCTGTCCTGCACATCACAGCAATGTCCTATTCAGACCCAGTGCCTCCCAATAGTGGTTCATTCCCAGTTCCAGTGGTTCAAGGAATCACAGAATTGTGTTGGAAGGGACCTTACAGCCCACCCAGTCCCAACCCTCTGCTGTGAGCAGGGCTGACCCCCACCAGCTCAGGCTGCCCAGAGCCCCATCCAAATGGCCCTGAACACCTCCAGGGACAGGGCATCACAGCGTCTCTGGGCAGCCTGTGCCAGAGCCTCGCTGCCCTCCAAGTAAAGGATTTCCCCCATATGTGTAACTTAAATCTACCCTCTTAAGTTAAAGCCATCCTAGCACTACCAGACTGTGTAAAAAGACAGACACCCTCCCGTTCATACCTGCCTTCCTCTGGTTGTCTTCACTAGCTGTGTAAATCACTCTGTCAGGTATCTCAGCTGCTCAATTTGGTCTTCACAATATGTCCCCACACAGATGGTGTACCTTGTGGCAGATGAAGGTCTTCTTTGTTAATTACTTAACTCTTCGAGCCCTTTGATGCAAACATCTCCATCCACAAACCAGGTAAGTGGATGTCATTGGCTCATTTCATGGCACTGAAAATTAAATCCATGTAGTGATCAGCAGGATTTAAGTGGAAAGAGACATATGTTAAATGACTTTCCAAGAACATTAAAGAGCTCGTGTCCCCAGAGCCCTTGGCTTAGATTCACTAGCAGAGAACATTATTATAGTAGAGTGGCAGTGGATTGCTTTAAAACTATTTTCATGTTTGAATTAAAAGACTTTACAGATAGAGCCTGAATATTCATCTGAGGGGATGGAGGGGAGTGGGTGTGTGAGGGGTGGAGGATCATGACAAATACAAGCATGCAACCACCAGAGGATCACAGCATTGATCTGCAAAGCTTTTGTTCATGTTATTTACCAAAGGTGCTGGGACTGGGGCTAAAATACAAGCTAAACCCTTTGCAATTCTTTTTCTCATCTATACAAGTTTTCCTGTATGCATCAACTGCCACTCACCAACAGTTACTATTTTCCTGGAAAGCTGGAAATAATGTTAAGCACTGGGGCATGAGTAGCCAGTGGGAATTTGCTGGGGTGATGTGATACCACTACATGGACAGTTTTGCTGGGAGCTCAGACACAGCTGGAGTCTCCCTGCTGCTTGCACAGCCCCAGCTAAACTCTGCTGAATTAGCCTCTTCACCTGCAAAGCTCATCTGATGCATTTCTAACTCACCTTTGACTCCTAAATGTTTTTACACCAAATAAGCCACTGTACTCTGCAAGCACTTACACAGTGCCAGTATTATTGGTACAGTGTACACATATATACAGAGGGACACGTTTTTGGAAAGTGTGTGTTTAAGGACAGAAGCAGCAGCATAAGATTAGCTGCAGTTTTAGGCATGAGAAGGCAGCAAAGCCAATGCAGCTCTGGGGTGGGGGAAGCAGAAGAGATCAAGAGAGCAGGTTACTGAAGCCAGCACTGACATGGCTCTGCTGGATGTAAACTAGCCCTGGCACTTGGTCTGCTGACCCAGAAGGCTCTGAGGTCTTTGTCAAGAAGTCTCAAGTGCCATCTGAAATACTGTGTGCAGCTTGGCGCTCAGGAAACATGGAGATGTGGCACTGAGGGACAAGGTTAGTGGGCATGGTGGGGATGGGCTGACTGTTGGACTAGATGATCTTAGTGGTCTTTTCCAACCGTAATGATTCTGTAATTCTATGAAAGACAAGCCCTGTTAATAAGCAGTACCTTGCTCCAAATGAAATCTTTTTTCCTTGCTCTTCTTTCTTTATTTTGGATGGTTATTTTAGAAATATTCCATCTTCACAGAAAGAACAAAAGCAAACTCTGTCCCTGAGCAAATATAAATTCATATTTCGACTGTATGTGCATACACCTACAGAAACATAGAAAAAAAAACCAAACTCACGGCTTTGCTGGGACTTATGTAGACAGTTTTGGCAGTTTGTTTTATTTATTGCACTTCTATTTTGAGAGGAAAATTGGATTTGGGGCGGTGTCTGTCTCCGGGAGTGTATTATTTGAGTCTGAATCTACATCAGGTTGTAACAAAGCGCACCCCATATCACAGCTTCTGCTGCATTTCATATGAATTCTGTATTTCAAGAATGTTTGTGTATGTAGAATTATTGAGTTTGGCGGCAGAAGTGTTGCATTTTCCTTTTTCTTTCCTTCTGCGGGGTATTACTACTTGTTACTGATTAAATTGATGTGGTATTCATGAAAACTCAACTTACAGAGTTGGTGGAAATATATATGTGGGTTGGTGAATGCTCGTTATTAAAATTTAGCAAGAGTTAACTCTGCACCCCTTTTTCTGTGCTTGGGAAAGGCTACCAGGGTCTGAGAGAAGGAGCACAGGCTCTCACTCCAGATACTGAGTGGGGATGACCCCCCCATGGATGGGGATCCCCAGTGGTTTTCTTGCTGCAGCTGTATTGTTTTTTTTCTGGGTTACAAAACCATTGGTGCTCCTGACAGCTCTGACTAGTTTCTGTTAAGTTTTTGTAACGATGTTTTAGCGGAGAGCTGCCTGGAGGAAAGGGCAATAGAATCTATATTTCATACATTATTACATCTTTATTTATCTGAAAAGGATCAGCCAGATTTCAACAAGGACTTGTCTAAAACTTCTATGCCCATCTGTGGTTGTGTACCTGAATTTTCCACCTGTCTCTCTCCCCATACCCAGCTCCTGCAGATACCTCATACCATCCTAGACTAGGCATCCTAGTGCTACTGAGCTCTGTCAGATTCCCTTGGTGGCAACATTTCTCCCTTGTGCCCTAGACAGTTCTGTCAGCTGCTTTACTCTCATGACAGGACGGCTGCATTTCACTGCGAACGAGATGCTTTCTTAGCGGTGTGACTGTAAAATACTTTGAAACCCTGGTGGATGAATGATGTTGTATCATAAATATAAAATGAATATTGTTTTACGGTTCCTGAAATATTAATTGGTGCATGGAGCTACTCTTGGAATGTTTTTCTACTAAACGTAAAGATCCTTTTGAGTCCTGAATGTCCTTGCTTTGGTTTTTATTATTAATATTCCCTCCAGGAGACACTGACTTTCCCTTCCCCTAGACATGCTGACTCCTGTCTGCCAGAGTGATTCAGCAGCTTGCCACTCACTTTTACAGGAGGAAACTTTTCCCCTGGCTTTTCCTATTGGCCTGGTGTGACCATGGCTGGCTATCAAATGACATATTCCTGCGAGTGCTTGCCAGGCTGATGGCTCTGTCCTTTACTTGGAGGAGGAGAGCGCTGCACAGAGAACCAGGGTGGCCTCACAGCTGGATCTCTTCCAGTGATGTAACCAAAAGTTATTTATAATTGGGGTTGGCTGCTGACCGACACAGTCATGTGGGTGTAAAGGAAAGTCTTTAGAAAACGTTCAGTTGTTTAACTGCAATGAATGACCATAAAAAATTCAAGGCGCAGAGTATTATCAACATTCCATTTTCTATCTTTCCCGTGCACAAAAAAAGATGGAAATGGATCATTGTTTTTGATTTAAGACGAGTAGAGGAACCGCACAATATTTTAATTAAGTTTTGATTTTCATTATAAAGTGTCAAACAACTGTCAGAGGCTAAAACGCAGAACCTAACATGAACCAAATCACAGCCACGGGTGTATATATCTGCCTTCATGCCAGCCGAGAGGGGTGTCTTGCTTTATTAAAGCATGGTATATGGAGCTACTTTATGTGCGCTTTACGGACCCCTAAATGACATGTTTTTATTGATCTCTTATCACTCTTAAAAATATATCACGGAGAAAAGGAATGTAGCCTTTGATACTGAGAAAGAAATTCAACTGCAGCACATAAAAGATCTGGGAAGCTATAATTCAGTGTACAGGGCTGACACAAACCTCAGTGTAGCTGATTAGTCTTAAAAATTCCCCATCACTTGTCTTTAGGGACTGTGTAGGGGCACAGTGCTGCAGTCATTCAAGGGACAGCTCTCCCAGATGCCCTAAGGTATGTATTTCTTTGTCTAAAGCTTTTGTATCTTCCAAACCACCTAAGAAGCATGTCAGCCTCTGATCTGGGAAGCAGGGACATGGAGTCTGAGATCCAGGAGCAGTGAGAGCCAGCTTTATACAGCGGCATCCTTTTTGAAAGCCTGGCCTTTGCCTGGGTCCCAGCCTGGGAGGAAGGGTTGCATCTGCATGTGGACTGTGGTGCTTGGAGGCCCTTGCTCGTGCTGGAGGAAGAGCATGGATGAGAAAGGGGTAGGGTCAACAGAGTGTGGGAGGCTGTGCAGCACCAGGCTTGTTATCCTGTCAGTTTTTGATGTAAGACATTACCCTATCCCTGGAAGCACCCAAGGCCAGGGCGGATGGGGCCCTGGGCAGCCTGAACTGGTGGGTAGCAGCCCTGCCATGCCAGGGGAACTGGCTTTAGGGTCCCTTCCAATTCAAGCCATTCTGTGATTCCATGACTCTTTGCCCTCTTGTAGCAACCTCAGCCAGGATGGAAATAAACCCTGCTCACAGCAAATAGCAAAGGGCTGCAGGTGGAATGCAGGGCGATGCAATATGTCTTGTTTGCAGGGAGGAGGTGGGATGGAGGAGCAGTGTGTTGGTACTGTTGCACATGTGGAATCTGGCTGGCAGCTGTGGTGCGTCTATTCACCTCCACGGATCATTACCCCAGGCGAGGTATGAAGTGATTCTGAGCAATCATTTTTATATCTTCTCAGAAATTAGTCTGCTTCTCTAGTGGCCTCTTACTGTTGCAGGAATTCAGCTGCTCACCCCAGAACAGGCATCGCTGTTGATATTGTTTGATCTCATAATGTGAAGCAAACCAGATGCTCGCGTCTGATAGACCTGAACATAACCTCAGTGCTGTCTGTTCTTAAAACAGAGAAATGCCTTAATTTTACCTCTCTCCAAACCTGATTTTTTTTGTGTGTGTGTGCTGGAATAGAGACAAATGTGAAATATGTACTCATATCTCAGGAGTTGTTTCTGGTACTCAGCTACTAAAAATTCAGCTGTGGCCTTCATAAGTTATTACTAACGTTTGAAGTCGCTTTTTCACCTTATCTGTAAGGAGCACCTGCACCGTCATATTTACAGAGAGCATGAGTATTTCTTTTGTTTCTGCAGAGAGATTTAAAAGAAGGGATCGGGCCAGTTCATATGCTAATAGAGGTACAGGCAAAATGTTAATAGCGGAGACAAACAATAATGGAAAGCAAATGATTTCAGTGGGTAGTCTTAAGGCTGAAGGCTGGCTCTCTGGTTTTGAGGGCCTTTTCACCCCAACCTGCCTGTCTGACAGCCAGCTTTCATCCTAACACAGCTTCCAGTGAAGGGAAGGTATGGGTGTGGCTTGAACAGTCCATCTGCTTTGAAAGTCTATTGAAATTCAAGAATTCTGTATTCCAACAGCCCTTCCCCTGTGTTTTATGATTTGTGTCTCCAAACTGGATTGTTTGCAACAAACTGAGACACGAATGCACAACATCTGAAGCTTTCAGAGATGTGAGTGTTCTGTGCAAGCCTTGCTGTCGCTCTTATTGCTTTTCCAAGTACTCTGGCCCATGAGCAGGACGGTGTCCTCAGGACACCTGGTTCCCTCTGTCACCCACCCGTGCAGCCCACCCCTAATGAGGCTCCCACTCAATTCACATTCTACATCCATTTCTCCCTCACACTCTGGTGTGCAGGCTGTGGCTGCCCAGGTCTGCACAGGGGAACATGGACTCCCAGAGCAACCATCCCGCTGCAAGGCCCACCACCCCAATCCTGCTGGTGAGTCAGAGCCCCCAAGCTCAGTCCTGCCTCTGAGCCTTCCAGTGTGCCACACTGAACCCCCACACCGAGTCATTTCTTCCCAAAGAGATGATGTGGTGACACATGCCCGAGGCTGTCAGTGAACCTGGGAATGCTAACGAGAACCTGATCTTGCTGACAGGGTGGAAATGTGCCTGTGAAGGGCCTAGCACCTGGTGACTCATCCTTTCAGCCTTTGATGTAGGTAGGACTGTGCCTGGCAGGAGGGCTCTTCTGAGGACACGGCACATCAGCCAGCTGAACCAGGACAGGTAAATCCTTTTATCACTTGTTCCCTCCCCTCCCCTGGCCCCAAAGGAGGAGCATAGGATGTTTCTTCCAAGTGCTTTGAGGAGAGGGTAAGGCCTCGTGACAGTCAACAAGCTGAAATAACAGTGGTAGTTTTCCCAAATGGAGGGTGTGCTCGGGGGACAGTGTGAGAGATTTTGTGTGCCCAGGAGAGGAAAGTGGGGAGCCCACAGAAACCAGGAGTGGGATCAGCAGAGCATGTCTTCAGCAGTGCTTAGAAAGGTGCTGGGAGCCTGACAGTGAAAGAAATGCCCAAGTTAGGAGATCTTCTCAGTGATAGCTGTGGTGAGCAGGAGGTGATCTCCTCTTGTCTGAGTCTTACAGAGGCCAGGGATCTGGGTTTTTAGCAGATAAAGCAGGGATTTATCAAAGACACAATGGCTTGTCACTGCTTCCCAAAGAATGGAAACACCCTGCAGAGCCATGAGCTTTGTTGAGCTGCTCATGCTGGGAGTAATATCAGCAGCAGAGAACAAGAAGCACCAGATGCTGTTTTCTTCTCACCCTTGTTGTGGCATCAGAGAGGACACTGCTTCCTCCTTCCTTAGGCCAGCAGTTCTTCAGAGATTAGGGCATAAGTGAGGGCTGCCTCGGATACCAGCTGCAGAAACCAATGTCTCCATAGCACTCTCATATCGCACATGCCAGGAGATGTTCTCCCACCTGTGGGAAGAAGTCTGGCTAATGCTGACAAGCTCAAACCTCATGTATATGCAGGAGTGATGCATTTAACAGTGAGGGATGATGAGGTGATGAGTAGATGCTTTCTCATGCACAAGACAAACAGAGACACGCACCAATCTCTCTGTGCTGACTCCTCCTCTTTTCCCAGAAGCAGAAGGTGTGGGGTGACACTATGAGCTGACAGTGTAGGACAGGATCACTAGTTCAAGCCTGACAAAACAAGTGCTGGAGACAGGCTTCTTCCAGGTAAATCTCCCCAGCAGCAACAGTAAAACCCCCGGGAATTTTGTTCTTTGCCATAGGCATCTAGAAGCACTCCTTGTGGAGCAAAGCAAGAGTGAGGGCCTGTGAGTTGAGCCACTCCACACACACACCTGGATGGGAGGCAATGTATCTCACAGCAGCAGCCATACAGATCCTATCAGGGGTGATATCCTCATGGAAGTTACTGGAGCAGATGCTGAGCCTGCATCTCACTTCTCTAGGGCAAAATTTCACCTGAAGGCCGTTGCTGGGGATAGTGGTAGTGGACACAGGTGATTTGTTGGTGCTGACCCTGTCCTGGTGTGCCAATAAGAAACATCTCTTCTTCTGAAAATAAGATTGGTTGAGCAAAGCTCAAATGTTTTTCTGATATCTGCTAGGTGGGAGGATGTAGGAAGAGTTGTTCAGAAGGAATAAAAAGAATACTGAAGGGGAGCTGAAGAAGCAAGGATCCTTTAAGCAGCAGTGTTCAAAGCAAACGCATACTTATAAAAACACATTGCAAGTTACTTCATTATTATTGTAAAATCCACTGGGTGAAACCAGTTACAAGCAAGTGTAGTTCAGGATGCTACACCAGAATCTTGCATCAACATGAGTTGACAGGAGGCATTAAAATCAAAGTGAAATTGTATTTGGATTCTGAACATGAACTCAGCCTATACCACTGGAGATAATATATACCCTCCCCATCATCCGCCTTCAAGGAGTTTACACCTCCCTCTGTCAGTCTAACTCCTACTTGGGCAGTGCATGAGAAGCAGGTTCCCTTTGAAACAGTCTTTCCCAGTCAAAGGCCTTTGGAGCAGGGCACTGTCTCTTTAGTCTGCAATTATGGCATTCATAGTAGCAAGTCTAAGGAATTTATGTTCAGAAACCATGCACTCTTCAGAAATGTTTCATGGAAATCAGATTACAAAGGGCAAAAATAGCACAGAGACTGCAGAAGGTAGAGATCATTTGCTTCATCCATTTTCCCAGTAATTGATTTCTCCTCTGGCATAATTTGAGGCATATACTATCATCTTTCATTAATATACTGTCTGTCTGCTAAGGAACATTCTTTCAATGGACTTTTTAAAAGAATGCACAACTTTGATCAAGTGCTCACCATAGATCTGACTGAACAATTTAATACTGCTGAGCATTTTCCTTGTAGGACATTCGATAGTTTTTCACACATGTAGTCAAATCCCAGTCTGGGGTAAGTTTCGTTTGGGTGAAGCTACTGGAATTGCATTCACTTCTACATGAGCTACATGACCATTTCTTTGCACAATGTAAGTTTCAGTGACTCATAATCAGATTGTATGTGACTAAACAGTAATGCCTGTGGAAACATAATCCAGGGTGTTCTAGTCCTGTATGATAATAGCCATTTTCCTACCAGACTTCTGTCACAGAAGCTGGTGAGTCTCTGCTGATTCAGGCCCTGAATGTTTCTGCCAGTCTTTTACCTCTAAAAGAGAGGAGAGAATGACTGAACAGTCCAGACACATTATTAATGTCAAAAATCAGCTGAAGCTTTTTCTGGACATAATGCTGTTAGATTTACACAGTCAGGCTCAACAGAGGTGAACAGGACAGAATCAACAGCCCAAAGTGTGTGAGGAGAGTGTCTCAAAGAGTCCCTTCCAACCTTATACTCCAGGAACTGATAGAAAACCACTTCCTTATTTTCCATAAGACTATATAGGACATACCTTTGGCTCACCGTTTGGGCTTCAAAGCCATCAAGAAAGATACTTTGATGCAGATCTTTCTGTTTAAAACTTCTCCTTGTTCCTGAAGAAAACCCATTTCCTCAGAGTCTATTCACTAGTGACAGCTCTGTGGGGAACTGTCCTTTGTTGTTAAAGACCAGTGCAAGGTCTTTCTGGCCTTTCCTGTTCTTTGCTTGACATAGTAATAACTGATGTCTCATCTCAACCACAAGTTTATGTAGTGAACTCAGACATATGCCACCACTTCTGTCTTGATATAAAATAGCAAGTCTGTTTTTTGAAAGAAATCATAACATCTTTATCTGTAGGTTGACTTGGTCCTCAAAGTTCAGCTGGTCAAATGCTGATTTTCATTGCATCCTTCACATTACCCATCACACAAAGGACTGAGCCTGCAAGTTGCATGACAGCTGTTTACAACTTTTTCTCCTCGTAGAACTACATTTGGGGCCGTGGTATTCATTCAGATGGCACTTTCAGGCTCTTAGACTCAGGAAGAGTTGCAGCTCATTGCACAGGAGCCTCTGCTCAAGCAACAGACAGAGTCTTCTTCATAAGCAGAAGTAAAGCAATAGATACTGATCCATTCAAATGGATTCTTTGGGCATCTACAGCTTCTGCGTGGGTGACACTCTTTTTTTCTTAATGTGAAAAAATAAATAAAACTAGTTGAGTCCAAATGGCCCATATGAGTCACAAAGAAAACATTCTTCCTCCCCCTGAGACAGTTAGTCACCCTTTCCCTACCAGAAGGCGGAATTTGGGTAGTTGCATGTGTACAGGAGTGAAGATATGGAAATTGTTCTTAGATATAGACAACTATGTTTATTATGTCATGAGATGACCAGAATCACCTTTTGCATGAAGCTAGTACAGTGTTGCTAGAGAATGGCATTGCCTAATAGCTTTTGTTTTAACTGTATCTCTGAAAACTCTGATTTTTAGGTTATATTTTGAAGAACTGATGACATGGAAGATAGTGGAGTCTTTTATGTAGTTTTTATTGCACGTTCATACCCGAGAGTATGAGAATCCTGTCCAAATCCTACTTTTTCAATGGCTGTTACTTCAAAGAAAACATTCAACACTTGCACCTCAGCATTCCAACTATGAAATGGGAATTGCAAGGGGAATTAGAACTGTCCTGTGCCACGGTGTTATTCTGTGGCTGAATTAGTCAGTGTTTGGAAATCACTTTCAAGCAATAAAGTGCAACCTTTTTAATAGCAAAGTTGCCCTTTTCCTCAGGAGCTGAATTCAGAACCTCTCAACCTTGACAATAAATTGAAATTGAAACCTTTTGAGTACTCACATGAATACATTATCTTAATTTTTTGAAGGGATAAGATTTTGTGCAGAAAGTGATTTTGAATACTTAGTAACACAACTTTAGCTAAAGCTTTTTCTCCCATAATTATGGTTTTTAATACAATTCTCTCAACTATTTTAGATTGAAAATGAGGAAATATCCTTTGTGCCCAGTCCTAAATTGCCTGGTTTTTGATATCATTTCAAAGGATAAAGATCTAATTCTCCCTTACCCAGTATACTTTGTAGTCATTTACACATGTAAAATGCTATCGTTCTCTCCTGGAAACATACGTCAAAGTGCAAATTACTCTACTAGAGAAGCTAGCATCAAACTCAAGTACTCCAGAGGATAAGGGCAAATGAGCAGCCTAATGTGAACAATCCAGAGAGTGAGCTTAAAGCCAGTCAAGTATTAATCCATGGTCCTAATCCATGTTCACAACCTTACTCTATAGCAAAAGAAAGGTACCTGACCTGTGGAGGAAACTGAGGTAAATACCTCTTAACTCAGTTCACTCAGTGCACACAAATGATTCTAAATGCACTTCTGATCTTATCATTTGGCAGTTCTTCTGTTGGTCCAGACCCTCAAACTAATCCACCGCAAATGTCTTTGAAATATAAAACTGCAACTTGCTGTGTAAACTCACTGCACACATGACCTTACGTATATCAAAAATCAAACAGTGGCTGGCACTCAGTTTAACAGGACTGGTTACTGAGCACACTTCAGCAGTGAGCAGAGCCAAAGACATGCTAAAAACAGGCTTGCATAGCTAGTCCTTGTTCCCACTTGCAGACTCTGCCTGGGCTGGCCAGAGGAGATGGGCTCAAGGAGCAGCTTACTGCTGCCTAACCAGAGCCCAAAGAAATGGGTTGGGTTTGGTGCCAGCCTTTCCAGCTCCTGACCATGGCCCTTCTCCCGTTTGGCACTCCTCTAATTAAAAACCTGCACCTGGGGTTGAAGGATTGTAGGATACAGATGTGCTCTGTCCCTTTCTGAATGTTTTCAAGAAGAGGATTAATATGATACTTAGGGACATGGGTTAGTGGGTATGATGGGAGAGGTCTGACATTGGACTAGGTGACTTCAATGATTTTTTCTAACCTTAACGATTTAATGATTATTTTGGGCAGTCAGGCTCCCCAGGTAGAGCTTTCAGTTGCAGGACAGGCCCAGGCCAGCTGGGCTTTATTTTCCTTTTAGAGCAAATACGTTAAACCCCAGCCCCCTGCTATACAGGGCTGTCAGAAAACATCAGCCAGATGGGCTTTTCTGCTCTCTGCCCACCACGTACTTCTCTCAGCCTGGGGCGATGAATGGACCAGAAGAAGCAATTTGGCATGAAAATGGGAAATAGACAAAGTGTCTTGTAAACCTGGCCTCTGAAAAAGAGATATGGAGAGAGAACAGAAAAGCAATTACTTCAGAAAGCCAGGTTTCTCCTTACTCCAAATTAGCAGAACTGCTCAGGAAAAAAAAAAACACAACCCAAACACAGATAAACCTTTTGTAGGTCAGCTGATGTCTTTGCTAAAGGTGCTCTGCTTCCAGTGAAGCAGCAGTTTCCTATGAACGTGCTTGGTCAGGTCTCAGTGCACAGGCCCAGGATCTGCGAGTAAATGACATGGGGTGCCTCCCCAGTTTTAATGAGATCTTGGAAAGATTTGGGTGGGAAAGACACCCAAATCTGAAGGAGGCCACACTGGCACTTATTGAAATCCTCACTGGAGTGGGACAGCCATTTTCTGATCAGCTGCTTCAGAACCTGGTCAGGTCAAAACTTGGCCCTGCTGATATTTGACCCCATATCCAGGTACCCACACAATTGCCAGGCTTCCCAGACAATGTAGCTAAGTCTCTGACCACCTATGCTTCTTCCTGAAGTTTGTGAAAGTTATTAGTTATCAACAGCTTTCAGGGCCAGGCTTGTGATCCTCACTCGAGCAGTGATAGAGATATCTAGGAATAATTAATATATGTATCATAAATGCATTTGATCTTTTCTTGATGTATGTGCAAAGAAGTATTTTTGTGATGTGGCTCCTTGCCAGTGTTCCTGAGAAAGTCACAGATGCAATTTTCCGTCTATAAGTTGATAAACCACTATAATTAGGTTCTGAAATATTTCTAAATCTTTCTTTTTTTTTCTGTAGTAGTTAACTCCTATCTGTTAAGAAAAACAGAAATAACCATATTTCCTCCTGAAGCCCCAGACAAATAGCTTGGTTCTCTGTCCCCATGACTGTGGTGTGTCATTAGGCACCAAAAGCTACGTGCCTTTTCCTCTCAGTGCTCTCGAATGACAAGTTTGGCAGAGGGACTTTGTCAGAGAGTTTCCTGACTTTCTTCCTGGCTTTCATTTTTGATTTTAGTGCTGTGCTAGAGCAAACGTTTTGCATTTAATAATAAAGTTTCTGGACTATTTCTGATCTCATTAGATTAATTCCGACTTTCTGCCCCTTGGTAGCTGGTTTGAGTGTAACAAATTAGGTTTGGTCTATTCTGGCAATGGCCCAAATCAGCCAGTAACCCTAATTTGCTACTCGTCCTGTCCATCTCTCGAAGAACAAATTAAAACACAACTGTCTCATATGTCAGTTGAGGTCTTCTATCTTTCCTTTTGCTCCTTTCTTAATTGATAGGATTTCTTTTTTCTTTGCTGTGCTTACGAAGGCCTCTAGATTTACTGCTCTTAAAGTCAAAGTACTTTGTCTACAGATCAAGTACAGTAAAGACGGCAGCAGTTTTCAGATTACCCTGCCCATCTATCACAGTCCCAGAGGGGGCCAATTTATGAAATGAGAATTGGACATTCTCTGTGTCTGCCTCTTCTTCTGCTGAAGCTGCGGCCGGGGAACAAATCACTGGCTATTTCAGGGTCTAAGGGTGGCAGAATGAAAACCTGGACTTCAAAAAAGCAGATTTCAGCAATTTCAGAAGGCAGTTAGGCAGCATCTCTGGGGGAGAAATTCTGAGTGAAGAAGTGCAGAGAGCTGATGGCTGTATTACCAGCAAATTGGCCACTTGTCTTGCTGCAAAGGAGCAGTAGAGTTTGCAGTTAAACCTGTATAGCCGCATCAGGAGCACTTCATTACTTGAAATCAAAAAAAAAGGAGTTTTGCAAATAGCAAAACCCAGGCAACAAGGCAGCGTAAACAATATTTCTGAATGCTTAAGGAGCAGCAGTAAAGCAAAGAGAGATGAAACTCCATCGCTTAATTGACACAGAGAACAAATAAAGTGTGACAAAGAGATGTTTGAAGTATTCAATGCTTTTTTAGTTGAATCTTCATTAGAAAAAAAAAAAATCACCCTGAAGTAGCATTCAAGTCATTGAAAAAATGCACTAACTGGCTCGCGGAGTGCTTGTGTCAAATTGAGAAGGCATTTCATGTCGGATTCTACAGGGGAATTTTTTCCTTGGGACTATTTCTGTTCACTGTCTTCATTATCGGGGTGGATGATGGAAAAGACTTCATAAGCAGCAGACACCAAGCTGGGAAGGAGCTATAATGAGTTTGGAGGACATAATCAGAAAAAGAGTGATCTTGATGAGACAGAGAATTGATCTGGGCTCAGCGAGATGGAATCGTTCTGGGACAAGTTGAAGGTATTACACATAGAAATCAAATGCGTGCATACTGCTTGCACAAAAGCTGCTGAGACAGCAGCGCACGAGAAGGGGAGCAGGCAGTTTGGTGTGCTACAGTCTGAGTGAGCCAGTAATATGCTGCTGTTCTGATGAAGGTGGATCTTTGGGTAGGAGGTGTTAGCAGGCAGAGTGTATGAGAACTGCTGACATCCCACCCGGTACAACGTGTCTGGATTTGGATATCGTACCAGAGGCAATCAGGGCAAAGCAATAGGAAAAGGAAACTTTCAGGAAACATGAGATGACAGGGATTTTTGTTTTGTCTAGAAAATGGTTGACTGAGGGGAATCACTTTTTCTTTCCTCCTTGCCTCCTACAGGTGGGATGAGAAATAATTGGTTTAATGTATAGCAACATACCCTTAGAGTAGGTGTAACCAAAGATTGTAGGAGAGCCACGTGTCCTGGAAGGAAAAAGGGAGGAGATTACAGCATTGCCTTCACTAAAAGCTTTTCAGAGCAGATGAGAGGGCATAGGCAATGGCCAAGCACCTCTCAGGATATCTCTGATCTATGGAACTGGGAAGATACTGACTGTATGGTCCATTCCTCTTCCCCAAAGTACACCTAATTGCAAAGCATTAATGTGTGTCAGGAAGCAATGCAATAACGATTAAAATAACTCCACAAAATAGGAAATAATAGTTCTCACTTCTATGAGTCATGGGAGGTTACAGCAGTATGGTGCTCTGTAGGTCAATGATTTGTCTGTATTAACCTGCAGCGAGGAGTCATACCAAAAGAGAAGAGAGAAGAAGAGTCAAGCTGGGATAAAACTGAATATGAGGAAAAGCTGTTTGCAGGAACAAGATGAGCCCTTTCCCCCTTCAGGAGATAAGCACTGGCCTGGGAATGAATATATGCCTTCCTGAGCTCCAGGTCTGATTTGTGGCAGACATCATGGAAGCTGGCAGGAAGTGAGGTTCAGCTTCAGAGTATGCTATGAGACTGAGAGAGATGATGGAGGCCAGGGCAGCATCAATAGGTACTGTCACTGGAAACATGTGGAAGAGTGCACATACACATTGGAACTTGGTGGAACTTGGTCATGGCCTCAATAAATGCTAGAGACAGACACAGGGTGGATTTTGTCAGCAAGAAGGTGGTGAATGCAAAGGGCTTGTGTTTATTGACTGTGAGATGTAAACTGTTTGCTCTTGAGACAGAGGATGGTTCATTAGTTCCTGCAAACCTGGGTACAAGCAGAGCTGGAACATCCAGGGCAGGGCACAGGAAGGCTCAGTGGGACAATGTGAACCTCTCTCACCAGGCGGAGGATGGAAGCTGGCCTCAACCTCGTGTTGTTCATCACACTTGTTTCTCATGATCTGTGTTTGAAAAGAAAATAGATTTTATCTTAATGTACTGGCATGTATATTGCCCTAGAATTAATTATTCATATAGGATGGGGTGTGCAGAGTTACTCTGGAGAAGAGAGGAGTCCCAAGGAAACTTAAGCATGAGTTTCCAGCTTCTCAGTTTATCCCCACTTTGGCTGCAGTTATTCCCATATGGCAGTTATTGCTTTCAAAGCCAGTCCTGCTTTTCCCTGTGCCTGAAAGGCCACTCCCCCAGTCCTGTGTATGTGCACCAGCTGGCTCTTTTCCAGGCACTGCACAGTGAAGAAATGCCTGCTTGCGTACCTGCTGCAAGCTATTTACATCTCACTTTCATTGGCAATAAATTTGCTCTGCAGAAGAGCTCCAAGCAACAGTTGTTCTGAGCATGGAGGGAGTCTGGATTCTGTGACGGTGTTTAAACAGCCAGCCCTTATCATCGCAAATGGAGGAGCGCAGGGAGCTTGTTGATGCAAACCAACATCAACTGAACTATGGCTGCCAGCAGAACAGCTTCCCATGTGAAAACCCTGAGTGCCTTCTTCATGACAAGGCTGCAGCAAAGCCAAATCAAGGACAGCCTCTTTTTTCCCCCCAAACCAGCTGTTAATGGAATAAGTAATTCTGCCTTTCACATCTCACTCACTTTATATGCATTCTAATTAATTCTGTCGGGGAAAATAATTGGCTCAGATCAGGTCGATCCAACTGAAGTTCTAAATAACTTTGGTTGAATGGTATTTATATTTCAGAAACTAGCTTGGGTGAAATGCTCACATGCTCGGCATACTGATCCTGTGCTAACTTGGCATAAAAATAGTGCTGTGGTCCATCAAGTGGCATTAAGTTCCATCTATAAAAAGACATCCAGCTGCCTCTGGAGTGCAGCTCTCTGAGGATGGAGAGGAGTAGAGCAACCTGTGTCAGTGCTGAGTGGTGGGTAGCACAGGCACATTGCCTGCCGGGGAGGTGGGATAGGAATTGCCCTGTGGAGATAGTGTGGAAACATGGGAGCTGGTGGGCAAAGAATTGGAGGATGTGGTCGCGTTGGGACAGTACCAAAGCAGAGATCAGGCAGTAGTGGGGAAGGACAAGGATTTCAGACAGAGCTGGGAGTTCTGATGTATGGGAGGTTGAAAGGGGAATTACATGCAAATAGAAAGCTAGGACTGCCCTCACCTGAGGGACAGAGATAGTCAGAGATGATGGACCCAGGTGCTGGCAGGGAGATGTCATTCTGTCAGCTGGACGGCCATGATCAGTATGTGAATACACATCCCATGAAGTGGGATGCTCTTGTCCTTGATTATTTAAGGCATGAACATCTTGGCTTAAGAAACACGCAGATGGACAGCAGGTGTTGCTGTGCTGAAGGTCAGAGCTACACTAAAAGCACCTTCAGTTGTCTTCATCCTACAGTTTCTCTGTGAACATTTGGGCCAGCGTTTCTCTCCCTCTCCACCTGAGAAATTTCAGTTCTGAAGCTAGATCCTCACTCTGTAACTCAGCTTTCATCTCTGCTTGCCACAGCATCAGCCCACTCTCTTGGATCCTAGAAAAGCAAATTCATCTTTCCATCTGGTCCTCTTCATCTCCTTATTGAATAGGTAGCATTTGCCTCAGATGGCTCGCCCCGTACTGAAGAACAACATGTTTCACACTGCACGGAGAGTCACAAAAGGCCTTATTTCCATCAGCGAATCATGTAAACTGGCTCTCCTGCTGCAAACCTACTCCGCTCGCCTGTGTTGGCTGCGGGGCTCCCCGGGGGAAGCCTGGGTAAATGAGCAAGTGTGAAGTGCAGTGCCACAGCCTTCTGCACTTCCTTTCTCCCAAGTGCTAAAAATAATATCTCATTTGTAAATAAAGCAGCTCCCAGACTATTTTTATAGTCCTTTGGAGATGCGTTGGATGAACAAGCCCACATCCTGCTTTCCTCCTGCACCCCAGGTCACACCCAGCACAGGCAGCTGCTGCACTAGCTGTGTCAGATCGCAGCATGCAGCCGGCATGTTTCCATCCTGCTCTGGAGCAGCCACCCTCTCTAATGAGAGCAGCTTTCATTCCAGCTGAGTTCCCAGTTTCTCTCCCACTACCAACAGGACCTGCATGCAAGCAGCTTCTGATCATCACAGAGAGGACACCCATCTGCAAGGGCTTGTTCCCAGGTAGGAGGCATAGAGCGTTTAAGCAACTGGTACTGTCACAGTCTGAGCCAAAGCAAACGGCCAGCTGGCAAGGTTTGCCACCACCAGGGCAATTCTTGCTATTGCTAAAGAGCCTTTATCACGTTTCTCAGCCCTGCAAAGAGGCACACTGGCAGGAACGTTTCTTTCAGCTCCCGTGTTGACACTGTGGTTAACTTCCCACAGGAGTCAACAGCTCTGAAATTGAATCAGCAAACAGAAACACGGGAGGTGAATGACGTAACATCCAGCCCACAGGCTACACCACGGGCTGTTCCTCTCTGTGTGCCTGCTGCAGGAGGTCAGGCTGTAAGGCGGCACAGAGAAAGGCTGCTCAGAGCTGGTGGTTGTTCCTTTTCCTTGCTAGACTAAAGGAGCAAAAGGGATTGTAATAAAGCTACTAGAGCTAATGAATGGTGATTGCAGCAGTCACAGGAGGAGTGGAGCTAGTCTTAATGTGGCTAATTTGTATACTGCTAGCAACAAAATCACAGCAGCTTAGAACCCAGGATGCAGTGTGGACAAAGCGCCTGAAGCTGTAGTACTGCATCCTGTAACAATGACACTTCTGTATTTGAGTTAACTTTGCTGATGCTGTCCCAAGTGCACGTGAAGATGCCAATAGCTGGTTTGTCTGCAGTGAGGATGGGTCCAGCACCAAGAAAGCACTAAGGGACTGAGCTCCAGCACCTCTCAAATCTTTCCTGATAGAGTGCTGAAATCAGCAGGTACATTTAAGAAACATTTTGAGCCTTCCACAGGTCCTAGAGCCTTCAGGAACAAAAAAGAACCTGCCTTTCCTAAATTCACTGTGAAGTAATAGGTCAAAGAAAAAACCTCTGGTAATGATGTGAAAGGGATCCAAGCTGGTGGGAAGGCTCAGACACCCTGCCACCCTCCCCAGGACCCTTTCTACTCCCCCCAGCTCCAACGGCCGGAGCAAAGCTTGACCATGGTGCATTCACTGCTCACAGGATGAGTTGGATGAAATCCTATGACCTGTATTAGAAATCAGGCCCTTTCTGCCTTTAGTTTGAGTCCAGGAAAATAAGCCAGGATTAAAAATGACCTATCTCAGGAAATCTCAGTGAAAGCCCTACCTGTTTCTTACTTTCACTTAAGTGTTTTCACCCATCCATCCCTCCCTGCGCTCACTTAAAGATTTATTTGGTTTTCCCTCTCTCCAGGCTCAATCTAATTAAATGCAGAAAAAAAAATTAACAAAAAAAAAAAAAAAAAAAAAAAAAAAAAGGAGCTTTATTCATGTGAGTGTTCTGTGAACTTTACTCAGGAAAAGTGCTGAATACACCAGAAAACAGAACCATTTTTATGTGACTATGGTCTTTTTTTATGGGATTTGTTTCCTTCTTGCTCAGCAAAACCCTTTTTCTCTTCAATGAAGAAACGGCTAAAACCCCATAGTTTGGTGCAGAAGACTCAAGCTCAATAAAATGACAAAAACATGAAATGTTATTTTATTGGTCGCTGAATTCCTTTTCCACACTGGGAGCATTTCCATAGAAGTGATTAACAAAATAAAGCCCTGATCCCTTGAGTTTAAGGAGCTTTTAAAATGGCAAAATTAAGCTTTTGGACTATAAGTTAGACATAGGATTGTCTGGCAAGGTCCACGTGACTTCCATTTCCATATGCATTATGATACCATCTTTCATCTTGAACCTATGTTCTTGCATAATAGCATTTCCTTGGGAACCTTTCCTACGTTCATCGTCCAAAATAAATGGTGATCTCACAGTCAGGTATTTCACACTTTCCGTCATTTCTCCTCATTATTCAGTGTGCATCTCATGCCTTATTTACAAGCTGTGATTAAAACTGTGCTGTGGAGGAAATGGGCTGCAATTTCCAAATTAATTTTGCCGCATAACATTTTGTGGTAGTGTCCATGTGCTTCCCAAGTCTTCATGGGTTTGTCTTTGTGAGGTCCTGTGTCTGCAGGGCTGCTGGAGGCAGTGGTGTTAGAGAGAGGGTTGGGAAACAGGAATGCTAAGAAAGGGCATTCATAAGGCAACATGGAAAAGAAGAAGCGAGGCACAAATTAGTCACAGTGCTGAGAACAGAAGGGCAGGATAAAGGAGGGAGTCAAAAGGATGACAAGTGTTGGTGAACAGGGGCTCTGGGAGGGCATCCTGGGAGTGCTTGGTGGCTGCACAATGTTGTCTTAGAATGAGGAGACAGTGCTTTCCAACCCGGTAAGTTGTTTGCCACACTGCAGTAGGTTTACAGGCACAACCACATCTCACTCGGTTCCTCCCATCTCACTCCTAGAGATTACAGTTGCACAGAATCACAGAATCATAGAATTGCAGGGGTTATAAAGGACTTCTAGAGATCATCAAACCCAATCCCCTGCCAAAGCTGGCTCCCTACAGCAGGTACATCAGGTATCCCATCCTTCCCCTTCCACCCTCCAAACTCAACCATGTTTTTTCTTATACATTCATGGCTGTTCTGCTTAAAGCACACTTCAGCCAGCAAGTGAGAAGGAGGGGAACACCTCGGTGCTGGAAGAGGCAGGGGTTAGCAGGACGGTTTCTCGTTGCCTTTCTCATGCTGCTGCCAATTGCACTGCATATTTTGACACCTCTGGTGGTTAAAGCTGTGGATATGCTATTCCCCAGTGGAGGCTGTTTCTCAATTAGAAAGCCATCACATTTTGTTAAGATGAAAGAAAAGCACCTCTAAGTACTAATATTTGCAGAGCCACATAGGCAGATTGCAAATACAAGTTGAATGTTCTTTATCAAAGCACACTTTCAGTGTACCTTTATGAATAGGGTGGGTTTGTTTGTGCACTGGGCAAGGGAGGTGCATGTATTTGTTTGCATTTTAAGGCAGGTAGGTAACTCTTACTGATAACAGAACGTGATCATTCCTGCTTTTCTGATTCTGTTACTCTACTGCTTTTCTGAATCCAGCGCCTTAAGTTTTAACCCTGATATGAGGAAATACATTCAAGATTGAACCTTAGGCAGCAAGCTGTCAAACAGCTGTATTTCAGCAGAATTAGTGTTATGCCTGGGTGACTGTGTCCCAGAGCTAAGCTCCCTGTCACTGCAATACTGTGGTAGAAAATGTCTTATTGGAAGTAAGGGTCGATGACGTAATTAACAAAGTGGCCTTATGCAGCGGGGAGTCAATGCATGATGATGCCCAAGGGTTTTCCTTAAGAGAAGGCTCTACGGTAATGACTGGTAATGCGGAGAACAACAGCATATTAAAAAGGATTTTTCCAGCAAGCCCACTGTGACTGAATTTCCAGGAACAAAAGAACTTGCCTCAAGCTCATGCCAGGGTTTGTGTCACCTAATACATGGGCAATATCAGGAGGCTGTTCTGACCTCATCAGCACAGATTCCCTTTCTCCTCTTGCTTCCCAGCAGGCTTATGGACAGTGTGAGCACTCCTGAAGACCAGGCAGTGAAAGGCAAACAGCAGGTCTGCAGAGGATTTGGCACAACGAAGCTGTGAGCAAGGCTTTACCACCAAGCCATAAACTGCTCCCACAGCATACCCTGGCTGTCTAATGGCGCACCTAATAGACTGAGTGAGTACACATGGATTCACTGACTTGAGAATCTCTGTCCTTATTATGAATGCACCGAATGAGGTAGAAGCTCAGGCTCTGCAAGGCAAAGTAGATAAAATAACATTAAGATCTAATCTTCTCCAGATTCCTACAAGCCTCTGGGAGGATGTGGGATTCATGATGGGTTTTTATTTTCCGATACATTTCTAGTCATACTTCTGTTGTCTCCTATGACGCACATATATGATGTTTATGCCTCCTCCACCATACAAAAAAAGAGAGAGAAAGAGAGTGAGAGAGAAAGTGAACTGGGGGGAGTCCAATTACTGGAACTTAATTAAAGCAATTTAAAAATGACTTAAGCAATTATCTAACAAGTGATCTCTTTGGTAGCAGCTGTACACAGGCAATTTATTAGTTAGTGAGGCCAGCCCTGTTTTTTTTAATACAAACAGACTAATTAATCGGTGGTTAACTCTTGTAATGACCAACTCTGGCATTTAATTATTGCTGCTGTCATCAAGCATAATCACTTCTTTCCCAGGGTTATTATACCAACTGCCAACAGTGACCAGTCCGTGTGAAGTTTAAAGTGCTTTCCCAAATTGTCTCTCATTTCCACATCCTCTGGACTTGTTTAGAGCACACGTTTTTCCCAGTGTGAAAGGTTCCACCCAGCTTTTTAGCTCGGTGCCAAATTTCCAGGAATGCTGAGAATTTTCTGGGAAGAAAATCTTCCCAGCTCTTCCATGCTTTAGTTGCTGGAGCGGGAAAGGAGAAGGAAAAAGTATTTATTTCCCACATTAGAAATCATACAATGATAGAACCATAGAAAGGCTGGAAGGTTAGAAGAGACCTCTAAGATCACCTTGTTCCATCCCCCTGCCATGGACAGGGCTGTCACCCATCAGATCAGGCTGCCCAGGGCCCCATCCAAACTGGGCTTGTACACCTTCAAGGATGGGGCATCCACAACCCTCCAAAGGAAGCACAAGCATTAGGTAAGGCACAACAAATCTCGGAGGTGAACCTGCTTGCCTAGAAGGCCCATCTGTGACCACTGAACAGGTGCAGAGTGCTGACCTAGTGTAAGCTGTGTGCTTATGCTGCGATTACCCAGTCCTGTGCACATTTCTGGGAGTTAAAGATTTTGTAACAGATTTAATAAACCTGAAATGCCCAGCAACAGATGCCAAATTTGATCATCTCGCCAGAGCTGACAATAAAGAGGTTCATACAAACTCAGTGGGAAAGCAAGCAGAGAGAGCAGAGGAACTATTAGCGATGGCGCTAGCATGAAGCAATTGCAAGCGGCAGTCAGTAGGGCAGTAAAAGCTAATAAAATCTTGATGTACAAACCAGACTAATCAAAGAGCAAGTCCCGTGTATGTATCTTCAGTCTCCTTGGCCTTCACGCTGCAGCCAGTGGGAATAGCTTGATTGCTTCTTTAGATAAATGGATCCCAAGAAAGCAATACCCGAGCATCTCTGTCAACCCACTGGACTGAAACAAGACTTCAAAACTGCTGAAATGAAGCAAACAGCTTCCTCGAGTTTTCAGGCTGTCAGCTCTCCACAGCCTAGTGATAGAAAAAGCCCTGGGCTGGCTTTGAAGGTCTGAGTCAGCATGGGGGAAGGGAGAGGCTGCCTTTTTCCAGAGCACGCCTTCTGCAAAGGGCAAACAAACAGCGCTGCGCTCTGCCCCGCAGAGCAGGGCAGGAGAGTGAGTCTGGATCCAGCTCTGGTCATGCAGACGCAGTGTGGAGCTACCAATGGGGACTTATGCCCAATATGCCCTGGGGAAAATGGGAGCTGATGTGGGACTCTTTTGCTCACATTTTCTATGACCAGACTTCTTCCCAAAGCCAGACTCCGGCTCTGACCATGCAGTGAGTAATAAGGGAACATTTTTGTGTGAAACCTCCCTTGCCTTGTGAATGGCAGACGTGGTCCTGCAGTGCTCCAAATGAGGAATACAAGCAGTGTCACATCAGTGCTGGTGAGACAAGAATTGGGTGATAAAGCTGTGATTTGCAAAGCACCGGCCTATTAGACAGCCTGCATTAATCTGATGAATGCAAAGGGAGAATAGGTAGGAGTTGCTGTAATAAACCTAAGCTAGTAAAGACCCTAAATCCCCATCTGCTGTAAGCACCTTTGTCTAATTCTTAGGCTGAAGACACCCAGTCCTCTTTCTTCATCAGATGAACTCCCCCATGTCTGCACTTGAGGGGAATTAGATCACATCTGGGGATCACATCTGGGTCTGCTTCCTCAGGGCTCTGATTACACATCAGCACTGGTCATGATGGGACTGAAACCTGATGTAGGCATCCAGCCCTGCTCCTCCACCAGCAAGGGCAGAACGGGCAACTTTAATGAGCACTTTGAACTGAGACTGTTATTCCTGGCATGGAAATGGTATTAAGTGGCTGAGCATCCAGACCTGGGGTTAACTCTGCTTCCATCTAACTTAAACAGCAAGCCCAAAAGGGAAATGAACATCAGCTTTTCTGGCTGAAAACACTGTTTTTGTTATTTTTTTGCTGGCTGGTCATATTGCAATAAAGCAGCATATGGCCTGACAGCACAGGCTTTACTACCCATCAGTGCATGCATACACAGCTGTAGGCAGGCTGCTTGCATGCCAGCATGTGCTCTCCTTGGTGGGGAAGAATCATAGACCAAACCTTTCTCTGGGGTCATGCTGTCACCAGGGGTGACAGGAGGTACTTTGCTGGCATCAGTGGCTTTCTGCAGGTGCAAAAGCAGCCTCCTTGTACAAAGGCAGAAATAACTCCTGCAGCAATGGATCAGGCACCTGAAATCTGAAATCTTCCAAGCACCACAGAACAGCAATGATGTGTGACCTACCCATGATCTCTGGGTTAGTCTGTGCACCAGGCAGGACAGCAGATGCATTTCTGGGCCTGATGACTAAGAAGTTCAGAGAGGAGAGGGCAATCATGGCATTATTTCTTGTTTCTGTGCCACAGGATGACACTGGGAGCACAGGTGCTCTTGCGGCTCTTGATGTTGGTGGTGCAGAGATTAGTCTGACCTCAAACATCAGCTTTATGCTGAGTGCTGGGAGATTCTGTTCCCTCCAGGTGCCAGCAGTGCCAAGAAGTTTTGTAAGCAGTGTTAGTATCTCCCAGCAGAAAGCGCACAGAAGTAGGGCAGCCATATATTTCCTCCAATTTGGCATTCAGCTACGGGCAGAGAACAAGCATCATTTCCATGCCAGGCTGGAGGTGTAATGGGAAAGCCATCCAAAGGTGAAAAATGAAGTGGCCCCTGACACATGCAGATACTCCCTCCCACCTACCATATCCTTCCTCTGCTCCCTGGCATCTCTGTAATATAAACCGTGCTCATTTTGCAGGCTCACTGCAAGTTGAATAGCTGTTTATTGGCCCAGCCTGTTCTGCAAACACCTGCAGTCCTTCATCTCCATTGTGGGGCAGCGTTTCCCTACATGCTGCAATATCCAGGCTGCTTGCAAGCCAGTGCGAACTGCAGGTGCTGCAGAAGCACAGGCTTCAGTGCGGGCTGTCAAAGCATGATAGGGTTCTGGGTATATCCTGGTCAAATGAAAGCCAGGCTCCTTCAGTCCCACTGCTGTTGGCAGCTGAGCCAAGCAGCTCAGTCGTGCCTGTGCTCATCCTGGCCACGCTACTTGGCAGTGGATTGGATGTCCTGAAGATGCATTTGGAGGACAATCTTAGTGATGGCAACACAGTACTTGGTGGGCTGAGCTTTGAGCTAGCAGCACCCCTGGGGTATTGTCCATGAGGGAGCACTCCTGCAGAGCCTTCACCATCTTTGTAGCTCTTGTTTGGACACTCTCTAATAGCTTTGTGTCCTTCTTACATTACGGTACCCAGTGCTTCACACAGTCCTTCAGATGAGGCTCCATCAGCACAGTCCCTTCCCTCAACCATCAGTGCAAGCCTGGTGGAATCACTGTCTTTCTACAGTCAACCACTTTCAGATATATCTCATCACCACCAGGGATGTGTTCCCTTGATCCTAAAATCATTTAAATGAGTTTCATTATCAAAAGAGTATCTGCTTTGAAAGAGGTTATTTTATTTAACATGTTACTCTTTGTAGTTGTCCTATCTTGGTACCACAGCCTTGTTTTTGTAATGTTTAACTTCAGCCTGTGTGAGCTGCCTGTGCTCTTATTTTGTCTCCTGGTATGCTGCACTTCCTCACATGAGTATCACCTCACAGTGAGAGCAGTCTTATTTTTATATCTTGAGTATGTGCTGTTTTGATTGCATTAGTCCCTAGAAGGGCCCTGCTATTTTAGCAGCCATGTAAGTAAACAGCAGTGGAAGCTGGGACAGGTACATTGGGAGGAATACAGTGATGTTGCTTGTCTGTGTGGAGATGGTGTCAAGAAGATCAAGGCTCAGCTGAAATGGGATTTAGCGAGAGGTGCAAAGAAAAATAAGAAAGGCTTCTACAAGCACGGGACAGACCTTATATCAGGGTCTGTTTTGATAGGACAAGTGGAAAGGCTTCAAACTAAAAGAGAGGATATTTAATTTGGATATAATAATGAAGTTTTTTACAATAAGGTGGTGAGACTCTGGAATAGGTTATCCAGAAAGAAGGTGGATGCCCCATCTTTGAAGACACTCAAAGTCAGGCTGGAGAGGTCTCTGAGCAACCTAACCTATCTGTAGATGTCCCAGTTCATTGCAGGAGAGTTGGACTAGGTGATCTTTAAAAGTCCCTTCCAACTCAAATGATACTATGATGATTCTTTGAATGTGTTCATCTTCAAAACAAAATGCATCCTTAGACCTAGACCAGCATAACTGATGAGCAAAGTGATGCTGTCACTGTGGCTTGATTTGACTTTACCATTTAATATAAATGCATCTGCTTTGGTGAGGCTTGCACAGTTTTTCTGCCGACTCCTTAGTAGCCATTACATGGTGGAGCTTGATTAAAGGAATGTGGATTTCAAAATCATGTTTGTACACACATTCACTTCAGCTGAATGTGAAACATTTAAGTATGCCTGTCTGGATTGCCTTCATGCTAATCAGTCACCGAGGGGAGCTGACACATCATCTGTCCTCTAGCCAGCTAGGAAGCATCACTCACACATTTTGAGTTCAGTATTGGGCAAGATGGCTGTCCATCAAATGTGAATAATAGATTGGAGGAGTTAATGGTCTGTTCCAAGATATTTTATGAACACAAAAAATGCCCTACATTTATAGAATCAATTATTCATTATGAGCAATTCTCCCCATTTTTCTCATTCAAAACACAAGGTAGTAAAATACATGCCATTATCCTCACTTTTCTAGATTCATGTATCAAAAGGCCAAGGGGGTAATTAAGATCATCTAGGTTGACCTCTAGCTTAATACAGGCTAAAAACTCTCTTCCGATTATTTCTGCATGGAGACCATCCTTTCTGCTTGAGCAACAGCACATCTTTTAAGAAGACAGCTAATTATGATTTGAAAGCATCATGTGCTACAGAATCTGGTACATCCCTTTAAGCTGTTTGTATAATTAGCCTCGTTGCCAACATTTTTATCTTGTTTCTAATCTGAATTTGTCCTGCTTCAGCTTTCAGCCACAGGATCTTATTAGATCCTTACATCACTAGATTAGAAATCCCTTTCATAATGGTGTTTGTGACTCACCTTTTATCTGCTCTTGAATAAGCTAACAACATAAACTTCATTGGTCTTTTACTATACAGACAGTTATCTGATCTCAGATTATTCTTGCAGCTTCCATCTGAACATTTACTGGCCTTTGCTTTTATGAAGCAACAACAAAATTTCCTTAGAACTGCCAAGAACCATAGCTGGCAATTCCCTTTGTGGGGATGGCATCCAGCCTCGTGGAGTTCTGAACTAGACTTTAACTTGACAAGAAAAACTCTTTGGGTACGCAGCTGAAAACTGCTGGTTGCTGAAACTCGGGTGATGGTGGATTGAGAGTCTGCTATATTCAAAGTCAGCAACACGTAAATATTTCACAGCTTAGAAACCCAGTTTCGTGAAGCTGCAAAAAAGTGCCAAATTATCTTGGAGAAAGAATTTAACAGGCAAGATATCATAATGGTACTAGCAGTTTTTGTTTCCTTACATCTTTAAAAGAGAATAAGGGAAGAAGAGAGGTTCAGCAAAGGACAAGAAAAGTGAGCACAAAAAAGGCCAAAATAATTTTGTTCAGCGAGCAATTAAATAGGCCAAACTGTGTCAGCTTGGAAAGCAGTTGATTGAGGAGCAAGCATTATGGAATACAACCAAAAATGATGCAAAAAAAGTGATTGGAAATGACTGCAAATGAGGATGAGGAGGCTCTTATAGTGCCTGTGCTGCTCTGTTGTACGCACCCCAGGCAAGCTGGCTGCTGCTGGAGGCTGGCTTAGTGGTCCTTTGATCATGCCTGGTCCAGCTGTTCTCGCCTTCCTAAAATGTGAAGTGTAATTGGGAATTTTATGCAATAGTTTATTACATGCCCCAAAGCCACACAGCTGCCCAAGTGAGAGAAAAAAACTTACACTGGTAAAAAGAAGCAAGCTAACTTGAAGTAAGCGAATGCAGATGAATACAAATGCACATACATACACACATAGGGGAAAAAGAGGTAGTAGTGAATACAAATTAGAAGGGTGGAAAATCAGAAGATGTCTTTGTGAAGTGACAGGACACAGGGAAAAAACCCAAGGCAAGAGAGCTAATGACTGTTAAACTAAGTTTTTAATATGCCTGTTAATACTACAGTATCCTGACAATGATTCTAATCTGCACAAACATGTTTTTAATGTAGAAATGGCAGATAGATTCAATATATCTCGTTGCTCCAAATGTTTTTTGAGAAGTCTGCATGAAGAATTCACCGAGGGTGAAGATGAGATCTGTTCCCTTCCAACTTGGCAATGTGCTAAATGCACTAATAAGCTGGCTGTTTTTAACCAGTAGGGCTGGTTGCAACAGGAGTTTTAAAGGGGCTGTGTGAGGAGAGCTGCAGACTATTAAGCCAGTAAACCATGGGGACACTAGAAAAACTTGCTTGTCTGGAGATACAGAAGATAAAAATAGTGATAATTATAGGCACGCTGACATAAACAGTGATCGCCAGCAAAATAGTGCAATGTCATTAACAACAAGGCAAAACACAACAGCAACAACAAAAAGAAAATGAAAGAACGGCTGAACAACTTTACTCAACAATAATCAGCTTAGGCTCAAGGGAAACAAGCTGCTCAGTATCAGCGTAGTATCATGTCTGTCTGATGATAGAAATGTCGGGGGCAATTTGTTTCTATTTCTCTCAGCTGTTTGTTACCGTCCTGGAAAACCTTTATTTATCGAGAACTACCCAACTGACCATGTCATGGTAAGTGGGACTAACAATAATTTAGTAAACTAGGCTCAAAACACTGTTAAATGTAGAGCTATCTTCAGTAGGCAGCCTGTGCTTTTCACAGGCCTTTTGCTACCTAAATGACCTAAAAGAAAATTTACAAATATTGCTGGAGGCTGAGGAGAAAGGATGGTGAAGAAGATATGCCACTGAGCTGAATTGCTTCTTAAAATGGGAACCTGCAAATATTCCACTGCAAACAAATTGAAGCAGTTTGCCCCAGGAGAATGCAAGTAGGCTGCACCTACAGAAAGGTGATACCCACTGCCTTGGGTATCAGTGGCCCTGGAGGGACTGGAGAGCTGGGGTGCAACGTCAGCTGAACACAAACCTCCACTTGCTTTTCTACAATGAAAACAGCTGTAGTCATCCTTGGCTATAAAAAAAAAGGCTTGCTTCTGCCAGCAACATCCAGTTCTCTTCATGTGCCTAGTTCTGGAAGTGTTAAAGGCATCGAGGAGATCTACGGTAGTAGACAGAATCACTAGAAGTGCTCCATGGACCAAAATTTTCCTAAGGAGACCAAACTGGGCAACTGGTTTCTACTGCATAAGGAGCCAATGTGTGCGAATGGCTCTGAGCTGGCCTCCCCCTCACTGCTTTGTACTGAAAACATCTTTGATGATTTTTATGATTTATTTCAGATGAAAATATGAAACAAGGATGGTTGCAGACCGATTATAATCAAAGAACTTTATTGTCCAGTCTAATTCTAAGTCTAAGGGCACTAGCTGTTGGCTTGTGATTTTGAGCTCTTGCTGAGGTGGCAGGTGATCCATGGGAAGTCCTGAGCCTGTGGAATGGGCACAGTGTGGTGTATTTGAAGTGTATGGGGGGCTGAAGATGAAAGCTGAAAGATAAACAAGCTGTAAGATTCGTTATGAATTTTCATAAATCCTTTCAATCGGTATTATCTTTTCATATCACTTCATAATTGTGTAAACCAGTAACTGAGACCTTCTTTCTCCAGCCATGGGATGACTTAATCTGAATTGATTTGATTTTTGTTTTCTCAGATAAGCCGTACAAGATTCCACAGTGATTGCTCAGAGGTGACTTCAGACAGGTGAGAAGAAATAACACTTCTTGAGCCCTTCTGGGCAGAGCGCTTAGGCTCGTTGTGAAAGGTGATGTAAATTAGCAATGTTTTGCCATTGGAAAGGACACATTTACTTTCAGACCCAGCATTTCTCTTTTACCAAACATGTTGAAGATGTGAATTTGAAATCTGTTTTCCTCATTTATAAACAATATAATTCCTATAATAGCATTTGCAAAGCTTATGAGTATATCCATTTTATGTGGGCTACGATCGTGATAAAGTGGGCCAAAGAAGGGCAAAGCACTCCCAGAAATGGATACAATATGAACGACCCTGCGTGGCCCACAGGAAAAAATGTGGTTGACAAATTCTTTGCCTCCCGCGATGTTCCGGGTTCTTGGCTAACCTCAAGCACACATCCATTTCAGCTGCATGTGGAAGGCAGGATTTTGTTCACATCAGCATTGTCTGACCTCTCCCTTTCTGCTGAATATCTGTGTCCCCTACTGATTGCTCTCTCTGTAAAATAATCCTCCTTAAATTATTTAGTTGCATATTCTGCCTGCCCCTTGGCTTGTGTTCTAATTCTGGTGAGCAAAATGACCTCAATTAGAAATTCTTGCTTAAACATACAATATCATGGAGATGGTTTCAAGTTGTCTCGTCCCTTCTTCATTTTGTTCAAGCCTTGTTTTGTATGTTTTTGTTCATCTGCAACTCGTGAACTCCTGTCATTTCCTTGCCTTAAAACAAAACTTACTCAAAGATAATTATTTAATTTGCAGAAAGGAATTAAAAATACCATAATTAAGGTTGCAGTTTTCCTTTTTAGATCTTGAGGGGATAGTATCTGCTCTAATTGTATAATCACACTAAACCAGGCTCCATATAAAGATACATGCATTTTTAATATCAAGATAATTTATTTGGTTTCATTAGAAATGCTTGTAATTTATGGTGGTAAAAATGAGAGTGGTATTAGGGCCATTCATTTTTTAACCTGGAGCCTTTTATTGTTGCTCAGGTTACTGCACTAATTGAGGCACACAGCACTGCATGTCTCTTAGCCACTCTCTTTTATTATTTCTATATTATATTATATATATTATATTTCCAAATACGTTTTACATATTATTCTTATGTCAAAATCAGTAATAGAATCACTCCAGATGCAGTTTATTTCCTGACAGCCAGAGAGAAAGGACTGCAGCTTACCAGTTCTTGAAAGAAAATCAAATTTCACTCCAGCATCCACTTACTTACACATTTTTTGAGTTACTTACAAATTATCTGGCACTTAACACTGAAATTAAATTCTATATCT
The DNA here is from genome assembly GCF_054131305.1 of Coturnix japonica. Lineage (NCBI taxonomy): Eukaryota > Metazoa > Chordata > Aves > Galliformes > Phasianidae > Coturnix > Coturnix japonica. The sequence goes on from NC_140665.1 coordinate 39,026,348, forward strand.
CAGCAAATATCTTACCACACTTTTATCTTTTAATTCAGTGGCAGTAAGCTTCTGGTGCTGCTTCAGTCATTCTTTGCTGCCCCTGAGAAAACCAGGGTCCGTAGTACTGAGTTCTGACCTTAAAACAAACCATAACTGGACAGTGTGTTTGTGGCAGCCCGTGGCCGTGACATCCACATGGTCTGGAGTTTATGTTAGGGGAGAATTTGGCTGAATTTTTACCTCATCTTTCCCAAAGACAGTAATTTTGTGGAGGAACCATGTCTGGCTGACATGATTTGCCTTTCAAACAACTCTCCTGACTCATGATTAATAAATAATTCTCTCAGAATGTACAGCTCGTGGTCCAACTGTTTGATCCCCAATCTCCAATATTAACTGTGAGTTAACTCATACTTGCCTGGTGTTTTCTGTCTATATCTTACACAAGAGGGTCTTTTGCATGTTCATTCATCTCCATAACCTCCAGTTCATGCTAGTTAGTACCCACACATTCTCTGCAGGCTGTTAATATGTTTTCCTAACAAATTCAGAGGCAAAGAAAACATTTAGCTCTGCTGTCACATTTTCCTTCCTAAAGCTCTATTTATTGACCCATTATTTTTCTGCAGTTTTCATTCCTCTGCTATATTGATGGTATTTCCCATTTTTAAATATTTATGTGCTTTCTTCTTGGTTTCTTTTTCTTCCACTTTTCTCTTCATGTTCTACAATTACTTACGTTTTTGCTCACAGACTCCTCAGATTGCTGCACTGCTTTTCTTTGGACCCACAGTTACACCATGGCTTCTTTACTGGAATACTCCACATATGGCCGAATTCCACCCCAACAGGATTTGTTGGATTTGGCAGATGAAAATCAAACAAACCATATCTGGCATCGGTTTAATACACCAATAGATTGCAAACTCATTCTTACATTCACGTCAGATATTTACTGACATCAAAGGATACCTTTCTTTTTCTTCTTTCCTTACCCCTCTCCTTTCTCCTGTAATACAAGAGCCCTATATACTCTATCTATCCTAAATCACTGCATGCTGAGCCCTGGACAGTGTTGTTGGCAGCACCTCTCACATCTCATTTGGGTGGCTTTCTTGCTCGTAATTCCAAATACACCTTCCTTGCTCCTGTTTAAGAAGGCTCTTCAGACACCAGGGTGACAAAAAGGCAGTGGGACCTGACATGGAGCTGCTTAGAATCATAGAATGATAAAATCATTAAGTTTGGAAAGACCACTAAGGTCATTTAGTCCAACCAGCAACCCATGCCTGTGACCATTCCAGACCATCTCTCTCGGTGTTACATCTCCATATTTCTTCAGCTGATGCCAATATCTGACCACTCTTTATGAGAAGAAATTTTACACAATATCCAACCTGAATCTCTTCTGGCACAACTTAAATCTATTGCCTCTTGTTCTATTGCTATTTACCTAGGAGAAGAGGCCGATCCTTGTCTCTGTAAAAAGGAAACAAGGCATTTTTTGACTCTGGAAACTGTTCAGATTTGAGTTTTTTCCTGTCTTTCACGTCTTCTCAGTGAAAATCTTAAAAAATCATCATTTAATGAGAAAAAGGGATTGATTAAATAAGGTTATTGTGGTAAAAATTCTGTAAAAAATATATTTGCAGAAAAAAAAAAGAAAAGGAAAAGAACTATTTCAAGCTCAGTGCAATGAAGATGACTTTTCTCTATTTTGTAAAGCAAAGTCTCTGATTTTCTATCATTTCTAGAAGCATTCAGGAAGAATGCTGATGGGAGAAGAGATTTATCATGGAGAAGTGTTCTCTATGGCCAAAAATATGGGTAAGCTTTCTTGCTGTCCACAAACGAAAGTTGTCTGAGATGACACAAGCCCAGCTGCCCACAGCCTGTGGTGTATAACTACAGGAGAATTGCCTGGCAGGTTTGTTATCAGTGTAAACTTACCACCCAGATAAGTGTAGAAATAGTAGAACTTGTGCCTGGGTACACAAATGTTCAGGACCTTGGTATTCCTACTGCTGGTTACTGCATCCTGTACTTGTGAAATCTCCCACTTGCAACAGCATTTCCCATCAGTTTTCTCCACCTGTGGGAGAGCAGGAGTGACAAACCAGAGTGGGCTACTTACACCTACTGTCAGTTCTGGTGTACTTACGGTGTTCTGTCATTTTGATTAGTGACAGAACTTTGAGACTCCACTGTGTACTGAAGCCCCGCTGTGCTATATGCTGTGAAAGGACAAATCAAAAAGATAATCCTTGCCCTGAATAATTTACTTTTTTTTTTTTTTTTTTTTTTTCCCCTTCTTTTTTCTTTTCCTTTAATAAAAATCTTTCCAAAGAATAGAATGAAGTAAAGGAAGAACAATCACCGGAGCAATGGTGAAGCTTGAGCTGATGGGATCAGGGTGCGGGTGTGTGCATCAGTAGTCATTCAAAAGAACGAGGACAGGATTTCTTTAGTCAAGTCGTAGCTGTAGATGTTGCACCAACAGAGATGTGAGAAGATAAGGAACCAGATAAGATTATCACTGGGTGATTGCCTCATATTCTGTTAGATAAACTATGCAAAATGAATCTCCAAGTCTTTCATAAGCTGGTTATGTCAGAAGTGACTTGGGTAGATGTTACACTCGCAACAAGTTGAATCAGTAAGGTGGTCTGCACTGATTAAGCAAGGGGTTTCTCAGGATGTTTAACAGAGTGGAAGACAGAAGAAGTATCTTATTTAGACCTCTGTGTGTTGAACTGACATCTGAAATGGAAAACTGGCCATGATTTTAGTCTGGACTTTAAGAGACAGAACTGGCATACCCAGTAGATGTGGGAATGATGAGGAATGTGAATTCTGCTTGCAAAAGGAACCACACAGAGACAGAATGAGAGAAGAGGGTGGGACAAAAGGCAGAGCCTTGAAACCAAAATAGCTGAAGGAAGGGCAAAGAAGACCTCCCACCTGAAGATGTGGGGAAAACACATAAAGGGAAGAGAGAGGTGTGGTTGCTGGTGTTGGGTGTGATGGGCAGGCCATGATAAAGGAGGATGAGGAGGGTGGAGTCCTGCAGTCCGATACAGAACAGATCAGCACTCACTTGTTGGTAAATACCTTTGCTTACCTCTGACCCTAGTGACACATGTACAACAAAACAATGCAGTGTCCATGTCCTCAGTTGCCATGTGTGAGGCAAAGTAATATATTTACACCTAGGTAGAATAAGCAGACATCAGTTGGCTTCAATTTGCTGTCTTCTCCAAGGAGGCTGTGCAGCACCAATTCTGGACAGAGATCTTGGCCAGAGGCAAAAGGCGCGTGACTGACATACAGCCAAAGGCTGTTTGCTGTGATCTTGCTCTGTTAATTAACCACTTCTGCCCCAAAGCACACGTGTGAAGCAGTCCACTTTCTAGCCATTGTATATGTTTTTAAACTTTCCACCAATTGCTATTTACACAGGCTTGGTGACATTTATATCCAGTTCTGTTTCCCTTCTCTGTTTCCTCAGATGTGGATTTACATTGCTGCTCTGTGTTGTGTGAGTTGGGGAGAGACTTTATAAAATATATAGCAGACAATGTTTGTTAAGAAAGGGAGAAAAAATGGGAAGTGAATGATTTGGTACAGCAACTCAATAAGCCATGACATATTTTACAGAAAAACAATCGGCAGTCATGTAGTATAACATCACACGCTGAGTAGGATTCGTGGCTGTGCATAAGTTAGAGCAGTACATTGACAGATAAAAAGATTAATGAAACCTCCCTCCCTACTTGCAGGAAAAAAACAGTTCTCGCAGATTCCTTCGTATCTTCAGTCATTGCTGAACTCCCCTTTTCCTTCTCCGTGAACTCAAAAGCTGAGGGTGAGAAAGCTTAGAGGAATGTTGCCAACCTCCAGCTTCATATTTTCTGGCATCAACATGTAATTATCTCTGCAGGAATGTGGCAGGCAAATCTGTTGCTGTACAGTTTTTATATACAGAGGATGAAATTTCTTGTGCTGATTAGAAGGTGACACCTGAGGTGAGATGAGGAGGTTCACTGACTTTTAAAATAATTATATGTGCATCAGCGGTAGCATGTAGGATGCTTAAGATAGGAAATAAAATCTAGCTCGTGGTGGCTACTTTGAGCCTTTGTGCTGGAACTGCAGGACCAAGAAGGAGCTTGCCCCAGGTAACTCTGGGAATCTCGGGGCTGGCCCTTGCCTCCTGGTGAGGACAGGTTTTAGATGCCTGCAGGTTTATGGGTTATGTGGGCCAGGTGGTGCTGAGCCAACAAGGTGGGCACTGAGCTGGCCCAGACGGTCCGGCTTTCCTCTGGCACTGCTTTCCACTTCCAGGCCACTATGATAACACGAAGGACAATGATGGGAAGAGATGAAATATGAACATGGCACCCATTGCTTTTCCCTGGGCAGGACCCAGCTGCTAGTTCTACCGGGTGCCCTGAGTTGCTTAAACCTTGTCCTCCTTCACAGCTGCCCTGTTTGCAGCTCTATGGACTGGCAATTGATTTACTTATGCTTTTTTTTTTTTTTTTTCTTTTTTTTCCCCCAATGCAAGAATAAAAATTGGAGTATTGAGCAGATCAGTTTTGTATTTACAAGAGATAGACGTGCCGGCAGAAGGAATAGCTACCAAGCTTGCACTGCCCTCCTTGAGCAGTGCCTTTTTGCCCCTACCCACCTCCCTCCCAGCCCAAGGTCTGTGCCATGCTGTCACTGTGCACACAGGAAGGCGGGGTGGGCTCTTCTGATCTTTGATGCACTTACCCAGAAGATGCAGCTGATGAATGGTCTTTTGGATACCACAAAGCAACATCTGCAGTGTGACACACAGTGTCAACATGGCTGGTGTCACACAGAGAAAAGTAGGTGTTCTTTGACAAATGAAACCCAAAAGAGGACAGAACTTCTGAAAGGGACTTTTGTCCAACTTTAGTTTTTGATGTTAAAACAATCCCTTTGGTTTATTTGGAAAGCTCTTCCCCTGGTAGACTTTATTTTCTTTTCCTTCTTGCACACACACACACACACACAAAAAAAAAAAAAAAAAAAAAAAAAAAAGGGAAATAAAAATGTGAAAATATGGAAGGATGTATTTTTCCTCATAGAACAAACCAGAACTGAATATTTTCAATCAATTCCCCTAACTCACAGAGAAGCAGAGACATGCATGGCTCTTTACAATGAGAAGAGAGTGTAAAAACGCTTAGCAAGCTCTTGCCTAGACAAATATAAAGCTGTAAAGCTGTGAGCCCAAATTTTCCATCCGGGTGGGTCATGCTGTTATTCTGGTGTTGGGGTGGGCTGAATGCCAGAACCATTTCTCTTCTACCTGACTGGATCTCCTGTCTATGCACAGCCCGTTGCTGTGAATCCCTGCATCACCCCCCAGTTTACTGCACAAGCACAGGCTGTTTGTACTGTGTGCTGCCTGAGGAAGGTGCCTAGGCACCAACCTCAGGTTTTCTATGAGCACACTGGGTAAACATCTGACAGGACAGCATTGGGAAGGCTCAGAGTATGCTGAGACTTAACAGACTTCATGATTTGCTGGGTCCCCACAGCCTTGTGGTTATGTGTGCTCTCCATTGATACTCTTGCCATTCCGGGAGGCCACAGGAGGTGGCCATTGCCAGGACAGTCAATGCTGCCTGGTCCCCACAATCTTCTTTCTGAGAAGTGCCTCCAGACCAACTGCAATGTGCTGCCTATTGTAGCTGGCCTGAACAACTTATTCTTGATCATTGTAGTCATTCTCAAGAGAAGAGGTACTGGGAGAAGGCTGAAGGCTGGGTGAAAAGTCCCAATGGTTTGTGTTTGGTCTAAATATGAACTGTCCGTTTGGTTTGCAAGATGTGGGTGCCTCAGAACCTCTCCAGGTGACACACAAAGGTCAAAGCAGGAGTAATGCAGAGTAATAAGAGTGGAAGAGACCCACAGCTATAACTGTCTTGCGTAAGCCTCACTTCATGAGCCACTTGATCTAAGATTTTGATGGTGGATTTGGGGATTTTCTTGCCATTTCTCTAAGGAGTTAGTTGAATAAATATACAGTGAGGAAGCTGTCCCTGAGGCAGGAGGTGACAGGATGGATGGCACTAAACTGGAGTGGCCAGTAGCATGCAAGTTTTCTCTTGGAAGAACAGGAAGGGCAAGAGTAGATGAGGGATGGGGTCAGAGGTATGAGGAAGGGCAGTGACAGTGCATAACAAGGGTTAGGATGTGCTATAGAAAAGGGAGAAAGCTGGTACATAAGATCCAGACCTGTAGAGGAGAAGGGATGGTTAAATTGCCAGGAAAGGAAGGTATCCATTAGAGTGACTTATGTGTGTGGTGGCTTGGGGAAGGATTATGATTGTTCTATGGAGATGGGGATGAGGTGACAGTAACAGCCTAGAAAGTGTTTGGCCCAGTATGAAATTGCAAGCTGTGTCCATAAGTTTTAATCACTCTGGGAAACAACTGGCTGTGATTAGCATGTCTATGGCCAGAGCAGCTCCATTAGCCATCCCTTCAGGGAGGGAGAGCCAGCTGGGTGGCCATGGGTGGCACAAAGGGAAGGGAAGGGATAAAGGCTGAAGCTCATAACACAGAGCGAGGCTTCCGCCAGGACCTCCAGGCAGCAGAGTTGTTGGATGCTGTTGCCACTGCCACATCAATGCCTGAAAGTCTTACTTTTCTTAAGGGTTTGTTCACCTACACGGTCTGCAGTGAAAGGGTGACACAAGCAGCAGCAGCACGTTGATTGACCCCAGTGTGATCTGAACAGTACTCGAATTTTCAGGGCACTTGGTGATTGCATGTAGTGGAAACCAGCAAATGGTTTCCATATGCTATTCATGTTCTTATTGTTCATCTGACAGGTGATACCTTTTTTCCATTGAAATGGTATCCCCTCATCATCGAGCTGTGGGTCTGTGAGGGGAAGATGTGGTCTGTTCCAGTTAATTCTGTAATTACAATCTAACTGCTGACAGAAAGTGTTTGGAAAGCTTCTTAAGCAATCCTAATGGTTTTACATTGTGTACACCTAGAAGAGCACTCAGCCTTTCCAGCTCCATTGGTGCGTTAACATGTCATGTAATGAAACCATTCAGCTGAGATTAGAGGGAAGCTGGAAGAGCAGGCAGTGGGGGAATTGGTTAGATGCTTGGCTGTGTCTTCCTGACACATGTATTACCAGGGTCACTGACACAGGTAGAGTGGATCATGAAATGAGTACATTGCTGTTAATTTGTTAAACAAAACAAGTTGATATTAAGCTGTCAAAAGGAGAGTACCTTCATCCAAAAAACAGCTGTTGCAGCACCACCCGCATATATACCTATACAGAGGTTTTTGCCCCAGGATCTTGAAGCACACCTTGCCTTAAACACTGCAGCTCTCAGTTTGCAGATGGGGGTCAGGATATCAGGTTTAAGTTGTCCACTGCTGATCCACAACCTGAGAGCAATACTGGGTTTCTGTGCAGGGTCTCTGTGCTGTTACAGTGCTGAAACTCATTGGTCACAATACTTCACTTGCTATATAAATGAGCAACAAATCACATACCTAAAAAACACCCCTCTTGTTTAGTGATGACTGTTCATTTCAGACAAGTATTAGAATTTCTGCATGACAGCCACCAAAGATGCCTATAGATCATTAAACTGCAGTGGAATTAGATGGCAGTTTTTGCTCCCCAACAGAAGCCTCCCCCACGTCCCATTATTAATAGATTTCAAATGTTGAAGTTAAGTCAACAAAAATGCAATTGTTTTCCCTCAAATCTTCCAGCCAAGGGAGGGAGGATTTACACAGATATTGCTTGGACTATTTGAGAAAATATTTGTTTGTGGTTTTCAATACAGGACAGCAGAGCAGTCCTGGGTTATTTCACAGCCCTGTGCATTGGGAATTTGGCCACAATGGAAGACGAGGGCAACCATCTGCAGCCTCACAAATACTTTTGCTCCCATGAGTCTCTCCCAGTGGATTCAGGGGACCAAATGTGTGAGCACCACTAAATACTCGCATGGATTTCAGTATTTTCTATGGACAATCTGGAAGGGAAAATTCATAGAGAATGGAGTGGTTTCTGTGAACAGAAGAAAATGTTTTTCTTTTGTCCATTCATTCATTCATTCATTCAGTCATTCATTCTCTTCCTTCCTGCCTTTTCACCCTCCTTCATTTCCTTTCCCTTCTTTCCCTCTCTTCTTCAATGCAGAAAAATTAAAATCTGTCACTTTGGAGTTGCTTTGTCCCTTCAGAAGGTTCTGAGTAGTGATTCCAAAATGGCCCTGTTTGCTCTTTTAGTCCATAGTTCATCATCCTAATTATTGCTTCCTCGCTGCAACCCAGATACTCAGATGCAGCATTAAGGAGAAGAAATCAAGAAAATGGAAAAGGAACAAAAGGAAAGGTGGGAAACCATCAGGGTATATTAGAAATAATAATAATGATAATAATGATCCAGTAGTCTCCTCAGTTCTCATGCAGGTGTTCGCTTGCACACCTTACACCCTGGCATAGGAGTTTGCATTGCTATGTGATGAACGCTCGCAGAATTAAGCTATTCTCAGCACTGAGTGCCTGCTGTGGCATTACACCTTAAGCCATGAGTCAATGGGCGGAATAATGTGAAGACAGAACTAAGAAAGACACTAGAGATGGAGTTTTGCAGTTGCAACCTCTAATCTGCCTTTAACTTTAGTCGGATTCAACACTGGAAGTTGCAACCTAGCATCAGCTCCTCTCTGTACTCTGCACCAACTCCAGCATCAGGGGAGAGGGCTTGGGTGGAGTTATGAGGGGAGACAGCTAGAAAGCCAAACAGGCAAGAAAGAATCCTGAGAGCTGGAATAATTGCATTAATATGTACAGGTCTGACTGCCTGCTCCTGCTCCCTTTGACGTGAGTGGAGAATTTTACTGTGACTTCAGGAGAAACAGGATCAAGGATGAGCAGATCAGGACAGGGTACAGAAAGCCTGGAAATGTGATATGAATTCTGTTTGTTTCTGATAGGTCCATGCAAGGATGTCTGAGTGATTACATTAGAAGACAAGATTTTCAGGTCTCCTTGGCAAGAGAAATGAAACAGAGAAAGCCATGGGGTTAGGAAATGTAGTGATTATTCATTCATCCTGCCTATTCCCTTATGTGTATGGTGCTCAGATTGGTGTTGTGCTTTATATAAACTGGTTTTAGTTAGTCTTGATGCTCTAAATACTGCCAGCAAAAAGAAATAAAGACAGTAGCACACTGAAAGCCTTTTAAAGGCTTGCTCAGCTGTGAGAAAGAGGGGTTAAGTCCTTGAAGTCCTTGATCCAATAAAGTGTTTGAACATACACCCTTATTTTAAGCACGTGAGAGGGCCCTTTGATTTACACTCAGTAGTCCTGGGCCCCTGGCTGGGAAGTGTAGCAGTGCACATGTTTGGCTTTCCACTTGTGCAGTCCTGTGACTTTCCTAAGGAAACTCATGTGTTCAGCAGGGCTGGGCCAAAGGGGTTCTCTGGGAGGTGCTCAGTGCTGCACTGGAGCCAGGGCTGGAAGGAAAAATGTCTCTGCTCTGCGTCTCTGGCTCAGCCATCACTTCTCTTCTGGCTGTTGAACTCTGTTCAACTTCTCGTAGCTTTGGGATAAACAATAACCATTGAGAGAGTTCCTTAGGAAAAAGAAACACAAATTTTTACTCAACATTTTGGCACTCAACAGTTCTGGCCTTCAGCAGGCATGGAAAAGAGAAGATGAAGCCAAGAAGTTTAGAGTCTTGAAGGAAAAGATACTATAAAAGTGGCTTTAATCAGGCAGGGGTGTTTCAGGAAGCAGAGAGGAAACAACAATTTGGGTCTAATTCTGCTCCTTCTGGCAGAATAGCCTCCCCTCTGCATGAGATCACTGGTATGGCTCCTCTTCAAGCTGATAACAGCAGTGCCTGCCTTGTACGCGGTGTTCACATGCTCAGATGAACAAACTGTCAGATTTGGAGCCAGGAGGGAATTTCCCCTCAGGTCAGGCGTGCTGACTTGGTTTACCCCTCCCCTGCTCCTTCAGAATCAGGGTGCTCCGCCAGCTGTCTTCCTGGGGCCATTTGTGGGAATAGCTTTTAGGCTTTTACTGCAGAACTGAAGCTTATAATAGGATTTTGGGAAGATCCACAGGGTGGGGTGGGCCATCCTCCTGTGTTGAACCTCACAGGACATTGCCTGGGAGGCCAGGGGCCTGGGCTCAGCAGTTCCAAGATGGACCCTTCCCACCATAGGCTTCTAACATCTAACTAGGCCTAGATCTTAGTGGCAGGGAGTAAGGCCTGCTAGAGAGAGTAGCTGCTGGGTGTCTGAGGGTAAATAATACCATAGGAAGGGGACAAGGTGAATACACAGCACGTGTTTCGTTGAGTCATTTTGACAAGTGAAATATCTTCAGATTTGCTGCTCATGCACAAGCGGAGCTTTCCTTTCAAAGCAAGAGCCAAGTATCTGCACAAGGCAAGTCACCACCTCTTTGGTGGGAGCCAAGAGTGAGTGCTTTGAGCAACCCACATGGGGAAGACGGATCTGCCAGCAGGAGGAGTCAGGGGTGCTAGGGATGGAGGACGGTGGAGCTGTCTGCAATCCCATTTCCTTGGGCCTTGCCCAAGCCTCTGCAGTTTGTTTATACTGTAGTAATCCCAAGCACTTCACGTGACAACTCCCCGGTGATACATTTTAGAGGAGTTAGGTTGATTTACACTGCTGGAGACCTTGGCCCATATTTTCCAAAGGATTTTCCAAAATTTTCTAATGAAAAATACCAGAGTGGTCTAATCAGCAGAGGGCTGGATTACCATGGTCCCTGGGGTTGGATGTGCAGAGACCCTCTTCCCCTGGCCTCCCCTGGGACAGCCCCAGCCCCAGCATGCTGAGTGTACAGACTAGGTCTGTGGGCACCAGGGCCACATCTGAGGGGTCTCGCCCCATCTGTGATGCTCCCATTGAAAAGCTGTGGTGAACCTCTTGGCAGGCACCAGGTGTAAATATCTTAACGTTAATTAACTCCTTCAGCCTCCCTCACCACTCTCCATCTCCTTGCCCAGGGCTTGCTATCTAGACAGGAGAAATGCAGTTCTCTCGTTTCTGTGGAGAAGGGTTGCAGGAGTGGAGAAGGGCTGATGAATAAATAGAGTATAATCTGAACCATACTGTTCATCAAGATTCTGAACTGTCTAAAGGTATTATTAATACCTTGACAAGGCTTGCTTATTTTTCTGTCTTCCTGTTACAGGATTGCAAAAATCTTTTCCAAACAGATTTCTTTCTTTCCTGTTATTAAAAGCAACAGAAGTTATTTATATGTACATTAGAGAAGTTGGGGTCATACAAAGAGAAAAAACAGCTGTCCTCTCCTGCACCTGTATATGAACTTCCTCTCCCTTCTGTATTCTTCCCTGGAGGTCAGACACACAGTGAGGTTGCTGTGGATTTTGGTCCTGCTGTCATAACTTAAGAGCATGCATGGACCCAAGAGGAGCCATGATTTGCCTTGTTTAAGGCAAAAGCCCTCTCTTTTTACTTTGCTAGCTGGGAAAGGCTGAAATGCTGAGTTAGAAATATTACTTGCCTACATGCAGTGAGGTTCAGTTTAAAATTCACTCCACTCCCTTGTCCTTGAAGACAGATTCCCAGAGGCTTTTGTTGACTAACTCACTGAAGAGCTGGAAGTTGGCTTTCTTAAAATTTGCCACCCTGATTTTACTTTTTGCCTGTCTGATATCCCTCAAGAGTGTGAAACACAGCATTGCATGGTCAGTACAGCCCAGGCAGCCCCCAGTACTGATGTCACTAGTCAGTTCACTCAAGTTGGTAAGCTACAGGTACAGCACTGCATATTCCTGATGGAGTTGTCTATTACCTGGCTCAAGAATTTATTCTCCTGGATTGCCTATAACTCCCCATGCTACTTTTCCAGCAAATATGAGAGTGATTGAATTCCCCCAGCAGGACAAGAGCCTGCAATCATGACACCTCCTGTAGCTGGAGAAAGAAGGCTTCATCAACAGGCTCCACTTGATCAGCGACCTGTATTAGACATGAACCACAAGTCTCCCTTTGTTGCCTTGGTCTCTCTTGTGGAACTCTCACCCACAGACTTTAGTCTCACAACCATTATTTAGGTACAGCACTTTACACTCTGTTCCTTTCTTGACACAAAGAGCAACTTACGTAGAAGTGTACAGCCACTTCAGATGGGCTGCCAGCCTTGTTGCTTTCTTGGAGGACACCTCCTTATTTCCTTTGAAGTACTTTGAAACTACTGAGTTTCTTGGTTCCCTTATCCTGTTACCTCAACAGCCCTAGGCTCATTGTCCTAAGATTTCTCAGGGCAGCGGGTTGAAGGTCTCTACTAGCACCCCATCCCTCTAACCTAGCTATGCTGGTTAGACACACCTTTTCATGGACAGGTTCTTTAGGGATCCCTTGTCCCCTTCAAACCTAGTTTAAAGCCCTACCTATGAGCCCTGCCAGTATTTTCCTGGGCCTGATGAAGCCTGCAAGTCAAGAACAGCACATTCCTGAAGTGGAAGCTCAATCAAAAACTGCCTCTGTATCTCTGTTCTGTATTCTCATCTTCTGTCTGAACCAGATAGTGATTCACCAGCAGACCGAGGTCTGGCATTGGCTACTGCAGACCACAACCAGGGGCATGAACCTACAGACCCTGTGTGGTGACGTGGGGCTCTGCTCACCACTTGCACTGTGTCCATGCGGTGGGAAACAGGTTAGACTTGACTGAAGCGGAATTCCTGAGGTGAAAGGAGTGCCCAGGGAAGGGATTTGTCAGGCTGGAGCAGAAGTTAACAACAGATGCTGTACCTAATGTGGGTGGGAGGATTTTCTATCTGAGGTTGGCAAGGGTACACTAATGAGTATCATCAGAATTAGGTAACAGCGCGCTTCCATGTAGGGTTGCCTAACTCTCTTGCTGTGCTTTCAAGCTGAACATATGTTTTCAATTATTAACGTGATTAATGGGAATGAGGTGACTTGAATCCCAATGAGTTCTATCTTGCCATCGCATGCAGAGCCAGCAATATGATAACAGTTACGCAGTGTGGAAATGTGTAATTTCTTTCATTGAAAGGGGTCTTCTGAGTTCTGGGTGCCTAAGTCTTAGCAATTTTAAAATTTCTCTATTAAAGCCACTTGCTGTATAAATCCCCGGGAGGCTCTTTGGTACTGTGATCTGCAGACAACCAATACCCAGATGGCTCCCACTTCTGCCTCTCCAGGAGCACAGGATATGGAAATGGCTGTGTACGAGCCAGTTCACACAGCACTGTCCCAGCCTGGTGTGGTTTTTGGTCCCATCAGAAGGACTGGGAGATGTGAAACTGTCTTCCATCATCATCTGAGACAGATTCCAGGATTCATAAACCTCTGGTTTAGGTAAGACTCTCCCACCATTTTGTGTGGGCTCTAAACCACCCTGTCTGCTCTTGATGGGCAAGTGTTCTAAGGTGTACATCATTTTCACTACACCCTGTGTCTTTGGGAAGGGAATAAATAAGGCTCAGAATGGGGAGCAAAAAGAAAACAGACTTGGAAATTCTTGTATTGCTTAATACCTCTCCAGCTGCAAAACTCAGAAGTCATAATTGCACTTGGACCATTTTTCTCCCATCAGTTAAGTCCTGGTCTAATTTTTTCTGACATAAATAAGTACATCACTCACTCTTAAGTATGAAATTCTCTCTGAAAGGGAGTCATTCAACCCCTCACAAGCAGAAAAATGTTGGGTATAAGAAGTATTGTACAAGATGAGCTTGTTTGCTGAATGTCCAAGCCAGAAATTGACAAAGAAACACTGTTCAGAAAGACAGAACAAAGCTGAGTTTTGAATGCTGGAACTGATAAAGCCAGTAGTCCCGGTGTCTTGTGTCTGGAGGTTAAGGAGAACCTTAAACTTCCCTAAGATTGCTAGAGTTTTAAATTTGCTTTATCTTGCAAATTCTATTGGTTAAGATGAAGGTAGTTCATATTGTATCTTTTACATCGGGCATGATGTATGTTGGGGCTTTCTCTTGTCCGGATGCCTAATTTTATGGATTCTGTAGGAAACACATTATCTCCAGGTGTGGTTGATGCTGTTAAAAAGGTTTGGAATTTCAAGGAGAGTAAGCAGGCAGGATGAAGGATGATTTCATAAATCATAATTTCCATGGGAAATGTGACTAAATATTGCTATACAGTGCAAGCACAGATGGTTTTTGCAGTACCAGCAACATATGCACATGTGTATGTGCAGATATACAGCGTCAGTCACCATCAAGAAGCTGTGTAACTGAATCTCCTTTTCAATTTTGAAATATTCTCTCTATATATGTGCATATGGGCATATGCACTTACATATAAATGTTTTATCCTTGTCTGTCTCTATGCATACATGTGTGTATGTGTGTTTTTCAATTAGAGCACTCCATATATATTTAGACAGAGTGCATAGCAAAGTTGGCTGGTGTGTGATGATTATCTGTCCCACTGTGATTCGGATATGGGCCTGTTCTTTTCTGATTAATCAAATAGGTTGCATATAAGGACCCTTAAATTCAACAAAAGAGGAGTGTGCGCATGCTAGAGCATGTGAGTGTGTGTGTGACAGGCAATGAGTGGCCATACAAAGGTTGCAGGAATTTACACGGGAGACAGAGACATAAGGAAAAGCAATAAGGCCATCCCAGGTGAGCACCTACGGCCACAGCACTGACCACAATCTGAATACCAGTATGCTAAGGGAAACTCCACAGTAACCTGTACATTTTTTGTCCTTCTGTGAGTAAATTTTACTATTAGCAAGCCCAAAAACTGTGGTTAGGGGAATGATCTGAGAGTGCTTACAAGTAGAATTTCCATGTGTGACTGTAGCTGGGATAACACAAATAAAAACTTGCCTAACAATAACCTATGAGTTCCCAAACTGTAAAATACTTAAAACTGAATCTGCAGTTGCTGCTGCTGTGCTTGGGCAAGCTGATGTGGAGGAGACTGGAGAACCGCTGGTTTAGCAATGGCACATTAGCAGGGAATGCACTCCCTGCCACCACTGATCATTGTGTGCAATCACACAGACATTACTGTCAAACAGTACCAATTTTTGATAATTGCCAAGCATGGTGAGAGGCAGCAACACCCTATATTCCATTACCCACCATCTGAGACGTCCAGTTTTGCTGAGGAAGGGATTTTTCAAAACTGTTTTTAAGGTCAATTGGAGCCTGAAGAGATTCCTGTTTTCTGAAGCTGCATAATGCACAGCATCTGTGAAAGGCGAGGTGGGGGATATGCTCCTGCACTGCACTGCGGGCAGGGGAGGCTCTGCAGGTGAGAAGAGACAGAGACCCCCATGTGCTGGAGCCAGCTCTCTGCATAACCAAGGTGCAGCACTGGGGCAGTGCCCTTACCTACCTCATGCACTTCTGCCCACATTTGGCACCCATCCCCAGATCCCCCAGCAGTGTGAGTTACAAACCTCTGTGGGTGCAAATATAACAAGGTGCACTTTTTTTGACCAGTAAGTTTTCACTCAGTAACTCATGGAACGTGTGGAAGAGAACCAAACTATTCCTGAATTTCAGTCAAATCCATCCATCAAATCCCAAGATTTCAAAATAGTTTGTGTTCCTAGTTTGAATTTGAATGTTTTGTTTGGGGAAATCTCATGGAAACCTTTATTATTATTGTTATTATTATTACTACTAAAGGGTAACATAATTTGAGACAGAAACAAAATATTTCAAGTGAAGCAAAACATTTCTGGGGATGATATTTGCCTCACAAAAGTTCTGATTCATTCTGATTTGCTTAGATCTGACCTCAGATTTTGCACCACACCAAAAAACCAGGCACAGCAAGCACACATCTTTCAGCTCTGTTTCCCCAGTTTGTACAGCCCTCCATGAATCCTGACACAGCTGGGGCAGACCCTAAAGGAAAAGGACTCACCTCTGATAGGTGGGTTTTGTCTGACACATGTTCTTCTAGCGCACAGCCTCTTTGGAAAGAGCCTGTGGTCTTCCTACAGGAGATCCTAAGTTCACTCTCATGCCCAAATTTTGGCCTAGGAGCTGTTGTCACCTGGTGGAAGCAGTTTTGGGGATCCTTATTATCTGGTCATCCAGTGAGCAGGGCAGGAAAGTCAGGAATCATCCAAAGGAAATTCTGTGTTGGAAATGGTGTGGGGGGATAAACATTCCTCTCTGCAGAGGGATGGAAGACAAGACCCTATAGCAAGTGCTTTTCCAAGAGATGACTTCTGCACTTTCCTTCCTTCCTGTGTTTGTTTAGCTTGGAGAAGAGAAAGCTATGGACAAACCTCATTGTGGCCTTCCAGTACTTGAAAGGAGCCCACAAGCAGGAGGGTGACCAACTTTTTATGTGATCTGATAGTAATAGAACAATGGGGAATGGCTAGAAACTAAATAGGAGAGATTCAGATTAGATTTGAGGCAGAAATTCTTTACTCAGAGGATGATGAGGCCCTGGCACAGGCTGCCCAGAGAAGCGGTGGATGCCCCATCCCTGGAGGCGTTCATCACCAGGTTGGATGGGGCCCTCGGCAGCCTGAGCTGGTGAGTGGTGTCCCTGCCCATGGTAGGCGGTTGGGGCTGGGTGTGCTTTAAGGTTCCTTAGAGCACAAAGCATTCTGTGATTTTATGATTCTACCAGTCTTATGATTCTATCATTCTATGATTTTTTTTGCTCTGTCACATGCAGAATAAATTTCTCCATCTGATTCATAGAAGCACTACTCTGTCTTCTGCAAATCTCACTTCAGTTGTGAAGCACAGCCAACTGTTCTGAGTAAAGTAAAGGGCCACAGAGATGATAAAGGGCCTGGAGCATCTTTTGTATGAGGAAAGGCTGAGTGACCTGGGTGTATGGTTACTGCTGAGTCATGGCCTGAACCACTGATTGAGCACCTGGGGAAAGGACCTGCTCAGCCATGGGAGCACAGGTGAAGGCAATTCAGCTGTGAGTGGAAGGGGTGGAACCTGGCTGAATTTAAGACCTCATTTAAAGGCTGACAGCCACTAGGCAAGGGTCTTCTTCTGGAGATCTCCTTTTGATGAAGTTTTTCCCTGTGAACTTTTCTGATATGGGTGAGCAATCTTCTCTCCATTTGCGGCAACTTTCTGGTCCTTCTGTTACTACACCTTTGTTGTAATGCCTTTCCCTTTATGTTGCTCTGTCCAGTTGCTACACCTGGGTCTGTTCAGCCTGGGGAAGAGAAAATGGAGTGGGGGTCTGATTAATATTTATAAATATCTAAAGGGGAGTAGGAGATGAAAGGAGAAGGCCAGGCTCTTCTCAGTGCTGTTTAGCAATAGTATAAGGAAAAGTGGCCTAAAACCTGGACATAGGAAGTTTCATGTGAACATAAATAAGAACTTCTTTATGATGAGGGTGACAGAGCACTGGTGTAGGCTGCCTGGAGAGGTTGTGGGGTCTCCTTCTATGGAGGCATTCAAGATTCATCTGGATGCCTACCTGTGTGACTTACTGTAGAAGACTCACTTTAACAGGGAGCTTTGACTTGATGATATCAAGGCCCCTTCCAACCCTGGCAATTTTGTGATTCTGTATAGTTGATACCAGCTTGCTCCAACTGGAGCTCACCTGCTTGGCCATAACCCTGGATTATTTATCTCACACATTAAACTTATTGATAGAATTTTGTCTTTTGTGGTTTGCATTCACTTTCAAAAGAGGAGTACCAATCCATAGAAAAATCTCTTATGTCAGTATCCTGTGACTAGAAATCCCTTGCTTCACTGCAGCATTTTGGAAGAAACAGGGTAGAAAGGATAATTTCTGAGATGGATGTTGTTCCATCAAGGCCTTTGTGCCTTCTTACTCATCCAGCCTTTTTATTTTCTCCCAGACCTCTCTCACAAATAACAAGCAATACACTGTAAGCAAGCCTGGCAGATCACCAAGACGCAAAGGTTGGGCTGTATGTTAAGGGAAGAATTCAGATATCTGTAATGCTTCACTCATTATCTCTAGAACATCTTCTGTTTGCTTCACAGACCTGCACTATAATCTGCCTGATGACTTATTGACTATTTGACCCACCATAGCCTCAAATTATTGTTCTTACTGACTTAGAATAATAGGTATGAAGTAACAATTGCCTTACTATAAGCCTACAATGGAAGTGTATTTAACTGTGCTGAAGGCAAAGAGTTGTATCTAAGGGAGTCTCATGCACAAGTTATTTCTGTGTATCTCATGCACAGATCACTTCCATGTATCCTTCTGGTTATTCTTCGGATTTTGTTATCATTTATTTATTGAGCACAGCCAATGTGCACAGTTTCCTACACTGTGTAGGAACAGTGTTCAAGTGTTTGACTCTCTGCCAAATTAAACTAGAGTGTTGTGCTCTGGTGAGTTTGAATATCACTCCCTTATCTTCAGGGCTTACCATCAAAAGGTTTTGTACAGCTGTATTAAGTACCAACCTCGTCTTTGTTTCATGTGCTAGTTCTACATTCAAATACCTTTGGGAATCTGGCCCTGCTGAGAAACTGGGACTTAAATCAGCATCAGTGGAAACTCCAGGACTTCATTCCTAAACCACACTGGCCTGGTTTTCCTGTTATTTTTCTCTTTCATGTTTTTTTTTTTTTTTTAATCCCCTTTCTTGTGTGTTGTATGTTATGAGAATTAAATGACACAAGGCTTCTCTTATTCTCATGAACACAAAAGCAAAATCCTCATGGGCACAACTATCATGTGATCAGCTTTTGGAGATGAGAGCTGTTACTCAAAAAGTCAATCTTCATTACTCTCTTTCTGCCTGGACCCTTGAACATTGCTCACTGTGGGCTGTGGAAGGTCCCGGTCTGCCTTGGGGAAGGTTGTTTCTTTATGAGCTCTGTAGGGAGCAATCATAAGTCTGAGAGACCAATGCCCTGTACTCCCAGGCATCTGGGGAGCTCTAAGCAAGGATGTGCTTGGTCACCAGTGAGTTGGTAAAAGGGTGCATTGGGAAAGGAGTGCACTCCCTCTGCCATCGCTTTTAGGCAGGATCATTTCTTCTGGATGCATTACACTTGGACTGCATTCCAGCTGGGCTGCTTCATTACTTGGAGTGTTCTGGAGCAAGATGTGGTGGGAGAGAATGAAGGTATCTAAAAGCTGCCATGATCCAATCATTACTTTGGGACCCATGCTGCTTCTGTCAGTTGTTTTACTGCATAATTATGGCTCGTTTGGGCCTTGAGCAGCTGTTGTAGCACGAAGGTGAACTACCATTAAGCCCCCATGCATTTATTAGGATCTTAGGAGGATCTTGCAGTCTGTACTACACCCTTCAGAGCTCTGGTCCCACTGTTAAAATTGAGCTGACTGAAGTCTGGGTGTCAGGGTCAGCTGCAGCTGTGGTATGCCCATAGCCAGGGGAAAACTTCCTCCAGCTGCAGGGATGTGAGCCAAATCTGGGAGCTGATGGGAAATGTGAGGGCTTCTGTGAGGACAACAGCCAAAAGCAGTAAATATATAAGTAAATAAATCAGTAAGTAGCTGAGGAAATGTATCCCTGGGTGTAGTATCTAAAGAAAGTGGAAGAAAGGATAGACTTAAAGAATAGGGCTAGAAGAGAAGTGAAAGAGATTGTGTGGGGGAAAGGAAGTGAAATTTATTGAGCTCATCTTTCTTAAGGGAGGCTGGGAGGGGAAATTAGGGAATGGGTAGAAAGAAGCTAGGGAGAAAAAAGCTATTAAAGGAAGGAGGAAAAAAAGATACTGAAGGGGGCAGAAGGAGGAGGATATTCTCCAGCCATAACAGAAGCCCTGCGGGGTGATGCAAGCAGTTCTCCTGTCTGTTTACCTGGGTCGGCTGTGCTCCCAAGGCTGCTATCCAGCTTTATGCTCTGTGCTAATTGCATTGCTGGGGTTTTTAGGGTTGTGAACAAAATTGTTTGTAAAAGCTACCGTGAAGCAGGGCAGATCAGCCTGCATGGTCCTCCTTCAGCTGAACTGTTTCTCATAATTTAAAGTTATCTCACACGCAGTGATGCAGCACCACAGGCTACAGCACATGGCAGAGCAGATCCAGGCAGTGGCTCATGATCAATGCAGCACCTGCACTGCATCCAACAAGTCAGGCTGTGAGGCAGCAGCATTTTGGGGGCTCAGGCTTTGCATTCAGTAGGGTGGAGATTGGGGCCTCAGGGTCTCCATGGGCAGCTGAGCCCTGAATAAACCTTCTCTACTTTCCACTTTCAGGATGACCTGGAAGCTATTACAGGTAGAGTCCCAGCTCAGAACAATATCTGAGTGTTTGGAAAGGAATTAGGTGTGATCACTCAATTGTAGCCATGCCGTATAGCTGGTAGCTGGACATACAGTGCACTGGGGAAAGAAGGGGGGTGGAATGCAAGCCCCCGCAGCTCTCACTGCTGGGAAACCAGTGTATGCAAGCAAGGAGCAGAGCAAGATGATAGGAGTGCTTCCTGCTCACCTAGAGCACAAGAAAGGAAAGGTGTCTGATTCCATATTCATAACTGCCGAAAAATTGAAGAGACAGAAAAGCACCTGCAGCTGAACTTCAGCTGTATGCAGCTGCAAATAAAAGCTATTGGATGGAGCTGATGATGAGTTTGAGGAAGCTGAGGTGCTGGATGAGTGCACTGAGCCCATGTCTCTGCTCCAAGGGGGATTGAATACACCTTTAGTACTGACAGATCTACTCCTCAAGTCCTCCACTAGCAGGGAGTCCCTAGCCTCTTCCAGAAGATTTTTATGTGATGCTATATTTCCTATGTAGGGTTGTTTTCATGTCTGCAAATCCAATGAGCTGAGTAATTCCCAAGGATTATTAAGCAGCCTTGGATTTTCTGCCAGTATCTGACTTAAATCTGTTATTTTGTAGGATCTAGTTGATTCATTCCTGAAAACTAGGCAGAGGGTGTAAGTGGTGGTTGTCCCCACTTGAACAGTTTTTCACATACTGGTAAATTATTAACCAACATCCCTTTAGAGCTTCTGGAAGAATCAACCTAATTATCTGAGCCGTTTCTGACTGATCGCATTCTCTAAGTCCCTTATATTCTTGTTGCTCTTTTTCAGGCTTTGCAGAACTAGATCTAGTTCTCCAGCTGTGTGAGGACCAGTGCCCTGCAGAGCTGAATAATCCTGTTGCATACGATGCTCATGTAATAATATATCAGTATGAGATTTGCCTTTCAGGAGATTTTTCTGCTTTGCTCATATTTGCTTTGAGTCCTACCTGTAGCTCTCACATCCTCTTTTTTTTTTTGGCAGTCTTTTCACCTCTTCCGTGATTCTGCATTTAGTATTTGTGCATTTGATCTTTCATTTTCTGTGTGCGGTGCTTTGTATGGCTTGTTACTGAATCCCATCTTGCTCATTTTGGGCTATTTCTCTAATGTCTTGAGATCATTCTGAATTCTGATCCCATCTTCTGAAGTGCTTGCATCCACTCCCACCTTCATGTCATCCACAAATTTTATAAGT
The DNA here is from genome assembly GCF_054131305.1 of Coturnix japonica. Lineage (NCBI taxonomy): Eukaryota > Metazoa > Chordata > Aves > Galliformes > Phasianidae > Coturnix > Coturnix japonica. Next base: position 39,047,842 of record NC_140665.1, read on the forward strand.
GCACTCTCCACTCCATCATCTCTGAAGATGGTGTGAAGATATTGAGCTAGGTAATAAGGCATCCTTTTTTTAAAAAAAAAATCTTGCTAAGATAAATAGTGAGTTACACTCTGATAAAGAACATTTGAGGGTAAAAGAAAAGCTGTGGGTATATCTTAGTTCTATGACTTTTAATCCCTGCTTGTGTGGGCAGTTCACGGGTGCTACATCCACCACTGGAGACTGGAAAAGCAACCCTAATTTTTTTGAGAGGCTTTCATCCCTTTCTAGCATGAGTGCAAGTGAAAAGGAATACTGACAAACAAAAGCATAAAAGGAGCCATATTGTACAGCACAAGGCAGTCCTAGAAAGAAGTTTAGTATTCTGGGAATATATGGCACTAAAGTACTTGTCAGTGTTGCGGTATTTTGACACATAAGTGGGACACATCTGAAACCTTATCTTTGCCCTCCACTGCCTAGTGCAAAGAATTGGCACAGTGACAGAATTCATCTCGCTCAGGAGTCAAGATGTTACAAGAACCATCTTTAGAAGGGGAAAAAAGAAGAGGGAAAATAAAGAAAAGACAGAAGTATCACTTTTTTTTTTTTTTGAGTCTTACAGCCCTGGGTTGGCAATTGCCGCTTCTATACTTGTGACAAGCCTGAGAGATTTTTGTCTCAACTCAAAAAACGTACAATTTGTGACCTTGCTCTCTGGGGAAATGTCAAGAAGCTCTGAATGAAGAGGATACTTTCATTAGCCTTTGGGACGTCGCCAGCGCTCCCAAACTGTTGTCAGCTTTGCCACTGCTCATAAGATTTTCCCATCTGTGTAATCAGTTGTCAAGATGCATCTTTTTGCTTCCAGAAGGTATTTGTTCTGCCTATACCTGATTGCTATTTTTCCTGTGTGGGGTTATTTTCATGCCTGAAATTCCAGAGGAAATAATGAGCTGAAAATGCAGTAAATTCCAGTTGCATCTGTTTTGTTATTGTTAATGGTGCTTTTTTTTTTTTCTATTGGTCCTACTTAAATCAGTGTTTCTGAATGATGCTGTGTTAACAGCCTCTATGCTGATGTCTTTCTTTTCAGTAGAGCAGATACAGGATCTGTGTAGGCTTTATTAAAGGTCTCAGCAAGACTGAGAGCAGAATACACCCTTGGTTGTATTCTTGCAACAACTAACAGTGAAGGAGGCTATTTATTACAAGTGCAAACATTGTTCATAACATGTATTGTAGGCTCTGATCCACCACAAATGGCCCAACAGAAGCCCATTTCACAGCTCTTCCAACAGCAGAATGGGGGTCCATTTGTGGCTGGAGCTCTGAGTGCTTCATAGGGAAGTCATAGGGAAGTCTTAGCAGGAAGACTTAAATGAGATGTCAGTGGCTGGTTGTGTATTATAGAGAGGCCTTGACCCAGCTAACTGATTTATTCAGACTTACCTCAGCTCTTGGTAATGTCACTTTCCACAGGGAAAGTGACACTTTCCAAAATCCACTACTATGGCTGTGCTTCTATCTCACATTGGAGAGGTCTCTGTATGAAGAGTTCATTCCTCTGGAATCAACACAAGTCTAGAAGAAACTCCTGCATGTGATGAATCTCAGTGCAGACCTCTCGTGTCTGTATAAGTGTGAGCCCTTTTTGCATTTCTTCGGCTGTCAGGAGTGTAGTGACTTATCTCAGACGTTTATTAGGTACTGCCTTCAGTTCCCGTTGGGACAGTGGGCCTGAGGAGCCAGAGAATTGCAGGATCACAGAGTGGTTAAGGTTGCAAGGGGCCTCTGTAGGTGATCTGGTCCAACTGTTTGACCAAGGATACTCAGAGCAGACTGCCCAGATCCAAGTCCAGGTGGCTTTTGAAGACCTCTGTGGAGGTGACTCCACAGCTTCTCTCTCCATAGCAACCTGTGCCAATGCTGTTACCCGCATCCTAAAGAATCTTGTCGGACTTCTGGTATTTTATTTCAAGCCTTCTTTTCTGTGCAGTATCTTTGTGCAGTTTTTCAATAACTGAAAGAATGACATGTGCAGACTGACCCCGATGAGCATTTGAGATCTGAATCCGTTCATGTCTTCCAAATGCAGACATCTTTCCTCTCTCTCGTTGCCAGCAATTATATGAGCTCATTGCTGATCAAATCCAGCAAGTAAAATACCAGTGGGATTCCGAACTAATTTGGTGTCCCAAAAAATTCTTTGATATAGCTGTACAACAGCTCAATGTTTTAGTGAGTAGAGGTTAAAAAACAAAACAGAAAGCCACCAAACAGCAACCTGCTCTCCTGGGTGTGTTGGGCCTGCTGATGTTTTCTTGGCTTTTAGAACAGAAGATCTAACTAAAATAATAACCATGTGAACTACCTCATTCTTTCCTATTTATTGTTACTCAAGCACATGGCATGCCTTAAGGTAAGCTAGCCAAGAAAGCAGTGTAGACAAACTGAGAGCAAGCAAGTGCTATGGAGAAGCCAGCGCAGAGCATCATGATCCAACCCGGGGAAACTCCAGCTGCTGGGTTAATTATTGTTATTTAGTCACATGCCAGAAAGCATGTGATTAATTGCAGAGAAAAAAATGCACCGTCCTTCATTGACTTTAAAAGAATTCTGCCTGCCAAGGAGAAAAATGAAATCTGTGAAGTTAATAAGCTGAAACATTAAAAAGGAAGAGAGAGATAGAAGTTGATAGTGGTTCTGCAGCAGGTGAGGCTTCCCAATTGCATCCAGCCCTGCCAAGATCCCATTAGGGAGCAGGAAAACCCTGGCACCCAAGCACAGGGAATATTGCTTTTGTTCTGGCTGAAGTCCTCTGACAGAGTTTTGCAGAAGTGTGGGAGTGCAGGGAGTTATTTCTGAAGCAGAGGGTTTGTCAGTGGTGTGTAGATGTGTTCCTGGCTAGAATGCTGTGATATGAGCTTCTTCCTGATGGGATCTTTGCCTTCAGGTGTGGCAGTGCACACAGTTTCCTGCTGCCAGCTGCTCTGCTCTCTCGTCAGCAAGAGCCCCAGGTCTGACCTGCTCTGTGGCACTTAGCAAGCATGATGCTGAAAGGGCAGATGACTCATATCGTGGTTTGAGTAAGGTGCTGCTCAGCTTGGCGGAGATTCTGCTGTTTAGAGGTAGAGTTTCAACTATACTCCGTGTGGCATGCGGCTGCCAAGGTCAATATTGTATGTGTGCATTTGTCTCTGCTCTGTCCTACTGCACCTCTGCAGGCACAAGTGTCTAGTGAGCTCTTCTGTAGCAAGGACACGTAGAATTTATGGTTTTATACTGTGCAATGCAGCCAAAGATGTTTGTTCCTGTAACATTATCCTGGGACACTCATATAGAAGGTATCACTCAGGTAAGGCAATTGAGAAGTAAGCATACAGTAGAAATGCTGCTTACAAAGCTGGGGAATCAGAAACAGCAGTTTTCTTGTTCAGTATCTCAGCATTCCCAATTCCCAGCATTGTAGTAGAGAGTGCTTCCTAGAATGTGGGATTTTCTCCTTCACCAGCGATGGTGGAAGGCTGCAGTGTGTAGACATGTCTCTTGTGGTGGGCTGTCCTAACGCAATCAGGATATGTTAGCATGTGCCCAAGAAGAGGGCATGTCCTCTCTTTTCTGATGCTCTCACTAAGAAAGCTGCTTATTCTTCTCTACTTACACCACTTCTATCCTGTTGCAGAGAAGTGGCCTTCTGTAGAGTTGGTGCCCAGTTTACATCAGTGCGTGTGAGATGACAGCTAGAGCAGAGTCCTTCAGACTTGTAGAAGGAATAACCTTGTTGGAGAGTTTGAGTGCAAAAATATGATTTCAGCTGAGAAGGCCTCATTTACACCCATATGGGCAGGAAGAATCTAATTTACAAGTAAAAGTCAAATCATTATCTGGCCATCTCTCCATGCGGTGCACGTCTCTCTCAGTTCAGCAGAGTTTTGAAAGCCAGATAAAACAGCGCACGGTGCTGCAGTAGAATGAGGAAGGAAAAAAGATGTAGCATCAGTTCACAGACCTGCAGTTCTTCAGCTCATAAAAACATGATGGAATGGTCTTTTATTTTCTGTTTGTCTTGGAAGAAAACACTTGCTACTCTACCTGAAACTCTTGAAAGACCAAAGGGCATGGAAAATACATGGTCTCTGTGGGGCAATCCTTGTTTCTCTTTTGAATTATTTTGTGTGGTAGATGCTGGGGCCAAGTTCATTGTGGTTTAGAAGTGTTACACGGAGGGTGGATCTGGCTATTGCCACGGGAAGGGGAACACTGTAGAAGTGATTTCTCATGATTTGCTGGTTTCAGCCCTGTTTTCAGAAACAACCTCTTTTGTGATTTCAACAGATGATGATAAAGGTTTGAAGCCAAAAGGAGTCACAAAGGCTACAAAGGGGAGGGTCAGTTTCCATCCCCTGTGGTGAGCAAGCCTATTTACTGTCTGTTCCAAGGTACTGAAAGATTAAATTTGGGAGAGATCAATATATGACTTCTACAGAGTATGTGAACTGAAGCAGCTATGAGCATCTCTTCTGCCTTACACAAAATATGCTCTTAAGCGTGATACAGAAGACCCATGTAATTTGTTATAAAGACTGTGAGATCTAAACACCATGTTTTATGAACTGGCAAGTATGCAAAAGACCAGGATAAAATGGCATGTTTGTTTTTAATGTGCTGTGGGAAGAGGCTTTTAATTGCACAATGCAAAATCATCTTGAGCAATATCTGGGAGTACAATCTAGAGTATCGATAAAAATGAATCACTGGGATTTATTCGTTTGGCTGTGCTTGTAAAGGGAAAAGCAGGCATGGTGCTACGGCAGGTGAGTCTCACTTGTCAGACATGGAGGAGTCTTGTGCACCATGTCAGACATGGAGGGAATGTGCACCCCTTCTGACCATCTGAGCTCTATTCAGCCTGTCTGCTATGGCACCTCTGGAATTACCTTGTCATTGTCAGCAATTAGGGTGCTTCTCTAGGAAGCGGGAGACCTGCTTTCAGTGGCTCTGGCTGAAATCACTTTTTTAATGCCTACCATAAGGGAAGTGAGGACAAAGAAAGGAGGTATTTTCCACTATCCCAATGGAACTGAAATATTATATAGAAAGAAAAGGTTTGCTCTCCCTACTCTGCTGAAACGTGTACAGTCACTGAAGAGAAGCATTTATGGCACCTATATTAGGTAGTTGATAAGCATCATCCTCTCTCTGTTGTCTATGTGAGAAGGCAGGGTCTGACATCCTGGGGAGCAGGCCATCTGAATCACCATTCACCCCACTACAGATGCTGCAGGCAGATAGTGTGAATACAGCCCTGTGATTTTGAAAGGGAAGGCCCTCCATGGCTTCCTTGTGCACTGAGCTCCCTTCCTACCTGTCTTCCTTCATTCCTCTTTCTGTTTTGTCTTCTTCATTCTCTTGTATCTCATGTGGTGAGCTGGTGTCAGTGCAATTAGCTAGGAAAGATTTAGTTTAAGAGATGAGAAAAGCTGCTTCTGGCAGAATGCTTTGAGTTGGGGAAACCTCTTTCCTGTTCTCCAGGAATTTTGCTGTCAGCTGATTTAGCAGAAGTTTCTGTGCTTTTCTGTATCATGGACAGCCTCACGTTGTTGATCTGGATGATAAGTTTGAACAAATAAAACACCAGCTGAGGTTACAGAGACATTGTGTGTAGAGTTCACATCCATTTTTGTTGCTCAAAACCAGACTGCTGTATGCATTAGCACTCTGTGTTCACCCCTAGCCTCAGGTGCTAGTATATAGTGCTATGGCTGCATCCCACTGTGACACAAGTGCTGGGGAAGAGAGGAATTTCCTGGTGATCTACAGTATGAGGCAGGGCAGTCTTCACAGTCCCTGGCAGCAATGAGGAATCCAGCATGACCCTGAGAATTCAGATAAATGCAATGAATGGGGTTCAAATTACCCCAATCAAAGGTGAGGTCATTGCTTCAGCAAGTCTCTCTCCACAGCTGATTGTCACCCACCTATCATCACTCTCCTGTGAGAGATGCTTCTGAGCCATATCACATTTGGAAATCTGATAACCAGCCTACAGAATGCTGCAAGAGGGGTTTTGTGTGTGTGTGTGTGTGTGTGTGCTGCTGAAGTTCAGTCCGACTCACTAAGTGACTCAGCTCAGGAAGAATAGTTGGCAGTGTATCTGTAGTTTGTACTGGTTGCTGCCATCCTTAGCAGGAGGCCTACGGAAGGCTGAGTTGTTCTTTCTTTGTCTTGTGGTTTAACCTGGCAGACAGCTTAACACCACGGTGCTGTTTGCTGTGTCCTCCCACTGCGGTGTGGGGGAAGAGAAGTAGAAAAATAGTGAAACTAGTGGATTGTTATAAAGACCGTTTAATAGGACATAGAAGGAAAGGGTGATGATAATAATGACAGAAGAATATGCAAGACAAGTGATGCACACAACAATTGCTCACCATGCTTTCACTCTGCCCACTTGGTTCCTCAGCAGTGGCAGCTCTCTTAGCCAGCTCCCCCAGTTTTATTGTACTATATCACCCTGTATAATATGGGACATCCCTTTGGCCAGTTTGGGGCAGCTGTCCTGACTCTGTCCCACCCCCTGTCTCTATGTGTGTTCCCAGCCCATTGCTGGCAGCCCAGAACCAGAAGCTGAAATGTCCACAGCTTAGGGTAAGCACAGTTTAACAACTTAAGTATGGTTGTGTTAGCAACACATACTTAAAACCTAAATCCAAAACATAGCACTGAACCAGCTACTAGAAAGAAAGTTAACTCTGTCTCAGCCAAAACCAGTTTAGCCTTCACCACCCACAGGGGAAAAGTCCATTTCCTCTGTTCATAAAACAAACAAACAAAAAACCTTCAAGGAATGTTGAACTTTCAACTTTAATAGAGAGGAAGAACTTCCAGATTTGGATTATTTGCCTCGGAAGCACATGGGCTTAAGGTGATGCTGTAAACCTTTGCGAGAAAATACAGCATTTGCTTTACCTACATCTCATGATGGCACGCATGGTTTGTTCTCTAGTGAGGAAACAGCATAAAAAAACCCTGCTTCCAGGGGAAATAGTGATTGCTTCATGCTTTAAAAGCAAAGATACTGCCTTATTGATGTTAAAGTCTGCAGTGAGAGAGAATTTCAGCTCTAATGGACCTGAAAGTACTCCGGCTTTGCAGGGCGTACTCTGTGGTCAGGCAGGATGACACGCTGTTCTCGAGGTAAAACTTGCGTGATACAATATTTGCTTCTTGGGGTTTTAACAGCTCCAACAGCGTTCTTGGAGGGTAACAAGATTTTCTGGAAGTGAGCCACTCCAGAAGCCTGTTGCCAGCACGTCTGCCTACTCTGGGTAGCATCAGAAACTGCACTGAAAAATTAAACAAACACAGTTCTTGTCATCTTAACAGATGGGAAAGGACACGTTGACTCCCATGTCTTTTACTAAGGAGGTAGGCTGTGTCTCATTGTTACCACTGTGCAGTGAGGAATTGCAAAACACCCACATAGATTTTCAGACCTGTTAGCTGCACTTAACCTTTAATCCTGCAAGTACTCAGCCATGAGCGTATAATTTTAAACATCTGAGTAGTCTGACTGACTCCGGTGGGAATATGCGCTGAATGAAGTTAAACATTTGCATAAACGTTTGCAGGTTCAGGATCTTTCACTACAAACACGATTCTCTCACTACAAACACAAACTCGGAGCGGGCTGAGTATTCAGCTCAAGCTCTCTATGTATTAATAAACCTTTATCCCCGCAGATGTATTTTACATCTCGTGTTAATATGCGGTTTCTGTGTTATAACACGTCTTACATCAGGCTAACGAGTAACCATTTTCTTGAGGGAGAGGGAATAATACACCTTCTGACATAACTGTATGGCTTTGTAACAATATAATCTGAAATGGATCAACTATGTGCGTTAGCTTCTGTATACCAAAAAGGTTCAGGTAGCTTGGTCAGAATCTGGGCCTTTTAAAGCGTTTAAAGCCTATTTTCTGGGTTTTAGACCTGATCTGATACTCTTCACTCCCATCTTTCCAGGGGTAAGATTGTGTGCATGAGTAAGGGATGGACTTGCTTATTCCTAGAGAGTAGGACTGCTTTCTGTTCTCGCTGCTGGAGGATCCATTTACCTCAGGCTAGGTCATTTCACTCCAGAAAAGGATGAGCAATGTTTGTGGTCTTTAGTTACAAGAAGGTGATTGCTGACACCCCGAATTAACCTCTGATCTCACTTGTGTCTGTTTCCATACCTGCTCTCAAGTGCATGTGGCAGAATAACCTCTGGTTTACGCCCTAGCTAAGCAGAGCAGGATTCGGCCCATTGAATCTAGGTGCCGCATTACAGATCAAAGGAAAAGTTTTGATGACTCCTTCTGCAAATTTCACCCCTATTTGTACTCTCACATGATTGATCTCCCTTTTGTTTAAAGCACCGCGGTTGATACAGAAGCATTTGGATTCAGTGAATCACTCTAGCAATGCTGCTCTTGAAATATGCTAATATTTTCTTTTGAAACGAGCTAGAAAAAAAATCAGTTTTAAATGTCTTACATTTTTGTCTCCGATTCCTTCCTTTAATTGAAGGTTGCTTTTTTGTGTGTCTTTTTGTTTCTTCTTTTGTGTGTGTCTGATTTGCTTTGCTGACTAAACACGCCAGGACTTCTGAGGCAAAGAGGTATGTGCATGCAAACGTGTCGTAATACAACAGGCAGCTTTTCCTAGACTTAAAGCTATATAACATTTCCCACCCCAAACCTCTGTGTTTCCTGTGGTCACTGAAATACAAGTGCTTCAGAAGGAAATCTTCCAGCTTTTTGGGCTTTTTTCCAAATGTGAGTAATTTGGAAGGATTTGAACAGAACTGGTTCAGCCAGTTCAGAATATCAGGAGGGGGTGGGGGTGAATTTACACCCAGGAGGGGAGTAAACTCTTCGAAAGGGCTGACAACAGCAGGACACGGGGAAATGATTTTAAGTTAAAAGAGGGAAGATTTAGGTTGGATGTTAGGGGGAAGTTCTTCACTAGGAGAGTGGTCAGGCCCTGGAACAGGCTGCCCAGGGAGGTTGTGGATGCCCCGTCCTTGGAGGTGTTCAAGACCAGGTTGGACGGGGCTCTGGGCAACCTGATCTAGTAAATGTGTATGTTTGGTGGCCCTGCCAGGCAGGGGGTTGGAACTACATGATCCTTGAGGTCCCTTCCAACCCGGGTCATTCTGTGATTCTGTGAGGGGGAAGTTTCTTGAGCTAAGTAGATCCTTACAGCATTTCTTGAGCTTTATCAGTAGAAGGCTGAGAAGTGAACTCTGACATGGAAGTAGCCTTCCTTTAAGTAGATGTGCCTTTGCTTGTTCAAGAGGAAATTAGTTTTGATTTGGCTGAGTTATAAGCCTTTGAAAACCGCGACTGGGCATGTGCAGTGGATTATTGCAGTAAGCTTGTGAAGTGTGCAGCCACAGAAGGATTTTCTGTACATGCTTGGCTGGCTAATTTTGCTGGAAAAGGGAAAAAAGTCTATCTAAGCACATTGCTAAAGTCAGTGAAATTACCTGAGGCTTCAGGAGGACCTTTGAAGGCCGTCTCAACATCTTTTAGACTATGAAAAGGGCAAGAAAAGATTCCATAGGCTTTGCAAGGCATTTGAAGAGTAAGTGGCCTGCAGAATGTGTAAGGTTAAATGGGATTACGGCTCCAGAATCGAGTACTTGACACATCCGCGTGCGATGTTTTCTGTACAGAGCCATAGAAGGAACAGTGCACATCTGGCCGGTGAAGGAGTCCCCACACAGCAGGGGAACTGCTTCACCATCTCACCTCCAGCCGATGACACAGCTGGAGTTTATCAGCACGTTGACAGCCTTGGGCTGCCGATACCGCTGTGAATTACACTGCTCCATGCCCGGCTGTGCCCGCCATGCGCGGCGCTCTCCTCCTCAGGCTGGGGGCGGCGGCGTCGCGGCGTGCCGCAACCATGGCGACGCTGCCGGCTCCTCCCTTCCCCGCCCCCCGCGGGGCCGGGCGGTGCGGGATTGGCGGCGGGGCGGGCGCTCGCCCTCTGCCCCCTGACCCTGCGCGGCGGCGGGCGCGGCGGCTGCTGCTGCTGCTGCTGGCCGTTTCCTGGTGGCCTGGCGGCGGCGCGGGGGACGATGCGGCGCAGGTCCCGGCTGCTCCTGTGCTTCGCCTTCCTCTGGGTGCTGGGCATCGCTTACTACATGTACTCGGGCGGCAGCGCCGCGCTGGCCGGCGGCGGAGGCGGCAGGAAGGTGAGCGCGAGGCGCCGTGCCCGGCTGCGAGCCCCCGGCGGGATAAGGGGCACCGCGGCGTGCGGCTGGGGGGGAGCGCCCTCCCGCGCCGCTTCTCCGCACCCTTTCCCCTTTATTTGTACGTTTCTCCTCCCGCCCCCGTTGCGTTCCGCGGGGCGGGCGGCTGCTCGGTGGACTTGAGACCGGCTCCCGCCCAACCGCGCCGAGCCACGTCGCGGGCCGGGGGGCAGCGGGGCGGCGTTCTCAGCCCGGGGATCTCCTGCTGGCCGCCGGAGAGCCGGGCTCATCGTGGGCCGGGGCTGCGGCGGGCTTTCCCCCCTCCCCTCGTTGTGTTTTAATTGTTTTAATTATCATTTCCCCCGGCGTTGTTCCGGGAGAGCGTTTGGAGGTGCTGCGATGGTCCGTCGTTGAGAGAAAGAAAGGGAAACCGAACGTTGCGCCGTTCCCATCTGCGTGGGTCAGAGCGGTGTTATGTGGCACGGCGAGGTGTGAGGCAGCGCCATCGCCCCATAACTCCTTCACTTCATGGCTGTGAATCCGTGGATTTGCATGTGCCTCCCCTAAGTCAGCAGCTTCCAGAAGCTGTGTGGCAAAGCCTCTGGGAAGTGAGATTTATCGTAAAAGATTCCCCCAGATCAACCCAGAGATGGGCAGAGGGTGAGGAGCTGGGCGCTGTGCGGCTGAGCCGCGCTGCTTGCTTAAAAATGGCACTGTGCTGTTGGGTGAGCGGAGCCGTGCTCCTCCATCCGCACAGCCACCGGGATCTCGGTACAGTTACTTTGATGCTCATTGGTGTGCATGTTCCGAGTGAAAATCTGGCTGGCTCCTGTGCGAGCTGTGGGAGCAGAGCTTGCATGCTGACTTAAGGAGTAACTGAGGTGAGCGGGGATCTGGGGAGTTGACTGCTCTCTGGCTACCTCCACGCTCTGTCTTGTCCTCTTCTTTGCCCCCTATGGCCTCAGGACTGTGGCTGTCGACACAGTATGTTCAAGTATAAAGCATGTATCCTACATGCAGGCTCTCGGAGCAGATACAGTAGCGGAAATAGATGAAGCGTGAGATAAAAAGTAAGGCAGTACCCTAAAGCCTCTCTTGAGGAACCACCAGAGTGTGTTTAGAAACTAAAAGCAATCTTAGGCTGCTGCTGATGCATAATGGGATAAAGCAAAGCTATCAAAGGCGCATATATCTGCAGATAGGGAAATAGATTTTTAACTCCCGGTATGTCTCTTTTTGAGTTCCCAGTCAGATTTGCAGCTGAGCTCAATTCATTTTTACTGCTGGGGAAACGGCAGCGTGGGGATGGTGATTTGCACAAGGTCACCTAGAAGATCAGGTGAGAATAAAACAGAACAGAAACCAGTTTTTCTGAGAGCAACTCTGGAGCTTAATCTACTAGAACCTGCTGCTGTTCCTTATTGGTAGTAGTACAACTTGCTGTGATGGGTTGAAGAGATCTATGATCCTGAGATGCTTGCTTCAGCCTTATAACTTGTCATCGTTCTGCTAGAAGTTTAATATACCTCACCGATCTGGGCAATTGGAGAGTTTTAGCAAAGATGAGTTAAAGTAAATGAGATATTCTGCATGTGTGAGCCGAAGCTCAACACTGGGTTTAAAAATGTGGAAGCTTAAACTAAGGTTGTGGTAAGGAACAAAATAGGTACTGTGACCATGAGAAACAAGTGGGGAAATTAACAATTATGTGTGGATTGGTGATTGAGGATTCTATTTTCTGTCAGCGAAGCGTAAAATTTAATCCTGGGCCTCAGAGTAGGTTAGCAAATGTAAGTATGGGAAGATGTGTGTAATGTAATAGCTTTTGAATCTCAATAAAAGCCTTATTAACTTAGTGTCAGACCCTGGTACGAAGCAACAGCGCAAACTGCCTTAAACTTATGAACAGAAACCCTGCTGTAGTAAATTTCTTTGTTTGTATGACTTTGTGTAGTTTTCATTGCTTTCCCACTATTTCAGTGCAATGAAAACAGGGTTGCTTACAGAAGAGCATCGCTTCTTATAAACTGAAGTCTATGCCTTGTTGAGTCTCTACAATTACAGAAGCCAGAAGGGGATCATTCTTCATTTGTGTGAATAACTAATTTGCATGTTAATTACAGATCTAGCTAGACAAACAGAATGGTTTTTCCATAAGGGTGTTTTTTTTTTTTCCATGTTCAGACCTGATGTATTATCTGGACACCCCAGACTTGTTTGGTACGACACCCTGTGCTGTGATGGACATCATCAATTCCCATTTCTTTTAGAAGAGGTGAAAGTATTTGCCCTTTTCCAGGATTGCACCTGAGAAAGAGAGATGAAGAGATGAATGCTTTATTTTTTTTTTCTTAGTAGAGGAGTGTCAAGTTGATATCAACTTCTTCATATTTTGGTTCTTCATTTATAACATTTCAAGCCATTTGGATGCTCCAGCATGCAGTATCCTTGCCCAAGCATTCGGCCTCTGTCAGCAGTGGTGGGAGCCACAGCCCTGTGTGCGCTGCTCTGGTTAGGTAGGCAGTGGGAGCTGAGTGTGCACAAATGGAGCTAAAGCACGCAAAGTAAGAGCTGTCTCATTAATAAATATGTGGATAATAATAATAACACGCAGGAGAGATGTTTCATGTTTTGGAACGAGGCACAAAGCTGTAGTAGGATGAAATTACTTCTTCCACTTCTGGAATTTAAGGTATGAGAGCACTTTTTTCTTCTTTTCTTAAAAGGAAGAGGAGGGGCAGAGTTGAAGTTTTTTATTCAAAGGTACTTAGAGGTGACAGAATCACTTCTCCTTCATATTCTTTTTCATCTCCAGTGAGAGTGACTGTAAGTATGAGAACCAGGGGTTCAGCTTGCTCCTTGTCCAGCCAGGTCACTGGGTTGTAGATTGGAAAGAGTAAGTCTGTCTCACTTGTTTAATGGTTAGTGAAATAGTTCCTCAGACAGAGTCTGTGACATAGAAGCAAGCAAGTTGCCAGCCCAGCAGTTGTGAGACTGAGAAAAATGTGGGTTGCTCTTGTGCTCATTAATTGTACTTAATATTAAACAGCCTTTGGAGTGGAGACTGGAACTTTCCTTCTTGTGGGCAAATGTCTTAACCCATAGCAAATGGGTTTGTTTGTGCTCTGTGTCCTGGAACAAAGTAGAGTGGCTTCTTCAGCGTGGTTAGAAGTGATGTGTGCCCTCCCAAGCTGGAGTCATCCCGGTGATATCCCACAGTTATATCGCCCCAATCTTCAAGGAGTGGCGTGAATCAAAACCCGTGTATTTGGAAATCATTTAACTTGTTTCAGATTTTGTTTTGAGTCCTTTAACAACTAAGTTGTTCCACAAATGAGCGACGACTGGGTATGAAACGACAAAACAGCTTGTCCTTCCAAGCATTACAGCAGTAGGCCTGCTGAATGGAGCCCTTCAGGCAGGACAGAGGAAAGCACCAAACACCTCACTGCTGCCAAGAGTGAAATCCTCATAGGCGTAGCCTGGAGGAGACCCGTAGGCACTGAGTGTTGTAAGCAGAGGCATCAAGAGGAGATGCCTGCTAGGTAAAGCTTCAGCCGAAGCCAATGTTTGGTGTCTCCTGGATCACACTGATGAGCTTTGGTTTTTGTTTCTATGTGAAGGTGGTGGTTTTGGGTTATTGTTGTAGTTTTTTAATGTAGACCTCTTCTGCTTCCTTCATTGCTGTGCCTCCTCTCTTCCTCTCCATGCACTTTAGAGAAAGAGAGTAAAACAGTTATTAGGTAATCAGAGCTGGATAATTTCTGCCATGTTTAAAATTAGAAACTGCTTTTTCATTATATCTCCTTTTCCAAAACCAAACAAAAATGGAGAAAAAGGAAAAACAAACCCAGCTCTGTAATGCTTAGGACTAAAGGTCCATTAAGCTTCTGGCTTGTCGGATTTTTTGGGTGCAGTGGAATGAGTTGCAGGAATTGATTTTAGCTGTGCCACAGGGAGGCAGACTGCTCCTGCAGAACTGGTTACGACCCAGTGTGTTGTGCTGCTCTGGGGTTTTTCCTTCAGTTCCCTGACTTTGTGTGTTTTTGGGGCAGGGAGGGAGCAGAAGTGCTTTGTTTTTTTTTTTCCTTTTTTTTTCTTCTGTCAGCTTTTGATAGTGGCCGTACCATGAAGTTAAGGCGGAAGTTAAGGCGGAAGAAATTCAAAGGTCAACTATGATATGTGGAGTACAATGATTGACTAAAAGTAACTCAGTCATTTGGGGAGAGCAGGGGGAAAATGAAGGCAGCTGCTTTCTTCGGGATTTTACAAGGATACAATTTTTCAACAACTCCTTCCATCCTTCTCTTCCTCTTTTCTCCATTTGGAACACACAAACTATTTCGGTTAGCATTAAGCGAGGCTCTTAGGTGTACCATTATGTGTGTATAATGACAGGAGGAGAGCAAAGGGAGCTGCGTGTTTGACAGACTTAGTGCACTTGAGCTTCTTTCTGAAGGTTAAGGTAGGAGGGAAAAGGAAGTGTGTTTTAACTGTAGGTGCATTAGCCAGTTTTTGTCAGAGAGTGGAACAGTGGAGTGCAAATTCTTCTGATTGTTTTTCCTCACGGCAGGAGAACTCCTTTTTGGAAGGGGACTGAAAGTAACGTCAAATCTGTTGTCTCCTTTTGTCTAAGGAAGATGTTGCCAGTTTTAATGGCTAAGTATTGAAAGTTTAGTTTATTGCATCCTTAAGGGTAACTGCAGTGCCTTATAATGATGCCACATTGGATGGGATTTCCAATATCTCGATCTTTAGACAAATGAAGACATGTTGTCATGTGGATTTGCTTCCTAGGAGGAGCAAGAAGACAGAAAAGGATGTTCTGCTGTTTAGCAGGTAGCTATTTGCTGTCCCAAAGGTGTTTTTCTGCTATAAATAAGTCTATAACAACTGAATGAAATGCCTTGGCACTTTGATAAAGCTGTCCTCCTCTTGCTGGAATGTGAAGTCTCCGAAGTTTGTCGTGTCTATGCTTTCTTCATTTCAAATATCACTTGGAGAAATTACTGCCTTGTCTTTGTGGATTGGTTCTTTCATGAATTTAAGTTCAGTTGTGAGAAGGCAGCCACCTGCAAACTGTGTGCAGCTTCTCTAGATCTGTGGTTGTGTGAGGCTCTTCCTCTCCTCGCCCATGCAATCTGAAATGCTTCCAAGTCGAGGTTTTTATGTTTTTTTTCTTAGACATGAGAGTGCTGTGTCATCCCCCACATCCCACCCATCAGTGTATCATCACTGATGATGACTCTGGCTTTGGTTTGGATGCTATTGCTCTTGAGCAGTTGAATCTATTTTTGCTGCTTAAACAGAAGGGGAGCACGACTGTAGGGATGATGGAAGGGACTGAGGAAACAAGAATGACTTACTCTTAACGGAGTAGTTAAGCTGCTTTTCCACTTTTCCTACTGTTGTAATAGTTAGCTGTGCTTCTCCATGTTATTCCACTGCTGTAGTTTGTTTCTTACTGTGATCTCAGCGTACAAAACTTTGTAAATTCTAATAATGATGTCCTTTGAGAGATGTAGGTTAAAAAATTAAGTAGAAAGTGAACAGAGTGCCACGTATTCTACCTGTTTTTGTCTTGTCAGTCATGCAGTTTGAAATGTGTTGTAAACAAATGTCAGTCATTCTTTCAGTGTATTCCAGCTGCTTCCAAAAATACAACTTAAAATGTAATATAATGACACTGTTTTTTTTCCTAATTTAGAAAAAGCACAATATTACTTCATGTTAAGAAAAAGAATGTTCAATATCTATCTCAGTTGTGACTAACAAAATAGTCATGGCTTGGTCCTGAGACCAGCCTAGAAAAGTAGAACGTTGATACGTGATGGAGAACTTCAATCTCTATCTTCAACATTACATGATTATTTCATTTTGTTTTTCTCTTCTCTTGTCCACTCTTTTGCTTTCCTGCGTGACATGATATCTAAGCGCTTGTGCGTAACTGATGCTGTTTATCAGGTGATGAGAGGTCAGATAAGAGATGGGATATGATCTGCTAGAAAGCCTGCTCACAATGCTGCTCTGTTGCAGAGAAGAGATGCCTTTGTGTCTGTACTGGCTGTGATGAGAGGGTAACCCTAGTTGCATGTCTGGAAACTGTTTCAGCAATAAGACCTATGCATGGCCTAGAAAATGTGGTTTTACTTGATTTTTTTGCAACTACTTATATTTCTGTGAAGAAATATAGGGTAAAAGTTTATCTATTTGGAAACAAAATGTTAAGCTGCAACTGATCCTGTGCAACTCAGGTGATGAATTCAAGCTGCTCAGGTAGTCGTTGCCAATGATAAATATTCGCTTGTGTTTTGAAGTTGGTTTGGGCCATTTAAATCTTTTCTTAAATAACCTTCTCAGGTGGCTGTTTAAGTTGTAATGGCACCCATCAGCGTGTAGCCAGGTGGTGTACAAATGTTCCTTCAATGGACTGGGCATTGATAGCTTGTTAGTAAAAGTGATTTTTAGTAGGAGCTATTGGAGGAGCAGCGCACTGCCAGTACGTTGGCAATGCCATGTGTTGGCAATAGACTTGGATTCTAAAAATGAATCTGCAGGAAGTAGTGAGACACTCTCATCTTTTTTTTTCTCCTTCAGTAATAAGGAGTTGAATGTCACTGCCTGCATATATTGGGGTGGGGGGAAGCCGGATATCAGAGTGGGTGTTGCATAAGGTCGTTGTGTTGTCATCATGTAATTCAAAGCGGTGGCATCTTTGGCTACATGAATTTTAAAATCTGAGTGTGTTCTCTTATGCTGCTTGTTTTGAAGTGAGCGTGAGCTCATCTGCTTTTCCCTTTGCTTCTAAAGAAGTAGGGGATGAATTGAGGAGGGAAGATAAATCACTGTGTGACTGGTGCACACTGAGTGCACGCTTACCTGTCATTCCTAAGAGTTCCTTTGCCAAACAATCTTACCATGAATGAAGCAGGAGTACTTACTGAATGCTGCAGCAGTTATTAATAATCATGAAAGCGAAAAATTCAACATCTGTTTTCTTATAGCTGTAACTTATGCTTCCCCTGTTGGAATATAGTGCATTTTCTTTGCGGATTCATGGTAGGTTTTGTAGGAGGGGCTTCTCAGTGTATTAGCTTGTTTGGTAACAATTTGTTCGTATGATAGCAATTTTCAGAGGCTGTGTTTGAAGCCTGTCAGTGCTTTATTTTTCCACATGTTTAAACTGTTTACTTTCACCACTTTTTTAAACATTGGGTTTGTTAATTGCCTGGGGTATGTTTATTGTCATCTGAGTGAGTTAA
Source organism: Coturnix japonica (assembly GCF_054131305.1). NCBI lineage: Eukaryota > Metazoa > Chordata > Aves > Galliformes > Phasianidae > Coturnix > Coturnix japonica. The sequence continues at coordinate 39,065,327 of NC_140665.1, forward strand.
AATACTAACTTGAATCCCTGAACAACCTGGCGGAGCACAGTCTATCTGAAGGGGCCATCTATATGAAGAGACCATCCCCACCCATAATAATTCTGAGCTCTGCTTATGAAACTCAAATGGAAAAAGGAATGAGATAATAAAAGAACACAGTCTGAATTTTAGAGTATTCCGTATATCCACAGAAATTACTATGTACTATACATCAAAAGCAATCATTTGGATTCATCATCTTTATAACTGTGGTCTCTTATGGAAGGAAGAGCCTATTGAAAAGTTTACAGATTCAACTATTGAATAACTTTCAGAAGTAGTAAAGTAACCACATAATGTGGGCGCTTGCTTTAAGGAAAACAGAATCACAGAATGACCCGGGTTGGAAGGGACCTTCCAGACAGCACCCAGAGATTCTACTGTGTTTTGGCATTAGCAAACTGCAATAGATTGTCCATACTGAGTAAAGGAGCTGTTTGAAACAAAAAGAACTTAGTTAGGGAAAGATCTGACAAAAAGTTGGCACTGAGCTAATGCTATTGTGAACAAATCCTCCAAGAGCCATGACTTGATGAGAAGAAAATGTTTCCTCGTCGTATGAAGTTTCAAAAGTTTAACCACCCTGAAAACAATCTGTGCAGCTGAAATTACTTTTGGTTACTAAAATAATTTGCTTTTGCTGCCCTGTTGGTTTAAGGACGGTCAGTGTGTGGGAATGGGTACGTTTTAGTGAGGTGAAATACTAGTTTTTATATAGCTTGACTTTTTTTTCCTCTTCTTTTTTTTCCTTTTCTTAAATGGAAAAGTCTGCTCACTCAAATACATCCAGGTTCTCTTAAGACCTCAGTAAGGAAAATGTCCGTATTTCATTTGGTAGCTAGCTGCTACCAGCTAATGGTGGATTGGCCTCTGTGATTACTGGTCTTTGTCCAAGCACTGGGGAATGTCCCTCTCACAAAACCAGTACTGTGGGAGGCAGACCTATCAAAAGTGTGGGGGCGATTGGATTACAGTATTTTCTGCTGGAGTATTCCATGAAATGAGGAGTGCATATGTTGTCCAGACAGTGTATTAACTCCTTGTTACGGTGCTCTCCTGTTACAGTGTGTTACAGTGGAATGCTTCAGACTGTAGCAGACCGTCCATTAACAGCAAGTCTGCTCGCTTTCTCCTGCATTACCTACTTGGGAACAACATGTATTCTTTAATCCTCTGACCTGTGCTCGCACAACACAGCATACGTTGGGTTCTTGCCCTGTTGCTTTGCCAATAAAACACCACTGACACAAAAATGAGCCGTGTCATTTAGACTTAACAAATGGGTAACTGGTGTTCTAGTGGGTAGAATAGTTATTACCCAGATACACGGTCGGTTGGTGCTTTTTCAAGTGTTAATTTAGAAATGTTGTTTGTTTTGCTCAACTGATGGCAGCATCTAGATTTCATTCAGTGTCTTTTGTAGGAGATGATGAGGAATAGTAATGGTAGCAAATGTAGTGAGAGAGCTGGAGCTTGGTTCTCTTCCTACACTCTCAAGAGCTGTTCTTAATACCTTTTAAATGGGTAGATGCCTGTGAAAGACAACCTCTGCCCCATTTGCTTAGCTATGTCAGGTTGGTTAATGAGAACATCATATGTTGCAGATCTTGCTAGTTATATTAAAAAGGCATTTAGAACCGGAGAGAAGCGCTTCAACTGAAAGTAGTTGGCAGCAGCCAAGCAAACAGTAGCACTTGTTTGTCTCTTTAGGTTTTGTACTGAAGCTGATGTGTGAAAAGTGAGGGGAGAGGGAGCTGAGTGGAAGTGTTGGTGCTTCCGCTGTGTGACTGCGAGTTAGAAACACATCAGGACAAATAAACCTCTGCTGATTGAGGGAGGGGAAAAAGAATTCAAGGACTCATCTGCAGCGACTGTCAGGGTTGTGAGAGGTGTCGCAGTGGTGCATTTCCTTTGGTTAAGGTGCAGTTGTTCAGTTATTCCCAGTACATACTCAACATTCTCTAGTATATATATAAAAAAGAAAAGGCAAGAGATTGATCTTAATGCTCACGTTAGCCTGGCCATGAAGTACCTGACTTGATATACAGTGAAAGCTGTTTGCTTAAAAGTCCATTTTGGTTACCTACTGTGATAACTAATGCAAATTATAGTGGTGTTCCAGGAAAATACTACTTGCATCCTGGGAACAATAGCTAGAAAGGCAAGGTAACCTCATTCTGCTCTCACTTAGTTCTCTCTCCTATCTGCTTGCCATCACAAGAGCAAGAGACTTAGGCAAATCCTGTTTTTGTATACATACATGGCCTTGGGGTGTGAGTTGTTTTTTTTCTTTTTTAATCTTTCCTTCATGGTTGTAAATGTTTCATATGAGACCATAATCGTGTCTTCATTTAATGTGTTAAAATATTTTTTTTTTCTTTAATGAAGCATGCAGCAGCTATTTTTAATTTCAAGAAGTAGATTCTGCTAAGTTGTCCGTGTGTAAGTAGTGATTCTTTTTTAACAGCTCAGCTGTTGCAAACAGTCTCTGACAATATTGGAAAGATTGGTGAAATTCAGGAGTATTTTGAGTGTTGTTTGCCTTATAGCACTGTCTGGAGTCGCAGTTCTGTTGTGCAAAGGATTGAGTGGTCTTGACAGGCTCTTTCTACGTTGTGAGTTTAGAAAAGGGCTTTTTCCTAATGGTTATTTAGATATGGGAGTGAAGCTGTGGTCTTACAGTCAAAATTCTCTTGTAGTTGTCTTTTAGGGGCTGTCTTTTGTTCCAAACCACCCTCTTTGTCCATGTATTTCTCAATGAGGTGTAGTAGAGGGTTGGCTTGTGTGGGTTAAAGCTCAGTAATGGAATGGACTCCAACAAATGATAATGTCCCAGTTTGTACTCAAATGAAAAAGGATAACTCAAGCCTTTCAGGCTTTGGTATTGAAGTGTGATGTGACCTAGCATTGCTAAGCTTTGAGGAAAACAAGACTGGACTGCATTGTGGATCTGGGTACAATACAGTGGGCGGCAAGCTGTGCAGGCAACCATGGATAGTGCCTAATCTTACATAGCTGATGTTCACCACTTCTGAAACCTTCAGTTCATGCATGTTCAGTTTTGTTTAGGATTGTGATATTTCAATGTTTATTTCAAAGAGCAGCTATGGCTCAGATGCAGGCGATGGTTTTGAAATATTTTGGCATTTGTTCTGATTAACCGTGACTGTGGTTGTCCTTTCACAAAAGTGTTGTCTCAGAAAGTTTCCAGTGACTGATTTGGATAAATATGCAACAGAATTGCTGAGTTTTGTGCATCTTATAATGACTCCCCACCTTACATAATAGAAATGCTCTTGGTGTTCCAAAAGTTATTAAAAAAAAGCCACGCAAAAAACAAGAGGCAATTTAGGTAAGTTGTTAGATAATTCTTGTAGTATGAGAGTACTTTAGATGTTACTTTCTTTGAGTACTTCACAATGCCTGAACCAATTGCTCTTCAGTTGTATATTATTTTGAAGACTTTTTTTTTTGGTGAATTCCTGCTTGAGTGACTTTGTTAAGTCATGTGAACACTGATGAAACCACGTGGAAAAAAAACAACACAGAACAGCTTTAGTAATGAATGAAGTTTGTAATGAAAGCCAGTTCCTAATGATGAGTAATCGAGGTGTTGGTTGGATGGGTGTTAGTGGGAGTATGATCTTAATAATATTATTATCATTTTTTTGAAAGGTATGACTAGCATAGACTAAAGGAAATACCTTGTGCTTAAAATAACCATTTCTGTGGATTATGAGGAATCATTCAAGTACAGAAATTACATCTTAACCTCCAACCCACCTTCACACCCCCCAAAACAAACCGACAAAAAACCTGTGAGCATTCATTTGTATAAGCAAAACAGCTAAAAAGTGTCTACAGTTTTGCTTCCGTTATTAATAGTTTTCTGTTTTGAGTGTCACACACCGTGTTCTTACTTCAGGTCCATCGCTAATTTCCAGTAACTATATAACTGTTTCGCTTTATTCTATTAGAGTCACGATTCATTGTGAGAACATCATGACACAAGGTAGATTTTATCCTAAAACACACTGTCTTAGTGAAGACAGGTTTTTAGGTAGAGATTGTATTTTAGTACACAAATGAGGATAGATGTAAAAATGGTTTTGCCAATTTTTTTCTTTTTTCTAGAGAACAAATTATTTTTTTATGCAGTGTAGATACTTCACTGCTGTTTTTTGTACAGTATTAGAACAAGGTGACTTAGTTCTTTTTGCCTGCTTTTATAGGTTAAGTGGTGCTTCTCTTTATGGAGGTGGAAGAAGGAGCATTGAATTATAAGTTTGGAAGATGTATTTTTTCTTAGGAATCTACCAGAATTACTGTGGGCATTTAGTTAAGATTCTTTTGTTTTTAGTATGATCAGTTAGTGCTGGTGGATATCAGTTTTCTAGCACCAAATTTGTTTAGCTGACTCTTCTGCCAGCTGAAGGAAGAGGAGTCTCCAATGGGAGAGATTTTGGAAGTACAGCAGCGTAACTCTGCTCCTGGCAACTGTGCTGTGTTTTCATCTAGGCTATTCTCATGTTCCTACTGGCAGTAGACAGCAGCAGCTGGGATATCAGCATGTTTGCTTTCTTGTGATGTAGTTTATTCTTCTTTTTCAGGCGTATCAGTTTAAGATAATAATTTTAGTAATTTTTTCTGTATTTGAATAGCCTTTTGCTATTATACAAATAAGAAAAAAAAGGCAATGGAATGGAGGAAGTGCTTGTGTTTCCTTTCTAGTTTTGGAAGCTACGGTAGCTATTGAACTTCAGAGTGCTATTTCTTGCCTGTAGTTTGATGATCAAGCTGTTGATTTTCTCCTTCCCTTTCTGAATACTGCATTTTGGTAGAAAAATAAAACTATCTTCTTCCGAGTTCTATCAGTAAACATCAGTGCTTGCCAATTGTTGCAGTGATTTTAGTATGGGTAAGAACTTCAGATGGATGGAAGCTGTCCCAGTCAGACTGTATCAGCTCATACGAACATGGTATGGGCTGTGTTTTCTGCAGCTCCTTTGAGTTCTGCTGTGCTCAGGTACATGGCCTTAGTTTGCCCATGTTAACTTCAAGATTACTTCTCTGAATACTGAATCCAAGAGTATTTTTGTTTGTGTTGGGGAAGTAGCAATTATTTTGGTCCATTAGAGATGCAGGTGCCTTTTAGCATCTTATAGTTTGAGTAATTAATCCTTACCGTGGTACTTGTAGTCAGTCAAAGTCTAGGATGTGATGGTGGTTGGCTGGAGAGAAACAAAGTGCATCTTGTGTGAACATTCAATGGAACTGTTTTCTCACTCACTGGGGCTTTGTTGCAGCAAATGGTTGCAACAGTAGGAACAGGCTACTTCCAATTCTGTCCAAAACAAGGCAGTTTCCTTGGAGGAAAAAGGGCTACAAGAATCTAATCATTTTAATAGTATCTGGAATGCACCAACACACATCTTATTTGTGTTCTGCAACAGAAACAGGAAAGAGGGTGATATAGGCTGCTTCTTTGTTTTTGAAAGCATAGTGTCTGCTGTACGTAATTATTTCATCAGTTGCTAACAATGCATCCCGTGTAAGAAAATAATGGAATGGGGGCAGATAAGCAGGAGGTCAAAAAGGGGAGAAAGATATCCAAGGGAAGCTCAGCCTTTTGCTTCCCATCTCTTTGTCTCTGAAAATCATCCCATGCCCTAAGAGAATAAGTGCACTTCATTCTACCCTTACCATTAGCATTGCAGGCTGCCTGTGTTACTTGTTTTCTGCGTGGAAGTCATAACTGGTTCAACTGAAGAAAGTCTGCAGAGAATACCATGCTGCAGATTAGTTTGTTTGCTTGTTTGTACTGGCAGCAGTGTATACTTTCAGTTATCCTATTAAATTTGCTTAGCTTTGAGGTTTATAAAACAATAAATAGTCTTTCTGTGAAGAGCAGCAATGCACTTTTAGAATAAGCTGTTCAGTATGCCCGTTTAGGAAGTTCACTTGCAGACAAATACAAATATTTCCCATTAAGAACAAATACGAGTAGAAAACTGTTCTTTTCATGTTTATATGTTGTTGTTTATGCTGTTTTATCCCTTTTCATACTGTTTGCTCTCTACTTGACAGCTTGACTCTGATTTATTTCTTTTTCAGTTATGTTTGGATTTGAGGATTTGAGTGGTGACAATTACATTTTATTTTGTTGGCTTTGAATACCAAGGACATGGAATCTTTCAGCTGCCTTAGATTAGCATGAGTAGAGGAAGAAGCTTTTAGAAGCAGAAACCACCTCCATATTAATATTTCAGATTCTTCTTGCAACTATAAGATGTGGTGTATAGAGAGATTAAATATGTGGTACCCAGATATACAAAACTGAGGAAGAAAGATATCGGCTAGTCATGTTTCTCCATCTAGGATGCTGTGTGCTCTGCGCTATACCACTTCTGGGGCTCAGCTTTCAGAAAACTTTCAAGCTTTAATGATCTGTGAAAGTCAGAGTTTTATGTAGCCACCAATCACGCTTCAAAATCACTACAAAGACTGAGTTAAGTAGGAGAACTTGCAAGCCAAGTTATGGCATGAACTACAGCAAAACCATATAGTAGGGAGAACCCTCGAAGAGAAGGGTCGATTTCTTCTGTAACCATCACTGGGACTCTAGTCACTGAAACAACGAATTTGGATCGTCTTTAAAGGTAGAATATGTATCTGAAAACTAAAAGTATGCCGCTTGTTTTTCCATTGATAACTTAAGAATTTGTAGTAACTTAACAGACCAAGTCTACTATTTAAGTGAAGTTGTATTTCTTAAGGCAGTATACATTTACTGAGGTTCTGCTTTCCAGCTGCTTTGATAGTGATGAGGTAATTCTGAGTGTGTTACATGTTCATCATCCCTTGTCATCCACCTTTATTATTTAGAACAAAACCTGTTTTGTCACATCGTTGTAAAATAAACTAGAATGGAGATTTCTGCTATCACGACAAGAAATAAACACCATTTGTTCTGAAATACTCTTAACATTCGATGTAAGCTCTTGATTTTACTTATAAACACTGTGTGTAGTGAATGTGGAAAGTATTATGTCCTTTATTATGTCCTTTAAGAGCAGATTAGCTTTTCTTTGTTTTTTGCAAGTGTGCTGTTTTACAGGATTCAAGGCCTAAAAATACTGGAGCTTGTTCATTTTTGAGGTTGGCAAAATGTCCTATTCCCTCTTTCACATCACCATATACTTTATGCTACTGTTCGAAGCAACAGCAGTGTGATGTCAGAGCTTTCAGTTCTCTATGCGTGCCTGTAGATCACCATCTCATTTTCTAGATCTCAGGCTATGAGATGGCTGTGGTTGAACATGTTTCCCCAAACAGGGAAATGCTGACCTGAAGCATTGTGAAGATATGGCCATAGAAGTAATTTCTTCCATGAAGGACTGACAAAATTAAATCTGCTTGAAAACAGGTTTTTGTACTTTATTTTTGTACATAGGCAAAAAATACTTTTATGGATTATCTTACGGTGTGGTCAAATGGCCATGATTTATGCACAAATAGACATAATTAAAATTACTGATAACATTTTCATTTCTTTTTGCTTGCCTTCCTAGTTGTGAAGTGCAAACTAATAGGAATCAACATCAATCATCTAAGTACCTACAGGTTTTCTTTGAGCGTTAGAGAAAACAGGAGCCTTTGGGAGTCCTAAAAGAGGCCTGCTGTTCTTCACAACTACATGGGTCACTCAGAGTAATGCCTCCTATTTATTTCCACAGAAACTACAACAGATAGACCGCAATAACACTGTTTGATGGAGCAAATTCTTAGCTACAAAATGCTGTTTTTAACACAGTCATCGTCAAGTTGAAACAGATGTTCATTTTCAAGCTGTTCCTTAAATCAACCGTCTGTTCAGAGGGTCATTGCTCTCCTAAGGAGCACGGTCAGCTCTGTTCTAGGAAAGGGACTTCAGTTTGGTCTGTAAGGATCACTGAGTAGCAGCTTCGGTCCTCACTGCTTGCTTTGCATCCAATAGTTGTGTTGTCTCTCTGACTTCTGTTTTCTTCCATCTATCTGAAACCTCTCTTTTGCAAACAAGAAGCTGTGTCGTTTCTGGCCTCACAAGGTTTTTTCTTTCTGTGTCTTTGCACAGAGCTATACTGTTTTGTTGTACCTGGCTTTTCAAGCATAGAGCTGCCAATGGAATTATTGTGGACTGTCTATTTTACGATAGTGCTTTTTTCTGATGCAAGCCATGCATTTAATCTCTGATTTCACAGTGGAGTTATGGCTGTTGAATTTTGTTGGATGGTGGTGCAGTCTGCTACCCTCTGTATTTCTGAGGGGAGAAGTTGAGTAATAAGTATTATTGTAATTAAACAAGAATAATTTGTCTTCTTGCTTAGAGAATTCTCAAATCAGCGTGAAAGGGGGAAGTTCAGAAACAAAGAGAAAGAAATAACACGCTTGTTTTCCTGCTGGAGGGAAAGCGTGACATAGTGCTATGCTGATGGTAATCAGATCCTGAGGAAATAAATGGTCTTACAGAAAAGTAGCTCTTCAGACTGTGGGTTTTAGGGGGAAAGTGATGAAGCTTCCGTCTACTCTCTCAGACAAACCAACACAACTTCAGTATGGATTTATCAAGGAGGCCTTTTTTCTCTTTTTAATTGAACGAGGGAGTGGGGGGGTTAACTTAAAAATGGCTTCACAGTTTCTGCCAAATGTGAACTTGTAGTCATTGTGGGCTTTCTTTTTCCAAAGGAATCTGTTCTAGTAGCATTCTTGGAGTCTGTGTTTGGTGTGGCGGAACTCCAAAGCGTTGGGAATGCATTTCTGAAGAGTGGTGATGTAGCTATTTCTTTATTCTACTCGCATACAAAATCAACCATCTTTGTTCTGCTTATTCTAATATATTCATTCCATAAAATAGATATAACCCTCAGTATTTTTCCTTGAAGCTTCTCTTTCCTTTGTGACATTTTCAATTGCTTGACTTGAAAGGAAGGGCTGGCTTTCAAACCCAGAGATTTATATTTACTGGATATAAAACTACATTTCTGCTTCTCCTATCTGAGATTGGTCCGTGGAAGGTACTGGCAACAAGAGTATAGTATGTGAACAGAAGAGTAATATGCTCTGTTAGCATAGATTATCAACAAAGTAAATGTATTAGTAGAAATTATCACAGTGCAGAACCTCCCCCCTCTCTAATTTAGCCTCTGGCGACGAAGCTGTACATCAGCAGCTGGATGCAGGAGCTGAAACATCGCCTGGTGTTTAGAAGCAGTTGAGAACAGCTTCTGGATTGTAACATCTTATTTTAACATCTTTGACTTTAAGCAAAACCTTTGTCGCGTGTCTGTTCAGTGTAGCCAGTGTAAGCATTCGTCTGAGGTGAGCAAAGAGCAATCCATTCAGTGATTTACGAAAAAATAAAGACAGCAGCACGCAAGGATTCTTCCCTCCATTATTTTCTGTCTATCCAGACAGCTGTTCTGAAAGATTTTTGACAACCTAATGCAGTTTTTTCAGTGGAGAGGTCAAATCTTTCAAGCAGTCCCTCCTTGCCATTGCCATAATGGTGGTATCCCTTTGCTGCGCCATGCTGAGTTACTTGCTGTCTGATCAGAAAGCAAGTCATCACGGCGTGGCTGCTTACTGGTACAGTGCTGAATAAGTGGCCTCAATTTGCACAGAGGGTAAGTAACCGTCAATCGTTGTGTTCATAGGCAGATTACAAATGTTCCTAATTTGCTGTGATTATCAATGGGCTGGTTCAGTAACTGGCTGCTTCTCCAGGATGTGCAGCCAGTGGCCTTAGCCTGCTGGGGAGTGCTCCTTGCCTGGAATTCTTGGGAAATGTTACACCATTTATCAAGCAGCCACTGACTCTTAGGGTAATCACACTGGAAAATAAGTGCTTCTAAACCAAGAGCTTTCTAAATTGTCATGAACTATCATATATGTTTTTATAAAGGGGAAGAAACCAAAAGTTTTCCTTACCCGGAATTTAATTTCTTAGGAAATGTGTGCATTGGGGGCAGTGAATTTCTGAAGCTGAATCACAGTATTGATGTTCCTGTGTTCTTAAATGGTTTTTAGTAGTTTTAACTATTGCTGTGCTTCTGGTGAATGTGCCTGGAACAGCTGAAGAATCTTTCACGATTGTTACAAGACTGAGAATTTTCACTACGTTTGAACTTCTCGTTACTCCATATCCTCTTTTAAGAGAGAGTGAGAGCAACTGTTCATCTGTACAGGAAACGTCTGAATGAAGCTTTTTCTTTTGAGCAACCGTATTGAGCCCCTCGCATTCTTCTTCCCACACATCTCCTTTCTCTTTTATTTGAGGTGGATTGAATTGATCACTTTTAAGCAGATTTTTAGATACGGATCTTTGTATTTTGCTGTGGAAAAGAGAATATCAGGAGAGCTGAAGAGTATTATTAAGTACAAGGGGACGTCTTGTGTGTTAAACTTGCTGTATTTTCTTGGTGTGTCTTGCTCAGACAGCTGTGCTTGATGGGAAGTGTTTTTACAAGCAACTATGAAGTACTCATTCTTTGAGGGGAGGGTTGGTGAGAGGCTTCATGGTTGCATGTATTCTTTTCAGCAGAAGAGCATATGTGTATATATAGATCAACATATCTTCAAAGTTCAGGGAATAAATCTGTCATCTAATACTGGAGGCATTTTGACACTTCTGAGGTTTCCTCCTTGGTGATCTAGATTTTCTTTCCCCTCCCATTTTGGGGGTATGCAGTATGATTGGTAGCATCCCTGGTTAGATTCTAACAAGCAAGTCTATGAGCAATTTCACAAATAGTGTGATTTTTGTATTATGTTGGAAGGCCTTTTGCTTTGACTCTAAAGGCAAATGTAGAAGGAAGTTTTAAAACCAAGCATGCAAATTTATTTTTTTCTTTGGTTTTGCTTTATTGCATTGTAATATGCTTAATCTATAGAAAGTATCTCTTATTTTTTAAGTTCCTACTTCTAGTTTTTCAGTAATGTGATGATTTTCCATTTTCCTGTGTATGCTCTGATATGGAGAGACCATGAACTCTCGCTTCCTCATATCTGTAACGGTCCTGGTATGTGCCATTGAAAAAGGCTATTGTGGTTTACACTGGCAGGTGGCTTAGCACCACTCAGTTGTTTACTCACCCTTTGTTGGAAGAGAAAGATTAATTCTTACCCTCTCTAAAACTCCTTCTGCTTGATGTCATATAGTGTGGAATATCACTTTGGCTGGCCTAGTTCTATTCCCTTCCATCTCCTTGGGCCCTTTGCTGAGAATGGCCTTGGCTCTGTACAGCACTGCTTAGTAGCAACTATATTCATCAATGTATTATCAACACCGTTCTTCTCCTAGAACCAAAACTTAGTATACCAGTCACTGAAGGAAAATCCATCTCAGCTGAAACTAAGACAAAGGCTGTTATAGGTGGGAATACGTCACAGTCATTGCTGTTGCTTGTTGATTTGGCTGTGGTTTGTGTGAGAATTAATTGTGGAGGACAAAACTGCAGGACCACTGCAGCAGATCCGGTGAAGGTCTTGGACACCTAACAGCACATCTGTCTTACAGTGGAGGTTAGTGCTGCTCTTCCTGTTTATGAATGACTGAATGCTGTTGTCTTTGGCTCTCTGAGGTGAGTGGGATATATATTTTGCTGTTCTTTACCTCATTGAGATGGATCAGGAATAGGTTTTTAGGATGTGGCTCACAAGGTCAAACAAAAGACTGCATTTGGATGTGAGAGTGCTGTGGAATAAAGTTATGTGGGGTAGAAAGGAGATTCTAGAAGCAAGCATGTTTGAGGGCTATTCACTTGTGGATGAAATGAATGAAGATCACTGTTCATTCAGCTGTGCTCTGCAAGTAGGAAAATGTCTACATACTTTGTATTTTGTATTGCCATGCCGTTAAAGCTTTGTTGCTGTGCAGCCTGTGCCGCTAAAGTTTGTATGGTTTTCCAAGAATTTTGAGCCAGTCCTTTTATCTTTGTCTATAAATTCTGGTAAGGCAACACAATTTGGAAGCAAAGCAATAGTGATAAGGAAGCAATTTTTTTTTTTACCTTGACTGTCAGACTCTGTAAATGCAGTTTAGCTCAGGTGAGTGCCCTGTGTTTTTTGTTGTTAGATTCAGCTGCAGCCCTAAAGCAGAGAGGGAGGAAAGTCAGAGTTGGCGAGGGGGTGAAAAAGAGGCTCAGAAGAGACAGTAAGGTTGAAGAAGGGCAAAAGAGGAAAATAGGAAAGAATGTATGCCAGTTGAGTGTCATCAACACAGCACAGTCAGAAAGGCTGCTCTGCTTTAGGAGAAGAGTTGGCAGAGTGCAGGGAGTGGGCACTGTAGAGATGAAGGAGCAGATGGGTCTTGGTGAAAAGCGGGTAGAACATAGAATGAATGTGAGCGTGTTATTTTTGATCTTGTGCCTTTAAAGTGGCAGTGGGCAGACCAACCACCTGTTCTTTATCATCACTTCTTAGAAAATGTAAATAAGCCTAAATGTTAATTCACTACTGAAATTTCATGTCAGCTCACTTATAGAATATTTGCTGGTGTGTTTGCTTCACACACAGATGGAGAGTTTTGAGGAAAAACTAGAGGTTTCTGTGAAGACGAGCCTGCTGACAACTTGCTGTGATATGGGTAAATTAAGTATTAGTTAAGAACCCATCTAGGTATTGGCATATGTGTAGCTCTGATGTAATAAACGGGTTGGGTGCAGGTCCTTTTGATTTATGTGGTGAAGAGTCTTGACTGCTGTGTTCTGTTGTGATTCTGGGTTTTTGTGTTCACTCGGCATTTTTCCTCTTAGTGAAGTTTGCACTAGCTATCAGTTCTAGGAGTGCACTCCTAGGGTGATCTTGCATCTTTGTTACAAGTGGGGTCCTGCACGTAGTGGGTGGTGGGACTTGAACTTTGTTTTCATTCAGAGGGAGAATGATTCAAGCATACTCAATTTGTTCCTTAGTAGGGACAGCAAAACTCCAAATACAGACATGAAGTGAGCTTGCACCAAGGAGTACCTCTTTGACATGCTGAATCACTGTTGCTGATGCAGCTGGCGTGAGCTACATCTGCTATTTAAGTGTTAATGTTTTCAACCAGCTGTAATCTGCCTACTGAATACTACACTTGTTCCAGATAAGCAAAGCAGGAACATGGGGGACCCTTGGGAAGAGTAGAAGCTGTTGTGACACTAACTTTACAGGGTCAGATGTGACATGTTTCGAAGCTAAGTGAGGTTGAGATTGTTTGGATCTCCCTTAGAGTTCTTCCCCAGCAAAAAGTTGATGCCCAAACAGTGTTGCTAGTTAGGCTTAATAGTTGCTTCTGTCCTATAGAAATACAGGGGGTTCAAGTTCAACATTCACTATTGATCAGATGTGAAATCTGTCTGCATTTATTATGTCATTACATCTCTCTAAACCTTATTACTGAATTTTCTTGTGGAAAGGGAATTGCATGACAAATTTATTCAAGTCTTGGGGCATATGTTTTGCTTGGTTTCTGATCAGGAGTAAGGGGCATAGTTGAGAACATGAATCCAGTCTGAACTCATGTATGTTCTTAAACTCCAAAGCACTCTTTTTCTTAAAAAGAAAAGGGTTGCTGAAGTTAAATCAGAAAACTTAAAATGCAAATACAATGGCAAACACATTCCCTGAATGTCGGCTTTGTATGTTGTTTGGTGCCTTTTTTTGTTTGCATCTGTATGTTCTTTCGTTAGCAATCAGTATATATACTTAAGCATAAACCTTATGGATTTACATGAAGGAACAAGTATCACCTGCACTTGATCATTTGCATCTTCAGAAACTTCTAACTCTAAATTGTTGTGTTAATTTCTGTAAAATTAGGGCTCTGAGGTGTCTGTAAGGTACTTCTAGTGTTAAGCTGTGCAACTTGAAGTCGCAATTTTTCCAATCATCCCTGATTACATCTTCGTTTCTTGCATAGCAGGAATAATTAAATGTTGACTGACTATAGTACTTCAGATTTTGCTACCAAAATCTGTTCTCGAAAGTGCAAATTTCTGTTCCAGTTAAGTCTTCCAACCTATATTTTAACACAAAATTATCACTTGCAGAGTTGATGTCAAAGCAAAAATGAAAGCATCAAATTTTGCATGTGTGTCGGCAATCTGAGATGCAGTGAAACTGTCTGTCCCCTAACTACAGTAAGCTATAGAACTAGCTGCCCTCAAATGGTGGTACTCATTGGGCACAGCTTTCTGTACAGTACTTCTTTTTATACTTGTCAGTTGCTTTCTGGGTGTCAGGGGAAAGTTCTTCATAGAGATGGTGGTGAGGTGCTGGAACAGGCTGCCCACAGAGGCTGTGGATGCCCTGTACTTGCAGGTGTTCAAGTTGATGGGACCTTGAGCATCCTGCTCTAGTACCAGATATGGAGGCTGGTGACCCTGCCTACAGCAGGGGGGTTGGAACTTGATGGTTCTTGGGGTCCCTTCCAACCCATGTGATTCTACTTTGCTATCCTAGACTTTGGCATAAGAACAGGATCAGGCCAAAGCAAGGAGGTTTTAATTTTCACCAGTGGAATGTGGAGTGTTGTCTAAGTGGGAGAGCTGGATGGTAGGGGTGTCCCTGTTGCCTTTCAGTAGTTTCACAGTGTTATTCTCTGTCCCCTGCCGTCCCCAAATACTAGACATACCTTTCCTACATTTCTTAGTGCTATTAAGAGACTTAAAAAGACTGAAGTTCTAGATGTACTTCTTTTTGAGGAATCTGACTGCTGCAGTTGAGTGTTTTCTGCAGGGAGCTTAATGGCTGAATTCAAGTGATGGAACGTTCAGTTATGTTTCATGAAACAGCAAGTGAATTTGTGCCGTGCAGCAGCCATAAATCATGTGTCTACTTGCAACTTAGTGAGGAAACACTGTGCTTTATTGTGCACAGCAGCTGCCTATGGAAACTAGTAAACTGGTTAGTGCTTGAGGACATCTATTAGAAATACAGGATGAGCTTATTGTGAAGCTCCTCAGCATCGTAAAGAGTAACGCTTCCTTTTTGGTATGCAAGTTGGCTTTAAAAAAACCCTGAAGTTTTGAATAACTTGAATAACCTGAAGATGAATTTCTAGATGAGTAGGTGAGTTCTGGGTGAGTTCATACCGCTCTTGCTGATGTGCTTCTGTAACGTTCTCTTTTGTAACGTTCTCTTCATTAACGTGGCACATGCTTTCAGGAGTTAAGGCAGACACTTAACACATGTCTTTAGTTCCCATAAACTAAAAGCTGTATGAAAATGCAGTTGTCAGTATCTTCTGCAGAATGTAGTGAGCTACCAGAGTTAGAATCATTTTTTAAGTACAAACTCACAATCTCATAGTATTTCAGTAATGATTTCTAAAAAGTTGTATCATATATAGTCTTACAGAAAAAATGGCTTCTCTTACTGTGAATATATAGGGTTCTAATTTTAGGTAAAGGAACATACTCTTGACGCTTCTGATAATGCATCTTTGGTTGACTCAGAAGAGAGAGATTGCAGTGATTTCACTGCAGAACAACTGCAGAAAAGTTATTCTTAGTACTGAATCAGATTTGAGTGTCATCTTTTTGTTTTGCTGTAGGATGTGCTCACAAGAAGTTGTAAAAATAAAGCTTGACTTATCTAGCCATACTGTTGTGTTAGAGGAGTATTGATTGTTCTTTAATTGATTTATAGACACAGCTTGCTGTGTGCCTCTGTGATGACTACATACAATCTGTAGGTCTGTTCCAAATGTTTTTCAGTGTTTGTATCACAGACTCCCAATTGTTTGAATGGTGTTGCTGTTCGTGTCCTGCCCAGAAAATGGGCAGTGCTATGTGCCAGCTGAAGGACTGATACAACATCCCCCCTCTTGAGAGTGGGATTTTCAAAGCAACTTCTAATGCTTCTGTACTAGGCTCTGAAAGCATCTTACTGCCATCATAAATGCCTCCCTATTCCTTAGCAGTCCGCTTGTAAAATAGTATCAGTAACATTTTCCTTGTCTAATCTTATGCTAAGCAGATCAGTTATCGTGTTCCTGCAGTTTCAGAGCTGCGCTTTGTCTTCAACTAATAAATAGGAGAGACACTTGCACACAAGTCTGCCCTTTTCTCAAGATTGTTTTGACAATTACATTTTGATCTCTGTCTCTGAAGTCAAATGCTGTGCTTTTTGTTCTGTGCTAATATCTCTTGAGTGATAAGCTTCGAGAACTTTACTGTTTGTTAAAGTAAAAGCCAAGTCCAAGTACTGTGGGTGGAAATACAGTGGAGCCTTTTTGGTATGTTTTGGTTGGGTTCTCTGAACTTGGTGGCTTTTAACTGCAAGATTACAGTTGGCTCTATGTACTCCAACTTGCTGTCCTGTCATTAACATCCTGCTTGCTTATATTCTGCTTTATTTTTCATCTTCATTCTCATCCTTAATCACATTAATTCCTTTCTCTCTGTCCTTTTCCTGCAAGAAGAAGGCCTGGTAGTTGTGTATGGACCACATATACTTTGCTCTACCCTCTCTTTACAGATTTTGTTGGCACTTTCCATACTGGGTGTAGAAGTACCTGTGTTTAGCCAGGCTCCTAATACTGCCCCCCAGCTTCATTGGATCTTTAACAGATCTTTATGATTTTTAAGACTTCTCTCCCTTTTCCAACTTCTGATCAAACCATTGGAAGTGGTTTTTAATCTGGGGAGAAATGGGTTCTTCCATCACCTGCCTGCTGGATTTCAGGAGGGTTTTTCAGTTACAGCACTTCTTCCAGGTTGTGGGGGCAGCTGTGACATCCATCTGAACTCTACTCCGTCTGAACAGTGAATGTGAGTGTTTTCTTCAAGGCTACTAGGAAAAGGTCTCTAGTCTGAAAAGCTGTCATTGGTTTTAATAACTGCTTTGGAACTAGCTAGTGGCCAGATTTTTTGTAGGTTGCACAGTTTCCCAGATGACTAATGACAACATCTTTCAAGTCAGTAAATTTGTATTTCTCTAGTGATTCTGGCAAGTTTTGAGTGACAATATTGAAATTTGAGCAGGGATGCTTCACTGTGAATTTGCATTCTATTAATGCCTAAAAGACTACAGGTAGGAAACAACCACTCTGTAATGAGCAATCCTCTGAAAGGAAGTCAAGACTTGTCCTGAGTCCCTTTGCCTTTGTTTTCTGTTATACTTCTGATTCTAACAGCCTTTTGTTAGGAATTGTTAGGAATAATGTTAAAGATGTTTTGGGAACTTGTAATCTTTTGAAGCTGTGAAATCTACAGTGGTTTGGATTCTTGGTTGAGAAAGCATTTGTTCAGTGCCTCACTGATAAATTAAGACAAAGCTTCCTCCTTCAGTTTGAGTAGGAAAGGAATGTTACTTGTGAGGACTCAGTGGTGAGGTTAGCTGGCCTAAAATGTGTCTCCAGGAATGCTTGTTAACTTCTTTGCAAGACTTTTTAAGAATGCATGGTATTATATACCTTTAAAGATAGTTAATCTATATCTTCCTGGAGTTTAAACAATTTAATTGTTCAGCGTTTATGAACTGTAAATTTATGTCTAACTCTTACATGTATGCTTATAAATCTCTGTGGTTAACTTGCCAGCTTGTATATCAGGCTGTGCCTTCTACGAATCCTCTGCCTGATTTCCATATTTCCTTCTTTGTTAGATGAATTTGAGTTACTCTGAAGACAGAGCAGAGAGGTCAGGTTTTCCCTAAGGCAACTCTGCAGAACTGCAAGCTATTAGGAATGCCATAGTACTAATCTTCAGTATTGCTTCAGCAATTAGGTGGGTCTTAAGTGCCCAAAATCCCTTTGCTGGTTAATGAGGACAGACTTGTAACAATGTACATCTCTGAAGGGAGTTTTATGCTAAGGGCCTACTTTTTACTTGACAAATGACTTCCAACATACTTGCAGAATTGGTTTTGGGATGTAATAATTTATATTAAAAGTTGAGGATAAACTTAAATAGACCTAGTATAAAAAGTATTTAAGTTTTACTTATATCTATCGTTTATTTCCATTAATTACCAGGCTACACGTATCTTAACTTTGGCACTGATGAGGCTTATTTACATTTGTATTTTGGGTGGGTATGTATGTACCAGAGATGCTCTACTTCCATTCCCCCCATATTTCTCAGGATTAGCACTTAATTTTTAAATATAAATAAATAATATTCTACCTTTCACCTTTGCCTCCTTCCTGAATCACTTCTTTCCACTAAGAGCTCTGCTGTAGCAAATCTCTATAGGCTTTATTCCTTAGACACCTCTCTTATTGAATTTCACCTGACTTGAAGTTCAGCGTATTACATCATACGGAGAGTAATTAATCTTTTCTGACTTCAAACTTCTGAGTTCTGTTCTTCTGCAGGTCAGTGTGGAAACACTGCTATGAATTCTGCCCAAAACACAACTTTCAGGATTAAGAGGAAAACTAGAGCTTATTCATGTCTGTGTTTGTGCTGGCAGACTGGTTAACAACTTAATTCAGCTCTAGCTCTTCACTTAGCTCTTAAGATAAATACAAATTGTGTTGCAGTACCTTGCTGTTGTGCCCTCGTTCTGAAGTCTCTACTCTCCATGTAACTTTGGGCAATAAAAAGAATTGGGAAAATTCTAGTATTAAAATGTGTATGTAAAAAATTCAGTGTTGGTAACTTGCTTACGTCCTCGACTCAGTGCCAGGGTAGTCAGAGAGGTAGCCTGTATTAAGTGCAGCTTTATCTCATGAGCAGTTGGAGCAGTTTCTGCAGCACACCTTCCTGCCAGTGTCCTTCTCTTCAGTCACCTTCTCAAGATGGAAAGAACCACTGCCTAGATAAAATTGCTATGTATGAATTAGATGACTCTAACAGACTAACCAAGTTAACTTTTTCATTGATGAAACAGAATTGTCATAGTAGGCAATGCCCTAATCCATAAACCAAGAGGCGTGTAGCTAGTGAACAAGTGAATCTGTGGTTTAATAGAGCATTTTTCAGAATTGGAATCTTGTCAAACCACAGATATTCATGCACACGGAAACTAGGGTTAGCAAGTGGCTTTTTTCCTATCTTAGTTTGATAAAGCGCTCTTTTCTTGTTTACGTCTCTATAAATTTTATCAGTAATGTAATTAAAAAGTCATTTCAGGGATGAAATTTTTTCTTTGCATGTGAGTCATTGGAAAGCTAATACAAGACCATGATAAGATCATTAAGTAGGAGTAAGAGGAAGCCAAACTTGGTTTTCTTGTGCTGCAGCAAAGCTTGGCAGCCTGAGAATTCTAGACTTTGCATTCCTCTATTAATATATTTCTCATAATGGATGACATGCAGAATGTTCCTTCAAGGATAAGAGAAGTATTGATTGCCAGCACTATTTCACTTTATTCTCTCTTGTAATTCTTTCTTCCTGTGAAAGGAATAGATTTCATTACAGTTTTCTGGTTGTGCATCACAAAAAGATGTTCATCTGATCTTTTGTTGTTGTTGTTGACCAGGGATTTTTTTTAGACTTCTGCTGTGGCATTTGGCTTTATCGTAGTAGCATGTGGGACCAACTTTATTCATCGGTATTAGACCAGTGTGATTTGTTAGTGTTGCAGTATGACATTGAGAATTAATTCTTATAAATTAATTCTCATACCCTGTATTAACTTCTGGAAAGGAAGTCTGAGAAGGAACCAGTTTCTTCTTTCACTATTTTTATTTTCTTGTTTGTTTGCTTTTTTACTTTTAAACAGGGATGTTATGATGGAAATTAATTAAACACATTCTTTTCCTAACAATTTTACAAGATTTAAGTATAATTTCTAGAAAGTTCAGAGCCCTGTAGTTTGCACTGGTACCCTCAAAAAAAGACTTCATTAGGGATGCAGTCCTCCTCCTTTTAAGGAGATGAAAATGTAAGAACTCAGCTATGCAAGAAAAGAAATAACCAACTGGTATTTTATTTTGTCTCTGAAGGAATGATTTCATTAAGAGAACAAGTATTTATTTTCTGTAATCCGGAATATATATTATTCATACCACTTTACTGTCTACTTTTTTTGGATATGATTAAGATTTGTGTTGGGCTTCAGAAGTTCTTTTTTTTCTTGGTAGTTTGTTTCTACTGGTACAGAACTCTAAGTTCCTTTCCTTTTTGCTGAAGCATGATCTCTGCTGCTTTCCAAAAGCAGAAATAATTTCAAGATGTGTTTATTTTCCATAATTAAACCTGAGGGTAGAACTTCTTATTTGTCCTTTGGTGTATGAATCCAGGGTTTGTGTAAACTGTATTTTATCTCTTCCTTCTCCCAACCTTATCTTCTCTCTAATGTGTTCTAGATGAGGCCCTTCTGGATAATCTCAACAGCATACATCAGTTCTGTAAAGGATGTGTTTTTTGCCTCACAAATTCTTTCATTTTCACTGTCACTATAGACTATTCTAGAGCTAGACAGGTAAAACGAGACATGAAGGACTAATTTGGATTAAAAAGCAAGAAACAAGTTTTTGTCAGAAAACCCCCTGCCCCTTTCCCCCCACCCTTTAGTTTAAAACCATTCCCACTTGTCCTATCACTATCCTTTAAAAAGTCGGCATCCCTCTCATTTATAAACTCCCTTTAAATACTGGAAGTCCAGAAGCAGGTTTACCTGCAGCATCTTTTTCTCTAGGCTGAGCAAACTGAGCTCCTTCATAGCATAGATGCTCCAGCCCTTTGAGCATCTGCACGGCCCTCCTCTGGACCCTTTCTAAAAGCTCTACATCTTTCCTGTTCTGGGAGCCCCAGACCTGGATTCCAGATAGGCCTCATGAAAGCAGAGTAGAGAGGAACCTACTGGCCATCCCTCTTCTAATGGACTCAGATTACAGTTGGCCTTCAGGGCTGCAAGTGCACGCTGCTTACTTATGCTAAAGGAAGCCAAGAAGTACAAGGTGCTCTTCCTTATTCAGAAGGCTCTCAGTGATGTTGCCAGAGAACTAGTTCCAAATGCTGAAATCACTTAGACAAGACTTGAATAATTGCAATGCTTCAGGCTCAGAAAGTCAACTTTGCTCCTTACTTGCAATGTTGTCAAGCCCATAAATATAGTTTTACTCTTTGTTAAAACATTTCTGGAGAACAGTGCAAAAGAATACATGAAAGTCTAAAAACAAAATCGCCTTGTTTGTATTCAGTAATGCTAGCAGCAGTCATTCATAGGTAGGGAAATAAAATGGTATTTATTGACAGAGTCAATACCTTCTCTTGAAGTGACATGTGAACTGCAGTATACAAATTTTGGTGTATATTCCTTTGCCTCAAGTTGATTTCTTAAATACGCGATCTTCCTGTGTCTATAACTAGTCAATAAACCTATATTAATTGCTTTGCACAGTAACCATCTGGTGAACCAAGGTTATTTTCAAGGTTATCATTTATTGTTTTGTGTTTAATAAGGCATTCTTACTATCGATTCTGAAATGCATTTAAACTAATAACCTGATTAAAAAAAATAATTAAAAAACCACTTGATTAAAATGGTGTTCAGTAACAGAAAGCCTGTTGTAGGTTATCAATTTAACATATTAAATATTTAAATCGTTACCCAACACCATTTGATAAAAAATAATTCCCTTAGTAGTAATGAAAGCAGCTGATAATGAAATAAACCCAATAATAATGTTATACAACAGGTGTTCAAAAGCAGCTTAGAATTCTTGCCCTTATGAAGGGAAGCTGTTGTCCAAGATGTGTACCACATGCTTTAATCAGGAGCATTTCTTCTTGTACGAGAAGACTTAGAGGCTAAATATGTTTTAGATCAACTCAGCATTGTCTCTAAGTCTGCAACGCTGGAATTGAAGGTTAGCGTTGGGCGTGTAGCTGATAAAGGACTCGAGTCCTCTGCCTTTAGTGTGGATGGTAAAGGAGTCACCAGCACAAGAAATAGCGACATGGTGCTTTTTTTTAGAGCCATGGCCTCAATATGTTGGTTTTTCAGGTGGTTCATCCTCTTAGAGGGGGTGTGTGTGTGCTTGCATGTTTGACTGAAAAGAATGAAAAATGGAGAAAAACCTGCATCCCACAAAGAAAATGTATTTTGGCTTTTGGAAGTTAGCATTCAACAGCTGGAGAAATTAACATGGTAGATCAAGTCCCGTGTTCACACATTCCCCTCATCCCTCTTTTTTTTCTAATAATTTTATGAATGTCTCTGTAAAATTTTGTGTAAATATAAGGGATTTTAACTCAGAATTTTCTGTAGCTCTTCTTTTTTTTTTTTTTTCCAACTTTAATCTAAGCACGTGAAGACTATCCATCAGCAGAATGGCACATGCTTTAAGAGCAGGTGACCTAATCTATGTCCCTGTCCCTTATCAGAGTTTTCCTGCAAGTGTAAAATAAATGAGTTTTCAAGGGGTCTATCTTTTCAATAATAAACCTTTTAAAGTCATTTTTATCTGAAAGGTGTGCATCTAGTAGGGAGAATTAAATGTCAAAGAAATATTTGCTTTGAATTGTTGCTTGGTGGTTCTGAAACTTCTGTTTATTTTCTCTAGGGGCTCTTCTGCATCTGTGTGTATTTGGGTGTTTATTAGCCTGTATTCTTCCTTCAAGAAAAGTCTTTTAATGGACTCTTTCTTTCCTTCCTTGTTTTTCTTTCTTGGTTCAGTTCAGAATAAACTTCAGTATTCTATCCTGTCCGGTTGCAAAGAGCTTGATAGGGGTTGCAGATAATTGCAAATGGGAGTATGACTTTTCCAAAGGAACAGCTGTATGGTGAACCAAAATATTTATAACTCCTTATGGGCTAATACTGCAGAGCCCTGTTTCTTATGGCCTCAGCACTATAAAATGCTGACACTTGTGTAGTTTTTTTCTGTTCTAGTCCAATAGAAGAAATAGAAGTAAAGTTGCCTTTTAGACTGTATCTCAACTATTTATCTATCCATGTGAATCAGAATTTAAGAAATGTTGACAGATTGGATTTACTCATTAGTTTAGAAGTTGCTTTTGAATTATTGGTGGGGGTTAATGAGAAGCATGGCTGTACTATCCCTCTGATACCCAACTTCATTTTGTGTGCTGTGACTTTGTTGTGCTATTTTCAGATGCAAACGTGTTTGTTCGCTTTTAAGAGCGGTATGTGTTGGTTTTAAATCTGGCCTAAAAATTGAAGCCACTTAACTCTACCTTCTTAATTTCTCTGCACTATCCGAAACAATTCATCAGGAAGATAGGGCTGTGTCTGAGAATTTCTGACTCATGCAGTTCTATTCAGCCTGAGTTTGATGAACAACTTGTTTCTTGTTCTATCTTCTAAATCTTTCAGGTGAAACAAACTGTTCTAGGACTTGGGAAATATCCAGAAGAGATTGACGATTTCAAGAATGTTATCAGTTGGCCTTGAAGTGAAAGAACTGGCGCATCAAAGCTATCACTTCAAAGGCCTCATTGTGATGAGGAGGAGTTACAGATGATTCAAAAGAACGACAGACAAAGTAGATTAAAAAGTAAATGAAGCAAATGTCTCTCAATATCTACATCTGTTATCTAATGTTACTACCTGTTCCCTTTATTCTCCTCTAGTCTTAACTGCTGGAGCTGAACAGCTGCTCTGTGTGTTTGTAAAGAATGAGCCTGCTTAAAAAGCTACGTACAGTGAGTTTCTGTATAAAACAGATTAAACTATACAATCAATAAAAGTGGAAAAATACTGCCATATCAATCTGACTGCACGATCTAGTGTTTAAAATCATTTCTTGTTTGATTTTTATTTTTTTCTGATGAGTTGTATTTGATGAAGTGCCGCTGTGTTGACTCAATTTATAGTGGAGAGAGTTCTTTAAATACAAGCAGTCACCTTTTTAGTCAGAAAGAAGGTTGCTGTCCAATGGAGATGATGATATAGTTGTATAGCAATTGGGAAAGACCACATGAGTGAGATTTCTGGTTACAATGAAGATACTGCTGTGCAAAACTGAGGACTGTGTCTGCAGTTAGTAGAGGCATAAATAAAACCCACTTCAGACTAATGCAAGGAAAGAAAACATCACCGCTAGAATCATGTTTTTATTGAGTGTTCTTTGGTATTAGCAATACTAAAATAACCCCTACTCCTTTTCTGGAACACCAGCTATTTCATTCTGCCAGTCGCCGTACTGCTTTAACTTACAGAAATTAAGTGAAAAAACAGTGAGAAATATGGAATCTGCTATTAGTGAAACATGAATTCCTTATCATCATGAGAGCTGTGCTGCTTTTAAAAAATGATTTGTAATGTTAGATACTTATTGCATTACTTGGTTGTATATGTACTTGGTTGACTAATAGCATATGAATAAATTAGTAAGTCGATGCTATTTCACATGTTCATGGTAGCAGAGCTGCAGCACTGCAGTGATCTTTCTAGAATATGAAACCTTCTGTTCAGTGGAAGCATCGAATTGATGACTGTATTTTTACTGGAGCTGATTTATTTGGAGCTGTTTTCTAGTGTAAAAAACATAGTTTTTCTTAAGTATGATGCAGTCCTTACTCCCTCATTATTTATATATTTATTTTTAATAAGCACTTTTCTAAACCCTTATTACAGTGTATTATTTTTGGTAGCTGATGACACTCTTTTTATTGGCTAAATTTGAAAACAGTACTGTTGTTTAGTTCAAGACAGTTGATATTATCTTGAATTTTTCCTTTTTTCTTTTTTCTTTGGTGAGATCTTGCTTTACTCTTATTTTTGTTTTTATATTAGAGAAGTGTCTCTTAATTTTGTTACTATTTTCCTATGGTTAGGATTTCAACTTCTATCTCACTTCCAGACAGTAAGTGCTTTTGTATTCTGGTGGTAGTTCAAGTTACTCTTCAGGATTTCTGTTGCAGTTTTAAAGGTGTGCTTTGTGTATAGGCATGAATGCATATGGAGTTATGGACTGCTTCTCCTGAAGGCTTGTATTTATAATTTTGGGATGCCTTCTATCTCAAATTTCAATGTAAGTATATACCAGATAAGAGAGTGCAGAGAGCTTGCTACAGAATTCAGTGTGGTTTTACTATTATGGAAATAGAAGATCAACTTGATGTTTGGTTTTTGTTATCTTTTTTTGTAACAGTCATGAGTTCCAAAACAGATGATAGCTTTGACTTCAACTTACGGCATTTCCAATATTAAGACTAATATTCTGTTTCCAATTTGGTAGTAGAAAAACATTTGAGGTAATGAAGCTTAGAACATGGTAACTCATAAAACCCTGCAGTAAGATTTAAATGTCAACTTTGAAAACTTTCTAATAGTTTGAGCAGTTGTTCAGCAGCCTTAGGGTAGAGTCTGCGTGTATGAATCTCTTCTGTTGCAATCTTTTGAGTTGTTAAATTCCAGGACACTTGTTATTGACGGATTTGAGAGCGGCACAAAAGCTTTTCTGTGTTGCACCTGGTTTATCCGTCATGCTTGGATCAGTCTTAAGTTCTGTTTTATTTCCTTCTTAGGTCAGTTTCTATTATAAAGCTTCTTTTGTGGGGTTGGTGTGTGATTTCATTGAAGAGTGCGGGGTTGGTGACCTCTCCTGAGGGATTTCGGATGAATAGGTCTTAACTTGCGCAGACTTGAGCTCCCATCTTCTTGCCAGGCCTTAGCATTCAGGAGGTTTCTAACCACTTTTTAGAGCCAGATTAACTTAAGCATGAGTACGTAGTTTGAAGCTGGCTTCCAACTTGACGCTTTCAAATGAGCGGGATTCTTGGGATGCTTCAGTAAAGGGCTGGAATTGTTTCTGAACACCTTCCTGCCTGTCCCAAAAAACTTGTTTGGCTATGAACTGATTTGTGTGCTTGTAGCTGCCTGTGGCACTGGGAGCTTATGTTCTTGCAGGCCTTAGAGATGCATTATATATACTGTGAGATTTTGCACACAGACCTAAACCATTTCTGAAGGGCTTCCTTTATAGAGTTCCTGTTGAACTTAGCTGCTTCTCTGCATTGTGCCTCACTGTTTGTGCAGGACTGAGCAAATGGGGCTGGGGCTCCATCTGCAGGAAGTGCACCTTCTCAGAAACTGGGGGCAAACTAGTGAAGCAAAGCTCAGTGGAAAAGCAGCACAGAGTGCTAAGAGCAGAAACTACAGCAGTTATCTGAAGTAAGTGGTTTCCTGCCTTAAAGGTGTGGGTCTGTATGTGCTTTACATTTCACTTAATGGTGATCTGTGAGTTTCTTATAACAGTTCACACCCTTTGAAAGTTCAACAAAGTTCAACAACTTTGCCTACATCTGGCAAAACTGAGAGATGTTACTGACAGCTTTGCATGAAATTCATACTATGGAGCCTTCAGTGTTTGACTGCGTTGGTGGATATTGCTTATTGACTGGAATTATTGTCAGAATTCTGGAACTATACTAACACTGCACGTTGGCAATGTTTTTCATTTCTAATTTTTTAATTCGTATCTGAACTGCGGATTCTTAATAGTGATATTATGTGTACTACATCATGTGTCCAGTGTTGCAGAGTTGTTTGTAAAGACTAATGTTGGAATGGAAGGGGAAAATGTAGAGAACTGCTGAAGGCAGAAGCTGTCTGTCAAACTTAGCTTGTTATAAATTCGTTTCGTTAAAGGAGTTATGAAGGTCTACAGATAAAACTTTTCCTATCTGTGTTCAAAAGACGTCCTTGAAAGCGGTAGAAAGAAATGGCTCCCATGTTCTTCAAAGGCTCATTTCCTGAACAACCTGAAAATGAGCTTTTACCGTTCTTTTAAAGTCCCCTTACTTTTTGCTTTCCAGTTGCTGGTTTTTTTTCCCAAGACATTGCAAAAGTACTTTTGCATGCTATACAAAGGATTTAAGACTGGTTGAGACAAGGCAATTAAAGCTGCTATCTGCAATTTGTTTCTGTACCTGTTTTAACCTTCGGTTAGGTCTGAGGAAATCGTGGTATAAAGTTTTGTTCTTCATTGTATCATAATGCTGCAGTTCCAATCCAGCAAAGCACTCAAACTGTCAAATGCATTTTTTTTTTCTTCCTCTCTACCTCCCCCTCATGGAGTAGCTCTCTTGGATCCTATTTCTGTGTTGGTTTGTTGCAATAAGTCACCTTGCTCCCTTTACTAATGAACCATGGATGTGACTGCAATAACAGTCCTGCTTTTAGATATACTTGTATATCTAATAAATGCATGTATCCTTTTGATCTCCATTATGTTTGCAGGCTTAAATATTTATAAAACAAAATTAAGCTGAAAAGTGTATAGTTCTGATTGCGCTCCTTGTTTGTTTTAACTTCAAGATGTGTGAAAGGCATGATAATTTTTCTTCCATTCTTATTTTCTGCCCAGCTGTTTTCTGTGTTGCTGATGAGGAATTGCTTTCTGCCTCCTTCAGAAGTATACAGAAGGGAAATTGGAAAGACTTGGGTTATTGAAATAATTGTTATTGGATTCGCACTCTATAAATTGAGATCTACCTGCTTATTCAGTCCTTAGCTTACTACCTGGGAGCTCAGAAAAACTGGAGTTATTAACTGAAAGAAAAAGAGGCTTTCTCATGTGTAGAAGTAATAAATCAAAACACCACACCCGTTGCTTTCTGTGCTCAGAGAAACCTTTTTTCTCCCTTCCCCCCTTCACCCCCCCCCCCACTTCTCTGAAGAAGTTAGTCTTGTAGGTAAGAACAAGCAGTGATTATTTGTATTCAAAGAGGATTAGAGACAGGACTTTGAAATGCAGGCTAATTTATTGGGCATTTCTGATATTGTAGAATTAACAAGGTTTGGCATTAAATCGTGCCTGAACGTTTGTTGGAGTAATTGTATATTTTTCTGCTTGAAAGCAGACGGTGGTTTTGAGTGATAGGGTCGTTTAATGTTGTAGCTAAACTTTTAATTCTTTACTTGTGCTGAAAAGGCTTTTCCCATTGCCCTTTTCTCATCTACCCTGCATACCCTGCACACCTTCAGCTGCTGCCCTTCATCAAGTCACATAACTGCGGTTGATACGGTGGTTTAAAAAAAGCCCAGCCATTGAAGTGGTAGGTACACATGTACTTCTCTGCTCTAGTTCCAAAGCTCACTGTTCACTGCTGAAGGAGGCCAGTCAACAAAGCTAAGAGCAGCAGCGTCTGTGAGGGGAGAAGTGGGGACCATCAGCAGTTGGTGCAGGGATGTGATGAATGGGCTGTCAGGGAGAGCTTGCTGTGCAGAGCAGGGCGGCTGCTGGAGGCTGTATTGTCATTGGATTTCTTCCTCTTACTGGACAGCTTGTTCCATGGGATCTCTTTGATCTGTGGGACAAGCAAATCAAACAGGGGTTCTGGCATACCTGTTATCCCTTGGATCTAAATTAAAACAAGTGTACTTGTGTTTAGCTACTTGAATGTTTGGATTTCACTTCTTGCAAAGCTCTACGGTGAGAAGCAGAACGCGTGCAGTAATGCTCAAATGAGAATGATGGACTTGGGAAGCAGCCTTTTAATGCTTCCTCTGTAGCGTTTCCACTGCATTAATGGTCTTTCTGGTGTATGAGGCCTTCCCCTCACTTCAGCTTTCTAGGGAGAGGTAACTGTCCCAACCATGAGTTAGAATGAGACCGACTAGCTTTCTTGTCCTTGGGCACTTCACAGCAAGTGCCATTTGTGTATTAGGCTGTGCTGAGCCTTTTGCTTGGTTGGTCAGACAGCTTTAGGCAGGGTAGTAGATTAAGGTTAGCTGATATTATTAGAAGTAGCCTCTGATAAGAAGGCGTGTTCCTACCTACAGTTAGTTTAAATGAGCAAGTATGTTAATATTATTGCCCTTAGAAGACTTCTTCAGCTGCAGAGTGAAAAAAGTTAGGGTTTGTTGTGGTCACTGACTTGTGTTTTTGTGTGTTTGTTTTGTTTTTATTTTGTCATATATTAGCTTGCCAATTTTGGAAGGCAGGCAATACTTAGTTTTCTTCTGATAGATGATAAGGTTGACCACTTAGTTAAGGCTCTTAATGAAATCTCTGTACAAGAGAATATGGCTTATCAGAAAATCAACATCTTTTGATGTCAGATGCTTATGGAAGAATTTACCATTTGTTGTCATATATTGCAATACAATAAAAAACTGCGTAGCATTTACATACTATTCAATCAACCCAATGCATATTAAACCAATGCAGGGATTTGAGGCTTAAAACACACTTTTCATTTCAGGCTATCTTCAAATTCATTTCCCCCCCACCTCCAAAAACAAATATACGGGAATGCAAATCTTTGTATTAAAACAGTTTACCTATATCTAAAATGCTACTCTGCCCTGACCTGAGGGTTTTCTGTACCTGTTGTCACTCTACGGTGGAATAAGTTTATAATGCCCAGGAATCTCAAATTAAGCTTAACCAGATCTTTCAGTTTTTGCCACTTGCTGTACAAATAAGTTTTTCTGTGCAATGTTGGATCAGGCTTTCCTCAGAGAATGTGGTTGTGTATGCCAGAAACTTTAGAGAAAGCATTATTTTTGTCTAACTTGATCTAAGTTTATGAAATGTCATGTCAGGTTTTATAGTTGTTCTGACACTTCAAATAGTGCCTGTAAGCACTAAAATATGTGCTTTGTCCTGACTAAAGGTAAACTTTACAGATAAGTGGGACTCAAAGGGACTTTGTTTTACAGTCTCGAGACTTCAGGTTATAGTAGCAGGCACTATCAAAATGCTTCGTGTATATTCACTGAGCCTGGATCTAAACATGTGGAACTATCAAATTATAATTTTCATATTTCTTGAGAATTTGAAATTGCCTTCTTGTATGCTTGTGTGGTGATTGTGTGTGGTTTTGTTCTCCTGTAGTGGAAGCTTCTATTTTACTTACTTTACTTTAGTATTCAGGCGTATGAAAAGAATGTACCTTTGGCAGTCATTTAAGTAAAGAAGGAATTAAGAGGAAAAATAAGTCTTTTGCTGTAATAATATCAGACTACTTCTTACAAATATGTAATCAAATTTTGCAAGGTGTTTTCAGTGCTTGTTGGGTTATTTACATTATGCTTCTTGATTTACTTGGAAATGTTTTACTAATGCTAAGTAACTTGGCATCCGTATGAAGTCAGCATTTGTTTATGGGATATTTCCTGTCTGTTTCGCTTGTAAGAAAGAATCACCATTCTAGGCATTATTGAAGTATGCTTTGTCTGCTTCATACAAAATGTTTTTGCTGACAAGGGAAGACATGGATGCTCCTTAATGTAATTAAATGAAATTGCTAGAGTACTTGTCTGGCATGTAGGAAAACTAGGCTCATTTACTACAGGAAGAGACTTGAAGCCTTATTTCTTGAGACATCCTCTTAGATGGCAGCAAATCAGAAAGCAAGCAGATGAATTTGATTCTCCTTGCTTAAGTTTCTGTAGGACTAGGAGTGGCTGGTGCTTCAGAGCCTGAGTAGCTATTCTATGTGCATCTCATGTGATGTCTGTTAGTAAGCTTGTAAACTGGGTTGGAGGGAAAAAAAAGTAGCAATCAAGATTGGACTTTTGCTGCATCCATGTATAGCCAGCTTTGAATCCTTTCTCAGGTATCAAGCTTCTGCAAGGAGCCTCGGTCCTTGGTGGGGATCTGAATCCTAGCAGGTGCTGAACTGTTGCAGTGCCAAGTACTGAGCTATGCATAACATCAAGGTGCTTATGCATATATGGTTCCAATGCACCGCTAGAGCAGAAGTATATGGAGTGCTGGGAGAAGTGTCTGCTTCAGTGAGAGCACCTATTCCAAAACAAGTAAATTCTATTCTGCATTGAGCAACATTGAAATGTTGTGTTGCTGCACAGTGATGAGCTAGGGTGGTCTTTTCCACATTTGGCATGCATCTAAGGTGGCTGGATGGCATTAGGCCATGGGGTAGTGCTGTGTGTTTATCCATGTGATGATTTTTTTCTGTGTTGCTGCCATTCCCATCTAGGAGACAGTGAGCGGCTGTCTTAGTAGTGTGTGGTGCAGTCACAACTCCCAAACATCTCCTGTGCCTTAACACTGTGTAGTGTTCAGCATCAGGGTCCGCAGTGGTAAGAAAGACTGGAGTTGGATGCATGCTGAGCTTCCATTTGATATTTTTAACCACAGGAGTTTTTCTGTTGTCTGTGTGGACTTGTCACTTATAAGACGTGTGAGATCTTGACGTATCTAGCAACTTTACATGTTGGAAAATTGTTTTCTTGGTGATGGGAAGTCAGTGTAGGATAGAAATCCTATAATGAAGTCTAATATATCACAGTTAAATGTCAGATCTGTGGCACTTGAAATGTGAGTTTAAAGAAGAAAAAGACATAAATAGGAAAAACAGTAGTACAGCTATAGAGCAGCAATACCTAGAGATTTGGATTAGTTTAATGTCTTTTTTGTGCCAAGTGAAATAACAATTGGCAATACACTAATTGCTTTGAAACACTTCTAAGGAATGTAGCAGTAGATGCAAATAAATATACCCAAACCAGAAGGGGAAGCAGTCTGGATGATCTAAGTAATGCTAATGAAATGATCCAATAACGTATGTCTCTGTGTAATTACAGCTTTCTAAACTGAAACGGCACTTATCTTACTTTTCTTGCTGCAGATGATGACATCTTGCAGTAGATGTGTAAAAACGCTGTAAAAATGAGTTTGAATCTTCCTTAGAATTTTTACTAAGTGCCTCATCCTCCTTTCCCACCCACCACTCAATGAAGTCTTAATTTGTAACTAATCATTTGACGAAGCTTTTTTTTTAATCTTTGTAGAAATGAGCTGAGCGTCTGAATCCTGAAGCTGAAATCTACTACTGCGCCATTTTTCGTATTACAGATTGAATGTACCACGTTGTGTTAATGGACTGGATGAGTTGAGCAGGAAAAGGGGCAATGGCAAGGCTTATGAACTAATGTATGCTTTTTCAGGTGTTAGGGACATTTTAACTTATTCTGAATCAAAAAGTTGCTGTACTTTAGTGATTAATCAGCCTTAAACATAATTAAAACAATAAGTGTGTCATTGTGTTACT
The DNA here is from genome assembly GCF_054131305.1 of Coturnix japonica. Classification (NCBI taxonomy): domain Eukaryota; kingdom Metazoa; phylum Chordata; class Aves; order Galliformes; family Phasianidae; genus Coturnix; species Coturnix japonica. Next base: position 39,097,261 of record NC_140665.1, read on the forward strand.
CCATGAAGAAAAAATGGCACCCACTGTCATTCATTGATGCATGTTGAGTGTTTCTGGAGACCACAGGGCAAATGTGATCATGGTGAGGCAGTGGGTGGTGTGCTGCAGCAGTGGTGACAGGGGTTCACATCCACTGTTGCAGATTGTTAGGAGCGCAGCAAGCAGGCTTTGGTGAAAATGCACAGCAATGGTGGTGACTACGTTAGAATCACAGAATAGAATCATAGAATCACTCAGGTTGGAACAGACCTTAAAGATCATGGAGTCCAACTGTGACCTAACCATACTACCATAACTAACAGCCCTCTGCTAAATCATGTCCCTGAGCTCCACATCCAAAGGGTTTTTAAACACATCCAGGGTTGGTGACTCACCCACCTCCCTGGGGAGCCTATTCCAGTGCTTAACAACCGTTTCTGTAAAGGGATATCCGACCTAAACCTCCCCTGGCACAACTTGAGGCCTTTTCCCCTTGTCCTGTCACCAGCGAGAAGACACCAACCCTGCTCTCGCTGTAAGCACCTTTCAGATATTGGAAGAGAGCAATAAGGACTCCTCTCAGCCTCCTTTTCCCCAGACTAAACAGCCGCAGTTCCTTCAGTCTCTGCTTGTACAGAATATTCTCTAAGACCTTCACAAGCCTTGTTGCCCTTCTTTGGACCTGCTCCAGCACCTCAATGTCCTTTCTGTACTGAGGTGCCCAAAACTGAACACAGTACTTGAGGTGAAGAATGCAATGCTTTTCTGTGATGACAACATAGGAATGATATCTGACCATATGTTTCATTTGTGTTGCATCGAATTAACACTGTGAAACAATTTACAGTTAGAGATCCAAAGAAACTGGTTGATCCTGGTATATTTATATCTATGGAATTAATGTCTGCTTTCTTTCCTTTTCATGCGCGTTGAGCTCTCTAAAGGACATAACGTATTTTTTTTCCCCTTTAAAGGCATTGGATGTCTACAGTTATCTTCAAAATGCTTTATTGGTTGAAAGTTTGTGGTTAAAATAGAACATCATTAAAATAGACTTTTTTTTGGAGAGGAAAATACCACAAAGCCTTAATTAAAGGCACGAAGGTTAGAGGTCAATATTCCATACTCTGCCATCCCTGTTCTGTTCGATAGCGAGACTGAATACCCAGCAATCTGTGTTAGGAACTTCCATCCTTTCAGTGTAGCTTACCTGAGAATATCTGTAGGCTGTACCGAAATAGTTGGGTAGAAGTCTCTTATTCATAAGTATTCAAAATTGCATTCAACTTTTCTAAGTCTAACTTTTGTCCTTTGTAGTTTAATTGGGGAGGTGGTTGGGGAAACAAGGGAAAAGAGCTTAATATATAATCGTGCCTAATGACTTATGTTCCTATGCTGTTAAGCTCAGTAGGAATGGCAGAACTTTTTCCTAAAGACTTTAAAGGTGTGAGGGTGGAAGAAAAAAGAACGAGAAGGCACTCAATGCCTTTCCTTAACTTAATGAGAAATCCCTCCAGTTTCTTTTGGATGCTTAATTGATGTTCAGCTTTTATTTTTCAATTAATGTATTTTTTGTCTTGGTCTCATGGGGCAATGAAGAGCCGAGTAGAATTTCTGCAGAACTTGACGTTCTTGTGCTGGAAAGATTTTCTACCACCTACAGTTGATATTTGTAGTTATTCATAAAGTGTTTCCGTAGTGCTGCCGTCTTTAAAAATGGCATGGAAAATCAAATAGCTACTAAAATCCAGATATTCTAGAACCAAAGAAAGCTTTTCATTCGGCGTGCTGCTGGGGCTTAAAGCACACTGAGGTATACTTTCATTCACCTACATGAGCAGTGATAATTCTCTTGACATGTGTTTTCTTATTGTCTTAAAGTTTTTTTTTTTTCTTTTTACTGACATCCACAGGGCCTTGTAGCTTGAAACACAGACTGCATGGCAAATCTAGTATAAGGACCTGAACAAATTCCTTCTCTGATATCCTCGATTCACGATTCTGTGAAAAACATGCATTGATTGCACTTCATTTTTAACTTCAGTGTTTATATAGCTGCTTCTCTAGAAATGATTACTAGCAATAAAACGTCAACGTTGAGTTTTGCATTTTGGTGTTTTAGAAATATGAGACATTACATTCAAATCTCCAGTTATTAGTTCTTACTTAATGTAGACAGTTAAGCTGAGTTTACATTGGGAAGTTCAGCGTTTGTGCCTGGGGACATGCTGAAAAGCTGTCATTTCTTGTTTAAATGTTCTCCAAGCTGAATTTGGCTTATTCCAACTACTTATTATTCTAAAGACGTACCAGAAGCAGCTTAGGAATTACAGTGGTTGAGACCGCTCACAGTAGGCAGCTTGCATACCATCACCTTATTCTGGAGGCTTGGGCGGATTACTAGAAGAGGTGCAAACAATTCTGCTGTTCATAGTAAAGATGTTGCCTTTAGCGTGGTTGGCCCCCAAAAAACAAAGCTTATAATTAGAAGTTCTTTGATGGAGAATATAGAAAGGGTAATAAAATTTCTTTTAAGTGTCTGAGAGAAATAAAAGCATCTGGCTCTGAAATCAGTTGGCTTAGTGTGCAGATCAGCATACCATTCCTAATTATCTTCTTTTTCTAAAATTTACACTCTTATCCAAGTATGTAATATAATATGAACCTAAATTCCACATTCACGTTGTGTTTTTACAGTAAGGAAATAAGAGTATGAGGTCATGGTTTTTTCCCCCTATTGAAAGGAAAATGAGACTGTGAGAATAAATGTTGGAATTTGGAGAAGGAGGAGGAGAAAAATCTTAGTGTTTTTTGTTTCCTCAGTCTCTCTAAATGCGTATTATCCATATTCCTTTAGTAACATATCCATCAGAGTTACCTATAGTAACCTATACCTAGAATAATCTTGAAAGAACATGAAAATTATACTTTGTGAATAACTACTTGGGAGGCTTTCCAGTCAATCAGAAAACTGCCACTTGGGATATTACTGCTAGATAAACTGACTTCTTTTTGAGGTAACTTTCATGGTTGTGTTATTCCTTATTGGAGGAGTACTTGATTGCCTGCCTTGCACATATTTCTGGTCAAAATGTTGTTGTTCTATTTTTACTTCTTAATTCTTACTTCCTCTGGGCAAGCATTGTTATATATTAAATGTAGAAGTCTGCCTCAATATTTTGTTGATTTCTTCATTTTTTTTCAGCAGTAGAGGAAATGATCATCTTTTATCTTCCAAATTCTAAAGCTGGCTCTCTTGGACTACTAAATACACTTAAAATGCAGAAGCTTAGATATTGCTGTGTTCTTTGAAAACACAAAATTAAATAATCTCTAAAATAATATTCCTGACTGGTATACTTTATTTTTCAGGAGGACCCAAATGACATAGATGCCAAAAGGAAAGATGTGCACATCAGCGATGGGGAGGACAAAGCACAAAGTATGGAGACATTACCTCCAGGTATTGCAGTAAAGTTTTTGATGAAAGATCCATAGGCCTAGCGTGCAGCTACTTGATAGCCATAAAGCAAACCAGTTCTTCTGGTTCTAATCATTCTTTGTAGTTTGGAAGTGATAGGTTTAGTATGTACCTCTGTTCTTAAGGCGTCAGCTTCCTTAAATCTTCTTACTTGCTTCACTGTTCCTTTGGGCTTAAAATCATAGGAAGAAAATTACTCTTTGCTGGTACGTTTTTGTCATCTTGCAATAGGTTTAAGTTGCTGTTAAAGCATCTAGCAGAAAAGTTGTCCATTTCTCTGTGGACGGTGCTGTCAGGAAACAGGCAAGACACCTTGGATCTATGCTTCTGACTGAAGATTCAACCAAGGTTCTGGCTTATTTATCTATTTATTTATTTTTGCTTCATGTAGCTTTTGTGACAAAGGTATGATGTAGTAGGTGTTTTCTTTTTTGAGCATGATGATGATTAGCCTTATTTTCCCTTATTTTTCCTGAGTGTTTTTCACATATTCGCAAAGAAACAGTGCTGTATGACTAGATATTTGAAAGAAGTCATAACTTGAATATAAGATGGGATAGTTAAATGTTACAGAACCTTCACTTGATGTGACTGCCATAAAATTTCTTCTGCTGCTTAACTGCTTCACATCAATGAGATTTAATGTATAGCTAGAATTGCTATAGCTAGGAGTGCAGAAGGGCTGCAATGGATTTAAATGTTTTACACTGTATTAAAGAGCTTTACAAAAATGACACCTGATCAGATTGCTTCATAACTTTTTTTTTTTTTTTTACTCTTTCAATTGATCCTTTTTTTTTTTTTTTTTACCCCTAAATAAACCAAGCATTTGAATTTGTTTGAGATCTTGAGGAAGGTCCTGACTAAAGTAAACTTCCTTTTAAGCAACTGGAAACTTCCACGCTCAATCATATGACTTGTGATTCTTGTTTTACAGTGATAAAACCCTTTCACTGGATAAGCTGTTTAAAATTCATGGCGTTTTTATTCCTGCAGCCTTTGGATTGCCTCGTCTGTTGCTTTCTGGAGAGGGGAAATGAGGCTCTGGTTATGTATATGTGCTTTTTGGCCTTTTTTTTTCCAACCCCACTTGGTTTCTGGCAGACTTTTCTAAATACTTTGTCTTGAACAGAAATCTCTGCAAATTGAAGGAATATTTTTTCCTGAAACTGGGATTGCAGGTTATCCAGTGCACATCTTCCAACTAGAGTTCTTCTTTCCACTAATATTAATGTGGAAAATAAGACTTAAAAAATCATAAATGTTGAATATTTGTGTATTTTGAGCCAAACCCCATCCATGTCTTTGAAGATCTTCTTTTTCTATGTTGCTCAAATTAGCTGTTTGAGTATTAAGAGATGGGAAGTATTATAGGTCAAGAGGGAGAGAGATCAGAACCTGGTAGGTTAGAAGCAGAATTAGATATAAAGTAGGACAGGTCAGGACTCCTTTTTAATCCATTGATTAGCAGTCTCTTTAAGTCTTGATTTAACAGGCTGGATAATCGTTACTGCAAGGTAGCATGAATCTCAAGTCAGACATCAAAGGCTACTCAGAATTTTGCACTCTGGAGTCACTATTTTGTTCATTTTCAATTTGAGTAGGTGACTTTTGAATTCATACTTCTGCAGATACTTTTGGGGTGTTTCAGAATGAAATGAATCAAATTTTAGGAGTGATTTGGTTCAAAACCGTCTTGCTTTTTCCACTGAGGCTAGGAGACACGTTATTTAGGTTTCACCACTATGCACTATAGTGTCTTTCAGAATCTATACAGAGTATTTGCTATTCTTTAAAATTACTTACAAAAACAGTAGTTAAATCTTTTATACAACCTTCCATGCAACCAAGTATATAAATCTTTTGTCATCGTATGACCTATTTGTGTTGCAAAACTGTATTTCTTGATTTGTACAAATAGTGGTGTCAGCTTCTGTAGTAAGAGTGTCTGACCCTGAGCTCTCTGGATGAGTAACAAAAGCAAAACTATATAACCCTTTCTTCTTAAATGCTTTTTTTCAGCCTTGAACAAGCAATGACAGGAGTTTCAGCAGCTAATCAGCTAGCTGCTTCTGTTAGTTAACAAATCTCATTATGTCTGTAAGTCAAAATGATCATATTCATATTAGGTATCCTACTGCTTTTAAGCTCCTCTCATTCAGGAAGAGGGAGCATAAGCTATTTGTAGAATTTTGTGTCTATCCATTCCTACACTTTGAAGCCTGCTGCTTGGTTGCACACAAATTTGTCTGCTGTGCTTTTTTCCCCTCTGTCTGACTTCAAGCTGCTTTTACTGTTATCTGAGTTTTTCCTAATGGATCTGATATGTAATATATATTCCATGCAGTTGACAGGATCTTCTGTAGGAGCCAGAGCCAGGCTTTGCCTCCCTCTTGCCTTGTGAAGCCAGATTCACTTATCTTTTTATTCTATGGGCTGGCACTGGTTTTCAGTAAATTCAGCACTGTGAAATGGTCTACCTTCTTGACTTTCTTCCTTGAACAGATCCACAAAACAAGTGCTATTTTTAAAAATTAGAGCTACTTATCATTTCACAGCTTTAAAAAAAAGTTCTGTATAAAACCACCCAGTGTATTTAAAGTATATGTATATATTGACTATTCCAGTTGATTGCATTCTCTGAGACCTTAGAGTTGGGGAATAACTGTTGCTGTCGAGGGACAAAAGGCAGCCTTGTGGTGTTTCACTTCTTTTTCCTCTTATCTCTGCCCAGATTTTCCATCTCAGAACAATTGTACTAGTGATCGCTCTAAAACTGAAGAACATTCAACCACTGCATCTGTAAAATAAGCACTCGTCAAATGCATGTTCAGCATTGCAGCTTACTCTGGCTCCAGATTCCTAACTAAGTGATTGTTGGCTTTTTTTTGACTCAAGTAGCAAACTCTGCAGTTCATCTACCGTTGGATGTAGTATCATGGTAGAGGTTTATTATCATGTTAGGGGTTTCAGTGTAGGTTGCCTTAAAACTCATACCTAAGATTGAAGTTAAAATCTGCTCAATTTAGGTTCTAGGTAAAGAACAAGCTGTTATAGTATTTAATAGTATTATAATAAAAGTTTTATTTCAATATCGGGATCTCCTAGCAGAAGTTCACATAAAATAATTAAGGCATGTTTTATGGATGAAAGCTTTAAATGAGGAACACCTTAGTTTCTGTGCTTCAGAGATTGAGAGAAGGAATAAAGGTAAACCTTGAAATGTCTGAGTAATCTCTGACTCTCATTAGTAGTGGGGTTGTAATGGTATTCCTTCTGTGTGTATCAGTGTACCGTAGGATATGCCTGAACTTCAGTATTTGCCTATAAGGTGATCCTAAGTATATTATATTAGAATATGAACTCTGCTTTTTTTTTTTTTTTGAGTTACAGATGGTATAAATTTGCTGTAGGTAACAAAAGTTTGACTGTTAGTACAAAATAAAAAAGAAGTTTAATCAAAAGTAAGAAATAAGATCTTTGATGCATTTAATATTAAACTGTTTTACAGCTGAAGGTGAATATTATGAAATTTTGATACAAAGGAATGAGTGTTAATATAACTTCCAATTTTAGGTATATAAGTCCGAGTGCCACAGTCAGTTACGTAAATAATACCCTCTTTTTTAAAGAGTAATTAATCTCTGATTTGTTCTTAATGTAAACAAGGTTGCATTTATGTCATGTAACTCATATTGAACAGCCATGTGGTTCTCTGCCTACCTGACATGCTAGCTTTTAAGAATAATCTTAGAATCATAGAATGGCCTGGGTAGGAAAGGACTACAGTGGTCATCTAGTTTCAACCCCCCTGCTATGTGCAGGGTCACCAGCCACCAGACCAGGCTGCCCAGAGCCACATCCAGCCTATGTCTTCTTACACTTCTAAAAGCCTTGGTTTTTGAATGGTTTGTTTGCTGTTTGAATAATGTGACAGTAGTAAATTAAATTAGAATGTCTTTGAAGCCTGGACCTTTAAAAAGATCTACTGTCTTAAAGTGTATGAATATTCAGAATGCATTAAATTATATTTTAAATTGAAGTTGTGGTTGTAGGGGCAAAACCAACAAAATAGTGGATAAGATGATGCGCGGCCATCTGATGATTAGTTGTGTGAGCTGAGAGCTGTGAAATGGTTCGATTTTATTAATTCACTGGGCGTTCTGGAGCAAGTTAATGTGCAAAAGTGAGTGTGACACTACAGTGTTAAAAATACTGTTGGGGATTAATTACTTCATTGCAAAATAAGATCAGTTATATTTGAATTTCTGAAATCTCTTGACGTTGCAGAGGTTAATATTTTCCCTTTTTTCTCTTATAGGCAAAGTTCGGTGGCAAGACTTTGATCAAGATGCTTATGTTAGCGCTACCATGGTGCGATCTGGTCAGGATCCATATGCTCGCAATAAGTTCAATCAGGTAGAAAGTGACAAACTACGAATGGACCGAAACATTCCTGACACGAGGCACGATCAGTAAGTTCCCAACTGAGCTGTGTTTGGCTTGGATTGGCCTTTTTGTTTGCATATTTTGAGTAGAGAACTGTATTCCTGTAGCAGAAGTTCTCCAGCTTTCAGGATGTAAGGAACAGTAAACTGTGCTGTAATCCTTAAACAGTAAAGAACAATACATCTTGTTCAAGTTTTTCCTGTTTCCAGAACTTCCATCAGTGTGTATTTGGTATCAGGACTGGTATTGTATTTCAGTCTCATTTTGTCCCTGTTTATCTGATGACTTTTCTTGGTTTCTGTATTTGTAAAGGATTATGTCTTAGCTTCACTCCAGTGACTGACGTCTCAACAAACACAGCTCTGATCAGTATCCCTGAAGTAAAATGCTAACATTATTTCTGGTCTCTAGAGACGTGTGGCGCAGTTCTTTACATGGAGTTGGCTTGCAGATCTTTCCCACACAGCTGGGCTGATTACTGAGCCACTTTCCCATTTCTAAGGGAAACCGTAGGCAAGTTGTTGCTGAGCATATGCTATTAAAATAATTACTTCAAAGTCAGGTGGATCTGACATGTTCTTCTAGTATATAAACTGTCTTGTGTTTATGGCTTCAGAATTCATACCAGTGGTTGAATTGTTGTGTAGCTTGGGAATTGTGCTGGATTGACTGCTCAGTGATGACAAATTTGTTTCCCCGGGTTGCAGGATTCACCATTCTATATTTGTGGTGATGTTTTCCTCTTGCTGTAGGAGCGAGGTAGGCAGTTGTTGAATGTGGTATTCCATCTATTAGACCACATATATGTAAACAGAAGGATGCTTTCTTCTTTCCCCAACCACGAAGTTCATCTTACCTGCTTCTGAGAGGGTATGGAAGCTTGCTGTGTGCTAGTGTGGCTTTGTGGATTCTCTGAACCTATGGAGTGGAATAAGCAAGTACAGAAGCTACTTCTGAGGGTGACCATTGTGGAGCAGGAGTCAATACAGGGTCCAATACTGCTTAATATTTTCATTAATAACATAGATGGTATGGCAGAATGCAATCTCAGTAAGTTTTCAGATGACGCAAAGCTGAGAGAGAGTGACAGGTATACAGGAAGCACAGAGTCCTTAGGAAGAGATAACCTCATGCACCAGTACCATCTGGGGTCCAAACCTCAGATGCTTGAAAGCTGTTTCCATATCTCTCTGAACATAATACTTCCTGAATCAGCACACTTCAGAGCAAGATAAAAATGTTTTTCTCATCTGGAGGAAATAAAGGAAATAAAGTCATTTGGACCAACCTTGTTTAAGCAGATTTGATTAATATCAAAATGACGGATGATCATTATGACGTCAGTAACTTGAAAAAAGAGTTGGATTTGATAATTACAAATATTAATATTTTCTTTTAAAAACAAGGCAAGTACAGCCTCAAAGCATGAAATTAACCAGCTGTGTGTAGCTGAATTGCCTAAGTAATTCTGCAGCTAGGATGAGTGTACATTCACAGCTGTGTGTAGACGAAGCTAGAGGAGATGCCAGAGAGAGAAAAGGAAGGTGGCATTTTTCTTCATAATGCTCTCTTGTATGCGGTGGTACAGCAGAGGGGTATTTAGAAAAACATAGATATTCATTATGTAATGTTAAATCCCTTGTAATAGCGTGGTTTTAGGCTCCCTTTGAACATGCAATATTGCAGATGGCATAAAGCAAGTCTTGTACAGTCTGGCATTGGTTAACCTGGAAAGTAAGAAGAATCCTGTGTTTTATTTGTTGCCATGAGAGCACATGAAAATACGATGCTCACTGAGTAGTAAAGGTTTTTTTTTATTATTATTAATTACTTCATAATTGTCTTTATTAAATATACATTGTTGTTTGCACAAGAAAACCATTCAAACTGGTTTTAGATCAGTGTGGTTTCCCCCCTCCCCTTGCTGGTAGGGAAGCTCAGCTGTTAGCATCCTGAAACTCTCATAATTTAGGCTGTGTTTGGAAATTTCATAGATATTTAATTAGATATTAAATATTCTCTAAGGGGGCTTTAACAGACAAATGCTATCCTTTGTTGAGAAGAGCTTAGATAAGAGAGATGACAGGAGACAAATTATATTACAGTAGCTGTGGTTGTTGTGACTTTGTGATGTGGCTTCCTTATTTTTAATTTTTAGTTTATTCTTTTTAAATGATCCTAGAAAAGAGCCTTGCAAAGAGGTTCCAGGGGAAAGGCTGCATCTGCGCTGAGCTTATTAGACTTTGCTATGAAGCAGATTTAAGTGCCCATCAATCTGTAAATAGTCATCTTTTTAAAGAAAAGAAAATTACTCGAGCAGTAATTCCTGCAAATTGTTCATGGTGCTTTCCTTGCTGTCTTGCAATTAATTTTCCTTCTATTTTGGCAAGGACGGTAACTGCAGAAGCTGAAAACACTGCATTAAATACTGGTTTGAGATCTGTCTAATGGAAAGTGCAAGAGTAATAGCCATGGAAGGAAGAATATGTTAAAAGAACCTAGCATTTGACACTTGGAAGCATGTTATTTTCAGTAAAAGCTGAAGGCAACTGTGGTATTTCCTTTGGAATTGCTACAGGATTTTTCTTCAGGAAAGCTGAGGAAATATTTGTTTCTATATATGCAGCTTAACTAATTGACGACTGTAAAGGCTATTTGACTTTAAAGTAGCTACATAATAATGTCTTTTTAAGAGCTGAAATTGTCAAGGCTGTTTAGAAGCTGTTGAATTTCTTTTTTTGTACTATATTGTTTAGGCTTTTCTGGATCTGAAAAAATTTTACTAGCATCAAGACAGGTTTTCTAATTGATAATTCTGTGAAAGCTTGTCAGCAGTACTGGAAAACACTTTGGTTTGCTCCTTTAAGCTGCTTGCCATTGTTTAAGTAAAAGGGAAAAGCGAGAAACAGACAGATTCATCATCTGAAAAGTGAGAAGGTCTGGAGGAATGTAAGTGAGATGATGCTTGTGGCACTACCACTTTCAACAGGTCTGAGAAAGCTCTGGGTTTCTTCTGTTGCTGTCTGTTTATAACATGTCTCAGGCTGAGAACTGACCTGATTGTGGTAGAATTTGGAGACCCAGAAGGTGATTGTCACAGTCATAATCAGAAATCTCCAGAGCCATCCTTTTGTCAGTGTAAAATAGTCTTCCAAGTAGGAGCTGGGTGGAATACTCAATGCTTTTGGGTCTTCTGAGGACCAGTACGTTCCCACAATACAGATCAGTGTTTTTTGGTAATGTCTCTCACCTCATATCTTGACATGATTCTTCATCAATTACTGGCAGATGCTTTATTTGGATTAAACTTCTTTTTCCTGGACTCTACAAGTATTAGCAGGCTCTGAACTCGTGTCCAAATTTTCATTTTAAATAGACAAGAAGCAAACTTTGCTATCTCATTAGTACCTAGATACCATCTATTGTAGTGAATGTGTCCTTGGTTAAAGCAAATTTTTCTACCAAAAAGTAATTTCAACAAAGCTCAGAGATTTCAAACATTTGGCTAATGATATGAGCTAGCTCTGACTCAAATTTATGGGGAAAAATATATATATACTTTATGTATCTCATTAATTTTAATAATATTTTCTAAGCATTGAAGGTGTAATATGATATTTTCAGTTCAAGTTTTATTTTATCAAGGTAATCACTGCGAGTTGAGGAAGAAATTCTGCATCCCAAAACTGATAATGCTGTTTCTTTGGTTTGCTGAGTTTAACTGCGGCATTATTGACACCAGCATAAAAGGAAGAGAAGTGCTTAATTGAAGCATTCCTCCCATTTTATTTCAAAGTCTAAAAATCTTTTCTTCCTCTGAAATACGTAGTACTGTTGTTCTCCTGAGGTTGTTTTTTAAATAAAAGGCTTCATTGCCATGAGTAATTACCTCTTTAGATGTGCTCTTTTATGCAAAGAGAACAGTATAACTATTATTATTATTATTATTATTCTAATGCATTTAATTTAGCATTATGACTTGCTTGCAATAGACTTGAACTAAATTTACTCACTTTCCTGACCTTATTCTAAATTGGTTTGATACAGTATTCAATTAATTCTTGTCATGCTAAATTGTGATCTTCTAGGGTCGCTTTGAATTACTGAGCGTGACTTATGATGCAAGTTTCAGTGGAACATTTCAGCAGATTAAAATTTCAAGTTTGGATTCTGAGTGCTCATCTGCAAAGCACCAACCTTCTTGATCTGTGCTGGGGCTTCGTGGAATAACTGTGTGCACAGCAGGCTTGTCTTCTGTGGGCAGTTTGGAAGATGCCAGAAAACAGGATAGTTCTTTTAGCATTGTAGGCTTTTGTGTATGATAGCTGAATTTCTTTCAGCTGTTTAGATGAATTGCCAAAATCTCATGGGAGAGGAGAGGTTTTAATTCTTTACTTTCCGTGTATGTTTGTGATATATTGCTACAACTTGGGTGCTTGTGGAAATGCTGTCTTGTACACCCACCACTGGAGGAACAAAGCTAGATAAAGCCTTGCTAATCTGACATAGAGCAGTTGTAGGTTTGGCACAAGCTTTGTTTTTCTTCAGGGCAGTGAGATCACAGTGGCACAATAGCATTTTGTTTCACTACCAGTGCAAACATTTGTGTGACCTTATGGACCTGTTGCATTAAGAGCGCTGTACTTCCTTGCGATTCTGGAACATGGATGAGGAGAAGGAGCAGATTGCACACTTTAATTCCTTGAAGCTAAAGGTTGTGTGATTTATGATTTGTAACAGGTGTTTCATCAGATCTTTTATAGAAACATTTGGCTCGTTTTAGAAGCTTGGGTAGTAATACAACTTTTTCTCTCTTCCCATCTTCCCTTAATAGCTAGTTTGATTCTTATTGCATAGATCACAGTTCCTTGGTGACCTTGTCACAAGTGTTTCCTAATTCAGCTGGGATTGTTCCCTCTGAAGGTGTTTAGGCCCCAAACACCTGCCCCCAAACACACGTTTGATAAAGCATGTGTGAAGAAATACATCATTCGTGTTACTGCATGACTGAAGATTATGAACTTGACTTGTCAGACAGCAATGATTTTAACACAAAAAAACTACTGTTTTTTAGTATGCTATTCTCATTGTGTGAGAAAGAGTCCTTTCTTAGGTTTATTATAAAGATATTCATGTAGCTTAATCTTATGTAGATGTAGAAAAGTTCGTGTGTTTTTAGAATTGTGGGGTTTTATTGCTTATATTATTTAAAGAGAAAAATGAGTTAGCATAGATGGACTATTGAAAGTCTCAGTCTTAAGCTAATGAGAAATCACATACACAAGCAAGACTAGGATACAGTATTAAAAATAAAGGGAAAGTGGATGAGTGCTTTTCTAAAGGAGATATGTACAGCTTGTGAACCTCTGCTTTTTTTATTAATGTGCTCATTTACTTAGACATATGAATTGGTCTTGAAGTGAAATAGAACTCTGGTTTCATGCTCAGTTGGATGAAAGGTACGTGCAATAAACTACAGTGATTGTAGTATGGTGACACTTATCTACCCAAATCTCACACTGGCTTAGTTTGTTGTATACAAAGACAAATAAGAGTGGTAAAAGAGGAGCTGATTATAAGTCAACACATTTGAAAACAAGATACATCATTCTTTCTAGGTAGATACAGTGTGTACACAGCTGAGGAGATAGCTGCTTTTTGATGAAGACTGTTAAGACTGTATTGTAAATATTAGATTGAAATGGCAGGTTATTATGTCTTTCAGGTGTCAACGGAAACAATGGCGGATAGATTTGCCAGCCACTAGTGTGGTGATCACCTTTCATAATGAGGCAAGATCTGCTTTGCTTCGAACTGTTGTCAGGTATGCCTGGGAGGCAGTCCTTGATTTTTATTTTATTTATTTTTTCCCCACAAAAAGCAGTTTGTGCCAGAATAGCTTTTGGTAAAGAGAAATAGCAAATCCCTTATCCAAAGCAATCTGTTATGTTTTTCTGTACCAGTTGCAATGGGTAAGGCTGGATCTTAATTTCATTGATGCCTCCAGTTCTTATATCCTGAAATAATGATCTTAAACAAACATATATGAAAGTGTGAGATGAATTGCAATTTTGAAATTGGTTGTATAAATGGTTTTTTAAATAGATGGATTTTCATGGGCTACTTTATCTGAGGATATCTGCAAAGCTTCCATTTTCCAAGTTGTCTAATTTGCTGATTTCTGGAAGCTGGAAATCTGAGGGAGGAACAGCTCTGTGTCCCTTTTTTCACAAACTCTTTACTGAATAAGCCAGTAGCTGTTGTAGATAGGATCTTGGACTAGATTAAACTGTAGTTTAACAAATAATGTCAATAAAAACACTGCTTATGGGAGACGGAAACTGCTTTGTATTGAATGCTTTTTTGTCTGTTTCAGTGTCCTTAAAAAAAGCCCATCACATCTTATTAAGGAAATCATACTAGTGGATGACTACAGTAATGATCGTAAGTACTTATATAGTGTCCAAACGTTAGTTTGTTTATTTTGCTGAGACTTTCCGTAAATGAAAGTAGGTGACTCAGTTGGAAGTTAGTCATATGAATGGGAATCTGCATGTCTGGTACTAAACCAACTCTTAATTCTTTTGTGTTTGTCATTGTGGAAGCATGAAGAGTTCTAAAATACTTCAGATATATTTTATTACTTCCTGTTAGCGGAAGAAGCAGAGTTTAGAGTTGAAAACAGCCTTCCCTTAGTACATAGTAATGTAAAAATAGAGCCCATGCATGGCATTTGCACTAAATATTTCTTTGCAGTTCTACTGCTCTCCATCACTTTTGGAAAATTCTTAGTGAATAAAGAAAGTCAAGATTGTAAAACTTTAAGGATATTGTAATGGTAATTTGAGCAGTGAACCTCTGAGTAGCACTTTAATGGAAGTCAAGGTCTACCTTTGCAATGCTGATTGATACTTTAGGTTAGTTTAAGCCTTAATGTAGCTTAAAAACTTACATATAAGCAAAGAAGACACAAATTATGATCTTTTTTTCTTAACAAAATGTAGAAACTACTCAAGGTAAGCAAAAAAAGCATTGATTGAAAACAATACGAGTGTAAAATAAAATTAGTTTGAAATAATATAATAATGGTTGTAATTCCTTAGCCTGGTCACTTTATTTCTGGAGAAACAAACAGGCATTTTGTGAGCATGAACCTTGTAACCATTTGTAGCCATGATGACTTTCCACTATGAAATTTTTGTTCTGTTTTTGAAGCAAAACATACCTATGGTAAATGGGACTGTTTTTGATCACTTTATTTTATTATTATTGTTTTTAAGCTGATGATGGTGCGCTATTGGGAAAAATTGAGAAAGTGCGGGTTCTTCGAAATGATCGCCGAGAAGGTAGGCTTGATTTGGGCAAAGGAAGATGCAAATTCCACCCTGTTTCCTTATCTGCTGATCTACATCAAGTCTTCTAAAGGAATGTTCTGTATTGGAAGGGAGGGTTTTTCACTTCATAAATCACCGTACAAGTGGAAGGAATAAAAGCTGTTGTATTTGTGTGATTAAAAATAGTAATTCTAATTAACTTGCTGTTGTTGTGTGCATTTGCACAACATGATGACTTGATACTTTGCCTCTTATCCTCAGCCTCTTGTTTTTCTCACTCCAGTAAATCCTCTGTTAAGCTGCTCCAACTATATGCAAGGTCTCAGTGTAAGTTGTATGCAAGTCTGCAAAGATCCAGATTAAAAATATCCCTCTTCTGCTGGTTCCCTTATGAGAGGTGGTTTTAAGGATTCACTTGACGGACAGCCTGTCAGACTGTTGGGCAAACTTGAGTTTAAGCAGCCAGGAGGGCCGGGGCCACGTATGCCAGCTTTTCTTGCATCTTCTTCCTTTTTATTGCTTTGCATATTACAGCCTCATATCACTGAGCCCTTCAGTCACAGCTTCCTGGCTGTGTAGCTTAAAGTATTAGAGGCAACTGTTATTCTACAGCTGTTTGAAATAGCAACTAAGAGCTGATGGTTGAAATAGCTGACTGAGTTAGCAGATACGTGCTGTTTGTTTTTATAGGCACTGCATTTTCTAGGCTGACATACTGGGGAGCAGCTAGAATGATTAGATTGTCAGAATGTGGAAGTAGCATGCACAAAACCCTGTGTTATCCTATAATTAATGACTTACTGGGGATTCTTAGTATTTAAGCATTTGTTTGGAATATGCTGGTAAACAAAGGCTTGTTAGGAAAGCAGGCCTTTTATGACTTACCGTGGTTTCGGGGATCTGAGAGAGCTGATCTCAGCTTTCTAACCAAAGCAGTGTTTAAAGCCTGTGATAGCAGTAATGGAAAAACTGACTGAAATAACACTTTGATTTTTTTTTTTCCCCTGTACTATAAACATTCTGTACAGTAGATACAGAGTTTTCATTCATACTTCAAAATAAGCACTAGGATGTGTGAAAAGAATACAGTTTGACCAATCTTCCACTGTCAGAATTGAAGGTGCAGTGCTAGTTTACTTGGTGTTTATATGAGACTGGAGTTGAAGTTATTAGCCATGAAAGCTACTGCACTGTTTAGGAAGTTTTTCCTAGACGTGTGTTTATGCAGCCAGGTAATTTTCTTTAATGAAAATATTTTCTGATTTCGTTTGATTGCTACACTGTTGTGACGGAGCTTAATGTTAAATTTGCCTGTTGTTTTCGTATGAAGACTTTTATTGGTATCTCAGGCAGGGATGCCACTGGCTACTTGTCTTCCAGAAATAGGGGATAGTAGCTTTAGGTTTCATATGTAGGACCAATTTGCTATGGGAACAAATACATCTTGGGGTGTCTGGTATGACTGAATGATCAGGGGAACCTTTTGGACTCTTGCTCCTTTATGGCTCCTTGCGATTGTAGAGGACTTGATGACCCAAATGGTAACTTCCACGTTCTCCAATGTAGAACAAGAGATTGGTTTCTATAAAAACAAAAGCTAGAAATAAGAAACTCTGAAAGGAGGAATTGCAGAGCAAACATAAACAGTGTGCTTGGGGAATGGTTTGTGAAGTAACTGCATGGAAAAGTGCTAGGGTTGGGCCTGAGGAGAGAACGTAAGTGTATCTGATTAGCTGCAAATGTACAACGGGTAAAATAGAAAGCACTGACATGGAGCATAACCACAGAGCGTATCTACAGTACCAAAGTACTCTTATGATAAGAGAGCACGAGGATCTTCATAAAGCTGTTTAGTTGCTGAATGTTGGGCAGAGCAAGCTAGTTCAATAGCTATTTACTCTTAAGCTTTTGTTCTCTTTGGCAGTGGTATTTTGCAAGTTTATTTTGTGAAGAGGGTGAAAAGAAATGGTCAGTAGTTTCTCATTTGGTTGTTCAGTTTGTTTTTTCTTAATTGAATAAGTTCTTTAAAAAAAAGAAGCAATCAGTGTATTTTGAAGAGTAATAGAGGAAAAACTGGTAGCAAATTTGTGAAGGGGTGAGGGCATGCTCACTTCATGACTGAAGAACACAGTGGGTTGTTCTAGGTATGCGTGTGAATGTTACAAGGGAGTTGAAGGAATGGTGAGGTCGTTCAATGAGCAAATAATAAGAGTGAAAGCAAGAAAGAAATAGGGTGAATCAGTAAAGGGATCTATGTAAGTGAGGTGCTGAGAAGAAGTAGACAAAAGAATGGACAGACTGTTCCTGAGAGCTGCTGAAACAGGAATGGAGGGGGTGCGGAAAGATAGGTAGGATCTTCCGTTCTACTATACTGCCATAGAGGTAGGGCTTTTTCATTCACTCAGCACTAATCCTTCAATTGTGCTACTAAAATCAGGTGGTGCTGTATCCTATTGTAGATATTCAACCAATAATAATAATAACTTTCTGTATTGATGTTAAGTAACATTTCTCACTATCAGTGACATCGGCTGTATTGCAGACCCAGCTGTACTTGTGTGTTACTTTTTTTTGTTTTAAAAGCACTTCAATTCTTCGGTTTAAATAAGATTAGAACTTGTAAAATTGGTTGCAGTAGTTAGAGATGAAGGCTTTTTTATTGGGAATTGTTAACCAGCATCTTTTCTTAAATGGAACTTGTGTGTTTATGTCCTGAGTTAGAGTAATTAAATTCATTACTATCTTGGAATGCAATCATTTGTCTCACTGCTGTTGATTGTTTTCTTCCAGAACTTACTTCATCTGTTGTTTTTTTTTTTACTTCTCAGGCTTGATGCGCTCCCGGGTCAGAGGGGCAGATGCTGCACAGGCGAAAGTACTTACTTTCCTGGATAGTCACTGTGAATGCAATGAACATTGGCTGGAGCCGCTTTTGGAAAGAGTAGCTGAGGTTAGTAAAGAGTTCTCCTGAAGTAATTTCCTGAAGGAGTAGCTTTTAAATTTTAAAGCCATCTGGTTTATACTACATTAATTTTATGCATTTTTTCTAAAGAAGCTTTTTCTCTGAAGTGAGATGATGGAGGTGATCAGAATACTCCATGATTAAAACTCGCTTTTTGTTCATTTAATCTGTGAACACAGGAACATAAAATGTGAATATTTATTATTACCTTCAAAAATAATTCAAATATATGCTTCTTTGGTTCTTTAGGGACCTCCTCGGTAATCTTCAGAGCAAAACATGCTTCCCTTCAACCAATATCGTTTCAGTGTAATTCAGTTTACCCTGAATATTTATGCCTCGTTAACATTCAGTGTGATAATGGGAGAGAGGTTGAGCTGTAAAACCAAAATTCTCATGGAAATTAACAGGGACCGTGGGCTCTCAGCTTCTGTGAAAATGATGTTTTTCCTGTGTCCCAGAAAAGCTAGTGACAGGGCTGAGAGTTATATGTTTTTTTCCGTGCTCTGGAGGAACTCAGGTGAAGTAGACAGTGAATCACATGTAATCACGGAGTGCTCAAAACAACAGGGCTATTTCCATAATTGCATTTTCTTACAGGTGAACGCACTTTCTGATTTAACATATGTTAGTCTGGAAAATCTTTCCTTCAAAGTCTTCCTGGTCAGAATGGTTTTACTCTGTACAGTTAGTGCCCAATTTCTTGCTTATCCTCCATATGCTTTCCTTTGCATTTCCTCCAAAAGAGAGGGGGAGGATGAAGTCATATCCTCAGTATGCCAGGAAGAAAACCAGTCATCACTGTCAACTGGGAAACTTCTCTTTTTGGTCCTGCAATGTTTTATCGTGTATTCCAAAATGCTGTAAATTGTCTAAGGCACATCAGCATTTAAAATACTATTTTAGGGGAGAAATAACTATAATGAGTTTAAACCTGAATACTTTAAAAGTATTTGGAGGCCTCACGAGCAACATAATGCTTTGCAGTCTTTGCATTATTTTTTTTTTGGCCGATATAGTGTTGCAGCCTTAGAAAGGGTAGATCCTATATAATTATTAACCAGGAGAATAAACTCGAAGGCATTAAATACATTTCAGATTGTCTTGACTCTAGGATGCGGGAAGTGTTTTCAAGTGTAATTTGTTTGAACCATCCACTTCTTTGAGAAAATAGAAGACAGTGATAGTTTTGGCCAATAAAGCCTTGCATTTAGCAGGACAAGTATTTTACTGCTTGTCCTTTTTTTTTTTCCCCTTTTCCTCTTGGCGTACTTACTCAGCTTTCTGAAACCGATCTGGGATGTGAAAGTGTTCATCATATTAGAATCTAAAACTTATTCAATTGCTGCCAGATTAATAAAGATATGGCATTATGAGTGGTATAACTGAAAGGAGAAATTGGTGCATGGGGCTTTTGGATATTTTTTTTTTTTTTTTTTTTTTTTTTGCTGTTTTTGTACCAGCCACTTTTAGAAGGAATTATTAGATCTTTTAAAACTTGCTCCTCACAATTGCCATGGTGATAAACACTGGTTGTGAGCCATTCCTCATCATTGTTAAATTAATGATACGGTTTTCCAGTTTGCTTTTACCTGGGAAGGTTCCCAACCAGCAGTTATGAAGTTTGAACAAGCAGAAAGCTTTTGAAGTACCTTTAACAAATCATTAGTGTATATATAGTGCTTGCACATAGCCTGTGATAGTTCCTTCTTATTTTAAGTGGATTAATTTTGCTCACAGTGCAGATGGTATGTTACTTGATATTAATCAGCAGCATTTTCTTAATGGTCTTGATGACAAGAAGCTGAATAGATACGAACTCCTTACCTAACTTTGAGGCTGAGGAGTATTTTCATGTCAGGACTACTAAATATTTATGCAGGGTTCTCTAATGCTCTGCTGCATCTGTTCTGTGTGTGTAGCAGAAAGGTTACCTTTTCCTTCAATTTCAGAATTGCCCTCTTGGCATTTAATTCTATGTGAGTTTTAGGAGTTTTATTAAGTGTTTTACAGTATAAAAATGTAGATCTGCCAGAAGCAGTCTTGACTGGAATCCATTCTGCAGTATGCTAGCTGATGTGCTGTGTGTTTCACTTCTCATGTGGTCACCTGAGGCACTGAGATCTCTTCAGTTGAAGAATGATCCATCTCAGAGCATACTTCTTGAACTAGTTTCCTAGTTAGAATGTCCTTGATCATTGTCCATCCTTGCTTGCCATTCCTGGAGGGGAATCTCCTTCTGGGAATCTAGAAGGATTCTCCTGCTAGGAATCTCCTTCAGCAGTTTGAACAAAAGCCTAAAGCAACAACAACATAAATACAAGGTGAAAATTTTAGCACTCAGGATGGACAGATATCTGTTCAAACTGTAGCTGGTATGCCTTCTTCCACTTTGTTCCCTACTGCAGAGACGTTTTCTGCCTATTTGCACAGGGCTACCTTTTGTATAATCCAGGTGTGTGCGGGTATTAGGGGAGATAAAACACACAGTCTTGAACACGTTGGTTTATTTCATGAACATTTTTCTACTTGGCTTTTTCCACTTCCTATTTCTAATCTCTTTGTTCTATTCTTACAGCATATTGACTACAGAAAAATAGAAATTGGAAGGTTCCGATGCAGAACTGAACTCATCAGTTTTCATGGCATAACTATAAATCGTCTATCACTTATGATGATATTCTTAAGCAAAAACATCTTAAAGGAAGAAAGAACTAGGATTAAGAAATGATATGTGAATTCTTTTCTCGTAACTCTTAGATTCTGTGACCTTGAGCGAATTAATTCCAACTGCTGCATTGATGAAAGGAAAATATTTGTATTTTCTGTGAAGAGTTTTGTTAAGTTTAATCTTTGAAGTGCTTTGTGATTTTTGGATACTAGATTGGGGATAGAACAGTGTATTCAAAATCCTGAGGATAATTTCAAATTGTTTATGAGAAAAACGAGTAGTAGTAGTAGTAGTTTAACCCTCTAGAGAATGTATAACATCCTTATGAAATATTAAAATGAAGGTCTGCTACACAATTCCGGTTGCTAGAGACCTGCAGTGTTGACAGGCTATTTCTTTCCATTGGTATCACTGAAAAGCACAAGGTTTCCCAATGCTGTGTTCTATTATGGACATGGTTTAGTGGGAGCTATTGGTAATAGGTGAACGGTTGGACTGGATGATCTTTTAGGTCTTTTCCAATCTTGGTGATTCTATGATTATAAGTTATAGTATGAAACCTTCAGAACAAAATGAGATGATAAAGGGAGTTTGTTTTTGCTTTTATTTTTTCCAAAGCACGTGTCAGATTTCTGCTGTAATGACTACGTGGGCTAATAGCCATTGTGCTTGAGAACAATTTAAGAAGAGCAGGGTTTTGGTATTTTAAGTGAATGGTTTTGAACTCCATCTGCCTTAGAGACCCACTGGCTGTTTTAGTAGTCTTTACATTAACAATTCTGCAGCGCCCTGCAATGTGTCATCTTAGGGACATGTAAGTGAGATTTGTCTGCTTTGCTGCTGAACAAAGGTATTGCTTTGAAGCATGGAGGGGGCAGCGTGTTTCCAAGGCCAAGAAAGTGGCAGTTGTGCATCAGACTGAGTGGCTGCAGGCTTAGGTATTTGTCTGGCAGAGAAATAACGAAGTTATTTGCCTAAGTAACACATTAAGTGTTGCAAATGGTGCTAGTTTGCCATTGCGCTGATATTGACAGAATTAATCAGACCGACAGCGATGACCTGAGGAAATCCTGAACGTGTGGGGACTGTGCTGCCTGCTTATTCAGTGTTGTGGGGATGTAGTGGAGATAAGCTGTAGCCTCACTGAAGCTCTCCCTAATGTGACAGACGATAGGCAGTCTTTACCACCACATTTAGCTGTATCGAATATAATCATTTGAGAAAACACAGATTTTTGCTGGAGGAGATTTTTCTAGATGGGCATGGATATGTATAAGCCAGCTCAGTTTCAGCTGAGGAAGGAAGAAGAGAGAAAGGGTTGTTTCATATTCATTTCTGTTTCATGCTGATGGGTGTATTGTGAATACTGGGTAGGCTGGGTATCTTTAGCCCTTAAATAAAGGAATTTTCTAGTTTTGACACTGCATATGGATATCTAGAACAGGGCCATGGGTGCACCTGAATTGTTTTAGTGTTGTAGGAAGGCACAGCAGGAATCTGTGTGTTTTGCAGTTCAGATGCAGTCAATCATAATTGCCTCCCAAGTGAAGCGCTGCTAGTAAAACCATATCCTTGCATTACGAACACGTAGACTTGGGTCTACAACTAACATAAACGTGAGCTGAAGATGTAACCAATGGCAGGATAGGACAGGATAGTCTTTTATTTTTGTTTCTAATTTGGTTTAGGCCAAGATAATTAGTATCTATGAAAGGCATGATCACATCTTGCATTATATCCTTCATAAAGTGTCACGTGGTATAGCTCAGGCTCTGCTTAGAAGTAATGTAGAAGCAGTAACAAGTTGCCAGCTTTTAGCTCAGTCTTCAGCTTTTAGCAGGAGACACAACTCAGGTTTTTCATCTGGCTAATACAGGGGGAAAGTGACCTTTTGTTTACTGATGTAGAATCATGCAGTGTATGTCAGCTATTTGATTTAGGTTTACTAAAATCTGTACAGATTGAGTAATTAAGATAAGTAAATGAGAATGGGAGTTTTTAATGTCCTTTTTGGACCAACATTTGACTAAAAGAACTGCTTTCAAGCCTCCTGTTGTAAGTTCACATCATATTCTCCTGGTAGTTTAGTACCAGCCTGTTCTGTATAATACTGCCATAGCAATGAGGATGCACTGTTGAACCCATTTAGAATATTTGTATTGCTGTTTGAAGCCATACTTTACAAATAGGTTCTTATAGTGGAGACGTTGAGGTTAGTATATATTTTTTTAATCATAAGAAAAGTTTCTCTGCCAAGTAGTTACCAAAATATCCTGTCTATTTAAAGCATTTTTATATTCGCAAAGTTGGTATTCTACTGTTCTGAAGTTGCCTATGCTCTGTTGCTAAATCATGGTGTTTAAAGTTCTACTTTGAACACAAGTGGCCTGTTAATCAAACTACCATAGAAGTTAAACTTTAGTTTGTAAATGCATCTTTTTCCTTTCTTTTCTTTTTTTCCCTCAGGAGATACCTCATGGAGAAGAACTGGTTTAACCACGATACTGTGTTTCTAATATTAGATGATTCTCTTTTAGAGTACAGATGTCTTATACCAGTAGATGATGCATGTGGAGTTGCTGGAAAGACTTTTTTTTTGTAACTTAAAAGCTATTTTGACAAACACATGAGCTAAGGTAATTAGTGGTGCTCAGAATAGCATATGAGACCAAGTTCAGACAGAGGAATGCAGAATCCATGCCACTGGAATTTTGGCTGCCAGAGGTTAATAGCATTCATTAGTTTAAGACAATTTTTCCTTTTTTTCTTTTTTCCTATTTTGTATTTGATTGTGGAGTGTGATTCTTCTAATGTGACATCTGCTATCATTAACCTGAAACTTTTTTGATTGTAGAAAGGCCAAAATGTCCCTTAAAGGTTAGAGTAAATAGGACCACAGTACATTATGGGCTAGGAATTTGCTGTGAAAATAAGAATTATCCACATGGTTCTTTTCTTTGCACTGGTTTGAAAAGTAAGACTGAAAGTGCTGTTTGTTTGTCTGCCTTTTGAAATACAAGCTTGCTGCCTTCTTCACGACTAAACCAGAAGAGGCTTACCTATGTATAAGGTAGCCTGGAATATAAAGGGTATTCTTAGCTATATTACGTGGTTTCTGCTCTCTGAATGGAGTGGTGATGAGCAGTGCTACTCAGAGCCAGAAGCTGAAGCAGGGGAAAAGCTGGGGGAACAGTATTCATGAAATCCTGCTGAACTCCCCAACATCTCATCCTGTCTGAATCTTTACATGTTGATTTCGTTATTTCAATATCACTTTCTAATATTTATTTTAGGACAAGACCAGAGTTGTGTCTCCTATTATTGATGTAATTAATATGGACAACTTCCAGTACGTGGGAGCGTCAGCTGATTTAAAAGGCGGTATGTACCTCTGCTGGAGTACAAATATAATGAGAAGCATCACAAGCCAAAGCTCATAGTCACAGCAGTTGTGGAATGGGCAGTTAACACACTGCTCTTCTTTTTTGCATATCTAGCTTAATTTCTACATATCAACTGTTTCTAGGCTTAGATTTTAATTGCATTCTACTTCACAACAGTTTGTCTTTATTATACCAATTCTTATTGGTTTATGCTGTTTTTTACCAGTATGCATGAGTCACTCCAGTGTTTGCAACATGCTGTAAGTGTTAGAAGCAGCTTATGGTCAGAGCTTACAATTGCCTTTTTACAGAAGACAATTTAATTGCTCTCTTGTTCAGAAGTCCGTCAGCACTGCAGTGCCTATGAGTATTTTTTAAGATGCTGGTTTGCTTAAAAATAAATCTCCTGTGAAAAAGCAGAAACC
The DNA here is from genome assembly GCF_054131305.1 of Coturnix japonica. Taxonomy (NCBI): domain Eukaryota; kingdom Metazoa; phylum Chordata; class Aves; order Galliformes; family Phasianidae; genus Coturnix; species Coturnix japonica. The sequence goes on from NC_140665.1 coordinate 39,121,945, forward strand.
TCAGGAATGTTTGTTTCTTTAAAAAAGGAAAGGTGTTTTGTTACCCATGATCTGTAATTGTGAGGAGAATAAAACATAACCTTGGTGTTTTTAGTGTTTATATCTTTACTGTTAGAAAACTTCCTCTTAAATTCAGTTTAGAAATGACACATTCTCATTATCTGGTTAATGCAAACTCTTAAAAGCAAATAGTAAAAAGCCTTGTGAAACCCTTCAGAAATGATTATTTCCCTCCTTTTCCAAAAGAGGAAGGACAGCTTTGCAGTAAAATTCTTATATATAAAGTTTTTATATTTAATATCACTATTAGCAGGTGTCTAGCATTTAGAATAGCTGTCCCATAACCACTCCACAATATCTGTTCCCACAACCCTCGAAACTGCGCTGTCTGTATAGTAGATGTAAGATAAGCCACAGTATTGAAATTGTGCGGTACTGTTTCCACAGTGTTTCGGCTTATTTTGAATGGGCTCTCTCAAACGATGTAGGAAAAGCAGTTTTAAGCTCCTTCTGTATGTGAAATCCTAGTTCATAACTGGCCACCAAGTGTTTGTTCCAGTAAACTGAAGTAATATTTGCATAATTTTGCATGTCCTTCAAGTTCCAGTCATGATCTGGAGGTGAAAGTTTCTGTATCCTTTTAATTAGTGTTCTGAAAGAATGTCTGCCATGGATATATTCACAATATGCTAATGCATAATACTGTGCTATTATCTGTCTGCTAGCTTTATTAAAACCTTAAGGCTTTTGCCCAATCTATTCATTTTGTAGCAACTATGGAAATCTTTATACCATTATGTAGTTCTTATTGTTGTCTGCAGCGGGAGGAGGAGTTTGCATTGAAACCTTAGATTGGTTCCTGTGGGGTTCATGCTCTTTAGTTCTTTCCAACTGAACTGGGAGAGGATTGAGCGATCATTCTACTTGTTACTGCTTTTCATGCTTCATCTATGAAACTATGTTTCCCAATTTTTTTTCTCCTTTTAGTGCTCATTTTCTCTTATACACAATAGATTCTTTAAAGCGCATTGAGCCTCTGTACTTCTGGACTGAGAAGTGAGAAGCTGCCTTTTTAACAATAGAAATTTTTCACATAGCAATGTCTAAATGCTATTTCGTGGCATGTTCAAATGTGAATAATATATTCCCATTCAGCTCCCAAAGGACGGATTAGCACATTAGGGGCACTACAGCATTTGGCATCACGGGACACTTTCATTGTGGCCAAGTCTAAACATGGAAATCAAACCGTGCTTTCAACCTTAGATATAGTGTCTATGTGGCTGAAGCATGGAGAGTTGAGACAGCTGAGACAGTATTTGTGCCTGCTCTGCTTTGCAAGACTTAATCACCCAAGGCAAGCAATCTAGCAAATTCTACAGACTAAAAAGTGGACAGGACTGAAATAATTCCCATGTCTGGCCACAATTAAATCCATGCACTTCACATCACAATTTTTTTTTTTGGAAGAGAGGTGGTTTACAAAACCATTTACATCCTGAGTAACATTTTAATTACTGGAATAAATTGTAGTTAATGGAGATCTAATAACTTAAGTTATGCCTATTATGAAGTTTGCACGTGATAGAATTTCATACTGGATATGCACTTGTGTTTAAAAATATTCCTTTTACAAAGTTACTGATACTATCTCATTGAGTGCAGTCTTTTTCCCAGACTCGGTGAAAATGGAGACAGAAGAACGAGTTTTTTTATGAGTAGACAATTTATACACTTGTTCTGAGTTTGCAATGCAGAGCTGTGTTCCAAAAGAGACCCCTTGTGTTCACTATGGTGTACGTAACTCTATCTCTACCACTTGTGCTGGGGAACAGTGGGTTTTTTCAGTTCTTCCCACATGTAAGTAATTTTGCTGGGGATATATGATGAAATGAGATTTCTTTTTTTTTTTTTTTTTTTTTTTAACTACATGGAAATATTGGAGTTGGTTTTACTTCTCATGCTGGAGGCTTTGCAGTTCTATCAGCTGTGGCCATTTTAATGCTTTGAAACTTGGAGTTTTAGAGCATTTAGATGGTCTTTCGTTTTTTATGGTGTAACAGCATGGTTATTTTTTTGCATTTTTTTATGGTTTTGCAGCTCAGACCTGCAGAGAAAGAGTTGCTATGCATGTTGTAGAGACTGTTCAAGATAACTTCTGTGAGATAGACATATCTTGGGAGTTAAAAACGAAGCCATTTTCATTTTAGCTTTTCACATCAATCCATACCATGTGCATTTACAGATCCAGACAAACAGTCTGTTGCCTGTTTAGCTTAATTTTTTTCCCCACTTTCCCCAGAAAGTGAAGCTTTATCTTCATACTGCAGAGAGAAAACTATTGACATCTGCGCAACAGAAATCTGGAAATCATTTATTACATGACCTCATAGGATCTAAATGCTTTTGGCAGCCTGCAGTCTTTGGAAGGCTGGTTCGCTATGCGTACTGGGAGAGCACTGTACAGCCCATGGAGCTGTTTCAACAGAGGTTCATACCTAAAGGCGTAACACAGCTCAAAACCAGTTAGTGTTTCCTATAGGAAGTTTATCTTGCACCTGCTGTGTTGGTTTTTTTTGGTATTGGTGCCTAAAGGAAGGCAGTTCAAAATGTTGTCAGGTAGAAGGCTGCTGGAAGTGACTCACTGGCCTTGCCTGTTCTGGTGATCTTTGTGCTTCTGTATTTAACTTGCAAAAGAACCAATCTCTTGTGTGCATGCAGACACACGTATGTACATGTTTAGAAGATGAGTAAGCTTTTTGTCTCTGTAGCACTGATCTGGATTTAAAAAATATTGCACGTAGAAGCATGCAGTAGGAAGGGATGCAGTTATATGGATGTTAATGAGAAGTGGGAACTATGTAACCTGCTGTACGCTAGAGATAGGTAGTGTGTGATTGAGAACTGATGCTGAAAGAGTAGAGCAGTGGGTGCTGTATAAAGTTTCTGTAGTCCTAAGCATGATCATACGATAACATCTGAGATGTGACAGTACAGTAAGAACTATTAAGGGCAATTCTAAAGGGATGAAGATCTTCACATGATGTTTGATATGACTTACACATGAATCCATCATTTCATGTATTTACAGCTTATGCTTTCTCATCTGTTGGCTGGGTTTCTTACAATTGTGCAATAGATATCAACAAGAAAAATCAATATTTTTTTAGATTACTTTTTCTATTGTCCTGTTCAAGTTTTTTCTTTCAGGCTTCTCCTCATTTCTACCTAATAGATTCTACAAGTTTAGATTTCCTTCCCAGTGATTTTTGTTTGATATTACATTACTACAACTTGAACAATTACCACAATCTTAACATCCTACTCTGTTTTCTTCTTAAAGGCTTTGACTGGAACCTGGTATTCAAATGGGATTACATGACACCAGAGCAAAGAAGAGCACGGCAAGGAAACCCAGTTGCTCCCATAAAGTATGTCTACATCACTGATTCTTCATTTGATAGATAATGCTTTTTTTTTTTTTTTTAATTAAAAAATGTATCGATTCATCTGCATAGGACTCTGTTCCCGTCAGATATCTTCAGTGCAAATAGATTAGCATTGGCTGGTTTATCTGATTTAAATGCATAATAGAACAGGCTAAGTGTAATATTTCTATAGGGCATGATGAGAGTATAGCTTGAAGCAAAGTCTACCACTAATACTGTTCTGTTTTTTAACTTGGGAGTGTGTGGCTTAGTTTTGTGCATGTCACTGTCTCAGAAACTAAAACTGATATTACCAGTTGGGAAAATTCAAATGGAGACAGTTAGTGCAGATAGTCTCTATTTTTCAAGATTAGAGTTTATAATAAGCAAAGTAGTACAGAATTTGCATCCTTTCTGTTGTTGCTTAAGGGAATTTCATTTAGGCTTTTTTTTCCTATCTGTAGCATTTCATATTTTACTGTAAATGACATGCATTGAAATGTAGCAACTGTATATTTACAGTTAGACTTGACATATATAAAACAGAAATGAATCCAGGACCAAGTAGCTTAGGACTTAGCAGAGGTCATTTTATCAGTCTGGAAATGAACCTCAGCTTTCAGGAATGTGGTAACTTCATTCATGTTTGTGTGGCCTTATGATTCTCTCAGAAATAGAGTGTTTAGAAAAAGTAATACAAAAAGAGAAAACAACAAAAATCCCATCCAGCTTTAAAGTTCCCCTGTAGGTTATTTAACCTTAAAAAAAAACATGTCATTTTTGTGTTAAAATTTGATGCTTTATATGTTTTGACAGCTAAAAATACAACAAAAAAGTTTTTACCATTTTACTGCTGACACAAGTTCCTGTCTTTCAAATAAGGGACTTGGGAGCCAAATGGGGATGTGGAAATTCAGTTTCTGAGGCAGTGGGTGATTATAATGCTGTACACGCCATAGAAATGTTGCATGATGATGTGCAGACAGGCTTTGATGTGATGGATGTAAACTTAGTTGCCTTTGAAAACACTACAGCTTTTTTTCAAGGAGATATTAACCTTGACATGCAAATCAGTTACCTCCCAGTTCATGGTTCTGTAGGTGTTTAATTTAATTTTTCTTGTCTGCTTAGGACACCCATGATAGCTGGTGGGTTATTTGTGATGGACAAATCCTATTTTGAAGAACTGGGGAAGTATGACATGATGATGGATGTATGGGGTGGAGAAAACTTAGGTAAGTGCATGGTTTAAGTTCAGATCAGTTTTGAAAGAAAAGCAGGTTTCAGCTTTGCTTTTACTTTCATGGTTTCATGGTCTTCATGGTTTTGTGCAAAGAGGATTAAAGAACAATCAAAGCTTCAGGTGCGTTATTGGCAAAATCCAGAAGGTTTCAGTGTGTAAGAATTAACATTTAGCAATTTTATCCTATGAGGAAACTGAAGTATTTGCTTACTATGCAGTTAAGCAACATGACAGGTAAAATGAAATAAACTATGGATGCAGATAGGAAATTCTCTTCAAAAATGATACCTTATTTGAAAGCTATATCATCCTCTAATGTTATTGATTAAAATACCATGTTTAAGTGCTGACAATTTAAGGCAGGTTTTAAAATGTTGGTGAAATTTAGTGACAAAAATCAGAGCACAGGAGTTCATGAGTTTAATGTTCTTAGATACTCTATAAGAAATCAATCAAAACATCTGTCCAAAAAATAATCTTTTTACCATTAATCCCATTATACTGCCTGGCTTCTAAACTTAGGGTTTTTATTTTATACCCCTTTTATAGCTCAACAAGATAATTATGCTTGGAAAGGCATTTTTTGTTGGAATTCCTTATAGTCAGATGCTTAAGTGGGATTTGAGGATGAAGGACCAGGAACTTGCACTTTAGCCATTACTTTGACCTTGTGGTTAGATTTGACATTTGGCTATTTGCATTGCAGTATTATCCCTCAGCTAAGACTAGTGTATTTATAGTCAATGAAATATTTGGGTGAACTCTGTGATTGCTCATGAGTTACAGTATGTCATTAATTTAGTTTTTCAAGGTAGAGATCATCTCAGGCATTCTAAATGGTGTGTTTAGGAGCAATTCTGAGGATTAAAATGCCTCTATTGCTGTGCTAGTTGTGAAATCCTAAAATACCTTGAATTTGTAAAAACCTCATGAGTGTTTTTAGCTGCTGAAATATCTGCATTAGGCACATGTTGCCTACAAGAAAGTGTCTGTTTTATCTGGTACACCTATAAATACAGAGAGGTATTTGCTTAACGCTCACATAAGGAACAGGAATGGTGGACATTCATCCTTACAGTTTCCTTTGTCTTTCCTGTGCAGAGCTCTCTCTTATGTATTCTGAGCAATTACTTTCTCTGGATTTTACTCCCCTTGCTATTTGGCTGCATGTGGCTAAATTGTATTAATTTCGAACTTCATCATTGTTTTTCATGTTTTAAAATGTTCTGGAAAGTCATTGAATAAATTTACTGCAGCAATACTTTTATCCTCTGAGAACCTCTTCTGACACCAGAGCACTTAAATATCTGATTAGCTGTAAGCATGTACTTGAATCGCTCTTTTTTTTCCCCCTGTAAACTTAGCAACTGCTCGTATGCTTTGATAATTGAGGATTTTATAGTAATAAATGGCACAAGCAACAGCTCATTACTCAGTGTGAAAAGATGGCAAGCAAAAAGCTCTTTGTTTCCTCTGATGCTTTCAGTTTTCTCTTTTCCGCAGAGGGAGGGAGGGGAGATGGAGCCTTTGGGGTGCATCTTCTCTGCTCCCTGAAAATGCAAGGTCTATCAGAGCAGACAGCTAATTATCTGTTCATAGCTGCCAGGTTAACTGGAAATGAATAAGAATTGCATGGCATATGATTTAATTACTGATAGATCACATGCACCGGATAGTGGAAATCTGTGATGTGTGGTTCAAAATCTAATATGCGTATTTGTACAGCCTCTTTATTCTCAGGCATATCGCTCCATCAGTCAGTTGATGTTACATGCAAATAATCTTCTAGGTGGAATTGTAAAATAGATCTAAACATACTTCATTTAAATTTGCATTTTCTTGCAGGCGTGTACAGAGCAGTTCTTCACATCAGTACAGGTTCAACTATACTCATATAATAGGTGCATCAGCTTGCAGTATTGTGCCTAGTGTAAATCCTGTAGTGTAAATCCTGAGCTCTTGCAGGCTCTCCTCAAGAGAGAGATGCTCCAGTCCCTCCATCCCTTTGTTAGATTCTTGAGGTTACATCCATGTCTCTCTTACTGGCTGGCCCAGAACTCTTTACAGTATTCTAGGTGTGGCATTGCCAATCTTAAGTAGAGGGGACAGGTCACTGCTCTCAAGTTGTTGGTGGTAATTTGCCTAAGGAAGCTCAGAATACTATTAGCCTTACTAGGAGCAAGAGCATGCCTCTGCCTTGTTCACCTTGATATCCACCAGAACCCCCAGGTCCTGTTTTATAGAACCTGCTTTCCATCTGGGTGGCCCCCAGCATGTACTGGTGCTTGGGGTTGCTCCTTCCCAGGTGCAGGATTCTGCACTTGTCCTCATTGAACTTTGTGTGATACTTTTCCAGCCTGTCAAGGTCCCTCCGAATCAGACGCTCACTCCAGTTTCATGTCATCTGCAAATCTAAGGATGCACTGTACCCCATCATCCAGATCATTAATGAAGATGGTATTGATGTTTTGGATGTAGCATTCAAAATCCATCATTTTAACAAAAGCACTACATAACAGCATTTTTTTTTTTTTGCTAGTTTAATAGAGACACTGAACAGTCATTTATTGTAGTGCCCAATTTTTGTCGTTCTTAGCACAAAATAAGAGATAAGAATCAAGTCAGTGCTGTGAAAAATGTGTGGTGAGAATGCCATGTTCAGTTGCTTTTAAAAGTCATTTGCCTATCCTCCCATGTTAATTTAGCTGTAATATCAAGGCCATACGTTACTGCCAGAGATAGTGCTGTTGTCATTAATATATTTTTTTTAAGACTGAATGTCTGCAGATTGGACTGTGTTGATTATCTAGACTTCATGAATATGACTAACTGGCCTTGATTCAACAGAAATTTTTACTGAAGTAAAATTAGAAAGAATTCTTGCAAAGATCATTCAGAAGAAAAGCAGTTAACTTGCCTTGTCTTAGTTTGAAATGACAGCGCCTATTCTTCCTCTGGTCAGACCAGTCAAAAGGGAGCTACAGGGAAGAAGGGGACAGACTCTTTATCAGTCTGTGGTGTCTCTTTATCAGAGTCTGTGGTGATAGAACAAGGGGAAGTGGTTTCAGGCGTAAAAGAGGGCAGATTTAGGTTAGGTATAAGGAAAAGGTATTTTACACCGAGGCACTGGCTCCAGTTGCTTAGAGATGTAGTGGATGCCTCATACCTGGGATCAGGCCCTGGGCAACCTGATCTGGCTGTTCATCTCCCTGTTCATTGCAGGGGAGCTGGACTAGATGGCCTTTAGAGGTCTCTTCCAAATCTAAGGATTCTATGACTGAAAGGACATGCTTGCTGCTAACCTTTAGGTTTTCCTGCATTAGGTTTTGAAATGATGAAGTTTAAAGACTTTTTATTTATATATGTAAGAGGAGGGCTTCTGGAAGAAGAATAGCACTTATTATTGTTTGAAAAGTAGAATGTGACTTTGCATTACAGTTGCTTATTTTTTTTATCTTTAATCTATGGAAAGATACTGAATGATGATGAATAGAGTAAGGGTAGGAGATGGTGACCTGTTGCAGCTGCTAGACTAAAAAAGGGAAATAGATCAATATTGAAACAGTACTACTGCAAGCACCCTTGTACTTACTTCACATGAATGAAGACAAGTTCTAGGTCTTGCACTGGGTGACTTCTGCTGTCAGAGGTCTAAGCTTAGAAACATGCAGTAGATATCTAGACCTTGTCTTCACTACCGCAGTTAGCTTGCTAGATTGGTTTATAGGGGTAGTGTTCATAGCCATTGGTTTATATAAGTTGATACTCTACTCTGTGTTCAGATTGAGATTGGCTTGGCATAACTCTTTACTACCAGTACTTCAAGACAGGAGCTCAAATCTGTTATTTTATCTTGCCTTGAATTTGCTTGGCATTCTTATTAATCTTCAGATGATTTTTTTTTTAAATTATAGATTAGATAATTTGTGCTAAATTAATCTACTGTTATTTATCATTTAGATAAAGCACAGCAATAGAACACACAAAGTTTACTTATTCTGGCAAATTTCAGCATCATGTGAGTACTGCTCAGATGAGAGAAGGCGTGCAGTTTTGCTTCTAAGCTAATGCAGTCATTTCTTCTGAGTTTGGAGAATAATAAACTAAAATATGCCTTGGTTTTATCCCAGATTTTCTCAGAAATCGATCTTATTGATCTTCTCAGCAATTACTGGTTTCTTTGTTTAAAAACAATCGTACACAATTACAGTATTTTGTGACGTATTTTTGATGTTGGTCTTTTATGTTTTCACTGCAGAGATCTCATTCCGAGTTTGGCAATGTGGTGGGAGCCTAGAAATCATCCCTTGCAGCAGGGTGGGTCACGTATTCCGCAAGCAACATCCGTACACGTTTCCTGGTGGGAGTGGTACTGTATTTGCAAGGTAACTCTTAAGCTGATCTTCAGCTAAATAGTGATATTTTGAATTTCTTCAAATGATCAGCAGGTGGCAGTAATTTAATTTTAGGGACCTTTTCTTTAAAAGAAGCACCCACACAGTCCCTTACATCTTCATTTTTTTAGAAAAAATTTCGTTATTCTCTAAGACCCAGAATACAGTACGTTAGGAATTCGCTTTATTTTTGTCCTTACAGAACCAGTATGAGATATACAAGTGATCCTGTAGGCTAATTCTGGCATTTATACCAGGCTGTTGGATGCTTAATTCTTCATTGTATCTTCTTTTCTCATAACGTGATTAAAATGCTTTTTGTGTAAACCTAAGAAACAGCACTAGTAAGAGTTCTTCCGCATAAGTTATGCCAGCAACGCCACACTAATCAATTTAGTAGCCTGGTAAAATAAAGTCACTGTCGTTGCTTCTTCTAGTAGTCATAGTAGAGATTTTCTTGGTACCCTATGATTTGAATTCTATGTGTTCAGTAAAAATGAACAAAAACTAATAATGAAGTACCCTCTCTTAAGACGCTACATCTCTATACTAATAGAGAATCCTAGAATGTCCCGAGCTGAAAGGGACTCACAAGGATTGTTGAGTCCCAACTTCCAGCTCCACTTAAAACTACCCAAAACTCAAACCATATTTCTAAGCATCATCCAAATGCTTCTTGAACTCCAGCAGGATTGGGACTGTGACCTTTTCCTTACACCCAACCTGAACCTCTTCTATTTATGTATGTCAGTAGAGTAGAAGGAACAACTGAACTATTCCATAAGTCTAGGAAGAGACAGTATTATAACAGAATTACATAGGTTATGATTATTACAAATATTATTACATTATTATATCATTACAAAATTATGATTTCACAACCAGGATTGTGCTCAATAAATAAATCAAGTTGTGCAGTTTTCCTAATTCTCTGCAGCTTTTCTGTCAGTCTGTTGACAAGATGCCTCTTTTCTTGTGCTATTAAGTAGGTACTTACACATAACTCATCTGAAGAGCAAGAAAAGGGGCTGGCTTTGCATATGCTAGATTAGAGCATGCATCACAAATGTATCATTTACAGTGGTTGAAGATTCTGCATTTATATTGGGATGGCAGCTTTTAGATTTTGTTGCTATTAAGTCAAATAATCCCTGTGATTTAATCACTCAAATTTCCCGACAGCTACTGTGACAGATTTTTTTTGGATACGTTTTGTTTTCCTGTTATTTGTGTTCAAAATGACTTTGAAAAGAGATACCACCTGCACCTGAACGATGAGGACAAGTAAAGCCTGTGAACTTTCATCTTGGGCACTTGCATCCCCTCTATCCATATCTATCTTTCTCTGCAAGTGGTTTATTGCCATTGTCCTTGACTGTCCAGCTGTCTCAAATTCTGATACGCCATTAAAGTTCTTTGTTTCATTGGAATTATTTTTCAATTGACCTAGAAAACTTATATATCGTTTTACAGCAACTTGCCAACCTTGATTTTAGTTGAAGGTTGTTTCTTTCTCAGACAGCTGCCTTGTGTGTCAAACTAATATAACAAAATTCCCTTAAAAAAAAAAATAAATGTATTTTTAGCAATGAGAGAATGTGAAACCCAAGGTAACGGGATACCCTCATAGTGCAGACATTATCAAATACGTGGAGCCATGGTGCCAAAAAAATTTGGTGCGTGGAATCAGTGCTTGTGCAGTTGGGACTCATTAGCTTATACAATCATCTGTCCCTTGACTGTATGTAATTTGTTCTGGAGTGCTGTGGGTAAGCATCCTATTTTTAGCTGACTAGCCAGTATGCACTGCCTTTGGGCAGCCAAAACAAATTGATCCTGGATGTGAGACTGGGAGTCGTGTGGCACAAGAGGAGAAAAGGGGTGACATCCTGGCTGTGTGGTGTGGGCAGATGCAGTTTGCTTCTAGCAGGATGTATTAGATTAGGTTTGCTTTGCAAATATATATGCTTTACTGCTTGAAGGCCATCTGCTTTAAAACACAATTTCATCTGAGTTAATAAACCTTACAGAACCTAGTCTGGTGTGTGCAAAACTATCTCTGATGGCATGATGCGAAGTTTCATCATTTGTGGTTTAATCTAAGTGCTGAGTGTTCCCTACCCTGTGTTCTTCAGTACTCCGGCTGCTTTGGGGTCTTACAGATTTGAGCAGTTCTCAGCATCTATACCGTTTCCATATCCATACTGCACTGTGTCTGAGTTCTTAATCTTTGGTTGTGTAAAAGTGTGATGCAGAGATGCATACTGGCCTTGGAAGTGCCTTTTGAGTTGTTAAACCCCCTGGAAAACCGATTAGTACCTCTCCCACCACCAAAACTGGTTTAGCCTGTGAATAGATAGCCAAGCTGACTGCTGAGTGACAGTCATTAAGGCCTGACAGACTCCAAATGAATTTGAACTGAAATAGTCTGATCTGGATTGAATGGGCTTTTGCTTACCAAAAAAAACCAAACCACAAACAAAGGAATCTTTGCAAGGAAAATATTGGTCCTCAAACAGCAAATGATTGAAGTCTGCCTTGTGTTTTTTTGTTTTTATTTTTTTTCTCTTTCCCCATCTCCTCCTCTCAGCAACTTGCAAGAAGAACTGAAATTGTCCTGGCTATTTCTGCCTTCTAATTTGGAAAGAATCATACCAAGAAGTTGCTGGCTGACTGCATTTACTCTGGCTGCTTAAGACTGAACTTACTGCCAAATGTAAAATAAGCTTTAGAGCATGACAGTTGCAAGGGAAGTAATTCAATGAAATTACAAACAATAGAAGGAGATGAGTTTTACATGGAAGCCAGGAGACGGGGAAAAAAACACCTTATAATCTCACAGTCCAAAGGGAGCTGTAAACACATGGGTTGCCTAAATGCAGAAATTTTAGTCAGCCATTTGATTTGAGGCAAATAATCCTGCCTAGCTTTTTTTTTCCCCTTTACATTTACTGCAGTAATTGATCTCTGAATCTTCAAGTATTGAAACATTTTCTAAGCACTGCCTCCTCTGTTATGGTAGACTTGTTTGCTTCATAGCTTTGAATGTCATGACAGCTTATGTCTTCTTGGAATGTTGAGTGCTATTCTGGTAAGAGTAAGATGCGAGCTGAAAATGTGTTGCTGAAGTTAGCATATCTGTTTTCAGCAAGGTGAAATACATCATTAAATATTGCCAATTGTTGAGATTTCGTGTTTCCAATTAGTTTGCTTATTCAGGTGAAGACTCACTGAATTTGGTCTGTCAAATTGTATTAAACAGCAAAACCAACAACGTTCCCTGAAGCTTACAGAAAGAATTTCAGGACGTGTATTAAATTCCAGATGAAAATATGAAGCAGCAAAGAGTGTGGAAAAGGCATTAGTTCTAAATTTATTGATTTCAGTCATGTGATTTTTTTTCTAATGATTTTCTGTTACTTGGGCCTTTAATAGGAAATCTTCTGCCTGGCTTGAGGCAGCTGATGATGTAGTACTAAGAAGGATTAAAATCAAACCAAGAATAAATTACATTGTTTAATTGCAGTTGGGGGAAAATATAACATTTTTTTTTTCATATGATTGTCCCTAGAAATACACGCAGGGCAGCAGAAGTCTGGATGGATGAGTACAAGAATTTCTATTATGCAGCAGTGCCTTCAGCCAGGAATGTACCTTATGGCAAGTAAGTCACAATTACTTCTTCCTCCTCCTTCAAAAAACAGTGGCTTCTGAGGTGTAAGTAGTGATGACACTTATCTCCTTAAGATGTAGATCCTCTGAGAAACCTGGGTTTTGTTTATATTCATTAATGCATACAAATACGGCATCCAGACCTTGAAAATCATTCTTCATTTCCCCTTTCTAGTATTCAAAGCCGAATGGAACTCAGAAAAAGACTCAGCTGCAAACCCTTCAAGTGGTATCTTGAAAATGTTTATCCTGAGTTACGGTGAGTTTCATCTGAATCGGGGATGGTGTGGAGTTTTGGTTTGTCTTCTGAAATCACTGGTTTATTTTTCCCCTCTCTTGGAAGTAAAATATAATTGTGGTCTTATTTGCTTTTGGTATTGTTTTGTTCTAATTCCTAAAAATCCATTTTATTTAGGTGGTCTTCTTTTCCACTTACATGGAATTGCAGCTGTAGTTGCAGCATTTCAGAGAACAGCATCCAAAGCCCTGGACTCATTTGAGCCTGAAGCTGGTCTTCTACATTGGCTTTTTTTGCTTGAGGGTGCATTGTTCTCTATCCTGTTGTCTTCCCTTTTGGAGTTTTGCCTTCACCAAGGCATATGACTAGCTGAGTGAGAAAGTGCTTACAGCACTGACATAATACATGATAGAAAGGGATAATTTTTGCTGTAGAATGCATTCCAACTGATGAAAAATCCTCAAAGAAGCATTTTTAGCACTTCTTAAATGATAAGATTTGTGTTCAGTAATTTGTTAGTAGGTATGTCTATTGAGTCACAAAATCACAGTGTCTTGAGTTAAAAGGGATGTGAAAGACCTTCTAGTTCCAACCCTGCTGCTTTGGTATCTGACTCTGTAAGGTACTTTGTCTTCTGTTGACATAATATTGGTTGCACAATCGTGAGATACTGTGTGTGTGATTCATAGGAATACTTGCTGAGGACACTGTGTCAATGAAGTTGTGTTGTTAGTAATGGAATACAGGCTTGGAATGCAAGAGCATCAGCCATTTCAGCCTTGGTATATGTTGTACAAAACCACATGTGCTAAAGAGTCTCATGAACCAGGATAGTGCTGAGGAGGAAAGTTATTCTGTATTTCTCTTATTAAAAGTGCCAGAGAGTATTTATTTATGTTTAATGTATCAGAAGAAATATGGCTTGCAATTTTTCTTGGGAAATATGCTACAATAAGCATTACTGGGGTGTAATGTTATCTTATACTGTGTCACCTCCCTTGTGCTCATTCTGCTGGGTTGAATTATTATGTTCTTATTATAGACAAGTTTTAAAAGGAGTTTGTGTGCCCTTGCTTTTCTGTTTAATATGAACTTATGGTCTTTCTGCCCTACAAGGGTACTCTGAATGTGTTTGCCCATGTACTTCTGGACTATATGAATTTCACTTTATATGCAACTGTTTAAAAATAAGTATGAGTAAAACACTTTTTTTTTTCTCCTTCAACCCCAATTTCTGACATTTCAGTAAAAAGCAGTTTGGGACAAAAGTAGAACATTTCTGATGGCTTGCCTGGAAAAAAAACAAGGTTTGCTTATCTGAACTGATAGCATGAAGATATGAGTGACCTCAAATAATGATGTTGTCACCTTTAATTTGGTCGTTATGCTGAGTTTGTAGGTTCATCCTTGTTTCCTATTTTTGTCCTAAGCTTGCAGGTTTGTGTTTGATCAGTTACTGATCAGAAATTTGTCTTCTATCTTCAAAAGATGATTGGAATTTCCAAAGAGTAGTTATCACTCATATCTCTCATCTTAAAAATACTTGGTGAGGAGCTAAAAGAAATATCAAAGATAAACTGATTGAGGTAGATATTTCTGGTTTTATTTTAGGGTACCTGATCATCAGGATATAGCTTTTGGGGCTTTGCAGCAGGGTACCAATTGCCTTGATACGTTGGGCCATTTTGCAGATGGTGTTGTTGGAGTTTATGAATGTCATAATGCCGGAGGAAACCAGGTCTGTATGATATTTGTTTGTTTTTTTCCCCAACATATGTGGTCTTAGTATTTAAAAATAAATTGAAACTAACTCAACCATTTACTGTGTGATGGCGATAGCTATGCAAACTCAGATGAACAAATCACTTATTTAGGCAGTCTGTTGTACAGATTTCTCCCTCAAAGGCAGTTTTGCATTTTCAGGGTTAGAATCTGAGCAGAGAGGTTTGTTCAGTACAATCAGGTTACCTTCTCCTTTTTGTCTATTAGTATTTATTTTTATTCTAGAGGCCAGTAATCTTTCCCAGGAGTTTTAGGCTTTCATAAAAAACTTTAATCCGTTAATTGGTACATTTGATTTTGGAGGAAGTTTTCCTAAGCAAAGATATGGATTGTTGAGCATGTGGCCTAAGGTCAGCAAAATTAGAAGAGCGCTTTACTGTGATGCCGTATTAAGTAATTTCCAGTTTGTGGTAGTGACATGTAAAAAAAGGCTCAGATTTCTGTTCAGCTCTTCCAGAAAACAGAGGCGTCTAAACTTTGTCTCCTATTTGCTCCCAGTAAAGGCAGTGTTCCAACAAAATGTATCTGATCCTACTTTTACTTGGAAATATGTCACATCTGTAGATGGCGACATTATTGTAAAGAACCTAATTATGCAGTTATTGACAAAGTATGTGCGTATGTACTCACTGTTTTGTGTGGTTACTAAACATTTCAGAATGAACGTGATTATAAATGTAATAAATTTAAAGCTAATAATCAAATGTACATGTTAAATCAGAAGCCTGACCAACTGCAGATCTACTATTGAAAGAATGATTGTATCAGGATTTTATGCTCTGATTTAGATTAGAAGGGGAAAACCCTATAATCAGATAAAGCCTAACATAAGTAAGTTATTTCAGGCAGTGTATGATGTTGATTTGAATTGCCATTGTACATCTGAGATGTGTCTTCCATATCATTAAAGGGAATATAATTGGGAAGGCATTTTATCTTTCTGAAAATGAATGTGTCTTCAGAACAGCACAGGGTTTTATTTTATTGTATTTTCTCAGAAGAAAGGATAACTATGCCAAAGAATTGCCTCGGTGCAGAAGTTTTGGTAGTTTCTGGTTATCCTGTATATTCTTTATAGATTTGTGCAGGCTTCTTTCAGTCCTTCCGTCGTCCAAATCTGAAGCACCTGTACATTCTGTTTTACACTACGCCTTCACATAGATATTTCCAGCTGCAGAGCCTGGAAGTTGTGTGAAGCTGTAGCTTTTGCTTTTAGATAAACTGGTTGCTGGTTTGTCTGGACCTCTTTGTGTCTTCTTATGGAAGGATAAAGATGTAAAAATTGGTATCTTCAAGGCTTTGACTTCCTTTTGCTCCAGGATTCTTAAACACAGTGGCCCTGGAGCCCAGCTCCTGGCTCCACACAGCAACACCCCAAATCCAAACCCTCTGTCTGAGAATGATGTCCAATTGCTCCTTGAACTCCAGCACTTGGAGCCATGCCTGCTGCCCTGGGCAGCCCATTCCATGCCCACCGCCTGCTGGTGCAGAACCTTTTCCTAGTATCCAGTGTGAACGTAGTGAAAAAAAGATGCATTGAGAGCAAAAGGAAAAGCTTTCAGCTTTTTGTTTTGGAAGACAAGAAAAGGGATATGCAGATTTGTCTTTCTTTTTTGTTTTGCATAGTCAGTTGTTATTATTTTAGTGGTTGCATAATATGGTGTCCATCTAATGATGTGATACCGGGCTCGCTTCCTGTACGATGGCGATTACTGGTAATCACATTGGAGAGAAGTTCTAATTGTTTCCTGAGCATCTGCTCTCAAAGGAATTTAATCACAGTTAAATCTACTGGGTTTAAGTGATCGTGCAAGCTGAACATCAGTTACAGTACCAGAAAATAAGCTGAAAAATTGGATGGGACTAGGCATCTAATTTCTTTCTGAAACTCTCACTGCTTACAAAATAACACTAAATATAGCCAGACTTGAGCTAGTATATCTAGGTTCTTGTGTTACACAACCCTGATTCCTTTGAGCTCACTGGAGTGAAGTTAATTTTTCCTTTTTAAGTAGCAATGAGTAAGAGTTAGACAGTGTGGCTCTAGTGAGAAAGGAGATAAACTTCCTTCCTCAAGGGATAATGAGACACACAGAGACCAATCTGGATCCTGGATACCAAACTTTAGGGTGAGAGGCATGCAGAGTCTGAACATTAGGGCAGGATCAGGTAGGAGGACACTGAGGTAAAACTAGCTGGGCAGTGGTGCGTACAGAACAGCTTTTCTTTGCTCATCATTTAAGAAACTGCTTGCTTATATGCATTTAAAGGAAATTCTGTTGTACACTTCAGGATGAAAGTCTCGTTCTCCTGTTATCTCTGAGCTTGGCTGCCTTGTGTTCTGCTTTCTGGTGACCTCTATCATTAGGAACTGTTTTCCCTAACGACACACGTGCATTACCTAGTGTGTGGATAGGGTGACTGGTGGCATTGCAGACCAAGCTTGCTTTTTTTCATATATGTAATGCAAAAGTTATGTATAACCTATATAGCTATAGGTAGATACATAAAAAATGTAGCTTATTAGATAACTTGCCTTAAAGGCTGACCCTAAACTTGCGGAACTGTGACTTCCCGTTGTACCTCAATAAAGCCAGTAGAGGGAGCAGTCAGCCAGCCCAGCCTGGCGTCAATTTGGGGCCACTGGATAAATGAAATTACTGTTTGAAATGTACCATTTTTCTCATCCCCTTCTCTGTCGGAAAACAATAAATTGTTCTAATGCTCTTACTGAGCCATTCACAGGAGTTTAACCTGTGTTATGGATGCAGACATGGCAGGTGCACCTCGTGCATAGCTAAGTATGACTGGTTTTGTATACTGCTCTTATATTTTACTTCCTTTTCCTAGGAGTGGGCCTTAACAAAGGACAAGTCGGTGAAACATATGGATTTGTGCCTTACTGTTGTGGACAGAGCACCTGGTTCACTAATAAAACTTCAGGGCTGCAGGGAGAATGACAGCAGACAGGTCAGTATGTCCTGAGTGCACTCTATGGATAGTGGGAAAACAAGGATTGTGAGTGAGAGCACAAGAGCACACACTGGTGTCTGTATTCTGTTCTAAAGACTGTACTCTTTGCTCTGCATCATTCTTTGCATACATAAAATTTGGATACGTGACATCCTGCAGAGCAGCAAGAATAATCTTGTATATTGACCTTTCCTTTTTATAAACCAGTGACAATCGTAGAATAACGTATAGAGCTGTTATCTCCAAATTGGCCTGATATAAAGGTTTCACCCAGCAGCACTGATGTGTGACAGTCTTCAACCATCTCGTCCATTTTCTGAAATAAAATATGTGTTTCATGATGTGTATTTGAAAGGCCTTCAGCGAAGTTTGAAGATAATGTAGTCGGTCTCAGGAGGGTGGGTTAGCTTTCCTTTCTTCTTTTCAGCCGTGACCTGTTTATAACAGTACTAGACTCCATTGCTAGGCTCCTTATTAATGCAGCAGTGCTACTTCATCCATCCCCCACGCCTGAGGAAAATCGTGTTTGCAGACTTATATCATCTTTTTGTTGTTGTCAGTTGTCATGTAACTGATCTGTTTCTGCTAAGTCATCGGTTCTGATTTTTTTTGTTCCCTTCCTTGTTTCCGTATTTCAGTATTTGCAAACATTTGCCTAAGATGTTGATGTCTTGATGAAGAAAAATCATTCTTGCCACTTTTCAGATAAAGAAACCAAAGAGGCGATATTTTCCTGATAAGGCTTAAAGGCAGAATTCAAAGGAAATACAGCAGAAAGTCTTTTCACATCTTATGTTTTGTATTTACTCTGCCTGTCCTTGGCATCACCTTGGGCAACAGTGCTTCTGGCAGCACAGACCAACCAGTTGGTGTCTTTGTAACTGAAAGGCATCTGGCTGATTTCTAGATTCCTCCAATCTCACCTTTGGTGACTGTACTTCTCATTTCTTTATGTTCTGAACTGTAGTAGTAGTGGTGATATTGTGGATGGGTTCTGTGACTTACTTTCTTCCTCAAACTGAAGGCATTGGAAAGTCAAATATGGTGTGACAGCATATTTGAGAAGTGCTGAAGCAGAGGAAAATGGTTTGGTGTATTCTATATCTCGTGCAGTGCATTAGCTGAAAGAAAGGTTGCTTTGGCAAGGCTTTCTATAATGTACATACCCTTAATCAAGGATTGTCTAAGCTGCATTACTGCAGTATACGCATCTCTCCTAAGCACAAGCCAGGAAAGCACATGAAGATTTCAATTTATGGGATATAGAATGCAAATTTTTCTTTATTTTTAAGGCTTAATAACTTTATTCTCTCTTCCAGAAATGGGAACAAATTGAAAGCAACTCTAAACTGAGGCACGTTGGCAGCAACCTCTGTCTAGACAGCCGAAACGCCAAAAATGGTGGTCTCACTGTTGAGATTTGCAGTCCTTCCTTATCACAACAGTGGAAATTCACACTTAATCTGCAGCAGTAGAACTTATGAGCAAAAATGCTGTTTCAACTCATAGACATCGGGCAAAGTTTTGATTGAATTACTGATGTATTTCTTAAAACTTTCCACGGAACTTATATACCTCAGTATTCCATCTTTATCTGAAAGTAGGAGAGTGCTGAAGCGGACGCCAGGGAACCGGTGGACTCGGAGCACTGCAAAGATTTCACTGAGCGTGGCTGCAGCACAGCTCCTTCTCGGTGTGAAGACTTTAACAGTTCCTTTCTGTCTTCAGTTACGTACTTGCACAGCAGATAACTTTAACTCTAGGAACAACCGATGTATGATAGCAAACGGATCTTGAAAAACGCCTGTGGGGAACAGGGTCTGGGAGGGAGGGTGGGAAAATTGCCAGGAGAAGGTCATTTGAAATCTCCATTTACATAGAAATGCATTGTTTGTTGTTTCCAAAAACAGAAGTGTCATTTTGAACGTTTTTTGTTGGTTTTTGTTTTATTTTTTTTTTCCTGTGTGTACTTGGTAATTTGAATATGAACTTTTCTATGATGGACTCTAAATATAAATATATAAAACATATATATTGCCAGCTCCCAATGATTTATATCAATTTTCATCGCCCTATAATTATCAACGAAGTCGTTGATGTATGTTTAACCAGAAATTGGATTGGAATGCTAGGAGAGTGAATCTTAATGAAGGTGTGGATTTTGTGCTGCCGAGTATGATGTCCGTGCTAACACTGGATGCTTTTGCTTTGCAAACTGGATCTACTTCTTGAAGCTTCACCCTCACTGGAGATCATGAAACTCAGGAGGAGAAAGAAAATAGCAGAATAAGCCAATGCATCTGCACAGATGATTGCTCGGATTGTTTCTTCCAGCTTGGAAATTCATTACATGTGCTCTGGATATCGTTAATCTTGTACTTGATATTTGTGTTGATGATTTCTGTAACATTATGTCCTGAAATATTCCTCTTCATTACCAGATTGTACAAATGGTGCAGATCTTGCACAGATGCAGCCATGTGGGTTCAGCACAATGTTATTCTGGGCCCTCATCACAAAAAATTCCCTCATCTCAAACTCCCCTTGAGTTCTGAGAGTAAAATGGAAGGGGGCGTCAATGTTGACAGCACGAGGTCTGAATTTTGATTTGCAAGGATGAGCAGTTAGGTAATATCTCTGAATTGCACTTAGTTAATTTATAGGCCTGCTACTGGGGAATTTTCTTGCTTTCATTTGTTTCGTTTCATTATACGGGGCTTTTGGGTGGATTCAGGTTCGGCTCTGGGAATCAGTCTGGATACCAGCAGATCCTATGTGGTGTTTTTCACCATAGAGCCCGTGAGTTTTACAGCTTCAATTCAGCTGATGTCATTTTTATATTAAAACAACACTGTCAAAGTTAAATCAACTTTGACCTGTACTTTCTTATGTTTGCATAGACTATGTACTTTTTTTTTTAAATTAAAATAAATAAATGCTTGAATGACCTTTTAAAATGAAAAGTGAGTAGTTTCAGCACTGATAAGTGACACAGCATTTGTGGGAGGTGAAAAAAAGAAATAGTGCAGGCATGCAGTGCCTGGAAGTGGTTTTGGTAAGATATGGATCTTGGGGAGAAATGTAAGTGTTGGTTGCAAGGAGATGAAAAGCATCTGCTGTACTGTACAACTCCAGTACAGTCCCCTATCTTTGTTTCTGGAGGTAGAGTAGCTCCTTATTCTTCAGCTTCCTTTGGCTGCATCTATACGTTAGGTATAGGGGTGGTATCTGGTCAAAATGGCTCTAATTATGTCAGTGTGCCACAAATATCTTGTGTCTCTGAAGCTATGACCTGCAAGTATCTGCGTAACTTTTGGATGTAGACATTAAATCCAACTTCTCTCATCCATCTGACTTTTTGTTTTTTAATATGTGGGTAATTAATGCTTTTTTCTTTCTTTTTTGGTTCTTAACAGTCTATTTTGTCCAAATCTAGCCTGTTTTAGAGGCCATGCAGGAGGTAAACTAGTTTCCATCTTTTTGTCTCTCCCCACCTGTAGCCTTTTAACCTAGCTGAGAACTTGAAGAACGTGACTCATAACATAGAAGTAGGTTTCTGATTATTCAGGAGAATAAAAGCTGAAATGTGGGCTCAGCAGCAAACCAGTTCTTGAAGTTTTGGGGAAACAGAATTTAGGAGAAAGCACTCGGCTTCTACCATGGTTATTTCCACTTGTAACTTCGATCATAGTAAACAGTGCTCAACTGAGATCAGAAGTTGCAGCTCTGAGCATTGACCTCTTAAGTCTGAGGTAGAATTGGAAGGGAAAAAAAAAATCTGTATTCCACCTCTTAAGTCTTTAATGCCAACTGGTATCATATAAAGTAGGAATCTTTTCACTAACTCCCCGTGGATGCTGTGCATAGGGGCTTTAGTAGAGGAGCTGTATGTTAAAAGACAGCGTTACTTTTCTTTGAGAGAACAGACAGAAGAAGTGTTATCCTTTTGTTATGTTTACATGACGGTGTGCCAAAGTTAATGACTGTGATTTTAAAACGTTTAAAAGATTTTAGGAAATCGGCCCATGCAAAAGGTAAATTAAGAGCCCTTGAAGCAAATTGTGTTGGAGTCTTCTGAGAACTTTTCTTACCGTCTTCAGAGCGAGAATGGTGATATTGTTTGTTTTGCAGATTTTCAAAACTTAGTTTGGAAACTGTTTTTTGTTTTTCAGTTGGTTTAAAAAGTCTGCTGTACAGAGCTTGTACTTTATTCATTTTATAGATGGAAACCATCCTTGAAAAATTGTTTAACTTAAATAAAGAAGAATGCTTTATAGACGTTTGTGTGGTGGTTGATGCAATTAAGCAAAACCAAAGGATCTGCCTGAAGCTTGGTTGGTTTGTAATTGTTCCTGTTATAAAAGCGCATGTACGTGAATGTGTATTTGTATTTAAGAAAAGAGAATCTGTATTTAATATGATAGCTTTGAGGAAATCCTTATTTTCAAAGCTGTTTTCGATTGGGTGAGTTTACTCTGGCAATAGTTACCTGAAAATACGTGGTTAAGGCACATCCCCTACCATGACCCAGTTAGATCTGATCTTCTCCAGACTAATGCTGTCCCTGTTTCCACTTCCAGAAAGTGCTGTTCCAAGCATGGCAGGGCTTGCTTCAGCCTGGTTGGACTCAAGGAAGATGATTGCAACAATGGCTCTTATAGTTGATTGGCGTGCCTGTCCTCATCTGCTCGCACCGTGAAGTGTACCCAAAGAAGGGCAGCAAAGATGGTGAGGGGTCTTATGGGGAGTGGCTGAGAGATCTGGGATTATTTAATCTGGAGAAGAAGAGAATCAGGGGAGACCTTATTGCTCTCTACAACTCCCTGAAAGGAAGCTGTGGTGAGGGTGGAGGTCAGCCATTTTTCCCGGGTAACAATGATAGGATGAGAGGTAACAGCCTCAAGTTGAGACGGTAGAGGTTTGGGTTGGATATTAATTAAAATTTATTCTCTGGGATAGTGGTGAGGCATTGGCACAGGCGGCCCAGGGAGACAGTGCAGTCACCACCCCTAGATATGTTCAAGAACCGTGTGGATGTGGCACTGAGGGATGTTAGTGGGCACGGTGGGGATGGGCTCACAGTCGGACTAAATGATCTTAAAGGTATTCTCCGATCTTAATGATTCTGTGATTCTACATTTCTCTCTGTGCTTAATCAGAGATTTCTTCTTTTGTATGCTGGGTGGTAATTCAGATGTCTGTGGTGGTCTTGAAGCAAGATCTGAAATGTGGTCAGAAACAAAACTAAAAAAGACTCCTTTATAAAAAAGAATTTTTCCTCACAGGTGTAGTTTAGAGAGCTTTCAAATGAAGTGTCACAATGGCCCAATTGCTTTAATTGTACCAACGGGGGAGGATTTTTGCCTATCAAGCTGTATGGAAGGAAAGGAGAATTGTTTGGT
The DNA here is from genome assembly GCF_054131305.1 of Coturnix japonica. Classification (NCBI taxonomy): domain Eukaryota; kingdom Metazoa; phylum Chordata; class Aves; order Galliformes; family Phasianidae; genus Coturnix; species Coturnix japonica. Next base: position 39,145,077 of record NC_140665.1, read on the forward strand.
GTAAGCTCTCTGCGTGCTGGAGGTAGGTGACTGGTTGGCACCTCTGAGAAAGTTTAAATGAAACCTAAATTGAATTTTCTATCAAGAAAATAGACCACTGATTAATATTTATGGTTGGAGAAAATAAAATTGCCCTGTCAAACTACAGTAAACAGAAGAAAACACCTTGTACTTACAGATTGTATTTGAGAATTCAAATGAGGGTTCTCCATCTTAAATGCCTTTTGACACCTCTGAGCTGACAGGTAATGCTAAGAAGCAGTTATGGTTCTGAGGGTAGTACCTTTGCAATCTAATCCAGTGATAAATGCGGAAGTCTGTCTCATGTCTCTGTAGAGCCTTAAGCTTTTTCTGTGGGTGCTTTTCCTAGTAAGTTGCTTAATGTAAGAATATGAACTGTCCAGCAATTTCTGCGTTTCTTCTGACTAAAACATCATTGTTTCCTTTGCCTTATTTCCAAATATATATCAAAGTTTCTCATCTGCTGTAACTTCCTGTCTGGAATGTCAGGTCATGCTTTTTCACCTGTCTGTATGCATGGATTTTCTGTTTGCCTATCACTATGCTCACAGGCAGATATTTATACCGTTTTTACAAGGGGACGTTACATCTTTTTTTCTTCATGTTTAAAAAAAGTGTATTTTAAATACATGATTTTCAAGGGGATCCCTGACTGTATGTAGCTGCCCTGTCCTTGGAGGTGTTCAAGACCAGGTTGGACGGGGCCCTGGGCAACCTGATCTAGTAAATGTGTATGTTTGGTGGCCCTGCCAGGCAGGGGGGTTGGAACTACATGATCCTTGAGGTCCTTTCCAACCTTGGTCATTCTGTGATCTGTGAGAGATTATAATGCTAAACCACTTGAGATAAGGGTGATTGTCTTAGTTGAGGTGGATCCTGTAAATTGCTGTCCAAATCCTGCCTGAAATAGGACAGCCATAACCTTAGTTAATTTTAAGTTACATTTTTATATGTGGATAAAGTCTACACTGCTCTACTTGTATTTATATTAAACATAGATATGCTATAGATTAGTGTGATCCAGTTGCATGCGTCGCTCTCATCCAAACTGAACTACAGTGAAATATTTCATACCAATAATTACAGACTGCTCTAACGAGAGGCTTATTCCTGTACAGAATGACTTCAAGTGAATAGAAGCCACTAAAAAATACAGTCTGGGATAATAGGCTGTGATTACAGAATGAGCAGAAATGTTGGAGTTGTATCTCTTGTTAGACTGCACATTTTATTTACAACTTATCATCCAGCAGCTATTTTAAGCTCTGCCAGTAATCAAGCTGAAAAATTGGGAATTAAGTCAGTGCACAGATGTTCTCTCTGTACGCCCCTCCAAGAGGTTGTTGGATGAATGGGTGCAAAATACCCTTTGAACTGGATTTGATTTCTTGTATAGAGAGCTACAATATGCTCCCCTGCTGCAGGAAGAGGGGCCTGTTTGATTTCAGTTTGTTATTTCTACCCAGCAGATGCATGACGTTGTTTTAATTAAAAGAGATCTTGAAGTAGGAAACACCTATGTTTACTTCAATGCTCACGTTACTTAAAGGAAACGAGGGTCCAAGTTTCTGGACCCAAACTACTCCATTATATTGGAGCTTCTGGAGTCTGATCCTGTCATCTCTCAGCTCATGCCCTTACAGGCGGAGCCCAGCAGCAAACAGGCTTTGCAGATCATGATGTTTTGCTCCAGCTGCTGTTCTCTGTGCAGATGGAGGGGTGATGAGGAATGACTGTCCTCCTGCTCCAGCAGAAGTAGAATTAGATCCTTACAGTTGTTACCTGTCGGATGCCCACCGATGCTGACCACTCATGTTGTACTTTGGAATTGGTAATAGAGACAGAGGGTGTTAGTGTGTTCTGAGAAGCTCCGAATCAATGATACTAGGGGGATGGCAGAACTTCCTTGACTTCCAGAAATCCAGCACAGTGGTATAAATCAATGTTCCACCTTCAGGCAATAGGGCAGGTTTGTGTGTGCACGTACAAGCAATAACCAAAATGCTATTGTGTCACAGCTGGACAAATGCGTGGATGCACAGAGTGAGTGCATCTCCAGGAATGGGCAGGGTGGCTGTGCTGATCGAACAGAGGAATAAGAACTGAGCAGCTGGTATCTAACGTGCTCTGTAGAGCATCCCATCTCCAGCTCTTGTTTCACATTAGCTTTCTTTTGCCACAGTTTACCTGCAAAGTCATCTGTTTAACGTCATGTATAAAATGCGAAAGAGGGAAGGCAGCATTTTCAATAGCATCTTTGGTAGACAGTATCTTTGACATTCAGGTGTCTCCTCATTGCACAGTCCCAGAGGATCGGTTTCTGAAGAAAACAAAGTTTTATGGACTACTGAAAACATGCCATGGAATTTTCCACTAGCATGAATGCAATGATCTTTGCTGTGCATCTGAATTTGGACCTTTATCAGCAGTGCTTGGAGAGAGGCTTGTATGCATTTCTCGATATCCTTACCTGGAACAAAAAGGGAGTCTTGGCTGAAGATAGGTTAGTGGTAGGATGGGATGAGAGGTAATGGCTTTAAATTGTGCCAGAGGAAGTTCATGTTGGATATTAGGGAAAATTTCTTCTCAGAAAGATTGGTGAGGCTCAGGAATGGGCTGCACGGGGAGGTGGTGGGGCAAAATTAGAGCTAATTTCACAGGGTGACACAGGGGATGTGTCCAAGCCCAGGTGAAAGCTGACTGCTGGGCCCCCCGAGGCAGCTCGCTGTGCTCTGACTGTGCCTGAACCTTTGGCCCCTCTCATGGGGAGGACTGTTGTGCCCAGGCAGCTCAGCTCTCTGAGTCAGCGCCTGGAGCACGAGCTTCCTGAGGAAAGCCAGAGATGGCAGCAGGACAAGTTCCCTGCTGCTTCCCGTGTTCCGGTTTCCTCCTCTTGGCAGAACAGAATTTGATTTTTCTCACCACGATTATGGGCTGCGAAGAACAGCTCTTAAATTAGCCCTGAGGAGGTGGAAAGGTAGAAGCGAGCTCACCGCAGGGAGCTGGGTTTGACGCATGCACCAGGCACACGTTCTACCTGACCTGACTGATGAGCTGTGCTGCATGCAGGCTCCTCTCCTTGGTTTGTTTTTGTTGTTTTAATTAACTTCTGGTCTCTGTGCCAAATGCTTGTCCTGTATCTTTCCAGCTGCTGCTGTGCAGTTAGTGGCGATCCTCAGACAGATCCCAGCTCAGGTGGCACGGCTCCATTTTGGGAGCACCCCATGGATCTCAAGGCCTGTGTGAAGGCATAGAGCAGCCAGTGCTTGCCAGATGTCTCCTGGGGACCCAGACAGGGCTGATGAGCTGGGCCTTTGTGCACACAAGGGGCTGATAAGGGCCTGGTATGTGAGGTGGTACTCTGAGGCCCCCCCTGCACCGGGTAGAGACTGGGCCTTCCTCAGCAGAGCTCTGGTATTGCTCCAGAGGGAGAGATGCCCTCTGGGGTGCTTCAGCCTTTGTGCAGGGCCACACAGCACAGCAACAGCAGCAAATCAGTGTTGGTTTTTGTTAACGAAATGAGAAACTGGGTTAAGTACCTCAGGCAATGCAGTCCCAGGGGCTGCTGTGAGGCTGTCGTTGCCGGAGAGCCTGTCAGCTGCAAAAGGGCACTGCTGCCTTGAAACAACCAACCTAACAACATTATAAATAACTCCTTGTTACTAGAAAATAAATGGCAAGATAAAAATTCTGCTCTAGTTTTTTTACTTTGGGGACAGCAACAGAGCAATTTGGCTATTCTTTGCAGGGGCCAAAAGTAGCAAAAGGGATAGGCAACAGGCAGGGCATGTAGGAGAGCGTTGCACAAGCAATAGAAAGCTGGTGCTGGCTCCTGCTGCATCCTCTTAGGTGCCTACATTCAGGATGGACGCAGTTCCTCCAGGACAAGTTGAGGGCAGGTGTACTTTATGCAATGTGAAAGCAGCTTCTAAAACTACTGTAGTGCACAACGGCTTGAAACTGACTGCTGTCACCACAGTCAAGAGAGAGTGCTGCTGGATATGTGCGACATGTAACTAACTGCCTGGTAGCTGCTTACTGTGCTAGCCCTGACCCTAAAGGGAATATGAAGGTTTAGTGACTGGTCTGAGTCCAACTGGAGTGCCTTTCAGATGCATCAGAGATGCTCTTGTCCAGCTCCTGGCTACAGCAACACATTTTCTTGATTAAAAGTGCTAGAGCCTCTCATATTTTAATCTGTTTGTTGAACCTGACTTGCAGTTATTTAATGGCTCTGGCTGTGGGTCACCATCTGTATTTGATTTAGAAAATGCTTGATGTTATCTGTTGTCTGCAAGGATAGTAACTGTGGGTTTCTGCTGTGAGTGGCATCTTTGAAAGTGCTTTTTTGAGCAGAGCCCTGTCTGCCCTACATTAATAGTAGAATAGGAATTGGGATGTCAAGTGACAACGCATGTACAGGTACATTAATTCCTGTTTGACTTTATCTCCAGCAGTTTGTGTTAAAAGGCTTTAGGGTATAGACAAACTAACAGGCAACGCACCTCTCCAGCTTGTGAAATTATTCTGGCATGGCTGGCTGCAGATCTTGCAGCAAATTAAAGGAAGGTTTCCCACCTCCCTGTATTCCCTCACAGACAGAGTGTTATTTGGAAACTCTGTCTGGCTGCTGGAAGCTTGACAACTTTTTCTTGTTATTTATTTTAAATATTGTGTTTCTGTCTAAAAGAGATCAGTGTTTTCCTTCACTCTTTCCTCAAATGACAATGATATGCTGTGATTCTGCCTTGTTCTTCTTGGCCAGTTCCAATCTGGCAGAAGGAATATCTAACTCTTCATTTAAGCTTGAAATCCAGCCCCCCAAGAGTTGAAAGTATAAATGAGAAAAATGGTGAAGGTAGGGATGCTGGAATACACTGGGGCAAAGATAGGCAGAGGTGCCCCCATAAGGGCCCTCCTGTGTTGGAACTGTTTTTTTTCATGCTGACCCCAGGGTCTCACATCACCGAGCTCCTCCATTTTCATCACCCTTTTCCTTTCTTAAACCCTCATTGCCAAAGATGAAACTGTTGCTGGCTGTGCATCTGTCCTGCTCTGTAATCAGAGGAAACCAGAACATGGAGATGGGCTGTGCAGAACGGGGATGACTTTGCTTTGTAGGGGTCTGATGAGATGCAGTTCATTAATGCATGTCAAGTGATTTTCTGAGCCTTGGATGAAGGGGCTGTAGTGGTGCCTGGGCAATATGCAATGCCTGTGACTTGGCACCTCTTTCACTCTGCATCTCTCTGGGGATACAGGGGCAAGTTGAGCAGGGTATTAGAAAGCACTGCAAAATGGAATGCTAAGTTTGGCTTAATTAAGAAAGACTGTTGCTGGAATTACTAATAGCAAATTCTGCTGAGAATAATTTAATGGGAGATTAAGTTACTGCAAGGCTTTGGCCTGATCTGAATGGGTGCCATTGTTTTAAGTGACAGCGCTGAGGTTACACATGTGTATGTGTCTCAGTGTTAATCAGATCCTGGGTTTCATAATTCCACAAATTAAATTCCTTGTGTCATTCAATTAGCGTGCTGAAGATGACTCGTGCTGCTGCTCGCGGCTCCGATGACAGCCTGATTACACACAGCGTCAGCTCAGGTCACGGCGCATCCAGGGGCCGGTGAGCACAGTGCTGGGAGCACTTCTACCACAAGAGCTGCTGAGCACACCAGACTCTCTTCCCCTTCCCTTATTGATAGTAGGGGGAACAACTTGAGAAAAACAGCCACATAATAGAGGCTGGGTCCATGGTGATGTTAAGTAGCTAAGGTCAAGGCATGCACTGCCAGTTGCCTTTGGTCATGTTCTACGTTCACTAAAAATCCGTATTTTTCTTTGGACAATTTAGATGCAAACTAAACTTCTTCCCATGGAAAATACTGGTTGCTTGGAAGAAATGCACCATGAGCAAGCTGAAAGGTACAACAGGCACCTGATACATCCCAGCAAGAGGTGAGTGCTGAGCCACACACACTATACAGCCTGGTCCTTGTGGGGGACACAGGCACATGGCATGGGGGAAATCTCATCTTCAGTTGCTAGCAAAGAGATACTGTGGCCTCACTGAAGTTTTCTCTTGCATGGTTTCTGCTTCCTTTGTGGATTGGGGTATCAACCATGTGGTGTGCGTTTAGTTTTTTCTGCAAGTGCCACACACTTGGCATGTGGGTGATGGTTCCAGTGGGTACTACTGGTGGTGCAGATAAAGCTTGGCAAGGCAGGGTCACAGCAGCAAGAGGCAATGCCCAGGGTGTTGAGGGCAGCAGGGCCGTTCCCTTTCTGTGTGCAGCCTGTGCTGGGGGCCTGGGGCTCTGTCTACACTCAGTTCTTTCAGAAGAATATGTATCTGTACTGAGTGTCTGGGTAAAGGCGTCAGGTTTTCAGTCTATAACAGTCTGAGAGTGAGGATGCGTAATTTATCTGTGGGTATTTTCCCCAGGTCCTTTCACCTACACAAATTGCCAAAGCTATTCTAGAAAAGAACGAGGCAGAAAAGCAATGGGTAATATATTCTGACTGTATTTCAAAGTTGCTGATTGTAAACAAACATCGTTGAAGAAATAAATTCACATGACAAGATATCAGAGTGATACTATAAATCCATTTTGTTATTGTTGCCACACTTCACATTTTGTTTTTGGAACTCAGAATTTAGCTCATGGTGTACAAAACTTGTAAAAATTTATTGCAAGCGTGCCTTTGTGTAGAACAAAACCGGTGTCACAAAAGTAGTTCCTTGTCCCCATGCAGAAACACAGCTGTGGATGGCTCTGCGAAGAGCTCACACACATGCATTTCCCCGAAAGACGTGGCTGTTAGAAAACTGCTCGGAGAAATGAAAAAAGGAAAGAAAGCGATTGCAGCGTATGCTTCACCTCTGGAATTTACATCTGCAGCAGAAATCTCTGGAATTGTTAGGAATATGGACCTTTGCAACAGAATTGCGATCGCTGATGTGAGCGCAGCCCGAAGGAGCTGTTTTGAAAGCGTTCTGACCACTGAGGCCAACCTTTGCGTTTGGTGCAGTTGCCGCAATAGACGGAACGTCGCTTTAACATTTTAAATAGAAATTAGAATGAGATGGGGATGGGGAGATTCCTTTTCCAGAATTCCCATTGCTCCCATCTCTTCCTACAGCACCCCCTCAGCCTCCCTCCCTCACACTCCTTGCTCTGTGATTACCGATGTGCACAGTGTAAGCAAAGGCGTGAAGTGGCTGTGCAGAGTGGTCGTATCAAACATCAGCCTTTTCTTTTGGACTTAGGGCAGCAGGGGAAGGGGAGTGCACATGCTGACAGATAAGTTAGAAGGGATCACCTGGCTCCTCTCTGCATGCCCACCTCTTCTATTCCCTCTGCCTCTTCGTTGCACTAATTAGCCTCACCTGTGGCAAAAATCTTTGGTTGCCCCTGATCTCTCTTCAGAACACAGGGTGAAGTTATTTTTAACTTCTGTACTGAAATGCCAGGCAAACATTTGGCTTATAAACAGAGGAAAAATCCAGGCTGCGAAAGTAAGTGTGAGACCTGCAATTTGTTTTCTATCAACTGAGTAACTTGGTTTCACAAAGAGATGCAAACAGTTCAACACGCTTTGCACACACCTTGACACAGATTAATTGAAGAAAAAGAACTACATCATGACTTTGACACCGAGAGGGTTGAGGCTCTGGACAGATGAACCTACAGTGTACCGGGCTCTTCTTCATTGTTTCTAGGTTTTTTTGGTAATAAGTGAAATTGAGCGCTCTGTTTGAAATCCAGAGCATTCTTTACTTCTTGAAGAGTAGAAGTATTTGCAGGCTTTTTGATTCTAATGAACAGAGATGTTTGGGCACTCATTTTGCCTCTCTCTGCTTATCCTATTGGATCCTGAATGTCCCAGCCCTACAGCACGGTGCCATGGTCCCTTCCCATTAGGTTCTCCATCCAGATTCCCCAAGCATTCCAGGATTGTTGCAGTTACATCAAATGAGCACTTTTGCAGAGTAATGTTTTCACAGATATAATTTTTGCATTACACATGGCGTGGACCACTTTGACATCTAATGCTAGCAGTCATTACTTCAGAAGAGTGATACAAAAGGGATTTACCACGTAAGGCCTTTCAGTGATACCTAACAGCTGCTCACCAGCCCTATCAGACTGGTAAGTGTGAAGGGTTTAAATAAAAGGTGAGGGGGAAAAAAAAGAGAGAAAGGAAAAAGAAAACCAAACCACTGACAAGAAAAACAAAACATAATACCTTGGACAGTGCTGAGAGCTGTCACAGCCATTCCAATGGGAGCAGTGGGGAGGTGATGCCGAAATCTCTTGGGCCCACGTGAAACCTGGTGGGGCAGCACTAATGGGGCAAAACAGGAACACCTTCACAGTGACTAAATGACTAAATTTAGCAATTACTAAAGGCTTCAGAAACGATACCCTGTTCCATCTGTGATTTTCAGAATGTCAGGAAGGATCAGTTGAAGCAATACTACAGAAGGAAATGGAAAGGCCAACTCTGTGTTGTCACTTCTTCTAGGTGGTGAACTGACCAAGAGCTGGGGGCATGATTGAGATGAGCTCCAAAGGCATTGTTGGCCAGGGAAGTTATTCAGGGCTAAATTGTGGAAGAATTTAGAGTTTTTGTGTGGAAGCGTGGATATTCTCAGCTGTTCCCCAACAGTGAAATGACCACATAAGGGCCGTTCCAGTTTGAGTTCGTGATGCTTCTGGAAAGCAAGGCAGGTTTGGGAAGAGCCTTTACAAGAGGAAATATATACTGAGTAGCATTGGCAACAGGCTTACAGCCGAGATGGATTCTTGCTCTGTGCAAAATAGCCTAGTTAATATGAAGGCCAAATACATAAATGTTTTGAAGCTGAAGTTTCTCACCTTTCAAAACATCAAGAATGTTTTTTTGACACTTACATGCTTTTCTCAACCAGACTGAGATGTATTCATGTTTAACAGACAATCTCACACCAATCATAGCAATCAGAAATTGCTGTGGTGCATTCCACAGCAGGGATGGATGGAAGACTTTGTACTTTCCTCAAGACTGCCTCAGTAATTATTTCTCTGAATTTTGCACTGATGTCTGGTCTACAGCAGAGCTTTGGATTCTGTGTTTATTTCCCTGCTTCCTGCTCCCCTTGCAGATTGGGCTGCTCTGTTTTATTGAGCTTTCTCTTACCTTCAGCACAATTTGGTTTTGACTCATATAGGCCTATATATGCAAACAACTAGTGCTGTGCTCCCACAGCTCTTGCTGCAGAGCAGGATGATGTCTGTCCTGCTCCCAGTTTTAGTCTGGAAAAGCAGATCTGACAAAGAATGAAGTTGCTGAAAATGCAGAACATGGACTTAATCAGCAAGAGTGCAAGCCCTGTTTTACAGTTTCATCACGCATTTATCTCTGCTGTGCCTCACTGATTATGAAGGGGAAAGCTCCTATAAGAAGGGATAATGGTGTCTGATGACTACCGCCGTCGTAAGAGCACTTTCCAAGAGGTAGGCACACAGATCTATCACTGCAGCATAAACCTCTGCTCATCACTGAAATCAGCCACAGGGCCAGTGGATACCGAGACATGCAAGACACAAAGCCGGTCGAGGACTTACCCACCAGCTCAAGGCGGTCTGCTAAATGCTAGAAGGAAATATATATATATATCCCTTCAGCAAAAATAAAAAGCCACAGCCACAGAAGCACAGCTGAAGGTGATGAAAGGGCTTGGAGTTGCTCTCTTTCATGCCAGTCTGGAAATGGGTAAATGTATTTTTCTGAAGAAAACAAAGTTGTACCCTATTAGTGGCACTGGGATGTCACTGTAAATGAAGAAGAGCTGGGGCCAGAGAAAAGAAGTAGAAAACAGCAAAGAGGAGACTTTAAATTGTGCCATAGTGTCAAGTGCACAAATGGGCTGAAGTAAAAAATGGCAGAGTTTCTGCAAGCCCTTGGAGCGTTTTTCAACTAAGACAACAGCAGTGGAAACCGTTTCACGGTGGCTTCTGAGCTCTTGTCATATTGTTATATTATGCACTAGGAAAGAAATGCTTTCCAAGTATGGATCGTGGCAGGACAGAGATTTCTCGAAAGAAGCACTGTGCATAGAAGGTGGTCAGTATGTCTCACTGATGGTCTTTGTACTCTGGAACAGAGTTTGCATACCATACTTAAATCATGTTCAGAAATCCATGTGAATTAACATTCAGTTCAGCAGGAGAGACACGAGCCTTCCTGCTCCCACGTCTACTTCAGCTTCAAACCCGCTTTCCTAGAAAAATGTACAGAAGTTCCTCTGCGACCTGGTTGGCATTTCAACTGTATTTAGCCACTGCTGTAAGAGACCTTAAGAGACCTTCTCACCTTAAAGGTCTCTTACCCAGATTGTCCCAAGGATACAAAAAAAAACCAAGACAGAAAAACGTGGTGTCATTTCACAAGCCGTTGCACAATTAACATACACGCGCACAGTACAACTAGCATCCTTGCACTACTTTGAGACTAAACCATTTTTTTTTCCCTTTTACCTAGGGAGAAGCTTTAGTGTTACAGGTAGGTGGGAAAACCAAATCTGAGTCAGCCAGTTTGCAGTAAAGGAAATGCTACAGATTCTAAGCTGCGAGAAGCAAACTTTTACTTTATAATCTCATTCAATTTCTTCCTTAATTACTTTGCTGTTTTTTGTTTTGTTTTGTTTTTAATAGTAACTTAAAGAAAGTGCAAGATGCTTTTTCAACAAGGAGAAATCCTAACTTCCCTCAACCCTATCCACTCCAAGTCAACAGATGGAGGAGATAAGGTGGAACAGTTATCCGTGGGTATAAACTATGCTTTGGTGGGTTCTGCTCGTTGGCTTTCAGAGCCAAAATTCAAACATTTTGTACATATAAATATATATAAATATTTTTGCTTACTTATGGAATGTTTGTGCATGCTTTGGGCACCAGTTCAAAATGATGAAAGATGATTAAGGCTAAGAAAATGAAATTCATTGCAAAGCTATAATTTTGTTTAAATTTTTCTCCTTTGCAAAAGGAGACTAAAGCATCTTCCCTGTAATAGTCAGCCACTGTGTAATCCCCCATCAACACCAATTCTAGGGAAAACTACTCAGGACCCAGTCCCTGAGGCAAAAAGCGAGGACCTCGTCATTTTAGCTCAAGTAATCCACATAATTAACAACGTAAGTTAGTAGAAAAACTCAGTGTTCCAAAGCCTTGGACCTACTGACACCTGAAAAAGAAAAGGCATTTTCTAAATGGGAAGGCATAGATCCAGGCCTTCAAGCATACACGGGAATGATGTAACAATTTGCAAAGAGCTCCAGCTCTAGCTGAAGGGGCTTAGGACATAGCTGGACAGTGCTGCGCTTGCTCCTCGGACACACAAAGCAGCTCCTAGGAAGCCCTGCCAGCCTCTCTGTTGCTGCTGGGGGCATCAGCATCTTGCAAATGCTCTGGTCTAGCAGGGGAATGAAAGGAAGCTGGGCTCACAGCAGCTACTGTTCATGCAACATTTGACCTGCAGAGTTCCTGCCACACCTTTCCCTTATGATCCTAACTCTGACTGCCATATAAACTTACAGGGCATAATGGAGTTGTCACTACGCATCCTGTCACAATGAAAGCTGGCGTTGCCTGAGCAAAGAGCTTGCAACAATAACGCTGTTTGCCTTCAGGTATCTCTGTGGAGTTTCTTAAGAAATGGAAACTGAGGGCTGGACGTTTGTTTTCTATGTTTTGTGTTAGCCTCACCCCCGCCAGGATATTAAGACTGGAAAGACCCAGCCACGCCACACATTCAGTCTGCAGAAGGATCATCTCCATTCCCTGCTGGGACAAGGAGATTTTAACTCATCCTCAGGGTACTCCATTACCAAGCATTACCAAGGACTTACAGTGGTACAAACCCTCCCCTTCCTCTTGAGCTTCTGAGGCTTCCAGTTGTAACCTACACAGTTGTAACCTCCACTATTCTCTTTTCCAGGATGGAGATGCTGTGGACTGACAAGTGAAAACAGGCGCTTAAGAAACGTGCAGTTTGTCACTCATCTTGAGGCTGGCAGGCAGAGCAGGACAGGTGGGGTGGTCTCCAGGTTGTACTGCAAGCAGAACCACCGAAGTGTTGGCTGTCCCTTTACTTTCCCTGTAACCAGGTGAGATCTGTCTAAGCTTACTGCAAAAATCAAGGTGTTGGTGGAAACAGAAAGCTGTCAGTGCATGGATTCTCTTTGGGCCAGTCAGTGATTTACCAGCCCCTGCTGATTTGCACATTGGGCATTTGCAGTGCTCTGGCATCTCTGATGGTCATAGCAATTGAAATCAGAGAGCTCTGAAATTCATGTTCCTGACCCTTTATATAAACTGGTGATGTTTATACTGATCATTACATCAATCAATTGCTCCATTCCTCTTAAATCAGCCCAAGTCATTCTTTCGTAAAACTTCTCAGGAAATGCTAAGCTTGGAGACCAAAAATCAGTCGGTCCCTAAAGCAATGTGGTTTATGTCCTGTAGGTTAATACAATCCTGTCTGTTTCCATCACTGCTAACCTTTAGAATACAGAAGGGTTTTTTGGTGATTGAGTTCTGGACTGAAATCAATAACGTGTAGAGAGCAGGGCAGTATTTCACCTCCATATCAATTCTCTCCTGTTTCAGCCAAGTTTCCCTCTCTCTCCACTGCTTCCCAAAGCTTTACTGCCTTCAGATTCCACCAACGCCAAACTGCAGCCACTCAGCCACAGGCACCAGCATGTGACAATGCTTGTCCTCTACAGTGTGACTCAGAACAGGTGAACTCATTGGGCTTGCTCTGTTTTAGTGATGTTTAACTTCTGGCTGTAACTGGACTTCTTTCTTTTTGCAAAACACAACACTATGTTATTTTGACAAACAAGTAATCTGCTTAATTACAGCTACTGCAACAAGCCCTTTGTTCTAGTGAGAAGAATTCCTACAGAACATCCCGCAGTGATAATGCGAAACACACAGCTATTTGTGGATTATTTTCTTCCTGCCAACTGTGTGCCAAAATGAAGTTCCAAAATGGACTGAAAAGCCTTGACACTTATGAAAGGAAATTAAACAAACTGTTTTTGTTATCCACTTAACAGTCCATTAGGTTAGACTTTAAAGCAACATACAAGACAGTTGAAATCAAGAAAAAATATGACTTATGTTCTTATTTCTGACCTGTATACCAACTCTGGCAGTTAAGATGTGAGGCAGTAGTAATTCACTCACTGTTCATGTATAAAATGTTTCATCTTAGTTAAAAAAAATGAATCTGTCATGTTTTTCTATTTTAAATGTACTCATGTATTTGGTTTCTTCTAATCTTGCTGTGTTCTACGGGGGATCAAATTGCCTTATGCTTTGAAAAGAAAAAAGAGAAAGAAAATAGTCTTAACCAATTCTCAGTTCCTGGCTGCCTGCCTTAAAGGTTTTGTTTGTCAACATGCCTATATGGGGTTCATGTCTTGGAACTGCTTCTTTTAGCACACTGTGAGGACAGCAGCAATTCCTACAAGGTGGTTGGCACTCTCAACCACAGCCCACGGTACAGACTTAACACTACTTGTACCAGAATTGAGTAACTCCAAATAAGGTACAGAGTTCTATGCAATGCCCACCTGGGCCTGCTGAGCTATCTCAGCTCGTGGCAAGCACTGAGCCCAAGCAGGACTTTACAAGATGACCCTGTTTAATGAATAGCATTGAGAGACAACTAATTTAAGTTCATTTCTGGTGTACAGATACCCACAGGGCATTCGCATATGCAATTCTGTGTCAGCGTTTCTTGTGGCACTTTCTGCGGAACGTTTACACATCCAGCTGCTACTAGGAACAAAGTTTCCACCTCTCTAGTGGCATCACTTGGTGTTTTTGGATAAGGACAGCACTGGTGGTGTCAGAAGTTCCTTCCTTTGCTGTTCCAGGTGTGGTATTTTCTTCCGCTTACCTTCTACCTCCTGCCTATGCCACCAAGAACATTACATCAATGGGAGGGTGAGGTGTCTTCCAAGCCCAGAAGCTCCTTTACAAGTCTTTCACCAAACTGTGCGCGGCTATACCTCGTCACATGGTAGGCCTCTGACATTTTGTAGAGGATGTAGGCATTGTTTATAGCAATGCTGATGGCAAACCAGAATACTTGCTGCCAGGTCTTGTTCGGCTTGTGGGAAATAAAATACCTACGAAGCCAAGAGAAAAGGCAACAAACAAATAAATGAACAGTATTCAGCCATCACTTTCATCTGAAAGGCAAGAAATAACCCTAGGGAGAGGATTATGCAAAATGGAAGCAGGACCAGTACTTACTGCCAAGTGCAAGTATGATCTTCAAGAATTCTGTTCTTTGTATTTGAAATCATTTACAGTTAGTTGCCTGTCTCTTTCTATTAGAAATAAAACTTAGCGGCATTCACCTCTGCACACAGCAAAAAAAAATGATGCTATACTCCTAGAGCTTGCATTTGATAAACGCCCAAGTGCTGGGAGCCACTGGTCTAAATCCCTTAAGACTGTAACTAAAAGAAAAGACTCAGGCCTGTTAGAATCATAGAATTACCCAGGTTGGAAAAGGCCTTAAAGATCATCAAGTCCAACCACAGCTTAACCATAGTACCCTAACTCTAACAACCTTCTGCTAAATCATATCCCTGAGCACCACATCCAAACGGCTCTTAAACACAACCAGGGATGGCGATTCAACCACCTCCCTGGGCAGCCTATTCCAGTACTTAACTACCCTTTCTGTAAAGAAGTGTTTCCTAAAGTCCAACCTAAACTTACCTTGGCACAACTTGAGGCCATTTCCCCTCTTCCTGTCACCTGTCACCAGTTTAGGGAAGACTGCTCATGCCTCTCCTCTCAGTTATTTCAATTGTAAGAGAAAAATTATTTCAGCTGTTGTCAACAGTATGTGGGAGGATATGGGGGCAGAGACAGAGCATCTCCTCTCCATAAGGCAAGAGAACTAGAACAGACTGACAACCTTATATTTAGGTTCTGACTAATTCTAGGACTACCAGAATATTCTCTTCAGTCATCAGATTTTCCAGTTTTCCATTTTCTTTTTTTTTTTTTTTAAATCTACTACCTCATCTCTTTCTTTGTGCTGCTTTCCACACACCAAATTCTTGCTACTTTGCTCAGATTAACTTAGAAAATCTCTGCTGCTTTTTCTCCTCAGTATTTAGCTCATGAAATCATCTGCACCTCACTGCTACTCCCACTGCCAAGCTTCCCTGCTGCTGTTCTTATCTGTCTCTGTTTCTCCGTTCCACTAAGAGCTAGCAATGAGCACACCAAAAGGAATCCAGGAGCACAAATACCTGTACTCTGCTCTCCCAATTCACCTGGATTGGCTCTGTATTCACAGCTCAGCATCTTTTGGCTCAGGGTGGCTCAAGTATCACCAAGACAGATCATCACCTCCTGTTGATAGGAGTGGAGAGCTGGAGAGCTGAGCTGTCCTGAGAGACTTGGAGACCTTTGCTGAATTCTCAGCTTAGCCTTGAATTTATGTGGTCAAGAACATCATCAGCCTCTTGGCTCATCTTCCCAGCTCCTCTTACAAGTCATTTTCAAGAAGCTAAGAACATGAGACTCATAATTTTCTTTTTTTGGACTGATAGGTATGTGGGTAGAGCCAAAAGGAGACTAGCAGGCCTTACGAGATTATTCAGAAGGTGAAAGGAAGCGGTAAAAAAATGCAATGTGCTTAATGGTGAGTGCTCATTCATCTCTGTATTCCTGCAGAGATTCCCTACAGCATGGCTAGCAATGCAGCTCTCACCACTGTGCAGAGGCAGATTCTGATCTCTGACTGGAACAAGAGTTTTGACAGAAATGAATTAAGTCAAAGCAGGAGTGTGCTCTCAGCTGCAGTTCCACATGGAGAACTCAGTCCAGCCATGGGGAAGGATTGGAAGAAATAAACTCCCTCACACCCAACCCATTCTCACTTACTTGCTGTATTTGTCGTCGTATTTGCAGATATAGCTAAGGTGAGCAGCAAATGCTTCAACAGCCAAAGGGCATGGAATTTCTCCGCTTTTTCTCTTAATTATAACCCCTGCATCAATTAGAAACATAACAGTTTTAAATCCACGATAGGTGTGGCCATTAAAAGATACAGTTTACATACACTGAGCATCATAAAATAAAATTTTGCTAGTTTCTGTCCCAAAACCAGGAGGTGGCCCCTCTGTTACCTGGAACACAGATGATAATTTGACCAATTTTTTTCATTGATAATACATTGAACAAGGGAAAAAGGAAGATGAATCAATATTTAATTGGAGGTGACAAGGTGTTAGGGAGACAATGTTCTCACCGCATTTCAGGTAAAAACCCACTACCTTAGTCACGCAGCAGCCCGCTACCAATAGTGTATCAGTCTCTCTTCTGTAAGTTCACCGTGAGTTGTGGTCAGCTCTAGAGCTGTGACTTGATATTTCCTGCTTTGAGCTCTAACAGTCCTAAACAGTGAAATGCGTCCCTTCCTCAGATCTGCCCCTGAATACCAAGAGCAATAGGATTTCCCCACTCCAGTGGGTGCTACTTGGCAAAAAACCCACAAACTAAACTAAACCAAACACAAGAATTGCCTCAGTTTATTCAGTGTGTCTTTCTCCTGGCTTCTTCCAGTGCTACCACAGTATTTACAAGCCCAATGCTCTCATAAGAAACTGACCCAGCTCCTTGCTTTGTTACTCCAGTCTGTAGAAGGGAAGGATGAATGGGGTAAACTTATAGTACCTTCTTAAGTCTGTTCCCTCATTTCCTCATTTTTGGCTTCAGGTTCCTTCAGCATTTGATAGTCAGGTCTACAAGGCATGGACCACCTCTTTCTCCATAACTACAGCTAACTGTCTAGGGATGATCCCTACTCCCTGCTGGGCATAAGAGTGTTTTTCTCCAACTCTAGAGATGCAAAGGCTTGGCTGCATTCTTTCTCAGCAGTGTTTCAGTACAGATATGATCCTGGGCTTCTTCACTTCTCCATCCTTCATTTCCTTCCTTCCGCCAACTCTTTTACAGCCATCCTTAAAATGCTCCTCACGTTTTTGACTGCAGACTTTACCATTTCATTCCTTCAGCTGGAAGTCTCATTCCATCCATAATCTCCGTCAAACCCCCCGTGCTGTCCTAGCCGGCAGGCTCTATTTTGAGGCAAGACTTGTCACACATACAAAATGTCACTTTACTGCTGAGCCATGCAACAATTTATCTGTGGTTTTTAAATACTGATTTTTCAGGAATCCAAAACAATATCACCTTTAAGACATTCAACACTCTCACCTCTTCTCCTCCTGAACAGGGTGTAAATGTTCCCTGTCTTCTCCCCCTCCTCTCTTCCTTTGAAGAATTTCTATTTCCTTTGCAATTTGCTTTGTATTCACAATCCTTAACAATGCATTGTGACGGCAGCTATGTGGGCACCACACACTCCCTCTCACTTTCTATTATATTCTGCACAACGTTCCTCTGTACTGAGAACATTAAGTAGCTTCATATGCACATTATTTTTACGTCCTTCTCCAGGCAGCCACAGGGCTGCCCCTCCAGGGAGGCAACTGCTGGAGTTGGGTCATTCCTAGCTGCAAGTCTCTGTGGCAGGAGGCCCTAAGCAAGCTGACTCACCTGCACCTCCAATGAGTTATTTCCCCTCCTGGTCCTCCCTCAGTATCACTGTGCTCAGTCCTTGGCAGCCTCCCAGGGGAGCACACTGCCTGCGCTGCAGCCGGCGCCTGCCCTGCTGCTCTGGTGCAAGCTGCTGGAGTCAGCTTTAGGTTTGGATTGTTTCACATTCCAAGTGCCACACGACTTTTGATCTGGATGTAAATTTGTTACAGCTCTTTCTCAGAGCTGCAGACAGGCAGCTTCACACAAGGCTTAATTTAAGTTCAAGGGCTTGCCCTCGTTCCATCTATCCCTCTCACCAGACCTGAATACAACCCCATGATTTCAATCTCACAAAGGATATGTGTAAATTTAAGGTTATAATCCTAGAGCTTCCCTGTCCTGAAGCGTATTTTTAAGCATTCAGCATGCTGCCAACACCCTATGATTTTCATGGTCTCCAGCAGGCTGGGAACACCACACAGCACCAGGGACCCTGATGCTCCCCATACCCTCCATAGGCCAGAAATTCCAGGATTCCCTGAGTTCCTGGTCATCCTGCTGTGCAGCAAGTGAGGTTGCTGCCTCCACTGTTTTGCTTTGTTAAACAAACAAACAAACAAACAAACAAACAAATAAATAAATAATAGGAAAGGATTTTTGTTATTTCTAGAACACAGCCCTCAAGATGTGTGGAAAGCAGGATCCAGATAACTGTAACAAGAGTAACTGTGACAAGTGTAACTGCCCTCCCATTGCCTCTGGCTTAGGTGGGATTTGCCCTCCAGGTATATGCAAGGTTTACCTTCCCTGCTTTCCTTTAAATTGCAATACCTAGCTCACTATTAGCTCCACTCACCTCTGTTCTCATGCTAGGTTTTGCTTTGTCCATCTCATCTTTTATGTTTTTATGTTTTCTTTTCATGGCCTCTCCATTCCCACTAATGTTTATGCTCAATGTGCATAAACATCTCTGAAGTCAGTTTATTGTCAGGTAATCCCATGGGCTCCAGTCTCTATCCGACTGCTCCATGTAGGTTTCACTCCCATTTACTCCTTATTCCACTCCCATTTAACACACTTGCTCAGCAGGTCTGTGCTTCAGGCTTACCTCAAGGTAAGCCTTTCTTCCTCCTCCGTGTTTCCATCATTTAGAAGAGACTATGGTGGTCAAGATGCCTTCATCTACTCTTACTGCACTGACTTCAGAGATGCCAAATTAGAGGCAAGCAATCTGGTCTCATACCCTCCTGCTGAACCTCCATCTGTTCTCAGATCTTCACCGGAGACTCTCTTCTCCCCAGCATAGCTCTGAAAAGCCCTCTCGGTTTTCTGCTCTGATTCACCCTGAACTATCTTGGCTGTCCCAGCAGGCGTTTGGTGAGCACTGTATGGTGCAGGTCTTGCCCAACACATGCACAAGTCCTAACCAAAGAGCCTTAAACCACCTTGCACATGCAACCTGCAATGCTGCTCATGCTACAACCTGCCCAAAGTCATTAACAGACAGAACTACTCACACTGCTGTGTGCTGCCTGGGAGGGCCACCACCAACTCCAGCCTGCTCATGGCCCCTCTCTGAAAGGGGCAATTAGAACTGACCTTCACAAAGAGAACAGTTTTCTAATGAGCTCTCTTGTCAGTACCATTTATGCATTACAACTGCAAGCTCCACGCTAGCACAGACTATTTGACATTTAGTGATAACTCTTACACATCTAGCACACTTGACAAAGTGCATGCAGGAGGCAGCACAAATCCTGACCGTGTCTACTCTCATGGGGCAGCACTGTTCCAGAGACTGGCTCTGGAAGCATTGCTGAAGTGTCGCTTCTTATAGTTTCTAAATGGTCTTTAAAGTATTTATATATTTTTGAAATGGAAAAGATTTTAGTCATCAAGAAGCTTTTTTGCCATTGTTTGAACCGTTCAAGTTACCTGTTTTTGTTTCTTTTCATCAACTGCTAAAATCAATTTAACATAACAATTAGCCTTAATTTGCTTCTGGCATTTGTGACTGTGTTTTTACTGGATAAGATACATTAATTGTAGGACCTACTCAGTTCTAAGTACATCATGTCATTTATTAATTTTTCTACAACAGCAATCCCATGACATGTTGCAAATGCAACTAGTATAGCACCATACAACAACACACCCCTTCTCTGACCACCAGCACAGATATCATCTTTTTACCTAAAAGGATGCAGTCTTTACCAGTACAGTCAAAGGATGCTGCATTAGTAAGCTTTTAACCTTTGAATAGGAAAATATAATAGCTGTAAGAAGACACAAAAGGGCAGTCATCACTACTGCAATCATTTCTCTAGGATATTATGATCAAGCTCTTTGTTCAGGCTTATAATCAAACTCCATGACTCATTTTGCCTCGTCGCTTAAAGCATGTGCACTTTCCACATGAGCAGCAGGAATATTGCTTACCTTGTTGAACCGGTGAATAGGCGTTAGTCAGAAAACGGAAGTGCCCTTTGTTGTACCAGCAGATCAAGGACATGTTTCCCTTCATTCTTATTCTGTATTGTCCTCTGGACTGGGGAGTGTCGGGGTTGTTCAGCATGGATGGAGGTAGGCCTGTACAGTCGCTCTTCCTGGCGCTCAGCAACCCACAACAGTAAATCTCTGCATATGAAAAAAGCAAGACATCGCATGGACCCAAAAAGAAGGAGCAGAAGAGCAAGTCCAACTGACTCGACTACAAAACAGCTTATCCTACAGTGCTGTAGTCCAACAAACACATCAGCCAATTGGCCTCTGCCTGCAGTACCTAACATTTGAGTCCATTCTGAATGGCTCTGGAAACTGAGATGAGTACAGAAAGCCTGCTTTTAAGATGAAATGTACTGACATTTCCTGCACAGACACAGTGCAGTGACAAGGAGAAGAATGCAGGGTGTCTTCTCAACAATGACATCCATAAGCCGTGTAATATTCTTCACAACATGTTTTAAATTGGACTGCAAAATATAAGCAGTGATATGTATTATGGATCAGAATTTATGATCCAAGAGAGTCTTCGATTTTTAACTGAGAGAATAAATTGTGGAGCAAGGAAGGAAAGAAAGCTGTAACATCTTTGCTGTTAACTGAAATTAATTCTCCTACATTGCTCCTATTATACTTTTCATAATATACACAGCCGACAAACTCTGGTTTCATCTGCTGTTTCAATGTGCCATCCAGTTCTAGTTCTTTATTTTGGCATTTCTTGTACCTGCATAATCTAGTTTGTTAAAGAAATCATGGATACGCAATTAAGAACTACTGAAACCATGGGTCAATTTAAAAAAGTATGCACACTCTAAATGATGGAGAAGATGGAAACACAAGGTTTCACAAGAATAGCTTTTAGGGAAAGGAGATAAAAACCCTGTAGTAGGTTTTCTTTGGTTGGTCATCAGGTTCCCACCAAGCCACACACTCACTCTCCTACTCAGCAGGAGAGGGCGAAAACATACAGTATAATAAGATAAGCACAGGTAGGTCAGTCATCAGTTACTGTCAAGGACAAAACAGAGTTAGCCTAGGGAAGATTAATTTGACAAATGGTAACAGAGTACAATTGTGAGAACTAAAACCAAACTATAAGCTCTCCCCACAGCCCTTATTCCCAGGCTCATCATAGCTCCCGTTTCTCCTCCTGAATAGCATCCAATGCCACAAAGCATATCTCAGTCGCAGACAGGTAGGAACAGACAAGATTTTGAATCTCCATTAGCAATGAAAATGCTTGAACTTTTCACTAGGTCATGAAATAGTAATGGTCTGCTTTCAAGGAGAAGGAGATC
Organism: Coturnix japonica; assembly: GCF_054131305.1. NCBI lineage: Eukaryota > Metazoa > Chordata > Aves > Galliformes > Phasianidae > Coturnix > Coturnix japonica. The sequence continues at coordinate 39,166,531 of NC_140665.1, forward strand.
TTCTCAAGCAAGTTAATTAAACTCGAGGAAATTCTGGATGGAAATTTCCTCAGTGTCCCTAGGCTTTGCTTTAACCCGCCTGCGTGGAGAAAATGGATGGGCATGGAAGCAGGTGACATCTGTGCACATCATTCATATGGCAGCTGAGGTCTGAAGCTAATGCGTCAGCTAAGACTGTTTAATCAATTTTCTCATCACGCTTAATTTTCCACAGTGGATAATTGGATATCCTTAAAGGGGAAATGCTGTGACAGATTAGAGTTTCAGGATCCCAAAGAGCACATTACCTGATGGATTTCCACTTACACGACCCTTCGGCTTCTGTCTCTCTGTAATGATGCAAGTTCTTGAGGGCAGCAGGTGTAGCTTTTGCCCTTGGTTCATATAGAGCTTGGCATTCTAAGCATACTCAGTAGATAGGTTCACAAACATTATAGGAATACTGATACTGTAACAGCAAATGCTCAAGGATTCATCTAGCTTTTGTGGGCACACCTAGGAGAATCTAAGACTCTTCCATCCAAAGAGTAAGACACTCACATCAGAAGAAGGTCAACCAACAGCACTGGGGCTGCTTGATTCTGAAAGAGGAAGACCTGATTGGTTATTCCTAAGGAAATTAATCAATCCTTGGAAATCTATAATTTCCCCGTACAAAAGACAAGAAAAGCCTCATGGCAACAGGCCTAGAATCAATACAGGAGGAATTGCACCTGCTTTTTTAAAAAATTATTTATTTCTTATCTTGCTATAAGTTACGCAAATACTGTAGAGGTCATGTTCCTGCAGCCATAGGTGTTAACATACTGAATTTTTATAAAGCTTTCTTCTAGCCAATAGTAAGACTTTCCTGCTCTAATAATGCATCAGCATGAGATGTTTCCTGAGCTGCCTAAGGTTTATGACTCACTGAAGGGGTGATACTAACTCTCTCCAGGAGACTGCAGCAGTATAAAATCGAGCCAATAACTACATTATTGTGCTAGAGCTTCAAAATAGTAACAGACATCTCAGAAATCCCATAATAATTAATTGCAGCTTTCCCTTTAGCTCAGGCAGTAAGCCTGGAGAAAACCTTCAGCAGATATTTCAGTCCCCACACAGAATAATGGGAACCATTTCCTCTCTCAGAAGCACACAGCATAACCTCCCTGCTATGCAGCAAAGAAAGGCCCAACACTTCTGCAGGTTTACTGGTGTCTCTCATCATGGATGACACCCTTTATCTATAGAGTTTTTAAAAAACACTCAGTTATTATAGCAATAGAAACAAGAAAAAATAAGCCCATCTGGATCAATGAAGTTTTTCACATAATTTAACCTAAATCACAACAGGTGTTTACTGCAGGCACAGGAGACAAGGAGATAGGTTCTCTACTGTACAGTAACTGTACAGAAATGTAAACACGTAAACTAGCCTGGGCAGTGACTAAAGCAACAAGAGAAAGTGGGGCAGAGTGACCCAAGTTCACTCCCAGGGTCTCCAGGCCACAGAGATCTTGTGTGGAAGCCTATTTCACCCTGTATTCCAATGGTGCAAATGATCCATTTGCAGAGGTGCCCAGGCTGAAATCAGTTGAAGCAAAAGTACACATTTTTCAGTCACATATCTTGCATCCAATAGTGGGTCATGTTAGAGTCAGGGAAACTGAAGGGCCTGTTGCAACAAGGAGATGTGAGCTTGCTTTAGTCCACATGCTTGGAGTTAAAGGATCCTGCAATGATTCTGTAAGCACCAAGGTCACCCAGGCTGGCTTCTCCTGCAGCTTGAGTACAGAGCCAGCTGCTCCTGCTGGTTTAGAAAGCACAACAGGGACTTTTGGGGTTCATATCCTCAAGGGAAACATGGGACTTTGGGATGCGCTATCCTCTGTAGAGAATAACACTTTTGCTTTGAGGAGTGAAAAGGAATATGCACTATGAATGTCTGTCACAGCAAATAACAGCAGTTGTCTGCTCAAAGAACAGAGAATTTGGGGCATTTCAGTGCAGGTTTCCAGTTCTATTCAGAAGCCAGAAAAAGAAACGTTTTGAATGTTCCTTGAAAAAGAAAATGAATCTATTCAGGTTTTAGATTTTCAAATAGATCGAAGTTCCTAGTCTTATTTTCCAAAGCTTTTTCATCTCTTGCTATCTCCAAAGACCTTAACATTATATTCACTGATAGCCCTTTATATTACTAGATGCATATTCTGTATTGTGGTACAGAAAAGGTACTACATAGCAGGCTTTCTAAAAAGAACACCATGATTTTTGCAGTAATGCATGGGTGGCATAGGAAAAGCTAACAATAGTTACAGTTCCACAAAAGTCCTCATAGGCTCCCGATAGATTATAGGATAATTCAGGTTGGAAGGCAACTCAGGAGACCTCCAATCCAAACCCCTACTGAAAGTAGGGTCGACTCTGAGGGCAAACAGGACTGCTTTCTCTCATCTAAGAGACAAAGCAAGTGCAAGGTGCTGCACTTGGGTTGAGGCAATACCAGTTACAAATACAGACTGGGAGAATTTATTGAGAGCAGTCCTGCAGAGAAGGACTTGGGGGTCCTCACAGATGAAAAGCCAGACATGAACCAACGGTGTATGCTTGCAGCCCAGAAGGCCAACTGTACCCAGGGCTACTTCAAAAGAGGGAGGGGCCAGAAGGGCAAGGGAGGGGATTGTCCACTTCTGCTTTTCCCTTGTGAAGCCCTGTTTGAGAACTGTGTAAAGGCCTGAGGCCCCAGAAGGATGCAGAGCTGCTGGAGTGCATCCAGAGGAGGGCTACAAAGACAATCAAAGGGCTGGAGTACTTCTCCTAGGTTGGTTAAGGGAGTTGGGCAAAGCTTGGAGAAGACAAGGCTATGGGCAGACCTCACAAGCAGTTTTAGGTTAGATGTTAAGAATAAATCTTTTACTCAGGGGATGGTGAGGAGCTGGAACAGGTTACCCAGATAGGATATAGACGCCCCTCCTCTGAAGGTATTCAAAGCAGGTTTGGACGGGGCCCTGGTCAGCCTGATTCAATGGTTGACAGCCCTGCCTAAGTCAGGAGGTTTGGAACTAGATGATATTTAAGGGCAGCTCCAACCTAAGCCATTTCATGATTCTATAATATAGGAACTCCAAGTCGTTTTTCAGAGCCAGCAAGGAAAGTGATAGAGTGTACCAGATCAGAACTTTAATTTTGCAAGCAGCTGTCAAATATTGGAAATGTCTCATGAAGCAATATAACAAATCATGAGTCAAACTGAAATCAATATAGTAATAGAATATTGAATCAGATAGTAAGCCCAAATTGCATGTGGTAAGAACATTATTACTGAATGTTCTACCTGCTAGAAATTGTTAATTAGAATCATCTGCTCAGTGTAAGACCCATGAGTAATTTACCTCTAAAAACAGTGTGAATTATCAAGGCAAGGTAGCAGGCAGATATTTCACATAAGGTGAAGAGGCATTTTACAGAAAAGATGTTCTGAGGTTACTCTCTGCACTAGCAAGATACGGGCAGGAAGAGCCACGCTGGTGTAACAAAGGGCATTCTGACAAATGCAGAGTTTTATTATGCTTTCCAACTACCAACTTTCCTACCAAGGCTTATTTGTACTAGCAAAAAACCGAACTATGCCAGAGTTTTTGCAATGATATAAAACCATCACCCAAAGAAGTCACATCTAAGTGATACTAAACCAGCAACGACTTCTAAAGACACACCTTTAAGGATTCACTGCATCCCTGGTCTTTTAGCAACAGGAACAGAAAAATCACAGGTAGATAGGGAAATGCCTTTGAAAGTCCCTAGGTCATACAGAAGATCAGACCTCACATTTCTAAGGCAAAGAGCAAAAGTCAGGACTTTTAAACACCCTCATTTTAGCTCAGAAGATTTAAAGAGCATAGATGGAACTTAAAAAGTACTTTTCATAGTACCATTCCATGAATGAGATCTCTTCCTAGGGTTAATCAACTTATCCAAACATGGAATTGAGATCTCACTGAAGCCTTTTGCAAGGTTCTTTTTAATTCAGTGGCAGGAGGCCCCTAGGCCTGTCATCATTAAAACCCAGTGAGTCACTCAATACACACCTTGCTTCTCAAATTCTTCAAAGAGATTGAGGCTGGTAATGCTTGGGCCAGTGAAGATAATATAGTTCTTTCCAGAGGCATTCTGACAAAGGCTTTTGGCCACCATACTGTGCAGCTGTGGTTTGTTCTTCAAAGCATCCAGCCCATCAGCAGCACTGCCTTCTTTGAGATGGACGTAAATCTTAAAGGAGAAACAGAGAGAAAGGTCAAAAGATTATAATGAATCCAGAGGAAGCAGATGCAATGGCCAGCGCATCTGCTCAAAGGGAGACAATGTGAAGATGAAGGCAGCAGATACTCTTACTAATCTGCAGTTATCTAAAGCACAGTTGTCCAGTCTTTGGACTTACCTGAGTCACACTGATTGAAGAGGAATTGTCTCAGGTCATATATAAAACATGCAATATAATTAACATATACAAATAACAAAACTTTTATTATTTTTTTAATTTTTTAATTAAAATACTAAAAAAAAGAACAATAAAAAATAAAACCAGGCTGGGCATGAATGATCTAAAGGCTCTTTGGAGGAGCTGTTACTTTAAAACTAGCCCAGTTTAGCTTTCATAGCTACCAATAAACACAGTGTCAGCTTAAGGGCTTCCTGAGGTCCCTGTCACTGTTGAGCAGTTTGAAGACCATTTGCTTGCCAGGAAAAAAAATCTCAAGTCATATAAAAGATTACGTGTTCTACTGAGTCTGCATAGGCTTTATTGCTGCCAGCAAAAAGACAGCACAGAAACTTCCATTCCAAAAAAGGCCTCTACAAGATGACCAAAAGGAAATGGCCCATGAGCTTCTCTGCGGTAATGTTCTGATTTATTTCTGTTGGCAGCAGTCACTTAGGCTGCAATACAAGTGTCTGTGCACCCCCACAAGCGAGAGGAGCCAGCAATGTACGTACTTAACCAGCCAGAACATCCTAATCAAACTCTCCAGGCACAGCACTAACTCAGATCCTTTTAGATCAGGATTTGGAGACAACCCACCAAAACTGACTGAACCAAAAAGCAGAGTATGGTGCAATATGCTGCTTTTAATAATGAGATGTCTGGCTCATTTGCAGCAGGCTGCAGTCGCTTCAGCATGTGTTCTGCTGCTGAGCAATTCACACAGCTACGCATTTCAAGAGAGCTGCCACCATCACCTGCAGGTGGACATGCATGTTAGAGAGCAGGAACATTTATCTCTCAGTGACTGAACACAACAAAGTTAGTATACTCACAGCAACTGTAAGAGCACTGAAGTAAAGCTCTTCTTTTGTTCCTATAAATGACCCTGCTAGAAGAGGAGACTTCTGCATTGCTGTGCTTTCTGCCTCTGCATTGCCCTCCCTTTGTACAGAAGCATTTGATTTTATTTCACTGACTGTATTTCACAAGTGGAACTTTCACCGAAGTTCAACATCTATCAGAATCAGCTACCTGTCTGACCTTCCCCTTGTTGTGAAATTCAGGAGAAATAACTTGCTGGAAAGAAGAATGAGAAGAAGCAGGCCCTGCATTCAGTCATTCAAACAGTGCCATAACTCCAAGCTACTCTCAAATGTTTGTTTTCTGACAAAGCTGTCCAGGTACATCTTCGTGACTTTGGCTCTGAAACATTCATAGAATCACAGAATGGCTTCTGTTGGAAGGGACCCCCAAAGACCATCCAGTTCCAACCCCTTACCACAGGCAGGGCCTTCAACCTCCCAGTCTGGTACTAGACCAGGCTGCCCAGAGCCCCATTCAACCCAGCCTTGAACACCTCCAGGGATGGGGCATCCATCCACAGCCTCTCTGGGCAGCCTGTTCCAGCACCTCACCACACTCTCTGTGAAGAACTTCCCCCTGACATCTTTTAGGAATTCCAGAAGATTTCAGTATCTCCTAGCACCAGACATATTAACGTAATATTCCCTAGCTATTTATTCATCATGAAATAGACCCTGGAGGAGCATGTTATGTATGAAACCTTTGTGAAACAATACATTTTGAAGTAAACAGTGTGTTAAAGAACAGAGCAGTGCCAGGATAAACACACACTAATTACGAAAGTGTAAAGCATATCTTAAAAGAAAGCCTTAACTACACATTATTTACATATAAATAAGTATAAATAAACCTTCTTTTGATAAAAATAGTTCTTAGATGAGGACAAAGGCAGAAATGTTCATAGATTCTCTCACCATCCTCCATTCACTTCTGAAAGCTGTCAAATTTGTGCTTTCCTCAATGCTAAGCACTCAGGACTAGTTAATTACAGTAAGTTATTTAGATTATTAAATAGGACTCAAGAGAGCAACTTAACAGTGGAACGCATACAAAGGGCAGATTGCTCCAAATTTACAGCAAAGGTTGTGCATGATTATTGGCATCAAAATTAAGATTAGGTTAGTAGTGTGACTGCACAAATAGCCCTTAAAAATCTACAGACAAGGAGGTGAAGAGGACACAAAAAAGTTGTAAAGAGACTAGTTCTGACCTTGAGTTAGCAGATGAGCTGAAAACAAAGTGAAAACAAAGCAGGCACCTCTAAGCCTAGGAAAATGCCCTGCACTTTTCCTGCCCTACTGCAGGAAGTCCAAACCACCCAAGAGACTCTGCAACTCCATGCACACATTGTGTTCCCTGCAGAGGCCCATGCCAAGGGATGAGACAATCTGCTGGCACCGGTAGGTGCCCCAACTGATCCCTCATTATGGGCTGGTTTGGGTTTGCAAGCAGCTTCCCTGAAGAGCCCCCACTCACCATTTTCATACCTGGATGATACATATTCCATATGTTCTATAAGCAGAGCTAACATCTGGCACCCTCCCTTGGCACTCCCATCTGTCTCAAGGGTCCTTGTAATGGCCTTTTCCCAAACATCCAAATTTACTGCTGAACATTCCCTCCCCCTCCAATGTCAAAATGCGTACTCCTTTTTTCTCCTCGGGCATTTCTTTGTGTACACAAGCACAGCCTTTGTTCCAGGTGCAATTTTTCTTGTTTTGGAGAATCATCATTCAAAGCTTTGCTGTGTTCAGCTCTACTGGGAGGATGGGTGACAGCAGCATAATGTTGGAAGGCATTAAGGCTGCTGTGAAGCTGTGGCTGGGTACAGACAACTGGCAAAGGCATACCTTCAAATATCCTTCCAAGTATCTAGGATTCCATATGGCCTTTATTTTTCTTCTTCTCATCTTCCCATCCAGCTTATTCTATTCTACCTTAAATCACGCTGACCCTTACCACTGAAGCCCAAAGCATTCCCCTCACCTTCTGTAATTAATTACTTGTGTTATTTAACAGTTAGTACTCTGCTGACAAAACACAGAATTGCCCAAAATTGATTGCAAGACCTTCACAGGCACAGTCAGAAGCTGCCCCCAAAATGTTTGTTAAACCATTCACTAGAGCTGCTGGTTTGCCTTGGGACAGCATCAGAGCTTTGTGCCTCTTGATGTGCTTTAGCAGGAAAGCATCATCAGAAGTACAGGCTTGACAACTGCTGCTGGACAGCAGATGGAGATGTTGGCAGTAACACCCTCTGCTTCTGCAGGTGACAGTCAAAGCAATATTTCTCAAATGTCTGCAGAGATCACATTTACTGTGCAGCTCCTTCTAGTTGATAGCGATCCAGTCAGTCTACAACAGCAAATGGGATAATTTCTACAGATATAACGTCATTTCTCTTAAGGACAAATACAGGCTTAAGTTCTTTATCCTGCTGTGATGATAGAACAGAAAAGGAGCTTTCTCTAGCCATCCTTCAGTTCTCTTTATTGGAAGACTTTAAGTTCTGCCATCATTTTATCTGCTGCACCAGATACTTCTTAATCCAGTATACCTTAATCCCATGTGCACAATGCCAGCTCTGCCTTCTCACACCCTTTAACTCATCCCTCAAAACCTCCTCTCTTCTGTCTTCAGTGTCCATGCACCATCCTAACAGTCCTAAAAGCCTTCACAGCCACTGGCTCATCTTCCCATCCACTACAACTTATTCTGGATCACAGAGGCAAAAGTAGGTATCGCTTAATATACTTCGATGACAGAGTGACAGAGTGTTAAGACCGTGCTTAGCTCTTACAGAACAAGAAAGACACCACAAACTGTTTTCTTGAAGAATCCACTTATCTACACAAAGGCAGACAGAGAACACATCACATTTCTTAGCAGGAGATTCCACATGTTGTCGGATAAGAGGCAAATCAAGCACCTGTCATTCAGAAACATAAAATGTTTGGCTACAGAAGAAGTTTGCCACAAAAAGCACCACCAGAGAATGGAAGATCTCAGAGCAGACACCCATGCTACAAGCCACCAAGGCTTTCCATCCTTTCTGTTGACAGTTTACTCTATGGAAAAGTCACATGGAAGGTTCATAAGGTCTTGCTAGAAACAAGGTAAAAGCCAATAGTTAGGGACAGAATCTTACACTTGGCTGTACACTTTAAAGTGCCCTGGAAACTAAAATGTTGAGTATGCTGTTAATATTCATAGCTCAGATAGCAGATTGAATAGCACATCCCAAATACTTTGCATTCATATATAACTAAAGCACCTCAGGGTACAATTCTCAAATGAAAAAGGGTGACATTTGGAAGAAAAGGGAGGTGAGTAGTAATACACAGGAGGAAGATTTTGAAGGCTACATTATCTAATAAAGCGTAGACAGTAAACAGTGATAAAACAGAAGGCAAGTTTACAGATAACACTTATAAATGCAAGAGAGCAAATGGTACTGTTAGACTCGTTGGATCCTAAATTGCTATTGAAAAGATAACTTCATTTATCTGTAGCTTTTTCCAGCCAAATACTCACTTGCACTGCCCTCTAGATCCTGCCTCACTCTGTCTTCCCAACTTATCCTAAACCTACCTCTAGCTGTTACTGTTTTCATCACCGCTAGGAGATCCTCCCCTCCAATCCCACCACAAACTCTACAGTCCATGTTCTCCTCTTCTTTAATGCCCTCTTACCAGCCAGCTCTTAGTTCTAGATCTTCCTCAGCAGCTGTTGGTTGCTGGTGTATTGATGGTGCTCTTACTGATAATGGAACTTTTCAATGGTTTTAAGTAAAAACACTCTAACACCTTGTAACCATTAAGGGGATAATATTTAGTGGCTCAAGGAGGAAATATTTACATAAAAAGCATAAAATCTTAAGAAAAAAACCCAGAAGATGACAAAACAGTTCCACAGAGGACCCAACTCATTTCCAAGGAGCAACAAGGCTGATGTCTGTGGACTTACTGGGTGCTGTCACTGCCAAGCAGCACGTTAGCCCGAGCTGCCTACAACCTGTATTAGCCAGCAATTAACATTGTGTGTACCTTGCCTACAGATTCTGGGCAACTGAAAGGCACCTAAACAAATCTGATGAGCTGAGGGTGGCTTACACCTCCACCTTGTGCTTAGATGTTGAACTTGCCAAGGGAGAGATTATCTTTCTGTTCTGCCTACAGTCCTGGCACATGGGGTAGGATGTGTCAGGGAACTTCCTGTGGCAATACTATTAACTGTGGGAAGCCCCATAGTTTTTATCCTCCTTTCTGAGGCAGAGTTGCAGTGACTGAGTACAGCTGCAGAAAGAAGACTACAGCACTGACCTGCTAGTTGTGAACAGTATTGTTAAATCCCCAAGCACTACAGACTGGAACTACTTAACGACATTCCCTCCCAGTGGAAAACTGACACTGTGACCATAGACCAACACTGGGGGGAATCTTTGCATTAGGTCATATTTAAATGTTTGTTTTTCCCATTCATACAGAAGGACAGTAAGCTTTTGAGCTCCAGAGAAATAAATGGGGCTGACCCACCACACATCTGCAGAACTACCTTCGTGCATAACACTGCAGAGTAAGAGGATTAGAGACTTCTAATTGAGATCTGGGATTCTCAGATGCTGACAACACAGAATCACATGCATTAAAAAGACAGAGCCTGGTGGGAGCCAAAGGGAGAAAGCAGATAGGATTTTCCAGCCAAGAGTGACTGGTAAATGAAGGCGATCAGATTTCTTGGGATTCCCTCCCAGACAAAGCCTGACCTTCAGAACCTGTTCAAAGCAGCCACTACATCTGTGCACATTAGATACAACTATTTTAGAGACAGAGAAATTATCAGGGTGCTGTTTAAAGAAACCCCTTGGCTCAGGCTAATCTCAAAACATAACTTAAATAGGCTGAAACACCAACATTTCTGGGCAGCTTTGCTAAACAAATGCACAGATGGCTAATGCTCCCACAATTCTGACCTTGAGAACGGCATTAATCCCAGGCATATTTACTCTCTGCTTTTCCCTTTCAAAAGGAAATGGGTAAAAACAATTATAGCTTAACAGAGACTGAATTCACTTATGTAATATGTTGCAAAATAGTAAATTGTTTGGAAGTACCTTCTCAGTTCCCCTAAATTCTGGGAGTTCTTACCCCGTGAAATCAGCAGGGCTAGGAAATACTCTAGTAACTGTACCCTCCCTATTTGGCATCAAGAATGAACTACTGCATATATTTAAAAACTGCGATATTTGCTTTGTTTTCATTTTTCTGCTGCAACTGAACAATGCAGTAAAGAACTAATGACATGCTGAAGTAGAAAAAGCAGCAAAAGGCAACAGATGTGGCACTGCAGCCTGAGTCAGGAGAGCTGAGGTTTATTCCCAGCCCTGCCACTGGTCTGTCGAGCACCTTCAGGCAGCACAGTGCAGCTCTTTGGGGAGTCATTTCTTATGTCTCAAGCAGGGGCCAGCCCAGACTGGTGTACACTCATTAAATACTGCAATGTGGGAAGACTTGAGCAGCAGAGATGCACACAGTTCTTTTTCTGAATCTGCTCTGATTCATCCCTTCCTTGGGATGAACAGAGGAAGGTGGAAACTTAAGTTCAGCCCCTAAAGGTTCTAAAGAACTTCATAAATCTGAGAAAGATGCTTCACAGCACTATTAGTGAAAATGAAATGCATTACTTCTGGAACTTTTTGCCAGCGAACAGAACCAAGTGCAGAACCTGTAGAGTGGAGGCAGGATGGAATACGGGAAGAGAAGATCGCCCAGAATAGTCTCAGAGAACAAATTTCATCACAAGGAACAAGAAACACACATCCAAAATGTCATCTCTTCTCACCTTTTCTCTTAATAACATGGTTTTCTAAGTAAATAATTAGGTTGATGAGCTAATTCCATTACCACCTATCACAGAGATTAATATTGCCCAACCAACCCTTTGCAGTGCTCTCTACTGTCTACATATTGCCTTCATTTCATTGATTGATGATGCTCTAGGCTGGAGACTGCCTTTTCAGTTGTCCTTGTGCCATGAGTCTGTGGTACTTGGAATAGGCTCTAACACAATACTTTACCCAGCCCAGCTCTATGGTGTTCTCTTTAAGGCACCAGCTGCTAATGCTTCCTTCTCCATCTACAAGACCAGAAAATACTCTTGTCTGTTCCTTATGTGCCACACACACACAAGCAGGAACTGGATATTTGGGAAAATTTCTTCTCAGAAAAGAGTGGTGGGACCTTGGAACAGGCTGCCCAGGGAGCGCTGTGGATTCCACCGGCTCAGGTGAAGTCACATTTCCTGGAGGTGCTCAAAAAAATTGTGGATGTATCACTGAGGGACATGGTTAGTGCACACAGTGGGGATGGGTTGACAGCTGGACTTAATCTTAGTTGTCTTTTCCAACCTTAATGATTCTATGACTTTAGGACAAAGAAAACATGATGTGTCAGCACAAAATGACTGACCCTGAATATCTGGGAACTCTCATCAGTTTTTTATAAGCTCTATTGCTACACATATATAAGAGAGACCCACCAGTCAAATTACAAATGTCTTTTACAAATAAGTGTTCCAGACTTCTTGAGAGAAGAAGAAAAGCTGACACATCTACAGCTTTGGTTTAAAGATGAAGACTTACTCAGCAAATACACTGAAAAGGAAAACACTCCTTAGCTACTGCAGACATTTAAATTGGAACTGGGATATCAAAATATCGGTCTGCCAGTATCATAGTGATATGTAGAGAAAGAAAGCAATTTGACCCTTCAGTATATATGCGTGTATTGGATCTACCTGAGTTGTCCTGAAAAACATAACACAAGAGCTACTGCTACCAAGCATAGCATTCTCAAGAGAGAATGAGTAGCTTAAGTATGTGTCTTCAAAGCAGTGATACCAATTTTACATTAAGAAAAACAAACTCACTCTTTACACAGTAGGAAAATCAGATTGTGGGAACAACTAGATTTTCCTTAATGGAGGTTTTTATCACTAATCACTTAGGTTTAGAAGACCTTGGCCAGGAGTGTCATGAACCTCTTGAGATTGTTTTCACCCCCAAGAAATAGTCATACATTCAGCTCCCTCTTCTGCCAGGGCTGCCTCACCAATTCATAGCTATGCATTTTTCAGACTTCTGAAATTGAGTTAACCTAATATATAAAGTATTTGGTGTTATATTTTATCCCAAATAACATGACTCCTGATGTCACTCTGAAGAAAGGATGAGGGGAGAAATTCATCCAGAGCATTAAAAGATGTCTACATATTTCCAAGTGGGTTCAAATTTTTTGACAGCAGACAAATGACAAACCAGTCAGTCCTTAAACACTGACTGGATTATCTTCTTGATTAGATTAATTCTCTCAATATTTTAAACAAATAAAAAGCTCTTTTTAACATAGCAAAAAATCCAACCACCAAACAAGCACTTTAGATGCCTTATGACCTTTTGTAATAGAGATATGTAACTGAACACAGTATTTTAAGTGTATACCAGTTGAAGACCTTCCTCCTCCTCAGACCAGATATTTCCCTTTTAGAAGGAATGTTCATGTTCCTGAGTATTCTTTTTCATACTTCTCTAAGGTCTCTCTCACCCAATCATTTTATCACTGTGATAATCGGAGCCAAATCATGGAATGAAAATAGGAGGCTGTTAAGAAAATCCTGGACGTCATTTGGATGCAAGTGAAGCGTAAGTATCTATTTCATTAATGGAGCAAGAGGATTAGGGTGATGCTGAGCATCTACTCTGTTTCAATGGCATTTTATTAATTTACTCTCTCAAAGGACAGGAAGGGAGATGCAACGTAATTACAGCTCAGCATCCGATATCTCTGGCGTATCTGAAGACTTATTTGTTCTGTAGTGATTGGCTGTGGAAAACACGGCAAGAGAGATCAGCAAATTTTGTGCTCACTGTTCAACACTGCATTCACCATTACATTCCATGGTGATAAGCTGTGTCTGGGACAGGTGGAGTTCACTTTGGAGATTAAGGACATTACCTCTGTAGAGCAAATGACTTTCTGAAAGACTTGAGAGTGGAAATTTCCAAGGATGCTTCACAGCATTAACCTATTTTGTGTTGGACAAAATAATTGTTTTAAAACCTGGACAGAAGATGTATTATCCACATTTTCCTCCTGAAGAACGCTGCTGGAAGCTCAAACATCTGTTCCCAGATAGATTTCTCCTCTCCTACACTGCTACTCAAACAGTTGTAGTGATTCACAGGCTCTACAGCACTGACATGCATTCAAATCTGAGCAGTCTGTGTGTAAGCTCTATTAGCACCTCAGCATAGCCGCCCTGGAGCATGCAGGACACCAGAAGCACTTGGGAAAAAGAAATATCAGAAACTACCTGCCCCCTCACCTCTAGATATCAAAATAAGTGGGCAGATTTTGATGAGTGCTTAAAAACACACCAGCAACTGAGGAATCTAAAAATCTGAGAAGCTGTCCCCAGTGCTTTGCAGTGCTGAATACAAATCCCTTACCACATCTTCCACTGAAGCTCATATTTCATCTTGAGGTCACATGTGATTTAATTTCTTTGGTTGAGAAGTAGAGGTATAAAAAGAGATGTAAAAGGAAACCCTTTTAATAAGTTTATCATGGAAAAAATAGACATCTTTATATCATCCTGACTTAGTCTTTCAGGCATGGCTGGCTATCACAGACAGTATTAATGTGAAGAGGAAGCTGGTCCATTAAAAAGGACAAGAGTCACAGTACCTAGACCTTTCATAAAACTTAGGATGTACAAACAGACAGAGCCTTTAGTTCCTTTTCAATTTAATTAGCTTAGGGCTGGCAGCCAGTCAGATCGCGTTACAGACAGGAACCCTCAGTTAAATCATCAAGCAATCAGAGCATCAGGAACTTGTCGTCACCCTCCATGGGACCAAGTATCTGAGAACAAGAAGCTCTGCTATACTCTGACTGTAGCCCATGGCATGGCTATGGATAGAAGCATCTGTCACCTCTGGTCTTGCAGTGCATTTGAGGGCTAGCTAGGAACCAAATCAAAAGATTTGCAGAGGTGAAACCCACCTGACAAATGAAACCAGTGGATGAGCACTGCCGAACCCAGAGGCTGAATTTCCTCTTTTTCCTCTTACGCAGCTCCCTCTCTGTGCACGTGGCAATGAAAACAGGATCCTCATCAATCAGAGGCTCATGTAGAACCTGCAATTAGACAGAAAAGAAGGTTTAAAAAAAAGGAAACAGAAAACAGTGTCAACGTTTGTTGGGGAACTGTCAGTGCCGTACTTCTCCAAGCTTAATCTTGTTTGGCAGAACTTGTTCCAACCAAACACCTCCTGCAATTTGTTGTAAGGTATTCTCCTTGCTTACAGCAAATAGAAAGCACACAGCAAAGAGTGACAAAAGTAAAGGGAGAAAAAGGTATTTGCTGCCTCTTGTGGATGTGGTGAAGAGATAGAAAATATTTTTCCTGATTGCAGCAGCTTCAGGGAAGGCTCTCTTGCCTCAGGAGCTGAAAAATTTGACAGTGATGGATACGTAAAAGACTACAGAGAGGAAAAGAAAAAGACAGGATAGACTGGAGGTAGCAATGAAAAGTGGTGAAAGTGAAGCCATTTTTGCATTCCACGTCCTCTCACTTACAGCTGTTTTACTGCATTTCTTGCCATTAATTCTGTACTACAGTGATTAAGTTTTACGCTATGGAGCCCACCTATAGAAAAGTACTGTTACTTCCTTGCAGCTCAAGGGTAGCTACATATACATTCCTGACTATGCAGTATATGAACTGCCTATCAAGGCACTTCCAAGACATATTCTGAAGCTGCTGAAAGGTCTCAGCTGAGGAAAGCAGACAACTGTATCTAAATCATAGCACTGGAGGCTCCCTACCTAGTACTATAGGGGAAAGCATCCCAGAAGAACATAATTCATATTATCTCAAAGACTGATGTAAAATAAGTCAGATACGTACTGCTCATCTTTGTGTTATGCCCAAAGGAGCCCATTTTTCATTTTTCCCAGTAACCATCACCACACAGAGATAGGACCTGGATACAAACATCCACAAGGCAGAGGCTGTTACCCTTAGATGGGCCCTTTCCATATGTGCACGTGTTTCTTTCATGAACACTTGTGTTCATCTGGTGGTGAAAACGAGCAGAATGCTGCATTAAATCTGGGAATTAAATCTGTGCAGAAGTGGTACATAAGCAGTTAAGCACCACTGATGAGCAGCTGCTGCCCTTTTGAATGCAAGATGCTTGTTGAACATTACTCTGGCAGCCCAAAATAGGCATCCGAGCCCTCTCTGCGCAGCAGTGGCACACTTTCATTTATACACACTCCACTTCTTAACGGCTCATAAAACATTCACAGGACCATCTGAAATCACTCTTGTGAAATGTTCAAATTGTACACCAAAATGCAGATGCAAGCAAGGAGTGTTGCAGACAAAGATATTTGTTTTTAAAGCTTCAGCTTCCCCATTACCTCACTGGAGCAAAATCCCATTCCTCTCTCATGATCCACAAGAAATATCGCTCTTCCTTCCTGAATGCCACCTGGGATGTTTCATACTTTCACCTCAAGGAATTCAGACAGTGTTTTGCAAATGTTATCCATGTCCTTATTCCTTTTGTTTGGCTCTCTGTCTCTTCTGAGCAGAGAGGAGGACTGCATGCATTGGGATGAGGTTGGATACATTGGTAGAAATCTGTCAGCTTCTGGAAAGCCCCTCTTATCTGCCAGGTGTGTGGTTTGACTGCTGTTATATCTGATTCTGTGGGATGGCAAGCAGCAGAAAGAACAGGCTCCTTTAAGGGTCATTTGAAGACATTTTGCTTCCTCTGACACGAGACAGGCTTCCCCCCTGCATGACAGCGTCAGTTCTCCTCATAGCACTCTACTGCATTCTATTTACATCCTGATCCCCACCTCTCTTTCAAAGGGGTCAGCTTATTGCTTCTGGCACTGGAATACTTCCCTTTTGAGACAAAGTTATTTCTGTTGCCCTTGGTCAACCCTATTAGTTTATCTTCCCTCCTCCAACTCAAACCATGCTTTGCCAGATCTTCACACAAAGTAATAATTCCCCATTCCTTTTCCACATTCTTGCTGTCTCTGCAATGCCCGCTTTTCCAAAAGCAGGCTTGCTGCCCCCATGACATACTCTTTCCTGTTTCTCATCTTCCTAGATAAAATCTACTTTCAAGCTTAATTGACTCCCACACACGTTCCTGGCAGCCTTTTCATCATCTTTGACTCACTCTCCAAGCTCTATCTTCTTCCTACTCTGGCTTCTATTGATGCAAGATATCTTGTGGATTTCTTCACAGAAATGTCTCCCATTTTCTTCTCTCAAATCCTATTTTGTTAAGGAGCTTCTCATCTTGCTGTTTCACTCCCTTTCAGCTATCCATTGTTTTTTTTTTATTTTGTTTATAGCCATCTTCATCATTGCCAGGTCTACTTGCTGAGATTTCACTTTTCATTTTCCTCTCCATAAGTTCCTTCCACTCCACAGGGCTGCTTACCACAGCCCAAATAGCCTGTAATCAAAGAGCCACTAACTCTACTGTTGTCAGACTTATTGGACTCTTACAGCCTTGGATATGTCCTTTATAGGTCATCTTCCCTTATCTCCATAGCTGTCCCCTACCACAGGCTGTCTCTTCAGTCTGTCCCCTGGAGGAACTGCCTCAGCTTGCCTTGACTCTGACTTTTGGTTCGTACCATCCAGCTGTGAACAAAGTCCCCTGGGGAACTGCACCTGTATATACAGATTCAGCTATTGCTTCTGCATCAGTACCTTGCATTCCTGCTTCTTTGCTCTAGAGCTCCCCACGTCTAAAGTAAATCCTCTGCTAGCATCTGACATCTCTGCTTGGATATCTGTCAGTTCTAGTTTTGTTATGCTACATTTGAGATCACCTCCTTCCCCTTAAGATAACTCCTTGCTATCTTCTTTTTTGGTCTTAGCAGCCATCCCCCTTCTCCTGCAGTAGATCTTGCTGGCCTGTGCATGTGAACGCCAGTCTTCACCTCCAACCCCTTGCATGATGCTCTGAGTTAGGCAATGCCTCCATTTTTTCCCATGCTTTCTTAGTAGAAGTTCTGCAATGCATAGTTTTTTCAACTCACCCACTTCATACAAGGCCAGAGCAACAGTTTGGCCTCAACATAAGGCAATCCTGCTCTAATGATTCCTGCTGGGAAGCCATTCTGCAAGGCCGTCACACTAGGCAGTCTCTCTTCTCTGTATTTCTCTCTAATGGCTCTCTTTCTTTGGTATTACAGAAAACATCACTCACTTTCCAAGTCCTGTTCAACCTTTCCATATTTTACTGATCTTCTTTGCCTCTGTTTACATGTTAACTGCCACCTCCAGTGAAGCCACGATTTCAAGATCTTCTCAAAATGTTCTGCCTGTTTGCACAGTCTTCATTCGACTTTCTCAATATAAACAAATAAAAATCACTTCTTAAAGCACTCCATTGCCAGGAGGTCATTTAAAAATAGCTAAAAAGCTTCATCAATTTCTGCTATCAAACTCTCCCTAAATTCTGGCTTCACCAGAGAATCAACTGGCCAAGATCTATATCAGAAGTTTACCTTGCTATCTAATATTCTAATTGCTACTTCAACTGTTTTTGTCTTGCTCCATGTCTTGGCTGACATCATCTGGACATTTAGGATCACTGTGCTATGCACACAGAACCCCTAAAACAGAGCAGTCCTGGTCTGCAACCAGGATCATTATGCACAAAGGATCTTTTCTAAATGGGTACACTGAGACATAGACATGTCATTGCATCCTTTCAGTACCGGAGGGGAGTTTGCAAGGAGGGGAACAGACTTTTCACATGGTCTGATAGTGATAAGTGGGAATGGCTTTTAACTAAATAGAATCATAGAATTCTATCATAGAAATCACAAGGTTGGAAGGGACCTACCACCAAGAATGAAAATCAACAAACCCCTGAGTAACCAGCCAAATCAGAGTGGCACTGCCTCTGGAGCATGAGGTTAGAGTTGCATCTGTTTTTGCCAGGGAGCTCATTACTGCCTGGAGTAAGGATTTCAGTCAGTGGCACAAATGTGCTTAACTGCTCCCAGCTGGTTTCACTGGGTGGATGCAGAAGCGTCTGGTTCCAAGATGCCAAGGAGAGGGATAAGGAGAGTGCACAGAGTTGTGCTCCTGACCTCTCCCATGCCGGTCAGGAGACAGCAATCTTGTCTAGCCACATCCCGCTGACAGGCATATAAATACTCAGCAGGCACAGAAGGATATTTGAGCAGCAATGTTATTTTTCCAAGCTCCTCTGCTTTCTGGAATTCAGCCTATACCCTTGGTAGGTGAGTACCCTTGAATTTGTTGCAGTATACTATCCAAGCTCGCTCTGGGCATCTTCTCTGTTCTCAGGTTTTCACTTTATAGCCTAGCTGCAAAGCAGCAAGGAGATGATACCAGTTCCAGGAATTGAACCCCTAACTTCACCTCTTGTTGTTCAGGTACAGGCAGCAGTGATTTATACATGAATTATCAGAGAGGGATAGGATGCACAGATTATTCCCATCATTCTTCTACAATCTAGGTCAGAACACTGTTTCTTTAATTTCCAAAACTGAAGCTTGCACTGCTGATATACAATTAAAATGTTCTGGACTTTCAGTGCATTCATAGGCTAGAAAGTAATTATTTCCTTCTGTTTGCTCAGTATATTTAGCAAAATAATTATAACTCACTAGATGTTTTTCTTTGTTTTGGTATATTGGCATAGATATTTCTCTCCTCTCAGTTTCCTTTCATAAAAAGCTCAGTGTCATTTTTGCATGCACATTTTTTGGAGGGTTGTCTGTTAGAAAAAAACCAAACAACAAAATATTTTCTGAGATAAAAACTCCATTTCAAGTGTCATTTCTATCCCTCCAAAATGAGAAGATCAAAGCTACAGAAGAAATAACAATGATGGCGGATGCCACACTGCCTGCCTGACACCAAGACTGCCAATGATGTCTGCAGGAGTGTGTTAAGCATGGCATCTTCCCAACTCACACTGCTAGCAGAAGAAAGTCAGTAAAAACACAACCCAGAAGCACAAACAGCCTCAGTGCATTAAGCAGCATGGAGCCCAAGCCATCCCTCTGCTTGATGACAATAGCCTAAAGCCTGAGAACAGGGCCTAGAGCCCTGGCACAAACCATCTGGATACCAAAAGTCTCATGTTTAAAACACAGGTGTCCCTTAAAGCTATAGATGCATTTTGAATTTGAGAATCCATGTATTACTGACTACAGAAATCCGGGCACCTCTTGACAAAACACTTTCAGAGGCAGCATGTCCAAAAGCCCATCTGCATGGCCCTTCCCCTTGCATTTTCCCTTTGTTTTTGTGAAGCTGAATTATTTCAGTGAGTCTGTCATTCTGGGATTGATGGTTATTGCTGTCTGCTAATCTGCACTCAGGATCTAATTTCCAGGGCCTCTACTGCAGTTCTGAGCAGATGGGGTCCACATCTCTTGAGACAGGGTGTGCGCAGTTCCTCCTTACAACACCACAGAGGGCATCCGGAACAAGGCTCCTTCTGGAAGGAGGCCTGGAACATCCCCCAGTAGGCTACTGAAGCTACACCAGACTATTTTTAACAACAAATTCAAAACCTTTTTCTTCCTCTGAGTTATTTTTGACGTGGTATTTTAGTGCTTTTTGTTCCACTCAATAACACCGACACACGCTGTATAGAAATCACTGACGTAAACACTGAAAAGGGGGCACAGAAGTGGAAGGGAGGGAAGAGAATTCTTTCTTCCTTTCTTCTTAAAGTAGCATCTCCTTACCAAGCCTAATACAAGCACATATTTTGCTTGTGGAAATGTAGAGGTTTTATCGCTGCAAACGAGACTCATCAATTCAGTTCTCAAACCTTGTCTGGGAGAGGGGAAGGGAGAAAGGATATACATGCAAATCAAATTTTATCCCTTAATGGATTTGCACTCTCACCATGTCCCACAGCACCATTATAAGCATTTGCAATTAGACACTGTGATCACATTTCTGAATCCTTTATCTTATGCCCATTGAAGTTAGTGCCCATAAGGATTAGATTTCATATCTTAATGAGAGTTTCATCCCAACAATACCATGTCTCTAACTGCTTGTTTTGTCTTAATGGAAATGCACCTTGCTAGCATGGCTTAGCAAAACCACTTCTGCTTCCCTTCTCTACATTTATTGCTTTTCAGGCAGTTGAGTTATCTTGGATTATAGAGATATGGTTTTTATTTTCTGTAAAATAGAAAAAAAAAGCATTTGATTACTCCCTGGTCACTCCTAATCATATTTTTAGACATAGTTCCATTGCTATGATGTATCTATGTCTATATATTCTTCATTCTCATTCAACTATATTCAACTATTCTTCATTTTTCAACTATATGCTGCAGTCAGACAACTTCTAGCTCCATAAGTTTCTATCTTCAGCTCCTTACATTGTTTGCCCAGTCTCCAGAGCAGTCTCCTTCCAAAATGGCTTTCTACTGTGCTCATGCTAATATCTAGAAATGAATATTCATTAGAGACCTGTTTACTTTATTTCTGGTAGTCTAGAAATATTTCCAGTTCGCTGACACTTTGGTTGGAAACATACACAGCAATAAATTCTTCCTCGGGAGCATCACCTATCATCAAAATACAGGACCAGGACAAGGCACAGGCAGCATCGCTGAGGGCAGCTGACAGCAGCAGTAAGCAAAGACACCAATCCTCTGCTTGTTTTCTCTTTGCCCACTTGAGGGGAGATAGCTGTACTGCTGCTACTTCCCAAGAGGGCCTGGACCATATGGCAAGCACTTACTAGAGAGGTCAGGGCTGGTCACTCCTAGCAGTCCCTAAGAGCATGAATTCCTAGCTCTTTCCACAGGCAGCCAAACTTTGCCTTTTCAGACACAGCAACACAACCCAGAGAACGTAGGTTATGTTCCTCACAAAGAGATTAACTCTTACCTGGGCTTGTGAAGGTCTAAAAGCAGAGTCAAAGCCATTCTGCAGAGAGTCCAGGAAAGGCTGGATTTTGTAGAGTCCATGCGTTGTCTGGCTTGAGCGGAAGGCCACAATGTGGAAGTACTTCAGGATCTTCTCAAACCTTGATTGTGTCATGATAAGTGCAATGCTCTTGTTGCTATAGAAGCCGCTGCTCCATATGCTGAGAACAGACTCACAGTGGTGGATGCTGGTCGATATCATATAGCCTAGGAAAGCCTTCATTTCTGTCAAGGTGACGTCAATCCAGGTATCGTCACTACCAAATCTCTCCTGGTACTTCTTGGCATACATGTTGGTTTGTACCACCATGTTCTTTAGTACATTGTCAGGGACAAAGAGTTGAAAAAAGTCCATGGCACTGGCAGTCAAGGGCATTTTTCGTGTTGGACCTAGAAGAAAAGCAGAAAGGGAAGGCAAGCTCACAAGGCATGTTCAGCCAACATCAGCAGTTTAAAGCAGGACTAACCTGAGTGCTTGATAAGAATTACCATAGAGTGATGTGAATTAACTCCCTACCCTCAGTTGTAATGGAAATCCACAGAGCTCAGTCATGACTACTTCAGGTCAATATGCTGGTTTGGACACCATAAGAAAATGAATTTGTGTAAATACAACCATGATAGGTAAAGCAATGGCTATTCAGACAGGACACTTGGAGAACAAGGCCAAACTGATGGCATGACAGCTAATTCCTTTAGAAGAACGTCCACTGACAGCTTTCAGGAATCTTCACCCCTATATTCATTGCCTTTCTCTAGGTGGCTGGTTTCACCATTCCATGACACATGGAATACTACTAAGCATTACAGTACGCATCCTGGGGCACCTTCCTCACATAATGCAATAAGCTGTGCAGTCCCGTGTGGTAATTACTCCAGCTCTTAAATGATCTTGCACTTTTGCTGCAAGTTTCAAGAATTTATTTTATTCCTTAAGTAGCGGGGTGGGAAGGAGGCAGTAAGGGTTGGCAGCCCTGTAACAACGTAACGAGGTTATCCAGTCAGACACTAGATTACATTAAGCCGAATTAGGACCATCAAGCTTGCAACACCAGGGATGCAGACACCAATCCTTACAGCCCTCTCTCCTGTAATCCTTTCCATAAGTTAATTAAGCTCAATTTTAAAAGTAGTGTTTTTCATGCCCCACAATGGCAGTGCTTGAGTCACCAGGTAATGGCTATAGGGATAGGGATGTTTCCTGTTCTCTTAAGAAAGCTGAGCAACTGCCAGACATAAAATCAATGCATCTGAGAGGGGCAGCACGGGCAAACCTAAGCACAGGGCAACACAAAGAGCAGCTCTACATCCCTGTGCAAAAGATATATGGTATTTATGACCATGACATTAATAGCTGGATTCAGTAAATACTGTGCCTTAGTTTAACTGATAAGCTTAAGACAGCCTGAACAGCGCTCTTTCTGATCAAAAGCAGAGAGCACACAGATTCTACTTAATACAAAAGAGTCTTCCTTGTACTGCATGGCTCCTTGGGTCTCAGCATCAGCTGAATCCAGAGCAAAATATTTGCCATTCTGTCCTCTAGAGCTTCGGAGATACACTAATGTGTTGGTTAGGTCGCACTCTTCTGTACACCTGTATCTCAGTTTACATTCTTAGTTACAGCAACAGTTATGGATTACAGAAATATTGCATGGTTCGGAACTGCATAGGAACCACACAAACTCTGTGGTTGAACTTGCTCTCAAAAGCTAGTTAATGTCTAAATGTTTGGCTACAAGCTGATGATCTCAGCCTACTAGAAGCAGAGCAGAAATGACACCAAAACCTTCAGGTTGAAGGGAATGAAAAGAAAAAGAAAAAGAAAAAGAAAAAGAAAAAGAAAAAAAAAAAAAAAAAAAAAAAGAAAAAGAAAAAGAAAAAGAAAAAGAAAAAGAAAAAGAAAAAGAAAAAGAAAAAGAAAAAAAAAGAAAAAGAAAAAGAAAAAGAAAAAGAAAAAGAAAAAGAAAAAGAAAAAGAAAAAGAAAAAGAAAAAGAAAAAGAAAAAGAAAAAAAAACAAAAACAAAAACATAACAAAGTGGGTTTTTTTTCCCCAAGTACAATAGGGAAATAAACATATTTAAAGATTTCTTTCCAATTTTTATTTGCAAGATTGGGAAACTAAATTAAATACTTCAGCTGAAAGAACAAGACTAAAAGAACTCCCCACAAATCATGGCATAATAAAGACACAGCAGAAAATTTCAGCTTAAATGATAAAAAGTTTTCATTATCAACTGGAAACCGTGGGGATAGGATAAATATACTTGTTTAACCTAAACTGCTACTGCAATAGTAAAGTATATTATATAATAGAGTTATTTTCTTTTGATCAGGAGATTTATATTCTGCTAGCACACACTAGACTGTTATAGTTGACATAAAATGCTCTACAAATGATTGTGCATGAATGACTTATAGTACATCACTTCCTCCCTCCCCACAACTTAATCAAGTTTTCATATCCTACAGGAGATAAAGCTTTCTGATAACAACACACTGTGGATTCCCAGTTATATACAAGGCCTTGAGTAGCTGTCCGAATTCACCTCCAGTGCCCATGCAATCCTCCCAGGTAGTACATGAAGGTAGCTTTTAAGTTTTAAGAAGCAGAAGGTGGGATTGGATGGTAACATTTCAAATCTTGCCTACAGCAACCAACATGCATTCATAAATCAGTAGGTCTTATGATGTAAAATATGCTGGTCTTGAGGCAGGTGCATACAGACAACATGTCTGTGCTGGACCCCAATTTTAGGAAGTCAAGCACAGACAGAAGTACAAAAAAAAGTAACTCTGTACATTATTAAATCTTCAGAAGTTGCACAAGTTTACCTTGAAAAGTGATTATGGCAAATTGCCAGGTAAACTGGATAGGATGCTTTATTTCTTACCCAGCAGATCTGCTCCACCTGCACACATCTCCTGTCTGCTCTCTTAGAAATGAATGTACAAGACTGGTAACCTGTTTGCCTCGCAGAACCCACACAGCTCTAGAAACAAGCTGAATCACTTTCTGACTCAATCATCAACCTAATTGTTGACTAAAAATAATTCTGAAAGCCACGGCATAATTTTATTGTCTTTTAAAAAAGCCTTTATTGGCAAAGTGAGAACATTCGATTCATAATTTACTGATATGTATTAAAGCAAGAGTGACACTGAGTTTCTGTAAGGAGAAAACTGAATTTTTAACATGAATTGGGTTTTGCATAGCTAATGACTACTTTAAGATACATTATTTAAATATGATACTCTATCTAAGTTCACAAATATATCCCACATACAGAGCAAACTGTGTAAGAAACCTAAATATTGCATTTGAACTTTTTAAGCACTTCTACACTGACTTAGAACCATAGAATGGTTTGGGGTGGAAACATTAACATTATCCCTTAACATCATCCAGTTCCAAACCCCTGCTATGGGCAAGAACACTTCAACGGCAATTACACAATCTACCCATGTTACAATCCAACATGTAAACGCACTTTCCTCCTTCCTTCTCACCTTGACTACCAGGGAGAACTGGCACATGCAATCAGCAGCAGTCACCTTGCAAGTCATTGCTGTCATGCAATCCAATTTTGACCAGATTGGTTCCATTTTCTGTTTTGCACACAAAACTAACTTCACTGCCAAAGCCAACCAGCAGGGAAATCACTATTTAAATCATCAGAACAGACTCTAAGTAAATGGAGACGCTGAGCAGGGAATGCCATTTGTGATACAACCTGGAGGCGCAACTGGATTGGAGACTGGAGCCCTGCCTCAACAGTGCACTGCTTGTGCACTCCTAGCTTGTATCAGAAATAGTGCTGCCAGCAGGAGCAGGAACATGATTATTCCCTTGTACTTGGCTCTGGTGAGGCTGCACCTCAAGTACTGCGCTCAGTTTCAAGCCCCTTGCTATAAGAAAGACCATGAGGCCATGGAGAGAGTCCAGAGAAGGGCAATGAAGCTGTGAAGGATCTGGAGAGCAAGTCTTACAGGGATCAGTCGAGGGAACTGACATTGTTCAGTCTGGAGATGAGAAAGGCTCAGGGGAGATCTTATTGCTCTCAACAAGAAAAGAAAAAGAGGTTGATGCAAGGTGAGGGTGGCCTTTTCTCCTGCATAACTAGCTATAGGACTAGAGGGAATGGCCTCAAGTTGCACCAGGGGATGTTCAGTTTGGATATTAGGAACAACTTCCCCTCAGAAAGCGTGGTGAGGCCCTGGAACAGGCTGCCCATGGAAGCTGTTGAGTGACTCTCCCTGTCACTGAGGTTCATCATAAAATATCTCATTGCCTTGACAGACCCAAGTATGAACATTAAGGTGCATTATATACAGGTATATATCTAAGAAGGAAATGTAACCTGAATCTCTTAGTTTCTGGCAACTGTGAAGTATTTTCTCTTCTGACATACGGCGCTGCTTTCAAAGAACAAGGTTTGAAAACCCAATTAATTCCGTCATCCTAAATCCAAGCAAGAAAAGACTGTTTTGTATGCCTGGGAAGCTCCCTTTCCCAAAGTACACAACAAGATTTTGATGTCTTATTTAGAAAAATCAAAAAATGCTGATAGAAGATTTCTGTCAGAAAATAAACATTTGTCAAAAAAAATAAATCGTGATGCTTTCATAACAAATGTCAATGGATGAAATATAGCAGACAGTCTAAACAATTTTTCCAGCTTTCTCAAAGAATACAGAGCAAAAAAAAGAACTGGGGGGAAAATAGATACTTATATAACTAAAAACAATGTCTAATTATTTCCCAAAATAATTTTTTTCAAGACTGGTTTCACTCTATGCTCCCTCACCTAAGCTTTGGAAGCACTGGAGCTTATCCAGCCTACTGGAAAAATCAGTTTTTGTATTAACTCTGTTCTTAATGGTCTGTAAGAAATGTGCATCAGATCATCTTCAAACCACCGCCAGTCTGACAGCCTCATGACAAGCCTGTCAAGGAAGCTTGAAGTGAGTGCATATAACAATTCTCTTTTGCAGTTTAGACCAGACACTGTCCTCCTGCAGGAACTGGGCAGCAAAGCATTCAAGTCTGTAATGCAGCACATTATGCTGCATGTATTTCATTCAGTTTATTAAAAGTAGCAAACAAACCCCCAGTGAAAATCTCTGCAGGATATCTGCAGGATAGCAGGAACCTTGAGAGCTAAGTCTGGCACATCAACCTAGTGTAGTTCCCTTGTTCCTATCCAGCACAAGATGGTCACCTGCTCCTTGTGATGGTGCTGTGTGCCAGCTGGGAGGGTAGCCCCAGAAGGCCCAGAATAATACCAGTGGGACAAGCCAAGAGTAAAGGATTTTGGCTGTAATTCAGCAGGTTAACATGTGGGATCAGACACCACATAAAAACAGGTAAATCTTCATGGGCATCTTCAGGGGTCCAAGCAGCCAGGTCTTGTGCCCTACCCACTGACAGTTCCATCAGCAGCATTGGGCTGAAAATAAGCACGTGTGAAATGTTGTGGCAACCTTCCATGAAGTGCAGCTTGTTGGGGATTTACACCACAGTGAAAAAAAATTCCACATGTTTAATTGAAAGTATTTGTTTACCATCTTTTAGAGCCTTCAAGCTGCAGCAAGTGAATGAGAGGCTAAAAAGCCCACTGCAGGCAGAGCTGAAACTCATAATTATATACTTCATTTCCATGGTGAGATCTTATAATCTACCAGCCAGCATTATCAGAACTCAACAGAACTTCCCAAACACTGGTACAAGGTTTTATAGCTAAAATCATTAAAAACAACATCAACAAAAACCCCTTAAATCAGCAGACACGTTCTAAAACAGTACCATACAGTGCCAGCTCACACAGCTCATTATTCATTTGGCTGTGGGACTGAACACACTTGTTCCTTTCTCAGGAATTCCCTCTTCAGCAGCTTCCCTTGCACTTGCAGTTTTGTGTTAATTCTATTAATATGTTTTACCATCCTCAAACATCAGAGCAGATTGGCTGCTCCTGGCAGTCCAGCTGACACTGCGCATACCCAGCAGGTTGGAGACAACCATTAACATGGTGGCTTCATTCATCATCTGTAATATAGGCTGTACACATCTGGCTGTAGGCACAGCTGTTAGTATTTGCCCGAGATAACTTCACAGAGTAGCATGGATAGATTTATGTCAGCACAACTTCCGTTACTAGCAGAGTGATCCCCAGAGCTAAAACCAAGAAGGCTGTTCTGGGATAGCCCCATGGGAGGAACCTGAGCTAGGAACTCTTGCTGATGCAATCTGCCTTCACATCTTTCTCTCCAGGGCTTTTGGCCAGTTCAAGTGCACGTCCACAAACAGCATTCATCACCCACAAGCTACTTGCTCACTGTCAGTAACTTCCAGCATTAGGATTATTTGGTGTCAGAACCCTCCCTTTGTAAGGGGAGAAATTTTGTTTTTGAAGAAGGGAAAATAGCCCAGTATGTTTTCCATTAAAATCATCAAGATATTTAATCTATTTTCTGTAATTAAAAGTCAATAAGCTAATGAGACGCTGAAAGTCTCCACGTCAAATCCAGCACTAACACACAAAACACACATATGGCCCTAGAAAACTGACCATTTGATTTTGAGCAATTCTCAGGAGGAAATTTTTTTCTGCTTTGTCAAAAAAAAAATTTTTTTTTAAAGGACCAAGTGTAAAAAAGAAAAAATAATAATAAAAAAAATAATAAAAAAGCAATAAAAAATAATACCAACTGGAAATCCAGACAGCTCAGCAAAGCATTAGAGACAATCTTTTCATGCAAAGACCTTCATTTCAGTGATTCATCTGCATCCCATATGTGCTAATATAGCTACAGAACTGGGGCTATAAAACTGTGCCCCAGCAGCTATAGCTACTTTCTGGAAAAGAACTGCCGGGACAGGCCTGTTGTCCATAAAGCATCAG
The DNA here is from genome assembly GCF_054131305.1 of Coturnix japonica. Taxonomy (NCBI): domain Eukaryota; kingdom Metazoa; phylum Chordata; class Aves; order Galliformes; family Phasianidae; genus Coturnix; species Coturnix japonica. Next base: position 39,194,800 of record NC_140665.1, read on the forward strand.
ATGCTGCTTCCCATGCACAGAAGGAAGCTCCTGCCTTGACATCCACTTGGGAAAGGGTGACAAGGCCACAGCATGACTCTGCATCCGAGTCACAATGCATGGAGCTGGGGCTCCTGCTGCAGTCAGCCCAGCTAGGACTTAAAAACTAGAAGCTGGCCCAGGAGCTTAGTGCCAGGGGCTACATGGGAATGATATTCAGGCTCTTCTTCTACATTGGCTTCCCTGGGATTTCACTGGTCTCCGTAGTAGTGTGCACATGCATCCCTAGGTAACTTCACAAGCTGCTCAAACTAGTTTTCCCTGCTGTGCAGGCCCCAAACAGGGAAGCAAAGGAAGTCTCATCACTTTGGAGACTAAAAGAGTAAGTCAATGCTACAGTCACTGGGACTCTTGTTTAAGGACTACACCATCTCCATCAGTGAGCATCATAACACATCTTCACTTACACACTGCTTTTAAATTTGCAAGGTTACCCCTTTTAATTCCCCACATTCCAACCCCAAACCCTCCAAAGTGTCGGGACAAGCACTTACAAACCATGTGCCTTGCCAACAAAGAGCGGGTGAATTAGGTTTAGGGGCAAATGAAGGTCTATTTTCTTAGAACAGTTAGGAGGATGCACACAGCAGTTGTTCTCTTACACCTGTCTCTCTGTCAGATTCTCTTTTTCCATCCTTGCTCTACCACCTCCCCTTAGAAGTGACATACAGGTCACACTGCAGGGTGCCTGAACATCTCAACTAAGAATAGCCACACGGCTGGCAGCTTTGATGAATGACTTCTGTACATCACACACACCAGCATCCCTAATCCTCTTAGCTCACGCGGGACGCATGACACACATCTCATAGCACTCAAGCTGCTTCCTAATAACTCTTATAAACCCACAACTTCTCACTTTTAAGAAACCAGAGCATTTCTTCAACAATAAAGTGTGAAAAACAAGAAAGCAATCATCCATACGAAAAGGTGGATTTAACCACTCGTACTGCCTGTTATCTCCTGGCTGATGCACATGCTTACCAACCCCTGTGCCCCAGGGAAGGCCTTTGGAGAGCTGTAATTGCAGACAAATCCAGAAACACAATTCAGAGCTAAACATCTTGCAGTCAGAGCAGAACCTTGAAGTAGCAGTCCATCAGCAACACAGCATCGCTCCTGCAACCTCCTCCCAGCTACTCTGAGTTGCAAGCAGAACTGGTGAGCACCTGGCCTCCAACTTTCCCCATTGTCAGTGACGAGCTGCATAGCAGCCTGGCACAAATGCAGCAGGAACAGGTCATGGAGAGAAGGACTGCAGAGAAGAGCATCACATGCTCCTCCATAGCTTTTCAGGACAGGCAGGACACGTCTCTGGAGCCAAAGTTTGTCTCCTCAAATACAGACTCACTCTTTATTCTGTTGCGCCCTGAATTCAGGAAGGTAAAAAGCCTGAGCTTGCCAAGCAGGCAACACTTCCCACTAGCCATCCCCATCACTCTAAATACCAACTCTGCATTGGAGAAGGTTCCCAGCTGATAAACCTGGAAACCAAAGCATTCCTGGCTGGGTAACTCAAGAGCAAGCTTCCCCTTCCTTCCAACTCCCTCACCATCCTGCAATTTAATGCACTTCAAGATTATAGAATCACCTAATACATATGAACACAAATATACTTGAGTTCATCTTTTCCATGTTTCTTGGAACAAATAAACAAATAAATGCCAAAAGACCCTGCAGGATTTAATTACTGTAAGAATACACTTCAACTCATAAAAAGAAGTAGCTTGCATCTCTTGTTCTGGACCAAGTAGCAATAGTGATTTAATACAATAGGGATTTCCAAAGAACTTCATTATGTGCTCACATAAAATAATAATAAAAAAAAAAAAAAAGCCATAGTGATGAGATTAAGTAGTGGGATGGAAGACAAAGTCAATAAATTTTATTGGTGTATAAAAATCAGGCCCACACATGACTTCCTTAAATTTGCATGTAATTATGCAGGAGGCACCTGCAAGGTAAATTTAAATTAGCAACATGGGAACAACCACTGCAAAACACAGCCTTCTGTTTGTAAAGTACCAAGCACTTTCCACTAAGTATTCCTACAGAGGCTTCTGGGCATTATCAGAACAGAAATAATAGCTTCCCCTTCTGTAACCACAGACATTTATAGCTGCAGATTCCACAAGCTCACATTTGCTAGCTGTGTTCTTCCTCTTACTTAATGTTTTAATTACATAGGGGGTAAGAAAGTTTCTGAGTGCGTTTTTGCTCTGTAGACTTGGCCCCCTATCTCATCCTACATGCTGTTGTCTATTTAAATACTGATTTTCTTAAAGAGTAAAAAAAAGATCCTGTTTCTGTGTAAAGCTGGTTAATGATTTCATTATATGATGGAAAGGAGTGTATTTACTCAGTGACAAGTAACTGGAAAAGTTCCCACTCAAACAAGGGCTGTGAATTTTGACTACTGCTCAACAACAGCAGTTCTTCCTTTCTAAACTGCCTGCTCACTAAGCCAGAGATAATACGTTCCCTGAGTTATGAAACTGGGAGTCAGCCTCCCTGCATGCTTTCCTCTGTTACTGATATGCTATTCGTTCATCTGCGTTCCTGCTTCACAATGCCTCAGGCTGACAGTGGGATTTGTGTCCTGTTTTCATTTGTTCCCTTCTCCAAGTTTCCATCCTTCCCCAGGCTGCTGCTGGGCTCACTCTGACCTCCCCCTGGATCTACACACTCTCCCCCTTTCCTCCTGCATTTCTAAGATGCTGATGTTCCTCAAAGCTTCCTTTTCTGTTGACATTTTTGCTGAAGGGACAGGATGAGGTGAGGCTTCTGTTAGCAGAAATCCTGTAAAGTGCATGCTCACTGTTTCTAAGGATATATGTTTTAAAACAAGGATTAGCTGCTGGATATAACAGGTGGTCATCTGGGTAGGTGTTGGTCAGGAGTATGTCCAATTGCACATTATTCTCTTATAAACTATAGAATAAAGATCTGCACCTGTGCCTGGTCTGCCAAGAATAACAGAAACTGAAGTCCAAAATCCCCTTTTGGTTCTTGCTCATACCTCCTCTGGCCCTCAAGCACAGTACTAACACCTGCAGTCACAAGTTCACACATCCATTTTCTACTAACCCCTCTCTGGCAAGAAGCACCTAACTAGCAGGTAAACGCAAATCAAATTCTGCAATTACAGGTCAAGGAGGCCTGCAACTGGAGGCTTCTCTCTTTCAATTTGAAGTCAATGCTATTTCACATTCATAGAATCATAATCATTTGAGTTGGAAGGGACCTTAACAGCCATCTAGCTCAGCTTCCCTGCAGTGACCAGGGACACCTACAGCTGAATAAGGGTGCTCAGAGGCCCATCCACCCTGACATTGAATACTGAAAGCCATAACCTCTGCCTCTTTTCCTGTAATTCTCAGGTATAAGCATGCTGTACCTACACCCTCCTCAACCATCAACGTAGTGAAAGAAGCATTCAAAATCAAAAGCGCAGACTCAAATTCTGATGGCTTAGAAACAATACACCAAAAGGTTTAAGTATTTCTGCAAGTGAACAAATGCAGAGATTCATTCTTCTGTACAGTCCATCCACCCACACCACAAAAAAATCAACGTAATTTCATGGCATATGGTGGCATACCTCACACAGAGCTGCTGTTCTAAGTCCCTTTCTTCAACTTTGCCAGTCCTTGCCAGCAAAGAAGAGCCCCAGTTCTGTGTGAGGATTACACAACAGTCTTCATCTAGCACCACAACATTTCCTACAAGGAACACTCAATCCCTTAGGTGCTTTGCAGCCTCCACTTAAACAACAAATGACTGAGGATTATTTAAGGAAGTCTCTGCTCCCAAACAGCAAAAGCTGTCTCTTCCTCATGGCTGATACCCAAGTTTTTCTTCCTCTTTACTACTGCTTTTCATATAGTGCTGAGACCTCCCTCCATGCCCTTGCTGCAGCACTATCTCAGTCAGTGTCTGCTTGTCAGAATCCCTGGTGTTGGCTCACGCCTCCTGGAGAGATCAGCCCATGCTGCTGCTCCAGACAGAACAAAAGAATCACAGCTTCAGTGTCAGGATGAATGTCATCTATTTCCAGACCTCCTTTCATTTTTTATTTGTTTTTTGTTTGCTTGTTTTTCAGCACTCTTTGAATACAGAGTCCCACAGTAAAATGAGTATCTGAAAACCTCCCTTTTTGACTGCTAAGTCTCTCCCTGCTCTCTTGGCTCCGTGTGCAGGAATAGGAAGGCAAACAAAGAAAAGAATCTGTCTCCACAGGGAGCATCCTGCTTCCTAAGCTTTCCAGACTTCACTGCCACAGCTGTTTATATATTAAAGACAGATTTCCTCCTTTGTATAGCCCTTCCATTTCTTCAGCTGCTTGTTGCTGTGTTCACATAAGTCTCACGTTTAAGCTATGTTTCTCTCCATTCATACTTTATTTATAATAGTTGACTGTCTCAAAATAAAGTTAAGAAAGTAACAGGCATGCTGTGTCTCATTCAATCCCATCAGCTTCTTCCATAAACTGATGTAGTTCCTTCTTCCTCATCACGAATTGCCCTGAATACACAGCATTTTCTCTTCCACGTCAGGAACTACGTTCCTCCCTCAGGGCCAGGTTGTACTAGATCTTAAGTGCTATAACCCCCCCATCAATGTTTTAGTAGAAAATAGATAAATAAAAGCTTTCAGATTATTAGCAAGGCCTGGATTTTTTTTATAACCTAGTGTTATCAGAGCCTCAGGCACCCCAGGCAAGCTAGAACGTTACTTGTCTGGGGAGGAGGGAGAGATGAACATATTACTTTGCATCACTGCTAAATACCAGATCTCATAGTACTCACTCAAGCCCCCACTTCAGCAGAGTGAGGAGTGTGCACTTGAATTCTATCAGTCCCAGAAAGGTCTGATCTACCAATAGGTTTTATACCAGTATATCCAGTTTGCTCTGAAACAGAGTTGGTTCCATTTCTGACCCCATAAAACTGGTTTTCTTATAAGAACAAGGCAGCAGTGGTACTGGACAGAGGCACTTTTGCATTAGTATAACAGCTCCAATGTTAGTCTGCTTATAGTATGTTACTGTATTATCATTAAAGTAGTATTGCATTCACATACAGAAAAGCTTAGGATTTAAGCATGAGTTTATGGTCTTTCCTAGATTCAAAGTATAACATGTTTTTTTTAACATCCCTTGACACTCAACTTTGACTTTCAATTTGCATTGCTGATGAATCAAAAGGATGTTTAACATCCTTGTGTTGTTCTCTAAAGGAAATAAACTTCCAGAGCACAAACTTGCTGTGCAGTCAGCCATTGAAATTATTAATCCTATAAGCAAGACTGAGCCTGCAATATGCATAGTGGTAGGAAAAGAGGGAAACCATCTTTCTACCACACAAATCCTCTGTAGTCATTCTCACAGCCTTCTCATCATCCCTTTGGGGCCTTATGACTGTCACTCAATAGTCAGTGATGACTTCCAAGCCTTGGCAAGCAGATTACAACTAATGTGTTCTTCAGAGAGCATGAGTGCTCCCTCTTGATCATGGGTCTTACTTAACATTAGTTTCTACCACTTAGACACAGATCTGATACCAAATTGACTGCTGCTGTTTTTATAAGAATGCCGTTTTTAAAGGAGCAATTCAGTCACGCATTCAATGGCAAGCTGTGTAACATCAGGGCTCTAAGCTCCTCATACAGTCAAAGCAAACAGGTCATGCCTTTTGATAAACACACTAAAGGAATTGCCTTTAGTGGGGAAAAAAAAATATATATATATATATATATGTTCCCCTCCATCATTTGAGTGGACAAACTCCTTGTATACTACAAAAGAGTAGGTAGAATGACTTCACATTTGAAGTTGCTTTACTTAACCTGTGATTCCTCTTAAATCCACCTTTATTCATCACAAGAGAACAGGGCCAAGGAAATAACAAGAGAAAAGCTATGGCTTCTGTGTCCTGTGGATTGGGAAAAGTCAAGTGAAATTCTCCCTGGTGACAAGGGAACACTTGTGTTTGTGCACATTTAACACTTCTTACTCCTAAAGCTCAACTAAGGAACAAAAAAGCAGCCGATATTTCATGAGATTTTCTTTTGAGTGACAACAAATAGGGCTGGCAGTAGGAGTATGTGACTGTTTAAAAGAAAGCTCCAGACTCCAGAACTACACTGAAAGCTTTTTGCTCATAAGTAGTAAATAGAGTTGCTTTACAGAGCTAAACAGTTTTTCCTTGGTGATTACTCATTTGGTCTTGCTTTATCCTTGTTATATTTCACTTTAATTATCTTGATAGTTTTGATCAATTCCTGCTGATTAGCTGACAACACTGCTCTCCTTTCGGGTCTCAGGCTTCTGTCTAGCAGAGACCATTTGAGGCAGGTAATCACAATGGCTTGAAGTCAAGCAAGTTGTTCTTGGGCACCAGCCCCACTACCAAAGCCACAGAAAAGTACCACACCAATTAGATACGACACTCAAATTTTGCTGAGCTGTGTCAAGTGTTAACAAGCTGGAAGGAATGCTAAGTTTAATGCTGTGGTGGGTGTGACAGTTGTTCACATATTGCAACTCCCACACTGAGATCTCAAACATCAGCTGTAGCAAGTGTCAGCGAGCAATGCGGTCTAGGAGCATCTGGCCATACTGCAGAATGCTAGAAGTACCAGCTGCCATCTTTATGTGGCACTATGGACACATGAACAGGCAGAGGCTGCTTTCACATGGACTTCATTACAACATCAACTGGATTTTTCACAGAATCATTAAGGCTAGGAAAGACCACGAAGATCATCAAGTCCAACCATCAACCCATCACTACCATGCCCACTGATCGTGTCCCTCAGCACCACGTATCGGCTGCAGGACAGGCTCTTCTCACTACAAATTTGCTGTCTAATAAGGATCGAATTTGAACAAACTATCACTAAGCAGGTGCATTTCAAAGTGCTCTCACCCCTCATTGACTATTTTTGCTTGAGGTAGGTGAGAACTCAGTATCTGGAAGACCTTCGCCTCCTCCTCCCATAGAAAAAAAAAAGCCTGAATTACTAAGAAGCAAAATGTGAACAACGAATTCCTGCCCCAGACTACCTGCAGTTTTAACATGGACAGCGAAGACATGGAATCCAGCAGAGCTCAGAATAACAAAAAAAGGCAGTTCATAATGACTAAAAATACAATGCTAAAATGTGAAGGATTAGTAAAATCTATATTAAGGTGCAGGAGAAATGGTCGTTTTTATGACAGCAAAGGATTTTCTAGAAAGAGAAACAGCAAAACTAAATGCTGTAGCAGAGAAGAGAAGGTTAGGAAAAGGTTATAGTACAGATTAAAAGGATTCACTAGCAATGGAAAGTTTCAAAGTAAAGTTTTGAACAGCTTTTGTTATACTTGTTTCCTAGCTCCTTTTCTGATTAAAGCATGGTGCTAAAGCATTCTCCCTTTAGCTGCCCATTTCAGCCTGAAAAGGAAAAAAAATCCCATCTCCCTTTTATCTTAGGAAGAAAGCTGACATTAGAACAATTGGCAGCACACAGCTCAATGTCAAGCTGCTCCAGGTCAATACTGGGACCCTTTTTCTCCCTTTTGAGCCAGCAAAAGACGGAAAGAGGAGGCATCATTTGTATTTTAAAATTTAACTTTTTGTCTTCTGTATCTGCTCATAAAATGCTATCAAATGGTTCTTCTTCAGCATATAACACAAATAGGTGCTTTCAGGAAAAAAATAAAAGCTCATTCAGTTCTTCACCATCGATTCAATGAGTGACATTCAACAGTTAAAAGAACAGAAGAAAGACTGAACACTGATATAATCTCACCAGCAGCATCACCAGCGTAAGTACATTTTTAAATTCCTAGAATCTTTCATTTTTGATGCCCAGTTTTACAGCACCATTTAAAAAATATCCATAGCTGAATATTTCACACCCACCATCTGCCCCAGAAAGCAAGTAGTTTTCAGATTTGCACTCACAGAGCTCAAAGTGGTTCATATTTATCCCAGTCTAGTGGAATTAGGGAATTAGATACTTCTGGCTGTATTACTGCACTTCCTAATCAGAAACAGCTGTGTCTCATACAGAAAGAGCTAAAAGGCTCTTTTGCAAAATAAAATGGAGAGAAAGAGGGATGAAGAAATAAGGTCAGTGAATTTTTCAGGAGGCAAATTCATGATGAGCTAGGTGCAATTCAGCTGTCAAGGCAAGGATTTTGCTTTGGTTTTCAAGACAACTAATGAGGTTTATCAGAGGATAAATTTCATGAGTCTGAGGATAGGATAACATAAGCTATAATGCCTGTAGCAAAAACAAAAACATAAATAATTAAAATGTTGCAAGTTAGTTAACTTTTTTCCTCTAATTCCTCAAATACTAGTAGCCTCATAACAAGATCCAAAGTGAATCCAAGTTCAAGGTAACAGCCTAAGCTAAAAAAAACAAACAATAAAAAACCAACAAAACCCAACAAGTACAAGAGGAAACCTGACTTTAAGCTTCTTACTTGTATCCTAACATTTCTTCAAGACTGAACAGATCTGAGTGGAAAGAATAACAACCACAGGCACTGAGACAAATTCAGAGCAGTATTAGTTACTTGTATCATAGACAGGATACCCTACAATCAGACTTGAGGTATATATCGGGAAAAGAGACAAGCTAAGCACAATAATATTCTTCGCAAGATGAAACAACCTTGCAAAGTTCACAGAGAAGTGAGGAAACAAACTTCTGAGAAACATACACATTCTGTTGTCTTCCCTTGTCAAGACACCTATTTGATAGTCATCAATTACTGCAGGTGACTGGATAAAGACTTAATTGGGCCTATTGCAGACTTGTGCCTGTCTTCCTCCTCCACATCTGTTCTCACACTTTACAGTAATATTCTTGGTATTTACTTGCAAGCAGGGTCTTCATACCTCAAGTTATGGACGAAAGCAACTACAGACTTAAGCACTACTGGATAATACAACAACTAAAAGATTCCCAGGTGCTGTGAGGATAACAATGAAAGTATTTGGGTAGTGCTGTATCCAAAAATTAGTTTTTAAACACACAAAACGAGGCCTAGAATTAATCACTTGAGTAGAGATACATCATCACTGACATGCAACTAATTGCCCTAGCATGTGATAGAGACAGAAACACTCTGAGTAACAGCCATGTAAGCCTGGACCACTGTACCATAGTAAGAGAAAAGGGAGGGTTTCACCCTAACAGATGAGAAGGCCTTCTGTGAGCACACAGTTTCTTCCATCAAGATACACAGCTTCACCCCATGCCCAAAGCTGAGGCAGATGAAGCAAGCAGCAAGTCTTTTCCTAGCACTCCAACATACAACTTACCACTGAGCAGCCTTCCTAGTGTATACATCTATCTTAACCATTTGTAAAACAGCAGAAAAAAGTGCTGGCAAGGGAAACTAGAAGTCATTTAAAACAAGTCTCAACCAGAGACTGGTGTACATACTGGGTGTCAATCTATTACAATAGGTTAGTAAAGCTTGTTCTTAGGTTTCCAGAGACAAACCAAGTCTGCCACGGTATTACACTGGCTGAGAGCTTCTATCATGATTCATTTAATTCTCCATCAATTCAGCTTAAGCCTGTTATTCCTTGTATTCAATTTCCATAGCAGATAAGGCAGATAATGCCCTTTTCTACAATAGCCTTTACTTATCCACATGGCCACTTAGTTTATAAACAGAATACTGAAACATGGTCCAGTTGGTACATTTTCTCCTTCTTGATCCTCTCTCCCTCAACTGTTTACCTCCCACCTAAGGTGGTGACCCAGACTCACTCTCTCCCAAACAGCAGGTCAGACTCATCACAAATCTTGTAAGCTTCTTCATTTAAATACTTGAAGAGGATGTTTTTCTTTTCACAAAAATATGACACTGAGTCACATTCATCTTGTGCTCAGCTTCATCCTCCTGTTCCCTTTCTATCTAAATGCTTCTTCCTTTTCCCCTCCATCTTGCATTTCCACTGTTAATCACTGCTGCCTTCACACTATGTGTTTCTCACTTGTGCTCTACCCTTTCATTCCCCTGGGCTATTTCAGGCTGTCAAGAACTGCATGAGTTCTGAGCCTGTCTTCTGGTATACATGGAGCCCTTCCCAGATTTGTTTTATCTAAAACTTTAATGAACAAGTTCAGTAAGTTTCAAGTTTTTGGTAAACCAAAAATAATTTTTCCATCATAATCCCTAAGCTTTAGCCAGATCTTCACACCACATTTTCAGAGATACTAACCAAGACAAGAGACATTCCAGCAAAAGCAAAGACTTTATTTAGAGTTTGTTTCAAGGAACTACCCTGGAGGCACTGACAAACCTATCTGAGGCCCAGGCCCTGAGGTCATCCCCGAGCACCATAATCCTCAGCCCCAGCACAGCTGGATATAACTCATATTTGCCAGGCCACTGCAGCAAGGAAAGATATAACATCCACCACGTTGACCTCTGGAGAAAGCTGCCCATCTCTTGCCTTGCAATACCAATCAAGTTAAGCTGTTCCACCCCAGTACTGACAGAACAAGTGATCCCAGATCCCCACCCCAATTACCACAAACCATATGCATAAAAGCATAGATTATTTCAATACGTGTAACTCCTTCAGGGTAATTTTTCAAGGCACTAACTGACAAGATTACCATTGCCTAAACCCAACATGAACAGGCTGCATCCTGCAAGCAGAGAGCATTGTAACAATGAGAACAGCTACACGTCCACAGCAACACGCAGATCTCTGACTGCACAGATGCTTCCCAGTGGGATGTCAGCCAGCATTTACCACTCAAAAAAAAAAAGCAGATGACTCCACACACTGGATAGACAAATTTTCCACAGCACTGAATTTCATAAGTAACTTAGAAAAAAGAAAAATACTCTCTTTTCATGCTGCAATTTAATCTATTTCATACACACCCACCTCTCCGCCATATGTAATCACAAATGAATCACAGTTATAACAGCATCTGCTTTAAATCTGTTTTATGTTCTTTCTCCCCTTCCCCCCCCAGCAACAAAAACCAACCAAAACCATTTGTACCTGCTGACTGGCCCACTGTATCTTTTATCTCAGTCCACTAATCTTTTTGTTCAAAATGACTTTCCCCCACCCATACAGGCATAAGATACTCTTTGCTTCAGTGGCTCCTATTTATCCTTCTGTGACAAGATTTTTGCATCTCTACAGTGTGATACATCAACAACATTGCAGTTTTACCAGTTCTCAACTGCACAGCTACAGCCTTGTATTGCTGGCTGTATAGAAGCTCCATGCGTTTGTTATTTATCCTTCTTTAAAAAAAATTCTGTCAGTACAAATCACATGAATCCATATAATGTCCAGGAGAACAAAACTGAAAGCAAGTTTTCTATCAGGTGCCATTAATATCAGTCATCTTCACAGAAAATCAGAAATATTTATATAAGGCCAAAACAAGCTAAAGAACCCTCTTAAACTGTTTCCCTGCAGTCCCTCGCTCTTGAAGCTATGGCTTCATTTTTACAAGACCCACTGAGTTACATATCTGTTCATTTTCAGATAAAGACAGTGACTGATTAACATCCTGTTTAAAGTGAGAGCTTGGATAAGTTCCTAGAAAGGAAGCCTTGCCACAAAGAAGTGAGATGTCAAATGGCAGCGTTCTCATGCATCTGTCTTATGTATTCCTTTGGAGTCCATCTGTTCTATTTTCTAATATGATGCAGAAATTTCAGCAGCATTAGGAAGTATAAGGTATTCTAGGGACTATATTCCTTTGACTTCTAGATAAGATGTTGAACTGCATCTATTATCTTCCCTTTGGGAAGCACCTTTTATTTCCAAACTGCTAAATCCATCCACTCCCAAGTTTTTGGAAGACAAGCGTGGGAGGAAAACTAAACAAAATACCTTAACAAACAAGTACAAATTTCCCACTTCTACAGCAACCAGGACAGCTCTTGTGGCTCAGTCTATACATAACTAGCATGTCAACTTAGCTATTAGCTTCCTTATTAGGCACAGGAGAGAGGCCAATTTCCTCTCCAGGTTGACTTGGAGGTAAGCAGACAAGGGAAGCTGTCAACGTCACAAAAACAGTACAGCACAAGTGGACGTGAGTATTTGTAGGAAGTAATCTATTTCTTTGAGATGACCCCATAAATAACTACAAGTGGAAAATATTTGCTTGATTCAGTACAAAATCAAGCAGTAAATAAGTTTTTTCTCTGTAGAATTTCAGTCAGTGTCTATAGAGAAGACCTTAATTTGCAGTATTTATAGATATAAGTGTCTCAAGTACTGCCCAGAACTGGCTCTCTGTATAAAAGCAGAGAAGAATTGGTACTTCTTTGAAATATCAACAGTATGTTATTCACAATCACAGAGCTACACAAAAAGGATGGGAACACAGCTAAACTGCAGGAAACTTTAGAATTAAGAAGGCTGTCATGAACCTGTATTACAGTGATGATGGAAGCAAGAAAGCGTGTTCTAAAACCATACAGAAAGCATATTTAGGTTTCATAAGAGGTATGATGTATTAAGCCCTTGCATAATTCACATCTTTAGCAAAACATTAAACCTTTAAGTCACCCAATAGATGATCTGGAAAATTGCATATATTAATTGTATAAATACATCTTTCTGATGTGTTTATCATAAAACATAGCAGCATCACAAAACATCCAGGAAGCTATAAATAACTTAGAATGCAAGAACAACTCATACAGATATGCCATTTTCCATGGTTAAGCAAGTCAAAAGCAGCTAATTCTGATGACAGAAGTAAGCAATAACGGGACACATCAGATGCATTTTACCAACTTGCAGTCAGAAAATCTGGCCCAGATATTTCTCAAATAGAATACTTCACAAGCAACTCAGTAGCTTTTACAGGTTTTCTTATAACTCTGCAATCATTAAGTATTGTCCTCAATTGACTAAGACAAAAGCCTACAGGATTCAGTTCAGGACTTGAACCAAGATGATCAGTGTTGTTAGATGGCAGCCTGTATGTGGCCCTCTTTCAGGGCCCAGCCTGATCCAAGAACTCTTCATCCTGTTTGCCTGCTGCTGGAATAGTGTCTTCTCATCTGCCTTCCCACACAAGTCTTCTACTCTTGGGAAAAGCATACACACTGCATCTCATGTGCGAGCCATCATAGAATAAATGACTCCCACCATGTGATCCTTTTGGGAAAAAAAATTACTCTCCTAAAAGTATATTAAGAATTACTTCAAATATTAATTTAAATCTCTTCTAGGTAACAAGGGGAGCCTGTCTGCCAGACACGGACTATGCAACTTCTTGAGTGCAAGCTGTTCTACTGGAGTGTGTTCTCCAAAGATATCTTACAGCACATTCTGTGTTTGACAAATACTCTGAAGGCCCATAAATTGCTAGCTATGCTCTCCAAATGCAACCTGCTGAGGAGGAGCTGTCTCAAACTGCCAGTAAGGAACAGCCTTTATATTTTGTCCTTGGGTTTAGGTCTAAGAACAGATTTCCAAGAACACAGAAATGAAGAAAACTGATTGGCTGTAACTTCAAGGACTTCAGCAATAATTTTTAATCGGTCTTCCCCACTACTGCTGCCACCCTAAAACATGATCTCTAACAACAGGATGGCTTTTACATCTAGAATCCAATTTTCTAATCACTGGATACAGAGATATGGTAAGCGTTAGACTCTAGGGGGACAATATCAACTACCCAGTTCAGGAACATCCAGATGCAGTAATACAAGGATATTCACCTTGCTAAGACCCTCCAAGAAGAAAGACCAAAAGCAACAGCACCCGTGTTTCACAAGAAGTTTCCTGGGCAGATTTCTAGGCAAACAGAGGAAAGCACTACTCAAAGCCACCCAACTCCTTTCACCTCTATACTTCCATTTCTCTCATCACTGAAGGGTGTTCACTCCGTGGCTTTCAGAGCTACAGAGAAGAGCACTATCACTATAGCTCCTGTTAGGGATAGGTAACCTTAGTAGGTGGTGATTTAGGGTGATGGCAGCAAGCCTGCTGGAGCTCAAGATGCATTTGGACAATGCTGTCATAAACAGGATCTGAACTTTGGGCGCTCCAAAAGTTAGACTGAATGATCTGATTCCCTTCAAACCTAGGGCATTCTGTGAAGAAACAGCAGACACTTTAAAATTAGTTTAAGGCCGGAGGAACCAGAAATCAAGGTTTTGTACTGAGTCGCTAGCATTTGCTAGCCTACAACTGAAGTAATAATAGTTGCTTTCTCCCCATTTCAATTCTAATTCCCTTATCGCAGCAGCATTTCCACAGCTCACCTTCATGACAGTGAGAAGGGATATTATACACACACATATATATGTGTGTGTATAATGCTGAGATCCAGCATTTCCTCGAGAATGTCATCATCCTTTTAAATACACATACTGACCTACCCACAGACCTGCTGGAGCACTCTTTCTCAAGGGAAAGCATTTCAGCACCTCCTATACAGTTTATAACGCAGTACTTCAGAACTCACATCATTACTCTGAAATCTGTGGCAAGCAACTGAGCTCCCTTGTTTCCTCAACCTATTTTGATCAGAGCTGCATAGTGCTACTATTTATCAGTTTAAAAATCAGGGCATCACAGTATGACTTGTATTTTTCCCAGCAACTAAAGAGAATGATTTTGCAGAATAGCTTAACTAAAAATAACACCAAGAGCCAACAAACCATCTGTTCTAACCTCAGTGTTAAGAGTTAACAGCTACCTTGGATTCCCACAAAGGAAGTCAGATAAAGCTATTCATGTTTTTGTTATTTCTTTCATAGAATCATTACGGTTGGAAAAGGCCTAAGATCGAGCCAACCATCAGCCCATCCTCCACCATGCTCACTAACCATATCCCTCCATGCCACATTCACACATTTCTTGAGCACCTCCAGGACCAGTCCCATCTCCCTGGGCAGCCTCTTCTAATGCTCGACTACTCTTTCAGAGAATAAATTTTTCCTTATATCCAACCAGAAACTCCCAAGCACAAAAAAGACTCCAAGCACCCACTATTTTTATTAAATTGAACAAGAAAAAAAAAACCAAAAAAAACAAAGCAAACAAAACATGCATTCTGAGATTCTTATTAAGAATCTTGAGTATTTTCTGTTCCATACCTTCTCTTACCTATCAGGGCTGTCTCCCAGACCAAACTAGCTTGACACTAGTTTGATCCTGGTCTGACTCAAAGATTTATTTCAAGAACTGATGCAGCTGATGTTTTATGAGACTTCAGTTCATAAGTACATGAGTTCTTCTGGTTGAAATCTCAGTGCAAGTATAGCAATGGAAGCACTTGGCATCATCTGTAGCCAGAAGGCCATACTGAGAAGTTTTTATGCTAATTTAATTTTTACCTCATTCAAAACTCCTTTTTAAGATCAGAATCTGGAAAGAAAAGATTCTTTCATCCAAAACGAGTCCAACTTTTCAGTGGTAACTGCCTCAGTCTCCTGGGTCAGAACACTGTCCAGTGAAGTGCCAGCAGCGACAGTACAAATATGCTTAGCATGGACCTAATAATGAGACATGCATTGACCAGAGCCAGTTGATCTACAGACTAGAATTACAAGAGTTTAGTTGTACAACGCGGTAGTTTCTGTAGTCTGGAATTAGAGTAGTCAATAAATAAATAAGTAATCAGAGTGTACATGCTTCAGAGACATCAAAGCACTACACGATTTGAACTTTCGCCAAACCAAATCACCATGCTATGAGCAGCATGCAGCATCTATTATCATCATTAAGATCAACAGAGTGAAAGGGCAGCAGCAAGCTCTACTCCATCTATCACTAGGAAGAAATATTCACAGCAATACCCATAGGCCTATCTCAAGAGGCTTCTGCATCTATTTCTGACAACCACAGATCAGACTCTTTCATTTCAAAGGAAACTTGAATTCTACAGTTAACAGGTCAACTTAATTTTCTTTCCCAAATCAACAGGAAAATGTGAATCCCAGTTCTATTTGTTAGAATGCATACTGCTATAAAGTAACGATATGAAGAAATAAGCCAGTGGAGGCAGAGAAATTAAATGATAATTAATGACAAAATAGCTTCGCACCATGGAGCCTATGGTCCAGAACATGACTAAGTGAGAATCAAAACTTCAAGAGTTCTTTAAAGAGGCAGATCAGATTGATGGTTAAGGATATTACAGTGTCCAGAGGCTTCTAGAGTTAGGGAGAAATGGCAACTTTTTTTTCCACCCTTGTCTGAAGCACCACAGAACTCTGAGCTCCAGTACCAGCTCCACCTTGCTCACTCATCCCTCAGGTAGGTTTCTACCTGCCCCACTGCACAAATTCCAGCACACTACACCAAGTGTAGAAGCACTCACCTGCACTTACCTTCCAATAGCATAGTCAATGAATTAAACACTGTAAAAAAACAACAGTGAAGACAAGCAACTCTAGGCCATACAAGCCATCCATCAGCTTAGCAGAGACAGGCAGTAATCCTCACATACCCTTCTGAGACGCAAGCGCTTCACTCAGCACCTCACCCCTTTGTACCCAGTGGCCTGTTTTCACCAAGCTCAGCCCTACTGACAGATGTGTTGTGTCACCTCACTGAGTCCAGCGGTGCAACTCTCTACGCAAGTCATCCCACCCTCGGCGGGCATCAGGTCAACCCAGCCGCTCGTTTCCACGCGTGTCCCCACCTGTGTGCACGGCCCTCACAAGCGCAGATCTCTGCCCCGTTGTGAGCCCTTGTGCTGTCCCTCAGCACCCCGCTGCTGGCCGCGCTCTGCGCCTCGAGGAAGGATGTTTGTGACTAAGCACGCAGGCGGCCCGCACCCCACACGGCCGCCTAACGGCCGGGCCGCCCTCTGGAGGCACCCGCACCCCCGAGGCCCGGAGCCGGCTGATCACGGCCGTACCACCGCCCAGGCCTCGCCGCCCGCCCCCGCTCCCCGCGTACCGCTGCTATCCTTGAAGCGAGGCGGCGGGACGTCTCGCAGCGACCGCGTCCAGCCGCCCGTCTCCGCGTCCTCCTCCTCCTCTCCTTCCTCCATCGGGCCCGGGCCGCCCGACATCGCTCCTCCGCCGCCGGCCTGCCGCTGTTGCTGCCGCCTTCGCTCCGCCGGGGCCGCCGCCGACCTGGGGACGCGACGCCTTGACGCCCTGCTCCGCGGGCACGGCCCCTCCGGGCGCCCCTCGCCCTCCTCGTCGTCCTCCTCGTCCTGGGAAGAGGCGGCGGAGCGGGAGTCGGCCGACGTGCTGTAGAACGGGTTCCCGCTGCTGTCCTGGCCCGACTCCCCGAACACGTCGTCGGAGATCTGCAGGCTCTCGTAGCGGGAGCGGGCCGCCTCCAGCAGCGACAGCGCCTTCCGCCGCGCCGGCCCGCCGCCGCCCTCCGCCATCATCTCGGCCGCCGCCAGCAGCCGCCCGCGCTCCCCTCGGGCCGGCTCGGCCGGGTCCTGCGGCCGCAGGCAGCAGCCCAGTAGCAGGAGCGGCTCGGGCACGGCGGCGGGCAGACAGGCGGATGGGTGAGCCCCGCCACCGCCGGGGCTGAGCCCTGCCTCCCGCTCCCGCCCGCACCACCCGCCCCTGTGTGTGTGCAGGGACATGGGGGGAAGGAGCCAGCTCAACATCTCCAAGTACCACATCCAGCCAATTACCGCGGCACTCCTAGCCCGGGAGGTGGGGTTATATGGGAGCCGCGGGCCGGCGCCGACCGCCTACCGGCCGTCCCTCCGCCCGCCGCCGCTCCGCCCATTTAAAACCACAGCGCCGGCTTACGGGGCTGCCGTCTCTGCGCACCGTCGCCGGAAGGGGGGGACCCTCCGCCTTGCCGCCCCCGGCACAGCCCCATCACCCGCTGCACGGACTCGGTCCCCGGTACGAGCCCGCCGCCACGCCGCCATGCCGCCATGCCGCCCGCAACGGGGCCGGTCCGGGATGGAGCTGTCCGTCCGCCTCGGTGCTGAAGGCGGTGCGGTGACATTTGTTGCGCACCTGTGACTGATGGAAAAGCAACATGGTGGCGCAAGGAGAACGGGGAAGGGAAAGTCAGCGTGTCTTGAGTGGGTTAAAGACAGCTCAGAAGTATCCCCAGAGCGATCTAAGGGTTTCATAAGGCAGCTGAAGTCTCTAGTTATGCACAAGTAATATTCTGTCTGACATTACTGCAGTGTTCGAAATCACTGATCAAGGTTTATGATCGTTACCATTGGCACCGCATTGTGCTGCTTACTGTACAAACACACATTACAAAGACATTCCCTACCTTCCTTCTCATCAATGACAGTAACTATCAAGTCTATCCTCACATCAATGCCTTCAAAATGAATCAGTTGCTGTGGTATGCTTATATGCAATTCAGGCAGAGGGTAACACACATAATTTGTATTTTTGTATGCAATCATTTGGTGTAGGTTAATCTTAAGTTCTGTTACTATGACAAACTTCACACGTTTTATAATAGTGAATGTTTCTGTCTTTTTAAAATGGAGTTTAATGTCCTTCCAATGATTTTCAAGGACTTCTGGACAACATGAAATATAATAAAAGCTGGAATGTATAAGTATTTAGAAGTTTAATCTTATGTTCTATTCAGATATTTTTAAAATGCAATGACTTCATTAAAACTTTAAGATTACGTAGCACACATTCAGCCAAGTCCTGAGAAAAGAATCCATCTCCTATGTGTCCTCAAGCAAACAGAAAAGCCCGATGCAATTTGAGGGGAGAGATTTAAGCCATTCTTCTATTATGAAAAATCTCATAAGTGTCCTATTGATTATATTAAAAATTACTAAGTTTCTGTACAAATGGATTTTTCTCCTTTTTTCATTCTTTTTTATTTTATTTTATTTTATTTTATTTTCCCCTGCAAGTTCTGCCAGCTTAGCCTGTAATGTGGGAATCACACTGAGTTCTTCTCATCTCACTGCTCACCAGAAATCACAGCTCTGTAGGCCAGAGTGCCCTTTTAATCACATCCATGCTAGCCTGCTGTCTTCAGAGTACACTCACCTGTAATAGATGGTCATTTGAAAACAATAAAATGCAAAGCTGCCTTTGGATGTATAACTGGACTTGAAGAATTTTTCTTGCTGGTATCAATGAGTGACCGGCTTGAGCCCCATGGGCACTCATTAAACAAAACATTGTGCAGCCTTGTGATGACCTTCACACACAATGTTTTTTAAGACTGAAAAATTACTGTAAAGATGCTGACAGATTATTTGTATTAGAAACACTGAAATCAACTTTTGGTTTGTGGTTGGATGTAGCTCTCCATCCAGGTGAATTCACATCAGCATGCAGGTGCTATGAGTGTGTCCCGTGGACTTTGAAATGTCTCTATACTTTCCATTTTTCAGTAAAACACAACAACAGGAAGGACTGCTCTGAAAACCAGGATAGAAAAAGGCTCGTGAAAATGAGTTCCAAGTGAAAACATTAATGGAAGCATTTCAGAGTCCGAAGAAACACACACATGTGCAGCTTTTGTTGATGGAACTATCCTCTGTTTCAGGCCAGTCTGTAAAAAGATAAGTAGCTATTCTTCCTGTCCCACAAATAAAGAGATTGCTTTGAGTTCGTTGTGTGTGCATGTAAGAGTAAGATCACTTTTGTGAGATGGGACTCTAGAGGCTCCCATGTAGGACTGCATGCTTAGGATTTTACCTTGTAGTAAGCAGTCTAACTCAGAATTGTTCATATAAACTACTGGTTGGATTACTATAACCTGAAATACGGGTTCTGGATTGTAAAAGTCACCCCATATTAAATGCTAGTAGCCATTTGTTCACAAATGGTCGAGGAGAAGCCACAACAGGAAAGGTAGTTCTAACAGTGGTCTCATCATGCTGCAAGTTTTTTCTGAACAGCTGAGAAAACAGTCATCAGTAGAGGCTTGCAGTTGAAAAAATCTAATTATACAAACCTAATGGAACATAATAAACATCAATGTGTTTTCTTCTTAATCACTGGTGTTTAGTTTCTAGAAAACACTGCTAGAGTAAACTGACTTTTGTATCCATGGCAACCTGTGGGTCAACTTTTAATTTGTCTTCGGAGAAAATGTTGGGATTTTTTTCTTCCTTGACATTTTCTATTTTTATTGCAAAAATAGTGCTGCCTCCCGTATGCTCTTCTGATCAGGCAAATATTCAAGGGTAAGACTATAATGGGCCTCAGCCACTCATCATGTACAGAAGGTCATCAAAGTCTTTAACAGTTTCCTTGGAGATCCACTGGCCAGCTGCCCATAGCTGATTCCTGAAGTCATCTATATATTATAAAATACTTTGAGGAAGAAGAATGACATTCCACATCATGCATAGGGGAGCACACTGTCAGCACAAGTTGTCAGATGGCCCCCTGTATTCACTTTGCACAGTTTCAAATTTTGTCCTGCTTTCACTGCAGACAAAGATAGAATAATCCCATTGCCTTTATCAATATGGGCCTCTCTGGAAGTGAGATTAGGCCCTAATTTCTCTCCTTAGTTAGACTGCAGGGGAGGAACACTTCATTTAGTATTTGTCTGCTATGGTAGATTTGTAGGTACTGCCAATTGAATGTGGGCTGTCTAAAGAGCTTTAGCTGAGAAAGTGAACTACTGAAAGATGGCAAATCATGGGTTTCTAATTCTCCTCTTCAAACTACTTCCCTTTATAGTGTTTAAAGACAGAAATATACCCAAGTTTTTTTTTTGTACTGCTATTCCACTTGCATCAGAAGGCAACAATCTCTTGTTGAAAACCAACATGCTACAAGGAAAGGATTGTGAGTTCTTCTGAATGGGTCTGTTAAACCCAATATTGTGAGTTTTAAAACTTAATAGGATGAGAAATGTGATGCCTTGAGCTGGTAGTAGGAAGTCCTGTATTCCTCACTACTTGATAATTTGCTTTTCACAGTTAGACTTCAAGCTCTTTGAGGAAGAGTCTTGTGCTGTGTTTGCACACTACTTTATGCTGTCAAACCTTGGCTCAGACCCAACAAAACATTGACATTTCTGCCTGCTATCTAAGCTTTCTTACTTCCTATTGATTTCATGGTTTGCAGACCTAAGGTGTGTGCATGGTCCTTTCGCAGCACAAATTCATCAAGTTGGAATGATATTTATTCAGTTTACAAAGTTATTCTTTTCCAACTTGTGTTCTTCAAATGCAGCCTAGAATCTGAATTTCAAACCATCCTCCATCTCATTGTCTTCCTTAAAGAAGTTTGCACAATCAGAGTTGATTTCTTAATTAAGTATCAGGTGAAGTTGACTCAACTTCTCTCTTCTGTTGCTGTACAACCTGAGGTGAGCAGAAAAAAAGCAAGAAAAAACTGCATAAGCACTGAAAACTGTGATAACCTGGTGGAAAAGGAGAAGAGACAGCATCGTGCATCAGGCTGTTTCTCAGCACATAACTATGTGATGTCTGGTTTACCCCCCACCTCACAAGGCAGAAATCTATACAATCAGTGGTGTCACATCACTCTCAGTTCTCCACTACAAAGTCTTCTGGTACATGCCTGGCTTCTTGGCAGGGGGAGGAGCAACTCTACAGGGACTGGTTTGCCTCTGTGCTGCTCTCCATAATACACACTCTCCATCTTTTGCCTCCTCCTTACGATTCTCCTATGTGAAATAACACTAGGAAAAAAAGAAAGGGGGGGGGGAGGGGTAACATTTATTTTGCTTTTGAACCTCTCAGGCAGTTGTAGCATAGGTGATGCTGGCAGCAATAACAATGCATGTCTAGATATTTCCTTTTCACACTTAAGTTTCCAACTTCTTAGTAGTGTTTGAACCTTCCTTTTCTTTGACTGATATTTTACATTGTCCAAATATGACATGAACTTGAAGCTCACAGAAATAAAGCAAGTTACTGTTTTCAAGGGAACATATGTATTTTTCCTATCACACAAAAGGAAGAGGTGAACTTTGACAGTTCTACCACTGAAATGTGTGGGCTGAAATTCAAAATTTAGCAGAGAAATTTGAGTTTCAATGATAAATACTTTTGATTTGCTGGTCTTAAGAGCCTTTTAAATCCCCATTTTGTGCACGGATGTGACATTTTTAGCTAAAGCTATTTCATAAACAACTCTCACCTAAGCTCCAAAGGGAAAGATAAGGTGTGTTGCTCAGGCATGCATGGAAGATTAGCTGTTTCATCAATAATTTATAGAGGGTCCGCAGAGTATGCGGCAACTGTCTGCAGAAGCCCTGTCTTATTCTCCTTGCTCTCTGGTGCATGAGTGGAGCAGAAACTATATCCAGTAGGCCCAAAGCACAGAAGTGTGCTGACATAAAAAAAAATCAAACACTGAGTGCTCTAATGCACTTATTTTTTCCATTGAATACCACATCATTTTGAAATGCACTTTTGAAGGGCTGACCCCTTTCTCACACTTCAAAGTAAGCAGATCCAGTAAGGCAGAGCTTCACGTGAGCACTGTTAACGGCTGAAGTCATTAAGCCAATGCTTTATGACAATCTGTGTGGAAATCATGTCCATCCTTTGATCAAGGTGGGAACAGAACCTAGAAAGTGACTGGGATCAGAAGCATCTGTATTTATCTAGTGAATTTTATTATAATGCACAACAACAGAATCATTAATTTGTCAGGGTATGAAGCCCAGTGTTAGTGACAGATACTTTCTTCTCAGAATCTGCAGCTCACAGTCTGTGACAACACGGTTACTTGTTACCATGCAAGTAATATATCAAAACATACCTGTATTTCTACCACCTACAACAACTTTAGCTGCAAGTGATAATTTCAGATCTCATCCTATTTGTCCAGCTAGCTCATTTTTTCCACCTATCAGACTGTAGATTTATCTTTCTAAGATAGAATAAGAGTGATAGAATCATTAGATATCAAGTAGACTAAGAACTGATAATAATTAAATGATTAATTAGTAATTGCCTTATCAATATATAAGCAAACCATTAAGATCTACAATATCATAAAATAAGAAATTGAATAGTCACTTCAAAGTTTTCCTAACATTATGAATGTTATTGGAGGTAAGAAACATAGCCTGTAAGAGGGTAGAAGACCATAATACCCAAAAAACAGTTTTTCAAGCTATCTCTCCCTTGTGACTACCTTCCTTTGGTCTACTGAAATGCATTCTGTTTTTTACTACTTTTTTCTAAGACATCTTTTGAAACTACCAAGAAATAAAAAGAATTCCATCTGTGTAGTAGCTGTCGTTCCCCACGCCTACTACAACACATCTGGTAGTTGCCAGGATGTATTGTTTAGCGTTATCTAAACAGGCACCAATCCATCAACAGTTTATGCTAAACCTTCTTATAAGACAGAATCTCCATTTGCTGTTGTTTTTTTCTGCAGTAACTTATTCAGCAATTATAATCCTATTAAAGTTGGTTGTCCTTGCAAAGCAGAGTAAGTTAACAAAATATATTTAGACTGAAACTCTATTGCATTTGATCAGATATGAAACTGATTATGTTCTGCATTTTTAATAGGGTTCAGTTTCTCTCCAGAGAAGAGAAAAAGAAGCTGAAAAAGCAAAATATCTTCTGAGTAGAGAGGTTTGAATTGCTTAAGGATATAAAATGGAATCACATCTTCCCACAAAAATGGAATAGTGTTAGTCATAGAGTATGGCAGATGGCTGTTAGTCACCACTGGATTTAGGGTGTTTACCCATTCTGTTCAATGTTGTCATGAGGGAGACCAGTTCCCAATTAGCTCCTGCAATAGAAGTTCTTTAGAAGTCAAAATTGGATCATAAAACGAAGCTATATTGAAAATGTGAGAGAGGAGAAGGTAAAAGAAAGACAGACTATTTTAATTAAGAAAAATAATTGTTAATCTCAAAAATACCTTCTGTTTGATAACTGTTACTCTGTAGGAGGCAATTTCTTTTTCCGTGCAAAGGCTGAAAGTTCAACCATCACGATATAAATAGTCTTGGCTCTTAAGGGTAATTGAACATCTGCAGCAGTGAATGAAATGCAGAAACACTTCCCAGCTCTCAGGATTTGGCCCATCAACTGATCCTTTTTGGGCATGTCAATGACTGTTAGCTCAACACATTTCGAATTTCTATTCAGAGATGCACCACTGGAAGCTACCAATTCCAGAAGCTGTAGTCTCTAAACACCCTGTAATATTGTTAGAAATAGGATATTTAAAATACCTCTGGAAAAAAACGCTCATCATTCTCTGTCACAAAGGGTTGAATCACACGCCAGCTTTTCTCCAAATACACACTCTGGATTCAAAAGAGGAACATTTCCAAAGTACGTTGTCAAAATAAAAATCAGACTTCTTGATACTGTGAAATGGAAAAAAACGATCAACTGAAATGCATTTATTAGAAGTTCCCTCTATTTGTTGTTAAACATAAAGTTACAGAAAAGAAAAAATAAACGCCAATCAGATTTTTTGCTCTTTTTCCCCCTTTGTTTATTTGTTTGCTTGTTTTGCCTTTGTGTAGCTTAAATAATTTTGTTATTGCTTGTTACTTTCATTCAAATCGGCATTCACTTACAAACCCTCATACTTTTCCCCAATTTCATGGTCTTGTGTGATGAAATGATCTCATTTCAGGGCAAGCTTAACATTTTCTTTTAAAAGCCAGTTTCCACTCTCTTAAGTAAATGAGTGAAAACATTCCTACATGATTAAGCCATACTCCAGTTTTGCCCCAATTACTTCCATTGTCTTCCTCCTGACAATACCAAACTGTTAGTTAAATCTAACATAGGAGTCATAAGGCCAGTTCCTTGTTGTGCCTCAGTTTATTGTAGCATATTTTCCCATGGTACAGAACTGCTCACTGGAACTTCATAGTAGAGAATTCCGGTCCTTGGAGCTTGCAACATTTCCTAATGGCTTTGCTTGCAGATTGCTGTACTCAAATTGGCACAGGTTGGTTGTGGGGATCACTTTGTACTTATTCAATCACTGGTCAGATACTCAAGCTGTAGTTTCTCTGGGGTACCAGAAGTGTGTTTCAGTCAGAACATCAGCCAGCTACCAGAGCTCTACAATGATGAGGCAACAACACATTGACCTGGACTTGAGCAGATCCCTTCCCTGATATCAGGATCTCAGCCTTCTCTGTTGTCTGCTTTCTTAAAAAAAAAAGGAAAAAGAAACCTATTTTTCTCATATTTATATAATTTAATCCTGCTAAATGAGCCCTGCCTTGCTGAGAATGGTCTTTGATTGTTGATTTTTGCAGTAATTTTGCTTCTGTTTGCAAAAGAAAAAAAGCCCAACCCAAACAAAAAACAAAAAAAACCCACAAAGCTACATATGCTGAAAACAGCAGAACGTTCTTGTTCTTGGAAATTCAGACACTGTTATAAGTCTGACAGTGCTTCACATGTCGTGTCTTAGTCTGCTCACTTTCATGAAGGAAATGGGAAAACACAATGGATACAGGCACTTGATCGTTAAACTCTGGAGCAACTTTGATATTTGCAAACACTAAACTATTAGTCCTTCAAAGGTGCACAGTAAGACAGAGTCAAGTAAATAAGAAAGAGAAAGAAGAGAAAGTTTTATGAATACTAGCTTAGTTGCTGAGGCTTAAAATAGACATTATGCAAAACATTTTGTCTGCATGCTGTAAAACCACTCATTTCATTTACTTTTTCTCACTGTGGTCACTCGCCTTTTCAAAGCTCTTTATGTGTAACATTAGTCCCTGGAGGAGATTACGCAAATAACCCTTGAAAATACAGCGATGATCTGCTTTGAACAACATCTGCATCCTTCTTCATTTTCCCCAACTGTAAATAGCTGTTACTTGCTCCTCTGGGAAGTCTGCCATCAATGGAAAGCAGCCTTCGCAGTCTTTGAGCTGAAGAACACACTGCTTGCCCAGATTTCCATGACACCCAACCCTAAATCAGCTTCTCTGTTCTCTGTCTTCTCCAGGAAAACTTCTCAACCTCTTTTGCATCCTGGCCATATTCAACAGCATCAACTACCATAAGGAAGTTTGCACCTCAGGCAAATATACCCTGCTCCCAAAGACCATTAGTCTTTGCAGTATTTAAAGATTGGTGTGTAAATTACATTTCTCTAGAGCCTTGAACTTCTTAGTAGAACAGACATTTGCTGCAGGCAGCTGCAGCACAAGTCAAACCAATTTATTTAGTGTAGATTAATAATTTGATACAACTATTTTCCAAGGACAATTATGAGGGTTATTTTTGAATGTTCAGTCATTTCACAGTCTTAAATGTGCTCTATGATGAGTACAGCTGGATTTATACTTCTAAGTCATCTTTGTTTCATTTCAACTCTTTTTTTTTCCAAGCAGATGCTCTATGAAGATGAGCAGAGGTCAAATCATCAGCTGTTGGCTATAATGCTGTCCCCTTTCAACTAATTCAGTGAGCTCCAATCCCATAAATTTTGTTGATTTTGGAATACAGAAACGCAGACTGAAATCTAAAAGAAAAACTTGAGTACTCAGCTGCCTCAGAAATGTCTTCCCAAATATATAGTCTGCACGATTTATTCTGTGGATCTTGTTAAACAGATCTGTTCAGTATTAGGCATCTTTTGTTTGGTAGTATAAGTAAAGAGATATTGATTCTGCTGAGAGAAAATAATAAGTAGAAGCTACAGATAAAATGCATTACCGTATATTTGCCCTTCTTCAGAAGTAAGAGCATGTACCTGGATTTATATAGTAGTGGAAAATGCACTCACGTTTTAAAGAAATCTGAATACTCCATCATCACATTTGCAATGTTAATGGATGATTGCTTGTTCATGAGGATTTTTGTTTGTGGCAGCTACTTAGTGACATCAGTCAACAGGTTAGGCCAGGTAATCCGGAGCTGTAACCGTTTCACTCAATAATAGTCAGCCTTACTAGCCTTATTTGGCCATCAGATGTATACTGGACATGTTTAGGAAGCTTCTTATTTGTGCTTGAGTCTGCAGTTTCTTCACCCATCCATCTTGTGCACTGAATCAGAAGCCTTGAAATGCAGGCCTGCACTCTGTCCAGCCACAGCCCGCATCCAGAGAGCACAAACAAGATCTGTCTTACCTGCACTGTATTTTTCCTTCAAAAAACCTCAGAAAGACCCTCAGACACAACAGAGAGCCAGCTGCTGGCTGGATGACTTGTGCCAACAGTGCCAGGTAGCTTCAAGTGACTGGATATATGCCCATCATGTTAATCAAGAGATCACCATCACTGTGTGACAAGTAGCTTGACAGAGTGACAGATGCCATGCCCACTGCCACATGTGAGTCCAGTCATAAGACAAGAAGTGAGCCATATCTGTGGCTTCCATGGGACGCATTTTCCTCTGGCATGAGCACAGAGCCTCCTTTCCACGACAGCTCTGCTGGGAAAGATTACAGGTGTTTTCAGCACTGTCTTAACTTTTTCTGCATCACCTCAGAAGCAGAACTCATTCCCTTGATCAATGCTGAATACAGAGTACATCCATCCATTTCTTTTTCTGTCTCTTAATTTAGGTTTACTATTGATCTCCGCAACCACAAGGAAATCTGTGAGATGTGGACACTGTATTATGAAGCTGGAAGATACAGTGGCACTTTTTGTCCCCAAGGGCATTCTCAGCAATCTGCAAATGTTAAAAAAGGATGACACCTTCCAAAATCAGTTTATCTTTCAGATCAGCTTATGACACACATTGTCAAGGTGTAAGGTTAATCATCACATCTTTCCATGATGATTCAGAATCCAAGAATTCTTGTGAAAGAGGTAAAGCATATGCAAAACTTAATGTAGGAAAGATGACCTGTTGGAGGAAAAGATCAAAAGATAAAGGAATCTACCAAGATGGAAGGAAATGAACAAGAATGCTAATGCTAACAATAATGCTAAAGCACATGAAACAGCTCTCATACCCACAGCCTCTTCTTGTTAAGGACTATAAGCAGAGGCTTGGAAAAGCCTAATGACACAGCACCCTGATGCGAAGCCAGTGAGACCCTGGCCTTGTCTTGTCTGCTTACCAGCTTTCAGAGATGGATGTTGTAACTACAGTATCTCTGCCTAATGTCCTTTGTAGGCTTTATTTCCAGTCATTTTTTCTAACTGCTTTTTGAGCAGACTCATTCTTCTGGTTTTCTCAACACCCTTCACAAGCTGTGGCAATCAGTCCCAGTTTAAGAGCAGTATGTAAAGTATTTCCTTTTTATTAACCTGCCACTTGATCATTTCATGTCTGTCATTTCTCACCCATTCATTTTCTCTGTGGCATCCATGATTTAATGTTTTTTGTACCTTTTCTACTTTTACTGTTTAACTCTGATTAATCAGAACCACATGAAGTTTTCTATGTGTGTGTTGCACACTTTTGCAATTACCTATTCACGTTTTCTTCTTCTTCTTCTTTTCCCTTTTTCTTCCATCTTCCCTTCTTACTAATTTTCAACCTTCTATTATCCTTTTTCACTGATGTTGAATATTGAACTGATATTCTCAAGAATTATCCAGAACAAGAAATCCAGTTTCTCTTTCATGAATAATTATTGCTGACTGGAACATAATAAGATGGTGTATAATTTCAGGATTGAGGTGGTTTGACTGAATGTAAAAACAGAGACAAAGACATGGAAAAGAAAATAAGCATGCATACATTCGTACAGATTTGACTCATGCAGACCATCCCCAGGCCATCTTCATAAAGAACAGAGGGTTGGATGAGAGGAAACTGCAGAGAAGCAAATTACAGTGTCATGGGTAAGAGGTGACCAAGACATCGACCATATAACCTCACTTGTCACATTTGGATGAAGTAGGTATTATCCACAAGGAATAGCAGATCGTAGTGTAATATCTAATGAGGACAGACGCTAAAATTGAGATAATAGTGGAATTTCAGTGGAGACAGAAGGAGAAGAAAAGGTTACAGAAGGAATGATGTAGCTGTTTGGCACTCAACTACACTGGGGACCACTTGTCAGAGGGGCCCAGGTGCAGTCTAGAAAGACAAGGGAGGCAATGGCTGAGTGTCAGCAGCTGGCAGGATATACGACTTCATTTCAGCTGCTGTAATGCTGCCTGTATTAAGTACGTAATACTGTCGAATAGAAATGCAAAACTGGAAGATTAGTCCTAACTTCCCTTTCTGTTTTTTTTTAGTTTTTTTAATTGAGAGAAGATGAGATGAGTGAATGAAAATATACATTTTGGTAAGCGTGTTCTACACATTTAGCGACAGCAAGTTCTTTACGTGTAATGCATTGTCTCCGTTAATGAATTACATATGATTTTACAGCCATTACTGCCTTAGGCTTCCAGCAGTTATCTCCTAGAATATTTCATGTGAAAATTCATGTGCTCCAAGCACTATTACTCTTTACTGCACCTATGGGATTATGGTGCACATATGTTGGCTTTATCTATCCAAATAATTTAATTGTTTCAGTCTCTTGCAATATGACCATCAGTCAAAGTGATTTTTATACTTTTCTATTGACACCACAAATGTCTGTGTGATTAAATTAACCTGATTTTCTCCAGAGAAATGTTACTCGCTTGTCTCGGAGCAGGATGGAGACTAGAAATTTTCCCTATATTTACAGTTTAAAATCTAATTTTTTCCCCATTTATTATTTTTGAGTGACTAATTGATTTGACTTCAAAATTGACTGGGATAATTTGAATTCTAAGAAAAAATAATTCCAGAAAGTCTGGAGAAAATCAGTTATGTGAGTAAATGTCTTCTTTTTCCATCTATCTCTGATTGAAAACAATTGTTTATTGTAACATGGGGTAATTTCCCATGCTGCAGCAGAGCCACACTCAGGGAGCTGCTGGGTGAACTGGGCTCAGCTCTGATGGTGCTGACACCACCCAGTCCATCTGAAAAAGGTGCTGGGTACAGGCTGAAGCATCTAGAAAGCCTCCATGTTTCTCCTTCCCTTGTACAGCGCCCTGTCAGAGGTGGTATCTGTATGTTCACGTATATATCCCCAAGGTGGATGAGTCTGGTCTGGAAACCAAGTTAACCTCTGTGTTTAACTGATGCCGCAGGTGGAGTCTTTGTTATCTTGGAACGTTAGTCACATGCACACTGTCATGAATGGCAGTGAAACAGCACAGAAATCTGCCTCCATCTCCTCCAGTGCCTGAGGTCAGTCTGTCCGTGTCCAGAACAAGCAGTTGTTGCCCCTTGTAAAAGCTCTGCCAGTTGAGCAGAGGCCCTGGAGAAATTATGAAGTCTCTTGGACATCCACGCTTTGGAGTGCACAACATAAAATGCTCGGTAAAGACTGGAGTTCAAAGCCTTTTTTTCCTCATGACAGCTCTGTTTCCACTTCGCTTACTGTTTGAATTCACGCCTTGACTACTTTTAACATCACCTCTTGCAAAGCAGCCTCTTCTCATATTTGGATTTCAGTCATCCTCCAAAGTAACTAAAAGCTGGAGGCAGCTGGTTCAGGAACCCACAGCCCTAATTGCTGTCCCTGATAGACAGGAGTTTGCCTTTTTTATTCCACATGGATGCACCTGGAAATCACAGTAGATCTCTCAGAAAGTCATGTCAAAGACTTAATCAGGATAAGAAATCACATCATCTGGAACTGCTTTTCAATGGGCTGAAGTTTCCCCTACACCAACCCAGGGAAAAGCGTCAAACCAGACAAGAACTGCATTAATCTTATTTGGCACACTGACAGCTCTGGCCTCATGTGTGTAATTGAATAGCTATTTACTTCACAGATCCAAAAGATATGAGCCAAATGATCACCGGTGTTAGTTCACTGAAATAAATGGAATTAAAGCAGGATGAATCGTCCACAAGAGCCTAAACATAATTCATTAATTTGAATTATTTTTCTCAGCCATTTGGTTGCAATGATCAATATACTTTGGATGGGCTTTTCTGATTTGAGGGGATGGGATGAAGTTTGGAGAAACTGAGCAGTAATTCCAGGTGACGGTGTAGAAATGAACACAAACTTTTCTGGCTGCCAAGCCAGGAGTTTAATTAGACTTATTAGGCTGAACGAAAGGATTAAAGGAGTATTAGAGCATGGTAGGAATTACAGTCTGAACAATGTAGGACAGATCTGCCCTGGGATTATAATTGCTAAATCTTTGGGATTCCAAATGATAACTTGAGTTTCTCATCTGGTGCAATCCTGGGGGCCAGTGTTGAAGGCCCTCTTCAGCCCTCATGCTTTGTGACAGCCCAGTGGCACAACAGCAAAGCTCAAACAGCAGCTTGTGTAGCTCAAAGGAAAAGCTACAGACTCGAGTCAGCAGTGTCAGAGGGATAACATCAAGCACAGGGATCTCTGAAGGACAAGATTAGGTACAGAGACAGCTGCATAATGAGGGACCTGTCCTAATTTGGTCCCTTGACCAACATGAGACAGAAGAGGTGATCCAGTCCAGGAAGTGTAGGTCTTTTTTGCTCTGTCCCCACTCCTCGTCTTCCTCCCCACCACCCAGCAGCTCATGGCAGGCTGCAGGGGCTGCTTGAGAGAAGTGGGAGGGAGGAGCAGATCCACTCCTCGGGCAGGCTTGCTGTGCTGGCACACCAAGTGACTTGTCAGACATAAAGACACAAGGAGATAGCAGCAGCTCAGGAGAGTGATTGCACTTGACATCCTTTTTTCATGCCCTAAATATTGTTAGAGCTAGGGAAAAGGGCTTAGTAGAATCAGTGCAAAGTATTTAAACATGTTTAAATTTCCCTAAATTCTGAATTCAAATTCGTATTATTATTCAGCATTCAGGACTATCAGCTGCTGGGAAGCCTTTGCCTGTGGCAGAGAGGATCTCTCAGGCTGAAGTCACTTACAACAAAAGTTTAGGATGTTTTTGTTGTTATTGATTTCTGACCTCTTTAACTTGCGCACAGTTCATTTTGGAGTCTGGGCTCAGAAACATGGAATAATAGAGAGAGATATAATCATCTACAACTACAGCTGTTTCTCTCCCTCATCAGCAATGGTGATGTTTTCCACATTCCAAAAGTTCCCAAATGCCACACAAGAAAATGTCAGAATTTCAGTCCCTGGAGACACCTCACATTCTCAGCCAGTCCAATTTATTTAATCAACTATTTATACTTCTGTTGAATCCATTTCAAATTTCACTACACCCAGGCCCTCTCCTCTCCTCTCCTCTCCTCTCCTCTCCTCTCCTCTCCTCTCCTCTCCTCTCCTCTCCTCTCCTCTCCTCTCCTCTCCTCTCCTCTCCTCTCCTCTCCTCTCCTCTCCTCTCCTCTCCTCTCCTCTCCTCTCCTCTCCTCTCCTCTCCTCTCCTCTCCTCTCCTCTCCTCTCCTCTCCTCTCCTCTCCTCTCCTCTCCTCTCCTCTCCTTTCTTCCTTCCTTTTCTATGCCTATAATTGAAAAATCAGAACTCCTCTCTTCTCCACTCAGCTGCAAGAGAGCGTGAAGGCTGAAGCGTGGAAAAATGGAAAATGAACTGCAAAGAAATGTCTGTATGTGGTTACCTTATTTAACAGAGGTTTGGCTTTTTAATAATCCATCACGTGATGACAGAATTAAAGACCGAGGAAAATCTGAAAAAGCAAACAAAAATGATAGAGACCAATTACTAAAATGAAACAGACTAATGCACAGTAGGATAAATGATGCTTGCTTTAAAATAATATCTCATTGAATCAGACATAACTTTTTCTATACTGGAAACTGAAGGAATTACAGTGATTATGCTGGGATGATGCCAGTAGGCAGCCTAGCTGCATTTTTAAGCTCGAATGAATCAGCTTTGACTATGAAATGCATTGCAAAATAGGCAAGGACAGCAGCAAATTATAGAAAGTGAGGGAGAATGGAGGACATTTTATCACTGGATGGCATGCATGTAAGCACTGATCATCTGTCTTGCTGAGGACAGCCCAGGGAGGTGGGGAAATACCTGCATTCTCAGGAAACAAAATCAAATCTTGGTGCGTGGCTGCTGTGAAAGGACCGTATCCGTTGGCATTTCAGCTTTCCTGTTTCCATGATGCTAACGGCACTGCTCTGTTTTAACTAAAATTAGCTCATATGCCAAGCAGAAATGAATACTGCCTTGCAGTACACAGGAACAATGTGAGCCTGTCACATATGTGTCTGTCTTAAAACAAGTGTTCTCAGTTGCTGAACCAGTAACAGTGGAAGAATACATTCTAGAAGACTTCTATAAGACAGGTGCACAGAAACAAACTGGGTGATCTTGTGGGTCTTTTCCAACCTGGGTGATTCTGTGAGAAGGAAGGAGGGAAGGAAGGAGGGAAGGAAGGAGGGAAGGAGGGAGGGAAGGAGGGAGGGAAGGAGGGAGGGAGGGAGGGAGGGAGGGAGGGAGGGAGGGAGGGAGGGAGGGAGGGAGGGAGGGAGGGAGGGAGGGAGGGAGGGAGGGAGGGAGGGAGGGAAGGGAGGGAAGGGAGGGAAGGGAGGGAAGGGAGGAAGGGAGGAAGGGAGGAAGGGAGGAAGGGAGGAAGGGAGGAAGGGAGGAAGGGAGGAAGGGAGGAAGGGAGGGAGGAAGGGAGGGAGGAAGGGAGGGAGGAAGGGAGGGAGGAAGGGAGGGAGGAAGGGAGGGAGGAAGGGAGGGAGGAAGGAAGGGAGGAAGGAAGGGAGGAAGGAAGGGAGGAAGGAAGGGAGGAAGGAAGGGAGGAAGGAAGGGAGGAAGGAAGGGAGGAAGGAAGGGAGGAAGGAAGGGAAGGAAGGAAGGAAGGAAGGAAGGAAGGAAGGAAGGAAGGAAGGAAGGAAGGAAGGAAGGAAGGAAGGAAGGAAGGAAGGAAGGAAGGAAGGAAGGAAGGAAGGAAGGAAGGAAGGAAGGAAGGAAGGAAGGAAGGAAGGAAGGAAGGAAGGAAGGAAGGAAGGAAGGAAGGAAGGAAGGAAGGAAGGAAGGAAGGAAGGAAGGAAGGAAGGAAGGAAGGAAGGGATACATTACTCAGTGTTTTGAAAATTTCTTGTGGCTAAACTTATTCACCAGATGCAGATGGATTCTCTCAGAGTTTCTTAGGCAAAACAAAGCAAACAATTTCATTTGTCTATAGACAAAGAGGTGAAATCGTGGTTTTTGTGGTTGCTGGTTGCTTTTTTGATTGTTTAATAAATCAAGAAATAATTTAATTCTGAGAATTATCTTACTCTAACTACAGATTATCTTTCTTCATGAAGGAGTCCTCTGAAACCAATGAAATATGCTGAAATTGAATACTTAGCAATGCTGAAGGGAAAGAAGACCCAGAGCTGGTTTTCTACTAATAAGTTTATTAAACTTAAAAAGCTGTGTTGTTTTTTTCTGTTTTCCAGATAAGTCACAGAATCACAGAATTATCAAGGTTGGAAAAGACCTAGAAGATCATCCAGTCCAACCATTAGCAATACTTCCCAACTAAATCATATCCCTCAACACAACATTCAAACGTTTCTTGAGCACGTTTCCTGAGGTCACTTTATGAAGACTTATTAAACATTTAGAGTTCACCCAACTGAGACACTGCTATACATTCAATGTTTTATTAAAGGACCATATAATCATTTAGGTTGGAAGTGGCCTCTCAGAAGGTAAAGCCACCAGCCCACCCCCATCATGCCCTCTTACCACATCTCTCAGTGCCACATCCACACAGTTCTTGAATACTCCCAGGGACAGTGACCCCATTACTTACCTGGGCAGCCTGTGCCACTGCCTCACTATCTTTCTGAGAAGAAATGTTTCATAATGTCCAGCTCAGTATCCAAACTCCAGATAAAGTCTGCTGCAGAGTAAAATAATCTCTATCAAGGACGATATTTTTCTTTTTTTTATATTACATATCATTAATATTTTTTATCTCAAAATCAAGAAGAATATTACTTTCATTTAGCACTCCAGGGGAATTTATTGGTAGCGTTCTTCAAATTGCATATCTAAAAGTGGAACATTTTAAACTCAACAACCAGAACTTTTCTTATCTGGATTCTTCTTGCTTCCCCTGAGGGGTACACACATTGCATACTGTGAGTGCTAAGTCAGAGCTCACTGGCAGTGTAAATCTGTAACACTGGCTCATGCATTGCTCAAGCATGTGTGGGAACAAGCATTGTCCACATCCCATAAGTGAAATAAACAGTGACATCTTTGGGTTATGATGACATCTGAAAATGTAGCTCATTGTTTTTGAACTAAATGCCTAAGAACAGGGAGCTCTGCATTCCTGATTTCTCACCCTTTATGTTCTTTATCATCTGCTGTAATTGGCTGCTGTCCTGTCTACATCCAAAATATGTGTTGAAGCGCCAAAGATACTCAGTACAGGTCAAGCACAAAAAGGACTCCTTCAAGTCAGCTGAAGATGAGAAATGTGTGCCTGCCTTTAAGAAGCAGCACAGAGAGGCAAAACTGGATTCACCTCGGTTTTATGTTGGGCATGTCTGACATCCCTGTTAAAAGCACCTGTCATATTGCATTACCTTGGACTAAATTTGCTCCTTCAACCTCTCCCTTATTTTAACATGTTTAAGGAGGACATGGAGGAAAATGTCAGTTCACCAGGGCATCTGAGTGCTTTGCTTCTTAAGGTATTTCGAGGGCTGCACGCTAGGGAAGCAAACAGATCAAGCAGCGCTATAGATCTATTGGGATTTTTTCATCTAGAAAACCAAGAAAAGATGTTCACACCAAAAGCCTCTTTGGAAAAAAAAACAAAACATCACTGCAGCAACTGTTTGGCATCTGCCCGAAAAGATACTGCTATGGTGAATGGATGAAAGGCATGGTAGCATGATGTGCACACCAGGTGCATTTGTACCGCATAACTTAAAGCTGTTTGTCTATAATTTCCTGCATGACAGAGATAATACTACAGACCATTAGGAGCAGTGTCACCTTTGTCTGCTGCACACAGAGGCAGCACAGACATTTTTGCTGCAAGCAAGAATGTGGAGCTGTTGCTCCCCGTCAGTCTGCTGACCTGATATGACTTATACTTCAGATCAGCTCAAGCGCAGTGAAGAAAAAGCTTCAGTGAGCACCCAGCTGTAACACTGATGTCTGGGCAGTACAGCACGCGATCATAATAGGGAAGTGGTAGTCTCGGGGCAGGCTGAAAACGTCCGTGTTTGTAGGCAGAGCTCAGTCCTGTTGTCATTGGGCATCCCAAGGTCTCCCCAGGCAAAGTCACTGTTGAAGACAGTGGATGGAATGGGCTGCCCAGGAAGGTTGTGGAGTCATTTCCCTGGAGGCATTCAAAGAACATTTAGATGTTGTGTTGAGTGACATGGCTTAGTGAGAACTACTAGTGATAGATGGAATGCTGGACTGGATGGTCTTGTAGGTCTTTCCCAACCTTGGTGATTCTATGGTTTTATGATTCTACGATTTCTCTGTTGCTGATGTGGCCATAGGTGAGCTGGAACATAGGAGGTTCCCTCTGAACACCAGAAGCACTTCTGCACTTTGTAGATAGTGGGGCACTGGCACAGGATGCCCAGAGGTAGTGCAGTCCATGAAAACCTTCAATCATGCCATCGGGGCACAGTCCTGCACACCCTGCTCTGGGTGTCTCTGCTTGGGCTGGACTGGAGCAGATGGACCCAGAGGTCCCTGCCAGCCTCAGCTACCCCATAGTCCTGTGATTTGAAGCTCAGCCTCACATACAATTCAGAGCAGCTCATGGGCTGCCCTATGTTTCGGCATCTTTGGATCATCCCAGTTCTCCCACAGACACTGCTCCTTCTCCAGCTGGCCCTGGCAAAGGCATCCCCAGATGATGGCAACCCCCAGGAAGAACCAGGAGACCAGCGTGGCCCCCTCCAGCCCTCATCACAGTTCCCATCTAGGCAGAGCACAGCTAGAGGGTGAACCCTGTCACCAGTAGGCCATTACAGGCCTGTCCGTCATGTTGCCATTAGTGTGATGGAGAGGAACGGCTCTAGCCAGGAAAAGGCATTAGCTGAGGTCATTAATGAAAGGTTCTGGGTATTCTTAGAAAATCGCAGCATTAGTGAGATGATTTGAAATATTTATTAACGTGGGGAATCGTGTCCGTTTGCAGATTTCTCTCATTACCCTACTATTTTTTTTTGGCTTGTTGAAGACTGCAAAGCAGGCCTGTGAGGAGAGGAACCCAGCAGTGGTCTCTTCAATCACAGAAAGTGCTTTTAGAAAACATTATGGTAATGCTCAGCACTAAAAACTGTTTCTCCCTGGAAAAAAAAAAAAAAAAAAAAAAAAAAAAAAAAAAGAAAAGAAAAGAAAAGAAAAGAAAAGAAAAGAAAAGAAAAGAAAAGAAAAATCATTGTGAGAAAATAAGAAAATACTACAGAGAAAAGAGTGTTCCCTGCTGGAAAACAGCTTCTTCATCTGCAGATGTTTTTAGAAAGCAAAACCAAGATGGTTTCAAGCAAGGAAATTCAGATGGTGAATGGTAACGAGGTTTGAATACAAGTCATGTCCTACTCAATGAAGAAGTCAAAATCATTGTTTCCATCACCAGATTTCCTTTTACTTGCCATCAGTGTTTATGACCCAAAAGAAAGTATGCAAGCATGGTAAACAAACAGGCATTTGGGGCAAATTTTGAGCTAGTTTTTAAAATGACTATCAAATACACATTTGGAGGTCCTTTGTAGGTACTTGCAAGTCTGGATGCCACAAACTCTGAACTTTCTCCTTAAAGATAGCTTCCAAATGCCCACTGTAACTACTTGCTTTTGCAACTGTCAGAGTAACAACACTTGGAAGGGGATTTCAAAATCGTTCTTAAAGCCTATGTGGCATTAGACTCACACAGATGAAAACACTTCTAGAAAAGTCCTCTTTGAAACTTATTCCTATGCACATCTCCAGCTGAGCACGGGCACTCACTCAAAGTGAGTGTGAGCGCAGGCAGGAGAGGCTGCTTGTTCCACTTGCTGTTGCAGCAGTGGAGGGGTTGTGAGTGTTATCTAGTGAAAGTTAAAAAATGATGATAGCTTTTGTATTTGTGAAAATTTAGGTGACTGTCACAAATAAGAGACAGAGTGTTTGTCTTTTGTGTAGGAAGCCGGGCAGAAATGGCTGTGTGGGTGTGGAGCTGTGTGCGTGTTTGTTGTGGTTGATTTAGCTCGAGTCAATAATTCTGCTGAGATAAGTAACTGAAGTGCCAGAGGCAAATGAAGGCAGTGAAAGGCACCTATGAACTTCTCTGGAATCTAAAATCAAGTGCAATACCTCCACAATTGCAATACCTATCTAAAAGACATTGTCAGGTCAGTTCTGGGCAGAAACTGAGTTAGACTGGAAAGCTTTCAAAATACAAGAATTTACTACACAAGAAAAACTAGCAAGTGATTCTGTTGCTGGTGTTGTTTTTAGTAATCACTGTAATGATTAACCATCTACCTTCTCCATATTTAAATAATCATATCAGCATAGGTTTCATAAATTTCTAGCAAACCTACCACTTCTGTTCTTCTTGTCAGTGGGAGAACACATTGAAGAAAGAAGCACAGTATGTCATTTATCATTTTTTAAATGTAAATGAAGGAGCATAGAACATATAACATACACTGACTCTCTGAGCCATTAAGTGAAATCTGCAGGGCTCAAAGTCAGAGAGAAAATACCGACTTAGGATTGCACCATGCAAATCTGATAGCACATGGCAGTTTCCCACTAATGCAAAAGAAAGCATTTCATTATTGATAAGTAGAATGCATTTGGTATGTAAGTAGCTGGAGTCAACACAAGTGCTAAGAAGCATATATATTTACCATGCACAGCCTGAAAGTGGGTCAGAACACTGGAAGGTGACTTTAAAATCTTCACTTAAAATCTTTAAAATCTTCATTTCAGACACTGTTTACAGACCTGGATGTGCAGCTTGTATACACCTTGGTTATCCAGCCCCTTCTTTTAGAGAAGGGACAAAGATGGCATTGGTCATATTCTCAAAGTTACAGGTAACTGTCTATGAAATTCTTTGCTATTCTCTCTGTTTTTATTGCTGTTGCTGTTACTAAAAATACCCTCCAGAAAGTCTCCTTCAAGTGTGTTCTTGCACAAGGAAATTCCTACACTTTTACATGATTCTTTCAAGATGGAAATTTTTATGGAGTTGTCCCACTACAGATTTTCATCTTCTGTAAGGCGTGAAGGAATGAGGGAGGCTGTAAAGCCTTTAGAAAGATCATTCCTCAGGGTGACCTCTAGGAACAACAGAGGAGATCAACTGTCTAAATGGAGTTCAACTGAAATTCATCTTCAAAATGCCTTTAACTTGCACTGAAAAATAATGTTTCCCCCATTAATTTAAAATGCTACAGAAAATACATCAACCCCTCTGAAAAAAAAAAAGCCAGTGCACTCCCACCTTAAATGGCTTGAAGGCAAGAATGAAAAATCATCTATGTTAATAATTTCTGAAGCTCTGAATTGCAGTAATGCCATCTGAGAACCTGTCAGCAGTTGCAAATATGAAGGTACTCCCTGACCAGTTTGGGGTTCTATGCTGCAGGATGTCCTAAAAATAGCTGCCATCCCTGCTGCTTTCATACATAGACAGTGATGGCCCCCACAGCTTTCCATAACAGATCAGTGAGATGCCAGTGGCATGGGAGGTCATGGTTCCTGGAGCCCCAGTAGGAGAGAAGAGACTTACAGCTGTGCTCATGAAATGAAACTGCCACTGAGATGAGAGAAGTTTGCTGAAAAAATGAAGAGAAGTTGTAAGCCCTCGGAAACTCACTGACAGGGCAGCCAACTTCATTCACTGATGCATGGGCATAAAATGAATCTGCTTTCTCATCATGAAAATACTGAGGGTTTTTTTAGTACCTTTCTTCTGGGTCTTCATTCCTTTCATTATTCCTCTGTAGTCTTTCCGTTTCTTTTTGTCTGAACAATGCATTTCCTTTTCTCTTTTTCTCTCTAAAGTTTTTAAACTTGTGCTTTTTCTTTCCTTTCAGTAGCTCCATAGATACTCACTGATTCCAGTATGTCACTTAACCTCTCTATACACCACTGATACACCCACACAAACACATAGCTATTGTTTTTTTTCTTTTCGCCTGAGAAGTCCAAGTGAATGTGAAGACAATTGTTTGCCTTCAGCTTCAGCCATCTTGGAGTGTAGTTCCAAATGAAAAGTGATCAGCAGATATGTTGCAAGAAAGGCAGAGAAGATGTCAAGGAGGTTTCTGAAGGTTCTTTTACTAATCTGGAAAGTTTGGGACAACAGTGCTCTCAACAAAAGTTTTGCCTAGAAATACAACATCTTCAGCTGAAAGCATGTTTAGTATTGATGATCTTGCTTCACTGGAAAACGTTTTCAACCGACTTGACACTATGTGGGAAGTTGGAGTACAACGTGCTCCCTGAAATCTGAGATTGATTTGTTTGATCTCCATTCACCCAGCAGGGCAGACTCTGTCCACACAGCAAAGCAACAAGGAGCTGCTCCTCCTGCGTATCCCACCAAGTCTTAGGCAGTGGGGATTTATCTTTGGAAGATGTCTGTTTTTGTCAGTTTGCCTGTACTGGCAACCAGTTGAGGACTGGGGTACCCAGGAGCTGTCTGCATGAGCAGTTAATTTGGGGTGAGTGAAGTTGATCAGGTCCCAAGGTCCAGCAGCTGTTACAGAACTTGAAGTTTCCTATTAGGGGTGAGAAAGCATTTGGTGCACGGCTGGAGCAGAGTTTCCAGTTTAGCAAACCTAGCTGCTCTGCACAGACACCACTTGCTAAATCAAACCAGGAGATGGTAAGTGGAGACAATCAAGGAATTCTTTTTTAAAGACCTCACTACTTGGACAAAACGAAGGGTCATTGAGATATAGGCCGTGAAGACAACAGCTGAGAGTCACGGCTTCATGTGTCTAACTTCTCAAACTAATAACCCTCTGGGAGAATTCTCGGTAGTCTGAAAAGAAGAGGGGCACAATGTACTATCA
This sequence comes from Coturnix japonica, assembly GCF_054131305.1. Classification (NCBI taxonomy): domain Eukaryota; kingdom Metazoa; phylum Chordata; class Aves; order Galliformes; family Phasianidae; genus Coturnix; species Coturnix japonica. Next base: position 39,235,661 of record NC_140665.1, read on the forward strand.
CTGACATGGAATTTTTGATATGTGAAATTTAAATTGAAGTCATCCAGACTGAAAGAGTTTTTGGCCTTGTGCACCAAAATAGCAAAAGTCACCACTAGCGCAGCACAACAATACATCATAATGAACAGTTCCTTTTCATGCAGTAAAAACATTTCTTCAATGATAAACCAGGTGCAAGTCTGTGATGAAAAATGAGAACACTCTACAAAGAAATATTCACTTCTTTCTGTGTCATTCTGTTGGTCACATTAAACCACAGATGGAAGAAATTTTCTCATAAGTGATCAGAACCCTGTCTCAGTCAACTAAAACAATACAATTTTATATTAGCTAAAATTCCATCTCAACCATCACTTTGTTTCAAATAGATCATTAGGTATTTTTATTTCCTTGCTTTTAAAAATATTAACACTTGAGAAATAGCAGTTTGAGTGAATGCAAGTGTAGGGAATAAAAATAAATTCAATTAAATACCGCATATTTTTAATTAAGTAGGACAATTTGGTGGCAGCGGGGTCCACTAACTCTCACAAAGATGGATGGTGCATGTTGCATATTCAAAAAGCCAAAGCTAGAGAATGAAAACTCCAAATATTTTCAAAAACAATTTTCACCCTCTCTGAGAACAATGAATCATTTATAAATCAAATGGATCAGAGGTTAGCGATAGCATAAAGAGAAAACAGGATAGGTGGGATGAAAGACCTCACCCACCTAGAACTGTATGTCTTCAATCATTAGTCATCAGAAATGAACCTGCTGGGAGGTGAGAATGCGGTATTTCCTCCAGCCTACCTCATCAGTCTTTGGCATCTCTGCTGGCACCCTTCATCACTAACAGGCTGATGAGAAACCAAGCTCTTGGCTCTGACCTATCAATATTTGTTGTGGGAGAAACTAAGATACCCACCTTTACTGCGTCTGAAGAGCTGTACCCACTCTGAATTCATTCCCAGTTTCTAATATGACATTTTAGGACCAAGGGTCATCCGTACATATTAAGAGGTCTGATCGTGAGAACTAGACCAGGGTGGAGCAGACATACAAGGAAAATTCCTTTGTCTCTATTTGAATTACAAGAGCTTGCAGACATAATCATACTGTACGAAGATGGGCCACTTGATACTAGTAAGTCTTGGGCAATACAGCTCTGATCTGGATTTAAACTGACAGTCGGAGAGGAATGAGATATGGAGCCTCTACCTCAAGTCATCTAATCCTTTTTCTGTGATGTAATTTTAATATAATTCTTTGCATTCACATAGCATGGCTTAAACTGAATGAGCTTAAACTCTTTCTGAGCAAGATCAGCCATGAGCTGATCATTTAGCCCCTCCAACCTGTTTTGTCTCAGCCAGTCCTAATTTTAGGTCTCCTCAATGTTTTCTCCAGCTGTTTTGTCATGACCTTCAGTAGCTCCAGCTTCCCTCCAGCTGACCCAGATACTTTGCTGCTGTAATCTGAATCCCTAGCTCTCAAAGGTCAAAACTCCTTCCTAAGCTTTCAGTTAGCTCTTTCACAGCAAGCATTAAAAGGAATACAGTCATCATGACATGGTAAGAGAAGGGGCTCTTGTCATTAAAAACTGCTTATGATGTAAGAGAGAAAATAGGAACAAATGATTGCTTTTAATAATGAAAGGAAATTACTAACAAGAATCCAAGAGATAACAGGAGGGTATGAATGCTTAGATGACAAAGTTTTTGTGGACAATATAATTTAGAAAATGAGTCCTAAAGCAATTAAAAATAATAATTATCTCAGATTACCAGATGTCCACAGCTGAAGCTACAAGAAATGGAAGACAGATTGTTTTATATTTTCCCTTTTTCTTACTATCTTTTTCTAAGCATCTAATTTGCCAGTATCAGAGACAGGATGCTGAGCTGTAGGAGTTGTTCGCTCTCTATATGGGCATCATCTTGCAATGAAGGAGGAAGGACTGGACAAAAACTTTCTACCAGAAGTGCCTTCGTGCACTGAATGAAGAGCAGCAAGTGCAGAAGTGATTACACAGATGATAATAATATTTGGAATGCAGAAAATTGCTTCCAGTGCAGAATCATCTCAAGAAAATTCTAGCCAAGGAAGATTCTTCTTCATATATTGTGTTGCCTAGATCTTTGGATGCAGTGTTAACATAGTGCCTGTGCAAGCTATCCTGCTCAAGGGAATTTTGTGAACCACATGATAAATTATTCTGCTGCACAAGGAGCAAGCTGATGATGATCTCAAGTGAGCTATAAATAAAATGGAAAACATTAAATAAACAAGTCACATGATAGATGTCACTGCGATTAGCTATTATGAGGAATAATAACAACTTCTTGTGGGGAAAAAAAAAAAGAGCATACACACTAATGGCTTTGCTAATAGGGTGGGCTTTGTGTCAGGTGTAGAAGGCAGACAGGAAATATGAGCTACGTGCATTTGTTGTCATGGGCGTGCTCTGAATGCAGCAAGCCAAAAGCCAACATAAGGGACCGGCCAAAAGCTGTTTAAACATCTATGAGGGGAAGAAAAAAGGAAGGAAGAGATGATCCAAACAGGATCCTGTATTTCAGGACATAAGGTGGGAAGTGTTAGTCACAGTATCAGGCATGCACTTCTTTCACCCAGTGTGAGGAACCGTCTGTTTGAAAGCTTTGGCTCTACTTTCCAAAGCTATCTGGTACAGTGTGTTTTCAGAGGATGTAGTGAAAGGCCATGGAATGAGGCTTTGAATGGTGGAACATGTCTTGATAGATGGGAAAGTTAATCTACTCCTTTGTTACTGAATCTCAATGATCAGCCTCTCTAAAGCACTGCAAAGAATGGAAATGTCATCAACAGCCTTCCTGTGAAAACAGCATTCAATTCACTTCCAGCCATCCAAAGAGTTAAGAAGCCATAACTTTTGCTGAAAGCAATGCTGGCAGAAGATGGAAATTAATGAGGATTCTGAGCTCCCAGTAACAAACAAAAGTCTGAGAAAATGCAAAAGTAGGTGAAAAAGTAAATTCAAACAATCAGGTGAATGTTTTTAAGCCACCTACTTTAATACTTTCATTTCCCAAAGTTCAGTATCAAATTAAAATATGAAGGCAAAAGCTACAAAACTATTAAAAAGTGGGTAACTCTACACTCCCGTCAACTGCAGAAATTACACTTCAGGGTGTATGTATAGAACTACATTCTCAATCCAGCTCTGACTGACGAATTTTTCAGTTTTATTTAGCTGACATATTTTCACAGCTGTGTGTCGTGTTAAAAATGTGACATTGATCAGGATATCAGAACTCAAAAAGAAAGTGCTTTTTATATCACACAAGGACAGACCAAATATATCTTGGCTTACAGTTGTTGCAGAGGAATTCCCCAGTACAAGTACAAGAAGAAAGAGAAAAGTTCAGCACCTCTTTACTTTCAGAAGTCATACCCAGTGAGTTCTACTGTGTCATGATTTATTTCTTCCACTTTTAACAATATCAAGATGTGAGCTTGTCTCACAAAGGCAGTGTTTCCTTTATACACCTACACAACCCACAAACATTCCAGAGAACTGAAGTCTATTCAGTTCTATCTATAAGTCTGCTGCGGCTTATCCAGTAACCACATATACCAGAAAGAACTGAGGATTCTTTTCTGGAGAGTTCTGTTTCATAGGATTGCAGTCTGGAATTGCCAGATGGTGAATACCATGAAAAGCTTCCCCATGATTTCTTTTCTGTCACTGAGTATTTAGTTGGCATTAAGAGAAATAACAATAAATAAAACCTAACAACAATTCATGACAGACACCCAGCAAGGCAAGTTCTGTCCTAAGCAGCTATAGAGTTAGAGAATTACAGTCAAAGAAAGTAGTCCTACCTGGGACTTACCTCCAGTCAGTGATATGAACTTGGTCTGGCTTTTCATGTTTCTTCTCCTTGTTCTTGGTTCCTCTGGGTAACTTTGTGCCCTGTTTTTCACTGGTTGTATTGGCCCAGTATTCGTTTTCTGCAAAATCAATGGGGGCAGTAAATTAAAAAATACAGATTAAAAGGAAGAAGAAGGTTTTTGCCAACCTAATATTAATGACTTGTCAAGACAGCTAAGTTTGGCATATGAAGGCAGCTTTCTTTGGCTACCCAAAATAATTTCTGTCATAATTGGCTTCTTTCTCATATTTTTGAAGGATGTGTCTCCAGCACAGAACCATGCAACTGACAATTTATGCTTCTCGTCAGACTAAGGAAACTACAGAAAAAATAGTGCCTAAACCATTGCAGGGAAACAAGTGGCCATAGGTTTGGTACTAGAACTTTCTTAAGCCACTTGATTAATAATTCAATAGTGAGGATACTGCAAGGAATCATTTAAATCAGTAAAGCTCGGGGTTCTCACAAACTGCAAAGTCATTGCAATATTCAGTGACTGGAGAAGTTATTTCCCCAGATGATTGTTAAATAACTTCTATAAAGCAACCTGCAGCTACTGTGGAGGCAATGATTTTACCAGTTCTATTGTCCTACAGTGACACCAAGGAGCAGCAGCTCTGGATTTGGGCATACCACCCAGTTGATTTGGGCTTATGTGTGCACTGACCTTGAATGTGATGTTCTGTCTTTGAGGGGTGGGAAATGGTGACAACCAGAACTGGGTTGAGAACTGGGTTCATAAGCTCTACTTGCTGGTGGCCACAAGGGATTGATCAGTTTGGTAGAGGCAGAACATAGTTGGTATTTCTGTTACCAGAGAGTCACCTGTTTTATCTGCAGCCTCTACACACCTTCATTGGCAATTCCAGGGTAATGGAGTATCCCCTCATGGCAGAACCATCTGTGCACTCAAAAGCCCATACCTCAGTGACCGCTTTTCCCATGTAAGGAGAGGAACTTAGCAGATACTGGGAAATAGAAGGTCTATAAGGTGAGGAATCAAACAACTTTCCCTCTCTGTGAAAAAAAATAAGGCTGGGCTGTTCTAGTCTGGTGGTCAAGGATATTCCTGTGAGGCCTGATAGCTAACACACAGAGTCTGTGTCTTAGTCAAGAACCGTTCACCTATTACCAACAGCTCCCAAGAAGGCAGGGAAAGGCTGGAGGTGGGCCATGGACACTCCCAATAGTGATCTTGGTGAATCTTCCTTATGTTGGTAATAAGGTAGAACCTCTATTCCTCTTACTCCTGCGGTGTTGCTACGACTTGTGTTGGTGCCACTGAGTAGAACCCTCTGATGTTCTGCTGCTGGCAGAATTCTACAGAGTGGATTGAGATCCCCATAGCTTTTTGACTGGCTTCCCCTTTGAGCTCTGTGCAGCTTAATCAAACTCTGCCAGATACTAATGCGGATGCTAATGAACTAATTAACATTTATCAGTAGCTGTGCTTCCTGGGAATGCTATGGGAGCTGCTCTTCACATATGTCACTAGAACAGCCTCTGTTCCTAGCTTAATCAGAGATTTCCACCCGTTGTTGTTTTTCTACATTGTTTGGCAAACCTTGATGGAATAGAAGGATAATGCGAACCAAAGATGGTATAAAAGTTATACAGCACAGTCATTGTCACTTCACAGATCCCCAGAAGGTGCATCCATCAATGGGAAAGGCAGTGATGGGAAGAGAAATAAAGGTTCAGCCACCTGAGAGTAGTCTTGAAAACCCCATAAATCAGCCTAAGAAGCTGGGCTTGATCTTTGTGGTAGCATGCTGTAGAGGAATGTTGTGTTTTCCAGGTCTATTTGATACAGCAAGAATGAAGAATTAAAGGCTTCATATATAAATACGATAGACCAATTAACTGAAAATAAAAGGACATCTTCAAAAAATGATTCCAGGTTTTAGGCAAGGCAGAGCTTGTCAAAGAAAGTTAAAACAAAAAACCCAAACTATTGGGTATTGTCTTCAAGGAAATACTGATGTTGCTACAATATGAAACATTTATAAGGAAGTCCGTGTGTTCAAATTAAAAGAGATGTGGTTAATTGAGAAATGGGGAAGCATGCACAAAATCTACCAAAGGACTGGATCTGTGCAAAGGGAAAAAACATAACATATGGGACAGATTTGCCAAATTCCAATGTGTGATCTGTTCTTCGGAAGAAGACACCAAATAGGCCAAACTCCAGTTCTTGTTATGCTATTTTTGTCCATAGCTGAAATAGATTTTTCTTGGTTAAAATGAATTTTAAATCTGAACTGGTACTCACATGGATCCATCGGAATATCTGGGCTACTCTTGCAAGCAGATGAAAGTGAAGAATTGGAATGAAAGAGAGGAGAGAGTAAGAGAGCAAAAACTGTAACAGACAAGAGGTGGGAGGGAAGAGAACACGAAGGAATGTCTTTCAGAAAGTGTATGTAGGTAAGAGAGACACTACAGAAAAAACAGTGAGAAAGACAACATAGCACAAAAAATGAATCTTTCTACCAGATTTCTCTGCTTTCTGAAAATGTCAGAGGGATAAGGCACTAAAACTGTTTTACAATTGTGGGATGGAAGCATCTTGATGCATTTAGAACAGTCAAAGGATGACTATATAAGTTCCGGGAGGTTTGAAAGAATGATGCTTTGATAGCAAGTACTGGAGACATCCGTCCAGCTATGTATTACCTTTCAGGGCACTGCAGACAGAAATAAAGCTGATAAGTTTTGGTGCAGTTGCCACTTCTTCTGAGTGTCATGCAGTTCTGATCCTAAGATGGGGTTGCAATTTGTTAAAAACATGCTTCTGTCTCCACTATGGCAGTGTCCTATTAATCACTGAGGCAGTGTTAAGGCTCGTGTGAGCAGGTACAATGGTGCCTTGTCATAGGGCGTACGACTTTGAGGAAAGGACAGTCTCAAAGCAGAGACATTTTTAAGGATTTCATAAATAATCTTCCAGAGTCTTTACCTTAAAATCAACCTTAGTTATTTGCAAAGAATAAAATGAATATAGTAAAAAAAATATTTTAAGTAGTGTATTTCAATTTTACTAAATCTCTACTTTTTTTTTCCTATGTCACACTAGCCTGCAACATGCCAGTTGATGCTGTGTGGGCAGCTGATATCCCTTCACCTGCACTGATAAATCTGTGTTTTATCACTCTGTGTTAGAGCCATAGAGAGGCAGAAATAGCTGGGGCAAAGTTCTAAGGGCAGGTTCTCATAGCTTTTATTCCCTTGATGTGTAATGTGCTATGTGAGTGTCTGAAATACAAAGTGAAGACTTATCTTGAATTTAATGATGCAATTGCCCCATTCCATAGCAAACTGCAGGAATCACTAATTACATCTCTTAGAGGCCAAGCTACTGAGTGTACATCAAATGAGAGGCTAGAAAAAAATAATTACTGTTAACAAGTGAACTGAAACTATTATGCAGACTTCCCTGGTGCGCAGAAGCTGCAAGCCATAATCTGAATGAGATGGAGGATAATAAACAGCAAATGTTGTTAGAGCACATGGAATACCTTGCGTCCTCTCTTAAAAAAAATTAAAATATAACCATCTGAGAGGTTAATGCAAAAAAACAGACCATCACAGATTTCTGCCCTAGATTCAGAATGACAAACCAAGACTGCTGTCTGCAGAGCTTTCTGAGCTGAAGGAACAAATTACATTATTGCCACCAACCAGACCAGTGAAGACCAGTTAAAAGTCCCCCTTCCCTTTCACACCCTCTCTGCTTCCAGCTGGTCCTGTCAGCTCAGATGTTGTGAAGAAAACTCTTCTTCTCTGGTGAGGAGTGAATGTGTGCTGTAAAGATTGGCTTGAAATAAAACTGGGCCAGCAGCCAAGCTTGGATTCAGTAGCTCTAAGTCAATTTACCTTCTCCACGGGGATGAGTGTCTACCCCACGGCTGTTCTCACCATTCCTACCTCTCCCACCCTCTCTCTGCTCACCTCCATTGCTCACTTCTGTCTGCACCCTACTTTCCCAAGTCTCTGCAGAGCTTTTGTGGGCAGCACAGGTCGTGGCATCATTCAGCCTTTGCATGGGGTGCTTCAGAAGAGGCCTTGGAGCTGCAAACGCACTACCTCCCACCAGAATGCATCCACCACTCCCACATCACCATTCCTTGTGCCAAAGGGACATTAAGCTATTTCTCCTCCAAGGAGAAAGAGGCATCAAATTATCCTGAATTAAAGCCTGCACACAAGTAGTTGCTGCAGAGGGTTTGCCTGATGGGATGCAGGACTGGGCAGAGTAGCATGTGATCATAGCAGTGATTGGTTCTTACTGTGTATGAACAAGCGTTGGTCTTTTGTTTCATTAATGGGGACATCACAATCACTGTTTGTGTCAAAAATAGGTTGGTTTTTTTTGTTGTTGTTTTTTTTTTTTGTTGTTGTTGTTGTTGTGTTTTTTGTTCTTTTTTTGACATCCCATGTTGTGATTTTGCTTTGAGGCATCTATGTGCTTTCAGGAATTAGCAAGGGAGAAATTTCAGTAGAATATCTTTCAGAGGTTCAATAAATATCCTTGTTTTTAGATACCATCAAAGACAGAATGTGGGGCCAGCTGAGCTGTCTGTCAGAGTTTCTGTAGCAACTGCTACAGAATGATATATATAAAGAAAAGAAGAACTCAAAAGCTGAACTGGAAACATTTTAAATTTACAAATAGGAATAGAGAGAACATTTTAGGAAAGGGACGTTGCAGCCCAGGAAAGAGCAGGGAGAACAAATTGGAACTGAAACCTCCCATGCCATACTTTGTGAGACAAGGACAGAAAACAGCAGTGAGTTATATTCGTAGCAAGGTGACCCCATGCGCTTTCATGGCTGAACTCACCACCTGCACAAAATAGTCATGGTTTAGGGCCTGTGAGACAGAAATATATTTTAAACTTGCATTTTCTACACTGCAAGCAGTATTCCTTTCTTCCTTCTGCATTCTCCGGTCCTTGCTGAGTGTGACACTCAAAGCCTGGGATCTTGGAGACTGTTAGAGAAGAAAAGCAGATACAATGATGGTTTTAGTTTATAGCTACTCTAAGTGCACCTCAACCTTGAAAATTCCTCCAAGCTTTTCTGTTCCTTTTTCAAACAATATTATTATTGTTTTTATACAAGTGGTAACATGCTCAACTGGGCACCACTTAGTATAGCCATGTAAAATACAGCTTACGATGCTTCAGATGGATACAAAAGCAAAGGATAGATGAAGAGAGGATCTACCTGGCCAAGGTGGAATCCAGCTGTAATTAGCAAGGAAAGGGTCATTGCATAGCACCATACAGCTCAGCTACCAAGAATTCTGATGGCAACAACTTAGAAGCGGGCTTCAGGAAGGTTTAGAGTATAATAGACTTGTTTTCACCATAACTCAAGACAGGGGCTATCCCTTCTCTTGTCTTCGATCTACTTTTTTTTCAGTATTCCCAAATATCCCATAACTCTTCCATGTTTCTTTCCTGTGATTTCTTCAAATAATTCACACAGCTCTCTTGGACATCTCAGCAGCATCTGCATATAGGTTTGCTGGGTACGTTCAGAGTTCTCCTCCAATATCTTTCTTCCTCTGATTCTGTCCTCTTGCTCTCAGCTAAGAGCTCTGTGTGGGCTTCCTCAGTCCTACAGCTTTTTAAGCAGTAACTATGAGTGCCTGTCAAAAACACCAGTCAGTCTTGCTCTGGGTGGCATCCATGTCTGGGAGGTGTGAAGCTCTGTTTTAAGGCTGAGAAGTGCTCCTAAATTCTCTAATCATCCATTAAATGCCTTCCCATTGGCCCCTGTACACGCCAGCAAGGATTCACCAGCTACTGAAAAGCAGCTGTTGTTCATCTGGGTATGGGAAAGGAAAGTGAAATAGGAATGGAAGCACCAAGTGGTGCACTGTATGACTTACAGTGAGGATCATCAGCAAGCAGTGGGAGTGGGAACACTGAAAGCAGCTGACACGGATGCCTCCCCGCACCTCAGGTGCTGTCAGCCTGCTAGTTCAGCAAGTAGGGACCACAGGCACTGCCTCTGCACCCTGCACTCTGCCCTCCACCTTTCCATTCCAAGGAGGAGCAAGAACCCCAGCAGAGTACACTCAGTGACATTCATGCAAGCTCCAAAAGTGGAGAATGGCCCTCACTGATCAGTGAGCGAGGACTAGGAGATATTCTTCACAGCAAATGAATATTTAGCATGTCAGTCTGTTATCAGTCTCCATAGCATAATTTTCCCATTTCTCAAAGGAGCCTCACACTCACAGACAGCAGAAAAGACAAAACCATGGTTTTTGCTTTTCAGAGACTATCAAAGGTGGGCACTGACATCTTGGCACAATGATTTTTTTATACCAAACATTGACCATTCATCAAAACAAGTCTCTTTAATCTATAAAAAGAAGTAATATCAGCCTTCTGTAGAAGAAATGAAAGCTTATTTCAGCTATTTGTGCTCTGCATTGCATAGAAATTATCCTGCTGCAAAGGGACAGACTTAATGACCAAATAGGTCATTTCTATTGCTAATTTCTTTGCTTATATCTCAGGAGGTTGCACGCTAAAAATTCTTCTTCATAAGAAGAGCTTTCTTATCCTAGTGTACATAATTACACCTCTGGTAAAGCACAGACTTGTTCTACTTTTTTTATGACTCATGATTTTTCCTGCCTCGCCTTCAGATGCTGAATGCAATCCATCTCGAAAGGATCTGATTCTTAAGAACCTTCTGAATATGTGGTCTCTTCAAAGTGTTATAGCCTATGTAAGCCAAAAGCACTACACAACTAATTGCTTGAAAATTTCATTACAATATCTTTCTACACTGTAGCTGAGGTCAGAGGGAACTTCTTTTAAGAAAGGTACTTGGCTGCAGAAGCGTCCCATTGAGAGCCATTTGTTCTATTTAGACTGTGGAGGACAAGCTGAAAATGACAGATTCGAGAGAAAATGTGAAGTCATGTCTGATCGCTTATTGCCAGGTGTAAATTAGTTGGTAGCCTAAGTGAGACCTGACAAAGATGGTCTAAGGACAGAATGAGGACTGCAAATCATAACCTTGTTGCTTTAGGTTTTGTTTTTTTTTCCCCAGCTCTAACCATACAGCATTAGATGACAGTGACTCAGCCTGCATCTCATCTGCTATATGTCTCAAATATGATCTTTTCCCACTTAAAAAGTTTTCCTGGGCAGAATGAGAGGATTTTTCACATTTGCCTGTGAATTCTGGGCAGATGGCAGTATTTCTCGCTAGCTCCAGCCATGTATGTCTGGAAAGCGGGGGCATTTCCTCAGAGCACCAACAGATGAGCTGAACAGTGCTCAAGATGCAGGACCAACACATGAGCACAAGGCTGTGCCCATAAATCCTGCACTCCTCGGGAGCATCCACTGGTTAGGATATGTAGCTGATGCATCCACAGGCAGGTGAGTGCAGCACTGAACAGTCTGCATTGCTCACTGCAGTCAGCTCAGTCTCACAACTTACTGTGCATTATATGTGTTAGTTTGACACATCCAGCACTGAGCTAGTACTATTTTCTGGGCAGATATAAAAGGTTGGTCTCTGGTGATTAATAATGCCAAGACTCACCTACCAGTGTGCTGACTGGAAACAATAGCATAACAAATACAGAAAAAGGAATGACACATACAACGTTTCTATGAGGAGTCCTTGAAACTGTCAAGATGGGCACATTTTTTTTTCCAGAAATATTTGTATGAAGAGGAGAAAGATTGTTCCTCTGGCAGCGAATCAAATTCAAGGCCTTTATCTACAAGTATATTTTTGGTGATTTCAAGGAAAGGATAAGGTTTCCTTATACAGCTGCATCAGAAGGGTGCTTTAAATGACACTGAAGACTGTGAATTTCTGTCTTCTGAGTGTGTATGTGTGTGTGATAGGTGCAGAACTTGAGCTAACAGCTGCCCAAACCTGGTCAATACCTCATGGATGTTATAGACAGAGAGTGCTGCTCAGGCACCAGGTAAAACACTGGGAAAAAAATAAAATAAAATAAAATAAAATAAAATAAAATAAAATAAAATAAAATAAAATAAAATAAAAATTATTCTCTTTCAAAAACACCTTACATGGAATAGTGCCATGCCAAGTGAATAACAAGTATCTATCCACACACTTGCTGTCCTAAAGCATTTGACATGCTGTAATTGTGAAGCAGTCTCGGGGTGAAGCAGGGAGGACCAACTCAATTCTATGAGTCTATGATTCTAAGAGGAGGCTGATGGCTGCCCAGAGAGGCAAACAGTAAAGACAGTGGGATGGGATGGGATGGGATGGGATGGGATGGGATGGGATGGGATGGGATGGGATGGGATGGGATGGGATGGGATGGGGGAAGCCATATTGCAATCAAGTGCCTTGCTGGCCCTCTCCCCAGCAGCTCAGCCAGTGGCAGGCTGCTTTAAAGCTTCTTTCATCTGGTAAGCAGCCCTTTCCTGCTGATCCTATTTACTTTTAGGGATGGCTCCCAGCACCGAGCAGCTGAGAGAGGTTGCCAACATTTGATCACAGAATCACAGAATCACAAAATTGTAGGGGTTGGAAAGGACCTCTTGAGATCATCAAGTCCAACCCCCGTGCCAAAGCAGGCTCCCTACACCATGTCACACAGGTAGGCGTCCAGGCAGGTCTTAAATATCTCCAGAGAAGGAGACTCCACCACCTCCCTGGGCAGTCTGTTCCTGTGCTCTGTCACCCTCACTGTAAAGAAGTTCTTCTGCACATTTATGTGGAACGTCCTATGTTGTACTTTCATCCCATTACCCCTAGTCCTGTCCCCACGCACTACTGAAAAGAGACCAGCCTCGCCACTATGGCTCCCACACCTCAGGTATTTATAAACCTGGATCAAGTTCCCTCTCAGCCTTCTTTTCTCAAGGCTAAACAGACCCAGTTCCCTAAGTCTCTCCACATAGGGGAGATGCTCCAGGCCCTTCACCATCTTTGTGGCCCTCCGCTGGACTCTTTCCAAGAGATCCCAGTCTTTTTTGTACTGGGGAGCCCAGAACTGGACACAATATTCCAGATGAGGCCTTAGATCCTAAGAAGAAAACACTTGCAACAGCAGTTATGGTAAAATGGAGGAACTTTATTGAGAAGCAAGACTATGCATTTCTACAAAGAAGGAAAGTGTGACACCAAAGAGGTTTCCTACCCAAGAAGACCATAGCTCTGGCTGTCTCTTAAGTGGCTGCTCAACATCATTTGCTGAACTTGAGTGACTAGCAAAGGTTTCAGTCAGACCAAGCAAAGCAGAAGCTGCTGCTGCTACTCCATCCGTGTTGGAGAGATTGACTGGGGCAGGAGTTGCTGCTGCTATTCCATCCGTGTTGGAGAAACCGAACATGGCAGAAGTTGCCTCTGCTACGCTAGCCGTGTTGGAGTAATTGATTGGGGCAGGTGTTCCCACTGCTAATCCATTGCTGTTGGAGAGAACAAGCGTGGCAGAAGTGTCTGCTGTTACTGCAGCAGTGTTAGAGAGACCAAACAGGTCAGAAATTGCTTCTGCTATTCCATCTATGTAGTTGTCATCGAATGGAGCATAAACCGCCGCTTCAAGTATGTCGATGTTGGAGAGCTTGAGTGGGGCAGAAGTCGCCTCTGCTACTCCAGCTGTATTGGAGTGACTGATCGGGGCAGGTGTTCCCACTGCTCCTTCATCTGTGTTGGAGAGACCAAGCGGGACAGAAGTGTCCACTGATATTCCATTGGTGTTAGAGAGACCAAATAGGGCAGAAATTGCCGCTGCTACTCCATCTATGTAGTTGTCATCAAATGGGGCATAAACTGCCGCTTCCAGTGTATCGGTGTTGGAGAGATGGAGTGGGGCAGAAGTTGCCTCTGCTACTCCAGCTGTATTGGAGTGATTGATCGGGGCAGGTGTTACCACTGCTGCTTCATCTCTGTCGGAGAGACCAAGTGGGGCAAAAGTGTCTGCTGCTCCTGCATTGGTGTTAGAGAGACCAAACAGGGCAGCAATTGCCGCTGCCACTCCATCTATGTAGTTGTCATCAAATGGGGCATAAACTGCCGCTTCCAGTGCATCGGTGTTGGAGAGATGGAGTGGGGCAGAAGTTGCTTCTGCTACTTCATCTGTGTAGGAGTCATCAAACAAGGCAAAAACTGCCACTGCTTCTCCACCTGTGTTGGAGAGACCAAGCGGAACAGAAGTGTCCTCTGATGTTCCATTGGTGTTAGAGAGACCAAACAGGGCAGAAATTGCCGCTGCCACTCCATCTATGTAGTTGTCATCAAATGGAGCATAAACTGCCGCTTCCAGTGCATCGATGTTGGAGAGATGGAGTGGGGCAGAAGTTGCCTCTGCTACTTCATCTGTGTAGGAGTCATCAAACAAGGCAAAAACTGCCGCTGCTTCTCCATCTCTGTTGGATAGAACGAGTGGGGCAGAAGTGTCCACTGCTCCTGCATTGGTGTTAGAAAGACCAAACAAGGCAGAAATTGCCGCTGCTACTCCATCTATGTAGTTGTCATCAATTGGGGCATAAACTGCCGCTTCCAGTGCATCGATGTTGGAGAGATGGAGTGGGGCAGAAGTTGCCTCTGCTACTCCAGCCGTATTGGAGTGATTGATCGGGGCAGGTGTTACCACTGCTGCTTCATCTCTGTTGGAGAGATCAAGTGGGGCAGATGTGCCCGCTGCTCCTGCATCGGTGTTAGAGAGACCAAACAGGGCAGAAACTGCTGCTGCTACTCCATCTATGTAGTTGTCATCAAATGGGGCATAAACTGCCGCTTCCAGTGTATCAGTGTTGGAGAGATGGAGTGGGGCAGAAGTTCCCTCTGCTGCTCCAGCTGTGTAGGAGTCATTGAATGGGGCATAAACTGCTTCCGCTTCTCCATTTGTGTTGGTGAGACCAAGCGGGTCAGAAGTGTCCACTGCTATTCCATTGGTGTTAGAGGGACTGATCAGGTCAGAAATTGCTGCTGCTGTTCCATCTGTGCAGTTGTCATCCAACGTGGCATTATCTGCCACTTCTGGTCTATCCGTGTTAGAGAGATGGAGTGGGGCAGGAGTTATGTCTGCTACTCCATCAGTCTTGGAGAGACCAAGTGGGACGGAAGTTGCCTCTGCTACTCCAGCTGGATTGGAGTCATTGATCGGGACAGAAGTTGCCGCTGCTACTCTACCCATGTTGGGGAGACTAAGCGGGGATGAAGTTGCTGCTGATACTCCATCTGTGCTGTCCTCTGCCTGTTCAAAGTTAACAAATACAAATGGTCAACACTCAGCTCAAAGGACGATGCAATGGCAAGCATTTTATAAATCCAGAAGACCATCACCTGTTCGACTTCAGGTTCCAAAAGGCCCTGATTTTCCTCACCAGGGTAGTCCATGGGGTGCACACAAGCACTGCACCTGGAAAATGGAAGGCACATTCAGTTGCACACGCTGCCTATTGCACTCCTAACAGCCCTTTCTTGGCCACCTGTTTCAGACTGACAGCAAACTGGGAGAGAGCAGCACACACTTGCTATTAGATACTTAAATGTTCTCCTGCACACTATGGTGTTTACTAGCAAGTTCTCCCCTGAAACAAGACTGCTATGAAAGATGCAGCATACTTTATTCCCAGAGCTGCTGACAGCCCACGGTAGCCCCAGGCAGCTTTTCTTCCTGCCTCCAGCTGATACTGGCCAGTGGAGGCATGGGATGATGGGGGTGACCAGAGGGGAAGAAATGATGTCTAGAACAGGTGTGCAGTCATATATACCTCATGGGAGGTATATATGCGCGGGATGGGCTATGTGCAGGGAGGCCAAATTCGCCTGTGGGCTGAGCTGCCATCGTCAGGACATGTGCTGATTTTGCCAGGCTTTTAAGCACACCTGAGTGCCCTTGAGAACAGAAACCAGAAGGCACATACCTTCTCAATGTCTTTCTCAATCTCCGGAAAAGCTTCTGGATCTTCATGATCCGTCAAAACTGCGCACTACTACCAGCACCAACACCACCAGTGCCAACACTGCCAGTACCAATACCTGCACCAGCACCAGTACCAGCACCTGCACCAGAATGCACTGTGCTTTGGGGGCTGTGCTTGTGGGGCCCCAGGTCTGCTGCGGGATTTATGACATCACAAAAGGCTTAGTGACTCTTGGTGATGTGAAGTGCCAGTTGCCAAGGCTGTGGCAGTCTTCCATTTGTAAGGCCCTTGGGGCAGAGGGAGGGGTTCACATGTTCCAAAAATATATGTATTTACCAGGGCAGTGCAGCCAAAGGAAGCAACCCCTTGCATACCTGCAGGAACACAGGATGCCCAAGCCACTGCTCCAAATCTTTGTAGATTTCACTCAGAGCCCCTCCATTCCCTCTGGTGTATCTTCATGTCTTCTCTGTTATCCTCCCTGCAAGCACCAAGTCTCCCTTGGGTGATACACACAGAATCATAGAATCACAAGGTTGGAAAGGACCAAGTGAAGAGCTAAAAGTGAAGGCTGTCTTGGCTTGTTTGGTGCAAAGAACATGTTGAATAAAGTCTGCTATCCAATGTAGCTCTCGTAACGTAGATTCAACTTGCTGTGAACTAGTGCTCTTCTCATTTTTTGGTAGGCTGCAACACCTTCCAGCACAACTCATGATCTACAGACATAAAAGTTCAGCTGCAATTAACTCTTGTGATCTCAGAGTTTAAACTCACAAACAAAAAGGCTCATTACAATCACATAAAGAGAGGTTAGAATTGAGGATTAAAGTTCAGGCTCCTCGAGGTATTTTATCAAGAGAGTAATTGATCGTCAACACTGAAATTAAACATCGGGTCAGTGGTATTTTTGGCATAACTTTAAGTAAATCTCTGCTTCTCCTAAGACTATAGCAGAAGGTATCTTATTTTCATCCTACAGCGCAGGGATCTTTTTAGTGTTTTCACTGTGTTCCACAAAGTGCTTTTAGTGGCACATTAGAGAAGGAGGTTAAGCTTATCCAGCGTTAGGCACCTCACCTATTTCCAATAAGGCTTTCCAGCAGCAATCAGATTTCTCAGCCCAGGGAGCTCTGATGGGACCCTGTGAAGTGTTTGGCTTTGTAAACGCCCCTTGTGGTGCTTTGAGTCTTCAGAAAGCACAGAGAGATTCAACTGGAAGAGGTTTAAATTAGAAGCGTGAAGCCTACTCTTTACCTCCAAACATACTTCCTGCAGTTGTTCAAATTAATGTCATGCTACTGCAGCATATTTTATTAATTGTCCTTGGGCAAGTGACATGAGGTGATCATGTAAAATCTGGGATTTTGATGAAATTTTAAGTAATGATAAAAACCAGACTTGTACGTGCCTTAAGAAAGACAACAACGCATATATGTGAAAACATCTTCTTTTGGGCATCATCTTGTAATAGAAGTACAACTAAAGCAGGGCAGGTAGAAAAGATTCTCCTATGCTGAAGAAAACACATAGTAAATATTATACTTTCTTTGTCCTTGTGAAGTCAGTTAGTTGTTTGTATTTTCAGTAATAATAAAACTTTCTTCCAACGTCTGTTTCCGTACACTAAAGGCAAGTTCTCATTTGTAGTTCTCTGTTAACAGTAGATTGCGATCCTACTCAAGTTCTCTTATTCCAGAGCAAATGGTAACTGAAACGGGCATTTTTGGAACTCCAGCATTTTAAGATTAGCAAAAAAGATGAAAGCAAAAGTTCCTTGAAAAGGGATGAAGTGAAAATGATCAGACAGTCACTTGATTCCCCTTAAAATACCGGATTTACTTGAGGATATAGCACATGCCCATACAGTGCATTACGGCAAGCATGGCTCTAAATGGTGGCATTAACATGGCACAAAGCACAAACATCCATCCTCCAACACCGTCTGAACGTGACAGACGTTTTTAAAAGTTACAATAATTATCAAAAAGCTTTCAATACAAAGTTGAAGCACATTGAAGTTTCAAAAGGATATTTTATACGTTTTTGGAAAAATAGAACATTTACTTTACATGACTGGAACATAAGTTACATTCTTCATAGTTTGTAAGCTTCCATCGTTCGTACGTTCCCTCATACGTTTTCTTTTAATAGATTATTTTCTCTGGACTGTATGTCTAATGCAAAGGTATCGCTGTTCTGGAGGAAAGCTTGTTTCTGCATTAGTTTCCTGAAAAGTCCATTTGGATTTGCAAGGAGTTCCTCACGTTTTCCGCATTCAGGAATTCTGCCCTCACCGAGGACTGCCACAAAATCAGCATTCTGAATAGTAGACAGACGATGAGCAATGATTAAGACCGTCCTCCCTTCCATCAGCCGGTCCAGAGCTTCCTGCACCAGGTACTCGTTTTCAGCATCCAAAGCACTAACAAGAAATGAGAAGCAGAAGGGGTGGAGGGAAAGGGGGGTAGGGAGAAAAGGGAATTTGTTCTTTTAAGAACAGGTCAGCTTTCAAAACAGCTGCTTCAAAGCTATGTTGCACATGACAGGGCTAGGTCGGGAAAACTTTTTTTTCTCTCTCTTACCTTGTTGCTTCATCTAACAGAAGAATTTTGGGGTTCTGAAGAAAAAAGTAAAATTGGTTACGATTACAATGGGACAAGATCTGAATGTAACAAAAATGTGGTGTTTGTACGGCTCAGCAATTATTTCTTCAGAAGATCTGGGTGCCACTCTGAAATTCCATTTAGTAAGTCTACATGCTGAGATAGGAAAATGGAAACAGCGCTTTCGTCTCCAGTTTTGCAAGCCAAAGAAACAGAACACTACTAACTGGTGACTATTTCAAAGATACCTAACCTAACGGCAGCACCGTGGGAGGTGATTTTTAACCTATACTTGGCAGCACTGCAGTCAGAAGTTCGATTTCCTATTTACAACTTCTTTTACGGATCTTTCACGGTGGTTCAGCTGAATGCTGCTTGGTGTCTGTCTGCTACTTTACCGCCCAGAAACACAACATAACAGAAGTCTATAAGCAATCAGTGTTTCAACCGCAGATGAGAGCTCACAACACTGTATAACTCTACTTAACGAACAGGTGCAGTCTTACCTTGAGCACAGCTCGAGCAATTGCAATTCGCTGCTTCTGTCCCCCAGGGGCAAAAGGCAGTAAACTGAAATAGTACAACACATACAAAGTCCTTTCACTGGGGAGTACAGCTGGGATTTGCCACTTGCCAAATGGCAGCAGAAAGGGAACAAAACAGAAGCAGCCCAAGGGATGGCCTCCCCGTCAGGAAGCCATATAAATTCTAGAGGCACCGGATGACTTTGGGAGTTGTTCTACTTTAGTGCCCACCTGACCTGTTCTTCTACTTTGTCTTGTGTTTAAAGACATCACTCACTGCTCCTTCCTGGTTGGTCCTCTGCACATCTTCCAACTGCTGACAGAGTAAATGCACCCATTTGTATTGGGGAAGGGAAACATCCCTGCAGAAAAGTGCAAAGGGCCATTGTCAGGAAAGAAGGACAGAAGGGTGGCTGTCATAGGCAACTCCCTTCTGAGAGGAATGGAGAGGTCGGTAAGTCAGCCTGACCCTACCCATAGGGAATTGTGCCACCTTCCTGGGGCCCAGGTCAGGGATATTGCTAGAAAACTCCCCAGTCCGATCTGCCCCTCTGATTATTAACCTTTATTAACAGTTCAGGCTGGTAGTAATGAGGTCCCAGGCCTTCTTGGCCACCAGGACACCCTGATGGCTCACGGCCAATCTGTTGTCTGCCAGGATCCCCAAGTGTTAACCGTTTATGGCCGGTCCGGCCTGGTCTCGTGACTAATGAGACAGGGCACTGCTGGGCCAGCACCTTGAGAAAACATGGTGGGGGGGAGGGTAGGAACATAGTAGATGGGCCTGAAAAAAGAAACAGAGCAACAGCAACGATCTGAGGAGGAATGTTAATTTACTGAATCCAACAAAATCAAACAAAATGAGAAAGATAGTGTCCAAAGTTGAGTCTTTATGCTGTAGGCCACAGAGGGAACTACATGCTTCTCAGCTGTGAAAAAGAGAGTCTGTGAGAGAGGGAGAGGCTGGTGCGCTGCCAGGAGATCCACCTCTCTTCCTCTGGGCACAGAGTCCTCTGGGGAATGCTGCCCCTCTCCTCCAAGAACCAGAACGGCCCAAAAAAGGCAGTCCACAGAACCAGAACATTAACTCTTTAACTCCCACTGCTTTACACGTTGTTATGATGTGGAATGATGACGACCAAAAGTCAAAAGAACAAAACAATTACATAAAGCAGATGTTTAGACGTGCAGTGCACACAGGGTTATCCTTATGCTTTAAACCAGAACATCAATCTCACAAATAAGTGCACCGTGAAGCATTTGCAGAGGCAAGGCAGGAACACACGTGTCTCAAAAACCATCTGTTGGACCAGTTCAGATGTCACTGAAAAGCCACCCGCACTTCCCAAGTGAGGGAGTTGCTTGGAAGGGGCACTCCGTGACTACGCACCAACAGGGCTGTATTTTCATGCTTTTCCAATGGAATTGTGCTTGCCAGGAAACAGCACCGAGCGCAAATCATTTTTCATGTGGTCATACAAGATGTGACTGTGCAACTGCCATTAATATGGAACGTCGTCGTAAGGTTTTGTGTTACTTCCTTCAACAAACCATAATAAACATGGAGGTACTCGTATCTACACAACGTGCAGCAGTGCTTCCATGCCTCCATGTGCACAGTTTTCTTTGAAGCAAGCACTCTGTATTGCTGTAGTTCTGTACAAACAGACTGCAGAACAACGGGACAAGCTCACAGAATTGTAGGGGTTGGAAAGGACCTCTAGAGATCATCGAGTCCAACCCCCCTGCCAAAGCAGGCTCCCTACACCACGTCACACAGGTAGGAGTCCAGGCTGGTCTTGAATATCTCCAGAGAAGGAGACTCCACCACCTCCCTGGGCAGCCTGTTCCAGTGCTCCGTCACCCTCACCGTAAAGAAGTTCTTCCGCACATTCGTGTGGAACTTCCTATGCTGTACTTTCATCCCATTACCCCTAGTCCTGTCCCCACGCACTACTGAAAAGAGACCAGCCTCGCCACTATGGCTCCCACACCTCAGGTATTTATAAACCTGAATCAAGTTCCCACTCAGCCTTCTTTTCTCAAGGCTAAACAGACCCAGTTCCCTAAGTCTCTCCACATAGGGGAGATGCTCCAGGCCCTTCACCATCTTTGTGGCCCTCTGCTGGACTCTTTCCAAGAGATCCCTGTCTTTTTTGTACTGGGGAGGCCAGAACTGGACACAATACTCCAGATGAGGCCTTAGATCCTTAGAAGAAAACACTTGCAACAGCAGTTATGGTGAAATGGAGGAACTTTATTGAGAAGCAAGACTACGCATTTCTACGAAGAAGGAAAGTGTGACACCAAAGAGGTTTCCTATCCAAGAAGACCATAGCTCTGGCTGTCTCATAAATCGCTGCTCAACATAATTTGCTGAACTTGAGTGACTTGCAAAGGTTTCAGTCAGACCAAGCGAAGCAGAAGCTGCTGCTGCTACTCCATCCGTGTTGGAGAGACCGAACATGGCAGAAGTTGCCTCTGCTACGCTAGCCGTGTTGGAGTAATTGATTGGGGCAGGTGTTCCCACTGCTACTCCATCCCTGTTGGAGAGAACAAGCGTGGCAGAAGTGTCTGCTGTTACTGCAGCGGTGTTAGAGAGACCAAACAGGTCAGAAATTGCTTCTGCTATTCCGTCTATGTAGTTGTCATCGAATGGAGCATAAACTGCCGCTTCCAGTACGTTGGTGTTGGAGAGCTTGAGTGGGGCAGAAGTTGCCTCTGCTACTCCAGCCGTATTGGAGTGATTGATCGGGGCAGGTGTTCCCACTGCTCCTTCATCTCTGTTGGAGAGACCAAGCGGAGCAGAAGTGTCCACTGATATTCCATTGGTGTTAGAGAGACCAAACAGGACAGAAATTGCCGCTGCTACTCCATCTATGTAGTTGTCATCAAATGGAGCATAAACTGCCGCTTCCAATACGTCGCTGTTGGAGAGATGGAGTGGGGCAGAAGTTGCCTCTGCTGCTCCAGCTGTGTAGGAGTCATCAAACAAGGCAAAAACTGCCGCTGCTTCTCCATCTGTGTTGGAGAGACCAAGCGGGACAGAAGTGTCCTCTGATATTCCATTGGTGTTAGAGAGACCAAATAGGGCAGAAATTGCCGCTGCCACTCCATCTATGTAGTTGTCATCAAATGGGGCAAAAACTGCCGCTTCCAGTACGTCGCTGTTGGAGAGATAGAGTGGGGCAGAAGTTGCTTCTGCTACTTCATCTGTGTAGGAGTTATCAAACAAGGCAAAAACTGTCGCTGCTTCTCCATCTGTGTTGGAGAGACCAAGCGGGACAGAAGCGTCCTCTGATATTCCATCGGTGTTAGAGAGACCAAACAAGGCAGAAATTGCCGCTGCTACTCCATCTACATAGTTGTCATCAAATGGGGCATAAACTGCTGCTTCCAGTGTATCGGTGTTGGAGAGATGGAGTGGGGCAGAAGTTGCCTCTGCTACTCCAGCTGTATTGGAGTGATTGATCGGGTCAGGTGTTACCACTGCTGCTTCATCTCTGTTGGAGAGATCAAGTGGGGCAGAAGTGTCTGCTGCTCCTGCATTGGTGTTAGGGAGACCAAACAGGGTAGAAACTGCTGCCGCTATTCCATCTATGTAGTTGTCATCAAATGGGGCATAAACTGCCGCTTCCAGTACATTGGTGTTGGAGAGACCGAGTGGGGCAGAAGTTGCCTCTGCTTCTCCAGCTGTGTAGGAGTCATTGAATGGGGCATAAACTGCTGCTGCTTCTCCATCTGTGTTGGAGAGTCCAAGCGAGTCAGAAGTGTCCACTGCTATTCCATTGGTCTTAGAGGGACTGATCAGGTCAGAAATTGCTGCTGCTGTTCCATCTATGCAGTTGTCATCAAACAGGGCATAATCTTCCGCTTCTGGTCTACCTGTGTTAGAGAGATGGAGTGGGGCAGGAGTTATGTCTGCTACTCCATCAGTCTTGGAGAGACCAAGTGGGGCAGAAGTTGCCTCTGCTACTCCATCTGGATTGGAGTCATTGAACGGGGCAGAAACTGCCGCTGCTTCTCCTCCCGTGTTGGAGAGACCAAGCAGAGCAGGAGTGTCCACTGCTCCTGCATTGGTGTTAGAGAGACTGATCCGGTCAGAAATTGCTGCTGCTGTTCCATCTATGCAGTTGTCATCAAACTTGGCATTATCTGCCGCTTCTGGTCTATCCGTGTTAGAGAGATGGAGTGGGGCAGGAGTTATGTCTGCTACTCCATCAGTCTTGGAGAGACCAAGTGGGACAGAAGTTGCCTCTGCTACTCCAGCTTTGTTGGAGTCATTGATCGGGACAGAAGTTGCCGCTGCTACTCTACCCATGTTGGGGAGACTGAGCGGGGATGAAGTTGCTGCTGATACTCCATCTGTGCTGTCCTCTGCCTGTTCAAAGTTAACAAATACAAATGGTCAACACTCAGCTCAAAAGACGATGCAATGGCAAGCATTTTATAAATCCAGAAGACCATCACCTGTTCGACTTCAGGTTCCAAAAGGCCCTGATTTTCCTCACCAGGGTAGTCCATGGGGTGCACACAAGCACTGCACCTGGAAAATGGAAGGCACATTCAGTTGCACACGCTGCCTATTGCGCTCCTAACAGCCCTTTCTTGGCCACCTGTTTCAGACTGACAGCAAACTGGGAGAGAGCAGCACACACTTGCTATTAGATACTTAAATGTTCTCCTGCACACTATGGTGTTTACTAGCAAGTTCTCCCCTGAAACAAGACTGCTATGAAAGATGCAGCATACTTTATTCCCAGAGCTGCTGACAGCCCACAGTAGCCCCAGGCAGCTTTTCTTCCTGCCTCCAGCTGATACTGGCAAGTGGAGGCATGGGATGATGGGGGTGACCAGAGGGGAAGAAATGATGTCTAGAACAGGTGTGCAGTCATATATACCTCATGGGAGGTATATATGCGCGGGATGGGCTATGTGCAGGGAAGCCAAATTCGCCTGTGGGCTGAGCTGCCATCGTCAGGACATGTGCTGATTTTGCCAGGCTTTTAAGCACACCTGAGTGCCCTTGAGAACAGAAACCAGAAGGCACATACCTTCTCAATGTCTTTCTCAATCTCCGGAAAAGCTTCTGGATCTTCATGATCCGTCAAAACTGCGCACTACTACCAGCACCACCACCACCAGTGCCAACGCTGCCAGTACCAATACCTGCACCAGCACCAGTACCAGCACCTGCACCAGAATGCACTGTGCTTTGGGGGCTGTGCTTGTGGGGCCCCAGGTCTGCTGCGGGATTTATGACATCATAAAAGGCTTAGTGACTCTTGGTGATGTGAAGTGCCAGTTGCCAAGGCTAGCTGTGCCAGTCTTCCATTTGTAAGGCCCTTGGGGCAGAGGGAGGGGTTCACATGTTCCAAAAATATATGTATTTACCAGGGCAGTGCAGCCAAAGGAAGCAACCCCTTGCATACCTGCAGGAACACAGGATGCCCAAGCCACTGCTCCAAATCTTTGTAGATTTCACTCAGAGCCCCTCCATTCCCTCTGGTGTATCTTCATGTCTTCTCTGTTATCCTCCCTGCAAGCACCAAGTCTCCCTTGGGTGATACACACAGAATCATAGAATCACAAGGTTGGAAAGGACCAAGTGAAGAGCTAAAAGTGAAGGCTGTCTTGGCTTGTTTGGTGCAAAGAACATGTTGAATAAAGTCTGCTATCCAATGTAGCTCTCGTAACGTAGATTCAACTTGCTGTGAACTAGTGCTCTTCTCATTTTTTGGTAGGCTGCAACACCTTCCAGCACAACTCATGATCTACAGACATAAAAGTTCAGCTGCAATTAACTCTTGTGATCTCAGAGTTTAAACTCACAAACAAAAAGGCTCATTACAATCACATAAGGAGAGGTTAGAATTGAGGATTAAAGTTCAGGCTCCTCTAGGTATGTTATCAAGAGAGTAATTGATTGTCAACACTGAAATTAAACATCGGGTCAGTGGTATTTTTGGCATAACTTTAAGTAAATCTCTGCTTCTCCTAAGACTATAGCAGAAGGTATCTTATTTTCATCCTACAGCGCAGGGATCTTTTTAGTGTTTTCACTGTGTTCCACAAAGTGCTTTTAGTGGCACATTAGAGAAGGAGGTTAAGCTTATCCAGCGTTAGGCACCTCACCTATTTCCAATAAGGCTTTCCAGCAGCAATCAGATTTCTCAGCCCAGGGAGCTCTGATGGGACCCTGTGAAGTGTTTTGTAAACGTCCCTTGTGGTGCTTTGAGTCTTTGTAAACGTCCCTTGTGGTGCTTTGAGTCTTCAGAAAGCACAGAGAGATTCAACTGGAAGAGGTTTAAATTAGAAGCGTGAAGTCTACTCTTTACCTCCAAACATACTTCCTGCAGTTGTTCAAATTAATGTCATGCTACTGCAGCATATTTTATTAATTGTCCTTGGGCAAGTGACATGAGGTGATCATGTAAAATCTGGGATTTTGATGAAATTTTAAGTAATGATAAAAACCAGACTTGTACGTGCCTTAAGAAAGACAACAACGCACATATGTGAAAACATCTTCTTTTGGGCATCATCTTGTAATAGAAGTACAACTAAAGCAGGGCAGGTAGAAAAGATTCTCCTATGCTGAAGAAAACACATAGTAAAAATTATACTTTCTTTGTCCTTGTGAAGTCAGTTAGTTGTTTGTATTTTCAGTAATAATAAAACTTTCTTCCAACGTCTGTTTCCGTACACTAAAGGCAAGTTCTCATTTGTAGTTCTCTGTTAACAGTAGATTGCGATCCTACTCAAGTTCTCTTATTCCAGAGCAAATGGTAACTGAAACGGGCATTTTTGGAACTCCAGCATTTTAAGATTAGCAAAAAAGATGAAAGCAAAAGTTCCTTGAAAAGGGATGAAGTGAAAATGATCAGACAGTCACTTGATTCCCCTTAAAATACCGGATTTACTTGAGGATATAGCACGTGGCCATACAGTGCATTACGGCAAGCATGGCTCTAAATGGTGGCATTAACGTGGCACAAAGCACAAACATCTATCCTCCAACACCGTCTGAACGTGACAGACGTTTTTAAAAGTTACAATAATTATCAAAAAGCTTTCAATACAAAGTTGAAGCACATTGAAGTTTCAAAAGGATATTTTATACGTTTTTGGAAAAATAGAACATTTACTTTACATGACTGGAACATAAGTTACATTCTTCATAGTTTGTAAGCTTCCATCGTTCGTACGTTCCCTCATACGTTTTCTTTTAATAGATTATTTTCTCTGGACTGTATGTCTAATGCAAAGGTATCGCTGTTCTGGAGGAAAGCTTGTTTCTGCATTAGTTTCCTGAAAAGTCCATTTGGATTTGCAAGGAGTTCCTCACGTTTTCCGCATTCAAGAATTCTGCCCTCACCGAAGACTGCCACAAAATCAGCATTCTGAATAGTAGACAGACGATGAGCAATGATTAAGACCGTCCTCTCTTCCATCAGCCGGTCCAGAGCTTCCTGCACCAGGTACTCGTTTTCAGCATCCAAAGCACTAACAAGAAACGAGAAGCAGAAGAGGTGGAGGGAAAGGGAGGGTAGGGAGAAGAGGGTATTTGTTCTTTTAAGAACAGGTCAGCTTTCAAAACAGCTGCTTCAAAGCTATGTTGCACATGAGGCTAGGTCGGGAAAACATTTTTTTTTCTCTCTCTTACCTTGTTGCTTCATCTAACAGAAGAATTTTGGGGTTCTGAAGAAGAAAGTAAAATTGGTTACGATTACAATGGGACAAGATCTGAATGTAACAAAAATGTGGTGTTTGTACGGCTCAGCAATTATTTCTTCAAAAGATCTGGGTGCCACTCTGAAATTACATTTAGTAAGTCTACGTGCTGAGATAGGAAAATGGAAACAGCGCTTTCGTCTCCAGTTCTGCAAGCCAAAGAAACAGAACACTACTAACTGGTGACTATTTCAAAGATACCTAACCTAACAGCAGCACCGTGGTAGGTGATTTTTAACCTATACTTGGCAGCACTGCAGTCAGAAGTTCGATTTCCTATTTACAAATTCTTTTACGGATCTTTCACGGTGGTTCAGCTGAATGCTGCTTGGTGTCTGTCTGCTACTTTACCGCCCAGAAACACAACATAACAGAAGTCTATAAGCAATCAGTGTTTCAACCGCAGATGAGAGCTCACAACACTGTATAACTCTACTTAACGAACAGGTGCAGTCTTACCTTGAGCACAGCTCGAGCAATTGCAATTCACTGCTTCTGACCCCCTGGGGTAAAAGGCAGTAAATTGAAATAGGAGAACACATACAAAGTCCTTTCACTGGGGAGTACAGCTGGGATTTGCCACTTGCCAAATGGCAGCAGAAAGGGAACAAAACAGAAGCAACCAAAGTGATGGCCTCCCCGTCAGGAAGCCATATAAATTCTAGAGGCACCGGATGACTTTGGGAGTTGTTCTACTTTAGTGCCCACCTGACCTGTTCTTCTACTTTGTCTTGTGTTTAAAGACATCGCTCACTGCTCCTTCCTGGTATGTCCTCTGCACATCTTCCAACTGCTGACAGAGTAAATGCACCCATTTGTATTGGGGAAGGGAAACATCCCTGCAGAAAAGTGCAAAGGGCCATTCTCAGGAAAGAAGGACAGAAGGGTGGCTGTCATAGGCAACTCCCTTCTGAGAGGAATGGAGAGCTCGGTAAGTCAGCCTGACCCTACCCATAGGGAATTGTGCCGCCTTCCTGGGGCCCAGGTCAGGGATATTGCTAGAAAACTCCCCAGTCCGATCTGCCCCTCTGATTATTAACCTTTATTAACAGTTCAGGCTGGTAGTAATGAGGTCCCAGGCCTTCTTGGCCACCAGGACACCCTGATGGCTCACGGCCAATCTGTTGTCCGCCAGGATCCCCAAGTGTTAACCATTTATGGCCGGTCCAGCCTGATCTCGTGACTAATGAGACAGGGCACTGCTGGGCCAGCACCTTGAGAAAACATGGTGGGGGGGAGGGTAGGGACATAGTAGATGGGCCTGAAAAAAGAAACAGAGCAACAGCAACGATCTGAGGAGGAATGTTAATTTACTGAATCCAACAAAATCAAACAAAATGAGAAAGATAGTGTCCAAAGTTGAGTCTTTATGCTGTAGGCCACAGAGGGAACTACATGCTTCTCAGCTGTGAAAAAGAGAGTCTGTGAGAGAGGGAGAGGCTGATGCGCTGCCAGGAGATCCACCTCTCTTCCTCTGGGCACAGAGTCCTCTGGGGAATGCTGCCCCTCTCCTCCAAGAACCAGAACGGCCCAAAAAAGGCAGTCCACAGAACCAGAACATTAACTCTTTAACTCCCACTGCTTTACACGTTGTTATGATGTGGAATGATGACGACCAAAAGTCAAAAGAACAAAACAATTACATAAAGCAGATGTTTAGACGTGCAGTGCACACAGGGTTATCCTTATGCTTTAAACCAGAACATCAATCTCACAAATAAGTGCACCGTGAAGCATTTGCAGAGGCAAGGCAGGAACACACGTGTCTCAAAAACCATCTGTTGGACCAGTTCAGATGTCACTGAAAAGCCACCCGCACTTCCCAAGTGAGGGAGTTGCTTGGAAGGGGCACTCCGTGACTACGCACCAACAGGGCTGTATTTTCATGCTTTTCCAATGGAATTGTGCTTGCCAGGAAACAGCACCGAGCGCAAATCATTTTTCATGTGGTCATACAAGATGTGACTGTGCAACTGCCATTAATATGGAACGTCGTCGTAAGGTTTTGTGTTACTTCCTTCAACAAACCATAATAAACATGGAGGTACTCGTATCTACACAACGTGCAGCAGTGCTTCCCAGCCTCCATGTGCACAGTTTTCTTTGAAGCAAGCACTCTGTATTGCTGTAGTTCTGTACAAACAGACTGCAGAACAACGGGACAAGCTCACAGAATTGTAGGGGTTGGAAAGGACCTCTAGAGATCATCGAGTCCAACCCCCCTGCCAAAGCAGGCTCCCTACACCACGTCACACAGGTAGGAGTCCAGGCTGGTCTTGAATATCTCCAGAGAAGGAGACTCCACCACCTCCCTGGGCAGCCTGTTCCAGTGCTCCGTCACCCTCACCATAAAGAAGTTCTTCCGCACATTCGTGTGGAACTTCCTATGCTGTACTTTCATCCCATTACCCCTAGTCCTGTCCCCACGCACTACTGAAAAGAGACCAGCCTCGCCACTATGGCTCCCACACCTCAGGTATTTATAAACCTGAATCAAGTTCCCACTCAGCCTTCTTTTCTCAAGGCTAAACAGACCCAGTTCCCTAAGTCTCTCCACATAGGGGAGATGCTCCAGGCCCTTCACCATCTTTGTGGCCCTCTGCTGGACTCTTTCCAAGAGATCCCTGTCTTTTTTGTACTGGGGAGGCCAGAACTGGACACAATACTCCAGATGAGGCCTTAGATCCTTAGAAGAAAACACTTGCAACAGCAGTTATGGTGAAATGGAGGAACTTTATTGAGAAGCAAGACTACGCATTTCTACGAAGAAGGAAAGTGTGACACCAAAGAGGTTTCCTACCCAAGAAGACCATAGCTCTGGCTGTCTCATAAATCGCTGCTCAACACCATTTGCTGAACTTGAGTGACTTGCAAAGGTTTCAGTCAGACCAAGCGAAGCAGAAGCTGCTGCTGCTACTCCATCCGTGTTGGAGAGACTGAGTGGGGCAGAAGCTGCTGCTGCTACTCCATTCGTGTTGGAGAGACCGAACATGGCAGAAGTTGCCTCTGCTACGCTAGCCGTGTTGGAGTAATTGATTGGGGCAGGTGTTCCCACTGCTACTCCATCCCTGTTGGAGAGAACAAGCGTGGCAGAAGTGTCTGCTGTTACTGCAGCGGTGTTAGAGAGACCAAACAGGTCAGAAATTGCTTCTGCTATTCCGTCTATGTAGTTGTCATCGAATGGAGCATAAACTGCCGCTTCCAGTACGTTGGTGTTGGAGAGCTTGAGTGGGGCAGAAGTTGCCTCTGCTACTCCAGCCGTATTGGAGTGATTGATCGGGGCAGGTGTTCCCACTGCTCCTTCATCTCTGTTGGAGAGACCAAGCGGAGCAGAAGTGTCCACTGATATTCCATTGGTGTTAGAGAGACCAAACAGGACAGAAATTGCCGCTGCTACTCCATCTATGTAGTTGGCATCAAATGGGGCATAAACTGCCGCTTCCAGTGCATCGGTGTTGGAGAGATGGAGTGGGGCAGAAGTTGCCTCTGCTACTCCAGCCGTAGTAGAGTGATTGATTGCGGCAGGTGTTACCACTGCTGCTTCATCTCTGCCTGAGAGATCAAGTGGGGCAGAAGTGCTTGCTGCTCCTGCATCGGTGTTAGAGAGACCAAACAGGGCAGAAATTGCCGCTGCCACTCCATCTATGTAGTTGTCATCAAATGGAGCATAAACTGCCGCTTCCAGTACGTCGCTGTTGGAGAGATGGAGTGGGGCAGAAGTTGCCTCTGCTGCTCCAGCTGTGTAGGAGTCATCAAACAAGGCAAAAACTGCCGCTGCTTCTCCATCTGTGTTGGAGAGACCAAGCGGGACAGAAGTGTCCTCTGATATTCCATTGGTGTTAGAGAGACCAAATAGGGCAGAAATTGCCGCTGCCACTCCATCTATGTAGTTGTCATCAAATGGGGCAAAAACTGCCGCTTCCAGTACGTCGCTGTTGGAGAGATGGAGTAGGGCAGAAGTTGCTTCTGCTACTTCATCTGTGTAGGAGTCATCAAACAAGGCAAAAACTGTCGCTGCTTCTCCATCTGTGTTGGAGAGACCAAGCGGGACAGAAGCGTCCTCTGATATTCCATCGGTGTTAGAGAGACCAAACAAGGCAGAAATTGCCGCTGCTACTCCATCTACATAGTTGTCATCAAATGGGGCATAAACTGCTGCTTCCAGTGTATCGGTGTTGGAGAGATGGAGTGGGGCAGAAGTTGCCTCTGCTACTCCAGCTGTATTGGAGTGATTGATCGGGTCAGGTGTTACCACTGCTGCTTCATCTCTGTTGGAGAGATCAAGTGGGGCAGATGTGTCTGCTGCTCCTGCATTGGTGTTAGGGAGACCAAACAGGGTAGAAACTGCTGCCGCTATTCCATCTATGTAGTTGTCATCAAATGGGGCATAAACTGCCGCTTCCAGTACATTGGTGTTGGAGAGACCGAGTGGGGCAGAAGTTGCCTCTGCTTCTCCAGCTGTGTAGGAGTCATTGAATGGGGCATAAACTGCTGCTGCTTCTCCATCTGTGTTGGAGAGTCCAAGCGAGTCAGAAGTGTCCACTGCTATTCCATTGGTCTTAGAGGGACTGATCAGGTCAGAAATTGCTGCTGCTGTTCCATCTATGCAGTTGTCATCAAACAGGGCATAATCTTCCGCTTCTGGTCTACCTGTGTTAGAGAGATGGAGTGGGGCAGGAGTTATGTCTGCTACTCCATCAGTCTTGGAGAGACCAAGTGGGGCAGAAGTTGCCTCTGCTACTCCGTCTGGATTGGAGTCATTGAACGGGGCAGAAACTGCCGCTGCTTCTCCTCCCGTGTTGGAGAGACCAAGCAGAGCAGGAGTGTCCACTGCTCCTGCATTGGTGTTAGAGAGACCAAGCGGGTCAGAAATTGCTGCTGCTGTTCCATCTATGCAGTTGTCATCAAACTTGGCATTATCTGCCGCTTCTGGTCTATCCGTGTTAGAGAGATGGAGTGGGGCAGGAGTTATGTCTGCTACTCCATCAGTCTTGGAGAGACCAAGTGGGACGGAAGTTGCCTCTGCTACTCCAGCTGGATTGGAGTCATTGATCGGGACAGAAGTTGCCGCTGCTACTCTACCCATGTTGGGGAGACTAAGCGGGGATGAAGTTGCTGCTGATACTCCATCTGTGCTGTCCTCTGCCTGTTCAAAGTTAACAAATACAAATGGTCAACACTCAGCTCAAAGGACGATGCAATGGCAAGCATTTTATAAATCCAGAAGACCATCACCTGTTCGACTTCAGGTTCCAAAAGGCCCTGATTTTCCTCACCAGGGTAGTCCATGGGGTGCACACAAGCACTGCACCTGGAAAATGGAAGGCACATTCAGTTGCACACGCTGCCTATTGCGCTCCTAACAGCCCTTTCTTGGCCACCTGTTTCAGACTGACAGCAAACTGGGAGAGAGCAGCACACACTTGCTATTAGATACTTAAATGTTCTCCTGCACACTATGGTGTTTACTAGCAAGTTCTCCCCTGAAACAAGACTGCTATGAAAGATGCAGCATACTTTATTCCCAGAGCTGCTGACAGCCCACAGTAGCCCCAGGCAGCTTTTCTTCCTGCCTCCAGCTGATACTGGCCAGTGGAGGCATGGGATGATGGGGGTGACCAGAGGGGAAGAAATGATGTCTAGAACAGGTGTGCAGTCATTCTGGGAGGTATATATGTGCGGGATGGGCTATGTGCAGGGAGGCCAAATTCGCCTGTGGGCTGAGCTGCCATCGTCAGGACATGTGCTGATTTTGCCAGGCTTTTAAGCACACCTGAGTGCCCTTGAGAACAGAAACCAGAAGGCACATACCTTCTCAATGTCTTTCTCAATCTCCGGAAAAGCTTCTGGATCTTCATGATCCGTCAAAACTGCGCACTACTACCAGCACCACCACCACCAGTGCCAACGCTGCCAGTACCAATACCTGCACCAGCACCAGTACCAGCACCTGCACCAGAATGCACTGTGCTTTGGGGGCTGTGCTTGTGGGGCCCCAGGTCTGCTGCGGGATTTATGACATCACAAAAGGCTTAGTGACTCTTGGTGATGTGAAGTGCCAGTTGCCAAGGCTGTGGCAGTCTTCCATTTGTAAGGCCCTTGGGGCAGAGGGAGGGGTTCACATGTTCCAAAAATATATGTATTTACCAGGGCAGTGCGGCCAAAGGAAGCAACCCCTTGCATACCTGCAGGAACACAGGATGCCCAAGCCACTGCTCCAAATCTTTGTAGATTTCACTCAGAGCCCCTCCATTCCCTCTGGTGTATCTTCATGTCTTCTCTGTTATCCTCCCTGCAAGCACCAAGTCTCCCTTGGGTGATACACACAGAATCATAGAATCACAAGGTTGGAAAGGACCAAGTGAAGAGCTAAAAGTGAAGGCTGTCTTGGCTTGTTTGGTGCAAAGAACATGTTGAATAAAGTCTGCTATCCAATGTAGCTCTCGTAACGTAGATTCAACTTGCTGTGAACTAGTGCTCTTCTCATTTTTTGGTAGGCTGCAACACCTTCCAGCACAACTCATGATCTACAGACATAAAAGTTCAGCTGCAATTAACTCTTGTGATCTCAGAGTTTAAACTCACAAACAAAAAGGCTCATTACAATCACATAAAGAGAGGTTAGAATTGAGGATTAAAGTTCAGGCTCCTCTAGGTATGTTATCAAGAGAGTAATTGATTGTCAACACTGAAATTAAACATCGGGTCAGTGGTATTTTTGGCATAACTTTAAGTAAATCTCTGCTTCTCCTAAGACTATAGCAGAAGGTATCTTATTTTCATCCTACAGCGCAGGGATCTTTTTAGTGTTTTCACTGTGTTCCACAAAGTGCTTTTAGTGGCACATTAGAGAAGGAGGTTAAGCTTATCCAGCGTTAGGCACCTCACCTATTTCCAATAAGGCTTTCCAGCAGCAATCAGATTTCTCAGCCCAGGGAGCTCTGATGGGACCCTGTGAAGTGTTTGGCTTTGTAAACGTCCCTTGTGGTGCTTTGAGTCTTCAGAAAGCACAGAGAGATTCAACTGGAAGAGGTTTAAATTAGAAGCGTGAAGCCTACTCTTTACCTCCAAACATACTTCCTGCAGTTGTTCAAATTAATGTCATGCTACTGCAGCATATTTTATTAATTGTCCTTGGGCAAGTGACATGAGGTGATCATGTAAAATCTGGGATTTTGATGAAATTTTAAGTAATGATAAAAACCAGACTTGTACGTGCCTTAAGAAAGACAACAACGCACATATGTGAAAACATCTTCTTTTGGGCATCATCTTGTAATAGAAGTACAACTAAAGCAGGGCAGGTAGAAAAGATTCTCCTATGCTGAAGAAAACACATAGTAAATATTATACTTTCTTTGTCCTTGTGAAGTCAGTTAGTTGTTTGTATTTTCAGTAATAATAAAACTTTCTTCCAACGTCTGTTTCCGTACACTAAAGGCAAGTTCTCATTTGTAGTTCTCTGTTAACAGTAGATTGCGATCCTACTCAAGTTCTCTTATTCCAGAGCAAATGGTAACTGAAACGGGCATTTTTGGAACTCCAGCATTTTAAGATTAGCAAAAAAGATGAAAGCAAAAGTTCCTTGAAAAGGGATGAAGTGAAAATGATCAGACAGTCACTTGATTCCCCTTAAAATACCGGATTTACTTGAGGATATAGCACGTGGCCATACAGTGCATTACAGCAAGCATGGCTCTAAATGGTGGCATTAACATGGCACAAAGCACAAACATCTATCCTCCAACACCGTCTGAACGTGACAGACGTTTTTAAAAGTTACAATAATTATCAAAAAGCTTTCAATACAAAGTTGAAGCACATTGAAGTTTCAAAAGGATATTTTATACGTTTTTGGAAAAATAGAACATTTACTTTACATGACTGGAACATAAGTTACATTCTTCATAGTTTGTAAGCTTCCATCGTTCGTACGTTCCCTCATACGTTTTCTTTTAATAGATTATTTTCTCTGGACTGTATGTCTAATGCAAAGGTATCGCTGTTCTGGAGGAAAGCTTGTTTCTGCATTAGTTTCCTGAAAAGTCCATTTGGATTTGCAAGGAGTTCCTCACGTTTTCCGCATTCAAGAATTCTGCCCTCACCGAAGACTGCCACAAAATCAGCATTCTGAATAGTAGACAGACGATGAGCAATGATTAAGACCGTCCTCCCTTCCATCAGCCGGTCCAGAGCTTCCTGCACCAGGTACTCGTTTTCAGCATCCAAAGCACTAACAAGAAACGAGAAGCAGAAGAGGTGGAGGGGAAGGGAGGGTAGGGAGAAGAGGGTATTTGTTCTTTTAAGAACAGGTCAGCTTTCAAAACAGCTGCTTCAAAGCTATGTTGCACATGAGGCTAGGTCGGGAAAACATTTTTTTTTCTCTCTCTTACCTTGTTGCTTCATCTAACAGAAGAATTTTGGGGTTCTGAAGAAGAAAGTAAAATTGGTTACGATTACAATGGGACAAGATCTGAATGTAACAAAAATGTGGTGTTTGTACGGCTCAGCAATTATTTCTTCAAAAGATCTGGGTGCCACTCTGAAATTACATTTAGTAAGTCTACGTGCTGAGATAGGAAAATGGAAACAGCGCTTTCGTCTCCAGTTCTGCAAGCCAAAGAAACAGAACACTACTAACTGGTGACTATTTCAAAGATACCTAACCTAACGGCAGCACCGTGGTAGGTGATTTTTAACCTATACTTGGCAGCACTGCAGTCAGAAGTTCGATTTCCTATTTACAAATTCTTTTACGAATCTTTCACGGTGGTTCAGCTGAATGCTGCTTGGTGTCTGTCTGCTACTTTACCGCCCAGAAACACAACATAACAGAAGTCTATAAGCAATCAGTGTTTCAACCGCAGATGAGAGCTCACAACACTGTATAACTCTACTTAACGAACAGGTGCAGTCTTACCTTGAGCACAGCTCGAGCAATTGCAATTCACTGCTTCTGACCCCCTGGGGTAAAAGGCAGTAAATTGAAATAGGAGAACACATACAAAGTCCTTTCACTGGGGAGTACAGCTGGGATTTGCCACTTGCCAAATGGCAGCAGAAAGGGAACAAAACAGAAGCAACCAAAGTGATGGCCTCCCCGTCAGGAAGCCATATAAATTCTAGAGGCACTGGATGACTTTGGGAGTTGTTCTACTTTAGTGCCCACCTGACCTGTTCTTCTACTTTGTCTTGTGTTTAAAGACATCGCTCACTGCTCCTTCCTGGTATGTCCTCTGCACATCTTCCAACTGCTGACAGAGTAAATGCACCCATTTGTATTGGGGAAGGGAAACATCCCTGCAGAAAAGTGCAAAGGGCCATTCTCAGGAAAGAAGGACAGAAGGGTGGCTGTCATAGGCAACTCCCTTCTGAGAGGAATGGAGAGCTCGGTAAGTCAGCCTGACCCTACCCATAGGGAATTGTGCCGCCTTCCTGGGGCCCAGGTCAGGGATATTGCTAGAAAACTCCCCAGTCCGATCTGCCCCTCTGATTATTAACCTTTATTAACAGTTCAGGCTGGTAGTAATGAGGTCCCAGGCCTTCTTGGCCACCAGGACACCCTGATGGCTCACGGCCAATCTGTTGTCCGCCAGGATCCCCAAGTGTTAACCATTTATGGCCGGTCCAGCCTGATCTCGTGACTAATGAGACAGGGCACTGCTGGGCCAGCACCTTGAGAAAACATGGTGGGGGGGAGGGTAGGGACATAGTAGATGGGCCTGAAAAAAGAAACAGAGCAACAGCAACGATCTGAGGAGGAATGTTAATTTACTGAATCCAACAAAATCAAACAAAATGAGAAAGATAGTGTCCAAAGTTGAGTCTTTATGCTGTAGGCCACAGAGGGAACTACATGCTTCTCAGCTGTGAAAAAGAGAGTCTGTGAGAGAGGGAGAGGCTGATGCGCTGCCAGGAGATCCACCTCTCTTCCTCTGGGCACAGAGTCCTCTGGGGAATGCTGCCCCTCTCCTCCAAGAACCAGAACGGCCCAAAAAAGGCAGTCCACAGAACCAGAACATTAACTCTTTAACTCCCACTGCTTTACACGTTGTTATGATGTGGAATGATGACGACCAAAAGTCAAAAGAACAAAACAATTACATAAAGCAGATGTTTAGACGTGCAGTGCACACAGGGTTATCCTTATGCTTTTAACCAGAACATCGATCTCACAAATAAGTGCACCGTGAAGCATTTGCAGAGGCAAGGCAGGAACACACGTGTCTCAAAAACCATCTGTTGGACCAGTTCAGATGTCACTGAAAAGCCACCCGCACTTCCCAAGTGAGGGAGTTGCTTGGAAGGGGCACTCCGTGACTACGCACCAACAGGGCTGTATTTTCATGCTTTTCCAATGGAATTGTGCTTGCCAGGAAACAGCACCGAGCGCAAATCATTTTTCATGTGGTCATACAAGATGTGACTGTGCAACTGCCATTAATATGGAACGTCGTCGTAAGGTTTTGTGTTACTTCCTTCAACAAACCATAATAAACATGGAGGTACTCGTATCTACACAACGTGCAGCAGTGCTTCCCAGCCTCCATGTGCACAGTTTTCTTTGAAGCAAGCACTCTGTATTGCTGTAGTTCTGTACAAACAGACCGCAGAACAACGGGACAAGCTCACAGAATTGTAGGGGTTGGAAAGGACCTCTAGAGATCATCGAGTCCAACCCCCCTGCCAAAGCAGGCTCCCTACACCACGTCACACAGGTAGGAGTCCAGGCTGGTCTTGAATATCTCCAGAGAAGGAGACTCCACCACCTCCCTGGGCAGCCTGTTCCAGTGCTCCGTCACCCTCACCGTAAAGAAGTTCTTCCGCACATTCGTGTGGAACTTCCTATGCTGTACTTTCATCCCATTACCCCTAGTCCTGTCCCCACGCACTACTGAAAAGAGACCAGCCTCGCCACTATGGCTCCCACACCTCAGGTATTTATAAACCTGAATCAAGTTCCCACTCAGCCTTCTTTTCTCAAGGCTAAACAGACCCAGTTCCCTAAGTCTCTCCACATAGGGGAGATGCTCCAGACCCTTCACCATCTTTGTGGCCCTCCGCTGGACTCTTTCCAAGAGATCCCTGTCTTTTTTGTACTGGGGAGGCCAGAACTGGACACAATACTCCAGATGAGGCCTTAGATCCTTAGAAGAAAACACTTGCAACAGCAGTTATGGTGAAATGGAGGAACTTTATTGAGAAGCAAGACTACGCATTTCTACGAAGAAGGAAAGTGTGACACCAAAGAGGTTTCCTACCCAAGAAGACCATAGCTCTGGCTGTCTCATAAATCGCTGCTCAACACCATTTGCTGAACTTGAGTGACTTGCAAAGGTTTCAGTCAGACCAAGCGAAGCAGAAGCTGCTGCTGCTACTCCATCCGTGTTGGAGAGACTGAGTGGGGCAGAAGCTGCTGCTGCTACTCCATCCGTGTTGGAGAGACTGAGTGGGGCAGAAGCTGCTGCTGCTACTCCATCCGTGTTGGAGAGACCGAACATGGCAGAAGTTGCCTCTGCTACGCTAGCCGTGTTGGAGTAATTGATTGGGGCAGGTGTTCCCACTGCTACTCCATCCCTGTTGGAGAGAACAAGCATGGCAGAAGTGTCTGCTGTTACTGCAGCGGTGTTAGAGAGACCAAACAGGTCAGAAATTGCTTCTGCTATTCCGTCTATGTAGTTGTCATCGAATGGAGCATAAACTGCCGCTTCCAGTACGTTGGTGTTGGAGAGCTTGAGTGGGGCAGAAGTTGCCTCTGCTACTCCAGCCGTATTGGAGTGATTGATCGGGGCAGGTGTTCCCACTGCTCCTTCATCTCTGTTGGAGAGACCAAGCGGAGCAGAAGTGTCCACTGATATTCCATTGGTGTTAGAGAGACCAAACAGGACAGAAATTGCCGCTGCTACTCCATCTATGTAGTTGGCATCAAATGGGGCATAAACTGCCGCTTCCAGTGCATCGGTGTTGGAGAGATGGAGTGGGGCAGAAGTTGCCTCTGCTACTCCAGCCGTAGTAGAGTGATTGATTGCGGCAGGTGTTACCACTGCTGCTTCATCTCTGTCTGAGAGATCAAGTGGGGCAGAAGTGCTTGCTGCTCCTGCATCGGTGTTAGAGAGACCAAACAGGGCAGAAATTGCCGCTGCCACTCCATCTATGTAGTTGTCATCAAATGGAGCATAAACTGCCGCTTCCAATACGTCGCTGTTGGAGAGATGGAGTGGGGCAGAAGTTGCCTCTGCTGCTCCAGCTGTGTAGGAGTCATCAAACAAGGCAAAAACTGCCGCTGCTTCTCCATCTGTGTTGGAGAGACCAAGCGGGACAGAAGTGTCCTCTGATATTCCATTGGTGTTAGAGAGACCAAATAGGGCAGAAATTGCCGCTGCCACTCCATCTATGTAGTTGTCATCAAATGGGGCAAAAACTGCCGCTTCCAGTACGTCGCTGTTGGAGAGATAGAGTGGGGCAGAAGTTGCTTCTGCTACTTCATCTGTGTAGGAGTCATCAAACAAGGCAAAAACTGTCGCTGCTTCTCCATCTGTGTTGGAGAGACCAAGCGGGACAGAAGCGTCCTCTGATATTCCATCGGTGTTAGAGAGACCAAACAAGGCAGAAATTGCCGCTGCTACTCCATCTACATAGTTGTCATCAAATGGGGCATAAACTGCTGCTTCCAGTGTATCGGTGTTGGAGAGATGGAGTGGGGCAGAAGTTGCCTCTGCTACTCCAGCTGTATTGGAGTGATTGATCGGGTCAGGTGTTACCACTGCTGTTTCATCTCTGTTGGAGAGATCAAGTGGGGCAGAAGTGTCTGCTGCTCCTGCATTGGTGTTAGGGAGACCAAACAGGGCAGAAACTGCTGCCGCTATTCCATCTATGTAGTTGTCATCAAATGGGGCATAAACTGCCGCTTCCAGTACATTGGTGTTGGAGAGACCGAGTGGGGCAGAAGTTGCCTCTGCTTCTCCAGCTGTGTAGGAGTCATTGAATGGGGCATAAACTGCTGCTGCTTCTCCATCTGTGTTGGAGAGTCCAAGCGAGTCAGAAGTGTCCACTGCTATTCCATTGGTCTTAGAGGGACTGATCAGGTCAGAAATTGCTGCTGCTGTTCCATCTATGCAGTTGTCATCAAACAGGGCATAATCTTCCGCTTCTGGTCTACCTATGTTAGAGAGATGGAGTGGGGCAGGAGTTATGTCTGCTACTCCATCAGTCTTGGAGAGACCAAGTGGGGCAGAAGTTGCCTCTGCTACTCCATCTGGATTGGAGTCATTGAACGGGGCAGAAACTGCCGCTGCTTCTCCTCCCGTGTTGGAGAGACCAAGCAGAGCAGGAGTGTCCACTGCTCCTGCATTGGTGTTAGAGAGACTGATCCGGTCAGAAATTGCTGCTGCTGTTCCATCTATGCAGTTGTCATCAAACTTGGCATTATCTGCCGCTTCTGGTCTATCCGTGTTAGAGAGATGGAGTGGGGCAGGAGTTATGTCTGCTACTCCATCAGTCTTGGAGAGACCAAGTGGGACAGAAGTTGCCTCTGCTACTCCAGCTTTGTTGGAGTCATTGATCGGGACAGAAGTTGCCGCTGCTACTCTACCCATGTTGGGGAGACTGAGCGGGGATGAAGTTGCTGCTGATACTCCATCTGTGCTGTCCTCTGCCTGTTCAAAGTTAACAAATACAAATGGTCAACACTCAGCTCAAAGGACGATGCAATGGCAAGCATTTTATAAATCCAGAAGACCATCACCTGTTCGACTTCAGGTTCCAAAAGGCCCTGATTTTCCTCACCAGGGTAGTCCATGGGGTGCACACAAGCACTGCACCTGGAAAATGGAAGGCACATTCAGTTGCACACGCTGCCTATTGCGCTCCTAACAGCCCTTTCTTGGCCACCTGTTTCAGACTGACAGCAAACTGGGAGAGAGCAGCACACACTTGCTATTAGATACTTAAATGTTCTCCTGCACACTATGGTGTTTACT
Source organism: Coturnix japonica (assembly GCF_054131305.1). Classification (NCBI taxonomy): domain Eukaryota; kingdom Metazoa; phylum Chordata; class Aves; order Galliformes; family Phasianidae; genus Coturnix; species Coturnix japonica. The sequence goes on from NC_140665.1 coordinate 39,276,294, forward strand.
AGCAAGTTCTCCCCTGAAACAAGACTGCTATGAAAGATGCAGCATACTTTATTCCCAGAGCTGCTGACAGCCCACAGTAGCCCCAGGCAGCTTTTCTTCCTGCCTCCAGCTGATACTGGCCAGTGGAGGCATGGGATGATGGGGGTGACCAGAGGGGAAGAAATGATGTCTAGAACAGGTGTGCAGTCATATATACCTCATGGGAGGTATATATGCGCGGGATGGGCTATGTGCAGGGAGGCCAAATTCGCCTGTGGGCTGAGCTGCCATCGTCAGGACATGTGCTGATTTTGCCAGGCTTTTAAGCACACCTGAGTGCCCTTGAGAACAGAAACCAGAAGGCACATACCTTCTCAATGTCTTTCTCAATCTCCGGAAAAGCTTCTGGATCTTCATGATCCGTCAAAACTGCGCACTACTACCAGCACCACCACCACCAGTGCCAACGCTGCCAGTACCAATACCTGCACCAGCACCAGTACCAGCACCTGCACCAGAATGCACTGTGCTTTGGGGGCTGTGCTTGTGGGGCCCCAGGTCTGCTGCGGGATTTATGACATCACAAAAGGCTTAGTGACTCTTGGTGATGTGAAGTGCCAGTTGCCAAGGCTAGCTGTGCCAGTCTTCCATTTGTAAGGCCCTTGGGGCAGAGGGAGGGGTTCACATGTTCCAAAAATATATGTATTTACCAGGGCAGTGCAGCCAAAGGAAGCAACCCCTTGCATACCTGCAGGAACACAGGATGCCCAAGCCACTGCTCCAAATCTTTGTAGATTTCACTCAGAGCCCCTCCATTCCCTCTGGTGTATCTTCATGTCTTCTCTGTTATCCTCCCTGCAAGCACCAAGTCTCCCTTGGGTGATACACACAGAATCATAGAATCACAAGGTTGGAAAGGACCAAGTGAAGAGCTAAAAGTGAAGGCTGTCTTGGCTTGTTTGGTGCAAAGAACATGTTGAATAAAGTCTGCTATCCAATGTAGCTCTCGTAACGTAGATTCAACTTGCTGTGAACTAGTGCTCTTCTCATTTTTTGGTAGGCTGCAACACCTTCCAGCACAACTCATGATCTACAGACATAAAAGTTCAGCTGCAATTAACTCTTGTGATCTCAGGGTTTAAACTCACAAACAAAAAGGCTCATTACAATCACATAAAGAGAGGTTAGAATTGAGGATTAATGTTCAGGCTCCTCGAGGTATTTTATCAAGAGAGTAATTGATCGTCAACACTGAAACATCGGGTCAGTGGTATTTTTGGCATAACTTTAAGTAAATCTCTGCTTCTCCTAAGACTATAGCAGAAGGTATCTTATTTTCATCCTACAGCGCAGGGATCTTTTTAGTGTTTTCACTGTGTTCCACAAAGTGCTTTTAGTGGCATATTAGAGAAGGAGGTTAAGCTTATCCAGCGTTAGGCACCTCACCTATTTCCAATAAGGCTTTCCAGCAGCAATCAGATTTCTCAGCCCAGGGAGCTCTGATGGGACCCTGTGAAGTGTTTGGCTTTGTAAACGTCCCTTGTGGTGCTTTGAGTCTTCAGAAAGCACAGAGAGATTCAACTGGAAGAGGTTTAAATTAGAAGCGTGAAGCCTACTCTTTACCTCCAAACATACTTCCTGCAGTTGTTCAAATTAATGTCATGCTACTGCAGCATATTTTATTAATTGTCCTTGGGCAAGTGACATGAGGTGATCATGTAAAATCTGGGATTTTGATGAAATTTTAAGTAATGATAAAAACCAGACTTGTACGTGCCTTAAGAAAGACAACAACGCATATATGTGAAAACATCTTCTTTTGGGCATCATCTTGTAATAGAAGTACAACTAAAGCAGGGCAGGTAGAAAAGGTTTTCCTATGCTGAAAAAACACATAGTAAAAATTATACTTTCTTTGTCCTTGTGAAGTCAGTTAGTTGTTTGTATTTTCAGTAACTTTCTTCCAACGTCTATTTCCATACACTAAAGGCAAGTTCTCATTTGTAGTTCTCTGTTAACAGTAGATTGCGACCCTAATCAAGTTCTCTTATCCCAGAGCAAATGGTAACTGAAACGGGCATTTTTGGAACTCCAGCATTTTAAGATTAGCAAAAAAGATGAAAGCAAAAGTTCCTTGAAAAGGGATGAAGTGAAAATGATCAGACAGTCACTTGATTCCCCTTAAAATACCGGATTTACTTGAGGATATAGCACATGGCCATACATTGCATTACGGCAAGCATGGCTCTAAATGGTGGCATTAACGTGGCACAAAGCACAAACATCCATCTTCCAACACCGTCTGAACGTGACAGACGTTTTAAAAAGTTGAGAGAGGCAGCATCTCCCCACCCCTCTCCATGCTTTTTAACTCCATTGTCTGCACCCAGCGAGCTCTGCTTTAAGTCTTGAACTGCCACCTCAGACCCAGCGGCCCTCGTTTTGTCCCCTTCCCCCATCCTACCTAGTTTAAACACCTGTCAATAAGTCCTGACAGTTCCTCAGCTAGAACCCTCTTGCCCCTATGAGACAGACCACTTCCGCCTGCAGCTGTCATGCCAGGAGCCGAATAAATTGCCCCATGATCAAAAAAACTAAGACTCCTATGTCTGCACCAACTCTTTAACCATTTGTTTAAGAGGTGGGTTTTTAGGCCCAACTCAGTATCCCTCCCTGCCACAAGAAGGTACTGATGCAATAACCACTTGCACAACTGTTCCTTCAGTTATCCGCCCCAGTCTCCTGTAATCATCTTTGATAGCCTTAAGGCTTTTTTTTACTAACTTCTTCACTGCCAGCCTGAACTATCAGCAGGGGATAGTAGTCAGAAGGGCAGATCAGACTGGGAAGTCTCCCAGCAATGTCCCTGACCTGTGCCCCGGGGAGGGAGCACACCTCCCTGCGGGTAGGGTTGGGCCAGCATACAGGGCCTTCCTTTCCTCGCAGAAGGGAGTCACCTATGACGACTACCCTTCTATCCTTCCGTGTGGAAGAAGTTTTGAGGCGCGAGTGTGTCCGCTTCCCCCGAGTCCCCCTCACAGGTGGGGCTGCTTCCACATCTGTATTCACCTCTCCCTTGGGTTCCAGGGCCCTAAACCTATTTTGCAGAGGCACCAGGGGAGCCGAGCATGGTCGTGGGGGGGGACGCCCACTTCGCCGAGCCGCCGGTACCTGTTTCCACCCATCCTTTTCTCTCAGACTACTTTGGTCTGATTGGCATCTGCAGGACAGAGGCTCTGCCGACAGTCCCACACCCCCTACCTCTACATTTGTATTGGTAGGGGTCAGGGAGGACTGAGGGCTCAGTGCAGCAGGAGCACAGTCCATCTGCACACTCCTTTCTATCGCCTGTTTGCAAGGCAACCGGGGGCAACATGCTCCTTGGGGAGCCTCAGCTGTGTGCCTGGATCCCGGGGCTGATAGGGCATGGCACCACTCATCAATTTCAATTTCACAGTCCTTAATGGACCTCAACCTCTCCTGTTCGGATTCTCTGATTGTCCGCAGTCTAACTACCTCCTCCCTAAGCTCCACCACAAGGCTGAGCAGCTCATCTAGCTGCTCACACTGCACACAAGTCGCATCCTTCCCATTGATGATTCTTCTCTCACCAGTCCCAGAGGAGGAAGGTGTGTGAGGAGCAGAGCTCCCCAGCAGTAACATAGCAGGGTTGGCAGGGAGGGAAGGATCTCACAAAGAGAAGAGGAAGAAATATTTTTCATTTCTCATTTCCACTTTCTTTCCAATCACTTGTTCTGATACAAGCTGAAGTGCCAGCGCATACTTCAGCATAGAAAAATGAGAGGCTGAGACAGAGCCTGATCACAGTGGTTGCTAAGAGAGTAACCTAATTTACAGCAGATGGTGTTTATTGTTACTTCCCATCTGCATAAGGATTAAGAATTCTTCTCAGAAGAAAACAATGCAGCCTGACAGCATCCTGGTAGGAAGGGGCAAAATTAATTCCAATCAAATACAGCTTTTCTCATAAAAGAGATTTTTTTTTTTTCCCAGGCCTTTGGGTAAGCTTTACTTCAATAGAGTTTAGGATCATTATTATTTCTTTAATATTGCGCAGTTTCTAGCTATGTAGTGTCATTTTTAGAAATGAGGAGGAATGGAGTCAAGTAAAGGTTAAGTACATTGCCTCTGATCAGAAAGAAACTTAATGTCAGAGTCGAGATTAAAGTTTCAGCTCCCCAAGGTCTTACAGCAGGATGCTGTTCCACAAAGGAACCAACACTTCTTGCAAGCATCTGTCCTTGGCCCAGGGACTGCTAGAAGAAAGCTACAGCCCTGCTGTCTATGAATGAACAGTCCCTTAGAACTGCAAATGTCTCTTACATTCAGCTCCCCTTGACCAATGATGACTCAGCATGTCTTTTTGCTCATAGTAAGAAATTAAATCTTTGTTCTATTGGTATAACCCATGTAAAATCATTAGAGTTATAGCAAGATTATTAGTACGCTGAGCCTCATTATACTTTGGGTTTTCTTTGTATGCCACGCCATAAAATTCACATGTTACATACATTAGTATTGCTGCCACTTTCCTTTGAGTTGTGCCTAGGTTTTAGTAAGCAGACAAGCATCAAAAAGATGACAATTATGAAAGAGCAATGAAACCTCAATCTAGAAATGGAAGGAAAAAAGAGCAGACAGTTAATAGACAACAAAGCAAAAAATAATAGTATTCAAAAAAAAAAAAAGGATAGCAAAAGAATAAAGAAAGAAATTATAGTTTGAGCATAGAATAGAATCATAGAATTTGAGTTGGAAGAGACCTTAAAAGGTCGTCTAGTCCAACTAGTCCAAGTTCTTAGAATGAACAGGAGCACCTACAGCTGGATCAAGTTGCTCAGAGCCCTCTCCAGCCTGACTTTTGCAGCAAGCCGTATAGTATAAATACTGTCCCATTTTTCCTGCTCTCTGTTGCTTGGTTATAGAGTTTTGAGCCTGGCACACCCTCTTGTACCTTCTGCAGTTTTTATCTTGGAAGAATAAGCAGTCTGGCTATTTTTCTGGGATTTCTAGAAATGAGACAGACTTTGGCAAATCGCTGGTGGTGCACAAGCAGATTATCTGGGTACACCAGGGAATTCATGGCATTCTCAGCAAGAGGAAGGCAACCAAGGCTGCTGGATCTGACCAAAGCAGCTGCCTGGATGGCAGTAGACAGACATCCCTTGCACAGTGGCTGCACAGTTGATCTCTAAATTCACAGCAAATTGAAGCAGCTGGGTATGTCTGATATCTGGCATATGTGCTTCCCTCTCTGAGATTTCTTGAACTCTGGAAATCTTACATACATCTGCAGAATGTATCCTAGTGGTTGATAATTTAATGCAAAAGTCATGACAGCATAAGTCACTGAGTAAGTTGTCTTTTTGAGACTTGCAGTGCAAGCCATTCAAAAAGGCACACCACTAGTGGAACTATGTCATGATGCTGGACAGAAGATGCTTTGCCATCTTAAAGTGCAGTTATTAAAATCCTCAGACATATCCTTCCTCTTAACTGGTTTGTACAATATTGACATATTTTAGCCTTTTATTTCCTCTCCTTTATCCATAATAGGTGAACTCTGTGTGTGCATGTGTGTACACTTACATGCAATATAAAATATACAAACAACCCAACTCATATCAACACCTTCCCATTTGTAGTGTCCCTAGCAGCTTGGATAATGCTCATGTTTCTTAACTGATACATGCAAAAAAATCATTACAGGCTTTGTTTCTCAAAGTCTTACAATAGAATACCTGCTTACCACTTATAAAGTCACCCAGTTCAACACAACTTGGTGATCTCAACCAGCTCTAAGCTTGTTGTACACTGACACAATCTGATCCCACTCTAAATAGAAATATTTCTCCAGACCAGCTCCTTAAAGTCATTTTTTTTTACAGCCTGGAAAATGTACATGGATTTCTATGTTTGTGTGAAGCATTAGTGACATCCAGTGGTGACTAATGCAAATGGTAAGAATGCTTAGCCCCTGTTCTCAAGGGACACCTAAAATTCCTCCTTCTCCTTCTGTAACAGACAAGCTATTTGAAAACAGAGAAAGGCAGAAAATATGTGTTTCCTGGCTCTTCCATAATGCATCCTTACTCTGTGTTTGATTAAACCTCACTGACCATGTACCATATAATTGTTATTTTTTGTCTGTGTCATTTGTTAGAACCTACAGAAGCTCTTTGAGAAACCGGGTGGCTGAAGTTGTGCCACCAAAGGCGTCTCCCATCAAAACAGATATAGATTACAAGGAAAACCAATTAAACAATCAGATGTGAGACTGCTGAGAAGTACTAGCTGTATACATACAAGGGTTTCACTAGGTAGTCTTCCATGGAGGTGTGTGAATGACAGCATGAGAAGATGAAGAAGGAACACAGAAAGAAACAAAAGCAACAGCCATAACATAATCCTGATGAAAAGCATCACAGGCACTTTTAGGCAGAGTGCTGTTTCCTCTCCCAGTGGAAATAAGTTGATAGCCTCTGAATTTTGGTCAAGAGTCTGTTGAATCAGCCACAGGCAGTTATCTCAACTTCAGTGCTGCCAATTCTGCGCTGTCTGGGATACTGTTCAGTTTCAAGGAGCCAGCTGAGACACCAACAGCCCAGAGTAAAATTTCAGATTAACTCAAAATAATTAAGTCTAATTTTAAGAGCTTCCATCACAGTCATGGTGGTTATCTCAGAAGGAGTTTTTTATATAAAGTATTAGCTCATACAGAACACATCAGGGAACAGAGGCTATTCTTCAACATTTTAACATGACATGCATTCAAGTCATGTTTTAGGCCAGTTCATTTTCATGCAGTGACATGTTGCAATGAGTGACAGTTATCCAAGAAATCAGCAGCATTCATTTATTGACTTCAGTGTTCAGGACTGGAACAGGGGACATAAGCTCTTCTTTCTGTATTCACATAAGCAAGTTCATTCCCATGTCTTATGCATCAAAAGAAAAACAAATAAAAAGCTGTAAAACATGAATATTGGGAAAATTTTCTGTTGTGAACTTCTATGTCTAACTGGAGCTCTTTGTTTCTAATATCTACTGAAAGCAGCAAACAGGGTTTTTTTCCACCCTGATACTGGATGGAGAAGTCATTTTAGGCAGGCAAGGTACGCAAGCTAATGTATCAGTGCTGGCATGATAGTTTGTCAAATATTATCTACATTTTCTGAAGGATTTTTGTACCTGGAGCTTCTACCACAAATTAATTGTAGTATCTCTGTTTCTGCATGATGCACACTGTCACACTTTTCTCCTTTATCATAAATTGTAATGTGATGCCTTCAGCTTTTTAAAGTGATAGAAACAGAGAGAAGTCATGAGAATGTGGTGGGAGGTAAAAGCAGATGCTTTCTTTCCCATCTTACCTATGTATATTGGAATGAAAGTATTTCCAAGATAGTGGATTAGTTACTGGCAGCCTTCAAGAAAATGATGATACAATTATACTAAGCATGATTTGTCATATAATTATGCATCCCTCACAGTGTTCATTATTTGAGAATAAGAAGGGATGCTGGAATCTTTAAAATTCAGTGCTCACGCAAAAGCTAAAAGTAGCTATTCTATTCACTGGCTCCTACAACAATCGTATTCAGGTAGTAGCAATAAGGTGAGACAGTCTTTCAGATGCTCTCTCTTCATTCATTCAATGAGTTCATTAATCATATGTTATCTAAAACCTGCAGATTAAATAGTGATTCCAATTTTCATAAGAAGTTATTAAGTGTCATGCCTTTGTGTCTCTGGAGGGATGACAAGGAAAAAAGTGAAAGCCTGTGCTTTGCTAGGCCTAGAAATCTTGGAATGAGTGATGAGTCAGAAAAGGAAAAGCATGAAAGGCTTTATAATAGAAATGAAATGAATAATCCTAGCACAAAAATGATGGAAGATAGATTCAGGGAGATGATTTTTACTGAGAGAGTAGTGAGGTGCTGGAACAGGCTGCCAAGAGTTGTGGGTGCCTCACTTGGAGGTGTTTAAGGCCAGGGTGGATGGGGCTCTGGGCAACCTGATCTAGTACTTATCTAGTGGCTGGGAACCCTGACTGTGACAGGGAGGTTGGAACTTGATGATCCTTAGTGTCCCTTCCAACTAAAGCCATTCTATGATTGTATGATTCCTACAGTTCTGTGAAATGGCTCATTTCTCTCCTTGGTTTGGTCTGCTGAGTCATGGGGATGCTCTGGTTTGTGCATAGCTGCATCAGATAAAGGTGGCTGCCTAATTCTGGTTTTACTGTTAATTTACTGAGCTTGTTATACTGCAGTTTCCATTGACAAATGATTACATTCCACCGACTCCAAGGTTATTTTACAAATACATCAACAAATCTGAAAGATGTAAACATTTCAACAACAGATTCAAATGTAAGCATACTCTTTTTTCGTCAAAGAACTTTGTAAGCAAAAGCATAAGTAGTAGAGTAGATCTTTTTAGAGCAGGATTTGTCTTAGCTAACACAAGAGATCTCAGCTCCTTTGTAAAGCACATACTTTTAAATTGTTCAGAAGTTTAATTTCCAACATCTGGTTTGCTACATTGAAAAGATGGGTGAGTAGTAACGTAAGCTCAGTGAGGCAAGGTTAAACAGAAGGTAAAGCATCTGTGTGAGGAAAGAGGTCATTTGTTCTTCCATTCTGGCACACAGAAGTACATAATAGCAGGGCATATTTTTAGATATGAAGTTACCTTTAACAGCGTGTAAGAAACTGTGAATGAAAAACATGAAAGAAGGTGCTAACAGAGTACACCGGAAGGCAGCAGGATGGAGGAGGTGAATTATGCTCTGATTCATTTCTAACACTCGGGAACACACAAGAAAAGCAGCAGGAGCTCCACCTCAAAATACACCAAACCTCAGAGGCCTGGCTTGGAGCTGCCACAAGTTTATGCTGGCGCCGCCATTTTGAGCTGCCCGCCCCGCCCGCAGTGCGGCTCGGAACGCTGCAGGGGGCGCTGCCATGGCGGCTGCCCCGCCTCTCCCACCTCACGCCGGGCCCGCCCCGTCCGGGCCGCGGGGCGGATGAGGCGTTACGCTGGCAGCTGGTTCCTGTTGCCGTGTCGGGCCTGCCGAGCCGGGCTGGGGAGCTGTCGGTAGTCGTGGCCCGTCATGGAGGCCAGGAAGATGAACTTGCCGCGGGGGCCAGAGAACCTCTGCTTCGACAAGGACGAGTTCATGAAGGTGGGTTCTTTGAGTCTGCACAAGCGGCGGGTGTCGCTGGGGGGTGATCCAGGGGAGGGGATGGATGTGGTGTGTGTGTGTGCATGCTTGGTTTGCACTTCTTCCATCGTTCTCCTTTTCCTGGTTCATTTCCAGCCGGATTTTGACGTCGATCACTTTGTATCGGAGTGTAGGAAGCGTGTGCAGCTGGAGGAGCTCAGGGAGGATCTGGAGCTCTATTACAAACTCCTTAAGACAGCCATGGTAGAGCTCATCAATAAGGACTATGCGGACTTTGTTAATCTCTCAACGAACCTAGTAAGTGCTACTGTCATGTCCATGCTCTATTCACTGTAACGTGCTTCTTATTTTTCATACAAAAAGCCTATATCAGATTTAAGACATCTTAAACAGTGACTTTGAGGGGAGGTGAAAGCCCATTCCCAGATAATTTAGCTGAAGTAGAGGATTGTCCCATGGTAAATATATTAGAATGTACTTTTGTTGTATAACTCATGAGGAAAATAGATTCAAGACAAACGCTTTCGGTTTTCATCTGCTAACGCTTGTAAAATTGAAGGCAGCACGTCATTAAGATTCAGTAGTAAAGTTTTAGACAAGGCCATTCTGCAGGATTCTTTAGGAGTCTTCAAACTTACTATCTTTAGAAGTTCCAGCTCATTTTACTGAGAGTTTCATGCTAAAATTGCTTGTTCCCTTTTTCTCTTACTCTTTTACCTCAGTTTATAACATTATACAGGCTCAAAGATTGAGATTTATCTTTTCTCTTGTAAGAAAAGTTGTTATAGATTGTGATTTTCTTTCATTTTTGGCTTTATGTAACAATCTGATGTATTCATACGTGCATTTAAAGTAACATCTTTTTGCATTGTGCTTAAAACTGGAGTCTATAAGAGTCTGTGTATCTCAGTTCTTCTTCAGTGTCTATAAAATCATAGTCACTAATTCAGTCAACTTTCCAAATGAGTTATAAATGTTTTTATGGTAATTTCTTTAGGTTGGCATGGACAAGGCCCTCAATCAGCTTTCAGTACCCTTGGGTCAGTTAAGAGAAGAAGTTATGGTATGCTCAAAGAAAGTCATTATAACTTGTGTTCACTTCTCTATGATACATAAACTACATTTTATTTGTATTAGTCTTTATTATAATCTTTACAAATTATATTCCTAGATGGGTAATGGGAGATGTGTTTTATTGGACCTGCAGTTAACTTACATTTCTTACATTGCAGTAGTGCCTTTTAATCAATCAATGATGGATTTCTTAAATAATAAATGAATGAACTCTCGTTAGATAAATCTATACAAAATGTTGGAACTATTTCTGCCTTTTTTACTTTGAGGGCAGTTAATCTGTTTCCTATTCTGCATTGTTAGAGTTTAGGTTTTTAATTTGCTTTTTAAGCTACTTCTTCATAGTAGTAAGCCAGGTTTTCATACTGACTTGTTTTTCTCTCACAGAGTCTAAGGTCATGTGTCACTGAAGGAATTCAAGCAATAGATGATCGTCTGTCCAGACAAGAAGATATCAGAAAAAAAAAGGTACAGTAGATAAATTATTACCTTGAAGAGATGCTTACTAGGGCAACTTCTGCCATTAACCCCTAGAAAATTGAGTTTACAAAGATCTAGGCCATGTAGATGCACACTGTGCAGAATTTTGCAGTTGTTAAAATGAGAGATTTTGATTGACTGACTTCATTTTTTTTCACATCTTCTTGATGATAAATATTTTGTCTGTTGGAAACACTGTCTCAGTTGCCTTTTTTTAGTTACAGTTGCTCTTACTTTTGCTTGTAGCAGTCTGTAAACATATATTGTGAAAGTAATTGAAGCACAGCAGCTTAATTTTGGTATGGGAGAAGAATAACATTTGTCTTTTTGCTTGACTCAGAAAAATTCAGGGGTAAGAGCAACTGTGATAACACTGTGGGATTTTATAGACTTGTGATCAGTAAGAGATACATGATTTAAATATTAAGAAGGCAGAGATCTTCTACCAGGGCAGAAAATTTAAAAAAAAAAGCATCCGAAGTATCTTCAGAAGTATTGTAATGGGTTTGGGGTCAGACATTAAAAGTCTTTCTTTACTTACAGGTGTGTGTCCTGAGGCTTATTCACGTTATTCAGTCAGTTGAGAAAATTGAGAAGATTCTCCATTCTCAAGGCACTAACGAGTTATCCACCTTAGAAGGAAACAGGTAAAAAATTTTTTTAAAAAATAGGAAAAAAGTGCTTGCTTAATTGATGGGACCAACTGAATTTTATGGTATTGTTGTAGCTTGCATAAATAAACATTAAACAACATTAAAGTACACATTTATGCAACACAAGTTGGATTTGTGCATGCTCATTTTCTCATTATCTCTTTTCTAGCCCTCTTTTAACTGGACAGGTTTTAGAGAGAATTGCCACAGAATTTAATCAACTACAATTTCATGCAGTACAAAGCAAAGGAATGCCCCTTCTGGACAAAGTGAGACCAGTGAGTATTATCTAATAACCAGCTTAACATTTGCGTGATCAAGCTAAAATGATGCTATTGGAAAACAAAGGCCATTTCCACAGAGGAGAAAATTATTTTCAAGAGGTTGTGTTATCAGCTGTGGCAAAGTGTTATTTCTTCTGAGAGCTTGTATTTTGTTTGCTAGCTTTAGGATAAATTACTTAAAGTAATAGTGGGAGATATGACAGACGCTTTTGTTAGCCTAATGCATCTTGCAGTTTGTCTGCTTATTAATAACAAAGCGTATTCCAGAGATGTATATTGTTTTTGCTAGCTGCAGCATACAGACTAAAATATAAACTGAATGTGCCTTAGAGTGGCACAACAATTTCTTAACAATGTTTGCCCAGTTTTCTATACTTCTTGTTGATGTCCCAGTTTTGGTTGTGTGATCTCTTAATAGCCTGTCTGGTGCTTTTATTTTATTTTTTGTTCGGACCAGTGATGAAGATTTTGGAATATACCAATGTTTTAGTTGTCATCAGGTGGTGGTTTCCATGATTGGTCAGCAATTGGTTTATTGGCTTTGCGTATCCAGAGCACAGAATCACACAGAATCACAGAATGACCCGGGTTGGAAGGGACCTCAAGGATCATGTAGTTCCAACCCCCCTGCCTGGCAGGGCCACCAAACATACACCTTTACTAGATCAGGTTGCCCAGGGCCCCGTCCAACCTGGTCTTGAACACCTCCAAGGACGGGGCATCCATAACCTCCCTGGGCAGCCTGTTCCAGGGCCTAACCACTCTCCTAGTGAAGAACTTCCCCCTAACATCCAACCTAAATCTTCCCTCTTTCAACTTAAAACCATTTCCCCGTGTCCTGCTATTGTCAGCCCTATTGAACAGATTATCTGGTCATGTAAAAAGAATCAGTTTAAGATGGATGTGCGCGATATAGCATGCAAAGTGCTAGAAAGAAAATTTGGCTTGTTAAATTGGTAGTTCGACTTTGATTAAATTATTGCCATGTTATTGAATTCACTTTCAGTACAGAGCTTCAAGGGACCACGCTGGGCCAACAGTATATCTGCAGCTAATGTAGCAGGGAGTTGGATCTAATAAAAGAAATGTTGTAGGAGATGAGGAAGAATGATTAGGAGAATATACATTGAACAGGAGGATATATGCTGACTGAAGGAGCTGTTTAGCAGAAACCAGAAGGAATGCACCAGCAGGTCATTTGTTGCCAGTATAATTCAGTGTCTTCAGTTTGCAATTATTTGGGAAGTATTGCTGGGAAAACACAGTAATTATAGTTTTTGACAGAGGGGTAAATGCTGCAGTTGTTACCCAGGTAACATACTGAAAAACTTTTGTGCGTTATCACACACAGTTGTTCAGTTCAGCAAGGCATAATTACTGCCCTATTTCTTCGCTATAGTGAGTACCTTAGATAAGTTATGATGTCTTTTTCAAAATATAAAAGAATGGCCTTTTAATTAAACTTTGTAATAATAAATACTGCACTAAATAATGTCAGTAACCAAGTAAGCTTATGTTAATTTTCATTTGATGCTAACATTTATCAGAACTCATGCGCCTTTCAAGTAAAAGTTGAAAGCTGAATCGAGTATTTCTAGAAGAACTTACTTCAGCAATGATGGCAAAGCTTTTCTAACTGCTGTATTTCATTTTTCTTCATAGCGTATAGCTGGAATAACAGCCATGTTGCAGCAGTCTCTGGAAGGACTGCTCTTGGAAGGTCTTCAGACATCAAATGTTGACATAATACGTCACTGTCTTCGCACTTATGCAACAATTGACAAAACACGAGATGCAGAGGCATTAGTTGGTCAAGTGCTCGTAAAACCTTACGTAGATGAGGTAAGAGAGAATCAAGAATCTAGGAAAGCGAACTGACTTACAAGCATACTTATTTTTCCAGCTTCAGTTAGCAGTTTCAAAGTACCTTTGTGAAGGGAGCAAGGGAACTGAACATGCCATTTTTTGTTGCTTTTACTTAAGGAAAAAGGTGGAGGAATTCTCTATTCACCTGTCACCAATTTGGGGTACATCTATTTGAGATTCTTTTTAGTGAAAGGATAGTCTATCTGATAAAACATGAGCTGTTTGTCATTGTCGATAGGATGCTTCTTCCCTCCTTTAGAAAAGGAAACGTTCAAAATTGTTCTGTTTTTACTTTGCGTGCACATACACTCAGAGAACAAGGCTGATGGCTTTTGGATGGTAGAAGAAGTATAATGTTTGTGATCCATCCACTTAAGAATGGTCTTTTTTTTTTGGTGCTTTCTAATGCTGTAACAACTGCTGCTGTGGGGAATGGTCTTCTTTCCCTCAAGCTGATGTGTCCTGCTTGGAAACTGGGAAAGCAATATACTGAATATTGAGATATTTTTGGATATGGTATTGGGAGTTATGAGTGAATAGACATCTGAATGTTTTATTACTGTATTTCATACTCGCACTTCTGATGTTCAACATTGAACTCTTCGTGACAGGTAATTGTGGAACAGTATGTTCAAGCTCATCCTAATGGCCTTCAGGCCATGTACAATAAACTGCTGGAGTTTGTTCCTCACCACTGCCGGCTCTTGCGTGAAGTTACAGGGGGAGCTATTTCAAGGTAAATGTTTGGGCTTTCTTTTGATTGCTCTAAAGTTACCACAGAGATAATACATTTTTGAAATATCTTGTACCTTCCATGCACAAATGTGGTCTTTTCCTAAGGATTCATATTCAATTTTGATTTGCATCATATGTGTTTTTAAGTCAGTGAACAAATTTTCTTGCTCTGGGGTCCAGACCTTCGCAGGGGGTGAAGAAAATCCTCTATTTCAGTAGTAGAATTGAATACTGGTCATGATAGAACATACCAGATAATTGGGGCTGGTTTCTTTTACTGAAGGAAACATGATTGAATGTTTCATCCAAGGGCAAGGGCATCATAAAGCTTTCAGACAACAGAAGTTCAAGAGTTACTGGGTTGCTGGGGTACATTTAAAAAAAAGTGAGGATGATCCCCAGCAATTGGACAGATGTATTTCGTAACATGTTTAATTGATTTCTATATGTCAGCTATTGTCTGAAAAAGAGTTTAATTCCTTACGCAATTAAGTTGCCTTTTCTGAAGTTTAAATGTTTAATATGTACTGAACTGTATCCACTTATCCATCTATTTACAGACTGGTTAATATGGTGGAATGCTGTAATTAGCAAAAACTATGGAGGCATCCCGTTTGCTCTTAAGTTATATCAGTGTGTCAATACTTCTAATCTTTCAGCAAGTTTTTTGTCTGTATTTGTCATAATTGAAGGTTTTGACTTTGTTATACTGAAATGGAAAGAAATGCTTGCTTCTCTTTTGCTCTCAATTTATAAATCTTCCTAATGAGGGTGGCTTTCAGTCTTTTGTTTGGAAGCACTGTATCACGTATAGATACAATGACAAAAGAGAATTGATTCTCTTTCTTTCCATTGTGTAAGTCACCTTACACATACTTGGTATTTCTTTCAAATTTGAAGCTGTTTAAATATTGAAAATACATGAGGAAGAGTTAGGAGTTTTCAGCTGAAAAGCAGTTGCTTTCCAGACACGCTTGCAAAATATATAACATAAAATCGTATAACACTTTTAGGGCTATTAAAATACTTGCAATTTGTTGAGATCATTGGGATCATCCCAACCTGGAAGGAAGAACAGTGTGAGAGAATCAGCATTCCTATGCTTTAAAAAAGAGAAAAAGCAATTACATTTTGTCTAATGCAGTGCATGTCCTTTTAGCTATCCTGACCTCTAAATAGAAGCCTGGTGCTAAAATACAACCATGGAATCATTTCATTTTTATTGCAGTGAAAAAGCGGATATTGTACCTGGATATGATTTCTTAGTGAACTCAGTGTGGCCAGAAATAGTACGTGGTTTAGAAGAAAAATTGCCATCGCTGTTTAATCCTGGAAACCCAGATGTGTTTCACGAGGTAATTCATTTTATGACTTATTTTCCAGTTCTTCTTTTTATGATGCATGTAAGAATTGAGTGAGTCAAGTCTGCAAGTGGAGAGCAATTGCATTCTGCACCACTTGTCTTATATGTTCAATTATTATTATTTTCCACTTCTTTCCTGTCGTGTTAAACCATCTTTGCCTCAACACAGAAATTTTGCCTTTTTTTTTTCCCTTCATTTTCCCCTCCGTTTTCTCCCATGTCCCACTACAAGGAAACAGGGTGCGGGGGAACAAATGGCTGTGTGGGGCTTAGCTGCCTGCTGGGTTAAACCACAGCCATCAGGGTAGGTCTTAAAGCGGTTACTGGAAGCCAGTTAGTCATGTGAATTTGGCCTTAAATATTTATTTTAGGAGTAGCTGTCCTGTTTTAGTCAGAGAATTGCAACATCGATGAAGGTGGAAGTGGATGACTGTGGTGTTTTTCCAAGATTAGGACTTCTGTATATAAAGGGCTGTCTTAATTTTTAATTAATTATTGTGTTATAAATACAACCGCACAGGGACAAAAGTAGCTAACCTAAAGGCTTTTGTGTGCCACTTCCTGAATACCACCTCCACACCATGCAATTGCCACATCACAAGAGAAACATTTAACAGAAGGCTCCAAATGCACTGGGGTACGCCATGCAAAAGCTTGCCCATGTCAGTGCATTGCCCAGGATCGTTTCTGAGGGCAGAACCGATCAGCAGCAGCTCCAGGACTTCTCCTGGGAGTGTTTTACTGCTTCATAAAAGAATCTGAGTGTGTTGCTCACTTGCTGCACTGGAGTGGGGTAAAAGTCCTGCTGCTTACAGAAATAAAATACCATACTTTCATTCTCATGTGCGTTTGGTGAAGCATGTTTCTGGAAATAAGAACAAAATCCATCTATTGTATCCCTTTATCTCTCATTTACTGGGGCTGACTGTTCCTATTGTTGTGCACCAGTGTTGTTCCACCTTGGTGATTCAGTTCAGAAATAGATCTCTGTGATCTGGCTGTTGAGGGAGCTCAAACAATTCAATGCTTTTCAGAAGTGCTGTGCAGTCTTTTTTTCTTATTACAGAGTAACACCTGTTGGATAACAGGTTTTGGTTTCACTGCAATCCAGGATTTTGGCATTATATGATTAGGTATCAGTGTTGGCCCATTCTGAGCCTTGAGCTTAACCTTAGGCTGATACAGGAGTTCTCTTCAGAGTGTTGTGGCCTTCGTTGCTTAATGGGACCCTGGCAGTGATCAGAATGCTCATACTCTTCCTACAGAAGTACACTACCAGTATGGATTTTGTACGGAAGTTTGAACGGCAGTGTGGCTCACAGGCCAGTGTGAAGCGGTTGAGATCTCATCCTTCCTACCACAGCTTTAACAACAAATGGAACTTGCCTGTTTATTTTCAGATAAGGTTGGTAAACATCTGTTGATTGTTTCAGAAGTAAAATGTTCCTTGTGTCATCTCTTTTGTTCCAGAGTCACAGAATCTCTGAATCATAGGGGTTGGAAGGGACGTCTGGAGGTCATCAAGTCCAACCCACCAGCTAAAGCAGGTTCCCTACAGTAGGTTGCAAAGGTTGAAAAGTGTTCTGAGAGTCTCTCAACAGCTTCATGTGCTGTTTGTTACAGGAGTAGATCTTGTTCCCCTGAGGATAATGCAGCAGTGTTAGTTGGGAATCTGATCATTAGCAGAGGCAGTTAACAGTTTCCTTCCTCAGTTTTCTGTTCCATGTATCTTTCAACTTGCATATACTGATTGAGGATGAATGCTTGATTTTATGGATTGTTTTCGTTTATGGTCCACAATATTAATGAGGTTTTTAATATTCTGCTTTTATTTTTGAACGTGCTAGCCTAAGAACTGTGTTGTATAACACTGTGTTGTACCCTAACTACATATAGCCTCTTGTCCTGCATTCTACTTCGATATTGTTTATGTTTTCTGTGCTGGACAAACCAGTCAGAAGATTTTCTTGCTTTTGTTTCCCACTATACTACACGTTCATTTGTTCCATCATAACTGTTTGCGGGGCTGACCTACATGCTGGATCACTGAAATTATCAGGTCTTTTTAAAAAATAAAAGAGGAGAAGTAGGTGGTGGCAGCCAAGTCTGACTTCTAACTCCAATCAATTTTTCCAAACCATTTAACTGTACAAATATTGATGCTGGCCCAAGGGAAAGGGCAGGCGTACAATAGTGCTGCTGACTGTGCAGACTATGAGTGTCTACAGCAATTATAAACTTCTTAGCAAAGGACAGGTATCGTTAATGAGTCTGTGAATCTGCCCGTCTGTTTGAAAGGGCAGCTTTTTAAACAAGTGACCGCTTGATCAAGCTTTGATGCTTTTGTTCTAAACACTGAAATGAAGCTTCAGTGTATTCTTTCAAAAGAAAACAGCAATCTCTTAGATATTTTGAGTTCTGGCTGATCAAAAGGGTAAAAGAAGTGATTCTCCTTTAAGATTACTGTAAGTCCAAATAGTGCATAACATTTGGAATTGCCCTTGTATCCTTCAGTACATGACAGTGAAAATAATGTAACATTCATAGCAGGGAAGTTTTTTCTTTGCTGTAGGTAACTGTCCTCAAGTCACACAGGATTTGTACTGAAGTGTGTTCTTCCACTATTACACTTGTGGTTAAGGTTGCTAGTTTTTTCAGTTACAGAAATTGCCCAGAACCAAAACTCCTCACTAAAGCCTGTACAAAGAAGGCTGTAAGGAATAGATGGATGCAGAGGCATTTTTTTCTGTAGCAGTGCAGGTACCAGCAGCCTCAGTAACTTGCCTTTTCTTTCAATTACATCAGTACAGCAGATAATGGAACTGTAATGAACTCATGCTTGAGGTTGTTTTCCCATGTAAGAAATATTCAACAAAAGCTGAATAGTTAAAAAGAAGTGATTCAGTTCTCTAATTTGTTTCCCTGTAAGACCTGAATGTGTTGCTTTGTCAGTATAAGTGTTGTAGAGGCAGGAATAAAGATTCAAAGCCATTTGACAAATACTTGAAAATACATGCTAACTGTTGGTAGCAACTGAGCAAGATAGACCATCTCTTATGGGTTTCTTCCTCCTTGATGTGTCAGTCACAGGTATTGTTACTTAAAGTAATTTAAATATGCATGTAGCACATTAGTAGCTGGAACAGGAAGAGCTGGGAAGGCTCTGATCTGGAAATGATAATTGAGAAGTTTTAAAAATGATCCTTGCAGGTTCATAATTAGGAAGTTTGGTAGGTGCAGAGGTTACTGTGATGAACATAAAAGCGATAAGGAAGCTTTCAAAAGCTTTCTATAGAGAAGCTTAAAATACAGTTTTATTTCAGAGTTAGGGATAAAAATGTTAGTAATGATTACATTTTTACCCGAAGGAAATGCTGTCTTATTTGCTGTTACACTTCAGAAGAAAAAAAAAAAAAAGGGCAAAAAAGGAAAAGGGGGCAGAGCATCCTGTGAGGAACTATTGATTTTTGTCAGGTACAGAGTTGTTTGCAGAACCTTATGCCAGTGTCCATTAACAAACACATAGAAAGCTAAAGATTCCCAGTGCCATGTGACATACCTGAAGGTCAGTTTAATTAAGTATGAGGTAATGAGTTCACTTCTAGTGTGAAAGCAGTAACAATTAGGAAAAAGAACCCACAGACACAAACCTTTACTCCCTATAACATGATCTAAAGACTTGACGTGATCTTATCCTAAGTTATGTGTTTATTTGTAATGTGTAAGTTTTAAATCTGCCTATATAAAATCAAATGTTGTCTTTCAAGTATTGATTGACTGGCCTTATTTATATCCTGGGTTATGTTGAGGAAAAGAATAAATGTGTAATCTGTTAGTGTGTGTACACTAATGGCATACAGACAAAACACTGAAAAGTAATGAAGCATCAATGTAAGAAATGATTTATTTATAATCCAAACTTCTGTTTTTCAGATTTAGAGAAATAGCTGGGGCCTTAGAAGCTGCACTTTCAGATTCCCTAGAGGAAGCACCAGGTAAACTTCAGTGCAAAAATTAATAGTTTCCCTATTGTCATGGAAGCTGTGTTTTAAGTAGCACTGATTTTTGCCTCTTCATCATTTACTGACTTGCATCCTTAGGGTTCACAAGTATTGATCTTTGATGAACTGATTTAACAGTAGATACATTTTTGTAGGGAAGGCAATATAGGAGCATTGGTCAGTGATTGCTTCACTTACTAACAGCACTTCTTATGGTAGCAGTAATTAGCATTTTTGTGGATCTATTTCCGTATTTCAAAAAAGAAGATTCTTTTGAATTCCTTAAACCAACCAAAGTTAAATCTCCTGAATTTCAGTGTCCTGACTCTACCCTTTGCTAGGCCCACATACCTCAAGATCACAAACTGAACCAGTTCCTACAGTCCAGGCTGCCTCTGGTACTAACCTCTTTAATGTCTTCCACATTGGTGAGCAACAGGTCCAGCAATGCTTGTATTTCCAGAGTTTGTTTTAGTCTGAGCTTAATAAATCCTTTTAGATATCTTTGTGGTTGTGTCTTTTAGGGATATTTTTTGTTAAGCATTGGATAATGCATTTATTAACATCAGTAATTAACTTTGAGACTGTGCATAGGGACTTAACCTTTGTCGCCTGATTCTTTTTAGAGGGCAGCTCATACTGTCTTTTGGCTACTCACACAGCCTGGATGAGCCTTTCGAAGTGCTGGTCGGATCAAATGTTTTTACCATTGTTAGCACATCGCCTATGGAAGCTTAGTCTGCAGATTTTGTCACGTTACTCTGTGTTCATTAATGAGGTAAGAGAACAATGTAGTTACGGTTCTGATGTCTGTCCATCAGTAAGAGACCCCTTAAAAAAAAAAAAAGGGTTTAACTTCTTTTAAAGTAATTATTTTTCTGAATTTAAAAATGCTTAATAAGAAGACTCAAATTAGGGAGTTTGTTTTATAAAAGTTATCACTGCAAAATATGTCATTGACCTGCAGTGTTGTTACTGCCCCTGTGGTTGTTATTGTCTGCTGGTTGCCAAGGCAGTAGTTCCATATATACTTGAGACTATCTCTGCCACTGGCCAAAGTAGTGCTAATCTTGTATTAAGTCTGTTCATTTGAACACCACACTGGTGAAAATTACTCTAGAACTGTACTGCCTTGTTGTATAGTGACAAAAAAAAAGCTCTAAATCATTTAATTACTTGGTGCATCAAAATCTTCTTTAAAATCATCTTGCTTTATGTAATTGAAGAGTGCAGTTATCACATGCAGTTGTAACGTTTTAATGTCAAAAACTTATGAATCCTTTATATACTGTCTCTATAAATGCAACTTTAACTGCCTTTGCTATTGCTAGGATTCACATCTCAATTTGTCCTTTCAGGTTTCTGTAAGGCCCATTTCCAGCGAGAATACAAAAGACAGCAAAAAATTAATGCCAGCTGGTAGAAAGGAAACTTCTGTAAACCTCAGCTCTAATGAGGACCAAGGGAATGGATCTTCTCCAGAAAGTCAATCTTTGCCGTCCATATCCAGTACTCAGCTGGTGTATGTAGCTGCAGATGTGGATAAGCTCCAGGAAAAGGTTGGTGCTTGTGATTTCACATACAGAAGTCTTTGTCAATCTGTGTGCCAGTTTTGTTTGTTTTGGATCCTGTTAATTCAAAAAACAAGAAGAAAAAGTACATCTTTTGTTTTTAATTTATCTTGAATGCTGAAACTGGAGAGGTCTGATAGAGAAAACATCACCTGACATAAGGGGTCTATTCTCTACCTAGTTTGAGTTACCAGTTACAGAAGAAACCTCTTCAGGTATTTAATCAGTAGCTGATAGACTATACTCCTAAAATGTTTCTGCTCATTTGTGGTGCAGGGTATCACTGTCTCAGAGACTCGCTTTTGCTTGTAAGATCTCTGGCCTCAAAGTGTGGTGCAGTTTTGGCTTTAATATTATATTCTCTTTTATAAGAGAACTCTTCAAAAGAGTTCTATCATCATCATATTTTACTAATGATCCAGAAACTTCAAAATAGCTGTACGGTATTAATATGCTTTCAATAGGAACTTTTCCAATGTACTTTGGTCAGTAAGACTGAAATTTCTGTATCCTGTGAAGCTGCATCTGGGTCGATAATGTTTTGTGAATTGTCACTTGTTTTCTCTGAAGACAAAAATGGTAACGTAGGGAATTGAATGTATAGGCCTTAATTCCCACTAATATTCTCTCACTGGCCTGAGACTGGGTTTCCATAAACACAACAAAAAAAAACCCAACAGATAAGATTGAAGGGGTCTTTTGTTACACTGCTAACTTGCAGGGTGTAGGAGGAGCTATTTCAATATGTTGTTAATAAGACTGTGTCTGTTTTACATTTCCTTCTTTAGATTCCTGACATCTTAGAAATGATTAAACCAAAACTTGAGATGATTGGCTTCAAGAATTTGTCTTGTATCAAAGGTAAATCTGAGAGACTGAATTCAGTCTTTCCCCCTTTTCCCAAGTCCTTCTGCTAACCAAACCATATCAGCTTATATCATACAATTGTACAGCCCCCGTTTCCTTGGTAAATCTGAGCCTTTTGATTCAAGCCCCGTGATACACTGATAATGCTGGAAAATAAATGTGAACCTGGAGAATGTCGCTTTACCTTTTTTGTTTGTTTCTTCTGTGTATCCATTTTTCTGGCTGAGGATTGGCTGATATTAGTAGAGATGTCTTATAAATGGCTAATAAGTCATTTATTAACTATCCTGTATTTGACCCTGGGAGCAGCCATCTAGGACAGTGAGATGGGGATGATGCTGATTTGTATTGTGATTGGGCAGGGTAGCTCATTTTAAACTTCAGTATTTTTACTTCAATAGGAGCCTTGGAAGACTCAAAGACTTCTTTATCAGCCTGCATGCCTACCTTGAATAACAGGATTATCCAGGATCTCAGCGAGTCCTCTTTCACCTACCTGAAGAGTGCATTGGAAATTCCAAGATTATATAGGAGAACCAATAAGGTCAGTGCTGATTGCAGATTTTAAAGTAGATCTCAAGGGAGTC
This sequence comes from Coturnix japonica, assembly GCF_054131305.1. Classification (NCBI taxonomy): domain Eukaryota; kingdom Metazoa; phylum Chordata; class Aves; order Galliformes; family Phasianidae; genus Coturnix; species Coturnix japonica. The sequence continues at coordinate 39,298,965 of NC_140665.1, forward strand.
TGGGTGAGGACTGCTAACTGAGCGGTACATTTATGATTTGCTTCAGGGCTGTTCATATCTGGTTTTTTTGGTTGGTATAAGAATAGAAGGAGCAGTGTTTTCAATTTAGTGAGGTATAATACAAGATAGTAGCTATTCTAACAGTAGTACGTGGTATATACTGAGCCTGTTCAGCTTTTCTTGAGGTCAGTGTGAGTAGGAAGTGCCCTTATGAGTAACTGGCTGGCACACGTATCCTCAAAAGCTTTGGTCATTATGGATGCTGTTCCATAGCATATTCCATAGAATAACAATGTTGAATGACTTTGTCATGGTGTCTTTCTTGCGTATGATGACCTCTTTATTGACTGGGCGTGAATAGGTATCTATTTCTTGGCCCACATACGCCCTTAGCATTTAACATATATGCTGTAATTGTCATCCGTCTTTTCAGTAGATAAATTACAGGTTCTTTTTCCCACCTTCTTTCCCTGTTATCTCCCAGGAAGTGCCAACTAAAGCTTCATCTTATGTTGACAGCGCTCTTAAGCCCTTCTACCGACTGCAGAATGAGTACAGAAATATACTGAAACAGCCCATGATCCATCTGTGGTTGGAAGGTGCCCTCTCTGAAAGCACACAAAAGTAAGAGAGCTACACAAAACATCCTGTGCAGAAAGTGGGCTTTTCTGTAAAAGTTTTGCTTTCATTAATTTCCTTTTTTTTTCAGGTACTATGAAACTGTATCAGATGTGTTGAGTTCTGTTAAGAAAATGGAAGAAAGCTTAAAAAGGTTGAAGCAGGCCAGAAGGACTGCAGCTTTGAACCCCGTTGGTACAAATGGGGGTATGAGTGATGATGATAAAATCCGACTGCAGCTGGCTCTGGATGTCGAGTATTTTGGAGAACAAGTAAGTTAACAGAGAGGACATTTGTTTACTGCTATTACTGGTTTGGGGAAGGGAGTGATATAAATGACTTTATGGCTTCGGTTTTTGTTTGCCTTCTCTCTGGGTATTTCCAGCTTTGCCTTAATGAATAGTCAAGAATTTACATCCAAGAGCTTTGAGGATTTCTTACTTACTTGTTCCATTATATGATAGTAAACTATTTGCATTGCCAAATGTGAACCCTTAATTTACAAAGTGAAAACAAGTGGAAGAAAGTAGTCCAGGAAATGTATGTAGTAGCTGTGTCGAGCTGTATAAACATACTGATTTGTAGTCATCACTTCTATATGTAATATGCAGATATAAATTTCTGAGTGTAGGTCCACATCATTAGTTTCCAAGCGGTTGTTGTCAGTCTTATGAACACATGCTGTGGCTGCACTGTGACAGGCAGATACATTTAGCTGTGCGTAAGCGAGTATTTGATTTCCTGGGTAAGAAATTACTTGTTGTAACATTTCTGTAGAGTTTTCACCCAACAGGAAGTTCTGTGCTAGAACCGTAGGCTCTTAGAGATTGTTGGAATGCTTTCATTGTCACACTGCTGTTTCTTGTTGGATGTGTCTTTTGTTTGTATTAAAAGCTTTGCCCAGAACAGTGATCTAGGACCTGAGGTAAAACTTCCATTGAATTCAATGCATTAAAAGCATGGTTACAGCCAAGTTTCTCTTTCCGACTGTGTCACTGGAAAACTTCCAACTGGCTTTAGTTACAAGAAGATGGTTAAACGTTTTACTCTGAGACATCGAGCTAACTGGAAAGACTTCACTGAGCAAAGTTTCATGTGGTTTCTTTTCCATATGTTGCACTGTATGCAGTTTGGGGTTTTTTTGCCATGCATTCGTGTTATATAAAACATACGCTTTCCCAGTTGTTTTAAGAACACGAGCCTTTGTTGGTTTAAAGAAAATCAATGTTTCTTTTGTTTCTTTTTAGATACGAAAGATGGGACTGGAAACAAACAACATAAAAAGCTTTTCAGCCCTTATGGAGCTCGTTCTAACGGCCAAGGATCAGGCTGCAGTGGAGCAATCCTAGGTGTTTGTGTAAACATGCGAGTGACGCCAAAGGAGGATGTAACTGTTCATTATTTTACCAAATAAGTAGCAACTAAGTGCTTCCTATTTATCTCAAGCAACAAATCGGTGCATTTTCTGTTTGTTTCACCGAAAGACTGAGAGTTTACCAATAGTTTTCCATTATATGGAAAGCAGTCGTAAGTTCTAAACTTCTTACTGCAGAAGTGAGAAGTGGAAGAAAATGTTTCCATTATTTTTCTTGTAAATCTTATTATGTAGAAGAGTGAGCTTATATGATGAAAATAGTATGTAATAAATTGTCTTCCTAACTCTGATGTCCCACATGTCTTTTGAATCCATCCAGAGGAGCAGCTCTTGTTGAAATAATGGCATAGCTCACAGGAATACCGGTCCGCTGTTTATTGCTATTGCTTTGCATTCATCAGCTTTCCCTCATCATGGATCACGGTTAGCTCTTGTCAGGATTTCACATGTTTTTTTAATGGACCTTGTTGGTGAGAAGTGCTCCATACAGAAAGCTCCTCAAGTACTGTATAATTAAAAACTCATTTATAATACCAGTACCCAACTTTCTGGCTGTTGCTTCCTGCATAATTGCTTCCCTTCAAACTAGAATTTAGTATACTAAGCTAGAATGTATTCGGAGTTGGCACAGATCAATTTGTATTGTATTTTCTGTTGAGAGGAACATTTTGCCTGAATATATGTGGAGTTCTTGAGATTTGAAACCCAGCTACCACAGTACAAAGTGTATTATTGCACAGTTGGAAATTTTAAGTGTTTTTAAGGTTTAGGTGGTTAAAAGGGTTAAAAAAAAGAGCTTCCTCAGAGCCTGGGTGATTTGCCTTGTGCCCTATTTTTATGTGAAGAATAGGTAGCACAGTCTGAGATGAGTAGGAGATGCATTTGAGGCTTTGCGTAGTTGTAGGCTGAGCTCATTGATGAAGCATGTTGTCATCCTTTGTTTTCTTTCTCCAGATCTCCCATCTGCTACAGCATGATTTTGGGCAGCTCATTCACTAGGATGTAAACTACAACTGAGAGCTCAGTGTTTGAATGGCACTTAGGATACCTGTTGTGTACATTATTGCATGTGTGGTAGAAGAATTCACTGTGGCAGGGGAGACCGTGGTTCCTAAAGTTTCAGTGGGATTTTTGCATCCATATCCTGATGGGACAAACTGAAGGCTGGGAAGAATATGCGTGGCAGTAACAGAACAGTTCGTTAGAAGTGGCAGACCTAGAAGCTTTCACTGTTTTTTTCGGTAGTGTTTAGTATGCAGTTATATAAGATACAGTGTGAATACTGCCAGGACAAAATCTGTCTTCATATGTTTCATTTTATAAAGGGAGTGAGAGCTTTTTAAACTGTTAGCTTGGCAAACTCCCTTGTGGGTTTGGAAGTCTGTCTGAGCTCTTATTCACATCTTTGCTGCTTGTACTGAAGTTCTTGCATCTGGAGCTTAGCCCTTTCCACAGAGCTGCTCTCCAGCCTCTACTCGCCCATCTGTACATATACCAGGGCTTGCCGGGCACTTGTTCTTGTTAAACTTAATGCAGCTGGTGATTGTCCAGCTCTGTTTTGTCTGTAAGGCTTTGCAGCAGTCAGCAGCTCCTCCCGATTTAGTGTTGCCCTCAGACTTACTAAGTAGGCCTTTGGATCCTGTATCCAAGTAATGATGAAAACATTGAAGAGAACTGGACCTAAAATGGAGTCCTGCAGAACCTTAACAGTGACTGGGCATCAGCCTGATGTAACCCCATCTACTATCACCCTTTGAGCCCAACCTGCCAACTAATTGTTCACCCATCATATTATGTTTTTATCTAGCTGCCTGCTGGACATTTTGTCCATTTGGAAGCTGTGAGAAACACTATGGGAAGCTTTGTTGGAATACAAGATGACATCAGCTGGCTTCCTTTGGTCAACTGAGTAGGTAATTTTGTCATAAAAGGAGATTTAAGTTGGTTCAACAGGGATTTCTCATGACTCTACGTTGATTGTGAACAAAGACTGCACTGTCTTTCGGATGTTTTTCAATAACTCCCAGAATAATTTTCTGGCTTGTAATTACCAGGCTCTTCTTTTTCACACTTCTTGAAACCTGGGACTACATTTGCCAGCCCCCAGTCAGCTGAGACCCCTCCAGATTCACATGACCATTGAAAAATAATAACATCAGCCAGCTGTGAGTTCCCTAGGATGATTCCCATTTGGACTCATATACTTTGGCACCCAGCTGGATGCACCTACACCCTTCCTTTTAATCCTCATGGTGTCAGTGGACAGGTGCTTTTTATTGCTAGTGTTTTCCTTGTTTCTTTTCTCTGTAATACATTGAGTCCTTCAGTATCTTGTAGTCCCTGACTACAAATAATGGTGTTTTGTTCCAGAACTTAATGGCATTGCCAGGGGCTCCCTTACGTTACACTCCATCTTTGTGTAAAAATGGAAACTTTTGTGGTCTGCAATTTCATTTGTGGTTGATTCTACCTCCTGGCTTCAATGAGTAAGTGGAATAACTTAATAGAGCCTTTATGAATACTTGGAAGCTGTCTCGTGCTTACAGCTATACCATTGGCCGCAATTTGCAGCTTACTGGCTTACAAAGCAGGAATGAGATTTAGAGCAAACTTCAAAAGTTGGGACAAGAGATCCAGTTGTTATAGGCATAAACCCAGCTAAACTGTGGCAAAACAATTAGAAGGTGGTTTTATTTGCAGCTTTCTTGTTCTGCAAACTCATAGTTAATTGCTGCTCTGCATAATGCAAGCACAATATTTATGTGTTAAAGCATCTAGAATACATACAATATAACCAGATAAATGCATGGATATTACAGCATTTGAAATCCTAGTATCCACAAAAGTGACTTGTGTTATTAGTGTATCTTTTTTATTAAGATGGAAGGATCCATCGTATATCTTTAGCACCAATAGCTATCTATCTGTTGACATGAGTGGTTTTGGATAAGACAGAAGTTAGTACCACTGTGGATGACAGTAAGATGCTGCTCTCTGCAGAATACATCTGGTATTGTACTGCAAAGAGGCTTGCAATTGCAGTCTGAATGCCATCAGCTCCAAAGGCAAATCTAGAAATGTTAGGTGGAAGTCTCTGTGCCAATGAAATCAAAGGGAAAAGCTCTTGCAGGCTTTTGCAGTACCAAGATTTGGCTCCCAGTTTCTCTCTCCCCCATTCACTATTCAAGTCTTAATAATCTGTTGTTCCAGTTTAATGTTTCCAACTTCTGTGACTACTAAAATTTGGACTGAACTGTTAAAACCACTTTATTCACGTGTAGCAGCATTACTATAGATGTTTTCTTTTAAAGAAAATACGGTTTGGATGTGTTAAGGCTTACAGATCTGAGCTCTAACCAGTAATGTTCTTTTTTTCACAATAAGACTATAAGAGATGCTTCTCAGAGCAGTAAATATTCTAAGTAAGTAATGCAATTGTATTGGAACAGTAAGTAGGTCTCATTTTTCTTTTCCTCTAAATAATCAGAGATGCTGCTGTCAGGCTCTGAGAATTCACCTGCAGCAGTTCATTAACGCTTCCAGCCCTATTTTTAGTTTTTCCGTGGAGTTAAGAAGTAAATGTGTCCATCTGGACTGCAGAAAGAAGAAACTTCCTATAAATGGGTTTTTGCTTCCAAGGCAAAATCTTGTCTCAGTGGGACAATTAAAGCCTTCCCATGCTGTTGGCAGCAATTTGAAGGCAAATACTGCTGATCAAGCTAGAAATCTCTGTGGGTAATTCAAAAAGCTGGAGAGGTGGCTCTTGCAAAACTGATCAAACTAAAAGGTGACTTCTCAAGGAATGATGAGATCCTTTTTTCTGCCTCTCTGTAGTAAATGGCACTTACAATGTTATTTTATAAGTTGACTTGCTGATTACTGTTTTATCCCCACTGCCTTGAAAAATGGTGGGGCAGAAGGAAGACAAGATGGGGAGAAGGAAAGAGGGGAGCTGGGTGGAGGACTTCATCACTTCACATGAAACAGATAAAGATGGTGTGTTGTATTTTTTTAGCTTTTAAAAAGCTGTATTTCAAGCCCTTCCCGCTTGATCTCCAAGCAAGGCAGAGCACTCCACAAGATCTTAAAAACAGCTTATGGATACGAAAAGGCAACAGGAAACATGGATCCTTTTTCTTCTCCCCTCTTCCTTAGTGCTTACATTTAAGCCTCCTGCAGTGGGTTTGTTACTCTACCAAGGAAAAGCATTGCCCTCGACTTTGCTTCAAATACAGCTAAAAGAAACGGTTTGTTCAGCATTACTTCCTGTGGCACTGAATCTTTTTCCTGTGCTGTGGCGTCTTCTGGTTGGTGCGTTCCATCGCTGCTCAGTTTGAAAAAGGCTTTATTCAGTATCTGTAATGAGAAAGGCACGAGTCAGCAGGATCATGATAGAGTTAAGTAGATAAAAAAGCACATGCAATAATCAGTAACTTGGATCAGCTGTAATCAGCACAGGGCAGGCTCATGGATGTTAAATATGCCATTGAAATACTTGTTCCATAACAAGAAAAAGCTCTGCAATTGCTTGTACATTTAGGTTGTATGAAATCCTTGTACCCCTTTCCTTGACAAATGAATGCCCCCTGCTGATCACGTGTCCCACACGGCTCTATCTTTAATTCAGGCTTCCTTTCTACAGGCAGTGATTAGGAAGTATCTTGCTTTAACCTGCTTGAATTCCTAGCTGCTGGAATGCCCCAGGGAAGGGGTAGAATCACCATCTCTGGGTATTTAAGCAAAGGGCAGGTGTGGCACTTAATGATGTGGCATATTGAGCATGGTGATGATGTGTTCACAGTTGGATTAGATGACTTTAGCGATCCTTCCCAAACTTAATGATTCTGTGATGCTAAAGTTATAGAGAAGGCATATTGTGTCAAATACCAATGATGTGTACTGTACCTTTCCAACAGTGAGGTGAGTGTCACTTATTTTACTGAGATCTGCTTCCTTCCCCAGCAGTGCAGCCAGTTTCATATCTGCAAGAAACTCTTGTAGATCAGAGCTGTCTTCTATTCTTAACTCGGGCAAAGTTAATTTAATTTTTCTGGAAAAATAAAAATAAAAAAAATGAGTGTATCATGTGGTATCAAAGAGGGTAGTTTGGGGGCAGTTAGTGTGTATGGTAACTGCTGTGTCATGGCCTGAGCCAGTGATTGAGCACCTGGGAAAGGACCTGGTCAGCCCTGGGAGCACAGGTGAAGGCAATTCAGCTGTGTGACTGGAATGGGTGGAGCCTGGCTGCACCTCTCTTAAACCTCATTTCAGGGCTGACCCCACTGGGGAAGGATCTCTGGTTGGACATCTCTCCTTTGGCTAAGCTTTCCCCTGTGAACCTGTGATTTTCTGGTACAGGTGAGAATCTTCTTTCCTTCCTTTATAGCACCTTTCTATTGTGCTGGTCCTGTCATCGCACCTCTGTTCTAACAGCTTTCTCATTGTGTAGATCTGTCCAATAGCCACACAGTGGAAGTTTTTTCTACTAATAGTGTGGCATACCTGGGTTTCTATGCGTCTCCTTCTCAGTGGCAGGATCCAACCCTTGCTATAAAGCAGGAAGTAGGCAGAGCTGCGCTGCACACCCTCACCCATTCATTCTTACAGGAGGTCATGAGGCATCCAAACTTTTACCTTGGGGACAGATTTTCAAGCCATGTTGACGGCTGCAAAGGAAGCTCAGCCTCTACTTTGTCCAGGTCGTTGCCATTGATGGGCTGCAGCAGCACCAGCAGAACATTCTTGCCAACAGGGACTTCGGTCGCAGAAAAGGTCTCCCTAGTGTCAGTCATATACTTGAACGTTCCAGTTACTGACAGCATGGGGACTGAGATCGCCCTGTTTGAATCAACCCAGAACTCCTGAGGCTCTTTCAGCCGAGAGGCTTTCTTAGCATTCACTAAAAAAACAACAGATTGAGACATTTTAAATTGGTTCTTCTCTTTCATCCTCCCCTCTGCCCCTTAACTGGAGTGTATGTTTGTCTACAACATACTGGATTGCATGTGTACAGTCACATTTAGTTACTGTGAGCTTGTGTAACCTGCATTAAATATGCCTTTTGTTAGCATCCAGCAGAGGCTGGGGCAGAATAACAGCACAGATTCTGAAATGCTAGCAGGACTGCTGTGCTTATACCACTTTTGCAACCAGAAAGAAACACGAAGCTGGCAGAAATTTCTGCTTGCTCAGTTGTTTAATACCATCCAAGCTGCTAAGCAGTTCCTGAATGGCTTATAGGTCTAATGCAGAAGGTGTGGATTTCCTTTAAGTCCCCAAAGCACCTGTGATTCAACACCTGCACTTTCTGAACCCATCTGGCAGGGCAGCCCTCATGCAGGTGAGGCACAGGCACAGCTGCTCAGAGAAGCTGTGGGTGCCCCATCCCCAGTGGCCCTCAGCCAGGTCAGATGAAGCTTTGGGCAGCCTGAGCTGGTGGTTTGCAGCTCTGCCCATGGCAGGGAGTTGGAACTGGGAAGGCTTTACGGTCTGTTCCAAACTAAGCCATTCTGTGAACAACAGTGAAAAAAATAACATCTCATGAGAAACAGAAAGCACCTGAAAGCAGCAATGAGCCACTTTCACAGCATCTGTAACCTTGCCAAACTCGGGCACAGGAGAGCAGAAGCCAAGAACAGAACAGGATTAGAGAAAAGAAAAATAAATAAAACTGATTTTTCAGGTTGAACACACCAAATTGGGCCAGTAACTGCTTTTAAAAGCCTAACCGGGTCTTGGGGAGGGGACAATAAAGCTGCGTCCCACTCTGTGTAAGGCAGCAGGTGAGTAGTGCTTTCCCTGAGCCCTCAGCAGCAAGTCTATAAATGTGGAAACAACTGTGAGCCAGTGAGCAGCAGTTGAGACTGTTTGAGGAAATTCAGCCTCTGTTTCGTACAGATTTCTGCCACGTCATTTTATCAATCCTTTGGCTCTTGAAAGCGTTTCATAAGCCTATATAATGCACTTCGGAGCAAAATAATGGGGTTTCTTTTGTCCTTTCTACAGCTGTGAAGCACAGCATGGAACACAACGGCATTAGCTGTCATGGTTGCCCCTCTGTAACCAAATGTCCAAGCCAATGCTGCCATCCATCTCCTGTGTTTATTAGTAAAGAGTTGCTTATTAATTATTCCATCCTCAAGCCAATATTCTCCAGCCCACAGGTAGAGACTGCAGCATCTCAACTGCATCATTTTGAGAGGGGAAGACAGCACAGTGATATTCAGACCTTCAAACACGTATTCCAAAGCTAATAAAATTATGACCTTCCTGTATAGGAGAGGAAAAAATTGCTCTGTTAAAAGAAAATTCTGCTCTTATGACCATGTCTAAGTCTTCGTGTGAGATCTCACAATGAAGAAAAGGTGATGGTCTCAGCTCACTCCTTTCCTGGAGAATTTGGGGTCGGTTAATGAGCATCACAGAGCATCCTCTGACAGCACCCATGAAAGGCAAAGGAAACCTGAAATCCAGTTTGCAACTGAGAAGATGAAGGTACAAAAGCATTTAATGAACACCAGAGCTCCAGTGCTAGCAGAGAAGCCCACTTAGAAACTTATGATTCACCGCAAACTTTCTGAAATACAGTCACTGGTACCACAAATTGCCCTAAGATTTGCCATCTCTGGTATTGCATTCAGGCATTAGGATGCTGAAAACCAACCATGCTCTAAGGTGCAGTACAGAGGGAGTTCTGGCACGTCAGCAATGGAATAACACCACATAATTATGAGATTGCCCTACTTGTAGTTTTGGATATTCTCCCAGCTTACTTTCTGACCTTGATATTTCCTTTAGCCTGTGGAAAGGTTTTGCTTTGGTTTGCTTTAAACCTACTATCCAGGTGACTTTTGCCAAAAGCCCCTCAGGATATTTAGTTACTTTTTCTGTAAGAAATCATGCATAGTTTAATCATGCTATTATTCATCTTCCCACACCTTTCTTCAACCTTAGCTGCCTGATGCCATCCCTTTCCTTCTCTTCTCCATTGCTGTGGCTGCCTTGTAGCTGTGTGAGAGGAGGTGACACGTGGGCAGGACCCCAGGAACAGGACACTGCACTCGAGGTTCCCATGAGAGTGAGCTCTTCCCTCTCACCTCTTGGCCTTGTTTCTACTCTGGGAAGCAGAGTAACTAACGTATCCTCCTCCCAGCTTGCCTCCAACAAAAGTGCTTGCTCCCTCTTACCTGCCAAGCGAACATCCACAGCAAACAGTAAGTCAGTAGCTGGGTCGAGGTCTGTCAGTAACTGCTTGCTTTGGCCTTTGCTTTTGGCCTCCACAAAGGCATTTATTTGTTTTGTTGCCTCACTCGGGTTTGTAAAGTCCACAGCTCGCGTGTAAGAAGCATCGGCAGAGGGGAGCAAGTTATGCACAAACTGTTGGGATAAGGGTATGCCAGAGGCAGAGAAGAGGCAGAGCATCTTGGAAAAGAGCAGCCCCTCATCCTGGGTCTTGACAAGGCTTTCGATAGTCCTCAGGCTTGCAAGGAGCTTGAGCCCATCCACCCTGGAGCTACAATTGAAGTTTCCAGATGGGGGAACAAATCCCAGCAAACCCTGCAAATCAGCAGCTGTCTGGTTGGATGCACCCAAGTAGAAAGACACCAAGGAGCCATAGAGACTTGTAGGGGACAGGAGGACATTCTGGCCCTGCCGTGCTTCCCTCTGCAAACTGTAAAACCGCATGCCAAGGACGTGCACAAAGTCTTTCAGGTAGATCAGTTTTTGCCTTCCACGGACACTCAGGTTAGGGGAGTCAAGCCTGACTTCATCCTTCACATCCTCTTCATAGGCAGGTGTGGTTTGGGATTCAATGGAGGCAGGCACAAATGTTTTCTTTCCTTCCTGAGCCAAGCGTTCCAGCTCCTCACAGGCACTCTCATTGAAAGCATTCAAAGAGAAAGGGTGGACGTAGACCCGGTCACAACCCACTGCAGTGAAGCACAAGAGCAAGCAGAGAAAATCTGCTGCCAGCTTCATGTTGGAAAGCCACTTCAGCAGCGTCTGCTGAAAGAAAAAGTGAGAAGGAAAGAAGACTGATCAGCCTGTTATAAATACTGTTTCTTGTATGGTGAGGTGCTCGCACTTTGTGTGCTACAAAGGCAGGAAGCACAGTGTTTGGTGCTGCCTGCATTGTCTGCTCACCAGAAAAGCCAAGATGGAACAGCCACCAGTTTCAGTGGCACCAGATGGGGACCTGACTGCATTACCCACTGTCACATCCTGAAGGCTGAGCCTTGGAAGCAACAGGGCTGTGTATCACAGTGAGCTAGGCTTGCAAACTAGACTGCTAGCTCTTTCAAAACATTATGATAATGCAGCTATAATTGCTCCCGGGACCTAGTCAGAGATCTCTGCAAATTGCTGCACTAAATGTTGCTGACACAAGGACAGGCTGAGCGATTCGCCTGCTGTTACAGGGGAAGCGGGTTTGAAAAACCAGGTCTCTTAAGGTCCCACCACTGAACTCTCCTGCTCTGTATGTCAAGTCAGCATAATGCATGGCACTAACAAAGTGCTCTGCGTTTCCACAGCCCAGTGCAAACATTCATTCTAGCTTCTAGACAAACTGCCTCAAGGCTCTCTTACACAAACATGCTGCCACTGAAACCAAGTACTTATCTTCATAGCACCTTCGTTACTTAAAAACAGGGTTAGGAGGGATAAACTCAGTTTTTCTCTATTGCACAAGCAATCTTCTCCTCCAGTAAAAGGTTTCCTGCCACCCTTGTTTTTCCTGACTAGAAATGGAGACTTTTCCTAAATGTAGACATTACCAATGTTTTAGCACAAGAGACTAGGCATATATAAGGTACAAGAAAGGCACAGACATGTATGTGTGCACATATATATCCACATGTACTTGTATATGCAAACACACTGACAACCTTTTCACATTTGTAATTCTCACTTTCCCCGTATCAGGTTTTTGAAAACTAATAACCAATCTCCACCTTCTTCCCCCAGTTTTTGAGTGGTGCCAGTCTCCAAGCAGCACCAGTCTGGTAGCCTGACACTTTCCAGAAGATGCAGAGCATCGTCTGTCTCACCAACGCTTTGATTTACATAGAGTGGAAGCACTAGGGATTGAATCCAGCCATTTGAGAGCTGACACCCAGCCTGATTTACAAGGTAGAACAATATTCATTTCACTCAGGATCTCCAGGTGTTTCATGCCTAATAATGCTCAGGTTTGCAGTACCACCACCCCCTTACAAATGCAAAACCTGAGATTAACAGACACTATGTAATTAGACACCTTCCTAGGTACATTTGCCTGTTAACATGCTGCAAACACGCTGTATTTCCCTAAATAAATCCACACAGAGCCTCTTGGAAAAGGAAGAAAACTTAAGCTGAATGACTGGCATTGAGAGCAAACCTACCGTGTGTGCTTACACTCTGTGCTGCCGTCCCACACAGACGCCCTGTCCTCTGGGGTAAGTAGGCTCCTTGTGGTTCCTTCTGAGCAGTGTGTGGTGGTGGCAGGGGCATTTATGCCCTTCCCAAGTTAGGGGCCTTCCCAAATGTCTCCAGTGGCATTGCACAAAGCCACCTCATGGGTGGGAAGGCCAAAAAAAAGTTAGATCAGATTGGAAAGGATCCTATGAAACTCGAGTGCAGTTTAACACTGGATGATGAGCAGAAAGCTCTAGAGATCAATACACAACCTTTAACCTGACCCAGCTCATCTGTGTAGCCTGCTGTTACACATTGACTAAGGTGGACACCGATGTTTTGTCATGCAGAAGAACTGATTATTGGACCTGAAAATAACTCTGCTCATTTTGTGCCAGACTGAAATAAATGCAGATTTCCTTGTGCCTGCGTTTTTTGCAGTCAGATCAGATATTTCTCTCCTTGGATAAGAATCTCTAACTTGTGGCTTGTCAGTGCAATTGTGACACATCAGTGAGTGGGATATGCTAATTTTTATCCTCTTAACCTATCCATAAGATCAACAGTTTACTCATTTTCCTCTTCAAAGCAAATGTGCTGGGAAGGAAGGGATGAAAACTAGAGGGATTAGGTCACAAGACCCAGGTAATAGAGAATTCATCTCTCCTACTCTCAACATCCTACAGTCCTATTTAGAAAAAATATCCTCTTTAAGCAAGTAAATGGTGAATTAAACTGGGAATGACATAGATGGTCTTATTCAGCACCATTATTATAGTCAGTAATTACAATCCCATGGCCCTAATGGGAGTAGAGCTGACAACATCCTAGGGTCTCAGTTTTACAGGGTCAGTCAGGCCCAGTTTGTGCTCAGTTACATGAGGACTTCAAGAAGCAAGCCCAAAAATACAGAATAAAGTTTTAGATGAGTTTGGGCTGATGGAAGTGGTGAAACAAGATTCTGTCAACAACATCTGAGCCCTGATAAAGGGACAGAAAACGTCCATTTCTGCAGCATTGCTTTTCATTTGAACAGTTTCACTACTTAAACTGTAATGAGGTCTGAAAACAGTCCTAAGCATAGCCACATATGGCACACTGTCATGCAACAAGGCCTTAACAAACAGCTTGAAATATTTAACATGTTTTCTCCTCTTGCTGCTGAAGCATCTGAATCTGAGGAGCATCTGGCCACTGAACAAGCCCTGTGCATCTGCATCATCCCCAGATGGCTATAAAATGCATGGAGCCCATCCATGAATTCAAGCAATGAGGGAAGCAGCTCCTGCATTAAGAATGCATCATATTCAGTTAAATGCTGAAGAGAAAGAGCTGGGTCTCAGATTGCAATCTCCCTTTTTTAGCCCTCCATTCCCCATGGCCAGTGGAGGTGCATGTGGCCTGCAGGAGGCATTGGGCCTAGTGGCATGCCCTGGGCTGGGCTGCACTATACCTGTGGGCTACAGCCAGTCTGCTGCATCCTCCTGGACCAGGCCTGGGCACAGAGAAAATGCAAGCTCCATCTGAAGTCCTCAGTATCAAGAACACAGGAGCCTGGGCTGTTTCAGCAAAGGGCACCTTGTTCTCCATAAAACTGAAGAGCATCCTTAATGAGGGCTGCTCAGTAATAAGCTGCCAGACTTATGTATTTACTGTGGACGTTAAGTAGTGGATGGGAAATCATCTAACCTTTAGCCACTGTATTTTTTTTTCCCCCCTTTAAGTCATTTTGCCTCACACACAATACAGAAATGCTTTTGTAGCACCCAGAGGGAGCCAGCCTGGGTAATCTCAGCTTCCAGCTGCCCGGTGGGCCACGACCACATCACATTGCAGCTCCTGCAGTGAATCACATTCTCATTTTTCTGCCTGTAGGCACGGTTCCCAACAGCAGTAATTCCCTTATGGCAGTAAAGCCTTTGATTTTTGCCCATGTTTGTGCCCCGGTGCAAAGCTCAGACACAAACCCCACCAAATTTGCCGTTCCATCATGCTCATTCATTTATGCATCATGCACTAGTGTATTTCTTGGTTCTCTAAGATTTATCTTTTCAGTTCATTCTAAAGAAGATACTTCTAGATTATAGAGAGTTGTCCCAACCGATAACATATTTTTTCCTAGTATGACTTAATTACAGGTTTTCATTTCACTTCTGAGGCCTTTTTAAGGTAGAGAGCACAAGCATTAACTCAATTACAATATGTGAACCTCTATGTCAGTCTTAATTTGTTGAGCTGCCATCATTTTAAGAATGATGCTGTGCTTGAAAACCTGGACTTCAGCAAGATGACAGTCTCTATCATAGAATCACCAGGGCTGGAAAAGAACATAAAAGCAAGATCCTCTCTAAAATCATCGCCTGTACAAAGAAAGCCCTGATTTGTTGCATTACAAATCTCATATTTCAATAGCCAAAATAAAGGTATAAAGATGCACAGACCTCCCAAACCTGCTGTTCAACGAAGGGATTCCTGTCCTTCTCTTGCTCTACTCCTCCTGATCTCTGGAGGGGTCTTGGAACTCCCTTTTTATACTCACCCTTACATAAGCTGGCCTGAGTTCCTTCCCCCCACCCCTACATTGCCCTATTTATTTATTTCTTTTAGAAGACCTGCCTCTGTTTTTCCTGTTTGTTATTCATGGTCGCAGCTACAGAGAGGGAGCAGAGAGTGGCTGAAAATCTGCTCCTGCTGGTACTGCAGTCACTGCACTGCTTGCAGGCTCCCTCATCTCCTTTGCTCAATTGAAAAGAAATCCTTTCACCAGCCTTTCTCTTCTGAAATGCAAATAGGGGATCACTTTGCTGCCCAAGAAAACTAATGGGGTGTGTTGCTGCTGCTGCTGCTTACTTATGTAAAAACTTCCAGATATGGTTCAGAACTTTTCAACCCTAGTAGAGGAATACTGAACTTATAGCCAAAAAGTGAGTAATTAGGTCTTCAATAGGAAAAAAATGTTTTTTCCAAAACTGAATTTCAATTGATCAGCAAAGCCAGCAGCTCTTTTGCTGAAGAACACCTTGTTCCCATTCTGCTGAAGCATTCATTGATCCAGAGAGTTCTGGGAAAGGCTGTATAAAATTCAGCATTTAATCCAGAGACAATAGCAAATATTTTACTCTTTTTTTTTTCCCCCCTCCCCTTTGTTTTGTCTTCTATAACTTTCTCTGAGGCCTGAATTCAAAGGGTCCAGGCACACTACTAGGACAGCATCCTAGTAGTCTCTTGTGAAGTTAGGATGGGATTTATGGAGAAAGAAGGAATGATGTGCTCAAACTCAGCCCACAGGCAGCACTAAGAACCTCAGCACAAACTCTTCATAGGCTGATCTGCCACTTCTGGTTTGCATTAATTATGAATTTGTATAGGGTTAAATCAGAGTGCATGCACAGTCTTGTATCACTTGTTACTAAATCTGAGAGTATCTTTCCTTAAGGCTAATTTACCTTGAATAGGAAGCAGGACTGAAAGAGTTGATCTATACAACCAGGATTTAATTTGGTAATCACAAATCTCTATTCCCCATCAACATACATAACTCTTACCTCTCATTTGCTTTGGAAAGGGAACACCACATCAGGTCTGGATATGGAGAGGACAAACTGAAGCTACAGGATGCTGTGGAAACTGGAAGTGTTTAACTGGAGCAAGAGAGATTACATGAAATCACTGAGGGCACAGCCCTCAGAAACTTCAAAACATAATGGTTCAGGTGCTACCTCAGGAGATCTCCACAGTCAGCTGTCATGAGTTCTAGTTAGATCCATGTAGCACCTCACAGACTCCTCTTCAAGTGCCTGTCTACAGCCTGCGGTGGAAATAAAGCTACCTGAGCTAAGGTCAGCTCAACCTGGCTCATCCATCTAGCAGAAATGGAAATATTACTTCAGTGTCACTATGCCAGTGAAGCATCACACCCAGCCACTTTGGGGGGGGGGGGTTTGCTTTTCTTGCTTAGTCAAAGCAGCTGTATTAACTAGTGGCAGATTCACTGCCCTGAGGTCTGAAACGTGTCCCTCTGTCTCCTGCCAGACCTTTGGGGTCTGTTCTCACTTCCGCTGCACACAAAGTACTCATTGGATTTTCCCAGAGTAAATAAAGTAGGGAGGAATCAGGTAGTACAGATCTGCTGGTGGGTCAGGCAGGTTTCTGCATGATAGTAAACCAGTCTTCCCCCCCTTCCTGTGACAACTATGGCAAATTGCCATGGGCCCTGTTTGTTTATTTTTCTTATCTCCAATGGGGAAAGGCTGTGCAAAGTCATTTTTTGGGACTATTTTAATAACCCTTTGATAAGGAATAGCTTTGTCTGTGATTTTTCTTTTCCCATGTTCTCTCTGTACACCTGACTTCTGCCCTTGTTGGCAGGACACACTTTTCTGTGAAAGCAGCTGGTGAACATGAGGGATGTACTCAGCACTTGCCCAATTTTTTGTGTAAAGAGGATTGCAAAAATGCTTCTCAATAATAGCATTCAAAGTACAGATGATGAAAGAGAGATTATCCCGCTTCTGCTGCTGGTTCTCACAGCGAGAAGCAGCACAACTAAACCCAGGGACCGCGTGAGTGAAGGTTAACCCTAACGCCAATTTTTCAGCATTAAAACTGAATCAGTGCCATGCTTGACTTGATTATAGAATCATAAAATCATTAAGGTTGAAAAGACCACTAAGATCATCCAGTCCAGCCATCAACCCATCACCACTGTGCCTACTACATCCCTCAGTGCCACATCTACACGGTTCTTGGATACATGCAGGGACAGGACACACCAACTCCCATAGGGCTGCCTGCAACCTCAGCGGGGCCACCCGGAGCCCAGCAGCCCGTAGCTACAGTGCATCACAGAGCACAGTAGAATCACCAAAACACAGAATTATCAAGGTTGGAAAAGACCTAGAAGATCATCCAGTCCAATCATTACCAACACTTCCTGGCTAAATCATATCCCTCAACACAACATCCAAACTTGTCTTGAACACTCCCATGGTCGGTGACTCCACCACCTCCCTGGGCAGTGCATTCCAATGCCTGACTACCCTTTCCGAGAAGTAACACTTCCTAATGTCCAGCCTGAATCTCCCCTGGCGCAGCTTAAAACCATTCCCTCTAGTTCTATCATCGATTACGCGATAAGAGTAGAGCAGCAGCTCCTCCCGCAGGCCGCCTACCTCCACTCCATTCTATGAGTCGAAGCTGCCGCCGTGCGGAGGACCCCGGCCCCGCAGCGCTTGGAAATGTCATTAACATGAAAGTTAAATGTTGGCCCGCTGGTGTTTTCTTACAGGAAATAAAGAAAGCTCGTGACTGAAGTTTCTAAGCGTTTCAGTAAGTGGCAAAAAACAGCCGGAGAGCAGTTTCCTGCTCTTTTGTTTTTACTGGATGGCTCCTAAGCGAACACTTGAATGTTTGCTGTGGTTTGGGGTTTATTTTTCCTTGCCTTGTTTTTCCACCTTTTCAGTATTAACCATAGAATAACACTTCAGCTTACTGCCTGAGGGATGGAACTGAATGAATCAAGCTAATTCAGCCCAGGACGCTCTCAGTGAGAAAAGAACAAGGCCTGCCTTTGGTCAAGGTGATGGAACACAAGCTGATGGAAACCTTTGTAAATCCTAAGCTCCCCAGAAGCCCAGTGGGTGCTCTGACATCCATTCTCCCAATACAATCCAAGTTTCTGTGGGGCTTTTCTGTGATGCAGGAGGTACAGCAGCTGGCTCCTCTCCCACACTGCCACTTGGTGTTTCATAGCTCAGAAACAAAGAATAAATAATCATATAAGCACCCTTTTGTTAAACAGCCACTCTTCCAAAGTATGAATGCAGCAGTGCCGGCTCGGCTCTAACAAAAGCCTGGACCTGCAGCTCGGATAGCTATGCCTGTTTGTCTTGGTAAAGCACTTAGAGAGCTGCCTAACTGATACCACAGCTGCCAGCAGAGATAATGCTGTCATTACTTACCAAAGCATACAGAATGATGTCTTTTGTCTTTCCTTCTGAGTGCACAGAGAGAGAAGTAGCAATGTTACTGCCCAGATTTGTGCAGGGAAGGGGCCTGCTTGTAGTGTCTGTGAGTGCTGGGGCATCTCAGGCATGATGAACTACAGTGGGGTTCTGCCCTGGGTGTCACCCCTACTCAGGGCAATGAAACAGCCCTAGGATACATCTGCTGTGTGTGAGCAATTGCTTGCCAGCAGTCAGCAGTGACAGAGCCACGGGTGGCATGAGTGTTTCTGAGTCTTAAGACCACATTCAGGACAGACATCTCCTTAGGACAAGGCCCTCTTGCTACTATTCAGCACAGAGAAAGCAACTGCCCAGGGGTATCTAGCATCTCTCTGGTGGGCAAAATGATCTGAGCTTGTAATTTTGGCCTCCTCCTTTGGCTGAAATTCCGATATCTTTCTGTCCCTCCAAGGAATTTTTTTCTTTAAATAAATAAAAATAACAGAGCAGGATTTTCAAAGGGCAGTTATTAAAGCCCATCCCCTTGGTTTCCAGTACCCTTTTGCTCATTGCTCTGAAGTGTTTTTCATTAGGCTGTCCATGACATTCAGTAGGGCAGCCTAGTCCTCAGGCCTGGCTTGTAGTCCCCTAAAAACCTGCATGACCTGCCTGACTTCCCCTTCCTTTGCCTCTCTTCTGCCTCTGGAAATGAAAGAAAAGGATGTTTTCCCTAGAGAACAGGCCAGAGAAAGCCTATGTTGCCTTACTGCTGAAAGCTGAAGGAAAAGCCTTTAAAGACGAACCCCAAGCTGGGCTCAATTTCATCCATTCTCAGCTATAGTTGTAGCACTATAGTACATTCACAGTTAGCAAAGACGTGTGCAGGAGCATGAGCAAACTGTCAGGCTGCAAGACACTGGGCAAAACTCCACACTACACTGGGCCAAAGTAATGGAAAGTATAAGAAACAGTGTGGTTTCGTGTGACTGTGGCTGTGACATTTGGATTCAAATCAATGCAAAGTTCAGAAAGGCGCCAAACAGTTTAAAATGAGACTAATCTCAGAGACAGAACAAAGATGTTTTATATAACTTCATACAAAGTCAGAGGAGGAAGCAAGGACAGAGAGCTGCTCAGTTTCACAGAAGGCACCTCAGTCCACATAGTAAATTCTATCCATAAATCAGTGCAAATATAGGGAGAGCTATAAAGAGACCCAGACAAACCAGTCATGTTTCTCAGCCTCTGGAGACAGTACAAAATGAAATCATCTGGCCTGAAACAGCCCCCTAGAGAAGGGCAGACAGTAGTGAAAGGGCTTAGCCAGCAGCCAACAAGCACTAGAGGATGTGAGATCGGTAAGGTCAAAGGCTATGGATAAACCCTGAAACTCTAAACTGATGACAGGGCATGAGGTTTAGTGACAACAAGGTTATGAAAGACTTAATCAGGTTGCTGTCATTTGAATAACCAATTTAAATCCTGAGCGACCAGGACCCACCTGGTGTCAATGGGGAAGGAATTACATAAGTGTGACTAAGAAAAGCACATAGCAGATGTTGAAAAACAAGGGCTGAAAGTCAGAGCTGTAGCACGAAGCCCAGCAAGAAGCCAGGAAGAAGTGAACATAATAGTTTGCTATGTTGAGCTATTTAGGTTCCATTTACGTCACCTTGAATAACAGCTGAAGAGAGAGACTAAGATTCTTCCTCAGATGAAAGGCAGTTAAGGCCACAGAAATCCAAATCAAACTTTATGCCTTCTCAATGAAAAGGCAACAATTCAAGGGAATCTGATCTGACAGCATTAATGGTGGAGAAGGAGATGAAGCCTCATCACTCAAAAGCTCTGGAGAACAGGAACAAAGGTATCACCTCTAGGGTAATAGAAAAAGTGAAATCCCACCTCCCCAAGCTGCTCTCCTGGCTATGGGCTGATGGTCCCCAGGATCTGTGCTTCACACAGTCTCTGCCTAAAGGCTCCAATAGCTCCTACACCCTTGGAGCCAGCAGTCCTCATCTATAGCCAGTAGTCTGAATAATGTCTATGGGCAGCAGCTGAACTAGTGTTCAGTCTCCGTAGGCTTTATAACCCTTAGATAGGGCTGAAGGTAACAGATAAAACTTCATGCATTTTAAGGAGTAGGTGTTTAATGATGGTGCATGGAGAAGAAAATGATGTTCAACTTCACTAGATATTGCCAGCTTATACATCACATGCACTCCACAGTGTCAGCTCAACATCCTGCCCAGTCACATGTACAAGAGCCTACTAGCTTTCCATAGAAGGCCTACTGGGAGCTAATTTCACACACTCTCAGCTGGCCATGCCTTCACAGCTGTGCAGGCATTCATTTTGCAGGCCTAGGGCAGACCTAGCCTATCACCCCTGCTGAGACAGGAGGACGGAAACCTGTTGTGTACTAAGACAGTGCAAGCATGGAGTAAGGAATTGCTCAGGCCTATCACAAACCCTCCCCTTACACAGCTTTAATGTGACAGTATATCCACTGCAACAGCTTGCTAAGTGGAAGCATGCAAAGCCGCTATCACAGCCTTTCACTGTCTGTGCTCACCTCCATTTCCAGTGTTAAAATCTACTCAGCTTTGTCTCAAGAGGACCAGCATGACTAAGGATCAAAGCCTTTCTGAGTTGGTGGATCTAATGCTGTCTGTCAGTATCCTGAGCTATAATAACATGTTTTTGTTGTCTGCCTATAATGCTGTAATGGGATGGAAAGTACAGCAATAATAGTGGAGTATCACAATTCTAGGCTACAGCAAATGAGAACAAGCCCAAATGCAGCAGGAATAGATGCAGAAACAAAAGAAGAAAATTAATTTACCTTGGGAAAGTCTCCAGTATACAGAAATCTCCAGCAAAACATCCTCACCTGCACTGCCAACCCTTAAATGAGGTCTGGGACAGGATGCACCCTGGCTCCAACCCTTCTTGTAACTCAGGTATATTGCATGAACCTGAGCTCCCCTGGGTTGGCCCTGCCTTCCCACCAGGTGCTTCATCACTGCTTTAAGCTGTGACTTCACATTTCCATACACAATCCATAGCAGAATACCACAAAAATTAATGCTTTTCTTGGCATCCTTGCAGTTATCCATGTCAAAGAGGCCAGGACAAATAGGTATAATTGTCCTTTTGCTCATATCAATGTAATCCCTTGTATGGTTGAATGATACAAAGATTGGTAACACAGATGGTAACAGATATTCAAAAGGTTATTTATGAGGAAAAACTCACCCATATGGATGCCTTCACTGGGAAATGCTGAGGCAATCTCCACCAAGGAGCAATCTCCAAGAGATGCTGCCTTAGTGGTGGTCAGCCCTTAAATGAGGTATAGAGGAGGTCGAGTCGAGCTCCACCCCTTCCAGGAGCACAGCTGAATTACTCTCACCTGTGCTTCCACAGCTGACCCAACACTTGCCTCAGCTGATTAATCAGAGGTTCAGGCTGTGATTACCAATTTCCCATACAGGCACCCATCAGAGCTTAGTGTGCTGTTGCAGTTGTAGAAGCTCTGTGTGCAGGGTGCTGAGCATTTCCTTCTCCAGTCCTCATGTTAGGCTGGTACGTGAGAACAAACCTAATCCACAGCATCTCTGTGTGGGCTACAGAGCATTCCCATTTTAACTGCTGTCTGAATGTGGAACACTGGCTACATCACATCCCTAAGGCTTGTGTTGGCATTTATGCCCTTTGCCTGTCTTAATTTTTTAGCTGAGATTCATCTCACTTGATACACACATTTAATAGCTGGGTATCTACAGTAAGATAGGCCATGAGGCTTCACCTCCAGGCAGTCAAAAGACATGTTCATTTCCAGAGAGATCTTATGGATGAGGACACAATGAATCACTCGCTGGAGGCACAGTTCTTCTGCACTGACCATAGAAAAAGTAGAGGTGTGTGGTTTGAGATCTGTGCTGCACACCCAATGTTTGGTCACATTTGGAGCACAAGATCTGGCCCTTCTCACACATTTGGACAGCATCTAGGACAATAGGAACTTGGTCTCAGGAGGGAGCCTGCAGACATCAACAATGGGTGCAATTATGGGGAATAAACATGGGAATATACGCTCTGAGAAAGCTTTGCTCACAGCGTTGCTGTGAAGAATAGCAGAACAAAAAGGAATTAATTCTGTTTCACCTAATTGCTCTCTATAAATC
This sequence comes from Coturnix japonica, assembly GCF_054131305.1. Taxonomy (NCBI): domain Eukaryota; kingdom Metazoa; phylum Chordata; class Aves; order Galliformes; family Phasianidae; genus Coturnix; species Coturnix japonica. The sequence goes on from NC_140665.1 coordinate 39,321,491, forward strand.
ATCTTTGACAGCAAGCTCTGACTGGTCCACCAAAGGGCCAATTAAAGAAAAGGGAGCATTGAGCAGTGTTTGTACTCAGGGCTGTGTTTTGTGTTACAGGAACTGCAATTTGTTCTGAGAGGGTGGTATATCTTGCCTTTCAATGCATGGAGGAGTATCCATGTCTGTTTTGCTCTGAAGCCTTGCCATTATTTCTTCAGAGCATCCTCAGTACTGGCATCCTCTCTAGGACAGTGTTCTATTGTCTAATGTGTGATGTGATGCGGCAAGCAGCAAAAGCACAACAGAGGTTGTGAAACCCAGAAATCAGGGCAAGTTAAGTATGTGTTTGGTTTCAAAATCCTGTGTTACAGAGCACATGGAACTCCTTCAGTGCACAGTCCCTTAGGATCCCTCCCTTAGTTAAAATCTCCTGCTACCTTTCCTGCTCTGAGCTCTCAGCATCAGCTTCTGCCAGCTCAAACGTGCGGCCAGCCCTGCACATCTTGACCCTTCAACATGATCGATGCTTGACCAGAGAGACAGCCCCACCATCAGGCATGCCAGGCTCTTCTCAGGTGCCGGATGTAAAGGGTGAGCTTGTAGTGGCTGCCAAGGCTACACCCTCCTGCAGCTCCAGTTTCACTCCGGTGGCTCACTGCCACCAGGGCTTTCCTCAGGAGCTGCATACCTTGAAGTCAGCAGCCACCTCCTGCCCATCCCCACATCCTCATTGGGGCAGCAGGGAGTGGTGCCAGGCCCCGGGTGGGCCCATTGCCACTGAGCGGGCACAGCAGTCCTGCCCCAGGGAGGGTCTGGCACCACCTCCCCACTCCCACCCAAGCAGCTGGTGTGGTCAGGCCAGACGCTTTCCCTCCCTGTTTGCTTTCAGGGTGTTCATCATCTCCCATGCTGTTTGGAGCTGCTCCTGCTCATTTCTCCACTTGTGCCCTGTTCTGCTAAACCTCAGCCCACTGCACTTCTCCCTATTGGGAGCCATGCCCTACCTTCTCCACGACTCAAAGCCGAGGCCGCCACCACTGCCAAAGGAGGCCCGTGGCATCCACAGCTCAGGGAAGAGCTACCAAGAGCTGAAGCAGGAGTGCCTGCGCAGCGGCTGCCTCTTTGAAGACCCTGACTTCCCTGCCAATAATGCCTCCCTCTTCTTCAGTGAAAAGCCACCGATTCCCTTCCTCTGGAAGAGGCCTGGGGTGAGTACACAATGTCTGCTTACCGCACTGTTCTGTGAGATTAGTTAAGGCTAAACAGGAAAAAAAAACCAAACACCTTTTAACTTTTAAGAATGAGGGATGCTTATTTCCTTCATGAAGCACGTACCGCAGTCACTGAGCCATTCAGCAGTAGCCGAGGGCTCAATGAGTATCTCTTAATGCATCCCGCATAACAGTCATTAATAGCACAGCGATTGCCTGAAGCTTCACCAGTCACATGCTCTCAGATCACAAACCCACCACCACCCCAGGTTCCCATGTTTAACTAGTAGCCACAGAAAACTTCTGGCTAATTTCATTTCTTTGCTAATGCTTGACATTTGTTCTCTTTTCCTTCACAGTCTGAAAGCTTCTCACTTAGTAGAAAGCTTTCCTTTGCCGATAGTGATAACTAGAGAGAAAAAGAACAAAATAAGCTTAGAGATGGATCTACATTTTAGCTTCACTTAATCCACGAGAAGCATTCAAATGCCTTAGTGTCTGATTGCTAATGGAGTGCCACTGCTGTGTTATTAAAGCCATTATTCCCCAACGTTTCAGCTATGAAAACCCAGGAGATGGCCCCAATGGCACTGATGCCACCTTGGTAATCCCTTGTCATCACAAATGAAATTAAGTCATCACTTTGAAATTAAGCCTTATCCGAATTTCAGAATAATCTGAAGAATAAATTAAAATTAATAAAGAAGATAATAAGAATAAATTAATTCATTCTCATTGCATTCCTCTTTCTCTTTCCTTGTTAATTTATATCTGAATTAAATTGTTAAGCTAGTATATCTGTCATTGATTTCTAATAGCTCTCTATCTTGGAGAGCTAGAGATTGGTAAGCTGAAGAATGAAAAATCAGAAAAGGAATTCAAATATATTTTGCCCGTGGTCTATAGGAGGAATTAGCAAGGAAATTATCCTAATATGAACAGCCACTGGTCTGACAGGAGCTACATAGTGGAAACAGACAGAGAAATAGAATCACAAAAATAAGGCCTCGCTAAACAGCCTCAGCTTTTCTTAGATCTCCATGTATTTCCTGTACCGATATGTGATAGAGACCCAAGGGATGCCATTTATCTTCCTGTGACTCCAAAGAAACATAGGATTGGTACTGGGGCTTCCTTTCATCTCCCTGAGCATCGCCCTGCCCTGCTTCTAGGCAACACCCTTGAATTGCTATCTCCTGTGCGTGAATGCAGGGCCTAATTCTGGGCCTCGTCCTTTAATGTTATAAAGGAACTGCTTAAAGTATACATACTACCCAGACTGAAAATTCCTTTAAGAATATTTTTATAACTTCCACTCATAAACTGTAGCTCTTGGTTTTCTTTGGTGTAGCAGAGAATGTGACACAAGTCCATTCAAAGTCCTTTAAATTCCTTTTCATTGATTTTCATTTGTGCTTGCTTTAGATACAGAGATTGAATACATTTTCCCATTTGTTAGCTGTACAGCTGTGTAATAGGCAATGAGCCATGAAAGACTCACAATGCTTAGCAGCATTTATATCTATGTCAGTGTATCTCGGTATATCTGCTAACACACAGTTTCCTGGTAACAGCTAAATGCAGTGCTTGCTGTGAGAATCACATTCCCCAGGAGCACTGCTGCTAAAATAAAGCATGTTCTTAAAGATCAATGCTACATTATCAGCCATCATGATACTCATATCTTTTATCACTCCCATCCCATCCACACATGACTGGCTGTATTTAACAAGCAGGTGGGCCAGGTGACAGGGAGGGGCTGTTTGGTTTACCCGTGCCAGGTACACTGGGGATATAACCTCACCGTCACCTCCTCCACAGCAAAGGCAAACAAAATATGCAACCAGCTTCGTGCCCAAATGTGGGACTGGCTTCGTAGGTGCTGCTTTCCTCTTCTGTGGCCGTGTGCCATTTTCCTCAGCCTTCTAAGTGATTCTTTCTTCCCCTGAGCTGTAAGAGCTGGCTCACTGACTCCAGCAGGTGTGTACTTCAGTAGCTAAGTCTGACAGTAGGCAGTGAGAATTGTTGTCCAAATAGAGCACTGATGACAGGAAAGGGCTGACTTGCCCCTTTTCTCTAACGACCACACTCTCCAATATTGAATTCACAGAAAACCACTTATCAGCTTGTGACAGCCAGGTGAACTCATGTGTAGATACAGTACATGCGTCATTTTCACCCTTATCATAGCACTCTGGCAAGGATGGAATAGAGTTGGTGATCCGCCATGCTCCAGGTACTATGGGAGAGTCCCTGTTACATGTTGGATAGGGATGTGTATTTCTCTGAAAGACTGGGCTCACCCACTGCATGTCTTAAATGTGAACTTTGCAGAGGATTCAGGATAGCCATTGCCTTAGAGCAGCACTGTGGGCTCGGAGCCATGGACATCCAAAGCAGAAAGCTTAAGCTGCTATAGCCAGGGTCATTTCAAACACATTCACTAGTGGTCTGCAGATGTTCCACTCTTCCAGTTCACAAGAGAGTTTTGAACCTCTCAGACCTGCGTGAAGGCTTTCAGCAATTTGGAGGTGGGCTGTGTGGTTCAGCACACACTGCCCATTGGAGGGTGACTTTGCCAAGAGAAGCTTACTCATCAACAGATAAGTCATGGCTAACTTGCTCTTGTAAATAGGGAGGTGGCTGATATGATGAGCTGCATGGTTTGCTGTGATGCTGGTCATGTCTTCTGGGCACAGTCACCTCACAGGAAGTGGATGATTACAACAAAATGTACTGATAAGGCATGAGGAAATGAAAAAGTGGTGCTGGTATGCCTTCGCTTGGCTCGCTGGATAATGCTTGCACGTTGCCCGTTATGCAGTGACACACAGCATGATCCTTTTGTACTGCTGCTGCAGTAAACCTGCTCTGACTGTCCAAAAACCACATCTGTGCTTTCTGTTTAAAAATGTTTAGACATGTTGCAAGTTATGTGCATCTTAGCTGAACTCTCAGGCATGACATCTGCAAACAACCAGCTACTCTGTCTAGTGAAACCACTGTCCCCTTCAGCATCAGTACTAGCCCATTAACCATCTGCAAACCCATGGCAAAGCATTGCATGACCTGACAGACCTAAAAGTCATGCTGCATATTTGGGGCATGCCCAGGTTTTGCTGGCAAATATGAGAACAGCAGTAGGGATTAACTGAGTCACAGCCCGGGCTCCTGCAGTAGCCAGTGGCAGATGCTTCATGAATAAGTGCAAGAAGCTGAACAAAACTATCCGCATCCTACTCTGATGGCCTCACAAAATGCACTGATGTGAACCAAGAGTAACCCAATCTCTTTCTGGGCAGCTGTGCAGGTTAAGTGATTGAATGAGCTCTGCTGTTTTCCCTTCCTCTTTTGTTTACCTTTTTCTTTTTTTTGCAAACTGCTGGTTAAATAAAAGAACATCTTGCAACAGGATCTGCAGTAGGATATCAGGGCAATCTGATTAACTACAGGATAATTATTCCAGTGGTATATTATCACTGTTATCTTCCTCTCTTTCCTATTTGATTCAATCCAATTGACAGTTCATTGGAAAGGGGAGAGGGGAGGGGAGGTTTTGCCACTTTTATGTGTTTACCATTGTAAATTTTCTATCCCACTGAGATACTTGAGAATACCCTCCAACCTCTGAGCACACAAGGGTGGGTAGTGTTAGAAAACAACTCCTAAAAACCAACTCTGTAAAACAAACAAGGCTGGAGTCCACTTTTTTTTATTTCCTTATTTGAGAAGGAAATAGACTATATAGTGTTTGACAGCCGTAAGGCTGTATTATGTGCAGGTAAATACAAGACATAATACTGTGTTTGAAGTAAACTGCCAATTGTAGGGTTTCTTTTTCAGCTGTTGGGGAAAAAAAAGCAAGCATTAGCCAGGCCTGTAGCTTAACTTTGGGATTCTGGACCAGGATGTGCTATGTTTTGACAGTTGCCTATGGGTGAACAAAGAATGGCAGCCTTTCATTAGCAGCCAACTAATTAGGAGGAAATGAGGATAGCTAATTCTTAAATTGCTCTACACTACAATTAATTAGCGAGGATTCCCCATCTAGTTCTTTGTGGTGGTTACACTGCTCAGGAAAACATGGTCCATGTGCAGAGAGTGCCTCACATCTGGGTTCAGAGTGACAGCAATGTTTCCTGGCATGTTTTCAGTCATTCTGTGTCTCACTCCCACTCTTCCAGGACATTGTCAAAGATCCCAAGTTTATCCTCGGAGGAGCCACAAGAACTGACATATGCCAAGGGGATCTTGGTGAGTGATTCCTCTGCAGTCTGTGTAGAGCAGCAGGCATGTCTTTACAAGCGAGGGGATGTAGTCCCTCCTGAACTGATAGGAGCAGTCAGGATGGAGCCACCTCCCTTGCTGACATTGCCCATAACCACCTTGTTGGTGGCACACTTTCATCTTTGCCAGGGATCATTCTGGTGCAGTGGGATTCAAGGCCAGGGAAGGATCACCATGCAACTGTACTGGGAGCCCAAAGGAGCTTTACATCCCTTAGCACTTCCCAACTGCACTCACTGGTCACAGACACTTCCTGGGGACACACAGGATCACTTTTCAATGGGGATAGCAGCTGTCTACGACAACATCTCCCCTCATCCTCACAACATATGCTTTTCCTCACAAATGGAAGAAAATGAAGCTTTTTCTTCCCCCTTCTCAATTCACAGGTGACTGCTGGCTATTAGCTGCCATAGCTTCTCTCACACTGAATGAGAAAACACTCGCAAGAGTAGTCCCGCTGGATCAAAACTTTGGGCCGGGTTATGCTGGGATTTTTCACTTCCAGGTAAGTTGAACATCTGGCACGGCATGACAGCATTTTTGCTCAGTTGATCGTTGCATGTTGTGGTTTGCTTTGTGGTGGGAATGTTGCTTATTCCAGAGGAAACTTCAGAAAAATTAAGATCGCTGAACTTAATTTGCTGTTTGCATTCTGAGGAACAGCCTTTTACAGGCATATATGTGGCCAGTCTCTGTGAAGAGAAATATGGCTTTACAAATCATTTCTCATTTTCCACCCTAACCTCTCTTAGGATATGAAGTGTTATAGATTAATAAAGAGTTTAACTGTGTCCTCCTTCAGACCAGCCTAGCATGGCATAGTGGGAGTAGATGGTTTATCCTTGATTTCTGAGCAAGCTTTTGATTGTCACTAACTTATGCCTAGAAGCACTGAGACATCAAATTCTTATGCTCAGGAAATGACACGCTGTCAACCAACTCATGTTCCATCCTTTCTAAATAGTTTTGGCAGCACAATGAGTGGCTGGATGTTGTGATTGATGATCGATTGCCCACCTTCAAAGACCGGTTGGTATTTGTGCACTCAGCTGAACACAATGAATTTTGGAGTGCTTTGCTAGAGAAAGCCTATGCCAAGTAAGTCTGGTATACCACACTGTACATGCACTGTTCATTATTTGTACATACGCTATACACAATTCAAGCTAACAGCTTCTATCCTGTTTTTCTTATTATTTGCTGCCTCCCTGATATGAAGATATTATGTCTATCCTTTGTGATAGACATCCATCTTCCATCAGATCATTAGATACAATCACAGATTACAGCAGTAGAGCTGGATCAAAGCCTGAATCCTACCATTTGTCTCTGCTGAGACTCATATGATGGTTCTGGCTCTCTCTAGATTTGTAACTGATTTGGGAAGTGACAAGCTGCTGATATCTAAAGATATCAGCCCTTGCCAACCTGAAGCCTGGGACTAACATAAGAAAAGCCCCAGGCCTTAAGATATGGAGAATCAAATGAATTAAAAAGGTTCCCAATATAACTCACATACCTCCTGGGTGTGTTCTGGGACACTTCTCTTAATCTCAGTGCCCTTGCTGTGATTTTATACGTATGTACAAATGGATATCTTCAAAGTTTTGAAAGCATGTCTCACGTTAACGTGTTTTCCAGGCTGAATGGCAGCTATGAAGCTCTGAAAGGAGGCAGTACGATAGAAGCCATGGAGGATTTCACTGGGGGAGTGGGAGAAATGTATGAGGTTAAAAAAGCTCCTGACAATTTCTATGAAATCCTAGAAAAAGCTCTGAAAAGATCGTCAATGGTGGGCTGCTCTATTGATGTGAGTAAGAAATGGGTTCTGATTTTCTCAGCTTAGTTTTGTGGTTTCTGCATTGAAAAATATGCACTGGATATGCCCTGGACTTTGTAAATAATAGCTATGAAATTATAGATATGTAATATTAATGTAACTCTAGTTTAAAAGTTGTTTAGAAAAGAAGATTCAGCACATTTCACCAGGTTATGGCCACAGTATTTAAGGCAATAATGACATTAGTATGAGAACTTGGGGAGAGTGAACTTTATATCTTGGCTTATGTGGTCACTTGACATTAAAACTAGCCATAGCTTTGTGAGAACTTAAAGGTTCCAGAGACTAAGTGGCACCTCTTGCAGTCTCACCACGAGAAGAGATCTATTCACATTTTTTTCCCCATATTTCAGACCAGCAGTGCTGCCGAGTCAGAAGCCAGGACACCCTTTGGCCTCATAAAGGGCCATGCTTACTCTGTAACTGGCATTGATGAGGTATGTTCCCTCTGGCTTGTGTCAGCAGTGCAGGGCAAGGAGGAGTTTGGTCATAAGACAAAGGAGTGCCTACTACCCTTAAGAGATGGGAGGAATTATCCTGGGGGAGTTATTCAAATTCCCATCCATCTTTCCCTCCCGCATCTCCTGTAGCAGTGCATCTTTAGCCTAGCTGTTACACCAACTTGTCCAGCTTATTCATGCTAGAGAAGACTTGCTCCCTAGCTAATGACACTCAGTATTTTCTCTGCTTCCTTTTACTGCAGGTGAGCTATCAGGGCCGGAAAGTGCAGCTTATAAGAATAAGGAACCCCTGGGGACAAGTGGAGTGGAACGGGCCTTGGAGTGACAAGTGCGTGCACTGTACCATATACACTCACCATGCAAAAAATCAATCTGCTACTCTACATCTCGCTTTCTGTAGATGCAGTAATTTCACAGATAATTAAATTAAGGATTTGCGTATGCTTAACAATATTACTGTCACAGTGGCATGTCATCCTCAATATTTTCAGGGCTGCTCAATTAATGGGATGCTGTCCAGATTATTTAGCTCCTGAAATCCAGTATTAGCAAAAAGCATGCATTAATATAAATAGGATAAGTGAATTTTAAGACACTCCCCAAAATTACATGTTTGAAGTGATTTTTTTTTTTTTTTTTTTTATTTTTATTACAAGCCTGTCCCTGTAGTACTTGTAACACAATATCCATACTTAATCTTACTGCAGATGAAGTTAAAACTGATATTGTATCACCCCCTCTAGTTGCATTTGTGTTCTGGGTTTCTAAACCCAGGAATAGCCAAGATCCTCGAGGTGAGATTTAGACTGGATGTAGGAAAAAAAGGTTTTTTTATGATAAGGTTGGTAAAGCACTGGGACAGGTGGACCAAAGAGGTGGTGGGTTCTTGAAGTCATTCAAGATCAGGCTCGAAGGCAAATCCCAGCTACTTCAGCAAATTTATCTGCACAGAGCAAGGAGCCTATTTGGTTCCCATTGAGTCAACTTTGTCAAAATGTCTGCCTGTGGATAACAGATTTAAAGAGGAGTGTGACTTACAGAAATCTTGGCGTTTACTGACTGCCACATTTTACCTACCTCCAATGCCTGGCAGCAATCCCAGCACTGACTGCAGAGAATAGTTCAAACAGGATGATCTCAGGGAAGTCTGAGGGATCTTTGTCCCTGTCCTGCTTCCAGGTACATTAGCTGAGTCTATGCCACTAGATGAAATGGTAGTGGGGTTCATGAAACCTTTTAAAGGCATCCATATTTGTTTGTGCTGCTCAAAGAAAACACGTCTGGAAGAACAGCAGCTTGCTGATGTGTCCAGCCCATTGTTCTGAGTGAGGAGAAATTAAACACCATATACTCTGCTGAAGCTGTATTCAACTACTGGAGTTGGACTTGATGACAGAGTTGTATTTGTAATCTGTGTGGGTCCCCTTCCCACTCAGGATATTCTTTCTAACTCAGGACACTCTATTGTTCACAGTAATTCTTCATTTTGTTTTCTTGCAGCTCTCTGGAGTGGCGTTTGGTCAGCCCATCAGAGCAGAAGCGCTTGGCTCAGACAGCTCTGGATGATGGAGAATTCTGGTAAGCCACAGGGTCTGAGTGTGACTCCAGTCAGAAATCAAGGCACAGGTGATCAAAATAATTGATTAGGAAGAAACTTGAGTGATCAAATGCTCAGTTTCCTCCCAGTAGAGAGCAGGTACTGCATGCTTCCTGTGAGCACATGTATTTTATTAACAAACAGCTTTTTAAATATCAGTTTAGTCAGTGGTATTAGCATATTTCAAATACTGTGTGTCTCCCATGGCTGTAATATCCTTTAAATCCTTAACAGGAATGCAAGCACACAAGGGAGCATTGTATTGCACTGTATGAGCTATGAAATGCCTCCAGGGTTGATGTTAGTCATACCCTGGAAGAGAAGGGGGCACGTAGAAGAAATGCTACTTGTTACAGAAAGTACAAGAGCTCCAGAATATGTGTGAAATGATGGAAAGGTTTAAGATGAAAGGAAAGGGGGGAAATTGTGGTAGCAATTGCTTTAGAAGTGTGAAGTATTCTTCATGCCAAATCCACTATCTCAGACAGAGCAGATGGCTGACTTGCACAAGATTCCCTCTCCCACCCTACCCCATGTCAGCCATGCCATGCTCTACTGATGCCGTGTCTGGTCATATTTTCTGGTGCCAGATGCTTGTCTCTTTTACACAGAGATAAATCTAGAGAGATATTAAGAACCACTATCCCAAATCTTTCCCATCAGTTCACTTTAGGCTTGAAAGGTGATATAATACAGATGACGAACAGCATTTAGTCACATAAAATGATCTGTTCTATACTCTGATAGCTCCTGATGGAAGTAGGACCAGTGACTGATCTGATTACTTAAGCATCTTTACACATGATCATTATTAGTTATTTTGCTACTGATAGCTAAGTATTTCCTCAGAAGGTCAGCAAAATGAATGAGGTTCAGCACACCCAGGAAAATATTGGTCTTCTTCATACAGCATCTCAGACACTGAGAGCAGAAACAAAAGCCATCGGGAATGAAGTTTTCCATTAAAGGGTTAAGTGGAATAAAATCATATGTAAAATATAATAAATTCTTCCAAAACAAGTCAGACAAGTTTGAGACCAGCTGAAGTTTCCACCTAGTCCATCAGAGTTGTTTGTTCTAATGCTTTTTGACTTTTGCATATTTCTCTAAGGAGTGTTTGTCTGTTTGCCCTTTAAAAGACACACCTTGATGGTTCCCCCATTGGGATAAGTATACAGAATTTGCATGATCAATGACTGTGGTATACTCCTGAAGACATGGATGTGGTCAGACTAGGAATAAGATAAACAGAGCTGCTTCTGCCCTGCTTTCAGTTTGTTCCTATTGCTGGCACAGTTTAGATGAGGAGATGGAGCTTTATTATTACTTCTGTAGCTGGGGGACCTTCGGCCAGCCTGTTCACCAGGACTTCTGGTGGTGACTTGGGTTGCCTCCCTGGACAGCTGGAGTGATCTTTGTGAGATGCTGCTAGAAACAGTGTGTAGCAAAGTAATTCAATTTCTTCATCTGCTTTGCAGCATGCTTCCAAAGAGCCCCAGATTGCCTAGAATGGCCAGGAAATTAGAGGCAAAGATTTTGCTACACTGTATCTGTAATCCTGCTGTAATGTACTGAGCAGCATAGTAAGAATTAACAGAGGCTGTGGCATGCAAGGCTAGCAATATATGAGAACAGCTGACAAGAAAGAGGAAAAATCCCAGGGATTCAAGTTCTACTGTTTCATCCCTAACTGAAAAAAAATGTTGTAAAATATCCCATAGCAGGTGTACATTATTGACGCCATAGTTTCTTACACAGCAGAAAAATGGAGCACGCTCTCCCCATGAGCAGCACTGATTGCTAGCTGAGTCCTATCTGCCTCTAGCACAGATATACAATGTGGTCTTGAAGAGCTCTTACTTTCCTTCTATTCTATTCTTTCTGTTATGCATTAGTCACAGGAGAAAAAGGATAGCTACAGGAATTTGTATCAGGAGGGAGCAGTTTCTCTGCTCAGTCCCTTTGCCCGGGGCTGCACACTGTGCACAGCTGGGTGCCTGCCTCCAGCTGTCCCTTTTCCTGGCTCTTTGCTCAGCCCTGAATACCCAGCTCCCCAGCCAGAAGGTTTGTCATTTCTTTTCCAATTTACTTGCTAGTTAAATCCCATGAATTATCTGCTTCTTAGCATGCTGAGTAGGCTAGGTTCAACCTATCCAACATAGAAACTCAAAAATGATTGTATTTTGGCATTAACTTTTCCCTTTCAGTGATCGCATGTATGTATACACATTGGGTTTAAAATACATGTACTGCGATCTGTATGGCGCTCCAGTAGCGTCTGTTTCACCTTCAAGGGCTGGCTGGTGTCTTTACTCAAGTCCAATTATACTTTTTGCCCCTCTGTTTGATGCATGTTTTTGCTAAGACATCCCTAGGCATCCATAATGGAGGAAAGGGCAAGAAACTTGAGCCAAAGAACCTTACCAGAGGCCCAAACGCTATTTTAACTGTAGTGTAGACAGGCTAGCTGTACCACAGCCTGGCTAATCCATCACAGTGTGTCAATTGTAGTGCTGCCATGTGGCTGGTGTTGAAAGCACAGATGATCTGTAGGCAAACTTGGCTCCTCTATGGATGCCTGCCATCCTTTGGTTGGTTCTTTGTCAGTATGGATCCAACTCAGCATTAGGATCTGGAAGTCCAGGGGATAGAGTTAGTTAAGGATTTTTTTTCACAGTTGGTTTTATGCCAGTGTCTCTTCACTGTATCTTACACTCAACTGTAAATGAATAAAATTGGGAGAGTAACAGTGTAAAAAGAAAGGCGTAAGAGATGTCAAAATCAAGCTATAACAATAGGGTTGTTTGTGTTTCACACCACAATGAATGAGAGCTGTCTTTTTCCTCTGTGGGCATCCAGCTTATCTTCACGGTCACTGGAGCTATTCAAATCCATGTGAGCTGGGACCCTGGCGTGTAAGTGCTTTTCTGGGTGTCCTTCACTGAAGTGAATAATTGTCCATTAATTCCCATGTCTTTCATTCAGGATGAAGTTTGAAGACTTTAAAGTGCATTTTGATAAAGTTGAGATCTGCAACTTGACTCCAGATTCCCTGGAAGACAGCACTGCCCAAAAGTGGGAGGTGACCATCCATGAGGGGAGCTGGGTCCGGGGATCCACTGCAGGAGGATGCAGAAATTTTCTAGGCAAGTAAATACTGCCTTGAAAATGACAGGCACAGAAGCCCTTAACTTCTCTCAGCCACCTCTCCTGTTACCCTAGAGCCACAACTGGGGAAATAGGACAGACCAGCTGAGTTTCAGCTAGTAGAAACCAGCCAAAGGTACAAATACAGTCCTAGTTGAGACTTAGGGTAAAAAAAACTGCTTGCTTTGCTCTCAAGTTTGTTGGATCTGATTTGTCTCTCATTTACATTTGTACAAGCTGTACCAGCTCTAAATAAGTCACTTAAAATGCAGCAGTAAGTGTAAAATGAGACAAAAATCCAGCTCAGCCAGCATGTTTATGTGGCTCTTAAGTAGCATTGTGGATCTGAACTGTGTTACTCGACATTGGCACCAGTACTACAGAATCAGTGTAACTATGTGAACAAAATCCCAGCTGACAGCTTTGTTTAAAACACGGTAACTTAATAAAATATCAGCCCTAAAATCTTTTCTACACCTAACTCCACAAAGGACTTTGGGATTTGGCTGGTTTTCTGCAGAGTCGAGTGGAAAGAAGCACGACAACTGATGGAAAAATAATTCTGAGCAAAACTTCAGCTTAATTGTCCTCTTTGTTTACTTTGTGTGTGTGTATGTGTGTGTGGTTGTGGTATTATTCTGAGGCGAGAAATGTTCTGGTGTTCTTTACTTTGGCAGACACTTTCTGGACAAATCCACAAATCAAGCTGCATTTGACAGAGAAAGACGATGGTCAAGATGACTGCACGTTCATAGCAGCACTGATGCAAAAGGATCGCCGTAAACTCAGGAAGCTGGGTGCTGAAATGCTGAGCATCGGCTACTCCATTTATGAGGTGCTCTATTGCTTTTACAGTGCAGTAGCCACACCATCAATACTAGCATCTTTCTCCAGATTGGTAATCCTGACAGACATCAGATATTTTGGGGACCCTTCTTTCTCCCTTTCTTGGTTACATCAAGCCCTATGGAGTATTTTGAGTTGGTTAGGATGGTGTCCTTTCAAAGGAGAATCAAAGGGTATCCAGGGTAAACTCCTTAGCCCTGTGACTGGGTCATTCCCCTGCCTGGCTCCCAGGGAGTAGATGTTGCTTCTTGTGAGCCTCTTTGGGCTCATCATGCACAGTGGTTCCTGTCCCTGTGTTAAGTTTGGATTAGAAAATCTTTTGAGGTGTGTTCTCCATCCAGAAGAGGACTGTACTCTGTGACACCTCACCCGAGATTGATATCTATTAACAGGGAATGTTCTAGCCAGAAGGTATTGCCCTAGTGTCCCCTTAGACTGTCTTCTGGGTGGGAGAGAACCATTGGTAATGTGTCCTGCCAAAAAGCATGAGACAGGTTCTGTGAGTTCTTGGGCAAGGGGGTAACAGACAGGGCTGTGCTGCATCAGGTTGCTTGGTGCATGAGTGGGAAGAGGGTGGGTGTAGCCCTCAGAATACCACAACCAATGCAGCTCTGCCTTGAATCCCCTGTAGAGCCCTGGTGGAGTTGAACACTTGAGCAAAGATTTCTTCAGGTACCACGCCTCCAAGGCTAGAAGCAAAACCTACATCAATTTAAGGGAAGTGTCTGACAGATTCAAGCTGCCACCAGGTGACTACATCCTTGTTCCAACCACATTTGAGCCACACCAGGAGGCAGACTTCTGCTTGAGAATCTTTTCAGAGAAGAAGGCCATCACTGAGTAAGTCAGCATAAAGCACCAGGCCTTTTGGTGCTTTCCTCTGCATGAGGCTGCCAATTCCTATGACAGAACCCTGTTATGGGAGGCTCCTGAGGGCTTTTTGCCACTCTGCAATTTTTATTTGCTTAGTAAGGAAAATAAGGAAAGGTCTGAAAATGGGCTTTTGGCCTGCAGTGTGCCCTCCAATGTGAGGCTGAACTCAGTCAAGGCTCATCTGCCTGGTTCCTTTCAAAGTGGTTGGGAAAAATCCATCTGCAGTTGCACTTGCCCATTTTTGCTAAATCTGGCTCTTTTGGAGAGGAGTGTAGAAGGTGGAGAAATATGGCTTGCCATGGTGATTCCAATGGAAGTTTGCAGGGAAAAACAGCTAGCTGCCTGCTGCTGTTCAGTAATATGTGGCTGCAATAGTGTTTGGTTCCTCTTTGTTTCCTCACAAAGTTTGCCCACATGACAATTCTGTATGGAAAAGAAAAAATACTGAGGAAAAAAAGTGCACAATGAATAAGATTAATTCTTTTGCAGACAGCATGCACAGAGGCTGTGCCCTCACCGAGTCCTGCTTAAAATCTGTTATAATGGCTCATGCCAAAATTTGAACTGTGCAAAAAATCTATCTGATTATTTTGGTCTAAGCATAAGTAGTTCAGTAGAGAAAAAAAAATATGCAATTTTATCTTTCATCTCTGGAAAATGTAATGAGCAGCCTTGTGCCCTTCCCACCCCAAGCAGACATTGAACGTCTTCAGATACTGAATAAGGTTTTGTTTTCCCCAGGGATCTGGATGAAAACGTTGCCATTGATCTTCCCGAGGTAAGACTACAGAGTTAAAATAGCAAGAGGATAGCTCAGTGTAAGCCAGCTCACACTGCTTTTACTGTCTTCGGCTAAAACACGTTCATTTCCCAGGAATGTTCCACAATTGCCAGCTTTGTGTGAGTGACTGAAGCATTCAGTTCTGCTGAATATGGTAAAAGAGCTATAACAATCAAAATCACGGTCATTATACTTCTGCTGCTGCTTCAAGGCAGTCAGATTGGCCAGAGGCTGCTGTCAGCCACCACAGGTGCACTGAAAGTGCAAACTCAGTTAGATTGGGGTTGCACGTGGCCTTTCATATCTGTTCAAATCCTGTTTATTGTGGGAAAAATAAAAGGCATTCGAATTTCCACAGACCTCTGTTTGTTTTGAATACAAACCTACCAGTATCCACAGGGCTTGGAAGGAAAGGCTTGGTACACACGTGTGCCCAGTGAAGAGATTAAATACTTTTTGTTCCTAAATGGCCTGACCTATCTGCTGATCACCAATTGCAGCTGAATCCAAATCAGCTCCTGTTTTAGTATTTCCCTGCAACTAATCTGCTGATTGTGGTGTGAATTCCTATGCAAACAAGAGAAACCATGATTCCATGTGGATCTCTTTATTAGAAAGCTTCTCCAGAGACCAGCTAGCAAGTGTACCCCTTCATTTCTAGGATCTCAAAGCCATGTTCAGGGTCAAAGTAAATCTGTCCAGTATCATTAAAGGAATGCACCCAGACCTGAGTAGTACAAAGTGAGGAACAGGCACATGGTAAAAAAAATACCGTTATTGTAAGATATACTTCGCATCCTCTGATGCAAAGAGGGACTGTGTGCAGGAGAAACACCATGTTTTTACCTACAGTTTCTTACTGTGGTTGATATTGCAGCCTCCAAACCCAACCCCAAGTCCTCAAGAAACTGAGGAAGAAAAGCAGTTCCGGGCACTGTTTGAACAGATCTCAGGAAAGGTGAGTGCAAAATCTTTGTGGTTCATAGCAACACTTAGGAAGGAGGAGGGAATTCTGCTCCCTCCCAGGGCCAGTTGCATTTTGGGGGCAGTGTGCTTAGCTGTAGTGTGTCATTTAGGCACCAGATGTCACCATGCCTTATACTTAGATGTAGAAGGACACAGTTCCTGCTAAGCAAACAGGAGGTTCAGAACTAGAACTCAAGCCCTGAGAGAGCCTACCTGGTTCAGCGTCCAGCTGCATTTTTCTTTCTCTTTAAGTTAGTGGTTCCATCTTGAGATTGCTTGCAGACAGCCTCATGCGCAGCAGCACGTCTGTATTTTGCCAGCTGATTTTTAGCCTTTTCTGGGTTTTCTATGGTTCTCCTTTTCTGAGGTGCAACAAAGTGCAGATAAATAGGATGGCATTTTCTGAGGTTTTTGATATGTCTTATTCTAGAAACACTCAAGCAACGGTTGCTTCTTTCTTTTTTATTTGTCTTTTTTCTTTTTCTTTTTTTTTCCCCCCTATCTTCAGGACATGGAAGTAGCTGCAGAAGAACTTGAATATGTTCTAAATGCAGTATTACAAAACAGTAAGTACTAATAATCTCTGTAGTTGCTCGGTGGCATGCAGTTAAGAGCCATAAAGAACTTTATAAAAGCTGCTCTTAAGCTCCCTTACAGATGGAAAAATAAAGGCTGTGTTACTAATCCTGCATGGTGTCCTCCAGCCAGGGCAGAGCTGGAAAAACATCTAGTCTGTGATCTAACCACTTGATTGCCCTGCCTCCAGCATGATCCATGTCAGTTCCATGAGGCTAGTTTTACACTGCATTACTGTTCTGCTCCAGAGAGACTGGGAGTGGGACTAGTAAGACCTGGACATAGTTCATGGTGCTGCTATAGGCCCTTTGTATAACAAGAAACAAAGATAATATTTCCTTTTATGTCTTCAGTTCATACCTCCTCTATCTGGACTGTGATTTCCATGCAGTGTGGGCTGTTGTCATGTTCCAGTGAACGGGTCCTTCCACAGTGAGGCCTAGCAGCCAGCTATCGGAGCTTATGAAATCCTGTTTTCTATTATGGAATTGTAAAAGGCAGATTTGCCCAAATGATTTCTTTCTTATTATTCTCCCTTTCCAGGAAGGGACATCAAATTCAAGAAGTTAAGTCTCATTTCATGCCGAAACATCATTTCTCTTACGGATGTATCCTTTTAAATAAGTGCTTGTGACGCTGAACAAATACTGAATGTAATTGTTCATAGCAGGGCCTGTCATGGATATTGGAAATGAGTGTGGCAGTGTCATGTGAGAACACTGTCCACTGGAAAGGAAAAGAAAAAAGAAGTGAAAGTTGTATCCTGATTTTGCTTTAGAAATTCAGGGTAAGGATCTTCAAGACAGACCATTTTCTGTCTTGAGATTCTTCAAGCTGAACTTGTGGGTCAGATTTTTCTGTCCAAATTTAGGTATTTGTGATGGAAGTGTCTACATCTATGCTGGCTTTCTAGACTTCTGTAGACAGTGAAATGGGTGGTGTCATTATGCTTGTTCTGGACGTGCTTAACTGTGAGAAATGCGAAATGATGGTGCAGATATTAAATTTGACAAATCAGAGCCCTGGTAGATGTCCACTGGGTTCATCCTTTGCAGCGCTTTGCTGCCTGTTGAATTTAGTATGGCTTCTCTTCAGGTAGACGAGTTTTTGGTGGTATGCTTTTCTGACAGCTGATTTTGTTACAAGAGGAAAACCAGATACAGTTCTGACAAGACAATTATCTAACATTTGAGTTTTGTCCTGCTTGCTCAGCTTGTAAATTCTTATGTTTTCCTTCAGTTGCTCAAGTCCATGATGGCAGTAACGTGCTCTCAAACACTTCCAATACAAAACCAAAACAAACAAAACTGTATCCTATAAAAGCCATGCCCATAATATTAATATTTGGTGCAGACCCATCACTATGCATGTGCAACAAGAGACAATGGACCAGTCCTAAATCTCCTCCCTTAGAAACCAAGCTTCAGTAGGGAGCCATTCCATGTTCACCTCTCATCCTTACATGGTATTGGAGCAGAACAAGAGTCTGCATTTGACCCTGGTGCATGACAGCTCCTACTACTTAGGTTATAACCAAATAGTTTCCATGATTTGCAGTGCTTCCAAGAAAATCTCTACATCGTGTTGAATTAATGGGGAGATATCTCTTCATCTGCTTTGGAAGCATAAGGAATGCAGACACAACCATCCCATTCTGGTCATGACATTTAAAGTACACTGGAGGAGCGAAAGGATGCAAATGGAAGCTTGAGTTGATGCTTGCAAGTCCATTCCATGTCACACACCATCAAATTCCCTGGTTGTAGTCACCATGCAGCAGTGTGGATAGGAACAAATCTTGATATGACACCCGGAGGAAGAATCTGGCTGGATACAAAGGCAGACTTTTCATAGGAATGACAATGTCCATGGAACTTATGGGTGCCCTCAGTAATATCACTAGTATAGATGCTTAAACAAAAGCATGCTATTTAAGGGAGAGCTTGGCACACATTGGCCATTGTGAAGGCCTGCTGAGCTAGTGTCCAAGAGCAAGGGCTTTGTCTTGAAAAGTAAGATGGAAGGGGAAGAGGAATACGAGTGAGGGGACTGTCAGTAACTCAGTACAATAGGCATTAAGAAGACCCTCACATTTCAGGAATAGTGAAGTCCAGGTACATCTTGTCACCACCTCTCAGCACTACTTTACAGACTATTATTTCAGACCAGATTTTGTCAGCCTTCCCTCACAACTCTCAGTAAATCTTTGATGGAGTCACTGCAGTAAAGCCTCATCTCTAGATAACAATACTGAATAACACATTGGTTGACTAACTGCTTCAACTGCAGTAGCAATTTGTTTTAATCAGGTAATTTCATTCTCTGAATCATTTATATCACATTTGCATCCAAAGCTGTTCTTGCCTCAGAACAATCTGTCTTTCTTATTCCTGTGGAGCCTGCATTGTTCAGCTGTGTTTTTCTATCACACTGTGTTCCCTAAGTATCACAGCTACAGCCATGACTGTAACTGCTTGATCTGCACCTCGTGATAAATTCCGCATCAGGTTCAGTGGCACTAGGCTATGTAATGTTATATGTTTAAAGAAACAGCAAATTCATCTGGAATTTGCACCTTTATGCAGTGTGTCATATTCCTTAATTCAGATTACCAGACCAGTGGCAACGGGAAACTGGAATTCAATGAGTTCAGAGTTTTCTGGGAAAAACTGAAGAAATGGATAGTAGGTGACATTATGCATTGTATTTGTTTCTTCACGTTAGAAGCTATTTCATGCCAGGCTTATTATGCACATGCAGACAAAAATAGAGACAGGGGTGTTTATAAGCCAGAAATTTTAACTCAAAGCAAATGTTTTAAAAGTATACTGCTTGTTTTGGATCATCAAAGACATCTTTAGCTTTCCATGATGCTAAACCTTAATGGTTTTCTGGAAATAAAAGAGATTTTTATAAGGAAATCAAGTATGTTTGGGACAAAGAATGTAGTGGGCACTACCAGGGAATCCAATCGAAATGAAACTTAAGGAGTTTCCATTGCAGGAGAAGAAAATGATGGTTCATCACTAGTAGGAAACAATCATAAGTCACTGTATTTCCATTATTGATCTCTCAGTAGTCAAAAGTACTGAAGTCTGGGAAAGTTGATTCCAATTTTAAACACATTTCCCTGCCGCTGTATATGGCAGTAAAAAGAAGCAGACTTTCAGAATCAGGGCACAGACTGAATATTCAAATAAAAGCATCATAATTGCTTCCTCATGGCCATTAATAGTTTTTTTCTGAATTCATACTTCACCCAAGCATTCAAAATATGCAGCTCTCTGCTTCTCGTCTGTGCCATCAGAAATGGCAAATGCTTATTCTGGGTCCTAATGTCATACCTCCTTTATCAAAAGATGCATTGTTTTTTAATAAGGAAGCTTGAGGAATTCTTGTCTTCTGTAAGAGGATTGCACATATATCTGATAGAAAATTTCAAACAATGTAAAAACATCTCTATTTAACTCATATTTTAAGGGAGATTTGTGTTTGTCATCTCATTAAAAGGATGGATTTGAACTCCAACTTAATCATTCAATACTTAGGTCAAAATTAAAGCCAGTTGCACCAGGTATATCATAAGATATCATAAGTATCATAAGATACACCAGGTGTATCATGAGTATCATAACCTTTACATCCACAAGCAAAATAAGGGATAATCTCAATTTCTTGTTAAACAACATGTTTCTACCTTCAGAATTACAGAGAAAAACACGAAAAGAGATTCAAGATGCTGCCTTAGGAGAAGGAAGTTAGAAGACAAATAAAAATACATCCTTCTCAGATGAAATTACTTCTTAAAAATCACAGAACTCTTTTTATGAGGAGCACTTCATTATTTCTGAATGCTTGGGTTTGGCAGTACTTGTTTAAGTTTCACAACAGCCTGTTCATCTGACAGAGAACTGGGTCCCAGAATTTCTTCTCAGTTACTGCAGATCAAGCTAGATCTAGTCTAAAGTCTTGTCAGCTTTCTCGAGTGCTTATGCCACACAGAGATAAGCACCTTGCCTTTGTGTGCCATTTCTGCCTTCCCTTTCATGTGAAAATACTGAGCCTTCCATCTGCTCCTTTCATAACAGAATATCTTTCTTCGATTTGACTCTGATAAATCTGGCTCCATGTCCTCCTATGAGCTTCGCAGTGCTCTCAAAGCTGCAGGTAAGACAAGCACCATGAGCTCTACAGGTAAGACAAGTCAGGCATATTTCCTGTAGGCAAAGATGGTTGCAACTGATGATGCCAGCTGGGCACCCCCTAAATGCAAGAAGCACTAAGTCCCATTAACTGGTTTTCAACATTCATTAGTACAGATTTGCAGATTCCTACCTGTTCTATGAGGGTGCTCATTTTTCCTTTGTGTGTTTGGGAAGGATACCAACTCAACAACTACTTGCTGCAGCTGATTGTCCTGCGATACTCTGATGAGCAGTTCCAGATTGATTTTGATGATTTTCTAAACTGCCTAATTCGCTTAGAGAACGCAAGTCGTGAGTATCTTCTTCTTCCTCTGGAATTTCTTTGCCTTTGAAAAAGAGTAAATCCACTTTTGGTTGCCTTCAAGCATATTGCATAATATCTGAGGTGAAGTATGTATATTCAATGGCTAACATAAAATAGCTCTGTTTAGAATCGGTTTTTAGAATAGCTTTTCTCCTGTAAAGAGAAAAATGCTCTGCTGCTGATGGAAAATTTCCCCATGTGAATATAGCCAGCTTCATAAACTCCACAGCAATGCAGAAGGCATGTAAAGAATGCTGGCAAAGTCTGTGTTGTGTCCTTTTCTCGTGGCTCACCCATTGGACTAGTGGTGCCCAGCCTGTTTTTAGCCAAATCTCACTCATAAAAATATGGAGCAGTTGTGTGTCGTGTTGGGTCCAACCCCTACTCTCACCAGTACTCAAACTCACTGTCACAACTTCCCTCTGGTTTCTTTTGGATTGGCTGAATCCAGGCACCTTAGTTCTTAGGTCATTCGCACGCAGTGTCTCACTTGTTCTGGAGCAGATGCAGTAGAGACAGGTAAAAACGGTTGGATATATACTGAAGTGATCATCAGCATGGCTCCAAACTCAGCACAACTCAACTCAGTGAGAATCACAATGAAGTTTACCGGGTGATATGTTTCACTTTTTGTTTTTTTTTCTCTTTACTTCCCAGTTATGTCCATGACAATAGAAGCATAGAGTACTAAGAAAAATTAGATAAAGAAATGCAAATTGTTTGACTTCATTTCTGACTATCCAAATCTGAGTGCTTAGACATTCACACCCATTTGATTCCTGATGTGAGACTTGCACAGAGGCCTGAAGACAGCAAGACTTTTCCTCTTGCAAGGGATTCATTTTTCAGAGCAGCCACCACCACTCAGCAGCCTTAAGCATCCAGACTTTGCGCCAGGCCCTCCCTGTCCTAGGCACAGCCCACAGTGGGACAGGGAGCTGATGCATGAATATGAATGAAGCGTATTTATAGCTCTGGTGTCCTGTTTTTCATTTCAGGAGTATTCCAAGCATTGAGTGTGAAAAACAAGGATTTCATTAACCTGAACATTGGCGAGGTATGAACACAGCTTCATAAACACCAGGCAAAATGATGGGGCTTCTCTAGAGCTCAGTCCTCACATAAAAATAGGAGGTTTTCTATGGGATGCTTCAGGTGAAATCTGTGTTTGTGGCAGAGACTGTCTGCCAGAGATTTCAGCAGGGCTGTGATTTTACAGATAACGTCCCCATGGTGCTTTTTCTTTCCTTGCCCCATTGCAAACAGACAGCTTTCCATCTCCCCTTCTGGCTTTTCTGCTTTTACCTTCCTTGGGTGCCAGCTCACGATGGGGGAAAGGAGAGGCAGCAAACAAGGATGGGACATTTTCCTCCCTGTAAATCACTCAGGAGTTGAAACCAGCATCTCAGTTAATGTGCATCCTCAGCTTCTCAGCACAGGCTTGTTGTTTTCTTTGTGCTCTCTTTGTCTTCCTGTTGCACACATGCTCTGTCTCTCATCTTACACTCACCCGAAGTTTCCTGGGGCAATGCACATTGAGTTCCCTGGCACAACAAATGTGAAAGCTCATGTGGGCTGCGGTAAAGGAAATAAACACAGTGCTGTTATTGGCATCCAGTGCTCCAAGAGCTCTACCCTCTTCCCTCCAAGCACAGAAGTAAATGCTGGAAAGTCCTGCTTGCATACTAGTCTCCATGTAGCAACAGGACATAAAAGCCAGTGAACAAAGATCCCCTTCTCTGTGTGGGGTCAAATCAGAGTGAGGCGGTGCTTTTGAACTTTGCTCTTTCATTTGGGGAGGCAGTTGAAGGGCCTGAAATTACTTACTGTACATTTGATCTTTGTTTTCAATATTAGTTCATCAACCTGGCAATGAATATCTGAGGAAGTCGGACTTGGATGCCTTGAGTTTCTTGTGCCATCACTGCCATGACTTCTGCCCCAACAGCTGTGATGCCCTTCTCATGCAGACTTCACCAGGAGCTTTATTGCGGAGGAAGGCTCACGCTGCTCATCTTTCTGGTCTCCAGCCCTGTTGTGTTCAGGAGTTCAACAGTCAGATCCCATTTTGTTTTTATTTTTGATAAAACCTGTCGATGGGTTTGTTACTGGGAGAGATATTTGGATGGGGCACACACGCCTCTCAAGCAGACTGAAACTGATGCCTCTGAGTAAACATGGTCTTTCATGAAGTAGTATTTAGTTTCAGCCCAGCTCAGACTGCAATGATTAAGCATCTTTATTGCTGCTTGGCTACAGATTGCTGTAAGATGCTTTTAAAAATATAAGTTTGCATAAAATTTTGTTCAATTTGGAATTTATTTCCAGGCCTGCTGTGAGGCTACATAACAAGCCTCTTGTTGCAGCCACATTAATTTCAGTCTGCTATTCCACGAAGGGAATGGATGGATGAAAGTCCATCCCTGAATATGTACTTAGGACATAGATCCCTGGTCCAGGCTTCCTTAGAAGGATGTTTATTTAAGCTAAGACCTGATGTTCATCATTGATTTAATTTAGAGAAAAATTTCTTGCATCTCACTCCCCTCAATTCCTCTTCTGTCTGGACCATAGCAAGACCCACAAGCCAGAGTCTGCACACAGTTGCACACAGCTTGGCTGCATCTTCAGAGACACACATGGCTCAGGAGACAGTGAGCTCTTGCTTGGGGACATCTTCCCCCACCCACAGTCAGGGCTTTTATCCCACAACAACCAGGCCTCCAGAAGAGCAATTACAATCATATTATATGATCTAAATGCTACCAGTGGTGAGGCTCTGATCTCTGCAGCTATTGCTATTTTGCATTTGTCTCTTGCATTGCATTATTCATGTGATGTTGATAGTCAGTGCTGACTTAAAAAATAACAGTAATAACAGCCAGGAACTTAAGAGGTCTTCAATGGATTTGTTTCTATGAATATCTTCATAACTTATGTCTATTTTATAATGAATCAACTGTCTGGATTTGTTTCTGAAAGCCTTTCTTGCAGCAAAACAGATGGCCCCAGAAGAGCTTTGTATTCTTTACTGTCCGGGATCAGTGAGACAGCCAGGGCTCTACTTTCTCTAGATTTAGACCTACTGAGCAATTCTGGAATGAGAATCAAGCTGCAATAAAGATGAAGCTCAAACTACCAGAAGAAGAAATAATGAGGATCATGATGGTTAAAATACCCATTTCTTTTCCCAAAAATAGCAATCTGGTAACTGTATAGAAAATGCTCTGGAACTAACTGAAAGCTGACAGAAAGGTAGTGGTTGCAGTATGCAGCCAACCGAGGTACTCAACCCTATGGGATGTATTGATTTTCAGATGTTCTGGTTGCATGTGCTTTCCACAGCACTGGAGGCAGCTGTCTAAATTTGTGCAAGTTTGCATTGGAATCTAGACTGTCCTATAAATATTTAGCCACATTCTTGAAACTCAAATGAATTCTTAGCTGGTTCACTGTGTGAGCTTGGATGTTGATACAAATTTATTGTAATACATTTTCATTCTGAAGCAATATTCACAAGCTAAGCAGAAGACACTTCTCCATCTCTGGCTCCTCCACTGTAGCTTTCTGTTTCTCTACACAGAGCTGGGGGTGTCTTGGAGAGATCAGGTTTAATAAAAGAAAGTGATAAATACTGAAGCTAGAGCAATGGAGCACAAGTAAGAACCTCTGCATTTAAGTGAAAATTCATGCATTTAAGATGAAAACACCCCAGCTTGTTTTCTGCCCACTCAGAGTAGTTACCTGCTGACTGTATCACAAGGAATCTGGGAGTTAATGCCTGAATCCTTTGCAAACTACAATAAGGCCCTGTTCTGAAAGTGAAAAGCAACCTTGGGAGTCGGGGCATCTGAAGGTGGAGGATTGTATAATTTCCTGTTGGTATGAGCTTTTATTCTGCTGTTACATTGCTTGTGTGAGTGAATGGGTGGGCGAGTGTAAGATGCTTGACTTCACAGCCCCGTCAGAATGCGATAGTCCCATACAGCACTTGGTTCTCAAGCAGGAAGGCAGTCCAATGCCCAGAAGCAGAGCCTTGGGCTTGCTGGCTTCCCTTTATTTTAGCTAAGGAGTTTGAAGTCAGATCCTTCTGCCTTCTGTGACATGAGGTATAGACGTGTTTGGCTCTGCATCATTACAAGAGCTATGGCAAATCACTTAGGGTGGTCTGGAAGCCGTGAGAGCTATACATTCCCTAATGTGGTGCACACAGATCTTGTCAGCAAGTACTGGCTCATGCTGGGAGCCCTGCTTCTATGTTAATGGCTGCTTTAATGGGAAACATCAGATGCATTTTTCAGACATATTTCTGGTGGAAAAAAAAATCACTTAGCCACAAGGCTGCAATTTGAGCATGTTCTTCTGTTCCCTCTCAGAACAAAAACTGCCTCCCTAAAACCTGCTGCTGAAACCTTAGGCCAGATGCTGGTCAGAGCTGGCCCACCCACCTCCATCATCAGTTTCTGATGTAGATTTTGCAATGGATTTTCCAGTCTCAGAGGTTTCCTGCCCTAGTCACATGAGATACAGAATCATCGAATCATTTAGGTTGGATAAGATCTCTCAGATCAAGTCCAACCATCAGCCCACCGCCACCATGCCCACTAACCATGTCCCTCAGGGCCACATCCAGACAGTTCTTGAACACCTCCACATCTTCTCCACTATTTTGGAGAATAAACTTTTCCAAATATCCAACCTAGCACAGAGAACCACGAAGAACTGCCATAAAAACATAAACTGAAAAACAGCAAAACTTTCTCCACACAGAGATGGAAGCACCAAAATTTGGAGCTCCTATGTGGACAGGATGCTCAGGATGCTATGTGGGCCTCATGCTTCTTTGCAAAGCTCAGTGATGCCCAATCTTTGGCAGTGCCACCCACCTCCAAAACATCCTGTTTCTGTCACACGTCCATTCCAATGCCCATGAGGTGTGATGTTGGTCCCCAGACTCTTGATCCACCAGCACAGGGGAGCCTGAGGCACGGCAGGGCCAGGAGGTGTGGGAGAGAATGAAAAGCAAGGCACGGGCCTACTGCTGGCACCAGCTCCTTCTTGTAGTGCTGTGGCGTCAGGCGGGAGAGATGCTTAGAGCGATGAGGCCTCCTCCCCATTTGTAATAGTTGTGGTTGCTGCCAGCCATCAAAATTAAATATTTGTATAGAGATAGATGAGTTATCTCCATCATTTTCATTTCAACTGCATCATCTCCTTGTCTCTCCCCGGAAACATCTGAGTCTTCATGCTTTTCAGCTTGTGGCAGCGCATGTTTTGGAAGCACATCAGAGCGCTGAGGGTCATTTGTAATGTTCCCAGTATGTCTAGAGCTTCATCATTTTAGAACTGAATTACAAATACTTGCAGATCGAGGTAAACACAAGCTGTCAACTCTCGCAAACAACTATCTTTTGCACGTCAGCCACTTATAAGGACAAGTGATATTATAAACTGCCCTCCCAACAACTCTGTTTTCATCTGTTGCCCTTTACGTGGCCCTCAAAGGGATGTCAGCACTAATGAGCAAGGCCACCCGGCAGGGAGAAGGCCTGTGTTCTCCCAGAGCATTGTCAGACCAGGAGAGGGCTGGAGTCTGGGCACAGCCGCAGGCAGCAGGACCCTGCTCACTCTTCTGGCAGGCGGCACTATGGGACGCAGCCCTGCCCCTGCCCTGGCAGGGAGGGCAACACCAGCATCTTGTGACAGTTTTATCCAGTTGCTAAGCAGCTGGGGACACAAATAAAGCAGAGACGAGCTGCTCAGAGGGAAAACTGCTGCATTGTTCTGGAAGATTCCGGGCCTCCCCTGCCCTCCTGGCCTGCTGGGGATCCCAGCAGAGCTCCCTTTTCTGCTGGGGAGCATGGATCTGTCTCCCCGGCTCTCCAGATGCTGCTGTGCCTGATCTGCAGTCCAGCACTGGGCACCCAGCCCAAGGAGGGAACAGCTGGGACGCAGCTTCTGCTCCTCTTAGTGGTAAAGTGTTTTTTTTGACAAGCATTCACCTTGTCTGACCACCAGGATGGTCAAATCACCTTTAAATCCCATTGTATACCTTCCACCATTACTGATATCTTGAAGGCTACCTTGTTTCAGGGCTCGGCAGAGCATGTGCAGCGCTGGGAGCTGCAAAGATCCCTATCAGTAAGGCACAGTGTCTCAAATCACAGTGCCCAGAGCTGGAACAGGAGATCCGGGCTCAAAACCATTGAGCAATTTGAATCACATGTACCTTTCTTCAGCATCTCGCAGTCAGTAGACAGGTGGCCTTTCTGCATGAATTTGATACCCAAAAGAAAGGCTGTAAGCCATCCAGGAATTAATCAGTGGTGCCTTTAGAGAGATGCATTCTTACATTGTGCATCATGCAAGAGTGGCATACGCCATACCTCATCAGGACACTGCAGGACACAGTGCTGTGTACCAAACCCATTTACTGTATACAGGAGCACTGACACAAGTCTCCTGGGCTGCAGCCACATTGCCCTGCAGTCCCTTAGCTGCCCTGCAGCCGGCTGTCAGGATAGACAGCTCAGCACCCACTCTGGCTTGAAAACAGATTATCTGGGGCCACAGAGATTGGATTTACCATGTCTGATCCCATTCGTTTCCTAGAGGATGTGCTAGGTGACCAAAATAGAAATGGGGTCAGCAATTAATAGGGTAGCTCTCAGTCACTGTCACCATATGTTGATGGGATGGATGGCTCTTTTTGCATATTTACCTGATGAATAACTCACAGGAAGTTTTAGCAAGGACATAGGGCAAGGAGAGCAGAGGCAGAAATGCTCTGAGTTCCTGAGAGCTGGAGAAGCCATTGTACAGAAAGTAAGTGCCATCTTCACAGATTCTTTCTCCAGTGTGAAAGCATGAATAGATCTCTTCCCATTTCAGTGAGGACTAAACAGCGGGTGAGTGTTACAGCCTCAGCTCAGCTTTGTGCCCCACCAGGCTCAGCTGAAGTTCCAGATATTATCCCTTAGGTGGATATTATATATACCATTTTATCTCAGACTGGGGTAGGCCAAAGTTTGAACACAAGAAACAGAGGTTGAGAACTGTCTTTATGAGGGCACTGCGATAGCAGCAACCCAAGCCGTGTCCTGTGCTGGTGCCAGCCACCCTCTTAAGACCAGGAGCTCCAGGACATCTTTAGTACCACTATGTCTGATTCAGTTTCTGGTCCTTTTAGAGAGTGCAGCTTTCTCTGCAGTTCAGGGTAAGATCTCTCCAGGAGAACTCGCTGCACTGTTAGAGAGATGTTGTTCTTTCCAGGGGCAGGAAACCTCACGCTTGTCAAAACACTTTTCTGAGCCAGCAAGAGCTACAGTAAGAAATTTTAATTGAAAACAGGTGCATGGCTGGCTGGCTGCTGAAAAAGAGTCACAGTGCAGTTTGCATAAGCCTTGGGGGAAAGGTGCATTCAGTGCAAGAGAAAGAACCCAGGTACCAGGTTTGGTTTGGCAAGGAAGAGAAAGGGAGAGAAAGCAGGGGCAGTGCGATGCGAGCAGTCTTCACTGCTTTAATGTAATTATGAAAGTCTATTTCTTTTAGCCTTAAGAAAACAAATTCCTGTGGGTGACTAGCAAATCTTCAGACCAACATGGCAAAACTTCATACAGTGGAAAAGCATGAGCGCCATTCATCCCTCCCCTGCTTCCTGTCCCTGCAGTTCATCCTGCTGGCATTGATCCCCCCCCAGACTCATGTCCCACTGCTGCTTCTCGGAGCACAGCGTGGGCAGAGCCAGCACTTAGCATGCTGAGAGCCCCATTTGCCCGTGCTCATGTACCCAAGGCTCATTCTCCTGCCAGGATTTTCTACTTAGTAAACAAGGTCCCTGCTGGGAGAACAGCTATGCTCCTGGGATGCAGCATCCTGAGTCTTGGGCATGGTCCCATGCTCATGGGCAACCTTCCTGAGCAGAGGGTTGGACCAGGTGACTTCCAGATGTCCCTGCCAACATCAGTCATTCTGTGTTCTGTGTTCTGTGTTGTTGCCATCTTGTACCCCAAATGCCCTGGTGAGAATGGATTGACTGAGGGAGCAAGGGTCTGGCAGGGCAATGAAGAGGCCACTCCCCTGTGGACAGATGCAGAGATGTACCCACAAGATCCACGGCACAGGGACAAGAGATGTGCTTAAGGCAAACATGGCACTGTTCTTATTTCCCTTCACAGATGAGAGATAAATTCTCCAGCAAGATGCCATTATCATCCAGCTCTTGGACCTAGGACATCCCAGAAGGCACCAGACAAGACAGAGCCCATGGTCTGGGCTCACTGAATGGATGATCGGTGCCTCCTTTTTGGGGAAAACTATTCCACTGCTCAAAACGTTGATTGTTATTAGGTGTGCTCCTTGTTGGCAGCTTCACAACTGCCTCAGCTCCAGAGGTCTATGAGAAAGTGAGAATTGACCGGATTTATACTGTAAGTTCCAGCTTTAATGACAGAGAAAGTGTAGAAAATGGCATTTGAGCAGGTTAAAGATTCAGAAGCCGGAATACAGTGATCGCTGCTATTTTACTGCTTTTTGAAGTTCAAACCATGTTGATGATTTTAGTGGCCTTAACTCATGGCTTGTGACTGCTTTGATGTGTTGTTACTGCTTCTGGCTTGAAATAACCCTTTGCTGGCTCTATTTACAGGCAGGGATTTCCTTCCCTAATAAATAATTGAAAGTGTTCTGACAATTAAGTCTCCAGAGCTGTTAATTTAGTAGCTTCTCTGATCACTAACATCCAGCTCTTGAAAAACATTAACACCAAACAGCCCCAAGAGTGGGAATTGGTGATTTAAAGCTGTTTCGAGGTCTAACATTAATGTCATAATGCTGCAGTACCCATCTCAGCAGAACAGCGTCCCTCCTTGCAGTCTCTCTGTTCCTATGCATTGCTCAGATGCACAGAAAACGGGTAAAGCAGAACAGCAGCCCTTCAGTGTGTATTAATGTATACATCAATTTCTGTGTATGTACTTTAAATCTGTAACATAAATAATGATTTATGTATATATATACACATATATGTGTGTGCATATATATATATACATAATACGTATATGCGCATACACAGATATATACATGTTCTATATACATGTGGGACAGCTTGTGTAAATTTCTTCAGTAATAACCCCAAATAGGGAGATGGTTTGTACCCTACACTGACAGCCAACTTTTGACTCGCCACACATGGATCACTCAGCTAGAAAACTGACTGGGTACAAGGAAAGGCCCAAGCTTGCTCTGCACAGGCAATAGCCTGCAGTCACAGACCCATCTCTGTCCCAAGGGAAAAAATGCAGTTTCTCAGATGAATTCAGAGTCATTCAAAATTAGATTTAAAATCCAGCACTTGGCCTTTCCCATTCAAAAGCCAGCCTTAGGCTAAGCAGCCTTGATTTAGATGAACTATCAATGTAGGCTGCAACTCAAGAGGGCTTTCACTGCTCCTAGGGCTAAAATTGGAGTTGATACCTGTGCTGCGGCTGGAGATTGCACTGGCAGAGCACAGTGCCCAGCTTCACCCATAGGCACTTGAGGCACTGCCCACCAGCAGGATTTTGCAGGAATTTGGAGGAATTCACAGGAATCTATTCAGGAATTCCCACCCATTTGAATTTCTGTCCCTGTGCAGCATTTCTGTGCAGGACCCAGCATGAAGCCTATCAAAACACGGGGACATTTCATCTTCAGCCACCCGATGGTTCCAGCTAGTGTTCACAAAGTTGTCTCTCCCATAATCTCAAGTGGCTTACAAATGTCAATTCCTTGCACTTCCCTTCCAAGTGACTTCAGCTGATGCTTTTTGCTCCCTTTAGGGAGGTTAAGAAGACGCTCTGAGCTGCGTGCAGGCTTTCAGCCTGAGGTGAGTGTTGTCATTTGATATCAAGATCAAAGCTGGTGGCTTTCATTAGAAGTCTCTGAAGAGGAATCTCTGTGTACTTTCTGCTATCAGTGAATATCTGAAGGAGTTCAGCAGAGAAAACCCCTTTAGAATAACTTCAGTGCTGGAACAAGACAACGTTCTGTAATTATAGTTTGCAGCTTCACTCACTGGGCTATGATTCATGTAGTTCATGGCCCTGGACACCAGCAACTAAACCTGAGCTTTCATGTGGAGTGATTGCTTTCAGAGCAGAGCTGACTGAGCAGGCCTGAGGAAATCTCAGCAAAGTAAAGAGCTCCATAGAGACTGAACATGGTTTCACCCACACCTGGATGGAAAGAGGGCAGTGGGGTTGGCAAGTCTGCAGGCAGGAGATCTGGGGATGGCAGCCTTACAGAGACAGGGACAGACTGCAGTGACAACAGGACAGATGAACACTGCTGAACATGCAGAAACTCCCATGTGATGGATGCAGTGAGGGGAAGCATATCTGAAAAGCGAGATGCAGTGTGTCCTGCAATGTGTTTTTGAATTGGAAGTTCAATAATTTCTTCCCTAAGTAGTTCCATTGCCCGGCTAAACATGGTATCTAAAATTAGGTTCCCCTGATAAAGGCATTTTTGTCATATTTACTACATTCCTATACAGGCACTGAAAGCCAGCTATTTGGGCTGGGTAATGGAGACAAATCTGTTTGTAACTATAATGATCTGGCACTATTAGCACTGGAATTAATAGGGTTTTTTAATCTGTCTGCATCCTATGCTCATTTTTTCCATACTGAGATAGTGCCAGTGGAAGCATTACAAGGGCTATATAATTAAAACCAGAAGTGCCTTGTAGTGAACTTAACAGTAAACACTAATGGAATTTCTAGCAAAAAGTAGTGCCCTGGGGGCTAGTTGGGAATGAATCAGGAAGGACTCGGTGCTGTTGCTATTATGGATTTTAGCTGAATCTGTACGGTAGAGAGGATTCTCAACTGCTATTTATTCGTGCAAGCTGAAGTTCTCTTTAAGAGCAGTCACTGACTACCAGATAAAAGTCTATGAGGCTGGGGGCATGCCTGCCAGCTCCTGGTTCCTGCTGCATCCATCAAAGCTAAAATGCTTCAGAGCTGTAACAGGACTGGGTAACCCAAATAGGGCAGCACTGTCTGCTAGCAATGACCTAGAGTGGAGCTGCTGGGCCTACAGGAGGTCACTGGAGCACAGCTGTAGGTTTGAAGGGCCTGGCCTGGCAACTCTTGGGGCATATGCAGGTTTGCTGTGGCCTTGGACAGAGCCTCGGCCTTGGCCAGAGATGGCTGTGAGCCCCTGAGGAGCTCACCCAGGTAGGCCGCAATCCTGCTCCTCCAGCCAGCCGGGCTGCTAGAGCTCCCAGGGGCCCTGGATCACTGGCTGTAGCTCTGTTTCTTCAGGATGGAAAAGTGAAAATAATCTGCAATTAGTGGCCACAAGTATTTGCCATCATTCTCCGCTCTGGAAGAATGGAGCTGCTGCCAAGCGAGAGTACAAGCCAAAGGGTTCAGTACAACACAGGGGCCAGAGCAGTGTTTCTTAAATATAGGCTTATAGGCACACAGCATTAGTTTCCTTTTTGGCAGATATTAGTCCTGAAAAATGTGGCAAGGAGAGCAGGATGTTCAGTCAGCCCTCTAATAACAAACAGCTGTAATAGAGTCTGGGCTTCCTGCGAGTCCCAATAAATTTTGCCACCAAGCAAACTGGAGTCAGTGCTCCAGCTCCTGTGGCTGGGAAATGTCACAGTAGAGAAAAACCCAGTGTGGTGAATTTTCAACTCCCATCTGACCTTTTCTCCTTCTTCTCTAACCTTACTTTCTTCTCTTATCTCCATGAGGACGCTGTGTGTCACGGCAGCTTTTCATAGCAGCTGGCGCTTTACCGCAACAAAAGCAGTCCCAATAAAACACTCTGTACCTAGCTGTAAAGAGGGAATCTTCAAAGGTTGCTATTGGATTTCAGAGCATGTACCCAGGAGGCAAACAGCCATCTTGACTTGAGGGTCACCGGCACTCTTGCCACTTTTGGTAAGAAGGGAAGCTAAGGCCGAGGGCAAGCCCCTGTGCAGACCTCTGGCTAGTTACTGAAATCGTTAAACCATCCAAGATATACAGAATACTTCCCTCCCCCTTCCCTCTTTTTTTTCATTCCCTCATTCTTTATAGAGACAAGCATTAAAACAAAATTGCAGTATGCTATTTTCAGAGCAGCTACATGTTTTTGGATTCATTGGCATCCCAGTAAAACGCTGACCTGCCAAGGGCATTTATCCCTGTATCCGTGCTCTGAAATGAGGTCCAAGTTTCACAGCCATTAGGCAGCACAGCTGATAAAGGCTGTGATTTAGAGGTTGCCTAATGGAATCCTTTTCCCTAGAAGAAATTCAGAGTAAAATCTGGAGGCAAAATAATAAGCTTTAACAACAATGTGCCAGGCTGAAGGTGAGCAGAGACGCAGCTGCCAGGCTTTCAGCCAAGCCTGCCTTAGAAGGATAAATTGGCAGCTGGCTAGGCCACTCATTCGGGCAGGAAAATAAAGCTGCTGGTAAGGGGCAGGAGGAACTGTGGCCTCTCTTTCCTCTGGCAACTTTGCCTTGAACAGCAGGGAGCAGGATGGGAAGGATGCCTTTGGGAAGAGGATCATAGAGGGAAGATGGCTGAAAGAGAGGAATGGATTGTGAGATTTCCTTCCCTGCTCCACTAGGACAGAATATATCTCAGAATACACTGGTGGCAGAAGCCACCAGTGACAAACTCAATCTACTGCTCTGCTGTCCTTAGGCAGACAGCCACAGCACGTTTTCTATACTGCCTGTATTCGGTTATGAGACCTGCTGACTCTATCTGCCCAGACAGCTCCCAGAGGCTGTGGATTTGCTCTTATTAGAATGAACTTTTAAAAGTTAAGATGGAGCTTAAACAAGACTGAACAAAATGATGTAAGCCAGATCCTAATTACACTTGGAATACCACCCCTTTTTTAACACAAAAACCCCTCAAATGGCACTGAGGAAGGAAGGGCGTAAGGGACAAAACACAAACTAGTACCAAAGCATTACATGTTCTATGTAAAGTGAATTTATTAAAACATCGTTAATATAAAATGTGACCAAGTACATTTTTATTTTTTTTTTGTAAGAATGTTTAATAAAAACATACGAAAGAAAGAAGGAGCATCAACTCTTGTCAAAGCACAGGAAAGACCCACCAGGATAAGTATAAAGTTCTGCAGCATGTTCTACCAGCTGGTCCCAATGTGTATAATCAGGGTAGAGTTAGCCAATGGAGGAGACAGACAGCCCAGGTTCTGCTTTAGGAAGTTTCAATGCAGTTAGCAGAGATATGAAATCACACCCCCTCAACAGTATGAGAGTTTGCTTTAAGATCTGCCCATCCCTAAGTAAGATTAGAATACACATCTTCACACTGGATTTGAAACTTTTCAGCAGCTGAATGCATAGAAAATTGGAGTCAATGAAAGGAGTAATACCCAGGGTTAGCATTTGTCAGCTTTGAAAAGGAGGTGTAAGTCAGTACTAATTACACACCTAAATCATTTTTTGCTCGAGTTGTTCTAAGCTATATTAATGCTGGATACTTGTAAGAAATCCTAAACATGGACAGCTAAGAAAAAGCAAGCTGCAAAGCCGAGGCCAACAGAAACAGTGATAGTATTTTGTGAACTGCTGAATGCGGAGACAGTATCTGTGAACGTGTACATCTCAGGAAGGATATTTAGAAGCCTCTGAATTCTATACATAAGGCTATGCAATGGCTTATACTCTGTAGCAATCTGCCCCTTTAGCTAAGAAACCTTTTAAGAAAAGTCTAGAAAAGCTGGAGGTTTGGGGCTCGGTGGTTCTGTCTCTCAGAGGGCAGCTTACAGCATCTTCCTTGATCAGCAAGTAAGTTTTAATGCTCTATCAGCACACAATGCTTGTTCAGAGCAGGCAGTACAGCAATTAGAGGCAAGGACTCCTCCAGTACATTTCAAACGGTTCCTGTAACAGACTTGGAGTAGGGAGAACCCTGCAGCAGCCAGTTCTGTGCAT
This sequence comes from Coturnix japonica, assembly GCF_054131305.1. Lineage (NCBI taxonomy): Eukaryota > Metazoa > Chordata > Aves > Galliformes > Phasianidae > Coturnix > Coturnix japonica. The sequence continues at coordinate 39,356,530 of NC_140665.1, forward strand.
GTAACTGCCTCTGGCATTTAACCAAATGCGAATCCATGAGAAGCTCAGCACTGTCAAGGTCTAGGAGATGGCGACCTTCTTACAGCTTCGGCAGGGACCTACAAGAGCCATCAGAGCCCCGTGCTTTGCCTTCTACCCCAAACAAATGCTACGGGACTATTGCTGAGGTAAAGGGCAGGTCAGACCTTTGGCATTGGAGCAGACCACCCACTGGTTGTGCGTTGGGGGAATTAAGGCTTCGAGGTGAGGTAAACACAGTGAGAGTCAGTGTGTAAATCATGCTGCATTTCGGAGACAACAGGCTCACATGACAGCTAACCTTGTTATCTACATTTAAAACACCAAGGATCATTCGAACGCAGAACCGCTGAGGGCCACCTTGAGATGCTACTTTGCAATTGGGAAGAGAAGTAACCCAGATGTTGAATGCTGAAGAGAGAAAGTACCCACCCAGGAGGAAAAAGCACCAAAGTTGATAAGTCCTTGAGACTGTAAGTTGCTTATAGATACAAAGAAGCCTCATACTACTAGGACCTCCCATAAACATAGTGGTTTCCTGACACAAAGGTAATTCACACTGCAGCAATTACCAGTGCTGTGCTTCCAGCACTACTGTTAAGAAGAGTTATGCTCTAACAAGGAGGCAGTGAATTGTTAGGCTTATATTCCCTGAAGACAGTTTCCCCCATTCATAAGGTGATGTCCTATTTCCCTTCCCCACTTCAAGTCTTTAATCCAAAGATCAGAAACATTAATTCTTTCCCCAGGTCATTTCTCTAACACTCTTCTGGTTATTTTAGCAGATTTGTAGGGTACAAGAAGTGCTTCTTTGGATCCATCATTCTGGCAATACCTTTGCCCTCTTGGAAAGAAAAGTATTTTCAAATAAGTGATACAAAAGTTACTTCCAGACTACATGAGATACAGAAGTCAACACACTCCGTATGCTTATTTTTCATACTGCTTTTGCAAGTTACCTGAAGTACAGAATCATTTGGGCTTTTTTTGGAACCACTGCATGTGTTACGCTATGACTTAGAGGCCACGCCAGCAAGGTTTCAATTGAAAATAACAACCCGCTCCTGTAAGTTCCACTTCTCAGATACAGAGGCGCTCATTTGTTTTCCTTTAACATCTATTTGGTAACTTCTCCCATTCTCTCAAAACAGTCGCTACTAAAAACGTAACAGATTTCCAAAGTAAATCAAAATGAAACCACACATCTAACACTGTTTAAAAACCAAAAATGCATCTGGTATTACAAAAGTTTATACAAAGGCAACATTTAAGAATTTGAAAGTTACTTCTAGAAAAAGACACAAATACTAGTAAATTAACACATGAAGAGAACGAGATCTCATTCCTTCCCCAAAATTGGTTCGGACTATTTTGATGCACCTTTTACCAGTTGTCTAGAAAATCAAAGCCAGTCTTCAAGATAACATTGCTTGTACTAGTCTGCAAGAGGAAAAAAGAAAAGATGTGACTGTTAATTATGGCATTACAAACTCAGTACTTGACTACTTATCTACAAAAGAAACTTTAAGCTGTTGTCTGCCAGTATGTCAAGTCTTTCATCTTGCTTAGGATGCCTACATCTTGCTTACACTAGACATGAAAACAAAGGCAAACAAGACCAAAAAGGCAGCTCCAAGGAAGAAAAGAAATCCTTCCCGTCTGCAGGCAAAAGGTAACTTTGTGCCCATGGAAAAACCCATAAAGATCAACTTTCAGAATAAGGTGAGCATTGCAGAGGATGAAAAACAAACACAAAATGCAGGCATCGCTAATTCAAATGGATTGCCTGCTACAGGGACAGCCAGTTGTTTCTAGAAAAGTATGTGGTTTAGACTCTGTTGACAAGCCATTTTACTTGACTATCAAGAACATGCTGCTCCTGCAGCACTGCACTGTCAGCTGTGATACACACCATGCTTTATTTTGGTGTTCAGGAAGACTGTTCAGGGGACACATGTGAGTCTCTAGAGTCTATTCCCACAGAGTGACTTTTCTTCATTTCCCCTTTCTGCAACCTCTTCCCCATCCTGGGGAAAGAATCCAGAAAGAGGAAACGAAGAAAATTCTTTCATGCAACCCTGTCTTCTCACATTTTGATATGGTCGGTTTGCTCCTGCATGGATAGAAAACCCAGGCTTTTCAAACTATTCCAGCAAGACAGAAAGCATTCACCAAGGAATTAATACTGAACAAACCATTATGATGTAGGAAATTGTGGCAGTTTTTATGTAAAATGAAAGAAGTACTGCAGTCACAGTTTGGAGTAAAACAGCTCAAGAAGAAGAATGTTTTTGCTTTGGAAAGAAAACCCCACCAAAACCTAAACTAAATGCGGCACTCCAAGCACTGACGTGGCTTAAGAAATGTTCTCTCTTAAGTACTGCCACTCTCTTCACTTTCAAACACTTCACTTTTACCTCAGCCTGCATCTTTCTGCCCTTACATCATCTTGTTTGGAATTTAAACAATCACCAGTGTGAAAACATGGTAAGAGAAAGCTCTGTGACATGCTTAAGGTGTACAGTAATGCATCAGGCTATGTTTAAGGTGTACAGTAATGCATCAGGCTTGAGGCAGGGCTGCATTTCAAACAGAACTGCATGGCTTTGTTTCAAGAACAGTTTTGACTTCACAGTTTTTAGGCTTTGTATCTCTTTCTTCTCCTTCCCTCACCATGCTGTATCCTGTTGCTCCTTTTCTTTTCTCACAGATCAGCATCTGCTTTTTAAATAGATCCAATGGGCTACTGAGCTGCTTAAGGTTCTTTTTTGTTGTTATTTGTTTTTCTTTAAGGAAAAAAAAAGCCACATTCAGAAGGCTATTCTGGGAGCTCATTCCATTTCCATTTTGGACTTTAAGAGAAAATACATTTAAAGCCGTCCAGCTGCCTGGGACAAAACACTGCAACGTGGCTGCTGGGCTTAGAGCAGCTGAGAAACAAGCTCACCATTAACTGCTATGCTGCATATAGCAAGAAAGAGTCCTAGATTTTAATTTACCTACTATTCAAGTTAAGCTTTTAGCTGTTTCAAAGAAGCATTTAGCTGTTTCAAGAAAAAAAAAGTGTTTTTTAATTTATTTTATACAGCAAGCTCCCTACCCGAAATGGTTAAGTAGCTTGCTCTCAAGTCAGCCCATGAATGCCATGTCAGTGTTTCAATTGTTATATTTAAATGATGCCCTTATCCTATGAACTTTACTACAGTAATAATTATTATACTGAAACAAACAATGGCAGTTGACACATTGGTTAAACAGACTTCCCTAAATTTGCAGGATAAAAAGCCAACAAGCTTATCTATGTTTTAATGCTTCGTTTCTAACCTTCCAGAATGACTTTGTTATGTTTTAATGTGTTATATGGTTTTTACATTCAAGGAAAGTGGACATAGCAGTCTTTACCTGTCCAGGCATTTGTGGGTCTGTAAGTATAGTACCATCAGTATCTTCCTTGTTTGTCCTAGAAGATGCCAGGTCCTGTGGTGGGTCAGGAAGAAAGAAATCATCTAGAGAACTAGCAGGGAGTTGAGTGGGTCGAGGTTTCTCCCATTCAAGAGATACAGAAGGTAGACTGGGGGTAACAGACTTCTCAGGTTTAGTTATGCTGGGCTTCTCAGCTTTTGCCACTTCCTTTGGAGCAGACTCTTGTCTGTAAAAAGAGGGAAGGGGTTTCTCTCCTTTCTCCATGGACTTGATCTGGCTGGGGGTCAAGGACTGGAACTCAGACTTGTCTCCTTCAAACTTGGAGCGCTCTGCATTTATCTTCCAGAATGAGGACTCCTCATCCTTCCTGGGTGTTATTAACCCATCAGAGCCAGGGGTCTTAGCCTGAGAAGATTTAGGGACTTGGACACCAGGTGCTGCTTTAAGTGGCTGCCTCTGTTCATTTTGTGTCTGGGCACCACTCTGTTCTTGTATGGACAGAGATGCAATGCTGAACTCCATTTGACTCTGTTAGGGATTAAAGGAAAGAAAAAGTATTTCAAAGCCCTTCACAAAGAAATGGTTATGAAATTCTACCAATAGCTGTGCAATTCTCATGCAGCGGATATCACAGAAAAAAAGCAGATATCACAGAAAAGCCATTCAATTTTTTCCATAAATGTCTACCATTCTAGCTACATAATAATTATTAATAAAAGTCTCCATGCAGGCTAATGTAAGAGTCCCAGACCTGCTGAAAAGGAGTCAGAGGGAAAACAGAGCGATATGGTTGAAAATATGATTTATTTTTTTATTTATTTGATCCAAGGCCCATCCAAGACAGCCTATAGAATCATATAATCGCCAAGACTGGAAAAGAACTCTAAGATCATTCAGTCCAAGCATCCACCTATCACCAATATTTCCCACTAAACCACGTCCCTCAGAACAACACTAAAACATTAGAATAGATGTGGATGCTTTCTGAAAGCTATACATGTTTTACAAGAGAAGATTAAGCAAATGTAACCGCAACATGCTGAAAAGGCAGTCATCCAGTACAGTCTTGATACAGTTGGCAATACATTTTAATTCCACCTACTTCCAAGACAGAGTACTAGATGTAATGAGTGTGTGTAAATCAGTAGTTTTACAATTCTAATGCCACTCTGAAGTGAGAAACAACTCCAGCAGGGCCTGTTCAACACTCACCCCAGAGCTGTGTTTGGTTTTTACTTGCAATTAGGATGGCTGTGCTCATTTCTCAGAAATTACACCGAGTCAATGAAGACCACAGCTAAGGGAAGAAACGGATCCTGCAAAAGCCACCCAAGGGTGAACAGTGCTATGAAATGTTCACTTGGCTTACCACCATTTCAGCACTCTTGGCTGTCAGCTTTAGGCCAGTAAAAGTTAAACCTTACTTCACTCTATGGAACATTTAAGTGTTATTGTACATGGAACATTAGGGAAAAAAAAAAAAACAACAACAAAATCCAGTGCATTTTCAGCTAATGCTACGCTGTTGTTGACTAGATAGCAAAAATCATATAGGATACTTCAAACAGTAGATGTTGATACATCTGAAGTTCATTACTAATTTGTAAGGTTCTTCCAATTTTACCTCATTATGGGACTCTCCTGAACCAAACTGCAACGGCATCCGTAGAATTAAGGTTAAAAAAAGTCCAAATTGCATACTGCTTTTCATAGCAGTCTTTGATGTCAAGTTTTGCACTACTGTACGTGTTCAGCTCAAAGGCACTTCAGATTTAGGATTTGCACACCTCATATTTCATATTCAGAATTTGTCATCAAAATGCAAATGTCAACAGAGCATCTGATTATTTATAAGCCAGATTTGTTTTGGCTTATACGGCTGATTAACTTTGACCTGGCCAGCAGCTGGCTACACATAATTGACTCATGAATCAACACCTGAACTTTCTAAAGAATTAATTATATATTATTAGGTATCTTTCTGAGATCATAGGCAGGGAAGCATTAGGTTCCAAGTTCCCATTGAAAACGCACTGACTCACCAAATAATGAAGGACATAAACAAACTGCTTTATTTTTATTTTAAACCCAATTTTCCATTTGATGAATCCTGTGTAAACACAACGGTGCTGAGGATTATTCAATCACTGCTATTCTCTATATTAATTTATAGAATTTGTTTCCCTAAGCTCACTTGACAACGCTACTGAATAGAGATTTACCACCCTGAAGTTAAGATGCTTTAGGACTTCAAAAATGACAAAATCCCATCTTTAAAAAACCCAAGCCACAATATAAAGTGAACGCGCATTTCCCTAATATTCAAAAGGGAAAAAAAGAATCTTGCTTTTACTGCACCTTGGAAGACTTAATTCCTGCGTGAGAAGGTACTTAAACCAGTGCTATTTCCTATCCTTCTGTAGTTGTTTTTCTTCTCAGTCCATCCCAGAGCTTACACTAGACATGACACTGGCAGAAGGCCACTGCAGGAGCACTGTAGGTAAAATGATCCTTTACTACCTCAGCTCAAGTGAGAAAGACGGTCAGTGCCCAGAGCAGAGAGAGGCCACCCCAGCCCTGTGTCCGCCAGATAGACACTGGAAACAAAATCTGGGCAAAACACTGATAGAAGAGAAGCTGGCAAGCACAAATTAGAAAGAAGAAAAACCAATGAGATAACTTCACATTTCAGTGGCACCGGGACACACAAAATAATGTCAGGTTTCCTTAAAAATTCTCATGTTGTGGTCCAAAAGCCACTTCCTGTGGTCACATTTGATTTTCCTTCACAAAGGCCCTAATGTCAGCCCAGAGCTCTGGTTTAGAAGCAGCAGGCTCCTGCTGGTACAGGGAAGAGCGTGACCCTGCAGCAGAACTTCAGGCACTTTTAACCTTTCCAACCCAGAGAGACCACCAACACTTATTGTTTCTATTTGACTTTAAAGGTTACTTAAGATATCCGAACCACTGAGAAATGTCGCTGATGAAAGAAAGTGATTAATATGCGATATCTTTCAAATCACAAAATTGGTACTATAATACTGAAAGAAACAAAAAAAAATCACAAACCAGAGCAGCAGATAAATTCATACGGAGACAGAAAAGAGCCACGTGAGAAGCCCTCAGTGTAGAAACCTAAAGTGCCATTACTGTGTTATCAAATTCCTTTGCAAGGGTTAGAGTAAAGGATGCCTACACCTTGGCTTACCTTTCTGCCCAATAGATAGATAAAAGAGAAGCAATAGGCAAAACAGGTTTTTAGGAAGCTATGTCTCCCTCTTTCCTTAAAAAGGCCATATTAGGAAATTTATCATTTGGATCTATTAAAATTATTTAGACCTCACCTCAGTATCCCCCAGGAGGCAGAGATAAGCTACTAAATCATACTTCTATCTGTAGGTGCTCATGAGAAACAACGTATTCTATAAGACAGGCACCACACACTTTAAGAACCTAACGATTAATGGAATCAGGTTTGAAGTCATAAATCTATTTTAAAAACAAATGACCACAAAAACTGAGGAACTTTTTTTTTTTAAGCATCTTATTCACTCATCAGGAATGTGTAGTATTTTACTCAACAGACACGCAAACACAGCCAAAACAAATTGTTTGGCTTGGCAGCCTGAAAAATCTAAATTGTTGAGACAAAGACTTTAGAAACACTGTCAAAAGCAACTCGTTTTAAGCAAAGCCTGATATATATGCAGAGATAAGAAAGCCAAGTTGAAAAGGGTTTAGAAAATGACTTTGGTTTGCTGAACGGACAAAATCAGAATAAACATGGACACCAACTTGTTGCCATTTTTTGCTTTGTTTCCTGTGGGTGTTTTCAGGATCTTTTCAGAGACCCTTTGAGAAAGAAATCCTTAGGTCAGCAGAGTCCAATCACAGTGGTAAAAATAGAGCATAGAAAAACAGTCTAAGTAATTTTAAACCATACCAAAAGACAACATGAAAGAGGCACATCGTGTAGCTTCAGAGGAAACATCATTATCCACTATTTGGTGATAAGAACAGTAGTCTGGTTCCGGACACAAGTTTATCTCCTCTACTGGTGAGCCTGAGCAAACTCTTTGTATCAGTGTTTGGCACGTGCCTGGTTTTATGCTCAAAAACAGCTGTCCAAAGATTGATGCAGGTAACCGAATCCTTAGCTAACAACACCAGGCCATGCAGATTAAAATAAATCTTGAACACAGCTACAATTATCACAGTTTATTTCTTTTGCTGAAGAACTAATACTAATAATACTACTAATAATAATTCTTTACAGTGAGGGTGATGGAGCACTGGAACAAGGCTGCCCAGGGAGGTGGTGGAGTCTCCTTCTCTGGAGATATTCAAGACCCGCCTGGACGCCTACCTGTGTGACGTGGTGTAGGGAGCCTGCTTTGGCAGGGGGGTTGGACTCGATGATCTCTAGAGGTCCCTTCCAACCCCTACAATTCTGTGATTCTGTAATACTCAGTAGCAGTTTTACGGCACTGATTTTTATATATCTGTCATCAAGACCAAAAAGGGGAAGGAAAAAGCCAAAATCTCAGGCATCCCTCTTCTTTCCTTCCAAGAAAGTATTGCCACTTAAACCAAATCAACAATTGCAGGCTGAAAAATGGTTCTAATATCAGGCTATTGTGGAAGGAGGGGGGAAAATATGATTTAGCAGAGGGTTGTTAGAGTTAGGGTACTATGGTTAGGCTGCGGTTGGACTTGATGATCTTCAATGTCTTTTCCAACCTGGGTAATTCTATGATTCTATGAAAATCCTAAGTAGCATAAAAAGTAGCACAGAGGAGAGCTGGAGGAAGAAAAAGTAAACCCCTACAGAAAGGACTCTCTGAAGCTGCTTTCACAACTATTCTAGCTGTAGCAAGACCAACAGTTTTCTGACGTGCGAGAGTTTGTTTTAAACATCTGGAATTAAACTTATTTTAGTTAACAGCGTGGATCAGAAATAGGTTCCCTAAGTTGTCCCCATGCTGCTCTGCACATTCAAAGTGTTAACCAACCAAGGTGGCAGCCAGATTATATTTTCTGCTCATTAGAAACAAAACAAAACTGTATTTCCAAAACCAGGCAAGATTCCTGTTTTCCATTTATATCTTGAAATCCATGCTGTTTCACTCAATTTTTACATCAAACAGACCAAGAAACCTCAAAGGCTAAACTCAGCCAAAATGTCAGCTTTCATCTCACTTAAACCTTTAGCCATAAATAGAATGCCCTAAATTCACAAACCTGGCTTCGGACCCAGCTGAAAAAGAAAAAGAGTAACCCACATCGCATAAGGGCTCCACCCGTGAACCAAATCACTCCATCCAAGTCAGCCTCTCGTTCTATAATGTCAGTTTATTTGCAGTGCCATGAGAACGTGTTCCTGCTCCAGTAATTATCCTTGTATATATCCCACTAAATATATTAGATCATTCAAATGATGCCTAACTGCTAACTCAAACATTCACATTGCGTTCCTGCTTTGTTTGCAGCTTCAGAGGTGGAAACATTCACGGGTGTATCTGACATGATATGAGCAACTTAACCCTCATCTCATGCTTGTGTTCAAAATGAGAACACAACATTTACTTCGGACAGAAGGGAGGTTATCAGATCGTTCTGGACATTCCATCCAAAATGAAAGCAATTTATTATAGTACTTTAATGGTAAGTGCAACAGCCACGAAATTAGGGAATTCATTCCATTAGCTACCATTAAGAAAAATGTGTCCATGCCTAATCAGCTGGGAGCAATATTGTCACCGCTGCAACAGCTCCAGCTTGCAGAAAACACAGCCTTGCCATTTCTCTGCTGCTCCCTCCACCTCCTCAGCTATCCAAAACCAGCTGTCCTTCAAACAACTACTGATTTTGTTACTTCGTATTTTTTCTTACAGACTAAGTGTTAAAAGAAAAGAAAAAGCCTATTGGCTTTACTGACTTAAATCTCTATTTCCTCCTTCTCTGCAAAAGTAGAAGTCAGTTGTCGCATTTTCTTCTACAGGAAAGCCATAGCTCATTCATCCAAAGCTACAGAAGAATTAAGGTACTCTGTTATAACAGCAGCGATGTGTAAAACAAACAAATAAACAACACAAAAGGAAACAAGAAACTCTTCATGAACAGGAGATAAGGAAAAAAAAACTGTACAGAAAGAATAGCCCACCGTGAGGGAAAGTTAATGAAATAGAAAGAGGCTGATAGCTTAAAATAAGAATGGGAACAGATGTGGCACACAAGACACCAAACATGCTTTACAACATCGCAATGGCCCATTCAGGTTTCTTCACTGTTTCCCCAGGCTGGACTGATTGGGCAAGGGTATTTTCTACTCAGCCAGTAACTCGTGGAGAAATTGCATTCCAACATTTTCTTGCTGAAGTGCTGGTTAGGGAAGAGATCAAAGAGTAAGCATGAAGCAAGACATCAGCCTTTAATAACCAGAAGACTCAGCAGCTGAAGGGTTGGGCTGGAAGGCTGACACAATAAGATGAGGCACTGTAAAGAAAACAAAAGGAGGAACCCACACAAAGCAACCAACCCATATGCTATGAAAGCAGTCTGAAATGGATTCCCTAGAGTTTTGCTCAAGGAAAAAGGTCATTCAGCTTTTCACCCTGCAGCTGAAGCACAGCAAGGAGGGAGGGGGAAACAGAGAAGCACAGCTTAGCTAAGACAAATTCCTATCACAACCCCCCCGTTTCATTTTTCTTCAGCAGTCAGGAGTGTTCCCATGTCATCCTGCAATTCTCCACATGTTACAGAAAGGCATGAACCTGGAGCATTGATCCACTGAAGACCTTTATTCTGAGACACCAGAAGGACAGCACAAAGAGTCTTATGCAGCAAGGGAAAAGCCACAACTTGGGTTGAAAAAAACTTCACTAGCCATACAAGCACTTAAATACAACTGCCCATTAGAGAGGAAATCCATTTGACTGCAGATACAGATCATCATGGATCACTGGTCAGTGCATTACAGGCAGCACCATCTCCAGGAAGTTCAAATAGTCAGAAGTTATAAAGCTTTATCACACCCTTCCCACAACTATTCTTGACAGCTCCATCCAAGTGCTCTCATACTACAAGCCTCTCTGGTATTACTCTAAAAGTCAGTGGCTTCTTTTTCCGAGGGTCCTGAAAGACAAGAGGGCTTGACTGAGCTAGCTGGTTTCTGCTAAACCGCAGCAGTGTGGGCTGCAGGGATCCAGGAGCCACATTAAGTTACAGGTTAATCTACATCTGCCGAGCACAGATGGGCTGCTAGTTAGAGGCAGTGACCTTGAACAAGGAAAGCTGACAACAACTCTAGGGTTAGGTCAAATGGATTAATTTAGTATCCACTGGCATTTCCAGATAATTACTCTGCATCAAGCTGAGATTATATCCATAAGCTCATGCATGATATCTACATAGTTCAAGGGCAAAAAAAAGATGAAGGTGGGAGAAAAGCAGCTTTCTCTGGCAGATAAATCCAGAAAACCAAAAGTCTGAAATATCATTAAATGACCATGGTAGTCATATCCCATTGAGAAATGCAACAAGGCAGCTTTTTCCCAATAAAAACGTGGTGCAATTGTATTTTCTTACACCACAGGTTCACAAACACAGTAACTCTGTTTTAGCCTTGAAGAGGCTTACACGATAACTGATACACATTTATTTCCTGTCCTCGATAAACATGGAAAATTGTTTTGAAAACTTAAGGGTGAAAGAACCAAATAATTTAGAATGAATCAGGTTTACACCCGCACTTGAAGTAGGAACATTGGTTCACAAAGTACACTTGGTGTTTCTGTTGACGTAAACTGAAGTAAACCAGCTCTGTTTCATTTGCTGTATGGTCACTGTACACAGCTCTCACAGAACAAAGGCAACATTGCCTATCAAGTGTCAAAATATAATAGAAAAGCAGAAGGAGAAGCATCAAATGACAAACCAACATTAAGAATAAAAGTGACGCATATTTACCTTCGTTTCCCAGGAGAATGGAGCTGAGTGCTCATCTTGCCAAGTTATATCCTGAAATAAAATTCAAGAATGATTAAAAATCAGAACAGCTTTACCTACACAGAGCATCATTCAGATAACATTATGTTGCACTGCTGGAGGTATAACCGCTACCAAAGAAGTAGTTAAAAAGTGAGAGCTCTACTTCTATATGTCACTGATTATATATTAAGACTGACTGAAAGCAAGTTCTTTAAGCAAAGGATTACCAAACAGTATTCCTATTTAACCTATGAATTATATGAAGATTTAACTTGTCCTGAACTTCCTGAAATGTCTTCTCTGCAAACTGCTTTAAAGTCTCCAGTTTTCTACTACCTACACTCCTTGGTAGCTGCTAGCAACACACAAGAATATAACTAGATGAGCTGTGGCCTTAGGGAAATAAAGTTCCATTTCTTCCGCCCCACAGACTGAAGAGCACGTGTGCAACCAGGCAGCAAAAGGGCTGCACGTCTATCAGCACAAGCCACAGCTGAATCCAGCCCCAACAAAACCCAGCATTATGCACTTTGAAGACAATCAGCTTGAAATAAGTATTTGGTGCTGTTTATGCAGGAGTAAAATCCCAGTCTGAATCCAAGAGGTACCATTCTGGGAATGCACTGCACTAAGAAAGAGATGACAGGACAATGCCAGAAGAGCTTGCATCACACTCCTGCTTCTAAAGTAATATCAGAACTGATTTAAGCTAACTACTGTATAGGAATCCCCTACCTTACCACGACTGGCCTTTTCTTCATATTTTTGATCTTTGCCTTTATAGGAATGCGTTTCTCAGAGGCATCTGACAGCATTCTCTTGCTCTGCCACCTCTCGTTTCAGCCTAGTGAAATTCTACTGGCCAAAGGCTATGAAAATTACAATTAGAAATGTCTATCCAACTCCTTAACGCAAAAACATGTCAGTCCCCAACTGGTTCTCACCTGTGAAATGTACAGTTTCTAGCAGTATTTGAGGAATATGAAAGTAATCCCACACTCCTTTATGAGGATATAAAAGCAAGATTCTCCTGATTCTTTACTAGCTAAGATCTAAGTATCTAAGGTGAGGATGGATGAAAATCATTTTGAAAATTAAACAACCTAAAGGCTTTTTACCTGAAAGGAAAAGCCTGGGCTCTACAGGAGCCCAAATGTAATACTAGACCCTCTTGCTCTGGGAAATGGATGCTTTTATTTATTACCATTTAAGGGAAACAATAAAAGTCTGTTATTACTATCTGTTTTGACTTCTATCAGTATTTGAACAGTGGGCTGCTGCTGACCACTCAAATGCCATACGAGGCATTAGATGGGATGCCTTGAAACTGGTGAGCTGTCAAATTATTTCAAAGCCACTTTCAGACTGTACCTTTTGCATTTGAAACTGGCAAAGTTGGAACTCCATTTCTCAAGGATGTATGACAGGCATCACAGCTCAGGTGGCAACAGAGGTAAGAAAGTGCCTTTTGTGAGCCCAGTCCCTGCATTAAGTCACAGTCTGACTACAGGACTACAGCTCTTCTGTCTGCACAAACTAGTACTGGACATCAGCCATAGCACTAAAAGACAGAAGCGAAGTCCAGCAAACTCCCACATGCTGTCAGAGAGCCTTAAACCTCCAGGCATGTAAGCAGAGTCATCAGTGGATTTTACTTCAGGAGTTTAAGGGAAGCTCTTGTTGATTTAAGTGACTTCTTGTCAGAAGGCTCTGGCTAACTCATTTGCAATGGCAGCTGGGACAGTTTCTCATAGCTCACAAGGATTACTAGCTAAAGAATAGGGGATAAAAAACTTAATACGAAACTGATCCCAACAATAAGACAGGTTACAGGTCGGCCATCTGTGCAGGTGGTTTAAATAAACTATTAATTAACTGACATTTCCAGTGGAAAACAGCAAAAGAAAAACTTGTACTGGTAGTATGCAGGGTGCAGCAAGCTATAATAGTTGAAGTGTACTTGAAGATAAAACAGTTACCAGGTTCTGTCCATTGTCACAGAAGGGAAGTTTGTGGCCTTCACTTCTTGGTTCTCAGAGGACATGGAGAGAACCAAGGGAGCAGCAGGAGAATAACAAAGTTCAGCTGTTTTCTGCCTGATGCTCCTGATTCACTTTTGTCACCAATAAAATCTGAGGAAGAACTTTGTTTTCCCCAAAATAAACAAGTTCTTCCATGACTGAAGAAAACAGAAGCAAAAACCAAACAGTTTTAAGATTCACAAAAGGAAACGATGAGTGAGATTGAAAACAAGAAAGCAGCTTTGAGGTTTTTTATCATCAACGCAGATTAGAGGAGACCCATATCTGATCAGCTTTTGTTTTCACCAGACAACAAAGCTTTCATCCAGAGAGAAGCCAAATAAATCAACTTTTGTTCCCCAGCGTTCAAGAACCTATTTGTAAGAAAGTATTTGTAAGAAAGTGAGCCTCATAAAACATATTTCACAGCTTAAAAAAAGAAAGAAAAGAGAGAAAAAAGGGAGTTGGGGGTATGGGGAGAGAGCGACACAAATCTGGTCATACACTTCAAGAACCAGCTGCAGAATATATTAATCATAGAATCACTGGAACAGGCTGCCCAGGGAGGTGGTGGAGTCTCCTTCTCTGGAGATATTCAAGACCCGCCTGGACGCCTACCTGTGTGACATGGTGTAGGGAGCCTGCTTTGGCAGGGGGGTTGGACTCGATGATCTCTAGAGGTCCCTTCCAACCCCTACAATTCTGTGACTCTGTGAATCCTTTGATTCTATTAAAAAGAATCACAAACTATGCCTGCCACACGTAGCCAGCTTGTTGCCAAACAGCATCAGGATTTCAAAAGGAAGGACACTGGGAGAAAGGTTCTGCCTATGTGACAGAAGCATTGCTCACAGCAGCTGACAGTGACTGTGCCATCACAAAACTACCAACAAATGGATTTCTGTGCTGGCAAATGCATTGCAGAAGCGCTTTCAGAACAGGACTTGCTGGTTATTGTGGTTTAGCTGCACTCCAAACTACAGTGCATTTCTTATTTTTTAAAAGCACAAATCTATAGCAGGCCTGGCATTAGAGCTATTGATATATTAAACATTTGCTGCTTTAAAGCATTTATAAGTAGGAGATAAAAGGGTCGATTCTTTGGCTTGGCTTCAAAGTTCTTAAAGCAAAGCAAAATACATACTATATCCACCTTCAGGTAGCTTCCCTTCCAAAAGATGATGGGTGAAGCTAAAAAATTCCCTTACCCATCTTTCTTCCACATAAACTGTTCAGCATTTTCTAAGTCACACGGTACTTTATTCAATAAAAAATTTCATTATTGCGATTGCCTGTCAAATGCTCAATATCACCTAAGACTCCCAACTGTCTCAGCCTTCTTTCACAGGAGAGATGCTCCAGCCCTCTGAACATCTTTGTGGCCCTCCTCTGGGCATCAGTTAATGTGGAGGCTGAGCTATGCTCCTCTGGATGCACAATGTGATGCTTATATAGCAGGTGTCAACAAGAACACTGCCAGGACAGCACGCTCACACTGAAAGAGCTGCAATATCAATGAGAGATTTGGGGGTACACGGGCTTATGGAGGCCGCTCTCAGTGTCCAAACTAACCATGACTGCACCAAGTACAGCAGCTACATCTTACACTGGCAACAGCAGCACAGCTCAATAAGCTGTGAGGTCTGAAGGCAGCACTGTAACAAAGGTCTGTAGGCAAAGCATATGCAAGCCTGGAAAGTTGAACCGAAATGGCAAGAGTGGCTGCAGTGGCTCTGTAACAGCGGGACAAGGAGGGAGAGATTAGTGAGCCAGGGCAGATGTCCAAGAATCAGGCTGAATGCCAGAGAGGGAGCGGATGGAAAGGGGAAGCTATCAGATGAGGTGCCAGGAAAAGCTCCAAGGCTCAACACTGTGGTTGGAAGAACTAAAATGGAAATGCAGAATGCCAAAACAAGTGGAACCTCTTTTCTTCAAAGAAGCATTTTACATGACTTCAGCTTGGAAGTCAAGGAGGAAGTCAGTCGAGGCAGACGCTTCCAAAATGAAACACTTTGTATTCTGATGGACCATGCCTTCATCGGTACAACGGCTAAGAACACCATCGTATTACAGCTGCATTTTGGGGCAGAAGGAAAAAGACTGTGGTGTGCAGAAGTTTCAGATGGACGCTGTAGCTGTAATGCGGATGAACAGAAAATGATTGTTTCCATATGGTGCAGCACAACCAGCTACAACATGCCTCCGTCCATTCTGGATCCACATAATTCAAAGCAGAAAGCCCAGCAGAGCTGTCTGAGACCAGGAATGCCGAACACAGTTTCCACAGTCATTCACCTAAATCCTTACAGAAATAACTTCAAGTTTAGATTTCCAGGACTGCTCATACAACAAGATTTCTGCCTGCGTCTTTACACTCCTTTTCACCAGTAGCAACAGCTTATTGCTAGAAAACACACAGAACTCCTGGTATCACTGACTACATAAAACTAAGCTTGAACACATCTTGCTTGACTATAGATAGGATGTGTGTGCAGTGTGGTATCATACCTTTCTGCCACAGGAACCACAAAGCCAGGCAGAAGCCTCGATGCTTCACACACCTCTTACAAACCCCACTGCAGGGATTCTGGCAGGCCTGCCGCCCTTCTCCACCAGACAGGGGACCCTCAGAAGCTCTAACATCTACATATTTTCGGTCATCTACTCTTTCCACACCCTTGTTTTTCTTGGCAGGTAACATGGGAAAGACTCTGCTTATTTATTTATTTACTTTAAGGCGTCAAAAATACCAACAGCTGGAATGTCTTCAACGTTTTATTTTTAGCACAGCCTGAAATTAGGAGCAGTGAGGAAGAGGTTTAACACAAGGGGGAACATTCCGTGCGGTCCATGCTCAGCGAGGGGCTGTGCACGGCCTTCAGCACTGCAGAACCTCACTCAGCCTCTGCTTTAGGAACCCCACATGGGGATCCCTCCTGCTTCTCCCACCCACACCTCGGTACTCTGCCTTTCCTGTTTTTACGGTTTGACCGAATGCAGTACGACATCTCGCCCTCCATCCATCAGTCCCTCGGCTGCCAGGGACCACTAGTGCCCGTTCCTCCGCACAACCGAGACACCACCGAGCCCCGTTTGCCGACCGAAGGTCCCACCCGCCCGTCCCGCAGGCCCCGCCATGGCGGACCCCCCTCACGGAACCGTCGTGCCGCGCCCACTGAGCGCTGTCTGGCGGCCGGGCGGGGTGCGGCTCGGCTCGGTACCTCGTCTCCGAATCGCACCACCTTCTGGCCCGTGTTGAGGCGCAGGCTGGGGTAGGAGCTGGGCGCCGCGGCCGGCCGGGCGGTGCCGCGGTGCGCGGCGTAGCGGGCCTGGACGTGCGGCTCCACCAGGCACTTGTCGATGATCTCGTCCTGCTGGCGGGGCGGCAGCCGCTCCCACTCGGGCCCGTAACGCTCGCGGATCCGCTCCTTCTCCGCCATGATCTTGCGCGCCATGGGGCTCAGCGACGAGAAGTAGCTGAACCGCTTGCGCTCCCGCTCGTCCAGCGGCCGGTTGCCGTTCATCACCGCCGTGCGGGAAGCGGCGATCGCCGCCGCCATCGAGGCCATGGCCGCCCCGCCGGCGCCAGCCCCGCGCGCACCAAACCGGCCGCGCTGTACGGCGGAGTGGGATCCGCCTCCTATTCCCGTCCCTTCCCTTCCTCGCTCCGCTCCTGCAGACACCGCCTCCCCCGGCTCCCTATAAAAGTGGCCACCGCCCCCTCCCCGCCTCCCACACGCCCAGCGCCCGCAGCAGCCCCTCCCGGAGCCCGGCTCCGGCGCCCTCCTCGCAGCCCCTCATGGCCGGCTGAGGGGAGAGCCGCGCTCAGAGCTGTTCTGTTTCCCTCACAATTTTACCCCCAGCAGCTCCTCGTAGAGGAGAGGAATGAAGCCAGAATATCACCTGCCATCCGAGTGCCCACACCCCGCCGGCCTCTTCCACATTAGGAGTGGTTTCTGACAACTACAGCTCCCGAGTTTATAAGCCTGAACAGGAGAGCAGAGCTAAACCAGCATCTTAAAAAACATCCATTACCCAACTGCAGCGACCTTCTGAAAGCTACTGCCAGCACGATGACGAGCTTGCAGCAAGAGCACGGTTCTCTGCAACCTCAGTTCTCTAGTACTGTAATTACAAGGCAGATCTTGTGTTGCATTTGGCTGAAGCTAAATTGGTTTAGTCTTTTATCCTTTCTAGTTGCACAAGCCCTTATACGATCTTCACACTCTATTCTGAAATGTCACAAATATTAGGAGATCAATAGGTTTTAATTACTTGGTCTATTTTTTCCCCTCAACACTTTCTCTAACGTGAATAGATAAAGGGCTGGGCCTACAGTACGTTAGCAGCTCCCACTTAAGAGCTCAAATGAGATGGCTGGACCAGCTGTCTGATGACACAGAAGGGGATGGAAAACGATAATTACATTTCTCCACATCTCTAGTTCTTAAGAGGTAATTACAGCTCTCCCAGTCACCACATGCCAGTCCAGTTATATAATCCTGCTCTGTTTGTTAAACTTGTTTCGAGAGCATTGTTTGACTCGAGCTCCCTTTCTTAGTCACACGTAATGCCCAGAGAACCACCCCTTTAGAACACATCTACACACACACGCAGGTGCAACAGGCACCATACCCACACCAGACAGTGCTCCTTCAGTGCTGTCAACCTGTTGGGATCCTTTGCCAAACACTACCACCAATGGAAAGGAAAACTCACGTACTGTTGTGTTTCTGACATTTACTCACCGAGAAGCTAACCCTGAATACGTCATTTGTTTGGTTTTATTTCCAGATTATCTTCTCACGATCACTGCTCTTTTAAGCTGACATCTGTTCCTTCCCTGGATTACATTACATGAAGTGTCTGTGTATTTACCAATTACTTGCACATGTGTATGGCTTGAAGTTTTCCATTCAGAAGGCAGAAGCTTTGGAAAAAGAATAAATGGAAGTTGCATCATGGGATTTTCAATGCATTTTAAAAACAATGTTTGGTTTTTTTAAGTAAAATCTTAACCTGCAAAATATCCAGAACATAACTGAGATGGGAACTCCTTACTGCTCTTCATTTTAGCTCCTGAACAGCTGTATTCCCTGTTAGGGTATATCAGAATACAAGAAGTTAACTGTTCTACCTGTTCTTTCTTTCCCTTTTAATTCTACTGGTCACAAAGATTTCTTTTTGCAGTGATAATTACTCAAATAAGTTCACATCCTCTATTAACCAGAAAAAACCATAAGTAATAACCCAGTTTGACCATATTTTCCCTTTTAAAAATAAATTAAGAAGCAATAAGTTTTGGCTTTTTATTTGTATAAATTACACCACCACAGCGGTTTTTTTTAGACAATGGGAAGAGTCTGTATTTAGTACTTCAATCATGGTTCTCAGGGTTGGAAAAGTCTCCGATACTGATGGTAGGCTCTTGTAAGAAGGTGAAATACTGAAAGAAAAAAAAAAGGCAATTATTCATTTATTCTAAGTTAGGCATTATTTACCTGGAAGCTAACACGTTGGCTTACATTTCTATTCATCCACTTCAACAAATGTGAGATTTGAAGTTAAGAACGTGTTTCCAACCCTCTCAGCTGAAATTATCAGTGAGATCCCATAGCAAACCAGATCAGGGAACTGATCCATTTTAAACTGTGGTTATTCGTAACTGAGGCTGTTTTGTAGCACAGGTTTTCCTGTCTCAATTGAGAGATGAGTGAGGAATGAGCCAGAGAGAAGAAAATGCTCAAAGCTGGCTTTGCTTGATGCTAAGAAAAATATCTGCAGAACGACCACTTAAAGAACATGAAGTAATAACGTGAAGGTAATTAACCTGAGTAGCTAATTTGTCTGTGGTATAGAAATAATAGTGCATAAGGTAAGGAAGTCTTGAGGACTTTAAACTAGAATATTCTGCTTTAAATTCTGCCATTTTGAAAGGTCCTTTTATTTAGCGATTACTTTCATCCTATTTAGTGAGAGCAGCTCCTGATGTGAGGAGAAGGTAGAGCTGGTGGTGGTCAGCAGGCTCTCAATTTGGTTGCGATAGCATTAGCTGACTGTGCTCCAAAAGATCACAGAATCACAGAATGACCTGGGTTGGAAGGGACCTCAAGGATCATGTAGTTCCAACCCCCCTGCCTGGCAGGGCCACCAAACATACACCTTTACTAGATCAGGTTGCCCAGGGCCCCGTCCAACCTGGCCTTGAACACCTCCAAGGACGGGGCATCCACAACCTCCCTGGGCAGCCTGTTCCAGGGCCTAACCACTCTCCTAGTGAAGAAACGTGGGATTTAAAAAGAGGTTGAATACATAAATTAGGAAATTCACAGGAATAATAATAATTAAAAAAGTGGGAACCACAAACATTTGGTATTTCTAAGACAACCAAGTCACAATATTTGCACAGACTACTTTCAGCAAAAATCCACAACTGTTAAAGAAGCACCAACTACAACTTGCTATACTCATTTAAAAACATCACCTCTTGATGAAGGCTGAATTTGACTGCATTTATATGTAGAATTTCAAACCGAGAACCGCAGATGAAGCTAAATAACATTAAGCAGTATGAGATATTTAGCACTAACAGAGCTGTGGAGTTCTATAGCTTCTCATGATCACACAGTAGTACAGGAGATCTGTGATCCAACATCCCGCTCAGAGCAAGGTCAACTGCAAAGACAGTGTGAGCTGCCTGGGGCTCTATCCTGTCAGGTCTTGAAAATCTCCAGGGATGGAGACTGCACAGCCTTTCTGGGCAGCCTGCTCCACTACTTGATTACCTTCAGGGTGAAAAGATTATGCTCAGTCTGAACTTTGTTTCAACCCATATATGTTCCTTTTTATCCTCCTACCAAGCACTGCTCAGCTATTATACACCTCACAGGTATCAGAAAGCTGCTGATAGGTCAAAGCCTTCTCTTCTCTGAGCTGAACAAGATCAATTCCCTGCTGCTAAGATATGTGCTCTAGTGCCTTGCCATCTTGGTGGCCCTCTACTGAATTTGCTCCAGTTAATCATTGCCTTTACTGTACTAGCAGCCCTGAAGTTGGACACAGTCCTAGGTGTGATTTAAAGTACTGAACAGAATAATTATCATCTCTCTTAGTCTATGGGCTACACTCCTTCAACACAGCCCAAGATGCTACTGGCCTTCCCTGTCTAAAAACACTTACAGGACCGTTTCCACCAAGCTGCTCTCCAGCCTGTACCACTGCATGGGATTCTTCTTTCCCAGGGACAGGGCATTGCGTTTGCCTTTGATGATGTTTATAAGGCTCCTGCTGGCCTCTTCCTGCAGCTTATCTACATCCTCCATATCCAGCCCTGTCCTCAAGTGCGTCAGCTGGACACCAAACTGGGAAGACATCTCCTAACCCCACAAGCAAGAACTCCATTCACTCCATTGCCTCTTCCAGGTCTGTCCCAAGACCTGTGGTGCATTTGTTACTAAGCTACATGCAAAGCCTGACTCATTAACTGCTCTTTAAATCTGACCATCCAAATTGCTTTTTACCCACCTAGTACAGTAATCCAGATCATTATGAGCTATTGCAGCAGTTTAACCCAACAAGTGTCTAAGCAACATGCAGCAGTTTGCTCATTTGCTCACTTCCCTCTCTTCCCAGTGGGATGGAGGAGAAAAAAAACGCATGACTTAAATCTATTCACTGAGATCAAGAAAAGGAAAATAGTTATGACCACACACACACATATATATATATGAATGCATATAAGAAGGAATTGCACAAGTAATTGCTCATCATCCCTTGACCAATGCTCAGATAGCCCCCAAGCAGCAGGAAAGAGTGAGATGAACTCCCATTCCCTTCAAAAATCTTTCCTGTCCTAATTCTGTTCTCTCCCAGCTCCTTAAGCCCTTCACTAAGAATAGCCTTGGCTCTGTACAACACTCACTGCTTATCAGAAATTAAAAACATCAGTGTTTTATCAACACTGTTTTTCTCCTACAAGCAAAACAGAGTATCATATCAAACACACTGAAGAAAACAGTTCAGTCCCAGCTGAAACTAAGACAGCTATCTTAGTACAAAAATACTGTGGGAGACAGTATCAAATACATTGCTGAAGTCAAAATAAACAACATCAGTTGTGCTCTTCCCACCCACAAGCATAGCAGTTCTATCACAGAAAGCATCAGGTTCATCGCCCTGTCTTGGAATAGGAAACAGTCTAGGAAACAGGTCCTAGGAAATAGCCAATATGGACTTTCACAAATCCTGAAGTACTCTGCTACAGGAATTACAGAATCATAGAATTATCCAGGTTGGAAAAGACCTTGAAGATCATCAAGTCCAACCACAACCTCACCATAGTACCCTAACTCTATCAAACCTCTGCTAAATCATATCCCTGAGCACCACATCCAAATGGCTCTTAAACACAACCAGGGACGGCAATTCAACCACCTCCCTGGGGAGCCTATTCCAGTGTTTAACTACCCTTTCTGTAAAGAAGTGTTTCCTAACATCCAACTTAAAAAGGAAAAGACTTCATGATTGACATAGCAACCAAAGCATGGCTGACAAGCCTCTAGTTTCCCTGGATGGTCCTTCAGACCTTTTGAAGTCAGGTTTCCTATCCTTTGGTCACCACAAACATCCTGTGATCCATACAAACTCCCAGAGCAGACTAAGGACTTTGGTCATTTCTCTCAGCACCATTAAAACACCTTGACCCTGACCTGAAGGATACTAAAACTGTTTTGCTGTTGGGTTGTTTGTTTGTTTTTGTCTCTGACCCATTTTTAAGATTTTGTTCAGGGAATAATCACTAAGGGACAAGACAAATGCAACAATCTTGAAAAATGACAAGAAATTAAAATGAATGGGCTTAAAGTTGACCTACAAAGTTCCTCTTATTTTATTTCTCTGCCCTCATCCTCCTTCTCTACCATCTGAACAAAAAGATTTACCTTTTTAGATTCATCCAGCTCCTGGCTATTTTGCTAAAAGCTTCAGATCCGGGTGCTGTCATTGCTTCAAAATCAACAAGCTGAAAATGCAATAAAATGTAAAAGATCTTAAGAAATGGGAAGAGTTTCAAGTTCTCTAGTTCCAGGAAGTTCATCCTCGAATATTCTTAATAGATAAATTCAACTTTAAAACATGTACCCTTCTTTCTGTGACTAAATTCACTTTACTTACTATCTCTTGACAATATATCTGTGCTATTGAGTCAGTGCCAGAAAATACTGTTTTTAGCTCTTCATTACAGCATCCAATTAAACAATAATACCAGGGTATTTCTCATTTCCACATACTGTATTCCACAAAATACTGTGTCATAGGAAAGGCAAATTTATTCTGGACATCCTAGATGTTCTGCATTATCTTTTCCACAGTGAGTTTTCAGACAAGTTTAACTATACGTAGCCAAGTACTATAGGAAACTTCATATTTACAGCTAATAATATGTTTTCAGTAAAACAATGTTCAGAACACATTGGTTCATCAATACCGAAATATTTAACTTGAAACTTGTGGTTTAGTGAACTTTGGCTGAATTCGAAGAAGAGCTCTGAAAGAATGTTACCTCTATTGCTGGTGGGACAGGAGTGAGCTTATTAACTAATCTGCACAAACCAGCTTCTCTCTTTCACCACCAAACAATTTGGAAGTAAATACGCATACCAGGCACTAAAGCTGTCTGCAGGTTTGAGCATTCCACCACCACAAATAACATGCGGCTGTAGCTACTGACAGAT
Organism: Coturnix japonica; assembly: GCF_054131305.1. Taxonomy (NCBI): domain Eukaryota; kingdom Metazoa; phylum Chordata; class Aves; order Galliformes; family Phasianidae; genus Coturnix; species Coturnix japonica. The sequence goes on from NC_140665.1 coordinate 39,379,712, forward strand.
CTGCCAGGAAACAACAGGACTCCTAATAACTGGGCATCTTTGTCTTCAGAGCAGGCTGATAATGCACGAAAAGAATCTTTATTTTTAATATAAGCACTTGTAAGCTGGAAAAGGCAATGCAGAACCAAAGAATTGCTTCTGTTAGAAAAGTGTGATTACTATGGGACACAGTCTGCTGCAGTTTGACTAACCAGAGGCACTGCATACATTATATCTAAGTCTTATTTGCTCTCTGAGGCTGGAAGACACCACAGTAAGCAGCTCCCTCTTCTCCAGCACACAAATGTGCAACTGCAGTTCATTCTCACAGCTCCTTCCTCAAACTGACACCCAACCCCAAGGCCTTGATACTTACCTTTCCTTTAGGGATTTTTCCTGATACTTCCTTTCCACTTGCCATTAGAGCTCCCATGATCACCGAATAAGCTATCACACTAAAACAAACAAACAATACCCACAGTAAAAGTCTCTCCATGCTGTTACAGTAAGTGGCAGCATTTAAACAGCGTTATTTCAGACTACACATGCAAAAAAAAGATTATATTGTTGGTTCACAAATGGTTCATAAAATAACAGTGCTAGTTATTTGATAAAATAAAATGCAATACACAAAGTGAAATCACTGTTACTTTCACACAGCATTAGTATGAAGCTATCATACTATGGAGCTTAACTACTGAAGAATGCTGTTTCCACAGTAGTCAGAATAGTAATTTCAGGTTTGGTAGTTATTAAAGCTCCACGGAGCTGAACACAAAGCAGACTACTGTTTCCAAGAAGCTTAGCTATAGCCCAGATGAGTTTATGAACTAGGCTACAGACACCGGAGAACAGAAAGAAATCCTCCTCTTCCATCTGCTCAATATATATGTATATATATATTTTACATTGTGAAACTTAAACAACTGACATTAATTTTTTTACTCAGAAAATTAAAGGCTTATTATAGACACAAAAGTCTCTTGATTATATATTTACTACTAAAATTGGTTTACTAATCAACTTAAAACTTCTGGAAAGACATTAACAGTAGTCTTAGATGTACACAAGTTGGCATTAAATTAGAATTTCAGTTGCAGAGATCTGTGAAATCTGATAGTTTATGCCAGGGTTTCATTTGGTAATTCTAACAGCTGCAAAAACAACCCCACTAACATAAAATAATATTTGCAGTGTGCTTTCATATAAGTTACACCAAAGTGTACCTCATCTAAAATATGTCTTTCAGTGAAGCTTTTTGAGTCAAATTAGAGCAGTACAACATAAAACAGATTAGGAACCCAAATGTTGAAACTTAAAATAACACTTTTCAATTCATGAACTAAAGGCCATAAATACAGACTACTCATCTTTTTCAATATAAGTGCGGCCATGAATAGTTATCATCAGCAATTACAAACTAGCTTTTAAAACAGTATCAAATCAATGCCCATCATAAAATGAGGCAGCATAAGATGAAGAACTATGCAGGACAGACAGCTTAACTCACAGATTTCCAATTCTTTTAGATAGTGAAAAAACTGTAGCTAAGATACCATACACACTGACATTTTATAGAGCGTATTCAAGAAATATGATAAACGTATGGTAAAGACAGATATGATAAAGACAATCACTAACCTTGATCCTCTTGAAAGTGGCATTAAATTATAGAAGTAATAAACTAATGACAGGATCAAGTTGCACACAGCATCGGCTTCCTAAGCAAAGGCAAAAAAATCAAGATGGCTTAATATCCAGATGTTACCATATACATAAACATGCTGGAAAATCTTACAGCACTTGTTTTAAGAGTAACCATTTTAAATATGAAAAATATCAAGCTGAATTTCAACTGTATATAAAAGTATGATGCAATTATGCATTTTATATTTAGGCTACACAGTTCATCTATGCCGTGTTAAAGGATGAAAAGTGCAAAGCATAGACTCAAGTAGAGTCAGGCTCTTACTGCAACAGAAATAAATATCAATACATGAGAAAAAAGCACTAAAATTGTGTTCATGTTACTACTCATCCTGCATCCAGTCACTATTAACTAAATCTCAGTGTGATCTTAAGCAGTGCTTATCAGTGAAATGATGACCACAAACTCACGCAAACAAAGAAAGGAGAAAAAAACATGTAGCACTACTATAGCAGAGCACATTCTGATATCAAGAGCTTGTCTAGACTCTACAATTACTGCAGCAAAGCAGAGCAAATTTCATTAGCAGATGGAATTACGGCAACTTCTTATATTATTTGACGTAACTAGGTTTAAACAAGCAGTCGGTTTTATTACTCAGGATCTCTGTCAGAAAGCATTAAGGCACTGACTGTTAAACACAAGGTATAAAGACATAATGGAATTTTGTCAAGGAACTCACAGTTGTCACGAAAACAGGCTTACCCCCAGCTCTGCAGAAAGAATTAAGATTTTTCCTTTAGCTGTTAGATCCTTATAAAGCGCATCTATTTCTGCATGATAAAGCTGCGTTCTTTCTTCTGTTGTCTGAGTTTCAACTGAAAATAATATGTTTCCAACTCTATCAAGAAGATTAAGCAGAAAAGGAGATAATTATTTTTTTGCTCATGTTCAGGCTAAGTAACAAATGCACAGCAGTTAAATACCACATGATCAATATTTTCCCATTTCTTTTTTCTTTAAGCAGGAGATTATGTGGATTACCTTCACTTTACTAAAGGAAACAAAAAAAACCCACTTGAATTTAAAAACATGTTGTCATGCTGCAAGTGTCATATATAAGATTGCAATCTAATTTAAAAGTATCTTTTCAGCTTTGGGAATGTAAAATATAGTTAACATTTAAATTCATCAAATCTGAATTGCTTTGGAATAAAAGCGTAATTACAAACTATGGGTCACAAACCATTAACATGGAACAAAATCTGCATAGAATAAAATGCTGTATCTCTTCACTAACACCAAAATATTTTTTTCTGAAAGACTGCATACAGGCATATGATTTAGGATGTAGGATTAAAAAACAGTAGGTATGTTAACACTTCAAAAGAGAAGTTCAGAATCCGTGCCCCACATTAGAAGCACACACACTTTGCAGAAATTCCCAAGCACAGAATTTAAAAGCCCATAATAAACCAGTAAACCAAAAGGTAAGAACTTCAGTCAACTTTAGTCAAACTTTGGCACCTAGAGGGGGTTTCTGGTTTGTCATAACTAGACTCAGAGTAATACTCTTTGAGAATATAAAGAGCTGGAATCCCTAAGGTTAGAAACTTGCTACTCCACTCAATGAGCAGCCCAAAGTCCCATCTGAGCTCAAACTGATAACTGCAGATATAAGATCTACAAACATCTCCAAGAATACACAAAATTAAAAGGCCAAAATCCAAATAGGAGAAATTTTTCCATTCTCTTTTCAGCTTCCTTACAGAGTAAGGCTTATAACATAAAGGGTATTTTGTTATGGATAAAGACCAAGACTTTTCCTCCTGGTGTTTTAAACTGAAGAGTATTGAAGACTCCATTTATATGCTGTCTGTTAGAGAATAATCCCAACAAGATGATCTCCAGAAATAGTATCCATAACCCCTCTCTGTTAGGGAACATGACAGGAAACAGAAGCGCTGAAATAAACAAGTGGTGGCAAAAATGTCACCGGAGAAAAAACAAAAACCACTTTATACAAGTAGAAATGGCATTTGAGAAGATTAATTGCCAATACTTCATCATTACTTAATGCATGTAAGCCCCTGAAAATAACAAACATACTTATCTCCTGTTATTGTAATTGTGAATCCATCATATTCTTTCCCTTGATCCTTGAGGCTGGGGACTTTTGTGTTCACAGTAAACCCATCTCTTGTCTTACTATTAAACTGCTTTCAAAAGGAAAAGAAAGTTATCATAGAGTGAATGCAAAGAGACTGTCTGCTTCTATTGTTCTCAAGCACCTGAAAGTGGAGCAGACGTGAAAGTGAACAAGCTGGGTGAACAGTACAAAGGGTTCATTAACAACAGTTAATGACATTAATTCATTCATTTTTTCCTTCTTAACTAATGGAAGCCCGAAGTACTGAATCAGGCATATTACCATTCAGATTTAACTATATAGCACATACAGTTGTATCATCTATGAAAAATAAATGCGTACAGTAGTTTCAATAGCTCTGAATTTTCCCCACGTTGCATGTTGACAGCAATCATTTAGAGTAACAATGTAAAAGCTAAAGCAGAAATCTGAGAGTCTGCTTGCTATGTTTATACCAAGAAGCAGATGCATTAGCTTGAGGCATGGATTCCAGAATACAGCTCATAGTAACAACTTCTTAACTGTGATTCAATTTCAATTAGTGCTTATCCTCAACAGAAGGAAAAATGTATAAGAGCTTCAGAATTTCACAAAGCTGCATGATCTAGCTGTAATACCATAGCTGGGTTGTATAAATCATGCAAAACTCTATTTAAGTAAAGCCAAAAGCACAGCTTTTGACACACAACATTCCCCAGCTATCCCAATAACCAAACTGTGTCAGTATTAGCAGCCATTCCCTATACACAGGCCCTAATAGTGACTATTGTGCAGTAACACTGAATTAATTACTACGACAAATTATTTACTTTAAAATAGAACTTATGATCTGGGATGTTATGTTTAAAAGAGCATCGACATTTATTCTAAAGAAACAAATCTAAAAGCCTCTAATGAGAAACAGCATTCTGCTCAGTTACAATTCAGAATAGGATACAGTTGAGTTAAACCAGACAAAACGTACAGGTTATGAAAACCAGGAAAAATACTTGCTGCCAGTTCTAAGAAACTTGTATTTTGAGCTAAGCCAAATATAGTCCACTATGTTTATTCATAATTTTCTTCATTGTCTTGGAGTAACCTGTACTTTTAACTCCACTAATAGCAATTTTCTTTTCTGGTCTGTGATCCTACAGTAGCCTTAAGAGGCATACTATGGGGCTCTGCTTGCGTGTTCATTTGTCAGTAGGGATGGCTTAGGCTGCCTCTGCACCCCAACATCTATCATCTCTTCATCTCAAGTATTTTAATTCAGGTTCAGCTGGTATTCTCAAAGTTTCCTTTTCAAAGACCAAGAACAAGACAAGAGTATAAAAAAGAATTTCCAAAACAATGACATGACATTCATATTTGTAATACCTATTAAAAACATCCCGTAGAAAAACTCAGAGCTTGAGCCACGTAGCTTCTGTAAAGTTACTTATAGAGCACCAGCAAGTACATGCTACTGCAAGCAAACTCAAAACCACACAGTGCATCAGCAGCAGCAAGGTAAATGCATCATACAATTGCGGTTCTATGGCAATCAGCTTTGCTTAGAGATAACTTGGTATCTATGATCTATTCATGAAACCACAGCACAGACGTACTGACAAGGAAGTTATGAGTTTGTTTCCATTTAGAATGGCAACTCCTTACCAATTTTTGTTCGATTCTAAATGAAGTCTTGTTCAATGCTTACGTCATGCTAGATTAATTTGGGGTAAAACCTCTGACTTAAGCCTAGCTTAAGCCTCACTGTTTGAGATAAGAGTACATAACACGTTTACTATGTTTCATGATCCACAGCTGTTATACAGGGACCACCACTAGCAAGTAGAAAAACTGCATATTTTAACAGCTCCTTATTCCAGAGTACTAGAATGCAAAGAACAATTTCAGGTTGGTGGTCAGCTATGGGCAGCCACTCCCCTGTGTTCCCTTCTGCCAGCCTCCACCACGTGCTGACCTACATGAATGATGCTAACACAAGAAGAGCTTGCATTCTTCTTCTCCTTCACACACACTTTCAATTATTTTCTTCACACTGTACACACACACTGTGAGCCCATTACAGGAGATCTGACCACAAACCTCTCTGACTGATAGAGCTGGCTTCAAAGAATTATATTCAGCATTTTGTTTTCCTGTAGTTACCACAACTAGACCAAGCCTTTCAAATATACACCACACATCTGTATTTACCAAAGGGAAGGTCACACTCTCCATATATAGATTTGAAATAACCTGAGTTAGTGTTTCGAGTTCTTCATTTTAAATTTACACAATGGTCATACTCTGGTGAACTGGATGTATCCCAGAATAAACTGTATTATTTTCAGTGTATTTTGAAGTGTTTTCTTCAAGTTACCTTCATTATTGGAAGAAGATCTTCTACTTTATGTACTTTTTCCAAAGCTTCTCGAACCTCCGTTAGCCCTTTTGGATTATTAGCACTAGAAAAAGAAATAACTAAATATAAAATTGCAATAGCTGAACACTTATAACAAATCCACTTCTTTAATCTAATTAGCTAACCAATGCTTAGCTTCATGAGTTACTGTAAACAATTCATTTTCTGAAAGAGTTCCTTCCTACTTGGCCACAAACTCATTTATTCAGCACCCTTTCTAAAAAACAAAACCTCTCCATCCCAGATCTTCTCTGTTTCTTTTTTCCCAACTTCAGAATTTAACAACATACTTCAGATTTATCTTATTCATTTGCTGTTGGTCACTCTGAAGTGTGGAACTGTTTGCATGACTGTGTGGGCAAAGGGATTGTTCAGTGTGTTCCAACTCTGAAACGTATCCAACAGCTTCAAGACTTCTCTGCACTTTCATTTTCAATATTTACATAACAAAATCAAACTGCACAACACAACTCCATATTCAACAAAAATTATCAGGTCAAAGAAAAAATGAGAGGACTTGGGAGTTTCTTAATTTTTAAATTTATCAGAACACTGTCACCACAAATGAGCTACGGGTTGGGAAGATACTTTATGTATTAGAAAGTGATCAAATTTTGCAACAGATAACAGTAACAATTTTAGAATCCTTAGTCCCATCTACTGTTTGAGATTCTGCACTGAAGCAGAAGATGGTTGAAAAGCCTACAACCCATCTGCATAACAAGTAGTAAAGATTCCCTGTATCCCTCAAAACTACTTGCCAAACACCAGTTTCATATAAAAATACTATCCATAACTTCTATAATCCCTTCTTCTTTAATCTTCTTTTCTATAATAAGGTGGGATTTATCACTCTACTGTTCAACCAATTATTCACAGTAGTTAAAGAAATTGCATCCTGTTCTACCTGGAGGGAACAAGACACCTTCAAGAAGTCACTTTTAGAAAGAATTGAGACCTACTCAAATACCAAAACAGCAGGTACAAATTCAACAGAATTTTTTAATAATAAGCATATCATAATGACAATAATTTTCCTGTTAGTTTAAGTGGCAAATAATAGGATTTGCACTTCCATTCAGAAATACAACTGAGAAAACTATAAGACAGTAGAATTAAGAAATTATCATAGAATGACAAGGTTGGAAAGGACCTACAAGATCATCTAGTCCAGCAATCCCCCCATTACCACTGCTATCACAAACCACTAAACCACCTCTTTCAGACTTTCTGAAATTAGGTACTACGTAAATTTCAAATCAGTATCACCAAAGGAGTGAAGCAGCAGGTGTGGGGAGAGGGAAAATAGTAAGTAAATAAATCAGTAATTTACCCATGATAAACAAGGATCCTATCTTTGATAAAATGAAGAATTTTCTCAAAGTACTCCAAGTACCGCATGTTAATCACCTGTCCCCTATAAAACAAAACAGAGTTTCAAGTCCTATTTTCCAGACCAGCGTTCCAGAATAAGACATAAACATTACTCATTTAAAGTTTGACAGAGTTTTATCCACAGATGCTTTTAGATCAAAGAAAAAGAGGTGTCTCTGAAGTAGCCAACTGTCCATTGCCTATTTTGAACGCAGATTCTAAGATGAACCTACTAAAACTCACATATCATCGGAACTGTTCTCACATAAACTGTATTTCACAGGTATTTTTTTATTTTCTGCATATCCGTTACCTATATGATAATCATTGATTCTTAAAAAGATACACTAACTCTCAGACTTTTAGACAAGTAGAAACTGAAGAACCAAGAGAGTAACTATTAATCCGCATACTGACTTTGAGAGCCAACAACTCCCCAGTTTACATATTTGCCAAGATATGAGGCTGATACACTCTGACAGTCCACATACAGTTTTCTTTATTCATCTGAACCTCTACATATCAAATTAATTCTACTTTGTCTCCTAAGTTAGGGCCTTCTAACTACTGAAGGAAGAGAACAAAATAAACTCATTTTCCCCCACAGAACACTATGGAAAAAATATAAATAAAAACTTGGTAAAACCCTGCTAAGATACTAACCACTCTGAGAGGAAAAATTACATACCATTATTGCATTTGTAGGAGTCCTTCCTCTTCTCCCAGTCTACAAAACAAGATTTTATAAAGCAAATGTTATCGGTCTCTGAGGAAGCAAGACCACTGTCAATCACAGGAAGGTGAATCACAGGAAGGTGTATACACTTGGCTTTTATTCACTCTAAGTTATTTTGTCAGCTTAACTCTCTAATGCCTCACTCCATCCCACACTTCAGTAGGTCTACTCTCATATCAATAGCAGAATCACTCTTTAAAAACTGAACGGAATTAGAGCACGTACATATCTGCACAAAGTAAAGGGAGGGAGGGAGGGAAGGAAAGAAAAGAGGAAGGACAAAGATAAGTTTCCGTACATTATTTGCCCTTGTTGTACGTCCCATCATTTTCCATTTGTTTTTAAATTATCTGTACAACAGGCAGAAGCACGTCAGAATGAGGAACTGGATTTTCCCTCAGTGGCATCTTAGAAAACACATCCAAATCAGACCTGTCTGTAAAGCTATCTAAAAGCAGTAGAAGACTTTTACTGGGTGGTCAGACACTATTTTGGTTACTCCCACTTTCTCCTTGTTTGATGAGCACTACCATCAAAAGATTCAATAGTAACAGTGTTCCAGAGAACGTCTTGATTTTTTTTGTAAACACACAGAGTATACCACTAATGTTTAGTTGATCCCAAACCCTTGTTTTGCCCATGGAAATAGCTCAAGCTTTTAGAAACATCTTCTCTAATGTAAATCACAGTTACCAAGTTTCACTATTTGCCAGAGGAGAAATAAGCCATAGTCCTACTTGAGTACAGACCCACTAATTAGTAAGGACAGCCAATACAGCTGAATCTCAAGACTGTTCTTGGTTTTCACATATCCATGCTCTAAGAATTCAGAATAATTTTCAAATCATAAGCTTAATATAAAGCAATGATCCTGAAAAACAGTTGAAAGACCATAGAATGATCTCACTTATCAACAAGAAGTAATAGTTCTGTAGCCCACTAGTAACTTCAATTAGCAGCTATTTTTCTGTTAAATAGGCCTGCAGGATCTCCTTGTGTTACTTTATAATGCACTACATTTTTGTTTAGATACTATAAAGAGCTTAAGCGTGTTCCAGAAGTTTGCGGTTTTGTTTCAAATCTATAGTTCCTTCCAAAAAAAAGCCCCAAAAGAGTAACTTGCAGAGAATCACCCATTTGTTATTAAAACATATGATAAAAATGGTGATGAGGTCTCCAAAAGTCAAGGCTGATTGAAACCCATGAGACTAAAGTTTGATCAGCTGCGGGCCTTCCACTGTGAGTGCTCACAAGGCTTATTTCTATTTTCTGCAGCATCACCAAAACAACCAGACCAGTGAATTGTGAGTTTTGTCTTTCTCTCAGCAGAGAACACCAGCAATTAAAGTACTTTGGCCAGTGAAAAACAGAGTCACTAACAGACATCCTGTACAGGGATGTACTTCTACAGATTAAATGTTCAGTATCATTTCAGAAGAGTAACCAACTGTTGTTGTGTGAATGCCTTTGTCTTCTGGAAGTTCAGACCACAGAGGAATTAGGCTCTTCTCCAATTTAAGATAAAAACAGATAGAAACAGATCTTTGTCTCAAAGAACAGCTTGTTGTAATTTTGGCTGGATCTTAGGTGTGCAGAAAGAAGAATGCAGCAACTGCAAAGACGGGCAGTTTGGAACCCAAATGTAACACTTGATTTGAAGGAAGCCTAAGCGTGACAAGTCCAAAAGTCAGCAGATTCTTAGAGAAAACACTGATTTTCACATGGAATTTAAAACTACGTTGTAACTGCTCCTTAAAACAAAGGACAGCCTAGTAGAATTGTAGGAAGAATGGGAAGAAATTACCATCAGCTTCTGTTTGTGAACCCTAACCCTGTGATTCTGTGAACATCAGAATATCACTGCTTTTCTCGAGAAGGCTTTACTTCCCCTGTCCTTTCCCAGATGCTTTCTCAAAAAGGAAGAAACAGATATAAAAACAGAATGACAGATCAAGGATTCAATGTTTCCGATAGTAGGGGAGAAGTAAAGATGATATCTAACTAATGTATTTACTTACAAACACCCTCTGCTCCTGTGATTGACAGTGATGTTGCCACACTGAGTCTCACACACTTCTACCACTTAATGTGTGGTAGTGCTGTCTTGACTGCAATGTTGAGTCTTGCAGCATGGGAGAAGATGGAACGTACAACAGTGGTTGAATCCTAAATTTTACCTTGGTTTGAAAGTACACCTATTACTCTCATCAGGTTACTTACTTTTTCCACCTATGTTTTAATCTGACATCCTCTGATACTAAACAAATACTATTTTGTTCTTCTATAAGTCAGGAACAACGGTAACAGAACTGCTTTGTTTCATAATCACTGCTACTGTCTTCAAGAAGCAATGTGTGTAACAATTAAAACTGTGATGAACTCTACCTTAAATATAAATCTTAGATCATTTGGAAATTAAAAACAGCATGTAAAAATATGCATCTTTCAGATACCACTGAAAGATGGTATCCCTTATCCCTTGAAATCTGGGAGAAAGAGGAAATGTGAGGGAAAACCAGGAGTGCACACAAAAAACACATGATCCCTTAGAAAATAGAAAATAAATACTGAGGCAAAACAGTAAGGACATGTGCATTGATTCTTATAGCATACTGCTTCACAGTTTCACAACCAGTAAATTTCAGTTCTTCGGTGCGTGTGGAGAAATTTTGTAAAATCTCATACCTGATTAAATTAATGTGGTTATTGAAACCTCTGCTAAGGCTTCGTGCAGGCATTTGGTCCAACCAAAGCACAGGCTGGTCAGGGTCTGCTATCCTACAAAGACAAAAGACGTTATTATTGGCACACATTTCACTCCATGTAATATTTCCAACATAATTTTATTCTTACATGAAATAATTTCAGCAAAAGCTAGAAATAAGTGGTCACAAAGAAGGGAAACATACCTAGGATGCTCCTAAGAATATTATTGAGCATTTCACGTAGCTATGGCTCACACAAAATAAGGGCTACAAAGCTTTACATACATGATATGAATAACTTCCAAATAGTTGGCCAGTGATCTAACAACATTATAATTAACAGCTCTATTGGTAGTAACTCAGTGCCAAAAAAAACTGCACTATGTACTTCTTTACAAACAGAAAAATTGGTTGAAATGAGAGGAAAGATATTCTTCTGATGAATGTTTTATGCACTGGGAGAAGTGAAAGAAAAGCAAGCTGGGAGACATGTTAAGAGAGTCCCAAATCCAAATTTTTCAGATGAATCTGATTATATAAATGTGTGGATTAAGAACTGATCCAATCCTTGTTTGTAAGACATCTACTGTTTACATTACAAACTTCAAACAAAAAACCAAACCAAGCAAACACCCCTCAAGCCCCAGAATGCCTCAGTCTAATTTCTTTGTTTAGATGATGTATTGTTACAAAGCCCTTTAAGGAATGTACTGAACTTTTCAGACTGGATGAGGATATTCACAAAGATACAATCAAGTACATAGGCTAACATCCATCTGTTTCTAGCAAAGAAAGAATAATTGTTCTACCTGTTCTGATTTCAGCCCCTTGGTTAACTGAAGCATGCACCACTGTTAAACTTAAGGCTTGTTTTCTCTCTTCTTTTACCATTACCTTCGCCACTTCACAGCAATATCAAACATATCCCTCCATTGCATCAGTCTTGTTTTCCCATTCATCCGAACTTTTGAGTTTGCCCATGTTCTCTGCACAGCTTGCATTACCTCTAAAGTAGCCAACCCCATTGCTGGGAGATGGGAGGAAAGAAAGACAGACAACAACAGAAGTAGAAAATCAATTAGAACCAGATGCTTATTTTCATACAGACAATAAAACTGAAGTATGGAAGTGATATAGAGACAAAACTGTCAACATCAATCAGAATGGGGATTTGATTTTCAACCAAACTGTTGATACCATTATTCTCATTTTAAAAATATTTATTTAATTATTTCAAATGCATAGAGCTCAAGATAAATGTACAGACAGCAAAGGCATAGCATTAAATTGTAACTACACTAACTTTTTATTGTTCAATTTTATAGAGCTTTTCCAGTATACCTCTGTGTATTCTTTTATTTGGAAGAAATCCTGGTGTCTCATACTGCATCATGGAACCCAGATGATCAGCTACACATATGAGTTCTTGCACATCAGTCCTATAGCTTTCAAAACTCTGAAACAATACATCTCTTACAGAAGAGAAAAACATACATCAGACATAATTTGGCAACATAAATCCTGGAAGTTATAAAACACAATTTGTTTGTATGGTAATCAATGTAGCTAGTGTGGGAAATACTCAAAAGCTTTACAAAGAACCCCCATTTCTCCTCACCATCACCAAACATACACACAGTACGGCAGTTATGCTCCATATCTGAAGTCAAATCCTGGCCCTACTCAACCTATTATTGTCAAAAGCTATTTTGCCTTCAGACCCTCTCATATTAAGTGGCGCTGAGTTAACTGACAACACACCATCCTTCAGTGTTACATACACCCTGAGGTGCCTCAACACTAAATAAGGAAAGAATACATATAGAAACTGAAAGCCTTATTCTATGACTTCTCTCAATTCTGTAAAATACAAGTTTTGTATATGGAACAGAACCACACCCAAGCCAAACACTTAACTCAGCATTATGCACTGACAGAAGGAATATATGAGAATACATCTAGAAATGCATTTACAGCAGGTGAAATTACTACCCTTATTTAGGTACGTGTTTCTAAAGACGAGCCTAAAACATCTACTTTGTTGACTGAGATCACGCTCTAAGATACTGCTTATGTAAATTATTCTAGAGAATGCTTTTTTCCAGTGAAACTCAGCTGTTACTAAAAATCTACTTAATGCCTGTGAAATTACACCCATAACAAAATAAAAGCACATAGGTAGAAACTATAGCAAGGGTGCTACATAATACTGTACTGAGGATCTCAAACTTATCAATGTCTTAACATTATTTGCAAAGAAAACAAAATAGAATTTTAAATACTTAAAGGTGTATAAAGTAAAACAGTATTACTTGATTATGTGAAGATCAACTTGCAAAAACCTATCTTAAGTTTCATTCTTTCTTTCTTATGAAATAGATCAACTCCAATCCCAGAGATCTTGGAAAGGACTTACACACAGAAAAGGCAGGTCTAAGTGTCTCAGAATTACATTTGCAGAAGTCAAGATTTTAAAAAAACATTGGAGCAGGCTTAAAGAAATAAAAAATACTCACTTTATATGTGGCTGTAACCCTGGTTGTTCTTCATAATTTTCTATGAGAAAAGGAAGATTTTTGGCCCAGTGGTCCTTGAAGCTTCCAGGGAGATCTATATCAATATTATACTCTGTAAGAGGGGTATCCAAGTGTGCATGCAAGTATCTAGAATACTCTGGAGGAGAGAAATGAAATTAAAACCCAGTTGTGCATTAGTTTACTTCTGTAGTTATACGAAACCACAGATTATATATTTGTCAGTGACCCAATACAATTTTAAAAAGATGTTGCTTTTAGATAATAAAATTTTGCTATTAGCTAATTTCCAAGACAGAAATACATCTACTTCAGCAAAGTACTTACCAGTACACAGAAAAACACATCTGACTTACGGTGCTGGCTTTTAACCATATGATCTATTGCTAATTCTGTAGATTTCTGGATGACATACTCTACAGCACTCATTATAATACAAAAAGGTTTCTTTAAAATGGCCATAGCCATAAGCATGTGTGCACTTTCAGAGAAAAAAAAGAAAAAAGAACATAACTAAATTAAACTAACAAACCAAAATTTCCACTCACCTCGGAGATATTTCACTTTGAGATACTCTGGGCTAGCCTTCTGGCCCGGCAGTGGGTCATTTAACATAACTTTAGTCTGAGCTTTAATGCCTTCATAAAACTGCCCCATTGCAACATGGCTGAGTCCTTTCATATACTGACATACTTCATTGTATGGTTCTAGCTGTAGACACCTCTAAGAGATAAAAGGAACAAAGCACCCTTAGATCAAGAATGAGAGAATGAGTATCTTCAAACATGCTAACTTGTTTGGTCAGACCTTCACTAATGAAAAGATCTGCTGATTATTAAGTTCCATATTACATCAAAATTTTCTTTCAAGAGATGCTGGTCATCAGATCCTTAAGAAAGGAAATTACTTTTAGCTTCACTAAAGCAAACAAAAGAAATTGCCAATGTAAATGCACTTTCTATCTCACGTCTGTTGTCATGAAAGTAGATCAAGTTTGCACTAATGGTAACAGTTTCACTAGTTTCATTCACCTAGGGAAAAAGCCCCATATTTCTGATGATAATAGTGATGGGATATTTTTGAATAGTTCAACATTTTTGCCATGTTATTTCTTCAATCAGTATCTTCCCTAGTTCATGCATTAGAACACTTCACTACATTAGTCAAATATTTACTATATATTAAACTCAGAGCAAGTTTATATTTAAACACTCAGTATTACCCTTTTGCTGACAGTTACATCTCTTTAGAAAAGCATATTTGCATTAAAAGCTTAAACATCTTTTCAATTACACCAGTATCCAAAAATTGCCTTAAAGAAGAGATACATATAACGGCTGACAAAGTGCTCCTCGGGATAAGCACAGCCAACTGTGTTTTGGGCTGCATTAAAAAAGGGGTGGCCAGCAGGGTGAGGGAGGTGATTGTCCCCCTCTACTCAGTTCTTGTGAGGCCCCATCTGGAGTACCAAGTCCAGGCCTGGGGCCCCCAGCACAGGAAGGATGTGGTGCTCTTGGAGCAGGTCCAGAGGAGGGCCACTAAGATGATCAGAGGGCTGGAGCACCTCTCCTACGAGGAAAGGTTGAGGGAACTGGGCTTGTTTAGCTCAGACAAGAGAAGGCTCCGGGGAGACCTCGCTATGGCCTTCCAGTACTTGAAAGGAGCATATATAAACAGGAGGGGGAACAGCTGCTCATAAGGGTGGACAACGACAGGACAAGTGAAAATAGTTTTAAACTGAGACAGGGGAGGTTTAGGTCTAACCTAAATTAGGAGAAATTTAGATTAGGAGAAAGTAAAACACTTCTTATTTGCTACTCCTTGTTAAAACTTTTAAAAAATGTATTAACTTAGGGTCTTCCACTGCATACCTTAAAATTCTTCAGTGCTTCATCTAAGCTCCCGTGATGATAAAGCATCATTCCTTTCAGCTGTAATGTTTGAACATGATTTTGATTTAGCAACAAAGCCTTCTGAAAGCTCTCTGTAGCAGCATCGAAGTTTCCAAGTTCCCTATGGAATTCCACAAAGTATAAAGTGAGGAATACAGAAAGAAAAAACAAACAAACAAAAAAGAGTTGCTTTCATGTGTCTGCAGGAGATATCATTAAAACGGCATGCAATGTCACTGGAAAATTTCCTTAAGAAATGCAATAATTCTACAACTGCTTTTTAGTGGCCAGAGCAAGGGGCCGAGGTGTGGAACAGGCCCCCCAGGGCAGTGGTCATGGCACTGAGCCTGCCAGCATTCAAGAAGCATCCGGACAACGCTCTCAGACATATGACCGACTTTTGGTTGGTCCTCTATAGAGCCAGGAGTTGGACTCAATGATTCTTACGGGTCCCTTCCAACTCGGGATATTCAATGATTCTACAACAAATGTAATCCACTGCTTTCAGTGAAAAATGCAAGTTCTGTATGCTGAAGGAAGCATACAGCCTGACAAAAAAGAACACACAATCACGTCAATAAGAATCTGTAATTAACACTTTTGTATCAACTCTGCTCAAATTAACTGTTGAGATAACTGATATAGGATCTAACAGACAACTACTGCTAAAAAAGCCATATTCACAGTGCAACGTGCTGTTCATAAATTTAAGTAGCACAGTGATCTCAGCAACTAATGAGCACAATAATGAAATATAAAAATATATTTTGTATTAAATGTTTCCATTGTTAAAGAAAACATCTGTGAGATATGATTTAGGTATGCTAAATACCTGCTATTCATCTAACCTTTGATCAGGAGCTCCTGGGAACTGAATTAAAATTACAAAGCAAACCTAGAAATAATCAGTATTGAACACCTGACATGCCATACTGGCCTGGGAAGCCACCAAATACACATACAGCTCTGCATGGATTTGTTAACAAATGTATGAAATTTAGGAGTGAATTTTAAATTATTACATAGAAGAAGAACTTATTTCTCACTGTCATTACCTGTAGGCTTGTCCTAGACTTTTATAGGCATCTATGAAGTCTGCTTTCTGTTTCAGAGCTTCTTTGAAAGATTCAATGGCTTCCTGTAAAGACATCAACCCAATATCAGCAGTTTCCTTGATTGCCTTCTAGCCCATTCAAGGAATCATTTAGCATTATTTCCTCTTAATTCCTTTCTCCTTTACAAACCCCTGGGGAGTTTCATGGAAAAAAATAAATGGGATAACATCATAGAGATCTTAGGGATTCCAAATATGAACATCTCTGAAAGCACCACATAAACGTCATCAATTATGTGTTTTATATTCATCCATATCCAGCAAGATCAGCAATACTTACACGTCATATCATAGAGCATTATATTGTTAGCAATGGGATCAAAAGCAACAGCATTTTCATTCAGCTTGTACTCTTATGCCTTAAAAAAAATCTTTATGTGAGAAAAATATAAAAGCATATCAACACCTAGCTTATTCTGTATAAATTATTATTTAATATTACTTTACCTTCAAAAGCCCTCTGTGAAAAAACGTTAAGCCTTTATAAAGCATAGCTATAGGCTGATTTTTGTTCAGTTCCAGTGAGTGCTGAAAATCTTCATGGGCCGTTGCATAATCCTACAATAAAGCACATTTCAGGTAACAGAGGAAAAATGCAAATAAATAGAGATACACATTTGTATCTTCATGAAATCAATGTGTAAATCAAATAGCATATCTCCAACGTGTAAGACAACTGGCAAACAACAAAACAGGGTATTAGAATTTTTGTATTAATTTACTTATTAAGATATACGGCAGTTACTGCATTGGCTATATCTTTTTTCCTTTTGAGACTGATATCTAAAATACTGCCTAAACATAGCAGTAGGTTATAAGTCAAAATTATACCTAGATCCAATTCTTCAAATGAACAAAATAATTAGAGATGTGCAGTTGAAGTAAACCATACACCTGCCCTCAGCATTAAATAGAAAAGCAAATGAAATCACTGAATAATACCTCTGAACTGCTGGCAAGTTAAAAAAAAATCAGGACTTTTGTTGCTTTATTTTCCTTTAAATACCAAAGATGCTTGCAAACAACAGTAACAACTGGTACTAAAAGCAAAACAGGACAGCAACAGAAACACCCACACAACCAAAACCAAACAGGATCCCCCAAATCTACTAACCTCAGATATGAAGTACAGGGTACCTCTGTGTCGGTAGAGCCGTGCAGATGGTTGTAACTGAATCGCTTTGGTGAGATCAGATAATGCTTCACTGATTCGTCCCAGTGGGGACAGTATCTAAGAGGCAAATAAATATATATGTTTCACTGCAATTTTTTTTTTTTTAATTTATTTATTTTAACTCTTATAAATGAAATGGAAAATCTGAAAGCATTTTCCCCCGGAATACAACTGTACTTCACCACCATCATCACCATTTGCAGAAATGTAGTGCTTCAAATAAAAATAAGTCAAAGAAAAATATTCTATTTCAAAGAATTCCAACATAATCAACTGGAAAAGTAATTAAGATGTTCTCATAATCCTTTTCAACAAGGGCAAAACATTCCACCCTACCACAGGTTGTTCCCTTTCCATTTAAACAAACATCTTTTATATAAATGTTACTATGAAATGTACTAGAAACAATTAAAAACACGATAATTATGACTTAGTATTTCATATCATGGCACTTAGAATTGATATGCATTATTTTGAGTTAAGCATACTCCTGAGTTAGATATCTTAACTTCCTGAAATCCATTTTCAATAGCTTAACTGGCTGAACAAAAACTATTTGCACCTCTGAATGACATTTTATTTATATTTATAAACAGAAAACCAAAGCATTTGATTAAAACTTCGTTCTTTATAAAGGTGGATATTTTCCCACCCTGGACTAACAATAAGCTGCAACATGCAGTGCTATTCCATTAGCTAACGTAATGTCATGTTTAAATTTAAAAGTAAACATGCCAAAAATCACAATGAAAATGCTATGTAACAGCAATGACTTCCAAAAGCATAAAAAGAGAAAAAAATGCTCACTTCTGCTCGCTGTTCAAATACTTCAGGATGATCCGGTTCTAGACTAATTACCCTACTAAGCTCAAAAAGAGCGAGTTCAGCATTTTTCATATCCTGAAATGAGAGAAAAACAAGGTAAACAACTTTGCATACTTAGAGTAGTACACACTGAAGACCAAATTCAAACTAATTTGGTAATGATGCCTTACACACCTTTGCTAACAATACAAAGATGCAGTACACCACAAATAACTGGAAAAACTCCTACATGTTAACAGAAACAAACTCTGCTTGTACATTTCAACTTTGTGTTGCCCTTCTAGTAGTTTATTTATGTAACTGAATCAACTTGGTGTTTACAGGTGCATAGTTATCCTTCTTGGGAGGAAAGGTGGATCAAGCTCTCACATGAAATCACAACAGTATTTTCATGAGTACCATTGATAACTTAATGGTAGGAGTTCCAGCAAATAGATTGATGGTCAATATCTAGTCTAAGTTTTTATATTTCCCTCAGTAGACTGTAGGATGGGAGATGTTACTTCACCTACACAATAAATTAATAAATAAAGGTTATATAGCAAGTTCTGAATTTCATTCACATTTTAAGGCAAAGAAGATTCCAAGGTGCTAATTAACACCTTCTTGTAACTCAACAGTATTGTTCAGAGAAGCCATCTTTTATAAAGGGAAACTGTCTAAACATCCAATATAACTCAGCAAACCACAGCAGGGTTAAAAAAATGCAGAACTGAGAGATATCCCACCAGCAACTGAAAAGAATTAAAGATCCTGCATGAATTAACTTCCAAGAACTTATTCAACTCTTCCTCCCTCTAGAACATCCAGAAACTACTCAATCACAAATTAATAGGCTACAGAAACTCAAGTTAATTTAAAACTTACTTTTGCTCAAGACATTTTTGAGCAGCTCTAAATAATTTTATTTCAAATCTTTCTGAACAAATTAAAAGAAATACAGATTTCATGAAGCGTGGCAACCAAGAAGCAATATAAAGCCTCCTGGACTGCAAGAGCTGATGATCGTTCCACATTGCAGTAAAACATCTTCATTTCTAAATACTGACAAGATACGAAACTAAATTCAGTTGGAGTTCAAAGAACTACCTCTTAGAAGATTTTGCCTGTTACCTTTTTAGTTAATGCCTCCCAGTGGATGTAGCTTCCAGCCTTCAGCCTTACTACTCACCACTCACAACCAGATCTATATTCTCCTTTGGCACTCTTGCTTCATATGTTGTATAAGTGTGGAAATAAAGCAAAGGCAACATACCCATGGGCCAAGTAGTACAGCCCATAGAATCAAGGATTCTATGAGAAGAGATCACTATGTTACAGAGTACTAACCAAGAGAAGGAGGTGGAACACTTCAGCACCACTACAGCAAGTCAGCACAAAACAATTCAGTACGTACCTATCAAACTAGCTCCTCCTCCTCCAACAGGCCTTCTTATAGATCAGATTCAAATAATTCATTAAATCTTACTTTAAATAATTATTTACTTACATGGAGTCCTTTTTTTCCATATGCTATCCCTCGTCCATAAATTGCACTAACCAGCTCTGGTTCTTCCTGTTAGATTGAAAACAAGCACAACAATCAGTTAAAAAATAAGCATTTCTCTTCAGAGTACGTTTAACTCCTGTAAACATTAACCAGTAAGCAATAAACAATCACCGTTGCCAGGCAAAGATACTAAGTTGATTGTATTACAACCTGTACCTTTATGCGCTCACAACTTCCTATTTAATTTACTGGAAATATTGAGGAATTTATTTGTCAGAAAAACAAGCTAAACATCTCAATTAATCTGATGAAAAAGAAGAGATTTCACATGAGAAATAATGCTTTTTACAGAGTTTTTTTTTTACATCAGTTTATAGCAAAAGCACTCGATAACAAGATATAGAAGAGATACATACTTTCATATTCCTTTCTTCTAGTCGCATTTACGATTTAGTTTTATAACACAAAAATAAATGAGTTTAGATTCTACTAGATTCTAGCAGGGAAAAATCTTGTCCAATAATATTTAATCCAATCATGGTTTCCCATTCAAATATGAAGAACAACAATTGCAAGAAGGCTTTCTGGGCACAATTACACCTATACTGCCATTTTTTCCCTAAAAGTCAGTCAGGAATCACCTACCATAACCACAAACAGGTACACAGCCATGCTACAGCAGTCTGCAGAATAGACCTGGTCTCATTTACCTGGGACAACTGCCAGGGAGCAAATTACTTCATTGACTAAACAACAGATAAGTGATACAACCAGTGCTGACAGTTTGCCAGACTTCAGCTGATTCCAAGTGTACAACTGCCAGTGTCAGCTTCAGGCAACTTTTCTACTTTTAATACAGTGACTAAACATGACTGTTTCGTTCTGTTAAGAATTCTAATACTTGCTTTATGTTTAAAATTATGGAAGACAAGAGCAACCAGTTTACATTCTCTGAGGCATCCAATCCATGACTTCAACCAAAACGTGTGCCTTACAAATCTACTCTATAATACATACATTTTTCATAGCAACTTTCTAGAGTTACTGTATCTTGCTTATCTTGACTCTTTTCATTCTTACTCATCAGAATTATAAAGTAGGAGGTGCTCTATAATTCCAGGATTTTAGAAGCACAATTTGTCATTAGAAATATAAGTAAATAAAATCATTCCTTATATCAGAAACAAACCAATGACAGACCTCTATATATCTGAGAAAAACAAAAAACTGCTCCAAACCTTTTTTGTCCTCTAATAAGCTTCCTACAATTACTTTGTTGAATTGCTACACTTCTGCTCAATTTAAGCATGAGCCATATGTGATTTGAATTGAAATACACAATACTATTTGTGCACTACCATCAGTTTAGAACAAAAACCAGGCACATGCTTCTAGTAGCCACAGGTTCTTAGCCATGCAAATACAGCAGTTCAAAATCAGCTTTAGGTGTTGGGCTTTTGTTATTTGTTTGTTTTCTTACGTGGCTACTTAGACTCATAGAAGATTCAGAATATCACTGAGAACATAACAGGATATTTGACACTAGCAATAAATGATCTCATTTAGTTTTCTCCTTATGTTACTAGTAACAACTGCAGCCCACCTACTCCCACACACATTCACACACACAGAAATTAAAAAGATCGCTGTCAACGTCCTAAGACAGAAACTAAAGGAACTTCAATTTTGCACGTGTCAGTTTCTGAAGGTGCCCTTTCTTCAAAAAGTCATAAAAACAGTATTCCTACAGGTGAGAAAAATAACCCCCCAAAGAGACACTGAACCGCCTCACTTTAAAAGCCTGTTTCTTTTTGGATGCAAAAAAAACCCAAACAAACCAAAAACAAACAAACAAACAAGAAACAAATAACAGAGCAATTGCTCTCACTTTAAGAACTTTAATTCTACACCTGTTGTGGTAAAAGCCATAAGTTGTAGTTATATATACTTAAGGAGTTCAAAAAGAAAGCTTACCTGCAGCATTGTTGAAAACTGTCGTATGGCTTCATCATACAAGCCGTTGCCAATCAACACGTAAGCGATTGCTAAAAAGAAGATACAAGTGATAAACATTGTATAAAGAAGATAAACATCAAAAAACAGTTGTTTTTAAAATATATTAAATACATCCAAACTGTGAGATGTATTAGTTCTTATATTGCACCGAAGAGGTAGACAGCCAAGGGTTTTCTAAACCATCATTAAAAATTGTTTTCTTTAACCATTACCTGCCATTTGTTAATTATTCAATTTGGACTACATTCATCAGAGTTGTTTTGGAGTTCTGTGTTTGCTTTATACCTCTCCTTTTTACAAGCTATACAGGAAAGAGTTCACGTTAGCTTCTGAAGTACTTGGCCATAGAAAAGACACCACGATTCCCATTGATGGCCCTAGATGACCCCTCAAGTTGTGAGCTTTTTTGACACCTCCATTAGAAAACATTTGATTTTACTCATTTGCACATTTTGCTCAACTTTACTAGCTCACAATTTTTTCCTTCACAAGAATTATATAGAAAAACTGAAGCAATTCTGTTGTTTTTATGCTGAGATTGAAAAGCACAATCTTTACCCATTTTAAGATATGAAAGGTTTAAAGTTCTTGCATCCTTCCTTTAGAGCAGAATCCAAGTATTCAACAAAGAAACAGACAACTACTTTTAAAAACATGTTCTGTGGAGGCCATCAAGGAGAGACTGGATCAGGCCCTGGGCAACCTGACTGAGCTGTGTATGCCCCCATTCATTGCTGGGGTGTTGAACTGGATGACCTTTAAAGGTCCCTTCCAACTCTAAGGATTCCATGATTCTAGAAGGACCCAGGCTCCTCAAGCTATGACAAACTTGACATAAATGGGCAGGTAGGTGCCAGCCTACAGGCCATACACAGAAATTGGGTCCTTCTGGCACAATCTCGAGAGTCCACAGAGCAGATAATAAAGACATCATTTTTTTCCTGCTGGATGGAAGTTCAGTATACCCTGAATGATTCTATGAGTATAGTCAGGTTTGCCAGATAAATGAAAAAGAGATGTAGCCCTCAAGTTTTGCTGGGTAAATCCTTGAAAGCAGAAGCAAGATTAACAAAAATCTACTTAATTATTCTTGCTTTCTTAGATAAATTAAGAGTAAAGTCACCCCTTGATGTTATACAAGATAGTCTGCTGTCTTCCTTGTAATACACTCTCAGTAATCTCTTTGCTCTCTCACAGTATCTCTGCTTCTGATGAGGATACACACTTTACACACTTGGAGAAACAGAGCAAGTCACTTCTTCCTCAAAGCTATTGAGAAAAGCATTCCTTATTGATTTATTTGAAATACCTCCATCTTCTGCAGCAAGTGCACTTTGAAAATAACATCAGCAAACATAGGATTGCTAAAGGACAAAAACTGCTACTGTGTTGAAGGAAAGAATGTATGAATCTATGCTTGACAGAAACCACATCCTACTGATAAATTTTTCAGGATGCTCAAATAGTTTTAGACACCAGTAATGACAGAAAACGGGAAGTAAAATACATTTTACACTGTGTAATAGGATTTAATCATGATTTTTTAACAACTTCATAAGCAGATGCGGTGAAGAATTCCAGTGATCAAAACAAGAGGGATTCTTGGGAAGACACCAAAGAAAACTCTCCAGGCTTTTTACGACCATTTTAAATTAATATATCATCTAGGAATGGTCAGCTTAGCTTCAAAACATTCAGTGCTAGCAATGAGCATGCAATTCACCTGCACAAACCATGTAAGACACCTTACCTAGTTCTTCATTTGTGTTGTCATTATCAGTAGCAAATGGAAATCTCTTCTGCTCTGCAAGCGACTTTGCTTGACTCTGTAAAACATCATGGTTTGTAGTGTTTAGCAAACAATGGTAAATAGTTTAACAGAAATTTAATAAAGAATGCTTTAAATCAAAACGTTAAGACCACTGTGACTAAGAACGAAAACAAATACTCTCCCAGTCTTCTGTAGGGAGAAAAACTGTTCTTCAGCAAGATTCTGCTGTCCTTTCTAACACAAGGCTAACCAAACGTTTCAGACGAAAGGCCCTTATCACATTTCAGTGGCGGCTGCAATTTCTGCACCACAACCAAGATGAAGTTTTAGACGTTTAACACGTCCCACTATCAGAGCAGTACATGTTAAGAAAATTCAGTATCATTTAATAAAAGCCTTCAAAACTGTTCTAAGAAGAACGGAAAAATGAATTTCTCTCACTGTTCAGTTCTCATCTTTTGCTCCATGTAAACTGCACCTATGCATCTTCTGCTTCACAGAAGACAGTCTAACACTTCAAACTTCAGAGAATGTTATCATCTCAATTTCTGAGAAGACTGAACTTTGTCCTTCTCCCTCTTTTTTGTTTTCTGGCTCCTTCACTCAAAAGAAATCCAATTACTTGTACCCATGACAGGTATTTCAATGACCTACGGGTGCAAAAGTAACCATCCTAAATCAAAAGGACACTTCCTGCCCTGTACACCCAATGAGAAGAAATCTTAGACCAACTCTTTTGAGTTTTAAACAACATTTTGTAGGGTACATAAGATCAGCAAAGCATTTTCTAAAAACTGTTTTTGTTGAAACAAGAGATGATGTGTGAGCTCAGATGTAACAGAGAGAATTAATACTCTACCCAGTGCAATGGAATTGAATAGCCCTTCTCGCATTAATTAAAAGTAATTAAGCAGAACGGATGAATAAGCCAGGCTCAACAGATATACCAGTCTACATTGCACAAGTATTCACAAACCACAAACCTCCAAAAACAATCCTTTTGCATCATCATTTGTCCTAAGGTAATTTCCAGAAAGCATGCTTCAGAAAGTTATTTTTGGTCTTTAACTCCCCGGAATGTGAAGGCGATACACACTTCAACAAACTCTGAATACAGTCACAAGTTAGATATTCTGCAGCTCTACGTGCAAAAAACTACAAGTCATTCTGCCTTTGACAAGCGATTGAGAATTTATCACTGCATCAGCTTCAAATTAAATGCATTGCGGGGTGACCTCATTGCAGCCTTTCAATACCTGAAGGGAACTTACTCCCAGGAGGGGAGTAAACTCTTTGAAAGGGCTGACAATAGCAGGTCTAGGGGAAATGGTTTTAAGTTAAAAGAGGAAAGATTTAGGTTGGGGGTTAGGGGGAAGTTCTTCACTAGGAGAGTGGTTAGGCCCTGGAACAGGCTGCCCAGGGAGGTTGTGGATGCCCCGTCCTTGGAGGTGTTCAAGGCCAGGTTGGACGGGGCCCTGGGCAACCTGATCTAGTAAAGGTGTATGTTTGGTGGCCCTGCCAGGCAGGGGGGTTGGAACTACATGATCCTTGAGGTCCCTTCCAACCCGGGTCATTCTGTGATTCTGTGTGTGATTCTGTATTCTTGATCTCTTAAAACAAACAAATAAAAACTACCCTCAAAAAATATTTTTTGAAACTAGGAAACTTACAACAAATTAACATACATTTCATTGTCTTAGAAAGAACTGCTGGTACTCCAAGACTAGACAGATCTGACCAGCTTCAATTAATATAAACCACTGGGAGCCCTAGAGACTCATGATGGAGTACTATGAAGCCATTCTTTAATGACCAACTTTAGTAGGTCCATACTTGAGCTTTTGGGGACATACGTCTATTGATTAACACATTCTACTTACAGTTATTGGATTAATTCAAACTAGTCATGCAGTTCAAGTCAGTTCAACAGTCTATTTAAAATTGATTTATACATTACATTCTTGATAGCATACCAGAATTTTTTCTGTGTTGAGAGAAAGCACAGACTCACAAGACGAAGAGCTTCTTAAATCACAGTCTGATTCCTGGAAGTGTAAAAATGATGAATCTAGGGGAAAAGAGAGGTAGTTAATACCTGAAGAATTCAGACGTGCTCCACTACCACATTTTCCTTATGTTCACTACTTCTGTTTATGCTACTGACTAAAAATAGATGGGGGGAAAAAGTTTGAAAAGTCAGGTAAGGAATAAAAGGGAAAGAAACTGGAAACAGGAGACATATCCCCATTTGATATGGTGATGCTGATCTCTGGTCCAAGAAATTGAATCTCAAATCATCATTCCAATTCCATTCAAACCTAGAAATGATAGTTTCCAGAAAGAAAGAGCTGCTGCTGGGAGGTTTCAGCTCTGCCTCATTCTTTAATATCAGTCAGAACTCTCCTTTCTGGTGTCATACACAGCTTCATCATTAATACATGAGTTGCACCATATCGGTGTTCTAAGTCAGTGACAACTAGCAACCATCCATCAGGCCCGTTGAGCAAACTTGCTTCTCAAGTCAAAATGAAAAGATGCAGATGTGGCTTACAACCTCCACAACTGTTTCCTATTACAAGGCATAGGGGGAAAGGAACCTTCAGCCCCTGTCTTTGTCTGCGGGTTAGGTAAACTCACAGCTGTACAACACTGTCTGCTTGACAATGTAAAGCACAAACAGCAAAGAAAGTAGCCCAGATCTTGTGGCTGCAAGAGAAACACTGTGAGATGACAAGGCTCTCGGCTTCTGGGAAAAGAGAACTAAAGCAATGGTTGAAAGCTTAATGGGACTTTTAAACTGGCTGTTTGCTTAGCAGCAAGATTTAAGTACCAGCATACCAGCCCACTCCTTGCTAGCTGAGGGTTAGTGTGCTGGTTTTTAATTGCCAGCTATGTGACTAGCAGCAAATGCCAAAAGCAAAGGCAGGAGATGATGGAAGCAGAGCACCACAGATCGATCCCAGTTACTCTGAGCTCTCTCTTTAAAAGCATCCTCTACCAAACCAAACCCTAACCTTCCACACACATCGCCAGCAGAGCCAGTCACCTGTGCCTCACTAAGAAAGGCCATAAAGTGCTTTGCTATTTATTAACTCGTACCTAACGCTGATTTTATCTTAACATCGGGTGAAAGTCTTTTCAGGTCTGTGCTGAAGTGTGAGCGAACTGAGGTCAGCCGAGAAGCTTTAGCTACCTAACCTGGAGTTCCTGTAATGGAACTCTTGGCCCTGTATCACAGAATCACAGAATTATCAAGGTTGGAAAAGACCTAGAAGATCATCTAGTCCAACCATTACCAATACTTCCCGGCTAAATCACGTTCCTCAACACAACATCCAAACGTTTCTTGAACACTCCCATGGTCGGTGTCTCCACCACCTCCCTGGGCAGTGCATTCCAATGCCTGACTACCCCTTCTGAGAAGTAATACTTCCTAATGTCCAGCCTGAATCTCCCCTGGCACAGCTTAAAACCATTCCCTCTAGTTCTATCACTGATTACACGAGAGAAGAGGCCAACCCCCAGCTCACTACAACCCCCCTTCAGGAAGTTATAGAGAGCAATAAGGTCTCCCCCGAGCCTCCTCTTCTCCATGCTGTGTATATAGGCAGCACAGACCCAGCAGGCCCCAACATCCCCCCGTGGCCGCAGTGCCGAGCGGAGCCCCGCGCTGACTGCCGGCCTCCTGCCGACTCACCGCACTCAGCCGAGTACTGCTCTGCCCACTCCCCCGCCGAGCCGCAGCCCCCCGCCAGGCCCTGTCGCTGCCGGTGCAGCTCCTGTTTGAGCAGGGACAGGGTCGGGTACTGCTCGGTCAGAGCCCCCGCCACCCGCACCAAGGCCAGGCCCAGCACCAACAGCGGCGCCCACAACCACCTCTCAGAGCACAGCCCGCCGGCAGCTGCCATCTTCGCGCGGCGCATGCGCAACGCTCCTACACCGCGCCCAGGGAGAAGAGCACCGCCCCGCGGGAGGAGATGGGGGGGAGCGGAGCGTCACCGCGCTGCCCCATGGGATATGTAGTCCTGCAGCCGAGCCCCCTCACTGCCGAGGGGCGGGAGAAAACATCAACTCCCGGCATGCACCGCGCTCCTTCTTCCGCCTCTGAATGGAAGTGCCGGCAGGTGAGCCGTGTTGTTGGTGTCATGGCGGAGCGTGGGGCTTATCGCTGTGTGGAGTGCAGCAGGGAAGCGGGGGAGCTGTACCGCGACTACCGGCACGGGGTGCTCCGCATCGCCGTCTGTGTGAGTCGGGAGGGAGCGGGGAACACAGGACACGGGGAAATGGTTTTAAGTTAAAAGAGGGAAGATTTAGGTTGGATGTTAGGGGGAAGTTCTTCACTAGGAGAGTGGTTAGGCCCTGGAACAGGCTGCCCAGGGAGGTTGTGGATGCCCCGTCCTTGGAGGTGTTCAAGACCAGGTTGGACGGGGCCCTGGGCAACCTGGTCTAGTAAATGTGTATGTTTGGTGGCCCTGCCAGGCAGGGGGGTTGGAACTACATGATCCTTGAGGTCCCTTCCAACACGGGTCATTCAAAGGGCTGGAACACCTCTCCTGTGAGGGAAGGTTGAGGGAATTGGGCTTGTTTAGCTTAGAGAAGGCTCCGGGGAGACCTCATTGCAGTCTTCCAGTACTTGAAGGGAGCATTTAAACAGGTGGGGGAACACTGGTTTATGAGGGTGCATAGTGACAGGACAATGGGGAATGGTTTTAAACTGAGACAGAGGAGGTTTAGGTTAGATATTAGGAGGAAGTTTTTCACCCAGACGGTGGTGAATCACTGGAACAGGTTGCCCAGGGAGGTCGTGGCTGCCCCATCCCTGGAGGCATTCAAGGCCAGGCTGGATGTGGCTCTGGGCAGCCTGGTCTGGTGGTTGGCGACCCTGCACATAGCAGGGGGTTGAAACTAGATGGTTGTTATGGTCCTTTTCAACCCAGCCCATTCTATGATTCTATGATGACTCTTGCTTTCTTTTCTTTCTAATTCTTGTTGTTTTGTGACTTTCAGAAATCGTGCCAGAAACCTGTGGATAAATACATTGAGTATGATCCTGTTATCATCTTGATTAATGCTATTTTATGTAAAGCACAAGCATACAGACACATTCTTTTCAATACAAAGATAAATGTAAGTTGCTATGCCCCTACTGTGTGAATTTTTAGGTTAAAGGTAATACTTGGGTTTGATGCATTAGTTGGAATAGGTGTGAAATTCGGAGTCTATTCCCTTCTGCAGATACTAGCAAGTTTTGTTCTCAGATTAAGGGTCCAGTGTTGTGAATAGAAGACACAAAGTCTTAAAGGACAGTTCTATTAGCATGGTTTTGTTTTTAAATCCCTAATTGAAACAGCTTTCTCAGTTAAAAAAAATAAAGTAGAAAACAGGCCTTATGAACTACGGTTATGTACTTTCTTCCATGCAGTTTTCTATATCCTCTAATTTTCCTATCTTGTTAATTGATGTTTAAAAGATTATTTGCTAAACTAGTGATGCATAATGAATAATTTGTTTGTATTTCTAAACAGATAATAAAATCCTCCTGAGGCTGTTTCTTTAGAGATATAGGGGTGTATTTGAAATACTTATTTAATATTGGTGCTTAATTTATGTTTTTGTTATTCTTTCATTTTGCAGTTTCATGGGAAGCTCTACATATTTTGTTTGCTCTGTGAAGCTTATCTCAGGTGGCTGCAACTCCAGGATTCCAGCCAAAGTACGGATCCTGATGACTTAATCAGATACGCCAAGGAATGGGATTTCTATAGAATGTTTGGTATAGCTTCTTTAGGTAAGAACAATAATTATTTCATGTAACTATCAAATGTTGGAGGCAGGGAGAGTTTTTGTTTTATTTTGGTTAAGGCTTTTATTCTCTTTTTTTTCCCCAGGTGATATTCTTTAAATCAAGCATGCAGACAAAAATTAATATTTCCCTTAGACACTGAAAATGTAACTGTTTATTTGTTAATGTTGCTATAGTGGGTTTTCATTATGTGTCAGCAAAAATGTTGGAAATTTTTTTTTAGTAGTAATTCAGTTATTACTGCTGTCACAAGAGTGCTCTGATGTCTGTTTAAGTTCCAGTGTTATACAGGGAGAAGATTGCAAGAATACATCCATTATATTTTTCCCTTAGTATTCCTCCTTATGTTGCATGAAGGAGTTCGTTGCTGGTGACCTTTTCAGAAGGGAAATGCACTGATGACTCTGTTCTACTGGCTCACAGACAATTAGAAATAGGAGATGCAAATCATGTTCGTGTTTGCATGTATCTTTTAAATAGCAGTAGCCCCGGTGCATTTGAGATGTGCCATTTCACTATAAGGTATCAAAAATTACTTGATTTTGGTGCTTCATTTTCTCTTTTCAATTTCTCTTATTGTCTCTTAGAACAAACTTCATTTTTGGTTGGCATCTTTATTGCCTTGTGGTGGAGGAGACCCAAGATGCTAAAAACAAAGTCTGACTTCATTTTACTTCTCAAGGCACTGCTGTTGTCCAGCTATGGAAAGCTTTTGCTAATTCCAGCTGTTATTTGGGAACATGACTACACACCTTTGTGCCTTGTGTTTATAAAAGTATTTGTTTTGATATCAAACTCTCAGGCAATTAGAGGTACGTTCTTGCTTTGTTACTGTATTATTTGTATAGAATGTGTGAGAAAATGCAGCTGCTAGATCAGTCATTTCTACTGTTACATGTTTTAATCAATATGAGATGTGTGATTGAAAAAGCTCTAGCCTAACATGATGGTATTTATATTTCATATAAAGTGAATGAAAAGAAAAAACAACTTACCATCATTTCTTTCTATATGCTTTATTAAAGCCATCGGATCCATCAGTTGTAGTTTGAGAGACTTCAGTGTGGATCATCAAAACACAGAATAGAATTATTTGTGTGTCTGGAAGATGAATGTCTTGTGTTAATTTTATGCATGGCTTTGGGAAGCAGGTGTTAACAGATCTGTTTGATTTCATAGGCATACAGATTAGTATGAATTCTCACATTGTTTCTGTGATCTTAGATGGAAATCCATGGACTTGTTTTTTGTTTTCTTTTGCAGTTACGTTGAACTTGAACCGAATGTTCCCTTGGTTGGCTATTTTCTTTGGATTCATTTTGGAAAATGGTGTGGTCTGTTTGGTCCAGAAAATGGGATGGGATGTTTGAAATATCAGCTCAGACCTAAGGAAATATGAACAGGATGATGATGATTTTCAAATGAAGAGGGTCATAGAATATCCTGAGTTGGAAGGGGCCCGCAGTCCAATTCCTGGCTCCACACAGCACTACCCAAAATTCAAACCTTATGTCTGAGAGTGCTGTCCAAATGCTTCTTGAATTCTGGCAGTCTGGGGCCATTACCACTGCCCTGGAGAGACTTGCAGTGCTTGACTTACCCTCTGTTGAAGAACCACACAGTTCCATGCTGCTCCCTCAGGTCCTGTTGCTGTCTCCAGAGAGAAGAGATTAGCCTGCACCTCTGCTCCCCTTGTCTAAGCAAGATCTGTGCCAGCAGGCTCTGAAGACACTGTTTTTATAGTGATAATGAAGATGATCAGTAATAAAAATTTTAGTAGACAGTTTGAGGATGAGCTAAAGTGAGAAGAACTTGGAAGTTTGGCTTTTGAACGTGATGAGCAATGAAACTTCCGCCTTAGCTTATTTTTCTATAAAAAATATGAACATTTTCACTATCCTAATAGCTTTATAAATCTGGCTGTGTAAGTGACTGAAATAAAGAAGGTATGCTAGAAAAATGTCAGCGCTGTTAGCAATCACTGCATTTTGGCAGAAAGAGGGGGATAAATTGTTCCCTTAGAAGGAAGGAAAAGAATTAGTGGAAAAAATGTAAGAGCCAAAATTGATATTTTTACAAAAGCAGATTTCAGAGAAAAATGAACATGTGCAAACAGATTTTTTTAATAGAAAAGGCAAATATTACAGATTGAAAGTAGAATGGAAAAAATAAGTTCCATTCTTTGGATTGTTTATTATAAATGCTCCAGAATAATGAAATCTAGAGTAATCTCTAAGAAGTACAGTTGTAACTGGCTTAGAATTGGATGTGATTTTATAAAAAGTGAAATGTAAGTCGACTCAGCAATGAGCTTTTAACAAGGAGACACTTCAGAAAGTTCTTCACTTTTTTTCCTTTACAGACGAGGAGAGGGATTGATGGCCCACCAAGGAAGGAGCTGGCAGAATTGATTTTCTCAAGGCAGTAGTTAGGACACTGACCTACTCTTCTACAGACCTGTTTTCATTGTGCTTCAGTCAGTGTTTAATTTTCCCACTACAGATTTAGAAGGCTGTACTGTCTACAGGTACTATTTAGCTTCTTCATTTTTCTCAGGTACAGTCTCCTATCTACCTTTTGCAAAATGCATTAGTTAAAATTTTGCAACATCTTCCAAGTTAATTACAAACAGGTTTAGGGTAGGTCTAGATTACGATCACAGAAGACATCAGACATTAAAACTCTTGCAACTACGCGAGTGTTAAGTTACTCTGTTAGAAAAACAAAGGATTGCTAATTGTTTTTCAATAGATCAGAAGCCAACACCACGTATGTACCACTTGTTAAAATAGGCACCTTTCTGAGCTTGTGATATGGCCAGAGAAAGATAAAAAACAAACAAAAAAATCACCCAAGCCCTGAAAAATAAAGTGCAACCCCATTTAAATGCACAAAACAAGTCAACACCAAAACTGTTCCAGTAAGCACATAGTTGTGAGGGTGTATGAGGGATCCACCTTGCTGTAGCAACTTTGGCAACGTGGTATCTAGAACATGCTTTGCATAATTAGATTTGGAGAGGTACTCCTCCCCCATGACCTTTTTAAAAACAGTACATTGCTGATGGTGCTTTGAAGAGCTTGTCTTCCTACACTGGCAGACACATCACTGCAACACATGCTGCAGTTTGAGAAGGTGCAATGGGAAAGTGCAGGAAATATTTTATAAAAGCTTCATGGATACAAGTTTGGCCTGCTTTCATTTTCTTCCTTCACCTTCTGCCCATAGCGAAAGGGGGGATATGGTTCTGCTGCAGCAGAGAAGGCAACAAGAATATGCACTAGGAAAATGCTGGTGTCCACTGAGTCAAACCCTATTTGTTATTGTAACACTCATGCAATATTTTCCAGCTTTCTGTACATACAAGGAAAAGATATTACATGTAATGTAAATATTACCAGTTCAGAAGCAAAATATATAAATAAAATGTATATAAATTAGAAGGGAACAATCTTCTTAAGTTTATTCAGAATTAAAAAATAACTTATTTTGGGACGCTTTCTGAGTTTTATTTAGTAGACCTAAAATGGAAGTGAACACTTCCAAAGTGCTTCTATCTTCTGTCACACAGGCTGATAATGTCTCAGCTTTGCACTCTGCAATGCTCTCAGGAGCCACCATCATTCTTATGCAAGTTTGAGGAAGAAGGAAAAATTAATTGCTGCACAGCTGTGGACAAAAGTAGGTGTTGTACGTGCTTTTGGTCTTTCAGAGGCATCATTATTTAGTCATGCAGGGCATGCCTTGTGTGATTTTACGGCTACTAATGTACTAGAGCTAATGTGACAAGTGCACTAATACTCCGTGAATCTAGTAGGAACGTGAGGATTCTTTCCCCCTCGTGTGTGTTGACCAATGACAGTGTGTGTTGAGGACTGTGTTTTTTATGCATTTGGGAAAGGGTCCCATATGGTGCTTCAGAGAAAACCTAGACTATTTTAAGGTCCTGTCTGCTTAAAACAGTCATGTCCCTCTCACATTTATTCTTTTCTGTCTTTTGATCTCATCTTCCTTTCATTTATTTTTGTAATGAAATAGTCATCTGTGCTAGAAAATGTATTAGAGAAATGAATTGTTTTGCTCAGAGCCCAGTAGCTTATTGTGGCCTACAGGAGAAGGAAACAAGTCCAGAATTGTCAGATGAAGTGTACAAAACAAACAATGATGTTCTTTAGACCTGGGTTGTGCCAACGTTTAGTGATTATGCTGTGAACTTTAACTGAGTCCATAGGTCAAGTATTTAGAAATTATACGACAGTAGAGAACTGGAGTAAAAGTTAAATAGTTAAAAGGATGTAGATGGCAGGCAGAATTGAGAAGATCATTTAGAAAAAAAGGAGGGTTGGGTTTAATCTTAAGAAATGTTAATGCAAGAGAAGACTGAGCTATTATGGATGGAGTATAAAACAGTATGAGTATGTGATTAAGCAAACAAACATCATACTCCTCAATATTTCCAAGGATTTTTCAGAAACTCTGGAATGAATGGAGAATCAGCGCTGTTGCACAGCCCTTCTTGTTCACAGCAATAAGTGTTGCCTTAGGTCTCACTGGTGAAGAGTAGGCTACTACCCTTGTGACCTCATTCAAGCATAGACAAGTGAGTCCTGTCTTACACAACCAGCCCTATCTCCAGCGCACAAGCTGCCGTTTGTTATCCCAGTATTCATAAAACTGAAAGTAAGATATCCATCTGCACTGGAAAACTATTAGCAGCTGATTTCTGTTAAAACAAGAAAGCTATTGTTTTTTTTCAGGAACTTGCATTTTCCCGATCCAGTTCTCACCCAAGGAAGTAATAGTAAGCGCTGCAGTGCCATCTGGAGTTTAAGAGTAAAGCACTGTTGTTTCCAAAACTGGAAGGAACATAAAAGCACTGTTAGTACATAATCTTTCATTATTTTTCATTCTGTAATATCTCCAACCTTCTAAATAAAACTATTACTCATTTTCAGTTTGGAGAAATGATTAAATGAACTCAGTGATCAGCCCACAAATTAATTGTTTCCCTGCTTTGTAACAGAGTTAATTCACAGATTCACCAGGAAAACTAGGAAATGCAATTTACTTTAGTATCACAGAATCACAGAATGACCCGGGTTGGAAGGGACCTCAAGGATCATGTAGTTCCAACCCCCCTGCCTGGCAGGGCCACCAAACATACACATTTACTAGATCAGGTTGCCCAGGGCCCCGTCCAACCTGGCCTTGAACACCTCCAAGGACGGGGCATCCACAACCTCCCTGGGCAGCCTGTTCCAGGGCCTAACCACTCTCCTAGTGAAGAACTTCCCCCTAACATCCAACCTAAATCTTCCCTCTTTCAACTTAAAACCATTTCCCTGTGACTTCAACGCTGAAAGTCAATAGGAATTTTGTCACTGAATTAATTTGAAGCTGAGGTTGCCCCAGTTAGAATTTGCAGGAAGGAGTATATAACAAGATTTCATTATCCTCTCCTCATTTATAATGCTGTTCTGACCTTCTGAGTCTTTCCGGTAATGCTTACTGTATTATGGAGGTGGCTGGAAAGAAGACCTGAAATTGAAGAGTTCTGTAAAATCTTTTCTGTAAATATGGTCTCCTGTATATGTAAAGCTCTTTTGAACATTGTATGAATAGACAGCAGGAATACAAAGCAAATCCTACCTAGCAAATACTGCCAGTTATATTTTAATTGCTTTTCATGAGGATTATAGACTTAATTATATATATATATATATATAATTTCTGTGTATAACTAGTTTCAATTCCTTTACATAATGTAAGAGTGTGAACTCATATAGTTTTTATATGTGCTGGCTGTAAGTCCATATGACCCCCATATTTTCTTATCATCTCTTAACTAACTAATTTTGAATACATTTTTAGGGAAAAGATTTGTCCACAAGATGCACAGCAATGCATGCCACATCTATGCATGTGAGCAGAGGAGTAGGGATATGAATTAAAGTCTGAATGCTTATAATGAATATGAGACTGACTACAGCTGTGACCTTGTGTTGCTTTATGTATGTATGTATCTCCGTCAAATGATTTCACCTCCATCATCACAGGATTTGGGGAAGGATTAATTTGTTGTTGTCTGCTTAAAAAGATGAAAAGCTTTCAGTCCTCACAGCTGCAGGTTTCTGGGAGTCAGTCAACACCATGAATGTCAGATATTGAAACAGACATGCCAGGAGCTATAGAATGCGAATATCAAAGTTGACACGTTCAAAGAATTCTCCTTTGTTATGTTAAAGGGGGCCTTAATTCTGAGCCTTGCTGACCAACAGTTGAATAGTGTACATGTTTGCAGACTTTTAGGGGTATATACTACAAATCATTAATCCTTTATAAGAAAGTTTTTGTACCTGTGTGTGCCAAAATAAATCTGAAATTCAGTAAAATCAAAGGGTTGGGAGCTAACACATTAACTGATCTTACTTCCAGCTATCTGAAAGGAACATTTACTTGGCAGCTTGATTCTTTGAGGTGGAAAGGACAGGTATGTCTTGCATAAAAATTGTTTTTTGAAAATAAAATATTACTATTATTATTATTGTTTTTTTTAATTAATCTGGTAGCATTGTATACATTGAAAGAAGAAAGCAAAATGTTGATACAGCAACACTTCTACTCATCTTACATCCTTTTCTTATAACCATTAATTCACTCTGCTTGTAAGCATCCATAAAGGTTTTATAGCCATTTATAGCCATTTCCTGCCATGGACGCCTGTAGCCCATCTGATGCTGTCAGACATGCATCACTGTTGAACTTTGATCCTTTCTTTAGTCTCTCAGTTTGCTTCTAGTATAAGGTTTGGTTCTAACCTTCAAAGCCATTGATGCGCCCTGTCTTGGCTACAGCAGAGGTAGATAGCATCTTTTTCTCTCAATAGGACCACAGCATTCTTTTAATCAACAGAAATCAAAAGCCAACAGTAATGCTATAATAACTACCTAGGAAGAAGAGAACATCGACTGTATAAATAAATGACGTGTACCAGAATCAGGAAAAATGGCTTGGACTTTTCAGGTATAAGTATATACATCATTTTGAGCATAATGCTGATGAGCTCTTTCAATACCAAGGGTCTCAGCTGAAAAATAAGACAATGCTGATAAATGAAGTATTTGTTCAGCAAGTGTAAACAGATTAAAAACAACTTCTTGATAAAACAGCATCAAAAAATGTATACAGATCATTTCTGCCTTCCCTCATTGTTACCTATCTGCTTTCATTAAATACAAATGCCAGCATGGTGATGTTAATCTAGTTCAGCTGCAGGAGCTCTTTGATATTAAGTTCAGAGAGGCTTTTAATCCTTTATGTTCTGTCCTGATGGAGGACAGCAAAACAGGAAGTTCTCATGCACAGCTCCTTCCTCTTTATAATGGCAGAGTGGAAGATAGCCATCTGCAATTTCATGCCATTAGACTGAAAAGTGCTGGCTCCTCTCAACTCCTCGCAACAGCTGTTCCTGAGTGCGCAGCTTTGTCCTGAGCAGGCAGCTGGCTCTGCTGCTATTGGTGGGAAGTGATCTGTTTGCACAGAATGAGGGCTAAAGGGAACCCAGAAATGATCTGGTCCTTCCTCTATCCGTGAGGCCAGACCGTCACTTTGGACAGCTGTTACGACTGTCAGCCAGAGATCCTGCCTGTGAGACCCAAGTTAAGCTGTCTATCCTAAGTTAGGAGACCTGTTAAATTTCGTTGTGTGCAGTGGCGTTTTGATGACCAGTTGTTTCTCAGCCTTTAAACTATGTCAATTTATTCAAACAACATGATTTCGTGAAAATGTAAGATTTTACACAAGGAATTCATTGTGAAGATGGTGGCTTGATTTTTACTAACGCAGCTTCCTCTTTTTATTTTCCAGTTGCATTCTTTAAAGTCTCCTCTAGCCTCCTGCAACAGCTTTACTAGGACAGAAACATTAAGATCTATCACTTGGATTCCTCAGCTGTACAGCTGCCATGTATGCAGGACTTTAAATAAGGTAGTCTGTACTCTTTTAAAATCTACTATGGAATCCAGATATTTACATTGGGTTACACACAGTTAAGTTGAAACAAAAATATGATCACTGCACTAGAGCATCTATTTTAGTATGGAATGCAAGGATTGGACATGGTGAATTGGGATCTCTGTTTCAGGATAAATAATGCATCTGTACAAACTCCCTTTTGATTTGCAAAAGAATTGCAGTACAAGTCTCTATAGCCAGCACACTTTTAAACGGATTCTCTTACAAATTAACATCTACAGTGAGATATGCGTGACTTCTCTAATACTGTTTGACGTATTTGTCTACACACCTGCATTGAACAGCAGAGAAAAGATTTTTATCCTCTATGAGAAGTTATATTCATGCAGTAGAACAATTCACCATTTGCCACATAAACAGAAAGGACTTTGTGAATGACTGGCTAGCGATAAGTGGCACAGGGAAAAGAAGTCGCATTGTGTGATCACAGAAAGATGAGACAAACCTATTTACATATGAAAACTCAGACCTTAAGCAAATCCTACAGAAGAGGGCATGAGGCAAGATAAACGAAATACATAAAACAGATGGGAGATTTCCTTC
This sequence comes from Coturnix japonica, assembly GCF_054131305.1. Taxonomy (NCBI): domain Eukaryota; kingdom Metazoa; phylum Chordata; class Aves; order Galliformes; family Phasianidae; genus Coturnix; species Coturnix japonica. The sequence goes on from NC_140665.1 coordinate 39,417,890, forward strand.
CCCTACCACCCCAGAGATTACCACAAGTTTCTACCACGCTCATTTATCATTAGATTTTAATCCTTGGTGCAAGTGCAATGGTTGACCTCAAAATACACTGGAGCTCTGTTCATTCTCTGTTCTTCCTCGTCAAATAAAGCACACAAAGTGGTATAAATAAAATACTATGTAAATGCTAGCTATTCCATTTCTCTCTGTAGGTTATATTGTATGATACATTGTGTTTCTAGAAATACTTCTCCAGTTTGAGCAAAGTGACCAAGTATCAGTCAAAAAGAGCAAGAGTGATCCAAAGGTATTAGCAAAGATTATCTTTCATTTGTGCATATTAAACAGAAGAAAGAAGAAATATCAGGACTCAGAATGTAGGTGTCTTGTATTCAGAAGGTAACAAGTGGTAACAGGGTTTTTTTAATCTTGTACCATGAGAAATGTCCTTCCTAATGATGTATTTTTTTTTTCAGCTGATCCTGATAAAATGGCCTTCCCCTGTACCAAACAAGTGTTTAAGTCTTTAGGTAATTTACCCTTTGTGGAATGTAGAACACAAAAATAGTTCTACTCCATGACATGAGTAGCCCATGCTGTGTTGTTAGTAACACAGATTATATGCGTGGTCCTATTTAAGCTTTTGCTTTTCCTATTCAAAACTTTGCCTCATTTCTTATAAATTCACCTTTGTGTGCAGTGCTTGAACTTTCCAGTATCTTACACAGGCATAACCACCTTGTAAGCATTGGGGCTTTCAGTACAAATAGTGCTACAGATTATCGTTAAATCCCAGATTCAGTTGAACAGAAGGCAAGGCAAAGGGTTGAGTTCAGAGGAAAAAAAAGATAATAAACCTTACTGCCTGTATCCTACAGGTGCTTTTCTAAGTGAAGTAATGACCTTACTGTATTGCCCCTTTTGCAAATGATTTAAAAGGTTCTGCTGTTTGACGAGTCAGAACAGTTTAAGCTATAGCTGGTATAATGCAGACAGGCAACTTTATTGTTTGTGACAGTGGTTGGTATCCTGAGCCAAAAAGAGCTCTAAAACTATTACTCATGTGTCTAGCCAGATAATCACAGGGAAGTTTCTGACCCATGGAAGAAATGCTTGAGATTTCTGAAAGAGAATATTTAGTACTGCAAGAAGGATTAAACTACTTCTGCTACCACAAATTTAAGGCAGCAGTTTGACACACATCTGAACTCTACGCACGGACAATTCCCGGCAGCAATCAATGTAGTCTGCCCTGGTCACATGTTTTAACTTCTAATAATCCACAGCCTGTAAGAGATTTCTCCTCTTATTTACACTGAGGAATTCTCAAAAAATCGCATTGTTTTAAAGGCACTATTTTAATAATGTTGTAGCATTAATGCATTTAAAACCCTGGCAAAACATTCAGTGGAAGTAGTCACGAGCCTCTGTGTGTTTCAAAAGCAAATAGTTTTGTCTCTTTAAATTACATACCGACCTTATCTGAAAAATGTAAATTCTATTGCTAAAAGCACATTCCTCTGAAATCAGATGTGAACTTGATTACCCAATGCTGCTTGTTTCCACATCCATCTAATGAATTTTCCTCAATAGAAAGGATGAAAAAGAAGTAAAAGCAACAGATTTGTGCAGTTCATCCCCTCCAAAATTACCCTCTCGTTTAAAAACAAATGGCCACATTCACTGCTGGCCCTCTGAAGTGAGAGCTTGCTACAGTAATACTGCTGCTTTCTTATGAAGCTTAATTGCCCTGCAAGCAGCAGGCGCCAGTCCAGCACAAATCAAGACTCACCTACAGTTTAATCAATTACATCTGCCCTTGAGCATATCTACATTGTGAGCTATGTCTGCTCTTCCAGACAATCTGATCTTGGAATAGCTTGTCACTGTGTACAAACCATGTATACAGATTTCACAGATTCTTTTAACCTCAGAATACCAAAGCCAGCCCTTTGCAACAGGGCCTGTGTGCTTGCAGAGCTGATTGTGGAGTTAGAATAGCCAGGAAGGCAGTCAGAACAGCTTGGTAGGGAGCCTTACCACTTAGCAGATAGAGCCTTAAAACTTCAGGAAATGTTAAAATCAATATGAGAATGCTTTTGAAATAAGACAGAGCTTTAGTTTATATTACTATTAATTATTATTTTTTTAAGTTCAAGTTATTTCCTTAGGATACGCAGTGTTGTCAAATTAAATAGATTTAGATAAACCAGCAAATGTAACAGTGGATGGCAAACATACACCCAAAACTACTGTGGTGATATATTCTTTATAGGCAGACCTCAATAAAACAGGAGTAAATTCTTTCCAAATGGCTCAAAGGCACAAAGCTGCACACTGGGCAACAAAACAGTCCTGATGATAGGACTTCTGGCAGGTACACCTGTTAACCCACCCATTTCACATCTCTCACCAGCAGTCAGCTGAACGACAGAGTGAGGAAATTTGCTTCCCTTGCTGACAGAACAATCAGAACAATAAAACTAATGGTTGTAGCTAGACAGCAAGGCAAATAAAATGCTTTATTTTCAGGTGAGCAAAACCAAGCATCTGTAATAAATAACTTTGACATTAGAAATCCGTGACAAAGAAGCAGTGTACACCCAGATTTTAAAACCTGTTGGGAAATGACAAGAAAAATCCCACAAGCTGTGAGCAGCAAAGCTAGTGAAACCAACTATTGTCTGAGCATCTCCTTCCAGACCTCACTTAACTCTGTCCTCCAAGAGCACTGACAATCCTCATTCCATCACTCACACCTTGCAACATCCCATTTAGTCCAAAAGGTAATATCCAGAGTCTCCCCTAAGCCTCTTCTCCCATGCAACACAGCCAGTTCTCGTGCTCACCAACAGACATACTGCAACCTCCCACCTTCCCACACCACCCACGTATTTTCAGTTTTGGTAGTCAGAACTAGGGACGATGCAGCAGGCACCCAGGCTACTCTAGAGCTCCAGGGAGCCACCCAGCTTTTGCTTGCAGGCTGCTGATGGCCATACAGAAAGGAAAACATGAATTTCACCCATGATCCTGGCAGTCAAAGCAGCACTGCGTCTCTTTCTTCTATCAGTGGCTATTTTTTACAAGGCTTGCAAAAACAGACAAATTTTGCAACTTCTATCACATCAGATCTAGTTAATAGCAAAAAGACTGACGGCAGGCGCTGGAACAGTCAGTATGTCAGCTGTGTTTCTTGAGGAACTAGATTAAGTGCAAGGCAAAGCCTCAGTAAATAGACACTAAATTGACTAACTTATTTACACAGATTCTCTTATAGCTGTCAATCACATCAGCCATCCTTTTCATTGAGTTCTTGAGTAGAGCACCGTTTCAAGATTCTTCTCTGTTTGCAGACTTTGAACATTTCAAAACTAGAGTGTGAATTGATTATGACCATACAACTGCAATTGTCATAGCAAGAAACTGAAGGTCTGTTGTCAAAAAGCCTTCAAACAGCTGACACAGACCTGGTAATTCCCTATTTCTAATCCTTTTACTTCACATGTAGACACTCTAGAGGAAAACTAGTGAAGAGCTCACAACAGTTCATCACCTTCTCAACCACTTTACTGTTTTCTATCACTGAGCTGTAGGATGTTATTCCTGTTTTCTTGCCAACCTTCTCCAAGGTAGCATTGGCTAAGCTGACCATGTGTCCTAGGAGTTGTGTGGCATTCACTTGGTAACATACACTGTATCTGAATAGAATGAAAACATCTTTTCTCACTTTTTCAGAAGTACCTGTGAAGCTTTCCTTGGACTGAGGGCTCTCATCTGCCACAGCTCCTGTCTGCTTCCCATGGTAACAAAGGACATGGTTTAGTGGGGAAATATTGGCAGTAGATGGATGGTTGAACCGGATGATCCTGGAGGCCTTTTCCAACCTTGTCGATTCTGTGATTCTCTCCAGGTATGCCTGTATCCAGCACAGCTAGGTCCGGTGGGAGAGCATGCATTTCCCATGTCATGGTGAGATACACAGCTATGACAAAGGAGGGAGACTGAACACGCAAGAGGTACAATTTACCCATCTTTTAGAGTTCATTGTACACTGCAGCTTCTGTGACTGTGTAGCCGACTAAACTCTCATTAACTTAACACTCATCCACTTTACATTAAGGGAGATGCAGCAAAAGTGAGTCAGTCAAGGATCTTTTTGTATGTACTTACTGACATGTAATTCATTTCCATTGCTTTAACTAGCTGCCGTCCCCATTTTACGACTGCGGGAGCATGCTAGCCTTGGACACAACTCTTTCCTAGAAAAAACTGCTAAAAGGCTGCAGTCTTTACATGAAGTGAAATCAGTTGTGTTGTTTCCAGCTTTGTTCATTCCTGTTAGTACACAGAGTAACGATGGAAAAATAGGGAATCTAGGAGGAATGTATTGAGAATAACTTCCTGAGCCAGGTAATAGACAACCCCTCCAGGGGGGACAGATGCAATGTATCTGACCTGTTGCTCACCAGCATGAGCAAACTGATTGGTGACATCAGGATTGGAAGCTGCCTGCACTGTAGTGACCATGCGACAGTGGAGTTGATTCTCTTGATGGATATTGGACAGGCAAAGAGTAAAATCAGGAAGCTTATTTTTAGGAAAACCAACTTCCAGTTCTTCAGGGAGTCAGTCAACAAAACCCCCTGGGAACCTGCCCTCAGGGACAAGGGAGCAGAGCAGAGCTGGCAGATCTTTAAGGAAGCTGCACTGCATAAGCATCTGTAAAACGACCCTTGATTCTTGCAGAGACAGGATTTTCTATGCTTCGTTCAAAGGAGTCTTTGGAGGTGCTGGATGTATGGAAACGACAAATTAACACACAAACATAAAGTTCTGCTAAACACCGTGCTTTTTATTTTTCAAGAAAAAGCAAGAAAATAGCAGTATTTCAACAGACTAGAAAAAGCCTCATATAAATACCAAAAGCACAGCAAATTATATTCAAAGCTGATACATTCCTAGGTCAAAGCATCAAGTTGCGTGCACGTGTATGTGTGTACATATACACAGCACATACATGCACAGAAATACAGGTGTAGCCATTTGGATTATTTGCATCTGACTTTTCATTTATTTTAGTTTTGTGTGAGTGTAGTAATTAGACTAGAATTAACGAAAAGAAATCCAGCAATTTTCACAGACTAGTTTAAGAGCTTAAACACATACACAATGACAGCACAGTCTTTACTCTTGTGGCCATTAAATTCCACTAAAATCAACCACTTTGAGAGGTAACGCACAAAAACCCCCACCCTGAAGGTCTCCTTGCTTTTACCACTGCAACATCCTAGTGTTTGCTAAAAAAAACTAAGAGAGTAGCTACTCCAGAAACTGATTTCCAATTCATTCTGTAAACTGTATGCATGCCAGACGTAAACCATGCAAAAACCCCTTGAGCTTTGAGCCCTTGTTATTAGCTTGTGTCACGAGCCAGGCACTGTGATTTACAGCATTTGTAAAATGAAAGTTAAGAAATGAGAATCATGGCAGGAGCTGATTTCACTTAAAACAGAAATGAGGGAAGAGTAAGATAGTTGGCAACGTGTGTATTCCACGCTAATTGAGTTACAGGTACATGCTATGAAGTTTTAGGAAGAAAAATCAAGTGCTTTAAGTTCTGAAAACAAAAATAAGTTATACTTCAAAGAACAAGTTAGTATAAAAAGTCTGAACGTATGCAAAGTATGTGCTCAAAATATTCATTTAGCGTTTTTAAAAAGAGCTGTAGTCTACCTTACAGAAACAAAGTTCACCCCATACAAAATATTGCAATTTGTCCCATTTTGTCATATGAGAGGTTTCCTTATTCTTCATATGATCCAGAACACTTGCAAGAGTTCACGTTATTCCAAGCCACACAGTGGCAGACAGACTATGTTTGATTCTGTGCTTTTACTCCTCAGTACAGTAAAAGCCAAGCAAACCGTTTTAGAACAGAGTTTATCAGGTCAAAGAGCTGTTTTGCAAGAAATCCAGACAAGTGTATAAAAAGTTAACGCCAAACGGCAGTACCAAGAAAGTGAATTAGATCAACAGAAAAAAAAACCTGCTGATAGCATTCAGTATCACATGTACAGCTGGTAAGCTGGCTATAAGGAAGTCAAAATTAGCTTAAGAAAAAAAAATAAACTGTGTAAACAATCCACCCAGTACAAAACTGGATGCAGCTGATAAGAGCGGAACTAGCTTAGTAGAGCTGAGGATGTGCGTGCATCCAGATGCCTGTTCAAACTGCATTTATCAATACTGTTGACAGAACAAAATCACCTTTAGCTATTTACACCACAGCGGAGGCTTCCCCCACCCCAAGGAGTTACTACAGATCAGGAAGTCATTACTGTCTTCTATGATTAAAATTCCAGTTATAAGCTATCAGTGTTCGTAAGCTGAAAACACCCACCTTGCAAATTACATTGAAAACTCTTGTCAAACATGTTGGAGGACTCTTCAGAAGTTACAGTACAGCACTTTCGTCAAGTGGTATTTGCATGAGTAACTTGTGCTGACAGCATGTTAGAATTAAGTGAATTGAATGCAAGTTAGGGTAGCTGGGTGCTCCTCCTCAAGAAGAGATCCATCTGTAGAGATTCCAGTCATTCTTGGTGACTTAGCGTATGTAGGGAGAGTAGGGCCAACAACTCTAGAGCAGCCTTCTTTCTTCTAGAAATATTCCTCCTCTTCATCAAAAAAGCCATTTTCCAGAGCATACGAGCAGTCTGCGTTAGAGTCAGCTTGGCAGGCACCTTTATATTCTTGAATGGATTCATACAGGGAGTACAGCTGACACAGAAGTGACATATCCAGCTGCCGAAGGCCAACCTGATGGGGGAAGGAGTGGAAGAGAAATTAAAATGGTAACATTAACAAGAGTGATTTTATTTGCAACATAATGCTTTTACATGCAGCGATGTGGAAGACGTACTTCTCTGATATCACTGCGTGTCTTTCACAGATCTCATCTTGATTAGAACTAACCAGATTAAAAAATGCAAGTGCAGCTCAGATTGGTTTCTTACTTCATGGCTGAGTATCTCTGCTCAGTTCTCTGTTCTATATTGACATACAAAGGCATCTGGCTTCTCTGCCTTGACACGGCTAACCATGTCTAACACAATACCACGTGCCACCTGAAGAAAGCCAAACTTAAGCTGAATGAGATAAGGGTGCTCGTTACAGTCTGCAAACCCTCTGAACATTTTTACATGCTACTCAAGATTCCTTTTGGTACCCCTGGAGTTTTACATGCATTGGCCTGATTTGTCATCAAGACCTTTGTGTCTGGGGGACCCAAAACTCCTACAATGTTAGGTCCGGGTCTAGTTAAAGACTTGAAGCAACACTGAAGTTACCCTGTAGCCAGCACCTTATTTCAGGCACAAAAATGGGTAAGCTACATTGAACACTAAAAACACTAAATGAAGCACGTTGTTTAGCTTGAAGTGGTTTCCCACTGTGGCAACAAAATTAATTCCTTTGACATTTCCACCTATCCAGGTGAGATCACATTAAATCTGAGTTTTCTCTTGCAGTGAATTAAAACCTCTGCCTGATGTAACCTTTTCAAGTACCTATTAGGCCTGAGTTTTAGTTTAATAAACGTTAAGCTGACTGGCTACACCTAGTGAGCTTCAGGCTTTCAGCCTGCCCTATCCCATGAGCTCCTTTAGATAAAGATCGGAGGAAGAAAAACAAGCATCACACGCCACATTACCACTCCACCTTAGAAAAACAGGATACAGTGTCTTTCAGAGCCAAGCTGTATTACCTGGTCAGGTCAAGGAGCAGAGACACGATCGTGACTCGTACAGACCAGGACATCAAAACTTCTGCCTCTTATGCAGAGACAGGGTAAGATATGAAGCACTATACTGGGTGCCAGATCACAGATCTGCCTTTCAATACCCTCAGATCTTCAGGCCAAGCAAGCAGAACTTACTGAACGGTACCTGCGAGCCTTTCTGTACTCTGTGACAGAAGATCAGTGCTTGGACCAAAAGGGCTGCACAGTGGCCAACAAAAGTAGCTATCTGTGCCATATCCAGACTCATTCTGCTTACTCAAGTCATACTTGAGGTAATTTTTTCAGGCACATTAAGCTAATGAATGTTTACCTGCCCAAGAATGAAGTCTGAACATCAGTGTTCATGGCTGGCAGCTAATGAAGTTTGGCTTGCCCCATCTAAACAAACTGCTCACCTCAAGGAAGAAAGAGTTCTGTGAAGCTGGACCTGATACTGTTACATGTAAACACAAGAAAGATTAGGAAAACTTGCATCAGCACTAAGTGTCTGAAAGACAAGATTGGCGAGAAATTATTCAGAGTCATGAGGAGACCAGGGAATGAGCTGGGCTGCAAAGTTCAGCATGGAGACAGAAGAGATTCCAGATGTGAGATCTTTGTCTTCAAAGGAGTGCACGCAAATTTGCAATGGCTTTCCCATCTCAGCTCAGTGCAGCACTTTAGTGCTTTCAGTGATGGTCAGTTCTGCAATCTGTAGGTTACTAGCTGTAATCTCCAAGCTAGACATTGCTCAGCAGAACCAGTTTAGTAGTTTTATGTAATATATTATGTCTGTAGCTTTCACCAGTGTCAATCAAACAAAAACAGTAATCTACTGAGAAAGCCACAGCCTCTAGCTCTTCACAACCTTCCAGTGCAATCCTGACAGTACCAAAAGCCTGAAGAAACATGCAAGCTTGTTAGCACAAGCATAATGTTCTTAATCCCAGCTCATCTGCATCTGACTCTAGAGATCCCTCTCACTGCACCTAAGAGGCAACATAGTGTGCTACCCCCCAGCTATCAACATTTCTCCTCTGAGATGAACTCCCCTGTGATGCCCTTCCTGTAACGCTATCTCTGACTGGTGAAAGAACGTTCAAAACAGATAACAACGTGCTACTGTCCCCACGATGAAAGGCAGCCTATCAGTACATGAGGGTAACAGTCAGTCTGTATGAACCACAGAGGAGCACACCTGGAACTGAAGGGACTGTTGCTTCAAAGTCTTTGGTGTGTTTGTGATAAAACACTTCTGAAGGAAAAATAAATACATAAAATCGAATCATCATCAAGGGTAACAGATGATCAAAGGGGAGATCCAGTGCCAAATGAGTTTAACAAGCACCTCCTTTGATTTCCCATTAGGAAAAGTAAATTGGATTTTTATAGGAGCTAGCTTTGCTTTTCTGGAAAAGATTAAGACGACAAAGTTCATATCTTTGGGTCTTTCAATAGTTTTGTCAGCTCAAATACCTTCCAACCATGGCAAAAGAAGCCTTAGGACGAGCAGATTTTCACCTTGTATTGTCTATCGTATGTTGTTTCAGAACATAAAGTGGTTCATTAGTCACTAGGAGCGCATCTGGCATCAGCAGAGCACCAACACCCACACGAGCACTAAACCCAAAGGTGTGCCAGCCCGCCCCGAGGAGCTGCGCTAATAACGCTGCGTTACAGAACCAAAACAAGGTCTGGAGGAAAGTTGCACCCAAGCGTCCTTCACCTGTGCTAAATGAATCAGTGCTCGTTTTTCGTTCACAGGACAGCGCTCGGAGATGGGTGGCACATTCAGGCGGCTGTCACCGAACAGGGCGTTCATTCAGCAGCTCCGCATTCTGAGAGCATGGAAAATAACCACTGCGGACGCAGCCTGGCACAGACCACAACTTAGCGTCCTTCAGCTTCCCGTGGTATTTTTACCGAAGGTTGGCCTCTTCTCTCGTGTAATCAGTGATAGAACTAGAGGGAATGGTTTTAAGCTGCGCCAGGGGAGATTCAGGCTGGACATTAGGAAGTATTACTTCTCGGAAAGGGTAGTCAGGCATTGGAATGCACTGCCCAGGGAGGTGGTGGAGACACCGAATGTTCAAGAAACGTTTGGATGTTGTGTTGAGGAATATGATTTAGCCTGCAAGTATTGGTAATGGTTGGACTAGATGATCTAGGTCTTTTCCAACCTTGATAATTCTGTGATTCTCCTAATGACTGCCTTGAGTTCCTCGGGGCCGCCCCATCCCGCGGGCCCTACAGCCGCCACACAAAGGCCGCTCGCTTCGCCCTCCGCACGGTACCTCCCGGTGGGCCCTTCCGCCCGGCACGCGGCCGCATAACGGCGGCACCCCCCGCCGTGCCCCGCCCGCCACGTCCGCCGTCCCCGCCGCCGCTCACCATCTCCTTGCGGAGCAGGGCCAGCGCCGCGTCCAGATTGGGAGGCTTAGGGGGCCGCGGCGAGCCCCGGCCGCCACCGCTCAGCTCGTCCTGGATGCGGGACTTCTGCGCGTAGAGCCGCTCCAGGTCCCGCCAACGCCCGCCCTGGCCGCCGCCGCCGGAGGAGGAGGAGTTGAGCAGCCCGCTCAAGCTCTTGGGCAGCGGCGGCAGCCCCGACCCGCCGCCGGGCCCCAGCAGCCCCGGCCCGCTCATGCTGCGGCGGCGGCGAGCGACGGAAAGAGCCGCGTCGGCCGCGCTGTGGGAGGCACCGCCCGGAGCCCGCCCCGCCTACGGGCCGCGGAGGGGAGCGGGGCTGCGCGGGGCTGCGGACGGGCCGCGGGGCGGGGCGGGGGCGGGCGGAGTGCAGGTGCTCGCGGCGGGGCACGGGCTTTGTCTGCGGCGGGGCCGGGCCTCACCCTGTAGGGATGGCCCCACACCGCCCGCCTGCCGCCCGCCCTCGCACACAGCGGTCGAGTGCCGGTTGTGTGAGCTGTGCACCCTTTATTTCCCATTATTGTCTTTGCCGTTGCATAACCAGGTGTTTCGCAGCGGATGATCGAAGGTGGGGTCCTATCGCTGCAACCGCGCTTGGTTTGTGCAGGTTTCTGTTGGAGAAGTAAGGAGATACAGTGTTGGTTTTTTTTTTAACGTTAGAGTTAAGGCTTCACGTTGTTTCTGGCTTTGTTTACTGCCTCACGTGGCTTGTTGACGATTTCAATCTCATCAGACTCGCTGGCAATTATCTTAAACCAGCTTATAGCTGAGGAATCTTTCCCCAGTCTTTGTTTGTATCTACTCACTACAGGGGTTGGTCCCCAATGTGGTAGAAAGCGACATTCCTTTCTTCCTCTCGATACACACCAGCCGACTTGACAGATTCTGCATTCAAGCAGTTCAGACGTACATATGCAATCCATTGGTATATATATTCATTCTTCTCCAAGAACTCATTAATAAGTGCTAATACCACAGAATCACCAAGGTTGGAAAAGACCTAAAAGATCATCCAGTCCAACCGTTCACCTATTACCAACAGCTCCCACTAAACCGTGTCCCTCAGCACAACATCCAGTTGCTCCTTGAACACCCCCAGGGTCAGTGACTCCACCACCTCCCTGGGCAATATCCTTCTGGTCATGAGTGGTAGGGGCCTACAGTGGTCTTAGACCACTTACTTTCCCCTTGTTTTTCCACCATTGGCTTCATCACGGTGACTTTTGGCTGACCTCTTGCTGTTTTTCCACAATGAGCAACTCAGGTTTCAGATATACTGTTTTGGTTTATAGTGCACTAATATCTTAGCAGTACTAAAATCTAAAGAGTGTTGTGGTAAACAACCAGTTGTGTTTCTGCAATCACTACAAGTAATTCCTCTGTCTCAAGGATTTATTTTTTTTTATGTTGTAATCCATTACCAGATGCTATGGGGTTGTGTTGTGGAAAGAAAAATAGTTGAATTCCATTACTTATATCAGAAATTCTGGTTTAGGATTATGTAAGGATCATGCTCAGGATAAAGAAAGGCTTGATCTGATGGTAATATTGATGGGAATGAAGATAACCACCATTTTATTTTCATGATAGTGTCAAAGTCTGTCTTTTTCATGTTTCTGCTTAACCTTAGCTCATACTTATCAGTCTTTTCCATAGTACATCACTCTGTGCTCTGCAACATTGGTTTTATAATCTCCTCGCTCTGTCCCCTCGCCTTATTAAATTAGATGTAACAGTATCCGTTTTCTTCCTACCTCTCCAGTCTCATGAATTCTTCCCCATTGCATTAATTCTGGCAGAAAAGAAGATCTGTCATTTAGACTACGCCAGCTTCATAGTGTTGCCAGATCCTCATCCTCAGAATTTCCGATGCAGTTAACAAAGAGAGTATTTCATAGAGATGTTTAAAGCAAATCCTAAATGAAATGAGAAACAGTGGCATGTTGTGAGAATTAATCACTGTGGCATTATGTGAAAATTCATAGGCATGAAAGACCTCAACAGAGTTTTATGAGATAATTATGTCATAAACAAGACTCATGTCCACGGCTGTCAATGGTGCTGAACAACTTCCCTTAGCCTCCTTCTTCTATGTCTAAGATATAAAAGAAACTAGGGGTTTCAGAGTGCCTTTTGATTCTCCCCCACCTACTTCCTTTGAGCTCAATGTAGTTCTGATAAGCTTTGGGCTAAATCATTTGCCTCTTCAAAATGATGGCTTGAGGGGGCCCTTATTACTTCTCTGCTGTTTATTCAGTCTGTTAACCCCACTACAGCAGGTTGCTTACTCCAAGCAGTACAGACACAACTTACAGTAACAGCTTTCCAGAATCTGATTACTGAAAGTAGATAGCCGAGGGATCAGAGCTACAGGCTTTAAGGGTATTTGTCCTATTATCCCAGTGACACTGAGCAGGCTCTTTCCTTCAGTGAGATCTGCATCGGGGTCAAACCTGGAGGATGCTGTCTAAGCTGTGCCAAGGTCATTTGAGGTAAAAGCAGAGGAAGGCCTAAATCTGAGGGCAAAATTGAAGGGCAGAAATGAAATGCCACTAATGTGCGGAAGTAGTGAGAATGATTTGGGTTTACAGGTTGTGGAATACTGCAGAGTCCCATTGATTGATATCTCTTTTTAAGGGGGAAGTGGTAACCTGTCTTTGCTATAAGCAAACATGGAGCTGAACTACCATGTTCAACTAATGTTAATAAAGAGATCATATCGCTTGCTTATGTCTTCTGCATTCTTCCTTAATAAACCTATGTAAGAGATTTTTTTTCCCAGGCTGAACACAAAAATCTCTTAGATAGCACAGTTCCTTAAGAGAGATGCAGGTTGCACTGCTCAGGAGATAAATATTTCTCTTCATCTGTGAACGGCTATAACACTTGCTCATAAAGAGATGTGATTTTATATTGAGATGTAACTGTGCTCCTGAAAAATGACCTTCCTCTTCCACAGATACAGGTAGACAGATTTGTGCTGAATAACGAAATACATAACTGAAGCCACAATAAAAAGAACCACTACATAATAATCTCCTCCAGTGGAGGTAGGCCTAATCCTGCTGTCGCATGGCACATCGGGCCTGCACTGGGCTACAGCTGCTGGGTGAGTGCAGACCTCAGAAGGGAGAGTGAGGAGCTGATGGCAGATTAGTTTATCCTCCCAGCAGCTCAGGAGCTCACGAGGCTGAAGCACACAGCTGAGCACAAAACACTGATGCTGAGTGGCAGCCAGGCCAAAGTCTGCATGTATTTCAGGTGTCCTGATGTGCAGCCGGGGCACTGTAACTATTACTGAAATTGAGCTACCTCTGAGGCAGGATGAGGGCAATAATTTAGCAGTGCATAGCATTCATTGTAAGTAGTTTAAAGGAGAAAGGTACTCTTTGTAATTGAAAGTTCATTTGGGTAGATAGAATGTAATTATCTGGCACATTTAGAGGAGCAAAGCTATTGTGAGTCTCTGATGAAAAAATGTCATCGGTTATTTAATGGCCAACAAGTGATTAGAATTTTTGTTTCATAGCTCATACAGGAACAGCACATTCAGCAGCCTGGTGACCCCTGTATTCAATGCAGGGCACTGAGCAATTACTGACTCAGAGGCAGATGTTCCCCTGGCTGAGCTGTGATCATTGCTTCTTGCAGCACTCTGCTATGTGGCAACAAGGCCGAGCCTTATTTAGTATAGGAAATCAGCTTTTATAAGGTTATAGGCAAAGGAATAACTTTAAAATACAACCAGGATTTTAAACTGAAGCTTGAAAATAGCTTCCTGGCTTAAGTACCCGTGATACCACATTTTTACCTGAGGCAAACCTGTCAGAGAAATGCCATCAAAGCAGTTCACATTTCAAAACCAATTCACCTCTCTTTTTATCCCCTTTTTGCTATTTGAAGTGTCCCTCTCAGGTTGCTAAGTGAGATGTGCTGGAGTGCAGTGGTTCTTACCCATACCTCAGGCACATGTAGTATTGTTGTTGACAGCCCAACATGCAGCAGGGTCGAGCTGTATGATAACTCAGTAATTTCCTTGTTGTGTTACAACCAGGTGCCATCTGGAACATCTCACAGAGCCTTAAAAAATAAAAATAAGACTAAAAAGTACCCACTGTATATGTTAAGGTTGCAAAAGGAAACAAAAAAACTAAAGCATAACAAAAGAAAAAAACAAAAACCTCTCCAGAGGGAAATGTGATAACAAACGTACACAAAGGAGGGAAGCTGTGGAAACCAGACATCTGTGCTGGATATGTGATCAGATCAAGCCAATCACTGCAGCACTAACCAGTCACTGGCAAGAACAAACAGGTGTACAAACAAGTTAGGAGGAAGGAGCATGGATTTTTGAAGCATTTTGGCAAGACTGGCAAAATAAGAATCATTCTGTTAGTTTCCTTTTTAAAAACAGTGGCAGGATAGAAACAACATAATTTTTACAAGGCCACAAATCCACTACAGTGTGAGAAATATGATGTGGAGTGCAGGGCATACTTGCTTTGAGTTCAACATTCCTTTTTTCATGTGGTCACTTTTTGGAGTACAATTGATTTTCAATTACGAGTTTTCGGAACTTTTTGGAATACCTTAAATTACCTGAAATAACTTTAACATACCTCGTAATTTGTGTCAATTTTCAACTGTAAGCAAAGCATAGCAAAATCTGGCTCTTTTATGTTTCAAAAGTTATGAAAGCGATCAGAATAGAATCAGCATTATTCTGTCAGTGCTGTGAGAGCAGGCTATGTGCATCCTGAGGCACCTGCTCCTTTGATGAAGTCATGTATATTTACTATCTCTGTTCTTGCCGAGTCATTCTTTGCTCTTTGAGACAGCAAGGGAGATCAGATAATAATATTATATAACTCTGGTGAATTGTCGCAGATCAGAAGACAAACACATAATGACGTATAAATACCGTGATTTTTTAATAATTCCAGGTCTCAGATTTCTAAAGGAATTTGCTGAAGTGGTTGCAGAGCCACCCTCCATCACATCTGAAAAGTTGCGGCTGCCAGGCAAAGTCCTTGGTGACTGGAAAATTGAAATATTACTCTCATATTCAAGAAAGGAAGACTCAGGGAGCTACAGGCCAGCGATCCCCAGTCTGTGCCTGGAAAGATCATGGAGCAGATCCTCCTGGGAGAGATGTTAAGGTAAATCATAGAATCATAGAATTACTCAGGTTGGAAAAGACGTTGAAGATCATCAAGTTCAACCACAGCCTAACCATAGTACCCTAACTAACAACCCTCTGCTAAATCATATCCCTGAGCAGGGATGAGGAATTAGCTGGTGATTTGAGATAGCCAGCACAGCTTTACCAAGAAAATGTTGTGCTTTGCTGATCTGGTGGCCACCTATGATGGAGTGATGGTATCAGTGGGCAACTGATGTCATTTACCTGCATTTGTGTGAGGCCTTTGACATGGTCTCACATCATATCATTATCTTTAAACTGGAGAGACACAGATTTGAAGGGTGTGCTATTAGGTGGATAAGGAGGAACAGCAGCAAGAGGGATCTGGACACACTCAAAAAGTTGGCACATGAGAATCTAATGAGGCTTAACACCTTATATAGGGACTACACACATTCTGCTCGTTATGTAATATTACCCCAACCTCAAAGTCAAGCGTATGCAGGCTTTTAATGGAGGTGGTGTTCAGATTCTACCCTATCCAAGTGAGTGCATTTTACTATGGGGCAGGCAGAAGGGTTGTTTAGCACTGTGCAGAAAAGGAATGGACAGGTGACCTGGGACAGGGCTGAGGACACCCAGCAGAAATGCTGATTGCGTAAGGCATGGCTCATTCTCTAACTGATGCTGTTTAATAGATGGGCAATCTCTGAACAATCCTCTCAGATGGATTATGCAACTGAGGCATCCCAAGGTATTGAAATTAACTGAAAACAGGGGAAATATCAGCCTGCTATTCCTGCTGTCTTTCAGCCTGCTTGGACAAATGTTCTCACTTAGTTTCTCAGAACTGGACATACAAATACACTACAAAGGCTAACTGTAGCCATTGCAGATACACTGTTGTTATTTTCTCCATCTCAAAGTAAATTGATCTGAGAACACATTGTATCTCAAGCAGTCTGTGGTCTTCAGGGAAACACCAAGAAGAAAATGACTGATGGATCACAGTATCAGCAATAACAACTGGATTACATTGCATTATCATTAGTATGATTTAATGTGCATTATCCATGCATAAACACGGCACAGCACAGAACCAAACTGGTACACATGGAGGATTTTTGAACCCAGCAGTGGATGCCTCTGTATTGCCATCTGATAGGGATATTTTATCACATTCCATATATTTCCACTAAAATATTTGTTGTTTAGCTCAGGGCAGACACTTGCAAACTGCAAATGTTCCTGCTCATACTGCCAGTGATATGAGATGAGCTGAAGGACTGCAGGTGACCATGCCCTAGGCTGTCGTTATAGATAGTATCACTGCTGCTCTGCCAACCCCCCAACTGTGCAGATAATCTGCCTTGAGCACAGTCCTGACTGGCTTTCAAGCTATTACTCCTCTCTGATACAACTGAGTGCACCTCAACCTTTCTCAGTTTTGATCTTCTTCAGCTTTTCTTCTTTTGTCTTTTTTTTTTTTAAAAAAAATTATTATTATTATTTTTAAAGTGACATATTGCAATACCTTTACCACTGCAGTCTGAAAAACCCGGTTTGACACAATCCCTCCTTTTCCTCAGAACTTCTGGAAGCATTAAGTGTGCTGCCATAGCCGTTTGACCACCAGCACTGTGGGAATGTAGCAGGTTGCATAGTGTACTTCTCTAAATCAACTTGAACAGATGGGATGGCAAATAGCTTGAGCCAGCAAAGTGCAACTCCCCTTGGGCACTTCTCAGATGGCAGTGGACGTGCAGACTGGCAGTGTCCTGCTGTCTTCATTTTGTCCTCTCAGGTGACAGAGCTTGCTGAGCCTGAAGAAAGCTTTATCCCCCTTTGGCTTTTCCTTTTCTCCCAGTCTACAGCGTTGCACAACTACATTCTTTTAAACATTACTTGCATGCTAATTTTTCCTAGTCACCATGGATTGCTTCATGTTGACCGGTATTTAGGTGAAAAATAAAATAAAGGATAAATAAATAACAGGCCACTCAATTAAACACACAAATGAAGTGTAAACAAGAGTAACGTAGGTTCAAAGATGACTAAAAATAGTGCTATTAGTGCATCTTTTCGTGTTTCATGCTCATGAGGTAGAGAGCCCAGAGCTGTAAGAGATTAGACCTTGTTTTTTCCTGTGTTGTTGGCTTATCAAGAACCTACCATCACAACTGATTAATTGGAGGTGCTGTGCATTCTCACTGCCTCATGCAACAAGGCAGGAGATCTTGATGGTGTTTCACACCTCAGAGAGGGACATGGATGACACTTCAGAACCTGTGTGAGGGCTGTAAGATGACAGACCATTCTCCTGTCCCTGCTTTAGTAAGACAGCAGCTGTATCTGACCTCTTTTTCTTCTCAAACTTCACCCAAAGGTTGAACTAATTTCCATCCCACTTTTCTCATATAATTTATTTATGTCAGTGGCTGAAAAACTGCTAACTACTTTAAGCTTTTAGGATTTACAAAAAGACTACAGCTTTGTCTGCAGTGATATTCCCTTATGAATGTCCTCTGCCACTTAAACCATGCTAGACCTATTTTGGGATGACTGCAATATGGGCCAAAAAGCTGCAGAGGCCTGAGGGTGTCAGATACTTTATAGTCTAAGGACAAGCAGTGAGAGAGCCTGGGGTAGCAAGGTACTGAGACAGATTTCAGTCTTGGTTCTGATTGCCTACACATGCAATAGCTGGGTTAACTCTGAATTTCTGCACTCTAATTCCTCCCTATCTGCTGTTTTTTCTGTGACATTTCCAAAGCTTTATACTGTTGTGCACTACCTTTGCATCTTAGCCCAGTGCTGTGTATTTCCATCGCACTCCTGAAACTCCTTTAAGTGAATCATTCTAGATTATTTTGCTGTACTTGCTTGTCTTGCAAAGGTTGAATATATTTATCCCTGTCTTTCTGAAGCCTTGGTGTAATGCAGAACACCAGGGGAGCCATTCTGGCTTTTATTTTCTCTGTGGGAGTCCATGCTCAGTTTATCATCTTTGCAGGATGCCATGTGAACATCAGAGTTCATAACAGATACAGGAGTCTTGAAGGGGCTATCGCTATCAGTGCAGGTAGAGCCTATGCATATTTCATCACTTTGGCAGGGGTTTCTGAAGGCCTTGTGATCTTTGCAGGGTTCCTTACAGGAAATGCAATGAAGAGAGTCTCAGGAGGGGTTGGAAAGCAAAAAACATAGGGACAGCTTTGTGGTGATTGTGTTGTTGGTGAAAGAGAGATAACATCATTGAGAAAGAGGTAGTGAAGAAGAGATAAGAAGAGCCTTTTCTGAGGGTAAGGATTCTGCAAAGAAGAAGGAGCTGAGCTCAAAGAACACTGGGGCTTTGGCTGGAACAACATAATGGGGAAGAACAGGGAAACACAAAGTGCTTGTTGAGGGAATATTGCCCCAGCAGCACGGTGAAGTGTGTAGCAAGTGATAATGCAGGAGAGGTAAGAAAGAAAGTTGTGCTAAAGAGAAAGGAAAACTTTGCTGGCGCTGAGAAAATAGGATGTTCAAAACAGTTATTAAAAAGGTCAGCATGACAGAAAGAAGCCTGACTGTTTATTTTGGGAAATACTGTGTCTTCTGCCTGTGAAAAGGAATACATTTGGAGATGTTATTATTAAAATATGTATGTGTTCTCTGAAGATTCTTGTAGACAATGCACCTTATCTGTCCATAAAATAAGTAGGTACATGCTGGTACTGCACAAACCCAACATCTGTGTCAAGAGCTCAGCTCTCCACTGACAAGCAAAACACAGCTGATATTTGCACAGGTCTTTGCAGGAAGCTACTCACATGATTTTACACAGATTGGAGAAAGCAGTCCCTGGAGAAACAGATTCCTCAGGGATTACTTTGTGACAAGACTTCAGTACATGTCGGGGAGCAATGTGAAGCATCTGTAGCCAACATTCAGAAAGTATGAGCGGTTCTCTTGCCCAAGGCACTGCAGTCACAAGCGGGCAGCCCGTCTCTGTGAAACTGGGGGGAGAGTCAAAAACAAACCTTGACGTTTGGAAATTAGTCAGCAGCTCCCTGTCACTGCTGCTTCCCCACCTGCTTAGCAGCATAGTAAAGTGGTAAATGTTCTGCTCACAGTTTGGAAGCAAATTGGCTATTCATGTTAGTAACACATCTCATCCTCAGCTCAACCTCCTTTCCCACACAGGGCACAAGTCCTCAAGCAGGAGGAAGCTGAGAGATGAAGAAGCATCAGGCCCTGTTCACATGAGGGGAGCATGGCTCTTCATAGCTCTCTGTATGCTCTCAGACATGTTTCTTGTCAGTCTTGCAACTCTCAGGAGGAAGTGAGAAAATGCTTTTTTCATCTTATTTAGTCAGGCAATCAGATAGTCAGGTAGCACAGATAAAAGTCTGATGTCATCACAGCCAAACCGCACAAAGCCTGAGACTGTGAGGGAGACATCAGACAGCTTTGTGCTATGGTTAATGCTAGGAAATAGGCTTTTGCTATTGTCGTATTGTAAGAGTTGGGTTTTGACAAATGTGTCTTTCAGCTTTCCATTTCTTCTTTCTTTAGCAGAGCTCTCTCTCAACGAGTCAAATAAATTCTCTTTGGGAACTGCATTTCTGTATTGAGGTAATTGGAACTTAAATTGTTCCCATAAACTGTTAGACAGTGCGATATCAATCATGTCTATCAGAAAGATTACCTCTAGTGTAAAAAGAGGAGTATTGTCTCAGGAGGGGTTTGCAAATGCAAGAGAAGCAACAGATAGAGGGAGATATAATGCTTTATATTAAACCAATGACAGATTTGAAGAAAGGCCTCTTGCGTCAAGAGCTGTCCATTTTCTCCAGCATCGTGAGTAGTTTTAATAAAAGACCCTGCTAACCTTGTGTTGCCTGCAGCATCTGTACTTTGATCAGGGTCTGATGCTTGCTTCACTCATCTCCCCAAGACATATTCTTGTTTTAATCACCACCGGCCGCCTCTTTTGCTATTAAAGGAGTTCCTTTTGCTAGCTTTTGATATGGAGAATGCATTACTCTGTAATCAAAGCCATGTTAACTCATCCCTGAGCACCTGGAAAGAAACCTTGAACAGCAGTTACTGGCTAAATGCGAAATACATATTTATTAACAGCTGTGCAGACTGAGCTCTGTGTGTGTGTATAGCTTATACAGATGGCCTGTATGTATACAGCTTGTGATTTCATATTTTTACTGCTGGAATATGAAGGCAGCTTCTTTCCTGCATTCCAGAGAATGCAGGCTCTTGTTCATTGCTGGTGAAAATGCACAGCTAATTGTGGTGACTATGCTGAAAAACAGTGTTCTGTAGCTGAGAATTTTCTCTATCCAACAGTGTTATTGTGCCCTTTGTGTCTGTTGCTGTTCTTGGGCCCATGCCATGCAGGCCTGCATCTTCACACACCTCTGGGCACAGGGACATGAGACCCGAGGGGTGCTGCAGACAGTACATAGCCTGTTTCAGTGTGTTTAGAGCATAGCCCTTCTTTGCTCAGCCCTGTGTCCTTGAGGGATGAGAGTCAGTTAAGCTCAAACCTTGGCCCTGCTACCCCAAATATACATATGTATATATGCACATATATACATACTGCTTCCCCATATATGCATAGAAATGGCTATCAGCAAGGCCTGAAATGGTACCAACTGGTGTTTTGACAGAAGAATAATGCACCCTTCTCCTCTAGTACTCTTAGCATCTCCCCAGCTCCCATCTGGTGCTGTCACTGTCTCTCAGCAAGCAGTCCTGGGGGCATCACTAGGGCCAGTTGCTGTGACCCTGAGTCTGATGGCTGGTGTGGGGCTGACCTCGTCCTCTGGGCTCCCTCTGCTGTCGGTGAGAGCACGGGCCAAGGACATTCACACACATCTATCTGACTATTTATACATGTGGCTATGGAAACATACAAATGTCTGCAAGGAAACCGAGGTACCTGTGTGAGCACTGACAACCTGACCACAATAGCTGCAGCTGGTGCAATGCATCCCACCCTCCACAGTGACCTCCAACTTGCTGGTCTGTGCTGTGTGCACATCACAAATGGAAAAAAACCCAACCTAATCAAACTGAGCTAAAGCAAAACAAAACACAGCAGCATTCAAATAGGAAGCATTCCAATTATTACAAGCAAATGTAAATCACTGTCCTGCCCTCGTGCAAAACATTTCCTGTGCTGCTAAATGAGCCGCTGCAAACATTTTTATATTCCACTGAATTATGTTACTCAGCAACTACAGTGGTGGTTCAGCAGTAAGCACGGCAAACTGCATTTTCCTGGCATAAAAATAATGAAGAAAAAATGGAAAGGAGAGGTAGGAAGGAAATGATAAAACTGGTGGCAGATCAGGAAGGAAATGAGGAGCAAATAGGAGTTCAATGGTCTGAAAAGGTTAAGCTGCAGGCAAAAGTCCTGGAAAGGGACCAGGGGTCACCATCCAAGTGATGGAGCAAAGCAGAACAATTTAAAAGAAGGAGCTTGAGAAGGACAGGTTCAAACAGTACATTGTACTGCCAGGGCAGAGATGTGCTGTGCTGGTGACAAAGGGGCGTAGGGTAATCCCAATCTTCTAATCAACTGGGTGGTTATAGAAAGATGCCAACACATTGAAAAGGCCTGACTTCTGCTTGCATTTAGGGCTGCCTGGGGAAATAGCTCAAGAGAAAAATAAAAGAAACCCACCTATGACTGCTCTGCCAGTCAGTCTCCCTTCCACAGCCAGATGACAGAGTGCCCACATGCAGTGGAGCTGATTTCTGCAGGAGCTGCTGCATAGATGCATGCTCACCTGCATGAAGGGAGCCTTGCACTTATAGGATATGCAGACATATCCCTCAATACCCATTACTGATGCTGTTAATACAAGGCAGACCAGTCTCATCTCTGGGCTACTGGCCGCAGCCTTTTTTATCTTCTTCCTTTAGAAATGAATTGCTAAAAATTAAATCATTCAGTAAAAGGATAAATGAAAGAATGGGCTGGGGTTCTTGTTTTTTTAGGGTAACATGAAAACACGTAAGTTATATTTTGTTTAAATTAAAGCTATAATCATATACCCTCTGCCAAAGCTGTTATGTTTCATAAAGTGGCCTCTTTATTTCCTGCACATTTCTCTTTGTGTGTGGAGCTTTTTCTTTTTGTTAAATTGCATATCCATAGAGGATTTGGGGGCACTCAGCCAGTCAATCCAATTTGGAGTTGGATAGTGGCTGTTGTGAGCTAAGTCCCTTATCTGTCCCCTTCAGCTGTCACATTTCTCTTCTATTCACAGGAACATAAAATTAAAAGTAGAATCAACTCAGAGGCAAGAGCCCAGAAAGAGACCTGGGAGGAACAAGTGACAGGGGGAGATCCTGACTAATTTCCCTGCAACTGGAGTAATGTGCTGGTATCTGTTTTGAAACATGCATGCCATAGATTTGGTACTTCACAGGTATCACCATCTCATTTATCTCTGTGGGTAACACAGCAAGTATGTGGAGAAAAGTGAAATCAGGTTGGAAACACTTTGTTTTGAAGAAGTAGGATTTACGGGATTCCGCATTATCACATCCTGTAGACTGAGAAATCATTGAACTAGAGGAATGAATAGGGTCCAGAAAACAGCTTAGCCATTCTTATAGGGCCAAAGAAGAAGCAGAAATAGGAACTGGTTGGAATGTGTGTTTGATTTTTGATCATGCTCCATGTGATGTACTCGCTACGGTGAAAAAGCAGCACACGCTATTAAAATCAGCTGTTACAATGCCACAAAATCAATGTAAATAAGAATTTAAATATGAGGGACCATACTGTCTGGTGTGCTTCTGAGCTATCTTCTGACTCTGGACTGAAGAAGGCCCTGCCTTTCTTCTAGCCCAGTGCTTCCCAGTAACATGAATGACAACGGCTTCCTATATCCCTCTGTGGCACAATTGCAGGGGGTGCAAAGGGAAGCAGCATCTCTGCTTATTTAATAATGCTAAAGGACACTATCATAGATGAAAGGAAAACGTAGCAAATGGAAAGAAAGAACAAAGGTAGGAATAATCTGCTTTTCAAAGCAGAAAATATAATGCAAAATGAAGCAATAAAACCTAACACAAAGTGCAATTGATCTGGTTAGCCTCCACCTCCTCCCTCCTTACTGAGCACCTCAGCCAGCTGCTGAGGGAAAGAGATGTGCAAATCTCAAGCAGATGAGGCACTGGGCTGATGAAAAAAGGTATATAGTGTTCATACCCTACAGACCCTGCCTCCCCTCCTGGTTGGTATTGACATCACAGACAAGCCCATCTTCCTTGTACCATCCTCAGTGCAGGCTCAGGCCCTGGCCCTAGGGAGGCACTTTCACTTTCACTCAGGAATGCCAGAAAACAACCTTTCTGGGGTGGATTAGTTCTTTTGAGAACAGGTGGTGAGGCTGTGGCAGAAAGGGACCTCCCTTCAATGCTGTGGTATTGATTTACGCCAAATTACAGTGCCAACATGGTACTTGTGGGTAAGATGTGAGTCCCAGGTGAGCCTGGTTCTGTGTTCATGCAAGGCCTTCTCTATCTTGAGTCTATGATATGTAATTATGTATGAGTTCTTATTTGTTTATCAGAAAACAAGCTAGAAGAGAAGAGGAAGCCTAAGGCAACTCTTGCTTCGGCAGCCTGCTCTGAAGGTACTCAATCTAGGCCTCGCTTGTGATTATCTACTACAAGTCTTCCTAGCAATCCTGCTTTCTTGGTTCTTGCTCTTTCTTTCTCTGTGCAGCTTCTAAGCCTAGAGGTCCCTTCCAACCTCTGTGGTTTTCATTGCTTCTGAATGACACTGCAGAGCACGCAGAAGGCTTCGGTCAAACTTACTAGAACTTCATGGAAGTCTTATCCTAGTAGCTATAGCCAACAGGTTGCACAGGTCTCCAGGCCTTTCTCCAGTTTCTGGAGGCCTTCTAGGAGGCTCTGATCTCTAGCTAGTTGCAGAATAGAGAAACAAAACCTATCTGCTAATGTATTTATAGATCCTTGAATGGCTCAGGGAAATTTCCTCAGAATCTGTTATCTATTGCTAAACAATGATAACATATTCTGTCTTCTCTTATGTTTAGCAGAGCTGGAGAAAAGCTACTTAGGCTTCTCTTCTTGATAAAAGACCTTTTTCAGTGAGTCACAAAGCAATCAGCTCCCCAGTTCAGCACATAGAATATCGCCTGCTCTTTCAGGGAGAAAAATTCACTTTCTCATTTCTGTATTTTCTTTATATGTGGAGAGATTGCCACATGGTGGCAATTTACATCCACTTTGTGATAGTATGCACAAATGCCTAGCCTGGTGTCATTTTCAAGGCTTTTCCCAAGATGTTTTTCAAGCCTACCTTGTGCCCTTAGGAAACGTTACCACTTCAGTGTTAAGATCATTCACTCTTTGTCAAAGGTGTTTGTCCGTCTTCTCTCACTGTTGCCTCCTCTTATGCTTTGAATATCACCATTCTACCCTACCTCCTCCCAGTCTTCCTGTCAAAAGTAAGTGTAAGAACAGCTTTGGATTTTACATACTTCTTAACTATCTTTTTAGGAAGCCAGACAGACAAACTTATTTTCCTTCTAGGCACGAGTGGGGTGACCAGAGAGGAAGTTGGGCAGGCAGGCAAGGCAGGACCAGGTCTGAGCTATGACTTACTGCAGGTCTATGTGCAAGGCAGCTTTCTGCAGCCTTCTCCTCATGGTGAGTGTGAGTTTATGAGCTGAGTGCAGTAGGCTGGGATGCTGTGGCACAGGGATCTTCAGCGCTCCCTGATCAGACTGTTCCATTGGTCCTGCTGATTGCTGAATACAGAGGCTTTTTGACTTTAGTGATGCTGCTGGAGGGTATAGATTGGAGAGCCATAATCTAATCTGACATAATACCTACTGAAACACAATAATCTCTCTAAGAAGTTGGCATACTAGCTCCAAAAAACAAACCAACCAGCAAATGCTATAATAGCTCTCTACAATAATCATATTGTGAAGGCGCTGATGATAATCCTGTAGTCAGTAGTGATCTACAGTAGGTTTAAAGCAGGGCACCATCTCTTGTTCTCCATTATATATGCAGATCTGTGGTCCACTGCTACCTTTTCACCTCTTAAGAGTTCCGAGTTCTGAATTTTAACAGGAGGAAAGGTTCTTTCTCCTGAGACAGCAGCAAAGAGAGGGTGGGTTCCTCACATGGCAGAAAAGACAGAATATGCCTAGAGTGATTCCAGAGGCTTTCAGTCTGAAGGATTTTTATAACACCACAGAAACATTAGATTTAGGACTCTTGGAAAAAATAAGATTAGTGCCTTTGATGAAAGAAAATCACAAAGAAAACATAGAACCTTCCTAAAGGTGCTCATATGGAGCTCTTACTGATGTTTATGTCAACCTACCAGGTTTATTTTGTTGGCCTATATTTTTATAGCAATGCTTTTCTCTATATAAAATGTAATTCATAGATTGCTAGAGCAGTCCTAGGAGTGCATTTGTCAATAAATGTTTAGGATCAAGCACTAAATTTTGCCATTCAACCATAATAATGAACAGACACCAAGCAAACAGTCTGAATAAATTTCCACCGTATAGAATCATCCTCTGTTGTGAATTATATTTTTTTGCTGGTGGATTTAATCCCCCGACAGAGTAAATTCAATATGTAGATGCATTTATGTTACAGATGTAGTCTCCTGCTAGCCAACAGATAAGCTTTCTATCAGCAGCCGTGCTTCTGTGACACTCTTCTGGGCTGCTGCCAAGCTCTGCCTTCTCTCCTTTCATGGGCAGATCAATGAACAAACATTTAAAAACCCTAAATAACATAATAGATACTTGAATGCAAGCTGGAAGAAAAAAAACTTTCAAAACTGTTGCGCTGACATGTTGTAGCTAATGCAAATCTCCAAAAACAAGGACATAAGGGAGAATGGTAGCACACAGCTACCATTTCCAGAGCTGCCCTGCCTCACAGACTGCACGCATCAGCTTTTCCTCTAATCCCCAGTGCAGCAATCTCCTGTGCCTCTGCTACATCACCCCCCAAACAGAGCATGCAGCACCAGCAATGCTGGAAAGAGGAGTGTGGGTTAAGACTGCGTGGTGTGTTGTTTGTTGTAAGAGCAATGCAAAGATGAAATGTGTATCTGTATTCACTGATTAGAGCTCTCACCTATTTTGACCTCTCTGATTTTTGTGAGCTCTCTCTCTCTGTAGTTCTTATTCCACTGGTATAAGCGCCTACAGAGGAAAGATCCCTTTTTTTTTCCCTCTGCTACCCTTCAAGCTACAGGATGCATGCTTTGAGTGATGCCTGTTAGTGGGAGCAGTGCTAGAGTGCTGGGATCAGAGAGCTCCCCAGGGGTAGGCAGGCAGCTGTGGTAAAAGAAGAGAGCTGAAGAAAGCAACATGACCTCAGTAGCTGGCTTTTGAGGAAAAAAAGCTGAGGGAAAAAAAAATACGAGAAAACTAATTGGGAAGAGGTTAATGTGTGAGGGCAGGAGAAAATATAAAACAAGTACAAGAAATGAAAAACATGGGAAAAAACAAACAAACAAAAAACAACCCAGAGAAACAGAATTTAAAAGGTATAAACAATAAAACAAGAGAAGCAAAAAGATGAATTACATCTCTCTCCTTACTGAGAGTCAGCTTTTTTTTGTAAGTTTATTTATAAACTTCATTAGCTTTTACTTTTTTTTTCTGGCAGAAGGATATAAAAGATGCTAATGAGTTTTTACGCAGGGTAAATAGTTTAAGGGGATGATATTAGTGATACTGAAGTATTAAAATAAAGATCAAAGCCATGACTGCCAGAATAGGGTTTCTAGGCTATCCTATACAGTTACAGCTCTAAGAGATTAAAGACTCATTTGAACATGAAAAGAGGAAAAATCATTGGGTTCACAGCCACTTTAAGAATGGCTTGGTTACAAAACATGATAAAGGCCCGATTCTATCAGTCCAAACAGAGCTTTAGGAGTAACTCTATTGACATCAGCAGGGCCTACTCAGTAGAATCTGTTTCTCAGCAAAATTCAGGCTGCCCAAATGAACCAGTGGGGGCTGCAAGGAGCACTCAGTGTTGGTGCCAAACTTCAGTGCTTACATCAGTTTCTGTTCTTGCCTCTGGAGGAACAGGTGGTCAGTAGTGCACTGGACCACACAGCTCCTCTTCCTCTCAAAGCCCAGTCTCTCCTGGGTGTAAATGTTTAGAGCAAGTTTATGAAGTAGGTGAAAAAAGAATGGCATAGAAATGGCTTTAAGTCACGCCAAGGTAATTTTAGGTTGGATATCAGGAAAAAGCTTCTTTACAGCAAGGGCTGTTAAGCACTGGAATAGGCAGGGAGGTGGTTGAGTCACCATCCCTGGATGTGTTTAAAAACCCTTTGGATGTGGTGCTCAGGGACATGATTTTAACAACAGGGAGGGTTGTTAGTTAGGGTAGTATGGTTAGGTCATGGTTGGATTCGATGTTCTTTAAGGTCTTTTCTAACCTCAGTAATTCTGTGATTCTATGAAAAGTCACAACACAGGACAGAGAAAACCAGGTCAAAGTTTTAGTCTCTGTTGCAAACATCATCACTTATGGACATATGCTCTTAGACTATACTGAGCTTTTAGAGAAGAGGAGGAATGTTCAATTTGGCTAATCATAGTGGCACTTCAAAGACGCCATTTCCCTCTATAGAC
The DNA here is from genome assembly GCF_054131305.1 of Coturnix japonica. Classification (NCBI taxonomy): domain Eukaryota; kingdom Metazoa; phylum Chordata; class Aves; order Galliformes; family Phasianidae; genus Coturnix; species Coturnix japonica. The sequence continues at coordinate 39,445,905 of NC_140665.1, forward strand.
AAGGGAAAACAGTGCTACATTTTTATGTAAACTGTAATGGTTGAGATAGAAATCCAAAATTCACTGGGTTACAACTCCAGAATGTGTCATCCATAGCTAAAAAGCCTCTGTAAATGAGTACTCTTAGGGTCTGGTGTTCATACCTATTCATTTTCATCCCTTCCTGCCTAATATGTCCAGTTCTGTTTATATGTTTCAGAGCTGCTATTACCAATGTGTGCATTCTAATCACTGGCACAAGATAGGTAAAAATGAAGTAAAGGAACAAGGGAATAAAGCTTACAGTGCCTTCCTAATTACTTTAGGATTATGGCTTCCAACATACACTTGAATACTGTGATTTGGATTCACCTGTACATATGCAAGAAATCTTTATTATACATCACTCCCACGGCTGACAGATGATAAAGCAGAGAATAGAGGCTATAAAGGTAACAGCATTTCACTCACAGCTTTATCTTGTGATGCAGTAGCATAAGGTATCTCTGAAATCAGTAGTATATCAGAACCTTTTTCACACTGCTGAAGCTTTTGGGTGTAGGCAGCCCAAACACAGCCCTCAGCTCTGAATCTTGGCACAGAGGTCACATGAAAGGAAAAGATTCCTGGGCAGCAGACAGGCAGTTTTACATGGGTCACAGCTTTTGTCTTTTATTTGCCAGGGGACAAACCTGCCTCTCAACCTTACACTGAGGAACACAAAGCTTTAACCCACCTGAGACTTCCTTTTCCCTCACCTTGTCATAAGGACGTCTAGGCAAGTTGCAAGTAAGAGAACTGCAGAGAGGAAACAATGAAAACAAAATGGAAGCTTTAATATATTCATGCTCTCTGTCCCCATCCCTCCTTTTCTATGCATCAACAGTTTTACAACCTGGCAAAAACAAACCTGAAACTACAAGACCCTTTCCTACCCAGTGCCACAAAATGCTCACCGTGGGCTAAGAAGAGTTATAAAGAGAGGTGATTTGTTTAAATATGTTCCTTTTTCCATTTGACACGAGTTAGGGCTGCATCTTTACAAGCTGTTCTGACACAACAAGCTTGTATTTAGAAGTAAAAAATAAAATCTGCTTATGAAGCTGATGTTAACTCAGACGTGGCATTTAAATGAGATACATGAACAGAAAAAAAAATGAAAGCAATGAAATCACTTGTATAATCTCTTCACTATGAAAATGAACTGCTGCTACATCCACGCTGCACTAATGTAGGGTAAACAAAACAGATGGGGGGGTTCCCACTGCTGGTTGCTTTCTCCTGAAGATAATCATCCTCATTGCACAAACTCTCAGCTGCCATCCCCTGTTTATTCTCCCAGCAGTTTCTGTTGGAATTATACAGTGACGACAGGGGTGATGCCGCACGTCTCCCTGCTGCTTACCCTTCGCTCCGTGTAGCCACAGAATTCTCTGCCGGGATTCCCTTTAACTCTCTCCCATTCTTCCCTCTTTCAATGACTGACGTTTTGTGCGTCCTCGTCATGCTCAAGTACGGTAAGGTACGGGTGAAAGACAGACGCGCTTGGTTCATTAGTAGGAGCTTCCTCCTTTCTGTTTTCCCTGGGGAGGAGAGAAAAGGCTCCTACGGATAGAGGAACCCCTCCTGCCTTCATCCCGTTACCTAAACAATAGGTTTACTTCAACGTATAAATACACCGCCGTAGAGAGATCCTTTAAAAACTGTTTTTGCTGTACTCAGCCGTAGGGTGAGCGATCCCTCATTTGCTGGAGAGGGCTCCTCCCGCCCCTTCCTCCCTCTGCTCCCGCCTCCCGTGCCCATATATCACTACACCCGGCACGGACACGCACCAGCCCCGCACGCCGCCCGCCCGACCTGGGGAGCGGGGACGGAGCTTCCCCCGCGCCGGTCGCCGCCAGCTCCCGGACAGCGCCCGCGCCCCGCCGGCTGCAATACGGCCTGGAGCTGTCCGGGCACGGAGGGTGCTGAACCTCCGCAGGCGCCGCGGGGGATGGAGGTTCCCGGCGGCCACGACCCCTTGCCGCCCGCCTGAGCCCGAGCCCGCGCAAGCAAAACAGCGGCCATGGAAGAGGAGCTGAAGTGCCCGGTGTGCGGCTCGCTCTTCCGCGAGCCCATCATCCTGCCCTGCTCGCACAATGTCTGCCTGCCCTGTGCCCGCACCATCGCCGTGCAGACCCCGGACAACGAGCAGCACCTGCCGGCCCTGCTCCAGCCGCGGGGCTCCGCGACGCCCGCAGCCTCCGCGGCCGCGCCGGGGCCGAGCTTGGGGCCGAGCCTGGGGCCGGGGCCGGCCGCCTCGCTGGACTCGGAGTGCGTGGCGGGCGGCGGCGTAGAGCACGCGGACAAGCTGAGCTTGCACAGCGAGACCGACAGCGGCTACGGCTCCTACACCCCCAGCCTGAAGTCCCCCAACGGCGTGCGGGTGCTGCCGTTGGTGCCCGCACCCGCAGGGGCGGCGGCGTCTCAGCGTGGCGCCGGCCCGGCCGGCTCGTCCCTCACCTGCCCGCAGTGCCACCGGAGCGCCTCCCTGGACCAGCGTGGCCTCCGCGGCTTCCAGCGCAACCGGCTGCTGGAGGCCATCGTGCAGCGCTACCAGCAGGGCCGCGCCGCCGCCGCCGCCGCCAAGTGCCAGCTGTGCGACCGCAGCCCTCCCGAGCCGGCGGCCGCGCTGTGCGAGCAGTGCGACGTGCTGTACTGCTCCGCATGCCAGCTCCGATGCCACCCGGCCCGCGGGCCCTTCGCCAAGCACCGCCTGGTCCCGCCGCCCGGGGCACCGGGCACACCCGGAGGGGGCGATAGCGGCGGGAAGGGGGCGGGCGGCGGGCGTAAGCTGCCAACGTGCGCCGAGCACGACCTGGAGAACTACAGCATGTACTGCGTGAGCTGCCGCAGCCCCGTCTGCTACCAGTGCCTGGAGGACGGCAGGCACGGCAAGCACGACGTCAAGGCCCTGGGCGCCGTGTGGAAGCAGCACAAGGTAAGCACGAAGCACGTGCCAATGGCCAGGAGGAGCCGGGGTGCCAGCGGGACTTTGTCTCCCCGCTGCCAGCTGAGAACTTCTCTCCCCGCTGTCATTCCAGGTGTTTTCTCCCTTGCACAGCACTCTTTGGTCTCCAGTGCTCTCTTCAATCCACAGTCTCTGCTCAGGGTCTTCTGGTGTCCCCCAAACTCCTCCTGCTGCTGCCTTCCCTTACCTTGACCAAGCTCAACCAGGCCTGAATGAGCACCTGGCTTTAGCCAGCTTTGCTATGGTCTGCACCATCCCATGCAGACCTACAGGAAGCAGGAGGAGATGGTGTGGTCATTCTTTCATTTCTCTCACTCCTTTCATCTCAATGGGAGCTGTCACAGACGTTTTCTACCATGAATTCCTATCAGTGAGGGTGAGTGGCCCTCAGCCACCCAAAAGTTTTAGGTGGAAGGCATGACAGGAGCCGTCAAGGGACGTCATGTTGTCTTCTGTATCTCAGAAAGATCTTCACCTCTCCTCAGTTCTCAAAACATCATAGAATTGCAGAACATCCTGAGCTGGAAGGGAACCACCAGGATCACTGAGCCCAGCTTCTAGCTCAACACAGCACCACCCAAAATCCAAACCATGTGTCTGAGAGTGTTGTCCAAACACTCCTTGAACTCCAGCACTTGAGTCTGCTGCCTTGGGCATCGCATTCCATGCCCACTGCCCTCTGGTGAAGAACCTTCACCGAAGAGGCCAGAAGGGATGTTTGGAGGGACCTTAATAATATGAGTAGACAGCAGTAGAATGGGCTCTGTGGGCAAGTGAAACTTTACCAGATTCATATTGTGTTGCACTCTGGTTTACCCTTCCTGTTCCCTGGTGCTCTGTAGCTCTGGAGGCCCTTAAGGACGTGTCAGAGGCAGCCACTGTGCAGCACAGGAAGCTTCCCAGGTTCTTGTAGATCTGCTGGGTCATGTGGCCATGCTCACCATGCAAAAGTCTTTACAATCATTTGAATAAAGAGAAAACATGACCATAAAAGTTTAAGAAGTATATGATGCTAGCTTATTTTTATTAAGAATGATGGACCCTCTAAAGTGATTTGTTACTACAGGTGTACCTACTGGGGGGAACATAAAACTTCAGTGCTGAGAGTGGTCCTTTGGAGCTCCAGGGAAAGGGCTTTTCCCACAGACCACGTAAAGACCCAAAAGAGACTTGGGATGAGCAGCACAGTTCATGCACCTAAGAGACAGAGTCCTTCAGTATGCATGTCAAAGTTTGCATGCTGTCTGCCAACGGCTCTGCCAGCTCCTCTCTAATGTGATGGTAGAGGATTTGTTCTCTTGGTGCAGAAGGAACAGATCATCACTACTTCTGCTAACAGCAGGATCTAGGTCTGTACAGAATTATTCAAACGAGCAGTGTCTGAGCTCACTGTTGAAATGTGGTTAATGTTATGTGGGCTGTGAGAGACCAGATTGTGTTGTGTTACAATTTACTTTGAGTTAAGACTGGTTGGAGACTTTCTGAGCAGCGTGGTAAACTCCAGTGTAGTCAGCGCATGCTGACAGTCATTTTCCTGTTTTCCCGTTGCTAAAAGAATGAACAAGAGATTGTTGGCTTGTCCATGTTCTTTTTCTGGGAGTATGTTATCACAAAAATGTGATTCCTCTTGATCTATGGACTCATGGTGGAAGTTCTAGTGGAAGTTTATATAAATTTCAAAATTAACTGATCTGGGGACTCTGACATTGGGCTGTCATAGATATTACTTTACTAGAACAATATACTTGGCAGAAAATAAACGTACTGGAACCATAGACAGCCTAAACCATCAGCTCACATTCATTCAGATAAATTGCTCTAGAATTAGATGCTTATGCTCAGTAACAGTTCTCGCATACAGCAATTTCTACTTGTTTATTGCCTGAAGTGACTTTGGCCAAGCCGTAAGTTACTCATACTGAAGTGTTATTGCATGTGGTTTGCCAATGAAATTCAAGCTCTGTGTGTTCTCCCCAGATAATCTGATGTAGATGGTAGAGCAGCAGGTGGAAGGGATTCTCCATGAGTTGAGCCTGCTCAGGTGGCAGGTCGGCACCTGTTCCCCACCAGGGGATGAGAGCCTGCTTATCTCCCCCTACGGCAAGGGGCGGCATTCTTCCCCTGTAGAGAGTTCCACTGCCATGTCCCCCCTCACAGCTCACAGTTTCATCCCACAATAGTAAAATTAAAAACTAGAGTTTAAAGTCCTAGAGTTTTTCAAGTATCACTGCCCGTCTTTTCCTTCAGAATCCATTTTCATTCGATTTCTGCACTGTTCTTCTCTTCAAATTGTTTGACTTCCCCTTTGCCTGAGTCTTGCACTGAGGTTCAGTAGAAAACTACAGATTTCTTGGTGTGATGTCTCAGACCATGCAGCGAGAAGGGCATTTACTCCTAGCTGTGCCAATGGCTTGATGGCTGTACAAGACTGCTTGGCCTTCACTAATGGCACAGGTTTGCCCATTGCACTGCTGTATGTAAATTCTTCAATAGAATAAGAAATGGTGGAAAATAAAAACGTGGCTGTAACTGCATAAATCAGCTGTAAATCCACTGACATAACTAGTCTTTGTTACGCTCTCTTACACTACTTACCTATCTGGACCAACAGCTTTAGGTTATTAAGTAAACTCCACAAATCTACTCCCAGAGAAGTTGGTTTAGATCTTCACAGAAAGATCTAAAACAGGTGGTGCATACATTTCACAGTCTGAACACTGGTTTTATATGTGCAGAAATGCCAAAACAAGCTTCAGCTGGACAGGTGTGTGAAAGGCAGACGGCTGAAAATAAGTGTGGTTGTCTGCATGCCTGCTTTGATCTGCTGGTTGGAAGGAGTTGTGTTTGCAAAATCATGAGGGCTCTTTCAGCTTGCAGCACCAGGATAAGCTTGTCTAATCAATAGCCAATCTGCTGCTGAAGAGAGATGGAGGGAAAACAAGTTAAACGAGCATGAACTGCTCGGTTGAAAGAGGGCATTGGCATTATCTGGTTCATTTTCTAAAATCAAAGGAAGCATCAGTCTTCCGTGCCTATCTGGATTTAATTACTCACCCTCATTATCTCTCTGTTTCTGTCTTTGATAGAAGAAGAAACCTTGTGTCCACCTCCAGAATCCTTGCTTTTTTGTTGTTGTTGTTGTTGCAAGACTAGTATTGAAGTAAAGATAACTATACGTAGAATACTGCTTGTCAGGAGTCATTAATTGCCATAGTCAGTGGAGCTCGTAACATTTCAGTTTGGCTTCAAGTAAATATTCTGCAGCATGCAGGATTGCTCTGAGTGTGCAAGGAATTTTTTTATGGTTTGGTTGGTTTACTTACAGGGTGCTTAGTCATGTAGTTCTGTTTGGTTTTAATGGGAAGTGCATGACTAGATTCCTCTGCTTTGGAAGGTATCTTTTACAAATGCTTTGAAAAGCAGGGCTATTACCTCTAAGTGGGTTTTGTAAGTGGAGACCTGATCTCCCTGGTTCCGCACTGCCGTCGTATTAATGCAACCACAGTTTTTAATGAGCACAAAAATTCACTTAGGAGCCATCTGATCAATGACATTGTCAAGTTTCTATTCCAGTCCTTTGGAACGGTAGAATGTCAGGAGCCAGCCGTGACCGCGCCGGTTGATAGCAGTGCATGTTGGTCAAAATTCATTGGTGTGGTTTGGGATTTCTACCCGATGACTAATTGTAACTTTTGGCTGTTCTTTTCTGATGAAATGTAATTTGATTTGAGAGTAAGAGCTGATGTGGGAGAAGTGTAAGCAGTTGGGTCTCCTGTAAGAAGTTCTCATAGCATTTGTGCCTTCCTATGCATAAGGCTCTGTCTCCAGGCATCCTCTAGTCCTACAGAGTCAAGAGACTGCAATCTTTTGGAAACCTGACTTTAAGCAAGGAGGCTTCATTTTCTGTTTCTTTACATCAGTTGAATATCTGTTTGATGAGGATAATACTTGGGCACTGGCAGTCTGATAGATTGCAATTGTGACTAAGGAGCTGGCCTATGAAAAGAGAGTCTAACCAGTCAGGCTTGGCACAGGAGTGTGTGACACTAATGACCAGCATTAGGTGCATACCCTGTGAGGAAGGCTGAGTGTGACAGCAAAACACATCAGCAGTGTCACTCAGAATGGGACCTATCCCATCCCTCCATGTTATGCTGGCATATATCTAAGGCTGGATTTGGACTGGCCAGGGGCTAATGGATGAAAAAGCATGATTTCTGTAGTCCTGGTCAGGCTGCAAAGAAACCACAAGGACTGCACCTTCAGGCCATGGTTCCTCCTCCTTCCTTCAGACCCTGAAAGTCCTTCATGAAATGGCTTGTTCACTGTAGAGATCTCAGCTGGAAGCTGAGTAACAGGAAGCTGGGTCTTCAGTATCAGCTTACAGTAGATTAAATCCTCATCTCTCACCTGTCAAGAGCAAGAGGAAGAGGTTGTTTTAGCTGTTCCAGAAATACTCACCTATTTGTTGGGTTGGAGCATGGAAAATTGAAGCCCTAAAAGGACGTAACAGTGAATTTTAAGAACACAGATTTGTCTCTAAAGTCGTAGGTTTGGTAGAAGGTACTATGCTTGTAAAGATTTCAGGCTCTGATGAAATACTATTTTGGAAAGCACTTGAGAATTTTAAAGCACGACAGATGTTACTGTGTAGGATTATTATTTCCTTATACATGTGGGTAGCCGTCTTATAAAAAGTATCTTGACTTACAGAATCACTGCAATAATGTGGAATGTGCAGCCACAACACTTAACTGCCCCCACATGCATATTTCTCCTTTATTAAATCTTACTACAATTAAAATCTTAACTCTTCTCTTGTAGCACACAGCCTGCATGTATAAGAATGTGTGTGACAGCAAGTAAGCCTATTAGCTCATCATTACTCATTAAAAGCAAGGATTAGTAAGAAATATATTTACATCTTATCTCCAATTTTTCCTCTTATTGTTTTCTTCTTTTTTCTTGCAGGCGCAACTGTCTCAGGCTTTAAATGGTGTTTCAGATAAAGCAAAGGAAGCTAAAGAATTTTTGGTTCAGCTGAAAAATTTATTGCAGCAGATACAGGTAACCGTAGAGTGTTAGTTGTTTTGATGATATGTAATCAATAGAACCGAGTGAATAATTTATCTGATGGCTTCGTCTCCTTCACTGTTCTTGTATTTCCTGGAATCGTTTAACCTCTCTCAGATAGAAGTTTGCTAAGCAAAATTACTCATCAAATAATGCCTATGAGCCTGTTTTAGCTTCTGGATTGTTTGCTGTTTATTGCAAGAAGCTGATACTCAGTACTGGACACCAGAGCTGAGTTATTTGGATTTGACTGAACCCCTCAGTCATGCTTCCAACCTCCTTCCTGCTGGCCCTTCCTTGAATTGGACATTTAGGGCAAATTCTCCTTTTTACCCTCTCAGAATTTGCTACTTGTTTTTCATCTGGCATTTTCTAAAAGCGTCCCTGTTGCTGGATAAAATCCAGTCAATCTGTTTATTAGACGATTTGTAGGAAGTCAAAAAAGAAGGAAGAAACACATGCTGCTAAGTCAATTTGATTGTTTATTAAAGGAGAAGGTATTTCCATGCATTCAGTTGCCCAGCTTTAACAGTCAGAACAGAACTCATGGTGAGTGCAGTAATTGAGGGCACAAGCCCCAAAGGAAGCAAGTTCTGTTTCCAACCAGATTTACACTCTGATCAGTGCTGGAGATCACCTGGTCCTCAACTCCCTTCTTGCCATGCAGAGTAGGGCTGCAGATGTGCTGCTGTGCTTTGAGCTTTGTGGTGTCTGGAAGGAGATACTTTCTATCTGCAGCCTCATCAATGATATGTGTGCTCTTCTTTCATCAACAAGCAAGTCTTATTTCTGTCCCTAACAGAAAGCTGAAGCAGAATTTCAACAATCTGTGTTTGGTTCAGGATTTAATCACTTAAAAAATGTCACTTAACTCTGCAAATTATGGATTGTACCACAAGTGCTGCCAAAGCTCTCAGATTGCCACAGAGCAGTATGATCACACACCCTCACTGCCTTCTGCAGCGTGTTGGGTGGGGAAGAGAACAAAGAAAGATGAGGAAACTAGTAAAAAAAGAGCACATCCAGTTGAAATATACCAGTGTGGAGACACCAGATGGTGCCTGTAATGTGCTGTGTTTTGAGCACTCTGAGGTTTTTCTCAGCTAACCTTCTCTATCTAAAAGTTAAACAGCCCCTATAGCCTAGTGACCTGGCCTTCTTTCATTGCCCAAGGAGAATGGGAATCTCTAGAGAGCAGTTCTTCCTGTGTATGCTGGCAGCTATTTTTGGGCTGTGGTAGCTCATCCCAAGCAATAGTTTGTTGCTACTCTTTTCTTGAGTCACCTAGATCCATTAAAAACTTATTTTTTTCCCTCTTAAAACCCAGAGGTGGTCTATAATGACTGCTTATGACTATGCTGTAAAATCTGCTAATGTATCTCAATAAAATCACTGGCAAATTGCTCTGCATAAGGGAGCTGCTACAATTAAATCAAAAGAGCAAGAAATTTCTTTGGTGCTGCTCCTTGTTTAAATACTAAAGGTGGACTTATAAGAGGGAATTATATCAACCATCTACCCTCTTAAATTTAGGCATGCCTGGACATAAAGCTGAACATGAATTTCATGTGTTGAGCCAATCTCCAGTATGAGGGTGAACAAGGACATAAAATTCCAGCAAAGCAGCACACAAGGACTAGTCAGTTGCATATGTATGACCAAGTAAGAAGAGACTAGGGCTTTACTCTGGGTGCTAGGTGACACTCACTCACACAGTCTGGCTCCTGTGGAGCTCCTTGGCATCCTTTTATCTCATGACAAATCACGCTCTTCCCAGGTGAAAGAATTGGTACAGGTAGGTTAGGCAGGTTAGGTGCAGTCACGTTGTTTAGGGGGAGAGGTTTAGAAATATCATGAGCTGATCTGTACCTTTTGGCTGGTGGACCAAAGAGCAGTTCTTAGATTGTTTTTTGTTGTTGTTGTTTGGGGTTTGTTTTGTTTTGGCAGGGGGATAAATAAAGATTTATACATGTAGATTCATTCCCAGAATACCCAGAACTGAGATATATCTTAGTGCATGTTATTTCTAATATCTGTTTTGTGGTGGTCGCCTCATGCACACATACAGACACTTACTCCTCAGCAAAAATGCCTTAACAATGAATTTTTACACAAAGGAATGTGCCACATGGACATTTCATTATCCCATTTCAGTGCATTCCAGACCACTTAGCCATCCACATGCTTTGTCTCCTCACTGTGAATGTCAGAGCTACAAGGAGCAGAGCTTTTGTCTTGCCTGAGGCAGATGGCAAATTCTTAATCTCTTTTTCCTGTTTTGCAGACCTGTTGCTTTCTCCTTATCTTCCTTCCCTTCACCTTTCTGAGATCACTTCTACATCTGACAGTCTTATAAACTTCCTGTTCCTCATTGCCCCTCTTGTTTCCTTGCTCCTCCCTAATGCTCTCATTATCTGATTTTTCACATTTTCCCATCTGCTGTAACAATTTCATCCTTTCTCACTTGGAAGAGGCATCCTGCCAAACACCCCGTTTAAAGTGTGAACAGTAAATGAAGAGAAAAATGGTGCACTACCACCATTTACAGACTCAGGCTACGTACACAAAACAGCACATCAAGAGAAGCTTGATAGAAAAAAGCTTAAGAGGGAGTCAGGTGTGATATAAGCCGAGGAGGGAATGATACAACAGGAGGTGTCTAGGATAAACCTATGAACAGTAACTGAGCTGTCTGCTGTCTCTCCTCAATCCCTTCTTGCTGGCAAATGAGTAGAAAAGAACGACATAAACAAAAGAGCTGAGAAACAGTAATGAGTTAGAGATGTGTGATGGCTTTCCATTGACATGCTTCTCCTTAAGCAGATGTTTAAAGTCATATATATATATTCATGGTTTGGGAACTGGCAGAGTGACAGCCAGGCTTTGTAGGGGGCACAAGGTGTGCACCTCACTTGCTGACCCCTTCCCAGCAGAGTTTTACCACCATGTCAATAAGAGACTGTGAGTACTAGCTAGTGATTTCAAAGGAGCTGTGATGGGTTAATTACACAGAGTGGGACAGGCTCTTCTTACGTATGAGCGTGCAGTAGGTTTTGATTTTATGTTATGTTGTACTACATCTGCTGTCTGGAAAGTGACAGCAAAACAAGGTTTTCATGGAAGCCCACTTTGCAGCATGGCATCTTCATGTTTCGTTTTATAGCATGCAGCTATTAATGGCACAGCCGTAATGAAATCAGAAAGGCAATAAGAATGGTAAAGTCTTGAAAGGATATCTCTGAATGGAAAAAGCAGGTAAGGATAAACAATTGTGTAGCTATAAAACATGTTTTCTTTGATGAATATGACTCTTCTTCTAGGAGAATGGACTGGATTACGAAGCCTGTCTTGTTGCTCAGTGCGATGCCTTGGTTGATGCATTAACGCGACAAAAGGCCAAATTGCTCACAAAAGTGACCAAGGAACGTGAGCACAAACTAAAGGTGAGTGCAGCTCTCACCAGATGTAAGTATTCAGTTCAGTGTGGCTGTTGATACCCGGCATTACTGTGCATTTTCTCAAGTTCCCAGCCCTTCACACAGTGCAAGTTCCTAACGACCCAATCCTGAAGTTCTTCAGCGGGTTCCAGTTCAGTAGTTTAGTAAAAATGTGCTTCTACACTTAACATTAGGCATGTGTGGATCCTTCCAATGGCAGGAAACCAATCCTTCTCAGGTATAACCTTTGGGATTTTGGTGTCTCTTCAAATCTTTAAAATCAAAGCAAGCCTCCAGATGTTCATGTGCTACACAGAAGATATTAAAGAAACACTACAGTCTTTAAAGGGAGGAAAAGAAGGCTATAACCAGATGAATAAAGTAGAAGTAAAAAAAGATGGGCAAGTTTCTTGAATTGTGGAACTGTATAAGTGATTCTGAAGTATTACAGCGTGGGTAATATTATCTAAGACAGGAGAAGATAAAGTGAAAAACTGAACATTAAAAGCAATGAATAAAATCAACCTGAGATTGGCGTTTGGAAGTCTCCATGCTTAACAAGAGACAACCCTTAGGACATGATTCTAACACTATCGCTTATCCTACTGTTTGTTCCCATTAGCCTGGGAACTGAGGACTTGTGCTACTGAACACAATGCTACTACTGGGAATAATTTATAGCACAATAAAGTCCAAAATCACCCCCCCCCCCCAAAAAAAAAAAAAAAAAAAAAAAAAAAAAGAGATGCCTTTTTAACTTCTTATTTCTAGCAGTGCATCCTTAAGCTGAACAGGATTGATGATGAGTTGGGAAGAGAATGGTAGAGTATAACCCACAGTTATCCTCCGTAATATTTGCCTTTTAAGACAAAGATTTTTTGAAAGCTCAGATTTTAGTGAAAGCGCGATTGTGAATGTGAGTATTGCAAATGCAGAGATATGTTCTGTGCTCCTTCTGCCCCAAGCAAACCTGAGCTTTGAGCAATTAATCTGCTCTGAAAATTGAGATTCCCCGTGCACAACATTTTGCCAAACTAATTATCGGTATTTACAATACAGAGCAAGTGAGCGTAGCTGATGGAGTTGTGGCAATGGCCATATGGCAGCTAAATTAAGCACTGCTTTTACACGCTCTTCCATTTGTTGGCTCTTCTGAAATAATTTTATACATTTCACTGTAAGCTGAGGCAATTATCAGAACTGAGCTGATGCCTGTTTTCCAGGTTGTTTGGGACCAGATAAACCACTGTACGCTGAAGCTACGTCAGTCAACAGGGCTTATGGAGTACTGCCTAGAAGTTATCAAAGAAAATGATCCCTCTGGGTTTTTACAGGTATTTTCCTTCCTGGTAAACTGGGGTAGAAAAGATCAAAGATTGAAAAAAAAAATAAAATTACGTTTAAATATAAAAGTATATTGCTTTGCTAATTAGTGTCTTCCCCTTCCAAGACAGATTCCTTCTGGCAACGTCTATAATGCCTAACCAAAAACTGTGCCAGTAACAATTTGAATATTGCTAAACTTTATGGTTTATTCCACCCTATCTGCAATGAACAACTTACTGGAATCTTGTGCTGAGGTCCAAAGAGTTTTTCAATGTGTAGATGGCCCCTTGGAGTCTGCCTCTATAAATATATTGAGAGAGATTTTATGGTTAGATCTCATGTAAGCCTACATCAAGGAAAATTGGCAGGTATCTCTTTCTTGTCTGACTCCTTCTGGCTCATTTACAAGAGTTGTGCAGCCCTGGTCCCATGGAGGAAGCAGGATGAGTCTTTCATAGTTATCATCACTGAGATGAGGGAGAAGATGGGGCAAGTCATGAAAGGGTCAATAGATGAGAAAAAAATATACATTTTATTATCCAATTACTTGGCCTAACTAATCGCATTTTATTAACTATTTTCCTTAATTATTATTTTTTTGCCATATTACTTTTATTGCCTTATTAATTGCCTAAGAAGAAATGGCTTTAAACAAAATGACCTGTATGTGGCTGTCAGCCAAACAGTGCACGCCACACATATGAATGCATGAATGCAAGGCCTCTCACAGTATCCCTAGAAAACAGGATGAGAATTAGCCAACGTAAGCCCATTAGCACTCCAGATTGATTGTTACTGTCACGTCTGGTCTCAAACAAGAGTTAGGAATGTGTGGTGTATATTAATCCCAGAGACTGCACAGCAATTTAGCAAGCTGTCAGTTGGATGCTACTGGACAAGTGTAACCTTTAGGTCTAACAAACGTGCTTAGGTACTTCAGATGCTTTGTTTACCACTCAGCTTACTCTTCCTATAACATTTGTGTCTTCATTCTTGACACTCACCTTTCATATAAAAATGTATTTTTATTTTTATTTTTTTCCTTTTTTCTGGTTTATCTGACAATGATGTCAAAGTAACCAGCAAGCACTGAAGCACCGCATTACTCAGAGCAACTGCTCCTGCAGCCAGGGTATAGAAACACAGCCAAGAGAGTCAGCAGCCCTGTAAGTGACTCCAGGGTCACAGGATGGCTGGGACCTGTTGGTACAGGAGCCCAGACAGAGGGGTCTTCCAGTGGCAGTGGTGAGGAAGGATGTCTGAACTCACTATAGGAACCAATAAAGGAAAACTCACTCTGACCTATCCAGAAAAATGTTGCTCTCTTTGATTGACATGAATGCCACTTGGAAGGATTCCAGGTACCCAAATGGCACAACTGAGCTCAAGGACAGTTGAGTTCATTGATTTCTGTGGAGACAAGATCTTGCTTACAGAGGACACTGTGATCATCTTAGTCTGTCTTGTGTCCTAAATGTCTATAAGCTGACCAAGAACAAAGATTTAAACACAAAACTGTGTTTTGATGTAATAATAGTGAGTCAACTGTGTTCTTAGGAAATCTATCTGACAACTTACCTCCCTTGCTGTGCGAAATAAACACCTTCTTTCCCTTTGATTTTTTTATTTATTTTTTATTCCTTTCAACTGAATCATCTCTGCTATACAGAGGGACCCTCTGACTTGTCAGCCTCTCTTTAAGCGACTGCTGTTAGGAGAGCAAAACCATACAGTGCAGATCAGAGAGCAGAGTTCTGAAGTGCACGAGGCATTCAGAGATCTGATATGCAACAATACTAATGGCCTTTACAAATGCAGTTTTATTTTTGTCCTCTAAGATGAGAATGTTTTTGGAAAGAAGGAGACCAAAGGATATAACACAAATGGAATTCCCTTCAGAATTACAGGATCCTGTCTCAACTCTCATGCTGTTGTATTACTGTTTTTCTCATGCTGCATCTCACAGCTCTTCCATCACTTCTCATGTCTTCTGACGTGTTGCTCCATCTGCAGTTTCATCATAAGCCTGATGGTCTCTTTCAGATTTCAGATGCTTTAATCAAACGTGTCCAGGTATCTCAGGAACAGTGGGTCAAAGGAGCCTTGGAACCAAAAGTGTCTGCTGAGTTTGACCTGACGCTGGATAGTGAACCCTTACTGCAAGCCATTCATCAGCTGGATTTTATTCAGATGAAATGTAGGGGTGAGCTTTTGTGATTTTTTTAAATTTTTTTTTTCCTGTTTTTCATGCCAGTGTTGACATTGCCCTGGGAAGAAGGAAAGTGCAGGGGAAGGAAAGAGAAACGACCTGAGATTACTGGGTATCTCTAAGAAGTTTCCAAGCAAATTCAGGTTATTGGGTGCTCCCTAGAATGGTGCACTCACCTCGCGTGCAGTGACCTCAGCAAAGTCAAACAGTGATGCCAGGGGCAGTTGAATGTTTGAGAAGATAAATTCTTCATAGTAGGACTGTCTGTTAGCTTTAATGATTAAGAAGTTAAATGCATGAAACTTTGTGCCATTTTATAGCGTTCATAGGCTGAACACAGCTAATTGAAATACTGGTCATCCCCATCTTGTCAGGAACAGTTAATGTTGTAAATAAATATTCCCCTCAGCACACATGCGCTGGAATAGGAAAATAATCCCTACAGGGAAATAAGCCCTATAAACCCATGTATGAAAACTGTGTCATGATTAAAATAAAACTGGGAGACAGAGAGTTTCAGAAGGAATGTAATCCAATAGCTGTACTGTTCCTTGATTCCAGGTGTCAGAATCATCCTGAGGGATGCAGAAAAAGGAAAAGGAGGTTAAGGAAATTATTTAAAAGCAGAAGCTGATAAACAGCAGATGCCAACGGCAAAAAAAAAAACAAAACAAACCCAAAACATTAACAATCATATGCTTGTAATGTACTTGGTTTATAAAGAGCAGATTAGAGAGATACATAGGCTATCTAGGTGTTAAGCCCATTGTGATCCCTGGGAATCGTGCCATGATCTTCACTCTCTGGTGATTCAAGCCTTAGTTACACAGCAGATGACAGAGTAAAGGCTTTCAGAAGTTAATGAATGAGTTAAGAGCATTCATGTTTGTTGTGATGTTGGATGTTGTGTTTTGTACATCAGCTTTCGTTGTTTTTTTCTTCTAAATAAGTGTAAGGATATATGTTCAGTTTATCTGGTCCCTCTGGGCCTAATTCTGGACCCATGATACTCAAGATGGAGTAATTGAGGTGGATCACTTAGCAAGTGAATGTGCAGAGAAACAATGGGTAAACAGTTAAAGGCCACCGTCAGCTCACTAGGAGTGGCTTGTGCCTTCACAGAAACAGCCTGTGCTAAAGAAGTTTGTCAAAAACTGTCTGGGAGCTGCTTCTCTGAAATGACAGCAGCCAGCAAAGCAGACAAGAGAGGAGTATTACTGATAAAACTTCTCCAAATACTCTTTGCATTTATCTGTTAAAATCAGTTTATATCTAATGCTGGCCATATTTATTATTAAATATATTTAATACTAATCTTCCACCACTCTCCCTCCCAAATAAATAAAGAATTTAGCTAAACTATCCACTTAAGTTGGTAATTAACCAAAGGTCACTTGAGGTGAGAGCAGCTTAGGCATTTGGCTTTTGGATGTTCATCTGTCAGTAAGCTGGAGGACTTAGAGACTTTAATTGAGCCAGATTCACTGAAGCTCTATGAGAGATACTGCAGTCTGTTGACATCCCCATCTGATGTACAATCACAGTTAAGCTCTGCCACTGAGCTAGACATAGCCTGAGATGCAGAGGGCAGGACTGGACTGCTTCTGCTTAAACCTGCAGAGAGGTTACAGACCAGGTTGAGTATTGCTCCCAGTGGCACTTAAAGACTTGGCCCTCAGGAGGGGCTTTTCCTGGGGCTATCTTAGCATTGACTGGGGAGTATGCTTCATGTCCTACCAGCATTGTCACCAGCTGGTGCACATGAAGGCCAGGCCTGGCTTCAGATACTGCAAACAGCAGTGGAAATGCCATTTATAGAATTGTAGAAACAGAATTCTTTGAGTTGGAAAAGACATTTAAAAGTCATCTAGTCTAAATCCCCTGCAATGAACAGGGATGTATGCAGCAAGGTCAAGTTGCTCAGAGCCCCTTTCAGCCTGACCTTGAATGTCTCCAAGGACAGGGCTCCCACTACCTCTCTGGGCAACCTGTTCCAGTGCCTCATCACCCTTATCATAAAAAACTTCTTCCTGATGTACAATCTAAACCTCTTCTCTTTTAGTTCAAAACCATTTAACCTGGTCCTATCACATCAGGCACTGCTAAAGTGTCTGTCCCCTTCTTCTTTAAACCTTCCCTTTAGATACTGAAAATCTGCTATGGTATCTTCCCAGAACCTTCTCTTCTCGAGGCTGAACAGCTCCACCTTTCTCAGCCTGCTCTGGTAGGAGAGGTTTTCCATCCCTTGGTTCATTTTTGTGTCCCTCCTCTGAAGGCACTCCAGCAGGTTCACATCTCTCCTGTACTGAGGACTCCACATCTAGATGCAGTACTCCAGATGAGGTCTCACCAGTGCAGAGTAGAGTGGCAGGATCTCCCTCACCCACACTCCTTTTGATGCAGCCCAGGATGTGGTTGGCTTTCTGGGCTGTGAGGGCACATTGCTGGCTCATGTCCAGTTTGCCATCCACCAGTACCTTCACATCCTTTCTGGCAGCGCTGTGTTCTATTCTTCCATTCCCCAGCTTGTATTGGTAGTGGTTATTGCCATGACCCAGGTGATAGACCTTATGCTTGGATTTGTTGAACCACTAGGCCTGTGTAGGTCCCTTTCAATGGCATCATGTCCCTCAGGAACACCACAAAGCTTGGTGTCATCTCTCACATCTTGGTGTCATCTTGCACATCTTGGTGTTGTTTATCCTGAGCACCATTACTGCAGAGACATTAGGGATTGTGTTATTTCCTTTTGCACCCCCATGTGCCTGAGCAGCACAAGTGACTGACTAGTGCAGAGCAAACATCCATAGGTACCAAGGATAATTTAGTATATACAGATGCATTTATATTTTCCAGCTTATGGCTAGAAATCTATTTATATTACTCAGTCTGACCTGTTGGCATTTTTGTTTCTGAAATTTACATCCATGGGCATCCTTCTGGACATATTTACTTCTATGGACATCGACTGATGTTGTGTTATCTTCTTATGCATTAGTGGTCTTGCATCTCAAAATACAGGCAACACAAAATGAGTGCTTGGATGCATAAGGAGAATCACTTTGCTGTGAGAAGAGCTGGTGTTTGCAGGGTGCCGCAGCAAAATCAGTGGGGCTTCTGAGCCTTCAGCTTCACACACAAAAAATCTGTGTCTCCTCACCTCTGTTCTTCCTTCTCTATTCTTACCTACTCCAATCTTAGCACACCTGCAAGTCATCACTCCTTGCCAAATGCTTGGTGGGGATTGGAGAGTGTTACTAACTCACTGTACAGATTGATCTGGCAACAGTAGATGCACTGCAGACATCAGAGAACATCTGTAAAGGGATTCTGGGGAGAGCCAACTAGAACAGGGTCAGTGCATCTTTCCCAGCTGCAGGATGTTTCATGACAAATGCTTTGTGACCCAAGGTCCGTAATACTGTTATTGACGCTTAGTGCATGACTGAATTTCTAGATTTTTTTTCAAGCTCTGGCCTCATTCAACCTCAGTGCGCTTGCATGGGTCATTTAGAATGAAAGCTTGCTTGTAAGTAAACATTGATTCACTATGTTGAACAAAGAAGAATGAAAATGAGAACAAATCACATTAGATTTGCTCTGATGACTTGTTCATGTACCTTACTGGTGGACTCTGTAAGCCCACATCTAAAGCCAATCTCAGCAAATAAAGATCAGGGAGTATTTTGTTTTTTCTTTTTACAAAAACCAAAAGCAATTCAGTACCAAATTAGATGTGCAGGGGCCAGAAATGTGATAGATGCAGAAGTGATGCTCAAGCAATCAGATTGGCAAAAGCATCTCACTGACTGCTTTGGTAAGAGTCCCACAGTCCCCGGCTGGCTGACCTGCTGAGACATGTGTATGGCTCTACTATTTGCTGGTATGCTGATCTTTCTGAAATCTTCTTCCTCCATCTGAGTGTTTTTTCTCCCTCTTGCTTTTTTTCTGAGTATCTTGGCACATAAATCCTCTTTCTTCAATGAGTGGATCACTGTGTATGACGCATTTTCTCAGTTCAAGTGATAAAGAAAGGCAAATAATATGTGTTCCTCATTTGCTTTGTTCAAACAGCTGGAATTGCCATGCAGTCTTTATTTGTTCTAAAATGGAGACTAGGTACAACATAGGAAAGAATGTCACTACCCTTTGCTTTTCTGCACCCCCTCTGAGCAGTCGCTTGTATACTCCTTGTCAGGAATGGCTCCTTCCCTCTTCCACATTACAGTCCCTGAGGATTCCCCAGAGATATCTTCAGCAAAGCCTCTCTGCTTCTCCAGACACTAGTTGCACAGCCTTGTTGATAAAACAGTACTGCTTCATACTAGGTTTTATCTCTGGCTCTGCCTGTTCTGCATCACAAACAGGTCTTTGCCTCTGGTCTTTCCTTCTCCCTTGATGACACTGTTCATAGTGCTCTTGCTACAACAGTGACTCAGGTTGTTCCCCGGTAAAGATGCTTCATGCTTCTAAGAGTCCCATTCTCCCACTGCATTCACGTCTTTAAAAATCAATCTGGGAAGGTAGTGGGCATCTTGCTTTGTCAAGATGGCAAATAACAAAATCTTAGAACAGCCCTATTTCATTCTGAAGTGAGATCAACTTCACAATGCGTTGAGGAATGTGTTTTTGAAACTCTTGGGTTGACACAAGGCACACTTTTTAGCTAAGCATGACCTGTATGGAGCCCTTTTAAAATAGCAGGATGTTATTCAAGCTCATTAATAGGTCTTGCTGTGCCAAAGCAGTGTCATTTCTCTTTTTATGTTTTTAATCTTTTCCTTCAAAAACTCTCCAGGGGAGTTTTAAGTTGAGCAATAAATGGGACGGTGCTGTTATTTAACATCTGAAACTTCTTCTTTTCTGGTAGTTAACCTACATTTGTCTTGTCTTAGTGCCACCCTATGGCTTTTCACTCTGAAGTGTATACCAGCGTCCCAATTATTCAACTCCTTCCATACCTGCTATGACTTTCACAAGAGTTTACCCTCTTTCCTCTCAGCAGAAGTCTGAGGTCAGGGTAAATCTCTGCCCATCTGTGCCCAGCTGCACCAGGAGGCAGACAGGAGGGCAAGCATGACAAGCCTAATCCAGAAAAGCTGGACACCTTCTCTGTGGGATTTTCTTACCCTTGGACCTCTGAGTGGCTGAACAGCTCAGGAATTTTGGTGGTTTTGGACTTCATAAGCTTCAAGAATGAGTTTTTCATCTAGATCTGCCAGAAGGAGACTTGGAAATTGGAGGTACCCAGTCAGTGCCTCCTGAGAGTGTTAGCCAGCTACCTAACTCATTTAAAATTGCCTTTACCTCTGATTTCATTGCCCTCCATGTTTTGGATCCCACAGTGCCACATTTGTGTTACTTCATAGCGCCTTCCAGAGAAAAATCTGAACTTTTCATGTGTAAAAAACAAGCAGATGTTTATTTATTGTACCCTCTGAAGCATTCTTGAACACTAAGAAAAAGCAACAAGATGGGGGTCTTTTTTTGTGGCTATTTTTTTCCTTCTCATTTTGCAGAAAGTCCTTCAAGAGCTGGTTTATAGAGCTCCTTTGTAACAGACTGTGCTTGATCTGCTGGGTTACTAACCACTCGGGTTCTCTGCAGTGATGGCTAATGCCAGAGGGTAGCTTCTGTATTATTTATCACTAGTGGGAAGTTGGCTTTTTGCCCCACTTCCAATGTGGGGGTAAAGCGTTAGACTCCTGACACAATAAGGGGCATTTCCCCTATATTTCTACAGTGTTTGTTGCATGAAGCATGAACAGTCCTTTTTTTTCTTATATACTCAGAGGTTAAATGGGACAAAAAGAACAGCTCAAGGGCTTAGCTCTCGTGCAGGCAGAGGAGGAAAACAAACTAGAGGCTCCAAGTGGAGTATATAAAAGAAGAGTAAATTGACATAGATAAGAGCTCAGTCAATGAATGCTCAGAGCACTCAGCTTCCTTGGAGACGCCATGCAGCTCCGAAGAAATGATCCTAGCACTGAAATTCAGCCTTGGGCAGAAGAACAGGCAGGGCTTGTACGTCACGTGTATCCCACTTATCGTGTATGATTTCAGTTTTGCACAAGACACGTGCCAAATCTCACCAAGAGATGGAAATTTCTCATTGTAATTTACAGCAAGGGGTAAACAGTGAGGGTTTAGATGTGCGTGGTAGTGGAGGTGTGGTGGGGGCCTCATTCCTCACAGAGACACGGCTGAATGTTACGTTCTGTTTGCTTTTATTTTTAAATGCTTCTCAACAGTCTCTTGGTGCTTTTCCTATGCCAGACTGTAAAAGAACACATCTGTAGGTGATGTTGCAGCTGTAATTTCTGAAAGGACAGAGCTACAAGCAGTCTCCTGTGATAGACGTTCCTTTTGTCAGCTGAACTTAGAGAATTAAATAAACACTGCAACTGGAACTATTTCCAAATATGTTTTAATTTACATATAATTTCAACCAAATGGTTTGTCTAGCCAAGTCATGACATTTTGTTGTTTATTTTTTACTGGGTTTTGTTTCAAGGGCTCTCTTAGAGGGTTGGACTAGATCAAAGGTCCCTTCCAACTCAAACCATCCTATGATAGCCCGCTAACATTGACTCCCCTTGAAGTGAAAGAAGTGAGTGGTTGTGGTCCTCCTCCCAGCACAGCCCCAGGAGCTAGGACAGAGCTACACTAATCTGTACTCAGTTCCTGTTTCAGTGCCACCCGTCCCACTACTGCAGCTGGAGAAGTGTTGCACCAGAAACAACAGTGTGACGCTGGCCTGGAGGATGCCACCTTTGAGCCACAACCCAGTGGAGGGTTATATCCTGGAACTGGATGACGGAGATGGTGGCCAATTCCGAGTGAGAATTTCATTCAGCATTTATTTGTATTTATTTGTATATAACTTTCCTCAGGAAATAGATATATTTGTGTCTGGGGGCAGGGGAGGGGCCAGAGAAGGTGCAATTTATCAAAGCGTCCCTGCTTCCATTAAATAGATGCAGAAAGCCTTGGTTGTGGTTTCTGCTCATTAGGAGTCCCAGCTTGGGTAGGAAGCTTGGTTGAAACTTTTCCTGGGGTACTGGCAAAGAGCCCTTATGGACGTGAAAGATGGAATTTCAAGTCACTGCCATATCTACTTCATGTCCCTCCTGGAAAACACCCCTACAGAAAATCACATACCAGCTTGTAAGAGCTGAAAGTGGTTCATGCCACACATCAAAGATTTTCTTTGAAGTCCTTCTTTTTGCCTGTCCATAGCGGCCCCATCCGATATATGAGACTCTTGGTCTGGAAATGCAACTCAGTTTTTCCCATTTTTCTGAGTTAAATTGGTATTCTGTGTAAAAAAACAACAAAACAGGTTTGCTAAATATTTTCTCTGGAAGGGATACAAGGCTGGGGGAGGTGTTCCTCAGATATGCTGCAGAGGCATTAGTAACTATGGGAGGATATCCCAAGTGCCATTCTCCCTGAACTCCAGTGTGATTCCACAACTGCTTGCTTATGCCTGAGGGTGCTGAATACTTCCTGTCTCCCATCCTCTCCCTCTGTGTTCCAAAAAAACAAACCACAGAAATAATTCAAGCAGCTTTCTGCCAGCCACATCCTCTTGGAAGCAGTGGTCTGCAGTGCTGTGGCTTCCTGCTGCTGTTCATGCTTCTGTTACTTCAAGACCATGCTAAGCCAATGCCATCCCTAAAAGCGAGTGCCTTGAAATCATTACTGAAGAGCAGAGCACATCTGCTCTCTTCACAAATGGGAAATCGTGCCAAAACATGGGATGATATTTGTCCAGGAGCTGTAAACTGACTTCCCACTGGAACCCTGAGGGTTACTAAAGCAGAAAGTGGCCTGCTGCTGGCCTGCCTGACCTCCCTCAGTTGCCTCCCTGTGCCAGACTGCTACAACCACAGCCAGCAGAGACACTTCATTTGGATGCTCCTCATTAGAAAAAAAAACAGCAGTGTTGGTACAGAGTTTTGAAAAGTACACAGTGTTTCTGGAATGTCTCAATTTCTTGGTCCAAGAACCATTTGGCATGTGTTTGAAGAGGCTGGGCTCTTCCACTGGAGATGTGAAAAGGTTCCTTTGTTCAGGAGCTGCTGACACAGTCAGTAGGTAAAAGTGGCATAATGAATGAGGTGTTAGAGGTGATGTGTGGCACATTCCAGTGGACTGGATAAAACATTTCAAGTATTATTCACATCTAAATAAATACTTGTGAATAAACAAGATTTCAGGGGGTTCATATCCAAGGTGTGAATGAATCTTGGTCCATTTGTGTGTGGGGTTTTATAATGTTTTCGAACTGCCAGTGCTGCCTGTTTAATATTTTGTGTTGAAAGGATACAATACAGTCTCAATCCTTATAGCTCAAGGGTTGTGTTTTCCAAGCAGAACACTTTACCACAGAAAAATAAACTACAGGCTTCTCAGAAATACCATTTCAGTGTAAGTTTTCTGACCATTTTCTTGAAGGTTTGTATATCCAAGTGCAACAAGACTGGCTACTTTCAGTTCATCTTTCTCCGTATGTTTCCTTTACTGCTGTACCTTCTTAGCTTTACCTTCACTTTAATGTCTCCAGTGCTGACCTTACCTCTTGTATCCACTTCTGTAGCTGTTCATGTTATAACAGCACGCACTCTGCATTCTCTGAAGCCATTATAAGCTATTTACCTGTGATTTATGTTTACAAGTCCTAATGTGATCAAATGTGATCATGAAGCACAGAGGAACAGTTGTTTTTGTGTGTGTGTGTGTTTTTAGGAAGTATACGTTGGCAAGGAGACTCTCTGCACTATCGATGGCCTTCATTTCAACAGCACCTATAATGCAAGAGTCAAAGCTTTTAACTCATCAGGAGTTGGTCCGTACAGCAAGACAGTTATTTTACAGACATCAGATGGTGAGTTTGATGGTGAATCCAACCTGCACGCAAATGACTGATGTTGTCAAGGGTCAGTGCCAAGATCACACACAGCTGTGGGTGTATTCTGATTGCTGCTGTGGTGCATTTGGGCTGCACTGAGCCTGCCATTTCTCGGGGAACAACCTAGACCTAAATCCACTAATGATAATAGTCAGGTAGCCCATTTCTTCACGCCTTTGGGGATTTTCCATTGTTGGTAATACTTCAGGTTTCAAATAAGTGCAATTTTACTTTTGGGGGTCTAATTAAGTTTTTAATTTGTTTTAGCATACGGAGGCCATTAGGCACTGAGTATTTGTATGCTACTCTGTCTCCACGTCTCCATAAAATTTGGAATTTATTTTTTTCCTCACTTACTGCTTCAATTTCACAGCAAGGTTTGATAAGACAGAGATGGGAATTCATGCTTGTTCCTCTGTAATTATAGTTGACATCCATGCGGGCATTACACAAGTTCATCTTCAGTAATGATACCGTAATGAATTGGGAAGTACGGGCTGTCCTCACATGCACTTTTATGCTGTGTTGCCAAAATAGGCCAGTATAAAATTTTTATACTTTAAGAGCTTTTTCTAGTTGGATTTCCCCACCCCCCCCCCCCTTTGATAAAGTGATGAAATCTGTCCTAACCACCATGGACACATTGGTCCTCCATTTCCACTAGAGGCAATCCCGAACCAATTCACAGCTGCGAATGCCTTCTACATTATAAAGAAGCCTTTGTTTCCTCAATGACTTTCTTTGTTACCGTGTGAGAACAGAAAGTCACTGCCCTTAGAAACCTACACTCCGATATGCAGGCACAGATGGCATAAGACATGTGAGTAATTTACACTTCATAGCACCTTCAAGGCAAATGGACTGAAAAGCAACTTTCAGGTATTACTGGGCTGTGCAGATTGCATGAAGCATTCTTTCTCACTCACCAAAAGGCAATCTGAGCAGCTCACAGTGCAAAGCAATCTTGTATAACTGCCTTTTTTAACAAGGAAGAACATCCTTGCTATTCGAGAGTGCAATGGGGTCTTAGGAAATCCCAGTCTCATCTTCCTAGTGAAAGTAAAGTCGCTGATGGGTGGTTGCAGCCCGTTCTGCTGTAATCCTGCCTCTCCTTTTCCCTCACACAGTGGCATGGTTCACTTTCGACCCCTCCTCGGCTCACAGGGACATCGTGCTGTCGAACGACAACCAGACTGCCACCTGCAGCAGTTACGATGACCGCGTTGTCCTTGGCACAGCCGCCTTCTCCAAGGGCGTTCATTACTGGGAGCTGCACGTGGACCGGTACGACAACCATCCCGATCCAGCCTTTGGCATTGCCAGGATTAATGTTGTGAAGGACATCATGCTAGGCAAGGATGACAAGGCGTGGGCCATGTACGTTGACAACAACCGCAGCTGGTTCATGCACTGCAATTCTCACACCAACCGGTAAGCACTGACTTGAAAAAACTTAAAAACTGTAACCGGTAAGCACGTTTCTCTCCTTGCTGATTGCTTTTGTCGCTTGTCATCTGAGGAAGGGATCTCAGCAAGCCATAGTCCATCTCCTTGCCAAATAGAGTTATTTTATTCCTAACAGAAGTCTGCATCACCTGTTCTTAAAAATCATTGGTGACAGCAATGGCATCTTCTCCCCTAGCAATCTGTATCTGTGTATGTTATCCTCTCCTAGCAGGTTTTTTTCCTGTAGGAATGTACTGCTCACTCTCTGTGCTCAGAAGGAGGCTCAGGCCCTAGTTGAAAGTCAGCTGTGTGTTACAGGGAATGAGGCCCTTGAGAAGATCTCAGCTAAAAACTGAGATTCAGGATCCTAAATTCCATGTGTATTTCGGGTAGCACTGTATTGTATACCTACTTTGCTGTGATGGGAGATGGATGTACAAAGCAAGTGACTGAGGATATACAGCAGGTCTTTGGCAGGCTGGGAATCTGTTTTGGTTTAGTTTTCCACTGACTGTCCCTGCAGGTTTTCCATACTCATGAGCTCAGATGTTGTTTCTGTTATATCACATAATTAAAAGGGAGGTTTGCAGTGTTTTTTATTATCTATTATTTTTCTATTATCTTCTTAGAGAGAGAAGTTTGTACCAGTATTCATGGTATCCTAAAGCTGCTTGTAATGTCTCCTGTTGAATAGTCACTCGTACTCTAAAACATGCTTGTATTTTAAGTGAGTGTAATTTTTGTTTGAGGCAGTTTTGTTTTGTTACAGACAGGTGGAAGAACTTTGTAGTTGGACCCAAAGTTATCTGAAGTAAAGGTGAATATTTTCATTGGCCCCAGTGGCCTTAGATCCCATCCTAAGTAGATACAGAAACCATGTCCTGAGTAAATGTAGAGTAAAATAACATCACGGTAATGAATACATCCAAAGGTTCTCTGTTCCTTTAATATCTTGATTTGATTTGATTTGATTTGATTTAGGGTGGAAGTAATGTTAAGCTGTGTTAATTTTAATGCTCTGCGAAACAGCTTATGCTTTCTGGAAAAAAGCTGGCAAACACTCTGTGTGCTGCTGTCCCAGAAACCTATTTTATGGATTTGGTCACAGACGTTCGCCTTCCCACAAGCAACACAAGAGCCAACAAGCAAAATCTTTCCTTCTGAGAAGCACTAACTGTGGAAATACTTTGAATTTCCAATCATCCTGCTTCAACAGGAAAACGGAACGCTTTATGTTGACAACAGCTTCCCTGTTTTTACCAGGGAAAGCGCAAAGATTCTGCAGGCACATCCAAGGAATGGGCAGACCAATGGAATATCCTTTCAAGTGAAACACACTGACAAAGGGCATGCAGTCTCATGGAATCACACGCGCTTCAATGAAATTAGGTCTAAGCATTATATTTTTAACTGTGACAGTCAAGTAGGTCAGTTTTTAACTCGTTAACTGTGGTAGTCTTGTGAAAACAGTTGTTGCTGCCTCGTCATTTTCCCACTGGAGACAAGGCCATGAGAGCACACTGTTGCCACCCGAAGAAAATTTCCTGCCAGCTTTTAGCCTCTCAGACGCTCCTGTATTGGAGGCTGTATCTTAATAATCATTTCATCCATTCAAATCTACTCAAAATTAAATTAGAGTGATAAATAAATTACTAGCCTCAGCTGGGGAGCTTCAAAGACCCAGTCATGGGACCTGCCAGGTTTAGGGCACTTTTCTGTTCTTTTCACTCACCTCATGCACCGTGGGACCTGCCTACATCCTTAAAAACTGACAGTCTGGGCTTGTCTTCAGCAGCGCTAGAAAGAAAGACATGAACAGATGAATGCTATCAAACCCAGAGAGACCTTTGAAAATAGGTTGAGCAAACACCAGTTCAGAAGACAGCTCAGGGACATAGCTCTCTGTGAGGCACCTTGTTTTTCCTGGAAGTAATCAGCTCATGTCAGAGCCGTGTGCCCATTGCTCAGAGGCTCTCATGGCAGTATTTGCTCCTCATAATGTTCCCAAAGGCAGGAGCATCTCATGCTGTAAGGAATGAGCTAGCCACTGCATTGTTACATGAAGAAAGTGATTGAAATCACACTGGATTGTTTTATGTTTTATGCTGGAAGATGAGGAAAGTCAAAATCTAGAGCTAATCTTTAAGCTCCCTGCTTGAAGAGAGTCTCATTACTAACTGTGGAGATCTCAACATCAAGTTCTCATCACTGATCCTTGTGCACAGAGATGAATGTTTGTTGGGCTGTGTGAAAAGATGTGTGAGAATTGGGATTTACTTGGAGTAATGAAAGAATGGTACATGTCTTCACAAATGGATCATCATTGAAGAAGCATTGTAGCAAGTGGCTGTGTTTTCCCCTTACACAGCCTGCAGGCTGTCAGGAGCCCATAGCATGACGACCATTAAAAAGGCACTGCAGTAAGGACTTAGCTCTTGGATGTGCTGACACAGGCTGGGCTGTGTACCTCGCCAGCAGCAGCTCCTGTCCAGCATGGTGTTCTCTGTGAGCTGCAGAGAAGTCAGTCAATGTCACTGTGTAGCACACGGCTAATTAGCTCGCTAGAAGCAAATTAGTTTATTATATTGGAAAGGGCATCGTCCTCTCAAAAAGGCAAAGCTGTTTCCCCAAGAGAATCGATGCCATTTAGAAAGATGTCATAAAATCTATTTTAAAACAATGCATGATATAAAACATGGTGCACTACGATCACAGCTATTCCCCACCAAAGGAAAAAGAAATACCATAACCCATTTGTAGATAGTTCTGAGTTGTGGTGCTGCCACTTCCCACAGAACCATTATGAATGTTATGATTGAATGCTTTTAATACAAACAGCCTAATACTAAGATCCTGAGGATGGGTAAGTGTCCTAACTTGTGTTGGAAAATAATATGTTTACAGCTGTGGAGAGGAGCTTAAAGACAAATGGGTTAATGCTTATACTACCAGAAATAAATTTAAGGCAGCTGAGAACCACATCGTTATAAACCTTACATATCTGAGAATGTAGCTGGCGATTCTCAGCTGTTTTGTTATTGTTTGAAGAGCTTTAAATAGAGACGACAGCACAATATTGCCATCGCTATCACGGAGAGCAAGTGCCACATTTAGTCCAAAGGAAACCTGTTTGTGACACCTAGTGGACACGATGAACATTTCTTCCCCTTCACGATGTTTCTAGTTGTATTTTTTTTTTCCTTCATGATATATGCCAACCCTTATGATAAATCTTGTGTTGAAACTGCATTTACCTTGTGAATTTCATGTGCCCAAGGGTAGCCTGTGGTACAAAAGACAATCACTTCCTTCCCTGATGCAAATGACTTGAAATCTGATTTAGCCTGAACAAATTGTGTCAGGCTGTAAATCCATCGCAGAGCCCCTGTGACATTAACAAAGCAGTGGTGCCTGTGGCCAATCTGCATATGTAGTAGATTTCTTGCTCAACGCTCTTTTAAGCAGTATTGGATTTGACTAACCCCCAAATCAAAGCATGTTAATGTCAAATCGTTCATGCATGTAATGGCTGGGTCTGCCCTGGCAAGCTCTGACACCGCGGTAGCTCTCAGCAGCTGCTCCTGACACAGCCAATTAGCACCAACGTTAATAGCTGTGCCCCAGCTCTTGAAGCAGCTTGGTCACAGACTTGTGCTTGTCCCTAACCAGCCCCAGCTTCCCTTCCTCCCTAAAACCTGTGCCTATGGACCTATGTGGGCTCCCCGGACCCTGGAAAACTGGATCCCCTTAGAGACTGCCAAGATGAGCCTCTAGGTGCCAGCAGGCAGAGTGATTCCAACGAGTGCCAAGGACACAAGCGTTCTGCTTTTGCATTCCCTGCTGTGCATTATCAGTGCTCTAGAGCAGGGGCATTCTCAGGAGCTGTACCTCCAGAAGTCCTGCCTTGCACACTCAGCAGCAGACTGATCTGCTCACCTGCCCAGTTCTTGTCAGCCCAAGGGATCTGGACACCATTTTCACCTCTTAACTTACAACTGGAGGAGAGATGGACCTCATTTCTCTTTATGACAGCCCTTTTAAGCTTTGATGAATGTGGTATATCAGGTGTGGCATGGTCACAGTCAGAGTGCTGCAGGGATAAATATTGTGCCATGCTGCTTCATTCTCCCCTTGTTTTTTGAGACTGCATGTCCTAGAGAGAACAGCAGCGGTGCAGCACTCTGTCTACACTAAACCCCTTTGTGTGCATTTGTACCTTAGGACTGAAGGAGGAGTTTCCAAAGGTGCCACCGTCGGTGTCCTCCTGGATCTAAATAAGCATAACCTGACTTTCTACATAAATGGGCAGCAGCAAGGGCCTCCGGCTTTTGAAAACATAGAGGGTGTTTTCATGCCTGCACTAAGCCTCAACCGAAATGTTCAGGTAAGTCTTCCATAGTTCAGTGCAACCTACTCCGTTCAGGTAAAGGGGGTTGTGTGACCCTGGCCATAGTATCATCCTATAAATATAGTTGATGACTTAAGTCTGGATCAGAAGCTCCACAGCTTGTCATTTACTTATTCTGGGCCTTCACAGATGATTTTCTGCTGCAGAAGTTTTGATAGCTGGTGTTATTTCTTCTTTGCACAGGTGACACTGCACACAGGACTGGAGGTTCCTCAATGTGTAAAGCAGCCAAAGTTGCCCAGCAACTAATGACGCTCCTGTTTGACCCTGTGCTGGATTCTGTAAGCTGTCTCAGTGTGATCTGGCACATTTCAGTAAGTCAGTATAAAAGCACTCTCTTCCCTAATGTGGAATGTTCGACACCGTGTTGCTCACTGAGCACTCCGCTGGTTACAGCTAGCCCACTCCATCTTTAGTTTAACAAGCCATAGCAAGCATACCCACAGGACTGGCATTGGATTGCAG
This sequence comes from Coturnix japonica, assembly GCF_054131305.1. Classification (NCBI taxonomy): domain Eukaryota; kingdom Metazoa; phylum Chordata; class Aves; order Galliformes; family Phasianidae; genus Coturnix; species Coturnix japonica. The sequence goes on from NC_140665.1 coordinate 39,476,172, forward strand.
GTGGGTACCTGAACATATCTGCACTGCACTGCATACATGTGCTCACACACGCATACACATGTATATATTTATAAGGTGAAAAGTTAAATGAGTTTATTTTCTCTCTCGTGGCTGGATTTGTGCTCAGAAGATGTGGATGCTAGAAAACACAGGCAAGACTAGGACTGAGGAACAATGGTTGTTGGGACAGTTCACCAGTTGGTGAATGGGATTCCTTTGCTGCCTGCAGCCCTTAATGAAGACAGCCCTTAATGAAGACAGCATGTGTTCTGGCAACTGAAGCGGAAGCTGCGTGCTCAGTTAAAGAATTCACAGGCAAGATTCTGTTCGCTGTTACATCCAAGGGCTCAAATGATGCTCAACTATTCCTTCTGGCTCCAGGTTACAGTAAGCTCTGAATTACATTCCCCTCAAATTCAGTGACAGAATTTGCACTTATCTTCAAGTATAAGAACGGTTTCCAAACACTGTTGTGTAATAGTTGTGCATATTTGAGCTTACAGCATGGTATGTGCAGAGTTCAGGCATGAAAAGTGGAGAGAAAAAGATATCTGATGCATTTTCATGTCTCTTACTTAACCGTGACTGTGGGGACTACTCATAGAGAAGATCCAATGATTATCAGCACTACTCTTGAAAAATGATGCAAGAGGGATCTTTCTGAACTTAATTGATAAGAGTTTTATTTAGCTATGGTACGTGCAAAGTGTCCCGCATAGAGAAATGCTGCTTTCCAGCCTTGATCCCATTAAGTCCTAGGCAGCTGTAGTTCCAATGTAGCTTTGAGATCAAAAGCCTTAATTTTCTACTAGATTAGGATCGTGTAATTAATGTCTTGATCTTCATGAAGCATTTGAACAGGAGAGATTGGTGAGCTTAATGCTAAATCAATTTTTAAGAAGTTTTCTGGAATGGGACATAAATCCTTTGCAAGACTTGGCTGTGTCTTGCATCTCCCATGAAAGCAACAGGCTGCGTCAGACGCTGTCCATGACAACATGAATCTGACCACCGTGGAAGTTCCCAGCACAGAACAGAGCTCCCACCTGCATGCTGCTGTCTGAAAACACATTGATTTGCGTGTGTGTTTCTTTTCCTCTGAAACAAGTTACCGTATGCAACTGTGTGTACATACCGTGATACATAAGAACAAGATGCAGCCTGTACAAGCCCATGACATTCTGGGCTTTGTTATTTCAATCCTACATTAACTGTGGTGATATCAAACATGAAAAGCATCAACTCTTACATCCGAATGATGTACTGCATCCTCTGTTTAATGCTGCTTATACAGATTTTCCTCTCCAAGCATACAAATACGCACATGCATATTTTTCTCAGCCAAGTAGGTATGAAGCCTGGAAAAGCGTATTCTAATACCAACGCAGCTTACTGCCTCGCATTACGCTATGGCCACAGAATCACCAGCTCAGGCCTCTCTCAGATCAGATCAGCCAGCTGCAGGTGAAGATTCAGCCCCTGGCACATGGTTCACGTGGCACAGAGTGCTGGGGGGTTGCACTGCAATACAGCAGCCTGCACCTCACTGGCAGCATCCCCCTTGCAGCCACTGTGAGGAGGAATAGGCAACCCAACCTGCTGTAGTTGCAGGTGATTTCAAAGTGCTGCCACCAGTGCTGGTACCTGGCTCATATCTCCCCTGCAGAACAGCAGTGCGCCTTCAGTGATGTCAAGACTGAAATAGGAAACAAAACCAACAACAGGGAAATATAACCTTAGCTGTAAAGTGGGAAAGCAACTATACAACAACTAGACTTTCTTCAGTCTGAAACGGGTTGTATTAGGAAACTTTTAGACATAACTGCTACACTCATCTTCATTTCTTAAAGAATAGCAGAGACCAACTGTGTTTTAATTTACAGTTTCATTCAATGCCATGTGAACTCGTGCAGGATTTTCTATGTTAGTGGGTCTGCTTTAACCTACCTCAGCTCAAATACTCCTGGACCCCAGACTTCTTCCCAATCGTGCTCATTGTAAACCTGTCTCCAGTGAACACAAGAGCTGTAATCACAGCAATGGCTTCAAGTATTGCCAGTCAGAGCAGCGTGTGGGAATACTGTACATAGGCTGCACATAGGTTTTTATACTGGGAAACATCCTGTGATAATTTTAATACAGAGGATGCTCCACTCTCACTTTTCTTATTAAAGGCAACCAGGTGTTGTTTGTTTTGGGACTGAACCTTTGTCTTTACTCCCAAATTCTGTGAAGGAAATTCAAATGAATTTAGGCCTTTCTACTCTTCAACCACTGCCAGACATTTAAATGGGTTTTAGAAGTGTTTGCAGTACTTGGTTTTGGTTAGCGCAGATGCTTTGGTATCTGTTCCTAGTGTTGTACCTTGGGGAGAATGCAGCAAGTGATACAGGTTACTGTGTTTTAATGCAAATATGGACAGTAGGTGGGGACATACTTCAGAGCTGTAGAGATGCACAGAGAAGCTCATTTGCTGTTCTAACACCTGTACAAGTGAGGTACAGACTGACTAACTGCCATTATGGTCTCTTCTGCATATGTCAATTTGGAGCACCTGCATCTGTCTAAATAAACACAGTAGACAAACCTTCCGCCATGCAGAGCAACAAGGGATGCTTAGTTTTCATCTATCCATGCGAACCCAAACATCACCCTTTGTGAAACTTTATCCCAGCTCTTTCCTCTGCAGATTTCCCTACTAAGTTCAGTGGGACCAAAGAGAAGAATTGTGCTATCAGGGGTATTGTCAGACTCCCAAGGTGCACAGTGCTACACTAATTCCTACACTTGAGTTTCTAAAACAAGGAAGACAGGCAAACAAGGTCAGTCATGTCCCATACTTGCCATGCAGTTGAGACACAGAGTAAAATACATTGGACTAAATTGAAAAACAAAACCAAAAGCACAAGGTTACATATATGAGAACTTAAGAGGAAAAGTATCAACTGTGATTTATGATATGCATAACGTTCCATCGTGTTGTAAATAAAGCCATTACAGTGTGTTGCCGTAGTTTGTTCTTGGCTGGTGGTAGAGTTCTGTCGTAGTGCTGTAAAAGTCTGTTCTCTACTTTTTCTTTTCTTCAAAGTGTAATTAGTAAAGATGGCAGAGAGCACCCAGTCCTCTACTTTCCTAGTCGTTCTAGAGCAAAAAGAAATGTGATATGCAGTTGTTTTTTTTTAATCCTTTCTTACATGATAATACTTATAGTAAGGATGAGAAGGTCAAGGCTAATCTGCCACTACCACCACATGGAAAACACTGCCTGTGATTGCCAATGAGGTGGTGCATTCTGGACCATATATAAGCCAACCTGTCCCTGTTAGAAGGGATGAAGAGCACAGCAACCTGCTAACAGCAGCTTTCTGCAGCCATCAAATGCACCTTTTGTTCACAAAGGGAATGACAAGGAAATAGAGTTGTTAAACCTAATCTCAGGCTTTACCAGCTTTGTAGCATTCTGCTTAAATAGCACAGGAAACAATTAACCTTCAAGCCAGGCAAAATAATACGAAAACCCAAGTATCTTGGCTAGCTCAGCTTTGCAAGGGAGATTACAGTTACAAGTCCACCAACAGGTCATTGCAACAAATCAAACGCATCACAAATGCAAATGGCACCAGTCACCAACAATTACCAAACAAAGATGGAAAATCATCATAGTAACTTTTCATTTTGGGTTGGTTTCTTTTATTTTCCCTTTTTCTTTGAAGCGAGCTGCTTGTGGTTTTTACTGACAACATTTCTGGTGATTATCTGGTACTACTGAACGTGGCACTCATGCAGATGGCTGGAGTGGCGGCTTGAAGCACAAACCCATCGTGGATAAGACGCACTCAGTCTTCTGATGTGCAGAAGCCCACATGCAAGCCACACAAACTAAATGTGTGGGGCTTCTGCAGCTTTGCACAATACAGGGGACAGATGTGAACTGACTGCAATAGGTACTAAGCACCACTTTACCCTTCTGTCAAGCGACCTTCCTTCTGTTGTATTTGTTATTGGAAGCAAATACAAGCAGAATATCACTTCTTTCCCCCCCTAATTTGAAGATTTCTATTATTTTTCCTTAAATCAGTAGACACAAGTATTTATGGATCCAGATTGCATCCTTCCATCATGATTGCTGATACCACCTCCCTTAAATGTTGTCAATAAAAACACCGACCTTTCTAGGTAGCATGGTGAGAAGATATTATGTGATGAATATTACAATAAATGCATGAGGTAGAACTGCTGTTATTTCTGATTGTGATATGAAGCATGAGTAACACTAATTTAAATGTTGGCAACCAAAAATTAAACGTGCAAAGGATTAAGATAACGGTGTTCACTTCTGGTTAAGCGAAAGACGAGAAGTTGTTTCTGTTTTCTTCTTAATCACGACGTTCTTTTCTTCAGCATCATTTCCCACAGCTGATATGAATTTGGAGCTGGTGAAATATACATCTCTGCTGTATGTGACACTGTATGTGTCTGTCACCAGGTCGAGAGGAAAAGATAAACTTTTTATAATTTTGTAGCCTCGGCAAAGTTTGTATTTTTTGAATTGGGAACAAACTGCTTTTTTGTCTTTTGGTCTGACTACAACTTTGTGTATTATTGTTACTCTTTTGGAAACAAACAAAAACCTGACGTATGAGTTTATGCCATTTTACAATTTCTAAATAAATTCTTAAAACCTTGCCAACAAATCCAACATCGGTACTGTTTGTTATTACTGAATATGCTGTCTTGTGTGGATGGGATGCGTGTCAAAATGCTGGTACCTGCTTTGCTACCACAGTCAAGAATCATAGAATCACCAAGGTTGGAAAAGACCTAAAAGATCATCTAGCCCAACCATTCACCTATTACCGATAGCTCCCACTAAACCATGTCCCTCAACACAACATCCAATCGTTCCTTGAACACCTCCCTGGGCAGCCCATTCCACTCCCTGACTACCCTTTCGGAGAAGTAATACTTCCTAATGTCCAGCCTGACTCTCCCCTGCCTGAACAGAGGGAATAACCCAGAGTTTTGGAGCACTGCTCCAAAAAAGCACACTTAAGCTAAGCAACCCAATGAATGCCTGTTAATGAAGAAGAAAGTACAGTCAAACACTGGGAGCAGTGCTAGGGAAAGAACAGAGGCCCATCCAAACAATTGGCAGTAAGCAAAGATAAGAACATGAAAACATCATCCATCACGGTGATAGGGTGCTTTTAAGCAAGAGATGACTTGGCATCAACTCCTTCAGTGCACAAGCTTTTACTGGGAGGAAAAAAACAAAACACAATGGCTTCAGCTTATGGAGAAACAGCTTATCACAGTAAGAGGCATGAGAAAGCACAGATAGGAAACACACAAAGATATCTCCTTTTCTCCCTCATTCTGCTACTTGACTGCAGATAGGAGGCAAATAATAAACGGTCCCTGCTCTCCCTTACCTCTAATGAATCAGTTATTCAGTCAATACTGGTTTCACGCATCAGCATATGTCTCCAGAACAACTGTTTGCTGGTTGAACACACACTTCCATACTTTGTTAATTAATAACACATTCATAGTCCAGAGAAACATTAAGTGCATAAATGTTTCTCAACAGTTGTTAGCTAAATTGCAGTCATTATAGTTTTTATTAATGTGTCCGGTTACGAAAGCAGACTAAAGCTACCATATTTTACTGAGAACGTGATCCTGCAGGTATGTAGTATGGCCAACTGAAATCACCTCAATAATTTGATGTTAAAAAGAAACAGCCCCATGTAACAGAAGAACATACATACCAAAATAACGGGTTTGAGAAACTAACTTCTTGAATCAGCTCTTAATTTCTCCAAGCTTATTGTTTCACTGTCAGCTTAGCATTTCAATTTTTATCTTCTTATTTTAAGAACTGAATGTCGTTCAACTCTTCTTTAACTCTTCTTCTGTTCTTGTAAAACTTGACACCAGGACTGCAAACTTCAGATGCTCCATTTGGACAAGTTTAACTCCTGAAACCATCTGGGCAGTCGTGGAGGTGGGAAGAGAACTTAACCCTTTGAATTACCTAAGGCTGAGTGATGACACAAACTCCCACAGCACGTAATACCCAAAGCCAGATGAACAGAACTTCATGTAGAAGTGGGTATTAAAAATAAACAAACACCAAGCTTAAGGATCAACTAGGAATTAAAAGATACAGGTTATTCCATAACATCCAAAGCCTATCTCTTGCCTCAGCAAGTCTTGATGCTCTCTCCTCAATCAGGCTTGGTGATTACACCCTCACATGCAATCATGATTTGACATTTCTTAAGTCTGCATATTCAGTAACTAGATAGGATTGTTAATTCCAGTGTGAATTTGCAACCAATACCGATTAAGCAATCACAAAGTGTGATAACAGTGTTTAGCAATCCAGCTCTAGAGCCATGTGGGAAGAGCACGCAGAAACACTCCCTTCCTCTTTTTACCTGACTGTTTTCCTTCTGGGCTCCCTCTCTTTGAGTTCTCCATATTGGCACAGTGCTTCTCCAAGACTTGAAAGTAAGGTGAAAGGCATGGGGGAAAAACCACGTGGGAAAGTATCCCATCCTGTGCTGTAGTTCCCCCACCTCAGGATAATTTCTTATCCTGGGAAGGGAGCAGCTTCTGGTGTTGCTGTTCTCATTGCCAGTTGCAAGCTGGCTCAGACCTCACTGCTCATTGAGGTTAAATAACAGCTTATTCAAGTTTCCATGAGGCACCTAGGAAGCATGTTCCCCAAATCCTCATGGGTAAGCTGAATTTCACCTGTACACCTAAAAGAAGCATTTTCATAAGGGCTATCTTCCTTCTCATGTATATTTGCTTCACTGCCACAGCTGCTCAATAACCTTAAATATAAAAAACAAAGCATGAAGACTGAGAGAAGACCTGATCCAGGTCTATAAACACCTATGGTGTGGGGGCAAAGTGGGGAGGCCAGACTCTTTTCAGCAGTGTGTGGAGACAGGACAAAGGGAGATGGCCAGAAACTGGAGCACAGGAAGTTCTGCACAAATGTGTGCAAGAACTTCTTTATGGTGATGGTGACGGAGCACTGGAACAGGCTGCCCAGGGGGTTGTAGAGTCTCCTTCTCTGGAGATATTCAAGACCCACCTGGACGCCTACCTGTGCAACCTGGTGTAGGGAACCTGCTTTGGCAGGGGGGTCAGGCTCAATCCCTGGAGATCCCTTCCAACCCATAAGATTCTGCAAACTTCTTTCCTCTGTTTTTATCAGTTAAATGGCAAACAAATTAGCCATGAACAACGGATGACTGGATGTCTGTGCCTCATCTGGCATTCAGCTCAGGTCTTGAACATTGCCTATTTTTGTATACTATCCTACATCACTACCACCCCCAAAACAATCATCTGAAACTGCTTATGTGGCATTCTCTGTAGAAATACAGATTCAGTCTCTAATAACTACCTGGGACTAAACTTCAGAAGAATCTCAATTTTCACTCTTGAGAGGATAATTCTGAAACCTTAAAAGGCTTTGCTGGGCTTGAAAACTGTTTTGTAGTTCTACTTTCCACTTACAACTCAGCTAAACACAGAAACAGATGTATGCCTGGTACGTCTTTAAGAACACCTACTTCAGGTTCAGAGCAAATAAGGTACGGCTTTTGCCATATTTCTTCAGATGAAAACAAAGAACTATACATATTAGTTTTAATACATAATTCACTAGCGGGTGGATTAATTTTTCAGCTAGGACCGATAAGCTAATTCTAGAAAGTAAAACACTTTCCTTAGCACATATAAAAGCATCCCATGTAACCTTCTTTATTACTATAAAGTCTACTTTTTATTTATAAAATGGCAAATTGTCACATCCCCCAAGAACAAATAGAAGATAGAAAACCCTGCAACAAAAAATAAGGTAAATGAATGTCCATAAGGACATGGTGGCAGGGCAAGGGGTTACCTAAGTCTCTTCAGGTGGCAACAAGAGTTCTGTCTTAACGCTTTTTGTCCATTTCATTTGGTATCGTAAGTTCATTTGATAACTTTAGTTGATTTAATTTTCTTTATGTCACCGCTTTGTAGAATCAAAGTCCCATCTCTGAATTTTCCAACTTGTCCTGCAGGCCAAATGCTAGGCACCGATCTCTTCCTTTTGGTCTTCCTGAAATAGCAGCAGAGGAAAATGAATCAAGAAAAACACCAGAAACTCATTAAGACATTCAATACATTGAAAACTACCACCTATTTATGCAGTCAGCATTCATGTTATGCAATGCCAAATTACAGCATATATTGATCCCAGAACATTCATTACCTGTGTTACTGGTCAAAACTTGAAGCACATTACAGAATGAACTACATTAAAACAAACATTTGAAAACAAAGATTTTCAGATAAAGGAGTCTCACATTCCAACAAGGGAATTACACTATAATTAAGAATGTCACTGTACTTCTCAAGCCTCTATCTGCTGTACCTTGTTTTGCAAAAGTTGCTTCCCAGGGCAAATGCTCTGAGTAAATGTCACATCCTGTGTCCCCACACAGGGATTTCTATCCATCTTAGCTGTCATCTTAAACGTGCCAGTGCAGAACTGACGTGTTTTCACTTAAGCTGCACAACCAAAGCCTCTGAGACCGCTAAACATAGAACAAAGTCACCACTTTGTAATGAGAGTTCTACAGTTTTTGAAATTCACGTATAACTTGTGGTTTTAGATTGTGCATAGTTACATAGGGATAATACACCAGCAAGGCTATACCAAAGAAATTTAACTGCATTAAAAATTTCTCACCTCTCCTTCAAGACTTTCTTCTTCTTCAGAGAATCACTTTTATGTACCTGTGTTTAAAGATACCTATTTTAATGGCAAAGGAACAGGCTTTTTTTTTTTTGGCTAACCACCCCTCCCCTGCACTCTCAACATCCAGTTGTTTTTGCTTCACTGAACAAGATGCATGAAAACAAGTAGGGATACCTTTTGATGGGATAAATGATGCAATATCTTACAGAGCACCATGCCAAGCTCTTCCTGTCACCTTGTGGAAAGCACAGTCCACCCACAACCAAAATGCTGCCCCTGCCACGTAAGGGCACACAAATCCAGCCACATGAGGGGTATGTGATAGATCCTTGGGTCAAAAGATCTACTCAGCAGCAGGCAAGTACACCTAGCTGCCTGACTGAGCACACTGTCAAATGACAGGGTTTGCCTGCGTTTGGTCATACGCTGGGTATGCTTTAAGCCATGTGACAGAGGAGAAATAGGTCCCCTGGAAAAGAAGGTGTCAAAAGACAAGTTGGTGGAGCAGAAACCTGCCTGGCAGCCTGCTCCCACCTACAACACAGGCAGGGAACTGGCTTGGGGCCAGATGGACCATGCTAGAGGATGGATGCAACACAAACCTCACCCTTGCTTTAAATAATGAGCAAGATCCTAGATGTAATTGTGCTGATATAAAACCAGCTGAACATCTGGCTGCTTATGGTTAGACAACACACAACAATCATTAATTAGAGACCTTTTTTTTTGTTCCCCTTTGGGAGGTGTGAAAAAAAAACAAAACACCAGAACTGCTTATTTTGCATCATCCATCTACCATCCTCCAAGGATACAGCACTGAAACCCACCACAGCACAGGTTGAATTCTGCACCCTTCACACCACACACGACAAGCTCTGACTGGTGAGATGAGTAGTGCTGGAGTCAGGAGCTCACTTCATGGGAGCAGCAGGTGTCAAACTGAGGCACTCCTCCTGTGCCCGAGGCATTACCTGTCAGGCTCTTGGGCTAGATCTTACATGCTGGCTTTTTATAGACAGAATGTCACACAGACCTGTCCCTTATCTTCACCCTCTGTTGTTTTCTTTGCCTTCATTTTCTCCTGGTATTTCTTGTAGTTGATGTGTTCCTTTTTGGGAGGCTGCAATAAAGATTGGGAGTGATACCTCTGCTGATGTTTCCAAATAGATTAAAAAAATATTCACATGCTTGCATGGAAATTATTTGGAATATATAGAACGGGATCTTGTGTTTTAAACAAGTGGTGCCAAAACCCCACAGTGTTTCTTACACTTTCCCTACATTATAACAGTTGGGTCACCTCCCAACACAAAGCAAGCAAGAATTACCTTGGCTCCCAGCATGATTGCACGTTCCCGTTCCCATATACGCTGTTCCTGCTTCTCATAGCCAGTAATTCCAAACCTGTGCACTTCCAAACGAGCCTAAAATGTCACAGAAAATTGCAAGTATTTGGTAATTGTCCAGTCTGTTGTAAAATGACACTTGACAGACCACACTGAAGTCATACACCCAGAGATTCCTTAGCTAATATCTGAATTCAGAATGCTATAAAATAATACAATTTGAGTTCTGTACTATACTGCAGAACAGTTGAGCACTGTTCATCTGATCTCTGGACAGTAAGGACTAACAGGGTCATTAATTGTTTCTCCTCATGTCACATTAAAACTGGATACGTGGGAAGGATGCATTCTGCAGAGAAGTGAGTTGTGTTGTGCTGTACAGACCAGAGCAATGAGACATAACCAAATGTTAGAACAAAAAGACAAATGGTAAAAGGTAATTTAATGTGTCAGAACTGGATGCCAGATGTTTCTTTCTTTTCTTTCCCCATATGAGGTCAGAAATTCATAACTAACACCACAGGCCTAAAACACCATATGCAACACATTACAGGTACTCACATAGCTTTACACAACTAACATACAGGGAACTTCCTCTGTTTATCAGTGAAAGATAAGACAGAAAGGCCGCAGAGCCATAACGTGCCTCGCTAACACACTCCTTCAGTACAGCACGTGGCCAAGATTATATATTAGGAAATCCTCACCTGCAAAACGTAACTTTTTCTGCTTCTCAGTGGTTCCACTGCAGCTTTCCCAAGCATACCGATACACACACACGTGCACAGTAAAGCACTGAGATTAGGTAGCTGCTAGTGACTTACTTTTTCGAAGTTAAATTCTTGCTTGTTCACATTTTTCTTTTCAGCCACTGTTGTGTTCTGTGAACAAAACAAACCATTTCATTGAATATAGTAAAAAAAACCAAATTGAAAGCTGAACGTAACAGCTCTTTAAAAAGCAGTGAAACGCTAAAATGGGTGGTAAGGAAAAGCATGAAACCTTCCAGGTGCAACTTTTTCCAGCTTTCTCTTTTAATAAATCAAGGTAAGGTCTCAGCGGCATTTTAAATATCAAGATATTAGAAGGTTGTATTGGAACAGCTCAGGTTGGAAAAGACTTTCAGGATCCCCCCCCCCCCCCCGCCCTGTGGTGCAAGTGGTAGAAGTGCTGCACTGCTACACAGAGGCTCGAATCCCAGGGGTTGGACTTGATGATCTCTAAGGTCTCTTCCAACCTGCACAAGACTATGATACTATGATGATGATATGATGATCACTTTTTTCTTCATGCCTTGGTTTTTGGTAGCATGAGGACACTGGGTGCCCACAGATCAACCAGGGCCTGAGATCTAATGCCTACAAGACACTCTCTCCATAGGCCAGCCCGAGGTGCTCCTTGCTTCTTAGTGGCCTGCAGGCCCCTCACACCCACCTGTCCTCAAGGTGAGGGCAACACACGAAACACCGAGGCAGAGGAACAGCTGAGAGGCTTTTCTACCTGCTTTATTTGTGGGACACTGCTAGAGGCAAAGCCTTGCCTTTAACTTGAAGCAATAAACACGTTTATATAAAAGCATGGCCACTGGCAAGCTGGGAGCTTATGCTTCACGCTGTATTAGCAGCTCCCAGCCCAGAGGTTCCCCCGGGCCTACCTGGGTGCCGTCTCCGGGTGCAGACGGAGCGGGGCCGGGCCTCGCCTTCCTCTTCCTGGCTCTGAACACCACCACCTCCACCTGGGCGGGGGGCGGCGTTGTGGCGGTGCGGAGCATCTCCTCCCGCAGCCCCCCGAAGAACCCTCGGGCGCTGCGCCGCTCTCCGTCCGCCCCGCCGGCATCGCTCGAGGCTGCGAGCTGCGCTTCCCGGCTCTCCTCCTCCTCCTCATTAGCCTCGCTGTCTTCCGTCGTACCCCGGACGCGGGGCTCGTCACCTGCACGGCAGAACACGTGCGCGGATCAACTTCGCTTCTCAGCGAGCGGCCCTCCCTCCCGCAGCCCTCCCTCCGTCCCGCAGCCCTCCTTTGGGCCCCGCTCACCCACCCAGGTCGTATAGAGCGCCGAGCACCGCCTCCAGCCGCCGACAAGGCTCCGACGACCCCATGGCGCACACAGCGGAAGGCCGCTTGGGCCCCGGCGGCTCCCGTCGCCCCTAAGATGGCGCCGCCCACGGCGCGGTGCCCCCGCCCTCCCCCGCGCCCGCCTCAGCGCGCCGGGCAGCCGGGCCGGGGCGGCGCGGGGCCATGGGAGCAGCAGCTCGGGGGTAGGGCGGCCCAGCGGGGAGCGGGGCGGCGCGGCGGCGCTCGCAGAGCCATGGCGGCGGCGGCGGTGGCGACGGCGGCCGGGCGGGCGCGGCGAGGGACGCCCATGTTCTCGGTAGGCGGCGCGGGGACGGGGGCCGCTGAAGCGGGGCTCGGGTGGGGCCTGCGGGCGGGCGGCAGGTGCCGGGCAGGGCGGGAGCGAAGGGCTGAGGCTGTGCCCGGGCTCGGGGGCTGCCCCGTCTCTCCATCCTCGGCTGTCGGTGCTGCGGCGTGCCGCTGTCGGCGAGTTCTCGGCTGTACTGGCTGTGAGAGCTGTCACGAAGGTGGATAGGCAGAGCGGGCTGTCTCGTGTTGTGCCGCTGAAACGAGCTCGCTGTTTTTCCCTGAGGAGATTTGGATGTGGGTGTTCAGTCTGTCCTCTCGCTACGGTTGGGAAAGAGGGATATGGCTCGTAGTTCCAGCTCGTGTTCCTGAACGGCACTACTGTATATCCCTGGCGTTGTGCCGCTGTCCCAGGTGCACCCGAACGCGCTCCTGTTGTGTTCTAGGGATCGTGGAGAGCTGCAGCAATGTGCTGGTAACCACCTACAGAAATGAGCTCTCTGATTCCAGGGTTCTCAGCTGTATGTCCTCTGAGCGTGTCTCTGCCAGCCCGCAGGTGTATTCAAGCAGCAGTTTGGCTGTACAGCACGAGAGGAGGGTTTGTTTCGGTTCCCTCCGTGCCATGTCAGGCTGGGATGTGAATGCATGGAAGGACAGCAGATGTAGATCAAATCTGGAAGTGTGATATCAATGGAAGTGGCAGATAGATGACTTCTCCATCAGCTGTGGCTTTGTACAGCCCCTGTTATCCATGTCGTGCTCTGGTGTTAATGGCTGATGCCACCAGAGCTGAGTTCTAGGTCCTTTCCCTTGGCCTTTCTCTTTTCTTCCAAAAGTGGTTTAATTTTTCTGTTTTATTTGTATTTGGAAAAGTTGCTACGAGGTATTAAGGCCACGGATGACTGACACAAACTATCTCCAGACTCCTTGTCAGCTTATGACTTCAATGGTGCTTGTGTGACATCAGCTAAATGAAAGCTGCGGAAGAAGAAAGATTGAAAGCTTTAATACTAAACTAAATAGGAAAAAAAGGATGAGAAAGCTTTTAAATGGATGCGGGCCTACATTTAACATAGCATGTCTGAGCTTAACCCTATGACTTTATAGAAGCTCTGTGTGGAGTTACTGTGGGACAGCTCTCTGAACTACAGTACTGGAGAGAAAAGTGAGATGAACTACCGAGCACTGGTGTAATAAAGGATGGTACCCAAACCTGGCTGTAGCATAGGGGAAAGAATATAACAACATCAGGCATTATAGGAGAGGGTCATGTTCTCTGATAAAATGAAATTGTCTCTTGATTCATTTGAAGTTTTGAAGGTTTTTTTTTTCTTTTTCTATTATTTTACTTTATTCTTTGGTGGTTCTTAAGTGGACATATTCCTGATTTGTGGTATTTTGTTTCATTGTTCCAAATGGTGCTCAGTGCTCACTCCAAATGTCAGCTGCTTTAGATAGTGTTGCTGATGTAGCTACACTGAGCACACAGCGAAAGCTGACTCCCTCTCCCAGATCTGAAAACGTGGCTGCTTCTGCTGCATGTTTTGCTTATCCATTTCTGGTGGATGTTTGCCAGCCAGGACTTCATTGTGTGGTCAGGGAAGGTCACTGTAACAGCCCAGGAAGCATTGCCTTACATCCCTCACTTTTTCCTTCACTGGCTGTGCTTTCCGTGCCTTTGTATCCAAGCTCAGTGGCAGCAGGGATACTACTTTCTTTTGTTGATGATTGTGTTCTGGTAATGTTGTTCCTGTTATTGTCTTTATGCAGCTGTAAGAGTAGAGATCAAAGCTGCTAATACCTACTAATCATGAAGAGGCTGGAGGCAAGGCATTTTAGCTTTAAAGCCGAGGTGTTCCCTGAACCTCTTCCTGTTGGACGGAATTAAGCAATGGGACATAGGGTGATGTGGGGACCTTTGCAATTGGAAACGTTTGTTGCTTTTGTTTCGGTTCCATTTATTTATTTATTTAAAATCTCTAATTGCAGCATTGTTCCAAGCAGTGCATTGTTTGTGCACCCGGAATATAGAATGCAGACATCACAGAAATCTGTATCCAAGCGGATCACCGAATCATTCAAGGTGGTGTCTCATTCTTTATTTGTATGTTCCCAGCAGAAAGAGCTCACGTCAAAGAAAAGAGATGAGTTTGAAGATATCTTGGAGGAAAGACGGTTGTCCAGTGACTTGAGATATGCAATGAAATGTTTTACACCTGTGATCTATAAAGGACTTTCACCTTGCAAGCCAAATGCTATTAAAAGTGTTGTTCTCCAATCGGAGCAGGTTCAATATGTTATCAAGCAGGTGAGTCTGAACGCTGAGCTGTAAAACAAACTAAATTGAACACAGCCAAACTTTGTGTGGCAACAGGATAAAAGAAATATTGCTGGCCTTGTCAAACACGATAGGTGTTGTTTGGAAAGCAGTCCAATAAATCAGTAACTTGAGAGCCATTCTCCTCTGGCAGGAAAGACGAGTACTGTTTTACTACAGCGTTGCCAGCAAAGCTGTTAGACATCTGATTTATATTGTGTTGTTTTAATTTTGCTTCTGCGACACTTCACTTTCCAACTTAACCAACGTGCTTGACTTATTTTTTCCCCCTTCTCCACTGTCCTTGATGCAGAGCAGCATTATGAAAGACACACTCTGCTTAGTAGATGCTTCTGAACTTTGAAGATGTCTTGTAGCAGTGTTATGGGATACTGATGTGTTTAGCATGGAATCATAAATGCTACATTCCCTAAAATGAAAGTTCTATTTCACACAGTTATTTGGAGTAGAAATGCCAAGATGTGTCTACGTTTTTGTTTTAAGATGAAGTGCAGCTGCTACTTTGTATTGAATAAAATATTTTATATTCAACTGACTCATATTTTGTATTGCATTTAAATGGCTGGAGTAAGGGAACTACTTAAAAGGAGTACCTATTTTCAGTATTAAAAAATATAATAATAATAAATTCCAGGCTAGCAGATGTGTGTATAAGATATTTTGGTTAGTTCGGAGTGAGTAGCTACCATGATACTTTTATTTTTCAATGGTCATTGTGAGGTATGATACATCAGAGCTTGCTATGAGGTTACGAACTGAAGTATGACCTATGTCTTTCAGTCTTACTGCCATCAGGAATTGCTAAGTAATGTTTAATATAAAAAAAATTGAAACCTTTCAATTTGGAAACATCAGAGTGTTATCTGAAAGAAAATATTCTATATGGGATTTGTCAGAAAGATGCCTGTGTGATGTTTTCTTCTTAAGTGCTGCTTTTCTAATGGAAAATGATTTTGATAGAAATTCAGTGTGGAGTGATTAAAGGAGGCTTGCAGTCTTGCCATTGCAGCCTGCTTCTCAGCTCCAAGCTGAGAAGAGATTACTGCAAGTCTTGCTGGCCTCTGAACTGATCCGTGCTGTTTAGGAAGCTTTTTATTCTGTCCTTCTTCCTCTTTCTTCCTGTTCGATGTTCAGTAAAAGGCATGTTCCTCATTTTGTAACAGCAAAAGATGAACTTCTCAGTTAAATATTTCTCTATTTAAAAGAGAATATAAACTTATCTAAATAGAAGAGGTGATTGTTAAGTCTGTTTCAAAAAAAAAAAAACAACCTTCAAAATGGAATGTGCATAAGAACAGGAAGAAAATACATTGATATGCAAAGCTGGTAGAGACAGCGCTTTGTTTGCATTTCAGCTAGCCATTGCCAGAGTAAGAAATGAGGTTCTTTGGTTAAGTCTTAAAATCCAACCCAAATGCACTTCTGAGATCCACTTGAGTATTTCTGCAAGCTTAAGTTTCATTCTACTAATGAAAGAAAACTGCACACAACCTTCTTCAGACCAATAATCTAGGAAATATTCTTAGAGTTTAAACTTCCTCTCAAGATACTACAGGCTAAAACATTCATGTAGTATGTTTTTGAGGAAAAAAAGTTACTTTTCAACCCCTGTTGACAGCTCAGCTTTAACGTGGCTTTCTCCTGCTGTTTGACACTGAACAGATTCTGTAAGGTTAGATCTATGCCTACCAGATAAAACTCTAGAATTACTGCTGCTGTAACTGTTGTGGCAAACTGAATAGTGTGTGTGGGCAAGGAGAAGGGGGCAACATCTGATTGTTCTTTTGTTTCTTTTATTTCTATTTAGTTAGCAAAAGAAATGGGAGAATCGCCTGATATTATTCAAGAAGAAGCCATGGAAATCCTGGATGAGATGGGTCACAGTATGCAATTAGGAGCTGTCAGATTTTTTGCCTTTACTCTGAGCAAAATATTTAAGCAGCTATTCCAGAGAGTTTGTGTGAACGAAGAAGGAATGCAGAGAGTGAGTATTGTTCAAGAAAAATAAAAAGGGAAAAGGATATGAATTGAACAAAGAAACTATACTCAACAAATGAGCTGTTCTTCTTAAGCTATGTGAAGATCTGTATCTGCAAGTTTCAACAGCAGTTCTGCAAATACTGGAACAACACTGTTTGTTCTTATTTCTTTTTTCAGTTGCAACATGCCATTCAAGAGCACCCAGTTGTACTGCTGCCCAGTCACCGAAGCTATGTAGACTTTTTGATGCTGTCTTATTTGCTATATACGTATGACTTGGCTTTGCCTGTCATTGCAGCAGGAATAGGCAAGTATGTTCTTTTAGTGGTGTTTTCAGGATTCACAGAACCGGTAGCAAGGGATCAGGTAGCTGCTGCTATAAATAGTTGTGTTTAATTTCTGTTCCAAATACACTGTGTTAAAATAACTTAGGATTAGATGTTTGCATGGTTGTGCCCCCTCCTCTGTGCTGAGTGAGTCCAATCAAAAGTGATTTTTTTTCATGGCAAGATTAACCAGAAGTAACTCACTTGTAGACCCGAGGCTGGGAAAAGACAGGCGTTGTGAAGCAGGCTTCTCTATTGCTTTCTTTGCCTGGAAACAGACAAAAGCTTGGCCAAGAGTTACTGTGTACACAGAGCCTTTTGTGACACTGGATACAGCTTTAAGTGCCGTCACAGTAGCCTGATATGAAGTGCCAATTACCTCTTGCTGGTTGGTGGTGTGACTGATTCCTTGAAACTGATTGGTGACACCAGGATTGGAGGCTGCCTGAGCTGTAGTGACCTTGCAGTGATGGAGTTCACTCTTGAAGGATGTTGGACAGGCAAAGAATTAAATCAGGAAGCTTAATTTTAGGAAAGCAAACTTCAATGGGTTAGTCAACAAAAATCCCTGGAAATCTGTCCTCAGGGACAAGGGAGAAGAGCAGAGCTGGCAGATCTTTCAGGAAGCTTTCCTTAGGGCACAAGACTTTCCTCAGTGTGGAGGAAGTCTGGAAAGGAAGGCAAGAGACTGGCATGGCTGAACCAGGACCTGCCGGTCATACTGGAGAGCAAGAAGGAAATGCACAATGGAATAAGAGATAGGTAACCATAGAGGAGTTCAGTGGTGCTACTAGGTTGTGCAGGGATGGGGTTAGGACAGCCAAGGTCCAACTGAAACAGGATTTGTCAAGGGGCACAAAGAAGGATAAGAAAGGCTTCTGTGAGTACATGAACCAAAAAAGGAAGGTTCAGGAGGGCGTACACCTTGTGAGCAATACAGACAGGCTTGTAACAACAGGCAAGAAGACTGAGGTACTCAAAACTTTTTTTTTGCTTCAGTCTTTACTTGCAACTGTTCTGCACACAGCTGTTGAGTGAATGATTCAGAAGGTGGGAACTGGGAGAGTCATACCCCTCTCCAGCCGTAAGAGAAGGGCATGTTTATGACCATGTGAGGAATCTGAGCATCCATAAGTCTATGGATCCTGATGAGATGCATCCCAGAGTCCTGAGGGAACTCACTGACATAGTTGCCAAGCCACTCACAATGGTGTTTGAGAAGTCATGGCAGTCAGGTCCTGCCTACCATCCAAGATCCTGGTGACTGGATGTCACATGTCCTGGTGACTGTGACCATGTCACATTCATTTATAAGATGGGTAGAAAGAATGACAGAGGGAACTACCAATCTGTCAGCCTCATCTCTGCTTGGGAAGATCATGGAACAGATCCTCCTAGAAGCTATGCAGAGACAGAGGGAAGAGAGGGAGGTGACATGGGATAACCAGCATGGCTTCACCAAGGGCAGGTCCTGCCTGGCCAACCTTGTTGTTTTTTATGATAGTGTAACTGCATCAGTGCACAAGGGAAGAGCCGCTGATGTCATCTGTCAGGACTTCAGTAAGGCCTTAGACATGATCCCCCATAACATCCTTCTCTCCAAATTAGGAATATATGGATTTGATGAGTTGGCTGTTTGGTGGTTGGGGAGCTGGTTATGAGATCATACCCAGAGAGTCATGGTCAATGTCTCCATGTCCAGATGGAGATTAGTGGCAAGTGGTGTCCATCAGAGGTCAGTACTGAGACCAGAGCTCTTTAACATCTACATCAGTGATATCAGCAGTGGGAGTGAGTGCACCCTCAGCAACTTAGCAGATGACACCAACCTGTGTGGTGCAGTCAACAGGCCCAGGTGAACCTTTGAGGTTCAACAGATCCAAGTTCTGTCACCCAGGTCGTGGTGACCTCTGCTATCAATACAAGCTGGAGGACATAAGGGTAGAGCACATCCCTGCCAAAAATGACTTGGCACTGGTGGATGGCAATCTGAATATGAGCCAGGCCAACTGCATCCTGGGCTGCAACAAAAGAAACGTGGCCAGCAGGTCAAATTAGATTATTCAGCCCCCTTTACTCTGTGCTGGTGACACTTCGCCTGGAGTACTGTGTCCAGATGTGGAGTCTTCAGGAGGGAGAGACATAGACCTGTTAGGGTACCTTCAGAGGAGGGCTGCAAAAATAATCCAAGGACAAGCTACATAATCCTACAAGGACAAGTTGAGAGAACTGGGGATGTTCAGCCTGGAGAAAAGAGGGCTCCAGGGAGACCTAAGAGCAGCCCTTTTGTTATCTAAAAGGGGTCTCTAGGAAAGGAGACAGACTCTTTAGCAGAGTGCAGAGCTGGTGAGGCAGTGTGAGTGTGAGGCCCATGGAAAGATGCTTTGAGTCCCAGTTCCTGGTGTGGCCGTGAGTAGTGGGGAAAGGTGTTGTGTATGGTGACTACATCCTGGCTGGGGGGTTGATTGGGCAGTAAGAGGATGGAAGAGAGGGTAGAGTCTGTACTGTGGTGATAGGGGGAGGGTAGTAGGAGAGTAAAGGAAAGAGCTGCTGTTGTTGCCCAGGGTCCTGTAGCTAATTTCCTTTTATCTTTTTTCTTTATGTCTAGTGACTGAATATCCATTCACAGATGTTTTACTGATTGAGGTACCAAGAAGGCTGAAGCAGCAAATGGCCAGCTGCTATGTAGGCTCATTTTAAATACCTCCCCAAAATATTCATTAGTGCTAAGCACTTCCTGGTTTTGGCAAGCTAAGCACTGAGGGATTACGTGAAACTAGAAAATTATCAAAAATTGTGTCTGGCTTTTGCTACCATTCTCAAATTGATGAGTTGGACTCTTACATGATATAATGTGATTTAATTGGTTAGTTTATTTCCGGGGTTAATTTGTGTCTTCTGAGATGCATTCAGTGGTAACTGATCTTTCTGGAGATGAGTGAGATAATGTACTTTTAAAAAATAGTCCTCATTATGGCTGAAATCTGGATGTCTGAGTTATCAAAATAAATTGATATGAATGCTATTTACTTATATACATACATTATATATACACGTATATGTATATATATATTATATAGATATATATTTCAATTGTGTGTGTGTATATATATATGCGTATATATGTGTGTGTGTGTGTATATATATATATGCGTGTGTGTATATATATATATATATATATATATATATATATATATATATATATACACACATACAATTGAAAGTGTATCATAACATGGCGGTCATGTCTTGTAAGCATTTGCAACAACAGATTCCTTGAGAGAGATCTCTTTTATTCTGGTAATTCGGTTTATCATAGAAAGTAGTTGGTTCTGCTGGCAGATATTATTAAATTCTCTGTGTGTGGTTTTGATTTCTGTTTGATTGTATTTCAGATTTCCTAGGAATGAAGATAGTTGGTGAGCTGCTACGAAGGGCAGGTGCCTTTTTTATGCGACGTTCCTTCGGTGGCAACAGACTCTATTGGGCAGTTTTTGCTGAATATGTAAAAACTATGTTAAGGGTAAATACGTTATTGAGCTCTCAAAATGCATGCTTAAGAAATACTGCATTGCAGTGATTCAAGTAAAATAAGGGTGACGTTGTGCATAAAATTGGAAGTCTTCACTGATGGAGGAAATGCATTTTACCTTTAACATTAGAGTTAATGCTGGTGAGGAGCATGCATGTGCTGCTACTGCAGTTCAGCAGTGGGCATTTAACAGATTGGTGTTTATCAGTTGCTTATCAGTATCAGATTGGTTGCTTATCAGTACACATATCACATGACAGACAAAATACTTCTGCTAATTAAACTACATAGCTTGGCAAATACAACAGATGAGTACAGATTTGAAATGACTGAGGTTGGAGGTGGCAAGTCTTCCATTAAAAAAGATATCTGCGTCTGTTTTAAATACCTTAAATTATTAGTGGGCAGTAAGGAAGAAATGTTCTAGTTTTTCTGACCAGATTTTGTTTGTTTTACTTTTGAAGAATGGCTACGCCCCAATTGAGTTTTTTCTTGAAGGAACTAGGAGCCGCACTGCTAAGACTCTGACTCCAAAGTTTGGTAAGTTTGTTGAAAACTTGGAACCTCTTATGATGATCTGTGTTTTCATTAGCCACTATGTTCTTCCTAAGTTCTTCAGACAAGAGGAGGTGTTGAAGTAGTGGGAAACTGGTGAGGTCTGTGAGTAGCAGAAAATACTGGAGTTAAAGTTCCAAAGCTACATAAAGAAGATCACTGCATGTCTCTTACACTCTGTTTTCTCTTCAGTTGTGTACTTTATTGCATAATTCTTCCCTCTTTTCTTTCTGGGAAAAAGACTTTCCCTTACCTTCTCAGAAATATTGTAGGTTAACTCTTTATAGAAGTCATAGGAAAGAGATGGTCAAGAACAGAGCTGTACTTCTGAAAAAAGCACAAATAGCTGTGTATATGTGCACGTATTGCTTACATCCACCTTCTGTTTTAAAGCTTGGACAGTGTCTTCTGCATCTGCTTGCTCAAAGAGGACGAGAATGATGCACAATTATTAGCAGTTTCTAAAATGTAAATATATCTTTTTCAAAGTGAAATTGCAGCTGCTCTTTTTTCCTTGAAAAGGACAAGGGACTCACCTTCATTTATTTATTTTTTTTAATGTAACTTGCAGGTCTTCTCAGCATTGTGATGGAACCATTTTTTAAACGTGAAGTCTTTGACACGTACCTTGTTCCCATCAGCATCAGCTATGAGAGGATATTAGAAGAATCTCTTTATGCATATGAACTCCTAGGAGTCCCAAAGCCCAAAGAATCTACATCTGTATGTAAATTCCTAAAGAACAGAACATAAGTGGTTGTATATGCATCCTGGAGCCCTAAAATTTGCTTTTTACTCTTTCCATTTTCTTAGGGGTTGTTAAAGGCCAGAAGAATCCTCAGTGACAACTTTGGTACCATACATATCTATGTTGGCCAGCCGGTATCACTTAGAACGTTGGCTTCTGGGAGAATCAATCTATGCCCATATAATTTAGTTCCCAGGTACCAAATATTGTTATGGTTTATGCATGGGAAACCATTTATTTAATCCTCAAAATAATGAAATAATTAATTACTTTTCTGTTTTACTTCTGTTTCACATTTTCTCACCTCAATGTCATCTTCAGTGAAGGTGTCTTGTCTGAACACAGGGTTATTGTGCTTCTGACTGGCTGTCTCTGAAACAAGTTGGTACTTCCATTGCTTTGTTCTAGGGGGAGGATATCCTATTTCAGAAGTCAATAGTGATATATGACCTGGGCAAAGCTCTGTTTTCTGAGAATTCAGTAGTTTTGTTACATAGAAGTTTCTTTTTCTTTCCCATCTTGCTTATTACTGCAAGCAGTTATGTGATCACATAGTAAGGAAGATGGAGCTACGACTGAATGTGGTGATTGTGTAATCTGATGTATAAAATGTACTTTATTTGTTTGATTAATTTGAGGATAGCAAGTGTACAACATCAATACAGAGTTCTGATTCAAATGCTGTTGTAGATGTACTGACGTTTTGCTCTGTACTACTAGTGCAAAGAACTGCCCTGCAGATGTTAGGATCTGGGAATGATACATAAAAGAAATAAGGAAGAGTGTGATTTGTATTCCAAATGTTGGAGCTTTTTAACCTCAAACTGCACTGCTGGGTGTTTTTTTCAGGCATCTTCCACAAAAGCCAACTGAAGATATTCAAGAATTTGTCAGTGACGTAGCTTATAAAATGGAACTCCTGCAAATAGAAAATATGGTTTTGAGCCCGTGGGTGCTAGTTGCTGCTGTTCTGCTCCAGAATTTGCCAGCCATGGATTTTGAGCTTCTAATAGAAAAGACTGTGTGGCTCAAAGGCTTAACTCAGGCTTTTGGAGGATTCATTGAATGGCCTGGTATGTGTTGGAAATGTTATTTCTATTCCTTTTGTTGTTGATGAAGGATAGATAATATTTTCCTGAAAATGGTGTATGGTGACAATGTTACAGATTGTTTTCATAGGTGCTGAGTCATAAATGGATTTTAGCATAACCCAAAAATAACCCTAATGTATAAGGAGGTTTGTCTGTAGAATAAGGGGGTCTGGCTGTAGAATCACCTCTGGATCTTATACTGAGAGGCTTATGAAAATGATGGCAAGGCTGGAGTACACTAACCAAAGGAACAAATAAGGTGCAAGGAGGTCCTACATGAAAGCCAGCGGGAAAGGGTTTGAGATATATAAATACATATTTCTGCGAAAGACTGCGTTGGCTTCGATATGCCTGTATTGCTGTGATCGTGTAAACTGTGTTTTTGTGTTCGTTTAGCAATTTGTATTGTTTCTTTGCTTTCCAAACACTTTGTATTCAATGGAAGAACTTGATAAAGACTTGCTCGTCAGATTGAAAACTTACAGTGTTAGAAATGCCGAAGCAGAATTACTTCTCTATGGATAAATGTATCCATCAGGCAGTTCTAGCCTTTCAATTGGAGGCTCAGAATCTTTGTTCCAGAGACAAGGGAATTTCATTTTATTGTTAGAAAGTGGAAGAATTTAAAGAGTTCTAATTACAGAACTATCTGAAATTTATTCTCTCCGTTGCATACAACGCCTAGATGAGAGCATTTTTCTAACTGAATGATGTAATAGTTGGCCTCTGTGATAAAGCTTAATGAAACACTGGTTCATTTTAGGCAGTTTCAACAGAGATATGTTCCCTGTTGTGTTTTCCTGATAGATAATCTGTGTGCCAAAAAAGCAGTTATGTCCGGCCTCACCCTGCACTCCAACATTGCGCGCCTCGTCAATGGCCACGTGGTCCTTAATGACAAAGGAGAAGAAGATGGAGCCGTAGGGGAAGTAGTCTTTAAGCGAGCTTTGGTCATCCTCATGTGTAGCACCTACAGAAACCAGTTACTGAATGTGTTTGTGCGTCCATCTCTGGTGGCACTTGCCTTGCAAATGACACGCAGCTTCAGGAAAGGTATGTCTGGGTAGCTTGGAGAGTCCAGTGCCTTTGCTCCCTGCTCTGCCATCAGCAAGAGGAGCAGGAGGTTCCTGTGGCTGATAGTGGGAGGTACTTGAGAAAGTTATTCCAGGACTCTGAATAAGGTCTCATGGCATAAAGTGAATGTATTGGGGGGAACAGCAGTATTTTGCTTGCCTTTCTTGTTTGTTTACCCCCTTATACTTTTGAAAATAGGCATATTCTGCTGAGAGAGCAGAGTTAAGATGAGATACTGCCTATTCTTGTTTATACTGTTCTGCAATCCAGAAGCCATTGAATTTAGAAGTGTCTGGGAGTGCTTGGGTTCCTTCCCTTGCAGTATGCATTCTGAAACTCCCATAGGGTGAAACAGCCCCCAAAATAGCAAACATCACCCTTTATATTTCATCTACTGAAGAGAGCTATGTTTGGAAGTCTCTCCTGCTTTTACAGCAAGGCTTCATTTCATGGTAATACAGTGGTTTATTTGCTTGTTTGCAATATTCTTTTTCAGAGGAAGTCTACAGCAGCTTCAGCTTCTTGAGAGATGTTTTCTCTAATGAGTTCATCTTCTTTCCTGGTATTTCATTGAAGGTAAAAACATCCCTTATTCAGAAGTAACGATAGTTCATAGCACAGCCAACTAGAGCAGCATCTGATTTTGGATCTCACCTTAATGTGTGCTTTATGAGAAATATCTGCAGAGATAACAGCTTGATGTGTAACTGAGAGGGAGAACTTAAAAGAAGGTCAGAGCAGAGGTGTTCATTTGATTAGTTGCAAATTATTGTCTAAATCCAGCAGGCTGCATTTGCATTTGTTCGTTGTTTCGTTTTTTTCTTCCTTCCTCCCTCCAACAGTGAAAAGCCAAGAACCTGAAATTGCCCAGTTCTGAACTATTACAATAAATCGAAGCAGAAGTTGGGCTTTTTATCGTGAAACCACTAGTCTTCCAACACGGGTTTAAAAATGAGCAGAGCAGTCTGGGCTGCTCTGTTCTTTTGCAGTTATGAAAGATGCATCAGACAGTGAAGGGAAAGGAAGAGTCTTAATGTAGGTCTAATTGGATTCTTTCACACAGTGCTAAGTTCTATCTATATAGAACTGAAATCTATATCTTATAACTTATCTATATAGAACTATATATTATATCGGAAGC
The DNA here is from genome assembly GCF_054131305.1 of Coturnix japonica. Taxonomy (NCBI): domain Eukaryota; kingdom Metazoa; phylum Chordata; class Aves; order Galliformes; family Phasianidae; genus Coturnix; species Coturnix japonica. Next base: position 39,501,431 of record NC_140665.1, read on the forward strand.
AAAACAGGAATTCTTATTGAGGTTGTAGCACGGGTTCCTCATAGCTCTTGCAGAGTCTAGCTGAGAGGCAATGCTGCTCTAGTTATATTTTATTCATTTTTATTCCTGGCATTTACATTATTTTATAATCCATGTATTTGGATAGTATACTGTGAACTCTAGGATAGAAGTTCTTAAAGTAAAGCCTGGTTTTTAAACGTCACCAGTTGGAATCTCACAGGCTGTACCTTTTCAGCTCTGTGAAGGCTCTTGAAGTGAGAACCTAATTGCACAAGGGTATCCCTAGTAGGGTTTAGTTGCACTGTATTTGCTTGAAAACTGCTTTCTTCACATCAGCCCCACTCCTGTATCAGCATTACTGAGACAAAGCCAGTATTGCCCTCTAGACTTTTCCCCATCTTCTTAGCCATCTTATGGAGAATCCCTAATAGTTTTACGTCTTCCTTTATATCATGGTGCCTAAACCTGCACTTGAGGTGAGACTGCACACTGCAGAGCAGGATAATCCCTCCCCTCGCCCTTTGGCAGTGCTGGGCCTGGTGCACCCCAGGCTATAGTTGGCCCTTTGGGCTGCTGGGGCATGATGTTTGTGTTTTATTTACTGCCAACTATAGCCTCCAGATCCCTTCCTGCAGAGCTGCTTTCCCGCTGCTCATTCCCCCACTGTGTATGTATCTGCATGGTTCTGTAACCATCTGTGTGGTTGCCCATCTCAGCTGTAGAACCCAATTCAGTATTGTTTTTAAGCTTCCTTAGTGTACCTTCCTGCATCAATGAAAACACTGAACTGTTCCTAAAATGGAGCCCAGTGGAACCCTACCAGTAACTGGCATAACCCCATTTAATGATGCAACTCACTCATGGTTGGTTGGTTTGTTTTTGGATAAAGCTCTGCACTTATTTAGATGCTAACAACTCAGCTGTACTTCTCTTTCCCAGGATTTTGAGGAAGGATGTTTTCTTCTCACAAAATGTGATGTGATTCAAACAACTCAACAGGAAATCTACCCTACCGACAAAGGAAGTGCTGTAGTATCTTTCTTGTCAGCCATGTTCAGACCATTTGTGGAAGGCTATCAGGTATGATGTTCTTCAGAAAACTGGGCTTTTTATCCTGTGTTTTGTAGGAAAACTAGAAATGCAGAGATACTTGTGCACTGTAAATAGCAACTGATTTCATGGCTTCACATGGAGCGTGCTGCTGGCAGGCTCCATTGCTCTTTCTTACTGGGAGTTCTTATTACATTCCTTCTGTGGGCTGTCCCGCTTGGTTCAGAAATGAGTTTATATTGGTTTAGATTGCAAGAACAGAAGCATTAAATTAACGTCTGAGGTAACTATGACAGTAATATTGAATCTTCTTTTAATATCTCACTCTTGTTAAACAGTAGTAAGAATTTCAGGTGTTTAACAATACCTTGTACGTTCCTCTGCTAACTTTTCAAAGTATAACAATAGTTCTACTTTATAAGGACACGTTTGTTTGTACTTAAAAACAAATTGACAATCATTTTGTTTGTAAATGTTAGTTAATTTTCAGATACCTGTCAAAAGAAACAAAAGAAGCCTTTACTGAGAAGCAGTTTATACCCGGAGTCCGCAACTTTGTTTTTCAGCTCCTTGAGAAGGGTACGTATGGCTGTTAGGCAGTGTTGTTTTACAAGTGTAATCTGTTAATGGGCAGCGATGAAGCTTTTAATTGTGTTTCTGCTTTTTTGTATGTAGGGACTACGCAGTGTTATGAAGCGCTGTCTTCTGACATGCAAAAAAATGCCTTAGCAGCTCTTGTGCAATTAGGTGCCGTGAAGAAGAAGAAAATGTAAGTAAAATTGGCTCTTTGGTATGTACAAGACAAAGCGTGGCCTTACTGGCAATTCTTAATGACTGAGCTATTAGTATTAAGCAGGATAGGAGCCATCCAGTTTCTTGAACACCATCCAGCTGAAGGTTGATTTGGGTGTACATGAGTTGTGGTGAAGATCTAGGTACTCCTAGGTCTTCATTTCTGATTAAAATATACAAATAAGGAATAATCACTGAAGAAACAGTCGTGTGCTTTTGTTTTTGAACCATAGGTCCAATGGATTCTCCTACAGTGTAAACCAAGAGGCTATCCATAAAATCCTGGATGTGTTTGGTAAGTGACTTGAGTTATATCTGATTTGTTGGAAAGGCTCCTTGAGTTGTACAGGGATTTGGACAATAATAGACCTAGTGTCATTTCTTGCTGTTCCTTAACCGGTTTTCCCTGATATTTTGTCAGGTTTATCTGTAGAGAAATACTCATAGTATTTTAGGGGTTTGTTTGGTGTTGTTTTGCAATATTACTGTAGTGAAAGACCAATAAGGTTGGAAAAGACCACTGAGACCATCAAGTGTAACCACTGACACAACCCCGCCATGCCCACTAACCGTGTTGCTCAGTGCCACATCCACACTGAGCACCATGGACAGTGACTCCACCACCTCCCTGGGCAGCCCTTCCCAAGAGCTTACTCCCAATATCCAATCTTCTCCATCTGAAATATCACACAACCCCGTTGGCCAAAGAAAACAACCGTCGGATGGTTTATAACAGCATGTTGTGCTTTTTGCTTTCCTTGCCAGATGCCAGGACACCTGTACAGAAGCCCATGGCTGCACGGCTCTGAGGCTGCATCCCCTCAGCACAGCCAGAATCCTGCTGCCACTGACAGACTGTGCCGCTGAGGGCTGCCGTTGATTTCTATTCTCACTGTATTTTGTTGATTTGTTTTTCTTAATTGATTTTCTTTTTTTTTTTAAATATATATATGTATTTAAAGAGAAGTGCGTGGTAATGGAGGCTCCGATACGTTTGTAACGAAGGAAGTGATTGATATTGATTGCTTTCAATTATTTCGTTGCCGTGCGATTGTACCGGGGAACCAACCGAAGGCTTAACATTAAAACTAACGCTGTTCAGAGTCCCGTCGCCGTGTGGTCGCGTTTGATCGCTGCACCGCCGTTCGTGGCCGTGTGGCGGCGCGGGGCTGGCCTGACTTCCTGCGCAGTGTGCAGCATGGCGGGCGGCGTGGAGCTGGGCTTCGCAGAGCCGGTGGGCCCGGACGGCGCCTGGCGGCTGCGCAGCGCCCAGTTCCCCAGCAAGGTCGGGGGGCGGCCGGCGTGGCTGGGCGAGGCCGGGCTGCCGGGTTCGGACGCGCTGCGCTGCGGCCGCTGCCTGCAGCCCCGCGCCTTCCTGCTGCAGCTGTACGCCCCGCTGCCCGGCCGCCCCGACGCCTTCCACCGCTCTCTCTTCGTCTTCGCCTGCCGCGGCGCCGCCTGTTACCGCCTGCCGGGCCCGGGGGGGCCGCTGTGCGGTGAGCCGGGGGCCGCGGGCGGGGAGGAGGGAAGCTCCGCTCGGCGCCGCGCTCACCCGCCGCTTGTTCCCTTCAGCGTTCCGGAACCAGCTGCCGCGCCGCAACGCCACCTACCCCGAGGAGCCGCCGTCCGAACGGCCCCCGCCGAGACCCGAGCCCATCCCGCGGCGGCTCCGCAGCGGCGCCGCTCTGTGCCGCGTGTGCGGCTGCCTGGGACCACGCGCCTGCGGCCGCTGCCGCCGCGCCGCCTATTGCGGACCCGAGCACCAGGCGATGGACTGGAGGCGGGGGCATCGCCGCTACTGCGGGACGGACCGGGATGCAGGTGGGTCTGGGCCCTGAAGTGAGGGTAAAGAGCGGATATGTGCCAGTGTTTATGGTTGGTTTAGCAGTGATGCATAGGAAGTTCCGCACGAATGTGCGCAAGAACTTCTTCACGCTGAGAGTGACGGAGCACTGGAACAGGCTGCCCAGGGAGGTGGTGGAGTCTCCTTCTCTGGAGATATTCAAGACCCACCTGGACGCCTACCTGTGTGACATGGTGTAGGGAGCCTGCTTTGGCAGGGGGGTTGGACTCGATGATTTCTGGAGGTCCCTTCCAACCCCTACAATTCTGTGATGTAGTTTGTATCTGCCTTTGTAACATTTGGGCTGTGTATTTTGCTACGTAGAACACTGTAGCAGCTACTTCTGGGTAGAAGAAACATGAGATGACCTTGTGAAGTTGTATCTGGTTTTTGTTTTACAGGTGCCACTGAGGACGCAGAGCAGGACCACAACGAATTCCTGTTTCCAGAATATGAGATTCTGATAGAACCCGAGGAAGCAGAGCTTCCTGCTGACAGCGCTGTGGATCCCGACGATGGGAAAGGAGCTGTGGGTGCATCCAAGGAACTGGAACAAGAGGAAAGCAGAGTCACGAGCACTACAAGTAAGAAATAGATAAGTAGCAAAGCCTGCATTACATCTTTAAAACGTCCAATGCTGTAGTTGTTAAGTGCTCCTTGTAAACTACCCCTGACCAAAAGTTACATCTACGGTTGTTCATGGTGACTAATAAATGCATGCATGCATTAATATGCCACCAAAATTAGAGTGATGTAGCTAGGACTGAGAGCCAAGTGCTCTTAAGGATGTAATATTGCTTTTAACTTTTGCTTTCTTGTGTTAACTTGTAATCACTGTGTGTTTGTTTGTTTTCTTACTTAGGTGAAGCGTTAGATGAACAGACATTAGAAGCAATGGCAAAACATGAGACTAAAGAAGACAAGATCTTCCAAGCCTTTAAAGATCGAATAACTGCTGAGCCAGAGCAGGTCAGAAGATGAAGCAGCCTTAGAACTTGCACAGCGTTGTGCTCCTGTAAAATGTCTCACTTTCAATCCTTTCATTTCTTTCATACAGTGAATGATGGGAATGCCTTGTCATTCTCCATGCATCTCAATTAAGATTAATTATCTGCTGATAAGCTTCTCCATGAATGTGACTTAAAGGAACAGACCTTCTTCCGCAGCCATCTTAAAGCTGCATCTGTGTTTTATAACACGATGTTCACTGAAATTGCTTAATTTCTGCTTCATTTTAGATAATCAGATACTGCAGAGGAGGAGAAGGCCCAATCTGGGTATCGGGTGAAAATATTCCTGAAGAAAAAGATATCCCAAATTGCTCGTGTGGTGCCAAGAGGGTATTTGAATTCCAGGTATGTAAATTAATTTAAAGATAATACCTTTAATACAGTACAGATTTAATGGAATTGAATTGTAGGGGCATACACTTCTAGCAAAGTAGTTGAAGTTGCTGCAGAATAACAGTGTTGACTTGTACAGAACACGTTTACTCTTCCAGCTGCTTTTCCCTATAGGATTTCTTTCACATACAGAAGGTAGATTCCCATCCTATTAATTTGCACCCTATAGAAGCATTTGGGATGTGAACTGGAAGTACACTGAGCTGCAAGCATTCATAGAGCCACCAAGGTTGGAAAAGACCTAAAAGATCATCCAGTCCAACCGTTCACCTATTACCAATAGCTTCCACTAAACTATGTCCCTCAACACAACATCCAGTCATTCCTTGTACACCCCCCAGGGTCAGTGACTCCACCATCTCCCTGGGCAGCCCATTCCAGTACCTGACCACTCTTTCAGAGAAGTAATACTTCCTAATGTCCAGCCTGAAGCCATTCCCTCCAGTCCTATCACCAGTTATATGAGAGAAGAGGCCGACCCCCAGCTCACTACAACCTCCCTTCAGGAAGTTATAGAGAGCAATAAGGTCTCCCCTGAGCCTCCTCTTCTCCAGGCTGAACAATCCCAGCTCCCTCAGCTGCTCCTCATAAGGCCTGTGCTCCAAACTAGGAAATGGAAAGTAGCTGCTAAGTTTAACAATGCCCATCTACAGAATTTGTAGTAGGCTTCAGTAGAGTCATGCCTTTGATTCCCTTGGCATCTAGTACGCTGTCAGGAAATGTAAACTCACTAGTTGTAACCTGTGCTTTTCCTTGAAGATAATGCCACAGCTCCTGAACCACCTTAAGGTTGACAGCCTTGGGGAGAGCATTGACTGGGGAACACTGGTGGTCTACACGTGTGCTGAGAACTGCAGTGCAGAAAACAAGTATGCTGAGGAGTTCATATGGAAACAAGACTTCTCTGTAGACTCTACTGAACTTCCATTAAGTTCCTAAGTTGAATCATCTATATATTACACTTAGCTCATTTTTCAGTGCATCTGCAGGAAACTGAACTAACATCATTGATCCCAGTCTAACACTTGTCTTGGTATGGGATAGGAGATCCCTAAGCAACCTCTGTTATGCTCTAGAGGAGCAACTTGACGTCGGTAATAAAGCCAGATGCAGTTCTTCATGGAATTTCACTTCAGATCTCAACTCTGAATGTTTACTTAAATAAATAAAGATTAAATGGTTTTGGACTGGTGTGAAAGTATCCTTTTGGCAACTGAATTTGTGAATCATAGAAGACTGCCTGAGAGAACTGTGCTTTATAAGAATGGGCAGTAATACACAGAGGAAAGCTCTAAGCTCACTTGCATGCCGATGCTCAGCAGGTTACAGCAGTCATAGCTATGATTAAGCTGTATAACGGTTAAATTGCCTTTAAACAGGCAACTTAATTATGCTTTTCTCTTCCAAATGCTGCGCTGGATCTTGGCAGTTGTTAGGTGTAGTGATTAATGGCAATTGGGTATAAAATGAACAAGTAATTGTTCTATTTGACTTAAGATAGTTACTACAGTGCAGAATTTACTTCAGTTACTTATTCTCTTATCCTGCTCGAGCCCTCCATGCCTGTTTACCAGTGATTCTTCCACGAGTGATTTTAGTTTAGAGGCTGTGAATCCTCAACTGAGCAGGCAGAGAACACCGTAAGTGTAAAGCTGTTTACTCATCACCACACTTCTAGAAGGGTCGTTTCCTGGAATAGCACAAACCATCTTGTCACTACAGCACAGCTTGGCTGATTTGAATGAAAACTATATGATATAGCGTGTAAAGTCTTCCTGCCATAGTTAACAGTTCTGCAGATGCTACAGCAGCACAGATGGTGATGCAGATGAACACTGGACCAGCTTACCCACATACTGCATCACTGCTGTGTGCTGTATCTCGTTTAATTACGTAGCCCTGCCCAGGTAAGTACATCAACTTCCTGCTAAGATCATTTAAACCAGTTATTGAAAGACCTGCTAATAGCGGTGCATAGCGTGCACCACTACAGCAATAAACAAAGATTAAGAATTAATAAGTTCACTCAGGATTTGCATATGGTGTGGTAGCAAAGCCAGCCATAACTACTTATCTGGAATGAAACATCATTTTAATTAAGAGACCATGGTTACATTTGGGTTAGTTTTAGATAAAAGCTGTTTGAAAGAATGTGCAAGTCATAAAAAGGCTATTACTGGAAATGTACTGGAGAAAAAAAAGTTTATTCTTAGTTCTCAGCCCATTAAGCTTCAAGCACACTTCAAAGGGGAGATTATGTACACACTGACTCCAGTTGGAAGGGCTTTGACATTTTATAGGAACACTAATATAGTGAGACTGTCATAGTTGGTAAAATACAAAAGTGATTTATAAGAAATCTTAGAAGCTAACCAAGAATCCTTTGTTCCAATTCACTCAAGTGTGGCTGTGTAAGACTTGCATAAATCCCATCTGTTGAATGGGAGGCAACACATACTTGAACACAAACTCCTGCAGCCAGTCTTCTCTTTCCTGTTAGTGCACTGGAAGTAATCAGGCTGAATGTTGCCAAGGATATGACTACTGCTAAGCAAGCCAGAGCGTTGTTCAGATTTTCTCCAGATGACAGTAGTGTGTGTGCTAGTCAAAAATCCAGATTAAACTGAAAAGAACCTCTTCATATATTTCACTTTCCCAGCTGTGCAATTGTAAAACTCATTAAGACAGTTCCCATAATTGTATAAACAGGGTTTATTGTACATGTGGAGCTGAAGGAGAAAAGAGGAGGAATATATATATATTATATATATATATATATTTATATATATGTACAGTGAGCTGTTTTCATTAATAAATTTATTCTGCCTTGCTTAATACTGGAAAGAGGGAATGTGTCTGGCACCGAAAGGAATTGAAAACTGAAGGAATTTAAAAGCTTAACTTTGGAAATTATAAAAACCATGGTCTTAATGGAAGGGAATTAAAACATATATACATGGCAACTGAAGTGGTTTATACACTGAGTGACACGGTTGCGTTCATCTTTTAAACCAATTTATGAATTTTCTATTAATAGAACTGGCATTAAAACTATTTAAAAGCTAGAATATAAATAAAACTTGGAGGGACTGCCCAAGGAGCAGCCCAACAAAGCAACTCACAGTAACTCAGTAGACATCATCATCGATAAAACAATTCCCCTTGAGTGTCAGGGAAATAGGCACTAACTGGGAAATAGTCCAAGTCTGGTGTTGCAGTTTCACTGAAGTCCATCTCTTGTTACTGCTGTGCCATACGCGATGCCTTTCTAAATGTACCCCCCAATTTCTCTGCAGTATGTAGAAACTGTTACGTTGTCTTCCGGAAACCCTTTAAAATAGGATAGATGTTTTCAAATGCTTCATAGATTTCTGCTCGAACTTTAGCACCTGCAAGAAGAGAGAAAATGACTTAATTCCCTCTCTCTCTTCAGAACCAAACAGTTTGTTCTCTATTTCTACACGTAATTCTTCCTTTAAATAGACATTTCCTATAGAACACACATTATCAGAATAAACAGAAGGGTAATAAATGAAGGCCTGAGAGTTTGTTTCATTACCATCTTCGTGCTTATGACATACATGCAGATGAGATTTTCTAAGCATATTTTCTCAGTACACTCAACTGCAAAGCGCAGCCCCATAGGATGTTTATGGAGAAAGGCCTCAACAGCAGAGTTTTATTCAACAGTGCAAATATCTGGGGAAACAAGGAAATGATGACTGAAGCAGAGGCCAGCAGAGGCCATAGTGCAGGTATATGTTCCTTCTTTCATCTGTGGATTCATTTATCAGTGAAGGGGGAAAAGGAAGGGTATAGGCGGAATGCCCAAGGTTAAGGAAGGCCCAGAGCATGGGTATCTCCCCTTCTTTGGCTGCTGCATCAAAGGGAAATGGCAGCAGCCTCCAACCAAGCTGTTACAACACACTGAGCTCAGTCACGCGCACCCAGTGAACAGAAGCAGACTTATGGATGTTGCTGGGAACGTTAGATAGGCTCTTTTTGGGCACCCGCCATTCTTCATCAGGATTCAAAATGGTTGCTTATATGGTTTAACCAAATACATGTGGTTTGCTCTGTGGGTTCTCATCCACAAAATACTGTGCTGTCTGTTCCTTTCCCAGTACTGTTGTTTCTGAAGAAGAGCAGCTAATAAATTGCATACTTGTGGGAGCACTGTTTCTAATGCAGTCTAAATCTAACCTACTGGAAGAAAATATTGACTTACCAGTTAAAACCACTTTTCCAGAAACAAAAATAAGCAGAACAATTCTTGGCTTGATCATTCTGTAGATTAAGCCAGGAAACAATTCTGGCTCGTAGCTGTAAGAGAAGAGTCACAGTGTTTCAACGTGCCAACAGACAAATGTCCTTGCCCTTCATCTGCAGGGCTGCAGAAATGGACAGTGCAGATGTAAACCATTTGGGATGAGTAGCAAAGAATCGCTGCCCAAAATCTACCCATGAAAATTACATCAGTTACTCCAGAGGCAGAGCTAGGATAGGAACAAAGATGCTGCATCCTCTCTGGTGTAAGGGAACAATCTAAACAGATGCCACTCTCTAAGCTAGTCACAACACAGCAAGAATGAAAGGTAGGCAAACCTTCATTTACCTGCTGAACTGCTGGTGTGTGAGTACCAATCCTTCTAATCTGATAGGAAACTTCACATCACAGCTGCCCACCATGTTCTGAATCTTAAAATCCAAAAATTTCGCAGGAAAACCCAGTTTCTGAACAACTCTTGCGTACTTCCTTGCTGCCAGTCTGGACTGTTCTTCGCTGAAGGGAGAAAAAAAGAGCCAGCTTATTTCCCTTATTAAGCACTACTTCAAGCAAACAGCACCAAGCCACAAATATTTAACTGGGAAAGAAACATTGCGTGTGTTGCAGGAGAGTTGCAAAATGTTTACATCCAAAGTGAACAACTACTACTGGTTTGCACACTCAGTTGTAGTACCAAGGTCCCGAACACTTTAACACTGCATTCACTGTTTATGAAGCAGAAAACTCTACTCTGTCCCCTACAAGGACAGGCTGAGAGAGCTGGGGTTCTTAAGCCTGGAGAAGACTCCAAGGAGACCTCATTGCAGCCTTTCAGTACCTGAAGGGAGCCTACAGGAAAACTGGAAAGGGACTTTTTATATGGGTCTGTAGTGACCGGATGAGGAGAAATGGCTTTAAACTGGAAGAGTGTAGATTTAGACTGGATATTAGAAAGAAATTATTTACTGTGAGGGTGGTGAAACACTGGAACAGGTTGCCCAGAGAGGCTGTGGATGCTGTCTGGATGCTTTGAGCAACCTGATCTAGAGAGAGGTGTCCCTTCCTATAGCAAGGGGATTGGAACTGGATGATCTTAAAGGTCCCTTCCAACCCAAATTATTTCATGATTCCACGATCTCTGCTCATTAGGTTATTCCTTCTGGATTCCCAAAGGACTTCACAGCAGAATTTCTCTCCTGCCAGTTTTCAAGTCTGATGCCTCAGTGATCCCATTAAGAACAGATCAGACTACAGGGACCAGAGACTTGGAGCTCCTGACCCACAGTGAATGAAACAAACACCAAGTTGTGCTTATCCTGCCACTGCCCCTATAGTTTAAACAGTTACAGTGCATAGCCATTTTATATGCGTATGCATATACAGCATGTATATAAACACTGTATAAAAGAAACAATATTTCTAAAGCATTGTGATTTCAAAAGAAAAGACGGCCTTAATTAGTTTGCTCCTACCAGCTGAGCTTACCTTTTTGCTCCTGTGCACACCATTTTTCCAGAGCTGAATATAAGTGCAGTAGTACGTGGTTCTCTTATTCTCATAATAACAGCAGCAAAACGCTGAAATGTGAGCATGGAAATTATTAGTGATACACAAATGTAACAATTACATTAAAACCGAGTTTGCATAATCTAAGTAGCCATTGCAAAGAAATAATTAGATTCAAGTATATTTGCAGAACACTCTTCATTCAAGCAAGCTTTATTTAGTTTCAAATGCACTTAGAGTTGAACAGGAAGGATTTTTAGTACTGCATTCCTCTTTTACTAAGCTCATTTCTAACTACCACATACACGACACAAATACTACTAATGTTTGCAACACAATGACAGCAATGATCTTAACACCAAGTTTTCCTCCACGTCTTGAAATTCAATCTGTTCTAAGCAGGATGGAAGGTTATGCAAATACTTTATGGTCTACTTTGGTTTTGTACCTTAAACATTTGGGTAGCATTACAGTGTCATCAAACAGAACCACTGGGAAGTCAGAAGCCATATTCCATGTAAACTGAATTCACCTTAACTACTATGGTAGAATACAGTAGCCCAGTAAGCTCTAGCTTTTTATTTTACATACTGTAACATCTCTACCTGCATTTATAAACATTCTTAAGCTCTTTGAAGAAACAAATACTGTAAACTGATGTGGGTATCACACACAAAATCTCTGTGCTGTATTAAACTTGGACCAGTTCACTATGCAGTCTCATGTACTACCGTTCTGCTGACATAACGAAGGTAGTAGTATGGGTTACCCAAAAACACATTTGTCAAACTGTGGCTTAAATAACACAGCCAAGCAAGCTATTTGTTTCATAAAAGGATGCACTGACTAAAAGTCACGAGTGCGTTACATAACCCTTCTTTTCTCTCTGCTGTAAAAAAACAGCATTTCATATTGATCGTTCTAGCCTACAAGCTCTACACAGCCACCTACCCCTACCATAACAGCCAGCATCGCACACTCAAATGTGAGCTGCATGAGCATCTTACTCACATGCAGTTGTTAACAGCATCGCTGTTATAACAGACAGCAACAGCCAGTACTGGGGGAATATCTGAAAGAACAGAGCTTAGAGGGGGAGCGAGGCCATAAAACCCCCCCTGTTCAATCCAGCTACTTACAGCAAAGCACACTTCAGAGATGTTCTGCCCACATACCTGTTATTGGATACATTCTAACACACTTCTCTTACCTTGGGATTATATTCAGCATTTCGGGCACGAAGCGCAATTGTTTTTAAATCAAGTTTGCAACCGAGATTCACCGTGGACACAATATTCCTGAAAATAGTTCAGAGAAATACATTTTAAAAAGTAAATTAAAGAATTCACGCATCTTATCCATCATAACATACTTACTAATTTCTTTTCATTTGTTTAACCAAGCAAGCTTAAATGACATCTCTCCTACTGACAGGAAACTCCTCTTTTAGGGCAGTACTTCCTTTCAACCCTTCCAATTCCATTACAGATGTTATCTCACCAACAAAATTCTCTGCACACCCCTGCTATGTGCAGGGTCGCACCTGACCAGGCTGCCCACAGCCACATCCAGCCTGGCCTTGAATGCCTCCAGGGTTGGGGCATCCACAACCTCCATGGGCAACCTGTTCCAGTGCATCACCACCCTCTGGGTGAAAAACTTCTTCCTAATACCTAACCTAAACCTCCCCTGTCTCAGTTTAAAACCATTCCCCCTTGTCCTATCACTATCCACCCTTGTAAAAAGTAGTTTACAATGTCAATGTTCTGCACTACTCATACAAATAAATATTCAAGACCTTCTTTCCTATCAAAATGCAGTACCCAATTCCTTATGTGGCTTTGCTCTTGGGCATTTCGAGTTAAAGCACATCCTGAGATGTCACGGTGTACAAGCACACAACACACTCACTGTAGCTGTGGCACTATCCCAGAGCTCTCGGATGCCGGTGTCGCAGGAGTTATAGGAGTCATTGGAGTCATTGGGGAGGGGTACAGAGGTGTGGTTCCTGGTAAAGGGGCTGTGGTAAGAGTCTGTGAGTGGAAGAGCTGGGGAGTTTGACCAGATGTTCCCTGTGTCGCTTGCTGTGATGTAGACTGCTGTGCTGCCTGTTGCTGCTGCTGCTGCTGCCGCTGCTGTTCCTCAAGGATGGACAGACTGTTGGTGCTCTGGACAGGCTGCGGTGTCAGTCCCGTGCCATACGGCATCATTGGGCTAAAAATTGGAATTCCAGGAGTCATTGCACCCTGCAGAAGAAAACATGAAAAAGAAACCACAGACGCTTTGACTTAACATTGTTTTAAAGAGAAAAAGCTTGAAGTAGTAGGAGTCTAAGAATAAATCATCTTAGCTGGTCACATCAAGCCTACGGTATATTACTAACTTGCTAAAAACAGAAAACCTTCGGAAGATTCAGTTCTTACACAACATGAATCACAACCTCAATCGATCTGTCAATTCCAACACTTCTCAGCACCAGTCAGTGATGCTGGTACGTTTCCTACAATACCTGGAAAGTGCGTCTCAACTTTGACCCACAATTTCTACTTGCAATCATTAGAATGCAAATGCATTCACAGCACAACTGTAGCCCATTACATATAAACCAATTTAAAGGATTCCAAAAGCAATGAACAAAGTTAAAATGATACAATGACTTGAGTTGGAAGGGAAAGTCCATCCAGTCCCACCCACTACCATAGGCAGGGCTGCCACCCAGCAGCCCAGGGCCCCATCCAACCAGGCCCTGTGTGCCTCCAGGGATGGGGCATCCACAGCTTCTCTGGCCAAGAGAAGCTTCACAGGCTTCTCTGTGCCTGACTACTCTCTGAATAAAGAATTTCCTCCTAACATCTAACCTAAATTTCCCTCTTTTAGTTTAAAGCCATTCCCTGTTGTCCTACTGCTATTAGACCACGTTAAAAAGTCAGCCCCCCTCCTCCTGCTTGCAAGTTCCCTTCAAGTGCTGGAAGGCTGCAATGAGGTCTCCCCTGAACCTTTTTATTTCCAACATGCCAGTAATGTTTCAGCTTCAAGAAAACCATAAATATATCAGTGTATTTCTTAAACCTCTGGATATATATGTATATACACATACATACATATGTGTGTATATATATATATATATATATATATATATATATATAAATGGTTTTTCATCTCAGCTTTTTACTAATTAAATTATATACAATAGAATTTTTCAGATCTGCAAACACACAAACAAAAAAAGACACAAAGAAATAACATACAAGACACAGAAAACACTCCCACAAAGAAATTCAGACCGCTTTTGCATATTACATCATCCCTTTTTACCTGAGGGGAGGCTAAGCCTTGAGCGTAGGGTGGCAAGCTGTTGTTCTGATCCATGATTCCGGTTATTCTTTGGTGAGGCCAGAAATATTTCCTTCAATTAATTGAAATTAATTTAAAACCAAAAAGGGTTTTTGACCCTCTAAAGCATTCCAGCAAAGCAGCTTTTTAGCCAAGCTGAAAACGTGTCAGGAAAACATCAGCTCCAGAGAAAACACGTTGCGAGTCTAAAACACTAAACAGGGCCTGAAAAGAAAAGAAGTAATATCTTGAGAATAACATTTAAACAAAAGCAGGCTTATCAGCTGGTCTGTTAGATAAGAAATGCCCACATACAAATATATGCGAGAACACTCATACGCACGCACACACCCATGCACCTTATATAAAGCAATCTCTTTCTACAGCCCTAGTGCCCCTGGTGAACATCCACTGCACGTGAGCAGCCGCCTCCACAACGAAGGCCTCCTTCACACACAGCTCCAGTCCTGCATGTATCGCTTCAGATGGGAAAGCATTGACTTTCAGAACTGAATTCCACCAGCTACTGACAGACGAGCCTAAAGCCACGCATTGCTCACACATCTCCCCCTGGGCAGAGTTAAGGCTTGGCCTTCCAAAGTTGCTTTTTGATTTTGCTATATGAAAATACTGCTGGTAAACTCAGGTTTAGGAAGCCTCCTTCCATCTACTTCCATAAAGCAAAGCACTAATGTATTTTGAATTGCAATGACGTACTTCACGAGGGGAAAAAGGGAAACTAAAAGCCAATTCCAGGTATATGCATGAAACGAAAGTATTCTTCTGGGTGTTGTTTCACTTACTGTTTGTTTTTTGCCTTTTAAACAAAGACCTGTACCTCTATTGGCATGCAATGGAAAGAAACAATACAAATAGAGAACTGAAATGCTTTCATGGCGCTGTAAGGGCTGGAAGTGACCTCCAGAGATCACTGAGCCCAATCCTCTGCTAAAGCAGGATCCCTACAGCAGGAGAGTGTCTGGGTAAGTTCTGAGTACGTCCAGTGAAGGAGACTCCACAGCCTCTCTGGGCAGCTCTGTCATCCTCTATTTGTATGGAGCTTCCCGTGCTGCAGTTTGTGTTCACTACTCCTTGTTCTGCCTTGAACTGGGGAGCCCAGAACTGGACGCAGTGCTCCAGATGGAGCCTCAGCAGGGCAGGGCAGAGGGGGAGATCACCTCCCTCCACCTTCTGGCCATGCTCTTTTTGATGCACCCCAGGATCCCATTGGCCCTCTGGGCCACCGGGCCACACTCATGGCCAACCTGCTGTCTGCAAACACCCAGCTCCTTCTCTGCATAGCTATGTTATGAAATGCTAAGCCTTTTTATCAGATATTTTTCCTATTCATTTATAGCTTAACTGCACACTTACACAGAGAGCTCCTAAGCCATTTTAAGGCACAGCACTGAAACATTTGAAGAAAGCCTGCCCATCTTTCTCTCGTCCTTAAGGCACTCAGTATCACATTAACCACCCGCTGTTTTACCCAAAGGCGTTTCCACGTTGCACACCGTGCAAAGAAGGGGCCCAGCCGTTACCCAGCATCACGGGCAGCCCATCCTCAGGCCCAACACGCCGCGCGGACTCCACGTACACCGAACCCAGCCGCCGAGCCCCGGTACCGGGCCCACGTGCAGGGCAAGGGCCGATCACGGCTCCCGTACCGAACCCAAGGCCGCCGCCGCCGCCGCGTTCCCCGCCCGCCGTCACGTGTGGGAGGCGGTGACCGCGTCCCGCCGCCATCACGCCCCCGGCACCAACGGCCGTACCGGGATCGCTCCCGTCGCTCCGCTCGGCCCGCGGCCCGCTCACCCCGCACATCCCTTCTCTCCCTCCCCCCCTCCCCGCCGCTCGGGCCCGCCCGCAGGACCCCGACCCTACGGCGGCGCCCACGGGGAGTAAGAAGCGGGCTCGGCCCGGCCACCCCCCCCGCCATAAGCGGCACAGCCCGCGCCGTGTGGGCTGCGGGGCGGAGCGGGACACGGAACGGCCGGTACCTGCCGCGCGGCGCCGCCACAACCAGCACCGCAACTGCGGGACACAGGCTGCGCCCCGAGACCGCGCCGCCGGCGCGCCTCGATTGCGTCACTTCCGCCACGAATCCGCCCCGCCCCTCTTACCGCCATCTTGAGTGAGGGCGGGGCCTGCGGGCTGTTGTCTGCGGGGTGTTGGCTTTACTCGCACCTCGTGGCACAGCGTGTGGTGCCGTGCTCACAGTATCACAGTGTGGTGCGGGTTGGAAGGGACCTTAGAGATCATCGAGTCCAACCCCCGGGATTCGAGCCTCTGTGCAGCAGAGCGGCACTTCTACCACACGCGCCACAGGGGGGATTCGAACCCAGGGCCTCCGGTGTTGCGAGGCGGCATTGCTACCACTGCGCCACCGGGACACACGGTGTGCTCATGGCGAGAGCCTGCTGTGCTTGCCGGCCCTGCCTCCCGAAGGCTGGCACGGCTCCATGCGGCCGGGCGGTCGCCGCCGATGGGGCGTGGTACCTCCAGAGCAGAAGAGACGAGGTGCCTGTGCGTCGTAGAGCGCCGCCTCCTCGCTTCCGGTGCCGCCATTTTGCCGTGAGACAGCAGGGCTGGTGCCGTAGGGATGCTGTCTGCAGCGCGATACGCCGAGCTGAGGCCGGAGCCGGGATATGGGGCGGGTGGACCTGTGCAGTACCGCTTCTCGCCATACACCTTCAACGGCGGGTGAGAGCCGCGGGCAGGGATGGGCCGGGGGGAGGTGAGCTGGGCTGCGTCTTGCTCGTTGTCGTTTTGCCTTCTGTCTTCACTAGGAGAATGGTTAGGCCCTGGAACAGGCTGCCCAGGGAGGTTGTGGATGCCCCGTCCTTGGAGGTGTTCAAGACCAGGTTGGACGGGGCCCTGGGCAGCCTGATCTAGTAAATGTGTATGTTTGGTGGCCCTGCCAGGCAGGGGGGTTGGAACTACATGATCCTTGAGGTCCCTTCCAACCTGGGTCATTCTGTGATTCTTCTGGCTGTTCATCACTTGCCTAAGAACTAAGTTGTGCCAAATGTGGTGATTATATGAATGCTCTTCTTTAAGGACTGTGCTCGCGATCGCTGGGGAAGACTTCAGCATTGTTGCCTCCGACACACGGCTGAGTGAAGGTTATGCAATTCACAGCCGGGACAGCCCCAAATGCTACAAACTGTAAGTCTGCACCTTGTAAGGACTGAAATGGAGGAATGAGCCTGTAACTCTGTGTAGTATCTTTGATTCTCTGTTACTGTCCCAATGGAAATTGCTTTAGTACAATTAGTGTAGAGCCCAGGATGGCTTTGGGTAATTCTGGTGACAGAAATTGAGGCAATCTCAATTGAAGTGGTTTTGAGTGTTAAACTTATAAATGTGTGCTGTGTTTTAACCTCATTGACAGCTAAGCACTGGGCAGGTATTTGCTTGCTTCCACCCAAACCCACCCTGCAGTGGGATGTGGAAGAGAGCTGGGTTCGAATCCCCCTGTGGCGCAAGTGGTAGAAGTGCCGCTCTGCTACACAGGGGCTCGAATCCCAGGGGTTGGACTCAATGATCTCTAAGGGCCCTTCCAACCCACACGAGACTGTGATACTGGAAAAAACAAGGTAAACCAATGGGCTGATGCAAAAGTAGTTTGATAGGTCAGAAAATGAAGGAAATAATAATAAAAGAATGGAAGGCATGAGGCAATTGCTCTCCACCTGCTGACCAATGCCCAGCCAGTTCCTGAGCAGCAGATTTCCCTTCCACATTGATCAGCTCTCCCACTTTATCATTCCACGTGACCCTGCACAGTATGGGACATCCCTTGGCTGGTTCAGATTGGCTGTCCTGCCCTGTCCCCTCCCAGCTTCCCTTGCACCCTCAGCCTCAGTTGCTGTCATGGCAGTGTGAAAAGCTGGAATAACCTTGGCTCTGTGCAATGCTGCTCAGCAACAGCCAAAACATGGATGTTACCAACAGTTATCCTCCATCCAAAGCACAGCAACGTAGCAGCTACTAGGAAAAAAGTGAGCTCTATCCCAGCCAAAACCAGGACAATATGTCAGTGTTTGTAGGCTTTCATAGATTTATTAGAACTTAAAATTCAAATGTGGGTTCCTGTAGTTATTGCTTAAATGTTAGTGCCAGTTAATTAATGTTAAATGTTTGCTATGAAACTGATCAAACTGCTAATACTGTATAGTACATCAGCAGATACAGAATCACAGAATGACCCGTGTTGGAAGGGACCTCAAGGATCATGTAGTTCTAACCCCCTGCCTGGCAGGGCCACCAAACATACACCTTTACTAGATCAGGTTGCCCAGGGCCCCGTCCAACCTGGTCTTGAACACCTCCAAGGACGGGGCATCCACAACCTCCCTGGGCAGCCTGTTCCAGGGCCTAACCACTCTCCTAGTGAAGAACTTCCCCCTAACCTAACATCCAACCTAAATCTTCCCTTTTTAACTTAAAACCATTTCCCCGTGTCCTGCTATTGTCAGCCCTTTCAAAGAGTTCACTCCCCTCCTGGATACAGGTTCCCTTCAGGTACTGAAAGGCTGCAATGAAGTCACCACTGTTGTGCTAACACCAAAAATCACCTACATCATAAACATTACCTCACCAGCTAAAAGCAGTTCCCTGGCCAGATGGAGTAAAAACATATTGAGTAACATGACACGGCTTGGTAATAGCTACAGTTAGAGGTGCTTGAAGAAATTAAGGTATTTTTTTCTTTCCAAAGCTTTGCTGTGGAAATCAGTGGGTTGAAGACTAACATCTGTGTGATCCTGCACTTAATGAATCAGCTTTTATTCTTGGAATACCTGTTACTACTACATTTTAGACAACTATTTCTGATAGCATTTGAGAAGCTGGAAATACACTTGATATTTTCATAACTTACTTTATAAGAAGCTGATATAGTTCGTGCTAAATCTAAAATCACAACTAAACTTTGTTTTACAGAACAGAGCGAACAGTCATTGGATGCAGTGGCTTCCATGGTGACTGCCTTACACTCACAAAGATTATTGAAGCAAGATTAAAGGTAGCTAACTATCTGAATGTATTTAGAAATGTATTTTTGGTATTGCATTTGAGGCCTATTATAATTTTAAATACAATTTCTTCTTTGTCATCGAGTGTTCATATCGTAAGTGTAGCTGTATTGCTAGTAAAAGATAGGCAGGGTGAAATTGAGGCCTTGTTCTTGTTGGATGTAACATCACAAGGTTAAAAATTGAAGCGCTGAAGAGAATATTGCGGCAACATCTGTTCTTTGCTATGTCTCAGGAAAGTATGAATTTTGGTTTAGGGTATTACTGTTGGACCAGTGTTGTTTTTGTAAGCATGCCGGTTAATATTTTGCTAAGCATCATTTCCACTCAGTAATGAAGTTACAGAAAATGTACTTTGGATGAAGTACGAATTTGTGTGTGACATTCCCACTGGACGTGCTGTGCCATTGCAGATGTACAAGCATTCCAACAACAAGACCATGACTACTGGAGCTATTGCAGCAATGCTGTCTACAATCCTGTATTCTCGACGTTTCTTTCCTTATTACGTTTACAACATCATTGGTGGACTTGATGAGGAAGGTAAGACTTGAAACAAATGTTATTTGTGCCTTTCTGTGCAGTAGAGATTATGAACTGTGAGGGTCAACTCTGGAGACAGGTTTTCTATGGGGACTTTTAAACGGTAAATAATCTCCACCAAAAATAATGACTTCTGCGTGGATGCTGTAAGTTTAATTCTCTTCCAGGACTTTCTGGGTCCGGTGTTGTGGTTGAGCTGCTAAAATAGTGTGTTCTCTGACTTAGAGCAGGAGCTCAGAGATCTTGTTTAGAGAATTTCAACCACTCTTTGCAGTTTGCTGTTCAAACTAAGTTAAGTTTTAGTGCTTCCCCTGTCTTGTTGAGATGTCTGCAGTATGTGGAGGGTAAGGTGAGTCAGTCTGCCCTGCATAATGGTGAATGTCAGACAGTGAGGATGCAGTAGTGTGTGTTAAGCATGAGAGTACACATTTGCACACATGGGTTTGATTTGGGTTCAGTAAGATTGATTTGTTCTATGTGAAGTTACTATCTAGATCTGTGCTGGGAATGCTCAGTTACCAGTGCAGTGTGGGCAGCTTATCACATCAGGTGCAACCTGTCTGAAGGGAAAGAATGAAGGCACTGCGTTTTCGCTTGTACTCCTTTGTGAAACCCTGTAGATGCTAAAGTGCATCTCTGTCTCTGATGCTGGCACAGGTCAGCTTGCTTTGCGCAACCTGGCCTGACTCCAGAGGGAAGCACATAAGAGCCCAAAGCACCATCCCTGTTTCCCGGAAGGCACTGCAGAGCCATCCAAGCACACGCTCTGGAATATAGTTCCAAGAACTGTGCACTTCTGCTGACTAAACATTCTGCTAGTTGTTAAAAAAGTAGAGGTCTTCGCCATTAAATCCTTCTTTAATTTTTTTTCCTTTAAGGAAAGGGAGCAGTCTATAGCTTTGATCCAGTAGGCTCATACCAGAGAGATTCTTTCAAAGCAGGTGGATCAGCAAGTGCCATGCTGCAGCCATTGCTTGATAACCAGGTAAAATAGTTCTTGTTTGGGTTTTTTGTGGTTTTTTTTCTTTCTTTAACTATCTCAGTGAAGATTTGTAACGTTCAAATTAATGTGACTTCAGTTTTGGGAGGTACTTGAGAGGAAGTTTGGGTGTATTACAGGTAACGTTGTCAGTCCATACACTGAAAAAATGTGTGATTCTGTCTTCTCAGGACAAGTGTGAAAACATTGTTTTCAGATTCCATTAAGGTTGGACAGTGGATGGTCTGGTTAGAGTAGTTCAACATTTTAAATGAGAAATTAGGGTACTGTGGTTAGGCTGTGGTTGGACTTGATGATCTTCAAGGTCTTTTCCAACCTGGGTGATTCTATGATTGTTTCCCACACAAGCTGATGAGCAGACAAGGGAATTGGGAAGATAACGTAAACCTGCCTAATAGCTGGCATTAAGTAGTAATAAGTGAAGAAGGCAGAACATATTATACACTCCAGTTATTTTTCTCAATCAATGTATCACACAATGGTAGGAGTTGGAAGGGACCGAAGCAATGAAGGGGTTAAACAACCAAATGGCTGGCTGAGATTCCAGAGTTTTGTTAAGGGTGTGGCTATTTTTCATGACATTCCTATGTAAAACTGCTGAAAGCTTATTTAACTGAATCCATGAAAACACTTGACTGGCAACTTTTATTGAAGCTCTTAATTGTTGAATGACTGAAATCTTTACAGGTTTTTTTAAACTAATTTTTCAGCTTTGATTCACTTTTAAGGTTCATTAACTGTAGAGAATGAAACATCTTCTGTTGCAAGTTGTTTTTATCATTTCTGAGTTGTAAGCACAGTAAGTGATTCTTTGCCCTCCATTTTCATTTTGGGCACTTAAGTAAATCAGCTGGAATAAAGCCAGTCATGTTCCTATATGATTTTTATGTTCTAGGTGCACTTAGGGTTACTTGCTTGTAAGAAATGCTCCTAGCTACAAAATCGCCAGGGATGAAAATGCCTTTGTGTTGGATGGAAGTTGCTTCCTTTGAAATGCTTTATGTTTCCTTAGATTGGTTTCAAGAACATGCAAAACGTGGAGCACGTACCTCTGACCCTGGAGAAGGCTTTGCAGCTGGTTAAAGATGTCTTTATTTCTGCTGCTGAGAGAGACGTGTACACTGGTGATGCACTTAAGATCTGTGTTGTCACCAAAGACGGAGTTAAAGAGGAAACCATCCAATTAAGAAAAGACTAATTCAGTTTACATACAAACGTGTAATCTATGGTGTACAATTTAACTGTAATGTGAAGGTGTTTGTCTTATTAAATTTTTTCCAAGAAGTTTGACTGTTGTAATTCTGAATCTTTTTTTTCCTCTTTGGTAGTAGTGATAGGGTAGGGATATTTTTTAGGTGTTATGTGGTTATTCTTTGCTTGTAGAAAACAGTGATTCATGATAAGGGATGGGTAAGTGAGGATGTGGTGGAACATCCACCCAGCAGGTTGTCTAGGGCGAGTCTCATCTCTGTGCCTGGGAAGACCATGGAACAGATCCTCCTGGAGGAGATGTTAAGGCACACGTGAGATGTGGAGGTGATCCAAGACAGCCAGCTCAGCTTCACTGAGAACAGATTGTGCCTCAGTAGTCTGCTGGCCTTCTGATAATGGAGCGATGGGCATGGGTGGACAACTGATGGGCAACTGATGTCATCTGCCTGGATTTCTGCAAGGCCTTGAGTGGCTCTTCACCACATTGTTATGTCTAAATTGGAGAGATACAGCTTTGAAGGTTGGGCTATGTAGGTGGATAAAGAGCTGGTCGGATCCTCACAGCCAGAGGGTTAGTGTCAACTTCTGTATTCACATGGAGACTGATCACAAGTGGTGTCTGCCAGGCATCCATCTTGGGACCCCTTTATCGGTGATGCAGACAGTGGGGTTGAGGATACCCTCATGAGGTTTGGTGCTGACACTGAGCTAAGTGGTACAGTTAATGCAATAGAAGGGAGAGACAGCAACCAGAGGGACCTGGATGCACTCAAAAAGTGGGCACATGAGAATCTAATGAGATTTAACAAGGCCGAGTGCAAGGTGTTGCATTTGGTTTGAGGTAATCCCAGATATGATTACTATCTGGGGGAAGAACTCTTTGAGTGCAGCCCTACTGAGAAGGAATTGGGTGTTCAAAGGGACAGAAAGCTGGATATGAGCCACTGGTGAGCTCTTGCAGCCTGGAAGGTCAACAGTATCCTGGGCTGCATCAAAAGAGGGGTGGTCAGGATGGAGAGGGAAGTGATTGGCCCTTTACCCTTATGAAGCTCCATCTGGAGTATGTGTCCAAGCCTGGGGACCCCAGCACAGGAAAGATGTGGAGCTGTTGGAGGAGGGCTGTGAAGATGATCAGGTGGCTGGAACACCTCTCCTGTGAAGAAAGGTTGTGTCTATTCAGGCTGGAGAAGAGAAGGCTCCAAGGAGACCTCTTTAAGACTCCCTCCAACCTAAGTCACTCTATGGTTCTATGATACAATTGTAAGAGTGATGCTAAGGGTTTGTTGAAGGCATTTTGATTCATCTTAATCTATTATCTAATTACAGTGTTAAATTAATGCTGTTCCTGCAGCGCCTTATGCTACAGTGTGGAGAAGTGTAAATGTATTAACATTATATCAACAAACTTTTGTGATACCGCTTCAGTTCAGACTTTGTTTCATGAGAAAAAGTATTAGCTGTGCTCCTGCTGCCTGGAACCACGTTTTTCTGGAGAAGGAGGAAGGGCATTAAGTGAAACCTTTCAGAGTTTAGTTCTGAATGCTACATCTTGGCTCACCTCCATAGGTCTGTATTCAATTGACGTCCAAACTAGGAAGCATCATCTTTTTCTCTGGCTGCCGATGGAGAATTAGTTTGTATGGAGATTCTTGGAAGCCTGTTAGTGTTGAATGTTTGGGGGGGGGGGGGGGGAGTGAGCTGTTTCCTACTACTGCTTTTGGTTCTTGGGAAATTGCTTCAAGCACGGACTGCTAGTTGGATTCCTGGAAATCGGCTTTTAGTGCTTGGACCTTCAGGAAAGCAGGGGTGCGTAATCAAGAGCAAAACAATCTTCACTCTTACGGGAAGCTTGTCAGATATGTAGCCACACAGAGAGAGATGTGCAAAGTATCTTTATGCTTGAGGTTACCTGCTTGGTGTTTAGGACAAGTAATTTTGCAGAAGTATTTGAGCCTGTTGCAAGTTTGTGACCCAAAGGTGGCCAAACCGCAGTAATACAGTGTTTACACATCATGCATTCTTTCCTAGCTCTGACAAACCTTCATGAGAGATGATAGTTTCAGGCTTCCTAGTCAGAACCAATGAAGTAACCACTTCAGCCTCAGCAGTAAAACAGGTATTGCTTTTAACATGATCCGGAGTGGTCGGGAAATACAGTGGGGGAACTCGAACAGCTGTTTCCCAAGGTCCCTTTGGCCGCTTGGTGCCGCTGTTGGGCTGTGTAAGAAGGGAACGTCTTAAGACAGATGGGCAAAAAGGGAGCTCAGAGTCTGAAGAAAACGGGCTGAAGTCACTTGGTTATGCAAGTCAGAACTTCTAGGCACGCTCAAGTATCTTACGGGGGTGTTTAGGATCACATGCAAAAGTCACATTAAATGTGCACAGCTGTATCTACGGGCTGTTTCTTACTGAGCACACAACACAGTGCGGTAGTTCCACAAAAGGAAAGAATATATATACTTTAAAATGCAAATCAGCAATGCCAGATTAAATACACCCTATAAAATTCAATCAAAGCACATCAAGCTCAGCTGCCCTTGGTCCCATTTTTATGCTGAACTGCACAAGTATCTCACAGTAGTTTTGTACAGGGTCGCTGATCTCCAGTGGAAGTGAGTAGTGTTTGAGTTGCAGTGAGAAGCAACTGATGGTAACAAGTTGGCATGCTTGCCTTCCAAGCAGCTCCATCCCAATATACAAGATGTAAGCAGTTATCAAGGAAGGACAACAAACAAGAGGAGCTATGTAACTTACACCCGAATGAATGTAGTGCTCTTGATGGGTGCCAAATGAGTAGGAGTAACACAAAGTGATGTGAGTGTTCAGGTTGTTTGCAGTCACACAGGAGGTTACAAGAGCAGGCACTGGCACACAGCAGCAAGGGAACCTGCAACCTGCATCTTCATACCACTTGTAGTTCCTAGAAGCAGAGGGTCTGGCAGGTCTACTTGGCTAAGGATTAGAAGTCTCTCACGTTTCTATGGAAGATAAGGGAGAGGGAGGATCTTTATCTTGCAGTATGTTTTCTTAACACTAAAGAAGTAACACGTATTTCAAAAGTGAGCTGTTGTGGAATCGTTTGGTTAATCTTGGAGTGAGCAAGTACTTCTAGCCACCTTGATCAAGTACTTGCACGTGGCGGAGGGGGCATAACGAGCTGCAATAGCGAGCTCAGCTTCATCTGCAGCAGTGCCAAGCAATACCTTAAGATGGCAATGGTTAGTTGCTGTCGCAGATTTCAACAGAGTTACACGGGTGTGGGTAAAAATAGTCATACATACTTTACTGGTTTCCCACTGTAATGTGCTTTGCTGTAGTGTTTACTGAGGAGACGGGAGGCTTTATTTTGATCTCTGCCAAATGGCAGCACACTGTTGCTTATATAAGGGACTGCACAAGGTCAGAATTGGCCCTGAAGAGTAGGTTTGTAAGAAAGTAGGCCTTGCTTTATTTTAGACATATGTTTTCAGCAATATTGTTTATGCGTCAAATCCATTTTGTGTACAGGGGAGGGGGCTTGTTATTATGGAAAGTGGAAGTGCTTGACAGGGCATATATACTGCATATATGCTTCTAGGACTCTGGTTCACAGTGTCATTCCTGTGTCAGGGATAAGTTTAATTTTCCCTTAGCTAAAACTAAGATGATCTTAAGGTTGACTCATAAAATGCTGTTTTATAAACCAAGTGCTGGGCTTTCTCACCCCAAGAAGGCATTTCTCCTGTTGTACAGTGCCTGCAACGCTACGTGCCTCAGTGAGGTGGGAGGCAGGAGTGGGCTGTGTCAGTCTTACTGCCATTTCTTAGGGAAAACCAACAATGTAGGAATTATAAAATGCAATTTGGAGTACGGTAGTTTGAGGTGATTCTACTGCAATTTGCTCCTTTATGCTGCCTATTTACCCCAGAATTATCCATCCTGGAAAACCAAGAGAAAGCAGGCTTTGCATGGGCACTATTCAGTGATGATAGAATCATTAAGGTTGAAAAAAGACCATCAAGGTCATCTATCTAGTCCAGCCATCAACCGGATTTTGATGCCAGGTTTTACAAACCCAAGCTTGGGGAGAAGTGGCAAGAACAAGCAGGGAATGATTTAAAAAAGCATTTGTGTGGATCTGAGCAAAGTAACAGTGTTGTTTTTCCCCAGACAAGCAGAAGACAGTTTTAGGAGCATAGAGTAATTTCTGCTTCCTCCAGGGTTCCTGATCTGGAGTCAGGAACCAACTTTGGAGTGAAAGGGATTTGGAGATGACAGCTTTCCCATTCTTTCTTTCAGCCAGCTTTTGTTTAGCATGAATGCCCTTTGCTTTTGGGCCATTTGGGGCAGTCATAAACCAGACAATATGGCACATGGGCCCGGAGTTAACTACGAGTTTTTTTCCAGAGCTTCCTTCTCAAGCCAAATTCCTTTTGAGAAGGGGTTTTGTCTGTGTGAGTGCAGCACAGTGAGACCAACTTCATATTCTTTCAACTCCAGTATGTAGTTAGTTTAATTGTGTGGGCCATTTTATGTGCACTTCCTTTTCTAAGCAATCTCAACCAAGTGTTCATAATTACAAAAACATGGTTTAACAGAAAAAACAAACAACAAATCCTCAGTATCTTTCCTGTTCGGCTGTTCTTGGACCTTTTCCTAACAGTTGCTGGCAAAGTTCAACTTCACTGTTCATCTCAGAGGCTCAAGTGAGGGTAGAGATGGACTCTGTCAAGCAGCTCAAGTTCAGTGTAGCCTGCAATAATTAATATTCTTTGGCCCAAGGCAAATTAAAGGAATACTAACAAGGCAATAGTAATCAGATCCAAAATGCAGCCCGTGATTCGTACTTCAGCCAGAGAACCATGAAAGAAGGGTTAAAAACCAGGATTCGTATTCTTGGTAGAAAAATGAGATGTAGAAGACTGGAAGTAGTAGTGCAATGTTACGGATAATTCATTGTCGGTGTATTTGGTTTACCTGAGCCCATATGCCACTGAAATTTAGGTATTTCTGCTGCTCAGCTTTCTGCAGCCGCAGAGGTGTGGTGACCTCCTTGGTTCTAGTGCAAGAAGTCACTGATGTGCTGATTTACCTGGGTGCCCCCCAGAGTGCTCCTGACATCTGTAGTGCCAGTCCTGCTAAGGTGGCTTAGCCTGGCAGGATTACAGCTTCTCTGCACTGATGCTATGTTTAACCATAGCTTTGTGGCTTTGTGCAAAAGGTCTGTAATCAGCTTGGCGGCTGGGTCTGATGAGTGATCAAGCTGCTTACTGGGCTCTCATTGCTGTGCTCTCGTGTTTGAGACCTGGGCAGCTCAGCTGGCCATCTCTTCTCTGGGGCCACTGATGGAAGAAGCTGTTGATGCTGCTGAGCCCTCGGGAGTGTGTCCCCTATACCAGGAGCCTGAAAATCATAACGTACATCATCTGTTTGCAGCTTGCTTATGTGACCAAGATTGCAGGAAGTTTGAAGGCCAGATGGGGCAGAGGGGAGGTTAAAAAGAAAAGAAAAAGAAGAAAAAAATAATAGAGCAGGGAAAGGTTTATCTTATGTTTTATATAAGAATCCATTCTGGAGAAAGCCACATTCCAATGTCACTGCCTTATGCTTGATCTGAACTTTTCTTGACATCTACCCCTGACTGCAGAATGGTTAACACAATCTCCATTAAGTCCCGTGGCAAACAAACATTTTGGTGCGGCTGGTATTTGTTTGCTAGTTGCAGACAAGTCGATCTCATTAGAACTGCATTTACAACTTCTGCCAAGCATTTTGAAACCAGTTGACATGCTCAACAGCTGCCGGAGCCGGAACGGCATTTCATTCCCCGCCTCCATCTTATTAGCACAGGGGATGGTTTGATTAATGGCAATTAGATGGGATTTTTAAAAATGAAAGTTTGTCTTTGGAAGAGCTGTGCCGAGTGTTTTCATTCTCTGATTTAAAATAAGCCACAAAGCCAGGGTGTTTTGTGCTCTCTCATGAGCCAAGAGAAGCGTTCCTCCTGAGCTAACCCACAACATTTGAAGTTAAAACATCCTGAAGTATGATGCAAAGTGTTTTCAGCTGGTACTTAGCTGGGCTTTTGCACCAAACTGCTCCGTAACAAAGCATGACCAAACAAGATTTCCATGGTGACACTTAGATTTTTCTTGCACAGCTCCAGCACTATGCAAGGTGGGGGGATAGAGTTCTAAACCTAGACTGTCAATGTGCTTTATCTGGCTATGCATACTTTAAAGTCATGGGCTGTGGTAGCCTTCAGCTTAGTTAAGGTGTGACGTTGGCACTGGGCGGTCTTCACCAGACTCAGTGAAGCACAAGAAAACCAAGATGCTCTTCCTTTGGCAGCTGAGAAATCGCAGTGACCAAAGCTGCCCCTACCATGCAGGCAATATTACCTCTAATTTAACCCATCAAACTCTTCCACAAATGTTTTGTTGATGCTTCTGACAAGTTAAACTCTGTGTTGGTGTAAGCCTGCTCCAGTTAGTCTCACTGCAGAGAGTGTGATGATAGAGATGGCCTGGTTGATTGAGCTTCACCCCAGAAGTGGGGAGATGAGCTCACAAAAGCTTTCCTGTAAGCCTCTGCATCCACCTCCCAGCCCACATGCAGCCCATGGCTCTAGCCACAGTGTTGGACTATGGGATTGCTGCCTTGTAAGCGCTGACTGCAAGTTTTAATGAGACAGCCCAATTAGATGGCTTGACAGACCATCACAACAGTGATGCAACAGAGCTCAAACCCCCTTGCAGGAGCAGGAGAAATTCAAAGAACTACTTTAAAAGAAAAGTCACAGAATAGCTCGCACACAGCCCTGCAAACAACAACATCACCCAGGGCGCTGTGCAGAGTAAGGATAGAGTAAGTATAGCTCATGCCAGGATGGATGTTACGTTGTCCCACAGATAGTCACAGACACATGGGGCTGCATTCACTGATTCTCCCACACCCATAAAACATTTCTTACCCTCCCCACCCTGGCCCCGCACCCCCCCCCCCAAAAAAAAAGAAAATAGAAATAGAGCAAAGTTTTATCATCCCCCACCCAAGAATTCATATTAGAAAGCTCTTCTTTCTGAATGAGCCCCTTTTGCTCTTGTTCACCTATCTGTCAAGGAGAGCCCAAAATTAACGAAGAAGGGAATGTAAATTGCTGGCTGCTGACATCATAGTGGCAGATCAGTGTTATTTACCCTAAATTAAAGACGCTTGCACACATCCTGCTTGAGCTGCTTGGATGTCAGGAGGAGCACAGGTGAACTCTGTAGCATCATGAACATGTCTGTATTTGCTTCTGCAGAGGGAAATGCTGTCAGGCAACAGGTCAGTAGCACACAGCTAGGTAAGTTTTTAATAAACTCATGCTCAGCTACTGCGGTATTAAATGATAGCTCAGTGCCTAGTAGTGTTAACCAGTGATAGGAGGAGAGGGAACGGCCTCAAGTTGCAGCAGAGGAGGTTCAGACTGGATATTAGGATAGCTGAGGGAGGTCAGGTATGGCAGGTCCCTGCACGACACCGTGTTGTGGCACTGCAAAATGCAACACTGTGGTGTTGTTTGACTGCGCTTGCCCATATGTGTCACTGTGGGTGCTGCAGGTGAGAGGCTTTCCCTCTTTGTTCCCCTTCGCCACAGAGGGCCACCCAGCCGTGTGCTGTAGAAGAGGGCTGCAGCCCTCAGCCCTCGCATCTGTAAGGGCTGGAGCCCAGCCGGGCCGAGGTGCAGGACTCAATGGGCTGGCGGATCAGAGGGCCCGGCTGCGCTGCGCAGGATCTGCTCCGCGTGCACGCACAGGGGCCGAACATCTGTCAGGCAAACAAAAAGCAACCCAAGCGGAACAAAAGAGAGGATTATTTTCACTCAAGTTCTTCTTCAGTCGCAGCAGGCAACGCTCAAGCCGTTCTTGCATTCAGACTCTAAGGCCTTATGGGGTATGGGCTGTCCGGGAAATGCCAAACGCTGTTACCAGAAGACAAAAGAGGGGGGAAAGAAGAAGAAGAAGAAGAAGAAAAAAAAAAAAAGTAGATATGGAAAATGCGGAATGTGTGGTTGGGTCATATTGTGCAGGAGGGCAGCAGAAGGGGCACCGGTGAGGGAGCAAGGAGAGGGAGGGGAAAAGGACAGGGTGGTCATGCACTCATGAGAAGGTGACAGAAGATGGCGGAGGCCCTTGAAAACACTGCAGAGCACATCAGCCGTGCCACAAGGCACTGAATGCTACTGCTCAGCTCTGAGGGGCAGAGGGCACGGAGGCAGTGCCTGTGCCTCTCCCTTGTGCTCGGCACTAGGAGCACTTACCTGTAAATATCAGCCCACAGCATGCCATGTATCCATGACTTTTACTGCCTCCCTTTCTTGCCCGTTCCTTTGGTCCTTATCAAACTTCTGGAGGAGCACTGTGCAGGAAGAATCAGGAGCAGATTGCTGTGGCAGGAGGTAAAGGATACCAGCTTCTGTATTTCACTGCATAACATGCTATACTGGTCCTTTGCCATAAAGCTTTCTAAGAGGATACTGTTTCCCATATGAAACAGTTTTCTCTCCTTTAAATGATAAACTCTCTATATTTTTTTAATTATTTATAAATGTATCAGCAAAAACTATTGCTTCTGCACCCTCTCCTCAAGCCAGAGTTATAGAAGTGTCAGCTTTTATGGCTTAGGGTGCTTCCTGCATGTACCTCAGGGCTTGCAGAGAATAACTAAAGCAAGTGTGAATGCTTTAGCTTTAAGGAAAAATATCAGATATAGACAAATGTAAGCAATATCCTAACCATCATAAGGTATTGACTTGTTACTGATGACCTATATGAGAACTGCTTGCAGAAGTTAAATAGGGGACTCCAAAGTAACAGCATCCTGGGAAAGCTGCAGGTAAGTAACTGAGGACCAAGGACAGTCAGCAGCAACCCAGGCAGGGCAGGAGTGCAGCAAGGAAACTGGCTGTGGTCCAGAGCCTTTTCCCCATGGTGAGGCTGTGTCAGGAAGCTCATAGCTCAGCAGAAGCTGACAAATCCTGAGAGCAGTAGAAAGTGCAGGACTGGTGAAGCTTGGATAAGAAGGTGTCCAAGGCTAGTTTATGGATTACTTTGTTTTAGCAGGAGAGTTCAGTCTTCCCGACCTCCTGTCAGCCCTGTCAGTATCCAGAAACAGAGTTCAGGTATGTGTGTGATCGGTGTAGGATACATACAGGGGGTTGGATACGCTCTCCATGCACAGATCTGTGGAGTTGTGTGCCAGCTATGGGTGTTGGTGCTTGAAACATCTGCTCCAGCAACAGTAGGGAGCCTAATGGGGTAAAAGAGCCTGGCTTTGCAGCATCCATGGTTTTGGGGATTTTTCCAGTTCCTGTGAGGTTGCTCCACAGAAAAAGACTGCTCTGGAAAACATGGGCCAGGAACCTGCTCAGCAGAAGGCTCTGGGTGACCTGATAGTCGAGACAGACAGAGACCAGACCTGACCTGTGGGTATAATGGTTCCTGGTTTTCACTCCTGCAGTCTGTCTCACCCCTTATCAAAGGGCTTTGAATTGACACGGTGAAGACACGTTACAGAGACAACAGCAACGTGCAATGTTACTACGACTTTACAGACTACTAACCTTGGTCTCTCAGACTGCAGTTTGGGACCTCCTGCTCTGAGTGCCTAGGAGAGGAAAAGGATGAACTGGTGGCTCTCAGACAAACAGCTGTGACGCGTGCCATCACAGTAAGTTCATGGTGGCTGCAGTTTTGACAGACTAAGTCAAAACAGAGCCGAGCAATCAGGGCGAGTTTTTGTCTTGTGGCTGCAATGAATTCCCTGGTGGCTGCATGTGGCCACTGTTATTGTCTGTGGGAGTCACTGCCCTAAGAGAAGAATTCTTCAACAAGTGAACAAATAACTCAATTAGAAATGAAAGCGGTACATTCCTGAGAGGAGCTCAGCAGCCTCTTCTCCCAGTAGCAACAGTGGAAGTTCCCAGGCTCTGCACCTCTCAGCCCTCGACCCTGAGCCATGGCTCCTTGCTTCCCCTTCAGCAGATGACACCTACCAGGGAGTGCGACCAAGTGCTTCACAGTGACATGCCAGCTTGTTTCTTTTGGGTACCATTTGTTGGGATGTGGCAATGCACTTATTTTGGTTGGTCAAATTTCAGCTTAGAAAAATAAATCCAATTACACACAACAAAATGGGAAGAGCAAGGGAGACCAGAGCAGATTTATGAAGTGATGAATGAGCTTTTCTGTTGAAAAATAATTACTGAGTACTCACTTTGTGGGTGAGCTTGGTCTACCAAGGAGAAGGAAAAATCAGCAGTCCTGGGATCTAAAAACAGACAAGAAATCAAACTCAAGCAATAAGAGACTGGCCAATCTGAATCAGGGGATGTGTGCAGATGCGATGACTTTTCTCCAAGGTACAAAAGAGAGAGAAAAGTACTTCTGTTAAATGTATTCGGTGGGTATGGGAAGCAGGGACCTCCTGCAAGGAAGAAAATATCCTTTGAGTGTATGTCGTGGTAATCTAGTACTGAAAAGCAGAAGGGGTGAAGGAATTGTGAACAGCTGGTAAGTGGCAGCCCTGTGCCGAAAGAATAAAGTGTGGAGGAGGGGAGAAAGCAATTAAAAAGGGGGGAAAAAGGAGGGGGGAGGAGGAGGGGGGCTAAAATGGAAACTCCTAATTTCAACAGTAAAATAAAACCAAAACAGAAAAACAAAACAGATGTGTTGGGAGCGTATTGTCAAACACCAGATTCCCGTGGATCCTAAGAGCTGCAGAAGCCATTGTCCTCTGTTGGGGATGGGGGCCATAAAAAACAACACGCTGGGCTGGGAACATAACTGCTGTGTGCTCTCACTCACAGTTCTCAGCTAAACCCAACACAACTCTCTACGGATCACAAAAGATGCTCCAGAGAGAATGAGTGCAGCCCTGACTAGTTGACCTATGAGCGCTCACCTTCCTTTTTGTGCTCCTAAAGCTGCACTTCTGACAGTGGGAACAGAGGCTTATGTCAGCCTCAGGCAAGGCACACTGACTTTGCCCTGCCTTCTTCAGCTACCAGAATAGCTCACTGAGGACGTGCCTGTGGCCAGGGTGAGTGCAGCACATGCTGCTTACTGATACACCAAGCTGGAGAGCAGGTGAAACGCTGCGTGCTGGTGCACAGCAGGAGATCCTGAGCTGCTGCTTTCAGTTCACTGGTGAATGTATTTTCTCTCTGTGCTGGTTGTTGGCTTCAACTGTTCTGAAGCTGAACTGTTCTGAAGCTGAACTATTCTTCTGTTGGTACTAGGCTTAAGACGGCTGGTCGCTGACTTTTCCAATTTACCTTTTGTAGACCTGTTATAAGAGGCCAGGTATGTTGCTCAGGAACCAGGTACAGTGTTCATACTGGTTTGGACACAACTAGGTATGTCCATAAACGCAATTCAACACCAATACAGTGTCAACTTCAGCTCAACAGTCCTTAAATCACAGACTACCCAGTATCTGGAGGACTTCCATTCTTTGCTTGCCCAATTGTTGCACACTGCTATTGACCACTGCTGAAAGATGAGTACCAGGTGGGGAAGATCATCCATGAGCCCACATATATAGTCTTGTTTCCCTGTATTTTTCTCTGGATGTTTGCAACTTGGCAAACCAAGTGATCGAAATCGACTTGTCTTTGAAATAAATGCATTAAAATTACACTTATCCAAAGCTCCATGTTAAACTAACTGCCACATACTTCAATACGCGGAATATTTTCACTTCTAAAAAGGGTTCTGCTGATGGCTGTGCTCATTGTTTTTAGGGCATGATTGACAGGGATCTATTTCAAGACACCTCCCCTTGAAGAAAAAAAAGAGAAAACTACCTTAATGGTGAGGCAGGGAGTGACAGCAACAGACAAAAGGTCACTGCTTTTTTGTTCTCCACATCTGAAGAAAATACACAGAACTCCATTGTATGACTTTTCCACTCACAGCATTGTCTCCCTTGACCCCATGCACATCTGCAGCCTCTGTTATCTCTGGATAACAGCTGTTCCATCGCTGATTATGCACCAGCTCCACTTCAGTCTGCCTAAGGTGCTGTGAAAAGCCCCCAGGTTGCTGTGTTTGCTAATGTGAATTAAAGATGAAGCCTAACATTGCTGAAAATAAACAAAAAAACCCACAAAGATGAATAATGGGTAACTCCTATTTGAGTTTGTTCAGGTATCTCTGACAAGGGAGCTTATATTTCAGAAGCTTGGGGATCTTTAAATCCCTGCTCCTCTCATCTAAATCCTTTTGTTTTAAAGTCAGCATTTGGCATTTGGCATTAAAATATGCATTCAGCACTGGGGAAAGAAGTAAGTTCTTCAGATATACGATTCGCAGGAGCAGAGTTTGAAGAACAATTCATTACTGAAGGTTTTGAGTTAAAAGAGAGTGACCGAAGGGATGGGATATGTGCAAAACCAACCCCTTTGAATGCAAATGCTCCTTGATCTTTATTTGGGGCAGAGGAAGTAATTTCTGTCTTCTCACGCATGCTATGAGGAGCACAATTCAGCATGCACCCCCTTCCCAGGTAATTCATCTTCTGTGCCTCTCCACATCCCCTCCCCATCTCATTTTCCACCTCTGCCACTCCCCAGTTACGGATGCTCACATTCCCACATGGGTGCTAAATCCCACCAGTCCCTCTGTCAGAAGGATAAGGATGGAAGAGGATTTCTTTGATCTCCAGGGCTCTTTCATGGGTCGTTTGGAAGGCGAGGATGGAAGAAGGTGAGGATTTCCAGTTTATCAGCAAGGTGTTGATGGCCACCAGATTGCTGGGAACATAATAGAGGACAAGCCTGTAAAAAAAAAAAGAAAAAGAAAAGAAAAAGAAAAGAGCTGCTTTGCAGCCCAGCACTAAGTTGTTAATGAGCTCCTGGTGTAAATGTGTTGGGTGCAGGGGCTGTACCTAAGCAGGTGACTCTGCAGTGACAAGCAGCCCCAGGTTATCTATTCAGGGGTAAGTTGTACAACTCTTGCCCATGAATTCTCTGCATCCTCACTGTGTGTATATAGGGCAACCCTGCAGATCCCACAGCAGCGAGGTGTACTTCCAGAAGTGTGGGCCCACCTTACACATGGTGTGGAAGTGCAGGCTACCCCATGGAGCTGGCCCCAAACCCTGCTACCCGTGGCCCATTTGCCCTGTGGCCATTTGTAGAACAGCTGCTCAGAAGGGGCTACTCGTTGATTTCCATAGTAAAGGGGCTATGCATGCACACATGCTGAAGGCAGCAGCAGCGTGCCTATCACAGCACAGAGCACTGCGCCTCATGTAGGATGCAGGCATGCAAGCCTCCCAAAATGACAGAGGGACAGAGTTAGAGGTAAATATTAAACCTTTGTCCCAAATTACCCAATTTGATTGCAAAACTGACTTTTTCATGCTCGCAACTTTTCTTTTATCTCTTTCAGTCCATCTACATCACGTCCCTTGCAATTACATTACACTCCCTTTGTCTGCGAGCCAAGAATTTGCAGAGAACTTGCAAAATCCTCAGCCCCGATTGTTTACCTGTTTTGTACAGCATTTCTGCCTTCCTTCAGAAAGCAGTTCTCCCATAGCCGCCTTCTGTTAGACAAAATTATGCAAATTGCATAGATTAAATTGCTGTATAATGGTTGATCAGCTTTTCCTTATTGTTTGCCATTTGTTACACAGGATTTGCGTGCATTTAAGAGTTTTATGTGTTTAATAGTTATTTAAGAGGCTTAGCATAGCTAATACCTTCAAGCAGTTCTATCCCTTCAGACTGCAGAGAAGTAAAGGCTACCTCTGTTGTCACTGGCTTTGACTCTGGGAGTTGGTAAAAACTGTTTTAAAAGCCCAAGTGGCCAAGGAGCTGGGGAAAAAACAGTGATGTGGTGATGCTGTTTCAGCGTGCTGCTGCTTACTGGAACAACCAGTGCTTTATCTGCTGATAAAGGGAGCTATGGAGCAGCCCCAGCCCCACAGCTGGAGGAAAGGGCCCCACAGGATCCGTGCCATCCTGCTCACCTCCAAATTCCACTTTGTTCAATTATAGCCTGTTGCCATTCACGTACATGAAAAAGCTTGGATTTGCTTTCACACGAGCATAGGCTCATAGTCCCGCTTGAGGCTGTTTGCAAGCGAACACAGAGGCATTTCCTCCAAGTTGCCAGATCCTGTTCTCATTAACATGTTGCCAACACATTAATCATATCTCAAACCTCGCGTGCCCCTGAGCAGGCCTTCCCTCACAGATGCCTCATCCCCATTCCTTGACAGACGTACTTTCATCTCTCTCCCACTCCTTACGCACCCCCGATCTCCTCTGAGAGCTGCAGCCCAGGCAGTGCCAGCAGGCCTGGGGAGGGGGGGGCAGGGGGCAGCTCACTGCCATGCAGCTTCCACGCCAGCAGCCCAGCTGAGGCCGCTCGGCAAAGCGCACACAACTGCTGCAATACCTACAGCTTTTCTGTAAGCAATTAACTGAAGAAGTCAGGTTCGGTTTTCTTAAACAAATTAGCCTTTTAGTATTGAGTTATACACACCGTTGAGAAAACAGAGAGTAAAGTAAATACGTGCTTGAAAAGCAACCCTTCTCTCATGCGGTCCCAGAGAGCAGTACTCACACATTTGCCCACTGCAAACAGATGGGCCATTTTCTTGCGTCTCTATTAGGTAATAGGCTCAAGCTGTGAACAAATAAAGCAGAAAACACCCAATATGCCAATGTGTTAATTTTGTCTTCCTGTAGGTGTCCCTGTTGGTTGCAAAAACGAGTCAGGCCCGACTTTTCCATTTCTTATTTTGTTTTGCTAACAAAGAGAAAGGCAAGTTGCAACCTTGTTCTTGTGCAAAACAAACTCTGTTTTTCACAATAGCACATACCTAAGAAGCAGTGACTAAGCCACATGCTCGATAGGCCGTTGGTAAGTAGATTCTTTATTTAGACTGCTGGCTTTCTCCTTTAAACCCACATCACAATACATGTTACTGCTGACCCTAGTTTGAATTACATGCCCAGGACCAGTTTCCCTAATGTACATTTCAATACACACAGTACATGTAGTTGTACGTCATTGGCATGGCCTTTCTTGCTTATGGTAGATGGTGCACTTCAGCTCAGGACAGGATCTATCTCAGACATCACAGACCTGATAAACTCCCATCACAAGTGAATTGTTTGTCGTTGCTTTTATACACAGGACTGTTTCCATGCTTGCATGAGAATTTGCAGGGGGACCAAAATGAAAGGAAACCACATCTAAGTAGGTCTAGCTATTAACTAAAACATTGCAGTGTGGTGAAAAAGAGTCAATACCAGTTTTCCAAGGTACTTCTGGTCCAAATTTGCTGTTTGACTTTTTTTTTGCCTACGGAGTCTTTGTTCTTGCAGGGCTGAATGCTTCAACCCAAGGAGGAGGAAGTACTGAGCATCAGAGGGGGTTGTGCACTTCCCAAAGCACACTGAAGAGTTTTTAATGCAGTCAGGACTATGCTTGAGAGATATAAAGGTTCTTCTCTTTCTTTAAAGTCTAACCTGATTAGAGTCACTCCTATGACTCTTAATTTACCACTATCAAACGACCTCTCCTATTGTTACGACCTTTCTTTCTTTCATGAGGGCTCTCTGGGAGCTTTTCACGTACTTGTTAAATGCTCTTGGTCACAGAGCTTGCTCAACCTTCCCTTGATCGTGTCATCGCCATGGTGTAAAATTGAATTACTTTTACAATGCACGCTGTACCCTAGCAAAGGGAACCCTTTTCCCACAGTTAACAGAGGTGGAAGCCCTCAAAATCAATGAATAAAGGAGCATACAAAAATATAATATAATGTAATGTAATGTAATATAGTATAATATAATATAAAATAATATAATATAATGGTGAATTTTCATTGAAATGAAAAAGATCTTTTTCTCACCTTTTCTTGAAACACGAGGAAGGCAAACTCAAAGGGCTCTCTAGTATGTGTCAACCAGCCCCACTATCTCACTCCTAAAAGAGAGAAATGGATCGACCTGCTTGGAAGGAGTTAATAACAGTGAAACATAAAGTATTAGCAGTTGGCTTTAATTTTTTTGGTGGTAGTTATAGAGGAAACACCAAAGTCTTGTCTTGCTCAAGGAATCAAGAACACAGTTTCTCCATGGATGATGAGGGATGTTTGATGCTTACAGAGCTTCAGGTCACAAAGTTAGTTTTCATCCTGTGTCTTTTTTTTTGTAGGATTTGATACCAAATGACTGCTGTTATCCAAAGCAGGAATAAGTATTAAGACTAGACAAGCCTAAACAGAGCATGATTTGGGGCATGAAGTAACTCCTAAAAAACAGAGTCACTCAGAATTTCTTCTGTATACAAAGGGATTCTTAAAGCTTGTTACTCCCTATAGTCTTAACTGTGTATGTAGTCCTCATAACCCCAGCAGAAATCCACCCACATACTTCATCCTGACAAATACGTCAGGCCTTTTTGTTCTTATTGCACTGTCTAGAAGATCTTGATCAGCCCTGCTTTTTCCTGGATGTCATTATACACTTGTAACACCATACAGCACCAAGACTGTACTCACACTCCACTACTTCATGCTGCAGATAGCAGATGCTTGCACCCATTCTTCTCTTTGGTAACTCAGATCCAGTTTCAAGTGTCTCAAAAGCCCTTTTTCAGTTCAAGACAGTCCCAAGCAGTTTCACTCCTGTCTATTCTGTAAAAAAAGACTATGCTGCTGAATCACCACTGAGCTACCAAAAATCCACTGCACTATACATACTCTGATGAGAGCTTGTTTTCCACCTGCCAGGGTGATTTCATTGTATTGCTAATGCCAAAGGCATGAAGGGTGTTTGTGGGAGCTGCTTCCACGCAGGCAGCACTGCCAGAGGATGCTGGCAGAGTGCATGTGGGGAGATGTGATCTTCTCTTCTAAGAGAGACCCTCAGTCATCCAAGCAGAAGGAAGAACAATGGGAGCAGCACCTTTTGACTTGCATGGTTTTCATGTTTCTTTTGCATCCCCTGGATTTTCTAAGGCAGGCCGTGCATACTAAAGTGTCACCACTTGCACTTAAGGACTTAAGGTGATAGTGCTGTGCTTGTTCACATCAGTGTGAGAGGGACCCCACAGCAGGAAGCCGGCTCTTTCAGACCTCTTTAGAAATGTGTGATAATCTTATAGCACACTGACACTTTCTCCCTCCCAGCCTCTAATTTCTCTTCAACAAGGCTATGTTAGCCTCTCCATTTTGTTGCTGCTGCTGACACAGCTCTCCTTTCTCTAAATTTGCCCCGTTTCACACTTCACTGTTCCATACCATTGCACTCCTCAGTGTTCTGTAGAAAGGTTTACATGTCCACTTGACACCTAGCCTGCTGTGCAGTGCTCTTCATGATGCTTTTTTCCATATACTTTAGAAAAGACACATTTGGCAATAGATATGCGTGCCTTTTTATGTCCTCTTTCTTTTCTTCTTCTTTTATTCCCCCTCTTGTAAGGACTGCTTTGTATTTACATTTTGCTCTTACGTACCACATTCCTCTTGTTCTTAATACCTAACTTTAGAGCCAACTTTATTTTACTATTTTTTTTAACACAATTATTATTATTTTTAACCAAACATCCCAAATCTGAAGAATTTACCAGGAAAGGAAAGCGCCAAGTTGAAGTCCCTCTATGAAACTCACATTTGAGTTGTGAATCCACATCCCATATGAACGCACCAGCAA
Source organism: Coturnix japonica (assembly GCF_054131305.1). Taxonomy (NCBI): domain Eukaryota; kingdom Metazoa; phylum Chordata; class Aves; order Galliformes; family Phasianidae; genus Coturnix; species Coturnix japonica. The sequence goes on from NC_140665.1 coordinate 39,541,120, forward strand.
AATGATGTTTGTTCTATGTACATGTTTGTTTCAATTTCAAATCTATCAAGCAACCACTGAAAGATTGTTTTATCTTGATGTGCAATAAAGTTGAAGGATCTGCAAAGAGTTTCCTGCCCAGCTCTATTTATATCTCTGTAGCATCTGACTGCCTCTTGGAGGTTGATTAATTTGCATTGATTAATCCTTCAAATGAAGCAGTAATAGATCAAGCTGGGTTCAGAGTCAGGAAATAAAGATACAGAGGACAGGTTAAGCAATTTTGCTAAGGCAGTACTCAAAATATCAGCATGCTCCCTAACAAGATTCTCTCTCATGCCAGATGAAGCTTTATCCCAAAACCCATCATTTTTAGTTAAGAAAGTGGCAACATTTATTCCATTACCTGATACCACAGCACCGAGACTTAGCGAACTTCTCATTAAAGCTGCATACAAGCACTGAAGTGTTACAGCATTCATCTGGAGTAGAGGCCACTATTTTGTCTCCTTTGTAAGTTGTGACACTGAAGGACACAGTGGAAAGGCAACGTGTCCAAAACTGTGCTGAGAATCAGCAGTGAAAGTCCTCATCCCACCACATGCACAAATTGGGCCCCCTGTGGAGGACTCAAGGTTTCCAGGCTCCTTTTAATTTGCTTTAAACATCGGATGCTAATACCTCTGTGTATATTATTAATCCCAGTGAAGATCAGCGTTTTCCTCTTTAGTGCAACTGAGGTACTTTAAAACCCACCAGGATTTACACACCACATGTGGGCCTCTCCTAAGAAGCTCAGCTGTAAAAATAATTCTCATCACACATTTCAAAGTTGACTGTGGTGTTAAACACGGTGGGCATTTAGTGAAGTGCACTCCTGGACAGGACCGAGTAGTTGTGAAGCGTGCTAAGAAATGATTCTCTCATTCAAACAGAGGCTACCGAAATTCTGAATTAGAACTCACAGGATTTTCTACACTCTTTCATCTTGTCAGGAAATCCCTGTGAACTTCCGTCCTCTCCATTTGCTTTCCTTCCCTTTTCTCTGCTGTCATTTACCAGCCGGGCTGTTTTCTTCAAAGTACCCTCTAAATGTCGCAACCACCAAACAACCACAGCAAATAATAGAAATGCCCTAGTAACCCTTCTCAAAGCACTTACACGCCAACACTGAATAGTCTGACCCACTCTTATTCTTGGGAGCACCTTTCGTTGTAGAGGCAGAGGAAAAGGAATCATTTCAAGATTATGTTCCCTTTTCTCTTGGTTCTCTTTTTGATGTAAGACAGATCTACAAACACGAACGTGAAAAACCCTACAACTCAAACCAGGTACCCCAGAGGAGGAGTGTGCTAGCTAACACAGAATGAGGAACACTCCCATTTAAAGAGCTGTTGTACACTCTTCAGTGTGTCTCCCTGACTGTAAGAAAATTACTTACAAGTCCTCAGGGGCCTCTGAATCAAATAAGCCATAAAAACAAAGGACGTGGATATAGCAAAGGTACATCTGCTTATCTGCGAACATAGGAATTTACCTGGAAACAGTTTGTAAGACAGGATTTCAGGTAGAATGCCAGTTCTTACTTTGGTTTCAAAGAGCCATGGAAGGGGGTGTTTTTGGCTGTCTGATTCTTTCTAATGTATCAAAAGACACTTGCTCTGAAAGCCCAAATTATTAGGCATTTTACTGTGTTAAAGTGTGCTAAGATTCACTACTTGATTAATCTTGGGATTCCTGTATCATTTTACTCAGTGTTGCATAAACTTGTCATCTCTCAAACAGTTTGTTTCAATCTGCCTCTTTGATCACTGGTAAATATGAATTTCATGGTAGTTTGTATTCGAGATATGCCTGAAGCAATATCCTCAAACCAGCTTCTACTCAAGGTCAGAAGCCAAATATTTAAGTCAGCTCTTAAGCTTTGAGGATGATCTTACTGTAGTCCCAACAAGACCTCTAGATCTAATCTAGAACAGATCTTTGATCTCTGCCCCTTTCTCTTTTACAGGGAGAGAACAGCCCTCTATGTGGACTTTCACAATACTCTTCCCTCCTTCCCTTCAGGCTTTTCACTACACTTAATTTGCCTTACCCTAAACAAGCAGCATTGACCTTATCTACTGTCACTGCAGAGACACTTCAAACCTAAGAGTTACTCACTCTGTCTTACAGGTCAGGAGTGAGTAGAAAGTGTTCAATTAAGCTTTCAGAGGTGTGGATTTAGTGATATACTTATCTGTTCACACATATGGTCCTTCTGAAGTAAGTACTTTGCATCTATGTAGAACACAACAGTGGCACTGACAGTGCAACCAAAGCAAAGCCAAGGAGACTTTTTACCAGGGTCTCTTGTGACAGAACAAAGGGAAATTATTTTGAACTAAAAGAAGGGAGATTTAAATTAGATATAAGGAAGAAGTTTTTTACGAGAAAGACTGTGAGGCACTGGAACATGCTGCCCAGAGAGGTGATGAATGCTCTGTCCTTGGAGACACTTAAAGTCAGGCTGGACAGGGCTCTGAGCAAGCTGGTCTAGCTGTGGATGTCCCTGCTTATTGCAGGGGAGTTGGACTAGATGACCTTTAAGGGTTCCATCCAACTCAAACCGTTCTATGATTTAATGGCTGGAGTATGCAAGTGAGGGAAATTCAAAAGATACAGACATGGAAGAACACCTCCACAAATTCAGCAACTTGAAGTGATTACATAACGAGAAAAAAATGTTTCTGTACCTCACTTGAGGTCTGACATAACTGCACCTTTTTGGCAGCCTCCCATCAGATCTGCACTCCTCTCAGAACAGCTACAGCAGCCCAGAGTTGGAAAATACTCCTTCCTTTACCATAACTTTGTCAGAAAAAGCCCTTTCTTAGGTAGCATTAAGCTAGCAAAAGGGTTCATTGCTAATTCTGCTCAGCAAACTGACACTGAAGAGAGGATATGAAGGCTAGTTGTTGGTTCGTGGAATGACAACACCAGCATTCCCTGAAGGGCAGACGAAGCCTTGGCCCCTCTCACTGTGCAGCTGCAGGAGTTATTTGCCTCCCAGACACCATGTGGCATCAGTTCCTCTTCTTAATTAGAAGCAGCATGAGCAGGAGAAGTTTGCACACCCAGCCAAGCCTCTTCAGTGTCTTACACAACCACTCAGGAGACGAGAAGGCCCTTGTGGTTGCTGAGACTGGTCTGCTTTGCAGGAAATGCATTGCTGCAATACCCATGCTACTTATATGCTGTAGGCTTGTGGCAAGGACTTTCTGGGAGCGTGTGGTGCCCAGCACAACACAACTCCCCTATCAGCTGTGGTTTCTGAACTCTTACACAAACAGTTGCTAATGATAGGATGTCCTTTGTTCTCAGTGTATAAAAATAAGCAAGCAGTTAAAAGCTTTAAATGTTCAGCTCCGGCTTACCCCCACACAGTGGCAAAGTGGTCAGTGGAGTTGGGAAGAAACAAACCCAAGCCCTTTAGCAGTGCTTTCACTCACCTACCAACCTCTTCTCCATTTTTACTGCTGCCTCTTTGGCAATACAGAGCTCTTCACTCAATTGTTAATACACTGAAGGTCACCATTTCCTAACTTGCCCTGTTGGCTTCTTCATGGGATTTACAAGCTCTCTCCTTCTCCTGGTGATCTGATTTCCATGTGTATGAGATGAGGTGAGAGTTTGGCCACTTCAAAGCCTCGGAAATGGACTCCCAGCACCGGGATGCTGAAAGAAGGCAGAGGAATCAGCATGAGAATGTTATCCTGACACCTTGGCAAGCATGGGAGCCCTTGACAAAATGTTTATTCAGAGCTGAGGGATGGTCTAGCTGAGGAACATTTTATTTTTCACTCCTAGAAGTGCGAAAGGAGGACACACAAAGAAATTTATGACTTTCAGTTCCCCTTCTGAGACCCCAGAGATGCTACAAAGTTGTGGAAAAACAAATGGGCTTTGTTGCTTACAGTTAGTTTGAACCTGCAGCTTGTTCTTCTGACTGTATTCAGGTAAGATTCAGGAAAAAAATGATGTTAACAAGAAGAGTATCAGAAAAGAGAAATGGGATTTTACCCATGCTTTCAAAACCAAATATTATCATTCTTTTCTCTGTCTGGGAACGCTTAAGGCACGATATGGTATGGCCACAGGTCTGTGAAGGGGGTGAGATACCTAACAGCAATCAGCAAATCTGGTCAAGTAATGAAAGTTACCATCTGCCTAGCAAAAGCTGTGAGTACTTATCTGGTGTTCTTGAAAGAGCACATGGCATATTAATTAGCGTTAGACACTAATGAAAATCTGGCCCAGTGATTACTGCTGAGCCAAACCAGTGGCTGCTGCTGCTGCTCAGTGCGTGGTGCAGAAGAACGTGTCACACAGATTGGATATTTCTGAACATTTTGTTTTGAAAAGGGCAAGCATCTCATGCTTCCATAACACCTCTCGGAAGATCATCCCATTAGTATATTTGACCTTCATGGAATGGCAGCAAAATGTAATTGGAACTACCTCAGTCTAGAGAGGCTTATCTGAAACCCAGAAAACCCACTCCATTTTTCTGACCTGAACACCTGTGTCCCCTAGGCCACAGGACTGCAGCCCATTCCTGTGCACCAAACAAGGCTTTCACTTTGGAAAGATGATGAATTGCTGTGTCCTAGTGGAGATTAAAAGCAGGTAAACAAACAGCGTGGCCTTGACCTATTGCTCATACATTTCACACAGGTGAGTTCACCCAGTTTCTAAAGTTTACCTACCTGTCAATGATAAGCAGTTTACATTGAGCTTTCTGTTTTAACCACCAGCCTCTGGCTACCCTAGAAAAGCGTTATGGGGAAACACTTCTCTACTCCAGACCATTGAGTCCATTCCATGATCAACCTTCTGACTGAAGCCAGACCTGCTGTGGTGGAGCTAAAGTAAACAGGTGTCCTAACACAGTAGTTCTCACTGCCCAGTCTTTCAAGACACCTGAATGAAACTGATACATCCATCTATACATCAGAAGATGGTGGCATAATCATGCCAACATGCCTTGAACCAATGTGGGCAAGACCTCTTCTATGGAGCACTTTTATGGGATTTCAAGGGGGAAACAAGTTGTCTTTCCTTCTCTGGGAGTGATGTGGCTTATAGGGGGTAGCATTCATCTCAGGCCAACAAGCCAACAAAAATCAGGTTTCTAGTTGGATGTAGCACTTTGCATTCAGAGACATAACCAGCACACGCTGTTTTCCCACGTGTTTTAGGATAGGATGAACTGCCCTCTGGAAGTTCCTGTTATCTCTCTACTGGCGAAGGAAAGAAGACAGTGTTGATTTAGATTTGCATCAGAGCAAGTTTCAGACAGCTATGGCTGGGTGAGAAAGCTCCTTTAGGCTTGGCAGGTCAGGGGCCTCCAATGAGTCGAGAGCACGTGGGCCAAACGTCTTTGACAGCTTCATGAAGGAAGTTTCATATTTAAAGTATTGCACCTCTTCCAAAACTGATCAGAGCAGAACTGCAGAACAGATGTGCACATATTACGGGCTGTTTACTTGGACACTTAGAATTCTAAGTCTTCAACTGTGTGAGGGCAAAACAAGAGCAACCAGAAACAGCTGCAGTGATTTTGCTGGAAGAACTGAAACTTCCAGCCTGAGCTAAGATCTCACAGACATGCTGGCCACTGTGGCTAGTGCTGTACTCACCAATGTCTTGGAAGATTAGATGATAAGCTTGTACACCCACATGGAATTTTCCACAGCAGCCACAGGAAAAAAACTTAATTCCCTGAATGAACTTCAAACTTCCTAGCAGAGTATTTTAATTCTCACGTTACTGAAGACAGAGCACATCTGACTACTGCTTTTGGTGGCAGTAAAATTGCAATGAAAAACCAGGTTCTAGGTTTAAAGAACTCCAGTAAATATGATTAGAAGTCCCAGTGAATTCTATGCCTGAGTGGCAAGAGTCACATGCAAAGAACTTATAGGAAAACTGAACCACAGAAGTTCGTCTTTCTCAGCAATATTATAAAGAAGTGTTCCTGATTTCTTAGTAAATCATCAAGCTAAGCCTGTATCTGAACCAGATAACCCAAACTGATAATCTGATCTGGTGCAGCAAATCTCTCTTGGTTGTGATTTTGGCCTCTATTTTTTTTCCCCAGCATCAATAGTTATGTTTGATATGCAAGTTGCTGGGATAATTATCACATCTGTTTTCTCTATTACAGGCTGCTTTTTTAGCCATATAATCACTTACAATTGGATGGAGGATTCTCTGTGTGTTTGCCTACCAAGAGGCATCTGCTTCATTTAGTTTAGAATGAAAAAAAATTAAAAGTCAAAATTGAATACTTACCCCGGGGCAATGCTAAAATTAAGCTACATACTGAAGTTCAGGCTGCTGTTCCATTAAATATATTTGTAATGTTCCCTTGTTAAACCTGCTAACCTCTCCTGCACCAGGCATGCCGAGATATCACTCTCATCCTTGCCAATACTATGAAGCGACTGATGCTAACCAAGAATAAAACACAGCGAAATTCAATTCCCAGACTAAAATGAGCTTGTATTTTGTGCTGTTATAATAGTAAACTCTAATTAAATGTATTAAGCAAAGCTCTGGCTCGCAGAAGCTCTGCACAGACTGCAAAAACTCTGAAGGGGCAGGAGATGCTTTATTTGACAGCTTCTGCTAAAGAAAATACAAATAAATACTTACACGGAACATTCACATAACCCCTTGCTCATTTCAGAGTCTGTGGTTTGCAGATCACTGCAGAAGAACTACAATTGCAGGACTTGGCTAAGTGAATTCCCACACATCTGTCTGTAAGTCTTGTTGTTCTTTGAAGATGAAGGAAGTTTCAAGGATTAAGATCATATTTAAAATCTTTATGAGGCAGTGTGACAAGGTACTTTGTGCCTGTGTGGAGATGGAAAACCAAAGGTTTATGATTCCTTCTATCTTATGCTACTAGCAAAACTAAGCTAGCAGAGCACAACCTCGGGTTGCAAAGCAGAGACATCTGCTGTGTGAGAGATGGAACTTCTCAAGCTGTGGGCATCTCAGCTGTGATCCACACTGCACCATTTGGCCTTCTTGTAGAGACGTAGCCAGGCTGCGTGCCCTGTGTTCCTTGTTATCAGGAGCAAACAGCCACCAGCCTATGATGATGAGCTGGGCAGGCACAGGCAGAGGTGGCCACAGCCTGATGCTACCAGGAGGCTGCACAGCTTTGCAGGACACGGGGCATGCACTGTGCCATCTGGCTCACAGCTGGGGTTGGGTAAAAATCTCTGTCTTCACTCCATGATAAATTCCTGACTGCTGGCAATATTCTCTATTTCAGTGAGGTTCTCTAGCGGCAAACACAGAGGTATTACGGAGCTTGAGACACAATTATACTGAGGGCAAAGGAGTTGTGTCCAATGCTACAGCACTGTGGTCTTTGACAGGAGGGAAACGAAGAGGCTCTCACACCCCGCTTTTTCTGATGGTGATCACCTGACAAGAAAATACCCTGAGAAACCTGATTTAATTGAACGAGTTTGAGCAGACTGTGTGACTAAATGAGCTCCATAGGTCCCTACCAGTGTGAATTATTCCATGCCCCAATGATTTCATCTCCTTTTTATTCCTCAGATTTCCTTAGTTTAAGAAAAAGTCACCTCAGGTTGATTGTGACTATGTGCTTTTTGTATAAACGCAACTAGGCAAGCATCCCCAGGAGCTAAAAGCCATTGCCCTGGGTCCAAACCCCCAGAGGAGCAGGTTTACTGAATTAAAAGCATCTCTTCCACTGGAGACACTCAGTTTATACTTGTATATGTCTTGCTGCATTTCTCTGGCACTGATCAATTGTTTCTTTCTGTAGCTGCCTCCTCGAAGCTCCTTACCTAATAGGTTTCTGATTGCTAACATTCAATTGTCCAATGCAGAAGATGCTTTGCACAGGTTTTATATTTGCATGAAAGGTTAGGGATGTATGGTAGCTTCCAGAGGGATCTGAAGCTATCCACCGAGAGCTTTCAGTGTCTACTGATGTTAATAAAACACTCTGTAATATTTCAAGCACAGCTTCACGCTCATTTACTGCTATTTAGAAAATCCATCAGCATGAGGTGAGATTTAAATAAAAGCACGTGTTCCAAAGTCACAGAAATGACTATCAGAGATTGACTTCTGCTTCCTCATTCAGCTGGCTGCTGTCAACGTGAAGAACGAAGCAATTCCATTTTTTAATGCCATGTAAATTATACTGCTGTGTTGTGATACATCAATTAAGTTCTTTGAATAAATTAATCAGAAAATTCTGTAAGGATGCTTCTCTGCTTTCTGAAGGGGGAAAAAAAATAAACCCAAACACAAACCCGGGCTTGTGTTTATCTCGTGATTTGTTTTCCTCTGGAGTTAATTCACGGGTTGAAATCTCCATGCATATACATTCACACATGTAAATAAGGAATGAAAAGCTTCACGTTCTGCATGAAAGGCCCAAAAACACTTCTCATAATTTAACTTAATAGATGTTAGCAACATGCCAACTAAACAAAATGCCTTACACGCATTTACATGAAGCATCAGTTTTGCAGCTGACTATTGCTCCATTATTTCTACTAATTACATATTTAACTGCCTTAAGGAGCAGTTATACTATTGATTCAACTGGAAACAGCTTGAACAAAGCCAAAAATAAAGCGGCATTATGAAGTCGGACTTTTACATGCAAATACAGGAGCCAGTCAGTGGTGGTATAGAGCAACAGTCACAGAACTGCACTAAGAGCTGTGCCACCTCCTTATGACCATGTTTGTTTCAGCTCAGGTTTTAACATGAATCAGATGGGATGGTTAAAATCAGATGTTCAATATCTAAACATTTCTTGCACACCTCCAGTGATAGTGGCTCCACCACCTGCCTGGGCAGCCTGTTCCAGAACCTGGTCACTCTTTCAGAGAAGAAATGTTTCCTAACATCCAACCTGAACCTGCCCTGGTGCAACTTCGAGGCCATTCCCTCTAGTCCTATCGCTAATTACACAGGAGAAGAGGCCAATCTCCACCTCACCAAAACCCCCTGTTAGGGATTTAGGGAGAGCATTAAGGTCTCCCCTGGGCCTCCTGAGCAGCAGAGTGGCTGAGCTTTGTCACAGAAGAAGAGGAAGACATTCACTTGTACGGAAAATGAACTGATGATTTGTACTTCACTCACTTTGACTTTTTTCTTTGCACATTTCAGTTGAATAAAACCCCTTATCACTTACATGAGCTCTTGTTGATAAGGAGACAGAGGATTTGTTGTTGTTGCTGTTTGTTTTTTGGGTTTATTTTTTTATTAACCTATGTGTCTAGGGATTTTGTCATCTGGCAAGTGAAAGATATGCATTGAATTCCATACACAGTGGGAGAAAGTGTATATATTGCACACTTTTAGTGTATTCCTGCAAGCGTGATTAAATGCACAATATGTGCCACGTATTTTCAAGGCAATGTGTGATTGTTTCTTTTGGAATAATGAGCAGAGCACTGCTTGATGGTGGGACTGAAAAGCTCCCCCAGTCCCTTTGCAAATTCAAGCCTCGTCTGTACTGCATTCTGGCAAAAAACATAAGCATTAACGCTCTTAAACAATGTGGGCTCGAAGAAAAGGGATGGATGGACCGAGGGAGGGGAGGTTTGTAAATATTGCCCACAAATCATTCAGTGCTTCTTTCACAGAGCAGTACTGAAGCCAGACTAAATTGTCAGTCCACTTCCCCCGCTCTCCTTCCCACTCAAGTCATGTCTGTTTACCCTCAGCAATGACAAAACGTAGACAACTGTCTGCGAGGACTGTGGTGACATTGGCACACACATACCAGACAAGCAGAATGTTGTGGGAAACAGAGATTGAAGCATCTTGATATACGAGAAACAATTATCATGGGAATTGTTGTTTCTCAATGCAACAGCTATAATAAATAGTTGCCATATGCTAAGCACAGATGCCTCCTTGAAAAGCAGCCCTGTGATGGCACAGCCCGTGTTCTACAGAGTCTGGGGCTTTGATGAAATGATCGGCTTTCTGCAAGCAGATCTGCGGCCCCATGGAAAGGTATCTGAGGGGAAAAAAAGGCTCAGTAACAGCTTTGTGTTTTGCTGGTGGGTTTTGCAGGGGAATCCGAAGCCCGACCCTTCAGTCAGCTGGGAGAACTGGGATGGCACTTTGTAAAATGGATATCACCTCTGCTTGCTTCTCAAAAACGGATAAAGGGAGAGGCACAGAAAGCTCTGTGCCAGTTGCCTGCATTATGTTCTTACCAGAAATGCAAGTGTATTTAGTGTACTGCTGGGCTTTGGGGCTTTGATTTAAGGATGTAGGGATGGAACATTTCATATGCATGTATGTACACACGTGCATGTATATATATACATCTCCACCCCTGTATCATAGGATTGTTCTGTCAGTCTTGATAGGAAAGAGGGAGAGGCAGATGAAGATTTCTGTAGCAGAGGCAGATAAAGGAATGGATGGAAGACAGTGAGATTCTCCCTCCTATTTCACTAAAATACAGGTGATTGCATTGTTCAATGCAGAGAGCAAATCAAAACAAAAAAGAACCTTAACAGGTTGAAGTAAACCTGGCAGACCAGCTGCATCTGGCAGGACCAATGCTACTTCACCATGCAGCTAAATCCTAAGTTTTCCCTGTGCCACAGAACCCCACAGGCACATCTCTGGCCCTTCCCACTGCTCATTTTAAAGGTGAGATGAACAAAGTGCCTAAAAAGGCAGAGGGGGCCCAGACCATAAAATACACGAAACCACCAGATTTCAGTCAGAGCTAGAAGGGCTGGTTCCTTTGAAACAAACAATCAGAAGTGTTATCTGTACCATTACTGTCAAATGTTAAAGAAAGAAGGGGGAGGGGGGGGGGGAGCACAGCACAATTGCGTCTGTGCTTTTCAAGGCAGTAAGCATGACTAGCTCTTACAACACTCAGCACTCCTAGCTATTGCACTATAAACCTGCCTCTTTACCCGTGTGGAAATGGGATGGCAGGCTCAGCCCCACCATCTAGGTGCTGCCATAGTGCAAACACCTGCTTAACACTCAGTGCTGTGCTGCCAGCACACACCAAAGCTGCCATTCAGACAGACACTGCGAAGTGAAAAAGCCAGGGGTGAACGTCTAAACTTGCCTGCGATCTCAGTGTGTGTGTGTGTCGCTTTAAGGGAATGGAAGGGCATATATTTGGAAAGCCAGCTGTAAGACCCTTAGATAGGCTTTGGAACAAGCCAGCCCATCATGCACAGCAGATGCTGGCTTCATAAATGTCACAGAAGGCAGTGATGTAACCTGCTGCACTTCTTGGCTGACATAATTTATGTGTGCAATCCTACAGAACACTAATTGTTTATAAAATACATTTTTAAAAGCTTGTTAGCCAAATTACTAAAACAGAAACCTTGGCTCTTTTTTTTCCCCTTTCTCCTGCTATTAACATACGACAGCGATTAGCAACAAAAAAGAAATTTCCAATAACTTTAAAAATAAATAAATAAAATGCTCATTCATACGGTCTGTTTTAATCAGAAACTTTCTTTTTATCTGCATTCAGCTGCATGCTTTGTCAAGTACTGTAACATCAACAATACCGGGAACTTCCTTATTATTATCCCATTTATGCCAAGGGTTCTGATTGCTACCCCCCACTCCCATCCCAAATTTAAAGGAAAATGGAAAACTGTTAAGGAAAATTAAACCCTGCCGAGTGGTTGCTATGCATTTTGAATAGCCCTTTTGTGCGTGTGTTATACATACATACATACTACATGAACCTTTTATTGGCTAAATTTGTATCCAGTGTATGTTTATTAAACAGCCCCCAAAAAGCCCCCGTTAAGAGGCTCCTGCTTCCAGCACGTGCTGAGTGTGCAGCAGCACTTAGCAGATAGCTGAATAAAGGATGAACGCTCGAGTGTTAAAGGCTCTTTTTATAGCATATGAAGACTTTACAGCTTGACATGTGGAGTTCTCTCAGGAGTTCCCATTTCCAGGACCTTTTTTTGCTTTCCTTTTGAAACTTTTGAAAGTTTGTTGTTGGTTTTTTTGGGGTTGTTTTTTTTTTTTATTCCAATCCAACTTAATGGTCATTAAAATAAACAGGACTTTAAGCAATGGTGACACCAATATACAGGCTACATTCATTCTGTGAATCCCACAGCACTGCTTGATGACGGGCCATACAGATGCAGTCCCCCTCCTGCACCTGGCTCTTTACAGAGAAGCCTTTCCTGCCTCACGGGGCTGCAGAGAGGGAATGAAATTCCACACTGGCACCAAGTTCTACTTAAATTTAGACATGGGATAGGAGCCACTCTACAGTCTTTACTTAAACCTTCTCCAACAGCAACCTGCACTGAAATTAAGGGAAGCTCCGGCAGGAGTAAGGACGGCAGGACTCAGCCCTTCAACACTTAGGTAATGCTGTTCAGAACAAACAGGCTACTTGGATGGAGTAGTAAAAGGAAACCACTGAACCCAACAACACTCCCAAGCAGTTTAGGACAGTGCATGAAGTGGAGAAATGAAGCCAGAATGAGGAAGACAGAGAAGCAATGACCAGTTACTTTCAGGTGCAATTCAGCTGCGGTGCAAGAGTTGGTACTTGATAACTGTGAAAAGTTCCAGGAGATGTTTCAGGACAAGAAACATTCTGGCTTTGCAGTTTATGTGAAGGAGGAGCTCAGACACATCAAACAGCACCCACGATAAACCCAAACTGTGCTCTTGGAGGGCAGGAAGGTGGGAAGTTTTCTTCCTCTTTAAGTTCATGCTCATTAAGGGAGGCAATTTCCTTCTGCTTCCCCTGGATGAGAAGGCTTATTCTGGAGATGTTTGCAAGTGCAAATTCTCACACTCAGATGAAGGGAAGGGTAGAAAACCAGTAGCTGATTGAGTTCATGACAAGATGTGGGTGCTCCTGAATGGTAAATCATGGGTGTATCCAGGAGAAGTGACACACAGCACTCTATGGAATAGATTAAGTTGAATGCAATGGCATTAATTTCCTGCAGGAGCCCTAGCCTTCCTGTATAGATCCTCTCAGCTGAGCACACAGCTCAGGCACCAACACACAGTTGGCTCATGAACTGAGATTAAAAGTGATATATCTCCAAACAACTTCTTTGCATCTTCTTACAACCTCAGGTTGAAACCCTTTTATAAGCATTTCCCTGCTGCCACAGGACTTCTCCACAGCTAAATAATTTGTACATTTATTTCCTCATTTGTAAGCACTGAAGATAAAATACTCAGCATATTCCCGTGTCAGATAAGATCTTAAATAGTGTTTACTGCATGTTCTGGATATGGGCTATCACAGCTCTCCAGAAGCAATACCTGCTGCTCACATCACTCGCTCAGTTTGCAGGACAGTGGCTGTTTCTGACTGTCCCTTTCCATCACTTTTGTTATCCCTGATGACTAACTTCTGATAGACAGTGCTGGGAGCCTGGCTCAGGCTGCTTGGCCCAGCAGCTATTGTTAGCTCTGCTTTCTGACAAGTCTAATTCAGGATGCTCTTTAGTTGGTGTCTGCTGTGTCAAGAGTTCCTGTAGAGGGATCTTCACCTAATCTCCTCTGGGATATCCCTAAGTGTCTTGTTTTCTCTATTCCTCCTGCTCAGGCTTTGTCCCTTTTGGTTTGCATGCCAGCTACATTCTCAAGTTGACAGCAGTTTCTAAGAACCTGGAGGTAACTTCAAGCATCTCTATTACAGGAAGAAATTACTCCTGTTTTCCCCAGCTAAACTTTGCATGGACTGAGTAGTTTCCTTGGCTAATTACTGTTCTTCTCAAAGACAGACATGGTGTCTGTGTTTGACCCCTGAGCCTTCCAAGGTAGGAGAAAAGAAAAAAGAAGCAAGAACAATCAGTGGTTTCAGGCACACAGTGTGTGTTTTAAATAGGACCAGAGCATTGAACAGCTATGTCTATTTTTCTAACAGCTTGTCATCCAATGCAGTAGGTTTTACTTACCGGGAATGGATGCAGGAACTTGATGTATCTCACTATGTTTTCAAAGGAGACAAGGAGAAAAAGTGACATTAATATTAGATTCCTAAATGCGCACAGAAGGATTTAAGGAAGTGCCTGAGGTATCAAGGAATCAGAGCAGTGGTCACTAGGATGTCAAAATTACGCTCTAGGGTTACATTCCTGTAAGTCTCATGTAAACAAGCAGCTGGGTTGAGGAAGATGGTTCCATTTGTGCTGTTATTGAAGAAAAGATATCGGCAGAAGCTAAACCTTACTAGGTACAAGGAATCCATATGGGAAACATAATGAATGTCTCAGTCATGGGAGAGCCCTCAACATCAAGCACAAAGCAGAAGTCCTGTAGTGATCATGCTCCTTCAGTTCCTTCACTCCTGCCATGGAATATCTTTTAACTTTTTAACAAATTTTCTTATGTGGCTGATTCTCAGGTTCACCTGTCTTAGTTTTTATGGGCAATTTTAAAACATCTAAATCACAGCAGTACAAAGTATTACATAGTCCGTTTGCCTTATTTATCAGACGAGGTAGTCTGTTACTACTTGTAAGGTTGTCTGCTCCTTTCCACTGATTGTCTATCTGCAAGTAATCAAAGAAACATTACCGGGCAGTCTGTGCTAACACTGTTCTGCCTGGGAAATTACTTTCTGAAGGTAATCTTTTATTTAATTTATTGCACTGCCAAACACTGCTGGCGGGGCCTGGTATGGGTATTTGCAACAACATGAAATTTAGCCAAGTATGTTGTTTTGCTGAGGATGAAATACTTCTCAGCTACATATCCATTTCAACAATTTTCTGCTCCAGACCCCTCTAGTCACTTCTTATTACAGAGAGGCTGGAGAATGAACTGAAAGGGTTGAGTTTGCAAGGCTATATATATGAAAATCCAGTAAAAAGGGATTTATTCATCTGGTACAGAAGGGAATCCAGAGAAATATTGGTAATATCAGGAATTTATGGGAGTCAAATAACACCAAGAATCGCATGAAAGCAATCTGTTCTGAAAGGAACCCATTTTTGCATTATTTTTGCTGTTGTATCTTAAGATTTGTTGAATTCCGCCCTTTCACTAAAATTTCACACCCTCTACTTGGTTGAAAATAAGCTGAGATAGCACATCTGTCACCCTCCTGATGCTGACTGGTTGCTCATAAAGTGGAGGTACAACACTTTCCCTCTTAATCAAAGACTCGGAGTAGCGAGTCATATCATTTGAAAGGGAAAATGTTGAGTTAGTTGTATTTATTCATACAAATTAGCAGAGTCTGTGTTATCTCCATGCTTGGCTGTTCTAAGAGAACATGTCTGTATGGTTTACCAGTCTGAAGGCAAATTACCAGTGTCAAGCTGATCACCTTTTCCAGAGTGGTCACCAAATGAAAACTGAAGTATTGGTTTTCTTTACCTGTGCTCAATCTGCTTACATGATAGTGAACTTTGCTGAAACTTCCAATATGTGCATCTTTTACTGCCAATTTGAATAACCGTGCCAAAAAAAAAAAAAAAAAGTCTTTGGAGACATCACTGGGTCAAAGTTTTTTATCATAAAGTACATCTTTGTCAATCTGGGTCCGATGGCAATCTGTGTCTTTGAATTTTTTCTATATGAAGGGGGAAAATGCAAAACAATAAATAATGTTTCAATGAAGAAAAAGATTCTTTGGAACCTGAAAGACCATGTTTGAAGGAGATAGTAGGTATTTATCAGCCAGAGAGACAAAGGAGAAGGGCTCACATGTCCAGACAACCTGTTGATGGATATGCTTGCCAAACATAATTTAGTGCTGAACACTGAGCTGAAAGCAACCAAGTAAAAATCAATAGGCATCCAAGTGGTGCTGTGCAGAGCAGTTTTACAGAGGACTGCAGACATCAAAGTATGCAGGGAGAGTGAGCTGTGGCCTTTTCAGCTTTCAGAACTGAATTAAGTCAAACGCACATGGTTTCTTCATACAATGCTAACAGGATAGAAGGAAGACTTAAGCTCATCAGCAAGAACAGAGCAAAGGATAAACCTCTTTGACTAAGACTTAGTTTATTTAGTCAGATGGGGGGAAAAATGGTACACCAAAGCCCCCCTGAAACTACCACTATCCCATCTGTCTGTGTTATTAACAAAGACTCGTCCAAAGGCTGAGTGGTGTTAACAAGGCATCTCTGCTCATTTGAACTATACGAAGGTGTAGAAAGCCATAAAGTTAAAGCATTCACCAGACAAAAACAACAAAAGGTGGTGAGAAATCCAAGAGGTCCACTACCAGCATTCATTTCAAGGGCACAAATGAAGGCCACAAATGCAGGCCACAAAATCCAAGAAACAGAGCTTTATTTCTCTTGTCCCATCAACAAGTTAAACCTTATCACATATGAAAAAAAAAACCAGTGCACGTGTGTGTAAATTACAAGCATATTATGGAGTTCTCTGTTTAACTATGATCTTTTTTTATTATTAAACCACACATCACCACAAGAAAACGGAACTCAAAGTGCCATAAGAGAAGGAAGACGTGTTATATTGTATGCTGAAATGATGGGTGAAATCCAGCAGTAATGCGGATCTTGGCTAACGCACCAGAAAGCTGGAAGCCAGACACAAAACATTATTCACTGACAGTAATACAATAACGTGCCCCCCTGGGACTGGTGCATGCAGGGCACTGATTGGCCCACACGTCTTTTTGGGATGCAATGCTGTTAGTGTTTTTTTCAGACAAAGGAAAATTGGGAGCCCTAGAACCCACGCAAAGAAAATGGCATTATCAGTATAACTTTTCAATGTTTGGACAACCCTGGGAGATTTCATCAGGCTTCTTTCAGAAATTACAAGAATTCATATGCCATCTGTTTGTCCCTAAAAGTGCAACAACTGATGCCATTATCAACTTTTCTCAGCTAAAGGGGATGAAATTGACTCCAGCCAGCTTCCCCCATGCAAAGATTGCTTATTCCAGCATGAACTGCATGCAAACTATTAAGCCAGAATTTGGAGATGATTCCTGCAATGTGAACTCACTCTGCTGGATCCAACAAGTTATGGCTAGACGATGGATGCCAAAGGGAATTTGGACATTTATTGGAGTCATCATCGCCCAAAAAGGTCTTGAAGCTTATGAATTACAGATGTGTAATGTCCATTCCTGCCAAACTGACAAATGCTTATGCATTAGTAATGGACTCAAATGCACAAAGATATGCAAGTTCCAAGCCATACCAACTAAGTGACTGGCAACAGAGTGAAGACATAGCAGAGAAATATGAAAAAGAGAATAATCATTATCTGAAATGCTATCTGCAAAGCAGCGTAGTGCTACTCAAGACCTGTGGCTCAGTGGCTGCTGGCTGGACACTCTCCTGTACTCTGTAAGATTTCCTCACTGAGTTTCTTTTGGTAGATGAACCCGCTGTTAGAAATGGGTTAATTGTCCTTTATCCCCAGCTTTTCCTAAATGGGAAAACAGGTTTCATTGGTGATGGCAAGCTAGTGCTAGCACTGAAAGAAAAGGTTCTGTTCTCTCCCTGCTGTCATTGCTCAATTCCATCCTTGTGGTACCATATGCTATCTACTGACACAGGGGTTTGCGTAGTCATGTAATGAACTAGTCTGGAGAAAGCGGGTGCAGATACACTCTGCCAGCACAGCCCTCCCCCTCACAACCTCTGAAATAATCTGCAAAGCTTATTTCCAGCTGAATTTCTTCCAGTTTGCCATTAGGCTGTAGAAAGGAAAGTACGGTAAAATAGGACAAGAGTGTGAACAAGCAGCCAGAAGCTGAGGAAGTGTGGAACAACTTCTTTTATCAACACTGACAGCTTATGCCAGCTTAAAACATTTGTCTGACTACAACTCCGAGATCTTCCAAATAGCATCTCATTTCAGTTTATGTATTACCATTCCGTAACCCTGTCATCACTGTCTGAAGCTGGTCTAAACTCTACAGGAGAACAGGGTGGGTTTTTTGAGAAGAGAGAATTATCTTTCAAAAACCAAACTGAAGACTTTCTTCAGGCGTGCCCAGATGTGAAAAGGACTCAATACCTAAAGCATTCTACATATTTAGACACAACGCGATCCCTCACCCCAACATACGCCTTGCCTTGTTGCCTTTGACAAGCGGTATTTCATGATTACCAAACATCAAAAGTCTAAACCAGAGAACATCCTACTGGGAGAGTGTTTGAAGGGACTGAGGAAAGAAACTCAGACTCAACTTAGGAAAGCCCAAACTGAGTAAAATAAGATCACACTTATTCAGAGAGTGATTATTAATCTAACTTCAGCACTCCTCTCACAAGTTACAGAAGAGCTGCTCCGCATTTGCTTCTTTACTTGCACAATACACACAGGGCTATGAGAAAAAACCTCAAACATTTATGTTATCCTTTGCATATGGTTCATTTCAGATGAACATCTTAGCTTCAATTCACTTGTGTTGTCTTTTGCTAATAAAATATTTTAAATGCATGCCATGAAGTATTATTTTTTCTTCATAATTTGCTTTATTTCAGCACAATTTAATACACATGCTAATATTGCATCCTTGTGTACTTTAACACAAAAAGCATAAGGAAACTAACATAACTGAAAGTGAGAATTTCAACCTGATAGAAATACAAATGACCCGTGAATACAAGTGGCACATCTATTGTACAACAAATAAATGTTACTGCTTTTTTTCATTGATTCTGAAAATAAATACCCCCAATATTCATTTTCTGTGGATGCCTACTTGCCCTCCTAAAGGATAATGTTGGAGCAGCTGTAGTGGTACACCAGAGCCCTGTTTGCTGCTGTAGTGTTACAGCTGGTGATAACTTTTGGACAAACGAAGCATCCTGCAGCACTGTCCCAGAACTGCCCCTCACTCACTGGTTACAATCTGACTTGTATTTTTTTGTAACATTGATTGTTGGGGCAAAATTGAACATTCTGAGCTGCTGTCAGTCCTCTGACATCTGCTTTGGCCGAAGCCAAAATCTCTTTGAGATCAAGAGGTTTTACATGCAAAACAGGCTCAAGCCAATTCAGATGCTGATTTTAACCTCCACAGCGTTCAGGTGCAGAGAGGTCTCACTTCAACCCATACGTAAAAGCTCCCACTCCTTCCATAGGCAGCCTACAAGGCTCCAAAAAACTTCTGAAGTTCCGAGAATCATTCTTTTCCCTTACAGCCCTCTGCAGGCACTAGTAAACATGGTGATGATAATACCAAAAACAACAACCAATTCCTACCCAAAGGAGGGACCTCACATTTGGGATAAAAGCAGGTAATGCTGTTCCCCTCTCCTCCCCTGCACAGCCTCCCCTCTACAGGAGCAGGCAAGAAACATTCTCTGAAAGTGACATATGTCTAATTGGCTGAAAGGTAATATTCAAAGGCCCGCTGCTCCTCTCTGAGCTCAGGGACTGCAGCTGGCAGAGTGTTAAATCAGTTAACAGTTGGGCCCATTACTGTGCTGCACCACTGCTGCTGCTGCTGCTGTTACCGGGGCTGCTGCCGAGCTTGGCTCATTGAGCCCCTCAGTCAATGGAGAAGGCATCTCTATTGTGCACCTCAAAGCATGCTCACAGCCCCTGAAAGAGAAACAGGCCCCAAACTACTGGGGCAGATCGTATGACAGGATTACTTGCTTGTTGTTCCTCTTTCTTTCTTTTTTTTTTTTTTTTTTTTTCGTCTTTAAAGGACTTCTATTGGACTATAGGAAGGAGTTACGTGAGGGGGAGACCGTATTACATAGCGACAGCTGGAAAATTGGGGACTGCGGACTAGTAACAGAGCTGGGTTCCTTCTGTGCCTGCTGGACACCTACCTACAGCATCTTTTAATTAATTTGTGTGGAGATCTGCAGGGCTTGGGCAGCACACAGCAAATCCTCATGCAACTGATGTTAGCAGCAGGCTGCCCCCAGCCATAGGGACGATGGGATCTTTTCTCAAAAGTACACACAACAGCCTCACTTTGCACTGAGAGCACAGCAGTGCAACCGGGGATGTATTGTTTATTAATCACAGTACAACACCTACTACAGTTTACTTTCCAGACTTGGAGACAGGCCTCAGCACCAAAGACCTCTGCTACCATTTAAGATAAGGGCAGTAGCTGTTGCAAACCTATAAATGTAAAACAGCAAGAGTATACAATCCCTATCTTAATTTGTGTTGTCAGTTCTTAAAGCAAAGTGTTAAATTCTGCATTGTTTCTATTCAAGATGCGTAGCAGCCCAGGCCTGTAAAATCAGCAAACCCCCAAGCTTCATGAAGTTCTTGGAAGGGATCAAAAGTTGGCCTTGTTTTCAATCTATTTTTTTTTTTTTTGGCACGGTTGTACCATTCTGGCAATGTAAAGGGACACCAAAGCAGTTTGAAAAGCAGAATGGCACCAAACAAGTCACTACAAGAGAAGGTGTAAATCTAGAGTGCCCGGGCTCCACTGTGGTAATTGTGATGAACTGAAGATAAGTGCCTTTATCATAACCACAGTAAACACAAGGCAAAAGACTCAGCTTGCTGCTTGACAAAAGCACAGCGCCTCACGCTCGCCGTGGAATACAAACCAGCACAGGCACTTACCACAGTGAGGCAATGTGAATCCCCACCCTTGCTGGCCTTGTGGTAATTTGTTCATTGCTCAGCCCCAGGGTGAATAAAACCAACCCATCATGCCAGAACATCCTGAAATAGCAACATATGCTGAAGTTGTACGTTATTATTGTTAACACCTAGGATTATGTCAGTGTGTATCATATCTTATCCAGCTCCACCACGTGTGCCATGTAGCCTCTGAGCGCACAACATTATTATACTGTTCAGTCATTTAATTAAAACAATAATTGGTGCACAGGGTGAAAAAGAAGTAGCCCTTTTTCTTCCAGCTCTTACAAGAGCCTACAGCTCTTATGAAAAGATGGCACAGGTATCTGGGAGGATGAGTTAAAAAGAAAGATGGGAAGACAATTTCTGTGCTTTGTTGGGAAGTCTTCCCAACAAAGTTCATTTATCGGACACTGCTCTTTTGCCCTCACATTAAACACAGAGCGAACTAAAGGGGACAGCCTGCTTGGCCCTCATTTCTGGTATGCAGCTCCTGTTGGCACCGTGGCTGAGCGGGGGCCCTTGGTGTACAGTGAAGGGCAATATGGTCTAGTGATCTCAGCAGGCGAAGGCTGGGAGGTGGGCATGCCTCGGTTCTCATGCCAGCTCTCACACTTTGCTTCTCTCTCTCTAACATGGGAATACCACCTGCCAGCCCCATAGGCTTGTCATGAGGATTGATTAACGCTTGCAGACATTTTTAAGAGGGGGGAAAGCTCTCCAGACAGAGCTGCAAAAAGGCTGTGTGCGGGCAAACAGTTTTATCATTGCTGCTATGGCTTATCATCACTCTGGCCCTACAAACCAAGGCCGGCGTTGTAAAGAGATGACTACATTTGGATCCAGTTATGCCTGTAAGACTTGTGGCTGTCAGACACAAATGCAAATCACAATAATTACAGAGCAAGTGACTCTGGCTGAAGGGAAAAGTTGCTTTTGCTCAGCCCCATAATAAGGTCTGCAGCCCTGCGCAGCATCAGGCCTACAGCACTTCTGTGCGGCCCACAGGCCCTTCCCACACACACCTCCCTGCCAGCAGACCTGTTCCTGCCCTTAGATCTGAGCTTGTGATGGCAACAGTTGATCACAGCCACCACGTGCACGTGGGTTCTGCTCCAAACTTCCATGTTCGCCCCAAAATGTGCAACTTGAATCCTGTGGAAAGCAGCCAGTGTAAGGACAAGGCAGGGACATGGTAACCCGTGCCCACCCGGGGCTGCCATTCCAGAGCACAGATAAAAGTGAAACCCGAGCAGAAAATGTTTGTGGTGCCACTGGCAATCAAGGGCTGGGTTGTCCCAGCAACGGGAACACTTCATCAGCTCAGCTAACAGATGGTCAGTGAGCAACAGGCAGCATATGTTCCAATAAGCACTGACATCAGCACAGATGGAGGGTGGGCAGGAGGCTGGCCCTGAAACATAACCTGACATTTCCTTCTCATTTGGTGCTGCATTGTTATAACTCACACAGGAAGATTAGCAGGGAAAAGTGAATAGCATTAGGGAATCTGCTCAGGAACCGATTACTAACACTTCAGTGCAGTTTTAGATTTTTACTTAACCAGAGTGCAACATTGTTAACAACATTCAGGGGCAGAAAATGAAAATGCAGTGGGTTTTAAGGATGGGCTTTATTTTCATCACAGGCAGGTTTTCCCAAGAACACTAATTAACAGATTGCCACCTTCTAGGGCTCTGGATCTCCAGTTCCACTGATTTCTACAGCTTTCTCTTTTACCCTTTCCATCCCTCCCCCAGCAGAATGCACCCAAATGCCCCACAGGATTTAATAAACCCCCACGACACATTGTCAGAAGGGGTATAACTTTCCTCTGCCCACAAATAAACTTTAATGGTTGCTACAAAAGACAGAAAAACTAAGAGCCATGGAAGAAAAGACAAAAAACCAAACCTCAAGCATATATCCTTGATGATGAGAGTTCAGTAAAAACCAGGAATCAAAGGGGACTCTACAGCTTGGAAAGCAATGAGAGATTGATCTGGGAAACAGGGAATCAGTATGCAAACAGATTGCGTGCATGTTGTATATTTATAGTCTTGCACTGAGGATAATGGGAAAGCATGCTGGACGGCTCCAAAATGCCTCTTTGTGACAGACAGCAGGATTTCAAGCAGATCTATCCAAATGATGTTGGCACACCACCGTATCACGGGCAAATAGTAAAGAAATGCAACATGCAGCAACAACCTTTTGTTGTCTTGTAACATGCCTTTGGAAGACATCTCTTCCATTAACACATGGTTTAGTAGGCAGCTTTCTTTAACTCTAGTGGGACTTGGATGCACATCCATCTCTTGAGCAAGCAGAGGAAGTAACACTGCAATGAAACCAATCTTCAGTCCTGGGGGGCTCTGAAGGAGTTCTGAAAGCAAATGCTTTCAGTTCTGCTCACTTTATCTTTCTTTGGTGTGTGTGAATTTGCTCAAAGACTTGCAGTCTGGAGCCAACCCCCCAGTTCATATTTGATTCTGAAACTGTACTTGGATACTACAGAGTCCTACAGGCCACTCACATTAGGATCTCCTACTTTTAGCAAAGGGTAGCACAGACAGCCAATTGCTCACATTTCAAGTGGCTTCTAACTTTGCACACATCAGTACCTGGCCTCAGCATTGCATAATTATTAAGGGTAATGTTTCACCGGCATTTAGTAGCCACTTGCTACAGACGTAAGTGTCAGTAGATCTAAGCTCCATACAGACTTCTAGAGAAAAGCAGGCTGTGATCCAGCAGATCGCAGTGAGCAGCACAAGAAATTGGGTGTCTTAACCAAGGTCATTAAGTAAGCAAATGGCAGCTCTGGGAAGGTGCATGGGAATTAATCAGGTTTTCTAACTCTATCTCACAACCTGTTGGTTAGACAGAATCTCCTCACGGAAGGCCAGATTCATCGAGTCTGAAAGACAGAAGAAAAGACTGAAAAAATACCACCCATATCTTTATTTGTACTATTTGAACCAATATAAGAGGTAAGCAGTGCATAGTCAACTGAGATTGTCCTTTGATTGACACAGTTTGTTCCCCAACACATAGAATTACTTTAGTCAGCCAGGACTGAGGTAACACCACGCTATTCATGGAACTCATACTAACACTGGTGTGGATACAGAAGTGCTTTCAATTCCAGATGGCCAACATTTTTAATGTTTTCCAGAACAAATCCAGCGCTTCCAAACAGTTGCATGTGGTTAGATAAATGATCAAATAAGTGATTCATTAGGTTACTAATGGTTTTATGTACAAAAAGATGTATGCTAGATACTAACTCAACTCAAGCGGCAACTGTAGAGCAGCCGTACAGATTCGAAAGGGCAATTGCAAGCCAGTTTAATGGCTTAGAACTGGAAGGTGTGTTTAGTTTAGATATTAGGAAGAAATTCTTTACTGTGAGGGTGGTGAGACACTGGAACAGGTTGCCCAGAGAGGTTAGAATGCCCTCTGCCTGGAAGTGTTCAAAGCCAGGCTGGATGGGGCCTTGAGTAGCTTGATCTAGTGGCAGGTGTCTCTGTCTATAGCAAGGGACTGGAAATAGGTGATCTTTAAAAGTGCCTTCCAACCCAGACCATTCCACAGGTCTATGATACAACCCATGTATTGCCCTTGCACATGGGTTGTGTCAGCTTGTTGTTTCAGTGGACATTTAGTCCATTTCAGTTTGCCCACTAGGAATTTTCAGGAGTTCACATACCAGTAAAGGTTCCAGACTCTCCATCTGCTTTATCCTAATAGCTTTGCTGTACACAAACAGAGCAGGAAATATTCCCCAAGAGATCAAGCAGGCAGAAAGGGATGTGCAGTGGCAAACACCTGGGAATCGCTGCAAAGTACTAGTGCAGACAGCCTATAGCATATACTCTACACCTACAGCTACCATCTCTGACAGGTCAGACAAAGCCACAGTCATCATAAATTAATACAGGACACCCAGAATCAGTTTACAGAAGACTTCCTGTGCAACTGCTTTTGGGACGTGGAGGGCAGGGGTCATAAAATATAGAAGAATCCTTACTGAGCACAGAGCCTGAGGCCTATGAGAAATCACAGCAAATGGTGTACTTGTCTTGCATCCCCATCGATATGAGGGCTGCAGTGATACATTAAAGCATCGCTAATAGAGGGACCTCAACAAAATTTGCTCGGAGAAAGCATAAACAAAGCAGTTCTAACGAGACTCAAGCAATATTAGGAGCATATTTGTGCAGGGACTGGCAGTGTTTTACAAGCAATTGCAGGTGCCTGATCTTAATGCTAGCAACCACTCCTTTTTGTCTGTACTGTAGCCAGGACTTGGGAGTGTGAGAGAGATTGAATGCTTTGTAATGAAGGTATATTGTAACATTTCTCTCCAGGTGGCACTTTGTTAACAACAATTAGATCCTGATTGATCTTTGAAGGGCTAATTCTTATGTGGTTTGCAAGGGTCCTACAAGGAGCAAGTGTTGAGTGGGGGCACTTTAAAAGTATTAGTGAGGGGAAAAAAAAAAAAAAAAGAAGAAAAAAAAAGAATAGTGCCATAAGAAATTTGCAATACAATGCTCGAGCCTCCTTTGCACCCCACAGTAATTTGTTCTTATTCCTGTTATTATCCCCTCGGGCACTAATGGTCACTTTATTAATTAGTTGAAAATTGCATTCTAGGTCAAATGGCAGCTTTTTTCCCTCCCATTGTTGCAAATTGCTAGTGGTATGGCCCAGTAAATGGCAGTGTTACTGCAAAATGGGAAAGATCCTTTGCTTTTCAAGATAAAGCCCATGGACCAGCTGCGCTTTCCATGACATTTCTAAGCAGAGCATTTCCCCAGGCCTGCTTTTAAGCAGTTAGAAATTAAACAGAACTCACTGTCATTGTTGAGATTTCTAATCATAGGCTGTTACTGTATTAGCTCTCACTCTCCTCAGCCTCCCTTCCCCCCCCATTTTAATTCTAGCTGAGCCTGTTTTCTAAGGTGCATCTCGGCAGTGCTTAGCCCCAGTTCTTAGGAAAGGAGGCAGAGCGTTTAGGTGCCTTCGTTTATGATGCTCTAATGGAAATACTTCTGAGACATCTGCTTTAGCATTAGAGGACAGATGCCCAGCAATTTCAGAGAAATATGGTCCTGTCTGTGGCATTTGAAGTTAGAGGCTCAAAAACTAAAACTCACTCTTGCAAACATTGTTGGCAATGTAGGATTAGCACCTCAGAAAACAAAGTTGGAAATGACAGATTTTTGCGAGAGCTTTTCATAAAGAAAACTCCTACCGAAGACAATAGGTGTTTAGCCTTTACACAGGAGGACCAGCCCACCAGAAGTGAACATCAAAGCATTCTATTTTCCATTAACTCCTTTCTGCAGCCTACTGTGCTGGATGCAATCTGTCACGCGAGTTGTAGCCCAGCAGTCAGGACACCTACAAGAAGTCAGGTCTGGGCTAATTTCCCAGCCTAACGAATCTAAAAGGATGCTGTTAATCTGAAGATATTTGCACAAGGCATCTCAAATCAAACATAACCCTTAATTTCTGTTTTTCAAGCAAAATTCTCATATTCTCACACTTCTTTTAATCCTCTTCTGTAAAATCACATTCACACTGGTTTATCACATTTTTGGTGGGCCCAATCTAAATCCAACTTAATGCAGGAAAGAAAACCACCCTCCCTGTGGCCTCTCAGAGATCTGAAGTCATACAGAGGAAGGAATCTTGTAAAGGAGGAAGATGCTTCACCATGTCTGACAGGAACTTTACACATGCTACCCTCACATACCTAGAATTATAACCATTATAACACCATTCCTTTTTGAAGGCTGTATCACATCTAGCACATGGAAAGGAGAATGCATCTCATCCTCCAGCAGGCTGGACACTTACCCTCTCAAAATCCAAAAGCTCCAGCAGGCTGCAGCAGCTGGAGCCCTTAGTTAGTATTACATGCACAGTTAACAACACCTTGAATCACTGCATTCTGGGAGCACAACCAACAGAAGAGAAGCATTTTTATTATTATTTTCTCTTTCAAATCCTAATTTCTAAAATAACAAATTATCAGCCTCGTCAGTTTGGGCTTTCTCTGTAGACAGATGGGAGTGTTCATCAGGGAGAGGGAGGAATAACGTGGAGGACTGATCAAGCAATAACATGTTAGTGTAAACAAATGCATAATCAGAAACTTGGGATCTCTTCCTTAGGTCCAACAGGCAAGTGTGAGGACATATGAACACATTTATTAGTTTTACCTTGTCCAGTTACTTTGGTACCTGCAAGTCATTCATTCTGATGACCTGCGCTGTTTGAGCCTTAAGCCTCACTGCCACAGAACAGATGGAAGAGGGAAGGGCAGGTGCAGTGAAGGTGCAGGCCCACAGTACCCGATCAAGAGCAGAGCAAGTCTAGTGATGGTAACCAGGTTCATGTGAAGTCTCATGGTTGCTGGACAAGTCCACAGTAAAGAGGCACATCTTTGTGGTACTCTGATAATTGAAATTTCAATGACATTGGAAAATAATCCCTTTATCTTTCAGCTTCTCCTTCTACTTTGGCTCTGTGATTCCAAGTGGGAAAAAATCTTAGCTTGGCATCAGTTACAGCAACTTATGCTTGAGGTCTAGTATTAGAAGAACACAAATTCTCAGTCTTAACAGTTATTCAGTGGTCAGTGTAATTATTACCAACAATTCATATTATACCACAGCTAGCACAGCAAAACTCCCACTCTAACTGTATTTCATTTTCTTTACTGAGGCCATCAGAAATCCTTCCTTGTATCCGAATCGAAAGGGGAATTACTAAGAATTCTGTCTCATACTGGCATTCTTTTCATATACACTATTAAATGTGACATTAATGTGAATGTGAAATTTAAGTACTTTCCATAAAACTCAGACCATGTTATTCCAAAAGCTTTGGGAGTGGGAGGGAAAAGGAAAAGAAAAAGAGAAAAAGAGAGGTGAAAAAGAGAAAAAAGAGAAAGAGGAAAAGGAAAAAAGAGGTAGTGCAATTAGAATCATTGACAAATCAAGAGGAAAGGAAGCAGGAGTATCCCTATCAAGTCAGGAGTCCTACAACGCCATTCAGATACTATATTGTATAAAAGCTGTGTCTGCTCAGAATTACAAATCCTGTGCTGCTGTCCATTTATTTGTTCTGTTGTTGCTATACATAGAGTACAAAAGAATGCATTTATTGTGTTACAATCAGAAAAAGATGCATAAGAAAATTACAATATATTCATCTACTTCCAGTGTTGAGTAGTGTTACCTGGGCGACCTAAAAGATAAACAGTTGTGAGGACCCAAATAAGACATACAAACATCAACACTGAAACAGTTCTAGTAGCAAAAAGTCCTATGAAAAGCTTCAATACCAAACTGCTCATGAAAGCCACGTGTGCCTGAAAAGCACTATTTTGAATTTCCTTAAATTTTTTTTTCCTTAGATAAATGGAAATCAAGGGAATTTAGACAGAATAGGTAGCTCAGTCTTATCAAGCTTTCATCATATACTTCCCATACAAAGGAGAACAGAGATTATGACGTAACTTAATATACTGAAAATGCTGAAGTACAAAACTAAAGACATAATGATTCCAAAGCATACAAACAGAGGAAATCCAATCAGTTCCATAAACATCCACCTGAGTCAACCCTACTAAAAGGTCGCTAAGAAAATGAAACTGTTGAGGATTACATAGATGAAGACCATTTTCGATTACATTGTTGAGATTCTGGATAGAGAAAAGTCTGCTTCTTATAAGTATCATTTATTGCCAAAGTAGGGCAGGATGAGACTCAGATTCTTTCTCTCCTCTGCAATGTTGTGGTTCAGTCCACACATTCAGATGGGAGAACTGCTTAAGTACCAAAAGCAACAGCAGTTTTTGGCTCTTTCAAGAAAGCGCTGCATTTTACAGGAAGGTCATCTTGTTTTGCTGGCAGGTGATATTTCCATGGCAACAGTGATGCCATGTTTCAAACTTTTCACCAGGTTTCAGTACCAATGGTGTAACCCTTAAGACTAAGATATAATATACTCAAGACACAAACCACAATTCAGCATGAATATTCCACAAGATTCATGATGAGCAAACTCTTGGAGCATACAAAACTAGAATAGTCAAGAATGTCTCATGATGTGGTCCGAGTGCATTAGAATTTCTGTTGTCAGTGGCACAAAACTATGTAGCTACACCTGGACAAAACTCTGATTCAGCTGGTACCATTAACCTAAGCTTTCCGATTCTGGTCTCATAGCAAGTTTATATGTAGCAAGGGATTCACATACTAAATACCCTCAGCTTTGAGCCATTCCTTCTGCAGTCATATGGTTCAGTTATTCTGTAAAGTTTGTAAGAAGAGGTTCTCACAGACAAAAAACAATCTCAACAGCAACTATCCCACCGTCTTGGTCAGCTATCTCATCACATTTATTCTTTACCAAGGAGGAACGTGGAATCTTCTCCTCTGGTCTGGATGTCCTGATCTGTATCTTCTACCTGAATGAAATCAAAACAGGAAAAGCTTCTTTAGACTGTCTCCAAGAAAAATTATATTTATATATTTTGAGAAAAGAACACGTTCCTCTTCAGTTGGCATGTCATTACGGATAGTATTTTGAGATGTTAAAAGCTAAAGTCCATGATGGAAGTGCTCTTCCCGAAGCTCCTAGGCTGCTGTAACTTTTAAATCTATGGCCAAGTAAAGGCTCCGGATAGTGAATTACAGAGGTCATATATACACAATGGTTGGTAGATCAGACTGTGTGAATTCGGGAAATGAAAATACACTACTTAGAACCAGATAGAAGCTATACTAAGAAATATTTTCATATCATTTTAAGTTTGCCATATGCAGTACTGATTTACTTGTACAATGCAGATTCCTAAAAGCAAAGTAGGATCCTCCCGATCCACTGTGTGACATGGATGCAGTCTCTCGATTTGTAACACACAGCCAACACATTTATCAAAGGAACTTAAATAAATAAATAAATAAAATACCCTGCCCCCCAGATTCCCTTCTTTCAAACCCCAGATAGAAGATTAGATAGTAATTACAACAGACCAGTGGTTAGTATTCATCACAACACAGGGGATACTTCAGTTCAATTCTTATTCTGCCCGAGGGTATTCAAACCAACATCTCATTGAAATACTAGTGAGTCTTAGGTTTATGCTTTCTGGTGGAGGTACTGTTTCCTCCACTGCTGAAGTCAAGCCATTGTCATGGAATTCTTAAACATTAACTGATAAGCACGAGCAAAGAACACTTAATCACTGGGTACTTTTCTGACAGAAGATATGGGTCCCATGGTTACTGCACCATTAACTTTTAATGTGTTCTTTAAAACGCATTTTATTTAATGATTTATATATAACATGTAACAGCAAGATATTCGACATTTAACAATGGCCTCGCAGAAATCCAGAGGAAAAAATCAGGGCCTGAACCTGCATCCTTTGGTCCAGTGCAACAAATCACTGGGTTAAATGCTCTAGCCACTAGGCCAAAAGAGTTCCTGATATGTATACAGATAGATATCAGTAATATCATAGGGAGTTTTATTACAAGCTGTGACACTTTCTTCATTTTTATTCCATTTCTCTGATGAGAGACACACAGAACAGACAGAACAGCTACATAAAGAACAAAATCAAATACCTGTCTTAACATCAGCAAACTTATGAAGAAGCAACTCTGTCAAAACATCAAAAATCTTGGCAGGTCAGATTAAAATGAACTCTGAAACACTTCAAGGCTCTTTCATAAGGAGAAAGATGTTTTCCTACTAAGTCATTATTATTTATAACAGAGATTTAACTGCAATTACAGCATCCTATTTTAAGAGTGCCCTGAGGGTAGTAAATAAGGTTTAATTTTGCCTGTGTAGAGGAAGCCATAATATTTTATTAATGTTACTGAACTAAGATTATTACACAATTCAGTGCAGTAGGTGTGGAATATACTTTATGGAATACGTCTAGTGGTAAGATCTGTGGAGGTGAACAGAATGCCAGCAAAAGTGATTCCTGAACAGCAGGCTTTTTGAGATGGCCACAATGATAAGTTTTGGTTTTTGCTTACAGTCAGCATGAATGCTATTGTTGTATTCGCTACACACACCATCAAACAATTTCATCTCTGAATTAAGTGATAGTATCTCATTTTCAAGGATACAACACAAGCAGCTGACACACATTAAAGACTTTACTGTATTTGTTTATTAACACTCTGCCCTAATCACATCAGTCTGCTTTGGAAACATCATCTAGAAACACAGAAGAAATTTAGGCTCTGCAGACTTAACAAAATAACTGATCTTTCATAGATACTTCTCTTCCTTTTGCTTATTTTCTTTAATCCATATTTATACGCCTTCATTTATAATGACGAGGAAGTAAGATTGAAGTAGTATCAGGTCAGTGGAATTGTCCACAGTGATGCATTGCTGAAATCTCTGTTGTGTTCAAGAAGTGGGACTGGTAAACGATTCAAGATTAATTTTTGTCAAGACAAAACAGGACTTCCATTTCTATTATTTAGGTAATGATCTGGAAGCTGAGACCTGATCTAGAAAATCATGTAAAAGGTGTTTATTTCCATGCTTAATGGTTTTACTGAAGTATGAACTAAGATTTGCAAGTAAAGACTTTACACTTACATTTCTGTGCAGCTGCGCCAACCTCATTTTAGATCGATTACAGTTTTAAACACCACTCAGATGAGACCAAGCATGTAATGTCTAAATAGCACATGACATATTCTTTTTTCAGAACACTTGGAGGAAAGGAAGGCTTACTTCACTTGGTAGAGTTAGTTTCTGCTAATGGTAGTACACAACTATAAACTTTAAGAGTTTTGTTGCCAAGTGCTGTGGGCACAAGGTAACAGCAAACATACAATGTATAAATATATAGACATATAAACTGTACATAGACATAGAGCTGTTATATTGTTCACAGAAAGAATTCCAAATACAAACATCTTTTACCTTGTGGTTGAGGATTTCTCCCGAAGTTACCCCTCATTTGGTTATGATATGGAGAAACAAAGGAGCTTCTGTGTGTTTGCTGGAACCTTGGATTAGGTTCTCTTTGGTGTGTTCCTGAAAAACAAAGTTACTAGCCAGCTTTGATGGTATAGATGATAAAATGAAGAACAGAAAGAACATATTCTTTTGTTCTTTTTTTTTTTTTGGGGGGGGGAGAACACATTTATTAGATTTATGTCAAAACAGTTACATACAATTACGATTCTTTCAGACTACTCAGACTAATAAGTATGGCTCTTGTCCTCATTTCCATCTATAGACATCATGATTACAAGCTGCTAACAAGTAAAAGCAGATAATTTCCTGACACAGATTTGGAAACTGAAGTCATTAGAATGAAACAGAAATCTCTGTTTAAATTAGAATCACAAATCATAATTAATATGCTTAAGTACTGCTCTGAAGCAATAGCAGACACTAAGCAGATCTGGTACATAAATCACCAACAGATACCCTTAGTTCTGAACGCTACCCACCACTATGGTATAGTATCATATCCAGAAGTGGACAGAAGTGCTGTTACATAATGCAAAGTTCTGAACTAACAGAAAATCATTCTGCCTCAAGAAATTTTTAACAGGTAAATTTTATCCTCACAGACATCAAATTCGATTGGGTATTAAGCAGGTAATAAAGATAATACCAGCATAAACGCTCTATTACCAGGAGATCCAATCGCAATCCAGTCATGCCTGAACCAGATCAAATGTACAGTGCAAGGTGAGTCTGTCATGTATAGATGATAACTAACGAAGGCAGAAACACTTCTCTACTGGTAGACACTGAAACTACACAGCAGCTTATATGTATAAAAAGGTCCACAGACAGGTTACCTAGACCATCTATCAGTTTATACATTCAAAAGCTATCAAAAAACCTTCCTTTCTCTCACATAAAATGAAAAAGCACTCAAATTCATAGAGAGAAGCTGACATACAAAGGGAAGCTAAAGGTTCTTGGTGTTCTGTTTAAAGATTATCAAAAGGTGAGGGCATAAACTTTTCCAAAATAGAAATATGTAGCAGACAATGCCTACACTGTCTTATCCGTATTCCAACAATATACAGACACTACTTAATAACAGCATTTTGAATAGTAAAGATGACACTTTAAAATCTAGTAACTTCAGAGTGGATTATTTCAAAGCCTCAAACACCTCAATAATCAAGATGCATGTGAATGATGCTGAAAACATTTCAGATTTTTCTTATTTTTATTTTTCCTGAAGGTCAGGCAGATCAGATGGGAGAACTAAGCCAAGTCTTAGGCTAAAAGCCCTTCTCCACACTGCCCCAAAGTTTGCCCTGGTTTTGAACTGCATCAGTCTGTCTTCAGTGCCTTACTCAGACCTTAGATTATCATGGCTAAAATAGCTCCCTTGAGGGAAAGGCAGAAAAAAACCTGTCATTCAGTTCATCCTATAAAAATAACTTTAGTCACTGAGCAAATAGCAGTGGTTTCTGTCAGTGAATAATATTTTATTTACTGCGTGCATCTCACTAGCTATGCAACTCGATGGAAATATTTTCTCCAAACTTGGGTAATCCAATCCACATGAATTCCTAAAAGCACGAGGTACTTTCTTAAATCTCTCCTTTGGTTTCTTGGAGAAAAACCTCATGATTTATGTGGCTTGACATGCTGCCTAGGTAAATGTGGTTGCAGCTGAAGGATAACTGAGCTTATCAATACATTGATTTGCTTGAGAAAATTAACATAACGCCAACCTGCGATGAATCCATTCCCTCTTGGTCTGCTCTGTATTGTTCTTTTCTTCAGCGCACAAACCTTGCAAATGAGTGACTTCAGATTCTGGAAGGGTGTATATAAAGACTCCTGCAGAAAACAGCATTAACATTAATGTCTATTCTATCTTTCTATCTTCAGCTGTAGCACAAACCAATTACACATACAACAACCAAAAGAATTTTATTAGCCTACACTCATACACATGCAAAGATGTCAAATTTTCCGGTTCACATTTTTTTGGATACAAAATTAAAACATTTAATATTAAAAGTGGATTTTTGGAGGGGTCAGTAGGGGTGCAGAAGGAATATTTTTTCCTCTTATGGTTACATTTGTTTTTCTTCTCTGTTCACACCTGTTTATTACTTACTTCCATATTTTACTGTTTTGAATCTGCAGGTATTGCTACCTAGGCTTAAGTCTACCAGCAGAACCTCAAAAAGAGACATATAAAGTCTCCAGATAAAGTGGGATGAACCAGTGAAAAATCAAAGTATTTTGATTACAAACACAAAAGCAATATATCAGCCTTAACTCCAGATATTTGTTATCTTATAAAATGGAACCTTGTCAAAAGAGACATGGAGAAACTAAACACCAGTGTTTAACCTGTGTGCTGAAAAGTTCTGATGTCAAAAGGAAAAGACAAAACTACTCGAAGACTCAAAACTAAGAGATGTGGTATATGAGGGCTGTTCTGATAGCAACGCTTCCTATTTTATTACACTGGCACGAAACATCAGAGGTAAGTGTTGGTGATACAGAAGTAGAATCTGAATCCCTGAACTCTGATTCTGAGATCTACTGAACTCCCTGAAATAATATAACCTAGAGATACCTAGAGAGACCCTAGCAGTTAGGAAACAAGCAGGGAACACCAAAGCAGTAACTTTTTCCTCTTATTTATCTTTACAGTAACAAAACACCCACACAGATTAACTTTTCTTCCCCCCTAAATACAATGCTCTAGCTATCATCAGGTTAGATTTACGATATGGATTGCTAACAAACAAGTGCTGAAAGACTTTGGCTTCCAATGATACGTTAAACACTGCCAAGAACTAAGTACCAGATTTATTTATTAAGTTGAATTTATAGTAATAGGAGCAACCAATCACGTACACTTGTTGTCTTGCCAGTGTCCCTAGCTAAACTGGCATCTCTCAGCAATTCTCCCAAAAACAGATGCTTGCTTTTCGAACTGATAAGCTGAAAAGCTATTTTACTAGTCTGGAAGCTCTCTCTGCCATATATGTACCATAAAATCATACCTAAAAAATAAAAAAAGTTAATTTAAAACTAACAGAGCTGGGCTATTTTTTTCTCCCCACAGAACAGTTTATCTGGGGTTTATTTAAACTTGAGTATCGTGCCTTCTAAAATCCTATCCTAGATATTTTAGTTGGTCAAATCAAACTGCAGCTCTGCTCTAGGGATCTAAGTGTCTTTCCTCACCTCCTGAGACATGATAAAATAGAACTGCAGTCTGGTTACAATGAGATTTTCAAAGGTTTGCTAAAGCATACCAGCTAATTTTAATAGGATGCAATCTATTGGACACAAAATTGGATAAGAAAACTACACTAAGACTGTTATGAAATGTACAAGATAGAAATTATCAAAAAATAAAACGAATTTCTCTATAATTATATTTATTTTAACCTCAAGTAATAGATGTAACAACAGACAAAAGCCATTTCAAAACTATAACTTTCAGAAATAAATTATATGTGTTTTACAGTTCAACACTGAAAATAGAGATATGAATTTAAGGTCTCAAGAGTGATCTACATAGGTGAGTACAGATGTCACTAATCCACATATTCTGTGCTGGTGGGACATAAGCCAGTACTCATTGAGGTTAATACAGCCTTGCACCTTATCAAGCAGATCTCATCTCTTAGGTATCACCCTAATGCATCACCATGGCCCACACCAAGCAAGACTGTCAGTATCTGTCTGCTCTAGTCAATGTGGGCATGTTTTAAATTATACAATTTTTAGGTAACATAGCATGAAAATTATAAGAGCTCCCAGCTTCTGAAAAATGAGATTGAGTGTTAAATACTTAAAGGTACAAGAAAACAAGACATACGTGGTGAGATTCTGTAAAAAAACATATAACATAAAACATAAAAAACAAATAACTAGACGATACCTTCCTCTGACTTCCCGTTCCTTCTGGAATTCACTAAACCTTCACCTCAAATTATAAGTTCCTTAATACCTTCAAAATGTCGCTCTTACGTGCTTTAGAAGTCATACCTAGTAAGTTGATCTAAATACATTCTTATGATTTTGCCCAAAATCTTACAGCAGAAAGAACTCACTATTATATATTTACAAGTACTAGAAAACTGCTATGGTAATTTTCATTTTTTGAAACTGGTGATCATTTTTGTACTTCCTTGTATTGTTTTCTAAGTATTGGAAACAAAAAGAAAGGCAGACATTTAGCTTCCTGCATAGTCTCAGTATTTCAACGTTATTATGGCTTATCTGGCAGGAAGGATGAAATAGAAATAATGAAAAGAAGAAAAACACAAGGAAAGGAGGCCAGTGCAACAGTAAATGTTAATATATACATAATTATGGACAGGTAAATTTTTCAAGGAATAAAAAAACTCTCTAAGAGGATGCAATTACTCACATTGCCTTCCAAAAGCTCCTCCATTGAGCAACTTCGGTGTGACTTTTGGTATTTTTCTTGAAAAAGTTTTCCATCAAACACTTTCCAGGGCATCAAATCATCCATGCTGAATGGAAATCCACAGGCACTATTGGCCATGAGCAATGTTGTAAGGCCACGAACCAAAACAGCACCAAGATGTACAGCTCTGGGGTCCACTTGCAGAAGCTGATAATATTAAGAAAAAAGAAAAAGAATTTTGTAGATAGTACAAAGCTCTTCAGTAGGGAATGCTTCTTCTACATTCTATATTGCAGCATTCTGTCAGGACTAGGAGGGGTTCATAATGATGTGGACAGCAGTACTGTAATCCATAGCAGCTGTTGTAGCCTTAGAGTACAGTTTTCCTTACAGTGTAAGTTATACTAGCAAATGGAACAGCATCCAAAAAAGTCCAGCATAGAAAGTACGAAGAAATGGTTCAAATTCATCTTAACTTTACTCTTCTGAGAGCATTTTTTGTCTGAAGGGCATTGGAAAGTCAGCTTTGGTTGCCACATGATAAGGAGGACATAAAACTATCTGACAGCAACGAAAGGAGGGTGAAAAGATGATGAAGAGTCTGGAGGCCAAGATGTATAAGGAGCAGCTGAGGCCCCTGGATGTGCTCAGCCCAGAGCAGAGGAGCTGAGGGGAGGCCTGATGGCTGCTGCAGCTCCAAAGGGAGTGGAAGGACAGTGCTGAGCTCTGCTCTGTGTGACAGTGACAGGGCCCGAGGGAACGGCATGGAGCTGTGCCAGGGGAGGGGCAGTGGGGCTGGGGGACAGGGTCTGCACCAGAGGGCGGTGGGCATGGAATGGACTGCCAGAGTTCAAGGTGTAGATAGACAACACTCTCAGACATAGACACAGACAACCACAGACGTCCAGACAAATGCAGACAACACAAGCTAACTTGAGCAGTCATTCAGAAAATAAAAGGCTCATCATTTACCTAATGTGATGCTTCATACTCCACCTCATGCTCCACCTCCTCATTTTTATTTTAAAGTATTTTCAGGATAGGATCAGGCTACAAGTTTCAGGAAATTATTGCCTCCAGCTGCAAGTAATCATCTTCCCAGCCTAGACCAGTAACTACATGCACTCTTACATCTCTGTTGCTCTGGCAAGTAAAGCAGGGTTTTGGAGAGCACTTTAAAATGCTGACAGGTCCTTAAAACAGGAATGTGGTTTAAATGAACCAGTATTATTTGTACTAAAGTAGACTGTAAGAGTGCACAAAGCACACAGCTGGTTATCAGGTTGCAGCTGAGAGATTCCTACATCACGCTAACTTAATCGCTCCTGATCACCTGGCTAAATCTCAAGACCTGCTAAGGAAACTAGTTCACCTCAATTCAGGCTTTAAAATAGATTCTGCTTGGTTTGTGACTGAAGTAAGACTTTATGAGTGGAAATCAAATGCACAGGAACTACCAAGAATCTTCGTAACTTCCTTTTTTTGTAATTTCCTCGACAGAATACTTTGACAAGTCCTGAATAAAGGTAAGATTTTGCTATTTAAGCTTGTATGGAAAATGGATGTATCAAGCTAAAATTAGCAGCAGAGTCCAAGAATGACTGTAGGAAGGACATTAATCTGTTGAATCAAATTTGTTAGACAAATTTTTATCAATATGACTTACACAACCAATATTCTCTTTATTATAGATACCTATTTTTTTATTCCTTGGCATACAGATCAGTATCTTCTATCACTGAAGTCTCAGTTAGCATTGGTAACATCAAAAGATTTAATTGTTGAAAATAAACTTACAAATACTAATGAAAGCTGGTATTTAAGGTGACGATAAGAAAACAGTAAATGCTATCTTAAACAGAAGCAATGACCATTCATACCTTTTTGTCATTTATTGACAGAGATATGCTCTTACTGTCCATTTTAATCCCACTGGTACCAAGGATGTAGAACAGCTGTTAGGACAGATTACTAATACTATATATAGATGCCAGATGTCATCTGGGCCACAAATCTTTAAGGCATCTTAAAGATCTTCAAATCTTTGTTTTAATTTGTTCTAAAATTTCTAAGCATACATACAACACAAGTATGCGATTAACCCAACTTTCTCCAATGACGTTATTCATGTTAATGCAAAACAAATACATACATGTTGGCAGAACAAGTCTCTAAAAGAGAATTTGAAAAATCTTCCTTTTGATGGTGACAGACAAAATAATAAAACATAGAAAAGGACTTGAAGGTTTCAGTTTGAATGGGATCTCAAGCTGGAGATAAGTGTAGTACTGTCATTGATACCACTGTTCCTTAGTGAGTATAGTCTGAACTAGCAGTATAAGCCAGGCAATGCTCTCCAGCTTCAAATGAGATAAAGTCACTTGTGGCAGGTTTTACAGGTCCCTAGTTTTTACTGTCTAGGGATAACAACCCAGTATTTTTTCCCAAGAACTATAACATAAAAGATGGGAGGTGAAGGGAAGGCTTGATTTTTAATGTAAATCCATATTGCAAAGACAGAGAGAAGAGCTATCAACGGTGATTTCTTCATTTTAACAAGACAGGAAATAGATTTGCTAAAGGGTAGTTTTTCTATTTTCTATGTCTGCTAATGAAAAATGAAGAAAACGAAAGTGGAGCAAGTCTATAACAATAAGCCCATGCACGTGGCAAACCACAGAGTTGCTTTGCCATGGGAATGCTGACAACTGCTTGGTGTTTGCAATGCAAAGATGTCATGACGAGGATAAGTGGAAAATTCCAAAAGAAAAGAAGACTTGCCTTCCAGGGCATTACACCCTAGAGATTACTTCTTATTGGAAACTGTGTCTGTGCTTTTTGCTATTTTTACGAACTCAGAACCCTAGTGAATCATGTGAGATACACCCCTGTGATCCTGCTGCTGCTACTCCTACCATCAGCTGATGACATCTGTGTGAGAGAGACAAGGAGTGCGTGAGAACAGCTTCTCTTACACCAGCTGCCTGTGTTGTGCTCCTGCCTCTGCTCCCACCAACACCAGTTCCCCATCCTCCCAGGGTTTGGGGAAGAAAGATCACATTTCCAATTTGCCAACACTGATGGAAGACTGAGAAGAGAACTCAAAGGTCACAGTCCTCTAAAAGTCAGTGTAGCAGAGGTTACTGATGTTGCGCTTAGAATGCCTCAGCTGAAATGGATCAGATCAAATAAAATTAATATAAATAAAATAAATATATTATTATATATTTGTATTATATTATTTTTATATCATTATATATTTATAAATAATTATAAATAAAATTAATTAAATCATTAAAAACATAAAGAAAACATTTTTGTGATGTAAAAATACCTTGATACTTTAAGACCCTTGAGTCTTCTTTGTGGATTCCCAAATGCTTTCTTAATAGATGTATCACCTTTATCTGATGTCCTTCAAAAGCAGCACTTTTGTGTGATATGAATATGGCAAAAACAAAAGCACACATATCTTTCACCTAGAATGCTGAAACTCTACCAAATTTTGAGAGCTCCAATCCTGTTAAAAAGATGAACAGGCTCTACCGTGCTTAAATTGTGACAGTAAGTATCTGAATGTTCCTAATATCAGAAGAAACAAGTGATGGCCAGGAGCAAACTCAGTGGTAAACTGGTCTTCATTTCTAGAAATCAAGACCAATAAATACATGGTAATGACCTCACAGTTCTTTATCTGCACTGTTTTACTCTTCAACTGTACTTAATTGCACTTGATACTTCTTTTCATTTAAGAACTGGTTCCTTTAAGTAGGAATTTTAATAACATTCTGGGGACATACTTTATTAATCATTAATACGCATATTTGTTACGTTGGATTTTTAATTAAAGTTCTTCTTATGCATTTTCCCCTCCCTTGTTGCCTTCTTCCCGCAGTTGGGTAGAATATAAAAGAGATGAATACGGCCAACATTTAAAATTAATTTAAAAATAAATGGCTTTAAAATGGCACAGAGCTTTTTCTTTCTCCTTTCTCTCAAAGGAATATTTGTGTTTCTGTTATGAAAAGGAAAGCGCAACACTCAAGGGCAAGTTAGTACTTGCTTATTTCTGGTTAAAAGTAATCAAGTGAAGAAAGGTAATTAAAAATCAGTGAAATTTGATTGCAGCAGTAAGCTGCTGGAATTCATGTGATGGTGATAAAAATCTAAGTACTTTTCCAGTTTCACCATTTCTTTTCAGACCCATTTGAACTCAGTGTATTATCAGTATATGACTTGGTGTATTACTGCCCTCAAACACAACTTAAAACATCAAATATTTACCATAGGCAATTTATGCTTGAGCAATAAAAGTAGTAAGTAGATTGTATCTTAAGTTCTTGTCATTGAAACAGTAAAGCTTAGCTTTGCCTGGGAGAGGTAATGCACACTGTGATTCAGATATAAACAGATAAACTGTTAACCGATGGCAGCTTCACCGAACTTAACATTTGCTACAATGGAAAGAATCAGTGAACTGATTTTTTAACCTCAAGACAAGAGTCATCTCCAGAATTCCAGGTGTTGCTGCCTTCTGCCCTTTGTATAAATTCCAAGTGCAAGTTGTCAAAAGATCCACCTGTACTGGAACTATATACTTTGCTCTTGCAAAAATAAGCTCAACTGGTGCAACAGCAGTAAATGCAAGGAGCATTATCAGAGAAGATAACACTGACGAAACAGTATGTTTACTTGGCAGCGGTCAGCTTTGTGCAATGGGTTGCTGGAAGTGTAGTAAGTACTTCACCTGCTCCCTTCACCTGTCACAGTGAGAGGGGAGTAAAGTGCCTGTGTTTTGAAAACACTGCAAAGGTTTATTCTGATAAAAGATTATGGCTTAGTTTAAGCTCTTCCTGCTTAAACAAGGTGTGTGCAAAGGAAAATGGGGACTGAAAGGAGGAGATCCTATGAGGGTATCTACCAGCAACGGAAACAAGAAAAAACAGTTCTTAAACTCTTCTAAAGCCTTCATAGTAAATATTTAGCAG
The DNA here is from genome assembly GCF_054131305.1 of Coturnix japonica. NCBI lineage: Eukaryota > Metazoa > Chordata > Aves > Galliformes > Phasianidae > Coturnix > Coturnix japonica. The sequence continues at coordinate 39,582,145 of NC_140665.1, forward strand.
TAAACAACCCAATTGTCCAGTGTTTATATCTTGAAAAAGGTTTATTTACTGTGTTTTGTCAGGAGTTTGATGTAAAATGATACACTTTTATTTACACGAGGCCAGAAACTCCAATGAAGTCGACCTAAACAAAGCTTTGAAACTGCTTTTACATTTAAGCAGGTAATTACAACAAAAAATACTTCGCTGTCAGGATATTTAGAATGCCCTCCTTTCCCTCACATCTGTTTTGAGTACACGCTTTTCAGAGACCCGACCTATTTGTGACTGAAACCAACAGAAAGACCAGTGAACTTTAGCAGAATTTAGATCAGGTGTTGCTCGGCACATCTGAAGATCTGTACCATTCAGAAAGTTCGCAACAATAGTTAATAAAGTCATGTCTACTACCAGTGAACTGAGATGGTTAATACAGGGAACTTCAGGAGAACAGTCACTGTTTGCCAGTGCAATAAAGCGTTTTTCTTTCTTTCTCCCTGCTGCCAACCCCCAGTTGCTTTGTATTGCAGGGCAGCTGCACAATTAGATTACTGATACTAAGGTTCACCTCTGAAGTGATACGTTCCAAGGTAAACAGTTCTGGCTAAAGGACTTTCAGGTGCTAAGTCCACGCATTGAGGAAGAAAAGAACTATCTGCTTCTATTTCAGGACAAGCTTCAGGTCCAAGACAAACCAAACCACGGGTAAACACAGCAGCATCTCAGATGACCTGTTAAAGGATCTGCCAACTTTCAGCTTGTAATCCAGTATGTTCAAGATACCAAGAATCAATTCATAATTAAGTTGCAACAAGGCATCCACTTCCAGAACATCGATTTCTTCTGGAATGGAAAAACTGCCCTACATGACTTGAAAAGTGATAACTTCTGGTATAAAAATATCCATTCTATAACTTAGATAACACACACACACACAAAAAAACCTGAAATTTGAGAATCCATGCAACCATACTAAGTGACCATAATTTTAGCTGAAGTGCCAGATTGTCTTTTACCTTAAACATCTTGAAATAGCAATAGAACTAGATTTTCAAGACATACTGCCAACACTGAGTAACTTCAGCTCCTGAGATATAATTGAACAGATTAAACATCTGTGTAATACTTAACACTCAGTAATAGAAACATGGAGCCATACCCACCACTTCATGTTTAATAGAAAAAAATAAACCAGTTCCACAGAGTGAAGGCAGCGCACTGAACCTTACACGGCAGCCCAAGAGGCCAAAACACAATTAGAATTAGAAAAACAGAAGATAAAAGGCTGAATCCATTCAGATCTATGTATAGATTCAACGTAAGTGGGGTTGCCAGTGTGAAACTGGTCACTCTCAGCTAGTTTAACTGAAATTTCAAAGGTTTTTAACAATGTCAGCAAAATCAGGTGTTCTCTGGCAGTCTTCGCTTAATGCAAGTTCTTATTGATTAACAATGTAATTTATCCATTTATTTCAATGTTTAAAAGCAAAACAGATCTAAATACTTGAAGACTTGAAAAATATAGATAGCTTATAAAGGTTGTTTGGAGTCTGTTTGAAAATCATGGAATCCAACAATCTGACAAACCTGACTTGGCTTGCCAAGTAGGTCAGAAGACTTAAAATCTGGAATGTTCAGAATCAGGTTATTAATTGTGCTTGTCTGTTTGGATGGCAAAGAAGAAAAAAATACCATGGTTAAAAATACAAAATAATCTAAATTATTATAATTATTTTGAAACATAACGAAAAGGACCACAATGATCATCCAGTTTCAACCCCCCTGCTATGTGCAGGGTCACCAACCACCAGACCAGGCTGCCCAGAGCCACATCCAGCCTGGCTTTGAATGCTTCCAGGGATGGAGCATCCACAACACCCTTGGGCACCCTGTTCCAGTGCATCACCACCTTCTGAGTGATCTCAAATTTCATATATCAAATTCCAGGCATGCGTGCTTTTTAACCAAGTTTTCCCAACCAAGTTTTTGTAAATATGTGATTCAAAACCTTTTACCGCTGAAACAAAGGTATAATATGTTCCCATACTTGAAGAAATCCTAGAAGAAATGTATTATTTCTGTTTGTAACTCACTGCAGCCTCTCCTATTTGAACAGTACTCTAGACATGTTACAGGTGAAAGATGATCTATCGTTGCACTTGTGAAGAACCAGGGCTGGTACAATATAAGAAACAACACTGCAAGCAGGACTGCTGGTGCCTCTTTTTCTCTACAATGGCTGCAAAGTTAGACTGATGGCTCTCTGGGCTTCCTGCCAGAACAGCACACCAGATTAAAATAGAAAGAAGGGAAATAGGCAACCTGGGGCCCAAAAGTTAATTCTGACCTTATGTATATAAGCTCTACGGGAAGCTTGGGCAAAGCAGAATACTAATACACCATATAAGGGGCACACAATGAAACCAGATTAAAAAAAAAAGAATTTACAACAGCTCTTGTCTATCACGTTCACATTTTAGTATTTTGAAACCACTGATCTTGAAAAATAAATCTTCACATGTAAGAACCAAGTAGTTAGTTTTACTGAATAGTATAACATGCATTGTGGTGATACGTCCACAGACAGCTTATTTCAGTAGTAGTAAACTGTATAATTTTTAAGGCTTTAACCCATTTTAGTCAAACCGTGTCCTTTTCTATTCCATGGATTTGTAGGCTTAAACACTACTTCTTTGAAAGCTTTGAAAGCTCTTCCCAAAGACCACATTTTACTTTTCAGAGAAGAAAAAGTATGTCAAGTAGCTTAAACTGTACTTTTCCATTTTCCTCCCATAAAACTCATATTTATTAGCTGTTTACTTGAATCCTCTATTGATTTTAAACATAAATACCTAGAAAATCAACTTAATAAATATCTATTGCAGAGTGACTTCACTTTTCAAAGCACCTGCAAAGGGCAATAGTAGCCCAAGCCCAACATGATACTGCCTGCTTCAGTAGAGTGCACAATACAACATAATAGCAGCTTCACGTGTCAGTTGCTTTCATGCCAGATTATCTCCCATAAGCTTTGTGGGTAAACTGCAACATTTTGTGAACAATTTTGAATTAGCAGAATGACTTCTAGAAACTATTACGCATCAATGAATATTACATGTTTGGACGCAAAATAAGTTTCCTAAACCACAGCATTAATGAACAAAGACATCCAATTCCAAGAGAACAACCTTCCACTTTAGAAGTTTACATAACAACACCTGTAGGGGCATCTGTAACAAATTGTTTCAATACTTCCTGCTTATGCTTGGCTGCCTTTGTGCTTTTACTGAATGATTGCTACATCAGACTTGGTAAAATAATTATATGCTCGGTGTTAAGTACATTGTGTGTAATAATGTCCTCAAGACAGAAATAAATCCTACATTTTTGCTGTTTTCCATATTGCTATCATTTCATTGCTTTGTTTCTGGCATACAGGTCTAATATTTGACTACCTGCAGAACAAATTTGTGGTGAATTTGGGGAAAAAAAACCCTAGGACTGGATTTCATCTATCACACCGTTCTTGTTATTTTGGCCTCCATGCATTAGAAACTAACAGACAACAACAGCAGCGGTTGAATTATCTTGCTATCAACATAAGGAACTTACTAAACTCTAACATGGCCTGGTTAGAGTAACACAGATTTTCCTGGAAATATAAACAAGATTTTCTAAGTGAAAGTGAATTTAGTTCCTACCACTTCTAATCCATCCTTATTTTTAAGTAAGCCCACAACTGAAATAGCCATTGACACATGCAGTCTGTGCTTTCACTACTAATGACCTGAATGCAACCTCAAACTGTGACTGAAAATACTCTTGCACAAAAGTGCAAAAGATATTCAAAAAGAACTATTTAGAATATTCTACTGCAATAACTAGGAAACTGTTTTTCAAAATGTGAATTAAAGAAGATAGGAAAGGGGAAAAACACAGATTTGCATAGAATATACACAAAATCAGTCACAAATCTTGCATCTTAACTGAGAATTCCAATTTCCATCCCTCAGTCTCTTGACTACACAGCATATGAAGGAGAGCATGCTGTTCCTCTGAGGTATAAAAACAGATTGTAAAAGCCCTTGTAAATATTATATCATTTTATATTTCTGCCTTTATCAACACACTGCTATTACTAATACATTCCAAAATGATCTTTACTTGACTGCTCAAATGTGCAGTCTCCACGTCTAGCTGTTTCCACAAGCAGCCATGATTATGTAACCCACACAGTTTCTGCTGTATTTTCATTCCCTGCTAACCATTTACTAATAAAAAATAGGAAATAAAATATCCAGCACTATGTTAGAAAAAATTTATGCACAGATCATAAGCTCTAAGAGATAAGACTAGACCACATCAACGTGGAAAATTAAAAACAGTTCTCCGTAACCTAATAATATAGTCTAGAGTGACCCAGCAGGTCTTCACTACAATGGGGCCACATTCGGTAACATTCTTTTTTGGCTGGTTATACATTCTGCCACAAAGGGTAATACCAGATTCTACTTAGTGTAGTGATTTTCATACAGCGGATGTTCTGAAACACTGTTCTTCTAAGGAAAAAACAAAACAAAACAAAAAAAAGAAGCAACGTTGCAGGACAAGATTCTCCATTAAAATTTTCCATCATCTAAACATCCAGAAGCCAAGTTAGGCAGAAACCTGAGACTCATTCCTTCACCCTAGGAACCCAACCACTAGAGAATATCCTTTCTATTTTTTTTCCCACATGATTAACAAATATAAATATTTACATGAACTGTAGCACTAAAAGCCTACGTGTTTACCACCACATTCAGTTCCCACATCTGAAAAAAAAAAATTAAAGTTGAATCCCCCTCCTGCCCAAAATTATTTATCTGTGAGCTTCTGTGAACACTGTCTGTTACGCAGTTACTCCAATCAGTACCTGCAGACTTGTCAGTTCAGCAGCTGACTTTCCTTTGAGGCAGAGAATGAGTGCCACAAATGCGTTTAAGTCTTCCAGAGAGAGACTACTGACCTAAAACAGATGAAAAAGTGACAAGTTATTTGCAGGCTCTGAAGAGAAATTTTCTGATAACTGGCTCCTCTTTTTCTCAAGTACACCAAACTTAAATCCATGACCTCATGGAATTATGACAACCGTGAATTCACTGACAAGGAAAAGAAGTTTAAATGGAACAAAACACTTAAGTTTCAATATCTGAATGAAGTGCATAGCTCACTATACCTGTGTATAGCATATACATACAATTTACATATATATATATAAATTATATATTTACATAATATACATACGTATTCCCTTCTCCTGTTCCTTTGGCACTTCTTAACAACAAGAAATTTCACAGAATCACAGAACGGCCCAGGTTGGAAGAGACCTCAAGGATCATGAATCTCCAACCACTCCGCCACAGGCAGGGCCTCCAACATCCACATTTAATACTAGATCAGGCTGCCCAGGGCCCCATCCAACCTGGCCTTGAACACCTCCAGGGAAGAGGCATCCACAGTCTCCTTGGGAAGCCTGTTTCAGCACCTCACCACTCTCATAGTAAAGGCTGTAAGGCCTACAGCTCTGCATTGCCCATCTTTTAATGCCTTGATTTGCATGGAAAGTTGTGCAAACCCGATTTCAACTCTCACGAGTTTCTATTAAGACTAATATAAATTACAAACTAAGAGGAAAAAATGAATGAGAAAAATAACAAAAAATACTGATGCAAATGAATAGGAAAAAGAAACATAAAAGACAATTACGATTACTTCATTCATTTATTTGCTTAAGAAGAGCAACCCTTAAGATATAAATTATTCAACCACTACTGAGAATTGTTTTGTTTTGCTGTGTTTTTTGCTTATCAGATCTTACTACTTATCTCATTGTAAAATACTTTCCTCTGTATGAAGTTATTAAAGCTTGCATAAAGCATGAGAATGTAAGGGATATTAGAGAAGTTTTAAGCTTCCGAATGTTCCTTAGTATTCATTAACCCCACTAAGAAGGCTGCTAAGGTCTGACGATGGCCCTACCTTACCCTGTATTTCAACTCAGGTGTCACCTTTGTGTAGGTGGCAACAAACCCATGAATTTTATATGACCTGAGGGAAATGATGTTAGTCTACCTCAAGGCAGCCTAAAACTATACAGCTTAAGTCACCATAGGGTTAAAATCCACCTTAGCTGTTTAATGCAAATGCAAAACTGAAGTGTGAAGACAAGAATTATACCACAGTTAGACGAACACTGTTTTCTCAGCTATAAAAACAAATGGAAGCAATACTCTCAATTCAAAGTGCAGTTGCTGACACTTACTCTTGTTCTTCCTTTCAAACACCCCAAGAAAACAAATGGACAACATTAGAACACTAAACAACTAAGCAATGAATCACATTTTAATCCAAATCTGATCATTAGTCTGGTTCACAGGGTAGACTGTACCTGTGCAACACAGAGAGCTAAAAATGGGACAGGTGTTGAGAAACATATCTCAAATAATCTTACTATGGAAGGGTATACAGAATAGCACGAAAAAATAAGTGAAACAGTGAAAACATATCATATCCAGACATGAAAAAAAAGTAAACTATGTTTTTAAAGCTGAGTACACAATACTTATCTCGCTGCATTGAAATGGTAAGGCATGAAGTGTGGTTTCATGACTTTGATCTTCAAAAAATATTTCCATTAATATTCTGCTATACAAAGATTAAAGGAAAAAAAAGGGGCTGTATGGGTCATTTGTTTAATTCCCATACATACTGCTCAATGCATCATCTAAGACTGAGCAAACGTATATGAAGAAAAAAACAACCCAATAGGAAACCTGGAGAGAATCTGTTTTCACTTATCACAAACCAGTGTAATTCTGTTACTAAGACAGAACAAGTAAAGAGTAAAAAGCAAAACATGGAATGAAATGCAATGCAGTGTTATTAAAAGTGCAACAGAGTTCGCTAGAGTAGATAAAGGCATAATAATTTACTCATTCTCAGAGAGGAAAATATACTTCTGAGATCACATTTGAAAGGTGGCAAGTATAGACACATTACAAATAAATGAAATTTAATTAATGAAGTAATATTGCATTTAAATTTGCATTCCTTTTTGTTCCAAATAAGCAAGTCTGCAGGCTGCTACGTATTTACGGGTATCTAAGAGAACTATTAACTAGTGATCACCTATTACTCAGACTTTAATGAGAAGAGCCATATCTTTAATTCAGACTTGAAATGGAGTAGATTACTAGCTGGAATGAAAAAGCAGTGAGAGCTAACTAAATACTTATACTGCCTGCTGGCATAGCCTACACAGTCACTTGAAGTGATGTCTTCTTTTGATGACACTATGGAAACACTTAGAAAAGCTTTCATTTTCTAGCAAGTCCCCAGAAGGGTGAAAAATTCCTCCGTTTACACTCTCTCTGTTAAACTGCCAAAGGGGCTTTGTCATGGAAACGTGAGAGTTATGATGTACTAGTAAAAAAACACGTGTTTCTTAAACAGGATGATGCATGTCAAATGGGGTAATTAAAATGCTGCAATGCATTATTATTGTATTTGATCAACTGTGCCTCCAGTAATGATTATGAGAAAAATTGTCCACAGGCCAGCAAGGAAGTTTACTAGTCAATCACACCTATAAGGGCGGACAGCTGAAGAAACAGTAACTGTCCCAGTTACCTGCAGCATAAGGTAGGTCACCAAGCAGCAGAATGCTGCAACAGGTGCTTCTAGAGCTTGGAGCTCTTCCATCGCATCCTGAAGGTGAAAGCATGCCAGAAACGTACTGTACCGTTGCTTTTCCACGTCAGGTCCTTTGGCAAACCACAGTGTTTTCAAATTAGGTGTTCCACCTACAAAAGAAATCCATTATTTTATGTTGGCAGCAACAAGATAAAACACGCTTTCCAAACTACAATTTGAAAGGAAACTACTGATCTGCTTTTGGCACTTGAAAGGACCACAGAGTGACAGTAACATTAATTTGACAAAACTTGGCATTTGGAAAAAAAACAAACAAAAGTTAAGGCTTTCAATTCAAACAAATTGTATTGAAAGGTGAGCTACAGGCAAGAAGGGGGCAGACTCTTCAGCAGGGTGTGTTGTGATAAAATAAGAGGAAACTGTTTCAGGCTTAAAATAGGGTAGATTTAGTTTAGATATAAGGAAAAGGTATTTTACAGTGAGGGTGGTGAGGCACTGGGGCAGGTTGCCCAAAGATGTGGTGGATGCCCCATCCCTGGAGACATTAAAGGCAAAGCTGGATCAGGCCCTGGGCAAGATGATCTAGCTGTGCATGTCTCTGTTCATTGCAGGGGAACTGGACTAGATGGCCTTTAAAGGTCCCTTACAACTCGAAGGATTCTTTGATTTGATGACTATAGTAGCACTTAAGAGGGCTTAATTCAACAGTTACAGAACACAGACAACCTTGAGACAACAGATGTTCACCCTTTGCAATAAAGTATGGCTTAAAGCATGTCCTTTTCCTTGCTTCCCAAGAGTATTAGGCGAGGTTAGTTTCATCATAAAACAGAGATTCAGTGGGATATAACAACACATCTTTCTTTTCTCTCCTGGTGACAGTGCACTGTACTCCCTTGTGGTATGCCAGGACCTACTTTCTTATAAACACCTCCTCTAAAGAACAAGCTGGCCACTTATGCCATTTTGCTGGCAAAGCCAGATGTTGCACTCAACAGTGCACAATTATTCTGCAGCAAGTTCACTAGCAAGTTTGGAGAAAAAGATTAAAAAATAAATAAATTGAGGCTATCTGGCACTCTGTAGTCCATAGGCAAACATACAAAACATTACTGCAAACACATGCAAAACAACAGTCACTGGTGATGTATAATATATCTTTCCAGGCTTTCCTATTGTGCCATTCACCACAGTGTCTAAATCTTTAATATTTACCCCCTGTTACCATCTCCCAACTTGTGATGTGTCATCCAATGTAAAATTTGTTCCCTATTTAAATTACATTTAATCCTTTATCCAAATAAACACTGACACATATGAAATAACAGAACAGCTAAGCAGCTATGCCTGAGAATCCCTATTAATGAGACTCATACCATAAAGCACTGCTGCTTCTGTAGATAAATAAAAGAGGTGTAAATTTTAAATGTGGAACAATTAAGCTGCATCTGGTAACACCTTCTTTTTTTGAGATGTGCAGCTGCTGTAGTCCAGCTAGGAACACTTGGTGGTAATAAATTGTTAAAGTGACAAGGTGCTGAATATATACAGATAATGTTTATTTAGCCAAGAAAGCTCATTAACCAAATGGTCCTAATTCTACAGAGAAGGTGAAAGTAGAAAGTTCTTAGTATTGCTTTCTTCATCTTCCCAGTGTACATCTGCTTTACTATCTAAGACCAACTTTCCCATCCAAATTTTTAACTATGCAAATAACTTCCACTGTACAAATGGTACGTTTCTCATCTTTGTAGGAAAGAAATATGTTGTACATAAGAACAAACAACAAAGAAAAACACCAACAAAAAACAACAACAATAACTTGTTTTGGGTTAGAAATGTAGGTTAGCGATACCACAAACAGAGTGGCGAGAGGGCTGGTATGGACAGCATGATACAGCTGGTTTACATAGTGGTAACAGTTGCTTTAAAGAAATAACAAATAACAGAGTGAATTCCAAGAAGAAACACAAAGGTTACATGCACTAGAACAAAACAAAGCCAACTTTTCCTACCTAGGCTAACTAAATGTAAGGTGAGAGACAATGTTTGTGTAGGTAAGCCCAATAAGTTTTGATGGCTTCTGCTTTCCCAAAGGTTCATGTTCAGCTGCATGAGGAGAAACTCCAAGAATCAGTTCCCTTTCTGACTGTACTTTGTAAAAACGAACTGCATCCAAGGGCATACCTAATTATAGAAATTTTTCTTTCTTCAGAGCAAAACCATGAACTACATCAATAATCAAGGCTACATATCTATACTGACAGAGCTCAACAAAAAATTCAAGACATTTCTTCCATAAACAGTTCCTTATACTTGAAGAAGTGAAATTGACTTGTGCCTGGGAAAAAGAGGTACTGATGAATTATGAGTTATTTACTCTGGGAAAGAAAACTTGACACTATCTCCTTTTGGCACATACTGCCAAAGGCACTATTTTTTTGAAAGAGTCTTGATGCATTCTACAAATAATTAAATTCCAGGTCATAATCGAGGGAGAGCCATTTATTAACCCTTAAATGAAAGATAAGTAAAGCAAACAAATATGCTGGAGTTTAATGATTCCCTCAGGACGATGTGTACGGTCAACAGACCTAGGATTCACACAAAGTAGATCCCCGAAACAGATTTCTGCTCCAGTTTAAATCTTACAATGTACTGTGCAGCAACTGGAAAACACTCCTAAAAGAGAATATTACTAGGACAAGAATGAGAAATATTTTGCTTTCTTAACGCATCTAAATATTTACTAAACTGACTTTGAAACTGCAACAACCACAAGTGAGTAAAAAAAGGAGAGAAAATAGAGAAAAACATGCTTAAAAATATAACTGATACATCTTTACAGTAAAGATTAGTCATGAGAAAGTTATTTATCCTATTTGGGTCATAGAAATCATAAGGTCCTACAAAATACAGAAAGAGACTCAAACGCTGCACGCGCTTGTGGTTATTCTCAACATACACAAAACTGTGTGAAAACAGTATTCAGTAGTATATAAACTGTAGTCCTTGGAACCTCTCAGAAAGAGAACATCACAAAGAACTCCATGGGGTCAAATAGTAGTACTTGCATAAATATAAACACAGTCAAATAATAAGTGAGAGAAAAATAATTTGCTATTTTTTTTCCCCTTTTCATTCATAAATTTAAACACACTGTCATCATGAAAAGTATTTCATTTATTTGAACTTCAGTAACTCATTTATGAATATGGATTGCATGCAAAATGCATTAACACTATAGTGTCACTGAACGCTGGGCTTACACAAAGGTGACTCACATTCTTACCAACTTAAATAATATCATCATTCTGCACATGGACATAAATGTATAATATTAAACTGTTTACATCCATTTGAAGTAGTGACTGTTGACATTTCACTTTAGAACACCAGTAACAAAACACCAACATTTCATTGATTTACACGCTCATGGAAACACTGAGCAACAAAAATAAGATGATTAAAATGTACTGGACAATGCTCAGTGTACAGGTGTGTTCAACGTTAACATACAACCAACCTTGACCAACTCTAAAGATGCTAGAAACCCAAATGCCAATTAAATCTGACAATTAAAGAAGCATTCAGGAAACAGTATTAGAAAAAAGTAATTTGAACATGAGCATACTCATGATATATTCCTGCAAGATATGATGACCAGAAGACTGAAAGTATATTCAGACTCCTTCAGGATAAAGCAGTCTACATACACAACCAGCTACAATATCCCATATGTTTTCAGAAATAAAACCAAATGCAAAATCCATACATTTCCAGTAAAGACTTTAAAACTTTGTTCCATAACAAACTGTACAGACATCAACTGGATGTTCACGCATTATGTATGTTAAGCAATTTCTTAGATCATAGATCTTCTAACAAAATTCATTCCTCAGACATGTTTTAAAATCACTTTAAGTAATGCTCTGTCGGTTATGGGAAACATCACAATCACACTCATTCAGATGAAAGGAAACATTCCAGAAGGAAGAAAAAGAAATAGAATGAGAGCAAGCAAAGAAACTAATTCAGAAGATTCTCCCAAGAAAAATGCATATAAATTATAAACGCTGTAGTTTAAATATATTTTAAATTGTCATTTTACAGCCTTTAGGATTCAATGTTTCATTAAAAAAAGCGCTAATATTCAATATATCACTAGCAAGCTTTTCATATTCAAGACAATTCTGCTGTTTTACACACAAAAAATCCACGCATTGGTAAAAACATATAAATTTATTTATGAGATCAATGTGTAATCTATAATTCTTAATGAAGCATAATTCAAAATTCAAACCAAATATTCTTTCTTTTTAAAATCTAAATCAAATACAGGAGTCCACATTTCCCACATATTCTCAGTTCACTTCTAAAGTAGTTACTATGATGCTATTATTTTTTCCCCCAAAAAAATTAAACAAAGAACTTCCCCAGACCGATTGCACCTGTGACTTTCAAATAGTTCCTACTAAGGTTTCTTGTCTTTTTTTGAGTAACCTGATCTTGATTGACAGCTTTGAACTCTTCACTTCCCTTAAAAACTTCTTTAAATGTAGCTCTAAATGTGATCCCTGCCTGAAAAATGTGATGCGCTGTAGAGAACCTTATTTGGTGAATTAGAAAGACGTGCTGTGGAAAATAAAAGATGCATGAGCGAATGTAAGGCATACAAATATGGACTGCAAAAATTTTAGAAAAATATTTGTCTGCTGAAGGAATGACAACAGAGCACTAAAAATAAACACTAGAAGTCCTCCACCCCCTTTTTAATAGTCTGCTAGAACAGCCTTTCATTACTGAGTTAGTAAAGATTATGTCTCCAAAGATAATGTTTTTACAAACTCCTGATACGCAGCTGCTGTACACAAACAAACTCAATCTGAAATCCTATTTATTGTCAACATGAAGGTAGGTTCTGTGTGTAGTATGTTTGCAGAGCAGTAGAGTCAGAATACATTCCTCCCAAGAAAGGAAGACGGTACTATATTACCTAGAAAGGAACATTTCACAACAATAAATACCATAATATTTACCACGCAATCAGAGAGTAACTGCATAGAAATCGTTTATACTTTGTTGAATTTGTTTGTTTTACAATTGCATGTTCTCGCACCACTATACACTGAAATAAAGCAGTTCTACAGGACAGGCAAATCAGTTTTTATCCTGCCTATTCATATCCATCTGGAAAATTTCACAATGATTTCATGCCATCATCGAGTCAACCAGATAATTGCCCTGCTAATAACATACTGGAGCTACTGTGCAGTGAAATTATTGTATATCAAATGAAGGGCTTGTTTGTACTTTGTTTATATAACTCAATTCTTTCCAAATGTGTCCTTTAAAAATGATTTTGAACAGGCTGCTAACTAAAGATCAGCTGTTTTCCTATCAATCTTGAAGGCTGTTCTAAGGTATTACCAGTTTTAATAACGAAGATAAACATCCAACCTTAGGAGACTTTAAGAGACATTTTACAGTACCTTCTAAAGCACTCCCTAACAACAACAACAAAAAAGGCAGCGTGCTCCAACTTGATGTGTATATTCACAAAACAGAAGTGAAAGGATTTAAACCAGATCAGAAAGAGGACTGCTATGCAAAGTTCTGCACGAAGTATTAGAAATTACTCTAAAAATTCAATTAGCTGATCGTTTTTCTTAATCATATTTTCTTAAGATATCAATGGTTTATCAGTGGAAATGTTTCTCCTATAAACAAAACAGATCCTCCAAGCTCCTGGATCCACATACTATTGGTTGAATAGAAAGTGACGTAAAGCTGTGAGAATAAAGATAGAGTGGTTACAAGCACAGTAGCATGGCCAAATTAACAATTAGAACAACTAATAATGCCAAAATAATGAGATATAATAATAATAATAATAATAATAATAATAATAACAATAATAATAATAATAATAATAATGCCAAAAGTAATAATGCCAAATAATAATGCCAAAAATAATAAGAAAAAAAAAAAACCCCAAATTGAAAATGATATAGTACTGTTTACTTCCTATGCTAAACTTGCATAGCATGACATAGGTTAGTGATAAAGGGATGAGTGATATATAGTGCCCAGTCTTTTAACTAAAGTGTGCTTCCCCATAAACACATCCCTCATTATAATGATTTCACAAAGAATGTTCAAGAATACATCTTTTACCAAAGGAAAGATGATACAAATATACAAAACACTCAGTGCTTAAGATAGTGAAAGACATCACACAAAAACAGACAGTCCCAATACACTTCTGCTGAAAACTGTGTTTTCTTTTCTGAGTTGTCTCAGGTGATCTAAAATTGCCATATTCTCCACCGGCCTCATTAACTCATTCTCTCAGCTCCACAGGAGAATTTTAATTATATCCCTGCACACCGCTTATTGTGGCCTCAAAGCAGTACTTAAAACATTTCAGGAATTGTTTGCATTTTAAAGTGAATGTCTGAATTAGCACTGGGTTCCACGAGACAAGGTAATAAGATATAGCTCAAAGCTGAATCCTCTTCTAATTACACAGTGCAAATAGAAGCAATTATAGGCATACAGCATTTTTAGTTTAGCTTCTAGGTTTGTACAGTCACTTTGGATATTGTGCCTGATGGTGCCTTTGGATGTCTGATATCTTCTAACAGGATTTCAGTGATGTCAGTATTTCATATTTAAAAACTTTTTCATCCTACCTGGAATAAAGGGCTGTATGGGTTGTATCAGCTCAGGCTGCTGTAGAGGATTTCCACAATAGACAACCCACTCTTTCACCAAAGGACAGGTTCCATCTAAAAACAGAGTTGGGTGAGTAAGACAAGTGCAAGTACTGATATCCGTATAAACAGTGGTGGTAAGGATTCTAAGTAATAGAAAACACTTCATGGTGTATTTGTTTAGCTTCTTTAAAAACAAACCAACCAAGAAAAATTAGTTTTACTATCTTTATGACAAACCATCAGGACAAGTGAAGAGAGTTCAAACTATGCACAATTAATGCTGAGTTTTGACTTGGGAATTTGATTACTTAATGCCAAATCTCCTGGCATGGAATTATCACAAGGGAAAAGAAAAAAGAAAAGGCTTAACTTATCAAAAATTTCCCCCCAACAGTGCACACACAGAACATCACCAGTTGCGTTCAGAAACAGCAGCTCCTTTGCTTAAATAGGTTCTGAATGAATCATGAAAGGTCTGCCTAGCAGGTAAAGAAAAATTTCAGCTATGCGCAAAACACCAAAATCAGAGACTGCTGGAAACTCGGTGCTGCTCTACACCTGCAACAACAACAGCCCTACTGAGCTATCCCTGGTGGTAACTGGTAAAAATTCTCCTAATGGCCTGTTTTTGACAGCGTCAAAGGCATGGTCAGTCTTGGCTGCTAATCTTAGAACTGGGAGTGATGCCAGGACTTCCAGGAGCTGGCCACGTGTTCAGGCCACATTACATAACCTTGCAACTGGTGCAGGTATTTCCATGAACTGAGCTCGTGCCAAAGCCTGTCGGCTTTGTTCTGAATTCTTTGTCCACAAAAGAGCTTGGCTGTACTACTTACTGTTGTTTCTCCCTCCTCTGTCAATTTCTCTAATAGTATAACAGTTCTAGGAACAATGCTAGAAGTTGTCAGCTTACGTATCACTATAAGCAATACTCAACCTAATGATGAGAAAAAGCTCATTTTTAAAAATCACAGGCAACAAATGCTGTATTTATCAAGATCACCATCAGTCCCCTACTTATTTTCAATGAGTCAAAACAAGGCTCCGATTCTGGTAACATTTCAGTGAGTAAAAGTATGCAAGTGCTCACCATACACCAAATTACATTCAGTCATACCTCTATGAGCAATTCTTCCAGCACACTTGCTCACTTTTTCAGGTAAGAGCTGATTTGTTCATTCCTACTCCCTGCCATTCCTTCACCATAACTGTTTGTGACTACAGAGATGGACATGGAAACAGAACCAGGTTACTTAGTTAGCTGGGAAAGTGGCATATTCTATGCAACTGATTTCAAAGGATAAGATATCCAGCTCCTGTTGATTCTTGGGTATCTTAGGCTACTTGAAAACCTCAACCTACACATTCAAAACTTACAAGAGCAGTTTAAATAATCTTAACTAAAACTGCAATAATTGCTTTTATACTGGCTGCTGTTATTTCTATTTTACAGTAAATAAGCAAATTTGTGAACTGCAGAGAGGTCAGTACCCAAACTGCAAACTGGAACGTCATGTAGTCAGCCAACCTGGTGTCGCATGAACTATACTGTCAGTTTTTTCATGATGGCAGCAGGCTCCATGTGCACTAATTTAATCTGTTGTTAATTAACTGGTTGATTCCTTCCAGCAAACTCTTATTTTAATGCTAATTCATAGTAATTCTACATTATATAACAATCTGCATACAGCGTAGCTTACATCTCCCCTTTCTACCTCCCACTGAACTACAAAAAATAATTGACTTTATCTGAGTGAAACTGGTGAAGGATTCTACTTTGTAGAGCACACTACTGACTTGTAGCTTTAGAAGCAAAGTCATAAAAAAGTAACATGGACATTCACTTACAGATTTCCATAGATCCTAATGAATGGTCTACACTTCTGCTCTGGAAGCAACTACAAGACTGGAGTAAAATACCAACCAATGAAATAATGGAAAGCGACGTAGTTATAGCAGCTAGTAAATAAATGCAGACTTAATATGGGACCCGTGCCGATACGCTCCATGTATCCTTTTGGAAAGGTAAGGACCGAGGGTGTTCAGCTTAATCTACTACAGACATTTTTTTCTGGAATTTGAAGCGTGAACTGAGAGCAAGTAATACGTGTTATCTGTGGTTTTATTTAAAACAAAATAAGTCACTTTCTTAAAAGAAAATTCTCCTTCCTGTCCAAATTTCATATTCACGAGAATTCTAATTGAACATTTCTGCATTTCAATTCTAATCTACTTCATCGGAGTATTACAAAAACTAACACAGATGCAAATCTGCCCACTGCCCTGCCATCCTGCAGCAACAATTGTTAATTGGAAGTTTTGGTTCGGGGTGTTTCTGAAAACATCAATGAACATCCTGCTGCGTAGAGGAATAAACAAAACCCAACCAAGTTATAATTGTCTACAAAATTTAGAGGCAGTAGGCCGAAAAATGAAAGATGACAGATGTGCATGGCTACTGCTGAGCTTTTTGTTATTGTCTCTAAAGGACTATGTAAACTCTGATTCAGTTTTCCCAATTTTATTTTTTTCCTTTTCCTATTATGGTGTGACTTCAAACTCCAGCTGGTGAAGAAAGTCAGGTACTTAATTTATAAGGCCTTCCTTTGAATTTTGAATATTAAGTTGATAGTTTTGCACTTTCGTTAAGAAAGACGTAAAGTGATCAGCAAGGAGAAAGCAACATATTAAAAGAATAAAAGCAAAATACAGTTTTAATTTTCAAGTCGCTGCCTAAAAGCCACTGAGAGCATAAAATAAAAGCCATCACAGCTAGAAGTTTAAGCAATGGAAGTCTTAAAAATTTCTACAAGGATACACACAAATAATTCTGGGTCTTAAAGAATAGAAGCACAGATACACCCACTGCAGAATCTACTTACACCACTGGATAAATAAACCTTACTTTCTCCCACCTTGATATAAGCACTAATAATCACCAGCATGACTACTTGTGTTTGTATTACTACAATAAATACATTTGCCTATCAAATGTTCTTAGAACTGCAAACCTAAAGTCAACAGAAGGTAAAATGGTAACAGTGCATTACTGTTTTGCAGAAGTATATTCCAGCTCAAACTAATTCCTTAGGAGCTATACTTTCTTAAGGAATAACATCTCTTTAAAAGCATCAAAATTTAGCAACATGTAGAAAAACAATCTGTGAAGTTTTTTGTTGATTCCTTACAAAGTACATTTCAGCTGCCCAGCTTTTATCCTAAATGCCATGAAGAATTAGCCACTGAAACAATGAATTCAAGATTTCGGATTTCAGAATTTAAAGTGTATTTGAATAGTGGTGAAAGGAGCCTCAACGTTACCTTTTTCTGATTCCAACAAGACAGAATAAATATGCTGACGAGCAGGGCGATAGATGAGTGACTGTCCAGGAATCTCTGTATCACAGTCATCTTCCAAAGAGTTGCTGCACTCAAGCACTCCATTACTCAGGATATTGAAGATTACGTGATTTTCAGATTGGATGTGATGTTCTTTAGCTAACTGTTTGTTCAAAGAAAGAAAGCATTATATTCACAAGTAAGAACAATCAAATAGTAAGAACAGAAAAAAACAAATGCATTTGCTACTGGAAGACACTGTAGATGTAGAAAAATGAACTTTCAGTGACTGGCTTAACATAGGATTTATGCAGCAAGAGGAAGGCATTTTTCAATGAAGCTTCTAAACATTAATATTTTCATACAGTAGTAGCTCAGCACAATGCTAGAGAACTTCAACCCTTAAAATGAAAGATAAACCAAGAAATAATGACCTCTTGTCATAAAGACCACGTGATATGTTCTCTTAAGGAGTAAGGATATTACTACTATTGTCCTAATCCAACATAGATGATTACATCCTACCTAATTTTTCCTTGCACTTCAAACACTGTGTTTTTCAGCATTTCATTAGGATGTACTGATGTTTTGTTTTTTTTTCCAATAGTATCTTCTATTTAACTAGTACATGAAGAATTACACCTATTCTATTTGTGTGTGGTTAACATCAAACCCAGGCATCAGCACTTGAGCTGAAAGGAGTATTTACATAGGTTTTAATTTAACTTTTAAGTGTGTCGGAGTCTTTCTGAAAAAGAAAATGAACATTATAGGATTACATGATAGTAAAATAGTGAGGAAACAGAAAAACAGTTTTAAAGGAAATTAAGTATGACAGACAAAAATAATCTCTCTTTGAAGCCCCCATGTACCTAACTAAACAGAGACTAACAGTAAAAGCTACCTTCTCGCTTAGATTTTTTAGTTAAACTTCCATACATTCTCTTAATTGCCATGAATTGGCAGTTATACTCTAATCTTACCACTGTTGTATAGACTCAGATGCAATGTAGCCCAGTTGGTGTAAAGATGAGTGCATGTGTTGGCAGCAGTTCTCTCTATATCCAATCTGCCCATGGTACCTCTTCACAACCCAACACCAATGCATCTCTGCCATGTGGGAAGCCATATGTGAAACTTCTTCATGCAGACCTGCCCTTTAAGGATTAACAGGCCACTGCTTTTAGTTAATATGTGGACAATGTATCTGAACAGTAATTAGCATGGTCCTAAAATTATGAAATATAGATTTATTGGAAGCTTTTCCAACTCCTCCATGACAGCAATTCCAAATTCCACATTCTTTGCACAGCTCCCCTTAGGTGCTTTGACTGCCTGTGCCAGGCACAGCCAAGCAGACCATTAACCAGCTGTACCTGCAGGTTCTCAAAGTAAAAAGCAAGTTATTCCACTGTACAGTACATGGAAAGTACATCTCTTTGCCCAGCTGTGGGCCCATACATGTGCTGCTTCCCATTATTTGACCTGTCTGATACTTCAAAAAGAGAGGAACAACTTAATTAAAACGCGCTGCATCTGCCCTGAGCATTACATATACAATGCTCCTAATCACGACTTCAGCAAATTTAAATACATAAAAGGTTCAGCATACTCAGTACCAGCTTTCACTAAGCAGTCATTACAACGAAATGCCCAGTAAGCTTTAGAAGCCAAAGTACCTGAAAGATTTCCTTGTCTCGACACATGGCTGATTCTTCTTGATCTGAGAATATTTTGGAATTTCTTGCATCAGGAGGAATCCATGGAGATTGCTGCCCTGGCAAAAGATAGGACTCCATTCCTCTGTGAAGTAATGTCTTGTCTGATCCCAGAGGTAGTATGTCTTCCAAGTGTTTCAGGCTGCTGTACGAGCATGGCATTTTGGAGATATAATTTGCTACAGCTAGGATTATGCTTATTCTTCTGCTGTAGTTCCTATTCCTGGAGGGACAGGTAACTAAACATTTATGCCAAAAGCCTTCCAGCAAGTTTTCTGGAACAACATCATTGCCAAGCAAGCAAGCAAAGAGAGGAAGGTGCTTCATACTAAGACCTAGTGCACAGCAAACATCTTCTCTGGAGTACATAACAGTGACCAGTCTGTCCAAGCAGAGCTTCTCAATGGAAAAATAAGGAGATGTATTATAGATGAGGTAGTCACTATCTTGCCCAAGGATCCCCATGCAGTTATGTTCCAAAGCATACGCAGCCACCTCAAAGTCAGCCTCTTGCAATGTGCACACAGTTTTTTGACCAAGTGACTTTAGGGCAAACCGTGTAAAAGTAGGCAAAGCTGAGGGAAGAACAAACATTCCTCTCCCCGGCTGTTTCCTGTGAGTCTTGATAAACTGAAATAGGTCGGCTATTTCCTTGTTATTCTGCTGCCTCCGTTTGATCCACTCATCTCTTTTTTTCTCTTCTACCACTCCATCAAAGAAAAACACCAACTCGATACCAGCTGCTTTAAAAGTGTCAATAAAATCCTCTAAAACCGTAAGGTACTCTCGCCATTGGCCCCCACACACCCAGGATTCTGGTGTGTACCAGTGTCGAACACAACTCATGGCATCTACTACAATAACAGGCAGGACATCCGGATGATCGATGCGGTGTTTTTCTGCCATCTCTTTCAGATCTACCATCCTGCACGCATCAGGGCAAACTCTCGCCACAAATCCCTGCAAACCTTTAATGCCCATGGTTGATTTTTGAAGCTCGCAGCAGCCTAAAAGAAGAAAAAATAAAAACAGCATTCCAAAATGCATCACTGAGAAATGCTACAGTCGGAAAAACAGCTCGGAAATTGAACGATGTTTTCTGCTTTTGCTAATAGCTGGCTCTTTTCTCTTTAAAGCGTCACATCCAGTTTTCTTCCCATCACCAATGGAATACACAGCCCATTTGTTTTGCCTCCCATCTCCACTTTGTTTCTAAAAACCTCATTACATATTATTAGCTTGGCACAGCTTTGATATTAGATGCGCTTTTTTATCGCAGTGCTATTTTAAAGGACTCTGCAACACAATCTGGAAGAAACAAGTTGATTTTCTCACTGAGCTTCACTTTCTTCTTTATTCTCCAAAACACCTGTTTTGCTTTCATGTTAACTTTACTTAAAAGTTGAATGCCTCTTCAGTTAGTGAACACATTCACTATGTTTTAATGAATCAGCTTAATCAATTTTGTTTTGTTTTTCACACTGCTTAGACATTTCAGTTACGGGTTGTCTCCGGAGCATTGCACTGCTACACTGAAACAGCTGCCCAGGGGAGCGGTGGAGTCACCCGCTCAGGTGGTGTTTAAGGAAAGGGAAGATGCTGTACTTAGGGACATGGTTTTGTGGGCATATCGGTGGTAGGTGGTCGGTTGGACCAGATGATCTTAGAAATCTTGGGGTTGGAAGGGGTGTCTAGACCAACCCACAAAGAAGTAGGACTAAAATGCTTTATGTTGGAATGCTGCATTTCTTGAGAGAACATATATTGTGTTATATATTAACTTTTGTTAATTTTGTGAGACAGACATTTCATGTTAACGGAGGATTTTAGCTGCAAAGCTACCAAGTGCATGAGCTTGAGGGGGAAAACATCGACTCCTCTGTGACCCAAAATAGCCAGTTTCCTTCTAAGTGTTGTGTAGGCCCGATGATCCTGAGCATCCCTACACCTGGAGACAAAACACCACCCGTGGCCTTTGCAAGCAGACAACCTGCGCTACCACAGCCGTGCTATGCCCACACAACACCGTGCCCCATAGCAAAGGGCAGCCAACAGCACTCCGCCCCAAGAGCGCAGCCCACCACTTCCCGCTCACACGCACCGCCACCCCCGCAGCCCCAACGCTCTCTGAGGACAGCGAACAAGCCGGCTGAGGTGCGAGCCGCCCCGGGGGACACCGTGCTGCCGGCGGGGAACGACACCCCGCTCCGACCCACCCCCGAGCGCCCCTCAGCACCGCCCGGCGCTGCACCCCGGCACTGACCCGAACAGGCCCTTCCGCTTCAACGAGGGCGGAGCCGCGCATGCGTGCAGCCGCAGGGGAGCTGCGGGTTGGGGGGTGCGAGCCCGTTCGCCTCACAGCGGCGGCCTGGGGCAGGGGGACAGTCTCGGGGTCGTTTGTGCCCCAAAACAAACCTGGACCGTGGATTTGCACCAAAGTGATCTGGATAAAAAATTAAAGAGTCCCAATCTTGCGTCTGATTATGTCATTTTGTATTTGTGCCTGTGTTTGCAGGGAAAAAATAGCCGAGTTTGACCAACAAAGTGACCCCTGCCACCCTGTGGGGGGGCGGGCAGTGTGAGGTGGGGGCAGGTTTGCCATGCTTGAGGAGCCCTGTGTCCCCACTGCCTGCCCACCTCAGCCCACAGCCAACAGGTGGGGCCTGGATTGCTCCACATGTTCTCAGGCGAAGGAGGGGAGCGCGGCAGGCTGAGATCTGCTGTTATTGCCAGGGAAAAATTAACCAGAGCGGTGCTCTGGGGAGCGCAGATTAATATATTTGGTGGCTCGGCGCGCACAAAGCCTGGCTATTGTGGCCGTGTCTGAATGCCTGTGAATAGGACGGAGCATATGTGGCCTGTCACCGCAGGTGCCCACATCTGTTCGTCTCCGGGCAGATGCTCTGAGAAAAGCAGAGAGCATTTCCAAATGCACGGCCCGCCCCGTCCGTACCCATCCTCTGCCTCATAATCACCTTCTGTGGAGCCCTCTCCCCCGTGCAGAGATGCGGGCAGAAGTAAAAACAACACAGTTTGGAAGTGGCTTCAGAGAGCCCTGCAAACATACAAACAAACTGTTGCCCCCCTATCACCCTCCCTCCCCCCTCCCATGGTTTATTAGTGGCAGGTTCTGCCCTGCAGCCAGCACACAATGTGTGCACTGAGCGAGGGGGGGCTGCAGGGGACAGAAAAACCCCTCATGCATGAAACGTGGTACAGTACAGTGGCACACTGCACGGCCTGCAGGCAAGGAGCAGGGCTGGGGGAGCACTTTGCAGTCACTCTTTGGGGTTTCGGCTTATCATGATGATAAGTAAAGCCAGGGAAAAGACAAGAAGGTGTTTCCCTAGGTGAAATAGTGAATGCATTAAGAATTGCTGCGGGGAGGAGTATTCCTAGTCTCAGTGTCAAAGTGCAGAGCACTTTTCTGAGAAGTACTATAAGTTTCCCTGTGTGCACAATGTGAGTCTGCTCACACCTCCCATTCCATGGCCTCAGCATCAGGGCAGGCCTGGTCCAGCCCTATGGGGGCTGCAGGTTTGTCCTGGCTATCAGAGGGTGCCTCAAATTGGTAGGCACCGTTCATGCTCCTCACACAGTTCCCGGTTCCTGGGGAACAAGTGTGGGGTTAAAAAGGTGAAAGAGGCTGCTTCTGTGGTAGAGGGGCTGAGCTGCACCCAAACGGGTGCAGTGATTTGTCCCCACATCCCTTCTGCAGAAGCGAGGAAGGAGATTTTGACAGATGGGTGGGTTGCTGGGGAGTGGGTCTTCATGCAGGCTGGGCACCCTGGAGAAGGCATCTTCCCTGGGGAGAGAGCCCAAGGGCCTGAGGCACGGGAAAGAGCCGAGGAGCCCTGTACGGGATGCCTGGAGCCTCACAGCAGGTTCTGCTTCTCGCTTCCCACAGTGTGCCCCTAAAGGATGTGCATCGCGATCCGTCCCGTTTTGGAAAAGCACACACAAACACACACACACACACGAGCGGCCAATTTTAGCCCTCGCGGTTTCCCACGAGCGAAATCTCATCGGAGACGAAGCAGGGAGCAAAACCCAAACAAACACGGAGCGCAGGGAAACGGGAGGGGGGATAGTGAGGGGGGCTCACTTTCTCCTCGTGCGCCATCGGTAAAACACATATAGGGGCCACTTCGGGATTTGCCCGGGGATGGGTTGGAGAGCAGCTGGCTGCGGTAATCGCATCGGCAGACAAAGGAATGCCCCGCCGGTCCTGGGATCACAGGTAAACACACGGCCATTGTCATGGAAATGAGGGGCGAGGATAGGGCCGGAGCAGATGATTTGCGATTTGAAAAAGGGGGCTGGGGGGGGAGGGAAGGCCCGGAGCTGCTTATCTATCATCTGGCCTCGCTGTGTGCCAGCTGAGCCACGCGACTGCCCTTTCTTATTCTAATCAGCACATGCCTTTGCAACTTTGGGCTAACCTACATGCACAACTCCGTAATCCCCTCCCGCACACGGCAGGCGCGGCCCCGGGGCACCGTGTGCGGGGTCCGGCGGTGGCCGAGCACCGCCCGGGGCAACGCGATGCCAGCGCCCGGCCCCGGGGAGCACCGGGATGGCCGGGACAGGTGACGCGGGGCCGAGGCCTCACGCATGCCTCCGTAGGGGCCGGGGGGCTAATTAAAATATTATGCACACTCGGCTACACATAGCTCCACACGTAGGCACCGTTCGCCATATGCCCGCGCCCCCCCCACCCCCCTCCGGCCCCGGGAAGAAGGGCAGGGTCGGGGGGGGGGGGGAGACCTTCATCCTCTGCTCCCCCTCCCCGCTTTGAAGTGACTTTTTCCATCTTCAGATTTGCCGAAGGGAGAGCGATCCACCAGGGAGGGCGGCAACCCAGCCGTCCCGGCCGGGGGTGGTCACCGCTCAGTCCCCGCTCCGCACACCGCGAGCGAGCACCTCCGCGGGGGCGGCCCGGGGGAGCGGGGTGCGGAGACACGCGGTTGGGAGCGAAAAAGCGCCATTTGGTTGGGAGCAGATGGCTGGCTGGGGGGCTGATCGCGTCTAAAGGCGTGTCATCCCCCTTCAGCGAGAATCCCTAAGGACTCCCCTTGTCTTCAAAATCAATGAAAATTAAAGTGCAGAGAATGGATGAATAGTTAGACCTCGAGTCCCTCCTTTGTTCGCCTCAGCTACTGGTGGGCAGGAGTTAAACTACAACAGCCTCCTATAGAAACACTTAAGTTAAACAGTCTCCCCGTTAGCCCGGCATCTGAAAGAGAGAGGGAGAGGGGGGAAAAAAGCAGAAAAAGGAGCTTTCTGCTTGATTTCCCCAATACAGAATCGCGTGGCATAAATTAAGCCGGAGAAGAATGAGCGCCGTGGGCAGGATCCTGCCGGCTCTCACGGCGCCTTTCAGTCACGCTCAGCAGCGGTAATCGAGAAATCTGTGCCACGTCAGTTTAACAAATACCCGGTGTCGTGGGGGGGGGGGGGGGTTGCGGGGTGGGGGGGTGGTCGCAATTCGGGGGCACGGTTTTACGGGGCTTTTCTTCTTTTTTTTCCCCCCCTTTGCTGTGTGAAAGCCATCGCGCGTGGAACTTTTTATTTCCACTTTCTTAAGCAAGGGGATGCTCACGGACCAACTTTCTATCCCTCTCCTAGGCTAAAAGATCCTTGTTGATCCTCGGCAGATCCATCCGCCCTCGGATCTCAGCTATTGCCACCCCTCCGCCCCACTCGCTTGGTAAACCCGATACGGAGGGAGTCTGGGTGTGTTGTTGTGGTGGGTTTTTTTTTCCCCCTTCCCTTCCACGAGGATAACGCCGCAGTTAAGTTGGCGGAGCGGCACTGTCGCTAGGTGGCAAAAGCAACGTGCGATCGAGGCCGCAGCAGCCGCTCTCCCAGCTCCGCCGCCGGGCACAGCCCCGCTCGCCCCCGGCCGCATCCTCGGGCCGGGCACGGGGAAACGTAAAACATTCCGGCACAGCACAGCCTGCGAGCACCGGGACGAGGGGGAAGAGCTTCTCCTCGGGTACCTGCGTGCAGGTGGCTGGCTGGAGCGGAGCTGGATTTAGAGGAGAGAAGGCAGTGCCCGCCTGGGTCCCGAGGCTGCACAGCCGCGTGGGCAGCGGCGGTCCAGGAGCAGGCAGTGAACGAGGCTGAATGGGCTCATTAGCGATTTTCTTTTAATTGGTATTACCCGATGCTTTTACTTGAAGAAGTCTTTAAGATTTTTCTTTCTTTCTTTCCCTAGCGCATTGTAACATAATTTGTGATCAAGACATCTGCTTCAATGAAAGTCACATTTTGCCATGCAAATGCACGTTCCCACCCAATAAAGTCGCCATAATAAGGCTTTGAGCACGGCATACCTACAGTGAGGTTATTGTAGCCAAATCCTCTCCTTTCGCACACCAGCTTAATCTGCGCTGAAACGCTCTGGTACAATTAAAATGACATTTAGGGAGACAGTTACACCTTGCATCCTAATGAACCCCCGGCCGAAGGTGTTTCGCAGAGGGCCCGACAAAGCGGCACAGCCCGTGCCAGAGCCGCCCCGCAAACTTTTATCCCCGATCGCATCCGTCATTAAAGAGCTTCTCGAAGGGGAATCGGCCCTACCCCTCTCATCTCCTCTCCACCAAACTACCTCGCGATGTTTTTACGACCGAAACAAAAGTTGCAGTGTCTGAGAGATACGGGAAAAAATAATAAGGGGACGGTTGGGGTAAAGTCTTTTTTTTTTTTCTTCTTCTTCTTCTCCACGGAGCGGGGAAGTGCTGGAAGGGATTGCTTTAAAAAATGTGCGGACATTGTTGTAGAGGCAGCAGCGTGCGCCGAGGGGAGCTCTTTCTCTCCCTCGCATTGTGCGGGGAGCAGGTGCTGTCTACATTACCATACAGCTGAGAGCACAAAGAGCTAACTGATTCAGCCCTCACACAATAACAAACGGCCTTAATGACAGCCACGCGAACGACACACACCAAACTCACTTTTTACTAAGCTGAAGCAGGAAAAAAAAAAAAAAAAAAAAAAAAAAGAAAGAAAAAAAAAAGAGAGAGAGAGAGGGAGAGGCCGAGGTTGTTGGCGATGATGATAATAATCATAGAGGGGTGCAGGACCCTGGAGGAGCGGGGAGCTCTTCCCGGCGGCGGTGCTCGTGGAGACGGGAGCCGTAAGCCCCGCAGCCCCCGTTCACCGCTCCCGGCGGAGCTCCCGGGGCCGGGGGGGAGGGGGGGAGCTGCGGGCACCGCCGGGATCCCGCGGTCCTCCGCTCCGCTGCCGGGACGGGGGCTGCGAGCGGAGCGCGGGGACGGGCAAACCCGACTCGGGGTCGCGCCGTTCGCCCCCCGCTCCCACCCATCTCGCCGACGCCGGGGGAAACGCGTCGCGAACGGAAAGGGATCGGGTTCCCCCCGCTGCGGCTCGCTGCCGGCCCCGGCCCCGCGGAGCCCCCCGGCACCGGCCGCGGTCTCCGAGGCGCTTCTCGGAGCGGTAGCGGCGGTGCCGGGTCCGCCGCCCGGTGCGGCGGGGGTGCCGCCCCTCTCCCCGTAGCAGAAGGGGGATTCTCGCGGTTCCCGAATTTGTAGGAATGTAAATGAGCACGTTTTGTGAGCGCGGAGGGGAGGGGGAGGAGGGTTGCACATTTTACAGCTCACTGACCATTTGGCGATCCATTGAGAGGAGGGTTTGGAAAAGTGGCTCCTTTGTGACAGCTCCAGCCAGATTGGGGGGCTGCTCATTTGCATCTCATTATGCATGCGGGCGGCCGGCGGGATATAAGGGAGGCCGGCGCCCACGGAGAGGCAGATCCTTCGCGTTCACCCTCGGAGAGAGCCGCGGGGCCGCGGCGCAGAGCGGGCACCCCCTGCCCCCCCGCAGGAGCACACCCGGACACGCTCCGTGCGCCGCTATTGAGACACGAGCTTATTTGTGTTGGCTGGGATTCTTCTCAAAACAAAAGTCAGCCCACAACAACGAACGAGCGGGAGCTTCTTTTGCAATTAATAATAATAATAAAAACAATAAAAAGAAAAGAGAGGAAAAAAAAAAACAAACCAAAAAACCAAAAACCACAAAAAAAAAGGGATCAAGTCTCCAACGTGACCCGCTGCCGTCGCTGCCGCTTGACACCTTCCAGCCCCGACGTGCGCAGGGCGAGCGCTGCCGTTCGGAGCAGCTCAGAGCCGGGCACAGCAGCCCCGCACCGCTCCGGGAATTATCGCCGCTGCAGCCCCGTCCCGCGTTGTCTCTGCGGAGGGATTTCCAGAGCGCCGATTTGTGACCTTCCTTGGGAAGCCTCTTCTCTGCCTCCGTTGGGAATTAAGTTGCTTTTGTTTCATTTTTCATTTTTTTTTTTTCAATTATTATTATTTTCTTCCTGGAGAAAAGGAGGAGCGCCGTGGATTGGGCAAGAAAAAGAGTTTAGCAGATTAATCTTAAAACTTTTTTTTTTTCTTCTTTATTTTTTTCTCCCCCCCACCCCCCTCTTTCTTTCTTTTTCTTTTGCCATCCGAAAGAGCTGTCAGCCGCCTCCAGGCTGCACCTAGAGGTGTCGGTAGGGGGATATAACAGTCAGAGACCCTCCTGAAAGCAGGAGACGGGACAGTACCCCCTCCGTCTCTGCGGGGCGGCTGTGGCCCCTCCGTTCTTTCCCCCCTCCCCGAGAGACACTCTTCCTTTCCCTCCACGAAGACACAAGGGCAGGAACGCGAGCGCTGCCCCTCCGCCATGGGAGGCCGCTTCCTGCTGACGCTCGCCTTCCTCTCGGCGCTGCTGTGCCGCTGCCAGGTAAGTGCCGCCCGCCGTCCCCCGACGGGACCGGCCGGAGGGAGCGGGGAGGGACACCGGCTGCTGCCCCGCTCGCAGGGGTCGCTCCGCGGGCTGACGGCCGCTGTCCTCGGCAGGTTGACGGCTCCGGGGTGTTCGAGCTGAAGCTGCAGGAGTTTGTCAACAAGAAGGGGCTGCTCAATAATCGCAACTGCTGCCGGGGGGGTGGCCCCGGAGGAGCCGGGCTGCAGCAGTGCGACTGCAAGACCTTCTTCCGCGTCTGCCTGAAGCACTACCAGGCCAGCGTCTCCCCCGAGCCTCCCTGCACCTACGGCAGCGCCATCACCCCCGTCCTCGGTGCCAACTCCTTCAGCGTCCCCGACGGCGCGGGCGGCGCCGACCCCGCCTTCAGCAACCCCATCCGCTTCCCCTTCGGCTTCACCTGGCCCGTAAGTGTTGGGGCGCGGGGAGGGGATTGAGGGGGGGCCTTCCCTGGCTGCATGAGCGGCGCTGCCCCCCAGCCGTGCCCGCCCTCACGGTTGTCTGTGCTCCTTCTTTCCCCAGGGCACCTTCTCGCTCATCATCGAGGCTCTGCACACCGACTCACCCGACGACCTCACCAC
Source organism: Coturnix japonica (assembly GCF_054131305.1). Taxonomy (NCBI): domain Eukaryota; kingdom Metazoa; phylum Chordata; class Aves; order Galliformes; family Phasianidae; genus Coturnix; species Coturnix japonica. The sequence continues at coordinate 39,610,954 of NC_140665.1, forward strand.
AGGTACCCGGCCCCACGCGCTCCCTTCTCCCCGTCCTTCCCTCCCGCTGAGCATCTCCCCTTGCCCAGTCCGTTTCGGGCTGTCTCATCCTTCATCTCTCCGCTCTCGTGCAGAAAACCCCGAGCGCCTCATCAGCCGCCTGGCCACCCAGAGGCACCTGGCGGTAGGCGAGGAGTGGTCCCAGGACCTGCACAGCAGCGGCCGCACCGACCTCAAGTACTCCTATCGCTTTGTGTGTGATGAGCACTACTACGGGGAAGGCTGCTCTGTCTTCTGCCGGCCCCGTGACGATGCCTTCGGTCACTTCACCTGTGGAGAGCGTGGCGAGAAGGTCTGCAACCCAGGCTGGAAGGGCCAGTACTGCACTGAGCGTGAGTGTCCCTCTCGTGTCCCCTAAGCTCTCTGGGGGGGATCTCTAACCTCAGACTCTGTGGAGAGGCAGGTGTGTATGTTGTGAGGTGCAGGCTTCATCCATGTGGAGCACAGGCTGTCCTCAGTATTAGCACAGAAACTTAAGCAGACACATCTCAGGCTAACAAAATGGCAGTGCCAACATCTCTTGCTTGCTCAGTTGCCAAGCTGATGGCAACATGTTCAACAGTTGCTTGGGGATGTATGACATCCATGGGTATGCAGCTCCAGAACAGGACCTGGGAATTAGATTAGGTGACCTTTAAAGGTCCCTTCCATCTGAAATGACTCTAAAGACCTTGGCTTTGGCAGCATCCCCATGGCAAGTCTAGAGGATTGCTGTGGCCTGATGTCTTCCCACCTTGCACTGAAAAGAGCAGTGGGATACCCAAGATGTCCTCTGCGGCCTTCAGGCCATATACTGCTCCTTTGGGATCCTCACACACTGCCACTGCCAGGGTGATTGCACCCAGGGCCACCAGAACACTGAGCTTCTTCCCCAGCACTCTCCTACTACCAGCACGAGTAGGCCATGGGACGTGAGTTTAGAGTGAGCCCGAGCTTGAAGCTGTTGAGGAATGCAGTGTATTGGTACAGCAGGGAAAGCTGGGGCAGTGAGCAGATCCCAGAGGGACAAGCAGACGTGGTTGCCAGGTACTGTTGGTTTTACAAGGGGAGCCCTCTGTAGATACGCAGCTGTGTACAGGCAGATAGATGCTCAGCTCCCACTGTGGTGTGTGGTGGCATTCTGTGTGTGCACACTGAGGCGTGCGGGCAGATGACACCGGGTGAGCCCTCAGGCAGGCAGAGAGAACAGTCACAGCCCATAAAGCACCGTGGTCCCGGCTGAGCTGCTATCACCCGGCCCAGACCAACTTGCTCACACTGCTCGTGGCTGCTGAGATGCTTTTAGCAGTTCATCTTAACGATGTTGCACAATAGGCAGCAGGCAAAGAGAGCTTTCGTTTCCTTCGATAGCATTTTAAATAGGAACTAGAACCTTTCCCATGATCAAAAGTGCTTGTCCCGGCTGTGTCAGGGGGTGGGGTGAGAGGAAGCCCTTTGATAACGAGTGCTGTCAGCACTGGGGATGCCTGCGCACCACCGCTCTGCTCGGCGCTGCCCATCTCTGTGCAGCGGACGCGGCTCCCGAGCCGTGTTTATGTGTGCATGCGGAAAGAATGTCTTCCCGTTAGCGAACCGAGCTGCCAGTGGCAGATTGCTTCCCGTCTCCTTGCCCTCGGCTCCATTCTTTCCAACTTGGAGGCGATCTGATTATCAGCACCGATTCTTTCTTTCCCCTCCCCCTTCCCCCCCAACTTCCCCGCCTTCCCCTTGCATGCCATTGTCTCCGGCTGGCTTTGTTGAATTAAAACTTTGCAGTGCCTGCTTAATGAGTTCCATAACCAGGCAAAGTAATGAGCAGAAGTCCCTTTCTCCCTCCCCTCTCCTCCCTCCCGCTGGCCCGCTTACCTCCTCACCATGCTCGGAGCTGCCCGCTCCTGTTCCGAGCGGGGGGGGAGGGGGAGGGAGGTGGAGGGAGGAGGGAGGAAGAACTTTAGACTTATTTATTTGAATAAGAAAAAAAGTTTTTGCAGCGAAATCACGCGCGTGCCATAGATTAGCCGTGGGCAGGGATAGGCTGCCCGGCCGCCGGCACCGGCCCCATTGGCTCCGAGGCCGGGGGTATTGTTGCAGCGGGGCAGCTGCTGGGAGAGAATAGACAATAGAGCAGCTGTCTTGCACTGGCACCCTGCACACCAGCTGTCCACTCTTATCTGCACACACACTTTCGGGGGATATTAAGAGGTGGAGCTGTGTGCATAGAATTGGAAAAAAGGACTTCTGACCCTCGCTGGGAAGGGAAGGGGGGCGAGGGGCTGCGGGGAAGGCAGCAATTGTGAGCCTTCTTTTGTCTGTGTGCAACTGTATTAAGAAGAATGCTCATCCCTGGCGATAAGTAAAGTGCCCGGCTACCAGGCGAGATCAATACTCCTGCAGGCTCCAGAGATTAACTCAGCTGCTATTAACTGCCCGGCCCCCCACCCACGGGGTGCTCTCGGGAGGGGACTTTGCAAGGGGAGGTGGTGGGCCCTGGCGCTCAACCCTTCCCTCCTTCCTCTGTTCACAGCGATTTGCCTGCCCGGGTGTGACGAGCAGCACGGCTTCTGCGACAAGCCTGGGGAATGCAAGTAAGTTTTCTGCTCCCCTCTTCCTCCCTTCTTTGTCTTTAGCTTGGAAGCAGCAGTCCTGCGAGGGTCAGCTTCGACACCTTTCTTCATCTAAGACAGTAATTTAAGCAATCCAGGTGATGCTAGATCAAGGCATTAATCTACAAGTCAAACATCGGCGCCATTAATATTAACCTAATGAGTTTACGGCGCTGCGTGTAAGGTTTGGCTGCTTGTTATTAGAGTAAACAAAATAACCACCTGCAACCGTGGCTCTATCTGAGGAAGTGCAAGAGGTAGCTGGGGCTGATGAAAGCTGATGCTGCAGTTGGACTCGTTGACTTTCTCAGATGAAGGATCACTGCAGGCTTTTAGGAAACTTGATCCCCAACATCAGTGTATTTACAGAGTTTGCGATAGGGTTTCCAAATGTGAGAAGTCTAAATCTGACAACACTTTGTTGTTGACTTTTGCTTTCTTATTTTTTTCCAGGTGCAGAGTGGGCTGGCAGGGCCGATACTGTGATGAGTGCATCCGATACCCAGGCTGCCTGCATGGTACCTGTCAGCAGCCATGGCAGTGCAACTGCCAGGAAGGCTGGGGTGGCCTTTTCTGCAACCAGGGTAAGTTCTTGGGCTTTGCCTGAGCATCTCCCTCCAAAAGCAGAAAGTAGGCAGCTACTTCCAGCTCATGCGTGCTATGCTAGCCTTACAAATGAGCAAGGATTTTAACTGATTTCTCTCTTCTTTAATTAATTATTATTATTTTTAAATCTTTCACAGACCTGAACTACTGCACTCACCACAAGCCGTGCAAGAATGGTGCCACATGCACCAACACTGGTCAGGGGAGCTACACTTGTTCTTGCCGACCTGGGTACACAGGCTCCAGCTGTGAGATTGAAATCAATGAATGTGATGCCAACCCATGCAAGAATGGTGGAAGCTGCACTGTAAGTTTGAGTTGCTTGTGCTGGGTGAAGCCCCAGGAGATGAATCAATGTCAATCCGACTTATTTTTGAAGTTCTCTTTTGTATTTTAAAACAACTTCAGGTAAATATTTTCAATGTTTATCATGTCTTTCCCTCAGGATCTCGAGAACAGCTATTCCTGTACCTGCCCCCCAGGCTTCTATGGTAAAAACTGTGAGCTGAGTGCAATGACTTGTGCTGATGGACCGTGCTTCAATGGAGGGCGATGCACTGACAACCCTGATGGTGGATACAGCTGCCGCTGCCCATTGGGTTATTCTGGATTTAACTGTGAAAAGAAAATAGATTACTGCAGTTCCAGCCCTTGTGCTAATGGTAAGGCCAAACATACTATGGTGACATTCTAAAAGGAGACCATCCATTCACTTTGCCTTTTGGTCTAGGGCTCGTAATGAGGCCCAGTGATAAACCATGGACCATGCCATGTCAGTAGTTGACTCAGTGGAGAAACTGTACTTAAAAAGGAATTATGTGTTATGGGCCACAACTTCAGATAGTGTTTTCTTAGGGGGTTATCGTGGCTGTGTAACTTGCCCCAAAACTTCATGCATACAGGCATGGAGGATTATATTTATAAACACTCTTTGAAGCCATACAAACACTAAGTATGATTAACTATAATCCAGCAATTGCAATCTTCCTGTTTTGATTAAAGTACTTAAAACTTTCTTTAATGCAGTCCTGCTCATTCACTGTCACTGTAACTCTGTAACTTGAGATCGTGGTGTGAACCTGATCTGAACTAGCTTCATAGTCCCAGCTAGATGAAATGTCAAAAAAGGAATGGGATGCTGAGTGAAAAATAGATTTGATTAAGAAATACCTTTCTTTAAAAAAAGGTACTTTTTGTGGTGGCTAAGACCTGGCAAAGATGGATCTAGCCTCCCAGAATGGAATCTTTTCACAAGTATGGGCTGTAAGAACAGCTCTGAGAGCAGCAGTTGGGGTGTATTGCGGGGAGGGTCTGAGCACACACCTCTCAACCTTCGTCCCCTTTGCATCTTGCAGGAGCCCAGTGCGTTGATCTGGGGAACTCCTACATATGCCAGTGCCAGGCTGGCTTCACCGGCCGGCACTGTGACGACAACGTAGACGATTGCGCCTCCTTCCCCTGTGTCAATGGAGGGACCTGTCAGGATGGGGTCAACGACTACTCCTGCACCTGCCCCCCGGGATACAACGGGAAGAACTGCAGCACGCCGGTGAGCAGATGCGAGCACAACCCCTGCCACAACGGGGCCACCTGCCACGAGAGAAGCAACCGCTACGTGTGCGAGTGCGCTCGGGGCTACGGCGGCCTCAACTGCCAATTCTTGCTCCCCGAGCCACCTCAGGGACCAGTCATCGTTGACTTCACCGAGAAGTACACAGAGGGCCAGAACAGCCAGTTTCCCTGGATCGCAGTGTGTGCCGGGATTATTCTGGTCCTCATGCTGCTGCTGGGCTGCGCTGCCATCGTTGTCTGTGTCAGGCTGAAGGTGCAGAAAAGGCACCACCAGCCCGAGGCCTGCCGGAGCGAAACGGAGACCATGAACAACCTGGCGAACTGCCAGCGCGAGAAGGACATCTCCATAAGCATCATCGGAGCCACTCAGATTAAAAACACAAATAAGAAAGTAGACTTTCACAGCGATAACTCCGATAAAAATGGCTACAAAGTTAGATACCCATCAGTGGATTACAATTTGGTGCATGAACTCAAGAATGAGGACTCTGTGAAAGAGGAGCATGGCAAATGTGAAGCCAAGTGTGAAACGTATGATTCAGAGGCAGAAGAGAAAAGCGCAGTACAGCTAAAAAGGTATCGTGCTTACTCAAGTGCAGAGGGTGGCTTTACTTTGAAGGGTGCGTGTGTCACTTAAAGGTAGCGTTAAGCAACAGCCATCTGATCTGTGTTGTTTGTTTTTGTCTTCAGTAGTGACACTTCTGAAAGAAAACGGCCAGATTCAGTATATTCCACTTCAAAGGACACAAAGTACCAGTCAGTGTACGTCATATCAGAAGAGAAAGATGAGTGCATCATAGCAACTGAGGTTAGTATCCCACCTGGCAGTCAGACAAGTCTTGGTGCGCGATTCCCATCCAGAGCAAGTCAGGGCAGCCAAACCATTCTACCTGCTGCCACAGTCATCCGTACCTGCTGAAACGTGGCCACCTTTGGTCTCTGGCACTGCAGATGTTGAAAAAACTTGTTGTGGATTAAGATAAGCGCCAGTGGGGGGTTACAGGGACAGCAATTTTTTCAGGCAAGGGTCTAACTGTAGTGCAGTTGTAGCCTACTAACCCTACTGACTCATTCTTTCATATGCTTCCTGCAGAGCCCGCTTTTGCTTGGCATTGAGGTGAAGTCCTGACCCTCTACATCCTCGTAGTCCTCTGCTTTCTTTTTATTAACCTCTTCTGGTCTCTGCTTGTGTTTTCTCTCAACAGGTGTAAAACAGACGTGATATATATGGTAAAGCTTTTGTTCAGAACAATTTCAAAGGAGACGTGCCCCAATGAATGCTGCTGAAAGAGGAATGAGAGCTAGATTCCTTCACTGACTGCTGCTGAGAAACTAAATTCAGGCTTGAGCTGGTTCTCTACTGAAGTTAGCAAAGTGACTGCAAAATAAAGAAACAAGATGGACACCAGGCAAGGGTCTGTGTTCAAGGATTACTGTTGCACTGCCTTTTATGAATTTTATCATTGCACTATGGTCAGTTGCTTTTCTATATATATTTAAATGAATGGACTTAATTACTACATAAGAAGCATGCACTGCCTGAAGTGTATATTTTGGATTCTTATGAGCCAGTCTTTTCTTGAATTAGAGACAGAAACACTGCCTTTATTGTCTTTTTTGATACTAAAATGTGTTTTTACTAGGTGAGAAAAAGTGTGTTATTTTTTTGAATCTGTAAAAATATTTTCCTGATAATTGTAAAGCTCGAGTATTTTGTGATGTTCATTTTTTTTATAATTTAAAGTTTTTGGTAAATATGTACAAAGGCACTTCGGGTCTATGTGACTATATTTTTTTGTATATAAATGTATTTATGGAATATTGTGCAAATGTTATTTGAGGGTTTTTTTGTTTTCTTTTTTTTTTCTTTTTTTTTTTTTTTACTGTTTTGTTAATGAAGAAATTCATTTTTAAAATATTTTTCCAAAATAAATATTATTGATGATAATCAGAGTGCTACGTTTATTCCATAGCAGATGATGAGCCAGACTAAACCTTGCAACAAGAGGTGTGACACGTTTCTGGGGACTCGAGGGTAGCTGGGATAAACCAAGGTCCATCACAAAGAGTGGGGAACAACTTGCTGTGTGTTGACCCCCCCCCCTTCTCCTCCTAATGTTCTGACTATTAATCCCATGGCTGCGCTCTCTCTTAGCCAAAGGCAAACATCTGTGAAATCCTCGAGTAATGTTTGCTCAGTCATCTTGGACTGTATATGTATAAACATGTACAGCATCACTTCCCAAGGAGGAGTGATGCAAATGCACTCTATCGCAATGCAGGCACGGGGCTTGTCCTGGCTCAGCGCTGTTTCCTGCAACTTCAAAAACTTGCCTGCAGTCCATGGGTGTTTGAGGTCCACTAGCTCTGACCCTTAGTGCCTACTCATGGGACAAGAGCTTCCCCCATCTCCAGTCTGGGGATGGACCTTCCCTTCCCAGGATAGGAGGACACAGAGTTGGCTAATGGCCACAGTTCTCTTGACTATGACATCTATCTCAAGTATGTTGTACCTTTGGCCACAACTTGGCCCATGGTGCCTGCTGCCGTTATACTGGGTCATTGTGTGACCCCATCCTCTGGTTTGGTGCCAAATGCTCAGGCCATTTCCCGATTTAGTTTGCTAAATTGCTTTTTGCTCCTAAGCTTTTTTGGGGCAGGCTTGTCTCTTGTGATGTGCAGCATTTCACACAGCCAGTGCCAGTGTCTCAGCTGGGACCTCTTAATGCTACTTCTGTATAAAAAACAGCAACGAGTAGAAGTCACTGATGGCTGAGGGCCTCTGTGACAATGTTAGGCCTCCAGCACAAACTCAAGTATTACATAGTGTATTGCCAGGCAAAGGCCTGGAGAAGCATGCAGCTCCTTGCTCTGGTGAGGAGGCACAGCATCAGCATGTAATCAGCTTCATGTAAAGATAAGAGTACTTCAGAAAGCTGAGATTGTTTTCGTGTGCTAGTTACTGGATATGCTGGATTTGGTGAAGAAAAGGCACTACAAGAAAAGGGGAGAGCTGGGCTTTGTCCTTCTGAAGCTCCTTCTGCAACCACAGCTTCACAGATCATCTCAGTGGCTTCTTCAGCTCCTGTCTTGAGCATGGCTGGGGCTCTTGCCTCACACAGCATTTATTTCTTGCACCATGTCCTCCATGGGGCTCTTGGTGAACAGATTGAGGCATGCAGTGGCAAGCGATAGATCCTCTGCATCGTAGCACCCAGTTCTTCTGAAGGACAAAAAAAGACGACCTGGGCAGCACGCAGAAGTCATACAGGTGGCTGTGGGCTCTGCTCTGCCCAGCCCTGTGTGTCAGGAGAAGGCCAGCTGGCTGCCCAAAAACAGCAGGAACCCCCCTGTTGGCAGAGTCTCCTGCCTCCTCGGTCTGAAAAGAGAGGAGAGCTGGCGTGGGGAGGCCGTTTAGCTGGGACAGCTGAGAATTCAGGGCCTGATCCAACACCCATTAAAATTATTGGAAAGGCTCCAACAAGCTCTGGGACACGTGGCAGTGTGCCCCTTCTGACGCAGCACATCCTGGGGCTGCAGCATGCACTCACACAGTGTAAAGCTCACAGTCACTCCAGCCACGTCTGTGCCACCCCAAGACTCATCCCTGGGATGGGGGCTGGAGAAGGCACCTTCAGGTTATGTCCTACCTTGCAGTGGTGAGCGGTAGCATCCTGTAAACTTTTTTGCAAGGCTGACAGTATTTGTCAGACACTCAGATTAGTAGAAGGGGATTTTTGAAGTGAGGCACACACAGCTTTCAAAATATAGAAGTTGTGGGCTCAGAGTGCCTTAGGTTTCATTGCAAAGCGTGTTTATGGATCTCTTTAAACTGATATTTGTACTTTGCGAATTAGGACCTAGGCGTCAGGAAACTTGGGTACTATTCCTGGCTCTGCTGCAGACACGATGCATGACCTTGGGAGAGGAAGGATGGTCTGGTGGTCAGGGCGCTGCCCAGGGACCCAGGAGGGCCCCCTTCTATTTCCAGTGCTCCCTCCAGACTTCCTGTGCAACCTTGGACCTGGGTCACTTAATCTTTGCAGGGCCTTAGGAAAGTAGGGGCCTCCTGGCTGTGCGGGCAAGGAGAAGTTCAGAGGATACTGTGGTGGGGGGGAATGTCAAAATACCCTCTGAGGTGAGCAAAGCTATTTCCTACCTCCATAAGTCAGATTGCTTGTCTGTGAGATGGAGAGCTATTTTTGTATAGTGCTTTGAGATGCTTGCATGGAATAAAGATCCCCATTACAGTTGAAACATCCATCATCTGAGGGAGGAGATGCGAGGCCCACACTGGCAGCACAGAGATGCCCTCCCAGGGATGCAGCTGCAGCGTTCTGAGTGCACGGGCTCTGCCACTGTGCTAGGACAAATAACCTATGAGGCAGCATTCAAGTGGGAAGCAGAGCAGAGCTCAAAGGGCCATCACCCTCTGCTCATGGGGATCCTCTCTGCTCCCTTACCTCCTATGGAGCTCTTTTTCCACTTGGCTGCTAAGGCTTGTTGGTCTCTATTACCTGCCATGTGGGTCAGAGGAAAACAAACATGGCAGGAATGACTGCAGCCATGAAACAGCACAGATAACTGTGCTCTAGGGACCATGAACTGTTTAATTTCCCAGCAGAGATGTACCCAGAGCATCACTGAGTGCTGTGCTGAAGGATCCTTGCTCCATGGCGTGGAGGGGGAATGTGGTGCCTCAGCTGTGGGGTAGCGGTAGGGACAGTGCAGCCTCATGCCAGCTGCTCAGGGTAGCAGTGTTTGTGTAAAAGCCTGCTCTGTGCATGGGCTACATACGACTGTGATGATCTTTCTTCTGGTATAAAACTACATCAACAGAATGGCCACTATGGATGCAGCTATGTCGAAATAAAGGTCATGTATATCAGGGCAAAGAAATTCCCTTCTCTTGTTTATTTATCTAAACTGCACTGGTAAAAGCGGCGTTACACCATCATATTCTCCAAAACACAACTGTGCTGCCATTGAGCAGCAGGTCTAAATCTGCTTGGACAAGGTTGAGTTTGCACAGTCTGATGCAATGTGTCGGTTACTGTGTGCATCTCTTTGGGGTGATTTCCCAGCACACTGAGGGCTAAGCAGGATAAAGGGTTGGGAGGGGGCGTCCCCTATTCTCTTTCACAACATGACATATGAACTTTGAGAAGGGAAAGGATTTCATATGGGAAAGGATTGAACAAGAGAAACTTCTGGCCTGCTCTTGGTGCCAGGAGACACTGTGGAGCCACTTCTCCACCCAGCTCCCAGCACCACAGGGGTGTCAGCGTCGGAGAGGGTCTGTGGGCATTTTGAACCAGAATTTTCACCTGCTAGAAAAGGTTTTCAAATTATTATTTTCTACGAAGAACATTTTCAGTGGTAAAGTTGCTTTCCAGTGATGGCAAACTGGAATATCTGCTTGAAAAGCTCCTGTGGGTTTCACTTTCTTCATGAAGCAAGAAAGCAAAATGACAAGCAAGCACTTCTCAGAAGACAGAAAGTTCGTCGAAAACTTCCTTTCTTTTCTTTTCAAAAATAGAATCAATCTGGGAATTGTACCTCATTAACAAGTAGCAAATGTTACTTTTGATTTTGCTTGAGCACGCAAGGCTTTTAAAAGCTATGTTCTGCCCCTTGCCCCATTTTCTGGCCCTCATAGGCAGCACGTTAGTGGCACAAGAAAGGCTGTGTCAAAAACAAGCAAATGGCAGGATTTGGCCATATGTCAGAAAGGACCTTTAATGTAACGTGCACAAAGAAAAAGTGGCATTCTGAGGAACAACTGCTTGCGTAAGACACAAAGCATTATGAGAAATAAGCTCCTAGAGTACGAGTCCAACGCTTTACCATCTATAACCTCTCCAGAAAGCTTTCAAGAGGCGTAGAGTCAAAATACTTAAGTATTTTAATATATCTGCACTTGAAATAAAAAGCTACACGCAGGAGAATGGGGCCTTCAGTACTTGGTTCTGAGCAACATATCCCTAACAATTTTCCTGTTGCTAGTGTATTTTCCTTTTCAAGATACCAAGAGTTTTTCCTTTACGAGTTTTTCCATATATGCAAACACGGGTGTTTACTAAGGCCACCTGTCTGAAAAATGTAAACCCTTTGCTTCAGTCTGGTTTTACCTTGTCCTGAATCAAAGGGGCTGTGGAATTCTCCATTGCCCACAGTGGAGATGGTCTGGCACAGCTGTCACTGCTGCGGTTGTGGGTGTCATTGGAAAGACAGACACTCAGCGCTCCTGCTCAAAGCTGGACTGCTCAGAACAAAACCCAAAGCAAGTGGAAGGACAATCTATCATGCTCACTGGAGCTTGCATCTTAATTTTCTTTCTTACTTTCCATATCAGCTTCAAGAAAGGAACCATGAAAACCGTGTAATGTTGTTTAAGTTCTTATAATTTTCTTCAGGAAGTGTTATCTGGAATGGCAGTTGTGAGCACACAAACTCAGCAGACTTATCTGCGTTATCTAATTACCAGACTATAAAGTTCTGCTGACATTTCCTTTTGATAAATACAATACACTGCTTTCTTTATCTATCTATATTAAAGAAACAGTGTTCTCCTAATTCCAACCCCATGCATGCATTTAACTAGAACAACGCTGTAAAACCCAAGACTAACAGAAATGTTGCCACAACTTCAACAGTCATAAATGAAAGCAGTGGCTTTCAGATGAAAAATATTATCTAATTGTGGTAGGAAACCACTGCAAATCTCAATGTTTAAACTACAAACAAGCATGGAACAGATCTGACTGATGTTAATTAAGCAAAAAGAGAGAGGTGGAAAAAGAAAAAGGTAACAAACAGCACAGATATTACAGGTATGCTTGCATTTCTTCCCTGCTGCTGATGTGCTTAACTGTGGTGCAGAAATATGTCAGTATTTACTGAAAGATTTTCAAGTTGTGATTGCTATAGCTGGCTGGACTTTCAGAGCTCTCTTATGCACAAGAGAGTTCTCTATGGTCATTGAAAATGGGGCTCCTCTGCCCCAAGCTTTGGCACCAGAACCCTGCAGGTAACGGACAAAAGGGAATGGTGCCTCTGAAGAACTCTTGTTGTTCGCTGAGCTCCCTTGCTTTCCTTTCTTACACCAGAAGAGGTCTGGGAGCCTCCTGTGCTGGGAAGGGAAGAGGCAGGAGGGAGCCAGAGGGGTGTTTGTGAGGAACCTCCTTGCCTGCTCCACAGGGGACCCCAGCAGGGCTTGTTGTGAGCTGGAGGCTCAAAGACAAAACCAACACCAAAACACTCAACATCTGTAGCATGCAAATTCCAGCTTGTAAGCCTTTTGAATTTCCATTTGCCTCAGTAAGAATTAGGCATAGGGAAGTTGGGGTGCTTGAGAATCCTTTGGCACCTGTATGCTTGCAAGGAAGTGGCCCTATTTGTCACAGACAGGCTCCATCAGAGAGTCAGAGGCAGAACTAGGAGATGAGGGTGGAACTCTAGCATCACCAGAATAAAAAAAGAGCCTGTAAATGACAAAGAAAAGCTGCATTACCATAGCGGGGTAATTCACAAATGCACCTTTCAGATCAAAGGTAGTCATCAAGTACCGAGGATGTTCCACAGAGCGCAGTGCGTTCAGATAGGAAAATACCCATTTTTGTCAGAAATGCTAAAGGAAGTGTTAATGACAGGAATAAATAACAGGTGCTGTGAACAGCTGTTACTGATTAATGACTTGTCTTTCCCCCCCCCTCCTTTTTTTTAATAGGTTTTCTGCTTGGAGGAATCAGAAGTTTTCAGTAACATTTCATTCTCAGACATTTGAGGAATGCTTTTTTTCCTTTCTTCATTGAAGGACTCCCCAATTATTTCTAAGGCAAAACAGATTCAAGAATATTCAAGCTAAATTAATATTTTGAGTTTCAAGCCATCAATAGTTGAGGAAAATCCGAGTTTTAATGGTTTTCAAGTGCACAAATAAGCTTTCTTTCTCTCTTGCCTTTTCCCCTCTCCTTTTGGCTTTTTCACTCTTTCTGTTTTTCTTTTTTTTTCTTTCTCTTTCTCTCTTTACCTCTCCATCTCCCTCTTGCTGTTTATATGAGGTACCTGGAGGTGGTCTTCGACGTGCATATTTAGCCTTGAAGTGGTCTTTTTTAAGTGTGTGAAGAATTATGAGATTAAATATTGCAAGAAAGGCTGCCACTGCTGCCATTTTGCAATGATTAAGTAATTGAGAAGTCATTGAGAACAGCTCAGTGAAAACATCTGCTCTGTGCCTTGAGGCAATCAAGAGAAGCAAACAAAAAATAGTGTGATGGAAAACACACAAATAATTAAATCGTTAATTTTTATATAACAATCTAATTTTCTAATGCACCTAAATCTACTTCAGAAAACATGGCAAGTACTATGATCTCCTGTTCTTCAGCACAGAGACTTAGGCACAGAAGCATCTTGGTCTCTTGAAGTCACTGGGGATGCTGGTATTAACTCAGATGGGACTGGGATTTCTTACAGAAATGAGTACTTACTGTAGATCATCCAAGAGTCCTTTTCAGCAGTCATAAAATGGACAGAAAGCCAGAGTCAGTTCCCATCTCTACATTTCTAAACAAATAGGGTCAAAAATGAATGTATTTCAGAGACTGACAGTGGAGGTGATTATGTGTGTAGGAAGATTTATATACTGTGAAAAAAAATGCTAGAGTTTACTTAACAAGGGGAACATAGTAATGCATGGAACAGTGAATAGGCTTTTTCTACTTGCTTGCTGGAAAAGGGCAGAACTGGAGAAGCTACAACAGAGTTCATCAGTGGAGTTTTGTCCCTCTGAATTTTGATGCCATTTCAAGAGCTTAGCAGGCTTTAGAAAAGGGTTGTTGATTTTATCAGTAGCAAAGAGCTTTACAGCTTCATTAGAGAGAATAAATAATAGCATGCAAATCCTAACATGCTGAAGCATAATACAACCATTAAATACTCAGGACACTTTACATGTTACTTACCCTCCCAAGGCTAGTGGCTTTGCCTCTTTCTTCTAAAATATCTGTTTGAGATCACCTCCAAAGGTAAGATGCAGTATTAACTAAAACAGTGGTTGAGTGACAAGGCTGAAATGAAGAGTTGAGATTTGCTTCCTCACTGTTTTCAGAAACTCAGTTATCTGATCTCAGTTTTTCCTTCATCTGAAGATAATGCTACCGATAACAGTATCATGCTTTCATTCAGGCTGCATGCTCCTTAATCTTTTATCGCTCGTAAACTGAAAACACACAGTTGCGATGGAGTCATAACTGTGGAAGGGTACAGCAGCAATCTGTTACCTATGACAGTTTGAAAGAGAAAAGCAGATACAACTGTACATAAGAGAATGCTATAGTCAGGCTAAAGGCAATGGTCCTCATTGATATGGGTAATAAAGGCCATTAGCTCATGGCCTAGGAGGAGAAATGAACCCCTGTTCTGTGCTGTGCACAGCCATACCCACCATGTGCAGTTCCAGGTGGAATAGGGTCACTTACTGTGTCCCGACTGCCACCTCGTGAGCCATGTGGCTCCAGGGCTATACATGGAGCAGTCCCACTGCAATCCTAGCATTGCCTTGTGCCCTCAAACTGCTTGTGAGATGTAGAGACTGCATTTCAAGATAACGTAGACACATAACTCTAGTCCAAAGCAATTCTAGAGCATCCATACACTCTTTTCATCATCCATCCACTGTACTTCTCCTCTGCAACCACACCTAAGATTTTTTTTTTTTGCAGCTGACAAGACGGAAATTAAACATGGTGCTATATTTTGATTTGCTAATTGTTATGATCAAGACACTTCTGTCTCCAAGAAAACACCCTTGCCTAAAACAGTTTGTGATAAAGCGAAGTGCCAAGCTAATGGATCTGTCTGGTTTTATATGCAAGCAGTGACCACTCTTGACCAATTTAAAGATGTTTAGGAGGTATTCCCTCTGCCCAAAGAAATCCATTCCACAGTTTTCAGCATCCCTCTCTGACAACCAGGATTTCAAATCCCTTTATCTGGAGACAAACAGAAAGTGTGTGCTTGTGGTGAATAATTTGAGCTGATATTCTTGCCAGCTGTTAAGGGACACATGCAGGAAAAAAAAAAAGTCAGTGACATCTGGTCAACACTGATATTTCCTAACAGAAGTATTTGTTTCGGCATGGGGAAAGGGTGGTGGGATAAAGAAAAATGCCATCTTCGTGCACCCCTTTGCCCCCCTTTGAAAAGTGAAAGTGATAACATTGACCACAGCAACTGGAACAAAAATTGCGACTTACATCATGGGGAAACAGTGACATTACATTAGCCCATATTACACAATGGTTGAGCAGTTGCTTTCACACACTAAGCTTTCAACTTTAACTTTTTTTCCCCCCCTTAAGCTACACAATGGATTTTTTTGCTGAGTTGGAAAATATCAGGAGACAGGCAGAAAGCCTTCCTTTTGTTCCTTCATCCTGCCCAGCACCTCATCATAAAGATTTTTTCCCTTCTGCTCTGTTTTGCTTTCCTAACTTCCTTTCCCCTTTTCACCCTCCCCCACTTTTTTCTCCCTTTATTTTCCTTTCTTTCTTTCTTTCTTTCTTTCTTTCTTTCTTTCTTTCTTTCTTTCTTTCTTTCTTTCTTTCTTTCTTTCTTTCTTTCTTTCTTTCTTTCTTTCTTTCTTTCTTTCTTTCTTTCTTTCTTTCTTTCTTTCTTTCTTTCTTTCTTTCTTTCTTTCTTTCTTTCTTTCTTTCTTTCCCTCTTTCCCTCTTTCCCTCTTTCTCTCTTTCTTTCCCTCTTTCCCTCTTTCTCTCTTTCTTTCTCTCTTTCCCTCTTTCCTTCTTTCCTTCTTTCCTTCTTTCCTTCTTTCCTTCTTTCCTTCTTTCCTTCTTTCTTTCCCTCCTCTCCTTCCCTCCTTCTCTCCTCTCTTTCTTTCTCTCTTTCTTTCTCTCTTTCCCTCTTTCTCTCTTTCTCTCTTTCTCAAACAAATGTGACTAATTAACAGCAGGACTTCTCTCCACCAAATTGTAAAGTCGCCTCTTTTAACTTCATAAAGGTGATAAGACCACATCCCCATTTGTTCTTAGGAAGTAGGCTTTTTAACTGCCTTCTAAGTGATTCAAGTGATGGTCTTTCTGGGTCTCAGATTGGAAGAGAAGTTGACTTTAGTTCAAGAGCAACTTCAGATCTCTCTCCTCTTTTGGGTCTTTTCACGGAAGTACACCCAGCTCAAGTCAGTAGATAATAGAAATCCCAGAATGGAAACACATAAAAAAAAAGTTGTTTCCTGGGGTCAACAAAGGACAGGAAAAGAGCCAACAATTACTTAAATAAACAGTATTCATAAAAACAAAAAAATAAAAAATACATGCCTATACAAAGTGAGTTCCATGAGAAGGAAGCAATGGTTTAAAGAAACCCAGTGTTCATTCTGCTGAAGTCCAGTAGTGTTAAGAAAAGGAAATCAAAACCAAATGCAATTCCAATGGTACTTACCCTCATTAAAACATCTTTCTTTTCCCCTTCTTCTTACTTCACAATAATACTCTGCTCTCTTACAACACTTTTCATCCCAAGAGCAGTGGCAGCAGCAGGGCGGACATTTCCTGGGATCAATGACTATCTGGAAGCTAATGAATTTCTGCAGCATCTCCGATCAACAGCTCCACCAGAAACTCTTCAGAAACAATTTGCACACCTCAGGCATTTCTGCTTACTAAGATTAAGAACAGAAGAGTGTTAGAATAATTGTGATTTTTGTACTGAATTCTTATCTTAGAAAAATATTGGCAGGAAACAAAGAGATGAATAGAGTCTTTAAGTTGAATGTGAAAGATGCAGCAGTGAGAGAGGAATTCAGTCTTTGTTTACTAATGACTATTACCTACTGTCGACATGGCAAAAATCAACTGTCCCAGCAATCACTGTGAAGATCTATGGCTTCTCAGAGGAACTGCAGGGTAAGTGCAGGGGAGAATGGGCAAGGGAAACTGCCCTGCTGGGAGCAAATGCTTGGCCTTGATAAACAGAGTGCTCAGGCCCTTATGATGTGGCAGGAATCTCTGTGAAGGCAGGAGGCCAGAATCCGGGACTCAGAAATCTGTGAGAATGGTGGGTCTGTCGCTCCTTGAGGTCCCTTGCATAGACATGTAAAGCTGTGCTATTTATTTCATTTACTTCTTTGGGCTGGGGCTCCTGCATTTCCCTCTGTGCTTAGGTGCTGGAGACTGGCTCCCTGCCCACAAGGTGGGTGAGGTGCTCTAAGACCTGATACCTCAGACCTAGAGTCTCCATTAAAGGAAGGAGCCCTAGGTCTTTTGAATAGCCATTTCCAGAAACACAAAACCTATCAGAATACATGTTGGGATCAGCAGAGCCTCTCAATTCTATCTAATCTGCTTCTTCCTAATTGTAATCATTTAGGAAATGTGAGTTCAAATGGGTAAGGCGTTTAAGGCCAAGTGTGAAGAGGTATATGCACTTGTGTCTCCAGTTTGCTGTGGTACCACTTTGTACATTTCAAAGGCTTGTGGATGAAATATGTGTCTTGCTGATGACCACTAAGAAGCCGTAAGTCCTTAGCATTTCAGCCCTCAAAGTAAGACTACGTTGGTCCACTGGTTTATCTTCTCTGCATATATGCAAAGGCTGTCAATACTCTTTAAGAAAATAACAGTGCACTCTGAATCAACATCAAAAGGCCCAACAAAAGGTCCCACAACTCTGTGGAATGTTTACTATTGTTTTAAATAAAAACACCTAGAAATAAAGGAACAAAGCAGAAAAAGCAAAAAGAATACCTCACTTAAGGACAAAGGATATCTATATACATAATATATACATATATATAACATGAAGGCTACTCCGAAAGTAATGTCTATTTTACCATGTGGGCCCACGATGTCAGAGGCAGGTGTTGATGGTATGACAGCAGAGGCTGAGCCTTCCCACCAATATTCTGTTTCATTTTGTTGCTGTGTGACAGATGGCAGCTGAGGGGCAGTCAGACTAAATGGTGTCTGACATGGAGGTACATATAAAGCAAAGGTGTATAAGGAAATTCCTTCAGATGGAAAAAATTGCACCTGTTGACATTGACTGATGCTTGCTGAATATTTACGCAGACCAAACAGTGGATGTGAGCACAGTGAAGTGATGGGTAGTGCGTTTCAGCAGTGGCAACAGCAATGTGAAAGACAAGTCACATTCTGGATGTCCATGCATAGCTGTCACGCCACAAAATGAAGAGCGTTTTGATCAGCTCACATACAAATGGGCAGATTGCAACAAGGGAACTGTGTAAAAAAATGAATACTGTCTTCAGTGCATTGGAAATGATGGTGGCAATGCTGGAATGTGGCAAAGTTTGCACCAGGGGGATCCTGCGAGTGCTTATATGGGAACAGAAAGAACACCATACGCAAGTTTATTAGGACTTATTGAACCAATGCAAGGCTGAAGGTGACAGTTTCCTGGGTCACGTTGTTACAAGTGACAAGATGTGGTGAAACTACAATGAGCTGGAGTAAAAATGGCAATCCGTGGAGTGGCAACACATGAATTCTCCATTGAAAAATAGTTCAAGATGTAGCTGGTAAAGTGATGCATACTGTCTTTTGGGATAGAAAAGGGGTAATCTTTCTGGATTTACTGTAACCTGGACAAACTGCATTCTGATGCTGCCTAACTTCTAAAGTTAGGCTGGAGAAGAATACAACCTTTCTCTTGCAACATGAAAACACCAGATCCTTCACTAGTTTGAAAACCATGGAGCACATTGACAGACTTGGCTGGACTATCCTACCACAGCCACCGTATAGTCTGGATTTGGTGCCTTCTGATTTCCATTTGTTTGGGCTGAGGAAAGACGGATTGCATTGGCAGCATTTTCTTAGCAATTATTCCATCAGAGCATCTGTGAAATGGTGAGCCCCTCTGCTGCACAGAAATGAGAATGAGATTTTGGGCTAACTGTTTTGCTCCAGTGTTCTCGTCTCCAAAACCAAATTGTTGGGTTTTTATTTCCTGTGGTGTTGTGGATGCAATACTGAACATTAGCATTCCATTTAGTGCCTCCAATAGGAAGTAGGAAGTAGTAATTGTATCACTGTTATCAGGAACCAAGTGGCAACCTCACTGAGAACCCAAACAGCTCTTCAGGGAGCCACAGTAATCTAAATACAGAATAATCAATGTTTCAGGTGCAACGGCTTGGGAAGAAAAGTATTGCATAATTAGGTGAGCATAAGTGGTGAGGTTCAGTGGTGAGTGGCGGTGAAAGCCTTTTGGATTGTAGTTCTTTGAGAGCAGTCAGAACTGTTTATTTAAATTGTTTATCTTGTGTGGTTGAATTTCAGTGATATTGCCACGGAAGCAGCACTGAATTATAGAGTGTCATGGGTCAACTGAATATTAGAGAAGAGTTAGCAGGTGAACTGGAGGACATGAAACACTTCTCTGGTAGAATAATGAAAACGAAGCTCATCTTTCAGGACAACTGCTCAGATCTGAACTTCACCTTGTGAGGATCAGCCTAGAAGGTGTGCCAACAACTAGCCAAATATTAATTTTACATGACTCATTCAACAGCAAAATCAAGAGTCACCAGTGAAGGAGCAAGTTAATATTATGTTTGTATAAACACACAATAAAAGCATAGGGTGGGATAGAAATGACGTCTTTCAGCACCTTCTACAGGAGCTGAACAGGACCATGACACAGAGATATTAATTCAGAAACCCAGCTCCCTGTTGTTTGGGGAGGATCCAGCATTATTTGGCTTCTGAGCTCTGCATCACAAAATATCCCAAGTGCCTGAAATTCTCCCATTGTCACAGGAGCTGTATGGTGCCAGGGACAATCACTGGCCTTCAAACTAAGCTTGTTGAACTTGGAGATATCTGCCCTCCACTTGAATGCCATGAAGAGGCTGACCTGTGTGTGTCCAGACCTTGCCTAATGCACCCCAAGAGCATCGAGGCTCTCACAAAGGATGCTACCCGTAAAGAAGCAGGAGGTTGCTTACCTCAGCAAGTGCGTAGAGATGGGAAAAATAACTGAGCACGGAAGGATAAATACAGAAACAGAAACAAAATCAAATTGCTTCTGTGAAGTTCAGATTGCAAGTTCTGAAGAATGAGTATGTGCTGAAAAAAAAGCCTGCCAGGACTGTGATTATACTATTGCCATGGAAGCTCCGGAACAAACAAGTTTTGCATAATGAGTGCATTAGACCTGTGTGGCTAGTGATCTTTCAGAACCTCACAAGCAACAAAGGATTAGCCCTGAGAGGCTATTTTGGGTCACAGAGGGTCTTCAAGTGCAAGATATTTCCCATTTTTCTGTTCTTCTTTTTCTCTTGATGCTTTCTGATCCTCAGCAGAGAACTTGACATGACAGTGAGGTCAGCTTCAGCAGGTAAGATCAAAGTCAGAAGGCAAATGCAGACTCACACTGTGCCCCCTGTCCAGCCCTTTGTCATTAATGGAGGCACAATCCAATGACTGCTGCAATTCTTGGCACATATGTCATTGTGGGACTAAAACCCTCCACATCAATTTTTTGCAGAAACACAATGGCAATTTCTGCTCCTTGTTCTGGCCTGTCATCTTTTCAGTGATTGCAAGGAACAGAAAAGGAAAGAGTGTATGGGGAGAGCATACCGCATTGTACCATAGGTGGACGGGGTCACGGCGCGTGTGCACGGCCTGAGTGGCGGTGTGTAGTGCATGCCCGGAGCAATGTGCACTTACAATTAGTTGAATTTCACTGTGTTGGAGATGGAAGCTGACAGGCCACCACACAAAACCTCCCCGCAGCCAGACTCACGCTGAGATCCAGAGCGGAAAGGGATTTCAAGTGAAAGGCTTTGAAGGCTTTAAATATGGAGGCAGTGAATTCATGCACTGTTTATCTTTGTGGGCCTGGCTTTGACTCTGTCTTTCATTTTGTTTTAATGAACTAGGTGGTCTCATGTAATTTCTAATTACTGTAGAACACCAGTTCCTTAAGCCCTCCAGTTTACGAGGTATGAATATTCACTGGGCTCACACAAATTCTGAAGAGGTCACACAACTGCAGTATTTAGACAGAAACAGTTTGAAACAGGTATATCACCACAGAACTGACTACTACAGAAGCCTAACAGGATTTGCATTAGCATGTGCTGGGTGCTCCACTGGGGTACTGAATTACATGGACCAGAGGTCTAACTGACTGTGGAAATTTCTGTTTCTGACTGAAACTATGAAAAGAGTAAGGTCTTCAGAGGGAGGTCTGAAGGCTCACAGGTGCAATTCACCTCTAGATGAGGTTTCCGCACATCCGAGTGCTTTGTTCACAGTTGTATTCTTAGAGATAAGGACATACATAAAATACACATATTTTGCAGTTTGCCAGCTGATGCTGTATAAATCACATTCTTCTTAATATAATTCCATACTCTTCTGTGAATCACAGGCTTTGTATTCCACAGCACAGCATGGAAATGGGCTCATCCCACAAGTTCTCCAACTCTCCTTGCTCATGGCAGGACGGTCACTGTTGATCTTTATCCACAGTAACAAAATGCAACTTGAACTGATCCTTCTGGCAAAGATGTGAGCAAAATGAGCTTAACTTTGATTAAACAGAGAAAGGATCACAGAATCACACAGAATCACAGAATGACTCAGGTTGGAAGGGACCTCAAGGATCATGTAGGATGTGAGGGACTATGAGACTCCAGCCATAGCCCAGACAGTTTAGTTGTTCCAATACTCTTCTCCAACTTGCTCTAAGTGCTTGTTCTTCATCTTTCTGTCTGGTGACTGACCAAGGGCAAGATAGGATCAATAGCTGTTGGAACATTGCCTGTTCCCACTCCCTTTCCAAAGGTTTCAGCTAGCAGGGAGTCGACAGCTCTATTTTAGATTTTGGAGATATGATGAGCATTCACGCTTGTAACGGATATTTGATGTAGATGCTGGAGAGGACATTTTGTTATATGTGAAAGAGGAACATATATAGCGAAGACTTAGTTGTACAAGTCATGACTTGCAAAACCCAGGTTCCCCCCAGTGTTTTCAGGCATCTTTTTCCCTTGTCCCTTTCCCATGCACTTATGTCCCATATCTGGAATACCACACAATCTGCTTGCACAGTGAACTATCAGGAAGAGTTCATTCAGATGTCAGAAAATCCACATGCAGTGTGGATTCTTCCACCTGGAAAACTGTCTGATGTCTGATGAGGTACCTCGTTCTCTTGTATCCTGTTCATCTTTGAAAGAGGAAACAGTTACTCAGAAATGGATTTCCTACTTTGTGAGGCCTCATTTCATGTCTTTGCCATCAGTTCTGATTCCCAATGTGGACTTTCCCTCTTGCCTGTAGCGATGGGCACACATTTACCTTGCAGAAGACATCTGCACCATTTGGGTAGGCTACATAGGACCTGTTTGTTCTCCCAGTTAATTAGACCATCCTGGCACTGATGACTGATATCTCCAATCTCCCATGGCAAAGTCATATTTCCCAAGGGGCATCCAAGGGAAACAGGGTGGCCATGGCTTAAAGTGTAACTGAAAGTCCCCTTCATATTATTCTCTTCATAATACATTATCTCATCACAATAGGAAAGGTATCAGCTGCTCAGGGAAACACTGATCAAATTCATGATTAAAACTGTCCTCTCCAGGGCATTACCTTTTATTAACCTCTTGGAATTCATCTTCTATTTCTTCCTTTACTATGCTAACTACTTAGACTGAGCTCACTTTGATATGCTCCCCCTCACTTGAGCTTGCTTCATTAACAGCTGAAATTCTCTGAAAATGTTATTAAAGTTGTTTCTATATACCTGCATGTGAGTAATGTCCTTCCACTGATATCAGCGGAAATAGGACTCAGGCTTCCTCACTCCCAGTGGAGATTTACCTCATCCTGCAAGGACTGGATTTGGAAGCTTGGCTGGTCCTTTTGGACTCTTGTGCTTGCACAGAAACTCATGCTGCCAACATACAGCTGCATCAACTCCTCAAGGCTCCTAAGAAGTCTTTACCACTTCAGAGGACTCCCCTTTGCCCCCACATCTTTTGTTGGTTTGAAGAGCAGATGTGATGAAGGCAATACTCACCTGGAAGAGGGAGCAGCTGGACAAGAGGAGGAGGTGGTTCAGCCCTACTGCTTTTTTCCATTTTTCAGCCATTTAGCTGAGCTGGCCTTAAAAAGTACCAATTATTGCCACTTGTAGCAATGGCCTTGATGATGGGGAGAGCTGTCAGCTGGAAAGTGGACTGACACAACCAGTTCATTTCACATAGGTCAGCAAACAGCCATCAGATTAAAATGATTTTTGTTCACTATCGACCTGGGCTCGATTGGAATCAGTGACCCGGAGATGAAAGGCTCAGAAAGAGGGGTTTTTATTTTGTATATGGTCACACATCACTTCTGTCTCCACCTCACTCATTTTCTTGTCCAAAACTCTTTCCTTTTTTTTTTTTTTTTTATTTTCTTTCTTTTTCCTCCACCTCAAAAATTATAAATCCATCCTCCACTCTTTTAATTGCAGTGTGCCATATGGGGATCTGTTAAGGTTTTGTTAAGGCTTCAGTAATCTATTAGTCATCCTCTCCTTTGTATTACAAAAGATCTATCCTTCAAGAGGCAAGTATTGATTTCAGCATTTCTGCAGCAGTTTGAGTTTGGAGGGCACTTTGTGAACTAAAGCAGAGACTGGTTTGAAATCAACGGTGACAGCATAATAGCATTAACAATATCAGGAATGATCTTGCAGATCAAATACAAGGAAAACTTAAATGAATTGGAAGGGACATTCACTGGTAGCCCAAATCTACTTCATCTAAAGTTAACGTTCTCTTGGGTCTAACACTTCTCTATCCTTTTTCAAAACATGGGCAACCCTTTGATTCTATTTTGCCACCTTCTTCTCTCTGTTTCATCCCCCCCCTTCCTTTTGACATGTAAATGAAGCTTCTATTCCCCCTTCCCTTCTATTCCCCCTTCCTCCCCCCCCCCCCCCCCCTTTTTTTTTTTTTTTGTAGGAAAAACTGATATGTTTGGGGAAGTGAGTGTGCTTAAAAAGTATTTTAGCGGTAATATATTGTTCCAGACCCCCTCAGTTTACAGCTCTGTTTGAGAGAGTTTCCCTCTTATTTATACTTAAGTCCTACTGCAAAAACAGGCGGTTAAACATTCCCCTGAGCTAGGGTCCTTGTTGCTTATAAACTGTGCAAGATACTCACAAAACTTGATGGTTTTTTTTAGGACAAGGACAGTCTTCCTTTGTATGCCAAAACAAAAGTGAAATAAATGGGGCTCAAGTAATATTTTAGTTTATAAAAAGTAGACCAATAAACATGTGGGACCCTGTAATGGCTCTCCCTACCATGCTCATGACATTCTCGGTTTTTAAGGATGTCAAAGAATATCTGCATTAAAGTGCTACATTCTCTGTTCTCCTAAATGAATAGTGCAAATATGGTAGCCCACTACTTAAGTCAATGCAATTTTCAGGCATTCAGAGTAAGGCATTTTCCTAGGGAATGTATTCCTCTGAAAAATTCATCATCTGTGATAAACTATTCATTATGATTAAACCTGTAATCCGTCTCCTAAAACACTGGTTATTATCATCCTTGCTACAGTTGAGCAGTATCATCATCATCCTCACCGTGGTCATTACCATATGAATCCCTAGTAATAACTGATTTTGTTGGGATAATTGCTTCTTTGTCATGTCTGCTGTTGCATTTCCAGCACATTGGTGATGGCTGAAGACCAGGCATTGACAGTAGGAGGAGTTGAACCTGAGAGCCTCTCTGGAAATACTATATTTTAATTCCTCCAGATACTTCCATTTAACCCACAGAAGCCTGCAGGGACCAGCCCTTATGTTGAATGTTTTGTCACTGAGAAGGTGGAGTTGGCTAGCACTGGCAGCCGAGTAGTTACAGAAAGTTCTTGCTCTTTTTTAAGAGAGACAGCCCTTTTCCTTCGGTTGGTAGTACCAAAAACATGGACCCCAGAAAAGTAATCCTGGAAGGTACCTTTGGAGGTTGTCAAATCCACAGCACTGCTCCAAGAAAGGATCAGCTCTACATATGCAATCTATCTCCTCTCCTGACAGATATTTTCTAGTTGCTTTTGCAAGGCCTCCAGTGATACAGATCCTGCAATCACTCCCAGCAGCCCATCCAGGTGCTTCACTGTCATGACGATCAGAAATTTTTCCTAATGTATGAATGAACTCCTGAGTCGTGATCTTCCCAGTGGATAAGAAAAGTAGACTATTCTCTTCCTGTTTTTGAAGACTCATGCTGCTGTCCCTCAGACTCTTTTAATATGATGACCCAAGTTATGTGGTCATCACTCATCTTCTTTGGGTTCTGTCCTGCGTTTGCACAGTCCATTACTGCTGCAGTTCCAAGGGAGTGACCTTCCTTACCTTGAATGTCTCTCTTGTGAATTTCACCCTTGCTTATGGTGCATTTATCCATTTATTTATTTTTAATCAGTTCATGTACTAATCTGTCTTTTCTTTCTTAAGTAACTTCAATAAAAATTCAGTGCTCTTTTTCTGCAAACTTGATAAAAGTACTGCTTACTGAATTAACCAGATTGTCAGTGAAAACTACCAAAAAGAGGAGTAGATAAGATCTACCTTCACAATGGATGTGTTCACTCATGGAATACCGGGTGATATTCCACAAAATCATCAAAAACACTTCCTTTTCCAGGCCCTCGGCAAGCCCTGTGCTTCCCAGCATGGAAATAAACAAGACATCATGGCAATGGGAGCTTTTCATGAGCTTATCCCAAAACTGTGAGCCTCCTATCCAATTGTGAGTTGTATAGGTTGCATTACTTGGTGTGCATTTATAAAATAAGCATTTTCTTGTTCTCTCCAGTCAGTGCTACACTGATATGAAGCACAGATGGTTGTTCAGTGACCGAGGTCTCAAATTTTTGACATCTTTCAGTTCAGCAGTACCTGCGACTCACTCCAATTTTCTGACTGTAGAGTCTCCCTTTTTCTCTCCTATCCTGACATTATTTGCTGTAAAGAGAATAGATCTTTATGTTTATAAAGTACATACTAATATTAGTTATTTGTGAAAATAGATAAAATACAAGCCAAATTAATATAGCAGTGGCATCACTCATTTGAAGCACACAGCAACTGCATTCTAGCAGGGTCCTGGCATGGGGCTAGTGCCTGTGGATTTAGCAGCTGTTGGGATTAATCCTAATGTTAGCATTAACATTACTTTGTCCCTGAAAAACTGCTAGTCTAAGTTGTGCTGTCTCTTGCTCTGGAGAGTTTACTTCCAGCATTAGAAGATTCTGACCACTGCTTTTCTCTACGTAGAATAAACTCTACAAACAGGCTTGTTTCTGATAATAAGATCATGAAATATCCCAAGTTGGAAGAGACCCATAAGGATCAACTCTAACTCCTAAAACTGATGAATTTCTCAGTATTATTTTTTGCTGAGGGCTGTCTGGAAATGGTCTTTGATTGCTTTTTGCCCATCTCTCATGCACACAGAGAACAACGTGTTAAGTTATTGTATGGTATGATGGCTGTGTGATTCACGGTAGCTCATTCCACTTGTTCAGTGAAGAAACTGGACCCATGGTATCTCCAGAGTGGGAGCTGTGGTTATCAGGATGCTGAACCTTTGCTAAGGAGTCCTGCAGAAGAAACTACTGTAGATCCACGCAGCATTAATACAACTGCATGGCATCTAGAACAAAGTTTCCTTGGTTTTGGTGGGGATGGAAAGAGTTTGTGCTTGCCTGGAGTGTGGGCAGAGTCAGCTTGTGTCAGCTTACAAAGTTTTTGCAGCCAAACCCTAAGATGGTGATGCAGAGTCTAGGTATTTCTTTAATTTCTTCTGATTCATTTCAAAAACTTTGGCCCCCAGAGCTTTTCTGAAATGCTGGCTAACAAATTGTTTTCCAACCCGTGTTTAAGCACAGTACACCAGCAGCAATCCAAGGAGCAGGTTTATGGAACAACGTTCTTCCTTTTAGTGCACTTCTGGCTGAAAGCTCCATGTTTAGGATACCCAGAGACCAACAGAAATGTGTTAAAAGTCTCTGATCAAGAAAGCCAGATAACTCCAACACTGAGAAAATCTCCAGACTCTACATTGCCGATTACTTCTCCAACCAGTAGCTGGTTTGCAAGACCACAAAATCTGGTATCGTTCAACAGAATGCTGATGGCTAAATAGAAATGGTCCACAAATAGGGCTCAGTGGTGCTACAGAAATATGAACAACAACAGGAGAGGCAGCACACAACATGACTAATGATGAAGTAATTAAAGCTTAGAGAAGTGTTTATTGCTGGATGTTGTGCAATTCTCTAAAGATGTTATAAATATCAACAAAGCCTCTCTCTTGCTTTTTTTTTTACTTTGTTTAGTTCCTTTGCTGGCTTATTTTTGGGTACAGCTTCTGTCTACAAGATATTTCTGGGTAAACCAGGGACTGTATGGTATGTGGAGCAAAATAAATTGTGTGAATGCTGGTAAATGAAAATTATAGAGTTTTGTTGGGCTTTCTTGACTATCTGTTGTGAAAGGAAGTTCGCTGTCTCTGGATGCAGTATTAGGAATAGAACATTATGCAATAATTATAGTAATAGTAAAATTATAGTAGCAACAATACCCCTTTTGCTCTTTCCCCATTGATTTGCAAGATCAGTTGGCTCCAGCCCTCAGTGTAATGTTATGCTGGGATGCAGTTACTGGCTATAGGAGGCACTATTGCTGGACAGCGTGGTGACTTTTCTCAAGATCTAAAAGTTTATTCTCTGTGGGCAGCAGTTTTATTTAAAATCTGGCATCCAGTGCTTGTACAGCATCTTGGCTTCTATGTTGTCTAATCCTTATTTTGGCATTGTTTCCACGAAGCTCAGACTCAGGGATCTGGCACCGGACCCCACTGTGTTTCTCCTCTCACTTTTCTCCTACTGCTCCCCACCAGTTAGACTGGAACAAGAAATAATTACATCCTACATTCCAAACGACTGACAGGCCTTGGTCTATGTGGAGGTGACTTCTCACTGAGGGAAGTATTTGACTTGCAAGCAGGTACTGAAATCCTGTTTAGAAAAATCATGACTGTATGTCAGTGAAAATCAGATTATTATTTTTTTTTTACTTCTTGAGCATAGAGGATAACAATGCAACTAGTAGCACTTTCTTCAGTGAGGAGTAAGAACCTCCTCTAGCTGGTGAGCGGTACAAAATGCCTGGATGTTGCTCTCTGTTTAAAAAGCAGCTGACAACATGTGGGCTACCATGTTCAAGCAAACGTATTTATTTCAGGTTGAGAAGAAAAGGCAGTAGCTTAAATCAGCTTGGGGCCCTACCTTCCTCATATCTTTTGGCATTCAAGGTGTTTCTAATGCCAATCAGTCCAAGCAGCTTCTTGTCAGCTGCCTGGCCATTGCACACATGTGGCATGGCTGCAGCATTCTAAGACAGTCCCGCTGATGACCACACACCTACCACGTGCCACATGAAATGACATTTCTACCTAGGATTTCCTGAACTGATTTTGATGTCCTCTTTGCACACTTTTGCTTCTTATGACCTGGTCATAAGAACACAGTGGTGCAGCCTACAGCTTCATACTGCATCTAAAGTTCTTGACGCGTGACACATATCTCCTGTTGTCTTGGAAAGAGGACAGCTTTGCACAGACTGCCAAATTGTTTTCTGTCACTCCTTAGACTTGCTTTACGGAGTATCTCACGGTGTTGATATGCTAAAAATGCAGTATATTTTTATATTTTCTCTGCACAGAAGTGATATTTTGCTCTAACTGCACACTTACCATAAGAACAAACAACGAAGCATCAGCAAAATACTGAAAGCGGCGGTTGGAAATAAGAAACCATGAAGAAAAAGATAAAGTTGGGAACAAAGGATATAAGTGATAAAATGCAAAAAACTGGTAAGGGAAGTCTAAAGTTGGGAAAATCCCTATCTGGAGTTGCTGAAGACAATGAAAATGAATTCTTCAACTATGGTAAGAACAAAAGAGATCCTTATGATGGGACATAAATATTATCAGCTAGAGATTACTATAAAGAATTCCCACGAGATGGGAAAATATGTATCCCGTAGCTATTTTTGTTCCTTTCTTGATGTATTTCTATTTCATTATGCTCACGGAAACTCCTGTCAGATAATAGGTTACTAGAAGGAAAGCAAAGCAACATCTTCTATTGATAATCATTCATAAACCATTAGGGCTTAGTATACCTAGAAGTTCAGAAAACATCAAATAAGGAAATTTTCCCGCTTATTTTGAATTAAATCACAGATTAGTGAGGATATTCCAACACTAAAAAGAGTGCAAATAGCATGCTGATACTCAAAGAGGTTACATTAGATGACCCAAGTTACAGTGGCCAAATTAGCCTACCATTTATGTGTGTATGTGTGTGTGTGAGTGTGTGTGTGTGTGGAGGCAGTAATACTTCTATTCACAGGGCAGTGTTTAGACAATGTACCAACATGCTTAAGATTGTTTGCCATAACCTGAGCTGGTGCTGCACTACACTCTGCCCTGTGAACAGAAAAAAAACATGTAGTCATGTTTTCCATTCTGGTACAGGAATCTGATAATAGGTTTCATGACTGCAAAAGGAAATTACCTTTTTATTTTTGTATATTTGCAGCTATTTATTTTTGAAGGGCTGAAGCCATTAAAATACTGACACAAACTACGATAGGAGGTGGTAGTATTCCATTTTTTTTATTCCAACTCATTAGGGCAGAATGGGTGATTTGTTTTAATCAAGCACAGGTGATTAGGCTCAATATGGGAATAACTGGGTGAAATATGATGGCATATGGCATGCAGAAAGTCAGAGCAGATGATGTAACAATCCCTGCAGTCTCTGGCTGTGTAAAATTGTGAACTCTGCCTTATGAAATTCGGTGCTAGCAAAGTACCGACCCCCAAATTCAGACTTAGCCCAAGAGAGCCTTTAATGTCTTTGCATTCAGGCAAATCAACCTGCCATTAGTGCAGGCTTCACAAGTGGATCTTGGAAATTCACAGAACTCAGTCAACCCGGACAAGTTTATCGTATCAATCAACTGGGGGGAAGCTGAAGAAGCTGCCAGGCAGCAGCAGATGGCCCCTGCTCAGCAGAGGCTGTATACAGAGACAGCAGTAGGGACAGCTCTAGAAATCAAGAAAATCCCTGGAAAGAGTCTCACTGATAGGAGTTGGCGTAGGATGAGGGTCCTGATATTTCCGCTTACTTACAGAGGAACAATTCAAATCCAGAGGAAGTAATTCAAGGTTTATTGTAGTTAATATAAATATTATACGCATGTTGTACACTGGGAATTGATGGCACATTCATTCTCGTTCAGTGGCTACTGCCTGCTGAAAGCTCCTCCTGTAGATGTTTTAAATATTTAGCGTGTTATAAACTCACACATTCACATGTCAGCTTTGCAGCTATCTATGAAACAGATGTCAGACTTCGACTACTGCAAAACAAAAAGGGGGAAAAAAAGGGGGGGGGCGGGGGGGGGAGGAAAGGAAAAATAGGAAAGAAATAAAGAGCATTTAGGGTCTGATGCAAGGTAACAGTAAGCGCAGATCTCAAGGACTGACACTCACAGACCTACCCTGCTCCCCTTTATGTTGAAGCGCAATGGGCTGTGCTGGCAACAGGAGCACCTCTCCCACCATCCTAATGATGCCCCATTGCATGGCCTGGTTTTGAGTCCAGTTGTTCTCACCAGGACTTGACAACAATGTGCCCTCCTCCATTTCTCATCCCATAAATGCAAGCAGGACACTCTTCCCCTGTCAGCACTCTGTGTCTACACAGAAAGAAAGCAAACAAGTTAAAGGTAGGGCATCAGCCCCTGTGTTGGATTTCCTGCCTTTTGTCCAGACGTGAGACCAACACAGGTTTGTATTTATTGATGATTTCGGGCTATGTGAAGGACCAGTTACTTTAGTGCAAGGTTTTGTCTTTCTTCCCATGTCCTGTTGTCCTTACTGCAGCAAACACTTGCGCCTGCAGAAAGAAAGCATTAAACCCAGGGAGAAAAATAGATCAGCCTCTATCAATTGGCCTGTTCAGAAGAAGGAATAGATTTTACTCTAATCTGTGCCATTAGCATAACAAGAGAAATGCTGGAGCAGTTGTTAATAACAGCAAAGAGGTTGTTTAAGTCAAGCATGTGTTTCTGCTCCACGGCCTGATTAATCTTGTCACCAATTTTTTTCTTTTTCTTTTTTTTTTTTTTGTCCAGAAAACTTTTCACTGGAGGCAGAGGGGAAAGGAGGGGGGAAGGGAAAAAAAAAGCCAAAAAAAAAAAAAAAAAAAAGCCAAAAATAATAAATAAAAGCAGTAAAATAGCCACATCCCCGCCTTCAAACCTGTCTGTGTCTACCCTTACTTCTGCCTGGATTAGTCGACATAAAGCTGTTTTCGACAGCCAGGGCCTTCAATGGTGAGTTAAATTTAGACAGATTGTGAGGAGTGGAGAACACGGGCCTGAGAAAAGGGACCCGGCTCCCGCCCTGACCCCGCTTTGTTCCCCCGCCGTGGTCACCTGCCAACCCGCACAAAGGGCCGCACTGCCGCCGCGACGCCCTGACCCGGCCCGGCCCCATTGGCTGCCGCCCCCGCTGTTGCCAGGGCAGGCCCGGGGAGGCCGGCAGGCTTAGGAGGAAAGGAAGGCTGTGGAAGGCAGGAGATGTGTATCCCTGCCACCCTGATCGCCCAGCTGTGGGCCGCTGCTGTGGTGTTTTAAGGCCGGCCAGGCGAGGGGTGTATGGGGCCACGAGGCTGGGAGCAAGCGCGCCTGCATTGGCATGCTGCCGCCGCATCAGGTGGCCCATCTCCCCATCATAACCCCTGCTCTATCTAAGTGAATGCCTCTCCTGCCTCTGCTTCATTTTATTTTCATCTGTTTTGCCTGGCTGGAGCTGCTTTGCTAAATTAAAAGCAAACAAGCAGTGGGTGAATGAGAGCAGCCTCTGGCTCAGCTTGTTCTCAAAACCTACCTGTGTATGGCACTTGGTTGTTTTTCTTTTCTAGTTTGCTAAAGGATTTGTGCACAAAAACTTTGGAGGGAGGAGAAGAAACAGCAGGTCTTAGGCTAAATACTGTGCTTACCCACATACCCATAGTAAAAGGATTTTGTCCATACATGCTTCTCCCACTGAAACAAATAGGGAAAAGGTTTTGTTGCTTCTGTGTAGCATTTTCTGATTCAGGAAGACCTTTTTTACAAGTGCTTTTCAGTAAACATGCCAGTGCCCCTTTTCCATTCAGCAGAAGTACTGACATGCCTGAAGTTAATTCTGTTTTATAACACAAGGGCCTGGGCCAATGTCATCATCCACGTCTTGCCGAGCAATGTCTGCAGCCAGACCGTGAGCAGAGAGGCCAGCTGGTCAAAGAAGAGCAACAGCATCCCCATTGTTGGCCTGAAACAGGAAAAAAATAGCTTGTAGAAAAAAAAACATATATATATGCTATGAATGTGTAAATTTATTTCTACTGAAAGCAGTGCATTTGTACTTCATATTACACTTGAAACTTGGCTTCTTATACTGTATTTTACAGAAGATCTCAGCGAGGTCTTTGAACAGCAAGTTTTACCTTGCTTCACCTTGTCACGGGGCAAAATAAACACCCAGATCCTCCTGGAAAGCAGGCTGTCAACAAAGGAACCCTCAGAAGTAGCAGAGGATGCAGTGGTGCCTCAGGGAGACTGGGGAACGGTAGGAAAGCAATTGAGCTTGCACAGCCAAATTGTGAGGAAGATTGGAACATGTCATTTAGAATGTTTGTGTATCATCACTTTGAATCATAGAATGGCCTGGGTTGAAAAGGAACACAAAGATCACATAGTTTCAAGCCCCTGCTAAGCACAGGGTCACCAACCACTAGACCAAGTTGCACAGAGCCCCATCCAGCCTGGCCTTGAATGCATTTGGGGATGGGGCAGATCTCTTATCTAACATCATACCTGTCTTACCTTGTCAAGTACCTTATTCTCTCTAGCCTTTTAGGTGTGCAGAATGATTGTAAAACAGTTCTAAATCAGTCTTCCTTATTTAAATTGATGATAACACTGAAATTGACTTTAAGTAATTTGTAAAGATGTGAAGGCAGGATAAAGTGGTGTAAAAGAGAATATTATGTCCGTACAGTACTTGTTCTTTCAGACACTGTGCACAAAGGGGGTTGTGTCCCTGCCCTCACTAACTTACTATCTGTCCTCTGTCCTGCCCTGCTCTGCTGCAGTTCAGATGTTCTGTTCCTCCTCTTTGTTTATTTAATGGGAATGTTGTGCCATATTGCAAAGTTGTCCCTTCATGAGGAAGGGGAAAGGGTAAAAACACTCTAAATGATACAAGTTCCTGCATAAAATAGGGATCACAGAGACAGATATAACACAATTTTCCCCTTCACTGGAAACCTTCCCCCAGGGAGGATATAATATACATGATGCAAAATACGATGCGAATGAGTCTTAACAGGAGAACAGTAGGCTAATGCAGTGTTTTAAATGGCGCACCAATATTTGCTTTGCCGCTATGTGCTGTATTGCACCACCTGATAGTTCTTCACTGAAAATCAGAAGTGGGTAAGGATTTTTGAAGGACTTCTTTTAAAAAGTCCCACGTTTCTTTTTTCCTCTCTCCAATGTTTCAGTCTGCTTCAAGAGGGATACCTCTGCTTTAAGAGGTATCTAACAAATCAGCTAGATGAGATGATTTCTTTTAGTGTCATTCACCTTGCTCTCTTTAAATATTATGTAAGAGTGGCGCTATAATCCCATACATATTAAGTGGCCTCGGATTAATGAAAAGTTAAAAAAAGTCCCCAACAAATGGATTTTAAAAAGTGTGATTGCATTTGGGAGATAAAACACCACTCGCACCCTATGTATTTTAGGGAAATATATTTGAAGTCCTGATATAGATAGAGAAATTACTGCAAATAGAGCTGTAAGTGATAGCTATATTATTCAAAAGGCCACACTATTACAAATGATCTGGGGGAAAGGGAGGGGCATGGATGCATAAGAGATACGATGTCTATTTTAATCCTACCAATTCTGTAAGCAAACATTTATGTGAACAGATCTGACTTAAAAGATCCAAGTGCTAAGGAAGATGTGCCATCTTTTGAGCGGATTCTGGTCAGAAGGTATGTCAGGGCAGTAACTTTGTAGAGTTGTAAACATGGTTTTACTGGTAACATCTGTTGTGCTTTCTCTCGCCGTGCCCCATAGTGGGCTATTCTGAACTGACACCAAGGATATTGTGGTGAGTTAAAAGTAGCTCTCTGGAGACCGAACTGCTCTGTGCTTACTGTCTCTTGCTCTGAAAGTTCCCAGGAGAAGTGCTTGACACACGAGCTGTTTGACAGAAGGACAAGGCAAGATGACAGCTTGGGACGCCTATGTCCATCAGAAGTCTCAGTCTGTATCCCACAAGCAGAGGGTATTTAAAGATCAGACACATAAATAATAGCATTCACACACATTTGGTTACAATACTTAATAGCCGTATCAGGAATCAGGAGAAAAAACAGTGTGTCCTTTTTAGCATTTTTAAAAGAATTAAAACCGCTAGTTATGATATTTTGTTGCTTTTTGTCTCTTTGTTTGTTTGTTTGTTTTTAAGCTTCCAGTTTTCTAGCGCCAAGCTGATACTATTTTAAAAGCTAAAAAGGAACCAAAGTGTTTCACTTTCCCATCCATTGTGACCTCCGAAGATTTCCTTTCCAAAAATGGTCCAGGCTGCTACGTTTTATTTTAATGGTTTGATGCATAGGAAAAGGGTTAACTGCATAACTCAATCACACAATATCTTAGATTACAGATAGCCTGCAAGAAAAGGTTTTGCAGTGTGGTAATAACTACCACTGCATCGTGGGAACAGGCTGTGGCAGACAATGATGGAATTGACAATGGTGCATACAAAGGCCACCTTTGGGAGAAACCATATCTCACAGCATGCTGGGAAAAGTGAGAAATAGTAGCAGATGCTGTCAGGACTATAAGCAACAGATGCCTCCTGGCCAGCGTTCAGCCAGTACAACCAGATCACACCATTCATAAGCAGGGAACATTTTTTTTTCCCTCCCTCTCTTTGTAGGAGGGAGGTAGCAAATACAAATATTGCGGAGGAATTAAAAACAGCAGATGGTGGCAGCAGGATTTGATGAGATCAGGGTCAGGTATGGGTATACATTTGGTAGTGGCATTAATCATCCTTTCCCTTTGGGAACTGAAAGTTCAGGCCACTAACACAGCATTAAATTGACCACCTTCAGGTTATGTTTTACTTACCCAGTCACCCTCAATACCCCCTTGTCATTCTCCCCCCACTTCAACAGCATGGCCACATAGCTCTCCCGCACAAGGCTCTGGTAGGTTTAAGAGAGTTTAAAAGAACATATGTTCAATATTTGGTTAATTCAATTTGTGCTTAAATCATTAATAAGCCAGCCAATCCCGAACAGGAAACGTTAAAAGCCTCCTATTAAACTGACTGCATTATCTCTCTGGCTCTTGTGCCAAGCTGGTTGTTTTCACCTACAAACGCTCTCTGTTTATTATTATCGGCTTGAATATATTTGGTCACCTTTCATCTCCCATCTTAGCTTATGGCTCCCATCATGAGTGCTCCAAAGGAAATAAGGAGGTAAATAACACAGCCTCCTTGGAAAAACAAAGTTAGAAAGTGTAAATGAGCTTTCTTGCATGTGCTACTCAATGTGTCGGGTTCAATACAGTCAGATCATTAAAGGAATGTAAATGAACAGTTCATTTCAGAAAGCGACACAGATTTGTTTTCAGTAGCTTGTTTCAGAGTTGAGTTTTATTGTAAGAGTGGTTTGAACTCATTACAGCTCTCTGTGAGGACTTGTCAAATCTCTGCGATCATTTTTCAAAACCAAAACATATTTTCTTCTAGTCATTGCTCTATTATGAGAGTGTTTAGTAAACAGGATGATGATGAAGGTGTGAGCATTCTTCTCCTAGGGCTGTGGTTTTCTTTGGCAATTAGAAGAACACAGCCTGGTAATTAGATGATCTGCATTCTAGCATCATCTCTGATGCTGATTTCCTCACCTTAGGAAGGTGATGTTTCTTCTATTCCTCAGTTTTCCCTATTGTGAAATAGAGATTTTCGCTGAACTTGCATCAAAGAAGTAGTGTGGATGCTTAAATTATTATGTGGATGCTCTCTGTTTGCCTAATGAGCTTGTGGAGCCTCTGAAAAACGTGCCCGGTAGACATGCTGTGCCAGATGCCAAAGCATGATATTTTGGTGGTTGTAACCTGAAACTCTGGCGCTTAAAATTTAAGTCCTGAAACTCAGAGTGTGTAAGAAGTAAGAACTGACTTCCATTTATTGAATTCACTTATCGATTCTCTGGTCCTGGGCTTGTGTGTCATGTTCTGGGGAGGCTGACATTACCCCAGCATCCTGACCTTCCATGTCAGTAGACGTTTTGGCCATCCAAGGCAAGAATTGTCTAGAAATGTGACAGGGAATCTGGCAACCAGTTGTGGGTCAGATCAGGTCTTCCAATCAGACCATCAGATTCTACTTTACACAGTGTTGTAGATATTTACTTTGTGCTTGGTGAACTTTTACATCCTCCTTAGAGGTTTTCCTTTTAATTCTTACTCTAGAATTCATCCTAATTATCAGTGATTGAGGACTTGGAGTGCATTGTATCCATATGCTGGGAATAAATTGGAGGTTAGAGAGGCAATCATTAATTTATTAATCTGTCTGTTGCATAAATGGGCAAAGATGAACAGGAATGAAGAAGATATTTTGTGGGCAGAAGAGGAAGAAATATTTCCAGTCTCCTTTGCATAAGTTTTCCTTCTCTTAGATTGTTATCTTCTGCATCATCAAAATCATTTGCCTCAGGGTATATGGTTTGATCTTTCTCCTACTAAAGCTACTTGACTCCTCACTCCTAAAACAATAAGAAGACTGCGCTTTCATTATTCAGTATACACTTCTACTGTAATTATTTAACAGAAATGGAGGAAGTTTGAGTGTCCGTCAGGAGAGTACCTTGGCAATAGGTGCTACTTCTTTTGCACGCAGGGTGCATCTATGAAGAAGGCAGCTCAGCTAAAAGGAGGCAAGTGTAAAATGAAAGGGCATGATTCTTTATGCTAAATTGTTTCACAGAGCTCTGAGCCAGATAGGACAGCTACGTAGATCACTTGATTTTACCTCCTCTTCATCAGAAATGATTACATTTTTCCCAGTAACTTCTCTTAGCTCTTTCTGTATGCATGTTTGTCAAAGCATAACTTGTACTGGTTGGTGCACATGCAGTTAGCTGATGACACTCATACCTTTGCAATACTAATAAATAAGATATAGTAACAGACATGCATGTGGGTGGAAATATTACCTACATTAATGCTACCTGCTTTCAGATTATGAATGAGGAAGGTTTTCTGAGACATTAAGGTTCCATGTCTCTATAGTTACAAAACTGTGGGCTTTATAAAGCATTTTATTATTCTTCTGAAGGCTCTGGCATAGACCAGTGTATTCAGGATACTGGCAAAGTTTTGATGGATTAATATTTTCTTTATTATTGCTGTGATATCTTACTCAGCAGAGAAGTTATGGCAGAACTCTGTTAGATTTTGTTGGATGAAATGTTTGTATAGAAATCTGGGCAAGCACTCAATTTACACCCACCAGCAGCTAAATGCACACAGATTAGCATAATCAAAGAGAATGCTTTTATTGGATGGATATGGTTCCTCTAACTGAAAGAAATCAAGCAATCATGTTGGCTCTGACTTCTTTGAAGTCTAGAAATGCACGAGTTGTGCAAAGTGCCAGATTGAAAGTGAATTTCTGTGGAGTTTGAGCCAGACCTTTATCTCCCAGATGTCTGGAGAACAGACTAAATTGACCCCTGAACCAGAAGCTATAGAGCCCTATAAATATGAATTTTAATGCTGGAATCCATATTTATTTACGGAGCCAGCTGTTCGGTAATGGGAGAAAACCTGTCCTTGAAACTGAGCGATCTTGAACACGCAGGTACTGAGTACTTGTAAGCAGGTTATAGTTTTGTTCTCACAAAATATGTTCTCAGGAAATAAAATGGAACACTTCAATATGTTGATCCTACTATGTGTTACCCTTTGACATACTAGGAAAAATGGTATGCATTAATTACATGCTACTTTACCCTTAAAAAGACTCTTTCCAAGGATGGGCTGCAGAGAAGGCAGAGCCATGCCCAGGGCAGTGTAGGAGAGCCCGCTAGGTTGGAGTCAGAGCTGAGTGCAGCTCAGATGTGGCTAAGGCAAAGCGTGAGCATGCTCCAGCCAGGTGTGGGAATGCATCTTTGCAGAGTGTGGGGCAACTTGTACTGCAGCACTGTGTGAAGCTTTCTGAGTGGGATCCTTCCTGATCGTGTAACCCTGCGTATGTTGAAATATGGGTATCTAGGGTTAGTTCCTCAAAGATCTGGATAGACTTTAGGAATACTGATAGTCCTTTAACTTCCTTGAGTTGTATCCAAAGGTTTTAGTGCCTCTGCAAATCAGAACATTGATTGAAATTCCACCAGCTGGATGGAGCTCCGACCTTCCACACCTGCCTCTGAGGATCAGCAAGATCCATTCTTTTCATTTACAAATTGCAAAGAAAAAGACTTGTTTGGGAACGTATTTTATATTAATAGCCTTTTGTATGTGGTCAGTGCTGTTTCTTTTAATTGCTCTTTCAACAGAAGTCGGGAGCTGTGATCGCTGATGAAAACGAAAACTAAAAAATAAATCTTTTGGAGCCTAATCAAGCTCATGCATTTGTTTTCCTGCTAAACTTGGGATAAATCTTTCCATGCAATAGGAAGTTTTTTGTTTTAACTTTCTGTCTCAAGGAGCCAATAGTCAAACTTCCCTAGTGCCCGCAAGTTCAGCTGTCATTACTCCTTTCTTCTGAAATGACTAATTTCCATCACTCCATGTCATCCATGAATGGGAAAGTAATCAGCACCATTTAGAGAGAAAAACCACTTGAACTGCAGGATCCTTTTCTCTCTGTTGGCTGATTGTGATTTCATATCTTTTATGTAAAGCAGACTTTTCAGAGCTGTTACCTATTTAAGGAATTTTTCAATTAACATTTTTTTTTCTTCAAGAGTGACCAGGGCCTTTCGATTCCACCACAAAGGGTTGGCTTACTTTTCATATAACACTGTGCTCAGCTCAGTTCCTTCATCCTGAAGGTCTTTTCTTTGGCAGTAATAATTTAGTTTAAACCCTCACCAATCAATAGCTGATCAATGCACAGCGGGAGAGGATTTCTATTGAAAACCCATTACACTTCAAGGGACTAAAATTTCTCATTTGAACAAAAAGTGCTCAAGCTTTATTCAAAATCCGTCTAATTGGCTCTTGGTTAAAAACAAAAATAAGCCTGAAAGGGAAG
Source organism: Coturnix japonica (assembly GCF_054131305.1). NCBI lineage: Eukaryota > Metazoa > Chordata > Aves > Galliformes > Phasianidae > Coturnix > Coturnix japonica. Next base: position 39,650,230 of record NC_140665.1, read on the forward strand.
AAAGTTCCGTATGAACATTAAGGAGAGATCGAGTGGAAGGGCTGGTCCTGAAAGGTAATGAGAGCCTTTAGGTTTTGAAGAACTCAGCCTTTCAGGACTTGAGAAGGTTGGGCTCTAATGTTAAAGTGCATTTCATGAAGGTCATAGTTATTTGTAAATGTTTACATTAGGATTGATTTTTTTTTTCTCTTTCTGAGGGTGATATATATTATTTCCAAGCAATAAATCCTTCATAAGACATAGTTTTTCTGCCTGCATGATATGGAGTAAAATTAAATCCCAAACAACATGTACAAGTTGTTTGTTACCAGTATGTTGCTTGGCGGTTCTGCTAACCAGAGAATATCATAGTCACAGGCATAAACATTGTAAACTTGATTTCAGACCTAATTGCAATAGTCCTGCAGAACGATTTTCAGCTTTCATGTGCCTTGTGAGCCCAATCTTGTACAACTGACATCGCGGGCAGCTTTGCCATTGATTTAAGTGTCGTTGCATCTCTGTCCAGCCAAGACTGCGAGACTGCACTGATACAGTCTAGATAGGGCTTGTAGGACTGCTTGTCCATACACCTGTTGCTCGCTCCTCTACTGGGAGGTGTTGGCTGGATCCTGGTGCACCTTTTTGCCTTTGTGTCATCTCTCTTGTGCTTCTTCCTTCTGCTTCCCTTCTCTGTCTCAAGCAGATGAGGTGAGAGAGAGCTGTCTCCTCAGCTTTTGGAGCACAGGCTCTTGGCAGAGAAAGGAGCTGTACCTGTGATCTATTTCTGTGAGTGCTGCCATACAGCAGTGTGGTAGTCTCAGAAGGATGAGAGGCACCATGAGAACACTGTGCAGGTGGAGCCCCAAGGAAGCATTCTGCTGAGTGTCCCCTGTATTGCTCTGGGGCAGGCTGTGCTCCAAGCACAAGGACACCCATCCTCAACTCCAGTGTGGAACAGATACTCAGGTTCTGAGATTGTTTTATCCAACCAGATTAACCCAGAGCACCCAGAAGTCTGGTGTCCTCTCTGGCCACTTCAGGTGTGGTCTCCTCTATCAGTTACTGTGTTAATGAGTAGAGGTCCCCTCCCAGATCTCCTGCTGCCCAGCGCCACCCCATATTGCCTTTGCTTGGTCTTTGCCCCGCTGCCTCTGCTGTGTTGGGTGAAATCCAGCCTTGTGCCAGACAGGTCCATTTAATGCCTCTATAATGCCTGTGGGTGGGTGGGGGTGGTACTCTGTGAGCCACACGAGCTTTCATCCTGTTCTTCCGCACTGAGTCATGGGTGAAGCAGCTTCCTGAGTGCCCATGATTTAACACAACCATAGAATGCAAACACCTGGTTAGTAACAACGTCCCTGCTTTTGCAGAACAATTTCCTTATCCCTGGTTGTTGTTTCTAAATGAGGAGATTACTGTCTGAATAGTTGGATTTTTCAGGGTTCTTCTCCAGCTTTGTACTAATTGGGATAATAATTCAACTTTTTTTCTTTTAAAAACAACTTTGCAATAGGAAAAATCATCAACCAAAATATTCTTTAAGCAGAATTAAAGGATTCCTTTGGCGAAAGGCTTTGTTAACAATTTTGGTAGAGAAAAAGAGTATGTGAAAAATACAGGAAGTCATGCAAGGATGTATTCATTGCAAATGCTGTAAAGCAGAAACCAATTTTCATTTGCAGACCTGTTCCACTAAATAAGTTTTGGTCAGTTCTGATTGAGAAGTGTAGGGCAGGCAGACCGAATCTCAGGAGATAAGATGTGGAAAGGAGCTTTTAACTCAGTCTGTACTTCGCATTGTGGAAGATAAAGATTTTTCCCTTTCCATACCTTAGAAACCCTTTTCCAAGGAATGAGCATACAAGAGTCTGTTAGAATCGAGGCATGATGCAGCGTGCTTTTGCTGGAGGAGCCCCAGCTCTGTGTCATGGTGTGGCATGCAGCTGCTCCTCATGGACACAAGCAGATTTCTTGCCCCTCCGATGCCCTCTGGCATTGTTTGGAATCTCTCAGGCCACGTTCTCCCAGTGCCTCCTCCCTAGAGATGGGAGTTCCTGCCTGCCTGTGAGAGGTGAGGTGTCCATCCTACTGTCAGCCGCAGCTCCCATATCCCTGCTTGAGACTGGTCCCTATCATACCGGTTTTACTCCAGGGCAATGCTACAGCAAAGTTTAACTAGATTTAATTAACAATGGACAGCAAATATTTCTGTTGCTCTAAACTTAGGTGGAGCTGCTTTCCACACCTCAAAATGTTGACAAGAGATGTTTTTTCTCTGCTGGAGCACAGCTCAAACCAGCTCCCCTCATTTAGCTTGAGAGATGGGATTCAGCTGCTTGGTGTGGCATCAGCACCTCAGTTCCCATGCCAGAAGCATCTTCTTGAAAGCAGTCCTTAGGAATCACCAGGTAGGCATCAGGTGCAACAACAAAGTATGAAAATCTCAGAAGGAATCCTGTTTTCAAACTTCCAGACCTGCCTGCAGAGCATTTTTAAGGATATGGATCCAAATGACAGTGCCATAATAATAAAAACAACAGGAATAACAATAACATATAACGTCTCCTTTTGGTAATGCACACAGGAAATCATGCTATAATATTAGCACTTGGGCAACTTCTGCTTGAACTGAGACTTCACAAGCTGTCATTTGGGTACTCTCTCTCTCTTCCATGCCACTCCCTCGCCTATTTGCCATATATTTTTTATGTAGATGTGCTTTGCTTTCTTTTACAAAAGAGTGGGGTGCCCTCCTTTCTTTCTTTCAGTTTTCTGCTTCAGCAGAAATCTTGCAAAGCCATGGACATTTCTAGTTGTGTATTCTTCCGTACTGGTGTAAAATGTTGTCTGTCAGCTTTGTGTTTAGTTTTCTATACACTGAAAAAATTCCCAGGGGATTAGCCTAAGGCTCTCCAATGACCACTGAGAAGTAGATAAACAAGCATAAGGAAGAGCATTTATTTGGACAAGGCAAAATTCTGGCACCTTTCCTCACACTCCCCTCACACTGAGGACTGACTCGAGCAGCTCCTTGGACAAGGTGCTATTCAAAGGGTGAACTCAAAGCCTCTCACTTTAACCCTGAGGAGTTAAAATCCAAAAAGGTGCATTGTACTACTGGTCCTTTCATAACCCCTGCCTCTTCAATGATAGTCAGTTCTCCTTGTTGAACCCTTTCTACTCCTTTTCTTCTCTGTTCCTCTCTCCTCCTTTTAAGGCTCCTTTGAGCGGGTGCTGCGCCTCTTGTTTTTCTTTGCTTGCTTCCTCCCTCTTATTTATTTAAACCATTCCCTTGTTCATCTGCTCTCATTTTCTTTCTGCTCGTAATACCCCCCCCCCCCCCCCAAGTGTTATTCTCCCTTGTTTTCTTCTGTGTGGGTGTGAGCACATTCTCCTGCCTTATCAGCTCTCTGGCCCTTTCTCTGCAACATCTGAGTGGATGCTGGAATTATCTTTAGCCAGAATCTCCCTAGGGGTCTCAGTCCCAGGCTCCAGAGCTTCTGAAATGAAATGGAAAAAGAGAGACACCCTGGCAGCAGCTTGTCCCTAATGGCCAGATGGCCAGCACTCACATTAATACAATATCAGGCATTGCTGTAGTTCTGCCTTGGAAACTGCTTGCCTGTGCTGGCATCTTCTCACACTCCTCTGACAGCCATGCCAGTCCCAGCACCCTCTTGGGAAAAGAAATGGAAATGATCACGTAAATACTTTGAATTCAAGTCACTGTGCAGAGAGAATGGCCTAATATTTTCATGCGTGAATGTTTACGTTATCCCCTCCCCCTGCACACTCCCCCTCCATCCCCCTCCACTTCCATTATACATTGTCCTTTCCTGTGTGTTTTGCTGATGTTGAATTCAGCTCCCTTGCAGCCTGGGACCGATGTTTTTGAATTTACACTAGCTTTCATGTGTACATCCTTTCACACTGTGCTTTGTCGGGTGGGAGACCAGAAAGCAATTGCACATGTCAGGACTGGAAGGAGCCAAGTATCTACAAAGGAACAATGGGTTGTTAATGTTTGTCTATGGTGAGATGGAGAAGCAAGCAGGCTGTTGCTTTTCTCTCTCTCTCTCTGTGTGTGTGTGTGTGTATGTATGTGTGACCTTGTAATAACGTGGGGCTTTGCCTTGTGTCCTGCCATTCCCAGAAAAATATGGATGTGTAACAGAGCACTTTGTGGCTGGTGACAGGATAGGAGGAGGTAAACGTGAGGAAAAGCTGTTGAGTGCATCTTGTGCTCACCACTGCTCTTCCTTCTCTCCCCCACAGTGCCCTGTTCAGCCAGAGCTGCCTTCTGGGCCTTACTTGCATGAGAATCTTCCTTCAAGTTGTTCTGAGCTGGAGCAGCATGAGCAAGGGTTGCTGGGGTCCTTCCTTCAGGCTCACAATATAGTGCTGCTGTGGCTGTGTGTGCTCAGGCTTGACCTGCTATTGGCAAAGATGTGTTTGGTGTCACCCAGACATCCAGGCTATGGTTGCTCACCCAGCTGTGCTGCCAAGGTGCCTGCCAGTCAGTGTGCAGCATCATCCAGCCCTTATGCCACCTGCCCACATAGATCCATCTCTTCCTGTACATCCCAGAGCTTCCCACCCTCATGGCTGTGGGGACCCTGAGGGAGCAGGGGCACCCAGCATGTTAGTGCAGCACCATAACCTAAGACGTGAAGCAGAGAGGAGAAATGTGAAGCGTGCTTTTATTCTTGCAAAAGAAGTGTCCACAGAGTCCCTTGGCAGCATCGGCAGTGACAACTTGCCAGCATGGTCCTGCTGGGACTGCTCAGGTGGACATCCCTTTGTTGGTGTGAGCCCAGCACTGTGCCCACAGCTTTGTTTGCTTTTCAACCTCTACTTGTCTCTTGCTTATCCGTCTCCCTTACAGCTTTCTAATCTTTCCTGGTTTTCTTTTACTTGGAATGGAAAGGGGAGGGAGGCTTAATCCTATACTGCTTCCTTTTCATTTTGTGAGCTAACCCTTGCTTGTTTAGGATCTGACCTTGTCCCCATTGAAGTAAATCTCAGAACTCCCCTCAAGTTCAATTAAAACAAGGCCGGGCCCTTAATCACTACCACTATTATGTTATGATCTTGAAAATTACTACTGGTGTCATTACTATGCCTACTAAAGCTGTTGCTAGCATCTCTAATATCACTATTACAACCACTACTGTGATTTATATCTATTTCTGCTTCCTTTGGAGCACCCTGTGAAAGATTAGAGCAATATACGCAGCTTAGAAAATGTCCAGTTTCTGGCTGAAAAGACAAGAAGTGTTTTGGTGGGAACTTTAAGCCAGGAAATTACCCCTTATGCTAAAACAGGCAACAGCATTTAGTTGAGTTTACATCTAGGAAGTGAACAATGGCTGCAGTTAAAAAAGAAGGAGGCTGAAACAAACAGAGCTTGCAGATCTGGCGCAGCTTTGTTGGAGATGTTTATGAGCAGCGTGGATGTCGCAGGTTGAAGCAGACCGAGCTACCTTTAGACTTAGGGAGACATAATGAGGGGCAGAACAGGTGGCCCAGCCCTTTATGCACAGAGGGTTGGTAAATATTTGTCAGCAAACAGGGTTGGCATTAGCGTGCAAGTCTGAGCGAGGCTTCATTAAAGACAGTTTCTGCTTCAGATCGTTAATTCATTTTAATTGTGTGCCCACCGGTCAGTGTGGGCTGGGGGGATGCGGCAGGATGAGGGGATGCTGGGAGGGGAGAGGAACACAGGGATGTCCCTGCGCCCAGCCCACGTGTCCCTCGCCTCCCTCATCCTCCTGGCTGAGCGGCGACAAATTTTGCACAGGACATTTCCCTCAGGATTAAATAATGCCTGGCTGGGGTTAATGGCACTTGGCTGTGCTTCATGTCAGCAGCTCCACCTAGCTGGTCATTAATCCATGGCCTCAGGGGAAGCCCTGTACTTCAATTATCATTGGATTAATGAGATTAGATCTCGTCTGTACCGCTCAACAGTTAATTTCCTCATTTGAATGTTGGAAATTGTGTGAGTGATGGGTAAAAATTTTATGTTCTCCGATAAGAAATTTCTCCTCTCCTTTTTCTAAGCGGTGTCACGGGCCTTGGTTTGATTGAGGCAGCACTCCTGAGGAGATAGCAGGCACCGAGGGCACTGCTAAGTGCAGAAGGTTAAGGCCTGTGTTAGGAATAGAAATGAGACTAACCGTGGCTGTTAGAGCTAGTGCAGGGGGCTGACAGTGAATCCCGCTTAAATACCAATCAATATTAATGGTGTGGAGAGAGCAGCAGAATGGCCCAAGCAGTGCATGAAGCCATCCTTGTATGCATGTTTATTAGGATATAAATACACAGCATGGGAACCTCTTCTGCTGATCTAATCTGGTTACATTATCCAAGACAGCTAAATATATAGATAATAAAAGCATATGCTGATATATCATTAACTTGAATAGCTAATACACAACTTAATTTTCCTCTATATTGGGACATAACCTCGAAGCCTGTCTTATCATTTCTGTCTGTAGATTGCTGGGCTTGGGTACCTTCTGTTCACCACTTTTCTCCAAGTATGAGCTACGTTTAATCTAATCTCTAATGCTAACATATATGCGCCTTTACAAATGTGCATCCCAAAAGCACTAATTAAGATCTATATCCTCATTACAAATCAAAACTAGCACTAATTAAGATCTATATCCTCATTACAAATCAAAACTAGCAGCTTCTGTCCAAAGCCTGGATCATATTAAGTATGAATCCACAGCGTAGTAGGACTGAGAAATGGAGACTCGTTTACTGTGTGTGTGTTGAAAGGCAGAGGCTGCAGAGTGGAGTTTCCTTTGGCTTTGCTTCCCAGCCCTAGATACATTCACCCCTAGTGGGATGTGGCCACCCTGGGAGGAGGTGGATGGAGGGACTCTCAGAATGAGAGCCAGGGCATAGGGTTTGTACAGTCCTCAGCAGCATGGTCATAGATTTAAGACACCCTTGTACTGTTTCCCCAGTTTTCCACCAGCTGCTTTACAAAGTTGCCACTGCTTAACATGCTTCTGACGCCAGTGTGAAAGAATTGTGCAAAGTGAGTGGGACCAGAGCAGCATGGCTCTGTACTCCCTTCTTCTTTGTGCAGCTGATGCTGAAATCCCAGTGGAGCAGAATCCTTGCTGGGGTTCCAGTCACAGAGGGAGAAATGAATGGACAGCAGGATGGGCCACTGACCCTTTTATCAGTACTAAAGACATTGGTTAGAAAATAGCCAGAGGCATTGCGGGGTCCCAACGGTAGTATTATCTAGCGCAGTACACATACCTCTGATGGTGCCTCTGCTATGGTCTTGTATTCATTGGAGGAAGGAGTATTAGACTGCTCAGAATAGTTACAAAATAACTAATTCACGCAATGTCAGTCATTGTCTGAGTTACACCAGAAGCGTACAGGGCTGTATCCCACACATATACATACGTAAAACGATTCTGTCTGCTGTAACCAGATGTCCCCATTATCCATGTAAAGGATAGAGGGCATCGTGAATTTTTCATGCAGAGTGATTTCCATTTAAGTGCTGATCTGGATAACATTGATCTGTAGTCCCCTGGTCATGCTATTATTCTTTCATAGACATGAACAGTTTTGATTCTTCCAAAGGGAAATATAGTGTATATATATAAGCTATATATATATATATTGCTTCCATGTTGGTGCAATGAGTGGGACACAGAATAAAAAGGAATATTGAATGGGGTAGGAAGCCTGCGTGTCACTTAGCAAATAGAAGAGTTTTATAGACAGCTTTCTTAAAAATGCAAAACATGACCAGAAGTATCCCTTAGAAAAATGATACATTTGATTATTATGGCCGTAACAATGAGCTTTAGTTACAGGAGTGGTAAATTGAGTATCTCACTGGGGACGAGGATGCAGATTAGACTTCAACTTGGAAATGATATACATTCACGTAAGCTGAATTTGATCCCAGTCTGACTTTGTAATGTGGTGTGGGGGAGCAGAGAAAGTAAGAAAAAACATAAGAGAGAGAGGGATTATAGGGTGCACTGACCATATAATGCCTGTGTCGTCTGAATCTGATCCATCTGAGGAACTAGCAGGATGGCATGGTAGGGGCCCACCTTGTCCTTTTTGTCTTAAAATTTGAAGAAAGGAACTGTTTTCATAAAAAATTGTCCTCTAGTAGTGGTTTATTTTGTCATAATCCTCCACAAAACCATGTGAGGATGGGGCAAGTGTACACCTACATGTAGTTCACCTGTATACTCAGATGTGTAGCAAGCATCGCAGGAGCCATTACAGCTGGCAGGGGTCTATGATGGAGAAGTAGGGAAGCACCTCTGCATCCCATCTCACCATGCTAGCAGGTTGCAGATGATGGGGCAGATCAGGTGAGAGCAGTTCAGGGTTATGTCTGCCCTGGCCTGAAGTTAGCCCTGTGGACAGTGAGCTGCTCACTGCAACGAGCACCTGAGTGCTCAGCATGGGAGGGTGAGCTCCCACCAGTGCTGTGTGGCTAAAAACAAGCCCTGCTGGGAGATGGTGCAATTTACCCTCGCCAAGATAAACCACCTCATCTCTGTCTTGCTTTGAAGATGGATTGAGGGGAGAAAAACCCATCAGTCAGCTTCCCCAGGTCATTTTTTCTGTGTAGAAATGACAAATACCCACCTTGCCTTATGACTGTGACCCACATCCTGTGAGATGAGTTGCTGCTGTGCAAGGTAGAATGGCATCTATGGGAAGTACGGTTCATACTTGGCCTCTCTTGAGTGCCAGTCGCTACTCCTGCCCCAGTTGCACATCCCAGCTGAACCCTCTCCCCAGCACTTGGTGTTAGGCCCTGCCTGCCATCTTGCTACAGCATGGCCAGAGCTGGGACTGGAGGGTCCTGCAGTGGGGTTGAGGCCCGCAGCACCCTCCCATGAAGGGAAAAGAGATCACGGAGTGTTTAGTCTCTTGCTCTCTTGTACAAACATGACCTGAAATCAGTAGATTTGCTCACTTCCACGAATTTTTCGCTTTTGCTTCCTGTGCTGTTGAGCGTTCAACAGACCCCTCGGTACCAGGTAGTTGGGGGGCTGGGCAGTAAGGCCCTATCTCCTCCCCCATCCCTTTTCTCTTTTGGAAGCCACTAAATTTTGCACAATCTGTTCAGCCCATCTCCAGAGGTAAAAGGCAGAAACAGTTGCCAGTTATTCGGGGCTCAGTGATCAGCGGTATCAATGCAGTCCCTTCATTTGCCTCCTGGCTCTGGCTTCCTGATCGGTATGGCCGTTAGCAGAGACAATGCCAGCGGAGCAGATGCAGAACTACAAACCACTGAAGGATGAAAGGGAGAGAGAAAAGTCTGTTTATTGCAGCCAGCTCTAAAGGGGAGGGGGGTAAAAAAATGACCCAAACTCCATCCAATTAAATTTTCTAATTAAACTGAGGACACACACATACTCTGCCTCTCTCATTCCCTTTCTGCATGCACACCCCCCCATGCCTTCTCAGAGCTGGTCCTGCTGTGGAGCTCATCCTCCCAGCATTGAGCTGGGTGCACTGAAACAACGCGAGAGGCTGTGGACATGGCAGTGGTAGGATTTTAACAAAGAAGCTCCAGTAACAACATTTAAGGGAAGAGGTAACGACAGAAAAATATAGAATGAACAGGGAGAAAAAGAAGAAATGGAAAGTGAAATGGGTCACCTTCTTCATCTTGTTTGCAGAATCATAAAATTCAACAAACCCCATGAAAGACTAGGCCTTACTGCTCCCCTCTCTGGTCCTGCCACTTGCTGGGGACAAGCAGGGTGATGCTCTGCTCCAAGGTTACTTTCTTTAAGCAGTGCTCAAAGAGGAAGCAAACAGCTCACACTAACACCCCAAACTACAATTACGGTAATCCTGCTCATCTCCAGCTCTTCCCTGTGGGGTGTCCTATGAGCTTCAAGTAGGGAGTCAGGAGGTACCAAGGGTGGTGTCTACAGGATGGGGCTGAAGGCTGGCAGGATGTGTGCACCACAGTTGGTGATGCCAGTGTGGTGGAAAGGATGATCTAATGTTTACAGAAGATTTGGGCTGGGATGAAGGTTAACTGGCAGGAGTTCACATGAGTTGTGGGACAAGGAATTACAGACAACAGTCAGTGCCATCAATTGTGGTGTACTGGGGGGCTACTCTTAGTGAATGAGGCTGAAAACATATCATTAGACAGGAGGCTGCCTCTGTTATCAGGTAGATTCTATGGTAAAGAGCCCATTTGGGCTCAATAGCCATGCTTGTGTGTCCAGGCCTTTGTCACCTTCAGGCGAGATAAAAGTTGGGCTAGGAATAACGCACCATAATCTCTGAAGGCAAGGCTCATCCAGAGTGGCCAGTCCCGGCTCTGTTTTGCTTCTCCAGCTTGGTCATCTCTTCTCACTGTGCTTCAGAGCCAGCTGGCTCCTCCAGTACTGGCACAACCCAGTAAATCACTGAGCCCAGCCTGCACGTGGTATTTCTGGGTAGCTGACCCAAGTGAGTGAACGTGATTTTGCTGACTTCTGGTTTTTGTTCTAGTGAACAGAGAGCTTGAGGTCAACAGTTCTCAGCTTGGTAATTTCTGAACTGAAACAGAGAAAAAGCTCATACAGGTTGTGGGCAGCTCTGCCACAAAAAGTAAAACTGAGCAATTAGCAGCAAGCCTTCACTGCAATGCCTTTACACAGGTAAACACGAGTGAAACTGATAGAAAGTCATTATCTGCTTGGCCTGTGGTACACTCCACAAACCTTGCCTGTTCAGCTCTATTTTATCTGAGAATCTGCTCACTGAAAGCTGCAAGTTATGCCTCTTGACTTCTCTCACAGCAGTATACATCCAGAGTTATGGAGGTCTTTCAAGGAATGAAGACTCATCAGATCTCTCTGTTTGCTGGAAGAATTATCCTACTGCTCAGGATGTAGCTCTGCAAAGACTGCTGAGATCTCACCCAGACACAACTTTCCCTAAGTCACTGCATGCTTTTTCTGCCCTATTCTCCTGCAGTGCTCTGGCATGTCAATCAATGGGAGCTTGTCTCAGATTAGAAAACCAGTTATTGCTGACTGCTAACTCTGTAAAGGAACAGATCAGAGGAGAAACTAACAGTTGACCCAGTTTTCAAACCAGGACAAATCTTAGGAGCCAAATCACTGTGTGTAGACACAGGTGCACTGGCCCCTAAATACCTGTTTTACTAATCGAAAAGAGGCTTGGGGGATGTGCTGCAGACCAGGGTGCTGAGCTTCACTGTCCAGATCCGAAAACTGTGTCTTTCATCCAAGTAGTGCTAAAGCAGAAGGGATCTCCAGCTGTTGTCCCAACTTCAGAGCATCACTTGCAGCAGCAGCAGTTTCTCTTGGGAAGATCCTGAAGAAGAAAACTGGGGCTCTCATTTCTGGGGGACATGAAGTCTAGGAGATGTGCACAGGGGTGTGTGAAAGGGGTGCAGGAAGGATCAGGCAGGGTTTGGGTGGCATGACCAGGGAGAGATGGCTCAGGGAGAGAGCAGAGGCATTAGTGGTCAGATCTAACGGAAACAATGTTGAAGGGTTGTATGGGTATGTGAGGGACTATGGCTTAACATCAAGGTCCGGGGACATTATCAGGACACCTCCAGCATTCCTTTGGTCCTGGAGTTTGGGTTGCTTGTGTTCTCATCTGTCTCCCCATACCCTTCTTTGGTTAGTGGGAAATTGTGTGCCTCATTTCTCCTGCCCCACAGATGTGTCACAGCTATGACTTCAAGAGGGTTGCAGGAGAGCAGCAGCTTCTGGACCTCTGGGCTTCTTGGGTGCTCAGTCTGCTCCGATGAGATGCCAGGCCAAAGTGAGCATCCAATTCAAAGGCTGAATTAGATTAGATACAAATAGGAACTTTGCCACTGACTTCTATGTGGACACACTGAGCCTGCACCACGTGTAAGTAATGGAGCTCTTTTCTGAGCTCTTAACTTTTCCATTACTTTTGCTGCCAGGAGGCTAAAGGCAGTATTTGTTACAGTTACACAGGTCAGAAGTATTAGCCTACAGATCTACTTCTGTGAGAAACAAATTGACATTCAGAGGAAGACAGATGCTTTGTGATACACCTCACTATATTTCAGGAAAATTTGAAAAGAAGCTTTACTTCCAAAAATACCTTTTATATCAAATCTCTCAGTGAAAAACAGAATGTGGTGATGTATTCCTCACTCCTGCTTTTTCCCATGCCAGAGGCATACACTGGACAAATGAGGTCTCGTGCTTGGCTCTGCTTCTCTGTTCTTAATGGAATGAGAGAAGTCCATGTGCCAAAAGAAATCTTTTCTTTTATAGGTTTCTAGCCCAAAATGTGTTACAAGGCTGGCTGCCCAGCCACAAACTATTAGCAAACACACCAACATCTCCTGCTGCCAGGCCCCACAGAAGACCCAGATATGCAAGTACCTCTCTGCAGGCAGCAGCATCCCTGTAAGAGGTGTGAGGGGTCACCTTTGCTTGGCAATATGACCTGGCTTAGAGCACTATCTCTGATCTAGCAGTGATCAGCACTGGAGAGGACAATGACTGCATTTATCTAGAAGGGCAGACCACCTTTCCAACTGCTGATGCCAAGCTAATTGGCGCTGGGCACAAAGATGTGTCAAGTATGTGGTGGGATGATGGAAGAAGTCAGAGTGGTCTCCTTATAGCTCCATGTCTCCAAGGCTGGCTCAGTAGGCTGTAAAACAAGCACCACACTGCAAAAATACAAGCTGGCGATCCTTCTGCCAAGTAGAAACTTTGTGTGAAAGGATACAATCTCACATGCAGAGTACAACTCTCTTCTTGGCTTAGTGAGAACTATTGGTGGATGGGATGATCTTGCAGGTCTTTTCCAACCTTGATGATTCTGTGATTCTGTGATTCTCTGACTGCTTCCTAAACTTATTAGAGGAATCAAGTACTGAAATTTGCCTTCTAGTTTCTAGATATGTTGGGTGTAGACCTGACAGAGCATATTTATGGGTTGTTTTTTAACTTATTTTATTGCAACTTTTGAAACCCTCAAGGCCCTTTAGATGGGATCTTCAAAGGTTCTGAAAGGAAATGAGGTGTTGACTTTCCACCTCAAGCTCCTTTAAAAACTCCCATTTGGATTCATTTAAATGCTGTAAAAACACGTGAACGAATTCATTAGAAAGGTGTCTTTTAGCTTCAAGGGTGACATGGGCAGGTGGACTTGGAGGTCAGTTTGAAATTTAGGAGAAGGAATAAAAATAGTGACTGGTCCTGTGAGTAAAGGAGTCACCATCTCTCATTTCCTATGGGCAGTGCATGTAGGCTGAGTCCCTGTTTGGATTCTTTGATGTCTAATAATGGCTGAGAGACTCCACATGGCAGGCTCTTTCTGTAGCTGGCCTTTCTGGAATCTTGTGCAACAGTGATGTATAAAACATCCCTGTCCCTCTGGAAAATTATTTGAAATTGTGTGAATTCCAAAGTCTTTAAACAAAAAGCTGACATGGCAGAAACAGAATCTGAGCTAAAAGATAACTCCAGATATCAGATCCGTGGCACAGGATGATGTTTGCTTTTCCTGCAGCAACTAATGCCATATCCTCTTTGCAACACTTATATTTTTGGTGACTGGATGTCTTCGCTACTCAACTTATCAGCTGCAGAAATGATAACCAAGAAGGTACTTGAAGAAGCAGAGCACGGAGACAACAAAGGTGAGAAATCCTTTCACAGAAGGAGTTGCTCTCACACGTATGTCTGTGTCCCACACCATGGTGGAGATTACACTTAAATAGGAGCTATTCATTTGCTAACCACAGTTTGATCCGCCTGCGGATCCCAATCGGCAACTCAGCCTCACCAAGTCCCTGAAACACTGTTGGCATTGTTTACTGTATGTGGTACCAGGGAAAAGCTGGTGTTACTGTTATTTAGCACCAGCGCTCTCTAGACTGCCAAAATCCTTGTGCCAAAAAAGAAAGGTCATTTGAACCTCAGTGTCTGACAAAACAAGCCCAAACTGTCTACTGTGGGAACACGCTTTTTCTTGGCTGATCCCATTCTGCAGCCAGAATGGGTAACTGCAAGCTCTTCCCCTCCTGCTGTGTTTAGAGGTGAGTCCTAAAATCCCAATGAATCATTTTGTTTGTCTTGTGATGCCTTTTATTTGTGAACAGACACTCTGCCTTTTGTTAATGACAAAGAAGTGGCTCCTTCCTTCTCTTGGAAAGAGTTCCTTTTGCAGGCAGCGCGTGCATGTGGTGGCTGATGGAGCGGCGGCAGGCTGGGCACCAGAGCTGTGCTGGCCCAGCTTGGCAAGCAGAAGGTGATAGTTTCAAACTGCTCTCTTTTTCTCCAAATGTCTAAATCAGTTTTATGCATTGCTGATGAGACATTTATGTGCCACACAGTAGGAGTCACAGCCCACAGAAGTCTGATTCCTACTTGTTATATGCCCCTCCATCTAATTCTTTGGACTCCGAGGCTGTGTTGGAGTGATTGATCGTGGGGAATGAAGGTTAGACTCCTAAATCCATGTTTGCAGATGCTGAGTGCTTACAGCTCCCACTGCTTGGAGAGGACACTGAGACTGAGCAAACAAAGCCTGCCTTAGGCAGCCACAGGATCACTTATCTGTGGGCAGGAAGCTGTGGAATCTGTTTGGTTTCTGCCTTCCACATAAAAAGTAGTATGTGAAGATGCTCCTGATGGGAATCATACTTCAAGGAAGTAATCTGGGGCAACTCCTCAAGTTAAGAATTATATTGCAGTGAGTAGCAAAAATCCTGTGGGGGTGAATGCTGACAAATGCTAAGTTGCTAAGTCATAGAAAGTACTCACTCTTCTAGATTCAAACTCCCTCCTGATCCAAGCATGGGTAGCTGGGAAGCCCCCCATATCACATGGCAAGCCATGCTGCTCCTTTGGTGTGAACAAGGAACATACAACTAGGGCTTCAGTGCTGACACTCGTCGTTGGCTAATACGCATTTGAACTAGTTCCAGCTTGTCTCCTTCAAGCAATGTCTAGATGGTGAAAGAGCCAACAACCTTAATATGAGGGCAAGAGTATTGGCCTGCTGGTCTAACCACCAGCTTGTTTTATCTCTATACTCTAGGGCTGTAGATGTAAATCTAGGCAAAACCGATACTGCCATCGACTATTCTGAAACTGATAAGTCAAGCAGTTTGCTATGCAGAACCAGCTGAAGCATGTAGCACAGAGTAATTCTTATAAAAATAGGGGGTTACTTGGAAGGATGCTGAACAAACATCCTTTTCTGCGAATCAGACTAGCTGCTACATGCACTTTGACTTCAGCTCCTCAGTTTCTTGATACACAGTGTGAATGATTTGAAAGCCTCCTGGGGCATCCGTGCTGTGTAAATGTACATATGATCAATTCTGTACAAAGCAAAGGAATAGCACTGCAGTTCTCTAAGATACAAACAGCTCCTCCTCTTTTCATGTATGTCTTGCTCCAAAAATAACCTCTCCTTCCTGTCTTTGGTGGTGCTGGTGGGCTCTCTTCCAACGCTGTGTACCTCATTTACTTTTTCATGAAAGCCTTTCCGTGATAAACAAATCCCATTAGAAATAGTTGCGTGACCTTCAAGAGGGTATCTCCTCCTGCCATTAAGAGGCAGCACTACTAGCTGATAACCAAGGTATCCAAGCTGTAGCAGTTTGTTTGCAATATAACACAGCTGAGAACAGGCATATTTTTTTGTGACCTCTGGGGGTTCATGTAGATTTCACCCTTCCATGTAGATGAAGAGTGATAAATACTGCCTTGCTTTGTTAAGGAACGAAATAATAAATCATTTTGTCAAAGTAGCAACAGATCCAAACCATGATGGATCCTCACATGGGTTATGTTCTTGAAGAATAGCCGAACATAACTAAGAGGAAGCTTCTATTATTAAATCTATGAAACAGCTCTGCTTGTTTCTTGTATTCCTTTCACAGATGACCTCAGGGACCAGAGTTCAAAACAAAGAACAAGACTGAAGAAAGTCTCACCCTGAGTGACTGGCTGCTGTCCATACATATTCTTTAAAAACAAAGGTGCTTTCAATGCACAGGGACAGAGGATAAAAGAACAAACATGACGGTGCCTTGCATTTCAAAAGAATCTCTTTGCAAATGCTTCTGATCTACTGAGGGCTAATATTCTCCAGCTCTGCCTTCCTTTCCAGGAGGAATGCAGTGACACTAGTAAGTAAATGTACCTGCAGCTTACAAACAAGTGAGCATACCACAGGCTGTCAGCATGAAGACTTTGTGAGTGAGGGCTTGGTTGCAGCCATTAGTGACTGCTCACAATTGCCAAACACTGGTGCAGCACTTCCCTGGTTTGTTGCAGGGCGTGCTTGCTGTATCAGATTTGGCTTTGTGCCCAGAGCAGCCTGTTTTTTGCTTTTCTTTTGTCGGATCACGGAGAATATTTTCCAATAGGATGGGTAGCTCAGCAGATAATGCGCTGGACTTTCAGAGCTGGGAACACAGTTCAGGTTCAGCTTGATGTCTCAAGCAAAATGATGTCAGCTGTCCAGGCAGTTCTCAGTCTTTTCTAGACAAGATTTTATAAGCCAGATTTGAATTTGAATTTGTCTCTGATTTTTCCCTCCTACAGGTTGATTGTAATTTAGAGAGAAAAGCTAGCAGGTCCTTGGCTGGACTTTTTTAATGTGATCACCCCCTTCTGCTTCTTAGTTGCTATCCATACCTTCTTCTCTCTCCAAACCAGTTAGAAATCTATTGGCTAATGGGACTTCAGGAGCAAGGAGGAATCTTCTCCTTTTGCCCTAGCAGAGATGAAGATCACCTGGCTGGACCCCAGGCAGGGCACATGGATGATGAGACTGCTGTATACCCATCCAATGGGCCTCCAGGATTGCCTGCAGTGTCGATGGCTCCTGAACCCCACCTAAGAGAAAAGCTCCCTGCCTTCACTGGTGTCACATGCAATACTGATCAACAAACATGAACCACAGTGAGCATCCATGGCAGACACTCCTGGAGCACTGTGCAAGTGACAAGTGTGCATCTGCCAGCTAGTACAGCCTTCATCGTTATGCACAACTGGACTTACCCAACACAAGGACAGCTACAAACAGCTGACTTTTATCACTTAGGACTGCTCCAGAACTGCACTCCATTGCACTGCATTGGTTCACTGTCCCCAAGAGCCTTTTGAAGCTTGTTGGCTTGTGTTACAGTTCTTAACATGAGCATATTATGTGAGGTCCCGGAGTAGGGGTCTAGCTTAGTGAATGAGCTGACCCTGCTTGCCCTGTGCTCGGCCTCTGATCTGATGGAACACTATCTAGCTTAGGTGTTGCAACCATGTCTTGGTTAGAGTGGTACTGAGATGGACTGAGTTCATTTGGACTCTGCTTTGGGTGTAAAGCTCCACAGCTCTGTGATCTTTACATTTTTCATCTAAGCTTGGCTTCCTCTTTTATTGTTTGGGTTAGTTAACTGGTTGCTGTCGTCCTTCTCAAGTCCCTGTAACCATTTTTCATCCTCCTTGTTTTTTTTTCCACAGGAAAGTCAGGAAGAAAGGCGTTTTCAGCAAGGCCTCCCTCCTTGCCGGGTTTCATGCACCGACTTTAATCATTGCTTTGCCTGGAAAAGGGAAAGAGCTTTTCTTAGAATGTCCTACAGTGGTGTGCAAGGACTTCCCCCCTTCTCCCTTCCTACTCATTAAAGCTCAATTGTTGACTGCTCTGGGGTCCCTGTGGATAAAGCTTGTTTGTAATGTCAATTACCTTGAGTTTATGAGTTAGAAGCTGGAACTGGAAAAAGGAATCCTTCATTTAGCTGTCACTGGCATATACTGCAGTTCACTCGGCCAAGAGGAAATAGGGATTAAAGGCCTGATCCTGCTCTCGCTGGACTTTGTGGCATGGCTCCTGGTGAGAACAATGGGAGCAGACCCCAGCCTCAGATGGGAGGGTGTCCCTAGCTGAGGTGCTCCCCTGCTCCCCCTCTCCCCAAGTGAATGATGGTAATTACTGCAGGAGAGTCTGTGTTGTGCACTTCCTTCAATTGTTCCCAAGACCTTATTTTGCTTGGTGCTCAGAAAGGGTAATTTGTTTAGCTGGATAGCAAGGCTTGTCTGGAATGACTTAATGTGTTCCTGAAGCACTTGAAAAGATGGGTGATTCTGGCGGGGAAAGGCAGAGAAAGTGCCTGGATGAAGACTCTTTGCGTGTGTAGGCCCATCCTGGTCACAGTGATAAGGACAGTTTACAATGTTGGAGGCAAAGGGACACATTTTTATGAGGTATAAAGCAGCTGTGACCCCATTGTCAGCCAAAGACCTACGCCAGGATATTCTGAGGCAGTGTTCAGGTGCTCTTGATGGAGCCCTGATGGGAGATGGAACCTGAGGAGACTTCCATGTCTGAGTCTCCTGGGCATTTTAGTTTTGGAAATGTGGGATGATCTCATTCCACTTGAAATAGCCTCTTCCAGCTTCTCTTCAAATAGCAGCAACTTTCTATTAAACTCCTCTTTGCAGACAGATGTGGTTTTTTTGGTCTTCGAATTGCCACTAAACTTCCTCATTTGTAGGAAATCACTGATGATGCAGAAGCCACCTTGCAGCCTGAATTCAAAGCTTAACCAAAATTTTAAGGGTCTTCTTGAGAGTTTCAGAAACGTCATTACATGAGCGGTTTTTTTTTGTATTGGTCCATGAGTACCTCTTGAGGAATCAGTTCCTGTGCAATCCCAAAGTTCAAGAGCTTTAGGTTTATGATTTCATTGAGAGGGTCATCTATTACATTATTAAAAACCCTGTAAGAGGGCCTTGCTTTGAGGCAGGGAATACCTCACTGTGTCTGAACAGGCCTTAGGTTCCTCTATTTCCAGGCAGCAAAACCTCCACCAGAAGTGTTCACACTGAGAATGTGTTTTGATGGCATCTCCTTAGTAACCAAACGCTGAGATTTGACTCCCACTCTATATTTCTCTACCTTAAAAAATATGCTGAGCCTTCTGAATTTAATAAAGAAAATATTACTGGACAGAGCTATTTTTCACTCACCATTCTTCATTATCTCTTTAATGTGACAATCCCCAAAAGCTACTGAGTGCTATTTGCGTACAAGCGAGTTGCGATGGCACAGCAGATTAACATGTGTCAGCTGAGCTGCAGTAACCTCAGTAGCTGTTTGCTGTGAATGCTCTTGCTCTGCCCTAGATGTGAGGTAATGCTGTTTAGCTGAAAACTTGATGAAAGAAGCTTAAACTGAAACAGATTAAAAACACAGACATGGACAGCTACAGAGGTTTGGCTGACATGTAGTAACTCCTCAGGCCCCATACTGAGACTGTGTGCCTGAACCCACAAGCTGCTTGTTCACAGGCTCAGTCTGTTTACTATGAAAGCATACAGGTTGCTAAGTATAGACAGCACTTTCTGAAAGACTGTTATTCCAATGTGCTGCATGTTTCCTCCTGTTATCTCCAGGTTTTTCTATGTGTAGCTGAAAGGATTGACTGGATCTTACCAAATGTCTAGTGAGGTGTGTTTATGTAGCCACTGCTGATTGTGTGCATTCCCATTTCCAGTGGTTAGGCAGCTCAGCTATGTAAGTTGCTGTTAGCAGCATGTTGGAAGTGACATAGGCCAGATAGAAAGCCTGTGGAGCTCACCAAGGGGGAAAAAAGCCCCACAGTCAACCAAAACCAAGACCAGACTGTAGTTTTTATGTATAGCAACTGCTCCGGGGTAAAACAATAGCAAATATTTTTATCCAAACAGGTCATATTTTGATGAGGTGCCACTGGGTCTAGAGATCAGAGGGCAAGAGCAGGAGTCACAAAGGATCTTGCTGTGTTGTAATTCTTCCCAAGCCAAGGGCTGCATGGTGACCTTGGGTGTGACATTTGATCAGTCTGCTCAACCTTAGGCAAGAGGCAGCAGAGCCCTCCCTAGCATGCCCAAATATCTTAACCTTTTGAAGGGATGCTTCCTTTCCCCTAGAACAAGTATCTATTGATGGGTTGTTATGTGATGAACAGTCAAGACCTGAGTCTCGGTGCACTGCTAGATAATAATCAGCATTATTATGAGTGTTGTGGATTATACAGATTTGTCAGCAATTAAAAAAATAAAAGGATTTCTGTTTAATAACCTCCACTCCTGAGAGGTACAGCTCTCCCCTAGATGTTCTGGACACCCACAGACATCCAAAATGGCACTGGGCACCAACGGTTTGGACTTAATCTAGTGCCTGAATTTTAAGAGGTCTGAAAAAGTCCCATTGTTGGTGAAGCTGCTGTAGAGCTATCTAGAGAGAGCTCTAGATGCCAGCTGGTACTAGGATCCTCCTCTCAGGGTACACTTGGGTCAAGAAGACCCTCGTTCCTTCTGGATGAAATAGGAGGATGAACTTGTGGTAGTAGGTCATGCTGTTCATCCAAATAGGCTGGCTGTTCTCAAACAGTGAATAGATGCTTGATAGTTAAGATGAACTGCTCTTATCTATACCAAACCGTTGGTGGTAGTCAGAATTTTGTTGCCTGATTTAACTGCTTGTGACTGTGGTAAGCAGGATGAGATTTCATCTCTTCACAGCACTGCCATATTTCATCTCCCTGCCCTTCCACGACTTCTGGAGACTGACTATTTCAGTAAGACTTTGGTAAAACCCATCACCTTTTCTGTTGCTGTTTGCCTACTTTCTGAAACCTTGAAGTGTTATCTTATAACCTTAGATAATGATCTTCTCTCTCTTCCCCTCTCCCCCACCTCAAGATTTTTCTGTTTCTTATAATGTCTAATCTTATGCTCAGTGAAGTTGTTCTTAGAAGAAAAATCATACAAAAATCTGTGAGGATGGACTAACCTGAATTGACTCACAAACTCTAGGAAGTGGTGTGTGATTGAAAAACTGAGTCAGAATGCTCTTTTTTAAGAAGAAAAAGAAAAGGAAGATGAAGTGTGAGTGCTAACAGACTGGAGTAGTATTTTCAAGCCTGTGAAATCTTAGCTGTGTGGCCAGTGACAGTGGAGGATGTTACATGTTTGCTATGTTTGCAAGTGAGCAGTTCACCACTGCTTTCTCTGTCTTGGAGGATCTCCCTTCCTGCCTGGAAGGATGGTACATGTGTTTGTGTGATGTGTGCAAGTGATTTGCCATGGATGTGAGGTCTCAGCATCGCTGAGTCAGACAAGGCCCTGGGCAGAGAAAGACGAAGCACATGGCTGTTCAGGGACTTTAGGTGCTAGATTTTGTAGCCTTCGGTGAATAAAATAGTTGCTAGGTGGTGCACAGGACATGTTGTATTTGGGGATCAGGTCCTCCAACCCAGCCTGTCCATCAGGGCAAGATGGGCTGTGGGGTCAGCATTATTCCCCAGATCCCTGCTCTGCAATGGTTCTGGTTTCATGACCACTGTGAGTTCACACCTCTTCTCCTCTCCACACTCCTGTTGTACTTGATCGCCTCAAGATCAAGATGTACTTGAACTTTGGAAAAGAAAACGGAAATTTGAACAGGAAGCATGGCAGATTGACATGTTCCTCGTTACCACCGCTACATTTGTTGAGCATATGTTTTACAAATCAGAACACTGCAGTATTCAAAGCCCTAGGGGTGGGGGCGAGGAGGGAGACCTGTCCATGCCCCACCCAGTTTGTTTGTTCTTGAAGATGATTCATCTGCAAGGCCACCTCTAGCCAATGCTCAAAGTCCTTAGCTACTGTTCAGAGATTTCCTGAGTGAAAACCCAGCTCCTCTGCAATACAGTGTGAGCTTACTGTACAGGGAAAACACTGTGGGCAAGATTACATCCTCCATGAAAAAAAACCCCAAACAACAACAAAAGCCCTAAGTTCAAGCTTGCTGCACCTGTCCTGTTGACCTTGTCCTACTGTTGAAATGCCTTCAGAAAGAGAAATAGGGATGATTTACTCTTGATATCTTAGCCTGCATGGACTCCTTAGTCAACCTTAACTTCAGTATAAATCAGAGAAAAGAAAGAAAAATCACGATCCTAATGCACCCATACATAAACCAAAAAGGATTTAATTAACACAGTATTAGGAGAAACTCCAGTAGGTCTCCTTGCAAAATGACAGGAATATCATGGATATGTGATACAAAAGGACCACAGCAAATGTGTGTCCATCTCCCTGTGTTAGTGGGTCACATGCAGACCTGTTGGTGATCACCTGCTCTGTTTGAAAAAGCCCCAACATTTTTGGTGGTGGGACAAGGCAATGATGACTTCAGGTGGGGTTTTCCTATAGTCAGAGCCTATCTACTAAGAGGATGATTCAAGCAACCAATCTGTTTCTAAGGTTCCCTGTTTCCTATTTTATCTTTCTAGATCACATTTTATAGAGTTATTTTTTATAGGCGATGTTTCAGGAAGGTTTCCGAAGGTAACAACTGGAGTCACCTAAAATAAGGGCTATATTGCTGCATCACAATTTCCAAATATTTCCATAAATAGATGCAGGGCAATGGCAAAAGAGAGGCGCCCATAGTGGCTGTCTCTGCACTGGCTTTTCCTCAGCTCAGCATTACTGAGCACAATGTCAATGAGCAAAACTCAGTGCAACTTTCTTTTTCTTTAATTTCAAGTGAGACATGCTGACTAAAAGCTAATAAAGGTATTGCCTAAGAAGAGCAAAGTTTTATTTCTTCTTGCCATACCTTCCAGGAAAGTGATGATATGCAAATTCCTCTTTGGAATTTTCTACATAACCTCCAAAGGCTGACATCCAAGCCAGCTCTTCCTGGACGAGTTGTCAGCTCTGAAAGAAAACTGAGCCTATAATGTGTCAGTCTGATCCCCACTGAGAGGACAGGCTCCGAAGGGAGAGCAAAGATTTAAAAAGGAAAGAGTATTAATATGCCAGCAGGTCATACGATATGTAGTATAATTTCTGGGGTCTAGGGTTGATTTCCTTGGCTTTGCATGTGAGATTGACACGTCCGCTTGGTGACATGAAGTGCGAGATTTGGGTTATAATAAATGATCTTGCGTTTCTTTCCTGTGGCCGTGTTTGGCTTTTGTACTTGCTTTTCTGTGCTTTATTTCACAGCACTGAAAGCAGCAAATCCCATGTGTAGAGTCTGATCACAGCCAGCAGACTGCTGTGAAAGAAACGGGTCAAATGCTGGTCTCACATGCACCAGGCTCCGCCAGAGCTCCTGCCTGCCAGCTCCCAGCTAGTTTGGACTGAATTCTGTTACACTCTCTGTGGCTTGTGGTTTTGACTTATCTGGGTAGACAGCGTGTTTTGTGAAAAGGGACACCTGGATAAAGGAGTGGGACTTGATCACCCTTAAATTAAAATTGCTGCATGATGAGATGGGAAAGCTGATTATAAACAGTACCATGGGACTTGTCACTGTGCTGGTTGCTGCCACAGGCTTTGTGTCCACTTGTGCTAGCATGACCTGTTTGCCATTATGGCCTGTGAGAGAGCAGCAGGCAGGAAGGCATAGCTGCTGTGAGCAGGAGAGAAGTGTGGCAGTGTGTGCTATCACAAGGAAGAGAGGGTATTTTTGCACAATGTGTGCAAAGCTTCCCCCACACACACTTCCAGGCCATTTTGGCCTTGTCAGGGCTGAAGGACCCTAAAAGAATCTAGTCCAACACCCCTGCAATGAAACGTCCTGCTGTCTGATTTTGAAACACTCTTTAGCACCCTGCAAGACAAAAATCCTAATGCTTCAACCAGCATCCTTATTAATCACACTCATTTCCTTAGGGTAGGCAGGACCCTGGGCCCAGGGGAAGGAAAAATGTGGCCGCACTCATTCACGTGCACAACTGGGGAGTTGCACCCTGCCTTACGCTCTCCAGAGTGAGCACAGAAAACAGCTTAGATTTTCCCTCTCTGCTTTAATGACCTCTTTTCTTCTCCTGAGATACGATTCAGCTTGGAGATGACCAAAATGATTTGTCAGCCAACCTCGAGTTGCCTCAAAACCATGGAATGTTGTAAAAATGCAAACATGTAAAATGAGAAGACAGCTAATGCCAGCCTTTTGGTGGAGACTAGATTTAGGCTTAAGACAGCTGGTGCCAGAGCATTTGCCTGTTAATGTTGCTAGGCTCTGGAATGCCTTGCAAGAGGATATCAGAGCAGCAAAATCAATTAGTGGTCTCAGAAGTGACATTAAGACTTTTTGGTGACACGATCATTTTGTATGTGGAAGAGTAAATGTGATGGGCTCAGCTGCAAGCTGAGAGAGGTGCTGTGTCACTGTTAGCGGGAAGACAACAAACCACAGATTAAAAGAAAAAAGAAATACAATTCTTCCGGTGACAATTGGCTTTTATGCTGTGTTTTACCACCTGGGAGTGGGGAGGGGGAAGGCAGGCAGTTTCAGTGCAACATGCACGGATTCACACCTGCCTGTTCAGATGATTTGTGACCAGGAGTTTACCTTTGGCTGGCATGTGTGCCTGCATGCCTGCATGAGGGAGTCAGGGAGCATAAGAATTCCCCTCAGACCTCTGTCAGGGTGATGACTCCTTTTATCCAAACATATAAAATATATAGGATTGCGCGCCTGATTGCTTTTTCTCTATAGCAAATGCTGGTTAGGGAGAGACAGAGGACACAGAGGCCTTTCCCTTGCTGCTGAGCTGCAGCAGTGGCTACTGCTAGCAGCTCGATCCCTTTCTGCTGTAGCTGATCAGCAGCAAAGCATATGCTTTCCTGCAAGCCACTTATCCAGATGGAATTCTGCTCAAAGACCTGTAAGTTTCAAAGGGGTGTACTGCCCTGCTGTCCCGTAGCAGTCATTGCCTCACCTCAGAGGAAGAAGACCTGGTATCTCCCTTGTGCATCTCAGTCGTGGTCCTGTGGAACTGAGGAGGGGATGGTTGCTGCAGCCTCTCTTTGCCCCAGCTAACAGACTGAGACAGGGCTCACTGTCAAAGAGAGTGGCCATGGGATGACAAACTCTGCCCACTGGAGTTAAATACAAAGCAGGGATTTCAGAATTTCATACCCTGGCCCTGAGCCACACCCCATAAGCTGTGCAGGACCAAGACCTGCAGAAACAGCACATCAGTCCAAGTGCAAGAGGGCTGGTGCTTTTGCCTTTATGTTGGAAGAGTAAAACTCAGTTCTCTGCTTGTCACTTACCCTCTCAGCAACACAATGCACTGGCACTGGCCATGGGGCAGTGCTGTACTGGAACGTGTAAAGGCATGATGCCTTGGAAGGACACTCTGATAAACAACGATAGCAATGATGACAATGTTTATGCAGAGCAATAATGTACTCTATATACAGTTCTACTTGTTTCAGCAGGACCGTGCACTGGGAGAACGCATGGGGAGTCTGTTCTTTACTGTTTGCAAGAACCACTGATTTTTGGGATGCAGTTAAATTTTATACCAGGTACCACACAAGTGTTTTAGCAGATGCTGTGCCCTCCATATCACACAAGGGGAAGAGCAGAGGAAAGATCACTGCATCGGCAGTGCCCTCTTTCTGGTGTCCTCCTGGGTAACACCACTGCTAACGGGACAGCGCTCGTTGCCTTTCCTGCACTGCCAGTGTACTTTCACTGGGAGTCTGTGCAAGGCAAAGCACCTCTGGAGACTTCTGAGGAAAGAATGAAGGTTGCAAATTGAAAGTGAGGTTATATGCAGTCTGGCTTTATCAAAGGTGAATTGTGCCAGAAGAACCTGATATCTTATCAAAGAACACTAATTGGTTTTCCTAGCAAAGGAAACACGGCTGAGATATCTGGCTATCGGCAAAGCATTTGATATGATGCCACATGGGAAATTATTTGTTCAGAGGGGATGATGGGGCTAGGTGGAATAATGGTAAGTGTGCTGAGGTCTGGCTGAGGGAGGGATGAATACAGGTAGGATGGGGATGATCAGGCAGGAGAGACTCGTCGTGCACCTGCTGAAGGGGTGGTCTTGGGACTGACTCTACTTAATATTTTCATTAATGAGCTTATGAAAGGTGGGAGTGTGCAGATGAAGTTTGTGGATGATGGTAAGTTTGGGAGCATAGTTATTGTGGCGAAAGGTTGAGGTATGATACAGGAAGCTGTGCCTGACCTTGAGGACCAAAGAAACAGAAATGGGATGAAACTCAATACTGCAGAGTGCAAGGGCATGCACTTGGGGACTAATAACATGAATTTCCACTAGAAGCTGGTAGCTTATCAGTTTGAAACAAGCGTAGAGGAGAAAGACCTAGGTGTATTAGTGCATCAGAGAGTAACTAAGAAGCAGAGATATCATGCAGCCATGGAAAAGGCAAATGTGAGCATGGGGCATATTACTTCCCAAGGGACAGGAAAGTATTAATGCCACCGGAGAGAGCTGAGAACCCCTCTGGAGCATTGCTGTCTGCCGTGGTTGAGCAAGATGAAGCCCCGTGGGTGCAGGTGCAGAGTCGGGCTATTAGAAGCACCGGGGGAGCTCTGATATCCATCACCCGGTGAGTGCCAGCCCAGAGGGCATGTGGCAGATTTCTTTAAATACAGCAGGGTATAAACACACAGGAGAAGAAAGCATGAGCCGAGATGACGACAATGCTGGCACGTGAACAAATTCAAAGAGAAACCTATAGGCCGTGTGTTAGCATGGTGGCAGCTCAATAAGGAGGACCCAGCCCAGTGCTAATGGAGGCATGGCTGTGGCCATTTGGAGCAGCTGCACCAGCTTTCTGCAGAGGTCTCCAGCCATCAGCCTTGCTGTGCTCAGGGAACATCAGCCTCCATTTTAATTGCACAGCACCATCATCTACAACTCAGAAACTATAGTCACAGGTTTTTGTCCATTTCCTTCAAACAAAGGTGTGGGGTTTTTTATTTTTATTATTATTATTATTTTAATCTTTATTTTTACCTTCTCTCTTTTCCCTCCCCCTATTCTTCCTTCTTCCCCCTCCAACACTGGTTGACATTTACCAGAACCCAGTGTGATTTAGTGACCTTGGGCATACTGTGCACTTTAATTTGTCAATTTGGGAAATTAATTTGTGGAAGAATGAGTGGGAGTCAGAGGTCAGGCGGCTGGAGTGCAGACCTGCTGACAGGTTGACTGTCCGTGGGGGGCTAATGAGAGCACACCACCACGCCAACGGAACAAAAGCAGACAGATTACACTACCCGCTCGCTGCCGGCATCCAGCAACACCCGGCCCATTTCTTGCCTCCAGCTCGCCTCGTGCTGCAGGCCGGGGCAGCCACCTGCGATGAAGGCACCAGTTGCAGGGTGTGAAGTCTTTTCATGGTGAGGATGGGAGATGCTCACCCCCATTCCTAGTGTGGGGAGGCTGCACTTGGGTGCTTGATGTCTCTGTGTTCACATCCTCCTGGAGTCTGGGCGCCATGATGGGGGATGAACACTTGCAGTAAAAAAACATGATGGCTGATGCTTGGCACCTCTCTGCTCCAAACTGTCCAGCTTGTGGGACATGCACTGGGTAGGCAGATTCCTGTGGGTGCTTGCCATCCATCTGTGTGCAGCATGAGCTGAGGTTTGACCGCAAACAAGACCTGAGTGTGCTGGAGGAAGATTGCATCTACCTCCCTGAGGCAACCAAACTGCTGCATCATGTTCTGGCTGCTTCGAGCGCCTGGGCAAAAAGGAGCATGCTTTGGATGATGACAAATGCTTTGCAGTGCCAGCAAGTCCCCGAGTTCTGCCTTGGAAATGAGCGAGAAGGAGTGGGGATGCATGGCTAAGCCAACCCTCAGGCAAGACCTTGCTGGCAGGGCCACTGAGGAAGGGCCTCAATAGGGCATACAGCTGTGTGCTGCAAGGCTGAAGTGCCAGCGGCTGTGGAAGAAGGCAGCTTCTGTGCCTGAGTACAAAACCTGTGCTTTCTTGTGGGCCAGATTCAGCTTGTACAGCCCACAGGGCAGGGGGAAAAGCCTGCCTGCTGTGCTCCAGTAAAAACAGCTGGCTCTACACACATGAGGCACAGGCAGGCTTAAAACGGTGCTCTTCACTGTAAGGAGCTGGCTAAAATGTGAGGCTCTGATGGCTGTTTGGGGAAGGGAGCGTGGCAGGCTATGAAAGGAACCCTCTCCCACCCACAGTAGATAAAAATAAGGAAGAATATCTCCCTGAGGCTGGCAGCTAAGGTCACCACAGCTGCCTGCATGCTTTGGGATTTGCACTTGGACTGGGGCACAGCACCTTGAGTCTCACAGTTTGAGGACTGAGCTCAATCTCCATAGTTTTCAGTGCTTTAGCTGATCCAGGAGATCTGCTGAATGTGTCAGGCATATCACACAACTGGTAGTGACCAGGAACAAAGTGAGATCAAGCAGACTAGGAGATTAAAAGTGGACCAGGAGAGGGACTAACAAGAAGATGAGACCTTGCAGATCTCATCTTGCAGGTTTACGTGGTCTATATAACTTGCAGCATTTCACATCTCTGCTTTAAAACCTGGGGCATTACCAGGTCATGAGTACTTTGGGTACAGACTGGGAGGGGTGTACTCAGTTCTCCTTGTTCAGCCTTATCAGAGGAAAAAAGAGCAAGGAAGATTCTTTTCATTCTTCCATCCAGTAGATTTATTTCACCTCTAACCTGGCTGTACCAGTGTGAGTTGGAAGTTCCATTACCTGTTGTGCCTTTTATATTAACGTGGGCTTTCCCAGTGACAGACAGGAATGATATGAGCACATTGCAGACACTTGGGTTTGCTGGCAATGCCAAGAAATAGAAACAACAGTGCTTTGAGTTTACCAGTCAGAATTTTTGACATATCTAAATATAGGCTACATACTGTTTTGGAGCTCCAGAAACAATTTATTTTTATTTCGGCCCTTTAAATGAGAACAAAGGAAATCTGGAGGGAGCGCAGGCTTAGCTCAAGGAATGAAGGTAAGAAAACCTATGTATTTTTTTAGCTCAACAGCAAGGACACTCAGAGGGAATATAGGATCTGGGGGCTCAAAACCTCTGGCTGCTCCATTTGCAAAGGGTCCTGATGTCTCAAGTGCCCTCCTGTTTCACAGGGATGGGTCAGGGGAGCAATCAAAACTGCTCTGCTCTCTTTAATTTCCATTGAAGCTGGGCCTCACCTTCATAGACTGCACCATCTCCCCTGAGAGCCCTTATCAAAGCATGGCTCTTACTCCTTCCTCCCTTTCTAACCATCCTTCTTCCTACCCTTTTATGAGAAAAGCTGGAGCTTCCTGGTCAGTCCAGCCTCAAAAAATGGAAACATCTCTGCTTTTTTGCTGCTCTGGTAAAATGTTCCTTATTTTTAAGCAGGGGGACTTAGTGTAAATAAATAAAAACAGAAGTCAACCCTTTAAATTCAGACCCCATCATGAGGCAGCAACTCAAGTTACACATCCACAGCTACAGCTCAGTGCATTTTTCAATTCAAGCTGGTTGGCCTTATGTTTAGGGAGGATACCAATGGGATGTGGATGGGGCCTCTTTTCTGCTAACACAGGATTAGTCTCCTTGGATATATTTCTGGCCCCTTTCACAACCTTGTGCTGCACAGCCTTCATTTTGGTTTGAAACAGATCTCCATGTCAGTGGCCCGTCAGGCTGTCTCTTGGCCTGTAAGTCAGCCTTCTGGATGCAGCAGTTGTGGCCGTAAGCTCCTCCATTCCTGAAATAGCTTCCCATCCATCCAGCCTCCTGCAGCAGCAGCTCTCCACAGGATCCAGATAAGGTTGCAGTCTGGCTATTTCTCCCTCTGTACTCTGCCTTCCCTTGCAAGACTGACCAGCAGCTCCTCTATTGACACCAGCAGCAAGTGCTGCATTTCTGCAGCTGCTTACCTCACTGCTCCATATGAAAACCTCATTGATGGCTAGTGTTCAGAACAAGCTGGACTTAAAAAAAATTTCTGTACTATTTAAAAATAAACCGTATGTATCTAGTTGTGTAGGGCCACTTACATCCCAATGTCACACCTGTACTTTTCATCTTGAGGTACTGAGTTCTGCCTCATTGGTTGAGTGGGTTGGAGCTGAGTTGTAGCACCAGACAGTGGTACAGACAAACAGTGGCTTGAGGAAGTGCTGACATTCAGTAACAAAAGTATCTAGAACAAGGATGCTATCATAAATGAACAGTATGTAAAATACAATGGAATTTACTGATCTCACTAGAAATATTTGGAAATCCTCTTTGCCTATTTTTTTTTCTAGGCCATCCAAGGAATAAATAAGCAATCCCCATGGTCAGGGAGGCTACAAAGATTGAGACCAAAGAGGATGAATGCGCCAGGAGGCAAAGTGAAGAAGGACTCATCACTCATGGACAACAGCTACAAGAATTCAGCATGGAGAAGGTTCCTATGAGCTCTACAGTGTTCATTTAGGTGCTAACTCCTTTCTTCTTTATCCATATCAATGATCAACACCAGAAAGATTAAAAACAATTACCAGAAGAGTAAAGTCTCTTTTGAACAACCTCTCCTAAGTGCTGAAGCTTGGCCTGGTTATGAAAACATAATGAAGCCCCTGAAACTGGGAGTGTTCACAACTGAACAAACAGGTAAGGAAAACCACCAAGAATGTTTTCATGACTGTGGTGTCCTCCTCAGGGCTGTGCCTGACACAGTGGGAAGCACACTGGTTGTGTGTGAAACAAAAGGGGCCTTTTGCTGAATCCTTAGAAAGCAAGGCAAAATCCCTGTCTGATGGACAAATGAGCCCCATGCTCATCGGGTGTGAAACAATCCTTTCTCCAGTCTCTCTTCCTTCCTAATGAGGGAAAGTTTCCTGTATTCCCTCTTTGACAGCATCAGTCTGGCCATGACTCATTACACCTGTGTGAGGGCTCTGCCCAGCATTAACCCCTTGCTCTCTGGAAACCACTAATATGTTATGAGTGCCAGTCTTGGTCTTTCTTCTCTTGGCTTCCATTCCTGCAAGCCTGCTCAGTTTGCATGACAGCAGAGCAAAGTAATGAGAAAAGTAACTGGTGCATGTTCCTTTCTGGAAGCCTGTGCCTAAGTGTTTGCACAGGAGGGAACAAGGGTTTAGAGCTTCAGAAAATTACCCTAGTTTGTACAAAGAAGAAAGTGTGAGGAGAGGGATGTGGAGAGCTGGCACGTGCCCAGAGTGTGTGGGAGCATCTATGGGCAGAAGATGAACATGGGCATCAAGGCTGCCCTCACAGGGAGAAGGGAAAGAGGCAGCGGAAGGATGTGCTCAGCTGTTGTTGGTCCTGGAGAACCCATCTGGAGGATGAGGCTGAAAGAGGGCAGCTATTCTGGACGTCTTCCCATTTGGGTTAGGATGTAGGGAAGCATCACAGTTTTAGGAGCTCACATCTGCCATGATGTACTTAAATGCAGACAAACTCCATAGCACCAAGCTGCTGCATGCTGTCTGCCAGGAAGCACAAGCCGAGATGCTCCAGCAAGAGTGCTGGGTATGTTCAGACAGTTATTCGCACAGCCAAGTATGGGATAGAAGGGGGATTTTCACAGGGACATCACAAAGTCGCTGCTTACATCCTGTCCAGCCTTTGCTCCATAGCACAGTGACACTGGCTCTGCCCACTGAAAGATGGCCAAAGCTTGTTCTGTGTCAGTCAACAATAGGCTTCAACCCTTTGTTTCATTCATAGAAAAAGACAGGAGATGCGTGGGAGATGTTTTTCATGATGTATATATGAATAATAATCCACACTGAGGTAGAAAGCCCAGTCTGGAAGTACTCGTTGCAAGAGAGAAGTTTGGCAAAGCTTTGGTCACCTGAAATTAAAAATCTGTTTTGATGTGAAGCATCGGGCAGCTTCTGTACCATTGCTCTTTGCAATCTAATAATGTGGTTCCACAGACCTTTTGCAAATCATTCACAGGTATGCATTTATCCCTCATGTAATGGCTATTAATATTAAATACAATGACCATACATTATTTATACTGTTTTATTCGTGTATTAATTTTAAATCAATTCCTAAAAGCTGCAGTGCCAGGGATGGAAATGAATTACTCAGGACAAGAAGAAAGGGCAGATTCAAGGAGGCTATTAAGCAGAGATATTAAAGATTTCATGACGGACGTCCTTATATTGGAAGCTTTTAGACCAGAACAGCACTTGGTAGGAAGAGCCAGCATCCAGATCGTTTTGAGCTAGAGTGAAGGGAGAGTCCTCAAATATTTACAGCATCAGAAATGGCATGTGACAGACCCTGAAGAGCAGTCTGTGTGAATGTGCAGCAAGCACATTCCTCTGCTACAAAGACATTCGGAACATCTCTGCTGTACGTGCCACACTTACTAGGGCTCAGGCCAGGGCATAAGTGAGACCAGAAGTTTGCCTCTTGAGATGAAACTTACTGTGACTTCGACACTTCTTTTCAGTGTTTTTGTTTTGTTTTTGTTTTCTTGTCTTTTAATACTTTCTTTGCTGTGACACGTAGGCATGATGGTTTTCATTTGTATTCTTTTACCAGGACTAGCAAGGCAATAGCAGAAGGCTGAAGCAAAAAACCCCCAGATCCCTGACTTAAGGGAGTAGGGAAAGTAAGGGAAAGGGCAACACAAGGCTGTATGAGCAAAGGCTGAATTCAGGCAAATATTTAGGTATGGGATTCACCTCACTTAGCTTTAGCCATCCAAAGCTTTCTGCAAGTCATGCAGGCTCAGTCTGCAATACAGACAGAGAGTGACCAACACAAAGTGTTGTTTTTTGTTGACTGGACAGTTATAGTGACTTGAGATACATCTCAGTTGGGTGTTCAAGTGGCTGAAGATCCTCATGAAAATTTTTGTGGAAATGCAGAGGATGGCTATAAGTACAAAAACGACCACAAATGTGCCACAAAGAGTTTAAGGACAGAAGTCATAATTCAGGAGTTCGGCTATACCACCTCCTCTTTGTTTCTCATTGTCTCATTTTACAGTAATGGCACTTTGAGTCTCTCAGGCAATGTAAAAAGGCTCAAAGCATGTTAGAGCCCCTTTCAATGCTAAGATCATTAGCAGATTGAACCAAAGTGCTCCTGTATATCTGCGAGTAAATTATTTATTATGTGTTTTAGAGAGATGAATGGCTATGGAGATTCCAGGGGAAAACCGTGCTGCGATAGAGATTAAATGGAGCTCTTGAGAGTCTCTCTCCCTGGGTCAGATTCATGCCAGGTCTCAGTGATTTCACTTATCTCAGTACAATTTACACCAAAGATAAGTTTTGTCCTTTAGTCTCAAATCTCAGGGGAAGCCCTGGCTACTTAAGATGCACAGAGGACCTGGATGAGAACGCTGTCCCTTCAAGCAGTTGTGTGATGAATATGTGTATTATTCATAACAGTGGAATCAGTGGATAAATACATATATCAGCAGAAAGACTGAGTGCCAATAATCAGTCCATTCATGAGCTCTTCTTTTCATTAATGTCTAATTATTCACCCATGGACTATGCTGGACTAAAAAATAATAAATAAAATTACTCTCACAATGAACAAGGAAAAAGCACAAATAGGTGTAAAGATAGCAAAGAAGGAAAACAGTGCTTGCAATTTTGCATTGTGAAAGAGCAGCTTGCCTGTGTTTTTTATTTATCCTGCTGGCTTAGATGCAGACAGAGGAAGTGCGCTAGGACCTAGAGGAAACCGTTCTCTGCATACACCCTCTACCTTCTTCCAGCAAGAAAAATATTATCCACTGAAACAGAAATATACAATGACAAAAGAAGAAAGAAAAGTCTCAGACTACAAAGCAGAGAGTGCGGCCATTTGTAGTTCAGTAAGCTTCAGAGGCTGTAAAATAGTACAAAAGTGTTCTTGGAAGGAAGAGTCTGTGTATTGAAGGTGTATACTGCCGTAGTTGTAATTTAGCTGCCCAAAACTGACCTTTCATGGTCATTTAAAAGAAAAAATCTTGCTTATTTTTGCATGCTTCAATATTTTACCTAATTGTTAAGCAATCAGTTGCTCAAGGCCAGATTGCGTTCATAAAATATCCATTAGCCAGCCCACACTTGGTACTCCCTGTATTAAGCGAAAAAAGTGATGCCTTAAGGGAATTTATTGTTGCCATAAATGCAAAGAATAAACGTTTCCTTTCTCTCCAGGTTTGTTTCATCTTTTGTAGTTCAGAATGTATCTGTGAGACAGTGTGGAGAAATAAGTGAAATGTTACACAGTAAATATGATTTGTCTTTTTGAGAACTTCTAGGCTAACTGAGGAGCTGCCCAAGCTTGTAGCTAGTTGATGGACACAGCTTTCAAGGACACAGATAAACCACCAAAGCCTATTTCTCAGCACTTAGTTGGTCTCTAAATCAGAAGAGAGACTGCTTTTTCCAAGCACAGGAGCCCAGCATTGCCCCATTCAGCCCAAGTTGGAAGTACATACAATTTTATTACTCCTTGTCCGCTACAGTCAGATAGTGCACAAGAAGACCCCAAATACTGAAATGAACCTAAATCTGAATGCAAACTCCTCTTCTTCTCTGTCCTATTCAAAAAAGATCAGTTTCAGTTTAGAAAAAACTCAGGTCAATTCTGACTTTGTTTAAGCTGGATAGTTTTCCTGTGCCCTCAATATCTACTCAGTGCTACTAATCTGCAAACAAGATACAAAGCACTGATTCAAACACATGCTAATTTTAGGGCATCACCCTGCTCTTGATGTGAGCGGGGAGCTGCTATTGATCTCTGTAGGGGTTGGTAACACTGAGTGCAGATCGGGCACTGACTCTCCTCCCACCTGTATCTGTGATACAGGCTAAAAACTCAACATTCAGAAGTCCTCCCCTGGGGCCAAACTCCCAGATGGTGTAGACCAGTATAGCTTTAATGTCCTTAGTGGGGCTTTGCTGATTTATACCAGATGATGATCTAGATAATACTTTTCCTACGTTTCACTTGCAGGTCACTTGTTACAAAGTCTGGAGCTGAACTGGTCAGTGGCCTCCCTTGGTCAAGCACCATCCATCAGTTCACATGGCTCCTTCTCTGGAGCTGTGGATACTTAGAAAAGACTCAGAAGATGTAAGTAAGTTGAGAATCAAGCCTCTAGACAAGCGGATAGTGATATCTGCACTGGAGCTAAACAGCCTCAGAGGATGATATATAGGTGGAATGTGACAGCAGTGGGTAAGAAGGGTGGAGTGGCACTCTGGGCAAGAGAAGAGTGTCCTTGTTCCAAAACAGAATCAAAACGCTGCCCTGGGAGTTACATAGGCATTGTTTCAGAAGTTAATACATCAGTGTTTATGGATGAAAATAGCTGAGATATGATGTGAGTCAAACGTGCCTGAGCTTGCTAATCAAATAAGGACACTGCAATTATATGACATCAGTAAGAAAGTGGTGAACACATGACATATCAACTGTATGGCAAGGTAGAAGGCTTGCTTCAAATTGCAGAGCTGGCACAGAAGTTCCCGGAGTGCTGGAAAATCCTGATCTCCCTGCTATCAAAGTGGTGGGACCTAATGGGGAGATGAAGAGCTATCAAAAGTTGTTCCTACAGAGAAGGTACTCCAAAGCTGCCCATCAACAGAAATGCTGTCCTTGTGGGATGGCAGCAATAGGTGTTTCTCAAAGACTTCATTCTTGCCTGTCCTCATTATTCTGAGGAAGTACACAAGAAATATGCCCTACCATTATGTCCAAGCAGAGACTTTACGCTCAGCAGGTAGCTCATGTAATGCAAAGCCTTTTACCCAGCTCTATTAAGAGCTCTTCTTTATGTCTGGCCCTTGTGCAAGAGAAGAGTATTGTGTTTTCTGGCCATATTTTTGCAGTGGAGTACTTCACAAGTGTCAGATTGGAAAGAAATTTCATTGCTATCATTGCTACTTACTGATACCTTTGAAGTGGCTCTCAGTAGAGCAGCTGAGGCTGGAGAGGAGGTGACAAAGAAGCTGTGCCTCCCCCTTTGACCATCTCTCTTGAGAGGTGGGAAGTGGCAAGATGTCCCCTTGGTGCCAGGCTTGGTTCCAGGGAGCCCTGCATCCTTCACACTTGTCACTCTCTGAAGTTCAGATGCACTCACCAGCGCTCACTGGGTTGTGACAGTGTTTGCTGCTGCTACTTTAGTAATCTCTGATACTTTTGGCTGAGACAAGCAAAGCCACAGCTGTACGCTGCTCTAATAGTGTACCTATTTATATCCTGAACCCACAGCCCACATATTCACTGTGGCAGAGCTTTGCACAGTGGGACACTGCTCGTCCTGCCCTGAGGGAAAGGTAGTATTCCCTTTTCCTGCAATGCCTACATGCTGCAGGAGGCTGGTGCCATCTGGACACCTTCCTCTCTATCTGCCCTCTGTCCCGGTGCAGGGAGAGTGGGGGCACCCAGGAAAGGAGGCTGACGTGGCTCTAAAGTAGCAGCTCCAGGAGCACACCAGTGCAGCTGCCAGCAGCTGTCGGAAGACTCAGCAGTGCACTCTATTGCTTTATTATTACTTCTTTGCTAATTATTTCCTAAGATGGGCAGGGGAAGGAAAGCAGGAGAGCGGGAGAGCAGCAGCAGTGTGTGCTTGCTGGCAGGGCATAGCAAAGGCACTTGAACCGGCTCTAGCACAAGCAAAGCAGCAGGAGGTCTGTGAGATGGGGCTGGACTGTTTCTGCTCTGACAAAAGCAGCCAGCATCGGCATAAATGTGTTTCTATTGAGTTGGTTCACAGTGTTCTGCAAAGCAGCAGGCATAGAAAATACTGCCTGCATGAACTGGAAAGCACCCTGGATAAGTGCTGTGCAGATTGTAAAGGGAAAGTATGAAACGTCACAACAGAGAGAGCCCGTACCAACAAAATATATCCACTGCTGCACGTGCATCCTGAGACAAGCACACTGGTGGGCTCACACAAGGCCTTGGTCACTGCTTGGTCCTACCCTGGGGCCCAGGGGCAGGCTGCCATGCTGGTAGCTGGCTCCCTTGCCCCCACCCCATCTTAGGAAGGAGTGGACAATCTCCTTTCCAAGGACACATGAGCTGGGAGGCAGGGGAGCTGCAAGAAGCAACAACTTCTCCTGGAGAGGGTTCATGGAAGAGAAAGCTGCTCTGCCTTGGTGGGCTCTGGGCAGGGCACAGCGACCACAGTGTGGTGGCGATGGAAAGCGGCTGCCTGTTGCTGTCTGAGCCCATGGGGGGAAGCTACCTGCTGAGATGCTCCTCTCTCTGTCTGTTTTCTGTCATGTAATAAGCCTGTGGTAGCCTGACACAGTTATTACTGTTTGTTGTTTTTCACTTACTCTCGGAAAAACTGCTGTAAGGAGCTGCTGATTATCTATACTTGATTGCTCAGGCCTGACAGAGGATGGGTTGCAGCATGAATGCCAGTGGTAGCTTGGAGGCACTCTGGGGAGATGCCACCTTATTACTGTGAGGAATGCTCTCCCAAAGACAACAGACACACGAAAGCGAAACGGGAATAAAAGAGCTTGGATAACATCAGAAACAGCACCTTTGCATCTGCCCATCCCTAACCTGAGAGCAAAACAAACTTGTACTGAAATACTTCTGAGGCATGAAAGGACATAATTTTTGTTGCCAACATGATTGTGTTTCTCAGAAATGAGAGGCTACCATAGCTGAGTAAATAAATGAAAATCAGCCTGTAGGGTTTCCAGACTGGTGGTGGAAATCTAAGGGCATGGAAGTCCTGAGTTGTGAGTGCTCCTCCAAACTCTACAGAGCCTCCTTAGATCCAAAGGCACAAGGGATGGTCTGCGCTTGATGGAGAGAGTTATCCCACACACCACCACCCTTGCTGATGGAAATTTCAGTTTCGGGTCTTGGAGCACTTCCAGCAACTTCAGTGTTACAGTGGAGACCATCCCCCTGTTCTTCCCATAACATAGGCAAGCTGTTTGCCTTTAGCTGCTCCTCTGCTTCAAACAAACAGCTCAAGGTTCAACACCCTGAAGTTCGTGTATTCATTTGCAATTCATTTTCAGTGGAGCATAGGCAAAAGGGTACTGAAAGTGATGAGAAGGGACTTCTGCATCTGGAAACTCTCACTACCCTCTTGTACATCTAAGAAACTTGCATGTCACTTTTAGACCTCAAAATAGCAACTGGACCCTTGAAGCCATCTCTCAAATGGTTATTCACTAGGTTACTGATGTGCTCTTCCCTGCCCACTGAGGCTGCTGTTGGTGGAAATAAGTAGGGAGTCCAACCTTTGAGAGATGTTTACTGCAGAAGAGTCCTCTTGGCATCAGTGACTCGGGAGGTTTAAATTTCCTGGCATGGATTACTCCCAAATATTTCTGGAAACTATTGCATGGAAGAGAGTGCAGCACTGATTGATTCAAGACAGCAGCAAGGCAGCACTCCCCAGCCCTATGCTCCTCCTTGCTGAAGCCCATCCAGCAGGGCTGACTGCAAAGCTTTATCACCATGCAGTTCAAACACTTAAAGCCTCTCTGGAAAATATGCAGTATGTACTATGAATAATGCACCTTCTCTCAAAGTTGTTTTCATGATTTTTTTTTTCTTTTCTTTTTTATATAAGATGAGACCAACCTCTAGGGTAAGAAGCAAGGAAAACACTGCGCGATGTATTCAGGTGCTACACTGTCTTTGGCAGTCCTTTTACCAATTCATTTTCCTTCAGGTGCAGAAAGGCTGGGAAGGCATGTTTAGACTGGTAGCTCTCAAGTGCAGGAAGAGCCTAGCAGAAACATGAGGGAGAGCCTATTTTCTATTATTTTTTCCTCCCTTTTATTTTTCTTTTTTAAACTTAATAATACCTATTTGCCTTGAAAGGAGTGACAGACGAGAATTTCTGTGAGCTGTGTTGCTTATCTCGCCTTGCTGGCTTGTTTGTGTATGTTTGTGTCTGCAATCGTGTGAGCCTCACACAGTCTGAATTGTCTGACTCTTCTCCATATATATATCGAGATCCTGTTTATGAGGACGGTGCCATATTTGAGTCTTTTCATCTCAAGGAAGCAGTTCACTGTCTGGTACTAAAATAACCGCTGCAGGAATCAGCCTGTATTTTTAGGTTACAGGATGAATCAAGAACTGGCCTTACACATTCCTATGGCTTCTAAGCTTCCTATTGCACCACAAAGCCTTGTTGAAATGCTGGGAAAAAAAACACACTTAGACCTAAACACCGCCCAAAGTGCCGCAAGGAGGCTGTGTTTGCTTCATATGAACACCCTTTTGTTTTCCTGTAGAGAAGCAGCCGTCATCAAGAATTAATTAATTTGGCAGAGCTCACCGGCTGGCTGTGCACACTCTATAGCAATCTAGCAACGCTTTGCAAAGGGATCCAGGTAGAGAAGCCTGATCATGCTCGTATCTTTGTCACAAAAATGCTCCTCTATGTCCTGTCGATGTGCACTGATGTCAGCCTGCTGATGTAAAAACACTGAAGACTGCAAAGGAAAAGGGCCAGATGGCTGTTCTTGGGGTCCTTGGGGACACCTACATCAAAAAGGAGCTGCAGAGAAGAAAGAAGAAGGAGCTAAGTGTGACAGCAGAGGGAAAGGATACGCGATGGAAGAACCCACTGCTCACAGTTTCTAGATCTTCTACCAAAGGTCTAAATCCTCGGGCCTAGATATGTGTTCAGGCAGCAACGAATTCTGTCTGAAAGCAAGTATGGAGTGGCCCCTGGCCTTGAGCAACAGCATGTGCCTGCCCCAAAAAGCAGGATAGCGCTAGTACAGCACTTACATTGTTGCTGAAATCCAAGGAGGTAAAGCATATGCAGCTTCACTGAACTGAGCCTGGAGGTAGGGAGGATGAGCACTACACTCATGAGCAATAGCAGGAGCAGAATCCAGGTTTCCTGGACCAGCATCAGCACTGCACTCCACCAGGAGCTCCCCAGGGCACCTTTCTGTTAGAAATTAGGAAAATATTGTGTTGGAGCCTGGGGCTCCATGTTCTCTTGCAGCACAGGTCATACACAGTAGTCAGCAGAGGAAGTGCTCGCGTGCCTGGCTGTTCCTGTAACATCACTTCTTAACACGCTTTTTCAGAGAAGGGTTTGGAAGCCTGTTCAGCCTGTCAATCTGCTGCTGTGTCAACATGAGAAAGCTAAATAATTCCTCTTTTGAGTCAATCAGTATATGTTTCCCAGGAAAAAAATAAACAAATAAATAAGGGAAAGGCTGCATTCCTTTATGGTGCTGCTGAGAAGCGCTTGGTTGGGCGGGCAGGCTTCTCATGTTCAGTGGTTTATGAGGTTGGACTTTCCTTTAGCATTTGCTAACCTAATTGCCTCACCAGGTAAGTAAGTCATACGCCAAAGACAGTATGCCACAAATGTAGTGGCTTGCGCTTCCAAGTACTTCAAGAGCGTCTAAGAATGCTGTGTTCTGGTTACATTTGTTTAATAAAGTACTAATATGTAAAGTGACTTTGACCAAGTATTCTTCAGTACCAGGATCTTTTGCGTATGCTGCCTTTTCCAAAACCCTGCACCCCTTTGTACAGCAGCTGTGTCCCTATTCTGTTTGTCTCTGAATAATTCCCATATCCAACATGAAATAACCCAAGCAGCCCAGTTTTTCTATCTGCCAACCATGTGAAAATAACCCCACCTTTCTCCTTTCCCCTTACTGTTAGCAGCAATAAAGGCTCAGAAGCCTGCATGGCTACTTGATAGTAATAAATCAAACAGTGCCAGGGCCTGTGGCCAGGCACTGGCACTCATATGCCCATGCTGTTATTTGTCCAAACCATCCCTGGTGCGGCTGAGCCCATTGCCAGCAAGCACTAACCTGAACAATCACTGGCACAGCTCTGGAGCCAGCACTGGCTCCCAGGAGGTGGCTTGCATGTGGCCTGGCTGCTGTGGCACAGAGGAGCTCAGTGGTGTGGAGGTAGCTCGCCTGTGCCAGTTGGCTATGGGGCCTCAGTGCACATTTTGCTTATTAGTACAGATGTAGCCATTATGTCTTCAGGAACACCCCTGCAATTCTGAGCCTCATTTAAAAAACAAAACAAGAAAAAAAAAACACAGAACAAAAACCCATGTGATTTAACGTCAATAGTATTTTACCCTTGTTAAAACTGACGGCAGTCAGAAAAGCATGTATGCAAACATGGCAACTCTATACAACCCATCTCCCTGTGGGTCTTATGAGTTACATCTCTATGCTTTGTTCATTAAAATGAATGTTTATTGCACTTTGGTCCTGTTAACAATGCACAGACGTTACATCATATCCCAAGTCACTATGAAAGGTTTCCACTGTTTAAAGGTTTAAAGGGATATGTACAGGCTCAGTTACGCTTGTTGGGCTAAAAATTGGGATATTAATTATAAAAATACCTTACACTTGCATAGGAGCTTTCACCCAAGCATCTCTGCAAACAATTTGCAAAGGAAGAATAATATTAGTGACCTTCAGAGATAGGCTGGGGATGGACATGCAGTGTGTCTGAGTGACTTGGGGAAGGAATGGTAGCACATCAGAAAGCAGCAGTGAGGCTCAGGGCTTCCCCAGCCACAGATGATGGCCCCTCGGCAATGCGATGGCTCTGGCAGAGGCAGATGCAAATGGATGAACCTGTTGGAATGAAACGAGAATGAAACTTCAGCCTCGGGCTTGAGCAGAACAGAAACTTTCCTGAGACTTAGAAACCATCATTAAACTGTTCGTTTTTTCTTTTTATAAAATTTTCTCACGCTTCTGCACTTCCTGATTTAGGGTTGGAAGGGAACCAGAGAATAAATAGTGAAATACCATGAGAAAGGTTATTCTTGTGGTATTTTCACCCAGTCTGAAAGTGTGGCGCACTCATGAGAAAGCATGTCCTAGCAAAATTTCCACAGCAAAGGTTCACATCGATTCAAGCAAGTGCCAGACGGTCTGTGAACTTCTGACTTCTGGTAGGTTCCTACAAGGTTTTCTATTTAAGAGGAAAAGAGATGGAGATCTCAACACCATCAGCATGGGTTCTGTACTAGTCTCCTGGGAGGGGGGGCAATGCCCTGGGCAGGTACAATGCAGGAGCTTTGCTCACGGCCACATGGTACAGCTGAAACCACAGAGAGCTCCCAGTCCCTTCCCATAGGGCCGAGCCAGGCTCTTTGGAGGTGTCCTCAGCCCCCCGTTCTTCACAGTGTCTGGAAACAGCCTGGTTGAGAGCAATGCCAAAAGGGAAAGTTGTGGGGGAGGCAGCTCTGAGAGGACAAAAGGCCCTGGGAATCTGGCATCATTTTTAATAGACTTGGTACCAGGCCTTGTAAAATGTTTCTGTAGCAGAACAGTACAGGTGCAATGGCTATACTGGTCTCCTCCTCCTATTAGAAGGGATGGAGTGATGTCCAACCATTGTGCCAACCCAGAAGAGGTGAGGCTGCCCAGGGAATGTGAAGGGCAGCATCAGAAGTCACCATCACCCTGTTTGGGCTTCTGCTAGTTCTGCTGTTAGAAAGGACTATTATCATGGTTAGGAGCATGACAGAAATCTAAAGTCCAGTATTCCTGAAGTATAGAGTGAAGTCCCTGAGACATAAACCAGAGGAAATGGACGTTTTAAACTTGTCCTTTAAATTCCCTCCACTAATCCATGCCCACAAATGGGCACTCCTGGATGGAAGTGTGCACTAAGATGGTTGTTTCCAGACAAGTGAATCTTTTTTTGGACAAGAGTTGTATCTGCAGAAGCTCTGTAAGGAGTCTACCTTGTGAGTGAAGTTAGATTGCCGTCTCTTATATAGCTAAAATGCCAGTCTAGGGGAATATGCGTGTCCTGTAGATGGGTGCTGGGGGGAATGTAAAGGGAGGCAGGGATAAAACCTGGTCTGCTGGCTTGCAGTCCAACTCATCAGCCAGAGAAATGGAGTTGAGGAAGCATCTGAAATCTGTGGTAAGGCTGATATTAGGGGAAGTGATTGTTGGGGAAGTGAGGCTGTGACTTAAAAATGAATCTGTATGGCAGAGAAGGAAAGATTTAGGCTGGGAATTTGAAAAATTAAATGTCAGATTAACAAATGCACCCACTTGTCACCCTCAGTGACTAGAGTCCTCTTCTGTGTCTCTCTAGCCCTGATGCTAGTCTTTGTTTGAATCAATTAGGCTGTCCCATGACAAATTTTGCACCAGCCTGGCTAAGGAGTATGTGGGGCCACTGACAACCCTTCCGTGAGGCATTGATCTCCATGTCTTCCCAGGGCAGGAGCTGGAATATTGTCAGGAATATCCCAGTCTCTGGCTGGAGTTGCTCAGCCACAGCAGGTGGAATATTTGTCAACAAAGCAGTTTGTACAGGCTAAGTGTCCACCTTTGGGAAATCTCTGAAGAAGCAGTAGAAGTCAGTGGCTTGTTATAATGCTTTGTGGGATGGTGTGGATAATAACTAATGAATCCAAATATTGCAGACTTCAGGTGTCACCACCTGCACCTGGAACACAGTATGCAACCTATGGCGATTTGGTCCTGAAGCTTATCCTCTTTTCTCTTTCATGCTCTAGGTCCCAGTTTACCACCACAGCTCTGTGGAGAAGGGCATATCCCCATCCAGCTTGAACTGGAGTTGGTCTGCTACCGCGACTTGGACCCCTCACTGAGTATGTGCTATGTGCAGGCAGGCATGCAGCTCCAAAGTGCAGCCGTTCTGTCTGTCAGCCTCCTCCCTGGAAAAAGTAACAATAAATCATGGTTCTTCTCTGCTCCTTCAGTTCACAGCCAGATCTCATCAGTGGTTATCTGGGAGCAATGAGAGAGCTGGCAGAAGAGATGCTTCAATTTCCTGAAAGGTCAAGTAGCCTGGGCCCTCTTCCTTCTCTAATGGACTGCAAGTCAGGCTGTAGGAGCAATCATCTTTAAACTCTCTGTAACTTTGCAGTTCAAGAGGTTAGAAATTACTTTCTATTACTTTCTAGTCTATTTACTTTCAAGTCATGAAAAGGAGTTCCTTGAAAAGAACCATCAAGGTCCTGGGAACCTGAAAAGTAATTAGAGGAGCACAGTAACTGTCCATACAGAGATGGGCATGGCTGCACAGAGCTGATAGAATGAGAGCAGAGTTAGCTTGCAAGGGAATGGGGAGAAAAAGGGAGAAGGCTGGTAGCACTGAGATCTGCCCTGTTGTTAAATCTGTTCTTGACCTGGGTTGACTATTTCCATGACTGTTTTGTTCCAGAGCTCAAAGGAAACCTCATGCTGCTCTCCCTTGCTGATGGAAAACAGGAATGAATATTTAACTGGCAATGATGACGAATGAAGATTTCACATTAGAGATTTCCCATTCCCTCCTCCTCACCCTGCTGTGTTGCTCTCTCTGTGGGTCACCATCAGAGAAGGGGATACAACAAAGCCTGAGAAACCTTCCATGTCTAAAAGTAAGGTGCACCTTATATACCTGCCTGATCCATAGGTACCCAGCTGCACGCCTGAATGTTGGATATCTGTCCAGCAAGGGACTTCATCTCCCCTTCACTGTGCCACAAATCTTGGCACCACAGTAGTAGGTAGAGAGGGGAGTATGGGAAAAAGTTGGGCTGGTAGAGGAAAGTAAGGGAGTGGGAGCAGGGTTGTCTCTGCTTTCACTTCAGATATCTTAATTGAGGAAATACCAGACTAAATTCATGGACACAACCTCAAGAGGGAGGGAGTCAGAGAGAGGAAAATATTTAAGAAAATGCAGTTTGACTTCCTGGAAGATAAATATATATATTGATAGATATATCTATCTATCCACCTATTTATTTATCCTGAAATAACAACTTAGGACTTATCATTGTGAAGTACAAATGGCACCTAAGAAGTTACAGTAATTGAATTTATATTTTGAAGTAGATTCTTTCCACATCTCGGTCTGCTTTCAGTCATGTTTTTACATAACTAGAAATTTCAATAGCTTTGTATTAGTATGTTGAAGCAGATCTGGACTTGTTTCTCTACACCTCACAGACATATCCATACAAATCACATGAATACATGTAAAAACAAAAGCATACATGTAAAAGTGATACTGATAGGATAGAATGCATCTTTGACCAGTTCAGATGCAATTTGCTTGCTAATTCATTTCTAATGGGCCTGTTTCTTGCAATCAAAAACTCTGACTGCCTTCAAACAGCCACTGTCATCTTTTGCAGA
This sequence comes from Coturnix japonica, assembly GCF_054131305.1. NCBI lineage: Eukaryota > Metazoa > Chordata > Aves > Galliformes > Phasianidae > Coturnix > Coturnix japonica. The sequence goes on from NC_140665.1 coordinate 39,695,163, forward strand.
TCAACCTGTCACAATAGATGTTTCTGTCTCTCTTTTGATGTAAAGTACTCTTCCATTATGAATTGCAGGACAGGTGAAAATCATTCCCGGATTTGCAATAGGCTCAAGTTCTGAAACCACTGAAAACCTTCCATAACAAAACTGTGCCTATTTTAATGTTTTAGGTCAAGGTGATTTTTAAATCTTATTTTATAGCATGACACTATGAAAATTAGACACTATGAAATTAACAGAAAAAAATCATGTGAGGACACGGGGTGACCTCACTGCAGTACCTTAGAGGAGCCTACAAACAAAAGGGGAGTCAACTCTTTACAAGGGTAGATAATGGCAGGACAAGGGGAAATGGTTTTAAGTTGAAGGAGGGAAGATTTAGGTTGGATGTCAGGTGGAAATTCTTTACTATGAGAATGGTGAGGTGCTGGAACAGGCTGCCCAGAGAGGCTGTGGATGCCCTGTCTCTGGAGGTTCAAGGCCAGGTTGGATGGGGCCCTGGGCAGCCTGGTCTAATATTAGATATGGAGGTTGGCAGCCCTGCCTGCCTGTGGTAGGGAGGTTGGAGCTTGATGATCCTTGAGGTCCTTTCCAACCCAAGCCATTCTATGATTCTATTATACTTTGGAAAGTTTGCTCTTATTAGAAATCGGCATACTGGAGTTATTTATTTTCCTCTTGTTTATGAAGCTAGGCAAGTTAGATAATGTGATTTTCTAGATCTCTGAAAGTCATTAAAACCTTTAAAATTATAAAAATATTACAGTTATGAATAAAAACTGTGTTGAAATGTTTTTGCTTTTTTCTCAAAATCACCTTATGCTTCTGTGTCTGTCTATATCTGTCATCAAAAAATTGCACATAAACTAAATACGCATTTTTTCAATGTTTATTATTAGAAAATATCCTCAGTTAAGTAACTGCTCTTTTATCCTTCCCATATGTGGACATTTCATTCTGTCTCTGAGTACTTGAGAAATAAAAACTTGTGGCCTTCATTAAAATGTAAGGAATGTCCTCTGTAGATGTAGAGGAAGCTGGCTTGGAAGATGTTCAAGCACAGTTGTTTGGAGGGCAGATTTCAGCACGGGTCAGAGGTGAGTTTTTGATTACCTACCATCGCACTACGCCATGGTTGGCCTCCATCTTTTTCCTTGGTATTGTGTCCTGGAAGGCCCCTTTAGGAGAGCAGCTGCTTTCTGAATTATCCTTTCTGATGGCCAGTGTTGGTTTGTTCACCAGGTAAAACTAACAGAGGGCTCAATAATAAAAAATGGCATTTCACAGACAGCCATATGAGCACAGTACCCTAAATGCTGACATCTTCTCTACTATCAGCTGACCATCTTGCACACAAATTAGAAGGTAGATTAATTTATCAGCAGTTGTGATTAATGATGCCAGTAACAGGACCCCTAACTATTCATAAATCATGGCTCAGGTTCCCTCCTCCTCAGCCTGGCTTGTGCAGCTGCTTTAAAAATCATAATGTGTAATAACAAAGCATTAAACCATTGGGATTCCTTTCACTTGCTCTCGTTCTTCAGCCAGGCTGTGCTCCATTCACTGGTATAGCTATTGCACTAAGGGACACTGAGGGTTTGTGCACTGCAGAAACTAAATGCCCCTTTCTTCCCCTCCTGAATTCAGCTGGTATTCCTTAATCCCAGTGTTCCAGGTGCTCTGCATTGCAGAAAAGCGGCAGATTTTGCTGGCATTATGGAAAATAAAAAAAAAGTAATAAAAGAATAATTGGCAGCTTTGCAGTGTCCAAATTAAGAGAAAGCAAGAGAAGAAACCGAATACAGTAAGAAAAAAAAAACAAAAAAACAGGAAGAAATAAGCAGAAAAATGTTGTGCTGAATAGCATTTTCCCTTTTAGTTTAAATGGGATTTTCTTTTTAACATCTTCTAAGGACTTCTTCTGGGTATAATTCTCTCCAATAGCTCTACTAGTGATGTTGTGTTTTTACCATAATCTGTTAGTCAAGCATGAACCAGGATCTCTGTGGGTTCCCATTCCCAGCCTTTTTGAAGACTAAATAGTTCCATTCTCTCCCCTCATCTGCTGCTACAGGAAAAGAAAAGGAAAAAAAATGTAGGAAATTTGGATCCTTCTAATCCTGGCTTGGAAATCTTGCCTTGGGTGATGAATCCGGACTGTGTCATTCTAGCTGACATTTACATTTAGTGTAGTGAGAGTTAAATGCCAATATCTGGCATTGGTACACTGCAATTAGCAGTATCATTTGTTCTCATCTGAGTGGTCTGAGCTTTGTTTTGTTTTTGTGTGTGAAAGACTTGCTGAGATGGATTTCTACTGCAAGGTTAATAGGAAAAAAATCTACTTTTATCATGAAAATTGTTGTTCTGATGATAGCTATAAACCATAATGCATAAAAGATGTATCGTTCTACCAGTGCTGCAAAGTTACCCGAGGGCAACTCTGGAATTACTTATGCAGGGCTTTCAGGGTTGTTTGTAACTTCAAGTTCCTCTTAGGTACCAGTAAAGAAGAGCCAAAGGCTTGGTCTTGCTCTGAGTGCAGTATGGACAAGCTAGGGAAGTCAAGACAGCACTGGGTAGACACTGAGTCTGCCTTTCTGGAGCTTACTGCAGGATCAAGTCCAGTTTTGTTTCAGAGCTGCCAGTCTTGTTCCTGCTCATGTTGTTCAGCTGCTTAGAGCTGGAACTTGGGCAGGAATAAGGCATCATGCAGCCATGTTGCTCTGGCCCTGCTTTGAAGACTCTGCTGCCAAACTCCGCACAAAATAGCCACAGGAGGACTTTGAAAATGCTTTAAACAGGAGACATGGAGGGCTATTAAAACACAGGGCCAGATCCTGATCCTCCCACTGGGCAGGCACACGTCCCAGCCTAAGCTGTGTCGCCTGGCATGGCTCCACTCCGAGGAACAATGCTTGTGTCCAAGGCTGCTAGGCTGCCTGGGTGGCAGTGCGGGCATCCTGGGGGCTGCAGACAGCACACAGCTGAGAGGTCACTGAGGTCTCCAGGCTGTTGGCTGCAGGGCAGGCACTGGCTGATGTACAGTGTTGAAGGGGATGTGGGGCTGGCTTGCCAGGCACATGGGGGCAGGAGGGCTCTGCCTGCCCTGGCTTCCACTTGGATGGGTTTGGGATGAGTGCTCTGGCACAGGGTTCTGAGCTTGCCTGCACCTCTTTTATATCCTGAAGGTCCAGCAGCAGGAGACTGGTTCATCCAAGCATCCCTTTGCCACCTTGAGAGGGGCAGGAGAAGCTAGGCCCATCCTAGGGGACTGGCTTAGCACCCTCAGGACCATTCAGTGACACCTCACATAGACCTCCTGAATGTGCCCAATTAGGTCAGACCCCCAGGACAGTCTGGGCTGTAGCTCACCAGCAGTGGCATCTCCAATGCAGAAATCTTGCTGAAGAACATGGCCAATACTCCTCACTCCCCTCTCCCCCCTTCCCCTCCAGTCATGCCCACCCCACCTCCTTGCACACACTCTCTGTTGTGCAAGAAACACAAACCTAAAATGCAATACACAAATTAAGTTAATTATCCAATTAATTGTAGCTACAACACATCTGCTATTGTTTCATGGGCTCTTCGTAAAATTTAAAACACATTTAAGGGAAAAAAAAAAAGGCAAAACAAAATACAAAAAAGATCTCTCTGCCAGGGCAAATCCTCAGCAGGCTATGAACAAATAAGACATCTGTTTAAAGTAAATTGGGGCTGGGGAGGACGGACTGGAGACAATAACAAGAGCAAGAAAGAATAATGACAAGGCGAAATCCCAAAGAATTACACTCCCACTTTTGAGCCAGGGGCAGCTCTCTTGTAGCTGTGTGGAGCTCTTTAATGGAAGCTGTGAGTGAGGTAGCTGATCTTCTGAAAGTTAAATTATCACAAAAAAACAATACAAAAAAACCACCCAAAACAACCAAAAGAAAAGCCATTGAGCCCTGTCTCTTCATGGTGTTTGTGATCAGAGGTGGTCGGGATGTAGGGGGGTGGAGTGAGAGGAATTAAATCTATGACTAAACATTTTTCACAGCAACAAAAGGACAGCGATTAAGAGATAAATTAATGCTCTGGCAACGCTTCCTGTTTTGAAGGATGCAGCAGCGGGTAATGAATGGCTGTGCTTGGAGCGGGCCTGAAGAGCCTCTCGCAGAGCTCTCAGCTCCAGCCAAACTGCAGCAAGCTGGCCCTCCACGCCTCCAGCTCCTGCAGGAAACACACTTAAAAAATCTTTGGCAACCTCTGTGCCCCCATTTTCCCCAGGGTTGTCCTCAGTCGTTTGATCTCTCCTTCTTTCCCTCTCTCCCCCACTCCTAAACTTTTCCAGTCCTCCCTCCCTCTGGACCTGAAGTCTATTTTCAGTGCTCTGCTGTTGAAAGGCTTTGGGAGTTTTGTTTTCAGCTAAATGTTTCCTTGAGAGTTCCCGCCCTGTCCCCGGCACTGCATCGCGGCCTCATGGGTTGTGCTTGACCCTGGCATGGGGCACGGAGCGGCTCTTCCACCCGGCCCAGGCTGAGCAATGTGATAAACCCCGGCTCGTTTCCAGAAGTGGCTTCATCCTTGTGCTTACTCAGAAGGCACAACAAATCTGTCCTGCTCCTTGTCCCTGGGTACTGAGGGACGCTGTGGGGAATGAGAGCCTGACAACCACGCTGTGCTGCAGCAGGGCTGGGCAGGTCCCATTTTCCTCCCACCACTGCTCAGGAACACGAAACGATTTCCTTGGGATCAGTGCCCATTTCCTCCTGGACTGAGTTGTGAACTAGGGCTTCCTCGTGGCGGCTGCGTCCCACCCATATCCTCCCCAGCCTGCCCTTTGGCCCTGTGCACAGCACTACTCCTCAGGGACGGGCTGAGGGGCTCCGCTGGGGAGGCCCAGCCGTGGCAGGGAGCCACAACCTCCCGTTTCTTGAACCCCGAGGCCTGCTCGCAGGGTAGTCCTCAGCTCTGAGAACAGCTGTGTAAGCTTTGTTCAGCCTGGTGGATATCGGCTTTGCAGTGCAAGGATCTTTCTGGTCTTTGCGCAAAAACTGGGGCAGTATGGCCCACAGAGTACCCCTAGGCCATGGCTGGCAAGGACAGCAAAAGCAAGGAGCTCTGAGGAAGCAGTTTGTTTTTATTGCTCGCTCTTTTTTCTTTTTTTCTTTTTTTTTTTTTTTTTCCTTTTAAAGCTGTGGCACCCTTTCCTTTTCTGGACTGTATTGCATGAGCTTTGTTAAGCCTTCAAAACTGTCTCCCACAAGCACCAGCCTCACTACGGGTGCCATGTCTGTGCAGCCCTGCAGGACAGGGTGCACCCCAATGCCTTTGGGGTGCCAGCACCTCGTCTTCACAGGGGGAGGAAAGGGAAGAAACACTGTGCCCCCAGCCCAGTTATAGTATTTGGATGTGAGGTGAAAAATCAGCCCTTCAGAGAACCAAAACATTTCAAGAGATTTGTGTTTGCAGCTCTACGGGCAAATAAAGGGAGGTGGATGTTTAAAGAAGCTGATTGTAATGATTAGAGTTTTGAGTAATCATTTTGTAATAAAAGACTGAATTTGTATGCCTCAGAAAAATAGTATTTTTCTATCAGCTGATGATAGGTTTCCTTCAATTGCCATAATTGTTCATCTTTTTACAAATGCATAACAGACAGTGACATGTGATTAAGTCTCCGCCCAGGGCTTCCTTTCTGAAGATCACAGAGATACACAGAAATCACTCCGCACCCTGAAAGGCTATTAATTCCTGTCCCAGGCTACAGTATATGCACATAATTCACTGTGTACATCTATGCAGAATTCCATGACCTGTTGGCCTATAGTTGGTTATATACATGGCAATGAAAGTAATAAATTTTGATTCTGTCCCACTGAAAGTCCTAAAGAAAAAGAAGAAGAAGGGACAGGGGTATTAATTCGAGGAATTCTGTCTTCAGAGCATATAAAGGGTACCTTTTATGTCCCCTCAACACAATATTCCTCGCATGAACAGATTACATCTCTTATGAGCTGGTGTTGCAACTTTTTCTTTTTTAACAATTACTGTAAGACAACTGCAAGCTGATAATATCTCAGTGACAAGTATTTTGTCTGTACACCCCTCAAAAGTAAATAGGGAAAGAAGGAGAGAGACGTCTTCTCAGCAAAACAATCAAATAAAAAAGTCAAAAATTCCTCCCAGGTCAATAAAGCCTTACTACACTGGGTATAGAGCTCTGCATTATAGATAGCAGCTCTCTTCTTCCCCTTTGATGGACACCTGGAGCTTTTCTCCCTGCTAATCAGAAATTCACAGGTATACAGGGGAGGCACAGTGGGGAAAATTAGCTCACTTAGTTACTCTCCCCAACCTCGAAGTCACAGTATTGCATACATAGTCCCACATCTGCAAAGGTGATGTTTTTCACCTTGACAATTTCATCACCACTTTCCCACAAAATTCATATTTGCTTTATTTTGCCAATGAAGTGTGTGATTTCTAATGATAATTGCCTCCATGTATTCTCCACTCTGGAGGGAAACCTGGAGCTTTCCTGTGAGGAGACAGATTATTTTCAGCTGGTGTCAAATGCTGTAACTGGTTTGATTTTGTGGACTGATGGGAAATTACCCTATGTGACGGCTTCCTCTCATGCCCTCAGCTAGCTCAAGCTGAAAGCTTTCTGACTCGGTGATTGATAAAATAATAAAAGTAAAAAGTTATTTCAGGGCTCAGATGTGTTTGATTTTTTCTCTTGTACTCCTCATAGTCTTTTAACACTCGTGTGAAAGAAAATCTATTGTTAGCTATTTTTTACAATAGTACAGAAATAAATTCTATTATTTCCCACTCAAAAGTATAGCACTGCAGAGAGGAACATGCTGCAAGGGAGCAGATAATTGAACACTTCTAGCTATTTTTTCTATTCACTAGTTTCTGCCTCAGCCCAAGCTCAGGTTTCTGCAATTGCCCTGAGCAGTGTCAGCTGGGGCCGGAGCAGCTTCACAAGGCTGGAGACTGGTTACAGCCATCACTTATATGCTGCCACATCTCATTGCATACGTTTGTAGGTGAGGAAAGCTGTGCTAGAAGCTCGGATGACAGTGTGTATATGAAATGCTAAAGAAAGTTTTAATTAGAGGCCTTCTTACCTGTTTCACTAAGGTCTGCAGGTATGGCTTTTCCTGAGCTGCAGAGTGCTGCAATGGGGCTTTTCAGAAGTGGTGCTTGGCCGAGGAGAGCATGCAGCTGGGACACACTGCATCTTTCTGGAGATACACATCATTTTTACTAGGTTATGATAAACCAGTAAATAAAGTCAGCTCTTGTTTAGGGCCATGCTGAGGTATGAATACCCAGCATTCTACAGGTCTCCCAGTTTTGCAGCTGTCTTGCAGCAGTTTTCTCAGTCCGTCTTGGGGTAGAAGTTGCATAGAAGGGTATCAAGGCAAAGGAGGGTATGCTACTTGTTCCACCCGAGTACACCTTTGTCTCATAGGACCCTGCCAGCCTGTGCTTGTAGTGCATCTCAGAGGAGCAGGGTTTCATTTGTGGTCTTTGAAGAAAATGCATTGTAAAGAGCTTGGGTGAAGCCAAGTGACAGCAGACAGGGGGGGAAAAAAGCAGCCCAGGCTTTCCAGTTCCAGCAGTTGGTCCTTAATTCAGTCCCTCCCCAGGCATAACAATACTGTGTTGTCAATATACGATCATTCAACATCATTAGGCTCCCTTGCCTGTGCCCTTCATATTCTACAGTATTGTAGAGCAAATGCTAGTATTTACAATTTCAATTCGAGATTAAATGCCACCCTCAATGCAGAAGAGAAAGAGCAATTTTTAAAAATTGGAAATATCCAGAGAAAAGTACATTTGCCTGTTTTCAGAGCTTGCAAATGTTTTAAAAGCCAGTCTTTGTTTCTGCTTTTTATTCATTATGAATTGTCCAACAAAAGAATAAAAGTTAGTGCATGTCTTCCATCCTATCCACGTATTCAGGTCTTCAGACCTTCAAAAGGGCTTATATCAGACCAAAGAGATTGAAGCTTGCCCTGTGCAGATTCAGAAGGTTGCTAATAAACCCTGCTGAATGTCAAGCATTAGTCTGACATGGATGACATTATATCTGAGATATAACACCTGTGACTGGTTTGGTGTAGATAGGAAAATGCTATCAACTGTGGCTGCTTATCCCTGTTCTTTGGAAGAGCTAAATAGAGCTCATTACGTTCTTCTAAAATAGACAGTTTTCGTATAACAGCCAAGTGACTAAGTCTCTTGTTTAGGTGAAAGACCTAGATTCAATGCACTTTTTCACTACTGAAAGGTTCAAAGTTACCAGTGCGGTCTGATGGAAGTCAGTGGGTTTTTATTTAATTAGGGGAAGTTTTCAGCATGAGTTTCTGAGTGAGTGTAGCCATGACCTACTTGAGATCAGTGCTGTGTGGTGAATTTAATGCTATTTGAGAAAACTACTTATTCTGAGAGCCCTTCACCCACCACTACCCTAGGTGAGATTCCCAAACATGCTGGTTGCAATTTGCCTTGTATCTGGCTTCCAGCTGGGCTTGGACAGTAAACAGGCCCAGAGGTTGTTCAGATAGGGTGGCTTTGCCTTGAACAGAGAGCTATGCTGTGTGAACTGTGAACAATAAAATATCATATGAAACCAAGGAGTTCCTCAGGAGATGTGTACCAGATTAAGATAAAGGCTTTGCAGTCTTGTTTTGGAGGTCAGCGTGTTAAACCTGCCTGATGTTTGTTTTGGGTACAAAAATATTCCTTGCGTTCCTACCTTGGATCCTGGGTGTGTTTGGGCACATGGTCCTTAGAATTCCTCAGTAAAAACTGTATGGTATTTTTGGCCTGTGACTGGACTGCCAATCCATATGGGAACATTTCTACTTCCTTGAATGGATGCCAAGTCTTGGTACATTTAAAAATCATGACTAAACCGGGACATTTTCTCAGGGGCATGAAATGAATCAAATATCCCAGGGCAAAAATAGGAGCAAACTGGTGTAGATATGTAGAAGAATTGACAGAAAATATGAAGTAATTCCCCAGTAAACTAAGATGGGAGTGAGAGGGGGAACTGAAAATGGTTAAGAAGAAGAAAAAAATGCTCCTAAACCTTTGTTTGATTCCAGAACTGAATGTCACAAAGAAGTTTTTAAAGCTCTGAAAACATGGGTGTGAGGTGTTGATTTTCTTTGTTAGAGGTTGGTGGTTGTGTTTTTTTTTGCCAAGAGGAAACAGTGAGTCTAATTCACTCCTTGTTGGCATGCCCTTGAGTCATTACTCAAGAACAACCCAAATGAAATGAATGGGATAAAAAAAATCATTTGGTCTTCATGGTCCTCAGGAAGACTACGGAGCTCATGCATATGAGGCTTCCAGGTTAGGTCTGTGGAGATACTTAGATATCTACTTATTTGTATCAGACATGGGCCCCCACCAAATCCTTAATATGGGACCGTATGTGTTTGATTTTAAGTCAATCAGCTGAAGTGCTGATGTCAGTCTATGTCTAGAAGCATGCACAGTTGTTAATGCCAACATTTGACAGCTAGTGATGGAGACGGAGGAATCATGAGATCACTGTGTTGTAGCTCTGTGGAAGTCCATATGTAAGAGGAGAGAATTCTGGAAGGACAGACTGGAAGAGCTGTAAATATTTTACATTCAAAAAGTAAGAATTGTATTTTCCAAATGGAGATAGCTAGTGGGTACATGGGAGTTGTATAGAGGCAGCAGCATCTTCTTGGAGCCTTCTCAGTTGAATTGCACAGATCCCTCTGTGTGCTCGAAGAGTATCACTACTGCAACTGTGTCCCAGAGCTTGCTGGAACCCACAGAGAAATGTTCTTTGAAATCCTTGCAGTTTCATTTCATGCTAACTATAATGAGCCACTGGGTGCTGCTGGGTAATCTGCACATCAGTATGTAAAATCCCCAGAGGTTTCTGAACAGAGCACTAACCAGAGGCATGTCGGAATTGCTTTGTTAGCAAGATAGGACTTCATCACACAAATTGCTGTTTTCAAATATTTCACTATTTAATTAACTAGAAGCTCACTTAGTTAAGTAGATGTAAAATAGCTGTGATCAATTGCCTACCTGTCTGTCTGCTCTGCTGTCAGAACTCTTTATAAGATAAATCTCCATCACAAATACAACCTGACTCAAATATTTATACAGACATCAGGGGAGGGAGCATCCAAATGATTTCCTGTGGGGCTCCTTCCTTGCCTTCCTTTCTTGTTCCTGTCCTCGTAGAACTCCATCACATTCCTCTTGTTTAAAAAGTAAATTATGTTCTTAAATGGTTTTTAATGTTTCCGATAACATTTTTGTTGTTGTTTGAGGAATGGGAAGGGAGGGGGGAAGCTGGAACAGGAGCATGGGGGGAAGGGCTGAAACTCTGCATGATTTATAACAAGGAAGCTGTTTTCCTGGGGAAGAGCAAGGGATAGGAGCTGAAGGACAGCCAAGGAGAGCTTTGGAGGACATCTGTGCTAGTGTGAGCCTGCAGTTCACCCTGTGCAGTTCTAAGCAACTTCTTTGCATTCCTCAACAGCAAACTGCTGAAGCCAGTGGGTGCATGTAGACTTACTTGCAAAAGTTTAGTCTGTATACATTTTCTTAAATAAACTGTGAATCTGAACCCTGAAACATAAATACTGTAATTTGCATTTTTAAGTGGAAACATGTCAGCTAAATGATGTGCTCAAAGGCAGCCATCAAGTCAGTAGCAAAGTGACTTAAGACCATGAACCTCCTCTCTATCAGAGTCAGATTGTTTTCTCTAGGCAATGCAAACAATCTGGATTAATTAATACTACATTTTCTCTACTGTGGCTTCATTGAGGGTATAAGAAGGATGAATTTGTCCACAAGGACAAGCTCTATTTGTAAATGCAATGTCCTTGCCTATTTCACTGTGTCATAAGTCTACAGCGGGCTCAAGGTTTCTCAGCAGGGCAGGCAAAACTGAATTCTGTTGCTTCAAAGTGGAACACCAGCTGACCTGAAAATATATGCATTTAGTTTGTGACTGCAGCAAAGCGCATATCTAAAGATGAGAAAGGGAGGAGAGCTGTGGGACTGTAATGAAGATTTTTGGCTGTTCAAAGAAAAGCGAAGAGATGGCGTTATGATGAGTGATGGGATACTTAGGACTGCTGTAGGTGGAAGAAGAGGATGGGGGGGGGGGAGGGGGGGGTAGTGTCAGTGAAACATCTGGGCAAGAGTTAAGGGGGGTGTTCAGCAGTTCTTGGCTTTTCCCCTTTTTCTATGTATTCCTGTCTCCTTGGTCCTTCTTCGGCCTGTGTGTGAGGAGACATGGACACATCATCCTGCAAGTAGCAGAGCTAATGGAGCCGGTGATTTCCTAGAGCATTTGTGGGGACTTGCATTGGATTCTCTGGTGCCTAACAAGATACAAGTGATGATCTGAAGGATTTTCCCTTTGGAGGCATTCATAATGTCTCTTTCCCAGGAGGATCCCCACTGCTTGATGAAGGGTCACGTTCACATTGTAGCCTTTTCCTCCATAGGGACACTATTTGGATTTTCTCCTCTAATCAGGTGGCAATTTTCATAAAACGTTATAATTCAATACCTTGGAGTCCTCTTCTTGTATGTCACATTTCTTTAAAGCTGATCAATGGGTTCAAAAGTTGCTGGTGAGGAGGGGAGCAGCTGAAGTGCAGATACACAGACGGGTGAGCAGACACACATGCATAAACACATAGAGTGATACTGCAAGTATCACCTCATTGGAAAACCAAGTGAAAGTAAATACGAAAGTGGATAGGCTCCATGGCCAATCCCGGTGCTCTCTGCTGTATGACAATTGAAACCATAATACACCAAAACATCCGCAGTATCAGTTTACATCCTTTTGGAATGCTGAGAAGTATGATACTCTGCTTTCAGCAAAGAACAAATAGCACTGTGCCCTGCCCATCTGACTTAATACTCTTTCTTATTGCTCAGTTCAAGATCTTGAGGGTACCATCTTCTGTGCAAAATTACTGATGCTGGTATAGATTTACATGTCCTGAGCAAAAGGATGGTCTTTGGGTTCCAGTCAATCCTGCCTTCTGCTTGTGAAGTGAGAACATGCAACATTACACCCATGTTTTTCCCTCTGTCCATCTTGGCATATAATGGGACTGTAGTCCTGGCACAGGTTACTTCACTAGGTCTCCTGATTAATATACTGTACCCCACAAGCTGGGATGAAGTGGGATCATGTTCCAGCCATACTCACCATCTAGGCTCATAAGGCTATGGGAGTAAACATGAAATTACTCAGCAGGGGAGGTAATAGCAGGCATGCTCCTGCAAGCTGAGATGTGTATGGAGATAACTCAGTATCTCTGCTCCTTCCTGCATAGTGGCAAAACCAGAGTAGGGCTAGGCAAGTAATTGGGTTTTCTGTTTGACTCGCTACATGCTCTCCAACAGGAATGCTGCATTTGATAGAGAATAGCTGGAGGTGACCTTCCTATATGGGGCAGTTTCATTCTGCACAGCACAGTCAAATGCTCCCCAGAAATATGACCAACAAGAGGGACTTCTAGCTCAGAAGTGATGTCAGTCTTCTCTGCCCTGTCTTTCTCTTCTTCAGGCTTTGGTCAACTCACTACTGAACAATCACAGCAAAACCAAAATTTCTCCTTAAAGCACCAGCACTTCAGCTGGAGCAGGACAGTCCAATAGTTGGTCAGAGCTGTGCTTAATTTTTAATGGGTTATTTGGATGTTCCTCATCTTGTCCTGAGAGCCAGATGCTTCTGCATGACTTCAAGGGTGTGCCAGCCAACGGGATTTCAGGCTGGGTTTCCAATGAAACCTGCACCTCAGCGGGTGCAGCTCTGACATCCTCCAGCAGCTATTTTCAGGGATTCCTTTCACAGAGATTTCTGGGCAGCAGCCCAGTGTTATAATTGTGACACAATCCTTATACATTTTTTATCCCAGCTAGTGGCACTGGGGATATTTTAGTGAATCATAGAAACATTTAATCCTTGTTAGAATCCTGCTAAGCTCTTTGCCTTAATAATTATCTTGTGGGTTAGCTCAGTCAGTACAGAGCTATAAGACAAGAAAAACATCCCCAAGTCTATGCTGGAGTCAAATAACTCAGCAGAGCATTTGAATGCAATGGGAAGTGGAAGTTTAGGATCATACAGTTCAGATTAACAGGCCAGTGAACCTTCCCCAGCAGACAGCCGGCTTTGCAATTTGTGATGCTGCTCTGCTCACACTTTTGGCAGAGGTTATGGATCAGAAGCATTTCTGACAGCACAGCTTCTGCATGCACAGCCCGGAAAGCCAAAGTGAGCAAAGCAGCAGCACAAAAATGAGTTTGTTTTCCAAATCCCTCCAGCTTCACTTAAAGCTTCTGAGTCACTCTTGAATGCTCACTGGAGAGAAATGAGACTCACACCAGACTCAGCTGCAGGATGACTGGGAATGTTGATCTTAAAAATGTATGCTGTGTTTATCAGACAGGAACCTGAAGACTTGTCTCCTCCAGTGCAATGTTTATACCTTAATCAGAGCGAGAATAATGTGCTTCTGTCACTGATCATTGTCAGAGATGTAGAAATATCTCTAATATTTGGGATTCAAAGGATCAACTAGCCTGCAAGATGGGCAGTGGGATGGCTCAGCAGGAGATGAACCATCCTTGCCAGCTTGACCTCAGTCCTCTGAGCTTCATTTCAGGGGCTGTTTGCAGGGTTGATCTACTGTTGCATACAGGTGTGAAATACAAACATTTCCAAAGGCATGAGAAGCTTGCAATGCATGAATGAATGGTACTGCAATTTTCCTTCTGCTGTTGGTCGAACTTGGCACAACTCCTTGCTTGGCCCCAGTGCTGCTCTTGCCTGTGACTTTTGATGGTTAAGGGGTAGGTGGTGTATCCTGCCTCGTTGTAAGAAGGGGTTGCTAAGATGGCTCAGGAGTTTTGCTGAACTTTGCAGATGCAGACTCATTTGGTACCTCTTATCTAAAACCCTGATTCCTTATGAATACTTTGGGCTGATAGCAAAATATCCAGACAAACTGATGTCCCAGCTTCATTTATTCGAAGATTTTCTTCTTCCCATTTTATGTGTAGCAGTGGCTTCCAGTGCAAGTGAGAGTCTGTGATATTTCCATCATGCAAAACATGAAGGAAAACAAAACTAAACGCTTGTGAGCATGCAGATCTCAGCCAACATATTTCAAGCCTTAGGATCATATTCAGGTGAACATTACATGTTTCTGCTCTGTCAGTATTTCATCTCAAACAAGGCTGTTCTCACTGCTGTAGGCTTTGTCTACCCATTAAAAGATGTTGCTGCTGTTTTGTATAATGCTACTACGTCTTCAAAAACTGTATGTTAGTTGCACTGCCTATGTTCTACAGAACACAAAGTGAGGGAAAAGTAATGCTCACTGGGACTAGGACAAGAATGGGACTCTGCTGTGATCTACTCAGCAAACCAGGCTTCATTTGAAGGGTCTCCAGGGTTAGAAGAGAAAACAGCAACAAATGTAATTTGCAGCTTGGAGCTGCACATCTGGACTGGAGGTTGATGATGATCTGATAGACTGGTAAAGATCTTCATCTGAAACATCTCAACATACTAAAAGGCCTTACATTCAAAATCAACATTTTATGGTCTATAAGACTACCAAACTGATTTGCAAAAGAAAATAGGATGCAGTTTGAAAGCTTATTTCATTCAGGCTTGGGCCTCATCCTGTGGATTTTGCATTTTGGAAGCATTTTTTAAGTTAGACGATTTCTGCACTGAAAAGACCTGCACAGTTGGACATTTACATTACTAATACCAAATAGATGTGCCAAAGCCATGGATCTGTGCCTCTTGGCATGTGGTGTCATCACTCACATGAGCAGAGGATGAAGTGACTTTAGATTATTAATTTTCTCACTTCCATTTTCTGTGGGAAGGGCTGTCTGTCTGTTAAAATCAAAGAGCATGTTAAATGCAGCTTTATCAGCAATATCTCTTGCTGTTGCTGTAAGGCGGACAACTTAAGCACGTCTAAACATAGCAAGAGAAACGCACTAGTCAATGGATTTCACAAAACATCCTGTACAGGTTTGGACTTCCCACAGAAGTGACTTCCAGAGGAGCACACCCTCCAGTGGGATCATCCACTCTTTGGACAGGGAATGCCAAATTCTTTGCTATTACATTGTGCTCATTTATACCAGCTGCAAACTCAGCATGCAAGTGCAGATTTCCTCTTCTGATGAAAATAGGCAGCCTTATTACATTTACAGTGCCCATATCCATTAATCTACAGCATGAACCTGACTATATCTGACTTTGGCCTTCAGAGCAAATCCAATGAATCTGAGTACTTCCACTGACAAAACTTCACTTTGTTGCAGTATAAATCCAGAGTGTAAGCTTACATTCCCAGAGAGTAAGGAGAATACAGGGCCTGACTCATGGCTGCATTTTTCCAGCAATTCATGGCTGAACAAAAACAGGCTGTATATCTATGTGGCTTCACATGGACAATATTCATTCTCCAGCTATTCCTTGATTTAAGCCCCAGGGCTCCCCCATGAAAATGTGTGAGGGTGAACCATGACCATAACCACTATGGGTACTAAGGGAAGGGGAAAAAGTGGGCATAGATGCAGCACCAAGAAAGGAGAAGCTGTGTTCCTGCTCCTCAGCAAGCAAGCATGGCCGTTGCCTGTAGCCATGTACCCGCCTGACACCCTCATGCATGCTGTGACGTGGGAGATGGCGAAAAGGAGCCTCCTGTTATCTATTGTGCGTGAAGCCTTCCCTGTAGGTCTGCATCGGCAGGCACATATGGAGGGAGCCCTTTTCATCTGCTCCTCACTGGCTGCCGAGGGCTGCTCCCAAAGAGCCGGGGGGCCCAGGCTGTACAGTTGTGGTGGCAGATCCCTGGGTGGGGAGGGAGCAGTGGGGCTGCATGGGGGAGGCTTGGATGGGGCCAGGGCGGGAGCTTTTCAATGGCAGTACAGAGGAGCTGGGGATTGGTTAATTAAAGTGCTTGCAGATGGTTTATGTTATGGGACATATGTGTGTGCCTAGCCGCATGACTTGCATCTGAGCCAATTAGTGGCCCAGGAGGGGAACGCCAAACTTGCACAGGAGTGGGATGCTGGTGGAGGCAGCAGCCACGTGGGAAAGGTGGGAGAGGGTCTTGAAGCTGCTTCCTGCAGGGTCACACACTGTGCCAAGAGCTCCATCAGAGAGCTGTCCTGGCAGGGTCTGGCCCTGTGCAGGAAGGAGGCTGCCGGGGCAACAAGTGACTTGGGCCCTGTAGGTGTGCTTTGTCCAGACCACAGAGCAAGAAGTAGTGCACGGCTACAGATCTTGCACGTGTTCTGCTGTGGTTTTGCACTGGGAAACTGGAGTGAAGCACTGACTTTCAGTGATACAAGCTCAGTCTAGCAGTGAGCTTCTTAATATAGCTTATTTCTCACACACAGAAAAAGAAAAAAATTACAAAGAGATATTTTAAGAAAGTTAGAACAATACAGCATACAATTTATCCTGTCATTGAGCTCTGTAAAAACCACAGAAATATGTTTGAAATATTAATAATTCAGTGAAATCATGTCACTGGCTCTAAGATTGACCAAGAAACAGGAGTACAACAGCAGCAAATGGTTATAAAACACTGACTAAAGATAGAAAAGAAAAAAACACAAATCCTGACTTACTTCACACTGTCAGATTAACAAGTGAATAGGAATCTTTGATTATTAGTTATAGTATTTGCACTTACATGGGGGCCTGTGCATGTTAGTACCAGTAAGCAGTGGCTCTTGGGCACTTTGTTGCTGGTCCATGGTGCTGCACTGCTGTGGTTGGAGGCAACCTCACTCTATCCCCCTCCAAGATGTTTGCTCATCTTGGCATCATGCAGTGCTCTACCTTGGATGCCTGAGCACTTCAAAGTTTCCTGGGCAGCTCACAATTCACTTGGGCTTAATCCTTTCATTTCAGAGAGTATGTATGTCTGAATTTCTGGATGCTCAGACATTTGCTCTGGTTGTATAATGCTGTTTGGGTGTTTGATTTGTAAAGCCAAATGCTGTAAATGCTCTGAGGATTTTACCCATGGCCATGCTGAAGGTCTGTATCGGAGTAGTGAACTGAGGCAAACTCTCCTCCCAAAACCAGGGAGCCAGTGTAAATGCTGGATCAAATCTGATCATCTCAGAGCCACCACTTGTCCCATAAATGGTGGTTAAAACTGGAAGGTATCTTTCTTCCTATAGGCCATAAGGTGAAATTTTCAGCTGAAATTTTTTAATAGATTTTTTTTTTTTTTTTTTATCCTTGGGGTTGAAACTACTTCAGTACCAGAAATACCTAATTCTAAAACACTTCCTGGGGTGCCAAAGACAAGCTAATCAATATATATTGAATAAAAATCTATTGAATCAATGCTATTGAAAAATCTCTTCTAATGCTGAGGAAGTGATAGAGATGTGCTTTAGTTATTTAAACTAACTCTGAAGGACACAGTGCCAACTAATCAATGCCTCTTTTAATTTAGTTTGTAGAATGAGAACTAGGGAGTGGCAAATACAAGGTAACTGATCTCAGAGGAGGTAATAAAATGTTGAAACACCTGTGTTAAGCCCTGCCTAATACTAGTCGCCTTAAGCACTGCAGAGTGCGTACAAAGACAGATGCTGTCCAGATGCTGACCCCTAAATACCATTGAAAAATTGGATCGTATCTCCTAAGACATAGTGGCATTTGGAGAAACATCACTGGGAGCTGGCTTCTTATCCAGCAGTGGGAAGGAAAGGGCAAGTGGAGGGAAGTGAGGTTAGCCACCTAGCTCTGGCATGGAGGTACTGTCCAGGCTCTGTTAGCACCTCTTGCTTCTTCTCTCCTCTTGATTCTGAAAATTTCCAAAGTGAGATGAGTAAAGGGTATTGATCTGAGGAGACAATGAAGCAACAGCAGAAAGAAGTAACCCCAAAAAACTCCCAACAAAGTCAGCTCACGAGGAAATCATGTGTGTCTGTGAGTTCATTTTGACTGGAATTCCCAGCCATACAGATTTTGCACTGTCACAGGATGCTTCTGTTCAGAAGGTACTTCTGTAATTCAGCTACTTTTCTCACCATCTTAGGTTAGGACTGAGACAGAGAGAAGTACATTTGTTATTCTGCTCTGCTAAGCCAAAACGAAGCACAGATGTGTTGTGGCCAAGACTGGTTAGCTGAGTTGACTGTTTGCTGTAGCTGCCTTCAGAAAACACATAAAAACACTGGCTTCCATCACATAAAACAATTTGCTAGACAGGAGGAGCTTTCTATCTCACCAGAATTAGTGTTGTTTTACATGAGCGGAATGGTACAGTGGTGTGTCTCCTTGCAGGACTAGATGTTGAGGTGAAGTGTACTGCAGCATGCAAGTTTATTTAGTGGATTGGGTATTTGCCTTTATTTTGATATGTGTGTCTGATAGCCTTCTGGCTCTGTTAAAATATTTGTATGTTGTTTCTTGCATGCTGAAACACAGAGTGGTCAGGTGCCAGAATACCTGTCCACCTCCAGTGATCTTAAGAAAAATGAGGGCTTTTGAGTACCTGGCCATTTTGTTGCCAGTTAGAGAACTAAAGATCTTGCACACAGCACTGACTGAACCAGCCACGGTCAGGAGAAGAGATCTGGGCATGATACTATAAGATCCTGAGGCAATGGGTAAAGTGACAGTCTCAGCTGTAATCTGGAAAAGAAAAAGACTGTGCATACAACTCCACAGCCAGCAGGTATGTAAATGAAAAACATTTCAAAAGTCCTATTTGGAAACAAACAAACAGACAATAAACCTCAGAAATTTAAAAATCAAACATGACAAATACCTCCATACCTTAGAATGTCTGGGCTATGATGCAAATTTTCATCACTTCACATGCCATAGGTGAGGAATTATGGTATGCCATGGGTATGCATGCCAAACTCTGGTATGCCTTTGACTTAACAGTGATGTGACAGAATAACATTGAACTTTCTGTTACTTTTTATTGACATCCAGCCTTCTCTGTCACAAATATATAACAAAGATGGCAGTCTTTCATACTCTCTGACCTATTACACTGAAAGGAGGAAAACATACTAGCTTACTGCAGTGACAAGTTATTTATCTTTGTGTGGGCTCTCCTCTGAAAAGCCACTTTTTAGATCAAGAAACCTGAAGGAAACCAAACTTCTGCAAGACAATGAGCAGCTGAATTCCTTCTAGGGAGGAATTTGGGTGAGCTGGCTGTAGTTTACCTCACCAAAGCAGTCTCATGCTGGGACTTCTGGGTACCAGATAGCTGCTTATCTCAACAGCCCTTGATGGAAATATGCCTGAAGCTTCTCATCACATTGCTGTGGGGATGTCTAGGTGCTTTCTGGAGTCAGTGGACTGGCAGGAAGAAGTTGGTTTTGTCAAAACATGCAAATTTTATTTGCTAGACTGAAACAAAGAAATGAAGGGACTTTTGTTGTTTTTTGTTTGTTTTCCACTGATACTTGTTTTGATGCAGTCTGGCTCACTTTGCCAAGATGAACATGGTGCGCTGGTTCTGCTACTGGCTATAGCAATGGCTAAGGGTCAGCGGCTCTGCAGGAAATCTGCAAGAAGAGTGCTGGTTATGAGGCAGCTGAGTGGATCTTGGACACTTAGCCCTTAGCTCAGGAATGCGCTCCATGAGGAGACATCTTCACATGCAGCAGTTAAAAACATGCCAGGTAAAACAACAACAAAAAGAAAACCCTTTTATGGTAATGCAGAAGAGCTAATATCCTTTCAATGAACTTCAGAGCAACCAACTGAAATGAATGGAATTCAGCAAAGCAAGGATTTCACCCTTATTTTTCTGCTGGTCTTTGGAAAGCTCTGGGTGCTTTTTAGGGAGTTTTTAAACCCCCCTTTATTTTGTCCCTAGTGAATTATCATACATCTGAGGAGGAGGAGGGGAACTTAGAAATTGGGCTGGCACAAAGGAGATGCAGAAAAAGAAGATCATTGGGCCAAACCTGTAGGTCTTTCTGTGTCTCTGGGTTTTGTCTTTGCTTTACCCTGCTGTGTGCAGACTCAGCCCTGCTGCCTATGGATGAGGGCTGCAGTGGAGAAGAGACCATGGGAGCTAGAAGCACATAGTCCTTGGCAAACCTTAGAGGCCTTTTCTCCCATCTGCACTCCTAGATGGATTTGAATTTAGGATTTAATCTGGACTTTTTTTGGATGCACTACAGGGCTTGGAGGGTTCTTGTTGCACCCTCTCCTGCTACATATTTTTGCTCTGTGGACACTTTCTACTGTCTTCCTGAACAAATTCAGGAAAACTGTGCAAGTCAGGTGAAGCCATTTGTTTATAGTTCAAAGTGAGGCATTAAAAACAATGGGCCGAGTAAAGCATGAAAGTAGATCAATCCCAACCCCATTTTAACTTCCTCTCCTTCAGGATCACTTTGAACCTACAGTAATTATGATTCCTTCTGCCAGCTTAAATCACCCTTGCCCTCATTAGAGCTGTGCAGAGTGACCATTTTCCATTTCATGAGTTGCCACGTGTAAAAGCTGCTGTGTTTGCAAGTATTCAGGCATACCTGGCTGCACCGCACAAGTCATAAGGGATAACAGTCATAATTAATATCCATTATACACCTTCCGTGTACGCTGACATCACTGATAACATCAAGTGTAATTTATGTGGCTCTACAAGCAGCAAACTTCGGTCACTTCTGAGGTGTCTTAGACATGGGCTGCTTGGTGCCGGGGGGAGCAGGTGCCTTGCAGGCGCTTGCTCTGAGTACTGCAAGGTGACACAAATGACCTGAGGTCACATTAGAAGGAAGCTATTTTCTGTGGACATGGGGTACAAAAAATAAGGGGGCATGTTTGCAGCCAGCCAAGGTATTTTTTTAGGTGAGTTTAGGCTTTAATCGACTGTCACAGCTGGAGAGCTCCTTTGAGAAATACTCTGCCATTGTGGCAAAGGAAGAAGCGATGTTCCTTACATATCTTAATTGCCTCTCCCAACACCGGTGGTGTTCATTGGAGGTAATTTGGTTTCTTCTTCCTCAGGAAGACTCCAAGCATTGCCTGGAGATGACAGCAAAAGAAGCTCGGGAGCGTGAACGCCATCCCCAAAAGGTCTTAGCGGCTGCCGAGCGGTGTAAACTTTTGTCCTCGCTTCATGCCCGTGGAGGTTAATCTCTCCCCGTCCCCTGCCTTTCACATGCATGAGGAGGGTGAGATTTATGGGCAGGCGTGAGGGGAGCGGGTGCGGGGGCCGCAGGGCGGCGGGCGGCCGGGGGCAGCTGCGGGGCTGCTGGCGGGGAAGGGGCCAGGGCCTAACCCACCGAGCGGGAAGAAGGAAACGGGCGGCCCCGCCTGACATGCGGGTCAGGGGGTCAGGCTGCGCGGGCGGTGGCGGCGCGGCAGATTGGAGGCTCGCGATGCCCCTCCGACATCGTTCAGACAAACAAGCAGATGGCAGGTGTCAGTGGTGACAAAGAGCCATCTGTGCAGCGGGGACCGTCCCCTCCATTCTCTCACAGGCTACTTCATTAAACCCTCACTTCAGAGTGACTGTGCCGTAGCCTTTAACCAATGGGGCCCCTGGTAGCACTTCTTTTTTAATTATTATTATTATTATTATTATTTAAAAGCTGCCCGCATTCTGCTCTCTGCTATGTACAGGCAGTTTATCTGTGCACCTTATCACCTCCGAAGAGTCAGGAGGGAAAGAAAATAAAAAGAGAAACAGCAAAACCCTTCTGTCAAGCCCAAGCAAAGTATCATCTCCTCTAGAAACGGGAGGCAGTGTGTCCTGCTTGTCTTCATATCCCTCAGCCTGATGCTCCAGGTTTCTGAAACACCACTGAGGCATCACTAGTACTGGGGAAGCCCTCAGAAGTGGCCCGTTGTGTGTGGGGATCTGTATTGCCAAAGAAAGCAAACAAATACAGAAGGCTGCTGAGATGATAGCACTGTGACTAGGAGGGGGACACTCGGTCAGCCTTGCTTTGAAAGCTTGCCTGCAGCTGCAGTTCATCTATGCCAGCCCAGCAGCAGGCCTCAGCAGAGGGGACATCTTTCTCATTGGGCCTGGGGGGAGGATGGGGACAGGGTGGGGGTGTGGCAGGATTTATGTCTGAATCCGAGTGGGCTGCAGTGGGGGATCTGGGAACTTTCTAGGCCACAGCACCTCTGTGGCCAGTCATGCTACTTTAGCCTCCCCTGCAGATCCCAGTGGAGAACGGCACCAGAGCTGTCTACAAAGAGACCCTGCTGTCCTGGGGCCTCTCACCAGAGTCCTCCTGAGGTTTACTGGGTGACTCCTGATCACAGACCAACTCTTTCAAAAAGTGACCAAACAAATGAGAGCCCTATGAGTACTGAGGCAGTGAGACACCTCTTCTCCCCATTCCATAGCATTTGCAGGCACCAGAAAGCAATACTCCCCAGAAACTCATTAGAGAATGCATTTTGCTGTGGGACAGATTTCAGGGTTGGTTCAAACAAAACTAAAGCTATTCCCAGACTCTTGCCAAGTCCCTGATCAGGCTTGAACTGAACTTTTTAGAAGTGTTGAAACGGTTTATATTTTTTGTTTGTTTGCCTGTTTAAATGGGTCTCTGCACTTTCTAGTTTCAGCTGGGGAAGCAGAGATCATAGCACTGAAAATCAAAATCAGAAGCTGTCCTTATGTCATCACTGATTTCAGCAGTACCAGATAGGACAGGAAATATCCTAAGGAAGGGCACTGGGCAAGAGTTTGTTCAGATATATTGAGAATTGCAACACTTTGTCGATGTGCTGGTTGAAGCCAACACTTTTCCCCTGTCAGGCAGCAGTGCTCACCTGGGTAGTCACCCTCTGGCTGATGCTAGTGCAAAGTACAATCGTTTCTTCCTGCAAGGCCTGATGAAATCATGGCTTTTGATTTCTCTGGGCATGCCCTTCCTATGAAATTGTCCCAGACACTGATATAAGAGTGGGCCAGATTCCACTCTGAACCCTTCTGAATGGCAAAGCATGACCGGTGAACAGGGAGGGAAAAGCCTCAAGTAGTTGTTGGTTTTTGTTTTTTTGTTGTTTTTTTTTTTCTTCAGCAGCAGCTACATCTGGCTTTCAGACTGCAACATCAGGACCTTTATTAGTTTATAAACACTGGAGTCCTCTGGGGAGTTGTCCAGATCCACTTACAGCCTCTGCGTGTCAGAGGCAACACTTGGAGTAGAGCAGCATCCATGAAAGAAGTTTGGCTTCCCTCTTTATAGAAAAAGACTCCTGGGACTACAGCAAAAGGCTGACCAGTTACACACTGGAAAGCCTTTCATGCCAATAGTCATTACTCTCAATAGAGGAAAATGGCCAGTTGACTAAGACGGGAAAGGGATTAACATTTTCCATCCTATTACTGCTCTTGTGTAGGGCAGTTCCTGATCAAATAATCTCACTAAGACTAGTTTGAGAATCAAATCTCGGTGATGTACTATCACCTTACAGGCCTGGCAGGGCTTCAATAGCTTCATTGCTAAAGGTCCATTCCCCAATTAGATGATTTTCTGAAAAATAGTTGCATTTGCCAGCAGTTTTCTGCTTCTGCTGGTAATAAGATGAAAATTACTTATTCTTGATAGCTCATAAGGCAACCATCCAGCAAATTGCCACCCAGCAGATGACCAGTGGGTGTATATTCAGCCAGCCTCTAGGTGGAATTTGGAGATGGGAGTGCCAGGTGTGTGTGAGCACTCACGTGCATCTGAATAAAATACAGTTTAGTCTCTTAATTAGTAAGTTCCAATAGAAACATTAAGATATTTTTAATACAAACAGGTTTTACTAGTAAGCAGCAGGAATTGCCATCTGCTTATCTTAAATCTTGGCTTTTAACTATATCATTTCTGGATTGAGCTCTAATGCTTAATCTAAGGTAGGGGGATGCAAAAGCAGACTAAATTCCTACATACCCAGCCTAGGAAAAGAAGATGAACTTATTATTATTATTGTTATTATTATTATTATTATTATTATTATTATTATTATTATTATTATTATTATTATTATGGGGGATCATCTCAACTTCAACAATACTTGAAAGATTTGATGACTCTGACACTCCTTCCTGCTCAGACCCCTCCGGTTCATCTATTTTCTGTAAAACTTACAATAGGGTCTACTGCCCATCACCGAGGGGCTGTGGAAACTGACTGTGGTCTCTCCAATATTAAAAGATGTGGAATGCCTACAAAATGTTATGGTGTAGTAATCTGATTTGCATGGAGACAGGGGATACTCATGCAGCCTTACAAAAGAAATCAACTTATGAATGATGGTGTTTCATTTTGGAGGTGGTCTGTTTTCCCCTAGTGGTATATTCCCATCCTGGGGGTATTACTGACTTCACAAAGTTACTGTATGTGAAGAAGAAAGTTCACCAGAAAAAAACCAAGAAAGGAAGTGCAATTTTGACCAGATTGTAATGGTATAGTGTAGTGCTGACATCACTTTTCAGGAGGGTCTATCTTGTCTGATCGATGCAAAAAGGGTCAGGGTTGCAGCTCACCATCCTCCTTGTCTTCCTTGTACAAATTAGTATCCATAGACACAATCAGGCCCTCAAATATTCACAGCTGTGGTTCAAATGAAGTCTCCTAATGAAATGCAAATTCAATAAGACAGTTACATGATCAGCATCAGCTCATTAAGGCCGTCCAAGGCTGTGTCTGTTCTTTGTTAGACCGGCACAAAGCCCTCTCCAACTTTGATGGAGTCACCCTGGGCTGAAAGCTGCCAGGCTGCAGGCAGTGTTTGGCCCAGGTGGTATTATACTGCCAAGTCCATGTTGCTAGACTGGTGGATATCAGTTTGGACTTACCAACTCTGAAGGAGGGCAGATAGTTTGGGTTTACTCTCCTCCATTCTCTATGGAAATCAGAAGGGGGCTTCTTGAAGCCTTAAGGTAAGACTGATGCAAAAAAAAAATATATATATATACCCCAAGCTGTGGCAAGACTGAGATCAGTCTCATGCTTGAGGTTTTCCCTGCAGAAGCTCTCAACGTGCATTTGAAAAGTTCTTGAAGCCACTGCTCTTTCCTTGATCACAAGAGGCAGTCTAAAGGGTGTCAGGCAGCTGGCTTGCTACCTTCCTGACCCCGTTTCACAATGTCTGCGCCTCTGTGAAAGGCTTGCCCCAGACAATGCACAAGGGATGCACAGCCCTCACATCCAAGTATGGGGTGTTTTACTTTTTTTTCCCTAGCCCTGGCGAATGTGGTTATGTTTGACAGGTCTGACCTCAGCTGTAATGAGCCATTGGGAAAAACAGGGACAAATGCAGTTACCTCTCACCACAAGTCTTGCTGCTGGGACGTGAACTTTGTTACTCTGCCTTGGCTTTAACAAATGCCCCTCAGTGTATCTCACTGCAAATGTGTTTCCTTTTCATTTTCAAATAGGGATGAATCCAGTATGTTGGATTAGAAATTTCCCATCGCTGACAAAGGTGGATGGGAAAAAAAAGCCATGTAAAGTTCAAGAGGAGGGCAGAGAGAAGAATGAAAACAAAATGAATGAACAAGAGCCAGTTTCTGCTTTTTCATAAGTAGAATTTTGCAATAATTTGTATTCTAAGATATTTTTATTGAGCTAGGGGATTTCTTTATTTTTTTTTTCTTTTTTCTTTTTGGCAAACCCAGTACAAGGAAATTGAAGTTTTGTACTATGGTTATTTATACATTAGATGTATGCATTCAGTGCCAGTTACCCAGAATGAATAGAGGCGTAAAAATGCAAGCATGCTTATTAAAAAGGAAAAAGAATCCTTAAAAGAGACAGACTTTAGGCACACAGGTTCTGCTATTTGACTTCCAGAGTTTTATATCTGAGTATTAAAAATGAATTTGTGTTACATTTATCATACATGGGAATAACAGAATAACAGATTTGAGGCATGGCAAATCTTGGAATACATACAATACAGTTTTATAGGTAGAGTGCATTCAGGGCATATTTATTGTAGCAGGTTGTAGCCTCTCCTTGCTTTCCACTAGCACCTTGTGATGTGGCAGTTGTAGTCTGAGTCACAGGAAGAGGGAACTTGTTTAGTAGAAGAAAAGGAAAATGCAGAAAGAAAAAAAAAAAAGAGCTTAGAAAGAAAAATGTATATATAGTCAAACCTGAGGAAATCCCCAGGAGAGCACCAGGACTGATGAGAGGGCGGGTAGTTAGAAGAAGTCAAGACAGGTTAGAGGAACTGTTTAGAGATGGAATTGTTTGGAGAAGTCAAGCCTGAAGGGAAACTGTAATAGCAGACCTTGGATATGTGAGGTTAATAGAGGAGAAGTATTTATCTGTTGTGCATTAAGAGAGATGCAGGTTAGGAAAAGCTTGCTATTGGCCGGCATAGTAGACAGTGGTGCAGGGTGATAGCAGTAGTTCAAAGCAGAGCATGGACAAGTTCAACAAGACCAAGAGCAGGGTCCTATACTTCGGCTACTACAACTCCAGGCAGTGCTTGATGCAGAATGGCTGGAAGACTGTGTGGAGGAAATGGACCTGGGGGTGTTGTTTGATGCTTGGCTAAAGATGTGCTAACAGTGTGCCAACATAGCCAAGAAGGCCAATGGCATATTAGCTTTTTTAAGGAATAATGTAGCCAGCAGGACCAGAGAGGTGATCATCCCCAAGTAGTCATCCCTGGTGAGGCCACACCTCAAGTATTGTGTTCAGTTTTGGGCTCCTCACTACAAGAAAGAAATCAAGGCCCTGGGATATGTCCAGGAAAAAGCAATGAAACTGGTGAAGGATCTGAAGTACTGGCCTTGTGAGGTGTAGCTGAGGGGCTGTTTAGCATGGAGAAGAGGATAGGTCTCAGGGGAGACTTTATAGCTCTCTACAACTGAAAGGAGGTTGTGGTGAGGTTGAGAATAGGCTCTTCTCCCAAGTAACTAGTGATAGTGATAGGACTAGAAGGAATGGCCTCAAGTTGCACTAGGGCAGATTCTATTTGGATAGTAAGAAAAATTTCTTCTCTGAAAGAGTGGTCAGGCACTGGAACACGTTGCCTAGGGAGGTGGTGGAGTCATTGTCCCTGGAGGCATTCAAGAAATGTTTAGATGTGATTCTAAGGGACATGGTTTAGTGGGGAAATATTGGTGGTAGGTAAACAGTTGGACTAGATGATCCTGGAGGTCTTTTCCAGCCTTGGTGAGTCTATGATTCTATGACTGTTGTCTGCTGGGGTCAGTTTTGGGCTCTTTACCCTGGATTGCAGGGGAAGAAGCCAGTTGGTTTCCCAGGGTCAAGTATGCAGAAAACCTGGTGAGAACATGCAGAGACAGTTGGTCGGTGAGGACCTGCCAGGTGAAGTGGAACATTCTGTTGTTCTGACTGCAAGCACACACATGACATACGGAAACCCCCCAGCATGAATGTGAGGACAGAAAATTGATTTAAAATCAAACATTTGCTCACTTTTTTCTGGGCCTGACAGGTTAGTTCCTCTTATTCTCACTGTATGTTCTTGCCCTCCTATCTTTGACCCATGTGCTTCTCTGGACAGTTGCTGAAATCATCTGGTGTGTGAACAATATAGCAAGGCTGTGGTAATCAACCTCTCCAGCAACTTCAGCAAACAAACAGTTTGTACATATTCAGACTATAGTTTCCAGTTATGTATTGACCAGAATGTGCTTGGAGCACTGACTGAATGGCTTTGGTAACAGACACAATCATAGAAGCCAAGCAATCCTCGCAAACAATTTGTGAGTAGGAATAGAAGTGAAACATGTTGACTATATGACTTGCTAAAAATAGCCATCCCAGCTCTAGCTGTCATCACATCTCTCCTTTAATCCTGCTAGTAGCATGTGAAGAGTTACCCTTATGCCCCTGTGCCAATTCCTTGCTCCAAGCGTGGAGAGTTGAGCTCTGGAAGAGCCATGAGCAAATTGCCAAGCAAAGCCAGAGCTGCTCCCCAGGCTCTTTGCAATCAGCTGTTTTTGTCATCAAGTCAACCGCAGACTTCCACATAATACTAAGGAACATGCTCAAGTGACCCAAAGTGCCATTCTTTCAATGGAGGCTTTCACTAGTTACCAACAGTTGTGTTACAGCACATTAGAGATGGTCTGGGTGCCAAGCTGCCACTGAAGATGAGCTTAGGAAATCATAAAAATACTATCCCGAAAGAGTATTAGCAAGCAATTATATTTGTTATGCTTTGTCATGGTGCCAAATGCCAATGCCAGATCTGCATGGTGTTTGTTAGAAACTAAAATGTCCTGTTTGCAACATCTTACCAAAGGAAATGTCATCAAATATGATGTACACACATTTTCAGGTGCTTTACTGCTAACAAGATATTAATCTGAGACATTGCTGACTATATCAGTGGAGCAGTATGTAACTTTGGTAACAGGTTTTCCTGAAAAACCTGTTCTCCCAACACTATTTCTTTCATTAAAAAGTTTTCTCAAAATGAAATATGTCTTAATGCTTATATCTGTTTGGCAAATAGATTCACGGAACTCCTCCCTCCCTTCCTTCTCTCCTTCTCTCCTTCCCTCCTTCGCTCCTTCCTTCCTTCCTTCCTTCCTTTCCTCCCTTTCCTCCCTTCCCTCCCTCCCTCCCTCCCTCCCTCCCTCCCTCCCTCCCTCCCTCCCTCCCTCCCTCCCTCCCTCCCTCCCTTCCCTCCTCCCTTCCTTCCTTCCTTCCTTCCTTCCTTCCTTCCTTCCTTCCTTCCTTCCTTCCTTCCTTCCTTCCTTCCTTCCTTCCTTCCTTCCTTCCTTCCTTCCTTCCTTCCTTCCTTCCTTCCTTCCTTCCTTCCTTCCATGTATGCCAGAGTGTTTCTCTAAAAAGAACACCTTAGGAAACAAAAGACTGCAATGCTGGTCCCACTTCTGCTAAGACTTGTGCAGGGAAGAGAGCCTTGCTCAGGTCCCCATGGCGAAGAAACAGTTGATTCCTCTATGGAGGCCATTTCGGTCATTACCCTCGTATTTCCTCCCCCACTCTTTCCCCATCCCCCATCCCCCAAGTTATTGCACCTCTAGCCACCACCTACTTTCCACTTGCTTATGCACAGAGCCATTTTGCATCCCAACAGTGTTTGCTCTTGCAGTGAATGCTCTCCACGTATCTGAAATACTGCTAGCATCAGTAACAGCCCACCTTTTGGAAACTGCAATAGACAGTAGAGGGAAAAAATGAAGTAAATGTTCTCTGAGTACTGGAGGGAGAAAGCCCTGCCTTGTCATTTCAAGAAAATAGGCTGTACTGCATACCACAAAATTGAGTTTTTAAAGCTCCAGTGGGAAATAAATGGGAAATGAGTATCCAGATGTTCTACACATCTCTAGAAGGCATGGCCGATGTAGAGCTCATGAGAACAACTAGGGGAGAATTCTATTAAACTTTTAAAAATACATATAAATTTAATACCTTGCCTTGAAAAATAATCAAATTTTGACAGCTTTCCACTATCTTTGTAATATTTTTCCCCCATGTTATTTCTGATTCTACCACTGGTAGTTCAGGTTTATAACAAACTTCACAGTTGGCCACTTGTGTCATTCATGGAAATGAACACCATTTTACAGTGAATTTGTTTCTCACAGAGGCACTGTCAGTGCCAAAATCCTCCTGACCTCCTCCTTGTTCACTTTTTGTGGCTGGAGAGACAAAGGGAGAGGAGAACTCCTAGATACAGGCTCAAGAGCACTTGTGGTCTGTGGCAGATAGGAGGAGAAACATGGCTGCACTGTGGTGGTCTTTTCATTGCCACCCCCCTTGACTTCCTGTGTTTCAACTATCTGAAGTCATAGCTAGCTAAAATAAGTTCTTCAAGCCACTGCAACCTCAGTGGAGTAAGTAATTACGGCTTGGTACAGTTTCCTAATGCTTTCCTTAATACTGTAAGCTCACTGGTCTTGTCACATCTTTACATCAACTACATGTTTTAAGTGAGGTGAGGAGGAATGAAGGCACTATGACCATACAAGAACGGAGTTCTGAACTTGTTGTTATTAATTTACAGAGCATCTCTTCTGCAGATGTTGTCTTGTTGCCCTGGAGACAGAAATGCCACCGTAGAAGATGCAGATCTTGAGACTGAATTGTCTGTAAAAGGAATGTCAGTAGTATTCCTCCTACAGGACAGAGACTCCCCTGGATCACCACTGTGTGGTTCTGTAGGGAGTGTTTTGGGCACTTATTTCAGGCACTTCTTGGGAGCCTTCATGGACCTCTTCACCGCCCAGGGATCAGACTCCAGTGGCGGGTATTGTACCTGAAAAAGTCACTGCCCATGCATGGTCATTCCTCTATGGTGGGAAGCAGAGGAGCTCAGCTTGAGATTGTTCCTTAGTGTGGGATTGAGGGCTTAATAAAGAAAACCTAAAATGAGTTTAAGACCCAGATAAACTGATCCTATGTGCAAGTGATGTGTCCAGAAGGGCTGCGCAGCCAATCTTTGCTGTCATCTGGTTTCCCAGGACACACAGATGACAAAGGAGGAGCTGACACCACATTTACTTTTCTGAGTTCTGTGCTATGTTCTTGTTTTTATTGCTCTGCCTTTGTGTGCAGCCTCTGCTGGCACTGGGATCCCCTCTCTCCCTGCCCCGGGGGGAGAGAGGGGCATGTTTTCTTTAAACTTTCCGTCTCCTCTGTGACAGTTTCCATTAGTGGTTTGACACCCCTTTGCTTCTTCCATGAGGGCCTTGCCTTTACCCTGTCTTTAATCATGTTGTCATATGATAATAGGATCAAAAGGAGGAACACTGAGTCTTGCCCTTCTGGAGTGCTTTACGCTCACCCTAATAAACAGCTTGTGCCTGGGATTGTGCTGCAGCTGGCCTGCCTTCAGCACCGTCCTTTCTATGCTGTGATCCTTCTGAACTTTAACCACACAGCCTCCCCAGCGCAGCAACTCTCTCCTGTACTGGGCAGTCTGAGCTACTGTCATGTAAGTGGAGTAAAGCTGTTACAGAGAAGACAGAGCAGTAAAAAACATGATGGATTTTGCTGGCATTTCCATCTTCAGCTAAAGTCCAGGTTCAGTGGAGCTTGGTAAAAAATGTTCAGTGTGTGCATGTGTATGTATGTATTGATGAGGAAAAGGAAGTTTGCCCTAATTGCTGACTAACACAGGACCTCCCAGAGGAACTGGCAAAGTTCTGAAGCCCTAGGAGATATTACCTGGCTGCTTTTCTTCTGTTCAAGACATCTTGCAGAATTTGGCTTGCTCAGAAGCCACATTCCCAAGCCTGTGCAACTACTGCTGGACCCGAGTCAATCAATAGAAGGACTGATCAGAGTGCCGCCTTCGCTTATATTACAGTAGTGTTGATAGAGCCCAGACAAGCCCAAGCCCTTACTGAAGCAATTACTATCCATGCACAGAGCCAGAGACACTTAAACCACTAGCCACATTCCTTGTGGAAAACTGGCTGTGTAAATAAGTAAATAACTCCTTAGTACTCTGCATTAAAACATGCTTCTCAAATCCCTAACTTCTCACAGGTATGGTGAAGCCTTTTTTAGGTTTATCTGTCTTTCTGAAATAAGGACACCAGAGGTGAACACAGCGCCAAGTATGCCCTGATTCCTTCAGATGTCCAAAAGTCTCTGCTATTTCTTCTCCAGTTCCGAGATGGGAGTATACATTCAATTGATTATGGACTTCTCTATTCAAGTCTTTCTTGAAGTTATTTATTCTCCCAATTGAGGTTTCAATCTTGGATATGTGAGCGGTCATTTCCATTTCTTCCTGATACCTTCATCTGTTGCAGACTTAGTCTGCTAAGAAATATTTTTTTTCTGTGTTTTCTGGCCTTTAATTTATACATATCTAGTTTACATACACATCTGTCTTTATCTGTATCTGGCTTTGTTTCACTCCTAAAACAGTGTTTTTTGAAACAGTGTGGCCTTTTCTTTTGACTGAAGCTTCTGGAGCCAATATCCTCCAGCAGTTCTTGATTATTTGTAAAAATTTTCTGTTTCAATTCATTCTCCACGCCAGCTGGGCTCATAACCATTATCGATGTTGAGAAATGTTCCCTTTAAAATCTCAAGTATCTATATTATTGTTTTGGACTTCATGTTGTTTGCATAAAACTAGAGTAACTAAATCAATATTGCTTATGTCAAAGCAATCTCTTTAGTTCTCAGTTCTCCTCTATCTGACAGGAGGAGCTCCAGGATAGAAATTTCCCATGTTCAATGAATTACTCTTTGACTTAGAAAATTGTCCCTTAAAAATTGCCTTGTATGCTCGTGTGTTACAGATAGGTACTTAGAGAGCTGCTTTGCTTATCCCCTGTCCGAAGTGATGATCTGTCAGAGCCATCAAGCTGTAGCTCGTGCTTTTGTTATCTAAAGATCATTGGCTCATTGGTGTGGAGCATGACATTTTGTAGAATACAAGATGCTTCTTTTCCCATTTCTTCCTTCTTTATCCTAATATTTATAAAGATTATGATATTATAGATTTGACATTAATATTTGAAGTATACGAGCCTTCCCATAAATTTTCAATGCTATCAGTTATTTTTATGCTTAGAAGCTACCACTTTCCACTTGCCTTCTTACTTTAACTCCTCCTGAGATAATGTGGAAAATTAAAAGCTGTCATATACTCTAAAGTGCCTATTTTTGCAAGGCTCTCATTCTAGTTCCTCACTGTCGAGATACTCTTGGATAGGGGCCAGCATATGAGAATTTGCCCACGTGTAACTTCCAAGCCTTCAGAGAATCATCCATCATGGCACTTACCATGAGTGACACGGCAATGATCTGCTCTACCTACATCAGCACGACAGATCTATATACTGATTTCCAGGCTGCTTTCATGTGCTGAGTCCTTAGTGGCACACTGTTTTTTGCTCAGCCTGTCTTTATGTGTGTTGTCTTTGCTCGGTCACTCAGATAACATCAAGCTGTCTTTTCATGCTAAGGACAGGGTCATTTAGAATCATTCAGATAATAGAAATAATGACTGGTGTGAGCCAGAGTGATTAGAATTGGCAGCAGCTTAGTGATCTAGTAAAGAAACTAAAAGAAAACTACAGATAGTCCTTTCTGAAATAAAACCAAGGGGATTAGAGTGAGCAGAAAACCTTGTTTTGGTTTGAGGCTGTTATCTGCAATGAGCATTCATTGTCAACATGTTCTAAAATAAATAAATGGCGCTTCATTGACAATACATTTGGTAGTGGTAAAGCATGTGTGACTGTGTATCAAACCCATAGGCAAACAGTTGGGTTCCCTGGTCCATTTTTTGCTACTCTTTGTTCTTTTCACTGTCTGGAAAGCCTGTTTCTCCAGGGACAAATCCTGCACTTGCAGTCATCTTAGCCCAGAAGATCATGGAGCCACTATCTTTTGTGTTCACTTTTTGTACTTCGTGCTGCTTTTTTTTTTTTTCTTTTTTTTTTTTCCCCTCTTTCTGTTTTTTCTTAAATTTGAAAATTAAGAAGAAACTCTTCCTCCTAAATCAATGGCTGTTTTGGAAAGAGCTGAAACAGAAGGAATATCACTCAAAGTCCCCTGAGCCCCTGTGAGCTGCAGTCTGGCTGTCAGCATCCTGGCAGATTTATGAGGATGGCCATGACCAGCTTGAAAGGGCAGTGGGGGGAGACGAAGAGATCCCAGCCCATTAGTAATTCCCTGCAGGAAAGTGACAGAGCTGATGACATGTATGGAGGACGCATTGCAGGAGATGGGCTGAAGGAGACATTCCCATACTAGAGTGATTTCAGGTCACTTCGGGCTCCATGATTGCTTTCCATTAATGATCTGTTTCCAAGCTTCTCATCCTTTAGCTTGTGTTCTGTTCTGTAACAGCACAGAGCCAGATCCTGTACTGTTTTCCTTCCAGAAAGGAACCACATGGTGGTCAGTAGGTTCTATCAGCTTAAGGGCAGCAGGCTGAAGGTGAATGAAGAGCCAAGCCCAGAACCAGAACTGAGGAGAGTGTCCAAAGCCTACGACAGGATCATGGGTACCACAATGGACCACTGAACCATTCTGTGATATGCCATGGAGGTCACCTTCACCACAGCAGGCAGTCAGGCCTCATGAAGATCTCTTTATTTTTTTTTTTTCTTTCCCCTTCTCTTTTTGAGGATTCTGGATAAAAAAAAAGCCAAGAAGAATAATGTTTCCCAAGGTAGGTTTGTAGCTGATTTTTTGGGGAAGTGATCTGATCATAAGGAGAAGGGAGACAATCATAAGGAGATGCTCCAAATGAGGAAAAGGACTTCCGTATGATTATTTTACAATACTCAAAACTATTTTGTGCAGTACTGAAGCCAGTTTTGCAGATATGATTTAGCAGAGGGTTGTTAGTGTTAGGGTACTATGGTTAGGCTGTCATTGGACTTGATGATCTTCGAGGTCTTTTCCAACCTCAGTAATTCTATGATTCTATGACTCATTCCAATGATCCTAATTGAAATTCTTATCAGGCGTTATCCATCAAGAGAGAGAAGCAATGGACTGCTTATCAATCTATAACAATTATGGGCTGAGAGCACATAGACATAATCTCTGTAGACTCAAATAGTGGTTAACCCTAGTTAAAAGAGTCTGTAACAAAGCTGATGAGAGGTAAAGAATTCTGTGGAAGCGTTTTCCTTTTTTTCCACCCAGAGACAGGACGGGTACTCTTCTCACTGCCTGTAGTGATGTGGTGAAGTCCCTGTCCCTGCTGCTGTACAAGCAAAGAACAACAACAAAAAAGGTATATTTGGAGGCAGTTGTGGTGAAGCAAACAAAGCTCCTCCTACACTGAAACAGTGAGGGGGGATAGAGCGATGTCAACTTCAAAAATGCCAGGCTAACTTCAAGGGAACATTAGCCTCTGCGCATCCTGGATACTTCTGGGCTGCCCACAAAACCCTCCACTGCATTAGTGTCATACAGATAGTTTCCCCTCTTTTGCTATATCCTCAGATATTAATCCTTTGCTACAAGGTTTGTTCTTCTGGAGACTCTGCCTGTTGGTTTTAATGAGAAAAGCGAAAAAAAAAAAAGGACTCTAGGCCAAAATCTTGCAGTCACTTTCACTGGGGAGAACTGGGATATTCAGTTGGTTTTAGTGAAATTGCTTGGGGTTTGCACTTCGTCTTTGTAATTAGAGCAGGGCCTTGTGATCTGGAGAGAACTAATTGTTACCTGCTTGAGTACAATTGTCATTAGCACACTTCTGGCTCCAAAAGGAAGTGCAGGACTGAGTATGAGAAGGCCACTTGGGTTCACAGTTTCTGCTAGTCCTGATTTCACTAAGATTTCTTCCTTATAAAGCAGGGGTAGAAGCCCTGGGTAAGTTGCTCTAGCAGATGTAGTAATGCCAGATGCTGTGCCTGAGGGTATTACGGATCCACTGCAGCCAGCTTTAAAGCAGCAGCCTCAGTTCAGACATGCCACAGAGGTAAAAAATTCCCACTGCATCATCACACATTTCTTGCAAATAGGTGTGACTAGTGAAAGGAAGTGGCAGGTTCACCAAAGGTGAGGTGGGAAAGAGCAAAAAAACACTGGAGTCTATTGAGAAGAAATGTGGTAGCAGAACCTGATGATATAAGGACTGGAGAATGGAGAGTTAATGTTGTTTTCTGCCCGGGGAGGTTGTGGATGCCCCGTCCTTGGAGGTGTTCAAGACCAGGTTGGACGGGGCCCTGGGCAACCTGATCTAGTAAATGTGTATGTTTGGTGGCCCTGCCAGGCAGGGGGGTTGGAACTACATGATCCTTGAGGTCCCTTCCAACCCGGGTCATTCTGTGATTCTGTGATTCTGTGAACCCACCTCCACTAAGCCATTTTTTCACGGACCCCTTAGTCCATACATTTTGCAGGCCATGAGGACTAAGGCAGTTGTGACTGCTGGGCTGGGGTGGCTATGGACATGCACCTATTGGCCCTGGTGAGGGGTAGCACTGATGGAACAAGTCTCACCTTTTCTCTGAAGGCAGGAAGAAAAATTAATAATATACAGAGTGCATTTCCCCGTCCAATTAATGAATAACATCACCAGAAATGACCTACCTGTTCTACTGCCCTGCATAGCTCCTAGCTGGAAGGGGAAAAACGGCCAGGTCCTATAAGGCCATGGCCTCCCCATGTAATTGAGATACAGCTGCCAGGTGGTGAGAGCTGAGAAGCACTGCATGCTTTTTTTAGGCCTGCAGGCAGCTCTGTTGACTGACTCTGACTGAATGCTTTTCAGGAATGCTGACATATTTTCATGTTATCACTTTTCATGCAAGCTTTTCCCCGAGAGCCTGCTTCTCATCTCTTGGCGTCACACTGGGGGAGAAGGAGAGAGGCAAGCTGTCAAGGCACATCAGTAGTTGTCGTGTTTGTAGTGGAAGATATATGCATAATGAAGGATAATATTTTCTGATTGCAGAAGGTTGCAATATCCCAGTGTGAAATGCCTGTGAGTATATCTGGTATAGTTGTGACAAGAGGGGATTTGTCTTGGGATATGCAGCCTTTTTACATATGATCTTTTGTGCAAATCAGGACAAGTTTGGCAGAGATTGAAAGTCCAGATCATCTGGTGACCTAAATGAATAGTTCCAGATGGACTGGGGGCCTCATCACAGTTGGTGCACTTATTGACTGGAGGGCCAAAACAGAATGAAAAGGCAAATTCAGCATGGAGAAGGTTTGAGTACCTTGCTTCTTTCAGGCCTTGTGTATAGAGAATTTTAATACTGTAGCTTTTTAAGTGTGCCGTGTAGCACAAACAGTGGGCATTTCAAAACTCATGCTTTGGGATCCTTCCTATTGTGGCAATCTTCATCCAACCCTAATGTTTTGCAGGCTGCCAAAGAGTAGGACCTGTAGGTAACACCTATAGTACTTCCCTACACACCTCACTTACAAGAAAAGACCCTATAGTCCTCCTCTACCTCTTGAGGAAGGCAGAGCCTGTGCCTGGGTGTCCTGGGCATCTGCATCTCCAACCTGGTTGTGACTGTCTCCTTGGGTGACCTGTTTTATTGCCTTACCACCCTTATTGTGAAAACAATGTCTTCCTTATATTCAACCTAAAACTCTTCTCTTTTAGTTTGGAAGTTATTATTTTCCCTTATCCTATCACAGCAGACCCTACTAAAGAGTCTGCCCCCTCTTAGAGGCTGAAAGGCCATTATCATGTCTTTTCCAGAACCTTCTCTTCTGCAGGCTGAACAGTTGCAGCTCTCTCAGCCTTGTCCCTTTTTAGTGCGTGTCATTTTTATAGCCCTCCTCTGGACATGCTTCACTTCTCTCCTGTATAATAGCTTCACTTCTCTCCTGTACTGAGGGATCCACATCTAGATGCAGTACTCCTAGTGAGGTCTGATCAGAACAGAGTAGAGGGGCAGAATCACCTCCCTCACCCTGCTGGCCATGCTTCTTCTGATGAAGCCCAGGATACGGTTCACTGTTGGCTCATATTCAGCTTGTCACCCATCAGTACCCCAAGTTCTTTTTGACAGGACTCTGCTCCATCTTTACATACCCCAGGTTGTACTGTTAGTGGGAATTGCCACGACTCAGGTGCAAGACCTTGCACTTGGATTTATTGAACCTTATGAGGTTCACCTGGGCTCACTACTCCTCTCTGGAGGGCATCCTGCCTCTCAGACATGTTGACCTCACCACAGAGCTTGGTGTCCTACACAAACTTGCTGAGGGTGCACTTGATCCCACTGCTAATGTCATTGATGAAGATGTTAAAGAGTACTGACCCCTGAGGGACACCACTTACTACTGATCTCCATCTGGACACTGAGATATTGTCCACCATTCTCTGGGTATGATCATGTTGCTGATAGAAATGGGGCAGAAAGCTTTAAAGTCAGATGTCTGAGCACCGTAAAGCACTCTTGCAATGCCTTGTTGTAATAATTGCCTGTTTTCCCCCATATGTCTGGCTGTCCAAAAGGTTTAAGGAGTAACTGATCTGATAGCGTGTATGTGCCATTGATTTGTTAAGCTGAAGGTTTTTTGTTTTTTGTTGTTTTTTTTTTTAAAATCCTATTAACAATAGCGTTTGCAGAAGGAATGCAGATTAACCGGGTCTAATTGTATATCATTTGCATGAAGAATGAATTAAAAAGCAGCTTTGCAACACATTGACTCGGGATGTTATTGAGCCATTCAAGTCTTATGGCTCTGAGGATTTGAGCTATTTAATTAGTGGGGGTGGGGTGTGTGGCTGAAGAGAAAATAGTGGAAAAGAGGTGTTTTAATCAACGAAGCAGGGAAATCACAACTCTTAGAAGATGCAAGATTATTCCTTTCAGGCAAATAACCCAGCCACATAAATCAAAGTCCAATTGTATGAGAACTTTGCTGAATGAAAACCTGGTACTTGAATTGAGGTGAGACAATCATTTGGAAGAATTCAATGCCTATGTTTTCCCAGGACCGGAGTTGTGGAGCCCTGCCCAGGGTCTACCTTCATCCAGTGGCTCTAGAGGGATTTGGCTCATGCAGTTCTGGCTGCATCCTGAACATCAGAGGAGATGCTCCTGTTGTCTCCTCCTGGTCCTTGATGTAAGGATAGTAAGGATGCAAGGTTCTGGATACCCAATGCCTGCAGCACAGGGATAGATTTGAGGTCAGAAAATGATCATGTTGACAGAATTGTCCATTTTCTCTTCCTCCAACACACCACCCAAACCTCTTTTTATGATTGTGAGTCAATGTCTGTGCCTTGTATATGGTGGGTAATAGGTGCCACACAGAGATGTTTATTTCCCGAGTTAATTTAAGCGAGTTTAAGGAAAGCAATTGCATAAACTTAATGTAGTTGAGGGAGAGTGTAGGATTTTTTAACGTCACAAAATCGTAAGTAACTGAATTTTAATCCTGGGGAAAAACAGGTATTCTGTTAGAAGTGATGGGTTAGTTACTCTCCTGGCATTTGTTTAAAATACAAGCTAGATGAACTATATGCACTCACACTGTAGAGCAAAATTGAATTTCTTTAGTATGTTCCTGAACTGAAAAAGTAGTTGTGCATTTGGAAGGCAAGATCTTTTCTGTGTGTGTGTTTTGTTTTGTTTTTGGAAAGGTAGCCCTCATCTGAAACATATTTAGAGAGCTGTGTTCGGAGATGCCAAACCATCTTGTCATATTTAACTAAAGGGAGTAATTCTCTGGCAGACACTGAGGTATGTCAGCCCAAGACCTCAAATATGATATACTGAAACTGAAGCAGACACATGGTCAGTGGACCACATACATACTGTGGGTGGGCTGCAAACCTTTATTACTGTGCCACTATTCAAAGGGATCAGAACATTTGAAATCGTACTGAAAGTTGGATTTAGGGCTGTCCTGCCTCAGGACAATAAGAGACAATTAGTCAAATTCCTTGCAAGTGACACTTGTATAAATACTACTGGTAAGCATTGTAGGTTAATTATTTTTTTATTCACTGCTTTACTAATTGTGTAATTCCAAACTACACCATCATCAGTCAATCTGCTACCATATGAAACACAATATTGAGGCAACAGGGAAGCGGCACAGAATGAAAACATCCTAGAGAAAGCTTGCAGATTTACAAAAATGAATCATGCAGCAACCCATTCTGTCAATTTCAAAGTTATATTGAATAACTAGTATTGAAACATGATCAGGTTTCTCTCTTTTTGCCGCAGACCATGAGCTGTGAACCAAGTGATGTTTTCTTAGCAGGGAATGTTACAGGAGAGAAGCTGCATGATTGTCAGTGATTTGTAGTGTGACCTTCATTGCTGACAAGGGATGGATTTGAAACCACTTAACCTACACTATTTCTTGTAGGCCTACAGGCTGGAATCAAGCTGGGTGGAAAAAGCTAAGATGGAAGGACAGCATTTCTCCTTTCTGAACCAGGCAGCTCCCTTAAATCTTACAGTTCTTTTTGACAGCACATGGTAGTAGCTGCTTCTCAGTCTTAGATTTGTTAGTAGTTTATGCCCAGCTGGCCTGCACTGATACAGGAATATCTGTTGCTCTTGGACAGGAGGTTTTGGATTCCCTACCCTGAAGTTTAGGTACTGTGGGGAAGCAGGCTTGAAGGACTCTGAGAAGTCACAGGCAG
Organism: Coturnix japonica; assembly: GCF_054131305.1. Taxonomy (NCBI): domain Eukaryota; kingdom Metazoa; phylum Chordata; class Aves; order Galliformes; family Phasianidae; genus Coturnix; species Coturnix japonica. The sequence goes on from NC_140665.1 coordinate 39,735,268, forward strand.
GTGACAGTTATCCACATAATCCTATTTCTGACATCCTCCCTGTAGCACCACTCTCCTCTCCACCCATGCTTGGCTGATGGGCTGCTGAGTCTCCCTAGCCCTTTGTCCCAGTGCTTTGCTGAGCATGTGACAGCTTCCCTTGCCCCCAGGGGCATTTGGAGGATGGAGGCAGCCCATTCCTTGTTTCTTTTCTTTCCAGTTCTAATATCAGCCCTGTGAGACACTGGAGATCTGTGGTTACTGACGTCGTTAAAGAGTATTCCATAACTCACCATCAAAGGAATTAACAGCATACCAGGCCAGCCCTGTGAATAGTAGCTGTCTTTTCTTTCTTGGTATTTCCTCTAAATCTGACAAGAACTGTTGACAATATATTTTCTGAGTCACGAAGCACTGAAGCACCAGGGGAAGTTGGGCTCTTGACTTGAGAGAAGCGTTGCTCCCAGCTGCTGACAGTAGTGCAAGCATAAACAGCTGGGCAGAAAGAACAGGACAAGACAGGCAGACATTTATGATGAAAACCCACCTCTCCTCCTCTGCAGACATCCTGGGGCGTCCTAGTGACATGTGCATGCAGTCCAAAATAAAGAACATCGTTGTTCTCTTACGGTAAACTAAAAGCAAAGTCGTAAATGTTAACACTAGCTGCTCATACTGAAACTCAAAAAGGTTTCAGGTCTAAACTAAGGGGTTACACCTAAATTATGTAATATCTCACATAAAGTCAAATTTAGTGCAGAAGTAAATAGGGAATTGTGGTGCCAGTCAGTATTTGTCTGCCTTCCTAGCAAAGAGATTGGTTACTCAGGAGATTATTCTTATGAGCAAATTAAATATTTCCCATACTAAATGCACAACCTAACACAAACATATATAACATTTAACACAATTATATATATGTGTAAGCTTTGTCTTTTCTCCTGGGATAATCTCCCAAGAATGCCACGGAATCTGTTACATCCTCTTTAATATCTGTAGCTGATTTTGAACCATTTTTCTGTTTGTTTGCTTATATCCTGCCTTGGGGAAAAAACATCCGTTGTTTCTTAAATTTAGCCTTCCCTGCTGGAGAGGTGTATATTTTGCTAGCAGGCTGTGGCTACCCTATCCTTCCTGCTACCTCTACCATATGATGCTAAACAAAAAGGAAAACATCTACATCAAGACATGGGCATCTGAAAAGAAATAAACTGAGGATTTTTTAGCATTTTTTCTCTTCTGGAAAGAATACTGAGAATGTATCTCACCTTCAACATTATAACAAAATTTGGTAGGTGTTAGATGTTATTAACAAATGCCCCTGTCACTCCGGTGTGACAGAAATAGACAAACGAGGCTGAAGCATGCAGTTAATTAAAGGCAAGGAGAAATGCTGAGAAATGGTTCAAATGAAATCGAGACACTCCCATGCAGGACAGGCTCTTAATTCTTGGGTCATGCTTTGTACACATCAATTGAGTCCACATCAGCTATAACAAAAAATCCATACACCTATGTTATTTTTCATTTACAGCTTATCATGGCAATAACGACCTTGGTATGGGACGTTTTCTGGGGCTTAATGACAAACCGGGGTTAATGGTCCTTGACTACACCTTGAACCATCAGCTCCTCTCCAATGGTTATTAATCCCCAGGGGTAAGGCTGCACGTCTGCACTGAATCTTAGTCATTATTTTAGTCAATACAGGTTTGCATATACTGACAGCTGAATGCATCCCTCATAAATTCTGCTTTTACCATGTAAATAATTTTAAATATCAAGTAGCATTGTTCTGATATATATTTTGTATCTACCTGAGTTTCCAACGTTCTCCACTACATTTCATTTCCATTTTTAATGGGCTTTTCTCTTTTCTCCTGTGGAAACAGAAGAAATGAAATCATGAAACCTTATTTGCAGAGGTTATTCAAAGTTCAATCCCAAGCCCTGAGCTAGGGCTGCACAGGTTTGTTAGTCTGACTTTCCTTGACCCTACTATACTCACTTATTGCAGCATGTTTGATTTGCTGCATTCAACTTTCTCCTTCCAAGAGCTCTGTAATATCTGGGTACCAGGACTGTGAAAACTTGAAGGAGAGGAGCAGACCACAGACTGTGTTTTTTTTCCTGTCATGTCTCTGGCCTATTTTCTGACATACAGAAAAATGGAGGCTACTCTTTGCTTTCTTTTGTGGAAAAATATGACAAAATGTTTGCACACTGCAAACAGAGTGCTGTGTCAAGAGGTCCCTGGTGGGAGTGTGGAGTGAGTGTGGCAGTGCTGGGCTTCAGCTGCCTTGTTTTATCGCAGGTATGACAGTAGTGACAGGAAACCAGGGGTTGCCAGATTCACAGCTGACCTGCTATGTCCTGCTGACCTGCACGTACTCCACTACCTGCTTGTTCTTCATTTTCCTCAAGCCAGCCAAGCCCATATGCATCCATAGCCCTGGTGAGGCTGTGCTGGGATGATCGCTGCATTGGGAGCAGTAAGGGCACACCTCCTCAGGCCTACAGCTGATGTTGAGGAGTCCATGTCATGGCCATATGAAATAGCTGGATTCCTAGTTTCCCTTTACTTACGTTACACTAAGACCTGATGGTTCTGGGGGATTACGATCAATGTCTTTCCTGGCTTAGTTCCCTGAAACCTTTTATGGAAGCTTTGGCAATGAGAGATGGCCCACACTAGAGAAGTACTGTGGTGTGGACTCATCTAGGTCTCTGTCTCTAGTGCTCAAAATTCTCTGCCCCTGCCATTTTGCAATTCATCTGATTTTCTATTGAGAGCATTACATGAAGCATGCAGCCCCTGCCTCATTATAGATGCACTACTTTTGTAGTTGTGATTTTGCTTAGGCTCTCAATGCTTTCACTGCAGGAGGAGCTCAGGGTTTCTCTAATCTTGGATTCCCTCTAAGCCCCATTTTGTCCAATCCTGCCACCAAAGCTCAGTGTCATCATGCTAGGATCGGACCCATGTGCCCTTAGGACACATTCAAATGTGTTTTACTAGATAATATCTTACAAAGGCAAAATCCTAATTCTGGCTTTATCACAGCAAAGGGTCTCTAACATTCATTTTGGTTGTTAGCAGCCTCCTTTGCTGTTAATTACTGAGTTGTTATAGCACTGGCTTTCATAACCATGGTGAAAGGGAAGTGACAACGGTGACCTTGAGGCAGCAGTCACCTTGCAAGCACACAGTGCCATTTGTCACCGAGTGGCTCCCTTCATTAAGGAATCTGAGGCTGCTGCAAAAAGATAGGCATCTGCAGGACTAGGGCCGAAAAGCTGTAATCCCTTACTAGGACACTGTGATCGTATCACAAGGAAACGATTACCACCGTATGCTCTCTGTATTGGTACATCTTGGTGTCTTTTGTAGAGGAAATTATCTACTTAATATTTTTGATAGTTTTCATCTTTAATACCCTCGCTATTATCTTTTGTTGATATCTACCCATCTGTTTTCCTAAGAATCGCTCATTCTTTCTCATTATCTCTTTCATTATGTATGTAAACAGATCCCTTTTTAAAGAAGGGAGGTGTGTTGCTTCTTTTAATACTGAATTAATATCTGCAGAAGAGTCAGGCAAAAGGCAGATTCTCATTAGTTGTACAAATAAATGTAGGTGCCAGACTCTGCCTTCCACTGCCTTCAAGTGCTTTACACAAATTATATCTACTAATGTCTGTGGTGGTTAGTGCTTACCCAAACCTGGAAGCTGCTGTTTAGCATCAAGGATGGATGAAATGTTGAATTTGTGACGTGAGATTCTGGCCTCAGTTTTGAATTCAAGGCAGCCAGGCTGACATCAGTGGAATCTGTCCAGAATTACACCAATTCAACTTCATCAGGCCAAAAGCAAGTTCATCTATTTGTTTCCTGAGCCCTACTGAATGTTTACTAAGGCCTAACACAACCATCATGGAGACAACCTTCTGTCAAATCTGTGACCTTGATAAAAGTTAGCCTATATATTATTTCCTTTTGATTTAAGGATACTAGACCCCTATTATTTTATTTATTCAACACTATCATGCAGACTATTTGTCTGCATCCATCTCTGTGATAGCAGCAACCTTGACACTCATGATAGCCAAAGGCCAAAGGCTTCCTGAGATTAAATATATGAACCCAAGAAGAACATGCTTTGGGCATCACAGGGATATGCTCAGCAACCAACAGGGTGTTGTACCAGGTGAGTGTGCCTTCTGGGGTCGTGATCAGAGCCTCAGTTCACGTGGTTCCTATGCTGCGTGCAGGGGCTGCAAACAGGGGGTAAAAAACATTTCATCTTATTTTGTTTTCCTTACAGCTGAGTCTGGGATGTTGAGCTGCATTAATATAGAGCCGGAGAGCAAGTGAGTATGTGGCACACATGCTCTGAAATATCACTTCTAATTATCACTTTTAATTTGCAGCTGCTGGCAGTGTTTATTTATTCTTGCTCCAGAGTTTCTGCTAACCCCTCACCCATACAGAAGACCTCCATTGCAGAAAGGCAAGGCTTTGCAGAGACAACTGAGATATATCTGATGGAAATTAGGTGCCCTAATACCTTGTGCATCTTTGCAAACCCTGCCCCTCAGTGCCTGCAGCTGTCCCAGCATCCACAGAGCTGAGCAGCCACTGCTGCAATCTGCATTCAGGGGACAGCGGCCGCAGTACAGAACTTGATTTAGATGCCAGTGAAACACACCACTGTGTGTCCCACGTGCTGCCTGGCTGTACTGCCCTCACCGACAGCCGTGCCCCAGCCTTCTCATGGTGGTGATGGATGTGCTGCTGGAACAAGGGGCTATGCTCTCCTCCCCGCCTCTACCAGCCAGCTGCACCTCGGCTCAGCTCCATGGAGCCTGGGGCTGTCCCAGCCCTGGGGGCTTGCTTCCATCCCATAGCCTTGGCAGACCCATTTGCAAGGATGCCTAGGTTGAGCTGCAGGTGCTGGGTGCATGGTGCTGCTAGAGATATCAAAGTCCTTGCGCCGCACTCCGTCCCTGACAAACCACAGCCTGCCTGTAATGCAATATCCATTACAATGTTACCACTGGGCACGCTCACAACAAGACCGAGTTTAATAGCTCCAGTCATTTGTCTTTCACAGCAAGCTGCACATCCGAAACAGGGTGATTAGAGCAGGGCAAAGCGTAACCGAGGGCCAGGGAATGGTTGCCTTATTTCAGAGGGTACCCACATAAAAGGCAGCTTTTACAATGCGAGTACAGTAACATTTGCACGGCCATGCTTAATCTGACAGTTATTTATTGCACTGGGTTAGATAAAAACCTCCATGCAGAAAGGAATCAAGGCCTGAACTCAGAATGTGCCAAAATTCACAGATGGCCCTTTTCTCAGACAAATGGGCTTGAAGAGGACAAGTGAAACCTTGAAAGCTGTAAAGGAATCCAGAGTCCCTACCTGCCCTCTGCACCTGAAGCCTCCCTGCCTGCAAGGGATGGGCATCTTTTTGCAGTGCATGAGGAGCTTGGATGGACAAATGGTATGGGACACTGAAATGCTGGTAGGAACAAGACTGGGAGTTTCCCAGTTCCACCGCACGGGATGAGCAAAGGGTGGATGCAAGCAATAGATCGCAGGGCTGGGGAGCAAAATGCAGCAGGACTCATGCACACCCCCACTCTGATAATGCAGCCTCCACCCAACATCTTTTCCAGTGTGAATTGCAACACCAAGAGCTGGAGGTGGTGAAAGAGCTCAGATGATAAAAAAAAATAGCGTGGAGACAGTTGTACCAGGAGGTGGGATCTGAAGTTGTAAATGAATTTAAATTCAATTAATCTGCACTTGTTTTTTATAAAAGAAATTTCCCCCTGAGCTTTATGAAAGGCGACATTTGTTTTTTCAGTTGGAAACAATGCTTTTCTTCAGATTTTCCATGACGCTCAATGGGTTTTCCTTATCGTCCATAGCCTAAAGACAGCTTCGTTTGTTTTCTTTAGTTTTCTTGGAAAATTGAAACTTTTAATTTTTGTACAGCCCCAAAATGATTATTTCTGAGCTGATGAATTGATGTCTTGGTCACTTAAGTGGTTAAAGCCCAACTGGGGTGAGCTGGTGAGCTACAGATTTGGAAAATAAAGAAACAGTGAAACCTGTTTTTGGTGGGAGATGTTAAAATACTCAAAGGATTTCCAATATCTTATTTCTTATACGTACTTCTTTCATATACAGAGGCTAATTGAAAGACTGTATTTGAAAGGTACTTCCCTTTGAGCAGCAACAGTGGAGTCATCCTGTCTTGCCCAAAAGCTTTCCTGCGTTGACCTGAGTCGTGCTCTGGTCAAGTGCATTGCTTGGATTGCTGAGAGGGGCCTGGACATCCCCAAATGACATGCTCACTGTGGAGCAAGTGGCCTCAGACCTCACTTGTACCAACCAACCTGCTCTTCTGAGTGTGTGGGGCTGCAGGAGCTGACATTTCAGCATCTAAACAACCAAACCAGTTAGTTTAAGCACTTTGTTAGTAAGATATGGCATTCTGAGGATAATTCCTGAGAAACAAGATTTCTGCTCCAAAGAAGTTAGGAAGTTAAATTTGTCTAAGAATCCATGTCATGGGCAAGAGATGAAATAGGGGCAATAAATGTGGAAGATGCAACAAAGTAAGAAGTAGAACCAACAGGTGCAATTAGCCATGAACATTTGGACCTTTTCCTTCTTCACAAGCAAATGCAAACACAAACTAACACTTGACAAGCCCAACCTCTGGTGTTAAACATACCAGATGTTCCTGGCAGCCCATAAATGCTCTTAGTGCCAATACTGCAGACAGTTCTCATTCGGTGTCCTGGGCAATGACACCTGATCAATACACTCACAGGTTTCATGGCCTTCTTTCATAAAGAGAAAATCCTTCCTCTATCATATCACAAGACCAGAGTGTTATTCACCAATGTCTATGATGGGTCACTCTGCTGATCTCACAGCTTGTTCACAAGTGAATCTGATATTTAAACTCAGACATTGAACTTACCACATGGACAACTGAGCTTTGCATAAAATGCTGTTACTCTGACAGTATCTGAGATCAGGTAAACTCGGTTTGTTTTTTTTTCAGCATTGAGTGAAAAGCATATTGAAACAGCCAGTTTTGGATGATGTTTGCAAAACCACCATCAGTCTGTGTTTGACCCAAAGCTTTCTGCATCTCCAAAATCACACACATAATGTTTTGAGACAAGGAGTTATGCAAGTGTGTAGCATGCAAGAAATTACCAAGAGGGAATGGGGGTCTTCAGGCTGTATTTCCACAACACAGTTTCTTTTTATTCACAACAATAATACAAGCCTCCCTGATTCAGCATGTTATTGCTCAAACACATGGTTTACTTCTCTTGATAGATGAAGCAAACCACATAGAGGGTCATGCCAAAGCCAAGAGAGAATAATATTGTTGCCTTAGATTTATCTTAGTGTTACTGCCTACTGCCAGAGTATTAAATGTATATGGGAAGACGAAGCTTATACAACTGTATATTGCAACATATAGTTGCTGTGGATTTAATACTGTTTAATAAAAAAGCCATCTGTCAAACTCCACTTAGCCCAAAAGGGGGAAGAAGCAGAGAAAGAAAAAAAAAAACATTCAGCCTATTGTACTTTCAAAGACTTTACCCTTTCAAAACTGAATGTCATGAGCAGGGAATGTTTCCAGCGATCAATACTTGGATGAGGGGAAGCTTTCTTGCACTGCTGAGTGTCTTTCACAGCAGCTGTGATCAAGATGGTTTGGAGGGTTTGTTGTTGTTGGGTTCTTATTTATTTATTTCCTGGCTCTTTAATCCTCATTGATTTAAACATTAATACGAAGCTGACGTTCATCTTGTGTTTGCAATATTTTGCATATAATGGATCGTTCTCCTGATAATGTGAGCAGTGCAAGAGAATGCAGAAAGGGGTGTCCTGACTAATTGTTTTCTTTGTAATTGATGAAAAATGTGATGATTAGAATGTGCCTGTGTGGGAATGACTCTCAGGTCAATCATGCCTGAAGGATTGTTTGGCAACTTGAACAATTCAGAATAAGGGTCCAGTTGGTGGATGAATAGAGGATGTCTCTTTGTCCTGGGTCCCTGAGGCTGCTTGGTAGAGATGGGAACTCTCTGGTGTGGGTCCAGTGCAGAGCAGGAGCCGCTCTGAGGACTGCTAGAGGCCACCAAAGCCTGAGGTGCAGCTGATCACCCAGCATAATGCCAAGCATCCCTCCTGGCATCCACACCTGCATGGTGTATTCAGACACACAGCTGATCCATTGCCCAGCTCCTGTGCCTCAGATGTAGGTACCGTGGGTACCAAATGAACTCATTGGCAAGCCTTCTGGAAAGACACTAAGTGGCTTCCTGTTAGCTCCTCTTGATCTGGCCGTGCTGCTGTTGTTCTGATTAGATTTCCACCCTGATCCTTCGTTTATGTTGAATACAAACAGTGGCACACAATGTGTGGTCCAAAGAGATCTGAGCAAAGGAGCACCGAACCAAATCTGGGATGGATTAAGGCCTGTTATGGGATGTACATTGATGTTACATTTGTGTTGCAGTGCTGTAACATTTGAATCACGATGTCGTGATATGCAAGATAAAGGCTGGGGGGCCCCTTTATATTAAGATCTTTATGGCTCTGGCACTGCACAGTGCAAATCTGCAAAGATGAGAGGGAACAGTGAGTGGGAAAGAAAAGCTATTAAATGAAAGCCCCTAGACTGGTGTTTAACATGAAAGACTCATCAGTTTGTGTCACGTAGTTGTAAAAGAATTAGAGATAGTCTTGAACCACAACTCCCAGTTCCAAATACCTTCACTCCAAGACCCACCCAGAGCCAGAACTGCTGCTTAAACATGGTTCCGTGAGGACACTTTCCTTCTCCTCTGTTATGGTCATGTGGAAAGCCTGCACTCTGCAAACAGTGGTGAGATAATCAGGTCTTAGCCCCTGGGGCTTCCAGTTGTTCTTCAGGGCTGAGGAGCAGTCAGAGGGCTGCTCCCTATGCTGCCACCTCCAGCCGGAGCATGGATGCAGTTTACTGGACTGGACTGTAATTATTGTTTCTTTTAATTTCTAATAGCTGACATTTTCCTCAGTTTTATTCTGCCTCTCATTCCCCTGGTGGGACTGAGCTGAGTGGGGCTGATTTTGCATGATGACCATGCCCAGTGACTACGGCTGCACTGCAGCACTGCCCATTAGCATGGGAGCAGCAGCACTGCAGTTACTGGTGATCTCTGCTTGACACACATCTGTTCAAAAGCAAAAGGGCAATGTCCAGAAGACTTTTGTGCATCCCTGGGCAAATGGCTTGATAACCAATCTGACAATGCTATTATTTGTACTTTGGCTGCATTTACAGGCCGAGTCAGGGGTCAGGTCAAAGTGTGCTAATCAGGATAGAGATATGAAACAAAGACAGCTTTTCCTCTCGGCAGTTTACACTCCAGAGGCCATGTCCTGGGAGAGCAGAGCAGCTCCTTGAACCTGCTGATTCCAGCATAGCAGTGCTGCTTTGCTGCAGTCCGGCTGTTGGAAACCAAACAGGTCAGGCAGAGAGACCAGGCAGCCAGGCACTGAGGGGCAGAGCCAGGCTGGGAAGGCAAAGGAGCAGTGCTGAATAGAAGGGTGCCCTGCAGCTCACTGCTCCACTGGCCAACACCCTGTCACGGGTTACTTAGATTTACCTATGCCCGTGACAGGGGAAGCCACCCCGTGGGCCCCCCTCCCGGGGCCCGGAAAGGAGGGGGAAAAAGGGAGTGGGATAAAACAGCGACAATCTAAGGAGGAAAAACTTATTTTACTAAATATGATACCGAAATACAAGATAACACAATATAATATAATTGAGGCTAACAAATTGAACAAAACAGAGAGAGAGAGTCCCCGAAAACCGAGAGGCCTACTGTGAACTCTAGGCGACACGGCTGGAACGCTTCCCACTCTCCGAGAAGTTCGAGAGAAGAAGGAGGGCACTCCAGCCTGGGAACGAGATTATACAGCGTCCTGGTCCCGTGACTTATCATTAACCCTGTTGTTCTCTGGGATATGTAGTCTTCTTCTGTGGACTGCACATCCAATAGAAGTATCCATACTTGACATGATGTTATGATGTGGAATACTGATACTGATAGCAAAATTACAAAACCATGACACACCCAATGGTGGTAAATGGTCCAGGGCTTTTCCCAACTGTATGAAATGCCTGTATCTTGTGTGCAGGCACTTCCTGATGGGCTCTTCCAGGGAGACTTGGCAGGCATCTTCTAATCTTCCACTGTATATCTTTTAAGGCTGTCATTTGAACAGGTGTAAATAACTGTATCACACAAGGCAAGACAAAATTAGGCTCACATGCGATGTTACAACTTCTTTGCTGGATACAGGTCAGTTTCTTTGGCTTCTGATCCCCTTCTTTGGCAGTACCCATTGATGTCTGAAGTGCAGTCACTACTTCTAAGAGCATTCACAAAAATGTGTCCTTGCCACAGGCCCTGCCAAGGAAGCTGACAGATCCTACACATCAGCCTGCTGGCTGCCTGACCACTAGCTGACCTACTGCTCAGAGAAGTGCTCATTTACCCCATGCTGTATCAGTGTGGAGTATCTTCACTGTGTGCTCACAAGGACCTGACAGCATTTTATTGCTGTCCTTCCACTGTCCTCTGTCATCCCCACTGTCCCCACACTTCAACACTTCATACTTGCATTTTTCTCATTACTGCTGTTCAGGTTCTTCTCACTCTGTTTGAGTCAGTGTTTCTCTACACTGCTTGATGATTTTCTCTCTACTTTCCGCTCACTTTTGCCCTATTTTCCTCCTCCCCCCATCTTTCATGAAACATTTCCTGATCCACTGTTCCATGTTCCCTATTGTGCTCCATCCCGTGACTCACTGCACAGGAAAACTGGCTTGTTTTCTCGGGATGTTCTGGAGGGCAGGGGCTGATATCCAGGGGCATACGAGATGTTCCCAGAGGTTGTGAAAGCAACGAGATCCACGCTCACTGTCAAACCTTGGAGCAGGTTTGAATCTATTGCTCCTACTGCTTTCCCATTCCTTGTCTTCTCCATGGGAGTGGTACCATCCTAACTACCACGCCTTTGGGAAGAGGCATCCTCCGTGGCACAGCTAGCCAAGAAGCCTCAGATTTAGTTTTGTCTTCCCTTTCCTCATCTGTGAAATACCTCCAGATGGGAATTTCCCTGTTCCTTTAGCTGTGAGACCCACTGAGTGTAGTGGTGGCAAGGAGGAAGGGGGAGCCTCTTGTTTAATTTGCATGTGGTCAGTCATGATGCCTGTGGTGGTGGTGGGAAGTTCAGGTATAAATCCCTTGTTTCTCTGGTCAGGAGTGATCTAAGAGGAAAAATCGCCCTGCATCAGAAGAACAGGGGTTTGGTTGTGGGTTTCTGCAGCTCTGAGAAACCCCTTCCCTATTTTGGCTCCTCCAGACACTTGGGAAAAACACTGCTTTTGTTCCAGAGAAGAAGAAGACGGAAGACTAATGACTGAAGTTAGCATGCAACAGCTCACCATATTACTTAACGAGCAGGGCTTTGACTGTACCTGGTAAGATCAGCTTTTACGTGTGATGGGAACAGAAGCCCTAGGGAGTGTTCTATACAGTGCCCAGGGATTCAGTTCTCTGCCTTTCTGCAGAAGGTTTCTTACCCAAATTCTGCCTGCTCAACAATGCAGAGTCCCTGCATGCTTTCTTACTTGAAGAGGAAGGAGTGCTCCAGACAGAGCAGGGAGAAAATGAGCTGCTCTTAAAAATGAAGTTGTGACAACCCTATTCAGAAACTTGGAGGGAGGGGAAGCCCATTTCCACACATTGCCCAACTTCCTGATTCAGGCAGTTCCTTTCAGTGAAGCGGATGGAAATTTGCAGAGCTTTGTGTGTCAGCAGCCCCCGGTGCCCTCCTCTTAGCGACCTCTTCCTCCTCTGTACGGGACACCGAGTCACAGGGACAGCAGGAGCACTGGAGATTGGGCTGCCCTGGGACTTTTTTGATTCATAAAAATGCTCCACTGCTGCCTGGACGAAAGGGGAGAGGGAGCTCCAGGAAGGGAAGGGAATCCCCTGGGCTCAGCAAATTCCTGCTCACTGTGTCAGTGGTAGAGGTCCTACTGTCTTCAGCAGGCGTTAGATTAATCATCTCCAACTCCGAGCTGCTCACTGGGCACTGCAACACCAGAGCCAAAACTCTTGAGTATTCAGAGCCACTGCCCCAGCAGTGAAACTCCGTTATGTCTGTCATGTTGCAAACAGCTGTCCTGCATGGTCCTGGCCCTGTGTTGCCCAGTGTTGGGCAAAGATGTGGAATTCATTCCCGCCCCAAGACTTGATGATAAAAACATCAGGGGTTATGTTTTATGGAGAGATGAGACTGGAAGGAGCAGAGAAAAGCAATGACCTTCTTGCTGTCATGCTTTGAGATTAATTCCTTAGAGCTTGTCTGAGCCTAACTGGAATAGTGCATGAGAGGGGAGGTGGGGATTTGGTTATGAAAGGTGAAACTTGGAATTAAATTGGCTTTATTGCTTCACACAAGTCAAATTCAGCCACCAGCTATCAAGGAAAAACTGATATGTGGAAGTATTAATAAATCTGTTTTTCAGAGGTAAAAAAGAGTGGTATTCAGAGCAAGGTCATCAGTTTGCTTATTAGTGGAGCTCTGCTTTATTCTAAGGAACATCTCCTTAACTAGTATCATGGGACTGAGTGTGTCTACAGCACAGAGAAACCAAAGTCACCCTGCAGCAAGTCAGTACCACAGGGTACAAGGCACATGTGCATCATAACCATCCCTGCTGCTCCCAAATTGCCTGCAGCCTCTCTGTAGTGCTTCACTGCACCATGGTGGGACACCCTCCCTGACAGCTGTAGAGCCCATCTTGAAGATGTAAACTCATAAGGGAGGTCTCTGCAGAAGAGAACGGACCTGGTGGCTCTGAGGCTGGATCAAACAGCTGAGTTTTCTCCCTTGCTGAGTAAAGAACCACCAAGAATTGCTGCACATCTTTTTGTGTTGCTTTGGGTAGCGGGGTCTGGGAAGGGAACAAAAGATTTTCCTGGAAAAGTAAAACTGGATCATCCCAAGCTGCCAATTATACTCTGCAGTTTGGTACTGTTTGATCCCTACACTTGACTTAGACATTCATTCTTTGATCATATGAATATTCTTCAGGCAAAGCAGTGGTATTTGTTTTACTTTTTGTTGTTGTTGTTTTAATCAGCCTGTCAAACTGATGTGCAGATTGAATACAGATGCTTGCATGGTTTTCTGCGCAACTCTTAGAGCAGAAAGACTATTATATTTACAGCACTTTCCTCTTTTAAGAGTTGGTACTCCCAGTCTACATGGCATCCAAGGGTACGAGGCTGGCTGTGAGTGTGCCTGGTGCTCAGAAGGGCAGAGATTGCTAAGTTGCTAAAGCCCAGCAGAAGTTGGGACTGACAGACAGACACTATTCAGTCACTCACGCAGCCATGTTTTGGAGAAGAAAGGCCAGTGCATGCTGCCTTGCAAATGATGATCTCTGTGAATGATGTTTTCCCCAGCCAAAACACACAAACAGGAAGGTAATGTTCTTTGGTAGGCAAGCTTGGAAATCCTCCAGCATCCAGAATTATCTGCTCTGTGACCTTGTGCACATCTTCTTTGTGCTCCAGTTCCTACCACCTTAATCAGCATGTCCAGGGTCCTGTGATGCTCTCATGCTGCTTACCAGTTCCACAGTCATGACAGAGATTTGAGGAATCCTCAGGAATAAGGAGGGGGCACAGTTTCTTACAGCATGTTCTGTCCTAAGCTCTGCTTTGGAACCAAGGAGAACCCAAACCTCACTCTTTCATCACTGGTAGCAGCTGGATGAGCTGCTTTGAGCCGTAAGGGGGGAAATTGCAGCCCAGATTATCTTGTGGGTCTTGCTACAAGCTGTCTCCCTCTGATATCCTGCATTACATCTTGTTCTCCAGGTGCACACAAGGCATTACTTCTCTCCTGGACCCATGGCTGACTCATTCTGCTTTGGACTGCAACATAAAGACCCAGCCAATGAAAAGTTAATGTCTCCAAGGGAAACAAACATCAATAGTTGTATGCTTTGAGCAGCTATAAATGTACTGTGCTATCCAGGAGTTAAGTATTATCATGAGAATACTTATCTGGCTTTATATCATTGCTTAGAGGTTCTTTCCAAGCCAGTGTACCAACAACTCCAGCATCTTGCAGTGCTTGCAGTGATCTCAGTGGTTGTGTGGCAGGGTACCTGCTCCTGCTTATCAGACCTTTCTCCAGGCACTCTGCAGTGCAGTTTACTACCCACACATTTCAACTGTTACCTGGCTAGACTGATAGTTGCCTGGCTGGAGGACTTTGCCATAACAATATGTGCAGAGATCTCTCCACCAAAGAAATGTAGGGCAGTCTGAAAGTAATACCTCTTCTTTAGTTCTATAGAAACAACAGGTACAAAGAGCACAATAAGACTTTGATAGAGCAAATTCTCAGCTACAAAACAGTATTTTTCAGTACAGCCATCATCAGTAGTTATGTATTTTCACCAGTGATGAACAAGAGCCTGCATGTTGCACTTGTAAAAATCTGCACCAGCGGAGGCTATTCACTGCCACTGTCACCACTCAGCACCCCACTGTGCTCACATCCACTGTTTGGTCTCCATAAGTGTTCAGCGAGTGTGGATGAATGTCAGTGGGAACCATTTTTTCTGCATGGAGGAATTCAGTGCCACACCTTTACATCATGCACGCTTCCATGTCAGATGCTGTTTTGTCAGACTGCCCCTCTGCTGCCATCTGTCACGCAGCAAAAAAAAAAAAAAAAAAAAAAAAGTAACAGACTATTGGCTGGAAGGTTCAGTCTGTTCTGCCAAACCACCAACATCTGCCTCTGATGTCATGGGTCAACATAATGAAACATGAGGCATTACATCCGGAGCAGCCCTTTTATATCTTCATGGAATTAAACTTGTAGAGGTGGCCGTAAACAGTCCTACAAACCTGGCCCAAGTTTGGAGTGCCCTTTCTGCTCATTTTCTTTCTACTTTGTCCCACAACTAGTACCTGTCAGAGCATGGTCATCACTTGACACTTGAAAGCACTGAGATCCAGAAACATTTGGAGTCCAGTCTAGGTCTACACTGTGTAACTGAGAAACCTTGTCAAGCTGGTGCAATCTGTTCCCATGTAACCTTCCGTGTCTAAGAAATGAACTTTGTCACATGGTGTCTCCTGCTGTTTACTTGGCTCTGTTTCTAAACTAGTGTACTCCAGTTTAATTCTCAATTTAAAGATCCAGTCCTGTCAGATACAAAAGATAATGGATCTCATAATATGAGGAATAGCAACCCTGCTAACGTGGTAGGGGAATCAGAGCTGTCCCTCTCCTGTCACAGATTGACCCCAGGTACTGTTTGTGACTGCACTTGCTTGTCTCTGACATCCCTCGTTTTCCAGACATTCTGTAGAGTGAGGAGCTGTTCCCGTTCTCTTTAATCTCTTCAGCAACAGTATTGTTCATTGTGAGGGTGGTAAAAGTGGGCTTAGCGTGTACATGAAACCATAAGGGAGTTACCATTTCACACAAGTTTAATCCCTACTCAATGACTGAGCAAAGGAAAAAAAATGGGTCTGGGAGGCAGATGCTTCTAAGGAGTAGCATCTGTCTTATAAATCTATAAAAGGCACCCAAATGTCCTTGGAAAATGTTCCCACTGCTCCTTAATCAGAACGTATTCTTCTTTTTGAAGCCATCTGGGACAGGCATGTTGTCCATTCCACCTCAGCCAAAGCAGAACTGTCATCACTGTGGTTCAGTATGTTCCCTCTTCAGTGGTTTGTTTTGTACATAGAAATGAAGATGAATTGAAGAGGTGGTAAGAAATTTGGAATGGTCCTGTCCAAATTCTGTAGAAGGACGTTATGTAAATGAATGAAAACAAATGTCAAAATATCTTTGAATTTTAAGAGATGCTGTTCTACTTACGGATAACACAAATTAAGGACTTGAGGTCCTAGAACGGTCCTAAACCTGGAAATTTCTAGTCCTATGCCAGGAAGAGTTTGCCTAGTAACTCAGAGCACTTCACAAAGATTAGCAGGGGATTTCCTTCGTTTCGAGTAATTTATTTAGTAATTCTACAAACAATATCTATCTCTGAATGACATGTCCGGGTACAGTATAGCAAACACTGAGGTTCACATCTCCCATGCTTGCTCTAGCCTGTCTGACAACATGGCAGGGAGAATTCAGGAACAGTATCGTCACATGGAGTTTTTGGAGACCTCTATGACAGCCCCTGAGGTGGGAATAGCCATTTTGAAACTTCACAGAATGGAGCATTTCTTCGGAAAAGAAAAACCTGAAAAAACCAAACACAGCAGGACATTCTTATCCAGTCAGACCATCAACCAAAGGGGAAAAACAGCAGCAGTGACAAAAGCACTGACAGGGCATGTTCTAGTGAAGTACTGCCTCCTCACTGCACTCCTGCTGTAGCAGCCCTTCTCATCAAGGTTAAATCTTTTGAAAACCTTTTTTGCAATCTTCTTTCAGGATATCCCTACATCCATCATAAACTGAAAAGAGTCACAGCAATCACCATTTCCCATCCAAAACCAGGAATTCATTCATTCTGGCAAACAAAAATGAACATAGACGATGTCGTCTCCCAGGACACTCACTTTCAAAGACCTCTTTCTTATGTATTATTGAAATGTTTTGGGAGAACAGCCAGAGTCCAGAGAAAAATATGGCAGGTGTCATGCAGATGTACACAGTGGTAAATTGTCTACCCTGTAGTATTTATTATCGAAGCAGATAAAAATTACACAAAGGGCAGAAGGAAAAGGGAGGCAGGCAGTCTCAAACACTAAGGCAGGAAGCTGTAGGAGGCCTGGCCCAAAGACACACATCTCATCCCATGAGAGATCTCAAGATATGATGTTTTCTAAAGAAGGTAAATAAAAACATGAAGCTGAACATTTGCGAGAAAAAAAAGTTGAGAAAAAAAATAACCTACTCCATTTGTGAACAATTGTTTTCTTGCAACATTTGGTAATATTTTATTTTAATCAGCTTTATCCCCCTCTGTACATTTACTGGAACCTTACACTCTTAAGTTCTCATTTAGAATATATTAATTTCATATTTTTTTTCCCCTCAAATAATTTCTTTTAGGATATTTGCCAGAACCTGTTATTCTGTAAACAGCTCTTGACAACAATGCACTTGACAAACAAATGTTTTGTCAAATGGTTATGAAGCAGCTCTGTTGTTTCCAAGGCTTTTCTTCCCTGTAATCATTAACGAAATCATGTTACTTAAACATTCTGGGAAAGGGAATTGATGAAGAAAAGTTCCATGCAGACTGGTAGATATTGGATTGATATTGGAGACTGGTAGAATACAAGAGCTTAAAAAGATTTGACTTTTATCAGAAAGAGCACATTCAAATTCAGTCCCTCTCTCAGCCTCTGTGTTACCAGGTTTTCCATTTTCCTTCCAGAAGAGTAAAGCATTTGCCAAAGCCATGGGGCATGTCGCAATAGCAGGAAAATGGTCCTTATTTCAATGAGAAGATCTTTGTGGTGTGGAGGTAAGGAGCAGCCACTCTTTTGAGAGCTGGGCACTTCTCCTGCAGTGAAGACTATCTGTTCCATTCATGACCCTACATCAGGTATGTGTTTTTCTTGTATTTTATTGTATTTTCAGCAGAACTGTGAGGGGACTTCCATGCCCAACCTTGCAAAAAGTAGATACTGTAACTTTGGGGTGGATGTTCAGCCCCGGGAGAGATATTTAAAGTAGAGCTTTTCAAAGCTTCATTGGACTTGTTGCCTAGAGAGATCTAAAATTTAAAATGACTTTTGTCTTTGGTTTGGTGGGATTTTGCCTGTCACACTGGATTCCAGTGACACAGAAAAGAATTGTTCAGGGACATGATTTAGCAGAGGGTGGTTAGAGTTAGGGTAGTACAGTTAGGTTACAGTTGGACTTGATGATCTTGAAGGTCTTTTCCAACCTGAGCAATTCCATGATAACAAACCCATGGAACACAAGAGAGTTTTGTAAGACCAGTTAGATCACACTGGTTAGAATTTCTGATCGGCACTTTTATTTCAGGGGCATCATCTTATGTGTTCTTCCATCCACTGGAGGTTTTCTCTCATGGCACTGTGAGGTCTCACCTAAAATTAATTTATCTCAACCACAAGGAAACTGTCAAAGTGCCTGCTACTGATAATTGGAGACTACAGGTAGTCTTAATCCAATGAGCTTCTTGCAGCCTGGGATTTCATAGTCTGGGAAGAAAATTCTGTGTTTCCATCATAGGCAGCAACTGGAACTTGTCAGAATAAGAGTCTGAATTTCCATCGTTCATTTCCTTGCCGTCCTAACTTTCTGTCTCATTTATCTGAAATCTGTCCTTTTTTGTTGAACTACAAAAAAATGAGGGATCTTCAGCCAGTGGTTTACCTGACGTATAATTAAAAATCTATAAGTGTGGAGTTATAATAGCTGCTGACAGCGTAAACTTTGAGCTCCTTAGTTGTCTTCCTTTGGGCAGCCTGGAACCCAGCCAGAGCTGGTGAGATGTAGATGCCAATATAATGCATCTCTGTGAGCAGTGGCCACAGGAGAAGTGGGTGACCAGCCTTTGAGCCCTCCACTGAGCCCTGTGGACAAGTGCTGCTTCCTTCTGCTTCCCGGCTGCACGCCTCTGCCTACACTCACTCTGTGCCAAGCTCCAGCCCTGGTGGCTTTCTGGGAGACAGCCTGGAGAAATGTCACTCAAATGAAAATAAAGCTGCATTGCAAAAACTGCCTGCATTGTAAACTCAAAATAAAAACCATCAGTGTTAAAAAAAAGAAGACAAGAAACAACCCCCGTCCTACACAAACACGTTGCTGGATGCAAACAGCTGAATGTTAGTCAACCATTTACTGCACAAAGAGAGACCCGTTGTAAACAAAACGGAGTGAGCTGAGACCCAGCCTTCTAACGAAGGCTATTGAAGTTTGTGCTCCCTGTAACTTGAAAGCCGCAAAGGCTGAAAGAGCCATCTGTATTAAAGCATGGCTGGGATCATGTTCATTAGCTGGTTGGCTGTAAATATAGCCTCCCCCCAACACAAAAGGTAACGCATGTCAGCTCAAACCATCACCAGCAGGTTTGTGTAAATATTTACTGGGCTGTTCAGACTGCTGTAATTTGAGGCTGTTGATGTCTCACAAACAAGTTTGAAAATGAGCTGGCAAGTTCCCGAAAACAGTGTCAAAAGGCAGCTCCAGTACAGTAGAGTGAATGTGAGCTTTGTGCTGTTTCCTGCGAGGGCTGGAGGGCTTCATAACTGCTCCAATCCGGCTGGGCTTTGGCCTCCTTAGAGTCAAAACTCAGATTTAAAGGTTTATAATCTTCTATGCATATATATTTTTTTTTTTCTTTAGATTCCCAGAGAATGTTTCTCAGGAGTTTTGGATGTTGGAACAGAGGATGAGATACACAGCATTCCAGCAGTTTGTCTGAGGTTTCTTATTCATTCTTTCATAGAAATACATCAGGGATAAAACAACCTGTGAAAGACTGCGGCATCAGGGGCAGTCACAGCAGAGCCCTGCAGTGTTTGAACAGGCCAAGCCCTCATGAAGAGCTCTCCAGAGGCTCAGCCACTCCTTGTGCAGTCTCTCGTCCCCTGTGTGTTTCTCCAACTGGGTGAAGCTTCCAGCCTCTGCCCCTGTGGATCATTAGATGACATCAGGGTAATCTCTGTGTAGATGGACACCAACTGCATTCTTGTTTTGGACTTAGGATACCCATACCAGCTGTTTAAATCCACTGGAATAGTGTGGGGACCAGAGGAGGTCTCTGAGCCCAAGGAACAGCATATGGAGAAGTGCTCTTTGGGACCAGCGGGCTGGAAGGTCGGTGTGTTCAGCATATGCCACACATCTGAAGTCCTGAAGGCACTGGATAGGAAATGCCACATTTCTGTCTTACAGGGAGCATCCAGGAGACCTGCCCACACCCAGCTGGGCTGCTGCTGTGCCGTGCTTTGCTTCTTGGAGCAGAGGGAAATCATGACTGGCTGATAGTCACAGAACCCATCTGTCTTGAGGAGTGCCCAGCCCAGTTCAGGGGCTACCAGTGCTGTTAGTGGGCAATTTACAAGAAGCAACCAAGCAGCAAAATGGCTGTGGGTTTCATACCCAAATGCATTATTGTCATGTCATACACCCTCCCCTGGACTCTCATGTGTTGACTGCTACAGAGCTTTCACCTCAGTTCTTCAGACAGCACAAGACAGTGAGATTTCATTCCAGTCATTGGAGTGCCCCGACTTACACAACCTCATGGTTTAGTCTACGAGATTTCATGTGATAGAACTCATGGTCTCATCCCATGATCTCACAGTCTTATAATGTGACTTGTGCACTGAGCCATCCCTCCGAGAAGTCGGATCTTTAACACCCAGGTCGTGAGTCATTTTGTTTGTTTGGTAGCAGGGGACAAGTTTTGCGGCCATCACACATCATTCAGCACTTCAGGTAATTTCCATCAGAGGTAGGGCTCAGAAATCCCAGAAATTTCTCTACTAACCACATACAGAGAAGAGACCTCCTCCCAGTACTTAGTGTTGTCTCTCTTGGTCAGCAAGGAAGGTATGCAGAATGCACTCCACACTTCCGCTGCTTATGGTGTGGATTAGGGATGCCTAGCTTTGTTTTAGGGAAAGCAAATGTAGAGATACCAAGGTGCTCCATATCAAATGTGTTAAAAAAAGTGGCTAGACCCAGCAGTCTCTGCTTTTTCTGGTCACTGCAGGAAATGCTAATAAATACTATGTGGACAAGAGACTAGAATCAGTTCTATGAAGAAAGCATAATAAGCGCAGGTATATATATATATTCATATACATATACTTATATATATTCATATATATGTATATACCACACTTATCTCCCTCTGAGAGCATTTACAAAAGGGGTAGAAGAGGACAAGAGCTCACTTACTGTGACAGTGAAGTCAGAACTGGCCTGCAGGCAGAAGGAAATCTCTTTGTTTAAGGGGCTGCTTTGGACTGCCCAGACAGGAGGGTGAAATCTGCTCAGCGGGTGAGTTGCCTCCATGGCAAGAGCTGACAGCTTTGCTGTCTAAGACTGCAGAAGTACAAGCAGACAGTGTGAAGGGAAAAGAAACAACAACAGTAAGCTATCAGTGAATTTTATGAATAAATTCTCCAACCACTATCAGTCTATCAACTGAAATAACTGCAGAAAAACAGGATGATGCCATTCTGGCTTATGTAGACAAAATGTGTATCAGAATTCTCTATGGTGGATCACAGTTACAGTTATTAATATTAATTAGTTTCATATTTATTAATATAATAAACCACAGAATGTTCTACAATAAACATTTCCTTATTCTAGATGGCTTCAACCAACTCTACAGCTAAGATGGATAGAGCCACTAGTGTATCTATGTCACACCTTAATTATTGGAGCACTCACTTGTGTATGCACTTCATCCTTGTGGATTCAGAATCTACTCACTTCCATGGCAGAGAGTGATGATGTCTCTCTGCTTTTCTTGACTGCGAGTCTTTCCACAGCTGCTGAAATTTACTTCTGCTCCAGGAGCTCAGCAAGGAGTGACATGACCGGTGTTTGGTTTTTTTAGTCATTCTCTTCTATCTGTCTAGCTGCTTTCAAAGGCACAGCTTATCTGAAATACACCCTAGAGCACTGCTGCCTTCAGTCACCCAGCTAAATTCAGTTTCATTCTTTACAACAGAGGATCTGTTGCTTACAAGTCCGATTTTTAGAGCTATTTTCTCTCTCACCCTCCTCTAGCTTGTACATTCATTAGAGCGTACCAAAGATGGGGAGATCTTGAACCACAGCATAAATTGTGACCGTTGTCCACTCTTCTAAAGCAATAGCTGCTTTCTATGAACTGTTAAGTTCCACTTCGGGAGAATGAATAAAGAGGCGGATATATAAGCATTTGGAGGAAAACCTAGTATAGAAATTATCTTTTAAAAGTGCTTAGGAAAACATGAAAAAATCAGAGATGGACCAGGTGTCTTATCTAATCCAGCTTCCTTCTCACACAGGCTCAGTCTTTGCACATTCTCTAGTGTTACTATCTAACTATTTTTAAATGATATAAAACACAGCTCTTCTACCATACTTGCATTCCCAGCTCCACCACAAAGCAGTGACATACACCACTGGAATACCATGGATAATCCTGGACTCATCTCCTCCTTTTCATGGCTACTGTTCCAGACCAGAGCTGGAAAACATGGCAGTGGCCAGGGGCTGGAGGGAGGAAGAGTGATTACGGCTTATGTGGTGCCAGCTGGATGGAGGGCTTGCCAAAGATGCAGGTGTTTGACAGGTCTTCATGCTACCAAGGGTAAGAGTTGTGACCAGACACTCTGGATTTGTGTCTTTCCAGTGCTAGACCTTGGCTTCACAGCCTGCACAGTATACTAAGCAACAGGAGCCTGCTGCATGAATGACCTGGAGAGCCAGGTTTGCTTTTTCCAGGTCAACATTTGTTTTACTCTCAGAAGGTAAGATGCCATGTGATAACTCCTAATGTATTAGAAAACAGAGAATCTTCTCATGAAGATTAATGCCCAGTGCAGAATATTTCTGTATACCACAGAATCACTGATTTATAAGTGTTGGATACCATTGAGTCCAACCCTCTGCTAAGACCGTTCCTTACAGTAGAACACACAGGAAACCTGGTCACACCACCCTCTGTTCCTGTGCACCATAGCCAAGCTATCAGCAGCCTCTGACCTTGCTTTTTCCAAGTACATCAGCAGTGCTGAACTGGTGGCAGCAGACACAAGCAGAAGTCCTGTCTTGGTGCAGTGAGGTCCAGAAACTAGAAAAGAATGTGATTTTACTTCTCAAAAGCACACCACTAGAGCAGAGAGAACCAGGACTGAAAATGTGGAAGTACATCAGGTCCTTTTCAGAGTCAGCCTTTCCTCACCCAAGTTCTCCCTGTAGCACTGATTAACCTCAGCACTAGACAAGTGTAAGATGCTACAAAGACAAGATTGCCATGCTCCCAAATGCAGCTTATGCCTCTGTATATTATTATACAAAGTGCAGAATACAAATGCTTCAAGCAGAAAAGATTTCCATTTTAAATTGGTAAACAATTTGCTGTTATCAAGCTAATGGGAAGGCAAGCTGGAAAATACTAAATCATTTCCCTGACAGTGGTACTGAATAGGGACCTCATAATGACAGGGTCATAAATAAAGCTGCTTTTCCAGCAAATTGGTGCCTGGAGAATGCTTTCCTGGAACAGCTTCTCTATCTGTGTGTTGTGGAAGCAGATCGGCATGCTAATAAAATATATAAGATTTAGTTCCCAAGTCTGAGCTCTGTGCTTGTTTGCTTTAGATATTTTCTGGTAGTGAAGAAGTGAGGAGATAAAAAGGAAAAAGATCTGGGAAAATGAGCAAAGAAGAGCAGCAGTTTTTGAAATTAAAAATGAAAAAAATAGGCTAATTAATGTTCATGCACACTACAAACTGATTGGGAAACGTGAAAATGTAAGCAGCACCCAGATGTGAGCCTTTAGTGCCCTGCATGCAAGGTTACCTGTATTGAAAGCACTGCTGCAACTGGGTCATGGATGCCTGTGTGTGAGCAGCATGCAGTCAAGAGACAGAGGTTTTTTTCTGAGAAGTAGCTTGTCCCATTTCAGAACTGGGAGTAAAAGCACTGAAATCTCATGTCAGTGGGGAATTCCCCTAGGGGAGGAAAAAGGAAAAAGAGAGAGATTTGGGTAGTCTTCTAATAAACTTTAGAAACAAAACTCCACCTGGGAGTTATATGAACACCCCAGCCCCTTGGATTTCCTGATGTCTTTGAATTTCCAGATGTCTTTGAATTAATCATGCCAGAGAGCCAGGGGTCCCTTAGCTTAGTCCCCAGAGTATGATGTTGAGTGATCAAGACAGGCTGTGAGATCTGCTGTGCTTCCCAGCTTGCTCAGATGTGGACACTAGGGGAATGGGTGCTATCAGCTCCAAGGTTCAAAGCTCAGATTTGAAAGCAGTTCAGAAATTCACAGCACACTTTGCAACAGATTGTCCTAGAAAAGAAAGGGGGGCAGTGGGATGATAATCTGAGCTCAGATTCCAGTGACAGACAACTTCTGTGGTTACAAAAATCATTATTAGCAGTCTCACCTTGCATGGCTGGATGACCAAACTCATTTCTCAGTTTCTGATAGATGTCACCATACCAAACAAGATGGGGAAACATCTGCCTAGGTTCAGGTGATGCCAGGGTACAAACAGCTGGTGGGAACCTTACTTGGGAGAGTCCTGTTTTGTCAAAATCCTGAGTTCTTCCTTCTTGCTGCTTGTTTTGTGCTACTGCAGAGTATATCCCACCACTAAGCACTGGTGTTAGCACTCACTCTACCAGTCTTCCTTTCAGTCCTTCCCAAAGTCCAGAGCTGCTGGGCACCTAGAAGAATGTAAAATATCTGCTGATGAAAATCATGGTGAGTCCTCCCTTTCAAAATGCTGCACCTTCTGGTTTCAGAAAGAACATTTTGTATTTCTGAAGCATGTTGTCCATTTGTGCTTTCTGATTGACTTAAGAGTATGTGCTGTTTGTCACATAAGCAGTCAATACAAAACATCCTTTGCATGTATGCACATGGAAAAAGCATGTTTTCCTCCATAAGGGAAACTTCTGTATACTCAGAAAGCTTTTCTGTCCTGATAACTTCTTTCTGTCTTACTCCCATCAGCTTCAGCCTGTTAGCTTCTGCTGACAACATTCCTCACTTGGGTCATCCAAAGAGGGAAAATGAAGAGAGGAAAGTCATTACCTGTCAGGCTGGCAGAGACATCACTGGGATAAAAAAACCGCCAACCAACCAACCAACCAACCAAAAAGCTAGTTGGATTTCTTTTGTATTGTTAAAAGCAAGGGTTGAATTCAAGAACTCTGCCAAAAACATTAAGTATTCCTGGTGTGGTATATTTGATAAGCAGACCTAAATGGATACTACTCCACATCCCCATTAAAAACATTTTCCTTGGGGGTGTAACATCCCAAAGACCAAACTGTAGACTGCCAACCTTTAGCACTGTATATCATGCTAACATATAATCTGTTACAGTCATAGTGGCAATTGCCAATCATTGTCTTTTATGACAATGGAAGAGGAAGAGCATCACCAGCAGGCAGAGTGAGGTGATCCTGCCCTTTGCTCAGCACTGGTGTGCTGGATTCAGATATAAGTTCTTCAGTACAAGAGAGACATGGACACACAGGAGTGAGTCCAGCAAAGGGCCACTATGGATGTGAAGGATCTGTCTCATAAGAAAAGGCTGAGAGAGCTGAGATTGTTCAGCCTAGAGATTAAAAAAGCTCAGAGAAGATCTCATCAATCTATATTGATATATAATGGTTGTGTCTTAAGAGGACAGATGCAGGATCCTTTCAGTAAAGCCAAGCAATAGGATAGGAGGCACAGTGGGCACAAACTGAAGTACAAGAGATTCGGTCTAAACATCAGGAAACACTTTACACAGTGAGAGTGACTGAGCTGTGGATCAAGTTTCTCAGAGATTTTATTTAAGACTGGAAAGGAATCTATACCATAGTTAAAAAACTATTGGATGCAGTCCTGGACAGTCTGCTCTGGTTAACCTGGCTTGAGCCCAGGCATTGAATTAGATGGTCTCTGGAGATCCCTTCCCATCTTGGCCACTCTCAGGGAAGTGACACTGTCTGGCATTAGAGCATCCATGTCAGTTTTAACTAAGGTCTCATATAGCTATAAAATCCAGTGTTTGTGGGAAACATTTCCCAATTACAGGAGAACAGGTGTCAGACTTACCGGAGAAGATAAAAGATGTTTTTAAGAGGTTCAACGTAATTGCTGTATACTTAAACACCTTTTTACTGAAGGAAGGCTCTGAAGTTTTCCCTTTTTGTGCGGTTTATAGAGTAGTGAAACACAGTTTTTAACCATAAAACTTTGAGATCAGACTGACATCCTTTACATCCTTATGACTCACCCAGGAAATCTTACTGTTGCATATTTTGATCTGGAATCAGCAAATATCAAGGAAGTTTATCTAAGATAACAGCTGTCATGTCTATAGTCACTACTTCATAGCTTTAAAGCAATTATTGCCTTAAGTCTGTCTTGTTCTGAAGAACAGCAGAAGCACAAATAGATCTTGTCCTTTTCTGCTAGCTGCTCTGAAACCAAAGTATTGTGTATTCTCATACTGGGAGAGCACAATGAAAAGCCTGACTATCAGAAAGGCCTGTTATTGAATGAACATTAGATTCAAAGAGAAATTACGTCATTATAATGTATACTTAAATAATATGCATATGTAACTTGTTAGTTGGCTAGAGTATCTTTTTTTGGTCAAACAAACCTGTAAGAAAATGACTTATGAAGAGCAGAAGTGAAGTGAAGACAGAATCTTGCAATTCACTTGGAGACATGAAAATGATAACAGAGATTAGAAGTCTTCCAAGAACAGAGATTTTCAAATGGTTCATGGCTGTCATAAGGAACAGCTTCCACATCATAGGAATGCTGACACATTAGAGATCACTAACTCCTGATTGCTGCTCTAGTTCATCAGCTTCTGCTCTGGCAGCACTGGAGGGAGAGATCTCAGCATGGAAGGGAAGAATTTCTTATGAGTATGCACCGGTCTAGAAACTCTGAACAGCCCGAGTAGAGACTGGGGGCAGGTAGTAAATATACCTGATAGACTGCTGATGAAGAATGAAGATTTAATTTCCCTTCTGCAGTGCTCATCTCTTACCTGGCCATGGCTCCTTAGCGCAGCTGGTTCCAACACACTCTTTTTATCATTCTAAGTCTTCTCACCTCTTTTCTACTGTACTTTTCCCAGTTTATACTTCCCCAGGTCCAATTTCTATCTATTTGCCTGAGTTGTCTCAGGTCCCCACTACACACAACCCCTGAAATGTCTTTGGAAATGTCTTTGGACGTAGCATCTATCATTTAACATACTTCAGAAGTCAAAGAGTTTCCCTACTCTTATCACTTTTGTGACTGCTTTGTCATTTTACTTACAAAGCTCTTTCCCAGGATGAGTCCATTAGATTACTAATAATTCGTGCAATAACAAAGATGTGAGTTGTCATTTTACTTACAAAGCTCTTTCCCAGGTTGAGTCCATTAGATTACTAATAATTGGTGCAATAACAAAGACATAGGCCAGGATGGAGCAGTATGCATAGAGAGAAGCATAAGGACAAAACCAGGTAAATGATATATTATTAAGATATTGGGAGCAACATTTAAAAAAATATTGGGGAAGTTTGAGCTTACCAGATCTTTCAAAGTAATGGCAATGAGAAATAGGAAAATGCTGTGGAGAAAAGAGGCCATAGCACAGAGGAAGAAGAGGAGAAAAAGACCTGAACACCTTGGTATAAGGAAGAGCAGTGGGTACTTCTCTAATAACTGCTAATTCCCAGGTGCCAGAAATTTTAATTTAAATCCCTTCTATAATGACAGGTGCCCTTGATTTTCTTTTAATGCTGTGATAGGCTTTGAGATGTTGAAACAGGCTGGAGTTTGCAAACAGGGTTTTCCCTTCTGCAAAATGTTTAGATTTAGAGGTTAACATGGCTCAGTGCCACAATTCATTGGTATCCCAGTGTGATTAAACATAGCATTGCTCAGCAAGAAAATGTAGCCCTTTCATGAACACTGGCTGATGCTGTATTGCTGCTGTGTTGGAATTAGATACTAGATTTTGTCAAAGAACAATTTAGCATTCAAAGACTGTTCTTAGGATCTGCTATTGCAGGGCTTCGAGCTTCTCATGGGAATTCGGAAGGATGGGCGTTTTGCATGATTGGCCCCCAGAGCTCATCTGGAGAGCATCAGATATATCACAGTCTATAGAAAGTAATAGTGCTGTGTTGCTTAAAAGTTGCTGTCATCCATTCGGCAAGACTAACCTACTTCAACACTATTATTCCATTTGGAAAACATACCAAAGCAATTCAAACATCAGGAGTTATACACAACTCTTCAACCCCCTTTCAAAAGCTCTAGGGCAACTCATGATTTATTCAGCAAAGTACAAGTATGGAAGAACAGTGTTTGAGGTAAAACCTACAGGCTGTTTGCATATGGTTTGCCAGTATGTGTCAACAAGGAGATCCTGCACAGATAAACTGATTTGTGCAGCAGACGGCATGCAAATGGTGCAAGTCTGACATTTTAATATGATCAATGAAAATGAAAGAGCAGTGTAATAGGTAGTGCCAAAGAAGATTCTTATCCAGAGTTGATAGATTCTCTGAGGTTGACGAGTGATATCCATGTGGTTTGACAGTTCTGGCTAGAAACACAAACACATATTTCAGGTTCTCTTAAAGCCAAGTCTTCACTGCCCCACTTCAGAAGGTACGGCAGAAGTCCTAGAAAGGGTGGAGAAACCATGACCATACTTGGCTGGAAGCACAGTGGAAAAGTACCACCATGACAATGCTTGCAATGAGTAGGGTTCTTCCATGCATGATGTGTGGCTAACAATTCCTGCTCTCCAGCAAGGCTTTGTAGCCCTTTTCAGCCCTTCAGCTAGCTTGCGGTCCCACTCCACCTTGGGGCTGTTCTTACCTGCTGCCAACATCCACTACCACATGTGGACCAAAGGAGTAGAAGGGCACCTGGATAAATAGCCCCCATTTTGCAGTCAGGATGGCTATATCTAGAATGACGGGATCAGAAAATGCCAGGCCTGAGATACTGTTTGTATTTTCATTAGTGTTGGAACCCTTTTCTCTATGTTTTAATGTCTTCATCCCTCCAGGTAGATGTCTTGATGAGCAATTTCTGAAACAGGCTAAGGAAGCAATAAGTTAAGCAACTTAAAGTAAGTAGCAAATGCCTTTTTTTCAACAGTGCCTTTCTAAAAAGTCACTAGACATGCTGTTGTCCTGAACCAGGGTGAGCAACAGGAACAGGCTGGTCCCAAACAAAAGCTTTTAGGCTTTTCTCTGCTTGGGATTCCTTAGGGCTGCTGGTGGTGAGAGGCCACCACCAAGACCTTTTGAGAGCTATGGAGAATAGGATGGTGAAGGATGGAGGCACAAGGATGCTCCTGTCAGTGGGAGGAAGATTGTCAGGGACAATTTATTTCTCTTCTCAGTCCCTCTCACTGCCCAGTCAGTAAAAATGCATGATCATGTGAGTAAATAGGTGCTGCAGTCCTGAGACTGCAAATTCTGACAGCTGTAAAGCCCTGCTATAGTTTGAAGATGTGCTGTTGACATGGATGGATTAGAAAGAAGAAACACTGAGAGCTGTTTCTAGAGCTGAATGGTCTTCCTTCTTTGACTTTTTTTTTCTTTCTTTAATAAGCCTTTCAGTAGCAAAGGCAACCTCCAGCAAAGGCTGGCATCTTATTGTTTCAGGCATCATTCAAACACATATTAAAAGTTTGCTTCATTCCAAAGAATTTACTGTCTAAGTAAACAGGGCAGACAAAGCAATGAAGGAAAGAAAACTGCATCTATAGAAGCAGATAAATAGTAGAGGGTCTATTTTGTGGCCCTTCAGGCCAGTCACAGTGTGGTTTGTGTCCACATGGCTAAACACTCCCCTGCAGTGATTGGGGAAGGGGGAACTCCATCCAGGCTGCCCGCTGGGCAGTCCCTGGCACATGTTGTCCTCTGAACTGTGCATTGACATTGTCTGGGGAAATCAAGTCAGCATGGGCCATAGCCATGTGAGAGAGTGTGTTAACAATTAAACAGCGTAGACAATTGTGTGCCCATATTTGAGTCCTTGCACTGGCCTTGTTTTAATTACCATTTCCATGGACCAACAGTTGCCCAAGATTTTGTGGGAAACCCATGACAAAGCCTGAAATGCAACCTATATCTGCTAAGTCTTCTTCTGGTGTCTCATACATCATCCCTTTCCTCTCATTCATTAGCTTTTCATATTCTTTCTGTGTTGCTTTAGTGTCTAGAATCAAGTCCTGCTGAGGTTGTTAGTCTGATGTTGTCAGTACTTAGGAAAGCAATACCCCACAAGAGACAGGTTATAGGACCAGTGAGTTGTTTAATGTGGCAACTGATTTTACCATTTTTTGTTAAAGGAATGATACCTTTATGGAGTAAGAGACCGTATCAAGGGAACATGTTCACTGAAATGTGATTTCAGTCATTCATAAATCCTCTCCTTAGCTCTCAGCTTGGATGTAACTGCTCATCTTGTATCCAGACCATCTGGAGCTACAGTTTAAAAATCCAGTTTGGAATTATTTGCCTGAAAACTAAAAACTGAAGCTGAGATCACATTGTTGGTTTGTTTTTTCTTTAGTGTTGCCTCCCAAATAAACACAGTGAGCATACATACAGACTTCCCAAGGAAAAGATACAAGAAAGAGGGAAGTTTACTGAGTAAAAAGCAGTGAGAATGTTTTACCACAGCTGTCATGTTTCATAAAATTAATTGTTGTAAATGGAATCAGGGCATTCAGGAAATGGACAGGAAAAAGAAAAAGAAAACTAAAAAGATAAAGAAAAAGACAAATCAGTGTAGAAATAACAATTAAGGATTACTTTAGCCTGTGGTATCTGCAAGCCCCATTGACGTTTCTCCATCTGTGGCAAAGAGAATAGTGAAGAAGCTGGCAGTTCAACCTTCAGTTTAACTATTCAGTCATGTAAAAATCTTCTGAATCATGAACACAGGAATCGCACACTGCCAAAAACTGTTTTAGCATCTTGGAAGTTCTTGGTAAGAATTGCTAAGAATTCACATAATAAATAAGGATAGTCCTTTAAATGGCTAACTTCACTGGCACAACTAATCAGTAAAAACACTTTTCTAGTCTTCATGTTGTCATTAAAGTCAGATATAAAATATAAATTTTAGATCACTGTAGGTAAATGTGAATCCTACAGCAAGCTGTAGATAACTGGTGTCGTGGTAACCAACAGGTAGCTAGTTCTTTTCCCCCTCAAGCTCTTCTGTGGAATGCTACTACTGTTGAAGGCTATGCCTTCTAACCATGTTTTTGTGGACTACCAGTGCTAGCAGCATAAAAACCCTTTCAGTGATTAAAAAAATCCCCTAACACACAATCTGTGATGTATGTTGGTGCAGTCACCCTACAGCCTGTAACCTTCCAGGAAATTGTGTCTGAACACGACTTTCTGGATTCTTGTTTAGAGTTTCTGTACCATCAGCTGTGTGGCTGCAGTTTCTATTTAACCAGGCTGCTGATGACCTGGTCATCTTATGCAGTTCCTAAAAGAAACAGGGGTTATCACACAGAGTAGACTCCACAATCATGATATGCTGTAGCTTTGGAAGAGATGTTGTCATTGCATATACTCGTCAGAGACATAGAGACCCCCATGGCTGGATTCACTGGCCCACACTCTGGTTTGAATAATTTGACCAGTTATAGCCAGGAGCTTGATCAGTCAGTGTATTGGAAAGAAAGTAAGATAATGCTCTCAGGAGTGAAAGGAAGTCAAGCAACCACATAAATGCTGAAATAATCAGTAATTCCAGGACACTAGTCCAGGTACCTGTATCAAATCTTAAAGGGAAAAAATGACACGGAAAGGCTAAATTGCTGAATGTCAAAGAGTGAGGCAGAAGGAAAGCTAGTTACAAAGTCAAGACTCCAGCCTCCAATTTTTATTTGTAGATATTAAAGGAGGATTTACGTTCTTGTTGAAAAACAACATCCAAACTCCTTTCCTTTTGGGAAATATGCCACAGGCCATGCTCAAGTATGCAGTTATTTGCCCTTCCTGAGGATAGGTCACAGTAATTCAGAAGTTCAGGGCAACCTAGTCCAGGAACCAACATCCTCAGCAGGTGCTCTATTATGCAGAGCATACCAGGAATCCTTGTATTTGGAGGGAGACGTGACTCTTTTCTGTGGACTGGATGTGAAAAGGAGCAGAAAAGGATCCTTGTTCCTCTCCTTGTTATATGTGTGTGCAAGGACTACTGGACACAGTTCCCTGGAAGGATAATAGTGATGTGCCCATTCACAGATGATGGGGCATTAATAGCTAGATGACTTTTCAGGCATTCTTCTACAACAAATCTGCGTTCTGTTCAAGAAACTGAACTAAAAACATTGGATACTACTACTGGTTGCACTGCATTACACTTAATTTAGTTTATGCAGTGTATATTTGAGTTTGACATAGCAGGACAGGATGCAGTGATGAAGAACAAAGTAAATCATGAGACTTCTCTAAGAACGTGTGTGAAATTGGTTCTTGAAGCAGGGTTGTCCAACACCCTGGCCAGCAGCCATGTCCTTCGGAGAAAGAATCATCTTCTACTGGCTTTCTGTGTCAGCAGAGGAGGCACTTGTAGGCACACACAGACAGCATTGAAAATTATGCAGGAAACTCTAAGTGCAACAACAGGACAACCTGGTGTCAGAGGAGGAACAGAGAACCTGGAGAATTAATTTACTAAAGCAAACAGGCTCCCCCTTGTGAAATGCAGCGATAAGACCCGTTTGGTCCCCTCAGCATCTAGATAACAGACATTCTCACCCATCTGCTGGATAACCAAGTAAGGTACCAAACTGCAGTGGCCATTTGCATTGGGAGAATATGAAATTTTCAACATTTGCTAAGCTCATTTGCTTATAAAGCCCACTCCATAATATATTAATTTGCTTCTAGTTTATTAACTAGAATCTAGCTTGTTAATTTTTCTGGTTCTGAACTGCAGAACAGCATCTCCCAGACCAGAGTATCTCTGGCTGTTACTCCTGCTGCTCTCGTTTCATCTGCACAGTCTTCCCCAAAACACAGATCATTTAATCAGCATTCAAATAAGACATTAAAGATGTTGCATGTATAATTTTTCCTCCCTTTGTGTAAGAGGCCACGGTGGGGGGTTACTCAAGGGAGATTCTTGGAATAAGGTCATTATTCAGCTTTTGCAGATTGCTCTTTACTTTCATCTGCAAGTTGATTTTCTAATGTATTTATTGTTTGTTGTAGAAAATAGTGAATAGACTGAAAATCAGTGGACTTTTTTTCTCTAAGAACCTGTAACAACACACTTGACATTAATTAGGAGATCCAGATAAGTGACTTGGAAAATGCTTCTTTTCCTTTTGCTTTGAGATGGAAGAAGATTTTCTCCCTGCAAGATGTTTAGTCAGGGGAATGCTGCTTACATAGTGTTCCATGAAAGAACACCATAGAGCATGAGTTGCACCCATGATACCTGGCTCATTTTGGGCAGGACTCTGGTTCATAGTATTGAAAAGAGTCTCGATCAGCTTTGGGGCTGAGATTCCCATCTGCAGCTGTTTTGTGACCATGTAACGTGAGATGGGGCAATGTCTCGTTCTTTTGACTGCATCTTCAAGCAAGCCCTCTGCAAGCAAAATGAACCACCATGAGGCACTTGAAGTTAACACGAGCCCCATGCCCTTGCTGCATGTGTTTTGGAGTGAGCTCTCCTCATAGAACCTTTTCTCTCTCTTCCTCTTGGTGGATGACAGCACATATGCCCACCACCCTCAGCCACCAATTCACCTGTAGCCAGCTGGCATAATTCAGGAATAACGTAACAGTACCATTTATAAATTGTTTAGGGGTTGTAGGCTGAGGAATTTTAAAATACTCTCTTAAGCGGTTCATTCTATGTGTTGTCCCAAGCAGTGAGAGCAGCAAGAGATGAGTCTGTCTTATTTCTCTCCTCCTTTTTCTGTGCTGCGCTAAATTAGATCTCTGTGCTGTGACTGGGCTATAAAAGGGGCTCCAATGCAGGCAGGGCAGGTGATTCAAAACAAAAGGCCTTGATTGAAGTGGTTACAATACACAGAACCACTAATGTTATTCTGGGCCATTCAGGCTGGTTTATAGCATTGTACAACAACAAACAAAGATGAAACTCACTGTGCTTTGTGACTCAAGGATTTTTTTTCCCCCCAATTTATTTTCTCTCACTCATTTGAAGAATTTGTTTTAAAGGTTTGGAGCGTTTCTGTGATTTGTTTTTTCCTGGACCATTTTCTTGTCTCCAAAGCCCTTTTATCAAAGATATCTTTGTAAATAACCTCTTTTTCTTTCTGTGCACTTGGTTGTCCTGCCAAATTAGCTGTGCTGCCATGGAGACATGGCATCAGCAATCCTTGTTCTTTTTCTGTAGGGTTTCACTAGGCCCTTGTCTCAAGCCTTGACTGAATTAGAAAAATAATGAGATATTGAATATAGATGTTATACTCCTAACTTTGTTGGTAATGGTGTTATAAATACTGTAATATTTTATGATGCTGTGTGTCTTAGTTCCTCTCTGAATCCATGCATCTGTTGGGTTTTAGTTTATCCCACAATTTAAGCAGGGTATCAACACATTTAGTAAATAAGCTTGTTAGAGAGCTAGTAATCCATATTTGTCTAAACAATGAAGAAAACAGATGAACCATTTAGAAGGTACATGTCCTATAAAATTGTTTTTCTTGTTTTGTCTCTCAGTAGAACATGCCATAACATTTAGCAGTATAATAATCAAGGTCTGTTTTAATTTTAAAGGACAAAGAAATCTCTCTGTTTTGCCTGTGCCTGGAAATGATACTCTTAAGACTTGCTGCATCTACCACTGTGTGCACTGTATTACCAGTCACATACCTCTTCCATCATGTGGACTGGCAGTCCTGCAGAGGACAGGCTATTTCAGCAGGGTGAGGAAAACGCTGATTTCTTCAGGAAAATTATATTTTGTCATTTCCTGATGCACGAAGAGAACCTCAAATCAATTCTGCCAAAACTTTCCCAACAAGCTTCAGGTAGGTGCTTCATGGGGAAGAGTCAGATTTTCAAGTGAGTTTCTACTGCAGATTTGGAACACAGTTTTTTTCAAAATAGGACTTTAGCTGGGAAATAGAACCAATACTGAGGAAGTTCCCCATTGTTCTGATAGGCAGATGGGCTTCCCTGTCCTAAGTTACTCAAAGTACTTTATTAATTTAAGTACTTTCCCATCTGCATCCATATGCTAGTGACAGGATTAATAAGGAGCAGTGAACATTATCGTGAGAGCTGACAACTGTAGCAGTGGAGTTAGATAATGAGACCTTTTCCCTTTTTTTTTTTCTCAGGTGTTTTCAGTCCCCTGAGGGAGTCTCAGGGGAAATTTTGAATGAATTAATATGTTTAAAAAAAAAAAAAAAAAAAAAGGCAGAACTACACTTTGAAATTTCAGTTTTCCAGGAATACTTTCACATTGCAATGTCAGTTTCCTGTCTCTACCCAAAAGATGCCAGATCACTGGCTTTTTAGTAGAAATGAGCAGTAGGAAAAAATAATAATAAAAACTCCTTGGCAATTTAATCTCTTTTCTCCTCCCCCCTGCTGACAATATCTGAAAAACAAGGCAATCTTTGCATTGAAGCCACCGAGTTTGCACAATCACTTTCCTTTATGGAGATGCCCTCTTATGGTATTGACCCCTTACACAGCAAGATGGAAATCCCCTCCACGCAGTTACCTGAACAACCCCTTCACTGCAACTCTGCCAACTGGAAACAAGTTAAATTTGTTATGCAATTCAGCATTCTCGTTGCTAAAAAGAACAATGCAGAGAGTCCGTAAGAGTGGAAAGCCATAAAAGTCCCTCTGAATTTACTTCCTTGAGTGTCCTTTACAGCATACTCTATGAGAAAGGATGATCTCCAGAATAAGTGCAGTATCTTGATGAAGTTCTTTGTCTGAGTGGCACAGCTTACAGATAGCTGGTCCGTTGACTGCTTTGGAGTATTAAAATGGTGCCTAGAATGGTGCCCAGAATGCTTTAGAAGAACATTTGTCTTTAAATGTCTGTTGAACTTCAAGTTGTGAATTGAGCACTGATGTAAAGATGAGGTATGTTGGGTGAAGTCAGTGATCTAGTACTAATATGATGCTATACATTTTAAAGCTGCAGACTGTTAGAGTATTTCTGATAGTGGAGAGAGTTTTCTGCTTCAAGATTTACCTTGCTGTTCAACATACTTCTCCATACTTTCATGGGTTCAGGAAACCTCACTCTTTTTGTGTAACTGTAATCACAGATGACTCAAACTTGACATTTGGGGTGGGTTGTTTTTTTTCTTCATGTAGATACAAACTGATTTATGAGTTATGTTCAGCCTTGGAGCAGGACATGTACTGGTCTTTCTGCTGCTCAGTAGCAACATCTGCTGGCTAGTGAGGACCAGCCATACAGTGAAAGAAGTCCAGTTAAACACATCTAGCTGGAGAACTGTTGAACATACTTGACCAGAAGGAGATCCTGAGCAACCTATTGCTGAGAGAAAATTAGGCATTAGAAGTAGATACAGACCATGAATGACATAGGTTACACCATTTTGAAGTACAAAGAATCCAAGACTGCTGCAGTGGGGTCCCTCGTCTGTCTAAGATCACAAGGAGAATAAAACATTCATCATCATTTGCTCTTCCCAAATGCATCCTTTGGTGGAGTCAGAGCTTGCAATTGTGACATACTGCCAAAAATAAAGTAGTTTAATTGCTTCTACAGAGAAAGGTTTGTGAGGAGAGGAAGCTCTACCTGTATTCACCTTCTAGGACATGTTCTCTCACATTCTAGCCAGATGGCAACAGGTTATTCCAGGAGACCTTTCCTAGGAGGACCTAGAATTAAAGTGAATTCAAAATGGACAAAGTGAAATGTCACCTCTAATAGTGATTTTTTGCTAGCGGAGGAAACTGAAATAATTGTCAGTGACAATAAAACTGAAGTGATGCTTTATCTTTTGCAAACTTTGTTGTATTCTATCAGCTACAAGCTGAGTAATGAGCTGTAAGGAAAAAAATCCATCACTGTTTCCATTAATGCAATGTATACCTTGATGTCACCATCAACTTCTCATCTAGAGGTATTGATGCAAAATGATGCACTGTCAAAGTACGACCTGTTTGTTTTCTATTTTAAAATATTTATAAGCCAAATTATTCTGTTGAGACAATAACCAAGGAACTAGAGGACCGTGTGCCTTTCAGCTGTGTATAACAAATATCAAATAACCTTCATATGAAACAACAATAACCACAGAGGGAAAAAATGCACTCTTGTAACCAAATCTGTAATTGTTTTCTCAATGAGAGAGGAATTAATATATTGTTGGTGAGATACAAAGATCTATTTCTGCCAAGATGTGTAATTTAACTGTGGGTTAATCTTGGAAAGCAAGAATATTTAATTTCCTGTCATAATCAAGTGTCTGTAGAAAAGACACGCTTAAGCCAGAACTTATATCTTCTGATTTTGCAGCTTCTCCCTACATTTTTGCTTATTTCTACTTTCTTAGGACCTAATAATTTTTGAGGGCTTTGCTCTTAGAAATCATATTATAAATGTTATCTGGGCTTTCTGCTTGATAGTCCACCTCACACATTTGTCAAATTCTACACAAAGTTCAGCAAATGTCATAGCAAATACCACTGGTTTTCCTGATCCATGCAAAAATAAATTTGTTGCTGGATCCTGGAGTGGATCCTTTCTTCTCAAAGGCTGAATCTTGGTTTCCCAATACTACATTAAAACTGTAGTTCCTGCAAAGATATGACCAACCACAGAATACAGAAATAATACATAAGTTCAGACTTTAATAAATATAATTGTCTATCCTGCCCCCGCCTCTTGTCACCCATTTCAAATATCGCTAGCACTTAGTTCATGGTGAGCATAAGAAATAAATGTACCTTTAGACACCATAATTTTAAGTATGTGTAGAGGCTATGGTGGGGAAGAGTCCTCAGGGGAAAAAATAATGCAAGACAAAATAGGAAAAAGCTCAGCTTCAGGATAAACTATTATAGGTACTCAAAAAAATACATTTTATTTCCTATCTTGTTGCTTCCCTTAGCCCAGGCTCCTTTGTGTTCCAGCTATACTCTCACTAAAAAATCCAGTGGGTTTCTGCCTATTTTGGGGGAACTCTGCTCACCTTCATTCTCTTTGACAGACATGGATCTATTAGAGTAGCCTTGATCCTACCATCAAAATAGACCACATCTCTCCCCAGCTCTGCCTCACAGGTATGAACTCTCCCTTTTCTTGAAATCCTCTGGTTTCTCTGCACCTCTAAATCAGGAATGCAGTTTGGCACAGTTGCCTGTGGGCTGGATGCCTCTTCTGTGCTACTTCAGAACTTTGAGTTGGTTTGGATAAAGTCCATGTTTAAACAGTGAATAGCCCCACAAGACCTAAGGAGTTTGTTGACTTGCTTCAGGACTCTGGTTCGATGGCACTGCTCACTGGGCATCTGTGATAAAATGTACTGCTTCTCCTACATGGACTGTTACATACCCATCCATGTCTCTTTCCAGAAGTTTCTCATTTTCTTAATGGAGATACAGAAGCAAAAAATGGGGGCTAGCATAAAACCATGCTTTAATGGGTAAAGTCTTAAATACGTAGTTACATTCATGATTTTAATTTCAGATGTCTGATTTAGTGAAGTCTTAGGACAACACAAAAGAAAAAGCATTTTTCCTCCCTGCTTTGTGGTAAGTTTTTTGTTACAAGACTATGACTGTAGGCTAAAATCTACACTGAGAAATGAGGCTTAATCGATGGTTATATTGTTTAATGTTGCCTTGCAAAGACAGGATTGATTGATTCACCCTTCTTGTTACTGGTAAGACCAATCCAAGAAACAAAGGCTGGTCCCTTCTGCTTGTGTTCAGGTGGGCTGCTATGTGAAGGACTACTACTGCCTACAGTTCAGCTTCCTTCAGGCAGCTCCATCACAGAGCTGGCAAAAAAAGGGAAGCACCTTGAGTTCTCTTCTCCCTCTGTTGCATGGCTGGCTGAAATGAGCACAACCCCTCACTGGAATAGTTTTGTCTCAACAATTCAAAGCAAAACACAATACCCACAAGTCAAAACTCTTCAAAATGAATATCCAAGCACATTTTTCACAGTGCTGTCTGGGACAAATTCCCAATGTAAAATTAACAGCAAAATCCTTTGTTGCCAAATTAAGCCCTCAGACAAATATGTTTTTGCTTTAGAAAAGTTCAAGCAAGGCTGAGAGGGAGGGTGGAGAGAGTTTTAAAAGAGTTCCAGCCAGGTTGCATACAAAAGAAAGGAGGAGTTCAGTATTTTGAACGTTTGGTGGGGAAGAAGTATGTAGTTAAAGAATCAGCGAATTAGTGTTCAAGCAAGTATTAGAGATGGTTAACTACTCCAGTATGAGCCCTTTGGACCTAAATCTTGTATTGTTCATGCCAGATCCCTCATCTGATAGGGGTGTACAACATGCCAATGTGAAATCTTGAGTCCTGCTTTCTGCCACTTTGTCTCTCTTGGTCGTATTTTTTACTGGTACAATCATGCTCAAAAGCTGATCTGATACTTACCCTGTAAGACTGGGTTTCTGGAGTGGATCAGTGAACACCATGATTAGGTGTCATCAAAGTAAGACTGTGGCAGATTCTGCAGATCCTCTGAGGAGTGACTTAGAACAAAACTCCTTCCTTCACAGGTTTATTATTGCTAGATAAAACACCTCTGCAGCTCCTCAGATTTACTCATCTGTTCTTTAAAATTCCTTTACTATGTCCTGTGGTTTGATTTGCTGCTGCAGGCAGTTCCCTTTTTCACTCTTTTGCCAATTAAAACAAGTTATACTGAAGTAAAAAAGAGTATACTCATAGCCACGTTTCAGCTACTGTGAAGTATATGAAATCTACTCACTGTATTTCTGTTAATTATAAACTTCTATGAAGAAAATGTTTTTTGTAGGCACCTTCGTTTAATGAGTTTCATGTTTTGATTGTTTGCCTGATGAAAGGCACCAGGCTGCAAATATGCCTATCTCAGATGTATCAACCACTGATTTTGCTGTGCTTTGTTGTGGAGAAAGACCTGGGAAAAGGAAATCAGATGGTGATTTAATTTCCCAGGTAAATGTAGACAACATAACTATCACTGTTCATTTCAGAAGGGCAGTGGAAAGAAAAAAGCTGTTCAGAAAGGTTGGTGGGGAAAAAAAATATACGCTACAGGATCACAGTAGATGTAAGGCTGTTTTACAACTTCTTTTAACATATACTCTCAATATTACTTTGCTGGCTATCTCTAAGGCTAGATTTATGACTAACTTGTCCCAGTACCTTCTCCCACTCCTCTACATTTTGGCTCCAGTACTTGCTATGCACTGGAAGCAGAGGCTTTGATGTGAATGTGCTTCCCTCCCCTCCTCGAAATGCCTTCTCCAGCCAGCACTGGGATCTCACATTGCTACCCATGGTGGGGGGGACACCCCTGCAGCTCTCCCCAGACTTGCCACCCTCTTTGAGTGAAGACAACACATGGATGTTGAGCTCGGCCAGCCCACAAGCTCAGGCTGGGGGTGCCTGAGAAAAGAGGACCTAACTGACCTACCGGGCCTGCTCTTTTGCCTCCCTCCTTGGGGGATGATGGCTTCCACAGAGGTGGCTGCAATTCATAGCTGTCACGGCAGCCTGTTCCTCTTGAAAGTCTGCAGAGCATGCTCTTCATTTTCCAGCAGTAATTCATCCTGCTGGATGCTATCTAGACGATCATAAAACCCTTTGCTTTGTGGAGCATCCATCTTCTCCTTTATAGTGATGACTGAGTTTCTTTCCCAATCCA
This sequence comes from Coturnix japonica, assembly GCF_054131305.1. Lineage (NCBI taxonomy): Eukaryota > Metazoa > Chordata > Aves > Galliformes > Phasianidae > Coturnix > Coturnix japonica. The sequence goes on from NC_140665.1 coordinate 39,775,986, forward strand.
GTCAACAGCACAGAAATATGTAAGGCATATCTAACCAGATAAAAAAAACATCTCTCTCTATCCCTCCCACAAAAGAGTAAGCACACTTTCCCTGACTTACTTAACATTTTCACCAGGTCCGTGTCAAATTTTAGCACTGCCACAAGATCCAATATTAAGATGTTTCATTTGATTTCCATCACAAATGTTTTATTTCACTACATTTTGCAACATTATTCTTCAGTGACTCCTGTACCAGCATGGATTATTCCTCTCTTCTTTGAATTCACAACATGATGATGCATGTTTCAAACATGCTGGACTGGAACAGATTCCTATCTTCCTCTTTGCCTAACATGGATCTCCTGCATACAGAACCCTACGCATTTGGTTTTGTCATTCTCTTGTATTACCAAGCTTACTAACTTAACTATCTCACTACATCCTAGAGATCTTTCTTTTTGTGTCTCTACTCAGTTCAACACAGTTTGAATCCATTTCTGTTATTTTAAACTTCCCCACTTAACCTTCCCCCCACTGCCCCCCCACAGAATATAATCTGCAGGCATAATGCAGTGTTGATCTAATCTTTGCTGGACCCACCCCCAGCTCACAACATTGTCATATTTTAGTACTTGCTGTTTGCATTGTCCACCCAATTCCTAGCTTTGGGTATTTTTATATAGGCTAGAATTAATTTGAATTTCAGTTTTCCAGGCTAATTTTATGAGGCAAGGCATCAAATGACTTAACAAAAATACATCCACTACACTGCATTCCTCCTACTGTAATTAGATTTTAAACCTATCAGTTCTGCCAGGTATAATTGGATTTCTGGAAACCTACTCAGAGAGGAGAGTGATCTGTGATGGGCCTTGGATGAAATGCCAGCATTTCTTACATACTAATACCTGTTCTGGCAAGTCACTTAACTTCCTTACCTCCCGTTCCCTACATGTGAAGAAAGAAGAATTAAACTGTAACATGAGAATTACTGTGTTCACTTGATTCTCAGAAGTGCTGAAGATTGATTAAGACTTAAGAAACATGCAACACTTATTTTACTTCCCCAGCTTCTGTTAGGGTCAAGGCCTTTAATCTAGTAAATGCACTCATGCGTGAATTCTAGCCTCCAATAGTGCCGAAGGCTTCAGATACCAGTCCTTGTCGCATTCTCCATATGCAATCCATAGCATTTTAGTGACAACTAAAAGAAATGGTGTTTGAAGATTACCACCATCTTCACTACTTTACTTTTTCTAAAAAAATAATCCTGACCTGCATTTCAAATTCTATTTGCAGTTCAAGATTTCCTTGAAATAATTACCCATGCCATGGTTCAGTATCAGTTCATTGGGTTTCCTTGAATCTTTTGAAGCATTTCATCTTAGCTGACCAATCTAATTTTTTCCAGGTGTTCTTAGAACTATTTTTCTCCACAGTTGAATTGATAATTATCTACCCTAAAGCTGCTGGGGTGACAAAACAGCAGGGCACCAGTAGTTTAGGAGGCTTCTGGAGTGCATTGCTGACAAGTTTCTGACAGAAGTGATTGAGGAGCTAACAGGGGCAGTTAGTTGATCTTCATCCCTAAAAACAAGGAAGAACTGGATACAAATATACAATTTCAGTACAGCTTTGGCTGCAGGAACTGTGAGGTGGTGGATCCTGATTGGAGGGTAATGGAAGGAAAAAAGGATCATCCACCTGGTCTTTAGCAGAGCAGATTTTGGCTTCTTCAGAAGTCTGCATCAAAGAAACCTATGGGAGACAGCCCTGGAGGTAAGGGGTTCCAGGAGAGATGGTTCATTTTCAATGATTATCCCCTCCAAGCCCTGGAATGGTTCATAACCACGTGCAGGAAATAAAGCAAATGCGGCAGGAGGACTGTATGCGTACATAACTGAAGAGCTCTTGACAAAACTCAGTTGCAACAAGGGAGCATACACAAGGTAAAAACAGAGGTAGATGACCTAGGAGGAATACAAAAACACAGTTAGACTGTGCAGAAGAAGGGCCTTTTCTTTTTTCAGCAGTACTGCAGTTTGTTAGTCATGCAGGTGTCAGAGCTCCATAGACAACTCAGAGCGAATCTGAGTGCCACCCTCCACATTCCATGTCATGACATGAATTCACCTCCCTGTTTCCTGCTGGTACTAGTGGTATCACATGCACTGGAATGAAAGATAGGACAGGGAAAAAACAGTTTGTGCTGTGTCATTGGCTGCTGCTCATTTCCTCCAGTGGCTTTCAGATGTGTTCTGGTTCTGCTTTGGTATGTGTGAACCTTTCCACTCCCTCATATTATTTAAATTGTAGACTTTTGGAAATGACTTTTAAATGTACTGATGTGTCTTGTGAAGCCTATCAGTATTATGCATCTAAAATATGCCTACAAGGGATCTTAGATTGTTTAGCTGTGACAGGTTGGTGAGACAGAGAACAGCCAAAGGCTCTTTTTGGCTAAGTCAAATTCATTGCAGGGAGGCAAGAGCAGGGCAGCATACCTCTCTGAACAGCAAAGAGGAAGTTGTGTATCTGCATTGCTGAGGGATGATGCATTGCTGTGGTAGTTTGAATGAGTAACTGTGACCTTGACAGTGAAAAGCAAATAACCTCTCTGAAGAAATATACATGGTTCTTAGGAACTATCACTTCCTCTTGAGTAAGATGCAGTCCCCAAATTATGTTGTGGCATGCCAGGATTAGATAAACAGCATAGGTGGGCATGACATTCATTTCATTAACTCCTATAGAATCACAGAACCATAGAATCAAGGCTGGAAAAGACTACTAAGATCATTTAGTCCAATCATCACCACCATACTCATTAAAACACAGTATCTCTAAGGGGCGAGAAGAGAGAGTTGAAAAGGACGCATAGTGAAAGCCAAATGGCTGACAGTAGGAGAGGATGAAGCCATGTATCTACTTACACCCTATCCCTTCTTTTCTGTGTTGCCTGTGACACAACCTTTTTTCTCCTCTTGCAGGTGGTGGTGATGAGCAGCAGTGAGATAATTTGTGAAGGATGTATTGATTCTTTGCCTCAGGTAGCAAGCTGCCTGTGAGTGGTTTTGGTAGCAGCAGTGGGTTACAAGGTGAGAGGAGAAAAGAGATGCTATAAGAAAACAGGCATCCCTGTGTCTCCAGGCTGCCTGGGAATGCAATGACATAAGATCATATTGCTCCAAAGATGCAGAGGTTCCTATGAATCCCAGTCAGGTCTGATACTGCTGATACCAAATGTGGACTTACTAGAAAAGGTAGGGAAATTACACCCATCCTTGCTATCCCTGCAGAGAATACATGATCTAGTGGCTGCAGCTCCAGTTCCCCATCTAATCCCATGTTTGCTGCTCTGTGTCTGGCCCTCAGGACATGACAGCAAATGTAGGCTAGCTAGTATTCCTTCCTGTGTTCAGTGCTCACCTGTTGTGGTTTAACCCAGCAGGTGGCTAAGCACCACACAGTTGTTCTCTCAGTCCACCCTTTTCCAGTGGGACAGGGAGGAGAATCAGTTAAAAAAACACCAAAGCAGAACTTGTGGGTTGAGATGAAACTATTTACTAAGAGAAAAAAGATAATAGATTTAACTGTATCTATATAAATACATATGACAGGTGATTCATGAACAATTGTTCACCACCCACTGACTGATGCCCAGCTAGCTCCCAAGCAGCAGAAGACAGAGATGAACTCCCATCCCCTTCAAAACTCTGTCTCCACATGATGTCATATGGTATGGAATATCCCTTCAGCCAGCTGTCATGATTCTGTTCCTTCCCAGATCCTTGGGTCTCCCCAACCCCTTGCTGGCAATTGAGAAATCCGGAATTGCTCTCTGCAACATTGCTTAGCAACAGCTAAAAACACCGGTGTATTACCAAATTATTTTTCTCCTAAAACCAAAACACAGACACTGAAGAAAAGCAATTCTGCCTCAGCTGAAACTAAGACATCATCATAGAATTCCAGGTTTTGTTTAGCTGATAATATCTCCAAACATTTATCAAAAAACAGAGCAATTAACTCAGTTCTGGGCATGGCCGTTGCAAACTCATGCACTCACAAATACTGATGACCTTCTCTGCACAGCAGCACAGCTGAGGAGATGAGGAGTACAAAAACCCCAGACCAACCTTTCTAAAGTATCCAATATTTTTTTATTACAATTTAGGACAGCTAGGATTCACCTGGTAAAGTGTGCAGAACTGTACTGTCTGCAACACAAAAAGGCATCTACTTTCTACCTCAGATACTACTAGAGCTGCTTTGCAACTTACCTTTGCCTGGAGGAGGTTTCTAAAGTATGCCAGATGAGTCATTCCCTGGAAATGCATGTTCCTCTCCTTTGACTGTAAAAAGAGTGACTACTCATGGAGGAAGGTGGGATGCATGTAGTGAGGTGACGTGAATCCCACTTGTGACAGCACAGCATGGTGCTCTGCACACACAGACTGCAGCTGTTCAGGTCTCTGTCAGAGAACAAGAAACAGTCAGTGACCCCCCATGGATATTTGGGTGTCAGTGCTGTCAACAGGGCAGCAATCAGCTTCCCTGATGTGATTGTTCTCCTAAGTTTACCTTACTGGGAGGGCTCAGCTTATGTAATGCACACCTCCCTCCTTCAAAACACAGAAGGCTGTTAATCCAGAAATGAAATCAGAAATGCCTTTATGTCTAGGCTGAACAAGCCCAGATCCTTCAGCCTTTCTTCTTAATAGAGCTGCTTTAGCCCTCTAATCTTTTTGGCCCTCCTCTGGACCTGCTTCAACAGCTTTACATCTTTCCTGTGTTGGGGGCCCCAGAGCTGAATGTAGTACTGCAGCTGGAGCCTCACAAGAGCAGAGTCAATGAAAGGAATCACCTCCCTTGGCCTGATGTTCACTCCTCCTTTGATGAGCCCTTCCATTTGTCCTTTGGTTTTGAGGCACTTGTATCAGGATAAGGCCACTCTGGGTGCTGCTTAAGTGTAGAGTAAGGCCAGAGTCATTCTTTTTGTCGGAACTTGCTATGTATACGCAATACTCCAGCTGGAATATGTGTATCTAGAGGCTATCTCAGTGCACCCATTCCCTTGTAGTCAGTGCTCCCACACAAGTCCCTGAGAAGGCCACGTGAGGTTTACCTTCGTGCCTTCTGCATGCCATGTCACTGAGCTCTGGAGAAAGCCCATCTCCAGCAATGGCCTCAGGAACCATTGCAGCTTTCAGCAGCAAGAGGGAGAGGGAAGCTGCCATCTGCTAATGCTCTGTGGCCAAACAGACTGTTTTTCCATTACTGCACTGTTTGTGTTGTGGAAGTACCAGAGAACACATTTCTAATCTATGCTCCTGTGTGTTTACTTGCTATGAAGGGGCTTGAAGGGGGAGGAAAAGCAGCTTGACCTGGTGATCTGATGTGTTAACTGTTGTTGTTAGCATCCACCTTCTCAGCACTAGAAGGGCCCAGAGTTACCAGAGGAACACACCAGCTCCCTCAGTATTTCCCAACAAGACAGTTTCTCTGGTAGACCCTTGGCTTAGCACTTAACACTTTGATGAATGCAAATGCCAGCATTTATGGTCCATCTTGCCTTGTTGCAGGACAGTTTTTCCCATAAACATAGACTCTGCAGCCTCTTTGCTTTGTTATTCTACTCCTGTGTTTTTTTCCTCCTCCTCCTGATATTGTTGCCCCTCATCTATTCCTTTGCCTTGTCAAAAGCATGTGAGGCCCTGGCACCCCCTCCCCAATGCTACGGGCTGCAAGGCCTCATTGGCAGGCACAGCCCCAGACCACACACGTACAGAGCGAGGTCTGCATCCCTACTCCTCCTTCTGCCCCCCCAACAGTGGCCATGGAGACCAAGGAGAGGCCAGGTTGGCACCAGGCAGAATGCACGCTTTGTAGCTCTTGGTTTTCATGGGTGACAGCTGACTGCAGTAAAAAAAGGAAATAAATAAACGTGTAAGAACTTCTGAAGCTGAATACAAAATCCTGGAGGATAATGGTGATTCCAGTGCCGGTTAGTATGTTTTAGTATTCTTATTAAACTCGCTGCATTAAATTGTTACTTTTATTACTTACCTCTGATGTAGGATGGGGAGACACAGTATTTACAACGTAAGTAGTGGGAATGAGAAAATGAATGTCACAAAAGCCCAGTAATGAGGAGTTTTCATTATTCAATTGGTATCTCTTAGGTGGCTGAGATGGCTCTCAGGAATCTATAGGAAATAGGAGAATGAAAAAGTGTGATGATAAATGTTTTTCCCAACAGCTATATCAAAACAGGCAATAGTGTCAGTTTCCAATGGATAACTGCTAAAGGTTTGCTTTGAGTTCAGTTTGCTTTGGTGTCTTTCAGTTTTTAAATGATGCCTTGTTTTGATCCTTTATCTTCCAAAAATCTCCACCCCAGGCTGGAAGTCCTGAAGGAGGGCAAGTCTCTGGAAAAAATCTTTGTGATGCTTCCTTGTAGTCTGGAGGAAATAGCATAAAGGCAACCCTTCTCCCCACATCTTTGGGCAGCTCTTACGGCTGAAAAGGGATATAGTCAGAGAGAGAGAAGAAAATAAAAAAGAAAAACCTCCTGGTTGGCAACAGACACTGTTCAAGTGGATGATTGATTGCCCTTGTTTCACTTTTCTGACAGATCTCAAACTCTGGAAAATGAAATTACCACTACTTATTCTGACTAAAAGTCTTCACTGAAGTCACCATATGGTGCAAGTGGAGGTAGAAAGGCAGCAGTGCTGTGCCTGACTTGAGCCACAGAGGCCAGTCACAGTATTTTTAAGAATCAGATTCTGCCATAACTACTCTTCTGCTTTTGAGTCACTAGGCCTTTTGAGTCATGAGAGGTGATTGTATCTCACACAGGACATACCATTTTTGCACCATTTGTTCTCCATCAACACCAAAATGTCCCCACAGAGGCTTTATGTCAGTGGAGCATGATTCAAGGGCATCTTTCAGAAGATGGAGACCTCTCCTGCACACTCGGTGTTGGCCAGATGACAGCCATGGTGCTATGGAGGAGTTCAGACTCTTAAACATGCCTCTTAAGCAATAGATGAGTGTTGCAGCAGAGCAGGAGGAGATCCCTGACCAAGCATGGTGGGAGCAGATATTTTTACATAGCACAGGGTAATACCACATAGTAACTTGGCTTGTAACCACAGGATGGGCTGGGTTGTTGGCCTTCTGGCTAAGCATCCCTCCCTCTCACCCAGGCAGCCTTCCAGCATTTGGCTCTGGAGGAAACTCACTGAGAACTAACTTGAGGATCACAGCACTAAGTTCAGTGCTGAAGACGTACCAGCTTTTCATTCAGGTATAACAGAAAATGTATATATATTTTCAAGGGATCTAATAAAACTTACAACTTTTTGTGTGTGTCAGAATTCTGCTTCTAATTGGTAATTGTTGGTTCTCTGTCACTTGATTAATAATGATGAGTGGCATTTACTTACTTGGCAGGCTAACCTAGCCTTATTAAAACAAGATTTGGATATAAACAATCATTTTAGTCCATCTAAATACCAATTTATCATTAAAAACATATTCACTTTAGATTAACACTAAGTTGGTGGGGCTCAACCATACAAATTCTCAGTCATACAGATAAATGAACTCATACATGTAGTCCCAATTAATTCACTGGGACTACTCATATGAGTAAGAATTGTTCAAATGAGTAAGAGCTGAAGAATCTGGCCCTTAGGGAAATATATTTATGACTTTGTTGTTAATTCTCATGTCTTATGTTTTCAATAAGCAAATGGTATTAATTCAGCTCACAATAGCTTCTTAATTAACCTCTGTACATCAGAGGCATATTCAAGAATCTTAATTTAAAGCATTACTATCTAAGTATGTCATCATCCATCCCATTCCTCAGGGTAACAATTGACTCTGTACACATGGCAAATGCTAATGGTGGGTTAACACAGTTCAAAGAACATCACATAATGAGAGTGGGAAAGACTTATGGATGGCCTATATGGAGATATTTTATCAAACTGGTTAATTTTCTTTGAAATATTCTGTTTCCACACAGAACAATTATTAAAGCAAGTAATTTGGCATCACAAATTGCAATGAGTGATTCTCTCCCCTTTACAGGGAGGATATACCAATATCCTTGGTGTCAGAGAGTTTGTCAGCTTGAGTATTTGGGAAGCCCCATTTCTGTTACTTAGGCACCCTCATTTTTAATGCCTAATGCCTTAATGATTCTATAGTTTTCACTGTGTGCTGTCCCACCCTTTAGATTAGGCACGTCCAACCCATGGGCTGCATGCAGCCTGGGACAGCTAATAATGCATCCCAACAAAATTGTATACTTTTAATATTATTGTGTAACTTTTTAGTGATATTTTTCATGAGTTGACTGCATGTAGCTTGAGTGTGGACTGCATAGGCAACAACAGGATGCTGCTGAGGGAAGAGCACAGTGCAGTGCTAACTCCATTTCTTATGCCTGCCACACATACTCAGGAGAATTGAAAGCCACATGCATTATATATTTTATGTGCTTGTGCCACTTGGTAAAAGGCAGTTATTACTGATAATATTTCAGCTTACCTTTCTAAAATCAGTTTGTCTCAACAGACTATAGCCAGGCAAGCCAAAGAACTGGGGAAAACTATTAAAAGAAGTTTGAAGAGTAAAGCTGCTAATTTCAGGAGTTGTTGTTTTATTTTTGCTTTGCCAATAGATGAAAGTGCTGGTATGTACTACAGATATGGTTCAAATTGCCATTGTTATTAGATGTATTGACAATGGGTATAATGTCACTGAGGAATGGCTTCTTTGGTGCCATCAGGAGACTCAACTAAATCTCTTGATTTGTATGAAGTAGTAAAAGTTAAATTAAAGTGATTTTGTTCGATGCATATGTAATATAGCTACTGATGGCACCCTAGTGATGGCTGATGGAAAAGAGGGACTTGCAAAATTAATAGAAGACAGTGCAACTGCACTGCACTGTACATAAAGATGTTTTACGAGTGAAAGCTTTAAAAATGGATAATGTGCAATTCATCGTTGAAGCTGTGAATTTCAAGAAGTCCAGGTGATTGAATCATTGCCAGTTCCAGGAATTCCTTAATAGTATGGAGGCTGATTATGGCGACATAATTTACTTTTCTGAAGTAAAGTAGCTAAGCTGGGGTAAAATGCTAAAAAAGGTTTTATGATTTACAAAATGAAATCAAGTCGTTTATGGAAACCAAAACAAAATTTTTGCCAGAACTTGAAGATGAAAAATGGCTACGAGATTTAGCAGCTTTGGTGTATTTGACATGTACTCCAAAGTGAAAATCAGTTGCCCTCTTCATTTCAGCAAAGATCTTTATCAAACACCTTGAGAACTCACTAAGAATTGCAGACACTTCCACTGAACCAGATATTAATGTATTAGTTTCACAAAAACAAAGTTAAATATCCCACAAGCTTTATTTTTTTGTTTCTCTTTCCTTTAAAATAAATAAATGAATAAATGAAGATAAATTAAAAAGAGAAGTTCTGTTACTTACGTATATTAAATATAAAATATATTTTACACATGGCCCAAGCTAATTCTTCTTTACTCAATATGTCCAACTCAAGACAAAAGGTTGGACACCCATGCTTTAAAACCAGAGAGGGTGTTCTGAAGCTGCCTGCCCTAGATTGCAACCCCACTAAGCTCTGGCAACCTGTCTTCCACTCTACATGCAAGTGCCCAGAATAAAGGCAGTCTCAAGGGACCACACTGCCACCAATCACAAAATCACTCAAAAGAAAAGGGAGAAGAGAGGGTAGACTTGGAGTTGCTAAGTCAAAGGAAGAATGGGACTTCAAAAGCTTGCCTGCACTCTGCTTGCACTACAATGAGTTAGGATATATTCTGTTCTCTTATACTCTGTCTGGATTATAGGACATTTTTACAGTGCTCAGACTAGCCAGTAAATACCCATCAGTACATCTTACATGATTGACGCACAAGACCACGCATAAGCAGGGAATCCAACCAGGTTTGATTAATGAGAGCAACAAAAAGGCTCTGTGATTCACACAGTTGCCCAGGAAAAGCAATTGATCAGTCTCCTATGTCAGACTCTAAGAAACTGGCTAAATAATCTGAAAAAAAAAGTGGACGCAGTTCAGTAAACACAAAGGAAAAAAGTTATTGTTTTAAAGATATCTCCTACATGAACACAAGCTGGGATAAAATTCATTATATAAGAGCTCTACAATAGAAGGCACTGTACTACACACAGAATATTACAAGCAAAAATGTAAAAAGCATATTTCTTATCAGGAACAGATAAAGATAAGCACACATCTGAGATACGTTAGGACACACTTGACACTGAGTCAGATTTTGTTGACTGGGCTTCAAGAAGGATGTGAACCATGATAACCCACTTAGAATAAAACAAGGAAAGTCCTCAGAGGTCTTGGATAATGTCATCTGGCAGCAAAGATCAGGTGTGAAAACTTGAGAAGTTGCAGATCTATAGGAGGTTGGCATAGATGGTAATAATAATTTGTCATTTACAGTGTGGGGAATAATAAGGGATGAGGGTGAAATGTAGGAGAGATTTGGATACAAAGACAATGCAATGAATATCCATGATTTTCGGAAAAGAGCAGGAAATGGGATTTTGTTTACACCAGGAGGTGAAATCAAAAGACTTCACTGTGTAATGAAGTAAGATGCTGGCAACCTTGCACATGGCAGGGGGTGATCTGAAACTACATGATCATTATGGTCCTTTTCAACCCAGGCTGTTCTATGATTCTATGATTCTTGGGAGTAATCTCATTGATTCCATCAAACAGGATTGGGACAGAGGAGAAGCAAAATGAAAAGTAACCATACTGTTGGAAATAATAGCCTCATTACCTAGGAACATTCAAAGATTCACTCTTCCTTTATGAAAGTACTTAAGAAAGTTCAGTTTAAATATTAAGAAAAAGAAAGAAAGAAGAAAGAAAGAAAGAAAGAAAGAAAGAAAGAAAGAAAGAAAGAAAGAAAGAAAGAAAGAAAGAAAGAAAGAAAGAAAGAAAGAAAGAAAGAAAGAAAGAAAGAAAGAAAGAAAGAAAGAAAGAGAGAGAGAAAAGAAAGAAAGAAAGAAAGAAAGAAAGAAAGAAAGAAAGAAAGAAAGAAAGAAAGAAAGAAAGAAAGAAAGAAAGAAAGAAAGAAAGAAAGAAAGAAAGAAAGAGAGAGAGAAAAGAAAGAAAGAAAGAAAGAAAGAAAGAAAGAAAGAAAGAAAGAAAGAAAGAAAGAAAGAAAGAAAGAAAGAAAGAAAGAAAGAAAGAAAGAAAGAAAGAAAGAAAGAAAGAAAGAAAGAAAGAAAGAAAGAAAGAAAGAAAGAAAGGAAGGAAGGAAGAAAGAAAGAAAGGAAGAAATGCTGAATGTGGTAGTTTTATTGCAATATGCAATTTACTTGTGTTACATTGATAACTGCATAAATCATCCCTTCAAAGAATAGAATCATCCTCATGCATCTGGGTTAATGAACATTCCCCCCCAACCCTACCCCCCAAAGTCTCAGCCACCCACTCTTGTGCTAAATATGAAGGAATGGTTTTCCTTTTGTTCCATTCTGGCTGGCTGTCCCACAGTGCATTAGGTGCCATAAAGAAAAGACATCCAGAATTCTTATCCTGTTTGTGTGTGAGTTGAAACTTGGAACTTGCTGGAAGGTGGCCACACACAATGTAGTGTGATCAGAGCTTTACAGTCAGACAGGGCAGAATACTGTTATGAGATTGCAGAGGTACTCTTGGGTATTATGTTTGCTTGCTCCATTAAATGTGTGATTTGAGAGGCAGATGGAGAAACAAATGCTTGCCTACCTTGGTGTTACTTACACAGGGATGTAGTGCAGAAAATATGCCATGTGATTTATGTTATTTATCAACCTTATGAATTGCAAATATATTCAAATTACAATTGACAGCTTGTAAACAATCTGCAAACCAAGAATTAGCCTCTCCAGGGCATCTCCTCTCTTTCTGGGTAACATATAAATTATGAATATTTTACAATCTGGTTGAAGCAGTTCATGAGCAGTTGAAAGAGTAGCATGTATGAAAACCATCAAATAATGCTGTATTTATTTTTGCTAATAGTATGTTTGTCTTTCTTACCAAACAGTTTTCCCTGACTTTTCTTCTTGTATTCTCTGGTAAGAAAGGGGAAAAGAAATGCAAAAACAAAAAACCCAAAAAAAACAACAAATAAAACCCCAACAGTTGGCCTTAAATGCCTCTAAAAGCTGGAGAAGCTCTGCCTACATGCGACTGACAGTGTCAAAAAGACAAACCTCTGACAAAGACACATTAGAAAGTGAGCTGTAGAGACAAACAGAAACAATGCCTGTGGAAAAAAAAAGAGACCCAAGCTCTCATCATACCAAACAATTACTGAGAATTGTTGTATTTGTTTGTGTACAAGCTGCGCCCACTGAGCTAATAGAAGTATTCAGAAAATGCCAGTAAAATCTGGTAGGGGGCAGACCTAGAGTCTTGAGAGCCCTTGCTCCCATCACCACCTCACTAATTGATCCTCCCCTTGAACGAACATGCAGATGCATACTAGTCTTGTGTGCAGATGAGATTAGCAGAAGGCTATTTAGACGTCTCCCTTCCTCAGCTCATGTCCCTGCAGACCAGCTGCGATTCTGCCACTCTTCACCTCTTCATTGCAGTCTATATTGGTCATTCTGGCAAACCGAAAAGGCAGAAGTTGTAAAACAGAGTGTACTGAGTGTTTGCTGGCCTAGAAGATACTGCTTGTGTTACAGCTGTAAGGGCCTTGGAAAAACAAAAGCTACCTCATCACAGTAAAAAACTTATATATATATTGTGTAAAATTGTATTTTCTTACCTCCACATTGATCATCTGTCTCCAAAGAATAGGCTATATTTTGGTTAGTAGGATTACCCTCAGATGCACTTGGCTTTCACCTCAGATAAGAGATAAAGAGGAGTAATAGTTGACCTGGCCCACCATGATGAATGTTCTTCAGCCATCCTTTTGTCAGTTACATGGGGCAACTGCAGTTACAGGCCCACACATAATTTATTGTTCTTCTGCCTTGTCCTGGAAAATCAGACAGTCTTAAAGCCAGTAACCAACAGTACAGGTGTAGCCTTGGGCTGCGCTCAATGTCCGTGTTTTTAGAGGTCAGGGAGAGGCCAGCTTCCCCTTCACGTATCGGATGAGCACACAGAGTTTGGCAGCGATAACTGTGGGTGGGGGAGCGTAGGAAAGGCGGGGTGCGGCGTACCCAACATCCTTGCTGCTGGGCACTGCACCTGGAAACGGAGATCAAGTCCCTCACAGGAAGTCTTTCCCCTGTCATTTCACAGCGATCAGCAACATGTGAAGGACACAGTTTGCTGCTGCAAGAGATGATGGTGGGGTGGGGAATTACAGGTCAGGCAAAGGAAGAGAGCTGATCATTATCTGACTTGATCCCAATCTGGAATTAGAGTAATTTCATTTATTTCTTTTAGCAATCTGACTGATCAAGATTGCTTAATGTTAAATAATTCAGGAGTGTTACGTGTCTTCCTTCATTTCAGATGTTTAATAAGAAAATGAACTAAACTATCAAAAAATACGATATCTTCAGGAATGTACCTGAATTGGCAGAGATAAGTTAGTGACCTATAACACACTCTGTGGTGCCATTAGGCAGAAAACTACTTGTAGTTGTTCCCCCATCTTCCTGTAGATTTGAACCTTGTCCCAAGCTACCATTTAGTTAGTGCCATGATTTTGCTCTGCCATGAAAACATTGCTGACTAGAATATTTTCTACTCCACAGAGTGTTAGTGCAGTCTGGGGCACTGGCCTTACATGCAGAGATGTATGACTCTATGAATATTCCCACAGGCTTTGGAGCATCCAAATGGTTTGTGAAGCATGGAATTCATGCATAGAAGAATGTCATGGGCTTCATTAAAGCTATAGAGCTGCAAGGTGTTGCTGTAAACAGGGCTCAGGACTTCAAGGTGGAAGCTTTGCTGCTAGCTAATGACAGTACCTTAGATAGATTATTCCTCATTCAATCCCACATGCATGAAGCACTGGAAGCACTGGTGTGATCTGTAGGAGCCAAACAGCTACAGGTCTTATATGCTATAGTACAAGAGAAAGCAGTGGCAGTTGGATGATCTACAGCCCTCATGCAGCGCTGTGCAAGGGAAATGGGTTGCTGTGGCCCTGCTTTGACTTTCCCCTCAGCCACAGAGCACCCTGAAGTTGCAGTTCAGCCCAAGAGAAGGCACCGTCAGTCAGAACAACTCCAATACCTGTCACTCACCCTGCAGCACATTTCATTGGGGAGAGCACTTATTCACTAAGCTTATTCTTACATGTTGAGGTTTGGACTTGTTAATAGGCAGCCTGTGCATGTACCTTATTATGTTTTCTGATTTATTTTGTGAGATGGGCGTGTTGCACTCAGACCTATGCTAAAGGTCTGGGCTGACCTCTCCTCCTGATCAGGATCTGTCTCCTTGTGCCATCCCTGCCCGCCAATACAGGGCTCCTCACCTGCTGAGAAGCAGCTCTGCAGGCTCATCGTTAAATGCAAGGACTGCTCTGTGGAAAGGGGACAAGGACAGTGTTCACAGTGAAGGAGTATATGAGGCAATGCATTTTGTTTTCACTGGAAGATGTCAAATTAAAGCTGAGGTATTTGGAAAACCACAAGAATACTCCAAGGCCATGGATATTATTCCTTCTATAAGACAAGAAAAACAGACTATTCAACAGACCATAAAATGAAGGAGAAAATCGTGTTTTTCTTGACTCAGGAGGGTTTGAAATTTCAGTGCTGCTACTGCTGTTTCCACCACCATTAAAGGCTTTTCACTGATGTCAGTTTGGGGGCAAAACTTAGGCAAACAATGGCTGAAGGGCATTTAACCCACCAAATGCTTCACAAACATTAATTAATAGAGCTGGGCAAATAATGTGCAGCAGATTATTCAATGAATTCAGCACCTGTCTCTGCTTGTAGAGAGTTAGTTTGTGCTCTGGTTTTGCTCTACTGAGCAGAAAAATATGCCTCCTTCCTCAGCGATGCTCAGCCTACATGGTACCTGGAATTTGGTGAGAACAGCTGGGAGGCTGTGGGCCCTCCATCCATAGAGAAATATGAACTCAACTGTACAAGGCTCTGAGGGCCTGTTCCAGCCTTCAGGTTAACCCTGCTGGCCCAGAAAGTTGGTAGGAGACTCCAAACATCCCTTCCCACCTAAATTAGGTGCCATCTGTGACTGTTCATAGAACCACATACTCAGCTTGGTGAGGAAAGTATCTAACTAGAGGCTAATGGTGAAAAGTACTGCGCCCAGCCTCAAGTAGAGGACTGATGCTGCTGCCACATGCGACAAATTATTAGTAGTAAGTATCAAAACCATCCAGAGCACCAGAATTAGGTGCATGGAGTTTGTATTAATTAGACGTTTCTTAGCAATGGGTGGATGATGGTCTACAAGCTTTTGGAAGTCATCAGCAGACATCTGTTATACAGAAAGTGGAGGTGAACTGAATAGGGAAATCTTGTTTGGATTTATGAAGATGAACAAGAAGAACATTAACTGTGAAAGGGAGACACGATAAAAGGCTTCTAAGAGGGATGCTCTTATTTTGCTAACATCTATGACATTAGGGTGGTGGCAAGAAGTATCCTAAAATCTTAGCTGCTGAATTCAGCAGTTCATGTGAAACTAGAAAAATCCAGGATAACAGTTTGTAAGTATTTATATACTCAAGATAGCTGGGGGGAGGAGGGAAGAGAAGGATCAAAGAGGAGAAAATATAGCTTGTAAGGGGACTGCTGGAGGGCAATGTGGCTGCCTTACCCTTCACACAGGCAGAAGCAGACGGGAACATCTCCCTGCAGTGGGTGTTGCCAGGAGAGTCGTACAAAGCTGGGCAGGACTTTCTCTTTCTGCTGCCTTCAGGAACTAGTGAGGACACTTGCATACGCAGAGCCAAGCGTGTGGATTTCCTCACTGATAACACTGGCATCCTGCTGCGTAAGTGCTGCCGGATCAGGGCTCTGGGCGTCTCCTCTCACGGGCAACTCCCATGATTGATGAGTTATTTTATGAGTTATTTTCAGAGGGGCATCTGCTGCAAGTAGTTCACACTGATTAAAATAACAACAACAATAATAATACAGGTATAATCTTATCCTGCCACTTCTGTCCGAAGTTGGAGACTGCAGGCTCCATAGACGAGCTGCCACAAGCCCGCTAAGATTGCGGTTCTGCCCATAGCTTCGGATGCATGGAGGAAAAGCACTGCTGAGGCAGCTCACATAGCTGGACACGGAACTAGGTCACCTTCCTTCTGGTAGCCTATAAAAATTCTGCAGGAAGTCTGCAATGCACGCCAGCATGAGGTGGAGGGAGAGGCTGGTTGGGAGAGGACAGCTGAAAAGTGCAAGCAGGAAAAAAAAAAGAAAAAAATGAAATAAAAAAGAAGGAAGAACCCTAATAATTAAGTCCGTAAAACCACCGCAGGTTAGAAAAATGATGAAATCATCTCAAATTGGTGCCAGAAAGCAAGCAGCTGTCAGCTGTGCTGAACTGTGTATTATTTTTTGCAACTTTGCAGCTGCTATATCCTCTTGCCTGACACTGCATCCTACAGCCTCTGAATGCTGAGTGTCAGAAACTCACGGGAGGTGACGACAACAAATTCACACTGATGTCTGCAGTGAAGCAGATGAGGAAGAAATCTCTGAAGATCAGATTTCCCCTCACAGGTTGGGGCAGCTGAATGCTGCTGGTAAAGTGTGGCACGCGGGAAGAGGCAAGCACAGCTGGAGAAGACATCGGGCTGCATTTGCTGTCTTTGCTCTGTGGAGAGTGTGTACCTGGTGGCACGGTTGTGTCCATCTCAGCCAGCATCCTGCCACTGAGCGGAGGTGATGCCGGATGCTGCAGAGGAAAGGGATGCCCTCCCCTCTTACCTCAAGTGGTGACTGCACAACCCTCTGCAAGGACTGAGGGGCCAGGCAACCCATGGTGCGGTGGCTGGGCTGTGAGCCTGGCACATCCTGCTGGCTGGCTCCAGCCCCAGGCTCTGCATGCAGGTTTGTAAGGCCTTGCTCTGGGAGCTGAGGGGTTAGCAGGAGGTGGAAGAGCAGGGTAAATATTGGTGTGATTGAAGGAATGAGAGGCAGTCCTTAGTGAGCTCTGTCCTAGAGTGGCTGGCAGTTTCCTTATGTTTCCTCTTTGGCAACTTTTGCTGTTGGCTTAAAAACACTCAGAAAATATTGAACTTTGACAACATGGTTTCCAGTGCTTCATTCATCTCCTTACCTCTTTTAAGAAAGTAAGTAATCAGCATGTAGCATCTTTCCACTCACCTGCTTTCAAGTGACAGTTATTTGTTTTTTCTGTGAACAGCAACAAGAAACATAAATTAAGAACTTGGCAACCAAGGCTGCACCCAGAACGGTTTATCATTTACCTGCAGCAGGTTACACATTGTAAAAGGATGGAACCAAGCCTTGTGTTAACATTTAACCAGGCGTTAACTCCACCCTGGCAGCTCATGGATACCGCCCACAAACAGATCTGCAGGTGCGTTGAGGTTCTGAACAGCTCTGGCATTCACAGCACAGAGTGTGAATATCTAGGAGATGGGAAGCTTGTGTGAGAGGCTGTTCTCTAGCCACTTTTTTTTAAGTCCCACTCAAAATCAGGGTTTGTTAACAATCCTGTAAACTAGCTTGGGCTCTTGTGATTTCTGGTACAAACCCATAGATTTAAGAGATGTGTGAATAATTCAGTGGTTGTGCTAGACACATCCCCCGTGGGTGTTTATCCTCTGAAAACCTGAGCCTCTTTTTATTCATTCAGTGATCAACTATGCTCTCACTTAGCATGTCTGTTGTGGTATGGGTTAGATTACTGGAGACAACTCTAAGTACAACTTCAGAGTGGAGAAGAAAATCCACTGCAACATCATTTTGAAAACCTCAACTTAATCTAAGCTGAGCATTTTGAAAGTATATAAATCCTCACAGCACTCTCTGGATTTGAAGGAAAAGCCCACAGAGCTTTGCATTGGCTCAGCTGTGCAAAGAAAGCTGTGCTGCAGGCTGGTATCTGCTTAGGCATGGTGCAAAGATGCTCCGAACAGCTGCGCGGCTCCAGCTCAATGGGATGCGGGGAGCAGGTTTAGACAGAGCACGTCTGGGAGGGAGTTGCAGATCCCTTCCCTCATCCTGCACAGTACTGGGGCAGGCTGCGTGCAGCACAGCCACAGCTCTCCCCCCTGGTGTGATGACTCTTTATTGGTGCCAGCTGGGTCCCGAAATCTCAGCCTGGGAGAGATGAAACACAGCCTCGTTCACTGAGATGGGATGGCTCTAGGGCACAGCCGCACTTGGCTCTGTTTGTTTCATTATCTTTCATTTATTCTTTGGTGTTCACCCTACTAGAAATATTATAATAATCAGACAGATAGATTAAACAAACCAGAATCTCTGCCTAAAGATTCAATAAAAATTGAGCTTAACTATCTAATAAGATCAAACAAACAAAAAACACTCTTAATTAATTTTCCTTTCCTTCTTCCCTTCTGTATAATTTAATTAGAAAAAATTCTGGGTCCAGAAGGAGTGCTATCAAAATCCTTTGGGAAAGACATCCATCTCCAGCCCAACCAGAAAGAAGTTCACACTGAATCTCGTATGGGGACTTCTGTTTAGGTGGCTCACCGCCCACTTTTGTGGTTACAGAAAGATGTCAGTCTCCTATCACTGCAAGTGCTGACTTAGTAGAATTTCTGGAGCTCTTAAAGTTTGTCTATTTTTGTTGGTTTGTTTTTGTTTGAAATGTATAGACCATAATCCCAAATCCAACAAAAAGAAGCAATGTAAAAAAGAAGCGAACAAATGACTCCTCTAGAGGGAAGTCAGAAGCTCCTCTGGAGCCCTGCCATATCCCTGTGTGCCAGACCAGGAGTGCACTTTGCACCCATGCCAGTACAATGAGTTTATGTAGGCAGTCACCATCCCTGCAGGGGCATTTGTGCCACCTGGGCCACCCAGACAACCCAGCCTGCCCTTGCTTGCAGCGCTGCTGTCCCTCAGGACTGTAGCACTCCAGGGATGAAGTGATGAGACAGGATAGGGGGTAATGCAAGACCTTCTCGTCCCTATTCCCCACTGCTTATATCTTGTTATTATAGCTATTATAATTAATTCAAATACAGACCTTAACTGCTCCAAGCTGTATTCACATTTTCCATCACAGAAGCTCTACAGTCCAGTGGAAGGCATTTCTAGGAAAGCGATACCCCAGGATATCTTTAGGCAATAAATTACCCTTTCCCCACTCACCCTCCCCACACATTTCATTTAGAAGTGAAAAGTGCTGAGTTTTATTAGGCCCCCTCTTGTCATCACGGGCTGTGATTTGCAGTCCCAGGGCCAGACTTCTCTTCCCCATTCCCCCCACCCGCCACAGTATCACGTTACAATAGACAGAGAGGTCTGCCAGGTCACGGCCCCCGTCGCTGTCACCCTCTTCCCATTTCCTGCAAAATCCATATGTGGGAATATTTTCCCTTCATCATGGCTAGAGAGTTCATCCATGCTGATGCACAAAGGTGCTTGCAGTATGTGTGCGCTTGTGCGCTGGTGGACATGCTGTAGCTATGAGAGAGATAAGGAAAAAACCTGAAAGGGAAAGGAGAGGAAGTGGTTAAGGCTGGGTGTCTGGAAAACACATTTCCTGCTCCTGTACCACTTGTCACCACCTTTCAAGCAAGCCACCCTCCTGACAGCAGAGCACCACTGCTTGGCCACATCCCCCTGAGTGCCCGCTGGCATCTACCCAGTAGTGAGCTCTAAGTGAAGTAAAGCAAACATTCACACAAGCATCAGGCAGAAAGGGAGCAGAGCATGTGCTTGCCTAAACCATGGCATGAGACCAGTGGGCAACCAGGTGGGTGCTCAAAGAGGGTCATGGCCACATGTCCATCCCAGGGGGAGCACTGCAATGCCACCTGGGGTGAGACAGGGCAGTGTATAATTGTGGCCTCAGCAATGGAAAACAAAGATGGCTTCCCTCAGGGGTGTGGGAGAACCAAATCATTTTCTTTCTTTTGTGTGTCTTGTATTAATCCCTGGTGAGCTGCTGGACTTCTGCGCTAACATAGCCCACAGCAAGTACTGAAATGAAGGGCTGACTTATCAGACACTGCAGGTTAGTTCATTCTTCATTATGGAATCAGTAACAGGAAGGAATTTTCTTTCTTATCTAGGAAGTGAACCTAAAATTGCTTTTCCTCAAGCTTCTGAATGATATTTACCATTAGAAACAGCAACTGCTAACTGTAGGGACATGGGGCCCCTTTTCCTGGGAGGACACTGCAGATGGCTGTAATAGCATCTGGAGCTGAAGGAGGGAAGTAGAGTAGTCTCTCTCACTAGTCAATACTAGCACAAGGGAGGTGTGAAATGACAATATAAGTATGTGCTTACCCAGGGTCTGTTTGACATCTACGGTGTAAATCTCAACATACCCAGTGTTTTTCCAAAAGATTCCTCTTTCCTAAAGGTTTATCTTCTGAAACAGCATTAATAAGTGGTGATGCCAGAGTTTTATTCTAAATGTATGCTTCCAAGTCTGAAATCCAAAAAGAAATCCAAACAAATGAATCTTTAAGGCTGGTCAAGTATGTCATATATGCACATTATAATGTGCATGAAGGGAAGTAGAATATCCTGAAGGTATTCAGATGGGATAAGGAGTGAGACAAGACAAAATCAAAGAAGCTGGCTGGATGGCAGCTGCATGGATGTTCAAGGAGAAAGACAAAAGAGATTTGATCTTTCCTTGGGATGCCAGCGAGAGTCTGTGCAGGACCCATATGGGCAGAGATGTACTTTAAAAAGGGAAGATGATGTAGTAAGTGAAGACCTGGAGCATACAGGACAAGTGGCAAATAGCGGAAAAAGAATTAATCAAAGTCTGGGAAATAGGGACTTAGGGACTTAGCAGTAAGCACAGGAAGAAAAACAAAGAAAGTGCTGGAAAGTAAGAAGATCTCCAACAGTTTCCAGTAACAACCAAAGTGATGAACCAGAGGAGAGAGAGAAATCACATCTGACAGTGGGTTTGCAGATGGAGATGAATTGAAGTTAATGGCTGATTGGCAAGGGAAGCACTGCAAAGGAAAGCATTCAGTGCCTGTTGTTCTGGTTGCCAGATGGGAAGGTGAAGGGAAAGAGAGAAACACTAAGTAGGATGCAAAAGGAAAAACTGAGCAAGAGAGGTAAGTTGGTCAACACAGGGTTGTTTCTTCAGTCCAAGGTGTAACTGAAATCACCTGGGTATATAAGGCAGAGAAATAAAAAGAATAAAAACAATGTTAACAACAAACTCAAAAGTGAGAAGTAAAGATAGTGCCTACCAGAAAGCAACAATAGAAACAGGATATTCCAGAGAATGAAAATAGCTCAGGAGGCAACTCTGTTCTATTCTGTAATGAAACACAGAGATAAATGGTAAAAAATTTTTGTGTTTCCAAGCCAAATCTGCTTCACAGAGGCAGAACAGTCTCTCCTTACTTTCTCCTTACATGCTCCACATACCAAAGGGTTTGATTTTGCTAGTAGACTATTGGGTTGCTGCTCTGCAACTAACTACAGGCAAACAAAAACAAAAATACAGCCCAAACACAATTCATGCAAGTATACCGGCCTGCAAATGAATTGAGAAAGTAAACTTGGAATAGTACATGTTATCAATATATTCCAACCAGAGTGAAAAAACTGCAGGCCTCCTCATGTGGGACATGAAAAAGGAGATAAGAAGTTGTCTGGGCCTCTTCCTTGGCAGGGGCAGTCATACTTGCGCAGTCTCTCAAGTATCAAACCCCAGTGCTGGCAGGCTGAAAAACAATGCAGGAAAAAGGCAGAGGAGGCCCAACCTGACACCAAAGAAGCAGAGTAATGCTTCAAACTGTGAGATGCTGCTGAAGAAGATCAGGGCTTTACAGAACTTGTTAGCCTCTAATCACATCTATGCATGCTATGAGTCACTTGTACATGTCTGACCATGCACACCTTGTCTTGACACAAGACATTGCCTGGACTCTAAGAAGTACCAGGTACATGATCCTCAGGGCATAGAGGCAGAAGGAGGAGGCAATGTCCTGACACTCTGAGCAAAAGCAGTGTCTGCTGCAGAAGGCATTATACACAGGGGAACAACAGCTGCCACAACAGCATGTGTACTGGCTTTCTTTTGCTTTTTTCTGTAGCAAAAAGAAACCATTTTTTTGCACTCTGATACATGGACAGGTCGCCTGTCAACTTGCAGTGAGCATTATGGCTCTCAGCAATCTTTGCCTAGCTACTCAAGAGGAGGATTCAGTCTGTGGTTTTGTTCCCTTTTCTACTTCAACTATATGAAGTACTTGAATCGAGTCTGATTTGCCCAGCATTCCCTAGGGGAGTGAGGGTAAGCCTCAAGGAGAAACAGAAAATTAAAGATGTAATAACTGATAGATGTTCTGCTCAGCCCTCGCTCACTGGTAAAATTAAAAGCTTGACCTGCTTCCTATGTATCTCATGGCTGAATTTTTGTTTTATTTGAACAGACCAATGCTGGGTCTGTCAGAGCTCATGCTCCATTATTTCTGCCAGGAAACGCACTGCAGGGATTCACGAATCAAACCTCTCCAAGGGTCAAATGGCAAACAAATGGGGACAAAATAGTTTTAAAAGTTGACTTCAGAATGACACAGAAAACATTAAAATTTGATTGAAAACCGTGTACAGCTGTGAATCTGCTCCCTCTTCTGCATAAGAGAATACTCCTGAGTTCCCAAAAAGTAGAGCTTGAGCTTTGGGGGAAAGAATTCTGGACGGGCATGTTAAATTTTAAATTAACAGCAGGCATATTTCTAACTAAATTGCCTGAAACTGCCTGCTACACTGGGGCAATACAGACATGTTTGGGCCACTTGTTTGCTCTCTTGAAACGAATTTCATATGTATTAGCCTCCCTTTTGTTCTTCCAATTGCTCTATTAATTGTAAAGATATCATCTGAAATAAGTAGATTAAAATGTATGAGTGAACATTCATTTTAGGTTTCCTAATACAGTGTTTATATTAAACACCAACACAACTGGAATTTGTGAAGTTTCTGGCCTCAAACAGCTCTTTGACAGAGTCCTCCCAAACCTGCTCTGCCTTGGGACTTTTTGTTGATACTCTCCTACCTCGCCTCAGGGCTTATTACTGCACCTTAATATTTTCTTTGGGAAAACAGTATTTCCATTTCTATTTTATCAAGCAAATGAGGCTTAATTTCATCTGTACATAATTATCTCTAAAGTGATAGATTCATTTATAAAATTAGAGCAGAAAGTTTGTGAAAGTTTGTAAATAAACAAATATGTAGAAGACTGTCACATAGGCTTTCAACACCTCTTTCCTGAAGAGCCTTGCTTCTCTTAAAATTAAACTTGAATCTCTCACAGCAAGTTGGGTAAAACTTAGCCACAAGAATACAGTCTGGCTTGGTGTACAATTGCCAAGTTTACAGTTTGCATTGTTATCTGATATATAGATGATATAGGTGAAATAGTTATAAAGATGAAGACAAAGACATAGACACAGATGCAAAAAAATTAGAAAGTTCTCTTGATTCTAGTTAGTATTAATTGAATGGTATTTGATTTAGAGAAGTCCACAGAGAAAGCTTTTATCTTTCTCCCTTGAGTATCCCAGTACTGGAAACTGAAAATCCCTTGTCCCTCATACAGTCTTTTTGTTACCTGGCCCAATCAGGCATAAACTTCTTCTTTACAGAACTTCTTTACAGAAAGAGTAGTTAAACACTGTAATAAGCTCCCCAGGGAGGTGGTTGAGTCACCATCCCTGGATGTGTTTAAGAGCCGTTTGGATGTGGTGCTCGAAGATATGATTTAGCAGAGGGTTGTTAGGGCACTATAGTAAGGCTGCGGTTGGACTTGATGATCTTTGAGGTCTATTCCAACCTGAGTAATTCTATGATATCCGTCTAAACTTCTCCTGGTGCAACTTAAGGCCATTTCCCCTTGTCCTTTCACCTGTCACCAGTGAGAAGAAACCAACCCCGCTCTCGCTGTAAGCACCTTTCAGATATTGGAAGAGAGCAATGAGGCTCCCCTCAGCCTCCTCTTTCCCAGACTAAACAGCCCCAGTTCCTTCAGTCTCTCCTCTTATGGCATTTTAAATCTCAAAATGTAGCAGCCAACATAAATAAAGAACCAGATCTTTGCAAAGCTGTGGAATTGCATGGAATAAATTCTTACCAAATTTTTAATCCAGTTTCAATGACTGGCCATCACTTCAGACTTTCTGTAGAAATGCCTGATTTTTGTTGCATTCACTGAAACTGGAGAAGCCAGAAACTAAAGCAACTAAAAGACGCGGTAGATAAAGAACTGTTTTGCCTGTTTAACAGGGTAAGCTAGGACTGATGGACTATATGCTCGTAGTACTCAATGCAGGGCATTCATAGTAAAGCTAAATCAGTAAATAAGTATGGGCTATTTCAAAGAGTTCACAATTATGGTGATAGATTAATTCAAAATATAAAAGTAGATTGAAGTAACTGGAACCAGAATATTTCAACAAGAAATGGGCAGAACTGTTCTAGTCTTACTCATTAAAATTTGGAAAAAGAAAAAGAAGAAAGAATTATGGAAAGATACTGACAGGAAGGAAGTTAAGAAGCCAAGAATGATGAGCTAGGACGTTGCACCCTTGTATTATTTAGAGAGGGGAAGACCTATGAATCATAAACAGGGACTGCAGCAGGCCATTTGCAGACAAAATTAAACAATGGTTATTTATTTCCAGGAGGACTGCTAATCCAGTGCCAACTACTGAAAATGTTGAAAACCAAAATGATTGATGGCACAAGAAAGATGCACTTTTCCTGTACCATTAGTCTACAGATTTACAAAATCAAAGAAAATATAAACTGTACCCTCTGAGGCATATCTGAAATGCTCACTAGTTTTATATGGAACAAAGTTGAGAAACAAAAGGGAAGAAAAAAAGCAGTCTTAAACATAATCTCATCACCAAACCTCTTAATTAGCAACTTCCTATAATCTTCCCTTTCTGATTTCAAACGAGATAGATCAAGATAACCAGCAGAGGATGGGGGTCTGATTCCTCAAGTGGTTATTTACTATGCCTACCTTCAACTTCCTCTGACCTTGGATAACTGATATCTCCTCTTTCATTCGGGTTAGTAAGTATGGACAGGGAAAGGAAATTTTCTACTACACTGAAGTGTAAGGAGCTTTAGCTGTTCAGTGAGGTGTGGTTGCTTCTGGACATATACTGTGGATATAATGAAAACGCTCACAGTTAGGGCAGCATTGTCCTATGTTGGTGTTAATGCTTATCATTTCAAGCCCTTAGTCAATGGGAATGTGTTTAGACTTTGAATTTGATGGACAGTTGGAGTGCTCATCACATTAGTATAGGACACAGTTTCCATACAATTCTAATCAGAGATAAAGACTTAGACCTTTGTGTTTGAATGTTCTAGCCATGGTTGTGAGCTGAAGCATGTTGTACATCCTTTTTTAGCACAGGAAGACTCTGTGGTTAGTGCTGACTGCAAGAGCCAGTAATTATCTAAGACTGTTATTCTGTAATTTTATGTCCTTATAAAAATTTGTTTTACAAGAAAGCAGAAGGATTTTTTTCATATTTATTTATTTATTTGTTTGTTTTGGAAAAAAATGACTGAGAGGGGATGTTGAGTGCTGACTGTAAACACATCAAAAAGCCATAAACCTAAGGGAGGGGAAAAAGTTATTTAAACTAGAATGTAATCTTGGCACATGAACAAACAAATACTAACTGGGCATGAAGGGGATTAGGAGAAGTAGAGGTAGGTTGCAAATGATCCAAACAATGAGAGAAGGAAGGGCCTTTCCAATAGATGAAAAACAAATACATTCCCAAAGTGCATTTAGGATGAAGTTTAACTAACTCTTGAAAGGGAATAAAAGGGCTGCCAGTTCCCTTCACTAAAGAGTGAGGTCTTGGGATGGTTTCTGTGGTAGGATGATGTGCAAATGACATCTTTCTCCTGCCTCTTTTGTTTCATGGCAACAGAGACTCCAAGACCTTGGCAAGAAGACACAGTGAGCAGCATGACACAGCATGGCTTAGTCATGTCTCTTTCTTGGAAATCAAAATTATTTGATGCTACAGGATGTACAGTGACCTTGGTCCCATTTACCGTTCTAGAGTTTTGGAGTAAAGTGTGCATAAAGTCTCCTTTTATGTTTTTGATCACCAATTCTCCTGTATTTTCTTAAGAATAATACACCACATTTCATATACACAAAAAAGCAAGCTATTGCAAGAACACTTTGTCATCCTGAAGCCAGGCACATTGCAGCCACTGAATAAATAATACTTAGTTACTTAAGATACTAATTATTGAACTGAACATTACAGGAGCCTGTGGGACCACATGAGAGATCTGAACCTTTGACTAACAGATTGACACAACTTCTTCTTTGAAGAGTATTTCTTTTTAGTGGTGACACATTGCTGATGTGTACGGTTTTCTTTTCCTGACGCGATTGTTTGCCTGTCACTGCAAAACAACCTTAATCACATGCACTTGTTTGTCACATACAAAGAACAATGTGACAATTTCTGCTAATATGAATATGAATATGAAAGATCTTCTAATAAGCAGTTTGACTATTGAGATTTAATATGACACTTCCATCATTCACCTGCAGGCAGCGATGGACCTGCTTGGACTGACAAAACTAGATCCCAAGTGAGATAATCAAGCAGAATATACTAAGCTATTTTCTAACATTTTCCAAAGTTACCTCTAAGTTGCCAGTCTGTTTAGCCTCAAGTATCTCATGTAACACCATTTACTTTACCATCAAAATTCTAGCAGAAAAGTTCATTCATTTTCTCAGCAGGTTCCACAAACCACTTATCATCACTGACAGAGCACAGCATGTGCTTGCTCCCATGCAATGCTTTCTTCATGACTTGAGTTTTCTACCATGAAAATATTCTCTGCAACTTTTATGCAGTGTTGCCACTTTATCTGCCTCACCTCTGCATCTTGGTCAACTGACAAGCTAGTATGGCACTGAGCAAAGCAAAGCCCAAGTCCTCATGCCTCAGAGGAGCATCTCCCACTAACCTGAAAGTCTCGTGGAGACAGACACCCACCACATTGCTTGGATATTGTGCCTACTCACTTGTCTGAGGGAAAAAAAAAAAAAAAAAAAAAAAAAAAAGCAGCAGAAACCTCAGTCTCCCCATCATTGTGAGGAGGCATTTTTCACTGTCCTTGTGAGCAGGTGTTGATTAACCTCATTTCCTGGGTGCAATGTGTGCATACAGCCTTTGTGTCCTGGGAAGTGATCCATGTACAACTGCCTCACTTCCCAGGACCATTATCATCAACTCTTCCTCTTTGCCAATCCTTTGGAAAGGGGATAAGGTTTTTCCCAGGCTGTTCATGACTGTGAACAAGAGGAGGAGGGTTTGGAACAGCAGCCATGGTTTGACAAATGACCTTTGGTAACACATTAAACACGGTAAATGGTAAAAATTAGATGTACTACAAACTCCCTTAACTCTCTCTCCCTTCACTTCTCCACAAGCACCTCCCTTCCCAACTGCATACACATAATAGGATGAAAGATACCTTCTTGGTATCCTTAATTAGTGGGAGCATGTTCGACAGAAAGGAAGGATAACCACAGCACACAGGATTAGTCACTTAATATAACTGTAATTCAGGACAGATCAGTGACTAATTGATTCTCAAGTCTAGCATTGCCCTGACACAAACAAGCATGCCTGACATGAAAGAACTCTGTCTCCAGTAATGACTCTCACACCAAAAACTGTCTCAATAACTTAATAAAAACTAGCAGTGCATTTGGAGCCGAGTCATCTGTAAACATATCTCTCCCAGTGGGCCCTTGCACACCAGAAAAAAAAAGACACAGTTGGTGTGGACCTTCTAGCTCTCAGTTAGTGCTGGAGAGGCATCTGGGTTTTTAGTATGGTCTGATAGTTTAGAAACACAGGTCTCTCCCAGTTTCTCCTGACTCCATCAGATATTTCTGAAAGTCCTCTCCTTGATCTTGTGGGGATATATTCACAACCAGAAGCTTGAATGCAAAACACAGTGTATCTCTACAGCTGGAAATCTCTAAGGTACAGATCACCAGAGGATGGGAGAGTATATCTCTGTCCTCATGTGGCATGGTCACTCTTATGATCTAGCTAGAGGTCAGGTGGTAGACAGCTGTTAGTTCTGTTGAGATCTGAGCATTTAGGGGTTAACTCACAGCTCACTTCTGAATTTGACCCAGTGGAATAACACAGTAGCATCCTTCAAACCTTTCTAGTATCTCTTTGATGAAAATGTTTTAAAACAAGACATTAGAATAAAAGTGTAGTTAAAACAAAGTGGTTTGCAAAGAGTTTTGTCTAGCTTTGCAGATCAAGAAGCTCTAAACAAATATTTACAGTGTACATTAGCAGCTGAGATACAAACCCTGACATACCAATATCAGCATTCAAGAATTAGTCACTTCCCTTTCCCGTTATGCAACAGATTCAAGAGAAGAGTTTTCTTCTCTGATATTGCTGGAAGAAAGGTGTAATTAGCTCTGGAGGGCAGCCTGGTCAGGGATGCGGAGGTCCCACCAAAGAGACCCCAGTTCTCTGGTCCCTAGGCTGCTCTGCATGGGCAGCCTAGTTCCTTTGGGGTAGGTGCCTGGCTGTGGTGGGGTGTCCAAAACCTCAGCCTGATGCCTTGGTTCCCTTTTTATGGTGCTCTTTCTCAAAGGTGATTGAATTGACAGAGAGGTTTGGCAGCGGGAGAAACCAGAGAGAGACCTTTTTAATGGACATTGGTAGAAACCAGACAGAGACCTTTTTAATGGACATTGGTTTGGTTCATGGCTCTGTTTTCTGCATCACCTGAGATTGTATTTCACTCCTGATGTAGGATGCCCTTACAAATGATGTTTCCCCTTCTCCCTCCCCCCCCCCTCCCCCTGGTGAGACTGGCAGATTTTTAACTTGAAAAATAGATGAAAAGTAAGGACATTGTGATTTGAAGCATGAGGATTTTGGGCAGCCATGAGTTAAAAATTGGTTAATATGAATTAAAGTAAACAGTACTCTTAGTTTTACCTTTCCAAAATGTGATAATAAAACAATAATGTAAGTCACCAATTCCTGGCCTTTCTCCAGTATTCTGAAGTTTTGTTATGATTTACTGGACACAAGAATGTCAGGCAAATCTATTATCTTTCAGATGGCTGTTTATCTCAAGCCTGGTCTTTAGACTGAATGTTTTTTTCAAGGCATACGACTTTATCTTGAATTCACAGAGATTGACCTGTCTGACTCCTGCTAGAATATAGTATGGTTACTTTCCAAACTATACACAAATATATACATACAAAGCAAGAAGTAAGAATTCTGGAATGCCAGAATTTGTGCAATATTTAGTGTTGAGGCAAGCCTTGATTTTTTTTTATTTATTTTAATTACACTGGTGGAATGAAACTAGCAGTACACAATAGCATGCCTACATCAAAACACTGGCAGATATATTGAGTGATAACATTTTAATCTCTGATTACACCAACATAAACAGCAGCATGAATCTCTTCCCCTCTTGTTATGAGTTCCTCTTTTGCTTTTTTTTTTTTTTTTTTTTTTTTAATCTGGAATTTGAATCCATTGCAGCCAATGAAATGAGTCATCTGTAAAATTTGCTTAAGAGTCCAATATATTAAAGGTGGGGTAATGGCAGCATGCAGTGATGGGTAATTACAGTGTGTGGATCCAAGCCTGGCTGAGATCTGAGTTCAGATGGCTAACAAAGGAGGATTCATAGCTAGGTCTGCAGATACTTACTGAAGGCTATCTATCTGGCTCCCAGTCTTTCTGCCAGATCTGACTGCTCAGTTTGTGTGCTTTTTCCTTCCTGCAGCAGAGACCTGGTAAATCCTTTCTGTCCATTGCATGTTGCTATTTCATCAAACACTTTATCTCCTATAGTTTTTTGGTAGGCTGTTCTGCAAAGAAATTGTGTCTTGCATTCTGTGGTGAAACTGCTTAGACACAAGCATTTCCAAAGCTAAACAAGAAGTTTGTATTAAATAGGTGAGCTTTTTGTATATCAGGCTCATGTTATTCTTGGATGCCCAGTGTATGAAGAGGATTTTGTTACATGTAAAGTATTGCTGTAGCTTACTTACCAAAGGACCTCAATGCTCAGAGGAACATTTTCTGCTTCTAGAACCAGAACCACAGCAACAAATGAGCACCAGAGGGCAATAACCCACCTGATTTCTTCCTACTTTGCAACAGCTCAACAAACTCCTTTCTTCAGTCTAAAGATGCGACACTTGCTTTCTTCTCCTTTGCTACACCCCTGTGACACAAATATGCAAATAGTGAACTATTACAAAGCAGTAATTAGATTTTTATTTAGTGACAAGACATCAGGAACTGAGGAAGAATCTGGTCATGGCAATATCATTAATTCTTGACACTGTAAATGTGGAGAGGGGTGCTGAATGAAGATCAACTCTACTTTTAGATGTACTGTACTGTAAGTGAGGAAGAAACTGTCCCCGAGAGGAACTCGTACTGTCTTGGTGCTACGCTCACAAACAGAACCGTAATGAGTATGAACTCTGAATATCTATGACAGTCTTTTCTTCTTAGACACACAGCTAATTTCCCCACAGGGAGATGGAGTGAACAGAATTGCTGCTGAGTTCTTAACTTTCTGTTCTCCAGAAGAAACATCAGAACATGGTCAGTAGAGTGAGAGATGGAGTTAGTGGGGTGGATGTTTCCCACAGCTGTGGAGGCAAGCAGCTGTGGGAGGCACTGCCCAGAAGCCAACCATAGGTACATCTGTTGCTGCAGTTGCTCTGCTCATGAACATCTGTCCTTCCCCATCTGCTCTAATGAGACTTCCCCTGTGCCCAGATCTGGCCTGCAAATGAGGAAAGACACAGCCTGCAGCCGTTGCTACTCAGTTATTTGTCCCAGCATCTGTATTAAGCAGGAAATGGGATGGAAAACAGTATTTTGCCTATATTGCTCATTAGCCTCCTCTAGCTTGAAAGATGGAAGTTAGAAGGCATCCTAGACAGAGGCTTAAGGCAGGATGTGAGACCATTCTAACTCCCTACATCTTTGCCAGGTTTAAAAACACTGTTTTTGTGATAGCATCATGAAGGCCTGCCTAGGATATATATATTCGTGTCTATATTTATTCCTGAACACTGAAAAGCTTAACCACAGAGCTTGTGGCTAGACTCCTAGGTAAAGAAAGAGGTTGAGCACACTTGGTACTCTTCTGTGACCTCTTTAATGCAACCCCTAGGTTTTCCTTTGGGCACATCCTTGTGTCAGCTGTGTCATATATCATATCATATCATATTTCTTCATCAAAGGCCATATCATTTTAGTAGTGGTATCTCCAGTGGTTTTATTTGTGATGTGAGTAAAATCCCAGTACATTATAAAACCCAGGGAAATGAACCTTGGCAGAGGGCAGTGGTTGACTGTATTTTTGTACACAGTATTTTAGCAATAGGGAAAATAAACTCCTCACACTTGTGTTAGGTGGTTGCTGGAGACCAACATCAATTTTTGCCTTTAGAAATGGAAAGGAGCCAGAAATGCTATTTTTACACACCTTTAACATACAGTTACTGGATTTTAAATCTAAAGCAAGCAAATGCAAATACCTGCCAGCCAGTATGGCTGGAATTAAAAGTTCCCCTCTACTGTGGGTAGAATGATAATTTTCTCTAGCTTTAGCTGAAGTCTCTTCAACTGACAGCAGATTCATGACTTACCTGTTAAATGCAAATGGCTGTCCTTGAACTCCCATCGAACTACCCTAGGCTGGATGTCATGCTTCCCTATGACTTTGCAAGGCAGTTCCCTGAGATTAGCAGTCATGTCTGGTTTTGAAGGCTGTGGTTCTGATCTCAAGGACTGGGGAACATTCCTACTTTTACGTCTTGAAGGATGTTAAAATCTGAGCACAGAAGAATATTCCTGTGTGAATTACATTTCATGTGTCTTAGTCTATTTTATTCAAACTGTGATTCCCTAGACAAGTCAGCATCATCTGGGAATGGCTGCAAACACCAACATTTTTTAATTATACGCACACATAATAGTGAACAAAGATTTGTCAGTGATCCTCCCATTGGCACATCTTTGCTCAAAAGAAACGTCTGTCTTTTAACCATACCCCTTTAAGCCTTTCTTTTATGAGGCATCCTGTTATGCAAGACCTTGGCTGCGATCCAAACCATATTGGGCCCCATTTAAGCATCCCTTTTACAACCTATCCTTTACAGTAACACACCAGTCCCTTGTTTCCCAACAACAACTTTCTGTACAGAAAGCTTTCAGCCCCAAAGAAGCCTTTAGACCCAGCAGTCGTGTGATTTTCACCATAAATAACAACTCTTATTTATCAGCAGCATTAATCTATAAAGGCATTATTCTGAAAACTAGCAGCTTTTCAGAGGTTGCTGAGAATGTTACAATAAAGTAACACCTAGAAAATCCATTGGATTTAACTAGTGTTGTATTTCTCTGGGGTTGTAACTTTCTGTGTTGTTAACATATTATCTCTCAGTTGTCACTCCAGTTGACCTAAA
Organism: Coturnix japonica; assembly: GCF_054131305.1. Taxonomy (NCBI): domain Eukaryota; kingdom Metazoa; phylum Chordata; class Aves; order Galliformes; family Phasianidae; genus Coturnix; species Coturnix japonica. The sequence continues at coordinate 39,808,725 of NC_140665.1, forward strand.
GGATGCAGTGCATACATTAGCCATCTACTGATCTGCAGAGAAATCCTCCTGAACTAATCACTGAGCCAGTTATGGGCTTATTTCACAAAGACATAAGACTTAAGAATGTAGAGATCTCAATATCCTTTCACACACCCTCCTCATGCTGCCATCTGGTTAAGCAGCCACTACCATGGAAAGTGATTGATCTGTATGTAGGTCTTCGTGAAGAAGGCAAGAATGAATTTTTGACTGAAATTTAAAGAAGGAAGAAAGAAAAATAAGGAAAAAAAAGAAGAAAGGAAAGAAAGAAAGAAAGAAAGAAAGAAAGAAAGAAAGAAAGAAAGAAAGAAAGAAAGAAAGAAAGAAAGAAAGAAAGAAAGAAAGAAAGAAAGAAAGAAAGAAAGGAAGAGAGAGAAAAAAAAGAGAAAGAGAAAGAAAGAAAGAAAGAAAGAAAGAAAGAAAGAAAGAAAGAAAGAAAGAAAGAAAGAAAGAAAGAAAGAAAGAAAGAAAGAGAGAGAGAGAAAAAAAGAGAAAGAGAAAGAAAGATAGAAAGATAGAAAGAAAGAAAGAAAGAAAGAAAGAAAGAAAGAAAGAAAGAAAGAAAGAAAGAAAGAAAGAAAGAAAGAAAGAAAGAAAGAAAGAGAAAGAAAGAAAGAAAGAAAGAAAGAAAGAAAGAAAGAAAGAAAGAAAGAAAGAAAGAAAGAAAGAAAGAAAGAAAGAAAGAAAGAAAGAAAGAAAGAAAGAAAGAAAGAAGGTAAGAAAAAAGAAAGAAAGAGAGAAAGAGAGAAAGGGAAAGAAAGGAAGAAAGGAAGAAGATAATTATTTAGGATATGGAACAAATCAGAAAAGAGAAGGAGTAATTTAAGCATCATCAAATACTCAAATCTCCTGCAGTACATGAAAAAATAAGCTGTAGTAGTCTAATTAAGAAACATTTCTGTTCTGTAGACAGAATACCTTGTATGGTCTACATCAAAACAGTGTGGATGCATTTAAACTCTTAATATTTTGATTTTTTCAAGCCTTTAGTTTTGCAAGCATAATGCAGTAATAGATACATATGACTGCTTTTCTAGAGAACGTGCAATCATTCTTTTGCAAATTATGACTCAAATACAGGCCAGGAGGGGAGGGTATTTTGGCAGGATGGAAAAATATCACTGGATATTTTCATTATCATTAAGCATAAACATCAAATGAGCAGACTTTATGCCTGGGCTGGTCAATTTTCAGGCCAATTTGAAAGCCACGTTAGAGTACTTATTATAGAAATTGCTTATTGTACCATACTATCCATGGTCCTCAGTGGGAATCTGAAAAAACCTGTGATTGAAAGACTGCTAAACAAACCATAATGGCTTATTAGTAGCAAATGTGTTGTAGTAACAAGTAGAATGGAAGAACAAAATACAGTACTATGTTCTTGATCCTGTGACAAACAGTCACACACACACATGCAAACACAAAATTGTTTGGTAGGATTTTTGTTAGAATTATGCTCCTGTAATTCAGAGATGGTGGGTTGCATGGAAAAGGAAAATCAGAATCAAAATGTGATGTATGCAGAAGTAGGCCATGAATCACATCAGTACACAGACACCTTTGCTGTATCTTCAGCATTGTCCAAGTCAGATTCTCTTAGATTTGCTTTTTCCTCCTTCCACCTTACTGATGCTTGTGCTTGGCCTCTCCACACATCAGGACCAAGGGAAAGTGGTGAGAAGACACCTCCACTAATTTTAACACAACTCTGCTGCAAGTTGAGCCTCAGAAGTGTGAAACCCTCAGACGTGTGTATGGGAAAACAACAGGAACTGATTGTAACTGCACTGCACTACTTCGGGACCCCTTGTGGAGCTCCCCAGACGTTTTCTCCAACCTCTCCAACAATAAACAGTTTCATTAGTTTCTGAGGATAGCCTAGGTTGGCTAATGAATTTAAGACTAGTTTTTGAGTTAATTACTATATTTTTGGAATAGAGTAGGAATGGAAGCAGGAAAAGAGCGTTTTTTCCTATTAGCTCTTTACCTGAGGCTATCACTGTACAAACATAATTGTAAAAAAAACAAGAATAAGTGAATACATGGCTTCAGCAGGGCTTTAATTCCTCTGCTGTCAGGTATTAATTTAAACTGCAACTAAAACAATGGGCTGTTGGATGCCATTGGTTCAATGAAAACCCTACTCCACATGACTTTTCCACTGGAATGCTTTCAAGGTCTTTTTCCTCTTCCTATCCTAGCTCCGAAACCTTTATGCAAACGGTCTTAGTCACAATTAGATTACATCAAAGAATGTTTGTCTTGGTTTCAAGCCTGCTTGGGTTAAAACCAAGATAAATTGCAAATTGGCTAAAACCACTAACAAACACCCACATTTTCTGGTCATTACTGATGAGGAATGTACAATACATTTAGGTCCTATATTTCCACCGCCCTATCCTGTCCTTAGTCAGCAATTTGTTAGGTAATTGAAAAACAAAGTTCAATAGACAGTCTCAGAGTGGGTGGGTTTTTTCTCTTTCCCCTTTTGGCTTTTGTGCATCGCAGAATACTTGCATAGGCGTCAGGTCACAATGGGACACCCATAAGAGACCGCCACATGTGAAACACAAAGAGAGGAGGTAACTCTTGGTGCCTAGTGCTAGAAGAAAAGTAAAACTTATTATGAGCAGTTACAAGGGAAGGCAGTCCTGTTCTGACTCCTTCCACAATTACAAATGAAGGTACCAAACAGGCTTGCCTTCACCCCTTGCTAATGTAAAACTGCTGCCTTCTGGATTGTCTGCAGAATAGAAAAAGTAAAGAGGGGTCATTTACATGGCCACTAAAGTGGAGATATCGCTGGTGGGTCACACTGTGACTTAGACAGCAAAGAACCACTTGGGAGCCACTGAACTCCGGTGAGAGTAGAATTAAACACACTGCAACTGGCCTAGGAAGGATGTGAAAAAAATCATTACATTAACATGACCTTTTTTGCAGGCTGTGGTGTGAGATAGGTAGTGAACTCAGGAGCCAGTACTGACATGAAACCCTGTAGACTGGAAATGAAAAGTCACCACTGATGTAAATGTATTTTTTGTTCCTGGAAGCTGAAGGGGGCTGTGCAATTTCACCTTCTTAGGGCTGTGCTGTTCAGCTCTCTCAGCACTGGGCTCAGAGTTATTCCAGACTTGTACATCTACTTTCTAATAGACATGGTCAGAAAAAAATAAATACAGTCCATGAAAAAAAAACATGTTGAAGTAGAAAAACACTCTTGGCCAGATTTTCACTGCAAGGAATATTTGCTCCTTGACATTTAGGTTAGCCAGTCAGCCCAAAATAGTCTGTTTTCCCAGAAAACAATTTCATGAAGGTACATTTTGGGAGACATTTTTTTCAGACTCTTTTCCCTTAGTACTCAAGGTGATTAACACAGTAATGAAATTGCTGTCATTCAGTCATGGGCTGACAAAAAAAAACCCAAAAAACTGCATAGAAAATTTAAGCAGCTGGAAGTTCAATATGTCCAACAGCAGTTTCAGCTGTATGCTGTTGCATGAAGCTGATTAATATACTCCTCTGGAATTCAGAGCAACCATAATTATTGCCTAGTCTAAATTGAATGAGAAAAACATGGCTGATAGTCAACTTTCTAGGTAGAAAGGACTGTTCTTCACATCAGGTCTATGTCCTCAGCTCAAGCATTTCCCTTGGGTTTTAGTTCAGGAACTGCAGATTGACATTATTGTCTCTATAATCACTGAATCTGTCACCAGGCTCAAATTTGGTGATGTTAAATAAATTCCCCAAAGTATCTTTTGAACAAATCTATGATGTGTAATTCTTCTAGATTGACTAGACATATGAGTAGATTATGATATCACAGAACCATACAATCATTTGAGTTGAAAGGAATCCTTAAAAGCCATCTAGTCCCTGCAATGAACAGGGTCAATATGTACAATATATAATGCAGTGTGTATAGTCCCATTTAGCCTTGCTGTTCAGTACACCCTGGGATCTTCCCACATCCAGCTGTGCAGAGTGCATGGTGCAAAGCAAACCTGACCAAGGACAGCTGGTACTCAAATCCTAATGAGAAAAATCATTTGGTCACCTTGGTGTAGTACCCAGACTGGGGACTGACTTCCAACTGTGAAAACACAGAAGTAATCTAGGATATAATGGATTTGGCTGCTTGGTATTAAAAGGTAGATACAAGCTGATAGATGACCAACACCTGTGTGTTACTTTCCGATGGAAGAAAAGGTTTTAAAACTAATTCAGTACCTTCCACAGACTTTAAAGGTGATTTGTTAACTCATAGTTATTTTCTTCAACAAACTGAAATCCTAGAGAAAGCAAATTATCTCTCTAAAAATTCAACTGCTAGTAAAGAAAGTACATGTTGGTATTATGAAAGGTACTAATTCTAATGAGGCCATGGAATGCTTCTTCTCTTGATGCTTTGAGTCAAGTGGAAATCAAAGTTCTCAAAAACTTAGGTGTCTCGGGGTGCATTATGTCTCTGTGTCTGATTTCAGAAATGCTGAGAAATGGCTGCCTGAAAAACAAGCTGTATGACACTGCTGGAGTTCAGAGTTCAGATACAAACACAGTTACAAATTTCAGCAGTGATTAAGTCAGTGGCCTGTTTTTTATCCTTTACAATTATCATGATGACTTATGAAGTTGGGATCTGATTCCAGATTTTCTAAGTTTTGATCTGACACGTCCTAAGGCTGTGTGCCCATTTAAATTGCTTACTTGACTTAAATGTTTGGATTAAAGCAACACACTTTTTTTTTTTTTAAAGCATCAGGAAACTGCTGCAATCCGTGTACATGTACAATTGCTAGCCAGTAAAATGATTTCAGAATGTTTTTAGGCTCACAGACAAGACAACCAGAAATGTTTATTATGAATATCTAATATGAAAGTCTAAGGTGTTCTCTGGAGTGAAAAGTGACTGAGGCCAGAATGAGGATGCCATGGACAAAGCCTTATTGGCTCGCTACCTTTTTGCCCCAAGTCTACAGCACACACCAGTTTTGCTCTGTCATCAGTTACTTAGGGTGAAAGGCACACAAATGCCTGTCCAGTGTTATATAATGTTATCAGATGCTAGTGGATCATGCAGCTGTTCTCCTTTAATAAAACATATCGGGTCAGCACTCATGTAACATTTCCCTGTTCTGTAATGGCTTGGCTAGTCTGGTTAAGGCTGGTGGTTGTAGGGAGGCTGATGGTGATCTGGTCTTTTGTACTCACAAAGGCCTTACTGTCAAACCCGCATTTCTTCCCTTTTGACTGAGCCTGGATATGGAAGTTTCTGCCCATTACTCTCAGCTAGGAATGCCTAGATGGGGACAAAACAAACTCCTCGTCTTCACTTCAGGCCATAATCCAGGGCTTACAGAGATGGTGAGGATATTTCTGAGCCTTACAGCAGTCAAAGTTTGAACTAAGTATATAAACCATAAGCTGTTTGGAGTCTTTTTGTGACAGTTTCCTATCTCTGATATGTGCCTGCCTATGGAAACAAAAACAGCCTCAGTAAGAGACGGCTAAAAGGCAAAACAACCAACACAAAAGAAAACAAAAAATTCCCCACAGATCTAGTGAATGGAGAACATGTCGTACTGTAAAAGGCAGAACAGGATTCTGTTCAAGAAGCCAAACTAAAACATTTCCTAAACATCATACATTTAGTGTACCTGATTTAGCCTTCCAAAGAAACAGGGAACTGCCAATCAGTGATGGCCAAAGGAAAGTGTCCAAGACTGAATTCTTGGCAGACACAGGGTGTTTTTATAATTCCTTACAGGTTGCCAGAGGTTTTGCTTAGCATTTTCTATTTATTTATTTATTTTTAAGAAACAGCACACACATTCCTCAGTGTGATTTTTCATTCCTTTCTCTCATTTCCCTGTTCATTCATGTGCTGCTGCCCAGTGTTTCTGCATTGCATGGTGTTGTGCAGGGAAGGAAGATGCAGGAGAGTGAGTTGCTGGTGACCTGGCAGTGTGGCAGGGAGCAGAGGGAAGGCTCTCTACTCCGTCATTTCTGAAGTCAGCTTTGATCAGTTTAGCTGGTAAGGTTCCAGGAATAGAGAGGGAGAAAGCGAACCACAGAATTAGGTGGTAAGGTTTATGAAAAGAGGAGTGTTAAAATGCTGCAAGGCAGAAGCACTGCTCACCCTGCTGCCCCTGCCTGGTGATGGAGAGGAGCTATGGGGAAAGGAAAGTGATTATTCCCAATGGTTTAAACAGCTGAACAAACACTCTCCACTGGCCTGTGAGTAAGGGCAGGGAGGAGGCAGTGAATCCATGTCCTGCACTAGTGCATGGAGCAGAGCCAGCTGAGCACCCCTGGGCTGAGCAGCTGCCTTTGATGGGCTGGTAAGTAACATGGCTCTATTAGAGACTTGGAAAGGGATGTGAGGATGCGCGTGGTAAAATGTGGATGGCTCCCTGCAGCCACTGAAGATGGCTGTCTTTCTAATCCCAGAAAGGCTCCCTGGTGGTCTTGTGTCTTCATGGTCACTTCCCCCAGGGCTCCCCATAGTTGGAGAGGCAATATCCAATGTCTCACTCAGTGCAGGTTGGAAAACAACTTCATTCAGAGAGCTGCGTCTCCTCTTGGTGAAGATCCTCATTTTGGGATGAGCACTGGCTTATTTAAACCCAGGTCCCATCTGCACTGACACCTCCCTAACTCAAGGTAGCCAGTGCGTTTAACTAAGCTAGTCACCCCTCTTTGGTTATAAATTAAAACATCACTCACACTTTTGTAGCACAATGTGTTTTTTAGTCATAGTTTATTGCTCTAAAGCCACAAGAAGGCTGAAGTTTTCTTTCCTTTATGAAATAATAACGTAACACGGAAGGAAGCAAGGGAAGAAACAAATGAGAAGAGAGGGAAATAAGGGGACAGCTAAAATAAATAAAGAGGGGAAGGGGGAAGTTAATGAACTTGCTCTGTCTAATAAACAGTTTCCTTCTTTCCCCCCTCCCATGAGTGCTGTTTGATCACCAGTCCATGCCGGCCACGTTTTCCCAGAGCTCCCTGCCCAGGCAGCTGAGGAGCAAGGGCTGCAGGAGATGTACTGGTCAGCTGGTGGCCTAGCTGTGGTCACCCCTATGTGGCAGCACACCACATGCAAGACTACCATGAGAAAGGAGCGGGGAAGCAAGTCCACGTGGACCAGACAAATCCCTGTCTCTTTTCTTAGTGTGCCAACAGGGACAGCAATTAATGCCAAGGGGGGTTGTGGCTTTAATGATGCGGACACCTGTTCCCTGAGAAATGGCCTGAGCTCTATTTGGCACGAGTCACTGCCGAGGATCCTCAGTCACAAATTGCTTTTCCATAAAGGCAAAGCAGCTTTGTTTATAAACTGCTGTAGATAGGCTGGAGTTTTCATGATGAGAGCACAGAAGCAACAGTCATTACAGCCATATAAATGAGTTTATTTGTTCAGCGAGAGCACATCTGCCAGGCTGTCGTGAGGTAATCTGCTGCCGCTACAGCCCACAATTAATGGGAGCTGGGGGACAAACAATACGAGAATGTGACCCGTCTGTACAGAAAGGATTGCCCCACCAGCTTCACTGAGACCCCAGCACTGGCCTCACAGGATAGTGAGGGTCTCCCAGGGACAGGGTGGCAGAGCTGGCCCTGCTGCACAGGGCAGGAGTGTGTTGGGAAGATGAATGCACTGGTAAAGCAGCCATAGCAGCTCCACCCCAGAATAAGCAGCCTGGAGGGTAGGGCTGTCCCTGTTCGCTCTGCTGGACATTGAAAGAAGAAGTGAGAATAAATCTGGGCTGGAAGCAGAGGATGGAGACAAGGCTCAAATTTCAGATCCAGACAGTGAAAATGGACAGCATTCAGTGCCTGTTTGGATCCAGAACCTTAACTTGATTCACCAAAAAAATTGGAACCATTTCTTGATTCCATTTCTTGGCTCAGATTTTGGTAAAGTACAAAAGAGGTGTTAATCCAAGAGCTTGGTTTAAACTCTTGTTTAGCTGGAAATGAATACCCTGCCTGTGGCACAGATCCTGCAGGCAAGTGGCAGAAGATTATTCAGCTGTTATATTTTTGACCCATTGAGGCCTGAAAAATTCAATTGCTAAACTGGTCAGATGCTGAAACACAAAGGACAGATGGAAATAACTGCAAATGCTGTAACCTGGCACAACACCAACACTTCACATCTTTTATAGCAACCTCCAATGGCAGCAGGCAAAGTGGAAATCTAGAAAAAGACATCAGTTACAGGAGGCAGTGCTGAGAGAGGTGTTAATCCATGAGTCCGTACAGCCAGGTCCATAATATTTTGCGTGTCTGGAGAAAGAAGTTAAAAGATGAGGTTGTAAGATGCTCAGACCAGAATAAGCACCCCAGTCCTTTCCCTTCCACCTCCAGGGTGAGGCCAACATGACTGGCAGGCCCAGCTGATATTACTGCTACTTGTCTGGTCCCATCCAATGGTCCTGACAGATGTTTTAATCTACTGTTTGAAGAATGACTTCTGCACAGCTCTGCTGTTCAAACATCTGTTTCTGTTTAGATAGACAGAGGCATTTCAAACTGCACTGGCCATGCCACACACTGGGAATTGTTTAAACGGCAACCCAAGTTGCTTACATTACTCAGTTACAGCATGAGGAGGATTTACTGCAGCAAACCTCGACATATTTTTAAGCCCTGTGCAACAGATCATTCACGAAAAAGGAACAGTTTTGCTTCCTAAATACATCCTTTAAAAAGGGGGTATTTACAATTATAAACCCATAAAGACATCTCTGAAAAGTCAGGGCTTTTCCACTTCCACCCCTGCAGCCGTGTCAAGGGAAGAACTGCTTGTTTAATCATAATTTCACTATCCTTAACTTCCCTGGCTTTTGTAGTTGAGTGTGTGTGTGTTTTTGCTCTACCACCTCTTGCCCTCTGGTTGTCAACACCCCATGATTATCACTGCTCCAAACAACTCAGGACACATTGCATGCCAGAGGATTTCTGCGCTGAACCTTCCAGGTTCTCAGCAAAGGGGAACCAGATGAACTTAAATTTCAGATGGCAGTGGTGAGAGCTCAGTATCACTACACCAGTAGCATTTAAAGGACCTTCTGCATTATCAGGTTTTGCATCCCTATTGCCATACCCTTGACGTTAAAGAATATATCCCCACTCTCTTCTTTTCCTCTGACTTACCTCGTTGTTCAAGCCTTGAGCTACAAAGCATGTCCCAAGATTGGATTTTCAGCTGGTCAGTAATTGTTGCATTTCACTTGTTAGGAATATCCTGACTTCTCCATCAAGTGGAAGTTGCCATCATCCAGCTCTTTGCCTGCATTCTTGTAACAGGTGGATGATTCAACTTTATGCATTTGGCTGATTCTCAATGGTGAAATATTCCCTTGGGGTTCCAGTTTTAAAAATAGCAGAAATTGGAGCTTTGTCTACTAAGTGATAGGAGCACACTGTGAGCTTTTGCCTCTTTTGTCCTCCTGGGAATTAATGAGATAAAACCACATGCTGCTTGTTTTCTTTAGCATCCTTCCCCTTTCTCTGTGACTCCTTGGATCTGCTAGCTGAGGAGATGCTGCAGCAGTCTCCCAGGTCAGCTTTTCTTTTTTTGGCTGCAAGCTTCCTTTACAAGCACCTCTCAAAATCAACCACGCAATACTTTAATCCTTCCACGTTGTTTCTATTCTCTCTGAACAAAAGAGCAGGTTAAAAGGAAGACCTTACTGGAACATGAAAGTGCTGGTTCCTGGCTGGCTGTGTTTCTGTACACAAACTGTAATTCTTGTGTTATTACAATAATGAAGGGATTCATTTTGCTTTATGGATTCGGTTGTATATGGCTTAGCTGCATCAAAGTCCTTAAGCACACATGTAAGTCTGAGCTCATGAATAGTCCCACTGAAATCAGATGAAGAGCTCACCTTTAAATTAGACGTGTTCGAATGTGTTCCTCATTTGGATCCTGCTGTAATTAGTCTGGAAACAGCGAACAGCCAGTTGCATTGAGCTGAACTTCTCTTTCAGAGAAGTGCCAAAAACAATGAAGAGACTAATGATATTTCCTGAGATCCACCTGTTGCTCAGTTTCCCTTCAATTAAGTGACAAAGGGGAGGTGCGGGAACCGCTTCTTGTTATAAACACAGATTAGTATTCGGACAAATGGAGACAGAGAAAGAAAAGCGAAGGCAATGTGAAACAATGAGAGAAAAGCAGGCAGTGCTTTATCAAGGCCTGGCCATGCACGGGGGAGCTCAGGAAGAGACGCATTCCGGTACTGCACAAAGGCTTGAAGAACAATGTCTCCCTTCCTTAATAAGGTGTTTGAACAGGCTAAATGATCCCTCTGGAGATTATATGGAAGTGAAATACATCAAAATAGGAAAGGAGGAAGAAACACATTTCTGCCTTGATGAGGCACAGCCCACATTTTGCTGAGACATGACAATGGACTTCTAGTAAAAACACGAAGCTGCAGATGAATGCTTTTCAGGGGGTAAATACCAGTGTCTGCTCCACCACAGTGCAAACGTGCCTGGTGGGTACCAAGCCTTTGGCATGCTGTTTCTGCTTGGGTTGCCCTCCTGACTGCCCCACATCTTTGTCCTCCATCCCACAGTTCCTTTGCAGTTCTCACTTCTCCATGTCTTACTCCAGGTGTCTTTGTCCGCTATAATCAAATGCTCAGTTCAAGAACCTGAAGTTCCACTGCAGTAATACCACTTCAATGACTGTAGGCACAAAAGTAGAGAAGAGATAAATTGCTCATTAGTCTTCAGGAATTTTGCAGCACTCGGGCACGTGAACAATTTCCAGGCCTTGAAGTCACCTCCTCTATAGAGTAACTGCTCTCCCTGCTAGGACAGCAGAGGAACTGGATATTTGTGGGTGGGTGCCAGTAGGTTTAACAGCCCCTCTTTAGTGAGGGCATGTGTCCAGAGCTGCCCTTCTAACTCTCTATGTCATTCCTGCCTCTGAGGGAGGTGGCCATGGAGGTGAACCTCAACTCCTCAGCTGACAGTATCAGCATGATCTGGATAAGCCATCCTGATACTTTGCCATAGTTGTTGTGTAAGGCATAGTCCATACCCCATAGTCACTCGGTTTCCAGTCAGGTGACAGAGTTTGTCATGTTTGATGATGTGCATATAAAATCTCACAGACATGTGGGCATTGTGGCAGAAAGTCATTAGATGTTAACAGAAATGTTGCTTGTGGCCTTTGTCCATCTTTCCATTGCTGCCAGATAAGACTCACGTGACCAAGGCTCTCATCTGGGACTCATGACAACACCTGTTGGTGGTCTTCTCAAGAAGCTCACCTCCACCGGACCATTTTGTAACCAGGTTATCCATTAATTGTTCAAAATATCCTTTCCTTCACTCTAAGGATCTCATAGTCTTGGCACTGGGAGACACCACAACTCGGTACTTTCCCAAGAAACCAGGTAAGAGCAAGTAAACATCTCTTTAGGAGGAGGCTATTCTTTCAATTAGCTTAATTTTTGATCAGATTACACTGGCGCCTATACTTGCAAAGCATTTGGCATTATTTTGTTTAGCAAATTCTTTTTCTAGTGATGTCCGTCTTGGGCAACTTTATCCCTGCTTTGACGTGAAATATGTTGCTTTCTAGGTAAATATTCAGTGAGAAAGAGGAAAGACATAAACCTGTCCAAAAAGGTGCTAAGAAGCATTTAGGCCAGTGTAATTTGGGTATATTGATGTGGGGCTCAACTGGGGTGGGTATGGGACAGTCAGGGACCTGGTGGGGAAGGGCATATGAGCTGATTACTTTGAGTCATGTGGAACAAAATCTATTAATGGCCACAGTTCTGGCATCACACTGCCCAGGGAGTAAGTTTTCCTTAGGTGTAGTGTTTATGTATTTACATCCACTTGTGTCTTCAGTCTGAACAAAACCTGTTCATTCCACTCTCTGAGCCTGCTGGCTTCGTGTTTTCACACGTCTGCACAGAGTGGTTCAACTTCTACTCTGGCTTTGGAACCGTTTCTAAAGTTCTTTATTCAGAAGTAAGGCTTCATTTAAAAACTGTGGTCTGTTGAATAAATGCTTTTGGGGGGCAATTCCCTATTTTACATTAGAGTTGAAGACCACAAAACTATTGCTAGAGAAAAAGATAAAACATCAGACTGGATCATATTCATGAGCAAATAAAATAAAAAAAAAAAGCCTAGCTTTATAGACAGTGTTAATATCTTTGATAAATATCCACTACTTCAGCTCTCGTGTTTGCTCTTTAGTTATGTACTTGCATTAATAATGTTCTCTTGTAGAAGAAAAAGCATATGAGATAGTTCATTTTGCCAGTCATTCCTTAAATGATTTATCAGCATGTGATTATGAACTGCCTTTAAATTCGTGGTGTAATACCATCACTATTTTCTCTACTGTTAAACAGTGTGTAACAACTGAATTGCTACCACCGGGTAGGATTTGAATAAAGTTCTTCACCTAGAGGTAACCTGTATTTTCAGCAAGATCTTTGGTTGGGAAGTAATGTGCATCATTCTTCTATACGAATACATACATGCTTATCAGTGTTGGTTTGAAAGATACTTCTTTACTGATTGCTGAAGGCAGAGGAAAGAAGCTGTTTCCTATAGACCACATTAGGACTGTGAGATATCCTATTCTTCATAGACTCATGGGAGCTGGAGTAGGTCATACAGAGCTATGCCTCACACAGTCTTGAATCCACATGTGCTAGCAAAAGCCAAAAAGGTGTGTATGTCTGGGAATGGGGAAGTGGGAACCTTCCAACCCTGTCATCTTACCTTGGCTCAGTTTGACATTATTTCTCTCCAAGTAAAAGCAACAGCTGATTATATATAATAAAGATAAATGCTACATTGCAGTACTGTGTTTATTAAACCATTGCATTTGTAGGGGAGTTCCTTGGCATTGTTTGTCTGTGATATAAATATTTTAATTCTCTGTCGGTAAGTGAGGCTGGTGTGTGTATATTACACAGTGTACTCTCTTATCCGGTTAAGAAAAGCAACAGATGCAAATTGTCCAAACAAACATTTTGTTTCTCCCCACAGCTGGCCTGATTGTCATCATTCCTTCCAGCTTCAGGCTCCTTCTCTGCCTGGGTTGAATGTGTTTCTTTACAGGTGTGGATGTGGATTGTTGAGGGACAATCCAAGCTCTGGATTTCCCCCTTTATCCACCTCTCAGACAGTCTCCCACAGTCTGAGCTTGTCACTCTTCCTAATCAGAAAGCCAAGACTACATCCATCTGCAGTCCTTTGTTATAGACCATTTTTCTTGTCCTGTTCACAATCAATATAAAGAAGAGTTTATTTCCTTCCTTTTTGCAGCAACCACTTACATTGCTGAATTTATGTTATTGCTCTCCTCTTAGTCCTGTCGTTATTCCAAACAACAACAGCTCTTGCAGGCTTTCCTCACAGGCTGTGATTCTGAGCTCTCTCATTACCTGGACCACTTCCAATTGGTCCATAGCTCTCTTGCATGCCCCAAGATGGACACAGCACTCCAGCTGAGACCTTTAAGTGTAGAAGAATTATTTTGCTTCCCTTCTGCTCAGCACTTCTGTTGTCATTCCTATTTTACATTGCAAGAACATAGCAAAACTACACATTACAAATGGGAAAATGGGCTTTGTCAGAAATTACAGTTTCCTTAAAGAAAGTCAAAAGAAGATGTCAATGGTTGCATCTGAACTAGACTGTAGTCCTTTAGTATGTCCTCCTTAGGAGTCACGAGGACTTCACAATTCTTAACAAGCTAGTTTCTAATGAAACTGCAATGTGAGATTGCAGCCAGGTCTCACTATTCCAGGGTAACTAGAATCCCAGTTTAGACAAAATTACCAATAGTCAAATTGAGAAGAATCAAAGCTTTCAAAATGATTGATAATTTCAGCAGACTGGGGGAGACAGCTGTGGGAGGTGAGTGGCAGTGTCAGAGCAGTTAAAGGGCATCCTACCCCTGAGATGGATCTGAAAGAAGCAGACTTAAATTTTAACTATTTTCACTAAATGTCAGAATAAATGCCTAGAAAAAAATGTTCTGATCTTGGTCACCATTACATTACAGCAAATACACCTGATATAGTTAGAGAAACCCCCACCCAACACTGATATAGAGTCTGGTAGCAGTGACGAATCCTTGTGCTTCCACATCCCAGTTGCATCCTGTTGCACAGAACAGATCTGAGGTCATCAGCAGAACTTTTCTTTTTACCTCACGAGGGCACTGACATTTTTAGAGTTGCATTTGGAGCATGTCTCTGGAGTTTCATGTCAAACCATGACAGTCTCCAAAGTTCATGTTTCCAAGCACCCTCAAATGCATGAAGACGGTGGCAGTGACGGGTACAGAATGCATACAGCAGTGCTTTCCATGCTTTTGGGGCCAGTATCCTAGAAATAAACAAACAAAAACGTTAACAAAACAAAACAAAACTCTAACAATGTCAGGATGCTGCACTGGTCAGTCATTCCCAAAGTGTTATTTTCCAGCAAGTGCACTATTCAGTAGATTAAAGAAAGTAAGGTTAAATATCAACTTGAAAAGAAATATTTCCTTTGAAGCAGTAAATAAGCTAATCCCTCATTGTAAGCTTCCTCTTGACAGTGATACAAACAGCGATTGATATCCCAGCACAAGATCACATGACATCACTCTACAGTAGGACTTAGCATATGTATAATATGTCATTTGTCAGCGTCTGAGGTAACCTGGTGGGTTTGTTCCTCATGCTTTTGGCCATGAATATACTTCCCCTGAATTTTTGCCATCAAAAATGGCAATTGTTCATGAAGAGCAAGTTGAAGCCCAAGAGGGCAAGTAACAAGTACAGAACAAGAGGACGAGACTTCAGAGAGCTGATATCTGCTCCAATGAGGACCTTTCATTAATTTAAATTGTCTTTTGGGAAACGCCCTGCTCGTTTTGACTTTTAGCATGATCCAGTTGGAATTATGTGACTAGATCACATTTTCACAGGCTGCTTCTATGCTTTCTTATCATTATTTTCGGCAGGCTGCTCTTTTGGCAAGCCCTGCAGAGAAATACAAGGGGAGGCTGAAGGAGCAAAGAGATGTAAGGCAGCTCTGGGAAGTCAGGCCCGTGTGTGAGAACACAGCAGCTGTCCTCTTGTTTAGTAAATAATTCTCTAACAAAAAAATCAGTTTAGTCTCAGGATGACTGAGTTCTCTTGTGTTGTTTCTCAGCCCATGATACATGTCCTACTGCTACTGCTAACTTTACTTGATAGAAAATGTGGTTTCACAAACACTCTCTATTTTGTATATTTGTTCCTGTTCTTTAGTTGATTCCATCTCTAACCCATGTCAATTTAAATAGATAGTTGAGATTAGGTATGCAGCTGACATTTGGATTTCCAGGGTGAATTCCATTATGCTCTTCTTGACTGCTGGCACAACCCATGTGGAGGTGCTCCACAAAGGAGCCCAGACCTTTGCTCAGGACACATGGATAGGTTTGCTGTCAGCTCCACCTCAAGCAGATGGTGTGGCACTGGGGGAGATGGCACATTACTGTGATGAAGGACATATGACAGAAGTACAGAGGAGAGAAGGACGAGCAGCTTTGCAGCGGCATGAAGGCAGCTCACCTCAGCCCTCATCCCCCTGCTCTTTCACTGATGCTCATTGGGGTAGGGACAGCTTCGCTGCATTGGTGTGCACAGGAGAGCCCTGCAATTTGACTTACTGTCAATATAATCTTTATATAAATTATGGCATTTCCTGGAACAGTGTAAATAGTGTGCAAATGTCAGTTATGGAGTATTTATATAGCTTTCCCCTTTGTGAGCTATATCAAGCCAGTCATGGTTTCTGCACCTCCCTTACATCACAATGTGTGCAGTTCTTCAAGTTTATAATTATAGAATCATATAATCATTAAGGCTGAAAAAGACCTCTAAGATCATCCAGTCCAACCGTCCACCTATCTTCAATATTTCCCACTAAACCACGTCCCTCAATACAACATCTAAATATGTCTTGATCACCTGCAGGGACAGTGACTCCAACACCTTCTCTTTATCCAAAAAGAAAGACAGAGCAAACATATGACATAATCAGGTCCCTGAATATAACTGTGTGAGTTGGAAATGTAAATAATGTTCTTTGAATCTAATCTTCTGAGCCATATCAGTATTAGTAGATTGTCTATGCTGCAAATGTCTTTAGAGTCAGTTTTATTCTGATTCTCGTCTCCCCATCCCGCCTACCTTGGGAAGGTTAAATGCTGTGAAGAATCTTGCAGTGCCTCCTCAAAGAAAAATCAGTGCTGTGCAGTCACCTCTTTTCCTCTTACCAAAGAGTTTATTGTCTGAGCTATTAGTGTATCAAGCAAAGTACACCTTCCTCAGCATTTTCAAGGAGTGCTGTTCTCAGATGATGGTCTATTAACAAGCAGAGAGCAGCCCTACCAATTTTGCATTCACATAAATCGACATGGGATTGTAACAGATGGGGTCTGTTTAGGTTTGGCATTTTTTTAACAGTGCGAAGAAGGGTTTTCAACCAAACTGCGCTAGATGATCCATCAGCAAGAGGGTGCAGACGAAAGTACTGAAAGGGAAAAAGATTCCCATTCATTTACAGCTACAGGCATCCAAGTTAAAGCCTCTCTCGCCTGACAGCAGCAAGTGGCAAACTTAGGGAAGCAATGGGTCATGGGAAAGGTCCCATTAGATCAGTGGGAGCACACACTAAACAAATACAGCCACATGGATGCACACATTTAAATACTGCCCAAGGGAATATGTGGACATATGTTCAGTGTGGCTGAGAGAGCCAGTCTCTAGGCCTTGAGAAAGCTATACTCAAAAAAAAAAAAAAAAAAAAAAAAAAAGAATTCCATCAATCAGTCCTTGGGCTCTGTGAAGTATGAAGATGAAAACTGTAAAGGAAACATGTGCTGGGCTCTCTCCACCAGCTGCCCCATTAAGCCACACTGCTCCACATTACTGCCCTGGAGACTCCGTGACTTCGATTCCAGCCCCTCTTTAAACCTGGCAGAGGGAGAAAGAGAGAGAGGGAGGGAAACAGGAAAATAATAATAATAATAAACAAAAATAGACTAACACCATTTAGCCCTTTCTGTGACCTGTTTTTTGCCAGTGATAATGAAATTTTCTTTTTATGCTGATGTCTCTCCTTTTGAGAGAGCTGACTGAGGCTTATACGGTAATATAAATGCTATTAGCACAGCAAAGCAGGGGGATAAAAAAAGACAGACACAAACTCAAACATGATAATCTTACTGTGCCAACTCAGCTGGTGCCAGCCGGGGCTTTGTCATGCCATCTGCAGTGATTCTGTCACTGGGGCATTTCCCTGCTTAGAAAAATGAGATCAAGTTAAAGTAAAAGGAAAGGGTCTTCATCCCATAGCACTGTTCCACTTGCAGATGTTAATTTTGCAGTCAAGTGCACTCTCTTGCTTCACACCACTCAGGCACATTACCCCAGTGTGTGCAATAGGCACAAAGCCTTCTCCTTGGTCTCACTGTGCCAGAGTGGGAGGGACAGGGTGGCCATGCCCATGGGAGGATGTTGTCCCCAAGAGGGATGGGGTGATTGTGTGCCAGCTGCACAGTGCAGACCTGGCTCAGTCCCATGATGAGTTATCAGGGTAGATTTCTTGGGAAGAGCCAACTTGGTGCCTTTAGAAAGACCATAGAAATGACTTAGGATGTACCAGCATCAGCTGTCAGCGGCACTTTCTCTGGAGATGCCTTACAGACTTTGCTCTTTCCTAGACCGGCTACCCAAAATGCTCTTGTGCCAGACAGGTGCACCACTACTGCAGCAATATGCTCAGGATGTAGGGACAGAGAAGTGTTAGGATCAGCAAAGTGGCCAGCCAGGGTCCTGCTGCTCCGTAGCAGCACTGTTAGCCCTGGTGGCACCAGGGAAGAAGCAAGATACCTGCTATGAGGGTGTTGCAGTTTCATACATGATGAAATACGATGGACAGCAGTGTGCTGGGTGGTTGATTTTACAGTCTCATGGGGTGTGGTTCGCGGAGGTCCTGCCTAGCTCTCTGCATCCCTGCTGTAGAGGGTAGTAGTATATCCAGCTTGCATGGAACAAAGTGACTTCAGAGAGGCTGGAGGTTGAAAGGACACTGTAGACCCAGGTGCTTGAGAAAGATCAAACCTCTGCTAGCAACATATTTGCCTGATCATCTTATCCTATTTGTTGCATCAGTGCTAACCCATTGTGCTTATGTTAAAGAAAACATTCTTTCTTATGGTCTGTAAGGAGTGGAAAAACCCAATCTGATATGGATATGCTTCAACTCTCCAAGTCCTTCAAGAACTTATGGAAAGCTATGTTGTGGTGGTTTTCCAAGAGGCTGAGCATGCTTTGTGCTGTGCTGCCCCAGCTACTGACAAACCTGCACCCAGCCTCCACAGAACCTTCTCTTTCTGAGCAAACTTGCTCTGTAACATAGGATCAACATGTACAGAGGTTGGACTTCTAGCTTTACAAAGTAGGAGCTTGTGAGGGGATGTGAAAGGAGGTGGAAGAGGGAAGAAATAACACCACAAAAACAGATAATGGAGAACTAGTATCTCCTTGCATGTTTTTAGTGATCTCTGAGAAAGAGCTCCATGAGCTCCCCTCTGGGAGTGAGGGATGCAAACTGTTTATGTGGTAGGAAAGAGAGGAAAGTGTGGAAAGCAAGGTTTGGGCAGCTTAAAACTCACTGCCTCAGCCAGCTTTTCACTGGTGTCCCAAAAGATTTCCTTCCTTCCTTCCCTAGTCTGGCTCAAGGTGTTCAGGGATCAAGAGTCTCCAGGCATGCAGTCAGCACAGGAGGATCATGCTGGAGGGGCTCAGAGATCCCCAGTCCCTACTACACACATCAGTGCTGGGTGCCCATCTGCTTTCTACAGGGGAGGCTATGCTCCCAGCCCAAGACTTTCCACTGCTTGACATTTTCCCTTTGAAAGATAAGGGCTTGTGTTTTGTGAAGAAGAAATATGCACTCACCAGGCTGCAGGCTGGACAGCGCAGCTCATCTCTACTGTAGACCCACCAAGAACTTTAAATTAAAATAATAATTTAAAAAATATATTGCATTTCTCAATATATGCTTATAGGGTTGTTCACAGGTAATTATCACTCCCATTACACACACAAGAGTACTTCCCCCCTTTCTCTCTCCACGCACAGAGCCCTTCATGCACAACAAAGAGGGAGGCAGAAGCCTGCATTTTATGTCCCTTTTGACCTACAACATGGATCTGTTCCAATCTAGCAGGTAATTAAGTGATGAGGCATCTTTTTAATCCACATTTTATGTTCACAATCAGGTCTTTGGGGTATTGATATAATTAAATCATGTGATCCCCTATAATGAAATCCTTAATTAGGGAAAATATAATTAAACTGGGTTTCTTAAAAACTGAATGTCACAGCGCTTAAGTGTCTTTTTCTTTTAAACATGCACAGCATTTTCTTTTAAGTGTGTACAGCAATCAGGCTAAATCTCCTGCTGATGCTTTGCTCAATTTTCTGTTTTAAATTGTATTATATACATTTATATGTTTAAACGGAATGAAAGGATTTGAAACTAATTTTATAATACTGTCTTTAAAATTATCTTTTTAATGGAATATTACCAAATTCCAATTATTTAAATCTGAAGGCCAGGGAAAAAAACCAGCTACTAAAGCTGAGAACTCTGACAAATCTTGTGCTCATAATGTTTAAGCTTTCAATTATGAAATGCTAAAAATGAGACATATTTTTGGCTTCTGTCTTTGCTTTTCAGCACCATACCATTTCTTTATTAAAGCTGTCATACAGAGAGCTGTTGAAGTCCCTGTTAAAAGAAGAAAAAAGCTCAACCTAAACAGCTATTCCTTTCCTGGAACCCAGCCTTATGCTTCATTCAGCAATGTTTTTAGGAGGAGGCAGAGTGGGGAGGCAGAGAGGAGAACTTGGTGCTGCAAGATTTGCTCTGGGGCAGATGGTGTCACCCAGGGTGTTTGGTACCACCAAAGTAACAACCCAGCAAGAAGCCTGACAGTGCTCTTCACATCCTACCTTAGATGCTCTCAGGCCTTTGATGACAATCCCTCCTGGAGCAAAAGTGAAACTGCAGTTCTCATCAAGCTAAGCATGACATCCTATGATGGCTTAGGCAGGGATGAAGAGGGTAACAATCCCAATGTCTTAGGTTGTGCTAGAAGCTGCTGGAAAACCATGTGAGATAAGAAAAATATCTTTATGCTATGGTTGTGAAGAAAGTGAAGAAAGATTTTTCTATTTCTGCTGAGGAAAGGTTGGCAGTAGCACCTTTGTTAATGAATGACATCTAAAAACAATTGTATTTTAGTTTAATAGCCAGTGAAATGCACTGTCTTTTAGAATAATTCTGCCACTTTGAGGCAGCGTTTGCCTGGTTGTTTGGGTGCAAGTCAATCTGCTGAGAGGATAAACAACATATCTTGGACCAGACACTGACACTCCATGAGGAACAGAGTTTGTTAAAAGCTCATCAGTGGCAAGAAATCTGGGACCACACAGTGCCTGACTCCTAAAGACAAGTGTAGGAAATATCTACGCTATTTCTGGAAAGAAATGACTCCTTATGAAAGCACAAGACGCTGGCTGGTCTCCTGAAGGAAGCAGGTGAATCCCAAGCTGGTGATTGATACTGACACCTCCTGCAACATTTGTGGTGTGGAAAATGTTAACAGCTCTGAAAAATAACAAACCTGACAAGAGAGGGGATGTTGCCTGTAGTCACTTTCTAACTAGGACTGGCCATAATCTGGTATTTCAGCTACAGCTCACTAACGTCTGCTCTCTCCCACAAATGGGACACCCAGCTTTCCACTGACCTCATCCAAAACTTCAGCACTCCCCACAACCTGCTCTGTGCCTGGTCACCATTAGTGTTTTTTGCACGGATGGAAGTTGAGGTGCTAGTGAAAAGCCATTTAATCCTTCAGGCAATATGGCAAAAGCCCTACAGAAACAGTAAAAGAGATCAGCGTAGTGGGGAAATTTGAAAGATGATGGGTAATCAGTGTCATCTATCCTTTGGTTTGACTACACGTGTATGTACATGAATGGACCAAGGACTCTTTTTTATTAGACATATGAAATCACTAATATTTTTAAGTTAGTATAAACTAATTTGTTCCACTACTTTACTGTGCTCTCTCTACAGCAACTAAAACAGATAGATCATAGTTTGGTTTCAGTGGACTCTCTGTCACAATGCCCAGCCCGTGATTAATTTATGCCCAGCTGGTTTGCTCTGCCCTCTGATAATCTGAATTAATGTTGCATGTTCTGAAAGTTCATGAATACAAGAATTGGAACTTCACTTTGGTCTTGACTTCACTGGTCACGTGCACACACTAAATGCAGTTATACCTATTTTTTAAAACAAAGTCTGCCATTACAGAGGTGAGACCGTGGTGCTGAGGGATGGGAATCAGGCCATGCTTGTGGCAGTATACAGCTAGAGAGCTTGACAAGTGGAGGGAGGGGTGCAAACACAACAGCACAGCCTAATCATCTGCCTGGCAAGTGTTGTTTTTGCAGCAAAACCACTGGCAGCTCTGGTTTAGCCTCTGAACCACAAGAAAAGAAAATCTGTTGTGATTAAGCCTGCATTGCAGGCACCATTGCGGCTTTTCTGCATAGGAAGATACAGCTACCAGCGTGCAGCCCTCAGTTTATAGCTCCTGAAGTACTGAACTTCATCAGACATCACCAGCCATAGCCACAAGCCAGATCTGTAGCCCACACACCTCCTCCCCCTTGTTTCCTGGTACTGCCAGACTCGTTGGGTCATTGTCACTCATGTCACTGAAAACTGGGGTGCAAATGCTTCACTGTGGAGACTAAGAGAAGGTGAGATCCCATTGTGACAGAGCCCATGCAATTAAAAATGAAGTGCATTCCTCCAGTCTTTCTCAAGTCAGAAGTGACAGAAAGTGAGGAAAAAAACCTATCCTTGACTGGTCAGTGTTCTTGTTCTGACAGCCATTGGCAACATTTATTTCAAACACTCCTGAGAGCAGTGTACCTGGCTTTGGTCTCTGGACCCAAAATCTGAAGTTCAGAAACAAGAAAAGGCCACAAAATAGACTGGCAGAGAGGGTCTGCCTCAGGAGGGAGGAGGAGAAGCAAGATGTGACACAGAGAACCTCCCAGTACATAAAAGGATGCTGTTTTAATGAGGAATATGACCAGCTAATCCTCATCTCTGCCAAGGGCAGACCAAGATTAGTTGCTTTATGAAGGGACAAAGGAGATGTAAGTAATGCAGAGAGAAAACAGAATAATTAGAAAGACATCATAGACTGTTTGACTTGGTTTAATCATTGCTTACAATGCTAGATCAGGTTAGCTCATGAGACCAAAATCCTCCTTACCTATGTTTAAGGTGGGGGGTTGGGCCATGGGGTTGGGCAAAACCATAGTGCCTGTGCAAAGACACCCCAGATCCCTTCAGCTACCCACTCCTGTCATTCACTACATGAAAGACCTAAGAAGAAAGTCTTTGTTTTTTCACATTATCACAAAAAGTTTATTATTATTATTATTGTTGGCACTGTGCAGGATGCAGATCTTTTTAGTTTCACACACCAACTCTGTCAAACACCGTTTTGCTAAGGTATTCCATCTGCAGAATAACATAGCATCTACCATTTGCATGTGTGTGAATAAGATGAACAAAGTACAAAATGAAACATTAGCTGACTGCTTTATAATTTCCCCTCGTTTTCACGGGGGATGTAAAACTTCATCACTTTCCACAATTTAAATGATTCTCCCAAAGTAAGATAATAAATTTTATTATCCTTATTGTTATTGTGCTAACTTTGGCTTAATACAACACCGTGTCATAACAGCTCTTGGACAACATGCAATTGTTACAGAATCCTCCACACAGAGATAAAAATAGAGCCTTGTGTTATTTGGACGTTTGAAGATCCTAGAGAAATCATTTCTTCCCCCTCTATTAGCACCATCTGTCTTCAGCACTGCGAGAGGAGAAGTACATGAAACACCTAACAAGTTCAAGTGAATGCAAGTCTAGCTTTTGGATTGTCACTGATGTACAGTTTTTCTACAGTGTATATGTTCCCCTGACTGCTGTTTAACAGAAAGCTCCAAACTGATGCTCCCCCGGAATCAGTACTTCCAATATCAGAGCACAGTCTCTTCACTTTTGACAAATTTTGTGTAAAAACTCATTAAAAAAAAAAAAAAAAAAAAAGAAGGCAAATGCTAAAACACATCCAAAGTCTGTCTGTCAGTTGCGCCTCTGAGTTCCTTCAGCAATTAGAGTAATTGAAAGTTTTTAAGCTGTCAGCTACTTGTTTGATAGCTGACATACACTTCCAGATAGTTTTTCAATTGTTGCTGTATCAGGAGAAACACCTAAGAAGAACAAGTGTTTGTTTAGTAAAGCTGGTGAAGATGTGGAAATATAGCCCCCTCCCCCCCCCCCCCCCCCAGCACATACGGAGCCATCCAAGACCTTTCTATCAGATCTGCTTTCTACATACAGTCCAAGCACAGCTCTTTGAAGCCTCATTAAATCTTTCTCAAGACTTAATTCAATACAACTTGCAGAATTTTCCCCTAGTACCCAGAAATTTTTAGTGTTACCATTTACTTCACTACCACAATATTTGCGGCTTGAAGTCGTAATATCCATGCTGTTTCTTTTCTTCAAACATTTGCTTCCAGCTCTTTACACTCTGTGTAATGCTCTTTAGTGGCTTCTTGATACGTTCCTTTCTTACAAACCAGCTTCACATTTAATTAGTTGTACATCTTTTTTGCATCTAAACCCCAGACTTCTACTGACAAGTTTGCTTTGGCAACTTGAGAACGTGGTGGAAGAAATGTAGTTATAAACTGCTTCTTAAGAGGCAAGGGGGAACACCACCACAGTCCACCAGCGAGCCTCTAAGTGAGGAAAGAGCTGAGGGGAAGAGAATTGCTTCAGTGACATATAAGCACAGAAAAGCTCTGTGCTGGATTCTTCTTTCAGTTGTATCCTGCTACTTTGGGTGCCACAGCAGAGTCATGTCTTTATACTATGTTATTACTATATTATTTGTTATAATTTGCCCAGAGAGGTCAAGGATGACATTTCCCTAGAGGAATTCAAGGTAAGGCTGCATGTGGCCCCAGACAGCCTGGTCTAACGGTTGGTAACCCTGCCCCCAGCAGGGGGGGTGAAACTAGAAAATCATCATGGTCCTTTTCAACACAGACCATTCTATGATTCTATTCATGTGATGTGTTTTTTGTTTTTTTTTCCTTGCCCATAACCTTCACACCTAAGCAATGTGAAAACTTCAAGGAGCGCATGGCTAAACAGAGGAGCCTATACTGTCTCACCATCTCTTGTTAAGGAGAAGAGAGAGCACTTGAAAGATCTAGAGAGCAGATCTCTGTCCCTTCTCTCTCTTTCTGTTTTGTAAGTACAACCTCCTTTCCTCTTTATTTCTTTCATCATACATACTTCTCCCTTCCAGTAATATGTGCAGCATCAACTCAGCTGACAGAGTTAGCTGATCTGGTGGGGCCCATGGCTATCCCCATTAGCTAAGTTCCAGCATCCTAAATGATCTCATAATAACCAAACAACTCTTCCTTTAAGCTTCACGTTTTCTCCCGTACTCCTGCAAATAACTCAGCTCTGTTGCTGAGCAAACACACAAGCAGCAGTCTCATCCCCTAACCTCCAGCCTTATCTACCCAAACTCTCATTATCTATGCTGCCCTTCCAGCACACAGCTCTCTCCTTATTACCAGCACCAACATCCTCACTGATTACACACAGATTAAACAAATAAACCTTTCTTCCAGCTGCAGCAGTGCCTTCCCCAACACAGAATTCTCTTTAGTCTCCATAGCTAGGGAGCCCTCCCTGTCCCCTATTTATGTGCACCTGCCCAATTAGTACCTCATTAAGAAACACACCTGCAGTGGCTTTACTTCCACCCACTGCACTGTAACCATTAACTCTCCATGGTGTGTTACTTGAATAGCATCCTCTGCTTCAAAGACAGAGATTTATTTCTTGCTGTTTTGTTGGTTTCTTTTCTTTTTAACTACTGAGAATTAGCCTAGTCTGCATCTCACACCATAGTAAATATATTGTAACTCAAATTTATACTTAAATTTGCAATGCTGGAAATTTGTGCAGGCGCCAGTGAATTGTCTGGCTGCGTGGGTTGATCTGCATGTTGTGTGTATGTAAGGCGCTACCCATCTCCATGCCATGATGCTGGAAAGCAGGGAGACACACCGTGTAGAGGACAAAGACATAAAACCTCCAGGTGAAATTTACTTTCCTTTGAATCATCTTCCACCAGACAGAGTTATTTAAAATTTTAAGGCATTTGGAAAGAACAATGGTCCCATATGATTAACCTCACAGGCAAAGCATAATTAAGATATTCTCTCTTTACTGCTAAGGACATGTAAGTAGAGTGTACCTCTGATCTTTATTTTGTTTCATGTTTTAGCTGGTGTAGCCCCGGAGAGGCTACAGCCAAGGGAATTTGTATCAGTAAAACCTGTGCCAGATCAAATCACACCTGACATCCCTCCTCCTGCAGCGGCCTCCTGCTAAATGCTTCAGGCAAAGGCAACAACACAAAACTCAGCCCAGCCTCACTCCTGCCTTCCTCATCCTTTAGCTGGAACAAACACCCCGATCTCAAAGAAATCAAGGGCGCCACAACATACAGATGTAAGAGGATTCAGATGATTAAAATTCTTAAAACTCTTGATGTCTTTCATGAAAGAGCTGTAAGCTCAGCTCCCAGCACACCAGTGTGGGGCTTCTCCTGTCTCTTGAGGTGTTGCTGGGGCACACATCGCTCTAAGCAAGCTACGCGAGGGAGAAATTTCTCCTTCATGCTTCCAGCAACTGATCTGTGCCCTACAGCAAGTTCACCCATTTGTGCAGATGAACACAGCACCTCCTGCTTCTCTTTTACTAGCAGCTCTTCCTCCAAAAATTGACTGTGCTTTTGATCATCTTGTACCCAAGGTAGAGAATTTCATGGTCTGATCATCATGGAATGAACGTGTTCTTATTTTAGGCCTAAATTAATTCCCCTAATATTTAATGTGATGTTCTAATTAAGAAAAAAAATGCCCCTCATTCTGACTGATGCTGCAGCTTGGAAGGCAGAAGAGCCCCATGCTGCCCATTGGTTCCCACTTCCAGGCTGGGCAGCCAGCCCTCTTTGTTACGGGATTTTTCTGTTCTGCCCAGCTCCCATCTCTGCAGCCTTCCTCACCTACATCCCTTGCAGTCTTTGCTTTCTTTGTGCCCAGTATGGCTTTATTATATGCACAAGCAGCATAATTCCCTTTTCATTATCAATAAATAAGACTGACTCTACTGACTTGATGTCAGTTGTTTGTTGTCACAAGAAAACAACTGGAGAGGTCAAAACGTAGGCAAGAGACTGAATGGAGGAGGAGAAACATTAGCTCTTAATAAGAACATCACTTCATTGCATGGCATTGCTGGCCAGTACTTGGTTGATGCAACAGTACTTCACAGTGCATCTGCTGAACACCAGAGCGCTTTAGTATCAACACAAGCTCCTCACAGAGCTGCAGGCAAAAGGAAAGCGCTCACACTGCTTTGTGCCTGTGTGTCTAATCTTCCCTAGCAATTCACCTAACAGGGAAAGCAAGGGTTGTTTTTCTGGAAAACTAGAGGAAAAAATGAGCCCTGTCCAAAAAAATACACAGCGCAGCCTTTTTTCTTCTTTGTTGTCTTTTATTTTATTTTATTTTTTAAGGGGGAGGGGGACGTGGGACAAGGCTCAGGCAGAGACAAAAGGCAAGATTTGTCTTCAAATAGCAGCACTTAAATGCTAAGCCCCAACCAGGGCAGGTGTTTCAATCTTTGATGAGCAGGTGCAGCAAACTGGCTATTGGGCCTTGCAATGCCCTCCAGCCAGATTAGACCATTCATTCAGAGAAAGAAAAGGAATGTGCAAAGCCACTGGGGATCTGGCCAAACGCCGGGTGACTCTCAAGAAGGCCACTGCTTGTAAAGAGCCCAAGGCCAAAAGAGTGGGAGCCTCTACTAGTGGTGTTTGCCTTGCATCTGTTGTGCTGCATCCCTGAAAGCAGGCTGGGATGAGCCCAAGCCTTGCAAATCTGCAGGGCAAGAAGCTGCCAGCATGGCCTCATGCTGCTGGCAAAGGCCTGATGGTACAGCCTCATCCTGCATGCATCCCTCAGCTGAGCCTGAGCAAGGCAATGCTGAGGGCCACTGCTGGGTCTCTTGGGGAAAAGGATGGGAGCTGGGGTCCCAGGGAACACAGTGGTCTCAGGACAGCTGTGCCCAGGCAGGATCCTTCCACCTCTTCCTCATTAGCTTCGTGGCTGCCATTAAAACTGACACCTCATTAACAGCTTGTAATGAATGCCAATAAAGCGTGTGTGTAAATAATAAATCTATGTGGTTGTGTGATATGGTAATTACAAGCATGGCTGGTGCCTCTGTTCCGGGATACTATGGTTGAGCAAGGTCAGCACCCAGTAAGCAGAAGCCAGAGATTTCACCAAGCTTTCCTCCCCTCACATGTATCATGAGCTGAGTGTTTGCAGTGCACAGAAACATTCTACGCTGCACAACTTGCTGCTTGTGATTCTAGCCATTCCAGCATACATCTGTACCTTCAAATCATTCCTGAGAAGTATCACATTGTTGGCACAAGACCTGCTCCTCCTTCCCAGCCATACCCCACAATCCTGCTCCCTGCCTGTCGCTTGCCCTTACAGTGCAGTTCCTCCAAGATACATGTGTCCCATGTTGCAGGACAGCTTCTTTTCCCCAGGTTTCGAGGAGCCTGTGAGGACTACCACAGACCTACACAGAACTTAGTGGGGCAGGCTTCCCATGGGCACCTCTACAGAGGACCACCTTGCCCAAAGCCCACTGGCTCTGGTCCTCTAGGTGCTCAGCTGCCAACAAGGTGCTGTCTGACTGGCATTGGTGAGATATCCTGTATGCAGGTTTCATTTTACCAAGCTTTTGCCACTGCCTGAATCAAGTTCAGCTGTTCTGGCACTCACAAGCCAGCTGGCCTAGAAAAGAGGGCTGAACTTGGTCCAACATAGCAAAATACAAGGAAAAAGGCTATTTCCATAATCTGCCCAACAAGTGCTGGAAAGCCCTTAAAAAAACCCAAGTGTGTGCTGGTTTGTGAAACTGGCTTGACAAAGGGAAGGGTTTTAAAATGAATCACAAGCAAAGTAACCTGCTTCACTCCCTTATGTGCAAGAGCAGGAGAAGAAGAAAAGTGGTTGTTCTTGTTGCTGCCCCTCCAAACTGCCCCCATGTCAGAGGATCCTCTGATAGGATGGTGGAAAGGCAATGGATGGGAAAGGACCAGCAGCAATCGCACTCTGCAATCATAACAAGCACTCGGGGAGAGGGAAGCTCAACAGGGTAGACATACATCTCAGTCTGGCAGCAGTGTATCACAGCCCTCCTCTCTCAGGCTCTTTGGGTGGGCATGTTTACAGCAGAGAGCGCGGAGCACAGGCAAGGGCATGAGGAAAACATCACAGCTGCAGCAAAGCAAAGTTTGGTTAGACCTCCTGAGTTCATCAGAGCATTCCTAGTGGTGAGAGTCAGATGACACCTCCTATCTGCAGCAGACAGGCCCCTGCATACGCACTTTTCAACAGTGTGGTCCTCCCCAGCTCCTATGTGCATCAGCAGCCTCGGATACACAGATCCACGCTGCGGGATCACCAGACTAACGCACGTCTCAGAATGGTTCCAAATGAGCTGCCTTGAGTACCCCTCACTTCTGATGCAGTAATGAATGCAAGGTGCAAAGTGACGTGTTTCCCTTTTGTTTTCCCATGTTCTGTGGATATCTCATGTTTTACATTTTGGAGGGATCTGTTAAATGGTTCTCACTCCTTTCATCTACCCTGTCTTTCATCTCTGGGAAATCATTGTTTCAAGAGTTGGGGTAGTTCTCCTCATCCCACCAGCTGTGCTGGGAGAAGGATGAGGCTGTGTAGGGAAGGGAAGGGAGCAAAAGCTCTGTTTGGGACTCTGTCCCACCCAGGACCCCAGGGAAGCAATGTCTTCCTTGTAAAAAGATTTTCAACCTCCAACACAGTGTGTCTAAAAGTGGGAGCAAAAAAACACAGTGCTTGAAAAAGCCTGATGTGCTCTCATTTCTACTGCTGTTGCTACAAATACCTCCTTTGATACTTTCCAGAGAGATGCATTATTCCTGCTGTAACTTGGCAAGGGTTTTGCTCCCCTGTTTGCACAGTGTGCCAGGTGCCTTGCTGTTCTTCAGCTTGGCCCACTGCTGCGATGGAGCCTGGCAAGCAAACAGGCAGCAATGACAGGTCTGTGATACAGCATGCTCTGCCCTGGCAGGAGGGCAGAGATGCGCTGCATGAGCTGACACCCAGGGCTGGATATGCATCCCCATTTCCTCTGCTTCACAAAAGTGAAGGTGGGCCTTTCATGTTCTCTGAGTGTGGCTTTGGTTTTGGTGACTCAAACTGATTACATGTGCTTTGACACTCCTATTTACAGTAAATTGCATCTCCTGGAGCTTGCTCACCACAGCACCATGAGCCGCTTTTAATTTAAAACCACTTATAAACACTTCAGAAGCTTCACCCTTTTCTGCCAGGCTTACTTTCTCCTGAGAGCCCGTGATCCCTTTCCATGTCCTTACCTGCACCCCTCACTCACATGCTGTCTCTGGCCTCTTTGGCCACAAACCTGAGGACACAAGCCTTAACCAAGCCCTCCTCCCTGATCCCTCATCACCTCTGCAGGAAGAGGTGTCCCATTAAATGTGAGGTGTTAACTGCTCTCCTGCCTGCATATTCCAAGATGTTTCCTGCTCATATTTCAGGAGCAGTCTGTAATGTTGCAACCCCCACTGGGGCCGTTCTGTCAGTCCAAGCATTTAATTAGCTAATTACAACCTGCTGACATGAATACACAGAATATGGTGTTCGAAGAGCAATTTTTTTTTCAATTCATTTATTATTAACCCCCAGTAAACATCTGATATGCTCTTCCCTGAGGGGACAGAGTGGTAATTGGTCCCTTGAACATCGGGTTCTCTTTCTAATCTGCCAGGGCCGGAGCCGGGTGTCACCATCTGTCAGTGTTTGCACATACAGCCCTCTGCATGTTTCACGTAGTGAAAGGGGAGAAAGAGAAAAAGGAAGCAGGGAAATCTCAGGCGAGGGTTTCAAATGTGGCCAGGTCCTGGCTCCTATGCCTGGCACTCACTGCTCGCACATCACAGCTGGCCCAGCAGGATGCCCAGCAGGCCCAGATAAAGCTCCTGGCCCAGGGTGCTGTGCTAATTGGTCCAGCTCCTTTTACCCTCTCTTTCTGCTGTGCTACATCAGGCAGCTGTGTGGTGGTTGAAGGGAGGGTGGGAGTGACTCTCCCCTGAAGTGCTCAGACTGTATGAAAGCAAGAGTCCTTGCTGGCATAGCTGCCTTGCTCCCATTGCACAAGGCTGCCTCCACAGTACTGTTAGAAAGACAGACATCTCCTAAATATTGGTATGAAAAAGAGGGAATGGAAAGGAAAGAAGGCTAGGGGAGGGGAGAGTAAAGAAAAGGGGAGATGTGAGGGGTGGAGAGGAAAAGCAGAAAAATTATCTTGATGTTTTAATGAATTTCACCTGTATGAATGCTGCTCTGGTACCTGCTTCTGGCAGGAGCATCAGAGCAAAAAATATACAGTAAAATAAATAAATAAGGAAAATTAAATAGATAGATAGACAGATGATTTTGTCAATGAGACACGAAGGAATACAGTGTACTTAGAGTGTGATGGTTGGCTGTAGGCAGCTTGCCTTGCTGCCACCCTGCAGAACCAGGGAGCTGGTAGCTGCCTTATACAGGAAGAATCAAGCACAGGCAGGCACAGGAATCCTCCTTGAACTGACTAAGACCTATGTGTTCAGTCCTGGAAGTGGGAAGAATATTAAATTGCAGTGGTTAGGTGGTTTAAAAAGAGTCTAGCTCCTGGCTAGACTGACTAGAAACACTGACTGTCAGTGCTCTGATTCTAACCCCAGTAGCGGTCTACATACATGTAGCACGTCTTCCATTAGAAAGCCAGTTAACAGCATTTTCTACTGCAACATTCTAAACTTTGATTATTTTCAATGCAACTCATATGAAAAAGAATATATGTATATAGAACACGATCTTGTAGTAGAGTGTTTGCTTTAGGAGACTTTGCTCTGTAGAAAATCTTGTGCTGTGGTTCAGGTACAAACTAGTGATATTCTGGCATCCTCAAGGAGCCCTCACATCTTCCAAGGGGACCCACTGTGCTATGCATTTTCCTCAGAAGGAAATCCTCAGATCACAAGTAGAAGGCCAGAAGGGCGTTACCTGTTACAACAGCAGAGCCCACTTCAACCTTCAGTTGGTAAACAGACATGGACTTCAGCAATGTGTGGGAAAGCTTCTGCTATTGGTGATTTGGTTAAAACTCTCCCATGGCTCTGCTCTTCTCCATATGCCCCAATGTAGAAAGAACTCTGTCAACCCAGGGCAGGCTCCAGCCACACCGGGTATCTAGCATTCACCTCTCAGCCTTCCCCTTCTGGGCAGGGGTCTCTATGACCTGCCCCATTCTATCTGGATGAGCACTGGACAGAGCCCCCATCACAGGCACCAGTGCATTTATGTTAAGCAGGTTTTGGGTAGGTGCCATGCACAGATGGGTTCAAAACATTTCAGCTGTTCTCTTGTTGTCTGCAACAACAAAGGGATGCAATAATTTCACTGAACCCTGCTGATGCTGGAGAAAATGTTTTTCTTCTTTTAGCTGCCTTAGCCTTTTTTCTTCCTCTTTTTTTTCTTTGTTTTTTGGGTTTTTTGTTTGTTTGTTTTTTGTTTTTAATGCAGTGTTATTCAAACAGGTTGGCTACTAACAACTGAGATCACAATGGTGAAGACAGTTTAAGAAAAATATCATGAATTAATTATTTTCTGCCTTGCCCGACTGTATCACTTATCAAGCCTTCAATGAGAGCCCTGGCCCAGCTCTCTTACCACGTGTACACTAATGGTTTGCTCCTCTATTATCCTTTTGATCAGACACAGGTGGACAACAAGGCCTCCTCCTTGTCTGTTGAAAAAGGTGCACACTGTTGTCAGGGTGATTATATCTAATTACATCCTGGTTAATTATCAAACATGAATAATTATAGCAGAGCCATTCTCCTCCAGAGATAGGTGCATCTTCCAGATGTCGCCCTGAGGTCTCCACAGGGCAATTTCATGAGACCTTTTATCAGGGAGCTCCTACTGCTGGGAATCCATTGGGACACACTGGGGAGAGGGCAGCGGGCAGCTTCACAGCCTGCACTGGCCTTCCCTGGCCTTCCCAGGCCCTGTAGCTGGCTAGGCTGGGGCACTTTCTATTGTACCTGCTGGTATTATGGGGACATCATGTTTCTTTCACTTGGGTCACCACCATGCTTGTTTATGCCAAACCCTCTTTTTCTTACATTCCCTCTCTTTTTATAGACTTCTGCTGTACATATCCTCCTTGACCTTTGTCTGAAAGAAATAAATACATGTCCTTATTGATCCTCCTTCACCCCCAAAAATGCTTTTAAAAGTTGTTCTGAACTTCCACACTGGCTTTTAGTCATTCTTCGTGCACAGCGAAGAAGCTCATGAATATTTGGGACAGCCTTATTTTCAAAGAGGCAGAGGGAGACCCAGGCACAGATTGATTTTTTTTGAGCATCAGAGATTTCAGAAGAAGATGGAAGAAACCCAAAGCAGAAAGATGTAGGATAATCCACTCTCTGTAACATATCAGATTTAAAACTTAAAACCCAACCTCCAATATTATGTAAATAAGGCTTTGCTACCCTTCTTTAAACCTCTTCTAAATCTCATTAATATAATTCTATTTACTCCTGTTACACAGTACAAATGTCAAGCCACACACTGACTCTTTTTATGTTCTCAGGCTCAAACAGTACACCTACATGAATCTTTCAGTTTAGATTTGAGCTGTGCTTTTGAAGTACTGAACTCTGTCTTGCTTTGGTGCTGTCTCCTTGTGAAAACTGTGATTATTGGGTGACTAGTTCTGCGTATGTTATTCCAAATGTGAATGCATCATTGACTTACATTATTAATTGCTTGTATTTCGTGCATTATTCTCTGTCCTTCTCCTTGTTCAGTCTAACACCTTGCCTAACTAATAAATTAGAGCTGTGCTCTACATCCAAATGATCATCGAGCCATCCACAGTGAAACTCAGCTGCCTTTCCCAAGCCCTGGCATGTAATTGAGAGCCTTGTGAGCCATACGAGCACATCCATTTTTTCTCTCCTTCGGTGTGCAACACTTTGTCTGAGCAGAGCTGAACTTTGTCTGACACTGTGTCACCCATTCATCTAGTTGGATTAGGTGCCTCTGAAGTTTCTCATAGCCTTTTCAGAATGTGACTAATCCTATGTTCCTGTGGGTTTGGTGGGTTCACAGCCACCTTTTCCATATCTCTACTGAATATCCTGAGCAACCCAGGAGGTAAGAAGAAATCTTAAGTAACCGGAAGGCAGATTTTTTGCCATGATGAGCTATAGACAATTAAACTCATCTTTTGTTTCCTATCTCAGAATTCATAAAAGCATTTCAATGAGCAAATGTTAAGGTGGGTCTATCATTTTTGTGCTCCTCTTTCAGATACCAGGGCTTTCCAACACATACAGGTGCAAACAGAGATAACAGGAATGCATTAAGGTTAGCAAGAGGTGGAATTTTTCCCTAAGGATGCTCCTAAACACTAAGGATGTCAGGCTCCTAGTGGTACCAACCAACAGCCTTATATCTCCTATGGGTAATTTCCCTCTATTCAGCTGTAAGTAAAACACCGCCATTATCTTTTATTCTCCTACCCGTATTTGCCCGAGATTTGAGGAGCTCTGTGTCTCTATCCCAGTCTTTACTTTTTTATTGTTATTATTTTGGGAGAATGATACAGCCCTTGCCCAAGCGTGGCAGACTCAAACATGGCAAGGAAGGGAGAGACAGGAAAGGTGCCAAGCATGAATTAAGTCTGCATTCTGCCAGAACAATGGCGCATCGTACAGACGTGTCCCGGAGCACAGCACCATAGTGATAATTTCACAGAATTAATTTTCCCAAAATGAAAAAAAAAAAAAAAAAGGCAACAGCACAGAAAGGATGAGGCAAATTACCAACACTAATCAGTCTCTCTCTCTCTCTTTTCCCTTTCCCCTTGTATGATAATTATGATAATTAACAAGTTAACAAGCTTCTAGTAAAAACAGTTCCAGAATTTCAATGTATAATTAATATTTACATCCATAACAAGTTGTCATTTATGGTGCATGTTGATTTTCTTTTTTTTCAAAAGAAACAGTGCTTTATACTCAGAAAAGAGAAATCCTTTGAGAATGTACACTAAAAAGGCATCCTAAATTCAGAAAACCTGACTTTATTTGTTATTTATTTATGAAGGGATGTGCAAGTGTTTTAACATCTGGGTTTCTTACAAGTGATGAATGCACGTATGTAAACAAGTGCAGGTTTTCTTCTTTTTCTTCAAAGATGAGAAGGCCACAACTCCACCATGATACTCAAAGCCAGAAAGCAGATGCATCCACGAAACACTTCTGTTTCAGGTGGGTCCTAGCACACAAATCTTCTATCAGTGTTTAGTGACCTGTAAAGCCAGTATAAGAGCATCACCCTTGGGCACATGGAAAAAATGGATACAGGAATTTGTAGCTTCTGCTTTGCAACCAAAAGATTTTATAGCTAAAATAATTAGAGGGGTGCCATCTTGAGGGAGCGTGCCAACCAAGTACCTCTTAACCCGTCTGTATGTCCTGGCTCTCTTCTCATCCCATGGCAATTGGTGGACCTCAGACACATAGCACCAAGGTGCTTCAAAAGAATAATGATAGGAGACAGGTCTGTGATTCACAGGGCATCAAGAAAAGTTAAGTGTCAAAGAAATGGGAGATACAGCCAACAGGAATTCTGGGAAGACTTTCTGTACTTTTTCATTACTATTTCACAGAATCATAGAATGGCCTGGGTTGAAAAGGAGCTCTAGTTTCAGTGCCCCAGCTTTGGGCAGGGTTGCCAACAACCAGCCCAGACTCAGCACATTCATTGGCTAGCTAGTTTTCTCCTATATATGTGCAATAACTAAATTTCTCCTATATATGTGCAATAACTAAATTTCCAAGGGAAGAATAGGTAGTGGAGAGAAGGACTTGTTCCACCAGCTGTACACCAGGAAGGGATGCAGCTGTGGGAAGGTGGGTGCCAGCTCATCCTCAGTCTCCTTCCAGTGAAGTCCACAGTCCATGGTGCTGGGTGTCTTCTTGGCATAAATGGGGAATGGGGGGGGGGGGGGGGGGAAACAGGAAAAAATGTGTATCTGGAAAACATAGGGTAGTTTTTTTGTGTCCCTCTAGAACATGGGTGTTCAAAGAAAGGAAAGGTGCTCTAAATATCCACAGCCTAAGAGGAACTTATAGAAGTAGCCGGTTTCAGACAGTAATCATCTCTTGGTATTTAACTTGGAACCAAAGACAGATTTCTATAAAAGGGTTGTTGGACTTAAATTCTGGCTTTGCTAGAATTCACTGCTTTGCTAGATTATATTTAGCATGCAGTCCAGATACACAACTGAGTCCACAGAACCTGAACTAATTAGAATAATTCATTAAGTTGGCTGTTCATATCCCAGCTATGGAGGTGTGTGTATGCTTTCATCTACACTGAGTCATCAACTTGTACAATATTTCATGGGTTAAAAAGAATGAGTGATGAACTTGTGCTTTTTCCGAACTGTTTCGCTGAATGATCTCTGGCAAATGTTGATAGTAGCATCATCCTTTCCTTGTTTCAAGGGCTATGCAAACATTGAATAAATTCTGTGTGAAGAACACAGATTATGGATTACATCTACCTTGGTTGAATACTTGCATAATATTAATTAAATGTTCATAGAAAGTCATAACAGAAATAGGTCTTGTGTACCAACCCAGGTGACTCTTTAAGCTCTGCCCCCCTGGTGCTATACAAAGGCTGAAAGAAAGTCCTTTCCCATGACGAAATGTAAAAAAAAGTATTTCACAGAGGATACCCAACAGCTGTTTAACCACACATTTGATTAATAAGGGCAAAACAATGGCATAGGAGATTTTCTTCCACAAAGCCTTTCACCTGGCACCATATGGCATTTCAACTTAAAAAAAAAAAACCCTAGGACACTACAAGATCAAGGCTCTTAGATTATTATTACATTTTTTTTAGTTGACTAATAATTCTCCAAGTGCAACAGGAAATGGTAAATCTTTATCACAAATGTGAATTTCCAGTAAGTAGGTGTGACTTTGATGTAGAATTCTGGGAAGCCCAGAAAAACTGAGAGAGGGAACTGGAAGAGAAGAGGGAAGAAAGAATAGCAAGCAAGTCCATACACACCACCTTGCCCCCCTCACCACAAAATATAAGGAGAGATACAGTTCTCACTTTACCCATATCAGAAAGTGAAACTCCCATCACTTGCACGCTTCTTCTCATTTTTTTCCTAATGCTCTCAGAGTCTTCACCCATCAGCCAGCTGTCCTGGCTGTAAGTTTCCTTAAATCAGAACTAGACAATCTTTGTGATTCTGGGAGCCCTTCGGCAGAGGAAGGCCTGGGCATAAAGCCTGGATGGTGAAGCTGAGAGCTGCTCACTAATAAAAGTCTGGCTAAAAGACATGACCCTTTTTTTGTAGTAGTAGAAATCCTATTTTCCCAGCAGCTATTTTTAAAGGAACCCTGCATTGAAATATGTATTCTTGCACAGCAATGTCACTGTATTTTATTTTATTTCCAATAAGACTCTGAATTTATGAGTACCAAGATCTGTGCCACATCAAGAACTCAGACTTCACCCTCCAAAGCCTGAATCATGTAGAATCACAGAATGGCCCAGGTTGGAAGGGACCTAAAGGATCATGAATCTCCAAGCCCCACCACCACAGGCAGGGCCACCAAACTCATTTAATACCTTCAGCCTTAGAAGTCCCTGATGTGCAGCTGAAACCATTTCCCCAAATCCATTCCATTTTTGCACTCTTTGAGTGTCTGCATGGCACTTGGCCACCCGCAGAACGCCGCACACATAGAAGGTGAGATAGAAAGGGAGTGTGGGGATGTGCCAAGGGTACAGCCGCTGGGCCCCACACTTGGCAGAACTTCCCTGCACACAATCACAGTCCCGCCGCTGTTGCCGTCCACCCTCCGCAGGGTTTGCCTTCTGCCTTCTCTCTGCAAGGACCCATTGCAGAGCTTTCCAACAGCCCATTCACACCAGGGAATGGCTTTGCCTTAGCTGGGACTTGCCAGCATTTGAGTGAATGGAAAATCTGATTTATTTTTTCTCCCAGTAGGTAAGAACGCCTCTGTGCAGAATAACAGAAGAGATCCTCCACCACCCCCTCCTTGCTGTCTATTTGTTTTCTCTCAGTTAAGTCTGTGAGGAAATCCTCTTGGTAAAGCCAGTTAATAAGATTAGATAAATGTCTTTGAAACTAAAATGCTGATATAAAAATCAGAACAACAGAGCACCAGCTGGCTTTTCTTTTGCTCATTCAGGTGCAGCTGGAACACCACAGTCAGTAACGTGCAAACTGGGAGTGATAATCAATAAGCGGTGAAACAAGAGCAAGATGCCTTCAGAGGAATTTTCTCTGGGTGGGAAAGATGGATTAACCCTAATTCTCAAGGCAGCTGAACAAAAACATTTGCCTAAATTCAGACATAATTTAAATACTGATCTGAAGAAACGTGACAGCCTGAAATAGCGGTGAAACAAGATCCTCCACTCACAGCCAATGAAGTTGTTTAATGTTGGCACTGGTCTTCTTTTTTTTTCTTTAATTTAAGGTAGCCACTGCACCATACAATAAGGAACACCTATTAACGACGTATAATGATTAAAGGCTGTTTAATCACACACCAGGTGAGAGAATGATGGTGCTGATGATTACGGCTCTGTGCACACAGAGGCATGCAGTTCTGGGCAGCTTAGCCAGCAGGGTGCTGTGTACACAGCAGGCTAAAGACAGAAACATTAACTAAATTGCAAGATTCAGATCATTTATCTTATCGTTGCATGGGGAAAGAGTTTATCTTTCAAGCAGGCGCACCTGCTCTCCTTGTAAAACTTTACTCACACTATTACTGAGTGTGTTATTGTTTCTTGTTCAAACATGCCGCTGCAGGAGCGGGGTGATGCCAGGGGTGGGTGTCCCAGGCCCCACAGCTGCGCATCTTCCCTGCCACCTGCCCTGTGTGGGCACCGCTGTGTGCAGCAGGGACACGGCCTGCTGCCCCCAGCAGCAGGAAGGGTGACGGGTTGGGGCCCACCACACTTCAGAGAGTTTTGCAAATGCAGTGCTAGGTTCTGGTGTGTGCACCTGCCTGATAGAATAAAGTCGGAATAAGATGTTAGAAGGCTGTGGGATGTGTTTGCGTAGCAAGCTGGGTTGAAAATCTCAAGTGATGCAGATTTTGGAAGAAACCTGGAGTTCTGTGAAATGCCAAGCCTCTGACCAAGGGGAGAATGCTATGAGGACCTCATGTGGATGAGCAATCACATCAAAAGAGTATCAAATTAAGGATGCAGGGATGGGACTCTGAATAAAAGCCTTTTTCAGGGTGAGAAAAATTGCCATCAAAGTCAAAACTGTTCCACTTTATCTGACGTAGACCTTCCTCAACAAGACAAACCAAAATGAAATAATACAAGCATTTAAACGTAATGGAAGCCTAAGAAAGTGATGGTTTCCATAAAGAAGGTGATGTAGAGGTACAGATTGCTAATGGGAGGAAAGCTGCAGAGATTTAAGTCACCATGTCCTAAGGAACTGTTAAATACAGAAGGAACAGAAGGGCAGTGTGTTTAACAAGTATTTCAAGTGAGGAAGGAGCAAGCAAGAGCTAATCTAATCTATCCCTGGAGGCATTCAAGGCCAGGCTAGATGTGGCTCTGGGCAGCCTGGTCTGGTGGTTGGTGACTCTGTACTTAGCAAGGAAGTTGAAACTGGATGATCAGTGTGGTCCTTTTCAACCCAGGCCATTCTATGGTTCTATGGTTCTAACACCAGCACATGGCATTGTTCCAGAGAGAAATAAAAAATAAATAAAACAAAAAACAGGGACAAGCACAGCATACTTACTTCAGGCAGATCAAGGGAAAAAAGATCTTTATTTATTAGGTGATGATAGAATGGCCATGACTCATCAACAGGAGATGTTGCAAAGGCAGATGTGGACCCATGTTGCAGTACATTAAGTAATACCAGCACAGACAGAAATCTCTGCTGTTGTGCTAAATGGTGGTGCCTCTTTCTGCAGGGCTGGGGGGGGCTGGGCAGGACTGGTCCCACCTATGGAGAACCAAAACCAGAACAGGTGTAAGGAAAGGCTATTGGGTATATCCAGGAAATAACGAACTCATTTTATGAGCAGACACTAAAAAAACCAGTCTTGTTTAGCCTAGCAATATGAAAACTGAGAAAGGATATTGTACCTTATTATAAACGCATCCAAGTGATGTGTAAACATTAGACAGGGAGAAGAGCTACCTAAATAGGGGACAATACTGGCACCAGGACAAATGAATATGAATGGGCCACGAAAAAAAATGGGTACTAGAAGAGGGTTTCCAAGCAACCTGAGCAAGGTTCTGGTACAGCAGTATGTCAAAGAGAAGAGTGGGAGAGATGAATTATTTCTGATATTTGATAGAGATGAAAAGGATGGAGCGCAATCTGCTTGGCAGCGACAGCAGCACACAGCACCTACAAG
Organism: Coturnix japonica; assembly: GCF_054131305.1. Lineage (NCBI taxonomy): Eukaryota > Metazoa > Chordata > Aves > Galliformes > Phasianidae > Coturnix > Coturnix japonica. The sequence continues at coordinate 39,848,674 of NC_140665.1, forward strand.
GCCCCTTTCCAGTCCCATTCTTGATGTTTCTAAACACTTCTTACTAATTGGAGGGGAAACTGTATATACAAAGGTCGAACTTGGGATCTTTGGAAAATTTGGATAAAAACACCTGAATAAATAGAACTCATATTAGGCCAGTCCGTAAAAGTCAAAAGGAAACAATAGCTTCCTCTTGATTGCTAACAGCTGCAGTCCCTGCCATCCAGTGAGGGTGTTGGCAAGAAAATCCCTACAGCCACAGCCCCGCCAACAGACACAGACAGTCTTCTTGCTCTCGCACCCACTTCCCATGGGCCTGTAGGAACCCCAGTCATAGAATCATACAGCAGACAAGGGATGAAGGGCTCCTTCCATTACGTGTCTGCATCTTGCTTGCATGTCAGTACCCATAACTTATCAAAATATCCCAAGTGCAGCTTAGCCACAGTCCATATTAAATATATTTCCACAAGATGTGCATACATGTGCAAAGTGGTTGCTCACTCCTGATCTGTACACAGCATCATTCAACACAGCTGAGTCATCCAGCTCAGTTCAGATGATTTACGACATCAGACACAGCCACGATGCAAGTAGCAAACAAAATGGAATTTTAATGCTTCCATCCTTCTCCTGAGATTAGTAATACATCTTTCTTCAACACATTAACTGCTTTAAAGTAAGGGTTACAATAATCTCTATTGGGCACTATTGTGTATTACCTGGTACAGACGATCAAGTGAAAAGAAAATACAACGAACCTTCCTTGTTTGTGCATATTAGACATATGCAAATGCACAAGAGAGACTTCAGCTGAAACTAAAAGAATAAAAAGAAGTATTACAAGTCAGGTTAAATTGGCCAGTATTCTGAGCATGAATAACAGATTGTAAATAAACAAACAAAAATGGCATGTGGCAAAGCTTTAACAACGTGACTTGTGTCAAGCAACTACTGATTAATCTAAATAGAAATTACGACAAACTGGCAGATAATTCTGCAGCAGCTCTGTCTGTCCAGAATATGGAGCGCAGGTGCTGGGCCACATCTGCCCCCAAGGACAGCACAGAGACCATTACTCTCACCCAGAAAACACCTTGTCTCCCTTTTACAGCAGCAGACCTGGGAAGACAGAGAAATGCTATCAATTTGATGGCTATCAGTTCTGTAATCACCCCACAGCCATCTCCCCAGAGATGAATTTAGTATCAGATGCATTTTTCTACCAAATAAATAATCCGGACTTCAGCGTTAATACACCATTAAAATGACACCATCGTAGTACATGCAGCGCTATAAATTAGACCACAAACACAGCAGGCCAGACAGGAACAGCCATTACTCTCTCCCTGCCCCACTTTCCCCACCTCTGCCTATCCTCCCTAAGAACAATATTTTTAGAGAAAGCAGAAAAATTGCTTGCTTGTAACAACTGTCACTCAGAGGTCAGCACTCGTTCTATGCTGCTGCAGGGCCCTAGATACAAAGGAACTAGCATGGGGAGGGCTGGCTTGGGAGACATTTTCAGCCCAGAGAACTGTGTTGTTTTAAGAGGTGAGCTGGGTTTGCTTTATCTTCCCACTTGCCTTTCCCTCACCTCATCCTGCCGTGCCCCCTCCCTTCGGTGCTATATAAACCAAAGGGCAGGGCATCCAGCTGCTTCCACAGCAGAACAATGTTTGGGCAGAGTCCATGTTGACACAAGTGCATTATATCCTGAAGGGTCAACTGAAGCTTTTTATTTTTTTGGGTTGCTTTTTCTTTACTAACTGCGTAATATTAACCTTCTACTTCTGCACGGCTGCCATTGGTCCCACATCTGTGAGCTCATCTGATTGTCACCTCCTATCATTGTACTACTCAGCCGCTTTAAGAATATGACTGTTTTGCCATTAACACAATTAGAAACCCACCCCTTCCTTAACTTTATAATAAAAGTTACACCTAGCAGAGGCACTTGGGACCCGTTAGACAAACCAACACCACCTTCTCCTGTCTGGGGCTTTTCTAAGCAAGGATCATCTCAACCCCATTCCTCTCCTATGCTTCTAAGAATTGACTACATACCCGTAGATCAACATCCAAGCATTTTGGATATGAAAATCAAATTAAAAGTTGGCTTTTTTTCCCCTTTTCTTTCTTTTTGTTGTCAGAGGTTGTTTTATTTTAAAGAAACTTCCACCATTCATTTATCCAGGCAGCCTTTGTGTTTGCTCTTCCAAAACACAATACTGTGGTATCTCGGAGTTTCTGAAGTGGCAATGTAGGCACTGTACTCTTATGTTTCATTGAGTGCTCGTTCAAAACAGCTGTATGTTCTATATAAAACATGTTTACATAGTAAATGTACTTCCTGTAGACACAAAGAAACGTTAATGAATAACCATTCCTGCATTTCAAATTTTGCAGGGCTGTGGGAAGGATCAGTGCATGACAAAATAGTTAATGTTCACCCACTTTCTGGCACATGAAATCTGTTACTACAACTAATCCCTTACAGAGAAAAGAAAACATGGAAAACAAACTGGCACTGGCTGGTTCTACAATGCCTTTTTTTAAAAAAATTATTATTCTTTTCTCTTTTTTTCTTTCCTTCTTTTATTTATTTTTTTTTTTTAAGAGAAACTGTGAGATGCATATACATGGGAGGGGAACAGAGGAGGCATTCAGCGAAGAATGCCAGAAGGCACGGACTCCTTTTGGTAGGCAAAGCAGTTGGTTTCATTTGTATACACAGTCTTAGATTCTCACCTTCAGGAAAAAAAAAAATGCCAGTTTTATCTCCCACAGCACACACTACCCATAGTTACATCCTTTTGTTTGGGGACCAGGGAAGGCAAACAACAGGTATTTTCTCCTTTCAATCAGTTTCCATCTGAAAATCTACATGATTTAAAAGACTCTTTAAAAATCAGATCTCCGTTTATCCTAAATAATTTAGAAAACGCGAGAAATCAAATGGTTCAACTTAAAGCACTGCTCCTGAAAAGCCTCAAAAAGAAAACCCATTTCTTCTCTACAGCAAAGTTCTTTCTCAAACACAAAAACACTAAAAAAAGTAAGTTTAGCATGTAGCCATGAAGTCCTCCGTATCATCCCCTCTTCTTTGTGAAGTAGACCACCAGGTCAATTATGTTTCTCTATAAAGCAGCTTCATCTGAAACACACAACTCCTTCTTCGAGTCACCTCAAAATATACAAGTTAGGTAGGTGCTAATTCATTTCAAGGGAAACCCAAAGAATATGAGGCAAATCTTCAGAGGGATAAAAACTCTGCACTGAAGTAGATGGGGACAAGAACAGCTTATGCCAGGAATCTGCTCAGCATCTGCAGACTAATTTATGAAGAAATTATGAAGAAAAGGTGATATGCCCTACAAGATGCATTAACTACTATAAGGCAGAAACAAGCACTGTTAGGGCTACCCAACAAGCAATGCTCTACTGTATCTTCTTCACAGGGTGACATAGGAATTGTACACTTCAGTTTTAAGAGACTGAAAAAATCATGACCATGGCAATGAGGTTAAGTCCTCAGAGCAATTTTCTCAATGAGCACATTCCTTAACGATTACACATTTTGTACAAAATGTATCCTGAAATAAGACTTATTTTTCCATGACACCACAGCAATTAACAAAGGATGATCTGGAATCTTTTAGGAACGCTATCTCATGTACTGTAAGAAACAGGTTATTAAATTATCTTTATTAGCTCATTCTCTAAAACTCCTCGAGGAGAAGAAGGCATGATGAATTTCTGGCAAATGTGAAAAGACCTCAAAACAACACAGTGGGTGATGAACACCTACTTAATTACTGGAATGCAACTTGCAGAATACCTTTTTGGAATGTTTCATTTCTCCAAAAGTGAACTAAGACAAATGAGGACAGAAAAAAAAAAAACAAAAAAAAAAACAAAAAAAAACCCACCAACATTCATCAGAAGCAACAGCCACAATAAAGGACACACATGAAGAATAACAAAGCTGAAAAACCAATTTCTTTATACATATTCTAATACAAAGAGAAGAGTGAATGTCAAGCAGTCTTGCAATTTTGAGTTACCCAACACCGCCACCATGCGTTAGCTTTAAAGACTATCTGATGGAAGCAGTAAAAGGTAAAGTAAACCGAATTTGCTGCTCCTTTCCCGTGTGATACAAGAGAAGTGACCACCCTAAAATTATTTTAAACAACTTCGGCCTCTCGAGTTACATTTCTATAAGGACACATGGTGCTGTTTCTAAAGCCTCCTATCATCACAGTGGAGAACAATGACTAGAGAATGAGAGAGAGAGAGGAAAAACACCAATTTTCTTTTCACATACAGGTTCTTCCATAACTGATGTTTCACTGTGTTTCTACACTGTCCTGCTCCATAAGCTACTGGTTCATCGTCATGATCCTTATATTCACACAAGTGCAAGATAGTTGCTTCAGAGAGGAGCTTTTCTTCAATCTTTTACATGCATGAACAAAAACATCCATAATAATGTTGTAGGAGATCTCCTGAACTCATTAATTTTCACTAGTTCTAACTCAAGCAGTGTATGATCCCTACTTATATTTGAAAACTGTACCTATTCTGATCTGAATTAAGAGCCTTACAGGGGACTATGTAGTTTTGGACAGTTCAGTTGAGAATTCAATTTGGACAACAACAACAACAAAAATCCAGAACAGTTGCATTTAAACATGTTTTGTCAGCTTTACTTCTGCACACATCTGCTGTGTCTTTGGTTATTCCAAATCTCAGTAAGCAGAAGGTTCAAAGTCAAGACTGCTAGTATCTTGAAATCCAAGTAACTCTAAGCAGATGGCAAAGATATAAAACTGAAGTAGAGAAGTAATTTCAAGTAACTGATAAACAACAAAAACAATGATCTATACTATGTCCCTTGCAATTTCTTCCTCAATGTGCATATATATACTTACATATAGAATATATGCTCTGTTCTGTGAGTCTTGTAACAGCAGGAATAAACCATAAGCCCAGTATGTAGCTCTGTTGAAACTGTATAAGATTATAATAGCATCAAGTCAGGATTAATTGGATTGTCTCAGCCAGTTCCAAATTTGGACAACAATAGATGGTAGCAGCAATCCCATCAGAGAACTTCAGAGGTAGGAAAAACGTCTTTGACAAAATTGCCAGAAGTCCATCACACCTGTTAGCACAGATTTTAAACACCTCATCACAACTATGGCATAGCTCTTCCCCATTTCCTGTCAGTTTAGGCTTGAGTTCTGCACATACGCATTCATATGTGCAAGCCATAACTACTTAAATGCATCAGTGCACAAGTAAAACCTAAAATTTATTATTTCCAGAGTCAAAGGTAGAGTCGAGGATGAGTGCTGAGTCTTTCTTTGTTCACTTTCACCTGCCTTCACTATTAGGGGATACAAAGAGTAAATCTGTATTGTCTACGATGTTCTTGCTCGTGTAATTTCTTTCAGAAGACTCTGTATTTTCTTATGAGAATGTAGAACTCCAGCTCATCAAATAATCAGATAGAAGGTTGTATGGACTCTCTTCAGTAATGCTTTCATAATCTTGAGTTGTTTGAGGCAAAATCTTGGGACTGTCTTCATGGTAACAATGAGGTAGTAGTCTGAAGAATAATCCTGTAAAAGCGGAGGCAACACCTGATTTTCAGAGGGCTATTCATGCTTAAAATTAAGCTCTAGATTCAGTATTGAGCTGTCTGTGAAATAAATTCCAAAATACCAGACTTGGTGTCGGTTCAATTTATGTGATGTTTATGAGCATGGCAGAATTGGGGGGGAGGGGGGGGTTAAGATTCACAAAATGCCTTGTATATTAAAATAAAGTAGCTGCATCAGTACTGTGCTGTATTTCATTCCACTGAAACAACCCTTTAGAATATCTTTATCCCTGTGTGTGTTTGGCATTGGTGAGATAACTGTAAATCAAAATGATGTAACAATTTATTTTGATTCTGAAACCGAGCATTTATGAAAGGGCACAGCTTAATGTGATCTTCAATGAAAGGAGGAGGAGCACAAATTGTATATAACAAAACGCTAAATCAGGAGACAAAACTCTGCTTAGGATATGATTGTGTAAAAACTGAACTGGCAAAATACTAGAGCGTATTCAGTGCTTGTAGTTTCATATTCTCACAGACATGAGGAGACAAAAACTGCCTTCAGTTCACTTCATTTTCATCCTGGCTTCTCTGAGATTGTTTACAATAGTGTATGTTTCAGTGTAAAATCAACATATTACTCTCCTGTTACTAGGCTTCATTGAAAAGCCTATGGCTCAAGTAATGCCAAAATAAAATAACAGAATTGGGGGGCGGGGAACAAACACCAAAAACTTCATGATTGTCAAGGTAAACCATGACAACCAGTACTAAAGGTGTACTTTGTTTTCTTAAATTTATCAAGATGCCAAACACTGATTTTAGTCTTCTATCTTGAACTCTCTGTTATTACCACACATTCCTCAGGCAGGTTGTTTGAAACACAGCTCTGTTTTCAACTTCAGACAATTTCTCCAGGTGTTTTATTTTCTGATCTGTTTCTTAAAGCCTACAAATAATGTTTTCTTTTCTCTGCATGTTCAGAACAGACTACAATAATCTTACTGTTTACTGAACTGATCTCATGGTGATTCTCCACATGAACTTCAAAATCTCTCCTAAACAGTTTGCAGTACAGTTTGCCCTGAACGGCAACTTGTACTTCATTCTCACTTGTATTGTCATAGTAATTTAATCTATTTTCTTTTCATTTTATCTTTCACCGAAACCTTTTTTAAAATGTTCTTCCTGAATTGAATGTTATCCAAAACTTATCAAGACACAATATTTATCTGTATTTCCGATCTTCTAAATTTTTTGTTCTTTTGTATTTTTTAACTATCAATTACAAGTAATTTGTAAAAGTTATCGAAGGTTTATAATCCTCTTCCCCCCTCCACAGCCCCCCACACACACTTTTTTTTTAATTATTTTTTCAGCAAGGATGGACCTGTTAAAACTACAGAATATATTTACCATTGAAACCTCTCCAGAGCTCATTAGATTTTCAGCATCTTTTCAGTATGCATTCTTTAGGAAGTCTTAACTATTCTTGTTTAAGGCAGAATGAATTGTTAATGAGAACAACCAAACTATATTGTCTTAAATCTTAACTGTATCAAGTACTTTATAATTCCAGTAATTTTCTTCAATTATTTCATTTTTATCATGTAACAGTAAAAGGTCATTTTACTGCAAAATGTTTCTAAAATGATATTCATAACTCACTGTTTATAGGTTTTTAAAATTGAAAACAAAAGTGAATGGGCAGTATGTGTGTATGTTTATTCCTCAAATTTTGGGTCACATAAGGTTCATTAAGTAATCCTTTCCTGGATATGAATTTTGATATTGAGTTTACTTCCTCATTGTTTTTCTTCCTGGCTTTTTAAGAATACTGCTGAGTGGTATAATATATGACGTGCTAGATAACTACTTAATGGTCTAACGTAATCAGGTAACCTACATGGATCCTATCTTTAAGTACTTCTTTCATCCTTAGTGGAAGATATTCCTACTACATATATAGATAGATAGATATATTTGTCCCAGTAATTTAATACAATTATCCTCCTATAGTAATAATAATAATAAATCCATGTTCTACCTTGCAAGATCTTCCTCTAACAGTTCTGCAAGAAACTTTTCCCATTTCTTTTCTGCCACTCCACAAGTCCTAAGGTACTGTACATATTAAGATTATTTAATGTAATTAACACATTTCAGTTACTCTGGAGATATATTTTATGATTGGACATGAATATTCAGGTAGAAGAAAAAAAAAAGGATTTTAGTCTACAATTCACTGGATACACAGCTTTACTCCAGACAGAAAATATATTTTACAATTCAGAAGTTAACAACTGATGAAAAATAAATGACTCATCTGTAGGAAAGTTTCAAAACACAACTTGAAAAGTTAAAGCTTGTCTGCTTATGTATGTGAGCCTGATATATTGCACTCACCACTTTCAGATTTGTTAATATTACAAAACTACTGAGCACGAAAAGTATTAACGTTGACTTGCTATCACTGAATAGAAATTGGCATTTAAGCTGTGTATTAGTGCTGCTTTAAAAGGGATATCTGTTTTTTGCTGTAAGTTCTGGTGTTATCATTGACTTAGATTTCCAATTTTCTAAATATGAACCTCTAGAATGACAATCTTGTGTATCTATGTGTTTTCATAGCTATCCTCCATTCACCTTTAAAACGTTCAGTCACTGGAAATAAGTAGCCAATGTAATCTGAACCTGAGATTCAAGGCTGGGCAGAGGGAATGAAACAGTGGGAAACCAATTGCAATACTGTGATGAGGAATGAGACAAACTTTGAAATATTGCTTTAGATAGATGGTAGAACTGGAAGGATGGATTTATGATGTGGTCATATCACTCAAATCTGCATTTTTTATTGCCGTGAAGTGATCCATGGTGTATCCTATCGTGCCTGGTAGGCACTTATGCTGGCCACAAATCAGACTGGTAGCTGCTGTTCTGTTCACTCTAAACACTGAAAATATTCCACATTTATTTTTGTGATAACAGCATCTGGGTCCTCATCAGAACAAAGAAATGAACTCAACTAATGTGTATTAATGAAACCTAAAGTCTTTAATGTTTTAAATACTCTACTGAATAAGCCAGTTAATGTTTTCAAATGCAATATGACTTGCTCAGGGTGTGTTCCTGAGGAAAAATAGTAACCCCAGTACATTTATATGCTTTTTATGTGCTTTGATAATCCCAGTCTTTTCCATACATTCTCTTCAGAGGTGACCATTTTGAACCTAAGCATGCTGTTGTTCAAAATACATTTTTGAATAGTGATTTGTTTTGTGCTCTGTCTTGGTTTTCAGATGGTGCTGACATACACATGTATGCGATTACATTACTGCCAGATTTCAATATAATCACATCCTAAAGATTTTTCTTTTAATTTTCTATTCAAATCTAGACAAGCAGGATATGATTTTTTCAGACTCCTCTATTGTTAAGTGGTGTGCATAGTGGCAGGAAGGTAAAGACCTACGTTACAAGATAGGAAGGTCAAGACTTGGACTGGCATCTGTTCAGATTTGATTCCGTGTCAGTGGGCACATCAGGCTTCACACTGTGGTTTCAGGGGGAATCTTAACCATATCACTGCCTTGTTATTTTTAAGTATTTTACACTTACAGCATATAAAAGTCCCTTCTGAACTTTGTTTTGAGGTAATATTTAACATAAACAACACATCTATGTTCCTGACAAAAGCTAATGAAAACCATTGCAAGCTTCACATTTTCATGCTCAGACACTTCAGTTTTCCCTGTTTTTTTGGTAGTAGTAGGCAGATGTCTATTGAGAGTCATTTACTCTAAAAGGTGGACACTACTGACCTTTGGCTCTAAATGGGAGGGTGTTCTGGATCCATTCTGTGTATCCAGGACAATTCATGCATTTCACATTGGCCTTAGCCTTAATGCTAGAATTCAGGGCAGGGGGGTGTTTGAACCATGGAAGCACATAGCAACAGGTCATATAGTCAATTCATTTCAACTGTTAAAAAAAAAACAAAAAAAAAAAAAACAAAAACCAACCCACATTATAAACATAGGATTTATTAGATTTAGGTCTTCAGGCTTACATAGACTTTTTTTGGCATCAATGTGCAGGAAAAATATGGATTGTGGCCTGAACAGGTGACTAGCTCTTGAGAAGGAGTTGGAAGAAACCTGCCGGTGAGAGGCTATTCTGCAGCTGTAACTGTCCATGCTTTCTGTGAATGATCTTGCTTATCCTGATACATGACTCTATATTGTTTTCTGCTGTTATATACACATGGCCACATGGAGATTTTGCCATGCGGCTGTCAATGGTGTCTGCTGAGTTAATATCAGAGCGGACTCTGAACCTGGCACTTGTCCATATGAAAGGAAGTGTTATTTCTTCACGAAGTTTTGCCCTATTGTCTTAGCGTCCTTTAAGTGAGGAAAATATTAATAGCTTAAAATTTGCTAACTGCGTAGCAAACTATGAAAATAGCACATAAGTGTTACAAAAGATCTAAAGCTGCAGCCTGATACACTTGTGAATGCTTGGGAAGGCAGACCTGAATCATATTGGGAGATGCTGGGAAAGGAGTGAACAGAGCACCTGGCACGCTCTGCCCTCACAGCAGCAGCCGCCTGTGTGGACAGAACAGTAATTCTAGAGAAGCAAAGAACTGTTATGAGCAACTCCTCTGTGGCCTCACACAGTTTAACAGCTGGATCCCAGGAGAGAAAAATAATGATAAGCTTATTCTAAAATAATAGAATAGAAGGGGATGAAATGCCAAGTTGTAACATTTCTATTGGCTTTATCATCTCTAAAATCTTCAACAAGGCAGAAAATTCACCAGCAATTCAACATTCTCAAGGACAAAACTGAAGGGAACCTTTCAAGCTGCATAACAAAAAATAAATAATAATAACAAATAAAAACCCAGAATGAGCCCACCACCAAGAGACCCCTTCAAACAGCTAGTTAAACATGGAAAGACATCACTGTATTTTTTCCTCTCCAACTCTAACCCATTACTCCAAAACATGAAAAGATTGTGAAAACGCATTAACTGTTCAGTTCAGTGATCCGATTGCTTTCTTTCCCTGAAATAGAGTTCAATGTGTTCGTGGTACAGAGATCTTGTTTTTAAATATTGCCTTTAAGGAGTCAGATATTTGCACACCGAACAGAAATGTAATGTCTAATATAAAGGATCAACAGTAAAGGTAGGAATGGCAAGCACGCCAGTGTTACCCTAGGGTACCATGGGAAGCCATGTATCAACATTCCAGGCAATTGAATACCTATCCACTGTTTCCAATGCATTGCTACACTGCAATACAAGTTGTTTTTTCCCCTTGTTCAGATACAATGTTTTTCATCCACATTTAAGTGCCCCAGAACACACACGCGAATTTTACCCACCTGTCCACAATCACAATGGCTCGGGTGCAGGCAGCAATTCTGTTTCATCAAACACGTGTAATGCAGAGCAGCAGATTCTGAATAGTTTCTATTTTAACTCAACATCGTATATAGTACGTATTTTTTTTATTTAGAGAAGAACATATGGATCATTCCTTCACATTACATGTTTTTAATGTAACTTTCTAAGGTTTACTGTTTGAAGCCGTTGAGAGCTGTTGCTCAGTTGTGAAAAAGAGGTTTGTGCTCTGTGCTAGGAACAATTAGGAAGAAGCCTATTGGCTTTAAACAAAAACAAGTCTTGCATTTCAAGTGCTAAGATTGCCAGATTTGGTTGAGGACTATTGGAGAGGTATGTGGAATCAAAATACTCAATTGGGAATGCTTTATTTATTTGGAGAGTAACCTGCAACCACAGCTGATTCAAAGCAGCCTACCCTAGTGCCAAACTCTTCTCAGTTCTCTATTTCCTATTTTAAAGCACTGTGCAAAGTTGTGGTGGGAGAATGGCACATTTAATCACCAAACAGGCAGAGTTCTCAAAAACAAACAAAACAACTACAGAAATAGTCTCAAGTTTCTGGAAAACAACACCAAAAGCCACTGTGACTTGTGTTTAATTTATAGCTATGTAGATTGTTAAAATGGCTGCTAAAAATCTCTGTTCCTTGTTCTGCGCTGGGATCAGTTCAGAAGCAAACAGCCCAAGCACATGAACTCTTGCAAACTGAAAATTAGATACTTATCAACACAGCTCAGGCAAACCACACACTCATAAGTTTGTCAGAGGAATGGTATGTCATGCTGCCCTTACACACACAGCACAAGATGCCTATGGACTTTTTCAGGTGTAAGAATATTCCTCTTCTTGTACCAAACTCAATCAGTAGATAGGCCCTGATTTCTTCATCTTTTCATGTCCTAATACTCCCCAGGCTACTGCACTTGGATCTATCCTATCTAAACTTGGCTCTATACTATAAAAGAGTTAAAGCAGTGATGCCAGACCACCACTTCCATAGATCAGAATGAGTTATACAGACATCAGTAGATTTTCCTCTTCTCAAGTCTGGAAAACCACCAGTCCCAGACCTTCATTCTCCCCAACCCCCCAATGCAGACCTAAGTCATTCATATTTTATAGACAACATCCTTAGGAATAATCTGTGTGGGACTACACGTGTTCACATGCAACTCAAGGAAGCCAGTTATCTGAATCAGCATGCCATTGGCTGACTTACAAACAGGTTTGCAAGGCTGGAAAAGTTAAGTAAATGCAACAGAAAATCATTAAGTGAAAAGAAATAACTAAAAACTGATTTGCCATCTGAAAACTGCAGAAGGGGCTGCATTCTCACAGGGAATACAAATAACTGCCATTTTCCACTTCAACTTCTAGGCAGTATAGTACAACAGACTCACCAGCTGTGCCAGTTTACTACCTTCAGACTAATAACTGGGCATAGCTGTAAATATTCCTCGTTCAATGTGGTTCTTACCATGCTACGTTTCCAGTTGTGAATGAGTAGTTCTGAACAGAGTCAAGTAGTGATAGTTTCCTCAGCTGCTTCTGCAGTCCAAGAAAAGGGCTAAGAGCAACTCACAAAGCTGGAAGAGAACAGAATCATAAGAGCTGACCTAAATCTAGCAAAGGAATGTTCCATAGCCCACAGTGATATATAGGGTAAGTTAAAAAAAGACAATAAAGTTGATCAGGAGGGCAACTGATGCTCAGGAACTGGCTGGGCCTAAGTCACTGGGAACTGCACAATGACTTTGGCATCAGCACCTACACATAAACTGATGAGTGTACTCTATTGCAGCTATTATCCTCTTTCCCTTTTCTCTACATGAATAAATTGTTTTTAACTCCAATCCACTAGTTCTACTTGATCTCCCCCCCCCCACCCCCATTTACTCCTCCTCCTGGGAAGGGAGGGAGTGAGCCAGCAACTGCACAGGGCTAAGCCATCTCCCAGACTAAACCACAACACAGCAGAGAAACAAAATCACCATCCCCATTGATCACAGCCACATTACTGCAAATGGTGCAATAAATCAGGTTCTAAAGAGGGATAAAACACCAGCAGAGAGAACCACACTAACAGCTGGAGGGGAACCAAGCACATCCAATTCATCCCTTAACCCAAACAAAGATCTAGCATTTGGAAGACACCACTGAAAAACCATGCAAAGGGAAGAGAGAACAGCATAAGTATACCAGCATGTGAGCCAGTCTTACTCGGATGAAAACCTACCAATGAGCCTGTTTGACACAGAACATGCTAAAGACTAAAGGAAGCGATCTACTAAATCAGCGAGCTTAATGCTTGAAATGAAGGAAACTAAGGCAGCCTGGAGAATTTCAAAAAGCAGTGGAGAATAAAAACCAATGGCCTGCAGACATTCAACCAGTAAAAAACAAAAAGCATAATGCAAGTTAAGACTCAACATAACAGGAAAATTCAATTTTGGCCTGCAATGGAATAACCAGGTAACAGCCTGAACCAGAACATGAGCACGAGAGTACCCAGAGCAGGGGAAGCAAACGCCCAACCTTCAACACTTCCCAGCACAGCAGGTCTGCCAGTAGTACATATTCAGGCAGAGACAGAACGATCCCCATCAGCCATCCCACCCCTCCATGCAAAGAGCGATATTTGAGAAAAAAGGCTGCATCAGTCCAGACAAACATTTACCCAAAACATAGCTGACACAGGTGAGAAAAACCCTCCACGTCGATATCAGGAACCAATAAACAAGGATATGTTTGATTAACAATAACAAAGAGGAGTCAGAAAACATTCGAACAAGAAAAACAAAAAAGCTTTAATCTTATGAGAGCGCAGAAGAAACAACCATTCTTACAAAAATCATGTCCAACAGCAACTAAAAACACAAATAGAAAATGGCAACAGATAAACCAATGAAAAGGCAGCAATTCAAAACTACACCCAATGCCAGGTCCCAATGTCGCTTCTTCTTTCTTCGGCAGCAGATCCTGAAATACGAGGCACGACACCATTAGACCTGAGCAGCAGCAAACCCTCCGCCTCAAGGAAGCGGGACACCCGGTGACCCAAAGGAACGGGGCACACGACCCCGCCAGCCAAGGGGGAAGACCCTGCATCCGCCCCCTCTCCACAGCCCAATTCCAGACAAGACTACTTAGAGCTGCTTTTCTCACCTCACTGGCGCGCTGCGGAGGCTCCGGCCGGTGCCGCAGGGGATCGTGGAGGCGGGCAGACTGGGCAAATAGAGCTGGGCACGCAAAAAGCAGTGGACAAAGGAGTCGCTTCCCTGCTTACAGGGGACCCCCAGCCACCGCCTCCATTGCAAAGGGCCTGGGACTCGGGGACACAGTCGCTCCCTGACTTACAGGGCAGCCCCCATCCCTACGGCCGCGGGAGGCTCCTTCTCTCCCGTTCTGGGGTGCTTTGGCACCCACCCCGCTAACGGGGCAGTCACCCCACACAGGCTGCCAGCAGAGCACAAAGGCTCACGTGCCCAGACCCTGATTACAGGCGGGCCGACAACACCCCTGGAGCCACAGAGCTCAGTTTCCCCCCCAGCGGCAGGAACAACTCTCAGCCGCCAGGCAGCGGGGCGACACGGCCTAATGCCACGGTCGGGGAAAAAGAAAGCACATCCAATTCCGGGGAGGGTGCAAGCCCAGCCCCACAGCTCGCAGCCCCGTGCCTCTGAAAGGCCGGGGCCACATTCCCACCTGAGTACAGGGGGTCTCTCAGAACACAGCTCACCAAACACAGGGGGCACGCACAGCCCTGCCTACAGGACGGTACCCCACGCCTCACCATCATCAAGAAGCCCCACGGAGCACGCAGCTCCCACCAACGCCTGAGCTACAGGCGGGCCCGCCCGGCAGCAGAACATCACCACAGCATCACAACATCACCACGTCTTTTGAGAGCCTGAGCGGGGAGCTAACCCCACACATAAGAAGCACCTCAACCTGCACCCTCTAACGGGACAGGGAGGGGTCATCCCCACCAACTGGATGGCTAAAGCAGCCGGCCACAACACTGCAGCCTCCCCAGCCCTGATTACAGGGGGGGGTGGGCCACTTGAGGGACAGAGGGCTCAACATCTTGTGACACGTGCCCCGAGTACGGAGCGGTCATGCCGCCAGAACAGGCGGCCACGCAAGGACAGGCCCAAACCCTGGCTACA
Source organism: Coturnix japonica (assembly GCF_054131305.1). Lineage (NCBI taxonomy): Eukaryota > Metazoa > Chordata > Aves > Galliformes > Phasianidae > Coturnix > Coturnix japonica. Next base: position 39,863,855 of record NC_140665.1, read on the forward strand.
GGGCGGCCTCAGCCACAGAGCTACCATGTGGCACAGATCTCAACTAAGAAAAAAGGAGACAGGCCAACAGGACCCTCACTGCGCTCGTGGGACTAAGATGAGAGGGAAGACCCCTGCTTTGCGGCATATAACCAAACCCTCCAATCCCCCCTGGGAAGCCGAAGCTACGCTGCAGCATCTTTGTAGGGGCCTAAAGGGAAAGCACACTCACACTCACCACACACATACAAACAACAAACAGGGGATGGAAGGGGAACACACACGCACAGATGCGGCTTTCCAGCAGGGAAGGATAAGGCGGCGCAGCCAACTCCTAGGAATAAACCCGCACCCACGAGCAACATACAAGAGCCTGAGGTCTGACCCTGGGGGCTGCACAGAGGCCACAGACCTCAATGTGCCAAGGGGATTCTCAAGCAAGGAAAAGGGCAAAGGACAAATGCCACGCCACGCACCCCGAGTACAGGGCAGGCGCATTGACAGGCCACCAGCAGGCAACAGCACTGAGGGGCAGGGGGAGGAGGGGCAGGGAAAAGGCACTGCCCTGATTACAGGGAGGCCTTGGGGTCCGGTGAGCTCCGTTTCCCACTCAGGTGCGGAGAGGTGGCTCTCACCCTCCGTTACAGGGGGCCACACTCCCCAGGCAGCCAAGGAGCAACAAGGCAAAAGGCCAGCTACAGCAAAGACCAGAGCCCTGCTTACAGGGAGGTCGCCCAGCACAAAGACGGCCTGGTCACCCAAGGCCGCCGGCAACGTTCAATTCCAATGTGACTATAGACCTGCTAACAGGGAGGTGCTTTGCCCAGAATGCCTTTCTCTTTCCCCCCCGCATTGGCGGGCTTCTGCTTCCTCTTCTTCCTCGCTCTTGACTCCCAGGTCCCAACGTCGCTTCTTCTTTCTTTGGCAGCAGATCCTGAAATACGAGGCATGACACCATTAGACCTGAGCAGCAGCAAACCCTCCGCCTCAAGGAAGCGGGACACCCGGTGACCCAAAGGAACGGGGCACACGACCCCGCCAGCCAAGGGGGAAGACCCTGCATCCGCCCCCTCTCCACAGCCCAATTCCAGACAAGACTACTTAGAGCTGCTTTTCTCACCTCACTGGCGCGCTGCGGAGGCTCCGGCCGGTGCCGCAGGGGATCGTGGAGGCGGGCAGACTGGGCAAATAGAGCTGGGCACGCAAAAAGCAGTGGACAAAGGAGTCGCTTCCCTGCTTACAGGGGACCCCCAGCCACCGCCTCCATTGCAAAGGGCCTGGGACTCGGGGACACAGTCGCTCCCTGACTTACAGGGCAGCCCCCATCCCTACGGCCGCGGGAGGCTCCTTCTCTCCCGTTCTGGGGTGCTTTGGCACCCACCCCGCTAACGGGGCGGTCACCCCACACAGGCTGCCAGCAGAGCACAAAGGCTCACGTGCCCAGACCCTGATTACAGGCGGGCCGACAACACCCCTGGAGCCACAGAGCTCAGTTTCCCCCCCAGCGGCAGGAACAACTCTCAGCCGCCAGGCAGCGGGGCGACACGGCCTAATGCCACGGTCGGGGAAAAAGAAAGCACATCCAATTCCGGGGAGGGTGCAAGCCCAGCCCCACAGCTCGCAGCCCCGTGCCTCTGAAAGGCCGGGGCCACATTCCCACCTGAGTACAGGGGGTCTCTCAGAACACAGCTCACCAAACACAGGGGGCACGCACAGCCCTGCCTACAGGACGGTACCCCACGCCTCACCATCATCAAGAAGCCCCACGGAGCACGCAGCTCCCACCAACGCCTGAGCTACAGGCGGGCCCGCCCGGCAGCAGAACATCACCACAGCATCACAACATCACCACGTCTTTTGAGAGCCTGAGCGGGGAGCTAACCCCACACATAAGAAGCACCTCAACATGCACCCTCTAACGGGACAGGGAGGGGTCATCCCCACCAACTGGATGGCTAAAGCAGCCGGCCACAAAACTGCAGCCTCCCCAGCCCTGATTACAGGGGGGGGTGGGCCACTTGAGGGACAGAGGGCTCAACATCTTGTGACACGTGCCCCGAGTACGGAGCGGTCATGCCGCCAGAACAGGCGGCCACGCAAGGACAGGCCCAAACCCTGGCTACAGGGCGGCCTCAGCCACAGAGCTACCATGTGGCACAGATCTCAACTAAGAAAAAAGGAGACAGGCCAACAGGACCCTCACTGCGCTCGTGGGACTAAGATGAGAGGGAAGACCCCTGCTTTGCGGCATATAACCAAACCCTCCAATCCCCCCTGGGAAGCCGAAGCTACGCTGCAGCATCTTTGTAGGGGCCTAAAGGGAAAGCACACTCACACTCACCACACACATACAAACAACAAACAGGGGATGGAAGGGGAACACACACGCACAGATGCGGCTTTCCAGCAGGGAAGGATAAGGCGGCGCAGCCAACTCCTAGGAATAAACCCGCACCCACGAGCAACATACAAGAGCCTGAGGTCTGACCCTGGGGGCTGCACAGAGGCCACAGACCTCAATGTGCCAAGGGGATTCTCAAGCAAGGAAAAGGGCAAAGGACAAATGCCACGCCACGCACCCCGAGTACAGGGCAGGCGCATTGACAGGCCACCAGCAGGCAACAGCACTGAGGGGCAGGGGGAGGAGGGGCAGGGAAAAGGCACTGCCCTGATTACAGGGAGGCCTTGGGGTCCGGTGAGCTCCGTTTCCCACTCAGGTGCGGAGAGGTGGCTCTCACCCTCCGTTACAGGGGGCCACACTCCCCAGGCAGCCAAGGAGCAACAAGGCAAAAGGCCAGCTACAGCAAAGACCAGAGCCCTGCTTACAGGGAGGTCGCCCAGCACAAAGACGGCCTGGTCACCCAAGGCCGCCGGCAACGTTCAATTCCAATGTGACTATAGACCTGCTAACAGGGAGGTGCTTTGCCCAGAATGCCTTTCTCTTTCCCCCCCGCATTGGCGGGCTTCTGCTTCCTCTTCTTCCTCGCTCTTGACTCCCAGGTCCCAACGTCGCTTCTTCTTTCTTTGGCAGCAGATCCTGAAATACGAGGCATGACACCATTAGACCTGAGCAGCAGCAAACCCTCCGCCTCAAGGAAGCGGGACACCCGGTGACCCAAAGGAACGGGGCACACGACCCCGCCAGCCAAGGGGGAAGACCCTGCATCCGCCCCCTCTCCACAGCCCAATTCCAGACAAGACTACTTAGAGCTGCTTTTCTCACCTCACTGGCGCGCTGCGGAGGCTCCGGCCGGTGCCGCAGGGGATCGTGGAGGCGGGCAGACTGGGCAAATAGAGCTGGGCACGCAAAAAGCAGTGGACAAAGGAGTCGCTTCCCTGCTTACAGGGGACCCCCAGCCACCGCCTCCATTGCAAAGGGCCTGGGACTCGGGGACACAGTCGCTCCCTGACTTACAGGGCAGCCCCCATCCCTACGGCCGCGGGAGGCTCCTTCTCTCCCGTTCTGGGGTGCTTTGGCACCCACCCCGCTAACGGGGCGGTCACCCCACACAGGCTGCCAGCAGAGCACAAAGGCTCACATGCCCAGACCCTGATTACAGGCGGGCCGACAACACCCCTGGAGCCACAGAGCTCAGTTTCCCCCCCAGCGGCAGGAACAACTCTCAGCCGCCAGGCAGCGGGGCGACACGGCCTAATGCCACGGTCGGGGAAAAAGAAAGCACATCCAATTCCGGGGAGGGTGCAAGCCCAGCCCCACAGCTCGCAGCCCCGTGCCTCTGAAAGGCCGGGGCCACATTCCCACCTGAGTACAGGGGGTCTCTCAGAACACAGCTCACCAAACACAGGGGGCACGCACAGCCCTGCCTACAGGACGGTACCCCACGCCTCACCATCATCAAGAAGCCCCACGGAGCACGCAGCTCCCACCAACGCCTGAGCTACAGGCGGGCCCGCCCGGCAGCAGAACATCACCACAGCATCACAACATCACCACGTCTTTTGAGAGCCTGAGCGGGGAGCTAACCCCACACATAAGAAGCACCTCAACATGCACCCTCTAACGGGACAGGGAGGGGTCATCCCCACCAACTGGATGGCTAAAGCAGCCGGCCACAACACTGCAGCCTCCCCAGCCCTGATTACAGGGGGGGGTGGGCCACTTGAGGGACAGAGGGCTCAACATCTTGTGACACGTGCCCCGAGTACGGAGCGGTCATGCCGCCAGAACAGGCGGCCACGCAAGGACAGGCCCAAACCCTGGCTACAGGGCGGCCTCAGCCACAGAGCTACCATGTGGCACAGATCTCAACTAAGAAAAAAGGAGACAGGCCAACAGGACCCTCACTGCGCTCGTGGGACTAAGATGAGAGGGAAGACCCCTGCTTTGCGGCATATAACCAAACCCTCCAATCCCCCCTGGGAAGCCGAAGCTACGCTGCAGCATCTTTGTAGGGGCCTAAAGGGAAAGCACACTCACACTCACCACACACATACAAACAACAAACAGGGGATGGAAGGGGAACACACACGCACAGATGCGGCTTTCCAGCAGGGAAGGATAAGGCGGCGCAGCCAACTCCTAGGAATAAACCCGCACCCACGAGCAACATACAAGAGCCTGAGGTCTGACCCTGGGGGCTGCACAGAGGCCACAGACCTCAATGTGCCAAGGGGATTCTCAAGCAAGGAAAAGGGCAAAGGACAAATGCCACGCCACGCACCCCGAGTACAGGGCAGGCGCATTGACAGGCCACCAGCAGGCAACAGCACTGAGGGGCAGGGGGAGGAGGGGCAGGGAAAAGGCACTGCCCTGATTACAGGGAGGCCTTGGGGTCCGGTGAGCTCCGTTTCCCACTCAGGTGCGGAGAGGTGGCTCTCACCCTCCGTTACAGGGGGCCACACTCCCCAGGCAGCCAAGGAGCAACAAGGCAAAAGGCCAGCTACAGCAAAGACCAGAGCCCTGCTTACAGGGAGGTCGCCCAGCACAAAGACGGCCTGGTCACCCAAGGCCGCCGGCAACGTTCAATTCCAATGTGACTATAGACCTGCTAACAGGGAGGTGCTTTGCCCAGAATGCCTTTCTCTTTCCCCCCCGCATTGGCGGGCTTCTGCTTCCTCTTCTTCCTCGCTCTTGACTCCCAGGTCCCAACGTCGCTTCTTCTTTCTTTGGCAGCAGATCCTGAAATATGAGGCATGACACCATTAGACCTGAGCAGCAGCAAACCCTCCGCCTCAAGGAAGCGGGACACCCGGTGACCCAAAGGAACGGGGCACACGACCCCGCCAGCCAAGGGGGAAGACCCTGCATCCGCCCCCTCTCCACAGCCCAATTCCAGACAAGACTACTTAGAGCTGCTTTTCTCACCTCACTGGCGCGCTGCGGAGGCTCCGGCCGGTGCCGCAGGGGATTGTGGAGGCGGGCAGACTGGGCAAATAGAGCTGGGCACGCAAAAAGCAGTGGACAAAGGAGTCGCTTCCCTGCTTACAGGGGACCCCCAGCCACCGCCTCCATTGCAAAGGGCCTGGGACTCGGGGACACAGTCGCTCCCTGACTTACAGGGCAGCCCCCATCCCTACGGCCGCGGGAGGCTCCTTCTCTCCCGTTCTGGGGTGCTTTGGCACCCACCCCGCTAACGGGGCGGTCACCCCACACAGGCTGCCAGCAGAGCACAAAGGCTCACGTGCCCAGACCCTGATTACAGGTGGGCCGACAACACCCCTGGAGCCACAGAGCTCAGTTTCCCCCCCAGCGGCAGGAACAACTCTCAGCCGCCAGGCAGCGGGGCGACACGGCCTAATGCCACGGTCGGGGAAAAAGAAAGCACATCCAATTCCGGGGAGGGTGCAAGCCCAGCCCCACAGCTCGCAGCCCCGTGCCTCTGAAAGGCCGGGGCCACATTCCCACCTGAGTACAGGGGGTCTCTCAGAACACAGCTCACCAAACACAGGGGGCACGCACAGCCCTGCCTACAGGACGGTACCCCACGCCTCACCATCATCAAGAAGCCCCACGGAGCACGCAGCTCCCACCAACGCCTGAGCTACAGGCGGGCCCGCCCGGCAGCAGAACATCACCACAGCATCACAACATCACCACGTCTTTTGAGAGCCTGAGCGGGGAGCTAACCCCACACATAAGAAGCACCTCAACCTGCACCCTCTAACGGGACAGGGAGGGGTCATCCCCACCAACTGGATGGCTAAAGCAGCCGGCCACAACACTGCAGCCTCCCCAGCCCTGATTACAGGGGGGGGGTGGGCCACTTGAGGGACAGAGGGCTCAACATCTTGTGACACGTGCCCCGAGTACGGAGCGGTCATGCCGCCAGAACAGGCGGCCACGCAAGGACAGGCCCAAACCCTGGCTACAGGGCGGCCTCAGCCACAGAGCTACCATGTGGCACAGATCTCAACTAAGAAAAAAGGAGACAGGCCAACAGGACCCTCACTGCGCTCGTGGGACTAAGATGAGAGGGAAGACCCCTGCTTTGCGGCATATAACCAAACCCTCCAATCCCCCCTGGGAAGCCGAAGCTACGCTGCAGCATCTTTGTAGGGGCCTAAAGGGAAAGCACACTCACACTCACCACACACATACAAACAACAAACAGGGGATGGAAGGGGAACACACACGCACAGATGCGGCTTTCCAGCAGGGAAGGATAAGGCGGCGCAGCCAACTCCTAGGAATAAACCCGCACCCACGAGCAACATACAAGAGCCTGAGGTCTGACCCTGGGGGCTGCACAGAGGCCACAGACCTCAATGTGCCAAGGGGATTCTCAAGCAAGGAAAAGGGCAAAGGACAAATGCCACGCCACGCACCCCGAGTACAGGGCAGGCGCATTGACAGGCCACCAGCAGGCAACAGCACTGAGGGGCAGGGGGAGGAGGGGCAGGGAAAAGGCACTGCCCTGATTACAGGGAGGCCTTGGGGTCCGGTGAGCTCCGTTTCCCACTCAGGTGCGGAGAGGTGGCTCTCACCCTCCGTTACAGGGGGCCACACTCCCCAGGCAGCCAAGGAGCAACAAGGCAAAAGGCCAGCTACAGCAAAGACCAGAGCCCTGCTTACAGGGAGGTCGCCCAGCACAAAGACGGCCTGGTCACCCAAGGCCGCCGGCAACGTTCAATTCCAATGTGACTATAGACCTGCTAACAGGGAGGTGCTTTGCCCAGAATGCCTTTCTCTTTCCCCCCCGCATTGGCGGGCTTCTGCTTCCTCTTCTTCCTCGCTCTTGACTCCCAGGTCCCAACGTCGCTTCTTCTTTCTTTGGCAGCAGATCCTGAAATATGAGGCATGACACCATTAGACCTGAGCAGCAGCAAACCCTCCGCCTCAAGGAAGCGGGACACCCGGTGACCCAAAGGAACGGGGCACACGACCCCGCCAGCCAAGGGGGAAGACCCTGCATCCGCCCCCTCTCCACAGCCCAATTCCAGACAAGACTACTTAGAGCTGCTTTTCTCACCTCACTGGCGCGCTGCGGAGGCTCCGGCCGGTGCCGCAGGGGATTGTGGAGGCGGGCAGACTGGGCAAATAGAGCTGGGCACGCAAAAAGCAGTGGACAAAGGAGTCGCTTCCCTGCTTACAGGGGACCCCCAGCCACCGCCTCCATTGCAAAGGGCCTGGGACTCGGGGACACAGTCGCTCCCTGACTTACAGGGCAGCCCCCATCCCTACGGCCGCGGGAGGCTCCTTCTCTCCCGTTCTGGGGTGCTTTGGCACCCACCCCGCTAACGGGGCGGTCACCCCACACAGGCTGCCAGCAGAGCACAAAGGCTCACGTGCCCAGACCCTGATTACAGGTGGGCCGACAACACCCCTGGAGCCACAGAGCTCAGTTTCCCCCCCAGCGGCAGGAACAACTCTCAGCCGCCAGGCAGCGGGGCGACACGGCCTAATGCCACGGTCGGGGAAAAAGAAAGCACATCCAATTCCGGGGAGGGTGCAAGCCCAGCCCCACAGCTCGCAGCCCCGTGCCTCTGAAAGGCCGGGGCCACATTCCCACCTGAGTACAGGGGGTCTCTCAGAACACAGCTCACCAAACACAGGGGGCACGCACAGCCCTGCCTACAGGACGGTACCCCACGCCTCACCATCATCAAGAAGCCCCACGGAGCACGCAGCTCCCACCAACGCCTGAGCTACAGGCGGGCCCGCCCGGCAGCAGAACATCACCACAGCATCACAACATCACCACGTCTTTTGAGAGCCTGAGCGGGGAGCTAACCCCACACATAAGAAGCACCTCAACCTGCACCCTCTAACGGGACAGGGAGGGGTCATCCCCACCAACTGGATGGCTAAAGCAGCCGGCCACAACACTGCAGCCTCCCCAGCCCTGATTACAGGGGGGGGGTGGGCCACTTGAGGGACAGAGGGCTCAACATCTTGTGACACGTGCCCCGAGTACGGAGCGGTCATGCCGCCAGAACAGGCGGCCACGCAAGGACAGGCCCAAACCCTGGCTACAGGGCGGCCTCAGCCACAGAGCTACCATGTGGCACAGATCTCAACTAAGAAAAAAGGAGACAGGCCAACAGGACCCTCACTGCGCTCGTGGGACTAAGATGAGAGGGAAGACCCCTGCTTTGCGGCATATAACCAAACCCTCCAATCCCCCCTGGGAAGCCGAAGCTACGCTGCAGCATCTTTGTAGGGGCCTAAAGGGAAAGCACACTCACACTCACCACACACATACAAACAACAAACAGGGGATGGAAGGGGAACACACACGCACAGATGCGGCTTTCCAGCAGGGAAGGATAAGGCGGCGCAGCCAACTCCTAGGAATAAACCCGCACCCACGAGCAACATACAAGAGCCTGAGGTCTGACCCTGGGGGCTGCACAGAGGCCACAGACCTCAATGTGCCAAGGGGATTCTCAAGCAAGGAAAAGGGCAAAGGACAAATGCCACGCCACGCACCCCGAGTACAGGGCAGGCGCATTGACAGGCCACCAGCAGGCAACAGCACTGAGGGGCAGGGGGAGGAGGGGCAGGGAAAAGGCACTGCCCTGATTACAGGGAGGCCTTGGGGTCCGGTGAGCTCCGTTTCCCACTCAGGTGCGGAGAGGTGGCTCTCACCCTCCGTTACAGGGGGCCACACTCCCCAGGCAGCCAAGGAGCAACAAGGCAAAAGGCCAGCTACAGCAAAGACCAGAGCCCTGCTTACAGGGAGGTCGCCCAGCACAAAGACGGCCTGGTCACCCAAGGCCGCCGGCAACGTTCAATTCCAATGTGACTATAGACCTGCTAACAGGGAGGTGCTTTGCCCAGAATGCCTTTCTCTTTCCCCCCCGCATTGGCGGGCTTCTGCTTCCTCTTCTTCCTCGCTCTTGACTCCCAGGTCCCAACGTCGCTTCTTCTTTCTTTGGCAGCAGATCCTGAAGTATGAGGCACAGCTCCATTTCACTATCTCTCGAATTCATTATTGCCATAGCTGCTTGGAGGATCAGGCACCTGCCACAACGTTTTATAGTACATGCACAGCAGTTGATGGTCCCTTACTTGGTTGAGGTATTGCATTGCAAGGTAAAAGAGAGGTTGACCACACATTATCTATGACCAATGTAGTAAACTGGATTTTTATTTTCACGGCTACGAATTTCTCAGACAATCATTCTCATCTTTATTATTAAAGCTTTTCCTTCACATTTATTTTCTTACACGACTGTAATAGTGCTCTAATGATTTCTTCTTTACATCCTGAATGCCTCATCTAGAAACACACCTCCATGTGACCAATTGAAATAAAGTCCCTAAAGTGCATCATGTCAGTCACAACGAGATTTTTTTATTTATTTTCTTGCCACAGCATGTTCAAAGGAGAGGTGTCAGAGGCAACGCTCCACTCGGCCGCCCCCCCTCCCCCGTACACGATTGCCGTCGGAGGCACCGCTCCGCTCGGCCCCCCCCTCGCACCCGCCAGCTGCCGGAGGCGCCGCTTCTCGCGCCCCCCCCCACCACCCGCCTGCCGTCGGAGGAGCCGCTCCTCCTGACTGCCCACCACCCGCCGTCGGAGGCGCCGCTCCGGCCGGCCCCAACGCAGCCGTCAGAGGTGCCGCTCCGCTCGGCCTCCCCCTGCACCCACCTGCCGTCGGAGACGCCGCTCCGCCAGCGCACCCCCCCCCCCAGTCATCACAGCCGCCGCTCCGCTCGGCTTTCCCCCCCCCGCCATCGGAGGCGCCGCTCCAGCCGATACCCCTTAACCCCCGTCGGTGACGCCGCTCCGCCCGGCTTCCCCTACCCGCCTGCCGTCAAAGGCGCCGCTCTGCCTGGGCCCCCCCCAAGCCGTCAAAGGCGCCGCTTCGCTCGGCCTCCTGTCCCCCCCCAACCCTCCTGCCGTCGGAGGCGCCGCTTCACTCGGCTTTCCCCCCCCCCCCCCCGCCGTCGGAGGCGCCACTCCAGCTGGTACCCCCCATCCCCCGTCGGAGGCTCCGCTCGGCCCCCCCCAGCCGTCAGAGGCGCCGCTCCGCCAGGCCCGCTCCCCTTTCCCGATGACCGTCAGTGGCCCCACTCTCGCCATCCCCCCACCCGCGTGCCGTCAGAACCCTATATCGACTTTTCAGGCACCCGTCGTTTCTAATAAATCGCGCCCGGCACTGCGCTCCTCGATCCCAGCCGCGCCAGCCCTTCGCACCGTACCTCGTTCCCGGCGGCTGTTTGTAGTCCTGCTCCCCCTGCTATCTTCGCCTCGCAACGCTCCGCTCCTTTTTTTTCGCTGAGGTAAACTTCTGCCGCTCACCTTCCCGCCCACGCCTTATATAGGTTTTTCTCACGCCCGGCAGCCAATAGGAGCTCAGAACGCACCTTTCTCTGCCCGCCCTTTTCTCTCCCCGCCCTTTTTTCTTCCCGCCCTTTTCTCTTCCCGCTCTTTTTTTCCTCTCACCTCGCCCTTCCCGCCCTTCACACCTGAAGGGGCCGGGCCGGGGTCATCTGAAGGTCACGGCTGGGGTCAGCTGAAGGTCACAGCCCCCTTGCAGGGCGTTGCCGCCCATCTCCTCAGGGCTGAGTCTCTCACAGGTGGTGTCACCTCACAGCCGGGCTCAGCTGGGGATGAGGGATTATTTCTTCAATTTCAACGTTTTTTTTTAACAGTTTCATAAATATTAAGTGTTCTTTCCTAAGTAGTTGCTGTCCACAAGTGTAATTAAATATCTATATCTAATTTTATTTTTATTTTTTTGTGTGAATTTTGCCATTGACGCCTCACATCTCTGTGCCTACAGGCAAAATCCCATCTGAGCTCCTACATGTTGTTATCGAGAGAAAGGGGTTAAACGATGCCTGATGTGTGGAGGATACATTTTATCTGTAATCTGGAGATGTTTTTGTTTTATGGAGTTGTTTGTGTTCTATCATTTCATTACACACCATGGTTGGAAGTGCTCACGCAGGTGCTGCCCACTGCAGGGAATGTTTGCTAAACATATTTCCCTCTGTGCTTGGCTACGTTCTTTCTCATTGTAACAGTATTATGAACTATGGCTAAGAGGGATACAAAATGACAGATCCATAGGGCAGTAGCAGAGATGACTTTGGGCAGCTGTGAGGAAAAGTTTCGCCTTCAAGGAATCTCTTGCTTGGAAAGCAACACAGGCAAATAGACCAGCACAAAGGGCACCCAGGACCTGAGGGAACCAGCTGTGCTGCAGATGCTGTGTAGCACGACTGTCCAACCTTTCATTTGCTTAGGCCACATTGACTGAAGAGGAATTGTCTTGGGCTGCATATATGTGGGTTGCTCCAAAAGTAATGCCTTCTATTTATTTTCATGGAAATGACAATAGATTAAACAAGTAACTCTGTTTAACAGAGTGAGTTCTCAGCTACAAAATGCTGTTTTTCAGCACAGTCATTACCATTAGCTATGTGAGGTTTTTGTTTGTTTGTTTTTCCAGCAATGAACACGAGGCTGCATGCTGTGGCTTGTCAAAATGTGCACCAGCACACGTGGCCCATGGTCACTGTCACCACTGCTGAAATGCACTATCAGCAAGCATCCATGAAGGCCAGTGGATGCCATTTTTTCCACACACTGGAATTCAGTGACATGCTTTTGCTTCGTACACACTTCTATGTCAGGTGCCATTCTGTCAGACTGCCCCTTTGATGCCCATCTATCACACGGAAACATGTAGTGGAATACTGGTGGAAGGTTCAGCCTCTGCTGCTGTACCACCAACACTGGCCTTTTGCATCCTATGGCAACATTACCTTTTTAACTCCCAGTGTTATGATGTGAAAAATCAATAACAAATCATAAAACCATGACAAGGGATTAAGATAAAATAGTACACAAGAGGAGCAACAATGGAAACTGTATGGGAAAACACAGCTTGAACCTCTGATTAATCAACTGAGGCAAATGTTGGGTCAGCTGTGGGAGCACAGGTGAGAGTAATTTAGCTGTGCTCCCAGAAGGGGTGGAGCTCGACTCCACCTCCTCTAAGACCTCATTTAAGGGCTGACCACCACTGAGTACTACACAAATGATACAAGATTTTCTCCTCTTTAGCAAAGAAATCACATTGTACTTTTATTTATACAATGGAAATCTAATAGAAGACTAAATGTTGAAATCTCAGTTCTAGAGGTTAAAGTCGTTCATCAGTGGGAAAAGGCAATTATGTACAGAGGTGAAGAATCTCCTGTTGGTTTTGTTTTTTAGATTAGTAGCCAATTCATCTTGATCTTTGAAAACCTTTCAAGTCTGAATACTGCCTATAATATACAAGATGTAATTGAAACTCTGTTTGTCTGAGATCAAACCTGGGGGAAATTGCATGAAGTTGAGGGCATTAGTCAATTCAATTTAAAATAACCTTCAGCAAGGCAGCATGTGCTTTGTTTGTTTGTGTGTTTTTTTCAACCTGCAATCTTCCTACTAATCCAGCTCTTTAATTAAAGGTGGGTGTTATTTTGAACAATCAGATTCATTTTATGAAGAAACAGAATTTCAAGGAAAGATCTATTGTGACCAGCATAGAAGTATGTGGCACATTTGTCTTGTGCCCAAATTACTTTTTCCTTACCAATAAAGTAGTGGAGTTTCAAAGCTAGACATTTCAGCTTGGGAAAAGAAATGTCAGCTAGATTTTGCATCACAAATGCAAGGCAAGTAATTGCAAGAAAATTCCTAACAGGACATCTGCCTTTGTGTGAAGCGTAGGAGTATATCTAACAGCAAACAGACACAGACAGTTTGCAGCTTTGCTGGACCATTTATGTAACTTTCATATGTTATAGAAAGTTAAGAAAAACATTAAATGACAGAGGAAACAATTCTCTAACATTTATGCTCCCCTTTGCAGGACAAAGGACTCTACAAGCTGGAAACCAGTTGTTTCAAGGCCTGTTCCTCCAGGAGGAACAACAATGCCAAGAAAATTATCTTAATGGTTTTTTTCCTCATGTTTGGGTTGACACAATTCTATCCTAGCTACATTTACTGGCAAACTTACTAAACAAACAAGGCTGCCCAAACTCTCCATCTCATGTGCTGGTTGAAAGTGGAAGTTTAATTACACACTCCCTTGTTATGGACTGATCATTATCTCTTTGTATATGGTTTGTGGGGTGCTATTTTTGTGAGAAGAAAAGGGTGAACAGAAGTACATGAAAATAGAGTCTGCAGGTGTTCTGTCTTCTGCCAAGTAATTGTTAGCAATCTGTCTAGTGGAGAATCTATTTCTTCATTTTAATTGTTGGGAATTTAGACAATGTGCACCTCTCTGTGGTGAAAAGCAAAAGGAATCAGAAGCAGGCAAAGAAATAATTAACCTTCAAGAAATTTGTGGATGAAAACTACACTGCAGTCAAATTTGCCCAAGCTGAGGCACAGCAATATGGAGTACTATGACTGGAACCTTTATGTGCTCTAGATACACCCTTTATATAGGCCACAAAAATGGCATAAAATGTTCAAACATGATGGTTTTCAAACTCATTTTGGTACTTTGGCTTCACGTTCTCAGTTAAGACTCTCTGCTTTTGGTTTAACCCATCGCCATTGTTCTTAAGAGAAAAAGATTTGAAGCATTGCTGTTTGCTAGCACATCTGCAGAAGCTGTGAAATCATGGGCTATCAGGAAGAGTGCTTTTGAGGAGTGATGCCATTTACTGAGAGTTGAGCTGGGAAAGCTCAGTCCCATCTCCACCTCGAGGCACTGTGGCCTGGTACCCTGTCAAGTGCCTGTGAGGAGCCAGCTGTGTAAGGCTGTCCCAAAGCTAGATGAATGCTACATGTGGCACTGGAGGGGAGGGCAGGGGCTATGGCCTGGCAGTGCTTCCTTCCTCAGTTACTTCCTTCAAGAGTTCAAAGCTTTCTGCTTCAGTACGATGCAGAACTTATTGCCAGCTTTTTCCCATGGAGCACAAATGTACCTGAAATAGTACTTCTACCTCTGCTTGGAAGTAGTCTTTTTTTTGTTGATATTGTTTCATTAACTTTCTTCTCAGCTTTGTGTTTTTATCTCTGTGTGCATTCACAATAGTGCATACTTCTGTGAAGTAAAGCAGGGAATGTCCCCACCACTGTCCTTGCATTCCAAATAGGATTTCATCGGTATGTGATGCCTCATGAATTTAATTTCCTAGTGAACTCTCTTTCCAAATATGATATAAAAACACATTTCTTCTTTGCCTTTCATCTTAATACTTCTTCCTTGCTTTGATGTATTATTTACCTCTGTACCTTTATTTTTTTGACACCTGAGATCATATTAGAGTACAGAGTATGAGAAGCAAATAGACGAGCATAGACATGCACAATATTTAAAACTAGTTATAAATTTTCTGAAAGCAGACAAACAGATAATATCACTTGAAGGTTGAAAATAGTTGAGCCTAAACATTTTGTTTTAAATACCTGGGTTGGAGAAACAGAATTCAGAGAATGTGACAATGTCAGGAGCTATGACATTCTTCAGACAAAAGCAAAATTTGAGGGAGAAGAAAAGGGAAAAACTTTTTTTTTGTTATTTTCTTACTGAACAGTCAGTAATAATAGAGAGAAAAAAACCAAACCAACAAAACCAACTATTTGTAGATCACTGCTTCTGATTCCTCAGAAATACCATAAGTCCAGTGAGAAATCCAGTCACCACTCTTAAACCAGATATCTGGATGTTTCACAGTAAATGGCTCAAATGGCTGGAACTTTGTGTATGCAGAGCAAGACAGGAGGTCTCCTGTGAATCTATTCTTCAGTTGATGCTTTTCTTTGAAATTCTATTCTTTGAGGATTAGAAAGGGGCAGGAACATATTTTGGAAAATAAAATAAAAACCTAAAGAATCTTGTGTCATTTTTTGTACCACAATAAATTTGCATCCATGAGTAAATATTCATATTTAATCTACATGAAATTAATTCACTAACTAGATTTGTATTGGGAACGAGTAGATGCTTTTAAACAAAATAAATGTGGTGCATGATCTGAGTCTGTTTTGAACTAATAAAAACAATCACAGCTATCAAGAAATACCTATTCACTGTGTCTTAATACGTTGATTTCAATATTTGGTACTGTTTCTAGTGTATTTCAGCAACATTAAAAAAAATTCTGGAATTTTAAAATGTTTCAGAGTATTTATTCATACTCTTAGATATTTACAATGTAATAAAAAACATTTTTTTAAAAAATCTTTTTTTTTTATAAACCAATCTACAAAACACATTATATACTTAAAGTAGAACGCGCACCACCCTGACTTGGTTCACATTCAATCTTTTTCAGTGAATTTGGCGAACAGCCCATTCCTCAGAAGCCTGAACTCCGCTGTCAACAGTCTTCTGATATAAATAATAACTTTTGCATCCCACATTTTACAATGATTGAGTTTGCTTTTAAACCTTAGACTTGACAAGCATGAGGACTCCAAAGTATAAAAGATATAACAATGTCCAAATAACATTAAAAGTATTTAATTTACGTAGCTGACTGTATTAATGTCAGCTTTCTGTCACTAAATGTCCTTATTTTTAACAAAGCATTATTTGTAAGCTGTATGGTTTCATCCCATTTGTTTCTCTCAGGGCTTGTGTAGCTCACCAGGTTCTCAGTATACTGCAAGACTGACTTCAAAAACCTATAAGAAATAAAAAGAGAAGTAAAACTCATTAAAGGACATTAAAGGAGAAAAGGACCTCAATGCCTGACTTAAAGTTTCTACTTTCTCCAAACTTCCAAATTTCCTTCAGGATGACCTACGCATTAAAGTTCATCCTACTTTTGGAAAAGAACCACTCCTTCATTCCAACAGCAAGAAGCAATGATTTTCAGAATTGCAATTAAATAATGACATAGAAAGAATGCAGTGATATAATGTGTAATACAATTTTCTGCATACTGCTTCCTTTCCTTTCTCAGTCAAATGTTTCACAATGCAACTTGTTGTTAACCGACACACAAGGAGTACAATTACTTACATATTAAATACAGCTTTTATGCATTAACATATTTTGAGCATGAGATCGTTTTCTTCTAGTACCAAGGAGGAATCTAATAAGTAAAAATGTGAATAATTGGACCCTACATTTTTAACAAAGTTATTTCAGTCCTTAGCAAACACTGCATGAGATAGTACCGATGACTATAATTATAGAAAGGATGATAATGCACTAAAAGGTATGCTGTTTCTTTTCTTTTTTTGTTTCCACAGGATGTGTATTGCAGATCAGGTCTATTAAATTGGCCATGAAAAGAGTGTATGAAAATTCCTATTTCCACAATGCCTTATATACTCACTTTAGATACTGATGGTAATCAGAAGGATTCTTCTTACAGACCAAGTGGACATTAACAAGTTCCAGAGTAATCAACACTAAGATGAGCCGCAACACTGGAGATAAAAACTTAATGCTAGAAACAGACAAAAGTAAAATAAATGAATTAAAATAAACCCAAATTAATCTGACAACACTAGTACAAATATATATACATATATATATATATTCTCAGATTTCTTTTTTCTTTACCCAGATTTTTTTAAGGTGCTCACAGTGGGAGCAAAGCAGGTCTCTTCTCACTGGTGACAGGATGAGGGAAAATAGCCTCAAGTTGCACCAAGGTAAGTTTAGGTTGGACATTAGGAAACACTTCTTTACAGAAAGGGTAGTTAAACACTGGAATAGGCTCCCCAGGGAGGTGGTTGAGTCCCCATCCCTGGTTGTGTTTAAGAGCCATTTGAATGTGGTGCTCAGGATTTAGTAGAGGGTTGTTAGTTAGGGTACTACGGTTAGGCTGCAGTTGGACTTGATGCTCTTTGAGGTTTATTCCAACCTGAGTAATTCTATGATTCTATGATTTTATGATTCTAAAACCATGCTAAATAGTTGAGTATTTGATAGCGAGAAAGAGTGCAAGAAGTCCATCAGCAAAGAACAGATTAAATATCAGAATCATATATGAGACAATAAATTATGAAATCTCAAAACAGGAAAAGTAAACACTTTTAACTAAGACTTCAGAGGAAAACTCACCATCAGCTGTTAATCCAAGGATAATAAAATGGAGATCAACTGAGTTGCAAATATCCTTTGTCCATTTAAACCATGTTTCTTAAATAATATGGTTTAATATTTTGAGGAATATAATCAAGCAAAAAAAATTATTTTCCAGTTTTTGAAGTAAATAAATAAATTGTTTACAAACACTTGTGAATGGGGACAAAAATAATGTAATCCAAAAAAATCTGTCTAGATCTAATGTATCTAAAAGACACTGATCCAGGTATAAGGATAAAGAACAGCAGAACTAGAGGTTGCATCCTGAAATCACTTTATCATTCTGTACTTGGGTAAAACTCAAATGGCATTTTTTATGCTTAAACAGGAAAAGTGAGAAATTAAAAACCTATAACCTTAAGTGACACTTTCATTTTAAAGCTTAAGGTAAGTAATGTAGTAATGTTAAAAACACTCATTGAACCTGTCTCCAAATTGAGATTTTCTGCTGTTTCACTGGGTTGACACTTAACTCTAAGATGATTAACAAGAACACGAGAACACTGTATTTAAAACTTGTATGAAAAAACACTGAAAACTAGCAACAGCAGCATGCAACTCTCTCATAAACCCAGCCACAAAGTAAAGAGAAAACATCAGCCGACCTGTTCAACATTCGTAGATAGTTATGCCTCTGACGAGAACGTAGAGTCTTTTCTGTCCACTGTTGGTATCTCGACCTAATGCTGGCAATAACTTGTTCAGACACTTGATGGCACTGTGTGCTTATTTTACGGAGTACCACTAACACTTCCAGAACAGGTCGAGGAGAATAGAGTGTGCAAACATATCTATCACACAGTTCTAGCAACAGCCTTCAAAACAGAAAGTAACTGTTAGTTTCAATCTTTTGCCAGCTGGGTTTAACATGAGATATATTTCAGATAAGCTGTAGTTTGATTTATAATGCTTTAACTTTAAAAAAACATCTAAAAACTGATTAGAAGTAAGGATCTCTGTAGGAGCAGTGGCTGTGCTTTCTATTACTTTATGTAACATAAATTATAAACTACTGGTGATGAATATGCTTTCCATTTCAAATTAAAGAAATACAGCCAAAATTTAAAAAATAAAATAAAAAAAAAAATGCTTATCCAAAATGATACATCAAACACATCAAATCAGAGTGTGTCTGTGGTTTAGGCCTTGTACCATATTTCAATTCACAATGAATTAGCATCACCAAAATAAAACTTATTCAGACAAATGGTTTTAATTAATTGTCACATCAGTGTATGGTCTTTCTTCTAGGCAGAACAAGTAGCGGATTTAACACCTCTTAAAACACTGCTGGTGAGGCCAATGTTTAACCAACCACGCACTGCATTATAAATCTTTAAAGCAACCAAATACCTTTCTTCTGTCATTTTCTAATCTGCAAACATAATGTGTCACACATCACTTTAAGCACTCTACTTTTACAGAAGTCTTTCTTAATCTCCTTCATGCCAAAATTATCTCTGAGACAGCAAAACATTGATGACTAAAAGTGATAAAAGCAGAAAAATTTTAAAACCATGTAACAATTTAATAATCAGGCTTCTTTTTAGTAAATGAGAACATATGCAGACTGATAGGTAGTAAACAGAAGGCATAAAATTCATATAAATAAAGCAGCAGTAAACAAAAGGCATGCAATTTATATAACTAAAGCAATGTGTACCATCCTCTTCACACTGTCCTGCCCACACCTCCTACATTTGATTAGGTGTTTCATTTTGGAATGAAATGGAATGAAATATCCATTGATTCACATTCCTCTTAAGATTGTCACCAGAGTACCAATTAAAAGACAAGTTGTTCCAATCATCATTCCAGATAGGTTATAACAGGAGTTACCAGTGTACCTCTAAAATCTGACCACACAGGTAACATTAAATTTTCTATTTCAGATTGAGAAATGAATAAATTAGGTTTGAGTGTTCTTGTGGTGATCTGCATGTAGAAGCTGGCAGTGGAAACTGGGAAAAGATCAAACTCACCTCTCTGTTGCAACAGTACTCATTGGGTCATCTGAATTACAGCAGTTATGGGGTAAATACTGCTGCCATTGAGAGAGAATTTCAGACATCTTTAAAACTAATATACTAGCTTCAGTATTTCCTTCCAACCTTAAAAAATAAAAGATGAAATTGTGATTTGAGATGACAACACTATGCAGTACTTATTATTTATCTAGGCTGCACAGATCAAAATGCAGATAATGACAGCAGTGAATTCGATATCCACTCACTTTCTGCTATTTTAGTTTTCCCACTATCTATGACTTTATTTCTCCAATTAAAAACAGCCTTTTCTGTTTCAGCAGTCTTCTTTATCACTTTATTCCTCCGCTTATTAATTAAAATCCTGAAGCATATTAGGTATATGCCTGACATATTGTATTTTCATCTCTTAGCTCTATGTCAGCGTAATTTCTTCCAGTGATAATGTAACTGACTTTTTCATTTTCAAATCACATAAGTACGTTATACTCTTTCTTCTTTTTAATATCTCATGTAAAGTCCTCAATTAATTCAGCTACTACTTCCTTGTTCCAGAGAAAGCCATTGTTTTCTGCTTTATATCTGATGATCCCTCTTTTTGTTTTTGTTGTGATGGGCTCAACATCTAGTGTAATTTCCTAAGGCTCCCTCAATATCTCTTCACAAACAGAACAGCTGGTCAGTTTTGTGTTGGTTTCAAAGGACTCCAATGTTCTCTTCCAGATAGCAGTGTTTGTGGTTTTTCAGTATCTTTTGGCTATAGATATGTATAGCGAAGATTAAGTTGAAAAGAAAAATGAAGGGGTCTTCACACAACCCCTTTGGTGTCTAATATCTTACTAGTAAGGAATCTGATGAGACTCTTAATCTCTTGTTTGTATGTTTTTGACAAGTATCTTTTCGAAAACAGCATACACATACCCCTTAACTGTTTGAATATATTCCTCAGACACTGTTGGTAATTCATGCCATAAGCAGATGCTCTTCATACATTCTAGAACCTAAAACTCAAGAAGATGTTATGAAAAATTTTATGCAAAGTACAGCCTCAGACAAACAGGACAACATATTATAGTTTTCTTAATGGCTATTTTAGGAAAACCAACAACAACAAAACAGACTGCAATACTTGGTAAATTACTTGTTTGCTAGTTATAATTTGTATGCCAGCACAAATTATTAAGGTTTATCTTAGGGCAAAATACCTTGATGCTACAATATCATCTGAAGAAACTAATTTACTATTTTTCTTCCCTTCCTTTGATATTAGAAAAAGCCTTTGTAAGATACAATTCAAAAGCTGTCTAAAATGAGTAGTTTACTGCAAACCCAAATCAATAAAGAATTGTCTTCAAACAGTTCATAAACTAATTGTCTGAGAAATACCGTGGCACTGAAAAGCAGATTTTGCTACACTGAGAGAATTTCAAATAATTGGCTTTCAAATAACAAGAACACTACTTATGGTAGCCCAATCCAAGATTTAAACACTACTTAATCCTTGTCAGGTGCAAGAAGATTAAGAAATCCATAAAGCAGTAAACATTCAGGTAAAAATAAAGTTATCTGGTGATTTGAGCAGGAACAGTATATGCTGTATGACCAACAGTGTGCTTAATTAACTCTCAAAGCCTAAAAATTCATTAGGGGAAGTAAAAAAAAAACAAACAACTTAGGTGAAATCCTAATTTTTTAGGACCATCCAAGTTTGAAAACTAAGGCTACTTTTAAGGATCCATAAATGCTTTCAGTTGCAAGGACTTACCTGTTTCTTGAGTCTGGAAATGGGATGAAATCGAGAACGGTAGCAACTTGCACAGTTCATCAGCGGCTTTATGATCGGGTGTTCCTGATTACAAAATACAAGTTCTTTAAACTGCCCTAACTGTGAGCAGACGTATACTTATCCTTAACCGTATTCAAGCCAACTACACTACTCAAGTCAGACTTCCAAATTTCTGACAGACTAATGCAGTAATCATCAGTTTAAAGCTTAATTTCTCTGACATTTTCCATATAGAAATAGCTGGCAGAAACTGAGTTAACTAATTACGTACTCTCTTAATACAGCAGCATGAAAAATCACCTTTATAAACTAAAAGAGCTTCAACCAATAAATGCAAGATTTATCTCAAAGGTTGCTTAACCAGATTAAAAGTAATGGCAAATATGAACAGGAAATTTGGGGGAGCAAAAATAATAGTACTAATGTTACAAAATACATACTGCTAGACAAAAAGTATATGCAGTAAGGAGAGTTAACAAATCACATCTCCATTTCTAAGCTACTTCCATTATTTATAGTAGGTCAGAGAGAAAGAGTTTCTCAAATATTACATATCCCCCTGGGCAGGCTATGGTTGTTTTATATAATGGATCAACTACCTGAATAAGGATTAGTTAAGCAAACAGATTAAGATACAGTAAGAAAGGATCACAATTCGGAAAACTTTCTATACTTGTTTCTCTACAATCCTAAAAAATATACTTGCACAGTTTTTCACTTATATTTCATTTCCATGGAAAGCTGCTGTCAAGAAAGACATAGTCATAAAGCTCTCTAAAAATCACATCTGTCATCCAACTGAAGATTCTTCTGACAGCATAATATTGAACCCCACCTTAAAAGCGACCGTGTCTTCATCTGAGAACCTGCAGAGTAGTGTAATTGCAAACGCCAACAATTGATTGGCTATTTCTCTGGGAAATGCTTTTAGATTGATCTCTCCGTGGCTTAAATGGTCTCTTATGCGTGGACCCTCCTGGTGGTTCAAGAAATCCCAAAGAAATTCCTGTGGAGATGTACACCAATAGAGGTAAGCATATACAGTGTCTTCTAAAAGTAAAAAAGTGCATTTGTGTCCATAGGAAAAGGGGCCTTTAGACAGAGAAAAAAACACAAACTACGTTCATAAGAAAATAAAGAGGCAGCTAAGTCCACTGTGCTAGCTTCTCAAGAACCCTACAGCTGACATACAAGCTATTCTATAAAGGGTAACAAGAGATTTTCTCTGATTTTATGACCCAAGTCCTCCATAGCCTCGCTGCCTCTGACTCCCAGTGCAATAAAATCATATTCTTTTTTACAGTCTCAAGAGACCTCTAAATTTAATACCTCTATTTTTCATGTTGACTCTCTGTTCGGCTGGCAATGTGCAGGGTGTGCTCTGACAAGCTTGCAGCTATACTGTTGTATGATCTGCCCACCTAGTATAGGATATGCCCCAGAAGTAACTGGAAAACTGTTTAGCTTTCCTCATACGAGGCATCTGTTTTTCTTCCACTCTCCTCTGCTAAACTTAGAAGTCTGCCTCAGACAACTCCTAGACCTGAACATTTCTGATAGAAAGACTGTTAGATTCTAACCAAATGTAGCATGTTAGGTGCTACTTTGTATCCTTCACAATGAAACAACACGTTTCTGAAACTACACTACTGGAGATAAGCAACAAGAGATAAATAAATACATGATCATAAATATGCTGCTAAATGCCAGAAAAACAAAAACCAAACCAACCAAACAAAAAAAGCCAAACAAATGAAAAACACAAACAAAATAACAGCAACAGAAAGAACTGTCAAAACACTTGCCATAGCAGGTTCTTCAAGAACTGAAGGAAGTTGATTGATTTCTTCATTAGCCAAATGTTTTGTTAGCATCTAGAAGAAGTCATTTGAATAGAAAAACACTAAGTAATGAGCTTTTTTAATATGTAATAATTAGTTCAGCTGCTTCAGAGTCAAGGTGCCTATTTGTTACTGACAGACTGAGATAATTCAATCAGAGCTGTAAGACTGAGGATTTCTGCTTGCAGGGTTAATTTGTATTTAATTTGAATAACTGAGTCTACCAAAAATTGTTTCTTTGAGATGAAGAAATATAAAATAAAAACATATAAAATAAGTAATAAAAACATTTAAAAGAAATTGCCCAGGGAGAGATTGTAGATTTCCCATCCCTGGAGGTGTTGAAGGCCAGGTTGGATGGGGCCTTGGGCAGCCTGGTCTAGTATTAGATAAGGAGGTTGGAAGCCCTGCGTGTGGTGGGCAGGGCTGGAGCTTGGTGACCCTTGAGGCTCCTTCCAACCCAAGTCATTCTGTGATTCTGTGAAATTAAATTCTGTTCATTATAATTTGTTTGCTCTTGTTCTGTTCTGAAGGATGCCACATTTAAAGTATATTTACTGCCCATCATTTTCTACTTGGAAAAATTTATAATTAATCCCTTATCCAATGCAACTAGTAAGCATGTTCTGATCACTGCTAATGATGTAAAAGTTTAAATGCTGACACTGCTATGAATTTAAAAAATAAAATAAAATCATAAATACCTCATCAAAAGTGGTGTAGAAAGCAGAAGACTGGAACAAAAAACAATAAGCATTGTTTAATTACCAACAGAAAACAATTATATGGGCATATAAGTGAATAAATCTAAGTTCAGATACATGAGATACCAGAGGCATATGAATAGCAAATAAACCCTTACAAAATAAAAGAGAACATAAGATTTTTTTTTACTAGGTTTTTTTTTTTTTTTTTTTTTTAAATAAATGGAACGTGATCGACTTTCCTCTCTCAACTACCATTCCAGAACACAAACCTCCAAGTACTTTTTCAGGCCACTTTTATTGGCAGGCATCTTTTTTCCTTACTTTCTAGTTAAAACAAAGAAAATGTCATTCATCAAAATGTACTAGAAATTTGTAAATGATGCTCTACTAATTCTCAGATTTTGGGGGAAGGAAATCTAAATTTAGACACCATGCTACCAGAATAACTACTGTGCATGTATTGCTAGCACTAACTGATTTTAGACAGAAACTTACCTCAGCTGTTAGCAATCTATTTGGACATTTGTTAGTTGTAGTGAAGAGCAATCTAAGTCCAGCTTCCAGCTGAGGAAGTAAGAGAATCACACAGTCAGCATACCTGCAAAAATAACAGAGAAACTGTTTCTTTTCCCTCACTTAAAATACAATCCAAATGGAAATTTGAGATCCAGGTCAAACAACCGAGACCAAAATTCCTTGGTAATAAGACCATATGAAAACTAAACGACTTTCCGTGCCCAGCAGAAGCTGACCACCTAATTCAAATTAGCTCAAGCATACAACACTAACTTACAAAAACATGAATGAAGAAGGAAGATGAAAAAAAAAAAAATTAAAAACAAAACAAAACAAAAACCCCAAAAACAAAACCCACAGCATTCTGATACATGAAGAGCTGTTTCCCTTTGCTCTGTAAAGCTCTCCTTCTCAGCTACGTCTCCTGCAGATTCAACAAAAACCTTTGGAATCTACAAATGCTGCTGGCTAGTATTCTATAATTCATGAATGTCTACAAATAAAAATGCAGAACAAGACAAAAAATAGGAGAAAAAAGAATATGAATGATTACCTACTCTGCTTGAAAGCTGTTAAAGCAGCCATCCAAAAGGGTAGCATTGTCCTTAGTACAAAGTTAGACACTTGCAGCAGCTCTTCCGCTACAGAAAGTGTTTCATGATTAAGATCTGCAAGTTAGCAAAACAGCATCAATAATTTACATACAATTTACAGTTTCGTAATTAATTCTTAACATTTCATTGAAAAGATAAGATTACTTCAGCATTTATAAAGGGGGACTTAAGCTACACAATTCATTTCAAACACAGCAGTAATGGTGATAGATTTAAGATCAGAAACTGAGTTTATAAGATTGCATTTCTATTAATAATGTAAAATGACACAGTAAATGCAGTTCAAAAGTCATGGGTGCTTTTTTCTGAGACTAAACTACATAGTAACTGGCTCCAGTTACTGTTCAGTTGTTCTCCACCTGCTTCAAGTACTTCAGAAAAGTATAATATACATTAATAGGATCAGTATGAAATTGTTCCCATGTTATCAAATGTTCTGTACTGACATTTAAGCTGGACATGAGCAAGCAGTGTGCTCTTGAAGCCTGGAAGGCCAACTATGTTCTGGGCTGCATCACAAGAGAGGTGGCCAGCAGGAAAAGGGAGGTGACAGCCCTCATCTACTGTGCCCTTGTGAGGCTCCATCTGGAGTACTGTGCCCAAGCCTGGGGCCTCCAGTAAGGGGAAGGATGCAGAGATGTTGGAAATATTCAACTGTTGAATTTTCCTGAGGTAAGTATCTGGGTACTGAGGATGTGTAACCATACTCTCTTTCACCACAACCTCCACTGCAAGTTGCAGAGTATTCCTTGCAGCTAGATGGGACCCTTGCAGCTAGAATCCACTGATTCTGGAAAGAATTAAAGATTTTTGTAAAGAAAAACGAGATGACTATTAGAGGAAGTGAATCCTCATCATCAAATCATTGAAACACATAGCCGAAGTCTTTCATAAGCTGTACTATTAACACATTTCAGTGTGTTGTATTCATTTTAGAATTCAGTATGTTTTGTTTTGCTAATCAGTACAACAGTCTATATATTAAAATGCTGTCTAAGTTGTCTACAAGCACAACTGATTCATCTAAAGGCATTATATACAAGTATCTTACCTAAAAGATTCAGTCACCTAACTCTGGAAAGCACATTATTTTCAATACTTGTAAATAATGAAACAATAAAGAACGTAGTAATAAGTAATGACTAAAGGTTAAATACTTGCCTGGAAAGGCATCAAGATCCTCTAATCTAATGAAGGTCACATAAGGTCGATGTACTAAAACATATTTAGTTTGCAGAAGATATGTCTGTAACAGCTGACCCAATCCTGCAGTTAAAAAAAGCAGCATAGCACAATATCTAGGGAGAATATTATAATGTATTAGAAAAGCTGATACAACAAAATCTTTTGCAAATAATCCACATTTCTGAGTTAGGGACAAAGTTTTTTTTTGCTCTTTCAAACAAGATCCAGTACCTATTTAAACCATCCCTCTTGGCTAAGGGAGCTCAGTGATTAATTACATTTTACAGGCATGACTAAACAATGTAGAATTAGGAGAAAAAAAACCATCAGTACATTCTCCTTGGCTGCTGCTGCTCCTCTTCCTTTCCTATTCTTCTACCTTTTGTTTTCATTTATTCCTGACTGCTCAGACCTTAATTTTCTTCATTTTTCCTGACAGAAAAACACACTGTTCCTAAAACTGATCAGTTTCATAATGGCCGAGGTACTCTATGGAAATTTAGTTCCAAAAGAAGCAGTAGCAGCAGCAGGACAAAAATTGTCATGGCACTACCAAAGGTGTTAGAGAATTATTATTATTATTGTTGTTGTTGTTGTTGTTGTTGTTGTTATTATTATTATTTCTTTTTGTAAGAGTAGTAAGTTTTATTAATTGATTCTCAAGCACTGTTAGTCTGATTGGATGAGAAAATAAGATTTTTTTTTTAAGAACTTACTTTGCAGGAATTTCTTGTGGGGATGCAAACCCATGCCACAAAACGTTACGAAGATTCAGACCATACGGCGACCCAATGAATATCCTCAGTACATCCATCTAATTAATAAACAAAGTGATTACTACATGAAGAAATTTATTATTTATTACTCTGTGTCTTTCCCTGACAGGAAATTGGAGAAGTTATTGAGAAACTATAACGTCTACTGTCAAGACAACTGGTCACAGCTTGTCATAGTAACTGCAACTCATTATTTGTAATTCCCAGTACTCTCTGAGAGGAAATGTTAACTTACACATACATGTTGTAGAATACAATACAGAAAGAACAGAACTGCTAAACATCTTAAACAGTTAAGACAGGAAAACAAATTAAATCAAGTTTAGCTTTTACTTATCATACTACACATCCACAGTAATTTAATATGAATTAACACAAAAAAAGAAGATTTTGCATTCAAAGCTGCATTCTCAGTGTTCCACTGGGAAAAGGGAACTGTTTTTAATAGTAAGAATATTATAAAACATTTTACTACAGTGGTAATGAAAGGGAACAAATATTACAAGAAACTGCCACTGCGAGACTTATGATCTCAAGTTGTGCAACTCAAAAAGAGGTGGACAACACTGTAGCTTGTTTATTCCCTTGTAAGATATGTGACATTTTAAGTACGTGGGTTTTTCACATATAAAAGCAATTAAAAGAATTATGAGCTACCCTTTAAAATTATTTCAGTTTACAATTATAATATTCACTATTCACATGTATGTAAACGAAAGTTTCCCCAGCGTATTACACAAGAAAGAAACTCTTCTTTAGCACAAGCAAAGACTACAAGTGGAAACCAGGCAAAAAAGAAAATCAGATCTATATTTGTTATTTATTTCAAAACTGTGCACTTACCACAACTTGTCCAAAAACAACTGCAAGCTGCTCAGAAGCAAGCAGATCTCTTAGGAGGAAGGGACAATCTTTACCAACCAGTAAATATACCTATTAAAAAAGATAATAAGTAAAAGTGATTATAACATAAATAATTCCGTACGTTTCTTTGTATTTCAAGCATAGTCCTTGACTAATTTCATCCAGTAAGCATCTTCATTGCTGTAAGAACAGTAATCAGACATAACCTACCAACTGAGAATGTCTTTCAATTCTAAACTTCCACGGTAAATTAAAATCTATGGACTGCATCAGGAAAGAATGCATATCCTATGCACTCAGTTATGATTTTCACAGTGTCTACAAACACCTTCTTCTCCAAGAAAAAAAAATAATGAAATAAAATTGAAAAAAAAAAAGCAAGAAAGCAAGCATAACACCATATAGTTAAGGGAATTTTTAACTGCTTCAAAATTCACCACCCCTTCAGACTTCGGAAAATTGTATTTCTAGGTGTGAATCTTTTGTCTACTGCCCTTTCCTCATAAATACTTAACAACCAGTTAGTCTGTCTCATCTATGGGCAACATATGCTGACAGGAAAGCAAACTGGGGAGAGGCAGGGAGGACGTGATTTCCCCAAGAACAATAAAACAACAGGTGCTCCATTCTCCCCAGCCTGCATGCTCCCCCTTAACAGTGGAGGCACCTAGGGGGTTATGGAGTGAAACAGAAAAAGGAACTGATAGTTGAAAAATAAAAATGAGAGTGTGGAAAAAAAAGGAGGAAAAGACCAGTTTATCAGTCCAGCTTCCTATTAGGTCTTAAATATCTTTACTCACATAACACGCAATACTGTCACTTTTTCAGTGTGCAATTAAATCTAAGAGCTTATTCTCATAAGACCAAACCTGCAATTGAATCCTCATGGTGGCACTTACATCACCCAAAGCTCTCTCCAAGCACGATGTTAGCTTCATTAAGCCAAGAGCAACTTCTGTAGATTGGGCGCATTGTAGAACATCAAAAACTTCAAGAAATAACTGTGTGGTTTTGGAGAGAAGAGGAAGAGTGTTGAATTACATATTCAGAAAGAGAAATCAAAATCACACAAAAAATGTGATTCAAATATTCATCTGTGATAGTCATTATGCAAATACAGAAAGAAAACCATGCCAAGGTGATCAAACTGAAGTGGATGACTGAAGGGTTACTGTCCACCTCTTATGTTTTTAGTCAAAACTTATCTAGTACCACACATTTATAAAAACTATCAATGACTTTGCAAATAAAATTTGATATTAAGCACAGACCATTAGATTTTACAGAAAATGATCCTACCATCTTTGGTTAGAATAGGCCCTATATATATAAATATATATTATATATATGTATATAATTACTGAGTCAGGAAAGTTAGAAGGGACTATATATCAAAAAAGGACAATTAGTCATGAAGTCTAAGCATTTTGATTCATGGATCTCTTTTGTGTTTTCTTATGAAAAACCTCCACAAAGAATTCATGTGTAAAAATACAATTGTCAACAGATATTTCCATACCTCTGTGTAGTTTGTCCAGTGGAACCATGATGCATACTGAACTACAAATTTCTCCTTGGTTAGAGATTTGAAATGCAAATTAACAGATTCACAAACAGGTCCAAGTGATCGGATGCTTTTGATATAATCCACACTTTGATCTTGAATTGAAAAACAGGATGTGGTTAGAACCAAACTATACTTTAAAAGTCATAACAAGTAAAACCTCCTAAAGCCTGTATACATATTTAGCTCAAACATTTTTATCCCTATAAGTTCAGCACAACCAATAAACTACAATTTACTGTCCAAAAAAACGTACAAATGAACTACAGAGAAGTGCACTGTGAAACCAGATTCAAGTGCCTTCTCCAAAAGAAAAGCAAGAAAATATGGAATTGAAGTTCTATTTGTGTTCTATTATAATACATCTAATTACATTCAATTTTTGTTGAAAGTGGAAGAATCCACTAGTAAAAGAGTACAGCAATTCCACAAAACCAAGCTGGAAGCTACTGCAAGATTTGAGGGCTTAATCAAATAGCACTACTTACACCCTTTAAAGAATGCAGAGGGATGTGGTACCCTATAGAGTGGTATAACTGCTTCTCTTTGGTGGCAAATTTCTCCTGACTCATGGGAAAATATTGCTCAAGCCAAAAGTATCTACCATTTTGACCATTTCTGCAAATTAACAAAAGCTTGCAGTTTGGCGAATGAACAATCTGCCAGTTCATCAGAACACAAATATTTTGTTCTTCTTGAAAAAGCATAAACTGTTCAATATACAAAAGGGAGAACAAATAATACTACTGTATAAGCAAAAGTTAAAGAAAACAAAAACCACAGTAGCCCTGCTGATGACTCCCAGGTGTTTCAAATTTACTGCAAAAGACATATAAAGAACATAGAAGGAAATATGTATGAGTCAAGAGAGTGGTAAAACTCCTTATGTACAGGTAAAAGGAGCAGGGAACCCAGAATGGGGAAGCAAGGATGGAGTTATCTGTGTAGCATTACTTGAAGATTACTTACTTGAAGATTACTTGAATCTTAGGAGTCAGCTATAACCAAATACCAAAAATGGATATAACATTTAAAGCTCTCTGTAGATAATTAATGTACATTCTAGCAGTGAAGCTAATGCTATACTAAAATAAAATAACTAAGTTCTGAGTACTATGTACATTAGTGAAATTCTGCATCAGCTTTAAACATATTACCAGAAGAACACCAACCTGATTCAAGGTAACACACATGCTCTGTAATAGCTTGCCAACATACTTCTCCATTTTCAGACACAATATTATTAATATCATAGACGTCTTTTTTCTCAAATCCAAGTTTGCAAATCACGTAGTGCACAGCTGGAGAAAGACAAGTAGTGACCAACTCTGATGAAG
The DNA here is from genome assembly GCF_054131305.1 of Coturnix japonica. Lineage (NCBI taxonomy): Eukaryota > Metazoa > Chordata > Aves > Galliformes > Phasianidae > Coturnix > Coturnix japonica. Next base: position 39,894,481 of record NC_140665.1, read on the forward strand.
CCATCTGAAAAGTGAAGGACAGAATTGCTTTTATTTGTGTAATTTCAGTATATTTCTGATGCATTATGTCTACCGAACTAATCACAAGGAAGAAATTCCTTACTCAGAGAGTTGTGAGGCACTGGCACAGGCTGCTCAGAGGCTGCGCATGCCCCATCCCTGGAGGTGTTCAAGGCCAGGTTGGATGGGATCCTGGGCAGCCTGAGCTGCCCATGTGGGTTGGAACTTAAACCATTCTGTATACAAGGGCTGCTCTGAAACAGTGCCTCCTATTTTGCTGGCTCTTGACATCAGAAATGGATGTTGGTTGTACTGCAGTACAGGTTGAACCTTCCCACCAATATTCCATTACGTTGCCATGAGACAGAAGGCAGCAGGGGGCAGCCTGACCAAATGCCATCTGATGTGGAAGCACATATGAAGAAAGGGGACGGAACTGAATTCCACCATACAGAAAAAAAAAAAAAGGGAATCAATTACATTCAATTGACACTTGCTGAACGCTTATGGAGACCAAACAGAGGATATGGGGCAGCGGGTGGTATGTTTCAGCACTGGTGACAGCAACATGATAAGATAAGCCATGTCCTGGACAGCCATGCACATCTGCCACACCACAAAATGAAGCATGTCGATCAGCTCATCCATGCTAACTGGCTACTGGTGGTGATTATACTGAAACATAGCGCTTTGAAACTGTGAATGTATTCAGTCAAACAACGTTATTGTGCTGTCTGTATCTGCTGTAGTTTTCATACAATAAATAGGAGACATTAATTTTTGAGCAAACTACACAGACAGACTGAAGATCAGTGTGTTTATGTAAGTTCTGCACACCCTCTGCTGCACTCAGGTGCCATCGGGAGCACCGGGCCTGCAATTAACCCAAGATGGCCGCAAAGCATTGTTCCACAAACACTCCACTCGGTCCTTCGCTCCGGGTTTCACCTCCAGAGCACCACGGGAACAACTGCAACAGATCACAAGGGACGAGGCCGCGGAGAGCTCGCACCCCCCCCACCCCGGCGGCCGTCCCGGCCATTACCTCCGCTGCTGCCGGGCCGTCCCGCTGTACGTCACGGGGCGCTGCTGGAGCACAGCGTCACACCGGCTGCACGCGAGCGTGGCCGCTGCTCCCGGCGTTGGGAGCGGGGCAGAGGCAGCTCCGCCCAGCCGCCCCCTCCTTGTGGAAAGCGGCGCCGCCGACCCGCAACCATGGAGGACTCTTCCAAGTCGGCTGCCACCGGCAGGACAGGAAGGCGACGAACGAGCATGTGGGTGAGGAGCAACGTGAACGGCCGCGCCGGGATGACGGGTGTGAGGGAGGCGTGGCGGTCATCGCGGCCGCGCCCCGAGAGGGGCGGTGATGGCCGGTGGTTGATCTGTGGGTGAGGGACGAGTGTGCCCTCAGCTCGTTTGTGTAACCTAAAAGCAACTCCTGTTAGAGCTACCCTTGCCCCTGTGACCCAGAAGGCCAACGGGATCTCCCTCTTTTAAGAGGACCTGTAATGAGTAGGTAAAGGCTATAACCTTCAGAGTTTTGACTTTCAGATTATGAGAGTTTATGGCCTGAGTGGTAGCTTGCCTACTTACAGAATCACACAGAATCACAGAATGACCCGGGTTGGAAGGGACCTCAAGGATCATGTAGTTCCAACCCCCCTGCCTGGCAGGGCCACCAAACATACACCTTTACTAGATCAGGTTGCCCAGGGCCCCGTCCAACCTGGTCTTGAACACCTCCAAGGACGGGGCATCCACAACCTCCCTGGGCAGCCTGTTCCAGGGCCTAACCACTCTCCTAGTGAAGAGTTACATCTTTGTGCAGTATCAGCACTATTCAGGGCTCAAATTGTTGGCACAAATCTTCTTCTCTAGAGATATTAAAGACCTTTCTGTAAGTTTTTCTGTTCAACATACTGCAGGGAACCTGCTTAATCAGCGGAGTTGGATATTGTGACCCCTTGAGATCCCTTCTAACCCCTACAGCACTGTGATGTGATATCAACAAACACTTGCAGACAGTTTGCATAAGGGCTACCATCATCATAGACAGCTCTTAGGAAAATTAATGTTAAGGAAACAGGAGATATAGGTGTAGGTAATGTCTCTCGTGTCAACATGGGTAATGTTTAAGTGATATCATATGAACCATTTTGTTTCCCTTATTTTCAGACTCCTCTGGCTAAAATGCTTGTGAGCCTCTAAGTAACATGTCTTATCGAGAAAATTGCACTAGATTTTTGTGTTACCATAAGTGTGTTCTATTTTTTCTGTCCCTTTTAGCATGAGCCTTTCACCATGATTTTATATCCTCTTTGTGCTCTCTCCCTAGAGGTAGCTGATGATTTTCTCTGGTTTAAGTTCTCTCTAGTCAGAAAGTAGAGCAAGGGACTGAAGAATTGGAGAAACTGAGAAGTGGATACAAGGTAGCTGGTATGGATGACCTCTGTTTGTCGCTTCTGTTGCAGTCTCACTGGTTCTGTGAGCTTTTGTCTTATTTAATGGTTCTGCTTTAAGCCAACCATTGTTATTTTCCTACACGCTCCTAGGCTGTTCTGTTGTTGTTGTTTCTGTTATCTACTACCACAAGATGTTTTTTAGAAGCCATTAAACACTTGGTCATTGATATGTATCATTGATATATATCAACCAAACTGGTGAGGGGTCTGGAGCACAAGTCTTATGAGGAGCTGCTCAGGGAGCTGGGATTGTTCAGTCTGGAGAAGAGGAGGCACAGGGGAGACCTCATTGCACTCTACAACTTCTGAAGGGAGGTTGAGATGAGGAGGGGCTGGGCCTCTTCTCCCAGGCAACAAACAGGACCCAAGGAAATGGCCACAAGTTGTATCAGATGAGGTTTAGACTAGACATAAGAAGGAATTTTTTCTCTCAGAGAGTGGTCAGGCACTGGAATGGCTGCCCAGGGAGGTGGTGGAGTCACCATCACTGGCAGTGTTCAAGAAGCATCTGGATAGGGAGCTAGGAGATATGGTTTAGGGGTTTTCTGTATCTATGGTAAAGGGAGGACAGTTGGACTAGATGATCTTATTGGTCCTTTCCAACCTTGTGATTTTATGATTCTATATGTAATGCAGATTATTATTATTTTTTTCTTATTTTGCACAGGTGAAAGGAAAGATCTTAGGTACTATGAAAGAAGAGTATTCAAAAACTCGTGGAAAAATAAAATATCTTAATACTTACAGACTGGAGCCATTCAATAAATTTCAGGATCAGTTAGTAAGAAGCAAAGCTCAAGCAATACTAACGGTACAGTATTTTTTGGTGAACTGTCTATTTCTTGGCAATGGTAACTTATCTTGCAGTGATTATACAAATGGAACAGTGGAAGTTGCTTAAGTATATGCATAAGGCTTAGCAGGCATTCGGGTTTGACACACATGTAGTATAAATGTGCTCTGTTCTGCAAGGTGCAAAAGGCCTTCTGCAACATAGCCACAAAGCGCGTGCTGTTAACATCAAGCTGAAGCTTCTTACGCTCCTTCTCACTTCTTAACTGGAGTGAGCTACAGTACAGTTCAAAGTAGCCCGATCTCCAAAATATCCAGATATTCAACTTGTGAAGCTTCAATTATTTCTATTAATATCACATGAATTGCAGAAAATATACCTGGTGTCCTCAACAGTCTGACCGCTGCATATAAAAGTTAGGCAGAAAAGAATGGGAACATTCCATTAAGTCAAAATGTAGCTGTTAGTGATACCTTGAAAAGATACAACCAACTCTTGTAATTCTAAAGATGTGCCTTCAACTGGTATTTTTCATACTCTCTTCCAGTGAAAAGTGACCAAATGTTGGAGATTAATAATACATCCCTGTTCATTGAATGGAGATTGGTTGGACAACTTTAATTGTCGCTTTCAAAAACTAGATAAAACATTTTTAATAGTAAAAATAATACAGTCTTCCCTGTTCGAGTTATACTTTACAGTTTGTTCTGCTCATCAGTTCTTTTAAAGAAAACACCTGTAAAAATGTCTTGTGATTTGATGAGAACTAAGATCTTTCAATATTGTTTTTGACAGAATAAACTTCAAGAGACCAAATATGATGCAGGCTCTAGTCCATCCTTGTGTACTTCTCTCTCAGAAGAAATACTGAAGGCTACAAAGGAAATGGGCTTTGACCGTTATAAGTATGTGGTCACAGTGCTAATTGCGGAGAAGGCAGGTCAATCAATAAATGTGAGCAAACAAATTATTTATAAGAATATATATATATCAGAATTTTACAGTCGTACAATCTCTTCTTGGTGTTCTTCCATATTCACCAAAGTAATGAGAGGTGATCTTGGAGCTATTAGGTTCCTTACTTGTTTGGGGGTGGATTTTTTTACACTTAATTTCTTTATTATTATTATTATTTATTATTTTTTTTTTACTGAGTCCAGTAACAGTGGTAAGCAGCCCATGCATTTCTGTCAACCAGTTGTTTTCACTCTGTGCTATGCCAGTATAACTGCATGAGGGCAGTGAATATTTGTCTTTTTCCAATGACCATTGATTTCCAGTTTGGTCACTGCGTGTCAGTGTAAAATGCAGTGCAGTTGTAGCATGGGCTGATGTGGAAAGGGAGTGAGAGGGAACTGTTTGAACATGTAGCTGCCTCCAAATGGATGCTCCTGGGACCACAACTTGACAAGAGTGATGTGGTACGTGCAAAGCAAAAGCATTACAGACTGCAGTTTTCATGTGTAAATTTGCAGTGCTGGCTTTGGCATTCAATGCTCTTTCTGGTCTCTTTCTGAATGCTAAAGAGCACTCAACACAGGAGTGTTGAGCATCACCTCTTAAAACTTTGTGTCTTTCTAAGGTGACATCATACCTTGTTTTTAATGTACTGTGTGAAACAATATTTGAAGGGATGCTGCCTTCAGTCTGTGCAAGGCTTTCCTCTACCCACACTGTCAGTGCTGTGTCACAGTACGCTGCTTCTAAATCTGTGCTGTGTGGGTGTGGAGCTGTAGGATGGGATGGTCTACTCAAATGCTCCAATGAAGAATTTGCTTATTTCAGCAGTCAAACGTCACACATTTCAGATATGAAAAGAATTCTACTTGAAAAAGTCGAGAGTTCAGAATAGCTGCAAATATGCTTGAGTAATATGCTGGAGGTGGAGAGGAGCAGCTACTTCTTAGCTCAATTTATTGCCAACACTGCTGTCCCTTGATGTTATATTACAGTATGCTAAAGTGCTGACAAATGAACGTGAAAGAGAAGTGAGTTTTTGGTGTAGACACATTTGGGTCTGTTGTGGCGGGACATTTAATGTGGAGGAAGAATATGCGTTTTAGTATCAAACAGCACTCGCTCATTTTCACTGCCATTGTGCAGTTCCATTTGTAGCTCTCATGATGGAATTATATCAGCACTCGTGAAACACTGTGTTTCAAAATATATATTTCAACACATAAAAGCAGCATTATGAATAACTCCACTGATAGCTTTGTGTTTTCTTTCCTTTAGGTTGCCAGCAGATGGGTCTGGGATGTTCAAAGAGACACCTGGGTTTCAGCTGAATGTGAAACCAAAACATTTATTGCACTGGCTTTGATAATGGCTTGTTATTATGAGTGACTCTCCCAAGAAGATACACCTTCTTTTGTGCAGCACAGTGCTCGGTATATATGAAAACGTTCAGAGCATCCATTTACCCAACAGCATCGATCCAAAATGTAGCACAAAAATAACAAAGCTGACGTGATAGTCGAGATAAATTTGGCCACTTTGCTTTGTAAAAACTGGTTTCTAAAACGTCTATGGTTGAGTACATACATATGGGCTTCATCTGTTGTAACACTCTGATGTGGAAGTCAAAGCAACTGGTGGAAAGCCAAACTTCAGCACATTTTGAATGCTGCTTGCCTGTTGTATGCATCGAGTTGTTAACGTTTACAATAAATTGTAGGTAATGGGTTTCTTGAATGCATACTTTCTTGAGAGAGAAGGCAGTGTTGTTTGGCTTTTTTAGGTAGAAATGTCAATGGGAAGCCATCTTTTACATGCTTAATTGGTGTGAATTTCCACATATGCTCCTGGAAGGGGCTGAGTTTGGTCGTTGACTATTAGTCTTGTTCTACGTACTGCAGTGCTCAGGCGGGTGAGTAAGCGCTGAATTCAGCAAGCAGCTTCTCAGGGCAAGGACAAGAAGAACGTGCCCAGGAGCATGGCTATTGATAACGGGCTGTAGAAGACAACAACGGCGAGGGCTAATAAGAGTTAAGGTAGATCCGCGAGGCACAGATCTTGCGGAATGTGGGAAAGGAGCTCTGACACCATTTCTATTGTTAGGAGCTCCATGTAAACGTTTCCTAAGGCTGGCGGTGTTATCCCTGAACGTGCCCGGGGCTGTGCAGACGGGCTGTACGGAGCTGTGCCCAGGCTGAAGGCGCGGGCAGGAGCGCTCTAGGGCTTCGGTGCCGGCCGCGCGGCAGCTCCCCGCCATCCACGGCGGCCCGAGGCGGGGGACTGCGGTCCCCGCGTGGGAGTGGCTTCGCGCTTTGTTCTCCGGTGCGGTGCGGGCGGGGCCGCGTGCGGGCCGAGGCGCGGAGCGGACGGGGGCTCTCCTGCCAGGTACGGCCGGGGGAGCGGCGACGGGCGCGGCCGGAGGGGGTGCGGGTTGACGGCGGCGCGTTCGCTCCTTCCGCGCAGCGGCGGGGCCGGCTTCAAGCGCCCTCCTCGGGGGGGAGAGCGCTCGCACCGGCTTCCTGCGAGTGCTCCCCCCCGCCCCCCGTACACCCCTCCTGCGCTGGTGGATGGTTCACAAACGTAGCTCGTCCCCGGCTGACGCGCCGGAGACGGAGCAGCCCAGCCCTGCAGGGGCCAGCTCCCGCACCGGACGGCGGCGGCGGCGCTCGGCGCCCACCACGCCGTGGGGATGCTGCCCCTGCGCGCCGCGCTGCTACCCAAGCGCTGCCGAGGCGGATCGGCCCCGCGCTCGCGGTTGGGCCGCGCGGCCGCTCGAGCGGCGGCGGCTGCGGCGGCCGGAGGAGGAGGAGGAGGAGGAGGGCGCGGCTGCGGCGGCGGTAGCGGCGGCGGAGCGGCGTTGCCGGGCCCTCGCGGCGTTGCGGGCGGGGCGGGCCGCGTGCCGGTCCGGCGGCGCGGGCCGGGGTCGCCGCGGGCAGCCCGGAGGGGGGCGGAGCAGGAGCTGCGCGAGGCGCCGCGCTCGTGCCCGGGCTGGCCGGTAGGGGCCGTTGCCACCCCCCGCAGGGGGAGGGGGGGCGGAGCCGGGCGCGGCGCGAGGCCGGGGCGCGCGGCGGCGGCGCTTCTCCTCGCCCAGCCGGCGGCGGCCCCCGCGGCGCTCATGGCGGCCGTGCTGTCCCCGCGCCTCTGCGAGAGCGACCCGGCCACGCCCGGAAACCAGTCCCTGAAGGTGAGCGCGGCGGGCGGCCCGAGGCTGCGGCCGGGCGGCGGGAGGCCTCGGCCGGCCCCCCCCCCCCCGCGGGGCTCCGCTCTGAGCCCGGGCTCTCCTCGCGGTGGGGCGCCCGGGGGTGTTGGCGGCCTCCCGCGGCCGCGGCGAAGTTGTGGCGCGGGGTCGGGGCCGAGCGCCCGTGCGGCCGCCGTGGCTCCTCTGAGCGCCGCCCGTGCCGGACCGCCGCACCACGCCAAGTTTGGGGCTGGCTGCGAGCGGCCCCGCGGGCACGGCTCGTTGGGCACTTTTGGAGGAGGTTTGGGTAGTTCCGGCTGCCAGTTACAAAATAAAGCGTCGTGGCGGAGCTCTGGAAGCTGATTGGCGTACGGAGACTTCGCTCTGTAACTTTAAAGAGCCAACCAACAGGCAGCAGTGCGGCTGTGCTGGGCGTGCTTCTGCCAGGCGGGGAAGGAAGGGGAAGGCAAGGCCTCTTTCGGCTGAGCTTTTCTGACTGAACTGTCGTGTTCTCACTTGTTTGCCGAGTCCTTTGCACCGTCCTGCCTTGTTTCCTTGCGTGTTTTGTGTTCGTCTGCGGAGCAGACTCTTCTTCACTAGGAGAGTGGTTAGGCCCTGGAACAGGCTGCCCAGGGAGGTTGTGGATGCCCCGTCCTTGGAGGTGTTCAAGACCAGGTTGGACGGGGCCCTGGGCAACCTGATCTAGTAAAGGTGTATGTTTGGTGGCCCTGCCAGGCAGGGGGGTTGGAACTACATGATCCTTGAGGTCCCTTCCAACCCGGGTCATCCTGTGATTCTGTGAGCGAAACTGAAAGCGGAGGAGGCAGAGGCAGCTGTCCCTCCTGCGGTGTGGGTGCTCATGTACTATAAACACGGTGTTCAGAAAGGGAAAACTTCGATGCAGTAAGAGACAACCGGTGCAATACTTTGAAGTTTCTTGTCAGCTTTGCTATAGGAAACATGGCTTTAGTAGTTATGTCCATCAGCTCTAAACTCTACAGTGCATCAGGGTGCTGTGTGGATAGAAAGGAATGAGCTGTGGACTTAGATTAGTTGTAGCAAAGAGCAGTCTCAGTCCAGCTTCCAACTGAGGAAGTAAGAGAGTTGCAAAGCATACCTGAAAAAATAAAAGAGAAGCGGTTTCTTTTCCCATACTTATAAATACAATCCAAGTGGAAATTTGAGATCCAGGTCAAACAGCCTGGACCAAAATTCCTCAGTAATGGGATCATATGGACACTAAATGACTTTCTGTGCCTGGCAGAAGCTGACCAACTAAATCAAATCAGCTCAGGGCTGACACTAACTTCCAAAAAAATATATATCTACAGTTACCTGCTTTGCTTGAAAGCTGTTAATGCAACCATCCAAAAGGGTACTTTAATTCAGTGAGAATCAGTATGAACATTTTGAACATTGCATTTTATTATTCTTTTGAACTGGCATTTATTTTAATGATATTTTCATACTAGTCCATGGTTTCTCTTATTTGAGGTAGTTTTGTTCTTGGATCTACTGCTGCTCACTATGTGCAACTTGCTCAACTGCTTTTGTTTTCTGTTTCTCAATTGTAGTCATGTAACTCTGATCACTAGATGCTTTGAGATCTGTTGCTAACAAGCAAAGAATAGGTATGAGTCATATAGTGTTATTAGTCAGTGGCTTTAGGGTTATTTTCTTAATCCCTTCATTGACAAAAAGCTTTTGCTACTCCATCTTTTCATAAGTTGTCTATCAGTTCTTACGTTTGCTGTGTAAACTATCCTGTCAGTTTTGTGTAGAGACTATTGTTGAACAGCTCAGTCCTTCAGGTATGTCTAAACTTCATATTAGAATGGTTTTGATGTTTTAAATTACCCACTGAGTGCTTTAAATTGATAAATATCTGTTTTCATCTTTGTTTCAGGATGACACTGAAGAAAATTCCAATGATGGCAGCCAGCCGTCGAAAAGACGGCGGATGGGCTCAGGGGACAGTTCTCGGAGCTGTGAGACTTCTAGTCAGGACCTCGGGTAATACAGCCTTTTATTGCTAGTCTTACTGTTTCGTTTGATATGCTGAAGCATTAGCTCTTCTCCGTGCTTTTATGTTCTTTGTTTAACTGTTTGAATTGAGTGGTGCAAGTAGCTATTGGTCTTTTTCTCCCAGCATTCTTTGATTTCTTCTGATGTTGTTCTTACACTCAGATACAGCTATTTTCCTGCTGAAAACCTGATAGAGTACAAGTGGCCGCCAGATGAAACAGGGGAGTACTATATGCTTCAGGAGCAAGTTAGTGAATATTTGGGTGTGACTTCCTTTAAAAGAAAATATCCAGGTATACATATATATATTTAAAAGTCTTTCTTCTAAAAATCTGCCTTTTTAGGTTTTAAATGTAATCTCTGTGTCTTTTTGACCACAGAATGGTCCATTTAATTAAAATATCATAGCAAAAGTGAATCTCTGTTCTGTATGTTCAACTTTGTGATTTTGTTACTGGCTTTTTGAAAATATATCCTACAGATTTCAAGTAGGAATTCTATGTAATTTAAGACTTTTCAGTCTTGCCACTGAAAAATCTATACAAAAGAATGAATTGAGTGTTAGATCAGTAAGTAGCTTTTGAAGACTGACCCCAGCTTAATTCCAAAGTATTTAGTTGGTGATTTCTTACTATAAAGCTGGCCTTGTGTTTGTATTTCATTTTCTGTATGGTGCAGACTCATTACCTGAAAATTCTCAAAATGCTTTAACATTATTTATGGGGGATTTTGAGTAACTTTATATGCTTTTGTTGCTGTTTTTTGTTACCCCTAAGATCTGGAACGACGAGATCTGTCTCACAAGGAGAAACTCTACCTCAGAGAACTAAATGTTATCACAGAGACTCAATGCACGTTAGGTAAGAGAAGAATAAGATTCCTCACTAAAGTATAAAAAATGACACACTGAAAATGTGATTCAGTTTTGGTAGAGAAGTGAATCACTTGCAAATGAAAATGTAAATTCTGACCTGAAAACTAGTTTATATTTTTGTTTATGTAAACTGGCCAAAGGATATCAATGCTCAATATTGATCATAAAAACATAAATTTTAGTTTTGTTCCAATTTCTTAGTAAATCCTATGTTGTAAATTAGCTTTTAGTACCTTTTTCTCCTTAACAGAAAAAGAACAGCACGATTTTTTTAAATTAAAACTCCATCTGTATTTTTGGCTGAATTTGTAGTGACTCAGCAAACGTTAGTGTATTCCATGGAGTTGAGCTTATGTCTTAGATGTCAGAAGGGTGAATATTAAGCCACTTAAATGCATATGCAATAGAACATTGTCATTAATGCAATTTATATTGGAAGAGTTTCAAGTGTTTGTTCTTCCTCTGCTAATATGTGTGACTTGGATGCCTGTCACTTTTTTTTTCCCAGTGTACCCATGGATCTGTGCAGATGTTAATTACATTACTTTATAAATTAACAGTCCTTGGTACACTGCCTTTGCTTCTCAGCTGCCAGCTCTCTTGAAAGTTTTACTTAAATATGCAGGATATACACATATCTAATTTTTATCAGTAGAAGCAAAATGCTATATTCTATCTCAGATATACAACAGAGGCATGTGGTGCATCAGCTGTCCCTGTGATAACATACGCCAACTTCTGTCCTGTTGTAAACAGTATTAGTTTCATTGGAATCTTTTGAAGAGATGTTCTGCGTGACTTGATAGCTGCAAAATGACATGTTCTGACTTTTGAACTTGAAATACTTTAATCAGGAATCAGGCATCTGTCTGCAGTTTGTTGCTCTGAATTGACCTCACAGTGATTCTTTTTTGATTTGTACAGAGAACCTGACCTTGTAATTAAAATAGTGCGAGGCAGTGAAGGTGGCCATTCACCAGTACAAGAAACTGAAACAAACATCACCAGGTCCTGCTTTCAGCAGAAGTTCTGCCTCTTAGGGAAGTTTAGTAGGTGACAGTCACTGTGAAGATGAAGTTTAGCTTCTGTAGCTGTAAGCAAGGGAAGAATCTTTCCTCCTTGGGAAGAAGCAAAACCTTAATCAGCCTCAAAAGCTAAATGTCATAAGTTCACTCCTATGTGGCAGAGGCTGAAGTGTCGTGCATTGTAGGTTATTGTCTTCAGCTGCTCAAAAACTTCACTTGATGATTGTTTGATATAAATAACCCACGGTTGGTTTTGCCAGGTAGCATCATTATTGCTTTTATCTATTTTAGGTCTAACAGCTTTGCGTAGTGATGAAGTAATTGATCTTATGATTAAAGAATACCCTGCCAAACATGCTGAGTATTCTGTTATACTGCAAGAGAAAGAACGTCAGCGAATAACAGATCATTACAAAGAGTACTCTGTAAGTAAATAGAATATGTTAAGTGAACCAGATTTGTAGCATGGAAGATAAAAACAAATGTTCGCAAACTGGTGGTGAAATGTGTGTAAGTTAATAAGATTGTTTTTGTTTCAGCAAATGCAGCAGCAGAACACACAGAAAGTAGAAGCCAGTAAAGTTCCAGAATATATTAAAAAAGCTGCCAAGAAGGCTGCAGAATTCAACAGCAATTTAAACCGAGAGCGAATGGAAGAAAGAAGAGCCTATTTTGATTTACAGACACATGTAGGCAAACTATGTTTTTTTATCAATGTTGAAAGGTAGATCTTTGTTTTAGTAAGGGTGTTTCTTAGAACCTTTCTAACAATCTTACCATTCAGGGGTTCACTAGTCTCATTATAGAGACATATGGACTTTTAAGAAGCTTCTGTTATATCTGTTGATGTACATGGCCAGTTCTCTTCTGGAACGCTTCTAAAATTCTCTCTGAACAATCTATTTACTTAAAAGTTAAGCTGTTTATCTGAAAGAATGCTTTGAATCGAACTTTATGCCCTTATTTTTGTTAGATGTTACATATATTATGGAATATATATGTAATATATTATGGAAAGGTGACATCTTCCTGACAGTGATACATTAGAAACAAGATGGTGGGTAATTAATTTGACTCATTTCTAAGGAAAGAAGGCTTCTTTAAGATTCTTTTTCCCTGTATTTGTGTTATTTGTGGGATTTTTTAGTGGCACAGTCTGATTTTTGGCATTAGATGGCAGTGTTGTTGCTACCCACAATAATAATTAACGTTAAAGATACTTCTCACAGAAGTTTATGATTACTGCTTCAATTCCTAGATTTTTATTTTTAAATTATTTTACATACTGTACTATTAGAAACAGTCTTCTTTCAATTCATCAAGCACATCCTGATTAGACTTAAATCTGTAATACTGTTTTACGGGTGGGAGCTCTCGTCATTTTAGTGAGTTGAATTTTCCGCGGGAGAGCTCAGGTAGCTGTTCTAATTGAGTAAAAGGCATAAACTGGCACACCCATAAATATTTTCAGGGAATGGAGGGTAAGGAAAGCTCAAAAGTTTACAAAACAAGAACTTCATTGTTTTGTGTTAAACAACAGATTATCCAGGTGCCTCAAGGAAAATACAAAATCTTGCCTACGGAGAGAACAAAGGTTAGTCCTTATCCAGTGGCTCTCATACCCGGCCAGTTCCAGGAGTATTACAAAAGGTATTTTAAAAGCATTGCAGCTGCTGTTTCTTTTGAACTGATCTCTACATCTAGCTCGTGGAAAACATTTGAGTATATTTGCAGCAGAGTTTTGAATTACTCTTATGCTTGAGGCCCTTGCTAGTCTAATAAATGTGCTGCAGCATGGGGGCTTTTGTCAACATCATGTATGTAGTACTTGCTGCTAGAGTGTCTCCTTCTCTGATGTACTGTGGTGCCTGAATTTGGTCTGCTCAGATAATCTGGTTAGATCTTGACATTATCCTGTAGCTATTTTTATTTGCAATTTTTCCCCCTTTAGTAATCATGAAACTTGATCTGGAATCTATCATCTTTACTTATTTTGCTTTGGACCCCAGCCGTTTGTGTGTTATGGGTTAGAACTGATGCTATGTACTTCTATTAACAAAGTATATGGTTTGTTGGCATGGATTGATCAAAAATTTGTAGGCATTCAGGTATTTTATGATTGCTCAGGTTTGCAACATTGCAAATATACTCTTCCTGTGTTCCACGAATATCTACCTACACAAAGATGACAAGTACTAAACAGTGTAACATTTGTGGGGATAACTAAATAAGTTTCCTATATTTTGAGAAGTGCATGTCTATATGTGCTTCCCTTAAGAGGAGGGTTGGAATTATTTACATTTCTTACTCTTTCTCTCTAATTCTCATACATATTTTGTGAGTAATATTTACGCATAAAGCACACAGGGATTCATTTATTTATTTTACTACCTTCAGATATTCTCCAGATGAACTTCGTTATTTACCATTAAACACAGCTCTTTATGAACCCCCTTTGGATCCAGAGCTGCCTGCATTAGACAGTGATGGGGATTCAGATGATGCAGAGGAAGGGCGAGGTGACGAGAAACGGAAAACCAAAGGCAATTCGGTGAGACACATTGAAAGTATTCTTCAACAACAAAAATAATCCTTTCTATTTGCCTTTTTTTTTTTTTTGTAGTTTCAGTAATTTCCTATTACAATCTTTTAACTTTTGCAAAATGAAGTAGAATTGTAAACTCAGAATACCCACCTTTTTAGTACTTCTGTTTATTTTATAACATTTCTCTTCAACTTTCCATTTTACTCTGTTTTTAAAGTAAGTCAAACAAATCTCTGGAATATCAGGCCCTTTTTTTCTTCTTTCTAAATAGGTTTTGAAGAACCTTCCTTATAGCCTTTTCCTCAGGTGATAGATCTGTCTGCTGGCATTTCTGAGAGGAGTGAATTTCAGTTCAGTTCGCAGCATGTTTTTGCTATTTTAGTTTCATAGAATGTATCCTATTACTAAAGGAAAGGACTTATTAGTCTTGCTTACTTTGTTTCCCTGTGAAGTAGAAGCAGGAAGCATTAAATACAGAAACAGTTATTTTATTGCTGCAGCTTAAAGGAAGGTTGAAGGCAGTTTTATTGTTGCTTTTTGATACATCTTTAGTAGGTGCATATGTTCTTTTTACTTAAGCAAACTTCAAATTAATTGTTACTAGAATATAAGCAAAAGTTTCACATACCTACCTTGGTAGTGTTAAACAGTTGTGCTTCAGATGAGCTATCCGGGTACAACTAAATTATTGTCATTTTGGTGTTGTTGTATTGCTACTGACTGTTTTGTAGAAATTGAGCCCTAATTCTCAGATTCACAGATGCATTTAACAATTTCTAGTTCAGCTGACTAAAATGGTAGACAGTGGGTAATTGATAGAAGCTAAAAAGTGAAATTTCTCCATAGGAACATATATTGTTAAATATTCACAAAATACTCATAACTAAAGAAGAATGGAAGGGGTCAGCTTGTAGGCTAGCGAGTGGTAGTGTTAATATGCCCTTTTTGCTTCTATTCTGGGGAAAGAGAAAGTCAACTTAGCATGTTACATTTCAATACAAAAATTTGATTTAATCATAGTCCAGGTTGTGGAGCTTTTTTGTTTGTTTATTTGTTTTAATAGTTGGTCTTTAATCACCTCTTACTAGTTCCCATTTCTATTGGCTTCCACTTTTATTTAATGGCAAAGAAAAGTAATTGGACTGAGGAGATTATCCTTTCATTTTCCACAGAAGTTCAGATGGCTTTTGATGAGAGAGCACAGAAAGGAAAATGTGCTTCTGTGTGAAAGATGAAGGAGATTCTTATGAAGTGAGTTTGGTATAGAGCAGGGCTTCTTTAGTAATCATTGAGCAAAATATTTTTTGAACGCAAAAGAAGGCAATTCTCAAGTCTCTTCCTGAGTCCTGAGCTGCCTACCATTCTCCCTGTTGAGTCCTGTGATATGCCTTTTCCTTTTATCCCCTCTCAATTGTTGGAGCAGTTTCCCTGATCTATTGTGTTTTAGTGGACTTATCCTAAATAGCCCTGCCACAATTAAAATAAATAAATAAATAGAAAACACCCATCAGCTGTGAAACCTGCATTCTTTTTACCATGTAGTTAGCTTTGCTTTTCTGTTATACTCCTCCTTTTGTCCTATGTCTGTTGTTTGGATTTTAGGTTCTGGGGCATAGGCGGATTACTCTGCACAGAGTGCCTATTACTGTAAAGCACCATTGTTACATGGCCTTTCAGTTTTTAGTGTAAGAAATGTGATTGATTGTATTGTTTTCTGCTGGAGCTTTTTGGAGGCCTTTATTAATGCTTCTCTGAGAACAATCTTGTGCTGCTGCTCTCAGTTATGCTTATGTTGGTCTCTCACTTTCTTTGAACCTCTTCCCCTTTTTCTTACCTTCCCATTCCTCAAAAAAAATATTTAACTGCAGCATGAAATCTATGTTTGGTTCTGCATTAAACACTGAAGCATGTTTTGCCTTTGGCATTCTTCTGCTGCAATCAACATGAAATGTTTAGGGTGCTCCTGGTGGAAAATATGAGATGAGGGTGGCAGAAAAAAACCTTCACGTATTTAATTTGACGTAGTGCTGTTTGGTAATACACTTTAAATGCATGGCCAGGGCACTTTTAACTTTTGCTGGCCCTTTGTAATATAAACAACATCTTGCATATAGTTGATTTCTTGCTGACTTTCAAAGGAAAATGGTTCAAAGAACTAGTGTATCCCACTATGCTATCAAGATAACTGAAAAAGCATTACTGTTATTGCTGATGCCAGTCTCTTAGCATGAAAACAAACAGATAAAGAAGGTTATGAGAAAAGATGTTCTGTATCGTGATGTACCCTGTGCTTTTGTAGAAGGAAAGATATATCCTTCTTTTACCTTAGTTGGCTCTAAGGGCCATACAAAAGACTTGTCTGTCTATCCAAAAAAGTAAAAAATATAGCTATGGTATTTTCATTATAGGACAATTCGTCTGGCAATGTATCTGAAGGTGATTGCGCCACAGACAACCAGGAGGATTCTTTTCAGGGAAGACAAAAAACAAGAGACAAAAGTGCTACTCCAAGAAAAGATGGTTCCAAACGTTCTGTATTATCCAAATCAGTTCCTGGGTACAAGGTAGAAGAAAAAAGCCCCTGACTGAACATCTTTATTGACCAGCCTCTCCCTGAACTACTTGTTTTTCAGTATTACGGAACTTCTGCTTGCTGTATTTCACTCGCTGCTCTCCTGTTGTGTGCTCCATCTGTTTGCTTCCTTACTTCCTTTTTGCTTTTATTTCACATGGGCCTCTCCTGTACTCTAGCTATACAGCGGCCTTTGTTTCTGTTAACTTCTCCAATTCCTAGGCAGTTACACTAGAAAAATCCATTGTGGTTTGGTCGTTGGAACTCTAGATCTTTCTGTCTGCCTTGACATTGACATGCCAGTCAGAATTACTTGCCAGTTCAAAACTAGCACTTGGTATCCGTTATTTTTTTTGTACTGTTTAGTACATACCTAGAGATCAGTGCTGTAAAGTGCAGCTATGTGGCTGAACATGTTATTATAATGTTCATTTTAAACAGTCTTTCATCTTGAGATATTATGATGTATAGGATGAAAGGCAAGAAGCTTGCTACAGCTGTACAGGCAACACTACATAACCACTTTAACACTATATGAAAGAGAGCTTTTTATGTAGTTCATACTATGTGGAAAAGTTTGTAGGCAATATGCTTTTATCTGACTTGGTTAGGATGTTAATACAATTGAGCTATAAAGCAGCGATTGCCAAACCTAAGACCCAAATCATCAGTATTACTGGAGAATAATGTAAAAAAAAATAAAAATAAAAAAATGAGATGGTAAAATAGAGTGATTAAAAATACTTTTTTAAGAAGAAGCAGAAATTGACATGCATTATCATTATTGTTTTTCTGCTTAACAAGAAGTGTAACTTAACACTTCTAAAATATGTTGTCCAGTCCTGTTCTACTGAAAGGAACAACAGTTTTCCTTTGACATATACAGGAGCAGGAATAGGCCTATAGGGAAGAAAAACATTGCATTAATGTAAGGTTTGTAGAACAAACAGGAGTGCGTGTTAAGAGAGGTTAATGAAAAAGAAAACTTTGTCAGTGGCAAGATCATACATATCAGGAAACTTTCTCAGCAAGAGTGTGCTGTTGATGGTTTGCATTCTGTATTCAAAACTGTTACTGATCTGTAGCCACCGAGTTAACTGTAAATAAACTATAAACTAAGAAGATGATATACAGCAAGAATTGGGCAGCTTTGATAAATTTTCTTTCCATACAATAACTGTAAAAGTTCATAACAGATGTCAAACTCCGATTATGTTTTGTCTTTCATAAACTTAAAAGAAATATGCAAACTATGGAGATTTAGACTGTGGTACCATAAGTTTATTTTTCATGTGTGACTTCACAAATTGTTGTAGACTCAGAATTCATACCTATGTTCCCATGAACATGAAATCCTACAGTGGCACTTGACGTTCTTTGAGCTTTGCTGTTTCGCTTTATTTTAGAGATTGTGTGCCACTGGTTTACATAAGGAAGTTTCACTTAACTTTGAGATTTCTGTGTATTTGATTAATTTAATCTATGCATGGCCTTTTGAATGCATAGAGAAAGGAATTTAAAACAACAAAACGTTAAAAAAAGTTATATTGGTGGCATACAGCACTGCATTTTGGAAATGGGTTCCTATAGCAATTGTGGGTTCAAAATCACTGACTATGTGAGTAACAATCTGTTACTGCAAATTCAGAGTGCCACATCTTTTCAATGGCAGCTGTATCCTGCCTGCATCAGCCATCAGCCTGTTGATAGGTCAAGGTGGTGATGCTCTGTTAGGTATTGAGAGGACTGGCTTTCTTGTTCATGGGAGTGTCTAAATGCTTTCAGTAAAGTCAATTATATGGGCTGCTTTAGCTGGCAAGACAGAAAGACTCTTGTTTGTTAGTCAGTTAAAATCACCAGATAATGATATGCCACGTGTGCCTGAATGTCAAGGCACTTCGAGCTGAAGGCTTAACTGATTTAAAATGTTGTCCCTGTGAATTCTAAAACTTTGTAATGCCTTTGTTCTGTATCATTCTCTTATATCTGACTATTTTTGTAGGACAGTAAATTTGGTTACTTGTGGTTTAATTGAAGGATAATTGCTACGGCATCAGAATGCAAATGTGTAGTTATAGCCACATTGTGAGTATTACAGGATTCACACATTTCCATGTAGCTATTTTTAAGTAAAAGAAATAATGTATTTTGTATGGAGGCATTCTTATTGTCAGTTCTTAAACAAAGAAGGGTTGGATTGTGTTAGATGCTTTGTCACATTACTAGTAGCAAGTCTCTGTTGCTGCAGGACTGGCTGTTGCAGTTGCACACACAGGGTATTGGTGAAAGTAAAGGAGTTTTTTGTTTTTGGGTGATTTTTTTTTTTTTTGCACATAAAACTGAAACATATCAGTAAACTATATTTTACAACACTTCTATTTTGGGTCTACATATATGCAAGTGCTTTGTGTTCAGAATAAGACCTTACAAAAATGGCATAGTTGGAATGCTGACATTGAGAGCTGCAGCACAGCAGCATGGAGATTAAAACTGACAGAGCAATCACCTGTTTGACCTGCATTCTTTTCCTCCCCCTTCATTACCTCGATTAGATGAATATGTACAGAGCAACATATAATCGATGGGATGGATATTGTGACCTCCCATTTGGGTTTGGTAACACCTTCCTCATGGTGTTTCTAAAAGCCACTGATGGTGGCAGAACTTGAATTGTTAAAAAATGTGAAATATTTCTTTTTTTTTTTTTTTTTCTTTTTTATTAAAAAAAAAAAACAACACAACAAAACACACAAAAATGTTACTTCCATACTGTTGGAACTGTGTTATGAATAGGCTGTGATTCCCATCCTACCCATCCCCTAAATGCATGATTTCTAATAAACACAATTTAGTGAATGAAGTAAGCGTAGATGGGAGCAGTTTTAACTAATGCACCTGTATCAGTGTCTGACTTTAGAAATACATAGAGCAGAGTGTTAATGCACGTACCCTGATGCAAGTACAGTGACCAGAAAAGTAGCTCACTTTAGTTTTGATGGAGTACAAGGGAGTACGCTGCTGAATATTAAAGGCAGCGAGATATAACTTCATAACAAATTAGAAGTCTGATTAGAGAAGTGCACTTGCTATTCTAGGAAGTCTTGATTTACTTAGAAAATAGATAAAAACACAACCACGATATAAATTAGGATGTAGGCCAAACAACAGAAGGGTAGATGGTGCAACATGTGCCACTTTTGTTGACAGGAGCAGGGTATAAAGGTATACATGTAGGACACATAGAATAGTTAACAGCAAAAGATTTTACGTGTGTTTTTGCTTCCTTTATATTTATTACTTTGTAGAGACTTTTGTGAATGTTAGACTTCTTTTATTGTTTTCTTATATTTATGTATAAAACAGGTTGACTATGCTTTTTTTAAATAAATAAGCAAAAAAAGTCTGTATGAATGTCTCTGTCATCTTTTGAAGGAAGTTACCAATGAAGAACTGCTATGGTGGGGTGTTTTGTTTTGAGGTAAAACTCTTTAGACCAGTCAAGATCAGAGACAGTAGCTGTGTTTTAACTTAAACAGATGGAACACTTCGTAAATCCTTAAGCAATGTGTCCTGACTACTTAAATATGGGCTCAGATCATTATTATCTTTTTGGCTAGATATTGGTACTAGAATTAAAACTGGCTGGAGCAATAGACACATTGAAATATAAGTTGTGTTACAAGAGATCTCTGTTTTTTGTTGTTCGTTTGTTGTTTTTAAACATATACTTTAGTGCTTTTTTATATATAATGTATTTATTTCTTTTTAATTAAACTTCATTCTTCTCCCCACAAATGGTTGGTAATTGACTGGGATTGTTCTTGCTTACCAATGAGCCATTTGGTTCCACAGAAGATGGGATATGCTTTGAATTCCCTCTAGTAGCTGTGCCTTTGCAGCAGCATTAGTTTTCAAAACTCTGATGATAGTCATTAAAATCAGTGAGGACTGTATTGAAATTAGTGAGAAATTGGGTTTAAATTAATTAAGCAGTGGTCAAAACAATGTGCTGAAATGTGTCTGAAGCTGATAATGCTCTGGTTGTTCCTTGGTCCTCATCAAGGTGTTTCTGAAAATTGTCATGCCTTGTATCTTTGATCATCATTGAGTTAGAACTCTGTTGGTTTGTCTTTTGGTTTGGGACACGGAATTAATCCATAAACATTAATCAATTTAACAGGTTCCTATTCCTTTCTTACCTTTTAAATGCATCTCATGCACCCAAATAGGCTCCAGATGATCTCTCAGTAGTATTACAAAACTATAATTAGATACAATGATGTGTATTTCTTACTGCAGTTAGGATCGGACACAAGAAGGAAGGGCAGCAGTGTATAACATAGTTAATCAGATACTTTAAAGATATAAAAAAATCTAGTTTATTGATTTTTATAATTAAAGTTGTTTATTTAGAGTCGACACAAAGGGAAAATGGTATTTAAATTATTCCACATGGGGAAATCTGCATGGATGTTCATAAGGAAGTATTCTATTTTGGGGAAAAAAATACAAAAACCCTGATAGTTTTAATGCTACATTGTGTAATTGACATGTAGAGGACTGTTAGCTGATGAATTCAGAGGAAGAAGGCTACTACGTGCTCTACTCCAGTTGAATTTACACGGTGCTCGCTACACACATGCCAAGTGTGTAACTGTACATAGTTAATCAAGGATTATTTAAACATCACTCATTATCAATTATTGTCGTATGTACTAAGGTTCACGCAGCAGATAAATCATTAATTTTAAGAGTTAAGGAGATACGTTTCCTGTTAAATCTGTGAATTCTTCTGGAATGAATTTATAGTCCTCTTCTACCCTTCCAGCCAAAGGTCATTCCAAATGCTATATGTGGAATTTGTCTGAAGGGTAAGGAGTCCAACAAGAAAGGAAAAGCTGAAGCTCTTATACATTGCTCCCAGTGTGACAACAGCGGTAAGTATCTGTATGCACTAACTGGATTCCTAAGGGAGTATCTCTGACAGATTTTTGGTGGAAATATTTGTACTTGTGTACAATGGTTCCATTGCCTGTTCTCTCCTTCATTAAAGCTTCCTATTTAATGTTATACGTTCAGTGCACTGTCAGATCTCACCAGGAGGTGAGCTCGGCTTCAGCTTCTGTAAAAGCAGTCTAAATAAGTTTACGTTTCATTTCAGACTTAGTAATGATATTGGTTTTAATCTAGGCCACCCTTCTTGCCTTGATATGACCCCGGAGCTTGTTGCTATGATTAAGACTTACCCTTGGCAATGTATGGAGTGTAAAACATGCATTATATGTGGGCAGCCTCACCACGAAGAAGAAATGATGTTCTGTGATGTATGTGACCGTGGTTATCACACTTTTTGTGTGGGGCTTGACGCTATTCCCTCAGGTAATAAAGAATTTAATTGTTCTCTTCTCACCTCCTCTGAGTCCCGGGGATTCTCTGTCAGAATAGATGTGTTGCTATTGAGAGAGCTTTAAAACCAGTGTGAAGGGTAAGAATGAGCAATAGTGCTGGAAAGCATCCAGTAGGGTGTCTCATTTTGTCATAGGCTTTATTTCTGTATATTTGGTTGTGCACAGTTTAACCTGGCAGCTTTTGAATAGGAAACACAATTGGCTTTTACAACAAAATCCAGACTCACTGGGAGCTATTTGGTTTTAAATATGTATTTCCACAGAATACTGAGAATAATTACCTCTCTTCATAAAAGAGACCTGTAAAGACACCAGTATTGCTGCGTATTGCTGGAATACAGCTTTCACATTAATAAAGTGTGCTATTATTTTAATTCCTAAATTAAAAAGTATGCTTAATATAGTATTCGTAAACACCTTTTAAAATGCTTTTCCTTACCCTTTTTACTCTTAGATGTCAAAGCTGGAAGTGAGGTACCTACATTTCAGGCAGCTTATACCTTTAAATCACCTGCTCACTGGTATCTCCCAACCAACTCAGGGCAGTGTAAAGAAAACTTCAGAGAAATAACTGGTAGCAGCATTGCTTTTCACATGATAGTAAATCCATGCTCAGTTTGTGATGAAGTATTCAGTGACAGTATTCCCTGTAACTGCTACCTCAAATATGTTATACGTACCTGTTTGGGAAGCACTAGAGCTTGTTGTCATTTCAGTCCAGGTTCTGCGGCTGATTCAACTTTCATTCTGACTTGAGGAGAGAATCTAAGCAAAATAGATAATATTCCTACAAAACTTATAAAATCAGCTTTGGTGATTCCAGCTGTAGTGATATAAATAGTTAATATTCCAGCTTTTTGCTCAGCTCATTACTGTTTCCTCAGTTAATGAGTTTTAGTACAAAGTCTGGTGTTGAACCCCTGCCATTACTTTAATGTGCTGCCCAAATGCACTGAAATAACTCACATTAGTTTGGGAAACAGGCCCTCCTACCCTGAAGCACAATAGCAACGTTCTTTAACTGCCGCTCTTTTCTGCTGTGAGTAACCACCTAATATTGAACTGCGGTTATTCATATGAAAATCCAACTCCCAACCTTCTAGTTTGTTCTAGTTCTTTCCTAATAGCCGCTGCCTTGGCAGTGCTGGCACTTCTTGAGATCCACAAGTGCTCAAGTAACCAGTTGCTACATGCAGTGAGTCTGCAAGGGATGGTGAATTTTATGCTTTCTGTACCTTTTAGAAAGGATACTTAACGTTTTAAAGAAGAGCTGGTTTTGTACCTTAAAGGAAGTGCTACCAACTGCCGAGAGCCTATTAAAAGGTGCACAACTAGATGAGTGAATACAAAAACAAGGTAGTTTCCCATTAATTGATAACTTTCTTTTCTTAGGTCGCTGGATTTGTGATTGTTGTCAGAAAGACCCTCCCATACCCAGAAGAGGAGGAAGAAGGGGGAAAAACAGCAAGGAAGGCTAAACTCCCCTAAACACCCTTGCTGTTCCAAAATTTAACTGCACAAATTAAAGCAATACCTTGGTGCTATTTAACCAACCACTTTTAAGAGGAACAATACCACTGCGGTTTTCTTTTTACCAAATAAACTTTTAATTATGGCTATATCACCATTTTTTTTGTGAGACAAGTGTCTGATCACGTCCTGTTTTAGCTACTGAGACCAAAAGTCCAATTCCTATTTGAAAAAGCCTTTCCGTAATGCAATTTAAATGGCACATGCACCATTTGTATAAAATTCTAGTACCACACTTGTATATTTCAGTGCACTCGTCTGTAAGCTCTGTGAAAAGAAAATTACAGAGCTATTTAAATACATACTGTTTGCATAGCAATTAGTTATTTCCAAAGACTCAAACAAGGCAAAAAGATGAACTTTCAAGGGAAAAGTGAACACAGTTTGACTCTCTTAACAATAGTCTGCAAATTCATGTCAAAGTTTCTTTGCGAAATAATGAATTATTGATATAAATTTACAGGGAAAAAAAGATTGTAAACATTAAAAAAAATAATAAATCAATCACAAAAAGGCTATAAAGGGGAGATGTAAGAAAATACCTCTCAGGATTAAGACACTATACACTGCACTGCTTTTAATGAGGAATGAGAATGTTCTATTGACAAGTACCAACAGCTGAAGGCTTATCCTCCCTACTGTAATACTGAAGTAATGCGCATTTGATTCAGGTCATGGATTTGTAGGGGTGATGAATGACTGGACAGGCCTCTGCTTACAGATGACTGATGGGATGTACAGCACAAGCAGACAAATTACAGCCCCTCTATTCCCTTACACAACTGGTTTTTCCTTCCTTCACCCTATGCCCCTCAGCTTCAGTATGCTTCAAAGCCACTGCTTAACAAGTTATACTGAAGATAAGCTGTCAGAAGAGCAGGATTTTATTTCTAAATATGCTCCAAATTGAGGGGGCACTACAGAGCAGCAGTTTGTATTTCACTCTTTGTAAAGCAACGACAGAAAATCATTGAGTTCATTTTTCCTAAGCACCTGTTTAATGATCCCCAGCTCTACATTCATCTTTAAGCCCTGATCACTGAATAACACTGCAAATCCTGTATTCGCTGCTTGTTTTACACTTAGGGAAAAGAATTTATAATATAAAATCAAATATGGCTTTTTTTTCTCCCCATCACTTTCCTTCTGATTTATGAAAAGTAACCTGAACACCTCCTCAGGAAACAATAAAGAGTATTAAATATTATAGAAAGTTACTCGCGTTCAATTTCACAGGCTGAAATGTGATTTAGTCCATCGTGTATCAATTTAAAAAAGAATTTCAAGTATTAACTTCAAGATTCCAATAAGTATAGTCCAGAAAACAGACTCTTCGTCCTGAGATTCATCTTCTGTAGAGTGAGAGTATTTCTGGTTCGCTTCCATCTCCTCTGGGTTGTAGGAAGCCTCGCCAAACGGATACTGTACAACTGTTCGATCGTAGTAGACTTTCATTTCAAACTCGCTCTCCTGGTGGGAGGGATGACCATAAATCCCTATTCCCACTGGGCGGCGGAAATGCGCAGGTACGTGGACAACGTCTTGGCCACAAGTAACAGACTGTAACTCGTATTCGTCAAAGCTGGGGTGAAGAGTCATGTCAGACACGTACAAATCCGCATCGCCTTTTAAGCTCTGCATCTGAAGTACTATCTTTCCCTCATGATTTAGTCTCAAGTAGCTGTAGTTTCCTGCTCCAATCTGGCCTTGAACAACGTGAAGAAGAATCCATTCCTCAGGTACCTCATCTTCCTCAAAGGTATTTACCAAACACAGCACTTGAGCTGCCACAAATACTATCAGGATTCTCCTCCAGCGTGCTGCCATGGCTTTTAAGTTTTATTCTGATTCTTCCTATTGTCAAGTCCAGTGCTCTGCAAATACAAAACAATTTAGATTTAGCATACTCCATTCCTGGAAGGAATCAGGTTTTGTTAACACAAAGTCAAGCAACTTAAATAAAAACCAGCTACTTACGGAGAAAACACAATGCACTAAATAATATGTGGATTATTTCTCTGACCAAAAGCAGCATATTGCTGCTGAAGAAGTGTGTGTAGCCTTTCAATACCTAAAGGGAACTTACACCCAGGAGGGGAGTAAACTCTTCGAAAGGGCTGACAATAGCAAGACATGGGGAAATGGTTTTAAGTTAAAAGAGGGAAGATTTAGGTTGGATGTTAGGGGGAAGTTCTTCACTAGGAGAGTGGTTAGGTCCTGGAACAGGCTGCCCAGGGAGGTTGTGGATGCCCCGTCCTTGGAGGTGTTCAAGGCCAGGTTGGACGGGGCCCTGGGCAACCTGATCTAGTAAAGGTGTATGTTTGGTGGCCCTGCCAGGCAGGGGGGTTGGAACTACATGATCCTTGAGGTCCCTTCCAACCCGGCTCATTCTGTGATTCTGTGTATTTTCATCAAGCGTTTGTTACTGTATGAATGCTCAGCTCCTTACAGCACTTACCTACATAACAGCTCAAGCTGCTCGGTCAGGTTGGAGAGGGAAGGAGCTGTTACACAATGGGTTCCTGCACCCTTCCCTCTGTAGCACGCTGCTATCCAGGCAGCCTCAGCACATACAGCACAACGGCTGCACTCAACGCACCAGCCCTAAACCTTATCAATGACTTCCAAAGAACTCAGCTGACCGAATGCAAATGCCAGTCAATGTAAAGCACGTGTGCTTTGAAGCTTCAGGTGACTTCTGGCACTTCATGCCTTCCACAAGGACTGAACGATCATCTTAATAGCTACTACTAAACTGTTTGTAACCTGCCAGCATCAAAACTGCATGACTTCCACTGTCACTTCAATCGCACAGCTTCTACAGCTCACAGACGTAATTAAAACAAAACAACTTTCCCGTAGTTCCCAGCTTATGATCCCACAAGCCACAAGGCCCCAACGACGGCATACAAGAGAACAGCCCTGCACTCACAGAATCACAGAATGACCCGGGTTGGAAGGGACCTCAAGGATCATGTAGTTCCAACCCCCCTGCCTGGCAGGGCCACCAAACATACACATTTACTAGATCAGGTTGCCCAGGGCCCCGTCCAACCTGGTCTTGAACACCTCCAAAACGGGGCATCCACAACCTCCCTGGGCAGCCTGTTCCAGGGCCTCACCACTCTAACCCCTCTGAACAACGACCGAAGAACAGCCTTCATAGCGCAGCTCACCTCCGACCCAACCCGGGGCTCCGCAGACGTGCGGCAACGCAGGGCGGTGCGGAGGGACCCCGCCCTGAGGCGGGCCCGGCACACCCCGACGGCAGCGGGGAGGCCGCGCGGAGGCCGACCCTGAAGAGCAGCCGGGCCGGCGCCGCTCTCGGGGCGCGCAGGGGGAGCGGTGAAGCGGAGGGCCGCAGACAGGTCAGGACAGCGGCCGCCACTCACCGCTGCTGCGGCCACCACCACCGCGCTGCCGCCGCCGCCGCCCCGCCTCTCTCCGTGGGGCCGGGCGGGACCGAGCGCTGCCCGCAGACTGAGCCGTGTGCTATCGCGAGACAAGGGCGGCGCTTGTCCCTCCCGGCGGCCCGTCGGCAGCGACGCCGTTGCCATAGTGTCAACGCGGCCGGTGTCGGCGGCTTCGTCCCGCTCCCCCACGCGTTGGGGACGGACCCCGAGCCGCCGGCGGTGCCCCGCTGTAGGATGGAAAGCGAGGGAGGCTGTCGTTCGTGGGGAGGGAGAAAAGACACTGAGATCGTCTATGAAAAGCTTCTGTTTAAGATCAGGTTGCCCGGGTGCCTCGTCCAGGTGGCGTGTGGTCATCAGCACTGCGCCTTCCCCCTCAATAGCAATGAACTGTGTGTCTGGAATACAGCTGGAGGCTCCACTGTGAAGGTAAAGCCATGACAACTCCCGCTGTACGCTATAGAACAACCTTGTAGCACTTACAGCAGCCTTCCAGTACCTGAAAGGAGCCTACAGGAAAGCTGGGGAGGGACTAATTAGAAGCACATGTAGCAACGGGACAAGGGGATGTAGTTTTAAACTGGAAGAGAGTAGATTTAGACTAGACGTTAGGAAGAAGTTCTTTACTGTGAGGGTGGTGAGACACTGGAACAGGTTGCCCAGCAATGCTGTGGAAGCCCCCACCCTGGAAGCATTCAAGGCCAGGCTGGATGGGGCTCTGAGCAACCTGGTTTAGGGGGAGGTGTCCCTTTAATATCATCAGCTAGATGATATGAAAGGTCCCTTCCAATCCAAACCATTCTATGTGTTATCCATGTATAGCCAAATTAGACACAAAACCTAGAATAACACCATACAAGCTGCTACAAGGGAAGTTTACTTCATCCCAGCACAGCTATATTGTAAATTATTACGGGCTTTTGGAACAATGAAAGAAAGTGAGTTTGAAACAGTTACACACACAGAATCACACAGAATCACAGAATGACCCGGGTTGGAAGGGACCTCAAGGATCATGTAGTTCCAACCCCCCTGCCTGGCAGGGCCACCAAACATACACATTTACTAGATCAGGTTGCCCAGGGCCCCGTCCAACCTGGTCTTGAACACCTCCAAGGACGGGGCATCCACAGCCTCCCTGGGCAGCCTGTTCCAGGGCCTAACCACTCAACCAGTTATTGTTTTGTTAATTTTTCAAACGTTACCCATTTGTAATTTTGCACTGTTTGTAACTTTATTTTGAAGTGACTCATTTTTCCACATCCATTTGTCAGCCATTACGTTTGTTAGGACATCGGCACTCCATTTCTGCCCTGTCATTTGGAAATAAAATCAGTCCGCTTCTCGTCTGCTCAGCTTCCCGTGAGCATGTGATAGTGTGGAATGTTGATGAATGCACACAGAAACTGCGAGGAGGTAGAGTATTATTTACATAGCATGTATATTACATAAATATATTTATAATATAGAGGTGAAGTGAAGGCAATCACGCACCACCACCTATAAGTCCAGCAGTGCTGAACCAGTTTCTCAACAATGACCACCTTAGCAAGGGAAGGGAGCTGGCCATGGTTCTGACCCGCAGCTGGGGCTTGGGCTGGGCTTAATGGAGGCTGATGGGAGTTTGAATGGACTGAAACTTATAGGAAGAATGAAAGAGAGCAAGTCATGGCTCACTAGAGCCCCAGTGACACGCTGTCCTAAAAACAGTGTTATAGCGTTATGATTTAGAGGCTTTATGGCCCTCTTTTTGTGTCAGTATTGTGGAAGAGTCATGTAGCTCATCATTGTTAAAAATGATGTTGATTTGCCTGTCATTTAATGTGAAGAAATTGTGTTTCATACTCTGCCACACCAAATGTGTAAAACTACACATTATGAAAAAAGCACTCATAAAGAAATGAGAATGTTTTAAATACTTTGATAATGAATGTCATCATTACACTTTAATCCATATAAGTGTAACATAGAGTATCAGGGAATGATTCAGCGAGTGGGCATGAAGTTGGACTAAGAATTCAGGGGAAACAAACATGGAAGTTAGAGTCAATTAGTGGAAGATCAGTAAACAGTCTCTGTATATTTAATACAAAGACATTTGAAAGCCACATTCACAGCTGCTAGATTTTCTTTTTCACTTTTCTGTCTCTGTCCATGGGCTTTTCAGCAGATGCTGTGTAGACTGTCTCTGCCCAGACTGCTCTCTGTGCAGTCTTGGACAATTTTTTTTCACCTTATTTCTATCAAATGTGCCAGGAACTTGAGTTCTTTGTGTGATTCATCTCTCCATGCTGATAAATTCTGACACATAAATCTTTTATATATGTAATATACCATCTAGGGTAAAACCTAGGAAAAAACATCTGCAGCTGTTGTGGCTGTGTTCTAGTTAATTCACTGCCAATGGAATCCTAAGACTTGATAAGATGTCCAAAGTCTGTGCACACTGTTGAAGGCAGAGTCATAAAATGTGGATCTGAAGAACCACTGAGATGAACATAATGATGTGGTGATAAGATGGATGAAAAATTAGCCTGTTCTCAAAGCCAGTCTTACCATCTTTCTATGCAATGGTTTGCAATGGTTGATCTGCTGGATTTGAATCGGGATTTCCAGTCTTCAAAATGAATAAGGCACTACTAGGTTCTCTGGACATGCCATCCTGCTACAAAAATTCTATCCTTAATATTAGTGAGATTTGATATTCTTATTATACTTATACTTATTATATACTAACTTATTGTTAGTGTTGCAGAGAGTACCAGACATGGTCTGGGCAAGAAGGTAGATGGAGAATAGTTACTGGTATATAATTCTGTGCTTTGCTATCCAACAGCCTAGGCTGATTGGACTAGATGATCTTCCAACCCCAATTATTCTATATTATTAAATGGTGAGTTACTCTGTATATTTTCCTGACAGATACTGGTATAACTGTGTTGGCAGATAGCTGTTATGCAATGTTTCTGAGGATCTTGCTGCATCAGAGTTTTATATTTTGCTAAATCTCAATAATAATAAAATTGCTGCAGGGTTAACACCTCGAGGAATTATTATTGGAACTCTTCAGAGATTGGTGCTTCATGTAAGATTTAGTCCAGATGATCAACAAGTGGCAGTATGTGCTGGAAATCGAATCTACGTGTTAAGTGTAAAGGTGAGATACCATTCTTTGTAGCCACAGTTATTTCCTAAAGTTCATCACTTTCAATAAGATCGTGATGTGGAAATGTATATATTCATATTCTCATTTAGAAGTAAACAAATAGAAATGAATGCTTGATAGCACTATCAAGTGATATGCCAAAAAAATGTTGAAGTTAAACAATATCTCAACATTCTGAAAACATCTGAAAAACTACTCGTTTATCACTTGCTTTGAAAAAGCAAATGCAACATGTGTTTTCTGCCAGCAAAATGATATACAGGGCTGCATTTGACTTAAGAAAAATGTTGCTGAATTTGTAATTTGAACCTAAGTATGATATTATTTTTAGCAATAATTCTTAGTTATTCAGACCTTGAATCCATTGCCAGTTTTTATTTTGAAATCTATTTTGCTTTTATTTTGACTTTTCTAATCATAGTATGAAGCTATACCAGTTGAATTGAATGGCCACCTGGCTCCAGTGACTGCTGCTGAGTTTTGCACGCGGGAGAAAAATATGCTTATATCAATTTCTGAAGACAGGAGCTTTAAGGCAAGGAAATTCTTGAGCTGTGCTAAAAATAATAAAGAAAAATTAAAAAAAAATATTTAGTGGATTTTTGAATTCATATTGTTTTTTGTTTTTTGTTTTTTTTCTAAGAGTATTTGCTGAAAGTTAAGCAAAAGTCATCTTTGCTATTATAGAGACCAGAGCATTGTTTTTAAGAATTGCTTACAAAGTTATTGTAAAAATTAATTATAATTATAATAATTATTAATATTTTAAAAATAACATTGACGTTTTGTCATAATCAAAACAGTAGTGAAGTGTTAACTTTGGTGATTTTTATGATCTGGCAAATGAACTCTGGCACTTATCAATTAATCAGAGCCCAACATGAAAAACAAGCAAGCAAATAAACCAACGCTGTGAAAAACAACATTGCTATATTGCATCACTTTCAGTGGCTGCATATCCCTGTTTTCACCACTTGATGGCCTTTTAAAAGTTTGTGTTTTCCGTAAAGATCTAAGTAGGTGCCTATCTTTTTTTGTTTTTCCCTAAAGATATGGGACTATTCCACTGGACTGTTAATACACCAGTCAGGAGTATTTACAGGTATATTTCCCTTTTTTATACTTTTGCATAGCAAAATATGTCAATCTGAACAATAAAATAATTATATAGGTGTTTAGTTGATCTAGTAAAAGTATTTATAGTAAACTATATGCTAGCATATATATTTTTCTTTGAAGTGGGTAGATAGTTTCAGTGTATTTTCATAAACAGTTTTTTGTACAGAATGTGCATTTGGCATTTACTGAGATGTGTAAATAGTTCTATTGTCTATGTGCTTTTTATGTTTTGTATTGGAAATGAAAAGAAATTCTTTAAGTGTTTCATATGTAGGTTTATTATCAGGGTTTGTAGTTGAAGGCATACATTGACTTTAAAGTCAAAAACTACATTTTATAGAATGATGAGAACAAAAGGAGAGGAGGACAAACATCTGCACAGCAAGGGCAGCCCTCCCCAATAGAACTTTTCCTGAAAGTAACTGTGTGGTTTTCACCAGAACCTGTTTCAATCCTGTGTTGGTTGTTCTTGCTTATGGTGCAGTTAGAGCAGGTTGAAGCACACTGTGACTGGGGGCAGGAACTACATGGGAACTGGTTGTTAAGCTTTGTGCTTATCTATTATTAGACGCCCCATAGCAAAAGGAAAGCTCAAACCATATGATAGGAAAGGAGAGGAAGAAGAGATGACTCCTGCCTGATTACTTATGGCAGTTGCTTTAATGGAATTGGTTTGTATGTGCAAGGCCATGAGAATAACAGTAGCTGAACAGCCAACAGGGCTCTGAAAAACACTGCTATTTAAGCCTGGGTAAAAGGGTGCAGCAAACCACTGCCTCTGCAGTGTGGATAGCAGGTTACCAAAAACCACAGCTATACCAGTTTGGGAAGGCAGGCTACAGATCTAGAAATAGAAAGCTCATGGCAATGAAAAAAAAAAAAAAAAAAAAAAAGTGAAGACCACTGTTTTGTTTTATTCTGTTTTTACCTTTCTTTATAAGTAGGAGCTATCAATTTTGAATAACATTTCTGATTCATGTATACTCTGGAACTAATTGCAAGATTTTTGGAACAGGATTTCCTTTGCTAAGTCTGCTAGTTGACGAAGAAAAGAGACAGATCATCACTGGATCTGCTGAAGGACAGGTACTAGACGTAAAAAATAATCTCTATGTGACAAAATACTTTACTATCATTAATTTTTCTATCACGAAGCTTCACAATTTGCATACAAGTTTTAAAATGCTACAATTATTTTAGCAAACATAACAACATAAAACCTTTATTACAAAATGCTAACTTTTTCCTCAAAACCATAATACTTTTTAGAACTGCAATCAATAAGTATATGTACACTGAGGTGCTATAAGTATCTGTTTTAAAAGAAAAAAGATGAAAAGCAGGATACTCGTTCTTTGGCCAAGGAATAAAGCACATGGCCGTAACTTGGAGAGGCCATGATTTTAGCATGGTGAAGTTCTAAGTAAATTTGTAATAAACGTATTTTGAGCATTTGATTTTTTCTTTAATTAATGTTAGGAATATATTAATCAGATTTTTTTCTATGGCATATAGAGGCCATCTTCCTTCTGCATAACTATTCAGTGGATCATGAAGAAAATTAAACACATAAATATAGTAAGGTATAAAGATAGAGGTATTAATGAAATTATCTTATGTGGCTCATTAAGCAACTGTATGCAGCTTACCCAGGATTTTTAATTGTAGGAAATACACTGTGAGGAGGGTTTTTTTCAAAGACACAGACATATAGGAATTAGACATGCTGTTCAAATTGACAATGACTACTGATATACTAAATGCTAATAATGAAAAAATCTTTGATAATTTTTGGAATATAGATGTATATAATGTAATTTCAGGTCCCAGGTAAGATGAATAAAAATTCATTAGTTACATAAACAGTTTTCAATATTGAACATCCAGCTCATATTTGTATAATTTTATTGCAGTTGCTTTTCTTATGTTTTCTTTCAGCTTTGGATCTTCAGTTTAATCAGTGATCATAATTACTGTTGTGTGACACGTATTGACTTAAAGAAAGAGCAAGAGAAATTCTATAATAAAATCTGGAAATCCGAAGAAGAATTAGGTAGCATAGTGCTTCTAGAATGCTGGTTTTGCTATATTTCAGTTGTTATTGACTACTGAGCATGCGTCTTTTATACCGTGAAAATTTAGTGATAGAGTGAAATTTAGTGATACATGATAGAGTTTTGAATCTCAGACAGTCAAATGGAATCTTTTGCTAGAGCCGATACGAAGCTGGGGATTGGCATATAGGGAGGAATTATGCATACATGTCTCTAATAACATCTTGTACAATCTATCTGCTTATATATCGTTGCACTATGTCTTCAGTGCGAATAGAATCAATTCCTAAAAAATTAATCCATTTTCTAATTGGAGTAACATTTCTGAATTACCTTTGAAGCTTCTAAGAATCTTTTATGTTATGCTTTGTTATGTTATTTTATATGTTTTGCTATGCTGTTGTTTTACACTCATACCAGAGCCCCCCTATGATATATTATTTAACTGACAGTGGTATTTTTATTGGCATAACAATGAGTACTCATAAACCTTTAATGACTGCACCTCAGCAAGGTGATTCTCTGGCTCAAGATATCTCCATCTTTTGAAATGGAAAGATAGTGTGGTCTTATTTCATGTTATTGTACTACATTACTTTTAATTCTCTCTTAAATCTTTTTTGTTTGCCTTATTTCATTGTTTCATTGACTGATGACACTGCTAATTGGTTTTCTTCAGGTGAAAGACAAAATGCTTCTGAGCTTTGCAGAACAAGCAGCATGAAACCAGAGGGGCCAGTGGAAGCATCATTGCCTGTCCTCCTAATTGAACACTGTGATTATTCAGTATGTTTCCATAAGGAAGAAAATGAGTAAGTCCTTTAGAATACCTCCAAGTAGTTGGCTGGAATCTATTCACAGGAGTTCCCATTGGCTCTTAGGTTATTTTCACTGCATCAATTTTAACTGAAACTTTTTCCTTTGAACTGCAGATTCAAAAAATACATTTATAAACTTCTGTGGGGTAGCTTATTATTTTTGCTATATTGGAATCAAGTTAGCTAGTATTACTGTGTCTTATATAGTAAAAAAAAAAAAAACACACAAAAAACCACCACCACCAACAACAAAAAATCCTTCTCTATCATACTCGGGTACATGTTCTTTTTGTTTGTTTGTTTGTTTGTTTTTCTAATAGATCCTGTGTCCAGAATAGAAGCTATTTTTGGATAGGAACCTCTACTGGCTTGTTATTAATAAATTCAGCAAACTTGGAATTGGAAGCCTTTTTATGTTACAAAGGTATGAATAGAAAATATTTGGCTACAATCTAATGTGATTGCTTTTCTTTGTTGTCTGATATAAATAGTATAAGAGTTAGTTAATACAGCAAAAATTGTTTTTTAATGTTTTAATTTATCAATTAATTTTACTGTGTTTTTCTGTCACTGATGACTTGTTTCAAAACATGTATCAGTACTAGATTTTTGTAGTGGTTAGTTATGAAATCTTCTTCAATTTAGCAACCTAACTACTAGGTATGTTATTCTACTCATACTTCACAATGAGGCTGTAAGCTGGAATGATATATACTGAAAACAGTGGTGGTATCAAAACAACATGAGTAAATTTTTTCCCTTTTAAATGTAAATACATCTTTTACCACTGTGTTCTTTTTGGTAAAGATTACAGCGGCCTCAGCATTCGATTTGCTAGATCGTGTTCATTAATGAAGAAAGCAGTTAATGGAAAGGTGAGTATATAGTTAGCATTTATTTAATGAATGTTTACATTTTCAGTTATTTTTTATAAACATTAATTCTGCATTTTGTTTACAAATTATGTACATGTACACTTATTTATTCAAAATGTGAATTACAGAGTTATTTCTCTGGAGATGATTCTTTAAGGAGATTTCTAGTTTTAGTAGCTGGGTAGTTTTAAAGCTCTCAGAATTTGAATGCTATCTGAAGTGACTAGAAAGCAAAAGGTGAATTGTTTTTCATGGTGTTTGGTGTGTACCTTGAATGTCAAGAATGACCACTGTGGCAGCAGAGGCACTGTCTTATAAGAAAGAAAGGTAGAAGCATTACACTTTTTCTTCAAGCAGATGCTGGGATGAACTTTTGAATCTTTTCAAGAGATCTGCAAAAACTGAGTTGTGAGAAAATTTCTGTGGAAAATCAACAGAAGAGCATTTTAGGAAATGGAATATATACATATGATATATATAAGCACCATAGGCATATTTTGAAGGACAGCATTAAGCACTTTTTAATATTTAATGCTGTGAGACCAAAGCTATAGATATCTGAGTAATATTCATAAACAAAAAAACAGTTTTATTCTCAATTATAAATACTTTTGCATTAGAATTTAAATTTTGAAGTACACGGAGTACTATTTTACAGTGTAATTACTGCAGGTTTTATGCTTGGTCACCTCAATGTTTGAAGACATGATTACTGTGTTGGAAGTTAACCCTGCTTTGTTGCTGACATCTCAGCAGAGTGGTACTTGTAAAAGTGGAAATGAAGAGAGTCTATCAGTCATTGCCAGGTACAGAATAACTTAAAATGTTCTTTTCTTCAAAATTGGATAATGCTTTTGTTTTTCTGACACTTAAGTCTATCACATTGTTTTGTACAGTGTTATTTTCTGACTTGGATTAAGTTAACTTGTTTTCCTGTCGTGCTTTTTTGCACTGAGTGGGAGAAGTTACTAAATAGCAGAATGGTTGAGACTAGAAGGGATAGCTCCTGGTCATCTGGGAGGTCCCTTCTAAAGCAGAGACACTCAGAGCAGTGTGTTGAGGCCCAAGTCCAGTTTGCGTTTGAGTACCTTCCAAGAGGAGACTCTGCAGCCTTTCTGAGAAACCTGTACCAGTGTTTGATCAACTGAACCGTGAAGATATGCTTCTTGGTAGTTAACTGGAACCCTCTGTGTTCCATTTTGTGAACATCTTTTCCTGTCACTGGACACCACTCTTTTGCACTTATATATATATATAAGTATACATTGGAGAGATCCCTGCTGAGCCTCTCCTACTCTGTACTCTCCCCTGTTGAACTTGCTGATGCTTTTGCCAGCCAACTTCTCCATCCTGTCTCTGGATGGTTGCACAATCCTCTGGTGTATCATTCCCTTCTTCCAGTTTTGTGGTTTCTTCTGTAGTCTTTATGAGGACACACTCCACCTTCCATATTATTAATGCAGATATTGAATAGGACTGGTCTCAGGACTGATCCCTGAAGTATTCCACTAGTTACAGGCCTCCAGCTAGACTTTGTGCCACCTATCACCACCCTCTGGGATGTATGCCAGTATTCAGCTTTCTTGCTGTGTGTTCCTCCAGACCATACTTCACCAGCCTCTCTATGAGGATCTTATGGGAGACAGTGGCAAAAGCTTTCTAGTCCAGGTAAACCATATGTACCATTGTCTACAAGCTAATCATTTCATCACAGAAGTTTATAAAGTCAGTGAACCACCATTTCCCTGGCAAATCCATGGTGACAGTTCTCAATGATGGTCTGGTGTTTCATGGTCCTGGAAATGGCTTCTGTGAAAACACTGGAATTTTAAATCACAGAAAAACCTGCTGTCTTTAGTGAAGTGAAGTGAAAATGTCATGTGTACATTCACACAAATTAGTAAAAATAAATTTTGACACCTTTTATTCATTGCATTTATCAATATTTGTGTTTTTTTGTTTTTTGTTTTTTTAACTTAGGCATCCTCTGTTGCCAGAATCTCCATTGTGTACAAATTTAAATAAAAATAAAAAACATCTGAATAAAACAGAAAGTGAGTATAAAAAAATCTTGATATGAATAAATAAAGCCATATTTTTATGAACAGAAACAGACTCAAGTGTCTGGTGCCTATATATTTCTTAAGTTACATGTATGTTACTTTTATTTTATTAGACAGAACTTTATTTTTCTAGTAGTATTTCATATCTTACCCAAGTGTTAGTTATGAAAATGATGGTAATGGGATAGTTTTCTTTTTTTAAGTATAGTCTTCTGAGAAATGTCCATGTTGAAAGAGCTGGAGTATGTAGAATGCTTATATTTTTTCATATCTTTTCATAGCATGGAATGTATTTTTCTATATAATTTGACTTTTCTTTCTTATTTTTAATTAAATATTTGATCGGTTTTGTTGTCCTGAATAGTCTTTTGTTAATACTTGTAAGTTTAGGAAATTGATTTTTGACTTAGGTTCCTACTATCTGAAAAAAAAAGATCAAGGTCTGTCTTCCAGTTGCTTTTGGAGAACACGACTTCTTTGCTTAGTAGTAGTAAAGCTAGGTTCAGAAAATACCTAGAAAGTATTTTTCTTCATAATCACCTTTTCTTTTGAAAAGAGACAATAACTGTTAGCTGTGGACACTTAGATTAATCTATTTTGATTCTATTGATTGTACTTGATGGACATGCTAGACTGTCAGAGATTCTGGTTGTAGTTTAATGTGGAAATCTGAGACAGTATCTATAGTGTTTTTTGCTAGAATTCAAAGCTTCTTCTAAAACCCAGCACTGTATTATTATTGACACATCACATTCAGATATCTTAGTTGCTCCAAGGAAATCCTCTGATATCTCAGAGCAAGTGGTGTCAGGCAATCTTTAGGAAGGACCCTTTTCTCCTTCTTCAATACATATAGAGAAGTGATAGCTGATGGGTGCTAAAGATGTGCCTACCCTCAGCATTGGTAAATGTGCCCATGAGATCACTCACAATGCACCTGAAGGTTCTTCCTTGGATTATGAACAAGATTTCCACCTCCTAACTTTGAAATTTAATTAGGTTGTTTCTTCTGATATGAAATGCTTGTATTTAGTTTTGAGCTGAAAGCTGCCTTTCAGGAATGTAATTAAAAGAAGGTGAATGCTGCCATTATTAATGACTTCTCAAGCCAGATGAAAGAACAGTCATTTATGTGCACCTGCTAGCCTGTTTGTTTCAGATCTTTAGATATATTCCAAATGTAAGTTCTATATGTTTTATATCTAGTAAATATAAAATCTAAGCATAAAATAGGCAACTACAGAATACATTCATGTGTGAATGATGAAAAAAGCTCCTTAGAACAGTATTTTTGTTAGTTCAAAGTTTAGAGTTCCTACTAGATATTATTTGAGGAGGGATATTATGCAAAGGGGCAGTTCATTTCTTTCCTTTTCTCAGTCTTTTAAAGTAGCTGATCATAATTGTGTTTTGTATTACAAGGAGACATTAAAAATTGCCCCTGCTTAGCTTAACTATGTATCTATAAAGTTGTAAAAATGTAATTTCACATTAGGAAGCTCTTCAGTGATCATTAATTTGTTTTACTACAGGAGTGAAAAGCACTAGGAAAGATCAACCACTGGTATTTCATAATAAAATTAAGTCATCTGGTTATACAGCTTCACCACGGTGAGTAGATATGCTTATATTGTATCTTTTTTACTGGGATCTGATATTATGTCATGTAATAGAGATGGGTAGTCTCACCACTGTGAAATTGGTGACCCATGAAAAATAGATGATTTTAACAATCACAGTCCTTTTAAAAACATGCTGTAAATTTTTGCAGCTTCTGATCAGTGATCAATTGCTTTTGTCTTGAAACGAAAACTTGTGTACATTTACATAGTGTCTGTTTCTAAATACTATGTCACTTAAACCCAGTTAGTTCTTTCTTTTGTTCTATGCATACGGAGCATTCTCAGATCAACCTAGGGAGAAGTATGCCATTTATTTCCTCTCGACCATTTTTTGAGATGGGCCATGTTACAACTTTATGAGCTGTATAACCTCACTTTATTGGTATGGTGTTATTTTTTAAGAACTTTCAGGATTTTTGTTTTTTTTATTTTTATTTTTTTTATTACAAGCTTCTAAAATCACTTGAGGAAGTTTGCTGTAGCCTTGCCTGTTCTTTGCTTGCTTTTAAAGATTTATCTTTGGATGGAGAACTCACACTCAGATGGAATGAGTAGTGTTGTGTTAGTGTTCCCCACAGGAATGGAGAGTTGGTCTGTGTCTCAGAGCCCCGGGTAGATCATAGAGTATGATATACATTTTTGGTACCATCCTTGTGTAGCATGATTGTTAGAACAGAAGTAGAATGGTGCAAGGTATTACGTGAGAAATATTCAAATTGCTTTGAATGCAAGCGAGTATTGAAACTGAGAAATCAAGAAGCAGTTTTTACCTGTCAGCAATAGATTTATTTTAATTGATCTGAGGGAAAGTCTGCTTATGTTTACATCTTTAGACTGCAACTGGGAGCTGTGGTTTTTATATTCTGAGAACAATCATTAGAGTCTGGGACCTCAAAATAGATTCAATCATTTTGAAATGATGAACCTTTTTTTGCTGATTTCCAAATGTGTTATTTGTGTTCCTAATTCTGTGAATATACAAACTATGTTGTCTTTTCTCTCCAGTTTCTCTCAACCTAGAAGCCTTGGATAAGATAGGATGAATACAGGCACCGAACCTGTAGTTTAAGAAGTTCTATTCATCCCATTCCTAATTCCATATCATAGAATTTCCTTGTTTAATCAAAGCCACTACTTAATCATCCCTTGAGAACATGACTGAAATGGTCCCCAGCAATAGATAAAAGTTTCAGGGGAAACTAAATCTGGCTTAAGGACATCTATGAATTCTCCATCTCTTGTATCTTGTTTGTTGCTTTGCTTCTGAGTTGAAGGAACTTTTGGTTGTGATGATGTGTGCAATCATTGTGATGATGTGTGGGGTAGAAGAAAAACTTTCATTTTTTCTACCATACCATGTTCACTGTGGAATATCCCGAATTGCTTTTGAATGTGGTGTCAGACTTCTCCCTTAACCAAAAAAACCTCCCTTGTGTTTTCCTG
This sequence comes from Coturnix japonica, assembly GCF_054131305.1. Taxonomy (NCBI): domain Eukaryota; kingdom Metazoa; phylum Chordata; class Aves; order Galliformes; family Phasianidae; genus Coturnix; species Coturnix japonica. The sequence goes on from NC_140665.1 coordinate 39,934,420, forward strand.
AAGTTTCAGACATGTGAAGATAAACTGTTGAAACACAGTGTTAAAATGCACTGCAAAATGAAGTGTCTTTCACACTTCAGAGTGATCTGAAGACAGCTCAAGCTCTTTCAGGTTTTGCTAAGAAATGTCTCAGTTTTTGATATATATTATGCTGTTACTACTAAAAGATTTAGAACTGTGTTTGCTAAACATCATTTCCAGAGAGTCTAGCCTCCATTTTTTTCAGGGAACGTAGCTGAGAAACCGATTATAACTCAGCTCAGATATGGCAAAGACCATCTAGGGGGAATACTGTTTTGACACCAGTTGTTCCATTTGCTTTGTGTTTATGGAAAAGATTTTTCCTGTACATTGGTACTGCTATATGAAGGAATTGTGTCGCATGTGTTGGCTTTGTGTTTTGCTAACTCAGAACTTACTCTCCCATTTCGGTTGTTCAGTTTTCTTGCAGAATCTTTATTAGGCATTCTGTCTTCTTGAAGCTCTTCTTGTTTATTTAGTCTGCAGGAAGAATTCTTCATGTTAGTGGATTTTGGCCTTCAGAATGTGCAGTCCAACAGATAACACATGGAAAGCAAAACTTTAGCTGCAAACAAGAATACTGTAGATCACTACAAAGTTATCTTTTTATCATTCAGCATGTACATCGTCTTACCTATAAACATTAGTAGTATGCATAAACAGTAAGAAGAAACAAGGATTGTTTTTTGTTTGGAAAAAAGAAAGTCCCAACAAAAAAACCCTGCATATCTCATGAAACAAAGAATGTTTCATATAGTAGAGTCTCTGTTCTTTCTTGTAGAATGACCATGTTTACGCCAAATACTAACCTGAAGAAAAATGAGGTATTAAAGTGCAAAACCAGTTTTAAATGGTAGGTAAGATAGCAACTGTTTTGAAGGAGGAACAAATTTAAATGAATTCTGTCAGAAATATGTTTTGTAACTGCTTCTCTCATAACTTTAGTTAGGAGCATCTGGGGAACTAAAACACATTATAAATTTGCTATAAAAGTCTTATTTTTCTAATAAGAAAAATAGCTGATTGTGGCAAAGTGAGTTTTAGTGATCAGTGTCCTACTTATGTGTATATATGGAAATCTTTTTCATATTGCTTATTCTTACAGCAAGGTAGATTTCATTTTTAATTCATTTCACTATTATGAAATTACTGTGTAATTTAAGAAATATGATTTTATAAATATTTTTCTAAAATGCCATGTTAATTCTTTATTTCATAAATTCATAATAGTTGCTGATGCGAGTAATTGAAGTTTGATGATTTTTAATTTATTCTGTTGTTTATTCTGGATTTAGCATAAATTCTTCAGGGAATATATACATGAAAGTATTTACAATAACTCTGCAAGCAATATTTATTTCATTATTGAAATGGCTACAAACAAGGTTTAGATGTCTCAATATTTTCCCTCTCCTTTGCTTTTCCTTTTTTAAAATATTTTTTATTTTTCTGAAGTACAAGTAAAGAATATCCCCTGGAAAGTTCTCCTCCAATCATCTCTAGCAGAGAAATATCTATTGGCTTTGAACCAACTAGAATTTGTTGCATTCAGTATTCGGGTATGTATAGTTTCATTAAATGTACTATTGCGTCCTTGTGGAGACAGAATAACAAAATTTGTGTAATGTTTATAAAAGCTGTGCTTTTCCTAGAAAAATCTGGCATCTGCTGCTTGGTCATCATTTTTTAACTTGCAAAACCATGCAAGCTGCTAATACGTGTCAAAGGATTCTAATTCTCCTTTGATTTTCTAACTTGTTTTCTTTTGGCCCCATTCTATCACTTTTCCATTACAGCTTGATAATTAGTGGTCTAACACTTTCCTTCACTAAGGAAGTTTATCTTCTCAGTCATTTACTTGGTGTCATTAGGATGTGTTAGAAGCTGAAGTTCTGTTTCAAAAGAATCAGAATGCAATTTTATTTTATTTTATTTTATTTTTTTTAATGCTTTGGAAAAGAAATTCTTGTCATAGCTTTTGTCATTTTCAATCCAGGTAAATATTACACAGGATCCATTTCCTAGGTCAGCAATCAAGTGTATCACTGAGTATATAATTATGTCAGTGTACATGCTGCAAACCACAGAATATATAAAGTATTTAAAAACATGTATCTTTGTAAGTATTTTGGGTGCCAGAACACCTTTCATCTTCAAGAAATAAAAGTAAGCTAAATGCAGTCTGTAACTTCTTAAAGCATACTGCAACCCTAAGTGATCCTTAGAGGCCTGTAAGAAATTATTTTTATGTCCCATAAAGGAGATTGTGGAGTTGTGGAGAGCTTATGTTTTGCAATGGTGAGCTTCAAACTTAGCAGTCACCTCTCATGCTGAAGATATGTACTGTCAAAACCTTAGAAAAAAACAGGGAGACTTCTACAGAAGAGCACTACCCTACAGCTTAAAGACTATGGGGAGTATGGGGCATGGGGCGTGCATTTCTTTGAGTATTTTATTCAGAACTAGTTATCTTATTTTTGAGAGGAAAATATTTTAGGTCATTATTTAGTGTGTTTAATTACTGATGTATGAAGAAAAAGTCAAGTGAAATATTCTTAAAACTTCTTAAAAAATACATTTCACAGTGAACTTAGTGACATCCATTGATTTGAATTATGCAATTCTGCTTTCTCCTTTGTTCTACCTCCTTTCCCCCTCACATTGGTTCAGTTTGCTGCTTTAATTATTTTAATAGAAGCATTAGGGAAGTCTAACCTGGCATCGATTAATTACATCAATACTGCTGATCAGTTATATAAATGAACAATCCAACAGTGCTTGAATAGTTTTGGGGATTAGTTTATGATGTTGATAAGAAATCTGTAACTTTTAAGGACTAATCCAGGATGACTGCTATGTGCAGGTATGTATGAGAAGGGGATATAACTTTTAAGTTGACAATATAGGAAAAATGAGTTTAAGTCAGGAAAAATTTATATGACTGCTAAAAATTTATACACTTAAAATTTGTAGCACTCCTATATAAAGCAAATTTCTGCCATGTGATGTGTAGGTGTTGTGAGAATATGTTAGCAACACAAGACATGGTGTATAAATTCATACTAAAGTTCGCAGTATGAGTTTGTAATGTTCAAGCAAAAAAATTTGTTAGATGTGAAATGAATACTTAGTGTTTGTTTTTTTTTGTAGTGGCACATATAATTTTTATGAATAAAAGGATAGAATCTTATTTCCTTGTTGCTTCCAAACATAAATCATCAGAATCTTTTTATAGGGGATGGAAATTACCTGGTCTGTGGGCTGGCTAACAAGACTGTACTGATATTCAACTCCGATCTCACCAATACACATCATGTTTTTGGAGGTAAATTTCTGAATTATGTTAGTAAAGAATAGTATATAATTGAGTCTAACATAAAGTGCCATGTTGGCAAACAGATTTCACTTACATCACCCTCAAAAGAATGGGAGTGAGAAATGCTTCTGATTCAGGAAATAAAAGTTAATACCCTGATGAGTTAAGTTTGTTTGGTATTTTAAAACTTGTTATTTATTTATTTTAATTGAGAAATGGAAACAAAAACTGTTTTTTTTTGTTTTTTTTTTTTTGTTTATTTTTTTAAATACAGCAGCATTAACACTTGGGAACCTAAAATCAGGAGGGGAGTAAACTCTTTGAAAGGGCAGATAATAGCAGGACAAGGGGAAATGGTTTTAAGTTGAAAGAGGAAAGATTTAGGTTGGATGTCAGGGCAAGTTCTTTACTAGGAGAATGGTGAGGTCCTGGAACAGGCTGCCCAAGGAGGTTGTGACTTGCATTTTGCTGATTATTAAAAATGTATTTATAATGCATAGAAGAGAGGAGATAACTTCTTTGCTTTAAGCCTACTATTTTCAGCTTTGTTCCCCAAAGCTCTCAATTAAAGTAGCTGTGCATTCCAATCAGTGTTGACTCCTCAGGTGACTGTGTTCTGTTATGAAGTACAGGTGATGTTGATCAGCTTTAGAAGAGTTACACCCAACTTGGACCCTTTTGAAGAACTCTTCTTACAAAACCAGCTCATGTGCTTTGGAATAGGGGAACCCTGCTCAAAGTCTGTTTTGAAGCTTACTGGCCTCCTGCAAGCCAGCTGACATTTTATTCACTACTCTTTGGGATACTGGAGACTTGAAGTCTTAGGTTCTTATTCAAACTTTAAATTTCCTTATTTTATTTTTTGTAATCCTCATAGTGGTAATTCAAAGCTTCCAAGTGATTTTACAATACCAAAGCCCTCACATAAAGTTTTGCATTGGGAGTAAAGTAAGTACTTACCTAGTACCTATGCAGGTTATTTATTTATTTATTTCCTGAATTTTCTGCTTGTTTTTATTATTTAGTAATTAAAATATCTTCTTTATAAGTACTTTTTTGGCAAGTACATTACCATAGAAGATATTAACTGCTGGCTGTAGCAGAAATGCTATCACAACTTTAAGCAGTGATTGAACACCTGGTGGGAATTCAGGGCCAACCCACGGGAGTTCAGGTGGATGCAATGTACCTGAATGACCAGAATGGGTGGAGACAGGGTCTACCCCTTCCCAGACCTTACTTAAGGGTTGGCAGTGGAGGCAAGGGTACCTCTTGCTAGAGATCCCTGCCTACCTGAGGCTTTCTGAGTGTAAAGAGGTTTTGCTTGCTTCTTTCTTTTTTTTCTATGTCTGTATTTGTTGCATTTGAGCACGTTCTTGTTTTCTGTAGCCTGGCACTTTGCTACCTCACTATCGCTTCTGTGTTTTTTGTTGTATTACAGCTGGCTTAAATCTGTTGGTCTTCATCTAATTTAGAATTAAAATATTTGATATGAAACTTCAGTTGACTGATAAGAAAATGTGCACTAGAGGGCAGTATGAGCACTTTCAATATTTTAAGGTTGTATGAAGTTATTTAGATTTTACATGGACAAACTAGGAACATAATGCAGACTGAAGTTTGTTAGTTTTAACATATTTTCTTATTTTCTGATCAGTATAAGCTTGGACACAGTTATTAGTTTTAGCTTCTGGTGATGTTTCTGTCTCTTGAAGTTCATTCTTCAGTTTTCTAGTCTTGTTTTTTCTCAGTTTGATATCAAAGTGGGAAAGTCTGAGTCTTGTAGAGGCTTTTTGCGATTAAAGGTAGATTATACTTTTTAAAGTTATCACCTGTAAGCAGATTGTTAATTACTTATTTTTAAACTAATGAAGTAGTCCTATGGAAGCTGCTGCAGTGGCACTTTTATTGTTTTTTAACAGAAATAGCTCAGCTATAACAACCTAATGGATGAAGTGAAATACTGCAACATTTGAGAAGTCTGAAGTGATTTTCAGAGTTCTGTGGAAAAATCAATTTAACTTATATAACACTTGGATAGTTTTCTTTTGATTAATTCTGTGGGTTTTTGTTGTTTTTTTTTTTTTTGTGGTTTTTTGTTTGTTTTTTAATTGAATTTCAGATATGTTTCTTGAAAATACTGCTCCACTGAATTTAGAGAACCAGGGCCATCTTTGTGGATAAGTTAGCTTAGTGATTCTTTTAACTGCTGTTGTTTTCTGTTTTATGAGACTGAACTTAGAAGTTAGCGCTCACCAATTACGTTATTTTCTTTTAAAATCCTTGGTACTTTGCAGCTTAGAAAGATCAGCTTTTAAGCATAGACAGTTAAGCATTCAAAATTAGGTTCATTTGAAGCCTGATTCAACTCTTGATGGCTTTCAATGTCCCAAGTAACCTTTTTAAGATTCAGGGTTTTTTCCTTCATCTGAGTCTTTCTGCTTCACTTGGATTTGTTGCAGGCCCATGACCAAAACAGAAAAACAGGAAAGAAAAAACTCAGGCTTTAAAAGGTACAGCCCTCTGGCTTCAGTTCTGCTGGATTTCCAAACTTCTGTTGTTAAGGCTGTGTGTAGAAAAAGCTGTCTGGGGTGAAGCAAACAGGGCAGAGTTTCAGTTAGGGGAAAATAATGTGCTTATTAACAGGATCAGTGTGGGCTAGATAGCATTTTTTTAGGCCTCCCTATGAGTCAAGTACTGGCTAGAAGATAGGTGCGAAGTGCTGTATTATATGATGGTTTCCTGTTTGCCATTTGAGTGCTGTACCAGATCATAGAACTCTGGGCCTTAATAATCTCAGTTGTATTTTGAAATATTTAGTTACCATGTTGTTGGCAGAGTGAAGGAAACAATAATTTTACCATGTTCAGTTTTAGGCACAATACAGAAAGGATGTTGAGGTGCTGGAGAAGGTCCAGAGAAGGGCAAGAAGGCTGGTGAAGGGCTTAGAGAATATGTCCTATGAGGAGAGACTGAAGGAACTGGGGCTGTTTAGCCTGGGGAAAGAGAGGCTGAGGGGAGACCTTATTGCTCTTTTCCAGTACTTAGAAGGTGCTTACAGAGAGAGCAGGTTTGGTTTGGTCTCTTCTCAGTGGTGACAGGACAAGGGGAAATGGCCTTAAGTTGCACCAGGAGAAGTTTCGGTTGGATATCAGGAAAAACTTCTCTACAGTAAGGGTGGTTAAGTGTTGGAATAGGCTCCTCAGGGAGGTGGCTGAGTCACCATCCCTAGATGTGTGTAAAAACTGGATGTGGTGCAGGGATGTGATTTAGTGGAGGGTTGTTAGGGTGGTATGGTTAGGTTGTGGTTGAATTTGATGATCTGATCTTCAAGGTCTTTTCCAACCTTTCTATTCTATTCCAACCAATTATATGATTCTATCACCAACAACAAGAGGATGAAGCCATATGAAGCTATTCCCTAAATATTGTCTGGGTAGTCTTATGTCATTTAGACTAATTCACATCAGAACAAATCTTTTATGGACAGTAGAGACTTGATTAGAAGAATTAGAATTTGATGGTCAGGTTTCTGTTTTCTGTGGAATATTTTTAAATTTTTTTTCCCCATGTTTTGGAATAATTGTAATACTGTTCAGCACTTATTTAACTGAGATGTAGGTCTGGTAGTTCTAGTTGAGTCAAATACAAATTGCAGAAAGCTGAAGAAGGCTTAGCTGGTTTTTATCTTTTAAAGTATTAACTTAATCTTTAGATAAATTTCATTTATATTTTTAATAACAATTCCACATATATATGAGGTTTCAGGTAGAATAGATTGATATTTCTCTGTCCCTATTTAATTTTGTGTACTTTAGTTATTAATGAAGGATAGTTTTCCATGGATTTTGGTGGGGGAGAGGAAGTCAATCCAGCCATTTGAAGCCTATATTTAAATGTATTAAAACAGTATGATTAACTCTGGAGAAATGCAAGAAACAGGGTTTATGGTATTTTCGTTATTATTTTTACTAGGTCATGATGGTGTAGTTAATTCTGTTGACTGGAGTCATGACAAGAAGTGGATAGTTTCTGCATCGGATGATAGAACTGTAAGGGTCTGGTCAGTCTGCAAGAATGAAGCTGCCCTAATTCTGGTAATTAGAAACTCCTATTAGTTTAGTTCACAGAAGATGCTACTTTGATCTAATTTAATTTTAATAGTCTGTAGGTGGAACATGCGAACTGATTTCTAGAGGTACTGACTGGTAGTCATTCGAGCTGATATTATGATCTACGTGGTCTTCATTGCCTTCAAATTAGGCTTTTGTCATGACAATCTGGAAAAAGGTCCAGTAGCCAACTCTAGTGGACATGTCAGGAAGTTTCGATTTTAATGTCTACTATATATTTTCTATTTGCATTGGCTCAGCTCTACTTGTCTTCATATAGTCTGCTCCACTACGCATGAAAGTTTAGACTCAACTGTGTTGGATTCAATTGACTACAGCTACTCTTAAATTTACTGCCTGCTAATTTAAGCAATATGAAATCTTTGTTTTGAAATTAATAGACTTCAAAAATAGGAAGGGCAACTATGTAGTAAGTTAACTTTTTGGCATATGGTTAGTTTAACAGGGGAATTGTGCTTTAGCACTATCTATCTCAGACAGAAGATATTTAGTGTCTTAGAATCCATTCTTAATAACATATCTTGTGTTTCAGGGAAAAGAGATGTTCCACAGGGCTGTAGGATTTGCACAATTTTATTTTATGGATACATTTATGTTGCTGTGTTGCGGAGCTGAGTTTTATCTATTAAGTTGCCATCTAGATGCAGCAAAGGATGACCTAAGACGGTGAGTTAAATCCTCATCAGCAGAGCAGTGAAAATACATGAAACTCCTTTTACTGTTTGATCTGAGATTTTTCTGGGTTGGGGGAAAAGAGGGAAGGGTCAGGTGGGATGGAGGGCTGTTTTAGGAACAATATTTAGATGAAAGAGTTGAACAAGCTAATTGCAAAAATTTTGGATCCCTCATAATGAAGGGGTAGGGGAAGGTGAAGGAATTGTCAGGTTTTTATACTGTGTGCTGGTTTTGGGTGCAAATACTATTTTACCATTAGTTTTAATAATCTGGGACGTCCCGTAGTTTACTTTCTACTTATATACATGTAAGGGAAACAGTTGATTGCAGCCTGAACCTCTGATTAACCATCTGAGGCAAATGATGAGTCAGCTGTGGGAGCACAGGTGAAGGTAATTCAGCTGTGCTCCTGGAAGGGGTGGAGCTTGACTCCACCTCTCCCAGATCCCACTTAAGGGTTGACCACCACTAAGGTAGCATCTCTTTCTGGGGATCGTGCCTTTGTAGAGTTCCTCTGGTGAGCCTTGACATTGGCGAGTGCTTATTTCGAAGGCCTCAGAGTTGGTGAGTCCTTTTTCTTAGATACCCTCTGGCTATTTATTTACGACTTTAGTTGTACTATTCCAACTGAACATTATACTTGTATTATTTCAACCATACAATACCACAATTGTATTATTTCCACTGTACATTACATCAGCATCCTGAGTTATGATTGTGTAGCTTCTGCAATTTCTCTTCTCTTGGGAGTGTTTTTAAATGCATTTTCTTTCAGGGGTTCCAATATGCTGCAAATGTTTTCTTCATTTTCTGTCAAATGGAAGTGGCTTGCTTTGTGGTTTTTTTTTTAATGACTTTCAATCTATTGTGTCTAATTAATTCTCTTATTAATCTTTTTCCACTTCTTTCTTCATTTGGTAGCATCCTTCCATGCACTTTTTACTAACTGCTCTATTGATCATTAATTTGCTCCTCTTTTCTGACATGGAATCAGGTTTTTCTGTTTAATCTGCCTGTTATACCTTTTTTTGGATGTTTGTTCACAATTGCAGCTAAATTGTCCTTGTATCTTTTTACTAGGTTTTGTGTTCTTCACTTGCTCTTGCTGGTTCTCAGCAGTACTGCTGTCTAAAATATTTTATTACATCCTGTTTAAAAGGATTACATTACTGTTTAAAAGCAGTAGTATTTAAAAAAAAACCAACACCTTTTCAAGGTTAGTTTCTCTTATCACTACAGGTTTTTCAGAAGAATACCAAACTGAATTAAGATTATGGCATTGAAATCTATTAGTTGATATTGTGAATAGTGTGATATTAAGTAGTATTGAGCCTCATTCATAGATGGGGAAGTCTTGCCAGATTCCTCGGATGTTTATCCCCCTGTTCAGAGGATAAACATCTTTGAATTTTTCTGGATGGAGGATGTTGATCTTCACTGAAATTTTAAACAATCCTAAAGGGAGGAAAAAAAAAAAAAAAAAGGTGAAAAAAGCCAAATTACATCACTACTTTAAAATACATTTTGAAAACAGATTTTCCTTATTTGAAAAAGTAACTAATGATTGTGGTCTGATTTCAGTTTGTATGTTTCTCTAAATATTTACTTAATTGTGGATTTCAGTGATCTGCCTGTTTTTTACTGTTAATCCAGAAGTACTTCTGATCCTGTAACTTCAATTTCTTGTCAAAATCCTTAATGGAGGATGCTTTTAGTTGTATGAGCTCAGTAATATATTGTAATAGTAATGCACATAGACACATACAACACTTAGACTGGAAAATCAAATTCAAAGGAATACAGTTTCTTGCTTTCATTTTATTGTATATATGTTATATTAGAAAGATAAAACTATTTGGGCAGGGAAGAGGGGGAGGAGGAATTGGAAGGCAAATAATGAAAAAAATTGAAGGTGGAAGTCAGGAAACATTCCTGCTCCCACTTTTGCTGCAAATCTATTCAGAGAAAGCTAGTAATGCCAGAAAACAGGCAAATCATCTGTGCCATTCCTAACTTTTAACGTTTATACAGGCAGTATTGGAGTAACTTAGAAAAAGACAGAAAACAATAAACTGTTCTTTTGTACCCTTTCTTCTTCTGATTATTTTTTGCTTTTAAGACTTAGTTTAAAATGCTTTTTACTTCTGTTTTCCGGTCTTAGGCCTCCCAGAGGAATGCATCCAGTAATAGTAAGAAATTCCATAGTGTGATGTGAGCTATCCTTAATCTAGCTAGTTCAGATGCTAGAGGTATTATGGAATGTGTTGCAGTTGTAGAATCCACCTCAACAGTTTTGGAAGGACTTGAACACTGAGCTTTCATCGTGTACTGTTTCTCCAATTGTTTTGTTAGAAGCATGTAATATCCTGGTTTAAAGCTGTTAATGTGTGTAGAGTTGTGCTTATACCAGCATTTTTGTTACTGCCATGCTTTCAGTATTCCTTGATGGATTAAAGTAAACTCAAAAATATGCAATTAGGCTCTCCAGGATATTAGTGTAATGCCAGAAGACTGAACATATAATTATAAACATTACAACAAATCCACAAACCGGTCTGAGGCTTGATTATATGTGTCGATTAAAAAAAAATAAAATGGTACTGGAGGTTAATTTGTTTTGACATTTTCTTGTGGCTTCCCTCCAGTTCATTTCCCAGCATTTCTTTTATGAAACACTGTGTCATTTCTTTTGTTTCTCACAACTTTTAATTTTGCCTTCTGAGTCAAGTTTGGAAGAATGCTTGAATGGACCTGATTCAAGGAGAAGCTGGATCTAACCCCCAGAGCATGTTTTATATCTTTAATTAGAAGAGCTTGATTGTACCATCTGGCTAAGCAGTGGATTGTCACCACATTTTGGATGGGAGACAATACAATGACAAATCTTATCGGTGTTTCTCTGCAGAATTTTAAAAACTCTTTGTTAGTATTAATTAGCTATGTGTTACAACAACTTATTTAAATGGTTAAATGTTGGTTGGGTTTCAAAACTGGAATCGAGAAGCAGAAGTAAGAAAATGTTCTTTAAAAATGTCATACAGGATATTTATTGCAGTTCTGGGAATAGAATCCAAATTTCTTGATTTCTACATCTGATTAATCTCAAAATGTTTCACAACCTAAGCAGATTTCTTTGCATTCTTCGAAATTTCTAACCAGTGAATTTCCACTGTTGTCAGCAGTTGTGCCTGCTCAAGTGAGATGTAGCTGTTTTGTGTTTAATTTTTGAAAGCTTTTAATTATCTTTACTTTGAATATGAATTTGAGTAAAACAAAATTCAATCTCATCTTGTATTTAGTTTCATGCATTGTTTCAAAGACCAGAAGGAGCCATTTGAAAGTTGTTTAAATAGAATAAAACTGCATTCAAGTAACAGAAGCATTGCTTTTTAAAGCCACTGTGTACTTTAATGCCTACTGTGATGAAATATGAAGTATTCTTAATGTTTTTTTTAAGTAAACAAGCTATGATTTTCTGAAAACAACTGTTCTGTAAACATATTTTCCCCCCAGAAAATTATATCTCCAATATATGTTGGATATAAGACATTAAAAATGAGTCACTTAAGACTGCTATCAGTTTCTAATGATTGAAGGCATTAAAGGAGGATAGAGTTGTAATTTAGATTACATACTAAACAACTGTAATTTTGATTGTCAGGTCTATGCACAGTACATAACCTCAGCTGGAGACCTGGGGAAAAAAAATAATGAAGTGAGAAGATGCTTGGCAGCCCTCTTTGGTTTTCCTCATAAGCTTTTTGTTGGCTTGGGATGGTGATGTAATTTAGACCTGTTTATGTTACAATAGTCACTTCAATTTTCATGTGATCTGGAGTTTTGCCTGTATGTGCTTCCTGCTCTAAGCTTTCATCAGTACTGTGTTTTCTAGGTCTTGTCTTAGTGTGTTCTAATATCTGAAAACAGGTTCGCAACTTAGCAATAGCACTAGAGGGAATCATCTCAAGTTTCGCTGGGAGGCTCAGGTTGGATATCAGAGAAAAATTATTCTCCAAAACAGTGATCAGAAGTTGGCACAGGCTTCTGAGGGATGTGGTTGAGCCACTGTCCCTGAGGGTGTTCAAGAAACGTTTAGTTGCATTACTAAGGGACATGGTTTAGTGGGCGATATTGCTAGTAGGTAGATGTTTGAGCTAGATGATCTTAGAGGTCTTTTCCAGCCTTGGTGATTCTATGAATTGACTTTGACAGCCAATTGGAAATTCTACAAAGGAACTGTCTTTGCTAATGGCTTGCCATCAAATTTATCTAGGGAAACTGGCCTGACTGGAATTCTTAGCCATATTGCATATGACTTCACTTTCATTATTCATTTTTGGTGGGTTTAAAAAAAAAAAAAGTTTCTTTGTAAACTTCTTTATTTTTAAGCTTTTCCTTTGTATACTCTTCACTACTTTATCTGTATAAGCATTACAATTCCTTCTGGCACTTACTGCATTAATTCCTCTGTGAATTATTCAACAAGCCCCTTGTAAGATTTGTAGCAATCTTTTGTACAATAAACTGGAAATTCTATTAACTGGAAACGTAGGTTTTTAAAGTTTAGGGAAAGTTCCACCTATGTATTTATTATTGAACTGTGTTCTTACAAGTTAGAAGTAGATGTCGTTTAAGCTTTTATACGGTCTGAATTTCATAATACCTTTCTTCCAGTGGCTGATTACCTACCTTCTGTGTTGGATTTAATTCCTGGCTTATGACTGTTATTCTATAACAATTTGGTTTCACTGCTTTAAGATACAGCCTGTAAGAGTCAAGAACTAGTGTAGAGTGTCCAGCTCCATGTGTCCCCAATGCCTGGCTTAATTTCAATTGACTTGCACTTTGAATTGAGTGTGTATAAGTATATATAGCAAATTCAGTTAACTCAGAGCAATTAATCTTGCATTTGGGAACTACTTAACTGTTTCAGTGAATCTCTTCTAGTAGGGTAAATTAACCAGGAGGAAGTTTGATGATGCATTCATTAGATTGTTCTTGATATGCCAGTATTTTTTCATTAAACAGAAATCTCTAATCAGACCAAATTGCAACACAGTGTTGATCCTGAAACTTTCAGAGGGCTTGCTCTGCATGGATCTTGCAGGTGTCCATTAGGATTCTGGTTTGTGCTGGAAGGCCCAGATCCTTTGGTGATATGTGATCAGCCCAGTGTTCTGTTGCAACCTAAAGGGGAATTTTTCTTTTTTTTTCCCTTCTCATTTCCTTCTTTATTGTTCTGGTAATTAGCACATGAGATGCTATAAGGAACTAGTGGGTTTCTGCTTTTTGGTCATAGGCACTTGAGAGTATTTTCTTTCCATTGTTTTCCCTTTACAGATGGGATTATTCAAGCATTTCATGTTGATGGGAGATCTGTTTTACATATATAAATACCGTATTTATTTTCTTTTAAACCTGTTCTCTTAACAAACTGTTTTGTTTTGCTTGTTTCCTTCCTAATAGAACTCATCAAGAAATGAAAAGATCTGTGTCTTCAACTTTAAAAATAAAGGAATGCACTTAAGTTTCTGTTATGATTCCATTGAGGGGTTACTGGTGGCTATGTATCAACTTATTTCATTAATGCTAGCATTTATTTGATATTTTTTTGTAGATACAAACGGAAAAGTATTTGCAAATTGGTAGAAACATTTCCCATGGCTTCAACAATGGAGATCACCAGCCTTTCAGCAGTAAATGATTTTTACTCTTGTATCCTTCAGAAAATTCCTGTTTTCTTCTTGAAATTTTGTATCTCATGACCTGGCAGGAACTTCAGTGAAAGTAATTAGCATTTGATTTTTTTCTATCAGTGTAGTTATCATATTTTTGGGGTATTGAATTTATGCCTTAGAACTGCTTTTTTTTGTAAGGTACTAAATACAACAAAGCCTTTAATTGTTTTTTGTTTCTTTAGATCAGTTTAACTTTAACACAGAGAATTTTACAGATATTGTACTTACAGCTGGCAGCAACCGAGCACTGGAAGTTTTTGATCTCAATGCAGGCCGCAGCACAGCAGTGATACCAGAAGCTCATACTAGAGCAGTCCATCAGATCTGTCAAAACAAGGTATATATAGTACTGAATATCTGTAACAGCAGATGTATGTCAGCACAGAAAATTACAGATTATGTAATTAACCATCATCATTAAAGTTTGTGTTGGAGATGGATTGGGGTGTAATTTTATGTGATAGAGGCGTATCCACAGACAAGATCTCATTCATTCTCTAGTTGGAAGCATGGAGTTGTAATAATTGCTGAACAAGCCTTCTAGCAAAGCAGTGTGTCTTAAACTTAGCAATTCTTGGGCCAGACTGTAGTACTGCTGTTAGTAGGATTTATTAACTGTAAACATTTGAAATGTTTGTAGACTTCTAGTTATTTTTATAGCTGTTAACACTTATCACATTTTTGACTTGTACTTCTAATGTGCTGTTTAGAAAATTGAATGCTTGTTCTTACTGATTTGTTGCAGTGTTTATGTCGATGCTATTTAACTTTCATGCTGAATTTGGATCCCTCAAAATATTTAATGACTAAGAGGAAACAAGTTTAACATGTAGTTCTTGCATGGGGAAATAGTGCTGTAAAATTCTAATGATTCTTATAACTTATTCTAGCATGACCTCTGTGTTACTTTACCTGGAACCAAAATTGTTTCATATGCTTTTCTGAGAGTATTATGCTGGGGGCGTGTATACTCCTAATAGTCTTCTCCTCATATGCAACAGAGAAGTTGTTAATTAATATGTTAAATAATCACTTTGTATTAAAAAAACAAACAACAACTGTAATACAAAACACACAAAACCAACAAAAAACCACCCAAAGAGAATAATAAAATATTTTATATAATTTAATATATATAATATATATATTATTATTTATATATTTTATTTATATTTTATATAATAGTCATTTAGGCCAATTGTCATTGCCTAAAGTTGTTCTCATGCAGGGTTTAAAGTGTACTGTGTAGCCTTGTGCAAAAGGGCTTCTTGCAAACAGAGGTGACTCTAAGATCCTTGTCTCTGAGAGGGATGGGAGTGGGGGAGGAGGAGCCTTGTATGTTTCTTGACCCAAAAGATTAGATGCAGGGGGAAAATAGTTTGAAAATAAGACAGATAAGAGTTTTAATCACAGTATTATCTGACTAGGAGTTCATTGTTCTTAGGAAACAGTGAATCCTGCTTTTTTTTCTGTTTTAAATTTTCTTCTTTAAAGTAGCCACAAAATAACCTTAAGCTGATAAATGTATTTTGTGTTCTCTTTTATTACTTAAAACTGAATTACAGAATGTACAACTTAGTTAACATATAAATGAATGATGGGTTCATCTTACTAATTCTGCGAGTATTATGTGACCTTTTAGGTTTGTTGTCTTATGTCTTATGCAAGCGTTCTATAAAGTTGAATATGAAGTCATCTAGTTTATTCAGGGACTTTGGAAATGAGAAAAAATTGCTTGGTATTGCAGTGGAGAGGATCACTTCAAAAAAAGAAAAAGGCAAAACAACAAAACTTGAAAGATTGATTGGAACATTTGGAAATTTTATGTTCCTGTACATGATAGAATGCCTACTGTGTTAGGTTTTGTGTTGATTTTTTTTTTTTCCATTTGGAAAGCCCTCATTACTGTGGGTTTAAAACAGTTCCTTATTACTACTTTGTATAACACTTTGTGGGTTTTCTTGTGAGATGTGATCTGGTAAAGCACTTAAAATTCTGCTAACTGTTTCAGTGCTATTTGTAACACATATAAAGTTTTGGCTTTTCTTTTTGCTTGGTCAGCTGAGTGGCTTCAGGTTATTTAATCAAGAAAAACTTTAAAGCTGTGGACAAGTGTTCTCTTGGGAGAAAAAGTAGAGTCGTGTGGTATAGCAAAGAAAATTCCTCATTTTGGAGGAAAACTATAGATCAAGGTTCTCAGTTATTTTTTTCAGTTACATAAAATTAATACTTCAGCTAAGGCCATTGGAAAATTACACCATCAGCTGTCTTGTATAATTGGTTAGAGTGTATATAGATTGCTGCATTTGCTTTAAGATAACATGCTGAAATATCTTGTAGGCTTACACAATAATGCAAAATGCTGTATGTAAACTACACCCTGATTGAAATGTAAAACATACTGTAATCTAAGTCTGTAACTACTCAAGCTGTTGGAGGTGGATGGTGCAGAAGAAGCAGATCTGCGGAGCAAAGTAGTTTTAAGGCTTCAGTGTACAAACCATAATATTTATGGAGACTTTTGTCTGGACTAGACCAACTCTAACCTTGTGAACTGAATGCTCACTACTGGTTGCAATGCATTAGGTGTGTTCTTGAAGTGGTTTTTTTTCTGTTTAGCTTTGCACAAGAGTATATCAGTCTCCATGTTCCATGGTTGCTATTGTATGCAATCTGAACAGGAATAAATGGGGATATCAGGGGGTTTTTTGGGGGGGTTTTAAAGTAAATGGAGAGTTCTCTTAAGGCTTTTATAAAACACTAGTGAAGATGTGGTTTGATTATGATTTGCTTATCTGTTCCATATGTAGGACATTCTAGTAACATACGGAACCAGCATGATATTCAATTCTTGCAGAGTACTTACTTAAGCTTACTTTATCATTTGGAATATCATAGGCATCAGGCTGTTTGCTGTAAGTACTATCCTGAATCTTCTTCCAGAACAGTTTAGCAGGGAATATTGCAAATATGTATATTCATATGCAAGACTGCACCAATGGTTATAAATTATCTCTTAGAGGGTGATGCAGTGATAATTTTTTTATTGGAACCCATTTTAACAGATGTATGTGATCCTGTTTCCTTTTAGAATTTTATAACTCTGAATATGAAAGTATGTTTATGTGATGATGAGTGGGAGTAAAAATTAACTAGTCATATTATTTGTATGTGTTGTAATATGCCATTGAATCTGTGTTTCTGTAAAGATACTCCCAGGTTATATGTGATGGAACAGAAATGTGGAATGCACTTTAGACAGCTGTTCAAAGGGACACTCAAACATTAAAATGTCAATTAAATCTAAGAATTTGTTGCCCTACTCCATTGTCTAACTTTGAAAAATCATCTTCTCTGGTCTGTTAGATGAAATTAATGTGAAAGTTTCCTTTTAGGAGTCGGGAAATCCTTATCTTGTTGCAGTTTCAAAGTCTGCAGTAATGGCATTGAAGCCAGAGAATAATTACAGTTATTCCTCTCAAAATCTGCCCCAAATACTGTGGATAAACCATTAAGTTCACAGCACCTCATCCTCCTCAAATTCTCTAATGGCTGTAGATTAAATACGTGGAATTTTTGCTCTCATTGGCTAGCAAATTCCTTCATCTCTTCTCAGGTGAATTGTGAATCGGGTGGTGGTTCTGCCTATTTGTACTGGCTGTTTTCCTTCCATGGAGAAGAAAGCAGTAGCAGCAGCCAAGTGGAGCTTTCAGATTGTCGCTGATCTCTCTTTCTCACCACCAGCCACTGTGATATTAGTGCTGCCTTAAGCTTGCAGCCAGTATGCCACAGTTTCAGGATGACCTGTAGCTGAAGTCTGCTTCTCTAATCCAGTGTCACTTGTAGAAATGAACTGATCAAGCTTATTTCATCCTTTAGTTCCAGAGATTTTTCTGTAACATATGAAGAGGTCATTTTACTGCTGCACTAGATCTCTGCCAAGTTTTTAGTATTTTTTGAAGAAGACCAGTATAAGGGAAAGAAGAAACTGGGCAAAATCATAACAGATAAAAATTCACATGGAGAAGTTATTCTATGTAGCATAGTTACTAGCCAGTGTTTGTTTATATATTTGTAATACTAGTGCAAATCACTTTCCAGCTGTCTCCTTGTTGAGATTAGTAGAGGGATTTAATATTTGATTGTAATGCAGATTACAGTCCTAGTTCAGTATCCAAAATAGCACGACTTAGGTACTGAAGTCCAGGAGAGGAAATCACAAGTGGCATACATGACCAGCCTCTGGAAGCCTGGTATATGATTATAGTTTACTCAACTAAATTACTTGCAGAACTTTAGGCTTTATACTGCTTTATACTGCTTTATTTAAGAAACTATTTAATTGAGCATACTAATGCCTATTATTCAAAACTTTGGTGTAATTTTTTTTGCTTCCTTTACAAAGCATTTTGGCACTGAGTTGCCCTAAAGTCCTCAAGGCATGCCACATGATTATGATAGAGAGCTCATCTATCTTCACTTTATTAATTCTAGAACAATCCATATCTGAATTAAGCATCCTTTCTAAAGAGTTTTAAGCTTATGTCATGAATATAATCTTCTAAACCTACTGTGTCTCCAATTCAAGTATTGTGTCTTTTATAAACTTTTATACCACTTGCACTTTCCATTTTGCTCCCTATATCCACTAACCGTTCTTCTTTGACTGCATCCTTATCTTCTTGTCAAGTCCCTACTGCTGGTTGAACAGGAGTTACACTATATTTACTTTCAGAACAGACACATATGCCATTTTGCATAATTACTGTTGTGCCTTGGATTTGTTAGCTAATTACTCATTTACAAATATGCTGTGGAAACATAGTTATGAGATTTTTATTTCTCCATCACATTTGAACTGTGGAGCAGATTAAAAATTTCTGGATGAAAATTTAGTCGTCAGTAACATAAATTTCATTAGGAAATTGGGATAATTACATGATTCCTGAAGATGTGGTGGCAATATTGTTGCAGTTTCATAAAATAAGCTTTCAGAGCATTTACTCAGGAAATGGGAGTTAAAGGTTCACAGCTCTCCTCAGCTTTAGGACAATGATGGAAGTCATTTGCTTTTCAGTGATAGAGAACAGGCTGATGTTGAGGGATTCTCTGCTCTTAACCTGTGCTATGGGATGCAGACCAGGCTTCAGAAAGAGAGGAAGTGTGCTGTAGCACAGAGGAAATCTCACTCTGTAATCACTGCTGACTCTAAAAACAGATAAGGAGTGTATTTCCAAAGCACATTTAAAATAAAAAAAAAAAAACAAAAAAACCTCTGTAATTTAATGAACACCGTCCTTAGGAGAAATACTGTTTTTTCTCTTTTACAAGTTGTTATCTTTTGGTTTTTATATATATATATTTTTAATACATAATAGTTATACAGAGCTTATGTGTAGACCCCCTACTTTGTTGGGAAGTCAGTGGCAAATGCATTTCAGCTCAATTTGTTAGAGCAGACTTTGGTAATCTGTAGCCTAGGGAAGTAAAAACTCCTTTAGTCTGAGTGCCCAACTTTGTCTTGCAGTTTGGACAATTCTTCTGACTGAATTCTAGAGAACTTTCCACCCATATGCCAGTTTCTGTTAGAAATAGAAGATTCCTGGCAGTTGAGCACTGATTGCGGGAAGTGGCCTTGAGGTTTCCCTGATGTATTCAACCAAATCTAGAGTGTGAATGGCAGGGGAAGGAAAGGAGGAGTTCCAATGGTTTGTATTTAGTTCCCTGGAGAAAGAAGGTTTTAGCCAATAAAAAGGTCAAGGTTTGCCAATGTGAATTTTAAAAATTAAAAATAAAAACCAGAGGTTTAAAGATATCCTGGATTTAAGTATTTATGAATCCCAAATCAGTCCTAGTGTGAATGAGCACGATTACTGCTTAACCAGAGCCCCCACTTACGCCTTGGCTAAACTTGGCTTAAACACTTGACTAATTCTGGTTATCTGTATCATGTAGTTTGACATTTTTAAGGTAATTAATTCCTTGAAGTTTTCTGTTTTTACTTTTTTGTTCATCAGACAGTAATAATATCTGCAGTTTGAAAAAAGTAATTTCAAACTAGAAGTTGTTAAAATAATCCCTTCATGCATTGCATATCTGTGTTCTTTACTGTGAAAACAAAATTGATTAATTATTCTATGAATGTTACAGTCTTCTAATAAACTGTTGGAATTTATAATTTGGTAAAGAGTGGCCATGGGCCATTTCATGTTTTGGTAACTAATCAATATTTTGGCCATGTCAGGGAGAAGGTGTAGAATATTTAGTTTGAAATGCTGTTGACCAATACTAATTCCTGGAATTTATTTTATTTATTTTTCCTTCGGTAAAAAGAGAATCTTGAAAATTTTTGTTTCATTTGGCCTCAGCCTTCTGGTAGTCAGCTTTTCTGGGCTTTCCTCTCCCTGACATGCATGCACACCTGACTCCTAAGCTACTTCACCTGCTCACTGGATAGAGCTTGCTTATGCATCCTCAGTTGCTTGTACTTCAGACCTCTGACCCCAATTGCTGTGGTCCAGCTTCAGCTGCTGTCATTTAATTTCACTTGTTCCAATCTCTCCAGTTGCTGGTACCTTGATCAACAGGCCACCTGATCTGTGCTCACACTTCATTTGATGCTGTCCAGACCCTCACTTACTCCAGGACACATAGGCCCATAAAGTCTTGTGTAATCACAACGTGTTCTTACCCTACTTCCATAATTAACTCATACTCACAGGCAGTTATCACTATCAATCTGTGTGGAGATTCCTTTTGTTTCATTTTTGGTAGGTGTCACCCCTGATTCAAAGAGCTTGTGGATGTCCTGGAAAGAAGTTAAGACAATGCTACGCTTTTCTAATGGGGTTGGAAAGAAGTTAAGACAATGCTACGCTTTTCTAATGGGGTTGTAGGGGTTTGTCCATTTGCCAGTGTTCCTCCATACCCCTTTGTGTTTGTGCAGAAAAGCTTTCTGTCCAATAATCTAACAAAATACTTTGTATTTATTCACGAGTGATCTAATATTTAGCGCTACAACAATTGTTATTTGAAATTAATTTTAATATTCACAGGGATCAGCCTTCAGCACTCAGAAACCTGAAGATTACAACCTTTTCATGACCACAGCTGTAGGTGATGGCATCAAACTCTGGGATTTAAGAACTCTCAAGTAAGACTGAATTAGATATCTTGGGATAAAAGGGCATTATTTTATTGTCATACTTGCTGTGGAATTGGACCCTTAGATTTTTACTCCTTGGTTGCTCAGTTGTAGTTACTTATGTGTAAATCATTAAATAATCAAGATCTATCACCTATACTTTATGTACATTAATATCTAATTATATGTATAAAATAGAATATTGAACTGGATGCTAATGTTATTTCCAAAACAGCATATCATTACTGCTAATGAAGATAACATTTATGATCTAGCTTTTAAAATACAAATGTAATTGTAACAACATTATTATAAATCATCTATATAGTTGTATACATTTGCATAATATTTTATGATAATCTCAGAATAAGATGCTGCACTTTTTCAAAAAAGCATAAAATGCATATGGGAAAGTTATGGGACAGAGGGAAAGTGGTAGGTAAGAATGTTATACAGTAAAGGAAATACTTAGGATAAACTCTTTATGCTGGTTAAAAGGCTTATATTTGAAAGTGATTTGGATGGGAAAGACGCTCAAATACAGAAGAATAATTCATATTTATTGTGATTATGTAAACATTAAAGGAATTAAATTTTTTTTTTTTTCTGCTAGTGAATTTTCTATTTAGGAAAAAATTAATGGTTGTTTTTTCATCTTTTTGTGGTAAGAATGCATTAAACCTATAGGGGGCACATGTGTTCTTGCCAAAAGCATTACTGTGTTACCTGTACTAAATGTCAGAAAATAATGAAACTGGAGAATGCGGAGGTTGGAATCTGTTACCTTCTTATGTTTTTCTAATAAGCTCCCTTAACTCTGTTGCTAGAAGAGTAATGAAAAAGTAAATAGCTTTTCACAGATCACTTATCTGTCTCTTCATTTCAAAATACTTAGGAGTAGAGCAGGTGAATGGTAAAATAGTTAAAGTGTAAAGTCTGGGCAATCAATTAAATAGGTCTTGGGAAGAAAGGTATAATTTATGTATGTTCTTGCTTTGTATTTAATTTGGCAAAGTCAGTATATTCTAGTGTCTGCTGAGTTCTGTTAGTCAAACTTTAAAAAGAAAGATTATTCAAGTTTTTAATGACCCATATTTTGGGGGTGTGCATTGGGTATTGTGTCCATATGTGTGTTTGCTTCACATTATACAGTGATCAATGATGGCAACTGTTGTAGAAAAAAAATAGAGAAAATAAATCACTTCTCTTGCTTGTAACTTTTTTGGGGAAAGTAACTCAACAATTTTTAAAAATGAATTTTTCTCTCATTCCTCTGGCCAGAAGTTAAATCTTCTATATTTTAAAATCTATTCTTGAGTTCTCATAAGGGAAGAAAGCTGTTCACTTTTTCCTAATGTGTTCACCAGGTGTTTTACACATAAATAATTTTGAACAGGCTGAGTTTGGAAAGCTCTATCTGAACTTGGAAAAGGTCTCCACTGAAGTGTTAGGTCTACTATACAGTTACACATACTGAAAACTTCTTGCTTTTCTGTTTATAGGTCTTGTCCAATCAAATCCAGTCCATCCCTTACACATACAGAAGAGATTAATTCCTAAACAATCTTATGGTGGGCCAATTTCTTTTATCTCTTCTGTCTTAAAGTTATTGATTTGTGAAGTTGGTGCATCTGCCATTAGTGTTTTGAGTGGTCCCTCTGGAATAACCTTTTTTTTTCTTTTTTTTTTTTTCTGCTTTGAGTTTGCCAGAGTAAGGTTTGTTAACTGAAATCTTTTCCCAGTGTTTTTGAGGTATAGGAAAGTTAATTCCACCTTCTAATACATACTGTTTGCAACACTGTGCAGTAACACTAACTTCAAGGTCTCAACTTTTTGTTGATTTTGTTCTAAATGTTTAGGCAACTATGATGGAAACTTTTAATTTTGTTTTCTTACTGCCTTTTTCTTTGGATCATTTTTCTTATTCTTCATTTTTCATTTTATGACATAGTTTGCTGATATGCATTACTTTAATCATAATTGACTGAGGAATCTTGAATGCTCAGTTTTGTTTTTTAAACCTTGCTTAGAGTAACTCTTTAGACATTTGATACTGACCTACAGCTTTATAGATTTTGAACATATTAAGCTTTTTTTCCTTTTCAATTTTTTTTTTTCACACATTTTTTATTTTTTTTTTCTTTCCCACTCAGTTGGTATTACCAAGCTTCTTCTTCTTCTTTTTTTTTTTTTTTTTTCCTCACTGTGAAAATTCATTTATTTTGTCCTTTCTCTGGTCTTGAAGTTGGTGAGATTGTTTTTGCACCTTCAACTTCATCCATCCTTACTGGATAAAGTTGTGAGTTCATCTGTCTCAGTACTGGTGGTTTGGAAGCATTCCAGCGCTGCTTCAGAGAGTGCCAGAAAGTCTTATGAGTTCCTCTGAAGGTGGTACAAGAAAAGGCATTTTAACTTTCTGATGTTGCCAGCCAACCTCACACAGCCAGGTCATCTTGCCAATAAATGAGAGAATCTTGGACACTACTAGTGATGTTTGGACTTGCTCAGACTCCTGCTTCATTTACTTTTAAATGTGTGGATTTTTAAAGTTACATCTGTAGCTTGTGAACATTTTTATACTTCTCCTGCATTCTTCTCCTCATTTATAACCATAGCTAAAAAAGCTCCAGACAATTTAGAAAGCAACATAAGGCACTAAGGAGGTGAGGTTAAATCCTTTTATGGAAGAACCCCCAGCTTTGGCTACTGTTCTTTCAGGTTACTATAATGAAGTATCAGGCTTTATAAATGCATGTAATGGGGTAAGATAATGACTTTTGATTAGCTGTGAAAAGCATATTAAGTCTTTCTTTTGTCCAAACAATGGCTAGATGGATAAAAAGTGAAATTATTTATCTATAGTCTAAGTTAGATGCAGTGAACACAGAAGCTGGACTCCTATTATACCTCAGTTTAATTGAGAAGAATTTTAGAGTTATCAGTTATCTGTGTTCAGTTTTGGGCACCTCAGTGCAAAAAGGACATGGAGGTACTGGAGTAGGTCCAGAGGAAGGCAGCAAGGCTTGCGAAAGGCTTGGAAAATTGGCAATGTGAGGAGAGGCTGAGGGAGCTGGGGCTGTTTAGTCTGGGGAAAAGGAAGCTGAGGGGAGATCTTATTGTTCTCTTCCAGTATCTGAAAGGTGCTTACAGTGAGAGTGGGGCAAGTCTCTTCTCACTGGTGACAGGATGAGGGGAAATGGCCTCAAGATGCACCAGGGTTAGTTTAGGTAAGATGTTGGGAAACACTTCTTGACAGAGGGGGTAAATAGGAATAGGGATAAATAGGGGGGAATGGACTCCCCAGGGAGGTGATTGACTCACCATCCCTGGATGTGTTTAAGAGCCATTTGGATGTGGTGCTCAGAGATGTGATTTAGCAGAGGGTTGCTAGAGTTAGGGTAGTATGGTTAGGCTAAGGTTGGACTTGATTATCTTTGAAGGTCTTTTCCAACCTGGGTAATTCTATGATTCTATGATCAACAAAAGGATTGCTATGAGTCAGACAAACATTTGATGACCGGGAGTTTGCATGCTTAAATTTTTCTAAGGAATTTAAGTCCTCTTTGTGATTAAACATTATAGACTCTTGATTGCACATAAGACATAAACACTTTATCATTTTGTCTTTACCCATTTATCTCCTTCTATTGAATATATTTCAGAAGCATTTCAACTTATCGTGAAGTCAGGAGTCTAGTACTGACTCATGTATCTGTACCTATTGCCTTTACCATTTAATGTTCATTTTTATGTCTTTATTGGAATGACAACAGTTGTCAGGTCCAAATATAGGTTAAACCTTCTTATCTACCAGTCCTGTCTGTTTTTAGTAACTGGTGTGTTTCATGAAAACTGAGGGTGGTGATATGCAGATTTCTATATCTCATTGCTGTAAAATCAACACTTAAATCATAGAAACTTTAAAATTAGAGAAAATTCCATTCCTTTACACAATAAAACCGTAACAACTGCAAAGAGCAGAC
Source organism: Coturnix japonica (assembly GCF_054131305.1). Classification (NCBI taxonomy): domain Eukaryota; kingdom Metazoa; phylum Chordata; class Aves; order Galliformes; family Phasianidae; genus Coturnix; species Coturnix japonica. Next base: position 39,959,430 of record NC_140665.1, read on the forward strand.
TAGACTGAATGCCAGCTGATTCCTTATATTTGTCATTTAAGTTTCATGTTACAGTTTTTACTTGTTTTACCCTTCATTTTTTTCCCTTCCCACTTACAGATTAGATAACTGTGGTGTAATATCCACAATAAAGGAAGTTGATTCCTTTCACAATGTTAGGAGGAAACCATCAATTCAAATTGTTGTCCTCTGTACTTCTGTAAATGTCTGACTTATTGACAATAAACTCGCAGCATAAGCTCACCTTCACCAGCAAAATGTAATGAGTACTTGCCATGACTGGCAGATATTGGAGAGGGAGGGGGGGGGGGGGGGAAATCAGCTGTCTAGATTTTCGCAGTGCTTTGCAGTTTTCCTTGCATGTTTCATTGCAAGCAGTCATAGAAGTAAGAGGGGCATGTAGATTCACCCTTCTTTGTGACACTGATTGCATGACATAGAATTATCTTGGTGTTTCAGATATAGCTTAATTTAAGCTACAGACTGCACTGAGAGCCCCAGTGGGCCTTAAATGCTCAGACCAGCCTTGAATCATTACTGACACACTGTCCTTTGCTCCTGGTTCTCTTTTTAAGCTTACTCCTGGGTATCCAGTCTAATCCAGAACTATGTTCCAGGTGTCTGTGTCTCATGTTTTACATCTAGCCTTGTTTTCTATGTGGACATTAGTCCTTCCAGGTATAGGTATTCCCAGACATGGTTCTGTGTTCCTGCTTAAGCAGTCAAGTTGTATCAGATGACTTCTGGAGGTTTGTTCGAATTTGAACCATTCTATAATCCTATATAATCCTATGAAACCAGCACTTTCTCTTATCTATTTGTCACAGAGACCTATAGTATGGAGAACTTGCTGTGACAGCTTGTGTGATATGTAATTAGAAAATAGGATGGAAAAGAACAGATGAGATTGTGAATTAATCCTGAGATTGAGACAGTAGTGCTGTTCTATCAGATGTACTCATTTTCTGCGCAGAAGTGGAAAAAGAACAGAAAAGTTATTGCCTTGTATAGAGGACTGGGTTGCTACTATGCTGTATTTGGGAAAGTAGACATGACAGCTATTAGATTGCTCTTGTCACTGCTGAAGCTGTCAGAAGTAATGTGTTGTGAGGAGCCTCCAGGCACTGCCATAACTAATGCCTTCAGTGTCAGCAGCAGTCTGCCTGTGACTGACTCAGAAGTGTTAAGGAATAGAAGTTCATCTGCTCTGTTCTAACTGCTGTTAGAGCATTTGTTCCTTATCTGCTGGAAGAAGGCAGTGTGCACTCATGGGACCACAGTGAAGATTTTTGAGGAATATTAGTTTATTTGAACATACTGAATTTCTCCTGCAAATTACTCATGGTTATGACAATACTTTGATGGAAGACCCGAGAGAAAATTAGTTTCACCCTCTTTCAGCCTCTGAAAAGATTTGCCAGGTCTTTACACAAGGCAGCTTTTGACATGAAAGTAATATCTTCAACTTGTATTATGATCTTGTGCAACTAGATCATAAGCTCCCTTGGCAGCGTGTTTCAGCAGGATTCTTGTAGGCACATGGAACTCATCTCATACATTTTCTAACAATTACACTTTGAGAGCATTAGGGTCAGAGATGCAATTTAAATGAATTACTTTCAATTTTCAGAAAATTTTCAGTTTCTATCTTTACTACCTGCATAATATCCTGAGCAAGATACACAAAAGCGCATATTAAGAACGAAATTATTTCTTTTGCTTCTTGATCTCTTCTGAACATGAGAATCCTATTTCTCTCTTTTTTTTTCTTTCTTTCTTTTCTTTTCTTTTCTTTTTTTTTTTTTTTTTAAATTCCCCCTAAAGATTTGAGTGTTATCTGAGGATAACAAAGGAGAAAGGGATAAGCAGTGGCTGGAGTTCCTCCAAGTTTGGGATTGGGGTTGTATCAAAGCATGTAGGATGGGAAATGTGTGGTCTCTGCTTCATGCTGTTGCTGAAAGCATGCTGAGCTCCTATATGAAGAGTTCAGTATGTGTTTTAAATGAAACCCACGTGTACAGTACATCTGAGGTAGCTACTACTCCTGTCAGGTTATACTTGGATATTCATAGCATCTCAATGGATCAGCTAGTACTGCAGGTTCTCTGTGCAAATAGCGGAGCACAGGGACGAAGTAATAGAGTAAAAGATGAGGTGGTTTTAAAAGAAGAAAGCTTTGGACTACTACCAAGTTGATTCTGAGTGTAGGAGGAATGAAATAGCCTCATTTATGCATTCCCTGATATATCAAGATGTACTATTTTAGTATGTTTCTCTTTAAAAGATAGAAAAAAGTGTTACATTTTTTTCCCCGGTATTCTACAAGTTGTTTGTGACATAAGATACTTTTTCTTTTTCTTTTCTTTTTCTTTTTCTTTTTCTTTTTCTTTTTCTTTTTCTTTTTCTTTTTCTTTTTCTTTTTCTTTTTCTTTTTCTTTTTCTTTTTCTTTTTCTTTTTCTTTTTCTTTTTCTTTTTCTTTTTCTTTTTCTTTTTCTTTTTTTCTTTTTCTTTTTCTTTTTCTTTTTCTTTTCTTTTTTTTTTTTTTTCTTTTTTTGGAAAGTAGTCTAAAAGCTGTACATTGGAAAACATAGGGAAAACTTGGCTATTTACTGTCCCATGCAATTACCAGATGTTTGCCATAGTAACCCCTGAAAAGTTCTGACTAGAGATTTATTCTTAGGAGGCTGGGACAGCATGCCAGTTGGCTGGGGAAGGCTTGCAATGTCCAAAATAAGTTTGATCACCACCTGTTGCTACTTAACACAATGGGAGAAAAATAATGTCTGAAATAATTGAACTCTTAGAATAACCTAAAGTACTGTGTGTAGTAGCACCTATTTTTTAGAAGCTTCTTTTTTAATTCTTTTCATCTCTGTAGTACCTGGATATATCTGAGGATAATAGACAGCATAGCAAAATTTCTGCCAGATTATGTGGAAAGTTTAACTGGAATCACTTGTTTGAAATGTCATCTTAAAGCAGAATTTTGGGGGATTGGGATAGTAACCATACTTGTAGTGGAACTTACAACGTGTCATTAACAGGGCACAACTAAGAAAATGGAATCCAGGTTGTTAGTTATTACTGTGGATATATTAGCAAGTGGAAAAGTTGTACTGTCCTTTGTTTTACGCTGATGTGGTGTAGCAGAAAAAAAGATCAGTAGAAGCCTTGGAACTGTGTTATTTCTTATGAATCCATTCATAGGTAGAGAACTGAGTTATTGGATGTAGCTGTAAAGGAGTCACATTCTTTTAAAAAGAAATTGTCAGTGATTTATTTGTGGATGTTTCTATGAAGAGGTAACAGTTCGTTAGGGAAAATAGCATGAAATTAGCATTTATGGAATGACGGCTTAAGCTCTGTTTGCTAATCCTTATGGCTAGTTGTCTTCCTAAAGAAGTAAGGTGATCCTGGAGGCATATTCGTGAGTGACAGAGAAATTATGAATGTTGTTCATTTTTCTCTCTGCCAATTTAATTTGAATATATATTCTGCTACTTTTTCTATATTAACCTTTGGAGACTTATATGATAGAACGCTGCTTTTGAGGGAAGTGTGGGGTAGCTGATGTCTTCCTTTACTGACAATGGGAAGCTTGAATAGATGCAGGTTATTCAATGGCATCCATTAGTTTTTGAAAGCCTCTGAACATAAACTCAAGAGCTATGTGTTGACTCCAACCAAAGCAATTCTGTCATATGGTTCTATGGTAGCTAATTATGGTAGTTTAATAGCAGGCATCATTTCTAAATGCTAATGATGTTTCTGTCTTTGTAAACTAAACAAGGCCAAAGCACAGGCTTTGGGCATTTCCCTGTAGTATTGTGCAGTCATTTATTTATTTATTTATTTATTTATTTATTTTTATTCGGTGATACTCTTTAATGCCTTTCAGTTTTCACAAATCCTATGACAGGTATTTATAACTTAATTAGTGTATTTGCCTTAGTTGAATTTGTAGATTAAGAAAAATGATGAGACTTAAGTAGAATTTCATGAAAATGGCAGTAAAAGAGCTAGTCCTTTATTTTTTTAGTAATAAGACTTTATGAAACTTCTCTGAAGGTGTGAACGTCGATTTGAAGGCCATAGTAGCCGCTCCTACCCATGTGGAATTGCAGTATCTCCTTGTGGGAAGTTTATAGCCAGTGGATCAGATGACAAATGTGTAAGTAGTGTTTTTGTTTATTTTCCTCCGAAACCACAGAAGCTACTTTTTTGTGTGCAATGTAGTCCTTTCGTGCATATTCCTAGGATTCAGCTTAATGTGCAAAACTGATGTTAATAGTACTTTTATATGCTTAATTACTATGTAGCATTAATGTTTGATTCCCGATGTTTATTTTCTTTGTGTGGGAAATGATCAAATTTTGTCACTTGTAGTGATTGTTAAGAGCTGATTTCTTAAAGTTTTCACAGTAGTTGACTCACTCTCAGTTGCCATATGCCATCAAAGTTGAAGAGAATATTGTCATCTGTAACACGGCTTTATGCAACGTGTATAGTGCTTATGTATTTGAGCATAGGAACTGTGTAGCAACTACATGTCAATTTATCTAGGCAATCAAACATGAAGCTTCCATTGCTGGTTTTGCAGGAACACTGAATACAAAATGAAAAGACCCTCACCTGTATTAAGAATCTTTTTGTACACCCCTCACAGACAAGGTCTTTTTTCCCTCAGCGTCTACTATATTTAAATTAGCTACTTTTAGGAAAGAGTCTTGAATAAAAGTGTATTGTTACCTATCTGAGTTTGTGCATAATTTTAACTTAGTGTCCTGTGCTGTTGACTCAGTGTTTTCCCCAGTGTTTACTAAGAGATAGATACTTGCTAGCTAGTAGTATTGCTCTTTGAAATTTGGCTTATAAAGACATTCTTCCAAACTAGTTGGTTAGGAAAACTGTCTAACTCCTAGGTCTTTCAAGGTGACTTGTTAAGAATATGACACAAGGTTTCTGGTCAGCTTCAAATTCAGAGCAAATGGAATTTACTTTTGTAGCCAGTTTGAAATACAGGCTCCAGTCATGTGTGAAGGATAGAGGCTTTATTGGCAGATTGCTGGAGGTTTGGCAATGGCTAGTATATTCTCAAGGTTTCCATGATAAGATATATTTTTCAAGTTTCTGGTAATTTGCATCTGAGAATGTAGTTTTCAATACAGAACAGAAGCTTTTACTTTGTAAATTGAAACATATCTGATATTGATCTCAACGCTTGACATGCATTATATGTTTAGTTGAGATTCTAATTAAGTTTGAGGATGAATAGTATAAAAAGAGGTATAGTTGTAAAACCTTTCCTCTTTTGCAGTAAAGCTTAAGAAAGGCTGCTAATAGAAAATAAATTTATAGAATATGATTTTGCCCTTAGTCCAAATTCTTGGCAATTGGTAGCTGATTATAGGAAACTAAATAGCTGTATTGCATCCTGCTCCAGTTGGCATGTAGTCCCTGGTGGGCTCAGTGCCAGTCAATGTTTTTGTGTGGCTCATGGGTTGGAATTTTGCATAATTTGCATCTCACATCCATAGAGACCTTTTATTGTTCTTGCTGTCCCCTCTGGAAAACCCAGTCAAGTTTCAGATTCTGAGAAACTTGCTATAGCTTTAATGTTAGTACAAAGTACACTTTAGGGACATTTGTAGACCTCTCTTTGATACATTTTGACTGATTATACTTTTTCCTTTCTGTTTGGAAAAAATAAAAATAAAAAAGAACATGACAAGGAACAGTCCATTCATATTGTTAAACTAGTTACATTTTGACAAATGGACTGGTGTGCAACTGGATCAGCTTTAAAAATACCAAGAATTCAGATATTTTTGCAGATAATATTTAATGAGTAATGTCCACTGGAATTATAATAGCTGTAAAAATGTATTAGTGCTGGTAATAGGTTATTTGGTTATTCCTCATTGATTAAATGTATCTTTCTACTGAGCAGTAACTACGACTCAATCATCTTGGAGTTTAATTTATCACATGCAATGCTTGCAAGCTATGGTTAACAAATATGATTGATTTTTAAGTTAGAAGGGGAAGAACTGGGGTATAATTGAGAAATACTAATCACAAAACACCTTTTGTATTTCACAATGTTTGCTAGAGAGAAATATGCGCTGTCTGCATTAACTGCAAAATCAAAACCATCTTCCTACTGAGCAAAGAGTAAGAAAACTGAAATGTAGTTATAAATGAAGAGTTGCAACTTCTGTCTGCCTTTTACTCTATTATGAGGCATACTGCCTATTTGATACAAAAACTGATAGGTATAGCTTCTGTTTGACTAAAGTAGCCTCTTACTTTCATGTGAACTGCTTTTGTGTGTGTACATATTGGCTGCTCAGCCTGGAGGAGGCTCCAGGGAGACATCAGAGCAGCCTTCAATATGTAAAGTGGGGTTGTGAGAAGGAAGGATTACAGATTCTTTAGCAGCATGTACAGTGATAGGGCAAGGGGAAATGGCTTCAAACTAAAAGAAGGGAAATTTAGACTGGATGTAAGGAAGAACATTTTACAGTAAGGGTAGTGAGGCACTGGGACAAGTTTCCCAGAAGGGTGGTGGGTACCCTATCCTTGGAGATCTTCAAGGCCAGTCTGCGGAGGGCTTCGGGCTACCTGATCTAGCTGCAGATCCCTGTTCATTGCAGGGAAGTTGGACTTGATGAGCTTTGAGGGTCCCTTCCACCTCAAATGATTGTATTATTTTAAGTGTGTTTACTTAACTACTACAAAACATCTCTTTTCTAGTAGCCTGTCAAAACTGATCTTTGTGAGGCCACAGTGTGTTACTGTGTAAACCATTAAGCCTGATGTCTCATCCCACTCTGTGGGACTCTTATCTCCTGTCGTGCATCCCTGAGTCAGCAAGGGGTCACTACTGTGGGTAATTCTGCCAGCAGAGTGGATATGCTAGATGTTAGCTTTTTGCTAATGGATATTATTTTTAAAGGATATAACCCATATTCAAATATAGCTGAAATTGGAAGTCAAAGTAGATATATCCAAATTTTTCATTCATGTTTAATAGTTATCTGCGTCCAACAAATCCAGTGGGATGCTGAAAGAACATGGACAATCACTGGTCTTGGGCTTACTAAGTGTATAAAAGCAACCTAAATACAACAATATTTGGTGCTACATAAATACAAAAGGCATAGAAATAAAAACAAGCATATATATGAAGCTTTGAAATTGACTAATTAAATAGAAACTAAAATCAGAAAAAAATAGATTAGAAGTTTCTAAGAAGGAAGGCTTACTCATGGTTTGGATCTTCTTATATAGTCTTCTTTAATGAGGAAAAATTAAACTCTGTTGGCTGTAACTGTCAGTGTACTGATATATCTGAAAAGTATACCCTGTGTTTTGAAAGACCTGGACTTTAATAATGAAGAACCATATTAATTTTCACCTTTATTCCTCTTGTGGTTACATGACAAGAACTCAAATTGAAACTCAAATCCTACTGTAATAGGCAATTTCTTGTGACTACCAAAGCAGCTTCCGCAACAAGTTGCATTAGAAGAGCAGAGTTTCTCAAAGGGCATATTGTATTCAATATTTTGGGGACGGGCTTGAATAGATTTTTTCAGGCTACTATTGTATAACATGTCTCAGGACTGAGGAGTATTAATCAGTGCTTAGAGTACTTTCAAAATCTGTTTTATTTTGTGTGGATTTGGCATTGATGCGTGTAATTACAGTAGTCTAAGACTTTCCACTATAATTCTGTTTTCAGTTGTTTGTAACCAGGAATGTTTTGTGCTGAAACTTTCCATGCTGGGTGTCTTCTTCAGACCGATTGTTATTTTACATTTTAGAACAAGTATTTCAGGTGCTTATTAAGCTTAGGATTAAGGAAAAATACACAGTTCAGTGGGAGATGTGGACCCAGGGTAAATAATTGTTTGGGTTTCACTCCATCAATCTATATCACACAGCAAGGGACTGTGCACCAGATGTAATGACACTAATGGAGGCAGAGGGAGGTTAATGTCTTACTAGTAAATCCAGATGACTTTCATGAAAGTGTAAGTTTATTTATTTATCTTCCCACCAGATACTCTAATGCTTCCATCTGCTGGAGCTCATTTGCAATATTACACTAACTAGTCCCAGGAAAAGGATGACTTTGGCCATTCCATGCAAAATTTCTGAAGAAATCTCTATTTGTTTAAGATCATATTAAGTATGTTTGATGCTAGGGTCTTTTATTTTTGATTTCCTTATTTACACATTCATTTCTTTAAATGATTAATACTTTAAGAAGGCACTCTAATTTAAAAACACAGTGTCTAGAAAAGATGTGCATTTCAACTGTTGTTGCTTTACAGTCTCCATGCAATGAATGATAAAAGGAATTATTCTGTTGTGTGTTCAGTGTTAGTATTATTGACTTGCTTTCTCCTCTTCCCTTTTCCTGAAGGGGTGTGAGCATGTAAATAGTTTGACTCAAATGCACATGGCCATAGATTAAACCAGGGGCAGCTAGAACAGATGGGGATAAGTTTATTTTGAAGGCAGAGTTCATTTATTTAGCACACCCTTTCTACCAGTGTAGAAAAATCAGGTAGTTTTGCAATTGGATATAAATTCTTTTCTCCTTGAGAAAGGGCCTTCACCCTTCTTCCCTGACTCTTGCTACAAATTTAAAGAGAGAAAAAGCTTGTATAAGGTGCTAAATACACTCTTCCACTGTGAGTTAATCAAAACTGACTACTCCAAATGTTCTCCGAACTTCAAGTGAATGGAAACACAAGTAAGTATGTGGTTATGGTTGCAGGAAACCTGTTTGGAAGCTATTGGTACAGGTATATGATTTTTACTTTTGGCTGACCCTTGGACAGGAATGGAAAGAAAATACCAGTATCTACTGAATCAGTATTTTTATTACAAAAAAAAAAAAAAAGTCTTAATATAAAAAAAGGAATTGACCTTGGCTGAAGTCTGTAGCAGATTATATGTATGTGCGCATTTGGGGAATTACTGAGCACTTCCTAGACTGTATTGCTTTCTGTATTACATTTCATTTACCGAAGAATGTGTTCTTTCTCTATCACTGAATTCATATTTTCAGTGTTGTTGTAGCTAGTGTTATGGTGTTGTTTATACATCACTTTTATACATCACTTACTGTTCTCTTTTTCTTACACTTTCTGCTCTACAGAAAAATCCAGTCATTATAGAACAGAAAAGTAATTTGAGTGGCATCACAAATGTAGTAGAATTAGCATGATGGCAGCCTACAGAAGGAGAATATTTATTTTGGAGTTATTACAATTTTTATGAGTACCTGAATACCATTTCTGTTAAAACAGATTTATTTTTTATTTTTTTTAACTATCGAATTTAATAGTAATTAAAAGAACAGTATTTCTTTTAAGAGAGAACTGTCAGACATGGAGAGTTGTGTTCCTAGCCCTTTTGTGTATGTTTCATGTAGCAGCTCTTCAGTATGAAGGTAGTCTCTAGTATAACCTAGAATGAGGTCTTCTCTATCCTGACAAATGCTTCAGTGCTTAGCTACATATGTGCTTGCATCTGCTTGTCTTTACTTTTTTCTGACCCCGTGAATCTTGCTACACAATGTGGCTGATTCTGAAGAGTGCTGCATCCAGCTGTAGGTGGCACATCTTGAAAGGTGGGAGGTAAGAGCTTAAATGCTTTGTAGGCTAGGAAGTGTGATTGGCTAACCTCTCCTTCTAGACACTTGGTAGATGCTATTGAAGCTATAGAGCTTCATAACATTTTTTTTTAAAGGAAATATCTGAGCTTAAGTGTTGATTTAGGAACGGTGTGGAAAAGCATAAGTTAATGTCTTTCACGGGATTTATCTTAAAACAACAGCAACAACCAAAAAACAATAAAATGCTTTGACATCTATTTTACAGAGGAACTGGGACTTAGAGACATAGCAAAAAATGAGTGTGCTCCTCCTCAATTAAAATAAAACTGAGAATATGGAATTGAAAGTTAATTTTTATTGCATAACTTTGGCAAAGTTTTTCAAGTCACTGGAAAAACTTCAGCTTCACTTAATATATCTCTCTGTGATGTTACCTTCTTTAAAACATGAAGCTATGTTTCTTCTTGGCTCAGAACATGCTGGAAGACACTGTGATTGAGTGTTTATTCTCCTGACTCTTGCTGGTCTTGCCTTCATCTTTTCCATGTGCCTTCTTCCATGAAAGAGACAGGGGACAGTAGGTTTTAAAGAGGAAAAGAAAACTGTCAGTAAGGCAATTTAGTCAGAATGGATAAAGATGATAGAGAGTGGTGATAAGCATAGTCCTGTCTGGTGCCTGTTCTTTTCTGCTGAAGGCTGTCCTTACTGATACAAACTTCACAACAAATTTCAACTGAAGAATAAGTAGCTTGCAAGATGAGCATAAAAAATCCATGAGTCCATTTTTATATCTTCTCAAAAATGCATCAAGTGTACAGAGTCTAGAGAATGTATGTTTCATGTCAAGCACCTGAATTGTTTCATTGTCCACAGTATTTTAATTAATTTCTATCCTATCTAAACTTTTCTATCTAATAAGGTCTGAAGTGTATTAAACAAAATGCCATTTGTTCTGTTCTCACAGTTTTGCAGCCTATAACATAAAGGGAATTTGGGAGGGTACTGTGACAGTAAAACTTTTATGAAAACTTTATAAAATCTAATGATTTGGAAATATTGTAATCTGCTTGTGGTATGAAGCAAATAGCCAGAACTCTTTTCTTAGTATTTTTAAGTCAATAAAGAAGAATCAGTTGTATTATTTCTGCATGGTAAATTTCTCAGGCAAGAACCTGAGTAGTTCGGTGTACAAACCATTTACTAACATGTGGTCTTGTACTTTCCATTAGAAAATAATTTCTTGCCTGCAGACAAAACATAATGCTTTATTTTGTGTCATTATAGGAATTTTATCTTGTTTGGGTTCCTTTTGCCTCTTTCATTCCATGTGGAGTGATCATATTCCAAGTCATTGTAGCTGTGGTGCGGCTATATGTTTTAAAACAAAACATGCTTTTTGTGTATTATTAGCAATTCAGTACTTCTTCTGACCAATTTCCTGAAATATATAAAAAGTAGAGAGGAGAGTCTTACTGCTTGAGGCAGTTTCCAATTAACAAGTGTCCTTGCTCTATCCTTTTAGGAAGGGCACAATGGTTTCAACACAATTATTGACTCCTTTTCTAAGGTAGTAAGGCAATATCTGTGTGGAATGCTACAAGGGATCCAGAGGTTAAAAATGAATACTTACTTTTCTGTCCATTTTTAGATAGCTGATTGAAGACATTAGATAGTGTTAGTTCTGTATTCTGGACTTTGTGATGAATATAAACAGCATGTGATTAAGTAGATTTATAGTTAGCCTCTCAGTAAATATGGTCTTGTATAGGAAGTTTGATACTGTGGACCATCAGATTTCATTGGTGTTGACTTGGATTATAGATTCTTTGGAGTTGACTGTTGAGATTTGTTTTCTGAGTGAAACATTAAGTGTTTTTCAGGAGCTGCCTTGGTCCATGAATCTTTTCAGAAATTGGAAAGACTATTAATTGAAAGCAAAAGTTTTTAGGATATGTGTTGTGTAGCAGTTTGCTGCCTGCAAGGTCAAACTGAGTTGCTCTGGGGCTTCTTCAAGGTTAAAAGATTGCATGACTCCCTGTAAATATATATGTACGCATACATATGTATATTTCACTTGAATTAACTTTAGTTAGGCATTTGAAAAATTATCCTGATTTATAGAAATCTCTTTAAAGATGTGGAGGACATAGAAAAATGTCTAGCTATTATGAATCATTCCTAACTTGACTGCAGGATGAATCTTTAGTTCTCATGTACTATACTTTGGTATATCCATAGCGTTTTACTTCTTTGAGGTGGAAATTATTTCTTTTTTTTTTTTTTTAGGCTTATATATATGATATGCATTCAAGTACCTTTTCATATAAACTGGGTGGACACACAGATACTGTCATTAATGTGGCTTTTAATCCCTTTTCACCACAGGTAAGTTTTTGTGTTTTTTTTTTCCCCCCCCCCTTTGTAATTCTAACTTGTAAAATGTTCACTCAAGTTACTAAAAAAGAAGGATGTATAATTTAAAGAAGGTCTTAGTGTCTAGAATCACCGTAAAAAAAACCTCAGATTTTACCATTCCTCAGGGATAGTCATACTCACACAGCCTATAGCCCTTTCATCAAAGGTTAAGTATACTTTTCCAAACTTTTTGTACTGGAGTACTCGGACATTCTGGCTATTTCTGTTCCCAGATTCTTACATACTTTCAGCAGTTGATTTCTTTCTCTTTGATCTCCCACTGCTTCAGATTTGAAAAAGAAATAATCATGTTTCCTTTTCTGGTGCTACTTTGCGGATAAGCTCATAAAACTATATTGTATGATGTCATCCATTTAATGTCATAGTTACATGAAATGTGAACAAAGCTTAAGAAATAACCAAAGGCTTTACTTATATGCACATATGTCTATATTTTTTGTCTATTTATAACATAGAAGCCTTATCTGCTTAGGTACATATATGTGTATACATATACATAGACAGGACTACATGCTCCTAGAATACACACCTTCTCTTTCAAAAACACTTGCACAGAATTTCTATCTAGATACAAGTTTATACTAGGAAGCTTTATAATTTAGTTTGTCAATATTCTCATATTTCAATATATAAAATATTTCAATATTTCTCCTTATTTTAATGTCAATACTTTAAACAATGATAACCAGATATATAAATTAATATGTACATATGAGCTACTTTAGAGTACACAGTAGTTCTTTACTACCTCCTCAACAAGAGTTGCTACTATTCAAAAATAAGTAATAAGTAAAATTACTTAACATCAAAGAGAATTGTTTTACTTACATTTCTTATACTTCCACATATAAAAGAATGTGCTAGCATTTATGTGGTTTTGAAGTTTTCTAGAAGTGTAATTCCTTGAGCACATGCTGTTTCAACTGAGAAAATGTGTAATTACTATCCTGTGATGAGCACTATGTATTTCTGCTCTTTGGATTGAGCACTACAATGTGTTCAGTAGAAGGGTAGAGTTTATGAAAATTTGCATCCAGATTAAGACTAGTTTCGTAGTTTGCTAAAAATATCAGTAAGAAGACTGTAGAGTGGGGAAAAAAAGCAAGTCACAAAAGAATTAGAATATAATAATCCTGTGTCTTGAAAGAAAGGCTTTGTATTAGGCAACCAGTTTCCAATACTGGATAATTTTTATACCTGCTACTCATTAGGAATTTGAAATTTACTCTAGTTTTCTTTCATTTGAAATTTGAATGAATATAGTTAAGAACTAGATTGTGTTCTGGATAACCTCTGCACAGAGCCCCACTGCATTAAAAGGGAAACACTGGTAGGGGAAAGAGTAATGGGTGAAAAAAGGGAAGTGACTGATTAGTGAAATTTGAACATTATGGCTGAGCTTTCTGTGTGGAAAGATCCAGCCAAGAGTGAGGTGTATTGGCAGTAATCCAGTTCAGTGGTTACTTTCCCAGCACCTGTCCATGATGCAGTTTGTTCCAATTGTTATTACATCTCTTGGTTCCATGGAAATTCTTCCAGAAATAAGGGGCACTTTTTATTTTTCAATTTAAATGACAACCTATGTCCTTTCATTATATAATGCTCTGGAGTGACGTATAAAATGTCATGAAAACTGGTAAAGAAGAATCAGATCATAGAATCATAGAATTACACAGGTTGGAAAAGACCTTGATGATCATCAAGTCCAATAGAAGTGTTGGCTTTATCCCAGCTTTATTTTCAAGCTTTCTTAGTTTTAGCCTCTTGGTGCCTCTTTCTGATTTCATTAATTGTAAAAAAATTATATAGGGAAAAGTGTTAAGCTTCTTATAAATATTAATTGCATTTAAATCTATTTTAAAGAATGTGCATTAAGGGGTATAACAATTTTAAGCTATAATAACTGTAACTATTAACTACAGTACAATTTTGTGAGTCGAAGTTAAAATAGAGAGGGAGTCTGCCAAATAGGGAAGCTATCAGTCATCTCTTTATGAAATGGTATTGAAACAGAATAAAAGCAAATGAGGAGACTTATTGCTGTCTGCAGGTTTTTGGTGGCTTTTGTCTAGCTGACTGTTGATGTCATCTTTGTACAATCTGGGCAATTACACATTATTTCTCATAGTAGAGGTAATGAAACTCCAAGCTCTGAGCCAGTGTACTATACATGCGCACATACTTGCAGACACAAAAAAGTAAGCTTTTGAGAAGAAAAAATATAATCTAAAAAAAACATAGTCTACATTTGGAATTGGCCTTACTTTGACTAGAAGGTTGGATTAGATGGTTTGCTATGGTTCCAATGAAGCTATTCATCCAAAATTAAACTACTATTTAAATGAATGTACTGTAAATTAATGTAGGATATTTGATGTAAAATAACAAAAATAAAACTTGCAAGTTATGAAATGTGGAAAATTGATTTCATTTTCCATTTGCCTATATATATATATATATATACACACACATGTATATTTTTATATATTTTTAAGTATATAACAGTTTGATGTGACCACCCAACAGATAAGCTATGAGACAGATAGCTTCAGGAAAAAAAATAATCTTCTTTCCCCAAAACTAGACTATAAGGGGAAATGCCCTGAGCAACCAGGGCTGGGTTACTTATTTACCTTCTTCTTATTAGGTTGGATGGTATTATTTCCTGAAGTCCCTACAAACTGAATTATTTGATGTTTCTTTGATGCTGATATGCACCAGAAATCTCTATTGCTGAAGGCCTGGCATTTAAAAATTGTCATTTAGAAAACACTTTCGTCTTTGATTTTTTTTTTTTCACACAAGTTCAAATACAAAGTAGAAATTGTTGAATTGGAAAATGAATTAACGAGCCACAAACTGTTTTATCAAATGCCTATTTTACAAGTGTGGAAGGTATTATTTCAAACTGTTATTCTGTTAAACAGGCTTTTTTTTTTGCGTTAATGTGTAAGTCTAATTTTATGACCAGTGAGTACAGCTACATTTCAAATAGTATTAGTTTCAGATATATTGTTTTTATTGTGGCAAGATTATGCTAGAAACTAACTGTCTGTAAACATATTATTGAGCAGATGGAGAAGTTTAAATTGATAGTGAAGATCTGGAAGATTCTTTCACAGCTAGGTTTACTTGGAAACCATTGAAGATTTCACAGTAATTTTCTGCCCACCTGTTTGGAGGGAGACATATATAATGTTCCTAGTAATGAGATTTGCTTGTGGATCTCTTAGGCAGTTATACAGTTATTACTGTCTAACCACCACACTAGTCAGAATTGGCTACAGGTAGTTTTGGATGTGTCTGGAAAAATGAATTATCGTCTTTTACTAGCTACTAACAAAATATACTTTTCCTGGTGGTCACATCTGGAGATTTCAGTTTAGAACATACTGTATAAAAATGCCATCCCTTTGTGATTTTAGTTCACCATTGATGGTTCATTTAATCATAATTTTTTCCCCATGGAGGTTACTTCTGTAGTGATATGGAAAATTCTTTTTCTGACTTAAGCTTGCTTGAGTTTTGGCTTTAGTATCAAATTTGTCTTGTGTCATCCCTACGTAGGGCACATTTTTTCCAGTATGATGTTGTGCCTTAGGACTCGAACTGTCTTGTCAGAGATTAATTAATATGGTTATAAAACTTGTGACCAGCTTCACCTCTAATATGATTTAATTGAAGTCAGGAAAATGCTCTCACATGGTTCTTTTGACCCTGGTATCTGTGTCAAGTCAGTCTAATTACTTCCTCTCACAGTCCACAAATACGTCAAAATGGATGTAAATTAAATTTATCAGCTTTTTCTTTTTTACTTTAATTTTCTGTCTGAGAGGAATAAATGGCCAGTTGTCATCTTTCCTGTTCTTTCATTCCCAGAGATCAAATTCAAAGGCTAAAAAATGCAAACAAATTCTTAAAAATTGCTCTAGTTCTTTTCCTTTCTGAAATTCATATGAAAGTTTTGAATTCTTCTCAAAGACCAGGTTACATAGAGCAGAAAACTTTAAAAATATTTATTTTCAAATAATTTTTTTAAAAAACTGTTTTGGTAGAATCCTTTGTCTTCTGTATGGCCCTCAGATTGACCTTCGTAGTCATGAAATGGAAACTGCAGGCATGTTGGAAAACTTCAGAGGGAACGCAGCTGAGAGTTTGGATCCTGATGAATAAGAAGGCAAAAAGATGGGGCAATGAAAAATGGTCAGAACGTGTATTTTCAGAGCAGATAGCAAATTTGTACTCATTTGCCATGACAAATGTTAAACACAAAATATTTGCAACTGCAGTTGTTTAAGCTAGTATATTTTACTTTGTTTTTGATGAACTGGATGCTCTGGGTCAACTTGACCTCACATGTTCTAATAGCAAGTTTACAACTCTTTACTTACTATATTACATATATGTCCATTCAACATACTGCTTTAAGACACTGAGGAAGGAATTTCATTTGTCTGTTTTCCCTTTAAGCAGTAGTGTGCAGTATTGCAGGCTTTGTATGAGGATTGTCTGCCAAGAACTGCACTACAGTTGATGTCTGGTGAGAAGTCATTTCCTTTACCACCATCCAACGAAAGAAGATAGCTGCATTTATATATATATATATATATATACCAAAGAAGACAGCTGCATTTATATATATATATAAATATATATATATATATATATAAAAGGCACCATGTTATCTGATATATAACACACTTTCGGAGGTTGGCTATATTCTTTCCTTCTCTTCTTGCGCTGTTAGCCATCCTTAAAAAAAAAATGCAACTGTTAGCAGTCCTTCAGTGATGCAGATGTGCAGTTTAAATCTTGAAGAACAAGTATGAAACTTGTTAATAATTCTGGAGAAATTCTTCAAATTTAAGTAATTGCATAACTAGTACAATTTGAAAGGTTACATGGTTTTTGAAATTCAGTCTTACGACAAAACTACAGCTTGTTTTCTATACTAAATTTAATCCTATTCTAAGTAGCTCATGGGAAAGAAGGTTCTTCAGCTCTACCACCCTTGGGAGCTTTTCATTGTAGGTCAATGTACAGTGCCAAGTTTGATTCCCACCTGTTTATAATGTTTACACCTACAAATTTTGGCCTTTGCCTTTAAAAGAACTGTTTTGATGGAAAACTGAATAGAGCTGCTAGTTGTACCACGATCTTGCTATAGGGTTGATTCAGTGTGTAGATATCCTATTAGGGTGATGGAGAAGGTAATCCTACTAAGTTTATTCTATTCCCTGATAGTTCATAACCAGATTTTCTATTTTCAAGTTCATACAATGTCTTTTCATACAGTAGGAATGATGTTACTTTTACAGTTTCTAATAAGCAGTAGTAATGCTGTGTGCAACCTTGTGTAATGTTATTTAGCAGAAAAGTTTGTTTATACCTACAAAATGACTTGTAAGCGCATATGACAACTCTGAAGAAGGATGGTGGAATTTAAAAAAAAGGAAGAGAAAGCTGTCTCTTAGCTAGCAAGGACAATACAGTTTAATAATGAGATACTCAAGTCATTCTAAGTACATTGCCAGCAAACCACAGCTGTGCACCACATGATTTGAGGTAAATATGCTTGCACTGGTAAGCTTCTTAATTCACAGTGCATTTGTTATAAAATCTTTAGTGTAGTTCTTACAAATTTAGATACTCTATTGAATGGCATTAATAGTCTGAATGACACTTAGGGGTGGTACCAAACAATTGGTTACTCAACTGTCTTGAGTTCTGTTTACCAAGAATCCAGACAGGGAGGGCTGAGGTCAGTTGTGGACTGGAAGGAGATAGAATTGGCTGGGAGTAGGAAGGAAAGTCACTGACTGTACTCATAGGGATAATCTGGAGAAAAAAGCTACTTGGAGATAATCAGATAGAAAATGAGGGTAAGGGGGAGTGTTGGATACTAACAATAAGAACTGGAGGCAAAGGACCTACGTATGATAATGGAGAGATGAAGAGAGAGCCTAGAGGGAGGGAGTGAAAGCCCTGCAGAGAGAGGTAAGAGAAAATAGCTGCAAGGATAAGAATAATGGTTTCTGCAGTTTTAGTTATGCCTTTCTGAAAAAGAGAGCAAAAGTGAAATGTCTCATGCTTTGTTTCAAAGATAGTGAGAATGCACGGTTATCTTAACAGTTCTAAAAATTACTGTGCTCAGTGCCTCCGAAAAAGCTACCCTTCAAAGGACTGAAGCAGAGTTGCCAGATAAAATAAACATGTCTTGCTCCTCTCGCACACTACAGAACTGTCTTGCAGGAACCAATAATATAATACTGAAAGGGATAACCAAATGAGCATCTGCTTTTCATGTTCCATTAAGAAGCATGTAGAAAAATTCTGTGTGGTGGAAATCTTGTACATCAAATACAGTCTTCTCCTTTGTCCTGAGGAACTGAAATGAGAAAGTTCTGGCAAAAGAGGAAAGACCAAACGTTAGTAGTTTGTTCAACTATGTTTCTTATAGAAATTTTGAAGTAAGAATTAGGATTTAATTATCTTATATAGCCATTTAGGAAGTTATCTTTCAAATACTGTATTTCTTTTTCTTGCCATCTTGTAAAGCTAGTCTGTATTGCATGTTTTTCTTAACAAAGAGCATTCAGAGAATGTAATCTAACACTTGCTGATACTAGAAACCATTCTGTGGGAGGTTTCAGTTCTACAGTTCAGGGCTTTGTAGAACAGGTATAAAGTGTCTTCCTTCACCTTGATTAAAATTCAAACGTTTCTATTCCAAGAGGATTATCCTTTGCTACATAGTCTTCGAGAAACTTATGGCCAAATCTACTGACAATTATTATATGAATGAATAGAAATTGTTTAGGATGGCAGAATTCAGCCATTAAAAATGCAATTAGATGTATGCAAGGAAAATGAAGAATGGAATAATCTGCATTCCAAATGAGCTTTTGGAAAAAGGAACACTAAATCTTAGCTAACATATTAAATATGAAAAGAAAAACAGACACAACTTCTGTCTCAAATTAAAATAGCAGCATAAAATGGTTCCAGCTGTCCAGTGAAGTATGATATTGCCACACCAAACATTTTGGCCCAGCTTCTGGCTGTGTCTCAACTGTGTACAGCACAAGTGGGGAAAGAAGGAAGCAGAAATTCTCTAAAGTTGCCCTTTGTACTTATTTTCTTACAAACTTCCTGATCTTCATATAAATAACAGAAGCTCAGAACTGCGAGGTCCTTACTCCCAGCAAGCTTTCCTTGTAAACTGATTTGGCAGATGGGAGGCTTCTGTTTTGTTTTCTTCCTTTCTGGCCTGCAGCATATATAGGCAGGAAAGAGTAGATCCTGATAAAGGGATCGCGTAACTCTTTCTTTTATTCCATATAAATAATCAACAGATGGAATCACTGTTTTTCCTAGCTGCTGGGTTTCTAAAGAATGGTATGAGGTGTCTAACAACTACAGTAACTTGTTTATTAAAATAATGGCATTGTAATCTGAGGAGATTGGTTTATCTATGTTTTTTCCTAATTTTGTAATGTATCTGCTTTGTCAGGCATATCTTGCTAGGTGAGACATCCTGTGACATCATTTTTTACAGAAGGGCAGCAGTATTCCATCCGGGGAGCTGCTTAATTATGAAAGAACCTTTCTTTGAACAAATAGATCATTTTCCTACTGCCATACAATACCATACTACAAGCCCATGTCTGATACTTGCTCCATTCTTGCATCCTTCATTTCTGCTCTTCTATGAACATCTGGACAGAGTCACATTTATTTCTGCCATTGTCTTTTTTGTCAGGATTACCTGATCAGGTAGCAACCTATGCTGTGCGCTGAAGCGAACTTAGGTCAGGAGAAGGATGTGTTATACATCTTCAGGTTGTCTTTTTAAGATCACCTCAGTAGGTGTGTTTCACCTGAAAACAAGTAAACAACTTCTCAGGTCAGATAAAGATGCTGAAGAAGGATCAGCAACTTATGATGGCAGTGACATGAAATTCTAGCCCATTTATTTCCAATGGTTTTCTTTATTTCTTGTTTCCAAAAGAAGGTAAACAGAAGACTGATTCACTACCTGTTAGTACTGGAAGTGGTGAGAGAGCAAAATTAAAAAGAAAAAATGAAAAAAAAATAAAAATGTGATGTGATATAACTTCTATTTATAAGAGAATGAAAACAAAATATGTATTTATGATTTTTTTTTCCTAAGGCTTATCAAATTAGAGAATGCTTTAGTGTCCATCATTTATCTTTTTTATTTTAGCATTCTCATTTTATTCTGTCAAATTCTGTAATAAAATATGAAACATCTCTGCTTATATGATGTCTAACATGGAATAGCTTATGATATGAATGCAGTAGTACATTGCTGGCTCACACTGAGTTAATAGCCCCAGTATTTCTACCCAGGGCTGCTTTCAATCATTTCTCCTCCAGCCTCTATTTGTGCTTGAGATTGCCCTTACTCAAGAGCAAGACCTTGCACTTGGCCTTGCTAACTTCTGGTTAGCATCCCTTCCCTTCAGCATTTTGGGTGCACCAAATGGCTTGGTGTCACTGGCAAACTCAATCCCATGGTCCATGTCTTCAACAGAGATATTTTATGATGTATGTCCCAGTAAAGATGCTTGAGGGATGTCACTTGCCATTGGACTTAACCTGGATTTCAATCTGAGATATTATATGAGGTGTCTAAAAAAGTCATAGAATCAAAGAATGTTTTGGGTTGGAAGGGACCTTTAAGCTCATCTAGTTTCAGTGTCGTGCAATAGGCAGTGATGCTTACCACTACACCAGGTTATTCAAAGCCCCATCCAGCCTGGCCTTGAATGCCTCTGAGGAGGGAACATCCACAGCTTTTCTGGGCAACATATTCCAATATTTTGCTAGTCATGGGCAAATTCCACAGCATGGGTGTGATGAAGATGGGTGAAGAATGGTTGTTCGTGTTCTAATACTGAATTAGTCTACATCAAATGACAACACCTGTCATAGGTTAAAAACAAATTAAGCTGATTTTCCTTAACATGTAGTTAAGCTTTGGAGTATCTTGACATGGAATTCAGTGAATGCTGAAAGTTTATGTTGTTTTGAGGGAAGACTGGATACACCTGTGGATGAGAAATCTGTTAAAGGAAAATTAATACACATTGTATATGAAGCCAACTGTGCCTGTCTTTCAAGTTCTTCAGAAAGTTTCCAGTTCTGCGGAGTGTTAGGGATTGTATACTTAGTCTATTCCTATGTCTTGCTGCTCTTAAAAGTCTATTCTTTCTTATTTTGTCGGTGTTTGCTTGGGGCTGCTAGAAGAGGGAGGATACTGAGCTGATCAGGTCTGACCCTGTATAGTTTTTCCCATAACTCATATGTGACCTTTCTGATTATTTGAAAGGATGTAAGAGGTAGAATTACCATAAATGGACAAAATAGGATGAAGGACTTCACATATTTTCTCTAGCCCAAAGACAGAGTGACCTCTCTATTTGAGCTTACTAATTCTGATTTTATTTTATAGTTACACATTAAATAAATATTTTGCTGGTGATCTGAATAAAGCTATGTCAGATCTTCAGTTAAGTCACAAAGAAAGCAACTGAAGCATCATATTTGTGGCTATGATCTCATTAAATAATTTATATACCATACATTTAGCCAAGACACATAGTAGATATCATTATTCTAGTCACTGTGCTTTTTTGAACGGAAATACCGTGGTCTATTTTTTGCTTTCTCTGTTTCTTCCTTCCTCCCTATTCTCTGCATTAATAAGGCTCTGCTCCACTCTTCCAGAAGTATTAACTCTTTGTTGGTTTCCACTGTTGACTTTCTTCACCATCTGCTAGAGAAAAGGTTCAATAATTTTATGTTATGATGCTGGTAGCAAGCAGGGCCTTTTAATTACAAATTGTGCCTTATTTATTTTACAATGATTTTTTTTTTCTCCTTTTTCGTCCCCTTGATCTGAAAAGAAGGATTTTAACTGTGAGTAATACCGACATAATCAAACTAGCCTAACTATCGTACATAAGAACAGGTGTTATTGCTTTGATACAGTAATATCATTAATTTCACATCTCAGGCTTTTCCCTGTCTTTTTGGTTTTTTAATGCTTAGGTTGATTCAACTGTCATCCCATTATAGATGTTGGTGAAATGCTATTAGGACAGCAATGGGAAAATTTAGGGAATTAGGAACTCTAGATATTACCATTTTGATCACTGTGTTTTACAACTTTTTTTGTTTGAACTACCTGTCTAAGCAGTAACAACAGAAACCACAGACAATTGAAAAACTATCACTAAGATAATTTTTCATAGTTTTGCATGCAAAGTGTGTAGAAAAAAAAACCAAACAAACTAAAATCCATTGATTCCTATGGCCTTAGAGTTTAATTTGAAAACTGTCTCTTCACGGAGTTAAATTTTGAATTATTGCTATATTCTCTTTTTTTCTCTTTCTCTTTCTCTTTCTCTTTCTCTTTCTCTTTCTCTTTCTTTTTCTCTTTCTTCTTTTCATGCAGAAATTGTGTAGTCTATTTTTAGCTTGTTGTAAATATATGGTATGCTTTGAACAATTCAGAAATTCCCTTTTGATAAGATTTCAGTCTGCAGTTTATCATACTGACAGAAATTATCTCACTGAATGTTCCATGCAATGTTTCTGGAGAAAAAACACTAGATTTAATCATTTTAAAAGTAGGTTGTCATGACCACATACAGATAATCTACAAAATTTATCTTTAAAATCTACTAACATGTATATTCAAAATATAAATTTTCTGGAAAAAGAAAATAAGTCTTTTATTAATTATTTGGTGTTACCCTGGTGCCTTATAGGTGTCCTCACAATGAGCCATAAAACCCAAACTTTTCCACATTACTATATTAGCCTGGCTCTAAAGGTAATGGCATACTTCAGGGAATGAAAAATTAGGCATAGGACGGATATTTTTATTACAGTGCAGATATTGATCGTATGTAGACAGCTTGAGCCCATTAGCCTTTATGAGCTATGTCTGTGTCAAACTCCAAATTGCTCCTGTTAGCTTATTAGCTTATTGTTTGTGTAAAGATAACTCAGGTCTTGTATTTCACTAAAATTAATTAGCTCTCCAAAACCTGGTCTCAGCAAAGTGCAGTGCGAAGACATCTGACTGGCCCTGCATGTGTAGGTCTAGCTCTTGTCTATGGGAGATTATTCATGCAAGCCTTATGCATTTACATTCTCTCCTTAACCGTTTCATGAACTCTCCTTGACTACCTATGTGCCAAACAAAATACTTATCCTACTGCCTTTTGTGCAGTCTGTTCTGAAGCTTTCCAGTTGCCTGTTTAAAGTTTCTACTTTGCCTGTTTCCATCCCAAAATCTCCAGTTGATCTCCACTGGTGTAGAACAGCTGACTGAAATGTAAAATGCACCCATGCAGAATGAAATTCAGTTTGTTATACTTAAAGTTTTAGAGTTGAACTATGATGATGATGTATGTAATACAGGAGCTTTTGTAAAAGTGAATAATCAGAGTTTAGTTGCTTGATTTGAATGTGGATGGAATACTGGGGGTGAGAAGACTGCAGCAGTGAAAAGCATAATCTCATTTGAGTTAACATATTTGAGCTAATTTTCTTAAGTGTTTTTTTAAATGTATAATGTCAAAATTAGGAAAACATAATAAAAATGAAAATAAAAATCGACGGTATATAATTCTATGAAAAGTCATAAAGTGAGATTACATTTTATGGTGTATATGGCAGAAATGTTAATTTTACATGTATATATACTTGATTTAGAATTTCATAAGAGTAACGGATATAGATCCAGCAGGTGAATCTTGAGAACATCCAAGAGGTTGCACTGTAAACTGAATGTCACACTGTGTCTATCAAAATCTTGTTGTATCTGCAGAACATAACATTTTCTCCTCAGATTCTGTCTGGGTGGATTTCTTCCATTTTATTTTTAGGGCTGATTTACTATAAAACATGAATTAATGCTGTGTTTGATACAAAATAAAATCATGCATTTTTTGTTTTTGCTTAAGAAGCAGTCTGAGTGCCTAGAGGAATATGTTAGGGAAAACAATAGATGCTTCTAAATGCATGATATTTATTACTGTCAAGTAAAAAAATAACAAACTAATGTTGTTTGGGAAAAATCCATTTTCCATTGTGCCGTTTTGGTTAAATATCCATTAAGACTCATCTTAACAGTAAAAAAACTATTAAATGAGGGACTCCTTAGCTGTGTTTCCTTTCAAAATTTTTAAGGATTTCCATAATTCCTTCTCTCGCTTGCAGAATACTGTATTTTGAGAATAAGCTTTGGGCACAGATTACTGTTTTGTTTTTCTTGTAAACTATACATGATCTAAATGTTCTGAATAGATTCCAGCTGGCAGTTGAAATGTTGGCTTCTGCTGTATCATACAACATTTGAAGTTCTACCATCAATAACTTATCTATACAGTTATATTATGCTGCTTACTGAGTGGAGTGGTTTTTTGCTTCTAAGTGCATTCTTTTTCCAAATTTCAAATCTAATTTATGTTTGGAGTTCTGTCTATGAATGACTCAACTTCAGAATGTTTTGTTTGCACTGCAGAATATGATACACTCTCCACTGGGAAGCTGCTAGTCTGGCAGGGTTAGCTGGTTTTCCCACTGTCTTACCCAGTGTTATGCAAGCATTGCAATCCCATGACTTGAGCAGCTCTTGTTCCTTTTACTTTAGATATTGAAACAGAATTTTTAAAAGCATCTTGCAAATAATAAGGTTCTTCAGGAAAGTTAGGTGCATTATTTCAAGATTTCTGTAAGTGATACGAAGTTCTATGTGGAACAAATATGATCCCACTTTCTTTAAGTGTGAGCTATATGTCTTCATTGCTTTTAAACAGAATATCCTTCTTTGCTGAAAATCTTTGAGTATGCAGTATGCCATTTAAAACCATGGTTTGGCTTTTGAATTTGCTATGATCTGCAAAATATTTTCCTGAGGAAAAGGTGGATTACCCAGCAATAAAATGTACTTTCATGCTGTGGGTAAATAGAGATGGAGAGGAATAATGCAGAAACAAAATAAATTCTCAGTCCCAGGCTGTATTGTCCAGGCACATATAAGCATTATAAATCTGTCAGCCATAGAAGATGAGTACTATCCAGAGGAAAATTAAACCTTAAAAAAAAAGAGAAGGAAAAAAACCCCAAAAACACAGCAATACTAAATTCACAAAACTTTATTGATTTTTATGTCACATGGAATAATGAGAATGTGCATTATGGAACTTCAGGATGTGTATGTTAGTGGCAGGAATGCTTCAGGATAGTTTGTTTTAAAAGACAAATCTCTGTTTTTCTCATGAAAAATTCTGGTGATTACATAACTAATGAAGCAAACCAAACAGACCATGAAAGAGCCTGGAAAAGAGATTGGTCTCTACTTCTCCAGGATTGAGTAAAAGAGCAATTG
Source organism: Coturnix japonica (assembly GCF_054131305.1). NCBI lineage: Eukaryota > Metazoa > Chordata > Aves > Galliformes > Phasianidae > Coturnix > Coturnix japonica. Next base: position 39,984,930 of record NC_140665.1, read on the forward strand.
TTAATTCAGTTGTTTAATTACATGACAGAAGATTGTAAAGAGGCAAGAGATATTTTCTTTTTTACATTAAGCACTTTTGTAAAAAAGAACTACATGACATCAGGTCTGGAATCCAATTGAATGAGACTACTACAGCTGGGCAGACGGTCACACAGTGCTTACAGCTGACGCACAAAACTGCTGTAGTTTTCAAGCTCCCACTTCTGTAAGCATTTCCTGTTCCACTGAGCTATTTCTAGAGTTTTAATGTGTAGTTTTAATGTGCGCTGATTCCAAAGAAGTGGTGCCAAAAAGTATAGTGTAAAAAATAGTATTGAAAATCACTTTAGGTTACTAGAATATTAGATAGTAAAGTGCCTTTCAGTGTATCTGTGTACTTATTTTCTGACATTATTTCATTTATTTAATTTTCTTTCTTTTGTGCTGATTGGGTGCAAGACAAGGCCTCGCCATTCACAATGAAAACAAGGAATAGGGTCCATCAGAATTCTGTTCAAAACCTAGAATGAAGGGCTTCCTAAGAACTAAACTTAATCAGAATTATGTTACAGATCATTAGTGGACACTATTCAAACCACATCCTCTGTGCAATCTCTTCTTTCATTTTAATTTCCACTATGCCTCTAACTTGCAGATTTTATGCTTTAAACATTGGAATAACTTAAATGTCAAAATTAATACTGCAACACTTAGAACTAAGAGAACATCAAAATGACTGGAATTTATGCAGTAGATGGTAAGGACAGCATTTGACAGCAAATGGAATTTTGGATTATAGAGAGAAAGTTGTACAGTATTAATGTCTGATGTTCACAAGACAAAAGTGGCATTATTTAATATTAGAATTAATAAAATTGGAATAAATCTGGAAATCTATATAGGTGGCATGTAACCCATGTGAATTTATCAGAGGCTTTTGAACTTTTCCAGGACTTCATGCTCTGGAGTGTGTTAAGTATCTGCTACAGACGGTGGCTGTATGCACTAAATAGTAGAGTCTTAAAACACTCAAATGATTTACATTTAAAAGAACTTACAGTTCTAGCTTGAGGATGGGATTGTAGCCTACTCATGGCACGTATTCAGCTATCATTTATTCATTTATGTTACTTATTCACTTTTTAAATTTTTTGTCCTTTAGCTTGACTCATGGAGCTGTTTCTGTTAAATGAATTCCATGCCCCATGCAAACCCACAATGGGTGGTCATAGTAAGTTGGCAGTTTGGGAAAGGCCGTCAGTGATAAATAGCTTTTAAGTAGCACGTGGTCCAAGAGTTTCATGGGAGGGACAATTTCAGGACAATGCTGTGGCCATGATGGGGGTGGTCCTCTCTGTTTAAAGATGTATTCTTGAAGTCTAATAAGCATGACTGATATTGAGACAGCTGCTCCACTGAGGAGGAAAGAGATAAGGAAGAAAAACAGAATTCTACATGTAGTGCTTCCATAGAAGATGATCATATAGCTCAAAGTCTCATTTTGAAGTGTACTTTGATTAGCTGGCATTTTATGTCATATAAATGAAAAAAAAAAATAGACTTTACAATTCTAAATTTATAAATACAGAAGCAGGTGCTGTTACTGGATTGTGGTGAGATAGTAAAAGATTAGAGTATTTGATGACACTTTTTGCAATGTTTTTAAAAACAGATAAATATTTGTATTAATATAATCACTTTTTTTTTTTTTAACGAAAAAGAAGGAATAATACAATTTTTCTTCACAGTACTGCATACAATTGTACTCTTGTGCTGCTCTCTTGCCAAGCCTCAGAATTTTTCCAGACCTTGAGGTTGAAGGAAATTCACGTGCCAAACTGCTGTAGGGAGACCATGATTTGAGTTACATTTGCTTACTATGAGAGCAAATCACTTGGATTACCTCGTTATTAGAGCAGTTTCTTTTTGACGCTGGTTGTTTAAAAATGATACTGCTTCCATTCATAGTACTCTTCTATTTATGAAAAATATCAGGGGTGATATTGCTAATGCTTTTAACACCTTCCATGTACTCCTCAATGTCAGTATATCTGTCCATTCACAGTAGTTTATATTAATATATTTATGTTGGAGATAGTAAACTGTGGAATTTTGCTATGACAAATCAGTAGGCAAGTAGCTTTTTCTCTTCTTTCCAGTTGTCTGAGTAATATATCTTTAGCCCCCATCAAGTGCAGACTCATGTCTTTTTATAAAATGCCAATCCTACAGTAGAAAAAATAAATAAAAAACAAATAAATTAAATGAAACAAAATGAAGAAAAAAAAAACAGGAAAAAAGAAAAAAACAAAACCCAACCAACCCATGTTGCTGTAAACATTTATTACAGTTGAATAATTCTGTAGTTTTTGTGAGTTGTTTACTAATCTCTGAAATTTTTGCTCTTTGGACAAATTATTGAAGTATGTTTTTCTAATCAGTTGTTTAGAAAAAGCTGTTTAGATATTTTTTGAGTAAAAATCAAACAAAATGATTTATTCACACTTTTTTTTGTGTGTGTGTGTTTGCTTTATTCCTGTCTTGAAAATACAAATTTTTCAGCAGCTTGAAATATATGCTCAAATCATAGCAACGGTATGGTTGGCACTTTTCACTAGTTTATGTTTTACTCCATCATAATTCATATGTACTAGAAGTCTGATATAAGTTTTTTTGCTGCTTTTCTTTTTTTGGGGTTAAATAAATGAATCACAAAGAAAGAAGCAAAGAAGCAAAAGCTACACTGAATTAGAGTTAGTTAATTCTATCGTTCAAAGTGTTTAGTTAGGAACTTTCTAGTACCTAGTATAAATGTATAAGCCAGTGTATTTATTGAACTCTGTAACACCTATTCATTTGTTACCCTCCTACTTCCCTGCTAATCCGGGAATGGAAATAGACTAGTGAAGTATTTATTTTAACTGTGAATTGGAAGAGTGGGTTGTTATGTGGTGGGTTGTTATTTTGTTTTATTTTTCTGCTTACAAATTCATACCTAATTAGGATATGAAAAAAAAAAGGTTATTCCAAGATCAAAACAAGCTACTGATTTTGACAATGCAAGTTTGACAATATGTTTGAACTTACTGCATACTTGCCTTGCTTGATAAAGAATCCAGAAAATTTGGCTCTTGGTTTTATTTGAATCTGAAATCCATGATGTGAATCTTAAGCCATCAATTTACTGTCACAGCATATTGATTTCACAATTGGTTTTTTTGGTCACACCTCCATGTATTATTTTTTATAAAAGAGTAAGCTTTCCGTTTTGATTTTTTTGAATTTACATTTATGTTGTTTGGTACATGAATAAGACTCATGCATATGTATGAATATGTACACATGTATGTATGCATAATCTCATATATACACATGCTTGTAGAGATTATCTGAAAATCTAGAATTTACCACCTCATTCGGTAGAAAGCTCCAAGCCTAAATAATATTGCCAAACTCAGACGTTCAGGCAGGTTCATGGCATTTGAATGTTTCTATTCAGCAAAAATGTGTGTCAGACTGAAAATGGTGATATTAGGGGATGTGATCTTCCAAACTAACGTATGAGACACAGTTCTAGTATGGAGGAAACAAAGCTATAGTGTAGCTTATTAATGGTCCAGTTCCATCCCAGGTTCTGAAAATGTTGGCCTCATCTGTGGTAAAATCAGCGTTATAGATTTAGGTATGTTAGGAAAGTTTTTATTTACAGTGTATTTTTCTACTGTTAAAGATTTATGGCTGTCATCACAGCCTAATTATAATTGTGATGCTATAATGCTGCCATAGTCAACGAGACAGGGTTATCAGTGAAGACATTTATTTATTCATAGCATTTAAGAAATGAAGGCATTTTTTTCTAATATTGATTGATGTTTTGGACAAAATATTATTATTACTTTTTTTTTTTCTGATGAGCAAAGGCAGGCAGATCTTTCATGGATTTGCAGAAAGTGACAGTGAATTCAAGTTCTTATGTGTATTTGAACATTTCTAGATGAGAAGCTAACTCAGGCAGCAATCTTTTCCTGTCAGACAGCTGAAAAAATATTATTACACAGCTAGATTCTCCGTATGATCTGATACCATGCTGAGGATAATTAAATCTTGCAGAGTTCTTGGCAGCACTTTCTGATTTCCATGTGATCTTATCCAAGCTGCTCCACAGTCATTTCAAATAGTCTTTGGTTGGTGGCTCTGCTGGACAGTACATAGCCTTGAATTGAACAGTCTTTTACACTGGAAATTCAGCATTGATGATGTGCCATTTTTGGTTTAATTCTGTAAGTCATTGCAATTGCCATCAAATACAAATTGAAATGAAAGTGTATATTGGCTAAGTTACCAACTTAGCTCCTGACTGTAACTGTCCATATTAAAAATCATTTTAATATTGATCTTCTTGTCTGTGACACTGAGGTGCAACATTCAAAGTATTTCATAATCCATTCATCTAATATTAATAGGCCATAGATGCTGAGGATGAATGATGAATGGTAGATGGGTGTTTTTGATGAACTGTATGACAATCTATGACAAACTTTATTTCTTTGTCTTACATAAGTGTCAGTAAATCATCAATCACATAAGTATTTGTAACAAAACCTCTGCCCCAATCTATGCTATTTGGTTTTTAGTGACTTTCCATTTAAAAATTACAGTAATGGAAAACTGATGAATTACCATGTTCTCAAAAATGAGAGTCAACGACTGCATGCCTGTCAAGAGAACTGGCAAGGCTGTGAGGCTGTCAAAAATGCATTTAGGATCCTGCATGGTATCTGATCTGCAAGGAGTCTGTGCTCTATGGAAACTGCATGGATGCTGAGTCAGCACTCTAGCTAGAGAGAAGTGAGAAGGAAATTGATCTATAATTGTAAATTAAATATAGGTAAGAAAAGGATGTCAAGAGAAAGAAAACAAAGGTAGCCACAAGGATAAGTGCATACCGAATTGCACATTTTGACTTAATTACAGTTACTTAAACAATCCAGGATTAGAGATGTTTTAAACCTCTGATGAGCCACAGAGTTTGCAGGAAAGCAGATACTTTGGGAGAAATCATTTCATGTGCATCCACTATGTGTCTGCTTCATTCAGAAACTTTCTTACCACTGAATATAGTTAAAATTGAGTGATTGCTTACCCTTGTTATGGATTATCTTTGCACTCTCTAGATAGCTTACATTGCTTATCCTGCCTTGTTGCAAATTGTTTTTGTGCTTCAGCATAGCCAAAATAAAATACTCCCAGTTAAAGAAACTTAATCTATGTTTGACATTAGCAATTTTTGTTGAATGTCCATTTTAGGTTATTTATTGGAGACATAGAATATATATTATTATAGCTGATGTAATGTGGTCAAAATTGTTTCTAACTGAAATGTTACATAAAGAATAATAATATATCTATACCTCAATTGTTGGAAAACTAGTAAACCTTTTTAATTTAAAGAAGTATGATAACTAAAAAATAGTACTTGTTTATTTTCCCAAATCACAGTCATTTTCTTCCGTTTATGAGAATTTACTGTGCTCTTCCCTTGTCCACTGAGGTAGCTATGCTGTCATAGAAGGCCACTAAGTTGGCCCATAATGAAGCCATGCTATTGTCTCATTTCAACTACCCTGTTTTCCATGTGCTTTAGCACAGCTTCCAGGAGGATCTATTCCGTGATCTTCCCTGTCACAATGTTGGAGCTGGCAGGTTGATAGTTCCTTGGGACATCCGTTCTGTCCTTTTTTGAAAATGGGTGTGACATTACCTTTTTTTCCAGTCACCAGAGCCTTCACTTGGCTGCCACGAGTTTTCAGATGCAGTAGGAATAGAAGGACCATCAGAAAAAATTTCAGTGAAATTCAAGGGTAGAATGTATTTGACAGAAAACAAAACAGACTAAAAAAACCCAACAACAAAAAAACCTGACAGCAAATGGCATGTTCTTTGTTATTAAGCAAGTGAGAAATGATCTGTAGCTGGAGAAACAAATTTGGACAACAGCAGGCCTTTTAAGGACACAGAAACTAAGGAATGTTTACACTGGAAGGAGGAAGAGCCAGATGAAAGTGATATGTTAATAAGAAATGGAGGAAATATGTATAATGCTGTGTCTCTGGGGCAAGAGAAGGAGAACAGAAGAGAAATTTCTCTGCTGGCAAGGAAGCAAGCACTGCAGTTGTAGAAAAGAAAGACAAGAGTGTGAAAATACTGTGGAGGAAAAAAGGGAGATAGGAAAGAGTAGGGACTACAGACATGAGATTTTGAATTAGAAAAGTAACATTATTTAGTCAAGGTAGTAGCAACACCAAAAGCAGAAAAAGACAATTCTCAGAATCTTAATGCAAACTCCTGTTTGAAATTTATACAGCTAAAGCTGTTCTGCTCATCTGCTCTATTTCAGCAGGGCAGTTAGCTGGTTGAGGCTCTTGAATATGTACACGTATTAAACAAAATTGACTTCTATTTGGACAGAGTTTTACTGAACATTTCAATTCAAGCTAATCCATATACCAACTTCAGTAGAATTTTTCTTGTAAGATCTGTCCTCTCACAGGTAGAAGAGATAACCCTTTGTGGAACCCCTACAAATGTTCTCTGTGGGTATTGCATACAGTGCCATGAAACTTAGTGTTTTTAGGGAAAGAGGATGAAGTGGAGGCTTCCTCTTTAAAAATCCATATAAGCCTTCTCAACACTACCGTGAACCAGTTTGAGAATCTTAAAAAACTATTTTTTTTTTTTTAGCTAAGTACAGCAATATAGTATTCCTTATGCATTAAAATTAATAAGTATGATGGTCACTTCATAATATGCTGTTCCAAAGTGATCCAGCAGTCTTACAATTTCTTTCATTTTTGAGTTCTTCAAACGAAATAAGAACTAAAGGAAAGGATTTACTTTACATGTAAAATTCGTATTGGTATTACCTTATGCAGTTAATAAATGTTTGGATAATTACTTGTCAAAATAATTACAATTTATGTTCTCCCATACGAATTGCTAGATTTCCAGAAAGCTATTTGCACCCTCCTACTCTAAACTTATATATGGAATGTATTATTAATGTGGTTGCTTCTGTTTATTTAAAAGGAATATTTGGATGGTGAAGCATTAATGTGGCACGTACCTCACAACTTGACAGTTCAATGTTTGCCTATTTGTACCTCCATTAGTTAAAAAAAAAGAGAAAAAGAGGGATTAAAAGATTATTTGTTTTCATTTGCAAAATATTTTGTTCCTGAAACAAATGCATCCACTAGAAATATACTTTCTTCCTGTTTCTGATCTATGTGACCAAAAGGAAAAACCCTCAACAGGCAAATTACCAAGAATACATTCTAGATCTAGATCACAGTTTTGTTCCTTGGAGACTGTTGAAATATAGTTGACAGTGACTTGACTTTAAAAGTACACTTCAAAGTATTAGCAACTTAGAGCACCAGAGTACAAAATAATTGTATAGAGTTAAACTCAAGGAATGTAACAAAATAGAAACATAAGTAGAACAGACTCTGGAAAGAAAGAAAAAAAGAAGGAACAACCATGTTTTCACATCATGCTCAGTGCAAAGATTTAAAGTGCAAGAAAGGATAGTACTGACTATTATTTTTAGTAGTTGGAATATTCTTAAAATGAACAAGAATAATGAAACAAAACTAAAACAAGAAAGAAAACCAAATATGGGAGTAGACAAAAAGATATATATATATATATATATATTTGATATATATCTTAAACTTGCATGAAAATGATGTTAGAAATTATAGCAAATTACATTTTGCTCTAAAAGCCACGTGGAAGAAAGTTTGTGTTATGGAACAATAGATTCTCATTTATTGTTTACATGTAAAAAGCAAAGGATCATCTGGAATGCTGAACATTTGGAAGTGTGAACTAATAGTAATGACAATGTCAAGCATAAAATTGCAAGTTAATCTGATTTTTACAATTTAAAATTTGAAAAATATAGTTTTAAAAACCAGACTGGTGGGGAGAAAATTATTTTATTTAGCATTCTAATTTAAAAGGAAGTAGCATCTTATTGATTTACCTCAGAATCAAATTCCAAAACATGTTAAAATTTAGAGAAAAAATGGGAAAAAAGCCTAATTGCTTATACAAGGAATTTTATGTCTTTGGAATATTAAATATCACAGAATTGAAAACTCTGGGTTTGACGGATTTCCGTCAAATGTTGATAGCAGAGCAATAGTGCTGTTTTACTTGGCTGTGGAGTCTGCCTTTCAGTGCAGGAGCTTGGGATTTCATTGGCCTAAATATGGTATTACACAATATGTGTGATGAAAAAATCTTGATGTGGAGGCATAATTTCACAGTGATTAGATAATGAAAATCTTTTGTGCTCTGAGTGCTCAAAGGACAGGATCAAAATTATAGATTTTGCTCTGATTGACATAAGTGGAAATAGTCATTTCATTTGAAGCAGTACTGTGTGTAGAGGCTATCATAAATTACACAAATAAGAAGTAAAGTAGTACCTGTAGACACGGTCATGATTCTATACAACATATTAAGTGGAGGATCCTTATATACAAAATAACACAGCTCTTTCTGGAACTTACTTAGAGAGTAGGGTTTTTTGTTTGGTTGTTAGTTTGGTAGTTTGTTTGTTTTTTCCCCAGAAATTTTCCAAATGGGTGCTTCTGTATGCTAATATAAACTGCTAAGTAGTGGTTGAACAGATGGTGTCTGCAATGGCCTCAAGTTGAGCTGCTGACTTCAAGCCAGAAGCTGTTGCTTCTGTAATTGACATTTTCCCTATTTCCCTTTCTTCTTAGCTCTTCTGCCAATAGGACCACCTTTAGGAAAATGCCAGATTTTCTCCTCCTGCCTAGGAATTCCTGTTGGACCTATCCTTTGTCTTTGAGTCTGTAGTACGTGTCTCCCCGACTGTTTTCTTCAAGTACTATAAATACACAGGAGTGCAAGACAGCATGTTTCCAAGAAAAAGCACTTCACACCCGTGATAGAAGTAACTCTCAACCATAGACTACAGAAATCTTATGTGGCTCTGAGGATTAAAGCAACTTCACCTGACACTTGATTAACAGAAAGGAACTTGCAAGTATATAATGATATGGACTGCCATTCTAATGTTGAATGAAATCAAATCTCTTCCAACAGGATGACCCCGTCACAAATACTAATGTGTTTCTCCACAGATTCTGTTAATCTGAAGATTCACTTACTCTCAGTCTCTGCTTGGTACTTCTTTTGTGGAAGGGTGTTTAGTTTTTCATATGCTGACAGCCTTAATTTCTTTTCAGGGACTTTTTCCCTGCTTTGTGGGTACCTGCTATGAACTGCCTGGAGAGAAATATCAGCTGGATTTTTCAGAACTAGACATTTGTATAGTTGCAATCTGAAGAATGATCCATTTGTTTGTCATGACTTAAACCACGCTAAAGCAAATATGTCTTTCTAGTAATTCTGAGAATTGAAAACATTATTATGTAGGTGTGCTTGAGGACTCCAAACTTGTATTAATCTTACCAGAGTTAAACTGTTCAGTGGATTAGTAGCAATGTAGTTTTTGACTTGGACAGTTTCATGTTCTAGTCCAGCACTGGATGTGAGCTGGTAACTTGTCAGCATTATTAACTCAATGAAAGGTGATTCCAAGATGACCACATTGCCTGCCTGTGAACTGCTGCAAGTAAATGTGAATAATGCTGTGCTAAGCCATATCAACATACTGCCTTGATTCTCTTTTGGCTCAAGCACAGCAGTACCATGGGCCATTTAACAGTACAGGTATGCTCCACATTTCATGTCTGTGTTTATATATATATATATATTTGAGGTACAGCACACTGAATGAGCTTGTTACCTGACATGCTACATTTAAACTTCTCATTTGGCTGTACAAATCGTGCACTTAGGAAAAACACATTTTTAAGAAAGCTATTAATCTAATTTCTCTTATGTTTTTCTTTTGTGAGCTAAGAAATTCCAGGAAACTAACTCCGGTCAGTCTTTTGTTAATATTCTGGGTATTTTGTGAGTGTATTAGTCTAGTAATTTTTTGTTCCAAATTGCAATGTGGCATTACAGTTTTTCCTGCACAATATTTCTCAGAACTTACAAATTTGAAAAGTTAAGAGAAACTGATTAATATGCAGTGATCTGAAAATGAAGATGTTATTAACTTTGTGTATACATCATGTCACTAACTTGCTATGGAAAGTGTTTACAGTGGTACACAATTGGTTACACAATACAATACCTGGAGTATTTCTTAACTTGTAGAGCATTTTTCAAAAGCATATGCAGCAGTTGGATTTAAGAAGGAAAGAAAAAAAAATCAGTTTTTATCATTTTAATTTGTGAAAAACAGAAAATAGTGCAAAAATCCAAAATTATCTTAAAATGCTTGCAGTGAACTGAATTGATCATTTATAAGCATACATATATACATATTACCTCAGAGGAACCATATCTTGTTAGAATTCAGCCTCCTGTATTAAATAACAGATTTCACCATGTGCTGTATGTAGCAAGGTTTTCTTTGTGAACTAAAATATGCCCTAAAAAAAAGTATTTGATTATCTCTTGTAAAATAATAAATGTGATATATGAGCCTTTGTTCAGCAATACTTCAATAAATGCTTGTATTCTAAGTCCCTGGGCTTTGGCCATGGAAGTGGTTCCAGTTATGCTTTATGTTTATTGATCTTGTACGTGGCTAGTGAGAGCTATTTGTTCCTAATAGTCTGGCAAGTCACTCAGTTCTTCATGTGCTGAATGCTGGAGTCTCCAGAACTGAATGCTCTAAAGTCATACCTGAGGAATGTATCATTTTAGTAGCTGTCTTTTGTTATGATCATTGTATTTCCAGACAGTTTCTAACTCAGTATATAGTATATATTCTTGTCATTCTCTTCTTCACTGTTGCTCGTAAACATAGTCCATTTTCAATGTGCATGACTTCAGATATATTCATTGCAATTTTCCAGTGTGAAATATTTATATTATATATACTGTCCAAGAGGTACTGGATATTGCTAAAGCCTATCATTTGTAAGAAGGTACCAAAATACAATTCTTAGCTGTGAAATGGCTGCAAAGTTGATTAATTAGTTTGTAAATAATATTCATATTTTGAAATAAGAAATTCTGCATGTAGATCATATTGCTTTGGAGTCAATTGCAGCGAGGAATCTGCAAATTGCACCTCTAATGGGTTCATTTTAGCTACCAGAAACATTAAAATTCCTACTTTAATGAAGTAGGAATATAAAATGAAAAGCAATTCACTTTATGCTGCCCTTCTATTCCTGCTTTCTTTTGTGGAGGAATAAGTGAAGACTATTCCAGATGTGACGACTGACTCTTATAAACAGCACAGGGTTACAAAGATGGGACGTATATGCTCTCATCACATGTTTTGCACAGGATCGGGAGTCTTACTAAGACGTGAAGTATGGATTTCATAGATTTAAAGATAAATCTGCAGAATATTTTACTCATACTAAGAGTTTCTTTTTAGAATCTAAATTTCATCCAAAAGAAGGTTTCTTTTCTTATGTATATTAACATGTTAAGGAAAAATCAAAATAAACTCTTATATACAGCTATATATATAACACATAGCATAGGTAAATTCTTCCTCTTCCTTGCCATGGTTGTCTTAAACTCTGCCTGTCTTGACAGTAGCCTTGCGTGTGATGCTGGGGAGGGATCGTAATCTATGCTTTTACATGTTTTTACATGTAGAAAATGCCTGTAAGCAAGATGAATCAGCACTGCTGGGTGTGCATAATTTTCAAGTTACTTATGAATCAGTAACTTCACTTCCTTCTGAAAACCTTAAGTTTGCCAGCTAAAAGATTACTTTGCATTCTATTAGAAAAAGCAAGAGGCAGCCTTAGTTGACTTTGGACAAATGGCATTTGTACACTCTGGCAAATTGTGCTTATTAAGTGATTTACATTTATGTGTCCACTGGTTTTGATTTTACATGATATATGATGCCCTATTTTGCCTTTAAAACTTTGCATTTCAGAATTTTTTTTATTTTTATTTTTTTTTTTGTAATTACTGAAGTCAATGACGATTATCTGAAAATACAGATTTATTTGGAAAATGTTAAAATAATCATCTGTGGAATGGCAAAAGTGTGATGAAAAATCCTTCTCCTCAAGGTATACTTACTGGAGATCATGAATGGAAAAACCCATGGATCCTGCCATAGACTGTTGTAGCTGACTTGTAGCTTCCTGCACTGGTCAAAGAAATGCATCTTTCATTCTTTGACCAGTGGGCTTGCCTGTTTTAATGGCAAGAAAACTCTCAGAATTAGTGCTTATTAGTGAAATTTAGCATGTTAGATTCCAAGTGACAGAAGCCCAGGTCTCTGAGTATATGGGTTTTTGTAGTTTGCAAAATCACATTCTCATTGCTATTAATGAGCTACCTGGACTCTTTCATGTACAGACTCTTGCACCATGTCATTAAGGAGAAGGAAGACATTTTTTTTTCATGCAGTGAAGCTTTGAGGTCTCATTTTATGTTATGTTTTTTGTCTGCCAACAACTATACTTCATTATACATGGAAAACACATTTGGCTGCTTCTTTTCTTTAAGGTTCTTCTTAAAAATTACACTTAACAGTTGCTTCCAAAAGTATTTTTTGACTCAGTGGAATCTCGCTGTGCCTTCTGCTTCTTCAGGGAAGTGATAATATAATACCACTGCAATGATTTTTCATGAAATTACATTTCCATGACTTCAGTCACGAAGGTTCAATTCTGTAGTTTATGTTATAAAGTTACACTATGTCTCAGGTTAAACTTTGTAACATCAATAAGTTGTATGTATACTTGTATTTTTTTTCAGACAGTTTATATCTGAGATAGAGACGTCCTGAATTTTTTAATCAGAGCATACTTTCAATTTACTAAATTTTGGAATACATACTTATTACATAGTGTGTCTAAAAGACATTGGTAGATAAAGAGGCTTTAACAATTTAACTTACCTAGAGAACCAACATTACATTTAGTAGAGGCAGGGCAGAGTTCAAGTTGATAAACATTTCCATGAATTTCATCTGCTTTTAAAATTACATCGGTGCTATATTTAATATGGATTTTATAGTTACATGGACTTACCACATCCCAGAAAACATTTTTAAGGTCATGTAAAGTGGTCACTATCTAATCTCTGTTTATTTTCTTTATTTATAATTGTTCACCCAGAAATAATGTAAAATTCAGTTACATTTTGAATGCCTCTTGTGACTGTGATAACTGCCTCATGTTACAGTGGTATCTTTGCTTTTGCAGTCATTTCTTTTGGACAGCTAATATGAGAGAACACTAATTTTTTAATGAATAACCATCTTTATAGAGTAAAAAATCTTTTAAACTCTGATGACAATTTGAATTGGATATGTAGTTACTCTGAAGAAGTCACTTCACTTGCAATTGCTTTCAACCATGTCTAGATCTACTGGGTATTTTTTTCTGGTATAAATGGCTTTATTTTGTTATTTTGTGCCTATGTGATCAGCAATTAACAACTGCTTTAAAAAAAAAAATCCTCTTTTTTGCAGCTTAAGCTTTTAGAACACATGCAGATTTTGTCAATAGGACAAATTGTTGTAATTAACATATGCAGGATTATAAATATAATAAGTCAAAGAAACTTTTTTATACATGAAATTTTCTTCTTGGTATTTGTCTTTCTCTTTTGATGCATTATTTCATGATAAAGTGACTATTTAAAATGCAGAAGTAGTATGACAATGACAAGTTAGTATATACTGTATAGTATATAGTATACTTACTATATACTTATAATATATACTGTATAGTATATAGTATACAGTATACTTACTGTATACTGTAAGTAAAGATGTTCAGTCACTTGAATGTGAATAATGAAAGAAGAAATGTAATCCTTTTAGATCCTTATACATGCCTTGCTTTGAGGAAGAAAAATCTAATCCTTAGGTGTATGAAGGACAATTAGATGTATCTAACAGCTACTTCGAAGGATTGCTGTTGTGTGGCTGACATTGAATGAAGGAATTTGTTTTGTTTTGTTCTCAGCATATTTTGCTGTGAGCTAATGTCCAGGTTTTGAAGTGGAATTTGTGCAACTGAAATTGTACACCCCAGCAGGATGCTAGTAAAAACTCTTTTTCATGTTTCCCTCAGTTTTTCTCATTACTGAGTGAAGAGACAGGGCTGTAACGACAATGATGTCATGCAAACATTAGCAGCCTTGGAGATTAAGGCAGTCTTTCGAAGAATGTCTGAGATTACATTTAAGTTGTTTCAAACCTATCATTAAATAAATGATCATTTGTCCAGTCATGTGAGTTCTAAGTATATTTTGCAGACTTTACAAAATTACTATTATAGGAATATAGTAACCCTTTTCTGTATTAAAAATGGTTTATTATGCACTTCTATGTCCCTAATTACATATTTTCATTCTTTTATATTTAATTGAATTTTGCTTTAATGTACCCAGGAGGACGACTAAGCTTGGCATCCTTTCACACATAACAGTGACTGAAATCTATAATATGCTGTATTTTATTGTAGTCTTTTTTGTTCATCTTCCAGAATCTATAGATCTGTGTTTCACTGTTCTGATATCATACTTTGATATAACCAGAACTAATGAAAGGACATTTTTCGTTCATCTGCTCAAGTGGGGTCACCTACAAATGGCTGCTCAGGATCCTGTCTTGGCAACTTTTGGATATTTCTGAGGGTATAGACTCCACAGTTTCTCTGGGAAATCTGACAGCCATCGGATCATTTCTTGATATTGAAGACTGCTTTCAATATTCTGAAGTTCTGCAGAAACTTTTCTCTATTGCCCCTAATTTAAAAAGGAAGAGGCAAAAGAGATGTGGGTATGTGGTTGGAAAAAACAAACAACAACAAGAAACAACCAGACTAACAGCTGTCTTCTATTTTGTGCAAATTTGTGTCTGCTGAACAGGATTTGAATTAAGGTGGCAGAAGGAAGCAGAAGATGCTAGGTTGTATTGTTAGTCCAGCCATTTAAGTTTTGAAGAGGACTCCTTAGAAAGAGCAATCGTGGAAAAACACTTTCCTAGTTCCCAACTTAATAAGGAAGAACTGGGATAAGTTCACAGACTGTTTAGATGCTGTAAATTTTGAATACATAGCATAAGAAGGGAATGTGATATTCTAGCAAGAAAAGGTTGTAACAAGTTCACTGCTGCTGTTGTGTGGGTGAACCAGAGAAGCAAGACATTGTTAATTCCCTGAGCATAATACCCTGAAGCAAAACAGCTGGATTTTACTCTATGTTTTGTGTTTTTATGTTAATTGATATTTATTCATAAAGAAATAGCAATATTGACATAATACTTTTATCTAAATGCAGATTCCTTTATGGGTTCAGCAGGAAATACTCTGAAATGTTGTATTTGGTTGTACTGAATGTGAGACATGCGGTGAGAGATTTTACTTCCTTATGATCAAATGTTCAGCAGACAGCTAAAACCATTATTGTTTTCTCAGACTCATTGTGTTTATGTAAAATCAGTTTCAAATGGTGCTTACAGCATTGAAAATACTGTGGGTTTTTTTGTTTTTTTTTCCTTTTTCTTTCATCATTCCCTGTCCACTAGAAGTTTCCTCACTCTTGCTTTCTTATAGACATAAACATGTTAAAGAAAATTTACCAGGAAAATATTTTTACTTTCTTGTAGGTAAACTTAGTGATACATCAATATGTTGTTGTAATTAAAACTGGAAAAGCTGAATTTATTTGAAAGGACTGAATAGTCCTGATGGAAGGCTACTTTAAAAATAGGGTGTATTTGCCTATTTCTGTCATTGTTGCTCCGCAATCATACCAATGGCAAGTCAAAAGTCTATATTTTATATTGAAAATTATTTAACACTGATATCTTTGATTCAATCTGAATCTGAAAGCAAAGGCCACTAAGCTAGGTTTCTGAAATGATAATGTATGTTTATGT
Organism: Coturnix japonica; assembly: GCF_054131305.1. Taxonomy (NCBI): domain Eukaryota; kingdom Metazoa; phylum Chordata; class Aves; order Galliformes; family Phasianidae; genus Coturnix; species Coturnix japonica. The sequence goes on from NC_140665.1 coordinate 40,000,900, forward strand.
GAGACATGAACTGTAGCTGAGGTCTGTAGAGAAGTTTATTTTTTATTCACAAAACATACACAGTAATAAATTGCCATTTCCTTCATTGCCATGCTTCAGTACCGCAATCCTGACCAGGGTGTATAATTTCTGGCAAAGAAAAGAGTAACTCACCCTCTATAATCTCACATCTTATTTCCTCAGTATTGACATCTTCTTTACACAATGTGGACACTTTCCCACTAGGAGAATAAGCCACCCATCTGTGTAGAAATGAGTAGTACTTTGTCTTTGATAAGTCCCATACTGAATGTGAGTTAGTTGCTTTAAGTATCAGGCTGTGTGGATCTTCAGGCAGACCCTAAGGTGTCAGACCACTAGAATGGAGTGTCTGTTGAGGCAGAATTTTATGATGGAAGCAAATTTAATATAGATTATGTGGAAAAAAGTAAAATACTTAACAAGTTCTTTTCTAAGTTCACTTTTTATTACTAAGCTGTTTGGGGATTTTAATATGTGCTTTCACACTTCAGCTTTCTTTATCTTGCTACGGAATCAATTACTACTAATAATGTTTCAGTAGAAATGGTATGATGTCACAAAGCCCAAGTGAATACAAGGATTTAATTTAAAAATAAAAACTCTGAAGGAAGAGAACACCACAGAAATGAGCAAAGGTCACACTAAAGGAAGGCAAAAATAAAGGCAATTTATTTAAGTTCATGACATAAGTTTTACACAGGAAATTCACCCACCAGTTCCGTCAAACAACACAGTATATGAGTGCTTAAAACATGTTATAAAGAATTCTCCAGTGTCATCAAAGTTCAATCCATGCTTTTATTCAGTCTGGCCTTTTAAAAATTTTCTGTTATTTATTCAGTCATGTCCTTTCATTTGAGTTCTAGCAGCTGGGATTTGATATATTGATGTGTACTTACATAAGGAACGTTTGCCATCACTTTGTCCTAGTGTTCTGCACACTTCAGGGTTTACTGCCAAAATGGCATGTTTTCTGGAATGGAAATATTTCATATGGCCTATTAAAAGAAAAAAAGGCATTTGGGGGCCTATGTAAGTTGTCATTAATAATGTGGTAGCAAGAACAAAACTAGATTTTTGATTGCTGCTAGTTGTAAAGAATAACACTAAATTGGTGTGTTTCACTTAATGGCTTTTTTATGTGAAGTTCTGATCCAAGGCCACTTGAAGTTAGAGGAAATTCTCTCACTGGATTTAACAAATATTGTTTTATCTCTCAGATTTGGAAAGTGTTCTGGGCTTTCCATACGATCTTACCCTGTATCACACTCATCTTCATAGCATTTGCATTGTTGTGGTGTTGAACACTCTTCCTGCAGTGCTACCTTCTGTCATGTTTGTTTCTTCATTTAGCTTTAGAGGCAGACAAGTCTGAAGTGGGTTTTGTTCTCTTAGGTGAGGATTTTTGATGGTAGCTCATTTTTCTTTATTGTCTTCCTGGGGACTTTTATTCACTTACACAGAATCTTACCTATGCTTTAGAAGGCAAATGAGATCCATTACAGGGGTTTGTAGTTATTTAGGTTAGCTTTTTTTTTTTTTTTCAGACTTTCTTCTAAATGAAAAAGATTTGTGAATGTTAGTATAGAAGCAAGAAGATAAATATAAAATTGGTAATAGAAAAGTTGTATTTAAGTCAAGTAAATTTCACACCTCAGGAAGTGGAAAAATGTGAGCATATCATCTATGGGTACCATGAATACAAAGAAGTCTTCAGGGCTTGAATGACATTATCTGTACTCTCTATCTTTTTGTGTGTGTATGTGTGGAGTTCATACCTCAAGGAATTTTGGTAAAAAAACTGCTAACCTGTTTTTGTATTTTCAGTTCTTATTTCTGCAATAGGATTTTTAAGAATAAAAAATTCTGTACTATCTTTCTGTGAAAAAAAAAAGACACAGAACAAAATGATGTGGCTTTGATCTAACTGATTGAATTACTTGGAGTATAGCTGACAGATTAAATAGTCATCTTTCAAGAAAACAAATCTTTTCATAATTCTATGTACATATCTTCTCTTCTTGTGTTAAACCACAAAGCCAAAGTTGGTAAACCCTTCATGTACTACAGATCTTCAGGGACAAAGGTAGAAGGCTACATTGATCTAGACACAGTTTTCAGAAAAGTCAAAAGTATAATAAAATTCAGTTCCATACCGTCTCCTGTTCCTTTTGCTCGTGATTATTGCTAACTGTCAAACCAATGCAAAATTCAAGAGCAACTGATGTGCTGGTGGTCCTGTATTCACCGTTAAGTACTAGTTTTCTGTGGTATTCCTGTTGGTTTCCCTTCAGCCACACCATTTGTCTTCTGACAATCTGTTATTTTAGACATTGACTGTATTCACTGAAAAGAGATCAAGGTTACTTCCTAAAATATTTACCAGTGATTACAAATGCGGAGTTTTATAATATGGTGTTTGGATTTTCAGGTATATCATAAAAATGCATTTACTTAATTTGACTTTTAAATCATTACAATTATTTAAATAATAATAATAAAAAGTCTAATGTAAATTTAATTCTGAGTTATTTTGTAGTCATGTATCTTTAAACATTCTTGGTATGCTGAGATTTTGATTGATGTTTAAATTACAGTGTTTTAAAAGTAAAAACAGTGATCAAAATACTGCTTCCAGCACTTATCTGCAGTGTGGTTTGGTTCCAGTTGCCTGAAATTGATATTTATTGTATTGGTGAGTAATGTGTGTGTATTGTTATATGTGCCACAAAAGAGTGGCAAAAAGTTCTTGTACCGAACTTCAAACCCACTGAGTAATGCCTTCTATTAATAACACCGTACATAGTTTGTGAAAATGAAGATGGCCTGAATGAGGAAAGGTCTTAGAAGCAGAATTGTAGGTAGAAAAGAAGAAAATGTAGGAAAAAAAAACCCTGATATTCACTTACAGAAATCTACAAATTATCATTATTTCTTTCTTTATTTAAAAATAGCCTTGGAGATATGGACTTTGATGCTCAGTGATACCATCCTTAAATTGAAATTTGCAATTGTGGTTTTATATGTGCCCTCTCATTTTCAAATAGTTTGAATAATGAAACTAAAAATAGCAAACCTCTAAAAACTACATTACCATCTGGTCTGCTAAAATATGGGAGTTTTGGCAAGATGATACTTTTTGCTTTACAGCTACAGAGCTTTTTAAAGATTCTTATCTCAATTTGCATATTGCCCTCCAATATTTCCAAGTGATTTCAGTGTTTGTCTCATACAAAACCCTTATACAGAGTTCAAATTCATTGCAGAAGTGATGCCAAAATTTAAGTATGCATTAGTTTGACTACTGTTTTGGGTTTGTTTTGTTGTTGTTGTTTTGTTTTGTTTTAAATTCTAAATGTTGAGAGGTATATTAAGTTAAATTCTCTTGGCATTTATAATGTAACTTAAAACAGATTTAGAATAGGATGGTTGGGAGCCGAGGGGTCTGAATGAACAAACACAGTTTCAGAACATCTGAAATCTGACATAATTGATAACTCTGGCAGTAGGATGAGTAGGCCTTGTATTGGTAAAATTGTATTGGTTGTGAGCTGAATTGTTAACATAGGAATCTGAGCCATTTCAAGTTTGAACTTCTGCATTGCTAGCTATTATCTATTTATGTATGTATGTATTTATTTATTTATATTGTGAGGCTCATCCTGTGAGCATATTTTGATAATTTTCTACTGATTGCTGTACTTTGGTTTTACAGAACCTTGTTGCAACTTTTATTTATTTATGTTTTATTTTATAAATAAATATTTATTTTTTATTTTTTAAAGCATTGCTTGTAATCTGAATTATCTTCAGCATCCAAGTTAAGATCTATAGTAAATATCTATGTGGTGTAATAGAAATTACTGTAGAGATTTCTGATACTAAGAAGTTTAGAAAGAAGGTTTACCATTTCATGTTGTTTTATACTGTGGGCTAATGGGCAGCCTGTTTTTCACATTTCATAGTTATTACTTGTACTTGTCTGTTATAAAAATAGTAACAACTGAACTCATTTTATAGTCTCTGCATAGGTCTCAGGGCATAAGAAGTAATTAAGATGTTTCCAGGGAAGCTCCTGTGCACTTCATCTCACTGTTGAAATGATGCTACCAGCAAACTAACAGAAGGATCTTGATTTTTCCTCAGTGCTTGGTGCAAGCATGTGACTTCCATCAGTTTCCTGTCCTCCACTTCTGTGCATACATTTTATTTAGACAGCCTAACACATAGCAAGATAACTGAGGTGACTGAGGCTAGAATAGTAATGGCCAGTAGGAGTCGTGTTGTTCGATATTTTCATCTGCAAGATTGGACTTCAGAGACTTTTTAAGCTATTTTGCTTGCTTTCTTTAAAATGATCGAGAAGGACAGTTTCAAATTTATGAGTTCATTGGTGCATATATGAGAAGAAAGAATAATATATGTTGAAACCAAGACTTCCTAAGTCTGAAGCCCAAAGCAAATATTTTACTAATTCAGCAGCAGAAGAAAGAAAAATGAAAAGTTTTATGCAGCTATAATAATTTCATTATAACTATTTTATTTTGCCTACCTTCCTAAAATGTCACTTATTTTAATTTCCCAGTGACTTAAGTCCTTTAAAACTTCAATGTCACTTGAAATAATTGACAGAAATATTACAATTATTTGAGCCAACAAGTTGTACAACTTTCTACATTTTTAATAGAAAAAAGTACTCTGCTGCTTTGACTAGAGACTATCTTCTGCTTCATGGGCCTTAGCAAACCGAAATATCTATTTGCTAATCATTTCCAAAACACTTCAGCTATTCCCTGTGGTTCTTGTTTCCTTTTCTCTCACTCTTAGTAATTTACTATTGGCTTAAATGAAACAATTGTTTTTTAACTGAAAAAAATTATTCAAAATTGAATAGATTCTAAAAATAGAATAAATTTATCAATTTGAATCAGTTTGAATTATGATGACAGTGACATTATAACTGTCTAATTGTTGCTTTACAGTTCATTAGACTTTAAAACATTAGTTGTATTATAAAAATAATCCTGTCTCTGTACATGGTATACTTCTCTGGAGAGTTATGCAGCCTAAGGGCAGCCTCTTTTATCCACTGCTGCTGAAAGCAGGTTAAAAAGCAGTAGAAAGGGAAAGTGGAGGACTTGTAAGATAATCTGCACATGGCCAAGAAGAAGCAATGTGAAAGCTGGACAGTGAGCGTATTTTCACTTGGCCAACACTTCCATGACTTCTGTGTTTTGGTGTTGTCTAATGTGTGAAAGGTGGTTGGATTGAGTAAAAAGATCATTTTCAATGGATGAACAATAGGATTCTGGAGGGCCAATGCAATAGTCATTTAGGGAATACATTTGTATTTAGCAAGATGAAACCAAGCAACATTTTACTAGTGTCAGAGGGTATGGTATGAGGCAGTAACCACATGCTGCAGTTTTTGAGGTTCAGTCTGGGCAATGGAAAAAAAGAAAGTCACTAGGGGCCAGTGTAGCACTAGAACTGGTTGTGAAAACTTGTCTTCTCACAGTTGTCCTGAATTTGACAATGCCATAGCTTACTGCATTGTACTGTTTTCAGTCACCACTGAGAACAGAAAGGTGGAGCAGCTGACTTTCTTGGGTCTTGCAAAAATTAAACTGGCATAATAATGAATCTTCAGTTAGAATGGAATCTCTGATTTGTTAGGTTAGATCTGCTCTTTGTTAATAATTTGAAACAACATTAGAAGTTTCTTTCTTTCCTTCTTTCTTTTTTTCTTTTTTTTCCCCCAAAAAATGAATATAGTAACTTAGAATAGATTACTTACATATTTTATCAACATATCCTCTTTCCAATAATAAGTTACAGAGGTAGATAGGGAGCCAATAAAAGTATTTATGAAAGGTGGAATAGTCTTGAATAGCAATAAAAATACAGTTAGAAGCAGCAGACTGGACAGTTCTGAATGTTATGGTATCAAGTTAGGTTATGGTATCAAGATTACTTAAATGAGAGAGAAAAAGATGAAAATAAGTGAACTACAGTCATAGTCTTTGGAGATAAGCTATTGTGGGAGATTAAAAAATTGTTGTTGGAGATATTGAAGGAGGGTGTACAAACCACCAAAGCAAAAAGTATAATTTATTGAGCCAAAGAAAGTAAGAGAATGACTAAGCACGTCAAATAACAGATCAAGAAAAATAAAGATGAGAAAAAGTTAAATAGAACTGTAATTGATATGATGAATTTTGATGGACCGATTAGAGTACAAGATATCATTTTGCTTTCAACCAAAGTATACTGAGTATAGTTGGGATTTTTGTCCCTGACATCAGTGACTGCAAGTCCTGATACACACAGTGAAAACAACTTGAATAAAAGGTACCGCTTTGAGATCATAACGTTATTAGTGCTTGTTTACAGAAGAAACTGCAGAAAATACAACCCTTATTTCATAATTAAGATTTCGTGAGACTTATAAAAGAAAGCTAATGGAAGTACAGTGCTAAGCGCGTCTTTGAAGCTTGCTTCTTTATAAAGGTTTGCATCCTTTTCCAGTGTGCATTCTAGAAAGGAAGTTATACTACATTTTAACACCACTCAAAGTGTGAAAACATCACTTGGTGGAATGACTGACTTAATTCATAATGTTTTCCGTCTTCATTTATTCCAGCTCTTTCATGTTTATTCTGTGTTCCCTTCTTGAGTCATACACAGTGAAGTCTGTTTAAATTTCTATGTCGTTTAAACATATACTTTTTTTTGACAAACTGCTGATGTGTTAGCTGGTCTTGACATAAATTTGAAGAGCTAGAAAAAAAAGATAAATAAAAGGAAAAATGGAATTTTCAGACCAGTTTGGGTTACAAAAATTTACAGGTAAAGCTGGAGCATTTTAAAGGTGAATTATTTTAGTTATCTTTTAACATAGAAGTTATTTAAATTCAGTTTACTTCTGTTTTCACTAAAGCAAACTTATCTCACTGGAAAGATCTTGACTAAAGCCATGGTTTTTTTCTTTTGAACTGCAGCTCACCACTGCCACCTTGGATGGTAACCTCCGGATGTTTGTGCCCTGAGATTTGCCAGGATGTGCTGCATTGGCCCTCTTGCCCTGAGAAAACCATTTTGCTGAAAGGCGACTGTTGACTAATGAACACAAGCAGCAAAAGCCCAGATTTCTCCTGATTTTATTTGTGCAAGTTTCTCAAACTGTTCTCACTTTTTCTGCTGTACAGTCTGTTGTCTCTATTGCAAAAACTACTCATTCTGACTTCATGCCAGCATATCACCAGAGAAGTGTCTTTTAGAGGATTGCTTGATTATTTATAGTTGAGAGTGTACTGTAGAGCTTTTCTTATCGGGGACCACTTTGTTCCAGATTGCAAATGCAGTTAAAATATCAACTGTTCCTGTTTTAGAACTATGTACACCTGTGCCCAAAATTTAAATTAATCCAGGAGGGACAAGAATTGCCTTTCTGAAAAACCACAAGATTCTTTCTGTTATGTACCTTTGGATTTACTGGAATAGACATAGAAATTGTTTGAAATAGCCACGTTTTCTAAGACAGAATCATTAAGTTTCATTAGTCAGATAATTTAGGAAAAAAAAGGAAATAGTGGATTACTCACAGCTACATCAGCAATCAGCATCAATCAGTTTGTCTGGATCTTTTTCAGTACTGTAAAGAATGTTGTATTCGACAAGCAGCCTTAATTTATACATGCCATAGTTAGTACACATAAATCAAGATATATCCATGAGTTGTTTAAATTCCTTAGAAAATGCTCTTTTGAAAAGGCTTTAGCTGTTTATTGCAAAGCAAAATGATTTGCTGTTGCCATGTGTCATAGTCTGATATTCTCCATAACACAACTATTTCATCACAGAATCAATCATAGAATGGCTTAGGTTGGAAGGGACTTCAACAATCATCTAGTTCCAACTCCCTGTAATAGGCAGAGATGCCACCCACCAGCTCAGGCTGCTCAGGATCCCATCCAGCCTGGCCTTGAGCACCTCAAGAGATGGGGCATCCACAGCTTCTCTACACAGCCTGTGCCAGAGTCTCACAGCCCACTGAGTGAAGAACTTCTTAACATCTCAACTATCAATAACTATAGAAGTGTTACACAGCTAGATAATACTCAGAAAGAGTCTGTGTATCAGAATAAAGTCTGGTACAATTGAAGCAAAGCAATAACACACCTGAATACTTTTTCCAGTTCAAGACCAGATTAACCAAGAGAGCACATTCTACTCTGTGGCTCCACGCTCATACACTACGCTTGTGAGTTATCTTCACCACAGGTGGATTCCTAGGATGATCTTTCTCAGATTTCATCTTGCTAACTTTCTCATCCACATGCTCTAAACCCCTCCACAAGTGTCATTATTTAAAAACATTTGCGAGGAAAGCGTTCTTGAACTTTGGCTTGCAGCCTGCTTAGTAGAGATAATTTCAAACCTCTACTAAGGATGTTTGAGTGATAATTATTACAGTGTTTTAAAAAATTCCAGATTTCTGAAGCAGAAATATAGTATTATTAAGGCAAAAGACAGAAGACACACAAAAAAGTTTGAGTCCTTGCTACAAACATGGAGATTGTCTGTTTCCATAGGACTGAAGTAAAAGGGGAAGGTTTCTGTTTTGTAGATATCCTACTTTCTAGGGCTAAGTGTTGTTAGTCCCCACTCAGCCATTGTGTGTTAGAGTAACACCTCCTAGTCTTGGGCTGGTTTGGCCTCTGCAAAAGGATCTCTTTTCTAAGTCTATGGGATTCTCTCTCTTTGCTTAATGTGCAACTTGGCTTTCTGAGGCTTTCTGGTTACCTTCATGAAGGACTGATGCTGGACAGCAAAGTGCTTTGGGGCAGTTTGGCAATGGCCACAGCATCATCAGTTCATTCCAAATGGAATCTTTCATCCATCCATTATTTGCAGATGTGCAGCTCTGTGGTAAACCAAGCATTTATTAACCCCTTTTCCTTCAGGGGTGAGAGAATCTGCTGTACCACACAGGCACTAAATATTTTTAAGTGGAAATTTACTACAATTTTGTCATAAGTTAAAAAACAAACAAACAAAAAAAGAACCCCTTTTTTCCCCCCCCTGGACTCCTCATAAATGCTTGAATGCTTGTGGTTTTGAGAATGGAAAACTCTAGCTGACACAGTTCAAATTTGGCAAAGTTGAGTGCTTGAAATCAGGTTTTCTAGCAAAAATGAGGAGGAAAAGAAGTTGTGGATGTTGTTGCTATCTTATAATGTTATATTTAAAAATTTCACAATCACTAGGCTGTCCTTCTGAGATCAGTGCAACAGAAGGATGTAGGAGAGAATATCTACTTACTGAAAAGTTGCAATCATAAAAGGCTACTTTCCAGCATAAAGTGCCTTCAGAGACACTACACCTTTGGTTTTAAACAGGCAACCACACAATTTTTTATTTTTATTTTTATTTTTATTTTTATTTTTTTCAGTATGAAGACAAAACATTTGAAAAGAGACATAAAAAGCAGATAGAAAAGGTTCCTTGTTAACTAGATAGCATGCAGCAGCCATCAGAAAGTTTCCTAGACAACTGTAAAAATTTAATAGGCCATTTTGAGGAATTTAAGTGTGCTTTCAGGAAATTTTGAGACTAGAATATCCACCAAACATCTTATGAAAAATAGAAAACTAACTATGAAGAAAAATAGTTTAATTTCCTAAAATATCTGCTGTGTCACTGTATGGGAACCATTAAGCAACTGCCTGAACCAGTGATTGAGCACCTGGTGGAGGGGCGTAGCCAGTCCTGGGAGCACAGGTGTGAGTAATTCAACTGTGCAACCGAAGGGGTGGTCTCTGGGTCCACTCCTCCCTAACCTCATTTAAGGACTGGCAGCTGTAAGGGAAGCATTTTTGCTTGGAGGTTGTTTCCTTTGGGAGTTTCCAGTAGGTCCTGATCCTCAGAAAAGGGTAAGTTTTCCCATTTATTTATTTATTTATTTTAGTACTGAGTTATGACCCTTTGTGAAAGATCCAAAACTGGTTAAATGCATCTGTATCTACTACCTTCTATTGTTGCAGTTACCATGTAGCATCTATCCTTGGATTTCAGTATTTTGTGTAGAGGAGCTGAATTTTCCTATCTGATTGAGGCTTTGCTGTGGGCTTTTCCAGCTGACTGTCTTTGGATTATTTACTTAAAATAGAATTCTGCAGTAGCTTGGTCATGCCCTTAATTTTAAAGGTTAGGTGATATGGGAATAGGCAGCAATATTCTAAAGTGAATACTGTTAAAATCTGTTTCAGATTAAATGGTTTGCAAAGCATCAGGAATTATCTGTTTTCCTGTGTGGTGTGAAGCTGGAATCATTTCCTACTGAGTAGGTATCCTGTTTGAACTTGTAGTAAACTATAAAGCTTGGACAAGTCATGGGGAGGGGACATGGAAAAAAGCTTGCAGAAATGAGGAGAAATTGAGACACTGTGTGTGAGGTAAAACAGCATGGTTGTACCCTCTGGATATGTGTTGGTTGTTTATTTGTGGGTAATGCTGAGTAACATCAATGCTGTTAAGTGGTGCCTTGAGGAAAAGAGCATGGGTCTCATGTTGGATCCTCATGGGTAGGGAAGACAGACAAACACATATTCCTGCTCCTGCTACTTTATGTTCCCTTCTACATGCAGTAATGCCCACAGAGGGATCTTGACTGGTTGGGTAGCTGGGCTGGGGCCAATGGGATCAAGTTCAACATGACCAAGTACAGGGCCTGCATTTTGGCCACAGCAAACCCAGGCAATGCTGCAAGCTTGGGGCAGAGTGGCTGGAACTAAAAAAAAAATAGACTGGTCAGGCACTCGAGTAGGCTGCCTTGAGAGGTGGTGGGGCTGTTGTCTATGGAGGTGTTCTAGAAACATTTAGATGTTGTACTGGGCGGTGTGGTTTAGTGGGAAATATTGATGATAGGTGAGTGGTTGAACTGGATAATGTTGGAAGTCTTTTCTAACTTCTGTAATCCTATGATTCCCTGAAATACTTAAAGGTTTAATGAATTAATTTTATTCAAGGACAGTAAAATAATGTTCTCGGGTACTACTTTTCATCTTATTAAGTTTAGCTTCTCCCTACATGTATTCCTATGAACAGAGGTTCTGTTCTTTAGAATTCTATACTTCAGAGAAGCATAAGTAATTACTCTTAGCTTTGTGAGCATGTGCTGCTGGGGGTGGACTCTGTCTCAGGGATGTTAATAACTGTCAAAGGATAACAGTATACTTCTAACAACACATTTTTGTGATGTTTAACTGATGGCCTTTCTTGTATATTCATGAAATCCAAATGTCTTTGAAAAGATTGGATGAAGGGTGATGTAAATGCTTTCCCATCATTGAGCAGAATTATAGCAACAAAATAATTAATTTAACACAGCATAATGTGTTAAACATTTCTGTTTTGTTCTAAAGCATATGGATTATGCTGGCTGGGGGAGAGGATATTCAGTGATACAGTTAGCTGAGATTACTATCTATTTTCCCTTTCCAGTGAAAACAGAGTACTTCAGTTTCTACTAATGCTGTGAAGATCAATATTTTGTAGGTGTTACCAATATTTTTTTAATTTAATAGTGCAAAGTCGTGTTCCTTTGCTCATCAGAACTGTGCTGATGTTATTCCCCTGTTCTAATTAATACCTGATCATTTGCTTATATTCAAATGTTTCCTATCTAAGGACTGGACTCTGACACAATTTGTTGACCTTGAATGTAACTACTTTGATAGTTTCAAGGAGTTCTTGTATGAGAACAGCAAGTACAAGTGCTTGGACCAGGCACTGTAACAGGAATGATGTCACATTTGTTTTATATCAAATTCCTACAAATACATTAGAAGAACCATTCCTCAGTTGCACTGATAAAACTGAGATCTGACTTCTCTTCAAAGTCCTTGCGTTACAGTCACAACAAATGCAAATAGCCTGAATCAACAGAGCCATAGTGCAGCATATATAGGAGAGGGACAGGACAAAAATGAATTGATGCTATCTTGAAGGGTAGAGCAACTTCTGAATACTTATGCAGCTTTCATGTGAAGGCTAAAGCATTCCACTGCAGGACTGGCCATACTAGGAGAGTAACTGGAGGCTCCCAGCTGCTGTTTCTCTCATTAGTGGTGTCATACACAGGGGACTTCCATGTTATTGCACAGTACTTCTGAGCAGTTAAATTAACAGAAGAAATGAATGATACAACTTAAGGGTGGAGGAAAAATGCAGACTATCTGAAATCAGCATTTTCTCCTTTGTTACAGGATCTTGCTGTGGCATTTAATAATTAACAATTTTTATCCTTTACTTTTATTGTTAACCTGATTTGCTGCATCTTTCTGAAGTTAAAAGACAGGATTTCAAAATTCTAGGCCTTGTTAGCCTTAAAACCTTGTTAATCCAACAAACTTTCTAATTTCTACATGAAAGAGGAGTTGTAATTGTCTTCAAGCATTATCTAAAGTCTTTGTGCTTGGGTGAGATGTTAATAGTAAGGCTAGTAAGGCTGCCATCTCTTACAGGGAGCAAGCTCACAGGTAGCTGACTGCTGCCTGTTCTACTACCTTGAACACCCATGAGAGAATAAGAAATAGCAGGTATAGCTTAAATATAGGCACAAATTCAGACTGGCTGGAACACTGGTTGAGTATTTCCACTTGTTTGTAAAGCCTGCAACAGCAAACTCATCCTAAAGCTGACTTGCAGTGTAAGCTGTGAAAAATAACAGCACATAGTAATGTAGTTGCTTTTCTGCTTCCATGCTATTACTCAGACTCCTGCCAAAATGCTTGGATTAAGCACTTTCTGCTTTCCCAGGGTAGCACCTGCCCCTAACCTTGCTGTTTAAGCTCTCATTTTGGAAGGGAGAATGCCTGCGTATAGTATATTCTCCCACAATACCCAAAGGTATCTCACTTTCCCAATTTGTAGACTGGTCTCACAGGCAGCTACCAATCACTGCACAGAAAATGTTGCCTCATGTCTATGTGCGGCAATGGGCTGACCAAGAAGCTGTGCCTCAGGGGAGGATGCTGGTTTCAGGTGGTAATGGCTCCAGAAAGAATGAGACCAGAGGCTGAATGTGTTCCTGGCCCAACTCCATACCCTCAGTTAGAGTTACACCAGGGGACCTTGAACTAATGAATATAAAATACTCTTCGTTGTTGTAGATTTAAAAAAAAAAAAAAAAAAAAAAGACTTTTCAAGGGGAGGGAATGGAAGCTGAATGAATGAATGAAATGCCTTCTTCTATGTGTGATTCTGGGCTGTGAGGTAATGTTGGAAAAAGTTTTGGTTTTACTCTAATTGAAACTACTGTGATCAGTGGTCTGACATGGTTACATTTTATTTTACCCTTCTGTCTCTTCTCCCACCCATGAAGTCATAACATCTCTGTCAAATGAAGCAAAATATGGAGGCTGGGGATTTGGTTAGTACAAATTATCTTCTGTCCTAACACAGGAGTATTTTTTTTTCTTACTCACCCAAAGTCTTTTTTCATCCACCGCTGCTTTTTGATTTCATGATAGTAGATCATACAGACACTGCTTGAGAAAACAAGTTGTATAGTGATGGTTGAGGAAATAACTTTAAGAGTCACGCTGCCATACTTTCATTCATGTGTTTTTACTCTTACGATTTCCAGACTGCCACTTGTTGCTTTAGTACAAATAATTTTAGTTAACATTTCTCTTTACAGCAACTTCTGAAATAATCCACGTTCTGAGAACAGCTGGAATAACCTAAGAGGCAGATTAAAATAAAAAGAATGATGTAAAAAAACAAATACAGTTTGGGTGGAGGAGACTGGAGATTTAAGTCATTTTTCTTCCAAATGATGTTGCACACCCTTTATATATATCACAGTATATGCACACAGTCATTATCCTATGTAGTCCTCTGGCGCACAGACCGGAAAAACACTTCAAAATTAATAAATGACAACTGGAACAAACACCCAGCAACATCTCTAAGCACTTTGTATTTACTGTATGTAGTTAATATATTTTTTTATAGGTGTCTTCCGAAGTAATGTAATTAAGAAGGGAAATAGCTTTGTCTCAGAGGGAAACCTGTAAGAAGGGTGAGGTTTCCTCTTGTAATGCTTTTTCCAGATTCCTTTACAGTAAGGTTGCCAAATTATATGATAGATACAGGGGTTTCACGTCTGAAACTTTTCTAGATCCATTAGGAGCATTAAGTCCCTGTACTTTCTCTAAATCGAGATGAGGAAAGGATGCCCCTATAATGAGGCTGGTAAAAGTGATTCATTTTAGTTGTTTTGATCTAACTGGCTTTTGAGGTCATATGATAACAAAACTGAAGCAGAAGGAATTTACTGCTCCAGACTTGCAAGTCTCAACTATCAGTCAACTGACTGAGGACTCTTCTCCATAAAAGTAACATTCTGAGTGATAGATGTGAGATGTTTCTATAAAAAGGATAATAAAATAAAAGGGTTGCTGCAGCCACTTCCTCTTCAATCCTCACCCCCTCACTAATATTCAATTGGAAAAACTTCCTAACATAACTCCGCATTCAAAAGTAATGTCAGAAAAAGACATTCTGAACTTACCCTGGTCCCTTAACCCTTTCTGTCGATGCTTGTCCTTCTCTGCTTTTGCAAATTGCTGCTCATTGCAAAGAGGACTCTTTTTGAACAAGAGATAGTAGGCTGAAATGAAATGCCTAGATCTCCATAAGTCATCCTTGGCTTTTTATTTTTTATTTTTTTGAGGGATAGAGCATGTGGAAATTGAGAGTTGGAGAGTTGCAGTCACTTTTAGCTCTGTTCCCTTTACTCTTTCTTTGAATGTTTCAAGGAGAGAGAGAGCATTTGTTTTGTTTGTAACTGAAATGGAATTGGAGAAAATGGGGAAATGAAGAAGAAAAAAAAAAAAAAAAAAAAAAGACTTTGTTTTGAACCAGGACTAAATGTCAAAAGCCAGGTTTTAATGTTTGTTTCCCAGTGTGGGATTTCCAGGAAATTCTGCTTCAAGAGGCATGAAATAAAATGCTCTTGTTTCCTGTCTGTTTCTGCTTGGTTTGCAGGCAGACAGATTGCTCACGTTTTCCTCATCTTGCTTTTTGCATCAGGATGGGGTGTGGGAAGATGGTTAGTTGAGATGTCGGGGAACAGAACCACCAAAAGTCTCGGATGCAGTTTAGGAATCAATGAGTGGCTACTCTGGTTCCTAAGCAGAGCAGGAAACATTGGAATGTGGGAATGTGATAATCTAAATTGCTGCATGAGCAAGGAGTGAGACATTGAGTTCAGATTGGCTGATGGAATAGGGGGAAAAAGCTTTGGAAACTGGTGAGATACCTAACCAGAAAACCATGAACCTCCAGATCCATGACATTTCCCTGGGAATCCAAAACAAAAGTGAAGAGGTCTTAAAACCCTAGTTCAGGTTGTGTACAGAGCAAGCAGTACTTGTACAGTCTAGAACATAGCCAGTTAACTGGCTGTTAACTTCTTAATTCAGTCCATGGTGCAAGACTGATTCTGTGGAAGTTTCTTATGAAATCCATCAGAAAACTGTTTTGATGTGGGGGGGAACAACAACAGAAAAACCCTTACTATTCAGATCTTGTTGCTTCTCCTGAATCAACAAATTCAGGAACTGTCAGGGACTTCAGACTGACCACTCTCCCTTTTCAAGACAAAAACTTTGCTGGTCCATATACTACTTCAGTACATAATTTCTCTTCATTAGTGTTTTCATAGATGACTTGAAATAATAAACTTCTGGTGTGAGAATAGCTAATGCTTACCTGCTGACTTCCACTTTGTATTTAGGAGGAGGAAAAAATGAAATTAAAGTTTGGTTTTAATAGTTAGTTATGAATTTGGTTGACTTGGTGGCATTTGTATGCTGGAGGGCTGAAAAGCCACTTTATTTAGCAGCTAATAGGCCAATTGAGGAGTGATTTATTTGTTGCTTTGGCTATGTTAGAGAGTAGGAAGTGAGAGAATAGTTCACGATCTAGTCTTCTTTCACTTGTTCTTTTTCTAGAATTAGGGAACGTTAAAAAAATATATCAAATTATGGAGTGAAACGTTAATTATTACATTGATTTTAAAAAAAATCAGTAAGGATCTTCTAATGTGGCATTAAATCTGTTTTGGAATATGAAATACTAGTCCTGGTGTGAGAGTGTTTTAAGTTTCATAGTGCACAGATTTTCTATTTCTATTATTGTCTACAGAGTGTACATATAAACATGGAGTTTTCAATTATTTTCAAGCAACAGACATTGAAAGTGGAGCTACCACAAATGCAGAGGTGAAAAGAGTTAAAATTCTTGGGTCAGATGAACACTTTGTGATTCCCCCTGCTATCAAAACCTTGCCACTTAATCTCAATTAAATATGTGCAGCAGGGACCTTGCTTGCTTTGTGGTGGTCTTGGTGAAAAACATAGCCATGTTTATAACTCTACTACATGAAATTCAGCACAAATTCATTCAGTTGCTCAAGGTTCTGGGCTTCTGTGGTGTAAATACTGTGGAAAAAATAGAATGGAACAAAATATATACATGGATTAGGATAGCACCAGGATTTTGTGGTTCTCCTTCCTCCTTCTGACTTTTTTCCTCTCTCACTCATCCTATACAGCATCTGAGGTCCAGACAGCAAAATTATTCAAAGATTTTGACTGAACTTTAGTAAATAAGGTCGTTCCTACTGACTTGTCAGGCTGGCTGACCACACTGTGCCTGAACTCTAGAGGTATCACGCTGCACAGAGGTCAGAGCTGGTGTGTTGCATGAGATCTGCCCTGAAGTACTGACAAAGCATAACTGATCAGCACAATGACCAGAGTTACTGTCTGCGTGTTCTTGTGTTTGCCCCTTGCTGGAACAGTGGGATTCTTGTCTCTTTGCTTATGAGAATACTCTTTTATTTTGTTTTTTGGGATTGTTTTCAAAAGCTGATGTGAAAAGACTCTCATTTTTTTTTTTCCTGTGGCATTCTTTTGGAAGATTTAGGTATGAAATGTCAAAAAAGCAATGTGTGTGTAATGTCACCTCCAGTTCCAAAAGTGAAGGGTAATAATGAAGCTCACTTAACACATGAGAAACTGTACTGATTAGTTTAGCCACTTGGCTCTATGGTGCTTGCTACGCAAACAATGCTCAATTGAGCCATCAAAAAAAAAAAAGAGCTGTATATAATAGCAATGATTAAATGCTTATTCTCCATGATCGCATAACATATGGCTTTGTGTTAGAACATACACAGTCCCAAAAGACATTATGCGAACATGAAAGATTGTTGACTCATGATTCTCCTGTTTACGTTCTCTGGCAACCTCTCTTCAAGAACAGAGATGCACATACGCAAATGTGAGGATTCGAATGGGATTTTTTTTTTTCTTCAGCTTAATGCATTACTGACAGCACAGTTTTGCATCTTTATTAGAAAAAAATATACAGAACTGAACTGGTGGCGTTCAACTCCAGGTTGTGTCCATGACCAAAGAAGCTGTGTTAAATCACAGTAACTTCAAAGGTGCTTCAACATAGAGAAATGTTTTGCTTTCCATTCTATTTTTCATGCTGCTTTTCCCCTGATTTGTTATTCCTTTGTGAGATAATAGATTAAGGAGGTGACAAGGATCACTTCCTTTGTTTTGAGCAAAACAAAGGAAATAATGCTGGTACTTCAGCCATAGGCTCTTCAATTCTGCATCCCTTTTTTGTCACAGCTACTTCCTGCAGGATTACTTTATCCTCCTTTGTGAGAACTGTTTTGTTCCAATTTATAGGAGGGAGAAGAGGTTCTTTGGTATATGTATACCTGGTGTGAGATTAAGAAACAATGGTTCAGATGTTGGTCTGGCCATTTTATTACAAATCTTAATTAGGGAGATGGGGAAGGAAGGCAAGGCGTGGGGTGGTAAAAAAAGATAGAAAAAGGCAAGAATTGTGTAAAGCGGGGATAGTCATCATCAGGATCAGGCAGTGGTTCTGTTGCAAAATGTTCTGGTGGTCCAAGGCGAAAACGCGGGGGGGGGGGGGGGGGGGGCAGAAGAACAGCAGCAGCTGGCCAGCCTTGGGCAGAAAGTGGATAGCAGGAAGAAGCCACAGGGTAAGTCCAGGAGCAGACAGCAGGATTCAGGTAGCAGGTCCAGGAGAGGCAGTCAGCAGGCAGGACTTACATAGTGAGAGATCTGATAGCAGAGATCTACTACTACTTCAGTGCACAGGTCTCTGGTTGTGAGGAATGTGTTGTCAGAAAACCTTTCTCATTCTTCTTCAGCATGCAGGCATCACGTTGTGAGGAATGTGATGTCAGAAAACCTAACTAATTTAATGCTTGCTGATTCCTCTTTTATACTCCTCTTTTCCTGCTTAAGTGACATCCCTGGGTGCACCCCCAAAAATGGCCATCTTCCTCAAGATAAACTGCAGCTTATCTCTCTCTCTTTGCCCATGGCCTAGTCCATCTGTGTCCCTCAGAGAAAGGATTTCTCAACCATTGACCAGGACTTGCTTGGACTTGTTTACTTGTGTCCTTTAGCAAGCTTTAAGTTGATGGTATAAAAGAATATGTTATCATCATTTACAAATCATGCTCTTATAGTATGATACTAATAGTCTGCTATAAAACTAACTATGGTATTGTTAATCTTCCTATACATTTAAGTTACCTGCCTTCTAAATGCTCTAGAGAATGCGAGGTATTTTGCCTGCCTTTGCTGTGACAGTTTGCTTCCTTCATGGAGGTGTGAATGGAGGCACAGAACCTTTTCATTTGAGTAGCAAATCCATAGCAGAGGCAAATCTGAGTTATGTTTGTTCAGAAATTAAAAATCCAGTGCTCCACAGCTGCTGATATTGTTCTTCCTGGGACAGATCTAGGCCACATATAAATTACTTGTAAGTCTTTTATCACTCTTGCCTCCAATCAACTATAGTTATATATGGGGACTCACTGTGCGCTTTCTCAGATGAGCTAGCATGGCTGCAGCTCTTAATAAAACTGAGTAACGGTAAACATCTGATTGTCTAAGAAGCACTAAAATTGTGAAGACATGCAGAAACACTGCGGCTTGTGTTCTGGGATCAGGTCTGAATTCATTGCTCTCAGGTGGACAGAAATAAAGATCTGGATTTTGTCCCTGGCAGCAAAAGCAAAGCTACAGGTGAGGCAGCAGATCAGTTTGTCTAGACCTTTCCTGTTCACTGGGTATAGTCTGGAGGTCCTCTTTTCAGTGTGAAATGCTCAAGTGCTGAGAAAAAGTCATGTGTTAAGTTTAGACATATAATTGGCAGGCCGTAGTGACTTGCTGGCCAGGTCAGAGATGTATACTAACTTGCACAGTGATTAGGCTGCTGACAACCTGTGGAAAAAAAGCAAGTTGCACTATGAAGAAGAGGGCTTGCTTTCCAGGTCCTGAGGAGAGGGCTGGAGTTTGCCAAAGCATTCAGAAACTGTAGAAACAGCCCAAGTGAGAGGGACATAAGGTCTTTATCTAAGACATTTTATATTGTCTGCCAAGTTCTTAGCTCCTAAAATAAAGAAATGCTGTCTTTGTTCATGCAGGGTATGGTATATGCAGCCAAAAAACAAAGGTAATGTTGCCTGTCATGCTGCTCAGCTCTGTGTAGCTGCCAGGTCCTTCCCAGAGCATAGGCCAAGCACTAGGACTGCAGGTATTCAGCATTAAGAAGGCAGTGGTGATGGTGAAGGTGATATCCGTGTGAATTTCCAAGTGCTGATTTTTGTAGAGAAAATGGCATTTCTGATCAAGGAGTGGAAGAATGGGAGGATAGCTTAGAGTATGACTCTGAAGGGGCACAATGAAGGCCTGAACTGTCAGTAAAGGAAGTTAAACTGGTTTGTAAAGAAAAGAGTCTTCATGTGTAGAAGGGCCTCCATATGACTTACATGACAGATAAACAGGTTTTTCTTTTTTTAAGTTGTTTTTTTGCGAGCAAGTCAGACTTACATTTGGTTATTATCACAAATGAAGAATTGCACTTACTGGTTATATTAATATATAGAGGCTGACAGTTATGCAAGCCTTTGGCCAAGTCTATATGAGCTATATAGATGTACAAATGTACTGAGGACAGCTAATCTTGTGACTGAGAGAAGCTGGCATCAGTTTTCTTTGTAGTTGGATGGGACTGTTCCAAGGTCACATGGAGCTGCTCAAGGGAAAAGGTTTCAGGGACCTACTCTGTAGGATTCTCCTTTACTGTGGTAATTGCCACCCTCAGCAACGTGCCTTGCCAAGGATCCTCTAAAATATGTCAGTTTACATTGTGGAGAAACTTCTCCCTGTTATTTGTCACTTTTTGGTTATTATTATTACACTGTCCTTGGTTTCTTCACCACAGTGTTTGAAGTGCTTCCAGACACGATGTCTTTGAAGCTCAGTACCATCAACATCCATGCTTGTGTATTCCTTTTGAGAAGTTTGTAGGTTCCTCACAGGGATGCAGCGGCTTGTATATATAATACAAGGCTGTATTCCACTTCCAGGAAGAAATAAAATCTGGCCTAAAAACATGATGCAGTGACAAACACAGGACATCAAGTAAAAATAAATTTTAAGTTGTAATTGTAAGATGAGAAATTATTCAGAAGACAATACATTTTTATAGTGTTTTTGTGCCATCAGATGCAGAGAACTTGTGTCTGGAAATCCTAAATCTGAGAGTCTTTGGCTCCTGATACTGATTTTTAAATAGGCCTTTGAAAACTGAGTACATTTCAGAATTTGAGTGCAAATGTTCTGCCAATATTTAAGAGCGCTGTGCTGTGGTCACATGAATAATAATTATCCTGTATTAGTTCACTGATGAAATAATAGATGAATTAATACAAATATGCAGTGATAGTTAAAGAATGGAGCTTTAAGTCATGTCAGTGTACATAGTATATGGGAAATTGTTTAACAGAGTTAGATACCTCCTTGATGAGGTTTCTAGCAAGTGATAGATGTGAAACATGGAGTGTGTTAAGGTTTTTATAAAGCAACTTGTTAATTTTGAATACAGTAGCATAGTTAGCACTATACTACGTCAGAACATGTTAAATGCGTTTAGGATTGAATGTAAGATGAACATTAGATATACAACGAAGTACTGTCATCAGAGAATCTTTGTTAAAAAATTACTTCAATTGATGCTCAAAATGTCAGTCTTCAAAACATCCATAACATGAAGCAGGAGAAAAAAATGCAAAAGATAAAACTTGGTGTGAAGCAAACTTGGCAGCTGAATAAAAGGGTCATAGCTGATAATGAACTTGCAATGTGGTACTAGGACACAGGTGGAGAGACCTCAGTGGAAAAATGATTTCAATTTGAATGTGTCAGACATTAAAGACTCAGTACTGCTGTCAATTAGTAAGTTCTTCATCTCATGAATTCACCAAATGGAGTGACTTTTGTTAAAACTGGGAGTAAATGAAGTAGCAAGAGCAGGAGGAAAGGACCTTCTCTGCAACTGAGCTATTTGCTTCCCACACGGCCTATAAATTCTACCTAGTCATGTGGCTCTTGTACACTGCTTGGGCATATTGCTTCACTTGGATTCCTCCTAGGAGGCAGTGAATGGTGGAAAAACATTAAAATAATGACCTCTTATTCCTCCTGTGAATGTAGTAAGAGGTAGATTATAAACAAGGTTTCAAACAAGTAGCCTTATGTCCTCTCCCTCATCCATGTCTCTCTTGCTGTTAGTTTGCATTAATGACATGAGATCGTATTTGAGAAGACAAGGATCTGGATGCTGATGATTTTATGTAACCAACACTGAACTCCACTTCTGCCAAAGTAACCACAATACAGATAAGCAAAGCAATGGAATTGTGAATCACCTGCATTTAGTTATTATTTTTTTTTAATTAAAAAAAAAAAAGACCTCTGGCATTGTTCACAACTCTGCAGAAGGTAAAAAGACAAACCCAGAGGCCATCATCTGATGAGTCTGAAAGGTTGTTGTGTTGTTTTTGTTCGTTTGATTTTAAGATATATAGATGATTGTTTTAGAACTGTGGGAGTTAGTTAGAAATGCTGAGTTACCCAAGAAGTTTGAATGTCCAGAAACCCAGCCAGTATTTCAGACCCAGGAGATGCCCTTGGGATGGGTATTTTGCAGTTGGCAGTCATCAGTGTTGGATCTAATCATGATTTGCAATTTATTCTTGAAGGTAAAATCAAGTATAGGATTTAAGTGTTGATAATTCCTGAATTGGTTATACATGCTTCCTTTTGAATTGAGAATCAGATGTCAAAGCTGTCCCTGATGGCTTGTTAGAATCATGGGGAAATTGTGGGTCTGGACCTTCCATGAGACAAAAATATTTAAATGGATTTGGGAGGTGGTACTGAAAGGAACAATACTAGAATAATCTGTTCTCATCATTGTCATGGTGATTGTGGATGGATGAAGTCAGAAGGGGATTTGAAACTTCAGGGAAATTAAGTAATATGCATGTTTGGCATGATTAGATTTTTCAAGTCCCTCAGATGTGGTTGTGTGTAGATTTAAAGGAGAACAAGCTGAGAGGCTGCGTCCTTGTTATGAGCATTGGTCATGGGTTTGGTCTTTGGTATGCTTTATACTGGTAATTCAAGCATGTACTTTGGAGTTGCTGAAGAGCATGTTACTCTTGTGTTAAAAAAACTATGAGATTGATTACTTCAATCCATAATGTTATGGATACAACAGATGTTGATATTGTAAGTAATTTTGAGTCTTCTGTTGTGCAGTGTTCATCTTTGGAGAAAAGCAAGTTATAAATAGTCCTTGTAATAGGTTTAACTGGGTGACACTGGTAGTGTCTGCTGCTTCTTTCTAGTACAGCTGAGACATCATCTACTTTACACTTTACTGAAAAGAAAATTGCATTTTTTAAAGTTCCTTTTGACAAGAGGAAAAAAACATTTTTAAAGTTGCTTGCAAAACTTTCATAAAGCACTTATTGTAAAAGCTTTTGCCTACTGTTAGCTGGCAATTTTCTTCTTGTAATGATTTTACAGGCACTTTCTAGGTTTTGTTCTCTGCAGCATGCCCAAAAGAACATTTTGATCACAAATGGGAATAAACACTGAAAACCAGACTCAATTTACCACCTCCTAATGATGGGCTTATTTTAAAGAATTTTTAAAATAGAATGCTTTATGCTTTTTAGGTTTTTCTGTGAAAAATGAAACTTAACCTAGAGGAATTCATTCTGTTACTCAGTATTTACCCCTTTTTTTGGCTGAGAGTCTCATTATTTCCACTAAATGATTGCTGTCTGAGAAGTCGATCAATGACTTCAGGCTTCATAAGGCCTTAATTCTGTCCTATAGAGTGACATACAGTGGAGAGTATGTGGGTGGTCTGCCTGAGTCCATGGGCTTCAGCCAAGGAGTGCTGCACGTTATGTGGTTTTCTATGCAAAAATAAATATGCATTTTCTTTTTAAACATGGATTACTTTACTGTCAGTGAGCATGCGTTCACTGTTGTAATGGAGGTTGCTGTACCTGCATGTGAGATGGCTGTTCTGAAGAAATGAGCCATTCAAAAAGAGCTCTGTTCTTCCCTCTCAATCAACAGTAACAAAGAAGGGCTACACTCTTTGACATGTTCTAGGACACTGCTGAACTTGGTTGTCTCTGCCTGCTTGGGAGTTTTGCTCTCCTTTCAATCTTGTGCGAAAGCTTTACAGAAAGGTTGCATTTCGTGAAGTTCATTTTCGACAGGATAAAGAATGAGGGAACAATGTAATACTGTGAGGGAGCAAATTTCCATACAGAAGTGGCAGAGTTAATTTTTTGCCTGGAGTAGGAGCAAAGGTACTGAAACTAAAGTTCATAAATTCATTTATTCAATATAATATCATAACAAAAATTAAGCCAGAAGTAAGGTCATACTGCCAGTGATTCTCAGTGGACTATGGCTCATTAGTTATTTTACGTTGCTTAGCAGGGTAGCTAGAGAAAGCCAGCTAATTCAATGAGTCCTTTCTCTCTGTACAGACATCTCAGTATTCTTGCCCATCTGCCCATGTGTTTGCTCTCCATGTGCTACATACAGAACCGAGCGTATGTGCTTGCTTTAAGAAAAAAACAAAATTGTTGGGATCAATTCCAAATAAATTGGCACTTGTGGGCTATTTCAGACCAGTCCAGAAGATATTTCATCGTGATTCACCCTACTTTTTCTAAATTTTTATGAGGTTGGAGATTGGAATCGTATAACTGAGGGCCAGACCTCTTAGAAATGCCACATTTAAAGAATACAGTAGAAATTTTGTGGCTCTTCCAGGCACTGTATTGCAACACAGATTTAAGTGACCTTTCTGAAAGGTCTTCCCATGTGCATCTTTCCCCAAGTACTTTGCTGCCACTGATAATGAGTGCATATTTTGCTGTTCTGTCAGACTACTGCTGTAGCAGAGCTGGAAAGTTTTTCATCAGCATGTGGCCTTAGGAATGGCATTCTGAATGTACTGAAAAGGAGGCAAAAGATCATGGCATAGTTAATGAGAGATTGGGTGGTCTTTACGAGCAGGTATATACTTCCATTCTGACATGGGCAAGGGATGCTCTGGCATTGCCCCCTAATTATTTGCAATGTGTGTAGTGCTCTGGTGGAGACTGAATGACCCTTACTTAGGTTATGTGCAAGTTAATAAATGACTGACATGGATAAATATGTAATTTCTAACTTCAAGTCTGTTTATATTCCTACCATAGGAACTAACCGTGACACTTAATAGCATGATCTGTAGCGAAGTGTTGCATTTATAATAGCAACAGAAATAGGCAAATAAGTAGAAACACCCAAAGTGATGTTGTCCTAGTGTTTCATGGCTCTCAGGAAATTTTGAGTTTGATTTAAGAAAATTTACTTGTTCTCCCCCATTTATTTATTTTCTTTTTCCACTGCTATTGCTTTCAGATGCAGTAAGTTGTTTGTTTCCCAAAGGAATGATCCAATGGGACAAAAGCCATTCTGGGATTTAGCTTTACCCAGATCAGTGGCTGGTATTATTTCCATTATAGAGTACAAAGTACACAAATCACCAGCTTAAAATGATTGCTTAAAACTTCATTCCAGGCACATTAAAAAGTACATTCACTTTACTAAAGACATTTCCTCAGCAGCACAAGAATATAGTCTTGACTTGGTCTCCCATTTCCATCAAACTCTTTGTATAAATCCTTCCACAGTGAATTTCATAAGCAAGAAGCCAAATAAGTGAGTGAATGACTTGTTGGCGAATTTCTGAGTGCGCTGAATGGTAAATGACTTTAAGGTCTGAACTTCATACATATTTTCAGATCTTTTATAAGAGATTTTTATGTAAACTGGAAGGAGAATTAAGAATGCTGCATTCTCCCCCTGTCTTTGTGCATATGCTCATGCAGGCGCACATATTGGCACCTCCAGGATTTCAAATCCGTATTTCAGCCAGTGAAAGTTCAGGGAGGCCCAGTTCATTGCTTTAGAAAGAGTAATGTGATAGCCCACTGGGCTCACGTTTAATACGTGCAAATTCTTATCACAAAAACATGGTTCTGTTTCACCTGAAACATCAAAGTTCTCCATACATGGCTTCCTCACATTTCAGGGATGATGAAAATGCAGCTGTTAAGGCTGCTTAGGAAAGAGCCTGATTGCTTGGCACTGTAACATCCATCTTTCTCCCACCTGGCAGGTATATGAATCATTGTAGATTGGCCTTCTTACCTAGACTGAAATAAAAAATTGGAAACCAAGCTGGAACAATAAATTTTTTCCTTCCCCCCCCCCCCTCCCCAAGTTCCTGAACACATGAGAATGAAACAACTGTAGGAAATACAAATAAGCAATTGGGAATAGAAATAATTGACATCCTAGGGTAAATATAAAACCTTTTAAAAAATAAATCAAACCATTCAGTTGAACGGTAATGAATAACAGGATTTAACTCAACTAACACCCCAACAATAACAGCAGCATCTTTCATAGATTCTAGGCAAGTGAAGCTCAAGCCAACAAAATACTTTCCAGTTTATAAAAGTTTTTAAAACTGCCAGGGGATATGTCCTGGCCTTCCCAGCAATGGAGCAAGAGTGAGCTCCAGCAAATCACATGGAAAAAGCATAAGGGGAGCAGATTTTCCAGGCACTAATTCAGTGCAAAAGGGGGTCTCCCTTCCAATATTAGAGAGCACTGATGTGTTAGTGGTCTCTTTTCTCACATCACTGAGACTTGTTGGATGGATTGCAGGGGGTCCCTTTCCAAATACCATTAAGTCCAAAAAAAGAAAAGGTCTCTCTACTCTAGTATCAATCAATTGAGTATTAACAAATGGATATATAGAAGGTCACAGATTTTTCTTTTTTTTTCTTTTACTGCAAAAGAACATGGGAATATTTTCTATAAGCACTTTTGCACGTAGTGCTTATGGAAAAAAATTGACAGACTTTAATGGAGTGATAGTCTTCCTACAGAATTTAAAAATCAATTTATAGAATTGTATAGAAGGGATATAAATGTTGGATAGTCATTTCTGTAGGGCCATTTGAGCTTCACTCTCATTACATTCCAAAGGATTTTTCCGTACGTGAATAAATCTGAATACAGTGTAATGGATGCTTCTTCAGTTTACCAACTGAAATAACTTAGAGCAAGCTTTGCAAACATAGAAACAGTCATTAAAAGATTGTGGTTGCCTTGCTTTTATATACTTTGAAGAGGTTGATGTCAATGAACAAGTTTAGTTTTCTTGTAATGCCTTTTCATGAGCACGTTATCCATTTGAAAAAGCCAAAGAAATTATTAAATTATAACAAAAAGAGTGTAATTCTTGTATTTCTTCCTTTTTCTTCTGACCTTACTCAGCACCTTTTAGTTTACCTTGAGAACTTGGAAAGGCTTGTGCAGGATATCTCCTGGTAAGGAAAGTTATCAATTATTGGGAGCTTTTCTCCTCTACTGCGAGATCCTTTCTCTTCCCAGTATGTATGAGGGTGAGATTGGGAATTCTGAGTGAAATGATTTATTATTCTGATATCTGCTCATTGGTAACAGCCCAGTTAGGTTACAATCCAATCTATCAATCCAATCTTAGTTTACAAATTAGCACAGAGAACAACTTTACCCATTTATTATATTGTGAGATACTAGCAAAACCCACTGTTGGAAAAATCCAAGTCTTCCAGTACTTCCCTGGCCATTTGTGGGAATGCCCACTCATATTTTTGCTTTGCTGTTGGTAAGGGAACTCTGAAGTTGTTCTGGTATCATTCATGTGTATGTTGTGTTGGAGGAGACTGGTAGTTCTTTCAGCTCTTCTATGGAAGTGATACAGGTAAGTTTGTGTAGAAAGCAATGAGGTTACTTTGTACAAGAAATGCTATTTGGGCTTACAGTAAAGGTGCTGCAAGCACTGATAGACAGCTCTGATTGTCTGTTAGAATGGTTTTCTTAGACTCCAAGTTCAATCTGCAGCACGTTGTGATCTATTTCCCTCCAGACTTCTCAAGAGGGTTGTGCTCAGAGTCTAGATATGACCTTTGTAGTATTAAACATTCTCATAGCCTCAAATAGTTCTTGAGTGCCTGCTGATGCTGAAGGCTGTCACAATCATCTTGTGAGGGATTTTCTGGACAGAGAAAGATTGCTAAGACCAGTGAAATTAACTATGCTGGAAAGATTCCTAGCATTGTCTGTTAAAGCTTCTATAGGTAACTGCCTTAGATAGGAGTCTCAAAGCTAGATGTGATGAACCCAACCCTAAGGGAGCACATACACTGGATATTGTCACAAACTGTGGAGAATTCATCAGGGAGAACTGTCTGTAGAGAAGTTTTACTTTTTCTCGTAGTTAAGTATTATCCCCATAAAGATTGCTCTATATGAAGTTGAATACTCACTTCTTCATTCACTTTGAATATGCTCCATATAAAAAAAACCAAACAAAAACAAACTCAAGTTATCTATTTCAAACTTTCCTATCTGACTTAGCACAGTTTACAACTGAGACAACATTTTTATTTTCTCCTGTTATTCTTGTTTCCTTCTTGACCTCTTGGCTACTCAAACATTTTGTTTACCACTGTGATAGCATTTATTTTTAACAGTAGACTTCCAGCTGTCCAAATCTAATCCAACAACCAGATGCTGAGCACTGCTGCAGCAAAATTTGTTTAGCTTCCAGACTATGAACAAGCTAGAATATATTTCACAGTTCAGAACCTTTGAGTGTTTACGTCTTAACACTTGTTGTGTCACAGTGCCCTTGCTGCATCTGTTTCCTTTGATTTTTTTTTTGGTAAGAGCTGGAAGAAAGACTGGGAAATTCCAAGTTAAGTTCTAATGGGGGCTCTCCTCTTTCCCCACCCCAGATCTACTTGCAGACCAGAATGAGTGCAAATGCAACTGCCAATGCAATGTCATGTTCTCTGTGACCTGGGGGCTAAGAAGTCAGGAAAGGCTTGCAGTACTAATTGAATTAGAATTATTTGCTTATTTAGTTAGTTAGTTAGTTATCCTTGAAATAATCAACTCTGGTTTACTTCACTATATGCCATAGTCTCTCTGAGAAATCATATGCACCAGGATTACGCAGCTACGAGTTCTGCGAGGATATCTTAGAGGGGCATGTTTATGCTTTTCCTTGAAGAATGAGGCAATATTGCTATTACTGTTGGCTGATCTTTCAGAGCACAAAATTACAGGTTCTCAGATGAAAAACATTCTGGACATATGCCACACATTCAAAATAAAAAAAATTCACAAGATACAAAGCAGATGTGGCTGAAGAAATTAAAGCAGAAGTTGTGTATTATTTTCAGTTTGATGTGGGATGCCATTTATTTTGTTTATTCATCTCTGTTGAAAGTGCAAAAAGAATTTTGTGTTTTCCAGGAAAGTAACAAAAGGAAGCTTCTGTTTCTTGCAACCCTTGGAATTCTTCTAACTTGGGCAATGTGGTGGCACCTGATAGGGCCTTTGACATGTTTTCGTTCTCTGAGATATTCATCTTCCAGGAAGCTTGTGCAAGGAAGGAAAAATTTCACTGGCATATTTCTTCAAGTAACAGCTTCTTAACGCTTCCAGTCAAAACTTGATTTCTATAGCACCAAATTCAAATAACTACACAGTTAGTGTAGGTAATTTACTGCAACTGTGGAGTTATTAATGCTGGATAACAGTGTTGTGGGATAAGACTCTGTGATTTGGATCCTCAGTTTACCTTTATTTGAACTATCCCAATGACTACAGTCAACAAATCAGAAATTTTGTGAGAATAAAACTTAAGAAATTTCTTATGTTCCTTTTTTCCTAATCAGTATGGGCTTGAATGCCTACCCTAAGACTACTCAGAACTGCTTATGGATGGATCTTGACCAACCCAAAAAGATGTGCCACGCACTACGTTGTTTCTCCTTTGCAACTGGAAGTCCTGGATTTTTATCTGTTTTCTTTTATGCAGGAAAAGATGTTGCCAGCCAAATAGAATAGGCTTCCAGCACGTACTTTTTCAGCTTGGAAACCACATCAAGTGTAATTGCTAATTTCTATTCTTTGTATACCTGTGTGTGTGACAGAAGCATCTTTTTGTTTCTTTCTCATCTTTCTCTCTTTTTCTTTCATGGTATAGCCTGACCAACACTGAGTAGAGGGAAGGGTCAGCTCTCTTGACTTGTCTACAACATTTTTCTGAGGGTATCCAAAAATGTTGCTAGCCTTTTGAGCTGCCATGGGCACATTGCTGGCTTGTGATTTAACTTGGTGTCCACCAGGATGACTAGGTGCTTTTCTGCAGGGTTTTTTTCCAGCAGGATATTCTCCCAGCATGTACTCGTACCTGGGAGTATTCCTTGCAGGTGCAGGAAGGACCACTGAGCTTGGAAGTATGATGTGGCATCTGTTTTAAACCTGGACAAATAACCAAAATTACCACTTCTTCCTCTAACTTGGCACTCAGATGATTGGAACTGGATTCCTAACTGAGCCCTGGTAAACCTAGGTTTGTAGGGCTGAGTGCTGAATGTCACCCTGGTTGGCTTTGCAAAGCCTCACCATGAGCCTCATAGTGGGCACAGCCTCAGCCACAGTGTAATTGACCACAACATTTGCATGAGCTGAGATGGGCTGTACTTTTCAGTGCTAATCTCTTGGAGAGGGGCTGACTACTTGATTGAGATTGAGAAGGCAGCTTTGCTAGTTTCTCTTCAGCTTCTTCCAACACTTAAAGTACCTCAGGCAAAGTACAGACCAAGCTTGGTCAGTGGCTAAGACCAGTGGTAAAAGTTTCAGTAGCCAAGGTTTTTATGATAAACAGATGTGCCGAAAAGCCACCCTGCTACTGTATTTGTTTACTGACCCTGTCCTCATATTGAACAAATGAGGAAAACAAACAAAAGTTGATCACTAAGCAAATGAAGATATGAGCCTTTTGTAGAACAAAGCAATTCTTAGTGCTGACACCAAAGACATTTAAAATTTGGAATTAAGAAGAGATTCAACTGATCTTTGTGATCCAATAGTTTTCAGCAAGTTTGGGGTCAATATACTGTGAGCTGTGAAACAGTTGTTCTGCATCTGAGAATCTGTGCAAAGCCTAATGGCAAGATATCACACAGAATGACCTGGGTTGGAAGGGACCTCAAGGATCATGTCATTCCAACCCCCCTGCCTAGCAGGGCCACCAAACATACACCTTTACTAGATCAGGTTGCCCAGGGCCCCGTCCAACCTGGTCTTGAACACCTCCAAGAACAGGGCATCCACAACCTCCCTGGGCAGCCTGTTCCAGGGCCTAACCACTCTCCTAGTGAAGAACTTCCCCCTAACATCCAACCTAAATCTTTCCTCTTTTAACTTAAAACCATTTCCCCATGCCCTGCTATTGTCAGGAGTAAGTTCCCTTCAGGTATTGAAAGGCTGCAGTGAGGTCAGCCCACAACCTTCTCTTCTCCAGGCTGAACAAACCCAACACCCTCAGCCTGTCCTCATAGGGGAGGTGCTCCAGCCCCCCGATCATCTTCATGGCCCTCCTCTGGACCCTTTCCAAAATCTCCATGTCTTTTTTGTACTGAGGGCTCCACACCTGGACACATTACTCCAGATGGGGCCTCACAAGAGCCGAGTAGAGAGGGACGATCACCTCCCTATCCCTGCTGACCACCCCTCTCCTGATGGAGCCCAGGATCCTATTTGCTTTCCGGGCTGCCAGAGCGCACTGCTGGCTCATGTTGAGTCTTTCGTCCATCAGGACCCCCAGGTCCTTCTCTGCCGAGCTGCTCTCAAGGACAACTCCTCCCGTCCTGTACAGGTGCCTGGGGTTCTTTCAGCCCAAGTGCAAAACCTTGCACTTTGCTGTGTTGAACCTCATTAGGTTCACCTGAGCCCAGCTTTCCAGCCTGTCAAGGTCCTTCCACTGTATCGACCTCACCACTCAGCTTGGTGTCGTATCAGCTTTATATCAGCCTTACAGCACCCAGACTTTCCTGGTATCCTTTGTGGAGCCTTGTGAGTCAACTGACAGATAGTAAAAGGGCCCACTTGCCTCCACTCTATATTGAAGAGGATGTCTTTTTTTTTTCTTCTCTTAATCTCTAGCACCAGTAAGTTATCCATAATTTGTTTTGTATTTATTTATGTGTTTGGTATGTCTCATTTCTATTTACCAAATATCTGAACTATCACGAAAAGTGATCTGGGGTATAAATAGTCATATAAATAGAAATAAAACACAGCCAAACAGCTATGCTGAGATAAGGAGCTTGAGAGAAAGGAGATAGCAATGAGGATTATGGGACAATAGTGTGATCCCTGTGAACCAGATCCAGTTCTTGTTATTTTGTACCATTTAGGAGCATGCTCAGGAATTGCCTATGGCCAATGGAATGAAACAGAAGGGAAGATAGAGAACAATCTCCTTTGGCTGGCCTTTTCTATGGAGCCTGACACTTATGACTCAGAGAAACAAATGCACTGAAATCCCCAGCCCAGTTCTTGTTTTGGAGGTTGTGTAACCAACTGGTCATTCTGGTCAATTAGAAACATTTATTTGCTTTATTTGCTTATATCTTAGTTAATACCTGAATGATTCTGTTCTGCACTGCTGCATTTCTCCCCTGCTCCCCCCATTACACAGATATGCTCAATATTTTAGGGCATGTAGGAAGAAACTGTTATTTGAGACTCTTTAGGGGAAAGCAGTATGTGGAGACAGGGCAAGGGGAAATGGCTGGAAACCACAGCAAAGGAAGTTCTGCACAAATGTGTGCAAGAAATTCTTTATGGTGAGGGTGACGGAGCACTGGAACAGGCTGCCCAGGGGGGTTGTGGAGTCTCTTTCTCTGGAGATATTCAAGACCTGCCTGGACGCCTACCTGTGTGACCTGGTGTAGGGAGCCTGCTTTGGCAGGGGGGTTGGACTCAATGATCTCTGGAGGTCCCTTCCAACCTGTACCATTTTGCGAAAACAGATCTACCATAGACTTGCTGGTAGTGCTCAATATCTGACAGCTCTTCTGCATGTGGCTAAACTGTGTCATGGCCGTTGGGGGGAGTAAACAAATCCTTCCTCAGAAGACTGGGAAATGGAGTCTCAGGGAATTTGCTCTGCTGTTAAAGCTAGAAATGAATTTCCTTTCCTTCTCCTGACTTCTCCTGACACCTGTAGCTTTTTGTAGGTATTTCCAGCTTGCTTGAGAGATCTCACTCCTTCAAATGAAGAGTGGCCAGAAACAAAGACATTACTTTCTGGTGTCCAAGAGCTTCATTTTCATTCTTACTTTATGCTTACTAGCGAGGCACGTTTGCGATTGCCTCTAACAAGTAAATGAGGGACACATTCTCCCAGGGCAGATGAGGCTTATGGGTGGAGTTGGAGGCTCCATCCCTTTTCTCATTTGGATAGGTACCTGATCCTTTCCTGGGGCTGCCTACCCTTTAAAGCAGCCAATGGGACATGAGTGCATGGTCTGTGACCCCTGGGCTGACCTGGGGATCCTACTCAGCCCTTCACCTTGTTTGACCTCCATGGGGGATTTTTATGTATCCTCCAGAGGTGCTTGGCACCTGGCTGGACTGGGAAGGCTCCCAGGGCAAGGACTGTCTCTCAGCATGAAGCTTAGCATAGACTGAAGCAAGGTAATGTGGTGAGACGAACAATAAGATGACTCATAATAAATAGCCATAACTCCAGTTTGTAAAATGACTTTACCATCCCCCCCTCCCCCCCAGTTCCCCATCCAACTTCTCTGCAAACATCATAAATACACTCATTGTCACTGCCTTTTGGGGTTTTCAGTGTTCTGGCAACAAAGTGCTCTGAGTCATAAACAGAAACAGATTAATATTAATAGCAAATGTCTATGATTAAGCTATGAGCGTTGCCCATCTCTAACAGATACATTCCAAAGATCTGCACAAGTTGGAATTAATTCAAAATTGCTACTGATACTCTAGTTTTAGCCTGACTCTCACTCTAATCCTGGAGCACAAGGCAATAATGTTCCCTGTAGCTGGTTTTGAACACTTTCACACTCTGGGAAGAAAGAAAGGAAAACCCTGAATCTCACAGTGGATTGAACCTTATTGTCTGCATAAGTGAAGAACCATCACTGGATACTTTCAATTAGAAAATGTTGATAATATCCCAAATTAACTGCAGCTCCGCACATTACTGAAGACTAATCCTAATGGGCCAATCTAATGTGACATAATATTGCAAAAGTTTTGTCTAAAACTCTTATGTACTTAGACAAAAATCATGATTTTAAAAATACTTAAAAGTACTATAAAATGCAGTGAAGCCTCTAGTGAGGAAAAAAGCCATTGAATGCCTCTTATCAAAACCAGAAGTAGTGGTATGGCAAGAAAGTGTAGCCTTTCAGTTTTGCGGCTCTGGCTCTCTGGGGGTGCTTGGCTGGTGATGAACATTGGTGTGATCTCCATCTTCTGAAAGCAAGGAGGTTTGAGGAAATGGTGAGCTGGAAAGAGGTGTCAGTGATTGGGAAGCAGTTGGGAACAGGAGCTTAAACCATTTTTGTCATTGCAGAAAACTGCCCTCATCTGTCAGCAGCTGACAATACCCAGTACTTTTGACGAACCAAAGACATGTGGAACAAAGGGCAGTGGTGAACACCACCACAACTGCATGACACCTGGGAAATCCTTTCTGCCCTGAGAATTTGCTAGTTTGCACCCTGCACCAGCACAGCTGTTTATCCTTTTAGATGGTCCTACCAGGAACTGTTGCTCATGGTGTCTAGGGAAATGAGTTTTGCTTCTCCCTCAAACTTCTCTCCCCCTTGTTTTTCCCTCCTTGTCTCCACATCTCTCTAGGTCTCAGGTAGGAGAGGTGCACTCAATGCTGGCTAAAGGCCAACATGCTGAGCCATCAGCACACTCCTCTTGCCTCATCTGTGTGGCCAGAAGGGACTGAACTCTGACCACGGACTGCTGATGCATTACACAGAAAAAGAGAAAGTCCCAAATGTGGGATCCTCCTACCTCAGTCAGAAGCTTTGGCTGTTCAACTGATTTAATTTTGTAGCTGAAAATATTACTAGCAGTAATAAATTTGTCTGCCGTTTTGGAAATGCAGCCAGTGAGAATTTATTCCCCTTTGTCACGAGATGTAAAAGGATGGGGAAAGGCTACAGTCTTAAAACAAAATTCTTCACCAGAGGGCTGCATAAATTGCTATGTACCAGTCATGGGAGAAGAATGCTTGTAGTCATCTACTGCGGGTGTAGCTAGAAACGCCTATTGAAGGGATTCAAACAGGCAGATGCACACGTGTGTTGACAAACACCAAAATGGTTGCGTTGGGTCAGATTCTTATCTAACCAATATTGGATACTGACATGGAGTGTCTCCTTTACACATCACATTTCTGCACAAGTGAGGTCAAATTTGGTTCTTACATCTGGCACTCAGAGGAGCTCTGTGGGACTAAACCTCAGGAAGAGTTGTTTGTGGCAAGGAAAGGAATAAAGAACAGCCAGAACCTTACACATGCTGACTGGTAGCATTTCCTTCTCAAGTATTTTGCAAAGGCATTTGTTGAATTGTTTGCTTTTTTGCATACAACAGAGCATTGCTTCTCTGAGAGTAGGAGTAGCCCTGGTTCCCCACAGCTGTGACAACCTTGAAAATTTAAAGTCTATGTGGAACAAACATGTAAATTGTGCTTTCCCAAGAAGGTGTGTGCTACAAAATTCTATAAAAACAGGTGTCTCTGTGTAATAAACTGCAGATCTGTGGTTACCTCTGCAACTCCAGGCTGGTGGACTTGTTCCAACAGTCCAACCTAGGACAACCAATACTTTTGAAGAGTAACAAAATCTGTCCTTTTTTGTTTATTTCTTTCGAATTACTTACATTAAAGGCCAACTGTTAGGAATAATGAATTGCAGATAGGCGGAAGGATCATCTCATCACCCTAAGAACAGGAAGGGGGAATATTTCCCCAGTGGAGCACTGAATTGGAGTGCTGCATTGAACGCCCCAAATTTTCCAATCTCAGCTTTGCTCCATGAATAGATGACTAAATCATCTGCATTGTAACTGTTTTCCCAGCTACTGTCCATACAATTGTACTCATAGGTTTAGACGATTATATAAATGCTCCCAAATGTTTGGGTTTTTTTTTAAAGTCATTTAAAATATTTATCTGCAAATAAAATGTGATGAAATTTGGAGTTTTTCCATTTGTTTGACATTCTGTAATGTTTACTGTTTGATTTCCTTGAACAGTTTAACATTCAGAAGGCCGAGTTCTGGCTTGTGCTCCAGGTTTTTTATTTCCACGGCTTCATGAGTTTATCCCTCATGCCAGATATAGGTATAAGTACAGGTAAGAACAGATTTAGATGCAGGCACAGATATTTAGATACAGAAACAGACACAGATAAAAAGATATGGTGTTTTATGATGATGTGTCAGTACTTAAAACTTCTTTAAATGCTACACTGTAGGCTACTACTGCTTAGGGTACAAGGTTAGTTAGCTTTGACAGTGATGCACTGTTGGAGATAGGAAAGACAGATGGTTCCAGGAACAATCTGGAAAGGTTCAGAGAAAACCCAGCTTGGTGCTTCCACTTCTCTATACCAAAGGTGTAAGCTGTGCCTGTTTCTTCCACCTCACCAAATAAAGGACCAGACTGAAATGGCTTAGTGTTGAGTATGGAAATGTTGTAACTCTTATGTGGTTTTTTTTTGGTTTTTTTTGTTTTTTTTTTGTTTGTTTGTTTTTTGCTATCTAAAAAATACCCACTGTGATCAAACCCATAAAAGAAGGCCAGTGGTTTAAGGCAGAGCCTCTGGCATGGCATCTACTTTATTCTGCTTGGACTCTCCCTAATTCCATGTTCTAGCACACAGGTTAAACAGCACAGCTGGGACACAATAGAGACTGCTTGTGCTCAACTCTTATTTAGCAAACCACTGAAACAGTGTTCAAAAAGCACCGTGAATGGATGGTAATGATGTGCTTTTGAGGCTTCTACCTGAGCACAATCAAAATGTAACCTCATGAAGCCAGAGAAAGGAAACCTGTTGCATTTCAGCTGGCTGCTTAGGATGATGCAGTTGCAGGTGTGTTTCTGAGAAAAAGGATCTGTGCGATGAATGCTGTTCAGTCAGGGATATGTTTCCTGTGCACTGAAATAGGCTTTGAATACTCTGCTATAATGATACAGCAGCATATATGAAAACTGATGAATGCTTTTGGATGAGTGACCTTATAGTCACAGGTTATCATTGCTGTGTTCATGCCATATGAATGTCCTTTCTACCACTTTTCTCAGTCGTTTCATTAGTTTAGGTTTCTAAGAAGGGCTGGGACTACTTGTGACATGTTGATTTCTATTCTAATAAAAAAACCATTAATAACCACAATAAATAATAAGAAATATAAATGTGAGGCCTCAACATGTTGAAATTTTTGCTTTAAAAGAAGTTTATTGCATTCAGAGTTCATTCAAAACATGAAGTGAACATACTCTTGAGTTGACCAAGCTGTCAAGTGTGTGTGCTAAAGTCAATTCTAACTCAGTTGATCTTCACTGAGGTATGAAGTGCTCCCTGCCAGGCTTCACAAAGCAAATGATAGCTCTTTCTTATGTAAGAAGACAAGAAAGCTATTGTCATATCTGAAGCTGAAATAATAACAATTACTTGTTGCTGTAGGAATGTCAAAGAGCTTGCCTGGTTATGTCTACTTGGCGTAGAACACCTTTGTTTATGCCAGGCCCCAATAAATGACTGAACTCATGTCTTTCAATTGAACATTTTGCACACTAGAGTTTTCCTAGGACAATATAAATTTTCCAGGAGATAGTAATGTGATACTAAGAGACAATTCAGTATCTAATAAAAATTACTGTCTGTCTGGACTTATTTTCTTTTTAATATAGCCTAAGAAATTCTAGCACCATTTTCACCCACTAACCTCTGACACTTTGACTCCTTATGCAACAGGTGAAAAAAGTTTACCAAAAGGTTTTATGATTATTAATGTGAATAACTTAATAAGCTCACATTCAGCTTTTTTGTTTCATTTTAAAATGCGTATCAAGATGGCTTAACTCTGTCCCTACCCTTTCTGCTACTTCAGCATGTAACCCATTACAAAACAAGCCTTTAATGGTGTTTTGTGTTTTCAAAAATGATGTTTATCTTAGTGCCAAACAGTGGTTTTGTGAATCTTGGAATTCATGGGACTTCTTGCTCTTGCAGTAGCACTGGAGCCTCATTATGAACACATCTCTGCAGCTATGCAAGAATGTTTTCGTTGGTGGTGCATCAGAATCAGTTTCACCTGACAGTTTCACTCTTAATGGGCCTGTTTCTGAGCAGATATCTGCATCTGTGTGCTTATGCACTTACGAAGTCAGGGAATATACTTAGCCTATGGATACTAGACCCGTGTTCCCACTGGAGTTGACAACTGCTGGTCAACCGCTCTTCCACAACTGGAAAAAACATTTTAAAAGTATCCCTGGTGTTTGCTGATTTTGAGGTACTCCCAGGAGAGCGTATGGCACCTGTTAAGGATTCATGGCTATTTCTAGAACCCATGCCATATAGTTTAGACTGTCCATCTGTTTACTGGCTCACTTCC
The DNA here is from genome assembly GCF_054131305.1 of Coturnix japonica. Lineage (NCBI taxonomy): Eukaryota > Metazoa > Chordata > Aves > Galliformes > Phasianidae > Coturnix > Coturnix japonica. The sequence continues at coordinate 40,039,023 of NC_140665.1, forward strand.
TTTTAGCAGATTCACGCTTCTGTAAAACCCCCAAAGATGTTACTTTATGTGGTTAGTCAACTCTGAGGACTGTAGCCATCTCCCGTTTCTTCCTGGTAGTCTGACAAAGTTATCAATAAAAGGCATAACCTGGGAAAGTTGCTAGGTGAATGACTCAGATATTTTCAAGTGTTGGTGTCAAGAATGTGACATCCCTAAATCGATACGTGAACAGGGTAAAAACTCTTACCCTGGCTGTATATTTTACCAATTGTTCCTTAGTGGATCTCCATTCCTATGACAGTCAGGGCTACAGGAAATTTCCTTGCAAGGATGAAATCAGCAAAACTGTACTTTGGGGTAGGAGGGATGGGCGTGATGCTTAAAGCAAATGCAAGGAAAGTATCCTTTCCCTGCTATGAATTTCCCTTAAGTGGAAGCAGATGTGTGAGTAAAGACTGTACCATTTATATTTTACAAACACAAATTTTACACTGAACTTTCCAGTAAAAAGCAGAGAGGCTCTGATGTGTTTGATGTTAAGGGGAAAAAAAAAATGCTTTTTAGTTTCAGTGGCCATTCATGTCTGGGAAGCGGTGTTATTCCAGATCTTCACAGGGAGGATTCAGCCACTACCTGTCACTTCAGCACATAAAGAGATCTAACAGCTACTTCAACTTCCTTCCTGCATCCTTCCTCCAAAGGTGCAGACAGTCCTTACAGTCCTCCCTATGCTGCTCATCACCCTCCCCTTCTTCCTCCCTGTCCTCTCCCACCGTAATGAAGCTTTTCTTTTTTCTTAGAATTGCTCATGCTGGAAAAGACCTTCCAGATCATCAAGTCCAACCACAAAGGGCTTGACTCCAGTTTGTGTTTCCCCTTTTCTCTGGTTTATGACTACACAAAATAGTGACTTTCTTATAAGGAGTTTGGATATGAAACATACTGAGTGAGATGCCTCAGATGTGTTGAGAGTGGTTTGGAGGCCAAGGCCTTTGCAACAGGGTGGGCTCCTTCAGCAGGAGGCATTGCTGGGGCACTCCAATACTCACTGTGCTGACACAGAGTCAGTTTGAACTAGTCAAGCATAAATGGATGTTATTGCAAGTTGCTATTGCAGCCCCTCTTCATCTCTGAAAATAGACACCAAACAGCTGTTTTAAAGAAATTATTTTATTTCTAAAAAGTCTTGGTTTAGCAGCTGCAAAGAAGTAGCATCACAATGACCCAGTCCAACCTGATTCCTGACTCCCTAGTAAAACACACACAGGCAGCATCTCTTTTTGGCTAATTGTGAAAAACAAATTAATGATAGTTTGCGAGTACAAACTCTCAATGTATTCTTTTGGATTAAAAAAAATAAATAGACATTAAGTGGGAAAATATGGTAACTGAATACATCTCTTCACATTTATATATTATGGAAATAAACAGTTTATGGGATAAATCAGAGGGATATCAGAGGCCTGCAAGATACCAGCTGGGACTGTCAATACAGGTAGTGGGGAGAGAGGAACATCCAAGGAACCAGCAAATCTTTACTCTTGCATAAACCTACCTGTCACATTTGAATCTTGGTTTGGTGGTGAATTATTTTTAACTCTAAGGATTTTAGTGTGACTCTGCATTGCCATAGCAAGGTCTACTGCCTTCTGGTTTCACTCTATATAGTTAGATGATACATCAACTGCAATGACTTTGCAAGCCTTGGGGAGCCCACTGACAGATCTCTAGTGCCCCATGGGAAGGGTTTCTTAGGAAAATCAGAAGGAAGCTGGTTGAGCTCATACATTACAAATGAACAGTGATCCTCATCCTTGTGAGGTGTAGGCAAACAGGGGCAGCTCTGTCCACCATGGCTCTCTTAGGGGCAACCACAGCCTACCCAACCAGGCCTCTTGGACATTTGAGACTGATGATCTCATTTCTCCTTTCCGAGTTTTGCTCATTTCCTCAGGCCTCAACACTTTGTAGCCAGATCTCTGAAGTGTTTTTTACTGTGCTAGAATACTTTTCAAATGTCTCTATTCCCCCAAACCAAAATTGCCCAATTATCCTAGGAAGAAAGCCTTTGTAAACACACCCATCAAGCTGAATCTATCATACAGAGAAATGCTTCTCAAGTAGGATGGATGCACATACCCTTAGGTAGAATAAACTTCTATATTATTAAGCTTGTGTTTCAAATGAGGGGGTTAGCATTCATTCTTAGCCACCAAATAATTTGGTTTCCGGAAGCTTCTCTGGAATAGGACTCAGTAATTCTAGTAGCTGTATATTATGTAATGTAAATACTGAAAAGCCAGTCATGCAGTATGGAAAATACCCCATGAGTTTATTGTGGTTTTTCTCTCTTTCACTTTTTTCCCCCTTTTTTGCTACTTAGAAGTACACTAAATTCCGACCCTTACTGAACTAAAACAGTGAATGATTGTGGTATTCTTTCAGGTGCTCAAAGATATAGTTAAGGGCTTTAAGAGGCTGCTTTCTGCTTCCTCGTTGCAGTCACTGCTTCACATTTCTGTCCAAGCAAAACGGAAAATGTAGCACTGACTATTCTGAAATCTTACAAAGATTTTTCCCCCCCCCCCAATAGCTGTAGTTTTATTAAAAGATCAGTTTACATGTAGTTCCATTTATTAGTACTTTGACTCCTAGCCTCATAAAACTTCATGAAAACTCACAGCAGATCAGACCACAGGGACATCTACCTTCTGAAAAGGTAGGGTTTTGCTTTAGCATGTGGAAATTGGTTAGCAACACATGAGAAAGTCAGAAATCACCATTGTCCTCACTGATGGTTTTCTTGGAGTATATGTGCCCTCCACGCTGGTTTTATGGCATAGTCCTAAGAGACAATTCAGTGTGGAAATTCTTAACAGTGTTATTTATGGCTCCATGTCTTCACCTTTCTGCAGACTCCGTTCTTAGATCTCCAGCCTGACACCTTCAAATCAAGAAGCACACATTAAGCTCCACCTAAGAAAAGGCTAGATGTGTTTCCCCTGGGCATACTGGGAAAGGAAAGAAATATCCAGCTCTGTGGCATCATTCAGCTGCCTTAGCCATGAGCTCATCTCCTGCCTCATTCTTTCTGCTCTGCATGCAGAATGGCAGGCACAGTCTTCTACAGACAAGTCTCCTGCTGCACCCTCTTGTCTTCTCTCTAATGCCTATTCATTTAAAGTTATACAGTGAACCGTGGTGTACAGACAACTCTATCTGACATTCACTAATTCTGGAGAGTTCGGAGCTGGAATTCTAATCCTGTAAGAACTGTGTGTGCATGTACTTTGCAGGTATACACTGCATTTCCTAGGTCTTTAAATAACCAAACTTCAGACGAGAATACCAATGCCTACGTAGTCATCATTTGCGCCTACTTCTGACACTTACTTAAGCCCCATGCTTACTCCCATGAGCACCCATTCCATCGCAGTCCTTGCTTACTACCAGCTTCACAGTGCTGCTGCTGCTGTTCCTGTTCCTTATCACAGCAGTCCAGCTCAGCCACAGTGGATTTATAAGTTTTCACTGCCTACTTTTGTCTCCCATTGATTCACTACAGTGTCTATCCCTATTCTTTCCAGTCTTATTCTTCTTTCATAAGGTTCTTCTAATTTCACTGTGATCTTCTTCCCGTCTCCCTGAGCAGACCTATGTAACTTGGTCCTCTCACCTCTCTTCTCTTTGTTTCCAGTTCCCCTTCTACAACACCACTGCTCCTCTTGCTCCATTCTCTTTGCTACTTCATATTTCCCTTCCTCAGCTGATACTTTGCCCTCTTCCCACCTCCCTGCATGAGTCTCTATTATTTTCTTTATCCACCCAATGTCCATCTCCTTTCCTTGTGCATATCGCCCCCAGCATGAAAGATCACATTTGCACATAGCCTAACTTTACCTTTTTGAGTTTTGTTGAAGGGCAGGGATACCATCTACACCCACTTAATATGTTGCAGACTGTGAAGGTTTAATCCAGTTTCAGCAGTGATACATTTGGTAAACTGGGAAACTGTCCTAGAGTCAAGACTTGGGCCTTATGTCAGGAGAAAGGGGCTCATTCTCTCTGGCTGGACTCTGAATAGAAAAGACTCGAGGAGACATGTTGATATAGGAAGGGAAGAATGAGCCTTAACAAAAAACTGAAAAGCTTTGTCAGAATGATTTATGCCTCTATGCTCAGTGTTAAAATGTGTCTGTCTCACTAGATGGCACTGCAGAACAGTTTGGCAGCAGTTTGCAGGTGCTTCGAAAGGGAGAAAGATTGAGGGACGTTTTCAGTGTGATGGGGGAGCTTCACGTTTAATCCATAAAAGGGGTCTGGGTGAAGCCAGAGCAGCTTAAACCATTTCTCTGTACAGCTGAATACATGTCTGGGAGCAGCCAATGGGTTTGCCTCCCCTCTGCTTGAAATTTGAAATGGAATATTTTGAAAGCTTTTCCAACTGCAGGACAATCATGAAACAGGACAAACTGAAGCACTGAGTATTTGGGGCCAAGAATGAAAGGAGCTAAGTAATGTGATAATAGTATCTGTGTTCTGGTTGCAGGAAATAGTAGTCACATGGACTCTTACCCTTATTAGGCATCCTGTCATTCCTGAGTTCCTTCTCCTGGTGAGTGTCAGAGGTCCAAAGAACTTCCTCAAATTTTGATCTTGAAGCTGAGGATGAAACTGAACTGGAAAGGTGAGAGCTGGGGAGAATCTAGCTGAGTAGACTGAAATGGTGCTATCAAATAGGAAAGATCCATCCTCTAGGGTTAAAAGGAACCACAAAGAACTTTCAGTGCCAAACACCCAACTGAGGAGGCTGGGTTGGCAGAATCTGTGTAGATCCAGAACAGCTGAGAAAACCATCAAGACACCCCAGGATCCAAGGAGAGGATCAATGGAGTCCATGAAAAGAGCTTAATTATTCTTTTCCCCTTCATCCTTGTTCCACTTACTGACTGAGGCATGAGCATTAGCTCCCCCCTTGATCGTTTGATCCAAGCCTGTGGGTTTGTTAAAGTGCTGCAGAACAGCCACACAATGCTGTGATATAACAAAACCTCCTGCTTCCATTGGCAGGATCACATTTTGGCCATTCTCAGTTATAAACATACAGAGCACTGTATAAACCAACTTCTAAGGGTGATTTGGGGGAGATCATTTTGTGGCCTAAGAATATGAGGTGACCTGCATCAATGGAGCCTGTGAGTCTGACTGTTTTCCGGAGATGATTTCATCAGCAATAGAAACCAGGTGAGGATTGCCCTGGAAGAAAGAACTTTCCATGTCCTGTGTTTTTCTGCTGCTCAGGATTCCTCACATAGCAGCTCTGCCCAGGGACCCTCTCAGATGTCCTGTCTAGCAGACAGTGCCCTGGAGGAAGGAAGACAGTAAATTAAGTTTGCCTATTGCTGCAGTAAAGCTAACAACAGCTTTTTTTTCTTTTTCTTTTTTTTTTTTTCCCCTCTTTTTTTAAATTTATGTCAGAAAAAAGGGACAGATGATTTACCATATTTCATTTCAATTCTGGACTCACTAAAGCATTGGAAGCTAGTTACTTCATATGGCCTTTACCCATGCACTGTGCGCCATGTTACCTGGCTTAGGGCACTTCTACACCTCCTACTCCTACACCTAGCCTTCTTCCCATCTATGTATGTAGGCACTGTATCTTCAGGGGAAGGCTCCTTGCTTCTCTGCCTCTGGTTTAGCAGATGAATGCAGAGGGAAGTCTTGCTGTTGGGCTGTTTGTTGGCCACTGACAAGCACTGTCTGGGCTGTGTGTGGTCGGTGTGCTGCTGTGGGAGCCCGGGGGCAGAAAGGAGCAGTACCAGGCATGTGGTGCTCTGCTGTAGATCCCTGCTTTCTGACCTCCAGTCCCAAACATTCTAATGTTCTTCCTTTCCCTGGGAGAAGTTTCACAAAAATGATGTTCTAAAACTGTTGAGCTGCAAATAAGCTCATTCGGGTTTGCTTTCTTGCCCTTTAGTCTTTTGGAATTTAAATATTAACCACATAAATTCCCGAGCATTTCTCTGCAGCTATAGGAGTGAGAAGTTGTGTGGGAAAATAAAATTCATATCATTTCTGTGGATAAAGCTTGAAATAAAACATCAACATTCATGAAATGCAAGAATAGTTCCCTGACAAAGGCTGAGAGCAGGTGAGGTTACTTGCTGGGTAGAAGCACGAGCAGAGTGTGGCTGCTTTCAAGGGGGGGTAATAAAGTTGCCCTCTGCTTCCTGGAGCCCACCAAGCTCAGAGTAGGCAGCATGGTACCAGAAGCCATGTAAATTGTCTGAGGTTAATCAGACAGCACACAGATCAAGTCTCTGCTACACACACCTGAGCTAGAACATGGCTGACTGATTTCCAAAGCATAGCTCCATCTGATTGGAAATATTGCTGTTTCAGATACATTTTCATGATCAGTGGATTAATAGAATGCATTGCAAAGATAGCAGCACTGCAGTATGACCTCAAATACCAAACAACTGTGCATTAACAACCTATAAGCACATGAAAGAACACCAGAGGTAATTTGGTCAAAACAGGAGGTAATTTGTTCTTTAAAGTTTAGTTACATGTGACTGGAGAGCTGGCATCTTTACTCAGGTGAAATAATACCTTCATCCTCAACAAATCCCATTGAGATCAAAGAACAAGGGGCCATTTCAGTGAGTACACTTGGAGTTTAGGATTTCAGCATAGTCTTTAGCCAAAACTTTAAATCACACGGTGCTGCCTTTACTCACATGTAGTACTATAAGTTTAAATGACAGCCATACATTGTAAGACGCACCCCACTGTTTGCTTGCTTCCAAAACAGTGAAGAACATCATCATCACTGTGACTGAGCGTTGTATTCAACTTGTGTAGTCAAGTATGAAGGCAAGGAGGAAACAGAGAGTATGTGATTTAATGGGGGATGTCTTCTAAAGGGTTGGGGTCAGAGGTTTATTGGCAGCGTAGGCAGTGTCTTGTAGTGGTATTCAGATGATCAAGTATGGACAGTTACCTCTGAGCTAATCACCCTAGCCTTCTTCAACAGACAGTTGAGGGAAATAGGCATGTGTAGAGTGTGGCTCATCTCCACCTGGTCTAGGAACCTAAAGTAAGATGTATGGCTTATTTCTCTCCATCATCTAGGACCGTGCCAAGGAGAGAAGATAGATGTGCAAATCTGTCAAGCTCCACTTGCTCTTAGATGTGCTAGAGATTATTATCATTACCAACTTAAAGACCTTTAAAGGACTTTCTCAGTGTTTTTGAAGGACTTCAAAGATTCAGGTGGTGCTTTCAAAAACAGATTTCACTCCCTCTAGTGATGATAGTGATGACTTCAATGTCAAAAGCATTTTCTTCGTCTGGTTTTTATATTCTAACAGGTGGAAGCTACTTTACCACATCAAATGTGATAGTGGAAGGATGATTGTCTACAAGATTTGATTTTCATCACCTAGTGTACAAATAATGAGTGTTGGCATGTGGTTGTATTAGTTACAGAAGTTGCTGAAAGAAATTTCATATCCTCCAGGATCTTTGAAGTTCATGTTATTGGAAATTCACAGTCCTTCTATGGTGTTTGTAGCTGATTGCATGGAGTCAGTCATTTGTAAGCCAGTCTTGATGGAAGACAGTGGACTTGTAGGTACTATGCTGAACCAGTTGAGGACTGGCAAAGACACATCAGACTCTGTTTTATTTATCTCTGCAAATCAATTCAAGACAGATGCTAGGATGTTCTATCTGTAAATATAGTGCTAAGGTAGACTATGCTTTCTATAGTAACTTGCGTAGAATGCCAAGAATTCAGAGCTTCTGAAGAAACATTATTATTTCCTTCTTTCACAGTGCCAAAATGTTGCTGGGCATATATCTTACTGTTTCAAGATTAATGAGGTCCATGCCAGATGTGCCTTAGTGGAGTAATTCCAAGTAATTCCTCAGAGGTGAAATGTATATTTTAACCATTGGAATAAAAGCCTATTGAAAAGCCAATTCAGTATGGAGCAGTTGAGGTGTCCAACCTTTATTACTAAATAAAGGTTACTTTGGAAAAAGAAAGCCCTGGGTCAGCTGACTAACATCCATTGTTTGGAGATGACATGTTTTCATACCAGAAAGTCACAAAGTACTCAGGACATATGTTGACCTTAAAAAAGTGGTCTTCTTGAACATAACTGCTTCTGCTATAGATGAAAGAAATTATTTACTATGGCTTTTATTCACTGTATTTCTGTAGCAGTGAAATAAATACATGTGGTGCAACACAGGCTGTGGGCTCTCCTCTATTCTCCTTTCTTACTAGTCAGGTTTCCTCTTTCTTTATAGAGAATAAGAGTGTCAGTACACAGGCTGACACTAGTCTGCTTGTCTTAATAGCTGCAGGGACCTGGTAGAGCTCAGGACTCACATGTCTGCAGGTTGGCAGTACAGCCCTACATACTAGTGGTTCATGGTACTTCAGCACATGCGCCCCTGAAGTTTTCTGGTATAAGCAGAGGCCCTGTCTTCTAATGGAATGTAGTGTAAGCCCATTAACAGAAATACTTTTTTTTTTTTTTAAATTACTTCTTGAGTACCTATCACAAAAAGTAGGGAGAAATCGTCTAAAATCAGAACCATTTTTTGTAACTGATCAACTTGCAGTGTTTGCCATCCTGTATGTGCTGGGTAGCCTATCAAGAGCTTCGAGCCCTGAACAGCTACAAGTTTTGTTCACAGAGTAGAGGAAGTAAACATGCTGTGCTGTGGGTTAGAAACAAAGGGAAGCAGTTCTTGTGGAGTGACAGCTGATGCTTCTGCAGCTATGAAACTTTCCTTTCTTGCTGCCTTTCAGGGAGTTCGGGTTTCAGTGTAAACATGAGACCAGATCTAAGGTGATGGGCCAGTGTACACGATTTTCTCTCCCAAATACGTTGAACATCAAGATGCTGCCGTTCATATCGTTCACACTGCATGTGTGCTGTTTAAAGCCAGCTGTGGTTACACATACCTGCACAGATCTTGTGTCAGGTGTGCTTCTTAGTGAATAACTCAGAATGCCTCTGTATAAAGGCAAACATTTGCTGCTTGATTTTTTTTTTTTTTTTCAAATGTACCAAAGTATTCCTTCATGTCTAGTTTGTCAGCCACTAGGGATGTGTTTGATTTGTTCCCAGAAATCAGAAAGCATAGCTGGGAGTGAAATTCTCACAGGTGACAGTTGGTAATAGACTCAACTGTACTGCAACATGTAGGCTGCAGATAGGAGAAAACAGATGCTCTTACTCTACTGCAGCAAAAGAAACTGGGCAGATGGTCTCAGAGCCCATGTTTTTTACATTCTATTTGTTATGCTGTGTTCTGGTGGGGGGAGAGATTTGTTTTTGCATATGAGATCATTATGTCAACAGGACAAGGAGGCAGTGAAATGCAAAACAAAATTCCCAGTCCTGGGAATCTTATCATTTAGCTCACAAGCCAGACAGTGCGGAGTCCACAGAAAGGGAAGCAGCTATACTGGCAGAAAAGTTCCAGTGTTCTTACATACCATTTGTATTTTCAAATGTAAATAGGCTGCAAAAGAATGAAAGCAAATCAGCTCCACCGCTGGGACTGGCTTTCTAGCAGAAACTTGCTCATGCTGTCTGCATCCAGCAGCCGTCATTCAGATGCAGTGCTTTCGAGCAGGACTAGCAGAAATCACCCTTTGTACCCAGGGACCCCAAGCCAAGGCTCCTCCTCCTAAGCTCTCCTCTATGAGAAGCTGAGCTCTGCTTTCTGCAGTGGCAGGGAAGCCTGCTCTGAAAAGCAGCGATTCACTTTGGTAGCACGTTCCTACCGCACAAAAACAGAACCCCAGACAGCAGTTTTAATTTTTCCAAATAGTGAATGCTCTGGAGCACTTGTCTTGGAAAGGAGTCGCTGCTTGTTCACCCAGGCTGTCATCCGTATGGAGCCTGTGTTCTTCACTAAACTCCTGTGGGGCTGAGTCATTGCCCCCAACACTGGGGCACATCAGTCACTCCACTGATCTAGTTAGAGATGTGCTGGTAAGATGAGTCCAACTTTCCTTTTTAATTTATTTATTTTTATTCAGCTAAAGCCAAATACCATAAACAAAATATTTTCAGCGTAATTCAGCTCACTATATACCTGTGTCAGTGCCAGCAGAATTGGGTCCAAAGGCCATCAGAGCATCAGGATGAATTTAACTAGGATTGTGCTTGGTTTGTGCCCTTCCAGGGAGCAGAGATTTGCAGCTCTGTACAGCACACTCCTGCTGTCCGTCCCACTATTTCACTCTGCTCTGTCCCCCACCCCTCCTCCCAGCCAGCAGGAGAGCAGAGCTGGCAGGCAGCAGGGTGCAGGTGACAGCTGGAGGGACATGGTGGAAGAACCTCCCAGTCACACAGGTCACACCAGTAGGGCGGAGGGAGCCAGACGAGAGGAAATTCCTTGTGCCGCTTCCAGCACTCGCAATACGCACCTCTGCAGGAATGGGGCAGAGTCAGACCCTCGGTAAATCGGCTCCTCGGGGATGAAAGGTGCAATATAAGCGAGACGGCAAACGCTCAAAAGATTGTTGCTCTCTTTTTCCCCTTCCCTTGATCCTTTGTGGATTTGGCTGGTTGGATCTGCGCTGTTACTGTGTCAGGATTCGGAGACCAAGCAGCAATGAATTTCTCACTGCTACTGCTCCAGCCCTAATAGCAAACAGCTGAGTGAAGAATGAGGACCCGGCTGAAAAACAAACAGAGCTTTCCCTCCCCTCGCTTCGGCTTGTTGGAGCAGGAGCAGCTCCAGTGTTATTGTAAGCCCCTGGTGTTAGATGCCAATTCTGGGGCTGTAAGCGAGGTTATATTTAGCCTGCCGCCACTCTATTGTTGGGAATGGCCCAGACTATACTGCCTTTTTCTGGATAGGTAGAGCCCAAACTTCCAGCCAGGAACAGTCAAATTCGTTTTAAAGGTAGTTTCCCACATCTCATTTTACTCAACAGAAAAAAGAAATCAAGCAGCACAAAGAAGAAAGAAAAGCAGACTTTGATGGAAAGTGTATTTGTATTATTTTTGACTGGATTTTGTTCTTTTTTCCCCCCTAATAAGTGGTGGCTTTCTAAAGAGGTGAAAGCTACTTTATTTTATTTTTTTAAACAGTGAAATGTTTTAGCGAGACTTACCTTATTTGAACAGAGTGAAAGTTGGCAGATTTGCTTCTATCTCCCGGCCTCTTAGACTTCTATGGCTGCTAGAGAGCAGCTGAAGTTATGCCAGCCTTTCCATTATAACATTCCCTCTCTCTTCTTATTTTCAGGGCTTTCAAACTTGGCTGTAAAAATGTGCTCCAGGCTAAAATCTTGGCACCCAAAGTCCCAGTCCAGGTGTGACTTCTTAAAACCACTATGGGCCAAAACCTGAAATTAGTTTCTACTTAGTCTTCAGCCACTGGCGTACAGCTGTGTGCTCACTTAAGGAGAGCATTACGTGAGAAATTATGGAGTACAGATTAAAGGAAGAGCACTTTTCTTAAGGGATAGCTAACTAGAATAAATGTCCATATATTTGTGAGAGATCTGTCTGTTGAACCAAGGCTGTAAACCCAAGTTTTCTAAGGGGCTGATGGACATGTCTTTTACTTACTTCCCCAAAGACGTCATGGTCAGACATGGAAGCTCTACAGGAAGTGAATGGCTCACCTTGAACTTTTCACATCTCTGGCAAAATTCAGGAGGAAGGCTGACCTGTTGCTCAGTTTCTCCCAGGTTGGTCTGGGCTTAAAGTGGTGTTTTTAAGCTCACACCACCCTGAGTGATCTCACAGAGCAGCATGTTCCTGCTGTCCTTACACCATTCCCCAGCACCAAAGCAGAGGCTCCTTTTTCAGGCAGATGTCCAGTCCTGGAGTGAGCCTCAGCTACACCTGGGAGCATTACACCTGCCCATTTCAAGGGTTCTCTGGATGTCTTTGTAGAAGGAAGAAAGCAACACCAGTAGGCTATGTCCCTAAGAGGAATCAGTCAGCTCATGCAGGATGTACACAACTCCAGTCCCAGCAGGAAAAAGACTTACTGCTGCTGTTCAAGACAGCACAGTAAGTTTGTTTTCTTGACCTGTATAATACAAAGATGGAGTCCTCGTAGCCAACCCAGAGGGCAGCAGTCTGTGGATCCTTTTAATCATCCCAGAGTCATTCCAAAGGGAGCATGATCTGCTAATTAAGTTGCTCTGAATCCTAAGACTGGAAACATATTCAAATATAAGATCTTAGACTTCATAAGGCTAGCTGCCCCACTGGCCCAGTCTTACACTGATCTACAAAGACCTATGGTGCTGTGTCAGTGTTAAATGACATAAGTGGCACGTGTCCTTACAGCCAGCGGGGCTGCAGCTGTGCGACTGGGAAGCTACTGCAAACCTCAGCCTCAGTCGCTGGGGCAAAATGCTGGAGTACATGCATGTCGGAACTGATTAAAAAGCATTTAGGAGGCTCAGGGCCCATTTTTGCTTTAACTGGTAAACTTCCATCTGTCTTTTCAGGGAGCTTCTAAAGGAACATTACATGTGATAGGTTTAACTAAAGCAGAGAAAGCTTGTGTTGTGGTACAGTGGTCAAAAATTTTTGAAAATAACTAAGCGGTACTTCCAAAAATACTCCTGCTTTGAGAAGGAGAACGAAAAAAACAGAGGTATAATTACAAGGGAGTGAGGGACAGCTGAGTTCTTTCTGCTTTTGTTCTTCTATTTCACATAATCACTTCAGAATATGTCAGAGGGGCAAGAATTGGTTGTTGTAGCCTAAGAATGCTTTTCAAACATCCTCTCCTGGGGATTACGATTTCAAAGAAAAAAAGATTATTTTGCTCTGCTAATCACTGTTGTGGTGATCAAACCTTTGTACTTTAAAGATACTACAACTGGAATCATTCAGAAGCAATTTGGATGGATGTTCTTTAACCTATGTAAACCAAAGCAATGTTTTATATCACCTGCTAACACTTTTCCAAAACGTCATACTTTCCATGGTTGTGTCTTTCATGCAAGGAAAAAGAAATCTCTTTCTCCACCCGCACTGCTACCACATACACCAGCCGACATCAAAAAGCAGCTGTTTCTAGTTTTGGTGAAAAATAGAGATTTAAAAAAAAAAGTCTAATGTGGTATGCCAAAAAAATAGTGTTGCTCCAAATTACACTGAGGTATGAATATTGTTAAAAGGAAAACGTCCTTTTCCAATCAGCTTTCTGCAAAGCCTTCATCCTCAATCACTTTCTATTTATGACTCGGTGCTGCTCATTTCTCTGGTTGAGTAAGGGAAAAAGCTGCACCAGAGGAAGGTGAATGGATGTGTTCCTGTCATTTATCTGCATGGCACCTAGAACTCCTGTGGAGCCCATGAAAACATAATGTTAACAGGCGTATGCTGAACCTGGCAGACTGCTTTGTAGGAACAGAGAATTTAAAAAACGATTTCAAGTGAATGAAAATCCAGGCTCCTGGCATTCACCTCTGGATTTCTTTTATTCTTTTATTTTCTATATAAACATTTATGTTGTTTTTCTTCTTTTTCTCCAGCGGCATGCAATTTTGGATAGATTACTCTGTTGACACTTTCTTTTCATGGCTTTGCATTCCCTTTCCTCTTTGAGATTTGCAGTTCCTTTGTGGAAATATTACACCAGGAATTAATTATTTTTCATGTTCAGCTGGTAATTCCAGAGAATCCCTTTTGCTTTTTTTTTTTTCTCATGTATAACAGTGGAGGTCAGTGGATTCCAGTTCCTTCACTTTGGTCACATCTCCCTTTGCATGGAACCAGGATCTCTTCCTACCAATGAAACCATCAGCAATGCCTCACTAATTGACTAAAGGATGCCATATTTTCCATGGGCCTCCTCTTCTGTACTGATGATATATCAGCCACCCTTTCACACACCTTAAATGCACAACTGGCTTTTATGCATTTAAGCTAATTAATTACTTTATTAACTAAAGGAAAAAAGAAACACTATTGTATATATAATTGCTTAATTTTCCAAGTAGGAAAAACACTTCTTGATGAAACAAAAATCAGTATGGCTAAGAAAGATTTCTGGCTCCACCTTGGTTTTTAGCTATGTTTAATGTAAGCTGAGAATGAAAGGATTTAATGACAATGGGACTCGTGTGTCAGTCAGACATGGGTGAAGCATACCATGTGCTAATCTTCAATATATGCAGACTAAAATGGGATTATTCTTTTTTTTTTTTTTTTTTTTTTTTTTTTTTGGTACTTTAGTTTGTGTAAAGAAACCCTGGCAATTTTTACTTAAATATTAATCTGAAATATTTTAACTGTTTACACTTCTGTGTTTGGATATTTATTTAGATGGATGGAACAGCTTGGTCTCATAACTTGCTTTCTCTGTACTAGTTGTAATAGTTTATATCATAATATAAGGATCATGTAATTTTTAATGACTTCATTTGACAGTGTTTTGAGGCTTACCAAACAAATGTTACACTGGTCTATCTACGTTCTATCCAATGAATGAAGATTCCTGTGCTCTGGGGAAATAACTCTGGGATTTTCTTGTGCATACTAGACAGAGGTCTGCATCTGTCTTTTTGTAATGAATAGATGAAACATAACAGGAAATTCAGAGAATTCAGGATAATCTCAGCCAGAAAGTAATAAATATGGTGAATATTTGAACATATAGAACATTCATTAAATGCTAATGATACTAATAATGCTTGAAAAATAACTTACAAAGGAACAGAAAATCTCTTGTGAAAGATAGTTCTTTCAGGAAAGGAAACATTCCTTTGGTGGTCACATAGATCTGGTCCCTTGCAAACACACTTAATTCATCATGGTTCACTGTCTCTTCTGGAACAGGTTAAGAGGAAAGTACAGGTCGGGATGGAGGAGGTAGGGCTATGCTGCATGCAGGGAAATTTACAATACTCTTGCAAGATTTAGGGCACTTCTGGCTGAAATTTGCAGTTTCATCACTTCAAGAACACCTCTAAATCCCTACTGTAAAAATAAGCCTTCCCTTAGGCCAAGAATTTCACTATCAGGGTTTGAAAACAGGAAAGAAAAGCTCATCAATTCAACCAGCTCTGAGAACTGAAGGAGAGAATATGCAAGCTGGGCCCAAAGGATTAGCTGAAGCAATTTCTCCTTTTTTAATTTTTAAGTGTTAGCAGCTCTGTCTGTAAAACAACATTGCCAGTAGTTCTGAACATTACTCATATATTTCAACAGAAAGAGGGTTTCTTGTATGGTCTAGTGGCTGTTGACCCTGCTCATGGCAGGAAGGTTGAAACTATGATCTCTGAGATCCTTTTCAACCCAGGCCATTCCATGATTCTATGATTCTATGTAGCTAAACAGAAATGGAAGGGAAGCTTTACGTTCCCTGGTTGAGACTTCAGGAATTGCAATTTATGCATTGTCTAGCCTGGGGAAGTTCTGAAGAATCTTATATTAGACCTTTAACAGTTCTTTGAGGAGTGGTAGCTGGATTAAGCATCATGAGTGAGGACAACTTCAAAATCCTTTCTCTCTGTTTCTCTCCCTTACTCATATTTTCAACAGTGGCAACTGTTGCCAAGGGTATTCCAGTTATTTCCTCTCCAGGATAAGGATCAGAGCAGGAGATTGTATATAAACAAACAAAAAAGAATCCCCCAAATTCAGGCTCAGTTAGCATCTCACTGCAGGCAGGACTGCGGCACCTGGCCATAACTACATCACTGATGAGAATTGTTCTGGTCTCTACAGTTTCGCAGCATGGATCTCAGTTATTTCAGTGTGGAGAAAAAGGTCTCCTATGTGCTAACAGATATGAGTAGGATGTTAGCATGTAGCATAATCTGTTATCAAGCAATTAGAGTTACAGTATCTGAAACTAAAAATTAGATCAATTCCACTGCTTTTTCCACTTGCATCTCTGGTTTCCCATCTCTATCAATCATTTCCTATAACAGAGAAACAATAATGAGATTGATTTTAGATGGTACCACGTGGGAGCTCTAAGTTGAAACTGTCAAAACATTGACATAGAAATCTTTTTCTTTATTTTTAACTTTCCCTTAGGTGAACATTTCTTTTTACTGACATGCTGTGGAAAAGAGGTCTATTTCTAAGAAGTCTGAGAGCTTATCCTTACCACAGCCTTATTTCTGATCCCTACTGTCATATCACTCCTCAGCTAAGGTAATTGGTGAGATGGTTGTGATTTTGACCTTATCCATTGACAATCCATATTGATTGAATTTGTTCAGTCAGGTGCTATCTGCTTTTCTGTAACCCATACAATGGCTGCTTCATGTTAAAGCAGTGTATATAAACAAAAATAGATGATTACCCTTCCACTGTGTACATAATTTCTTATCAGTATGAGTCCTTTGTGAAGGAAATCTCCAGGAAATGTTAACTGTTGAATAGAAAGCAAAAATCAAAGTATCTGCTTGCAAGTACAAGCACGTACAGCACTTTGTCTGCCTGGCCTGCATTTAAGCCCAATTCACTGCCAATAAAATTTAATGGGAATCTCTCCACTAGAAAGATTTGACTCTTGGCTATTTAGAGGGCATGGCTGCATTTGCGAAACTGTTTTAGGCCAGAATTATCTCTTTCCTGCAGAGAATAGATAGACGCTATCAATAAAACTTAAAATTTCTACTGTATTTTGCACTGCTTTGTACATACATTTCCTCCTAGAGTAGTGCATGAGAGGAAAAGAAGAAAAGTAAGGAAATTTTTTTTCCAGTAGAAGCTGTGAGGGTAAAGGTGAAGGCTGTGTTTATTCACACTTGGAATCTGGCAGGATAATTGGAAGAATGTCAGAAAGAGCACAGATCAAAGTTATATATTTTTTAAATTCCTGTCTTACTGGATAGCACATCTCAGGAGAGAAGCGTGTGCAGTAGGAGTTGTTTTAGCACCAGAAAGGATTACCAGCAATATTGTCTATGGCATCTGGTTTCCTTTGGAGGTATTCAATCTAAATGCTCTCCATTCCTTATGTTATGTCTGAGAGCCACAGAATTTACTGCAAGCTGAGCAATTAGGTCTTAAGTATAAGATCATGGTTTATCAAGTTTCACTGTATCACTTTCTGCTGGCTTTGCTCTGAGTCTTATAACTTCTGTTTGGTGAAATTAGCTTTTCAAAAGATGGAAAGTTTGAAGCTGAAGGCATGAAGAGTTGAGAATTCTTTGGTGCTTTACTCTAGTTATTAAAAACCAGAGCAACTATGGTTTTTATCTCAATTGCATTTGGCTGACCTCAGTATCAAACATTGTTTTTCTATCATTTCTTTCTCTCCTACTTTGTATTTTTGTACTTCATATTTTCTTCTCATAAAGATTTATACCTACTACAAACAAGACACCCGTCACGTTGTTTCTTGCAAGGCAAAGTTATTAAACATTTCCTGTCTCTCATAATAAATCACTTTTTCTATCCCATAAACCATTTTTGTGATTTTCTTCTGAACTCCCTTTTCTCAGTACTGACTACAGTACTTAGTTCTCTGTAGACTGAACTATGATCAAATCTGGAAACTCAGCATACCAACTTTCTGTACGTAAGACCTGTGTTTTAGGATGGGTCCAAGTATAAGAAAATGTATATTTTTAAAAAATGCCATCTCTGGTTTTTGAGTTTTAACACTGCAAACCTTAGTCTTAAAAGAAAATGCCAGTAGAAACCTAGGCTCACACTTCATCTGTATTCAGCATTGTGCACAAAGGATGGTACAAGCTGTATAAGTAGCCTTGCTGCTAATGTTCATCTTGTCTCAAGACAGGGGTATAGGACACTTGAACTCCCTTTTAAATGTGTTTTAAAAGACTCCTCTCCTCTCCTCTCCTCTCCTCTCCTCTCCTCTCCTCTCCTCTCCTCTCCTCTCCTCTCCTCTCCTCTCCTCTCCTCTCCTCTCCTCTCCTCTCCTCTCCTCTCCTCTCCTCTCCTCTCCTCTCCTCTCCTCTCCTCTCCTCTCCTCTCCTCTCCTCTCCTCTCCTCAATGCTGTCACACTAGCTGATCGTTTTTCTTGCCCTTCTGCCAATGCTGGCACAGTGTGAGCACTCCTGCAGTTTGGTGAATTTTCCAAGGAGTAAAAGATTGGCCACAAACACTGACTGGGGTGAAAGGAGGGGAGAAGGAGGCATATGAATTTGCAAATGGAGACTTTTCTAACTAAATATAGTACAAGCAAAATTCTTGCTGAATTTGGGAACTTAGTGGAAATATCTGCCCTTTCATTAATCAAGATCTCAGCAGTTTCTTGATTATAACCAGACAAACTTAGCACTTGGATCAATCTTTCTTCTGGCTATATTGGCTATATATATGCCTCTATTGGAGGCATTTGAATCATATATATATATATTTTTATTATAACATAAACAAAATCTGCTGCTCTCACTTACTGATAACACAAATGGATGCTTATGAGACAACTGCAGGTGCTAAGAGCCTTACACTAGAAACTCAAAACTGTTTAGTTCACCTGCTTCATTTTGGCTTGATTTCTATTTTTCTCCTGATGCCAGGCAGTACAGCAAAATTCTAATTCTTGGCCATGGCAGGTGGATGAAACTTTGTGTTTGAGACTGTCCAGGTTTGCATATGCTGTGGCTCCAAGAGGTGATGGGCTGGTAGAGTCTGCTGGTTGCTGTTCAACCTACACTTTTTAACCTAAGTGACCACTTCTGCTGTCCAGTATATCAGTGTAAATAGGGAGTAACTTCATTACAACAAATTTACATCTGTTCAATTGAGAACACAATTCATTTTATCATCAGTTTGCCTCTAAATGTGGCCTCTTACTGACTTTTACATGACAAATGTTCCAAATTATTCTTCTGAAAATGAAGACTTGCACATATACTGCCAGCAAACTATTTTCTTTCTGCCACTTTTAGTTTGCCAAAGAAACAGTGGGAAAGAGATATTCTCATGACAGCAAATATTTTTAAAATCTAATATCTCCATAATGGTGTAATCTATAGGAAAGTAGAAAGAGAAGTCTGTAGTCATACATTAAGTATTTTGTTTGCATCATGCATCAGATTAGGCTCATTTAGCTATCACATAGTTGTTCTTATTTCTAAATAGTCTACTGGATTCAATTTTCTGACTTAGTAGCAATGCTTTTTTTTGTGTGTGTGTGTCCAAATTTTCTTCTATTTTTCTCTTAGAGACAAGAAATTCTTATTAAAATTTTTCTTCTGAGAATTTAAAGGTGGATGCACAGTATTTACTTGACAAATCTGCTGGTGTCAACAATATGTAACTATGTGTACTGTGTGTAAGCGAAATAAAAGCTGAATAGAGATTGCATGGCTAGCACAGCATGTACAAATAGCAGAAGCTCATTTTACTGGGACATAGGTGCAGAAATATGCACTCGCTTATGTGTACATTAGCAGCTGCACACTTTTGTAAAGCAGATGTTCATCAACATGAAAGTGCACAGTTCTGTCCATTATTTCATTAATTCAATTAATGCATCTAGTTGAGGTGAGCACAATTATTTTTTGCTTGCAGATATTTTGCAGGTATAATTGAGATTTCTTTAAGATTCACTCTTAAAACAAGAAGAAGAAGAAAAAAAAAAAAAAAAAAAAAAAAAAAAAGAAAACTTCAAATCCAGAAAGATTTGCACCCTGGTTTCTTATTTTGTTAGTTACACTAAAATGGACTTCTTTTAGATGCTATAAAAGCTTAGAAATGCCAGGTATATATATGTCCTCTTAATGTAAAGCAGTTGTATAATTCAACATATCCAGCTAGTTTTCCTTAGCAGTTCTAACACTCTAAAGAATGCCAGTGACTGTACTGACATACAATTTTCTTTATAAAAGGAATGCAAGGAAAGGAAAGCAAATGCCAGCAAAAAATACATTGCACTTACAATATAGTCCAGCATTCAAAGCTGTTGAGGTATTTAATGAAGCTATCAAAAGAAGAGCCCCTTGGAAGCTGAAAGCTTTTTGGAAGTTTCTAGGCCTTCCTTCTCTTAGTCATGAAGTCTGAAGAGACTCAGTTTCCTGCCACACTTCTTTGTATTTCTGCCTACAGTGTTGGGCTATAAGGCCGAAGCCACCTTAGTTTTCCTCTTACCGTGCTTCAGGAATTATCCATTTTGTGAAGCATGATAAAGCTCCTCTTGATACTTTCTGCTTTTGAAGCCAAGCTGACCCAAAATGTCACCCCCTAAAACCTTTCCATCAGTCTGACTCTTTGGAATGTGTTTTTATAAGCTACATGATTCTATTCAAGCTTTTCCGTGCTTTTTGATATTTTCCTACAGAAAGACAGTACAGGGTGCACTTTGTCACCAAAAATATCTGTTGAAATATCATTTCATGTGAGTGACTAAGAAGATACGCCACCTCTGGAAAATATAAATCATCAGCCTAGCTTACAGCTGGAGAGAAAAATGTTTGGAGTGAAACTGCCTTTCTGAGAAGAAGTTAAAGCTGTGTGGAGCCAGCCAAATGGAATAACAGAGGGACCCTGATCCTGCTTCTGCTTACTGAGAACTTTCAGTACTTCATTCAGATCCTCTACTGAACTTTGGATTCAGGCAGAGTTATTCCTGCTGTTCCATCACTTCCAAGGGATTCTACTTCCTTATGATACCGGCTCTTGTCTGCTCATACAAGGGTCTCTCTTTCCTTGTCTGCTTCACTGGCCTCCTGTTTTAAACAAGTTTAGGTAGCAGGACCTGGGAATACTCACCCTCTGCAACAGAGCTTAGCAGATGGCTGTTCAAAGGACACTTGCTTTTGGGGTTACTGAGGGAACAGTGACCTTGTGTGCTTTCTGTGCTTACATCTTTACAGCTCAGAACCACGTGATGTGCATAGCTCTGCTGGCCTTGCACTCTTACACTCTTACATTCATGCTTTCTGCAAGGGATGAAATTTGAACTGAGTTTTGAACTGAGTTTTGTTCTGAACTCTTAGAGGATTTTTAGCAGCTATATGCAAGTCCTGCAAAACTGTTTGAAGGTGTCTGTTTGGGATGAGCTACATTGGTTTTATGTTATGTGCCACATTTCATTGTAAGTTAAAGTGATATCAATCCAAAATGACATTGTTGCTCTGCAACGTTCCATTAGAAAAAAAAAAAAAAAAGGATGATATGGAAAAGAGTTGTTCAAAAGGCAAAGTCTTTGTTGCTGTTATTTTTAGCAGCAGTATGATTAAAAACACTTTGTGGCAAAAATAAGAAATCTAATGCAAGTAATTCAGTACATAATATATTTGTTTTTTGCCTTACTTGCCAGTTAAGATTCATGAATGACTGCAAAGCAGAGATCCTATATAATGTTGGATTAATTTGTAGCAATAACAGTGTATTCTGCTAATGTACCCAGAAAGGCTGGAACAAAGACCCAGAAAGTAGTCATGGCAGGATGTACTTGGAGTAGTGTTCAGGACAAACAGCAGCAGTATCTTCTCCATCAAGTGATATAGACATATGCATCATAAACTTAAGCCATTGGATTTGAAGTCTTATTGTACAGGCCTCTTTGGCCCTCAGGTAAATCCTTCTCCAGTTGTTCCATTCTTGCAGTTCTTGGCTTCAGCTCTAGGTTGCTCAAAGCTGTGGTTAGACATTTGTTTCTTATGTACTGTACTGCATTGTAGCCATATGTTATCTAGCTTTTATTTACACTCTGTTAAAATTAATTATGCTAAAATTTATTGGTCCTGGTTATATGTACGAGTACCTCTAGAGGACTTTTTATATCACATGCCTCTGCCATAGTTCCTATAAACATTTGCTGTTTCATGTGTACAAATAACACAGTCATGAAAGCAAAGGGATCGTCTTTTCATTTGATGGATCAGCATTCAGCTTCCATAATGGAAAATAGCTTCCAACAAACATATATATATTTTAATCAATTGGCTCTCTAACTGTGTGATCTTTCATTCATTTCTGTGTCCAATTCAAGTAACAGATGTTGGCTGATAAAACCTACTACTTGCTGAAAGTGCAACTCTTTCTTACTGCATTACTGCATCTGAGACTTAGCAATAAAATCAGAGGGATCTAAGAATGATCCTCAGCTTGTGGAATTTCTTTACCCACTGTTTTGACAGACTATGAATCAGAAAACCTTAAAGGAAAGGTCTGTCATTTGTTGCAGCCTTCTCTGAACAGGAGAGTGCGTGGAACAGCATTTTTGAAAACCACAGTCAATGATTTATTAAGTTTTGAAAAGCATACATCTGTTCAAGGCCCACACAGCAAATGCATTTTAATAATAAAGAAATGTCTTCTCAAGTAAAAATACTTCTTGGAGGAATATAGCATACTGTATGGCTTTCTTTTCTACCCTGATTTCCATGCAATTCTAGCACTCTCTATTTCTAGGTCATTCAGTTATACCACTGAGCTCACATTCCATTCAGAGATAAATTGATTGAGGTTAGAAAAATTGCTAGCATTTTATGTTTATTTTGCATAAGCTCAAACTCACCCAAAATGCAGCACAAGGACTGTTTCTTAACATCACCAGGGAATCCAGACAGTACTCCTCTGTCACTGCTTTAAATCACTTTGTTTCTTGGTTTTCTTCGCCATTTGTGGAAATGAAGCAGCAGATTCTACTTCGGAGTAGCAATGCTATACAGGAAAAATGGTTAATTTCCCTTTCAGAGGTAACACGTGCCCAGAACACAGAGGATAGATTATACTGGTAACATTTATTGAGCACAGTTTTGTTATACATCCACAAATACTTTTAAATCCAGTCTTGTGGAACAACATTTTCTGTTTGTTTGGTTTTTTTTCTCATATAAAATTTATCTAAATTTAATTTAAAATCCCTTTTAAATAACCAAGATGGAGAAATTGTTGAATTTGAGAAAATGAGAAGGAGAAGAATGAAAACAATTTGGATGTGGTGCTCAGGGACATGATTTAGTGGTAGGTTGTTAGTGTTAGGGTAGTATGGTTAGGTTGAGGTTGGACTTGATGAAATTTAAGGTCTTTTCCAACCTGAGCAAATCTATGATTGAATGACTAAGGAGAAGGAGAAGAATGAAGAGGATAGGGGGAAGGAGAGAGAGAAAAAAGAGAATCCTTTCTTCCATGGAATCTGTTTCACAAAGACACATTAAGCAAAGGGAGTAGGCATAGGAATTTTATAGGAAAGCCACAAGATCATCCATTAGTCCGCTTTCCTTTGCAGAGCACTACAATATATTAAAAACACCTTGGTGAATCTGAAAAGACTGTTGTGTTAACATTTCAAAATGACCCTTCAGTGCAAAAGAACCTCTGTTCCTTGAACTTAGGCTTTGTTTTCTTTTTCTGATTGTGTGGGAAAAAAAGAAGTTCTTGAGTTGAGAGCTATGTTAATGAACCTCTGCAACACTTTCTCTGTTATCCCACCAGAATGTCCTGTTAGACAATTAGGTCAACCAACTATGCCCATTAACCATTAACCATCACCGTGCTAACAGTCAAACAAATGCTAGTATGTATTGGTATGGTAAAGAAATAGATGGTTGGACTAGATGATCTTTTCAGTCCTTTCCAACCTTGTGCTTCTATGTTTCTGTGGTTCTAGTGGAGAACACATTGAGGCTTGTATTTGTGTTTTGTTCTGGTAACAATAGAACAAACACCAGAAATTCCAGGCAGCCCAAAAAAAAAAAACCAGCATATGGAATGTATGGGTGGGAGGGAATAGCCAGTCTTTGGAGATGAATCTTCATGAAATTACATTTCTTGGAAGAATACCAGGGAATGCTGCAAATAAAACACAGTATATGTTTAAAGATACTGTTGTCTAGACCAGCAAGGATTAGGTGTTCCTTCTTATTTGTTCAAACTTACACTGTCTTTTCTGTAAGATGAAACTCAGTCACCATATATAGACAGTGGCTTTAAAGGAAACAACCTCCCCTTGTCATTCATTACTTGAATTTTTTTATTTATTAATATTATTTTTTAAAATGATAGCAAACAGTGTATGCCAGATCTTAACATCGTGAGAACTTATGTACATTTCTATGTGTTTGATTTCCTATAGGCCTCCTGTGCATATAACTTCAAATCATTCGTATGGAGGGCATTCATTCTGTTTAACTGCTGAAGCAATGGCTTTCATATTGTATGGGTTCAGTAATTAATTGAAAAAGAGCTTAGAATAAGAATAATTGGGAAGTAGAGAATGAATTCCTTATTTTACTTTGCTTTGCTTGAACATAAAGCTTTAGCTTTATTTATTAAATTGTCTTTATCTGGACCCACAATTTTTCTTGTTTTCACTGTACTGATTCTGTAACCCTATCCCAGTCAAGGGAAGGAGAGCAGCTGTGTGGTACTTAGCTGGCTGTTGGGGTTGAGATGCAATACACAAGTAGGTAAGTGACTATTCACTAAAAAAATCTCCAAAACTAAACAAAAAAGAGAAAGAATATCACGAGGTATATAGCCACGTAGTGAAGGCACCAGCTGAAAATTGTCATCCCCAAGGCTTTACAAAGACCAGAACTAAAAAACAATGTCTAAGGAACATCTGCAGTGCTATATAAGGAATATTCAGTAATTAAAGCTGCAAAAGTAAATGTAATTCCAGCATTCCATCCCAGATCCACCAAGTTGATGATTTCAATAAAATTTGTCAGTTCCTCCATTTTTCCTGCTGACAGCACAGAACCTCAGACCTTCAAATTCAACCTCTGCTGAAGTACCATTTTGTTGATGCAGTTAGCATGGCAAACAGCAACTGATTTTGCAGCAGAAAATTAGTACTACATCTAGATGAATCCTTAACTTCCAAAGTGGATGTTGCAAGATATTCTGGGTTTGGTTGGTAAAGCTTCTAAAACCATCCCAGATTAAAAACAACAACAGCAAAATACAACAACAACCACACTCTTGTCCAAAGACTTTGCCTAGCAGATTCAGCTGGTGTGAGCATAATGATTATTAAGAGCTGGAACAATCTACACTTAACTAGGCCAAGATCAGTTTCACATTCAAAACTATTTACTATTAACCCACTGGTTATATATATATGTGTGTGTAACTGAATAGGTTCCAAATGATTTATTATACGACATTTTAATCAACTGAATAATAAAAGAAAGATTAGCGTAAGACAGAGTTTGTGACTGTAGAGAACTGTGGTTGTAAAATATATGATCAAACGTTTTCTGTAGAATTATACTAAAAATATTTAATTGAGAATTTTCCTTTATGCATGGGTTGCAAAACAGGCTAATTATTTTTGGTCTGAGATCTAGATAAATTATCACATCATAAATCTACAGAACATTTTGTTATTCTTAACTGTAAATTTTTGTGAAGTGAGTGGAAGCTGGATGAAATTTTTATCAGTTGAATGACACTTTCATCGTACATGGGTACTTAACAACCTGATCTCTGCTGGGACTTGAACCAGGAAGGTGAAATTACTAATTTTGTTTTATGGTAGCTGAAATTACTTACTCAACTAACTCCTAGACTTAACATTTCAAAAATGGAAAATACTCAGCTCATTCTCAGAGAACGCAGAATAGCCAACCAGCCAAATGCTGATCGATTCTGGCTTCTGTCATTTTCCTGTGTCATAATTTTCCTTCCCTCATACTAGATATATCACATAATTGCTTTAAATATATATATTTAACAGCATCCTTTCAAAGTGCATGTACATTCTCAGCAATGAGTTTGCACTGAACGTGGTAGAAATAAAATTTCTGAAGAAGGGAGTGCTGTGGAATTTTCCTTTGAAGTTGTGATATTGCCTTCTAGATGTTCCTAACTCAGGACTTTTGTTGGAATTTCTTTCATCTGATTCTTTTCTTTTTGGAAATTTTTGAGACCAAGCTCCTCTAGAAACCAGTGTGGGTAAACAGAGGGCAGTTCAGCACATAATGAGAGACCTCTTGACTACATGGAATAAGTCACATCATGAGGTGCTCTTCTTTTTCTTGACTAGATGGTATGCTTGAAAACTGCTTTTCATAAGTCACCACATTTTTTTGATAAACAGGCAGTGTTTCCATCCAGCAGATTAGGACTGCTCAGGATCACATCCAACATGGCCTTGAATGCCTCCAGGGATGGGGCATCCACAGCTTCTCTGGATAACCTGTTCCAGCTCCTCCTCACTATCCTCTGAGTAAACAAATTCCTCCTAATATCTAATCTAAGTTTCCTCTCTTTGTGGCCCTTCTCTGAACCCTCTTCAAAAGGCTGACATATGTCCTATACTGGGGGCCCCAGACCTGGATACAGTACTGCAGATAGGGCCTAAGGAGGACAGAGACAGGACAATCACCTTTCTCAGCCTGATGCCACCCCTCTTCTGGTGCAGCCTCTTCTTCTGTCAAGCTCTTCTACTGCTATGTTATCTTAAATATCAATGGTAAAGATTTTGGCTTAGGATCTATCTTCTTTTTCTGACCTTGCTTAACTGGCCACGATTGAGATTCCTAATAATTTCAAAATTATATATATTATAGGCAGAAACAAGCAAGGAATTATAAAGCAAAAGGAATTAAATAATGAAACATACGTTCTTTTTTCCATGAGGAATCTATCAGTAATTTCCTAAGAAGTTTGGTTTTGAACAGATCCTGAGAAAATTGCATGCTGAGAACTTACAAAACAGTTTTGAAGATTTGAAATAGAAGTTTTGTACTGCTATGATTTATCTGATTCACACATGCAAATGCAATTCTAGACAGATCTCACAGAATGGAAGCAGGAGAAAGACAAAAAACTAACAATCAAAGAGAATAATAGTAATACAGATAAGAGTAAGGTCTCATTTAAATCACAGAATTCTCTTTTCCCATATTTTTTATCAAGAAAGGAGCTACTTATGTTACAATTAATTTTATTTGCTCCTAGCACTTTAGTCATGGCTAATAACCATCACCCAAAGAGTAGCTGCATTGATAGGAAGATCAAATATAAGCCAATGCATCTGACTTCTGTAACATTTAACTTCATAAGAATAATATGGTTCACATTCCATTATTATGTGATTGATGGCATCATTAGAGAGCCAAATAAAACAGATGATACATCAGCTGATACCATTAGGCCAAAATATATTCAGGAAAATCTTCAAGGCCAGATTTGTAATTCATTCATTATTTGTAAAATGTCAACCAAGTATTTGTTTTGCGTCACTGCACACGTTAAAAGTAGAACCTCATTCTGTCAGCTTATTTCCAGTTTTAACTGGCAATCTTGTTTTATTACCTAGATAGTATTAATTTTACTTGTATTCGTTTTTCCTCCTTGAAAAGGTTGTCTGGATTAAGCACACTGAGAAAAATATCTTAGAGATATTTTCATTACAGCAATCAAGCAAAGGTAAAATTTTGTCTGAGCTCACTTATCTTCCTTCCAAAACTTATCAATGCATATTTCCATTGTGATTTCCCCTGGCCATGCTAGACTTAGAATAGTCTAGCACTACTGTCTATTTTCCTAGTCTAATAGCCTAGACACTTTTGTCTACTTTCCTCGCAATTCATTCTCAGAGCTTTCAGTAGCAATTCTGGGGAGCATTCCTCCAAATATCAAAACGACTGTGAGCTCAGCTGGTCACAGCAGTCTTCTTCAAAACAGGTGTTATATGAATATGAATCCCTGGTGGGTGAACTGAAGATGGGTCTCTCCATATGTGGGGGCAATCTTAGATAATGGAATACTTATTGTCTCCTCTTCCAACCATTTTTTGCATTCAAATTGTCCGTGGCTACCCTGCTATCTCACATGTAGTCCTCTGGATTTGCCTCTCATTGTGCACTGATGAGATAGCTCTGGGGAAGTAGGTGTTAGGCCACTTGGCTGCTTTGTTTAGCTCCTAAAGTAAGAGAGCTGGCACAGTGCTCTACTCAAGCCAAAAAAGGAATCTCTTCTGCACAGGGAAAGATGCACAACTTGAGATGTTCAAGGTAGCTTTATGAGAAATATGTAGGTATCCATGGCCCTTAGTCACCTCAGGAAACTAGAAAGGGATTTTGGTCCTTATCTTGAACTCAGGAATTTCAGTGATAATTTCTGTGCTTACAGGATCTTTTTTTGGATCTTATCCTTGAACACATTTGTAATGCCTGAGAATCATATAGTCTTTTGTTTGTTTGTTTGTTTCGTTTCATAATATTTCCAAGCAATTTTTTGTTCCTCTGCTCCATGAATCCCTTCCCAAAAATATTTAATTTGGCTGACAGTGAAATTAAGCAGAGTAGCTGACATCTGTCAGGGATTAGTAGACAGAAAATTACAAGAAACAAATCTGGTTATCTGTGAGTAGTACCATCTGAAATGCCTTTTCACTTCCCTTGTGATGCTAGCCACCTTGTACAACTGGCTTTCCATGTATGTATCTACTACCAAAATCCGTCATATTTCTCTGTTGTTTACTGAAGTAATAATCACAAGTCACATATGCAAATCAAATCTATTAGCTAGTTACTGCAGAGGGAAAATTATTCCCTTCTAATTGAAAAATGCTGGTGAATGATCATCCACTTATCAGATGGCAATCCTTGAAAAGATCACAGCATCTTGTATCAGGCGTTAGTAAAAATACAGAATGAAAGCATGTACTCTACAGTGTTTTCTAGTTGTGATTTAACCCGGCAGTCAGCTGAACAAATCTCACTCTTCCCACAGTGGAATGGGGAAAGACTTAGGAAAAAGAAAGAAAAAACACATGGGTTAAAATAAAAACAATTTAATAGGAAGGAAAAGAAGGGGGGGATGGGGGAGGAGGGGTGGAAACAGAAGTGAAGAGTGCTGAACAAGTGCTGAACAAATGCAAATGCTTACTACCAGCTAAATAACGCTCAGTCAGTGCTTAAGCATGGAAGCTCCTATGGCCAAATCCCCAGTTTTGTTGTTCAGCATAATTCCATACAGTATGGGACATCCCTTTGTCCAATTTGGGTCAGATGTTCTGGCTCTATGTCCTCCCAGATAGTCCCAGCTGTACCTGCAGCTCCTTGCTGGTGGGGCATCATGTAATGGTGAAGTATCCTTGACTTAGTATAAGCACAGGAATAATGTTGATGAGCCCTTGGTCGCTCCTTTTCTGTCCCTTTGCTGGTCCTGAGAGAAAAACTGCATTTGAAATTGGTATTGTACGGCCTTCTTTTTCCCAATTTCTCTTCAATTCTGCTTCCCAGTTTCTGAGGAAAAAAAACCCAAAACTTAAAAGAACGTCCTTTCATACCATCATTTATAGTAATTCCATTGGTTTTTCCTGGAAAATTGGTTCATTATTCTTATAGACCTATAAAACCTTTAAGTAATCTTTCCCTCAGTGATAAAACATGTATTGGTCAGAAAATTAAGAAAATATAATCTGGAGCACATGTAAGGGTCAGGACTGTTGAGTAAGAAAATACTGCACTGGATTTAATTACAATTAAAGATCCTTGAAGAAGGGAAAAACAGAAGATGGGGGACAATATTCAACTATAATTCAAGAGCAGGGCAGAAAAGATGATGGAGAGTATAGAACACGTACAGATACATTGCAGAAATGACTGTACTCAGAGAGATTAACAATAGAATATCTTGGAACATTGTATGGATGGCAGTTTTTACCTACACACCAATACAAACTGAACCTGGTGTCCCATATAATTGACAGATATTCAGTTGGGATTACTTTACCATTTAAAACATCAAATATCTGGCCCCAACTAATTGTCTTCCAGGATCCCCATACTGGTAGTACAACAGACAAATATCTTGAGATTATTCAACCTATCCTAATATAAGTGAAAACAGTTGTCCTTTGCAAGTGCCACTGTTTCTTTCATGCATATAGTCAGTCTAGGCTTTCACTTTAAGACAGTTAAGTTAGGAGATAAGTCCCACTCCCTTGGCCTACATGAACAGATCTTACAACACTCGCCTTTTCTTAAGAGAAATACTTGTATGGTGTTTCTGTTAAAGATTTGGTGCAATCGCAGAGAAAATAAAAATGCTTTAAATTTTTCTTTTGTGGATAGTTTAGTAGCAACAATAAAAAAGTAATATTGGGAAACTTATCATCAAACCACAAACTTCGTTAGAAAGAGCTTGCATAATAACATCGAATTAGTTGAACAAGAAGACTAAGAATTCAGTTTACCAAGTTTTTATTCACATATGTTTCCTGCAAAAGTCTTGCTCATTACCTTTTTTCTTGGTAAACTCCAGAACATGACTATCTGTTAGGTGTGACATAATGCATTATACCGCTCACATTGCCATGCTCTGTGAGAAAGGGGTCCCTTGCTTGTTTCTCTTTTCTTTCTCTTTTCCTTCCTTCCTGCCTGTCTTCCTTCCTTTCTTCCTTCCTTCCTCCCTCCATCCCTCCCTCCTTCGTTTCCTTCCTTTCCTTTCTCTCTTTCCCTCTCTCTTTTTTTTCTTTCCCGCTTACTTACTTGCTCTTTCTTTTGTTTTCCTTTTCTCCTTTAGTTTTTTCTTTTTTAATTTTTTTTCCCCAACTCTAAAAGAACAGCGCCACAACATTTCTTATAAATTTGAACATTTAAACAGTGGTAAGAGCATCAACGTCAGACTTACTGTTCCATTTATCACTTGGTAATGACTCTGCTGGTTGTTCACTATGTGTAACTTTCTTAGTTTGAGCAATGAAAATAGTTTAATTAATCTCACTTCTGTTTCTCGTAGATCTGTCATCATTTCATTACTCAATAGTATCCTAAGGATACATTAGTGTTCTTCTCAGCCTGTTTATCTAATTTTCTACTGTGCCAACACCACTGTTGAGATTCTGGACATTTGTTGCATATACTTACGGAACTTTTGGTACTCCTTTACCTGTAACACTGAGACAGAACATTAACTGACCTTAAGGATGGACATTCATTCAAAAGTGACAAAATGTAAGAATTTCTTCCCACAGTGGAATCAGAAGTTTGGTTTTTTTTTTGCATGGGAAATCAGGTACTGAATGAAAGTGATGGGAGCTTGTACTGGGGGGCCCAGAACTGGACACAGTACTCCAGATGCATTCTCAGCAATACTCAGTAGAGTTGAAGGAACACCTCTCTTGACCTGCTGGCAATACTTTGCCTAATACAGTCAAGAATACTACTAGACTTGTTAGTGGCAAGGGCACATTGCTTGGTGTCTGGCAGGCATCCTAGGTCCTTACTGCAAAGCTGTTTTCCAGCTGAATGTCTCCCAGCATGTTCTGTGCTGATGCGTGGTGTTGCTTCTCCTCAGATGCCAAGCTCTTTACCTCTTGCTGAAATTCACCATTATTTTTTTGTCAGCACACATCTCCAGATTGGCAAGGTCTCGTCTCTCTGGATGGCTGCACACCCTGCTGACATGTCAGCCACTCCCCTCAGATTTGCATTTTCCACAGACTTACTGAGGGTGCTCCCTACTCCATCATACATGCTGTTAATAAAGATCTTAAACAAGATCAAACCCAGTATTTACCCCATGGTACTCCCTTCGTTATTGGTTTCCAGCTAGACTTTACACCACTGAACTATAATGTTTTGGATCTAGCCGTTCAGACAATTTACAGTCCATCTCATAGTCTGTTCATCCAGCCCATACTTCAACGGCTTCTTGTGGGTGAGAGTGTCAAAAGCCTTACTGATGTCTAGGAAGATGATATCCAGTGCTCCCCATTCATCTATTAGTCTGGGTATTTCATTATATATATCAGGTTGGTTAGGCATGACTTTCCTTTGGCAGATCACCTTCTACTCTGATTATTTTCTTGTCTTTCATGTGCCTGGAAATGATTTCCAGCATTAACATTTGGATTTCATGGTTCCTTATATCATTTTACTGCTTATCACTCAATCATCTTGCAAGCACACAGGATATCTTGCCTGAATACTCATCCTATGTTACTTCTTTCTTCCCTTTCTTCCAGTTAATTCTTTATCTATCTACCACACACCTCCTTGCAGCCCAGCCCTGATTCTGCATTCAGATGCTGTGGCCTTTCACATGCCCTGGTAACACTTCCCTCTCTGTGAATGCTAAGTCTGCACAGAAGTGGTAGGAAACTTCCACACATTTTGAATTGCCCAGAGATCTTTTCTTGGCTTCTGGGTAACTGATACTGGGAGGGCTGTTTGTGAGGCCTTCTCTCATGACAGTCAGGTACTGCAAAACAAGGAGGGAACCAGTTTCTCTGGAGCAATGTTTAAAGCTATCGAGGGGCAACAGGAGATTGTTGTACATCTGAACTGGGAAGAGCCATTCCAATTAATCTATAAACTTTTGTTCCTTCTTCCCTACCTTTAGAGGATTTCAAGACTGTTGGTCTGAATCTGAAGCTCCTTTTTTATCTAACAATAAATTATAAACACAAGTATTGTCTGGAATGCATTGGAATAATCATGCAAGGACCACAAGTTGCTCGAAAGTCTACAATTCAAGTAATCTGAGGATGCGGAAAAAAAGTTTCCAGAGATGTGTGGTTAATATTCATCATTATGTGCATTTTTTCCAACATGACTAAAGAGCTTTTAGGCCAGTCTTGCATTCCTGCTCACCTAATAATCCAAATGATGACACTGTGCAATCAGTCACAGTGAACGAAGTGTGCTTTGTAAGCAGTCAACACACCCCATTTTCTGAAACTACTCCTGCTCCACTCGTCACTTTTCTCCTGAGAAACACAGTATTCCCCTCCTTGCTTTCTGCTGGTTGTCTCTACTTTGTAAGTCACAATTTGAAAGTACTCTCTAGTAAGTACAGAATCATCTCTGTCACTGCCAAGTATTGTGCTTGTGGTAAGTTTTGGCTTCGTGTTTCTTTACTTAAAGATAACTCTATATGAAAATGAATGAATGATTTTGTTTCCTTTGGGAGAATGGGGTAAGTATGTGTTATTTAACACTGCTTGGCAGAATTATAACAGATACCAAGTGAAAAATGGTCTGAAGTTGCCAATAAGGGACTCCGCAACAGCCAGAGTCAAAGCAGAAACACAACTGAGTGAGAAAGGATTGTCAGGGCCCTGATGGCACCAGGGATCCCTGTGGGCTCTGGATAGGCTCACCCATGGCAGAGCCTGGAAAGCAGCCCCATTCCACTGCCTCACTGGCAGCAAGCAGCTAGGGGCATGGGAACAGTCCCAGTTCCAGGCCTCAGGCACCTCCCTCGGGACAGGATCAGGCTGAGGTCAAATCAGGACATGGACCCATGGGTGGGGGCTAGAATAAGCAGCAAATAGCAACATTCTCATCAACAGAAACATATATCATACTACTGCTTTTATGATGCCATAGATATGTGAGGCATTTTGTAGGCGAAGAGTGAAATAAATTTAAGTATAATGTGCAGCGTAGGCTATTTCATATAGCTGAGCACTGTGGACTGGACTACTCTGTGGCCAAGCTCCACCAGCATCACAACCCACTGGCTGCCAAATGAGTACGGAAAGGAGAAAGCCACTGGCTGCTTAAGGTCAGCGCTTGGTAAGTTCCTGTGCTATTGCCTCATCTGAATCTTATAGTGACTTACTGACTCTGTCTTCCTTCTTAATATGATATCTTTAGAGTAGGTGGGCAAGCAGAGAAACCTGTGAGCATCGCATTCAGACAGACAGAGGAGGATGGATGTAACCACATACATGCCTTTCAGTTTTCAGCCTGAGTCTTGCCCAGAGCTCTGGTCTAACTGTACTGAAGGACCTCACTACTTCTTGGGCCTTAACTTCCTATTTCAGCCATTACATCAAGATCTCTGAATTCAGGATTTGTTGTTCAGAAACCCTGCCATGGAAGAATGGTGATGTTGATCTGATGACTAGTGCTATTTTATTTCTGAGGGAAGCTGAGGTATCTATACAGGAAGCAGTGCTTGCAAAGGTAGATAGAAATAATTATAAGTAGTAACAAAGATAAGTCTGTAGTACAGAGCACAGTATGATCTATCATTTCTCAAAAGAACTACATTTCAGCGCACTTCTCATGCAATCTGTTGTGTTGGTCACTCTGAATGTGATGCCTCCTATCTATTCCCATGAAAAAAAAACAGCTACAAAGAGTACAATAACACTATTTAATAGAGATAAGTCTCAGCTACAGAATATTAGTTTTTCAACAGTCACCACCACTAGCTGTATATTTTCAGCAGTGAATCAAGTGAACAAGACCGTGCATGACATTGTAAGCCAACATAATAGAACAGAAGGCATTACTTTTTGAGCAGCCTTCAAACAAATCTGTATGAGCACTGTTGTCGATGCCTATAGATTGGTGGCTTGCAACCCTGGATAAAAAGAACAACCAGATGGCTTGAAGAGATACACTGGAGAAATGATTTAGCTGTGCAGAAAAGCTCAAATTGTTTTTAATCACACAAAGAAAGGAACTGTTAACGGGAACAAATATATGATTAATAGCTATAAACTAAGTGTCCCTGGGACCAGATGCTCTCTGCAAATACGTAATGTTCACATTGTTAAATGGATGTTGGAAAACTGGACACATTAACACAGTGCACTGCCCAAGTGATTCAAAGATTAGAGAAAAAGTCTAGAGGAAGTTTAAGAATTATTTCATGGTACTTGTGCAGGAAAAAAAAAATACGGTGCTCCATGGGATTCTCACAAAAACAATAGCAAAAACAAACAAACAAACAAAAACCCCAAAAACAAACAAAAAAACACAGGCAAATTTGGATCATAAAGTGAGCATTTATTTATTTATTTTTTTCAACAGTGAAGATGAATGATGGAAATAAATGGACCAAAAAGAAACATTAGAAGATTCTCTGTCCATGAAGCCTGTATATCTCTTGGGAAACTATGACTAAAACAGAATCATGTTACTGGGATCAAAGCAGGAATCTTTTAACAGACTTTAATAGGCCATGATATATGGAAAATCATGTCAGAGGATCTGATGATATGTGTCAAGGAAACTGTCTCTCAGTCCCTAAGTTGATCTTTTTTGGGATTATCAGAGTAATATATGTTTTTGAATGACATGGTATTTTTGTCATCATATCCATAATCAGCAAAGAGTATTTGATGGTTCTTTCCAAGTTTTTAAATTTTCTGAGTGAAAACAAACCTTCTCTCCCTTCCACAAATCAACAAAAAACACTTATGGGAAACAAAGGGTACGTAAACAATTTCAGCATTCTTGAATTAATTTCATATTCTTAAATTAATTATAGGAGATTAACTGTATGTTTGTAGATTTAATATTGTGGTACATATGGAATTATTTACTTCATAAAACAAGCTAAAGTAATTAATGCTTTTTAGTCATAGGAAATTCTGTGTTTTAGTAACTGAACACATATTTATAAAAATAAATGTCTTCTTAGAGACTATTTTGGAGCTCTGATTTGGGAAGTATACTGCATCTTTTTGAGAAGTGGCTTCTGTCATAGCGTCCCTTTCCCTTTCTTCCCATTTTCCTTTATATTTAAGATATTTACTTATTACCACATAGTTTATTAACTTGTTTCATAAGTTCTGCTGAACTTAACCCAAAGTATTTGAGAAACTAAGTCAACTGTTTCCCTAGAATAAACATACATATCTATAAATAACAAAAGTTTCAAAAACAAAACAAAAAGATAACTTTCTAGTCTGTAATTATCAGCCTCTCCAGTTTTAATTACAAATGCTGAGGTCTTAGGATGCAAATTAATAACCTGGTGTGATATTATTTCTCTGATTCAGATAGATTCAAAACTTTCACTCCGTTAACTTTGTCTAAGTTCAATATTGGTTCAAACATTACCGGTCCAAATCACTCATGTTTTCTGCCAAAGCAAATATCATTGGTCTCTGACAGCTGGCATGCTGGCATACTGTTGGCTCAAAAGTACAAAGCTGACACATAGTCTGTAGATCCATATCCTGTGTCCTGAATAGATGGGCTGAAATACAATTGATTGTGTGCCCAGGTCTGAATTTTTTCACTTAATTCTGTCTTGATGATCCGGCAATAGACAGATTTGATATGACTGACTTGAAAGTTAAATACTTTACAGATACTTCCAATCTCTCTTTTTTCTTTCTTTTTTTCTTTTTTTTCCTATTTTTAGGAAAACCATTACTTCTGCTCCAAAAAAAAAAAAAAAAAAAAAAAAAGATAAGCTGCAACTTAATTTATGAAGTTGGATGAACTATATAGGAAACTTCACATTGACTTCACGGGTTCACTTTCTCCTACACAAACAAACCTGGTGATTAGTGATAGCACTGTGATTCTGCCTGAACTCTTAGAAACATCTGGTCTTTTATAGTTTCCTGATAGAAGTCAGGCATTTTTGCTTTGGTATGTGGTAACATAATGTGTTATTGTAATGACTTAATTACCCACAAAGCAAGGTGATGGTTTTACACAATGGCCATAAAACATTTGGAGTCTGGGTAGAAAAAAAATATTATGCCTGCGGAAACGATCAAACAAGGACTTGTTTTCCCTTTCTTTCTCTTCTTGAAAATGGTTATGGTAAATAATACTCAGAAAATCTTACCATACAAGAAATCTTAATCTGCAATTTCAGTTAAGATGCTAAGCTTATGAAGGGGATACAGGATGACATGGAATTGCCACCAAAGAAAACAGTGGGATATAGCACTATTATTTTTATATATATATATAGTGATTTGTACAAAAAATCACAAGGGGAATGTGTAATGACAACATTACTGTTGGCTTGCATAGTATGAGAACCAAAGTTCAGGTAACATAAGTGTATCACACTACAACATAAAAGAATGCACTTGACTTTGAGGCTTGATAAAGTATAGGCATTAATGAAAGTAAGGTAAAAAAAAGTAAAGTCAAAAAAGATGCCTTTAACTTTCATTTTAGTTACTCACAATTTTTAAGACTATTGGTTAAAGACAGCAAAAGAATCCATGATGCATCTTCTGCCTTTTAAATTCTAACAATAGAATTGCTCTGTCATGTTTGGATATGATCTTCCTTTCATAGTAATATAAACATTGCTTGCATTCTTAGCTGTACTGAAATCTATGACAGTTATTTTATTAACTTTATCTGGGCCAGTTTTTATCTTTTCTATTTATTTTATATATATATAAGGAAATGTAAATACCAACACACTGACTGCCACTATACTTTTTAGGTGCCTTTACCAGTCCACATCTTTTTGTCTTTCTTTTCTCACAATATCAGCTTGCATTGTGATGCTGCACCTATCTCAGCATGTGCACATCTGATGGAATGTATATGGACACTGTGAAGGAGTAGCATAGGCAAAGGGTGATGTATATTAAGTTGCTGCCTATTTTGTAAAGCAGTAATTTGGGAGGTTGGAGGTAAGGAAATACCTTTGTAAAAGAATTTCCTCTAGTCGAGCTTATTTCTTTGCTGGTGATCAGAGACTGAAATGTATTCAGAAATTGCACAGATATTTGTCCCTTGCCCCAGATAATGCTAGTCCTTGAGTGAAAGAACCAGTTTTAAGTGAAGTACAGGGCTTTGCTGGTAGTAATGATCTTGTAGTTTAAGTTGCTATAGTTAAGTGCTTCTGTGTCTATTTCAGGCATATGCAGTCCCATTGAAAACAATGAACAAAGTCATGTTGCCACTTATTGGCATAAGTGCTTTTCAGAAGTAGAATGGATATTGGGAAAAACAAACAAAACTAATCTGCTATGTTTATACTTAGCCAACCTTTCTATGACAAATTCTTCCTGATATCCAATCAAAAACTCTGCTAGTGCTACTTGAGGCCATTTCCTCACTTCCTTTCATTTGTCATCTGTGAAAAGAGACCAGCCTTTTTCTTCATTATGACCTCATTTCAAGCAGTTATCAGCCTCCTCCAGACAAAACAGCCACTTCAGCAGCTTCTCATTTACTTCTTTTCGAGTCCCTTCCCCAGCTTTGTTGATCTCCCCTGTACATACTCAAGCAACACAATATCCTTGTAGTTAGGTGTTCCGAACAGTACACAGCCTCACCAGGGCTGAGTACAGGGGGATGATTACATCCCTGATTCTGCTGACTACACTACTTCTGATATAGCCAGGTCATACTGACCTTCTTGGCCATCTGGGCACTAGGCTGGATCATGTTTAGCCAGCTGCCAACCAGCAGAGTGCCCAGTTTTTTATCTGCTGCACAACATTTCAGTCACTCTTTCCCAAGCATACATATACATCTGCACACTCCTATTTTAGAGTTTATTTAAAGCAGTGCTGGGAGAGGACTGCTCAGGTTGCTTCTGAAATTTCACTTTGAGAATGTTTTCAGTTGTTGCTGTGAGGTGCCTCTCTGTTTCAAACCTTTATTTTCTTGATTTTCACTGTGTTTGGCTAGGATAAGAAGAAAAGCAGCTATGCAGCGGCATGAATTGTTATCACAGCAAAGCTTACTCTATTGGCTTTTTCATTTCCATTTGTTCCATTTCCAGTGGCTCATCCCTTCTGCAAACTCACAGTGAGTAGGTGAGGAGCTTATTTAATTCAACTTAGAGAAAGTCAAAAACAAGTTAACAAACAAGATGCTGACTTCAGGGCAGTCTGCAGAGAAGACACATTCCTTCTCTAGGAAAACTCGGTAGCTTTAAAATGCAGCCAGAGCTGGACAAAGCAAAAGCAGGTGCTCTGCACTGGAGGAATGGGGTGGGGGGAGACAGTGATTTATGTTTAGAAACTTTAAATGTTTCTTTCCAGACATAGGAATGTGGGGATTTTTTTCTTTTTTTTCTTTCTTTTTTTTTTTTTTTTTTTTTTTTTTTAAATATATACGTATTTAGTAAAAGGTTTCAGACAGGAAAATAAAAATCCTGTGGTTTCAAGAGGATTTTTTCCCCAACACATATTACAGTTGTGCAAGAGATCTTTATTTATCTCTTCAAAGTTTAGTTCTCATACTGACAATACTGTCTTCTTATTTCTTCATACTGTCTGCTCACTTTATAGCATCCTTCATGTTCTCCCATTTTCTTTGTAGACACGTGAGGGAAGAACAGGCATCTTATTGCTGGCTCAACAAGTCTAGCAATGTGTAGTTGCTGTGATCTACAAGTATTTGATCTGTGTGGATATTACTGTGAAAAGCTGCATCAAATTAGTGAGTGCTTTTTTTCCCCCTCAAGCATAAGGATGTTATTATTACTATATATATATATATATTTAAATAACACATTCCACAAGTAGGCCTCAATTCATTTGTATATATTTTACCTTTTATTATGTATACATACACATGGACAGACAGACAAAAAACTTCTCTTCCTCCCCCTCTGTCTCATTTTCATGCTAGGCCGATATTTTAAAGAAAGTTTTGTGAAAGATTAACCCCTTTATGAAGATCTGCACTTAACTGCTGTAGAACTGCTATGGAGTATAACCTGCTGTGGCTTTGGGGGAAGAGTCTTGCATCTCTTTTTCAATGTTTCTTTATTCTGTTGAGTTGGTTCATTTATTGATTCATACAAAACATGGAGATGTTCTCAGAAACAGCTACTGCCTCCCCTGCTTTCCACTGTTGTGGATGCTTATTTTCCATTCCCTCATAAAGAGAAAGAGTGGGAGAAGTAGAAATTAGAGTCTCTTTTCTCTTCCCCAAACCCTCAGGAATTGGCTGTCTTAACATCAAAGAGATGAGAGTTGCATACAACTGTAGGGCAAGATAAGATGGTATACGATTAATGTTTCAAGATGGGATATAATTAACATTTCTTCTGCTTGAAGAACTCTCTTGCTCCTATAAACTTTTCCTACTATGACCACTAAGGCTGTCTTAACACTAGAACTTGAGGATGTCTGTAAGTCACTTTCTTTATTTAAGTGGAAAGCTGGATCCACATTGTCCTCTGCCCTCCCCACTAAAATTTATAGAAGTGCTGCTACCTACTCCTGTGTAATTATTAAATGCCATTCACCTGGCAGAAAGTATAGTCTGTAGCATAGTAATGTTGCATAGCACAATGCTAAGAAAGAGTTTTTGTTTTTGCTGATAATTCCCCAGATAGGACATTATTACGTAGTTCTCTGATTTCCATTGAATCCTCTTTTTTTTTTTTGTGGCTTATTTTATATGTTCATTCAGTAAGACAAAGGGGCCATGAGAGCATGGCTTTCTGTTGAGTGAAGTCTATAAAATAGCATGATTTCACCTGAATACCTATCTGAGCCAGTAAGGGACAGGGTGCCTTATTCCATTCAACAAATATCTTGGTGGAAAAAATGGTTTTTATGATTTTCGTTCCAAGTCTACACAAATGAAGTCTTCACTTCCTCATATGGTGTTTCTCAAGCTATGAGGTTATAGAACATACCAAGTTTAGTCAGGTAGAACATGACAGCCATCCAAAAATGACTTTACTTTTCCAGTAGGCTATATTCTATTAATGTGTCGTTTAACCACTTCCATTGACTTATTTTTATCTCCTCTACATTTGTCTTTCTCCATCTCCTCATAATATCATTTTCTCCCCATGTTTTTGAATTTCTTATCTAGATCAATACCTTAGGGAAAGTTTTCATGGTTTTCCAGCTGAATTCAATCTGCACAGAGCCATTTGTGGCTTTTTTTGTTTTGTTTTGTTTTGGTTTGGTTTAGTTTTTTTGGTGCTGTAAATCTTACAGTTAGTCATATAAAGAGAAGTTTCTGTAATTCACCTTCTCTTTCAGTCATCATCATCACTGCTGAGGATCCCGATTCCAGCTGTTCCCGGTGTCTAGGCAAGAAACTCCCAGGTAACAACCAGATGAATCTCAAAACTGCAGCAAACAGAAAAAGTTTTGTCAGGAAACCAGGAGGGAAATGTTTCTTGGGAGTAGAGAATTGTTTCTTCCTGAATGTGTCTTCTTGGGGTTTTTTGTTGTTGTTGGTTTTTTTGGTCAGCTTCTTCAAAATATGTACATATTTTTAAGAGGGTAACCAGGGTTTAGATATAACCAGTCACTACTGAATTGTTCTCAAACGTTGTATCTCAACCTAAAATGAATTGAATGACTGTACTTTATTTCACCTATTACAAATTTCTTTGTAGTCCCATATTATGTTATCCTAACGGCTATTAGATACAGTACCACTGTGATAGTGCCCTCCTGATATAGCAGTGTACAGTGAAGTCAAACCTACTGTGTGGGTCATAATAAAAAAGATCTGTTTTTCTTTGGAGACAGTGACATCTGGAAACCTTGCCTCTCGTGTTACTGTAAGAAGGATCTCATCAGGGGAGAGCTGAAAAGCTGTTAGTGCATACCAGCTTTTTCCCAGCAGGAGAGTCCTCTCAAAGACAAACAATTTACATGTTTAATTAGAAGTGGAACAAATGCTACATCGCAGATGTGCACATCTAAAAAACATGATTTTATTCCATGGCAGACACACTCCTCTCATTCCACACACTTAATTTTTTATTTTTTATTTTTTTTTAACAATTAACATTTAATTTTAATAAGATCTACCACCATGATATAGAGAACTGAGAGGAAACGGAATCGGGAGCAATAGTATAAATATAACTGCTAAGGAAAGAGGGCAAAGAAATAACACACAACCTGTCAGAACTTTGTGTTCTGCCTGTAAACCTCTGAAGCAATCTCAGACTATTTCCTTTGCTAGATTTGAGTGGTAGAAGAAAAGATTTTTTTTGACAAATCAGGTGCAAAGCAATTTGGCATCTGCAAGTAGCAATTCAAAGAGTGAACGTAAGAACAAAGACAGAGAATGTCATTACATTCATCACTCATGCAGAGAGTGAGGAAAAAGTGAAGGGAATTTTATTGCCATCATGTACAGTATCATTAACCACATGTCAGCTAAGACTGTTCTTTAAGCCAAATCCAAAAAGCTAGTCAGTGAAAAAAATGTGCTTGCACTGTGTGCTTTCTACTTCATCAGCCAAAGATGGCTGCACCTCCGGTAGTAGAACTCCTGTATGTTACCAAGAATGCTTCACATCTTTAATTCCTCCATCAGTCTATGTTTTCATATATGGATTTCTTTTTTTCCTGCAAAGTTGTCAAGATTGTCCAAGATATCTCACACAAGCCAACCAGCATTTGACTAGCTAAGCCTACTTCCCATTCAATATATTCTCCACCACTTTCTTGGACTAAGGAAATATTTCTAATGGAATATATAAAAAAGCAGTTTCATATTTCTCATCTAAAATATTCCAGAAGGCTTTTTACAAACCATGACAGAGAAAGGAAATAGCTGATGGAGATATTTTTCTCAGTTGGCTAACCACAATATGTAAACACAGGGTTATGATAAATATCAATATCATTTTAGTTTTCTTTGTACCCAGTTAGAATATGCATGACATAACACCCTATGAACTGCCATATTCTCACTATTTACAGCTTTTTAACTTTCTATTTTTTGTCAACTTTTAAAATCAGATGGACTTGAAAGAAACAGAGTAGTTAGAATGTGAATTTTCTTCAGTGACTGTGTGACTGGCTAAAACTCAGAAAGAGGCAATATACTTTTGTGAAATATCTTTCAAATATCCTTCAACAGGCTATCTGGAATACAAGGAGCAGATATGGTCTTACATTTCCATGCAAATCCTCAGAACATACAGAGCCTAGGAGAACATCAAAACTTACACTTTATGTCATACATACTTCATTTTCTCAAAACAAGGAAATGCAAATAAGCTACCCACACTCTTTTGCCTCTGCAGCACCCTCTTGTGCTGTATGTCTTCTCCTGTCCTTGCTCCTATTCCCAGTCCTTTACTCTGACCCACAAAATCTTCTGAGAAGCAATTTAGGGTGTTATGAAGAGAATTATCCTAAATGTCTAGGCTCATTCCTGGAAAGGCTGAGCCAAGCCAAGCCTATGCAGTCCATGTCAACCTTATGCAAAATGAAGGGTCATGAAAGTCTGCATGAGGCTTCACAGATATAGAAATGGGGGCACTTTGGAACTGTCTGCTTACATGATCTTGAAGCTGCAGTAATAACACTGCATTGCAGACTCAAGAGGCTGACAATTTTCTGAACAAAGTTAATGTGAATTTTGGAGTATTTGGATTAGTCATCTTTTAAACAGTAAACAATGTCAGTCCCAGTGGTAATTCAGACTTTATGCTGGCAGTATTCCCATTGCATTTAGTGACATTTTCATTGAGTATGGACATGAGGACTTGCTCCATATTCTATAATGTTGAGACAATGCATGCTGACTTGTCACCCCCAGAAATGCATGTTTTTCTGGTGAGACTTCCCAGTCTGATGTATAGTTTTAGTGACCTCTTCGCACGCCCTTCCAAACACAGCTGAATTGAGGAGTTACTTATGGCAGTCACTTCAGGCTGAGCAGTTCTTTTCATGTCTGTCTCTCGGATACAACCTTACAGTTCTCATTAAGAGATTTCTTAAGTTTCATGGGCGAGAGAACTAACAAAAAATTCTTTATCTTTGTGATGTAAGAAGCATCAGACATTTTCCCAGTAAATTTTACTCTTAGAAAAACATTATTACATGAAATGGATACACAGAACTGAAATGGAAATATGTTAAAAAGTCATGTAAAATTTTCCAGAAAAACACAAAAGATCATCTACACTTCATTTTGTGAGATTTATTTTTTTAAGTATACCACTTTACTGGAGTATTGAAGTTTTCCTGCAGGGCTCCTTTTTTACTTCCAGAGCTTTATAAAATGAGCATCGCAATTTATCTTCACATTGCCTGTTCAAAGCATGAAGCATGTTTTCTAAGGTTTCTGCTTCATGCTTTCATGCTTTCAGCTTCAGAACGCAGTACTGATTCCAGTTCAACTTGCCTGTGTCCATAAAGTAAGTCAAAATTAATTTCTGAATCAGTGCAGATTAAAGGATTATTTTCTTTGCTCAACAATACTTCAGCCCGTTGGATCAGTCAGAGATGTAGATATAAAATTCCTATTAGAATAATCATTCAAGAGACTATGGCTTGACTAGGGAAAATCCTTGATCCTTCCTAAGAACATTCCTACACTCTGAAAGTCAAATTCTATTTCCTACCAACATAAATCTCTTATATTTTCTTAATACTTGAAGGTATACTTAATGTAATACTTGTGGATTATACCAAGGTATCCAGAAACAACTGCTCTATACACAATAGGAATGTTAGAAGCAATGCAGATGACATCTATAGATTAAGGCTACATGAGGTTAGGTAGAAGACCTGCAATGACTTGATCTTTTTACATAATTTGTCTGATTGTGTGGATGGTTTATCTTTGCTGTTACAGAGTTCAGAATTTCAATGAGAAATCAGCTCTTCCCAATCTGGCTTTTATGACTGTGGCATTGACTTAAACATCACAATTTATACCTGGATTTATTATGTTCTATCTTCTCTTTTTTCTGTGTAATAAATAGGCTCAAGGTTCTTCTTTAGTTATTCACTGTTGAATTTTAAGTACTCTTAGTAGTTTTTGCATTCATTCTTTTGATACACATTGAATTGGGAAGCCAAGTAGCAACTTGCTATCAAAGAAAAACAGTATGTACTGGTAGAAACTTTTAAGTAGGAAACACTGAAGGAACCCTGGAAAGATTACATAGAGAGTAGCACGGAAAAAAAAAAATATAAAAATCTGTTCAGACCTAGTAGAATGGAATGTGAACTCCAATGTATCTTACATTTACTGTCACTACAACCAACAACATTTGTACACATTTTGTTCATTTTTGTCTTTGGTCTTCACCTCTAGATCTTCTAAACTTTAGACTTGCTTTTAGGAGAG
Organism: Coturnix japonica; assembly: GCF_054131305.1. Classification (NCBI taxonomy): domain Eukaryota; kingdom Metazoa; phylum Chordata; class Aves; order Galliformes; family Phasianidae; genus Coturnix; species Coturnix japonica. Next base: position 40,083,677 of record NC_140665.1, read on the forward strand.
GAATGGTCACATTCTGGAAATGCCTGTGTCTCTGTAGAAGACAGACCAAGGCTAGGTAAGACTTTTAAGACTAGCTTAGCAGCTAAGTGAGAAAAGACCTAGAGTAAGTTGGTAGCTTACAGTAAGTTGGTGACCCAACACAATGAGAATTCTCCAAAATCTCACTTTCCTATTTGACATCTTCTTTACCTTAGCAACACTAGTTTTAAAGTTCGTATGGTTCTTATCCTATTCTTCATGTTAATAGAGAAAAAGAAAAAGAAGAAACAAACAAACAAACAAAGCCTTTTCTTTTAACATCAAAATGTATGCTTCTTGACATCTTTGTAAATTGATGTGTAGCTGTAGAATGGACCTAATAGATCAATGTCCATAATACAATACTGCTCGGTTGACAAAATCCTGTGCCATGACCTGGTTACCTCTTTTAAAATGGACAAACATACACCAAATCTGCTTTCTATCATAAAGGCAGATGACTAAAGGCAGTTGTGAAATAGGTTGTCTAATGATCAAAGAAGAATTTGTGCTGGCCTCACTTTATGAAAGCTCTTAAACACATTTCCTTTTGGCTGTGTGTTCGACCTTACATAGACTTCTGTGATGCAGAAGTCTGATGACTTTTTAATTACATCTGGGACTGAATTTCTAAGAAAATCGTCATTCCTAATCAGTCCAAATCTCAGAAAAGAGCAATAATTATCTTTTTATTTTTCTTTTTTCTTTTCTTTTTCTTTTTCTGTTTTTCTCTTTTTTTTCTTTTTTTCTTTTTTTTCTTTCTTTCTTTTTTTTTTTTTTTTTTTTTCTTTTTTCCCAACAAATAATCTGAGATCATTTTGTTTTGTGGCAACACAGCCTTTCTTCCATGGATCTGACTGTTGGAAGCCATATGTTTAAGACAGCTGGAAGCTACTGATTCTCCTGGCAGAACTAATCGATGAGGATTTATATTATAACATCAGATTATGTCCTAACAGGAGCAGAAATTACTATTGTATGTTTAAAAGAAAGATAAGAAACATTGTCTGAACTGAGATGGTATGAATGATCAATGAACAACTTGTGTACCTATGGCTACAACACTGGCGTCATTAGCCAGATGTCTTTCAGGTTTGTGGACTGTGTTTGAACTACAGCCACTGTACAACAAATTATTGCTGTTTTTCTGTGACACATTAAAGCTGTCAATCTTCTGATAATCTCAGAGTAGTCCTTTAAAGAAGACACAACAACAGAGAGACATATGATCCAAATTCACATCCTGTTCACAGTAGGCTGAAGCATGTCTTGTACTTAGGCATATAATAAAATATTTATAAATAACCTTGTTCTCTGATTATGCGACACTCATCAGCTCAACTCAGAAGGTTATTTGAGAGACTGGAAGCAGTAGTTGGCTGAACATATCCTACTCCATAGTCCATTCATTCCTTACTGATGCTGCAAAGAAGGAATACCAGTGTGGGCAAAGAAACTGAATCATTTCCATTTCCAGAGTGAAATCCATTCTTGTAGAGGCAGTGTCTAACATCACTTTAAAATCCAAGAGCCTGACAAAGAAAATCTAAACAAAGGCCAACAGTTAGATTTTTATTAATTACCAAAAATATGTTTTCCTACAAACAAAGAACCTCAATCTAATTTTGGCACACAACATACAGTTGACTGTGCTCCAAATATTCCACTCATTTACATATACTGGAAATGAATCTGAGAAAATCATAGCAACAAGACAGCACTGAGTAATTTAATAACAGAAACAAATCAGGAGTTACTTATCTATCCGTGACAGTGCAAAGATTGAATAGCTTTTAAATATCTAATAAATTTTTGCTTGGTTCGTTATGTTGACAAAGGCTTTTCATTAAATGTAAAACTGTGGCCTCATAGGGACTTACATGTAACTACAATATAGTGCTACAGTTGTTAGTCAAAGATGAGGCTGGCAATTTGCCTTGCTGCTTACTTGACCAAAAATGTCTCTTCAAGATCAAACCTGAACAGGACTATAGACTATTGACTAAAATCTTCTTATCACAAAAAAGTCATACAAGTCATATGGAACACTGAAATGTTAAACTATGTCTTTAAAAGGAGCAAATTGAAACAGCTGTTATTTTTATAAAATTCAGCAGTAGAAATATTTTTTTTAACCCTTAGTCTATAAAGAATTTGGGAAAAAAAGTGCACAAAAAATACTATTTCTAATGAATAATAGAATTAAAAATTGAATTCTACAAGAGCCAGACTTTCTAATGAAGAGCTGTCCAGATGAGCTGGTAAATAATTAGCAAGCCACCTTGGGAATGGAATTTGTCTGTGGGTCCTTATAGACCTATGTATTTTCTATATACTTTCTATATATTTTTAGTGATTGTTAAATATTACCTTAATTTAGGATTTTGATTCATACGAATGAGGAAGAATAGTAATCACAGTTCAAACGAAAAGGCATATGCAAGGCCTGTTGTAGTTTTTGATTACAAGGTTGATGTGAACTATATGATTAAATCAAAGTAAATAGGAGTAAAGCTACACCTTTTTTTCCCAAGATTGGTTTAAACTTCAGCATTTTTAAACTAGCGTAACTCAGTCACACTGTTTTTTCACTCAGAGTGAAAAAATAATAATAAAATATGGGAATTATTTGCTCAGCTTTAATCATCATAGTCATTATCGAGCCACAGCAGAATGAAGCTCTGTCTCCCAGTTAGAGTCCAACAGCCAGCTGTAGTACTTTCATGAACTGCTTTCTTTCATCTCTTCACTTCATCCTGTGGGACCCATGACTACATTTGTGGGAGTTTTGCACATATGGAGAGATATCAAACCCCTACACTGTTTTCTGTGGCTTTTCAATTTTTATTTTTATTCTCCCCCCTCCCCCCCGCCAATCAATTTCAGTTCTTTGAATATGTTTCTCGTGCTCTGTTTTGTCTCTGTAGAATCTGTGAGAACCTTGTTTCAGGGATGCACTGTACCTGATGAGATCATACCTTGATTCTGGTCACCCTCAAGCTCTTATAAAAGAATGGAAGGCAAGGAAAAGGGTGCAGACACCTGAGGCCTAGATAGCAGGGAGTCATCCAGCTAACACCACTTAATATGCTTTTATGTATGAGCCCTTAGTTGAGTATGAACTAAGTTTGTAAATGGATGATCCTATGATTTCCATCCTTGACAAGATTATTGCAAAAGTACACCAGGTAACACATGTAAAGCCCACAGGTGTTTTGTCTGACAGATGTTAGCACACGTAATTGGATGTATTTTATACCTGCAACTTATTTAAGGGAGGTTGGAAATGGAACACTTTATCAATTTATGTTGATGTCTTTTGTATCAGAACATAGGCTAACCCATACAGAAAGCTTTGTCAGAAATAATGTTCTCCCTCATCCTAGATGAATTCATTGTCCCCAGTGTAATTTATCCTATTGTTCAAACTGCATTTAGCTGGAGTACTTTCAGCATGTAATTTTTGGAACCACCCAGGTCTTTCTCCCTATCTGTAATAGCTCATTCAGAAATCTAAACGTCTGAGTCATATACTAATCTTAAATCATCTGTTTTAGTTTTGTAACCCAGTTATAGTTAGTTATGAAAATTAAACCTCATCGTGAAATACACTGATGTACCTCATCTATTCATTTGGAAATTGGATGAAAAAGAAAATCTCCATTTTAACACTGAATTTCAAGGAACTTAACAGAAAAACAGAACTTAAGACCACAGCTGTTCCAGCAGCACTTGCAAAGGAAGCCCAGAGATTTCTAGATTTCAAGGTTTGCAAGGACTGTTAAAACATTCAATCTAACCTACATATTAGAGGCATGGATTCCTACCCCATTGCTCTTGTACTTGTCTAAGTGGTAGCAAGCTGCTTAGATGTGGCCTGTTGTTCCAGGGGTAATATTTCTATAAGCTTGTGAAAATTATTACATTTATGAGATCTGTTTTGGATTTCAGCTTTTCTTGAAATTACATAGGAAATCAACAAATTATGCTGCAGTTAATATTATTATTTTTGAATCCAGAGATTAGAAAGTTGATATTTACCATAAAAGGTAGTTCATGACCTGTACAACCAACCCTGGAGAAGGAGTTTGGACAAAATCCTTACTGCTCATATCTTCTAGTTCTGGTATGTATACATAACACAGTGGTGGAGAAATATTCTATACAGACTAATTCAATGGTCAGTTCTTTCCGAGACAGTGTGGAATCAGACTCACTGGGGTCCTGCCATTCCCCAGTGGTTTCTAGTAATGTATGCTACTTGACATGAAGCTCACACCATCAAAAATGGAAGTCCCTAAGGCTGATGAGGAAGGAAAAAAACAAACACCATTTAGCAGACAGAAAGCAGCAAAGGGAAGTGTTGTAAAGATATGACATGTACCTGTGCTTGTGTCAGATGAATCAGTCTGAAACAAAATGCAATAAAAGGTAAAACACCAAAGAAAACCATCTGTATGAGAACTATTGTTACCCCATTAGTGCTCCTAAATGTTAGCAAATCTGACTTGATCTTTGTAATTACTGTTGCTCTTTTTCACACTCTACTAAACAAACAGGTAGATTGATAAGACATGTGAATCTGATTCTAGTATATGTGTGTGTGCACCGGTTAGCAGGGGAAAGCAGCACGTGTATTCAGTATTGTAAGCTTTTCTGTCAAGAGTCCTATGATGAAGATGATGTTTACTTTAAAGGTGGCCAGGGGAAAGTATGCATTGAGCATTTTCACAGTCATAGAGAGAAGTAAATTCATCTCCTCAAAGGTCATAATCTTCCATATAAACCACTCAGCTTGAAACAATATGCTATTGATCTTTCATTCCTGCAAGACACGCAGAGATGGAAAGAAGGGTTTTATTATGGGGTAGCTGGTTAAATGCAATCAGGAAAAATTAATCTCTGCTTTGCACTGTCTTTTTACTGACGTGAAAATCTGCATTGTAAAAAGTGTTTTTACATGCATGTAGTAAGAATTAACTGTACTATCTCTACTTTCTAGGCCTCTGAAAGTCTTTGCTGCCCTCTCTTCTCCAAGTGTAAACCCAGAGCAGATTCCTGAATACAATTATGCCAGCCCTTTCAAAGTCCTGTGGAAAATGCATTGCACAGCCACATATATAAAGACTAACTTAATGTAGTGGGGGGAATGAGTAAACGCAGTAGAATTTGAGGTTTTGTGAACTTCATTAGCTATTTTTTTCAAATTCTTGAGGTTTCGCAAAACTGAAAACCAAATGTCTTAGGAAGACAAAAAAGCCCTCTCCCTCCTAGCTTGGCTCAGGCCCCTGGACCTGATAGAAAGGGGAAAGTTCCTTGGCTCCCACTACCCTGCAAGGCCAAGGCCAGCCAAATTGGAAGGAGCTTCCATGGCAAACGGCAAAGCAGTGATGCTTGTGTTGGCGTTTTCTGCTCTAGTGACAGACTGAACCTTTTGAAGTCTTCTGTGTTTTGAAAGAGCAACATGTTTTCCTACTGGAATTTCAAATGGTGATGACAAAGTTGGTGATTTTCTGTACTTCACTCTCCGTATATATATACATTTCAAAACAAAACTAAATATTGATGGTGTTTATCCACCTATACATTTGATGGGGCTCTATCCTCTAGATTCATCACACTTCTCAGAGCCCAAACCCATGCCTCTTCTCATCAGCTGCAGAATCCTTGCACAGATGTTGCACAAACCTGCTTCCAGCCTCAGCAAAGCAGGGATCCTGGTCTTCTCTTTGAATGCTGAAACTTTTCTGTGCTGCAGGGCAGGACCAACTACAAGGATTCATTCTCCTGTTCCACATGGAGCATGTTTGCTGCTCCACTGCAGAACAAATGAAGTGTCCTAGGGTTGCTTTGGGAGGACATTTTCCAGACCTCTCCAGAACTGGGAATAAGACGTGAGAGAGATGTTTTATGTTTAAACTGAGGCATGGCTCCCTCCATGAGAAGCACGCCTAGGGCAGCCCAGTGCCAGGTCAAAGTGGATCAATACTCCTACCAGAAGAGAGGGATGAAGTGAACCCTTGAGGAACTGACTGGCCCATTTACCAACTGGGTGACTACCTAGGGCAGTCGTTGAGTTGCAAAGTGAAAAGAAAGGGCTGAGAAGGAAAGGGTTCTGTGCTGGGGAAGGCTGCGCTTCGCCGCAGCACGAGCCCTCAGTTGCCGACATACAAAGCCGGAGAGGTCGCGGCTCTTGAAGCCAAGCGGTGGGTCCCGGCCGAGCACGGTGCTTGGCGCCGCCTCCCGGGGACTCTGCCGCACCGGCCCGGCCGCGCTCCACCGTCCCTGGAGCCGCGAGTAGTCGAGGGGCACAACATCCCGACTAAACCGCCAGCCCCGTCTTCTCTCCTACCCTCCCCTCCTCGCCTCCGACGGCCCCGGCCCGCCTCCCGCACCGCCCCCACGCGGGGCGGTACAGGGCAGGGGGCCGGGCCGCCGTCGCCCCGCAGGTAGGAGAGAGCGGGCGGCCCGGCGGGGAGGGGGCGGCGGGGGGCCGTGTCACTGCCGCCGAGGAGCGAGCCGGGGGCGCGCCCCGCAGCCGCTGATTGACAGCGGGGCCCGGCCCGCAGCCCATAAAGGCAGCGGCTCGGGGTGCGGGGCCGTGGAGGGACGTGAGACGGCGGTAGAGCGGTGTGATCCGCTCCGCAACGCCGGCTTAGCTCCGGGAGAAGGCAGAGCCCTCTCGCCCCGTCGGCTCTCCTCATGCCAGGTGAGGCGTAAAGGCGGCTGTCTCTCTCTGCAGGCTGATTTGGCTCCAGGCAGTTCTTCGGGGGCAGTGGGCTGCGCGCTCCGTACTGCCTTATGGTTCTAGGAGTGTCGAAGGAGGAACCTCCTGCCCCGGGGTGGGAGCTGCCCCGGGGGGACACACGGGGAGCGAGAGGTGGGATTGAGCCGCTGCTCTGCGTTCGTCGGTGTGTGGCTGTAGCTGTAGTACATCGGGGCGCTGAATGATAGGAGCTGCTGGAGATAAAAACGATCTGTATGAAAAAGGAGAAAAGAAAGGTGGTATCCCTGAGCGCATCCAAACGTGCGTGGAGTGCTGGGAGTACTGATGGGTGCATGCAGAAAAGGGAATGTCTGCGCGTTCAAGTGGCTGCCGCCTGCTCCATTCATTGTGGGAGCGCACGCATATGGAGCTGCAGTTTTGCGTCTTGTGGTTGTACAGCGCTGGAGGGCAGGAATAGCATCGTGTTGAAAGGCGCTTTCTCCAGCTATGATTGGGTACAGTTCGTTGTAGGAATGGATAATGATATGTGTATGAGAAAGAGGAGTCTGTGTGATGATACTGGGAAAGGTCCTGGAAGCTATTTCCAGTAGTTAAAACTGGCTTCTGTGCTGTGTCTTATGCAGTGCTATATGCTGCTATCTATGCCACGTGGTAACAATCACAGAGGAGAAAAAACATTTTTCTGTATGGCTTTCATTTTATTTATTTATTTTTAGTACTCCTAGGGCCATTTGCATGGAAATGAACCTTATTCATTATCATTTCCTATCATTATCCTGTGGCTTGATGCCATACTGCTTTACTTCTGGAATATAAATAATCCCAGAGTCTGTACGGCAGTTATCAGAGAAGGTAGAAATTCTGATTTGATATGTGTAGTATATAATGAAAGTTCTGCTTATGGTGTATGCTGAGGTTAATTAAAATATATTTGCAGTTGATAATGATTATTTCCCTAATCTACTTTTTGGTTTATTCTTAGGAGTTATGCTGCAGACGAGCAGGTTGTTGTGGCTTGTTGTCTTGATAACCCTGTGGGTTTCCTCAGATGCTCAGGGTAAGTTTTAATGCTTTTTAGAGTAACTCACAAACCTGAAGTCTGGCTTAAAAATAGGCTTGCCTGGCCTATAGTAGACACAGTAATTCTGTAAGACTTTTAAGAAGTCTTGAATTGTAGTTGCTGGGGCTTATTTTGATAGTTGCATCCAGCTGCTGCAAAATGGAGATTCTGAAATTAATAGTTAAAAACAGTTCTTGTAGTAATTATTGATCAACACACTTGTGTCATGTCAGACGTAGTTGATGTTATGCTTACTTCAGTGGTGTAAATGTATGGCAGCCTAAGGAGAATGGCTGAGTTGGCTGAATTTCTGAAGAAGATGGAGGTGGAGCAATAACTCTCTACTGACCAAATATGAACTGGCACAATGCCAGGCCCTCATTTTACATCTGACTTTCTATCCTGAGCTTTTAAAAAGCACTTCTCATGCTTCCTGTTTTGATCTTTGTTAGGTGACAGTGAAAATACTGAAATTGGCTCATTCCTTATCCATATATGATATATATACATACATATATATATGTATATTGAATTATTACATTGTTACATGCACCTGTGCATGTATCATGTGCGTGTTATATAGTGCTCTACAAGGTGTGATTGTATGTTGTATTGGTTATATAATGAAACATAATTATGCCTAGGCTTAGAAGAAGAGAGTTGTTGTAAATGCAAATTACAGGTGAAAAATACAGTTAACTTGCATGCTAGCAGAACAGTTATAAGAATGTATCGAGTTTACTAATCTTCGTGTGTGTTGCTGTTACTAAGTATCATGTACAGAGTTGTGTTTCTGAAGTCAGCTGTCATGCACTGTTTATTTTTCCAGATGATGCCAAAGAAGAGGAGAATACCTTTGATTTACTTCAAATCAGTAACATAAACCGAAAGACAATTGGAGCAAAATTGTTTCGGGGTCCAGATCCCACTATCCCAGCATATCGTTTCATTCGGTTTGACCATATACCTCCATTTAAACCAGAGAAGTTAAAAAAGATCGTTAAACTCATACGGCAAAATGAGGGTTTTATCCTTTCAGCCACTCTGAGACAGGACAGGCAATCTAGAGGCACTATCCTTGCTTTAGAGGGTCCTGGCATCAGTGAAAGGCAGTTTGAGATAATTTCCAATGGCCGAGCCAACACCCTGGACCTCATTTATTGGGTGGATGGCTTCCAGAATGTGATTTCCCTGGAAGATGTGGACCTTGCTGACTCGCAGTGGAAGAATGTCACCGTGCAAGTAACAGGAGAGAACTACAACCTCTATGTTGGCTGTGACCTTATCGACAGCTTCATCCTGGAGGAGCCTTTCTATGAGCAACTAAAAGCAGAGAACAGCAGAATGTATGTGGCGAAAGGGTCCATTCGGGAGAATCATTTCAGGGTAGGTAACCCGTAAGTCTTTGGTGAGGTAAGACTGTAGCTTCAAATAATCACTGAAGATTCAATAGGTGCAGTTTTGTTCTCACAAAGACTCTTGGATTTTATGAGGTCAGAGGTATTGCCAAGCAGAGTTTTCCAGGATATGTTTTTATTCATTACTGGATACCTATTGCATGTATTTGGGAGTTCCTGAAAATTCAAAGGATTGATAAAGAAAAGTCTTAAGACCAGGAAAAATGCACAGTGTGTTTATGGGTGGTGTTTCTGTGCAACCACCCTCTTTCTTTTCCAGATGTAAAAACTTCTGAATGTGTCACACTTTTAGGGGTGATTCTTTGGAAATATCTTGAAGACCTGTTTTTTCAGCATTATGTTTGTTTTATTCACAGAACCTGTTAATATGTGTTAAATTGTATTTGGAAAAAATCAGGTGAAGGAAAAGAAGAATTTTTAGTAGAGTTGAAGGCTGTGGCGTTGCCCTGTCTGCTAATGGAATTTCTTGGTTTGCCATTTTGAATAACCTTTCATTTCAATTTCAGAAATAAAAAGAGGGAAGTTTGAAAAGCAAACAAAGCCAGAACAAAATGTTTTGATCAGTTTGGTAGAATGTATTTTTCTTTTGTGGAAAAACATCTTGCTTATCTTTTGCTTTAAGCACTTTCAAACCCTCCAGTTCTCCTATCAGATGAAAATTAGTTTCTCTCCACAAAATGATGTGATCTGGTCCTGGTGCTCTAAGGATGGCTTCTTTGCGCTTAAAGTTGAAATCAAATTAATCTGTGGCTTCAAAAATTTGAAAAGCCCTTGATTTTCCCATCTTGTTGTGCCATCTAGTTGTCAGTCAGGGTGTGACATGCTTTAAGGTGGTTTTATGGGTTGATTAGTTTTGGCACAAAAGCCAGAAGTTTGTCCTCATACCCTCTCCCTCAGCCTCCATGACTACTTTTGCCAGTCACTTGTGCGCATGGAAGTAGTTGTGGAGATGTAAAGTTTGATAGACCGCTGAAATCTACTATTAGAATAATTCCTTTCTTAGCTGAGATACTTTTTTATAAGTGAAATGCAGTAGTCTCTTTTTATGGTATTGTATCAGGGTAGTGTTCTCACCGTTGAGGAGAGAACCAGGTATGATGCATGGGGAAACTGGCAAAAAATGGAACTACAATGGGGTAGGAACTTCAGAAGTTGGCTTTGATTTCATGGTCAATGTGTTATGGAACTACAGTCTAAAATGCACTCTATGGAAATAGAGATTTTAGCTCATAGCTGATGAATTACTGATTTATGACCTATTTCAGAAAATACTTGTTGCTTAAAGTACTGAAGTTGTATATAATAAAACTGTCAATATATATTTTTTTTCCATGCTTTGGAAATTGTTTTTATCTTTGTATTTAATCATGGCTAAATGGAGTCAGTAGTATGGGGTTGAGACAGGTCAGTTATTGTAGTATCCCAAATCTATCAAGCTGGTTTTGATTTATATTTTTTATTATTACAGGGTCTCTTGCAAAATATTCATTTAATCTTTGATACTTCAATAGAGGATGTTCTACGTAAAAAAGGATGCCAGAGGAGCCAGTCAAGTAAGGCTTTCTTTTTTTATTGTTAACCTCATAAATGTTTTTCAGTAGACTTCAAAAATGAGAATGCCAATTGGCATGTTATATTAAAGCCATGAAACAGATCTGTTTGCAATTGTAGAGGATTCTTACTTGATAATGAAAAAGAAAGCAAGCTGGTTTTTGGTGGTGAAAGGGACGTGCTTGTTTGCTACCTTGAGATACCACCTCTAGAGTTCAACTGACTTCTGTAGTTAATGCTGCTTAGGTTTGTAACTCTGATTATCTGTTATCTGAGTATCTGATTTTAAGTTGAGATAAAATCTATCAAGAAAAAAATAAATAATTAAAAGAAATTAGAATGCATATGTAAATGAGGAAAAATCTCTGTTTTGAGCACAGAACTGAGAATATTGCTTCTGAATAATGCTCCTGAGTCTCAGTGTGTTCACAAACAAGTCTGCAAGTCTTAAAGACAATTAATTATTTGTCAGTGAGTTTTTTGAATGAAAGAGGCTTTGAGTTTGAATCCCAGAAGGGTTTTCATCAAACCAGCCAAAGCAAAAAAAAAAAAAAATAAAAAAAAATAGTAGTTACGGAAGGCATGTGTATGATGGGCTACAGTATATTTTTATTAGTCCTGTTCATGCTGACCTCTCCAGGAGGAGATCACTCTGTGTGTGGGAGTTTTTTGGATTCATCATGACAGTAATGAAACTTTGTCAAGTGTGTGCTAATGTTTTGCAGTAGAGCTAAAAATGGGAGGTGCTATTCTGCTTTCCAGAGTTTGTAACTGGCAGCAGTTCAGTAAAGGCTCAAAGATGACTGTTTCCATTAGAGGAGCATGGTGGCTGTACAAGGCAGTCAGGACATTAGGGTTTTATATGAAACTGCTCTCATCTGAAATGCAATTATTTCATGGCAAAGTGACAGAAATAAGACATCGAGTAAGCTCTTTAAGTGGTCTGTACTCAGCCTTTTAAGCAGTAGCAGTGTAAAGCTCTTCAGAGAGAGACAGATTTGAGTTTTTGTAATTAAAAGTTTCTGAAATGTATATAATACATATAAATGTGTATTTATGTAGTGTGTATGTATATGTTCAAAAAACTAAACTGGGTTTGCTAGTTGGTTTTTAAATCTTGATAGAGTAATGATTGGCTATTCCAGGGATGCATCTTGCTGCAGGCACTCAGACACAAATGTGATGATGTGCCAGAAATGTATTGTGTTAGCTACAATGGATGGCACAAGCAAGAAAACAAGACCTTGCTTGTTAAATGTCATCTATTTGCAGACATGCTACTTGATAACATACTCAGAACTTACTCAGAATGGATTATTGGTGTTTAACCTTGTTAGTGGAAGAAAGTACTTAAGAACTACTATGGGGAAAAAAATTAAATATGTTTATGTCTAATGGAAATCTGAATAAAGGAGGTGGCTTCAGGAATTAAATACGGTGCCTTCAAATCTTTTGTATTTTTATTTGTTGGCTAATACAAAGGAAGATGGTTTGCCCAAATATTTTGAAATATTACCAAGCAAAAATGGAATATTTGATTACAGTATTTCCACTATAAATGGGAAGCCAATGGGTGCCTAAGGGGATAACTGAGTTGTACATGCTAATATGTACCTTATCTGCCTTAATGCGTATTTTATCATGTCTGTCAAATACCAAATTTTCAGGTCCAGTAAACTATGCAGATTTTGTTTTTATCCTTCCTGGGAAGTACTTATGAAATAGTTTTATACACAATATTTTTACTTTAAATTTACAACACCAAGATAACACTATAATATGGAAATTGCTTATCCAATGGCAGAAGTGGGCTAATGGCATGCTGTGATTTGAGGCCATCTGAAGGACCTGAGAAGCTTATCACATACTTGAATGTGGTTTTATAGCATTATCTATTCACCTCATCATAGTTATAAAACCATGAGGGGTGTGCTACTGACCACAGAATAAATATTTTCCCATTCGTATTGCCCATCCACTTAACTGAGGTACAGGTGCTAAAGTGTGAAACATACCTAAGTTATGTGGCACATATTACCAGTGAAATACTACTGCTTTTTCAGAAACAAGATTGTTTCACTAATACATCTTCTTCTACTATGAGAAGGTGAGGAAACAATGAAATGGTAGCTTGGGACTGCTGTTGAACTGTGTGTAGAAAAGTATCTCTGTAGCGTGGCAGTTGCAAGTATTCTAGCAGGCTTTCCGCACAGTGGTGAGCAGGAGAGATGATAAAAGTGTGCCGAAGTGGATACATCGGTAAAATTCCTTCTCTGTCTAGAATCTCTTCTCCAGCTAGATTAACAGCATGATAATTGCATATGTGAGAGGATGTACATTTTGCTCTTCTGTTTTCTTATTTTAAGGATAATCACGTGGTTGTTAGGAAATTAGAAGGAAGCCAGCAGCAGAGAACTGATTTCACAGTGATTCCCCAGGCATCTTCTTTAAGTTGCTGCCAAGTAACAGTAGGAAGTGTGGATTTAGCTCTTCTAACATAGTTTTGGTTTATGTTTCCTGCTGAGATTGCATCTTTATTAATGTTCTTCGAACGTTCCAGTCAAGGCATACTCCATGTTGGCTTGAGAAATATGAAATGAATGACCTGAGAAGTGCTATGGGGGAATCTGAGAGCCCTGGTATTTCAGTGTGGTAGGAAAACTGCATTCTTTCCAGGGAATCAAAAAGCAGTTAAATGGTTACGACACGGAGACTTCTGAATCCTTATGTGGTATATCAGTTTTCTTCCATTGTTTAAGTGAAAACAGACGATTACAAGTAAATGCTGTAATACTGCAAATAGTTTGTAGCCCCTGGCTAGCAGTAAAGAGTTGTGCAGTAATTTTTTGAATGTCATCTTATTGATTAGTTCTTTTTTCTTTTTGTGGCATTGCCATGTTTAATGACTCATCAACAGTGAATAGTGTTGGATATTTAGTATATGTTTTAAGGCTCACATTCCTCAACTGATTTCTTTTTAAGTTGCTAAAAGCTTTGCTTTTCTTTGCAATAAGTCGAGCTTACCAAGCAAGAGTTTCTGCATCAGATAAACCAATATTTTCTGAGACATGGGACACTATGGATTTCTGCATAGCTGATACAAACTTGAACATCCCATTGAGTCCTTCCATAAAGCTTCCATGAAAGGTGTAGGATATTTAACTGGTGAGGATTTAAGTACTTAACAGAAGACAAATCTTATTTTATTAGGTTTTATTTAGTTATGAGTACTTTCTTTCCTTTTTTAAAATTACTGCTGATGCTTCCTTTTGCATTCTTTTTCAAGTAGACAGGGAGATCTTCTAAATTCTGGCATTTGAACGTGTTCAGTTCTCTCTGTATAGTGTACCTGAAGTTCATTTTAATGAAGGCCTGCCTGAAGGAGTGGCTAGAGTGACAGATCAAGTATTCAGACTTATCTCAGCTTAATTTCCACTTAAGTTCAGAATTAATTTATCAATAAAACGCCTACTCTGAGTCCAACATCAAGCAGTGCTACAAAGAACTGTCCAGAGTCTTATATAAATCACTTCTTAGTTAAAATTTGGACCAACTAGACATGGGATATATGGGCAGAACCAGCAACTTTCTGCAAGACCCTCTCCTGCTTTTTTTTTTCTCTGCATAGAGAAAACGTGATAAGTTAGTTGTGGGGGACAAAAAGAAATAGAAACTTCCATTGATTTCAATGGATGAAATAGCTTTTATTTTTTTTTTATTATTATTATTTTAAATAGTATGTCCTTTTGTTACACTTTCTTCATAAATGAATGTGATGTGGTACTTGATAGTGTTTTAGAGTGTGGACTGTATAATGCAAAGCTTGGCTCTTGGTTTTGGAAAGGGAAAGACTATAACTGGAACCATCTGACATCTAATCCCTGTTTTATTCAGGGTGTAATATGGCATGAAGCTATTCCATGGGTGCCAGTCTGCAATTGTAGCAGGAATTGTAAACTGTGGGTGAACTTTGTATATTCAACTCTTCTTTTTCCTTCTCTTGCAATTAGCTGAAGTGAACACCATCAATGAGAGCACTGAAATCCTTCACTTGAGCCCTGCTGTCACGACTGAGTATGTAGGTGAAAAGACAGAGAAGAAGGCTGAGTTCTGTGACCGCTCCTGTGAAGAGCTGGGAACAATGTTTACTGAACTAACTGGCCTGCGCATTGTGGTGAACAATTTAGCTGATAACCTCCAAAAAGTGGCAAGTACCTTCAAGTTTGGCAAACTTTACCTTTGCTGTGACACTTTGCTTCATACTGGTAGACTTAGGGTGGTTAACAGAGGTTTCTATGTATATGAGTATGGATAGCTACGCCTTGATGAGATACATTTTCCATGTGACCAGTAAAGCAGTTCTTGAGTATGATTTGTTCATGAACTGGGTTTAAAAGAACACAATCGCATGCACTCTTACACAGAGTAAGAAATCTAGTCTCTTAAACATACTACAAGGATGGAAATTGAAAGCTAGCTTACCTTGAAAAGCTGTACCGTGCCTGTAAGCTGTTTAAGTGGTGGTTACCGTTCTTATACCATTTATGAGTATATCAACAAGTGGCCATATGGAGTACTAAAACTGTAAGTACGTGTGTGGAATTTTGGTAGTTGAAGTAAGATGGTGACATTGTATTGAAATTTACTGCTCTTCTTATTTTGGATAATAGTAATCTTCCTTCAGGAGATAATAAATACACCATTATGTCTCAAGAGTAAAATCTTCCCATCTAAAGGATGAAAACCTCCTGAGAATGGATTTCCCTTGGTACTATGTGAAATTAGCTGTACTGCTAGCTGAAGAATTACTTAGCAACACTGCTGTACCTGAGGTCATTGTATTTATGTACATGAATGAGTAAAGGTTTAGAGTTCTTAACAGGAAAATTAAATCTAGTGTTTCTCAGTTGTGCTTTGTTTAAAACTATTTGCTTACAAAATACAGTAACTTCTTTTTTTAATCTGCTTCATCTTCTAGTCTGAAGAGAACCAAATTATGTGGGAATTGATTGGTCCTAACAAAACACTCAAGAACCAATCAGTTTGCTGGCAGGATGGCCGAGTCTTTGCAGATAGTGAAAGCTGGATTGTAGATAGCTGCACAAAGTGCACCTGCCAGGTAAGATCTGGGAAATATTCTTTTCTGTACCAACAAACAATAGCTTTAATCCAGTTTGACTGTCCAGGTCTGGTCACATTTACTGAGGGCTTGGACCAAACTTATTCCCTCTCAAAAAAATAATTTTATGTCCATGCCATTTAGAACAAATACAAATTCTACACATGAAATCTTCCCCATAGGCTCACCTTGATTTGCTTGTCTATGTGAGCATGTCAGTATGTTCTTTCCTTTGCCTGTAGGACTCTAAAATTGTATGCCATCAAATTACCTGTCCACCAGTTTCTTGTGCTGATCCATCCTTTATTGAAGGTGAATGCTGTCCAGTCTGCTCTCACTGTAAGTGTTTATCTAAAGAAAAAAGTACTCCCTGTTGATTTATAAAATGACTACTAGTAAGTCACAAAGGTCAAAACGAGGTAGAGGCTGGTAAAAGAAAATCAAATTTATTTCTGTGCAAGGATTATATGAAATAACTTTGCTGCTCAAAGTTACCTTCTGGGGTCATTTTTCCTTACTTCAGTCATTATATCGGTTGATAGCAAGCAACCTAGTTTAGCTGGATGCTGAAGGTTAGATGCATACTCCTCCTGAGTTATGCTTTTCAAAGCTGAACACTGTTGTTTGTTTAAATTGGCTTACAGTATTATTGTGCATTATTTGTTTTCCATATTGCCTAACTGAACAGGCTAACATAGATTAAGATGGTTTTTTTTGCTTACTTTTGTGGAACAAATTGACAAGGTTCATTTAAAACAGAATGGTAGGCTGAGTATGGAGTAATGCTAGTTTCAGTGATTTCACTGAGTGACTTCAGTGTGAGCTCAATACCTTTTTTCTCCTTAGTTGGACAGATTGTTACAGAAGAATGCAGCTTTACTTTTTTGGTTGATTAGATGTTTTAAATAACAGTACAATAGCAATATACTCAGGTTTTTTGTTTGGTTTTTTTTTTTACTCGATCAGAGGAGAGAGCTTGTTCTTACAATGTGTTCATCATCACTTTCATGCTAATGTTTTGTTTAGACCTGATGGCACAGCTCATACTGACCTTGATGCTAAAGTTAAAGGCAGGTGTGAAATGAGTGTTTGTTTCAGTGCATTCTAGGATAAAATGTCCTTCCTCCAGAGGTCAGTGCTTCCTGTAACCACATTGCTTGAATGGGAATTTCAGAAACACTCAAAACGTAATTTGGGTGAACCTCTTGTTACCTCCAAGCATATTTCCCTAACTTCAGTGGCAACCCATAAAAAGCAAAATTAGAAAGAGATCTAAAGGACAAAGCATATATTGTACAGAAAAAGAGAAGGAAAAATTTTCCAAGTAGGGTAGTAGAAGCAATTTTCAATGCTAAACACTCTTTGTATCTTTTACTTTGAAGCTGATGATAGTGAAGAAGGTTGGTCACCCTGGTCAGACTGGACAAAGTGCTCAGTTACCTGTGGCTCTGGGACTCAGATGAGAGGAAGGTCTTGTGATGTCACCAGGAGTGCTTGTACAGGCCCACACATTCAGACAAGGATGTGTAGCTTCAAGAAATGTGACCATCGCAGTAAGTAATAAATTTCTTCCTTTCCTAAAAGTTTATTTTCATTTCTCAAAGCAAAAATAAATTTATCATGAGTTTTTTGTGAACACTTCCTAGTCAGTAAGTACGTACGTAACTGAAGTAGCTCTCATTACATTCTTTATTGTCTCCCCTTTCAGTATTCTTCTATTTATTGTCAGTTATGTATCTATATGAATTGAGGTGTCTATTTGTTCAATTAGAACAGGTTTCCTTTTATGTAAAATGTCTAACATTCTAGTGCTTTAATGGTCATTGAGATTCTTAAGAAAGCTGTACTTGAATGACTAAATGAAATGCTGGGGTTTATAAGAGATAGTAGTAGGAAAGTAGATGTGCATCACATGTGACGAAAGACTGGAAGATTTAAGCTTACAGTTGGATTTGTATTACTACAGCAGGTGGGTTATTTCCTTGAATTTTGCTCTTTTCTCTGGCAGTACGTCAAGATGGTGGTTGGAGTCACTGGTCTCCCTGGTCTTCATGTTCAGTTACCTGTGGAGTAGGAAATATCACCCGCATCCGCCTCTGCAATTCTCCTATTCCCCAGATGGGTGGGAAAAACTGTGTGGGAAATGGACGTGAAACAGAGAAATGTGAGAAGGCCCCATGCCCAGGTAAGTCTGTTGTCTTAAATCCAACGTGACAAAATAGTTTTCCAATTTAACTTCTTCATTTTATACAATTCTAAATTACACCGAATTTCAATGACACAAAATATAAAGTAGAGCTTAGGAGTTGAAATAACTTTTATTTGGAATAAGTTTTGAGATTTAGCATCAGGTACAGCAGTTAGTGGTCATAGAAGTTATGGAGGAATCAGGAGTCAAGAACAAGAGAACCTGTTGCAGACTAGTTGCTGTGTAATCTCCTAATATTTGCAGCAGTTTTTTTTACAGCACTAAGAACAGAGATGGTTTGGTTTGAAGATGTTTGTACTCTTAAGTTTTCCTGAAGTGATGATTACAGAGTCAGTGGGATTGTACCAGCATAAGCTGTGCAGAATAATTATACAATTAAATTACTTACAGTGAGTTAAGCAGTACCACTGAAGATAAGCTGATGAATGAATTATCAAGTAAGAATAAAAATATAAGTGCTTCATTGAACATAGTCCTGGAGCTCAGGTATGGCTCAGCAGAAGTTTGTGTGTTATAGATACATGCTGCTGTCTGTTCAAAATGAAAGCTTAAAAGGGAACTTTGAAGCCACTGTACTTGTTCTGATCAGCTTAAGTGGAAATGCACCATGTCAGTGGGTTCTACATGCAGCTTTATTTTATTGGCCAAAAAATGCCTATAAAGCAGTTGGGTATTTATTTGCTTGTTTGTTTCTAGAATATTGTTATCTCAGTATTAAGCTTTGTCAGCACCTTTCTTCCTCTGTGTGTAGTGAGAAACTGTCTTCAGTCGGGGATCTGAAGGAAAGAATGTTGTCGTTGGCACCAAGTGTTGTCCCCTGTACACTGCCTGTGATGCTCTTTTCTTTTATTCTGCATATTCTAGTGAATGGCCAGTGGGGTCCTTGGTCTCCATGGTCTGCTTGCACTGTTACCTGTGGAGGAGGAATTCGTGAGAGGTCTCGCCTCTGTAACAGTCCAGAGCCACAGTATGGAGGAAAGCCATGTGTGGGAGATACTAAGCAACACGATATGTGCAATAAGAAGGATTGTCCAATTGGTTGGTATTTAATCGTTTCTTGTTTAGCTTGTGTACTTATTGCTTTTGTTTCTCCAGTGGAAAAATCTTGAATTAACACTATAGAAAATTGCTAATTAAATCTTTGTTACAGGAGAAGTTCTTTAAGTTCCTTTGTGTGCTGGTTAATACAGTGGCATCTTATATATTCTTGATGCTGGCTTCTCTTGAGCAAGGATGTATTTTTCAGTCAGAGCCTGAAAGGTTGTTGCATGTTCAACTGGATTTAGCAATCTGCAGTAATTTCAGAGATAATCAATAATATATCAAATGCATATAATTACCTTAATTGATAGGGTGTTTTGTTTTTTTGGTTTGTTGTTTTTTTGTTTTTTTGTTTTGTTTTGTGTTTTTTTTTTGTGGATTGGCTGTATCAGATGTGATCCAAGCTAATGAACAGAGAATAGCTGTTTCTTAAGTGGTCTTACGTGCTTCTTTGTGCTCCTAACTCAATTTATGCTTTTTTTTGGTGTCACTTCCAGATGGTTGTTTGTCAAATCCTTGCTTCCCTGGAGCAGAATGCAACAGTTACCCAGATGGATCTTGGTCATGTGGGCCATGCCCAGCAGGTTTCCTTGGCAATGGTACAGTCTGTGAGGATCTTGATGAGGTACTGACTTTATTTCTGTTAACATAGGGAAACTGCTGTTAAGATTTCATTTTCTGGGAGTTACATGGGCATCTAATTGGTTTCTTCTTTCATTCCTTTCCTACAGTGCATAGCTGTGTCAGATGTTTGCTTTAAGGTGAATCAGGTCCATCGCTGTGTGAACACAAATCCAGGTTTCCACTGCTTGCCATGTCCTCCACGTTATAAAGGAAGTCAGCCTTATGGAGTAGGACTGGAAGTTGCCAAGACAGAGAAGCAAGTAAGTGATGTTGAAGAGAATCTTATGGCCCAGAAGCTGAATAATTCTCATCAGAAGAATCTGAATGAAAATGTGGTAAACTTGTGTGCGAAACAAAGATAATATGAAATAGACAACTCCTGTTCCTAGTTATTTTTATTTGCTTGTGTGGCAAAATACTGATTATTTTATTTTATGATTTTTTTTAATGTATTTATATTTCTCTAGGCAGTTGTCTAGAGCCAAATGAGTATAAAATGTTGAAAGTGAGCATTCCTCTGTTTTGCACTACTTTGTCTCAGGGTTATGTACCTACTCAGGATATCAGAAACTAAAGAATCATGTTATTTTCATGGAGAGAACTATTTCTGTTAACATGTTTGTCATCAGACATAGATCCGAATTCCAAATTCCATTCAGCCAACTCCTATCAGTAGGGAAGGATGGAAGAAATTAGAAGTGATATTGAAGATTATGGTTTGATAGATAGGACAAAAATATTAAAACAGATTTCATGGGATTGCCCCTCTCTGCAGTTGAGTAAATTTGTGGCCACATCATCATGTGAAGTCTAAACATAAAACATCTGCATACGATTCTCAGATACTTCCAGAGAAATTAAGCAAGGTAACAAATCTTACTTCAGGAGGATGTTAAAAAACATTAAGTTGTCTTCTGATTTAAGAAAAAATGTCCTGGCAGCTGGAACGCTAAAGTAAACAGGAGAGTACAGTTTCCTATGTGGGCATTAATGATCCATGAAAGAAAGCAGATAGAGTTCTAAAAATGCCAGCCACTCCAGTTTCTTTTGAATAATAGCCATATTTTCTATGTTTTCTTTTACTTATTTTCACTGTACACATTGTCTGAAGATGTGGACTGACAGCAATATGACTTATTAACCACAATTA
Source organism: Coturnix japonica (assembly GCF_054131305.1). NCBI lineage: Eukaryota > Metazoa > Chordata > Aves > Galliformes > Phasianidae > Coturnix > Coturnix japonica. Next base: position 40,104,594 of record NC_140665.1, read on the forward strand.
AAACAAATTTGCTGTCTTGAGGTATCTAAATGACTGATCTGCTTTTGACAAAATTGAGACAAACAGCTGGCTGCAATTATGTCAGTGAGTACGCTTTATTTTCTACAGGTCTGTGAACCTGAGAATCCATGCAAAGACAAGACACACAGCTGCCATAAATCTGCAGAGTGCATCTATCTGGGCCATTTCAGTGATCCTATGTACAAATGTGAATGTAGGACAGGTTATGCTGGTGATGGACGCATCTGTGGTGAAGATTCAGATTTGGATGGATGGCCGAATAATAACTTGGTCTGTGCTGCTAATGCTACATATCATTGTGTGAAGGTAAGTGATGAAGTTAAACTGTAACTGAAGTTTCTTTATTTTCAAAACAGTTGTGAATCAGGTAACTGGGACAAAATGAGCTATACCTGAAAGTGAATGCTTAGATTTGGATACCTACCAATTAAACTCTTGCATCAGTGGATTACCTACATGTTTTCACTTGGGCATTTTCTCAAGTATTTTTGCTGAATCATTTCTGGCTTCAAGGACAATACTTTCTCAATTTAGCATTTCAGATTTGTTGTTGTTGCTGTTGTTTTTTTGTTTTTGTTTTTTTCTCACTTAGAATGGAAGGATTTTGGTTTCTCCCTCTAAGTTAAAGCAGTATACCTCTAATCTGTTGTGAAGTACTAGTGCAGTAATGTTCAATTAAAAACAAAACAAAAAAAGTGGAAAAAGAAATGCAAAAAATGAGTGGTGTGTTGTTTTTTTTGTTTTGTTTTTCAGTTCTTAACAAAAGGAATGCAAATCAAGAGAGTTTGAAATCAGGTGGTTTAAGAGAGTCAGAAGTTACTTAGGTATAATACAGCTGAAGTTGTGAATTGTGCTTTTTTCAGCACAAGAGAGTTTGAGATTTTGTAGGAAATATGAAACTCAAATGCTGAATGTCCTCATCCTCACTGATGTCTGCTCATTGTGTTTCCAGCCAGTTCAGCAATTGCAGTTCACATATTCATTCTTAGTTCCTGTCATCGAAATTTGCAACATGTTGACTCCAGATGTAACACAAATGATTAGTTTTTACTAAGAGCCCAACATACCAAACCCATTCAGAAAAAGCTGTTCCAAAGATTAATTCATGTCTTCTACAATTTGTGTGTTGATCTAATAGACATGCCATTTAAGGGGAAAGAGAAACACCTTGAAAACACTAGATATTTTCAGATGGTTATGTTCATTACAAAATATTCTACTTCGGTTTTTTTAAAAGCAACGCAAAACTTTTCTTTGAGCTGTTGTTGTATGAAGACTTATGTACTGTCTAAGTAAATCTACATGCATAAAGCATGTGCCATAAGAAATTTGGAGTTATGTTATGGTTTTCATACTTATGATAAATTTTCCAGTTCTTCCTTGAATGGTCTCCACTGTTTGAACTGCTGAGATTTAAAAAGAGCATCTGGCAATATTACTGGAATATTCATGTATTACAAAAAATATTTCTGCAGTCTGTTGGCAAATTCTGTTTTGGTTTGAGATAGATACTGAATGTGAGAATAGCACTTTAATAGGTATATTTGTTATTAGCAAATGATACAGTTGCAATCTTCCCTTTCAGTGAAAGTACTAAAATGACATAGAAATACATGCTAAAGTTTTACATCTTAGTTTAGACTTAAAAAATAAAAAATAAAAAAAAAATACAGCTTTATTCATTTAAAATACTAATTCTTTTCAAAGCTCCATTACAAAATAAATACACTTACTTTTTGTTTTCAAAGCTCTGGCTGCAGAAGAGAACAAAAGATGTTCTTTTTCGGGATGGTAGAAAGGCCCATTTTCCAAACCCCTTTCTTACAGTGTTCTCCTTAGTGCTCTGTACTTCATTCCAGCAACTTTCCATATGAACAGCTGTTTCTGAAGATCATCTCCTGGCTTGTGTATTTTTTTGGCAACTAAACCTGTTCATTTTGTATGTAATCTTCAAACATACATCACCAGCTGTCTATGAAAAGTTGATGTAAGCAATTGTGTGTGCGTGTGGTGTGTTTGTTCTTTGCTAGAGAGTTTCATCTAAGATTTAGTGGGAACATCCCTTTTACAGAAGGAGAGCTCAGAAATGGAACGATTTGCAGATGCATTTCACTTACTCTACAATATGAAAGCAGCAAATTAACCACTATCTTTGGCAAAAAATTCAGGTCCTTTCAAAAGTATTTGTGGATGGATGACTATTTGCTTTCTAGCCTGTGTTGGTGGTACCATGTCTGCACTTCTGTCCAGACAAGTCATTTTGACATACTGTAAAGATAAATTATTTCTTTTGACCAGGATAACTGCCCCCTCCTGCCTAACTCTGGCCAAGAAGACTTTGATAAAGATGGCAAAGGAGATGCCTGTGATGAGGATGATGACAATGATGGTGTTGAAGATGACAAAGTAAGATACATTTCTGTGTTGTCTGTACATTTGACATAAACATCTGTTTTTAGGGAAAATCATTACAAGTGATGATGTGTTTATCGTTCAGAGCTTCAATTGAGTCAATCAGCTGTACTTTCCTTGGATAATGGCTGCTGCAGAGTAAAGCTGAGTTGCATCAAATGAGATGTAACACTCGGAAGAGTGAAAAAACAGCCCAGGGAGCCCAAGGCTGCATTAAGTTCTCTGGCTCTGAGTTCAGTTGTGTGTATGAAAACAACTTAAACTCTTTATTTTGTGATGAGGAATCATAGCTCCACTGTATTGTAAAAGTTGATAGAAATTATATCTGATACATGGTGGAAGCAAGGTATAATAAGTAACATGACTATAAATATAGGTAGCATCAAAGAGAAGTAACAAGAGGAAAGTAATCAGATTCCACAGTTCTGCTCTTCTCCTCAATCCTGCTGATTTGATTTGGTTTGGTGATCCTTCTATACAGAGTGCTTCCTCATGGCTGTGCAGAAGTCCATGTGTAGTTTGAAGATGTGTGAAAGTCTAACAGACTTTCAGAGTAGGGGTTGAACTGAGATGAAATTTTTAAAGTTCCACTAAAAAGAATGGTTCTAGGGAAAAATATTTTTTATCAAAAAGAGTATATCATTTACATTTTGCTTTTTAGCATCTCCTATACTTTATGTATGCAATACATGCACAAAAAATCAAAACATTTGGTGTAAAACTAGAATATTGATACTATATTGCTCCAAAAAAGTTAGAGTATTAATTCTTGTTTGGCCCAAAATAATATGCTGCTGCAATTGGACTGATTGCACAGTACATCCTGGTTTTGAAAATTCTGCATGTACCAGTGAGATATTTTCCTTGAAATTACAGAGTACAGATCCAACTTAAAATGTGTTTCTCTTCTAGTGAGATACAAGGCATGTTAAATGTGTACTGTACAAAAACACAAAACACACAGCAAGCCTGGCTGTCCAGAAACCATCCTATTAGCACTATGATTTTCAGCTTATGTACAGTTTGTCCACTGGAAAAATAACATATTTGTGTCTTGATTCATCTGCCCAAGATGAATAGGAAGATTTACTGCCTAATAGTGTGCTCATGTGACCTCAATTCAAATTGTGATTTATGTTCTTAAAAGTTTTATTTCTTCTCACTAGGACAATTGCCCTCTTCTGTTCAATCCTCGTCAGTTTGATTATGACAAAGATGAAGTTGGTGACCGCTGTGATAATTGCCCTTATGTGCACAACCCTGCACAGATCGACACAGATAATAATGGGGAGGGTGACTCGTGTGCTGTGGATATTGATGGAGATGGTATGTTTTCAGTTTTGAGAACTAAGTTTTGTCCTACAAGTACACTTTGATTTGTGGTCATTGAGGCACGCTGCCTGCTTTACTATGCGAAATAAAATCAAGCCTAACTGCTCAAAAATGCCAGAGAAAATTAAAGTTCCTTTGTCATGTATTAGTATAATGATGTCCCTAAATGAATACAGTGGATACTATTGAAGAATAAATTACAGCAAGTCTTTTGGCAGTATCATCTTAACAAGAAAATCTTTTTTTCATCTATAACCCAAAGTAATCTGGGTCTAATATAACAGTTTTGTTGACTTTTCTCCTTTGGAAACTTTAGGGAGGGGGGAAAAACTTGAGTATCCACCCAGATAAGACAATATTTGTAGAAAATTAATGTGCTTTTCTTTGTGAAAGCATTGCAAGACCCATACGATTCCAAATATGCGTTTCTTTTTGAGTTATTATTTTATTAAAGGTGTTTAATCCATATACCAGTACTTGTTCGTGTGAACCAGATTCAATCAGAATAAGGACAGGAAAATAATTTTAAACATTCTTTTGAAATCAGTATCCTTATGGATTCTCAAAAATAAAAAATACAAGTATTGTAAGTTAGAGAAATCTGGTTTTGAATTTTCTTCAGCAAACATAGAAACTTTGGGCTTCTTGGCTGAACGGATCTTCTGAATGTTTTAACTCCTTTCATCCTTCACATCATCAGCTTCTCAGTAGTACTGCTAATGGGAATTCTGCATGTATGTTTGGTAAAAAGAATGCAATTGTTTGTTACTGGCTTAAAGACCACATAAATATCCAGGGAATATTAGTGTAGGAGAGTGTCATTGTGTCCTTTCTGAACAGATAGACCTACATGCCTTGATTTTGTCCATTTTATAATTAGGTTTCCTGAGGGAGCATTTTCTATTGAAAATTTGGCATGCAGTACAGCGAATGATGCATGTGTTCTGGTAAAATGAAATAATCTAGTGCTGAGGCAACTGGGGAAAAAAGAAGTACTCCACCTCTTCAGCTATTTTTTTCAACAAATGTAGAATCTATGAAAAAGGGCTGGAGTCATCAGTTTTAGCCCTTTCTTTAGTGAAATATTTTGGAAAAATGCATATAGAAGTGTTTACCGTAAAAAGAAAAGTTACACCAATTATATCTTTATTTTCTAATATTAGTCTCTTTACCATTTCATGATGTAGGAATTATATTGTAGCAATGGGTTAAGGGTGGCTGTAGAGTCCATGGTTTGTCTGTGCTGTATGTCATCATTTTGATTTCTTTATTCTCTTTTTTTTTTTTCCTCAGACATTTTTAATGAACGAGATAATTGTCCTTACGTTTATAATACAGACCAGAGTGATACAGATGGTGATGGAGTTGGTGATCAGTGTGATAACTGTCCGCTAATGCATAATCCAGACCAGGTAAATGTTAGGTATCATTTAATTAATGATTCTCTGCCCAAAACAAAAGGGCTGAGAAAGGAAATTGGCAGAAATCCCAGCTGTTTTTCCAAGGATACGGAACAGTTCAGGAGGGTAAAAGGTAAGAACAAGGGAAGTAAAACATTTTTTCAGTAGTTTGCTCTACTCTAATTTATTCCTGTGGTTTTTTTTTTAATCAGTTAATGTTCTGGAATTCAGAGCAATGCAGAGATAACGAGATTTGATTGTAGGATTCAGCATGTAACTGAGGTTAACTGCAGTCTTTCAGACTATAAAAAATAGCATGTAACAATCTGGATTGCATCTGAGATGCACAGGTTACACAGAACTGAATGATCTTGGAATAGCAAATTGACACTAGCTTTTTTACCTGCATACTATCATACACATTCATATTTTGTATTTATACTATTAGTTATATTCAAGTGAAGAACTTTACAACACAACAGCGTGTTTCATCAAAACTGTAGTCTTGAGTGTATTGACAGAATTCTCCTATGTCCATTCTAAATCCTAGTTGTTTTATAGGAATTTCAGTCAGTCCCTATTTGCACTGTGGCTGAAGTTGTAGATCTGTATTGCTTTCTCATATCGCAGGTTGTCAGCTTTCTTTAAAAGGGATGTATAGTGACCGATTTAAGGTCACTTTAAGCCACCCACAAGCCTTTGAACTTTCTTCTTCCCCCTGTGACAAGTCAAGACGGCTTCAGGGCTGTATTTGGTATGCTCAAGTAGTTATATTCTTTGAAAATAACATTTCTGCTTTAAGCATGGTCATCATTACAATATCAGTTGTCTGCAGAGAAGACTTGAAGAGAAATGTTGTTAAGTATCAAACTACTGGTATTGGTATTTTGTGTTTAATAAAAGTCACAGACTTGCATACTTTTTTCTTTTTGGCAGACTGATTCAGATAACGACCTTGTTGGTGATCAGTGTGACAACAATGAGGACATAGATGAAGATGGCCACCAGAACAACCAAGATAACTGCCCTTACATCCCCAATGCTAACCAGGCTGACCATGATAAAGATGGTAAAGGGGATGCCTGTGATCCTGATGATGACAATGATGGTATTCCAGATGATAGGGACAATTGTCGCCTCAGATACAACCCTGAGCAGGAGGACTCAGATGGTAAGAACAATGTTGCATGAATTTAATCTTGTCCTTAGAATCCAGTTCTGACTTTGGGGTAGTAATTTTTTATGAAAATAAAGTCTCTTTAGAACAAACCAACTTACTTTTGGCAGCTCAGTCCATTGAGACTTGAATGGAACTGCTCTTGTTAATTTGGACCAGAGCTAGAGGTAGAAAACACCTTTGAGAGGGTCTTAAACGCGCTTGTGTATTCATAGATAAACACATTAGAATTTTGTTTGTGTTTTCATATTTTTATGTTTTTATTTTAGTCTTGAGATCTAAATGGAAACCTGGAAATTTCAGTTTTTATTTCGAGTGACTTAGATTAAAAAAAAATGATATCCGTTGTTTTCAGAACAAGTCGTTTTCTGGAAATAAGAAAAAATACGGCTTAGTGCTGTTTTGTTGTTTGTTTTGTTGTTTGTTTTTTTTTTTTTGTTGTTGTTGTTTGGGGTTTTTTTTGTCTGAAACCTGACTATTATTGCAGCTTAAGTAAAAATAATAATACTGATTTTAAATTATTTTTCTAAAAATTATTTCTTAAGTGGTTTTCTCAAAATCAGTTTATAGGTAAGTAGCTTTAACTATGTTTTGGTAATATATGTGTCACTGTTTAAGAAATAGATACATAATTATTTTCTTCTCCTGTTCTTGCCCTAAAATATATCTGGGCACTTTCCAACAATCTTACTTTGTGTTTGATGGTATTTCAATAATGAAATGGTGACATTTTACAGTCACAAATGTCATTTATGAAACATCAGATCCTTTGAAAACCTTGAATACAATAGATCTCCAGTAATCTGCCTTTAAATAAATACTTGAGTAATTTCTGTTCTGCAGGTATAAAATTTAGTGAAGTCACTTATGTTGGTGGAAAAAAGAAAGCAAAATTTGGTACAGACATAGTATGGTTTTATGTACATTTAGAAAGACAAAATCCTGTGCCTTGAGTGATTCTCTGGTAAGACAACTGCTGTTGTCTGAAATAACCAGTAGTTGTGCCTGTAGTCAAATCAGGTAATAGAAATATGTCTCTGTACTTGCTAATTTCTGGAATAGCTTCTTAATTATAGAAACATTCCAAAATAAGGGTGCCTCCAAATTGGGATAATTTGTTTTAGCTGTCACACGGGTCTGATGAATAAGTGTATCATTATGTTTGCCATAAGTGTTTACAAAAAGAGTAAATTTAAACAATTTAGCCAGCTCATCACTGTCATCAGTGGCAATCCCAAGAGAAATATTGGAAAAATGATAAATAAAGCCAAAATACACTCCCACGCTCTTGATGATATGAACTATAGCATTTAAAGATGAGGCCTCTGAGAGAACTGTTGGATATGGCTGGGTAGACAAGTACTTTCTAACTTCTCTTGACATAGTCAGTGTTGTCATCAGCAGCTCAGTACCAAATGGCTGTCAGCAGGACATTCAGTGAATAATTAAATTATCCAATGACTAAAGAATTACCTCTTTGATACTGGCAAGGGGAATACAATTGGAAATTCACTTTTTTTTTTCTCTTTAAGTGCTAAGATAAACAGGTGCAGGAACACACAGCTGGTCAGGATTCTGTGTTCTCCAGGGCCAATTGCCAGAGTGAAAAATGGGACTATTTTACAATGTAGCTGAACTACTGAAAGTCTTTGAATTATTAAACTCTTTAGCTTTTAGTAACTACTCTTTTTGGCTGTAGCCTAAATCTTGTTCCAATTTTTTTTTCTTTTTTTTTTTTTTTCCTGAAAGCTTTGTACTTGAAAAATGCTGTGTTGGTTAGGCATAATAATGCAGCTTCTCATTTGACTGTGTAGCATCTATTAGTATCTCCACAATGAATTGGATGGATCATTGCTATTTTCCATTGTATTAATTCCTATTTTCTTAAAGAAGTTACAAATACATTTGAAAAAGCAGATGCACAGATTTGTGAAGATAGAAACAAATTAGCTGGCAGTTCCAGTTTAGAATAGTATCCAGTGTAATATCCAGTTGTTTCTGCTGTAGGAGTCGGTATTTTTGTTTTTATACTTTCCTAGGTAAGTCATTCTTTAAGTGATTGTTTTAAGTACTATTGTTTGCCACATGTTGACAGTGGCTTCATCGTGAGAATTTTTTTATACCTTCCTTCATCACTTGCTATTCCTTGCAAAATGTGTCTTTTTCTACCAATGTGTAAAATTAAGAAGGTATTTATTTTAGCATTGAGCATAGTAAGTGTTGTGCAGCAGCTCGACTGTAGCTGACTTAATTGGATGCATTTTAAGATTGTCTAAAAAGCTTCTTGTATTTCATATGACAACTCAAATATTTCTATTTCTCCAAGGCTAGTTCTGCTGTACATAGTAATTCCTTGTTTTCTTGCATTTTCCTAAAGTGCTATATTTTTATCTAAAACAGATTATTGTAATCAGAAGTGAAAGAGTAACTAAGCATGTTTACATATCTTTCTGTAAATATACTGGGTGGATTGTTGCTGAGCAAGTCTTGAGATGGATTTAAAAAGTCTTAAAAAGCCTTCAATACTATGTGGGGATTTAGGAATTTGCAGTAGGACAAATGTTTTAGCATGTGCAGCATAAATGAATTCAAACAGTATTAAAATGTGATCTTACATTCAGATCATGAAATCAGAATGGCTTGGGTTGGAAGGAATCTTAAAGCCTATCCAGTTCCAACTCTCTGCTGTGGGCAAGGACGCTATCCACCAGAACAGGCTGCCCTGGCCCCCATCCTACCTATCCTTGAATGCCTCCAGGGATGGGGCATGATCTGGGACAAATCAGACTGAAAATGTAATACAAGTATTAGTGAATTATATCAGCATAAGAAACTTCCAAGTTCCCCAGTGCTGATTCTGAAGCAGTGTATATAGATTAGCATCCAGACTAATCACTGTCACAAACCACTGATTGAGTGTGTTTATTAGGAGGAATCTTGGCCTGGATTCAGTTTGACTTATTCCAGTCATTACCAGCAACATATCAAATGTTCATTTCAAATGAACTTCTAGAGAATTAAGCTCTATGTGGAGCATTCTTTGAGGAACAAGAAAATGATGCATTCACGCATCATAAATTTCTTCCTTTAGTACCAGAGAAGTTAGATAGTGTGGTTAAATTGCTAATAATTATGTTTCCTTATTGCTTTTACAGGTGATGGCAGAGGTGATATTTGCAAAGATGACTTTGACGATGACAATGTTCCAGATATTTTTGATGTATGTCCTGAAAACAATGCCATCAGTGAAACTGATTTCAGAAAGTTCCAGATGGTCCCTCTGGACCCCAAGGGGACAGCTCAGATTGATCCTAACTGGGTTATTCGCCACCAAGGCAAAGAACTGGTGCAGACTGCCAACTCTGATCCTGGAATAGCTGTAGGTGAGTATCACATTGTAAGCCAGCATCTTTGGTGAGGAAACCAGTGTTCTTCTGATCAAGGAAAAAAAAATAAAATAAAATAATGATCATATATTTTAGTGCTCCAAGGTTAGGAGTAAAACTTCAGGTTTATACATCCTAATTAAAAATAGGTTTGCTCTTGTTCACCATTCAGCTTACCACTGACTGTAACACTGGTAAAATATCTAGTTGAAGAACTTGACGTAAGTGTAGTGCCTGCTGCCTTCAACAGTCCTTGTAAATTACTTGTTTCTCTCTAGAAGCCTTTATAGAGTAGATAAGCAAGTGTAATTACCTCCTTTCTTAGAGACTGGAAACAGAAGAAGCAAAAGTCAGAATCAAAGCTAGGACTCCTGAGTGTTGGTGACCAGACCCAGTGCTGTAACTCAGTGGTTCTTGTCTTGTCTTCTCCCAGGTTATGATGAGTTCAGCTCTGTTGATTTCAGCGGCACATTCTATGTTAACACAGACCGTGATGATGACTACGCTGGCTTTGTTTTTGGCTACCAGTCCAGCAGTCGGTTTTATGTTCTAATGTGGAAGCAGGTCACTCAGACCTACTGGGAGGACAAACCCACCAGAGCTTATGGCTATTCTGGTGTGTCACTCAAGGTAGTGAATTCAACAACTGGTACTGGTGAACACTTGAGAAATGCTCTATGGCATACAGGAAACACCCCCGGACAGGTGAGAGATTTAAAACTTCAGTGCTGTGGTGCATGATAAATAATTTAACATCTCAATTATTGCAAAAAAACAAACAACAGTCCCCCCCACCCCCTGTCCCCGTCCCCGCAAAAAAACAAAAAACAAAAAAAAAAAACAGCTGTGGTTTTTTTTTCATTTCACATGTAATAGTAGTTGCCTTCTTTCAAAGAGAACATTGCACATATAAAAATTATGAACGGAAAAAATTACATGTATAAAGGGGAGGGCGTGGTGTGATCCTAAAATGAGTAAAACGAGTAAAAGATCTCAGTTCTCTACAAATCCTTGTGACCTTGGTATTGGCACTTGATCCTTCAACATTCCGGCTTGTTTAAATTACGCTGGGTTTATACTTCAGTGACCAGCAGTGAGAACAAAAAAAAACAAAAAACAAAACAAACAAAAAAATCCCAAGCAAACAAAAAACAAACAAACAAACAAAAAAAACACCCAAACATAAATGAGTTACATGAAAGCAGGGAGAGAAAAGTTACTGTTATTCCAAGGAGGGCCCAGCCACAGAAGAATCTCATGCCTTTTGGAAATGAGCTAGTGTAGCTTTGCACGTGAATAGAAGTTTCACAGCTTGGAGTTCTTGCAGGAATGAGGCTTTGACTGAGTGTGAGAGTTTTTAAGGAATAATCCAAACGCAGTAACTGTGAAGCTGTGGCCTGTTTTAATCAGAGGAGTCACTCATTCAAATAGGAAAAGCATCATTAAATCCTGCAGGGTGGATGTCTGTATGCAAACAGGGACAAGACTACATAGTTAAAGAGGTGAATTTTCATTACATTTGATAAAGAGGAATAAATTGAAGTATGCTGATCATACCATCAGTTATTAAACACTGGTTATTTGTTGCAGAGCATGAAACCAAAATCTATGGCTGTGTATAGTCACTGTAGTGGGTGCATATTTGCTGAAGCACAGTGTTTTTAATACAGCATTTGTGTTCCTGCTGTAGGTGCGCACTTTATGGCATGATCCTAAGAACATTGGTTGGAAGGATTATACTGCATACAGGTGGCATTTGATTCACAGGCCTAAAACTGGGCTAATAAAGTAAGAAATATTTCTGTACCTCTTTTTAATAGCATTACTTCAGTCTCTGATATAACAGCTACTTCAGGTTTTGTGCTAGTTCTGATAATGATGATGCTTACATGACAGCTCTTTTCGTTATTTAGGGGACCATTTTGTTATCATTAGAATAATTTACTTTCCCTTTCAGATGTGTTCAATTAGTGGGTACTTACATCAGCCAAATATTCTTAAATTTAAAAAAATAAAATAAAATAAAAATCTCTCTCAATGGCTCTCTTGTAAAGGAGTGGAAAATTCCTATGGAAAACTCAAAGTGAGATTAGAACATGAGATTCCTTTCTAGCTTCTGGAATTTGAAAGAATGAAATTAATTAGAAACATCAGAATTGCCACAGGGAAGTAGGCCAACTGTCTTTTTCAGCGTCCTGTCTCCAGTAGTGCAGAAGAGGCCATAAGCACATCTGCAATGCACATAACAAGGAGCTGTGGCTTATTAGTTTACTAATATTTGATACTATGAACATTCAAGGAAAGAACGTTGGCTGTCTATGTCAATTTTATCTTGAACTAAGTACTGTAACCATAAAATAAGTTATTCAATGAGGTAGTCAGATCTCTTGGTCTTGTTACTTTGTGTTTAATATGGGTAAGGATATTGAAATGTAGACAGATTTGGTTAGTCTGTTTTATCCAGTTTTCAGGAAAAAATGTTTCTTCATCTAAGTCTTTATGCGGCAGAGTATTTACTGATACAGGCAAAAAAAATAAACTTAATTTTTTTCATTCATGTTGCTGTTGCCTCTGTCTGTACTCCGCTGTGAAGTGAGCCTGTAGTCTACTGATTACATTTGGCTATTTTAAGATATTGAAAACCTAAGAACCTTGACTATCTCGAGGTGAGAAGCAGAGAATCTAAGCTAGAAGAGCTACAACCTATCTGGTAGAAAAGGAAAATTAAGAGTTCTTTTAGCTCCTGAGTAGGTGCCTGAGACGCTCAAGAAAAAGGAAATAAGTCCTCCTTTTCCAGTTTATGAATTCAACAGTTTCTGTCCAAATCTTTCTAGGTTTCATTAAGAGCGTAATGTGTCTGAAATCAAAATTAATCATGGCTCCAGTTAATGTTTCTTTGACTCTAAAGGGATGGTTCTTCCAACTTGTGAATTTGGCCCTTGCACTTAGAGATAAATAAATCAGTCATTCGCATAGCTGTAAAGACAACTTTGTTTTAACCTCTGAGTTCACAGGGATAGAGGCTTATCAATGAATACATGACATAATCGTATCTCCTGATATGAACTGTTCTAAATGAACTGGGAAATTTCTTGCAGACGGTATGCATAAAATTACTTGCAGAACAGCTCCACTACTTTCATTAATGTATTCTGGCTGCCAGCCATGTGGTCATGAGATAGAGATGAGAAGTGATCCTTACAGTGAAGCTGTTATCTGGTGACTAGCTAAAATGAATTCTGATTTAATTCTTGGAAGCTATTACTGACCCTTAGCAATGAACATTCCATCATTTTCTTAGTTTAATTTATTAATTTATTTATTTTTACAGAGTTCTAGTGTATGAAGGGAAGCAAGTCATGGTGGATTCTGGACCAATTTATGATACAACCTTTGCTGGTGGACGATTAGGTCTTTTTGTTTTCTCTCAAGAAATGGTCTATTTCTCTGACCTCAAATATGAATGCAGAGGTTAGTTACAGAAAATGTCTGGAAAATGCTGATGTCTTTGATATCCTATGGAGCAAGCATGAAATATGGAAATGAAGAATATCCTCCTTTAACTGAAAACAGTCTGTAATCATAAAGCATGTAGTGAACCTCAGTTTGTTGAAATACCATGGATGCCCTTTGCCTCTGTAGTAATCTCAATTTGAATAATAAAACCCAGATGTTTAATATTGCCCACGTGGGAAAAAACAGATAAATCTCTGAGTGAGATATGTACTTCAAATTTTCTTTGCATATCCACTTCTTTGTAGGCTGTTTTAGTGTGTCCTGCGGGCAGAGTGCTGCTTCTGGATCACCCCTCTTTCCAAGTTCGTAGGATAATGCAAAATGGGAAACGTTGTGCTGCATCCTTATACTGTACCGTGACGGATCTTTCCTCCTTTCTGGTTGAATTCTAAACCAATAATACAACAATAATTAATACCTTTCTTTTTTCCTGTTTCTTTCAGATGCTTGAGCAATGGTTGCTGCATTACCAGCACAGTACTGTAAATGCTATGCAACCTGAACACCTCAGTACATCCTGGTACTTCCTTTTTTTATTTTTGTGTACCTCCTTCCCTGTCCTCTGTCCACATGTTCCAGTGACCAGGAATGCTCCCTGCTGCCAGGAATGCCTCAGCCATCCCTCCACCCAAGTGCCTTCTCACAGCCAGGACTATTGAAACCTAAATGTGAGCATCTGACCCACCACAGAAGCAAAAGCAGATTGATACTTCAGAACACTTTTATAGAATGACAACTTAGCAGAACATGTTTGTCTGTATTATCTAAAAGAATAAGATATGAAAATGTGTATTTATATATATATATATATATTGGGGAAGAAAAAGGGGGAGATGATGATTATCAGTCATCGTCTTTAAATGAGGAAAAGCAGTGTTTGAATAACTTTATGGTTGTATGCTTGATGGCTTTCTTTGATTGGGGCTGAACTTCACTAATAGAACCTCTGGGTAGTAAAGTAATAGATGACCACACCAATGGTGTCTATATTAAAATGAAGAAGCTTTTGGAGTATAAAGTGAAGGTGAATTATGAAGACTTCTTGATTTGAGATGTCCTTTAGGTGACGAGAATGCTCTTAATAACACTCATTAAAATTACAGTTGTTAGAAATGTCAGATTTGCAACCTAAAGCATTGTCTAGTATCAGAATTTACTTAGGGTGAAGAGAATTGAACTGTAAACTCCATGTGAAGGAAAGGAGTGATTCATTTAAGATTCCAAAGCTGTCACCATTGCCTGACTTTCACGAAATGATTTCCAGCTTTTTCATTTACATTATGTCTTGCGTTCTTTCATAATAAAAATATAATAATAATAAAAATAATAGTAATAATAATAATGGCATGGCCATGTGGAGTGAAATGAGCCCAAACTACTTTCCCACCACTTTAGCAAAAAGCACTTTGATGTCTAGTGTCCAGATCTGGGATTTTGAAAAGGTGGCAACACAATTGTTACTTAATTTGGTAGTATGAGAGATTAAGGTTCCACTTATACATACTTTGTTAATATTTATTATGATTAACACAGTGAGCTACATTCTCTGATAATTTATTTTAAAGCATGTCACATGATGTATCAGTAATACATTTATGAGTAATGATGATCTAAAGCTGTTTTTAAAAGTGTATCACAATATGTAGATATGGTCAAAGCATGATATACGCCAAAGCACCCTTTTGAGGGTTATATTCAAGTATTCTTTAAAGTTAAATGAATAATAATGAAGAATTTATAAATGGAACCTTAATATATATCCTGTTACCCTAAGTTTATTATCTTGCATTGTTACCTATCTGCTGTATATAGAACATCTTAAAATAATGCTGAAGGGCTACCAGTGTTTATTCTAAATGGATGCAACAGTTATTCAGATATACAATAGTATAACCATGTTAAACATTTTGTTTTACGTTGTATGAGCTTTGTTCACGAAAAGAACATTTGCTGGTGTAATTTTATTCATTGATGAATTTACTAGTGGAATAAGATGTTATCTCTGCCTTCTTATTGGGTGCAATAAGCAAAATATTGAATCAACATTTTCTCCCTTGAAATAGGTTCTATTGCTATATTCATTAGAAAGAAATTCACAGTTGCTGGCTTTGTTGCAGATTTTATAGTGGTCATATTATCAAATCTACTTTGTCTGGTTTTGTTTTTGTTTTGTCCAAATCCTCTTCATGAGGTTTTGAAGTGTGTTTCGGTTTCTTATTTTTGGTGTTTCAAATTGTATCCCCGAGTCCCAAGCAGAAGGGAGGGTGCCTTCATTAAATGTAATGATTGTAATGGCTGTGTAAGGTTTTTTGTTTTGTTGAAGAGAGACATCAGTATAGGGATGAAGATGTTAATATTTGGACTGTATCATAAGTTTCCTATTCTATGTAAATTATTTATGATGTTTTTCTTTTATTTCTTTTTCATTTTTTTTCCTTGCAAGTGTGTGTGTGAGAGAGAGAGATTAATGAAATTTCATTTTGTTTTACCAAAGACTGTAAATAATTATTTATTTGTTTACATGGACGGAAATTTATCATTTAACGTCCTGATTCATTTAGTCAGATCCTCATTTATATATATATATTTTAAGAAATCAATGATAGGAAATAAACTGTAAAAAGGTTTTATAAAAAAAATAATCTCTTTACCTTTTTTGTAGTTTAAATGTTTCTTTAAAGGAATATTCCATTCCCCTTGGCCCTCTGTTAGATAACCTCTTACCTTGCTATAAACCAGCAATATAAACTGACCAATAAATCTGTTGCTTGGCTACAGCTTGACAGTTGTCTTCTTGGATTGTAAACAACAGGTTTCCTACTCTCATTGACAAGAGACATAGTTCCACATAGTACCTTATCTGACAAACTATCCTAAGTTTTACTTATTGTGAGTGAGAAATTTTGGTCCTACTTTTCTTTTTTTCCTTTTTCTTCTGAATTTGTATACACATTTTCTGTACTGGATCTTGATTGATGGACTTGAACACAAACATGATCCTTGTCTACAAATGCTTCTGCTGCGTGTCCCATTTAAGTCACTGGGATATGTTTGTGTGAGTGAGGATTGCCTTCCTGCTGGAGACTTTCAGGAATGGGTGCTTAGTGGTAACATAGAGTAAGATATGAGAAATTATTAGTGTGAGAGATCTTCACCATCATGATGAACCTCTCTTGTGGGGGGGGACTTTGAATTGGATTAGGAAAAGTCAGAATCTCCAGCATGCCGAAATGCCAGCTTTGAGGTGCAAACTGTAGTCATCTCCACTTACAAATAATAGCCTCTTATTAATTTCTCAGCCCAACCAATACTGTGTAACTGTTTGCTTTCCCTAGCTTGCGGTTCCAGTGTGCCAGAGCTGGAGTACTCAGACCGTTACACAAGAAAGCCATATACTTTCCAGTACCATCTTTTGATGAATCCTTCAAACTAATACAAATATCCAGGCCTCTTGAGGGTGGCTCTTTTCTACTTAAATTGCAAAGATGAAAATGATTGGCATTATTAAGGTAATACAGTGATCAAGATCTTTGTTACCTGTGTTTTCCAGAGTCTCTTACAGGTATCTGTGAGAGCACAGTTGTCATTAATTTTGGGAAACCATAGCAACACTGCACTACTAACAGTGTCTCTGAGAAAAAGAAGCAAGCAGAGGACCAAAAAAAGCAGTAACACCTCTGAATTCTCTACATAGATCTACATACAAATTTTCAAATAGGAGCCCAGGCCCCAATTCTGCTACTGACTTGTATGACACTATGCAGGTCCTTTCCCTTTCCCTGAGCATCAGGCTCCCATCTAATAAAAGTCAGTGATGAAATTTGCTCCTCTTCTAAGATCCTTCTGATAAGTTTTTATGTATCTTAGTGTTTCTGGGTCAGCCAAAAGAACAGGAAACACTGAAACCCTGAAACCACTGAGAGAAACTCTTGTCCAATTTTTAAACAAGAGTTTTTCAGATAAACTTTGGATAAAACTCTGAGTTCTGAAAAATAAATTCACTTAGAATTTGTCAGTCATAATAAAAACATGTTTACCTTGACTTCTTCCAGAAAGGAAAGAAAAAAGTACACCTAACCTCTGTACCTGTTATTTCTCATATTAGGCAGCTGAAATATTAGCATCATGAATGCTTACACCTGTGTCTACTACTTGCTAGCTGTGCTGTAGAGTCAGAAGCTGAGTACACTATCAGAATCAACGGGCCAAATCCTCAGCCTGGGATATGGATGTTTTCCTACAGAAGTGAATGTTGTCTGGATGAGATTCAGGGTTCTGCTTGTGCTGCAAACCCCCATAGAGGAAGAGCTCTAATACTCATATGGGAACATCTGTTCTCTAAAGTGATTTAAAAATAATATGTAATAACTTGGCACAGTCTTGTTCCCAATGTGGAGAAGACCACCCTTGCAGATCAGGAAGGGGACTTTGAAGCAAAAGTAACCTGGGACTGATTAAGCCAAAGGTTCATCAAATCCATTATCCTGCTTCTTGAAAGCTGCCAGTTCCAAATGTGCCAGAGGAGGGTGTAAAATTCTTATCATTAAAAATTATACATCCATATGCCTAGAGGGAAAACAGTGTTCCTACCCCCAGGCAGTTAACATGAGGTGTCTTCTGCCTTCTTGCCTCTATGGCTTATTTTATAGTATTGTAACTGCAGATGTTCTTACTATTCATATAAATGTCTCGTTTGTTTTTTTTTAATCCCACTTCTTGACTTCAGTAAAACCTATTGTGAGCTCCTGAGGTTGCTTACATGTGATATACAATATAAATTTCCTTCTACTAATTTTGGATCTGTTACTGTTTACAATAATTACAATATTTTGCTTTGTTCTTTTTCTCTGTGTGCATACCTTAGTAATGGAATTGTGGAATATGTCAAAGGTAGAAGAATGTCTGCTGCTTGTTACCATGAGCTGCAGTGTTGTACTTCTGTTCAGGTCACCTTTTTCACGTCTCTCTGCTCTGCTCTTGTAGAGTCAATCGTGTTACATGTATGTACACCCACATATATAATTATATATTTTGCAAAAAGTAATTTTCATTCTTTTTTTTGTCTTATTTTTAGTGCTTTTCCTACCCTGATGGCCATTCTTGGAATCTGACAAGTGAGTTGGACAAAACTTTGATCTGACATTTTACAATCTTTTTATCCTGTCAATGACCATTGATTGTTTTCCAGTCATACTGATATTTGTAGAGCTAGACATGAACATGTTTAGTGCTCTTCTTTGAAAAAGAAGTGAATTCCTTTTCAGACATCTGCTGAGCATATCTGGACTCCTTTCAGTGCTGCAGAATGCACCAGCCTCTAGATTCTGGAGGCATGCATTGAAAATCACACTTAAAATCTCAACAACACCTGTAGTAAGGTAACTTGAAACATGTAAATGGGTTTTTAGACATCAAGATTACGTAGTCATTCAATAACTTTTAGGAGATAGTCTTGACTCCCTTTGTCAACTGATTTTTAAATGATGTTGACACAAAGGGAGAGGGTAGAAAGCACTAAGCACTGTCAGCTGCTTCCTAGGTTATTTTTTGTCCAACATCCCTTCTTGTATATAAAAAAAATAGTGAAAGCCAGAATGAATGCCTTGTAATCATTCATTCCAGTTCTCTTTCTGGAATTTCTGCTGTTGCCTACCTGAAAGTAGCAACAACAACCAACCAAAAAACATTAGGACAGGATCAACCTTTGATAATGATTGAAGTTACAGGAAACCAATCACAATATTCAGGAAAATGATATTCAGGAGTAGTGGAAACCGATTCTGAAGACATTCCTTGCTCGTAAGTCACATACTGGGAGGTGAAGCATGGACCCCAGATAAATTAATTATTCTTGATTACCGAAGATTCAGCTGCACTGTCTGGTCTGGGAGTTTGCAGTCAGAAGTAAAGGACCAGCCAGATGACTGTGGAGCTAATCCAGAGGGTTTAACTATACTCAGCACCTCGACTTTGATACTGAAGAAGTGAAGACAAAGTCTAGAGTTGTCCCCAGTGTTGTGCAGCAGATCACATTTTCTCAATTGCAATTCATAGAATCATAGAATCATAGAATGACCAAAGTTGGAAAAGACCCACAGGAACACCCAGTCCAACCATCTATCCATCACCAATAGTTCTTACTAAACCATGTCCCTCAACAGAATGTCCAAATGTCCCCTGAATGCCTCCAGGGTTGATGACTCCACCACCTCCCTGGGCAGCCTATTCCACTGCCTGACCACTCTTTCAGAGAAGTAGTATTTCTGTACTGACACTTCCAGACGGCAATAGAAAGGATTTAATCAGTGTACCTTTTTGTGCCCTTTCTTGCAAGATTCTGTACAAGTTTTAACAGTGAAACGCAGCTTGGAAACCTTTGGGCTGTGATGTCAAAAAACATATGATGCAGAACTGGTGTTTTTCAAGAAGAAAGATATTATTTTTTTGGTAAGAAACTATAAACTTTTCACTGCAAATTGATTAATAAGTAAAATAATAAATGGCAAGTATCTGGGATACCTCTTCCTCTTCTATTGCTCAATCATTACTCTGTATAGACGTGTCCGTGTGGAATGAACCAATGTAGTCAGCTTGCCTTATTAGGACTACCAGTTTTTCATACACATGTTCATAATTTTGAAGGATATACATTCCTTTAGCAAAAAGCCTGATACTTGCAAGTGTTTTGCATTAGAAATGTAAAATAAAACCAGAGCTATGGACAGAGTAATTTATTCAATAGGAAACAATGTCAAAGCATTTTAATTTCCTCCTATATCCATAATTTTGTTCCTCATCAGCTGGGGCTTTGATTTGTTTATGCTCTGCACTCTGATGTCCATATTATGTGAAAAGTTGTTCAATTTCTTCCAGGTATTACCTATAGAGAGGGTAGAAATTCTTCCCATTTTTACCTCCCACAGCTCTGAGCTGAGTGGGGTAAGGCAGAGACTTCTAGCATTACAGAACAGCACACGCAGGGAAGGAAACTGGAGAAGGAGGAAAACAAAACAGTGAACCAGAGGAATCTGTACAGTTATTTGCTGTGTTCCACAACCCCAAATAGCAGCTATTGAAGGGGGCTCTTAAGGGTGTCCAAATTTTCCTCAGACTAGATATCAGTATCCTGAAATGTATTAAGCCAAAGGGATTTTTTAAAAAAAACTCATCTAATAAGAAACAACACAAGTATTTGCCAGCTGATCTCTCTAAGGCTTGTTTGTTTACCTCCTCTTCTGCCTCATCAGGCAGCTCTGGAGCAGCTGGCAGCACTTAGCTGCTACCAATGGGCTGGTGGCCATGCGTGCCCTGGGCCAGCTGCTCCATGTACTGCATCCTTGCCAGCTTCCCTGGGGCAGGTGGGAGCCTCACAGGTGTGGAGGTATCAGGTGGGAGGAAGGGGAAATTACATGGTTCTGATGAGATGTTGTAATCACAGGGACATGCCTCAATTTGTGGCTCAACTGTGAGTCATGAAGCCCTGGAGAACTCTACCAATAAAGTCTATTAACATAGGCTTTCTTTGATTACTTAGTCAGGGATATTGTCTTTTCTCACCCTGGGTAAGTTTAAAAGTATTTGTGACCATATACCTATTTCAAATACACTTTTCTATACACAAGACCATATATAGATAGATACAAGGCAAGTGCTCATACTCACAGGTGTTTGCATGCAAATCAAAATGGAGGAAAAGAAACCACACACAAAGAAAAACACACACAATTCTTGTTAACAAAAGCACGTTGATTCAAAACAGTCATACACAAAAGTATCACTGTTAAGCTTACAGCTCAGTGGCAGACAGAGACATATTGTGGTGATCTGTGCTGCAAAGGGGCCTCTACTTCTTTAAACAGCTAATGCCAATATTACTTTGATGAAGCTATTGGAAAGCCAGCAGAAATCTCTCAGACAGAGACATGTAACATACCAGATGTGGCCTAGGGGAATGAATAGGGGGAGTACAACAGTAATAAAATTGTACAGAATTTTATAGGGACTGTCAAACCATACAAAAGAGGTGGGCAGCAGGAGACAATACTCTGCTTAGTTATAATCAACACTTGCAGAACCATAGGGTCTGGTCTGCAGAGATCATCAGTATCTGAACTTACCCTGGGGGGTTGCAGTGCAGCATGCATCAGAAGCCAGCTGCTCTATTTTCTATGTTGCAGGATATTTGTTCTTAAATAGATGATAAAAGCAGAGAGCCAAATTCCTGCTTCAGTTGACAAGGCAGTTTCAAGAATTAGATGTGTGAATAAAATGCAGAAGTTAGAATGATCCTCAAAATGAACTTCCAGAGGTGGCATTTTTCAGTTGTGTACTTCTTGTATGGAAGGATTTTTCTTTTTTCTTCATCCTGTCAGAACAAAACAAGGCAACTGATCTATGTTCTCACCTAAGAAATACCAAGGCCTGTTAAAGATCTTCCATCTTAAAGATGGAAACAGAAATGATTTGATATTGTTAATGTGGAGCTGAGGACAGTGGTTAAATCATATTTTCCAAAGGAATACTGCTCATAAAGCATCGACCATTTGGTCTGTACATCACAATGTTGCACTTGCAGCTGTGGTTGTAAGAAATGCTGTGTTTCCAGATGTATGGGACAGATGATATTCTGGTAAATATATGCAAGGACTGAAGGGGGGGGAGCAGAAATGGGATTTACGCATCTGAGATGTAGATTACACCTGGTCTAACTCTTCCTTTGTCCTTTCCAGTTATTCAATGCTGCAAATGCCATTTTGGACTAGGATGGACTTTAGTTAATGATGGAAACATGCACAGTTTTGACACCCTCTCTATTACAGAACTAAACAAAACCACTGGGCTCTCTAAACAATAATAGAAGTTATTCTAGTCTCCGTGTTCCCATTAATTAGGTAAGGACATGGCTACAGATGTCAACTGGGTCTCTCTTAATGAAGTCCACACTTCTGTTTGCAGAGTTCCTTTGCTACAAGAGTGAATAAACAAATTAGATATATATATATTCTTTTTAATTTCCTGAAGAGACAATTAATCTAGATTGCATGTGAAGTTACTGCTGTCATAAAAACACACCCTTCAAGAGCAACAGTTTTTTCAGGATAAAAAGGATGACCAGAGCTTACTGAAGGATGAGTACTGATGCTGAAGCTTGGAAATACAGAACTCAGACGAATTTTATTTCTGAACTGCAGTCTTTCAAATTATGTTTAAAATAGTACTGAATAGGGAAGAGTCTAGGAAAAAGAAATGGAAAACAGCATCTTTAGATAGTTGTGATAGTTTCTGAGGTCTTTCCTTCTAAATACTTTCTTCAAGGAAGTAATAACGCTGTCTGAAAAGATGGGCAGTATTTCAATCCAGTAATCCCACTGTGGGACAGTTTAGCACAAAGAATTCATAGTTTAAGTACAGAATAAAGCTGTTTAAAGATATACAAGGAAACAGTTACCAAATCCACATTGCTAGGCTAACACTACTGCATATACTGACTATATGACAAATGATGGCACTGACAAAATGTTGAGAGGAAACTGTGCTATTACGCCTGAATTGCCCTTTACAGTCCTAGCATCACAGCAGGTGAAAGCGAAAGGAAGCAGAAATGTCTCCCATGGATACCGCTGGCCAAAATGTTTTGATTTCAAACCCATACTGTGCACACATATGAACAGTAGAGTATGCATGAACAAATAAAGTGGAAATAAATATTTCAGCAGACACACATCATAGCAGCAGTGAGAATCAGAACCTTGTGTTTGTAACTCTTCATCACTTCTGTGTAGGAATATTAGAAAGCCTTAATTGTCTACTGGCCTAACCATGAGGTGATGATCACTGCATACAAAGTGCTGAAAGCTCAGAAACCACTGCAGTCAGAGTGAAGAGATGCTGATACTCGGTACTTTACAGCAGCAGCAACATCCTTCCTCTTCAGACCCATACTGTTTTTTGGAGGTCCTCATTGCAACCAACAGTTGTCACTAAACAAACAATAGCAGTTCATCTGGAGTTCCAGCTGTGTTTGGGCTGACAGCTTCAATTTCAAGCTTGGCATCAATGAAATCTCTTTCTGACTCTGGAGAAGAAACATGGCATTTGATCTTGACTTGTGGAAGACCACTCCTTTCCCCATCCTCCCACGCCTTTCATGTCTCCTTGAATTGAATCTTCTACTGCCAGCACACAGGGGAAGCCATGTCTGGTGATGTCAACAGGGCTCCTCCAAGCAGACTACGTGTCATCAAAGAGCTGCTCCTTGGAGGAAACCTGGAGCAGTGCCTGGAGTTAGCAGAGGCTGCCAGCAATTTGAGAAGCATTTCTCTTGTTGAAGGGGGCCAAGGGGCACTGATGGTCTGTCCTTCTCATCAAATCACTCAGACACTGAGAAGCAATTCCAGCAAAACAGTCCAAAGTAAGCACCATGATTCTGAAGAGGGTTAAATAACACTAGAAGCTGAAGAAGTCCTTGAAGAAATAATGTGGTAATATTTCACTAGGCCACCTACTGCCACAGTTAAACAGCTGCACTATGTACAAAGGTAAGGGGAGACATTCTTAAGAAGCAGGGAATCCCAGAAATCTGAAAAACAAATTATGAGACAAACTTACCTATGCTAAAGAATGTCTGAAGATGATTGGAAGACACATTAATAGAAAGCAGAAAAAAATTACTGCATGGTTATCCCTATAATCAGCAGCAGACCTAGAGATTATCTAATTATCTGCAGTTGTCCACTGTCTTTTCTTTATTAAAATCAGGGTGTCAGGGAGAAAGACGTTGGTTTCTTTCTGGTGTTTTGGTGGTGGTGGTTTGTGTATGTGTATGTTGAACTGAAAAAACCTCTGCATTTAGACAGGAGAAGAAGCACTGTGTTTTTGCATAAGCAGATTTAGATGTTCAGCCTCCAGCTCTGTGGTCACTGGTATCTATTGTGTCTTCACTCCTGTTAATAAAATCTTCTAGGTAACACCTACTGGTCTTTAACCAGTATCCACCATGCTACAGAGCTTCAACATGGGTTCTGTGCTAACAGATGAGGGGCTCCCAGGTGCTGGGAGCAGCAGGGATTCACATCAGGGCTGGGCCTACAGACAGGAGAAGGGTACTGGGGGCACTGGGCAGCCCCAGCACCAAGCACATCCCTGAGGACTAGGCTGGGATGAGACTGGGCTGGAAATGGAACCTGCCAGTGGGGCCAAGGATAAGTCCTGGTCAGGGCTACTGGGGTCAGGCATGGCATCGATGAAGGCTCGTTAAAGCTCAAGGCAGGAGCTGTGGTTGCAGCAGCTCCAAGTACTGTTCAGCCTTCGCCAGGAGTTTCCTTCTCTTTCCTGGCAGTAATTCCTGCTTCAGGTGAGTTGGCCTGAGCTTCTCTGATCTAGATGTGTTGGCAGAACTCAGTCCCTCCTAAGATTTTAGATTCTCTGTAGTTCACACCAGGTCATGAAGTTTAGTGGTTTTCTAGTGTGACGCATAAACAGTACTGCATGCCAGTCCAGTTTGTTCAGAACTGCAAAGACCACGTGGAAGGCTTTTGTGAATGCTGTAAGCCATAGTGATCTATTAACAAATGCATCAGAATCAGATGTATAACCTCACACACAAATTAGAACCAGAAGCTGTATCTGCTCACTTGAGCTATCTTTTTTCTGGGCTGATCCAATACTACACTTTACCTGTTATCAGGAGAGCAGTTGTCCCACTGCATGAATTTCTGCTTCATCTTTTATGGGGAATTAAATGGGACAGGCTATGCTTAAATGAAGCTTCAGTTTTGATAGCATCCACCTATGAATGACCTTCAGCTTTTTCAGGCTGGTCTTGTAGAGACTTCATCCTTTCTTTTTCATTTATATTTTTTTATTTTTATGTTAACAATTTCTGTGCTTACTCATGTGTGCTTGGAAATAAAACCTCAGTCTTTCTGCTATGTTTGTATGGATAGAGGAACCACTATTCTTCCCTGCCTACTCTGCTAAAGGCTTGAGTATGAAAAAAAGACTACCCAGCAAATGGGCATCATTGTAGAACAATGGTCCCACTGTGGTCTGGAGTGTAGTTATAAAAGGCCATTCTGAGTGCAAAATATGGTTAATTTTGAAATGATGTTTATTTACATTGTTAACACATAAAAACAAATGACCTTCTAACATGTGGCAAAGGAGGGTTTTGTCATGCATAATTTCTGTTAGTTAGTCACCTCTTATCAATGAAAATTGCAGCTTAGCAGTTTTTCAACTACAACAATTATAGTTTACATCAGATATGGCAAGAAAAATGTTTAGCATGAGCACTAGCAGAAACATAGCACATCCTCAGATGATAAGCTTGTAACCAGAGTTTTGCAGGTTAGGGTAACGTTGAAGTTATAAAAAATGAAGAATTGGGGGATAAGCTTAGCAGGTAACAGCAGAAGCCTGATAGAAATAAAAGTGTATGGGAAATTGGTAATCACAGCCTGAACCTCTGATTAATCAGCTGAGGCAAGGGTCAGCTGTGGGAGCACAGGTGAGAGTAATTTAGCTGTGCTCCCGGAAGGGATGGAGCTTGACTCCACCTCCTCTAGACCTCATTTAAGGGCTGACCACCACAAAGGCAACATCTCTTGGAGATTGCTCCTTGGTGGAGATTGTCTCAGTGTTTTCCAGCAGACTGAAGGCTTCTGTATGAGTGAGTTTTTCCTGTTGATAATCTTTTGGATATTTATTACCACCTCTTTTGTACTATTACCATCTTTACATTATTGTCACTGTACGTAAGAGGAGTCATCAGTTAACTGCTATGTGTAATTTTCTGATATCATTTAGAAATCATACAATCATAGACTGGTTTGTGTAGAAGGGAGCTTTAAAGGTTATCTAAGTCCAATGCCTCTGCTGTAAGCAGGAATACTTTCCATTGAAGCACATTGCTGAAAGTCTCAATGAGTCTGATCTTAAGCACTTCTAGGGATGGGATATTCACAGCTTTTCTGAGCAGTCTGTTCCAGCACTACACTACTCTCATATTGAAGGATTTCTTCCTTCATCTAACCTAAATTTGCCCTCTTTTTAGTTTAAAGACATTACACCTTGCTCTATCACTACACTTCCTCCCCAGCTTCCTTTACTACTTATTTTTTTACTCTTCAGAGCCTTCTCCAGGCTGAACAACTCCATCAGCTTGTCTTCATAGGTGTGGTGCCTCAACTCTTTTGTCATCCTCATGGCCCTTCTCTGGGGATGGAAGTGAAAAAAAATAATCAGGAAATAATTTAAATCTTTTTCTAGATGCTCAGTTACAATTGTGGAAAAAAAGACATTTACTTTTCTTTTTTTCAAATAAATTTAGGCATAAATGGAGAAGGGAGTCAGCTACACATGCTTTTAAAATTTGTAGATGCACAGCTATGCATGCTTTTCATTTTCACTGCAACAGATGAATTTTCAGGTATTTCACACAGTCATGAACTTTACATGACATACATATAGATGCACTCATTATTCTATAGAATAAACAATTAATGCAATTTTGCATAATTTGAATGAAGAGAATGTGAATTAAATTCACACTATTGTAAAAGAAACTAAGGCATAAAAGAATTAATTAGAAACACTGTACAGATGTTATTGTACAGGCACATTAATCATGATCAACTGAATGGATAAGGATTCAACAAACATTACTTGTCAGTGTTTTCTTAAGTGTTTGATCTGTAATCTCCCCCTTCAAACAACTGGACCCAATGCTTTGCTACACAAAATACCAACTTTTTTTTCTTCATAAGTCTCTATACAAACCACATGTAATTGTTATTTTTTTCCCTCTTTTTTTCACTCTTAAATAAATAATCAGTCCAACATAGACGAAGGGTAACAAGGATATGATATACAACTAGTAGTTGTCAACCAGCTGAATCATAGAATCATCTAGGTTGAAAAAGACATTCAGAATGTCTCTTCCAAGTTCAACCATGGGTCTGACCTATCAAGTCCATGGCTAAACTATGTCCCTTTGTTCCACAAAACCCTGTCCTTAGTGCAATCATGATTGCTTCCTATATGCAAAATTTACTAAAGAAATCCTCATCTATCTTAAAGAAATAAATGGAATCAGCATTTTTTATTTCAGCACTGTCACTCAGCTTAAAAAGAAACAACCAACCTGATTATTTATTTAAGAGTTTGCCTGTAGCTTGTCCTGATGAATTTTATTTAGTGTTGATTTGTTTGTTTTGTTTTTGTTTTTCCCCAGTCTAGTCTGTATCTGGGATATGTAACTATTGGAATCGGTGTGCATAGTCTGCTCAGCATTCTCCACAAATTAATGAAGTTTCTGAAAAGGCATATAAAAACACATCAGCAACAGACAAAGTATTAACAGAATACACTTTTGAGTTTACAGATACAGTTTCAGCTGTATTCTCCACTAGGCAGACAGGAAAATGGCTGTTTTCCAGAGTTCCATGGTCTGATATAATGTATTGATTAGCCTAGGTCTCATTATCTTACCAAATAGATCACCTTATTCCACAGTGTTTATCCTGAGGTATTCTCTTCTATAATAGAGTGGAAGTTGGCTCTTAGCTTGACCATAAAACTAAGCTTGCTTTATAGAATGGTAAGATTTCAATGTCCATTTAGATCAAGAGTTTTTATAAAAAGATGCCCTTGTGTATCTGTTAGCAAGAGCAAGCAATGCTAAAGTACTTTCTGGAAATGGGGGAAAATGGCTTATCTCTGCAAATACTTCTTATAACTAAACCAGATTTCAGCACTGGGTAGAGAAGAATGTCATGTCTGGATTTCTGGGGGAGTCCTGAAACATTATCTTCTATTAAAATTCTCAGCTGTCATTATCTCAGCTTCAAAAAAGCTGACAGTTTTTTTTTTTAATTCATCTTGTCGCAAAGGGATTAAAATTATGTAAAGAATCACTTTTACCTCCCAAGATGCTTCAAAAGCATACAAACATATTATGCTGCAAGGGGATTGCACAATGCTATCCACGATTTCATGTCAAGGCCATAGTTCCAATTTTCATCATCTCTGGACATCTACCAAGGCCCTATAACCTCTGTAAGGCTTGAGAACTCCTTTCCCATGATTAGTGAGAATTAGATATACGATAGTGGAGTTCTGTTATGTGACTTTCATGTAGTTTTATTTGCAATTTTTTTTTAATTCAATCCCTTTGAACCTTTAAGAATGAAATAGTATTGCTTAAGTAAAAGAAAAAGAAATGCAAGCCAAGATTGAAGAAAGAAACAAGAATATTTATAGTTTAGATAAATCTGGAATTGTTTTGTCTGGGTCAAACTGGTCTACCAAAGTTTCCTTGGCAATGAAAATTCAAATGGGGGGAAAAAAAAAAAAGAAATTCATGTCTGATTAAGTTTGTGATAGGGATTAAAACAAAAAACTAGCTTCTTCTGCCTCTTAGACTTCTCCTTTCATTTCCATTCATTGTTTTGCTGGATGATGGAATTGAAATATTCTTTCAAATGCCATGATTGTTAGGGCCCAAGGTGATTTTACTAAGAGTGATTGGACCCCTACATTTTTATAGGACAAATCCAACTTTAAAACTAGATGGAAATGATGAGGGAAGAGCTTGGCTGAAGCTTGAAATGATGCAGTGTGCATTTGTTGGGAGTAGGATGAAACGATGAATTTCAAAAGGAGGAAAAATTGAGGTGGACTTTTGCCTTTATTGGGACACTGTTTATTATCACTTATAATTGCTTACTTCTGATGACTGTGATACAATAGTTTTCTTTGGTTTTAGAGTAGAATGTGAAATAAATATGAAAGCTGTGTTGAACTACAGGATAATTTCTTCTGAGCTTGTTCCACAACTCCTTATCCCTGCCAGTACCATCAGCCTTATCTAATGAATTGGATTTAATTGCTTTAAACAAAGTGTGCTGTAGGATTAATCTCTCTGCTGAATTATGGGAAAAAATCACTGAATTGGTTTCTCTTTGTAAGTAATCTGGGAAACTACCAGCTCAGCTGGTACAAGTGATTGTGCCACTCTGCAAGGGCATTAATCATTATCCAACAGGTAGGTAAGGCTGAAGGATAAAGTCTGATAGTGTGCTATTACTATCAAGAGGAATGAAGGGAGAACTGTTTTGAACTAAAAGGGGAAATTTAAAATAGATGTTAGGTGGAAATTTTTTAGAGGGTGGTGAGGCATTGGCACAGTCTGCCCAGAGAAGCTATGAATGCCCTGACCCTGGTGGCACTCAAGGCCAGGTTGGATGGGGCCCTGGGCAGCCTGAGCTGCTGGGTGGCAGCTCTGCCAATGGCAGGGGGTTGGGACTGGATGGGCTGTAAATTTCTTTCCAATCAAAACCATTCTGTGTTTCTATGATTCCATGATTCTGTGACTTGGCTTTGGACAATGCTTGTAAGTCATAATTCTCCTACTTGGTTTTGTGGGCTGTGTCATGTTTGTGAAAAAGGGGAGTGGTTTAAAAGGAATTTATTCACTGGGAAGGGGTTATGCTTTGTGTGCACATGGGCTGCACATGGACAGCAACTAAGATTTACTTATGTTTCCATCCATTAGAATGGACCTAGTAGCATATAGGTATATAACCCATTCAACCAGGGTGACCTTTCCCTTAGAAATTAAGTAAATGAACTGCTCAAGAAAAATACCGGGTCACCTGGCTTTCCTTTGTTCTAAAGAAAGGGTGAATTATCTGGAGCTGCATGGTTGGCTTTGCAGTGGACAACATACAGTTTTCTTTAGTTACTGTGAACCTGTCTTCAGAATATTATCTCCTCAGTAAGAAGTACTTCTGCACTTGATTATGAGTCAGAATTATCAATTCTGTCACAAGGAAGACATGTAAATTAGGCCTTCCAAATAACGAAGAGAAAACCACATTCCATTGAGTCTCCTAAAAATAGCTTGGGCTTGAAACTTAGGACTGAAAGACTGGAAGAGTGACAAGCCAGGGGAAGTCTTAATGACGACTTTGGTATTATTTGGTTAAATTGTATCAGCTCTATTAGATTGGAAAATGGAGGATCGGACTTAGGCAGACAAGACATAGACATTCTAAAGAAAAGAAACTTTATCTGTCTTGTATCTTTTGTCCTAGACTGCTGCTAACATCATGGAACTAATTACATGAATAGTATAAGCATTCTCAAACCTAAAGGAAAATGATAATTGCATTGCAGACTTTGACCTATTTGTATTCAACTGGTTAAGTTCTGACAAATGCTCTGCATTGGCATTAAAGATAAATGACCAGAAGAGTCCTTTTAGAAAGGCTAAGAATTTCACAGCAGCAAGACCAGAATATTCTGTTGGAGTGTCTCTTTGAATTGTGGATGTGTTTATTGTCTTTCATAAGTTCCAGATGAAATCTGCTCAGTTCACAAGTATAAGGTTTTCTCTTTGAACTCTAAGAACCTTATGAAACTCATCACAAAATCTAGAAGACTGGCTGTGATCTTTCTGGCTCCAGGCTTTGCCATAAAAACTCTAGAGTCACAATTTAGGTAAGAGATTGTATAGTGTGGACAGGAACAGAAAAGAGAAACAATTCTTTAAAGACTGAGGGTAGGATATCAGATGCTGATTAGAGAGAAAGAGCAGGTCTCTTGTGAATGAAAGGTCTCGGAAGTACTTCAGAGTAATAGATGAATTCAGTGACAGATCTAAGATATTTTTCCTGCCAAGTCTGCGAAAACAGAGAGTGTTATAGTGCCCAGCAGTACAGTCAACTGCGCGTTGTTACATTATCTAGGGCACAATCATTAGAGAATAACATCTCTATGGTTTGTGCAGATTGTGATGTTAGTTTCTGTGATGTAGGAGAAAATTATCTGACCTTGAGGAATAAAATAGGCTTAATCTTGTGAAATGTTACTGTCTCTGTCATTTCAGAATCTCATCAGCAGCCCTTGAAAACTATTTAAAAAACCTAACTGTCTCAAAAATGTTCTGTCCTTGTATGTGTGAAATGCTTACAACTGCTAAAAACTTTGATGCTTTCCCCCACGGAGACCTTTCAATATAAAAGAAGATCTGGATCTGCTACTTTTCTGATCCACTGAAAGGTTTCCTGCATTCAAATCTGTACCACATTTCTGCTATGCAGATACTTTTGCTGTTTCTAGTTCCTGTGCAAGAAACATTCAAGGACACAACAAATTTCTTTTGGAATGTTTGTTGTTACGAGTTAAACTAATTGCCTCTTGTCATAGAAGTTTGGTTTTCGCAACACCATGAAACTTTTGTCCCATTCGCTATATCTTTTCCTCTGAGCTTTCAAATTGTCTTGTATGACAATACATATGCAAGCTACTAGAAATGGCTCAAGTACAAGTGATAATTTTAAGCTGCTCATGTTGTATAGGCTTGTCTTGCAAGAAGCTGGAGAAGAATTCAGGTGAATATATATATTCTCAGAGTAAATAAATTTATTTTTAAAACCTTTAGAAAATGACATGTATACCAAGTCTTTGTGATCAAGTACTTTTTGTTTTTGGAGTCAGAGTCTTTCAACAAATTGGACCTGTGGGTTCTGTTTCACATGAAAGATACCATGGGGGACAATGAGCACAGCCCCTGGTACTTCAGATTTTGTTTCGTCACAGATCCCAGCCTCTCTGCCTGCCTACTTGTGTGTTCATCAACATCTCTCAAAGAACTGTTGTACCCCGGAGCAACTTAAACTGCTTTATTCATATACATATATATGTCACTTTGGGGGATTTAGTAGCAGTTAGTTCATCTGAGGCAACTGGAGCCTGAAATCTAAATAAAAGGAGAGTGCTGCACACCTCTGCCAGTAGAACTGCATGACTTGATGCTTCTCTGTAAAAATATGCATTTGATTCCTAACTGTTTTCATTATCAATGTCTATGCTAGGGAGATTTTTTAAATAATACTGGGGAAATTGCCTGTGGCAGGGAAAGTGTGAGCCCATCTAAGCTAGTTATGTGACAGACTGCTTAGGAGAGGAAAAATGAACCACAGCCATGGGCCAGGAACACCAAAAGCTAGGTGGTTTGTCTTGCACAGCTGCAAAACAAAATCTTGTATAATTGAGTTTGCTTGGCCTTGAGAATTTTCTCTGAGAAAGATCTGCAAATGGTAGAGTTGCCCATAGTATGGGAATCTCTAAAGAAAGGCTAACATGTTTGGCTTTGTTATGCATAAACAAAACAAAGGAAAAACATGTCTTTCTTGGCAGGGAGCAAACATGTCATTGGGTAAAAATCCTGCAGCTGTCTGGTAATGTAGCTGAGAAAGTTAATTACATACAAGGAGATTTCAGAATATGTCTCAGAGAGAAAAGGAGAAGGGGCCAGAGGTTTGGTCATGGCAGTCAGCATTCCCTCAACTATGATGTGCTGAGCTTGCAGGCAGAGCCTGGGCAAATGTTCTGGCTGAAGAAATCCAGCCTGTGGCATGTAGACATGGAGTCTGTGAACATGTGCTCAGAGCTGCTGTGCTATTTAGAAGCGTTACTTCTGCTAAATGAGAGTTTGGGTCTGAAATTTGTTATCAAGGCTAGTGCTGTTCTAGTCATTCTAAGTTGTAAACCCATATACATAATAGTTAAGTGATCAAAAAATGTAGGAATGCAAACCTGATATATTGCTTTTGTTTTCTAATTAGAAGAAAGAACACATTTCCCCCTGGCATGATAGTATTGTTGAAGATCAATAAAGATCCAAGTAAATCATTCTGGACTACATTCTCTGAGTGCGTGACTCAGCTCCATATTTATTCAGGTTCTATACATGAACTAGTGTCTGAGAACTCACTGGAACTTTTGTTAAAGGAGTCATTGAAGCACCCATGGCTCCACTCTTTCAGCTGATAGCAATGGTCAGCTTAATATCTGTAGACTCTGTCAATACCCTTACAGCTGGTTGTACGCAAGCATTTAATGCTATAAGGTATACTGGATGACCTTCAGTAACTGTTCTGGATGAGTACTCATCTCCTGCAAGTCCTATTCACATGATATTTCTAATGAAGAAGCCTATTGTGTGGACAACAGAGTAAAACCTTATTAATTTTACAGACTAGTGCACTGATGACTATAGCACTTAAATATCAGGAAGGAGTGGAAGATATTGAGTAAATGTAGTGATCACTAGACAGTTAATAACTGTCTGGTGTCTTTGGATGCTGAATGGCTAGCACAAACTTGATTTCAGAAAGCAGTGCGCTGTACAGCATATATTAAGAAAGTGTTCAGGTAAGGGTGCTTGAGCAATACAACTCACAGGTACTCCTGATGTCCAGCAAGCTCATTTGTAGCTTGGCTTCTGTGTTGTAAGGCAAAGAATTATTTCACTGCATTTATCCTTCTGTGAGAAAATGTGACATTTGTCCAGTGGTACCTTAGACCACTGTCTCTGCTCCCTTCCTTAAATCAATTTCTAAACTTCTAGTTTGGCAAAACCATTATTTAGCACAAAACAAAGCCACATTTAAAAACAATATCATAAGAAAAGCATATGGCTAAGCATTTTAACCTTAGTTGAACACTGTAAATTTGTTAGGAGAGAAGGAACAAATATTTATGTTTGCTTCTGCTCATTGCTCTCATGGAGTTTGGCAGTCTGCATGGGATGTGGCACCGCCACAGCGGAGAAGAGCTGTGGTGCAGTGTGGCTGGATCATGTCCCATTAAAGGATGAGAAGGTCCAGCTGCTGGCCCAGTCCAGATGAACACTGAAGTTTAGTCCTTCCTTAAGTTAACCATAGCCCTGCATTTGAGGTCCATAATCAGATATCCATAAAGGAAATATTGCCCCTTGAGGGCTAGAGAAATATGTTGGTTCAATAACTGATGGCTTGTTTTGCTTTTATGTGTGTTTTTGCATCTGTTAATTATAAACACACTCTGCATATTCTTTGTTTGTCGCATATATATGGTTTGGATATCACTACCCTTCACTGTGGTTTAGTCCAATTTGGATTTATGTTGTAAATGTTATTTAGATTAAATGTCTTAGGTAAACCCATAATGTGTCTCCTACTGTAGAGCAATAGATAGTGAAGAGATACCTGAACTAATAGCAAACTGAGATTACCAGATGAAGCAGAACTGCACAACACCAATTTATCAGTTCATGGTTTTCTGCTGTTTCAGTAACTAGTGAGTAAAGAGTCATCATCCAACATCCATGAGAAATGATTTGGATTGTGATGCTTATAGTGTATTTACCTGAAAAGATTTTGGATTTGAAATGATACAAAGTTCAATCCTATTGGGATTTAGCTAATGTTAACCTCTTCTTGACTTTCTCTAGGGATAGAATTTCATTCATTAAAGCAAGTATGCTTTTCCCCTACCTTGTCAGTTGAAGTGATCTCACATTATGAATCAGTTACTGTGTTTCCCCATCTCGAGAGCAGAGCATGTTGCCCCTGGGGTCATCTCCAGTCTCGCTTCTGTCCCTAGTAAGGTAATGGAATAGCTTGTTTTGGATGAAATCTCCTAGCAATTGTAAGAGAAGAAGATCATCAGGAATAGTCAGCATGGATTCATCAAGGGAAAATCGTGCTCAACCAAACTCATAGCCTTCTACAATGGCATTACTGTCTGGGTAGATGGGGGAGAGCAGTAGATATCATCTACCTTGACTTCAGCAAGGCTTTTCATACTGTTTCCCATGACAGCCTGGTAACAAAGCTGAGACTATGGGATAGATGAGTGGACAGTGAGGTGGGTTGAGAGCTGGCTGACTAGTTGAGCTTAAAGCATGGTGATAGGCAGTGCAGTCTGGTTGGACACCTGTGACTAGCGGTGTTCCCCAGGGGTCGGTGCTGCATCTGGTCTTGTTCAGTATCTTCACTGATGACCTTGATGAGGGGATAATGTTTACTCTCAGCAGATACACTGATCATAGAAAGCTGGGAGGAGTGGCTGACACACTGGAAGGCTGTGCTGACATTCTGCAAGATATGGACAGACTGGAGAGCTGGACAGCAAGAAACCAGATGAGGTTTAACAAAAGCAAGTGTAGAGTCTTGCACTTGGGAAGGAATAACTACAAGTATCAGTACAATTAGGGAGATAACCTGCTGGAGAGCTCTGTGTAGAAGGACCTGGGTGTCCTGGTGGATGACAAGTTTGCCGTGAGCCAGTAGGGTGCCCTGGTGGCCAAGAAGGCTAGTGGGATCCTGGAGTTCATTAAAAGGAGTGTGGCCAGCCAGGTTAAGGTGATCCTCCCCTTCTTCTCTTCCCTGGTCAGGCCTCACCTGGAGCACTGTATCCACTTCTGTGCTCCCTAGTACAAAAAAGATGGGGATCTCCTGGAAAGAGTCCAGCAGAAGGCCACAGAGATGATGAAGGGCCTGAAGCACATCTCTTATGAGGAAAGGGTGGGTGACCTGAGTCTGTTCAGCCTTGAGAAAAGAAGACTCAGAGGGGATCTTATTAATGTTTATAAATATCTTAAGTGTGGGAGACAAAGGGACATGGCCAGCTTCTTTTCAGTGGTCTGTGGGGGCAGAACAAGGGGAAATGGCCATAAACTTGAGCATAGGAAGTTCTACCAATATGTGAAATTCTTCACAGTGAGGGCGATGGAGCACTGGAACAGGCTGCCGAGGGAAGATGTGGAGTCTCCTTCTCTGGAGACACTCAAGACCTGCCTAGATGCCCACCTGTGCAAACTGGTGTAGAGAACCTGCTTTCGCAGGAGGGTTGGACTTGATGATCTCAGGAGGTCCCTTCCAACCTCTACATTTCTGTGATCAGCTCTTCTTTGTCTGAAGCAACAGCTTGGGATGCTCATCTGATGCCATCAGTTTGGTGAAGCCCTAATGTGTGGTCCAGATCTGGGCTATAGGGTGAATGAGGAGACATGCCAGACAGAGGAGTAAGTGGGCCAGGTGCAATGTCTGATACTCCTTCCCCTTTGTGGAAAAGTTGTGTGAAAAATTTTTATACATAGCTATTCTGAATAACTGAATTTTTATTTATTTATTTATTTATTTTCTGTTCTGGTGGTTATCATTCATTTCTGCTATGTTTCTTAAGTGGAAAAGATCCACATCAAGATTGGACAATGTTATGGGTCTTTCTACTACCATGCACTGTGCAGGAGTTGGCAAGAAAGTTCGAATCTCCTGTCTGCTGGCTAATATCCCACAGCTGCAGGAAGTCTCAAATTTTTTTACACAGAAAGAATTTCTGATTCCAAAATGATTTCCAGGAGCTCTCCAGTATGAGAACTGTCTCAAGAACAGAAATAAATACAGGAACAATTAGAATAGTTGCACGGCATATGGTCACAATCTATATTCAAAGAGAAAAACAAATTATTTCTTCCCTGGTACCAGACATAGTAATTCCAAGTGCACAAAGTTTACCTTTCCTTCACATGTTTTGTCATCATTATTTTTAGCAAGAAAATATAAGTAAAGCTCAACAACAGCATATACAAAGCAGAGACCTGCTCATGGCAGCATTTTCTTAGAGAAGTGAGTCAGAAAACAAAAGCCAAACGTTATCTGTTCTAATTAAGCTGCTAAACAAATACAAATGCACAAAAAAAAAAAAAAAATTAAAAAAAAAATCCATACTGTACATTACTAGTATCCATAAATAATATTTTATCTCATGTTTCCATCACTTTCCTTTGTAGCTGAAAACTGGTTTGAGGAATGCAGCTCTTTCCATTTTTCCTTTCAATGGCATTTATGTCATTTCATAATGTCTTTCTATACTGATGTCACTTCTGTCTTTGTACTTCATGTGGATCTGGCTCTAGGATTTCAGTGAGCTAACCTGGGTGCTGCTAACAAGGCAGCTGAGAACTCACCTTACATCCAGGTTTTCCCAGGTACATCTATTTTTCATCTTGAATTTGTTTACAGGTGGACTTTGAGGAAAACCAATACATGACTGGCAGCCTTCATAGGGCAGATGATTTCATCAGGCTGCTGTTCATTGGGAGACTCTAGATGTGCTCTCAGTCACGTGTCTAAGATTCTAGGAAGCAGAATGCACTATGGGGGCCAAACACACTCAGCACAGCACTGTACAACTTCACAGGTTTCAGAAAACAATGGATGAATCCCTTGAACATTCTCTGCTCACATGGCCTATGCCTGCAATGGAAGATAAATGAATCCTGTGCACATCAAATACACTACTCAAGCTCAGAAAAAAATGCATAGAAGGTCTGATTGACATATATGGGTTGTTTTATTTGTCTACTCAAAGTTTACTTTGAACAGGATATAACATTTTGATATAATAGAATGTCTTTCAACTAACATAGAAGACTATGTGCTTATATTGCGGAGGTTCAGGCGTAATTCACTGGGAAAAGGGACAACTACCTCTTTTCTGACAATGAATACAGAACTGAGGGATACATCCAGAGTCCAAGCTGTCAGAGCAAGGGCAAAACAGGCAGCGAGTCTGCAGCACTGCCAAAGCCTGTGGGGTTCCTCAGGGCGGCTGCATGCCAGCTTGCATCAGGCAGCCCACCCAAAGCTCCAGGGGAGCTTCTGCAAAAGTCATGGCAATGGAAGAGGCTATGGAAAGTTGCTGGACTGGACAGCAAAGCTGGAGGAAAGGACTCATGCTGTGAAAATATGCTGGGTTAGAGGAGGGCTTTGTTTTCAAACATTTGATTTTAATCTGTTTCACTCAGCAGATTTAAGTGCCTTATTTTTAAAAGATTTCCTTTTTCGTTCTAGTGACTGAAAGCCCTTTTTGTGGCATTAGTATGCTAACCTTACAGAGAAATGGGCCTTGAACAGTTATCTGAAAAATAGAGAGCACCTTTATTGACATACTTATGTGTCAGTGCACGTGTGTTTTGGTTTCGGCAATCCAAGTCTAGCACTCCAAATCCTACTCAAGTTGTGAGGAAAATACTGAAAGGATTTCCCATGCCAATTCCACAGTGGTCCACTGGTTTAACTAGCATTATCACCTCAGCTATTTTCTAGGTTCCCTTTGCAGACAGTGAGAGGGGTGGGATTGGCAAAGGCAGCAAGTCAGCCCTTAGGGCAGTCTGAAGTAGATGAGTATAGCTGTTTTCTCTGCATTTCAATTGATTCTAGAGGGAGATGAGAAAAGTCTTAGATTGGCCTCACTATCTGAATTGTATCTATTGAGGGATGAAATTAGGTAGGGGATGAACTTCTTAGAGATCTAATGCATCTTTGGTAGGCAGTTAGGTGCTACTCAGCTGATCACTGATACTCTTCCTTCTCCCAGTGGGATTGGGATGGGAATAAGAGGAACAAGGAAACTCATGGGTTGAGATAAAGAATGTTCAGTAACAATATAATTTAGGAAGAGAAACAATGACAGGAGGAGTGTGAATAATGTGATTAAGAGAATATTGTTTTCAAAAGTTTGTTTACATTGTTCATGATGACCAGCAGTGGAGAGGAGTACACGTGCTATGCTAACATGCTCACTTAAGTTGTGTTGCATGTCTGAATGAATCAGCTAACCCTAGTGAAAAAGGTCAACAGTAACTGGGGAAGGGAGCAAGAAACTGGAGGAGAGTTTTACTAATATATAGAAGAAAATGTAATTATGTGGAATGGAATTGCTTCAACTATTCCTTTTTTGATTGTCATGATGGTAGGATAACATTGCTACTTAAATGGTATGTGATGAGCTCAAAACCAAAGCAAACCTAAATAAAGACATTTTCTCATTCATGTAGCAAACTTTACATAAACATTAGATTTTTTGTACTCATTTCTATTGTGCACAATTTCATCATCTGCTTTCAAAAAATTTATAGTTAACTCTGTGCTTTTTTTGACCCAAATGCACTTTTTTATTAAAGAGGTTCCATAAACTGGTTCTCTGTGAAGTTTTGGACTACATTAGCTTAATCCTACTGCTTTGTTTATTTGCTCTTCATTTTTCAGGTAGATACATTCATGTATCTCAGGTTTCTGTTTACATGCAAATTTCAGTAGTTTCTTGTATATTTGTCTGATATTCTCTGATATTGCTTTTACCTGCATTTGAACACAGGCAATTTGGTTCCACAGCTAAATGAATTTTCATGGCAACAATCCATCCTAATGACCACTTATGGATCCTAATCCTGTAGAAAAGATAACAGAAAGATACTCTGTAAACATGCCTGATAGCAATGTACAACATTACAAATTGAGACAACATAGTGGGAATGCTAAGTCATGGCTTGACCTGATACCATGGCTTGAACATGATTGAGCACCTGATGGGAAGGCAGGGCCAACCCAGGGGAGCTCAGCTGCATGCAGTGTACCTCAGTGACCAAAAGGGGTGGAACCAAGATACATCCCTTCCCAGACCTCACTTGAGTGTTGGCAGTGGAGATTAGTGTATCTTGGTGGAGATTCCTGTACATCTGAGATCTTTTAAAGGTAAATAGCTTCTTTATTTCTGTGTTTACTGATGTTGTGTTTAAGTAAATTCTTGCTTGTTGCAACTTACATTTTGCTGCTCTGCTGTTGTTGTGCCTTCCATCATGTTGCATATTCTCAAGTGGATATCTAGATTTGGAGACTTAATAGTTATTGTAGTACAAACTCAGAGTGCATCTGAAATATGTTGGCTCTTTACATTGTGATAAACCAGAACTGGACCTTTGTGTTTTCCTCTTTTATGATGCAAGACATTTGTCTTTAACTCCATAATAAGGTTTTTTACTCAGGAATTCTATTAACCTAAATTCAAATCAACATCTATTTGTGGAAGTGGTTCATATTCTGCTCAGTTCTAGCTCTATGGAACTGTAGTTTCTTAGGACTGCACCAACCATATGCTTCAATTTTGCATGCTATGTGATGTGTAAAAGTGGAAAAATATTGTACATTGAGCAGAACACTCTATAAATAAGACAGATTACACCTTTGCCAATGCATTAAGTCTTTGTTGGCTGTATAAGTCTAACTTTCGTGTTAGTCCACGTGAGTTGTAAATATGTCACTAATGGCAAGTGAGTGAAATTTCTTTCCTATGGCATTTTGTTGTAGTTAGGTGTACTCTGTAAGACAAAATGAAATAATGGTGTCGAAAATTGATTAGAAATGAAGGAAAGCAATAAAAATAATAATCCATTGTACTGGGACAAAAATTTCCAGTGTTACTCTATACAAAACTTCTCCTGGACAGTATCAGATGTTACAATTATAAATAAGACCTTTGAACAGCATTATCACTGCTAGCTGTTGATAGTCTGCATTAGTCATTAATTACTGCATTTGTGGCTCAAGTAGGTAGTCTCACTCAAGCTTTTCTGATCTAGAAAATCACCTGCTGAAACCAGGGTGTCTTTTCAAGTTGGTAAGCTCCTGAGAGAGTATTAGTTCTAGCTTTCTTTTGTATTTTGCCAAAATCCATGCAAGAAAACTTTCATTGGTTGAAGGTTGCAACCCCTTCTCTATTTGTTGTAGTATTTGTTCAGAAAGCCCTGAAGTCTTAAAATAGGAGGTAAATGTTAAAGTGTTTTTAAACTTTTTGTTCCAAAATCTTCTGATACTTTTGCTTTGTAATATTTCAAAAAAGGATTGGCTTAAAAATCTCAGTATATTTTACTTTTTCTGGCTGAGTTCCAACACTCACAAATAAGATTAGAGATTGATTTGTTATTCAGGTTATTAGTTGGAATTTTAAATTGTTTAGAAGTACTTGAAGTCTGGCCATTTCATGACGGGAAAAGCATTCTGAGGAATTCTAGAGAAACCCTATCAAAGAACTGTAATGGTGACAAAGGAAGATTTTATGTACTTGGGATAAATTTCTGTGGGACTTTAGCAGACTTTAAGGGGAAATAAATGAAACCAATGTTATTGCATTGTTTTTACTCCTTGTCCTCTTTCTTGTCAATTGCTTTTCACTTGTTTTTATCAGGTAACATTGTATTGTAAACCAGATCATATGTGTCCTGGCATAGGTCTTTTTGATGCAGAAGTCTCCTTAGGGCTTAAGTGATAACTTGTGATTTTGACTCATTTGATGAATATCTCATGATAGTGACTGCAGCCACAGGTAACACTGGTTTTATAAATAACCTTGTACTTATCAGCTTGCTCTATTTGCTAGCAGCCTATGCATACATGTGAGTTGGCAAAATCCACTTGTAAGATATTTTCAACATTTCCCACATGGTAGTCGAAATCTATCCTCAGTCCATCCCTATGACATTAATTTACCTGTAGTTCTGGATCCTAAGATGCCTTATTCTATTACCAAAGTAAGATTGAGGCCATATGCAAGGATATCAAGGATTATTTTTGTTCAGTAGCCATTGAGTTTTTCTTTTTTCTTTTTTTTACACTTTTTTTTTTTTTTTTTTTAAATGTAAAATACACCTAAGAAACTACTTTTCTGTTTGGACATGGTGTTGTCTATGGTTGGTTAGCCTCTTTCTTAATTCATATGCCATTGGGTAACATAAGGTGGAAAATAATCTGACTTGCATGTTAATCTAAGAAGATGGGAAAGCTGAAGTGTCATGTCATCAGAAAGTTACAAAAGGAGACTTGGGTATTACTTCTGTAACTGCCAGTTCTTAGTTTAGTTGATATCCACTATGTGATCTTAGCAATAGCAAATTCCAATGATCTTTATGTTAATTAATCTTTAACTGTCAGATTATCTCCAGGGATTTTCAGTATAGAAATCTATGTATGTGCACCACTTAGCACATTTATGCTGTATCATAAAGTAAAAATAACAGGACACATGGGCATGAAAACTCATTTATCTGTATTGGTGAATTATTATAACCTCTTCATTTATTTATTTTTATGGAGTTGATTCAGTGCAATTAATGGTCTCCCACTGGTGATGACTTAGCTATGGACTATTCCCACTGAGTACTTTGGGCACCACTGATTTGTTTGGGAGGACAAAAATAATTTAGTGACATGGATGTCATTTACTCTGTATTGGTTGTTTCAAGTGGCAGAGGATGGTATATTTAATGAATTATCATAGATGTAGCCTCAGACCAGTGCAGCAGATATCACACATCTGCTGGAGTAGCAGAATGACCTGAATGGAGTACTTAGTCTTTCATAGCCTTTATACATAACATTAGTGTTTATGCATCTAATGTATCTA
This sequence comes from Coturnix japonica, assembly GCF_054131305.1. Taxonomy (NCBI): domain Eukaryota; kingdom Metazoa; phylum Chordata; class Aves; order Galliformes; family Phasianidae; genus Coturnix; species Coturnix japonica. Next base: position 40,146,911 of record NC_140665.1, read on the forward strand.
GAACTCACAGGCCACACAATAAGTGTCTTTGTTTCCCTTCTACTCTATAACTTCATCAAAGCCACGGAAGATAAGAATTTGGAAGTTTGGGGCTGTTATTGGGAATTTACTGAGCTTTCAGAGACCTTAAGCAAAGAATATGGTAATGTACACACCTTGTGCTCATTAGGAAGTGAAATCAGGTGCAGTGTAACTGGAACAGAATTCATAAATTCTCTCTTATATGGGATTTCCTATAATTCTGAAAGGAGCTGAGTCCTCAATTCCCCTTAAAACATATGGAAAACTGAGAAGCATTTAACTTATCTCAAGAACTCTTAAAAATGTTATTTTCCATTTTTATAGCCCTGTATGCAATGTTTTATGGCTGCAACTGCAGTATTATTTCACTGCATAGATATAGGTATTATGTAAAGACCATAAACCACTATCCAGTATTGTATTTCTGAGCTGTTTGCTGCTTTTGTCACAAACATTTATGGGAAACACAAGATACAATGAGTACACTGTAATGGTACTGGAAAAAGTGTCACAGTAGCTGCTGCCAAATACTTTCTTTGAAAACAATCTGCTGCAAGCTTAATGAGATTTACTGAATTTAAAATGTATTTCAAGTCTTTAGTGTTTTCTTCTCAGCTAGTTATGTATAAAAATGATGAGCCAAGTAATCTCTATATGAAAAGAGCCAGAAAGATGTGCCTGAAAAATATTTTTAAGTAGTAAACTTCTAATTATTGTAAATGACATGCCCAACACATGTTCGGTTATAGTCTCAGCCTCATCAATAAAGAACCCCATTACATTTGTTTTACATAAGATCTTTTCTGTCATCTTAGGCTTTTTATTGAGGATTCCTCTGCACATATGTGTATCCATCTGTCCAACCGCATCCTAAGGGACCCAAAGAGTGAGAGAATAAGAGACTGTTTTATGTCTGTGTAAGCAGTTGTTCCACATCTACTCTTTTCTGCACCACACTGTAACTAAAAACCTATTCATTTAAGTTTTGAAGTATAAATTTCAAGCTGCATTCATTAGGAATGCATCTCCTTTCCTTTCTTGACCACATTCTTGCATGGCTCTTGAATCCTGAGCACTGAGTTCAGGCTTGGCAGGTCCTCACCCCTCCCTCCAAAGCCCAGGTTCAAGCTATATTTGGGTTCTTTTGTGGGGATGTTTGCAAATCTAGGAGGGAAGTTCAAGAGAGGATAGATGAGCCTTAACGCTTTTTAGACCAGCCTCCATTTCAGAGCTGAAAGGTGACAAAAAGTGCAAAAGTGAAGTTGGTCCAGGAAGGTTTTAAACAGCAAGCCATAAATTATCCTTTTTTTCCCTTTTTTCCACTCCTTCCCCCTTCTCAAGAGACGGCATTTCCAGTAAAAGCTAAATTTGTCTCAAAAATTGGCTCAATTCTTTTCAGCAGTGCTGCTAAGCTTTGTTGCTAAGAAGGATCCCTAGTGTTTTTGCCCAAGTTCTTTTGGGCAAAAACAGACAAAAAAAGACAATTCTTTTCTGGCTTAGATATTTCTGTGTATTTCGTGTATGTATGTATCTATATAATGTGCATAATTATATGCATATGATACACAATGCAGGGAAAAACTTTCCTGCTGTGTTACTCAGAGCATGCACATTTATCTATTCCTGTGTCTGCAGGACTGGCTGTTCCCAAAGGCATACTGTGCAACCTGGAGAAAGCCAGCTTTCTAAACAAGTAATGCCTGTAGATGCACTGATCAGGGATATGTGGTTGCATGTAATACAACTCAAATAGAAAAGGGCTTTCTGTCTGACATGGTAGCTTCTAATGAGGGTCACATCAGCCCCAAACTTCTGAAGATCCCTAAGAACATATGAGAAAGGGCCGTGTACAGATTCAGCTCAGTAACACATGGAATACAGAAGTTAATGCAGTGAAACTGGTTTGAGTGTATTACTGGGAGGTGCAGAAAATAGAAGCATACTGAGGAGGAGACAATAAAAGGCTAAACAAGAAGGGAATGGAAAATAGACATTGTTTAACTTCAGAATCCCAATCAACGTTTCCCCACAGTGGCACTTGATCTTGTCTAAACGCCTATTCAAACTAACAGCAAGGGAAAACTTCTTCCAACATCAAAAAGCACGATCTTCCAGTAAAGGAAGATTTGTCTGTAAACTGTAGCCTTAAGAGAGTAAAGGGTTAGAAGAAAAGTAAGTCTGGAGTAAGTCTACAAAAAAAAAAAAAAAAAACAAAACCAAAACATGCACGCACATATATGTGTGTGTATATATATATATATATACACATATGTATGTATATATATGTATTTATATATGTAAAGGTTACTACCTTTTGCTATTCTTTTTCATCCTTTTATTAGGAATTTTTAAGAGGAGAAAGAGAGGGTAACATAAATTAGTATAAGACTCAGTGAAAGATACTTTTGTTGGCAGGAAGTGCAGTACTCTAGTGATGGACTGGTGATTCAACCAAGCCTATGCAGGTGTTGAGGCTGGGGGGGGCTGCAGCTACCCCTAATACAAACCAGTGAAATGGAGGTGCCCACCTGGTGGGGGCTACATCCTTCTTTCCCTGTGGTCAGGTCTACAGACTCCCAGTGGAGAAAAATGAAGTTGAGTCTGTAGCCACTGAGTACTATCCTGCAGCTGAGTCATGGTATGTCCAGAGAGCTCTTTTGCTCCTGAGAAGTTCCCATGTGAGCAGGTGATTGCAGGAACAGAAGTCTGTTCTATCCACATAAGTTTTTTCTATTTGGATAAGACATTCAGCTATGAGATTTCAGTGTGGATTTTTGTTTGTTGTTGACTGCACTTACTGGGCAACAATTACTCAGGGTACTTAATGTATATTGACAAATTGATTTTTGACCTGAAAAAACAACAATTATTCAACACAGAAACATACAGGAAGATTAATTATGACACTGGACATATATTCCAGGCTGTATTTTGACCTTTTGTGAGGAAAACGTTCCAAATTTCCAGCTCAAAATGTTTTAGTAATGTACACTAGAAACACTTGGATTGAGATTTAGATATAAATTTATCAGAATTAGCCAAGGAAAATAAAATGACTGACTTAATTCATACACTTGGTTCATATAAATTTTCATATTATGTCATCTGCCTCTGTACTACTCTCAGTATCTCCCTCCCCTTGTTTTGCAGTTTGAGGGACTGTGTTTAATGGCTTTCATCCATAGCAGACTTTGTGTCGCTTCTCGTAATTTAGATGGGGATTCTCAATGTTTTGATATGTCAATAGTTTTCTTTAGGTGAAAATCCTGTTTTCTAATCAAAAGTAGTGCCTGCTTCTGGATTTTAATTAAAACTACAGAATTTCTATTTTTCAAGGCAAGCTTTCAACCTGTGAATTTTCATGTTGTGAACCGGAAGAAAGATCTTTTTTCATTAACTACTAGCAGGATTGTCTCTTTTATCATGTTGTCAGTTAAAAAAAAAAAGCATAAGATGAGCTGAAATTTCCACGTAATATCTTCCACAAAGCTGTACTACACACATTTTAGAAATTATCCACAATCAGACTCTTGGCCAGAAGTTTCTTTCTAAAGATGTTTTACTAAAGGCCTCCTTGTCTTCAGATCAAGAATTTTTCCAACAGAGAACAGTACATTGTTAGTTCACTGATGACACTAATTAAATAAGCAAGCATGCAAGTGAATAATTAATTAATACCCAGTAAAAATAACTTAATTGCATAACTGAAATGTTTGTTGCTTTTTATTTTAGTAAACAATGACCTTCTGCAATATGATAAGGTCATAATTAAGCTACTTTTTTCCTAGATCCATACAAAGAAACATAAGCATATACTGGAGCTCTTTAAAGAAACTTTAATTCATACTGCTGGAAAAGCAAGAACACCATATAACCCAATATAAGATAGTCACAATACATTGACTTCTGTGGGTTTATTGCAGTGCTTTCTGTGTGTAAAATGTCTCACTAATCCCTAGATCTTTTTGTCTTGAAGTTTTTCCTGTCTGTAAACTCTAGAATCATAAAAACGAACAAGAAAAAAAGACTTTCTAGCCAAGAGTTACTCTTGACTGACCATATGAGTTGCACACTCTAACATTAAGGCAGGACCTGAGGAAGAAAATTGATAATAAAGAAATCTTCTGGCTTAAAACAAAATGGACAAGAAACAAAAACAGTTACATGTCTAGCTAAGTATGATGTGTGAGCAAAATATTTCTTTACCCGGTTACAGGAGGTAGTTAGATCACCTCCATCTCTTCTGGAATTAACTTGCATATGTCTTACAGAGAACAAAGTAAAGAGTTCCTAATGTTTTCATGAATGCAGCATGTCAGTGAGCCAGCATTCTCTGTGAGATGAGGTTTGTATTCTGCAAAACAAAACCCAACTGATAATAGCTTGGTTTCTTATTCTGTTAGCTGTAGCTGTAAAAACAAGAGTCGAATAGTTTATGTACCTCTGATCTACTAATAAAAATGCATCTGTGGACATGTTTAATCTTCAGTCATGATATTTGAGCACATACTTAAAGCCATACATGTGATTCCTGGACTGAGCAAGTGAGCCATTTACCTTTGTTTTCAGTGGAAGTTTAGTACTACCATAATTTTGAAATGCTCAGCTAATCATATTACTAATCGTTGTATCTCTGAAATGTTGTCTCATTGATTAAGTCCATGCTGGTAAGCTGAATGATAACAAGAAATGTTCCCTGGCCGAATTCTTCAAATCTGGGATTGTGTGTCTGAATCCAAACTTGGAGATTGGCTCCAGCTAATGCCCATTTTATGAATAAGAATGGAGGAGAATATGAATGTGTCCAGGTCAAGATGGCTCAGTGCCAGGTGTTGTTAAAAGACTAACAAATCAAAAGCCTATTTCACTGTCCAGAGGTGCCAGATAAGTGATGATCTCTTCTGTTTATCTGAGTAATTGTTGAGAATGTGCTAGAAATTTCTAAAAAAGCTAGATATTTGGGGGATGATTGATATTAGAACACTGCAAATCTAATGCGGAAGAAATATGATTGAATAGTTTTGGCTGGTTATTGAAAGTTCATCACTTTGTTGGTAATGATGTTTTGAAAATCCTAAAGTCTCTAGGTATGTGGAGAACAGAAACTAGCAGTGAGTCAGACAGAATGAAACAGAGGCTTCAACAAGAATTTTTCACTTCCCCCATGCAGCAAATGTTAGCTACTGTCAGAGACCTAATTCCAGTCATAATGGAAGCATATCTGGTATAGTTTATTAAATTCTATACCCTTAACTAACACTTTGGAGGATTATCTAAATTTTTGAATCATTCTATTGCAGTATGACATCTCATTTCCATTTCCATCCCTCAGAAATAAAGTGATAAAGCAGTTTTTTTCTTCTCGCAGAAACACATATAATGTAACATGGCTATGCATCTTCCTGTTAATGAGGTTAGAAATTGAATATAAGAAAGTGATGCCCCTGTTTGCTAGCGATACCTCTGCCTTGCTACCATTTTTTTTAAAGGTAAATTTAGCAAGTAGAGAAGGGACTCTGCCTTGGGAAGTAATATCACATGAAAAATGAGAGCTGGAAAAAGCATGAAGAAAACAGGCCATTTCGGCAATCTAACTCAGACCATGAAAAGTGTCTGCTTAAGACAGAGGAGTCTGAAATCTAAAACCTGAAACAATAATGTAAGTGCTCTGAAAAATAGAGGATAAAGAAAGCCAACAGCTTTCATTTTCTAAAGAGCTCATGGTTTTGGATAGCTTAAAATACCTCAGCTTGCTCTTGGAAGGCTAGAACTTAGCAAAGGGAAAGCATAAGAGGAACAGAAGCTGTTATAAGACTAATAAACATTATTTGACTGAGGCATTGTATAATTTCAGAATTAAAATCATGTGGGTTTTGTCCTTTACCTTCTTTTTTCAGATTATTATTATTATTATTTTTTTTAATGTGATCAGACTTCCAGTTTTTTAAAGAAAACTAAGTGCTTTCTCTATGTTTTTCACATTAAACAAAGTTAAATCATTTTACTTTCCACCAGTACTCTGCTTTCAGCTTATCCTTTTCCAAACTTACTTTTCAGGAAGAAAGTTCTTTCTGACTTTTTGGAGCCTTCTAAAATTTCTTTTCTTTGAGCTTGATTTTTCCATGTGGCAAAGATTTTAAAACATCCAGTTGTACAGTGACCTGATCAGTGTTTTAGTAGTAGTTAAAAATGATGACATAATGTGTAGAGAGAATACATGATGGCTTGTGGAGATATAAAGATTTTATTGGTGTTAGTTGTACTGGCTGCATTACTCTCATGCAACAAATTCATAAGCATGTGTTGTTATCACTATTATTTATTTAGTGCCAAAAATGTGCTCAGCAGCACCTTGTTATAAATATAGTAAAAACTTTTTTACAACATGATAGACCATGTATTTACTTTAGTCTCTATTTCTGAAGTATTTTAGAATGCACTATAGAGTCTTAAATTCATGTTGGGTTTATTTTCCCAGCTCCTTTTCCCTCTAAGTTCTATCTTCTTTCCCTTTCCCCCTGCCCCTCTTCCCCTACCACCCCCCACTCCTTCCATCTCATGTCACATTCAAAATTTAATTTTGCAGTGTTAACCACCAGTACTTTGCCATTTGCCTGGTATAAACACTGGTACTTCTTGCTGCAAAGCTGGGAATCCAGAAATCCACTGGGAAAGACCAAGTATTTCTAGCTCTGTAATAACTCATGCTCCAGAGCAGAAAATGCCTTGTAGTAGAGTTTGGAGGAGTAAAAGGATGTCTTTTCTCTTTAATTATAGGGGAAAAAAGAGAGGAGTAAATGTGCCAGGGTTTTTCTCAGTCAAAAGAGAAGGCATTTGCTATCCTAGTGGCTGATCACCACCTGGCAAATTGTTGTTGGCTATATCTGAGATTAGGGAAAGGCAAAAGATCACAATTTGAAAGTGAAATACTACCTCAGAACTTTAGGAACAAGCAAATTCAGTTGTGATGAAATCCACATCAGAGACAAACAGTTAATTCCCACTAGATCAAAATGGATGTAAAGAAGAAATGTGACCACACCAACCTGTCTGTTGCATTCCTGATACTTGCAACCGTACCTTGAGTGAGTACCTCCAGGAGTCCTTTGAATGCATACTTAAATGAAATAAGGTTAATGTATAAGGGCTATTATCTCTGTGAACATCTTCCTTCTGACCATTTTCTGTACCATTAAAAACCAGTAGCTTGGTGAAGTGTGGAAAAGCTAGTGGAAATAACGTATGTGAAACAGAAATCACTGGCAGCTTCTGTCTAGAGTGCAACTGCCTAAAAAGTGTTCTTATTTACCACTAAGGCTGTGGGGGCTTTGCCTTCCTTCAAGAAATTTTGTCAGATTTTGGAGCAGCGAAGTGTTTAGTCTGTCCACCTTCAATTTCATTAACTTCTTAGCCATTGAAGATAGCTTGGTTTTCAGGTGAATGGCACTTGCTTGTGATCATGAATGAGCCTTTCTCCTTCTTAAGCTCTTTGTACTTGAAAACTGACTGACTACAAAAAAAGCAATTTGGCACATTTTGGCTATCTGAATAATGCAGCAGTGATGTTAAAATTCACTGAGTGTACTAAGAATTCATCATGTCATTTTACACGGTAATATTTTTTTTCCTAATTCTAATAAGAGTAGTAACTCACAGCTTGTCTACTTCTTGAAACCCTCAATCCTAAAGTTACAAGGGAGTATTTGACATCATCTTTTCTGATCTCCATTACAACCACACCACAAAGCTTCCCTAAATTGAAGTATTCTTAAACTAAAGCATATCCATGCCTCTCACTTTCTCTCTGCTCCACGCTCATTCACTCATAATTCAAACTTTATTTTGAGACTGGCAGAAAGAGATACAATCTGTGGCTTATTGAGGTAATTTGTTCCAGTGAAAAGATTTTTCACTGTCAAAAGCATGTGCCTAACGTCTTCTTAATTAGCCATGCATCAGCTCCCAGCCATAGGATCTTGCCATGATTTTGTCTGTTAGGCTGAAGACCCAACTCATTGCTGAAATTTTGCTGCCATGAAGGTGCTTTTTTAGAGGCTGCGATAAGATTTTTTACAGTGAGCTAAATAAATACAGTTTCAGAAACACTTAACTAGGAGACGTAATATTCAGTCTCTTATTTGTTCCCTGAAATTAACAATATTCAGTAATTTAATCATTTTTTTATGGCACTTCTCTAAAGTTTCACCCTCCCTCTTGTTCCTCAGAGAAAGCATAGTATTGTAGGAGTTGCTACCTAGCATCCAGATTCAGGCCTATGGTAGAGGTTTACCCTCTTCTGTTCCTGCATGGAGGGCTGCTGCATCTATGTGGGAGGTAGTATTTGTCTGCGAAGAACAACAGAATTATAGAATGGCCTGGATTGAAGACAATAGTTTCAACCCCCTGCAATGGGCAAATCTGTCAAGAGACATGTCTTAACTGTGAATCTGTGACTTCCTTTTGACCATACAGAAGCTCAAGAGATTAAGATTTAATCTTGGCCTTTGAACCTAAACAACCTGAACATCATTCCATTCCATGTCTCTGATTATTTTTTTATTATGCAATAAAAAATGAACATTATATTCTATCCATAAGTCTTAAAACTCAGTTAAATGACTACTGCATCACATCATTAAACTCAATCAATGCTATTGTGAGGGTGGGTAGCATTTAGCAATCTAAACAGGCTGCCTGAAGCAAATCTTATTGCGCTTTAAGCATGAGCCTCTGTGATCACTCCTGAAACACTGTGAAACTGCTGGCCTACAGTTTTCATACTACATACACCCAGCAGGCATCCTTCTTGTAATAATAAATCTGTTTGCACTTCAAACAGTGTCTTCAGTGCTCTTCTCTACAGGGTCTAGCAAATTATGTGCTATATGAAAGGACTCAAATTGTTTACTTGGTTCTGTTTTCTTGGTCTAAATTCCAAGATAGAAATTGCTCTTCTTGGAATATTTTCTTTTTTTTTTGGGGGGGGGGGGAGGGGAAACTGCTTGTTCTACTTACAACTACAAAATACGTAGCTATGAAATGTATACTAGAGTAGCTGTTTGACCTCTATTAAGGTCTGTTACATCCACAGTATTACTCTAAGTTACTATCAATGGTTATATTTATTGCAGGAGCTAGATAGAGGTGCGTTTGATAATGTTTGGCATTCATTTTACTCTGTAAGCATTATTTTTTTTTCCTCAGATACAGTTGTGATGTGCTAAAGGCTGCTTTGTTTATCATTATTTTATGATATATTATTTCTTACTAAGAGGCCCATACTTAAAACAAGGGGATACTGGATGTTTGCCTTGCTAGTTCTCACCAAATCTGAGAGAATGGAAGAGGTGAGAGGACCATCATGACACTTCTGGTTCCTTATGAGATATATAATCTTAAGAAGCTACATTAATCATAGTGTGGGACTGCTGAACATTTTTAGTTTCAGATAATACTCAGACCACTGCGGCTCTGACTATGAAAATTACTTTTTAATTGCGTAAGTCAATATATAGTTTCAGAGTGAATAATTGTGGAGAAGCCTAAAATAGAATGGCAGACTTGAATCTCTCCCACAAAATTTTTGGTTTGGATTTGGCTCTATGTTAACACAAGGTCAGTGCATCAACATGAGACTCTTGTGTCAGAGTTTGAAGCAGATCAAGCTAGAATCATCGTGCTAGCATGCACATGCAGATCTCTGCTTAACCCTGGATTAATGAACTTGACATTTTGCATCTTTCTTGGGGAAAAGAGAGACCTCTTAAGTTCTTGGGAAATGTGCTTATTTGAATGTTTTCCAGTCCACTATGATCACCTGAGACATTTTAATGATACCTAGTTTTAATCATAAAACTACAAGTAATTATTTTGAATTAGTCTCACCAGTCGTACGATCTCAAATGTACTTTTGGTGTCCTCTGTAGTATAATAATATTTGCATAAAATGACTAATTTTCATCCATTTTATTATTATTATTATATTTATTATGAAGAGAATAATTGTCCCTGCATTAAACAGTGCTATAAATTTGAATAAAAGTTTTTATGTCTATTGAAATAGTGACTTCAGTGTGAAAGTTAAGAAGTAGATAGTGTTTAAGAACTGTACCTAGGCAGCAATTTTTGAATCACCAGAAATTATAGTCAAAGTAAAGGCAGTACAAGACTTCATAAATTTCTCTGATAGTGTACTCAGTTCTCACCAAACAGTGCTTGGAAATCACTTAATCTTCACATTGTGTTTGTGAAATCCCCAGGAGCTTAGCTTAGCTCACTTCAACTGATGTCTAATTTCGTGTGATGTGTACTGGCAAACACATGGTCTGCTGTTCTTCAGCATGTCCAGCATGCATCATTCTTTCGGAGGAAATGCTAAGTCCCTCTCCTTAAAGGTTGACTGACCTGTAGATAGTCTTAATTTGGCTTTTTTCATGCTGATGGCATTGAGATAATAAAAAATGAAGGACAGTGATGCTTCATAGGCAAAGTTCAGAAAGTCATCTTGATTTTGAGCAGCAGTTATATTAACTTACCTTTGCTAGAAATAGAAAGTATTGTATTAATTTGTTTGTATAGATTAGAGGAGGAAGTTGCTGACTGACTTATTGGAAGCGAAACAAATATTTCTTCACAGTAAAATAATAAAAAAGCTTTGCTAGGAGATGCATTCCTATGGCAATATTGTTTTTCCATGCTGGGGTCCCATCTGCATTTGCACTATAGCATCAGTTAGACTTTTTCTCAGCACTGGCTGGCTTCTATTCTCCTTCCAAGGATACTTATTTTCAGTTTACACTCAACCAATTTACAGGATAAATTTGGGTTAGGTTGTTGTTCTTTATTGCATTAAACTTCATTGTGTACAGCAGTATTTCATCAATTTCTATCACTCTAATACTCAGGTCATATATTCAACTCACTGTATCTCTTCTCTCTTCTGGATTGGTGATGCTTCCTGTTCATAATTCATCTGCAAATCTCGAGATAATTGTGATTCTTTGTGAAAAAAAAATAGTTAATTTAAATGTTTCAAGATAACCCTTAAGTCTTGTAAGACCTTTTCTGTTAACCTCCTCTACTTCAGCTGTATTCATTTGTACTCATTTTTCATTCACCTTATTAGTCTATTTTTCAACAGATAGCCAAATAATATCCAGTTTAATTACATGACACATTAAATCATCTTAGATACTTTACAGAAATCCAAGCTGTCTACATGACTGCCTTTTCTTATTAGATCAATTTTTTTCATCCCTTGAAAGATATCAATATAATGTTCTGTGCTTTATCCCTTTTTTGCCTATTTCTGCTTTCACATATTTACTTTTTTGTTGAAAAACTGCCTCTAAGCCTGATATTCTAAACCTTTTCAATAAATGCACAAAGCTTGCTGCTTACAAATCATATGATACTACTCCATCTTGAAACAATATAAAAATGGCAAAATATATCTCAACAGTTTCCAACAAAGTAATGTAAACAAATAGTCCCAGTATTCTCAGGCTCATACACTTTCCCCAAAGATTTGAATTCTTTCTCATGTAAGATAAAATTGATGATAGAGAAAATATGTTGGCAAGAAAATTCTAATTACTATATATTAGCTTTTAGAATTGGATAATCCTTCATTCCTGAATTAAGAACCCTTTGTAGAATTTGGCAGAGTGGACTTTTTATTTGTATCATGTATTTCCTTTCAAGTTTGGGCCTCAGTCTGATACTTTCTGACATCAGCTCATCTCACATCTGTGTTCTGGAATGAAACAAGCATGGGACAGGGTCTTGAGTATGCCCTTATGGGTACATGGCGTATTCTGGAATTGCTCATTGTTATAAATGGAATTATAAAAAAAATAAATGATCAGAAAATAGTTTTAGTGTCCGTGAATTGATAAACATTTCACAACTGGATGCTCATTAGTATTCCTTTGCTTTACTAGGTCAAATTCAGCTGTTTTTAAACTCTGCTGACAAAGACTTCTGTGGAGTTTCTGACCAAATTTGTTTGTCCCAGCTTGTTTATCCCAATTTGTATCATTTTTGAAATGGTACCTTGTTTTCAGTATTCATGCAAAACCCCATCTGGACTCACGTCACATAAGAAAAACTTTGTGAAACCCAGCCTTCCCTGCCTTTGGGTACATTTGGTTTAATATTCTCTTTAGTTTTCTTTTTCAACTCATAGTGAGATGAGTCGTTGCTTTCTATTTTATTTACTTTCTGTGTTCTTTAATTCTAATGTCAACTTTCTCTGTTTCACAGTTTAAGGAATTTCCAGTAATTCAGGTCCAAGATATTAGCCGAGTAGTGGAGAAAAATTGTATTTTTTGTTTATCATTTAATTTTTGCTCACTGACCTATGGAAATTTGTAATTGCTTCCAGATACAGGGATCTAGACTCAATGTACTAATAACTCTTGATCAGTCTCACAGTTTTGTTTATAACTGAGAAACCCAGAAGATTTTCTAAATACAGGCAAAAAAATTATCTATGTAGAAATAGGTTGCTGCTGATTCTCACTGAAAAGTTGTTTTATCTTCTCAAGGCAATTTTTACAAGTTTAGTGGAAGAATAAGAGACATTTCCTTCACTAACCTGAAGCAAAGCATCTTAGAATTGCATCTGAAATGGTCATCTTTTCAGCATTAAACACTTGAAGTTCATTTGTTCTTAATTTAATAGCTAACTAGAGAAAAATGTGGAAAATGTCCAATGGAGAAATGGAGAAATCCAATCTATTTTTTTTTCCTTAAATTCAAAATGTACACTTAGTTAAATTCAGTCTTGACAAAATATCTCTTCATAATTCTGTCTGCTTTTCAAAATAGAACAGATTCTGCTTTTAACTGACAAGCAATTACAGATACTCAGTGTATACTAATTCCATAATACTTTCAAGTAATTGCATGCATATTGTCTTTTCCTACATTCAGAATCTTTCACAAATGTACTTAGGCATAACAGATAATTGTTAATATTCTTTACATTTTCCAAAACAGAGACCAGTATTTAATTTACAGGCTTCAAAGCTAGGCACTGAAAGTATTTCAAAATGCCAAGTATGGAAGACATTGCATCAAAGTGTGGAGAGTTTTACACATCAGTGTAGGCAGTCATTTAGACGCTTCTTTTGCAGCTAAGAGCTGCTATATCTTCATGTTAGAAAATCATTCCCTGGGGAGTACCTCAGCCTCTGTTCCACACTTGGACCATTTTCCTCCCGTATTCCAAAAAACTTCTAGATTATATATGATCTAGATTTTTTAGATTTTGATCCTTTTAAACCAGCTTTGTCATAGCATTTAGCGAAATGGAAACTGGATCAATACCCTCAAAAAATGTTTTATAGAACAACAGACTATGATATTGTATATATGCTGTCTCATAAATAATTGTTCAGGTCACATGCTGGTAAAATCTCTAAAACTGACTCTTTTATGGCCTATTGTTGATCTCAGAGAATGACAGATCAGCCACCCTTTATTTGTGTGTTCGTCTTCCATGTAGGGTGAGGGACATTTGAGGATGGAAAATACTGTGCTGAAGCATTCATTTTCAGTGTGTTGTTAATTTGATAAGTCAATTTTTGAAAAATATAGTATATATGTTGTTGCAACTACCTTAAGAAAAAAGGTTACACAGTATTTGCTTTATATTTTGTAACATCAGTCCAGAGTAAGTTAACGTTAAAAGGTAGAGGTCATTAAGGTGCACCTGAGTGTGTGTACCAATATAGGTAAATATCTGTCTTCTGCTTTTGTTTTCTTTCAAATTTTAATGCCTATCCACAGAAACTAAGCTCACTTTTCACTGTGTATAATGCACATATGGCACTGGAGTCTGACATACATCACATACATCTCACTCATCCTCATAATTTAAGTGTTATGAGAAAAGAGTTATAACTTGTATACATAAATACATATACAAACACAATTATTGTCAATAACAATATCTCTATTTATTTGACTCTAATTGTTCTGTCATAGTTGATGAAGGAAACTATTATTAAAAGAATTGTTATATGAGTTGGAGCGTCAGGATTTTACATTTGAAGTATGGATTAGAAAGATGTTATCTTTTCCATTCCTGCATTTATTTTTCCTTTTCAGTCTTAGGTTAGTTGATCTTTTATAAGCACTGCATCAGAACAGCATCAGTAGGTACTTTAAACCTGTAAGATAAGCCAGGGTAAACCTTCCGTAGGTATGCATGTTGCTCTGAATCACAGGACTCATGAAAGTCCTGGCTCAGCAGTCTTATCAAGTATGCAAGCACACACTCATATTACTGTAACTATAGAAACTGTGCTGATTATTTATATATATATATATATATATATATATATATATATATATATATTTAAGTAGAGATTAACTTGTGTTTTTCTGACTTATGTTCACAGTGTTTAACATTTTATTACATGAAAATACAATCTTGGCAGTTATAAGGTGATGAGGGAAAAAATTAGTAACCTCTGAAATCAACAGCTAAGATTTTTGTTCTTGACTTTGTTCTGTCTGATTTTCTCTGTGAGAACATTTGGTGTGGATATTTCTTGAGACCATAGTTCTGACTGTCTGTGAATAGATGGAATTGAGTAAAATAAACAGAAGGCCACTACCCACTGGCATTTTTTCACTTTTTCTTAATATCTCCTATTTTCTTCAAACAGTTTCAAGTATCAGTCATTCTCACTGTAACTTGGATAGATTGGAGTATTATCATGTTACATTTTTTTTACTGTTCTCTCTTTCCTTGTGGTCAGATATTAAGAATTACTGATTTCAGAGATGTCCAGCAAAAAGATATAAAGTTTTTTTTTGTTGTTTTTTGTTTGTTTGTTTGTTTTACTTATGGAGGTTTTTAATTTCCAACCCCTCAGTAACCTGAACGTTTATCTATATTTGTTTTCTTGCTTGAGCATAACTCAAATTCATAACCTATGTGCAAAACAGAATAAATTTGCACTGAGATGCAAGAATAATTTAAAAAATTCTGAGTAGTGTGTACCTATACATGACATCATAGATGAACAATTCTGATGTCATTGTTTCCTTTACATTTTAGGAATTTAGATTTGTGACTGCTTTATGGCTTGAGGGTGGAAGTTTTATAGTCAGCAGTTAACCTGTTTTCTTTGCTTGGTGTCATTAAAAGAATTCAGAATTTATCCTGTTTTTGCTTTTCTGAGTTTAAATTGGGCAATTTGTAGTCTGAACTCTTATCAAAATGTAATTTGAGTAGAAGGCACATTACCATTACTACTAGGGCTGGATTTGCTCCCATATTTGTTTGCCTTTGTCTGGTAAGGACATAACATTGTCTGATCTATGCATTTTTATTATCGCTGGATCATCTGCAGGAATAAATCAACAGTTTAGCTTCTGTCTAACAATGTTTTTATAACATAGAAATAACAACTTGAAAATTAATTTTTAGTCAGACTTGAAACTGTTTGCTTAGCTTTGCTGTTACTCTGGTATGTTACTTCATAAATCATATATCACAACAGTTCTTTATACATAGTTTTCCTTTAGTATTAATTTCCTTTAGTATAAAGGTAGAACTTCTATATTCTTGACATCAGCATTTAGTTTTTCTTAGTGCTACAAAGCCATCCTTATGTAAATTATTCACAGGCTTTTACTATGTGTCTGAATAATCGCTTGCATGTTCCCCTCCATCAAATTCAAACTGCCCTCATAGAGTTTACTCCAAACTGGGAAGAATGCTGGGAGAACAAGAATTATCAAGATCCATATACATCCTAGAATACAGCTGTGCAAATAATTTATTTTTCAAGGATGTCTATAAACCCATGCACACTCAACATGCTATTTCTGCTGATCCACAATGAAAAAGTTTCCAATTCCTTTCTAAACAGAGAGCCTCAGCGTTTTTGTTCCAGCTTAAAAAAACATTCTCTTTGACTGAAATTACATTGTTCATCTAGCTTTTTTTTTTTTTTGCTTTTTTTTTTACTTCTAAAAATACTCAAAAATTAAACATAACTGCATGTGTTCTCAATATCTCACTTGGAAACAAGAGCTAAAACCTATCTTACGCTCATTCCGAACTTGCTACTAAATTAGATATGAATTTGTAAAGAGTTTCAGTGGTCACAAAACTGCCTATGTCAGTGAATGAACTGCAGATTAGGGGGGAAAAATGTTCACCCGATTCCTATTATAGCATTGGACTGCCAGTGTGGGAGCCTGCTCTAGTAGTTTGATGTGGGCTGGCCTTCTGTCAAACCCATGGTAGCCATTCCCATGATTTGTGAAAGTTGCCATTGAAGCATGGTTATGATACACATCTCTGTGTTTAAGTAGGGTGAATTACTCAGAAAACATCCACTACAGGAGTTCAACAGAATACATAGTTAAATCCATGATGAGTGTGGTTTTCTATACATTCTGATGCTGCACAGCCTTCTCCCTTCTAAGGCAGTGATTTCCCAATACACCTGTTCTGCAAAGACTCTGGAATGATTGTGAAGTTTTATTACAAGAGTTATTCAGATGTTGTGCAGAAATAGATTTACATAATTTCCTCCTAAAGTAATGCCTTCTGTTTGTTTCCATGAAAATTACAATAAGTATATGAAACAATAGAAGTGTACAAAAGTATATATAAATATCTTGTTTGGTAGAGCAAATTCTCAGCTATGAAACACTGTTTTGTGATAGTGGTGAACCATTAGCTATACATTTTTGCCAGCAATGAGTAGGAGACTTCATGTCACATTTGTAAATATTTGCATGTCTGTCTGCAATGTAGTTTGTCTTTCATGTCACTGTCACTACTGCTGAAATGCACCACCCACCACCTCACTGCCCACATCCATTGTTTGATGTCCATTAGTGTTCAGCAAGCAATGATAAAGTGAGTGCCATTTTTTTTCCACATGGAGGATTTCAGTTCCACACCTTTGCGTCATATGCAGATAAAATTGTGTCAGACTGCCACAGAAACAAAATGTAATGGAATGTTGACAGAAGATTCAGCCTCCACTGTCATACCTCCACTGTCTGCCTCTGACTTACTGCATTTAATGAAAAATCTCAGTTGAAGAATAGGCATTATTTAGTATAAAAAGTATGCCAGAGTATGATCCTTGAAATAAGAAATGTTTATATTGTTGGGAAGTGATGTAATGGCAGCTTGACTTATGTTTATTAGCATGTGAAAAGCATTAGCAGTATATCTGTCTGTTTTCTATTAAACATTCATATGCAACAACAAAAAATATCCATGGATAACAAACTGGAAACTATGCATAGCTGGCTGCCTTTAAGTTTTCTTTTCTTTTTTTTTTTTTGGAAATTATTTTCCAGTGACCAAACAGGCTTCATAAAGGTGAGGTAGAAAGACAATACACACAAGGTTGTGTTTTGTTTTGTTTTTTAATAAGACAGAAAAAAAA
Organism: Coturnix japonica; assembly: GCF_054131305.1. Lineage (NCBI taxonomy): Eukaryota > Metazoa > Chordata > Aves > Galliformes > Phasianidae > Coturnix > Coturnix japonica. The sequence goes on from NC_140665.1 coordinate 40,164,364, forward strand.
ACTAACCTAAAAGAAACTCTACTTTTTCCTACATAATTTAGGAAGGATGCATACTTCTCTGAATTTCTGTTTTGATACAGTGGCATTTTTTGTTTGTATTACTGAAGGATGTGAAAGTTCTACTTAGTAATTACAGGTCTATTTAACTTAATTGGTACATGGGGAGAATGTTTCTTATTCATTGATATATCTATTTTATTAAAAATGAAGCTTCTGTCTAATGTCTTTGTGAATCTAGACATTACTATATTGGGAGAGAAATGCATGGTAGTTGAAACAGGCTGTGCAGTTAAAAGTTATTTCCTTATTCCTGTATGTGTAGATTTATCATGTTCTTTTACTGAATTAAAAAAACAAAACCACTCTCTTCTAACGTGTAGTGTAAATATTTACACATTATAAATGATGCTCATTTTTTTCAGCATTTGCCACAATTTTTTGTAGCATTCTGGTGTTCTTCTTTTCCCTGTTTATTTTTATTTTTTTGAGATAAGTAGTATCTTCATCTATAAATTTGTCAGCAATATGAAAAGTTGCACAATGTGAAAGTACATATTTTGGCTTTATATCTGAGCAGTTCTAGTTCTCACAACGTAGTGGTCTTGTCAAATATTTTAAACAAAAATATGCATCAGAGAAAAACAAGTGCTCAAGGAAGGTATTCCAATTAAAATGATTGGAATGCTGTTAAACTGAAGTCATATTTGACAAATGATAGAACATGAATGATTATTAGCTTTATGCAATTCATGTGAAATTCTGAGAACTGGACTGAAGTAATGTATTAAATTTCACAGCCAGTTTGAAAGAAGCTTCAGGACATTTTCTAAAGATGCTATGGGTTTAGTTCAGCATTTAACAGGCAGATATTTATGTAGTATGTATCTGGCATATGAAAGAGGAAAAATATACACACACATACACACACATATACATGTCTTCTCTATGTGTATATATAAATTATAATATTTACTTATATAAAATATATATTAAAAAACAAACAAAAAAACAGTGGCTTCTAGTTCTTTTATAATGTATGTAATGCCCTGGAGAAAGACTTTTGAAAATAACTTCTATCAATGGAAACTTCAGCCAGAATGAGTGTTTCTAAAATAATAGTTTTCTGAAATTGTTTTTGTTTTGTTTTGTTATTTTTTCCTTTACAATTTATTTTGTTAAATGATTCAAAAGTACTGATCTGGAAAATAACAGTTGTGCATCGGTGTCAGTGTATGGGAAAGCTAGATGGGACCATTTCATTAGAGTTTAGGTTTGTGGGGATTGCATGGAATTTAGAGTTAGGGACAATAATTCATTTGTAAATGAAGTCAACAGAAATTACTGCTTTTAAAAGTAAAGATATGTCCAGATGACAAACCTTTTGCAATGGTGAAAAGACTTATTTCATGTGAGTAAAACAAAACATCTAAACAAACAGAAAACAGTAATTCAAAAACCTCAAAAGTTTTTCAAAATAGTACAAATTGTTCTGTTAATGACAATGGAACCATAGGGAGCAAAAGAGGAAGAAAGATTCGCAAACAAGTAGGTGAACTGGCCGAAGTAGCAAGGAGGGGGGTCTGGGTAACCAGCTATTGGTTAGAGATGTCCACGTGGCATTGCTTTAAGTCTCAACACCATAATTTGGCCATTAGGCTGCTGAGTCCCTGAAGAGTGTTTTCCCATTGTTCTAAACATCTGTGGAAATATCCCTTCTCAGGATGTGATGAATCAGTGAAGCATTAACTGTAATTGGATTGTAATGGAATCTTGTCTGATTGTTTTGTGATTGCAGCTTTCCAATTGGTTTATAGTTAGATTTCATTGCAGTTAGCCTATTGCTATTTGAGATTTGTAAAAGAAATTTGCCTCTTTCAATGGTACTGGAATTCATATAGAAGATTTACAAAACAAAGTTTGCCTAGTGTTCTGTATTTCTTAAATAGTTCTGGTTTTTTTGTTTTGTTTTGTTTTCTTATGGTTTCTTACTATCGTATAAATGTGAAAATGGTTTTCTACATTCTTAATAAAGTTCAGAAGCAATTACAGCTACAGATTTCAGAATGATTCTCAACAACTAGTGGTTCTGTGGAAAAAGTCAAAGGATGCTGTGAAAACCATGCTTAAGGTCAGAGTTATTCATTGCAGAAAAATATTTGAAATCATCGTAAAGAAGTTATCAAAGCAAAGAAGTATGTCCTGGCTCAGACACTGAACTTCTCTATAAGTGATAGCAGATGAAAAGTCAGTTTAAATGAGAAATTGGAGTAAAACAAAAAAACAAAAAACCCGACTTCTGTGTACGAACTTCTGACTATGTATGAGAAATTGTACCTGTCAGTTCCAGTTTTCTTCTATATCCAAGTTCACAAAGAAGAAAGAAAAAATGTTCTAATGTAAGCTCAAAAGCAGTCACGTAACTTTACAAAACTTAACCTGTCAAGGAAATGAGAAAGCTAACTGTCAAGAGACAAGGATGAACACTGTGTGAAATCGTGAAAAAAATGTTTCTTATTTCTCCACAGAAATATATTTATCTTCATCTCTCACCACATAATAGGTTGTCATTCTTGAGACTAGAGACACAGAAGCAGGGTATTTTCCATCTACTGAGCTCAAATTTTGACCTCTTTGCAAAGGAAAAGAAATTAAAAAATGCCATAGAATCATAGTATAGTCTGGGTTGGAAGGTACCTCCCAAGACTGTCTAGTTCCAACTCCCCTGCTATAGGCAGGGACACTTCTGACTAGACCAGGATGCTCAAAGCCCCAACCAGCCTGCCCTTGTTTACTTCCAGGGGGGGAACATCTGCAGCCTCACTGGGCAACCTCTTCCAGTGTCTCACCACCCTCACAGTAAACAATTTCTTCTTAGTATCTAGTCTAAGTTTGCCCTATTCCAGTTTAAAGCCATTTTACCTCATCTTGTCACTACCTACCCTTCTAAAATGTCCCTTACCAGCTTTCCCATAGGTGCCTTTCAGAAGTATCTTCCTTGCAGAGCTTTCCTCATCCCAGCCATGCTTCCTGCTCTGATAAATTTCTGCTCTGTCTTCCAAATGCAGGTTTAAGAAGCCTTTCCTCCCATCAGGGAGTCCTATGAACCTTGTATGCCAACTTTACCAAATCAGTAGCAAAATGTCTAGTGGCATCTGTTCATCAAGGACTTCACCCCAAGTACATCCTTTCAACTATTAAATGCAAAAATGGAATGGAATTTAAGAAACAAGCAAACGAACAAACAAACAAAAAAAAACAACCAAGCAGATAATTCAAATGGCAACAGTAGTGGACCATGGAAGTGACATATGATAAAACTTCTCTTTCCTTCAATTTATTCATTAACTTACTTACTTATTTATTTATTTATTTATTTTAAAATAAAATAAAATAGAATTTACTGGATAGATGTAATCCTGAATTCTGTATTTTTGGATTTTGAAAAATTTTGGAAAGATAAGGATTTGTTTATGTTCTTAATGACTCTGCAACTTTTGAAAAGTAAGCCGGTGCTGTTATAAAGAGGGAAGATGGAAAATAGGAGAAAGAATTTTCCATCGTGGAACAGCTCAAAAGAGGTTAATACTCAAATACAAATTAGTAATTTTATTGTACTGCAAACATCTGTGTCCTTAAACCAATTTTTCATGCAGCCAGTGGAAATGAACACTTCCCATGTGTGCTGGCCTAACACTAGAGAACTGTTTAGAGCTGTTGGAGGATGTTGGGATGAAAAACTTTCCTTTGGAAAATAGCAGGCAGTTGAAACTTAAGCTTTTTAGGAACGGGTTGTTTTCAAAAAGCTTTTGATTTTTGAAAGAAAAAGGAAGAGATGTATTGAGACTGCCAAAAAAAAAAAAAATTGGTGTAAGTTTTTTAGAATAAAGAAGTCACGTTTTTACTTCAAACTACTAGTTCCACTAAATTAGTTGATTTATGATAGTAATTAATTAATTAACTTCCTATAAAAAATATTTCACTTTTATTTGAGAAATTTTCTCAAAGCGTTGCTGTTCCAGTGAGATCCTGCAGCAGAAGATAAATCCTTTGCATATTTTAACTGAGTATTCTCAGCAATAAACTTACTTAATTCCAGTGTAAGAAAATAAAACTGTGAAGTTGACTCATAAGTACTGATAGTTTCTTTTACAATGTAAACGCCTCATGGCAGGAATTAGCATAATTAAATGCAAATCATATGTAAGAAAACAAAATCATCAATGTTACACTGGTATTTTTGCAAGATACCATCTTGCAACTTTCTCATTTCCTACACAGAAAGAATAGTTATTTTCCAAGCATCAGCATGCTCTTAACTTGGTCTTTTGGGGACTAAGTCCTTTGCACATCTGTATGCTAATTGTGAATTTACTCATTAAAGCATTCTCTATATTAACAATTAAAAACCTGTTCATGTACATTACTTTTTCAATGGGTGTGATGTTTTTGGAATGTACTGGAGGGAGACAAGGAAAAAAAATAGTGAAGAGTTTCTTTTATTTACATTTTGCAAGTATGGAAGATTATCAAGTATATTAGACTGTGAATCAAAATCAGATTTTCCTCATTGTCTCTTATTTTGTTCCAGTTCAAATACTGATAGTTGTCAAGCAAGCGAAGTATCAGATAATTTAAGACGTTTGGAGACGAGCTTACTGCGTCCCAGTTTACTGAGCCCTGAGATGCTAATCTCATTTTCAATTGCTCTTATATACAAATAATCGTGTGTGAATTTGTTGTTTTTGCTGGGGTTTTTGTTGTTTGCTTCTTTGCTGAAATCCTGAATATACCAAGGACCTTCCTCAACCTCTAAAAAGCGTTAACAGGCATGAGGAAAAGTCTTAAATTAATAAACATACCATATCAAACAGTATCATTTCTGAATGCATTTAACTAAATATACATGAAACTTTAGCATTCCTGTGGGCTTGCATAAGTGTAGTTTCTTGAGGATAAGGGTTTGTGGGAGTAGCAAGAGCAAACCATTGTGAGCTCTAGGAGTCTGTCTCATGTTGGACTTAAGTATGACCATATGAAACATTTCCTCAAAAGGTAGAACGAGCAGCTGCTAACTGCATTTCTCAAAAGATAGCTTAAAAAAAAAAAAAAAAAAAAAAAAGAAAGAAAGAAAAAAAGAACAAAAGAAAGAAAAAAAATTTGGAGAGTATTTTTTATCATGTGAGAAAGAAAAGTCTGTGTTTTCTAAGAGCTTGGACAGCCCTTAGATTATAGGAAAAGTGTTAATTTAGTGCTGGTATATGAACGTGACAATTAAAAATCTGACTTTTTGGGGAATATTCTCACATGACAGTGTTTAAACTAACACGCTGACATTCAAACAAAAAAAAAAAAACGGAGCTTTAGGCCCATATTCTGTATTTAGGACTACCCTGTAGTGAAATCCAGGAGCATTTTCATATTCTTGAACTCAATTCTATCAAGTCTTTTGTTCATGTGGTCTTCTGCAACAATTCATGTAAAGTAGACAAAGCATTCTTGAGCCTCTGCTAGAACTGTGTCTTAAACGGTTTCACCTTGCTATGTTGATATGTTCTCTACCTTTATTTCGAGGTAAGAATAAATGGGATTGTGTAGTTGTAAAAGAGGAGGATTTACTGTGAATCTTTAAGTCTTGATATATTATAAAACAACCAGGATGTTTATCTTAGTAAATAGTTTTATCTCAACCCACAAGTTCTACCTTATTATTTTTATTCTCTCCTTTTCACTGGAAAGAGCAGGAGTGAGCAAATGACTGTGTGGCGCTCAGCCACCTGCTGGGTTAAAACACAGCAGTCTTAATGAATATTTATTACATTTTTATATTTATTTCCTTATTACCCAGATATGTCTCTAAAATGCTACATGTGTTATGGAAGCTTATTCTATAAACTTAAAATATTATTTACAAAGTTATTAATGGGGCTATTGAACAAAGTTGGTTTTTTTGTTGTTTGTAAAACAATCAAACACGCTGTTCTGAAGAACTGCAAACCAACAGCTGTTTGTGTTACATAGATAAAGTATGCCTACTCTTGCTCCTACAGCAAAATAGTAGTAGGGATGAATGTGCTGATAAATGTAACAATGGTAAGTTCCAAGGTAATGTGGTCATGGCAGAGACATTTTGTTAAATGTATCAAAGCATACCACAGATGACAGCTGAATGAAGTTGGATTGTTAAAAATTGATTGTGGTCGAAAATATGCTTTACTTGCTTGAATTTTTACTACAGACTCCACCCAAATATTTGTTTCTTCTCTAAAACATAGTGTGGTGATGCATAGGGACAAAAACTAAAGAACTTCAGATGTTCAGAAATGAAGCAGAACAATTAAACAAGATGTCATTCAGATTCAACTGCTATGACAAGGAAGAGAACAAAATGTGAACTGCATGCAAACTATTTTTCCCCTTCTGTGAGAAGCATCAGAATGTTTTGGGCCTGCAGGCTGAACAAGTGACATGATTAGTTGAGTGACACTTAATTTCCAGCTAATTCCTGGCATTTGAGTGAAAGCAGACTTGTACAGCTGCATTGACTGACATGAGCTCTGCTATGGAATAAGGTGCTGTCTGATCAATGCTTTGCAGAATCTTAGGAAAATCTTGCTAAAATGTAAAGGAAAGATTAAGCTTTCCCTCACTCATCCTTTGTTATTCACCTTTTAAGCCTCAGGGGCTCAATTCTGATCTCATTAAAATCAATCTGACTTTTAGCATTATGTTCCACAAGGTCAATGCTTAGTTATTGAATAGCAGTTTGTACACTCTTGGGTCTTTTTGTGTTCTAGAACATACCAACGTAAAGTTTTGAGATTTGTGTGGATGACTGAAGTAATCTCTTCTTCAGAGACCTCATTTTGATTTGGTAGGCTCAGGCAGAAGCACTTGGTTGTGCTGATCAGTGACTATCTAACAATGACAAACAGATCTCAGAAACCTCCTCACAGGGATGTTAATAATGTCAAATGGAAATTTCAATTGGAAAATTTTGCTTAGATCATGTAGCATAAATGAATGAAGATGTAAACATAGTTTTATCACAGTGTGTGGAGTTTGTGCAGATTTTAAAGAAAACTGCAATTAGAACTTCTACAGTATGGTGACAATATCAGCATATGTTTAAATGTTTAATATGTTATGACATATGATCTGCTATTATGATCAAGTAATAATAATAATAAAATCCTTATGTTCATATTGGTTTAACTCCTATTTTTATTTGGAGTGCTCTCATGGTTATGATGCATGCTGTCATATATGTTTGTCTAAGAGGAACTGGCCACCCAGAGAAGTTTTAGATGGTACCATCTTCAAATTCAAGCTGGTCTGGGCTTTGAGCAACCTAATCTAGAGAAAGATATTCATGCCCATGTCAGGTGGCTTGCACTACATGATTTTAAGGGTCTCTTCTAACCCAAACCAATCTATGATTCTAAGATCTTATGATTCTATGAAATTACAAGACTGGCACCCAAACTATTAAAATTGCAGTAAGAGTGTGAGAGCTGAAAAAGCTTTGTGTGGTGCTATATAGCTCTCTTGTTGAGAGCAAGAACCTTCATATGTTTGTTGTGTTTGGGTTTTTTTTTGCAGATACAACCATAGGAGTGTCTTAGGAAGTGTGGCAAGTACGTGTTAGATATATTTACTAAATCAACTGATTGATCTAGAAGTTGTAGATATTAGATATATTCTGGGTGAACAAGAGAAATCCAACTAGGTCCAAACCATGAACAAGTCAAAATCTGTCTAATAAATTATAAAAAAGTAGAAAGATCAGAAGAATCTATGAGGATAAACAGCTGAACAGATGTTGCTTTATTACAAGACAAATCTAAAAAGTAGCAAAACCAGTATTTTAAGTGTGTGTGTGGGGGGGGGAACCTCTATGAAAAAGAAATCTTCCTTGAAGATTGTTGTGAAACAGCAGTGATTATTTCAACATCTACATTCCTTTGGAAACTGGCTTAAATATTTATCCAGATTTCTCACTAACGATAGCCACTCATGTTCAATGCTGACATATATTACTGACAGCATCCTGTCTTAGGCTTTGGGAAGTAATTTGGACATTACTTTTCACAAGCAATTGCTGGACCAAAAGGATATGATGGAGGGAGTGGGTTAAGCTGCTCAAATGGGAAATGATAAGCAAACCCAAAAGCTGGGCCCTGTATGTTGGCCAAAATAACCCCAGGCAATGATAAAGGCTTGTTTGTCTACGGGATCTCTTTTCAGGTTTTTTTTCCTCCAAGGTGACAGTGAAAGCAAATTTTTGTTGTTGAAGGGAACATTTTCATGTTAAAGCCACAGGTACTCAGGCACAATCTGGAGGCATTATATCTGCAGAACCAAGTGAAAGAATAACTGCTATTTCTCTGCATTTTATACTGAATAGATAATTATAATTAAAACCTTCACAGTATGAACTGGTCTCCAAACACTTATTCAGACGAATAAATTCTGCATCAGGAGAAAATTTTGATGGAAATTGATGGTTGCAGCCAAGCTGAATATTTTTACAGACATAAGAACTTCTTCAGTTTTCTTAATAAAATATCAATGTTTTGAAAGAAAACTTCTACTAAGTTGTATATTACTTTGATTTTTATAAACTTTTATGGGAGGAAATAACTGCTTATCACCCTGTTAAGGGTAAGCTATACATATGTAGCAACAAAATTGCACTTTAAGCTGAATAAAAAATAATTGCATATTCAAATGATGACATCATGGTTTGTCTTGCTATACACTGAATAGAAATGTTGGCTCTTAACAAAAAGATCCTCCTTGTCTCTCATGGAAAATTCCCAAACTCACAGCTGTTTGCTGAGAATCGAATGCAAACCACAGAAATAATGTTTGTATGTTTCATTTGATTCTGTTCTTTTCTCCCAGGTACTGACAGCTTAATTTCACTAGAGAATAGCTGAGGCCTTCATGGTTAATGGAGATGAACAGGATATTCTTTTCTTAGTTCTGAAACAGGTTCAAGAGAGCTCTGCCTAAACAGCTGGGCTTGCTTTGTTCTTTCTAAATTACAGTTTTCCTGAACAACTTAAGCTTCTTCCCTCCCTTCTGCTTGACCATACTAATTAAATCAGGTCAGTAAAATAAAAGAGACAGTAGGATCCAATATGATAATATTATGGCTACTAAATACAGTGAGGAGGGCACTTGCTAGAAGATAGTCTTTTGATTCGTGCTTCACTGCCTGCTTGTGCTTATGTGTATACACACTGCTGAGATGAGAGTGGCAGTATCTTCCTTTACAGTGTTTTGAGAAACAACAACTCACCACCTTTTCTTCATTTTTTATTGAAAGTCTTTGGGTCCCATTGGCTTCAGGATCTATTTAGGCACATCTTCCACAAGAGAGAATTAAACAGCCTTACTCTACCAATGACGCTATCCAATTCTCAGTCTAACATTTCCTGTGTGGTCTTCTCAAGCCTGTGAGTTTAGCCAGCTGTGTGAACAGAGAGTAATGAGGCTATTGCAGTTCTCACTGCCGGTTACGTGCGGGTGAAGGGAACTGACCCCATATTGCCTGTAATTTGAGTTCATGCCTGCAGTGCTAACACTCACTGTCCCATATATCCACCAGCCACTCATAACTGGGCAAAGAATTTCAATATTAAAGCTAGTATGCACACGGTTTTTGCTTATCCAAGCAGGATCTGCATCAGCATGAGCTGGGGTTACATGAAGTGCTTTATAATGTTCTTTTCCTGGCCCAGCAGAAGAACTTAATTTATTTAGAAAATTTGGGCCTAAATGCTTGGTCTTGCTGCTGATTTTAGCTTCAGACAAAAAATATCTAGGGCTATGGCCAAAACAGAATTCAATCTTTCACTATGGCAGAATTTCTGTATAAAATTGTAAAGCCTGTATTAGAACAATGTACAGCAACAATATTGTGAGGCAAGTAGTTCTAACACGTAATGAATTACTTGTCACAGGCAGTGAAAAGCTACAAAGCATTTATATTTCTCATCTCTGCTTATTATTAATATGGAAGGAAAATATACTACCTGAAAAAAAGAGTATATTATTATAAAAGCACTATAAACATTTGTCTCTATCAGGTACCGTTGTGCCCTTTAGAACTTTTAGCCATATTATGCATGTACCAGGTATGAAATAACTGTCTATAATTATCTCCAGCAGCCATTAATCAAGAACACAGACCCACAATACTAATTTAAATGTTAAGATGAAAGAAAAAAAAAAGCATAAATATAAATAAAATTGTGAAAGTACTTTATGTATATTTGTTGAGTTACTCTCCTGTTTTGTTATTAAAATCTGGAAGTAAAGCTGAACAAACATAATCCCCAGCCAAAGAAACCTCGTAAAAATAACCTGTATGTATCCAAGATGTGTGTCACATCCTATATATTCTTTCCATTCTGAAGAAAAAAAGAATGCATATTTCTGTCATGGTTGATTTTAACTGATGTAGCTAATTAAAACTTAGTCTAAGTTCATCCATCCCTCTGTAATCGATGGGGAGACATTCCTGAGGGACAACTTATCTCCTGCTAAAACTGTGAATGTTACCTTGATTATCAGTATACTGAAGGGTGTCTTAGAATACATCTTAGGCTTGTTACTGTGTTTTCAGACAGCCATTATGGAGGAGAAAATCCTGTTTAATGCAATAAGAAAATCACACAAGAACAATACAGGAACCTCAACCAGATATAATGGAATTGCTTGTTCACTCAGATTTCTCAGCTGTTCTGGAAATGTCTGTATTCATTCATTCACAATAGGAGTTATAAGATTTTATTTCAGGAGAACAAAATACTAGATTTTATTTGCTATGATGTCAACAATGATGTCAGTGCAGCTTTATTGTGTATGAAACATCAATACAACCCCAATGCTGTCCTTGCACTTTTTTTCTTAAAATTTTTTATGTTTTAAGAATTGCAATATTTCCTTTAAGTATCTCTAGGAGACAGCAGTGAGGTTAAGTTGTGATTAGTAGGTTCTATAGAGAAAGTTGAGAATGTTATGTTCTGAACACCATTATTAACCATCTCTTCTAGGTTTAGAGCAGAAAATTTTCTGCTCACGTGATGGGAGTGAAAGTGATAATGAAATAACTGATGTCTGAAGTACCTTTGCCTCTAAAGAAAATTTGTTATAATGGAAATATTGAGTTTATATGAAGCCTTATAGCCTTATATCTGTAAAAGGTTCAGTGCTGGGTATTTGCAGTAAACTGTTGAGAGATCCCAAGGGATGACCTATTTCATATCAGTCCCTACACCTAAGTCTTTTTTTCTTCAAGTACTTTGCAATATGGCAAGGGCTCATGGAAGCTGGGAGTCTACTGCAAGTCATGCCAGCTTTAAACATGTAGCTGGTTTCTTGGTCACAGAAATGGATGAGTGGGAATACTGACCATGTGAGTCTCCACTGTGTGTTGTAGGAACCGATTTGTCATCCACCATTGTTCAGGCAACTTAGATCACTGTAGTATTACTGAGAATAATTTGGTGCAAACATTAAGTGTTCTTGTGTTTAACACAAAAATTAGTAGTATGTAATGGGGGAAAAAAATCTCTTTTGATCAGTTTTCCAGGAAAAAAAAAAAAATAATAAGAAGAAAATATCCTCTATTTAACTGGCAGGAGAAATTGTCTGTTGAAGATTACTGCTGTTTTTATGCAGCTCTGTTTAAAACATCATTGTCATGGGATGATGATGCATTTGCATGTCTGTACAAGGTTTGCTGAGATTTCTGGCTGTCTCTAGTTCCTGAAATTAGGTGCAGCTGTAGCAGCAGATACGGTGAGAATGTTGCTAGCTGATGCATTTGCAGATTATTTGAAATATATTGCAAATTCAGTAGAGATGTTGCAGGAGAGCTAGTGAACATTAAAAGGCACTGAAACATTTTCCAGACCAACTCCGGTATTAAAATTCTGTTTTTCCTGGACTAGACTTATGTAAATGCTTAATAGACCAACTGGTGGACAGTACGCGTAGAGTGCATGAGACTTATAAAGGTTTCAAGGGTAGCCCTTATAAAGGAGAATTATCTGTTGCAATAGAACATCAATATAGAGTTTGTTTAGATGTTAAGGATGAATGCACTAACAGAAAATTCTACTGGAATCAAATGAAGAGAGAAGTCTTTCCATGCATTGGATGGTAAAAATTTGAGATAAATGCTATTAGAGGAGGAACTAGCTTTTATAAAGAATGATGGTTAGGCAATATGCTTATATTCTAGTCAGGTCTTCATATTTAAAATGATAAAAATTGCAAATTCAGCTTCAAATTCAGATATTACAAATATATATATATATATACAAGTTTCAGATGATATGGGGCAATAATCTTACTTCTTTATAAAGGAGAATTCTTAAATACAAACACGTGTACTCACAGATATCTGCGGTGTATGTCTCAGAAGAAAAAATATAAAACTGAAATTGAATCTAATATGTTTTCTTGAATTTAAAGTGTTACGGAAGCACATTTTTGTTCTTAATATCCACAGCAAAGAGTGGGAAGTTTTCTAATGAGTTACCAAGAAGCCTGGTACCAATGAATGTGGGGAATTGTCATTTCTCAGGAGTATGACACACCAAACCTCATCATTTACTAATAGTTTCCAGGTTGCTCAAGGACTACTACACTTGCTCTCTGGTCTGCAGTTATACTTGCAGAATGATCACAAAATCCACACTGCTAGCATTTTAAAAAAGATTCCTTGAGGACTGAGCAGTGGATCAAATCAATACTGATTCACATGGCTTTGTTTTGTGTTGTCAAACAGATAATAAATTCTGCCTGAACAGATTTTGTTCGGTACTCTCCCCCTTGTCAACTCAACAAATGTTTAACTGACGCTGCAGTCCTTCTCTTAAGAGAATTTTTCTCCTCTGTCCTACCACTATCTGTACAAATTACTTTGTAATATTAGTTCAAGGGTTTTTCCCTAAGATAAAGTCATATTGACCATCAGGTTCAAAATTGATTCTGTGATTCTCTATCAGCCATGTTGATTAGGGAATTTTACTGTTCTTATTTTCCTGTTGCCAGTTTTGTTCACACACGCTAACACATGAGCTTTCACTTAGTATTCCAGGTCATTCAGAAATACAGAATAAAGTTGGTCACATATCCCCACTTTTTTAATTTTTTTTTTTCCTTTTCTTTTTTTTAACTAACATCTTATGTTTTTTTGTTTTGTTTACTTTCCAAGGTGTTTCCAGACCAATGGGAATATTTGCTCAGAAGCTTTGTTTTCACCACACTGATAGATTAGTTCTTTTCTAAGAGGAAACTCAAATTCTCATGAGTATCAGGATTAATGTTTTTCATTTCAGACATTTACAATATAGATACTTACTTCTGAGTCAGCCTTTGGGATTTATTTTTGGGATTCCATGGAGAAGAGCTGATATTTGATGGGTGAAATTCATCTTATTTTGACAGCAATATCTTTTATATGTCAGATTAATTCATTGCAGAACTATTCACTTTTTCCCATTTGCCATGGTCTGTATATGACTACCTCACACCTGCAGTGTAGAAGTCTAATATTAGGTCATTGGTGGATCCCATAATTCACTGCTTATTTCACAGCCTGGGGACAAATCAGGAAAACACAGTGCAGAGTTGAAATGGGAATGGTAATCTGCAAGACATTGTAATGTTTTAGGAATTGTGAAACATCATATGAAAGAAAGACAGGTTCAAAACTTAGACATCTAGCCAAAACATAAAGTTCTCAACTCAGCTTAAAAGGAAAAAGTAGTCCTCAAGAACTCTTCCAGAAGTTGTTTTGGTGAGATGAGCAAGCTGTAAATACAAATCCTTTTGTGTAAAAGAAGAATTACACACAGCATCAGCAGTTTGGACAGAAGAAAAATTGTGGGTTTTGCTTTGTTTGTTTGCTTGTTTGTTTACCTGGAATCTTTTTTTTTTTTTTTTTTCCCACCAGCTTTTCTTTCAATTACTAAAAAATGTAAGTAATTGGAGAATTATAAAGTGGTTCATTTGGACATAACTGTCATGCTGCTTCTACTAGACCACTGCATGACACTTTGAGGTTTTTTATACTGTGTCAAAAGTGTATAGCAAAATGAGTTCAAATCTACCATGCCTCTTCAGCTTCTAAATTTCCCCTGTCCAATCAGTCTTTTCCACATGTCACTGGTCACACCTATAAGCTGTAATATATGGATCAAATTGATCCATACAATAAATTCCTTGTTCTAAAGAAGTACAGTCCTTACAAAATTGATTAGTACTTCTTAATTATTATTTTATATAGCTGTCATATTTTTATTTATTCTCTCTTTTTTTGTGCTATGGGATGAGTAAAGAAAAAGAATAGAGAAAGGAAAAGTAGGTTTCAATTAGCTGCTGCCGAGGAAAAAAATCTTCAGGATATCATAGAAAAATCTACATTTGATCAAGAAGAGGTTTCTCAAGTCAAGTTAGTACTGAGGAAATGTGCTGGCTTTGCAGACAAAATTCATTATCTTCTCTCAGATAAGACTGAGGAAGGCCAGCAGCTATGCAGATCTCAAAATAGTTCTCTCTCAGTATGCTTTTAAACCTTCTTTGGAGGCAATCAGTTAGATGAATTGGAATTTACTTTTCCATATCCTTTTATCAACATAAAATTTGACTTTATTGTATTTGGACAATACTACCAAAGGTAGAATAATTTGTTTCTGACACTGGCTGCCATAATGCAGAAATCAACTAAGTCTCTGAAATCCAGGCTTCGTATACCATTGATTGATTATATTTTAGACTCTGACAAAAGACCTGAAAACCACTCCTCTGATGAAAAAAGTCATAACCAAGGGAATGCAAACAAGCTGTATCTCTGTACAAATATGAATGAAATTTATGTTTATTTTCAAGGCACACATTGTTGCCCAGAAGTAATTTATATATATATATATATGTATATATATATATTTCATCTAATGATATAACCAAGAAAAAGAGAAAAAAATTAACAGGAATACAGCTTAAAAATTCAAAGAATCTTTAGCATGAAAGGATACAAAGCACATATCTGTCTGCCACTGAGGAGGCACACATATCTTAGTAAGTCATGTGAATCTAAATTTCTACAGCTCTTCAAAATCTTCAATCAGAGTGTAAAAACTAAAATCAATTTTTTTTGTTTTGTTTTGTTTTTTGTTTCAGTATGTACTTTATATACAGTGCTACATAAAACAAACTAGGAGCCAGTAGTTTTGTGTCTCTGTATAAAACAAGAATTCTCAACCTGGAAGTTTAACTGTTCTTTCTAGCTATCACTCAGTCTTATAAAATATATTAACTCCCTCTGTAAGCTGAAGCTCTCCAGTACATTTCTGGCAGCTGACACTTTCCAAGCTATGTGCCTATAGCTATGTTACAAACAAATCCACCTTCAAATGCATTATGCACCAGAGTGCTCCCATGTCATGTAGCAGGGAAGGATATCAGAGCAATAAAAATAGGAGTACCTAGTGTAACACTCATTTTCTCTACTTTCATTGGACACTTCATGATTTTTGTTTTAGAACATCAGACTTTGCATTTACCAATTTACAAAAAGATGATCAAGGTTACAAAGTGTGTATTATTTCCTTCTGTGCTGAAATAGGATTAATGATAATAGTGGCTAATTGTGTAACGCTTTTATTCTTCATATCTAGTCCATCTATTTATGTGTTCTACTGCAGCACAGGCAGTGATGCAGTTACAGGTGAAAAGTTCCTTTAATTCTAACTGTAGCATGACCTTCCTCCTTTCTCTCTTCTAAGGGAATGGGAAGTATAATTATGTTAATATCTCTCCCCTTTATTTTAGCATGTATTCAAACCTAAAAGGCCAAGTCAGTGGAGAAGGTGTAGCTCAAATGAAAGGTAAAACCAACCAAGAGCATGTTCCATTCACTAAAAATACTTCTAACTGAAGATTTGTATGGAGTAATCAGTGTCATCCTGCTCACTGACCATGGTTTATGGAGAGGAGAGGAGAGGAGAGGAGAGGAGAGGAGAGGAGAGGAGAGGAGAGGAGAGGAGAGGAGAGGAGAGGAGAGGAGAGGAGAGGAGAGGAGAGGAGAGGAGAGGAGAGGAGAGGAGAGGAGAGGAGAGGAGAGGAGAGGAGAGGAGAGGAGAGGAGAGGAGAGGAGAGGAGAGGAGAGGAGAGGAGAAAAAAAAAGTATGGAATGAAACTGCTAAATAATTCTTACTTTTATCTGGGAATTATTTTTCCTTTCTGTCAGGGAGAAATGACTTTCCATATAAAAGTTCTAGTCTGAGATACATCTGTATTACATCATCCAGTATATATACTGTGGAACTGGTGAACCTGAAAGCTTACCTTTGTTTTGTGAAACTTTTCCAAACAACATCTTTCAGTCTCTCAAAGGTTCTGAGTAAGGAGATCAGCGGCACATTTGCAAGCTGCTTTAAATTCTCACCCTTTGGGGCCTTAAAAAAATAGTTTTTTGCCAAATATTCCATATGCTGTGGAAAAGAACGACAACACAGTCTTTCAGATAAGACATAAAGCTGCATTCCTGGACACCAGAGTCTAATCCCCTGTTACAAGCCTCCGTGAGGTCACTCCTTCAATAACAATAACAGTTAAATTAATGGAAATCAGGCTTTTACTGTTACTCAGAAAATATTTCCTCTGTGTTCTGCACATTGTTATCTAGAACAGTGACAGTCAAATGTAACAGTGGTTAGCCTAGTGTTAAGATGTGTTCAGTAAGAGATCCTTGGCTCTTGTCATTACTCTTTTTTTTCTTTTCTTTTCTTTTCTTTTCTTTTCTTTTCTTTTCTTTTCTTTTCTTTTCTTTTCTTTTCTTTTCTTTTCTTTTCTTTTCTTTTCTTTTCTTTCCTTTCCTTTCCTTTCCTTTCCTTTCCTTTCCTTTCCTTTTCTTTTCTTTTCTTTTCTTTTCTTTTCTTTTCTTTTCTTTTCTTTTCTTTTCTTTTCTTTTCTTTTCTTTTCTTTTCTTTTCTTTTCTTTTCTTTCCTTTTTTTCTTTTTTTCTTTCTTTCTTTTTTTTTTTTTTGTATTAATGTTCTCATATGAAACTTAGCCATGACTAAATTCAACTCATTCTAATAAGTGCAGACAAAATAAAGAGGTTCTTGCTTAACACAAATTAGCTAAACCTGAACTTCCTTCTGATTTGTTACCACACAAGTACAGGAAATTAGTCTAAAATACCCTTGAAAAAAATTAATATTATCTTGATACATTTTTAAAGAATGTTTTGTTCCTCCCTGGATTTATTGGAGGTAATCAAATGCATTTTGGCCAGCTGAAGAAGAATGTACAAACAGCAATGCCATCAAGAAAATTGATTCTGATAAGGGGCTGTTTAAAATATTTACCTTGGACTCTGTAAAAGTCAGGAATGTTCTAATCCAATATAAACAGTGAGTTAATACTAATAGTTCTATCCAATACAAATGCTGAACTGACAGAAAGATTTGAGGGAAAAAAAAAAAAAAAGAAAGAAAGGAGAGAAGAATTAGTAGTTCAGTATCTCCTTCATGTGCTTATTTTTCCATTCCTTTGAACTTGAAGATTTTTGAAATTACACCAAAGTATTGTAATTCTTTATTTTTTTCCCCTTCAACTTCAGTGAACTGATCTTTGGTTAATTTATATACTTATTAGTTGTTGTTGTTATTTAATTAATTTTTTTTTTTTTTTTTTTTTTTTTTTTTACTGTAAGAGGCCCTTGCTGAAATATTATAAGAATATGATGTTGTAAATAACTCCCTTCCTCATGATGAAACTTTTAATACTTACATTTACCATTTCTTCTCCTGACATTGATTTTTAATAATTCACATCATAAGATACACTAAGTTTTGGTGCCTTTTTACACTCAAAGACAGCCGCAGAGAGGCCCTCAGCCTGAAAGATAAGGGTTAGAAGTTTTCATTAAAAATATAATAATGGCTCTATTTTTGCACCATCTGCTCAACATTTTTCTAGTTAGAATGTTGATACTATGATCTTATAGACATAAAACTTTTGAAGAAATTTTGCGAAGGTAGATAGAACATTTACATGACAACATACGTCACTCAGCTGCTATGCACCTGAATATGAGAACCAGTTGTGTCTGACCCTGCTCATGCCTTGTATTATTTGACTGTAAAAATATTCTTTACACAGAGGATGAAAATGTGCAGTAATACATTCACTGTGCCAAACAAACACACAAACAAACATAATCCCCCAAAACTGGGCAAAAGGGAAAAAGGAGGATGGATAAAATAAACAAGCGTGGAGAAGCAGCAATTGCTCAGCAGACAGGTTCTGAAAGTGGCTCATGATAGCTGTGGCGGTAATCAAGTCACATCCTTGCTCTTAATCTTATTCTTCCAATGAAGTATTTCCAATCCTGAGTCCTGTCACCTTTGTCAATTTGCAGACTCTACCCACATTCCTTCCAGTTAGTAACAGTATAGGCAGAAAGGCTAAGAAATAAATCCCATCAACAACTCAAATAACAATCTCAAAATGAAAACCAACAAAAACGTTGAAAACAAAAGATTTCATCTTCCAGGTCTGACTAAAATAAACTCAATAATTTTCCCTCAGTGGACTCAGAGCGTAGGTCTGAAACTCATTGTGCTTTACAGTTATGTCAGTGTTGTGTGGGAAGAGGTCCTATTAGTCATATATTGGTCTAGACAGCATTTCTCTCCAGACAAGTTTTTTTTTTTTTTTCTTGCGCACCATTTTAGCATGTTTTTAACAATGATACATTCATCACATGGCTACCAATGAACATGATCCCTAATATTTTTCTTATTCTGAAACAAGACAGATTTCATTGCAGAAATTAAATGGGAAAAAATTAATTTCAATTTAGATATCCACAGTGTAATGTTTATGGAGTTAGTTGTATTGCCCTTCTATTAAATTAATATCTTTTAACCTAAAGGCATTATTTTTTCAGATAAAAAGTTTTGAAAAGATTTGACAGCAATTGCATAGTTATGCTAAAATGTTAAACTTCTGATTTCCAGATTCAGAGAAGTTCCATTTGCTGTTTGTGTATAATAACCATACCTGGTATATAACATCTTTTTAATGTATTTTAAAAGTGATTGTAGATGGGCTTGACTAAGTTATGGGACAATAAAGACAGAAAAAAAATCCAAAGTAAATTGTGTTTATTCCATTTCACAGAATTTGTGCTTTGAAGACATGAAATATACTACATGAATGACAGTTATGATACTGCCAATTTCTGGGAGTGAAGCATGACTGATGATCAGGATTCCTATTTACAGTTTAACATTCAGTGTGAATTCTCAAGTGGCACTTGTTTTTCATTGTTGAAATGGTTTAGGAGGGTTTTTTTTGTATTTTTGTAACTGTTTTCATGTTTATGTTTTGTTTTTTTACAATTGCTATTGAGGGGTGTGTTTTGTTCTGCATTATTGTTTGGAAACACATGATAGCATCTTAATGACAGTTATCTCAACATTATTCCATCATTTTTTCCCATTCTAACATAGGAAGCTTGGGAAAGGAAAATTCATTTAGACTGTCCATTAAACCTCTAGCCTTCCTTCCAAGTCTGCCAACTAGAATGTCACAACCAATCTCTTGTGACAAGTCCTAATGAACATTTTTCTAGTTCTGCTGGGAACTGAATTGAGATTCCTGGTAAAATTATGGTATGCTTGAGCTCAGTAATAAGAGGTGTGTGTGCCAGAATTTTATCACTTTTGATGTAATTTGCAACTATCAGTCACTTCGAATTATCTTGAAGCAAGAGTGAATATGTTAGTGTCAGTGGTTGATCTGCAATAGAATTTTTCTGCTGAGGAGGGTTACTCACTTATTTAAAGCCAGCTGAAGATGACAGTTTAGATATTTGTCAGAAGTACAGAGATCCAGACTCAGTAGTAAATTCTACTGAACTTAAATGAACCTCGGCTGAAGTTATTGATGCTGTTCTGGCCTGGTAATGTTTTAAAGCGTTTGAAAGATACTTATCTACTTCACCAGGTTGTACCACAAATATGGTATAATATAATATAATATAATATAATATAATATAATATAATATAATATAATATAATATAATATAATATAATATAATATAATATAATATAATATAATGTAATGTAATATAATATAATATAATATAATATAATATAATATAATTTTTAAAAACTAAGCATCAGTGAACTAACATGCAGCTACCCTATGTTCAGGATTTCTTAGCTAAAAACAAACCAACATGAAAAAGAAAAAAAACAACCCTGCAAGAACTTTTGAAATCCATATGTAATTTGGATTATTTTGAAATAAATATAGAATTTAAATGACACATGATTAACCTTATTCCTGAGAATTTTGTAGTTTTCAAACTGTTTTTGTTAAGAAAAAATACATAGTGGGTATATAAGATTGGAGAACCTGTCTACAGCAGTGGGGTTGAAACTAGATGATCTTAGATGTCTTTGTCAGCCCAGGCCATTCTATGATTTTATTATATAAGGTATATCTACCCTATAAATGCTAATAGATAAGAAAACTCGTCTTCGTTTGTAGGGACTTTTGATGATGCATTTATGGAAATATGTTGGAAATGTTCCTTCCAGTAAAAAACATGAAACTATGCAAATGAAAGTTCATCATATTCATATCTAACAAACACTTGAAAGGCCAAGTCTTACTAATACATTGTTTCATGCGGAATCCTTTTTCTCATATATTTGATCAGAAAGTGGAAGGTATAAGCTGTATATAGATGCTTAGTTACATGGTGCACAAAGGAAAAAGGCAAAGTTGAAGTACAAAGACTGTAAGCAACCTTCAGAAATTTTCCTATACGATGTTTTTTACATATGATCAGGAATAGCATGTTATTCAAAAACATTTCTAGACAATATTTTGTTTGTACAAAATATACTGGCAAGAAAGAGGTAGAAAAGTTGATGTAATATTAAAACATTGAGCTTTATTCTTGTAATCTTGAGAACTGAATTTCTACCACCACCATGATACTTTTAGAAAGCAGAGAAGAACGTTAATTTGAAATTTATAAATGTATAGAATTTTCCTTCTTTCTATCTACATTGTTCAAGTATACCCACACTCTTATGAAGGATTTTTTTTTTATTTATGACTGTGGATGACTAAAAGTATCTCCGTTATTAACAGAAACTGAATATCTGTGATGAATGACGTATTGATATAAGATGACAAGTGTGTAAAAAATTTCATTTGACTGATGCTACTTCAGCTTGAAGTTTCACATAGGCTTACTGGAACTTCATTCTGGCATTGAAACTAGATTTCTGTGAGGTTTTGATACCATCAGCTTTTTCTGTGCTCTCATTTCAAAGAGATTACATGCATGAACAGGAAATCCTATGAGAAAATGTGTTCTAGTTCATTCAGTTGCTAATGTTCGCTGGCCGCATTTGAGCATGTTTTATTTATATTCAGTTATATTCTGAAAGTCATTTGCAATAAGCAGAACTTCTACTCTATCTTTCTCTCTCTCCCTTTCTTTTTTCTTTTTTCTTTCTTTTTTGTTTCTTTTTCTTTTTTTTCTTTTTTTTTTTCTTTTTTTTTCTTTTAAATTATTATTTTTTAGAAGGGTTCTTCAAAGAACCTTAATTTCATAACATTTTGTTGTTACCAAGAAGCCAATGATGACTTCAAGAGAGAACATTCTCTGTCTTTACAATTTCAAACCAAATGGTATTGAATCTCCAGTGAAGAAATATTGCTACAGTGTTATGGCAATAAAAGTGTTCCATTTCAGAAGTCATCTAGTATGTATAGAAAAAAATCAAGTAAGAAGTCCCTCTTTTTACAGATTCATAATCCAAAAGCATATATGGTTAAGATGAATTTTTATATTTACGATGAACTGCTATATGAAAACAAACATATTTGTTTACCACAAACAAACACCATCCTACATATGGATACAGCTGGATCTTAGACTTACAAACATGTTGCCTTAGTTAATAGCATTCACAGTAGCAATTTTTTGCAGGTACAAAACTACTTAAAAAACACTCTCCTTTAGAACTGTGATTGCTATATATATCTGAATATCTAGGCTGCTAGACCAGACAACACCTACATGAAACTAGTTACTCAAATTTTTATGACATCCAGAAGTAACACATTGTTTTGGTATTATACACACAGCTAAATCGTCTTGCAAAACCAAAAGATCTCAGGCCAGGGAAAATACGTGGTGAGGCTTAAATTCAAGAAGTATTGTTCAGTAGGGACAACTAAATGATTGTCCCAAACTGCAGCACTGACAAGGATTTTGCTGAAGTAACAATCTACTGTTGTATTCAGTGGGAGCAAGGACTAACCCCAAGTTACTGTTGGGTTCACTATTTTGCTATGCCTGTAATAAATTTTTGTCCATATTCTAAATTGATGATTTTACCCTTTATGGAGCAGTTAACTTCAAAGAGCAACTCACTTATGAATTTTCTCTTTCAAGAAAAGAACTCAATATAAAAGCAACTTATGGATTAATTTATGTTCAATGAGTTTTCCATTGTATTATGACTGATTGTACTGAAAATATATTAAAATTAATAAGATATATAGCTTTAGAGAAAGCTACAGCTGAAAGCTTTTTTTCACTTTGGCAAGGGCAAGTCGTTATTAATTTCAGAATTGAGCTGTTAAACAGAATTCTAGTTAATTCTGCCAGCTTCCAAGAATTTGCACTTAATCTGTCTTCCTTTCTTGACTTCTACCTTGGCAAAACTATTACATAAGTGACCCATTTACAGAAATGTTTAAAGTTAATTTTAAGAGTGGAAGAAAGATGAAAGAAATCAGTCTTTCCAAATTTCCTAATTTCTATGAAAAACTCAAGGTATCTATCTGAACAATATTTAGATTTCCCATGAACCTTAATACAAGCCTGTTTTGAACTTCACAATTTCAGTAGCACATGCACAACAGCTTTGTGAATCTTTAGACCTATATTCTTCCATAGCAAGATGTATCAGTGGTGGAAAGCCAAACTTGTTCTTTACATGTGCATGAACTGGGATGGATACCTGTCACAAATCTTCCTTGTAGATTTTCCCATCACCAGTTAGGAGATTTCTAATCTACAGGCCAAGCTAGAGTTCTACTCTACTTTAGTTTCTACTCTGAAATTAAAGGTTCTTGAAGGACATTAGTCCCTACTGAGCCCAGATTTTCACATTTTTCTCACAGTATGTTTACTCAATTGAATTTTGCATAATTTATGTAATCTGATTCTTCCTTTTTTTTTTCCCTCACTTTTGAGAAACCCTCTAAAATAATTCATTATTTTAAATGAAACTGAGTAGAAAGTATAATTTCCCACAAGAATAATGGATAATAGAATAACTCTACAGAAATGGTTATATTTAAATTAGAGGGATGCAGTTCCAGAACAGAAGGTAACAGTAACGTATAAGCTCTTATATTGTTAAGTAACATAATTAGTTGTTAGAGCTGAACATTTGGATAACTTTAAAAAGACAACTTATGAGTCTAATTTTGTGTTACAGTATAAAAATTCTATTCTAAGCATATGTCTGGCTGCTATGCCAATCAATGGCATAAATGAAAGCAAGGGGGGGTTTAGAGACTAGTAGGAATCAGAAGTTCAGCAGGTTTCTCAGTACTTTGACTGTACTAGAAAAAGTCTTAACATTCTGGGCATGATGCTCTAATGTTAATATTAATAGTAATAGTAATATTTAATGTTGCCACAGTTAGATACATTAGTGGGGATTTCTAGAAATTTCTTGTAATTCACACATATTGTAAATCTCCTTCATCCTAAGCTGCCTGTGATAACTGACTGGAAGATCTGAATGGATGTTCACTTTGCCTGAAATTAAGTTTGACTAAGTTTCCACGGCCCAAATGGAAAAGCTATTAGAGTAGTGGAAGCTCTGCCATATCAGCTGATGTAGAAGAGGTAATGTATGTAATATACACATATGCTGTACTGGCTGGTTCCTTGTTTTTCCTGTTGTCTTAGACACTGCCATATCAATCGTATGATCACTTTAAACAAAAAGCTGCAGTCAACCCCACCCTAATTAGGACTCTAAAACAAATCTTCTTTGTCAATTATAATTCATCTGAAAACACATCAACAGTTGATCAGATACCATCTTTGTGGTCAGCATCTTTTCAACATATCACATTATTTCACAATATGTATGCGGCAGGTGAACAGATGCTATGGATTGCTGCCCAGGAAGAAGAAACAAAACCCTGCAAGCAGTACCAGCCTCACCCTGCCTCCTCACAACACCTTTTTGTTCGATGTGATGTTATGTTGGAGTCAACCTTCAGTTTTGACATGTTACAATTCCCATGAAAAACAAAGAAAGTCTGGGAGCAACAGCTTTTTCTTTAGTTGTTCCATTACCCAATAGTATCTATAGAACCTTACTAAATAAGGAAACAATTATTGTGTTTTCCCAAGACTACATTACCAATGCAAGATCATATTGATTTGGCAAGGTAAAATTTATCCTGCAGTCGAGAAAAGTTTGCACCATTTTTATGTGCGCTTAATGTTTGATATTTTAGAATCTAATATTGATACATAAAAATGAAATGGTTTGTGATTTTAACACAGTCCTGTTCAGAGATGAGTTAACTGTGATTTTTAATAAGATTGTGTGTAAGCTGGACATCTTTGCAATACTATTGAAGTCAATTTCCATGATTTTTAATTGAAGGTATAGTGAATTTGTTTTCAGTTATTTAATATTGTTTGCTTAAAAGTGTATATTTCTGCAAAATATATATTTAAAGGTCAACTGTACTAGCACAGAGTTTTAAGAGTGGATACTATGTTTTAGTTTTGAATTTTCTTGGTAGTTTGAAAACATTGAGCCTCACAGAAGTATCATTTGCAGGTTAATTACATTAAAGCATTTATGACCTAATAGTTAATTTTTTATTGTGTCTCATTTATTTTTTCTCATCTCTAAATCCACTTTTAGTTTAGGTGTCAGTATTCTTGGTTTATATGAAGGGCATAAAATGAATGAGATCAGTCATTGAACTCTGATTCCTGCTCTTGGTTCAATGTTTGAATTATAAAAATAAAATAAAATAAAATAAAATAAAATAAAATAAAATAAAATAAAATAAAATAAAATAATTTGTTTTTAACGCAAGTTCTTCCATTGGGGTAGGTTTATACCAGAAGCAAATTATTTCTTGCCTCCTGTATGTCTGTAGAAACTGACAATGAAGAAAAAAGGAAAGAAAAATTAAAGAGAAATAGAAGCTACAAGGCAATTTTTTCCCTTTTTCAGGACATCCGTTGGCTATAAGTTCTTAGAAGTAACTCAAGAATTAGTGCATCTGCAATGTGTTAACTTGGCTGGGACTTCTGCAGCAGGCAAAGTGGTTGGCAAGTTGATTAGGAAAAGAACATGTGAGAAATCTACCAGAGAAGCATTTTGTTTTCAGAGAACAAAACTGTTCTAAGATGTGACTGGATAAGAAGCTGGAGGAGGCTGTACTGTTTCACATGTCAGCCAATTGATAAGTAAAAGCTTCCATAACTGTTCTTGACACATTGTCTGCTATCTACTTAATTCAATCAAATGAATTTCAGGAAATCTGGATGGGAGTTGTGGGGCAGAAAGGAAAAAAAAAAAAGAAACAACAAAAAAAAACTTTAAAAATATGTAATTATTTCTAAATTATATTAAATATTGAGTGTTTCATATTTTCATTTCAGTAATGGCTTGTGAATCCCTTGGTGCATGCAGTCTGAGTAGATTACAGACTACTGCTAAGGTTAAAATCATGACATCTACACTGTTTGTACTGTATGTATGTTTCTAATATAGGAATTTAGAACTGGAAAATGCTGCCTGAGTCAACAAACTCAGTGTTTTGGTATTGCTGGAAGTCATGTACCTTTAGTACACCTATGGCATTGTGAACTGTCATTATTTTAATGTTCTCACGAACATTTATTGCAAGTTTAACTTTATGTTTACAATTTTAAACAAAAACAATTTATATGTAGGTTTTTCACTGTAATCACTGCAATGAAAGTTGTTGGTGCCAGTGAAAAGATTTACTGATAATGGAAGTAGATGAAGTGGCTCTAAAACCAATTGCCAAGAGAACAGTGCATGGTAGAATTACTGTAAGGGCTTTGGAATGTATATCAGAATATACAATTCTTGGTACTCCCGAAGACACAGAAGACACTCATTACCCCTAGGTTCATGAGTACCCACCAGCATACCTTGGATAATCATTTAAGTTTATTATATTTTAATTGACTGCTATATAAATTAAAATGAAAATGTTCTATTATTTATTTATTTATTATTTCTTGGTTACTGATTTACACACATGATATTCTCAGAGCTTTAGTTAAGAGGGTGGGAAAGACTTCAGCCAGACTCAGAAATTCCATTCAGCAGCAAATACAGATGCAACCTGATAAAAGCAAGGAAAGCTTTGCAGCTAGGGTCATTCAAGACTAAGATATTTCCAGGTTTCTAATAGGGTAGGTGAGATAATTCAAGCCTTTGTAAACCTTGTAAACTGGAAATCTGAACAATATACTGCTGTGCTGTAACTGAAACAAAAATGTTTAAGATATGATCATTTTCCAGGAGCTGGAGGTTTCATTTTCAGATACATCTCTCGAGAAGGTATGTGAGGAGTTTGTAAATTAGCAAGATTGTTTGCACTGGCTATTATACTGGGGTTCAGCTGGACACGATAATTGCCACAGAGTTCAGTATCTTCTGATACATGTTCTGATAAAATAAACGGCTAACAATAGTAAATGGAGGACTTCCATGAGGAAAAAAAAGTTACAAATCTGTTTATAATGTATGAAACACAACTTTCACTTGAAGCCCATGCAGAAATGAGGACCTTTGTCCATCCTACTTGTCTTTCTCTTGCATTTTCTAGCTCTAGTGCCCTTTCTGCATGGGCAACCAAGAGTACATGTAATGCTGAGCATGCTGATCTATTTACGTACATACAGGGGAATAATGAATTAGATGTTGCATGTTATCTGTTCTTCCCAAATGGGGATCTTATTTTGTAAATCTGTAGGTAATATTTGTTACTCCTGTCCTTAATTATCTGCAGAGCATTACTGTTCACTTGAAAGTGTATATATCTTTCTGTGAATGTTTCTTTCATATAAGCATCGTGAACAAGAATGTAGGTTTGTAGGATAATTCTTATTCCTAAATCCTATCAAAAATAGCTCACCTTAACTAAAATCAGGTCTGCAAAATCCTTTCCTATTTCTTATAGTCAACAAATTTCATTACTGGAGATATTTTAAATGCCCTGGAATAAGTGAGTTATGAGGAAGGTAAATGTCTCCCATCTTGTTCTGCATTTAACTCTAGTAAATAGGGAAAATCGACACTATTTTCATTTATAAAAATTAATAGAGAAAACAAAGCAATAAGCCACATAAATACGGACTTCATGTTTTTGTCATGGTTCTCTTCTGAAACAGTTTAAAAGTTTAGAACTAATCAGGGGGGTTGGAGCTTCATGATCCTTGAGGTCCCTTCCAACTCGGGTCATTCTGTGATTCTGTGATATTCTGATCTGTGATAATGTTAATGTTACACTGCAGCTATGTCTGCATGACCACTGGTCAACAGACGTATGGTCTTTCCATGCATTCTCCTAGGAAGTGGAATATCATCCAGGTGTAACTGACAGT
This sequence comes from Coturnix japonica, assembly GCF_054131305.1. Lineage (NCBI taxonomy): Eukaryota > Metazoa > Chordata > Aves > Galliformes > Phasianidae > Coturnix > Coturnix japonica. The sequence goes on from NC_140665.1 coordinate 40,192,120, forward strand.
CAGATTGTTTCAATAAGCACTCTGCTATGTGCAAGACTATAAGCCCTGCTGAAAACACAGTATCCCACTGAAGAACACCTTTTGAATCAGGGCTAACTAGTGTCATTTCAGTTACTTAAATGTGGGATTGTATGGTGTCTTATGAACACAATGGTTAGACTCGTGCAGAGCAATTCTTTTGGTGGGAAAATTCTAAGAAAGAAATGTTTGGTGCTTCTTGAACAAATAAAGTAAGGTAAAAGTGGTCTGATCAATATGAGAATATTTATATCAGGAAGGATGGAGAACATTTTAATAATATGCCTAGCATACAGACATACAGACAAACACATGCAGATGGACATGCTCACAAATATCATATTGAAAGACATTTTCTTTTCCTGAAAAAATATGAATATAAAGAATATCCATATGAATATTTTGCAAAGGTGCAAAAATTAAAGGTAGCGATTTAGTATTTATTGCTTTTGTGAATTTAGGCTCCAATCCAGTTAAGCACTTAGGCATATGCATAACATCATGTCTGTGAGAGACATTAATACTGCTTGAAGTTATGCATGTGTTTAAGTGCTTAGCTGGATTTGGGCCTTTATTTAATTTATATTTAACATGACTTTTGATTGTTGTTCAAATACCTTCATATCGCCTTTTAGAGCTTTACTATTAGGATCTGTATTAAAAAATCATGATAGTATACTGAATTAATTATGCAAAATATAATTGTATCTATTATTTCTAATATGCTAATGTAGAAACTGAGTTTCAGAGCTTTTATGTGGGCATGCAACTATCTGAGGAACAGGAACATATCTGAAAAAATAATTCGGAACATTCACTTTGTATGGCCTGCTCTGACTACTATTTAGTGATGCTTTTCATTCCTGTGAAACTTTTAAACAGGTTCAAAACTTCATAACAAATTTGGCAAGCTAGATTCAATCTGAAGTCATGTCCAGGTCTGAAAATTCTCGGTCAACTATTAAAATTATATTTCCACTTCTGCTTTTCTTGGTTTTAATTTGGAACTGGAAGTGGAACTCCTGAAATAACATCAGGGCAAGTGCCAAGTTCTGTATGAATATCATTTTTTAAAGGCAGAAAGCAGTTCCTATTGTGATTTGTCAACAGTTCTAAATATTACTTGTTGACAGGTTGTAAAAGCATCACAAAACTTGAGGAGGCTGTGCAGGTGGGCAAAGGATAGGTTTCAGGGCACTGTACCAGGGCTGCTCTGAATCATGCTGGTGACTCAGTGCAGCTGGGAGAGCTGTGAAGCGTGACTGACAATCCATATGTTATTACTGCAGCCTTCAGAAGAACAGCCATTTGCACCACCTGAGGATTTACTTGCTCCAGAGAAGTCTTTGTGTAGCTGGAATCATGGTTCTGTTATGTCTGCTCTCCAAAAATTTGCCACAGGTTGACCTTAAGTGTGATCCATGCTCTTTCTACAAATCTATAGGTTGTGCATGCACTATGTAGAATGTTAACTCTGAATTAGGTGCTAATAGGATTAATTACATCTCTGGGAGTGGGTGAGCAGAATCCATCTATTTCCAAAATATCCAGAAAGAATAAAAACGAAGGACTACAAAAATTAAAAATGAAAGTAGGAAACAATCCTGCACTTCCACACTCCAGAGTAGTTATAAAGTTAAATCTCTATGCAAACCTGGGAAAAAAATACTTAAACTTACATATGAGATTTTTTAAATGGCTCCTGCTTGTCATCTCTCAGGCACTCAAAAATCTAATCTTAGGGTGACTGATATGCTTGGCTGATGGAACACAGGCGGTGTGGTACTTGCAAGAACACCAGAAGCAGTGGATCCATCACTCTCATATGAAATTGGAGACCACTGTAAATGTTGCCATTTTTTGAGTATACATGGACTGTTTTACTTACATACTTACGTAACACAGTGGTGATACTGCAGGAGCTCACACATGCAGTGTCTGTGGGAAGGCCTCAGACACATCTGACACCCCTTTCCTTGGGGACTGCTCAAGCAACTCTCATCCTTGGTCTTTGTGGAGCTATGTTGTAGTCTTGCTCCTTCTGACCCTGACTTCTTGTCTGACTTGCTCACCTCACCTCAGCTATATTTAATCTGTTTCACCAGAAATAGAAGGAAAGATACTTTCTGGAAAGGCCAAACTGGAGGACATAAATTGTACAACTGCTGAAGCCAAAGCCCATTCCCAAACTGCCTGTTTTAGCCAGCTTAAAACAAGCCATTCCACCGTGCCATTTAAGCTATGCTTTTCACTACCTCTTCTCAGCCCTACTCTGGAAGCTACATTTTTCATCTACAATGTGTCAGAATGCTCTTCTCTGCATCTATTCATTCTTAAATCTCAAAACTACATTTTAGGAGGATAAAGGAATTAGAGTGCAATATCTACTATCTTATTACGCACGCAGCCGTCAAGTGTATTCTCTTCCTTCCTTGCTAGGTGATAGATAGAGGACAGTGCAGTTCTGCAAAGGTGATATCTGCGCTGCTTACTACATCTGGAAGACAGTTATCTATCAGCATCATGAGGACTATAAAGATAAAAAGAGGGAAGAAGTCACACTGCAATTCCCAGGCCAACCTGCTTCAAGCATCTGGAAATTTAGTAAGAGCAGATTTTCTTGTGGTATTTCTTCAGCTCGGGCTGGAGTGCTGTCTGGAAATGGGAAAGTAATAAAGTTTATGCAAACATTCCAGTAATACAAAGAGAGGTTTGGTTCAACAGTGGTAATGAGAGGGACATATATGTGGGCCCTTATTTTATTCAAGTTGGCTTGTTCATTTTGTACCAATTGAGTGTCGATTGACATATGCTTATTTGTCCATTAAGAGCTGAAATAGAGATCACCTAATCTTTTTCATAGCAGCTACCCCTTAAACAACAGGAGATAATAATGACTTTTGTGTAGTATTAGAATTAGATACCTCTGAGTTAGTGACATAGGCATGAAAAATACTGAATCTCTTTACCAGACAGGCAAGCCATTTAGTCTCTTAAATCTCTACAGTCTTCTGCTGACTTCCGAAATCAATGACAATCATCTATTTACTCAACAAAAAGAAGCTAACAATTCTTTTGGACTCTTACACTGTGGATCTGGCACTGATATATTGTACATAAATTTATTGTATGTAACAATAAGCCTGGTAAATTTTTTTTGTATAATCTTAAAGGCATACCACAGTGCACCTGAATATGATGTATCATGTTAACACTAAGCAGGGAATCTTTCCTGGTAGGTTCCAAGCACATATGTTTTTCTTATAAATGACATCGTCTGTCAGTGGCCAGAGGACAGCACTTTAGTGAAAACTGCTCCTTCCCTTGGAATTCCTCACACAAACTTAATCAATTAAAAATGCAGGCCCTCTCTGGGTGAGCGTGGTTTATTGTCTGAGTTAAAGGTGTGATATTTATTGGCTTTGACATCTATGCTATTTCAAACTTTGGAGCAAACTACATTCTCATCATTAAAATATTTCAAAACAGTGGTTATAAATCAAAGTAAATGACAGTTCAAAAATAGGCACAGATGAAATAGGTGTGTTGTTCTATCTTGGGCACAGCCCTTCATTATTTCCTTTCCACTGCAGCTTGCCAACTTGCTAATTTAATTACTTTCTTTTTCTTCTCTCCCCAAAGAGTAAAATCTATCAAAAGAACAAGGTTTGTTGAAAGACCTCTTTCCAAAACTAACAGAACCGAGTGGGTTTATTTTACAATGGGAAAGTGACAGCTTAGCTGTGAGGCTTGTGGTGAAGTGGTGGGGGCCAAAGCAAAGACTTAGGTGTTGACCTCCCAACTACACATATTTGCTGCTAGCCTAAGGTGTCTCCTCTCTTCCTCCATAGACAGAGTCGATACTGATCTGTTTTAATACTTAACACATAAAAGGGCACATCGAGGCATAACATTTCTTGAAAACAATGCTAATGTCCATTTTTTTGGTCAGTTCAGAAAAGAGGGAGTATGATTTCTGTTTTATGTGAATGGAATTAATGAGCTTTAGCCTATCCATACAAAGGCTAAAGAAGATAAGGAAAGGCTAAAGAAAAAACACCTAATACAAAAACAATAAGCATATTTTGTTCAGTTGAGTCATGTTCCCACTTCTGAGGTTTGAAAATCCATTTTTATTCAGTGTTGTTCAGTTTATTGCTCTTTAGCCTTTTCAGAAATGATTCTTTAAAACCACTAGATAGATAAATGCATATTCTCATGACGTTTAAGTCAGTCTGTATTTAGACATGGTAATCTTCCATTCTTTCAAGACTTGTGTTCAGAAAACAGTGAATCTGAAGAGAGTTTTTCTTCAAAGCCTAGTGCAATAGCATCTATCTATTATCAGATCTCAGAAGGCAGCTATTATTACTCTTAACAGTAGAATATGGAAAAACACTTCTCCAGATAATTTTAAAATTACCTCATTGATAACATTTTCCCCAAAATATCCCCATTCACTTCCCATTTTTCTTTACTGGATAGATGATTCAGAACGTACTTAGGACCTAAATGCTAACTTTAGAATGTGTTTGCATAATTTAAATAGCCATTTTTTGGGGAGGTGGGAGAGATGTTTGTTTGCCCACTTTTTGTTTGCACTGAAAATGTTGGAAGTGGCATCCAGGGTAGGAGAAAATGGGCATACTTAGAACAACTTTTACCCACAAAAGTTGTTATCGGTGCCTGGAAGAAGAAATGTTTTGGGACACTTTAGGATTTTGATTAGATCTCTTGAGAGAATCTAGGTCCACTGTGAATAGGGTTTCACAGGACTACACATGCACCACAAGCACAAAGGCTCATTTGACACATTAGACTATGTTGAAAAGCCTTTGTTAGCCCTTTGCTTCCTTTTCTGAAAATCTCTGTTTCATGGTAGAAAAGACTGGGTTAGTTATTTCCAGTTCTGTCTGCCAGTCTTTAGAGTTTTCCTCGAAATTTCTGCCTAGTCCAGTTTGAAACTGCTCAAGAAGCAGTACAGTAATACACTCGAGAAAGACACCAAAATCCTTTCAGTCTTCATCACTGATACAGCATGTGTTAAAGTAAAAAATAAGATTGTGCCTGAAGGCGACTAGAAAAAATGCTTTACCTAAAAGGAATCAGGATCGTTCCAGTTAAAACTCAGTGCAAAAAAATCTCTGCTTGCCTTTAGTAACCTCGATGTGATGTTGGAGCAAGAAGCTGCAAACAGTAGCTGCCAACCTGGCTGCAATTCCTAGAGCAATCTCCTGAGATCACTGCTCTGACAGGTCACATCCTCTGTCTGGCACCACCATTCCCTATTTTCATTATGACTTTCTTTTCCATTTTTTTCTTTGTTCTTTTCACTGGAGCCAAAAGAAACAAGAGGGTAGTAAAGCATAATTTTAGCTGAATATGAGTTTTATCATTTTACCACTGCATTACACCACTTACCAAGTATTTAGGTTCTGTTCTGCTAGGAAAAAAAACACATGTCAGGATTTAGAGGAAGGCTATGCTAAGCTTTAGCACACACAGACTATAAAGTGTACATGTGAATTACTATTCCTTCATTTTAAGCAAATCCATATGACATTGTGACTTCATATAGTCTTTAACCCTCTTAGTGGAAAACATCACTTAATTTCAACTTGTCATCCCTTTAATCAAACTAGACTTTTGAACAGCTCAAAAATAATCTTTGAAAGGTTCAGTGAAATTCTCTTTCTATTTAGCAGATAAATAAGCATTTGAAACCAGATAGTACAAACACAAACAGAACATTACGGCTATGTCATGAAGTGGAATATTTAATGTAACTCCACTGAGATCCATTTTTATCTCCTTTTTGAAAGTAGTAAGCTTGATGACACTCAGATCCAAAACTTTGCTTTTTCATTCTTCTCCAGACCATCCTGGAGGGAGTCATTCTGCAGAGACAGCTGCTTTTTTGCCCACACCAAAAATTCTTGAGTCACCACTGCGTATGAGACTGTGAAGGTGTTTACATTGAAATATTCATTTATAAGACTAAAATGGGCAATCTATTCCACAGCAATCAATATAACTGGAACCACAATGCATGAAGAAGGATGATATCAAGAAGTCTATGTGACTATTTGCTGCTTCTCCCTTTCCTCCTTTTCGGTGTGTTCCCACAAATTTCTTTGATCTAGCAGGGACATTTTTGGGATCTTTAAGTCATGAGCCAGTTTCAGAAGCCAAATTAGCATGAAACTATCCCTGAAAAAAGAGCCATGTGCCCTTCTGCCTTTTATGTCCCCAAAACTTTTTCTTCACCTTTTTTTTCACCACCTTTAGGAAATGTGGCAGAAACACAAAGGGGTAAAGAGGAGGAAACAAGGCCAGGTTATATGATGTCAGCTTGCTGTTAAGTCAGTGAAGTTATTCCATAAAACTCTCATCGTTCAGGGATATTCAGACCACATATAAGCCAGTCTTTGAAGGCTGATACAAAGAAATGGGCAGTGCCAAGATATGTTTCATCCCAAAGTCCAGGTCTAAAGCAGGGTAGGTGATCTGTGCCCACTGGCTGTAAGGAGAGCAGAATATAGCTTTCCTCAGCTGTATCTCTCTGCACTGACACCATCCAAAGCTCACCCAAACAGTGGATTGCTATGAATAACCACAAGATAGCTCAGAAGAAAAAAGGATTTTTATAAAATCGACTCAACATCACTGATGGTCAGAGGTACTTTTGGAGTTGGTCTTGTACTTGGCCCAAACGCTTGATGTTGCTGTGGAGAGAGATCCACAGCTGGACCAAGAACGGCTGCCTGTTGGGGAAGTCTTATGCAGCTCTGGCCCTTCATTTGCCAGTATGTGGACAAAGCTGTCACTGAAGACTGTCTTGTCTCATACTGTACCACCTCTAACAGCTCTTTTGCTTGGTACTCTAACATGAAAAGAAGAATGAGAAATAGAAGGCACCAAAAGGCAAATGAGCCAGTGCTCAGTTTAATCATCTCCACTAAAGCAACTTAGTGGCAGAGTTTCTTCCAGCCATAGGGCAAAACAAAAGCTGGAACCTGGCATTCAGCAAACTGGTTCTTATAATTACAGACACAGAGACAGAAACACTGTAACTTCTCCTGTTGGGAAAAATGGAAATCACTGCTTCAGAGCATGCAGGGGACATGAATCATTCCTGAATTGGTATGGTTGACATGGTTGTGACTAAGAGGTCAGATGGAAACTCCAGAAGAAAAAAGACTGTATAATGTTCTATGAATCACTAGGTTGTTGAAAGAAATTAATAGCTTACAAACAGTTTGTATTTGAAAGAAAAGATGTAATTTTTTTGTCTTCTAGCACTTGGCCAAACTAAATGGGAAAACTGGACAGATGGAGAGAAATAGAAGGTCCCCACACAGGCAATATAAGATAGCATTTCATGAAAGAAATAGCAGAGCAAATGTGGAAAAATGGATGCTGTTCTGTCAGACAGCTGCTGTGTGAGAGACCACAGAATGAGACCACTACTATGAACACCATGAGTTAGGAATCATTCTTGCCAATAATAACATGGCATCAAGCACAAGTACCCACTCTTGCCTTAAAAAAAAGAAATAAAAGCAATAACAATAATAATAACAATAATAAAAACAACAGCACAAACAAACAGCAAAGCATGATATAATTTGCAGCCATAAATAAAGGATGAGAAAGCATTTGTCACCCCTCTAAACATCTGAAACCATGAAAAAATTGATTCCATTCCAATGACCACTAGTAATTTGTCCAGGACAAAAAAACTTACAAATATTTTTAAGAAAGGAGAGTTACAGTTCTCATGCATCACCAAGACAAGCCCTTCACACAGAAGTCTAACTACAGTCCAAGCAATGGCACACTTATCTGCAAGGTGTTTGTTGAATGTGAACATCAGAGAACCACCCAAAATGAGACCACCATTCTGACTACACCATTCTGACAACAGCACCCCATTTAGAATTATTTTCTCATCACATCACATCACTAAATGTTGATAATAACAATTCAGTAAATACCTGAATCTGTTCCTTTGCAGTGCACATCCTAAAAACAGACTGTTAAATATCCTGTCCGGTGCCTCAGCTCAGACATTACAAGAGTCTCAAAAATTACTGGTAAATCAGATGATAAAATATTTGAGTTTGGTTGTAAGGAAACTCTGATTTCATAGTAGAGCAAGAAAGAAAAGACAGATTTTTGTAGGTATCCCTAGGGACAGTGTTCAGAAGACATGGGTGATTACTTAAGTCAGTAGCACAGTGTAGATATTCTGGGTTTAAGCTGTAACTTCACTAAACAGACTTCAATCTGTCCTTATACTAATAATGAAATAGTCTGTACTTCACACTTCAATTAATTGCATTCCTTCTCCCTACTAAATCTTCTCATCAGTCCAGATTTTGTAACATTGTCTGAAAAACCAAAAATACTACATTCCTATAATGTTTCTGTCCCAAGTTAGAGTCAGAAAAGCAATAATATGTACCAGGTGCATTGTCTTACTATCTAAGATAAAATAAGTAAAAGGATTATGGTTGAAAAACACCAATGTCCTGGATAGGCTTATTTGCCTCAAATGAAATATAGCATCTGGGAAAAAAAGAAAAAGAAAAAAAAAAAGAATAAGCAAGAGTAATGAATATGCATGCTTTTGGCAAGAAAAAATATGTTTTATTTAAGGAAGGGGTCATGTGTGTTTAAAAGGAGCATCTAAGGTTACCTCTTCTGGAATTAGAGAATATTGCATGAGCCACATGAATGTTGTTCTGTGGAATATCTGACTGATTCCACTTAGGTGTTGTCAGGGCAGCACTGCTGGCTCCCACTAATTCAGGAGAAAGCAAATGTCAGTTATGCTTATATATCCAGTGCATCCTAAGCCAGAAAATACGCATTAAGCATGAAACTCAAATGGACACTCAGAAAAACATGTTCCTCTTATGATCAAAGGAAAGTTAACCAAGTGTACTAGATTTGAATCTCTGACCAGTAAAATCTGGACTTTTACCAAAAGTGAGTTTCAAGGTATGTTACAAACATTCAAATTTTGAAATACCTTATTCTTTCTTTGTGAAAATTCAGAGAAGATTTATGTGAGCAAAATGTGCCCACAGAATTTTGACTGCTAAAGGAGCAAAACAAAACTTAGCTTTATTCTGAACTACTATTTATTCTAATTGTCTGCTATTCATACAAGCTGCTGCACAGGTTGGGTAGATATTTTGAAACAAATTTATTCAGATTTCAGTGCCAAGCAATAATTTAGATCTACCTCTGTCTCTAACAGACACTGAGATTACAGAATACATGGTCTTAATATTATAAATCCAGACTACAGAATTGGAAAGAGAATTGTTTTGTATGCTACAGATATTTCACTGTCTCAGGATGCTCAGTCTTTTAACACCTTTCTCTCATGTTAAATATGCTCTAGTTCATATAAAAACTAGAGCTTGAGTATGATAGAGGAGAGACATGGTAAAGCTGAACAGCTAAAACATAGATTCTTTTATGGGCTTTTTCACATTGAAGACTGGGGGGCTTCGCTCATTAACAAATGTATTTCCCATTGAAAAGGAAGGTTAATTCTTGTTCTAAGGATTAAAGATACATGTTATATCTGTGCAATGACAGTTCTGTGACTACATAACCAGCAAGATAATCTACAATAGCAAAACTGTGGGGTGACAGTCACATTGTGCCCTGACTTGCGCTGTACTTTCTAGACTATACCTTTTCCTCTCTCTCATCCCCCTTTCTCCAGTTCTGCCTCTCTCTAGAGAGAGAGGTGTGCTCTAGCACACCATGACAGCTTGTGCACTTTGGCTTTGGAGAAGTACTGATGCACAACACCTTCTTCTTCACATCTAGGAAGGTGAAAAAAAGCTTCTCCCTCCGTGGGACCAGTGGGATCGTGAGGCAATAAGGTGCTGTGAAGGAGGTCTCCCATGGCATTGAATGGTGGAGAAACAAAGTGCTCCCTGCACAACCAGTATCACTGTTCATAAAAACTTTACATAAAGAGGGGCTCATAGGATAATAAAATTGGCTGAAAAGGAGCCATCTGACTCCAAGCTCCACTAACTCTATGTTCAAAGGTTGGCAGGATACATCTGTGGTATTAAAATTACAGATGATTCAACTAGTCCCAATTCTTCAGATCACAACAATGTAGTCCAATTATATTAGACTAATCCTGTCAAAATCAAAATTTGTTAACACAGTGACCATGTAAAAGATCTGCTGAATTATATTATTTTAAAATAAACAGTTATTACAACAATGCACCGAAGGACTGAAGCTGCTACTTCAGTCTCTAATATCTCAGTTGCTTCCAAAAATAAAAAGGACTGAAATATAAAAACACGTGAAGCTGGTAAAGACTTGGGAGATACCAGTAAATAAAGTGAAATTCAATACTTTCCACAAACTTTAAAAGCATTCACATGGAGTCTTCTTGGTTTGCCAGATATAAAAGCTTCCTCAGGACAAACGGGACTTCACAATGTCTTCACATTTTCAGTCTGCACAGACTTCTCAGACGCTGTTATGGGAGGTTGTTGTGAGCTGGGAGTCAACCTCTTCTCTTGTGTTACTAGTGATAGGACTGGAGGGAATGGCTTCAAGCTTCTCCAGGGGAGGTTCAGGCTGGATGTTAGGAAATACTACTTCTCTGAAAGAGTGGTCAGGCAGTGGAATGGGCTGCCCAGGGAGGTGGTGAAGTTACCAACCCTGGAGGTGTTCCAGGAATGTTTGGACGTTGTGTTGAGGGATATGGTTTAGTGAGAACTATTGGTGATTGGTGGATGTTTGGATTGGATGATCTTGTAGGTCTTTTCCAACATTGGTGATTCTGTGATAGTGCGATTCATTGAAGATGGACAATGGTAAAACTGATGTGCAATCAATGATTGCCCTCATGAGACAGGGAGGGAGAGAGTCTCAGACCCATAAATGTCATTAACAGCAATCCCTCATTTCAGCAGTAAAGGCAAAACAGCATTTGGAAGATATCATATTTTATCCTAAGTTCTACAGAGCTTGAACTCAAATTCACAGTCCCTAAAGAGCAAGCAATTTCAGCATGACTGCAAAATTTTTCTCTTGACAATAAAGCGATCTTTAGGTATAATAATCTGACTCTAGTGATCATATAGATGGATTTTAATTTGTGAGCAGATAGTGGAAAAGTATCTTTCTGCATTTCCAATTTGATTGCTTCTGTAAAACACTGAAAAAACAGGTCCTACAGCAGACCACCAGCCCATGTTTTGTTAATGTCCTGAGTAAAATGATAGGTGTTAATAAATGTTCCTAAAGCCAAGTATAAGTCAAACAAGAGCCTTTAAATAGTGTCAATCTAGCAATTGTTTAGGGACTTCTTGAACTGCAGTTTGTGCTTGCACCATACCTGTTGCTATTGCAACCTGTAGCATGCTTTCATTGGCAAACCTAGTATTTTCTCTGTATCTTTTACTCCCTTCTTTCAAATAATTATAAATCCCAAATCGAATTTTCTCTTACACCATGACTTTTATTTTTTTACTTGACAAGAACAAAATTTGTTTTCCAGGCAAGGACAAAACTTTTTCTCCATTTTCCGTTTTCTCTCCTCCAGTCATGCACTCAGGAGCATATGTGAAACAAGCTGTATCGGAAACTGTTAATCACACCCTGAGACTCTGATTAACCACCTGAGGCAAGCAATGAGTCAGCTGCGAGAGCACAGGTGAAGGTAATTCAGCTGTTCTATCAGAAGGGGTGGAGCTTAGCTCCACCTCTCCCAGATCTCATATAAGGGCTGACCAGCATTAAGGCCTGATCTCTTTCTCTGGAGATTACTCCTTTGTGGAGTGTATGGTGAACCTTCAACATTGGTGAGTGTTTTCCCCTTATCATAATAATTTTTTGTACAAGGCATCTGTATAACCTCTGTTTGCCTATTGTCTGTATAACTACAATTGTGTAACTGTGCATAAGCCCGCAGTAACTCAAGCTTTGTTGTCACATAGCTAGACTTAAATTTTAGGACTCGGTTGTGAATGATCATCTTAGAAATGTATATATAGTCCTAAGAGAATCAAACTTGTTAGCCTTAGTGCTACTATTACTCAAAGGTCTCTAATAAATTAGGAAGTATAACTTCCTTCCATAAGGTGTTTTGACTTTTTTCTCAGAGATTATAATTATGCACTTGCCTACTATAATCATCCTAATTTTACTTTGCAATTTCTCAGAGTATGAGGTAGTATTAATTTTTTTTTTCTTACCTTTAGCAAATTGTTCCTCAAAACATTGATTCTGGTCAAACTAAGTACAGCTTGTATATAACTTGACAAAGAATTTTGGTTCTGGGTGTTTGGTTGTTGTTTTCATTCTGATTTTCTCCAATCAGACAAATTCAAAATCTTGAAGACTTTAACATCTTATAGCTTCCTTTGCTCTGCAGTATAAATTTAACAGAACTTCTTGGTTGTAGTACAGTACTTTCTTTTTGAGACTATCAAACCTCATGTTACTTGCAAACAATTACTTTTTTCTGATGTTCCTTTGAATTTTCTTTTAACAATCTTTCACGTATTTATTTTTATGTCCTTTTAGAAGTTGATGTTATTGGTGTGGTGGTTTTTTTGTTTTTTTTTTTTGCATGTGTGGAAGATAATTGATTTCCCTGAGTACTTTTAATACACATTATGATTGTTGCTACAGAGAAGCTCTTTATAAAAACATCGTTTTGGAGGGCCTGTCAATATCTGGTTAGGATTGCAAGTTTTGACCAGTAGCTGTGTTGTTAGCATCTCCTGTGATTTGATCATGGAATTTGCATCTGGGTATTACTGACAACTTCCTATTTCTCACATGTGGCACACAGTACCTAATTCAAGCAATAGGAGTCGATGCATTCACTTGCTAAGTCCTTCTGCACTCTTAGATATACAAAATATATACTTGTTCACAGAAACTAGCTGTTTGACTCTACAGTATCATATGATAAACTACCATTTGTGTATTCTGTCATTGAAAAGGACTTAAAAATTCAGACAAGATAATGTGTGGAAAAAGTAATACATAGTAAATGATAGATCATGTGGCTGCAGGAATGTAAGCCAAAGTCTAAAGCTACTGTTAAGACTTATTTAATGACACATCTGTAGAATATAAAACAAAACCTACATGGAAAAGGCACTTCCAGCCCTCACTGTCTGAGACATCAGGGGGTTGGGGGAGGTGTTTATTGCTATTCATGGAAAATCATTACTAATTGACAAGCCAAAAAACATATCAGTTTCTTCCAGAAAAACTCATTTTCAAACACACTGATGTCTCTCTTCCATGACTTTGCTTATGAAATGTGATTTGGATGATCCTTTACTCACTGTGGGAAAATAACAACTGCTTGAGGGACTGCAAAGCTGCTGCAGCAGTAAAAGAGAATTTAACATGGCTGTGAGGAAATCTAGCTTTTGTGTTTTATATATATAAATGTCTTTGTGCTGAACAGCTCAGAGATATTTTTTTTTAATATTTAATTGCTCTCTAAACAAACTGAATCACATTTACCTTAATATATTTGGTTAGAAGCTTGCATCTGTTTTTTAAATTCTTAGTGAATCTGATATTTCCTTGTGTTTTGTCATGCTTGGAGCAACCTCTACTGGCTACTTAGCTTTGAAATAGGTCTCAGCTGAAATGCGTAATTCGATGTTATCCAGTGTATAGCTTCTCTGAATTGCCCTGTAGGGCCTAGATGCTCAAGAAGTGAATTCTAAGCCAGAAAAGATCAGCATTTATCAAGCTGTTTGCAATTTTATTTTTTACAAAGGCTGGACTGAAGTTTTATTTCATTTTTACTTTAGTCTTCAGCTGTTCCAATCTAAGCTTCCACACACTGCCTGGTCCAAATCCCAAGGATGCTAGTGGAAATAACTCAACCTGTTTCAGAGAACTTTGGATCTAGCCTCAGGTCTAGAGCAGATAGTGCAAATATGTCAGAAGTATTATCAAATTTTTTTTTTTCTTTGAGCTCACAATTCTATGTTTTAACTAATATTTTGATTATTTGACATATTGTAACAACAGGGTAGTCACTCATCTCTCTTGGGTAATTAAGTGCTTATATAATGATATTAAAGGTATCAGTAAAAATGTCCTGGTCACTTTTGGTTGAAGTTAGGACAGAATATTATTGTAGCTTATGCTATTAAATCATCTATACAATCAATTAAAGCTTAGGAAGAAGCCAAACAGAACTATTTCCTGATGTATATTCAAGCACCTAATTTTCAAAATCAAAAGCACTTCAAAATGACTGTTAGATTTCACCATGTGGAAATTAGCCTCTGTTTGATCACTGTTCATTGCTCAATTCATTACTCACTGGGTAGAAGTATTAGTATGGGACATACAGATCCTTCTTGACCAAATATGTACATATGTTAGGCTTCTAAATCTTCTTGAAGTTTAAACTTTTCTTCCTCAGAAGACTAATTATCTTGAAGTAGCACTCAAAGTCCTGGCCATTTATTTTTTTTGCTTTTAGAAATGGTTATTTGTTGTCTAAATCCTTGTTTATCAGTCACAAATATTTTGTATTGTGTATACACATTGTTTATGAGCAAGTTTAGATTCATTGTAATCACAGTAATTAACCAAGTTTTATAACCTAATGTTCTTAAACAGAAACTTTGGTATCACCTTCTCCATCTGCAAGACTTGAACACAGTGGCCAGAGTTGAATGCAAAGGCTGGAACTTCACATCATGGTTATAACTGGAATTCAGGGTTCTCTTCAGAGCTTCTCAGTAACATTATTGATAGAGCAAATACTCAGCTACAAAGCATTCTTTTTCAACATGGTCACTACTGTATATTTTCACCAGTAATAAGCAGGAGCTTGCATGCTGCACTCAGAAAAACCTTCACAGCCATCCAGAACATAGCTTGTCTTTCACACTGTTGTTGCCACTGCTGAAATTCACCACTCACTGCCTCCCTGTGTTTGGATCCTCTGTTTGTTCTCCATAAACACTCAGCAAGAACTAATGAGTGTCAGTGTGTGCCATCACTTCCACATGGAGGAATTCAGTGCCATCCTTTTTCTTCCTAAGCACTTCCATGTCTGACACCATTTTGTAAGACTGCCCCTCTTGCTACCATCTGTCACACAGCAACAACATGTAAAGGGATGTTTGTGGGAATATTAAACCTCTACTGCCATATCACCAACATCCACTTCTGATGCTGTGAGCCAGCGTAATTAAAAGAGATCTTTTTTTTCCCCACATGGTTTATGAAATAATTGGCCAAAGAATTGTTCCAAAATTAATTAAATACAAAAATCACCATAAATATGAATAATATGCAAACTCACCGCTATAAAAGATGGGGGTTTTTTTTGTTTGTTTGTTGTGTGTTTTTTTTTTTTTTAAAAAAGGAAAACTAACACAGGATAATAGACTGATGAATAACTGTGGTTTGGCTTGGATTTTTCCACTTTTGGCTGTCTCTTTACAATCTAAATTGGGGAAAAAAAGAGGTTTTTCAAAGAAGGAAAGATTATCCTCCCTTGACGCACTACTTTTGGTTGGTGAATATCTGTATCCTCATGCACTATAGGAAAAATAGTCTTTATGTCAAATATTATTCATGGATACTAAGAATTCATTCAGCAGCCCATGGGAAATGAGGCATGCGGTAACAGACATAAAGGATCGTGACATCATCTTAAGGATTATCAGTGTTGGCACTAACTGGAAAAGAAATCAGAGTTTGAGAGAAGATAAATATAATTTATAAATATATTTTATAATTATAAAAACTTGAAAAAAAGTGACATCTGGGATAGAAAGGAAAGTCAATTCACTTCCCAAAGAGAGAGAAAATGGGACCCCATTATGATGCCTAAGAACTCCCTAATTACAACATGATTGTTCTGTAAGGAAAAAAATAATGTAAAAAAATGATGAAAAAGTGCAAATGCAAGACTTTAGCAAGAAACTGAACTCAGTTCTAATGGGTCTAATTTAAAACATACACCCATTGAAAATCATCAGTTTAGGGAATTTAAATAGGCATTACTTTCATTTGCTTTACATTTTATTGAGTAAAGGCTACTGCATAAACTCAACTGAGGTAATTATCAGTACAGAGGATAGGAACCAGTAAATGTAGTATCCTGCTAGTGTGAACTAGATAACTGCAGTCATAAATAAAGTGGGGGGAAAGAGAGATGGTCAGTTGTAGAATTTAAATGGCTGTTTAGAGAGTTCTTCTAGTCTCATGGACTGTATTTACTGGCTGTTAAATTCCTCACTATGCTTTTTTTGAGGAAAATGTTTCAAAAGCTATTTTGAAGAGGTTCATAATGTTGCTGAGTGTGAATTGCTTCTTTGCTATGTGAAGTGGAATGTAAAATGTTGTGGTCATTCTCACTTGAGTGATATCTGTGAGCCTATATTATGACACCCCCTGTAATGGAGGCATGCAAGAAAAATCAAAGGAGAGGCTACTTCCATAAAAGCTTTCTAATGGTTATTCTGATGGAACACACAGTGCAGGAGTGCTTATCTGTGGCTTGTTTGCTGGACAGCAAACCTGGCAACAGAACTGCTGTTTCTTCACAAGGGAAAATGGCTGGCTGCTTGAAATACAAAGGCATGGTGCTTGATGTCTGACAAATTTTGGTTTTGATAAAGCCTGACAATAATGTCAAATCCATTAAATCTAGGTTATCTTTGGAGGTGTGAAGATCAGTTACCTTTCTAATTGCATTGGGAAGGGGGGAAATAAAAAGAAAATAGTAGCTATTCTTGGGCTTCCATTTGAATACATATCCAACAGCCCCTTAAAATAAATAAATAAACTATGCCAAAGAGAAAAGCCAGTAAATTGAATGACACTGAATTCTATAAATCACTTCTGCTGAAGATTTAATTGAAATATACTAGTTACTTCTGTTGAATTTTTCTGCTATCACACTACCTTTTATTTTTGATTAATTGAAAAAGGTAGATACGAATGCAAAAATGGATTGCTATATACTGTTTTTAGATCATGATCTTCTTGACAGCTGTGTTTTAGGACTGCTTCTAATTAGATGGAAGCTGGAAGAGCATTGTATAACTTTTCTGTAATGAACAGTTTCATTTGTGAATTATTCCTCAAGATTTGAGTGTTTTCTATTTCCAAATGCTACAACTGTTCCTAAAAGTTCTTTAGTAAACAAAAGATATGCTCTGTGAAAGAAATGTTACAGCTTGCTTTAAATAATATCAAAAGTAAGTTATACGTAGAAAAAGAAAAAAAATGCATAAAACTTAGGCACTTAATATCTGTTTAAATATCACTACAAAACATCAGTGTATAAGGTGCTCTTCATCAAATGTCCCTGAGAATAACATATTCTGTCAATAATAGAATTAAATTTCCATGGTACAAAATGATGTGTATTTGCATTTTAAGTCTTCAGGGAAGCATCATTCTTTAGTAACTTAACTCTTTTTCATCAGCTAGTGATAGATGCTGTTCCTTATTTACATCATTCTAAAGTAGTTGCCAAAATAATTGAGTGGAGAAAACTAAGTAATGAAGCTTTAACAGGTTTCCATGAACAAACCATTTTCCCACAGTCTGATGTTTTCCATAAGTAAATATTTTTGACTATCATCTTCATCACTTTTTGGAGAAGGAATTGTATAGTTTCTTATCACTTGCTATGAATGTATCTTGGAACATCAACATGAAGCAAAAAGTAAATTTTGTTTTATTAAGATTGAAGGCTCAATATCAGAGTCCAGTCAACTTGTCAAGTATAAAAAAATAATTAAGAAAATATTTAGGTTGGGCAGGGATGTTTGAAAGAGCTTCTTGATGTTTTCCTTTTCTTTACAACTATGTAAAAAATGGCTCCGATGCAAAGTATTTCTTGGTCTGTTTCCTTAAGGAGAAGAGAAATAGGGGAGAGACCAGGATATTCTAATAATGAATGAACAGAGGAAACATTAACTAAGATGGAAAAAAATGCATGGATGGAATGACAGTCTCTCAGTACTTCAAAAGAGCAGCATGAGTCCTATAGCCAGCTCTCTGAGCTCTCTGCATCCAGCTTTTAGTCCAAAGATACAAAGCTTTTGTGCAGTAGGGAATTCTGAATGTCAATATTAATTAAAAAGTATCATTTACACTCATATGTAGTCTGTTTTGGTTGCATATTAACTTCCATTTCTGTCAAACAAAAATTGCATGTATTATTTTGATGATGTACAGGAACTTGCTGATCCTGCAAGTTCCCTTTACTTGCATCAATATTTCACTAAGGGTTAATGAGTGGATAATCTTGTATCCACATCTAGTTTTATGTAAGCTACCTGTAAATGCATTCATATTCTGATTTTAAAAAAAATATTTGTGAAATCTGTCTGAACTGTCTTTGGAAATGCTGGTATGCCTTTAATTAAAAGCTAGGCCAGTCATAGTTTAGGAATCTTGGGGACTGCCACAACTCAGCCTTTAGGACTCTCTAAGATGGCAGTAATTTGCTGTTAAATATGTTTATTTGAAATGCAGACAGATGCTTAAAGTTAAGGACTACTTCCTGTGATTGGGGTGGCTATATAAGCTTGTAAGTACTCTGATCTATCTAACTCAATATAAAAGTTTCTTACAAGCACATCTTTTCCAAAGGAACAAGCTGAACTCTTTTAAGGGTTTTATCACGAGAGTTATGGGCATTACAAGGGGCGAGATCTGGACTTATTCCATGGTGTCTGTAGAAAAGAGCGCATAGTGTTAACTCTGTTGTTCTTCCTCCATGTCTTGGTACAGTACTGGAAGATGCATGCACCTGCTTTTGTCACGAGCAGGGCAGGTCCCATCACCCTGAAATCTCTCTCCTAGACCCCTTTACAGGCAAGCACATTTGTCTGGCCCTGCAAAAGCAGCCTTTTACACAGCAGAAAGGGCAATATTTACCTGCTTGTGAGGGGACTAGGTTGTTTTTTTTTGTTTGTTTTGTTTGTTGTTTTTTTTTTTTTTTTCCACTGAAGCAGAAAATGTGTTGCTCCAGTTCACTGTGGGAAGAGAGGATGCTAGGACCAACCAGATGGAAGTGGCAGGGAGCTGGGAATGGGATGAAGAATGTATGCATTATCTTCTAGGAACAGCCAGTTGTGAGCTCAACTCATTATGTCAGCCCCCTGCCTTGCTTAACTTGGTGTAGCCTCTTCTGTTCCCCTCAGGCTTCTGCTCAGCATCACTTGGAAGATGTGCTTCTGTGGGTGGGAAAGATCTTTTCTCCCAGTTCCCCAAGCAATCTACTTGGCTTACAGCTTCATTTTTCACATCTTTGACTGATCGAAAAATGAGGCCAAAATTTTTTCTTTGCTTCTGTTTTATACAAACACATGCACGTAGAAATCCATTGATGAGGTTATGGGGACAGAGTAACTCAGATGCTGACATGAATTTTACTAATGCGCCATATTCTGTAAAAGACAGAAACTAAATATGCTATGTCTTCAGAGAGGCAGAGCAAAGTAATTCCTATAACTTTTGGAAGAGATTACTAAAATATATTGTATTTTCTGAAAGTGTGTTTATGTCCAGAAAGAATTATAATTTTAGAACATAGAATATCCCAAGTTGGAAAGGACCTGTAAGGATCATCAAGTCCAACTCCTTACTCCACGCAGGACCACCCAAAAAACAGATTAAGAGTGTTGTCCAAACACTTCCTTGAACTGTTGTGTTTGGGGACATACTCACTGCATTCTGGTGCAGAACCTTTTCCTAAGCCCCAGCTGCCCTTCCCTTGTTGCAGCCCCAGGCCATTCCTGCGGGCCCTGTTGCCCTCACCAGACCAGAGCTCAGCTCTGCCCGTCTGCTCCCTGTGAGGAGCTGTAGGTTGTCATGAAACCTCCCCTCTGCTCTAGGCTGAACAAACCATGAGGAATCACATTGGACCCCATGGATTTATAGGTATTCAGGTGGAGCAGCAAATCCCATGCAAGTTCAGGGTTGGCTGGGAATTATTTTTCATTGCATTGTTCATATCCCTCCTCCTCTAAGTCAAGGCCTTGGTAGAATGCATTACAGGGATGAAAGCATAACCTTCAAAGGCAAGAGAAAACTTCAGATTGCTTTTGTTCTATGTGCAAAGTAATGTTAGAAAAAATGGAACATTTCAGTATTCAGAATGGAAGCAGGATTTAAGATATATTTACATATAATATTTATTTTTTAAAACAAAATGGAGCAGAACCTCACTACTAACTCTCAATGAATTAGCTTTTGTCTAATAAAACCTCTACATTAAACTCTGTGAAAGTCTGATAGTGTCTTCTACATGGCAACTAGTTTTGCTGAAGAACGTTCTCAAGTGTGAGAAAGTTTAATGCTTGTTTAACATTGAAATTATTCTTTTTGACTGAAAAAGGCTGTTTTTCCTTTGCAGTTCAGACAAATACAGGATATCTAAGTGACTTCAATTTTTTTAGGTCTTTGGAATTTCTCTTTGGCCTTCTTGATAAAGAGGAAACATGACTTTTTTTGCCTGTAGCTCTAAGTTCATAAAAAGGCATATCTTCTCTTAACTCTGAGGCTGCAGCATAGTAGTGAAAACTAAATATTTTTTCACCACTACATGTAGGACTAATAAGTGTTGGACTAGTTTGTGATTCCTCTCCTCTTTTATTTTCTTTTTCATATTAATATTCTCCTTGTGCCATCGGCTTTGCAAGACCCATCTCTTCTCACTCGTGTCTTTTTCTAAATGTAACTGTTTGCTCTATTTGACCACCTTAAACTGCTCCTCAGGACCCCTGCTGCTACTTCTGCTTTTCTAACAAAATAACTCTTGTAAGCATTCCCTATTTTATTTTTTTTTCCCATTCAAAATGATCCAGCGCTGCTGATGCTATTTCCATATGATGTCCTTGCCAGTTGGCAAACAGTTGGCTACTTCAAATTAGAAGTAGAGAAGGGAGTTGTCACCTTTGATGCTTGACGGCAGATCTGCAGGCATGACAGTCTTGGTTGATGCTGTGCATCTGACATTGGACCAGAAATAATAACATCTCAGCCAGCACAGCTGGAGCAGGAAGAGTATGTGTACAGTACACCAGAGGATGAAACAAAATAAGGAGATTTTGCAGTTAAAAGTGTGTGGGTGTATGTATGTGTGTGTGTGTATATTTATTTATTTATTTATGCTGTAAAAGCTGAGGGAAGAGCATGATTTGGGCTACATATTTGAACAATGGTCCAGTCTCTTTGGTTGGATGAATAATGGTGGAAAAAAAATGTTTTTCTAATGCTTAAAATCTTGGTAAGTAAATTATCAACATGTCAGTCTGGGAGTTCAGGACAGAAGTACCCTGTGGTGAAGGAGACTGCCTCATACTTCCTTGTAACTCACAAAGTTTTGGAGTTTTCATAAACTTGGTGTCCCATTGGCAAACTGAACTATCTACCTGCTAATGGAAAAAGCATTACCTTTGCAGTGTCTGTGGAGATATTTAGTTTCTCTGCATAGGCTGAAAAGAAATGCTTTCCCTCAGACACTGGCAGAAAAATTTAAAGAGGAAAGGAGACTTAAGGGAGACAGAAGTCCTGCTAAAGCATTTCATTCACTTCATAGTAAAAGAGGCAGCAGGAGGTGTGGGAGAGGAGAAGGTGGGTTTGATCTAAAAAGCCTGTGAGCAACAGCACTTCTCTATAGTTTATTCTTAGTTTGGCTTCTTGCTCTGTGTCATGTTTGCTTTAACACTTTTTGTTAGAAAGATAGTCAGCAATCATCCGTGCATAGAGACTTAGTTGCAGATCTGGGTTCTCTCTGGAACGCAACTCTTGCAGCTCTGCTAACTGCAATAGAAATATTTCTATTTTACACCAGGGAAACAGAAAGAAATTAATCAAACCTCCGAGTGCAGTAGAATTGAAAGTAAAATAAAGAAATAAACCAGTTTCATATTACATGGAAAATATTCAAGCAACCATAATAAATGAAGTACTAATGTAATAGTTTAAAATCAGCTTCTGTCACACATCTCAGTAATATGTTGCATGCAGAGATCTCTTAATCCTACTTGTCTAATTCAGAATGCCTTTTCCAGATGATTATTTCTGAGCTCGATAGATTTTTGTGCTTCTAGGCTGTAGTATTTTACACTGTCCGCTTTTCTCAAGTGCTGAGTTAACTTTAAAAGACGGTTGTGTTTGTAACAAAAGAAAGGTTGCTGCAGCAATGAGATGTTAGGACCGGTTGAAGACAGCAGAGTGGATTCTTGCCGCCCTCCGGTGGACAGTCCTACTCACACGTACAGAAAACATGGGAAAAATGTGGGCATTGTTTCAGAAAATGGACTGGGGCTAGTCTACAGCCAAGGTACTTTCAAAAGATGCCTTGCACATAACTTTGATAATTTCTTTATGAGGCTTGTGAGCCACAAAACTAAATCATATCAGGTTGTCTATTGTGTCATAGCAGGTAGGAATGAAGAAAGGCATTATGTCTGTCTTTACTGTCTCAAGGTGCTTATAAGGTCTGGAAAGATTATGTTAATGGTCAGATAAAGCACATTGGTGATTCAGTTGCTGGTTGAAAAATACAGAGGAACAGAAGTGAACATCAGCTTCTTTCGTTTTGTTTTGTGCTTTTTTGTTGTTGTTGTTGTTGTTTTTTCTCTCACTGGTCACCCTCAAAGCTTTGTTTAATAGTACAAGCTGCTCAGTGTTCTCAGATTCTTGTTTTTTGGTATTTCATTACCAGCTGAAGAAGGCAGCATGTGTTTCTGATGGACTTAGAGTACAAAGCGTGTCTTTTGGTCTTCTGCTCTTTCTATATGTTTAATAGGAAGGTAAAGTAGTCCTCATGATTTCCCAAACTTTATTTCATGGAAACAATGCGTTCTAGCAAGCACTTAATGAAAATTGCTACTAAATCTAGATGGTGAAGAAAATTTGACAATACATAAAACACCAACTGTAGAGGCTGTCTCCATCCCTCAAAACCCAGATGAGAAAACAGTTGTCTGATAGCTGTACACTAAGCAAAATTCCCTTGTAAATGTCAACAGTATAAATTCAAACTACACAAATCCTTGTTTCTAAACTGAGATGAAATCTCCCCTGAATATAAAAAGTCCAGTTAATACATTTCTTCTTCAGTATTCATTTCTTTATTCCAACACAACTTGAAAAAACTAGTAGCTAAATGCATCTGATACCAGCTGTTTCTGACTCAGTAAGGCTTGAAAGCTTTTTCAATAAATGATGTTGCTGTGATGACATCAGTCTGTGTTTGTTAGATTACAAATTGAGAAGTTTGGATTTGCTTCAAGGAAACACTCAAATTTTTGGCTACTTCTCCAGATGTGCCTTTGGAGCAATATAGACCATGTCGACATGCAGTGCAATCTCATTTTTGTGTAATCTCTGCTGAACCATCTATCCCAAGCAAACACCTACTCAGCAAGTCATTTATGTTACTGTTGACAGTCTGTGTGCAGTGTAGCTTTTTACAAGCCTATTGTTTATATGGTCACTGAAAACAAGCTTGGGCCTCAAAGCCATTGACATGACTTGGTTGGAACGCTACTACTCCTCATGCTTACATTCATGACAGGAAATGGCTTTTACAATTCTGTTGGGACTCTGTAATGGATCTTATAGAAATAAGATATGCAAGTTCTTTGATTACTACTTCAGAAAACTTCTGATTTCGATTTTCTCTGGTTTCTCTCTCTCTCTTTTGTTTTTTTTAATAGGCAAAGCAAATTGCCACCAAAGCTCACAACAATTTCTCTCTATGTAAGTAACAGTCAAACGGCAGCCTGTTAAGCATTACACTGTTGAGCATTACAGTGTCTAAAAGCCAGGTGACATGCTGTGGTGACAGAGAGATTGCTGAAGTGTGGTTGGCTTCTCCACTTCCTGACATATGGCAGAAGAGCAGAGAGGAGAAAAGCAGAAACTAAACACATCCTAACTTGTTATTTAACAACAAGTTTCTCAAAAACTTTCAGGGCAATTGCATTACTTTTGGGTTTAGGAATCCTAAGAACACTGTCTGTGGCAATTAGACAGTGCCAGGGAGTGTTGTGGATGATCTGAGCATCTTGAACTGCAGGTTCTGGGCCAAAGCAACAGTTAAATGCCAGAGAGCAGCAGGTGGGTAAGGGTATGAACCATTCTAAATGGGCCACTTTGATGCATCCAGCTTTGTTTGGAGGATAAGCATGCTTAGCTTTGTGGAAACAGACTCTGCCAGTTGGCATGGGGCTACAGAATTATTCCTGGCTGTGTTATTTAACAGTATTAATGCTGACAAATGTATGCTGTGTTTGCTAGACCTGCTTGAACTCAAATTTCACATGGCATCGATTTGATCTTTTGCCTGATTTTTGTGGCTTACCCCCTTCCATAATATTAGTACAAAATCATTGCTTGTCACATTATCTTCAGATTAAATTACATTGCTTGCTTTTTGCACCTTTTCCAAGGCGTTTCAGGACTTTAAAAATCATGTCAGATGAGAAGTGTTCATGTTAATGTTATTTCAGGTTTAACATCCCTGGTTTGCAGCATTTTGATGTTCCTTCAGGTGATATATTAAAGAAACACAGATAACAGACTTAGATGTTTCTGCTGTCATTCTCTACTGCATACCACAAAGCTGCACTGGAGACTGTCTTGTTGAAGTAGTGTAGCCTTTCCTAAGCTAGCTGTTATAAACTGTCTCTTGCATCCTCTGTGTCCTATTGCTGTAGCTTCTCCTTCCCACTCTTTTTGTTGTCCATGCTCAGAGCAGAAATTTCCAGTTGATTCAGTGCTATTCACAGTTTGCCTGGATTTCCCCATTAGTTGATGGGTGTTATTTTGACATAATTTGTCTGTTAGCATATTGGTAAGGTACTGACTTTCCTTGTACCAACGAGAAAGAACAAATGGATGTCATCCTGCACCTTTTTATTCCATGTGTGACAGGAACATGAAACTTACTGGCAGGGTAATCTCTGAGCTGATACAGGCTAGTTTTCTCTAGACTGATGTCTATTTTTTTTTTTTCTGTCATATTTTCCTTTTGAGGTAAGCATGAGTCAGAGGAGGAAAAAATGACAGCACATTGAAATTTTGTGGCGATAGCCTGATAGTTAAATAAAATAGGCAGAAGCAGGCCAGGTATCCTACAGCTAGCTTATCTCAATCTGTTGAATTCATAAGACTATAAAGCTAGAATTACAATTGTAGATCTAATTATGTGATAAAGTATTCCAGAGTGTCATATCAAAATCCAGATGCCTGGATGCCTGCAATACAAAATAAGACCTGATTGCATCTGTAGATCATCTTACACTGTACTGCAGGTTCATTACTGTCTAGTGTTGTAGTGGAAATGCTACATGCTTACATGCGAGGAAGTGCTTAGCATTTCCTGTGGTGACTTTTCATGCTTGCTTTTGCTGCTCTCAGTTTCTGTGGTAAACTTCATGTTGAGGGAAGCTTTAAGATAGTGAATGAAAATCCTTCAGAGGGCATTCTCTGAGGAGTAGGTCTTAGGCCATGTGTAACAAGTCCCAGAATGCTTTAAGTGTTCCTGGGCAACCTGATCTAGTAAATGTGGAAGTTTGGTGGCCCTGCCAGGCAGGGGGGTTGGAACTTCATTCCTTGAGGTCCCTTCCAACCCAGGTCATTCTGTGATTCCATGATCTACAATGTGCCAAGGATGTCTAAGAAAGGGCTTGCGCCTCTAGCCCTCATCTATTGTGTCATTACATTTCATGCAGCTGCAAAATACTGAAGAATGCTTTTCTTTGTTCTCTATTCAATGTATTCCCTATACAAAAGGAAATTCTCTGATGACAAAAATGTGGTGCACGGGATTTCCCAGTGAAAGTTCTGCTAAATCTCTCACTCATTTCTCTTTTATACAAAGCTGGACTGCCATGGGCTCTGTAGTAGTGTAGGTGTCATAAATGTGGGAAATTCTGTCTCTTTTTCATATCAGTAGAGTCATAGTTTATACAGGCATCAATGGATCTTTTTTAGTCATTAAAAGAGCTTGCAGTTTAATCTTAAATTCAGAACTAATGCCTACAGTTTTTGGAACTTAAAATTTACCATATTGAAATAAGTTACTGCTACAGCGTATTGAAGATCTGATTTCAGCAAGCTTAAAAATCAAACCTTAAACCTGCAAGTTTTGTGTGGCTGTAAGGAAAGGTTATGAAAGGGGCTAAAACTATCATGGACCAAAGCCATTTTTGCTGGTTTACATCAACAAAAATATTAAAAGCATAAAAGGCCTCCAATGCGGAGGAAAGAAGACTACAAAGACTACTACTGAGACCAGGGACAGTGGGACTGTTCCAGATTGGATCAGCGACCATGTCTGAGCTTTACACTGACCTGCAGTTCTTTTCCTTACTCTACACTCCCCCTTTATGTATAATTCACATTCAAAACTGAGTGGGTCAGTCTAAGTTCTATAGGTATTACAAGCCTGTGAGGTGCCTTAGCAGTTTTTGTGACCTCTAAAGCATTTAAGCATCATCTATCATTTCTACACCTTGAATGAAAAATCCAGTAAAATCTAAATAGAAATCTTACTCCTTATTTAACAGCTAACTTAAAAGAATCACTGCTCCCAGTAGTGAGAAGATGTTATGAGTCTGACTGTGCTTTGAAGAAGCTCTGCTGCTAAAGAGAATGCAACACATTTTGTAGCTTTAAAAATAAGTCAGAAATTATTAGGAAAAACAAAACAAAATAAACATAAGAATAATTGAAAGGTGAGAGTTTTATCATTGAAAGGGTTTGGGAGACTTGCTGTTTGGACCAGAAAATTGTGAAGGGGGGAACTTTTTTTTCCCCACACTAACATGTTTTAATGGAATTTAATATATTTTTTCTTTCAGTTTTACCTTTAACAGAAGCATTACATGATACCTAAATTTCATTTTATTGATGATATAAAGCAAAATATGTTGGTTTGCTGGGAACAGTTCTGAGTAGCTTCGTTTTTGGGGGGCAATTTTCTTTGCTGATCATCTTGTTGGATTTAGTGAATATAAGAATATCTTGCCTCCTCTTACCATGTTAACTCACCAGATTTTTCACCAATTTCTTAGTAAACTGCCGATAGATGGCAGAGTCAGCTAATTTATTGCTCTTCATTTGGAGAACTGTAACGGGACAGAAAAACTCTGCTTGGGTCATGGCTGGCAGTGTGTGTGCAGTTACTATCTATTCAATTATGTTACCAGAGGTTGAAATTCCAACATACGTGCTAGGGTTTCAATTTCATAGTGGAGAATGAAGGAGAGAAATGTCCTCTCTCTCTACTTTATCTCTGAGGTTACTATCTGAATACTGACTGTTGTGTGTTTCTGTTTGGAGGGGCAACAGTCTGTTTTGCTTGTGTTCCCAGGAATTCTGGCTCTAAGACACAGTGCTTTGTGCCATTTATCTTAGTGGAATAAAGCTAAGAACTACAGATGAAAATCTTATTTCATAGGAGAGAATATATTTTCTATATATATACCTAACTGTAACCTTGATGTAGTGCCAACAGAGCTTAAAGATGTGAGCTGGGTTGCAAGTTGATGCTGTTCTCTCAAAGAAGAGCTGTTTAATGAATATTAAATTGATGTTACTTAAAGCATAATGACTGAAAGTTAGAATATACAGTAAGGTAAAGCCATGAAATGACAAGAGGCCAAATTATAATCTCATTAAAGAAATAGAAGCTTGAGCTTTTCCATTATTAAATACAATCAGAATCTGGAGCCTTGTCTTCTACTACGGGTTGAGGGCTAGAACCACAAGGGTTATAATAAGTATCTGAGAACACCTAATTAGGAGCATAGCAATATAATGGAAATTAAATCAGAAACTATTTTCCTACTGAAAAAAGTGATCTCCACTGGACCTGAAACAGGCAGCATTATATCACCATCCACAGTAGATACATACCTACCATATATATATATGTGTGTGTGTATATATGTATGTATGTATATGTATATACGTATATATACACCCCCCTACACACTATATATATATAAATATATATATATATAAACCATATATATATATGTATATATATTGTGTGTGTGTGTATATATATATACATACACACACACACATACATACACATATACTTACCATGCAGAATCAACCTGAAAACTTCCTCAGATTTCCTGGGAGTCCCATGCCTTATATCTTTTGCTGTAAAGTATGATGTGGTATAGTCAGAATTCTCTCCTGTTTTACATAATATCTAATCATTTACTGCAGCAGATGCTTTAAGCAAAATAAAGTAATGATATAAGCTTCAGGAAGGAGGACCTGGGGATTTCCCCTTGCATATTCTTTGTTGTTTATTTTTTCTCCTCTTTTACCTTTTTGTATTGCATTAATGGTTTATACAGGGTTTGGTTTTTGTTGTTTGTTTGGGTTGGGATTTTTTTGTTTGTTTAGTTGGTTTGGGTTTTTTTGCATGTTGATCAGGAATACGGGACAAACTTAGTAGTTCTGGACAATGTGTGTAGATACCTGATAGGAAACACTATGCATTCTATTGTTTAAACGGATTCAGAGGGTAAAGTGGCAGTGTGTAGGATGAGATGGCTGAAAAGTGATTAACCCAGTAGGAAATGCACTTCCTCTTTACAGGTCATAAAGTCATTTAGCAAAATAACAAGGACACACATATCAGTCATGACCGTTGTCAGCAGTATATCGTGTTTATTATACAGCAATTGTATGACATCAGTTAGTTTGGACACAGCAAATAGATAGATAGATAATGTTTGAATAACTGTTTCAGATGCATGTAATGGACAAATTAGATGTAGGCTACTTACAGGAAATCAAAATTAATTCACCTCTGATCATGATCTTGGAAATCAGATAAGTTTTAAATATTTGAGGAACTGAAATTTATTGTAGAGGGACTTGAGGTGAACCAGACAATATTTGCATCTACTAAATGAGCAATTGCCTACACAGACAAGGTTTTTCTATGCACTTGCCTGCTTCATGTGGTCAGCTGATAGATCCAACTTGGGGGGCTCCAGACTGATGCCTCTAAATGACAGGAAATAAATTAGAGATAAGAACAAGTTTGAATATGTAAGGATCAATGTACATCGGCCTATAAAACTCAAACCAACACAAACTGGAAAAGAGATGGTGGGCAAAGATAAAACCTATTATTCTTATTTTAAGTGAACATTTCACAACAAAACAAAGCACAAGCCTCAACATTCTTGTACTTCTTGGCTTTTTGGGTTTGGCTGTAGTTGAAACAGAAGCAACAGAGCAGTAGAAAAATAATTATTTTTATTTTTTTTTTTTTTCCTCCCTACATTAAGTGAACTAAACTGAGCACAGATTTTTTTTGAAAATGTCACACTGAGTGACTTCAGTTGTGTATTACAGGAAAAGGATCAGCATGTTGGCTGCTCTTCTGACTTTAACCTCAGAAGCTTTAGCATGCCTACTTTTCCTAAACTGCTCTGAGTTTTACCTGTTACCAAGCAGCTGTGTGGATGCTAGAAGCTGCTTGGAGGGGCTTGGCCTCTTCTCCCAGGCAACAAACAGGACCCAAAAATATGGCTGCAAGTTGTACCAGAGGAGATTTAGATTAGACATAAGGAAAATCTTTTCCTCTCAGGGAGTGGTCAGGCACTGGAATGGCTGCCCAGGGAGGTGGTGGCGTCTGAATGAAGAGCTACAAGATATTGTTTAGTGGCTTGCAGTAGCAATGGCAATGGGAGGACAGTTGGACTAAGTGATCTTGTAGGTCTTTTCTAACCTTGTGATTCTATGATTCTATATTCCAACTGTGTCACTGAGATGACACGTCTTAATTAAATGTATAGACTATTATTTTCTTTAAAATAGTCTGTCCTCATAAGCCTGTCTGTCCAAACAAATTATTGATCTCCAAACATTAACTTGGCACCTTTCATAGCTTCCCTTAGTCTGTATTGTGAACTATCAGAGTGTTTGAAAAGGAATTATGATTTCAGTCCATGGAGGCAGTAAGGATCCCTTGCAGTTATATCATCTCATCTGTGGTTATTCAGTTGCAGAAAATCCCCTTTTACATGGTACAGTTGGAGCCCAGTTTACCACATTCCAAGTAACTACCTCTTAGTTTTCACGTGGTTTGTTGCTTTTACCTGTGATGGTTTTTGCTTTGTATGTTTCTGGTTTTTTTGTTTTTTTGCGTGTAGAGCCACGCGGTTAACCAAAGTTCAGTACCTTACAAGTTTAGGAAAATAATTGTAATTGTGTTTCTGCGCAAACAGTTTAATGATATTTCCCTAAACACAGTAAGAATAAAAAGCAGGTATGAATAATATCAAAGATTCTACCAGAAGCCTCATGCTGAAGATGCTTCTTCTTTCCCCCATTTTGTGAAATCCTTTTCTTAGCAAATTTCATACCCTGCACCAGATTTCTAAAGATTTAAGATGAGGCCTTAATGGCCCTTTTCATAGGAGGCAAATTTCATCCAGTGTGGGATTTTTTACAGTAGAACTTCATTTCAATAACTGAGCTTCCATACCAATAGAAAGGTACTGTTCCATTTCAGCTATTAACCAGCACCAGAATAGATTTATATGATTATTGTTTCAGACACTAAAAAGCAAGTGAGTAAATTCCTTAGGTAACCATAGTGTTGTTTGTATGTCTGTTATAACTTCAGGAGGCGCTGTAGCATCACAGTCAGTGGTGTCCTTTTTCTGGTTCCAGTCTGGAATCAAGTACCTGCTTGAGATTGAGGACTTCAAAGTAGTTCATGCTCTCACTTTTGCCTTGAGTGAGAAATCACTATAAGAAATGATGAAAAATTATGTATTTGTGTGCAAATGTATCTCAGATACTTAGGAAATGCGCAATCTTTAAGCTTTTTGAAGTACCAGGAGGTTCAGATAAAGCATTAAGAGATCTTGTTCTATTGAATTCCCTTTCAGTGCTAACAACTGAAAAAGCCCAGATTCTGTTGTTCTTTCCAGTTGTTCCATTTATATGTCATGTAAAATGTTTTTTTCATAGGAAGTCTCCAATCACTCTTGTAGCTATTGAACTAAACAAGCTGCCAAATTTGGGGCTGAACTCCGCTGTGTCTGTATTATACCCATTTATCAAGTCATGACCTCTTCTTATTACCCTGATGAAGTTATAAGAAACTTAAGTATGTTAACATGAGACATAAAGGTCTTACATTTTCCTTTCAAGTCCTGATTTCAGACTTCTGTTAATTTTATCTTGTAGTGACCAAAATTGTATGTATTGCTACATATTTTATAATTGCACATAAAACAGAATCCTATCATCCCTCACTTCAGGCATTATGTTATTTGTACCCGAGGAAACAAGTTCTGGAAGTCAAATAAGGGAGGGAATTAAATTATGGTCTGGAAATGCATGTCAAATCCAATCACCTTGCCCACTGAAACCCAAAGAAAGCTTTTGATGTGTCTCTACATAATAAAATGATTTACTGTCATATTTTAATAATCCAAAGCATGTTGCTGTGTTTTTTAGCATAATACTTTCTATTTTTTAATGCATAAATCTTCAAATGTACCCATATAGTTGAGGGAAATACAAGTCCTGTTTATGGCCAGGAGGAAAAGGCAGTGCATTAGAATGACTTTTCTGTAGTCACAGGAGATATCTGGTCAAAAGAAGGACCAGCAGACAGATTTTTCTGTACCCTAGCTAGTCTCCCTACCAAAACATCATTTTCCCTCCATGCACATGTGACAGAAAATTTAAGATATAGCCTGTCATCACCCTGTTCAGCATGTCATGCGATATCATATTCATATGAATATATTATAAAGAAATAGGAGGACAGATTACGATTCCCTAGTTTTAGCTGCCCTTAATCTCCTGGTACACTAATGCTCTTCCAAGTCTTTCAGTTCAGGCGTGACAGAGGGGGAAGGAATACTTCCTAAGTTTTTTAAATTACTGGACATAAATACATGTTGCTGTAACTGTTATTTTCAGGTGCTGTGGGACAGAATGGCCTCCAGAAACCAGTATAACATATGTGGAATGTCATAGTAACAAGCATAAGGGATTATAAGATGTCATATGCATCAGAGAAATTAAAGTGTACTATGCAGATATGCAGATGTAGTAGAAAGAACTAAAGGTTGAAAAGAGACAGAATAGAAGGAAGGAGATGGGGCAAAGAATTAGAACAACACTTTGTTTAGGTGATCATTTTCCCTCCCAGAGACTATTTCTAGACTGTCAAAATGCTAAGATATCTAGTGGCAAACCACATTAGTGTGGTTAACAATTATTCTGTTAGCTTTTGTGTCAATAGCTTATATATTGAGAATGCTCTGAAAGTAATCTGAAGGTTTCTCCTTGTTTACAGTTATTGTGGACGTCAGCACAATGTTGGAAGTAATGTTTCAGTCTGATAACTTCTTTTTTTCTTCCTTTCCCTTTTTTCCCTTTTATTCCCTGATGGACACTGTTAAGGTAACTGATGCTGTAAGGAACAGCTCTTATCCCTGCCTCTGTCATGAGTATTCTGTGCAGTCCCATAAACCAAATTAATCAGAGGTAGTCATGAGCTTAGTACTGTATTTGGATACACACACTAAATAGTTATGTCCAAAGAAAAAGCTCTGTATGTTTGCAATAATCACTGGAGCTGCTGAATGTAAGCAATGGTGCATAATGCATTAAAAACTTAGTTCCTAGATATTTGATATTTCAGATTTGGTGTCTGAAATTAGTTGTACTTTTGACCTTGCTCTGTACAAGTCTCTCACACCCTGCAGGAAAGTTCTGAAGATACACTAATGCTCATGTAGTCTTAGAGTTATGGGAGCATAGAAAATCTTAAAATAACATACATAAAAGACACAGTGGGAAATAAAGACACCACTGAAATAGCTGCGAAGTAAATGAGAACTGCCCATTCCTTTCACAGGAAGGAAGAAGTGCTGTGCAATGGAAAATTAAGAATTATAATACATATATGAAAGGACACAATTAAGGTATGTTTTCCCAACTTTAAAGATTTTACTTTTCAACTTCATCCTGTTCTTTTAATATAAACTTGCTCTTTGTTCCACAGTAAAATGACCTTTAGTTTCATTTGTGTTATGAAGTTTGTAATTATGTCATACAGTAAAAGAATTTTACAGTCATTCATACTGGATCGTAGGCATTAATCACAGGAAGAAAAGTCCAAAGTGAATTATACAGATCATATCAAATAAGTGAAAGCAAAACGTTTTCACAACCGTACTGTTCACTCTCTGTATAGCACACTGCATTGATTGTATTTTACATTGTCACATGTATGTGGTAATTTCCAAAGAACTATCCTTCAATCTTTTTCTTGTGAAACCAAGATCAGTTATTTCCTGTTTTGTCTAATAAGATATTAAGTCTTGTGCACTGTGGTTTTTGCTGGAAGATTAAGATGAGTGACTGACATGTGGTTTAATGGATGAGAGCATCAAAAACTTCACCTTAATTATCAAGGCAACCCTGGGATCTATAACACCAAACGTACTGCTAGGAATTTTTTCAAAATGCTACGTGTCTTTTTCTGTAGTAAGTAAAAATTTTCTAAGGCTGTTTCTCAAACTAGATTACATACCACAGGTCATTACCTTATACAGAATTTAGGACTTTGATAGTATTCAAAGATATCCATGTCCGGCAACCAGGTTTTCAAGCATAAGCGTATAAGAAAGGGTGTCGTATTTCACATAGAGGAAGAGGATGGGGGAATATACACGTACAGAGATGCATATTCTCTATATCTGACCTGGTTAGGGCACAGCACAGATCTCCCTAGTAACCTCAAAACTTAAAGCAGACCAGACTCTGCTCCCTTCCCACCTACATCACCCTCCACAGAAATCCAGTGCTTGCCCCCCATGGCTCAGATCTGACAACTCACCACCTTAAACTCCATCTAGCTCTCAATGTCCCAAAACCAGTTTAAAAGCCACCGAGAGTATCTGGGTAGCTGAGCAACAACTAAGCAGAATTTGGCTTCGTGAGCACACAGGAACCATTTTTATTTTATACTTGGTCAGAACTAGAAGTTGAAACAATAGCTTAATGAGATGATTGTCATTCTGCCACCTGCAACTCCCAAGTGCAGCAAAGCTCAGGTTGGTGTCATGCTTTGGCCTTTTTGCTGCCTTTCCTTAGTCTCAGGTTAATAGTTACCATCATCAGGGTATTAAAGCCCTGCAGGCATCATTCTACATCTGTCTGCGCCTGGCAAATCCCACATTCTCCTCTTCAAATAAATCCTTCTGCTGAAATGTTGGTTTATACATTCCATGCACTCATAGTTAACCTTACAGTCTTAAAAATGTCTTGACTCATGAACTAAACAAAGGGGAAATTAAAAATGAGAGGGAGGAAAGCAGAAAACAATTAAACATGCTAAAGTGACTCAGTTAATCTAAAATAAAAGGTGGAAATATATAATTCCTGTTCCCTTAGCTGTCAGAAACTACATTTCTTCCAAGGTTGTGTAATACTCTTCCTCCTTATGAATTCTGTCTCCTGCAAAATAAGATTTGTCATACATTATTAATCCTGAATGATTTCAGATTATTTCCATTTTACAATCGTCTTTATGTTTTAGAATATTTTGTTCTTAAACCAAAATATAGAAAGATACTGTCTCTAATTAAGTTTCACTTAAAAATATTGACTTTCTAGGCTTTCTATGTTGTTTTCCCATGGAATTTTAAAGTTGGTTAATGTTGTAATCTTTTCACTTGGGTGCCACAGAGGTTTACCCATTGCTGCCTTTTATAGCAGAAAGTATGTAGACATCCACGAAGAGTAACTTCTCAGAAAACTGTGTCCTGCAGATGAGGCAGACGTCCTTAGAAAGATTCAGAGCAACTTGAGTGTTGTGAAAGAACTGAGAAATTTTGCACATAGACCATAGTAGACCATATTACAGAGTGCAAAAGATTGCTATCTCGGTGCGTAAGTGTGAGAATAATCATCAGTGGTTTTATTTATTTACTGAGAGTGCCACGTGGAGATATGTCAGGGGAGGATCGGGTTGGGGATTAGGAAAATACTCTTCCTTGGAGGGTGGGGTTGGTCACTGAAACTGGGGCAATGGTTGCAGCACAAATCTTCTGGAGTTCAAGGATGTCACGGTTTGAACTAAAAATCCACCTGCGTCCGTGACAGGGGGCCGTAGGCCCCGGAGGGGCCCTAGGCCGAAAGGAAAAAGTTAATTAGGAAAAGAAAACAGCGGCAACGATCTAAGGAGGCACACTTATTTACTAAATACTATATCGAAATACAGGATAACACAATATAATACAATATAATTGAAATTGAGCTAACGAATCAAGCAAAATAGGAGAGAGAATGAGTCCCGTAACCGAGAGGCCTACTGTGAATCTAGGTGAACGGCTGAAGGCTCCCACACACTCCCCTGAACGCCAGAACTCGAAAGACGTCAGTCTGTTCTGCGACAGAGTTAATATAGAGTCCAGGTCCCGTGACCTATCGTGTTGTTCCCTGGGAGATGTAGTCTTCTTCTGTAAGTTGCAGATTCAGTAAAATTATTCATGCTTAATATGATGTTATGATGTGGAATACTGATAGCAAAAATTACAAAATTATTAAACCATGACATTCCACCCCTTATTCTACATCATTACATTATGTTTATACATACATACACACTCATATGTATAATTGTGAATAATCAGCAACCTTATTTTTTCTCAACAATTTATATTTATTCCATACAAATCCCTAAGTTGAGAACAAAACTCTATAACCTAATTTACTATTTATTAATTTTGAGAAAAATGGCAAAACTGCCAGAAAAAGGAAAACATGTCAGCGGTAGAGGGGAAAGGCAGCGCTAGTAGGGCGTCCCCCACATCAAGGTGCACTCATCCTTTCCCAGCCACCACGGCAGATTTCCTTTTGACTTATACTTCTTTCCATGTGTGCTCTACACATGCATGGCCAGTGCAGGATATAGAGTCCAGATGGAAAACTTGCTTACAGAATGCCTAATTAAGGTATATAGAGAAAAAGTGTTTCCTTAATATTAATCCACTCTATCTTAAGTCCTATACCTAATTGAACTATTCTGTATCTAATGGAAATATTTTCTGAGACTCTACCTATATATTTACAGGAAAATCATTGGCTGCACTCCCCCAACATCAAATTCCCTTGTGGTACACATTGAACATTCCCATTTTTGTCCATCACCCACCATGTGCACCCAGGTCCCTGGGCAAAAACAGTACCCTGGAGAGGTTTGCCCTTTCCAGACGCTGGAAGGACCCAAACCGTCTTTCCCAACACGCTCTTTATGTGTACTACAGGAACCTTATCTCCCTCCACGGTACGTAGGGAGCTGGATTGGTTAGGACCATTGCGATTACTAGATCCTCGAGTGTTGACCAACCAGGTGGCTTCTGCTAAATGGTTCTCCCAATTTTTATACGTTCCGCCACCCATTGCTTTCAACATAGTTTTCAACAACCCATTGAATCGTTCAATCTTACCAGAAGCTGGTGCATGATAGGGAATATGGTAAATCCACTCAATGCCATGATTTTTGGCCCAAGTGGTTACAAGGGAATTTTTAAAATGGGTCCCATTATCTGATTCAATTCTTTCTGGAGTGCCATGCCGCCACAGGATTTGCTTTTCCAATCCTAATATGGTGTTTCGGGCGGTAGCATGGGGTACTGCGTATGTTTCGAGCCACCCAGTGGTTGCCTCCACCATGGTGAGTACATAACGCTTACCATTGCGAGATCGTGGCAAGGTGATATAATCAACCTGCCATGCCTCTCCATATTTATACTTTTGCCATCGCCCTTCCCCCCAAAGAGGTTTCATCCTCCTGGCTTGTTTAATTATGGCGCATGTTTCACAATCATGAATAACTTGAGCAATAGCGTCCATAGTTAAGTCCACCCCTCGGTCTCTGGCCCACTTATATGTTGCATCCCTTCCTTGATGACCTGAAGTCTCATGGGCCCACCGAGCTAGGAATAATTCACCCTTGTTCTGCCAGTCCAAGTCTATTTGAGCCACCTCAATTTTGGCAGCTCGATCAACCTGATGGTTATTTTTATGTTCTTCAGTAGCCTTACTTTTAGGCACATGAGCATCTACATGGCGCACCTTTACAACAATGTTCCTTATTCGGGCAGCAATGTCTTTCCACAGTTCAGCAGCCCAAACAGGTTTACCCTTTCGTTGCCAATTATCATTTTCCCACTGTTGCAACCACCCCCATAAGGCATTTGCCACCATCCATGAATCAGTATAAAGATGAAGCATTGGCCACCTCTCCCGTTCAGCCACATCTAAAGCCAGCTGAACAGCCTTTACCTCTGCGAATTGACTTGATTCTCCTTTACCTTCAGTGGCCTCTGCAACTTGTCGTGTGGGGCTCCATACAGCAGCTTTCCATCTGCGATGCTTCCCTACAATACGACATGATCCATCTGTGAATAGGGCAAATTTCTTTTCGTTTTCTGGTAGCTCATTGTATGGTGGTGCCTCTTTAGCACGTGATACCTCTTCTGTAGGTGGTTTTTCAATTTTTTTACTCTCAGGCCAGTCCATGATCACTTCTAGAATTCCAGGACGGCTGAGTCTTCCCATTCGAGCTCGTTGAGTAATTAATGAAATCCACTTACTCCAAGTGGCATCAGTAGCATGATGGGTGGAGGGAACCTGTCCTTTAAACATCCAGTTTATTACTGGCAAGCGAGGTGCTAGAAGAAGCTGAACCTCTGTCCCAACTACTTCAGAAGCAGCCCGAACCCCCTCATACACGGCTAAGATCTCCTTCTCAGTTGGAGTGTAGCGCTCCTCAGACCCTTTATATGCTCGACTCCAAAATCCTAGGGGTCGGCCTCGGGTCTCTCCTGAGGCTCTTTGCCACAAACTCCAGGTGGGACCTTTCTCTCCAGCAGCAGTGTAGAGGATGTTCTTCACATCCTGTCCCGTCCGTACTGGCCCCAAGGCCACGGCACGGGCTATTTCTTGTTTTATCTGCTCAAAAGCCTGCTGCTGCTCAGGACCCCATGAGAAATTATTCTTCTTCCGTGTTACCTGATAAAGAGGGCTCACTATGTGGCTGTAGTTTGGGACATGCATTCTCCAAAAGCCCACTACTCCCAGAAAAGATTGGGTCTCTGTTTTATTTGTGGGCGGAGACATAGCAGTGATTTTGTCAATCACATCTGCTGGGATGTGACGACGTCCATCTTGCCATTTTATGCCTAAGAACTGGATTTCCTGGGCAGGCCCCTTCACCTTGCTGCGCTTAATGGCAAAACCAGCTTTCAAAAGAATTTGGATTATCTGTTTCCCTTTCTTGGAAACCTCTGCTGCTGTATGGCCCCACACTACAATGTCATCAATATACTGCAAGTGTTCAGGAGCATTACCCTGTTCCAAAACAGCTTGGATCAATCCATGGCAAATTGTTGGGCTGTGCTTCCACCCCTGGGGTAAACGGTTCCAGGTATACTGAATACCTCTCCAGGTAAAAGCAAACTGTGGCCTACATTTTGCAGCCAATGGGATGGAAAAGAAGGCATTAGCAATATCAATAGTGGCATACCACCTAGCTTCTTTTGACTCCAATTCATACTGGAGTTCTAGCATGTCTGGTACAGCAGCACTTAATGGAGGTGTAACTTCATTCAGGCCACGGTAATCTACCGTCAGCCTCCATTCCCCACTGGTTTTACGCACTGGCCATATGGGGCTGTTAAAAGGCGAGTGCGTTTTGCTAATCACTCCCTGATTTTCTAATTGGCGAATTAGCTTTTGAATGGGGAGCAATGAGTCCCTATTGGTGCGGTACTGCCGTCTGTGAACCACTCTGGTGGCAATTGGTACCTCTTGGTCTTTTACCTGGAGCAACCCCACAGCAGAAGGATCATCTGACAGACCAGGTAAAGTTGACAGCTGCTTAACACCATTTGTGTTTACAGCAGCTATCCCAAAGGCCCATCGATACCCCTTGGGATCCTTGAAATATCCCATCCTAAGGTAATCGATTCCCAGTATACATGGAGCCTCTGGACCAGTCACAATAGGGTGTCTCTGCCAGTTTTTACCAGTGAGGCTTATTTCGGCCTCCAACATAGTCAATTCTTGGGAACCCCCAGTCACTCCATGGATATATATTGGTTGTGTCCCTTGGTGACTTGAGGGCATTAGGGTGCATTGTGCACCAGTGTCCACCAAGGCTTTATATTTCTGTGGTTGAGATGTGCCAGGCCACTTAATCCACACAGTCCAGTATACTCTGTTGTCCCTTTCCCCCCCCTGGCTGGGGGCAGGGCCCCTCTATTGTTTACCTCGTTGACTTGCAGCAACTGGAACTCTCCCCTTCTTGGAAGAGTTCACCTTGGTAGTTGTTTCACCTTGTAATTCTTTCACTCGTGCCTGAAGTGCAGAAGTGGATGAATTACACCACTTCTTCATGTCCTCCCCATGACTACAGAGGAAAAGCAACAAGGCAAGACGTGTAGTCTCATTGTTGATTCGAGGTGACTTATCGTTGTCATTTGCTTGAATACGAGGACGTCTCTTTTTTATGGTTGAGATTTTCGATGATACAGGTCGAGAGGAACTCATGTTGTTTAGCTCTCTCAATAGGCGATCGTGGAAATCCTGGTTTCCATCATCTGGTACCACCGTGGATTCATCTACATCAGGCACATTAGCCAATTTGTCAATAATATCACTTTGTGTTTCCTCCACTTTGTCTAACCTTTCCACTATTTTTTTTTTCATTTGGACAATGGCTGAAGTATAAAGCTTAACTTCTGTAGCGCTTATAAATAATTCAAGCTCCTGAAGTCTGCTAATTAGCTCATTTACAGGGGGCTTTCTTTCCCCTTTGCCATATACCAATGCAAGTGCACTGGCATGCTTTTCTGGAGCTGCCTTTGTAAAGTCACGCCACATTTGTCGTGGAACGTGGACTGCTTCAGGATCATGTAATTGGTTTGGATTGTTACGATTGAACTGGGGGCTGTAGAGCATTTCCACCAGAGCCCTTTCTCTCAAAAACTGGATACCTTTCTCCATATCAGTCCATTTCTTTTTCTCAGGCTCCAAGTCCCGTTTAAAGGGGAATCTGTCTCTTACCGCTATCAACAT
The DNA here is from genome assembly GCF_054131305.1 of Coturnix japonica. NCBI lineage: Eukaryota > Metazoa > Chordata > Aves > Galliformes > Phasianidae > Coturnix > Coturnix japonica. Next base: position 40,232,323 of record NC_140665.1, read on the forward strand.
CCGCTTCCAGAGGGTGTAGGACCGGTTTTGGCATGTGCCTATACCTCTGTCCACACGTGAGTCCCTGGAAATGCTACCCAGTTGGCGAGCTTCACTGCCATCGAGCCACGCACTGTTGGCACCATTGTCCCAGCAGCGAAGTAACCAAGTGACCATATTTTCTTTTGGCTGACGTGTGAAATCCTTTCTCAGATCTCGAATTTCACTCAGTTTAAAAGATCGATCAATAATGGTCGTAATACTTTGCTCACCTTTTGCTCTATCAAGAGTCCCAGGTGTTGATGTTGGCAGCTGTGTTGATGAGGCTGCCCCATCTATAAGTTTGGACTCGAGAAATTCTCGTAAAGAAAATCTAGCTTTTGGCTCCTCGTCTGACTCTGACCCTGACTCTGACGCTTGTGTTATTTCCTCCAGGCGACCTTCCTCCTTTTTCCTCTCTCCTAACTTTCTCTCTCCTAACTTTCTCTGCTCCTCTGACTTCTTCTCCTCCTCTAACATCTTCTTATACTGCTCTAACAACCTCTGCTCCGCCGACTTCCTCTGGTCTTCTGACTCCTCCTGCTCTCCTGAGTCCCCCTGACCTCCTGAGTCCCCCTGCTCTCCTGAGTCCCCCTGCTCTCCTGAGTCCTGCTCTCCTAACTCCCTCCGCTCTTCTAACTCCTTCTGCATTTTCTCTATCTGAGTTGAAACTCGTTTTGTTTTTCGCCCTCTTACAGGGGCAACCAACATTGTATCTGGTGCCCCCGGTGGTTGGTTAAGTTGGAGTACATACGGTTCAGACTTGAGGGTGTCGCATTCTGCCCTGAGGACGTTATAACTAGACTGGAGGGCGTCGTGCTCAGACTGGAGAGCGTTGTGCTTACACAGGAGGGCGCTGCGCGCTGCCCGGAGATTGTCGTACCGGGACTGGAGGTCTTTGTGTTCAGACTGGAGAGTGTCGTGCTCGGACCGGAGGGCATCGCGCTCAGTCTGGAGAGTGTCATGCTCGGACCGGAGGGCGCCGTGCTCGGACTGGAGAGCGTCGTGCTCGGACCGGAGGGCGCTGTGCTCGGACTGGAGAGCGTCGTGCTCGGACCGGAGGGCATCGCGCTCAGTCTGGAGAGTGTTGAGCTTGGTCTGGAGGGCATTGTGCTCGGTCTGAAGAGTGTTATGCTCGGACTGAAGAGTGTTGTGCTCGGTCCGAAGGGCATTGTGCTCAGTCTGAAGAGCGTTATGCTCGGACCGGAGGGCATTATGCACAGACTGAAGAGTGTTGTGCTCGGACTGGAGGGTGTCACAGTTGGATTGGAAGGCATCATGCTTGGCCTGAAGGGTGCCGCACTCAGACTGGACGGCGTCATACTTGGACTGGAGAGTGTTGTGCTCGGTCTGGAGGGCATTGTGCTCGGTCCGGAGGGCATCGCGCTCAGTCTGGAGAGTGTTGTACTCGGACCGGAGGGCGCTGTGCTCGGACTGGAGAGTGTCGTGCTCGGACCGGAGGGCGCTGTGCTCGGACTGGAGAGTGTTGAGTTGGGATTGCAGGGAGCTTTTCTCATCCCAAAGTTTTTCTGCGTCAGCTCTAAGATTCTCTTTCTCGTACCAGATTGAGTCTCGTTGGTACAGGAGATCTTTTCTCTCAGCTTCAAAAACTTTTTCTCTCTCTACCTTCTCATCCCAAAGTTTTTCTGCGTCAGCTCTAAGACTCTCTTTCTCGTACCAGATTGAGTCTCGTTGGTACAGGAGATCTTTTCTCTCAGCTTCAAAAGCTTTTTCCCTCTCTACCTTCTCAGCCCAAAGTTTTTCTGCCTCAGCTCTAAGACTCTCCTTCTCGGCCCTGAGACTCTCTCTCTCAGCTTCAAAAACTTCCCTCTCAGGAATGGTATTGACTAAGGCCCAATAAGCATTAGCTAGGCCCAAAATCATTTGTGCCTCCTGAGATCTGCCTGAGCCACAACATTCCTGCCTCAAATATGCAATCAAACTCTCAGGATTCTTCAAGTGTTCAGGAGTGAAGCTCCATAACACTGAAGATGTCTGTCCTTTGAGAATCTCTTCAATTCCCTGCCACTCAGTATTCTCTGGTTCTAGGGAAGACTTCCTCCGGATGTTATAAATCCAGATACTGAGTGAGATTATTACAATAATCAACAGTAAGATCAGGGAGATTAAGAGTGTGGCCCACTGATCATTCAAGAACTGCATAAAGGATTCATAGAAAGAAAGAGGAGCACGCTTAAAAATCACCATTTCTGTATAATTAGTTGCATTAGTTGCTCCCTCTGGAGCTGTATACAGATACGAAGTGAGCATTGCTAACCATGCTTTCAATCCATTATACAATTGTATAGCTCCATAAGAAAAAGTGGCTAGCTTAAACATGGCCCAATATGTTCGGAGCGTCTCAAAAAAGGAACCAATGGCACACAGTCCCTGGTAAAACAAATTTAGTAGAGAAAACATCTTTTTTCCTCCAATAGAGAGAAAAAAGTAAAAGAAAACAAAGCTCAGCAGTGTTTATAAAATATACCGGAGTATTGGCAGTCCGCCTGGACTTTCAAGGTCAAGCTCGCAGGTGCAGAATCCCAAACACGAGATAGCTCCTTAACAGGGAAAAAAAACTCGTAGCTCTGTTAAAAGCTAAAAGAGCAACAGAAGAAAACACAGAAAAACAGCAACTCAATTTGCCCGCATTCTCCACCAAAATCTGTCACGGTTTGAACTAAAAATCCACCTGCGTCCGTGACAGGGGGCCGTAGGCCCCGGAGGGGCCCTAGGCCGAAAGGAAAAAGTTAATTAGGAAAAGAAAACAGCGGCAACGATCTAAGGAGGCACACTTATTTACTAAATACTATATCGAAATACAGGATAACACAATATAATACAATATAATTGAAATTGAGCTAACGAATCAAGCAAAATAGGAGAGAGAATGAGTCCCGTAACCGAGAGGCCTACTGTGAATCTAGGCGAACGGCTGAAGGCTCCCACACACTCCCCTGAACGCCAGAACTCGAAAGACGTCAGTCTGTTCTGCGACAGAGTTAATATAGAGTCCAGGTCCCGTGACCTATCGTGTTGTTCCCTGGGAGATGTAGTCTTCTTCTGTAAGTTGCAGATTCAGTAAAATTATTCATGCTTAATATGATGTTATGATGTGGAATACTGATAGCAAAAATTACAAAATTATTAAACCATGACAAAGGAGCATTTCGACAATGGTCTCAGACATGCGGTTTAATTTTAGGTAGTTCTTGTAGTCCTGTGTGGAGCCTGGAGCTGGACTAAATTCTTGTGGTCTTTTCCAACCTGGAGTATTCTGTGATTCTTTTTGAAAGTTTTGGATGATGTTTTGTGTCAGCACTCAATCAGTCATTAGTGGAGGGCTTTCTTGGTCACAGACTGTGTTCAAATTGGACTTCAATAAAAATATTCATAGAAAGGCTAAAGTGCTGTGGGTTTAAATGCTGCTCTCCCTGTAATAGTAAATGCTTTGTGCTGCATCCAACATTGGTCACACACTTCCATAACCGCTTTTTTCCCTAGCCCCCAACACCTCATCTCCACAATGGGCAACTGAGTAAATATTATAAATGTTGGTGACCATATAATCTTTATGTTTTAATACCAGTTAGAAAAGGATCTTTGTTCATAGGTCTGTCATACTTATGTGCCCAAATACCAGCAGCAAATAGGAGCAGACACTATGAAGTTGCATTTTGGATTGTCCAAGCAGCTCACAAGACGAAGATATAATAAATATGTGTGAGCCAGGAGTGGCCTATCCATTTTAACTTTTCCTCACTGGGGGAGTGGCAACCAAGGTTTCTTGGCACTCGCTCAGCCCTCCTGCTTTGGTATAATCAGGAGCTGGAAATGTACCATGACTAAGTCTCTTTTATATCAAATTCAAACCCTCTTGTCAATGCCAGGATTCAATTTGCATTTTCAGTGCCAAGGGTCAACAGAATAACTCTACCCTCTGTGTGTTAAGTCAGTCTCATGGATGAAGGGAAATACCTATTCAGCTTAATTTAGGTTACCAAGGGACAATTTCTAGACTTGCTACATAAATTAGAGTGAAAAATTACAGAATGTGGGGGGAAAATGTCTTTTTTGTTTGTTTTTGGAAGAAAGACCTGTTGTGTCAGCAACAGTCTCAAAAAAGTCATTTTTACCTTTATACATGATTTAACCTACTCTCAGCTTTTACTAAATTGGAAACCTATAGAAAGGTCCTACGCACATCCCACTGCCTCTCAAGTGTAAGTGCTGTAGGATGAGGGGTTTCAAAGGCATTGTGGTCAAGAGATCAGATTGCAGTGATGATCATGGAGGTATTTCCTCAAAAACATTAAGATAAACTGCAAGTGTTTACAAAACTTTAATATACCAAGTCCTATAACGAGCAACTAAAGGAACTGGGGCTGTTTAGTCTGGGGAAGAGGAGGCTGAGGGCAGACCTTATTGCTCACTTCAAATACCTGAAGGGTGATTGCACTGAGAGCGGGTTTAGTCTCTTCTTGCTGGTGACAGGTGACAGGAGGAGTGGAAACGGCCTCAAGTTGTGCCAGGGTAATTTTAGGTTGGATATCAGGAAACACTTCTTTACAGAGAAGGTTGTTAAGCACTGGAATAGGCAGGGAGGTGGTTGAGTCACCGTACCTGTGTGTGTTTAAAAACCATTTGGATGTGGTGCTCAGGGAAACGTTAGGGTATTATGGTTAGGTTGCAGTTGGACTTGATGATCTTGAAGGTCTTTTCCAACCCAAACAATTCTATGACTCTGAGCCTACTTAGAGCCCTATAAACTGTCTAGTCAGGCATTTGTTTCATATGCTACAGATCCACCTAACTGCTGAAGGTGTACAGTACTGGCTAGCTGAATAGCAATGGGAAGCCCAAGGCTAGATTCACATAATCTCTTTCTTGTGAAATTAAGACTGGATCAGTAGGGTAGAGGTATCAGTCAGCAACCATACCTACTGGTAGGCAACAATTATCGCTCCCTTCTGCCACCAGAATAATTGAGCAACTACCCTTCTATTCCATCAAACAAAATAATACACATCACACATTTCAACAGGTCATTCTCTTCTATTTCATGCTTTTTTCTTTCACCTTCCCAGGGAGGTAATAAGCTTCCTTTTCTAACAGTCCATTATTTTTTTTTCTGCAAGAGTGAACATGAATAACAAGGAGAGTTGGTATGAAATTAATTGGAATTTTGGCTACATTCTGTAAATTTTCCTTCATAAGAATAAGCAGAAGCATTGCTTTGTACTTTTTGACGTAGTTTCCTGACCTTGCTCAAGTTTAACAGTGGAAATTGTCATTGAATGCTAATGTGTCGTAAGAGTTAAGACTCAACATGGCAAACATAATTTCTGCTCTATTGTGTTTTAGCCAACTCTAGTATGTTGATTTGTGTTTACAAGCTGTCTCTACTACTTGGTTCTGAACATCCCTGCATGGAAGGTATCATTATCAAATAACAACGGGTTTCTTAATGGATTAAAAAAAAGGAAGAGTGGCAAGAGAGAAAAAAGAAAAGAAATATTGACACTGAGTGACCTAAGGATGATCATAAGACCTTCATCTTTAATGTTTCTGGAATCATGTTTGGGTTATCTCTACCTGCTGCAGGGATATTTGCTATGGCACTTGCATTGTGATGCAGCCCCACATCATCTCTGATAGTGACCAGCATCAGTAGGCAGGTCATAGAATCACCAAGGCTGGAAAAGATCCATAAGATTACCAAGTCCAGCCATCCACTCATCACCAATAGTGTACAATATTCTACCTATACTACATAGTCTCAGAGTGATTTGATGCTGGAGGCATGAGATTTAATGTCCCTTCCAACATGCACTTTAACCTCAATTGTTTTGACTGGATATTCTTATGGTTCATTTAATGCCCAAGATTATGAAAAATCCCTGCTTCCTTAACGTTTCTTGCTTTTAGAAACAACACTGATCTTTTTTCAAAGCATAACCCTTGTCAGATCAAGACCAGTTCAAATTTAGTCTTAAATGCAGAGTCTGGGCTTCTAGAGGGTTACCCTTAGTTTAATTATTCTAAGTGCTAGGGCTGAAGTATCTCACAGGAAAATTTTCAGGTTTCCATGAGTTGTGCACAGCTTTCTTGAGAATCGGTAGTTTTAACATATGGAGAGTTTGTGGTTCAACATGTATTTTTTGGACTTCTGTCAAGTATAGACCTCAGTGAAATTGCTAACTCAAAACCTTCCTCAGATTTGTCTACCTTGCTAATGCAGCAGATGTAGCTTGCTGGCTTGGGGCCAGTTCGTAAACTAAACATCTTTTGCTGGAAGATGTGAAATCACAGATTCCTTAGTTCGTCTCCTTAATCTCACTCTTCCATATGTACTGCCCTCCTTTACTGCCTCCTCAAAGTCCTCTCTAATGTCTATGCTGAAATTTTGCAATCTAACTCTTCAAATTCAACTTCTTCCCCTGTGCAGGCTTTTCCTCTGTTCCTCCCTTTCCACACTGCCCCCTCCTTCCACCCCTAGCCCCCAAATTTCATTAAACAGAAATAAGGGGAATTCTTGTCTATCCTCCAAACCCATTCTCCATGCCTTTTCATTCATCACTGTTGACAACTCTTCCATCTTCCCAGTCACTCAGATTGACAGCTATGAAATTATTTTTCACTCCACACTTTCTAATATCAAGTCCCCTCAAGTTCTGTCCTCTTTGCCTTTGTAGTCTTCTAAACCTGCCTCTTTCCTTTTCTTTCGTGTCACTCATCATCTTGCTCTTTTGGAATACTACAGCCTCCTTTCCTTTGCATTTTCTAGAAGCCTTTCCACTGAAGCTGACCCAATAATTATTGGCTAAATTCATTTCTTCTCCCTTACTAAGCCAGTGTTTTTTAGTCTTGTTGTTTGTTTGTGGTTGCTTTCTTTTTTCTTTTTTTCCAAGTTCCATCTCATTTTCTCCCATTCTTTCTACATCCAGTTCAAAAGTATAGACAGAGATTTTGTTTCTTTAGTGCCTTCCCATCTCAGATCCTATTATTGGATATTTTCCACTCATGAAGTTACACTGCTCCTCAAGAACCTTATTGCTGTTCTGACTTTGTTTAACAAAGCTGTTGCAATTCAAGATTTTAAATTATATACTCAGTAGTATAACTTATTTCTACATAGTTGTTGCACATGTAACTGTTACTGTCAGCAACTACAGCCTTCAGAGCTCAAATGAATTTAGGACTCGTGCAATCTGTTTGATTAAGTTACAAAACTGTTAGTAGTTATAAGACTATTACTTTGGAACAGTCCTGTCAAACAGAACTTCTGTCTTTGTAGATGCTTTCACTAAGAGATCTGCTCTTCCAGCCATTGTCACTCCCTTCAATCTAAAGATGAAACATTCTGGTCTGTGTTGTGAGCATATAGCTACATGATGTGACACATGCATACATACATATGTATTTATTTAAACATCTGTCTCTTCTGTAATCAATGAGTTTTGGCTGCAGTTCAGAAATCTTTCAAGATGATTGGCTTTTGAGGTGGCTTTAAGAATAAGTATTTCCTGCTTAGGTTTCAGCCCCTTTCATGGCTACATGGCTCAAAGATAAGGGCTGAAATTCTTAACATTTTAGTCACAGTAGTCAGAGTTAAGAAAATCAAACTCTATTTGAGTTATTGTCTGCTTTGCACTTCTATTGTCTTTAGAAATTCAATTCCCTCTTTGGAGTCTGCAAAAGTGCTCAGTGAAGAACATGAAGTTAATATTTTTCAGAAGTGATTTCTGAATATGCATATAAAACATACATTCATGTTAGCTGAGACTGCTGGACTATTGGAAGCATGAATACCTGTATATTTTTCATGTTCAGAAACAGCAAGGAAACACCAAGAAAAAAAACTATAGTATAGTAGGGAAATTATGGAAAGACTCTGCATGTGTCCTTCTTTTCAGATATGTCAGTTCTATGGTATTTCATCTTTTGTCCCCTGAAGATAGAAATTTAACACCAGGTAAAATGCACATGTTGTCTTAGTAAAAGCAGGTATGTTACAGAGGAAAACAAATATCCATAATGACGGGGGATGAGATCAGTTGTGAAACAGTGTCTATAATGAAGAAATTTAACATAGATGTGTTTTCTTTTTTCATCAAATTACTGCACATTAGACTTCATGGTTCCACAAAGAAAATATATAAAAATGGCAGAATTGTTTTTTGTCTTGTAAAAACATTTGCTCACAGAATGAACTCTTTGAAAGCTAAACGTTTATGTTGCCACAGTTTAAACAAAAACATCTTTAAGGCAGCTTGGCTTTAAAGATCAATCCTGTGTATGGGAAAACTCTAGCAATGGGACCAGCTTTGCTGGGCAGTTCTGATTTATATGTGATTTGTAAGGCAGATTTGCCAAGTTTATGTTCCCTGTACAGTGCCAAGGTCCAAAGCCTGTTTTGGTGCCAGTCAGCCCAGCTTTGCTGTTTACAGACTTAATGAAAATGAGCCAGAGATGTGCCTCATAGAGTTCCTGGAATACCCACTCTGTACTTTACACTAATAATTAAAGTATTCCAGTGAGAAATTTGCCAGACTGGTATACCTAAGACCTGGCTCTGACCTTGATGGATTTTACTGCATATGAACATTATATATCCGTGTTGACATGGGTGTGCCTATTTATGAATATAAGTTTATTTAAAGTAATTGGGTCTAGAGGGATGCAGGATATGTTTGCAGGAAAGATCATACTATTCATTAGAGTATACATCCAACTGTATGCCAAGAAAAGACAAATGTGTAACTGCACAAGATTATATTACTGGCACCAACAAATAAGGTCCAAATCTAAAGCGATTCCCTATTCATAGCTGTTGTGCCATTTGTACTGCTGTCTTTCTGACCTAGATCCATAAAATTTGCAGTTAATTTGCTGTGTCAATTCCACTTAAGGACAAGCTGCTATTGCTCTGGCTTGAAGGGCAAGTGGAATTCAAATATATATCAAGCGCAGAACCGAGACACATGCATCATGGCTGTGCTGCTGTGGGACTGCTGTCATACTCTTCTATTAAAAAAAAAGGCATGATAATGTTACATGTGTATAATATTAAGAATTTGGTTTGGCAAGGCAGGGATGCATCAAGCATGAAGCTGTTAATCTGATTTTGTGGGTTGTTGATCGACACATTCTCAAGGGATTTTCTTCATAGAAGCTAGTCAGGATTCTTTTTAAATATATCTTTGCTGGTTCATGTTGATTTCTTTAAACTTAAACTTTTCAGAAAACTAGGATCATTTTTGCAAAATTTTTATAGTGAGGTGTCTGAGCTCCATTATGAAGTTTTAGGTGATATAAGGAGAGCACATTGTGTTCTATACTACCAAGTGGTCTAGGATCTCAGATATTGGAGGTCAGGCTTGAGAAGTTTAGGGAAGAAACTTGGCATTGTCAAGTTTTTTTTTCCTGAGTTTCAAAGGAAAATAAATTTATACACATTTTTCAAGATATCCCATCTTCTTCTCTGCACAAAATTAAATGCTGAAACTGTGTGTGTGCGTACATGTGCATATGTATGCTGTATCGGAATTCCTGTTTTCTAGTCATTGCTGTTGCATAGTTAATGTATAGTTCTGGTATAATACAAGCTTTGAGGTTAGTGTTTTCTGGCACTCACTGAGTCTGTGAAGCCATTATGATCCATTTTGCATAGAGACTGTTTTCTGGCAGACAAAGATATTTTTCACAAACATGAAGACAGGAGTGTCGTGTGAAAACAGAAAACATCCAGATGTCAGCTGAGATCCCTGTTTTCAGTTGGGATAATATAGTGTAGTAATGATTTCATGTTTGCAAGCTGAAGTCCACATACATTCACAAAAAGTATTTGACCTACCATTTGGAAAGTACCACAGAGTTTAATTCCAGATCCCTTGAACTATTGTGGATATTCTCTTCAAACTGAGGAAATCCCTATTTGGCATAAAGTTGCATCTAAAAAAGCCCCATTTTCATTTTTTTTCAATGAAGGAAATCTTCACCAGTTAACTTTCTGTGAGAATTATAATTCTGAGGCATTCAGTTAATATTCTTTCAATTCCTTTGGGAATTAGTAGGAATCACTATGCAGATATTTGCATGTAACTTTCCAACATTTAATTATGAAACATCATGTGCCTTTGACAGGGGCACATCTTACCAGTGACTGTTTTGGGAACAGTACATTCAGTCAAGGGAGAAGAAAGAGACTTTCTACCTGATGGGAAAGTTTCCCAGGTTTCTTGCCAACATTTAAATCTCATTATGCAAATCTCCCAAATGTATGGCAATGTTGCTTACTGAACTCCTTATCTGGTTTGTTTCTAATGTCATATCTGATTTAAAGAGACTAAACATATCTCAGCTGAATTTCAGTGTGAAGCATGTCAGGTATCCAACCTAAGCAAATTCTCTGAAAAGCAGGTGCTGTACAATATCTATTGATACAGTCACAGTGTGACTCGCCAAAACCTGGTACTGAATAGATCAGATCATCACCTCCTGAAGACAGGGTTATTAATTAACATAGTGCACAAATGGGTTGATGGTTGGACTAAATGTTCTTAGTGGTCTTTCCAACCCTAATGATTTTATGATGCTACAAATTTTCTCTTTGTTTTCCCAAAGCTATGCAAACAGCAGTCTTCTCTTTTGATTCAGTAGCACAACAATTAGGAATTCAGCTGAATATCTAAGATGTGTTCTTTGAGTGATGGTCATACCCCATAGACTTCTCATAACTAGGGAAACAGTGTTGGTGCTTTTTTGGTAAAGCATAAGATCAACCATCTGAAATTCTTAGTCCTCTTTTGACATTGGTACTGATCTTTCAGGGTAACCTTAGGGAAGCTGTATAATTTATGCAATTCTTGAGTTTTCCCGCTTGTAAATAAGAGATAATTACATTTTCTTTTCTTCGGTCAGTCTTCAAATATTTTCTAATTAAGAATACTATGTGGCTGCTATCTAGGGAGTAATGACCTCAGCTGAAATCTTGCTGCTAATTTCAGCTTGCATTTAATCAGACCATTTAAAAGTATAAAACTATTAATGGTTGCTGATGTATTTTTAAAAAATCCTTTCACTCTGAAGTTCATCAGGTTCCAAATGCTGTTTACTCCTTTGGGGTTTAGAGAACTTTGTATGATTTTTGCACGGTTTCCTATCATCTAAAATTCTTTGAAAATTCTTGCTGTTACAACTTCACATTAGCCAGAAGCTTCAAGATGACCCTGGAGCAAACTTGCAAATCTTCTAAAACTTAACAAGGGCCTTTGAGGTCAAGAGTCTATTAAACAGATGAGGCTTGTGTGTGGTTTTGAATAGTATAGAAGAGTTTCCCACAGTTCCACTTTTAATGTCTCTTAAAAATGACTTTAATATTAAGTAAAAGAAGGAGAGGCAGCTTAACTACATAACAAAAAGCCTGAAGAAAGTAAATAGTCTGTGATTCAAAACATGGCACTGCAGCTTTAAATAATACATCAAATTTTTGAAACCAAGCCAGACTTCAATCATATTTGCAGATTTGGGTTTAAATAAACAGCACTGCAGTAGCAAATGGAACGGTCTCACTTTACTGTTTGCATTTCAGAAAAACCAGCTCTGTGGGCCAACCCTGTGGCAAGGAATAGTTTCAGATTCATTTTGTCTTTCTTTGCATTTGGGTATAGAGGTAAACTATGTGTATTCAGGCAAAAGTTATACTTGAAATTCAATATGTACTGCTTGTCACGGTATATGACACAACTAGAGCATCTTTCCAAAGAAAAATTGCTGCTTAAATATGGTAATAATTTGCACAAAAATATATTAAAGGCTTTGGGAATGCTTTAGTATGCATCCCATTTTTCAGTTTTCTATTTTCTCCTTGACATCTTTGCTGCTTCCTTCTTATACATCAGTCACACGCTAGGCACAATAAAAACTTAGTCCACTGTTGGAGGTTGATGCCTTGGGACTGTTTGCTTAGGTCTGTGCCATAGCACTGAAACGTGCTTACATCTGTATTTGAAAAAACACAGTTAAAGAGGGTGCCAATCAGGTATACAGTAGTGAATTAAACTAAACAGTATACTGGTAGAAGCTAAGTCAAGGCCCTCAGCAAAAGAAGCGTCTCTCCACCACTGCAAAAATACATGTGATTCTATCAGCTCTCTGCCAGAGATCTCTTTTTCCTAGTATCTAGGATCAATCTCAACATTCTCTTTGCAAGCAAGCTATCCTTCATAATTGTGACCATGTTTGGTAGTTTGTTGACCCTTTTCTAAACCAAGGTTGAGATCTATAGTCATATACATCCTGATCAATGTCCTATGAGCAAGATGGCTCAGCATGCATGTTTCCAGCACGTATTTCAGCAGCATCACGGTGTCATAAATAATCTCTTTTTAATTTTATTTTCAGCATAGCTAAGCAAAATTTGAAATATCTCCATTCTTTATGCTTTTAGAAAGCTATATCTTTTACAAAATATATATTTTTTTGTTTGTTTGTTTTTAAATTTTATTTCTTTTATGGCAGCCAAAATTGCAGTCCTAGCTGCACCTTATTATGAAGGTGAATACATCAACAGCCATGACAAGCAAGAAAGCATCATTTAGACTACAGGTTTTTAGAATACATGTTCATTAAATTATATTCAGTTTCAAACTATACTTGAGCTAGTTATTCTTGATAATTCTCAAATAAAGCCATAATCATAAATGAGTGATAACTGAAACGATCTGTTTATGCCCACATGAATGTGCACAATCCATTATATTTCTAAGCAGACATTTCCTGACATCCTACATTTTCAAGGAATCTTATCTTTCACCAAGATTTGTAACAGGCAGTTCAATTCAAACAGACACTCATATCTTAAACATCCTTTCCCCTGACCTTGACAAATGCAATCTTGCCTAGTCAGACCCTGTCAGACTGTTGCTTTAATGACCATTTCCCAGCCTGTTGCTTTGATCAGGGTATCCCCTCCTTTCTGCATTCAATTGGCTCTTCATCTCCTCCACTAAATGAAAGTTACTTCACTTCCAAAACTCTTCATAGCTTTCTTCCACCTATCTCTCATTCACTATCAAGACAACAGCTTCCACTTCTAATTGACCTATGATATTTACTTCTACTGCTGCTTGCAGCATTTTCAAAACACCCTTACTCTTGCTTTCAAGTAGTCTCCTATAGTCTCCTACTAGTCCTCTTCTGAGTCCTTGTTCCAATCTTTTTTTTTTTCCTAAAAACAAAAATCAAAACAAAAACCTGAAAAGGCTTTAATACTGATATACTGATGTTCAATATGCATACCCATAGTGTGTCTCCATCCATAAAAATAATATAAGATCTGCTCTGAATGCCTCCTACTTTACAATGTTGGCTCAAGACATCAGAGGCAGATGTTGGTGACATGGCAGTAGGGGCTGAACCTTCCCACCAATATCCTATTACATTTTGTTTCTGTGTGACAGATGGCAGCAGAGGGGCATTTTGGTAGAGTGGTATCTGACCTTGGGTTGTAGATAAAGGTGCACGAATGAATTCCTCTGTGTGTGAAAAAATTGCATCAGTTAATACTCACGGGTGTTTGCTAAACATTTCTGAAGACCAAGCAGTGGATGTGAGCTCACAGTGGTACATTTCAGCAATGGATACAGCATCAGTGGTTCTTCTGCTGGTACAGCATGCTCTTGTTCATTGCTGGCAAATATTCTTGGATAATTCGGTGTGTCTGATGAGAATTTTATTTATTTTATGTAAATGAGAGAACATTTTCTCAGTCAAATAGTGTTATTGTGTTCTCTGTAATTGTTTTAGCTTCCAGGAAAATGAAAAGGAGGCATTACTTTCAGAGCAACCTACATACAAACCAAAGTAATAAAAATGCTTTTCTGTTCTGGTCATGTACAAATCATTACATCCTTCCATAAATGCTACTTTTAAATTGTATGTATTTCAAAAATCCTTTAAGCAGACCACACCTTGCTTATGAATCTGCCCTGATAAGACTATATCAGTCCTATGAGAAAAATATACGTCCCCATTGAATTGACGATCTTATGTCAGCAAAATTGTTGGCACGAACATCTACATGCTTTTGACTTTTTCTATGGCTTTCAGGAAGGCAGTTTAAGTACAACCACTATATACTCTTCCAGTTAGCAAACACTGCAATTGCGCTGCATTTTTACTAAGGGGTTTTATGAACACAATCACAAGAACAGAATACAGTGCAGAGCAGAGCTGAAAAACAAGGAATAAACCTCTTCAGAAAAAAGAAGAGGTTTGAGAAGTGACTGTCTGGCTCCATTGACATCCATGGGAATGTTGCCATTTTTGTGATTGAAGCTAGAATTTCACAAAAGATGCTAATGAAACATCATACATCGGGGTTGTAAACTGAGAGCACCCCATAACATCCCATTCTATAAATACCATTAATCTGCACCCGCATTCTTTTAGTGATGCTTCAGAGGTATGTCAAAGTAAGAGATGATCTAAATTTGCTTTTCAGTGGCCTGCTATAAATTTTCCAAGGAGAACTAAACTCCTCACAAACTGTAGTAAACAAATAAGAGAATCAAAAATACTTTCCATTAAACTGTTAAGCTATAGAATTTCAAGGGAAGCATGAGATAAATCTAACTTTGCCACCTGTTTTAAACAAGAGAGATTTTCAGGCCCTGATCTGCCTTAATTTTTTAAGTTTTGTTTAGACAGCTAAACTGAAAATCTGTGAGACTAACTTCTCAAATCTGTCTTTGTGATAAAAGGACAGACTTGGAAATGGTCAGACCACAGGCTGTTTCTGTGAGATGACCTGGCTATACATGGGATAAACTAGAGAAGAGATATTTAGGTCTACGAAGTCTGTTTAAAACCCGAATATAAAATAATCTGTGATTTTCTTCAAAATGTCAGAGAAATAATACAAGCTTTGCTGTAAATTGACACTATGGGATATTAGGCCCATTTCTCTGGGCTTTTTTAGTTAAGTTTTGCCTGGGGATGTCCTCTGGAAAAAAATAAATGAAGGTAGTTGGAAAATGTGGAAGGAAAGACATTAATCCTTGCTAAAGCAACAATCCTTTCAATAATTTCTTTCTTAGCTGAAGTATTTTGATCTGTGCTTCATTTATCCCAGTTTTGCACATAAAGAAGAAAGAAATTCGAGCTGGAATAGCAGGGGGGAAGATCACTGGAGTGAAAATAAAAATAGAATCTTTTGCAACTTTGTATGCTGACTTTTATTTTAGCAGGATGCCAGAAACAGAGGCTTCTGAAGACATTCCAGAAGAATGGCCTTTTAATTATCCTACTGTTATATTGCTCACTTATGAATCTTTTTGACAGAATAAGTTCAAAAAGCTAAGAAAATGTATTTATAATCCTTCCCCCAACTGTCTTCTCCCCTTTCCTTCTCTCAAGCATGTTCTTTCTTTCCCCATATTGGAATAATAAGCACTGATGTAATAATAGGAAGGCACACTGAATGGTTCACTAATGAGCTAGAGGCAGATTTCATCCAGCAGTAAGGAGTGCCTGTGGTGGAAAAGACAGCAACAGTGACCTCAAAGAAGGAGTAATACCACATACATTCAAGGATGTTTTTTCTTTATTTTAGTGCAGATTCTCTCTTTTGCCTTGTGACAGTTATTTCAATAGGATTCAGTCATTTGTTCAGGCTCTCTAGTAGTATTATCTCCAGTAGAGTTTCTGAATGTCCCACAGCTTCACAAAGAAGGGCTCCAGGGCAGAACAGCGTGTTCATGGGATGCACCAAAGACAAAGTAATGCTCTTCCAAACTTTGACAGTAAATCCAGTAAATCCTGGCAGATTGCCTTGCACACCTGTGCAGGTCAGCTGTACAGGACAAGTTTGCTGTGTAGAAGTAGCAGAGAGGATTTCACGTGCCATGTAGCCTCTACCATGCTCAGCACACATTAGGAATGTTTCACTTGCTCTGCATAACTGAGTTGCACAAGGGCAGAAGACTGACTGCAGGGAGCTGCAGGGTGTATTAAGGCACAAAAGTCAAAGATGGAATTCAGGTTAATACACACACATGCTTCCCATTTATTTGTGATGAAGGGCACAAAATACCATAGCTCTTCTGCTGGGGTTATTTTTACTACACTTACTAATGCTTGAGTTCTACAGACACATGCAGAGGCATTATGTTTGTGAACTGGTCTGTTGACAGCACAAGCCATTGCAAACAACAGAAAACTCCTTTGGAATTTCCCCTCCATGGTTTGTGTCGTTATTCCAACAACCAACAATTTAAAATTAAATATTACAACTGCTTTTGACAACCTCCCTACCTCAATTGAAGTCACATCATAGAATCATTTCAGACAAAAAAAACCCAACCTACAGAAGGAAGTGTCCCAGCTCTTATAAGAGATGTTCACATCAATGAGTTATCACGCTTGTTTTGGAAGCTAACTTTGTATTTTATATCCCTTCATTCAGTAAAGTTTCCATAAAGTCTAATTCAAGTAACTACTACAAAAATTAAAAAGCATTTAAACCAAACACAGCAGCTTTCCACATTAGTAGAGAAGCTCCTATGCACTTCAAGATGAGCAGCAGTAAATATCAGCATTTCTCATATAAAGAGAGTTGTTTGTTTGTTGTTGTTTTTCTTTTACTGTCAGCTGAAATAGAACCATGGGTTTCAGATGACACGTTTATGTATGCTGAATAGAAGTTTGTGCAACTACATATAAAACGCTAATTTATCAAAGAAATAAAGTATTCATTTATATAGCAGATATACTGCTCACATTGTTCTAGATTCAGCAGACACAACGTATTTTTTAATCAACATGTAAAAAACAACAAACCAGAAGATATACCTAAATGCTTCCGTACTGAGCTTCAAAATGTTTCAATAGCTGCCAATCTGAGCTCTATTCTAAGGATGGAGACCCAGCACATTGTTGCTTTAATCTCTTTTGTTCAGTGAACTCCTTTGAACTTTAAATTCCTAATGACCTTACAAATATTTAAACACATTGACAGCACTTGCATATGCCCTCTCTTATGTGTCAGTATAATTAAGAAGAGAATAAGAAAAAACCCTTGCCACCCTTTTAACTGATCTTTAGAAAAGCTGACATTGTTTTCCTCCAACACTACAGATTTTCTCCTGTTTTGTTTTATGGTAGAAAAACAATACTGTTTTCCTCTTTGCTTTCATAAGAACTGTTGGAATCAGTTAGTAGATCTCTGAAGCCAGGGAGCCTTTGCATGTAAGGTATTTATCAGCTTAGGACATACTTTTTCCAGCTAGCTTGCCAACAATTTTTATTCAAGTTCATCAGTGAAATAGGTCAAAAGGCAGTGAATAACTTCTCAGATCCAGACTGGGTTCTGTCCTTGCTTTAGGTTATGGCCATGCCACACAGATGAGATACAGGAAGGAAAGTTTAAGAATTTGTGACTGAAGTTAAAGGGGATTTTTTATTTTATTTATTTTTCAAGTATTCGGAGGAGAAAGGGGGGCAGTCAGAACAGACCCAAAACATAGCCTGCTTCATCGTGTAGTTCACACTGACTTTAGCTGGAGTTTTCTTCACATTTATACCAGGAGCTTTGGCCTAGCATTATCTGGGTAATAAGATGTTTGCAAGCCTTTTTGACACTCTCTTTCAGTGAGTCCTGCACAAATCATTGCCTTTAGTTTCAGCTTTTGCTTTAAGGTGATTTCTTTACAAGTTATCAGTCAATAAACTTCCAGATAAAGGCTTTTTATGCAAGACTTCTTTTCTTCAGCCTGTTTTCCTTTATGAAGTCTCTTGTACCTGCTGTAAACACCTTCATATACCTTCCCAAGTCTTGAGACTTTTTATATCATCTTTTTCAGTATATATTTTATTGGCTAATTATGTCTGATAAATTTAAAATTTTAAGTTCTCTGCTTTTGCTTCAAAGGAACATTCAAAGCTTGGAAAGTGGCTTTGGAAGTTTCTGTCAGTGCTAGAAAACTGGAAATATACAGTTTCTTTCTAATAATCTTCCCATTAAAAGAACTGTTAAAGAGAGTTCTAATTCTATTTCATTTACTTCTTTGGATTATCTGTATATTGCTCACCACTATTATTACTGAATAATAACAATAATGTCAGAAATCTACACAAAGTCTTTGAAGATGACTGTAAAATTCATTTTGTTCTATATTCTTCTTTTGGAGATATGTTTTTATCTGAATGATGAGATGTCAAGAGAAAAATAAAAAAGAAGCACAAAAATCAGAAATAATAATCTTTTGTGAGATTTCCATTTCAGCACCATGAATTCTTGGAGAAATAACTAAATATTTGAAGGTTTAGGAAGACCATATCTCTGACTGATTTGCAGTATTTTCATAAAGTCTGGCAAGTTCCCATTCTGATGGCAGAACATTAAACAAAGATGCTATAAATACAAATACACTTTAGTCTCTTGGAGCTGCAACACTGTTAAACTAGGGCACTGCTAGTATTACCATGTCCTTGGATGATGATATAAGGACACCTAAGTGTAGGTCCTCAGTGCTTATGTGGTCAATGGCAACATGGGGACACCACTGTATGGTGGAAGGATGAGAGACAACACTCTGAAAGGAGAGATTCATATGGATATGAGGGTAGATATTCACATCATGAGGAATGTCAAGAAGTAGAAGGAATTGTCCAGAGAGTTTATGCAGTCCGCATCCCTGGAGGTTTTCAAAACTTCATTTGCCACTGACAGTCCAACTGGCAAGACTGAGTAATCTGGTCTGATCTCAAAGCTAACTGTGCTTTAAGTAAGTGGTTGTACTATAGAACGTCTGAAGTCTCTTCCAGCCCAGTTCAGCCTGTGTTCCTACAAAGGCCAACCAGGAGGTGAGTTAAGGGTTATGTAGCCCTTCAGGTAGGCAGGGATCTTCAGCAAGAGATACCCTCATCTCCACTGCCAACCCTTAAATAAGGTCACTGAGGTGCATGCACCTGAGCTCTCCTGGGTTGGCCCTGCCTTCCCACCAGGTGTTCACTCATTGTTTCAAGCTGTGACTTAGCATTTCCACTACACCTTCCTTTTTGTCAGACTTAGCACAAGCTGAGAGCTTCAGATGACGTAAACCAGTATGATATCAGGACAATTTTGCCTCAGCTGCAGAAATCTGATTGCTTTCAGATGGTACTGAGGAACCAAATTCCAAAACAATCTCTCAAAAACTATCAGCCTAGACTTTGCTTAAAATTCAGTCTCTGTATGTACTGAAAAAGCTGATTGGCTTCTAATATACTAGAGTTATCCTAGAGGTTTTAAGATGAAATCTTCACCATGCCTCATGTTTTACTGCTAGAATTGCTTGTATATCTATCTACCTTGGTTCAGATTGTTCCCACTTACTAAGTGTATAAAATATCTCCATGTTTTTCAGTTCTTCACAGCCATAGATGACTGTCCATCTTGCATATGTGCAGGCCCTCAGAGAGCCAAGATGACTATTCCTACTGATAGTCAGGCACTGGTGTGCAGAGAGATCCTGTCTGAGGAGGTGGGAGACACCAGTTGCCAGCACTACCTCATATTACCTTCCAGCAAGTATACCTAGCTCACACGCTACTTCTATTACACCCCATCTCTATCCTTCCCCTCTCCCATATATGGAAGAAGCAGTTCACCTCTAAGCAGACTCCAGCCCCTTAATCTGAACAGCAAACTGCAGCCCTGACCATGTGATTTGAAGATCTTTCCTGCCTTTTCCACCATTTATTGTCTACTCACACTAGCAAATAGTTTTAAAGCTAAGTCTAGAATAGTCATCTTTCTTGCTTTCAATACAACACAGATATATTTTCACACCATAGTTACTATGTTCAACATATCTATGATTGCTCATATTTGTAAATCTAGAGATATAAATGCACTAAAATTAAATACCTAGAAAAAAAATTAACAAGCAATTAGTTCCCTCTACCTGTATTTGACTGTAGTAGCTTCCTATTTATATCTTCCATACATAAAACTCAACCTGCACTAATGAGAAAGCAGATTAGAAACACTATTTGACACCTTCATCATGATACGTTTATCTGTGAGTATACAGTAGGAGTGGGACGAGGGAAAAAGAAATCTCATCTTTCCTGTCGAAGAAATCCCCTACCTTTAGACTGCTTTGAATGGATAATTTTCACTGGGGATAAACAAACTTTTTCTTAAATTATATTTACAGCAAACATTGCAGTTAGAAGAATCTGGAGGAAAGAAAAATGAGACATGATGCTTATTAGAAAAATGACTACTTCAGCACTGCATAAAATGACCTGGGGGCCCTAACCCTTGTCCTCTGACACACGTTGCCCAGAGAAGCTGAGGAGTCTTGTTCCTTGGAGATCATCAAAAGCCACCCACATGTGGGCCTGAGCAACCTTCTCTGGGTTTCTTCTTGAGCAGGGGCTTGAATCAGATTGCCTTCAAAACACTCTTGCAACCTCAGTCATTCTGTGATTCTGTAATTACTATCAACAATTGTTCTAAATTAAAGTACATGAATACCATATTCAGAAAGTGTTTTGGCTAAGGAATAACCTAAAGCTCGGGTGTTGAATAAACATGCAATATCTTTGATATATCTACTATATGGAGAGTGATCAAAACAAGAACTGCCCCTTCGGTGAGATAAAAGCAATCTTTTCTGGCTTGTCTTTTTCACTTACTCTGTACTCTGCCATCAAAACCAGATTCATTTTGCATCTGTCTCCGGTAGATGACTAAAAATAAAATTCTAATAGATTTATCAGAGGAAAAAGGGCATTGTTCTTGATTAATTCTCTGAAATCTGTTCAGCTCTTTCTGTCCATGCATATCCATAAATCTACCCGGTGTAGTGACTGCCAAATGTTTTCTGACCTGTACCAAACAATGTCAAATAAATTATAACTCCTTTGATGCACTACTTTACCAAAACTGAAGCCAGATGTTTCACAGGTGATCTGACAGAATGCCATTACTTCCCAATTACCATAAATAAAAGGCATAGCTGTCACAGAGAGTGTGCAATGATATATCATTCCGACATTCCTGAACACTTAACCCTTCCTGAGCAGTCACAGATTGAATACCTGAATGCTGTTCCTGGCTTTAGTAATTAGAAATAAGGATCTTAACATTGTTACTTCTCACTCTTGTCAATATTTTTGTTTTAAAATAAAGTACCTGCAGACACTCCAGTCTCTTCAGAAGCTACAGCTGCAAATATTTTCTAAGAATACAATTTTGCTTCAGGTATGAGCTTTCCACATTAGCGTTACTTATCAGTTTGTCTGAACATATAGCGAGCACATTGCTGGTAGCGTAGGTGTTCTTAACTGTAGGATAACACAGAAAATTGATCCTAAGTCTAATAAGAATGTTCACATATTTTACAAAAGAAGCAATTTTAACCTAGGATCATGGATAAAAATATATTCCAGAGACCACTGAGTTTCATGGTCTTTAAATTAGACCCAGCATACCCAAAATTTTCAAGGAATATTGCACTTGAAGAAAATCATTGTAGAGTTTAAACTGACTTTATGAAGAGATGCTGCAGCTTTCTGAAGTGTGAGTTCTGTATAAATATTCATATAATAAGGACATGGGCATTAAAACAATCTAATTACGTATTATCCTGGTAATTCAGTTTAAGTAGCAAATAGGAAGGTTGTGAAGCAAATTTCAGTACCTGCTATTACTGTTCAAGATCCAGATAATACAATTTGGCATGTAGCATAGCAGAAGCTACAACTTGCCCCATTTATGCCAGCTGGAATTCCATCTGTGATGGATTTTTCAGCTTCTCAAAATAAACAGGTACATCATTGGTACTTCAGATGCTTATGCTTAAAATAAAACTCCATCAAGGAAAAGATCCATCCTTTCTGTGAAGGTATCAAAGTTCCCAAGGCCTACAAAGTACCTTGCATATTTGTACTTTTTGCATTGGGTATCTGTAGAACTGCGCCTACAGGACAAGAAGTTAAACAGCAGCTTATGCCACAACTGCCAAGAAAGATTCCCATCTAAAGTCCTGTTTGCCTACCAGTCTTACATGAGGGATTAGGCATACCAGCATTTTCAACAGATACATCTAAGAAAAAGCAATGCTTTCCTACATACTAACTCTAGAAAGTGTGATGAAAGCTAAGCTTTACATCTCCTAGCAACATAATCCAACCCTAGGGTACTGGCTTCCTACTCTGACAGGAACTGGCATGCCATTCCTCTCTCTAGAAACACACAAGGCATGAGCTTCAGCAACTGCCCTAGAAAAAAATACCCTATACAACTATGAAATAACAGTATCCACTACCCTCATACTTCGTTACAAACAATAATAATAATAAAGCTAAATAATTCAGCCACAGGATAGGATACTGTCTGCATTCACCTCCCATGCAACCCATTAAGCACAGAAGACAATTCACACAGACAGAAATATTCTTTTACCAGATGCATCAGGTATTGTTCATGAAATACAATACTCCTTTATGGCTTTCTAGCAACGAAGAAACAAGAATAGTCCAAAATTAATTGCAAATAATTTGATATAAGCCAGAACAGGCATTACAACGGCAAAATCCCTAATTTCAGTCCGACTGCTGTACTGCTTCATGAACACCTGCAGCTTTTCCGTCACCAGAGGGGGACAAAGAACCATAATGCTGAAGACCTGGTTCTGCTTTAATTTCCCTAAATCCACAGAACTTTCACTTTATGGTCTTGCTCTTGACAAATTCTGGCTCCTATTACTGCTCCAAAACAGTGTAATTCTCTTACCTTTTCCAGGTTTATAAATCGTTGTTTTTTTTTGTTTTTTTTTTTAAGCTGCTGCACATTTCAGAGCTGTATATTAATATTCAGGAACACACAAAGACAACAAATTAAAGCTTTAGAAAGAATCAGAGCTTGTTATTTCTCGCAATAACAAAACACAATTCTTGTGATTATTTTGTATTTCTAGATGGAAATATTTCTATCTAGTTGGCCACTCAACTCACATAGTACTCCTAGGTAGAGTCACTAATGTTTCTTGAAAATTCCAGCTGTTGCCAAAAATGCCTTGATTCTGTATGCTATCATTATAAGGCAGAGTGCACAATAATCCATTAAAGACTCCTTGCAGAATTCAAAGAAAAATAAACCGTTACCAAATAACCCTACTAAGCATGAAAAATTCACAAGAGAAGATCCTCATGCAGAAGAATATGAATTGCGTGTATTAATTTAATTTATGCCTGGCAATTCTAACAGCCCCTGGGAGCACTGCTTTGATGGAAACTTACACCTGCACCCTTCATTCAGGGATATGCTCTAATTATCCGCCACTGAGGGTAAATAACAAGCAGAACACAGAGCAGTGCTTAGCAGTTAAACTAGCTTCCCCCCCTTTTTTTTTCTTGGTAAATATACATAATCCAATTTTTTCATTCTCATGCCATCTTTTACCAGGGAATTAAGCATACGCAGAACAAATGCTGAGCTCCTGGAAGTCATAGTAGATAACTCAGCCCCATTGAGCAACCACATTTTCCTTTCTTTCATAAGCAGGAAAGGACAAGGACAGCAACTTGAAATTTCTTATAAGAAAGGCTATGGAAAATGCTTCTCATATAAAACTAACTAAATAAATAAATGGTTATTATTATTATTATTTTGTAGAATAAAACCTATGACTATCTTCTGATGTATAATGCGTTCATTACTTGAGAACAACAACTCCCAAGCTGTCTCTCTCTTAACATACATTAAACAGAAGGAAGAACAATATGAATATAATGCCCCATGCTTTCTTCAGACATATATCACTGCTACTGCATAGCCTGGTATTTAGGATAATGCATCATTAATTTTTTCTTTTCTCTTATTTATCATTAACTAAGATACATGTACTAATTCTTGGTATTTTTCAGACTCTCAAAGATGCAACTTCATGCCTGACATGTTCATAAAATATACTAGATATTTTCATTTATTTTAAATTTAAACCATAAACCTGGCTTCAGTGGATATTTCAACTGTTTGTTGTTTTTTTTTTTAAATCTCTCCAAGCCTGTGACATTTGTAACTGTTCAAATGTTAACCTAAACCATTCACCTTGGTAACAGCATGCTTTTGGTTTTTATGTACTGGGCTGGACATCAAAGACCTGTTTTTATTGCTGTGATTTTACTACCAAAGCCTGGATTCATAACAGACACCCTTCAGCCACAGCTGAATCACATAGACAGTTCTCTGGGATAAAAACAGGTGAACTGTGATCAATCACTTACTAAATTGAAATCTTCCCTCTATCTTCGCTCTCCTCCACTCAAATTCTGGCTGAGTTTGGAAACTCTCTGGAAATAAATGCTTTATTTGTTGTGCATTTTACCATAGGAAGACAGTCTTTCGTGTTCCTGTAGTGAGTCCAAAACATATGTATCAACGCTAAACTGTATCTTCCCAGTGGAGAGTTCAATAGCTATCTTACCCAAAAGAAACATAGCTAATGATGAATGCATTGAACACTTTTTCTTAATTTAAATGAAAGAATTGGATACCTTTAGCACCAGTGAAGTCCTCCTTCCCTGAAATCCACCCTTGTATGATCTTTACACTCACACGTGTTTAAGTGTTTGTACTAGTCATACTTCCTTAGTAGGACTCAATATATCACCTGATTTACATAGTGAGTTCAGAAAACACTTGTTTTAAGAGAGCTCTAGATGACCAGGCAAAGATGAAGCTGGGACACAGTTTTGGCAAAAGATACCTAAACAATCTATTAAGAAACAGCATACACTGCTATTTTCATCAAATTTCATTTAAGAGCCTACTTTTATTAGCAAGTCAGAGTACCAGATGTTGCAAAAGATGTTATCAAACAGTTTTTTTTGTTGTTACTATTTTTGTTTGTTTGTTGTTCGTTTGTTTGTTTTTAATGGTGAAGATTGTTTCTATCTCATTTCTGAGAAAAAGAATGAACACAGGATACTGTCAAATGAGAGTTTAATAGCAATTTCTACATGGTATCTGCCATTCCAGAGCAATATACAAATGGTACTCGTAAAAGTTACTCTGCTCATCTCTCCAATGTCTGTCTCTCAGCTGGAAGTTGTGATCTGATCATGAACTGGCAAAGACCAGGAGAGATCAGCAGGAGAAATTTTGCCAGAAATTTATAGAATTAGAATACAACATCTCTTATGCAAACAAACAAAACTTAAACCACTGTGGGATAGTTAAACTCTCCACATGACAGAGGACTTTGTTTCTGTCAAAGAAAACTTTGGTTATACTGAAGGCTTCTTACAACTTAATTATCACCCTCTGAAGGATGAAAGAATACATTTAGGGAATATCTATAAGCCAAATATATGCTATGCCTTCGAGGTTAATGGCAGGACACTTATACAGTCAAGAACATTGACCATTATTGTAAGAATCTGCTTTTACTTGCATACATTTTCATTGTAGCACTTGCATATAAGACCTCGCTCCCTTCTCAGATGACTACCCAAATAAAATGTACACTAAAAAAAGTGCCTGCTCTGCAACCTGTGATGGACTCAGAAATACCCCTTCCATAATTTGGGGCTATTGTTTGTTTATTAAAAGAAAAAGGATGACTATGCTCTCCCAGACAGAGCTGTTCAACATCTGCTTACTTTGTGTTGGCAACTCAAGTCAGAAAGCGTCTATATCTAAAAAGTTTAACTATAATATTCCTTCAACTTTGTTTCAAACCTGACTTTTTCCCCTTTAACCCAGAATTAACTTTCCCAACACAGAACTTTCCCACTAGCAACCAGGCTCTGGGAAAGTATTCGAGAAAGAGAGGTGATAAAGGAAGAATGATTTGAGAATAAAATGTCTGCAGCAGAGAGAAATGTAACTGTGCTCCAATGTGTACACTAGATTGGGCTTTGAAGCAAACTCATTAGAGCAGGTTGACGGCCCAAATGACAAGTGAGAGAACTCCCCACAGGAACACTTCTCATGGTTAGAAACAGGGCAGCAGGTTAACCCGTTACTGAAGGATTAACTGTTCATCAGTTATGTGCTGACATGTCTGAAAAATATTTGGCCCCTCTGTCTAAGATTCACTTTAATTCTGCTAGCCCTTTGTAACCCTGAACAATGCCTAAGATTTCTGTCCTCTCTGAGCTCTTCAGACAGACAACAGATTGTTTGAGAAGCACCGCGGCACTAAATTTCCTTATGGAATTTACTGTGGGTATTGGTAGAACATGAACCTGAAAATCAACTTTTCTCTCAGTTTGAAAAAACACCTCAGTCTTGTCTATTACAGTGAAATCTGCTCTAAGTTATCAGTTCTGAAAATAAAACTATCAGAGTCATCATGAACTAACGCACTTAAGGAAGAAGTCAGCTAGTTGCACCATGAAAAAAAGAAAGAATACCAAATTTTTTCTGATCTAGAGTGATAGCAAGAAGTCAGTGGAGATTAAAGATGGCATTCCTCCTCATCTATGTGATGTAGAAAAAAGACAATCTGGAAAGGCTTACTACGGTAGCTAATATTGGAGATCATTTTCTCTTCTTGTATATTCTTTCTCTAGTTTTATTTAAACAGAACGCTTGCCTTTTGCATTTTGGTTTTTGGTTTTTTTTTGGTTGATTAGTAGTTGATTGGTTGGTTTGGAGCTTTTTGTTTGTTTGTTTGTTTGTTTTGTTTTGTAGACATCTTTCTAAAGGTAAAACATGAGATAAAATATAGAAAACACAAATGCAATTATGACCTTTGCCAAAAATTAATTCCTATTAAAGACTACAAAACAGTCATTTACTGTGAAAGCCACAAGCTACTAATTCTTATTTGTGAGGAGCTGGAACTTTTGTAGACCTCTGTGCTAAAAAAAAAAATTAAAATAACAAAAAATCTGAAGAGATCAGAATTCAACATAGCTGAAGAATTTCTCCCTCACCCTGGCTTTTTAATTGTTTATCTAAAACACCCTTTTCCCCCATGTCCTGAAGTATTCTCTTGTTCTCTTTGCAGAGATAGACCGCAAATATGAAAATCATGGTAACCAGTGATTTTGCTCAGAACTGACCGCTTCAGCTGATTTTTTTTTTAACCAACACACTTTCAAGAATTCTCCTTTCTGTTTATTGTTATCAGACAGCTAAAAGTTTTACTACAAGACAAGTAGTTGAGACTCATCCTGTTGCTGCATTAGGAGTGAGAACAAAGTTTTGCAGCAAGATTACACCTGCCAGTTATGGTCCACAGCCGTGTAAATACTCTTTTTTTCTCCCCAACGTTAATCTGATTTTCTACTTAAGATAAAAATAGACTATGCAAATAACAGAAGTAATAACAGCAATAATAAAGACAAACAACAGATGGATTATAGATTATGTGTTGAAGATGATCTGTGAGTCACGTAAATAACACAGATCTGCTGCTGTCTAAAAATGTGGCCAGTTCAAGCACAGATAAAAAACTTCATCTGAACTCACACTTGCTAATAAGTGATATTTACAACATATAGATTTAATACAAAAAAAGGAAAGTATTTTCAGTATTATTACAAGGATTTCTGAATCATAGAATCATAGAGTTGCTCAGGCTGTAAAAGACCTGTAAGATCGAGTCCAACCATGACCTAACCATACTACCCTAACTCTAATAACCCTCTGCTAAATCATGTCCCTGAGCACCACATCCAAATGGTTTTTAAACACATCCAGGGATGGTGACTCAACCACCTCCCTGGGGAGCCTATTCCAGTGCTTAACAACTCTTTCTGTAAAGAAGTTTCTCCTAATATCCAATCTAAACTTACCCTGGCACAACTTAAGGCCATTAAAAGCCAAAATATTTTCTGTTTCTTGGGATATTTGATTAGAAACATGAATGCTTGTAGGTATATTCTTCTAATGCTATCTTCAGATTCTCAATGCATTAATTCACCAGTTCAATCAAGATGCGCGCACATTCTTATTTCAGTGCTATGATTGTTAGAACATGTACCAGTTCTTTTTGAAAGGTCAGAATCATTATTTTCCACAAAAAATGCTTCTGCTCATCTCAGTATGCAAGACTCATTTTATAAGAAACCTGTCATACAGTACTTTCCAAATATTCGCTCCTAGAGTAACTGCCTTTCCCAGAGAATAAACTAAAGAAAGCGGAGCAATGATCAATCATTAAAAATATGCACTCCTGCATCAGGAAAATCTGCTTTTGTTATATATTAGCAAAGGCTCCATTGTTTCTTTGATGACAGAGAGCAGTATTTCTAAGTATACATATATAAATTTAATGTTAGGACTCAGATTTACAGCCATTTCTATCCCCAGAGTTCTTTCATTTGATCTGTGTAATGGTAATTCTTTTCTTCACAGTGATGGAAAGCAAGCAAAAGCAATGTTACCCACTGCTTTTGGCTAATTTCCACATACCACACAACATCATATCAGAGCACTGAAAAATAAGAGCCTAACATCATTGCTACAGTTTTCAAATAAACACTTGGACAGCATGATTTGTTTTTCTTAAATACTCCTGATCAACACAATATTTATTCCTCCTAAAACAGTAGTACTTGTGCAACAATGCCATTATCTTAATGAAAAGGCCTTCCAATAGGCTGGAGTAGTAATAATTTGAGAAGGGTATCTGCATTAAGATAGCTTCCTCACAATTTGCATTATGGTATCTCTACCTAACGTTACTTTCCTATATTTCTAATTTAGGCATCTAGGACTTGACAGCAGAAACAGCTCTACCTCTACTGTGAGCTTAAAGGTGCTGATAGGATTTGGGCTTCCTCTCTTCCTTCTGCTTGTCCATCTTCAATGGATAAGCAACTCTTATTTTTTCCTGCTACAAATGGTATGTTCTTTCTTCTCCATCAGGTTCATTAGCACAAAGCAACTTAATAAGGTTTAAGGAATTACTTACATATGAGTGCCATACCTGTTATTCTTCGTATAAGGAGTTTCCTGTGAGTAAGAAGATGGAGCCTCCAGCACTTTTAAAGGGTGGAGATTTAACTGGATTCCTGTAGCACTGCAATAAGATACAGACCACATTTTGAAACTATTAACTACAGACTTCAGATTTATGCAATCTTGTGCTACTGTGAATACTACATTACACTAGAGGGTTGGACTTGATGATCTCTGGAGGTCCCTTCCAACCCTTACAATTCTGTGATTCTGATTACATGTATTAAAGCAAAGAAAGAGGGGAGTTCTTGGGTTTGACTTTGTTTTAGGTGCAAAATACATCACTTATTCACATTTACTTATTTTTAGTAGTATGCAGTTTTTGTATTCCTGCTATATGCTTTTAAGGAACTTGTTGTTAAATCACCTTTTCTGGGTCTCAGATTATCCCTGGTCTTTGTTATTTCTGCATAAAATATTCTTTCTATTACCCTTCTTGTTCATTCACCCTCACAAACTCCACACTGCACTAGCCATGTCAAGTTGTATAGAATGATCTACTGGTTTGGATTCATTTTGCCCACTCTTCCCTGCTCCCTTCTATACATTGAGAACCTTTTGTTCTCTTTGCAACTGGCTCTAAAAATGGCCATACACCATAGGCTTCTTCTAACCTCATTTTGCTGTAGCTTTCTAAAAGATATTTCAAAATCCAGTTTGCATCTTTACTCAAAAAATATATATCTACATATTAAGTTTCCTAGAAATCAGCTATGCATGCCCAGACTGGTGTTTATCTAAGCCTTCTCCACCTCCTTCTGTATTTTGTTGGTAGGAAGAAAATAAACAGATAATTTACCTTAAAGTAATCTGCTGTAATTCATCAACATAGTATTTTCTGAAATGCCTCAGTTATGACAATCATAAACTTCCATACACTAAACAACACCAAATGCTAGTGCTGGAACTCTAAAGAATCATGGAAACAGTTCTATAGTACATTTCCCATTATTGATCCATACGAATTTTTGTGCTCCCAATTTTGCATAATTCTCAAGTTGAAACGAACCCAAAGCATGCAGTGTGAAACTCAGCCAAACATTCTGTTTTCCATAATTCCACCTCAAAGCAATACATTACCCTAACTTCTCTCAAAGCAGTGCTCACAGAAAACTTGCAAGCAATGACCAACCCTATGCTGCATTCCAAGTTTGTAGTATGTATTTGGTTTCAATATAAGCCTTTTGCATAGCTTTGGTTTTCTACATTAAAATGATTTACGTAATCTTCAGAGAGGTCTGAATAGGGAAAAAGTAAAACAAACTTCACTGTCAATAAGCCCTCCACTTCAAGTCTTTGACTCCTGATCTCACCCTGGCATCATAGATCAGTTCATACACTGCAAGTAGATTTTGAGAAATCTACAGTTAATCTGTCAGGGTTGTTTTCAACAGACATCACACACCTTCTCCAGAAGGAATGAGTTTCCAATACTGTTCACGTAATTACTTACCTCAGAAATAGTCCCATGTACTCCTGTAATTATAGCACTGAAACCACAGCTGCCCAAGTATTCACATAGAAAACACTTGTTGACAGGGTATCTTCCTGGTAGATTGAGTTAAGGTCCTCTTAAATGAAACTCTACCACTCAAACCATATGGATGGTGAAAAAGCAGAATCACCTTCTATTTCAGAGATTTATAACTGAAAGGTCATTGAAGAGGCAGTTTTCCTGCAGTTTTAGCTAAGCCACTTAACAGCTTGCAGCTGTACCTGCATGTACCCTAAAGAGCTGGGAGCTACTTAGGCTATCTTGGCTATATCTGTACTTTGCAACACTTAGGAAACACATTAAAGAAGATGACTTTCTCTGATGTGTACCAGAAACAGTGAGACTATTGATTAAGGAACTCTAGTTACCCACATTTACCAGTATCCCTACATTTACAAGAGCAAAGAGATTTGTTTGATCTCCTGGTGGTTTTAACTGATATTTCATTTTGCAGTAGACAAAAGGTCTTATATAAAGCTAAAACTAACCTGAGAGGCTGCTTAAGGAGCTATCATACTTCAGCTATTAGTTATAACCTTTCATGAAACTGAAGAGCTAGACTATGATGTGTTTGCTGGTTCATTAAAGGGAATTTAAGTTTAGGGTTTACAGATTTAATTATGTGGACACCTGTGCTAATTTTGTTCCTGAGAAAGGTGAGTATGAACAATTGCTGTTTGTGCACTTTGTATTAGAATGTCTGAGGCTCTAGCTATAGCCTTGAGAAAGTGACTACTGGTATTTGAAGAAGGAGAAGGAAGAGACAGTGTGCTGAAGCACGAAGGCCAGTGATGCTAGAGGTGCCATTGTGAAACCCAGTTCTGGCACTGAGGGTTTGTGGAACCTTGAATGATTCCAGGAGCTTCTGCCACTTGAGAAGAATGATTTTAGCAATCCTCATCCAGAAGTGGGATTATGGACCTTGCTAGAGGTCTCAGTTATCTGTCCTTCATAGCTGCTTTGTATTTACTGTCATGTTATTCATCTGGGTTTTGCTGCAGTTCTCCCTTGTATAGAGTTCTTCTGTTGGAAAAGTGATGCTGTCATGTCTGAGTGAAATTCATCCCTGTGTTTTGCTATTGATAAGCAGTGTCACAGGAGTGTGAAGTGGGGCTAAACGTAACCCTTACACACCTCTTCAGAACTGAAGAGGTGTTGTGGGCTGGATATGTCTAGCTGTCTATTAGCTTTGCAGTATTTATTTGAGTATTTATTTTAGTTTATGACTCAAGGTTTTCAAACAATTTTTAAAGGAGGAAAATTGATTAAGACAAATAAGCAAATGTATTTAAAATTCCCAGAGTGAAGGTATTAAGGAAAAAAAAATTGCTGAGAAGGAAGTCTTTCTCACAGCTGTGCATTCTCATGTCAGGTGAATTCACACTCTGGTTTGACTTTAAGTGACCGTAAAACATCTTTAACATAAACAGTGTATTTAACAAAGATAGTAGTGGCCTCATTAGAAGTGCAGTAGTTTCTCACACCTCATCTCATCTCAGGGAATGACTGCTAAGTCTGCAGTAGATGTGCTGCAGACACATTCCGACTCTCTGATGTCATCCGTAACAGTACCAAGAGCTTTGCTGTTCTATGGCACTGCTAATTTGCCAGGGCTTGTAAGATAGGGAAATAAACATGTTCCAGCAATTATGTATTATTCTCATGTAAAGAAAACCTTATTGTACTTTGCTGCCAGGATTCTGTGGAAAGTGTTTTTGTTACGATTTTTTTTGTTTGTTTCTTTTGTGTGTTTTTTTTATTCTCTTGCCAAGTATTAGGCTTTCCTTGAGAGTTTTAGAGGCAGTGACATTATGACTGTGTAGCTAAGAATTTATCTTAGAAGACTTAGCACTTTTTTTGCAATTTTCCTTTAAGAAATGACTTTTCAGTGCTTTGTACAAAACAGCAGATCCAGCCATGTTCTTCTGTTCTCAGAGCAGTGCTGCACACACACTGCGACTAAAGATTTTCAGATTTTTGCTGCTTTCTTATATGGACATAGTACCTTCATATGTAAATTTACAGTGTATTTCAGTGCTTCCTGTCAGTTCTCAGCTGTTTACTTAAAAGTGTTTTTGCTGCAGAAGTTTTCCTCAGTCTTCAGAATTGTGGTTGTTCAAAGGCTTTTTCAGCCACCATGCTCTTTTCTATTTGTGTCAGGATCAGACATTTTGTTACTATTTTCCATGTTGTTCCTCAATAAACTTTAGCCTACCTGTCCCAAACTGTTGAATTCCTGGCTGTTTTTTCTTAGTCTGCTGTGTTAGACTTGTGAACACTTCCAGTACTCTTAAATTTACACTATGTCAAAACATGGAGTTTCCTTTTAGTATTTTGTTTTTGTTGTTTTATTTTCTATAAACTGCAGACCTTTCAAAGGATTAGACTAAAATGAGGGAGAGAAGAAAACCTCTGAAAACAAATGTCCTTCAATTCAGTCTTTTACACTTCGTGTTTAACAACTGAAGTTATAAAGGTGAGAGAACAAACTCTCAGAACCTGACAAAAAATGCAATTGATTCAGGATCAACTTTCAACATTTCAATCATTTTTAATCTCAAGATAAAAACAACTTGACTTCCCTGACTTCAACCCGCACGCCCTATGCACTCAAGCCATGTTTTTCTAAAAGGTCCCAGTTCTTCAGAGGTATGTTTCAGCAGGTCAGAACTTAGTGGATCCATTGATAGCTATCCAGTAAGCATGCTGTCTGAAGTTGCCATAAACTTTGTCTTGTGCACTACAGAATATCTCACTTTATTTTTAAAAGGCAACAAAGAGTGGAAAAGCAGCGTCTATTGGAGTTGGCCTTAGCCCAGTTGAATTATAGTTAATAACAATTTTTATGCATGATGAATGCTTCCTTTGCCATGAGTGTTCCTTATGCCTGTTCAAGTGTGCGGTTTCATGGCAGTGGGAAGAGTTAATCTCAAGCACATCTTGGTTAGCAAAGAACAGGCGAGAAATGAGGTGCCTGTACCAGAAGCAGTCCCCTGCCCTGAGACACTAATTCCTTCTGACTCACTTGTGGGAGAACAGAAAGGCAAATTGGAAGTGTCAGAAAGAGGAGAGAGGCCGTGGGGTTGGGAAGGTGTCTGAGGAGTGGCAACCCTCCCTGGGGAGTGGCTGGCCTGAATTTGTAAGATGCTAAGCCCCAGGCTTTTTGAGTCTGAAAGTTAGTTTATTGTACTTGTAACCAAATAAAACAAACCAAATGCTGCAGGAGCTGACTTGCCTCTTCTTTTACTACTGGCTTTCCACTTGGCAAAAGATCTCACCTGAAAGTGTTGATGGTGCCCTGGAGAGCTCATAGAATGTGGTTTGGATGCTGTAATACCAAAATCCACTCTGTGTGTACAAGAGAGCCACAGATTTACCCTGTTATAAGACTCAGCCAGGAGGGTGCCTCACTATCTAAGGATGAACAAATACTTAAAAGGCAGCCCAAGATCCTTAGGATACAAAGTTCACCGATGATTTGAAACTGACTTTTTATTTCAGCTGTCACTTTTCTCTCACTTTCTGCAACTCTAGTCCCAGCTAGCTAGAAATAAAAATAAACTTCTTTAGCTCTGGAAAAATTGATGGCATTCCTGTAGAATGCAGGTTGGTTGAAAGAAGCACTATCAATTTCAAGAAATAAACAGGAAAGTATTATTAAGAGAAAAATAATCTCTAAGAGAAACAGATTTAATGATTAACAGCTCTACTTGACCACAGGCAGAATTCCTGTGGTGATATATGGAAACCCTCTGGGGTTCTCAATTTTTAGTAGATAATCCATTCTGAATGTTAAAATATTGCTTTATCCTATTCACATCACCTTCTGAACTATTCAGGCATTTTATTAATTGTTCTCAAGAATAACTCTGGCCCAGATTGTCAGACATAACATGGCTGCCTGACTCCCCACAATAAAATAAAAATTGGGGTTCAGTTTTAAGTTTATATTTTGGTTTACGTTTGTCTTGGAGGCCTTACTTTCAAATATAAATGAAGAAAGAAATAAAAGAGAGAGAATTCATATCTATATACTGTGAGCATTCCATTGTGCTCAATTGTGATATTACACATTGTGTTGTATATTTGCTTGGTTGCATAATTACCATTCTTTTCACCCTATGTTCAGCACATAGGAAGGGAAGTTAAAACTAGACACTTTAAATAGTATGAATTGTTACTAATTAAAGAAGTTTTTGATGTGTTTTTGGTTTTTTTTGTTTGTTTGTTTGTTTTTTAATAATCAAAAAAAACCAACTTATTTGCTTCCAAACCTACCTTCTAGAAATAAGATGTGTAAAACAGACAGGCTTCAGAACTGCTATCCATTAAAAAGCTTTACTCCTTGGTACTTCTTGGCATAACTCTCTTAAATTCCATTAATAGAAATGAAAGGTTAAGAAGCTTCAGTTATAAGTGACTTGTATAAGTACACAATCTTGCACAGGAGACAGGCTATGAAATTGTTATCAGTACTTCTGAAAGCCTCTAACTTCCAAAATAAGTTATCAAGTTTCTAGAAGCTACAAGAAAGAGGAAAAAAAAAAAAAAAAAAAAAAAAAAAAGTTCTATTTCTAGAAAATTTCTATTTTCTAGAAAAGTGAGATAAAACACAGTTGATTCAGATGTTTACTTAAAGCCAGAGAGTAAAATCAAGGCAAGTAACTTCTGTGTATTTTTGTAGGCAACATATGTTTAAATGTAGTCATTTACACTCCTAACACAAATTTGTCTCTCTGTGAATTTGAGAATGGAAGGAGGGAAAGAAAGAATGAAGGAAAAACTCAATAACCTTTACACTTTGGCTCATAACAAGCATCATGAAGAAGTCATCCATACTTCTTAAATCTGCACCCAGTTTTCAGATTTACCCCCAACTTACTTATTTTCTTTTTACTCTTCAAAATCTATCTTCCAGAAGGCATGCAAATAAATTAGAAGTGCATGGATCCCAGCTGAGGATTTGTTTCCACCAGTGTAGGTCATGGCTGAACAGGACTGGTCAGGCAGTGGGACAGATGCCACATAGAATTGGTCAGGACCACAAAGCCACACAACATCCATTATTTTGCAACCTATTATTACCATCTGTTTTCCATCTTGCAGATGATAAACAAAATATAACATGAAAAATCTAGGCTAGATGGTGTTATTGCTAAACCTTTGTCACATTTAGACTTTCAGAGTTCACATCATTGCCTGCAGCATTTTGGATGGCTGCCTTCTAAACTACTGTCAAAACACTTCTTATGACCCTGCTTCCTAATTGGTTTTGTTTTTCTTCTGAATTTACTGTAGGAATGGACTACTACTACTACACAGAAAAGCAGAAGTAAGTGTGAGAATGTCAAGATTGTAATGTACACAGTAAAACAAGTCTGTATGATCAACACGTGACCTTGAACAGGTTTAATAAAGCGTCCAATTTATACTTTACTGTGATGGCTGGGGACTGTTTAGTAAATCTGATATGTGATTGATAGCTGATGGGAAAAATCAAGGATTTTCAGCAAATAAACAGCTTTTAAGTATGCACATGTAAGTAGTGCATGAAAGGCCCAGTGATCTGAAATAATTAACCAATTAGTGTGGTGGGCTGACCCTTACTCTTCAAGACTAATCAAGAACCAAGGCATTTATTCTGGAAGTCCACAGTAGATCTCATATTAAAGGGGAATAGAGAAGAGGATCTATTTGATTTGTCTCTAATCTCATACAGTGGAGGTCAGAGACATAGAGGAGCTCTTTGCTTGTCTGGGAGAGACCTTACCTGTATGCATTCATAAAGAACAAGAAAATCTTGTCAGACCAAACTCCCTGCCTGGGAGAAGATATTAGAATGTGAGAAGAAGTAGGGAGGTTACAAAGGAAAGGCATTTTCTTGATTTAGTGATAATCAAGTGTGCTTTAATACAGATGAGAAGCTGGACATGACTGTCCAAAAATCCTTTCCATGGATTTCTGCTATGATCTGCCTTGTGAGCTGCTCATGTGAGTGCTCCCTGATATGTCTAAATAGAAAAAGCCAGCACAACTTTCAGTTTTTCATATGTCTCTATAAATACATCATCTTTTGGCTACAACAGACTAGGAGAAACTGATGTGACAATATGCTGGAAGTTGATGCATTTTCAAGGCACAAGGGTAAGTGAAGAGGGGTAGGTGAATTAATCTGCTGGCACAGTCAGTACTGAAACAGTCCTTGTGCTCTGTGATTTAATACCTGTTCACTTAAACTAACCTTTCAAGTTTTCATGAACAAAGGTCCAGGACACCACTGCCTGGGTCATATAATTAGAGTTGCATTTCTGCACACTCTTGTATGTTGAGTAATGTAATGGCTGTGTGCTTGGTATGAAAAGCCTTCAGCATGCAGCTGCATATGTATGGTTTCTAACAAGACTTGTCTGAGCCTCCTGCTTTCTTTGTTAATCAACACGGTTGTACCTGGCAGCTGCATGGTACGACATGCTCTTTTCTGTCTCATGGTCCTGCATGTCATGATAAACCCAAGGTCCTGTACCATGGTTTGATCCATAGCCCTTCCTATCCCAGAGCACACAAGAGGCTATGGCTCAGAAGTTAGTGTCTAAAGTGGCAGAACTGAGAAGCTGTTTCCTTGGAGAATGAATGTTGATAAGCCAACCTGCAGATTCTAAGGTTATTGAATTCCCTTCATGAAAGAAAACTTTGAGTGGTTTCTGGGTTGATGTTTCATGAACTGTCAAGGTTTTAGATATGTTGAGACAAATTTGAAACAACCACAAGCAATATATTTGATTACCAATGCCAGTGGCACTTGAATGTTGTTTTAAAGTACCAAGTAAAACTCTGTTAAACGTGATCTAGACAAAATACAGATGTTGAGAAAAACTATTAGATGTCTTTTGAAAAGTAGAAGTTGAATACAGTTTCTTCTTCCAGACAGAGATCTGAGCTACTAACTCAGAACAAATATTCTAACAGAAACGAGAAAAATGACTTCATCAAATTCTGATCTGGGCTTGACTCTGCAATGGCTTGAGCATTCAACTTAGTGATCTCTGTTATGGAGGTGCTAATACATTCTAGAACTCAACTGAGTTATAACATATCAAAATTACTCATGTGGTAAGAACTTGGTTCATCAGCTTTTGATAGCAGACTAAACATTTCATTTGTTGGGTTCAGGCAAAAATCAGACATGAAATTCCTCCTATGGTGTATTTTCTGGTCACCATAAAATTACATCATTTTTTTTCTTTCTTTCTTTCTTTCTTTCTTTCTTTCTTCAGGTTATAACTAGTTCCTGGACATAATGTGATTTTTTAAAAAATCAACAAAGTATTATTCCACATTGCTAAAGTTGTTGAACTCTTTAATGTAAACAGAGAAACTACATCTCAAAGAGAAAAGAAGTTTTGTCTTTCACTCAGAAGTTCAAAGTACATAGAGGGATTTTAAACTTCTATATATCCTGTCAAATGCTAAATCAAATGGAATAACCTTCTAAATACATACTTTACAATCTTCAACATCTTTCTGATCTCTTTCAGAATAAAGCCATAAAGCAAACAAAAGTTGCTTTCTCATCAGAGACATTTTCTAGTTTGAAGAGTTTAACATCTGAATTCTTCTGAACACCTGTCTCCATCCTCCTGTAATTATTTATACCTTGAAGGTAAAAACCTGATGGTTGAAAATTTTCTGAACAAACAACAAAATATTAGAAGACTGCAAATCCTCTTAAAGATCTTATTATGACCACCACAGACATGTATGTTTGTGCTTATTTCTACATTCCACTCATATATGCAGAGAACAATAGGTATAATTTCATACTCTATTTATTTACATTCTGTATGTATCATTTCTGTATAAATATGCCCATGGTTTGCTCTGTAAAGTTAAATCATCCTCCAGTAATCACAGCCCAACATCTCTTCATACACATCATCTTACTTCTTACACTATATTGTAAACTAAAAGTGTATTTCTTTCTTTTCTAGCTCAGGAATAGTATGGTTTTTGCCACAGGTGAGCACAGAGGCACTAGTGCTAGCAGTCAGTATCAGTAATAATGATTTTCTTACTGGAAATAGAAGGAACAGCCCCCAGATCTGTGCCTGCATGGGCTAAGAGTAGCTCACAGATGCCCTGAGTTCTGTTCTATGCTTTACATGTTTATTTCCATTTGGGTGGCCCTAACAGCTCCTACTCTCTTCTCCTGTACTTTAGTAACCGCACAGGGTTTTCGGGTTTCAACATGTGCAGATATGTGCTGTGACAATCCAGTGTTATCCACAATTGAATGATCTGCAGGGCTTCAGTCTGCAGTGGGACTGGAGAGAGTGCCAAACACCTCCAGGCTTTTCCTTTCCTCAGTCATAGGACTGTTTTAACCCAATAAAACATATGTATTAGTTTAAGAAGACTGTATTTTCATAAGTGGTATTTATAATATGTGTTTGGTGTGTTTTTTCTCTGTCCCCAAGTTATATTTGTAGATTTTAATGAATTTCAAGTCTGTGAATATACAGGAGACTCAGCTCTAACTACAGAATCATGATTAGTAATTTTATAATATCTACACCAAATACTGAATTAATTTTGAGTTAGCATGATATCTCTCACAAGCATTTGGCTGTACAGCTGATGAAAGCTGGATTCTTTCCCACACTGTGGGAGGTTTTGCTCTTTTGAAGTTAATTTCCATTCATATATCACCTGTGTTAAAATGTAAATGGCTTAAGCATAATTCAAGCAGTGAATGTTGTGTGATAGAAAAAAAGCTGCTTCAATCAGCATGAAGCAGCAATTCTGTAAAACTGAAATGAAAACTTTCACCAGCTACATCTTGTTACTGTATGTCAGCATCTTGCAGAATCACTACTGCTGACAAGTCTTCTTAAATATAATTGAAATAATACTGGCTCAAAAACAACTTGAGTTTCTGAATTAAGAGCAAAATAAAAATAAAAATCAGAAATAAGTTTTCTTATCTTCAAAATGTTCTTTTGTGATTTTCAGTGATTTTTATTGAAATTCATGAAAACGTTTCATTAAAATTGATTTTTCTGAGAAGAAAAAAATCTTAATAATCTTAATAATAATTTTAATCTTTCACAGATCTACTTGATTTACCAGAAAAAAAAATATTGAAATATTTCATATCCTATTAAATAAAAACATCATTAGCAATCTTAGGAATCTTTTGATCACATAATATATACAGCAAAGGTGTCAGTGTTACAAAAAATGAGAGTTTGGGGAATTATGATAATATTCTGTATGTTTGGAAATGGCCCTCTAGTTCTGCAAGATCTAAAACGAAACAAAAAAGCAATGTCTGTGAATGTATATTTAGTGGTTAAGCCAGCAGCAGACTGTTTGCGGTATGGATGGCAGATCACAGAATCACAGAATCACAGAATTGTAGATACTTGCAGATACTAGATACCTTGCAGATACTAAGCTGCAAGGAGATACAGTTGTGGTGAAGGCTTCTTTAGACAAAATGCTTAGGAAGCAGTAGAGATATTGTAAAGTCTTGGCAAGAGGAACTAGAAAAAATGCAATGGGCTGGATTAAAATAGGTGTCCCAGCACAGTGGAAAGGCCCCCAGCCATTTCCACATTTAGGCTGTCTGGATAGTATTATTTGAATCTGAAATATCTAGCCAAAGCTAGAGCCTAACCAGGCTCTCCTTGTAATGGAGGGGAAAGATGAGTTTTGCCACAACTCAACCAACTGAACACATGAACACCCTTAGCAGGTGCCCACCACTCCCCTTCTCCTTATGAGTGCAGGTTTTGAACATTTGACCACCCGATAAATATTGGCGATTTGAATCCCATCATCTTTCATGTTGAGCATTTACACTCTTTTACATGCTATAAAGAAATACAGGTATGCTTTAACTGATTGGAAATATTATCTGAAAGATGGCAAATGATTGATCAGTGTATTTTCAAACTAAAATGTTATGTTGCTAATCAACTCTGCATGTTTCTTCTTTTCTGAAAATCTGGAGAATATTAGTCTAAAATTTTTCTACATGCTGTTCATTTCTGCAGAGAGATTCTCTTAAATTAAATGCAATGACTTTTAATTAACGTGATTTTGTTTTTGTTGTTGTTAGTCTATACAGTTTGAGAGTTTATTCCCATATCATATCATATCATATCATATCATATCATATCGAATGAAAAGAATCAAATCCTACAGTACTTGAAATTATGTAGGCAAAATTCCCATTGAATTCAGCCAGGGCTGAGGACATAGGTGGTATCTGAATGAACATAATAATTCAAGCAGCTGTTACAGATGAAAGTACTTGCAAATACCTTCCCAGCTGCTTGATATATTTGGTTTTGTATATTGCAAATTGTAACCATCAAAATGCTAATCTGCTGAGAATAGAAAAGCTGTGGGATGCCAGCCACCTCACATGTATAGGAACTACTGCAGGACTATTTGCCGTTCATCAACATGGTACTTATTTCCACGTCAGTGACAGTACTTAAGAATGATGACCCACATTCTTTCTTGTATACTCCCTGGAGACCCTTACAGATATAATGAGCATTCACTTTCACTAAATTCCTTCACTCATGAATTTCTCTGACTGTTTCCATTCTCAGCAGCATGAAAGTTGGAAACAAACAAACAAACAAGCAAAACAAAACAAAATAAAAACAGCTATAAATTGAAATGTTATTAATATCCAAGTTGAACTTATTAAGCGAAATATTCTGCCCTGTTTGTGAAGTGAAAGGGACTATCAAACTGTTAATACAGGCTGGCCATTTTCATTAATCATCTGAATTCACAATATGTATGATGCAAAGCATAAAACACATTAAAAAATACCTTGGAAGCTGCTCACCTATTCTGAGATTAAGCCACTCCTAAAACTTAAATTTTCATATACATTCTCCTAAAACAAGGAGAAGTGACTATTTTATTCCTTCATTTGGGAATTCAGGAGTTTTTTTTACAGATTTCAGTGAGATTTAAAAGCTAAAGTTCTGGATTTTCTGTGTAATCCAGCTTTTTAATGTACCTAAGTACAATATTTCATCATGCCTTTGGCTATGTGTTGTTAGTCAGATTATTAGATTCCGTGTAGATTAGGGAAAAATTTTGTGTTTTTGTCCTTTTTTTGGTTTTTTTAATTGAGTTTAAATGACTGAATGGTCTCTGTGCAGGGTCTCATGATGCAATCATGGCATGTTTTCCCAAAGCAACGTGACAATTTGCTGCTTATAAAAATAGTATCATTCTTTCAACATGAACTTTTTGGTGCTTCAGTATCATTCTTTTTCATATATTGAAGCTATGAGAACTTTGGCAGTTTTGAATCCCCAGGGCTCAATGTATTTTCTGGTGGGTTTTTTATGTGTGTATGATGTTTGTGATTTAGTGTGGGTTTACACACTGAGTTCAACTCTGATTTTCTGAGTTCAGGGAAACCCAAAAACTCAATATAATATTCAACCATAATCATGAATTTTGTATGGTTTGAAACAAAACAGTGAAATTTGTCTGGAACCTGTAGAGACAGTTAACTTGACAATTGGGCTATAGTTCATAAATTCAGCCAGAGTTCATTTCAAAGACTGGCAAAACTAGGAAAATCTTTTTGACAAATTTGGGACAAACTGAGGACTACAAAGACAACTCAAAACATACCCACTTCACAAAATGGCAAATAATCTCTTTTATGTTTCCTCTGTCCACCAGAAATCCTCTGACAAACCCATTGCTAAGGAAAGATGAACTTTCACAAGGCTGTGCACTTCATACAAAATTTACCAGCTCATATGAAAAAGGCTTCATTTTTCTTACAGTCTTTACAGTTTAACTTTTGTATTTGTCCTAAATTCAGCTGAAATACTTCTAATTCATACTAACTTTCGTTAAAGGAAATTCAGGCTTATAATTATTTGTCAATCAAATTCTAAAAAATCTTTCTCAAACAAATGGATCTTTATTTTTTTTTCATGTCTGATGGCACCCACCTACATTTGACCCTGTTCAATTCATCTTACATCTAAGTCTAGATTCACAAATAATTACCCCATGTTTAAAAAAGAGAAAAAAAAAAATTACTCAAAAAAGAAATGCCCAGTCTTTCATTATTTACACCCTTAATGTTGTTTGATTCAGAAACCACAAAATAAATATTTTCTTTAAAAAAAAGAAGTGTAAGTATCAAGATCTATATAAATACTCTACAAAACGATCAGTGTTCTCTCACCAAAAACAGATGTCATGAAAACATTTGGCCTGTTTTTAAGAAAAGCACTTAAATCATTTTTGAGGTCTAGCCGTCTATACATTCAAGAGCAAGTGCTTTCAGAAGAAATACTTCTAAAATATGTATTTATATAAATTTTATATGTATATATGAAATAACACATCTTTACTTAATATTTAGAAAGTCCACTATGGTGCAGGTGTACAAGATTTCCAGAAAAGACTCAGGAATGCGACAGATTTTCCCAAGTGGCTCCACTTTCAGCCAAGTTCATTCTGCTGTTTGCAGTATCCCAGAAGCACAGTGAATGCCTTCAAGTTCCCAGCTCTTTCCAAGAAATGAAATATCCCCCAAACCGCAGTTCTGGCCATGCCCACAGCCTCCTGCAGAAGGAAAGGGACACGTGGAGATTCCAGCAGCACTCAATTTCAGTGCAAGGGACAAGACTGGGACTGCATAGAGAAAAGGTCATCCCAAATTACAGCCAGTCCTCCGCCATCTGGGGAAGAAACTATTTCTTGCAGCACTTGTCCAGCATCACAGGTGCCAGACATACAAATGCATGCAAGCAAGCCTTCTGTTTGGTAATTGTTTATGTGGGTCAGCTGCTTTCTGAGTAGTTCAGCCTTGCTCTTGGCATCTGTCACTAGAGCAGCATGAATCTGTCCCATGCAACTTCATGCTTTACTTGGAAAAAAATACAGTTCCAGTAAATTGAGTGTACGAGTTGTTTTCTTCCTTTGGCTTAGCTTTTCCTACTGTATTTAGTTTTCCATGCTCTAGAAGTACTTGCTAATCTACTTTGGAATGTGTGCTTTTATTTTTATTATCTATTTTACTATATTTGTTTGAGGTAGCGGCTTGAGATCACTTGTCTCTACGCTACAGCACAATCAGTGGGGCCTCATCCAGAAATACTCACTGAGTAAGGAAACAAGGGCAAGAATCACAACTAAGTAATTGTGAACAGATGAGGCAGATCCATCTCTCCTTAACATGACAGATTAAAGTTTAGGTGTCTAGCCTAAACTAGTCCATCCCAGCTTCTTTTTCCATTACAGGATAGAATTATCCTTCTCTAATGAACAGTCTATTTCACCATAAGTTGGGCATCTAAAATGCACGGTCCTTGTAACATGCCTCTGTCTCCACAGGAAGCCGCAATGACTAACTGAAGCTTGATGCATATTGTAGGTGAACCAAAGCCCACCTTTGGTATCTGCACTTAATGTGAACTTGGCAAGCTCAGCATTATTTTGCTGAGTGGTTTCTTAATATCTCTGCAAGGGACAAATACTCTTAGCAGGCTAACAGCAAGCAGCCTCCACTACACAGAGATTTTCAGCATATTTTCAGTTACACATCTCCTCAGATGTTGTGAAATGTATGACTCTACAACAGAGCAACTATAAAATGGCTTTCATGCACAAACACAAATGTGTAAAGAAGAGATATTAAAAGGAAATACAAATGAATACATGAGGAAATAATTAGAAGCAGATCACACAATAGTGCTGTTTGGAAGGAATGTTTTCTCACTTGGTTCAGTTGATGTACTGAGGCCTGCAAAGCTCTCAAACGTGAAAGAAGCTTTCTAACACACACTAGGTTGCAGAAAAGAAATAATAATGATAATTTTAAAAATCTTCCACTGCTGTTTCAACTGAGTAC
Organism: Coturnix japonica; assembly: GCF_054131305.1. Taxonomy (NCBI): domain Eukaryota; kingdom Metazoa; phylum Chordata; class Aves; order Galliformes; family Phasianidae; genus Coturnix; species Coturnix japonica. The sequence continues at coordinate 40,276,720 of NC_140665.1, forward strand.
AATGTTCTTTTTTAGTATTTCTACTAACTTAAATCAAATTATAAAGTATAAACAATACACTTTACATAAAAACCTAATGTGTATGCAGAAATATTTTTACTGTAAAAGGCACTGTGCCAGTACTTTCAATGTAAGAATCAGAAGGTTTCTCATCTAATTTTGTCAGCAAAAGTAGTTTAAACACGTACCAGGATTTAACTACATTAAGTTGAAGCAAGTTGGCCCATCTGCACTGAAGTCAATAGAGATTATTATATTATATATATATTATGGATTATATATTATAGAGATTAAGTTCGTTTATTCTCAAAGTCTTTTGATATTCCAGAAGAAAGTTTGTTCCTGAAAATTCTCTCCTCTCTCCAACATGACAATGAGTGATGGATTCCCTTTTCTCAGTGCTGATACCTGTGAGACAGGACCCTCTGAAAATGCCTTTGCCTAAGGCTGATTTTGCCCACTGTGTTTTATAAGTCTTTGATTCCTAAACATTACACAATAATGTATACTTAATTCCAGCCTTTGGGTAGAAGTCAAACATGAGAGTTTCTGGTCAGAAAACAGATGGAATTGTTTCCTGGCAACTTAAGGCCATTTGGCTTTATGCTTAACGTTCATAATATGTAAAAAGACTCTACAGCAATTTTAATTTACATTCGTAGCAAGGAAAGAAAACAGTCTTAAATAGTTGGGCTAAATCCTGGGAGTGGACAGTTCTAGAAATATGCTATACAATCTCCCAAAAGTGGGTGAACTGCAAATGGGACACAACAGTGCAAGGAATATTATCATTTATTTGGACATCATTCCTTACCATAATTTGTGATGTGTTACATGAAGAGCTCAAACCACATGGCACACACAGTTATTTGTAGAAAACTTTCCACTTCTTCATGCTCTGAGACTAACGGTGGGCTGAATTCTCATGGATTTCATGAGGAAGTGACAGCTGACCACGAATTTGGCACAGAGAAAGATCAACTTTGTTCTTACATCAGGGGCCATTATTTTCTAAAGGGCAAGTAAACAGTTTCACAGACATGAGTAGAAGTGGACAGTAGAGTATCTGAGCCATCACTCAAAACTAACTTATCTCTTAAGTGAGATATGGCAAGAAGATTACTTTCCTCATTGCTACTATTATGGTGTATTCTTGTAGAAGTGAAAAACCATCCCACAGAGAACTTTTAAGATAAATAAGAATAAAAACTAAAGACAGAAAAACTACTTTTATTCCCCAGTATGAGCTGCAACAGGACTGATGGTCTGTCAAGAGCAATTTATTTTACATCATATGTGACTCAAGTGAGGTTACCACCTCATTCTCCCCATGAATATTTGAAAAGTTCTTTTTCTTTGTTGGCCCAAAGTTCTTCTGACCCTTCTCCACTCACTGTAATACAAAGTTTATAATGGAACATTGGTACCATGAGGGTTTAAGGATCTATATGTGTTTTGTTAATATTAATCCAGTTAGAACAGTAGTTAGTTGAAAATTGTACACATAGATGAATGTACTGAAACTCAAGATAGAGACAGTATGGAATTGGCTGAAATGATTTTGAAGTATTAACTCAGTATTGGTATCAGCATTTTGTAATATGTAGATCTGCTTTAGATTTTCTGCCTCTTATGACAGTTCTGGTAGTTTAGAATCCTTTATGTAAAATCAGTAGCAATAGAGAAATTCCTAATTATATATTGACATTGATATTACAAAATTTAATCCTTCTATCCTTTTTGTAATATAGATTTCTCTACTGAAAAGTGTTTAATGGTTATATATGTATACAAGTGATTCAGTTTTAGTATTTCAGTAATTGTTTTTTTTAATGATTTGATATCTTGTAAATGCCTTGTTAATTTTAGTCAGTTTTTCAGAAAAAGTTGTATCCTACCAGAAAATAATTAAATCCTACAAGTACTGTGTTTTTAAATACTTAAGAAATCATTAATTTAGCTGAGAGAGATAGAAAATATGATTCAATTTATGATAGTGACTCTGAAAATAGCATGCAGGCACTGAATACTTTGAACACTGCCAGAACTAGAGGGCTTCATTTGAACTGCCATGTGTCATTGGAAAGACAAGAGGTCTCTTCTTTGATGCTGGCATTCTGACTTTACTGGTGAACATTTCTTATTATCATACCTAGAATCTGTTGTTTGGTGTTACAACAGCGTAAGGCACTTTATGTGGATGTTTCCCCTCACAGCAAAACAGTAATGCCATCCCAAATATAATGGCTTTGCAGGCTGGGTGCTTTTATAGCTGTGGGTATGATAAATTTACGCTAAGCATATTGAAGTATTCTCTCTTCTGTTTTGTTTTGTTTTGTTTATCTTGAAGGTATTTTCTGGGAGCACAAAAGGAGACAACATAGATGTAGAGTACTACCTGGAAAACTTCTCAAATTTTCAGGCTTTTCAGCTGCTGGGAATCATCAGATTCAAGCCATGTCCTTAAAACACAGGAGAAAACATTGTCCTCTTATACTACACAGTTTACACAACCTCCCTCCCCCCTTGTTTGTGTGATTCAGACTCAGTTGCTGACTTTATGGGTGGCATATCCATGAATTCTGTGGGAAACAATCCCACGCAAGCAGAGGACAGACATGATGACCTAGTACTTTCAGGCTTTTTTCTTCTAGCAGTACTAGCTGACCTAATTTGTGGCATGACACTGAATTCCATACTCGCAATATGTGAGAAATAAATGCACATACAAAATTTGGGGTGGATAAAACAAAAAGGCAAATAATAATCAAATTCTTTTTCTTTAGGATTGCTCCTGTAATCCAAGGGTTCCTATGGGAGCTGTCTGAAGTGAACGGGTGTTCTCTGAATGTGTCACTGCTCTTAGGGAATGTATATAGGGAGATAAGGCTCCTAGGACTAATATCAAGCTTCATGAATACCTTCCCTTAATAACCATTCTCTTCTCCAGGCTGAAGAGAATCAGATCTCTCAGTCTTTCCTTACAAAAGAGATGCTTGTGTCCCTCCATCACCTTCACAGTCCTCCGCTGCACTTTCTCCAATAGTTCCTGTTGCTCTTGTGACGGGGAGCCCACAGCAGGACACAGCACTGGTGAACTAAGGCTTCACCAGTCTAAGCAGAAGGGAAGGATGACCTCCCTTGACCAGCTAGCAATACTTCTAGTGCAGCCCAGGATAATGCTGGCCCCCTTGACCATAAGGGCACACTGCTGGCTCATTTCATTCTCTAAAAGAAATAACTGAAACCTGCAAAGAGTTACTTGTTTCATACAGCTTCTGGAGGAGCAGGAATGGTGATAATTAAGAAATTCGAAGGCCAATTAATGAGACTGAAGAAAACTGGCATTTTTTCTTCCTTCCATTTGGGAGAGAAGTGGTGGAATATGACAGCTCCTAGGAATTCAGCACATCTGAGATCTTCAGGGCTGGAAACAACAAAAGCAAAAGTCTCCCCTGTTAAGAAAAATAAAATACTGTGGAAGAAAAGTGGTTAGCTTTTTGTTTGGGGCTTTGATCTATTTTTTTATTTTTATTTTTTTAAATGAAAGTGTGATTCCTTTTTTTCCTTGAATCTAAATCTGTCTATAGCACAAATTAGAGTAAAAGGAAGTATAAAATTTTATTATCTGCATATCTTAAATCTTACATTTCGAATGCATTTCACTGTACTGTGTCTTACTTGCACAAGTACTCTACATTGTAAACACTTTTGATTGTTTATGCAAACTAAATGTCAGCCAGTGCTAAATGCAATTGCAACATGAAATATACCAACTCAAAATAACAGCAGATGTATCTCAGACAATATTAAATGACTTTAAACTGCAACTGTATCCAAAACAACAACAAAAAAAATTACATCAAAGATAGAACCACATAGTTAATCTGTCACATCTGTTTAGCTAATTGATAGCCTTAATTACTTTTAGTCACCCATGGCTCTTATGGACAGACTTTTAAATTTAGATTCAGACATTTTTCCATTTCTCCAATTAGGTTTTATTCATGTGTAAACAAGCTCAACGCAGGCTTACCCACACACATTTACATTTTTAACTATGTGGCTTTGCAGAACAAATTCTGCATGCTTTATGCATATTCATGTTCATATAATTGGTCTTCTTGCGCTGCACATAAACTATAGTAATAGCTTGTTAACTAGTGACTTCTTCTTTTCCATAGATAGGCTTTGAAAGGAATATATGCATCTGGAACCCTGATTTGTAGAATCATTTTTCTGGTAGGTAGAGTGTTCTTTCTCATGTATCCTTTTTTATGAGTATCTGGGACAGAAATATGTCTGAATTATTTTTTCTTTGCTCCTCTTTACCACATTGTTCTGGTAATGGATGGAGCATGGAGACACTTCAGCAGGCAAATGAAGCTTCCAAATAAAATGTCCCATGTGACTGTGGCTGGCCACTGACAATAATAATCAGCATGAATTTCATTAACAGTTACACATTTATGGATATAATCTTTTATTAAGCCATCTCTGGAGTGATTTCTCTCAAGCAGAGAAAAAAGCAGGCGGAGTACATTCCTCCAGGTTTAACTCTTGAACAAACTGGAACAGACATCGAACAATTATTTGGTGGATAAATGCTGCTGTGATTACTTCAGTACAGCCTTTTTCAGGACATGAAAAGTAGGTTTAAGCATTCTGTTTAATTTTGTACCATTTGGTGGCAGGCATAAAAAAAATTCATGAACATTCCCATTTTCTGCATGTCCTGGAAATGTGGTTTACCATGTGCTGATGACCAACATTAATAGCTTAGAGGAAAGAATTTTAAAATGTAAGTGTCTGTCCAATTAGCTCTCAGCCATATCAAGGACTCTGCAATATTCCCTCACACCGTTAGAAGTTGATAGTAGTTGTCTCCATCAGGTTGGTGCCACATCTCATATGGCACTTCACAGATATAATCAAATGTTATAAGCAAATAAATCTAGAGCTTGTTTTTGTTTTGTTTTGTTTTGTTTTTTAATTGCCTATATTTTAGCAACATTTTTCACATTTATCTATGCATTTTTCATAAAAGATAGTATAATCTTACCTATTGTAGAAACTGTACCAATACGTGATGTTTTAAGTAAACTAACGAATTGCAGTGTGTTTTAATTTTGCTATTTAAAACAAAGCAAAACAAAACTTATTTGTAAAAACTTTATTTAAGCTTTATTCCATGTTTAACAATCTATCCTCCTTTTTGTTTTTTAAATGTAATTTTACTTATGGGCTACCCATACCTGAAGTTAAACCAGGTCATATCACTTTTCTAGAGCCAAGCATTATTTCAACAAAATTAAAAGTGCTCTGATCAAATTATATTGATGAAAATACATTATATGCATTCCCTCTCTGTCATTAGACTTACACTATACTTGTACAAATAAAATTTACAATTTAGATTCAGGTGTTTTGCTATTTATTAACTACTGCTAACAAATAATCTTTCCCACGCCATCACCATCTGTTGATCTGGTTCTTAAATTTGACCCAGTTACTTCACTCTGTACTAAACATCTTCACATCTGTATCTATGTATCCACCTTAAACAGACAATCAATACTGATGCCCTCTGAAACTGTTCTGACTGAAGACGACCTTGGTTTATGAATAACAGCAGACTCATCCTATAAGTACAATGCCCATCCATTTTCTGAGTACAGTCTCTGAAAGTTTGCTTAAAGAATGGAAATGAAGTATCAGTATAAATCTTATTGGCTTTTCTCAACAAGAGCAGTTTGGTGAGAGATAAGGAGCAAGGACAGTGATTGTGCTTTTTCTTACCATCAGGATCTGTGATAGGAGCACTTAGCATGGTTAAATTTTGTAAGAATTTGTAAGTTCAGGAGGGCTTCAGAAAATGTACAATTTGAAAAGGTTTTAGAAAAAAAGAATAAAAGAAATCAAAGCATTTAAAGATTTGAGGGTCATTATAAGAAATATGAACAGGGCTCTGCTCAAACATTGTTTGGGTTTTTTTTGGCAAAGAAGAGAACAGAGACCATTTTCCTGAAGTTGTGACAGATTTTAAAGTCATTTATAAGCTAGGATGGCTTGCAAATTGGCATCTTTGTATTTGTACTACACTAGGCCTTCTTAGCCTAGGTAAAAAGGACTGCTCAGAAACAGTGTGCATTGCACTGCAGAAGGAACAGAAAACAAATACCTGGGTTTTGGCTGCAGGGGAAAGTATGCCTACATATTGTGAGAAAATCATCTATCAAATATGTGAATAACTTAATAGTAATAAAGCCATTTGGATATTTTGTCTTCCAGATTGAGATAATATTCGCCTTCCACTTCAAAATGAAAGCAAAATCCCTCTCTCTACCCAATGGCTATGACCAAACTCAACATCTGTTTTTGAGTGAAGAAGTGAGAACTATGTTTGATGGGGGAAAATTAACAAACTTCTTAATTTCACAGTTTCTTCTGAAGATTTGCAAACATTTACACAGCTAGCTCTCAGATTACTCGTCCTTTCCCCATTTTCTAATAGTGGTGTATGATGATATTTTCAATCTTTCTGTAACTTTCTGTGTGTGCACATTTTCCCCTGCATATTTTATTCCTCTGACATGAAGTTTATGACATGGGATTTTTGTTTGTTTGTTTGTTTTAGGCCAGAAGTCTGGCTCTTCCAAAAGTGGTTCTGAACATCTGGCCTTGCTTTTCTACCATTTTTCTTTTGATCAAATCATCGTGTGTATAGATCTGAGTGTACTCTACACAATCAGAAATGTGTTTCATTTTCTGGTGAATCACCGTGGCTGCCAAATACAACCCAAATGGCAGTCTGAGGAACAGTGTCTCCTAACAGGAATAAAGAATGTGCAGAAATGTTTCCTTAAGACACCTGCCAAAAACCTGCTGATGCAGCAAGTGTAGGAAAATATTTGGCACCATTCATGTCTTGGGGAGTGAGAAATGTTGTTTTATAAATATTTAATTTCTTTAGTCTGTCCATAAAAATGCATCAGCTTTTCTTTATACCATGACCAGTTATTGTAGCTAATCTGCTGATTCTTCTAGACATTTTAATAATACTTGGGCAAAGTTTTCCCATTTATTTTGCCTCCATTTTAAAATGAAATAATATAATAAAAGGCAGGATTCAGGGGCTCCTTTATAGCTACTAAAAACTTTGCTGAAAGGTTCCTCAGTAACTCAAAGACATACTGGCATTTTTAGTTGCTTTTTCCTATTTCTTTCAGTGAGTATGCCTTTTTTATAGGATCATCATTCCCACATATTAATTGATACCTATTTTTGTAGTATCTAGCAGTGAAGAGAAAACAAAATGTAAAATACCAAAGAATGCTTCTTTCTGTGACAACAATTTATCTTGAACAAGCAGAACTTGTTAGCACAGGTACAGGCACTCCTCACACAACCTCTCACCTGGACAGTTAAATATGCCTGTAGTTTGTGTCTTTCAGACTCCAGTCACCTGTAGCATTTTATAGATAGCACCTAATAGCTAACCAGGGCCAACATCTCCTTTCTCACCTATCCTATCAAACATACTGTCCATACTGGATCATGAAAAGGGTGGCTGAGAGTAGAATGTCTTCTTCTGGGTGAAATGTAGGAGGGACAGCAGTCAACAGATAGCATAACTGATACTTAGTGAATATCTCTCTGCAGATAAATTCAGTTTCACACGGGGAGACAATGTGCTTTTTCAGCTCATGGCTGAATATGATTGGGATGTGTTTCTAAAATGCTGTGATAGCTTCTGCCATTGAATGTCACAGATTGGTATGAGGGAAAGCACTGAGGAGGGTACAGGGAAGAATTAGCCATCAATCTGAGTAAGAATGGCATTTGTAATTCCTCAGATGGGGACAAAAATCACCAGAACTGTTAGTCCTCAAGCTTCAGGACATAATTGAGCAACAGCTGGACTCAGGGAAAATTTTCTTCTATAACAGAGCATTGCACAATTTTGTGTGTTAGGGATTTTTTTTTTTTTTGTCTTCATTTGAGATGGCTGGCACCCGCTCAGTTGAAGACAGAAGGTCAGATTAGATGGTCCCGCAGTTAGTTCTGTAGCAGTTATTGTTTGTATACTCATTCAGTCACTGTAACAATCCCAAACTGTCTTAGGCGTCATGTGGGTGTTAATGGCTGCTTCTTAATCCCCTGTTTTCCATTTGTTTTGGATAACCTGGAAATTAATACCAGTCAAGTCTGTGGCTGGATCTTGTTCTAACAAGTGACAAAATAAAGAGATTTTAGAAGTGTGGGAGACTTTAACAAATAAACATCTTCCACATCAGCCTGTTTACCTTTGCCAGGATTTGCTAATAAGCAAACAGCCTCAGTTAGGAAGATTCCTGCCTGCCCTCCCTTCCCACAGAAATAAATTTCAATGGCTTTAGCATCACTCTAATGTCTCACTGTGAATAGATGTATTTCTATGATTAGCTCTCAAATGAAGTGCTACCAGGATTTTCGTGAACCACGAAGTAGCTAAAACAATGAGAAAGATGGAAATGACATTTTAGTGTCACAATAAGTGAATAACAATTATGAAGGTTCAGTTCTGTGCTCTGCTCTTTGTTCAGCTATAAAACCCTCTGTGAGTTACAAATGTGAATTCAGCACAGAGTAATTTGATTACTGTTGTAAGGGCATGGCTTTTATGGTTTGTAATATCACTCTTTCTAAGGCAGAGGAGCTACAGCCTATCCTGAACAATACCAGAGTAGAGAAATTTTCAAGTTCTGTCTCAGTTCACCTACTGAACACCTCTATAAGCCTGTTCTCCCTGTCTAGTCTCAGTGGTAGCTACTGGATTCTCTCAGCACCCAGTGTAAGTACTGAAGGCCTTGATTAAGTCAGCAGAGTTGTGAATGTCTGCAGTTTGAAGCACAATTTCTTTGCTCTCCTCCACATTTACAGGCTTACGTATTTCTGAAATACATACTCGATTGCTGGAGGGAAACAGTGGAAATTTAATTTTGGTGACATTTAAAATACTCCAGTATAAAATAATTTCTGCTGAAAATGACTATTTCTGAACAAATAAACTGCAATGAAAACTAATCAAACATGATAATGCTTAAATTATAAAATGATCCTCACTAGCTTCTGTGTATCCAATAAACAGAAAATCTGAGGAAGTCAGTTCATTTTGTCTGTATCCACTTCTGGTTTTTACTGATATGAGTACTCATCTGTTCTGCATGAAATGCACACTTCTTAAGATGTTCTCTAACGAGTTATTCTGAGAAACAGAGGGGGACTGCAAATAAACTGAGAAACAAAAAAAGTAGTGGGAGGGGCATGAAGTGAAAGATGGACGCACTGTAAATCAGAAATTATAAGTGTAGGTTTTGGAGCTGTTGGAACACTGGCTTACTACATGAGAAGTAGATTCTAAGTGAAGCCTAATTGTTAAATACCTGCACTGGTTTTCTGTAAAAAGTAGCATATTGACACCAAGTCAAGCTTACTTTTACCCCCCACTTATTTATTTTTACTTATACTTTGTTGTTTATGCACATTGACTTTGCAGCACCAATGCTTCATGAGCATCCATGCTTTCCATAGTTCTTGATTTGTCCAAGAATATTTTTATTGCCTCTACATATTTTCTCATTACAAATCCTCATATTTGAAGCTATGGTATCTCCTCATAGTGACTTACGGTGAATAACTAACTGTATTAAGTGGTATCAGCTGTTCATATTTAATTTACTTATCACTGTCTTATTTCAGTTTTGAGAATTTTGACCATTTGAATCACATTATTTGTGCTAAAAGGGACACTTCCTAAGCTCTTAGGTACAACTGTCAGGAGGGAAATAAGTGAAGAAATTTTAACTAATAAATGTAATATTTATTATATTTATGTCATACAATTATTAGTTGTAATAAAAACCAAGACTGTACTCATCTACCTTCCCTCTTTTCTAAGTCAGTCCTTCTTTCCTTGCCTCTTGCTGTTATGCAGTTTGGTTTCATCATCCCACAGAGTGTATTTTGTATGTCAGAGAAAGCGTGTTATTGGCAAAATCACATAGCTCTTCTCCCTTGTGCCTTCAAGCCTGTTTTGAATAGTTGAGTAGACTACTGATGACTGGGAGCTAGGGTATAAACCAAGATTGTGTTTTCCAGCTTCTTGCACATCAACTCCTTCTTGAATTAATCCTGATGATAAAAAATCCCAAACAACAAAAAAATCATACAAACATATGGAGCACATGATATTGCTAACTTAGAGCAGATTCCAAACTAACCCGATACACATAAACAACATGTCTTTTGGAACATGGCAAGTAAATAGAAAACCACTATATGGAAATTATTTATTCATGTGACATTGAACAATAGCCTTGTTTGGAGTGGCCTGTAGATGTGAGAGTTATGTTAGGCCTCATTCAGATTACATAAAATGAATCCATTTAAAAAACAGTCTTCAAAGCAGAGATGATTGGGCTTCCTATGTCAGGAATTCATTGACATGTTTCAGAAAACTAATGCTTTTCCTTCCTTAAACTAATACACAAAAAGCACTTTTTAAAAAATAGCCTCAATTTCATTAATCTTAATCTGTATGTGCTTCTTCACTACAAAAAGTAAAAAATAAAATTTAAAAAAATTTTAAAAAATTAATACAAGGCTAAAAAATGTAAAGACTTTTTAATGAACTCTAGCCTGTATTTCACATCTTGCTATAGTTCTGTGGTCACATACATGTCAAATAACTTATTAAATGGTGTTACCATTAAGCAACACTGTAATATCTGTCCTGCTGGTTGCCACAGTGAAGACACTGGTATCCACAAGGTAACAGGGCTTTCATCATCCTTTTCAGACCAAAGGCTAGAAAACATGGAGGGAGGGAAGGACGAAGATCAATGTTTTCATGTCTTTTCCAGTATCCCTACCATTGCTTCTAGAGAGTACTTCTAAAAGAGAACTGAATGCAGACAAGGACTTAGAAATGCTCACATACAATAGCTCTGTCATTTGCTGGACCTGTCAGCTGGTTCTACTGATTCCTGATGGGAATCAGTTTCTTCTCATTAGTACAGCACTGTTACTATGAGCCATCCTGTAGTCAGGCACTACACTGAAGCTGGAGCTTACATGTGCCCACTTATTTCTAGGCTTTGTAGAAATATATTAGCATATACATTCAAATTTTGTGAGTTTCTTCACCTGCCTTGCTATTAGCCAAACTTCTGACTCTGTCTATATTTGTCCAAAGAAACTGACCTGGATTTATGTCTTCATTTTTTTCTGCAAAATCCATGTAGAAGGGACAGGATAACCCACAATTTTGATGGAGAAAAAGAATTAGGTCAATTTATTTCTTGGCATAGGTATAGTATGTAATGTAAGGAGGCTGAAAATTGTATACATATTGATTCTGGGCTGTAGGACAAGAAAAAAAAATCAAAACTGTATTCTGTTTTACAAACAATTGGCATAAATTTCACAGTTTCCAAAACTAATACAAGTTAGTGATGCATAAACATATTGAGAATAGTCTGTGTTCTGTTTATTTCTGGTGCAGTGTTGAAAACCATTGAGTGAAGTCCAAGTATCCATCTTAGTCAGCCGCACTGTGGTGAAATAATTACAACTGCGTTGATCCAAGTCAATCCATCAGCCATGTGTACCATTCGGGTAATTAAGTATTTAACAACCTTTGTTCTTTTGCCACAAAAGTTTGTGGCAAAGCAAAATTTGGGTCAGGTGGCCTAGAAAGAGAATAGAAAACATTTTTTTGAGAATATTTACAAAAATGAATTCCTTATTTTTGCAAAACTCAGTGAAGCAATTATGTATTCTGTGCTATGGCCAAAATGTAACACTTTTCTTCTATTCAGAAACTCCTTTTTTTTCTAAGTTGAAATTTGTAAGTGTGAATGTGTGCATAATAGTTCTGTGTGTATGTTGTGTTAATGTTTTTTTCAGAGCTGGAGTATATAGGATGGTGGCAAGAGCATTGCCTTGACAAGGATACCTACTGAAGTTCTGGAAACTCAGATTACATGAATCAAAGTTGTCATAAGGCTACAAAAGGTGAAGGGAAAAAAAAAGTGAAAACAAACTAACTAACTAACTAACGAAAAAACCCAAACCCAACCAAACAAAAAACCCTAGAAAGAGAAGGTAAGATGGATTATTTACTTGAAAGGTTTATGATAATGAGACAGAAATACATCTCATCTTTTACCTCTTCTATGCTCTAAATTTGTAATGCTGTTGTTGTTTGTATTCTCTGGCTAGGAATATTTTCCATGTACAGCAAGGACATTCAACCCATGCCTCTATCTTTTCACATGTGGATCTCAAAACAGAAAGCCTAGAAAGTGGCAGAAGTCAAGACAAGATGGTGATTGCCTGGGTAGAGAAAATGGCTACAACTAAAAGCTTCTGTGATGAAAAACAGCTGGGTCATAATTTGGACAGCTTTTATTTTGCTTGTTCAGTGTTTTTGCCAGGGAGGTGAGTTCCCCCAGGCTCACAGACCACCACTGCCTTTCTGGCTATTGAGCACCCCATCTCAGATGGAGTCATACCCCTTGCATTTAGTTCTGAGGATTAGCCCAAGTATTGCATAGCAACAGAAGCTGGCCAAAGGGCATAAAAAGAACTAATTAACAGCTCAGTTCACCTAGGAGCATGCTTCTGAGCCCTTGAATACCAGAATAAAAGAATACTCAAGCTTTGTTCTTCTTGTATTATATGTCTATCCTGGCAATAACTGCAGCAAGGTACAGACTGAAGTGAGGCAAAGTTTCCAGCATCCAGAGGGGAAAGTCTGCAGATATCCTCACTCCATATGTATCAAGCTGTTCTCAATACTATCATAGGCTTTCCATTTTGTATTTAACATATAGTCCATACATTACGTTACTCATATGAGTTGAAAGCTACAGACTATTTATTCAAGCACCAATGCCAGTGCCTTCAGGTAGCTTTCTCTACACTTTGCACCTTTATTTCTGTTTGTTGTCTGTCTTCAGTAAAATACAGCGTAAAACTGAGGGTCATTTGGGTGACTCTTGCCACACACTGATTATTGACATCTTCACAGCAAGTTCTCTGATTCTGGTTCTCTATGTTCCCCCGAGTCTTGTTTCCTTCAATAATTTGCGGCCAATTTTGCCCAAAGATATAGTCTTTCTAGTGATTTCCAGTGATACCAAATCTCTATGTACAATGTAGGAAGAAAGGGTTATGTTAGAAATGGGAGGAACATCTTTGGTTCAAGTACTTAAAGGGAATATATAAACAGAAGGCGGACTGACTTTTTACATAGACAGATAGTGATAGGATAAGAACTGTAAACTAAAAGAGTGGGGATTTACATTACATATTAGGAGGAAATTTTTCACTCAGAGGATGTTGATGCTGCCCAGAGAAGCTGTGGATGCACTATCCCTGGAGGCATTCAGGGCCAGGCTGGATGGGGCTGTGGGCAACCTGACCTGGTGGGTGGCAGCCCTGACTATGGCAGGAGGGTGGAGCTGGGTGGGCTTTTAAAGTCCCTTCCAACCCAAGCCATTCTATGATGCTATGATTATTCTCACAGCACACTAAAATGGTGCACAGTCCAAGCACCAACTTCCACAAAGACACAAGAATATTAGGTAAATTGGCAGAAATGAATGTAAAACAGAAATTAAGAATTAAAATTGGTTGGGAAAACTAAAAATTCTAATAAACAGATAGAGTCCTTGCAGTATTAAATATTTTTTATTTGTCAGTGGTAGAACTATTAATTGTAGCATGAGAAGGACAGATGCGTTCAGGAAATATTCTATCAGATAAAGCTTGAAAAGAAAACTAAAATATTAATTTCAACAGTTTTTCATTGTCTGTACATAGGGGAAAAACAGAGGCTTTATTCACACTTTATGGATATCACAGGAAAGTAAGTAATAGAAGTTATAGAGCTGTAGAGCAATAGAAAAACATCCTGCTGTTATTTTAAGAGGTTATCTAGACCATTTCCTGACCCCGAAGTATATTTGTCTTTCATGACAGCTGTTTGTCTAATCTGTTTTTACAGACATCCAGCTTTGAAAATTCTATGATCTCCTTTGCCAATCTGTTCTAGTGTTCTACAGTTCTTGTCCTTATAAAGTTGTTTCCCATCTAACCTTTTCCAATATTTTGTATTTCTTGCTTTAGAATAAGCCCATTACTTATTGTTCAATTCACCATCACCATTGGGAACAGTTTATTCCTTTCATGCTTGCAAAACATTTTAACGCATATGAATGCTGTTTTTATGCCCACACTAGTCTTTTCTTTAGAAAAGACAAATCCAGTTATTACACTCTGTCATCACAGTTCATGTTTTCTAGACCTCTGATCATTTTCGTCACTCTTCTTTGGATTAGCTCCAGTATCTTCACGTCCTTCTTTAAGTCCTCAAGACTGAATTCCATCTGAGGCTTTACCAGTGTTAAGTGGAACAGAAGGATTATTTCAGATGCCTTGTCTTGTTTATACATCCCACTGTGAAGTTAGCCCTTTCCACAACGTCAGAACATTGCTGACTTGTGTTCAATGTATGATTCACCCAAAGCTCCAGATGAGCTTCTAAAAATTGGCTACCACCCTGCTGGGTTTTGGTGGTTGTTTTTTGTTTTTGTGAGTTTTTGTTTGTTTATTTCTGCTTTTGTTTTTTTCCATTCTTTAGCTATGTGGCTGATTTTTTCTTACACTTGTTACTACCAGATTTTATCATGTCTCTTTTAAAAATCCAATCTTTTCTTTTTCCTTTTTTTTTTTTCTTTCTCTCAGACCATTTCTTCAGTTTGCTACCATCATTTTGATTTCTCTTCCTACCTTCTCCTCAGCTGTAAATATAAAGAGAATGCTCTTTCTTCTCTCCTAGTGGTCAGTAAGTCATGAAAATATTAAGCACACCATGATCCAGAGCTGAGTGAGTTTGGTTATACACTGCCACTGACTGTGGACCATTGCTAACTGTGTAGAACTGTTATCCATCTCATTTTGCACACAGATTAAATTCAACACAAGATATCCCTAAGATACTCTAGCAAAGGTCAAACACTTCACAAATTGAAACTGCAAAACAGCTTCTGTTCATTCTCTACTCTGTTGCTATATAGAAAGAAATCACCATGACTGCTTTGATTTTGGCCAATCTGTTAGCTTTCAGTCTGATGGAATAATTTCCACTAAGCAAAAGCTCCTAAAACTTGACATTTCAACTGATGAATAAAGGTTAACTTGCATCCAAGACTGCAACATGTCTGTGTTTAAACTGCTAATATTGTTTTCCAGAAAAGTTTGGAAAGAGAATGGGAGTTTAAGTAGAATAGAAAAATGCCAGTATTCATGCCTCTGTCCATAAAAGATAAATAATATGAACAATTTATTATCCTTATCTTCACAAACCTAGATTCTGGTGCTGCTAACTGTAGAGTTCATGTAGTAATTTTTAATACACACTAACAAAAGGTAATATTATAGATGTTGGTTAATATGACTTTACATGAAATTATATTTTCACAAAATATTTTGTATTTTAATGATAGTAACATTTTGACTCATAAAAATGCAAGAACTCATACAATACTGCTGAACTTCTATAAAATACTGGTGGCACTAATGTCCAGTATGGAGCCAAAAGTAAGGATGTTTCTATATCTTCAAAAGAAATTC
The DNA here is from genome assembly GCF_054131305.1 of Coturnix japonica. Classification (NCBI taxonomy): domain Eukaryota; kingdom Metazoa; phylum Chordata; class Aves; order Galliformes; family Phasianidae; genus Coturnix; species Coturnix japonica. Next base: position 40,292,401 of record NC_140665.1, read on the forward strand.
CTGTATTTCATACAGCCCCCAAAACAGACTGACTCTGGTCATTACAAAGTTGATTAAAGTATGGGCGAACACACCTTGCGTCAAGAGAACAGAATCTCTGTATATTACTGCAGAGAGGTAATTATGAAAACACTCAAATCGAGAAAAATCTTAAAAAGCAAAACAAGCAAACAAACAAAAATTTTCATACAGTGGTTGTTTTGTAAAAACTTTTTATCTTTGAAAAACTTTTTCGTGTTTATAAACGAAGAGGAGAAAATGAAAATCTTTATATCTACATTCCCTACCTTTCTGTCTTTTGGAACATAACGTATGAAATAAATGCTTCTCTTCCTACTGGAAATAACTGTGATTTTTTTTCTCCACACTGCCTCTTCATCCTTTCAATGAGCTCTGTTACAGATTCTTTACCACTTTCTGATAGTTACTGTTTGCATATACTTTTTTTTTCTGTTTCTCAGATGTGTCTGTAAAGAAGGGAGAAAACCAGCCAAGATAGAAGTTGACTCAGTACCAAATTTGAACATCATGAACCTGAAATGTCACTAATACACTTCTTGCACAATCCCACAGTGTGAGCAATTGATGTGAAGTTGATTTATAAGGCTGCTCAGAAATTAACTCCAGGCCTATTTGTGAAATAAAAAAATCAAAATAAGTAGTATAGAGATAAACAGTGATGGTGATTGTGCGCAACCTGTTAGTTCTTCCAGAAATGAATGGATAACAACATCCTAGCTGAAAACACACAGTGCAGCCAATTTGTTTCAGTGCACCACAGGAAGTCACATGGAGAAGTGCATTCTTCAGAAATAAAAATGAATCTGAAGATTTTCCTAGCCTTTGGCAGATATAAGTGTTTGCCAATTTCTGTATTTTTTCAGCATCTATCATAGGTATATGAGAACCATATATTTTCGTAATTCACAACATGAACTAGAATGCACAGAAGACTTTTTAACCTATCAGTACTGAAACAAAGCCACATTCATATACTCTTTTGAATTCTACTTCAAGGCTCTCTTTATGAGAGAGGATTTATGAAACCTTATATCTTGCATGAGTCTTTTGTTTTGCGTATAGACTTCTCCCTTTTGATAATTTAGAATTGTATCAGTTGTCAATTTTTACAGTTTCCAACTCATCAGCTTTTGGATAAGGCTTGGTGCACCCAAAAGATACTTCTCTTGTCTACAGAGGGCTTTAAAACCAATATATGAATAACTGGTTCTTTTAGAACTCCCAAAGGCTGCTGGAGTTGGCTATGTATATCTCTGGGAACAGGAGAGATCATTGTCTGATTAATCAAAGAAATCAATGATGCGTTTTCACAGAAGAGCTAATCCATTCCTAGAAATCATGAAACAGGTATTATGTTTTATTTTCAAAGACAGCTGCAAAGGAGATGAAAGGAAAATACAGCATTGAGTTGACTGACAAGATGACAGTATTTCCTTTGCTGTTTTAACAGCATCTCACAGCTGTAGTGTTTATCTTGGGAGATGCCTCGAGTAATATGCTCATAGAAGAGATGATAACAGACTGCCAAATACATACCTTAAGTCAGACAAAGCCTACTGAAGTGAGATACTTCATCTACTTAAAAAGTGAAAACAAAAAAAGGCATAAAAGCCCTGGAAAAGTCAGAGATTTCGCGCAAAATCTTTTACTAATCAGGAGTTATCCACCACAGGAGTTTTTGTTCTCTAATTCTAAATAATTTCTATACAAAGTCTTCATTTCTTACAGTAATGTGTAGCTCTTGAAGTCACCAAAGTACAAACCCAAATAGAATTCTTTGTTGTTACTCAACTATTTTCTATCTAGTCTTGCCAAAAACTATTTAGAAAATCCTAGTTTTCTGGGTTTCGTTCTTTCACACACTACAAAAATGAATAAAGATGTAAAGAAATATGAACACAAAACCAGCACAAAAGCTTTTATTCTTTTAAAGAGAAACTGAATTTAATCAATAGAGCTATGACAATTCCGCATTTATGAAAACTAAACAACAAAGTGTTTTGGTAAGTTCTCAGAGCTCCCATGATTTGTCAAAACATTTTCACCCTATATAGGAGCTAATATTCACTTTCTGGTGTTCTGTGTGTATGGCTATTCCCAAAAGATGTATGACTGTTTTAGCAGATGAGAGGTCACATTTGTTGCTGGGGAAATATATATATATATATATATATATAGCTAGTAGGTTATGACTTATATTCACAAATTAAATGCTAGAAAACTAGAAAATACTAAATTAACACATATCTATGGAATTCCCTTCACTTGCACATGTGAGGCACATGAACATGCAGCCCAGTAACTAAATTCCATGTGTATTGACTGTATCCACAGTGATGATGTTAACCTGACCAAGTAGCCTTTGAGACCTGGATTCATAACTCGGCATCATGCCCTGGGGATATATCAGTTGTGGTTCTTGCTTGGGGCAGCATTTAGCACTCTTCATTCCTTTTAGTATTTTGGGACTTCCATTCTGTTTTTTATATTACTGCTGCTGCCTTAAAGCTTTGTAAAACTCATTTCTATGGCTGTGTTTTGTTCTCCAGCAGTGATAAGGGTTAAAAAAAAAAAAAAAAAAAAAAAAAAAAAAATTTAAATGAGAGTTTAAGCTCAGTCTAGGTAACTGCTAGCTTAACAAATCTAAGTGGTAACAGGAAAACCAGTGCTGTGGAGGACCAAAAACCTCTGTCCCAGAGCTAACTCACCCCCTAACCTGGTCAGAAAGTCTCCCAGCAAGTCTGGAGTCCATCAGATGTGTCAGACAGCAGCTCATCCACCAGTACAATGAGTTTATAATGCATCCTCAGCCCTTCAAGATCATTCACCTTTGAGAGATATCTATCAGTATATATAAAAACATTTTGAAAGAACTATTAGTTTATTCTGAGGAAACAGAGAAGGATCAAACAGCTCTTTCCTACTCCACTGGGCAGGAGATGTAACAAAGAAATAGAGAAAACAGTTGGCAGATACCTCCTACTGCCATCCCAGCCACAGAACATTGGAATTTCTGCAGTTAGCTCGGCTTAAAGTGCACTGCAGGTTAGCTTGTTCATTTTAGATAGAACATTATTATTCCTTTCCTATTTTTCTCATATTACAGTATTTCTGTTTCTACTATCCTCTCTACTATACTACAAAAAGATACTTTGTCTTTCGAATAAAGAAAATAATAAAGAAAAATAAAGAAAACATTAGCCTTTAGCTGTATGCTTTATTTCTGAAAGATTTCATATAAACTAAAGCAAAAAATGAACAGACTTTACAAAAAGACCTTTTGTGCTTACCCAAAGGGCTATGTAGCTAGAACAAATTTGTCTGAATGGTATTGCGAAGTGCATTCCTGAAAGCTGTTAGGCCCCTAATCCCACAATTAAAAGTAGCTAACTGCAGGTCTGAGAAGAAACCTGAATTAGTGGGCTTCAAGTTGCAAGGTTTCGAATTACTACATGCCAAGTTTAGCAACTGAATAGAAAATGAATCACCCAACTCAATATTTTATACAATAGACATAAATACTAGCTATCAAATTGTTTTCTTTTTTATCATCCAGATAAAAATCCATCATTTCTATGCAAGTAAAAAAGATTTTGTTATAAATAATTACACTTTCCAATATTTTACTTCCTCAAAAGCAAAACCAAATGAATAAACAAAAACAAACAAACCCTTGAACTACAGGGATGCAAGTTTCTACTGCATCAAGCTTAATTTGCCAATAGCAAATACTGACATAATACTGAAACCGAAAGGATGGGAGGGACAGGGTCAGTATGAATATGTGAAGTGGGTAAAAGGGAAGAGAGGATATACAGGTCTTAGGAAACAGAAAGAATTCCTTCAGGCTTTTCACAAAACCTGAACCAAACTTCATAGGTTTTCAGAGTTCGCAATATCAATCAGATTCCCAAGAAAATCACCCAATTTGATTACTTTTATGAGCTTTTACCCTGTCTATTCAAAGCTAACACGATACTGATGTCTTCAATAATCTGATGTTGAAGTTTGAGAGCATCCCTGATTATTATCCTTTACTTGCATTTGAGTACTTTCAAATTTTGGCTGGGAAAGAAGTGCTGAAATGCCATGACCAAAACTGAAATTGTGGTATTTTTGGATAGAATGGAAACAGGAAAGATTAATAACCTTACAAAACAGCATATTTCCCTCGAGACTTCCAGCTTAATTTTGTAGTTCCAAGGAGATATATCCTTTTCAGCCTGAAGATATACAACATGACTACTGAAAGGTTATTTTATATTGTGAGCTAAAGCAGTGGCATTCTGAATAACAATAATGCAAACTTATAGGTTCTCACATGCCAGGAGAATGTGACCGGTTTTATGTTGGAGAATTTGCTTCCTCAAGGCTGGGAGAAGTTTGGGACTTCATCCTCCACAGCAATACTTATTTGTCCCAATTGGTTATTTTAATTCCTGGATCATGCTTGTACCATGCAGAACTTAGTTGTTGAAAGCTATCAAGAACCGTATAAAACAAAATGAATTGCTAGGACTGAATCAGGAAAGTTTTCCCTGAGCCCAACATGATGTTTTGAAATCCACAGCTGTGGTTCTAGTTTTCATACGCTTCTTTTTGTCTTCCAGACCCAACTTCTTGTCTGGCATTATCTTTACAAAACTAGATGGAACAATACAGCTGCAGTGTAGTGTATTTTTTACCAAAGCACAGTCTGATATGTCTCAATATGTTTTGACACAACTAGATGGACAGAAATTTAAAGATCGTCCTCATTGCATGTGAAACCTTTGTGGCTGCGAGTACTCTGTTAAGCTAAAAAGCAGCTGTGGCCCCTCCCCTGGCCCTCAAACCAAGAATGATCAACTAGCCAATACTGTAATTCCAAAAACAGGCTGACCACATCCAATCTGCTTATTACTGTTTGTTTCTAACCCATACTAGCTCCTGTCTGTGCCTAGTTGTTCTCAAGGAATGGTTCTAAGTTTCACAGCACAAATGACCAGTGTTGAGATCTGGTGCACATCCTTAACTATACTGCTTGATCTACACAGTGTGCTCCCTCAAAAGTAGAAATTGATTACACTTGATGGGAAGTAAGATCCCATCAACCCTAAATTACAGAATGATGATAGCTGCAAGATAGATGTGTCTCACGGAATTTTGTTGCTTTTTTTTTTTTCTTTCTGTTGGGATTTTCTATTTATTTACTTATTTATTTAAGATATCTGGGGAAATCAGAGGCAAAATAATCTCCTCTAGGTCAGAGTGACTGCAGGCAACTGTGTTCTGGATGTTAGGATGTGCTCTGCTGTTAACAAGTCCCATTTTGGTGTTCCTGTTCCAGCAAATATCTGAAAGCCTGAAATGGTTATTTGTATAACTGTAAATCCTTTATAAACAGAATAATAATAATCCTCTCATGAAAACAAAACAAAACAAAACAAAAAATGTTTACTTTTGTATGAAATTTCTTTTCTGGATTTAATGCATTTCCTCTGAATACAGAACCTTCAGTAGAAGGCCTCCTGCTAACTGCCTCAATGATTGTTTTACCTCACTTGCCTACTCACACAACCTCCCTGGAACTACTAGAATAATTAGAGAACAAATTCAGGTTTACAATGGCTAATAAGGAAGAGCTGTGCCAGGCCCAGGCTAAAGGGAGTCATAGAATTATATGAGGGCTGCTTCAAAAGTAATGCCTCCTATTACATTATCCCGGTCCATGACGTCAGAGGTAGTTTCCAGTTTTTCCAAATCCAGACTGCACCATTTAAGCAGTGACACACATTCACTGTTTCTCAGCTTCTGATCCTTTAGCATTCATATTTACAAGTTCTTATTTGCAAGCAATAAGAACAAGGAACTCACTGGTTTTGAAGGTTGACAGCCCTAACTTTACTGTAATAAAATATGTGATTATATGCTATAAGGCATACATAAAAATTGTATGAACTGCTATGAAATGTGTTGGCTCAGTGGTGAACGTACAGGAAAATATCAGAAATGTTGGTTTAATGTTTTTTGCACAATGCACCCCTCCCTTAAGCACCAACCCCTAATAACATATCACAAGAAGGCCAGTCAGCATATAAATGCCTGATAATCTGTTATTTTGTGGGCTGTATACAGCCTTACTGAAAGTGAGCCCAATCCCACATAGGCAATACTATCCTTGTAAGTAGAGTCAGAATCTATTTGCAGATAAGGGCAGGAGCAATCAGTACGAGTTCAGGTTCTTATGGTTATTTAAATAGCCAACAAAAAAATCTGAAATGCCAGTACTGCAATTACACTCACATGAATGGAATTCAGTAATAATGCCTCGTTCTTAAAGGATAGTTTCCACCGGTGCATCCAGAGTAACTTTACAAGGGGAGGCATACACATTTATCCTCATTTACAAGCTGAGAAACCAATGCACACAGATGAAATAGCACAAACTGTAAAAACATCAGTCCAGATCAGAATAAATCCGAGGCAATTTGAGTCTGAGGTGCTCTTCTTCAGTGAAATGAAGGAGATTTGAAGATACATGCTGGAGTGGAGCCATAGCTTCTACCTTCAGATCCACCAACAGTCCAGTATACCTGAATAACTTTCATTCCTCTCATACAGGCTCACTTCTATCTTCAGGAGCAGCTTTTCTGTAAGCAGTTATGAATGTATTTTACCTGACCATTTTTGCAAAGCTGCCTGAGGAAGAAAACATTTATAGTTAAAACAGACATTGGAGACACCTGAGTTATGCCTTCTGTTATTCTGAGTTCCTGATGCTGACTGTATGTGCAAAAGCTCTTTCACAAGGAGTCTCAAGCACTTACGTCTGTGCTTACAATAGCATTCAACTATTTCTGAAGTGACTCAGAAAATTAGGAGGACAAGATCTACAGAAATTTAGAAGCTGTGTCCATTAATACTTTTCTATTATTTATATGTAGAAAAGCCACCCATGGCTGAGTACAACAAAGAGGAGTATGAATCATTTATTGGAATTACGTTATTTCAAGTGTGTAGAGAGGAAATGGCTTGTTTTGTCAAAGTTACTAAATAGCGACTTCTGAAAACCATGTTCCCCTCTCCCACCCCACACCAATGTTACTAGGATTTCTTCCAGTTGACACTGCAGTGTCTGAATGATCAGTCTGGCTAAAAAATATCCATTCAGACTTGGTTAGGATTTTCAGTGGGAGCTTCAGTGGCTCAGACTCCAGGGAAAATGTAAACTCCTGTTAAAGTGTTTGAATTACAATCTGTTGTAGGACTTGGAAGCAGTAGCTCTGATCCCTTTGCCATGAAACTAGAATGTTTTGTTTTGTATTTTTAAAGTGTCATTCTACATCTCTTCTCTGCTTAATATTTCAGGTACAATTTTTTTTGATGATGGAGATTTTTCCACATCTGGCTGCATCCGTATTAGATACATGGGTCAACTCATCCTACTCAAAGCAGCCACTTGACTCAAAAGAGTTTTCCTCCAGTTCTTCCCATACCTCATGCAACCAGCTGGAAATTACTGCTATCAACCTGTCCCCAGAGTTGCTTGAAAAAGGACAAGAAAAATGATCAGTCCTGTTTTAGGAAATGTAAACAGCTGTTCTTTCCTATTTGTTGACCAAAACAAGGCGCAGGGCACTTACACTGCTATCAGCACAACTGAAAACATGATGGACTGAAAACAGCAATATATGTATATGTACATAGTTTACATACACATATGTGCATGTCTCAAACATATATACAAACTCATATATACATACAAAGTATGTGTATTACTGTTTTGTCATAACATTAATCAGGAAAATTAGTCACAACAGAATTGCCTTTCCTTGATGAAAGAGAAAAAAAAGGACTTTAAAGAGTTCAAAATTGCCAGTCTGAATGGAAAATCTTTTCATAAGACAACATAAGTGGAAGTCCCCAAATAAAAGGATATGTTGCCAGGAAAAATTACCTTGGAGACAATGTAACAATGACAACAACATGCAAAAACCAGTAAGAAAATGGAAACAGAGAAAGTAAAAGAAAGGCCCTAAAGGCTTAGAAGGAATATAAGTACAAATAGAATAACTGACAAACTGCTGTTCTGAAAATTATTTGGATGAATAATTTGAAGCTATAAATGCCAAAATGTGGAGGTGGTTTAGCATCCATTCATTAAACTATTATTCCACACACTGTTATAGAACTGAACAGGCTCCCTAAAGTACATGTGTTTCTTCACCTGCAAGGAGTATCTTGGGAAAATACAGACACAGAATAAAACTGTGATCAGGTTCAACACCTCGACAGGCTGGAGGTAGTTTTTATGTGGGACATGTCAAAGAGTGATGACCATGCTCAAAGCCCATGCCTGCTTGGAAACTGGATCCATCACAAAGGGGTAAAACTCTTATGAGCCCACTAGGCTCATATTTAGCCAGGCTCTACAGAATTCTGTCCATGGGTATCTGGGCACTGGGCTCAGAGAACTCTGAGGAACTGGTCTGGAAGTAAGGAAGAAAGGTGGAAAAATTATGAGGACCTCTTATGATGAGCTCCGTTCTCAGAGACAGGTTGCAGTTTGCCAAGCATCTTAATTGGCATGCTCACCTAAACAGCATGCTTAGGCCTGCAAGATCCTGTATGTTCTGGAGGGTGTATTTAAGCCTCTCCCTGTACAGACTAGGTCTGGGCAAGGCAATGCTGACCTATCCACACTGTATTCATTTCTTCCTTTGTCATGTAAAGCCTCCCTTTATAGGTGTCATGGTTTTGTAATTTTGCTATCAGTATCAGTATTCCACATCATAACATCATGTAAAGTATGGATACTTCTATTGAATGTGCAGTCCACAGAAGAAGACTACATATCCCAGAGAACAGGGTTAATGATAAGTCACGGGACCAGGACGCTGTATAATCTCGTTCCCAGGCTGGAGTGCCCTCCTTCTTCTCTCGAACTTCTCGGAGAGGGGGAAGCGTTCCAGCCGTGTCGCCTAGAGTTCACAGTAGGCCTCTCGGTTTTCGGGGACTCTCTCTCTCTGTTTCGTTCAATTTGTTAGCCTCAATTATATTATATTGTGTTATCTTGTATTTCGGTATCATATTTAGTAAAATAAGTTTTTCCTCCTTAGATTGCCGCTGTTTTATCCCACTCCCTTTTTTCCCCTCCTTTCCGGGCCCCGGGAGGGGGGCCCACGGGGTGGCTTCCCCTGTCACGGGCATAGGTAAATCTAAGTAACCCGTGACAATAGGTCAAACAGAGGGTGAAAAGAGGTGGAAAATTATTAAGGGAATTTTGTCTAAGGGTAAAAAAGCTTAAGAGGAGAATATATTCCTCAGTCACCATCCAGAGCCAGTGAAGGCCAGCAGCCAGCATCTGTCCCCAAGGACCCTTGACCTCCAGAAAAGGCTTCAGAATTTCTGGCTTCCCCCATGCAAACACAGAAAAATGAAGAGAAAGACAGTGCTTGAAACTTCTCAAAGGGGAAAATACAAAGTTTGGTATTTAAGCTTGTCTGAAGAATTGCATTCTTATCTGAATCTCTGCTGAAGGGTATAACTCTTTTCTCCCTAAACTAATCCTTCTTGCAACTAAACTGGAAATCTCATCATCTGTAGTTATGGGTTTTGTTTGTTTTCTGTTGTTGTTTTCTTTTGTCTTGAAATTGTTAGAGATTCTTTCTTCTCTCAGATCTGCAAATAACACTGTTTCCTCTTAAAACCGTGCCCTTGCATGTACTAAATGCCTCCAAACCACAACAGCTACAATCAGCTTGGGGAAAACTTATTTGAGAAGAGGGATGGAAAACCTCCAGTTTTCAACCTGAATTATCTCCCTACCAAATCCCAGCTTCCCACAGCCTTCACATGACATTTGGTAAGCACAGCTTGCCTGAGTTCACTCAGACTTGCTCAGTTCACTCAGATTATTGTTATTTTTTAGTTCGCTTTTTATCCAGGTTGGCTTAGATTTTCTCCTTCTTTTAACCATGCAAGCTTACTCTTTCCTTCATATTTTGGCTGGTGAGTGGTGTGGAAATCTTGCATGCCTAGCCCATTCTAAGCAGTCCTCCAGTATGGGCTGTCACTGCCACTGGTGTTCAGCTGCTAGTGACAAGAACTATAGTAATGCCCAAGGAAGAGTAAACAATTAATTTCACATAAAACTTTACTCCATAAAGCTGCTTGACATTCTGGCCCCTGTAAAATGTCTGTGTTTGTGCCCTGGTAGATTGAGGTCCGCAGAATTCTGTGGTTTTTTTGGAGTCAGATATAGGAGGGAAGTCTGGCTTATAGGCTGTTCTAGGCTTGTTTTCCAAAGTTAACTACAAGTCATTTGGAATATATTATTCTCAAAATCACTAGTCTCAAAGGATGAAAGCCTGAGAATGATTAAATAATTTAAATAAAAGAAGACGAATAATGTGAGAAACTACCACTAGCCTAATTTTTACTGTCCATTACATTTCATGTTGGAAGATTTAATTAATGAACTTGTCTGCAGCTAGATCCATACAGAAAATGTCATGCGTTTCATTATTTATTTACTCATTGGTGTGGTTTCTTTGTTTTGATTTTTTGTTTTGTATAATTTTGTTCTGTACCCCCAGCCCACTGAAGGCGAAGCGTGATGTTCAAAAGGCTGTTTATATTAAAAAAACAACAACAAAGCAATAGACTCAAACCACAGCGCTGTGCTTGTCTATAGCTAACAGTTAATAATAGATAAACAGGGTCTAATAAAATAAAAGTCTACATGGCCACTTGCCCAAAACACAGAGCAAACTGGAGGTTTGGAAAAGCTGAATTGTTTTTTCCCCTGAGCACACCTCTGGAGCTAATATAGTCACTAAGGAAGGGAAGATAAAACATGTTTTGAAAAGAGAATCTTCCCACAGGATCCCTGAATCAGCCAGTCAAAAGCACAACTGACTACCAAGCACACTAAAGAGTGGCTATATTTCTGCTAAAGAATTTTTTCATTTATACTGAAGTTAAAAAAGTATTTTCAGAAGTAGCTAAGTGATGATTCAACTCCAAAAATCTAACCTGTTAAAATAAATTAAAGATAAAAAATAAGAAAAGTGAAATCTTCTGGCCTATCTGTCTAATTTCTTCAGTCCTGTCCTGTGGAGACAGCATAATATTTTGAGAAAAGAAGCCTGTGAGTTAATAAATATAAATATTATAAGCAAATGTAAATATATGATCTGTGAGACCTAGATAAAGTTTGAATTAACTTATTTAACAAAATCAGTCCAGAGTTTGTCTGCATGAGGAAAGTCATTCAAATAAATGTTGTGTAATAACATATTCTGGAATCATTTCCATTAGAAATGCTGTTCTGAAATAAAAGCATCTTTATTCCACCATCATTAGTATGCTGTTGAAGTGGTGGGTTCTGGTCACATTCCTCAGGGCCAACAAGCTCTTAAAAACCTCACTTTGTAATGTGTAAGAGATGTAAATGGAATCAAATAGTTTACTGCTGAAGGCTCACAGACATATGGCAAGCATCATTCTTTATTTGCTTGTTAGCAGTTAATTGTCTATAAAAGTATCAAAATAATGAAAAAATGTGCTATTTTAGAATAGTTGTGGCTTCATGGAATTCTTACTGAGATGAAAACTTGCATTTCTCAGTCCTTAATACTGAACATGAACAGTTTCATTTCTAGCTTTGATAAAATCATAGCAATCATTTCTCAGATATGCATATCCCTAATGGGGCAGCTTAGACTGATGTCTGCACCAACATAATTATAGTGGTTCTAAGCTGTACATAAGGATAGTTGCTGCTGTGCTAGTAAATGCATGGTCTTTTCACCTCATGGCTCCTGACTCACTGGTGCTACTTTCATTGTCTTGTTCTTCAACCTTGGATGTCTTCATTTCTTAGTCTTCCAATTTAATAAAAATGTACTTAACTTTATGAAATGGTCTTAAATCGCAACAGGGAAAGTTTTTCATTAGGACCAGGTACCCCATACTATAAAATCTCTTAGTAACAGTCTAGCCAAATATCATGAGAGTACTATCATTTTTTCTTATTGTAACACACAGGTTTGGGGAGGGAGAGAAGTCTTTTTTTGCTCTGCTTATCTCAGCATTTCTGTTTCAATGCTGCCTTGAAACAGAACAAAGGTGGCTCTGAGCCCAGGGATAAATGAAGTGAGAAACAGACCATAGGCCATAGGTCAAAGACCTGATAACTACAAAAGCAGGAGAGAAGGAAGAACATTTATTGTGGCCTAATAGACCTCACAGTCTAACAGTAGGCTGTATATGTTTGTCTCCACAGAATGAAACTCTGGAGTCCACGTTCATATCACCTTTATCCACAGTTTCCTGTTATTTATGTCTTTGCATGGGATAATACAAACCACTGTAGAAATGAGAGAGGAAAGAAGAAAAAGGACAAGCCTTCTCCTTCCCCTTCAGATGATACATTCACTGACATTTTATGGAGGTCCTGTCCTTCTGCTGATTTACTTTATTTTGCATGTATTGGTGACAAGGAATAGATTTGCTTTGACAAAAATATGGAGGATTCACTACACGGTTCTGCCATGTAATGACGAGCCTGTATTTAAAACTATAACTCTAAGCTATACATGAGGGAGAAACAAACTGAGGTTAGGCTTTGGAACAAAGATATACTCAGTCAGCCTTGTTGTCCCAAGATTTCTCTTGTATTCTGAGTCATGAAAAATAACAATTAAAAAGCACACTACCATCTTCTGCATTGGCATCAGAACAGCTTGGGGAAATGCAACATAAGAATCAAACTGGAGTAAAAGACTGGAATATATTGCATTGGAAAACTACCAGATGAAGCCAGGAAAAGAAAATCTAAGAGGTAGAGAAAGACGTATATCATACAACCTATTCATTGTCTCATGATAAATGAACATTAGGTTACACTATATTTGACATTACTTCAATGACATTAACAGAGATACTGAAGCTCCAGTCCAGTTGGTGCTCCGTCTACATTAGCACTCTAATGGCAGCACAGTGTTAGGAAAGTGAAAGAATTGTTGACATAAAGACAAGCCCTGAGCTTATATAAATCCTTCAAACATTCTGTCATGATGACAATTAAATTTAATGCCTGTTCTGGTACTGGACCATTCACAAATACACGGTAAATTGAAGCTGGAGACTGGGGGTGGGGCTGGAGATAAGTTATATAAGCTTATTCACAAAATAAATTGTCAGTAGCTTCCAGAAGTTAAACTCTTAAAGTACGAAAGATCTAAAGCAACAACAAAGAATCAAAATAACAAACTTGCTCAGATGAGAATCATCTCTGATTATTGTCTGCAGCACAAATGGTCTGCTCTTTAAGACCCCAGGCACTTGCCTTTCCTGCAACCTTCTACTGCAACCTTCTATTGGAGAAGTTTTTGTGAGGTCAAGCCTGAATCTTTCCTGCTACACTTACAGTTGAGATGCCTCATTTCTGTTCGTCAGTGGAAGGCAAGAACATGCCTTCCTCTGTAGCAACAGTGCCTTTCTTTTTTTTCTTTTCTTTTCTTTTCTTTTCTTTTCTTTTCTTTTCTTTTCTTTTCTTTTCTTTTCTTTTCTTTTCTTTTCTTTTCTTTTCTTTTCTTTTCTTTTCTTTTCTTTTCTTTTCTTTTCTTTTCTTTTCTTTTCTTTTCTTTTCTTTTCTTTTCTTTTCTTTTCTTTTCTTTTCTTTTCTTCTTCCCTTCCTTTCCCTTTCCCTTGCCCTTGCCCTTGCCCTTGCCCTTGCCCTTCCCTTTCCCTTCCCTTTCCCTTCCCTTTCCCTTCCCTTTCCTTTTCCCTTTCCCTTTCCCTTTCCCTTTCCCTTTCCCTTTCCCTTTCCCTTTCCCTTTCCCTTTCCCTTTCCCTTTCCCTTTCCCTTTCCCTTTCCCTTTCCCTTTCCCTTTTCCTTTCCCTTTCCCTTTCCCTTTCCCTCTCCCTTTCCCTTTCCCTTTTCCTTTCCCTTTCCCTTTCCTTCTCCTTTTCTTCTCCTTTCTTTTTCTTTTCTTTCTTTCCTTAATGCACATAAATATCATCACAGTGTCTCACTTCAGTTTTTACTTCTTTCACAGTCAGTAAATATACCTAATTCTTTAAACCTGGAAGGTAAGTTGCTATCAAGCTAGTTTCATTTAAATGAGCTGTAAGTAAGCAATGACTATCTGCTTATTCATAACAAACAGTTAAGCTGACTCACTAAATACTGTTGAAATGTTGAAATTGGGGGAAAACTCTTTTAAAAGTTTTTTTCATCGTTTGATTGTTTCAAGTGGGCTTCAAAATACTGACTTAAATGTCATTCAAGCACAAGCATAAAGAGATGCAGTCCTGTGGCCTCCAAGATTGCCCATGTTGCAATTCGTAGCCCGCTTTCTGCCAAGCAGAACAAATGAAGGTATCCCTCCATGCCTCCTTTTCAGTTCAAGCTAGTAATGCCCAGGGCAGAAGCATGAAACTTTGTAGTGGAACAGAGACCCTGGGTCACGGGAAAGCCATGTTGCCACTGTGGTATCTAAACCATCTGGGTCTCATACGCTGCCCCGGCACCATATGAATTACTACAACTAGACTAACTGTCTAGTTTTCAAAACCTACTTTCTCCCTCAAGGTCCATATGTACCAGCACAGCAGAACAAGTATTTGTGGCTTTTTATACTATTTTGTGATTGCATTTTAAGCATTCTTACCCTCGGGTTTTTACAGTCTGCTTTCACCTTGTTTCCCTGTCATAAGCATCTTTGATTTGTACCTTTACCATTCACCGGGATTTATCTCTCATACTGCAATCCGACAAATGACAAAGCAAATCTTTATACCCCCTAAAAATTCGGAAGCCTCTGTGGCTTTTTAAAATAGATGTTAACAGGCAGTGGAAAAGTTGTATTAACATACCCATCATCTACTGTGCAAAAAGCAGTGACAATTACAGCTTTACTGATTGCTGAAGGACAACTGGCCAAAAAGCTTTCAAATCCTCCAGCTCCTGGTTCCATTAACCCAGTTGGCAGTCTGTTAACACAGCAGTCAGTTGAATAGCCTCTGGCAAGTGCCAGTGCTTTTGCTACAGTACTGTAAACTGAGTTTACCAGCTGCCAGAATTGCTTCTCTTTATAGACTTCTTCACTATGTCCTTATAACTTGTCTATCTTTGGGGGGAAATGCATCTTGGTGTACTAACTGTGTCATATGGCAAGTCAGAGCACTGTATTATACAGTGTGCTTTGTTTATAGGAATATGTTTTCAACTGTTGTGTTATGGGTGAAATCATCTTGCTATAACATATAATCAAGAGGAGACTCCTCCATTAACATCCCAAGCCTCTGTTACTGTCTAAGCATCCATCCCATGCCCAGCTGGTAATTGCTGCTGCTTGATCTTCTTGGTTAGCTTCTTCTAGTCCTTACTTTAAAGCTAATCTTATTTATTTTTTAAAGGTTTTAAAGGTATTATGACCTGATACATTGGTCAAGACTATATCTGAACACATCCAAAGTTTAGGCTAACAACAAACATGAGCCAAAAAATGCACAAAAATTTACTTGAATTTAATTGAATGTAGGTAACTGACAGTTTAGACTTAATACCAAGATAATGTATTTCATAGTATTTTTTATTTGTTTCCAGTGAAAGGAAGGCCTGATTTAACCTGAATGGAAACCAAGTGTAAAGTGAAGCAAGACAGTAAATTCACAGATGATGAGTCCATAAAATACCAAAAGACCACACTGTCTGACTGAGCTTAAACGTTTTCAACAGCAAATTCTTACCTTCTGGAAGGGTCAGACAAGATTCATTTGAACACTAATACTTCAGCTCCCTACAGCCTTGCCCAGACATGGGCCCCATCCAGCTGAGCCCACATGCTGATCCACATCCATGTCTCTGCCATGGGCAGTCCTCACTCCCAAAGAAGTAGATGCTTTTGGTGGGATGCCTCTGTGCCTCAGGCTGCTCTGCTCTTGGTGGTTTAGGTGGATGGGAACTGGCTACAGGCCCTTGCCCTGACAGACCCACTGGGAGCCCCCAGAGCCCCCCAAAGGCTTTAGTACTCTGACAGATTCAAGAGTGATGCATTACTGGGAATTTTTCCCAGAAAGACACTCCATCCTAATTAAATTGCTTCTCTGTCTTCTGTTTGATTATCTAAGCGCACTGCAGTGTTTACATGTCTACTTGCAAGGTAATTTTATAAGCATTCTGTTCAAACTCCTTTCTATGCCAGCTCCAGCTCTGAAAAGTATTTTCTAAGATATAAATATTCAGACTCCTGCTTTCATATAACCTGTATGCATATCAGAAACAGAGGTAATACTATTTCTCTGTTCTTCACAGGTAAGAGGCCAAAGTTCTTTTTGGAACTAGCTTCACCAAAGGGGTCCTACTTGACTGTTAGACCAGCCCAATAAATGACCACCCTGATGTCCACATATGCTTAAGTAGCATGGTGTAAAAGCCATTTGTTACTTTAAAATGTGCATTTTGCTGTGGTGACAAGGTCTGGAGTTCTGTTTTCAAGTCGCTTTTATTCTGATGATGCCTTTGTTAACTTTAATGGTGATGGCCTGAGGCTCTCGAGACCTGGCAAACACGAACAACTCTTCATCTGAATAAAAATGAGCTGAGATTGTTCGCTGAGTTTTCCATTGTTTATCAGCCTCGGTAAATATCTGTGGGTGTCTCTATTCATAAACTATTTTGTATTTGCAAAGAATCCTTTCCAAAAAAACAAAAAACGGGGGCAATCTGGAATGCCAGCAAAAGCAGGAGCCAGTGCAGTGATTGCCAAGAGGACTTTAAGGTCCTCTGTGGTGGGTCTGTTGCTTCTTCCAACCCCATTCACATTGTCTAAATGTTCTTTTTCTGCTTCTTTAGACTTTTTATGTCTAAAGGACATCACTGCCAATTAAAACAAAGCATTTACCTTGCAGCTCTATTTGCAAACAGGGTTGACTGAAGTTTACTTCTAGAACAGATTGAAGAAGCCAAGAAGCAGACAAGCAATCCTGACTGCAGTAGATACTGTTTAAAGAAAGGCTCAGAGTCCATTTGTCTTGGTAATGACCTTCACATCATGTAAAGGAGAGTGGAGCTGCTTCCAAACATGCTCTTTTTTGGTCCGAGGATTTCTAAGTATGCCATTCATACTCCTCGGTTTCCCATGGAGATATGAAAGTACTGTTTCTGTCTTTGTTGAGAGAGCATACAGAGTCCCTCAAATCTATGCTGGGGCCTTTCAGTTACAAAGGCATTATAGTACAGGCAGAAAGAGTAAAAAAGAAAAATGATAATAATTAGAATAAAGGAAAACATTCAAAGATTTGATGCTCACTCTGGGCCAGAAACATAGTAAGGCTGGATTTTTTTGTTATATATTGAGAAATGTCATATTTCTGTATGATTTTGATGTTTCATTTGTTTTCATCATTACTGTCCTGATGAAGCTTTCCACTGCATAAAGCAAGACTTCAGACAGGATCCACCGTCTGTTAACATATGTGTGCTCTTTGTTCTAATTTTTATTCTGCCTTCCTACCTTTAAGATGGCTCCAGTGGTTTTCTCACAGGAGGTCATAAAGCTTGTTATACTAATCATTTTAGCTCTTGAGTAGTTAAATTCTAATTAGTAAACTTTGTTTTAATTTAATAAAAATGAATCCCACTTACTCAAGGTAAAGCCGCTGAAGTAAAACCAGACAGAATGAACTGGAAAGACCTTCCTTCAATAGGCTGGAATAGGCAACATTATTACATTTTTCTCCTTATTCTTCTGTTGCTCAACATAACCTCCAAGATATGTTGTTCAAGACTCTGAATGTTAGACTGTAGTTGTTAACATACCACTACTACCAGCTGCTTGGTAGTTTGTGTGGTTGCAGTTTATTTAAGTTGGATTCAGCATATTTTTGCTAGGTAGGAATGCTCTTTCCAGTTTTCTTTTACTGGATAAAAGAAGAATAGGAGACCCATGTGAAATATATATATATACTCAATATATACTGCAATTTGCAATCATCTCAGTACACTCAGAATTAACTTATTGCCTTGTGTCTTGGCCATGGGACCAAACCATGTCCTGGGCATATGTGCACATGATGTGTCTTCACATGAGATCATCACTTTCCAGAAATCTGTTTTTACACACTGCACAGTCACCAGGACAGAGGATAACTAAGTAAGGAAAAATGTTTATTATAATCATAAAATTGATCTTATTATTCACTTAAATTGTAAAGCACTATCAAGGACTCAGAGGAATGGGGTTCACTTTCTGGAACTCCCACAAATCTCCTGCTCAGCAGTTTATAACAATGCCAGCATTTGAGAATATCAGAGTAGCAGGTTGTATACCAACTTCAACTGCAGTATATAATGGCTCTTGAAGTCTGTACATACTACTACTAATGCTTGACATATTTTCATTATTTGGAGGGGGAGGGAGGCAAGGGGAGAGGAGAACATATTGAGAGATGGAGTTTTGCCAATACATGCGCAAACTCAAATTTGAGAATGTAGATATAAGAAGTCCTACATCCCACTGCAGCTCAGATGGGAATAAAAGACATTTATCTTAAGTCATTCTATCCCTTTTCTGTTTATGAAACAAATCTAAGTCTCACCTCTAGCTTGATGCTCTGTCTACTTGAGAATATTAATTACTGTCACAGTTTATGTTGGCTTAATGTGTTTGGTTGCTTGTGATGAAAGGAGTCCTTTTAAATAAGCCTCGGTAATTCTGCTCTTGTTCATTCTGTCCTCCTGCAATCTCTTTCCCAAGGTGATAATATTTGTAATAGAATAGTTGTCGTTCTGAGCTTTTCATTACTTCCCTTGAGATAGCTGTTAATCAAACAGCCAAAATCATGTAACAAGAAACTCTGTTGCTGTTCTCCAAGATATCCCTATTTACCAACATGTGGTTTTCATTTGGAAAGACTGAGAAGGAGCAGTGTTCTCATAATAGCTCCAAACAAAAAAAACACTTAGGTAAAACTAGAGAGTGCAGTGAGAGGTGATGTCCTTTTAATTTTTTATTTTTTTTAATCAAATGTGGTACAAAAAGATGCATTTACTTGCCTGCCTCATATCCTTGCCAGGATATGTTGAGAAAACTCCTCTCACCAGGATCTATGTGAATTAAAGAAACACAAAAGAGAATGAGAGCATTTGCATTAGTGAATCATGGGCACCAGTTTGAAGCCATATTCTGATTGAAAGTGTATTAATGGCTAAGAAATTCTAAAATGTTATTTAATATTTTCTAATCTGATGCCACATAGAACAACATTACAACTGTATTCATCTCAATACAACCTTCCCTAGTGTCTAAACATGTCTATGAAACAGTAATACATTTTACCATTCAAATATGATTGACCATTTCTATTTGACTTTACAAGTTACATATGAAACAGTAGGCGTAATTAAGAAACTTTAGCAACACAACTCTTTAGGGGAAATATAAATTCTGTTAAATATAACTCTGCTACAACATATCGCTTGTGGGTCTAATAGTTTTCTAGAATAACAAATAGCCATTGTCTGAGTTAAAATCTTAATCTGGCAGGTGTCTCAGTACCACACAGCTGTTTGCTCACTGCCCCCTCCCAGTGGTGCGGTGGAGAGAATCAGAAAAAAAGAAAAGTGGAACTAGTGTGTTGAGATAAAAAACTAAGTCAGAAAAATAAAGAGAGAGAGAAAAAAGAAAGATAATAGTAATTGTATATATATATATATATATTTGAGTATATATATATATATACTCAAAAAAAGCGATGCACAAAGCAACTGTTCACTACACACCAACCGATGCCCAGCCTGTCCCTGAGCAGTAGCTTCTCCCATGGCCAACTCCCTATTGTTTCTCAAGGTTTTAGCACGATGTCATATGGTGTGTAATATCCCTTTGTCCAGTTTAGGTCAGCTCTCCTGCTTCTTTCCCGTCCCAACTCTTTCTGCCCCATCAGACCCCTTCATTTGCAGGACAGTACAAGAAGCTGAGAAACTGAAATGTCTTTGGCTCTGTACAGCACTACTCAGCAATAAGGAAACCATCAGTGTGTTATAAACATTGTTTCTCTCCTCAATCCAGAAGACAGCATCAGACCAGACACTGAAAAAAAACATCAAGTCTTTCCCTTCTGAGACCAGGACAAGGAATTTTATCAGTCCTATTCCTCACTTCTTTTTGGTTTCCTCATAAGATACAGGAGTCATAAAGCAAAAATTATCAGACAAAGCAAGTAGACAGAGAAGTTCATGTTACAGGTAGTTTGCCTTTTAATAACAACAATCTGCAACCATAATATCTCTTAAGGAAGTTTGGATGTATAGGAGGAAGTACAGATGAGGACATAAATTTTGGGAACTGGACCTAGAACATGCCTGTCTTAGACTTGCAGTCTTAGTGTATGCAAAAGAGATGGCCTTTCTGGATGAGATACTATTATTTCCTGGTAGCAAAGGACAAACTCATGGAGAAAGATGTAAGTTTTATAACACATAGCAAACAATTTGGCTTTATATATATATATAAACATATATATATATACAGATACACACACACAAAATGTCTAATTTTCTTGAAGGTAGTTGGTATTTCTCAGTTGACCTCTATTTCCACACTGAAAAAAGAACTTTTGGTGAAGTTTTCTAATAAAAGAAAAGATCTCCTCAGAATGATTTAATAAGCTTTTTTCATTCCTAAGTGAAATTTCCCTTGACCCAAATAAGGATAAAAGAGTTTTTAAAGTTTCAGTTTTTTTTCCTAAACAAGAAAATTGTTTTCCATTCTGCTTGTTTTCCCTGCTTTTGTTTTAATTTAGGTAACTTTGTGTTCTTTGATCATTCTAAAAAGGAAAAACTATCCACTTGCACAGAGATCAGAGGCTGGAGTGATCACGTTATTATTTTTGCTGATATTATTGTTAATTATTCACCTCAGTAATCCATTTTAGCATTAGATTAGATTATTTTCTAGGCCGTAGCTTGAGATAGGGTGTCAGAGAAAATAACATGCTAAATTTATCTCATGCTGAGTTCCCAAAATCAAAGATTTAGAAGAGTTTCTAAAAGCTTTCTGGAAGATGACAGAGTGCAGATACAAAACATCCCACACCACTAAGACTGTCTCATCTACCTCTCAGAGTCTAGATAAATGGAAATCAGGCTTGAAGGGGATTAGAAAATGTGTGATGGAAGAAAGTAAAGCAGTACAAATTGAAGCAGATCTTTAGGTACTCAGCTTACTCTGTACCTGAATTAACATTTAAATCAACTAAAACATACCTCTAAACAATGTGGAACAGTTTTGCAAGAAATAAATGATTTTGAATGTTAGCACATCCGGAATCCCACCACTTCTTGATTATTCAGGTCATTTTCCTCTTCAGGATTACTTTAATTGGTGACAAACATGCTTACAAAATGTTTTTATCTTTTTCCCTCAATGTCTCAACACAATTTACTGTCATGATTTCATTCAGTTTTTTGACTCTCTATGAGACAGCATGCATGCAGTTATCCCCATGGTATACAAGAACAGGGCAGCACAGAAGGCACCTTCAGACTACTAGGTAGGTACTCAGAGGAAAAATGAGGGAAGAAATAGGAAGAAATATACATACACAGTACACAGTTACAATAATGATAAAAAAAATCAACCCTCCACATAGGTTCCAGTGGGAGGTAGAATAGGATGGGGTGGGATTGGCAGCAGGGATTTCTGCCAGATGTGGAAAGCAGAGAGAAGACAATGCTGGCTCACTACAGGATGCCTGTTTTCCTCCTACCAGTTATGAATGACTGCCAGGGAAAGATTGTAGTCAAGAATATCTCTCCCTTGAGTGCCTCTGTTCCTGACAATACTAAATACATGCAGGAGGGATTGGCTATACCATCAAAATGTGAAGTAGAACTACTCAGAAAGTTTGAGTGTCATATTTTTGCTAGCAAGGGGAATTTTGTCCAATAGTTATTGTAAAAAAATAAAATAAAAAAAAAAGCAATTATTCCTTTCTTTTGTTCTAATAGTTAAAACAGCTAAAAGGAAAGGAGTTCAAATGACAGTTGGAATAGCTTTTTACACCACCCCCACTCCTAAAAAACTTCAGATTAGAAAATGATGCTCCACTTTAGTATTTGTAACTTTTCAAGCACTGAAAAACATCATCCTGAGAAGACTCTTTTCTGAATAGAACAAGAGGAGCCAGGTTGTCTTTCTAATATAAAGAGCCCATGCAGGTTATTGGTGCTGTTGTGCCACTGCCTTGGAGGGACTAAGAAAGTGACTGCAACCCTTACCTTCTGTCTCATTCCTGCTATCCATAGTGCAAAGTTCAGTATCTTCACAGAGTAAAAGTTAAGACAGAGGGAACATAAATGTATCTGAAACAGCTTTTGCAGTAGTAGATTATTAGTTTGTTGACCTGACACTGGCTTTGGCTTTTTTTTACCAATGGCATTCTACAGAAATAAATAAGACCTTTAATTATATACTAACTTTATGCCTTCAGTATCCCCTTTGCATATTTTCATCAAAGACATCCAAGTACCTGTTGGTTTGGAGTTTTTTATAGATCATATTATCAGAAATTAATAATAACAATACCACCTGATTGTCTTTCTTTTGGATAAAGAATATTTCTCTTGCTCCTGTGATTAGTATAAAATTTGTTGATTGTCGCACAAGAAAATAATTAAGAACTTTAATACTACAATAGAGTTTTATTCTTACATAGGTGTGAAACAATTTATTCAGACACAGATTTCTGAAATAGGAGTTCAGTGTTGTCTCAGCCAAACTAAAACTGCTGTAACTTCTGACCAGTCTCTGAAAGTTGCTGTCTCTTTTGAGAACAATCATAGAATAGTGTTTCCCTTGCACTCATAGTCTGTTTAATAACTCATAACTGTTTAATAGAATGCATATAAAGAAAGTATGGAAGTCTTTAAAAGAAGCATAACTTTACTGTGTTCTCCATAGGCTGATTATGTACTCCATAAGAAAATCTATATTCAGGAATTAAGCAAACTTCATACAACATTTATTAATCAGTATTTGTCCAGGAATAAAGGAGATGCTTTTTAGCTCCAATTAAATATTTAAATGTAAGGACAATTAGCAGGTGGAGAGGAGGTTAAAACAAACAAGAGAAAGCCATGTTTCCATTTCATGGTGCCAAACTTTTGTATAAATTTCATGCCTATTTGTCCTTTAATGCCTTACAGAACATAGGTATTCTTTTCACTAAATTCTGCTGAGGTGCTGCAGGCCTTGATTTGCCTTCCAGTTCTCTGATGGTATTGCAGACTGGTGAGTATTAAACTGGTTTTGGAAGCGCACATAAACTCAGCTTACATACGCTCATCTTATTTAAGACTAAGCCAGACTTCACAGTGAGAGGTATACGCTGTCATTTAAGACACTGGAAATTAAATGTTGTTAGAATGGATCCCAGCCCTAGGATGTATGCTCAGCATTCACAGAGAGTTGATGTTTCTCCTTCACAAACTGAATTAGATACAGAGGATCAAATGTAAATCAAACCTTAGCAGCTGCATTACAGTAGGTGAAAAACCACAGATCATTTCAGGTGAAAAAGGTCCTTTTGTCACTAGCTCAGTGTATTAAATTAAATATATATATAAGCATTGGCTGAATGCTTCTTCGAACTTAGCTCTTAGAACTTCCTAGAGTGAAGAGTGAATTCTCCTCACTCTAGTTTGACTCAAATCTTGTAATCCTACTGGAAAAAGTAACTGTGGCAGCAATACTCTGGTAATGCTGCTGTAGTTCATGTGCTCATTGATTTTTCAAGTCTTTGAGATGGTAGGAAAAGAGTAATTTCCACTAGCCTAAGATGTGAAAAGAGACTGCTATCCAGACATGTTTACAGATCAACATGCCAGAAGTACACATGGAAATTGCCTGTGAGGTGCTGTAGCTGAAGCACAAAAATGCTCTACTCAGCCAACTCTCTGTTGAGTTAATTTCATAATTAACACAAGCAGGATGAGAGGCTGGATCTCACTCCCACTGAAACTAGTCATAAATCATTTTCTCTGCTGAGCAATGTACTTAATACAAGATGAAGGCATTCAGTTCACAGGCTAAAACTCAGTTTTCTACAGGGCCAGACAGAAGACCTATTTGTAAATCTTCATTAAATCCTTATAGATTCTCATGAGATCTGAGTTGTTTATATGACTCCCATCAGCGCTGAAATCTTTGTCTCAGACAGTCTGACTCTCCTGGGTGTAATAGAGCATACCCTTGTATATGTGAATAAAGACTTGGCTCCATGGAGGTTAGGAAAGTCAAGTATCACATTCTCCTCTTGGATTTCTTCATAGTGTGACAGTGACAAAATAGCACTGCGAAGGTGGCTAAAGCTACTCCAAGGAAGAGCACTGAGAAATGGCCCTATTGCTGCCATGGGGTGGATGTGGGATATTCTGTCAAACCACTGGATATAAGGATGGTCCTTCAAATGATGTACGTAGGGAGTACATATCTAGTACACACCTTCCTTGGAGTTTTAGTACCAAAGACACACATAATAGCACCAGTTTCTTTATTTCAAGGTTGGGGGATACAGGGCAGACTAACAAAACCTATGAAGTCCCTAAACTAATTGCAGTGATTTTGCAGATGTTGCTTTAACAAAGTTAACTAAACCAACCTAAAAATCCATTGTGTATTGGGTGATGGGGAAGAAAAAAAGAAGATAAACTATTCAATTTTTCTTTTTTATTGGAAAGGTAAGACACTACATGTTAATAATGGTTAGGAAAATATGTAACCACTTCAGCAGCATGCGGTTGCTCCTAATCAAAGTTTCTGGAGTTACTCAGTAATTATAAACACCTTTGCAATTCTGACGTTTTAAAACAGTATCTTAGACAGCTTGAAGAGAGACTGAATTTTAAAGAACTGTTATGTTGGTATCCCTCTACAGCACTAAAACCTGCAGGCTACGATAAAGTGCCTGGGCCAGTTCTCATTTAATAGTCCTGTTTGAGAAATTATACTTAATATTAATAAATGAAACCATAATCTAAAACACAACAGACTTCTGGTTTCATTTTAGACAATAAAAGTCCTTTATGAGCTAGTGCTAGTGCATTTTATAGACACTGGGACAGCAGCAGGAGGACAGATGCTTCATCTGGAGGAAAGCTTTGAAAGATGCTATTATCAGCACTCTGGCTAGCTGAGCTTTGATATTTTGCTATAAAATCAATGAGTGAATGTGAGTTATGCTCTGGGACAAGGGATTCATATTTGAGTAACTTGGCACCTCCAAAAGAGACCTGATGTTTTAAAGAATATTAAATCATGTATTTGGGAGAAATGGTTAGAAAACCTGAGCATCAGAGCATGTCTTTACGTAGCTGTTTTAAAATACCTGAATTTGAAAATCTTTGTTTCTTATTAGGGATGGTTAGCCAGGACCCCTAAGCAAGAGTGATACGTTGTGTAGTCCTATAAATTTTAAACTCTATGAACAATTTCAGAACAAATGAGTGAAGATCTTCAAGATACTGTTTCCACAAGTCTCTTAAAAACTGTCTTATTAAATGCCAGGAAATTCAATCACAGATGTTAAGCCATCAGAAATCAGGCCCTAGCCACTCTCCATTATATACTCATTTTTTACTTTACGAGTCTCCTTTCAGTATTTAGGGTTCTATGTCTTGTCTTATTTATATAATTAGCTTCATGAAACTTTTAAAACTTGCCTATAAATGTCAGGACTTTTTTGCATTCCTGGGAAATGCATAAACATTTAATGTGAGAAGTTGGGCAAGATTCCTAGCTGGTCACAAACACGTGAGTCCAGCTGTAGGACCTCAGTGTTTAAGTCTCTAGGCATTGCTTTAAGTCTTTCACTTAGCAAGTGCTTCAGTAAATTTCTGTTTGATTTGCTGAGTTGCAGCCATAGGGAGCTCCTGACAGGTCCAGAGAAGCTTTGACTGCTTAGATGCAGGAAATGATGCTTCTTCATTTAAATCCATCTCTGTCCATAGGTCCCAGGTCAGTCTCTCAAAGCTTTCATCCCTATACATTCTTACATCTCTTAGCAGACAAAATGAGAAAAAGCAACCCAACCTATTGAAAATAATAATAAAAAAATGGAGTAGTGCATTTTTCTCGTACTACTGACTCTGAGTTGGCAAGGAAAAACATGCCTAGAAGTATTTCTCGCCTCTAACTGAAAGTTGTGTTAAAAGTTCATTTTAAACCACTGGCATTAAAGGCACTTCCCCCTCTTTCTGTGCATCACATCTACGTGCTTATTTTGAAATTCACAACTGTGAAAGTCAAGAAGAGCTGCAAAATCCACAGTCTGCCCTCCTGCCATGTGAATATACATAGACCCTTGCCCAGTTACTACTGCTCCAGGCCCAGCAATCTGGCTGAGTTAGTGAATATCTTCAGGGAAACACCAACCTTGATTTAAGAAGTGAAATTCTGTCCCCACAACAGCATATGGAAAGTCTTTCCACATCTTGCCTTTGTAATTACTGTCTAAACATTTGTCTGTGAGAGGCTTTCCACAAATATGAAGCAATACAGAGGAAACTAGTGATATTTCTTTCACACAATTCCTTGTCAGGGATCTGCAGTGATGTTATTTGATGAAGTAGTTGCTTGCTAGAGGTCTGAATAACTCTTCAGAGATTGATTTGAAATGACATGTAAACTAGGGAATTGGCAGCACTAGTACCAAAGCAAAAAATAGCAAGCTGCAGGATCAAACTACTTGCAAACAGTGAAAAATCAAGTCTTTCAATAGACCTTGTGGTGGCAACGATTGTTTTCTAAAGTTTGAAAACATGTATTAATAGATGAAAATGAGTTGTGGTGGATTCATTAGTAGTATTATCCATACTACCAAATCCTGCAACCATCCTACATGAACTGACACCTGTCCACTGCAGGGTGTGGGAAATCTCTGATCTTTAGGGTCCCTTCCAACCTAGACAAAGCTGTGACTCTATGATTCTATACCAGTGTTCCTAGTTTACAGTGGTACTTTCAAACTGAACTGCATCTTCTCATGTTCCATTGACTGTGTCTAATGAAATCACAAGAGGTGGCAAAGAAAGATCATTGTGAGTAGTGCTGGAGAAAGCACTTCCTTCAAAATCCTTATAAATGAACAACAAATAAACGAACAGGAAAAGGCCAGAAACTATTAATTTAGGAGTATGTCTTCTTCCACGTGTGATCAAATTAATAGGACAGCTGTCTCCTGAAAGAGTAGATAAGCTGAGACAAACTGAAGAGAAATTGTAGATTTGAAGAAGAAACTTTAAAATATATACATAAAAGGATTATGAAAAAACAGCTTCTCCCCTAAGAAATTTTTTTCCTGTGAAGAATGTTACTACTTGAATCTGCATTAACAAGTTGGTGAGCTATTTGGAACTGCTTACTGTAAAGTCACAGAAGTACAGCATGCCTTCACACCTGCTGGCACAAAGATGCTAGATTTCAGCCAACCAAAATCCCACATGGATAGTTGTAAGTGTTGGATTTAACTATTCAGTGCCTCATGCTTAGCAGCTCTGTTGACTATAGTAGGCAGGCTTCATGTAGTAAGTGAATGAAATTAGAACTAAAGATAGCAGTCTGTTGTCCAAAGCAAAGGAACTGGCAAATGTAATGCAGTGAAGAAAATGTATTTTCACTGCAGTGTATCTTGCTCTGAGTCAACTGGTAAATAAGTTAATGGTCCTTCATTTCAGTTTTTTTTTAAACAGTTTGTGTTTTGATGGCAAACACTCTTGATCTGACCAGAACTTGCACATAGCTTTTTTGGGGTTCAGTTAGCTATTTATCAGAAACTTCACACCAGCTTTAGTCTAGACATAAACTTTTTGGCAAGTCTTCAGTCTCTCTACACTTTCTGAAAATTTCAGTATAGAATCTGTTTTCAGAGTAAAAAACAAAATTAAAGCTGAAAAACATTACAAAACAACACATTAATATTTTCTTTCTTCAGAATCAGTGCCCAAGGCTTTCTACCACATATATAATGCAGTTTTGTGATGCAATCTGTAGATCTGCCATGCTTGTGGAAACAGATGTGTGTATAGCCTGGATTGCCAACCTCATTCTGTTACTGGAAACAGGTTCTAAAAAGAACTGTACAAGGATGGTGAAACTCAGCTGAGATATAAGCAGTGACTATATCTTAAATGACTCTATCAGGACAGATTTTTTCCACTATTAGTAATAAGTAATCTGCTGATTGACCTTTACATTTTAGATTATGCATTTTCTTCTGACTCAGCTTTCTTAGTATCTCTCAATCTGAAACACACAATTTGTTTACTTTCCACAATATATAGATCAACCTTTTTTCCTTCTAATGATGGCTTACACATTACATCAGTACAGATGTGTGGATTACACATTAGATACTTTGATCCTATCTTCACCCATGAGAAAAAAAAATCAAATTAAACTTATAAAAATATATTTCATCCATAAAACTAGCATTGCCTTGTTCTCACAGTCCCTCTCTTGGATTCACATATTCCTCCTTACTCAGCCAATAAGCACAGCAGATACATTGCTTTGTATCTGAGGTCAACTATATGCCAGTCTAAAGTCTTATTGTGAATTAAAGTTGAAGTTATGGTTGTCCTAACTTAGTGCTGGCAAATGACCATTTCTCTTTGTTGCTTCCTCACTTCTGCAATAAAGAGTAGATATCATCTGCTTCATCTGTTTGTTCATGCCTGTACTTATTAAGCCTTAAGGAAAGGCTGCTGTGAGTCTGGCACTGTTTGTGGGGATGGCTCGTGCTGGAGCTTGTCTGGAGACTTTCTCAGCAGCTGAGACCACAAGGCCATGATCTAACACGATGGCTCTGGAGCTCTGCTTTGAAATGGACCCAAGCACCACATTTAGCCTGGTGTCTAGCCAGATGTGCATTTAGCCCATTCAGCAGCACCCTCCTGACAGGTTTTTAAGGCAAAGAGCACGAGTAGTCCACGATGTATGAAACATGACTGTAACACCCTGCTTGTACTGTAAGATGAAGTGCAAGGGAAGTGGTCACAGCAATTTGCAAATACATTAGATCAAAGATGTGACCCATCACATTGTCAATCCCTGCTTTCAGGGAACTAGGCATATTTGCATTTCAGAGTACTTCAACTTACTACCTGTGCAACCATCTGAGTGTTAATGGCCATAGGAAAAAAGCACGACAAAGCAATGCTTCCACATTATCCCTCAGATCTTTCTTGCATTTTAAATCCACTAACTGGAGTCTGATATTGAACACCACCTCAGTATTCCTAGGGAACCAGCGCATAGCTGGTCTGCACAGGGGTTAAAGGAAAGGTAGACTTCTTTATGTGGGAACAGCCATCCTCCTGTGAGTTATGTTGTCTTCAAATGTAAGTTTTGCTATTAACCACTGCACCGAGTGTTTATAGGAGGCTGTTCACAAAGGATATTAGACACAGGGCATTATCGTTATGTGAAGAAACATCAATAGACATCTTCCTATAGCAAAAGCAGTGTTTTTCTATTAAATGTTGTTCTTAAAAAAACTGAGTTGAAAGTTCACCAGAAGGCAAGCTTAAAAATAGCACAAGAAGGCGTTTTACAAGTTTCCACATGTAGCTTTGCCTCTGCACTTCCACCTGCATCCTTTTTCTTTCACTCCTTGCTATCTCCTAACAAAGGCTGTTAGCCTCATCCAATTATTTCATAGTTTTGTGATTGAGAGTCTATAACCATATCAGGGTTAGGATGCAGCCAGTTCCATTATACTTATGGCAGACACTCAAGGGGTGGGAAACTCTTTGTGAAACCCTTAGCATAGCAGAACAACACACTAGATCAGTATAAGCTGAATTTTGCTTCTAGACCTGTATGTAAAAGATGAACATTAACAAAACATGGAATACAGTGGCTTCACTGGCACAGTGTCATTTCCTTTTTCCTAACATAGATGATTTTTTTGTGTTTCATAGCTTCTTATTTTTTTAAAAATATATTGATTAATAGACTTATGTTGGGAACTAATTATGATCTAAGTATGTGAAGAACAAAATGTCAAAACACCATAAGCACAACACTTTCAGAAATATATTTACACTAGATGAGATGACCTCTTAGATCATTCTCACCTGTATATTCTACTGTCAAGAAGTTTAACAGTGTTAAAAGAAAGCAAGTGTATTTAGTGGTATGGAAAAATGTTACTGTTTCATTTCTATGGCTCACATCATAAAGATCAATTTCTTAAGCAAAAACAATTTTTGTAATTTTGAAATTTAATAGAAAAAAATTAGAAATTGAAAAGGAGAATGTGATGACTGAGTCTCTCTGCTCCAGCATTCATTTATGGGTTTAGCTACTAGTTAAAAGCAATGGCATATTTGAAAAGTGATTTATATTGCCAGAAGACACCCTTAGCAATCTTAATTCTGTGATGGGAAAAAAGCAGACCTTTTGGCTCTCAGCTACAGCAATTCTTTCACTTTTTTTAAAAAACACGAGAAAGATATGAAACTTCTGATGTACCATAAATGTTAGCATATTGACTGGCTGGGAAATGCCAAGAGGTGTTTTCTCAGTGCTACTGACTAGAACAGCTATGTCATCTGGACCATCTCGACGCAGAGACTGGCTCATGCTATTGCCTGTTTCTCATTGTGACTAGGACACTGAACCCTGGGAAGCTGCATGCCATTGATTTCAGGAATTAAACAGTCCTTTCTTTCTATTTTAAAAGTGTGACATGCAACAGAGGAATTTATAACAGTCTTCCTTTTACACACAGTCTCGCACCTCTGCATGCGCTCCAAGCAACTGGTAGATCTGTGCCAGCTGACATTTTCTTGCATTTTATAGACATAAAGCCTGACTTCACGTGAAAAACTTCCTGACAGAATTTGTCCTGAAAACATCAATTTGAACTGGCTGCGCTTCTTGCTGCAAGGACATACATTCTGGACAGTCATGTCATTGCAGTGGACAGTCATCGCATTAAGCAATGAAGTAGGCACTGTCTCTGTGACAGATTGGCTGGGCACCCTTATGGTAAGCCTCTTCCGCTTCAACAGGCCCCTTTTTCCTATCTACTTCTGAGCTGTGCATTGGCATGTAGCTGGCTCTCTCTCCTCTCTCAGCTGCCCAACCAATGACTGCTTTCTATTTGCATTAGGATAGCATACGATGTACTTGCTCCTTTACCTTCTCTAAGACCTAACTCTCTTCAAAGAGAAGACCTCTCTGAAAATCTGAAGCATGAGGCATTACCTATCCTTAGCTATTTTCCAAGTCATTTTCCAGATGAGATCCAAGTCTGATGAGGTCAAGCTGCTTGCCATCAGGTCAGCACAACATTTGGTACCTTGAAAATAATTCCATTTTGAGCCTATGGTATTTTCTGTAGACTCCAAAGTTCCCCTGAACATATTTCTTGCACTCTGTTTCTCAGTGTTTTTCTTTCTCACACAAACTTTCAGATTAAAGATTTTCAGAAGTATTTATATAATTAGTTTTCAGCCACCCCATGAGTGAACATAAAGGCAACCACACACACACACACAAAGACAATGAGAAGCCAGTATTCCTTTGTAATCCTTTGCCATCAATGTGTTGACTAAAGAAAATGTTGAACTGTAGGATATCAGCCTGTAGAGGATCTACTGGTACAACAAACAAAATCATAAAAAATAAAAAATCCAATTACACTTTGCTTGCATCTTTAGTGAATAAGTAATACAAAAGGGATTTTATCTTTGTTGTGGTTCAGATTTCCTCATCCTG
The DNA here is from genome assembly GCF_054131305.1 of Coturnix japonica. Classification (NCBI taxonomy): domain Eukaryota; kingdom Metazoa; phylum Chordata; class Aves; order Galliformes; family Phasianidae; genus Coturnix; species Coturnix japonica. The sequence continues at coordinate 40,324,203 of NC_140665.1, forward strand.
CTCCAATCTGCTCTTAATTTAGAAAGATGCTGGTTTCTGCTTTCACATTTTTTGTTAAATGCTGTTTAGACTTCCTGGATCTAAAGAAAGCCATGGGATTGGCCATGAAAACAAATGTCTCTTGGAACAAAGCACCCAAGTCACCGTAATACAGAAGACCAAATTCAGACCTTATGTGCGGACAGAGAAGTAAATCTAGGACAGGATGGACTTCTTTTATTAGTCAGAAAGTGGATGTGCAGTGTCTGAGCAAGATGTTGTGTCCAGAAAGAAGAAACGTGTGTCATTTTCACCTGTGTCCCTTCTGTTCTTTGTATCTTCCTAGGTCCCTTTAACACAAAGAAATACACTACAGATTGAGAGAAGCAAACCTCTCATCTGCAGAGCAGATGTTCTGGTTCTTGGTTCTATTGATGTTCCAGCATGAGGTCTCCAAAACTGAACCCAGAATATAGGTTCAAGAAGACTACCTAGGGAGCTGCATGCTGACAGAGCTAGAGTTGCTCCTCAGGTACTTGTCAAAGAAGTGAGGTTTGGCATGCATCAGCATTTAGGTTAAATATCCATTAAAAGATCAGGATATACTAGCACACAAATTTAGGTGTAAGGTTGTTTTCATTCAATCTCACAGCAGGCTTACTTTGCAAGATAGAGTAGTGCCCTATATATTTCTGCAGGTCACTACTTGGCAATGCTTCACCAGTTGGCTTCACTGCTTCAGCTGTGTTGTGTAGGTTCAACTAGTATAAACAGACTTACCTATATTATAGTTTTCTTCATGTTCTGTGTGCATACAATGCTAAATCCATTAGTTCGTGAGGTACTCACTCAGTTAAATAAAACTATAGGACTTTTCTGACACATGGGCACAGAAAGATACCTAGAAACTGTAAAATAAGATGAGCTGAAGTATAACAAATGATTGGTCGGAAAACTGACTTCTTCAGGAAGCTCCTTGCTCTAGTGTAGTCCTCCAGTCATTATTTTTGTTGGTTCAGGTTAACAACAGAGAATTGTGCAAAGAGCCTGAGGGCTATCAACAGGGCCTTTAGGGCTCTGGGGTGATAACAAGAACAAGCAGGAGCTTAGGTGGTGAGATCAAGTGCACCTGCATTAAGTTTGTAGACGACATCAAGCTGGGAAAAAATATGCCCAGGCATAGGAAGTCTCAACACAGGGATCTAGATAGGCTGAATCAATGGGCTGAAGACAGCTGTGTAGGGTTCAACAAGACCAAGTTCCAGGACCTGAACTTCAGTCAGATCAACTGTATGAAAAGATAAAGATGTGGGGCAGAGTAGCTGGAAAGGCATGAGGTGGAGAAGGATCTGGGGGCATTAGTCAATGCTCAGCTGAACATAAGCCATCAATACACCTAAGTGACCAAGAAGGCCAGTGGCATCCTGGCTCCTGACTGCTTAGAACAGATAAAGGGATCTTCACAGATGTTCTCCAGGTACTGAATGAATTTTATAAATGCTTAGAAATTGTTATTTCTGGTGTTTTCCAGAATCTCAGCCTTCTGCCTACAATCTCTAGTACCGTGCTTGTGTTTTATGAGTGATTCCCTCCTCCCCCCCCCCCCCCAACCCCCAGAAAGTACCCATTCAGTTTGGAATTGATTCTTTCTAAGCAACAGATTTGATAAGTAGCAAGCAATCCTATGCACTGAATTTATTCCAAGAACATAGAGTCTCTAGGAAAATAATGCCTCTCCTGTATTTTATGGAATAGATTGTTCATGTGCACAGAACTGATTCTCGTTTTGTTGTCTTCCCTTCCAATAGGTTTTGTATTTCAGCAGTGACACTAGTCAAAGCACAAAGTCTTTGACAAAATAGGAAAGGGGAATATAGAAAAGGCAGGTTATTGCAAATATTTCTGTTGCTAACCCAGATGAAATGCAGACAGGCTTCTCCCCATGCTGCCCATCATATTTGACATTCCAGAGAAATGCATTGTTCTGAATGCTTTCCACATACGCTTTTGTTTAAAGAAAAAAATAACAAGCAACATTTACGCTTTTTAAACAAAGGGCATATTTTCACTAATAAAACTTGAGCTGAAATAATTAAAAGGGACAAAGAACAGTTTGTATCAGTAATTCACTATAATAATTCTAATGTTTCAAACATTAATAAATTTAGTTGGTTGCTATTTAATGTCAAAGTAATTACACCAAAATGACATCAATTTGCCATCTTAAAGAAAACTAAAGTAATAAACCTTTCACTCGCTACATTAAAATCTCTTTCACACCAGTTTCTAATGTAAAATGTAGTCATATAATATGCTAGTGTAAATATTTGAAATGGACAGTTAAAATTTCTTTGCCAGGGAAGATTTCTTAACCCCTATTAATCCATCTTTTATAACCACTGTAAAGGGAAAAACATTAACTAAATCTATCAAACTTTACACACACTTAAGTGTCTTCAGTGTGGCCTCCATTTAAATTCCTCCTCCCACTTTCTAGGTATATTTGCTTTCTTCATTGGCTTAATGCATTCATTCAAGGCAAAAACCTATTCCCAGTGGGAAAGTGCAAAGTGTAATGCTGGTCTTACATGCAGAGTACTTAGTTTGTCTTCTCCTTCATGCTCATGTGAATTGATGCTTGTTGTATTCTTCTTTTATTGTCTTCAAATGACATTGTCAAGAAACACTGGCATTCCAAACAATCATAATGGGACCAGATCTAAAAAATGAGGGCTTAAAACCTAGGCATACTGTTAGAGTGGGAGAAGAATGATGTACTTTGGAAGAAATAAAACTATGAAGTTGACCTAATTCTAGGGCTAGGATTGGGATGAGAAATTTACCACAGGTGTTGAGAAAATATGGCACGTTTCTCAGTGTGTGGCCTGCTGACAAATGGACATGGCAACAGACTGAAAAAATCATTGAACACACAGATACTTTGCAGCATTATTAGCCTTCTACATACAACAATATAAAAGGTCTAAATAAATGTTTAAGAACAGCTGGAACTAGAACAAATAATGGTCAAGAAGAACCAGAACATACATTGTGTGACAGATCAACATGATGGGAAAGGCATTACAGCAGAGGTTTGATGACAGAAAGAACAGCATGATAGAAAGGTGCTATAAATGAAGAGGATTCTCACCCATATAAAAAAATTCCAGGTTTGCAAGGCAAAGCTTCTTCAAAGGTGGAGTCTCCAGAAAGACATCCTTCCCTAGCAGGGTCAACTCTGAAATGAGGTCTAAGAGAGGTGCAGCCAGGCTACACCCATTTTGGTGATACAGCTGAATTGCCTTCACCTGTGCTCCCAGGGCTTACCAGGTCCTTTCCCCAGGTGCTTAGTGAGCAGTTCAGGCTGTGACTCAACAGTTACAAATAGCTTTCAGTAAGAGCAGAATTAAAATTCCATCTCAATTGTTGCAACTCATCAAGTAGAGTAAGTACTAAAACTAATTCATTATTGTAGAACTAAACAAACACTGGTGGTCTGCTGTGAGCCTGAGAGCAAATCTATGTGGACTCTTTTTTATTATCAAGGCCGTGCTTGGTTACAACTAGAAGGGCCAAAATTTCTTCAAGTTTCACTGTTCTGTTTATTTAAAGTGAATATACCAGGCTTTCAAGTGCATTCCAGTTAGGGATCTGAACATAGGGTATTCCTTTTGTAGCAAAATGTTGTAATGAAAATTGAAATGGCCCATACATGTGACAATACAAATCTACAAAGTTGAAATATTTTGAATTTCTGTAATTGTTAAGTTACCAAATGACTAAACGATGTAGAAATCTTTGGATACCCAAGAGAATGCCTATGGTATGAACTTTAGAAGTAAACGGGGTATGAATCTAAGCATGAAGGATCAAGGGAAGAGAGAAAGACAGAGACAAGGTGAGGCCATGAGGTTTCTCGTAAACTTATTTGCAGTGGTGAAGTAATTGTATGTATATGTACCTGCTTTCAAAGTTGACTGTGGCGCGGAAGAAAAACCGCTAGAATAGTTTGATAGCATATTGAGCTTTAATCTATAAAGAAGATTAAATTCAAAGTTTAACATTATAAAAGAATAAAAAATACTTTTAAAAACAAAAATACAAGATAACACACAGTTGCATCTTGGTTCCTCTTGTTGACAGAGCTTAGAGTACATGTTTTCTGGGGTATGGTTTCACTGTATACAGTGTTTCCTATGACTTCAGCATATATCCTTATGTTGAAATAAAATGAAACATTTTTATTTGCAACAAAGCTTATTCTGGTACAAGATCAAGCCAGGGTGCTATTAGGATTAGCTAGTCTCATGTCAAATCTCACACATTATTTAAACAAGACAGAATGAAATCACAGCTTGTTGCAACATTCCTGACTTTTCATGACAGTTCCTAGATGCCAGCAGTCCATCTGCCACCACATCAATCAACCCAGCTGCTTGTAATTTGCAACTGTTCAAGAGCTGAATCTTTATTTACACGAGTCTCCTGCTCTAAATTCACATCACAAGTACTTACTGCACTCAAACACACATACAATAAATGTTGTGGGGGGGGGAATGACAGAGAAGGCATGAAAGCTTGTAAGAACTTCTTTCAGACAGCAAGGAGAAAGTTCAGGCAGGTGTGGTGAATAGTCCCTCCTTATGGAAACTGTTCATAATTTGTTCAGCTTTAGCTCTGGTAGACCCCCAAGGCAAATGGGGGCAGCCAGGTGTAGGAGAAGAAAAGGCTGACAAATCTATTTAGCATTCCCTGTCTCTTCATAGTTAGATATACAATTCTGACTCATACAGACACCTCTCCTGCTTTGTGCTTACTGCAGGATCATGCTTTTAGGCTCAGGTTAAACCAGGCTGGAGTTACACTAATATCCACCTTACTCCTATGAGGAAAACTCCTACCACAACTTATAATAGAAGGCGCCTCAAAAACTGATGGAAGGACATATTTTTCTAACAGAATCCCGACTGTAAAATAACTTTTGAATCCTGTAGTGGTTGTGTTCTCATTGTATGAATTTTGGGAAGCATAATAATAAAAACACAATGAAAAAATATTGCCACTGATGAAAAATGTGTTCAGTTAAAAACTGCAAGAACAAATCAACAGCAATTTACAGACTTCCCTCAATCTTAGAAACATTAACATCCAACATTTCTTGGACATAATTGAGAATACAGTAGACTTTTCAGCATAACTCTACTTAAATGACAGTATTGGTAAGAAAAACAAGGCATACTATTGAAACCAAAATACATAGAAACAGGTTTCTTTGCTAAAATTTGCCAAAGAGCTATTAAAAAACAAAAGAAAAAAGAAAAATGTTTAAATGCAAACTTTTACATCTCCGATACGTTTTACATATTTCAGACAACAAAACAATGCACATACATTGTATGTGATAATTTTTCAAAACCAGCTATTACATTTTCACAGATTACAACAAGTCTGTTTAAATATTTCATTTCTACAAAGTGAATTTACATTTTTAAGTACAAAGTGCAAATACTACAGTTGTTTTTATTGCCTTTTGGTGAGGAAATCTCCCACATGTCAAAGAGTTCTGCCTTGGATCAATTAGCCGCTCACCCTTGCTTCTTGGAAACTTGCTGAAAGACAGTTGGAAATATTTGCATTATTAATGATGTTTTCAAATAATCAAGCATAAACATTTATCTATTTACATTTCAGCAGTGTCCACGTGCCACTTCAGGACAAGTGTTCTGAACACTTAAATATACAGGGAATAAAATAATCCCTGGCCTGTAGTACTTCAGGAAATCAAAAAACAAGGCTATGAGCAATATCTTAACATTACCCATTTTATTCTCACTTGTGCCCTCTTTAAATGTATGCCTATCAAGCACACAGTTTTTGCAGCTGCCTTGGCAAGTCCCTGGTGCAGTATACATTTCTATGGCATGCGATGCATACAGTTAACGGGCTGTTGGCCAAAGTCTTATGAACATTCTATAGTTTCCTTGTAAACTTTACGTTAGGCTGCAAAAAGACCCTTTGGGTCTCACTGACGGCATGTAAGTGTGTATGTGTGTGTTAGACAGGATGGAGCTGAGAAAGGTAAATAAACTTGGCCACTGCTCTAGTTGGGTCAGATTCATCATTTCCTTGACATCATTTGAACAGCTATTGCCAATACTTGGTATGTTAGTGCATGTATCCATATCTGCTTTCTTTCAGTAAGCTTCTGTATGTGTAAAACTGCAAACATGTGTATATTTCTAAAATATATTCAATATATACATGTGTAAGCACACATAACCATATATATAACTTAACAACTACAATTCTGTAGTTGAAAATGAGATTTCCAGTGCCCATCTCCTGAGAAGTAACAATCTGATCACTCCTTCTTGGTTGGGTGGTTTCCTACAAGGAGCTACTTGGCCCAGCTTATTTTTATTAACTTCCTTTCAAGGAAAGACTTTTGTGATGAAAGCTGCCTTCTACATTTGCAGCCTTGTATTGTTCAAGTATGAAACTGCCAACAGATGGTTTGCTGAGCCAGCCTTAATTCAAATCTATCATTTGTTAGCAACAGCTTTTAAAATAATTGGTGCTGATTCAGCAAAATTATTGAACAAAATTAAAAAGAATAGAAACTCTAGGACACTTTTATTACAGATTCTGCAAGTCAAGATCAGATTATGAGAAAGGAGAGAGGGCTAGTCATGCTTCAAGTGTAACGCACGTGTGCCAGTAATTGCCATTGTATAATTAAAATAACCCCTTTGAATGTTTTTGAGTTCCGACAGGATAATTGTTTTCAGGCTTCTTTGTTTAAAGCATAAGTGATTTGTAGAAGGGGATTTGAAAAGTTAAGACCACAAACATTTGTTTAAACAAACAGAAACTTATCACATCCCTCTAGCTGTTAGAACATTTTATATTCCATCAAAGGTATGTAGGAGGTCTCTGGTAAAACCAACAACCAATGCTGAGCTGGCCTTAGGATGTGTGAATCTAACATCAAACAAATCATAGATAAAACAAGTAACAAACTGGCCAGCACCAATGAGAGGAAGATTTCTTTTGGCTTGTTGGGAGGTTCACTCCGGGTTCAGTTTTCAACAAATTAATATAGCTTTCTGTTAGATGAAAAGACATTGACCACACAGCGACAGTAGTGGGGTATTTTTAGCCAAATCCGTTTTTGTAGATACAGGGTTACCTGAGTTGATGTTACAATATGTGAATATCTTTTAAAACAAATCACCAATTACTGATGTTTTTGTGGGCAGTAACCATTTAATTCCTCTAGCTAATACAGAAGTGAGGCAAGACCAGTAAGAAGTTGATTTTCTTATAAGATTGTTAAATAACTGGCAGATTCACTTCCTTCACAGTCCTTCAGACACCTGCAAAAGCATCAGGAAGTTGTGCCCCATATAATCCATAAAAGCGAATACTTGGGATTAATGATCATAAAAACAGAAACACAGACATAAAAAGACTTTTTATTAACCTTCTTCCTGAACTTCCATTTGAATCCCTCCTTTTCAATGTCTACTTTACCTTTATTCAAAAATTCTACTTTTGTGCCTTCTTAGTTCTGAATGCTTTGTATAACCAAAGGACTATGAGTGAGATGCACCAGAGTTATTCAGAAAGGTGAGATAAAGTCTTTGTAGAAAACTGACACAGAAACAAATCATGGATTATGTTGTCAGGGCACTTGACGTTTTAATTGTTAAAGTCATTCCACAGACCAAACCAATTTTAGTTTAAACATATATCATCAGACTGCTGCAAATCCCACATTCTCCGGCATCATTTTGTTCAGCCAGCAATGGCACTTCAAAGTGACGGCTCTCTTCTCTCTGCTAAGATTTTAAAAGGTATCTAAAACCACCATACAATAATTCAGTAGTGTACACAAAATGTATGGATTTTCATTTGGTATGGGAAATTCTTGGCTTTTTGCACAAGGAGTAATTTCAGTCAGTGTAACTTTGTGTCTATAGCATGACTCGCAGGGAAGTTATTGCTTTTAATTCACTCAAAACAAAAGGGAGTATAAACCAATGCACATTTAAAAACATATGGTAGTGCCTTTATTCAGGAATGCAGAAGACTTATTTAAGGGCTCACTTACAGCCACCTATTCTAACCTAGACGTCACTTTATACTTTACTAGGAACATCTACAGCCATACCTAATCCACTTTGTATTTTTTGCACATTAATTCTATCTGTAGTTGACTGATTCAACTTTCCATAGATAGAAATGAAGTCAAGATTTGTTAATCAGTATGCTGCTCTGTTTTCTTTGCAGCTCTGTAGAATAGCAGATTGATGCATTCTGAAGCTGCAAATGATAACCAGTAAAACCCCAAGAAATTGTTGTAGGTAAGACAAGAACAGAGATTGTGCTCTCCTGAGTACTCACCTGCCTGCTGGATGAAGTGCTCTCAGTATTGGTTTTAGGGGCCGCTGAAGGGGGGAAAAAACATTATGAACATGGTTTGCAAGTTATATATAGTACCCAAAGAAGTGAAACTCTCATTCTGAATTAGTAATTTTTATAGCAGCTCCACAACTTTAAAAAAAAAAAAAATACTTCTTATCTTCCTTTGAAACATCTTTTTATGTGAAGGCTCAATGACAACATTTCTCACCAGTTATTATGTGGCACTTGCTTAGGACAGACTGCATTTAGACAGTGTCGAGCATTTCAAAGTTCTTAAATCTTTAGCAGTAAATCTAGCCTATTATGTCTGGTGGGAAAGAAGCGTGGAAAAGAGGATACATTACATCATCTTAGGTTTCCTGCTGTAATGCAGAAACATATCTCCAAAATGCAAACATCTAATGGGTTGAGTCAAAGGAAGTTCTTGATTCTCTTGGAGCAAAGTAATAATTTGCATACACAGAAGCAGTTTCCTTGTCATTTGCCTTAAGCAAAAGTACTGTTAGTTACAAACAAGTATATTCCTTTATACAGTATACTTCTGGTATATACAAATATCAGACTTTGACATCTTTGAAGAATCTAGACAAAAAGATAGGAAAGGTTCTTACTATGGCGTTTCTTTGTTTCTGCTTTACCTTCTTCTTTTGTTACTCCCAGGCAGCCCATTAATTCTTGAACTGACAAGGACTTATCGTTGTTCACATCACAGTATTCCACAAATTTCTTCACGCATTTTTTGGGCTTTGACTTCTTTCTTAGGAACCTTTTAAATGGCTTGATCTCTTTCTTTCCAATGTCACCACTGGAATTTTTATCTAGTTGTTTGAAGTACCAGTGGACCACTCTCTCCTCCAGAGTGTGATTTGGATCAGGTTCTGAAACTCTGCAACAGAAAAATAGAAAAAAGGAAGAAAAAAAAAAAAAAAAGAAATCACAACTCTTTATTCTGATACACACACCCCAGTTCATACCTTTACTTCTGAATACATAAAGCACTGTTAGATGTTTTGCTCCAAGAACCTCTCTGTTTTTGGCTACCAGCTTCTTTGAAGTGAATCCTTCTTTTTTTCTCTTTGGTGATGCTCACTTATGACATACTTCAGTTATGTACATTATGTGTTTTCATGTTTCTGTCATGTCTGTCTTTCATTTATTTCTCTCTTTAGTTTTCTCTCTTTCAGGAAATAGAAGGGGAAGGCAATGTGTTCTCATTACTGTGCTCACTCCAATACAATTTAAGAGGATAGCCTTTTGTACAAAATTTGGGATATAGTTGGCCAAACACCTAGAGTCCAATTACAACCCACGATGAATGGCCTCAGATATAAAACAAACCAAAAAAAAAGTCTTGAATTACAGGGTAAATTATAATAATATTATCCTCCTCTCCAGGTAGTAAGCATCTGACCCACAGATGTTCAAAATTTGTCAGCAGTTATGTAGTTTAAATTCTGCCTGTATATATTGATAGCATTGGTTTGGTTTAGAATCAAATAGACAAAACATGAAACAAAATGTCAGATTCATTCATCAAGTCTGACAAGAAAATAACTGAGATGCGGTTGCACCAGCAGGTATAGATAAATTCAAAGCTGTGTGGCTGATGAGAATCCAGCCATTGAGTGCATCCCTATTGACTGAGCATAGTCCACAGTAGTAACTTTGAAGTAAATTATCCTAGATAGGTTCTTGTAAATTTAGTTTTTGTGAAGGCAGAAGAATTACTTCTCAAAGACCTCATCAAATCATTCACCACTGCCAGAACCCTTTTAAAGACACGTGAAAAGGATCTGAAACCCACCGGCTGGAAGACAACGATGGATCAGAGACTGCATGAACCATATCTGTGGACAGTGCATCCAAAACACTTGTCAGGAACTCATTCTTCTTGGCCCCAGGACAACCTAGAAAAACAGGGGACTTTTTTTCTTGTCTCTTGTTTTTATGACATTTAACTTCCAACAATACTTCTAAGTTAGAGTTAGATATGACTCCTGTAGACTGACTCCCATTAATGGTGGTCGAACTTAGAACCTAATTCAAAGACTAGCATCTATGTTCAGACATGTATATCATAGAGCAGGAACAGAAAAACATCCTTTTGAACTCAAGCAAATTAGGAATATAGTTTGTATACCTTGGAGACTTATCTTTCAATCTTCTTTAAGATGTTGTATTGTTGTTGTTTTTTTTCCACAGGTGTCACATTCTGAAAAGCACATCTTTGAATCCATGAAAGTTTGAACATCAAAAAAAGTATTTGAAATATATGGACTAGAACACCAAAGCCATACACTTCTTTCAGATTTCCACCTCTGCTTCTCTGAACTGCGACTGAATTTCTAAATGCACATTCTCTCAGTATATTATTCTTCTGATATGTAAAATGGCAGTCAACAGCCTTCCTCTTTCACTTTTCTCTGGGGATTAACTCCCACAATACAGTACTTAGCAAAATAGGATGCTGTTAGATGGTACTTTGGTTCATACTGTGAGATCCTATGGTGATGCTAGTTCATCCTCATAATTACATTCCTTATGCCTTGAAACTCTTTTCTGAAAGAAACTGACAGCACATTTCATACACATAATACATTAGATAAGTATGTAATGAAAGATCCACTCTTAGAGCAGTGCAGCTGGAGCAGATAAATTCATCTGATAAGCACACAGTTGTTGACACATGAAGGTTTGCTTATACAACACACCTGCTTCCTCTCTTCTTTCCTAGAGCACAGAGCCAAACACCAGGTCTTTGCCCAGCCCTGTAATAGCTGAGTTAAATTCCATGATGAATCATAGACAGTGACATAAACATCACAAGCTTGAAGCTAGAGGCCACCATTCTCAGATAATTCTGTGCTGGAAACCCACTAACCCACAGTCCCCTTCCTAAGTGAAAGGAGAAAATGCTTTGAAAGATTATGGAAAGGGAAGATTAGTCCAGTGGTCAGGACTTGTTATTACACTACACTTTTCGGTTGCCTCTAGAGTAGGCAGTTATCTGCGCATGAAAAGCCTCATCTAGCCCAGCAAATTATTTTTTAATACATCCCATGTTGATTCAAAGAAATGAACTTGTGATATATTAGCCTCAAGCTCTGTTGCAGAAGGAATAGCTCAGTTATTACATATAGTAGCAAGCACCCACTACCTATTACTGCCCAACACATTCATGAACTTATGAGTTCTCTGTCTCTTATGGGCTTGTCTTCAGCACTAGAGATATTTTATTCCAGTAATTTTGAAAGGCATATAGTAAGTTTGAAGCAAGTTCCACTACACATCTGAAACTACTGAGCTATTCACTGAGTTCGGCAGTACATATTGCCAGCATTGATTTCGCCTGTGGATGTGGTTCTCTTGAAGGCATAGGCAGAAATCGCTCTCTCCAAGGCTGTCCTTCGAGACTTGTCGCGAGCTTTATCAGTTTCTTACCAGGGTTGTTACTGTCATGAAATAGAAGCCTGAATCCTACTCCAAACAAGATTTGTGTACTGATACAGGGGTCTTGGAAAATGCAGATAGCAATGGCTCAGGACATAATGCAGCATAGTACTGAGACAAGATAATTTGACTTCTTTGTTTCTCCTTCCTTTTTTGGATATATGATAACATTAATATTCAGTTTGATTTAGGAGCTCCATCTGAATTTTTCATGTTAGTTATTAGTGTATTCCTGAAACATCTGGAAGAAACAAAGAAGTATGCTTTGAGTTGCTTCCATTGCTGTCAAGGAAGCTGCTGAGTGCTACAGATGGAGAAATCAAAATCATTACTTAGATTGCTATTTATGAGATACAACTAGGTAGGATAAAGAATCAACTCCTAAATTCACAAGAAATCACAGGGAGAGTGGGGTGATATCTATAGTTTAAAGGCAGTCTTTGACAATATCCCCTAAGATTAAGAAAGGTTTCTAAATACACACTGCATGAAGATGCAATCTCAGCTGAAAGTAACAGAAATCATCTCAGAAAAACCAGATCTTACTGTTGAAACAAACACAATCCATTGCTGTGAAACATTCCAAATTGTAACTTTGTTACTTAATGTAAAATGAGCCCCTAAAAAATCCTCATATTTTCTCAATACATAGAAAATATTGAATTTCTTCCAATAATTTTAGCTGATGTGGGGGCAATCACGTGGCAATTTACCTCACAGAAAATCTCTGTTCTCTGCAGGCGTTATTAACTCAGAATAATTCTCTGGAGGCTTCTTGCTGAGCTTTAATTTTCAACCAACTTGTGGATGAAATGGCAAGACTAGGGGAGCTGCAGTTTGATTGTAATGAATAGTTCACTCTTAGTGGACTAAATACTGAAAGGAAAGTGTAGTTTGTTATCGGAGCCTCATGCTTCTCACTATGGTTTATGTGTTTCATTTTTTTTCTCATGCAGCTGCTTGTCATGTCTGGATTTGACGGCTTACATAAATAATAATTTGTTGTCAGAGGGCTAAAGTTGAAACCACAGGGAGTCACTCTACAGGTTCAGAGATGTAACTTAGAACTGAGTGTTTGTCTTAAGGATAGATTTACCCAGAGCAAACATTAGACCAACAAATACATACCACAAATGATGAGAATATACAAACACCTCATTTCAGCTACAGCATAAAGGCAATCAAAGAGTCTTCACTACATTACTATAAACCTCACATGTTTCTCCATAAATATCTTTCTTGAAATATGCACCAAAGTGCCTCGGAGCTCCCTGCTTGGCTGATAATAGTCTACTGCTGTCAATCTTGGAAAACAGCTTTTGCTGCACTTCTGAAGTCATGGCAAGAAAATTATTCTGTTCATTTCTACTAAAATGGTCATTCATTCATTAGACAGAATTATTCATTTCAAAAGGGACTTTATATATTAATCTTCCTGTAAGTGAGGGAACTGTTGAGTCAGTCACTCAAGTAACTAAAAGAAACATGACAACTTCTAATTAAAAAACCTGAAGCTCCCTATTTATTTCCTATTTCTGTATATGAAAATCAGGCTTAGAAATGCACTCAAACACAACAGCCACTGAAATATCTCTGTTTATCATAAATAAGTTTTGATCAGCCCCAAAAAAGGAATGATCAGGTGTTTGTTTGTTTTGTTTGTTTGTTTGTTTGTTTTTGCAGCTTAAACATCCCTGAAATGCTGGCATGTGGAAGAACTGAATTTAATAGGGTTTGTCAGTGCCATTGGTTACTCTTGGACAGCAGAAAACATGGGAAAAAAATGTTTTTCCTCTTGGACTTTTTTACTATACAAATGTGTATGTAAAGTTCATGACTTCATATATAAATCATAACTAGTTGGTGTTTCTCTATATATGCAGAGGGCCCTCCTCATTTTATGGAGGACTTTCAGAGCTACTCCTGAGCCCTGTACCAGAGGAAAAAAATAAAAACCAACCAATCAAAACAAAACTTATAATCTTCAAAAGATGACTTTGTGAACTGAAAATTGTAACTCTGTTGGAGACTAAAAATCATGACCTCAATAGGGTCTGTGGTTTCGTGGCTCATTACAGTTTTTCCCTTGCTGTACTTCCACGTAACCTGTCACAAATATCAATTACTTCACTATCCTAGAAGGGCTGAAGATATTTTCATCTCTTTTTGCTAACAGCACTTAGGTATTAGCCTTTTTCTTTTTCTTTTTCTTTTTTTTTCCCTCAAATACTCTTACAAATTAAAAGAATGAATTTAAATTTAGAGCCACATTCTCCCATAACTATGCTTATGCAACTTCCACGATTCAAAATTACCCGTTTCAATGAATTCAGCTTCTCTTGACTTAATTCTTCTAATTTCTTCTCAAATAAATTATTCAGAGCACCAAGCTAAGGCCATACTTATAACCTTAATATTGACCAGAGATCTTACTCCTGGCAACTCTTGAGGAAGAATCCAATTGTCTTTTCCCTGTAGCACTGTGGCCAGGTTTTCTGTGAGATGAACAGACCAACAAAGAAATAATAAAGCAGGACAGAATGGATGTTAGCTTGAGGGGACCTACAGATTTGTAACATGGAGCCCTACGTCTTTCAGGGAGAAGAAGAATTATGTCTGGAGTGGAGAAGGGCAGGAAGCATATTTCAGTTCTCTACTTTTATTTATTATCTTTATTTTTAATACTAGTCTAAAATTATCTTTCTGTTCTAATCTCAGGGGTAAGGAAACAAAAGAGACAGCAAAGGATGCTCTTTTGGGGCCCTACCCTTCAATCCCAGCCATTCATATAATACCAAAGTCCACTGAATGAGATTAGCTGAAGGTAGGCATCTCATCCATAACAGTTAAAGCTCAGTATAAAGGAACAAATTCAGAAGGCATTCATCCCAAATATCTTAGATTTCTTCTCATAATAGGACAATATCTCCCTCAAAATGTATGTCTTCTTCCCACTGCCTACTGAGGAAGCCCAGACCACTAACCTACCTGCTCTCATGTGGTGTAAAGCCACTTCTGATTAATCCTGCATGTGTCTGTTTTCTTAGTTAATTTAACCTCCAACTGCTCTTATTCTTCAGGTAGATGTTGTGGAAAGAAGATATTATGTTCATAGAAGAAACATGTATGAGCCAGGAAGCAGTTGTCTACTCAGGCAAATAAGGGACAAAGTTAGTTTAGGGCATTTGTTGATATGAAAAGCAGTTTGAAATGGTTTTGAGAAACAAATTTCTTGCTTCATAGGAACACCTTTGGATTTCACTATGAAAACAGGAAGATATGAACTGGCTAGTATGCTGTAATTCTCCCCAGTGCCATACAAAACAAAACAAAAAGGGAACTTGAGAAGTTCTGCAGACTTTGCCTCTTTAAGCATTTGTTTGTGGACTCTTACCTTCCTAGTTTTGACTGAGACCAGGAAAAAGATCTGAGAAGTCAGGTGGTACAGAGTTCATGCTTCCTTTGCTGCCTATCTGGACACAAGGCAGCTGATGTTTTTATTAGGTAGTCACTGCCTAGACAGTATTTATGCCAGTTTGGGAGGCCAAAGACATTTCAGTATGTTGAGGAGAATCTGAAATTCTGAACATTTGTGTTCAGCTTGTGCCAGTGTAAACTCCAAACCTTCAGAGGCTTGTCACCTTGCCACCAGAACATGATCTGCAATATAGCTGTGTGGATCCAGTCCCAGCGACAGAAACACAATGCATATAGCTGAAGTCAGCACAGTGAAACAAGCCAATGAACCCAGATCAGGGCACAGAGAGAAGAGCTTCAGGATTAGAAATGGCCCCAGGAAAATCCAGAAGCAAAAAAGGAACAAAAGGTAACACTTCTGCCTTATATAAACATGACATTATTTCATGATTACCTGTCCCTAAGATATACAGCTGGTATTTCTGACTGCAGTAACACTTTCTACAACACTTTATTAAATTGAACTGGTTTTGGAATCCAGATTTCTATACCATGACAGGCATCTCCATATTAGCATTGTGTGTCTTAGCAATCAACAATCGGGGAGTTAAAATGCAGTCCTTTTTTACCAAAATTTACTACTTATTCACTTGTATTTTTCATCATGCTGCTATGTTTCCTCTCGAGATAGATGTAAATAACCATATCTAATTACTTCTCTCTAAATATCTATAAAAAAAGGAAAAGCTATTACAAAAAAATGTGTGTTGTTGCAATTATGGAAGTGACCTCAGAAATAAGGTGCATAGTTCTTGTCTCCTGCTGGAAAAAAACTGAACTATAGGGACTTGCTTAGTGGAAATGTTTTTTACATCACTTTATTAATCTAAGCAGCCTGCTCCTTGGACATGTGCATGAAATCAGTCTTTCCTATAAACTGATACTGTTTTTAATCTTTCTAGATATCTCTTACTGAGATTTTTCTCATGGGAGGCACCAGCTAAAAAATCCCCCAATCCATCCTCAACTAAAGCCACAAGAAAGCTCTCCATTCAGATACTAAGTACCACTGGTAAAGCAAAATGATGAAAAAATTCAGAGCTCTGTGGGAAACTGAGTCAGCCCAGCAACTCACATTTATTTGAGAGCTATTTCTGAAGAGTCCCTGCCCATGGTGTGGTAACAGATTTGCAGAGAAGCTCAGAACCTTCATGCCAATCTGTGGTCCTTATACTGTCCTAACATGGGACAGATGGAAACTTACAGCACTCTTTAAAGACACCATTCAGTCCTCAAAGGGTGATAGATACATGATGGGTACGCCTCTGAAACACTGTTTTAATGTGTGAGTATTTTTTAATCCAAATGCACAAAGCAACCCCCATCTCACAAATGCATTGATGTGGGTTGGCCCTGGAAAGGAAAGCAGTGGCAGCCACCAATTATAACACCCTTACCACAGCTAAAAGGGCACAAAGCACATTGTTGGATGGTGTAGAATAAGCTGGAAAAGGAGATCGGGAAGGAATGAACAGAAAGGAAGCAGAGGATCTAGATAGATTGCAAGCTATCAGGTGAAGTATCAGAATCCTACATACGCTTGATTTTCTTGTACAGATACCTACAGGTAATGAATTCAAATCAGTAATATATTTGTCATCAGTTTTTTTTTTATTGCATTTTCTCCCTTGTTTCCATAACTTTGAAGTAAAAGATTTAGAAACTGTAGACACAGAGGAGAGCTGGGAGAAAGGGGAAGCCAAATGGCTATTTCTTGGAACTGTAATTATACACTAAATTTTAACACAGAATGAGTTTTTACAACAGTGATTAAAAGAGGTTTATAAAATGGAAATCCTGGAAGTAACTGAAGTGAAAAACAGTCAACAAGAATGGCTAAAGTATTACTTGAGCACAATGGAATGAACTATTCCTTGGAAACCTGGCATCACAAAAGTCTATCTCTCTTTTTATGAAGTATTTAACTTGAGACTGGCAGTTATGTTGCCTTCCTGGATGCTTTCCATTAGACATGACAGACTTCCTCTGCAATTAACATTTCAACTCTCAGTGGCTCATCTTTTACTAAACAAAAAGTTGAAAAATGACTATTACAAAAGCATAGAAGCATCCTTACAATTGCCTGTTATGAAAATTTTTCAAGATATGATATTATGCAAGAATGAAATGCCCTTAATTCCTGCTGAAGGAAGTGGAGATGCCATGACAAACTGCAGGCTTTAACAGTGAAGAAGCACTTCTAATTCACTATTTGCCAACTCACTCCCCCAGGACTGCGAGAGAGATCTCTGCAACTATAGCAGGAATGCAAATGAAA
This sequence comes from Coturnix japonica, assembly GCF_054131305.1. NCBI lineage: Eukaryota > Metazoa > Chordata > Aves > Galliformes > Phasianidae > Coturnix > Coturnix japonica. The sequence continues at coordinate 40,341,814 of NC_140665.1, forward strand.
TTTCTTTTCAAATTGTTATCTATCTAGAATGGATGATCCCCAACTTAAAAAAAAAAACACAACAAAACTATGCGCCTCATTAAACCACAATAAACAAATATCCACGTAGTGATGAACTTGCTTCATCCCACAAAAAAAACGACAGTTCAGAGTTAAAACCAATGCCATCCATAATTTACAGTTTACAGTAAGCACTGAGGAAATGAACACGTAGTGCTTAGTAGCAAAGATCCTTCAATGACAGAAGCACAATAGAGTAAATTAAAGATGGAGATGAATGTAATTATGGTTCTAAAGTGTCTGCCAGGAGGGATGCAATGCAGCTGACTTCATGTAAAAGAGTTTACAGCATGTGGTTTGATTACAAAGTGCCTTGGGTTGTGTTACACCATGAAGATCCAATTACATGATAGCACTCCATTATGGATTATGAGGATGTTTTCCTCACTGGACCACTACATTGCATGCTAGTTTTGTTATGTACAGCGCGTTCTGTTTCCCTCAAGTGTTGCACGTCCTGCATTTGCTTGGGAACCTACACAGGAATATTCTGCAGCCATGCCAAGGTCTAGATTTCCATATATTCTGTGCAGAAGCTCAACCTGCAGCCTTTGTCATACATAGTGGAGCTTAAGACTAATCAGGTTGCCCAGAGTTGGTCATTTGGTATTAACAGGTAATCTCTGAGAAGGCTGAGGACAGTGGCTATTGAAAAGTAAAATATTTTTTCCAGCAAGCAGACTTGATCTGCAAAAAAAGATGACCTTGTTTTATACAGACTGACATGACACAGACTATTTGAAACTGCTTCAAAACTGAGTGCAGGCACACAAGTGTAGGGGCATATGTATCTTATTTCTGGAGCAGGCTATGAAATCTCAGTTGTTGACAACACAGCAACAGCAGCACACAAAGGAGGTTCTCTGGCACCTTGTTAACTGTGGCTGCATAAATACAGAGAGATGGGAATGAGACAAATCAAACTGCAGCCACTCATTTTGCAACAGTGTTTACCTAAATGAATGAAACTGAAATAATGGCTCTGATTATAATTCATACACCTCACATTTCCATTCTAGCTCTCTTGAGAATACTTCCTTGGTACAAATATATGTATTCTCATGTTGACTTAGTAAGCAGTGGTCATTTATCATCTCAAGTGAATGAATGTAAAGCACTCATTCAAAATCAGACGTCCATGCTCCATGCTTAGAGACATACAGCACTGCAAATTCCAGCTGACAAAGATGTTGAATCTGTGAACTTTATACAACCAGAGTAGCAAAACCTTATTCAGCTGGCTATAAAGGGGTTAATATGCTAGATTCTAAAAACTGAAATGATGTTCTGAGGCTTCATTAGAAACAAAAGACAGAAGAAAAGGCAGAGGCAGTAAAGATGCTTAACCTTTTAAAATGCCTAGGATTACATTAAGAAATCCAGTATGTGTGTGTATTACAAGGACAAGATAAGCAGCTAAAACAAATCATTTTTGCCAATACATACGACCATCTTCACAGTGGGATTTATGCCAGGGTTCTACAACCTGTGCCATCACCAAATACAATATTTAAAGTCAGAATGATTTCCCTGTGTGAGAAGTTCAAAACTTAAGGGAATCGGATATGAAAGGGCAGTAAAAGGAAAAGATGAGCATGGAAATTAGAGGTAAGCAGGTAGAAAGCCAAGTGGAGAAGCACACAGAAACCAGCGGGGAAAACTGCTTCTTAGAGCAGACTCACAGAAACAGACTGCACTCTGATACAAGCAAAACTGCAGGTCAGCGAGACAGTTCTGGCTTCCCATGAGAATGCTTCTGGAGGGCTATTTCCCCACACCTTCCAAAGCCATGTAGACAACATAGCTGAATCTCTGTATCTTTACCTGCATTTGTAGAGACAGAGGGTTTTTCTATCTTCTCTTGCTTCTGACTCCCTCACTAAGAGATCGCAATGTATCTTTCTTGAAGCCTGACCAGAAAACAATTCCATCATGTGGAAAGTGTAAAGATTGGGTAATTTAGCTTTTATTCTGGTGCTGAATTAACTTTTCTTTTTCCTTTATGAACTAAACACCTATCCTATTTTGGCCAAATAAATGATGGCACACAGTTGAGACAGGGGAGAATGAGGTTCAGCTCACTGATCCAAACCAGACAAAACGGGGCTTGAACCTGGCTTGCTGTTATCCCACGGGAGTACACTGATCTCTGACACTGAAGAGTCAGGTTTAGTTCCCTGCTCTGCCTGCTTTGGATTAGCAAGTTGAACCTGGATCCTCTCCTCCTCAGCTGAGTGCTTTAATCATCGAGCTATTGTGTGTCTACAGAAGGCTTCCTTTTGTTGTGAGCAAAGTCATAACAAAGACTGTCAGAAACTTTTACCACTACATAGAGACATCTTCTTCAGAAAAATAACAGTCACGTCAGATTGGACTGCGTGTTCTGTAAGTTACAGCTTCATCTTGCGGGCTATAGAGAAATGCAAAAGCATATTCCTAAAAAACTGGCAAGCAGGTTAACAGAGCACTCTCACTAAACCAAATGAATGCATAAGCTTGAAGACAAGAATGTGTTTCAGGAGTTTGCTGGATCGTGGCCACTGCACTTTGCACACTGAAGAGCTGAATTCTCAAAAAACTCTTTTTTTGCTCTGCATGTTCTGGACTCCATACCAATCAACAGAGGTTTGGGAACTGATACTTAAGCAGCACTTTAGCATTCTGTCATGCTATAAGGCACTCTTAAATGTGAAGTTTTTTTTCAGCAGTGCTCACACACAAGAGAAGTCTGTTCTTTGATACAGGAATTCATTAAGTCTGTAGGATTTTTATTTTCTATCTGTAAATCCATTCTATTTAAAACTGAGTGTTTCACTTGTCCATTATTTAAGAGATATGTTTCACTTATGAGACATAAACCAGGGAGAGAAAATAGACCTTTCAGTGGGATAAAGGTGAATTCAGAGTGAGGTGGAAAAAGTAAGGCAGCTAGAGGGAATCAAACATTCAGATGTTATGGAAAAGAATAATTAAACAAAACAACAACGAAAAAGATCATTCATATAGACAAAATATTGCACAGGATAGTTATATCCTTGTTATATCTCAATTTGATAGGCACTTTCCATTCAATGCTCAGAGTATAGGCTTCATTTCAGTTGTCTTTCCATTTTCTTGTCATGAAAATGGTTACGTTTAATTTACTGAATTTTAAATGGAGGGGAAACTTGGGGTTCTCACAGAGTACCTTCAAAAACATCACCAAACTTTATACTTGGTAACACAGCTTATTAAAGAATGCAGGATCATCTTGATTATTAAGTGCATCTTAGGTTATCCTGATGTCTGTGGTCTACTGGAGCAACTGTGAATAGCAATCTACTCAATTCACAGACATACATGGATAGAAGCACTTACCAAGAATAGGGAGGAAGCTGGGAACTCCAGATTCATGTTTTACAACAATTTTTTGTGACCTTTAGGTTTTCCATTTTTTTCAGCATAAAAACTGATTATATCTCAAATACGTGAGAGATTCCACTTGTGCTGGTGATGTCTTCTGAAGTGTTTATCAGGAAACACTGAACAAGAATATAACTTCATAGCTCTCAAAACAGATTTTAAGAATAAACTGCTCTGATTTTAGGACGGGCATTTATCTGTAGGCTCTACTGAGAATATAATGAGTACAGAATGTCGTCATTTTATCTTTGCTGTTTAAAGTGTTCTGGTTTATCTGTAAGCAAAGATAAAACATAAAGAATGCAACTGAGGGTTGCAGGGTTGTGGAATTAATATTTTGCTACTGAATAAGGGAGTTCAAATTTTGATGAAGTTACAGGCAAAGGCAATTAATTCCTACTTGTCTCCAAATTACAGATGCTTACTATGGGAAAGTGCTGAAGCACTTTCTGAGAGGTAAAACAAATCCATGAAAGGAAACAGCTTGAGCCTATGTATAGGAATATGAATCCTTAGTTAAATAAAAAATACATTTGCAAACAAACATTTCAGTTAATAAACACATCCATAAATGTATTATGACTGAAAACAAGTCCACTCATGAGCGTCATCTGAGATATAAGGGATACAAGGTTCCTCTCTCTTTCTGTGCATTTAGACAGCCCGGGTTTAATAGACTCATTCATTTAATAGTTTTATGATAAGGAATGCATGCTTTTAATATAAACCAGAGTTTTCTGACCTGCTTCACAGGGTGACTTTCCTTGGGCCAACTGCAAAGAATCAGAGCAGTGTGTATCTATCTCCTCACATTCCTCCTTAGCCCTCCAGCCTTCCTCACAAGGTGACTATCAAGTGAAGCCTGCCCACAAGATACCCCACAGCTAGAGATGAACGAGAGGTAGCAACAATAAAGCATTCACCCAGATGCTTGACTAGGTCTCCAAGCTTAGAGCACAGACAGCTTAAGAATTTGACAAAACAGCATTTCACTGTAGAATAAACCATACCATTTTTACTCTCCCAGAAGATTCCTGCTTTCCCAAATAACCCTAGCTTCACCAAGCCACCTGCCTGTGTCAGGGAAATTAATGAACTTCGAAAGTAAAAGCAACTCCAGATGAACAGTGAGCCCTGTTTATCCAAGCATCAGAAATGCCAGCATTACAGCAATGAGACTACTTTTTTTACCAAGCTATGCAGGGAGATGTAAATTAAAGCCTGATTTCTGTACCTTACATGTCCAGCCACTGCACTGAACATTAATCTCTTTCCTTGATTCATTTGCCAAGTTTTCAGTAAGGTTGTACGATGCATGCCTTGAACCACAATTTTGGCACCAAGAGAACTGTGTAGTCTTTTAATATTGGGGTCAAAATATGTATCTCAAGGAATTGATTTTTTATAGGAACTTCAAATGTGTAGGGTTTTTTTTGTAATCCCAACTGAAAAACATATTTAGCGAACAAAATCCTAGGTATAAATCCTGCACAGCTCACAGATGTAATGAACTGGCCTTGTAAACACATGAGACACAGATGTGGCTCAGTTTGCCTTGATTTTTTCATCATAAAACAAGAATGAAGGAAAAAGAAGCAGAGCAGACAAAGGATGAAGTCAGCATTTTGTCAAGGAAAGTGGACAGTCAGAACAGAGAACAAGAATTTAAACAGTTCATTACAAGTTGGAATTTTAGTGTTTGTGAAGAAAATAAACTTAGTCCAGCTTGCAACAGGAAAACATAGAAATTTCATGGGGGAAGAAAAAAAAATGGAAACAAAAGTAATTTCTCTGTAGCAGAGGAACTAGCTTTCTTTGATTTAGTACGAACCAGACTGAGTTCAATCAGAGAAAAACAATTCCCTTCAAAATATGACACAGGGTTTGTATATCTAATATCAATTATTTTTATCCATGACTCTGGTTCAAATCAATACAGCATTATCAATGACATTCAGAGCATGAACTCTATTTAGGTGCTGTTTATGTAGTTTAGATAATGTCAGCTTTTACAGCCCAGCTGGTCTTCTAATTACACTGCACGAGCATGTCCAAGAACTTGCATTATACTAAATGATTAAGGAGGAAGAGAGATTTTTACCCAAAATTCATAGTTAGCTAAGTGTCTTGGCTTGTCAGGGGAAAAAGGAAAAAATCATACTGTGTACAGAATGAAGTCCTTTGAAAGATATCCAGCATCAGCTGCACCAACTGTATTTTTTCAGAATGTTTCTTCCTAATTTTCTAAGAGAAAATATGTTGAGACTGTTGTAAGGGCTGGAAAGTAAAATTTTCTCTCATGCTAGAATAAAATACAGTTTCTTAATAGGTCTGCATGAGAAATCTGGAAGCTAAGTATGCAAAGCTGGTACAAAGTGATGAAAAATGTGGCCCTAACAGCCATTTTGACCATTACATGGTAAACCAGCACTAAATACCTCTGGGATGATTTGAAATCATTGATAAACATGGATATTCCCAAGCTATATACCATATATGTAGTGAACACGACATCACCTGAGGATGTTGTGCTCACTGACACAGCATAGCATGACTGTCCACATCACAAGAGGAATGTGTCACACAACATTTAGAGAAACAATGTAGGCAAATAATGTGCCTACAGGAAAGGTAGGCTGAAGCAGTTCCCTTCTGGTAAGGGATCACTTTAAAGGTCTCACTGACAGGAAAAGAATGCAATTTCATTCACCAGATCTTCCCCCTAGCCCAAATTCATGCCCAAGCAAGCTGACCTTTGCCACATTTGGAAGGAGTTGAATGAACACATCTCAGCATAGACTGAGGTGTCACTAACCTCTCCAGAGTCTGGTATCTGAGCCACTCTGCTGTGCAGTGGCGGAGCAGAAATGGAAGAATGCCCAAACCCCAGCAATACTCTCCAGGAAAAGCTAGTGTTCAAGCAAGATGCATGGATTGTTACTCAGTTCTGGAAGCCTCCTGACAGCCCTTGCCAATGAACCTCATTTAATTCTTCCCTTCTGTAAAATAGGAGTCTATAAAAATTTTAATGAAAATATCAGAGCACTTCATAACCAAGTGCTTTGTACAGACTTGCAGGTATACTGTTGCGGTTAACAAGTGTCATTTATACTGCTTTAAACCCTGACTAATCAAACTGGCTACAGTGAGATTACTGTCAGTTCAAAGCAAGGAATTAGAAGTAGATTCTGAATTACATATTTGTATTACAGATTAAGTAACATAAAGTTTCTTTACAGCAAGTAACTGCCAAACATACTAATAAACTATTATTTACTAAGTCAATTACAAGCAGTTTTCAAGCAGTCATCTTTATAACCACCTAGATGTTACCAACGAATGCTGGAAGATTTTTAGCACTACACTCACCTACTAATTTTTCTAATTTTTAATAAAATTGCATTTAACAAAGCAAAAAAAAAACCAACAACAACAACAAAACATGATAGCAAAACTACTAATTTCTTAAAGTCAACCTGAATGATGCTAAAGAAAATTCCAATTTGTTTATCTGAAGTGTGTCAGAACTGTAAATAACAGCAGAAATGACATGTAGCGTACAGAAAGCTCAATTCAGTTCAGTACATAAGAAGATTCTTCACTGAGACAACTGCAACCTAATTGTAAGTAGAGGCATTTCACAAGAGGGTGAGTTGAGAGGTATGGGATTACCTGTCTGCGTACACATGAAGATATTAGTATACATATAGATTTAAATGTAGCACTATCATATAAAGGTTTTTAACCTGCATAATTCAGCATCGCATAACTGCCTAGTGGTGAAATTACGAGTGCATATCACCCCAAAGAAATGCCAGTGGGAACGTTATACCCCAATGTGCCTTCACAAATGGCATACAAGCCACATGGGTTTGGGGAAGAAAAAGGAAAAAAAAAACCAAAACATCCAGAACTCTCTTGCATAAATTTCTTAAAAGAGATTTAAAACATTTTATTAAGGATATTTTTGTATCCTTCCAGCTCTTTCTCCGGTACTGTGAATTTGCCTACGCTGAGCTCAGGGGGAGAAAAAAAAAAAAAAAGAAAATCCAACTAATAAAATACCTCTCTAACTAACACAAAATTGACTTTCTTCATTCAAATGGATCAAGTACCAGTTTTTCTGAAAAATTTCCAAGAATGGAAACATGTGCTGCATATCTTAATGGAGAGCCAGGAATATTCTCTTTGCATTGGTTCAAAGACCTTGTTTCATGACTATTTAAAGGTAACCTCTCTGAACTTAAATTGTGGGGATGGAAATCTCCACCATACATGGAATAGTAACTCATTTTAGCCACTGGTTATTTTTTAAGTGCATGCATATACACACAGATACATAACTGATAGAGCTTTCTAGGATGCTTTCCTGCTTGAAATGTTGAAAATTCAGAGGCACATAAGAATAAGCATATTCTTTTCACCACAATTTAGATAACAAATAATACAGTTAAGTATACTATTGACTGTATCGGTGAATAACTATACCTAGATGTTGCTTACTTCTTCAGTTAGCTATTTTTTTTAGATTTCAGGTTGTATTTTCTGTAAATAATTCTGCCCACCTCTAGTAAACACCTTCTGTCATTAACTGTGGATAAGTATAGAACCTACGAACTCTTTTCTTATTGGTACCTTTTCCTGTTTCAAAGTTCATGGTATAGAAGGTTCTACAGTGATGAATAAATCATAAATAAAAGGCTGATGAATGTTCACTCTGACTTTTAAATTGGTTTGCTTTGATGACCTTTGCTTTGCATTCTTTTTGCTGCTTTCCAAAGCTAATTTCAAGTTGCATCTCTAACCTGAAAATCTGAATTATGTTCTCAAAATTCAGATTTGTAAAGGTGGATTCTGTAAATCTTCAGTTAGGGAATAGGAATGGTACCCAGTAACTGAAATACGCTAACTTTCCACTGGCTTTGAGAGCCTGCATCTCATTTAGCAATCAGAGACTATTCCAAACGCATAATACCAAGGGTTATGGAACCAACATAAACCTTCATCCTACAAACTCTTATGCCTAGGCTTAACTTTATAACCACATGTAAAGGTTCCTTTGATTTTAACAAGACTAATCACAACAAGAATGTGAGTAAGTGTTTGCAGGATCACAGTTCAGCAGGTCATGAATTGTATTTTAGGAATATTTACAGTAAATTGCTTGTGGATGACTTACAGAGCAGGAGGTTTTACTAGAAGACATTTCTAGATAGCAAACAAATTCTAGAACTTCACAAGCATAAAGGGCAATATTCATGAATACTTTATTTCCCTGAATTATTCATGGCTTTCTGCCAAATGCCAACATCAGGACTCTATGAACAGTAGCACTCCTGCTGAGCTATAGAGAAGCAAATTTCTGAATCTTGTGAAGCATTCTGAACCCTTTGAAGGAATTCCCAGATGTTTGTATGGAGTAACTTTATTTCCTCCTCGGGGGCTCCCAGTTGCAGGAGCCTACAAGTTGTACTGAACAGTAAGAATAACATTATGTGTTTGAAACCACTGAGAGTCTTGTATACACTTTATTCTTTGTGAACAAGAGTACTTATTATAGATCTCTTCACTGAGTCCAAAGAAATTTATTCTCCGCTGTCTAAATACCTGATGCAAAAAGGGACCTGATGGAAAGCCAGCTGGCTTAAGCTCAGCCAGCATGAAACAGAGGTGACACATGTTGGCAGACTGAAGCACTTTGAGGAACTTTCTGGCAGGAACTTTCTCTCCCTCTTCAACTGATGGCATCTGTCCATCCATTGTCCAAGTGGCTTTGCAATCAACTATACTGTAAAATTTCTAAGGACCATCTTGTTGCACCTTGTTTGTACAGTGCCCTGAACACTGGGATCCCAGATTACAAAAAGAGCCTCTATAAAATATTGATACAGATAAATAGCCACTCTAAGCACACAGATTTCCCAAGCTCTTGTCTGTTCCCACGTCCTTCATATTAGTGGCAGGAATGCCTTATTTGTGTCTGTTTGCAGCTTGCAGCATTTCCTTACCAAGATACAACATATAGAGTAAATCATGTCTTTGTTCCTGCATGACTTGGAGGACATAACTTTTGGACCTCAGCTGGAAACTCTACCTTAAGCCTGGTGGTTTACTTTCTAAAATAAAGCCATCCTTAGTGAGAACACGCAACACTTATGTTGACCCTTGCGCTCGTGACCAGTCCCACTTTGAGGAGAGCTCAGGATGTGAATTACCATTTACAAATTCATGCCTAGTCTACGCCACAGGAACTAAGTATGCTTGTTCTCAGTGGCTCACTGTGATACTTCAGGTAGTTTCAGGGACATCTATCAAGGGGGAAGGATATCAACAACAGACTATTCCTGGACCAGTGAGTTAGTAAGTAGTCTTCTTCCATTACTATTGTGGTCTATAAATAATCTCCATCAGACTGCATGCAGCTTACAGAGTTACCTTGAGTTATCAATAAACTTCAGAATTGTTAGATATTCATGAGCTCTTTTATTCTATAATCTATCACTGGTCTTCCCAGGCAAGTCATGCTAGTATTTAGAAAACACGAACACTGAAATCCCTCTTGGTCAGAAGCAGCTTTCTGCAGTGAACAGAATATTCATGCAGCAGGCTAGAATCTAAATATTTTCCTTAGAAAATATACATACTGATGTGAGATCAGAGTGTGAACAGTTTTGACTTCATCTTGCACATTTTCCTTGTCACGCAAGATGAACTCATTTGCCTGACACTTTCAGTCATTACTCAGCAGCCAAAACTGAGGTCATTTCTGTATTATACATTAAATTACACAGAATGTTAGGAATTGGGAAGCCCTGTAATGGCTTGATATTTCACAAGCCCTAACCTCATAACTCTGCCTGGAATACAAAAAATCATTGTTTAATACAAAATACAGCATTACTAGGGTGGTTTATTATCAATAGAGGTTATTTGCAGAGTTTCTGAGAACTGAAAATCCCATCAAACACATTGGGAATGAAATGCTCATTTTGTTTCAAAACTGGAACACATTTCCAAGAGACTAAATGTGAGGAATAAATGGCTAATCTTTGCTGGCCCTTCTTGAAAATGTAGCTGCAGATATACATCCATTCAGAAATGAAAATATTTATTTCTCCCTGTGTACAGACTAAGCATGAGGTTATTTCTGCCATGCAATCAAGTAGAGGTCTTGTATCCAAATATGAAAACAAAACAGTACAAGATATCCATTTTGCTGGGAACAGGCTTACAAATCAATGGCATGCTTTTATTCGGTATATACTCTATCAGATGGAAAAAGAGAAGGCCCACACCATGCTTCTTAAAGGAAATAATGTCTTATTATGTGACTCCCACTCACTGTGATGATAAGGCTCGGGTGTCAACTTTCATTATGATTACAGTCCTGGCAGACTAAAAGGTTTTTGACTTTTCCATTCAGTGTTTTCCTGCCATCTCTCAGATTGCAAGATGATAAGGATTACAGACATTCTGGCAGAAAACACTGAGATTATACTGCAGCAATCTTTCTCTCTTCCTGTGTTGTTGTTTTTCCTACTTTTCACCCCAAAACAACAATCCAGTTGCCCCTAATTTTAATGAGATACCTCTCCCATGTCTTCACTCTACCAGAAATTATTAGTACCATTTTTAAAATGCATTTCTTAAAGCTCTCCCAGAAATTATTACCATTTTTTAAGTGCATTTCTTAAAGCTTAGTTGCTTTAGGAAGACAGTGTCAAAGTTTGTTCAGTCACGGCAAATATTTTAATCCCTTTTAGGTTCCAGTATGATCAAAGGCTCGTTCTGCTTATGTCAGGATTTTATACAGGGCACTGACAATACCTCTGTATCTCTAGTCATGTATTTACAAGCAGCTGTTTTAAAAGGGTCTGAAATGTTTTCACTCTAAATTACAGACCTTCTAAAAGAGAAGAGCTATCTTGACTCAACCCATATTTTCTTCTGCATAGCCCTTGCTAAAATAAATAAAGATACTTAATATACACTGTTTTACACCTCAGATATTAGACTTTAAGTGCCGCCTCAAAACATTTTGCAAAGCTGCATACTTTTAAGCACCTGATCATTGACAAACAAACATCTCCTTGGAGTACAGAATATTTATCCATGCAGAGCAGCTTAAAATTTGTCAGAAGGAAGCAGGACTGAGGAGTTTACATGAAGTCCTAGTGAGAAGAGAATGAAATCCAAGATTTCATTAGACTAAACTGGTTTCAGTAGAACATCAGTCATTGCTCCCCTTCTCACAGCTCCATTAAGTGCAGGAGGCTTTATTTACCTACAAGTTTACATCCTCGATGGAAATAAACAAACACAGCTTCGTGACTATCGGTGAAACTTTTCAGATGTGTACCTGGATTTAGGGAAAGCATTTATAGGGGAAAGCATTCTCTCCAACATTATTTGGTTATAAGACAATAATGACAATCAGAAATTCATATGTAAAATGCTGTTGCAAAGGCAGTGACTGTACAACAGCTGGGTGACAGGCTCCCAGGAGGACAGCCAGACGTGAACACACTCCCTCTCTGGACATGTGACCCCTGGCTGTGTCTCATTCCAGGGACCTTCTCAGCTCACACCAAAGGCAGAGTGGAATGGCACAGAGCAGCACAGAAGGCAGGGTCATTGCACTTAACAAGGGATTTGGCTGGAAAGGGAGGATAGCAACAAGTGAGGTGAGAAACAGAATTTGTATTCCTTGGCATAGCCTCCAGCATTTTTTTATTGCTGAGAAGCAAATGAAGTCAGTGTTTATTAGTCCTAATATAGCCCCTTAAAACAAACATTAAATTATAGGGTAATATTAAATAAAGCAATGAATGAAATGCTATTGCTGAGCCAGTAGCATCACCTTCGATTAGCCAGCTTTTCTTTTTTGCTAGTTGTGACACAGCTGTGTCTTTCACTGCTGCTGTACTAGTAGCTCAAATGCTTTCACTGTAATTTTTTTGGACAAATATGAACATAAATGGAAACTACAGCAGCTCTTGAGATATGTATTTGAGCCTTCCCCCCCCACCCCCCCCATATTAGTATTTATTAATTTTTTTTAGATTAAGGGGATGATATTCTTTTGTTAAGAAATAAATACAAATTTAGACAAGAATAAAGCAATGTAAATTACTGAACTAGACCATTAGTAATTACAGAGAGGAGGAAGAGATGTGCAGAAGGGAGTGTGCAGGAAATAAATGTGATTTGCAGAGCCTTGAAAATAATCTATAGGCTTTCTTCCCACTGGAGTAAAACTGCCTACTGGGAGACTATATGCTATAATCATGTAGTCTGACAAAAGGGTAATAATATTTGGGCTACTAAAAAGCCCAAGCAAACTGTTGTAGGTTAAAGAGACAGAGTCCTCTGTGTTCAGCTTCTCTGAAGCTACTGTACTGTTCTCTGGAAATATAGGGTTTACTGCTGCAGAACTCTGTTTTCACAAGGAAGTTTGACAAATAGATGCATGCAGTTGTTAAAAAACTCTGCATTAGCTCAACACACTCCCCAGGTCACCACTGCTCATTACTAAATAGTTCTGTTACAATGTGGGCATCCTTACTCAGCCAGTGCTTGCAACACCAGTCTGTGCTTTGTGTACCCCCCTCATCCCATCCATTGGGTGCCCTGGTATTGCATGAGACTTCCTGCTGTACAGACATACAGATTTCCTCTTTGACATCCACTTCTTTGCTCAGTGAGCATCCCCCACAGCCATTTCTTCAGGCTTCCAGCACAGGACAATTTAATGGACTTGGATGCTTGGAAAGAGCCCTTCACTTCTCACTAACTTCTATGAAGACAGTGGTGTTGGAAAGAATCAGACACAAGAAAGCAGACAGATGGAAAGTTGGGCTCTCTTCTGCAGCTCCACACCTTATAGAAGAGAACTAGTACTTTGGAAGGAGAAACAGTCATTACCCTCCTCCACCAGCATTAAAGAGCTGAGGAGGAGCAAGCCTGGCCCTACAGCACCCATGTGCACCTCAAAGTCAAGGCTCTCCTCTCCTATCCTTGTTGCAGGAGTAACTAAGCTTCAGGCTGACTCTCTCCTTTGTCCATGCAACTTGGTTTCATGGTTCTGCCATTGCTGCTGTGGACATTTGCACCAGCTTTGCATTATAACTACTTAGGGTTCCAGCACTTAAATGCATGTTGTCTTCTCAGTAGAGAGCCTTTTTGGCAAATGCCTCTTGGTAAACAAAGCCATACAGGGCTCAGGACAAGAGCAGCACAATCAGCCAAAACTGCCAGAAACTTCAAATGTTTCTTATTTTTATGAATAGACTTCATAAGAGTCAACTTAGAGCTTTAATATTCAATAACAAAAATAGATACTTTCAATATTAGCTCATCCAGCCAAAAAGCTGGTTACAGAATAAAACGGTAATCCCTTTAAAACACAGGTCAGTGGAGGGAGCTACATGCCAACTGACAACAGTATGAAACTCATGGGAAGGCAGGTGTATGTATATAAATAATCTGTATTATGATCAGAAAAACTCAGTTACTTAATGGACACTTTTGAAAGCAAGCAACTTTTTAGTCATTGCACATTCACGAATGTATGGTAAGTTATTTTCTTCCTTGTGTCAGTGCTGGTGCTACCTCCAGAGAGGAAGCAGAGAGCAGTCTGAAACTACAGTAAGCAAGATAGGTAGGCCAGTGCTGGCAAACTGCCTAAGGTTCTGGTGATCAGAGTTAGAGCAACTGTAACAGTATAGTCCAACATACCTGACAAGGAAAAGCAGTTAGTTTAGCCTCTATTGCTTTCTTTCTTTAAAGGCTGCCATTGAAGTAAGTCACTTTATACGTTGGCTGTTTGGCTTCAGGTCTTGCATCATTGTGGTTTGGACATTTCCAATTATTTCTCTTTAACTTTGGAAAAAAGAAGATGTGGTGCCAACAACCAAAAGCAAACTGTAGTTATCCACACACAAATCACCCATAACTTAAACTATGAGGTTTGCTCCACAAAGTATAAACTGTTCAAGTCAGTTTTGAATATCCAGTCTGAACAGAAAATGAAGCCATTGCAACAGGAAGAAAACTAAGCAGTTAGAATAATTGCCCTTCTCTTAAGTAAAACATAAATGCAAAATAAATGATAGCAGTTATATCAGGAGCTTTCATGCATGACTTTGGGAGAAAATACAAGCTGCTTGAATGTCAAGGTTAAACTACCTTATGAAGATCTATAGAAGAGAACAACAACTGAGAACTGAGTCACTAGAAGGCACTGAAACAACACCCTAAATTCAACTGAAATGTAGAGCTTTAAGAGACTTTTCTTTTTTATAAGTAGTCTGATTGTGTAAGAGATGTGTATCAGGAAACCTAAATAAGTAAAATGCAGATTCATAGCATGCCTTAAACTGTAGACCAGCGCAGTATAAACATAGTGATCAGCAGTCTCTGCCCTAGATCTAAAGCAGTTTTTTCAGCTTTTGGTTGCAAGGAGTAAGGGCAGTGATCCATACTCTTTGTCCAAGCTGAGACTTCAAAATTTGTCTCAGAGAGGCTAAGGAAACATGGCCACTTTGCTAAATTGGATCCTTCTTGTGTCACTGAATAAACCCACACCTTTCACACATTACACTCAGCACTTTTACACCCCTGAAATACTCATCTTTTTAGATAAATACTCTACAGTCAAAAAATACAATGAGAATCATCTGAAGTGAGAACTCTTGGAGAGCTGCAGGAGTGCCAGGAAAGACAAAGTTAAAGTGAAATGCTGATCTTATTTCACAAGTAGAAATCTGCAGCAACTTCAGTGCAACTGCTGCATTGATGTATTTTACTGGATTCTGTCTGAGTTAACTGAGAACTGCTTCTCAGGAAAAGAAAATGTTTAGTGTTGAAGGATGCTACTATTCCGAGAAGTGTTCTTTTTTCAAAAATGGGACATTTTCAGGACTTTCAGTGTATACTGAGTATATTTACTGAGTTTGTATATTCACCCAAGTCAGTAGATAGCATTACATTTCAATTTTAGTTTCCCTTCCCAAATTATCCCTTTGTATGAGAGGAAGTATCACAACTATAGGAACTTAAAAAGACATGCTCTCCTAAAAAAAGGGAAAAAAAGAAAAAAAGAAAAAAAAATAAATTTAAACAAACTGAAAAGAAAGATAAACAAAATTAATGGTCTGACATAAAGCCACAAAACCATAGAAACCCAGTTAAGTCTGAAAACCAGCTTGATGCTGTGTCCCTCTCTCATCATGTCTTTCACTTATTTGGATTTCCATATTTTTGGCTCACAAAATAGATAATGGCACTTGTAATTAAAGTAAGTTCTGCTGGCAAAATCAGATTCCCCATAATACTCCTCAAATTCTTGATAATAAGAATTGTATTACAGGGGAAAAATAAAAACAAAAATTCTGAGGTCGAGTAACAATACAAAAGTCTTGAACTATACAAAAGATAATCCAAAGTTTCTCTGGCCCTCACACACAGTGGAGTTTAAAACAGATCCTTCTTGCTTTTGATGCATACTTTTTCAATAAGAAAAAGAACTGCCCTTGAGGCAAAATAGCTGAGTGGTCTGGCGCTGTCCCAGTATGCTATCATGTCTTGTTCTCTTACATATACAAGTCCCTTTCTTCCAGGTTGCTAAGAACACACATACCCCAGGGGCTTTGCAAAACAATCCACTGGAGTGTAGGAAAAAAACATTAAAAAAAAAATTAAAGTGTTGTTTCATCTGTATCTCGTCCTTTTCTAGTTCTAATGTTTGCATACATTTGAATAATATATTTAATACACAAGTATGGGAGTATAATCAGTGGTGCTGATCAGCTGTGGATCCTACACCACCCTGAGATACGGCAATCATGAGCACAGTCTCAAAGATTCAAGACTTCCCTGAGGGACACAGATATATCCATATGCTTACATGCAGTCCTTAGCAAAGGACTTCTTAGTGAAGAAAATTCTGAAATATATTATGTATGTAACAAATGCTGTTTTATGCTACTTCCTAATTTTGTTGTGCACTTTGCTAATTTGAGGCAAACTCTATTTTGTAGTAAGCAGCTGACATGGAAGTTATGTGCCCAGTGAATTCCAGGGAATTGCAAAATTTGATAAAATGACTAGATTAGGAAACGTACTATTAAGAATTTAGAAATAAATAGCAACATGAAATATAACTTCTAACATATGGAATCCCCTTCTGTTCCCTAGGAGCAACCGCCCCATGCAAATGGGAAAGTCTCACAGGCAGTTTTACCTGAAATTTGTACCAGGATTTGTACTGAAAAAATCATCAGCATAGTCACTAAACTAATGCTTCTCTGAAATTACTGTCACCTATTAAGAGCTACATAATATGCAGTTCTTTCACCCATAGACCCAGACTGAAAAGGTACAGTTCCAGGAACTAATATTTCCTGATCTGTTACTAATTACTCCTGACCTGTGATTAACAACTTTGTGAAGGACGCAGTGGCACCTATACCTCATTCTGTCATCCTACAGGGTTAGCTTTAACTACCCTTCATGCTGTACCCTTTTAAATACTAGCAACTGGCTTGTGCAGAAAACTCAATTTCATTTTAATATACCAGTTATCCAAAAGCCTGAAACAAAGCATTCAAGGCAATACAGAAGACTGTGTTAGTTCATCACTGGGCTTCCATTTTACTGTATAACACAGTGGTGAACAAAAGGTCAAAATAGGAATGTTTGAAAACTCTCTCTGTGAGAAAAGGAAAAAAATTGCTTTCCCTAGTTTGTGACATTCACTGGACTCCTTTTTGGGTTCATTTTCATTATCTCAGAATAACTAGTTTCTAAGCAGGACCAAAACCGCAAGTAACCTCAGAAAAATGCTTCGACCTTTTAAAAAAAAAAAAAAGACTAGAAATCTTATGGGAAGAATTATTATTATATAACTTCCAGTCCAATCTAACAGATACAGGTGGCTTGGATCGTTCTTAAAAACATTAGATTAGCCTTTAATGGCAGATGCTTTATATTATGTTCCCCTCGGGATGTGAGGATATACTCTTAGCTCAGTTTAAATCAGTGGGAATTTTGCCATGGACTATAATGGGCCCTTACTTTCTACAATTTTGCCTTAACAAGATATCAGCGTTTGCCAAAAATTGCACTGTGATTTATTGCAAATTATTGCTAAAAATATTTGGCTTAACATGTAGTAGGTTTGAGTTTTCAGGTGGTATAAATCAGTGTAGGTGCAGAACTATGCCAATTTAATCCACCTGAGGATGTACCACTGGATCTTATCCTATTTAAGATCATTCATAGTAATAAAGTACTAGTTTCAAAATCTTCTAGTTTTACACAGCAAGCAGTTCATAGTGGTTTCACCTATGGCTACTGCATTTTTGTGGGTATAAGATGCAAATCAAGCATCAAGCAAACTCATCCTTTCAAAAATGTTATTTCTTGAAAGTTGAGGCACAGATTACCTACTTGTTTTTTGTTTGTTTTTTTTCAGACAACTCAAATGCAAACATGCCTTTACAGTGCTGCTTACAGTAGAGAAACTTCAAGGAACAGTGGTCCACTTCTACTGAAAAGTAGACTTGCAGTAATTGTATGGCTTTACCTGTTACTGGTTAAGGCCATCGCATTTGTGCAAGATCCTCTTTCCACTAATATAAACTCAATTCTTATTTACTTAATGTAATGTTTGCATTTTTATGATGGTAAGAAAGAAGTTTTTCAAGTGAGTGATGATTCCTTTAGTATTATTTTACTAGCCAAGAGAGAGAGAAAAGAGAGAACCTTAGAAGAGAGAAAGAACAATAAACACCTCTATTACAGCCATAACTGTGTGGCAAACTCCTCCACCAGTTACTTCTAAAGGTATGCACTTACTCTGCTGCAGAGCAGAAGGAGGTTTTTCTAGCTAGCTCATAAATATTTATGAAATATTGGCATTTGTCTTATTTTAAAACAACATAAAGCATTTGAAAGCCAAAGATTATTTGAGGGTAAGCAATGTGAACTTGGGAGAGCAAATCTGTGAAATATACAGTATCTGTGTAATATAATAGTACCTGTATATTGTAATAATATTATGAACTCACACTGCTGCAGAGATTTGCTAGGCTAAAATTCATATGGCACAAAATACCGTAAGTGGTAAGAGAAAATCAAGACTGTCACCCAACTTAACAAAAGTGAAATGATCAGGACAGAGCTTACAGCATGGAAAGTTAATTGTTTCACTAGTAAAGTATCCCAACTTGGATAAATCTTTATTACTGCACTGTATAAAAGCACTACCAGTTTGCATATGAAAGAGAAGTGTGAAAACTGGACTCTCCTCACCTCCTCATCGTGTCTCTTGGAAACCAGCTGTCAACTGCTTTTTCAGGCTTTTTGTTTTTGGGAACAGGCAGAAGTGACCTACAAGTGAAATCTTTTGCAGAACTAAGTGCCAAATTTGTTTCTTGAGTTTTCACTCTCTTCTTGAGTTATACTCCCTTTTGAGTGCATGTTCTTCTCACTCAGAAAAATACACAAATGAAATCAAGTAATTATATAAGCCTGCAACTATGCGAGTGCTGTTTTGACAGAAATTGTTGGAGAGGATCAGAGTACATGTGAGCATAGGCCTGATCTAATTTCTACAGAAATTAGTGGCCAGATTTCCACTGGGTTTCATGGAGTACGGAATGTAAAATATACCCAAAATTATCCCTGAACTACCTGCTGACTTCCTTTAAATTAAAGCAGCAGTAAATAACTTCAGTAAGCAAGTACTGACTGATGTAATGATGGATAAACATAATAAATCTGACTGTCAACAGAGGTGTATTTACTACTAAATTTTACATATATGGGGATTTATGCAGCACACGTGACTCTTGCTGAACTCTGTGAAGAGGTATACAGCAAAACTGCAAGCCAGGCATGTTCAACCCCTTTTTTTGTGAAGGAAACCAAAAGGATGCAGCTTGCAAAGAGCAGTGAAAGTTATGCTCCAAGATTATATTTTGGCATAAATCAGTTTTTCATCTCTTACTTTATCTGTTCAGTATCTTATGTGAGAAAAGACAATGCAGAATACCTCAGTCATGCCAGCCTCTTTCCTACTATCTCTCTCATAAATTGATCATAGACTATCTGAAACCTAACCAGAGTTTCTGCCCCATTACTGTTGCTATAGAAGACTGCTGTCTGACTGCTCTAAACAGCTGGAAAACACTTTACAGTTTCCAGGCAAAATGTGTTCAGGGTAGTTTGGTTTTGTGCCAAAGCTGTCAAGAGAAAAACTATTTTGTTTCTCTTCCTTACTGTCTCAGAGGAACAGTATCTCCTCTGAGTCTTATATTGTTGTCTAAGTGAAGCAAATACTAGCTACCTTCTCTTTTCCATGATATATAGTGCTGTACCTAGATAGCTCAATTCTCCTGATTGCATCTGTTTTCCCTGAACATGGTTGACCAGAATCATATCCTTGGTTCTGGAAAAATACAGAAAATAATAGGTCCATCTAAAACAGCATGAATATTTTCTTGTCCGTCTTGAATGTGTTATTCCTTTCTTCATGTCCCATCATTCCCAGACAGGTATGTTTTTGGGTTACATTTTGGGTTACACTTGCCTTTTCTACATCCCTAGTAATTGTATGGCTTATTGTTAATGCTATGATTGACCACTTTCTATGTAAAACACAGTAAAATTACATATAGTATAATAACATCTCATTCACATTTCTTACTTCTTTTCATATTATCACTCTTAAATGCATTTGTTTCATGACAGAGCATTAAGGCCTGCTTAACTCAAGACAAATTTCAATACTAATAGACAAGTTTAATTCAGCATTACTGTGTAGGCATTTCTCTTGGTGATAAACTAATATATTTCCCATGACACAGAACGTCTGCTCAAATCATTTGTTTGTTTCTGATTCTTTACTAGGGATGGCAGTGATTCATAATTTCCCCATAGCATGGGCATTATCACTAAAATGGGCTGTACCTTCTTATTTAAATCCCTTAAAAGACCAATTCAAAAATAAAGCAAATCTGACTGCTATGTAGCTCAGCTACCCAGAAATATGATCTCTCACACTCCTATAAAAAGTTGGGGGGAAAAATCAAAAATCTGATAAGCACCAAAGTTTGTTCCTATACCCTAGAAGAATAAATATTTTTCTAAGGTAAACTGGAGGTTAATCTTGGAAAACAGTAAGTGGATACATTTTTTACACTGACCTAAAGATAGAGACCAATTTATCAGGGATTTTGCTTACTTCTTGGTATAGAAAAAGTAAGAAATAATGCCAGTTTCAGTAACTGCATCATAACCACTGAAAGCACCTTGCTTTCTCTGACATCTTAAGATCCATATTTATACACACTGTTTCAAAGCAAAATTCTTCATTTAGTTGCAAATCAATGCAGCAATATCTAAGAGATATACTATTTAGATACAAGGTAATTAATTGCTTTCTAAGTTATTGTAGTGACAAAATAAAGCACTGGAATGCACGATGCCAAGTTTATCTGTTTCACTGACCTTGAAGCTGTCGTCCTTTGTACAAATCCTTTGTTTTGGTTGGGTGAGCTCTGGCACTGTTATCACATTTAGGTTGTTCATACCTAAAGAACAAACACAAAGAAAATAAAACAGCCAAGGTTAACTTAATTTACAAATTATTTCCAATACTGCATTCCAAATTAAACTTGTACCTTCTTTTGTTCAGGGAACAAAATGGTTTCTCATTCATAAGAGGCAATGCGAATTTATCTGCTTATTTTCCACTTACTCAAGAGAACCTGAATAATTATTATCTATTCCAAACAGACCGTTCTGCAGGGAGGAAAACTAAGGAAGGAGAAAACTGTGGAGAACTGCCATAAAAAAAAAAAAAAAAAAATCCATAATAAAAAATTTGGTCTAAAAAATATTCAAAAAGTGAGGCTCTCCTCAAGCCTACCAGATCAAAAAGCTATAAACAAGGTAACAAATTCTGGCATCTGACACAGTACTCATGTTGTGAAACACCACAAAAGCAAGTTCAAAAATCATAGCAAGGCAGGTACTGTTTTTAGTTAATACTGCAGCACTAAATGCATTTATTACTGTATCCTCTCCAAAGCAAATGTTAGTTTACATATGAAGAGCTAACCGTGAACAGCTAAGCTAGCATTTCAAACAAGAGGGAAGAACTGTTAGGGATTCTGGAAGGACAGGAACTGAGCTGGAACGGCCTGAAATGAGTTGCAGAAAAAATTTCATCCCCACCTGCTACATGAATATTCTGGCTCTTCTTTCTGATAAATGTACTTAAAGCCAGATTGCTAGTCCAGTTTGTAACCAGAAATCCCATGCTATTTGTGCCTTCAAAAAATGGTGACTAGTGCAACACCACTGCAGTATTTCATGCAAGACTAGAAGCATGGCAACACCTGCTGCTGAATTTTTTTGCTTCTTAAAATCCCATGATTAACTCTTGGTGGCTTTTCACTCAGTTTGTCACTATCTCTTTCTGAGAAATGTTGTTTTTTTCATTCAGCTATAGTAGATTGAAGCTGCAGAATCTTGTTTATATCATTTGAGAGAAATTTCAACTCAAACACAGTAATGTGTCTTGTGTACACACATGAATGTGTGCACATATATGTTAACTGAATCTAGATTCTTTCATATCCTATTTAACTGCTCATCTTTGAAATGCTCTGTTGTACGTTCCCAAAAATCAGATTTACCGAGGGACATACTTGTATGTCTAATCTAAATTTACCAATTCAGATTTTTAGTACAAAATTATCTTTTTAAGAGCATTAAGTGGTGTCTGTGTCAGGAGTTTGGGCTAGACTGCCCAAAGGAACAATATGTGTTCAAACTTTAGTTAGCAGTCAGGATGGAATATATTCTTTTCTTCCTTTGAGCACATAATTTATTTTCACATCGTCTGATGAAACTGCCCACTGGTCCATCTAATTTTGGCTGCTTCAAGAATGTACAGAGTTGTTTCACAGGCATGGGAGAGGTGCAGGAACAGCAAGAATAGAAGCTGCTTTGATAGCGTGGCTGGGATTTAGATACCTGATGGATGCCCACAGCCAAAAAGAGTGAAAGGGAAATCTCTGAGCAATACTCACTAATGCAGTGTCTGGCAACCAGCCTGGCCCCTGATTAATCTGATACCTGACTACGCGTTCTTCACATCTACTTCTGTTATTGTTACTGCCTACACTTTCTTGTTTCACCTCTTTTCTTCTACCCCTTGACCTTATATTTTTGTTAAATACAGATGTAGCTCATTGCATACAAGCTAAATCTATTAAATCTTGATAGCTGTTAAAATGCTGTAATATGAGAAGTGTACTTTTAACTCTTTAAACCAACTCAAGAAAGGTAAAGTGAATCATGAGAAATTTGCCATGATGACACAGCCACACTAGGAACTAATAAGTAAAACACACTTGCCTCAGCAAACACATAAAGCACCTGAACCCAGAGTGTGAATGGACAAGATTATTTTGCCTAGCTGCTCAATGTCACAGGTGAGAACACAAACTTATGGTCCCTGCTGAGTAAAAGGGCTGACAATCACACTCTATGTCCAGAAAGCACTAGAAGCAAGCAGGCAGAGGCTATTCTGAAGAGAATTTTAGGGAAACTTTTGTTTGTACCCTTTACATGTGTTACTTCATTTTAGTCAAATGGACACCCTCACTAGGCTTTCATAAAAGCCAGCTTTATGTTACATTTTTATCTATTTCTTGTGTGTTTTACTGCTTGGCCAACACAGCACCACTCATTATAGAAGGAGTAGACTTGCTCAGCAGATGAGGGGAGAGCAGTAGTTATCGTTAATCTTAACTTTAGTGAGGTTTTTGACACTAGGTCTGTGACATTCTCATAGACAAACCGATGAAATGTGGACTAGATTAATGAACAGTGAGGTGGACTGAAACCTGAATCAACTGCCAGGCTCAAAGTATTATGGCCAGACAGAGAAATTCCAGCTGGGAGCCAGTCACCAGTGGTATGCTCCAGGGTTCAATATCAGAGCCAGTTTGTTGATCTCTTCAGTAATAATTAGAGTAGACATTTAGCAAGTTTTCATATTATACAAAACTGGGAGAAGTGGCTGGTACAGCAAGTGTGTTCTGCCATTCAGGGATATCTCAACAAGCTAGAGAAACTGCCTAACAGGAGTATCATGAGGTTTAACAAAAGAAAATGCAAAATTCCATTACCTGAGAAGGAAAAAAACCCATGACACAGCAAAGCCTAGGGGCAAACCACTTGAACTACAGCTTTGCAGAAAGGACCGGGTAATTATGTTCAACACTAAACTGAGTATAAGGCAGCAGTGTGCCCTTGCATCAAAAAAGCCAATCAGCCTTTTGGGCCATATTAGAAAAAGCACTACTAGCAAGCCAAGGGAGGTGACCATTCCCTCTGCTAATCAATGGATCCAGCCTTGGGTCTCAGAAGATGAGAGACATACACAAATTGGAGTGGGTTGAGAAAAAGGTAATGAAAATGGTAATGGAATGGAGCATTTGACATAACAAGGAGAGACTGAATAAGCCTGTTCAGGAACTGTTCTGTCAGGAGAAGGCTCAGAGAAGATGTCATCAACGTGTATAAACATCTGATCCTGAGAAAACAGACTGTTTTCAATGATGTCCAGTGAGTAGGCAATGGGCACAAACTGGAAATTTCCATGTAAGGGAATTCTTTCCTTTCCATTTTCCTTTTCCCTTTCCTTTCCTTTTCCCTTTCCTTTCCTTTTCCCTTTCCCTTTCCCTTTCCCTTTTCCTTTTCCTTTCCCTTTCCCTTTCCCTTTCCCTTTCCCTTTCCCTTTCCCTTTCTCTTTCCCTTTCCTTTTCCCTTTCCCTTTCCTTTTCCCTTTCCCTTTCCTTTTCCCTTTCCCTTTCCTTTTCTTTTTTCTTTTAAATGTGTGAGGCTGATGAAACACTGGTACAGTTACACAGGCAAGCTGTGAAGTCTATTGGAAATACTAAAAGCCCAAGTGGATATGGGTCTTAGCAACCTGTTCTAGCTGACCCTGTTTTGAGCAGTGGACTTGGACAATACAGTTCCCCAGATGTCCCTTCCAATCCAAGCTATTCTGTGATTCTGTGATTCTGTAATAAAATGACAGTCATATAGAGAACTATAAAATTAATGTCAGCAGAAATCCTACTGCTTCACCAGACCAAGCTGATTTGTGCTTCAGAGAGAGAATGAGAACTAAGGCTCCACAGAATGATTTAAATTGTAATTCAATGAAGGATTATCACTGTATACAAGAGGAAACAAACCTAGGGGTGGAGAACAAATAAAGAAACGAAAAAGGACCTTTCAGGACTCTGTACTCATTCTGGATTGCAGGACCAAATTTGTAAAACTTAGTTTTGACAACCACTGGACTTCAGCTTGCCAGAAACAGGCCACTGACAAAGTCATGTTCATTCCATCTCTTACTTTAATTGGCATAGACTATGGTATAAACAGCTATTGCTCAATCAGCATTGAAGATTACATGAAAACTGTGTCATAAGAATACATAATGTAGCAAGGGGTTTGTAATATCTTTCATAAATACTAGGCAAATGATCAAAAAAGGTTTCTGCTTAAGCTTTAGAAGATTTATGATTGCATCAAGATACCCATACTTCCTGCCAGCTTCATATGGGCTTCTATAGCATTCCTACGAGGGCCAAACCTCAATAACCAGCCTAAATAACATCCTTTGGAATCTGATATTTGCCCTGCCTACATCTGCTCAATGTGGCTTACAACACCACTGTGCATCCGGCTCTGCTGAGATGACTGAACTCCTAAAGCTTCTATTAGTAACACACTAAAATGATATTTCCGTTCTATGGGTTTCCAGGCAATTGTTCCACCAAAGCAAGTCATATGAAATGGTTGAGGAAGTTGCTAGAAAAATAACTGAGCATTTCTGAGGTTGGACATGGTTTCTGTCATAGACCATCTTACTTGGTTCTTGTATGTTGAGGCTACGAAGTGTGAGGTTTTCTCTGGGCTGCTTCAAGCATTGGCTTAATCACCATAAAACAGATGGGGAAAAAAAAAAAGAAAAAAAAAAAGTAGGACTAGGAGACCATACTGCCTGTAGCACTGTAGTCTATTGGTTTTTGGCCATCTCACCTTACTTTTGATGGATCTTAATATTATTTCACTTCATTTTCCTACTGGAATAAATCTACATGATGTAATTCCAATAGTAACGGAAATTTACATGCTAGGACATGCACATTAAGGCATCTCCTCCATCTTCTCACTAAAGGTTTAATCACTGAATTCCCTTACCTTGTTGATGTACCAGGGATAGGACGTCCCGTATCAACGAGAACACACCAGCAGTAGCCTGTGGAAGGATGGCACTGCACTGGTTTGTAAAGACCGCCCTGAGCGCATTCTGGAATGAACACATTATCTTTCTGGGGTTGTTTAGCTTCCTCCAGGGCTGACTGCAGTTCTTGATCACACGATGATGCTTTTGGAAGGAAAAGAAAAGATACTAAAGAAGCTGTATAGTAAGGGCCTACCAGATTTCTTGAACAGCTTTTATAACTCTCTTTGATCACATACAAGGATTGAAGAGGTCTTCGACAATGTAAATACCAGGTACACTTTTTTTATGCTGCATACTGTTAAGATTATAGTTTATGCAGGTGCTTCAT
Organism: Coturnix japonica; assembly: GCF_054131305.1. NCBI lineage: Eukaryota > Metazoa > Chordata > Aves > Galliformes > Phasianidae > Coturnix > Coturnix japonica. The sequence goes on from NC_140665.1 coordinate 40,367,946, forward strand.
AATATAATCCTAATCCTATCTCCATATCTCAACTCCTACACTAATCTGCGAACAACCAAATACTTTCTCTGCTACCTTAAAAATTATCTCTCATCCCACAGTCCCTTAATTACTGATCCTTTTCCAAGGAAGTATTCATCTAAATGTTCCTTTCGGGCATTTTCTTTCCAGTTTTGGAACAACTTCTTCATACAGTGAAAGTACTTTTACCTCCTTTCCTGGTGATGCTGTTAAGTTTAAAAAACAAGCATGCCACTTGCTAATTTCATTTTGAGGCACTGATTTATTAATTTATTAGTCAGTTGATTTTTTAATTGTCCACTTGCTTCATATAGTAGAACAGCTGGACAAATTGATAACATTTGCACGTTTTTCTCTTGGTCTACTCACAAACATAATCAGATTCAACAGTTCTCAAAACACCAGTGTTTACTTAATAAACTAATTAAGGAATCGGTATAGAGAAGAGAGAAAAGCTCCTTTAAAAAAGGCAAATAGTTAATCATTTACATGTTAAAACATTCACAGAAATAACTAGGGTTTTTCAAACTAGAAAACCATCAACAACATCCTCTTACAGCAACCAAAATAAATCTTTTCCTCACTGAATCTGGATTATAATAATTATTGACTTAAAACATGACAACTCTGGAAAGCACATCACTTTTAGCTTGGTACTTTAATTTGTATACAGTCAAACAAAATGGAGCAAACAGGGTGAAACAGCTGCAGTGAGAGGGAGGAAATCATTTGTCCTCTGTGAACTCCAGTAAATACTTTTCTCATTCCTACTGATAAACCTTGGAATCATCCCATTGTCTACTGTAACCTCTTGTTTTATGTCCTTGTAACTAGCAACAGAATCTGGCAGATGTGAAGGTATTATAATCTTTTGCTAGCCCAGAGGAGCAATACATTTTCATGCTCTTAGATTTGTTTAGGAAGTTTAGAGACTACACTGGCAGGTCATCCAGATAGGCAAAATATCATAGAAATCAGAGAGAAGTGTGATGGAAAATTCCCAGTGTAGATGCAGATACAGACTATGAGCCTACCCTGCACCATCATCTATGAGTAGCCTTGGTTTCTACTGATTGAAACAACCAGCAACAAACTGCACTGCTGACTCAGAACCCCTGGAGTCATGGGCCACTAGGACAAGCATGCATTGTGTTTATGTAGTAGCAAGTGTTACAGTCTTGACTGAGTTCCCAAAGCAAAGTTTTCAATGAGGTACTGTCCAAGCAAAGAATCTGCCAAGAAAGAATCTATGCTATTTCCAGGAAGTGCTCCCCCTTAGAACCTTTAGTTCCTTATCCTCATGCTGCAGATGGGACATCATACACAGAAGAACTTGTCATTAATCCTAAATTATTGGAGAGATAACATGAACCTGATAAAATGTAGACTATTTTAGGCAAACTGGAAATAATATAAATTAGTGTGATGGAAATTGCACCTGTCAGTTTTCTATTTGCCAAATGGAAGAACTGTTGAATATTGGTGTTATGTTTCATTCACTGAAAGTGCATAATAGTTTGTTTTTTTCCTGTGTTACACAAAGGCAAATGTTCTTCAGGTCAGCTATCAGGCAATGGTATTATTGCTCTAGAGAGTATTTTCCAAAGATTCATTACTTCTGTAGATCCTTTACATGACCATATGTGCCATCACTACTATCTCCCTGTTTGTTTTCAATACCAGAGCAATATTTTTACATAAAGATGTGTAAAACAGTATTTACCTGCTTACTTTTTCCAGAATTGAACCTTAGTCCTCCATGTAATTCCCTCCCTAAGGAACCATTCATTCCCTTTCAAACTTCTCCTTAAATTATTTACAACAGGAGCACTGGAAAGATTCAGCTGTAGCCTTGTGATATCTAAGAACTCTTATCACAGAGCTACTATACTGTTGCAAATCATTGTCTCAGTGATGTCAGAAGAGTCATGGCCAACAAACATTAATTTCCCAGGAGAACCAGTGATAAATGTCATTAACTTAGAAAATGCTTGACAGTTTCTCCAAACAATCTGACAACAACTGTGATCTGGAATTGTAACAGATGGATGCCAGAAGTTCATAAAACAGTGTGGAAAAAGAAGATACATGCTTCATTAAAAAAAATAAATAAATACCAAAGTCATTAAAACATATCAACTTTCTGTGCAGTGTGTTACTACAAAAACCTTCCTCCCAGAAGCAGGAAAGCACTGGCATTCTTTGTTGCAGGTTCATAAACCTTCCTCCAGTTTCCACCTAAAGCTCTATTTTATTGCAGGTTCATAAGTAGTAGTCATTTAATGCACAAGATTCAGTGATGTAAGAAAATAGGAATATTTTACGTAGTTTTTAAACAAGAGCCTTGTAAAAGTATTTTTTGAAAGACATGATTAAATTATTGTTCACTGCAAAGACTGAATTTCAGAATGTGCTTTAAATGCAACATATGTCCTGCGGATATTTAACTTCTTCCCTTTTTCCCTTTAAATGTACTAAATGTACTTTTCCTGTTCTGGTTCAAGAGGCCACTATAGTCCACTACAAATAACCAGAAGAAATGCTTTATCTTCTATCAATTGGAAAAATATTCCAGCAAATGACAAAGAGCATAGAAAAGTTTAATGTTTTGTATAAAATCTTGAGCCACTTCTTGTTGCTAATCACCAATCCTTCCTCAAAATAAACATCAGTGTTTTAAAGAATCTTGTTAATTTCATGAACAGAAAATTCCTCAACAGACAGGATATAATGCTTTGAATTGTTATTTATGATAGAATACACTTGTTAATCTCTGATGGATCACTTAAGTGTTTACTGTTGTTTACTAAGTGATGTCCTCAAATGGGAAAAAAAAAAAAAAAGAAAAAAAAGAAAAAAAAAGGAGCTTTTCTGGGAAAGCAATCTTTAATAAAATAAAATACTCTAAAAAAGCATATTTGTGCTTTTGTGTGTAGCATATATAAATCACCAAGCACCATATTATGTAAGATATAATAATCATGTTAGTCTGGTAACAGGAGATGTTTTAGCTCCTTGTTTCAGAAATTCTGGCAGTTATTGTGCTGTGTCATATCACAGCTTCTCACAGCATGTGGAATTTTCATGATTATAAATAACATATATGTGTTTTTATATATATATAGGTGTTTTTTTTTTCTCAAATGTGTTTCAGCAGTGCATTCTGAGGAAACAAGCTGCCAAATCTGCAGAAAATTACAAAGGCATCTGCTTGCTACTTTAACATTTCCTGCCACTACATAAACATTTCCTCTCAATTTCCTTAGCCCCACAACGTGTATATGACAAATAGAATTCATTCCGAAAACTTCTATTTTCAGTTGATTCTTTCTCCCTCCTTTTCTTCTCAACATAATGGGCCATGAAAGGACAATTTAGACAGCCCAGTTTGCAGGTTTAAGGGGTCTTTTATTAGACCTCAAAGCTCAATATCTTCTACAATAAGGGAGTAACGAGAAACCTGTGAACAAAAATACTCTGAAATATGATATGCATTCTCTGAAGGAGCACAGCGTAACATTAGAGACAGTTACTATGGCAGATCTTCCATTGCTATCAGAGGATTTCCAGACAAAACACATTCATTTTCAAATTCCAGCATACAGAGATTTACCTTCTACAATAATTTCTACTAATCAGAACGTTATTGAAATCATCAGTCTGTCCTACTTAATTTAGCCTAATTTAGGTACATTTTTGGAACACTTCAAATATTGATTTTTACAACTCCTGTGCAAGTTTGTTTAAAAATCATAATAATTAGTATGTCTGAATAATTTTCCAGTTGACACCATGCAACCCCTCCAACAAGTTCATATCCCATGGGAATAAGAATTTGATTCTTTTGCTTAGGATGAACCCTTCCTGAACTAGTGAAGTTAACAGGCACAGAGAAAACTGATTACAATGTGTTTTTATATTTTCAAATCGTTTTTATGGTCTTCACATTTCACTGAATGGATTTCCACTTACAATACATCAAATTATACTTTCACATCTGAATAAAACATTCACTTTAGAAATGCAGTAGGAAGTGGGATAATTTCTATTCAAGCTTCTTTCTCCCTGAAGAAGAATTTACATTGACTGGATGCAGATCTGAGGAAAAAAAAAACAGTCCATAACTGCACTGGCTTTGTTATTCCTACCTCCAGCAAATATGCACCCGCAAGTCAAACTAACATGTTCTTTACCTGTAGCCAACTAATTCAGTCATTCATAATCCCTGATATCTGGTTCAACTATAACGCAGCATCCAAGGAAGTAAGTTAGTTAACTTACTATAGATGACGTGTTATAAAGGGGTTTAAGATGCCAGTTTCATACTCTTTATGTATATATTATTTTCTCATCCTTTATGGTCATATTGTGAATGTCTCACAGTAATCATTCTTAAAAAGCATTGTTGCTACGAGAATTTGTCTCCTAATCCTCTCCTAATTTTCAAGTAAATTCATATCTAACAGAAATTAAGTGTAACTCAGTGATAGAAACAAAAGTAGGAATGTGCTCATGCTTCTGGCTTCTTATAGAGATTACTCATAAACCTAAATCAAATGGGAAATATTTCTGTGACCTAATAAATTCAGTGGACAATAATAATTCAGGTCTCAGCTGAATATTTTCCCATGTATTTATGTTTCCAGGTAAGCCCAATATTTGTTCAAAGATCAAGGACTGATTGGAAGTAATAGGTAACATAATGAACACTCATACAGAGTTCCAACACCAAATGACAACCAATCGTAACACTAAATTATCTGATGCCACATGTTTTGATTTAAATTAGGTTCAGATACTCATCAGCATGAGGGTTCTCAAGGCCTGATAAAAGCTGGCAACATTCCTATTCATGCCTATTCTTGCTTGCAAAAACTTGTGGGAACCAGATATTTCAGGCCCCTTGTGTGTGTTTGAAGACTACTCTCAATTTACAGCTGATCACTATTTTGCACTTCTGGAGTCTGAATGGATTACTGTAGCCAAACAAAAAGCTGACAGCTTCAACAAAGCCCTGTATATTAATTTATGTACTTCACTTCACTGAACAAAGCAAGATAAATCACCAGCAGATGCTCTCATTTATTTATGTGGCTTCATACACAAAGACACTGGAATACACAAGGAGGATCATCTGGAAATTCACCAAGCTCATAGAAACAAAAGCCAGAACACAGAAAGCAACAGCTCCCATTTAGCTTTACCTAGAAAGAATAAAGTCACAGTGACACCAATCTACTTGAAAGCACCAGGATTATCTCCTCTTTTACGCTAGGTTTGATTAGTCAAGTGAAACTATGTTCAATCAAGATTTCACAAATTCTGGTTCTAGCAATACACAAAAGTTGGGTGCTCATAAAACAAAGCTCTAAGATGTAAATATGATGACCTGCACTTTAATCAAAGTTCTAAACATGTAGGCCTACTGACATTTTTAACATACACGTCCATTTTACACACTCCATTTTACACACAATACTGTAAGAGAAAAAGAGCTGTTTTGCTGAAGGAACCTGCTGGTTTTGTGTTTGGTTTGTCTGTTTATTTGTTTCAAATTTTAGTCCAACTTCTTGGTTAAAGAGATGAGAAATATTTTTTAAGTATATGAACTTTTTCCTTAACTATAGCTCATTGAAATTACTTATATTAGTTTATACTAAACTTTTTCCTTCACTGTGTTTTCCCACTGCACTATGCAATTATAAGGGAACAAACTAGCTCTCTGTTTTCAAACAAAATTTAATCCTAAATTTTAGCATTCTCATTTGCTTTAAATAAATCAGTGGTGTGAGATCTATCTGCTGGCTTAGAGAAAACTTACAAAAAAGTTAGGCTTCACATACAAGTACAACAGAATCTGGCTCTAAATGTTTAAGTGTTAAAATTTAATCCTCCTGTTGATAAATGACACAGAAACATGAAGTCAATATATTCTAGATTATAAATCTAAGTTCTTTCAGAGACGCATTTTGCATTAGAGCCAAAATGCATATCCTGAATATCCTTAGTCAAACACCTCTGAAATGTGAGACCATTGAACCAAGAATAGAACAATCTTTAACAGCAATGTGAGAATGATAGCATACATTTGTAAAGTGGATCTCTTTAGACAGATTTAAACAAAGAATTGTTTATAACCTACACTCCACACTGGATTTTAGAGTGCAACCTTAACACAAATCAAAGAAATCTCTTAAGCCAGTGATCAATCATGCAACACCAGGTTTCACAAGAAGAGTGAAAAATCCTTGGGCTTTCTAAGGAGTTAAGTTCCCTCAGTCCCTTTTGCTCAATGAATTGAGGATATTCATTGAATTACAAAGCTGTACAGAAGATGGATTACTATCTCCAAGTGCTCCTGCTCGACTTTGATGATTTGGAGAAGACATAAGAGAAGACACAGTGCAAAAAAAGAGTGTCTTATCCTGCAAGAATATAACTGAATGCAGTATTTGCCAAAAGAGGTGAAACCTAGTTTTCCTCTAAGCTCAGACACAGGAAAGAAACATCACGCTTCCAAAGCAGAGAAGCACCAAAGTTTTCAAACTGCAAAATCAAACAAAAAAGCCACCACCCAAAATTACAGCAAATGAAAATTGTTGATGTTTCCCAAACACATTGACTAGCTAGCCAGCTTGCTATAGCAATCTGAAGGCTCATTCATTAAACAAAGTTGCGTAAAGCTACCATTCTTGCTTTATGAGTATATTGACCAGTAAATGTTAGTCATCTGCCAGTGGAAAAATCTCTCAATTTTTAAGAAATACTTGAAGTGAAAACAAAGCTGGTTCACTTTTTCCATAGAGCTGTGAAAACAAAAGTCTTTGCCAGGTGAGTTGAGGGTAAGCACTTGTTTGAATAGCTCTACTAAAAATTACAACACAAAAATGTGCGAACTGGGGTGCTTAAATTCAGTTTACAGGAATGCTTATCAGCCAACCACTTCCACACAGTGAAACAGGAGTTGTTTCTGTTCATTGTTTGGAAAAATGAGACACTTACATTAGTGCCTGGATATGACTTTGATTACTAGACCTTAGGCACCTACGCAATTTTAATTTCAGACGTTTTCAGTGGCATAGCTGGCTGCAGTTTATGCCACTTTCCTGCCATTGGTCTACACTGCTAACTCTGTTGGCACTGAGCAGTGTTTTCCAGCCCTATTGCCTAACTCCAGCCTGAGATGGCCACAGCACATCTATGCTCTGTTTTCTAAGTATCAGCTCATTTCTATCCCCATCACAGAGGCTGACCCTACACATAGACTTAATCAAAGTGTAAACAGGATTAACATAAGAAACAAGCAATCTTTTTAATGCTTTTTTAATTTTATTATTACTATTATTTTTAATCATGTCGCTGTTCTGTAATTCATGGATTTGTTCCATTGCACTGTTTCCTGTGGATATGGTGTTTGCGAAGTGGGATGTATCATCAGTCCACAGAACAGTCTGCACTCCCTGTGTTCCATGTGGTACAGAAGTTGCCTCCTCCAGCACGCGATTGCTTAGGTGACCCTGAGAAGGCATGAGCAAGCCAGCATTGCCATGCTCTGCCAGAGTTTCTCCACAGAAGAACCACAACCCTGGCTAAGCAAAACCTCCCTTAGAGTCCCCACTCATGGGACTTGCCTTGAGCACACATCCTCTGCAGCCTGCTCATGTACTCTGCAGCCTGTCCAAGTGTCTCCCTCCGTAACCCTCCCACTTCAGCACCAGTGGTGGGCTGTTCAGCGCCAAAGCGTGGTGAGATTATTGACCATTATACTCTCTCAGATTTCACTGTAAGGACAACAAACCTCAGGGACATGAGCTCTAACTACTGCCACCGAAGCCAGTAGAATCTGGGATGACTTATTTTGGCAATGTGATCCAAGGAGGTCACTTAGGAAGAATGCAGGTATGTTAAAAAATACGATAATACTATTTTGCATTTTGTAGATCTTCTCTGCATATCTCAGTGTAGCTTACAAAATCATAAATATAAAATACACCTCTGCCTAACTTAGAGCAGACTAGATAGGCAGTACAAATAGTAATGTTTTGGCCCTCTCAAACTAAACAAAGATTAAACAGGACATTGAAACAGAAATTCTCATTTCTTCCTCAGTGTTTCAGAGAGTGCAACTTTGACAGCCATAAAGCAAACATTTATGCTAGTATCACTCCCATTGCCTCTTCTGTAGTTAAGCAGAATTATTTCACCCTTGGGGGTACATACATTTCAAATCTATCTGATTAAAAAAATCCAAGCATTTTAAAATTGTATTAATGTTGCAAATATATTTGCACCCTTAAGAGCTAGTCAATGACAGACAAACCAAAACCAGACCACTTTTATTCTGACTTGCTCTTCTTCACTTTGTCAAAGAGATGCCAGGAAGCAGGTGGAAAATAAGAATGCATATTACTGTTCACAGTTCTAATTAAAAGAACTGTGTTGCACAATGAAAAGTCATTGAAGTGCAAGTTTTGTAAAGTGTTATCATCCACTGAATTGCACTTCTCCTGAAATGCATTATCTCATCCTCAGTTTGAGACCTAGCAAATAATGTGAACACAAACCCAATAAAAAAGATAACTGCATTGCTTCAACCCTATACAAATCTAAAGGCTTATGTTAGAGTAACTGCTATACAGGTGTTGCTTTGACTCTCAGCAAGTTATATCCAAAATACACTATTTGCATAACACACTGGAAGTTAGTAGCAGAAGAAGTAAAAGATTCAGATAGAAGAGAATGCTTACTGATTTTAGCCAAGTTTTGTGTGCAATAAAGAGGATGTGCCAAAAAAAAGAATAAAAGCCAGTAGGAATAATACAATACTATTTATTCCACCTCCAGAAACTTTTTAATATAGTTTTAGGTAGCTTTATTATTTTTTTTTTCTTTCTTTCTTTTTTTCTCATATGGCCGTGGTTAAACGGCTCAGTTTGTGCTTTGGTTTCAAGAGCAAAGCCAAATCTTTGGCTTGGCTCTCTTTTCAAACTTTGGAGAAAAACATTCACATTGGGCAACGTGAATTAAAAATAAGAATCCTAATTCAACCCTACTTTCATCTCTGCTTTCAAAAAGAAATATCCATCTGAAGTCTATATAATGTTAAGTATAGTGTGATTATGAAACACCCCTATGCTTTTGAAGGATAGGAAACCCTTTACCATATCAAAAACCCCACATCACAGTTTCTGCTCCTGTCAAACTGGAGCCATTACACTGTACACAGATGGGATCAACAGGACAAAGCTGGTCCCTACCATACTCAGAGCAATTTTAAAGACAGGTAGTGGCAAAGTCTAAGGTTTTTTGAACCACTAAAATAAGAATTTTCAAAGTGTGACTAATGATCCTTAATCCTTTACAACACAGTGTCCCACAGTTACTTTCAGAGTAACTGCTAAGAAGGTTAGTTTTAAATGCTCAGCCTACTGCAAAAAATGATTTGTATCAATGGAAAAAGCCTTGCACAAATACTGCTCAACAATTCACTGTGTGTGAGAGTGAAAAAAAAAAAAAAAAAGGATTTCAGAAAGAGTTATTTTATTTTTTGAAATGTTTTCTTAGCATGTTTCCCACAAATATTGCCATCCATCTCAGAGCTATTCCCCCCCATATACACATGCACATCTACCTCATGCCTTGTTTATTTTGGAGCTCTCTATGACAAACAGAGAAAATCCAAAGGACTGTTTTTGGCAGAACTGTTCAAATAAAACAGATTCTAAATATTTAACTTTTCCAGATAACCAGCATCACAGGAAATGGCAATGTTGGCATTCAGTCACCTAATAAGGAAACGTTTTTATTATAGCTTATGGGAGGATAGTTCTGTTGTTCTTTCTACATATTATGTATTGCATGCTTTGTATTCTTTTTTCTTTGGGAAGGTTAAAGGTTACTTGATGGCTTGAAAATAACAGTAAATGAAACACAGTGCATGACTCTCACAAAAGGCTGTGAAGCTGCTGAAGCTGGAGCTGTTGCTAATTAAATCTCTCCATTTTTATAAAGCATTCTGGGACAAACCAATCAACCACTGACATAACACTAGTGGAGTAAAATGGCCATTAGTGGTACTATTTTCATCAATCACTGAAAATAAAACAGGCAAATGTGGAGTGGACAAGCCTGTGTATTTACAAACCTGTTTTCCTTCAGTCCCAGTTGTGAATAACTATAGTACAGTCCCACTGTAATCAACACATACTGGAAATTTTGCAACATGCATGTAGACTCATTTACATAAGAATAATACAGGAGTATCTTTTACATCAAAGTCACAGGCATGCGCTTTTTGCTTGTCTGAGTTCTATATATATGTTTATTCCAACCGCACAGTTGTAGGTAGAGTTTACAGGATGACAGGGAGGAACTTTAGAAGTTGCATGCATGGCAAAAGGCTGAAAACCCAGTAATTATGATTTAAATGACAGTAGCATTGAAACCAACAGAAGAAAAGGCAAGATATCTATATACAAAACTGAAACTAAGAGGAAGGGGTAGGTTGCATCTTTTATAGAAGTGCTACTATTTCCACTGGTCAGTGCAACAAACTTTTATTCATTTCTACCTCCTAAACTATGCAAGTCTATAAAGCTCCTGATTGCATTTGACTGACCTGGCACTAGACATTATCTCCATCATCTCTGTGCTAAAAATCTTGCTTCTGCTTGCACTGACCTGTCCAGGCTGCTGCAGCCCCCTGAGAAGCAGAGCCAGGGTTAGAGCCCCAGCGCTGCTGGCAATCTTCCCTCAATGTAAGCAATCAAACCACACTGTCTCTCTGTAGCTGACGTCAGATGCTTTCGTACACAATAGTTTGTAGACTGCTCAAGTCTCCACAGTGACATCCTTAGGAAATAAAATTGGCAAAGAATATAGGACAGGAATGCACTGGTCATTCAGACCAACAGTGTTGATGTTATGACACTTGCAGCATCCTTTATTTGAAAAAGTGATGATTCCTCCCACAGAAACAAAACAAACAAATAAAAAAACAAAATCAACAATAAGACCTCTCAGCCTTAACTGTGGAAACTGAGAAAAGCACTGTATTAAAGTTAAGCTCATACTCTACTAGCTTTAGTCTTTCCCCTTGTTTGGTATCATTCAGTATCTCGCAGTATGGATACCATAACTGAATAAGGTATCTCTGATGGGGTCTCTGAAATCCTGCATAGATAGGCAATGACACCTTCCTATGCTTATTCCTTCTAGGAGTCAAAGTATCTCCTCTATCAGTCAAAATGTTCAGGCTGTTGCTCCTAAGAACTGCCAGTTTGTTTTGGGAGTCACTGCATTTTCAGAATACAGACTACAGATTCATAGTGTGATCTACAGCCTTTATTCTGTGGTGTCCAATCTTGCCTTTGGCAGTAACAGTCAAAAATAGAAGGTGGAAGAATGGAAAGATAATAAATCTGTGTTACAGGAAAACCCTAAACCAGCAGCATCTGAGACTGATGAGTGATGCCTGGGCAAAAAATGGAGAAACTCACAGTGAAGATCAGTAACTCACAGAAGAAAAAAGCAGAGTGAAAATAACTGACTGGAAACAGAACACTGAATTCTGTTTGTGCAACCAACAGTGAGGAAAATTTATTATGCTAGAGATAACAAAGACTATGAAAAAGTGCACAAGGCTGCAATAAAGGCAGATATGAAAACAGATAAGCTTAGAGACAGCACTCTGACTCACAAGCTTTTCTACTCAATTCTAACGGGAAAACAAGTGTTCAAAGCAGCGGGGGAAGATTCCATATAAAAGGCACATAGGCTCACTTTGACGACAATATTGAAAAAGTAATTGCACTATGACATCTTTGAGGTTAGCACTGTTGTTAGCTATGTGAAACTATGCAACACTATTAGAAGATGCAATGAATCAAATATCATGAACCCTTCATACATATTTGTTGCCACATGAAATTCATGTAGCTAACGTTAAGCACCATCCCCTGAGGATTAGAGACACAGGAGCAATAGTAAGTCTTTGCACAACTAGGCAACTATATGGCTCCTCATCACACCACTACTAGATTTGGGAGGTTTTTCTACACACCCCATGTGATGAGTAAATTACATAGAACTAACAGTACAAAATTCCTTTCTTGTTTGGCTCCTGGTTACTAACCTGATGAGAATTACTGACTACTGTTAATCTTATGTCTCTCTAGAAATATGGAACAAGACAGGCCAGCACAAGTCTCATCCAGTTACCTCCACTCATGCTAGTGTTGGCAGCAACTAATCAGTGTTCTTTACCAGATTAAGACTTCTTTATTTAAAGAAAAACAAAATATCTTTAACAAAGTTTTCTCAAGCATGCATAAAGCTATTCCTGACTTGAACATGCCAAAAAACATCACCTTGTTCAGGCCAGAAAGAGCTACCAAGATCATGATTTTATGCACATGGTCAGAGATTTGGGGAACCAAGAGAGTAAATGTCCAAGATCAGAAGATACTTGCACAATTTCTTGCAAACTAATTATCGAGGTAAACAAGCATCAAGGGCCTCCAGCTTCTTCTCAGCCAGAATAACTAGGCGCAATGCTGTTGTGAAAGCGTGAAAGCAGGGTGAACTGCATGATTACAAAGTGTGATGGTCATGAAGCCCTACAAGTAATCGTACCCTTGCCTCTATTAGGAGTCTTCATATTAATGGATTCTGTGGGTGTATTTACAAAATGACAAGGAGACACTACCAGATTGGATCAACCCTTGTTTCCTCCTATATCACTCGGAGTTTGCCTCAATACAGATCTGAAGATTCAGCCTAGTGATGGAGAGGGAGCACTGCAGGCCCTCAACCTATGACTGAAACTGAACACATCTTGAAACCCTGAACTATTTCTTAGTTTCTTGTCAAAACTGTATCTCAGCTTCAGGGGGCACAAGAGGATTTATTTTAACTTTATACTGACCTGTTCCCAGGCCAAACACCAACCTGTCTTTTGCCCTAATCTAATTGTATGCCCTAGGGAATATTTCAATGCCATTACAGGTCACCAGCAGTCTTGTACACACCTAAACATCCTACAGAATAAAACAAAATCTTTTATGCATACCTCAGTGGACTGGTTTATGCTAAGAGAAGCTAACTATGTACAGTTATATGGCTGCCCCAGTGCAAATGGGGCCCAGGGTGAAAAAATGAGGAGGGATGAAAGAGTTGTTTCTAAACTAGTCACACATACCACCTTGAACTGAACTGCTCAGTGTTACAGCAAATGACCACAGGACAGGCTGCTTTGGCTTCAATGGGCACAAAAGCTTCTTTTCACTCTGAGTAAGACACATAATGAAACCACTGCAGTCAGAGGAGGAATGCCACTGGAAGCTTGATGAGGTGAGTGGAAAGAGTAAGGAAGTCATCTATTTAGTCACCTTACTTGCTTGCACAACATCAGCTCTTCCAGAAAAAGTCAAGAGTCCCAAACTCATGCTTGCATGGAAAGAAAACCTCTTGGCTTTGTTTCCAAATGAGTGTTGCAATACAGGGCTGTGTCCAAATGGACTCTGATAACACTTTAAAACTTAAGGATTTGAGGTATTTATGTATTTAAAATCTGTTCTTATCAAACAAAAACTACATTTAAGACCAAAACAGAGGACAATAATAGTTCTTCCATTTTTGATGGAAGGTCTTTACTCAGTAAAGGACAGTAGAAATGTTCAGTTTAAATAACAATAAGATCTCACTGTGAAACAATGGAACAACACACTGTTTAATCAGAGCTAATACAATCTTTTCATAACTTATTATGACTGTAGTAGGGTTGGTTGAAAAATTTCATTGTGACTGCCTGCTGGAAAATCGGGTCTTTAAATGAAAAAATGTTTTCCATTAAAAGTGTTTCCTTTTCATAATAAAACAACAACAACAAAAAGTGATTTTTAATGAGAACAAAAACCCCATAAGAAAACATTATTTCTTTGCATGGAACTTCCCAGGGAACAACATGATCCAAAATGCATGTTACTTTTCTGAGTTAAGTGCATTTTTTTAAATGGAAGACCATTATATTCTGCATTTGTCGCCAGCCTGGGGACAGAAGATCCCACCAAGAAAAAGGAAGTCACGGAATTTCAAAATTACAGGTGCCACGAGGCATTACAATGAATATTTCAAAGCCACAATTTTGAGTTTTGTGACAAAATTATTCAGATCTTTGAAGGCATGTTTTTGCTTGAATTTTCGCCTTGAAAATGCATGTTTTTAGCTCCAAATGTACACCTTTTTGGAAAAAGCTCCCTAAAAGTTCACATTCTTTCTGTATTCAACCAGTTTGAGATATTTAGCTTAGTCTCTCTTTTCTCTTGTGTTTTGTAATATACCAAGAGAATTTAAGATCTGAAATCTAATTTACAGCCTTAATCTTATTTAAACATAGTTTTATTTGTGGTTGAATGCAGATACTCGGCCTGCCGTTCTTAAACTAAAACAGGTATTAAAAACAGCTTTAATGAAAAACAGTGGTCTGTCACTTGAACCACTGCTTCTCCTTCACTAACACAAAAATACAGTGCATTATGGCGATAATAGTTAGTTAATGTTATTTCTGAGCAGTGCAGAGTGCAGGGAAAACACATTGTCTAGCACTCATCTGGAACAAGCTGTTATGAGAGGACAGAACATGATGGACAGGGAAGCAGGCCAGTAGTAATACATACTTATGGCATATATATAGCATCTTACAGATGAAAAGTTCTCAAAGTGATTTTGTGTACTTTAATAATTCAGTTTGACTGGAACATGTTACCTTATGCCAAATATGACTCCTGGTGTGGCTTCTCATAGAAAGGAGACTCTAAACTAGTCACAAACAGAAAAACCAATGCACTGCATTAAGGGCAGGCTAGGGGGAAAGGATCAGTGAATGATGACATCAACCAGGGGACTTAACAGCCAGTAAAAACAAATGCTGCAGCAGAGGCTTGGACTGTTGCAATAGCTGTGCCAAAGATGCATGTCCAGCACACAGGACTGGGGGTGAATTCCACCCCTCCCAACATAGTACCTGTAGAAGCTGAATTTTTCTTCTTTTGTACCAACTGGAAAATGCTAACATTATTGATGAAGATTCACAATATTTTTTCAAGCACTGTAAAAAGAAAAAGCCTATACTTTATTTTGAAAATATTTAAGCAATTCATTAGCTGTATCACGAGCTATCAAATTTTTCAGGAATTTTGTTCAGAGTTGCTTGGCTCAGCAACTTCAGTTGGAAGTTATATATGAAATACTATCTCACTAAAAATCCCTCAAAATTTAAACCACTATAACCACTTGTAACTTGATCTACAACTGAACATCTAGAAATGAATTCCACCTTTTCAGAAATGTAGATGTAAGGAAACCTGGATTCCAATCAGCAGGGCCGGCTGATGTTACATGCTGACCACTTCTCCCATTAACAGCAGTTAAGAGTTCTTTTGTACAGAACACTCAGCAGAACTGTATATTCACAGAATCACAGAATCACCAAGGTTAGAAAAGACCCACAGGAACACCCAGTCCATCCATCCACCAATCACCAATAGTTCTCACCGAACCATGTCCCTCAACACAGCGTCCAAACATTCCTTGAACACCTCCAGGGTCGGTGACTCCACCACCTTCCTGGGCAGCTCATTCCACTGCCTGACCATTCTTTCTGAGAAGTAATATTTCCTAACATCCAGACTGAACTTCCCCTGGCACAGCTTGAAGCCATTCCCTCCAGTTCTATCACCAGTTACACAAGAGAAGAGGCCGACCCCCAGCTCACTACAGCCTCCCTTCAGGTAGTTATAGAGAGCAATAAGGTCTCCCCTGAGCCTCCTCCAGACTGAACATTCCCAGCTCCTTCAGCTGCTCCTCATATGGCCTGTGCTCCAGACCTCTCACCAGCTTTGTTGCCCTGTTGCCCTTCTCTGAACAATAATTCACATAAGTAATTAAAAAAAGCATATCTTGTCATCACTTTTTGGACTTCTAAAAATATTTTTTACTAAATTAATAAGAGGATGGGCAGTTGATCATTTGATTGAACCTTCTGAAATAAAGATAAAATTACTTCCCTCAAATCAGTTTAATTTGTCCTTTAAAACCAGGAAAATTTTGCCAGAATACCACAACATTCTGATTAAATTTAACAGTGAAACTTAAAAAAAAAAACTTTTGATTTTTTAAGAAGTTAACATTTTTGATAATTTTTGTCAGCTCACAGACAAATACATGCAGAGTTCTTAGCCTTGCAAAATTTGGCAGAGTTCCATGAATATACTAGGAGTGCTGGAATAACATTCTGTACTATCTCTATTCGAAACAGGTTTTTTATTGTTGCTCAAGAGTATAACCACAAGTTTACTGACATTTTGATATTAGTCTCAAGGCTACCCTGACACTGCCATGTATCTCTTCCATTTGGTAGTACTAATTTAATTTCAAGAGTAGTACTGGATTCTTCAGATTTCAGAAGAAACGGGACAATAGTTTGGATGACATTAAGTAGGTTTAAATGCCTAATTCTATGTGCTCATAGTTGGCCCAGGCCTCTTGCCCAGAAAAGTGCATGGAAATAAAAAAAAACAACTTTGCCTCCAACATATTGACAAAGGTATGCTATTCCATCTACTTTCACTGCTTCTTGGCTATGGGAAGGCAGAGAAGGGAAGGCATCTCCAAACTCAACATGGACATTTTCTCTTAATTATCAGATTATTGGAACAATGATGGAAATCCTGCGGCTTTTACTGTTGACTGTTCTGGTCTTTCAGCTGCCTCCAAAGTCTGGAAGCCAATTTAAGGGCTGCCTTATATATAATGCCCAGTAATCACTGCTTGGCCAAAGACAAAGCCTGACTCTCAAGGCTGGAAGATTTATCAATTTCCCAGAAAGATTTTGTCTTCAGATATGATCTAATACAATGTGTTTCTCTGCATTAATATAGTTTACATGATTATTTTTTTAAAACCACTGTTGCTAGAATACCAACTGTTAGCCTAACATCCAATTTTTGATTTATGAAATCTATTGATGTTTTTCTGAATCTGCAGTCTGATGTTTGGTAAACTGTTGAAAGCTGTACTTGGACGGGGGAGTGTATGTCTAATAATTAAAGGAGAATTCAATGTATTTTCTGCAGAAAATAATATGATATAATTAAAAATAGGAAAGATTAGTATCTCTTGGCATGAAATTTTAACACAAGCAGTAAAATGAAAATTATCAATCTTACATAAAGCAGATCTTCCTCCCCCCTGTCTCCCCAGTGGGGGTCCAATAAAACCTTGGAACATCCTGAGCATAATGAATATCAACTGGATATAAAACAGAACTCAAGTTTTAATGGTTTAGGATGGGAGTATCTTCCTCTGGGGTGGGAGGAAAAACTGGAAATGCCAGAATGTGATGTTTATAAAGGTTTAGAACTAATATGTAAAATTAAAATAAAGATAAATGAAAACACTTGTAAAAAGGATTATTAAAGATAAGAGAGTACTATTGTAAGTATAATCCAGCAGCTTGGAAACTAAGAATTTATCATTATATATACGCAGTGCAGGGAGATCTGGAGAGGTTTATCTTTTTGGAACATGCTGAAAGAGCAGACACAAAAAACTCATTTTCTTTTACCAATTTAGGAGTTGGGGAAAAAAATAAAAGGAAAAAAAAAAAAAAAAGAAAAAGGAAAAAGAAATAAAACAAAGCAAAGGAGGCCTAAAAGAGGATAAAGAGTATTCTTCTTCACAGGTGAAGAGAATGAAGAATACTGCCTTCTTTTTGTTCAATAGCTAAATCAAGACAAGGATTTCATTAAAGACTCTTTCTGAAAAGTAAGATAATATTCACTATTAAGATCTCTGTCAACCATTTTCTTGTTGGCACTAATGATGTAGACAATCATTAGTTCCAAAGCCACAAGTTTTTTCATCTTCAGGGGAGAATTCTGAGACCATCTCTAAAAGAATACTATTCTGAAACCAGTTTGATTCTTGACAGATAAAAATAACAAAAACATGGAGGAAAAGAAAAAAGAACTACTTCCTAGACTTCAAAATATTAAAAAATAAAACAGTAAGGGATACAATGAGAAGTGACGTTGTGTCTCACTTCATTACCAACAACTTCTTAACAGTCCTGATTCTAAAGTAAAATATAAATCACAAATTATAGCTCACTCCAAATAATTGTGTTCATTCAGAAACTCTCAAGGGAACACTTATTGAGTTAGCAAAAAAATACAGATAGTCTGAAGCCATAATACTGTTGGCCTGAAAGCTTCCAGTCCTTATCTATATTATATTTTCTTATTCAACTGCCTCAAATGGTTTTTCTCTATCTCCTGTGAACAACTTTCTAGGATAACAGACCAAACAACAAATATTCTACCATCAGACGTCTTCCAACACCCACAATTTTCAGAAAACGAAAAAGCCAGAATCACAAAACAATTTAGGCTTCAATTCAATCACAAAACATTTAGGCTTCAATAAAAAAATGCCAGTGTCTTTCCTTGTGTAGAAAATTAACCACCAGATGAGCTGAAGTTTTAAAGTTCACATTAATAATACCTGGGTTTGAACCTGTCCAATGCTCGGCAAAGACTGCCTGCAGACACTGAGCCCATCTAAAAAGGACCTCAACTCCCCCTCTAGTGCTGAATACAAGCAAATTTCAGAATGAAATATTGGCCAGGCTTCTGCAGGCCAACACACAACTTGCTAAGAATCCCAACTGGGAAAAGTGAGCAACTAGATCTTCCCTGTGCTCTTTTCTCACTTTTAATGAATTCATTTTTATTTTCTCCTGTTACAACTGGCCTCATATCTCAAATCTTCATATTGCAAAATGAACCTATTGCAAAATACTTCTAGAAAACTTCTAATTGATTTGTAATATATTTTTGACTGGGAATGTGCAACACATCTTATTTTTTTCTTTCTAGCTCACACATCTTCAACTGCACATAATTTCAGTTGAGTCAATGCTAAGATCAACATCTGGAAAATGCAACAATAAATGAGAATAAATACAGAGTCACTGAATGGTTACTCATTTTCCTGTCTGTAAGCTACTCATTTTCCTGTGCTTAGAGAGGAATGGCTATGAGAATTGATATGATTGGACACAAACACAAACTCTTATATTAATTTCCACTGCTACTTTTATTTTTTTTTAATGCAGACTGTTTAACTTCAGAACTGAATTTTGGTCAAATAGACACAGCCCAAAGACATTAGCCAGGTTTAGTCTGGAATGAATGTTAGCACTGGACTGTGGAACCTGGTTTGTCTTTGTCTCCTCTGAGAAGATGACTTTCAGGGAATGATCAACGCACAGGGATCCCACTGGAACAATTGCCTCTGAGAAACAAAACAAAACAAGCTAGCAAAACAGAAACCTCACTGACAACCAACATAGTTTCCATGTGAGAAAACTCATATGTACAAGTGCTTTAAAGCAGTCTGATGAGGCAGTAATAAAACCTGTGTTCAAGTGTAAGAATGTCCCTCTGTCATTGGCAGACTTTAGCAACAGATTCAAATTGTATGGGCAGACAATGCAGTAAAGAGCTTGGTGTACACAAAGATAAAAATTTGCAATTTACATTAAATGAGGCCAGGATTTTTCCAATTTCCTACTTTGCAGTCTTCATGTAAAAATTATATTGTTGTCCCTCATATTTGCAGTCAGTCTATGCTACATTCCTATATGTGCACTCTTGTGTTTTCCCAGGTGATGCTTTGATTCACGTGTGGATTTCACGTGTTTAAAATTCTGTACATGAATCAAAATCAATTTTGATGAAGTACAAAGAAATGTGACCATTTCTTCCTGTCTTCTGTTCTACTGGTCATACCAGATTATCTACAAAACATAACCCTAGTTTTTCAATCACTCTTTTCAATGTCAATTAAATAAACCACTGATCTGATCAATGAACACGCATATCATTAGTTATAATAATGCCATTCTGTTCCATCTTTGAGAAAGCAGTATATAAAATATTAATTAGAATAAGCCAGAACCAAATGGTGAATATCCAAGACTGCAATACATCTTAGTACATCCATAGTACTGGAGGATACTTTATTGACCCTGTCTCTTTTCTTTCAGATTATGTTATCACCAGAATCTTCTTAAGCACATTTGTAAGTATATTCCAGATTATGGATGAGCTTTTGCATTCTGCATTTGCAAGATTAATGAAATTCTACACTGTCATTATTTATTCTCATTTGTGAGGTGGACAGATTTGTACTTAGAAATTACCAAATACTTTAAGAATTTTTACACATTAATGTAACTGTCTATTAAACATTGCAGGGATACACAACAAACTATTAGAAAAACTTCTCCCTCAAATGCAAGTTAACAAAATGAACCTTAAGCTTCACTGTCCATTTAGGCAAAAATGAAGTAACCCTTCCTTTGCTGATACTGAAATAATGGCATACATCCTCTGAAAACTGGCTATCTTGGTTCCCACAAGTTAAAAAGTGATAAAAAATGTTAGTAGGACAGATATAACAAGAAACTAAGAGCTATATAGGCCAACCTGAGCTCTTGTCTGGCAATACAGATATAGATATAGGCAGACTATATTGCCAGTCTCTCTTCCTTTGCAAATAATGTCCTTAAAAAGACCAGAGGAGACAAATTCCCAGTTACAAATCCACCTTTTCTCTGACATCTCCCTAATCTTCAATGCACATGTTTTAAGTTTCACTTCCTGCAGCAGCACTGAAAAATGCAAGAACTTTTGCTTTAGATCTCACTAGTAAATCTAGCACCGTAAAAATGAAATAAACACTTCTGTAAGTGACATATTTCTACACAGATTTAAAACTGAGAAATCCTGAACCATTCTTGCTGACACTGGTTAAGGAAATGAGAGAATAAATCCTCATCATGGAAAGAGTTTGCTTCTCTTCTCCATTAACTGCTTATAGTCTTTTCCTCAAGTGCCTACTGGAGCATCAAGGAGAGGAAAAAGCATTAATAACTTTTGCCTTGATGTTAAAAACAGCTTAATAAAGGAGTCTGTAAACCTCTAAGTAAGAACATGCCTTTCCTACCATGATGGCTTGTGTTTTTAAATCCCTTTGGGCTTCAATTCAATAAAATACTTAAGCACAGTACTTAAGGTAAATCACAGCCTCAATTTCCACAGGATCTGAAATGTGCTTTTGTGTGATTTGCTGAGTAATGGTCTGCATCATTAATGTTCCCTTTCAAATTAACTTTTCTTTTTCTGCAGAGAAAAAGAGACCAGGAAACTCAGGAAGGTTCACTAAAGATCATCCCACAGAAGGAGGGAACAGTGAGATACCAATACTCCAAGCCTACCAAAGTGAAATACCAATATTCCAAGCCTACCAAAGCAAAGAGGTAAAACTGTCCTTCCAATTTCCTGTTAATTGACAGATGGTTTCTGATGTGAGTTTTCTTCTTTTCAGGTTTGCCTCCTAAGTTTTAGTACCAAACACGTGTAAACCCCACTGTTTTTTTCCAAGTACCTCCTTGCTGCACATAACCAAAAACAAAGGAAAAAAAAAAAAAAACAAAGGGAAAAAAAAAAAAAAAAGGAAAGAAAATAAAGGTGGGTACAAAGAGACAGAGAATTAAAGAGGAAGATAAAGATAAATGTCGGATCCACTCACAAATGCTATAGGTATGAGCCAGAGACTGAAGTGGAGGACTGGCAGTTCACACTTAGTGAAGCTCAGCCAAAACTGTTTCCATACAAATCAATACATGCCATGAGGCAACCAAGTCATCAGAATGCAAATCATTAATTCATTATCATATGATACAAGCAGAAGCAGAATGATTATTAAAAAAGCATTTCACTTACATAACTGCAGTTTAAGCAAGGTTCAGTGCATGCCTTTACCAGAACCTCTACAAAACATGGACACTACAGCTTCTTACCTGAGCTTTTATTGGTTTTGTTTTGTCTGCTCTTTACTTGCTCAGTCCATAATGTAGGGTAACGAGAAGCTATATCTAAGGAAAAAAGAAAAGACAGAGAAGTTTGTAAACGTTTCAGTTTTCCAAAACTAGCAGCCAAATAATACATGTTCCATTTTAAAGATATATGGATACTAAGAAAGAAAAAGTGCATGCTGGTCTGTATTTGTCTGTATTTGAATAGATAAAATCTTTTGTCACAGAAACACACAAATAGTTTTTTATACCAGGGGTTAAAATAAATACTTGTAGTATAAAATCATTATTTAAACGGAATAAAAATAAGCCAGTACAGACCCAAAACATGTAGTAAATTTAGATCAGATTCTGTGACACTAAATGCTAGGATAGTCATAATACCACGACTACCACTGCATCTGGGTCTTGAGCTTTCCACTGACAGAGCACTTAATTTCCTCAGATGCAAGTAAGTCTCACAAAACACCAACCTCCAACGTCACCTTGCTAAACTGTATGCTGAGAGTAGCATTCAAGCTTTTAACTTCCTTGTTTGGCCACTCAGGTTTAATTTGCACTGTGGCTCGAGTTTAAAACCTGTCTGCTCCCGAAGTGTTGGTAATAAATATGCAACTGTTAGGAATCCACAGCTGAAGTGTCACCTCAGAACTATTCCACCAAATTCATTCTGTGGTTTTTGACTTATCCCCAAAAAGGTAGGTTTTTAATTTCTTGCAATCTCAGGAAATCTAATCAGTTATCACAGTTACCCTAGTTCTAAGGCAGAATTTGATGCTGCATTAGATAACATCACACTGTTAAAATTCCTATCAACACTTACCTTCTTCATCACCTTGAGGCTGAGTCTCCAGCGCAGGAGCTGAGGCATCATCTGAATTCAGAATGGAAAAGATTTGCAAGGAGACTACAATTATGAGAGTAAGCTAAATAAGTGTACATACGTGATTGATGCTAATGATTTGCACATAGCCCCGGCCGGTAAACAAACAGAAATTTAAGCATTATTAGCATGAACTGCATAGCACAGACACATTACATCAGCGGGCTACAGATTATAAATGGACGGACTTTAAGGTTACATCTAATCAACTGATTACAGTATCTTTGATGAGGCATGAAGTGACCAGGTTGCTTCCCAGATAGTTATTCTTCATTTTTTTAATGATGCACGTGGATTCCTATAAACTATAATTCAAAAATAAGCATTTCTGAGGAATTAATTGGGTAAATGATAAAAGGGGTAAGCCCTGTGAAAGCAAAAGCAGCTTAAGATGAACAAGTGATTGCAGGCATGTTGACACCTTAATATGAAGCACAATTATAAGCAAGATTCATAGATTAAAGAAAAAGAACATTGCTTGCATTATCACTATCCTTCAGTCAGCTATCTCCATTAGTCCAAAATCAACCATTACTGCAAAACAAGAGGGATAAAAATTTAGAGAAATCATAGGAGTGTGTGGATAATCTTCATCTAAGTAAAATACAGTGGAAGCAATGCTGGAAAATAAAATTTCACTATGAGAAAGTTTTAAGTTAGCAATTAGAAATCTTTACCATACCATGTTTTTGTCATTTAAAATTATTTCAGACATTGAGTAAATGCAAGTTAGCAGACCTTCACATCACATATTTTCTCACAGTTGCTGTTCCCCATAAAACGGAGCTAACTCCAAGACCAAGGTACCCTGCAGCAAATGGCATCTTTCATGCAAGAGTATTATGAGAATTTCACGTAGTTCCACAACTGGATCTCAGACCAGAAGCCCTAAATAAAAACAAGGTCCTGCAGTCAGCTAAGATTCAGAAGAAACATGCTTCTCTAACACTTGTGCTTTTCAGATAGTCTGAATATTTTCTCTGGCTACTGGAGAGAACTAAGGTGCAAGGGAAATACACTTTAATCCTTTAAGCTTTGTTCCTGTTTGATTTAACATGCAAACCTGCAAACATGCAAGCAGAGTGCCTGACCTCCAAAATCCGCAGCTGGAGTTTTTTGTTCAGCACTGGAATACTTGAAGAAATTGAGATGCTCAACTGCAACAGATATGGACTTCTAGAAAATCTTTCTGAGTTTGTTTGGGGCATTCTGGAAGAAGAGACTGTCTCAGGCTGAATGTATACTCTTGAGAATAGTCATCAGGACCAAACAAGTTTTGGGACACATCTCTCTATCAGCAGGAATATTGAGGACCTAAACTTGCTGGGTTTGAATGTCAGTTCCTATACCTAGGCACTTCCAGTTAGTGCACAGGAACATGCTGAGGGACACTGGGCAGGATGGGAAGCATTCTGAACTTATTCCAAAAACTACTGTCGTGCTCTGTTAAGTTGAACTATAAAATATTTCTACTACACTGGCTATGAAGCAAAAGCATATACCTGTAACTCAGATGACAGATCCAGTTCATTAGTCTGTGATGGTCCTAAAGAATTTGTGATGTTTCTACCAATACTATTGCATTTAAAGCATAGCAGTGACTTGTTCGAAGGGTGGGGAGAAGGAGCTAGCTGCATCTGAGAAAAGCCATGAACCACCTGAGAACCATGACATCAGCCCTTTGTGCCACAGGCTTGTGCTAGAGAATAAAAACAAGGTGTGAGTGAAATGCAGCTGTGTCATTATAGAAACAAATACATGAGATGCAAAGAGAGGCAAAACGAAATGTCTTCATTTAATTTCCTTGTTCTGTGAGCATTCATACAGGCTTCAGCAACTCTGCCTTCCCATTCACAAAAAAAAAAAGGCCTCAAACATTTTAGATATTGAATAGTTCATAAAGTTCAGAGGTCAAAATAGAAGTATTGACCCTAAACAAATTTTCACATAAACTTATCTGGAAATACACAAAGGATCAATTTTCCACTGCTTATTCAAGTACCTCATCATTACTAGTCTTAAAAAAGGCTCTGAGTTTCTTAACAGTACAGTGGATTACCGAAATCTGGGATACATTAGGATGCTGTAAAAAAAAGTCCTGTAAAACTTACTTCAGTTTATTTATGGTGGACCCAACTGGATAGTCATTAGAAGGATGAAAAACTTCTTTAAAATTAATTTATCCCATTCTAACTGGCACCAAAATTTAGAATGTTATTTTGAGCTGAATCTAAAATTATTTAAAGTGTTAGGAGAGTGTAAGCTTTAATCTTGTTTGAAGAAAAGATATCTCCTCTTCATCTTCCTCTACCAGCTATGTTGGAGTTGCATCAGATTTTGTTCTGCCAACAAGATACACACTGTGATCTATCTCTAAGAACAATCATCTCGCCATGAATTTAAGCAATCATTTTAATTAATCACAGTGTAGAACAAAGTGTTGGGTCTGAGATGACATGAGTACTGGTTGATATGGAGATAAAGCAAGGACTACATTCCCAAGATCCTGGGGCTGCAGAATGCTGGCTTTATCAAACAGAAAGAATAATCTGTCCTCCAGGACAAGAGAACAGCATGAGAAAACAGCTCAGATTATGGCTATGGGAAGGAAAGTTGTTTTCCAAACAGCATAAAATAGCAAATTCCATAGGGCAAAGACTAGAAAAATATGTCACATATAGATATATGCATATTATATATGCAAATATAATAGGTGATGAATACTCATTGATATTTAAGCCTATGGAAAATCAAGGAGGTATATTTCACAGCTCTTTTAATCCCTATTTAAAGATCATTTAAGATATTTACCTGCTTTTCCTGCACCTTCTCTTTGTGGCAATTTCTCACTCACTGAGCCTGCAATTATAGAAAAAAATTAACCAGAAAAAAAATTTCCATATTTAATTGCATTTTTTTTTTAAGAAACACAGCTTCAAAAATTTGTCTTTGTTTTTTACAGTAATAATATCATTAAATTCTTCCTTTGCAAACCAAGTATTTCAGCTTTGCAGCTAAAGGCAGGACAAGGTCTTAGGAGCCCGGGGAGCCTCAGGACTGGGGACCTGGGGAGGATGGCAGTGGTGGTGGGAAAGGAGTATTGAAATCTGCAGGAGGTGTGTTTTAAATGCTTATTCTACTGGCCTGAATGCCAGCCCACCAGTCTTCATTGGAAGTCATAAAGAAATGAAGAATCCATTGGTTTTCTTAGCAGTTTTTACAAGAGCTAGTTTGCTTCATGGTTCAAAAAGAAACAGTGCCTTTTTTCTCAGTTATGTCTCACTACTGCAGCAGTTTGAGATGCTAGTCACTTGTCTTTATATCCATCTCTGACACAATAAAGTTTAAAATGAAATTTGTGGTGTTTTTGTGTTGGTTTTTTTTTTTTTTTCCTCTCAGAAGGGTCAAATACAGTGATCAAAGGCATATTATCTATCAGTTTTTACCATATCAATTCTCCTTACATACACCGGGATTAAAGCAAACAATACTTGACCAATATTAGAAGTGTATGAAATAATAATAATAATTCGGGTGCCTTAATTGACCAAAATTCACCGTGGATTACAAAAAGAATGACCTATCAGCACAGTAAGGCAGAGCAATTTAAATGAGAAAGCTTATTAAATCAAAGGCCTTGTTTACTGCTCAGAATGGAAGGTAACTTCAGCATGAGGTATAGACACAGGAGTCTGCCAGAAGAAAGACAACTAACATCACAGATCTGGCAAGTCGATTGGATAGCTTCCACAAAAGAGCACAGAACAATGCAGCCAAGCTGGCATTACCTTCTGGAGGCTTCAGCTTCTAACACACGTGTTGTATATCTATATCAAAAATAGTCTAATTTGGACTTCTTTTATTTTTTTTATTTTTTTTTATTTTATGGTATGTTTTTATTGCATTGTGTTTGAATTATTAGAAAATCAATATACTTAGTAATGCATCAGTATTAATTCAGACAATGAAAATAAAAGCCAGTATCTTCAAACACGGTATACCCAAAAGAGTTTGGGATGGCTTGCTATAAATAGACTGCAATACTAATCTCCACTGTTCATCCTGAAGAGGAGGCAGATGCTTGCCTTCATGCCAGATGAAGAGCTTTTGGGTACGTGGCCTGACTTTGCTGAGAGGCCAAGCTTGAACTCAGATAAGATGATTCAGTTTTAGAAAGTACTATGCACAAAATTATAAGTGTGTCTAATTGCAGTAAAGACCACCGATCCAGTCTTCCCTCAAATCTTGTCAAGTAGCAATATTAACTCCTTAGTTTCTCAATTTAATTTTGAGGTACCAGAGTATATATATAAACTCTCTTGCAAATACAAAGATTTTTGTCTTATTCTCATCCACACTGAAGTGATTTATACCAGTTTGTGACTACAAACAGTATTAAGCATAGGTGTATGTGTGATGAAGCACCATTCATGGCTCCTTTGCATTACAAAGTTATAAGGCTCAGTTTGAGAACAGTACTGTCTGTTTCTATGTACATTCGGCACCAGATTTTATATTCCTCTACACCTTGCTTTTATTAGTCCTAAATTTTGAAGGAAAATTGATGGATAGGTGGTGGAAGATAGCAACAATTACAAAGGCTAACTTTGCCATCACTAAACTAATCTCACTATGAAATTAAATGAATGCTAGGAAAATTAGATCAGAAAATTAGAATCAGTGGGCAAACATTTACTTTTGTAGTCTTAAGAAATTAAGAAAAATACCCTCAGAATTTCATGAAAAGAGAAATCAGTACCCTTCACGCTCTTTCATCCTGAATATTCAACTATGTATCAGAAAGTGTATTTATTCTAAGTTGGAAGAGCAGAGATAATTGAACTTATATGATTTTTTTCTAACATTTTCTGAATATATTTGCATATTCCTAGTTTAAAATGGTGATAGCAAGATGGATTTCCAAATTTCTATGAAATTATGTCTTCAATACTCACAACAAATGTTCACATTTCAGCCAGGCATGAAATAGAAACAGCAACACGTAACTTATGTAAAATGCAATACAATCTGCTTCCTAATTTTCAGAGGACCACATAAGTATATCATTCATTAGTTTATGATGAAACCCACAATTCAGCCCATTTTCAGTCATACAATTTCTGAGGCACAATAAACTTTCCAGGGAATATAATGAGTGTTTTGTGGTTTGTGATTTTAGCACATACATTTTCTACAGTTCTGATCATATGTGGGTGGGCTTCAAATGAGAAAAAGAGGAAGTGGAAGCCTCATCTCTCCTAAATAATATTTGAT
Organism: Coturnix japonica; assembly: GCF_054131305.1. Classification (NCBI taxonomy): domain Eukaryota; kingdom Metazoa; phylum Chordata; class Aves; order Galliformes; family Phasianidae; genus Coturnix; species Coturnix japonica. The sequence goes on from NC_140665.1 coordinate 40,396,064, forward strand.
ATAGAATATTTGATATGTAATATCAAGAAACAGGAAAGTAGATTTCCCATCCCGCTTAATATTTTGGATATTTTGGATTTTAAACATTTAAAGATACTCGATTTTGGACTTAAAAGATGATAATAGTGTTTTAAATATGAGGTAGCAAAACTACATTACAGAACAATAAAACTTGCTGCTGTATCTCTGCAGTTCCACTGAGAGAAGCCCAAAAGAGTTAAAATAGCAAAAACAAACACAAAACAAAACAAAACAAAAATCCTAGAGTAGAACACAGTATTTTTCAATAATAATTTAACACCTGCTTCTCTATTTCTGTCCCATTTCCCAGGACTCTGCCTATGGAATTTCTGCAGCTCCCTTTAGTACTGATAAGAGATGAGGAGTTATAAAAATGTCTTTTTTATGTCTGGTATTCTTTAGTGAAAGGACTGGGAGGACATTCATCATTTTTAAGGAGCTTTCTTTTCAATGCTGCCATGGGAATGTGTTTGATTTACTCTCCTTCTCACCACTGCTCCTGCAGCAATGGAGATTGTTTCCATGGGGTGGAATGGCATTCTAAGATTTATCAGGTGTGTTTTGGCAGTAACAGGTGTTGGGGTGGGAAGAACTGGGAAGGATGGAAGAGGAGTTTCTTTCAGGTAAATATCTTATAGATAAACAGAAGGCTTTACATCAATCAGTTCTGCCTTTTTAATGCACCTTATGACTTGCAACTTTCCACATTTCTTGTCTCTAACTAAAAAAAAAAAACCAAAAACACAGTTTCAATAAGAGCAACCAGAACAGCAGAACAAACACAAAATTACTCATACAACTACTGTAGATTAAAAGGAAAAAAGAAAAGAGAGGGAAAAAAAAGTGTATGTGATAGTTTCGTATCCTAAGAGAGAAACTGTATTAATAGTACTGGAAGTATTGGCATCCCTGGAACAATAGTTAAGACAGGAGTGTATCTCCCCAGTGACAGTATACCTACTAACATATTGTCCATAATTCCTGTGCGTGGTGGAACTAAGGAGAAAGTATAAAAAGCAATCAGTGGTGACCTGGAAAGCTTCAACTTCTGGGAAAAACCAAAAACTCTTATTCTAAACAGATGGCAATTTTGGACATACTGGGAGATGGGAGAGAGGTGCAGTTGTGCTTCAGAATTTCATCCTACAGTATACAGGCAAAGTTTTGCCTTATTATACCACATAATGTTTTGGAAAATCTGTAGTTGCCTTCTCTACTGAATGAGACAGTTTCTCCAGACATTTTGAGACTGAACTGTTATCCACCACTACATCAAAATCTCCTAGTACATCAAATCTATCTCTGAGCTCTGGTGTAGCTGGACTTCTTTCCTGAGAGACAAAGGAGAAGCAGTCAGCAGTAAAATTTAAGAGCAGTGATTCAAGCAGGGTAGAAAATCTGCAGAAAGAGTCCCAAAGGATCCAATAACAACTGCAAAATTACCCAAGATCTTCCATGGAGCAGAAACAGACTCTACATACTCACCTGGGCACTGGAGCAGTCTACTTTGGAGCTACTAAATTAAAATCGAATGCTACTATGACCTTCTCCTTAGCATTTCTGCAAAACTAATTTCCCTTTCCACTCCTCCCAAAATGAGCGGAAGCAGTCTGGTAGTTTATCTGCTAAGCACGAGTGCCTTTGAGAGGAACTTGAGTTTTGTTTCTCTCCAGATAGGATAGTCCACACATCAGTTTATTAACTAATTTGAATCTACCCTGCAGCTTCTCCTTGGTAATAATATTATTAATAATAAATGTACAGTGACTAACCCAGCACTATTTTTAGTCAAAAGTAATCATCATAGAATCATCTTAGAATGGCTTGGGTTGGAAGGGACCTTAAAGATCTAGTTCTAATCCTCTACTGAGGGCAGGGCTGCCACCCATCAAATGAGACTTCTCAGGGTCCCATCCAACCTAGCTTATATTGCCTCCAGTGAAGGGACATCCACAGCTTCTCTGGGAAGCCTGTGCCAGTGTCTCATCACTCTGAGTAAAGAATTTATTCCTACTGTCTAAACTAAATATCCCTTATTTTAGAATAATAGAATTGTAGAATCATAACGGTTGGAAAAGACCTCTAAGATCAAGTCCCACTGTCAATCCATCACCACCGTGCCAAGTAAATAACACCTGTAAGTGCCAAATCTGCGCATTTTAGTTTAAAGCCATTCTTCCATTTCACTACCAGACGTACTTTCAGAGCAGTCTTGATTAAGGACATACAAAACCATCACTGTTTAATAGTACACTGAAGTACATAAATACTGTCCTCAGTATCCAGATCTTCTAAAAGCATGCTGAAGGAATAAACATTAATTTCATTAAAACAAATGTATACTTTTCTCTATTAAAATCCTTTTGAAAATTTATGTTATTTTTCACAATTCACTGTCACGCCACCAGTGACTTTTCAGTCTGGATCAAATGGATTATTCTGAAAATCCATTTGCATGGAAGACTGCAAATCACATAAGCATGACAAACCTTAAAAAAAAATGAACTTTTTATATTCTTTCTTAAAACTTAACACTACATTCCCTCTAATTTGCCCATGTACTTATAAAAAACATCAAGGATGATGTGATACCTTTGATACCTGAACAACTGAAAATATCAGGCCAGGTGAATTCCCTCAAAGCCTTTAATCAACTTATTTACAGATTCATTTCTATTATAGGGTTAGCTGTTTGGAATTTTAAGTTATTTCTTCCATTCTGACAGAAAAACGGTGTTGCAGCACAAGCAGAAACAAAACACATAAAGTTCAAGTATTTTTAGATCCATTTTTTGTTGAAAGGGTTCAATTATGTCAGCTTCAAGCAAGGTGAATAGCAATTCTGGCAACTGTTCCTGCACTGGGGACTTTTCATATTTATTATCAGTGTCAATGAAATAAAGTCAAAAAGCACATTCCTAAAAAACAGTGAACCTGTTAATTGTCCTGAGGAGAGACACAGGTCAATACACATGGCAGTAAGTTTGATTTGCCAATTAATTTCTACTGACAATGATTTCATTGTGTTCTCTGCACTTTTTTTTAAGCTTTATTTCTCCTCTGTATTTGGCCATTCATGAGATTTGCTGTGGGTGTTCTTTCCCTGGACTATATCACACATCAAGATGTTCACAATCAATATTTTTCATTGAGTTTGGATCTTTTTTTCCTCAAAACACTTAAAATATAAAGAAAGAAAGAAAGTTCAGTCTAATCAGATGGCACAACTAAAATCTATTATGTGTAAGACAGTTTGTAAGACTCAGCCAACAGAACAGACCTTACCTGGGCACCGAGGAGTTTTGTGGGCCACAGCAGTACCACTGATTGGACGACCATTGGGAGTGACACACCAGCAGTATCCAGTGTAACTGTGGCACTGAACCTGTCAGCAATGACATGAATCGCATGCAGTCTGTCAGACATGCATTTATTATCCTGAAGCATTCATTACACGAGTAGTGTGTCCAGCTAACAATGTACATCAGTTAAATGTAGAATGGTAAACTACAATGCGCTATAATGACCATCATACATATGATTCTTTAGCATAAACAGCTTACTTCAAGAAAAGTGTGGTAGGTCCCTCAGAATCCAGTTGAAGAGGAAACTATTGAAATATGTGGTTGTTTATGCCCTATTTCAGGAGAGTGCAGGTGTTATGAAAACCTCACAACAAAGTTCCTCAAGAGACACATAAACTGTTCCTGATGCAAGCAATCTCAAATTATTTTCCACATAGAGAACATATTGTTCACCACTGAAAGTGCAGGACAGAATGCTTTTGCCAGCATTATTCATATCCCAAGCTGTCAGGAAGGAAACTCTTGGAATTCCTCTTAGAAATCAATTGCATTATATGACCTGAGGGCCAGTATCACTTCCTCACCATGCTTAAAACAAAATGGACTGTCTTCTGCACAACTCTGCAATTGAAATCTATCACAAAGGCAGCAGAAGGCAACCATGATCGGAATGTCTATCACAGAATAAGCATCTAGGATGTGACCCTTCTGAATTCTATGGTCTAACCTAAGTAAATAAACCCTGTGTTTATGCACAGCCATTTGCTTGTGCTCAAGTTCAGCTGAGGAAAGAGAATAATCCTGTATGATTCATGCTAGTAGCACTGATATGGACTCAAATCACACATCTTCTGGTTCACATCAGGAATAGATCAGAAACTCCAAATATTTTACCATCTGACTAGAAGACTACAAGGACTACGAGAATGACTCGGCTGTCTCAGCCTTGAAGAACAGGGAGTGTATCATATGAATAACAGTAATATTTGGCTCTTTCACTGGCCAACAGTGGGAAAAAAAAACCACAACAAACCAACAAGACTCAGCTGGCACAAAATGTGAGTTTTCCTTCTGTTTTTTAACATCACTGTTGGGACAAATTGCTTTTCATCTTGAAATTACATTTCATTTCTTTACATTTCTCTCTTCTTCACCCTTTGCAAACACACCTATGATAATTTTTCGGACATACAAGATAACAACAAAAAAAAAATTTAACCTGACTATATGTGCCATCATCATTGCATTCTGGAATAAACACTTGTTGAAATTCTTTTCGAGCTTGTTCTTGGGTGTACTTCCTCTCAGCCACACATCTGGAAACATCTAGAGAAAGGGAGAAGACATGTCAATTGGATGATGAAGTGTAAAAGAAATGCAGAAAATAACTTTTAATTGAGTTGGGCAGGAAAAAAGGCTCCAAGACCACATAAAGAGAATCAGAATTATAATCAGGGAAAATATAAGATAATTTGCATTATATTTTTTGAAACAAAACTAATGGAAGAAAATCAGTTTTGAGCCACCTTTTCCTAATTCACTTTCATGACAGTAATATGTGTATTCATGTTAATTACTACTATATCCATCATGTTCCTCCAACATTTGACTGTTTGTCTAGCTTGTGAGTTCCTTTGGTTTGCCCAAGTATGCTCATGCTCCCTAATAGTGTGCAAAACTAACATTTTGCCAGCTCGAAGACAAGAGGCCACAAAGTGAAGCACAAAGCAGGACAGAACTCAGATATAAGATGAACAACTTTGCTGTTCCCGCTGCTACCAAAAGGGTAGAAGACCAAAAAATATATACTTTTTCAGTCAATTTAAGCAATAGCTGCCACTTCATGCCTTACAACATTCTTCCAGTGCTGGTGGCAGCAGCACCAAGATCAGTTTTCTAGTGCACTGGGAAAGGCAAAGTAAGTGGCAGGAGCACAGCTTCCTTCTGTGAGTTTATAAACTGCTTACTTCAGCCAGTGAGCTGAGTTATGACTACAGTTGTGCCTACCAGGCTATTAAAAAAAGATATAGATGTATTTTTCTTCAGTTAACATATATATCTACACTATACAACACGTGGGCAGGCAGGTGGTTCAATAATAACTCTGGAATTAAATCACATCATGCTAAAATTTAGGGTAACAACTTACAATTTAGACTTGGCACTAGTCAAGCATACCACATGGGCTTTTTTTGGCCACTGCTGTGGTTCACTGCACCATCTCCTGCACTACTTGGTACTGGTCTCCATCCAAGACAAGGCAGCAAATTAGTAAGCTTTAACTGAGTAGATGTTATTGTCTGAAATATTTCTGTTGTCTAATACAGATATGATATTTCAGTTAGGCATTTAAAAGCTGAGAAAAGACATATAGCATAAGCTTTTGTATCTTTTTTCCTAAAGTCGTTGCAAATTTTAGCATGTTGTTGATGCAGAATCAATACTTCAGGATCTGCTTAAGCTAGGCAATTTCAAGACAAATGAGAATACCAGGCAAGCTCAAGGAACTATTAATGATTTCAAGATGTGACTGTAACGTCTGAATTAGAAAGATCTCAGGCGTATAAAAAGAAATTTGCTGCTTCTGATCTCCACTTTCTTTAAAGATTATTTGACAGTAACTGGCTGGATCCTTTCTAGGGCATACACTGTCCATTGATTGTGAGAAAGGAGCATTGTGTTAATTAGTAAACGTTTGTACAGTTCTCAGAAAATGCAAGGACAGATTTTCTAGCTCATGGAAGTTGCACATTGAGCAGAATACGGACAATGAAGCAACACTTGTGTTACCACATTAGATACCTAAGTTTCTTAACATGGTTTTGTCATCTACCAGTCCACAGGAATTACTTGGTCAAACACCAGTAAGACAGCTAAGTTCCCCTTCCCCCATATACACTCCCTGTGCTAGAACCACCTAGCCATGCATGCAAAAAACCAACACGGAAGCCTAGTGCAAAATTCCCATATTCAGGATGAATCCTTCACTGATCATCTCCACCAAGTGTCAGGTAACTGTAACCAAAAAAATTCCCTTTAGGTCCTAAGCAGTCTTAGGAAAGTGTAGCATAATGACAATATAAACTAGTTCTCTGAATCTGTTCTCTGTGTACACAAAATTGGGCCCCCTAATTTAAATCTTCATATTGATTTCCCTTCTGGTATTGGACTTGTGTGCCTCACTTCTGTGCATTAGTTTATTCTTTTGTAAAATGAGATTTTATTTATCTCTCTGAGGAGTGTTATGAGAGTCAGACAGTTCATGTTGGTAACGTGCCCAAAGAACAAGTTGTTTCATTTTTAAAAATTAAATTTCAGTCTTAAACAGTAGTAATTGTATTATGTTGTTTCACGACAGAGATTCACAGGGATGCATTATCATCTAAAATCAACAGGAAAGTTCAACCATCTAGAAACTTGAGAAAAATAATAAGGAACTGAATCAATTTGTTCTCTGTTTAACAATTTGTTTTCTCAAGGGAAAATTATAGTTAGTGTGCTGTGCAGCTCAGGTAAAGTCTGTTAAAGTATGTACTGCCAAAGTATGGGGTTAAAAGAAATGAAATACTTTAGGCAAGCTTTGGTATCGTAAGCCTTATTCTGAGCATGGTTTGGTTATACAGTACTTAATAACATGTGGTTTTAATGTAGCTAGCATTTTAACTGAAAATAAATCACTTCTTTGTTGGACCTCTGTCCTCGTTTTTCTAGAATGACATGTGGTTTAAATGTCTAAAAGGGAAAGTGATATAAATTCCATCACATAAGGTTTCTGCAATAGTACCATCAGGGTTGTAAATTATCTCCAATATATGAATTATCCTAAAAACATGCCAAGGCAAAAGAGAAGTTCTCCAAAACTGTCCACCACTTGTTCCTAAACAGCTTGATGTTCTAAAAGCCTCCTATTTGTGGATGATCTAATATGCTTTAAAATCAACAATGACCAAATTTAGTGAAATATAAAATTCAAGTCTGAACCCTTGTTTTGTGTTATATAACCATGGAAACACATTAAAGCTATTGGGCATTACTGTGTTTCAGAATACCCATGAGGAAGCTCCTTTATCAAGCTGAGCATCTGAAACTGCATATAGCCAAAACATGATTCTCAAATCTGCCTTTTTATTTCATCAATGTAGTACCACAGGGGAATAACTTTGAGATACAGAGATGCAATCCAAACCTTTTGGAAGAATGTAACAAGGATGTCAAGTTAAAAAGAAGATAAATAAAATACTCATCCATAGAATATAAATGGATAGCAGGTTATTTATTCAAAGGTGCTAACTTCCTCCCAAATAAAACATTACTGAAGCCAAAAGAAGTTATTATGTTATTATTTAAGATAAATTTATAAGATTACATCTGATCATCTATTTTCTGCCCTGGTTGTAGCATCTTCTGAATCTACTGCCTGGTTTCATCCAGATTTTCTAAAGGAAAGAAAGAATGCAAGAACTTAAGGGCTAGACTTTTATAACAGCTGAAAACAGACAAGAAAATATATATTCCTGCTGTGGCGGGAAGTAAGGATGAAACATAAGCTCACATCAAATATCAGATGAGATAGATATAGCTCCTAACAGGCTAAAGTCAGTTAGGTTTAATATCCTAATCCACAGGGAAACTAAATTTCCACATGGCCATTGCTTATGCTCATGAAGCAAAGACAATTCTGGGACTCACCATGTAAAATCCTTTGAGTGCATCTAGCCACTTCTTACTGAAGAGCCCCCTTATGCACCTGGTACAAGTATAATGAATATGACTCATAAGCATCTCAAATTAGCAAAATTTGTCTAGGCAGATGTGGCTTGTCAGAAGGTTCATAGGAACACTGACATCTATGAGGAGACAGTACAGTCTCTCATATACAGATTCACCTTTCCTCTTTGTCTAGAACAGGAATAATTTAGGTCAGATCTTTTTGAAATAAAGACCAAGATGTCTGAAAAAGAAAAAAGACTGAAATGAGACATTATTTGTCCTTACATTCAGGCAATGGGAAAAACTAACCTTGCAGATATAAATGCCCAACTGTAATTCTGAATTATGTTAATGGATGACTCAGAGAGAATGTATTCTCTCATCTCCAGGTAAACAGGCTTTCATATCCCAGAACTTCGCTGAAAAAAAAAAAAAATCCTGGCATAGAAATTGAGCATGAAGTTGCATGAGTTTACCTTAAACTACCTCATTTGGACAGTATCGGATGTCAAACTGGGCTAACACAAGGCTTGACGGTTTTTAGCACAGTACATTGGCTGATATGCTGATGGTACCACTATGACTTAGCACCAAGACTGAAAAGGCAACCAGACGTTACTCAAAGACATATACAGCCCGAGGTAATTAACCGAAGACAAGAGTGCATGGGAGTGGACATAATACACAAAGCTGTGGAAATTGCAGTGTTGTAGCTGTTCGGACAGGTCTTTCTAAATTATCCATAGGAGTCTAGTGTCTGGAAGCCGGAGGAGAAATTTAAGGCCATCTTAATTCTGTGCTAAGCTTCAGTATGCAACAGCAAAAGCTTTCAGCTAGGAGGTAGCACCAGTAGGCAACTGTGCATCTAGAACCAGATTCCCACACACATGAGGGGGTAGGAGCAAAATAATTCCTGGAATAACACTAAGGGTGATACAAAACTGTATTACTAAGGAAATTCTGAAAACAGAATTAGACTTACTAACAGCATAGTGTAGAATTTTAGCTTTATGTCTTATTTTCAATACTGCATAACCTAAAGCACTAAGATTAAAAAAAAAAAAAAAAAATCCATCAACTTCAAATCTTGGTAATCTCAATTATATATCAGAGAGATTAGTCTATTAATGGAGGTCAAAGTTTATCTCTAAAATAATGACACAAACTCATGAAGTGTGTAAACATCATCTAGAATGTGACATTTAGTACAACAGCAGATCTGAGGCTCCATGGAGAGATCTCACATTCTCTCATGGAAAAATAAGTAGCTTTTCATAGGGATAGATCAATGTCCTTGAAAAGATTTTCATGTAGCACATCTGCTGTTTTCTGCTTTGCTATATAGTTCAGTAAGAATAAAATCACCTTCCCCAATCCCTATATAGTGAAGCTACCAGCATCCAACAGTGGCAGGCAGTGTGGAGTTCTTTCTGTTGTCTTTTTTTAATGTTTTGCAACCACCCAGCAATGTAGATAGCTAAGCTTTAAGATAAAATAAGGAATGCTGTGCTGGAATCCTTCCTGGCACAATAATATTTCTCCCGATTTGCTAACAGTCACATTTAGAGATATAGTCTGACTAGAACTGAATCAAATATTTGCAATAAAAACTAAAGCTACAGCTTTCTGATATTTTTACATACCAAAGACCAGACTAGGCTTTCTGAACAGAACACTGATTTGATAAATAGTTTGAATAAGCCTAATATGGGCCAATTTAAAATTCTTGCTCTGAAAGCCTGAGAAAGCTTGAAACTACAAATAGTTGCAAGTGCAGTGTTATTGCTGTAGCACTACTAGTTTCTACTTCACCTAAGATTTTCACACTGTATTAAACTTGAAAATTAAATAAAAATGACATGACCAGAAATGAAAAGAACTTTTTAATTCTAAAAAGATACCCTTTTTGTGCCTAAGAACGCTCTTTTATGATCTGTTCCTGTGCAATCTGGCTTTGGCACATTCCTCATTGAGAAATATGATCAAGAAAAATACACTGTTTTTCAAAGAGATAAATTCCATCTCCAGTAAATTCTGGATAATATTTCAGTGTTGTTTGTGTTGTTTTCCATGTGCCAGTAGACACGCAAAAAAACCCCAAAGGAGCTTCCACAAAAAATATTCCACACATACTTAGCACTCTATCCACTCCCATTAAATACCTACTAGAAAGCAAAATCAGAAGCCACCTCCTTCTGTTTTCAGGGACGACATAAATTCTTCATCAAGCTGCTGAATATTTTGTCTTAAATTAACACTTTTCTACAGAACCTTGATACACAGCATAACTGAAGGCTTGGAAACAAAATATAAGGAGGCGGTAGTTGAACAGGATTTGTGTCAGGTCTGGCAGCACTGCAGTCTGGAAACTCACAGTCATCCTACAGATTAAATGCAGTGCTCACAGTGAGAAAATGTCTGGAAAAGGAGGAGGTAGCTCCTAGCTAGAAACATTTGGAGATACAAATCTGCTCTATAGTAATATTCCTGGAAAAATAATTATTTTTTTAATCTGATACCGCTTCTCAATTGCCTATTTTTAGTATCTTTTTTCCCCCAAATTATTTTAAAAATTTTGCATCCCTCTTTTTTTCCCCACTTTCTTCTCAAAAACATGGGAATAGAAAATAAAAGAGAAAAGGAAGACAAGGAGGACAAGTGAAAACTGTTTTCTCTCAATCTACAGATCATGCAAGCTTTCAGTATATGTTGAGTTTTATTTTATCTATTGATACCTTGGTCCAATCCCTCTTTCACTCATTGTACTTCGGAAAAGAACTAAACTGACTCATTATGGCTTTCTCACTCCAAATAAAACATCTTTGGAGCATGTTCTGCCTCCCAAATGTATCCCACAAGCCTACCTTCCAGGCAGCAAGCAGGAGGGCTGCCCAAGCCTATGTCCCTGGTGAGGCTGGATCAGGCTCTGGGCAACCTGATCTAGCTCTGCATGTCCCTGTTCATTGCAAGGAAGTTGGACTATGCGGCCTTTAAAGGTCCCTTACAAGTCTAAGGATTCTATGGGAAATTCCACGCATATTTTGATGCATTCCAGTTCTGTATGTGAATCATGAGAATGAAGATACTACCTTTTTTTCTGTCTGTGACAGTCCATAGATGAAAGGCATTTTTTTCAACAACTACACTCTTTAGAATATCACATATGAGTTAAGCTTAACATGCACTATCCAGGTTTTCCAATGGAGAAAGAGGGTCTGTAGAATAATAATGACACTGATCCCAAATATTCCATTAACCTAGCTAGGCCTAAAGCTTGTTGTCATATCAATCAAATCAATCAAATATTTTAAAAAGCATTTTCATTTAAAAAATCTTCAGTGCCACTCAGCTCCATCCAGCATCATTATTTCACATTTAAAACTAATACACATTACTTATCATAGGAAAAGATTTGAAAAACCTTAATTTATATGAAAATTCCTGTAGGAAAAATACAAGTTTGTGTTTTTGAAGCTGATGGGAAAAACTTCAGTAGCGTGAATAAACAGGGGGAAAAAAAAAAAAAAAGGCAGAAAAATTATTTATTGATTTTAGTGTAGCAGAAACTGAATGGAATCTGCAGGAATTATTTTAAGCCTCCTCTCTTTTTTCTGTATCTATAATGCAAAATTTTCATTACTTAACAGAAAATATGAATATTCTACAGTGTCATTCCACAGAGACGAGACTAAATTTTATGAAGCAATTCCAACCAATTACAGGGAGAGAAAGTATTTTACAAGGAATATGCAAGGCTCCCCATGAAATAAAGGAAACAAACAAAATGAACAAACCTGTTATATGTAATCCCATATATCATATCTTATAACATTCATCCTTATATTTGTCAGATTAAGAAAGAAGTCCTCACTCAACAAAGTACATATAGGTGTGTACTTAAGTTTGAGCTCACACAGCAGTTAACAGGACTATATGCTGGATTATAGCCAGGTTTGTACTAGCGACTTCATAGCTCAAGGACCTTGATTTGTGGGTGACAGACCCTGAACACCTAACGCAATAAACTATTAGAGCCATTTATGGTCTGAAACACAAAGATTGCCTACACAAAACTTGTCAAAGACAGCATGCTCTAAAACCTGAGAATTTTCACAGGACAGAATTTTCAGCCAAGTTTCTGTGAAGTTTCACTGAGCCATATAATAACGTTTCAGGGAAGGTAAGAGACATAGCATAAATGAGTTTGCGCTATCCTCCTCAGAGATAAGATGAGTTCAGGAAGACCTAAATGCTTACAGCCCCTGTTTCCTCAGCTGGGTTATACATCTTTCAATAAGAAAACAAGAATGAAGCAAAGCCTGGACTCAAAGGACACTCAAACTCTAGACAAAGCACAGTGTGTGTCTGAGTATCAGCTGAAAAGCCACACAGCTTGGAAGGCTGCAAGTAGGGCATTATTCAGGTTCATGGGAATTTGCTAGCCCCCATAAACCAGTCTCAAAATAATACTGAATGGAAAAGGATGATAAGAAAGATGAATCCACCTAAAGGTTGTGCTACCCATAGGAATAGATCTACACAAGAACAGCTAGGCTCATTTCTCAGGCTGAATGGCCTTAAACCTCTATAAGAGGGTGGCTCCGGGCACACTGCCTACTGAGGACCATACCTACCCCACAGTAACTCCCAAGCCACAAAGATCAAGTCTTAGGGAAAATACTAACTGGTCTGTGCTCAAAGCATAGCAAGGATCACTCTACCAACTTACTAGAGCAGACAGCCATACAGTGTCCTGGCCCTGTTTAATTTAGTAATTTAGCAATAGCCTCTATGTCTTTCTTGCCTGTTTCAAAGTGAACACACAAGTCTCACATTTCTTCTGTGTTCTGTTTCTGGGAATACACAGGACCAGATTTACTGTGAAGCATTTGTGTCTTTGTATAGTGGATCCTAGTCACATGTGATGCTCTAAAAGTCCCCCTAATATAAATAACATTTCTCAACTGTTAACATACATTTATTTATTAGATCCAAAATCTTGTTGCCCAGTAAATTTGTGACAAAATTTCAGAACTTTAGAGTTCAGATGTTGTTTGGAAAACTATTAAAAAATGTGGATGTTATCCACAGTTTATGCACATCATTCGAGCCCTTTGAAACTGCAAAAGCAGGCAGGAAATTTCACAGCACTGTAACTTATAATATTACTTTTCCAAGTTTAGCAAAAAAATCCAGCATTGTGTGCAAGTGGACTGGAATATATATATATGTGTGTGTGTATATATGTATTTATTATATATATATAAATATATTATATATATATGATAAATGTATATAATATATACACACATATATTATATAGTAGAATGAAGGAAAGGAAGGAAAGGGAAAGGGAATGTAGGGAAAAAAGAGAAGGACTCATAACTTCCACATGCAAACATAGATGCTTTTTTCACTAATGTTAACAGCTTCAAAATCTGATTCAAAGGCAATATTTTAATGTGCTATTTTTGTTGGTTTTAGGGAGACATGAACATTTTTCAAAAGAATTTGTTTTCATTCCAACACAGAATGAAAACAAATGCTGAAACCTTGAAAGTTGCCCTGAATTTGAACCATCATCTTTGCTTAGTTTAATAAAAGAACTCTTCACTCCTTCGTCAAGCCTCACCTGCTGGTTAATTTCACTACTCAAAAGCAACTGGCCCGGAAGGGGTCTTAAACTGAGGAATTCCTCCACTCTCTCAGGAGAATATTTGAGTGGACTACCAAAAGTATCACTACTAAGACTGAAGCAGCTGCTAGGCCAACGGATCACTTTTTTCCTCTAAAACTTGTTTTCAAGGCTTGAAATATTTCTAATGATGGCAGCAATGAGTAGGAAAAAAAGACAGTGACCACTTGAAAATTTGGGACCACACTGACTGAATTAGAAGTATGAAGAAAATATTAAATGAAAACAGCACTAGGCCCTTGCTGGTCTGGTATATAATTGTATCATATATTTATTATATTCTATGATTTTGGCAAGCAAGATCTATTGACCAATAAAGGAAGAAATATTTCAACATCAGAGTGATGCTTGCACTCTTTTGATCAAAAGATTAGAAGCATCTGATTCACGGAGGCACAATATGCACTTGTTACTAGTAATTAAGTTGTCTAAGGTGTCTAATTCCAAGTCTACAATTGCACTAACATGCTACGCATTAATAAATACATAGAAAATGAGTATTTCTCCAAATACTGGCAAAAAAACCTGCCAGCATGTCAGGATACACTTTGGATAGGACAACTAAAGGCACCCCTATGGAAAAAAAAAATCTTGCAGATGATATTATTAACCTGGTAAGAAAAAACAATAAACAAAAGCACTTTGAAAAACTAGTTTTTGCTAAAGTGTATAATGTGCTAAATATATATATACAATGAACAGAAACAAAGCTCACAATAATTCTCTCTGTTGTTCATAAGTTTAACAAAAACTCTGGCTCAGATAGCTTTGTTATGTTATCCTTGTTCACATAAGTAAATAGATCCACCAGCTAATACAATGGCTTATTATGAAAGGGCTGAAAAATGAGCACAGTGTTTCATCTAGCAGAAGATGAGACTGAAAGAGACTGAGTTTTCTCTTTGAAACAGTCTTGATGCTTCAGAGGCTTGCTGGAGCTAATGGAAAGAGACCATGTGGAAAATTGCCTCCTACGGGTTGAATCCGTCTGGTCCCTGGGGTTTTCTTCTGCCCTCCCGCCTCTCCTTTGTGGATAGAGAGAAAGGGAAAGTAAATCTTTATGAGTGCTGCTGTTCTTACATTTTAAAAGGTCATTGTGCCACTTCAGTGGGGAACTATGTTGTGTTTCTCTTAGCATGACAACTGAGGTCTCTAGCACAAGAATACTCTAAAAGTGAAAAGGTTAACCTGTGAAAGTGAAAGCATTGGAACTGGAGCACTAGGATCTTGTGTTGTACAGTTTCTGCAAAAGGAAGCCAGAAGTAAAAGAGTAGATGTAGATAGATACAGCTTGCGAGGGCTCCCAGCACTACAAAATATTTAATTAATTTTTGCAAGTTACGACATTTGAAGGTTCACGCAACTTTCTGATATGTAGGAAAAAAACCGCAATTTCTACTCACTTTCATTATGGGGATTACATTTTAAAGCAAACCAAAACAAGAGCAATCATTTGGTTTATTTTAGTTTTCCCTGCACAAATGTAACAGTTAGAAAGCAGGCAGCTGAATTCAACGCTTTCTAACTCAAAATAGCAAACTGCAATAGAAAAGCAACTTCAGGAGTTAACAACCTTGAGAATTACTCTGAGCTTGCCCTAATGATTTATTATAGTGTAAGGAGATGAGGGAATCATATTTCTGCTGAGGGATGAAGATTAATTTAAGTTTTTGTAGCACATTATTGTAGAATCAACAAGATGAATTTCAATTTACTTCCTTTCAGGCAACTCTTAGAGTACAGTGCTCTTAGTTCTCAATATTCATTACATTTCAAAAACTATTTTGTCTACTATTTTGCATTATGGCCAAAGGAAAATACTGCTAAGTTTCAATTTGCTGACCTTTGCAGTTGCCCCGATAGGCAATTTCCAGCTGAGGATCTTTGCATTTTGCTCGTTGAAATTCACACCGGGACAAAAAAGTTCTTCCATCAGATGCACAAAGTGATTTTTGAGGAGAACCTGCACAGTCCAGGCTGCATTCTCTGTCTTTGTCTTGATCCACCCTCAAAAACTAGAAGGAAAAAAAAAACAAATTAATGCTGTCTAATGTGTAAATACCATATAGCAAATACCATATGTAAACCATAGAATAGTAAATACTATTCTAATGTGTAAACTGCTCCATGATGCCCTCCCCCAAGGAATACATGCAAATATCACCAAAAAAATTTTAAAAAAACTTTGACTTTTTTGCTTATTCAAAAAATAGCATATTCAATGCATGTGGGGTTGTTCAACTTCTCTTATAAGATGGTAACGACAGCAATATTTCTGTAACATAAAATAAAAACACCATCACAATTAGGGAATCTAATGTCTAGTGTCTTGGAGTCTCTAGACCACAAAATGGTGATTGCAGAAACAATCTTCACCAGTAAAACATGAGACAGCAATGTATAACTTTCAATTTTATTTGTCATGGATTAACTAGCCTATAATAACAAGCTGAAGAGTCTATTCTAAAGATCCAAATAACATTTTTTTTTACCCAATTCTCATGTAAAAATATTTCCATAATATGTCCAATTGATTCGTTCAGGAGGCCTGAGGAAAACATGAGCAAGGTATCAGAACTATATGATATGCAACAGATCACATGGGAAGACTCTTCAACAAAACAAAAATTTCAGAAACACTGTATAGATACATTTGTATTTGTGAGCAAGCCTGCTTATAAAAACATAAGCCAAAACTGAGGAGGGAAGGGCTGTAGATAGTATAGATGCAACAGTGCTATTCCGAAGTGCTATAATGGGCCAGAAGAAAAGACAAAATGTGAAACAGGCCATACATTGTCCAATATGTCTCTACTCAAGTAGCTTTATTTGATTTTTTTACAAACAACCAAAAGTTCTGGTTGCTTCATTAAGTACTGTCTGACCTATGACATGTATCACCCACATCTGCAGTCTCCCAGGAGTATTCCTGCCCTGGCACGTGTAGTCCATGAGGTGTAGTCCCTCAGAAGCATTCCTGCATTAGTTTGGTTAACCCATGGACTACAGCACTAATTTTTTCGGACACAGGAAAGCCCTGCAAGATCCCTGCTACTCAAATTCTTTCCACTCTGCACATTACAACACAGGTTTCTCCTTTCTCAGAAATTCAAACTTATCTTCTTTAGAAGACAGTGATTAAGTATATGTTGAAAGAAGTAATTAAGGTTGGCTGCATTCTGAATTTCAGCAAACACTCCCCCCCTTATAGTTCTGCCACAAAACACTAAAATTTCCTGGATGCTCAGCGGACTGGTCCTGGCAGTGCAGCATGCTTTGGTTGGACTAGATGATCTTTGTGGTCTTTCCTAACCTTAAGCGATTCTATGATTCTAAACTGCTGACACAATCAACAGACCCTGGTGACCTCTTGGTACTATGAGGAGGAGGAGCTGCTCACCATGGAACATACTGCAAAAAGCCAAATCAGTTCGAAGGCTGCTGCACACAATACAGAAACAAAGATAGCATGTTATCCTCTGAAAGGCTGGGATGAGGACTGAAGTGAAATCACCAAGTCCTCAGATGAATTTTTCTATAATTTTGTTATTTCTCAATAAAAACGAAGTTATGCAAGGTATAGAGCTACCAGGAGATAATCATCCCCCCCAAGCATAATGAAGCACAATACAATGGATTGGAGACAAAGTCTTCATTCAGTAGAAACTCTGGTTTTATCAGGGCTGTTTCATCATCATAAACCTTAGCTATGGAAACTGTGGAATTCACATTACAAATGAAGGCCACTAGAAGGAAAGTTTCAAGTAAATGAATAAAAAGGATGACAAAGAGCAGCATTTGAGCATCAAAGAGTAGCTCACAAAACTGTTAATACATGTAGCTTCCCTGCATTTTATAACTAAAAACATGTATAAAGAGAGTCATAAATCTCTGTAATTTTTGTACTTGAACTGTGGTCTGTTTGCATTTCCAATCACATAATGTGAGGAAATACAGATGTCTTTCTGACAGCTATGCTTGAGAATGGAGACAATCTCAATGGTATCGCTTTAAAATAATAACAATATGGTTAATATTTTTATCTTTTAGTGGCACAGTAATACAAAAACAAAAAAAAAAGCTTCCTTTTCCTGATATTTTTATGCAGTTCTTCATTTTTAACAATAATTACTTTCAAAAGGAAATTGCTCACAAGTTAGGCAGAAATGTCAAATTCTTCCTCAAATTTAGTTACAGATCTTCAGAAAGGGATATTCCTATATCCCCGATTCAAAACCATTTTGCAGGTCCATTTTGCTGACAGGGATTAAGAATTATCTGAATAAGAGTGGGAAGATGACTGAAGTCATCTTTCTTTATGTGCAAAATGAGCAACAGTGAAGACCATGCCTCTGCCCAATCTCCAAATGATGGTGCTCTCCAGGGCCTGGTCGAGGGCCCTGATGAGCTGCAGGGAGGTATGACGAGGTCACCCAAGCTTCCCTCTCTTGCCTAAATCAGGCTGTCAGAAGGGACAGCCTTGGAGGCATCTGCAGGACTCTGGCATTAGGACTAGTCAGGACTATGAAAAGCACATTTCAAGGTCATAAACTGCATGGGGCTGGATCCAGTTCACTGCTGTGCATTCAGGCTTCCCAAGTGGATTTAGTGATGGCAAAATGAGCAATCTCCCTTTTCCTATTTTGTGAAATAAGATCAGAGTACAGCCATTTTCTGTTCATAAGACTACTCCTTTCATCTCTACAATGGCTAGGAACTTTGCCATTGTTAATTATCCTCAGCAACATCTCTGTTGGGCAGGTTATTATTTTTCAAGAGCATAGGAAGATTTCATGACACACAAAATATCATGTGGCAGATCAGGGAACTGAACCCAGGCCTCTGGAAAAAGAAGAAATCATGGAGATAAACTGTCTAGTTTCTGACCTATTTTCCTCCTAGACTTTCTTCATCTTTTCTGTTCTGAGCTGATGTAGGAGTTTAGATGGGTATGCCTGATGTGGACAAACCACAGTGACACAGTGGACAGAAAATCCCCTTAATTGTCTGAGGAACAAAATCCATTCCCTTGAGAACGTGATAGTTCACAGATAAAGTTATATTTTAAGGGGCATTTATCCAAAGAGTTTTACTTAAGTATTTTATTATTTCAAAGCCTTAGAGGAGATTAGGGTAAATTATGGGTTCAAGGATATTCGAGCAACCTGGAAAAACAGAGGATGAAGACATACCCAGGAGACAAAACCACTTGAATAGCTTGTTAGTTAGCCAAACCTCACTGGAGAATTTGGGTTGTACATCTACAACAATTTCCACCAAGCTGGAGTAAATGACGGATTTAAGAGCAGGAAGGACAAAAAGGCAAGTAGCTGCTAGAAAATAATGCATATGACAGAGCCTAGAAAATGTACTTTTAAAAAATAAATAAATAAATAAGGGAAAGAAGATAAAAACTGTGATTGAAAATTTGAATATATTCCATTGTTATCTTTACTACAGCAGCATATGTAGCCAAAAGAACAAATAAATATGCCAAAACTAGTAGAGACACTAATTTATGCAAGGGATAGGAGATTTGCTATATGCTTAGATAGGAACAAGCAGTCAGTCACACAGAAACTGGAACCGCACTGATGTACATCGTAGAGTTACTGCATCACTCCTTTTCCTTTAAAAAAGGAGAGTTCAAAAAGAGAGAAAGATGGTTTGAAACAACAGACCAGAATGTTGCTCTCCCTGAATACTGGCTCATCTATCTCAAGTTCATTTAGCAAACAAATTTGTAAAAAGACAAGATTCACAGAAAGACAAGCTTAAAGCAGTATTTTTGTTACTTGATGGTAGAAACCATCAAGCCAACAACAGTTGAACAACCTGAGCTGGAACTATTCTGAACACCCAGCAAGAAAACAGACAATTATGACTAAACCCTTTTAGAATGCAAATCGTTTTCAACGAAGTCATTCCTGCCCCTAATAGCACAGAAAGCAGCCCAGCCAAATTTCAGAACATTATTTTCAACAACAAATTTGAGCTTATGCTACAAACTATCAAGTGACTGGAGTTGGCACTTGCTTATCTTCTGCTTTGCATTTTAATATCATCAAATATTTTTATAGTCTCCAATTTACTTCAGCTTTTTCAATGCATTATATTTTACAATAACTGGTTTCCAAGGGGGCTATTATTCTACAATAGGCACTGCTTTAAATTCACACAGTATTTCCAAGAAGAAAGAATAATGGCAATATATCAGAAGACTTTGAGTATTAAGTTTACCTAAGTTGATAAAACTAAAACTCACTATAAACTGCATATATATAACAGATATGAGTATGGATAAAATATTATTACAGTCATGTTTCAGACACCATGATATTTCGGTATTTCCTTCTCTGTCACATACACCAAAGGCTCTTAATACTGTTAGAAATGAGTTCCCTCTGTTGAATTAGTAGTCCTAGTGTGATTTCATCCTTCAGATACTTTGGTTTGATAACACTAAAATCATTAGATTATTTAGTTGTAGATACCTGAAACCTTGCCTTTGTGGGGAAAAATTATTTGTATTCTGCTTTGCATTACCTTTCCGCCTTGTTCTTGTCATTGATCACACAGCTGGGCTGTAGATAGCCAGGATATTTGTTTTCCTTTCTTCAACTTACAAACCCCTTCAATAGCCAGATGACAGCAATGAAACTAGGTACTCAAACATACTGACAATGGGTTTTTATTGTTACTTTTTGCGGATTCCTTATAACTGATTTACAAAACCTCCCCTCCAACTGCGTGAAAAATACTGCTTAGCAACCTAAGATGAAGTTCAGATCAGCTTGTATAACAGAAGAGCATTTCAAGCTGGGGGATTGGGGTTGAAAATCCTGATAAACAAGCAGAAGAGAAAAGATGGATGCTATGTATTACTGTTTTATTTGGAATAGAACAGCACTAGACTATTGCATTGAAAGGCAATTTCTTTATCCTGCATCTGGTTACTGTAAGATGTTGAATAGAATGATCTGACTTGCCTGCTGCTGGCATGGGGGGTCTGTGAACAAACTTTGGAACAGTGTGCTATGAAGTGGCTCTGCACTCAGGGCTTTGTGCTGTTGAAAACTGAGCTGATCTGCAGTGATTTATATAGCCATGCTGTTTTTGTCTGATAGCTCTCTGAAGGGCAGATGTGAAAACCTCCAAGCTAGGAATATTTTGTTCCCTCTGGGCTCATCTACAATGGGAAAATGAGTTAGACAATAGTAATAGATCTGTATATGTATATGTATGTATGAATGTATGTGTATATACACACTTCATTGTGTATATATATCCATACACGCTGACTACAATATGTAAAGTAATATCACTGTTTTTGTTCAAAATACACGTGTATTTAAATATAAACATGCTTACAGAGCATTCTACCCATCTAGACTGTCTCAGTTAATCTGCTTTAACAAAATATCACTCATATTTCAAGATTATCTCATCACTCTTGCTAAGCATGAAGCAGAAGGTACATTTACAGAACAAACCTTGTTCTCACCTCAACATCATGATAAAACATTCTGTCCTAGTCCTGAAATCTGTGGAAAGTCTAATTTCTTATTTTCCTTATTATTGAGGACTTAACACGGGGTATCAAATGACATTCAGAATGACAACTGTTTAACTGCTGTACTCTAATAAATTAGCTTACCTCATACTGACCCAATGAAGTAAAACAGTCCTTCATGACTGTTTCAGTACAAAGCCAAGAGTTGCCTACTGCAAAGTGTGAACTCCTTCTTTGTCCAGACAAACAGGACATCACCATCAAGGTAAAGCTTGCACGGAAGAATTAAAGCAGAAAGGTATCGCATATATGACTGATCAGATAAAATAATGTTCAGTTAGAATGTGTACACTTCTGATGTTATACTAGGCAAGACTATTTGTACTTGTAACAAAGAACCTTATAAAAACATTTATGTGTCTTTTCTCTGTAGTAGAGGTTGGACGAGGAGGGCTTTAGGTTTCAAAAATAACTTTTAGCATAGGTCTCCAAGGGATACCTGTGCATCTCCAGAGGATGCTCAGAACAGACAATTTTCTACTGTCTTCTGAGGTAGTGTTTTATTCAAAAGGCGTCTGTTAAACCTCTGAATGCAGATCCCTCAACTTACCTCATTATTTTTCAGGAACTTCATTTCATGTAGCTTATCACATCAAACCTCTTGCCATATAAACTGTAGCAAAGATGACAGAAAACACCAGCTAGAGAATGCAGTTTCACTGAGTGGGAAGATGGATCTGGTTTTATGAGTGTTTTTTTGTTGTTGTTGTTGCTTGTTGTTGGCTGCCAGCTTCTGCAGAAGAATACTGTGGGAAACAGTGTCAAAGACTTTGCTGAACTCTAGGTAGACTACATAACAGCCTTTCCCTCATCCACCAGATGGGTCACTAGATCATAGAAGGAGATCAGGTTGGTCAAGCAGGACCTGCCCTTTGTAAACCCATGCTATCTGGGCCTGATCCCCCCGTTGTCCCACACATGTCCCTGAAGACAATCTGCTCCATAACCTTCCCTGGCACTGAGGTCAGGCTAACAGGCCTGTAGTTCCCTGTACCTTTCTTACAACCCTTCTTGGAAAATCAGTTATTTCTGATATCAATCAGTTATTTCTGTTGTTCCTTCACAAATTATTAAAATAGGCAAAACATCTCAATTCTATATCCAGGTGAGTAGATTTTTCTATTATTTATTATACTTTTGATCAAAATTTAACTGAATTGCATTGCTTTGGTCTCCAGATACTTAGAGGAGGGTACAGGAAAAAAAGCTTTCTGTGTTGTTTAAGCATTCTGAGTATCGTATACCTGGAAATGTGAAGAAACACTACAAGAAAGAGGGCTCCAAACTTTTTTTTTTTTCTCCTCCATTTGTTTTTGTTTTGAAAAGAAACTTTAAGATAGTGCAATCATACCCCTTGTAGGGCTATTCACCTGAATGGCTTAATTCTAGGATCTGATTCCATCACTATTAAAGTAAATGCACAGACTTCAATAGGAGCAGGCTTGGGTTCAAGAGTAGCACTCAGTCCTGATGAACTATTCTTTCAGAAGGACCTTTCACTGTGTCACTCCTCTAACACCATCTCTGGAAACACAAAGCACTCCCTTTACATGAATCATGCCAAAAGCTGCCAAGTCTAAGCAACAGAACCAACTCTAAGTGTCTTAATTTTCAGGGCATGATAAATATTGACAGTGACACTAAAACACCCGTTATCTGACTACATTCATTCACTACTAAGATTAGGAGTCTCCTGTATTCCACCAAAGCACTCATTTTCGATAACTGAGCCCGGTGTATTCACCATAGATTAAAATAGCCCATGCATTTAATATTGAAGATACTTTGTAGTAACACAAGACTACCACAGCAAAGACACATGGACTGCATTATTTTTTCCTAATATAGTTTACTTGCCTCTACATAGATAAAAAGTTCTTCCTGTTTTTCTCCTATAATTACTCATAGCTCCCATTTAAGGTAAATGGTTGGTTTCTTTCATAGTGAACCATCAAGACAATTGAAAATCATATTGAAACCCTGGCAGACCAGCCACACGTTAGCTTGCTGCATGCACTGCCTGAAAATTGAACTGTACATTGGTACAGAAAGCACGATTTTATTTATTTTTTTAGTGCTGAAAGCAGCACTGTTTAAGGCATGGTAAAAAAAAAAAAAAAAGAAAAAAAATTTAAAAAAACCACAACTGTTATCAGAGAAGTGGCATTCTTTGTACATACGTTCAACCATTAACTGGAGAGATTTCAATCTTTGCATTTCTTCTGTAAATATATAGATTCTGTTTCTTGTTTCCACAGGCATTGCTGTCATTGGTTTTGATGTATTTTCAGTAAAGTATAGAGATTCAAAGTCACAAAGTCACGTAACACCTTCAGATAAACAGAACTTAAGTTACCAGAAACAAAACAACCTACCATTAAATTTATCCTTAAACACAAACTGAAGTAGTTTCAGCTTTGAAGGCATCCTATTCTGCATATATAGCAATCCACTATTTTTTCCATGCCCAGTGTTCTGCATTTTTCTCAAGTCAATGGTAAGATTATGCTCTTCATTCCTGTGGTACTGTTATTAGTAATCTTTTTTTTTTTTTTTTTTGGCGGGTTGTTGTCATTTAGTGTTTTTTGTCAGTTGCCAGAAGTCACGCAGGGAGAAAATAAACAGAGAAACAGTGTGATGTATTGTCTATGTATTGCATTATCCTCTAGTTTACTTAAGCTTTTCATGAGTACTGATCCAACTTTCAGAATACAAGTGGAGTAGCACAGCCATCCAGTTAGTCAGTTTACTCACACATAGCCAATCTGCCTGGTTTGTGTCTTTAATAACCGCAGTTGTACTTGGGGGAAAACTGGAACATTTTACTTTTTAATCTTGTTCAAAGACTGCTCATATGAAAAATGTTTTGGCTTCTAAAGTGTTGAAATGCTATTTTAAAATGCATATAAAATCTAAGCCAGATCAACATTTCTATGTTTGAGGATTTTATTTTAGGAATAAAGAATACACACATATACCCCTACAGTGTCTGAGGTAGCTTAAAACAATAAAACTATGAGCCATGATCCACAATAGAAAATAAGAAACATTTGTCTGAATCTCTATCCTGGTATTCAGAGATGTCTGCACCCATTGGTACAGAACACAGGACACGAGAAACCCTGAATATCAGCTTTCAGGTGGTCTCAAACTGTATTCTCTAGGGCTGCCGTTCTCATGCAATTTTTCTCTGAAATCATGAGTCCCTCGCTGCACACCCAGCAAGACACCAGCTCTCCATACCAGTTCAGTAGCATTTTTAAGAGGGTGGGGGTCAGAAAGAAAAAAACATACAAATTCAGATAATCGGTGCTCAGGAGTGTTGGTGGAAGATGCATGCAAATTATATCTGACCAGTAGCCTCTCATCCTTACAGAATTTCCCCCCAAGAAAAAATAATACCTCTTTTTTACAGATGATTTACACTTTTCTCCTTGACAGCAAGAAAGCAGTCTAAACACACAATAAATAACTCCATTAATATTTTTATTAGTCTATTTTTAAAATAGATTAATAAAAATAAAATTAATCTATTTATTAAAGAAAAAGGAGCATCTCTTCAACAGCTAAAGTGAAACACTATTGGATGCTGTACTACAGACTGGTAGGGAACAATCTCCCTTTGTGGGGGGAGAGAAAGGCTCTGCTAAAGAGAGCTTTTCTATATCTGAATTTCTATGGACCTCTATTTAATGCCTATCATGATCAGCAGGCAACTGGCCACTCTCCATATGGCTGGTTGCCTTCCCTTCCTGGGGAACTAAAGAATACAGAAGGCATCTCAAATGACGAAGACACAGTATGAGACAATATCACAGCAGAACATTTCTTTTTATAATTTAAATCAAGTAAGCAACTGATTCACGCAGTGCAGAAACTTGATAAGACATCAAAAGTCTAATCCTCAACCTACAAAGCTAACTTGATGACAATAACTGCAGAGCTCCAATTCTCTTACATTTATCACTGCCACCAGCTTCTTCAGAACAAAGTATTTGAGAAGGAAGGCAGGTAGTTGAACCTGAGCGGTAGATTTTACTCTTGTCAAACTATTGATTTTTAAATAACAGGTTACTAGATTCAAATACTGTAATCTTCAAAAGGAGAAATCATGATAAAGCAAATAATTAAGTAGTATATATCTGGAATATACCAGAGTTTGACGAGCAAGCATAATGAGAGAAAACACATTCCTTAAGGATAGAAGAACCTGGCTGTGGTTTTCTCAAACCACTGGCAATTTTATTTCCTCCCAACTTTGGGGTTTTATGGAACTCTTGTATGTTCATTTATGCATTGGGCAAAAATATTTTTTCCTTTAATTCAAAACATTGTTTTGCAAGGCAAGAAGTCATTAGAAAGCCATTTATTTCAAACTGTTATGATGACTTTTGGAAACAAAAAGCCCTCATATACAAAAACCAAAATTTTGGTGTGTATCTATTAGACAGTGGAGGGGTCAACAAGCCATGATCCAAAACAGGCAATTCATCAGAATATAAAAGGGTTTTTTTCCAAGTTCTCTGTCACACTGTAAGTGGCCTTTGCTTTCTTAGCAGAAGGCATTTCCCTTGCTGTTCTTTCTCTTTACACATCAGCTGGCCAGTAGCTTATAAATCTTTCCTAAAAGATTGCCCAGCAGCATCAGAGAAAGTTAAAACCAAAACCAAACAAACAACAAAAAACCAAGTCATCCTGAAGTCATACTGGCAGTACATTAGTTTCTTTCTCCCGTGGATTCATATACAGGAGATTTCCCAACAGCAAAAAGAATTGCTATGGATGAGAAATCTGACTGAGGAGCATTTTCACTGTCTCCAATTAAACTCAGTGAGCAAGGACCCACCATGTTAGGCACTGCAAAACCTGTAAAGCTGAAAATTGCATTCACACGTACTGTACTGTGAGTGAAGAATCCACAATAGCAGAGACTACTGCATCCCAGAAGTAAAAATTCAGTGCTGTTTCTGAACACAGTGGAACTGAGAACAGATGGGAGAAAGTCGTATCTGTTGACCAAGTTCCTTTTTGAGACTTTCTGAAATAGGATGCAATGAGAACCAAATCTCACACACTCATTACACACCCAAGGAATCTTAGATATAACTTGTATTAAAAAAATATTTATATATATATATATATATATATAAATATATATATAGTTCCAAAGAACAGCTGTACCATTTTAGATTTTTTCTCTCCTCAAAATGGAAGAACCAATACCCAGCAAGATCCAACTATTCCCAAGAACTTATGCAAATACCGTATTTCTACAACACAAGGATAAAGATATCTGGAATACAAAGTCTTTGATGCAGTATTTCTTACCTGTAGCTTCCAGTCATACTGGAAAAAAAAGTCACATGGTTCATAACTCTCATATAGGCATAGCCTCCACCAGTGCCACATTCTATCCCTACTCTGTCTACATGTTGTCAATACTGGAGTCCGGGACTTGGCTCTTGCAAACCGTATTTCATCTGAAGCATAGACACAGGTGTTTCTCCATGGTGTGTAGTTACTCCTGAAATCCAGAAGCAACATAGCTAACTTCAACCAAATTTATTTGGCATGTTAGAAGGAAAAGAAACAGTGAAGTCCATTTTGGTTGTTTTTTCATTTGTTTGTCTGTTTTATAGTGCATTCTACAGCAGAGCTCCAGCCACAGTTTATTTTAAGCAGCATCATTAGTTGACTCTCACACATTTGCCATAGGTTTGGCAATTGCTTGAATTTTGTCTCCCAAGTAAAAATGTATGTTCAGATGCGAAGCTGTCTGAAAAGAAGGAGGTACCCAAGTACCACGGATTGATTAAAGAAATGACTCAAATTACTCTTGCAGCATTTTCCCACTGCTGAGAGAATCCAGAGGATCACACTGTTAAATACTTCTTTAGGATTTACACATTTCATAAGGTTAAAAAAAAAATATAAGTCCTCTGCAGCTCCAGTCAGTATCTAAATACATGCCACTCATCATAAGAGCATCTTGTTTTATTAATCTCTTTACAACCTTCCTCTAGGAAGAGAAACTCCAGGAGCATGTTTACAGACTATGAACTAAGCTACAGAAACACAGTGACTTGTCAAATGTCACCAAGGAAGTCTGCAGCAACATTAGGAATTAAACTCAAGACCCTAAAAACCCATTCCTGTTTTTTGATCACATCTGTCATCTTTCCAAATGTTCCTTCCTATAAAAAGATTTAGTTGTGTCTGAAAAAAAGCCCATGCTGTTAAGTGTGCAGCAAGAGAAACTGTACAAATCCTTCAAAATAGGCAATTATATTTACTTGTTAAAAACACTTGAGGATGTTCTATAAACAAAATTATGACTCTCTTTGTATCCATTAAAAGAAAACATCTTTGCTGAAGGTAATTTTTAATGGGATTTGGATGATGTTCCATGCAAAAAGCATGGACTGAGTTGTTTGGTTTGCATGCCATTGAGTGCCTATGTTTTGAAAACCAGTGTGGTACTTGTCTTTTTACTGTTTTGAGCTTTCAAGATTCATCCTGAATTTAAGGTCTCACACAATTATCTTCCATTTCTGAGTCTAGAAGCATACAGGACAGCAATAAAATATTGAATTTCTAAGATGCATGCATCTGCAAAGTTCTTAATAATAACAGCGATAATAGAAACAAACAAAGCAGTCTAACCAAAAATCAGTCAGTACTTTTAGTCAAGACCTTCACTTCCACCTGCAATGAACTAACCATGAACTAATCTTTTCTTCTCCCAGTTGGAAAGGCAACAACAATAATCACAGCAAGGAGCTGAGATCATGACTTATCAGCACATCTACCAGACAAACTAAATAAACAACAGCAGAAAGTTCTGAACACAGAAAATTTAAATTATGTGCCTTTGTTTGCTGCTTTAATAGGGATGCATCTGTAAACTGGCTAAACTCCTTGCCATCCGTGTACTAAAACTTTTATTAAGGAAACTAGACTCTGCTTGAAGTTGAGAATGTTTTGTTTCTGTAAAATATTGTTGAACCACACAAGGATCCAAACTAACTAAATATGGAACAAGAAATGTTTTTGTATACCAGTCCAAAATATTCTGTTACTGATTCACTGGTACTTTATGACTGGTTTGGATATAATTTAACCAACCATCATTGGTTTGGGGAGGTGAAATGACATGAGTCAGCTGAAATTAATATGATAAAGACCAGCTCATTCTTACTTCTTAAGTAAGTCCAGTCAAAACTCCAGTTCTTGCAATAGTGTTTCAAGCCTAATCTTTGAGAAAAAGCAAACACAGAGTCATAGGAATTCTACAATAAATGAACTTGGCTATCTCCCGGTTGAAATGCAAAATAGCCTTATAAAGATAGAAACAAAACATGTTTTCACATGTGTATAACACCCAAAGAAATAACAGGCCAATGCAGTACTTTTCCACATGGCTAAACTGCTTCATAAACTGTTACTGCCCATTACTAAACCTCCTTTCTTCCATGCATTCCTAAGCTGAAACATCTTGTCAGTCAAGATATACTTTGCATTCTTTTACATAATCCTGTACAAGAATCAAATCAAGATACTGTTCTTTGGCCATACTGAAGTTACAACCAGGAAACATTAAAACAGTCCTCTGTCAATTCCAGATGTTTCTTTAAAATACAGAAAGATGCTACGAAGAATTTAATTGGTGAACTCTAAGGCTATATCAGACAAACCCTGCAGAAAACATCCAGAAAAAAACGAGAGCTTTTAAGCTGAATTTTGAACTACAGACAAAGAGGCAGGTGATCCAGTGCCTCCAATATAAAGGGAATGGGAGTTATCTGTGCTGAAACATTCATAAAATTCCAGTAGAGAAAGTCAGTGATAAGAATTGTAGAAACATGGTTCTCAGCAATGAGCAGTCTTTTACTTTAAAACTTTAAGTCCTAAGATTGCCTCATTTATCACTGTGGGGGAAAATACACCGTTATCCAGTCACTGTAAAAGTTCCTATCCTTAAAGCTTTAGGGCCATATAAGTTTCCCCTATTCACCCAATACATATCTTTTCACCTTTGAATTTTCCATATACGATATATAATGAAAACACTAGAACCAAAGCAGACTTGTTTTTTCTGCATCTTTTTAAGCCCCTCTCATGGGACTGAAACTACAGCTGACAACTGCTATAAAGCTAGTCCGTGTTCTCAAAAGGCATTAACCAGTCTTGTATTTTACAGACATAGCAACAAGAGCCCAGATGTTCCTTACAGGATTCACTCTTGGTAAAGTTTAGAAATATTGCCAGTCCCAGGAGGAAACAGTCTATGACTATCCATCCTTGCCTGCCTCAAATGTACATATCTAATGGCAACTTATAAAGACCTTATAGAGGTGTATATCTTCCTTAGCCAAGGCAAAATACTTTGCTGAAGAAGGCACTTGCAGATGAAATGATCTCTCCCCCGCCCGCTTTATTTTATTGCTGTCCCAGAGCTATCTGAATTAACTGTTTCTTCTATGCTATGGAACATACAATATGAAACTCCACAGGCCTCATTGTTTTCACTCTTGCTCCCTTAGTGGCTTATACTTTCATGCTAAGTGTTATTGAACACCGTCTGGTAACTGCACAGATCTTACCCTTGATTCCCCCTGTTTTATATTGTTCTTGGCTCGAAGAGGCAAGAATGAACAACTCCTAATGAGAATTCTGACCATCTTCCTCCAGGGGAACTGCAGCTGTGCAGAGACCACATACTGTCTTTGGAAATACGAAAATCTGTGAAGCAGTTTCTCCTTGCTGATATGATATGGTGCAAGTCAGACCACTCCTACAAGAACAGGTAAGTCAAGAACCCTCCTTTGACGAGAGAGGAAAATAGCAATTGCATTCAAGTAAAGACAAAAGTAAATGAATAGTAATTTCATTTTCATCCAGTGTGAATCTGAAAACACACAAAGATTAAGTTCAGCAAGTCTGGAAAATTACACAGGAACATTTGATAAAAGACAAGTTTTGCAACAATGCTTCCAGGAGTTCCTGCTTCTGGCCAGAACATGAAATACCACAGGGACAGTTACATTTCAATCCAGAAAGGGATGTGGATACAAGAATAATGAAAGAGGGGACAAGGAGGAAAGGGAATAACAAAAACCACAAGACTTTTGCAAGCTCTATCCAACCTACAGAGATCTTGGGTTTCTTCACAGCTCAAATTCTGTTGAAACTTATATGTAATTCAATAGGAAAAGCTGGATTGACAATAAATGCTTGATTCAACTCTCTACCTGTAACACTTCTCTAATGTTGGTTCCTAATTGCCGATAAGTGGCAGTCATAAAAGTGATGATGACAAACCTAAGAGAAGGAGAATCAATAAGGTGCACTGGGAAATAGTTATAAAAGCATGAAGACAATGCACTGATGGTATGAGAGCATGGAAGAGACCAGTGGAGTATGAGAAAGATTACAAGGAGAATACAACAATGGCACTGAAACCTAACTTTAAAAAACAATAAAGATTGCAAATGACTATTGTCTAGAGCTGCCATTGTTACTCCATAATATCTTTTACTTGCTAGTATACCTGCAAGATGCGTACATATGTGCAAAGACTTGAAGACATGCATCCCCTAAAGATGATGCAAATAATACATACTCCTTTTATACTTCTAGCATACAAAGATATTGTGTGAGGAAAACATCTAGGCTGTCTACGCTTCTGCAGGCATCAGCTGCACTGACTTCTGCTAAGTTACTCTTGATTTACATCTGTGTAAAAACAAGTCCAACATGTTCATGGAAATACTCTGCACAGCTGGGACAGTTTAGACACATGAAATAGAGGTTAGCAACAGCATGTGATTAAAGAACAACCCAAACCACAGGGTTTAGATCTGAATCCAAATCCTCTTCATGCTTGGGGTGTTTTAGATCCAAAATTTTGATTCAGACTCCTGTCTATATAAATTGTAGCAATTCATAATTTGGTGATTTAAACTAATATATCATACTGAACAGATCAGCACCTGCTTTGGATTTTACAGACATCGTGGCAACTGGTAAATTAAGTTGAACAGTAATGAGTACTGGTCTAGAACAAAAGAGAAACATGGAAAATAAACACATTAACAGGCAAGTCCCAACTTGAAGTTCCACTGAAATAACAACTTCCATTGTCTATGACTCAGATGTGAACAGTAACATGCTGTATCAGCAAATACGTGATAATCAGAACTTACTCCAGAATTGAGCAGTAGGAACAGCTACAATAGAATCCAACAATTTCCAGCATGGAAAAAACAGTGTTTTTGGAGCCATTACATTTTTTGCTTGAAGTTAGAGCTCTATTTGTATGAAGATTATCCATCGATCCCTCATCCGTTTCCTTGCTTAAATACTTGGGGAGGGGGTTGTATGACAATGAACTCTACTAAGATCAATGACATTAACAACCACATTTTTTCCCTAGGGTAAGTTACTGATCACATAAACATTAGAGAGCAGAACTTCTCAGTTGTTGAAACACTTAACATGCAAACAAACTTCACATAAAATATTAAGCAAAAACACCTTTTCCGTTCAACATGGCTGCCTCAACATCCAGCAAAGATAAACATCTAGCAACATGAGGGTGGAGTTGGAAAAAAAACCTCAAACCAGAAATTACCCAGCTTTTAAAACAGAGTTAATCAGAGAAATCTACCACTTGATGAGATCAAGAGGTACTCATCTATGAATATGGGCATATTTAATAATCTTTTCCAGTATCCTAAAATATTCCTGAAATAGAAAGTACATGTTTTTAAATGTACTGAAACTAACTCTGTAAGATTTAACCCAGTAATATAATGAACTTATCTTCCCACTCTTGAGACTCAGCATTCAAACAAAAATATTCCAGCCAGGCACTTAGTTGTGGGAAAGAGATTTCTTTCCTACAGTCTAAAGTAGGAATCCCACATTTAAGAAAGTGTTTTCCAATTAAGTTAGAGATCTACTAACTCTGGACACAGATCATAATGTGTTTTCTCTCAGAGGTAGTAGATTCTGTCCATTAAGCTGACAATTCAGAAATCTCAGGACCATAAAAAAATGAGCCTTCATTTCCCCTTTCACTCTGAACTGTGGTAATCCAATCAAAGAGCTTCATAGCACAAAACACAATTTTACACAATTTTAGTCACGCAATTTTGGATTCTGTTCTTCAGCAAACAGTACAAAACAATCTCAGAATGGCTGAGGTTGGATGGCACCTCTGAAGGTCCAGCCTTCCTGCTAAGAGCCAGGCATCACTACAAATTTTTACTTACTCTATAAACTGTAAGCCTACCCAGGGAAGCTGAACATTATTTATATTCTTGCATTCCAGTTAGTATGGTTCAGGACAAGTAAATGACAGTGCACTGAAAATGTTCAGCTTCAGGAATTTTTTCTTCTATCTACTAAGAAACAGTTTACTACTTTATCCTGTGTTTTATCCTTTTTAGAGTCTATTAATAGAAAAGCTCTATGGACACAGCCTTAGTGTTTTTCTGAACTAGTGAACTTTGTCCAAGAGTCAGTAAATTGCTGCTAACAATAATGCCTTTGTTCTCAACCAGGTAAGAGCTTCATACATTCAGCAGCCAGCAGTTGGATGTGGATATCATCTGTTACTAACTTAAGAAACTGATGAACATTTCCAAGGATCATATTCTAATAAAACATTCAGAAGCATTTACTTTCATAACCCTAAAATATGTCAATCAGAAAGCATTATCAAAGACATCAATATTTCAGGAGATGCATGTGCTTCATCCTCAGACTTGTTAAAATACTGCACATTCTTCTTACAGTTAAAGTCCCTAATCAATACAGGATTTTATAAGGTGTTTAAGTTGTGGTTGTGTTGTTTTTTTTTTTCCATCCTTGCAGCTGAACAGTTCAACTTCTGTTGTATGGTATGGGCATAGAGAATCACTGAGGAAATTCTGCCTGTTATCACTGGGGGGGCTGGGGGAGGGGAAAAAAAAGCAGCATCTCACAGAAAGCAAAGTAAGCAGAAGTCAAAGCCATCACTGTGAGCCCATCCATGAATACTGTAGGTCAAATTATTTTGAGTTGCAGCAGTCCAGCTCCTTCAATTTGAATAAAGACTTGCTGCTATATAAGGGAATGATTTCCCCGCTATTATCTAATGTAAAGCAGCTTCTAATCACAAGAGACATAAAGCAGGGCTGGAGTTAAAACAATCAGCAGAATCACTCAGTTTCTATTTGGAAAAATGTTCTGTAAGTTCATTGACATAGAATACTCAGGCATTCAACAAAGACTGTGTGACTTAAACACGCAGCAGCTTCAGCTAGGAATTTCAGGTGAACTTACAGTAAACATACAGAGGAGATATAACTGCCCAAGATGCAGCCCTCCCTTTTTCACTGTTTCTCTTATGTGGCTTTTGGGAACATCTTTTCCACATTCTCCACATACTCCTCTCTCCATTATCCTCAGAAAGGAGGCCAAAATTTAGTTTTTCTACCACAAAGTGGTGGTACAAATCCCACACAGCACTGGTAAGAGAAAACTCCCCCTTCTGAAAACATCAGCAAAGTTCTGAGGGCCAAATATTACAGCATCTAAGATAGCACCAAGTTCATTCTGAAGTCCTGCTCTGGAGCCCTTTTCACCTCACTGAAAGATTTTCTAGTGGTTACTTATGTTATTTTAATAATTGATTTGACTAGTAAATTATCTTCTCCATTTCATTCTGCCCCCAGTGGAAGATCACCATAGTAGGCTTTTTTCTCTGATCATCTAAACAGAGAAAGGTTGAAGAATTTCAGTTTTCTCTAGAAGACACTGAGAAATCCATAGTTGTTCTCTTAGAAAGCCACAGGATTCTGCTTCCTCTGGGCAGAAATAGCTTGATAGTGGCAGTTAGCTCAGAAGACATGTTTCTAAACTATTCTCTTTAAGTATCTCTTCTCCACATCCCATTAGCAGCATTTCAGCATCTCCTTCTAACTGGTTACACAACATCAAACAAATATAATTATCACACTGACAACTGCACTGCTATATGAAGATCCACAACAGCTTCCAGGAGCTTGTTTCACTGCCTCACAACTAAACCCTTATCTCACACACATACAGAGCACAGAACTTGGTAAAGATGTTAGATATGAACAAAGACGGGCACAAAGGTGATGGCAACAGGATAGCAGAGAATGTTGCCCAGCAGCTCATCCTTCACATCTCCTTAAAAGCACAGATGGGATGATGGTTCAGTACCCCTACCCCAAAACAAACTTCACAGCACAGGAGGCCTTCCAATAGAGTAAAGGCAGCACCTACAGAAAGCACACAGCAACAAGAGACTACTCCTACTCAGAACTGTAGTGCCCAGATTACTTCTATCTCTGGAGCAGAAAGAAGATGGGCTCTTTTCCTGGAGGAAATGAAGCCATCAGCACACATTACAGCAACCCTCACAGATTTCTCAAGAGATACACTTTCAGTCTTCCAGAAAGACAGAATAAACCAGGCATCAAGCTGGTTCACAACAAACAAATATCCAGGGCAATAACATTCTAGTGAAAACACATGCCAGGAGGAAGAGCTACAGTTTAGCATTAACATCAAAGCTTCTGCAAAGATAGAACTGAAATTACAGGCTACCATCAGCAACACGAGTGACTTTTGATAGAGCCTCAGAAATCAAAGAAGGATAACAAGACACCAAGAGGAGCCATACAGCAAGAAGCTTCTCACCTTGTGAGCTGGCACCCTGAGCAGCCTCCATCAACAACATAAGTAAGCAGCAACAGAAAATCAACACTCAACACCATATTTAAACAAACATACACAGAAAAATCATCTTCCCTGTACATCATCTCTATCATTAGCACCCCTACCTCCCTCCCAGACTAATATACCAAACTCACTTCTGGCACCACCTGTTATAAAGAGACTGCTCCTCTGCTGGTGGGAAGGTTTCACTTCTACTGCCATACCACCAATAGTCTCTTCCAATGTTGTGGGCCAACATAATAAAACAGCAGGCGGTACTTTCAGAGCAGCCCTCAACATCAGTTAACATATACAAGCAACAAAATCTATTTTATATTTCCATATTTTTGGTTGAAACGTGAAGAAATAGAAAAAGAGCACAAAACCCTAAAACTATTGGGATATGAGACCCCATTTTTGTGAAATTTAACTCATCGGCCTGGTTCAATGGCAGAGGCTGCAACTCTCAGTGAGTTCTCAAGGTGTTCATGACAGATTTTTGATGAAATGTTATTTTCCTGTGCTTCATCCTTGAAGACATTTGCTCACAAATGTACGTACTGCCAAAAAGCAGTGACATGAATGAGGTGCAACTGTGAAGTGCAGGCTATTTCTCTCTCATAAGATGGGGCCTATAGAAGTCTGATATGGGGACATGATCAAATTCTTGAGTTCAGTGTCTCACTGCAATTCTGTAGGTTCTATATGAAAAACTGCAGGTCGTCTATTTATTCTGACTGACATGGAGTTGCAAATGTACCAAAAAAGTGATTTTTTTCAGCGATCTTAAACCCTGTTCTCAAATTCCTTTATCGAAATTGAAAGCACAGCTGTGTGTTTTTCACTGTTCACAGGACTATGTTTAGCCAGTCTATCAAAATATATAAAATTGTTTGCCATAACTTCAGTCAGCACTGCACTTCTCCATGTGGGTGCACATACATTGTTAGGCCAGGCTGCTCAGCAGAGCATATAGCCAGTAGGCCACAGACTGCATACGCCTGATCTACTGCTGAACCACCACCACCCACCTCTAACATCATGGACCAACATAATAAAATTAGAGGGATTACTTTTGAAGCAGCTTCATCAAAATTAATCTTACAAAGGCATTTCTGTGCTGAACATAAGAAGGCACGTCATATGTCTGCTATATACCTGCATTTAGTCTTCTGAAATTCAAAAACACTGAAAAATGTATCCGATGATTACCAGCATAGTAACCTATGGCATCTCTGCCATGGGAGAGCTAGGCACATTACTGATGCTGTAGGCATGTATCTTTACGCAGAGTTGCATGGCTCTGAAAACCACAGCAGCTTGGGCCCTGTGCCCAAGCACAATATACAAAATAGTATATT
This sequence comes from Coturnix japonica, assembly GCF_054131305.1. Taxonomy (NCBI): domain Eukaryota; kingdom Metazoa; phylum Chordata; class Aves; order Galliformes; family Phasianidae; genus Coturnix; species Coturnix japonica. The sequence goes on from NC_140665.1 coordinate 40,432,463, forward strand.
TTTGCTGAGTTGTGTGGTTACCTATCAGCCAGGAGTGTCTGCACAATACTCAGCTCTGAAGCACGGAAACACAAATCACCTACACTACTTCCTTTGTATTTGTGCACATACTCCAGCATGCACACAGACCCATCAATGCTTTCTCAGGTTTGCACATTGCATGCTTGTACTTTACAGCTTATACGGTGTGGAGAGCAGGGAAAGTAATGTGGAAAGCAATTTATTCATTTCCTGTTGCAGCTTACACTAGCACACACCAGAGGAAATCTGGGATGGGGAAACTGTGTCTGCATGCTATCATGTCACATATTAATGCGAGCACTCAATAGTCTAGTAATTGCTGTCTAGTGAAAAATAGTCAGTATGATGTGGGAACCTAGAAAGACTAGGTCTCTCTAGGCATCCTGGTGGATTAGCTATAAAACTGCTGGATACATATTGTTTCAGTCCCTCCAAGACAGTCCTCTATGTAGATGATTGCCTTTTTTTACAGCTTTTTATACTCACATTGTAGGGACTTATTTCCCCAGGTTCTCCCAACATTCTGGACTGTATTTTCATGACCTATGAGATGCTGAGATCCTTAGGTTTGTATTCTGCTATCTTCTTGTTTGTGATTCTCCTTCTCCAACTTTCTTCTTCGCTCATGAATATCATAGCAGCTTCAGCATAATGTATATAATCAAATCAGAGGTTTACTGTCTCAGTTGCTCATGCACTTCATGGCAATTTAAAGCTACAAAACCTGAAACGTACAATGCTATAGACCACTAACTAGAAAGCTGAGGTGGTTTATTGGGGCCTTTATGCTGCCACTGACCATCTTCTATCAGTGCTTAGCTTCTGTCCTGTAAAACTGCAAACAACAGCTTGGCCTCTGCTTGCCCTAAGTTGGTTTCTATCACCTTTTCCAGATTAGAAGCCGGTTTCTGGGATGTTTCATTGGAAGGGCTACTTTAGAGATGGCAGTTATTTTTTCAGGCACCTCCTGGATTACAGCACATGGATGCTACATTGGATCTCAATGAAAAGGCCATGGGAGCATGCTCCTCATTAAGGCTGGTCCGCTTGGGTTCATGTGACTTCTCAGTTTGACATCAGCCCATCCACAGGGAGGTACTGGTGCCTGCATCTTGGTTATCCTGGTACCCCCAGTTCTCCACTTCTGGCCAGTACCCTGGCTGCCCATAGTGAGCCCTCATTGCTCCTGCTCCTGCTCTCCCGGTCATCACATTGCTTCACATTTAAAGACTGCTTGCCTTTTAAATCACTTTTTTCTTTTACTTTTTTTTTTTTCTTTTTTTTTTTAACCCTATTAAGAGATTTCTGGCAGCTGTACTGCTGCAAGTAGAAAGGAATTGGTCCTCTGTGGGCAATGTGTAATGATTTGCTTTGGACCAGGGAAGGAGAACTCATTTTTAATTGAATAATACAAGGAGAAAGAAAAAAAAAAAGCCTTGCATGTGTTAATTTTTTGGACTGAAATGTGTTTAGACTGTGTTATAGGGATGTTTTGACACTATTGCGTTAGGATTGTTAGAGAAGACAGTTGTAAAATCATATTATTATAACAGGTAAGGTCACTGTGACACTAAGATGGTACAAGTGATAAAAATTCTAAATAAACCAGTTTTTAGCCAATGAAACTAGCAATCTGAAAAGCTATTTTCTCTATAATACCAAAGATAGCTTTAAAAAATGCATAAATGAAATAGCTTGGGATTTTTCAAAGGCATGTTTGAAGAACGGATATCTGGAGACATCCCCAAAAATCACATCCTTAAACACTTATAGATGATCTTATCTGCCATGCAAAGAAGACTGTGAGTATGGAACAGATTAAACAAGAAAAAAAGACTGTGAGCACGGTTTGAATCCATAAGGGATTGTCCCTGGTGATTGTTACATGATTGAAATTTTTTCTTCCTTATTGCTACAGAAGTAAATCTGCAGCTCTCTGTGACTATTTTAATGTGCCTGGTAAAGAGGAAAGTTGGTAAAAGAAATAACCAACAGCTTGTTCTGTTGGGCCTCAGTCTCTTGTCATGCTGAACCTTCAAGACTTCTTTGCATTACTGCCCTTTTCTAGACTACATTACAACGACTGTTTCTCCATCTATTTAAGAATGCCACAAGCCCATTAAACTTTGTGGATGTTATTCACATATAGAAAACTTTCAAACAGAAGAGATGTTTGTTAAGAAATATTCCCTTTAAAAATGCAATGTTTCATAGGCAAATTATCCTTTAAAAAAACTTATTAAAATTTCACTGTTCAGTCCTTTTTAATGCCAATATTGTTTTTAATCACTTGCAGCTTTGCTTACACAATTCTTATCGTGAAAGAAAACATTTAGCCATTCAGCTTATCAGATTGGCTAGCAGAGGTTTCACTTGTTTTATTACTGATAACAATTATTTTGAAATCTCAGATGATAAAAAACCATCTATTCATAAAAGAAGAAAAACAGTGGATTGTTGGGGTTTTTTTGTTGTTTTAAAGAGAGAAACTGTGCATGCATATATATGACATGGGCCAGAGGGGCGCATTTTCTCCAGAGTGCATGGAGATTGATAGCTGTCTGGTATATAAAATTTACTAAAACACTATGCTTTGTTTTTTTCATCCTTCAAATATAAATGCACCTATATTTGAATACATGTGACTCTCCTACTTTCTCAACCCACTTTATAGCTGATGTCTTTTTGGCTTTGAGTGGCGTTTTACAAATTATACATTGCAGAGATCATAGAATCACCAAGGTTGGAAAAGACCTCTGAGATAATCCAGTCCAACTGCCCAACCATGTCCCTCAGTACAACAGCTAAATGTTTCTTGAACAACTCCAGGGATAGTGACCTTACCACCTCCCTGAGCAGCCTGTTCCAGTGCGTGACCACTCTCTCAGAGAAGTATTTGCTAATATTCAGCCTGAATCTCCCCGGTGCAACCTGAGGTCATTTCTCAGTGGATGATAAATTCATCAAGATAATGGTAAATGAACAGAAACAAGTGGACAACTCATGTGAGCTTACACTCAGACATCAAACAGAAATGCACCAATGAATTACCAGTCACTAAGGAATAAAGCAGAAATACTTACCTGTAATTTTCACAACCAAACCTGTCTCCTTCAGTGACGAGGTGCATTGTAAGCACACTACCACCAATGTGTCTACTATCAAAGCTTTAGAAGTGGCCCCCAACCCCTAATATACACTTTCTGGGAGAAATGGTCTCCAGAGACATCCCGAAATGACTTACTATATGCTGCAGAACTTCACTTCTCCACTGGAAAGATCAACAGTTTACCTCAGGGTAAGGGAAGGGTCCATAATGAAGCTGATAAATTATCCCCAGGGTAACAAAGTCCTGGATACATATTTTATTGGGTGATGAGCAGGAGAAGGATAACATCTGGATTCACAGCCCATTAAGCTAAATCTGCCAACTGTTTGATTCAAGTTACAGTGTATATGAACAATGCCATAACAGTTAAATGGATTCCCACGGCACAGGTCCTAATGCAATCTGGAAAATGAAATAGCAATAGTGCAGTGGTGTTCACCTTCGACATGAGAAGTGCAATGAAGAAAAAAGCCTATTTGGGAGACAGCACACAGTCAACAGCTGTTTGAGAAATGGTGAGCAGCAGAGATTTCTAAGCTTGAGAAAGCCTAAAATCTTGATCAGCGTACTGTAATAGCAATGCGAGTGACCCACACACTAAAAAACCATCCCTTCATTTTATAGCACCATTCACAGCTTCAAGTTAATGGACATGAGGGAATATTGGTCACATTAACCAAAGTAATAGCATTAACCAGTTTCATGCATCATACAGTTACTAAGACAGAAGCTGGCTGCTGAAAACACAAAATCCCATGTTGCATGCTCTCTCATACAATCCACAATAGTTGTTTTACCACAATACACACACACTTCTGGATAACAAGGCAGATTCTGAGCTAAGACAGAATCAGGTAAATACTCTTGCTCAAGAGGAGCCTCATTCTTGTACTTTAATCAAGCTCAGATGAGATTTCAGGCCATGGGACAGCGGGACTTAGGGCTGATAGAGGCGAAAGATTTGAAAACAAAGTGCATTGTGAGAACACTGCATCCCAAATCTGCTTGCCAGTATAACATAGTCAGAATTAACAATAGGTATTGGCACTGCAAACTTTCCCTGAACTTTTATGAATGATTGCATTGATGAACAATACACATACATTGCCTCAGCTCTAGTTTAACAGAGCTTCATGTGCAGATAATACATGTGACTCTGAAGTAATAGGAAACCATTAGAGATAATCCTCTAGTTTGCTTGTTAGGGAAGAGTTTTATAAAAAAACGAACAGACTTGATTTAGGAATAAGAAAGGTCTGAGCTTTTTTTCTTCCCACGCTTTTGGAATGAGTACAGCTTCCCATTCAGCTGACCCCGATTAATGCCTCCTTCCAGGTTCTGCTCACTTGTTCTATTTCTTCTGAACTGCTGCCAGCACCACCTTCAGGCATTTCCAATCTTTGACCAGTTTTTGGAGCAGGGATACAGCATACCATACTAAAATTTAAGAATCATCATGACTTCAAAAATATTCTCCCCTTGCTACAAAGATCAAAACTGTGATTTTCACCAAAAACAATGGATTGGCATTGTAATAATGGTTTTGTGGGATGTTGGATTTAGCTCCACCTTATCAACAGACTGAGCTATATTCACGCTGTGCAGCAAAAAGTAGACAATACAGTAAGATGTTACATGGCAAAAATTAGTGTCTTTTCACTGCTTCAGCAGTAAGTTCTACAGTCACATGCAACTGTCAAAATGTAAGAAACATAGTTCTTACAACAGAACTTCCCCAAGAGACTAAATATGTAAGGTAGAGATAACAGAAGGATGGTGGTAATAGATATCCAAAAGTTATTTATAGGAAAAACTCACCAATACAGATGCCTTCAGTCTAGCTGGAAAATGCTGAGGCTGGTAACCCAATCTCCACCAAGGAGCAATCTCAAAAGAGATGCTGCTTTAGTGGTGGTCAGCCCTTAAATAAAGTCTAGGAGAGGTGGAGTCAAGCTCCACCCCTTCCGGGAGCGCAGCTGAATTACTCTCACCTGTGCTCCCACAGTTGACCCAACACTTGCATATGCTGATTAATCAGAGGTTCAGACTGTGATTATCAGTTTCACATACACATTAGTAGTTGAATAACAGAATCAGGAGAGGTGATTTTGTGGCATCTCTTTGTACAGTTTATGTCCACTTCTGCTGATCACTCTTCTACCTGTACATACAGAAAGCTGTTCCTGTTTTCTTCAAGGGAAATGGATATGAACAGCCCCACTATACAGACATGTACTGACAGAGATTTTATCACATCCAAACATGCAGTATTGCAACCACCTCCACTTTCCTCAGTCCTTGTATGGGAAACCCATAGTCAGGTTTATTCTCCCTCACTCCTTTCAGGAGTTTTCCTTCTCACAAAGTTAAGAGGGCAAGCACAAGTCCAACTTTGCCCAGCTCAAACTCCCATTGGAATTGGGAGAAGATCTAGTGGAAAAGTTTGGCCATGTCCTCTATTAGGATCTTGGAAGATTTGAATTCTTACTGTACAAACTCTATGGCACTCATGTACTGCTGCACCTGCAGCTCCTCTATCTATGACACAGATGACATGATCACAGAATCACAGAATCACAGAATTACCCGGGTTGGAAGGGACCTCAAGGATCATGTAGTTCCAACCCCCCTGCCTAGCAGGGCCACCAAACATACGCCTTTACTAGATCAGGTTGCCCAGGGAACTCTAACTTCTGTCAAAAGCTTGTCTCCGATACTGCTGCTTTTCAAGTCATACGAGGGTGTACGAGAGCAAACTGAGATTCCTGAGGGTCAGAACACAAGCTGCAGCTGAGATCGTCCTTTTAACTCCAAAGGAGTGAAACATTATGAGGCAGAATCATTTGTGTTCTCTCAAGATGGCATACCAGGGGCAAGCTGTCTCATTCCCCTTCATCCATGCTTCTCCACTCTTTGAACTGTTTTGCAGACACCTGGCACACATCCCACCCCTTTTTTAAAGGGCAGGACTCAGAATGAGTGTATATGACACACACAGCCCTCTGGCTACTTTACAGTCACAAAGGACTGGTATGAAATTAAGTAATCAGTTGCAATTCTACTTTGTTAACAACTTCTAAATGGCACTCCCCTAAACTGCAGAATTTTAGCAAAACAAGAAGTGTTGAAAAAAAAATAAAGGAAAGGTTTTAAAGGGTGTTGATGTACATTCAAAAGAAAAAAAGAAAAAAAAAAAGAAAGAAAAAAAAAAAAGAAGAAGAAGAAAAAGAAAGAAAGATCCGGCATGCAAAAGAGAAAGCATCTATTTCTGCCTCTCAGACACATGTGCACACCTGCTTTGCTGTTGCTGACAGCAGAGAGCTGCAGGGCTCTTCTTGAGAGACATCCTGCATACCACAAAATAACTGTAGAATATGAACTGTGACCCCCTTCAGCTTTGATAGACTTGTCATTTCTCTCAGGCTTTTCCATCTGTCATACACACTCTTTCTAATGCTTAACTGTCTCATTCATACAAGGCTCCCTTGAGGGAATTTCATTCCATCTCTGACACTGGTTTAATTGCTGTCAGCTGGAAATAATGAGTTTTTACATGCAAATAGTCTTATTTGTAACCACCTAATTTCAGTGAACACTTCTGGTTGCTCCTTACTTGTTTTACTTGTGTGACTTCCTAATACAGTTCTAAATGAATCTCACTTTGGAGTTTCCTGAGCCCCAGGTGTGAGGAAAGATTCAGAATAGGATTTTTAAAGAAATGATTTACTTGGTGTCAAGAAGAAAAACAGTGCAACTTTTTTTTTTTTTTTTTTTTTTTTCCTCCAGTATTAATTTGAAATTCAAGCAGAAAAAGAAGAAAAAAAAAAAAAAAAGCTCTTTCTGTTCTCACATAGTTCAGGATAATAGTCAAGAGAGCTTCTAAAATAAAACCAATGATTGCTTGAGGCAAATCCTGAAGTGGACCTGATATGAAACGTGAAGGCAGATGGTGCTCTTTTCAGTTTTCAGCTAAATCCAAAATTTACCAGCTACCAAACACAGGTGAACTTCAGCATCCCCAACATGGTCAAAAGCAACAAGTGAGAAGTCTTGTCAGATGAAAGCTAACAGTAGACCTCTAAGCATCCTCCCCTCTCCTAGACAAAAACAAACAAAAAACTTTCAGATCGAACTGTTCAGATCAAATTAATAAACTTCAGGGGGGAAAAAAATAAATCTGAATTTCTGGTTATTCACCCCAGTGTAACTTTAGGTCCTTACTGGGGCTTTCCAGTCACCTCTGGAAAACAAAAGGAAGAAAAGCATTTCATGGGAGTATATACAGAGCACACCTCCATACACATGTATGACTGACATGGGTAGTCTTAAGTTAGGAGATGGCAATCTAGGGAATTTACTGCAGTGGACAGAAAATATGTCAAAGCCTCAGGTATCCTACAGAAGATCTGTGTTCCTTGATAATACTTTACAGTTCTCTGAGGTTGTCAAGAGAGATTTTGGGTAAGGTTTCCCATCAAGAATTCTTGATGTTAGTGCTTATTGAAGAGAACACAGTCGCTAGTTGGAGTGGCAGCAAAAATAGCTCTCAGCTCTTTGGTCTGGATCCACAGAATGGAAACATCTCGTGCAAGTCCCATGTTCTTTCCTCTCTCGAGAAAAGCTGGAAAGAGGCAATGAATCTCAACTCCATGCTGAGATAACTGTGCAAATAGGAAGAGGCACCCAAACACTCCCCTTATTCTTTTTAGGACAGATCAGGCTGCATTGGTTGGGGTCTTTTTCTCCTTTAGGGGAGAAAGAGTTTTGCACCGTGAAAGGAAATACATATCACATCTTGAGAACCCCAGCTTTAGGGCAGTGATAAGGTTCAAACACTAAGCTCTCTCAAGTCAGGAAATACCATGCAGATGACACTTGGCCCTTTGCACACTGCAGATCCCCTTTGGCCATGACCACTTTAACAAACCAGCATTGCTATTTGCTGTGCTTCTGCAAGTTTCTCACCAGCCACCTGGATGCATAAAAGCAATCTCTATCAATAACATTAATGACATTCCATCGTGGTGTCAGATCTGACTCGGGCATCTAGTCAGAAATACTCGGATTCGGCTCTCTTGCTTCCTTCTGCCTTCCCTGGTTTTGCATTTAGTGAAGGTAGCGCTGTCATTTCAGAACTGCAGCATGGAATACCCATTCTGCAATGGAGAAAATTACAGCAGTAAGCACACACAAATAAATACATTTGACTCCTTTGATTTTTGCCTTCTTCCCTTCACAAATAAATCAGCTATCAGTGCATGAGTATTGCCCTGTACTTTTACTGCAAACTAATGAAATTCCATTACCAAGCAGTGACAGAACTTACGCTCTGGGAGTCGTTCAGCACCTGAAAAGGGGAAGCTTAAACAGAAGAGCAATTTGCCAAATGAACACCCCTTTCAAAAATTCTTTCCCTTCCTCTCAGAAATGTAATTTATGAAGCCTTTCAAGGAGGAAAAAAGATGGAAAGATAAAACCCCGTGTACAAAGTTCAGATTTGCAACTAAATCCACTCAGGCTGAAATTCATCAAAAAACTGACATGCTTGAAATCTTCTTTCCCAGGAGGATGGACTCTGAAATTTAAACCCTATTAAATACAATGTGGAAAATAACTTTTCCACTTTCTTTTATCTTGTAAGAATTCTTGTAGGTAAATGCTGCAAGAAGAAATCACATAGGTCCATGCAATGAAATGAAGACGGTGTACTCTTTCTATAGGCTAAAACCTTCCTGGAGTAGAGAGCAGCATGTGTTTTAGGCCACGTTTCTGCTCTCGTTCACACCTGCCTATTTTGAGCTCCCACACTAAAGACACTTTCTTTTCATCGATCTGAATTCTACCTTCTAATATCTTTTGTTGAGATTTTTCTCATTTGAGGTCCTGCCTGACGGGCAACTGAGTGACAAGTGCTAACACAAATGAAGGTTAACTGATTGCAAGCCTCTTCCTGACACAAGCAGATGGCTCGAAAAATACTTGTTTCTACTTTTTTCATCCCTTCCCAGTGGGGACAGAGGACACCGTGTTGCTCTTGCACTCCCTCCGGTGGTGGATCCCGAAAGTGCCATAGAAGAAGAGAGGTGACCTCCCTGCCCCCGACGAAGGCTGAAATAGCATTGCCACTGGGCTGTATTTGCAATGGAAAGGACGGGAGAAGTGGAGAAAGATGTGTATAAACTCACTCTCTCCCTTCTATCTAAAGTCTCTCAGATCTTTGACGGCTGCTTCCAGAAAGTCATACATCCAATAGACCAGAGACAATTGACTAAACAAACCAATATAAGTGAAATTAGTCTTCTGTAGTTCCTTATCTGGCAGCCATTTTTTTTACCTGTACCCTAATGTGGGGATAAAGCCATCTTTAGAATTTGTGCTCTACTCAGCTACCAAGTTTAGTACCAAGTTACACTTGTTTGTTTCAATAGCAATTGTGACTTCAAAAAACAACATGTCTTGGTGATTTTTCACTCAAACAGACAGCAGTCCACATGATGGCTCTGTCTGAGGAGTGCTATACAGCACTACTTGCGTTAAAAAAGTGTCCCACAATGACAGTAGTACTTAACAAATGCCACCCTGCAGGGCTTTCACTTTGGCTGAACTAAATGATATTCCTGCAGATGCTAAAGGAAATTAGAAATGTTTAAAAGATTGCAATTAAATGCATTGAGTAATTCCTCACCTACGCAGATAGCCATGAAGACACATACACTAACTGGGCCAACTGATCCAACCACTGTGGAAGTTGTGCTCCCCATGTCCTTACAATGCCCATTTCTGATGGTTATGCTCTTTTTAAGAGTACCAAGTCCGCCTCCCAGTTCCAAATATGAATCCAGTGCATTTTCTATGCTTGTATGAAGTCAAGAGAAAGGCAAGTGTTTTAATAGCACCACCTTTTTGGTGTGCCGCCACCTCTGTGTCTCTCCCCTGTATTCTCCAGAAAGGAGTCCCTGAGTCTAACCTCTTCCATCAACAGAAAGATGCCATGGCCAATGGCAACACCTCCTGCCATTGCAAATAGCATCACCCAGCAAAGAGAAGGGTCTGGGAATTAACTCTCTAGATCACATGATCTAGATCCCAGGTAGATCAAATGCTTTCTGCTCTCTAATACTGTAGATTAAATGGTCTGGTTTAATAGCATTTCTGTTCATATAGTCAAATTATTGTTAAAATATAGGTAAATACCTTGTGTACCCACCAGAATGTCACACTTCCTTCTCACACTCCTTTAAAGAACTAATGAGACTCAATGGCAGACTCTTGTACTCAGATTATACTCCACCATTCCTCTGCTTTACTATGGATAAGAGCAGAAGAAAGATAATGAAACTGAGTCATTGCCTTCCCTCCCTGACAACCACACATGCTCTCAATCTGTAGGCTTTCTCTGCACCACAGCTTGCTATGTGGATCATAGTGAGTCCATCCTGATTATCATTAAAATGATTTTTTATCTGCCATTACTTTCATTTTGAAAAATGTACCAACCTCTCCAGACTATTTATGTGCTTATTCACTGACAGTATCTCGCTTTAATACTGAACACAAGTCAGAATAGTGATAAACGTATGAGAAATGTAGCCCCAACAAAAGACTCTGAGTACTTTATAGCAGTAATTGTATCCTAAGGATCTGTAAAATACAGCATGCAGGCTTGACATAAATAAAGAGCATTCCAGAGCAGTGGAATTCTTCTTTGTTTTCATGTAAGTACTCTTTAGGTGCTCTAGGATAGAGTTGAAGATTTATGGCATATCTGTGACAGCTAATTTGTATGCAGTTTGAAAATGAACACCTAAAACCAGGCAAGTATATTATTACATCCCCGGAACAAATTTAAGGTAACACAAAAGAAGAAAGGATCTTTACTTGGTGTCTCAGAAGATGACAGAATAAGCAGACCGAAGTAAATGAAGAAAAAAAGGCAGGTTTGGATAGGGTTGAGGTAAACACTTTTGAGTGAGTTTTCTAGCAGCATGTTGAGAAAGCCAGGGAGAGAGCTGGAATGGATCGCCTTCAGGAAATGTTTTCTCTCTCTGTCCTGACAAGAAGTCTAGGATGTATTCTCTATTAGCCTGGATTTTCAGCAGCTGATGAAATGCTTACTGGTCATTTCTGAAAGCTAATAAATTAGAAAGGGAAAAAAAAAATCACTGAAGGGCAGTTACTAACTCATCAAGGCAATTTCTTCTGCCAAGACTGGCTAAAACTTCAGTTTGCAAAACTGACTCCACATAAACTTATTTCCCTGGGTTCGTGTTAAGGCATGATAATGTGTTAATGTTGCTTTTTTGAAGATAATTCATAATTTAATACAGTAATATTAAGAAACCATCTGCTACCAGATGTTACCTCATCAGCTGAAATCCCAGTCAGTACACTCTAGGGTGGCTTTCACTTTGCCATAGCCAGAGTTCTTGCTTTCTATGCACACCATCACGCTACACCAAAGACTGTAATTCAGCACAATTCCCTGCATAGATAAGACAACCAGACAAAAACTGAAATAGTGCAGGAAGAACTTCACAGATACTTATGCTACACCAGCTCTATTCTGCACGGTCAGCTTTCTTTTCCTGAAGGCAATTACCAAACATTGCCTGTGGACATTTATTTATTTTTTTTTTACATCTTAAATTACCCTTTTTTTTCCTCTGGTATCAAATATTCTCTGTAAGATCAGCACATTGTAAACTGCATTTTTTTCCTCTTTTCAGAGTTCCAGACAGAGTTACAGTCGAAAGTGTCTTACCTATCACAGCAGATAAAAAATGAAAGCAGTGTGTATTGATTAATAGCCAGAATTTGATAGAGAAATGTCAACAGAAGCATGCCCCATGAGAACCTGTGGGGCCATCAAGATCAAAACAACAAGTGTCACTAGAATTTGATTGTAAAACATAGCAGAGAGGAAAAGAAGGGGAGGGCAGTACTTGTACAGTCAAAAACAATTTCGATAGTCTTTCTGGAGAATATTTGTACCATGACATGGCCAGCATTGTCAATCTGGCATCTGAACTTTCTAGAACTCTACCTCCAAACATAACAATGAAATAACCCGAAGTATTTCCTTCAGAGAATATTTAGAAACATGTGGGGTTTGATCCTGAAGTAAACAAGCAGATGTGGAAAGCTCTGGGTCCTTAGCAAAATCTAACCCCACTACACAGCTTCCCAAAGATAGCAGGAATTTGTTCAGATAAAAATGCCACTCCCGAACCAAACTCAGACCTCCATTTGCTGCTCAAAAATAGGTCTTTGATCTCCAACCTTTCTTACTCAGTTTGTTAACTTTCAGGCGCCTCTGCACTTCCTGGTCTCAGGCCCGACAGGAAATGGAAGTACCAAAATACCGTGAAAATGGCTGCCGCCTGTGGTAAGTCTGGTCTGGCTGAAGAAGTGGAAATGCTAGCAAAGTCCTGAGAGAGCCAGATCTTGAAAAGTCTTGTAGCCTGATTTCCAAACCAACAGAGTTTGGATAGGTTTTGGATAGCAGCTAAACCTACAGGGGCTTCTCAAAGCAAACCAAACCCAAAGCTTTCAAGGAATAATCATTGCTGTTCTTCAAGGTATTCAGTGGGCAACAGTGGAAGAATGAAAATTTCACAACTGGCCAAGCATGTGTGATTTACCTCTTACGTTTCCTTTGTCCTGCTCTTCCTTCCCTACTGACAGCCATTTCCACTCTTTGCTTCTAGCTTTAAAATCTTCCAGGTGTGAGGTTGATTTGCCATCTCCATTATATATTCAATATAATAAGGTAAAGTTTATGTTGGCTGCATGCAGAAATATCATTTTTAACAGCTGATCAAAGGTTTTACTGACTCTTTCAATAATAAATCCTCACAGGTTTTGGGTTTGTTTCTTTAATAAGAAATGTCTTGAGAGAGAATTTATAGCAAGGAGGCATTGTTGAAAGTGCTTTATTTTCAGAGCTGATGTACCCTTGGTTGTACCAGTGCCCATTTGCAGTAACAATGCTATTAGGATCTGGAGCCACTTACAGTCTTATTTACGGTCTTGGTTTTTGAGTCAAAATTAGAGTAATTTTTCCAAATGTTTGGGTTTGCAGGCGCCATCCAAAGGGGTCCTTAACTTGGAAAGCTTTGATTGTGTTTAGCTTCCCTTTTACTGAACTACCTTAGTGGTTCATCCTATACTGGTGAGTGTTGTGGAAGCTATCCAGGGAATTAAATACTATTGAATACTCACAAAGTATGTGCCAGAGGAGAAAAAGAAAATAATTATTCCCTGAAATATTCAGTCTCTGAACTTCTAACAGGCAGAGGTGTTCATTTCGAGAAGTGATTTCAAGCAAACTTTCTTCCTTCGTAAGGTCTAAGATCAATATTATATAGAGAAAGACACGTGGTTCAGCGAGGCTTTGAAAGCATAACATTAAATAGTTTGTGGTAAGTTACAAGTCATCAAGATTTTAAAATAAGAAACACTTGTGTCCCATTGTTTGTACAAGCGCATGCACACACACAACACTGTAACAGAGATAAAAGCTAAACTGATGGTTCCAAAAACAGCAAAACAATGCCAAACTAAGTGTGGAGATAAGCGTGGTGATCTTAAACTTATACTTTCTTCAAAACACTGTATTTCAAAACAAAAGTACCTATAACCTCACATATTACACTGATGCAATATGCCAATAAGGCTCAGCTATCCCCAGTTTTCTACACCCAGAAAGAAGAGGTGTGTATCATAAAGCAGCATCAAAAAAGCATTCCAACAGTGCACTACAAGAATTCCAGACTATTACCTGCCTTTCCATAAACAAGGTAGAAGTGAAGATATTTTGTGGAAGAATGTTTTACATTATTATTTGACACAAGGGGAGCTAAAAACAGGAGCAGCCAAATTGGCTACAGTCCCTCCAAATCTCACACTTTCTTATGAGACAACTCCCAGTCTACCTTCCCAAAACGAAAGCCATTGTTCTGTTGCCAATGTTTGTTTATTTGAAGTAATAAGTAGAATACTAAATAATGCTCCCCTCCCGCCATCCATCCCTGTGGCTCAGTTAGTAATTCAGAACTGGAATATCATGTTTCCCCCAACTGTGCCTATTTCTGCAATATGCTTCTACACAGGAGACAAGTCCAGAAGCAACTTTAGCAAAGAGTAATTTTTGACCGCAAGAGGCCAAGATTGCTACAAGTTTCAAGTAGCTTTGGGCTATGTCTAAGCCAGTGAACCCACAAATACTTCAAAATTCTCAGACCCTGGTGCATATCTTGGCTTCCCCAAAACAATTCAGCTCTTCCTTCATGCCTCTACTTCGCTCTGGCACACAGATGGTGACCTAAGCATGTTCTATCTGAGTTCACAGTTTGGTCAGAGAGGAACAAGTCATTCACTCATTTTAGATGTAGCCATGAGGACCTGAGGACCATATTCTAGACTGACTGATGCAACTACCTGCTAGCTACTTAGATATATCCATCTGCCAAACACCGACCTGATGGCTATTATCGAAGTTGTAGGGAGCTATATGCTCATCGCTCTCTGTGAACCTGCATTCACACATGACCTTTTTTTCCTTCATGAGGGAAATCTAATACAAAAAATTATTCGTAATTAAACAAGGATACAGCTCTAATATACTTGCTCTACTCCTGGAACTAGCACGGACATCAAGCTAAAACAGCTCAGAAAGTTGTTTTGCCAAATTAAAAACATAAGGACAGGTGCTGGTGCCCTCCCTGCCCAGCCATCACCCAGTTTGTCTCTCAGAACCCAGGGCTGTAGGCCATAATAAATAAATAAATGAGATTCATACAGACAGCTTCTGAAAGAATGACACTGATGCCAGGAGCATCATTAAAGTAACTCTTGCTAGAGGAAACATGAACTGTACTATCACAAGGTTGCTACGGTTCATCTTATGGCAGATTTACCACTGTGGTTAAGGAAATTGTGCCTCTGCTGTTACTGCCACCACCTGGCAAGCCACATATCCCTCACAGAGTGCTATCGCTGGGGATAGGCACAACCTTCCCTATAATCATCCTGCAGTTTTCATGAAACTCTCATCCAGACAGAGTGGACAAGACATGGGGAAGTGTTCTGTCCCTATGGCATCTGGTTATTTTTCTTTCTAATTCTTCCAACCACAAATAAGGGGTGGAAACTTAATCTGATGCACAGAAAAGTAGTTCTCTATCATTAAATAAGGGCACAGCAGGTGAAAAGGAAGTCATACATTTCCCTGTTGTTCCTACATGGCCTGGGTTTGGTTTTCGTTATAACTGTGCAGATCTCACTCACGAGTATCTGAGAAATGTGTGGGAAGCCTGTGAGCTATAAGCAAAATGACTGTGGGAGTGAAGAATGATTTAGTGATGGTACTTGTTGCTGTTACAGCGTTGTTGGTTTGGTTTTGTTTAAACAGGGAAGTACACACATGGCAGAAAGTAAACCTGCCTCGTGCCACCAGAACTCAAAGTTTAGTCTTGCAAGAAGTGCCGAGTATGTGTGCATGAGCGTGTATGTACTGTTTTCTTACTGCGTGTGTCTGTTGGCTCATTACTCGTTTTATGGAAGGATTCATAACATACGCTGCTACTTGTATGAGCTGGCCATCTCTGTAACAAGAGCACAGCCAGCAGGAAGATCAGCATGGGCTCACTATAGCCCAACACCAACGTGTCCTGCTCTTCCTATGTTTGGCTTTTGCTCAGATTGAAAGCTTAAAGCCTCTAGCATCAATGCCTCTTTGGTAGCAGGGGGTTGGGGATTCCACCAGTACTCACTTCTCTGATCATGGTTCATAAAGACGCGCACTACTGTAAGGTGCAGAAATGAGTGATGCACACTCTGGCTGGGCGAGAGGGGGAACGGAGAGGATGTAGACAACTCTGCATCAGCTGACATCAAACGCATCCACACGAGCTGATGCCATTTAATTTTTAAAGGGTTTTCCTAAGTGCCCTCAGCCAGATTTTTATTCCTCCAGCTTTAAGGAGTCAGACAGCCACCCACTGAACAACAGTTAACATTCATCAGAGCCTTACAGACACACATGGAGAGGCTCTGGTGTCATTTCACTCAGGGATCATTAATAAGTGATGTAACAGCCACCATCACTCCTATTTTACATTTGGACAAATTCAGTATTTCTAGTTCACTTCTGGACTACTATTCAGAACTTTTAAAAGGCATTTTAGTAATAACATAACATGTAGTCTCTTTCAAACTTCTTTTACACGTTTGTGGAAGTGAACTTGGAATTGAATTACAGCGTTACCCTGTTAACTGGAATAAGGTACCACCTGAGGGCCCATGGGTGCCTCAAATGAGGTGCTTTAAAAGCGAGAGAGAAAAAAAAAATCACTGCGCTTTCTCTGTCCCTCAGCTGGAAATGTCACACGCTCTAAAATCCACAGAGCAAACTCATTCCTTCCAGATTTGCGACTGTCAGATTCTAATCTCCAAATCATTTCAAAACAGGGGAAAAAAAAAAAAAAAGAGAGAGAGAGAGAGAGAGAGAAAGAAAGAAAGAAAAAAAAAAAAAAAAAAAAAAAGCAGTCCACCAAGATGAGAAGGCAAAACTTCCTCCGAAGAATTTCAGGTATGAACAGCTCAGCCTGCCCCCCTCTCACACACCTCCCACCCCCCCCCCACACACACAACTTCTCCTTGAGCTTTCTCTGTCCGCCCCCTCCCCACTGAAAAGAAAGATAAAAAGAAAGCAGCTCTCAGGATTTTACAGAAGGTTGTTTTTTTGTTTTTTTTCTGAAAGACTGAGACAAAAATAGGGTTTATTTCACTTTGCAACTGCCTGTGACTTCAGCATAATAAACTCCAAGGGGCACAGCCTTCACCAAAACACTTAGAAAACAGCTTCCAAGGGATACTCCTTGCCCGTTATGTTTACTCAAGCACTTGTTTAAAAACATTTAAGGAAAATGTTTTTATTTCTACAGATTGCATTAATTATAGCTTTGCAAACACTGCGAGCCCTACAAGAAGGCTGCACTGAACTATTAGCTGCAAACCTCAGGTCTTGGCTGGAGAAGTGGTTATGGCTTATTTAGCAAGCCTAATGAATTGGCTCACCCATCTCCACGCAGAGTTCCATGTTTAGCATCATGGAGTCTGGAATAGCCAACGAGGGCTGTTTCGAGCCGCTTTATAAGCAAAAATAAAATGAAATCGGTCAACCAAAGGCGGTCCGCAAGCAGACCTCATTGCAGCGCTCTTCCCCTCTGGGGAAAGAGAAGCGGCACCACGGGCATAAACTTTGGCCCGAAACTCTGCGGAGACCCACAGGAAACTTCCACTGGGCTCCCAAGGGCCGCGCTCCCCTGGCAGAAGCGCGGTGCCCGCTGCAAGAAGGGACGGCCGGGCGGGGCGGGTGGGTCCCTCCGTGCCGGGGCAGCGGCGGCCGCCGGCTCAGGTGCGCCCCGTTGCCGGAGCGGCGGTCAGCCTTACCGTGAGTGCGGAGAGCTTCTGGGCCGGCACAGCGGGGAGCAGCTCGGGCAGCAGCAGCAGTAGCGGCACCCACATCCTGGGGCGGCGGCGGGCAGCAGCTCCGGGAAGCGAAGGAGGGGGACTCTCCCCGGGATGTCGCTCCCCCCGACGCCCGCTCTCCGGCTGGGAGGTCCCAGCTCAGGTCCTTTCCTAGTTTTTAGCCCCCACCCCGGGCGCGCAGCCGGCAGTTTTCCCCCTCTCCGCGTCTGCCGGGCAGGGAGCAGCAGCTCGGAGATGCTCCCTACCTCCTCCTCCCCCGAGGCTCCGCGTCTCCGGGCCGCCCTTTCTCCCCTCCGGCCGCGTCTACCCAGCAGCGGGGGAAGAGGAGGTAAAGTTGGAGGGGTGTGTGTTGGGGGGAAAGCTGGACCCTCCCACACCTCCCCACCGCTGTCCGCCGCCTGCGAGGGGAAGGCACTGCCGCTGCGGCGGGGCTGGCGGTGTGCGACCACGCCGAAACGCCCGTTCCCTTTTCCTCTTATCCTCCCCCTGCCCAGCCCGGCCTCCGCTTTCTCCTCCCAGACCTCGCGGGTTAACCCTCCCCGATGCTCCGGGGGGGCGCCAGCTTGTCCCCCCTCTACCTCAGTGGGGCTCGTTCTCCCCCGCCTCCTCCTGCAGCACCACGCACAAATCCGAGCAGCGCTGGCCGGGGGGCTGAGCCCCGACCCCTGCCCGGGACACCCGGTAGCGGAGCCCGTGGGAGGGCGCGGGGCCGCCGGGGGTGACACACGCACACGCGCTCGCACACGCACTTGCACACACGGAGGGCAGCGGGCGCTGCTCGCACGGAGCGGAACACCCCGAGGAGCTGCAGGTTGCTCCGCATGCAGTCTGCGCCAGGTGAAATCTCCCTCCTGGCAAGTTTTGCGCTTTTCTCCCTTGTCTTTCGGAAGCACGTAGAGAGATTTTCTTATTTCTTCACTTTGACTTCCCCTGACTTCCTGAAACAAAGCGATTTTACTGCATTTTTGTCAATGAAGGAGTCGCCCGCTCCTCCCCTGGGACCCGCAGCTCTCTGCCAGCCTGCAGCGATCCGCGTGGCTCAGTGGTTCTTTATTCTTCGGGTGCGTTCATCTTTGGGAAGATACAAAGTAGTGCACACGCAGCACACGAGTGGCATTGCCCCCAGGAGTCCAGATCTGACCTCGCTGGCCAGTCATAACTCCTGGGGATGGAGCAGCAGCCTCATGCACGGTGAACCAAGGCAGAGAGAAGTGGAGATCAACTGAAGACAGATTTCCGTGCCCTGCTTGCAATAGACACAGCTGGCTGGACCTCCATCAGCCTCCCTCTAGCAGCACCTCGCAAATGCTAGCAGGGATAGCAGATTGCCATTTGCTGCAGTAAGCAGAGCAGGATCTTTTTTTTCCAGCTGTTTCCTCTCAGCTGGGAGGTGGTAAAACCATGTGATATTGTTTCTGTCAGAACTAGGAGTGTTTATCCTTGTGACCATGCTTCCAGACATCCATGCTTGTGTTCCCTCTAGCTAGGCCCTGTCCTAGAGTCACACAGAATCACAGAACCCTAGGAGCTGGAAGAGACCTCTGGAGATCACATAGTCCAAACCCCTGCTAAAGCAGGTTCCCTACAGTAGCAAAGGAAAGTGTCCAGTTGAGTTTTAAATACCTTCAGAGGAGACTCCACGACCTTTCTTAGCCACCAGTTATAGTGCTCCATCACTCCCACAGTAAAGAAGTTCTTCTTTGTGTTACCTCTTTATTACATCAGTTATCCTTCATGTGGACCTAGTTCCACTCTCCTATAATCAAGCCTCTCATTCCTATTGTCTAGTCAATGAACTCATTGTCATTGCAGCCCTCTTCTTTCTCCACCAACCTGTCTTAGTCTGTCTCCCTGTCCCATTCCAGGCCTTCTCATTGCCACACAGCCCTGCAGCCCCGTGGCTACTTTCCCATCTGTCTACATGCTTTGTAGCTTGCTAATCCCATTGCCATTTCACCATCAGCTCAGTGTTCTGAGCACTGGTGCCATTCAGCTGGGCAAATGCAATACACAGCAGATTAAAATAATAAATAGAATAATAGAATAAAAACTCATTGCTTAAATATAGATTATTAATTTGTCTACTGTCATTTTCCTGGCTTATTTCTCAAAAGAGATTTGACTGTTCTACCTACAATTTCTTCTTACCTTTCTTTGCCTCCCATCCCATAAGACATGAGCCTAAAGAAAATATTTTTAAATGAAAATGTGAGCCCAAGTGATAAAAATACTGACAAAGACTAAGCAAATGAAAATAGTAAAAGGCAAAGTGATTGTAACGAGCAGAGCTACCAGTCACCACCATGGTGCTAAGAAGACTATCTGCCTTCAAGAACTTACAGTCTGATTAGATAAGAGTGTAATAAGGGAAAGAAATGTTATTCCTTGTTATAGGTGGGGGAAGGACTATGAGAGGGTCATGTCACAATTCTTCACATGTTCATCTCTCATTTAAGAAGTGGGCAAATTTCCAGGAGGTCCCCTTTGCACAGATGGCACTGAAGGAAAACTTTGTTTTTCCTTTCTTGCTCCAGTTTGAGTAGTGGTTTTATCCAGAGAGCACAGCCCTCTCCCACAGCCTGATGTGTTCTGAGTCACGTCATGGTCAATTTTGAACTAGCCACTTCCTCATCCATGCTAGGACAGTGTCCAGACTTGATCTGTGTTGCACTGAAAGAATTAGTAGGCAAAACCTTGGAATTGTATGTAAGCTTTCTGAGGTCCTGTGTGGGTTCTTACACAATGAGACCCACATCTTCTCCTTTGCCCCAAGTCTTTCCAGAGCTGTGAACTCAGGAAGTTCTAGAAAGCAGTTCAAGTTGCTTAAATGATTGAGTCTAACCGAGTAATCCTGTACAGTTTAACAGCAACAGATCTAAATATACACAAAATAGTGCAGTGCATTGGAACATGACAACTTCCCTTTCCTATCTTTAATCAGGTCAGAAAAAGGAAAAGGAAATTATATCTCGTCTGTAGAGTTGTTCAGGCAGCTTTAAAATCCCACAGACATTTGGCCATTCTGTATTAAATTCATCAGGATCATTCCAATAAGAATGCTGGAAATTCAAACTGAGAAGGGAAGAATTGTCTGACTCCTAGGTATCAAGTCTACAGAAAGTAAATCCTCTTTTAAGTTTCAGTGCAGTGCTTATGCACAGGGATGGACTGCCAGGTCCAAAAAGAGCTGTGTTGTTTGGCTGAGGTATGTAAGGATTCAGGAGTCTGCTTCTCATTGCAGGATCAGCTGGTTGGCAGAAGATAATACCATTTGTAGGAAGAAATTCTTTCTCTCCTATGGTTTTCTGACACTCACTTTGAAAGAATTAGTAGTCAAAACCTTGGAATATTAATGGAGAATATTCTTGTAATACTTAAAGAATATACAGGCACTTATATAAAGAAGCACAGAACAATTATTTATGTGTTGTATGTCTAGGAAGTAACTTTCCCTCTTAGGTTTCTACACTGTTGAGCATCACGAACTGACAGAGACTGACAGGATCAGAGGAAGAACAGACAAAAAATATTTTTAAAGGGAGCAAACAATACTTAAAAATATATAATATTATCAGTATAGCTCCTTATAAACAGCAGTAATAAATCAAAACCAAATTACATCTACAGAAAGACTTCTGTGGCTCTAACATGGATATGAATGAAAAGACCAGATGGCAACACCAGACTTTAGCCCGACCATACCTGTGGCATTACACTATATTCACAGTGCTATTCACAGTACTTGACATATGACTGTTAAAAAAAAATGCTTAATTCAAAGAAATAATGAAATTCTTTTCTGCCTTATTTATTTGTGGGTAATACAGAAGATGATATCTGAGAGATAAGTAGGAGTTTGCAAGTTTCTTAATTAAAAACAAAAACAAAAATGACTTATTCATTTTATTTCTTTTTTCTTAAGTAGAAAGTGGTCTTTGTAAACTTCTCCAGTGTGCAGTTTGTTTTAACACAGCCATGAGCAAACAGCTGATGACTGAGCCATGCTCTGTGCCACATGAAATGTAGAGTGGAATTTTTGAAAGTGTTTATAGGAACCAGGAGCTGAGATCCTGTTTTGGAGAGCTAGAAAGGTGAGCCAAATCCTAGTCCCAAAACACCGAGGCCCACATATTATTTGACAATTAAAAATAAAGCCATCAAACCAGCCATTTAGAAAGGGGACAGAATGTAGAAATAAAGCAAAAGTCATGACTGCTTAGGAGGAACAGACCCACGCATAACTGGTTTTCCTTGGGAAACACAGATAGCTTTGATAAATGTCACCCTTGGGTAAGATCTTCCAGTGTTAGCATGTTGCATTTCTCATGATTAAAGATTATGATTTGGAGTTTTATCACGCTTTAATGAACAATCAGCATGATGGAAAGGACTTAATCCTTCAGGCCAATGACAACAACACCACACACACGCAGCTCTGCATCTTGTAGGGTGAGAGTTAGAACATTCTCCATCTGTCAGAGCCACAGATCAGTTGGTTGTTGTAATGTAGGGAGAGGCATTGTTACTGACTCACTCACCTTATATTAAACCATCCTTCATGGTTTTGTGGCCCCTTCCACCCAGATGTAGACCTTGGAATAGTGCAATTGGGATTAGGAGCAAACCCTGAAAAACCAGCCCACTCCTCTGTTACATGAACGCTTGGGATGACAAAAATGATGTGAGTACTGATAGAGGGACGAAAGTAAAGAAAAATAAATAGCCTTTTGGAAATGTTGCTGACAAACTTAGTCTGCTCTCTGATCATCTGGAAACAAAGACTGGACTCTGTATGATTCTCAAAGCCATGGAAACAAACCACAGCTTGGAGACAGCCAGTGGGAGGAGCCCAGTCTGGGGAAAGATGTATTTATCCCTAGTGCTAGATTTACTAGATTTACACCAACGCTGAAAATCTTGCAAAAAAACAGTTGGCTATTACATGACGTGAAATATTGACTGTAAGTTGCTTTTCTTAGTGCTAAGCAGAGTAGCTGAAGCAACACAGGGTGACAGAGAAAATCAGAATAGAAAATAACATTAAAATGTTTTAAGTCATAAAATATCTTTGAAATCATTGGGCACACGAGTAAAGCTTGTGGTGCCAGGCCAGCCTCCTGTGGGCACAAGGTGTTTGTGAAGGTGTTTGGCTTGGTGCTCACCGCACCGAGCAGCCTCAGCCCAGGAGCCAAAGCCTAAATGGGCCTGGTGCCAGAACCACACCGTCATCACTAGCCACTAGCAGAGAGCAGCCCAGGACAGGAGGCAGGCGAAGCCACCTGAGAGAACTGGGAAAGCTTCCTTTGGCCTTCTTGCATCCTCCTATCTGTACAGAAACACAGGCTTTAGTCTCCAGGGATGCTAGGGTGGAAACTTGATCAAAGACTAATGCTTTTTAGAAAGATAGGAAGTAGAAAGCAAAGAGGCAGAGGCTGGTTGCTCCTCTGCCCATCTGCCCCTCTTTCCTACCCCTTGGTTGCCTTGAGAGGGCAGGCAGAGGGGCAGGCACTTCTGGTGAGAGAGGCATTATCAGCACACTGTGCTCAGTGCAAGGGTGGCCATCCTTCACCTAACATGGAGCTTGGAGTGTCTTGAGAGAGTCATCTCTGACAAGATCAGAGAATCTTAGTTAAGCCTTCAAGAAAAATACTCCAATTTGTCAAAAAATACTGGTTTGTTTGTTTGTTTTGTTTAGTTTTTTAATGATTTTAATTGGCTGTTTTTTTTCCCCAGCTGGTAAAAACAGGTATATCTCCACAGACAGCATGGCAGCAGTGAGCGTGGCTCCATTTCTGCTTTTAACCAGCTCGTTCCTTGTGGATTTACTCAGTATTGCAGAGGCTGTGGTTTTCACGGGCTTCCCATTTGCCACAGCAAAAGCTACTGGCTGCACCTCCTACCACCAGTTTTGTTACTTTTGCTGACTACTAAACTAATTAACAATCACACATTTTGGAGAACATGTTGGTAAGAGCCAAGGTCGCTTCAAAATCCTTTAAAAATCCTGTAGCGTAATGTCAAGAACTCAGCTGGGCATGTGTTGCTTTACCACTTTAGAGAAAGGACAATATTATTTTTTTGTTTTAAAGCAAGGCAAAAAGCAGAACGTTTTATGGGTTTTGGCAGACTGATCTTTGTTGCTAGCGTTTCCCCTTAGGCTGAATTAGTGGTAAGCTGCTGGCTGCCTGTATCTCTGAGGCACATGGAAGCAAAGCATAAAGGAGGTGGCAAAGAGACAAATTTACAGCAAGCACTAAGTAGAAAGACATCATGAACAACTGAAGAAGGGCTGTCTGCTTAGACAAACTACCTGCCCAGGGTTTTTCAGTGTGGGGCTGATGTGAGGCAAAAAGTTCATTTCTCAGAGCTGAAGAAACCTTTTCTTTCTCGCTGTGGTTTTAAATCTCTGACAGGCTCCATAAACATTAATCTATAAGGTGTTTAAAATGTTGTGCCTTAGCAGAGATCTGTGCGGGTTCTGTGGTTTGTATTTATTTCTGCGGAGTGACTGTGGAATGAGAAGAAAGATTCTTGCTTTTGAAGTGTAAACACTGGCTCACTTGAGAGACAGAGATATGAATTACACTAAATATTTAGTAAATGATTGGTTTCAACTGGGAGAATAAAGTACTTTGCATTGGAAGAGATACAGAAAAAGAGCAGGAAAAAAAATCCAGTTTCATAACTATTTTTCCAAGAAAGAATGTGAAACACTATCTGTAACTGGCACCTTGTAACCTTTAGGTCATATGGCTTTTCCTGAGTTCATGACAACAGCTGATCAAAAATTCTTGTGCGAAATATGACTTTGCAAGTGATTCTGTCAGAAAACAGCCAGTATTCAAAAGCTGTGTTCTTCATAGAGGCATTTCAGATGCAACATCATCTTCCTTGGGAAAGACTTTTTGGGCTGAAATGTGCTTCTGTTGAAAATCAGGTAAAGTTCTGCATCTGAAACTAGCAAAAAAAAAAAAAAAAAAAAAAAAAAAGGCTGCTTTTTGAGCACAGGAGAGCCTGCTTCCAGTTCCTGCTTTGCCTGACTGAAACTGAGCTCTGCCACCTTCCGTCCTAATAACCAGTTTACTGAACTGTCCTGAAGCAGCTCTGATGGATGAGCATAGGACAGAGAGAGCTTTTGGCAGCCAATGGTGCCAGGACTGGGGAAATATTTATGCCAGGTGAAATGTCCCAAGCAGCTGGCTAATGTGGAGGCTTGATTTCTCAGGCAGAGCTTTTTTTCTGGTATTCTATCTCAACAACAACAACAACAAAAGCCTTGCAGTGGTGTTGGCAAAAACCACTTGTGTTGCCAGGATGTGTCATTTCATCCTTGGAAGCAGTGCACTGCTTGGAGTTGCACCACTCCTCTGGGGATTATTGATATAAAAATTCCAGCACAGACGTACTTATAAACTCTTCCTTGCGTATACCTGTGAAAAGAAAGGAAGGAAAAAAGGAAAGGAAGGGAAGAAGGAAAGGAAAGGAAGAAGGAAAGGAGGAAAGAAGGGAAGGAAAGGGAAGGGAAGGGAAGGGAAGGGAAGGGAAGGGAAGGGAAGGGAAGGGAAGGGAAGGGAAGGGAAGGGAAGGGAAGGGAAGGGAAGGGAAGGGAAGGGAAGGGAAGGGAAGGGAAGGGAAGGGAAGGGAAGGAGGGAGGGAGGGAGGGAGGGAAGAGTATTTGAGAACATTTGACATTAACAGTTTTTGTTTTTTGCACATTTTTACAGAATCAGTAAATATAAGTTGGCTAATTTCTGTGCCTAAGCAAATATTCTAGTGTACTTGTTGGACTGGGGCTGACAGTAGGTTAGAGAAGAAAAGCAAACAAACAACAGTGTTACTTGTCTTTGAGATTTGTTGGTGACCAGCCCTATTAACTGAAAAAAAAAAGAAAAAAAGAAAAAAAGAAAAAAAAAAAAAAAAAAAAGAAGTGTTGCCTGATTCCAGTAAATTGTATTGACTTCAATTACGATCCTCTCGTGGATCTGAGAAAATTTGGCCAAAAATATTATCACTGCTCTTTTGCTTACAGGTTTTGCATGTTTCATATGGAGATATCTAACTAAATATCAGATAGCTGATCAGCTGCCACCATGGCAGTCAGCACAGATCCCAAGACCAGACTTGGAGTGATTTATCTCAGCAAGGCAAATCATAGGAAAAAAAAATGCAACAGAAAGCAGGTCTGCCTTTCCAAGGGGCATTACAATATGTCTGGACTCTGCAAATGTCCCCTGAGCAGCTTGCCTCCAGTGGAGTGCCTGAAAAACTATGTTTGTCCCATTGTTTGGTACATCACTGCCTAATCCACAAAATTAGGATAGCTCCAGAAAGCAGGTTTATGCATACAGCCAGGCAGTGCCTAGGAACATCAGCACTTCTTGAGCCACTGTTTGTGCGCTGCTATGAAGCTGTTCCTGTTTTCCTCCTACACAGCTATGAGATATTGCCTTTTCTCTACTGTGCCTTCCTCTAGTGGGGAGGCAGGATTCGGCTTTTCTCTCCACGACGCCTCACTACTACAGGTGCCACTACAAATATTATATTAGCTCATTTTCAGAAACCCAAAGAGTGAAAGAATTTTAAGTACAGCTGAACAGTGCTTTACAAATGCCAGGAAAGGTATGCCCAGCCTGGAACTGAGCTTAGTTGTCCCAGCTGGCAGGAATGAGGATAGACCTTTTCTCTCTCAAAGATGAAATTTGTATGTCTGCCAACTCCCTGCAATTACAAGCCCCAAAGAGGGTCTACTCCAGCGTAACTAGAGATCTATGGACTTTGGCATTTCATGTATCAATTACCACTTAGTGCTATATCACCAGGCCAAGATGGGAATTTCCTTTGTGGGGAGACCTCTTTTATTAATAAAAGACAAATCACGTTCGTTCTCCAACATCAAGCTCAGCTGGCTCATTTATTTTCTGTCCCCCAACACATAACTCCAGTTGAATGCTCCTGGGGAGTATCCAGTCTCTCTTGCTGGTCTCTTTGCTCTCATTTAATTCTGCCTTCAATACACACGGATTTTATTTTTTTTTTCTCAGTGCAGCTAATTCCCATTCCAAAAAAATAAAGACTGTTTCTGAATAGCCTGCTAAGGTTGCTGTGGGCTAAATCAAGCAAGGATCAGTCTTCTGGGCTTTTTCATGCTTGTCCATAAGCAGCAGAGTCATGTCATACCCACAGCATGTGGAAGTGAGATTTCGGGCTCCTGATTCCTGACTATTTATTGCTGGTAAATTTGCAAAAATATATTTCTAGAAAGAAAAAAAAAGAAAAGAAAAAAAGGAAAACCTGCCAACAAGTTGTTCTGCTCTCATCTGACTAACCAACATTGAATGCTGTCTTGTCTTACTGTAGGTGGCAACTAAAATAGCTTTCATCTGGAATGTCACTGATACAGATGTGCTAGTTGTGTCATTGGGTATTACAGGAGAACTTGGTCTTCCACAGGCTCTTAGAGACTGCTCATATAATGCAGATAATTACTGCTCCTCATTCATCCACCTCTTTTCATTCCTGCCACTGCCATGTACGGATCCACTGGTGGAAGACAAGTTTTCCCCTTCCTATACATGAAATGTTATCATGGAAGACTAGGAGAGAGGAAAATTATGAGGAGCATTTTCTCAGAATTCTTATGGTCCTCAGGAGGAGCCCCTGACTCTTGTGCTGGAGTTTTGCCTCTTCAGAGGTTCACACAGTATTGTTGGAGCAGTGAGTGCTGCAGAAACTAGGAATACGTTTCATTTTATACCTGATGGGTGGAAATGCTATGGAATAAAGAATTTCTGCAGGTTGTAGGAGGAAGAGATACATCACGTGTTAGAAAGCAAGCTGGTTGCCCCAATCCCTGTCTACTCAGGGGCCTTCGTTCAGCACTTGTTCTTTAACTCTTCTCTCAGCATGAAGCTAAAAGAGAGCAAAATTATGAAACCAGTAAAAGAGAACTGAGTCAGAGCAGAGGTTCTTTCTCCAGATATTGCCACTGGCAAGACACTGAAGCTGTTCAATGAGCAGCAGAACTTGTTTGCTTCTAGCCTGTTCTGCAGCTGAAGTACCCCATGGCTGTGATCTCCAACCACAGCTGTCCCTGCTGTCAGTACATTCACCACAGGTCTCACCTCTTTACTGTATCTGGTGTCTGCTGAGGCAGTTGAACTCCAGCCACATCTCTTTTGTGCCTCCCTTTGAACTTCTCTTGAGTACCTGTCTGGTGACATGATGTCCTAAAAGGACCACAATCACTTCAAGCCTGTAGCTTTCAGTCTGTTTGGGCTGGAGTTAGCCATCAGGGCTCGGAAGAGAATGAAAGGACTGAGAAATACAGTGGTAGTAGATAAATCTTGTTCCCATATGAGCAGCCTAAAGAATTGTATTCACATAAGCCATAAGTATGGAGAAACAGTCTTAATGTGTTTGCCACTTGCCAGTTAGAAACCTCTCTGTGCAGTGATTTACAGTTTGTTGCTAACCACACTCTCATTGAGACTCAACATTATTTCACACCAGAAGGTTTTTGCAGATTTTGAAAACATTTGGTTTTAGTCTGATGGGACTTCTGAATCTTTCAGGGGGTTACTTGCTTTGGGTTTTGTTCCGTAAGTTTAGAATTACAAGCTGTATCCCTTCCCTTAACCTCCTTCACCGCTTGTTCTCATTATTTATGAAAATATGGATATTATTTTCCATGCTTATAAACGTTTTTCTTTTTATGTACTGTAATCAGAAAGGATTTATCTGGCATTTGAGGAGTCAGCCTAGGTGGGGTCTGGGGCTCTGTTTGTACTGGAGCCTGAGGTCCACAGCTAATTTCGAACAGTTGAAAATTAGAAGGAAAGTGCAGCTAAAGTTTCAGTTGGTTTGTTTTTTGAAGCAATCATAGATAGGCTCAAAACCCTGGTATGGTAAAGCTTCTTCCTTGACTGCTCAGAGCATTCAGCTCTGAGCTCACTGACAGCTCAGAGTTTTGTTAACTGGTAGCTTCAGTGTCTGTCCATGATGTTACCACTGTGGATTTGCCCAGGAAAAAAGAAGCTATGGAAAGTTTATGTTAACAGCCTAGAATGTGGCAGGATATAGAGCTATGAGCATCTGTATAATGCTGTTTGAGTTATGCATTGCAAATCAAGATAATTTGTACCTTTATGGGGTCTTGTTAGGATATGACTGTATACCAAAATGGTAACGTTTGGCGAAATGCTATTACCCTTTGACTGCTAAGCCCTGATCACACAACCCCTAAGCCAAAATTATGTCACAAG
Source organism: Coturnix japonica (assembly GCF_054131305.1). Lineage (NCBI taxonomy): Eukaryota > Metazoa > Chordata > Aves > Galliformes > Phasianidae > Coturnix > Coturnix japonica. The sequence goes on from NC_140665.1 coordinate 40,461,347, forward strand.
AAAATAAGAAATGGACATTTTCTAGAGGTTGAAGCTAAACACTGAATATAAAAAGAAGGAAGCTTTCTTTCAGGAATTTTCATCACTATTTTCATCCTTGGATGAAGTACTTTCATGCTACTACTTTGACACATAGAAGAGTATCACTTTTTAACATGCTTGTGACCCAGTCTATCACTTGCGATAATCCACAACAAAGCTTCTCCTAGCAAGAGCTGGCAAAATATAACAATTATTCTCAGCAGCATAAGCTTATATTTTCTATAAAGTACATTTCATGTTAAGTGATAAAACTAAAAAATATAAGTGTTTTGAAATGACTTCTGTTGTTGTTGTTTCAAACCAAGAATCCCCCAGGAAATTTCAGTGGAGTTGAAAAATTCCCAGTAAAATGTTTGATTTGGTCAAAAAGCCTCTTCAAGATTAGATGAAAGTATTTCAAGCAGTTCTACTGGAGACTCCAGATTGTGTCTTTAATCCAATAAAAACTCCATTTAATGAAAGCCATCTGCAAGTCATATCATTGTTACTCCTCACCCCATTCTTACTGCTGCTTGAAGCATCTTTCTTCTGGCAATTTGTGTCAGTGGCCACTGGTTTCCAGCAGAAGCCTGTAAGTTAAAGCACCAGTCCATCAAGTAAGATGTTCTGGCTCTTACAGCCTCTCACATCTCCTGCTGCATGGCTAAGCCAGTAGTGATCACTCTGCAGCTCATTTTGCCCATCTAATAAGAGGATAGTATATCTGCCTGCCAGGTGTGTTGTAGGAACACAGCACTTAATGTTTGCAAAGAGCTGCTGTGGTGCTTTAATAGAAATCTTGCAGAAGGGTGGTGTTTCATAATGAAGTTACAGCAGATACTCATGTAACCATACTCAATATTCTTCTAGCCCAAAATGTTTTACTCAGAATGCAGTGAAATTAAATGCTGGCTTGAGAAATCTCAGTCTTTGTTCCCACCCCTGTGCTATGTCTCACAGCCTTCTTGTTTGTGCTAGGATCTGTTGATGGGACCACACTGTACTTATCAGTACATTGACCTAAAAGAGAAACGATGTTGGTCAGGCGAGACTTCATTTTGGCTAGATAAGTTTCCTGCTCTGGTTTCAGCATCTCCCAGAAAAACTTTGTAGAGGCACAGCTGACAGGGCAGTGAATTGCAGTATGCAGACATGGACAAGCAGATGAGATGGGCAGGAGTCCTTAAACTGATGTCACCAGCAAACCACATAACTAAACTGTATCTCAAACAAGCCCCCTCTCTGTTTTAAGTAAGTGATTCACAGTAGTAGATCCCTCCACACTAAGAAAATGACAGATTGCAAAAAATGCATGAAAGATGGGAGAGAGGAATTGTAGTGATGCCCTCTGCAGAGCAGAGGACCCAGAGACACTGAGAGCAAATGACTCACTAAAAGCGGACCAGACAGTAGTTAGAGAGCAAATCTAATTACAGCTGTCCTCTATCTCAATTAGAAAAGCCCATTTTTCTTCCTATCCTGCAGTCTCCATTTGAGAGAGCTTTCCAACTATTTTCACTCTTTCTACATCTAAAATGTACCTTTGACACAGTTCTGATTGAAATTTCCTTCGACTGAGGTATCCTAGTGAGGACTGGCAAGCAACCTGTAATTCTACAAAGATCAGGGGGTTGTGTATGGCACAAGAGTTCGGAAACAAAACCAGGGCAGTTTGCTTGGAAAGTAATTCTTTTTTTTTTTTTTTTTTTTTTTTTTGCATGCACTTGAAGTCCCACAAGGAAAAGAAGGAGCGTTTGAAATAATGATCTCCATATATGTTGCCACTACTATAAAACACTCCCGTTAAAAACAAACTGTGAGAACTGTTTGGAGTAGACTCCTGGTGAGAACGTCATTATTGCGGCAGTCTTGTGAAGGGAGCTTCAGATGTGTCCCTGAGGGTCTCTCTGGGTGAGTGGGGATCTGAGCTGCGTGCCTGGCTGTCACTGTACTTTTTAAAGCTGTTCCTCCAAACATTCAGAAGAAATTATTCAGTTGCCGCATAACTAAAGGGACGAATCTTATCTTTCCATTTCCCACGTTGCTTTATTTTGTTTGTTTGTTTGTTTCCCTTCTGAATAATTCTATTTTAGAATCTATATTTTAGATTTTCTTTAAATTCAGCTAGATGCCCGTATTCCTGAAGAGGTGACCCTAAGGTCACTTCTGTGTGTTTTTGTGTTTATGCACAGTTGTCTCTGGAAACAGAGAAGGACTGGCATGACAGCAGCACAAGGCAATTCTCTTTTTCCTTTATCTCATCTCCCAAAAGAAGAAAAACAAATTAGAGAGACAAATATCAAATTCTTCACCATCATTACAAAACATCGTTGAGCAAAAGGTGTGCCTCTTCTTGAAAAGGGAGAGTGTTTTCCTCCTGACATCAGTATGACAGCTTAACTACCCCATGCATTTGTGATTTGCTTTGGAATCTTATTTTCACACACGCGGAACTAGAAACTGAAACAGCTTAATGGTGAAAGGAAACCTGTCACAGATGTAAGTGGCAGAACAAAAGGTTGTGAGTTTCCTCTCTGCCACCACAGACCTCTGCATCGACAACTTTTTTTCAGAGCAAACTAGGAAAGAAAAATTCCTGAAAGTGAATTTTTGTCTTATCAAGTGTGATAACATCTGACAAACTGTACAGACTTCCCCATCTCCCTTCCCCTCTCTTTTGCAAAGGTTGGGGCTAGGCCAACGACAGAGTAACAGGTCATTGACCTATTAGCCTCTGTGATCATTTTACCTCAGGCCCTGAATGATGTCTGCAGACAGGTCCATTGGGAAAGAGAGCCAATAAGGTCACCACCTCCCCACTTCCTTTTCACTGCTATCTCTGCAGCAGCAACTTCTCCAGGCTGGTGAGCTTCTCTCACTTATCCATGAGTAATTGATGTGTTGAAAGTTAAGCATGTGCTTAAGTGCTTTGCTGGAGTGGGGCCAGCACATTCAGCACCTGGGAAGGTCTAGTCCTGGGCAAAGGAGGGTCCAGGACAGAGCAGTTCTCTGTGTCTTCCAATGGAGCTGCTGAGGACAGGACAGTTCCACAGGCTTGAAGACCCCTGTTCTACTTGGGTTTCTGCCTGCCAGTCCAGCCCAACTTGGGGAGCTGTATGCTACCTGTAAGACACCTGCAGAAATCCAAACCGTTTTAGAATATAAAATGATGATAGCTATTTCCTCTCTGATTTCCTAAAGAAACGAGTATGCATACTTTTTCCTTTAACATCTCAGAGTAAAAAGATAAATAATGGTACAGTCCTGTTCTAGACAGCAGGGAGAATAATGGCCTGAGAGGGATGAGCTTTGGGGTTAGTGAGGTTATACCTATCCAGTGTCCTGTAAGAATTGTATATAGGCTGTGTGGAACTACACAGCAAGCATAGGAAAAAAACCCAGAGGAACACTGCAAAAAGGACTCCATACAGCCCCTTATAAAAGGTGTGATTTCTGCCTAAAATCATGGCTGTAGAATGGCTAAGCAAGTAGTCAAACCAATAACCTATAGTCAGAGTTGACTTTTCAATTATGGAAACTGATATGCAATACAAAACCCTGCTGTTTCTGGAAGAAAGAAGAAAAACTGGGCAGTCTAGTACTTAATGCTTTCTTTTATTGTTCCTTCTTAGGGAGGATAGTTTTGCCCTCTTCACAGCTTATATGTAGGATCTCCACAGAAGTGCAACCTCCACAGATACTGCAAATGGTAACTGAAGCATCTCAGAGGAGGAGCTTTGTCAGTTTCAAGGGAGAGCATGGTGATTTTTTATGCCTCTGCTGTTTCATATGGAGCAGTGTGTTAAAAACACCCTTCTTGATATAGCCAACAGTAGCATCACAGTGTTTAAATATACTTATCTGGAAGGCCAAGAGCAAAATTTTGGAGACCCCGGAAGATTTCAGGAGCTCCTGAAGACACCAGTGCAATCCAAAATCCATTACTGTGCTCCGAAAGCATCTGTGCAACATTATCTGTACCAAGCAACTGGGATTCACTCAGACTGTTTGTCTGTCAGAAGACTATTTTCCATTGGTTTTCCCATTTCTGTGTTTTGCTGAGGCCAAAGCATGTCTGAAGTAAAACAACCTGCAGTTGTTGATTTTACCTTTAATTGTGGATGCACCGAAATAAGCTACTATTTCACTTCAAACTGAGGCAGAAATGGAAGCAAACACAGTAGTGTGATTTTTTAATTTACTTTAAAATTCCTTAACTATTTGAATAAGCCAGGTTCAGCCTCTGGTTTCATGGCTTGGATCCAATGGAGACAGAGCTCTAAGGTAGGTACAGATTTGATCCAAAGTCCATGGAAGTCAGTGGCAGCACTTGCACCATGGAGTATATTGGATCAGGTTGCATACCTATAAATATGAAGATTCACTTGAAGTTTAAGTATAGAAATTACTGCAAAGTTAGTAGATGCAAAAAGGTGAAACTTTATAATTGTTGCATGAAATATTAACAGGAACCTGTATTATTGAAAGTAATACTTTTCCTTTTTTTTCCCCCTTTTTTCCCTACTGCATTGTGCTACTCTGCAGAGCACACATGGCACACACTGCTGTGATTATGTGTCTTAAGCCTCTGGTACCACTCACTGACTGATAAAGAGGTCAGAGGGGGAGTCAGGGTGATGATAGTAGAGAGAAATGTTCCAGAAGTAGTCTTACAAAGGGCTGTGAACTGTGGAAATTCACTCTCTCACTGTCACCAGCTATTAGCAGGACCATTAATAACACAGTGTCCAATGTATAGGTGCATTAGCTGATGTCTTGCTCTAGTAATGGACCGTCTACATGAAGGAGAGATGCAAACTTGCTTCTTTCCTTCAATTTGATTTGCAGGGGGGGAAAAAAAAAAGAAAGAAAAGAAAAGAAAAAAAAAAAAAAAGAGAGAGAGATATCTCTAACACACTTTCCTGTATCAATCATGCCTGAGAGATTTTTTAACTGCTATGCAGCAGTCTTCCATACTGCTCTACCCAGGGATTTTAACAATTCTGCTTTCAAAGCTAACATGCCAAAGGTTCCCTATTTAGGAATTTGTAAATGCTCACTATTGGGTTACTTTGGTTCAAAACTGAGTCATCTGATATCATTTTCACGCTCAAGTGGATGATTTGTCCCCCTGAAGAAACTGTATAAGAAGTTGCACTCATGCACATAGGGGACGCTTCCCAACACGATGGTGATATTTCACTTTAAGAACTACAAACAGGCTAACTTCAAGCTTCAAAGCAGAACACCTGCTTTAGAAATCTTAGAGCTTAAATCTTGTGAACTGACAACACTAAAAGAGTTTAGAATGTAAAACGTCTGTCAAATTCCAGTGAACCTTCAACATACATTTTATTATCATAGTCATTCTTTCCGTGGATGGCTTTTAAAAGGTTACAATGAGAAGTATGCTTCTCTTAAAAGCCACTTGAATGGAAAGAAAACAGCCATTTAGCCTCTTGAATGAAAAGGATTTATGAAAATTGGAACGATGCGATGATATAATCCAAAATTGCAGTTAAAATACAGAGATGTTTGTTTATTTGTGTGTCTAATGAACTGAACTGAAAATCAGTTATTTTAGAGGTTATGATGTTCCTGTTTCTTTTGCACATATTCTAGTGCTGACAACCTAAGTTAAAGCATGAATCTCAAATGAAATATCTGAGGAGAAACTGCATTTCTGTGAGTAGTTAAAATGAAATTTTGTTCTCTGTGGGCCTATATAAATCCATGAATCTGTTTAAGATTCTGAAAGATCAGAATTGGAAAAATAATCCAAGAATTTTCTATAACTTCAAGGAAACATACATGTGTATGCTACTGTCTATTATCATTCAGTGCTTCAGTCTTCCTTTAAATATTGAAGATATCATATTTCAGTGGCACCAACGCCCAGAGCAAAGGAATTAGTCAGCTGGCTGAATATTCTCCCTGAAACCTATTACAAAAAATGCATGTGTGATAATTCTTGTATGAAATGCTTTCCTGTTTATCAAGCACAGACAGCAGAAATGATAGCATACAGTGCCACAACTCTGTTAGAGACAAGCTCAAATTCTGCAGGAAGGCAATTGGAATAAATGGAATAAAAAATCTGAAGTATATTCGAGGGAAAGTATCAGTGTGAAAACTTTGATTTATTTGTGTGTGTGTGTGTGTATTAATGAAGACTTTGATGATGTTCATAGCAACTTTATGTCTTGAATTGTTAGCAAGTATTTCAAAACACTTGAGTGGCAAAGGAAGCAACAGAATCTTTTTTTTTCTGAGCCCTCCCACCCTGCATATGCATGCATGCCTGGGGCACATGTGCAAACCTTACTGTCACTGTAATTTCAATATATTATACACACTGCGAATACCAAGTTCAGCCCTGTCAGAGGCATGGGGTTGGTGCACATTCTTAACCTCTCTCTGCAGCTGTCCTCACAAAGCAAGTACTTCTCTTTGAGATCTTTCTTTGGCTTTCACAATGCACTGCTGTACTACTGGAAATAGTTTTGTTTGAGAGGTGTCTGAGTGATGCCAATGAGAAATCTGGGAAGACTCAGGCATCTACAGAGATGGCCCTGGTGAATGAGAATTTGTGTTTTAGGACAGTTGAAAAATCAAAAAAGTCTTATGAAATTTATGGAGAATACATGAACGTAACCAGAATAAGCTGAGATGAGAGGAAGTGTAGGATGGAAATCAGAAGAAAAAAGGAAGATGATGGGATGAATGCAAACATGCCAAAACCATGAAGATGTAAGTAGAAACAGTAAACCGTGCTATCAGTGGGTTTGTCAGAAGACAGAAGTGTATTCATACTGTTGTCATGGTTTTGTACGTATAGTAAAGATATCAGAAGGAGAATTCAACAAAATCCTTTCTTTCACATTGATTGTGAAACATTCAGCTTACTCAAGGAACAGGACACTGAATGAGGCCCAGACATATAACAGCACAACTGATTTTCCTGAATTTTATTTATGCTAAATTCCAGTCCCAAACTGTACGGTTCACCTCAGCTCACCTTTAAATGTTTTTCTTTTTTTTTCCCACAACATCAAGAAAAAGGCATCATCTGACATTAACTACTTGTCAAGCATCTTTTTATCTGTGGCTTATGGATAATTCCCAGTCATCCACCAGCTTCTCTCAGTTATGATGTGGACACCTACAGAGTTGGTAGATTGTCCTGCTGGCAGCTCATGTGACAACTCACTGCCTCTCATCAGGTTTGACTGAGGTCTAAGTTTCTCAGTCTGCAGCTATTTAACATGTTAACACCTATTCTTAGCAGGATAACGCTGCACTTGAAGTAACTGGGTGAAAGCAGTTGATGTTTCTAGACTAAACTACACACTAAACTTCCTTGAAACTGCAGAATCTACAGCCCAGTCCTTTGAGCTTTACCTCTGCAAGTAACTTTTGTGGATGTGTATCATCCATACATCTTTGTGAAAAGTACCCCTGTCAGTGGGTGACTGGACTCAACTTTAGCCCACTGCTGGCAGAAGGCATGGCAAATACCCAATTATCTCCAGAGTTACCTCTCTCTTTCTGAAGGAAGACAGCAGTGATATTCTTTTACCTATCGTTCTTAGCATCAGTGCTTCATGTCAGGAGCTCATTGGAAGGAACTCTGTCTACCCGTGGATTTCATTTCCTTGATTGGTTTGCCAGTATCCCAGACTGTTGATTTTTTAGACAGGATGCATGGCTCATCTGTTTTCTCAGGCTCTTGCCTGAAGACATGGTGGTGAACACATCTAGTTTATCCCGGAGTGGACTCTGCACTCAGTTGACATAGATCAACAAGACCTCTGTTTTATCAGCAAATTGCTAATGGTACCCAGAGGCTGTCTGGTCATATTTAATTAATAAAATGTAAATAAAAAGCTGCTATATTTCATTGGAACTTAATTGTCATAGGAAGAGCTCACGAGGGAGGTATGCAAGTTTTTATGGAAGGTTATTTTGACAGAAATCATCATTTGTCAAAAGACAGGGGAAAAAAATATTAAAAATTAAAAGCAGCACATTGCCAGAGTTTTGTTTCTCATTCTCACTGTTCTTCTACATTACAAATCAGCAAATGATGAAATCCAGACATGAAGAAACACAAGGACTAACTGGCTCTGAGTATAAATCCCTCTTTCTTACTTGACACTCATTTTTCCAATTGTCAGTGTCTTCAGTTATTTCAGAGATGTTTTAGTTGAAGGAGTAGAATAGATAAGGATATTTTGGATACAAATGGAAAAGAGTAAGGAGGGAAGATTTAAGAAGCTTAAGAAAGATAAATGAACAAGGAAAGTTGAGTCGCTGAAGAGATATGGTTGATTTCTTACTGGGCTTGTTTGTACGTCAGTATGCACTGTACTTGCTTATCAGTGCTCCTTAATCCACCATGCTCCACTTGTGTAAGATGTGCATATCAGATACCTAAAATTGCTGATAAGTAGGGAAACAGCATTGAACAGTTTCAGTACAAAACTTTTCAAGATGAGGGTCTTCAGCTTGATAAAGATGGGGCTCTGTTGCCGTGTGATAAAAAGATCATCCTATAATGCAATGTTGGTTTGCATCACCCATTTCCTTTCTAACAAAATACGCTGTCCACATACAATTTCTAGATTTATGTTTATATTTATACATACACCTATGTTTATGACACGATTGTCTTTTTCTTTAAGTTCTCTGACATCATCAAAAGCTACTTTTTCTACAATGAAAGCAAACAAACAAACAAACAAACCAAAATTGACATTTTCCTGGCAATTCCTGGGGCTTTTATAATGCCTTTGCCTTGGGCTGCACTGACACCTAGTGTTCATATCCTTAGAGCAAGAATAGCCTGCAGCTTTGATGGATTTTGAGTATTTTCCTATTATTACACAATTACATGGGTATATGGGTCCCCTCACCTTGTCAGTCATGGAACTGGGCCGAACCGGCCCATAAACCATTGACAAAATGCTACTGAGCCAGGTCTCGGGCTGTCTCTGTCCATGACTGAGTTCACAGAAATTGCCTTTTCCTGAATTACAGAAATTTATGACTTGTGTAATTCAAAGTGGCAATTGTTATTTGGTACCTGTGAGAAGATCTGGTAAGAGAAGTGTTCCCTACTCATTTATTGTTCTAAAGCACAACACAACTATGTAAGCAACAAACTATTGTTTACAGTCTTAACCAAATTAGAAACAGTAGCTCTGCAAAATGGCTATGTGGAAAATAAAAGATGAGCAGGTTTACTCTTTAAATGGCTTGAGTTCTGCTTCCCTCTAGGCTTATAATACTTTTGTTTCTCCAGGGCTAATTGTTTATCCTTTCTGTGCCAATTCTCCTACCCATAAACTGAGGATAATAATGCACCCATGCTGTGAAGCTAACTTTGTGTAACAATATTTACAGAGATCCATGAAATCTTCCATGAGCACCACAGATGTTCGAATTTATGTAGTATGCATTAAACATTATATTATTTGGCAGCATTCCTTTAGATTGTCACACTTTGGCCTGTTAGAACTTCATTTGTGCTGTGGAGAGGAATCACCACACAGAACATCTGGAGATGAAACCACATCCACGATGTTCTTTCTCAGCTCTTGGCTGAACAGGCTGTACAAATGGCAGGTTCCAGCTATGGAATTACATCTGACAGACACTGAGGGTACAAGTCTGACTTGGAGGAAACTGGTCTCACCCTCTATCAAACACCTGTTTTAAGTGCTTCGGATATATAAAACTATGCATTTTCTGTCATGTAATTATATATAAGAAATTAGATGTGAATATGATCTTTCTTCACATACACCCTGTGGTATGAGATTGAAAATGAGACCAATCACGGCTGATATTTTATGTTTTCCATCAATACAGCAGAACCACTTGATTTTGGTGACAACAATAGCACAGAAGAGAGTCTGCACATTTGTTCTTGGCACAGGAAATCGTGTTCACATGTTGCACAGAACAACATGGGAGAATATATCCAAAAGCCTCTCCAACAATTATTTTTGCAGAGCACCCATCAGAGTGAGTGCCTATGTTGCTTGTTCACAGCTATCTTGAGGGCAAAAATAGGAAAGGTGAACAAAGGTATATTGAATACATAGTGAGGCTTGTAAAAATGGTTCATCTGTTACTGCTATGCTTGACGAATCTTCAAAAGGAAAGCACCCCTTTTCTTTTCCCCTTTAAGGATATTTAAAACTACCTGAATATTTATCAAGATGTATTTAGCAAGTTATTTCATACATGCGTTCCTTTTGCTATGGAACTCCATTTATCATTTATCACACCACTTCTTATATTTTGCATTTTTTCACATTTTGTATGGCTTACCCTAGCAATAAATAAAGAACCAAGCATTTGTTCATTTTGGGAAGTACCACCTGGTTTGAGTTTAGTCAGGAGGAGAAGGACCACCTTCCCATGTAATGGTATTGAGGTAGCTCAAAGCAACAGGCTGGTGGTTTCTCTCCTCCCACAGCAGCCCCAACAGAACTCTTAGTCTCACTCAAAACTCAGCTCACAGTTGGGCTCCTCATTCCCACTTACACTGTGCCTAGATCTGGAAAGCTGTTCGTAATTTTTGCCCTCTGGTGTCCCTTTCAGAACATTGCAGCAAACGAGTTAAGACCACGGAGAAATGAGAGTCATATTTGCACAATTCACTATCTCTGGACTGAGAACTTGAGTAGCCACTTTAATGAGATAGATCAAGTACTAGATCAGATTACCCACAGCCCCATCCAACCTGGCCTTAAACACCTCCAGGGACAGGGCATCCACAGCCTCTCTGGGCAACTGCTCAGGAACCTTACCACTCTCTCTCTGAAGAGTTAATGTTCCGGTTCTATGGACTGCCTATTTGGAGCATTTTGGTTCTCGGAGGGGAGGAGAGGAGTGGCATCCCCAAGAGAACTTCGCGGGCAGAGGAAGAAGGGCAGAGCTCCTGGCTGCAGAGCCGCCTCTATTCTGCTCGTGGAGTTTCCATTTTCGCGGCGATAAAGCACGTGGCTCCCTCTGCTACCATTAGACTTCGGCTTTGCACTCTTTCATTTTGTTTGGTTTAGTTGGATTTAGTAATGAGAATTCCTCTTCAGATGGTTGTCGCTGTTGTTTTTCTTTCCCTTTTCTTTTAAACTCATCTACCGTCTCCCTGCGCTCCCTCACCCCCTCTCCCGAGGCACGGGCCCAGGCTGTGGCGGAATAAACAGTTAACATCGCTTTCTTCCCAGCTAGAGACCTTGCTCCCTTGTGTGTGGCACTGCCTTTCTCTTCCCTGAGCATGGCTCTTTACTCTTTTCCCACTACCACTGCTGGAGTCTCTAGAAGGGAGCAGAAAGGATGTAAACATGCCTGGAAGGGATGCTTAAGGGACTCCAGTCATCCCTAAAGGGGAAAGGGAGGACGCTGGAATGCTGTGGGAAGGAATAAAGGGGATGTACATGTGAACTAAGGGGATAAGGGTGAATCGGTGCTTGAAGCCAGGGTAGTAGAGAAGGCATGAAGACACACTGCAGGGAATGGAGGGGCGCTGTGTGACAGCAGTACAAGAGGTTTGGAGCAGCAACCTTGGAAATTCTGTACTCCTGGAGGTATGTGAGGAGTTGCTTCCTTTGGACACACTGCCTTGTTAAATACATACATTTTACGAACACATGTGCCCCTCCGTCTGCCCCAAGGGCCTTACAAAGGGAACAATGGAACAGCTAGCCCTGGCAACTGGTAGTTCACATCAATAGTTACTAAGCCTTTCATGACATCATAAAGCACTCAGCAGAACTGGGGCCCCACAAGCACAGTGTCTGCTGGTGCAGATGCTGGTGCTGTTGCTAGTACTAGTACTGGTGCTGGTGCAGGTATTGGTAGTGGCAGTGTTGGCACTGGTGGTAGTGCCCAGTCCTGATAGATCATGGAGAAAATCCAGAAGTTTTTCTGGAGATCAAAAAAGACACGGAGAAGGTATGTGCCTGCTGGTTCCTGTTCTCAGGGGCACTCAGGTGTGCTTAAAAGCCTGGCAAAATCAGCACATGTCCTAATGATGGCGGCTCAGCCCACAGGTGAATTTGGCCTCCCTGCACATAGCCCATCCTTTACATATATACTTCCCAGAATGACTGGACAACTGTTATAGACATTTCTTCCTCTCCAATCACCATCTCCATCTCCTGCCTCCATTGGCCAGTATCAGCTGGAAGCAGAAAGGCTGCCTGGGGCTACTGTGGACTGTCAGCACTCCAGGCAGTAAAGCGTGACGTGTCTCTCATAGTAGTCTTGCTATGAGGAAGAGCTTGCTGATAAACCGTAGCATACAGGAAAATAACATTTAAGTATCTACTAGAAAGTGTGTGCTGCTCTCTCCCAGTTTGCGGTCAGTCTGAAACAGGTGGCCAAGAAAGGGCTGTTAGGAGCGTAATAGGCAGCGTGTGCAACTGAATGTGCCTTCTGTCTTTGTAGGTGCATTGCTTGTGTGTACCCCATGGACACAGAGCAGGAATGTGTGGGAGAATGCCCTTTGGAATATAAAGTCAAACAGGTGACGGTCTTCTTCTGGATTTATAAAATGCTTGCCACTGCATCCTCTTTTGAGCCGATTTCCTTAAGTATTGACAGTTTTTATTCTTTACAGTTTTTATTCTTTAACTTTGAACAGGCAGAGGACAGCACAGATGGAATACAAGCAGCAATTTCTGCCCTACTCAATCTCTCCAACACAGATGGAGCAGCAGCTGCAACTTCTGCCCCACTCAGCCTCATTGAAGCCTTTGAAAGTCACTCGTGCTCAGCAAGTGATGCTGAGCAGGATTTTAAGAGACAACTTAAGCAATGGCCTTCCTGCATAGAAAACCTCTCTGGGAACATCTCTGAGTTGCAAAAGAGCAACCATTCCTTGTCTCAGCAGCAGAAAAAATCCAATAGAAAAGCTCATAGGCAAAGTAGACAAATGGAGCAATGGGAAGAAATACTTCGGGAGAAGACATGGGTTTTAGAAGCAACAGAAAAAGTACCTTTCCAGGCCCAGAAGCAGGCAAAGGAATGTTGTGCTTCACACCTTGCAAAAGGTGATCTGAGAAAAGAAACTGCAGAGAAGGAAGTTCTACAGGAACAAGTGGCCCAGCTCCAGCGTGAAAACCTTTCACTCTGTCAGCAGCTGGAAGACATGCAGAGGACCAACCAGGAAGGAGCGGTGAGTGATGTCTTTAAACATGCGACAAAGTAGAAGAAAAGGTCAGGTGGACACTGAAGTGGAGCAGCTCCCAAAGTCATCTGGTGCTTCTAGAATTTACCAGCTATGAGCTACCTGTAGGGGAGGCCATCCCTTGAGTTGCCTCTCCTTTGTTCCCTTTCTGCTGCCATTTGGCGAGTGGCAAATCCCAGCTCTACACCCCTCTGAGGGTCGGGCGATTCTCCTCTACCACCTTTCTCCCCTTTGCAGTTCACTCAGAAAAATGATCTAAGTATAGGAACCAGTAAGCGAAAAGAAAAATGCAGGCTTCAGTTGTATACCATTTACTTCACACTCGTGCACCATTGTTTCTCTAGAGAACAGTTGGACAGCTGCAACAAGAGCTTGCTGAGGCTGTCACAAAGCAGCAGATTGCAGAAGCATCCCTGAAAACTTCTGCTGACTTACATGGTGTACTGAGGAAAGAAAACAACAAATTGCAAGAGGATTTGGTCAAGGCTAATTCCAAGGTATGCAACATCTGTGAATATGTTTGTATGGGTGAAGTTGTTAATTTCCTCCAATGAGTGAAAGGGAAGAAATCAGCTGCGAGCAAACATAGTGACGTATCCACCAATTAACCCGACTTATCCTGGGACCTCGACTGTCTGGGAGAGAGACACAAACATGGATGCCATGATGTCTTCTCTCAATTTATTGCTGCATCACACTCCTTATATACCATCCTAAGTCCCGCGCAGACGTGTACACTTGCTACGCAAAACCCGATGCACGCGAGAGAACCTATACACACACCTGCCTAAACCCCCTGCCCACTAACTCTTAACCTACAGGCCTAACTCAGCTATTCTAGAACACTCCATCTACTCAGAACTACTGTATGCACTCATAAATCCTTGCAAAGACAACTTAGCACCCCAACACATAGGATGTTGTTGTTTTTCCACTGCATACAGGTGCATGACCTTTCTGAGCAGCTGGAGGTAGAACACGCAAAGTTGCTGCTGCAAAGAAGGGCAAATGAGGCTCTGCGAGTGAAGGAGGCTGTTCTCAAGCAGCGCTTAGAGGCTGTGGTGGCAGATTATAAAACATCAGCACAGGTTAAAAAGAAGCATGTAGAAAAATTGCAAGTGACACTTGCCGATAATTTCAGAAAACAGTCGATGTCAGAAAAATCTCTGAAGCTTTCTGAAGATTACTGCCATTACCTGGAGAAAGACATCTTGATAATGAAGAAAGACTTTGACAGGGCTAATGCCAAGGTATGCAATGCCTGTGAGCGTGTTGGCATAGGTTAAGCTGTTCTTTTCACCTAAACAGTGCAAGAGAAGAAATAATCTGAAAACAAGTGCAGGACACGTTTGTCTGAAAGCAATAAAAGTTGTATCACTGTTAATGATGGTTTTCCAGATGAGAGCATAATCTGATCTGAAACATCAGCAAAGCTAGCTGCTTTCAGTCACAAGAAAGAGGCAATCCCAAGCCACAAAGAGTCAGTGGAAGCTCTTACTCGGGCCCTAGAGTACGTTACTCTCCTTGCCTCCTCCCCTTTCATTTCACAGAATACAAGTAGCTTCTCAGGGAGCTCATCTTCAGGCCGAGGGGCAAAGCAGTGTTTGGAGAACAGTATCCAGAGAAGGAAGAATCACAGAATCACAGAATTGTAGGGGTTGGAAGGGACCTCTAGAGATCAAGTCCAACCCCCCTGCCAAAGCAGGTTCCCTACACCATGTCACACAGGTAGGTGTCCAGGCGGGTCTTGAATATCTCCAGAGAAGGAGACTCCACCACCTCCCTGGGCAGCCTGTTCCAGTGCTCCGTCACCCTCACTGTGAAGAAGTTCTTGCGCACATTTGTGCGGAACTTCCTATGCTGAAGTTTCAGCCCATTACCCCTAATCCTGTCCCCATGCACTACTGAAAAGAGACCAACCTCACCACTATGGGCCCCACACCTCTGGTATTTATAGACCTGGATCAAAGAATGCAGCAGCTTGTCCTCCTTTGAGGCTCACTGCTGTTCTGATGCCTTTCTCCATGTTGTGACATCACAAGGCATGCCCCCACAGTGTCTCAGAGTTCAGCTGCTCTATTTGCTCTCTCGGCATAAAAAAGAGATCTTTGTTTCCTGTTAGTGGTGTTCTTGAGAAACAAAAGCACCTTCCTGCATCTTCCTCCATGCTGGGAAGACATTGGCAGAAGCGTGTGCAGATGTGAAGGGGCCAGCCAGGTTTGAAGTGAACATGCTGGCAGAGAACAGGACCACTCTTCTTGTCCCCTGCCTGCTGGTGCTGCTATAATTCAGGATGAAAGTATCAGCGCCTGCTGTCTTCCTCCCCTAGAAACGCAATTTCAGCTCGGGAGATGGGTAACACACAAACCACTTGCACTGACTCTTGCTGAGACAGAACCCATTCTCTACCTTTTCTACTAGCTGTCTCTAGGGAGGTCTGTGGCAGGAGCATTAGTTCACAGGCATAGGAGTTGCATAATTCTTGTGAAGGAGTCAAGTGCTTTTGCCATGGAGCCATTCTGGAAAGAAGGGTAGAGACTGCAGCAGTCTTCTCACCACAGATTAGAAAGTCATGCTTGCTTTGGAGAAAACATGCCTCTTCTCGTTGGCAAAAAATACAGCCTCAGTGGATTAAGCTAGGGCCTCCATCAACACATACATCTGAATGAGTTCCCAGCATGTGGGGATTTTAGAGCACTCTGACTAAGGGAGATTGTTTTTTTCTGCTGCATACAGGTGTTTGAACTTTCCATAGAGCTGGAGATAGAACGGCAAAAGTCACTGCAGCTAGAAATGACAACTCGGGCGCTGCAAGACCTGGTTGACCAATATCGCCCACAGGCCACTGCAGCGGGCTGTAGCCCATTCTCACAGAATGGGGGGTGGCACGAAGAAAGAGCTCCAAAAGAAATGGGGCAAAAGCAAGAGCCCAGCCTCTTTGTGCCGGTAACCTGATGTGCTCTTTCTGTCTCTATCCACACCACGTTGATTTGTTGCTGTGCTCATTGCTTTTAGGTATTTTCTGTTAGATGTTTAATTCTCATTGTTAGTACAGTGCCTCTGGCTTCCTTGTAGGGAAGCTGGGGAGCTGAAGAGAGATGTGTGAAATTGCCTCTGCGTGTGTCATGTGATCTTGGTGCATAAGAAGTATGCAGCCTTTTTCTCATCCCCTTCCATATACAGATGGAGGTGGCTTAATACTAACTTTCACGGAAAAAAAAAGCAGAAGGAGCAGGTGTGTTTCTTTATGAGGTAAAAATAAAGCAAAGACGTTCAGTCATTTCTGACTTCTCTCATGAGTGTTGATGGTAGGGAGGAAGCATGGTTCCTTCACTGAGCAGGGCTATCTTGTTTCCATTGGATATGGGAACTGGCTGCAAGGGCACACGGAGGTGACACGGTCTGTCTCTTCCTGTTTCATCAAGTTGCATTGTCTTCTGATGCAGGCAGCCTCTCAGAGAAGGCTAGAGGAGATCAATGCTGAAGAAGCAATGTTTAGAAAGCAGCAGAGACAGAGAATTGCAGCTCTTATATCAGAAATGGAGGGAGCCCAAAGCATGCATCAGGAGAGCTTGTGGCAAAAAGCACACTGGAAAGCAGAACTAGACCTGTCAGAAAAACTGTTCCTCATGGGTGAGGACATTAGAAGAAGCCTTGCTTCTTCTAATAAATCTTCTAAATAAATAGGTAAGAGCCAATCTTTTGTTCCTTTTCTTGGTGGTGGTGGTGGCTGTTGTCATTTGGTTGGTTGGTTGGCTTTCTCTCAAATAATAGAATATTCCTCTTCTTGCCATGGTTGTTCCATCCAACATCCGTGTCTTGGTTCCAGTCCACATGATGGATGCCCGTTCAAGGCAGAATACTCCTCACAAGAGTATACTTTGATCCCTCCTGTTCCTGAGGACTGTTTTCCCTTTCTGATTTTGAAGTTAGAGAAAAAAATATAGTTCTCATGTAAGAATTAGTAGCCTTCTCCTCTTTCCTTACCCATTGCAGAAAAGAATTACTACTATGAGACAGAAATAATCCTTGCAGCCTTGGTCATGACAGTGCCACTTCAGTTTGATTTTTCACTGGAAAGAGAGAAACAGTCCTGTGTTCTTACTACCTTGTGGGAAAAGTCCTATAAGTACAGCACCGTTTGGAAGCATGAGAAGCAGAACATCTGGCTAACAAACTCAGATGCCTACTTCCCTAAATCTATGACCCTATTAGCCTGGAGAACAGCCCTGTGACAATGTGAACAGCAGTTCTCGCACCCTTCTGCCCTTTTTGTAAAGCTAATGAGAGGCCAACAGAAGCCAAGGACAAAGGCCTCAGGATGCCCAATAAGAAATTTCTCCATCACAAGGCCAATGACTCAGGGCAACATCAACAGAAAACAGAGAAGAGGACCTATAAGCAGCTTTACCTTCTGTTCTTCAATTGACAGGTCTTTCAGAGATGGGATTATTCCCCATGTGTAGGCTGTCAGATTTCCTCTGCCACCTTCAGAAAGCCTATTTATAACAGTTTGTGAAAAGGGTTTACTCATTTTTAAGCCACAACCCTCCATGCTGAGGGTTCAGGGTTTTACCTGAAAGATGCAGTCTCGTTTCAGGGTCCAAAACCTCATTTTAGGATAATTGATGATTCCTTAGTTTTAGTAATTACTTTCTTGGTTACTGGTTGTTCTGATTTTAGTCTCAGTCATGTTCCCATTAAAACTTTTCTTGGAGAATGAGGCTGAGCATAGCTCCTCTCCTTGATGGCTCCTTTTGACAGTGTGTTTCTTACTCCTCATGACAATCAACAAAGCCAAGTACAAGCTCTTGCATGTGGGTTGCAGGATCCCTCAACAATACAAGATGAGGGATGGAAGGACAGGGGACAGCTCTGCCAAAAAGGATTTGGGGTACTGGTAGATGGCAAACTGGACATGAGCCAGCAATGTTCACAGAACATTGCATGTATTCACAGAACATGTACATATACACAGAATATATATGTATATATATATTTATTTATGCACACATATATATACATATATACACACAGGACTGTGTATAGATTCCATCTGCAATACTCCTCTATCACTTGCGGGAGAAAGTTATCAGTGCATTCCAGGAACCTCTTGAATCTCTTATCCAGAGGTTCTCTTGCCCCTCCAACAACAATTGCAAATGTTTGTTTGAGGTAATTACTTTGCTACACTAGGACTGCAAATGTAGAATTTCCATTCACTGTTATAATTCTCCCTTCTTTTCAAAGCTTCCCTTAGATACCTGCCACCTTCCTAACTCCACATCTAACATCATCATTCATTACAGAACTCATAACCTAATGTTATTGTCTCAGTGAACTAAAAGGGGTGTCACAGTCCTGTAGAACCTCCACATCCCATGATTTACATGCCCTAGAGCAGTGGATCAGGCAGGGTCATATGAAAGAAGGGATGTTAAGAGGTAAGCAAGGAATGGATTTTCAGGATTGGTCCTTTTATGCAAGAGAAGTCTGAGTGAGAAAAGGCAGGTAAATCCTTTTGACAGGCTGAGCAGCATTGGCAAAGATGCTGCTGATCAGCAAAGGATTTCAAGTTTTTCAGTATGAACCCAACTGAGATGCATGAGAGAGCCTATGGGTTTTTAAAGTCAAGATGACAAAGAGCCTGTACCACACGGAACCACCTCTAGGGCCTGTGCTTGTGGCCACAGCCTTATGGTGTTAGACCATCTGAGCCCAAAACACAGGCATACTTCTGGTGACAGCATGTGCTTTCTGTTTCAGGCCACAATGCAGCCACAACAGGACACCTTCTTGAGTCTTACAATGCCTGTGATCCTTCTGTCTTCCAGAAGGATGTCAGGGGCTTGCTGAAAGAATGCAAACATTTTATTTGGTTACAACAAGCAAGGCCCCATGTCCAGAACAAGTCCGAGAATCACAGCCCAAACATTTAAGAGATACAAGCCTGATATCTGAGGGGTTTCTATCTTTTCTAATGGCAACTGGCCATCTTTGGTGAATTATCTCTGGGGAAGAACTTGCTGCAGTACTGATCCTTTGCTCATTTTCAGATCTTGCAGTATACATCATATTTAATCTTCGTTGCCAGAATTGTTCCCCCTATGCATTCTTCAAATTTTTGGTCCATTTCTTCATTCTGAACTTCAGAGAAGACATCTCTCCAGCTTCCAACAACCCCTGTGTGCAACAAGAAGTAACAAGGACTGAAGGTAGCTTCTCCTGAGAGAGAACAGTATATAGGCAGCAGTGAGGCAGACTCATGGCATCTGTAAGGTTGGATAGATCTGATTTATGTCTCTGAGAGGCCTGATTGCCTAAAAGAAGCAAAGTAGTAGACCTCATTTGCAAATGCCTCCCTCTGAAGGGACAAGTTATTTGGGGCAGTAGGGTAGACAGTAAAGAGGAATGACGAAGGAAAGGGGCAAAAGCAAGCCCATGCCCACAGCAGTCAGAAATCAGAAACTTTTGAGCAGTGGGGAGCTGCTGGGCTGCTAGAGCTGCAGCCCTAGCCTTACATCTGAGTAAATATCCCTACAATCACTGCTGAGCCATCCACTGAGAGAAACCATATTGAGACTGTTTCTCAGCTCTCACTCAGATTGTAACAGTATGATGCCCAGGAGGCCAACAGAGCAGTAAACATGAGGTTCAAGAGATCCTTCCTGAACTACCACACCTTGTCCAAAAAAGGATTTTCATGAAGTGACACATACAGTCAGAAAAGTCTAAAAGGCTGCCTGCAGCTCTGCTCCAAAGATAGAAATGGTTAGGGGTCCTTTCTCCACACATCACACCAACTCATTCTTCTTACTCTCCTGATCCACAATCAGCCTCATCTCACAAGTCATAAGCAAAAGCAACACCAGCATCTATCCATAAAGAGGAACCACTGGACCCAAGCAAATTTGGTGCATATTTGTTGACATGACCTACTCCACTGTTAGCCTCCACCTGTACATCTCACTTGCCTAAATATCTGGCATTATTGCCACAAGGAAACAGCAACATGGAAGCAATGTTTGAGAGCCTTAAGTGTGGACAGCTGAGTCACCTCATTACACTACTCAAAAATGACCCCAAAATCCTGTCAATGGCAGAAGCATGTTGTACAAGATGCCACGAAATAGACCTCATCCACATCTGCCCTTCCCAACCAGCCCAGCAACCTCATGGCTAAGTGACCACTCAGAAGGTGACTCTAGAAGAGAGATCCTCCATTTGCAAAGACTTACCCGTGCGAAAGAGGATGTCCCCAAATATACCATGGGTTTCTTTGGACTTCTCCTTCATAGCTTGGAAACTGGTCTTCTTGGCTATCTTGGAAAACTCTTCCTCACTCAGGGAGAATCCAAAGAAAGCAGCGATCTTCTTCATTCCCAGTACCGGGTTCTAAATAAAGGAACATTGCAAAGAAGTGAAGTCAGAAGACTTTGTGGCTATGTTATAAAGCCAGCAGAGAAAGAATCTCTTCCACAGCCTCACCATGGAATTCTGACAGCTCTCACAGAGGGAGAACCCACTCATGGTGGCCTCAGATTCAAGGCCTTTTCTTCTATCCCAAAAGCAACTGATTCAGATATGAGTCTTTCCACACATAAGCAAACATTTCATGGGCCTCCTCAGGGGTGTAAGTAGCTCAGAAAACTTGCTCTTCTACAGGCTCAGACAGGATTGATTCAATAGCTTTTTCTTCCCCATAGTCCCTACGCATTTCAGGAAAATTGCACAGCATGCCCATCAAGGAGAGCTGGTTTAGATGCCACACCTCTTTCAGTTCCTCATAGCTAATGATCATCATCCTCTTGTGATCGATGTGTTTGTTCCATTCCATTAAGTGGTCAAAGTAGGATCCCCAGGTCACTGCAGATAAAGAAAAGAGGCATATCTGTGTAGGATATCCACCAAAACAGGCTGACTCAGAGGAGTCATCCTAGACAGCTGTCTAAGCATGGCACTGGGATGGTGAAATGGGGACTGGGTAACATTTGTTGAGTGCAATGAAGGATCCTCCAGCTATGGCCACTGGATAGCACTGAACCTCCAGCTTTATTGAAAGAATGGAAAGATCAGGCTCAGTCTTTGTCACAATCTTACTATTCTGAATCTGACACAAAAGAAATTCAGATTCTCTGGTATACCCCTTTACAGCCATAATATGAACCTATCCTCTTGTCCTGAATGTTTTGGGAAAATATATTGGATTAGGATTCCCAAGCACAGGGATCTATGCATGCCCGTCAGGTGAAGAGGAATTCCAGAGGATGCAAGGCAAAGTACATTTCCCATTCATGAAAGCTGCAAAGTATTCATCCCAGGTAGCAAAGGAGGGCAGCACTGGCATTTTGTTGTAAAAGTGGTAATAGGAGACAGCTGTGTCTTTGGGATTCCGAACCAGCAGAAGGATCTGCAGAAGGAAAACAGATTATTTGGTTGTGATTTGATTTGACTGACCAAAACATATTCTTCTCAGCATATCACATGTTCACAACCAAGCACCACACAGTGATAGGCCAGTTTAATTCCTCTTGTTTAATAAGAAATCAGGACCTTTGCAGACAATTTGTGAGCTTAAAGATAAAAAGAAATAGCTTTTTAATGATACCCTTGGGACTCAGCTTTGACCTAGCTCAGATCCAAAGAAATGAGCTCAAGGTCTCCACACCAGGAGACACACAAGCAAGTTGTAGGTGCGCGCATGCTTTTCTCTGCAGCAGTTCTCATCAAAGACCATCTTAGCCTCAGCCCTTCCTGGGTTTTCCACAGGTACCCATATCATAAAGGCAAGTTAAAGTAGATGCGATAAGTACTTGCTGTACTCAGTTTCCTGGTACAGATTTGGAAGCTTGTTTTTGAGATCTTAAAGGCAATAACATCCAGCTGCAAACCCACTGGCTGAAAATACTTGAGTCAGCAAAGATACTGGCTTTGGAGAGCATTTTTATACCCTCAACACACAGCACCCTCCCTCTTCATTGTTGGAAACGCACCTATGCACTGACCAGCCTAAATTAAAGTGCAAAAAACCCATCTCATTCAGGCAGACGAAAACTAACTTGAGGTGGAAATACTTCTGCAGCATGGTGCAAAGAAAAGACTCACCTTAGCCTCCCCTTGGAGAAGGGATGGGGGCAGGAAACGAGGTGCCAGATGAGTTAGCATGATTCTTCGGGAAGGCAGCTTCTTCATCCTCTTTAAAGCAAGTAGTAGAGATGGGATAGAACAGAATCATAGAATTACTCAGGTTGGAAAAGACCTCGAAGATCATCAAGTCCAACCACAGCCTAACCATAGTACCCTAACTCTAACAACCCTCTGCTAAATCATATCCCTGAGCACCACATCCAAACGGCTCTTAAACACAACCAGGGATGGTGATTCAACCACCTCCCTGGGGAGCCTATTCCCGTACATAACTACCCTTTCTGTAAAGAAGTGTTTCCTAACATCCAACCTAAACTTACTTTGGCACAACTTGAAGCCATGGCGCAACTTGACGCCATAGATAATAGAAGTAACTTACTCAGGAATCATAGTTAATAAGGGGAGATCAGAGAAGGATCTTTTCCCCTGGAAAATCCCAGGGACATGCTGATGGTGTTGGTTTCTACAAGCCTCTGCCACAAAGCACCATGTCACATGAGACAGGCTTGAGAGTACAATATCCATGAGAAAGAGCTTACTGATAAGATACTGATAGGGCCATTGATTTTCAACTGTTACTGCCCATAGAAAGAGTATTGCCAATGCTTTTTCAGTAACTGCTCACCTCAAATACTCCAGGATCTCCAAACTCTAGACGTGGAAAAATCTGTAGCTCCTTTTCAGCATTTATTCTCTCTTTCATTTCTTCTTCTGTATATTTAGCATCTGTTGATTCTATCTCTTTCACCATTTGTTCAAGCCAGTTGGTTCCTGAAACAATAAAGACTCCAATGACAAATTAAGTCCAGGCTGCACATCTGCACTTTTTCCTGTCAACTGGGTGGCAGGATATACTGTCAAGCTGGTTCACATCTATGAACCAGTGCACCTTACCCTTTCAACATATGGACAGTAACAATCAGGACATGCCAAGATCCAAGAGGAACAGAACTGTCAGCCAAATGTGGAATGCTACCCAGCTCGCTTCAGGAACACATCCCATCCCTCAGAGGTAACAGAAGCAGACCTCTATTGCTATTTCCAGCTCTGACACTCCTTTGTCATCTCCGAATACTCGTAAAGAAAATAACAGCAGTATTGTTCCAAGCATAGGGCTGTTCTTTCACAGCACTGCCTTTGGGAGCACCCTGTTCCCTCCTCCTGACTAGTTTCAGTTCTCAGTTTCATCACAGCCAACAAATTTTGGCCTCATTCCCAGTCTCCCAGAAGGTAGGAGAAGGATTCATTGACCAAATCAAAAGCCCATCAAGGTATGTCATTAACTTTGCACTAGGCTCAGCTGTATTGACTTCTGCAGCCTGGCACAGGTGGTATATGAAGCAGGCACTGAGTTTTAAGATCCTAATCTCAGTTTTCATTTTACATCTTCTGGGATACATAACTGGACATTTTTGCTTGTACACAGTTCTACAAGCTGCACACAAAGAGGATGTTATAAACATCACCAACTCTACTTTCTGCATTTGATCTGTTAAGATATCTCTGTGAAGTGACTAAGGACAAACAGAAAGGAAACCAAAATGCCTGTGTGAAAGGGAAAAGAAAAAAATCAAGTATCCTAGTAGCATTTATGCCTTTCCATCCAGTTAGATACATGGGAATCACTTGTATTCTGTAATGCAGTAAGTCTATGGGAAGAATAGTTTTTCTACCTTCATTTCTAGAAAACAGTCCCTGTATTGCCTTTGTAGCAAGTGGGGTAACAACATACTGTCCTGCATTAGCAAGACTATCAAACAAGACTGTATTACCAAGTTAGAAAATCAAGAAATGTAGTTATTCTGTTTTAATCCAACACTGGTAATTTCACCATTTGTATACAGTGCGCAATCATGCACTGAAGTACAAGAGATTTTAAGTATCCAGGGAGGAGCCTGCTTAAAGCTGCTGAAATCACCAGGACCTGAAGTAAATGAAACACATCTTACTACAGTCTTCCTTTACCAGAGGTAATAGCGAATATGCAGCTAACTCTTCTGAGAATAAGCTAAGACAATAGGAGAATGTTAAAATCACAAGGGGATGCCTGCACTCACAAAAGTTACATAAACCAAAACACTATAGTGGGAGAGCTCTACAATAGTTTTTCAGAGAGGAGGTAGATCTCCACCGTCAATGTTTTAAAATTTCTGGATAAAATCTTGAGTACCCACACCTGAATTTGGTGGCTAGGTCTTTCCACAGCTTTGCACAGGAGGTTAGATTAGATCACCTCCAAAGACGCTTTGCAGCTTAATCTCATGATCATATGGAAACTGATGCCACCCTAAGTTTTCCTCAGGTATTACAGCTGTGTTAAATGATGGTATACACTCCAGGATTACAGCATAGTGCAGCTGACTATTTATCAAGCAAACATCACTCACCTGTTTTAGGATAGCCTACTAGAATCACATCATCACTTCTGGTTTCAAAGGATTTCAGAGCTTCCAAAGTTTCTGGACTGGTAACTGTAGCAGGATACAGAATACCATCATAGGAAAACAGCAGATCTTCTGAGGGAGTCTTATCACTCTCCGAAAAACAGTGTTCTACAATTTCAATGAGTCTTTCCCTATTTCTGCTCATGCTTATAATCCTCTGAAACTTTTCTCAAGCAGAGCTACAAGCTGTCTTTTCACAGTGCAGGAGAACTTTATACTGTGCATTAGGGAAGTGGAAAGGACATTCACTCAGAAACAGTTATACATGTCATTGATTAACTCAACTTGAACTGTTATCTCCTTTCAGAATTACAGGTCAGGAGACAAATAGCAGTGACACGGAGTCTCTGCCATGCCTGAAAATACCAAGAATCTTCAGTCAATCATTGTAACTTTATCATGCATTATGTGATATATTCAGAGCTAAGGACAAGTACCACCTAAGTCATACTTATATTACAGGTGGTGCAGTGGTAGGAATGCCGCTTGCAACACCACAAGCCCGGGTTCGAATCCCCCCAGTGGCGCAAGTGGTAGAAGTGCTGCTCTGCTACACAGGAGGCTCGAATCCTGGGGGTTGGACTCGATGATCTCTAAGGTCACTTCCAACCCGCACGAGACTATGATACTATGATGATTACTTACATACATGATTAAATAACCACATCTGAGACTTTTACTTCACCATTTCCTACAGGAGGATTGCTTTTGTGTGCAACTCAAATACTTTGGCTCTACAATTACATTAATCAAATTCATCTGTATGACATGAATTCAGTTTCCTCCTACATCTGTCCATAATTTAATCTTTGGGTGAAATTGTTATTACATGGGGGAAAATTACTTGAATTCTGGCTGATGCCTCTTCAGAATACAATGACTAATAAGATGGAAAAATAAGTATCTCCACAAGTTCTTATGAATTGTTTATCTGGTAGTTTCAGTTCTCTGCCCCAGTCTCAAGATATAAAAGTTAAATAACTTAAAATAAAATAATATACACATACTAGTTTGTCCACCAGATTGTTGAAAATAATATTGAATATAACCAGGAATTTCCAATAAGGGATATTGCTTTAATTGTCCTCCCAGATTTGCAGTAATCCAGTACACACAGCTAGACCTTGAACACACTGTTGCAACTAACTTCATGACAGCCATGCAAACAACTGCAAATATTGCTGCTGATGCCCTGGTTCTGGATGCTTATCACTGTTTCTAAGAACCCAAATCTACTCTCATTACTTTAATTCTTAAAACCCATTTGTAAATTATAATCTGTGATGGATCATAGAATCATAGAATCACAAGGTTGGAAAGGACCTTTAAGATTATCTAGTCCAACCGTCCTCCCTTTACCATACCTACAGGAAACCCCTAAACCATGTCTCCTAGCTCCCTATCCAGGCGCTTCTTGAACACTGCCAGGGATGTCGACTCCACCACCTCCCTGGGCAGCTATTCCAGTGCCTGACCACTCTCAGAGAAAAAAGGTTCCTTCGTATGTTCAGCCTAAACCTCTTCTGATACAACATGTGGCCATCTCCTCGGGTCCTGTTTGTTGCCTGTCAGAAGAGGCCAAGCTCCTCCTCATCACAACCTCCCTTCAGGAAATTTTAGAGTGCAATGAGGTCTCCCCTGAGCCTCCTCCTTTCCAGGCTAAACAAACCCAGCTCCGTGAGCCGCTCCTCACAAGACTTGTGCTCCAGACCCCTCACAAGTTTTGTTGCCCTTCTCTGGACACGTTCCAGGGCCTCAATGTCTTTCTTGTAGTGAGAAGCCCAAAACTGAACACAATATTTGAGATGCGGCCTCACCAGAGCTGAGTACAGAGGGATGATCACCTCTCTGCTCCTGCTGGCCACACTATTTCTTATACAGGCAAGGATGCTGTTGGCCTTCTTGGCCACCTGGGCACACTGTCAGCTCATGTTCAGCCGAGCATCGATCAACACCCCCCAGGTCCCTTTCCTCTTCACAGTCATCCAGTCACTCTGCCCCAAGCCTATAGCGCTGCAAGGTGTTATTGTGGCCAAGTGCAGGACCCGGCACTTGGCCTTGTTGAACTTCATCCCATTAACCTCAGCCCATCATCCTCCAGGTGTCCCCAGATGTCCTAAATAAATGGCTGTGGTTAAGGGCATGTTTTCAGCAGGCCATTTGGGCATGCATTCACAGAATCACAGAATCACAGAATTATCAAGGTTGGAAAAGACCTAGAAGATCATCTAGTCCAACCATTACCAATACTTCCTGGCTAAATTATATTCCTCAACACCACATCCAAACGTTTCTTGAACACTCCCACGGTCAGTGACTCCACCACCTCCCTGGGCAGTGCATTCCAATGCCTGACTACCCTTTCCGAGAAGTAATACCTCCTAATGTCCAGCCTGAATCTCCCCTGGCGCAGCTTAAAACCATTCCCTCTAGTTCTATCACTGATTACACGAGAGAAGAGGCCAACCCCCAGCTCACTACAACCTCCCTTCAGGAAGTTATAGAGAGCTATAAGGTCTCCCCTGAGCCTCCTCTTCTCCAGGCTGAACAATCACAGCTCCCTCAGCCGCTCCTCATAAGGCCTGTGCTCCAGACCCCTCACCAGCTTCGTAGCCCTCCTCTGAACACGTTCCAGGGCTGCAATGTCTTTCTTGCAGTGAGGGGCACAAAACTGAACACAGTACTCGAGGTGCGGCCGCACCAATGCCGAGTACAGGGGGACAATTACCTCCCTGTTCCTGCTAGTAACACTGTTGTTGATGCAAGCCAGGATGCCGTTGTCCTTCTTGGCCACCCGGGCACACTGTTGGCTCATGTTCAGCCAAGCATCAATCAGTACCCCCAGATCCGTTTCCTCAACACAGTCCTCTAGCCACTCCGCCCCAAGCCTATAGTGCTGCCTGGGGTTGTTGTGGCCAAAGTGCAGAACCCGGCATTTGGTCTTGTTGAACCTCATCCCATTGGCTTCTGCCCAGTTCACCAGCCTATCCAGATCCCTCTGCAGGGCCTCTCTACCCTCAGGCAGATCGACCCTCCCTGCCAATTTGGTGTCATCCGCGAACTTACTGAGGGCACACTCAATGCCCTCATCCAAGTCATCAATAAAGATGTTGAAGAGGACAGGTCCCAGCACCGACCCCTGGGGAACACCACTCATGACTGGT
Source organism: Coturnix japonica (assembly GCF_054131305.1). Taxonomy (NCBI): domain Eukaryota; kingdom Metazoa; phylum Chordata; class Aves; order Galliformes; family Phasianidae; genus Coturnix; species Coturnix japonica. The sequence goes on from NC_140665.1 coordinate 40,489,324, forward strand.
CTCCAACTGGATTTAACGCCATTTATCACCACTCTCTGGGCCCGGCCCTCCAGCCAGCTCCTTACCCAGCCGAGAGTGTACTCATCCAAGCCACGGGCTGCCAGCTTTTGCAGGAGAATAGCATGGGAGACAGTGTCGAAGGCTTTGCTGAAGTCTAAGTAGACCACATCAATAGCATTTCCTTCATCTATCAGACAGGTCACAGGATCGTAGAATGAGATCAGATTGGTCAAGCAGGACCTGCCCTTCATGAACCCATGCTGGCTACGTCTGATCTCCTGGTCATCCCACACCTGCCGTGTGATCTCCCTCAAGACAATCCATTCCATTACCTTCCCTGGCACCGAGGTCAGACTAACAGGCCTGTAGTTCCCCGGATCCTCCTTACAACCTTTCTTGTAAATGGGAGTCACGTTAGCAAACCTCCAGTCTTCCAGGACCTTACCTGTTAACAGAGAGCGCTGAAAGATAACGGAAAGCGGCTCAGCGATCACCTCCACCAGTTCCTTCAGCACTTTCGGGTGAATCTCATCCGGACCCATGGACTTGTGACAGTCCAGTTGGAGTAGTAATTCCCTGACCGATTCTTCAAGAATCACAGGGGGTTCAGTCTGCTCTCCAGCCGAGACTACCAAGTCAGAGCATGGGGAGCCCTGGGAACAACCAAGATGACTTTTAAAGACAGACATAAAGAAGGCATTCAGAACCTCTGCCTTATCCTCTGTGATCACATTCCCAGCCTCGTCCAGTAAAGAATGGAGATTCCCCTTTGTCCTCCTCTTACAGTTGATGTACTTGTAAAAGAGTTTCTTGTTTGTTTTTACCCCAGCGGCCAGCTTAGATTCAAGCTGGACTTTTGCCTCTCTGATTTTCCCTCTACACATCTTAACAGCCTCTCTGTAGTCATTCTGAGTTGCTCTTCCCTCCTTCCACAGGCAGTAGATTCTCTTCTTCTCCTGCAACCTTAAGAACAGTTCCCTATTCATTCACGCCAGTCTTTTTCCCCACCGGCTCATTTTGCGGCTCAGGGGGACCGCCTGCTCCTGCGCCCTTAAGACTTCCTTCTTGAAGAGCAACCAGCTCTCTTGGACCCCTTTGTTCACCAGGACCGAATGCCAGGGGACTGCCCCTACTAGTCTCTTGAACAATTCAAAGTCTGCCCTCCGGAAGTCAAAGGTAGCAGTTTTACTACTCCCCCTCCAAGCTCCACCAGCCAGGTGCCGAGTAGACCGCCCCATGATCAAAGAATCCAAAATTTTTGCATTTGCACCAGCCTCGCAGCCATGCATTTATAAGATGGCTTTTCCTGGTTGTCTCAGTGTTTGTCCCTGCCACAAAAGGAATACTGGCAAACAGTATTTGTATGCCCGCTCCATCAACTAACTTCCCCAGCCTCCTAAAATCATGTTTTATAATCCTCAGGCTTCTATCAGCAATCCCATCGCTGCCAGCCTGAACTATCAATAAAGGGTAATAGTCAGAGGGGTGGATAAGGTTGGGGAGTTTTCTAGAAATATCCCTGACCCAGGCCGCAGGGATCCCTCCACCTATATTATTTGATATAATTCTTGGACAGGCTTACAAACACGAGGCCTCAATGTGGTCATTCCTTGAATGGAACAACTCCTTAATAATAAAGGACCAAGTGTGTGTACAACCATGATCGCAAAACAAAGCGGGCACAGCACTAGAGCAGATGACCACTGAAATCCCTCAGGAGAGATAACAAATTAAATTAGAGGTCAAGCACAATGTTATAATAATTCTCACTTTGGTTATAAGTTAATCACTTCATAGCAGTCAGAGGAATTCTAATTTGAGCCCTCATTGCTGAAGCAGCAGGCTGCATGACACTGATTTCACCTTAGGAAGAGTTCACAGATCACAACAACCTCCCTTCATGGTAGTTACAGACAGCAATAATGTCTTTCCTGAGCCTCCTCTTCTCCAGACTGAGCAACCACAGCTCCTTCAGCCACTCCTCATAAGGCCTGTGCTCCAGACCCCTCACCTTGGGTCACTGCCTTTCTCTGGACACACTCCAGAGCCTCTGTCTTTCTTGCAGTGAGGGGCACAAAACTGAGCACAGTACTCGAGGTGCAGCCTCACTAGTGCTGAGTACAGAGGGACAATCACTTCCCTGTTACTGCTACTTATGTACTGTTACTGATACAAGCCAGGATGCCATTGGCCCTCTTGGCCGCCTGGGCACACTGTCAGCTCATATTCAGTTGAGCATTGACCAATACCCCAAAGACCATTTCCTCTATACAGTTTTTCAGCCACTCTGATGCAAGCCTGGGGTTACTGTGGCCAAAGTACAGGACCCAGCATTTAGTCTTGAACTTCAATCGTTTCGTCCCAGCCCAGCTATCCAGCTTGTCCAGATTCCTCTGTAGGACCTTGTTACGCCTGTGCAGATAGACACTTTGTGCCAACTTGGTGGTTTTTTTTCTCAGAACAGCTGGCTGAAGTGCAGATGGACCTTGAGCAGGTCTGAAATATTGTGCTTGCAGTGTCAAATATCAATGCTGACACACAATAACTGAATACCATAACGTCTTCCACCATTATGAGAGCAATCCCATAATGCTTATTAGAGCCACATACAAGGTATTTTGGCATTTTTGAAGAATTTTCAGTTATGAAAATTAATCTATTTCAACTTGTAGGTATTAATTTAAATTAAAGCTTACATGTAGACCTGTTGCTATATCAAGAATGAGCAAAGGGAATGCCAAGTATAGTTCTGTGGTTAAGAGCACTACACTGGCTTTAATGGTAGGAAACATCATTTTCAGGTCTATATTCTCTACCTCTTTTACTGTATTGTCTGTAGCAGGGAAAACAACAGCAGGTCTTAGAAGAAGCACAAAGGTATATGGATTAAGAAGTATCTTCAAACACAAGAAAAAAAACATTGACTTCATGATTTTCCTTTTTACTAACTTTTATGCAGGTAGAAACATTGTTTTCAGTGGACCAAGAGAAAAATTTACATTATATTAGAAAGAAAATTAATTTGGGATTTTTCTTGTGTTCCACAAAGACAATTATTATACGTAAAAATGGCACTTCTTATTGTATCTTGGCTGCTAAAACCAATCTGTAAGCTGAATTTCAGTTTGAAATTCTATAGTCAGAGATTAAAGTCCTTAAAAATGATGATTGCCATTCCTTTTCATTATCCTCCCTCTAGCTTTTATACAGTTTGTGCTGAAGTCCGAGGGAAGATATTCTTCGTCATTAATTAAAGCTATGTCAGATCCATATTTTGATAGTGATCTTAATTGTGGAGATGTCACCTGATCTGAGGCATTTTTGGATAAACAAAAAACAAAAACAACAAAACAAAACAAAACAAAACAGGATGTCAACATGCTAAATAGCCCTATGTAAATTATTTAGAATGACTGAGTTTGCCTGGAAAGTGAATTACTGAGTTTCCCTAGAAAGTGAAAAAGGCCATTGTCTTCCAGGTAGCAGGTACTGAAACAAGCCTGTCATGTTTATCTGAATATCATTAGTTGCCATCATATTCAGCAAATAAATGTAGCCAAAGCAAGATCTCTCATTTGCAGTAGACGTCGTACTTTAACTTTGATCCTAGTTTTGTTCGTGCTATACGTTCTTCAAATACTTTGTCCATTTTCTCATTCTGCTCTTCATTAAAAAGATTCTTCCAGTCACTTACGCCACCTTCAAAGAAGCAAATAAACTCTTGAGAAACAAGAAATCTTATTTTTCAGTTATATACATACATATAATCTCTTATCCATTAAGTGGAGTTGATCCATATTTTCAAGATAAAACTTAGTTCCTTTTTTCACCAGTGTAATTTTGTGAAGTAATTGGAGTTACAGCTCTGTGAAACTGCTAAGATAGAAAAGAACAGTCTTATTTCTCTGCAGCTCTTTATACCACTGTCAATTTTGACTGACAAGATGGAAGTTCGAGTTCTGCTCACTTGCCAACTTGTATTTTTATACAGTGGTTGCAGTTTGCTGCAAGAGCATCACTGGTTCTCAAGTTTGCAGCTGGGAGGAAAAGTGTCCATCTGCCTGGGAGTAGAAAGGAGCTACAGAGGGATCTGGACAGGCTGGATCGATAGGATGAGGCCAATGGGATGAAGTTCAACAAATGGGGCTAGAGGGAATGGCTTCAAGTTGAGTCAGGGAAGGTTCAGTTTGGATGTTAGGAAAAATTTCTACTCCAGAAGAATGGTTAGATGTTGGAACAGGCTGCCCAGGGAGGTGGTGGACTCACCTTCCCTGCAGGTGTTCAAGCAGCATTTAGATATTGCAGTAAGGGACATGTTTAAGTGGGAAAATGTTGGTGGTAGGTGGATGGTTGGACTTGATGATCTTGGAGGTCTTTTCCAACCTCAGTGATTCTGATTCCTCACCAGTGCTCCTTTACTAGTCTTCTCAAGCAGAGCAGTGATAATATGCTTGATACTTATGTATAACACTTTATAGTATATATGCAAAAAATAAGCCAGTGATGAACGGGATGAAGTTCTTGAGAGAATCACGTTTCTGCCTCTGGAACTCCGGAAGATTCCTACCTTTGCGAAAGAGCATGCTGCCCAGAGCCCCATGGGTCTTCTCAGAATTCTTCTTCATGGACTGGAAACTGCTTCTCTCTACCACATTCTGAAGCTCTTCCTCAGTCAGGGAAATCCCAAGGAAAGAGGCAATGTTTTTCACTCCCAGGGGTCGATTCTGAAAAGTAGAATGAAAGATACCATGTGACATTTAAACAAATTACACTGCTTTCTTATCAAACCTCTTTCAAAACCCAGCATTTCTCAGTTGCCTGCATATTTAGAGGTTTCAGAGTTCAGCAGGACTGGAGTGTTATGTATTGTTTCTTTTTGTTATTGTTCTAAAGAAAACATCACCTGCCTTCCTGTATATCACAGAAAATTGCATATGCTTTACAGTTGAGCCAAATCTATGCTGCTGATTATCCAAAAGCTCCAAAAAAGAATTACCGCAGATTTTGATTTAAAATGACTTGGGCTTATACTGCAGCAGGAGAGAAAGCAAGAATCAATTTCACACACTCACAGAAAGGCTTTTAAGCTGGAGATCCACTTTGCGGTCATTTGAAACAAGAATCTGACTTATACACATATCATTCAATTTTAATACACTATGCACGTATAAGAGTTTATTGGTTTAGAAACAATTACACTTTGAAGTGTAAAATATGGAAGTGTAAAATGTGGTGAATGGAATTAAATCTATCTGGTGACCAGTCACAAGTGCTGTTCCCCAGTGATCAGTATTGATGCCCATCCTGTTTAAAGTCTTTATTGATGATGTGGATAAGGGAGTTGAGTGCACCCTCAGTAAGTTTGCAGACCACACCAAGCTGGAAGGAAGTGTCCATCTGCCTGGGAGTAGGAAGAAACTACAGGGATCTGGACAGGCTGGCTTGATGAGATGAGGCAAGTTCAACAAGACCAAGTACCAAGAGCTGCACTTTAGCCACAACATCCCCTAGCAATGCTACAGGCTTGGAGTGGAGTGGGTGGAAAGATTCATGATGATAAAAGGTTCTGGCAGTGTTGGCGGATGCTCAGCTAAATGTGATCCAGCAGTGTGCCTAGGTAGCCAAGAAGGCCAATGGCATCCTGGCTTGTATCAGAAATAGTGTTGCCAGCAGAAACAAAGGAGTGATCATCCCCATGTACTCAGCTCTCTGGTGAGGCTGCACCTCGAGTACTGTGTTCGTTTTTGGGCCCCTCACTGCAAGAAAGACATGAAGGTTCTGGAGCATATCCAAAGAAAGGCAGTGACCCCAGGTGAGGGGTCTGGAGTACAGGCCTTATAAGGAGTGGCCGAGGAAACAGGGATTGTTCAGACTGAAGAAGAAGAAAACTCAAGAGAGACCTTATTACTCTCTACAACTGCCTGAAGGGAGACTGTGGTAAGGTGCAGGTTGGCCTCTTCTCCCACATAACTAGTGATAGGGCTAGAGGGAATGGCTTCAAGTTGTGTCAGAGGAGGTGCAGTTTGGACATTAGGGAAGATTTCTTCTCCAGAAGAATGGTCAGATGTTGTAACAGGCTGCCCAGGGAAGTGGTGGAGTCACCTTCCCTGCAGGTGTTCAAGAAGCATTTAGATATTGCAGTAAGGGACATGATTTAGTGGGAAAATGTTGGTGGTAGGTGAATGGTTGGACTTTATGATCTTGGAGGTCTTTTCCAACCTCAGTGATTCTATGATTCTATATTTGTTTCCATTGATAACTTACCTCTTTTAGTTCTTCATATGTTATTGTCATAACATTTTCATCAGTGGCATATTTGTTCCATTCAGAAATGTAATTGAAGTAGGATCCCCAGGGCACTGAATAAAACAAAATAATCCTGAGATGAAGAATAAATGAACATAAGAAAAGCTTGTTATTATACTAATCAATTTTTACTTCATAAGTTGATCCCTAAGACATGGCCATTAGCAATCATGGCTCTGCCAGAGTTTAATCCATTCTGGAGGATTTATGGGTCTTTGCAACACACACATTCCAGAGCCATCAGGGTAAGTTCTCTTACCAGCTCAATGTGGCTCTAAAGGATTTGCCTGCTACGTCCACTTGAGCTGCAAAAAATATGGGGTACAATCCCTTTTTCACCTGTACTGTCGAAATTTTTTTTAGGCCAGATCAGCTCCCTAGCTGGTCCACTACACACCTTCACAAACAGTTGTGCTGGAACAAGCTGAGGGCAACAGTGGGGCAGAAGCACATTATTGGGATCAAAGGCTGGCTGTGGCCAGTATCCACAACAATAAAAACAAAGAAGCCAAGGAAAAGTCCAAAGAAGCCTAACCTAGCTGGCTCTGCATGTGTGCACCTCGGGGAGGTGGTGCAGTTTGTACATTGATATGGTGAAAATAGTCAGTATTTCAAGTCAGATGTGAGTCTGCTGAAGTGCTATCAATACTCAAAACATCATGGAAACTTAATCCTAAAACCTTACTTCTAAAGCCTTGTTTAAACCTCCCTTCAGCTGGATGTGTGATATGGCAACCTGGAGAATGTATGTAATTTTAAACTAATGAGATTTATTTTCTGTTGCATTCTTGGTTTTTGTAATGCACTTAGACATAGCCCAAATCACTTCTCCAGTCCAATTTGGTATGTAGATATTGGACACAAGATGATGGACAATGGAGTAAAGGGGTGAAGTCCAAAAGGAAGATAAGGAGGAACTGCTTCTTCCAGTGAAAATATCACTTTGTGCAAATTAAAGCTGTTTATGGAAGAACAGTTCTGATGAACATCTAACTTCAGACAGTAAGACAAATACCATAAAATTTGCTTCAGCTTTCTGATTTTCTCTCTTTAATCCCTAATTTTTTTACTTATTTATTTTTCCTGTAGACCAAAAAATCTGAATCTGATTTACAAAATGCAAAGTTTTTAGACAGTGCCAAAGAATAGAATAAATCACATAGAAGAATATACTGTACTTTTCTCTGTCATGAAAGCCGCAAAGAAATCGTCCCAGGTCTTGTGTGAGGGTAGAGCCGGCAACTTGTTGGAAAAATGGAAAAATGAAGTAGCTACATCTTTTGGATTGCGAATCAGCAGCAATATCTTAAAAAAAAAAAAAAAAAATCGAAATGTTTTATTTCTCCAGGAAGAAAACAATAAACCATAGCAAGACAAAAAACTTAATAAGCTTCAAATTTTCAGGTTGGTCAGTCTAGAACATCTTCCACTACGTCCAGAAGTAACTTTTTTTTTCCAGGAAGAGGGGTATTTCACTTCAGCACCTTGTAAAGTTGATTTCATACAGTTATTAAAGTTGATTTCATACAGATTAATCAAATTAATCATGCAGAATACAAATAGTATTAATCATTTAGATGACTACACACAAATACAAATTCTTTCTGAAACTTTTGGCAACGCTGTAGAAAGCCACCCATAGGACATTTTGTAAGCACAGTGTTTTACTGCTGGAAGGTTTGTTTTCCCCCATGTTTGCATTCCTGAGACTGACACAAGGATATCAATAAGACGAACTGAGATTTTTTGAGATGAATGCAAAAATACTACATACTACATACAGCATACTACCCAAGTATAAAAGTAATTTTTAAGTTTGGCAGAAATGTACTAAATTGGCTTTCAAAGACATCTGATTGTGTGTTTCCATACGTGACATTCAAATCAGCACTCACCTTGGCTTTATTTTTGAAGACAGACTTTGGGAGGTTGCCAGGACACAGATGAGTGAGTATGACTCTTCGAGAAGGTAACTTCTTCATTCGCTACATTAAGAATTGAAAGGAGGAAAGTAGACAGTGCCATTACTGCAAGTATTCTTCTCCATTGGCCTGTGATAAAATATGACTTTGCTAAATTTCTTAACTGTTTTTGGTGGATCAGTTATGCTTTATGATTGTTATCCTGGGTTTTTAGTGGACTTCTCTCAGCAATAACCTTCAAAGAACCGTAAGGATGAATATTTGGAAAGATTATCCATTGCTTTGGTGCTAAGGAATTTAGTATGTTCTGTTAGACAAAGTATAGAACCTAAATGTAATGTGCAGAATCTAGCTGGAGGTGTGATAAAGCTGAAGGATTCAAAGAAGAGAGAAGGGGTTACAAAGAAGTAGAAGAAACAAAACTCATTATTTCAATATTTAACTTTTCATGAAACTCTTCTTAAATACAGAAAATGCTACACTGAATTTCTGAAGTGACTGCATTTCTAATGAATATGTGCTCCTCTCAAGCCCCCTAGAGTGAGTATTTATTCTTCAGCATTTGGTGATGCAGATGAGATTCAGTCTGGCCAGATGCATCCTACATAGAAATGGATAGTTCCCAACAAAGACTGGAGTATTTCTCAAACCGTATATTCAGATATTCAGTGTTTGAAGAATCACATTTTCACATCTTTAATAATTATTCTGTGCCCACCTCATATTTCTCAATATCTCCAATTTCAAGATATGGAAATTCTTCTAGTTCTTCATCATTAACATTTTTTGCTTCATCAGGTCTTTTTTTTTCACATGTGGCCACCAGATCACTTAAGATCTGACCTAACCAGTTTGTACCTAAAAAGGAAGAAAATGGAGAATTGCATGTAAAGCCTTGAGAAAAAGCATAAATGAATTTTCAAGGACAGCCAAGAGGTAGCAACTACATCTCATGAATTGACTGGTCTTTTTTAAGGTGTCAGCTGACTATCTGGATAATCAGCCTTCAGGCTATCATGCTATAGTTAAGGAAATCAGGTAACTTTCTCAGTCACTTGCAAAACTTCCAATATAATAATCTCATAATTAGCTTTCTTGTATATGTTTGTAGAAAAAAAAAATTAGTTCTAGAATTTTTTCTGAAAACCATAAATACATTCTACTTATTTGTCATCACACGAATTAATTTATGAAGAAGGCAAGCAGTACTCACCAGATTTAGGATATCCTGCCAAAATGACATCATCACTTCTGGCTTCAAAGGTCTCCATGGCTCTGAACACTTCAAGACTGCAAAATGCAACAGGATAGAAAGTCCCCTTGTAAGTAAAAAGCTTTTCATCATGATCCAGTGCTTTACCAGCAATTATTGCCTTATCTATCACATCAATAAATTTCTTCCTAGGTTTTTCCATTCTTCTCTCTCTCACACACAGACTCTGTCACAATGTGAAGTGCTACACAGACAGAGAGACACTGGTTGCCAGATTACATGGACTTTTCTTTTTATTTTCTTTGTTGAGAGGGCAAAGGGGGTGGGACACTGTAAGCAATAATTTACTACTCCTTCTGAAATTGTAAAAATAACACACACAACTCCAGAAAAAGAACTCAAATCATTTTAACTTCTCAGTATCAACAGAATTATGGATATAATTGAATAAGAAAAACTGGAAAATGTAGTTGTATCCCAGGTTAAAGCATTTATCTAACTTGAAAACATCATATGCCAAAAATATGCAAGTAATTACAGCACAGAGTTGATAAAGTACATTAAAATTCAAGAAGGACACGAATTACAGACTGCAGTTTCAATAGCACAAGCAGACATAAAGATATAAAGAATAATATCTGTTCTGATCCTTTCAGTATTCACTCTAGGATGTTTTCCTACATAACTTTTTTTTTTTTTTTTTTTTTTTTTTCCCCCACAGAAATTGTATTAAATGTATTAGGGTTGGGAGACAAAATGTTCATTATATTAGTGAATGCATAAGCAGCTGGTATTATTATTATTATTATTATTATTATTATTATTATTATTATTATTATTATTATTATTATTTTCTCATGAAAGTATCACAAGGAAAATGTATTTAATTGGGATATTTACTTGCTGGCTAGAGAAATATTGTGAGGGAAAATCCATTGGATCTCCAATGTATTTTTGCCAGAGAAGGTAGTCAGGTCAGTCTTTCCCTGGAGACATGCATTATCCTTAGGAACCAGAAAAACGATGTTACTGAAGAAAAACTCATTAGAAGAAATAAGTCATGTGGAGGGATTTTGAGGAGAATTGAATTTCTTGGCATAAAAAATAAATCAGGCTTAATATTTAGTAATGTGAGCTTTTGATACAGCCACCAACCATGACACCGTAGCTGAGAGAGAAGGAGTGAACTTTGCACTGTACGTGTTGCATAAGAAAGACCCTCTGATCCTGCCAAATGCAGAATCAGGAGACTGATGGAAAACATCAGTTGGTTTAAAGTTTCAAAGAAGCAGCTTTAAAAACATGGAGATTAAAAACAGATTAAAGGATTCGGTAATCTCCAGATTAATGGTGTTTGTTGTTCAAGCCACCAGTGTGCCTCTAAAGGTTTCTGACTTCCCATACTTATCAAACCTGATCTTTCCAGGTTGTGGGAAGAGGTGACTTTGCCATGATATCTACAGGACACTGCAAGCTGTCAATTACCTGGTGAGCTGATTTGCTTATTCCAAGTTAAATGAAACAGTGAAACAATCCAGATTGTTTCATCCACAGCCCCAGAATTTAGAGACTGTGCCCTCAGGTTGTATATCAGAAAAGACGGGTTTCCATAACTATCTCTGTGATCTGCATTTATCTCATTAAGGCTCTAGAAAAGTCTTCAATAAACCAGCTTTCCAAAGTGATCTAAAATGGATCTTGATTCTTTATTATGGTACTCTAAAAATACGTGTAATATTGACAGAGAGATGAAAAAGCTGTTTGAACTGGGGTGTAATCCTCTGTAAAATTATCGATGATAATGCTTCATCTTTTGCTTTCCTCCTGAACTGTAGATTCTCCTTCATGACAGTCACGTCCCCTGACAAGAACAAATCTGGTCCCAACATCAGGTTTGATGACCATCCCTAGTCTGTAAATTAATACCCAGCTCTGTCTTTCCCATGTGTCCCAACTAAAGTTTCACAGCTTTTTTTCAGCCTCATCTTTGTTGTCTCTGAAGAATTTTCACTCTCTTAATCCCCTCTCTGGAACAAGGTAGGAAATAAGTAATTTTTCACATCTTTCATCATCCTTATTAATGCGCTGGCTAGCTGCCAGAGTACAGATGCAAAATTTAACTTGCCTTTTCCCTCCCATTAATGCTCCACTAAGTAATGATAAAGAACACATCAGCAAATACAGAGAATTGCACAACACACTGTTCTAGAGAAGCTGTCTTCTTGTACGATCTAAACATGTTAGCTGTATGTTAACAGACTTCTCAAGCCATCACCAAAAGATAGTTACTTTGTTTGCTTTGTCTGATCTCCTCCACAAATATTGGTGAAATGAACTTAAAGTAAATAAATATTTAATTAATTAAATAGTAGAACATTAACTTTGTTACCACGAAAACGTGTAGAAGTGGGAGACAGGTAAATAACCCAATTCACAGTGTTGGTCAAAAAGTAACTTATTGCACCATCATGTATCAGGACAACCTGACCTTAGCAGTAAAAGAGGAAGAGGAAAAAATGTGCAGGAGGGGACAAAGGAGAATATGAAAGCCTTAGAAAGCATTCCATGATGTTTTGGAAGATTTTCTGATTTTTGCTAATGCATTGTATGTCCTGTTACCTGCAAACCATTCATCAATCCCACTGTGTTCCATAACTCTGAAACAGTCAGACTGCCAAGGTCCTTAATATAGAAGTAATTATGTCATACAGTGTGTAATGTGTCAACACAGATGAGGCTAAATGTATAACACAAATGTAATAGATGTTAAGGATGTATCAGAGATAACTCTTTGCCTAAATATCATATGTTAACTGCTTTGGTGTGCTATCTTCATTTTCATTTAACTTATCAAAGACATTTAGTTTTCTTCAAGTATTGCAGCATCAGAACTAAAAAGTCAAACAAAATGAACAACAGGGCATTTTTCTCTGATTTGTTTCAGAACATGTTTCACCACGGACCTTGCTGAGTCCCAGTCATGATACTGCAAACTAATCCTTCAGACAGTTTGACACTGTAAATTAATTCATCAGACAGTTTAAGATGAACTGCCAGTCCAGACACTGAATACCTTGCTACCAGGACAACTTGGGCACTGTTCATCCTATTTACTCCTGGCCCACACACAACAACTTTCTTTATCCTTTATTTGACCTCAAAGGACTGAGCTGACTGCACTCCATGTTTTGTGTTCTGGGGGAGGATGAGGTCTGTGGCGTACTACTGGAAAAGAGGTTGGGAAATGGAGAGTTATCTATATACATCCATAGCCTCCTATCCTCATAGAGATGAGGGGAGGGGTGTGAGAAAGTGATGTAAGGGAATAGCAGGGAAACAATAATTTGGGCATCAATTTTCTAGAAATACTCTCTTCACAATTATCTATGTACTTTTAGCCCAACTAATAGTTATTAAGATTAATGGTAGTTAGTGAAGGAATAGCAATTAAAAGCTCAAATAAACTCACTCATTTAGTGATAAATACTTTTTTGCTGCATGGTGACCCTACCAGCATAACTTTTGGAAGTATCACACCTAACAAATCCTGAGAAAACATGAGATGTCTACAAGCAGGGCTTCTCCAGATGTTTGTTCTGCATTTCCTAGTACCCAAAGCCACAGAGTCTAATATTCTGACCATATAAAGGTAACTAAACATTAAACAAATAGAGCTGCTGACATGTTAAGGGCTTTTTATCTTTCGTGCTCAGAAGTCAGTGGAAAAAAATGAATTGATTTGAATCATACTCGGATGAGAGTTTAATTATGGCAGACACTGTTCTGCTAGGAATTGGTCTGAATTGATACAGTCTTTAAATGTGTCTCCAGGTGCCAAACAGCCCTTAGCCTTCTAGAGACATACAAGAGAATCTGACAATAGAAAAGGAAACAGAATATTTCTTTGACGTGGAATATAGTGAAACATGGCCATTAGGTTCCTCTGTATGTGATTAATTAAAACACTGCCCAGTAAATGAACATAATGTTTAACACACAACACTCAGCTTTAAAATCTGGTCCACACTATAAACACTGTAAAAACAGGTGTAGTCTGAACACTATGACACTTGTCTGCAACCTTGACATTTCTCTGTGTCATGGAACAGCAATCCTGATCAGAGTTCAAGAGCTGATTACTTTACCAGCTCTGTTTGTCTTTCAGGCTTTGCAATACACATCATATTTCAGCCTTGCTCCAAAAGTGGTTGCTGCAAATAGTCCACTAAGCATTTGCCAATTTGCAATCTATGCTTTTCTTTTAAAAGATCACTAAAGTAGTCACTAGTGCTGCGTAAAAGAAGCAGTAACAACATGAGTTTTACTATTCAATACAGCCACTTTAATAGGAAACATTTATATCTTCCTACACGACAAGGCCCCTTGGTGAGGTGCATATCATCAGCTTTCTGCTTCACTTATCCAGCAGGTGGACCCAGGCTTAGGGCCTGGATGAGCGAGTAGCTGTAGACTAGCTCCTGGATTGTGACATAGGTGAAATGAAGTTGACTAGCCCGCTTTTTGGTCACCTTAATAAACAAACTGGACAGTAGGTGTATTTTGGGAACTCTTTACCAACTAGCTAGTTATTCCTGCCATAAAGTCTGTATCTCTAGATTTACTTCAGTATAAGATGGCAAGGTTGTCCGGCCTTTTGGCTTGCTTGAACAGCACTGAGTGAACAGGCGTTTTCTTGGGCCTCATACACGCAATTGATCTGAAAGTAATGCCTCCTATTTAGTCCCATGGAAACTACAACTGATACAAAGAGCACAATAACGCTATTTGATAGAACAAAATCTCAGCAACAAAGTACTAGCTTTCAACACAGTCACCACCATCAGCTATGTATTTTCACCAGCGATGAACAGCATTCAGTTTCCATAAACGTTCACAAGCATTGATGAATGTCAGTGGGTGCCAATTTTCTGCATGGAGGATTTCAATGACACACATTTGTTTCATCAGCACTTCCATGCCTTCTATGACTATTTGGTCAGACTGCCCCTCTGCTGCCTTCTGTCACACAGCAACAAAATGTAATGGGATACTGGTGGAAAGGTTCAACCTTTACTTCCATACAGTATGGGGTATATCTCTCTGCTAAGATACAGCTTATAAGAAGTAAAGAGACATGATCAGAATTTTGAGTAGAATGCCTGATTGCATCACTGTACATTCCATATGAAAAATTGCAGGTCATGTATTTGTGTCAACTGAAAATGGAGTTGCAAATGTACAAAAATAAAATTATAACTTTTTTTGGCAATCTTGAAACCTGTTCTCAAATGCCTTTATCAAAATGAAAAGCATGGCTGCATACTTTTTTCTGTTCACAGTACAGTGTTTAGCCAACAAATCAAAATGCATGCAACGGTTTGCCATAACTTGACTCAGCACTGCACTGTGCTCTCCCCATGCCCTGGTTGCAGCTCAGACAGTGTTAACATTGGCTGCTACTGAGCAGTAGGTGTACCCCTGGGGCAGAGCTACAGAATCAGAAGGGGCAGATGGCATGGGGCAGCAGCTGGGCCACCCTGCCAGCTGTACCAGGCTGCATGCAGCCCATGGGCCACTGGTTGGACATGCCTGATGTAGCATCTGTTTTTGCTGCAGGAGGACAAGATCCCATTTCCTCATAGATGCAAAAGAGGGAAGGAATCACTGTCCTGCCACCAGCTCTGTGGTTCACTCTGTCTCAGGTTAGCTGAGATTGGTGAATCTGATGCACATGGCTTCGAAAGAGCAAAGGTGTTCAGAAGGCTCGTGCTAAGCTAGTTGCAAGACAGTTATGAATTAACTCTTAAAGTCAGAAAGTCTATTGAGTGTATTTTTCATCATTGTGAACATTCAGCTAATATTTATAAAACAAATTTCTCCTTCCTTGCTTTTGACAGGAATGCTAAAATTAGTGTCTTTAAAATAACTGGAAAATTCACCTTTATGTAAGAGAACACCACCAAATGCCTTATGGTTGCCTTAGAGTTCTTCATATATTAGAAGCTGCTCCTCCATACAACAGCACAAAGGTGATCCTTGCTGGTCCTTTCCAACTCAGAATATCCAGTGATTCTGTTCTATGATTATCCTTAAACTTGCTATTATCAGAAGTAGTTTCACATTTGAAATTTATGGGCATATATCCTTAAGTAGCCAAAAGCTATGGTGAATCGTGAAGGCTTTCTTACAAAATCCAGAATTTTCCCAATAGTACACCTTCACTACCCAGCTGAGCTGGATGAACTAGAAGAGGTCCTCAGAATTGGGATTAGGTTAGCCAGTCTGAAAGCAACTCTATTTAATGGCAGATAGCCTGAACATATATTGCAATGTCACTGAGCATCAGACCAATGAGATGGAAGAAGCAGATCAATGGGCATCTTCTTTTCCATGAAATATAAAATCAGCTGGAACAACTAGTCAACATTTTATTGCCACTTCAGGTCTCAGCAAGACATGGAAACATACTGGCAGGTTTGATATGCAAGGATGGGCTAAAGTACATCAGCAGTACTTTGATCCCAAAGGTAAAAGGAAATGTTTGCTTTTTGTAAACAATGTCTATAAATGTCTATAAGCTTTTTTAGATAGTGAGCTAATAATTCTGCTGTTCCTGCTGTTACACAAATGAAGATGTTCCATGCTAGAAGCAAGAGTAGCTCTTAATTCTAGCTCCATCTTAAAAGTACTTAGCCAGCTCAAGCAAATCCCTGCTGCATGATGATTTGGTACTGAAAGCTGAGGAGCTTTCAGAGGGCAGAAACAAGCTTTATGGAAGAGAAATTATCAGGGGACTGTTAAATACAAGTACTTCCAGATTCAAGATGTCCTTAAGTCACAGACTGTTGGGGTCATGGAGACTGTTTTGAGGAATTCTTTTTATACAATGGATATTCCCTCTTGTTACACTCACTTGTCCACCTCTGTACATAGGGCACAGTTAAATATACCTTTGGCCTGTTCTAGGATGGATTCTTTAAAGACTTCATTTTAACCTAGACTCTTGTCACAGGACTCTGGCCAGAGTCAATATTTATCATGTAATAAAACAAACAAAACATCTGATCTAAGACACGTCTAGAAATTCAGTATATGTTCTATTAGGTAATGTGTTTAAAGTGCGTAGTTAAGCACATTCTCAGGTTGCAGTTTGTAGAAGGATCGGTTTTCAGCTTTTATTTCAGGGTTCTATTTGCTTAGCTGACAACTATACTTAAAAATAGAGGATTTTAGCCATACATATCAATGAGTGTACTTGTAGGGTCTGTGAGTATGGTTTCATATTATTTTATGGGGAATGAACCATGTCAATACTGTCAATCACCTCAAAGACTTCCAGGCTAAGAATCCGACTTGCTGCCAAAGGCTATATTTTCACAGGAATTTATGAAAATGAATCTTGCCACTTTTGAGTATGAGAAAAAACATGATTAGGAAAACAGTTTCTTCCCTCCTTAACGTGGCCACTATGATTAGCCATGTAGTCATGACTCAAGACTTGTCCTAGTTAGGGCTTTAACAGGTATTATATAAACCATGGGAGTATTTGCCCCTGTCCTTCATGGGGAAGACTGGGAGGTTGGAGAAAGTTTCATGCGCTTGGACTTTAAAAACTGATCCATCATTAACTTGAAAATAATAACAATAAAAATAAAAAGCTGTAAAAGGCTGTTATCTTTGTTGCTTTGTTTTTTTCTGTATTAATCAATTTCCTATCAGTGAACTTTTCACAACATACTGAACACACAGGGAGACTGAATTTTTCATTTCAAACACTGATGGCTCTAAATGATAGAAGAGAATATGACTGCAGACATTTTTAAGTATGCCATATATATTCTCAATGTCTTAGAAGACAATGTCACACATTAAAATTACCTCTGCTTTCGTTATTATTCTACAATAGTATTTCCCATCTCATTCTTCTGAATTTCTGACTACACTGTGACACAGTGACCAGGCTAACACCACATTTCAGCATCTGCTGCTGCCAGTGGTGGAGAACTATGCCTGGTCCTTCTCCCCTTAGACAAGTATTGCTAAAGCAGGTTCAGATGCAATGCTCTGGTACTCATGAAGAGCAGGATCTTCAAACACAGAAATTATTATTATGAACAACCACTTAAAATGGAAACAGATAGCTAGATTCTCAGTGCTATGTCTGTGTGTTCCATGCTCTTATCTGAGTATTTCAGTACAAGTTGCTAATCATTAAATGTCTCTCAAAGATCTAAGACTGATGGTTACATTTTTATTAACCTCCAACTCCTGCCCTTCCTATCTCCAATACAGACACCAGCCACATATCTGTGGGCTGTTATTTTGATGTTCAGATGTGCATTGTGCTTTAAGCAAACTGTTGTGTTTGGTGTTTGTTTGCTTTATAATGATCATACCCCAAATTTCCTCTCCATGTGGTAATGGGAAAAACCCTAAAACCGCTGTTATTAGTTACCTCATTTATCACTCATTTTGGAAGGTAGTTTACAAGCCCAGAGGTCTGGCACTGGATCTGAAAACAAGGACCTGTTCCTCAACAACTGAAGCTACTAAACGAAGAAGCTCAGCAACAAAGATTTTTGAGAAGCCCAAAGCCCCTAGTTGTTACTGACACTGTTTATTTGATGGAGATTCCCTCCACCCATCTTCTACAGAAGACTTTTCCCACAATGAATCTAGTCCCAGTAGTATACAAAACCCATACATTTATTTTGAAATCCAAGAGGAACAACTAAATATCTCATCTGACCACCTACAAACAATGGGGACTATTACCCAGTTTTCTGTATGAAGACCAACAGTTTGCTGTGGACCTCCTCCAATCCATTGCTCTCCTCTTCAGCAGAAGAGCTAAGTGGGCTATACTGTATGAACTGCAACACGAAAATGCCACTAAGTACCACATACACACATGCAGGTATGGAGGCCAGATGAAGACTGCACATGAACTGATTTTTATCATTATTATTTTGCATATTTATATATAAATCTGACAGTTTCCAACAAATTCATTAGATTTTGACCTCCACAGCAGACAGGCCGGTACTGACACAACTTATTTCCTTATATTGGTTGTATGGTTCTACCGCAGTAGTGCAATCAGCTGTTATCAAAAGCTGAGCAAGAGATCCACCGTATACAATGAAGTGGGGTGCAGCAATTCCCTGACCACCTACGTAAGCAAAAGAAACAGAGAGTGCATTTATCACCTCAGAGATGAACCTGCATTAATGATTTTGACAGTCTTTTGTCTCTGCAGATCACACTGTACCAGGTATATGTGCTATCTTGGGTTAATGCTAGTTACACTGTCTTTCCACAGAGTCCTTTACTCAATATAAATTAGGCTGGAATCAAGCAATGGTTTATTGTGGGTATGGTAAGGAGGAGTCTAAAAACCCTGCATTATAGCAGGGTTGTCAGATATCCACAACTTCCAGAAATTTGAGTTTGCCTCCAGGTAGGATAGAAAGAAGCCACCTTCATTTATCAGAAGTTTTTTGAAGCCAACACATTACTATAATATGTTTCCTTTGAAAAAATAATTTTCAAATTAAATTTCTTTCATCAAAAAAATCTCTGATTGCTTCCAGCAAATACCAGACTCCTCAGTCAACGCACCAGCCAGGCACCTGTTTCTTCAGGTCTCTTTCCACACCTGCACAGAGCCCACTGTATCCAAGATCCTTGAAGCTTGTTGGTTGTGGATAGCCTTTTCTATAGCCCAGGTGTGGGGTTGTACTGCACGATGATTTACTGATTATTCTGGAAGGCTCTGATGGCTTTGCTTCATCCCAAAGTAAAGCAGCAAAAGCCCAAACTCGAAGTCACACAGGAGAAAAATTGCAATGATCTAGGTGGAAGTGGACTGTAAGCAAAGCATTTCAACAGATTGCATTTGAGGACTACTCACTTCTGAGTTGCTATGTGCAGCATCAGTGTAGGCTGAACTTCTTTCATTTCTTCCCACACACAATCCTTGCTGGATTTTGAGTAATATATCTGAGACACACCTGTTAGAATCTTCCACTCTTGATGTGCTCACTCTAAAAGTATTTAGTCTTATCCCTAACCTGAAAGAACCACCAAGATGTTTCCTTACACCTTTGCGCCATCTACTGTCTCCTATGAATCTTAGCATCTTATAGAAATAATACAAGAATATATATAGAAATAATCATAATTGCATGGCCTTGTTTCTGAAAGGTAACAGTCAGCTAAGATTCCAAGCTCACACATTTTGCTGGGTTCTTTTTTCCATGCAGCTGATAGAAGGCATTGTTACCACAGTCAGACTGACGTCTAATAGGTCACAGACTATTCAGAATTTCTCAGACTTGTCTTCCGCCCTTCAATAAGTCACCTCCCATTGCTTTTAAAATATTCCAATACTTAATTGTCTTGGTTTCAAAAAAGTATGTATTGTTTCTAGTGTCCATAATGCCCAAACAGCATTCTGGTTTTTTATTTGATAGATAATGGTCTTCAGAAAGAAAACAGTGAAAAAAAATAACACTTTGTCTTTCCACAAAGAGTGCCTACAAAGTATGCTTTGTAGGCTCTCTTTGTAGCATTCCCAGGCTACTTCCTGGACATGAAATTATGTATAATTAAACACCTTCCCCACAGCTGAAGAAAGAACCAGTGTCTAAAACTACAGACCTCCAGCTGCTAGATACCAAATGCTTTGTGAAAGAAAAGCTCCTTGCCTGAAGGCTAGAGATGTTCAGCTGAAAGTCCGTTCTGAGCACAATGAATACACTGCAAAGGGAAGCCTAAGGCTACTAAAAACATTTCCAGATTCGCCTCCTTAGTTATTATCTAAGACACTGGATATGAGGTTAAAGTGGCATGACCATAAAGGTACCCCACTTACCTTTAAAACTGGAGCCCATTTGTACTTAAAAATTAAAGAAAAAAGCTCTATTCGAGTTTGAATTAATATAATTGTTACTTTAATGAGAAAAAAAAAGAAAAACAAAACATTATGGAGGAAAAAAAAAAAGCCATTACAACAGCCATATGGTTAGACAGCAATACTACAACTACCTAAAATGAATTCCTGATCATAACTAATTCTGGATGCTAAGGGAAAAAGCATGAAATAATGCAGCCAGAAACCAATGTACTACAACAAGCAAAAGGCAAAACCTCATTCTTTTATGATGAATTCACAAGTCTAAAGGAATACAGGAGGAACACATTATCTCATAATTAAACATGCAAAACACACTAAGGCCACCTTCTCCCATATGCTGCTTGGCTTTTTCAAGGATGGAACCAAAGTGAATAGTTGTGCATATGTCTTACGTACTTGTAGGTGAGGCTTTGTTTTACAGATTCATGCCAGAGTTGAAAACTTACCTTTAAATTGTGTGTTCTCTAATGCCTTTAAGGTGTCAATACTTTTGGGGCCCTAGGTAACCTGATCTAGTAAACGTGGAAGTTTGGTGGCCCTGCCAGGCAGGGGGATTGGAGCTTCATGATCCTTGAGGTCCCTTCCAACCGAGGCCATTCTGTGATTCTATGCCCAAGCTACTTCATTGAATGTATCCATATACACACATACAAACATATATATCATAAAATCCTTAGAGCTGGAAGAGACCTTTAAGGTCATCTAGTTCAACTCCCTTGCAACAGAGATGTGCACAGCTAGATCAGGTTGCTCAGAGCCCCCTTCATTCTGACCTTGAACATCTCCAGAGGCAGGGCATCCACCTCTCTGGGCAACCTGCTTCTGTGCCTCACCACCCTATCTGTAAAAGACTTACTTAGATCCAAGCTAAACCTCCCCTCTAAGCTTGAAACCAGTTTCTCTCATTATATCAACACTGACCCTTTTAAAGAGTCTGTCCCCTTCTTTCCTATAGTTCCCCTTTAGATATTGAAAGGCCACTAACAGGTCACCCTCTCAGCCTTCTCCAGGCTGAACAGCCCCTCACAGAAGCATTCCATCCATTGGACCATTTTTGCGGCCTTCCTCTGAATGTGCTCCAACATATGCAAATAGATAAAATGTGGTGCTGTCTATATGCATAAAGATATAATACAGTTCATTTTTTCCTTTTAATCCTGCAGTTCTAAAACCATTCTAAATGCAGTGTCATTCAATACACAGTACTGCCAATAAAGATCAGTTTACCAAAGGCAAACAGGGAAAATGCTATTTGCCTAAAAAGTAAGCCATAATAATTTCAAAGCTTCTCTTGCAATTGCTATCCCTTATTTGGGACTGTGTGTTTTAAACTGAACCTCCTACTCTTGAATGCAGTACATTAAATATTTTTCTTGCAATATTAATTAGTAATGCTAAACTGCTTTTACTGGTACCTAAATTTACAAATGCTGTATGAATTACCTTTTATTTTTATGTTGGGAATACAGATGTACAATTTTCATGGTTCAAAACAGCTACAACACAGCACTGATTGGTTGAAAATGTTTGATGCAGGTTCTTGTATTAGAATATGCCGTTTTCCTCCAAAAAAAAGAAAAAAAAAAAAAAGCCCACCAAACCTATTTTGTAGCACCTTGCTGATATTGATAAGAGTTGATCTATATGCAAAATTTACTCCGAATATTTGGAATTGACTCACTTCTGGAGAACTGCCCTTGCTTCTTCCAATCGTGTGGTTTAAACTCACCAATAGTTCATTGAGCTAACATTTGAAATGCATTTTTACAGGCAACTTGATTCTGCCGCTTTCTAACTTTAGACACCTTACCAGCTTTATAAGGTAACGTACATTGAAATATGGCTTCAAATGGAACATTACGGCTTATTTTCATACCAACTAGTTTTTTTTTCTTTAATACCTTTCTAAATTTACCTTGCCCTTGTCACTAGATAAATGACTGGCAACTATTTTGTCCACTTCTCCTCAACTGTGGTGCTATCTGTTGCCATTAGATGTCACCCTGGACCATGCAAAAAAATCCCAACGCATGAACGAGCATCATCAGCAAAAAAAATAACACTAGTTTCAGAACAGGATTTACATCTTCTAAGGCTGCATCTTATCCATGTACCCTCTCCAGTACCTACACCTTCAGCTCCATCTTCATGTTCCTGTATGAGTACCAGCAGTGGTAAGAAAACAGCACATACTGGAAAGCCAGTTAGGCTTCACCTAGCACAAATATGGCCCCGTGCTCCTTTAATTTCAAAAAGGAACAATTTCTAAGGGCCATAGCTGTCAATCACATACACGTAGAGAATTATGAAAAAACACAGCTGTGTGGTGCCTCTAGGAGACAATGCCAAGCATGCTGTCTAAGCAAACAGTCTAGTAAGTGGGATGTTTGCTAGATTGGATCTGAAGTCAACTGATTAACTGCTCTGTTCTTACCTTGCTTCTTATGAGAACATCTTCCTTTAGTCTTTTTCGTTAGTTTGTTTGTTGTTTAATCCTAACTGAATCATTTCCAGATAAGTTGTTCATCAGTTTTGTTGCTAATCCCTCAGGGGAAGCAGGGAGTTGTTGTAACTTTGATCTTAGAGAAGAGATAGTGATGACAAAGTAAAGAACTCCCACTTGTGTGGGGTGGATTCTACTGAAGCTGAAATACCGAGAAACCCACACATGCACACACTGAGTTCTTGTGCCAGAAGGATCAGAGCCTTACTGTCCTTATGGCATTTATTACATACCCAGCTTTCTTGTCTGAAGTCATCACATATGCAGAGCTGCCACATCAAAACAGGACAAATTCAAACAGTTCTCAGACTTCCTGTTGACAAGACTATGTTAAATACAGCAGATGAGGGGTTTCTGATGCATCCTGGAATTTAAGCCAAAGGGAGAAGTTCCACCTGAGATAGGACTTTCACCTATTGCTGCATACTTCCACTAATGCTAGGCAGCTCGTGAACACTGGGGCAACTTTTGAGTACTTCATAATCAAAACACATTTGTATTTTTTAAGGCAGATCACCACTTATGTCTAAGCAAGATGGGTTGGATTAATTTACAATGAAGAGAGAATCATAAAAAAATCAATAGTCTCTTCTTTCTGATTGCAGAAGCATTGTACTCTTTAAGAAGTTATATACAAGCGGCAAGCCCAAAGAACAGAGATTTTGGGTATGAGTACTGACAGCTGTGTAAATAAGCAAGAAACAGCACTGTCAAGCTGAGAGCTCACACACCAGCAGTTACAGACTTCATTGGAGATCTTAGTTCAGAAACCATAGGAAAGCAACTCTTCTTATCCCTCTTCCAGAGGTCCATAGACAGAGCACGAGTCCCAGTATATCACATCACATAGTTGCCCTTGGAGGCTGCCAATACAGGTGAGAAAGATGGAAGTAGCAAGCATTCAACCACAAACACCAATGATACAGCACAGCTGAGAAAAACACCAAAGTGTTACAAAGTCCAGCATCACATGATTAGTATTATCTCTATAAGGGATAAAGCTATGGGATTTCAAACTGAGGGGCCCTATTTTCCAATGGGATACCAATACCTTTCAGTTTCTAACTGTTCCCATCACTTTCACCACTACAAGGAGCAGAGTCCTCTACACTCTGGAATAAGGATGACTGAAGTTACACCACAACTGTTCCCTGGAAAAACTACTGTATGATTCAGCTGGCACCCCTGAAGGTTCCGAGGGTTTATCTGAAACAATCTTCTTTTCTCAGGCTGAGAAGACAGATGTTTTTTTTGTCCTACCTTCCCTCTCTTCAGCAATATTAGAAAGATTAGCAAGTATCTCCTTCTCCATTATATCCTCTTCAGTCTCATCTTCTTTCCTCAATTTCTCACATCAGAACTTAATCCTACTCTCTGTCATAGCGCTGCAAAATAATGGCAACCATATCTGTGTATTAACAGAGAGAGCACAGACAATGCCATTCATTTCAGCATAACTTCCAGACAATTATAAAGACAAAAACGGCCTGTTGCTACCTTAATTTGATGTCCAGGGAGAGGTGGATTACTGTTTCCTAGCCAAGATGGATTTGTAATGGACTATGCTTATTAGCAAAGGAAATGTACACAAAACAAATCCTGTGTTCCAAATTTTCTCTGGGTACAGCTTTACAGGATTCACACAATTTGCTTGCAGGGAAGGAAATTTAAGCACCTAATCTAAAGCATCCCATTCTGTGAAGACAAAATATATCTCTGGGTGCCCACACATGTGGAGATGCTTTGTGTTTGTTTTTTTGCAAATGTTTCTGTTTGTCCTTAATCTGTGCAGCAGCTGGTAGATCAGTGTTATTTTACAGGTATTAAAAACATCCAGCAGGGTAGCTGCCAGCTACGGTTTCAGACTCCTGATAAGACATGACAGATGTTCCTCATTGTAACAATGAGGACAGCAGCTGCCTCAGTTTTGGAAGACAGTGGAAAAAAAATCTTGCTCCTTGCTGATTCTTGGACAGAGGCTTTGTCTTAAGGCTTCTGGCTTTTATGGTAAGGCTTGTTTGTTTGTTTTATTGTTGTTTTGTTTGTTTGTTTTTTAAAAAGCTCTAATATGCCTCACTTAAGGCCACAGGAATAGGGCAAAAGAGAAATCTACCATGCTGCTAGCATGGGTCCGGGTACTAACTTCTTCACCTTTGCAAGGTGAATTCTGGATAAGGATTTCTGCATTGAAATCTCCTGCTCTGCTGAGAGCTTTTAACAACTGTCTTTACAGAAAAAAAGAGGAGACTTGTCAGCACTGCAGGAAAGAAAAATCTGAAAAACGGGAATGGAAACAACCAGATGGATAATTTCAGCTCAGCAAAAGAGTTAAAAGGAGTCTGTACTTCCTGATCCTACATTATTCTAAAGCTGCAGCAGAATTAATAGAAGTGAGAAAGCTATAGTGTCTGCCAGGCAAGCTTGCACAATGCATTCAGGGGATGCCCAAGCCATGGTGTGAAGCTATGAGCTAGCACCACAATTACAAACAACACGGTTGTGACAGAATTGTGCTGAGGCACAAAAGAGCTTGGGAACACCATCACCATGACAATTATATAGTCCTGCCAGAACCTGAGAAAGCATTCCTGCACTCGATAGCATTGATGGGGCACTTCACCCCAGATCTCCAAAATGGAGCGGTACTGTGGTCAAAAAGACCAGAAGGCTCTCCTGAGAGTAATAGATCTGAAAGGCATGGGAAACATGTACAGATAGAAAGACAAGCCATTAAATCCAGATAGGACCCGAATAATTTCTGAGGTTCTGTTAATCCCTTAAGTGACTTCTGATTTTCTCAGCTTCTCTCTATGACACTTGAGGTTCATGATGGTGGTGTTGAATTTTTTCTGTAATTCTTCTTAAATACCAAGCTGTGGAAACACTTTTAGATACTGCATCTTCAAATCCTTCAACAAGTTCCAGGTTTAATTAATGTAGTGGGGCAAACACTGAAGTAAAAGCTTTGACCATGATCCTGAAACACCCACCACCCCATGGAGACCTAAAAGTCACATTTATCTTGTGACAGTCGTGTGCTTTTTTCTGGTTCTTATGCCAGTATTTTGCATCATGCACATACATGGCCAAAAAATCATATTAACATAACACAAGTTCCTGAGTGAGTGATAGATGCCCCTCTGAATTTCCTTTGCTATGTCTTTGGCACTGGCATTTTAGAAAATACCTGTGCCCACAGCATCAAAACATAATTACCTCAGTCAATGGAAGAAGAACCATAGGAACTTCTGTAATTGTACTGCTCTCTCCCAGTGGCAGCATGTCTGATGTACCAAAACCCAGTATTAGTTGTAGTAAACAGTCTGACAGGCAAGTTCAGAGGTACTTAATTACCTGGACACTTGTCAAGAAAGATTCAGCTATGCTCACAGACAACCAGGATTAATAGTTTGAATAGACAGGTAGTTCAAATGTAGGAAGCACCAAGTCCTTACCATGCAAAATTTCCTAATATTGTTATGACTGGAGTGCACTCTAACATCACTTGTGTTTCTTCAGAATTTAGAGAGCAGCATCTTTTGGGAAAGTTTCTCTGCTTTCTCAATCTTTATACAGGTTTAACCTGGCATCTTCTTCACAAAGGCCCCCTTCAGTTTTTCTAACCTCTTCAACATCTGTTGTTAAAGCCTTGCTTGAGCGAACACCTCTTTAACTAACTATAGGAATATTTAACAGAAGGTAAAACTTAATATACTTACTTTGTAGCCTGGCACAGATGGGAAGAAAGAGTATCTGATATCACTGCAACCAAAAGGACAGCCAGAGAAATAAGAGATACCACGTATGCTCACATTCTAGCACCAGAAAGGCATGTGGAAAGGTCACGAGTCTCCCATGTTAAGGGAGAATGTTCTAAGTATTGTAACATATATTTCATATAATACCAAATAATCTCAGGCACAATTAAGTGGTACTGCATTATGTGTCTCTTTGCAAGCAAATGATTTGATTAAGGAAGACTGAGACATGAGTTGCTGATATTCACACATACTGTAAGTGATTTTAAGAACCTAGCATTTCTCCTGTCTTCTCCAGCTATTCATATGGCAACATACTTTGTAGTCAAACAAGTCTAATAAAATGCAATTTCATAATTCTATGATATCAAAGAAGAATCGTTTCGGGTACAATAAGTGACAATAAATATAAATTTGCCAAGGAAGAATAAGCTGAAGTAAGGATGACACTGCAAAGTCAGAAGGCACAGATAACATATGCATGCATTTGTGTTTGTTCACTGCCTATTCACACAAAAAACGGTGAACAGCAATGTTAAACTCCATAGCCTCAGTAGCAGAGGAATTGGAGATCAGCTATGCATCTCCCATTCTTCTTCCTCAGCCTGGAATGTGCAATATGTGTTTTAGCCCAACCCATTGCTAAGCACGCAGCCCCTATCTCAGCATGCATGTAAGTTCTCAATTTGTTTTTCACAGTTCACTAATGACTTAAAACTTCCCCTAATCACCATCCTGCAGCAAGTGATGAATTTAGCAGACTCTATGTGAAAACAGCAAAACATGTAAGATGCTGCCAGCATTTACATGTCAAATCAGTTTTACAAACGTCCTTGTGCTACAGGGCATGCTGAAAAAACAATTTTGTCCAGTAAGAACCATCTTCCTGCCAGCAAAACTATTCTTCAAATGACAGGAGCTGCAATATGCCTGAGAGCAAAGAACCACTGTCTGTAAAGTAATACAATTTCTTTTTCAGTAGTTAGGTTTAGTTAACCTTCGTAGGGAATAAAGATGTGAAAGAGTAATAAATAGCATTATTTTAGTTTGCCACTGTTCTTTTTAGAGATGAAAAGTGAAGCAAAAGCTTTCTTCGTTGATTAGAAAAGTTTGCCATAGAATTGTTCCACTCATGCATTCAGGAATACTGCAATGGTGTGGTGTACACCAGTAACTTTTGCCAGTTTATAGAGCTGAGGTAATTTCTGCTATGGTTTTACCACTGAACCACCTACTGGAAAACAGAGAAAGAATGGAAGCTTTGTGAATAACTCCTTTGGTGTTGCCTGCAAGAAAACATGCTCTCCAAGGCACGCTTTGCACAAGTGTGCTTCTTATACAGAGAGGTAAGGTAATGGGTGGAATGCACAACTGAGTATGTGGGCTTCCACACAGTTCCATCCTAGTGGAACTGGGTTTTAATACTATTAGAATGAAACAAGGAATCTGATAAGGTCTTTTCCCCTTTCTCAAATGTTGCTGATGTTGGTGCCCTTCTACAGGCATAGACAGATCTGCATTTTCTAATGGAAGTCATTCAAGTGAAAACATTACCCAGTCACCAAAGTGCTCAGCACGACTTTTAACACACAATCATATAAATCTTATTAGCTGTCAAAACTCACAAGAATATTCCCACTATCTATGCATGTCAGTGAAGCAGACTGTTTCTGTCCCATTTTTTCTTTACTGGAAAAGAGAAAGCATTTCAAAGCACACCCAATAAAATCCGCAGTCCTTACAAGTCAGTAAGTTGTTGACTTGCGTATCTTTTGTTGGTAGCAGTGGTAGGTTATTTTTAGAGAAAGGATCCAAGAGCAGCAGTCCTCTTTGCATCCAGCAAGCTAAAAGCGCATTATCTGAATGCATTCAATGCCTGTTAGTCAATAAATGCCATCCTCTGCATTGCAGTCTAACCCCATTACCTGCACAGATCTCCAATGCAAATAAACAGGAACATCAGCTAAATCAGCATTCTGTAAGACTCTAAGAGGAATTTTTATTTTTAAACGTGTTCTTCCTGGATATCTTCAAGGTAACAGATCTATTTTTAACAAAAGACACTCCATTCTGAATGCTCTTATCCAGAACGTGAAGCAGCATTTTGCAAGATTAAAATAATTGGACCCTAGGCTTCAGTTTAGTGAGATATTAAAGCTCATGCCTGACTTTAAGAAGTAGCGCTATCGACTTCAGCAGGACCACTCACCTATTCTGAAGTAGGCAAGTGTTTAAATATCCTGCTGAATTAACTGCCTTGGGGCTTTCTAACCATACATCTTAAATCTTTTTGCCATCTTTAACTAAGTTTGTCAGTATGCTGCTATGAAAGAACACAGTATTAAGTTTTATTCCTATAGGAGAAACTATTTGGGATAATTTTGCAATAACTAAAGTTGAAATTTCAACTGTCTTGAGAAGAGGTTTCCTTCATAGGGCTTCAGAACTAACTAGAAGGATCTTGAAGTAGGGCAGAAGGAAAACTTAATACTGAAGAAGCACACATTGATGTTCAGTTTTTCCTGTTGGAAATACATTTCTTTTTCAAAGGAGTAGACTTAAGACATTGCACATCATTGCTTTTGCTTTGTTTTTCAGAGAAATATGGACTTTTGAAAATATCAAGATCAGAGATCACACACAGAACAGTGAAAAGACAAGTCCATATGCAAATACTAGATAAGACTCTGACATGATATGCCCAGAGTGAAATATGAAGCAATGGGACACCATCCTCCGATTGGTATCACTTCAGAGGTTATGATGGTTCCATTTGCTCTTAATGCTGAAGAAGAGAAAGGAGAAAATTGGGATTCCTCAGACTAGAAGAAAATGAGAATGATAAATGATTAAAATCAACATAACAGCATAGACTGTGATTCCAAATATTTTTAGAAGACAGGTGTGCAAAACAAAGTACTTCAAATACTAGCAAAAAGGCCCAAAAGTAAAACTAGAGTAAGCATGTAAGAACAAGAGCACACCATCAAATGATGGACTGCAAGTCACTTGGATTAATCTAGTATGCAAACTGAAAAAATAGCAGCTTGGATATGCAAACATTATTACTTCTATTGAAAAGCTGTTGAAGGGTAATGAAGTAAAGGAAAAGCAATAATTAAGAGCAAGGACTGAACTAGAAGAAGTGCCTGGAACTGTAATACTAATAGCTGGAATTATCATTTAACATTAATGATCAGGAAGAAACTTTAAACAATAATTTAATGAAATCTCCAGGTGATAGGAAAATGCTAAGCATTATGAATGCTAATGAGAGCATAAAAATAGTGCTGCAGGGCCTACCAAAGTCAGTAAGATGAGATTATGTAGGGGGAAAAAAAATAGAAGCTATAGTCAATGGGAGAAAATGTGGGGGGGAAATGGTGAAACTGGGAGAGAGAATAGGCAATAATGTCAGGACTGACTTGCAGACAGTTCTGAATTCTCACTGAGATGCCAGCAAGAAATAGCAATTGGTGTAAAAGAGGTTATCATCCTTACAGAAACATAATTAAATCTTTCACCTTATTCTAAAGATTCTTAATACCTATTTTATGTTTGGGTACATGAGCAGGTAGAGGTGCAGTGACTGTCTGAGCAGTGGCCTCAGACTGACCGTACTTATCACATGCTCCCCCTGGGCACCTCTGGTTACAATACATTATAAACTTAGACCTCTACCATTCAAATGACGTCTTTGTGCTTCAGCTTCTTCTCAGTCCAGTGAAGATGGCAGTGCTTTTAAGGTTCCTGCCAAGAAGCCATTAAAGCCACACATAATTGCATCCCTTCTTTTCTGGCTTAATTCTCAAGCTTGTGTCCTCAGGCTCATCCTAGATATCCTGTGCCACACTTTTTGCCTCCCTGGATTTCTAGTACCCACCATTTTCTCTTTTCTCTTACATATTCTGCACTTTCAAAGTGCCCATCTGTGTAACAGTTGTTCCTGTTCTACAGTCTATGCATCTATCCACAGATTTATGAACAAGTACACAACCTTACACATTTCAAAACAAGGCCTTTCTGACAGGAAGGTTTCAGTTGCAAGGCACAAACTGGAAAGAAGTGAGAATGAACACTTCCATGATAACACGTAACCGTCCTGAGGGAAACCTCATCCCTCCCCTCCCATCTGTACAACTCCCACCACCCTGCTGGGAGGGACAAGAGAGGATCAATCTGCAGACTTGGAAAAAAATAAACAGAAATAATCACAAAAACAGATGGACATCTCCTAATCCCTAGTAGCTGTTTTTAGAAGATTCCTCTTCACCATCATCTCTCTTTTTGTAGCAGAAGCTGTATGTCAGCTGCATTCTCAATTCTTTTCCTCTATCAATTACCATGTAAGCCATAGTTCGAAAAATCACTTGTTTCAACTCAAATTGAATTCTCTGACCTCTAGAAAGAGACCATCTCACCAGTGATTTGTTTCTTCCTAATTAAATAAAGTAATCTTTGAGACATCATTCCTTAAGAAGAATGTTTGCAAAAGCAGCTGCTCTGCTAATTAGGCACAATGCCTGGATGAATGCAGTTTGCTTACGGTCACCTCTCAGAGCGAGGCACAATACTGTGAACTCTCTGGCAAACAGTGCTAGCACAGAACTAGCACTACACAGTACGGGCAACATAACAGTTTAATCAACTTTCAGAATATTCTTAAGCTTAAGTTAACATTTCCTGAAAAATAACAAAAGGTTTCATCCCATTTCCTAGGCAAACCCTACAAATCCGAGAGGTGCCTCAGCCTTCTCCATCAAATGATACATTCAGCACAGACCTTCTTGGACACAAACAGCAATGACAGGTACAATAATTGCACTTTGGATTATCATAAGCAGGATAATGACTTGTGTTAGGCTTGACTCAATCCACATCTGACTGTTCAGCGTTCTCCAAAATAACCTCCTATACATCTGCCAGATGCTAACAGCTCAGATGATTCCTTTAGGCAGTACCTCCACACGAGGCATTCGGCAGGATTAACACAGGAAAGTTCAGGGGACAGGAAGGCAGGATGGCAAAACAAGGATAATGGCGTACCCAAGGAGTTCCTGTCATGCTAAGACATAGCCCTAAACAGTATGGGATGAGTTTCTCCCTCAGTTAATGCTACACATTCTAATGTCAGTACAGGCTACCACAGCTAAAAGATACACAGGCTGAAGTCCATATAGGAGAGACTTACCTCTCCACAAGGTGATAATAGTAAAAAGATTCTGAATGTTTTCAAAACATAAGCAAACGTGGAAAACAAAACGTAGGTTCACTCTTGAAGCTATCTGGTATTACCACTGCTTTTTCTGTACACTGGACTTCATCCAAAGCAAACATTCAACTATTTTCCTTTTAAACACATCTGAAGGTCAATACAAATTGTCTTCCCATTAACATTAGTCCCACACAAAATGGCTAATACGTATCCACAAAGCTGGGAGTAAAGTCATTTTGCGGTCAAATTAATGATGTGGCTTCACTTCCAAAGCCTACTACAGGTAATAGGGTTAACATCTCCATACACTTCCATTTGCAAAACAGGGTAAACAACACCTGCCTAATTTCTGGTAGTTTATGAGGCTTTGAGGGCATTTCTATACCACAGGCGTGGGCACACCCAAGCTGACTTCATAAGAGCAGCACTAATTGTGTTCCTCATTTTTCTAGGAATTCAAACAAAAATACCCCATTTTCAGTTTACCCAAGTACTGAGTGTTCAAAACCGCAACTGAAGAAAAAGACAGCTCTCCTTGAACCAATTGAACAGACATATATAATATGTTATATGTTATTATAATATTATAACAATATAATACTAAGTAGTCTGAAAAATCAGACCAAAGGCATCTCTAATGGGCACCAAAATGAGCATCTCTGAAATGAAATGCAGTGCCTCAGGTCCCCTCCTAGAAAACAACAACAAAAACCTGCACACCTTTTGGGATGTTGTAAAGACAGCATTAGTTGCTAGCATAAGGTACTTGTAAGTTAGAATGCTAAGCAGCTTCAGTAATCTGCAGTAAATAAAGCATGAGGCTGGAGCATGAGACAACAAGATGTGGAATAGTCACCCGCTCACTACACAACTTTCATTCTATACACAGCATGAGAAATAGACTGGTAGAAGAACGCTGAGCAACTGTATCCTAAAAACCAGGGCCCAGAGTAAGGTTATGCCGATAAACTGTGTTATTTCTTACTGTTTTTGTGTTTGATTCCACAATCATTTAATTCAACCTTTAGTTCAGCTCTCTCTTAAAATACAAGTTTATGTGATGACTTCAGAATCCACATATGGAGAAAAGGAGACTATCATAGAGTTCACTACTATCATAGAATCACACGATGGCTTGGGTTGGAAAAACCCTAAAGCCTATATCGTTCCAACCCCCTGCTGTGAGCAGCCACCCACCACAACAGGCTGCCCAGGGCCCCATCCAACCTGGCTCTGAACACCTCCAGGGATGGGGCATCCACAGCTTCTCTGGGCAGCCTCAGCACCTTTATGACTACTGTTGCCCCACTTAATCTCATAGTTTTAAACTTGAGGGCAATTCACACCTTTTACTCTTTCCTCCCAGAAGTCAGATAGCACAAGCTATTTGTGGAGTTATCTGAAAAGATTAGGCGATATCAAGAGTTCTGGTGAAGTAATCAGTACAACACAGGGGATAATCAGGAATCTGATTAGAATAAAGATACTGCTGTGATATAGCCTATTTGGGACTTAATGTATGAAAACATTAAAAAAAAGGAAAAGAAGATGAAAGAAAATGAAAAACAAAAAGATAATAGTTCTCTGCAAGTGAAGGAGGAAAAGAAAAAAAGATATATGACCTCAAAGTATATAATTCACCTAGCAAGTATATACTAACCAGGTATGCCCAACTCATGGCCCACACAGTGAGCCCAGCACAGCTTGCAATACAGCCAGTCCCTGCCTCACACCATCATTAGTAGTGCCAACTAAAGATACAGCAAATAATTTTAAGCATTTGGATACATTGGCTAAACCGTGCTTTCAGTTTTGATAAAGGCCCAAGATGATTCTTCCTCACCCAATGAAGCCCAGGCAAAACAAACGTTGGACACCCATTACACTAACTGGTATTTGTGTAACTTGTATTGGACATGCTAAAATATAATTTGAATAAAACAAGAAACTGTGCTGCATGTCTGTTTAAACAAACTCCAAGCCAAGTGATTTAGAAAATGCTTCAGCTCCTTATACCTGGAATGCTATTTTGCAAGATTCTAGTCACATGAGGGACACAGCTGGTAGTTTGCCACCCTCCACCTGTCCGGAGGCAGCATTTTATGCTCTCTTTTGCCAGCACCTTCAGAACCATCTCATTTTTGCAGCCAGTTTTTCTTCCCATTTTATACATTGAGTCCTTTGAGGCATTTCTCTGCATAAGGGATTTCAGCAAGATGGACTAGGAGGAAAAAACAAAGCCACAAAACAGATTACGTCATTCATACTTATTCTTTATAAAACCTTTAGCCAAGCACCTCAGGGCTGTGACTGTCAGTCATACCTCTTCATGAGTTCCAGCTAAAACTTGTCAGAATAGGATCTCACCGAACACCTTCAGAAGTAGAACAACTTTGTAGGACAAATGCAGCTCCCAGACCATTAAGCTCCATGAAATCTGTAAAAAGCAACATAGTAAAGGCAAGGCTTGGTCTTACTGACACTGCCATATAACATATTTCATGGGATTCAGTGAACAAACACATCAATAATTTGGCCTCCGAGCAGGAGATGGTTTTCACATTGCACTAGTGCTTCTGGCAATTCTACAGCTAGGGCCTGCTGCCAGGAAAGCTAGGCTGGCTGTAGTCTTGGAGGAGGAAATGGCCACCCACACATGGTATTCAAAGACTACTTGGAGAACAACTGACAGAGCAACAGGCTCAACTCATATTCCAGTGCAAATTCAAGTGGCATTCAAATTAAAGTATGCTAACTTTTCGGGACACATCAAAGGGCTAAAATGGGATAACCACAGGCAGATAGGTTATATACGTGGCATTCATAGCTTTGCAGGGAATCATGCACCTTCCTGAAATTATTAGAATCTCCTTGAATGTAACACAGTGATTTGAGGTTCTGTGGGATTCAAATGCTTCCTGTTTCAGGGTAGCCAACAGAACACCATGTAGTCCCCACTATGTTCACCAGGCTCTTGGTATCAGGGATTCTTTTCTCCTTTGCTTCACAATAAGCTACCTACACAGGCTTTGATGCCTGCTAACCCATTGCCTCCTAAGTAACTACAGCTGCCTGTCTTGGTAGCATCTCTTAGTAGAAACAGCTCCACAGACTTGGATTTCCATGACCAAACATTTTCCAGAACCCATTTAAAATAAATTCTGAGCCCTCAAAGTGACTTTTTGGGAGGCTGAGAGACACACTGAACCCACAAAATAGATATTTGTTAGGATCCTAAAGAAATGACTAAAGATTCAATACTACATAGCAAGTGCTTGTGATTAGGTAACACAGTCAGGTTGGTTTCTAGAGAGCAAGGAGATGTGTGCCAATCCTGTGTGTGTGCCTAACATGAAGGCATTAACAAACAGGGGAAGGAATGGAGTTATAAGTACCATACATTTTGTAAGGGAAATTTTATACCTGAGAGCTCTCACCACACTAATATGCTCACACTATTTTCATACTGACTTCAGTCTCGGGCACACACTGTAGAACCGCTGAGAGGCAAACTAGACCAGACCTTGACCGGCAGGGCTCAGCCAGGATCAGAAGAGCCTGAAGGGTGGCAAGAAACACTGGCGTTTTCAGAGACGCTCTGAGCAGTAAACGTCCCCATGCAGCGAGCACGTTCTTCTAGGACACAGGGAGACACAGCTGCTCTCCAGCTGTGCAGACTGCTGTACTTTCGGCACGGTGCTCTGTCCGGCGCTCCCCAGCTCCTCATCAGCTCTCTCCCGAGGACGAAGTGAGGACGCCCTGCCCTTCCCCGCCGCCGGGAGGGGACCGAGGCTCGGGCTGCCCCCGGGGCAGGGGTAGGAGCAGGCAGCAGGAGCCGCCCCGTGCTGGGAGGAGGCAGCGCACGGGCTCTGGCTCTTCTCCAGCCGTATCCACCCCAAGAGGTAGCCCCGGCGCTGCAGCCCAATTCCTTTCCCTGCCTCCTCCCTCGCTCCCTCCCCCTTCCCCACCTCTCCTCCAAAACCGCAGGAGCCGCCGCGGACCCGCTGCACTCGCTCCTCCGTGAGCCGCGGAGCGGTGCGAGCGGCCCTGGCCGCAGGCACGGCCCGAAGCGGGACCAGCCCCGCCGCCTCCCCGCCGTCTCATTGCCATGGCCGGGGCCGCGGCCCAGCGCTGAGGATGCTGCTGGGCGCCCCGCGGGCGGGCGGCTGGGATCGCGGCCGGGTGGGCGAACGGCTGCAGGCGGCCCTGGCCGGCCTCCAGGAGCTCCAGGTGCTGCGGGAGCAGCAGCGGGAGCTGGTGCGGGCCGCCCTGGCTATGCCGGCGGGAGAAGGCGAGCAGCCCCTGCGCACACACAGCAAGGAGCTCCGGCTGGAAGCGACCCTCACCGCCCTCAAGGAACAGCTGGTAAGAGACAGAACACAACCCCGCTACGATTCTGTCCCTCGGAACTCGCGGGGAACCGTGCCTTATAGCGGCCGGGCGCACCTGGGCGCGGTGTCGGCAGCGGCTCCGCTTAGGGCGGGCGCTGCAGGGAGCCTGCAGCCGGCGTTGCGCGGGGCCGGGCGCGCTGCTGGATGCGGAGGGGATGAGATGAGAGGAGGGAGCGGAGCGCCGCTGCAGCGTGAGTTTCCAAAGTGAAACAGCAGTCGGAGATTTAATCTCCGAGGTGGGCAATTGCTCACCTCGGTAATCTCAGTGCAGAGCCCTCTCGGTGTTTGGTGCAAGGCTTGATGTCAGCTGTCAGCCAGGTGTGAACACGGCAAGGATGCTCACTGCTATCGCAGCTCTATCAGGCGGCAGCCGGGGTGAAGGTTGGCTCAGACCTTCGGGGCCGCCAGATGTGAGAGCAGGGTAGAGGCCCTGTCGTGATTAAAGTGAAAAACCGCAGGAT
Organism: Coturnix japonica; assembly: GCF_054131305.1. NCBI lineage: Eukaryota > Metazoa > Chordata > Aves > Galliformes > Phasianidae > Coturnix > Coturnix japonica. Next base: position 40,526,011 of record NC_140665.1, read on the forward strand.
GAGTGGGCTGCCGCCGCCTGATTACCTGTCATACATCACGTTAACTAATGACTCCATACACATGTTTAACAAAAAGAATAAAAGAACTGAAAGTATTTATTGCCCGTCTGGGGCCGCTGGGTTAACAGAAACACCCAATGACCTCTGACCAAAGTGGTTATTTATTGTTGATTTTTTCTTTTTAATGTCAGCTGTTGTGCTTTAATTACTCATTTGTTTATGTATTTTTCACATAAGATCTGAAAATAGAAGATTATCCTGTCAGGGCTAGGTGATCTTGGAGGTCTTTTGCAACCTTAATGATTCTGTGATGCTGTTCCTTCACTGGCACTTGAGAAGGGTTTCAAGGGCATGGGAGAAACTAGACGATAAAATGGAATAAATATTCCCTTGGGCCTGCACAATTCGGAGGGCGAGAGTATATTGGTGCTGGGGAGGGGTGGTTTCAGTGCAATATGGAAAAAACACTTTCTGGGGGTGCTAGGGAGGGAAGCAGTGGTAACACTTGAGTGGGGCCATTCACAACAGCATCAGGGACAGGTTCTTCCACAAAGCTGTGGTTACGTGTGAATGCCTGAGGTTGTTGTACAAAGCACTTCCGATTGACTTGTGGCTGCTGGAAGCCTTCCAGTCTGGCATCTCGGTAGCCTTCTATTGTTGTTTTTCTCCCTGAAAATCGCAGCCGTGTATTTAAGTAGAGGTGCAGACCTCAGCTTTGCATTACACTAAAATAAGCATAAGTGAAAACGTGGACTTCAGAGAACTGTTAGTTGTCCACAGATCCTAGGAACTGAGGCCACAGGCTGAAAGAAGTTCCTTTGTGCCTTGTGGTCAGCATATTGCAGTCAAACCCTTTGAAAATTTGGTTCACGATTGCAGGAAATGAATTTAAAACTAAAAGCAACAGGGAATGCAAAGCACAGCATCGCTCCAGGAGTGTTATGTCTTCATTGTTGTTGTTCTTGGCCCAGGGACAGTGAAGTATGTGATCACGGCTCTATAAGCTTTCAAATTGAGAAACTCATTAACAATGTAAACATCGTTTTGCCTTGCATTGTATCTTGATCCAAGTTTCAAGTAGAGTTGCAGCCCTGGGCTTTTGTGTGGTGGTAGCTGAATTCATCAAAAGTTTGGTCCTTGTAACATAAAATGGGGAAATTTTATCAACTGAGGCTGGCTCAAGGCTTCTAAGCAGAGGATACAAGATCAGTAAGAGTCAGTCCAGGCTTCTCCTATGATGGGAAGTTAAGAAACTAAAGCACAGAGGCTTCCTGAAGAGTCAGGCACAGAAGTTTCCTGAGGAGGTGAGTGCTACCAGCAGGAGCAGATGGAGCGGAGCCATCAAATGCTTAAGGAACCATTTGTGGATATCTCTCCAGCATCCCAGTCTCTTCCTCAGCAGCTCGCTTATCCAGATGTTTGCCTTAAGCAGCAAGGCCACAAGCTTTCTGCAGCCCCAGCAATCACTGGTTATTTTGCCCTAGCAAAGCCCAGGGGCTCTTCTGATAGCTGCAAGATACTGTGGTTATCTGTAGTAAAGACTGGGAAAAGAAGTGGCTGTGATGCCATTAATGATCCCAAAGGTGCTAAGCTAGTCTCTTGGCCAAACTCTATAATAGTGACCCCCCAGGAGAAAGAAGAGATGCAAATAAATTCAGACAATACAAAAAAAGAAGTCCGTGACACTTTCATTAAGTAGGTAGACACCTAAGGCAGCAGCATACAGTATTTTTGTTTGGCTCCCCAGAACTGCAGTCCATCAACAGTACAGACTGATTTGAAAAGGCTGATTCTGCATTGTACGGTGCGCAGAAGTCTTCACATCTGTGTTGCCCAAAGCAAACAGATGGTTTCACCTGCCAGGATTTGCCTCATATAAAATTCGTATTGTGAATTGAGAAAGTGTGTTTAGAGTTTATTGTTTGGGGTGATGCTTTGAGTAGTTATTAGAACAATAACAACCTCAAGCAACGCACTGGAAAAGTTGTCCTCATCCAACCAGTGTGAGAAGTACTTCTTGTCTTGGAGCGCAGAAGGAGTTAACTGAAAGATCAAAGCTACGAAGTCTGCCAGAAACATGAAAACCCAGTGGTGTGAGACACCATAAAAGGGTTAAAGATGATGATGTAAATCATGTGTGTTGGTTAAAATGCTGTGAAAGCGCAGACACAACCTGGAGGTATAATAAATAATCTTTGAATACCTGAGAGCCTTGTGGCCTCTCCGTCATTAATCAGAAACCACAGACTGAAGGATTGGCTGGCAAAACATTAATCATTAAGCAATTAATTCCAGCCATGATTTCCTGAGTAGGTGGGATTGAAGGAGGCATGGCATGTTTTTGCTTTTTTGCCATAAAGGAAATAAAGAAGTATTGAGGAGATCATACATTCATCATGTAGATGGGATAGAAAATCTCCTTTTTTTATCCCGGTCTTCCTTCTGTTTATGTGAAACAGGAAGTGTGAAAATCACCACCTGTTTTCCTACGAAACAGTAACAAACTTGTCAAGCACAAACATTTCTTGACGTGCAACACTAACAGAAAGGAACTCTATTTCTTGTGTCTATTGTGTTTTCTACTTCTCTGTAACACCGTGCAAAACCAAATACTTTCTTAGGTTTTTTTCCTCAGCATCAGCAACCTTGTGAAACTCAGGACACCTACTTTTTGCCTTTTGTTTGAGTCTCAGTTTCTAATCATTTACTGATTACCACAGGATCTTTGCTTTCCTTGTCTCTTCTGTTTGTATCTGGGGAGAAACCTAAAAATGCAAATCTTAAAAGCTGAGTAATCATAACATAAGGAAAGTGGAGGTGGTAATACGTACCTACTGATTTTCATTTTCTGCACGTTCTTTAATTTTGTGGATACTTTCAGGGGCCCGCATATTTATTTATTTATAAAGGAAATGCTGCTAAACCTGCCCTTTACACTTTTAAATGCGAAATGTATTCATAGAGAAGGTTCCTTTTCAAGAGCGTTTCAAGAAGAATGTTTTTCTTGCCATTACTGAATGGAAACCTGGCCTTACGGAGGTTATGAGCACTGTTTTACGACCAACTTCAAGAGACTACCTTTCTATAGAGTGCTGTAGGATGCATGGCTAGGCATGATATAATTATAAGCCGCCTAAATAGCGTCTGGGGTTAGATAATTTGCCAGGTGCCATGTGAGAAGTGTGACAGAAACCAACTGTAGCTCTTTGGCTGGTACCCTAATGATTGGCCATCTGCCCCACTAAGCTGACTGCATGAGTGTTGGGGAAGCAACTACAGGAGCTGTTATTTCAGATCAGCCTGGTCAGGGACTGCAGTAGGCAATGGGCCACAATGTGGGCTTATGAAGGATTATTTTCAAGGTTGAGACATCGCTTATTTTAAATACAGTCACTTTCACAGCAGAATTCAAATGCTAACTTCTCCTTGAATAAAATGTGTGGAAGTAAATAGCCATGAGATGTGCAAGCGAATTTTTCAGCAACATAGATGGCACAGTTTGTGTAACATGCTCTTTTTACTATAAGGAGATATCATCAGAGTAAGTGTTCTGCAGAATTCAGTATTGCTGACTGTACTTCCTGTGCTAGTAGAATATGTACCTATGCACAGTAATTTCCTTTCATCAGAAAGTATCTTAGAGTTTTTTCAGGCAATTCAAAGTGTTTATCTCACCCACTGCCCAGAGGCAGCGTACAGCAAAATGCAGTACATACATCATATGTTAATTCGTGAAAAGATTGTCATCCTGCTTAGTGATACAGTCCCTGCCATAGGTATAATAAACAAAGAAAAGAAACAAAAAAGGTTAAAATAGTACATTCAAAATGATAAATTATGAGAAAATGTTCAGCTGGGCAGAAGGCAGTATATGCTGAGATACAAAGCATATTGTGCTTGCCCATTATGGCACTCGTACAACAGAGAGCCAATTGCAACAGTCCCTAGCTAAGCAAAATACTTTGAGCTCAGTATCTGTCCAGCACAGATGGCCTGAATTCATGTTTTTCTGCCGAGATGCTAACTGTGATTATTCTTCATTTCCTCCTTCTTTTCTTGATTTATGAACAGTCTCGCTTGAGGAGACAGGATGTCGGCCTGAAAAGCCACCTGGATCAGCTTGACCAGCGAATAAGTGAGCTGAAACTGGATGTCAGTAAGACCTCCAGTGAATACTTGGACAGCGACAGCCGCCCCAGCTCAGGTAATGTGCACTTGGTCATTTATTCCCAGGGATGTGGTATGGGTAGAACTGAGATGTCAACTGCTGAGCCAGAACTCTTTTTGTTCTGGTCAGAAAGGGTACCCCGGGGCTCAGGTGGAGGGTTATGATCTGGTATAGAGTGCACACACAGAGGTGATGGGAAATTTCCTGAAAAGTGAATTTACTTGGCAAATGCTGTTTGACTCAAAAGTACTTTTTAAGTGGAAATTTTTGATTAAAAAAAAAAAATGATATCCACGAATAGAAGTAGAAGAAAGATACAGATTTGTTTATTCATTACCAGTGGAGAATGGCAAAGTGGCTGGAGTACTTAGTATATAAAAGAAGAAGACCAACAGCCAAATCAGTACTTTGCTTGAATATACAACATCTTGAACCTAACTGAAGCCTTGAAGATCACTACCACTAATGAATGTTTCATCATTTATAGAAAAATGAAACACCTTTATTAAAAGACACAGAAAAATGCAACCCAGCAGTTCGATGACTCAAGTTTTCACAGACAGAGAAACAGACAGTTTCAGGTTTCTGGTCTGATTCACGTGGAGAGCTGGTCCTCAGTCTTCTATAACTGGAATGTCTGTGAAAACCAGTTTCTGTTATCTGGTTTGTGACAGTGAGAATACCTCTTAAACAGAACTTTGAAAAGCCTTTAGTCTTCACTGAGACAAGGAAAGATTTTTTTTTAACTCTTGAAAGCTTTCATTATGTGGGAAAATCTTGTAATGCCTGATCCGTATGTAAACATTAAATATTAATACTTTCCTGAAGTGTTACAAACAGCTGAGCAGAAATGAAGACTATTACCACTAACTAGTTCTTCCAATAGTTTTCAATCATGCATTTTATATTGATATGGGTATGCATATGGATTTGCAGGATAATACTTGCTGTAGCTGTAAAGCATGCAAGTTTCTGTGAGTGTCAGGAGTGTTCAGGAGTTGAACACTTAGGCACAAACACAGTTGGAAAGCAAAGCGCATTCTTTGCTATTTGTTTTACCTAAGCACAGGCTAGTTTTCATCTACTTTCCTCAGCAAACACTGCCTGTACGCACCTACCACAGGTTACAACAGTGTATGATGGTCCTGTTTTACACCAGTTGCATAGTATACACCAAAGACATTCTGCAATGAGGAACGGAGAATTATGGTGCTACACTTAACCCCATCTCACCCTCAGAATTAAATGTGCATATCCATGCTGAGCTGGCTCAGGGCCAAAGTAAAGCAGAAGCCCAATAAAACTTAACTGATCGGGAGTATGCCTTTGCAAAATATATCCAAATAAATGACCACAAATTTAGATCTATGGCAAACAGCAAATGGAGATTTATCTTCTCTGTTTCTTCCACTTAGTTACTGTAATTTAGAAATGTTTTCTTATTTATTTAAACTCTGCAGGCTTCTACGACCTGAGCGATGGTGGTTCTTGCTCACTCTCCAATTCTTGTACCTCCGTGTACAGTGAGTCCATCTCCTCCTCCCACACCAGTCTCTTGCCCAGCTCTCAACACCCTAAAGCGAGGCTCAGTGTGTTTGATTACCGACCCAAGTCTGCAGATGAAACTACTGTGCACAACACCAGCTTCCAACAGCAGGGAACCTATGTCAGCGATGGATGTCGAATTACAGCAAGCACAGACGTTTCTGGGACTCCTTCCAGGTCCAGACCGAGGCCAGTTTCCACAGGTAATCAATTGCAGAACTGGTACTCATTCAAGAGAAGGTCAAAGTCCTCATTATTACTCTTAGAGCAATATACAACCACTAGTGTAATCAATATAAAGCACTCTTTTTAAATACACAAAGTAAGAATTAATTGAAACCACGGAGCCAAGCCATTTAATGCAGCACTTTCACTTGCCTCATACTTGGATACTTTTAAACAGTAATGAATACAAAGTCATATGCAGTTAGAGGTAGAAAAGTATCTAAGTGCATGAGGTAAAATTGTAATGAATTTCTAGATAACTTTTTAATTTACCTGCTTCTGAAATTAGAAAAATTGTGTATTTTAAATGCGTTGTGTGAAAGTACAGGATATATGAATAGTATGAAGTGAATTCAGTATTAGAGTTGTCAGGTTTTACCAAGAAAGATTTTACTGCAAATTGTAAGAGAAATAGCCATCTCTAGACTTAATGTCTATGTTCTTAATGTGTTGTAAAATGAGTATGATAAGACTCTTTTTCCTGGCCATATTTATTGAAACTAACATGGATTTGCAATATTCTTTTTCATAATTTACTATGTACAGTTAGGGATAACAAACACCAACAGTTAATTAACCATCTAGAAAACAGACTTGACCCTAATACTGGATCGATTATGAATTTATATCACACTTTTAAATGTAATGGATGAACATGGTAATGTTCTGATTCTCTTGTTTACTGAGTCATTAAGTGGCATCACATTACTTTTCACTTTGAGTCCTTGCATGGCCTCAGAACAGCCTTGTGTTAGAGTAGTTCTTAAGGTGACCCAACCAGATGTGAGGCAGTTCCATTACAGAATTAGTGAAGCCATAGACAGTATCTTTTCAGGTACAACGGCCCTGTGATTTTTAAACTGCAACACAGAAGCACAATCTTCTCAAGTCTTTTCAGATCCTAATGAGTGGAGCTAGTCTTAATGGTCAATACCTTCCATGTTCAGATTGCAGACTTGCTGTTGCAACACTTTATTCTTAGCAAATGGGGCTTTGTATGAGTTTTGGATATGGAACTGGGCCAGTAGAAAAAGGGGTAGTTGACGTTAATGGGGGCAGGGTGAGGATACAGACCTCCTGTAGTTCTCCTTCTTTCCTGCCTCCTACTCCCTTCTTCCTGGGTAGGACCTCTTCTTTCTTTAAACATGAGAACCATAAGTAGTGGAATTGTTGCTTCCATCTTGTCTTGAAAAAAGAGTTCCTGCAAAGTTGACCATGTTTCAGAGAAGTGAGTCAGGATGTTACTTCAGAAAAGCATCATTTGGAAATTGGAAGAAATCTCTTTTCCTGTCCTTAGCTTGCCCCCACTGGTAACTACAGGTACAAACAGGTTGCCCATTCTTTCAGTGACAGCAGGAAAGCTTGCTAAGATACCACAAGCACAGCTTTGTTTTAACCCTTTCCTGGTTTGTTTGCAGTGCTGAGTCACTTCTTTGAATTTTAACATAGCTGTTCACTTTGTAGTGGAATAAGTTATTCTTGTGAAAAGCTTGTGATCCTGATGCTTTCTCATCTCACTGTAATGAGTCTGGATTTCTGTTACACAAAGTCATGCTCTGTTTGAGCTAGAATGTGTTTGAGTTTTGCCTTCCCATTTAATGTAATGCTGAGGAAAAATCAATTCGTGGTAGAAGAAACAACCTTTCTGTGGAAATTCTATGCTGCACAGAATGTAGAAAGCATTCCTAAAGAATGTTCCTTATGTAATTATATTGTGTGAGATGTCGTCATCCTGATCTTTGCTGTAGCAGATTTGAGAGCACTTTAGGTAGAACACTGCAGAAAACTCCAGATTTTAATTCTTCCAGAAGCTTCCTCTAACAGGACAGAAGTAGTGACTGTAACTGAAATATCTGTTTGGATGTAATGCTCAGCTTTCATGGCAGCACAAATCAGCAGCCAGGAAATTAGCCCAAGAAATTCAAGCTAACTGCAGATAGTTCCAGCACTCTTAGAACCGGAGGTGACACACCACCGTAGCATTCTACTGGCAGACTTATCCATATGGAGCAGTCCTGCTCCTGAAACACAACCTGGTTCTCACAGAATAGGAAATGCTCCTAAGAGGAAGATGCAGCAGTCAAACATAACTTGCCCTTAGATATCTTTTATGTCAAAATAAGATTTCTTAGTCCATTTTTCTGTGTACTTGAGGTAGACTTACTAAAAATCCACACACAGAATTACAGCAGTCCCAATTTTCTGCCTTATAGTAAAAACTCTGAATGCTTATTTCTAGAATTAAATGTTCCAAGAAGTCTGAGTCTAAAACAAGTTACTTGAGAAAGGCATGAGGCTGGCAATGATAGCAAATTAAATTAGAGATCCGGTTAGGAAGTTTCATTAGATTTTGGGCTGGAGAAAAGTAGAATCACATCACTCTAATCTGCAGGACAATACAGCTTCCAGCCACAAAAAGGCTCATAAGCACTGTAACCTGATGTCTGTTAAAGTCCTCCTAAAGCAGCTGGTTTAGTACTTCCAAAACACATGATAGAAGGGTTGGAGGAGAAGCTAGAATTACAATATAACTGCTTATTTATTTATATATGTATACACACACACACACACACACCACACACACACACACACACACACACACATACACCATTAACTCTTTGTATGCTGGAAATATCAGGAATTTCTTTCTGAGTTAGAGTTTTTTAAGAAGTCGTTTAACCACAGGATGTCTTTATCCCATCCTGGGGAAAGAGTATGAGAAATCACTATTTGTTACATTGAATAATTTTACTTGACATTTAGCTTCAGGCTGTATGGTTGCTGAATTTATTTTTCACCTCTACTGAGTAATAAAAATAACTTTTTGTCGTTGTTGTATTCCTGTTGGTCTGTGAAATTCTACATCATTTATATATATATACAGATTTACTTTCATCTAAGTAGGACAATTAAAATTTCCTGGAAAGCCATTAGTTTTATCATCGACGATAAAATGTGCTCTAATCTTTGTTTTGCCAAAGATTTGAGATAATTTGCTATTCTTGGAGGGCTGAAACTATTTTCTGCATTGATGCTACTGATTTTAGTAAAAGCACATCCCTCTGAAACAGTGTTTTTAACATAAGCCAGTTTGAGTGTAATTGTCTGTGATTTAATTAGGTTATTTATTTTCATCCACTGTGTAGGTGACTTGGAAAGACTCATTCCAGCAGATGCTAGATTTCAGAAAGAGACAGATCCCAAATCCTCATCGCCTCTGCGCCATGCAGACTTGCACTTGCTCAGCGTGGACCCCAAGTTCCAGAATGACTTGGTCTCCAAGAATGGCATTGATGTGTACCCTTACCCAAGCCCCCTTCATGCAGTGGCTTTACAGAGTCCCCTTTTCTCCCTAATGGGGACATCCACAGAAGCAGACCTCCAGGCTTCCCCCAGCAAACCCATGCCTAGTGTGACAGGTCCCACCTTGATTAGGACTAGGCCAACCGCTGAAGCCAAGCCAGGGGGCTACATCAATAAATTACTGCAGCTGACAAGATGCAAAGGGAACAGTCGAGCTGATGCCAGTGAGCGGGTTTCAACAAAAACCCAGCCAGCCACAATGCACCAGAGACTCATTATAACCCCCAGTGCCGGTGGAGTGAAAATTAACAGCAGCAGTAGCCAGCTGGAAAAACAAGCAAGTTCTCTGGAAAGTAACAAAGCTGAAGGAAAGCTGCAGAGAGAGCTGCCGGAGGGGGAATGTGCCAAGCTGCAGGAGGCCATGCACTGTGTGAATGAAGAACAGCCGTCCGGTTTCCCTGACACAGAACCATCAGCTGTGAATAGTTGTTATCCTGCCAAGTCTGCAGCAAGGGGCTCTCCCCTGGCAGAAGCAAGGGAGAGCAGTTCGGAGCACAGTTCATCATGCTCGCAGCTGTGCCAGGAGGACTCCAGCCTTTGTACTTGGAATGCTAAAGCCATCCCACCTAAAAAGTTGCCCCTCAAAAAATGTGGCAGTGCCAAATTGGCTAATGCTGGAGGTCAGGAGCGAGCAGCACGGGGTGAGTTTGTCCACGCTCAGTTTGTCCCTGCAGAATCCCACCAAGTCCGAGTCAAGTTTGCCAGCTCCAAAACAAAAGCAGTGAAGATAAAGAGGAGAAACAGTGAAAAGGTACTACGTCCTGGGAAGCAAACCTTTTATGTGGAAAAGGCGAGAGGGACTCATGGCACTGCCAGACTGCCTGCTGAATGGAATCAGCCCCACAGACCACACGGAGCGAAGAGCCTTGCCCGGAGACCTTCATACTCTGGTGATGTGACCGGCAGGTCGTGCTCAGAGTCTAGCTTGTTCCCTGTGCAGGTCAGGCTACCTAATGTGCCATCCAGGCCAGAGCTCTACAGAGCTTCTGCCAACACACTCTATTCCCTTGAAGCACCTTGTGAAGACACAGCCAACAAGAAGAAGCAACGCAAATGGCAGTCCACGGTGGAGATCTCTGCCAAGACCCACGGGGCCAGCCTCTCTGGTAGCTTTGGTGTAGGGGCACCAAGGCAGCCGGCAAGGAGAGCCGGTGTCCTGCGCACTGTCAGTATGAGGGCTCGCCCCAAGAGTCATCACCATGGAGCTTATGCCAAAAGTGAATCAGACCATTCTGAGTACTCAGCAGAGTGTGCTTCTCTCTTCCACTCCACCATCGCAGAAACAAGCGAAGGAGAGGTCAGCGATTTCACAGCCAATCGTTTTGGGGACAGTGAGTCCAGTGAAAGTGATTCAGATGACAGCAGTAACAGCAGCAGCCTTGCGCTTGACTATGATGAGGGGGATGAAAGTGAGCTGATTTGGCCTGAAGGATCAGTCAGACAACCGGGGACTGTCCAGTCCTCTTCCAAGCCTCTTCCCCCAGTGCCCAAAATCTGCCGCATCAAAGCTTCAAAGGCATTAAAGAAGAAGATTAGGAGATTCCAGCCTGCCTCTCTGAAGGTTATGACCATGGTTTAAAGGAGAGCAAGCATCTGTTTCTTGCCTTGAGACATCCTGCTGGCTCTCATTTGCAAAACAAGAGAACCGATGTGCAGAGAAAAGGACTTGCTTAACGAACTTTGAACAACCTCTGAGTCGGCACAAGGGACCTTTTTGTTTGGTAATGCCTGGACATAAATGTCACTGTATCTAATTTCCTCTTTTGCCATTTATTCTGTAAATACGTATCCGTATATATTGTGATGCCTTTTTTTGTTGGATTTTTTTTGTAACTATGCAGAAGGGTCGTCGTGATAAAATAAAATGTCAGTAAGAGACAACATGTCCAAACAACCTCTGCCATAAGATTTTGCATGGAGGCTCTTGTCCATATACACAGAAAAAAGCCTCAGATACAAAGGCCTCCTAAGAGGCTCTTTCCAGTTGGAGATTTGGGAACATTCTTCCCTCTTCTGAGTAATTCTTTCTAGTCTAAAACAGCATTTATCACTTACCTTTCACTCTGCTGATAAGAAAAAGCTCTCAGTGCTCTCCATAGTTCTACTTCCTTTCAGGACACTTATTCATGTACCTATTCATCTCCAGAACTTCAGGAGAATCAGTTTATCCTTCAGTATAAACATGCTATGGTTATTGCTAAAGGCAGTGTGTTTGCAGATGAGAATAAGACTTGTCTGTTTTCAAAACAGAGTATAGGGGTGTTTTTTTTCAGTTCCACCTCTTACTAATGTTCCATGTTATCGTTCATTTATTGAATGAGTGAAAGAATATGAGAGCTTGGTACAGCAGTGTGTGGGTAACTGGGACTAAGATTATGGCTTTGTCCCTGAAATTGCAGACTCAATAAAAATTATTTAATGTACTTTTGAAAACTCTGCTTGTCTGGCTTTTACATCTAAAGTAAAAGGTTCTGGGAAATATAAGATGCTGACACTGTGTGAGGCACACAAGAGGAGCGTTCTCTGGTGGAACAGATGAGCCTTTTTGTTATCATTGTGCAGAGGGGTTCTTTATTTTGTAGAGGTTCACTTACAGCTTTGTAGGAACCAGGATCCTCTTCAGCTTCCATGTCAAGAAACATACACTTCAGCAGCTGCTTCTAAATGGTGAATTTGAAAACTTTATATTGAGGACAGTAGTGTCTTGCTGAAACTGATGCAGTTTTACTGTAAGACACATTTGTACATGCAACATATTTTGAGTGGACTTGAGGGCACATACGTGAAGCTTTAAATTAATTAACAAACTGATGAAGTGATTATTTTGCATTCAGACAAGCAGTCCTAATTCTTTCACACGAATTTGGAAATTGATCTGAAATTCACTCTGTATTTACAAAGAACCAGGTATTCTCCCTCCGCCTCTATCCTCTATTTTTCCCAATCTGAATACATTCCTGGTCTAAGAGATGTAGTCGTTACCTCATTCAAGAATGTAAGGGGTCTGAAACAAAAGACAAGTGCTTAGCAGAAACTGTGGTAAAAGAGTGCTTGTTTCCTACAAGGATTCATTAACAAACAGAATTATTGCAAGAGTAAACTTTTAGACAATGCCTTCTATTTTTATGGAAGCTAAGCTATGTTTTTAAACCACTCTTTAACAGATCATTTCTGGAAACAGAGATAGAAATAGGAGGCACAAAAATAACTCATATATTAGGAGCTAATGCCTAACACCATCCTTAGTGTGACTAGTGAAGTATTGCATTTTAGTCAGTGGAATATGTTTAAGTGTTTTTTCATGATCAGAATACTTGGACGTAGCTACTCCAGTAGGATTAATGGAAGAATTTCACAAGTCTGGTGGTGTTCTCTTGTTGGGCACATCTAGCAACAGAACAAACAAAACAGTGATTTATGCTGTGTTGACTTTCTGCACTACAAAAGGATTCTTTTTCCAATTTACACAAAAGGTTTGGCTCGGGGGAGTGTGTCAAAAGTTGCATATGAACCTTAATCCATGAGTTTTCTGTGCTGGGGTGGGGCTTTCTGGATGGATGGGAACTTTTGAGGTGTTTTTATTTGTGGGGGAAGAAATACTGTTCCTAACTAGAAAACTGTTCTGGGTAGGAGCATTCTGAAACCTGATAAACACCACCACCCAGTAGCTCCCTGCCTTTTTATCAGAGTAAGCTGAAACAGTAAGTTTGTGATCACATAACTCAGTAAATCCCACTTTAGAGATGTTAATGCTCCGTCAGAAATGCTGCCAGACACATGATGAAAGTGCTGATCCAGAATGAACGCACACTGCCAATTCAAATAAAGAAAAATGATGACTTAATTTTGTACTGACAGGTTTTGTGCCAGATGAGGTATCACTGCCTCCACTGCTCAGACCTTCTGCCAGGTCAGATAATGTCTCTCCTCCCAAAGCAAGCATAAAGCCAACATAAAAGTAAAAAGCTGGCACAAGCTTCATCATTCTATGCTCTAGCTGATTTGACAGAAATATTGCGTGCCCACACTTTGATCTGGAGCAAACCTGTAGACCTGGAGAATCCCAGCTGCACAGGAGACATGCTATTAAGCGCTGAGGTATCACCATTTTACCATGTGTAGTGACATCATTGGGTCATGACATTCTGGGAATAGCTAGGCTTGTGGCTTTGGGGACAGTGTTGGCCCCCTTGCTCCCCTCTTTTCATTGTGAAATAGAGAACTGTTTGTGAGCCATCTCTGAGGAGCTTCATCCCTCAGTGCTAGATATGGTAGCACAAAGTCCCTTGGAAAGCACTCAGATCTACTTCAATGCAGTCACTCTAGGAGAGTGGACCTTCTGCCTAGTTCTTCCCTTTGGAAACTGATTGCTTTCCTCAGCTGAAGAAAGGGACCAAAGCCCTCATGGAGTAGGGCAATACAAAAACTTGGATGGCCAAATATTTGAGGAAGACTGGTACCGAAAATATGACTGTGGTTCACTACACTGATAAAAATTAGTCTATTCCAGTGGTGCGTACACTGAGGATTTTAATAACAACCAGATACAAGGGTGAAGCCTATCAGTACTCAGTCCATCAAAGACTGGGGGCTGACTGCTGGCAGCACTGAGGAACATACACCACTAAAACAAACAGATCTGAAACACAATCACAAAACTATAAACAATTTGATGCAGTATTATTTTATATGTGTATGCTGAACATCATACAAACAGCTTTCAGCTCCATATGCAGCCTTATAGTGAGAATCAGAGATGCTCCACTTTGCTGGTTGTTGTGGCAATACACAACAGAAATATTCACCATCTTCTTTCCCCATCAGAATCAATCTGCAAAATCCAGTTGCTTCGCAGCAACCAATACTACAAAGGCCAAAAGGAATGTGAAAAATGTCAGACGGTGATTCAATTAAATGTCTAGCACCAAACCTGGCACACTTAAGGAGTGAGAAGCGTAGCACTTTCACTGTGACTTATTTAGCAAATGCATAGTTCTGACAGCTACCCCAGAAAAAGCTTTATGTAGCATCTCCATTGCAGGAGCGAACATCTGTGGTCATTGCTCCAAGCAGTAGGGAATCAAAGACATCCACAGCTGAAATGGGTGCACCACATCAGCGGTTTCCTTCTATCAAAGACAAATGACATTTATGCTTTGTTGTAGAAGCAAATTGCTCCTTAACCATCCTTAACCACAAGAAAGAAAAGAAATTGTAGGGAGGGAAAGAAGGGTGAGGGGAGAGAAAGAGACTAGAAAGGGAACTAAGGAAGCTTCAAGAACGATTTGCAGAGTAGGTCAAGCTTAAGATTTTTTAAATTTCATTAATCCTTTTATTACTGTAATACTTTCATAAATAGATAATTAGCAACCTTCTTGTCTTTGACGCAATCTTAGCTTTTTTAGTCTCCATCTGTTAAGCAAACCATGGGCCAACCTCTCCTAAGCTACAAGGTGAGGGAGAGCCCAAGCCCAGTTTCCTTCTAGACCAAATGTAAAATCCCTGGAGAAGCAAAGATTGCTCAATGTAGGCATGCAGATAAACAAGGCATCTGTGACCTTTGCCTCAGACAGGGGACAAAGCAGCAACATGCCAGGGATAGACTGACTAGCCACTGCTCTGATGCAGCAACGGCAGCCTCTGTTTTCAAGCAGCTTTGAGCCCTCCTCAACCACCCAGAGGATGAAGGGATCACCTTCCCTACATCCCATTTCTGAAACTTCCCCTGCAAAGAATGTAAACATACAATGACCACATATTTCAGATACAGCATTTAGCCTCTTTTCCTGTATGTATGTGAGGGAAATCTGGTATGCCGCCATTAGCTCTAGTCCTTCATGACGGTAGAAGTGAAATCAACAGGAAAATGTTCAGCTAAGGGCTGTTTTCTGATGTTTGCAGTTCTCAGACTTAAAACCACTGTTGTATGTCTTATTATACTGCAGTGCAGAACTTTAGCAGAGTAACAGCTGAAATAAGCTCAAGTTCAGCCACTTCATCAGTTCTATTATTTCTGTATGTTATCACTATAATGAAGCCTGGATATTATTGTTAGCTAATACTATACTAATATATATATAATACTATATATATAATACTATATAATATATAATACTATGGATATATATATGTGTGTAAATATATTTGTATTTTTCCCAAGCATTCCAATGTTTTTTCTTTTCTGGCTCAGCATTCGTAATAAAGGATGCAGTGCATCAACTTTACCCATGGCGTAATTCTAGGGACATCACTGGAGCCATTCCACAGATTCCTTTATCTCTCACACGCAGTTCTCAAGATGTCAGCAAGTGGGATGATGGGAGAAACAGATGGAAAATAAGAAGGGTTTCAGACCTTCAGCTTTTGATTGGGCTGCATGCTGTGGAAATAACATTTGCTGTAGTATCACATCTGTGTTAGGGAGCAGGGAATGTGGGTAGGGCTGTGCACAGTAATGGCTTTTCATGCTTACTCTGGTTTTGTAAACGCAATTTGAAGAATATCAGCAGTCTGGTGATCTCTGTTCCCATAAAGCTACAAATTGAGAGAGGAGAAAGTGCACAGATCAAACTGACCAAGCACAATTGAAACCAACTACAGATTTACAAGCCTCAAATCAAGAATCTCAATTTCCGCAGGAGACTTGAGCAGCTGGATGTGCTTAGA
Organism: Coturnix japonica; assembly: GCF_054131305.1. Taxonomy (NCBI): domain Eukaryota; kingdom Metazoa; phylum Chordata; class Aves; order Galliformes; family Phasianidae; genus Coturnix; species Coturnix japonica. The sequence goes on from NC_140665.1 coordinate 40,541,978, forward strand.
AAGCTCAGTCAAATCACTCCAGGTGCCACTCCTCAGCATCTAAGACAGAGATTTGAGGCCAACAAGCTGCTCTGAGAAATGTATACTGCTGCAAGCTTTACCTCTGCATTCACACACAATACTTTCTTTCCAATCCTATTTCCTCAGAAATGGGTATAAAAAGCCAAAGGTTCACATAAAGCCAAAAGTTCACTCAGTGAGTTACTGCTTTCAAGATTCTGTATGAAATACTTTTACTGCCTCCAAGATGGAGCAATATGGATACATTTACTCTCCAGACCACTGGATGATCTCTCCAGCAAAATTCCAGCAACAAAACTTACACACACACGAGATGCAGCATAACAAGAGCATTAACTATTCAATATATGAATGTATAAGATTTTCCATTGCAATGATCCAGAATTTCTAATCAGTTTTCTACTTAATATTCCCCAAAAGAATAAATTTAAGAGGAAAAGGAAAAAAGGCATGAACACAAAAAGACATGAACCTGAAAAGACAAAAAATAATAATAATAAAATTAAATATTGAAAAAGTATTTGCTTAGGCTTAGCTTTAAGGTAAAAGCAGTGGATGAAAAACATTTAATCAGAACATGTTTCCCCATCCTTCTGTGCAGTTATTTGGAAGCTTGTTCTTGTAGTCCGTTTTTAAGAAAGAGAATGAGACCTTTAGGAAAAGGGCAGAAGATGAAGAAAAACATAATTATTCCGCCTCCTTAAGAAAGCAAAAGCAATACCACGCCTGCCATTGCAGGCTGCAGCCTACAGTGCTGGGTCACTTTTGAGACAAACCAAGACATTACAAAATCTGTTCAGATCTGATGTTCCCAGCATGTGTTTCTTAATTTGTGCCCTCAGTGAGGATTTTTTTTTTTACCCTTATTTGCTATTAACATACTGGATTGTAAAAGTTCATTTTCACATTCTTTGTTAGGAAAGTCACTTGACTCAATGCTGCCTTGATGCACTGTGCTCCAAGTATGTCTCTTTGCCCTGATACAGCTATTTCACTGTGGCATTAGAGGAAAAACAGAGAGCTCATCAGCTACACTGTGGTCTCTAACTGCTGGATACCTCACCTTGGCAAAGAAATCCGTATATCCCACAAGGAGTGAGGTTTATGAGGTTATTTCTCAAAGTGGAAATTTGCCATCCAGCTTCAAAGCATTAGATGAATATAAAGATTTGGATAGTGGCGGTTCAGTGGCTGAGTGAATATAATTAAGTCCACAGACATTGCCTTGGAAGTACAGCAGAATAGAGCTTGGGGCTACACATCACAGTTTCTCTGTCATCACAGACTGACTGAATTTTCCAAAGAAAGTAAGTCTTAGTAGTGAAGAAGTATTGAGAATGAAATACTGCTGATTAAAATTAGTGCTGTGAACATTTCTCTCTTTTTTTTTAATCACATCTGCAGAAGCTAATGAGTTTGGCAATAGTTCTATCCAACCTGCCATTTGATTGGGCTGAATTCCTTGGAAATCATTCCATGATGTATTTTGTTAAATCCAGATGTTAGGGAAGCTTCATATGTGCCTGCTCAATTTGCACCTGAATTCTGAATCCTCTGAAGCATGATCATAAGCTCCTGCCAGGAAACTCTGCCTCAGACACTGCCTCTGTCCCTCAGACACAGGTTGCTCAAGTACAAAATACTCTAATAAAATGAGAATGATAGTAGAAGGGATTTTCTAGTTTTTCACGCTACATTTAGATTCTGTGGGTTTACTTATATTTGTGTCCTGAGTCTCCTTTGTTGTCACTATGGCACTGGAAATGATATAATACTTGTATGACTATAGCCACAGCTTTATACCTAGTATTTATAGAGCACGGGCTGCTTCTAGGAGGTCAGAGAGAGGTAATCGTGAAGAACAAGCCTAATACCAGCAGGCTTAACTTCACTGTACCAAATTTTTTGGATTTCACAAATCAAAGAAGCCTGAAAACCACCAACTGTGTCCCAGGTACCTGAGAGGAAGACAGCCTCCGAGCAAAGAATCCATAAAGCCAGGACCAGGAGGAGTTCCAGGAAAGCTGAGCTGAGAAAACCAATTTCACAGTCTGGTGATAAGTTACAGCAAACCAAGGGGAAAAGTCCTCCACAGATGGTGTTAAGTATAGAGGAAGACTGTAACAAGCTGCAAAGTAGGTAGGGAGAGTGGTAAAAAGGGGTGCTTTAAAGCCTAGTTACCGCTGAAAGGATAATAATTGTCCAGCCCTTGGTTAGCACATCATAGAATGGCTTAGGTTGGAAGATACCTCAGGGATCATCAAGCTCCAACCTCCCTGCTGCATACATCAACTTCCATACCTAACACTAGACCAGGCTGCTCAGGGCCCCATCTTACCTGGCTTTGAACACCTACACGGACGAGGTGTCTACAACCTCACTGGGCAGCCTGTTCCAGCTCTTCACTTGGTAAAGAACTTCCCACTGATATCCAACCTAAATATCCCCAAACCAGCCTCCCATGTGAGACACCACTGCTGTGCCTGTCAGGAAATGTGTGGGCCATGGAGGGGGTTGGGAGCTGAGTGCCCACTGCTGTAGGTGGACAAATATGTTTGCACAAACCACAGCTCAAAGTGTGTTGAAAGATCCACAGGCATCCACAAGTAAGAACAGAAACAAAATATAGCTATTTTCATAGAATCATAGAATCCTTAGAGTTGGAAGGGACATTTAAAGGCTGTCTAGTCCAACTCTCCTGCAATGAACAGGGACACCTACAGCTAGATCATGTTGCCCAGTGCCCCAATCTAGCCTCACTTAGATTTTCAGTCTCCAGGGATGGGGTATCCGTCACATATCTGGGCAATCTGTTCAGTGCCTCACCACCCTCACTGTAAAATACTTTTTCCTTATATCTAACCTAAATCTACCCCCTTCAAGCTTGAAACCATTTCCCCTTGTTCTATCACCACAGACCCTGCTAATATATCTGTCCCCTTCTTTTCTGTAGCCCCTTTAGATACTGAAAGGCCACTGTCAGGTCATCTCAGAGCTAATTTTTGCTAATTTGAGTGCAAATTTCCATTAATAAAACTGCATTTGATAACAGAACGCATTGCAATGATCAATGATGTGATTTGCAACTAAGAGCCACCGTTTATGTTTGCATGTGGATTCAGTTTACATCAGCTTTCCAGGAACTAGAAGGCCAAGTTTCTATCCAGACTAGAAGGACTGTACTGTATGCGTAAGTATTCAACATAAATATACAGGCTTATGAAAGACTATAAGGAAGGCAGCCAGGATAACTACTAGTCACACGCTGATAAGAAGAATGCAACAAATAAAGCATCTCCTTTAATACATAATACAGCCATGCTATGTCATACCTGCTTGGCTGCATAATGCTACATCAACTTAATTGTCATCTTTTACTCAAACACCTGTAGGAATCACAGAATCACAGAATCACACAGAATCACAGAATTACCCGGGTTGGAAGGGACCTCAAGGATCATGTAGTTCCAACCCCCCTGCCTGGCAGGGCCACCAAACATACACCTTTACTAGATCAGGTTGCCCAGGGCCCCGTCCAACCTGTCCTTGAACACCTCCAAGGACGGGGCATCCACAACCTCACTGGGCAGCCTGTTCCAGGACCTAACCACTCTTCTAGTAAAGAAAAAAAGGAAAGTACCTTTTTTCTGTGAAGTTAAAGGTCTTATTCTGAAACACAGAGCCTACTGTCTGTGGCTAACCTCGCTGCCTGAATTAGCAGACATTCTTCTCTTCCTTTAAATAAAACTGGATAATGATAGCAGTTTCCTTTGAGTATAAGATGAGGAAGAATTTCTGTCTTACCATTAAATTGTATTCAATGGAAATTACTCTGTTAGTTCAGTAGAAGCCCCTTTTTGCTACAGAAGTAATAGTTACATGTTGTCAGTCTGAAGAAAAAAATGTCATCTCATTTATCATCTGCCTTGTAATGTGCAGGAGATCAGACTAAATTTCCCTGTAATCCTTCTGAGCTTTAGAGTCTGTTACCTTTTATTCTGTTTCCCATGCTGAATTGCTGTTTTAAGATGAGAATGCTCTTAGATCACGAGAAATTTTAGAATTCTCCAGCAAGATGGAGGAAAAAAAGTGTCTTCCAGTGTCTCAGAGGATTTAGGATATCTGTGGAGTTAGGATGGAATTTGTTATGTCAGTTTTGAGGCATCTAGAATTTAGGAATCTGGGCTAAACCCGTCCTGTAGGCACCTCATTGCCGGTAGCAAGAGTGAGCAGCACCTCCAGCAGCAAAATTATCTCCTTCCAAGGAAGGTGTCTCAGACAGGGGGGCTAAACTGCTTTCGGGAAGTGCAGACTCTAAAGGAGCCGCAGTGACTCACTTGGGTAGATACCTGTCTATCAGTAGGTAACACCAGATGAGAATCATTTGATGACTGAGGGTGTGGAGCTGCTGATGACTGATCTTTGTCATTGCCGTAATCTAAGGAATTGTTGGAAGAAATAGAAGGGGATTTCTACATTTTGGTCTTCATAAAAGAGTTATTTTAGACAGCCCTGGCAATGCTAGTAACAAGTTTCAGGGTAGGCACAGCTCTTAAATACACAGATGGTACAAGTAAGGGCAAGCCATAGCAAACACAGCATACAGCCGTGACACTGTTGTAAATGATATCCAAACCCTGTATTCATTGGAGAATAAAGAAATAAAACAGGAATCTATCAGTCAAAAATTGCTACATTAGAAATCCCTAAAAGTCGTGCTTTTCCTTTGTCTTGTTCTGAAGAGATGATGAATTAGTTTTACTCCAGAGGACAGCAAAGCTTGAACAGACTTGTAAAATAAAACGGTAACATCCAACAGTGCCTGCAAAGTTGCATAGTCTGCCTTCTTTGACATCACCCTGCAACACTGTGCTCCTCTTTCTTTATGGCTTTAGTCACTGTCCTATTGAGTCTGTTAAAGAATTGGTTTATTGGTTCTGTTTCAAAATCAAGGAGGTGCATTACCACTCCTGTGTCCTCATGTAGTCCCTTAAATCTAATCAAATGGAATTCACACAGAACTGGTTTCCACAGGCTTTGAGAAGTTCAGCTGATTTTTAAAATGAGTATTTTTTCATATTGATTTCCATAATTCCAAAGGTTTGAAAACCTCTGTTCCTCCAACAGAGAAAAAAAGAGGTAAAGGAGGCTTTGAATCACTCATCTTTAATTCCAAGAAGAAGAACAAAAAATAAGACATCCACATAAATTCTTTACGAAAGAACATGTGCTAAGGCTGCCTGAGACGTGACAAAGTTTCATTCTCTGCTGAGAACTGCTGAATGGAAGCAAAGTGGCTTTAGCAGTCTAGATGCTGCTAGTCTCATACACATAAGCTGAAATAGGCCTGTTTCACAGAGACCGCTCCAAAACTAGACATTCCAATTCCTTCATATTTTTGCCCTGTTTCATGTTCTGCTTGCAATAGTCTTGAATTGCCAGCTGCTGAGTAAGAGGGTACAAAAACACTCAGCCTCTGCAGATTCACCCAAACATGGAGTCTCAGGCACTGAAGCCAGATCTATTACAGACATACATGTGGGGAAAAAAAGGCTATAAGGTGAAGTACTGCATCTCATTTCCTTTGCCGATACTAATTTGTAAGTAAATAAGCCACACTGACTTAGACCATGCACACGTGGTTGGTTTTTGAAGCCCTGGGTCTTTTCTAGAAAATTTACAGTAAAAACAACAACAAAAAGCAAACTTTGAAGAAAAGAAGTTTAAAGGGAAAAGCGTAGGCCCTGGAGATGGGGATTTTCCCAGCAGGATACTGTGTTGGGTGGGCTGGATAAAGGTAATGTGCATTCTTTTTCCTTTAGTAAGAGGTACGCTTTCGTAACTCTGGTAAGGGAAATTGCTGAATAGTTTTGGCAGTTGCTGTGCTGTGTTTGTTTCAGCTCTGGAATGTAATTCAGATATTGTTTGGGACTTAAAAAAAGAAAAATAACAGCAAACTTCAGAGCAAGTTCCCTGCAAGCTCCATGAGCTCTTCGTGTACATATGAATGGGAAGGGACAATTTTCCTGCATGCCAGAGGAGAAGGGCAGCTTTTGATGGCAGGTCATTCAGCTATAGGGTGCCACTGGACTTAACTGTATCTTATGCAAGAGATAGCTCCCTCTGGTTTTAACTGAAAGCTTCCTGCCCAGGGGGTCTGACAGGAATCTCCGCAGCATTTCCATTTTGTTCAGCAGTCTGTATTTGGCTGACCAGTTCAAATGCACCTGTTTTCATAGAAACTGCTCCCTTTGTTCGATGTACATTCCAGCACAGTGTTAAAACCCACCAAACATGGTCAAAAGGTCACTGCTCACAGCTCAGCTCAGCTCAGTTCAGCTCAGCTCTGACACCATTCGGACTGAGACCCGCTATTTCTGGAGCACCCTGCATGGCAGGGAAGCTGGGTGTGCCTCTGTGTGCCATCTGGGGAGGAGCAGAAGCTCAGCTTTGCCATCTCACCAGACGCAGGCTGCTGGGGATAACCAAGCCTTAGCCAGTCATTTATCATCATGCTGTTTTTCCTCATTTGGCTTTAAGCTATCTGTTGGGCAAGCCCCTGTTCTCAGGATTTCCCAGCTGGTCTGATTTCATGCCAAGGGCTGACCAGGTTTGTTTCCTCACATGCACACTTTTCCCCATGCCTGGACAAGCCTTCACAGGGTTTCACTGCAAGCTGTTAGCTTGCCTTTTCCCATTTCAGTGCTCCATTCTGCACTGGCTAACTGTGTGGTGCTTCATTCATGTAGGCAGCAAGGGTATGAGCAACTCCTGCAAAGCACGTAACTGTACATAGATTTTATATGAGCTCTATCCATCTCTTCCTGTGCTCTACAGCTATGAATAACTCCGCAAAAGGCAAATATCTTCACACCTAACCTGGATGCTCACTGAGATGGCAGAGTTCAGAGAGGCAGGACTGACATTCAAAGAGAAAGACCTAGTAAAAATAATGTCAGCAAATAAACTGGTGTGCATTATCAGCAGTTTATTTGCTCATGCTCTGAAACGGGCTCATGCTTTGAAATACCTTTAGACTGGCAGTCTCCCTCAACTGTTTGCTAAATCTTTTGAATCCTTGGCTGTTGTCATATATATTCCTCTGGTATTTGCCTGTGCCCTTCTGCCTCATTCTCTAGGTGCTGTGGGACAGAGCCCCCTTTTTGCATCTGCCTCTGTGGGTTACAACTGCAGCTGGCATGTTCATCCCAGGGAATATCCACTTGAGATGAAGAGCTAGCCACTGGGAAACTTCAGAAAATGCTTTAAGTCCCTCATCTCTTAATTTCTCTGGCAGCTTTACTTGCTATCACACTCCCATTTGCATACAGTAGATGGCTGAAATCCTTGATAGTCCCATTTTGACAAGCAGAGGGACTGAAAATCTTTTAAAGTAATTCTGAATCTCAAGGTGGACACAGTTCTCCTCCAGACTGTTGCAGAAAGCTGCTATGCAAACACTAGACAGTCCCACCCAAGCCAGAAAATAAAGGTTCAGGGCTTTTAATAAGAGGCATGGTCATTCCTTCATTATTTGCCCACTCACAGACAAACCCAACTTTTCCCCCTGTGAAAAGGAGAGCTTCTAGTGAGCTCATTGTATGGCTGCACGGCACAGAGTCTTTCCCAGTATATAATGGTATTACTAAGTGGATGCCTGGATGTTGTTCATAAATTAAGTGTCTTTTGTTTTTCCACCGGGAATCTTGGAGTGTTGCACCGATTGTCTGTTATCTGTCAAGGCATCAGTCAGCAACCAAGCAACTCACAGCTGGAGACTGCCCTGCTTTTGCAATTAGCAATAAAAAGCTTTTGTCACTGCACAATGATGCCTCTGAGGTCTGGTGAAGGATTTCAGGAGGGTTTTCTTAATCAACAATAAGATCAAAAAAACATACATACTCTGTTTGCTTTAACAGTGAATTGGAAAAGAAAATATTTAGCTCAAAAAGAGAAATACTTCTACATACTGGAGTAATTATTCTAATGCATGTAAATAAGGTGGGGTTTTTTTCCTCTATTAATTGTAATGTGAAATGTTTTGAAGTACAGTTCTGCAAAAGACATGAATGACCAAGATTACAATTTACAGTATGTTTGAAAGAAACTTAACTTGCAAGATGAGCTGCTACAAGATCAGCATCACTTCACTGAGATGTGTTACATACATAAGCAGCTCTTTCAGAAAAAAATCAAGCACTTAAATGGGCAAATTGGACACAGTCAGAATCAGAATCATAGAATCCTTAGAGCTGGAAGGGACCCTTCAAGATCATCTAGTCCAGCTCCTCAGCAATGAACAGGGAACTCACAGAAATGCTTTCTCATAGAAAAATGTGTATAAATCCCATGAAGTCTTCTTGGTAGTGCTCTGAAATTTAAGTTAGTCACACAAATGCACTCTTATGAACATTCCGTCTGAATGAGCAGTACTTCTGCAGTAAGAATGACCAAACTTTGGGCTTGAGGGATCTCAGTTTGATTTCCACCCACTCCTTCGTTCCTCGTCTTTATGCCAGCGATGGATGGCAACTGCAGACAAGTACATGTTTACCAACAAGATTTTAGCTACCTAAAAAGATAGGCGAGCAGCCCCTTTTAGTTATCTACCCTTTTGTTTGTCACAACTAATATAATTTGCTCTGCAATGCCAAAAGACCAGTAACTGGAGGTTATATGGGAAAAAATCCTATTTATGTGATTTATGCATTTAAATAGTAGATGCAAAGCATAATACATGAGACTAAACTTTACCAAGCTAAAACTTTTAGTATGAATTATATGGTTTGAATGCTCCAAACATTCTATTTTTGTTCATAATGAAATCAGCCAGTTCCTCCTATGTGTCACCTATATGGGGAGAACAAAATATGTGTGAATAAACAAGATATAGTTTCTGTCCATAAGCTTGCCTTGTGTATACAAATACTTTGGAAACTGTGAATAATTTTGTGAGATCATTTAATAGTAAGTCTTAAAGTGCAAAACTCATAGATGTGCGTATATGAACATATACTTGTTGCAAGCTAAAAAATGAATGCTGGCTCTGGCCCAAGATGGGCAGTATATCTAAAAGAGAGTTTCCATGTTTAAGAAAAGCTTTCCTCTGTCAAGTTGATTTAAAAACTGCAGCTGCCGTTTGAAACTGCTGTATTTCTTGGAAACTCATTATAATCCCAATTGAGTGTTTTATATCGGAACAACAGCAGTGCATTCTAAAGTTCTGTAGCTCACATGATGTAGTTTTTATGCAGAATGCCATTTGATTTCCTTAATTATCTGTATTTCTGTGCAGTACACCCATGAAGGCCAGATATACTATTGGTGTCTGTAGAGATTTAAATGAGTTACACTGGATGATGTATAAACCCTGGACCAGATCTGAAAAGGTTAATTTTATGAGAGTCTTCCTGTTACATCTTAATCTTAGTCTTCTTGTTTCACATTTTCCCTTTATTAGTCCCTGCATCCCCCACACACACACTGCTCACACTTTTGTCAATACAAAAGTGTAACATGGTGAGTGAAGAAGATGAAGCCTACTACTCTCTCAGCAACAAATTCCTCCCTAACCCCAGTCAGCCCCAGACATCTGGTACAGATTAAAGTTTTCATGAAATTAGAAGCTCTGTAAAGGTGGAATTCCTGCCTCTATAATCTATATTTTGCCATACACAAAATCTGGTATATCATGTTGCGAGAGATGACAGAAATGCGGGGTACAAAAGCTACATATGAACTAGTAATGTACCTAGCAGCACTGTTCTGACAGATGTCACTTTAAATTGCAGCTTTTAATGTATTTGAATAAACTACATATAATTAGGATTAACATTTGTATCCCCATCGTCCTGACTGATTCGTGATTAGTGTGTGTGTGTGCTTTAGCGTCACTTAAGAGAAGGATCTAGCAGTGTTAATTGGTGAGGCACAGGCACAAGTTGCCCAGAGAGGAGGTGGATGCCCTGTCCTTGGAGACACTCAGAATCAGGCTGGATGAGGCTCTCCTCCTTGGGGACTGTCAGGTAAGTTTGGTTACAAACCAGCTCTTCAGATTAGACTCTTATACTCCTCATCATGAAGACCTTGAAGCCCTCACTCAGTGGAATGCCTTATCTTTGTGTCAGCCCTCCCTCCTGGATGTGTGATACAGCAGGGTATGCAATAGAACAGTAAAACCCTACTTCTCATCCACATGGCCTGGCAAAAGAACATTCACATGTATTCCCTCATGATTCAATGGTAAGTACACCAAAGTCTACTTTTCCTTCAGATAGTGTGGATCCTCCAGGTAGGAGCTGCAAAAGCAGACGAACTCCAAGAATTTTAGACCTGATCACCATGTCTTGAAGCAAAAGTAGCACTAGAGTATCAGAACCTTTAGAACACCTCCAAATGGAGGCAGACTTTTTAATAGTAAATCATACAGAGTGCTGATGAAGCAGGATTGCAGTGGTCAGGCTCTTTGCCTTGTATTGAATGGCTACGAGGTAATTTAATGAGGATCTGGAGGTGTAAATATGCCAGGGCTGCCTTTGCAGCTAGGATTACCCAGGCATTTTTTACAAAGAAAAACTACCTGAGGCTGCAAGGAAATTATTAACTAATAAACAAAAAGCAGTTTTTGAAGTGGGAAAGTAAAATGTGTCGCACCTTTCCAGAGGAAGCCATTAGGCAGTTGAAAGGAAATAGGTTAGCAGCAGAAAGGCAGAATACAGGCTGTGACCAAGCCTATTAAATGACTGTTGTGATTTTTATGCTAGATAGGGCTCCTAAGGTTTAGAATAGACTATTTGAGTTGATTCATATATTTTTTAATTCACACTCCTCTCTTTTTAATCTTGTATTACAAGTGCTCTGTACAGAGCTCTCCTGAGGGTCCCAAGAGACTTGTGCTTGTCTCCTCATTCTGAAATGCCTGTTAAAGATCAATCAGATGGCTTTCTTATCTAAACTAATAATCTCACTTATTTTGCATCCCTTGGCTGTAGTTTTCCTGGAACTCAAGCGTCTTAGGTTCCACCTGGAGCCAAACGTTTTGGAGGAGGCTACACAAAGCAGCTCTTGTTTGCTAGTGTGATACTGACTGTAGGAAATGTTATCTGAGATGGCCACAGAGCAGAGCAGACACAACCACTGCTGGCTCTGTGCCCTTCTCTGGCACCTATTTCCACAGCACGGGCTGCTGCTTTTCCAACTTATTTTGTCCCCGTCCTTCCTGAAATAAATTAATGGATGAGATTTGGTTGATAAAACACATAAATATGCCCTCTCATGCAGTGTCATCTCAAGGTAGGTGAAACAGGAGAAGTGAATTATTTAATGATATCTTTAAAGACTGTTGTGTTTTTTGTTTTTTTCTTTTTGTAGCCTAATTGTATTTGTTCTTTGGTTGTGTCTGGCTTTTTTGGCTTTTTTCAGGTGAGACAGGGATAAGCAGAATGGCCGATAAACTGATGGCAAGGGCACTCCATGCACTGGAAGGACTAAGATTCAGCATCCAGCTCTGAAATAAGGAAGGTCAAGAACCCAACTGAGTCTGAGTCTGGCCCTGTGGGGTCTGCGTATCACCTCTCTTGGCTCATCCCATCTAGCAACATCCTGCTCATTAGTTTATCAAAGCCCAGGGCAATGTCCAGTAATTGCTGGTTTCTGTTGATTCATCTTGCCCTCAGCCAAGGTGAGCACCCGTCACTCCTTGTCTGTCCTAGTCTGGTATGTTCTTCTCCCATCACCAGTGTGAGCTGGAAATGCTTTGCCATCCCTGATGTCTCAAAACAATGTAGCTTAAAGCAAAACTTCTCTTTCATTTGTACCATCCCCTGACCTTGACTGCAAACTCATGGCTATGCCAAGGTCCATACAAATTCTCATCTCTGGCTTGACCATAGCTTTCTTGCCTAAAAGCTGTGATTGTCTTTGAACAGATTATTGCTCTTACTGTATTTAAAATGGGGCTGGACTAAATTGCTTTTCAGCCAGGTTGGTCACTCAGAGGGAATGCACGGTACATTTTGTGGCAGCGTTGTGCTTCCTTTGCATACCATCTCATTAATGGATTTGTCTGTTGCTTTTACCCTCAGGAACACACACAATTAAAGTGATAAATTTTATGCTTGCTTTTAATAATGCTTTCTAAATTGACCCACATAGATGAAAATAATTCTATCCTCACTGAGCATGGATAGCTCTCATCTTCCACTCAGGGAGAGAACAGCCATGCAATTCCTGCAATTTATAGCAGAAGTTAATGTCCCCGGCATACCCTATGATAGTGTGGCCTACTGTTAACCGATTATAAAAATGAGAAATGTTCTTGATATATTCATGCTACCTTCAGTAATGGCTACAAACCTCAAGAAATTTGTGATCTGCTCCCAGAGATCTTGCTGTGATGCAGCACAGCAACCATGTCCTGCTGAGACTCTTCTTTCATTCTGTTTCTTCTGAATTACATATTTTATATTGACTTAATCTCTGTTCATCTTTTACTTTCTGCTATCAAAGTTTACCAGCGGAAATTCAATTGCCTTCTGGCTATTGTAGGCACCACCGACCTATAATCCCCTACAAAAGCACCAGGTTTCCTGTTCAGTTCATTGCAACATTTCCCCCCACTACTTCAGGAGTCTAATTGCAGGCACAGACCTGGACCATGAAGCTGCAAACCTATTTGCAGAGGTCACATTGCAGTGTATTGCCCTTTTGCCCTATGTAAACCTGCAAAAAAAGCAGAGCAGGCTGTGTAAGGGGCTGCAACGATGAACAGTCTGGAGGCAAGTTAAAAACAACAGTGGCTGGACAACATATGCAGACAAAATTATTCTCCACATTACTGTAAGCAGTACAAAATCACTCTGCATTCTTCTCTTTCCATATATTTCATGTTTCTTTAAAGTATATACATATTAAAAGAAACTCATCTGAAATATAATTCCAAAACGTTGTCTGTGTTCTTCTACTCCTTTTTATTTAGATCCAGTCAAGATTTATCAAATGATGGCTGAAATTCTCAGCTGACTATTCGTTGCATCACATATTTCATGTGCATGGATGAGCAACGCACAGAGTGGTCTAGATTTTATCCGCTTTATATCCATATCTTTTCTCATTGATCTCTTTGTACTGCTGAATCGTACTGCCAGTTTCACATAGTGATAGCTTGTGCTCACATTGGTGAAATCAGTCATTCTGTACTTTTTAGTGCTGTAACAAGACAGATCTTTATCTCAGAGACAAGTATTTCCTCAAACCCTTGGCAAAAAAAAGCTCTGTAATTCATCTCATTTAGAAACTAGCGTAAGCTAGAAGTTCACAGTTATCTGTTACCTTGTAATCCACCTACCTGAAATATGTGTACTGATATTTATGTGGCCACCAATTGCAAATGAATCTGAGAGCCTTGCAATGTTTTCTGCATGACATGCCAGTTATCTGGGAGCTGTTATCCTTTCTGTCTTAGAAACAAGATGCCTCGACGTTAGTCCACCGTGCTTGGCTAGCAAGAGAACACTTGTTTGTCCACACTCCAAATCTGGTTGATGCTGCACAGTTGCATTGTAGCTCCAGGTCCAAGTTTAATAATCTATGATTCAGAAGGGATGCAAATATTTTGAGGTGCCCCACTTAGAAGATCAGAAAAGTCAACAGAGTATGAAGTTTCAGAAATAGGTAGATGGGGGAAGAGCAGATAGCTAACAAGAAGAGCATGAAGTTGGATACAGATGATTCTCTTAATGGATTTGCTTCAGAAGAAATAGTTCTAGTGGAATGGAAAGGGCTAAACCAGGTCAAAATCCTGGAGGAGTACGGTTCAAAGCATGTTCAGTGGGCTTTAATAAATAAGATATGAAAGAGATACCAAAAAGATGAAGTGGAGGTTATGGATGAGTGTGTTTTTGAAGGTGGTTGAAGCAAAGGAGTGTCGATATATATAAAAGTCTTTGGCACAGAACAGTAGCTACCTATTCCCAGAGAAAAAGATTACTTCCATGAGAGAGTAATTACAAGCACTTGCATTCAGCAGTATCCTGTCTGCATCCCTGGAGCTACAGATTTAAAGAGACCTTGTAGGAAAGGCCCCATTTAAACATGTCTATTTTGTTCCTCTAGACAAAAGGCAGACCCTAAGAACTGGGAGTGTAATGCAGACTAGCAGAAAGAAGGTAGGGTCAGCTCAGGCTGTGGAAGAAGGGAACTACTCTGTTTGTATACAACAAGAGATGACTTTGACTGCAGCTGGACAAAAAAAAACCAAAACGCGAGAGGTGGTGATTGCTATTAATTCCATTCTGCGGAGGGGTTTATGGACTGCAGTCATAAGGACAGATAACAGCATGAGCTGGAATTTCAAAGGGCAGTGAGAGGTGAGGTGGCAGCACCTGGACATATCTCCCCCTGCCCAGGAAGCAGCCCTTGAGCAATGGCTGGTAAACTCTTTGGAGTCCTTTTCAGATGTTGAGTCCCTGATTATCAGAATAACCAAAACGTAACTTTCAGTTTCCAGTTCTTTAAAGAGAGTCAGCTGAGACAAAGGGAGAGGTGGAATTAAAAGTGAGCTAAGAATAGTTTTTCTTAACACTAGAATAGTCTCTGTTTATGGTGCAGCTTTGCTTTCCGTGTTCTCTGTGAGATACATTTCCCCTAGCAAGAGGATCTGAATCAACCCATTCAAAAATTCATCCATGAAAAAACAGAAGCGCCGGGCCAAACTGCTTCTGCACAATACTGCCATTAAATATGGTCTCAGGAAAATAACATTAAACATTTGAAAGACCTCCTTGTTAGAAAGCACTCAGATATTTCAATAGGAGGTACGTCTCCTTCCTACTTTTGCTAAAGTGGTGCTTACTTCGGCTAATGGAATCAGTTTATTTATGCAACCTTTTTTTTTTTTTTTCTGTTGGGTGGCAAGTGTGCAGAGCCCCAAGGTCGGGGTGTGCCTCATGCCTTTTCCATGACGTATATCTTTTTTTTTTTAATATCAGGTTGCCAAATGATGTCAGGGAAGCTGAGTTTGTGTGTCTGACATCAACTGGGACAGCCCCGTCCCAGAGCGATCCCCTGCCATTAAAAATAATTCTCTCAGGCATCGGACTACAGAGCAGCCTAGCAACTCAGGACAGCTCTGTAGGTGGGTATTTTCCTCCTCATTCTACACTGACTGAATCATCCTGATTTAAGAATATCTGCTAATGTCACTGCTATAGTGGCTGGTATTTCCAAAGCCAGCACTGCCTTTGAGGCAGACAGGATTTGCATTGCAGGATTTCAGGGGGCTACAAGGTGCCATCAGCTCAGTTATTTGCTAAACATCAAACACATTCCCAATATGTTAACCGATTGATAGTGTTGCTTGTTGCTAGTCACAGTCTTACATGTGGAAGGGAAATGTCCATATAGCCAAGCCACAAATTTAATGCCAAACTTGTGATCGGATTATCAGGCTCAGTCACTCTACAAACAAGTGGACATCTGCCTGCTCTCTCCTGAGGCAACTTGTACTCATCACATCTGCAAACCCTGCATGATTGATGCAATGACTGTGCAAAGAGCAGCCTTATTCTGTGGTATTTGAATCCTTCAGCTTTCAGTCTTTGCTGGAGCAGAAAAGAGGGTGGAGTGCAGGGAGTTGCCTCACCTCTCAGGAGACTGGGAGAGCTGTTTTCAGTGAGGATTCATGATGAGGTTTGGGATGGGAGTGGGGAGGAAGGAATTTCTTATCAGCACCTGAAGAGATAACTTAGATGAAGAAACCTCTTTACACATCTTTAGTGTGTACTTCCAAGGTAATTTGTCTTTTACAGCTTCTTCAACCAGCAGATACAGTGAAGGCCTAAATTTCTGACAAGAGTCCTGCAAGCTTCCTTCAGAATGAAACTGCAAGTTTTTCTGTAAAAACTCTCAGGATTCAGAAACATAACTTTCTCTTGCACCATTCTGTAGAGCACAAGAATGCTCCTCCTGCCGTATGGTTCTTCAGCAGCAGTCCACCTTAAGCTCCTCCAAGGCTCTAAGGGGATGCTCAGCCCCACCCCAGCTCCATGCTTGCACATTCACTATTTTCCCCAAATGTCCAGGGGAACTTAGTCATGCAAGCTGCGATGGGTAATAGAACACTCCATCCAGACCAAGATCTGGATGATAAAGAACAACCAATCCACAAAGTAGGTATAACCAGAGATAAGCTTAGGCATGTCTCAGTTTCACCTGGAAATGAGAAGAATGGGGCTTCATTATCAGCAAACAGGAAAGAATTTCCCCATCTAGTTCCAGGAGCTGTGTTAATGTAAGACAAAATTTATAGATGGACACTTATCCTCACTCAGTGCAGTCTGTCTAATATTAACACATTGAGTATCCCTCTTGGGACTTGAAGTTCTTCATTTGTGTCTCATTCTGTCACTCATGCAGATACTGCTGAGATTTATCTTCTCATTTCCAAGATTAATTTCAGCAGCACAGCATGCCAGCCATAAACTCTTGCATGCAATAGAAGTTTTAAGTGCCAACCTTTCCATTTTCAGGATTATTCTAACCTACAAAACATGTAGTTCTTAATGTACTCATGGAGTCAGCTAGTAGGATACTTTAAGGAAAACAGTAATTGAGGGGATAAATTAATCAGCAAAGATAACTGATGAGCATAGCTATGGGTATATTAAACTCTGTGAATAAACATTCCTTGCAAAATGGCTATGCTGCCTCCTGCCACAAGAAACTGCATATTTTTAATACACATTTTCCAGTCTTTATGGCCATATACACAAAACGTGATACCTTGTCCATGAAAGAGACTGATAAATAAGCTTATGGAGATAGCCAATTAAGCCATAATAAGCTATGACATTTGGTTATACTCTTACTTCAAGAGTCTTCTTCAGCCTAGTTTGCCTTGATTCTTGCATTTAAGTCCACTCTTCACAAATAAAGGAATATCAATCATATCAGCAAATGTTGATTTCATAATGCACCAGCTGAAAACTTAGCAGAAATAAAACAGACAAAGTCAGATACCTTCCATGCATCTTAATTTGCTCAATCAAGTCAGGATATCCAGTAATGAGGAAGTGAAGGTGCCCTCTGTAGACATGAGAAATCCAGATTCAGGGTCCTAATTCAAACTGAGTAGGATGGGAATTCTTGCACAGGCTTACTTCCTTGCAAAAAGAGCCCTCACCCTGTAATAAGAATGTCTGTTTTCCTGCTAAATCCTTCATTTTGGCTGCATGTTGAGGATATATGGCTTTTTCCTGATGAGATCTATCCTTCCCTCTACCTTCTTGGCAAGCAGGAGTGAAAGAAGCACTTAAAAGTTGTCCTGACTCAGACAGTGTCTCACCCTGTATTTCCAGTGAGCATAGGGTCTGCTGTGCTGGGGAGCAGGTGACTGGGCAACACTCATGTCTGCTGGCTCTCACACCAGCTCTTGCACAATGCAGATAGGGAATGCCTCCCAGCGCAGGACAAAAATAATGAACAAAGTGGCTTCAGAGAGACTTCAATCAACTTTCCTGCACAGACATGCAAGAGATGAACTGAAACTGCTCCCCAGCTACAGCATCCTGGAGTCAAGTGCTTCTGTCAGCCTTCTGCCAGAGGAGGCATGCCACAGGCTGAAGCTTCTAAATGCCTTATCTCAGGGATGGCTTTGCCTCAAGCCACCTCCTCTGCCTGGGGGCCAGAAGGCATTCCAGGCGCTTTTTAGTTCAAAGATTAGCTTGAAAACCTAGCTTTTGTGAGCCAGGTTATTTTCCTGGCCCGCAAATCTCCCTGCCAACAAGTGTGAATAGCAGCTTCCTTCCCCTCCGGCCCCTGCCGAGACCCCTGCATGGACTGCTCAGGTGGGCATCTGGCGTATTTCAGTCCTTCTGACCCAGGATGGCTTTCCTCAAGCTGGATCTTAACTTAGTCCTTGGAGACAAATGTAGAGGATAAGAGAAGAAAAGGAAAAAAAGCCTCTCCAGATTTAATCATCCCCAAGGGTAAAGCAATGTGCAATTGGCAAGAAAGGTCGCTGAGGGTCAAGAGGATTCAGGGAGGAAAGTGCCTTTCATGAGGAATTGCAAATGTTTACTTTAAACAAGTATTTAAAAAGTCAAGATCCTGAAAGAAACCATATGTTTTGATTTTGAGACCAATTAGTCTGCCTCATCTGCAGCTTACTCTGTGGACTTTTGGCCTTTCACTTCTGAAGGCAACGCGGCTAATGTGTCCACACAGCCCCTGGGAGGCAAAAAGAAGCCAGGGCAGCTGCCTGAAATGATCTTCAGAGATGTACTTGAGGGTGCTATTCAGCAATGCTGCAAAGACTGACCACACAAAGAAGACAGGAGTTGGATTGCGCTCCTGGTAGAGGAGAGCTCTGGCAGTCAGCACATCACCGCGCTGATCTATTCGCTTTTGGTTATGCTCTCTGGTAAGGACAGTCCTTAAGAATTCATTAGGACTTTGCATATCTAATTGCTTTGCTTTCACCTTTGCCTCTCCACAGGGATTATCTGGATTTTTGTTAATTTCAGACAAGTGTACGTAAGCACACACAGTATCAAAAGAAAATGAAAACACTGCCATGAATAACTAATGTCACTCAAATTAATCCCACTAGCTACATTTTATTTGATATTTAGCCAGCTGCTATAGCCAAGTGGGTACTTTTACTGCTCATCTGCTGTGGAGTAATTCAGCGTCCTCACACAGATGCCCGAAGTTAATAATACTGTCAGTTCTTACACAGTGCTCTCTTGGTCCATAGCTCAAAATGCTTTATGATTTAGCAGTATTATTCCATTTTACTGAATGTAGCATGTAAGGAATGAGGAGCTGAAGCAGCCTATTCCCATTATTTGCAGCAAGGAAATCAGCCCTTCTGAACTGTAAGCCTGCTACTTTCTCTGCCAGAAACCCTTGCCCCATTTGTTCTTCTCATAGCACTGCCGTGCTCAGAGTCTAGCTACAAAACAGTAAAGCATCTCAAAAGGATGAAAACTAATGTGACCCCTTCACAAATGACTGCTGAAGCTGCTAATTAATTGTGGACACTACCTACAACATCTAGGGTGACGGCTTTTCAGTGGCATATGTATGATCTGTTGTCCACTACTTAGCTTTGAATTCTCATAGCATCTTGCCCACAAGATTTAAAGAATCTATACATAGCTGGACTTTAGAGGACATAAATGTATTGATTCTGTTCCAAAGTTTAGGTATAGAATCATACAGCTTCTGTCTTCCTTATTTTGTTTTCAGTTTCCTTATCACTTATCATAGACCTGATCTGCCACTTCCTTGCATAGCACTGGGCAAATCAAGTAGTGGTTCTCTTCCTCCAGTGACTGTGGGAACGTGCTTGGATCACTTTCGCTTCTTCACCCTGCAGTGCATGGACTTGACCATCATGGTCATATTTTTACCCTCCAGCTACTAATTGCTCCCCCAAACACTTCTGAAAGATAGACCCACTTTCCCTGTTTTCCCTGGCTTGAAGGAGGTCAGCCACTTCAAGTGGTAAAGCTGTTTCACTGCTTCTGCTCCCGACCCTCCCCCAGCCACAGAGACATGCCAGGCGCTTCTTCATTTTTTCCTCCCTCTGTTCTGTGAGCTACAACTTCCCCACCTCGGTGTTATTTATACAATAAACTTGCAGCCAAGGGTTTCCTTGGCAACACACATGCCTTCCTGTTATCTGTTTTACAAGCAGGCTTGAATTGTTCCGCAATAGCTCAGAGGCAGCAATTTAACACAGCTGGTGGCACAATACTTCTATTCTGAGTACATGCTTCCTTCACCAGAGGTAACTGTGCTGATAACTGAGCTTTCATTCATCTGAAATGGCAAGTAAAAGGATTGTATTTTGGTGAAAGTAGAAGTAAAGTGAAAGCTTGACGAGAACAGACAGAACAAAGCACCGCAGAAGCTGCACTTATTTCATAAAATATTGCAAACAAATCAGTTACTGAACAGCAATAACTGCAGTACTAAAGAATTTTACTTCTTTTCATAAATGAAAGAAGACATTGTGATAACTCAGCTTTCACAAAGGTCTCTATCACATACATTCACTACAGCATCCACAGTAGTCCTAATAATTCGCACAACTTCTTTTCCCCTCTGTACATTTGTTTATAAACAAGGAAATGTTTGCAGGGAGAAATTATATATATTTTAAGCTGGTTAATATACTTGACACAATAATGAACTTTTGAGTACACACACACATAGCGGCAAGCAGGCAGAAACATTGCTACAGACTGTAACTTGCAAGTAAGCTCTTCAGTGACTGTCACTGTTTTCCACAATGCTTTATTGAGGTTGTTGTCTACAGCATTTCCTGGAGCCAGAAGCCAGTGAAGACTGCCAGTGCTCCCAGGTGAGTGGGAGCTGTGAAACTCCAGTAGCTGGGGCTGGGAAGCCTTGACATAGGAAGGGGCATCTCTAGACAGGCTCAGCTGATGTGCCATGTTGAAGCCTGGGCAGAGCAAGCTGACGTGTTGCCATAAAGTACCCTGCGCTTACACAGAAAGCCTTCAATTACTCAACTTCTCTACAAGTGTGTCTACAAAAGCCCTTACTGTGAAGAAGTGGTAGCATTCTCTGTGAACAGATACATCCTTGTCTGCTATACACCAGGACTCTGAAACTTAGGACTTCTAGTTGTTTTCTTGAATAGATCCTTGGCACTAGTCCTCTAAACAAGTACTTAACATTTTGGCTTTTTGGTTTCTGTCTGCTCTTGTAATGAACATAACACTCCTGTAAATGGAAAGCACACCCTCAGAGCAAAAAATGCCATCACTCACTTCTAAAAATATTCCCTAAAAGGCAGATTCTGACTTGTGCATGCCAAGTATTCCCACTGAAACCAATTCTACAACAACAACAAACAAGCCAGGTATAAAGCAACGTGAGGCAGGACAACATGCCTAAATTCATTAACCATAAATAACACCTCCATATTCGTATGGAAAGAAAATCCAACTCTAAAACAAACTATAAAATGTTATAATACTGAGTCAACTTACAGGAGAAATCCAAATAACGTCTATAGAGATGAAAGATGTTTTATTTCCAACTTAATCCTTTCTGATGCATTGAACTTATAATACCTTCCCACTTTGAGGGCAGAAGTGCATGGAGATTTATTGGTATTATTTAAAGCCCATATTTTTTTCTTTTTTTCCATACCTATATGAAATTCAGAGGCCTGTTTACTTAAGGAACGTGTACATTTTCTAGCAGCATATTCAGTTGGCTTTCCCCCCTTAGAGTGATAAATGTGCTGAATGATGGAGTCATCTCTCACTGGTATCAGACCACACTTATAAGCAACAGATGCATTGTTCTGAGCTCCAAAGGTGGGACACTAATAGCTTTCAGATGAGCTTTTGTGCTGGAGAGGAGATGGATAAAAGTGAGAGCTGAACGTTAATAAGAAACTACTGTAGTGGTTTAAGAACTTGGATCTGCTTAAAAGCCAAGAAAAAAGTTTTCTTCATCACAGCTGGTTCAAAAAGTCATTCCTTACAGATTTTTGCTTTTAGACTGGGGGTGGGGGGAAGAGGGGGAGGGGAAAGGTTTGTTAGGAAATGGAGAACATACAAGTATTTGAGAACGTTCTTACCTCAGGGCAGTTGGAATTAAGAACTCATAATAAATCTACAGTGGTCTGTGGAAGTTCACTCACATCAGTGGGAATTTTGCCATTACTATCATCCAGAATAAAAGGATTCTCAGACATATCTCAGGCATCTCTATGAGTCATTCTGGATAGAGCTATCAGCTCCAGGAAAGGCTTGTAGTTACAAAGGAGAAAAAATGAAGGGAGAAGAGATGGATCACAAGATAGGACATCTTATGCATGTGTGGAAAGCTTTAGCCATCCTTTTTCTAGAGTGGAAATAATCACTGGAAATTAACAGTGTTCATGTCAACCCAATATCCCCTTCACACACATATTCTGCACTACTTCATCCTGCTCAGAGTTCACCTCTTAAAGCTATGCTGTCTTTCAAGATCCCTTCTTTCAAGGAAGCCTACACTAAAAAATCAAATGGATACACCTGGGTAGCATAACTCAGCTGCTCATTATTAAAGAGCAGTCCCCAAGCTCTGTGTGAAATGAAAAGAGCAGTAGGGCTTTACTTTCAGTGTTTCTCAGAACAAAACAGTGAAGCTCCTCAATGCTTAAGCAAAGAGAAAGCACACAACAGCTCAACAAAGTTACCCAGCCACTCCATTTGTTTTTTTATTGCTATAGTTGTGCTGTTTTCACCAGGAAAAGCACATCAGGACTCTCTATTGAGAATCTCTGTTGGCAATGATGCAATCCAGGACTGCCATTGTGCTGATATTTGAAAGCGTTAGTGATGAGTGCTAACGTATATATGCGCTCGCAACAGGTGGATACTCAAGACTGTGCGAAGGTACTTCGATAGCAGCTTACCCCTTTCTTTCCTAAATGCTGCTACAGAAATTGTTCATTCCCAGTTGCACAAGGCCAGAGAGGTTGTTTTCACCTCGAAGTTGCATGGTCAGAATTGTTATGTTTCTTGGTGGCTCTTCACCTATGTGTACCTTGAGGCACATATGCTCAACTGGTGCAGATATCAAATGTAGGGCCAAGAGGCTCAAATGTGGCATAATTATTACCTACAAAGTATCTAGGAAGAGACTGTGCTCACAGTCCCATAACCCTAAGTACAGAGTGGCTCCATGCCCATGCAGTCGGGAAGCAGTCTCTCCATTTACACTCGCATCCTCAGTTCCTACATGCTATTAAGCTATAAAAGGGAAAGTCTGGCTAGATGATCAACATGGGCCAAGATCAAGACATACAGGACTGATTCCTGCCTCTACTGTAAGCTTTATTTTTACATGAACTGGAAGTGCATGTACTCACCTACTTTAGAACAAGGGCTAGACTGTATTCTTATTATCACAGACATTCAGAGGCATGTATTCCAAGGCTCCAGTCTCAGTTTGTAGCTTAAGTGTTCCTTTGCATGAGAATAAATTTAACAAACAGATACAGGGAGAAAATAAATAATGAATTTGCATATTGCAGACTAATAGCAATTCTGTTTTGCATGAGATGATTTGTCAAACTTAACATGGCTTGCCACTTTATTTTCTTATTTTATTTTCACAATATTTTGATCAGTTACCTCATATCAACATCTGATTCACCCTGTTTTCAGAACAGCTTTTGAAAGTTCCTAATTGTGAATCATGGATAGACTCTAAAAATAAATGCACTCAAGCTGTCAGCAGTTGATTATTCATACAGAATATACTCAAAGCTCTGGGCAGAAACTGAGGAATTGTCAGCTATCAAGGAAGTTGTTTAGAA
Source organism: Coturnix japonica (assembly GCF_054131305.1). Lineage (NCBI taxonomy): Eukaryota > Metazoa > Chordata > Aves > Galliformes > Phasianidae > Coturnix > Coturnix japonica. The sequence goes on from NC_140665.1 coordinate 40,565,346, forward strand.
ATCAATACATCTAACTCCAAGCAAAAAGAAACAAGTATACTATCTCCCAGCATCCTGTCAGCAGACTGTGATGGTAAATAGATCTAAACCACAAAAAAAAAAGCGATAATCGCCCAGCAAATAAAGGAGCCTCCTCTTCTCCAGACGGAACAATCGCAGCTCCTTCAGCCTCTCCTCATAAGGCCTGTGCTCCAGACCCGTCACCAGCTTTGTTGTCCTTCTTTGAACATGCTCCAGGGCTTCAATGTCTTTCTTGCAGTGAGGGATCCAAAACTGGACACAGTACTCGAGGTTTGTAGTGATCAGGGTTCTCAGAGCTTTCCCAGAGAGGTACATGAGAGCATGATGGTAAACTATCCCTCATATTTTTTGCTTGCAGAAATATAAAAGAGAATCCTCACAGGGAGTAATGAATTAAATGTTGCCAAATACACCTGGCTGGAATTTACAGAACACGGTACTGTATTTTTAATGTCAAATCTCATATATGAGATTTTTCACTGACAGGCTGTATCCCTCAGGATTAAACAAGTATATTAAGCAAAAGATAAAGGCTCATAATGAGTAATGTTCTCATCTAAAATCTCTTCACTGACTGTGTGAGTTCTACCTAGTACTACTGGCAATGAGTGAGACTCCAACTTTGGGACGGGTTTACCCAGGGCCATCCTGACCTGACGGAGACACAATCTTGCCCTCACCTTTGGGAAAAATATAATTCCTTGCCTATTTTTATACAACTTCACAATTCTTGACACAGAATACTGAAGTATTAACCTGTGTTCTGAAGGGTTAGAGAATTTTTGTAATTAAATATTCTGAACCGATAGCCCTAAAAACACATTCTGTTCTCTCTTTTCAATATGGAAGGTGTGAGGACTCGGATGAGCTGAGGACTTGAATGGCTGATGTTGATATCTTGCAGCCTTGTTCTGGAGGTGCAATTCCTGGAGACAGGGTAGGTCATGGCATATTAACTGAAGGACTTGCAAAGATTATAACTGACATAGACTGTTTCATACCATTTGGTTTTGCTACAGCTATGGGATGGATGGTGACCACAGTCCTGCACGGCCTTCTTATATACACTATATTGCCTAACTGATTTATCAGAAGTCACTTCAGAAATTAGGCAAAGAAAAAAGCTCTGATATCTCCATTGTGAAATGTTTTAGCTTGGATTCTTCCCCTTAGAGCCTGAGGTTGGAGTCGCTTACAGCCCCTTACAAATACTAAACTTCTAGCTCACCTCTGTGCCTGAGTGTCCAGGTTTGCTGTTGGATCTAAGGCAGGTTTCCAAGATGACCCTGGGCAGATTATTTTGATAGTATATGCACTAGGGATAATACTGGTGAAGGTTTTATTTTGAGGCAGAAATAACCAACATTTGTGATATGTTTTAAGAAAGTATCACTGCAAGATAGGAAGTGGACACTTAGATCAGCTCAGGAACAAAGGGAGGAAATGTTAATGAAGCAAGATAATGGTGGGATTGAAAACTCTCCAAGCTGGCAAACTTCTTCAACTCCTGAGTACTGGTTGAATGTGTAAAGTACATAGCTACCTAAAAAGGCAAATTATCAGGTGTAAGAGAGTGATAAAGTTGTTACCTGGGTTGCATGCCTATAGGCCAGCTAAGCCCTTGGCTCAAGGCATTGCATGTGCAGATAAATCTCACTCTCAGTTTGTAACTCTAGTTTGCCACTCCTGTTTCACCCATAACATTCCATACAGACTGAACACTTTCCCTTTCACATAAAGTTCTGGATGAGAGAGATGAAATTTTCCCAAGGCTACAAAGCCACTAAACCTTCCTACAACTCTGTTTTAATTGTTCTTTGCTGTCCTTTGAGCATCAGTGAGTCAACTTTTCTAAGCAGTCTATGCTACCTTAAAAACAGCAAAGCAGCTGACTTGCTGATGTCTTGCCTTGTAAATTCACCAGAAATGTCCTGTTAGTTTTGCCTCTCGGTTATTACCCCATTGTATTTCACTTAGGCTGACTGCTCTGTTGAGAAGGTGCTGCCTCTGTCTGCATGGTACAGCAGGTAGCACAAAGGTGAACTATTCTCCCTCAGAATTTTTAAGCCACTTTTGCAATAAAAAGGAGTTTTCAGCCTTGAAAGGGCCTTTATAGTACATGAGAAAGGGTTAAAAGCCCAACAGTTGTGAGACATCCATTTGCACCTGGCTACCACCACACCAAAAACCATGAAATGAAAATTAGTGTGTTGTGACTGTCTGAGGCACAGCTATAACTCATTAGGATAAAAACCTGTTTCCAAACATCTGCTCCACTTCTGCCTATGTTACTATTTCAGTTTTGTTCTGATTAAGTGGCAGTTAGAATGGATTATAAAAAATTAAGTGCTAGACAAGAGAGGATGCATTGCATCCTATGAGTGCTACGCCTGCTGTGAAGTTCCTGACTGCTATGAAAGCCCATTACTCTCCTGCACTAAAGGAAGATGAGGAAAAGAAAATCAGAGGTGATGCACATTTCCAGCACTTGTAGTGCTGCTGTGGGTCACAGCATTATCTGGTTTGCACCCTCCTCCTCCTCCTGTCTTCCTGTCACTACTATTTGTGTCACAGGTTTTCATCTGAACAAGATGGAGGATTTCATTTGGAACACACTCATTGGCAGAGGTCAAAACCATCCTTGGACCCTTTTAAGCATGTGTGAGCTGGGATGATCAAGTCCAGGAACGGGAAGTTCCTGGCAACCACTGCCATTGTTCCAAGTTGTCCCAAGCCACATATCCGTCAGAGGTCAACCAATGATATGCTATGAACATTGCAGAGCTTAGTTTTGCTCTTGGATTGGGTGCAGGCTGCCAGGAATGGCTGCATGGTTGACCAAGGCTGTTACTCTTCTGTCATGTGTTATACAGCCCCTTAAATAAATACAAGAGCACCTATAACCTTGTTACAGGTAACACATCTTCCAGCAAAATACACAAATGAACTCTACTGAAATATTTCCAGAGGAAGCATTTTTAATTATTTATTCCTTTGGAAACATGGCTACAAATTCAAGAAAGAGGCAGATTTCCCAAATGCTTGACACGCTACAAATGAATTCCAGCATCAGACACGGTCCTGATAAAACCACAGATGTCTGCAGAGGGTTTTAGGTGAAGTAGTTCCAGATGTTTTAGAGTACTGAATAATCTTTTCACAGAGAAGCAAATTCCTTTCAACGGTAAGAATATTTTGTTTCCAGTTCTCTCTTTTTATCCTTAGATCTTAGAGATGCTCATGGATAGGAAACACTTATGTGTTCACAGGTCATGTGTGCTATGTTTGGAGGGGATGAAGCACATTTATGTTCTAGTACCTGTGGTGTAGAAGGTGCAGAATTAATCTTTTGTTTCTAAATAAGAAAGAAAAATAATGTAATAAGAAGTGTTCAAATGATGTCCTTAACACACTATAACTTTTCCTTTTTGGCCCTTAAATTTTTAATGAGTATTAGTAAGGACTTCATCTCGATTTAATTATGCATTAGTCAGATTTGGCATGTACATGATGTAAGCATACTTGCAGTCAGTTTTATGTTCAAAAGTGTATTGTATACACAATGTCAGCTCTTGTCTTTGCAGAGTATAGGATAGCCTGTCCCCAAAACATTCCCATTAACTTGATTTGATAAATTCAGACTTCTTAGGAAATGTGCTGTGACCAACATTTCTGTGCTGCTAAGATTATTTCATTGACATCCTTAGCCCACTTGGACAGAGACCAGTAATCTAACTGGGTTGAGTTGTGTTAGGAAAGCAAGAATTGACTTAAAACCTGGAAAATATCAACTTGTTATCATATTCTACACTGTAACAAGATGCTGCATCAAGAAGCTGATAAGTGTGGTTTGGGAAATGACAAACCTGAGAGGGAATAAAATAACTTTGATGAATGAAACAAATAATTTGTTGACATGAAGATATCAGCAGGACTTCAAAGACAGATTTCCTTTAATAGACCGCTGGTGGAATGAACACCTCAGGTGTCTGCCAAGCCTAATTTTGAAGGAATTTTGTCAGAGAAACAAGTAACTCACTCCCAGAACAGAAAACTGAAAAATGATCTGATACTTATGACATGCAAACTTAGTTTAGTTCATTGCTGGTTACTTAATTTGACTTTATTTTATTAATTCCAGGTGTATTTGTACTTAGGTGTCTGTATCCAGGATTTCTCCATCAACCTCTGATGTGTCAGAACTTCAAGAGTTGTTCGTAGACTTGGGAAGCATCGATCATCGTTAGGAAAGCGATGCAAAATTTTACTCCTCAATAGCTAGAAAGAGCTTTGATGCTGTCTCTGAAGGAAAAGCCATTGTGGAAAGATTGCTTTAGGAAGATCCCATAAAGTTGTAGAACTCATTTCAGAAGCAGGATTGCAGAGATATAAACTCCATATAACCTCTGCTATAAATGAAATGTGATACTCAAGAAAGATTATCTTAGAAATGGCTGGTTTTGCTTTCCCTGAGAAAACGTCTTTCTTTTTTTCCCTTTTGCTTTTCATTTCAACAATGAGGGTGCCCTCTAAATTTGGAAACCAAACTGTGCAAAGCCAGTCCTGTTCTACTGCCTAATTTCCAGAACCACAATTTCTCTGAAACATCTCTGAAATTATTTGCTCCTCTGAAACAACATTCCCCTTTTTTCAGTTGACTGCAGGGATGAGGTGAGCAACATACAACATAACCATGTGAATTGTTTCTCATCCCACTGTAAATAAGAAATGAAATAACAACTAGCCATATTCTTTTGGGTATGGTCTACTCTCTCTGAAGAGCTTAACAGCACCCAAAGTATTGCACAACTCTATTAATTTTATCGCACTAGGTGATTCAGTGTTTCTTCCCAAAACACCCATAATACAATTATCAGCACCACAGCCACCATGGTCTAAAGATGTGTTTTCAAATCTTAAGTTAGAAGCAAATCCTTTGGTCTAGATGTAGCTACCCTGCAGACTGCACATTGCTTAAAAGTACTGCTTTCTTTTCAAAGCACCTGCAACCTTCTTTTCATCATTTCCCATCAGAAGCTGTTACAATCCTGGGATTCCATAGTCATCAATTCTGTCTTTCTAAAATGTGTACTGTAGTGTTAACCCAAAACACAGCACTCTCCTGGCAGTTTGCTAAGGGTTTGAAGCTTTGCTTTTTTGTGGATTTAAAAAGTACTCACAAATCCCCTGGCTAATTGTCCATTAGTATGCTCTTTTAAACATTAAACAAAACTCTTTATTTACCTTCTCTGCTGCCTGATAGTCCTCAAGAGGCAAAGCTGCTTCTGCCTTAGCGATTTGAACCTATGTGACCCGAACAGTCATTTGAGATGTTAATTTACTGAAGAATGAAGCCGAACAATGATGGATCGAAGAATTTCCCCACCCAGAAGAATACACGGTTGCATAAGCTTTGTGTATTGATCAACTGGGTTCAGTTTAATTCTCTCCAGAGCCTCAGTGTCAGCCAGTTTCTGACACAAAGAAATTGTAGTCGCTGGTATTTTAGGAAAGACCTCTGTTTCGCTTTGACAGCAGTCCAGTCAAGAGTCTTTTCTCTGGAAAGTTTATCAGAAGGGCAGACTTGTGTACCTGGTGCCTTTAGCTCACGTAAGTAATTTAGTTTCTATCTGATTTGCAGAGCTCTACTAATTTTCCCCACAGTTTCCTTTTCTATCACTAAAGGCCTTATAGACTTTTAAAAGATCAGCAATAAGTCTTCAAAGAAAAACATTTTGCTTTTAAAAGCATCTGATGTCTGCCCCATGGACAGCATCATCTTACTCCCTCATGGAAGTCTAATTTCTCTCTGGAGCTGCAATCCAGGAGAGGTTGGGAACAGAAGTGTCCAAAACACTCTTGCTTCCATGGATGCATGGTCTCTGCACAGCTTACCTGAACCCTGTGACATCTGCTGACAGACTGATGGCTAAGCTGCTTCAGAGCCATCTTTGTGCAAAATGAAGCATTAGATGAGATCTCCAGTGGGAGATTTAGAGGAAGGGAGAAAGAAAGGACGTAGCTCAAGTACACATCAAGCACAAACTTTCAAAGCCAAATTCCCTCAGGAATCCCACAGCCTACTCCTCATCTGAGTTTCAGAAAGCCAAGAAAAAGCACTAATTAATGGAAAATTAGTGCATCAGCCCTCTCCAAGATTGCAAGCAGATTAGATCTGTCAAGGACAAAGGTCCTGGGTTGATGGCCATTGGTGTCTGTGGATGGGTTGGAGTATGCAGGTGCCCCTGCACCCCAGGGACAGGAGAGTTCCTCCAAATGGGGAAAGTGGAAGAGGAGATGATGGGATGTGCTCTGCCTTGCCCTAGCAGGGGACATGGCCAGTTATGATCACTTGTACCTAGTCACTAGGAATATTCCCTTCTTTGTTAGTCTGTTTAGTCAGAGCAGTTAGTCTCTGTGTAAAACTCCTTGTCTTCCACTTCTTGCCTCATTACTGTATGTTTTGAACACAGTAGCATGCACCTCTGTTTATAAATCCCTCTGGTTCAGTTTATAAATGCCCAATGCAGTTTACAGATACCTTAAAATGTGACTGTGTTGCATTCATTAAAAAAACAATTAAAAAAACACAAGATGATATTAAAATCTTCTCACAGTCCCATCTTGAAATCCCTCTATTTCCGTAATGAGCACACAAGGGTTCCTCTTCCCCTGCTCCAAATGCAGAGGGTAGCACAGCTTTGACTTGACAGCAGGAGTCCAAAGTCCATCTCCTCCTGGCAGGGGACAGGACTCTTCTGGTCCCGAGTAAAGGGTGGCAGGCTGGGAAGCATGTTCTCCATGTCAAACAAGACCGAGTCCCCCCATAATAACTCACAGCCCCATGCTGTGGTAAGCCCTGTGCATGGTCTTCTGCCCTCTGCAAAGGGGGCACAGCCTTGAGTAGTGGAGGCGGGAAAACCACAGTGATAATGAGTCAGTCTGCAGGGCTGGTGCCTACAGGGCAGCCAATAATTAATGGGAATGGCTGAATTGATTTTTCACACTGTCAGTCTCTTTGAGTCTGTGATAACAAACACTGTTCAGTCCACTGGGCTATGAAATTTGGAAAGGGGAAAGAGAGGGAAAGGATCCCAGGTCACCCAAGTTCCTGGAGGCCCTTGGTCTGCCCCACCTCACATCAGGTTGAACATGAGATTCATGGTCAGTAATGAGTGACACTTTTAAGTTTCTTCATACATGCTAATAAAGGTACATCCTTAAGGTAGTTCTGTTATGATAAGAAAATGGTAGTTTAGATTCAGCTTCTGTATGATTCTCAAAGAGAAAAAATGGACAGATCAATACATACATCAGAGCGTGGCAACAATGACATTTATTTTATACTCAACATCTACATTGCCATCTTAATGTGCACATAAAAGCCAGGCAGCAGTAGAAGAAAAAAAGGGGAAGTAGGATGGAAAGGGCAGTTTACTGGATTGTCGATGGTAGTTTGTTATAATCCATTCATCCAAGGCAATTCTTAATTACCAAAGGTCTCTTCTTTATTCTGCTGACCCTTATTTAGTGTCTTCAGAATACATAAGCTCAATTCTACAAAGTTTCTCTACTCTTCTTTTCCTTCTTGTTTAATTCAAAGTTTCTGGCGCTAATAACACAGTGGAAACAATGCTCTCAGTACTGTCCAGTCTTTTTAAAATTACCTCTGCCAAGGAAGCAGATGACAGCTTGACTACTATTTAGACAACATATTTACTGCAGTTTTTCTTCATTGATGAGGGTCAATTGCTGCCTTGCATTGCTTCCTAAATAATTAAATGAAAATATAATCCCATAGGCCGGAGGGTACCACAGGTCTCTGGCTCTTTTAATGGAGAAGGAAAAAGTACCACAGAATCACAGAATCACAGAATCACAGAATTACCCGGGTTGGAAGGGACCTCAAGGATCATGTAGCTCCAACCCCCCTGCCCAGCAGGGCCACCAAACATACACCTTTACTAGATCAGGTTGCCCAGGGCCCCGTCCAACCTGGCCTTGAACACCTCCAAGGACGGGGCATCCACAACCTCACTGGGCAGCCTGTTCCAGGACCTAACCACTCTTCTAGTAAAGAACTTTCCCCTAACATCCAACCTAAATCTTCCCTCCTTCAACTTAAAACCATTTCCCCGTGTCCTGCTATTATCAGCCCTTTCGAAGAGTTTACTCCCTTCCTGGGAGTAAGTTCCCTTCAGGTACTGAAAGGCTGCAATGAGGTCACCCCGCAACCTTCTCTTCTCCAAGCTGAACAAACCCAACTCCCTCAGCCTGTCCTCATAGGGGAGGTGCTCCAGCCCCCTGATCATCTTTGTGGCCCTCCTCTGGACCCTTTCCAAAATCTCTATATCTTTTTTGTACTGAGGGCTCCACACCTGGACACACACAGTACTCCAGATGGGGCCTCACAAGAGCAGAGTAGAGAGGGACGATCACCTCCCTATCCCTGCTGACCACCCCTCTCCTGATGGAGCCCAGGATCCCATTTGCTTTCCGGGCTGCCAGAGCGCACTGCTGGCTCATGTTAAGTTTCTCATCTATCAGGACCCCTAGGTCTTTTTCTGCCAAGCTACCATAAAGGTCTATGACAGAATGTGTACCTCACCACAGCTGTATCTGTGTAGTAAAAGGATATGAGAAAGTCTGGCAAAGGGAATCATTTTCCCAACCCTTTACAGGGCTTATCATGGTGCTTAGCTCATATCTTGGAGTCAGCACTATTGTAAAAATACAGTTCTTTCCAAGTTTTCATCCAGCTATTATGGTTATTGATAATATTATTATTCAGCTCGGCAGTCTTCCTAAAATATTTGCCTTAACAATATTTTCTGCAGCAAATGCTGCAACTTCATTACATACTGTACACAAGTAGCTATTTTTCTATTTCAAAACTGTTTCTCTTAAAACATTACCAAATTCTCCTCTTTCTTATTATGAAAAACTGTATTAAAAACTGATGAGCATTCCTTTCTTTATCATGAGCCTCTCAGCTTCTGTTCCCTCTTATTAATGTCTTCATTGATCTTTCTCAGTATCTGGAAAGATTTCCATGTTGGAGATTTTATCTGTTGCTCTTTAGAAGGAACTGCTTGGCTACATTTTTGATGAGGTCTGGCTGACTACAACTGTAAACATTATTAAAAGTGAAGAGCTGGTGGGGTCTGAGATATGACAGCCTTAGAGCATTCTGCCTTGTTCTTGCTGCCTCTTTCTTAATACCATCAAAACCCTTTTGCTTTCATTTGCGTTAAGCAGAGGTTTCTTCTGTAATAACATACAATTCATCCTCTGAACCTGTTATTACTTCGTTTAGAATACTTTCCAATGATTCCCCTAATTTTGTTTAATACTTATGACTAGTTTCTAGTTAAAGACAAGAATCAGTCTCTTGATACATTGCCCAGTAGCTTTAGTTTTGTCATGTCTGTATGTCTTAATCCCTGACTGATCTAAATCACTTAGCACCATCTGCAAATTTTGTTACTTTGCCCTTCCATCAGATTATTAACAAACAGTCTCAGTCCCAGCAGATACACTGCAAACACTTCACGATTAACCTCATTTCTAGATGAAAGCTGGCTCTTTATCCTTTGTATTGCTGTCTCCAAGCCAGTTTCCATGGCACAGTTAAGCATTACCTTTCACCTTGTAGGTGCCTGGTTTTCCCCTATAGTCTCTTTGAGGGACTTTAACAAAAATCTGAATAATTATACATTCCAGTGCTTCTTTACCCACTGATTTGTTGACACTTGAACGAATCCCTCTAGTTGTAGTTGGAAAGAAGGTTTTTCATTGGCATAAGTCAGCACAGCTTTGCTAATAATCTAATTTTCATCTAGGTGCTTTTATAACAGTTACTTAAAATAGCACACCTCCTGCTGAAGGCTCATCAGTCTGTTACTGCTCCTGCTACACCACAGAGTTCAATTTTAAATTCACTGCTTTCCAGGCATGCAATCTAGTAATTGATTTTAATGTTCAGCATTTTCAGAATTGTAACAACTTCTTTTACGAGATGCTCTACATTTGTAGGTGATTATATTTCTAGTCACGTTCATTTCAGCTTGTCAGTATAAGAATCTAACTCGTTCCCTTCCTGATGCCCTTTTGTGATGTATGCATTGATGTATGGAAATCCACAGGAAAACACATGCATTTCATGCACTGTCCGTGCAGTTAACTGGATTGGAAGCTGAAAAAATATTCTCAATAACCAGTTGAACACCTTCCTTACCGACATGCTTTGACTTTCTGTTTTCTTCACTGATGAATCTGTTACTGAGCCTTTTCCTTCAGTGTCATGATAGTTCTAGCAAAAATACATTTCCCAAATTCTGGATGCAAACCTGTTGTCTATCCATATTTCCACAAGGACAGTTCCATCTAGCATCTTCTTCTGTACTGATCTCCCTTTTCATCTTGATGCCTCTAAGCACAGCTCGGCTGAATTCATTTTACATATAACATTTCCGAAGAAGTACAAAATCTCCTTTGGTGCACATGTAAATCCACCTATATTTCATGGCTGACTGTGATAGAAAGGGAATGAGAACTGATGAATGAAGTCTGATGTTCAAAGTTCCTGCACCCTTAATGGACACACTGTCACATCCCACTTACAACAGCATATCCAGTCCATAACTTACAAAGCTTCGGGTAGCTTTGGGCCAGGCCCTGAATTGTGACCTTCTCTTTGGGTCTTAGACAGATACAGTTTTGAAAACCCTCATTTTTTTCTGAGGTAAGGATTTGAAGATTTGTCTCAAAAGAGTGAACTCTCCCATCTTATTGTCTTTTCCCTACTTTCTACTTTACAATGATTGGTCAAGCAGCAAAGCCAACAGGCTAGACAGGCATTCCCCTGGGCTTTTCACCTCAAAACTCTTCTGTAGGCATTCTTGTAACAGTCAACAATTGTTTTTTTTAACACACATCTGTGCAGCACAGCCTTGAGCAAAGATTCTTCCTGAGGACCATCTCTTTTTCCTGGCATTGTTTCCCTGTCACAGCACATTCCTCCATCCTCGGTCACCTTCACTGCTGGCTGCACACATACGCGCTGTGGGCTCTGCTTGCGGTGGCACCTGATGCAACTTTCAGGACATTTTAGTACTCACCGCTCTCAACGGGTGCTTGTATATTCCAGCTGGATTCCTTTTACATGGCTGGGCAAGATGTAACCTCAAAGCCATTAGTACATTCCCTTTTATCTTTGCATATCATTATTGCCTTCATCTGGACATCATCCAAAACCAAGGGCTATAGATGCTGGGGTGAGGTAAGACAGTATTCAAGAGAGCATACTTATATTTTAATGAAGGCCAAGGGGCTTCATGCATTATAAATGAGTCATTCTTTCTTTAGTTTGGCTAAGCCTTCCCTAGCTGATCTCTTCAACAGTTTTCATGCATGCTTTTCTTATTTAATGTGAGGTTAACATTGTTTCTCCAAGGGCTGAAAATGGTCTCATTTTCTGTGGACCCAACAGCTTTCAGATTATAATTTAATCACTGACTTAAGATGCCACAAGATTTTAATTATTTTAATTTACTGTGTTCATCTCAGCTTTCTGTTCTATTCTGTGCATGGAAAAAAAATGTGATCATGCCCAGAAAGAATATAAAATTTTAAATATATTTTCTAATCACTTTTGTTTGCCTAAACAGAGCTTCTGTAAAATGGCACCAAAATTAATTCATAGGTATTTTATACTGTAGCAGATATATTTTTCTGATACCACTGTATACATCAGTACACATGAACTCGGGGATAATATTCTGGTTTTGTTTCTTGGTGACACTTCTTGGCCAATTCTTGTGCAAATCATCTGCAGTCTCTTTCTGTCAGGTTACTTTGCTGAAATATATCTCACATTTCTTCCAAATGCCATCAAGTACCCTTGGAGACATGGTATTCCTAAAAGAAGAGCCTCTGAGTTCAGATGCTCAGTTAGATCGCAAACATGTTGAATCCACTTAGGAAGCAGACACTTTGAACTGAAGCATCCATCTTTTCAGATGAGATGTGTTATGTTTCTTTTGCTTACACTGATGTTCATTTTTTATTCACTGATGGGAATGTGGAGAGAAATAGATTTAAAACTCTTTCAAGTCTTCGTGGCATGCAGAAAAGAGTAAACCAATGTAAGAAAAAGGATGTGCCTAGACATTTCTTGACAGAGGCAAACAAAACTGGAAAATCAATGTATTCATCCTTCTAAGGAAATTAAAATCTTCTCCAATCAGTACAACATAGAACTGTGTTTCTGGATCTTATTGAACTTAACTTGATTACTTGCATTCTGTAACAACAGCAATCATCTGTAATGTAAATGTATTCAATATTTCGTTATACAAATCGTAATTATTTCAGTTGGCATTCTCTAAGTCACTCCAGCTGTACGCTCTCCGAGAAGCATATGTTTAGGAAAATATTTCAAGGTTTGACATCTAGGCTGTATCTAATTTGAGTCTTGATATTAATATTATTCTTCTGAATTATGCTATTTTTAAAAACTCAATAGCAGCTGCTCAAGTAGCTTTACACAATAGCACACTTATTTTTTTATTTCATAAAATATATATTTATGTGCATAATCTTATATGTATACATATATCTATCTCATGGTAGCAGTACAGTTAAGATGTGCATTACAAGGGCAAAGCTTCTAGAGAGAGCTGATAATTTGAATTAGGCCAACTTATCTAAATAGGATGAAATAGGGTTATGGATCATCTTTTGGTTTTGGTCCTTTGCAACATTTTTAGTGCTGCTGGGAAATACGGCTGAGTACATATTTTCAGTACACATGCAATGCACTTGAGCAGCCCTGATGGAAGCACTGTTCAGTATCTGACTGTGCTTCTGGTGGCTCCTGGAGCAATAAACCTCCCCAAGTAGTTCCCTGGTAGTTTCCAAGGAGCTGGCTGAGAGTGCAGCAGTAGACATGTCAGTGGAAGAAGCACATTTCCAGGGGTGTATTCCACTGTTTGTCTTCCCTGAAAGGCAGCTGCTGCCTAATCTTAATCTTCAGCAACAGACCTTAAGTATATTGTCAACCCTTAGCTCTTAGTTGTTCATGGTGCTGGCCAGGAGCTCAACTGCTATGGCAACCTGCTGAAGCATGATTTTCTTAGTCATAATGAAAGGAAGCTCTCCCTCTTGTTGACAAGACTCTTAGGTACTGCTGGAGCTCCCTGTCTGTTTGCCCTTCTTCCAAATAGCTAAATAGTTTATCCATGTACACTGGATCAAGTTCTGCTCTCTGGTGTATACGCAGGAACTCTTCACAAATAATCCACACTCATTTAGACAAATCTAACTGCCCTCTGTCATTAACAACAGTACTTCTTAAAGACTGTTGATCTGCCAACCTCTTGTCCTGTCCCAACACCCAGGACCAAATCCTGGCTTAACCTAGAAAAAAAGCCAACAATGGTAACCTGCTATTATTGCTGTGAAACAATATACTTGATCTCAAATGCAAAGTGTTCATTACAACCTACAAATCTTCTCACAACTGCCTGAAGGAGGCATTGACATATGTATGTATATAATGGAATACCATGAATTTGCTAACCATTGTTCTGACAAGCCTCAAAAATACAGGCAAGCCAAGCCTTTGAAAGACCCGACATTGGCTTCAAAAGTCACCGAAATTATTGATGCAAAGGGTATTGCTGATGGCATGTGAAAAGATAATGAGTTATATTCCTTTCATACAAATGGATGAAGTACTCATTGTAATACCAGCTGCACGGCAAAGTCTCAACTAACTCTGCTAAAATCCAGTTAAACTGGGAGGATGCAGATCATGAAAACTTCTTCTAGTACTCACAGGAGCACTGTCTTTGTTCAGTCTTCAACTGCAATCTAGTTAATAAATAAAACACTGCGTTGCCACAATACAATACTGGAATCATGCTACTGTTGTGAGAACATAAGCTCTCGCTGTGAGCATCTTGTTCAGCACGGTGTCTCAAAAAAGCCATGGAGAGCAGTTGGTGAAGACCTAACTTGAATTGTGGGAAGTTTGGATAAGTCATTGTGATAAAAAAACAATTTTCTCTCATCTGATAAACTGTGCAAATCCCAAATGCCCAGATTTTCAGTTTATTCCAAATATCAGAAGTCTCATGCAGACTGCATCACGTTCCTAAGCAATCTTTTGCACCTTAGTGTCACTACCCACAGGAATAGCGTGACATTCATTATGGTGTTAGAGAACCAACTTTAGGTTTGGTTTGCTTTGGTTTCTAAACCAAAGCAATGTTTCTGCATTACTAATGTTTTGGAAATTTTAACAGGCAGTTCATAATGAAGCAATAACCTTAAAGATGTTCTCATTACAGAATATGGTACTTTTAAAATCAACTTCTTTTTCCCACTTTGGATGTATTTTAAGAAGCGTCTGCATACTTAATGGATTGAATCTACTTAGATTGAAATTTGACAGTAAGTTGATAACATTTTTAAGACATTCACTTGTTGGAAACATGATTGGTGGCCTTGTGACAGTGACACATGTACTGACCACAGGATTTTCTTGAATTAGATTCATAATTAAAGAATTATAAGAATATATAGGATAAATTTACAGCCTAATTATACTTTATTATTTTGGAAGGAATGTCATGATTTCAAGAGAGACTATGGCTAAGTAATGGAAAAAAATGCTAGGGGACAGATGCCAATTTGTTCTTTCACTGGTATAATAAATTTAACATCATATGGAAAATAATTATTCCTTTCGATTTCATTTTTGTGGTGTTAGACACTGCTGTCTGAGTGTATATAAGTGGACTCGTTATAACCAGACTGTTTTCACAAAGACTTGAGAAACTGATTTTGAAATGTTTGGAACTCCAATTGGAACCCTCATCTTTGCACAAGACGGAGAAATAAAAGCAGAAGATAATGAAAGAAAACAAAACAGTTCTGAAGCTAATTTAACTTTAATTTTAGGGGAAGGAAAAAAAAAAAAAAAAAAAAAAAAGAAGCAAAGCACTTAAAACTTCAGCAAGTTGTATCTTCTACTAGGTAGCACTGTCATCCAATAAGCCATGCTTTAAAAGATTACCCCAGCTTTTCAATGTTAAGAAAATCAGTTGTTGCCTTGTCTCTTCTGAGTTCAGCATGCGCTCTCTGGAACATCCTACATATGGTTTCTTATTTCTGACCAAGGCAAACCCAAAGCCCTCATTCTTAGGCAAACCCAAAGCCCTCGTTCCTAAGAGTGATGCTCATTAAAGTCTGAAACACATAGAATTGGTATCCTTGCTGTCATGTTAAACAGAGCCTTGATGACCCCATCTCCTTGAGTGGATTCAGGCAGACATGAGCTCACTTCATCTGTGCTCCAACCTAGTTGGTCATGGTCCAGCTTTGGTTTGAAAGCCCCACAAGTATATGAGCTGGTCAGCAAGTCAAGTCAACTTGGGCATAGCATAAGTACAGCTCCGTGGTTTCTGAACGAGACCTATTCAGAGCAAAGGAACTTGGACCTGTTTGCACCCATCCATGCAGACCAGTGAGTCACCTTTTCTTGTAAACTGTTTCATCTTCCACTCCCTCCGAAAGTACAAAAGACTATCTCAGTTTTTGTGCTCTGTGCTCTGCCTTTTGACTTCATTTACACGCATGATGAAATACAAAGACCATCATTTGCAACTCTCAGCTTTGCAGGGCCACCATGGCATCAAAAGTGAAGCTGAAAGGCAGATTGAAAAGCAGCTGGTAAGCTAAGCCCAGGATTGAATAGGTGTTTGGAGGCACAAGCCTAATTCAAATCTCAACATGTAATTGTATAATTTTTTACATATTTTTACTTCCTTTTTTCAACTCATACTAAAATAATGCAATATATGTGTGTGCATGAACATAGAGAAGTTTACCCAGGTGGCAGAAAGGCATCTATTCACTGGTCTTCTGCATGTGCTTATGGGGTGAGTGTCACCTATAATAATAACATCTTTCTTCATTGAAGTGCACTTCCACTCTAAATCACACTGCTACTCTTATCTAGAGTAACAACTGCCCAAAGGCCCACTCAGAAGAAGAATCACATAATAAAAGAAAGAATATCATAGTTCTGCAGGGTATAAACCACCAAGGGAGAATAGATGCCAGTAGATTGGAAAACCTAGCATAATAAAAAAAGAGATGGAAGGATAACTGTAGTACTTTGTAGATCTGGGTGCTTCTGAGAAACACTGTTTTGCTGTATGTGACAGATTCATTATACCCTCATCACACCTTGAACACAGGACTGCAATTAGCATATCCCTTCCTCTTAAAAGCCTTTTTCTACCTGAGGTGCCAATACATTGTTGTGGTGGCAGGGCGAGAGAGAAGGGGATAAAAGAAGTTTTTCTGCAACAAGCCAACACCAAAGACTTCTTATATAAAGCCATGTCCCCTTTTCAGCTCCTAGTGCCTACCCAAGTGCCTCTGGCCATCAAGCAGCAAAAAGCTCCCAGCTTTTCAAAAACAGCAGCATCACCCAGATTTCATGCCTGGGAAAGTC
This sequence comes from Coturnix japonica, assembly GCF_054131305.1. Classification (NCBI taxonomy): domain Eukaryota; kingdom Metazoa; phylum Chordata; class Aves; order Galliformes; family Phasianidae; genus Coturnix; species Coturnix japonica. The sequence goes on from NC_140665.1 coordinate 40,581,895, forward strand.
ATGACCTTCAAATCCAGGCTCTGTGGCAAAAGTCCGACTGATAAAACATCCAGAGACTGCAAACACTGGTTAAATATAGCCAAGGGCAGGGCAGCACCACAGAGTGGCTCAGTTTGAACAGCTAGATGGGTCACTCGAGCATGTGCTGAGTATAGCTTAATGCAGAAAAAACATCTCAGAGCAAAGGACATAAGTTGACTAGAGTACTTCAACCTACTTTTTGGAAGGCGCTGACTTGGAAAGGGAGGTGAGGGTGAGAATAAACTGAAAGGGAGCTCTCCCATGGCTCCCAAACAGAGAGTTAACCAAATGCACAATAAGTGTTGTTGGTGCATATCCGTTGGAGAGGAGTGCTAATAGGTGGCTCACTGCCTCGGGTAAATCACAGCAAATGAGTGTTGACAGGTGGAATCCTGGTTCCCGTCCTCAGCACAGGAATAACATCATTAGCAACCTCAGAAACAGAGACTCCAGCCATGACAGATTTAATCTCAGGGCTCCGATGAACAAGGTGTGTTGAAATAATTGACATTTACTGCACGTTACACACAGAGTTCCTCGTTTTATTATGAAATTGGTAAGAAACTGGCTGGAGTAGATTTTCTTTTAAGAGCAGATTTAAAGAATTATGATAAAAAAACACACCATGAAACGTTGAATCTGAGAGCTGATATAGCCAGCGTGTATTGCTGTATGGATGTACAGACACAGGGAACACAGTGCATTTTGTGAAAATGTTTCTGGCGTAGAAGTGTGTGCTAAAGATAAAGGACAGTGAGTGAGCTTTCAAAATCCTTTTGTTTCCAAAGTGCTGGTAAATGGAAAAATCCTTAACTGAACAAACATTCTGAGGAATCCACTGCTAACAACTGCTCAGTCAATATGACAGTAAGGAGCATGGATGCTATCTAAAAAGATGACGTGGCCTCTGCACATAAACTGTTTTGATCCTCTGCAACTCACTGTTGTATTCCTTCTTGCCTCTTGGTTGAGGTTTGTGTTAGGAGCATTCTTAGTGAGAATCACAGTTTGCTCTGGTTTTTTTTGTTGTTGATTTTTCTTCAGGGACAAACAAATATAGGGCTCTGGTCTCCCATTGCTACTGTAACACAAAGAAGAGTCATCAAGAAATATCAAAGGCTGTTTAGGACCCACTTTCTATACTTATGAGTGACTGAGCAAACACATCAATATTTGTACTGCTCTATGTCTTTTTCATGAGAGTTTAAGATAGTCCTACCAGATAAAAATCAAACAGAACAGAAACTTACCTTTTACTACCTTTAGTTTTGACTTTGCTCTGTTGATCTTGGTTAGGTGACAAGGTGAAAGAAAGGCAGAGTGGCAGACTATCGGGAAAAAAACTGTTAACATCCTCTGAAATCCAGAGTAGGTGTGTCAATGATGAATGCTATTTTATAGTTCTCTTTTATCACATACATCAAACACCCATTGGTGCATTGTGTGAACAACTGACATAAACTCAATGCCTAATACTACTAACAACAACAAATAGTGTCTGAAGAGTTTCAGTTGTGCAGCTGGGATTCTTTTAACTGATGTATTCAGACACAGCAAGGTAGGTTATTGTACTTTCAACAGTACAATTGCTAGACAATCTTTTTAAAAGGAAAATAGGCTGGATGGAAACGCTAAGGACTTGTGTGCTGACATTTTAAAAACACTTTATCTGCATCCAGTTACCACACCTCTGATTACTAGTTAGGCACCATCCCTTCTTTTATGGCTTGCTTTGTTCTCAATGGTTTTTGCTGTTTGTCTTCCTGTACCAACAAAGGTTAAGCAAATGATCCCTAAAAAAGCAATGGTTAGGCTATAAAGGTCCTGTGTTGCCAGCTTCATCTTTATACTGACCTGAGCTTATACATTCCCAGGGATGGGGACAAACAGGTACAAAAACTGCCACTGCTTTGCCATATTCCACTGAAATGGAACACAGGGAGCCTCTGTGTTCCTCCACTCCAACCTCATATGGGATCACTATTCTCTGCCTCCATCATTTCTGGTTTTGGCAAGCCTCCAATGCTCACTGGCATCTCTCCACTGACAAAGGCCTCCTGAACTTCCAATGCCTAACTAATACCCTAACTAATGTGTTGTGTGCAATGCACACCTCCCAAGATTGGCAGGCATAGTTTAGGTATTTGCTCTGAATGACCTCCCATATAGTAAAGGCCATTCATTTTCACCCACCTGCCAGATATAAAGTGAAATAAATGCAACCCATCCTAGCTAACTGTAGACAGATATGAGTAATACATATCATGGGTGTTATTTCATCAGCATAACCTGTAAAGTGCTGGAGCCTATTCCAGAGCCTGTGAAAGTTAACAGGACTCTTTCCAGTGTCAGATTGCTTGCTTAACAATGGCTTTCAACACTAGGCTAAATAAATTAAAACAAAAAGAAATATGACTAATTATTTATATACAGCATTGCCGTTTCAAAGGATCTCAATAACTATATTTTAAATTAAATAACAGACATTCATTTTATGTCTAATTGAAGAATAGAAAAAAAATCTATGACTTGGCAGAAAACAAAGAAATTGGCAATTTTTTTTTATTTTTTATTTTTTATTTTTGTCAGTAAGTGCATTTTCCTTTGGGAAGGTTTAGAATCAACAACTCTTGGCCAAGTGTATTTTCTGCACCACTTAAATTCCACGTGTTAAATAGAGCATAAGTGGATGTCAGCATAGGGTATAGTTGTGTCCTTCCTGAACTGTGAGCTGTTGCTGCTCTGTGTGCCGTGTTTATGAAATAAAAGGCAGAAATTTAACAGTGCTGTTCAATCATTAACTTTTTCGATACTTCATTCTCACTTTGACTCTAAGACCAAAGACATTCTCCTCTTCTTTCTAGTGGAAATGGTAAGTCATTGTCATTTTGTACACATTTGTGATAAATAGGCATTGACAATTGCTTGTAGCAGAGGACTGTTAGCAGGCTACCTTCCTACTTATCAAAACATTCCAGTCAAAGAGTGAAGCTATTAGAGTCATCAGAATTCTTCTAACTCCAGAGCTGGCACGATTTCTCAGAATAAAGTACCTACATCTCTCTCTATCTTTCTGTTTCTATTGGCTGGGTTTTGACACCTTAATCTTCACATCCAGCAGCCAGCTACAGGTCAAAGCCATTTGGACTTCTTCATACTCTCTGCGGAAGTTGTGGCTTTTTGAGCTGCTCTGGTGCTGCCCTTCTGATGTCTTTGTGCCCAAACACGATGCTTCTGGTAGCAAAGAGGCTTGGGACAAAAAGGTATTACTTTCAAGAGGAAGATGAGCCAGGCCTCTCCTAAATGCAGCTGTCTCATTAAAACTTCACAGTGCTGAAAGGACAGGAGCAGAGCAGGGATTTCTCAGTCCCAGTGACACTTGGGATCATGGGCATATGGCTGAGTGATGCAAATTCTCCCCAGGACTGAACCTGTCAGCAAACCTAATCCAGCCCCTTCGGGACTTAAGGACCAACATGACTTAAACTGCCCATTTTCTGCCCTGGTGCAAGTTACTTAGATGACTAAATAAGTGTTTGCAGCCAGATAACCTCAGTATTTGAGATACTGGAGGTATTTCCTACAGTAAATATAGGGAAGTGCTGAACAAGGGCATACTGAAGATACTGAGGAAACCCTATCTATTTATCTTAAGTTCAAACGCCCAAACAACACCATTCCACTTAAGTCACTTCCGCTCGGCACTTTCCTTTAAAGATAGGGAATAATTGTTTCTCTAGCAGAATTGTGCTACTCTCACATCACTATTACAGTCAAACACTTTTCCTGCTCTCATGGACATTTTGTCCTCCCTTTCTCTTAGATCCGTTTGCCCTTTCCCTTATCGCATGCCAAAGGACAGATCTGACCCACTTCCTGCCCATGAGGTGGGCTCTGGGCATTCCTCAGAACCTGGGCCATGGCTCTGGCTGCAGAGCTGTCTCTCCTTCTCAACCTGACCACTGAGCAGCTACATATTTAACCTCCCCAGCTGGAGCGTCCTCCTGCTATACCTCCTAAGATGGGCAGCCCTGCCTCTTCTTACAAGCATTGTCAGCAAGGACCATTCCTAATTAAAAGAAGCTGTGTCATCCAGAGGATATAGGCTGGTGAGGACACAAACATAATGCTTGACATGTCTCGTGGTGTGTCACGTTTAGTAGCACTGAACTGTGACCCCTGACACATCACCTTTGCCCCCACAACCTCCCTGCAAGCTGCCCTCTGCTGACAGACTCCCTCCAGCCTGCTCTCCTGAAGGATACCCCCTGTCCAGAAAATCACAAAGGGCAGGCTGAATGTGCAGCCAAAGGCAGGGCCAGCCCCTGTAATTCAGCCTCTGCCTTGGAGAGGGTCAGCCAGAAACTGAGAGACAAGGGACTGGTGACACGATGCTTACTGCCTCCCCTGCTTCTTGCCCTCAGCGACATATGGCTGTTTGATCAGCTGGTAATTGCATTACCACACATCAGGGGAGCTGGACACCAATGAGGCCCTTTATTTTCCCTGCTGTTGTATCGACCTGCTGAACTGCTTCAGCCTTTTGGGATGCCTGCTTGTAGGAGGTTTGAGAAAAAGAGATCAGGGCATTTGAAGGGTGGTTAACAGAGCAGCCTGGAGGCAAAAAGAAGCAGGGCTATGCCTGTGCAGTGCTGGTGATAGGGCCAGGTCTCAGCTAAAAGAGCTCTCACAACCACAGTGCCAGCTAGGCACTGCAAACTTCTGTTACCAGTGAGAAAAGAAATCATTTTATTGGTGAGGTATAAGGGTGCAGTGGGGGCCATTATACCCATGACTGCCCTTATGCTCAGCCCCGCAAAAGTGAATCTGGCCTCAGAAGTTCTGTCTTCTGGCTAATCTTGTCCCTTTTCCCACATATGGGAAACACCAAGTACTTCCTAAGCACTGTTGTAACACAAATGATGGTTATGACAACAAGGAGCACTCTTACTCCTGAAGACCCATGACACTTCATCCACAAATATCACTTTTCAGTGACTATGGCCCTAGATTATATGCCCTTCAGCAGAAGGGCAGATAATCAGGCTTAGACAGCATCTGCTGTTCCTCTAGATGCCACCTCCAGCTGAGGACTCCCTCCTCTACACCAGTCTCTGCACTGTCCCAGAAGAATTATCCCTGCAGCTCTGTGCTAAATTTGACAGAGAATGGGCACAGTCTCCAGCCAAACTTGGCCTTCAAGACCTCTGCTTATCTGCTCTTTGGATCTGGAGGCCTCTGAGATGCCAGGATGCCAAGCCAGATTGCCAGGGGATTTACACTGAACAGCTTTTAGCAAGCCTAGATATATTGGCTGGGAATAAACTCTGTTGTCTATCTAGATATGGCCCCTGTCATCAATTTACAAGCAATGAGCCGATAATGTTCCAATTAGAAACTTTTATTAATTGTAGCGGGTAAAACAAAAAGGCAATTCAGCGCTGGGCGACAGGGGAATCCTCGTTCCTCCAACTGCCGCACCTTCCCGTCCCTTGCAACTTCTTTTGTAAGGTCCATCCCGAGTGTATTGTCCTTTAATTGGTCGGTCGTGATCGTGCCACTTGGTGTGTCGTTCCTTGGTTGGTCCTTCCGTGAAACTTTGTATCCATCGGGGCGCGCTTTGCCTGTAACTATGCAGAGTACACAATCTACCCATAAAATTAGAGTGTTCTGCAACCCTTGTGGCCTCCATATTCCACCATCACATCCCGGTCCTAATGAACAAGCACTCCACCACAATGCTACCACATCCCGGTCTTAATGAGCAAACATTTTATCACAGTCCCCCCTTTTCTTTTATTGTACTATTTTGTTTTGCTCATTAAACCGTTTTAGTTCTTGTCGACTCCATTCTAGAGCATCCTCTTCTCGTTCCCCATCAAGGGGTTCATATCTTTCTCTAATTACCATTAGGTGGGCTGCCTCTAGCCTGTTCTTAACGATAACGATTAGTCTATTTAAAATACAGGGTCCAAAGGTCAAACCTAATATTATCATAATAACTGGTCCCATTATTGTGGATAATAATGTAGTGAACCAGGAGGAACCATTAAACCAACTCTCATACCAACTTCTTTGAGACTCCTGGGCTCTTTTTCTTTGTTCTAACTGTTTTCTTAGTTCAGCCATTGTATCTATTGCTACCCCCGTTTGATCAACGTAGGTGCAACATTGTTCTTTAAGAGCCACACATAGTCCCCCTTGCTGCAATAGGAGAAGATCCAACCCCCTTCGATTTTGTAACACTACTTCTGATAAAGACCGTACCGATTTTGTAAGCGCATTGATGGCTTCATCTATTTTCTGTAGATCTTCATCCACAGATTGTCTAAGGGTTTTCAGTCCCTGTGGCTGGTTTATTAAAGATGCTACTCCAGTCCCCAGCCTGGCCCCTCCTATAGTTAATAGCATTGCAACGGTTAGGGCTGTGAATGGCTCCCTTTTAATCAGGAGATGTTCAGAGGTTTCTTGTTGACTGATCACATAATCTTTAGGGTGATATATGATTCGTGGAACTATAATTACTTGTACACAGTAATTGGTGGTTTGATTAAATATCTTAGTCGATAAGCATGTAGTGACCCCTAATTTGGCACATATCCATTTAGCATTGTCTGCGGGTAGGAGCCAGTCTGAGGGTTTCTCCTGACTTTGTACTTCTATAGTTTTATTACATAGATGTCGTTTTTCTAGAGGTACAGTTCCCACACACACACCATTTCCAGTAACATGTGCTAGAGTTATCCCTGGAACATTAGGCCTTCCCTTTTTCCATAGGCACTCTGCTGGGTTAGTCCCATTTCTTCTCCTAATCTTCGCTACGGACCCTATTGCTTCATAAAAAGGGGGTCTTATATCATAGCATAGCCAACACTCCTTAGTTAATTCTGGGTAGGTGTTGTTTAACACCTTGAAACTAGACTGAATTATTTTCCAAAGGGTGCCATATTCGGTAATATAAGGGCTTGCTTCGGTCGGGCCTACAGTAACAGCTTCTGTCTTATTCTGATTGTTATTTATTACTACGTTAGGTCCTATACCTATTGGGGGGTCTGGCGGAACTCTTTCTTTTTTAATAAGGAAATGGCCCCCTCGGTCTCTTCCAGGCTCCCACATTCGTACCCCCCAAGTCTTTCCTATCCACCACACTGTGTTTTCTGTTTTAAGGATTTTTATCTCTAAATGTTGGCATGTTACTTCACCAGAGTGAGTCCCATGAGTCGGAGGTGTACAACCTGAGGGACCCCAACTAATTGTTATATATTCATCTTGTCCCCCCCCTGGCAGAAATCCCAGTGAAACCGTTTCACAACCCCAGTATGCACAATAATATTCCCCTGGGTAATTACAATAACTTTTCCCTGGATTTGATGCTGGGCAAGCATAGATTGCCTTGCGATTCAGGCATGGTTGTGTTGGTACTAAGTCACATACTTGACTTTTAAGGATGGGAGCGCCTGGGGTCACGTCTGTGCTTATCACCTTCTGATCTTCCCCTCTGATTAGGGACCACTTAAATGGCTCATGTGTCTGTACCTCTGTACCCCAACCCTCATTAATGAGACTTAATATTATTATCAATTGAGCTAGTTTTAGATAGGCAGTTTTCCCACTGCAGTAGTGAGTCTTTAATTGCTCGGGGGAGTTATTTCCAGTCTTGGGGTATCTTCTGGATCCTAAATCTTTGGATTCATTCATAATGGAGCAGACTCCTCCACATGTTTTATCTCCTCTGCCTCGCCCATCGACTCGGTTGCCTCGAGCCATGGGGTGTATAATCTTCTCGGCAGCAAGAGTATTCTTCAGGAGGGGCTGGTTTTGCTTCCCTTTTAAGTGGGTCTTTGGGGTACTGCACCCTATTCTTTTTCCCACTGGTTATACACTTAAGTGATGCTGGTAAGGATCCAAATTCACCCCCAGGTTTACCCCCTTCTATTAAAATTTCCACGGCCACTCTGAAGGCTAATAACCAATTTGTGTATTCCTGTTTTCGCAGTGGGTCCACTACCTTTCTAAAACATATCCCAACAGTTGCATTCACAATAGTCAAAATATTCCCTTCTACATTAAATTCTATACTGATACGTTTATACAATCATTGTTAATTCATGTTCTCATTTTCCTTGACGGAGGGTTTCGTGACAGTTTTACTTTCAAATCACCCGCTGGACTAGTGACTCTCCATTCGTGATTTTGTACTGGACCCTTAACACGACTAGCATGTGTCCATCCTTTTTCAGCAGTTCTGATGGCAGTATTGGTAGTCAATAATACCAGATAGGGACCTTCCCAGCGAGGCTGCAGTGTGGTTTCTCTCCAGGTCTTTATCAGAACCCAATCTCCAGGCTTTATCTGATGGAGGGTAATGTCAAGAGGGGGTCTTTGAGTCAATTGTCCCTTTTTCCACAATTCCTGTTTATACTTCATTAATTCCGTGATATAAGCTTGAATGTTCTGATCTACCACCCCCGGGTGATCTTTAGGGGTTCCTGCATCATATGGCATTCCGTATAACATTTCGAAGGGAGATATTCCTATGTCAGCCCGGGGCTGGGCCCTAAGGTTTAAGAGGGCAAGGGGAATGCATTTTATCCATGAGAGCTTAGTTTCTAGTGTTAATTTGGCCAATTGCTTTTTTAGTTCCCCATTCATTCTCTCTACTCGCCCTGAACTCTGTGGGTGCCAGGGAGTATGTTCTTCCCATTTTATTCCCAAGGCTTCAGCTATATTTCTAGTGATTCTTGATGTAAAGTGTGGTCCTTGATCTGAATCTATTACTTCTGTTACCCCATACCTAGGGATGATTTGTTCGAGTAATATTTTTGTTACTACCTGAGCTGTTGCTTTAGTTGTGGGGAATGCCTCTACATAATGTGTGAGGTGGTCTATTATGACTCCTTTGCTCACTAATCTATCTATTTCTGGTTTGAGACCCCTCCTTCCTTCCAGGGAAATAGGATATTGTTTTATTTTTACTGGGATTTCAGGATTCTTGATTTTTACCGTGAAAGGGGGTATTTTTAGTTGTCCCACACTCTCGGGGGTATACCAGACATCAGAATTGATCTCTTGTTCATCTTCTACCCTAAGAGGGCAGAGTTTGATTCTCAATTCTTTATTCTCTACTTCTAGTCCTATGCCTAATGCAATAATCAGATCCCGTCCTAACAAATTGAACTCCGCTTCAGGCAGTATCAAGAAATCACCCAACCCCACTTTGGACTCTGCTTCTATCATTACATTTTTAACTATTCCTACTGTAAAAGGTTCTCCCTTTGCTCCTATTACTTTGGTAGTTTCCCGGGAAGGTTTGCATCCGAGGGGGATCTGTTGTATAGTAGACCTTTCTGCTCCTGAATCTACTAGAAACTCTACCTCCTCAGCTTGGGGACCAATTTTCAATTTTATCAAGGGCTCCTGTTGTTTCTGGGTCCCCAATATATAGAGCCCCTGACACCCCTAGTCTTCTTGGAAGGACTTTTCGTCTCTCATTCTAACCCTGCAGTCCCTCTTCATGTGTCCCTTTTTCCTGCAATAATAGCATATTCTCTCCTCCTCCCTGTTTTCAGGCTTCCTAAATTTTTGCTGTCCTGGAATTCGATTTTGCGTCCATCCCCCCATTTTCCTTTCCAATTCCCTACTTTCTTTGACCGCTGCTACCATCATCCTAACCTGCCTATTATGTCTTTCTTCCTCCCTTCTTACATATACCTTCTGAGCTTCCCTCAAAAGTTCATCAAGCCCCCGATCCTGCCAATTTTCTATCTTTTCTAGTTTCTTGCGGATATCTTCCCAAGCCTTAGCTACGAACTGTGTTTTGAGCAGAGCCTGGCCTATCGGTGTATCGGGATCCAATCCTGAATATAGTTGTAAATTCTTGCGTAACCTTTCTAGCCATTCAGTGGGTGTTTCCTCCTTCTTTTGTCTTTCATTAAAAGCTTTATTTATATTCTGACCTCTTGGGACTGCCTCCCTAATGCCCTGGATAATGATAGTTCGCAGGTCCTGCATGTGAGTCCTATGATGTTGATTTTGATGGTCCCATTGCGGATTCTGTAAGGGCCATTTAATATCCGCAGCGGGCCCGTGGGCATGTTGAGCATCCCAAATGCGCATCCCTGCACGCCTAATCATACCTCTCTCTTCTGCTGTGAACAGTATACTTAGAATAGATTGTAGTTCCTCCCAGGTATAAACATTTGGCCCTAAGAACTGATCTACTCTGTCTGCCACCCCCAGGGGATCTTCTAGTATATTACCCATTTCCTTCTTAAAATCTCTAACATCCCCTGAATTTAAGGGCACTGATATAAACCCCATCTGAGGTTGTGGACCTCCCATGGGCATTTCTCTTAAAGGGTAGAGGTTATTTTGTCGTGCCTTTGCCCGTGTCACAGGCCCTCCCCCTTCTATCTTTTGTACTTCTCCCTTTCTCGAATCCATCTGCCCATGATCCAACTGAGGAGGAGAAGGTAGGGGAATTGCTGGTGGTACAGCATATGGTGGGGGTCCCACTAAGGCCTCCTCTTCCCTTCGAGGTTTACGTTTTTCGACATCTTTTTCTTTTCGTGTCAAATTAAAAATGGGGACTCCTAAACCCTCTGGGCGAGTGACCCATACTGCTGCATAGTCACTTTCTTCTTGATTGAAAGGGGTTTTGGAGTTTACCCAAAAATTTAATTGCTGTTGTACCCAATCTTCATTAGAACCATACTTAGGCCACCATACTGCCGGGCCAATTTGTTGTCCGCTCCAAATTTCTATACAATAATAAATCATCTTTGCTTTATCTTTATTTCTTGTTCCTGGATAGTGCGTCCAGGCAATTAGCATGAACCCTAGAGGTGAGTCCTTAGGAATGGATGGTCGTTTAGAAGGGGTGGGTGGTTTAGTTTTACACTGCCCCATCTCGTTCTTTACTTCTTGCTCTCTTGTTTTATTCAACGTCTGTAGCTCCCCCTAGTGCCCGTAGCTCTAGGGGAACACCTAAATAATAATCATCCCTAGTGTCCGTAGCTCTAGGGGAACACCTGAATAATAATCATCCCTAGTGCTCGTAGCTCTAGGGGAACACCTAAATAATAATAATCATCCCTAGTGCCCGTAGCTCTAGGGGAACACCTAAATAATAATCATCCCTAGTGTCCGTAGCTCTAGGGGAACACCTGAATAATAATCATCCCTAGTGCTCGTAGCTCTAGGGGAACACCTAAATAATAATAATCATCCCTAGTGCCCGTAGCTCTAGGGGAACACCAAAGAATAACCCTCCATAGAGCCCATAGCCCTAGGGGTTGTGGTGGTGAAAGGGTCCCGCTTATACCCTGTACCCACCCTTCGGCGTGCCCTCACTCAGTGTTGCATTCACTCGCTTCCCCCAGGTCGTGGCCCACGCCCTCGCGGGCAATGGGAACCGCACTACTGTGGGGTCCACACTCGCTCGGGTTAGTGCCGGCTGCCGGCCCCCCTTCACAAGCACACAACACTCGCCACACGCCGGATTCCCAACCCAGACCGGACTATACTCACCTGTCCTGCGTCTTCGTCCGGACTTTCGTGCACGAAATTTAAAGGGTTAACCGGTTTTTACTTGCCTTTGTGTTTTAAATTTCGGATCGTCGGCAGGAGTAGGGCGGGAGGATAGGAGCTGAGGCCACCTATTTAGGCGGGGCGCCCCCTCAGGCTCGTACCCACGCCAGTATTCCCGTCCGAGTCACGGCGCCAAATTGTCATCAATTTACAAGCAATGAGCCGATAATGTTCCAATTAGAAACTTTTATTAATTGTAGCGGGTAAAACAAAAAGGCAATTCAGCGCTGGGCGACAGGGGAATCCTCGTTCCTCCAACTGCCGCACCTTCCCGTCCCTTGCAACTTCTTTTGTAAGGTCCATCCCGAGTGTATTGTCCTTTAATTGGTCGGTCGTGATCGTGCCACTTGGTGTGTCGTTCCTTGGTTGGTCCTTCCGTGAAACTTTGTATCCATCGGGGCGCGCTTTGCCTGTAACTATGCAGAGTACACAATCTACCCATAAAATTAGAGTGTTCTGCAACCCTTGTGGCCTCCATATTCCACCATCACATCCCGGTCCTAATGAACAAGCACTCCACCACAATGCTACCACATCCCGGTCTTAATGAGCAAACATTTTATCACAGCCCCCTTCACATAAAAAGGTATGCTGAAGATGGAACCATTTTTACCAAAAGCCAGAAAGGTGTGATTGCAAAGCATAAAGAAGCTTTCTCTGTACACGAAGCTGATGGGTTTGTTAATCCTTGGGACTATTTCCAAACAGAGCACGGTGGAATCCATGGTGGGCAGTCATCCATGGAGCAGCATTTCAGGAGAGTAAAGATTAGGACAGCTTTGGCCATCTTCAGCAGCCAGCTGTGTGGTAAAGGAGCCTTCAGCCTTGGCACTGCAGCTGTTTTTATTAGAGATGTGTCAGTCTGTTTCAGATATAGCAGTTCTTATGGACTAAGGAGAAGCTCTCCTTAGAATGTGCTTCTTTGTGACTAAAGTGTATGGTGTGGAAAGAAACAGATTAGTAAAAATGTCTTTGTAACATGGAGGATGCTAATAAGTCTACGCTAGGAGTAGCACTCCAGGATCTTCTCTAAGCAACTGTACATTGGGTTCTGTATATCACAGCATCTTTCTGTTTTATCACACTACTCAATAACATAGAAATAGGCAGCAGAGTGAGGACACCTATTGTCTTTGGGCAGTGATAACTGGCTGCTCCACAGCTCATGTATTCTGTTATGGATGTTAGTAGCATGAAAGGTGAAAAGAAGTTCAGAAACAGGAAATGACTTAAAGAGTGCAGTTCTGGAGATAACTCAATGAAGTGAAATTAAAACATCTGAAGGACTGAAGGCAACTCATGAAAAGCGATGGTAGGAGTTAAATGTGTTTAGCATGGCTAAATGAGAAAGAAAGAGGACAATAAAACTCTAATTATTTTTCAGAAAATAAAACAGCCAAGAGAATAGAGCATAGCTGGATGCACTGTCTTGAAAAAGAAAACATTGGCTCAGTGTCAGCAAGAAAAATCCTGAAGGGTGAGATCTATTAGACTGTGGAGTAGCCTCCAGAGGGAAATGTGGGAAGCCCATTGCCCATTCATTTTAAATAGTCTGGACAATGTGATGAAAAGTGCACACTGGGGAAAAACAGTCTTTTTGCCTCAGCAAAAAGAATAAAACAGTAACAGTGAAAATCCTCACTGAGATCTCTGTATCTGTAGTGGTTCCTTCTAACCAAGTTGACTTCCAAGTGATGAAGAGTGGCCTTCAGACTTTCCCAGGTTATTTTTTTATTAATTATCTGTAGCAAGGCTGGAATTCAAGTGTGAGGAGTTCAGGCAATGAGTTCATAGCAAACTGTTCAAAGTTATGGCAAGATATACCACAATCCATTAGCGTAGTTCTAAAGCACACAAATACAGGAAATGCCAATACATACTTCACATTATTCACCATCTCCTTGTGTTGCTTGACATCAGTACAGCCATACACAGCCTCAGTGTCATCCAACTGCTGCCCATGATTTTGTCCTGTCGCTCTGTCATTTAAGCATTTCTTCTGGACACTGTGAAGTCACTTCCCCACAGTCATTTCTTCAGAGTTTTCAGTTCAGCAGAAAATTTAAGCACCTCTCTGAAAATAAGTTCAACTCTGGGATCTCTTATATAGCCAAGTGCCCATCCAAGCTGAGAAACTCCTTCCAAGAGTGAAAGAAAAACCTGGGTACTGCTTAGCTGCTTTGACATGAGTAAGCACAAACCTTTTGAACATTTGAACTATTGTGTCTTCCAGAATATACTTTAAAGTTATTTGTACCATTAATAACAACCCTTTAAAAAAAGCATCAGTGAGACCTATTTTTTTTTTTATCCTTAAATTTGGGACTGCTAGTCCCAAATTCACAATTTTCCTTTTCTATTTTTAAGTAGTATATATATTCCTTTTACGTTCATTCAGTTCTTATGACTTTTCATGATGGAACATCTCACTTAAATCATCTTTGGCACAACTTTCTGGAAAATCAGGTATTTGAATAGATTCACACATGCCCAGGTTACTGCAAGGCACAGTATATTAAGCATATTTATGAATACTATAATCTTAGAAAAACTGAATGAGTGTACTCAAGTCATGTGTTAGAAAAGTGGGATTAAAACTCTGTTCTGACATATCAAACATATTAATCATGGATAATCTAGGAGATACCCCCAGGACTTCACCAATCTATTCAGACTGTGGAAAAAACATGATTTGAACCTTCTCATTCAACTTCCAAACCCAGGGTCATGAGGAGTTCTTTCAGATTACAAGACTAGAAGAGAGGCTAAATCACCACAGTGACTAATGCTGACAAATAATCCATTCAGTGCTGTTTTCTCTTTACATTTTTGCTGCAATGTTTGCTGAATACAAACAAATTCACTTTAATGGAGATGGAATGAAATGTAAAAAGAAATTCCATGATATATAGGTTTTGGTTTAAAAATATCCAGTATGCCTTTCATGCACACAGTTACCATACACATTTAAAGTAAAGATCCATGCTACACGTTTAGATCAGTCATTATTCTATAATCAGTTGGACTCCATGCATAGAGCAAGCCAGTTGGGCTGGCAGAGCAGCAAAGTTGGGTTCACACTGCTCAGCTGAATGCACTCAATTGACTCTCTTTTCTCTTATTTGTTTTACTCATCCACACCTTTTTTAAACTCATACTTGGCCACATTTTTGTCAGTGGATTCAGAAGCACAGGATTTAAATTCAGTTTTATTTTTAGATGTCTCATTTATTCTGAACTCCTCTTATTCTCAGGTAAGTCATTCATCCTGTCCCTCATTATCCCTCAGGGTCTAACCGAACATTTCAAATTCAAGCTGAGTTACACAGTTCTTGGTGACCGTATAAATTAGGTGTGGTCCCCTTTGCTGTAATTGAATGACTTTTTAGGACAAATATCTTTTAAGCAATTATCCTCTCTCATCTCTCTGTGAACTTCACTAACATCCCTTACCTCCTAAGGCCAGCTCGTTCATTCTCTCTATCCAGGACTCATGTGAGTTGCCCTAGGATTGCTTTTGTCACACATCTGAGCTTCTGTGCGACCTCTACAATGAGTATCCTTGGTGTCTCCTTATTTTCCTTCCAGCTATGCCTTTTATCTTCCATTGCATCTTCTCTGATCTCCCAGTGCATTCTTGTATCATGTCACTTTGGGTCTCTCAGTTGTCTAATCTTTAATTTTGGGGTTGCTATTCAATGTCAAAAATACTTCCTACTACCCTTCCTACTCTTTCTCCATCCCACTTGGGCTCACGCTCACTGAAAGTAAGACTTGAAGGATGGGAAGGAGTGATAGAGCTGAATGTCATATCAGTCACCGTTGCTAATAAATAACAAACCTGGTTGGATGATATGCAACTTATGCATTAGCTGTTTGCACAGATGCATATTTTTCATGATTACTTGATTTTTCAGGCTTACTTGACAATGTTTTCTTGGTCATTAATTTCCAATGAATTTCTTCTTAATGGCCCATCATGCTCAAAACATGTCATGTGTGTTGCCAAAACATCCAGACACTAACACGCATATGCAGCCTAATATATATACCATTTCCCACTGGATCACTGCTGCATGCTACATATTTTTTCCTCCTGATGTTTGCTACTTGAAGTAGCAACCTGACTCAAAGTCAACTATTCAGACTCTTACAGGAAGGAGAGGTGGATACAAAAGGGCTTTCCTCACTCAGTTTAAAGATAATTGCTGACAGTTGGACCTCAGGCAGTGGTACTAACCAGATGGCACATCAAAGAGCAGAGATTTTGTGGGCTCTTTAACTCAGGTTACTGACACCCTCTGAACAGGAAAAAGTAGATGGTTTCTTCATTTCTCAGGACATACACAGCAGCTGTGATGGCTTGATACTAGAAAACTTCAATTAATCTAGATTTATCAGTTGCATGGATGGAATTATCTTTTCTGAGACTGAGAATGATTTTACCAGCCACCCATTACACTGAGAAAACTGAGGAAGAGGTGTGCAAGATCTCTGAAGTGGTAGTACCAGATCTGGAAGGTGTGCTACATCCAAAGCAAACACAGAAAAATATCTATCCCTTCTCCATACAGTTCATACAGGCACTCACATAAAGAGCCAAAGGCCACATCTGTGTTGATAAATTACATACGTCTGGAAGACATAAGCCAGACACAAGCCTGCTCCACAGCTTTACACACCTACCCCAGGATAATTTGATCAGGAGATAACTTTTTGGTTTTGGTGCATTCATGGTTGGTCAAATGAGCCCAGTCTCAAGACGCTAAAATTTGAGTATCCTCATGACCTGTGGTAGTTGGTCCTGAGGTTAATATATGCACATGGGTTAACATGTAACTTGATGAGACTCTTCCAGAGCTGTTCTTTTAAGAGAAATTGTGCTTTAATTGTTCTAACTTCTCAAGTCATTTCCATTGCCGTGTGACATCAGCTGTTCATCCAATCCCTGCCCAACAGCAGCTCTCTCAGAAACTTAGACCACCAAACACTCTGAGTAATGACTGTTTCTCTTCACCTGAACGGTTCCTTGTAAAACAGATACTGATTCATGACCGGGGATCCAAAGTCCTGCTACATCTAGAACAATAGAAAATTAGTCAAAAGTACAATCATATAAATGATTAATTTAGCTTTTGCTGCTTTCCGTGAGTAATGACAAACTGTAAAAAAAAGAAAAAAAAAAAAAAAAAAGAGAAGCATTCCACTTTACAAACAGGTCTTAGGTTTTTAAAATTAGAAGAGTCGAGTTGCTCACAAATTATCATCTGCATGTGTTTCTTTCAGCACTAGGTAGTCTTAGCTCACGCCTATATATGCTTCTTAGTACACTTACGCTGCATGCAAAAATGGCTGAATACATTTGAGATCACAGAGTTCAAAATTTGCTGAATGTACATTTTCTGCTAGTTTTCGATTTTAAGAGAAAATAAATGAAGCCCTCGTAGAATTAGAATATTAGAATAGAATTCTAATGCTTCAGTATTTATTCCACACTTTCTTTCTTTTTTTTTCTTTTTTAAAGATAAGATTTATGGAAGTCAAACAAACATGTTTTGAGATCTTAAAATGTACATTTGGTAAACATTTATATGAACACTAAAGAATTCCCGCAGAGATCTGCAAAATACAGTTCAAACATAGTGAAGGCAAAATTGTTCTGCACACCAGTGAGAAATGTTTTTTATTCACTACTGTATGGGAAATTGGTAATCACAGCCTGAACCTCTGATTAATCAGCTGGAGCAAGTTTTGGGTCAGCTGTGGGAGCACAGGTGAGAGTAATTCAGCTGTGCTTCCGGAAGGGTTGGAGCCTGACTCCACCTCCTCTAGACCTCATTTAAAGGCTGACCACCACTGAAGCAGCATCTCTTTGAGATTGCTCTTTGGTGGAGAGTTTTCCAGCAGGCTGAAGGCCTCTATTGGGTGAGTCTTTCCTTTAAATAACTTTTTGGATACTTATCACCACCTCTCTTGTACCATCTGTGTATTATTGTCACTATGCATCACTGTACAACTATCCTTCTATATAGCATTTATTCTAGTGACTAAAAAAAAACCCAAATGTAAGCAGAAACATGATTGTAGCAAGGCAAATAAACTTTAAGTCTAGTTTAACAAACAGATATCAACAAAAACAAACTGATTCTCTGTATTTTGATCCTTTCTCTGAACTTATGTTCTGAGCCAGAATTCTGCAGCTCTCTGCTCTCACTTGTCAAAAAGCTGGTCTTGTCAGCTGATCCTTCTCATTTACCTACTTGCTGAGCATGTTCTTACTTTGAATGCACTAATACATATAGAAGATGATTCCCCACACTCCCAGCTCTTTCAGCCTATCTTCATAAAATGTGCTTCATCCCTGTTAATAGTGCAATTTAGTTTCAAAAGGACTAAATTTTCCATCAGATCCTACTACTTAAATTGATTGTGAACCTGTGTAACCACAGCAGTGCATGTTCGCAGCATTGCTGCTTGGCTGCAACTCACCATTTTCTCAGCTCTTCAGCATTAATGGTGATTGGAGTCACAGTTTTGGCCAGAGTATGGGCTTATAGTTGACCACAGCATAAATTTCTCAGCATTCATTGGAAGGAGAGGGAAAACAAACACGAGCTTTTCTTTGCTTTGGGACACCTTGCACCAATCCTTCACTGTCAAGAGTAATTGCACAGGGCAGACCTTTCACTTGGTTGCCTCATTTGTTTTCCTGCAGTGCTGTGCCTGAACACCATGCTTACCTGATAAATTGGCCAGCTTCCCTGTCTAAATAATGATCCAAGGCTTTTACAGTCTCTTGTCATAAAATCCCAGCAGCTTTGCTGAATGCCTTGGCTGCTGTCAGGAAAGGCAGCCCCGAGGCTGTGCGTGTGGCTCTGACAGGAGTTACAGCTTAGAGCCCCCTGGCCAACACAGCCACCTTGGTCACTCACTCACAAACTGAACAGTCACTCACACAGTCACTCAGCTGGCTTGCTGGTCACCTGGATAGGTGCAGTGAAAACGTGGGTGAAATTAATAACATCTTATACTAAGTTCTTAAGTTTGCATTTAGAAACACAAAGCAGTAAAGCTCTGTTATTGGCCCTGAACGCTGACTGAAGGAACTATGGCACTGGTGATGGCTTTAAGGGGCCTTCTGATAAGGTCACCGGCATCTGGGCAGCAACTATCCAGGTTGGGAAAAGAGAAGGCAGCAAAGCTCAACCAAGGCAGGGAACATCTATACAAAATCATTGGTAAACACTGACTTTCAAGCTGCCATTTCCAGGACTTGAAAGAATAAAGGAGATGATACTACTGTGTCAATATTGGAGCGCAGAGACAATAGGTGCTTTCATTGCCAGGTACATTAAACTGATCTTCCGGCCCATCTGGGTCTTCACTAGAAATATGCTGATTACTTTCAGGTTCACCTTTCATTACTCATTAGTGATGTCATTTTTTTCTTTGTAGGAAAGAACAAACGCAAAGGGAAGATGTGGCTTTTATTTATTTGTACCAACCAACACTTTCTCAGCTCAGAATAACCCCAGGCCTTTCTGTACTTAAGAAAAGCCAACAAAACCCACACACACACACAAAACCCACAAATAAACAAACAAAAACCCCACAACTTTTACAACTCAAGAGAAAAAAAAAAGAGAGAGGGAGGGTAATGAAGGTAATGAGTAGTTTCATTCTTTTAGAAAGCATGCTTTTAAGCTCTGATAACACAATAACAGCCTTCTAAAATTTTCATGCTGGGAAAGAACTACCACAGATGCTTCCTTATACACCCACTTTTCTTTACAGCAATGTGGGATTGAGGTTTGTTTTTTTTTTTCTCTGCTAAACCTTATACATCTCTCCCTACCCTGGGATACCCTGGTCTCCAGAGTATTTGAAAACTACTAATGGAGCAGCTATATAGAAAGCTGAGGGACAGGAACAGTCATATTGAATAAGACTAGTGACCCATCTAACACTGTATTTTGGTTTGAGTGAACCATATCAGGTGCTGCAGAGAGATGAGCAATGTGCTCTCCTAACAGAGAACTGCATATTGACCTGCCAACCTATGAAGTTTCTCCACAGCATCAAACAACCTGGTTCCTGCTCTTATCATGGAACTGGAGGATCTGCTCTCTTCTCCCTCACTTCCACTTGCAGATCAGTTATGTCTTACAAGCTGGAATTTTAACAAATATGGATATGTAATTTTTATGTCTTTTTTTAACTTCATAACAGTCATTGCATGAAACACATTGCACGATGGTGGCATGCAAAAAGAACTGCTTTTTTCTGAAGACAAACCACCAGCTGATCTGTTGAGTTATCAATGACCCATGTCCTGCAGCCTTCACCTCCCTGCAAGCACCTGAGCACCCACAGCCCCCCATCCAGGTCCACTCAGCAGCCTGCATCCAGCTGGTGCCCCCCAGCTGGTATGGGAATGTGGGAGCACCATTGTTGACAAAGACCTGTGAGGACAAATGAAGTCTTGCCGGGGAGCTGCTTCATAAAGCTTCTAATAAAATCTGTGGGAAGAGGAGACAACCTTTGTAGTGAGACAACAAATTCAAAAGTTGTGGCTCAGAGGTCTGACAGATCTTTGGACAGGAAGGCCATATGGGTGATCAGACAAGCCTCATGAAAAACAGACACGTCCTGCATGGAAAAGAAATAGTTTATTTTTAATAGCTATATCACTTTCAGCTAGCTCACAGTACTGAGTTAAGTGACTGTATCTGGCACTGCGTTGGAAGAAGTGTATGAATTCTGTGTAGACAAGACTTAGACCATGCATCTCACAGATCTAATCTTTAATTTTTTGTCTTCTAAAGAAAAGTTTATATATTACAAAGCTGTGCATCGAGGCAGAGATGAACAGATAGACTAATCAGGGCCAAGTTATCTGCAGGTTCATGAATTTTTGCTTCAACCACACTTCTGTTCAGAAAAGTATGTAAGGAGATTTGGAAGTCTGTGTTTCCGATTGATCAGGCTACATTAATCTTTACTCCCTCCATGATTATTGTCTTCCTCTTCTAAGGGCCAATTCTTTGCCTGGAGTTGCAAAACATTTTTCCCACAATTTGCAGCTGCAAGCTTCTTGAGGACAAGAGTCACAGTGTTTGCAAAATATCCTGTACTTTATATCATTTTCCAAGGGATTTGCATGTCTAATTACCAGTTTGCCTGGCTTATGTTGCTGTAATTTTTAAGCCTTCCAGAATTCATAAACTAAAAGCAAATTCATTCCTGCTTAGTTCGCTCTTCATCATTATTAATGTGCTTTCATGGAGCCTTCAGTAAGATGAGGACACTCTCACCCCACTGCTGTTACTATATCTCATGAAACCTGGCCCAGAGGAGCCCATTAGTTACACTAAAGGGAGGACATGTACACGGGTGTGATGAAAGTTATGTGATGTTTAGGCTGCTTCCTAGCATTTTCTTTCCAATCTGATGTTATTGTGCTGGGAACCTGCTGGTTTTCAGAACCAATAGAAAGTGTACAATATGCTGGCAGGGCTTGCATAGTGTGCCCTACACAGCTTTCCCATTAATTTTTTGCCTTCCTCTGGAGCAACTGATTTTTAAGGTGGGCAAGAGAATGGCTCAATCTCCATCCTAGGCATTCAAGGAGTGCCAAAAACAGTGCTGATTTTGGAGATGCTCTGTACAAGACAGACTAACCATCCCTACTCAAGGACACTAGCTACTACTCAAGGCACTGGCTACTCCTACTGTTTTGCCAATTTGTGAGAGAAACCACAGGCTTAGAAAGCACAGGTTAGCACCACCCTGCACAAAGCCGAGTGACGGGACTTCCAAAACATGCAGCGTTTCATAATCTCATCCCTCGTGCTGAGCTTCTCCCTCGGTGAAGGAGTGAAAACATCACAAAAGCAACTCGCCCAGAGACATGCTGCCAAGAAGCTTTCTTTTACAATTACTCCATACGAAGCTACATTGTAAGATAATTATTTCATTAGCTGTAATACATGTTGGGACAGAACTATCTTGGCCCTCTCCTTTTCATCTCCAGTTGGGAACAACATGGGAAGAGCCACAGAGAGGGGAGGAATGCCTTTGAACATCCACTTGTTTACTTCTCTTTAACAGCTCTGAATCCAGAAAAAAATAAAAAATAAAAAAAAAATAGGGAGTTCACTGGCAAAGGTTAACTATTCAACAGATCTGACCAATATCTGTTTGACCCATGCCATATCTGATTCGTCCCATTCTATATAGTAAAAGCACAAGGAAAGTTGAATGGACCAGCCTTCTTGACCAGGTATCATCAAGCATAGCCGTTTCATCAATTGCAAGGGTTATCCATTATCTCCTCATTCTGAAAGGCAGGCAATCACTCTGCTTTGCCATCACTCATATCAGAGAGTTAGAGAGAGTTAATCAAAGAGATTGCAGCATTTAATATAAGAAAGCCCAAGGCACTAATCAGAATAAGATTCAAACCTTTCAGAGAAATTGATTTTTGCATTTCTGATAGAAGAGATGAGATGCTTCCTAGTTATGCAGTTGGAACTTGACTCTGAAGAACAGGGAGACAGAAACACTGGCAATTTCATATCTATTCTCTGGAAAATAAGACTCTGAAATAAATACATGTTTCTGAACACTACAGAATCTTTCTCACGAGTTCCTGAATCAGACTTTTTTTTAGCACACATAAGACCTGGGATACACATTTTGAAAAGGAAGGTGTTCCTGGCTTCCTTATGTAGAATAGTTTTAATGTCAGGTACAACTGAATCACAGGAAGAACTGAAGGCTGCAGTGAGTCTTATTTGTGCAAATGTGGGCAAACCCCTTCAGCATGTCCCCATATGCCCTACATGCAGTAGGCTAGTCCAGGATGAAAATCCTTCATAGTGAGCTTAGCTGAGTCTTATCACACAGACTGCTCGCTACTTTGCAGTTATATCCCTCTTCCCATTTTCATATTAATATTTTAAAATGAATTCCTACAGCTATTTTTTCCCCTGCTTTATTCTTATCGTTATAAAGAGCGTTTGGCTCAGTGGGTATTGATTTCCAACACTCATGCATATGGAGAGGCTTGATTGCTAATTGAAGAGGGATAAATCCGATGAGCTGTGTAAGATTTGTGCTGTAAAGGGAAAACTTATTAAAGAAAAAACATGATCTTGGTAAACAGTGTATTAAAATTTCCTTTCACCTCAATCCTTTAATGCAGCTGTGACTGGTATATGATCAGCAGAGGTAGCTGTTACGGAGATGAAAACTGAATCTAAACAGGAAATAAAAAGCAAACATATCCCAGGATGGCTTCATTTTCAGTATTCAGACAAGCCATCTGAACATTTGCCACAAAATCAATAGACCCGCAATTAAGAATACAGTCTCATGGCATGGAGATGGAAATCAGTGAGAGCTAGAGAGATCAATATGTGAGTTTGCTTGTTCCAGCTGTTCCTGAAACACAAACAGATAGCCAGTATGCCTGCTGCATGCTGTGCGCTAAGCTTATTCTCTGGATAATGACACTGAGAAATGGATTGAACCTAGTGATTGATTTGAACCTTTGTGTTCCATAATGTGTATGTACTCTCACCTGCACACAAAGCCATCCCATCAAAATGCAGAGAATTTAATATGGGAGGAAAATTAATCTGTGGTGGAACTGCTTGTCTTCTCCTGAATTTTTCAGCCATTACATTACCACCACCCTCCTCCAATCAAAAATAGGAACAGCTTACTTGCCAGAAGAGAAACAAAAAGAAATAGGGAATTAGAAGAAAAAGAGGCAGAGGACTGATCTAAGGATGCCACAGAGATTCCCATACTCTGCAATGGCCTTGTCCCTGCCCAATACAGAAACACCTCCAAGCAGCCTGCCTTCTCCCAAGAAGAGCTAGTCTTGTGCATCAGACACTTCTACCTGGGCATCAGAAAGGCCAAACCCATACTGCCTAGCTGAAATAAAGCCTTGTTTCAAGCACACTTGAGAGGAATGAAAAGTTTAAACTCAACAGAATTGACCACCTATATGCCTACAAATCAATAAGAGTTACATCACCCGGTATTGAAGGCACCACTCAGGGCTAACAAGTGCTTGTCCAGTCTCCCTCAAGGGCTTTCAGTTTGAGTGACTCTGACTGACTAGGCACCATATACAATGCAGTTATCTTCATCCCTAATTATATTATTTTCAGTGCCACTTCTTTGCTCTCAGCTACCTGCCAGGCACATAGCCAACTATATAGGGCATTTCAAGAAAAGAAATAAGAAAGGTCCAACTAAGTCTTGCAGGCATCACACGTTTCCCTAGTGAAAAGTCAGTGGAGTTTTACCAATGAATCAGCAATCTTAAAAGACCTAAAAGCAAGGTTTTTTCGCAGTTCTACCAAAGACACTTAGAACTGCGCCTCATGCTCTATATTAACATCAAGGGATAATTCTGATCTCCAGAATATGAGCACATGCAGGACTTGCCCTCACTGACATCAGCAGCAACCCTAGTACCTCAGGGGGTCTCTGACCTTGCTAGCAGTAAGAGGCTCTGAGGAGGATGACACAGAATACATCCAACTTGCTTCCTGCTCACTTCATCTCTCTGTAGAAGTCATCGCGCTCAGAAGCACACGCTGCCATCTTTACTGAAAAAGTCAGCTAGTGCAAATTTGAGCAATTCTGTAGCTCCTTCTACTTGTTTCCAGGTGACATCACTGATCCTTGATTTTAATCGCAGCTGTCAATGCTCACTGCGTTTGTACTGCATGCATGTATTTACTGTACACCCATCTGTCTGGTTAGTTACTTATGCAATCTTACCATGACCCATTCATCTTATTTCTTCTTTTACCCTCCATTTTTGATGACATTGTCCATTGCCTCCTGTCATCTTTATGCAATAAACTCATATGATGGAGAGAGTCTGCTGCCCTCGTAGTACTCATTAATGCATGAGCCCAGTCTGTCAGTACAGAAAACTCACAGTTCCACTGCAGAGAGTAAAAAATAATAGAGAGAAAGTGTGGTTCTAATATTCTGGCTAGTAAAGCTCAGAGATAAGATTCTGTGGCCTATTAATTGAAGGAAAACACGAAACACCTGCAGCTTTTGAATAGGTTTGTATCATTTGTGTAATATGTTGGGCGCTTATTAATTCTTGGGACCTTAAAAACCTTTGGGTTTGATGAGTGACCCAGAAAATGGTTTGGTATCAGATTTTCTGCCAGGTCCTTTCTAAGTAAAAGTGCCACATTTCAAAATCTCAGTGTCTTGTGATAGCCTGTTTGTTTCGATTGCAAAGGACTGAGTTTCATCTTGCTCAGTGCTCAGTAGTTGCTGTTGGACTGATGATATCTTTCCAAAGTTACCTATAATTAAAGATGTTTTATAATCACGCAAACACTAACAGTTAGGATAGAAGTGATGTTTACAAGTTTGGTCTCTTTCACAGAAATTTCCGCTTGGGTGCAAACCCTGCCTAGAGCTAACAAAAGAAAATCTTTGAGTAGAAATGAACTGGTAAGCTGTAATTAATTAAACAGCCCCATGAGAAGGTCAGAGGGTGATTATGCACTGTTGCTTCTTTCTTCCAACAGCTTTTACCTTTCTTTATGTTCCACTCTTACTCTTTAAAAAACACTGGCATATTACAACTAATCTAAAAACTATGGACTTTGCCTAGGGGAAAAAAAAAAAAAAAAAAAAAAAAAAGGTAAAAACAAAAACAGAGAAAATCAAGGACATAGTCAAAATATTTTTTTAATGACGTAAGTATGTGAGCATCTGCAGGAGACTTTCTGCTGTGCTCATGATGTGAACATGGAACAAACCACTGAATCCAAACTCCGCAAATCTTGTTTGCAGATTATCTATAAACTCAGCCTCGTCAGAGAGCTCCCAAAGCTGGAAACAGTATGAACACAGCCCTGCCCATCTCTGGCACGCCCTTGTAGTCAGGGCCTGAAGGTGGATCAATACAAAACAGATGGTGATGGCCTAATTTGTTTCTGTGCTACATCTCCATGAGACTCTTAGCAGCCCATCACTGCCAATGAAACATTGAGGAGTATTGCCCCCATTGTGCCAGAGATGAGCTCCTTAAGGTGACTGCCCTATGTCTTCCAGAAGAACTGCATGGTCAGCACTGGGCACTTAACTGCTTCCAGATGTACATTACACTGCTACAGAAACTCACAGCAGAGGAAATAAACAATCACCTATAGCAGTCAGTCTTACAGTTTCTATTGTAATTTTCAGGGTATGCACACCCACAGTGCAAGCAGCATTGTTTAAGGCACATATTACAACAGAACAAAATATGGTTTCTCTTTACCAAAAATAACATCTGCCCATGTAAAGTGGAATATCTCCAGGAGGATGGACTGAAAGGTGCCCAGTGGAGGTGCTTGATGAATAACAGGACTCTGTAGGGCGTAGCCTGGAAAGAAAGCATACTTAACATCTAGATTATGTAAACTACCCGTTTCTTAAGAAGAGGTTGGTAGCCCAGTGATGGAGAGATGAGCTTAACAAAGGGGAACTGTTTTGAAATGACAGTCTTTTCTTCTTTGCAACATAAATGCAAGACAGGCTGGCCCAGCAGCAAAGCAGATAGCAAGACTGCTAACACATTGTAAGGTAAACATGCCACCTAAGTCGCAAATAAACCTGTGGAGAAGATTAGGAAGTCGATATTAATGAAGGAGAACTAGTCCTTGGTGGGACGAAATCATTTCTACTGCCTCTGATTAAAAGGATTAGTATGACAGAGAACACAAAATCCTGAATCTCTGCCCAGGGCTTCTACTCTTTATATACTCTTTATCTGTTTGGTTTATTTGTTCGTGGATAACGTGGCTTGGGATAGTTTTGGTTTTTTTCCCCTTCGTAATAGAATTTCACATTTATGATACAAGATACTTTCTAATTTTCTGTCTTCCCTGTGAATGAAACTCTCTTTTATTAATAAATTTATTTGAAGAAACACTCTTCAGTAAGAGTCCTTATCAGTGTAAGAAACTCCATACACTGTATCCCACTGAACAAATCATGATACAGTGAAATTCCCCAAATGTTTTAAACTTATTTACATGGAAACAGCATTATAATAAAATTCAAAAGTTCAGGGCAACAGCCACTAAAAAATTCATCGTTGATCACTGATGAATACATAGATGGATATATAGGTACATGGGTCTAGGTACATATGTGAAGCTCTGCACATATAAAGCATCTAAGAAAGATAGTAATTCAACCTCCATGTTTACCTACCATCATGTGCACAGTCAAAGGAGAACACACAGAGTCAAACCCTGATGCAACGTCTTCACTATGTGTTTAGGAAGATGTACTACCACAGAACTCATAGTGGGATTCTCTTGTTCAACACTGTACACTTGAGAAGAAAGTCATAAAACCATTGGGAAAAAATTTATTAAAGAGGGCTCTGAACAACCCTATCCTCCTAGGCCAAATATCTATATCTCAAAGAAAGTGAGATATCTTTCTTACCTGCTTCTTTCCTTCTTTTTCCCTCTCCTGCAATGCCATGCTCCCCTCACAAAGAACAAAATGAAAGCAAAAAGTAAGGCAAAATCTTCTCCCTGACATCCAGCAATGGAGCCAGTGACAACTGAGAGAAAGAAAAGCTCATTCATTCTCAAGCATGGCCTGGCATGGCACAACAAAGTGTTCTGGCACAAAGGGTGATTTAGAGTCTCTATCCAGGTAACCATCAGCACATGCTTTCACTTTCTTATGACTTTCTGACCACGTCTGACTTCACCATGTCGTAGGATGTAGAACTTGTGCTCTTTCAACCCTATGATGGAAAAAGTCTGATGATGTGGCATGAGTCCCACAATTCTACATGCAGAAGAACAAATCCCATGCTCCAAAGGAGCAACTCCATGTTTTGAACTGGGTTACCCACCTCAAAATCAATGGTGTTCCACATTCCGTGGAAGTTTTCCATTTCAAAACTTACCATAATGAGCATAAATAATTCACAGACTTTTCATTTATATAACAAATGAGGATGTGGTTTCAAAAGGTCACACACTGACCTAGCCCTACTCCCACTGCAATTTATGGCAGAGCTCCAACTGACGCCAGTAGGAGCAAAATTCTTGTAATGGGGAATTATTTTGAAAATCAGATGGAAAAAATTCTTGAGCCACATCTGCTTTCCCTTTTTCTCCCCTCTTCACTCAGCCACACCCATCTTTTGGTCTCACTAGTTGTGGTGGAATGATGCAGTAATTGGTTCTGCATGGGTGAGACTGCACTGAGGCAGATGTGTTGCCATAATCTAATCTAATTAAAATAATTTTCAGATCTGAGCGAATATTTAAATAAAAATATAAAGCAGCCCTTGACAATTGTTTGATTGCTGTGAAAATAACTGAGAAAGATGAGTAATGTCAGTCTGAGCTGAGATCGTAGCTCATTTGCCTTTCCATCTGCATATATTTTAAATCCTAATTATATGTAATTAACAGCATAAGTAACATGATTCTTCTTATAGCTGACAAATTCTTAGGTCCATTCTGCATGCCTTCAGATGCATATGTACCAATGAATTTATACACCCTTTCTACCTGAGCGTTTTACATCAAGTAATTATAACTTAGCTCAATTAAAAACACTCTTGAAACAAGCATGGCATCTTTTAGATTCACAAAGCTCATTTAAGAAGCCAGTAGGCATGATTGGGTCAGCCCAACAACGAAGGCTGACTGGGAATTAAAAAGAAGGTCACAGATGTATGACTTTATTTTTGGCTGGACGTTTTCAGAAGGGTGTTTCTACATTACATCAAAACTAATTCGAATGTAGAATAAGGCAAGCCAGCCCTTTTTCAAAGTGACCAGATAGGATGTATTATGAGTACATCTGAAGCTACCAAAATCAGGACCTTTCTGCCTTTCAAACACTCCTCACTCACTGGAGAAGCAAAATGCACTTGAGAGGTAATGTCTTTTCTCTAAGAATTATCTACACTGACAAGGATGGAAAGCAAGGCCAGCCCCTCTCCTACAGTACTGTTGAATCCAATTAATGACAGTGGTGCTGTTGACACCCTTTTGCCTATCTGGCAGTAGCAGCTACTCCCAAAAATGACTGGGGAGTGGATGTGACCTTGGCACAGACCATGCCATGACCAATGGGCACTGTTTGAAAATAAGCAAAAATGATTACCATTAACAGGTCAGTGCTGCACATCCATGGAAAAGTTTCAGTTTTCATATAATTTTTGGAGCATATGGTTTATCAGGTAAACTTCAATCAATGCTACAGCCATTTTCATGATGTTTCCAATCTATTTTGCAGAGGCACAGGTGAAGAAGAATAAATACTACTACCTCTAGTGCTATTTTATTCTATTTAACACTCTGCATTTATGACAGTTTTTCACATGTTCTAAGTGGGATAAAGACATGAACAAATCTTCACAGAATACCTTCCCTGCCAAGTAATGTGACTGTGACTCAACAGGTGAAGAAACAGTAGGTAGTTACTCCAACCATCAGGATGACTTCTGGCTGTGAACAAGAACTCATCTTGTTATCAACATATGGGTCTTTTCCACAGGTGTAGTGGGAAAATCTCAGGAAGGCCATATGTAAGAAAGCTGGTTATTGCCCCATTTCTTTTGTAATACAGGCCTTTTCAAAGGGTAAGCTCTCATAGAGTAGAAGACATAAGGGTTACGAGAAAAGTTCTGCTGTCCTACTCTGGACAGTTTTTGCTGATTCTTGCCCACTATGATGGGATCTTATTCAGTTTTTAAGATACTTTAGATTTTAATAAATCTAAATCATTCAGAAGTGATTAAATTACATCACGGCACAACATATAAAGTATGTAGCTGACATAAAATAGTAGTGTAATAAAAAAATCATGCATGTTGGAATATACCATGAATGGAATAGATGACCACTGAAAATAAATGTAGCTGATATTTAGCACACACTTCAACTCAGATTTCCCTTCAGACAAAACCTCAGCTGTTTACAAAGCTTAAAAGCTTTAGCAGTAGGTGTTATGAAAGTCTGGTTCTCATTTCAATGTCAGCTTTTCCACATTAATTGACTGTCCAGACTTGTTTCCATCATACTTCCTGGAGTATTCTTCCAGTTCTACATTCGTCTCCGCTTCTGATTTGCACATACGTGGTTGAAAGAACTGATTTCTATTTAAGCATCTTAATCTTAGTTCAGATTGAGTAGCATAACTACAGGCATCTGAGTTTGAAAAAGATTGGCCTAAAGGCTGAAGCATTTCTGGTTTTGTTCGAGTAAATTAGTATGCTTCCTATGCAGAAAACAAGTCTGATCACTGCAGGATTGCTGAACCAGAGTTTCTCCCAGATTGGGCCAAGCAAAATATCAAAAAGATTCCTGAACTCTTCCAAATTTGTGTCAAGAACGTTACTGCTAATTCATTTACCTTAATAGGTTTACTT
This sequence comes from Coturnix japonica, assembly GCF_054131305.1. Taxonomy (NCBI): domain Eukaryota; kingdom Metazoa; phylum Chordata; class Aves; order Galliformes; family Phasianidae; genus Coturnix; species Coturnix japonica. The sequence continues at coordinate 40,611,956 of NC_140665.1, forward strand.
TAATGTCTCATTCAAGCCTAAGTATCATGGCCGATTAAATGAAATTGTAGATTTCCTTCTGCCATTCAGCATAATCTGACACGACTCTATTTTCACTTCTCACTGCTGTTTCTTCAATAATTTGCATGCCCTTTGTCATTATGAAGCATTCTTGCTCATCTCCTAACCTGTAGAACGTATTTCTTTTCACCTATTCTGCAGGGGCAGAAGATTTCCAGGAATTAGGGAGATGGGGAAGCCAAGTCCCTTCCATTCTTGATGACACCCTGTCTGTGCCTGGTTCTGCAGGGTGAAACTAATACTCAACTAATGTCAGTGAGATGAACAGGTGGGTTGTTCTTGTAATTGTCACAGATACTGTATGCTTGTGACCCTGAAACCACTTCTCTATGATAAATGATGAAAACCTTTTGTAAATGGTAGGTAATATTTTGGGAACAATCTGAGTTCCTAGAGGAAATAGCTCACTATCTATCTGAGCAGTAATCAAGAAGTAAGACAGCCAGACACAATCTTCTGTTCCACAAAAAGCTTTAATTTCCAATAAGAAGTGAAGCATCATCTTAGCTAGAGGGCATTGCACAGTCTGGTTCTCCATGCCACCATTGGAGCTGCAGCCAGGTTTGCACAACCCTCACAGTCAGTACTGACAATGAACTGTTATGTCTCTGCCTATACATAAGCACTAATGTGATCATTTAAGTCATGCCTGCAAGAATCAGTCATGACCACAGGCTCCTGTTACTAACTTCTGTACAGGTGCACAATACATATCAGGCCTTTCCACAGAGATCTTTCTTATGTACACCTTCCTTAAATACAACTATGGCACTTCATTACACCCCTCTCAAACAAATGTAATTGACATGTCTAATGTGCATACTTACTGAAATTGCCTCTGTGTATGAATTCAAGTAATCCTATGTGGATGAGGGTCATGTCTGTGAGTGGCTGATATTGCCTTTAATCCCATTTCAGTGATGATGGAGAGCTTGGATGATGCCAACCTTGGATGATTTGTGTAGTTGCAAAGTGAAAAAAATTTACCCTGGAGGAATGACGTGGTATAATTTACACAGTTCATACACTGCATCAATTTTGCTTAGCTGTTATCCTAAACATGTAATCAGCATGCTCTATCTAATGCAGTCAGGTAACAATTATCTTGAAGATCAGATCTATTTTTTCACATTTGCAATTCACCATGCCAGTTATGTACTGTGGCAGAAAAGTCCTCATTTTTGGAATTGATTTGTTTGTATTGCTAAATCACGTTTTCTTCTCCTGACCTTTTTCTTTAGTGTAACTGTATCTACTTTGATTAGTATGATGACTCTTCCATGTCTATTTTCCATTTTAATAATAATATTTATACCTTCCTTCTTTTCCTTGTCTTTCCATGACTCGTTGTCTGTGTGAAAATAATGTACTACTTACAAGACTAAAGTCTGAGCTACAATTTTTTCTCATGAACAACCCTTACATTTGGGTGTGCATGCTTCCAATACTTCAGTGGTTTCTTGGCATTACCATTCTGTTTCTCAGTTTTGTGTTTCCTTCATGGTTGGTATTCCCACCAGCAGTACAATTCTGATGTCAGCAGATCAAATTGGATAACAGCTGGCTTTTTCTGATACATAATTTATTCTGATTAGAAAAATAATGGCTTTAAGCAAGAGAACCTTTCTATCGTCAACAGCTGGTGTTTCCCTTTGCTTATGCAGGTGTTAGTTCCCTTTCAGTTCTTTTCAAAAGTGATCTTCAGTTCAACAAGCTTGTTTTTTCACTCCCACCCTAGTCTAATTGTGGTTGTGGCTCAACCAGGAATCCATAAATCTTTATTAACTCTGGCACTTCTCTTTCTGCTTTCATCACACATTTATTTGTATGATAATACTTCAATACCTTAAATCACCGCTGAAACATTTATCATAACAAATGGCACTTCTTTAGTGTTATGTCCCTGTTCTCCCACCTTATCTACAGTTTGTTTGCTCAGACTGTAAGCTCTCAGAGTCTGCACTCAGGTTTTCCAGGACAGATCACTCATTTTTGAGCTTTTCGAGATGAAAAGCATTCAGGTTTACAAGGAGCTATAGGAGAGGTCTACCATTACACACCATCACTCTGTGTGAAAAGCAGGTTAAAACACAGAAGTTCTGCAGTAAGTCATTAGTTTCTCATCATCTCCTCTGAAAGAGAAAGGCAGTGACCAAAAAAAGACCAATAAATAAATAGTATCATACTATTACTTCCAAGGACAGTATCCACAAAAGCATCACACCTTATGAAGTGATGACAGTAACTTGCAAGAATAGGTACAAAGTGATAAAGAGGTCCTTTTTAGCCAATCTACTCTCTCTTGTCTCCCCATCTGAAATATCTGATGTTTGTCAGAGCGCAAGAAAACATTACAAGAAGAACTCTTCTAGAAAACATGGAAACTTGATGATCATTTGGAGGAAGGAAAAAGCACAGCAATACTTTGCCCACAGCTGAAACTAATAAAGTACTTTTTTTTCTTGTTTGTTTTGTTTTGTTTTGTTTCTCCCCATCCCCTCTTTTCATTTCCTCCACACCTGTGGTCACTACACCTAACAGCTCCCTTGCTGCCCACCAATGCAAACAGGCCACAATCACATCACCTTCCCAAACCACTGAATCTTTAGTGTCAACAGAATGTGACACTTTCCCAGACCCTGAGGAGTACACAATTAGGGCTGTGCTCAGTCTCTGGGGAGGCTTCAACTTCAACTCCAGAACTTAATTCAGCACTTAATTAATGGATATTTCAACTTGAAGAATGACCTTCATAGGAAGAAGTTGCTACATGCTGATTCAACACTGCTGCCAAGTTCTGCCATTTTACAGGCTCTGCTTCTCTCCTGTGACTGTGTATACATGGTTGGACATGGAAACTTCTAGCAAAGGGCTTGACTTTCCTGCTGGTACAAGAGAGCCCTTTTTCCAACACCAACTGGTCTGTTTGACAGTGAGAGAGCAGTTCCAGTTGGCTCCACGTGCAATGCAAAGGGATCACATGAGAATATCTGTAAATGTATCTTCTAGGTCCTCACCTGTATTTCTGCTTACTTCCTAAAGGGGATAGGGAACTTTGCAGCAGGCCAAAGGGCTTGCTTACTTAAATGCTTTTTCTCTGCTTTAGCGTGAGAGTTTGTTTGCCATATAATAAAGATAGAGTTGATTAAGGCATGTCTGGACCTGGATTAGTACGTCATTGCAACCCCTTGGAACTGGCAGCGTTAGACAATCATCCACACCCCAGGTGGATCTACTCTTATTGGCCTAATTATACCTACATTGCTATCCACTGTACTGACATGAATCATAAATGTTTTTATGGGTGTACATGCTGATGTACTGCATAATTGCACAGACGCAGCCCCTCAAAGGCCAGATTTTCCCTGGTGAACTCTGCAGGCATCCCTTGCTGCTAGCAGAGAAAAGGAAACAAAGCTGTCTTTCCCTACTGCAAGGAGAAATGCCAAAGAGGCAATGGCACTGTTATCACACTCTCTTTGTCTCCTGGGAGCCTTAAGAATAAAGAAAAGACAGTCTCTTCTGGATGCAGAAGAGTAGCACTGTCTTTAGATGCCTGAAGAGTATGAGACAAAGAACCACAGTAGGCCTGAGGCTGCATCTCAGTGGATTGTTCATGGAAATGCAACAGCCACTGTGGAGCACACAACAGATTTCTCATGTGCACAACCAGTAACTGTCAGCTCTGGGTCATAAGTTTCTTTAGTCCCTGTATCTGCCCCAACTAACCAAAGTCAGGTGGAGGAAATGACCAGAGGGAAGGATCTCAGTCTCCTCTGCTGTGAGGAGGGGTAGGAGGGCCACCATACTCCCCTCTCTCCTTGTAGTCCCTGTCATGAAGAAAAATGCCAGTGGGGATGACAACCTTCCAGCCTCCTAAGACTCAAACTCCCTCAGTTAGCATCCCCAAAGACCAAAGAAGTTGAATAGTTTTTCTCTGGACTAAGGGCCTAAATACAGTGCTGCACTTTTCTCTTTCCTGAGCATTTAGACAGTATAGATTCATCTTACACTTTTTAGAGACTTGTTCTCTTATTTTCTTCAAGTTGGTAGAGGAATCTAACCAGCATACAGATGTTGCAACACAGTCATCCAAATGCTCATGTTTCAAGATCCAGAGATACTGCGGCTGAAGCCCAACCTTGGAGTACACTAGGGAATTATAGCAGGAAAGTTGCAGTATTTCAGGAAATTTGGGGTTACAAATGTCATCACTTTTCTCTGTGACTCAAAATTTGAATTTTCCACAGTGATTTCAAGGTGAAAATATCTGGAGTCTATCTCTTATTTCCTGAACATCTCATACCTCTTAATAAATACTGTGATTCAGTAGTGGTTCCACACATTGATACCCTGGAAAGCCTGACCTGCAAAGAACTGTGCAGAGTTCACCTGAATAAGCTTAGATGTTTGTATGAACAGAAGAGTCTCTAAAATCCCCTCTCACAAGGGTTTACAAAACAAGGAAATGAATATAACTACCAAAAGAGAAGAAAATGCAAGTGTCCTGCACTAAATCTGCCAATTAATTCACTCTTTTGATTTAGATAGCTGTCTCATAGATGGTAAAAACATTTTTATGATAAATACATTAAACAAAGTTTTATAAATCTGTCCTTATTCTTTCCTCTCAATCTGACATAAATATTACATTCATAAATCTAACCTGCAATAAAATCCTCCCCTAGTTTATAGGATTAAAATATACTGCCTGTGAAGTTCTGCCAGCTATCCACTGAATCCTGGTACTGTGAGCATTTCACCCCACTTCTTGTGGATTACTCTGATCTTAAATGCATTTTAAAGTGTTGTGCCTCTGCTGTTTTTCATGAGCCTTCCTAAGGCACAGATCCTACAGGATTTCTTTTAAAAAAGCTATTTAGTGCTGCTTAGATAGAGGCAATTTGCCAGCATCTATGGAGATGCTTTTCCCAGAACAATCTCTCCTATTTAATCAGTCTCTTAATCACTTTGATATTGAAAACAAACAGAGGAATGTAGGATGGGAATCATTTTTAACAAGCTACCTTACTCATGAGTGAGTTTGAATAAAGCCCACAATTGTTCTGCTGACAAGTCTGAAATCCGAACTGTGAGACCAATAAATATTTTAAGATGATTCCTAGATCCAAAGGCAGGACCGACTTTGAGAATGAGATCCGTCACAAGCAATGTATAAACTCTACAGTCTGTTTTCCTCAGCTAGGGAGTGACACAAATCACTCCCCAGCTTCCCTTTCTCATTTTAATTTTCCGCCATTTTAATATACTTTAAAAAAGTATACAATCCTTACTGCTAAAGTACGAAGAAATAATGTGACTTTTCTTGCTCTTTATGAAATCATTTCCCTATATATAACTTGCTTAAAAGAGAATTGATAGACTATGGAAAAAAATTGTACTGAGAATTTATAGCCAATTTGTGTCTGATCATTACTTACATATGCCTTTTCATATGACTGCTTCCTGTATAATACTCTCCTAATCTATATCTGTTTTGCAAAAATCCATATTTTAAATCTAATATCCCATTAGTCCAGCCATGGCTTCAAGTATCTTGGATGATCAGACTATTTCAGAAATCTCATCTGATTTTTTCATCTTTTTTTTTGCTATCTGAACGTTACAATATCAGTGCCTAGTCCATAGTTAATGTGCTGAACAACACTGACTGAAGGTTTGGTGTCCCTTTATATATCTGCAGACTCACCCTTATACTCCTACATACGTCCCAATTCACTTTAACTGCAGTATTTTGGTACCTGGATGCTAGAAAACTTTCAAGGACCTTTCCCTCACACACCATGTGTCCAATCTCTCTGAATATCCTGAATGATGCTGTCTAATGTGACACTCTGCAATTCAAACAGAGCAACACTTGTCACATTATTCCCTTAGTTGTTTATTGGGTTGAAAGAGATGTAAATAAATCTCAGAAAGTTGTATTTTCTCTAGCTGTTTTCTGTTCCAGCCTCAAAGGAGTTATGTCAAAAAGAAACCACCAGGCATATATATGATTTTAAACTGACCTGCAGAAGAGTAGAATTGGTACAGCCCGTCATGCACATCTCATCTGCCATGGTTAAAATAAGGAAAATAACAGATTTCATGATTAAGGACTGCACTGCAAGGGAATTGTCAGACATGACCTGAAATACCAGACCACATAAATAGGGGCAGCCCTGTTGAAAACATATCTGTTGTGACTTCATTGACTGCAGTCAAGCCTGGAGTGTTGCTGCACTGACTATTCCTGCTACCTACAGTACAAATAGCAAAGATGGCAGAGTCCTTCCTAAAATGCCCAGGGTAAGGAGCCATAGCACCATGCAGTGTGCACCTCTAAAGAAGGTGGGAGCTCAGATCTCATGTGCAAAATTAGACACAAATTAGTTGTGTCTTTCCAGCTTTTAGAGGAAAACTTGAAAACTAGACTCTGAACCTGGTGACAGAAGTCTTAAGACGTTTTATCCTTCAGGTCTCATTGTGAGTCCACACACAGAACTGCAAAACAATGTTCTTAATGAATACATTTGCATTTGGCATACACTCAGTGAACAGTTTTCCCAATCAAAAGCAGATTTTTTAAGCATGGTTAAGAGCACTCTATTACTGCCATCCAAATCAGTTTATGAGAGGTGACCAAGCACTCCAACATGACTGAAAACTGAGGCAGAACTCAGGAGGTTCTGGATGTTAGCAGCAGTTGCACAACACATCTGGATACAGTCCGTCTGTGTTCATTATATAAAAATGATATTAATTCCCTGAGATCCCGTGGCATTTATAAAATATTGAGCACTTAGTGGCAGGAAAGCTGTTCCTATTAACCTTTTCATTCAGTCTAAATTTTACTGCCCTTTCATGCTAAGCTCTCTTTAGACCACTTTGGTAGTAAATATCCTACTAAAGACTTTTTGTACTGCCACTGGAAGTGTAAAGAAGTCTGGCTGTAAATGAGAATCAGGCCAAGTGTGTCCAAATAGAAATGAAAAAAGAAAAAAAACAAAAAAAGAACCACAAAAGCACAACCGAAACAAGAAACAGCCACCAACACCAAATACTTTGGAGGTTTAATCACTTGTAGTATAAGTCTACCCCCTTACAAGAACAACAACAGCATGTTTCCAGCCATCCAATGCTGTATTGTTTCTCCAATTGTCCCCTTTAATTAGCCTTTCTATCCCCTGGTGCTCTTGGTTTATTACATGAGTTGTAAACAGGACATTATTCAAGGCTGTTTAAGGCTAATTACACTACAAATTTCAGGGTCTGGCTGTTAAGTGGTCATAAATGACTCCTTGTAACTACTGGATTGTTAGCAAAAATAATGAAACACAATTGTTGCATGTAAACGAAAGTGAGCAGGAAAATAATTAATAATGATGATTACTTAATTGAAAGTTAGGTCCAGTGCTTGGGGACATTCTCTGGATTTCTGATATTGTTTTTGTAGCCACTAGCTTTTGAAAGTGAAATCTCATTATTTCTTTTGCCTCCCCAGTGAATTCTGTGTTATATTCAACCCCAGGTACACAAACTAAATGCAACTAAAACATCATTTGCTTTGAGAATCTCAGTCTTGGCTCTTTGGCATAAATGGCATACTTGGATGAGTTTGATCTTGAAGATGATGAGCACCCTCAGGAGCCACAAGCTCTGCAGTTTCCTAACATCTCTAAAAAAGGCTGCAACTGCACTGTGTTGTAGAGATAGCTCCTAGCTTTCTTCCAAAGCCAAACACGGTTAAGAGACATAGAAGCTTTTTGAGTAAGTTCTGGAGCATGACAAAATCCTAAGCCTTAGCTAAGCCCATGAGTTCTGGGACAGTCCAGTATGTTGGCATGGTGCAGGTATGGCCAGCTTTGTTCAGCCCAGCTCCATCAGCTTTCATCTCACCATTCTTTTCAATGCTGTTATATGGCCAATAAAGGCTATGCTTTCTCCTAGAAGAATTCAGTCTGTTACATGGCAATGCAGTGGAGCTCAAAGAGGCAGCTGTGTTACAGGCCTCCTGTGCAGCAAAATACACATCTAGAGCACAGAGTAATAAGAATGCTGTGGTTTATACTATTTACTAGCGTGTGCTCCAATGAAAAATGTAAATGCTAGCAGTGGGATAGGACAAGCAGTAGAATATACATTTTGATTACTGTTGCTAATGACAATTTTCATCATGTGGCCCCAACTTAGAACAAATTAGTTGACAACTAATTACAAAGAGGTAGCTCTTAAACTCATATAATCCCTGACAGATTGCACCAAGTGAGGAGTGAGGACCTATCCAACAAATCATTATGAAAACAAACAACTGAACATGTTGTTCTATTGTATTTAAACCAATGCTGTTGCAAGCAGAATACTTCAGCAAGTAAACCCAAGTATTTTAAACCAGAAACAAGATAGCATAAAGGGCTAGATAAATCCCCAACATAAACACTTCTACTCATGTCTTCACCTGTGAAGTGATTTGTTATAATGCTGACTAATTGGTTTCTAAGTTTTGCTGTGGGTTCTTTGTCTTATCTAACCTACATTTTATTGTCAAAATCCAAACAAACATAAGCTTCTAGTGTCATCAACTAGTTGCTACAAGAAGCTGTGACATGTTAAACTCCATTATCCTTAAGGGAGTAGTAAAATCCTCTCCTACATTAGCTCATAAAGCCTCTTTTTAATTAGAATTAGACTGACTGGACTGATCTCCTCTTTGTTACCATTCCCATTGATTCCCACATCAGGAGGAACATAGCAGCCACAGAAAAGAGTACGTCCCATTCTGTTGATCTGGAGGAGGAGGGTGTTTGATTGACACCTGACCAAAGGTTTGATTTCTATCAGGGAGAAAAGTTAAGACAATTCCTACAAGGTATGATGAAGTAAAACAAACTGCATTGACGAATACCTAAGTAATGTAATATACCTATTCCATTTCTTGCAGGACTCTCTAAATAGGTTAGTGACTGGATTGCCTTTTCTCACTCGCTCAGGGCTTGCCATTAAGTTTAGGCTTTAGTATTGCAGTTACAAGTACAGTTAATAACTTTAAAATAAATTAATAAAGAACACGATCTCCTGCAGAGTTCTCATCTCTAATTAAGTGGTGGAAGGGGAAGCATGTAGCGCAGTAAGAAATAATTGAAACAAAGAAGCTTTCTTTTTTATCAAGCTATTCAGCATTCTGGCATCCTTCCAAATACATTCCCTATAATTGGAAACATTAAATTGCCTGATTTAAATCTGCAGCCCCCTCTCAAGCACACGGTCACAGTGAAGGATGTGGCATTGTTCATGAGTCATGCCGTCTAACAGGAGAGTAAGCTGGGGTGGATATGGAGCCGTAGTGCTCTACTGAGGGAGTGAGGTAGGTGACTTCGTTTTGCCAAGAATAGTTAGTTTCCTGAAAATAGTTTTTTTCAGGGATATCCACATATAATGCAAGTGAAATAAAACAAGGAAAGGGCCTGAGAAGAACTAGGAAAAAAAGCTAAACCATTTACTTCAGCCTTTCCACTTCAAATATATATATATATTTTCCAAATATTACCTTCACTGCTGCCACTGTGAACATTCATGTCTAATCTAGGCTCTGGGAACACTGTTACTTAATCAGGACCTCCATACTCTTTGCTTACCTCTTCACCTCCTTAGTTTCCTCAGAGCTAGGTCCCAAATTTGTTTCCACACATCTTGGCACACCTCCCACAGCAACATTCCCCAACCTCAAAATCAAACAGCCCCTATCTTTGTCATAGAGAAATAAGATGGCATGCAAGAACAGCAAGGTAGCAAATATGCAAGATCCTGAAGCATTCAAGAGCTGATTCCAGAAGGGTGATTTCAGAACAAGAGAATGGCAGAGGAGTCTGATACTCTGAGAAACATCCAAGGTAAAGAACATCAGCCTCACACCTCATGCAGGACTCAGAACCAAACCTCACTGATGTGCATGGAGCTGCCACAAACTGGACATGATTGACATGGAGCTCTGAGCCCGGATCTCCAAATCAAACAAACCTGTTAGTTCCTTCATTCTAGATAGTCTTGAACCCAGAAATGACAACAGACAGCCAAACTTCTGTGCCAGACAAACAAAGGGGCAGGAGGAGAGCCTGGGTGGGAGCGAACATGGTTTTTCTCCTAACATCTTCTTAAAGGACAGATCTTAGCCTGGGTGAAGCGCCTAAGCAAGCATGAAGCACCCATGCAGAGGTCAGCACCTGTCAGGAAGACCATAGCCTGCAGAAACATACCTCAGCCAGCTTGAATCTGCTCATAAAATTAGTCTGCAGCTCATCATTTTACACGCTGGCACATGAAGCAGAGCATCTAGCAACATTGCTTAGCGGACATGGTGGTGATGGGCTGAGGGTTGAACTACATGATCTTAGAGGTCTTTTCCAACCATAATGATTCTGTGATTCTGTGATTCTATGATCCATGTGACTCAGCTCCATCACGAAACTCCTCACCCAACCTCAGAGCTTCCACCTACTTGCCACATGCTGCAGCAGAGCCTAGAAATCCTTGATGTTTATTCTCCACTGTGATATCTCTGCACATTTCTGTGCCCCAATAACATAAAACAAGCAGCACCTCAAGGGTGGCAGGCTACAGCTGGAGGCACAAACACCTGCGTCCAAGCACAGAATGTTCCCTGTCCTTCAACAGTTTTCCATTGCACACCTCACAAATCAGATCCTCTGTGCAGTGAAGTCTGCATTGTGTTGAATATAAAAACAAGTTCAAGAGGGATAAATGTGACCACAAGGAGAAAAATCCTGCCTTTTAAACCCTGAAAATAATGCTTGTGTTACACGACACAGCTTTGCCCCTCAGAAACCTACAGAAACCAGTGGAGGAGTTTGCTTCTCTGTGAGATTTTTAGCATGCCACCATGGATTATCTGCAATATTTAGAAACAACTGTTATGAGACCATATACTCTGCAGTTAAAGAAGAAAAGGTGCTTTATTTATTGTTACCCTTGCTTTCATCTTCCTACTTTATGTTAAGTGTACAAGCCCACATATGTCAGAGGCAGTTTTTCCTGAAATGGACCCACAATGCCCACATTTGTCAGATCTCTGAATTTCAAACAGTAACCTCAAAAGACACCGACAAGAAAAGATGATGTAGTTGAATGGTAAATAGCTAAATGTTTATAATTCCTAGTCCGGGTGGTATGTTTACACATACATACCACTTATGTATGCACACATCACATTTCAAATAGTAGGCTATGTTTTTAGCTGGGGGAAAGAAAAAAATAATGATTGAGGAAACCATGTTTAGAATGTTATTTGTTTCTATTCAAAACTCTTTTTCCAATGGAAACCCATTGGGCTCCAGAAAACTCACAAGGTTTGCTTAAAACAATCTGTTCTTCGCCTTGTCACTTCTCTATGGCAGCATGTTCCTGTATACACTTCCAACATAACACATGTTGTTTCTTAACCTAGTCACAACTATGTAAAGGAAAAGCAGTTTAGTATCTGCATTTAAACCAAAGATATATCTGAGCAACATTCAGTGTTTCATCTGTGACTAACTAAGCAAATAACTGTCTCTGCTTGTCCATCATGTACATTACCTAAGTAGCATACAAGCAGCAGTTCTACAGATGTGGTAATAGGATGGGGCTGTGCTGCAAATAGCCTCAAGTGCCCTACCAGCTCTCATCCCCAAACAGGGCTAAGGCAGGGGCTACAAGGGACATCACTGACACCAGTTTCTTGTGAAGAGGGCAGGTGGGCCCAAAACGTGCATTCAACTATAGATTGTGGCCTTTCAGGTGGTAGAAAGCTAGAGGGTAACTTCTGTTTCTGGCTTATTTCTACATAAATAAATGAAATGAGGCAAAAACTATCTTTCAGTAAAGATATTGTTTTAAAAATTCCTAATGTTTGAAAACAGCAGAATGACTTTCCCTATGGGGGAACCTGCTTTAATAAACCATTCCCAGATATTAAATACTGGGAACACTATTGGAATTTTCTGCAGGAAAAAAGGAATACGCCTCTTCCTCCTTTAACAGAGGTTGGTCTGGATTTGCTAGTTTGGATGCCAAGCAAAAGTCAATTCCAGAATTAGTTTCATCTTGTTCAATTAAAACGCATCATTTATCATCTTGTATTTTCCCTTACGAGTCCATGCAGCTAAGAAGATCCCAAACATTACTAAACAGAAGTGCTGAAGAAAGCGATTAACTTTTAAAGCCTAAAAAATCACTCAAGAAAGCGTAAGTAATTCTGCAGCTTCCACCAAGGGATACCAATTCTATAATAGGAACTGTGTTGTCATCTGTGCATCAAAGCTAAATCATCATCATGTGATTCAGAAGTTTATTTAAGCTCAGAGACCAAATGCTGCCAACAGGGAAAGGAATGCTGTCAAAGGGGAGTAGGAGTTAGCCCCTTTAATAAAAATCTAACCAGGCACACCACGTGAGTGATCTAATTTATCTGATTGTTTAGATAAGGATTGGCTGTTCTGAAATTAAAAAAAGCCACAGGTTCAAGGGTTAGGCTGCTTGATGCTTTTCCTCAGTTATACCATTAAGTTGGTTCTGGTGATGCCAAATGCAAGCGTCGGTAGCCTTATTATTCAAAACAGCATGTCTGAACACCATCTTGATTGCTAGCACATTGAGGCTACTTAAGGCTGAAAAGCAGTTAGTTTTTTGGTAGTGCTGCTTGGAGGGCTGCCCAATCTCAAAGTGCTCCCTTTGTCTATAGTTGCTGCTCTGCATTTACAATGATGAGAAGATGACTGAAAACTGAAGTACTTCTTAATCTGTGAGTTACCAGCATCTGGAGGCATGTCTGTTGCACTGTATATTTTGGTAGTTGGGAGTATCACCACTACATATGTAACACCTGGGTAAACTATCTGGCTAAACAAAAGCACTTACTTCCTTCTAATTTTACTTAGATTAACCATGCTAAAAATTGTCCTGGATGTGAGGATAAAAATGAAAAGGTCTCCCAATTTTTCTCCTTTTCTTTCTACAAACAACCTCTTCTGGGCTAAGTGCAAGCTGCAGAAGAGAGAGGTCTTTGTGGTGCACACAGGGGCAGGTGTCTGTCTATGCCTCAGCGACTGGAATCACTGAGAAATCTCAATGCTTTCTGTACTTTAACAAAAGTTTCTGTATTTGGAAACTTAAGTCTTAAACTCAGGTCTACCTAGTTAATTTCTATGCAAAGCTATAAAGAATGTTCTTTGCTCCCGCAACAAGCTCTGGGTTGAAGTTCTTTAGATACACATCACTCTCATGAGAGAGAGAGAGAGAAAACAAGGAAGAAAGGGATGAAGAAAAGTGTTCTATCCCTCTTGTAGAATTTCATAAAGATCTTGGTAGGTGTAATTGCAAGTACAATAAATGCAGCTGTTGACAGTCACCGCGTTTCTACTTAAGTACTGGTCAGATCAGCATAGAAAATGGATGCGTGGACAGCACAACAGGAGCTGAACAACCTCTGTTCATTTGGTACTATGGGAGTTGTTAAAAAGTCTAGTGAGTGCCCTGGAGACTGGACAGCACTTATTACGGGTTGTACAAGAAACTTAATGCTGTCCTGGAATGGACTGCCCAGGGAGGTGGTGGAGTCACTGACCCTGGAGGTATTCAAGGAACAACTGGATGTTGTATTGAGGAACATGGTTTAGTGGGAGCTATTGGTAATAGGTGAACATCTGGACTGGATGATCTTATAGGTCTTTTTCAACCTTGGTGATTCTACGATTTTAATGGAGTCAATCAAGAAGATGTACTAGAGACAGCAATATTCCCAGTGTAATTGTTCAAGGCCTTTCTAGAGCTGGAGGACATAAAATGCACTTGGAGAACAAACCATACATAAAAGGGTTGGGTTTTTTTTTTCCCCACTAAAATAAAGAGCTGTTTGGTATTCACAAATATATTCATAGCTAGCCATCAATTGTTTGAACACATAAACATCAGCAACACAAATAGAATAAGAGTAACGTCACCCTGCATGGTGCACTTTTACTTGTAATTATCTCTGTAAATGTTTCTTTTTGTTGTCACCATACGCATCTTCTAATCAAACCACCAACAAAGGACAGTTGTTCTTGAAGCCAAGGCCAACATTCACTTTTAAACTAAAAATCCTAAAACGAAGGTATTTAAATTGGTTGTGAAAGTCGTCTTCATGCAGGTTTGTTTTTTTTTTTTTATGTCTTCAGCTTTTCATAAATGGGCACTTCTGAAAATGATGAAAACTCTCTTTCCAAAGAGTGGCTTTCAGCCTTCCATGAAAAGAATATTGAAATCTTCAGTATAAAATACTCTTTATGTAAAAAGGATGTACCCCAGGCTTGATACGCTCCTTAAATTTCAGGAAGGAGGAAAAAAAAAAAGCAAAAATACATAAAAACAGCAAAATGGAGAAAGTTTTCACCTTGAAAAGCAGCTTCTCGAGCTTTATGATTTGACTTGTGAAGAACGAGGCATTCAGAATTAGTTCTCTCCATTTCTCAGTAGAAAGACTCTTTTAAGTGGACCACAAACATTCAGTTCTTGCAACTTGCAGCTAATTGAGTTATCTAGTGCTAAACCACCAAATGAAATAAATATATTACCTCCAGCCTGAAAACAGCCCCAGGGAATGCAACAGAGAGAAGAGCCATTTTCAGTGCACCAAACTTAGCAACATACAGTTTATATTCCCTTCATGCTTAATGATTCCAGTTTAGTCTTTCATTAACAGAAACCATCTTTGTCTACAACATTCAGTTTCTGAAGAATAAGCAATTCATTTACTATCTATATATTTCTCAGGAGAGAACATGTAATTTCAAAACTTAATTATAAAGCAAGTGTACTTGATGCAAAGTAGCACAGTAATTTACACATGGCATACCAAAACACAAGCAGAACAGATACTGACTATTCTACATTTGCTGCCTGTTGTGAGGCTTTTAGGACCCAATCCAAGAGAGCAGTACAGTACATGTTGAGTGGGTCTTCAGCATCACTTTTTGCAACCTAACTTTGATGCTTTTCCTTTCCACTCCTCTGTCACTTCTGATGCCTCCATCTGTTTGTGTGGGAAGAGTGCCTATCAAGAAAATTTCCTTGCTACCCTTGGTCCTTCATAACCATTGACTTGTAGTTGATGCTTCATCTTGGGATTCTTGGTTTAGCAACCAGGGTAGAAAGAGGCCCAGTATCTTCTTCTGAATCTGGTAGAGATTAGTCATACCAGTGAGTTCTCTGCTGCCATCATGCAGATGGGACAAGCACATGATCACTGTGAAATGTAAAGAATTGCTAACTGAGGTCCTGAGTTACATAGGCACTTAGATAAATCTTGTCCCACACATTCAAATACCTACATGAACAGTGGGGTTTCCAATGCTGAAATTCATATAGCAGCACAGGGAAATAGCTAGTCTTACACTACAGTGCCAAGTTAACGGGTGACACTGCAGGTGCATTTCAAGAAATTTAAGATTAATTTCTGAAGGACTGGTTACGCTGTAAAAAAACAGAACAGCAAAGTAAATAAAACTAGGGAATGTGGCATAACCTTATCTGTTCTGCTACCTGTTTCTTTACTACATACAGAGAATATTCAAAGGCAGCAGTCATTCCCTAAATAGCTTTAATAAGTTCTTGCCTCCAAATACAAGAATCATAGAATCACAAAGTTGGAAGGGACATACAAGATAATCTAGTCCAACCATCCTCCCATTACCATAGCTACAACAAACCACTGAACCATATCTCAGAGCCTATGTTCCTAGGCTTCACTCAGCAGGCAGGCAGCTCCAGGCCACCCTGCAGAACATTATGGGTTACAGTCTGACTCCAGGCTACACCATGAGCACTTTTGCTTCTTGGAGTTATTTCTGAGGTTGTTAGGAGGTAATGTTTTGAGGGTCTGTGTGAGAGAATCTTTCACCACTGAGGTAATTTTCTCCAGACACTGCTTGGAAGGAGCAGCTCCTGAGCCTTCAAAATGTTTTGGCTGCGGTGGAGAATGGAGGGAAATGATCAAGGAGTACATGGGGGAACAGCTGTTTGTGAGAAAGGAGCACCTTAAAATTATGTATTGTAAAACTGATGCTAAAATTCCCTTAGACAACTGGAAGGATTTTAGCAGTTTTCTGGACCAGCTTTGCAGGCAGTAAAAAGTGATCTCTTTTTGCTCACTTAGGATGCATTAGGAAAGGACAGCACACCAGCCCAGGGTCAGGGCTTTGACCCTATTTCTAGGGCTTCATCCCCACACCCAAGGAGACTCAAATGCCTTGAGCAGCTTCCAAAAAGAAAACAGCCTGAACCTAGAAGCATAGAATCACCAAGGCTGCAAAAGACCACTAAGATCATCTAGTCTATCCGTCCACCTACCACCAACCTGGCAATGCTGACACCAGACTGGGGGAAAATGCAGACCTTTGGAGGGTGCAAGTGGGAAACCAGGCAGGAAGTCCGGGTTTAAGCTCATAGGCAGTGAAAGTACCTAATTCAATTCACAGCAGCCTTCAGGCCAGAGTTATACACAAGGAAATTTGACGAAAAATGGCTTTATGTTTTGGAAGGTGATTAGGTCTAGACATTTTTTTAGTGTTTAGGTGTCCAACAACTTTAATGGGTGCAAGGGGACAGCCCTTACCTCAAATTTATTCAACCAAAGGAAAGCTTTCCATAGTTGTTTAAATATATATATATATAAACAGCTTCCTGATGCTCAAGCAAGTGTCCGGGGCACTTCTTTATCAGCCCTTCTCATGCAGAGACTTCTAAGTGTAGTCACTGCTGTGGGCCAGCACTGGTGATTTCCCTGAGGCCATGACACAATGGCCATGAGGTGCTCCTCACTACTGGGTGCTACAGTTCCTTGCACAGCCCATTTAGAAAATTATCAGGCAGCCAACAACCAGTGCAATGCCTTCTCCAGCTGCACTCAGGATGTGCTGAGCCATTACTGGAGGACACTGCAAGGCCTTTTTCAGAAATGCAGATACCAGCTGGCTCTCTGAATCTGCTGGGACCAAGCTGACAAAAAGGGATCTGCACAAGAACTAAATGAAATGCCAGCTGAGAAAACAAAAGTCAAAGATAATACTAGCAAACTGATTTCCAGGTCTGGCATGGAATACAGTTCTCTTCTTTCTGCATCATCACAAACAACTCCATTCATGGGCCCTGGCTTTAACCTTCCCCAAATGGTCTATGTTACAAAAAACAGTCAGTTGGGTGCTCTTTAGGACAATTCAGGCAGTAACATGGAAATAAGATAGTCATAGTTATGGCCGCTTCGTTTGAATCTCTTAGTTACTGATATTGAACAAATCTCTGACCCTGTCACACTGCAGAGCAGCTCAGCAGTGCCTGCTTTTTAGTCTGACACAACCACCACAATACTGTGCGGCCTGGGGCAGCTCTGAGAGCTGAGGCTCTGGCAGGACAACATAAAAGTGACCAAGCCTGGCATGAGCCCAGCCACCAAACCCAGTGCCATCAGAGTGTGTACTTAAAGCACTGGGATCTGGTGTGGCCATGGGCTGGGTCAGCTGGATTTTTGTCACGCTAAAACACCAGGGGGCATGCAGAAAGGAGCAAGAGCTGAAAGGGGGGTGAGCTCTGCAAGCTTGCTCTGGCTTGGGCAATAACCACAGAAGCGGCAGAGACTGTGGTCTTCCAGCCTTAAAGCAGTGAGCTGTGCTTGACTAAAAAGCATCCTATTGTCAGTGACTGTCGAGAATCAGGCACATGCTTCCTGTCTGATCAATTAATTACTGCCACTGTTGTTACTATTGCTAATAAAGTACTTGAAAGTCAAAATGCAATTCCGTTTTTATAGGTGACATTTTCTTCATCTCTTTGATATTGTGACAGCTGAATGACATCGCGGGCTTAGTAGGTAGATCAAGTTATAAATTCCTTCTCTGTGCTATGCATGAGACCATCATCCCACAGACTTTCAGAGCTTGAAACACTGTAAGAACTGTGCTGAAGATGAGCACAACAGTAAAAAGTTAAAATGGGAGGGGGGAAAAAAAGTCATTTTCAGAGCAAACTAAAATGAAAACCCCCAGAGAGGAGAGAGAGGGCAGGACAGTCAGCTAGAAGAGCTGGGTTGGCATCACCTATCTCACAGTTTTCTAAGTGTCTCAGGAACAAGCAGTGAAACAGGGGATCTGGAGAAAGGCTTAAACTGAAATTCTGACCTTCACCAACACTTCCATAAATACAGCGGTTGTGTGAGCCTGGGGAATTTAAGGCAGGTCAATCTCAAGACACGAGTGATAACGCTTTAATAAACAGCTGAGCACCTGCGATCTATTTTCCATGAATGCATCGCAAGCTTGATGTCTATCGGGCGAGATGCTGCAGCTTCTAAAAGAGCTTGAAAACCCCCTGCAAAGAGAGGCAGTGCATCAGCAGAGAGCCGGTAAGGAGGCATGAGCAGCCCGACCCTGCCACCTCCTGGTGCAAAGCACAATAACAACCGCCTGCTGCTGGCAGAGTAGGGAAACTGCCAGCATTCTGTGCTTTTATTGCCAGCTGTTTGTGTTGCGGCCATTCCTGGCAACCACAGACGCAGCCCAAGGTGCTGAGCTTGGTGCCCCAGCGCTGTGAAGTCTCACGGGTAATTGTGTCAGCCTGAGTTTGCCATACTGCGCTTCTGGGGAGGATTCAGACCATACTACTTGCGTTACGGTTGGAAATGAGGATATTAATGCCATTGTAACTACAGTGATGGCTAAAACTATTTATGGCTGTCTAAAGCAAAGAGCATTGCAGTTGTCAATCAGCCATTCAAAGATATTCAAGTAGACTAAAATCACTCTCCAGCTGCCAAACCTTTCAGCGAGGTGCAGTTCAGTGCATTATATCTGCAGCATTCTGCTAGCATAGAAGGAGGCTGAATCTTCTAATTTGCTGTTTTATTTACTAGTTCTTCAAACTCACCAATCAAACAATAAGGCATAGATGTATGATGCCTCTTTCAGACAGCCCTGGCTGTACGTATTTCCCAGTGAATGCACACATTTGAGCTTCACCTCTGCCATGAATATAAGTGTTCAGAAGGCTCCAGTAGAACTGCATCAACATTCAGTACTTGTCTCAATTAAATTAATATCACATCTCCTGTTTGATTTTGCTAGTGGCAAGATTTCATACTCCTTAGGATTAGAGCTTTATATCTATTAAATATCACAGCATGAATTGTGATGTACAACTGTGCTACTGTGATTGGGAAAAGATTCACAAAATTGATGACTTGAAGAAATTCATTGAATGATTCTGAATCAAAATATGCTGGAAGAATTCCAAATCCATTTGTCATCGCACCATGAACTGAAATAAAACAATAACTTCATGGCTCTTCCAGCTCTCAGTCAGTCCATCCTGGCCATCTATGTGCCCATGTTGAAAATGCTCATAAATCTACTGCTGTTAGGCAAAATCCCATTTCAACCAGGACTTTAGTGATCCCCTTACCAGGAGATGCATTGTAAAAGGTAAATGGATCCATTACACTCACGTTACCAGCTGTGGCTAACAAGCCTAATGAGAAGGTGTGTCAGCCCCACTGCTGAACTGCTGAGATTTCAGTAACTTTTCAAGGGTAAAAATCCAGCTCTGCATCCATCAAGTCAGCTATGAGAGCAAGATCCTTGGTCAGTCTCTTTTCCTCCGCACAGACATCCCACAGGGCAGCTCTCCTTGACTTTGTGGAGTAGCATTGATGCCTGCACTTGTGAGCTAGTGCAGATGACCACCTCCTTCAGGTCTTCAGAGCTTCCACTGCAGCACTCTGCCCTCTGAAGACACATTCTCTCACAGCAGACACAGCAGCTCCGACTCTAAGGAAGGTGATGGAAGGTGTCTAGGCTCTGAAAACAGCAAAAGTACATGTCACTTGTAATAACATCATTTGTAACGGTAAAAAGATATTACTACCGTAGTTCATATGTCTGAAACTAGAGCTCAAAGCATTTTAGAATTGTGGGTAATTATTAGCAAAAACAGACTTGAAAAGTCAAGAGAAAATATCAGAATACATAGCAGAGGTGTATTGAAGATATTCTCTACTAACTTGCTGATTCATAGTGCTTCCATGAATGGTTTCTGATATTTTGCATGACTTCAGTGTTTATACATTTATTTCAATTGCTGATGTGTGTGAAGATTATATTAAAACTTTCTTTTCATTCTGTAAACAGATGTGTTGGGAAAAAAATAAATAAAAATCAAAGCTTCTGGAAATGTAACCATATTCAAAATACAGGGTCCTGGCTGCTATGTTTGGAAATTGTTTTAATACTCCTTTATGCACCAGAAGTTATAGAATACAGTGGTTGGTGCATGGTACAGAAGCAAGTGCCTTTTTCCAAGTAATCTGAATGTGATTTGGTCAGTTTCCCAATTTGGGTTTATTTTTAGCACAGCCAGTAAACAGCAAATCATTTATTTGTATAGTTTTACTGCAGTCTGAGCACCATGAGGTTTCTAAGCTCTCCTCTTCCAAACACAGCAGATGGATGATGTAAAATGGCAAGATGTTTTCAGTAGCACTTTGGCTAACGAGGAAGGCCACTCTACAGCTATTATTACCACCTTGCTTTTCCAATATCTCACTAAAAGCTACTTAGCTGTTTCAAAGAATGCATATTGCCCCTACAGTAATTAAGAGACACGCGCACAGAGCCCTAAAAAAACTTAGCAGCTTAGAAGCTATTGACTAATACTAAGTATATAATATCTGAAGCATGTACTGAGGTCAGCAGGGCTTTAACAAGAGCTGTCTGTGCAATCTCACAGATGGACCTTTATATCAGTACAGAGGCTGTGATCAGACAAAGTGGCCAATTTGCCTTGAGGCAAGAGTTTAAAATGTGCCTTGATCTGTTTAAAATACTCTCTATGCTCCGACATCAGTAGAGGCAGTGACAAGTGATAATAAAGGTCTCATTAATTCTCAGTGGAATCAAATACAAATTCCCCTTGTTGCTGCTCTCCCCAACTTCAAACAGTCAGTTGGTTGCTTGAGGAAAGCCCTGGGAAGAGGTGGGATCCAGGGCCAGCAAAGGTCACAGCTGAACCTCTGTTTCACTACAAGAAAATAAAGGCCTCCTTATTTGTGGTGAGCGTCTGCATTATGTGCTCTGCTCAGGTCTGGTAAAGGACTTTGGCATAAATGGGTCTTTGAACCAAAACCACTTCCTGGTGCAGCAGAGTGTAATAGTACCTGATACTTAATCTTGCAATGGTTCCTTGCTTTACGTGCCCGTTAACTGCAGGGTATTTCTCCAGCTATCAGATTTCTGCTTGTGCTTTGGTCAAGCTCTAATGCACAAAGCTTCTGTGTCCAAGCTGTGGCAAACTCCCTTATTTTACGACAGAATGTCAGACTTGGCTGCCTTTCCTAAATGTACAGACAGTTAGTTTAATACCCCGAAGGGTCAATTAAATATATACCCAGCAATATTATTAGTTTAACCCAAAACATGAGATAGGGAACCATTAGGATACAAATGCCTGAAAGTGCAGATGTGTAACTGTTGGAATAAAAGGCTGCTGGATGTTTTCCAGAAGACTTTTAGAGGAAAGAAAAACTAGTCTGATATCCTGCTAGCGTGAAATGCTCTCGTATGTTTTGAACAGTTTTTATGCTGTTTACCACATTTTTCCTACTGCTCTAAGAAAACATTACAGTGAAAACAAAGAAGTTGGCAAGCGCTCCAAGGATTGGCTCGGAGTAGCTACTTCTGCAAGAGTGGGCCATCAATTGCAAGTACACTCTTCCTTTGCCTCTTCTCAGTCTGAAGAAGCAGCTCTACCCAAATCTACGTTAGAGCAGAGAATGTCTGTAGTAGAGTTTGATATAAGCACCAGCTGTCTCACTAGCTTTCCTCTCTTTTTTTCTTTGGGACATGCAGAAGGTTTCAAACAAATAAGGATGTATCATTCCAAATCACTCAGAAATGGTAACTTCTGCCTCAGCTGCTGTGCTAATCTGTGGGAAACGTATAATGGCTGATTATCACAGCTGCCATTTTTCTCTGCTGACTCTATCATGGAAAACAAACAAATAAAAACCTCTACACCATGGCTGGAGTATCATCCAGAAACTGAGTGAAACCACCATCATTTGACAGAAGTAAATGAAATCATGCCACCTGGAATACGTTCTGTTCTATACTTGGAAGGCTCAGCTATGCCATCATCTGGATTGCAACCAGCAACCTCAGGGAGAAAAGTTATCCAGCCATTTATCTTTCATGTCAGCAACTAAGGTCCTGACAACATGTTATGCACAGTTCTCAAAGTAGTGAGTGTTTCTTGGTTGGAAATAGCCCGATTTTCTGTGTAACAAGTTGGATGAATGGCAAGGAAGACTATTCAAGACGTGATAATTTGAAGACAGCTTTGCTTACCACACTTAGAAAATAATAATTCCTCTCTTCTGATGACTTTTTCATATTTATATTCAGCTGTGTTCTCAATAGCTCTTTCCCAGTCTATAATATACATTGAAGGGAGAGAAAAATAGCTGAAAAAAAGCAATGAACTGGTCCTTTTTGGTAGAGACAGACAGACAGGATTTGCTTGGACATAACAAAAAATAACATCTGTGCTTTGCCTTGTGATCCCCAAAGGATCCCATATGACCAAGGAAAGTGACCCTGACCTACAGCAAGTCTAAGGAAATATAATCCTGCCGGCATTGGGCACTCCTGTGAAGCATGTTTTGCTCCTTCTGTTCTTCCCTCATTATTCTCTGCACCCTTCCCCATTGCTGCCATCTACAGTTCCACTCACTGAGAATGTTTCAGCTTCGAATCAAAGTGTTGCTGGGGTGGGGAAGTTGGTGAGCCTGAGCACTGACTTCGTAATGAGAAAAATAACCTTTGCTCCTTATAGTCTCCTTTGAAGCTGTTATCTCTGGTGTATTGATTCAGAGCAGCCATTTGGAAACAAAAGGCCTTGACAGGTATGATTTCTTTCATTAAATTCTCTGAACTCTGATGAAATCTTGCCTGGTGATCCAGTTTAGTCCCTGAGAGTCCCAAATGGGAGACTGAAAATGTCTGAAAATGGGCTGGCTGGAACATGTTTTCCTTTCTGTCAGCCTTTCCTCCTTACAATGGGCATACACATATGGCAGAGTTGCTTACTGTCTTCATTTCATTTGTGATGCAGTACACATACGACATAAGATCAGTGGATTAGTGTACAATAGAACAGCTGCAGCCCTCATTCAAGATATGCATGTTCTGTGAACTTCCATGTCATTTGCATGGCTGTCTGTCCTCAACACTGAACATTAAGTTAAAGAACTAGTAACCTCTCAGCATTATCTACACCTGAAAGCATTCCTAAATTAAAGACTAGTCATGTAATTTGGATATGTAGGAGGCAAATTTCTTCTTCCTTTTCATTTTTTCTAACATCTTCTGCTGTTCTCCTGCAAGATATGTCAGGGAAATACTTAACTAGGTAAAAATGCAACTTAAATCCAGCATGTTCTTTGAGCAAAGGTAATCACATACTGTGTCAGCCTTCTTCTGTCTGTGGTCTCAGCTCAGATTCCTGCCCATGCTTCACTTGGGCAGCAACATTTTCCTAGTAACTACCTAAGAGATTAAGCTAAATCTTGGTAAGAAGGAGTAACTTTCATTCCGATTAAAGAAGGGAAACTAGTGAACACGGGATGATTTAAACTCCATTTTCCTGCAGGAGCCTTTATAAATCTGCCCCAGTTTATACAAGCACTCATGCCACATGATGTGTGTGCATAAGGCAGATGACCTGAAGAAGTCTGGATAATTTGGATGAGTGATGGCAACTTGAAGCCATGACTCTGATTAGTGCAGATTACCACTCTGAGCTTTATAGGTTTTGAGCAGTGAGCTCAGCCAAGCAGTTGCTGTTCCGAAGTCTGCAGAGTAGCCAGTTAACTGATGCTATAAATTTGGCATTAAAAGAACTTTAGTATGTTTGCCTAAATGAGTCAGATGATAGAGCAGCTCATTACCAGAAGCACAGCATTTAAGCTCCAGGGGTTTCCTTTGTTTCGGTATATGACTGTATTACAGAAGTACATGAATACATGGATCAATGTGTCACATGGTATTAAATCAACATCAACAATTTGCTGAGGTTTCTAGCTACACTTTTTTTATCTGTATATTGATTCCTCCATTTCTCTCGCCTCTGTCAAAGCCTGCTCACCTTGTACCTTCTTCCTTTTGAAACTAGATCCTTTGAATCCAATTATTCCCTTTTCTCTAAGCTACTCATTTTCATTCTTCAGTCTGTTGTTTTAGATCATCCTAGGATTAGCAATATGACTGTGAAGTGCCACAGCTTTAGAAATAATTGCTCCAGAGGTCTATGTGACTCACAAGCACAGAAGTCTCAGATGAACAAGTCGCTATAAATGAACATCAAGAAACTGTACATCTTTCATCACTACTTGTGTTTGATCTGTACACACTGATGCAAAAAAATGGCAGAAACTCTACTAAGAGTACTTGACAGTATGTTATGCCGTTTATTATCATCAATTCATTTCTGAGATCTCCCTTATTAATGATCATCTGAAACACCCAGAAGAAACCACGAGGGACTGAACAGGGGCTTCACCAACAATTCCATGTCAACCTGTCAGCTTTTAGCAACTCCACTGCAAAGAACACCAGCTTTCCCACTCCACTGCCTTCAATCACCATGTGAAGGAAGTGGCAACAGATGTCCAATCACTTGCTCCACTTTTCAGAACAAGCCTAACATTAATTAATGGGGGTGATTATCCAACAAAAGCATCCAGAGGTGTCAAAAATTTCTGTCACAATATTGACTTTTGTTTCCTATTTGCAAGATTTATGAAATCTGAACACATCATTTTGGCAGGAATATGTTTTGACCTGAGCAGTATCAGTTTCTACTGCTGAACTACTGCCTTCTCCATACTGATGAGAGTGCTGTGTCCAGTTCAGGGCTCCTCAGTACAAGAAAGATATGGGCATACTGAAAAGCATCCAGAGAAGAGACACAAAGATGATGAAGGGACAGGTCTATCTCTTATTTGAGGAAAAGCTGAGACCTGGGACTGTCCAG
Organism: Coturnix japonica; assembly: GCF_054131305.1. Taxonomy (NCBI): domain Eukaryota; kingdom Metazoa; phylum Chordata; class Aves; order Galliformes; family Phasianidae; genus Coturnix; species Coturnix japonica. The sequence goes on from NC_140665.1 coordinate 40,637,123, forward strand.
ACTGGAGAAGAGAAGGCTTAGGAGGGATGTATAAATGCATATAAATACCTGTATCGAGGGTGCAAAGAAGGAAGAGATGGTTTCTTTTCATTGTTGCCCAGAGATGACCAGAGGGCTGGAGCATGTCTCTTAATGCAGATAGGCTGAAGAAAATATGATTGTTCAGCCCTGAAAAGTCTGCAGAGAGACATCATTGTGTCCTTCCAGTATTTAAAGGGTGTTTATAAACATGAGGGAAATAAACTTTTTGCATGAGTAGATAGTGATAGGAAGGGGCTTTTATCCATCTAAGTATTCTAGGTTTAGCTCTGATACATGGAGCAAGTCTCGTGGTTGGAAAACACTGTGAGAACAAATTCCACAGGAGCCAACCTGTATGGATTCACAATGTTGGCACTGTGAGAATCAGAACATTAAGAAAAAAAAGAATAAGAAAAATGCAGGTCCCAAAAGCATATTCTACACAGCTGACTGATATGCGCATGTGCATGTGCATGCACACAAAAATATGTATACACATAAACTTTATACACATGGGTATAGCTATTGTGTTTAATTACTTCTTAGGGATTATGATTAGAGTTGACAGAAGCATCAGCAACGACATTAAAAGTGATTTTGTGTGAGAAGCTGAAGGACACGGGGAGAAGCCATTGTCAGTGTGTCCAGAGAACATTTAGAATTTGGCCTTCATGTGGCACCTGGTGTTTATTTTTATTTGACTTCTGCAAAAGTGCACTGTAGCAAGACCTCTATGGTACGTACAAAAGTGAATTAAAATATTGGCTCTTAAAACTCATAGAAAAACGTAGAGACTGCTGTGGATTCCTTCAAGATGCTTGCAGAAATTCAAACATCTGAAAACCTAATTCAAATTCTGTGCTGTTCTAAACATTTATTGCCAAAGTTGAATCAGTATTAAACACCTTGCTTTTTTTTTCTTTCCAGAAAAATGAGATATTTGGTTTTGAATTCTCAGACTGTTTGAAGAGAGAGCTCAAAGCATCCTGCAGGAGCCATTGCTGCAGATATGAATACTGGTGGGACCCTAATTCCAACAGAATCTCCCTGCAGAGCTTCTTCTTCCTAAAAAGTCCAGCGGTGAGACAAACCAGCGCCCAGAACTGGTATTCAATACACTTCTAACTATTTTAAATGAAAGAGAGGAGACGATGTGCCAGTTTAAGTGGCTCTGGATAATGAAGCTCTCCATAGCATCCGGTGTGGTAAAAGAGAACAATGCAGAGCAAGATGTGAAGAAGGATGAGGCTTGGAGTCACGTATCCCTAAAACCCTCTGTGAGGGAAGGAGGTTATTATGTTCAACCACTACTCAGCACTGTTGAAAGAATTCGACAAAAATCAGTCAGTGGAGTTCAGTGGAGGGAAATAAATCAAAAATCACACTTTTGAACAAATAAATTCCCTAGCCCGTCAGTTTACTCAGCTTTGAAATATTGCTTTCCCAGGGGCATTTACCCTAACCACTGATTTTCCAGACCTCTCTGAACACTTGGGTGAAGGAAAGCAATTACATGGTCACGGTTGCCTGCAGTTGCAGGAGAGTGGACCTGTGAACACACAAGGTCCTTCACAGTGACAAGCGAGGCTGGAATTAATGATTGTGAACAGAGTCGGTCACTGCTCCAGAGCTTTTTCCCAGGTGGACTGACTTTGCTTTGTAAGTGCAGAAGGAATGGGAAAACAGCTCAGAGCATGCAGTTTGCAAGAGTTTTCCTAGCCTCATCAAGCTCATAAAACGTACTAAGCACTTTGCATTGCTGGGATTGTGATCCCCTAAGTTACGGGAGGGGATCATCCTTTTGTTTTTCTGGGATCTCATTGGAAAAGAAATCTAGAAAAACAGTTGTATCCAGACCCAGGATTAGCAGGAAACTGCTTCAGCTAGGGGAAATTCAGAAACAAGAAGGGCAGTTCTTGGAGAAATTCATCACCCATCTCATATTCTCTTAATCTCCAAACTAAATTCACGCTGTATTTCTGTGGACTCTCTCATATAAACCCAAACACATTTTCTCCAAGGAGATGTGTTAGTGCAAGTAAAGTAACTGCGGCAATTCTAGAAAATAAACAACTGACGTATTCCTTACAGTCGGTTACCTTAACTTTGAGGATTGCAAAGTCCTGTAATCGGGTATTTAGCAGTAAAGCAAAGGCCAGGAGATGGCACTGCGGCTCTGCAGCACGGAGCCGGCCGGGTCAGCTCTCCCAGGGCACAGGACTGCAGCTACCGAGAGAAAACTACTTTGCGTGGCATGCATGGGAAAATCACCCAAACACGTTCTAAACTTACCGGGCAGGCTGTGAAGCCTTGCTCTGAGGCATGTCATCACCAGGGCAGTCCTCTTCCTGTTCATTTCAAAGTTAATGATTCCCGCTGGAAAATGGCAACAAACACTTCCCAAATATTACATTTATTTATTTCCCAACAGAGGAACAGAAAGTGAAAAATAAAAACTTTGGGAGAAGACTTTAGATATGTTAAAAGCAGAGCACAGACCTTGGGGGTCAGCACCAGCCTCAAAGCCAACACCAGCTTTGATGCCAGGGTGCTGGCGATTCACCTCCTGGGTAATAGCCATCTATATTTGTTTTCAGGCAAACTCAAGTGGCTCATGGCTTTTCTCTGTCAGTGAATGATACGGTGTTCCTCGTATTCTCTTCTAAGTTTCTAAGGCCCTTTTCCAAGTTTCTGGCTAGTAGCCACCACAGCACTGCTGTTCTTGTCGCCACTGTCGCTTGTCCATCACTATTTCCCATGATGTGTGTTTCACTGGGTCTCAGACCCCATTCTTTGGCTTTTTTCTGCTGTGTCTTGTGGGATGTTATTCCCTGGGAGCTGCAGAAGACAAGCGCAACAGGGGAAAGCAGCATCCAGGTAAACCAGCCCGACAAGCACATCACAGGGAGATTGTTGTCTACTTATAGCCCACAGCAGTGGAGCAATACCGTCAGGAAAATATCCCTCCTCTGCCACAAATCCCTTCCTTGTCTGCACTCCTATTTGTCATTGCTTTGTGAGTCCTCGTGGGAAAGCATCATTCCTTCATGTGATTTACTGTTGATCCATATGAATCCTGCATCAATCATTGGTGGTTTGTGGCCTCAGGACAGCACAAAGTCTTTCAGATACTGCAACAGAGAGCTTCTACCTCCCAATGACAGTTTTTTGGAGGGTACTTACCAGAGAATCCCCTTCTTAGAGACTGAATTATAACTGCAGTGCCCTCAAATCATTAAGGAAGCAGAGATTTATTCTGGTCTGTGAAGGTGTGAAGTTTCCTTTCACTGCTTGTACATCATTATTGCACTGCTTCGCATAGCTCTCATGCTGTTTTCCACAGCACATGCACAGCCTGTTTGGGTTGACCCATCTCCATTCTGTCTCCTGTTTCTTTTGTTCTGATGCCTTTTATTTGTTCTGCATCACTAGGCTGTGCTCACTGCAGGCTTATTCTAATGCGTTCTTTCCTTATGAAAACCTCAGGTCCCACTGCCCATACAGACAGTCCACACACAACAGCTCTGGTGCTTACAGAGATTCCAGCTGAATGTGGGCTATTTGTCATACATCTCTGAAAGTGTCACCCACCATTGCAGAGAAAACGAAAAAGATTTCATCTCAAAAATGAATGGAAAATGAGCACTTTCTACTATGTCTGCAGAATAAGGCCATATGTTTGTTGAATGGAAATCTGGGGTAACGAGGGTGATGTCACCGCTGAACTAGTATAATTCAGGGAAAACTTTGACTCACTAATTCCATCATTCAGCTGAACAATGCAATATTCCTTTGGGTCATAGCCTTAGGAAACTAGCACCCGTTATTTAATTGGTTCATTAAGATGGTGCCATTGAAGAATCAGCCTGTCAGCAGACTTAAGTCTGCCCAAGCTACACATGCCTCAGCACATTTCTTCTTGGTAAAGTTGCAAGTTTGCTAAATTTGCACAGCTCTTAAGACATGCTTTTCAAAGCTAGCCTGCTCTCTTATGCCTAAAAATAATTGCAGGTGGGGTTTATAATTGCTAGGACAAGTTGCAACTCTTACGTTCAAACTACCAAACTGTCTCTACAAGGCTAGCACCGGGAAATGCTCTGCTAGTGCACTGGAATAGTGTTAACAAGTTAAGTACTTAAGGAGCCAAGTACTCGCCCAGTCAAGTGCTAAAAAGCTTGGAAGAACAAGAACTGAAGCATTCTGTGCACACCTACACCAGCCTCCTTGTCCAAACCACTTGAATACCAAAATTACTTAATCACTTAAGAATCTACTCTAGCATCACAGTTGACCCTGCTTTGAGTAGGGGTTGGACCAGATGACCTCAGAAACCCTCTCCAAGCTAATGTATGCTATGATCTATACAAGTTTTCCTATAGTTTTTGCCCTAGGTCATATGTTTTCTTTCACACATGTAATAAATCACTTATTTAACAAAGCATTTCATAATTCTCCTAGTGAGTATCCTCCAGGCTTAAACAGTTCAGAGTAGTTCATGGAGCACCTCCCTGAGACTCCAGACATCTGGGTTCCACCATGGCACACCAGGACCGCAGTGCTCCCTGTAGAGCTGCTCACCAGGGGCTGCTGGAACAGCGCCTGCCTTCAGCACCCAGCCCTCGCCATGCTTCCAGGAGCATCAGCCTGGCCACAAACACTGCTCAGGCTTTCATGGAACAGCTGCCAAGCCACTAATTTAGAACCCAGCACATCAGGCACTAATTCCAGGTTAACTTCAGCCAATTGAACTCAAGACTATGGCAACTGTGCACAGAACAAGCTTTGGAAGACTGTAAATCTCTTTGTGCCACCAGCTGTCTCTATTAGTGACAGTGGTACTTCTAGCTACTCTGAAAAGTAGTTTGGACGTAAATTATATAGACAAGGAACCTAATTGCATCAAAACAGTGTGGCTGTTTATATCCCAAAGGAATACTGAGTTACACTTGGCTATAATTTTGAGCAGAACAAAAGTTGCCTCTTAGCAGTCTTCATATATTTTACTGTGTGTAGCAAGAAAAATGAGTGCTAAGCAGTGTGGAAAACAGACCAAAACATGCCAGATGCTCACCATATAAAGCAAGATGTGTCCAGACAGAATGAGAAATAACTTACACTATCCCAAGTGACTCAAGCAGGACGGAAACAGGGAACATGCTTGAAAATGGAAATGATGAAGTTTTAGAGGGAATGACACAGTGCATAAAGGTGAAAGAAGTTTGGCCAAATGAAGTATGAGAAGAGGTAGGCAAAATCACAGCCAGAAAAACAGGTACAGCTGTACATTTTATTAGCCTGATTTAAGTAAAACAGATCAGCTCAAATATCAGCTTGTTAAAGAGAGAAAGCTTTCCGGAGCAGGATCCCTCCTCCCAGCCTGTCTTTATAGAGTCCCTGGGTTAAGAGGCACTTGGGTCATAGCTCCTGGGAGTTACCACAGCACTGAAAAATAAATAATTCTGTTAAGAAACATCTTCAGGATTCTGCATCTCATTGTGAGAGCCCTGCATGACACACTTGCCCCCTTGGGAGCAATATTTTCTTTAAATCACAGGATCAGCATTTGCCCTCTTGAACACAGTATTTACTTAAAATTTCCTCCAGCCTCCAAGGCAAATCCACTGGCAGCCCCATGTCCCAAAATGACCCTGGCAGCATGGTCAAACTCCAGCCCACATCATCTTGCTGCTGTGCCTCCAGCTCCAGGAGGTGACAGGCAGGAGAATGGTCCTGGCTGTACACTGGCACAGCTGCACCTTTCTGGTGCACTTCTGCAGATCTCAGAAGGAAAAGAGGACAGGACTTCTTCAGGAGGGAAAGGAGACAGCTGACAGCCCCTGGATCAGCCCAAATCCACAAACACTCCCCTGCTGAAACAAAGCCATTGCTCCTCCTCCCACTGCAGGAGACATTTTCTGATGCTCTTGAGGGCATCTCTAGATTAGTGCTGCTCCTTTTGTCTGTGTTCTCTCTCTTCTTCCATTCTTTAGATTATGGGGTCAAAGCCAAACCTGAGGGGAACACCTTCAGCAATGCACTACACATAAAGCCCAGGCAAGTAGGAGCGGCTGAGCGAGTCAGGCCATCCCAGATGCAGATGCTGCACCTTGCCTCAGAGAGACTCCCAGAGGAGTCTGTGAGAGACCTCAGAGAAGGCTGAGGGAAGGCTCCCTTCCCCATCTGATTTCTGCCTTAACAACTTGGCATCCCCTCAAGCACCAGGCATTGTCTCTTCCAAAACCCTCCTTACCAACACAACCCTTATTAGCCTTCTTACCCATGATCAGCCCTTCCATTTTCACAGTCCTTGCGGAAAAGATGGCACCTTCAGTGGGGACTATTTCAAAAATAGCTAGCAGTGGCTGCACCTGGCTACCCATTGGAAACAAACACCCAGTAAAAACTTACCTGCTTAGAATAACTGTTTACTTAAGTTAATAACAGTTTCCTGTTATTTCAGATCTCAATATGTTATTGCTAGTAATATCATTAGTGTTGTTACTGTCATTAGCTTGGACAAAGGTGTCTGTCCTTGTGGAACACATGTACAACCAGCAAGAAACTAACCTGCTTTCATATGTTTGAAATAGGTGATCAGTTTTGGTTTAAAGAGCCAGATCTCATCCCAAATTTGGAAATATCCAAGTGGGGCATATGCAGCGGTTGTGTCTGTTGACTGAAGTAGGAGTAGTCCTGATGACAGGATAATGGTGCTCTTAACGCGATTGTCTCAGAACAATTAGTTTTATTGACTGACCTTACCAACATCGTTTGCCAGTGAGATGATTGCATAGTGCACTGTTTGCTGCCTTATCACTTGGTTGAGTGAGGTTATAAAGCAAAACAAAACTATGAGGAATGCAGGTCTTAACCATGTTTATAGCTAAGAGTGGATCAGTATCTGCCCACTGCTTCAGGAAATCTCCCAGATGCCCATTTCCTGTCTTGAAGACCACTCTTCTCACCTACATAATGTGCTTCCACTGGCTATCACAAAGCTAACGTATTTGTTATCTGACTTGTCTAATTTCCACAACACAGCAGTATCTTCACATGCTTCCTATGTTTCTGTTTAGTAAGCAAAATTTGTTAAGAGCAATAAAATGCTGATTATTAAGCAAATAATTGGTAATCCATTTGGTTCTTTTGTGATTATTCTCTACTGAAGGGAGACAATGTCTGTTTGGTTAATGTCTTTCAACTCTGGTCATTTTCAACTCAAGGTCACTTTCAGCAACGGAATAATATATAGCAGTATGCAAACCTCTTATCTTCAGCAGATGGTTATCAGCATGAGCTATGAACAGCCATCCCTGACCATTCTTTTGAAAAAGGCCCTCACCATCCTGGGAATAGTTAACAACATTGCTCTGAAAAGCACTATACATTCCAGTCTTTTCCATTGTCTCCCTCTGAAAATCTTCTTGGGATCAATTTCATTCAAGTTTCACCTACTTTTCCCTTGCAAGCTTCCTCTCCATAACTTCCAGATCTTGACAAGTAATGAGGCAGTATAAAATATTCTTTGACCAGAGTTAATCAACTTTGGCAGCCATTCTGGTGCCACAGTGCACAGTGCCAAGCCAGTTATTTTTCTTATCATTCCCATAAGGATTTAGACTGGGATGCATAAACAAAGTAGCAGGCAATAAGGAGGTGGAGATGAGAGATGAGCGGACCCCTGAGGAAGTGGTGTTCAAATATCATTTAGAAAGGGATTAGCAATATCAGCTCCTGGAGACAGAAAGCCACAGAAATGCCACGCATTAAAGGTTTTGAAAAAGATTTCTTCACAGCTCCCCCTCCACCTCTCCCATTCAACTTACTGTAGACTTTGCAACTCTAATCTAGTGAGTGGCTTACCTCCAAGTCTCTTGACTGTGATCTAGACTCACTGTAACACAGGGTGCCATTGTTCCCCACCCGCTGTTGCAAACATTCTTCCTTGTCGTGAGTTTTAGAAATATAAATCAGTTAGAGATAAAAGATACGTGAGACAATAGTTGTTGTACAGTAGTTATAGCCTTTTCTTAGAATAATGACAAGAATGGACCAAGAAAAAATGAAACTTCAGGAAGAATGAATCCCAACTGATTGGAAGTTAAAAGACTAGAGAGCTTCTAACATAAGGGAATCCAGAGAAGTAAAAGATAATGTCTAAAAGATTCTGAGTCATTGCATTGTGCTTCCATCCCTTACACAGCTGTAGGATACTGCAACAATTTGTGTCAAAGAAGTGTAAACATGTTGAAATGATGTATTTTATGTAGCTTTTTTATTAAAAAGGAAAAATATATATATAGGAAAATAATTAAAATGGCATGGAAGAAGAAAAAGAACTAAAAAATAGTAAATGATCCTTTTTGATTCCAAAAAGGGGGCATTTACCTCAGGAGAAAAGCTGAGAGGGAAATATTCTGCACCACTTTGTAAATTAGCTGCTTTCAGAATCAGAGCCTGTTAGCCCTAGCAGAGCTGCACAGGAGGTAGGCTGGAGTCTCCTAAACAAGAGTAATGATGGGGTAGAAAATGGTAAAAGAGACAGCAAAACTGGTTAGATACTGCTATGGTTCTAAATTGCCATCCTACAGCACAGAGACTACAAACATGGGTTCCCACCATGTGTCCTCCCAAAGCCATATAAAGCATTCCTTCTCCTGTCATTGGTCACAACAGCCTAAGTCCTGCAGATTAGAAACAAGATGTAAGCAAGCTAAAGATGGCTACTGAGGTACAGCCTGGGTGTATGTAATATCCTTTAATCACTTTACTGGCCACTAGTCATGTTGGAATGCTGATAACAGTGTGGCCATGTGATGTTTGGCATTCTGTTGGCAGTTCAGGGTATTTCTGGTAACTAGCCAATACGAACAGTCTAAGACGTGACTGAAAACATTCACCTGTAAAATACACTTAGAGCAAGCAGTTCTTCCTTATCTTCGTGTAAATTTGGTGAAAGATGTCAGCTAGAAAGCTGTGGAGATTTGACTCCTTAAGCTGTTCTCTCCCCATGCCAGGAAATGACCAGGTCTAAAAAGCAGTGACTTGCACTCATCCACTTAAATTTTTCCAAGAAATGGATATGGTCAGTGAGGAAGAGTTGCATTCACATTGCAGTATCAATGTAGCCCCTTGAACATGAAGAGGCTGAGAATCAGGACACCACCATTTTGGACTGACACATTGCTAGATACCAAGATGTTCTTCCCACAACATAGTTCTGAGTGTTTCATGAGACACACTGAAGTGTTTGGTATCACAGAATGGCTTAGGTTGGAAGAGACCTTATCTTCAAGAGGCATTTTTAAATGATTGAAGCCAAATTTTCTAAACATGTGGTAGTTGGAGAGAGCACCCACACACTAAAGAATGTTCTGCTTTCTCCGTTTGGTTCATATCTGGTTGAAAACTAATCTTTCCAGGTTCAGCAGTGGATTACTGTTGGCAGCAATTCTATACGTAGTTACTTTCTGGTTGCAAAAGGCCACTCAGAACAATGATTTAGCATCTGTGTGAAAACTTATCACGTTCACCAAAGCCAGTTATTTACGATTTATGAATAAGACCTCTGTTTGCCAGAATAAAAAAATATATATACTTGCTTACCTGGCAGCAAACCTGTAATTATTCGGAGTTTGGTGTGGGTGTGGTAAATCAGTGAAGCATACTCCCTGTATTTATTTAACAAATAAGTACACCTCTAGCGCATTTGGCTGCCAACTTGTGATGATAATGAAGTTTGTTATTGAAATAACTCATCTTGCCTAAGGAAGGGTAAAAAACAGATCAAACACACTTGAACCATGCCGCCCTTGCATGTTATTGCTCCAACCCTTTGAGCTCCACCTCTCCTTGGGAAAAAAAAGCTTCACACCACTCTGTGTGCAAATACACAATCTTAGGATAAATCTCAAATCTGCTGCTTTTAAGTCCGGGTGAACTACTTTCATGCCAACCATGAGCAGAGCCAGGCAGCACAGCCATACAGACGTGGTGTTTGCTGCAAATTGCAGAGTGCTTGCTTTTGGTTTATTGAGGTTAATATCAACTCCCTCTGACTCCTACAAAACATTCAGCACACCTAAATTCAGCAGCTTGCGTTGTGGGGCTGGAAGGTGATGTTTTGAGGTTCCTCTTATCCAACCCTATGCCATAATCAGACACATCTTTGTTAAGCCATACAAGTGCTAGTAAAATATTACTATACTAAAATACAGAAAAGAGATTCCATGTTTCACTGAGCCAGACATCATTTGCATAATGTGCTCACACAGTAACTGGAAATGTATGTGCCATGTAGACAGGATGTACAAAAATTAGTAAAGATGCCTGCTTGTGTCTTGAATAAGCCAGTTGTCCTGTGATGATCATGATTACCAGACTCTTGACTTAGACATAGGAGCACAAATATCATTTAAGCAAGTGTTCTCTGCCTCAGATTATGTGCTGCTGTAGTTCATTAAATTCTGAACCCACTGTATTTGATGAGAAATTTCCTTGCATATCGTGGGCATAGAATGGTTGTATTGGCAATGCTTAGGAAGGTGTAAGGAGAAGAATGTTTGGAAAGTAACAAGTAGCATGTTTTCATGAAATTCCATACTGTGGTAATAGTTCATCCTGAGTCCCAGACATAAATTTCATAAACTTACAGTAGTTGTTAAAAAAAAGAGTACTATTTGTCTTGGACCTGGAAAACAACTAAAGGTCTCATGCAAACAAGCACTAAAGCAGATGTCTAACAGAGATTTATGTCATTCTTGGAAAAGAATAGTTATTAAGCAGACACGACTTTCCTTATTTTTTTAAAACATATTTTAAGAAAGTCTTTTGAAAAATTGAAAACCTGTATCTCTTAAGTCTTCTTCATCTCCCATTTGAAGCTTATGGTTTATGCATTGGCTGTAGTGGAACTTGCAACTATCTGCCATATCTATCGGGTTATGTGCTATGGTTCAAGATGCAACCACCTGTAGCTGCTTCCATGAACAGTGCCATGTTCATGTGTAAACACTGACGTTGTCCCTAGCAGTTTGATCTCTGATTCAGAAAATCCCTGTCAGGAATGAAGATACAAGCTTTTTGTCCTAGTCTTGTAGACTCTGATGATCCCACAGAAGAATAGACGGCAGAATAGGAAGCCTATGCTCTGTTGAACTGCCCTAGATCATCACTCAAAACATTAATTGAACACATTAATTCAATCAATCATTATTAAAATAGAATGGGCCATGCCAGATGTGGAGAAATCTCAGCACCCATCCTGCCACTGCCCTGGAGAGAGGGATACTCCCTGGCAAGAATAGGGGCAGACAGCTGGAGCTAGGAATATCTTCATCAAGTGCCACTGCTGCATAGATGGGAGTCAAGAATTTGGACTCAAAAGGTCAGACTCAGCCCAAGCCCCACAAAGAGAACTATTGGCTGTATGTGATCGCAGCAGAGAAGTGCTCCTCCTGGCATGGAGATGTGCCATTGTCTAACCTTCTCCATTGTTCTTAAAGTTTATGAGTGGAACAGGAAAAGTCATGACTTCTGATCAGATGCATATATGACTTCAGCATTGCTGGTGTATATATAAGTTAGGTGTCATGGTTTAATAATTTTGTAATTTTGCTATCAGTATTCCACATCATAACATCATATAAAGCATGAATAATTTTACTGAATCTGCAACTTACAGAAGAAGACTACAACTCCCAGAGAACAACACAAGCAGAGAGAATGAGTCCCGTAACCTGGAAAATATTCCATGTCAGAATTCAAAGCAGGCAGGTATGAAGCTGTGACTATTAAATGTTCCACCCCCACCTCCCCTTTCTTTTTGTCCTTAAAAGTAAATACACGTTTTATTCTCAAAGGCTGCCAAATGTTGGCCCTGATTGCCTATAATTCCATCTGTGTCAGCATTCTAACACTGTCAGCAGCTCTTTCTTCCCAACTTTCTGCTCTTTATAGTACTGGTAGGAATAGATGGCCACAAGGTCACCCTGAAGATGCATGTTATTGCTTAGCCAGGTTCAGTTTGATTTTTAATACAGACAGAACATTAGAGTTTTAGATTTACTTATGAGAGCTGATTTCAAATGAAGACTTTAGCTCCCTTAACTAGATATTCTAGTTTGTCTCTCCAAGGGCTCCAACAATTGTGAGAAAGCTGCTCAAAGCATTCAAAGATAAGGTGTACTGTATCCAAGATGGCTATGCTTTACCTGTTCTCTTCCAGTAAAGAGCCTGTTTGGAGTTTTACTACACTTCTTTCTTCCTTGCTATTTCCTCCACCTCCACTAGTTAAAATGGATATCAGGGACATATTACTGAGAGAAAAGGCAACGCATAGCAGTTGGGATATCTCCTCTTGCAGGTTTGCCAGCTATTTAAACATGGAGCAGCACTCAGTACGTCAATGAGATGTGTATGTGTTTCAGCACTCACCCTAGCAAACACCAGTTGTGCATTGCCCACTGCAAAAGCCAGAGCAGAACTGCACAATTATCTCTGCCTACTCCAGCACTGCAGCAAGGCTTGTCTGCCTACTCCTCAAAAAATGTTTCAAAAGATCAGAAGTTTCTCGGCGAGAACAGGGCTGCCAGCTCAGGAGCTGGTCTGTCTGGATCCAATCTTGAATGGGTTAAGTAAGTGAATCCTGTTCTCTTTTTTCCTGAGATATTGCAAGTGGTACAGATACATTTGAGAACTGATGTGATAAAAATACAAATAAGATAAACCAGCTGAACAATACCATCCAGAGCCAAAAACAACTGGCCATTGTTGCAGCCTCCTCCTCTGCTTTCTTATCTTGTGTGAAAAATACCTGTGGTTCTCAAAGTACATTTCAAACATGGAGGAAGGAGCAGGGCCAGGTCTACAGAACAGATTTCTCCTGGCAAGGCAATATCTGCCAAGGGTGTGAAGAATAGTGTTCCCTGGCAGACACATCCATTCTAGCCGAACACTCCTACATCAACACAGGTATACCATCAAAACCTCACTTTCTCCCTCAAACTTTAATCGCAGAGTTCTTGACAAAACTGGACACGCATTAGGCACAGTCTGAACACACAGGAAAATTCTCTGGCCCTGGCTGCCCATAGGGAGCCCCGGTCCCTGCAGCACCCTGACAGATCCTCCCAAGAGAAATAAACCATCTTAATCTCTAAACTACGTAACAAGGCAATCAAAACTCAGAGCTGAGCTGTGCATCCCATTTGGCTCTTCCTGACAAGAAAACTAAGACTGGGCTATCATCCCCCTGCTTCTGATTGAACGCCTAAGCCATCTCCAAAACTGTATCCACAGCACATTATGCACAACCCCTTGAATATAAATTTGTTTCTATGGAAATGAGAATGCCATTTATATTAGTGAGCTGTCTCAAGTTTATATATATATATATATGGAAAGGGTTAAAAACCTGCTACAAACCATGTATCAGACAGACATGCTTGCTATCTTCTGGAAAGTCAGGTTGGGTAACCTGAGTGATATATCCACCTCAAACAGAAGGAACATCTGAGCTTACCTGACAAATGGGCCGACGAGTGAGAGGCTCCTGGGTCTCATGTCTTGTCAGAAAGCAAACGACAGACTGGGCTGCAGGCCTGCTACAAATGAAGGGTGACCCAAAATGAATATAAAAGTTTCTGCATCACAGGTAACAACAGATCTCAGTTCTGGGCAATGTTTTGGAATCCCAGATTAGTCTCCCAGACTGTTGTTTGACCATCACAGAAAACTTAAAGGCTACTGGGGTGCTTTCACTGCACCCTGTTTTCCCTGCTTTGTTATCATCTTATAAGCAGAGCTCCTCATCCAGACTCCATCAGCATGAGTGTTTTGGAGGAAAAGAGTTGAGCAGTGTGGGTGCAGAAGGTAGACTTGACCTGTAACTTGCTCACACAGTTACGGCCCTCACCTCTTCACTGACATTCACATCATGGTGGCCTCTCTGACAACACAGAGACTTTTCCCAGACCAAACAAGCCAGGATTTCACCCAAAAGTAGTTCCACAGCTGTGCTGAAGGCACTAGATCTCATCCCACTTTGCTATTTCTTCTGGTAGGATGTCGACATAAGCACTGCGGCTCTGGGCCGCACGTAGCCCTGTCATCACCACGCAGGTACCGGGACTGAGCACAGCAGGCAGCTGGTGCTGGAAGCTTTCATCTCAGGCTTTGAAGAACAAAAGACAATAAAAAAAAGAAGCCTTGAAATTTCTTAATTAAGCAGGATCCGTAGCTTAATACTTATCTCTGGGTGTGAGACAAGAAGAGGTTGACTAACTTTTAAGTTGAATGTGAAGTAAGGAAGGGTGAGAAGCATTGTGTGCGGACATTCACTGTGCTCGCAGTAGTCACACCACAGATATTTCTTCAATTCATTAGTTTAGATACAATTCTACTGAAGTCTGTGAACATATAAACAATATACAGTTCATACTTCAGGCTTCAAGTGTTGGGTGTCTCCTCAGCACCACTGATAAAGGATGACTCACAGTGAAGCTGCAAGAGGAACCCCCTTGGCTGTCTTTGAGGTCTGAGACAACAAAAATAAACATTTTCTTCCCATTTTGCAAAATCTAAACTTTTACACAAAAGTCTTTAAGAAGGAACTGAATAACATTGGTTTCTTAAACTTCATAAGCTGAAATAGTTTGGATGAATACTAAACATAAAACATGAAGGAAAGGTTTTATATTAGATTACATACTCTGTTTAAAGTGCTACCATACCCTGAAGCTCCTGGTCAGATATTTGCTTACCTGAGGGAAAAAACTGAGAAGAATCCTAGGAAGAGAGACAGTTACAAAGAAAGGTTTTTGAGATGCTGTCCTTTATGAGCTGAGAATGAAGAATGAGCAGCCCAGGCTTTTGTGGGTACATCTGAGCCTTTAGGCTCAGTTTGCAGTGCAATTTCCAGACCAAGTTAAGCACCCAGCCTCCTGGGAGAGTTCTGATCTTTACATCAGAATGCAGAGTTGGTTGAAAGCTTATGCCCAAAACTCTGCCAGGCTCTCTGCTGCTCTTCATTCTTTGCTTCCATACAGCAGTAGCTTGGGTCTGCAAGTTGCAGCTTTGCACCATGCTGAGCTGGTGTTACACAATCAAACCACCACCAGACATAGTAAGGTTGTGCCAGGAGGGGATTGAGCAAGTCGGGACTCTCTAACTGTATCACAGGTCGTGGAAGGGGAGTTTGAGAGATATGTGATTACAGCAGGATCCCACAGTGATTTACAATCATAATATCAACTTTCTCTCTATATATTTTTTTCCAGATTACTGGAAGTCTTATTCCAACAAAAGTCTACCATATCTGTTGGGATTGCTGTAGTCACAATCAATACTCCATTGATGATGGGGCCCTTTCATGCATGTATGAAGATGTGAAAGAACAAAATCACTTTCTACAGCTATTCTGAGCATGGTCATATATTCCCATTCCAGAATCATACTGATCCTATGCTAACTCTTCCTATAGATTCTGCCATGTAAAATCAGGATTTTGGCCATAGGAAGAAAACTCACCAACACCACTCCCCCATTTTACATCCAAAGTCGTATTTCCTTCTATGTGACAAAACTTAAAGCATTTCAGTTTGCTTTTTTGCAGTTCCTCACATATGCCCGATCCTTTACTTCTTAACTATAGGAGATATCCAGGCAAACTCAGCAAGTTAGAACTCTACAACGGACTTCAGCATTTTCTACCATTTGCTTAAGACATTTACTATGAGGACAGGTCATGCCTATTCACTCAGATGATGAACGAAAAGTCCTGATCAAGTGTGGGCCTTTTCCTGAGTGCCATGAGCATCCTCAGGGATCTCAACATAAGAGAAGGTGCGGGCTGAGACAGAGGTGCTTGATATTTCTGCAGTGGGCTGGAATGCTTATTAACCTTTCTTCCCTTACAGGAGGCAAACATAACCAGGATATGGCAGTAACTGATAGTCATTTGAAGTAGGTTCATTGGTGCTCAAATTGTGGTAGTAAATACCAGGAAATAAAAGTCAGTAGGAGAAGAGGGACTATCACTGTTTTTTACTATTCCCTAATACTACATAAGCCTTTTACTTTACCGCAAAGTTTTGAAGTGCTACTTTTCCATGCTTTTTTCAAGTTGCTACTACTCCATTTCACTGAATATTCTTGTATTACAAAAGGAGGAGTAAAAGTGTATCTTTACATGTGCAGATGAATTTCAGCCATACCTTTCACTCACTTGCATCTGTTCCTCACATGCTGCATCACTTTTGACTGTCTGCCCACTCCCTGAAATAAATATCTTCCTTATCTCTCAGTCTCACTTGAAATACTTGTCCCAAGTGTAGGGCATACACAGCAGGGGCTCAGCAACAGGGGCTGTTGTGGAGAAAGGCCATGAGCTGCCCCATGCCAGTCACAGCCAGGCCTCACCATCTCCGAAACCAGTGTGGGTGACCATCACACACCAAAGCTGCAGCCAAGCAATGGATTCCACTGCACTCCAGTACGGATGCATCTCAAAGGCAGCAGCAGCCATTCCTGTACGGAAGACACTGAAAAGGAGACACATGGAGAGAGATGTGGCCGTGCAGGAATGGAGCTGGAGAAGCACTCTTGGAAAGAGGACCTCCATGACAAATGAGACACCCTGTGGCGTGGGCTGACCCACACTGGTCAGGGACATTTCTGTAGGACTGCAGCTGTGGGTGACCAGCACTGGGGCAGTGATTACCCTGAGGGACTGTGGCCATCATACAAACCAGGAAGAAGCACCAAAGAGAGAGGAAAAGTAGTCATGATGACAGGTGAGCAAAGGATCTTTGCACCTCGACTGTGAACCTGGCTGGCTGGGACAAAGAGCAGCATAATTGTGGGTAGGTTGTGGCTTCCTCCCTTGTGGCAAATGAGCTTATGGAGTCCAGGAGAAATCTCTGCATGATGCTTCTTGCTGAACTCAGTTCACATCACTGAAGAAGGAAGAACAGTATTAAGTACAAACAGGAAGGAAGTGGTTAGCAATATTCTGTTCACTTACAGTATCTTTCCTTGCATGAATAATAACCAAGTACAGTAGAATAGACTCGCAGACCGTAAGAAACTACAGAACAACCTCTTGGTCACTCTGTCCCAAAATTACGTGCTAGCTTTACCCTGAATTCGCTTTTGCAAACCTGTTCTTTATTTCCCATTTGAATGTATCTGTTTGCTCCTTTGCCTACTACTGAGTATTCAGGAACTGGAAAAAACAATTAATACAGTGCAAAATGCACAGTGGTCTTCTAACCTGAGAGACACAGTACTCCATGCTGTTGCGTTGCACATGAGTTGGAGCTAGCAAGCATAGCGCATTTGAAAAGGGCAAGTGATTTTGCTCATATTCAGAAGACCACCCCAAGTCTTATCTGTTAACCACATACTAGCCAAATCTAGTTTGAGGTCTGCTGGGGATCTATGCAGTGTACAAACCTTGTGGTATAAGGTGCAAACTTTACACTTGGCCAAGAGTTTCCAGGCCTCTGCATACTCCAGCAGACTTTGCAGGTGCTCCCAGCCATTTTGAGGCACACACCGGCAGCAGAGAGCTGCTGAGTCCAGCAGTGTGACCTGCTGAAAGACGTGAGCAGCCAGAGGGTGAGAAGACTCTGGGAGAGCCAAGAAAGCTCCTAGGGAGTGGTCGAGCTGAACTAACAAAATTCTTTCCCATGCACATGCCTAATACTTATAATAATAAAAAACACTTTTTGGGGACTACTGAGGCATGGGAAAGCCAAACAAAATCTGCTTTGGATTTACTTTAGTGAGTGGCACAGGAGTATCAGAGAGCCTGGTACGCAAACTGGACATTTCAATGCTACAAAATTCCTGAGACTGAGATAAAGACAGGCTTTTATTTTCCAGGAAAGGATGTGCTTGTGCAATGTTCATAACAATGGTGAATTTACACTTATGGACGGAATGAAGCAATATGTCTCCCAGAACTAGTGGCATTCCCACCTTTACTCAGCCCTTCCACCAGCTGCAGAGTCTCTCAGCAAAGTCCTTCTCATAAAGAAAACATCTCTGCAATGCCCAGCCCAGTCTCTCCATGCAGAAAAGTGCTGGGAATGGAGTGGCACACTCAAGTGACTGAGCAAAGCAGCTTGGAAACCTTGCACTGGATGGGCTTCTGCTGAGCACTGCTCCTTGCAGCACAAACCCATCCTCTGCTGCAACCAGCAGCTCAGCCCTGGGCTAGGCTGCATTGGTTGGTCAGTTCCAAATAGCAGTAGCTGTTCTAGCTACAGGAATTAAAAGAGTAAGTTTAAAGTAGCACTGAGTGTTCTATCTTCTAAGCAGCCTGCTAATTTACTGTAGGAGTTTCACAGGCATATGGCGCAGCAGTTTCTCTCCTCAGATGCCGTGTGAAAGCAAGATATAAAGCACCCCCAGAACAAGACGGCAGGGGGGGAAATAGCTGAATTGACAATGCATAACATCATGTTTACAGAGTAAACAAGCTGGGGAGACAAAAGCACATCTTCTCTCAAGTCTTTAGTTAAAAGAGTCTTTTTTATAGCGTGCAGCTTTTATAGCATGCAGCTGTAGCATCATCATTGCACAGATGGGATTGGGAGATTTGAAACCAATGTTCCTTTTAAGAGTTTGCCATGTGCTCCCACTGTAGGAACAAACAGTATCCACTGGATTACCAGCAGGCAAAGGCCTGTCACCAAATTCATTTCCAGTGGTCATACTCATGGGCACAGAGATGCAGCACTGCCAGCATTGGGCTCCACTTGCAGCCTCAACTGCAAACCAGGTGCACAAACTCTGCCCATTATCTTTTCCTGAAGATGCTGTCTGAGACAAAAAAGGGACGGTTGTAGTACTTCAGTGCTCCAGATCTGCTTGCACTGAAGCCAGCTCTGCCCGCATGAGGGGACAGACTGCGAATCCAATGCATGATCACACAGATGCACACACACTTACTAAACTTTGCAGTCAGAAGCTGTCTTCAGTGCAATTTTGCCTTCATTGGTCTTGCTTTTTTTCCCACAAAAGACTTGTGGCTGCATCCAGAAACAGCACCTTGCCATGAATAAGCAAGGAGCCTCCAGTATGAACAGGAGCTCTGGGGGCAAGTATGTGATGTTGCAGTGCTGCTTTTCAGAGTGGGAAGCTGGAAGTGCAGAAGAGGAGAGAAAGAAGAACTGAAGGAGAGAAACAGCTGCTTCATGATACCAGGTCAGCCGTTGTTCCTCTTTTTCAGGTGTTAACCTCCCATATTGGCCTGGCCATGGCTGCATGAATACACTGCAAAATTACACTTAAGACACTCAACACAAAGCTCATTCCTCTCCCAAGACATGGAAAATTCAGTCTCAGATTGGAACCTTTTGCTTTGTTTTGTTTTGTTTTGTTTTTATTGGCAAAACACCCTGAAGCACAAACCTCCTAGCCCTCACACAAAGGTCCGCAGAGTTTCGGTAGCAGAGGGGTGGGCGAGGTGGGGGGGATTACGCGTTGCTGTTGTTCTGTTGAAAGTAGGTTTGTTTCTGTCTCATAAAGTATGCAAGAATTTTCCCATGCTCTGCTCCTGGCCAGCCCTGAACAGCATGCTTTGCACATTAGCAGCTGATGCTGGAATGTGGCGTTCCCAGGGCAACTATTAACCCCCCATGGAGCACCGCCAACCCCTCGCCATTGTGCGGGGCCTGACTGAAGGCTGCTTTGTTGGGTGATGTAATGCCATGTATGCAAACTAAGCCAAGGGCACAAATGGCACTTGGAAACTGTTCGCTGACTTCAAAGGATGGGCTGTGTGACTCCCGCTATGGCTGATTTCGGCCTGCACCATCCTGGCCATATTTCCAGTGTTGCCCCACCTGCCATCACTGCCCTACGATGGCCCTGGCAGAAGCTGTACCTGCCTTGTTCACCCATATGTTCCCACCTGGGCCTCTGTGCCTCTGAGTACTGTGCCCTCAAGAGATTTGGTTTTCATATTGATTAGAGGCTTCAGCTCCCAAGAACCATGACTTCATGTAGACCTAACACTGCATAAATAGGAAAAATACATTTCTTTTTCATCTCCAAAGCTTTGCTGAGTTCTGCAGGCACTGAATACTGGGTGGGGAGCTGGAGGTTTGCCACTAGCTTCAAAAAGACAGCAATGCTGCTGTTACATCTCAAATCCACTTATTACATGGCTGTCTAAATTCAGTTAGGTAAAATATCAGAGCACATCAGGGACTGCAGGGACTAACCATATCCTTATAAACACCCTGGGTTCATGGAAAATCTCTGCATCAGACAACTCCCAGTAACATCCCAGGTTGATTGAGAAACAATGGAAATGTGCCTGGTCTGCAAGACTACTTTCTGTTCTGAGCAAGGGATGGGTAGAAGCATTTTGAAGGACACAAAACAATAACAGGAAAACTTGCAGTGTTTAAAACATGATTTACAATGCGGTTCTGTTGTGCAATAGCAAACCAATATGTATCTCCAATTAGGATGGAGAAGTTCTGACTGAGAACCAAAAGCATCCTAATTTCATATCTATTTGCAGACTGCACAGCACTTCAGTACTGACATCCTGTCCTAGTACATTTTGGCCCCGTTGTTCACAGATATATAGGATGATGGAAAATTTATATAGACATCACTGAGTTAAGTGTCTAATGTTTTGCTTCGTGTTTCTTAGCATACACAGCTTTTGGTACCAGGACTTTGTCAAAAAATCTTGGACATTTCCTGTAGCACATCTGTAAGGCACACAAGTCAAGTATAATTATGATGTTTTTAACCAGGGCAAAATAAATACATAAAAGGACAAGTATTTTGGTCATACATCACTGTCAGTGACAGAACTGGGACAATAATCCAGTGCATGCAGACAGGAAGAACTTGTTTTAATTTCGGGGCCAAGGGCCCCCCTTAGTCTCCTAGTTCACCTGCCTTAAGGAAGGTGATTTCATGATCACACAGTTCTTCTGATGGGAATGAAAACTGAATTATATAGTGTTCTTTGTAACAAGGAATCAAGTGAAACAACTAGTACAAGCTGGAAAGCCAAGAAATTCAAAGATACTCTTAACACAACCTTAAGATGTGGAAACAAAAAGTGAATATAAGAAATATAACCTTAAGAATGCCCATGTGTCCCTACCAAAATGGAAACAGGAAGATTTCTGCTTCAGTTACCCAGCCCCCAAAAATGAAGATGTCAAGAAATATCCCAACCTGCTCTAGTGAGACTCAGTCCTGCTTCCCTTGAGGTTACACATCACTTTCTGTGGGAAGAGCTTAGAAGATCTAATAGCATGGATGGATGGGTTATAATGACAGTAATAACAAATGTCACGCACATTCCATGATTAGCTAGGAAAAAGGATGCTAGGGATAAACAAGCATGTCTCATTCAGATGCATGTCACCAATCCAGGCTCATCACCTAGGAACTGGATGCCATCTCCCCCTTTTTCTCCTTGTCCTCTTGCTAAACATGCTAATCCTGTGCAGCAACCAAACATCATTATTGCAGGCTTGTCCAAAAATTATGCAGAGACAATTAGCCTCATTGAAAAAGGTATCAAAGACCTCACAGTATCATTCATCTGTCCCTCACTGCGTGCACACACACACACAGAGGCATCCAAGGGATTTTAAACATAACTAAAGACAGTGTTTTCATTAGTTCACTGTGAATGGCAGTGACTTCATGCATTAAAAACTTGGCACCTCCCCCTGTGGTGTAATGCCTGTGCCTGAGATGAATGGCTTCGCTACAGCTTTTTGTCCTGAAAGCCTAGGACAGAGATGCTCACGAGCCCCAAAGGAGGCTGCAGCTAAACGTGGCCCTATTATGACCATACTGGCAGCACCTATTGATTGCAGAAAGCAAGTGATAGCATCCTCACCAAAATAAACACAAGGATAAGGGTAATGTAGAGGCTTAGCTTCTCCTAAGGTATAAGTAGTCAGCAAACTCTTTCCATATTGCTTAATAATGATATTATTAAATGAGCGGTTTTTGTATTAAAAATGCTTTTCATCTATTTTGATATCAGCTTTTAAGACTACAATCCTATAGCCTATATTTGTTATTTTCTTGTTCCCAAAAGTTCAGTGCCTGTCTATGACACATAAATGCTGTGATACCATCACACACTGAGGGAATATCTGAACCACTACAGAGCCTGCTGTACCAAATCAGCCTACTTGAATGAGACGCTAAGTTGCTTTACACTTTATCTTACTGATAATTTGCCAACAAAGATGAAAAAAAAATCAACAAACCAAAAACCCACAACTCTGGAAAGTGATTATGATCATAACTTGTCTTGGGAGACATGACAGTACAGCCAGAGATCAACCAAGCTGTGGAAGCTGAGCCCTGGGATCAGCCGATGGCTCTGTGCAATCCTATTGAAGTGTCTTCAGGCCCAACAGCTTGCTCCCATTTTACAGCTGTAGGGGCTGTTACTGCTCTCTTAAAGCACTTCTCTGGACCACCAAGGCTGCAACAATTTCAGGGCTGGTTTCTTAAGAGTAGCAGCTTTCACAGGATTTATCAATAGCCTGATCCAAAAGTAAAGGCCATGTGTAGATGTGCAGCCATTCTAAAACCTCAGCTCTTAAGTTTGCTTGAAAATATAAATACAAACTTTTCCCAATTCCATTATTGAAAATATTTACCTTCTAGGAAAAGACTACTATCATTTCCTTAGCAGCCCTATGGAAAATCACTGTTAGACCAGATCAGTACATTCTCACAATGGGCTGCTTTTTAAGAGTGAATTACACCAGCCTGGAGCAGTGTCTGTGCATAGCCTTTAGGAATCCACGGTTGTTAATAATTAAACTAGACTCCATTTCCTAAAGGTGGACCTGCAGCTGAAATGCAACCCATAGGTAGGCAGCAGAAACCAAGGCAAAGCCACTGTTCTTCTAATAAAGAATGATTACCGCCTTCAAGCATAATGCTTTTGACAGGCTGGTCTAAACTCTTGTTGAGGTCACAAGGTTAATCTCACAGCAGCTACAGGCCCCCTCACTGCTGAGCGTGAACAATATGGTTAACATTTTTGGAACGGAGTTAAATTTCCTTGTCATTCCTGGCCCACACCTGACAGAAGCCGCACTCTTCTCTGCTTTTGGAACCTGCCATCTGGAAGATAACAAATTCTTATCTAGCCCATTGATCTTTTCTTAAATCACTATGAATGTTTCCCACCGCTGACCAAAAGACCAGAAAACAGAGTTTACCCACCTGAAATAAACTCCGAGCTTTCCTGGGGCTAATTCCTTCAGATCCTAATGTGACTGCAAAACACAGGAATGTGTGACACAGTGGAGAGCTCTCAATGCCAGCAACATTCCTCAGGCTCATCACTGCAGCCATCACAACTCTTTTTCCTGGGCTACCAAGTATATGCAAATAAATCCTGACATTGTGTTTTTGTTCAGTATCTGACCGTATTTGGCTTCATTCATCAGTTTATCCTCACATAAATTAATACAGGATGGATGACGTCATTTAGCTTATGTTCCAACAAAGAAAGGATTACAATCTGCTTGAGCACCTACAGTGACTGTGCAAAATTTACCTTCAGTAAATTATCATCAACACCCAAATACAAGCAGTTTTATTAAGGGATAAGCCTGTCCATATGAAGACTTGTGTCCTGTGCTAGGGGAACTCTGAAAACCAAAAGTATTCAGACAACAAGTGCTATCTACAGCCCCAAGTCTTATCCAAATGTACACGAGTCTTACCATATCCTCTTGCATTTGGGCAAGCTTCTTCCTGGACCCTAGATTCCAGTTAGGAACGTGAAGGCATCACGTTCAGGTTGTCAAATCCAAGCCCTCCTCTCATGTGACCTACAATTAACCAAGAAATCCCAGTGTTTCACTGCTCGCAATGCAGACCAAGTAGCTATGGTACAGATCCACATACAGTGAAGCCTTATTTACATACCTAAGTTCTTTTAAATCACTGAGGTCAAGTGCCTACACCGTAACACGTACCTGGGTTATTGAGAATTATTAGGAACACAGACAGAGTGATTCCTGTCTTTTGTTACCCTGGTTATCTACTGCTGTCTCCTGCCTCACACCAGATCTTAATGTCTTAAAAAAGGGGAGCCCATAGACTAAGACACCTGTCTGAACATGCTTTGGTAGTTGCTCAACCAACTTCTTCCAGCAGTTTGCTTTCCTGCTCATGTCTGCTTTGACCCAGCGTTGTGTCCAAGGCACCATCCAGAGTCAGGTGCATTACCTGAGAATGACACCCCTAGGCGCAATCTCCCCCCACTAGAATGCAGCTGTATCCCTGGAGACAGCAAGGGATAACTCCAAAAAATTGCTTGCATTGCTACGTGATGACCATTTTCTTTTGCCATTCCACTGGAAGGAATAGAAACAACGATGTTAAAAATGAGGTTCTTTACGGTTTAGGTTTCTCAGTTCTTTACGGGGTCGTTTCCATGTGACTGTGAATGTTTTCTTGTGGGGTAAAATAAAGAAAAAACCCTAAAAACTCAACCTTCAACTCTGAACCACGAGATGGAAATTAATCAATACCAGTAACAGTTTTTATGAGACATAAATAATACACGCTTAGAATTAGAGAACGCTTCTTCAAGACTCTAACTACATTTTGGAAGAAACTTAAGTGAACCAGGCTGACTTCTGTTTTTCATCTTTACTTGATGGATGATGACAAAAGGAGATAACCTCAGTGTAAATAACATGATTTATTAAAAGCTGAAGAGAGTGAGACATGTTTGCAATCATTGCAGATTAGGAACTCCTATGTGCACATTTTTTATTACCTTAGGCTTTTCTTTGCTTCCCACCCTTCATCTCCAGCCTCTATCTTGTCTTGAAGTGCTCTTTCCTAAAGGACAGAAATGAACTCCACCAGGGATTGTGTTTCACAACCGCATTCTTTATTTACAAGGAGTTTTCAGTGCTCGAGACCTTTCATAAGATACCTCAGTTGTTTTTATAACATAATGAAATGTGATGAGGTGAGGCATACTTGCCTCTTTCGTTCATATCCTTCAAAATGTGATCCCTGGGTGGAATAACCCCAAACCTAATTTTCCGAGTGCCGTCTCCTCTGTCACAGCTCTTCCCTGTGGTCCTTCCTGGCTTTGCACAGGAGCTGGGATTTCACCTGAATCCCTTGTTCACCACACAGGTAACGTGATGAGGAAGGCAGTGAGACACATACATACACCTTGGTAATTTTATCCTGAGCATTCTGGAGAGAAGAACATACAAGGAATGTAACTGTACGGCAGAAGCCAGTTTCTTGTGAAATCCAATAGGGTTTTAAGTCAGGTAGAGGCAATGCCTTTTCTTCATGTTTGGAACTGTTTTGCCTCAAGTAATGCAAGAATTAGAAACACATTTTAGTCAAAATTACTAAATCTGACCTACATTTGCACTGACACCATTGCAAATTCCAATTATTTCACTCTAAAATCTTCATTTTCCAGAACATAGCTGAATCCTAACTGTTATTTTTACAACCCTTTGTTTACAGATTTCACCGATTATTTCCTGCCTTATTATATTCCACTCCTGCTG
This sequence comes from Coturnix japonica, assembly GCF_054131305.1. Lineage (NCBI taxonomy): Eukaryota > Metazoa > Chordata > Aves > Galliformes > Phasianidae > Coturnix > Coturnix japonica. Next base: position 40,662,718 of record NC_140665.1, read on the forward strand.
TCTGATTTCAAAGCTCTTGCTGCTTTGACACAGCATACCAGTGCTAATGCATAACTCATGCATTTACTAAATGGGCAGGAGGGAAAAACAGATGAGCAAGAACAGGGTAAGCACTTGACTATAATTACCTCTGAATAGGCTTAGGTTAGCAGCGATAATGGCAGAAATAGATTTTACATGTCAGGCTAAATTCATCCTGTGGGCAATTCAAATTATCTTTGTGCCATTACTTCATGGAAATAGTCAATGTAAATGTAGCTTTTTTTTCCCCTTCTATAGACGGTTTGTTATGTAAGAAGCAGGATGACACAGCACATAAGGTTATTTATTCTCATCCCTTAAGCTTACAGCGGTGTATTTTAGTTTCTGGCTTTCTGTTTTTCCCAGAGTTTTCTCACCCAGGCTTAAGATTTCCCAAGGTGGGGGAATCTGAAAGAAGGCAGTTCCAAAACCAGCAAAAATAAGTACACAAAGCCTGTGTGAAATCCACCATCTGTGTGAAAACACATCATCAGATACAGCAGAGGCCGTGACTCTGTTAGGGAGTAGTGCCTCAGCAGGACTGTTGCCCATAGGGACCAAGAGAAGAAAACTTGCATGAAATAGACAGCAAGAAATATTTTTTCCTTAAGCAGTGAATGGACAGTGTGAAGCAAGTGTTTTCCATGCAGGTTATTAATGCTGTGACTGATGCACAAACACGATGAGCACTAAGAAACCTCAGGCAGGGAATTAACAGCACTGACAAGGTTTCAAGGTTAAGATAACCAAAATTCACGGTTCAAACCACAGAGCATGGTTAGATAAGTCAACTCCTTCTGTGTCATTACTGTAGCAAAATTAACTACGACCACTGGGGAAGAACTGTTAGAGATTATTACATTTTATGTAAAGTCATCGAATTGGCATTGCTGTGACCCCTAAAGCGAGCTCGTATCAACAGCTTATGCACTTTGTGTGTATTTAACTACAGATAGCATCTTGCCAGAGCACCTGTACAGACAAATATCTATTGAACAGGTCCCATCAGAGAGTAGGCGATTTAAAATCCCCGTGGCCAGCAGCCATGTCACCACCAGCTGTGATCTCAGAAGACTGCGTAATGAATACAGGTTTGGGCGTGCACAGAGCTGGGGTTAGGAAATCTTGAAGCACAAAAGGTAGCAAGAAAGGGTTCTGGGAATGTGGTCAGAGTTCAAAATAAAATCATGAGCCTAGAATGATATTAATGACTTACGGTTACTGAAAGACTCAGCTTCTCTGTTCTGTTTTAAAGCTCATATGTGGAGCATATGATCACTTTAGTAAATGCAGTCCCATGGAGACACTGTCCAGGCTATGAGCTTGACCAAATTTTACTTATGAGCCCATCCTCCTACCCAGATTTCTTATATGCTTTCCAAAGCTTTGCAGCACTGTGGAGCACCACTACGCAGCTGTTCTCAAAGACATGAGGGTATATCCGTTTCAACACCAGACGAAATAAATGCTCGCTTGAAGAAGGACACCAGGACTCCTTGAGATTAAAGATACGACACATAGTACTTGTAAAACACCAGACAGAATAGGGTATAAAGCAATATTCCATGTTTCCTTGCAGTCATGTGGCACAAGAGCCATACCTGAACTGCCTGCAACCATTTTTTTGCTCCAGTGCCAACCCTTGGCCTTGCCTGCAGCATCATGTGGCTGGTGCTCACTGCACAAAGCATTTGTTTTTTTATTTAATATAAGCTGATGTCTCAAAACTCACTAATTATCACTACAGATTATACACAACTTTTGGTATAATAACAACTGATCATAATTAATAATATAACAAATACTCTTATTAGCATATAAGCTACCCTGCACGCAATTTTATTGGTGTTTGTGTGCTGTTTTAGATAAATGTGGTACTTTAAAGTTGGAAAAAAACACATTCTCTGTCCCAGAGCTCAAAATTAAACCTGATTTTGCAACATTAATCATGAAAGCCTTGGTTTGATGAATACTCACAATGAAGCCATTGATAATTTTCTAGGAATAGGGAATGCCAGCAAAATCAAGCTCCAGCATGCACTGAAAACACAACACAAGATTTTGCTTCAGTATGAATGCTAAGAGAGAGCAGATTATTATCATCTCATGTGTAATGTCTAAGATGATTGTATATACAATGACAAATATTACAAACAAACAATTATTAGCCCTGCAAGAGTTGCTTTGTGTTTGTAAGTCTGAATAACACGTACAGCAGGGATCTGGCTGATATAAATGCAGAACGCAGAGCACTGAGAATAGCCTTTCACACATGAAAGTCATGGAATTTTTTGACTGTCAGCTCATTGCATCCACTGCTAGTTCGAATTTTAAGATTAATTTCATGCCCTCTTTTCTGTTAATATCCCGGCGATCAGCCCTCTCTCTAATGAACAGCCAACCTATTATTCGTTGATTTGCCATTGATTTCTTCGCCTTACTTGCCAATGCTTTGCCTGTTGATTAAATGCTAGACATAAGAATGCCTCAAATTTCTGACTTCTGAGTCATCCTCTCATCACTTGAACAGCTTGAAGCCAGCTTCAGCTCCCCAGATCATTAGTGAAAACTCCTTTTGTTTCCAGACACTACAAACATGCTTCTCCCGAGCTTCAGTGCTGTTCGTGAACTAGAAAATAAATCGTACTAACAAAACTATTTCCTACATGCATTTTTTTAGATTATCATAAGAAAAGGAAACGGATTCTTTTCCATGATTATGAAGGCAAACCCAAGCTTTCCTTTTCACACTGTGAAATCCTTTCATCTACATGCAGTGCAGACAAGACCATGAGCCAAGACATCTGTTTATGCAGACTTTTGCTTAAAGTCCCTCTGACTTTAGCAAGGCTCTGCATGAGACACATGCTAACAAAAGGAGCTCTATTTTCTCAATCAAGACTCTGCTTTATAAGAGCTCTTCCAGAAATCCTGCCCCCCTATCTTCCACCCCCTTTACAGAGAAAGCTGGACAAACTTGCTTATCTGCACTGCAGGTAGGAGAGCTGGAGTTGACATGTTCAATAGGCAAAGCAGTGTTTCCTTGGATCACAGATATCTTCAGACTCCAATGCTTTGATGTCCCCTTCAAAAACAAACAAGCTAATGCTAAATGCATTTTCCTGCAGTTCTGCTGTTTCTCAGAGTGCAGCTTGTTTTCTCTGGGGTGACACATGCGAGCTGTTTCGTAGGAGCCCAGATATGCAGGATAATTACTAGATTTGTAATTACAGCACCATACCTGACAAACTGTATTGTCTTCCATGATGACAATAGCTAGCCTGGGAGCTGCAGCTGACCCACACTACAAGCCCTTCCACTTAGATTCCACAGGAAGAAAATTCAGGTGTGAGAGCATTAAGGTTGCTGATAGAAACAAGGAGGACAGAAGGCCAAGGTGATGTGCTATGACACACAGAACTGACTCAGTAGCCCACACAGTCCTTTGCTCCTGCCATAGATGATGGATCCTGTCACAGAAAGCCATGCTATGATTTTGTAAGCAAGTGTAATGTTTTCTTTTTCAAAAGACCAAAGCCCAGAAGCATGCAACAACCACTCAGAGCTGTTTACTCCCATTTCCAGTTTCATGCTGGCTGTCAGGGCATGACAGCAAGCCCTACCATGAGCACCTTGCTGGCTTTGCTATAGACAGCATGCATGGTGTTGGACGAGCCGTCCGCGTGCCTCCACTCCACGTGGGCGCCCCCGCTGGGGAAGGGCGGGACGGGACGGGACCGGACCCACATGGCCCGCCCCTCCGCATGGCCCCGCCTCTACCTCTGCTCCCCCGACCGGGTACCGGGGGGGGGAGCTGGGTGTTGAGTGCTGCCCGTTGGGGTGCCACCGCTCTCGGCTCGGCACGCGTCGGATGCGGTCCCAGACGGAACGGCGGAGCCCCGGGGGCATCCCGCGGTGAGTGCGGGGGTCCCGCTTCTCCACCGCCTGCAGTTCCATGTCGCGGCACAGGGGACAAAGGAGCGGGGCGGCCTCGGTGCGAGCTGGGGGCGGGCAGGGAGCCCCGCGGGCTGCCCCGAGCGCTGGGTTGGGGCTGCCGGTGTGAGCCCGTCCCGGTGGATGCGCGGAGGGAGCTTCGGAGCGCACCCGGCTGTGGCTGGAGCTGCCGGGCTCCGGCTGTCCCGTGTTGTCGGTGCTGGGCTGCGGAGGTGCCGGGTCCTGACAATAAGTACCTAAAAATCCCAGAGAATTGGGATCCCAGTGAGAGAAAGTAATGCTGGTGTATCCCTGGTGGTGGTTTACTTTTGCTGTGGTATCCAAAGCAAGGCTTTCAGGCGTTCGTTTGTTCAGGTGTTTTAAGATCTTTTCTGTCTAGTTCCTGGAAAGCTCGGAGCGGCTGCAGAATGCCGTGGCCTCGCTGTGCTGGTTATTTTTCGCTCTAATTGCGATATGCTCTCAGTCAGGCACGCTGATGTGATGCCGGGGCTCTCGGGGCTCTGCCTGGGCACATGGACCTCAAATTGGGGCGAGCCAGCAGAGGGAAAAGGTGTTTTACTCATACCCCATTCCCTTCCCTTTTAAAGATGAAGATAAGCACAAGCAGAACAGGTCTCCATCAGACACGGTGTGATGCAGTTCTGTGGTTGCCTGGCTGTTAGTCCAGTTCAGGGCAATGTAAATGACTTGCGTACCTGCTGTGCTCTGGGGTTGTGCTGCTTCTTTTCCTACAGGAGTTCTCTTGCTGCTCCCTGGGGGTGTTTGGCAGTGGCACTTTAATTCTTAGAGACTGAGCATGGAAAAGGTGTGGGCCAGATGCAGAAGTCCTCAGATTTAGAAGGAGCTGCTCCTTGGAGAACATCAGGAGGGGGATCTTTGCTTTAAGGAACTCCTTATGCTTGCTTTTCTATTTATTTATTTTTCTCTTACTCTCCTCTCTTTTTGCAAAACTCACCATCACTGCAAAAAGGAGCCATTCTCTGTAAGGGATTTTTGTCCTCATTCTGTTTCTTTTTTGAGGCTGTGTCTTCCTGTTTCCCTGTCTTTTTTGCTGAAGGTAGCTGCTGGCTGCAGTGTGTGTGGGCCCTGAAACGGCATTTGCTGCTACAGGCCCTGTTTGTGAGGTTGGCATTAGTTCTGTCAAAGTATGGGCAGATCGGTGATTTCACGCTTGTAACAGAAGCAGGCTGTGTTCCAGACTGAGCTTTCTCTCTCCGTTCTGGAACTTCCTCTGTTTCACATATTCAGAGCAGAGAAGAGTATTGGTTTAAGACAAGCTGAACTTTTCGGGGAGGGAAAAAGTTAGAAACAGGTGGATACAGAAGCTGAGTGGTTGGTGTGGATGTTTAAATTTGGATACGAGTGCCATGAGATGAGCAGTGGACTTTCTCTCCTTTGGAGAAGTAAGCAGTTTTTTAATTACCCAGTTCTTGCTGGTTCAAAGGGTTACTTATGTATTATATTGGTAAAAGCATGTCTGTTCTCATCCATCTTGCAGTTCTGGGTATTACCTCTGAACTTATAACGATGCCTTTGTTTCTCTTAAATAGCCCGTAGTGTGTTTACTTCTAGAAGTGATATAAAATCTTGGTGGCTTGGTTCCAGTTCAGCCCAGCTGAAATATAGAAATTCCACCACACTATTTCTGCAAAGGTGGTCTTGCAAAAGAATGTTCTCAGCTGTTTGACTAAATGCGAGTTGAAACAATAGATTAAACAAGTATTTAATAAACTGACTTGTGAGAATCGCTGTTTATTAGCCTTGATAGACTCTGAAGGAGAAATATGTTCCTGGTTAGAGAATTAGCTGATAGGCTTTGGGGTTATTGAGACTTCACCTGTTTTCAATTAGCATGACAGAAACACGCTTTTCTTTTTAGTCTCTGGTAGAGTGATCAGGTCTTGCTATTCTCTGCTCTCACTGTGCTTCCTAAACATCCCAACAGCTGCAGGAGCAGGGAACAAGCCTCGCTCTCCCTTATTATAAAGACCTTGCTGCAGCTCTCCACCTGTGCTTTACTTCTCTTATTTCACCTACATACAAAAGGCGAGCAGTCTTTCATAAATAAAGGTTGCACTACTTGGCAGAGGTGCCTCAGGGAGAGCACCAAAGCGAAGTACCTTCTGTTTCTCCCCTTCACACTGAGGCAGCAGACTGCCTGGTACTGTCTGTACTGCACTCTGGGCTGCCTGCGTATGCATGTCTGTGAGTTAGCTTTCTGTACCGATCTTTCTCCAAAGGGACGTGTCCTTGTGTTTGAGTGTGGGCAAGCTTTTGGTGAGAATGAACGGTTGCTGAAGCAATTTGCTTTGCTTAACCTTAGAAGGATTCATGTGATGCTGCTTTGGTCACTCAGCTGAAAGAACAGAGCTCTGCACTTCCATGTAAGCTTTCTTTGCAGCAGCTTCATGTGTTGTCCTGGACACTGAAGCTGTTTCACGTGCTGTGCCATATTTCGCTGGTTCGTTCTTATGCTTCTGCATTTGTCTAAGCCAGTTGATTCCTTCACATAGTACTTAATCATAAACACTAATTCACATGTGTGGTTTACAAAGCCCAAGGAAGTCCTGTGACTGTTAATCAGTAAAAGGACCCCAGCTGTAGATTGTGCAGAAATAAACAAATTCACTGTAATAAGAAACTTCACACTGGTAGTCAGACATGATGAGGAAATGCTGTATTTGCATTACCAATCAGTGAGCAGGCAGGATCAGCTCAACCATCGCTGTTTCTGATGTTGACAGCAGAAAGTCTTCCCAGGAACATGGCACGCTGAAAAAGAGATGCGTGTTCTCACTGCAGGCATTTAATGTTCAAAGGATGTATACTGCAAAGTTTTGCACGTTTCAATTAATGCACTTTAAAAGACTGCTTACCTTTGTGCACAGAAACTCAAAGGCGTACGTGGACTTGGAAGTGATGGAAAAACTTAGTCCCTCATGAGAGCTTAATTTATCCCTTTTGCCTGGAGGCTGTGATGCTCATTGTTTCTCTCAAAGACTTCTGAATTTAGTTCTGTTTTTGGGGAAGGATTAAGCCCAGGTGATTCACTCTGAGCTCTCTTCATGGGATATAAAGTGCTAAAGTGCTTTTCTCATCCCAGGGGCAGCCAGATAGAAACATGGCAGCCTCTCACGTGGTCCTGCCCTTGCAGCCTCCTTATCTCCACGCTACAGGAGCATGCATGTCCTTTGGTGCTTTGCCTTCAGCTGAGCCTTTTTCCTCTCCTTGAAGGCTGTTTTGCAGGTCTCAATGTGTAACAAAAATGTGTGTTTTGGCTTTCAAAGAATGCTGCATCACCACTGAGTAGGAGTTGTCCCCTGACTCTGAGCAGGAGTAGGGCAGCCCACAAAGTGGCACATCACCACGATCACAGGTTTGGAATAGGTGTCGTGGGAATTCTAGGGGGACCCTTCTTCCTGAGCACACTGGCCATGTTGTGGGAGAGGCAGAGCAAAGCAGAAGAGTTACAAACCCAAGAGAGCACTTCATGCTGTAGTACTCACTTGTGATGCTTGACTTCAGGCAGGAAAACTTCACAGCATGCAGGTGGAGTGTGGGCAGTCATGCCGGACTAAGAGCTGTGTGTCTAATCCTGCAATAGGACTACAAACAAAGCGTTTTCCTCTCTATTGTTAAAGCTCAGTGTCATTGGAGTGCTGTTTGTACAGAAGGAAAAGAAAAAGGATGTCAGTTGGCATCTAAGACTAATATTCAGCAACTTCCCTATCTGTCCTCGAAGTTGTGTGGTGAGAATGAACTCTGCCAGGGCTCTGTAGCCCTGGAATTCTTGTAGGCATCTCCTATTGCTCCTTTTGGAAGTCCCAGAAGTGAGAGCTGGGCCCACATCCTAGGTGTGTCAAGGGTGCTGTGTTCAAATGTAACAGATGCACAAGGCCTGCTGCAGTTTGCATCTCCTTATAGTCTATGAACCGATTGCCCATCATTTCTGCTGACAGTGTTGCGTCTTTCTTGTGGCCAGACTGCACCTATTCTGGGATCCTGTCTTTTGGAGCACCCAGAACATTTCGTCATCTCATGGGTTAGTCAAGGGAGTTGCATGGGGACTCAGGTTGTTGAGAAGGGTCAGTGCATGCCATTGTTACACCCTTGTTCAGCCTGGAAAAGAAAAGGCTGCGGGGTGACCTCATTGCAAACCTTCCAGTACCTAAAGGAAGCCTACAAACAGGAGGGGAGTCAACTCTTTACAAGGGTAGGTAATGGCAGAACAAGGAGAAATGGTTTTAAGTTGAAGGAGGGAAGATTTAGGTTGGATATCAGGGGGAAGTTCTTTGCAGAGAGAGTGGTGAGGTGTTGGAACAGGCTGCCCAGAGAGGCTGTGGATGCCCTGTCCATGGAGGTGTTCAAGGCTAGGTTGGGTGGAGCCCTGGGTAGCCTGGTCCAGTATTAGATATGGAGGTTGACAGCCATGTCTGTGGCCGGGGGATTGGAACTTGATGATCCTTGAGGTCCCTTCTAACCCAAGCTATTCTGTGATTCTTTACTTATTTAGGCTTTTTATTACACTGTTCACTAGATATTACTGTACCTTCTTTACAATGAAGACATAGGTGAGGGCGGTTCTCAGTTTTAAGGCTGTGTTTTATCATCAGACTGGGCAATGTGAGCTTGGGTTGCTGCACAAAGGTAGGCTTCTTTCCTGCTGTCTGCCAGCCTTGCTGCACAGCTGGCTTGATTAGAGCTACCTAAGCTGATTGTGGAATGGCAGTCTAAGAGACCGGTTGTCTTAGGAGCATAAGACATCTGCGGAAAACATTAAGAATAGTCAGCATTTCTGAGCAGTTCCTGACAGAACTCTGTAGGGCCAGTCTGCTGTGGTTTCATTGGGAATGTGCTCAGTGTTCGTTTTTGTCAGTGGTAGCAAAACCAGCTTTCCCAAGATACTTTACTATAATAAATCTTCAAAAGCATGCTTTCAGGTTGTGTTCCTGGATGTTTTTGAGAGAAGCACATAATTATCTGTTCTCTTCTTGATGATTGAATTTTGTTCTGCTTTGCTGCTTAGAGTTGGTGGACGATTATTTCACCCATTTGTTTTTATCCCCTCAAGGTGTGCTTGTGGCAGTCCCAGGAGGCTAAAATCAGGATTAGGACCTAATTCCAAGAGGGCTGTGGTCTGATGTAAAATAGGGTTATGCAGTTTAAAACTGAATCCCAGTTCAAGTGCATGGGTTGGTTTGCATAGGTGCCATTTGGGGACCTGAAGTTACAAAGTACAGGAAGTGGCAAGAACTACTTCTAACTTTTTTTCCCCTCATTACCTGAGACCAGAAAATAAGGTGGATTTCAAACTTGCCTATGGAAATGCAACAATCGATTACGTCTCCAAAGGACTATTTTGCTCTTACTGCTGTTGCTAACTCCACCAATTCCTGTTCTCACTAAGTGAATGCTGTAGCCCTGTTCTGCTGCTGGGCAGCTTGTGGGACTGTGGGTAGAGGAGCAGAAGATTAGGGTTCTTACTAATTAGTTTTTACAGCCATGTTTGAGCTGTTTAATCAGAGTAGTGTTGAAATTAATGGCAGGTTTATTGTCCAAAGCTCTGGTGCACGTGTATTTAGGTAGAATAAAATAAACAGTGCTAAATAAACTCCAGGCACTTAAAAAGATGCCTGACTGATACCAGAAGAGTAGGAATAAAAAGCATCTTTGACTGTTTCACTGAGAGGCCTTCGACTAAACAATTACATCCCAAAATGGACTTCTCTGGGAGCAAAATCATGGAGCGATGTTATTTAAAAAAAAACCAACCAAAACAAACAAACAAAAACCAACTAAAACCCAAACAAACTGTCCCAGAGGCCAATGATTGACTTGAGCTTTTATTAATTCATCTGCAGTGCATTTGCCGGAGCTTTTAGGGTTTAATTGAGGTTAAGAGGTTGGAATCTGTGGTAAACAAAAGAATGGCATATGGGCAGTCTGAAATTGTGTATGTTTAAGTAAGAGCATTCCTTCTGGCCACTTGTTTTGGTTGGGCAGTTATTCTTGGCTTGTGTGTGTGTGTGCGTATGTGTGTGTGTGTGTTCAGTATGAGTGTGCAGTGCTAGCAAGTTAATGATTCATTAAGTTTTATCACATTCTAGCATACCTCTGAAGAAGAGAAAGCTGATCTAGGCTTGTGTTTGACCTCCCTCTTCAGATTAAGGACATCGCTTCTTTAACCTCTTACCTGCTGCAGGGTTGAAGAGCTGGTTTGTTTTAAAACACTGAAAAAAACATCTCCTTGTCCTTTCATGGGATCACAGAATTGCAGGGGCTGGAAGGGAACTCTGGTGACCATCTAGCCCAACCCCCTGCTAATACGGGTTCCCTTTCTTACTTCCCATCTCCTGCAATCTACAGTTGTCCATTTGAAATTTTAGGAGAACAAAGTGAGTGTGAATGGGATGAGCCTTTTGTGAGCCTTGATTAACAGAGGGTATGAGGAAATAGGGTTCAGTTTCTTGAGTCATCCACAGGGGAAAAGAAAGTCAGTTTATTCTTATTGTTACTTTTTTGCCCTTTCTGACTTATGTTACAGGCTGTGAATGTGTGTCTGTGGATGTAACCTTCCCTCTTGAGTGAGGACATGGGCTGTAGTGCAGTGGTTTGACAATTGAAACAAACCTACTTGTGATGGAAAGCCTGAGCTCATAACTCTGAGGTCCTTATACTATCCATAAAGTTTATGGAGCGTATGACATCAGATGACAATAAAAAGTGACCTATCACCCTCAAAGTCATTCTATAGGCATCTGGTATTTATATGTAGCTGTTCACAGTGTGTAGCCTGGAATCCAGGAGAGCTCATTGATATAATTATATTGATAAGAGGATGAATGAGGGGTTTTCTCCAAATATCTCATTGCCTGGAAGCTTTGACGTCTTCTCATCTGGGAAGTCAAATGTGTCTTTTCTGTGTGCTTATAATTTAGAGCAACCTTCCTTTTAAAGATCCTAATTCCCATTTATTATTTTTCTTCAAAGACTGAATTAGTAATAACTATGTCCCTTAATGGCACTCCCTCCTTTATTAATACAGTAAATGCAAGTGTTGTGTGCTTTGCTCTCATGGAGGAAAGAACGTATACAACACTTCCTAATAAATTCCTCTTGTGTTTCTGTGGTTGTTGCAGTTTCAGTTCTAAGTTGCTTGTGCAGCTCACAGGCTGCTGCATTTTCGATGCTGTTCCAGCAGCTTTTTCCCCAGAACTGAAGGCTTCCCAACTGTGCTGCGTAGGTTTGGCCCTTGGGAGAAGGCAAAAAATATGGAGTGGTGGCTCAGCCTTGGGAATGGATGGGTATGAGAGCAGTGGTTTCCCAGACAGCAGGGCTGGGTGGAAGGGATCCTGGTTCAGATGAAGTGCTCTGTGCTGACAGCTTGTCAAAATCCTTCACTTCAGGTGGCATCAAGATGTTGCAGCTGAAGGAGGTGGCACTCCCTCTTGCTCATGGGCTTTTTTCAGGCAGTAGCCTGTGGTATCATCTGTCTCATTGCTTACGTACATCTCAGTCTTGTTTTGGGTTCGTCGTTCTAAGGCGATCTGATTGCTTTATGGCACTCTGTTCTGCCTCTCAGGCTATATAAAGGCTGTCTCTGCCCAGTTTGTGCCACGATGCCATCAGAAACATTGTCAGTGACCTTGTAAAATGGGTGAGTCGGGTGCCACTGAGACTTGCCCTCTCAGCACAGCGCAGCCAACCTCAGCAAGCAGTGGGGCAGAGCTGCAGCGTCAAGGCCTCACTGACACTCTCCCCTTCCCAGCAGGTGCGTGGGATGAAGGGAGCCTGACGCCCATCCACAGCGGAGAGGAGACACCCGCTGCCCGCCATGAGCCGGGTGCTGCTGTCCGGCAGGATGCACCCCGAATGCCGCAGCGTCTGTGTTTTCCTGCCTGACCGGGAGCAGCTCAGCCTGACTGTGGGGGTAAGTGGATCTCAAGGGATGCCGGGAGGCCTCGCTCCAGGCTGGGGCTGGCTTTGTTTGCTGCTGTTTTTCCTCTCAAAGCCTAGTCTGCTGACCCAAAGGCTATTAGCCAGCTTAGTGTAATTGGCGCTCCATTTTCTAATTGGGTGGTTTCAAAACATTAGTAGAGTTACTCAGAACTTCTGAGATGGAGGTAACCTCTGTTCTTTTTCTGCTGTTATTTTGTTGGGGTTATTTTAAGCACCCACAGTGTTTTTTCCACAATTAATAAAACAGAGATTTTTTTCATATTGAACCTGAAATGCCCTGATGATTTAGCAAACACACCTTATAATGACCATTTACACTAGTGTTTCAGCTATTTCTGCTTTGAGAGCCTGTCAGCAACTTTCAAAGACTCCAGAGCAGAGCAAACAACCTCTGAGGCTTTTTTTCCCCTCTTTCGAGTACTTGTACACACTGACCACAGCTAAGTCACTTCATTTCTTTGATCAGCTCTTCAAATACTGGAGTGCATGTGCAGGAGTGCTGGCAGAGCCCTGCTAGCTGCCTGCTCAGCACAACCCAATGCCCACTGCAGTGCACATGGGCTCCTTGCAAATTCTGCTCACTCCTCAGCCTGTGAGAAACTGAACTGACAGCAGCCCTTCAGCTACAGCTGTGTGCAGGTGTTTGCCCGTGTGCTGGTGAGATATATCCTTTTGGTTTTATTGGCTCTACTCTGGGATGGGGACAGAGGGAAGACAGGTGAGGTGAGCTGCTCTAAGCACTCAGCTTAAAACATGGCACGTGTGCTAATCTTTAAAATCCATGTAGGAATTCTGCCTGTTATGCCTAAATGTGGCATCGTTAACGGAAAGTTCCACAAGGGCTGGTCAGAATGAGACTTTGGCTGCAAAACCTGGGGCTCTCTACTTGCAGGTCATCTGTTCAAATTCAGCCCAGGTAGCTCCTAAAAGACTTCTGCAGTCTTATTGGTTTTGTGCAAGTCACAACATGAGAATTTAATTAACCTCCTAGAGGCAGGTGCAAAGGCCAGTGATAATGGTCTGTTGAGATTGACCCTAAATCTCACCTTTTTATAGCTTTTATCAGCAAGGCTAATTATGTGAGATAGCAGAGCCTGCCCTGCCTCTCTTGAGGTGTAGACTTGTATGCAGAAGTGCAGGCAGGGCTGATGGCATTGCCATTTGGTTTGGCTCAGCGTTAAATGAGGGTCAACCAGAGATGCCCAAAGCCCTTTCTAGTCTCATTGCTCCACCTTTGCTCCCTGTCTGGCATTTTAACTGTGGTATCACACATGTGGCTGAGTGTTGTCCCAAGAGCATATGATAGATGTGGGGCTGTCCTAGCTCCAGGGTCTTTGGGCAGTGTCCCACTGCAGCAGGAGGTCCCATACCCAGTCTTAGGCAGGCAGCAAGAACTATAGTCTCTGTTTAAAATGCCATTGTGAGTTGCCCTGGGCTGCAGCAGCTTAGTAAAGCATAAGGAATGGCCTTTCACACTGAGTACTGTGGGCATGGAGGAAAGGCAGCATGTCCTTGTTCACACCTGCCTTCCTGCAGCTCCTGCAAAGAGCTAAAGGTCTTTGAATATCCCTTTCTCTGGCAGGAACTGTGGCACCAGATCCATCCATAGACCTTTTAAGATGTTTTCTCTCCTCTCTTCAGCTGCTTCATGCTTCAGTGGCCATAAAGTTGCAAAAATAGATATGCAGAGATACCTGGGTGTGAAAGAGAATATCTGCTTGGGTCAAAACACGAGTTCTCAAAACACAGTTGTGTCCTAATTGCATAGAGAGTGAAATATGACCTCTTACAACTGGGCAAGTCACCAAACCCAGCTTTTCATTTGGCTTCATTCTTTACCACAACGCTCCTTCAAAACAACAACAAAAATCAGGATTTTGCAGCTGGAGAGATCTTCTAAAGGGAACATCAAGGCAATTTTCCAGTAGTATTAGTAGAACACAAATTTAATTAGCACAGCCACAGATGATTGCCTGTGCATTTATTAGAATAATAATGTCATTACTTAATGTTTCCAAAGCCTTTTAACCTCCTCAATGTGGAATGCAAATACTAAATAAGCTTGGAGTTCAGTGAGGTAGGTAGGAATCGTTATCCTTCCAGCAGAATAAATTATAGATCCTTTCCCTGATAAGAAAAGGGTTTATGTGCATAATTCCTTTCTCCTCCTCTCATACAAATTCCATCCTTCCAGATAAGAATTTTCCTATGTGTTTTGTGTGGTCACATGTAGATGGAAGCCTGTTCTTTAAGGTGGATTGTTTGTGTGCCCTTCACAGATATTAACATTGAAGGGAGAAAAGTGGGAGACTCCACTAGTGCTTAAGTGTCTTAGAAGTGCCCCAAGTTGTTGCTTGTTGCTTACTTGGCAGAGGAGAGGTGGGAATGTGAACGGAAACTTGGGAAGAGAGAAAGTCTGGCATAGTCCCATGTGATTAGGGGCAGCAGGCATAGGTTTGAAGTCTCCCGGTTATTCTGTGAGCAGCGGAGCTGGTGCTTTAAAGCATATGGACCACTAAAATAGAGATGGTTGACCAGCATGTAGGAATGCTTGTGTGTAGAATGACTCTGGAGTAGCATGTGTAACCTGGCACATGATTTTATTTTTGGGTTTCTTCACACTATGAAATTTAGTTCATTCTGAGGTGGAACAAAGCTGAGTATCAGGCCCTGTCAGAAGAAGGAATGATGCATAGTGTGTTTGGAGTGGAATCTGGCATACAAACCATGTGCAAGGGGAGGAAAGGCCAAACAGAATCACAAAACAAATGGAAAATTCAAAAGGAAATATTGATTGTTCTAACAGGGGAATGTAGGAGGAGGAAACGGAGATTGCAAGTGTTATCAGTATTGCATAGCTATGAAGTTTGGGAGTAAAACTGGATGCAGTAGGAAAATGCCAAAAGGAGAATGGACAAGGTGGTAGATCACATACCTGCTGTGCAAGAAACCTCTTTACATTTCTGCTTTCAAGGTAGATGTCACAAAACATTGGAAGTGCTCAGTTCATAGAAATAAGTATCTTCCAGCAGGTTTTTCTTCCTTTAAGTGTGAAAGTATGTAACAAAATATACTTATTTGTTTAGCTTTTACATAGTCCTGTGTTCCTAGTGACTGATGTATGTGTATAAGCATTCCAGTTACAGGTAGGTCACCTAGTCCTTCCCTACAGAGCTTGCTTTCTTGAGAAAGGAGGCAGATTTCGATGCCAGTTACAACTTCATGTTGTTGGCAGCTGAACAAGTACAGCTTTTAGGTGTGAGATCACACCTCTCCTAAAGTTTGTGTTGCACACATATTGGCATAGTGCAGGTTTCAAAGCTTTGAGTGAAGCGTTAGTGAGTGGCTGATTGGTGGTGCATTGTCAAGAATTAAAAACAAAGCAAGCAAACAAAAAACGTCAGTGACCCTATT
This sequence comes from Coturnix japonica, assembly GCF_054131305.1. Taxonomy (NCBI): domain Eukaryota; kingdom Metazoa; phylum Chordata; class Aves; order Galliformes; family Phasianidae; genus Coturnix; species Coturnix japonica. The sequence continues at coordinate 40,678,066 of NC_140665.1, forward strand.
TCCCATTGTCCTTGTCTAGTGACATGATACATCCTGGGGCAGGGAGGAGAGTGGAACCTGCTTCTGGGCAGCATGGCATACTAACCCTAAAAGGGCTTGAGGAATTATGGTGGCAGTTAATTTGGTGATGATTACGCTGCAGACAAGTTCAGAGATAGACTTCTGTCCTGTTTTCTTTGCTTTGTACCTCAGAGTGGAAGCTTCTGGTGCTGCTGCTTGGCACTGACCAGCTGAGATTGTGTTAGGTTTCACAGCAGCTGGCTACACCCCAGGCAGCACTTTGGTTGTGTGTCACAGTACTGTTTTGCTCTCTGCAGCTGTTCTGGCTCAGAACTCCTCCCACGTCTCTTGAGGGTTGGGGATTTTGTGGGATTTTGCTAGTCTGTTGAGTTGTGCTCCTGAGGTGGTGTGATGGAGCGAGGGAAATAAGGCTATAACTGAGAGGACACGTAATGGGGAGCTTTCCAGTCACTGTACACATCCTTTCCTTGTGCAAGTAGCCTGTATCACCACTTTGTTAAGGGAGCTTGTGCAGAACAAGTCTCCATTTGGCAAGAAAACAGGAAGAAGCTCATAGGCAATTGATAACAACTTCTGAAAATGCAGGTGTTAATTGTTGTGTGACCAGAAGTCAGTGGCAGACAGAATAAGCTGTTCAGCGTGGAGTAGAGAGCAAGCTTGTCTGTACCCCACAAGGCATTTCAGGTAAATGTAGGAATGCAGTCTTGGCTTTCTTTGTATGCTTTTGTTTTTAGTTCCCTTGAATGAAAGCTTCATTGTTTCTCTTCACCTCTGAGAAAACATTTATACAAGAGAGCAGTGTTTTGATTTCTGTGTTTACAAACTTTTTCCATGAGAACACCTGTCAGTAGTATGCACAAAACTAGCACTCCAGAGTTCTCCTTATGCAACAGTGCCAATAAATAGGAGATTTGAATTTATATCTGACTGAGCTGAGTCACTTCGCAGCGTGAAGGTACAAAAGTAACACATTGATAATTTTTCTATGATGATAATACTGAAAACAAATCTTGTTCTCTGGGAGTTCTTCAGCTTTGGTATCCAAAAATGTATTGGCCTATGCAAGGAAGGAGAATTGGCCGGTTCAGGTGTGTGAGCCATCTGTAACGTTGGGTTGGTTGTTTCTTTCAGGTCAAAGCCACCGGACAGGAGCTCTTTCAGCAAGTTTGTGATTTAGTGAAGATTAAAGAGCCTCACTTCTTTGGCCTCAGCATTGTTAAAAGTAAGCAAACTCAATGCACAGAACAAATGACTTGGCAAACTTCCACAGACCTGCTTGTGTGTATTTACGGTGTGTGCATATATACACAGTGGCCATGCCTGTGGGGAATTTGATTGTAATAAGGTCACAAAGTATGTAGATTATGCACAGCCTTCTCAGAGCTCTTTTGATCTTTGGTATGTGGGCAGACAAATTAGGAGAAGGGGGGCTTTTTGTTCTCTTCCTTTGTTCTTATGTTCTACCTCTTTGTGGAGTTTTCTTTCTCCCCTATAGCTAACTTGCTAGCCAACATATTTGTCACCGTATGAGTTCAAAACTGTCAATAGTTGGACAGGAGGTGAATTTTAAAAGGAATTTGGGGCTGGAAATGTTATTTATGTTCTGAAATCTCATGCAAAGAATGGTGAAGAATGGGGAGAGGAAGCTTAAATGGTTTGAGGGGGCTGAATACGTGAGGAGTAGGAAAACTGTGTTTTGAAATATCATCTGGGAAATACAAAATGTCTTAGTACATGAATTGAAGTGCGGTCTGCTGATCCTGTATCTTGGTGTTGACCAGGTGATAGCGTAAGATGATGCCTTAAACTTAAAGGAGCAAACCGATAGGAGATATTACATTTCTAGGACAGTGTGCATCAACACCTCCCAGCCTCTTAGAAAACAGTAATGAATCCGTTGACTTCTCCCTCTGAAGTTTTTCTCAGATGTTTCACTATTTACTGCAGCATCTCTGTACGTTATCAATGCATTAACTTTATAAATCCTAAGTGAGGTTTATTTTGCCTGCTTACGAGTATGTGGGAGAAAGTTGTCTAAGTTTTCTCATCTCATTTTCCTTCTGTTCTTTCTCTAAAACCTTCTTCATTTTTCTTAGCATACCATTGAAGCTAAGATGGGAGTAAGCTGTTTATCTCCCTGATGTTTGGACAAGTCTCCAGGAGGTTCCATCGGCATAACTAAACCAGTAGCTGACAAACACATCTGTGGATTTAAACCAGCACAGTTCTTTATTCCCCTTCCAGTGAGGAAGTGCTGAATACCCCAATTCAACTAGGTTAATAAAGCAATGCTACTTACAGCTCAAAAGTATATTACCTGTAGCTTTAAACATAAACAGTGTTTGCTTGCTTCACAAAAATATTCATCCTTTTTAGATAAACTAATTCTTTGCAGTGCTCTTTGAAAAATGACAAGTAGCCTTTCCTTTTGTTCTGTTTTCCTCACTGTTCTTCACTCTTGCTTGCTGTAGCTCAGTTTCTAAAACTGCTTGGATGAAGGCTGTGTGTGTGCTCACCTTGGCACCTCCTCCACCCTGGTGAGTGTCAAGATTTTGGATGAGGAAGAGAATTTTTTTTGTTACTTTGCTTAAGAAATTGTCTGGATTTTGGGTACCAGACAACAGGAGGGAGGGAAGCATCAGGAGTCATTTTCTCAGCATGAATGGCCACAGCCACCAGGAAAGTTGTAGCTCACTCTTGAGACTGGGAGCAAACCTGGCCTATGTGCTTCTATGCTCTTCTGTTACCTGCCTTCCGTCTTTACTTGGAGCTGTAGCAAAAGAAGTCTTTCATTTTCTCTTCACAAATTTGCTACCCCCTTACCTGTTCTGGCCAACAAATAAATCTCTTGCTGATGGTGGTAACTGAGGTCTTGCTTCCACTGCAGATGTAGTGCTCTCCATCCCTGGGCTTTGGGAGATAACCTTTGAGTCACCCTAGGTCAGTTTTTTCTGCGAGTTTTGGTTTCATCTCCAGAAAGGGAGGTAGCCTGTCTGGGTTATGGGGAGGCCTGTGTAAGTTTCGCATTGCCCGAGGTTGTCATGTGAGTAAAGTCTAGTGCCTTTGCCAGGCAGAGATTGTGTGCTTACTGCAGTTAGCGTGTGGAAGGTTTGATGATTGTCTACATGGAATAGGTATCCAAAAACTAGAGAGGAAGCCTCTGCGTTTCATAGCAGAGCATATTCCTTTTCTACATCACATTTTTACCTTCTGGTGCTGCAGCTCTAAAATGCCATCTTTAAGAAATAACTGCCCTGTTCCAGGAAGGACATATTTCACAGATTTAGTGTTTGTTTATTTTTGACAATCTGAGACTGCCACACGCAGAACAAGATATTCTAATCCACCTGCATCCATTACCTTGCTGTTAATTTGCCAACAAAACCCTGACTGTCAGCGGGGGCAAGAAAATGAAAATTATGGCATTTCTGCAGAACTGTAACCAATCACACTGGGTGGATTATCTGGATTAGGAACCCATTTGACCTGCAGACATTGAACAGATACACTAATGCTCAGTCGGTCTCATAGTAAGTATGTGTGTGAGGGGGAAAAGTTGGGCTCCTTAATCATAAACAGAAGTTTAATCCCTATGTGTGGCAGAAATGAAAATAGCACTACTAAGCACTGTGCAAACAGTAATTGCTGTGAGATCTGAGCTCTAGGTCTTGGAGCATGTCTTCCAGCGTTCCTTGCTTAAAGGATATGAGAATTTGGGGCTCTTTTTAATTTCCAACTGTTAGAAATCCTGAGAACAAGCTTCAGGATTTATGGCAACAGTAATGGTGAGAGGACAGGATTTTTCACTGCTGTTGCTCTTTAGCCTTTCTTTTTCCCCTTCAACACTGAAAGCACTTCAGACAACTACAAAGGGGAAGAAAGACCTATGCATTTGTATGAAGAATTGTATCTGTCTGAAAATTATATTCAGGAGAGTGTTAATGCAGAGCAACACCAGCATTTAACTTGGGATGTGTTGCTTTTCAAGTTTTGTCACAGGTCATCAAGCAGGCTATACCTAATGTTCTGCTGCTCCTTAAGTGCATTTTTTTTCTTGTAATTTGTTCTGTGATGACCCTGCAGTTCTTCCAGGTCTGTGCTTGCTCCATAGGTTTGCAATATAGTACCCGGCAGCTGGGTCTTATATTGCAGCTCCTCATACAGGGTCAGTCTTATCTGGTGCCCTGCAAGTTTTCCCTACTGTTATCAGGATGTGTATGCAGCAACACAGTTCAATCTTCTAAAGCAAAACTGTTTGTCAGCAGACAGAGAGCAGGCAGGTCTCCTTTGTTTTTGTAACCCAGATCTCTGCAGTCTTAAGTCTTGGGATTCTCCTAGGATCAAACCTTGCTCAACCCAAGCGGATAAAAACCTTTGACTGGGAAGAAGCAAGCGTTCAGCTCTTGGACCCTGCCACTGTTTCTGTTGGTGTGCTCATACCAGTTTGTCAGGTTGGATTTCTTATAAAACCCAATCCCTCTGCTTCAGCTCCCTTGCCTCGAGGGTCATCCTTCTGTTATTGCAGCCTTGGCTGCTTACTTTGCCAGACCCGGGTAAGAATAGCTCCCAGTTCTTCTTACTTGTGTGCTTAGCAGGGAGCTTGGAGGTTAACCTTGTCAGGACTTCTGTGTCTACAGGTAACTCTTCTGCTCCAGTGTATCCTTCAATACTGAAGTTTGTAGGCAAAAGAGTCTACAGCATTGTACATTGTATTCTGTGGGTATCTGTTATAGCATACTGTCCCTTAAGAAGGCAGGTGATAACAGAATTTTTCCAAGATACCCTCAGGTGATTTCTACACCCCAGTTCTTCCCTGCTACCCCTGATTCTACTGCTTTTCCCTTAGATATATGCAGGGATAGTTGTATTTCATTTCTGAGTTGCTCCTGTATCCTAAACAAAGAAGATACAGTTCATTATAACGACTTCAGTACCTCAATCAAGAGTTGTTTACGAAGCAGGGAAAATATGTTCAGAAATATGCCACACAGGCAAACTTGCAGGTGGTCAGGTCTTCAGAACTTTATATAATGCTTTCTAGAAGTACTTGTATGGTCTTTACCCAGGACAGCATTCTTTGACCGACACCTGTTGTCAGTTTTTCCACTTCACCATCAGTGCACCATCCGGTAAGATGCTCTCCGGTCTGAGGACTGCAAACATTGTTTTCTCCTAGATGAGGAATGCTGGGAATGGTTCTGAAGCTCTTCTTGTGCAGAAGGATCCTCTGCCAACAGTCCAGAGAGTTTTGCCTGGGCATGCCTTGTTGCTAGCTTGAAGATGCTAACACAAAATACCTGCAGTATTATGTGCTCACTGTCAGGAATACTGGGCCATTATCTCAGCAGTTCCTGACAGCCAAACTACTTTGTGCTTCTTAATGTTGCCTCCTTTTATTTTCCTGTCCATCTGAGTTAAGGGACTGCTGCCACCCCTCTGCTGTATTCCCAGCCTCTGTTATAACTTATCCTTTTTCCTTTCTGCTCTTTAGAGTAACAGCGAATCACAGTTCATTTGACTGTACATTAGAGCCAGAATTGTCTACTCCCATTTTTCATGTAGTGTCGATAATGCACGTTTTACATCCACATAATTCATTAGAATTGTCATTTTATTCTGGTCAGAGATCTGGCCCCCTTTTTTTTTTTTTTTTTTAATTTTTTTTATTTTTTGCTTGCAACAGTTCATGTCCTGTATTTGCTTAAGTATGTTAAATGTGCTAAGCTCATTTTGCAGTCAGTGTACTTGAATGTTTGCATTTCTGGTGACTATTAATTTGAAGTGAGATTGTTACAGCACAGATTTTTCATTTAATCTGAGGGTACTTGAAAGCTGTAGTTGAGGGAAATATCTAAGTTGTGCTGCTGTAAACTCATTGACTGGACAGGAAACTTTTATGCGAAGGCAGTGTGATGTATCTTTAAGCTCACCACCATTACTGAGAGAGTGAGGAATGCAGTGTCAGTGACTGCTAGTGGATATTTGCATGTTGGCATGCATGCATGCTTCCAAGCCAGCTTCTTTGGTTATTGCCATTCATGTGAGGCCAGCAAAGCAAGGGCACTTCATACATGCTGATTATTCAGCCCTGGTTTGATCCACAGGTCAGACAAGCTCTTCCCTGGAAGGGTGACCATCTGTATGATACCTCACAGCACTGCTGCGAGAGACACTGCAATCCCACATCCTCATTTCTGTTAGAGAGAAGCTTGTTTTCAAACCAGAAACAGTTTCAGCATCGCACAAAGATCTCTTAAGTTTCACCACTAATCCACTTTAAGGAAAAAGCCCACAACCCATGTAGTGCTGGGGAGGGAAATGCCTCTTTGTTTTTGTAGAGGGAGGCTTACACTGCAGGTTGACATTCCAGCAATATTAACTTCATTAAAGCAGGAATGCAGTGCAGCATTCTTGCAGTGAGGGAGGAGCGGGAGGATGCTTGGTTGAGGAGGAGCAGGACCATCAGGGAAAGCTTAGGGTGTCCTCCCCCTTTAGCCTGGTCTCTTATTGGGGTTTGCATGCAAACCCTACTAGTGACTTGATGTTCTCATGCTTAGTGTCTGGATCCTCCTGGGGTTATGTCTCTAATCTAATTAATAAGACAGATAAGCAGGGACTGTGGGATATGAGTAACAAGTAGCTGTACTATGGTGTAGCTGGCTAGGTCTTCTGGCAGCCTTTTCAAGGCAGAGTTACTTGATCTTTATGGACTTAAAAGCATGGGTGGTTTGGGCCAACATACCTCTCTCAGCTGCCCTGCCACGAGCGCTCCACAGATGGCTGTGGAGTAGCTCATTGCTCATTGAAAACCTGCTATAATGCCAGCCTGTGTCATTTCTCCATCAGCAGCATTAATGGTAGTGCAGGTTTTAATTTGGTTGAAATCTTTTATTGGAAACAGTTCACCTCTTTTCTTCCTCCTTTTTTGTTTGACATTAGAAATAAAAAGCCAAAGCCTGGAAGTCTGGGTGGATCTTTGGGTCAGAGGAGTGGTTGTGAAGTTTTTTCTTCTATTTTTTTTTTTCCCCCAACTTTCACGTTTCTCATGAACAAAGTCTTCCATTTGAGACTTATGTCACTTGTAATAAAAGTTTTCTGTTCAAGAATATGGAGTAGATTGACTAGTCAGGTGAATGTGCTCAGTTGGCGTTACCACTGAAGGACCCATCAAATCTCTTTTTATGAGACTTGAGAAGGCTTGAGAAAAAATTAATTGGCTGAGTTGTTTGTATTTGATAATTGGTAAGTAGCCCTACAAAGCACTGGCTTTGAAAGCAGCACAGAGCTCTTTCAAGATGATGTGCTGCTCAGACTGGCTCTTGTTCTTGCTCCCTTTCACCCAGGTGGAGAACAAACTCTTCTTCGAAGTAGGTCAGGTTTTCCTTCCTTTAATCCATCCTTTTGCTCTATGAAAGAGATTAAGTGTGAGTAAGAGACACCAAACTTTCTGAAGAGAACATTTGGATTTGATCCCCCTCTCCATTCCACAGAATCCCATTCATATGTAGAAGATTAAACCTGTCAAATATCTCTCCCTGTCTACTTGTTTATGTCGTTCTGGACCATGTTGCAACACGACGGTGAAGTGGAAGTTTGGATAGGGCTTACGTGTTTAATAAAATTACTGCATTACACTGATAGCATGGTCATCTTGGTAAGGTGATATTTTCTCTCTGTAAGTGACTCATAAAGGAAGGATTCAACATTTGTGGCAGTTTAGGAAATTCCAGCTCAGCATCTGAAGCATAGCCAAGCTTCCTTCATGCTGTCAGGAATAGCCTGTGCACTGAGTCCTGCTGCCCTTTCTTTCCCCTGCCTCTGTCTATTCCCTGGTCAGCTTTTGTTTTCAAGTGTATTGGTTGGAAACAACCAGTAGAGCCATCTTAGTACTTTATGAATAAGAATTTCTGCTTCTTGAACATTAAATGCTTTTCTGTCTTGCCTTCCTTCCAGATAACGAATATGTTTTCATAGACCTGGAGCAGAAGCTTAGCAAATACTTCTCAAAGGAATGGAAGAAAGAAACCAGCAAAGTAAGACAGGAGTTTAATTTTGGAAACTACTGTCCTTGAATGCCTGGTCCTGTTGATTAAAATAGGGTGACTATGGATGAGTTCCAGTTATATAAAAAAAAATATATGTTTGTTTTAAAGTAAACATTTGATGACCAGGAAGTTGCTTTTGTCATCAGATGTGCACAGCATGCCATGCACGGTGAGATTAATCTGACCAGCAAAGATTTTGAGCTCCTTGTGTGAAAAAAATTACCTGTATAAATATTAGAAGTGAGTGCCAAAGATGGAAAGATGAATGAGCTAATGAGACAAGATGTTCCTTTCCCTCCCCCTCTCCCCTCCTGTTTAAACAAGACTGTTAGTCTGAAAGGAAAGTTGTAGTGAAAACAACAGATATCTTACTGGCTTTCTACTAATAGACATCTCAAATGTGAAGCAGACATTGATGTCTCCCTTTGGTCTGTGGCTATAAGGAGTGGTGAATAACTAACCATTTTCCCTGCCAAACAAGAGGCAAGGAGTTAATGTTGGTCTGGTGCACCTCAGCCTCGGGCAGTACAGCCTGGCTGAGCAGCTCCTGCAGCAGCGCGTGTCCCTGCTGTATGATGTGGCGTGGAGCAGAGATAAGTGGTTAATTCTAGGTGTGTGCTGGAAAGACTGCAGCGGTGCGAGCATGCCTGTTGCGTGCCTGATGCGTTGGGGAAGGTTTTGTTAAACTTGCTGTGTTCAGCACTGATGTGTTCAGGGTGCTGCCAGGTGCTGAGCTAGGTAACTTTGAGCCAGGCTGGGCATTCCAAGACTATACTGTGGCTATTTTATCTAGCTCATCCTCTCTCAGCCAAACTCTTCTACTCCCCCTAAGGGTATTTTGCCATTCTGCCTGTCTAAATTTTTTATTATGCCTCGTCTGTGTGAGCCTTGGTGATAGTCAAACCCTCCCCAGAATCGCTAAAGGGCTACATTTGGCAAATGAAAAGAAGTATGGGGTGCAAGCTTGAGGAGAAGGGGATGTTGAAAGGCGGTAAGAGAAATTTTGGATGCTGAATGTTATTTCACATGTCTTCTGTCTTTGCTCTAGGGAACAGAGAAATTCATCCCTCCTTTTGTTGCATTCTTTAGAGTACAATACTATGTAGAAAATGGAAGGGTAATAAGGTAAGTTCTTTTCTGTGGTAGTAATTGTGTTTTGTGTTCCTTTATTAACATTTCTTTTAAAAAAATCATCTTGTGGAGGTTTTTCCTCTTGGTGTCTATATGTTGAACAGTCTCTCACTTGCATCTTTAGGCTGTATGAAAGGCATCAGATGAATATACCAAAACCAGCTATTTGGACTCCAAAGCACATGCTAATAATTTTAGTTCAGGTTTTTGTATCTGTGCAGTGCTCTGTGCAGTGTTCTCCTGGAAACAGACTTTCATAAACAGACAAAAGAAATGACTTCATAAGTTAGAGAGTTTTGCATTTGAGTGCGATCCATTCACGTGGAATATGGGCTGCCCTCAAAACACAGCCAGCCTCACTGCATGGTACAGAACAAAGGATGAGGTAGTTGGAAATGAACAACTGACAGAGTTGATTTGCATCAGCACTGCTGGCGTGGCTGTGACCCCAGGGCAAGCCAAGAGCTGGGATCACTCCAGTAGATTAAAATCTTTACTTAATTTTTGGCATTTGTTCTCATCTTAAACAAAGACTTTCTTTTTTTTTTTTTTCCTCTGTCCCCACCACCCCCCTGTTCTCTTTTTTTTGGATGCAGGAGAGTCTCTCTTCTGGAGTCTGTTTGATTGTTAGGTGTTCTTTGTTTACTTTTACTAAACTGAAGGGATTCAATAACGCTTTCCCACTCTGTATATGCATCCCTTAGCATCACAAGCTAATTTCTCTTGTACTAGTCATTTAATTGGAGGAGTTTGTGGAACAGTGCAGAGACACTCAGACATATGTGCTTTTACATGTAGACTGTATTGTCCAGCACTTTATCTATACACGCATGTCAACAGCATGCTTCCCTTGAGCTCTTACAAAGTATGTGTATATTATCAGTGGTCCACATGCCTTATCAGACTATCCCTATTTAGCAGCCTAAGGAAGAAGACCAAAACAAGCCCAGGGCTCCTGCATCTTTTGATCTACCTTGCAGGGAATTAGCTGTTGAAAAGCAACTTGAGCCTAAGGCAAGGTGAAATGAAAAAGCAGTGCCAGGTTTAGAGGGGAAAGGAGGGCAGGTGTGCAAGAAACAGGACTGGAATTCAGGGGAGATGGTTCTCTTGACTGCTATAGGCTTCCCAGAGTAACAGAAATGCTTGGTGTTGTCAGTCTCCAAACAGGTGTGATATGGTTTTTCTTTCATCTACCCTTGCCCTACCTCCTTAGATCTCATGCTTCTCAAGACAGAGGCTATTCTTTCTCATGTTTATACAATTCCTGTGAGAGAAGACCTTCATCTTGGCTTGGGGTTTCCCCACATACACTTAAATGTATCATGGTGGCATCACACACATCAGGGATCCCTTTTCTCCTAAGGAAGATACATTTGAGAGGCTTGAAGAGTGAGCAAGATTCCGCAAGTCAGGCTCTGTATGAGCCTGACATTTCTTCTCTTCCTTACGCAGACCTGTCTTTGTGTCTTTCAGTGATAAGGTGGCAAGGCAGTTCTACTACTGCCATCTCAAAGAGCAAGTACTTATGTCTCGGTGCAACCACAAAGAAGAAATCTACTTTCTGCTGGCTGCTTACAGTTTACAGGCAGACTTGGGAAACTACAGGGAGGAGGTCCATACTGGGAAATATTTCGAACCTCAGGCATATTTCCCACAATGGGTAAGTTTGAGGGAATCTTTCTGTCAATACTGTGCATGTAGCAGGAGCTATGTTATGCTGGTACCTAATTGCAGCCATACAGCTTCCCCAGCTTACATTATGATGATCAGGCAGAGTGACAGTGTCACCCTGAATTCCCCTCAGGAGTTAATTGCCCTCTGTGTTTCTGCTGGCTGTGGGTGACAGTTCCTCTTGGGCTATGAGGTGGGCGGTTGTACTCTTCCTTAGTGAGGGAATGTGTTGATGTCAAATGAATGATTCCAGCAGTGTGGCTTTTTTTCAAGTCATCTGTTGCTTAAAGGCTAGTGTACTTGCAATATTATGTCAGAATAATTTGCACAACCGAAGCCCTGCAGAAAACTACAGGGCCACAATGCCATGTGTAGCATGCCCTTTGGTCCTGGCTTTGTAATGCTTACCTCTGGGATGTATAGACCCAGACCCTAGAGGTAGTACTGCTGTGCATTGCCTTTGATGCCTACTTTGTTATTTAGTTGAGTCTGAATTGCATTAAGAGACAATCTGGAAGTGGTTTTACGTGTTGATTGGTAAGCATGTGTACCTTGGCTTGTGCCCTATAAGATGTACTAGCAGCTTAGAAGACCCAGAGTTGGCTTAACTGTTGAGTGAAGGCAAATGAGTTGAGGACTAAAGATTTGAGGAAAAAAAAAAAAGGTCTGTTAGAGTTGATTTTCTGCAGAAAATTCTGCTCTTGTGGTGAAATGGTCATGAGAGCTGTTGTCAGAATAGAAAAAGAAGCCAGGAAGCCAAGTGGAAGGTTTGGAGCAGGGGTTGTGGAAGGGAAGCAAGGTTAGTAGAATCTCCTTTATGCATGAGTCCCAGCCTGCCTTGCTGTGCTCTTTTCCCCTCAACAGCAGGTCTTCATCCTGCAGCAGGGCATCTGGCAAAGGGCAGCTGACAAAGGGCTGGAAAAATTGAGTCTGATGCACCCAGTTTATGGGGCATTTAAGTCTTATCACAGACTATTTTTCATTTGGCAAACATTGCAAAGGCCAAGGCAAAGCCTGGCTCACCTATGCTGAGCTACAGCCCCAAGCAGGTATGTGGGTGATTTATCATTACAAAGAGCAAAATCTGGCAGTCATGGGGACGCTTTGCTCCCTGCCCTGGGGCTGCTATGGGGAGGTACTCCTCCAGTGTGTGTTCTCTTCCAACACGTGCTGGAGATCACTGTGGAAGATCACTTGGTCGATAGCTGCCTTAGCTCTCCTACTGTTGAGAAAAGGCAGGTGCCCCTGGGGTGAGCAGCCCAGCTTTGAACTGTGGAGCTGATACTTCTTTCTGCTGACATTGCACAGCTGATGGCATCAGTGTTGTTCTTCATAGAGCCCAGTCTTCCTCATGGTAGGATGACTGATCTGGGGTGGCATGCAAGGAGAGAGAAGAGGTGTTAGTAAACAAGGGGCTTAATTTAAAATGGAAATGGGAATTGACTGATGGGGTCTGGTTGTTAGAGGTATGGACAACTGGCTTCTGGCTGGATGTTCACTGGTTACAGGTGGGATCTGGTTATAAATGCTCTGAGTAGCAAGGGATTTTGTGCCCTACTTACACTGGAGGCAGCATGTGTCCAAGCACAAGAGCTGGGTGCTCTCAGGGCAAGAATTAAAGGTCCAGTGCAGGTTTCTCTATTGCTTAGCAAAGCTGTGTGCCTGAAAACCACTCCAGACGCAAAATAGCTCAAGATAGTGTTATCTTCCCCTTTGAGGATGGAAATACTAAATAAGCCTAATGTGCAGTTTCTAGTCTTTAAAAAAAAAAAAAAGAAAAAATTCAACAACAAAGAGAGCAAACTCCACCCCACCCTGACCATAAAGCATTTCTGCAGTGTTTGGAGATGTTGCTGCTGATTGTGTTGGCATGCAGAGCTGTATTTGTTATCTGTCCATAAGTATTTAGGGATGCCAAGATTTAGGAAAACTGATTCCAATGCTTAAGAATGAAAAGGGCTGACACAAGCTCTGTGGTCTCAGACTGTTGTGATTTTGCCATCTTGGACCTGTTTGGAGACATCAGTATCGTCTGGGCTGCTTTAAATGCTTTTCCTCCAGGAGGATAGAGGTGAACATGAACAAACTTCTTGAGAGAATGTATGAACCTTCTCCTCCTCCAGTCTTGGCTTTCCTGTTGATCACAGCTGCCTCTCGTGGGCTTCACTGAAGAGTTGCTGACTTGTTTGTTTTCCTTCAGATAATTGCAAAGAGGGGGAGTGATTACATCTTGAAACATGCCCCAGAGATGCACCGAGAACAGCAAGGCTTGAGTGCAAAGGATGCTGTGCTGAAGTTCATTAAGGAGTCCTGCTTGTTGGAAGATGTGCCTGTCCACTTCTACAGGCTGCAGAAGGTTAAACAAAGAGCTTATTTCAAACATCTTTCCCCTCTTTAATTGGGTGTACTGTTTCATTTTTTTACTTTCTAATTGAGGGTCTGCTGCCTCTGATTTAGGGAAGCCAAACAAATTTCCAAGCTCCAAGGCCACTCCCACAAACAAAACAACTGCCAGTTTACATATGTAGTTGGAACCTTATTTTGTTCTCCATCCAATAAACTGGCCACAGGAATGGCGAAGCTTAGTTTTTGCTTAGTCTCTTCCTGTCAGTGGACAAAGTCAGTGCCAAAGAAGTCACTGAGAAACTTATTTTGTTGCAGTCCATTGAAATGGTGGCAGTCTGCTTTCATGCAAATGCCATGTAATAATTGGAGATGACACTGAATCATCCCGGCTTTCTTACCTTAATCCACCCCTGTTGGAGTGTCTGATACTTTTTCAGCTCTGTGTAACTTTTGGATTCCTTTATCATTGCTTGTTCCTAAGTCTTTGCCTTTCTATCCAAGCCTGCTTGAACAGGATTTGTTTCATTTTGATATGCTAAGAATGTAGGCCTAGAAAATGGACTGAAGAGCAGTTTTGTATTCCTCCTCAGTGAGTAAAGCCTGATCATACAATTAGGAATTGCAGGGATTTCTTTTTCCAAATGGAGTCACTGTACTTTAGGAGGCAGAAAGCATTTCTTACTGACTTTAAGCTGGAGTTCTGATTCTGCTGGACATGAGTAGTACCAGAGGAGTAGAGGGTGAGGTAAATGTGTTGGTGTGGGGTTTTTTATCTTGACAAGCCAAGTGAGGAAGTCTTGGTGTAAAGTTTGAGCTCTGTGACACCAGAAATTTTTACCCAATAGTTTTCATCCTCCACTTCCTCCTAGTAAGAAAAACGTGTGTTCCTATCTAAATCTGCCATGCCAGGAGAGAAACTGAGTTAACTGGTTCTGGATATTTTTTCTTTTTGTTTTCATCCTTAAGCAAAGAAGCAAAGGAATCTCCTAATTACTAAGCAAGTATTTTGTGTGAAAGTACAGTGTATGGAAAAACAAGGCAGTTTTCCAGCTCAGGCTTAAACACCTAAAAGCATCTGCTGTTGAGATAAAAACGTTAGGAGGGAAAGTCCCTGCAACTTTGGGCATTGATTAATTCTCTCTTAGCAAATGTATGCCCAAAGTCTGGTAAGTTCCAGGATGGGAACGGCTGTGTAGTGGCAAAGAGAGAGGACAGACATCAGTTCTGGTTTGGGCTCTCTGTCACCTGGAGAGTGAGAGCTGTGCATAGAATCATAGAGTCATTAGGGTTGGATAAGACCTCTAAGATCCTGTAGTCCAATGGTCCACTTAGCACCAACATTGCCCACCAAACCACATCCCTAGGTACTGCATCTACCCTTCCCTTAAATACCTCCCAGGCTGGTGACTCCACTACTCCCCTGGGCAGCCTGTTTCAATACCTAACTGCTCTTTATGAGAAGAAATACTTCCTAATATCCTAATATCTGAAATGTTCAAGCATACTGCAGACACGAAAGTAGTAAGAGAGTCTTTTGCAAATTGCTTCTGAGAACAGTAATTGTCCATGCTCTCAAATCACTTAACCTGTAGGATTCCCTTTGCAGAGAAGTTTATGGTATCTGCTGCTGTTGAAAAGCTGGAAGCCTCAGCACGAGGGAATTTGTAGGTGTTTCTAATCTCAGAATTTTTCAGGGATCAACAAGACAGAAACAGTAAAAAGCAAATGGCATCTGCCTGATGAGCAGTCCTGCTACCTCTCTTGCAGTAGGTGCCAGAACAAGAGCACGGTCTTTGTAGATTAACCTTTGACTTCAGGCTCTTCTGTTCTTTCAGGATAAGAAGGAGGATCGCCCGACGGTTATCCTGGGCCTGACCCTTAGAGGAATGCACATCTATCAGGTAACAGATTGCCATGAAAGCTTTCTGGTGTAGCATTAACTCTGTCCAGCTCCCCTGTCCTCCCCCCACCATAGCTCCTCTGCCTCCCCTGTGAGCGCCAGGCTCCGCATATCTCACGTTCTTGGTTGTTTGCAAATTCTTTGCACATCACTGACTCCACCCAGTACCTGCCAGTCCCTGTGTGACTGAGAGTTTGATGTGTTGCAGGAGGTGAACCATGTTCGTCAGCTCCTCTACGACTTCCCCTGGTCGCACATTGGGAAGCTGGCTTTTTTGGTGAGTATGACAGAGCCGCATCCATTTGGCAGTGGGCTGTTAACCTGGGATCTGGCATTGTCCTGCCCAAATTGCCATATCAAGTCTCCTCACCCATACACACAAGGCTGTAATTACCTCATCCACGTGGCTGTGAACATGTTCATGCTCACTTCCCTGACATCTCTTTATGCAGGGGAAAAAATTTGAGATCCAGCCAGATGGTTTGCCCTCTGCACGGAAACTGGTTTACTACACGGGCTGCCCCTTCAGGTCACGGCACCTGCTGCAGCTCCTCAGCAACAGCCACCGGCTCTTTCTAAATATCCAGCCAGTGTTGAAGCAAATCCAAAAGCTGGAGGAGGCTGAAGGTATGTGACAAAAGAACAGGTGGCTTTGGTAAGGGGAAGAGTACAGTATGTTAGACTGTGCTGTTGCTTCACAGTGGCTGCTCCCTGTCTAATTAATGACGTTTCTGTTTTATTTAGTAGAAGGTGAGGAACTAGACATGTTGGATTTGTTTCAAGTCCGTTATTGGAAAATGTTTATGGTCTCTGCCTTGCTAGACTCTGCTCAGAAAGTGCAAGTGTGAGAACAGCAAAGGGAGAATGTCTTTGTTTTAAGAAAAAGTCCTTGCTCTGGAAGCCCTCAAGGCCAAGACTGGATGTGGCTTTGGGCAACTTGATCTAGTGGAAGGTGTCACTGCCCATGGCAAAGAATTGAAAGTAGATGATCTTTAAAAGGTTCCTTCCAACCCAGACCATTCTCGGATACTATGATATTGTTTCTCAAAACAGTCACTGATGTTCTGTGTTTTAAGGACTGTGCACTTAAGTTATGTAAGCAATTCCTGCTTTTTCACATTGCCTTCATTCTGGAAGCCAGTATTTTCTGTATCGTAACTGCCTCTAGCTGCCTGCCCTAGTTCAGGAGATACTGGTTTTACTGTAATTATGACTATAATTCTGTTACAACCGGCTGGACATCCCACTGTCTGTTGAGCAAGCAGAATATAAAGCCATTTGTGCCTTTATTTGTTCAGTAGCTGCAGTAATTACTGTCTCACCATCAGGTTGTGCCAGTCCCAGAACTTAATGATATTTTTGCTGCCTTTCCTACTGTCTTCCTTAGAGAAGAAGCGCTACCGGGAATCCTATATCAGTGACACACTGGACATGGACCTGGATCCATGTGATAAGAACTCACGTGGCAGCGGGAGCAGTGGAGGCAGCCGGAGAGATAATCGTCTGTCACGTCAGTCCACAGGGAGTCATGGCAGCTCTCACACATCAGGCATCGAGGCTGACTCAAGGCACCGTGTGTCAGTAGAAATGTCAGTGGACGAGCCCTTTGGTATTGACCGGGTGCACAGGAAAGAGAAATCCTGCAGCTCAACCATCAGCTACGGAAGCTCTGGCATTGACAGTGGCAGCAAAGGAAGGGCTGAAGATGACTCTCAGGATGATGGTAAAGAATTTGGAGCAACTTCTAAGACTGCTTCTGTGTTCTGCAGCAGGATAGGGAAAAAATGTGTGAAGCAGCTTGGAGCAGAAGTGTAAAGCTAACACTTCTCCTGCTACTCTTTTCCTCCTAGATCTTGAGCTGGCAGTAGATGAGCCAGAGGAGGTGCCTGTAGATGAGCCTTTAGAGGGAGACCAGTTAGAGGAGGCCACTGTGGGAGAATCTTTTGAATCTCTTCCTCTAGATGCTGCTAGCTGCCAAGGTGAGATGGCTTTCTGCTACTGCACAGTGCTTTTCTTTGGGCTGTAGCATCAGGAAGATGTTTGAGAAGCCAGATGTAATCTGATAGATCTAAGAAAGCTGCATCTTCCCCCATATGAAGTACCAGCACTAATTACTGTCCTACTGCAACCGTATTTGAAGTCAGCTCCTCTAGAGATTGAAGGCCAGCAGTGCAGCATTGCTCTCCTCTGTGCTCCTCAAGATATCCCCTTTCCAAATTTTAACAAGTTACTGTTTTTTTTTTCCATTAATGACAACAAGATAACTGATGTAAACCTTCTGTGAAGGAATTTATTTTAAAAGATTGTGTAACACAAGGCAATCAAGAGGTTCAATCATAGATTAGTGGGCTAGTCACAGGAATTAATATAAGCCACAAAACTTCACCTGATACAGGAGAAGGATAGACAGTAGGTTAATACAGGAGCTGTCTGGCTTTAAGATGCATAGCATTCACAGCACAGCAAGGCTGGTGAATATGGGACAGGTGAAAAGCTGTTTTTTTGCGAGTTTTTAAACATTAGGGGCAAAAAAAAGATGTTCTTGTGAGCAAAACTCCCAGAGCACTGAGGGTGCTTAGTGATGTATGCTTATATTTATTGGGTAGCACATTTTAAACGTGGCCTGTGAGAACAATTCTCACTTTTTTCAGCCAGTAAAAAAATCAAACCTGTAATGCTTCTTATTTTCTCCTTTTCCTTTGCAGCTATAAATCAAGAATCGCTGCCTGTGGTGCAAGTCACACTAATAAAAATGAGAGGTCAAAGTGTGGAGTCCCTTCAGCAGGTGAGTGTGGGGGCCTTGAACCAAAGTCTAGGGTAATGAATACAGCTGTAAATCAGGTGAAACAGATAAGTCTGTATTTTATTTAAATGGTGTAACCAGGAACAGTTGTTCGATAGCAACCGCTGTCATGTATAGGATGGGAGCAATGTTTGAGTCTACACAAGTATAGAGAGATTTGGAGTGACCAACATGGGAATCTTGCAAGTCAGCCATCATCTGCCTTAGACTTCCGGACAGGAAATGGAAAATAAACCACTTGCAAATTTTCAATGCTGTGTTTAGAGCCAAGACCATCCATTCAGATTGGATGTGGGTTGCAAACTTGATCATCTTCCTCCTTCTGAAGCCAGGAGGAGCTCACATCAGAGCAAAACCAGATGTTCAAGCTCTAATTTGTGTGATTATCGTTTGTGTGATTATAGTATGTGTGTGCTAAAGTCTTTGTTGTCAACATTCTCTTTTCATCATACTCTTTGAGTAAAGGCAACTATATATGGTAAAGTATGTTGTATTGTAAGCTGCACTGTGGAAAAAGCAAAAAGCTTAAGATGTCTTTGTAAGGCCAAGCAATATCTCTTTTTGAAGCATAGCTGTATTTTACTTAAAAAACGAAATTAAAAAAAAGGCTCTGCCTTTTCTTTCTGGATCCAAACAAGCCTTACTTTTATCTGCTAAAAGAATTTTAAGAATCTGTTCATCCTTTTTCCCTTTTACTCTCAGCTTCTATCTGAACGATGACTCCAGTCACTTAAGATTTATTTTCCTTTTCATGCTTCTAACTAGACCCAATCAGAAGTGATAAGGAATTTTCACTTATCAGGGAAGTAGTCTGTTAAGTGCTATAGGAGATTAAGATAAAATCTTAGTTATTTTTCCAGAGCTGAATGGTACAGTACAGACCATAGTGAGCTTACTTGTATATTTGCATTGAATGACTTAAGAGCAAGGCAAGGAGCGTGTATCTTATTGAATAAATATATATTTGGGAGGCACTTTTTTGTGTTGCTAATGGAAGTGTCTTCGTTTAAAATTAAGCATTAAACTAAATTAAAATTCAGATGCTAATACCTGGCCAGTTTTTTTTGTCCATTGTACTGGACACTGAGGATACAGTGCAAAGAGATCAGGATCTGGTGCAGTGTGGCAGCTTGAATGTTCTTTTAATTCCTTGGTGCTTCACAGCTTCATCAGAAGGCTGGTGGGGCTGTTGGAAGGAATGGAAGAACAATTTGGAAAATCTGAAGCATGCATAACTAACGTCCTTAAGCAGTCTGAGCTAATGGTTTTTATTCATGTCCATCTTACTGAACTGGCAGGTCAAGTTACCCAAGGGCAGGAGCTGCACAGACCAGCACAGCCAGAGTTTGGATGACATTCGCCTCTACAAACACCGGCATCCACCACTAAGTGCCACGCTGTCATCGGACACGTCCCACAGCTACACGTTTGGCTGCAGCCTGGAAGATAAACTGGCTATCTATGGCTGTGTTTATTCCACAGCAGACTGCAAAACCAAGTCTGCCCTTTATGGGAAGCGATCCATGAACTGCCTCTCCTTGGATCTTCTGGGAGAGGACCAGCTGCCAGAGGAGTTTGTGGTGTAAGGAGACTGGAGCTCTTCCATACCCAGGGAAACAGCTCGTTGTGGAAATATATACCTCATTAACACATGTGATGTCACTGGTTCTTGCAGGAGATTGAGCAGCTTTGTTACTCAGCTCCCTGATCAGTAAGTGGCATCACTTCTGCAGGCCAATCTACAGGGCAAATCAACTGGAGTGTAGCACTTAATGTTGGCATTGAAGTGTCTGTTGAGCAGAAAGTGGAAAGTGGCCTGCACCATTAGCAGCAATCAAAAAACCCCACAGAACAGTAGGCCGAAATTGATACTTAGCTGGAGAAACAAGAATCGTGTCTAAACGATTTATCAAAAATAAATATAGAAGGTCCACATCAGTTTAGCTTACTGCCTTTCTCTTCTGGTCTGTATGTTGATGCTAGTATAGCAGATAGTTGGGTTGTTTAGAGCTTGTGCTGCTGTAACACTGCCAACAGCCGTCAGGCCGGGATATACTCTGAGCATATTTGGAGTTCTGTGTATGGTAAATGTGTTTGGTAAATTAGTAGTTACATCCTTGAGGGAGATTAGGGGGAAAAGATGGAACAAATGATCTGGCCACTTCTGAGCATACAGAGGATGACTTAAGAGCAGTAAATAACTGGTTCTTGAAGACAGGAGTGTGACGGGAGAATTTCACAAGGCATGATGACCCCTTATATTGAATCATACTTTTATGTTGTTCTTTATTTTTAATACATTCATTCCTTAGAAGTTTTACTCTGCTTTAGAGGCAACTATAGGCTGAAGAAAGTTGCTCTGAATGGATGATGTCCCTAGAGCTGGATAGATCATGTGAGTGAGTGATGCTGTAGGGCCTGTGATAATGGAAGCATGGTGGGGTAAAGCCAAGGGCACGTGTGTAGTGATCTTCAGTCCCATGGAGCTGGCTGTGGTGGCACTTACCAGAAAAGAAATCACAGTTACGCTGTTTGACTAAGGCATTGTCTGGTGTGGGAAACACCTTGCTACCTTTTTGCATGTATATTTGTTTCATTTCTTTCTCTGTCTTCCCCCGCTGTTTAGTACCTCTTCTCCATTGATTCCCAGTGTTTGGGAAGCTTGTACTTAGGGTCAGGCCACATGTAACCTGTGCCCAGCTTTTTACAACCTTGCAGGTGAAAACTAATCATTTTTTATGGCAAAATTCAGAACCAGGATGATGCTGTTGTGCTTATTTAGGGAGTGAGTGTTGTACAGTGTTAATCAAAATAGGGAGATGGCTGCAGTTGGAAAAGAAGTCAGAACATGAGGAGAGTTCAGGCTGCTTTCACACTGAACTTGCTGGCTTGGCGAGTACATTGCATTCCTGCAAACTGTTAACATAGAAAATGCACCAAGTCTTTAATTTCAGTGTTTCTGTGTAAGTGTATGTGGTGCAGGGATGTAACATCAGGTCATCAGACATATCTGCATTTATTGAAGTGACATCAGTGGCTGTATGTTCTCAGAGATGAACCCGGCACAAACCCTAACTGTGATGAATGAGTGATGGACACAAGCTCTATGTAACCACAACTCGGCTGACTGTGTCCTCTTCTATCACATTGTACTTTTTTCCTGTAATGAGCAGTTCTAGGCTGTATGTTCATCATAGCCTTTTCTTCCATCCTTCCAAGCAAAGCCAAAATGCCTCGAGAGTACTTGAGGTATATTTATTATATCCAAAAAGGTCCTTTCACCATTTAGGCAAATTTATCTGGCTGCCTTCCCTGATATCTTGGGTGTCATATCATTGTTGGGTGTCATAAAACCTTAGAAGCTTACTGAAGCAGTGCCTGACAGCAGTGCAATTGGCTCTTTAAGAAGTATTTTTTGCCTTGTATGTACATGTTCCTTGTATTTATTCACAGCTGGTGGGGAAGGCAAGCTCTCCCAAGTCTGACCATCGTTATTCAGTGGTCTACACATCTCCCTCCAGTACTGTAAGTTAAATATACGTGTGAAGGGGAGACTGGACATTGCTTTTTTAGTGCAGACTGAGAATGAAATCACCCCTTACGAGCACTGTGAATATCTATTATGCAAGTTTTTGTATTCACATGGAAAAATGTTCCTGGTAGTAATAGATCTCTTTTTTTGTCTTTGTATTTAGAATGTCTTTTATTGTGTTGGTTTGATTAGTTTGGTAGAGGGTAACACGTAAGCATTTATCAGTCAATGTTAGGAACTAGCTGCCAAGATTTGTATATATTTTGTAATATACTCCTGGTATAATCACTCTATTTTAATGGTAAAAGTTTCTCCTTTCCATGAAAGGAATCTCTTGTTCAAAATAAAATATAAATAATTATATGTATACCTGCAATAAAGTATGGACAGGAAAAAAAGAAAGGTACATTGTGTAATTTTATTTCCCCTTCTAGATGCACATCAGCGACATCTTCCATTGGAGCTAGTTCGGTGGTGGAAGCAAATTTGCTGCTAGATTTTAACCCATGTGAGCTCAGCTTCATCTAGAAAGCCATAAACACTGCAGGCACTAGAATAATTCCTTTTCTTATCTGCCAGTCCCAACAGCAGGTTGCCAGAGGGGCCGCTCATATGCTGGGGACCCAGCCCAGCCAGCTGGAGTCAGCAGGAGCAGTAATGGGAGCCCAGTGTAAGTAACCAGACAAAAGACACATGAAGCTGCTGGTGGTGGTTAGTGGTGAAAACAGAGCATGTGGACAACTCCCAGGGGTGTAGAGAGATCCTATCAGCGAGCCCTGGGGCTGCTTCTGAGGACAGCACACAGGGATGTGCTGCTGAAGAGCTCTCTGCCCTAAGTCACCTAACCTGCTGGCCTGCTTGCTGGCACAGAGAGGAAAGCTGTGCTTTTCTTGGGACATAAACATAGGGAACCTGCTTTGGCAGGGGGGTTGGACTCGATGATCTCTAGAGGTCCCTTCCAACCCCTACAATTCTGTGATTCTGTGATCTCTGAAGGAATGTAATAGCAAAACTATTCACATTTCTATTCAAAGGAGCTTGCTGGCTGCAGTTCCTGTGTGAATCCTTTTTTCTCCTCCTTTTCTCTGGCCATGTTAAGGGCTACTAAAGCTGGTGTTCAAAGGAAACCTAAAAAAAAAAAAAAAAGAAAAACAAACTCAAACTTATTTTTTAATGTTTTTTAATAGTATAATGTTACCACCATGCTTGTAATTTTTCCTCCTTGTGCTTCACACTTCGATCCAGCACCTGCTGAGCATCTACTTCTTACATTCTCAAGGAACAGAGGCTTATATACAGCTTCGGGTGGGGGATGCAGGAAGGAGAATGGTCAGGCACTGGCACAGGCTGCCCAGGGAGGTGGTGGAGTTGCTGTCCTGGAGGTGTTCAAGAAATGTTTGGATGTGGTACTGAGGGACATACATGGGATAGCGGGAAATATTGGTGCTAGGTGGAGGGGCTGGGCTGGGTCCGGAGCAGAGAGGAAAGGAGAAAGGAGGCTCTTTTCGCCGCTCCATCCTCGGCAACCTGAGCTCGGGGCCGGGCCGCCCCCTCCCGGCCAGACGGGGCGGGTGGCGGCAGTACCGGGTTGGGCCACGAGGGGGCGCCAGAGGAGCGCGGTGGCCGCTGCCCTCCGAGCCAGGGCTCAGAGTAAGGTCCCAATAGAAACCTGTTACTGGAAGCTTCTTGTTCTATCACCGAGGCGTAATGAGCAAATAATGATATTTATCCTTTCTGGTAGACTGCAGAGGCAGCTGAATGCCGGCTATTGAAGAGCATAGCTGTGGTATTTTAAAATTCTTCTTTGTTTTTATTCCTGGAATAAAAATTCCCACAATGTTTTTGTTTGAAATCTCAGGAATACATTTATACCAAGCCTTATTTTCCTTCCTCCAACCATTGCTGCCCTCCATATGCCATGAGATAATTGGACATGGCATGTGCTAGATGTCCAAGTCTCAACCCACCGCATGGAGAATACCACTTAAAGCTCCATAGAACCATAGAATGACCTGGGCTGAAAAGGACCTCAAAGATCATCTACGTTCAACCCTTCTGCCATAGCAGGGTTGCCAGCCACTAGACCAGGCTGCCCAGAGCCACATCAGCCTGTTCAGAGGCAGCAAACTCTTTGGCAAAGGAGAAATCGCTTTGGTGTGGGTCAAAGAAAGTGCTCAGCCCCATTGCTACAACCAGCTCACGGACAGCCTGAATTCTTTGATGATCGTGGCAGCTGGAGTGGACTCCCACTGCTGCCATCCTCATCCTTTCTGAAAACAAACTTTCTGTGTGTGTTTTTTTCCAGCCAGACACCAACAGAGGGACTCCATACATTAAGGCAGCTGAAGCACCTGGGGCTGTATAGGCAATATTAACATTGCCAGCTTTGACCACATTTGCCATGGGTGTTGCAGTAAGTGATGTTTTCTCTTTAAAGCTCCAGGTTCCTGAGTCATATTCTTGCATAAGACTCTTGCTTGCACTCAGGAAAACAAAAGTCATTTCCCAGCCTACCTGGCTGAAAGAAAAGGTAGAGTAAAACTGGCCAGGCAGTCAGAACCCCAAATATGGGCATGTTTTTCATAGAATCATTAAGGTTGGAAAGCAGTAACCAAGCAGTAACCCACGCCTCTGACAGCTCTAGACTGTGTCACTCAGTGCCACATCTACCTTCTTTCATTTCCAGGGACTGTGAATCTATCACCTCCCTTATCAGCCAACATTTGAACATCTAGAACTGAACTCGCACTTAAAGAATGAATACCTCAAGGACAAGTATGCAGATGCTTGGGCTTCCTCAGGAGAAGGAGGACATCAGCAGAGCTACAGTCTCAGCCTGGCTGGCTACAAGCACACAGCTGGCCATGTCCTGCAACAGCAGATGAGCAACAGGATTTACTTGGGAACAGCTGGATGCAATTTTGCTAAATGTTTGCAAATAATAGAGAAGGCACAAAACTTTCCTTTTCTGTTTGCTTCACTGCAAACCACTTTGAGAGCCAAAGCTGAATTACTGCTGAAAAATACAGGGTAAGGGCTAATGTGAAAGGAGAGCCTTAGAGCCATTTTACTGGTTTTATCCCATCTTCTTTTCCTGCAGCCCGATGGAACCAGGCTGGAGCTCATGTAGGTGACTTCCCAAGGGTATTGCCAAGGCACTCTCTAAGCATTTGAGCAACTCAGTGCCTTTAAGGCTAAGAAGCTTCAAGACAGACCCTGCAGCCAGGTCACATCCAGCTCTGCCTGTGGTAAGGAGGCTGGAATTTCACAATCCTTGGGGTTCCTTCCAACCCAAGGCATACTATGATTCCATGATCCCAGGCCTGTAGGAGCATTAGGTTTCCTGGTGTCATTCCTGAGCAGTTTTCCTCCATTCACAGACCGGCATCCTAGCAGCCTGAAGCTTTGGTGGGTTCTTCGATGCAGCTGGTAGCAGGGCTGGGTGGAGGGTGCTGCAGATGAGTGCAATTAAAGCAGAAGGAATCAGTTCTTCTTTGAAGAGAGGAGGAGTTTTCTTCAGATTTGCAGGGAGAAGAGTTACCAATAGGTTCTGGTGTGAGCTGCATGGGAAAGAGGTAAGGAGAGGCCACCTTGGGGGGTGGTGGAAGGGGATTTGTTTGGGTTTCAGTTTCTCTGAAGTGCTGTTCTGTGTAGAAGTCATAAGTGGTTGCTGTGGTGGGGCATAGTAGCTGTTTCTTCCTTTTGCCCTGCCTGGAGTGGCCTACTGATAGAACCGCTGGCTCCTCCCTGGACCTTAGACATGCTGCTGAAGGAATAGCATGCAGGTAGCAGTGGCATGGATGAGAGTGGCAGTAATGCCTTGATGAGGGTCTGTGTGTCATCCGGAGGAGCTGTGTTGTTAGGCTGCAGTTTATTGTACCACTTAATGTAGGCATCCTGCATGCTGTTTGTGCCTGGCTGTATGAGCTGTAAGCCGATCTGCTCCAAGTCCTCTCTCCTTGTTCACAAGGCCAAGCTGGTGCAGGTGTGGATACAGCTCACTGTGGTCAGGCATTGTAGTCTTTTCCTACCCCCTGAAGTGAGGGACAAAGCATCATCTTCTGTCTTTCAGATCTTCAAAGCCTCTGCTGTGGTTTCCAAAGCTTTTTATAGCAGCGGTTTGGTTGTTTTTTTGTTTTGCTTTTGGTCATTGTTTAGAAGAGGGAAAAAGTTTGGTGAAGGCCAGGGGAAAATGAGAGGGAATGGTACTCCTTCTGGTGCCTGCCTTTAAGTGAGGTTGGGCACTGACTTGCCTTGCTGGGATAGTAATTCTGTGTTACAGAAAAAGGGTGAGCAGGGACACATGTTGGAGGTGCCTGCAAGTAGGAGGCTGGTGGAGCTGGAAAAGCATGGGGCTGCCAGCTCAGCCTGGCTCCTCTGGGAAACAACAGGAGAGTATCTTAAGCCTACATCTTTGGAAGGTCAGAACTTCTATGTTTGGGGTCTGGTACCTTACAGTGGCCTGGGTTTTCTTCTATTGTTTCTACTGAGGCTGATGCTATATATTTGCCCATATAGTTTTGCAGTTCTCTTTTTGCTGCCAAATGTAGGTCCTGGTGTTTGAGCTGTTAGTGTTGATGTTTGAATGCCTTTGGTCATTTCATCATATAAGCATTTCAGAAATGTCCTGCTGAACCCACAGTGTGGGTTTGGAGCATCGCATCAAGTTAGTCAAGTGTTGAGTTTGGGATTACTCTTCCAAATGCTGCGTCTGATCCATCTCAAACTCTTGGTTGTGGGAGAAAAGGGATCATCCCTTTCCTGGAATCTTGGTAAAAACATGGGCAGAAAGGAGTTGTACCACGAAGCAAGGAGGCTGTTCCAATGACCTGTCAGAAACTCCCCATCCAAGAGCTCAAGGGGGGATTTGCAGTGGAGCGCAAAGATGAGTTATCAGCTCAAATTTTGTCATGCTTTTTACCTCTGGTATAAACTAAATAAAAAGGTAAACATACTACAGGACAAAACCTTGCTTTATAAAAAGTAAGAAAATAATAAGTTTCTGTGCAACGATTCCCCTCAGTCATGCCTTTCAATTAGCTCACCCTCTGTCCTCCTGTCTGTGGTACGTGGCTTGTATTTCTGGCTGGCCAGGGTTGTCTTTATCCACTGCCCAAAAGCTGAGCTGACTGTGGGAGAGACTGTGATGCATTCACTGTTCAGGGCTGTCTGCTCTTTGTCAGCAGACACACAGGGTTAAAAGGGGCTACAAGCCCCTTTTTGGGTGCCTTTCCAATTCCCACTTTGTCCTGCCTGTGCCTCCTGCAGAGGTTTGGAAAACTGCTTCATCAAATGGACTCAGCAATGATGACTATTTAATAACAAATTAAACAATTTTGTGAACCTTCCAATGCTAATCATGGCTTCTCTAGCCTGGCTGTAACCAAGAGCAGCATCTCTTTATGGTGTGGCTGCTGCCAAGGCATGAAGCCACATGTAGAAATGAAATAATAAACTAATCATATTTCAGCTTCAGCGTAGGTTGAGGTTTTGTTTCAGACTTGGCCAAATGCTCTGTTAGGCCACAAGGAAGTTCAGTGGCTCATCTGCAGACACAGAGTGCTTTGAGCTGCCCTGCATTCCCTGTGGGCACCACATAATGTCTTTGTGTGGGATGAATAGGGAGCAGCTGCCTTGTGACATGCTGTGCTCAGGCTCCTTGCACACTGCTATCCCTGTGCATGGAGCTAAGCCTTGCAGGTGACTGGGGACAGGGTGAGGAGTAAGGGAAGGTATGTTGGGCCAGAGCTGCAGAGTGTAAAGTCAGAACTGGATATAGAAGTAGGAACTGAGGTTGACATAAATGGCGTCCCAGTGGTTGTATAACCTTTGAAATCAGGTTCTTGAGTAGCCAGCTTCTCCAGATGTGGTGAGTTGGGAGTCAGGGCTTGGAACACCAAGGGCTCCCTGGCTGCTCTGGGGAGACCACCAGAAGTGACTCTGTCCTAACACTCCCTTTCCTCTGATTGCAATGGTGGTGACAACAGGAGAAAGTCAGTCAGTCCAATCTGTGGTGATAAACTTACTGAGAAGTGTAGTCTGAGGCCCTATTTTGGACTTGTACCTTGAAGGCCTTTGTCTGATTCTATGCCTAGTCTTCTGCTGACTTTGTATAGGTCTGTGCATGTGCATATCTGAATGCTTTATCTAAACAAGCTGATATTAGGACTTGGAGCTTGAACAGGCAGAAGGAATTCTAGGGGAGCATCCAAAGCCCATTTTGACAGATAGGTGTGCTATGAAGTGCATTGACTTGCTGTGTGCTGCAGTGAGCAAGGGGACAGCCTGAGGTGTGACAGAGCAAAACTCTAGGTGCTGGGGTGAAGCCTTGCACTTTCTACCCTTCTTTCCTTCAGTGCCTTGAAGCTGATACTGGGATTGAGAAATCAACTCTTTGTAACCTATGAAATTCCCAAACTGCAAGTTGTTATATCAAAATATTAGCATGTCAGAATATTAGCATCACTGCCCTGTATATCCTGTACACTTCATTGTGTAGCTCAGAGTACTACCCTACACTGACAAAGAAAACAGGAATAGGGAATGCTGCCTACGCACAGCTTGGCAGAGCTTCTGTTAGTGTAGGAACTTAAACTTTTGTTATTTGCTGATATTTGAAGGTTTTAGTTCTCAGCTTTAACAATAAGGATTGATGGATTTTTTCTTCTTTCCCCATCACCCAGAATGTAAACAAACACTGAGTTTTGAAGAGCGGCTCCAGAAAACAAAGCGCAGTTCATTGCAACAATGCCAAATCCTCAAAAATATTTGAGGAACTTCAGGGTGCTGATGGATTCAGCTAACCTCCTCTTGTCACTTAACCTCTTACAGAGCTCTAATCCTGGTTGATTTAGTAGTCGTTGTCATGAGACTAAGGCAAGCTTGATGCCGTCTGCTCCTGTGTTTCATTTAACAGGCCAACATTCCTCAGTCTGAGCTTTCTTAACTGAGATTCCTTTATTGACTATTGAGCTTTATATGTTCCTGTGTCCTTCTGTACTACTGGGTAAAGCTGGGACATTTACCATAATTATATTTTTCTAGGAAAATATGTTACAGCTCTCCAAGCTGCAATGCCAATGCTGTGAGCACTAGAGTACTGCATGCAACGCAGCAGCAGCTGTTATATAGTCAAGGGTGAAATTCCAATAATAGTATGCTATATAATCTCTGGGTAAATATTTGTGCTTATGAAGGTTAAGTGACTAGGAGTACTATAAACTTCAGCTTTTCGAGCAGGCCACTGCAATTCAAGCCTTCTGGTGGTGACCTACTACTGACCTCTCTCAGTCTAGAGGCAGAGTCCTCACTGGAGGTAAAAATTCAGAGTGAATCCTGAGACCTCTACTGAGCAACAAAGCAGTGCATAAAACACAGCAGATATTACGTGAATCCAGCTTCCATCTCAGAACCACTTCTCATCTTGCTTAAGCTTCTCTGAAGCTTCTGTCAGTGTAAAGTCATTCACAAACCCAGCTGTTTCACTATTGGTGAATGAATGTAAAAGCCTCTTGAGGATGACAGTCATCACGCACTGGGTTCTTGGTGTTTTATTCGTTTGATGGATGGGAAGAATTTATAGTGTGCAAACAGCTTCTGTGTTGTGATGTGGTTAACTCAGAAATGCAAATGAAACAACAAGCAAGGCTGCTACTAAAATGGTTGTACAAGTTAATTCTCATGAGCCATGAAGATCAGTAGTTCAGGGTCCTTCAGCAGTCAGAACTGTGGTTTGTTTTTTTATGTTACACTGCTTTTATTTTGTACCCATCAGTGAACTCAACACCCATCAGTATTTGCTCCAACCATTTAACATAAGTATATTTTCAAAGAGCTGTGTAACCCCTCATTTGCTTCCTAAGCTACATTCCAGAGTGATACCAGCTGGAGCCTTAATCCTTTTTCTCCATCTCACTAGTGCCATTACTTCATTACATAAAATCTGACAGCAGCACTGTGTTCAATATAGCTGGTGGATTCCTTTGCATTCCTACCTGTTGGCAGGGATGCCCCATCTGAGTTAGATGTTACATCAAGCCATGATGATGTGTCTTGTTTTAATCTAAGCTGTGAGGAAGTATTTCATTTGCCGCCTTGAAGTGCTGCAATGCTATTCAGATTCCTGTCTTCCTCTGAGAAAACAGAGGGCAGTTTTGGCCTTTCAGAAGCGAGCCATCTTAAAAGGGGAGGGGGTCTGTTGACTTAGTTCTACTTGTCTAAAGGAAATGCACCACCAAAACTATGTCTTGAAGTAGCTTTTCTTAAAAAGCCTGATTTATCTCCATGTGATTCCACCGCAGCTGGTAGCTGTCGTCAATACTTGTTATTATCTTTGGAGCAAGAACATTATCAGCAGGTTTATGGCTTACTAATGCTATGTTGAGGATTGCTTATTTTATCTGGCAGTTGATATCTAAAAGAATGGCTTTAGGATAACAATATACATTTCAGTCTGAGGAACTCATTAATAGTACTTTAATCCACAGGAGTCTTGAGTTTTATTTTGTTTTACTCAGCACAGGGAGATTTCTTTTCTTGATTTGTCCTCTCTGAACTTGCCGAGCACGAGTTCCAAATCCCAAAGACTGCATCGATTCTGTTAAGTACTTCTGACTGGGAGAGATGCACAGCATCACCAGCAGTTTAGCATCACCTCCTAGAAGCAGGAAAAAGACAAGAGTATGATCATTTATTTCATTATTTTTGGTAAATTAAGCACTGGTATGTACTCATCTACGTAGCAACTAGCATATAGTGCCCTTGCACAAGGCAGAAGACGTGAAGGGGGCTGTTGGAAACAGGCAAGTCCTTAAAAGGAAGCTTGTATCTAACTATATGATGCTTGTTCCAGTAGAATAAACATTTCCTAATTTGTAATGTAGATTTCTTCCCCCTTATAACATCACCAGTTGTTCTGCATGTAGTTATGGATCTGGACACTTCATTAAGATTTGTCAAATTCCCAAAAATTCACAGTCTCCCTTGTGTGACATTTGCTTGCCACATTCATGACAGTAAAATGCAAAACACGTCTATTAAAAGTTCAGAGACTGAGTAAACAAACAAGGGAAGCGCCACTTTCAGCACTTCATTTAAACAGTGTCACCAGGTCATACACAAGACATAGTTAAAACCAGGCTCAGTGCCCATACGGCTTAGCTCCTAGACTTGTTTCTTTGGCTTTCCTCTTACACAGCACAGACCCCAGCACAAGGGGAAAAATAGAGGTTCATGCAAAAGTGAATAGTCTTTCAGCAGCTCCAAAGAACTATTAACTACAGTCACTGTAAGCTGGAGACTGAAAGCATGAGGGCTGATGCTTTCTGGCTGAAGAAAAATGGACTTGCTACTATTCTGAATGTACTGCAGGAATTACAATTGACCTAAAACTATTTCTGCACAGATGAGAAGCTAGAAAAGAAGAGGTGACTGAAGTACAAATGAAGTTGTAGCGTAGCTTTAGGCATATGTTCTGGAGCCTCCCTCTTTTGTCTTTCTGCTACAGTGCATGCAGAATATTAAGTAATGTACAATTTCATGATAACACTGTAGAAGATTACTTATATTAAGAGTGTATGTGGCATGAAATGCCAGTGAGATACAATCATTACCCTTTACTATCTTATTAGAGATGTGATTATTCCAAGTATACTTCTTAACCTTGGAAAGCAGAAGTGCACTTGCACTGCTCTGGAGCTAGAGACTCTGAACAGGGGTCCAGATAGGAGGAGTGTCAACGTGGGAGCATCCTCCAGTTCTGTGCAGTTATGAAGAGGATAATATTGGGAGAAGTATCTCTATTATTAAGCAAAAGTCAGAACAATCCCTCACCTACAGAATCCTGGAGCAGATGCGTAAGTTTGCTGTTTCGATACGGTACATGAGATCGCTGTTCTGCTATTGCTCCAAGGACATCTGCTAGGGCAGACAAGCTGCGGTTGATACACGATGTTTCTCTCAGTGCTGCGCCTGTCACTCCAGACATGCCTAATACAGTGCAGAAAAAGGCAATGGTAGAAGTAAGTAAACATGCCTCAAATGTAACATGTGAGAAATCCTGTTGTGTCATCCATTTCTAACGCAATGCTTTCAAAACGCAAATTCTGACTTTCAAGTCCGCCTATGCCAAAAGAAAGATGCAGTGGTTATTTACCTCAGACTGCTAACACATTGCTCAGTATTTGTATTCTTTTGAAGGAAGGTCAAAGAAGGTTCAGTGCCTGAACTAAATCTCCTGCTAAAGTTGGTCTCTTCGGTTGTACAACGCACCTTGGCTCTGCATGTGTCATGAATAGGAAACTGAGAAAGCAAGAACAAAAGAACGGATGAGACAACACTGACTTTGAAGATGCCAGTCCACAGTGTTTTGGGAGAGAAGACTTTTGTGTTCCACCATTTTTGTAACAGCTGCCCAGTCTGTATCATTTGTGAAGAACAAGACTGGCACTGATAGCATAAGCTGCAGAAACAGAACTGCATAGCAGCCTTAAGCGTAAGGGGTTGTGTAGGTCTGTAAGATGCTGTTCTTTATGGTATGATTTGTTATAGTTGGTTGATGTGCCTTTACCATGTTGGTATGTAACTAACCATACGGACCTCAAGCAAGGGCGTTGTCTACGCATCAAGTAGCATTAATTTTAGAAAGTGCTGCAACCTCAGCAGAGCAAAACAGCTTGGAAAACCCTGCCGTGGGGTAGACAGTGTAAGAAAGGATGTTTCAGACCTGCTTATCTGGGTCAGCAATTCCAAATCTAGAGAGGGACTCTTCAATCACTAGATATCACTCTGAAACAGGAATCTGCTAAAAGGCTAGAGTATAAACTACAAAGATCTGTATTTGGTCAGCTGAACATCCACAGAGTATATATCTGTTCTCAAACGGAACCTGAGTTTGCTAAAAAATTGATCACTTGTCTTGTAACTCAGGTAAATGATCCAGGATGGCTATGGAGCTAGCAAGGCCAGGTGCTGATGTACATCTTAAGTGTGTGTGACGTTCGCTGTAATTCTGCTCACTTATTTGTCTACATTTTAAAACAGTTATGAGTTGATACTGTCCTTCTTTTCATCAGAGTAAGTCTGGCATTTTCAAATCTCCACCAATGCAGCCAAATGGCAGAGATTAGTCTACCACATGTGCTGGGCCACATCTAATACTTATGTGTAAGTGAGCCTGCAGAGCCCTAAACCAAGTAAATGTTTGTCCTGGTTGAACTGAGAGAGCAAACCCACACACTATTGCTCAATTACATGTTTACCAAACATTTTCCAGCACTCAGAGCAGATGAAAAAAATATTGTATTATATTAGGCTTTTCTGTAGAACAAAAGTTTAACAGTGAAGAACAGCAAGAATTCTTGGCAGTAATGTAAAGACTCTTTCATAATACTGGTTCAGTTATCAAAACATTATTTCTGGAATGGTACATTTGGCTGCATGGCTTTTCTTGGTAAGCAATCTTGCCCTTTAGGAAATAATCGAGTTTCTGAAATTACTTTGTGTGTAGAGGAGGGGAGAAAGAAGAAAATGCTTTGAAGAAACAACAAAAGCAATATTTTCTTCTCAGGGCTAACTTCCTTCAAGACTTTCTCCACAATAAGTCAGAAAAATAGTGATATCGATTATTACAGGTATAAATTATTTAAATATTGCATGCACTTGAAATGTTTCTATATGGTAATTTTCAGTATAGAAAAGTGGGCCTAATAAAACCAGTCTGAACCAATAATATACCCACAATGGGGTAAATGCCCTGGGTTTCTTTCAGGCTTATTCAGTTGGATTTTTCAATTAAAACCATACCAGCCTCAAACTGGAACAATCAGGCCTCAGTGTTTCATTTATGCCAGGATCTGTTGTGTGAAAGCAGGGTAGCAAGTACCCCTACATACAGAAAGTGCTAAAGAGAAATATTTTAATTCAGATCTGGGAGAATCCATGCCCACCATTTCTAACAGCTTTTTCATAAACACGTTTGCTTACCTACACACTCACTGCCAGCCAGATCTACCAGCTGCAGTCTAGTTTTGACTTGCTTCAGTTTCTCAGCTGCTTCGAGTTGTGTTGGTGAGGAGGCTCTGGAAGAAGAGGTAGATTTACTGTCTCTTTTTTGTGGATAGGTGCAGGAAACCTCTTTATTCAGTCTTTGATTGATTTGTTCATCTTCCCATGAAGTACCTGTTTAATTAGAGGACAAAAAAACACCTATAATACTGTTAATACACAAACTAGCTAAATGGCTTTAGGACAGATAGTGTAATAAAAAATCGTGATTCTTCATCCTTCCCACTTTGAGATGAAGAAGCAAAGTAACTGCTCTCCTCAAACAGTAGACATCATTTCTGAAATGTAGTGCTAGAAGATTTGCAGCAAAATTGTTTGTTGGCTGTAGCTTTCAGTGCACAACTAGTCTGTCACAGGCTTTAAAACTTTATTTCTAGTAAATTTTAGATCTCCAGTTTTGAGATATCTGACAATTGCACCTAGATCCAGAACTGCTCTCTGTAAATAGATAGGATGCGCTGTCGCACTGCTACAGTGAGATCCCATTTGCAGTGCTACTTCTTTTTACAGATGAAGGTGAGAAATAAAGGTATTCACTGTAAATCAGACATCTCTAGACTTCTGTTGCCAGATGACATGGTGTCATAGTGTTGAATATAGAAATGGCAAAGGGAAGCCTGGATTAGACAAGATGGCTGTTGTGCTACAGTGCAAACACTGTGCTTTGAGAAGTAACATCTGCCTGATTGACAAGAATCTGGAACTGGCCAGAGCTAACATCTGGAATGTTAAAACTGCAACATGTGAAGCAACTGTGTCTTTTGGCAAGGGTTGCAGGTAAATGAGGGCACTGTTTGTTCTGTTTTGCTAATATTGTCGGTTTAATTTCCGATAGCAATCTAGGGGAAAAAATGTTAAATATTTTCCACTTTCTTAAACCATATTGTTGTTTCAGAGTATGAAGGAGACAGACCACAGCACTGGAAACAGAGTCTAATTACAACATAAGCAAAAGAAAACAAAGTTAACCCTTGAAAGCTGAAGTTATTCCTAAAGCAATAAACTGGTAAGTCTTGGTGTGGTAATGAAAAGTAGAAATACAGGTTTAGCCATACTAAGATGACTATGTTGTCTATTCCTATAGTGACCTGCTATTAACAGTTCAAGACATTCTGAATGGAAGGGACCCCTAAAAGATGTGGTTAGCTTTACCTCCAACTTATCATGAATAATTAAATGATACATCATACAAACTGATTTAACTACTCTGTCTGAGTATTTATCTTACAGATAAAATTTACTTCATTAGCCATTTCATGTAATAAAACGTCAAGGGCTCTGTAAGTCAAGAGATATCAAGTGAGAGCTTTCTATGAAAGCCTCTATGAAAACCCTTAGCAATGAGTGATCAAACCAGTCAGTTTTTTAAGACAGCATTTAGAAGGTAAAGAACAATAACTGAGGGAATGTATTAAGCTTTGAAAAAAAAAATAAAAAATGGAAGTAAGAGCAATATGAAAGCCTCACAGACTGTTCTTTAAAAACAGCTGGTTCTTGGTGTATTTTAGTGTTACTTACCGAAGTTATCCCCAGAGACAATTGTGGTTATGGTCAACGTAACCACCAGATGGGAACGAGAGGAATGAGCATGCACCAGTGTTGGGTGCCTGACTCTTAGCTGTAGACCTTTGATAACTAGGTGCAAAAATTCAGATGCATTCGCAACAGTCCTAGGAAGTAAACAAACAAGCAGAAGGTTTAATTGATTCACAGTAAAAATTACAGGAGAAAGCGGGCAGCTCAAATGTGAATTTCAGCTTTTACACTTCCTTGGTCTTCTAACTCCCTGTACTATTCTTAACTCTACCTCTGAAAACTAATCTCAGGTTTGAGCTGAACAAACAGCTGTTGTACGGGCTTTTTTCATAAGGAGTTATGTAGTCTGGCATGAAAATTCAAGACAAAAGCTGATAAAGCAGCGGAAGTACTGAGGAAGAAGGATGCATCCTGCCAACCTTGTAGGTCTTCAGATACACTATCTCAGCTCTCGGGGTGACTGAATTTTCTACTTCTTCATACTCTGGAGAAGAAAAAAGGGATTTACACAGGATTTACAGATTTCTGGTATCTCTAGTTTTACAGATGTGGAACTGTCCAGTTGATGTTAAGGTAGCTCCTGTTTTTTGTTTTTTTTTTTTTTTTTGGAGGCACAGAATTAAGGGACAAAAAATAATTCTGGACCTTTGGAAACTGTAACTCATACTTGGAATTAAATCCAGAATCCTTGAGAAAACATTAGAGTTGCTGCATGTCAAACAGTGGAACTCAGCAGAATCAGAAGAGTCAAGTGTAAGTTTCTATAGACAATTTTATCTTATGATGTCAGTTTTCTTTTCCAGTTGAAAGACATTCTGCTTATATAACCTATTGGAGGGGAGAAAACCTAACATAGAAATCAACTGGTTAAGTAAAACACTATGTTTTTTTCCCTAGGTTTGCAATGTTAAAAACAATGATGCAAGATTGCCTTTATTCTCCTTTTGTGTCACTGCCTTCTATAATCACTCAAGTTGCTTCGCCTAACCATTAGTTTCTCAATGGGGATATAAATTATTATGGCTGCATATCACAGTCTGGTTACTGAATATCTTGTAATATGGCAGAATCCCTAAATCCTCTCCTGACAGACTGCCCACTGTAGCCTTGGTTCCACATCACTGCAGTCAGCAAAAGCAAGCATGCGATAAAAGACAAGGCCTTCTTGCCTTAGATTTGTCTGATTTCAGCAAAAAGCATACGAGGCACAAATACAGTTCATGCTACAAAGAGCCATACTTGAAGAGCACAGAAAAAGAAAAGAACTATACCAAAGGCATTTGAAGAAGAGAAGAACACTTGGATTCACCATACCTATATGTTCTTAAAGAGAAGCAGCCGCTTAAAAGCAGTTCCCTGTGTAACTCAGTTACACTCTAAAACATGGCCGTGGGAGCTAAATGACCGCAGCAGTCTTCAGCCTATAGACTGCTGTGCTCTTACTGGAGTTTGCAGAAGATAAACCTCAGTGCATGCAGTCAGTGCTGGTCACCTACTAGGCAGCTGCAGTTGACACTGGTGGTAAGGAGCATCCCCAGCACAGTGCAGCATGCCTGTCACAGTGGTAGCCTCTCAGCAGGACAGATGGTAATAGCCTCTACTGCCTTACTGGGCTGTGTGTACCCTGTGTTCCTGCACCACGTTCTACAAAGAGAAACCCTGTTGTGGTTAGGTTAAAAATTTGGTGCTGATATTTCTCCAAAGTCAACTAAGTCATAAAAGAAGAAAGAGACCGAGGTTTTTGTGATTCGGGAGGATGTACATGTTAGCAGGAAAGAGACTACTGTATTTTAATGGACATATGGGGAGGCCGGTGAGACCCAGCAGGCCACTATATTCTAGATGAAATATTATCACAAATGATGATGTGTTTTTATTCAAAGCATCAGCTGTTTACTTTAGATTTCAGGCAGCTGGGTGGCTTCATTCAGTGGTTCCCTTACTTTGTTTGGATTTGCTCTTTCTTATTAACCTTTCTGTGTAATTATTAATATAGCTTGTTTATGAATTGGACTTCTTTGCTGCTTGCATTGTAATCGAGATGCAAGCCCATATTCTTATTTATATTTGCATTCTAAAAGGATATTTATTGATTGATTGTGTTTTTAAGAAGTGGTTAGCTCAAGGCACCAGGTTCCGTCACCATAAATTAAAAGTGAGAGAAATAAACACTGCATCAATTTTATGAACTAAAAATACAAATGAAGCCTTACTGTGGATTATAATCCCTTTCTCTGTGGCATAAATCCAGCTACACCTCACCTCTCCCTTCCCCAAAGCCTGGGAAAAGAGAAGGGTCATTGCATATTATAAAAATCTCCATGGGGAAAGAGCATAGGCTTTCTTCAAGAATAAATCCAGAAAACTCATTTTTACTGAAAGAAATACAATAATCAAGAATTATTAAAAAGTTAATTTCTATAATACCCGCACTATGTTAACTTGTTTTTCTTTTCTGGGTCACATCGTTCCTTTCTTCTCTAGACACAAGTAAGAGATCAGCTTCTTCAAGAAAGATTCAGCACAAACGGGTTAGGCTCCATACCACTCACTTCTGAATGAGTTTTTCTTTTTACTGACAGAGACTTAACCAGATCCTAAAAGTTGGGATAGAGCCACAGCAGGGGAAAACCAAGAACACAAGCCAAGAACAACC
Source organism: Coturnix japonica (assembly GCF_054131305.1). NCBI lineage: Eukaryota > Metazoa > Chordata > Aves > Galliformes > Phasianidae > Coturnix > Coturnix japonica. Next base: position 40,715,770 of record NC_140665.1, read on the forward strand.
CACCATGCAGCATAATACAGACAGAGATGGCAAAAGGATTCATCACTTCAAGCTCAATTCATTTTTAATTCATACCACGCTCTTACGAAGCGTACAGAGTGCAATCAAGGGTGCAGAATTTGTCTGGAAATCATATTTAACCTCAAGAAGAGCAGACATACCCCAGAGAAAAATGTTAAACCCTCCAACAGTATTACAGTGATTATTATTTCATAGAAAGAAAGGAGATTTATATAGTTCCCATGGTGAAGAAAGGCACTTTATGACTTCTCTGGCATTCCATTTTCTAAGAGCCTGACAATGCCTAGAAAATGCAATGCATATCACTGGGTGGAATAAAAGTATGTCTGTGTAATCCGCCAGAACCTTGTTGTATTTTTATATCAAGGCATGAACTCACATGAACGAAGAACTAGTCTGCTTATGTGATTCTGTCCCACAAATACTGCCTTCCTACTGAAGATGCATTTTGCTTTAACACGGAGACAAGGAAAATGCTTTTCATAACTGACCTCCAATTCCTCCTAGAAAAGTATAGGTTAGGTTAGATTGTGATCAGTGTCATGATAGGGAAGCGAAGAAAAACATTATTCTTCCTCCAGAAACACAAAAAGCTATTATACGGCACTAAACATTTCATTAAAGTGAGACTTTTCACAGATTTATCTGGCCAAAGAACAGAACATTTTTTCTAAGTTCCTATGCCTCCCTGTTGTGCACAAGCAGAAATGTGCCCTTTTGGGATCTGTTCACATTCTAGGCACTCACAGAGGGATGACCAATGGCTTAATTACACAGGGCAGCCTCTCCCCTCAAGTGCCACAAGTGCTGCTTGTCAGCACTTTTATTCTTATCAGTGCTGACTTACTTAATACCAGCATAAACAAGACACCTGTTACTAAAATATCTGAAACAGACTCACTCTTGTTAATGCACAATTTGATACAAGCATGATATTTTTGTTATCTGATGAGGTAGGGGGGTTTGTTTTAGAAGAATTTGCTTTGAGCAGTATATGTATGTAACATCCAGAATTATTCTCATGTGCACTAGAACAAACTTCTTTTGTAATACTTGAGACATATATAAAAGAAAAATTCACAGTAAGTACAGATGTATCCTTCATTTCTTTGGGTCTCCTTTTGCCATCATGATGAAGATCAAAGTTGCTAATGCAGAAGTTTAACCAAAAATAATTGTACTGTTAATGCTGAAAATATTTTGACATTTGCAGTCTAATTGACACAGGTAATGGAACCATCCAATATATTCTTTTGCAGATGATAAGGACTTGTAGTTTAGAAGCAAGTTCTGACATCTACAATGTAATTACGAACAGCCAGGCATCACGTTAACATTCAGTCATGATCAGATGATAAGGATGAAATTGTGTACTCACTCATATGTAAGCAATGGAACATCACTCTTTCCTTCTCTGGTTGTGACAACGTCACGTCTGATGCCAGATGCTTTTCCACAACTGTCTTTGGCCAGAAGATCAAAGACTTCATTATTATACACTTCTACAACAGAAACCTCAACCCAGTAACTTCCTGGTGGCTTTTCTGAAATAAGTCTGGAGGATAAAAGTAGAATAAAGCAAATGAATGAAACCAGAAAAGGCTGAAATCAAACTTCAAGTGAACAACCTGTAAATATAGAATTATTCTTTAATTGTAATCTAATCAACATTCTCATAAAAGTGCTTAGTAAATATCAATGATCGGAACTTTACCTCACCCAGATGCTAATGTTAACCCGAAGAATCAAAACATTCATTTTCCAAACAGCATTGCCAGCTTCAATCTTTTTTCTCCTCTAACCCCACTCCCTCCTCAAGATTTTTTCATGCCATTTCTCTCCTGAAGGTGACTGCATTCAGAGCTTAAGATATGATAACTCTTCAGAGTGCAAGCAATTAACAGATAAGAGATTCCATTCTACCATACTATCATTATTCTGGTACAAAATCCACTCTTTCAATTTAGCTTACACCTTTTTTTCCCCAGAAGAAATCAACTTAGCTGAAAAAAATGTAAGGGCTCTTCTATTCCAACATCAGTTCAAATCACATGTGAGGTTCAACTAAAAAAACCCTAGGTGAGAAGCATTCTCAATGTGAAAACAGATCATGGTTTAAAACACAGCTATCATTTGTTTGGGACTGAGCTCTGATCTGGATCCTTTTCATCTATTTCAACTGTCCTTGTCACATAACTGGTAAGGATTTTCAGTTGTCTTTTCAGTTTGTGCTACTATAGTTGAAATATATTGAAAAGTTACAGGAGTCTGAAAGACAGACATACATACACAGTTAAATTGCACTGTCTTATTTTCTTAGGAAAACAGACTAAGCTAGAAGCCAGAAATCAATATCAGGTCTCAAATGCAAAATGGCAGCCAGAAATACTATAAACAACTGTGAAACCATGAACTGTAACAATAAATGCATTACAAACATTTCATCCTTTCTGTAAAGTTTAAGGTGAAAAGTCTGTAGTCATCCATTGCTTAGGTTGATATTATCAGATCAGTATTACCTGAACAGTTCCTGTGTAGCACGAGGAATAATTCCAAGCTCTGATTCATCTTCACTGACAAATGCAAGGTTCTCCTCTAACTGTGGTCCCAACATTGTGTAAGTTTTCCCACTTCCAGTCTGCCCATAAGCCATAATACACACATTGTATCTGAAATTCAAAAGGGACTTCATTTATTCTACCATTACCAAAACTGAGTAAGCTACCAATTTAAGACTCTAACAACTTGGGAACACCTATTGAAAGGAAAAATATATACCACTCCTGCAGCTTTCTTTCTGGAGCTCTCAACATCTGACAAATTAAAGTACTGCTCATTACATCTCCTAAACAGGTTTTATTTTTTAAGCAAATGTGAAGGGCAAGTAACTGACAAAAACAGGGATGCTTAGTTGGGAGTGATTGATGAGGTTAGGCCTCCTGTCTGTCCAACTTCCAGTTCATGCACTGCTGAGCTGCTTGTTAATCAGCTCCTGAACCACTGCTGTTTACAGTACAGCATTTTAAAGTAAACCATTGCTGCATGTGATTTGTCTGACAGTGCTATGCTGCAAACCGCAGCACAAACATCTTAGCAGCTGTGAGCAGTAAACTCTTCAGCTCTCAGTCTTTTCAGATGAACTCCTCAGTCAGAGCCCTCAGCCACTGGAGAAGATTAGACAGCACTAGCAATAAAAGGCACAAATCTTAAGCCAAAGGCATTGGATAAGGCTCCACGCAAGCATGAACATGGAGACTACTCTGGAGTAACGGTGGGGGGAACTGCTTCATTATGGGCTTGTAGAAGGTGAAAACACATATCTATTTATCCATCTTATTTGTTCAGAGACACAACTTCAGCACACTCCATACACTGGAAGTGCTGTGCAGTATGCTGGATTTTCTGCTCTACCAGAGCTGCAAAAATAGGCTTGCTCCTTCCTTGGCAGAGAGTAAAATTTTACTGCTTAAGCTCTAGTTCCTCTGTGGCAGACCTGAACAGCTGCTTTTGGTTATCTGATGCTTTTCCTCATATCAAAAAATATTGTTTCAAGTACATGCCAGAAAATTTCAATGAAGGCCCTTCATCTAATTGTTTTAGATGTATGGTTTTTGGTCATCAAATCCCTACATTACCACTGCAGAGAAATATATATGCAGGGCTTTTTTTTTTCCTTTAATTTATTTGGTTGGGTTTTTTGTTTGTTTTTGCATATTAAACATGTCTAGAAGCATTTTTTTCTAGAGGATTACAAATACAGCTTTATTTTGTTAGAAAGCAATGTAGACAACACAACAAATACTTCTGTACCCCTTCTGGGAATGTGGAGTCAAAGCTGCAGTCAGTGAACCTATGATAAGGTTTCCCCTAATCTTTAGGATACAAAGAGTATAAACTGGAAGTCTAGACATAGATATGATGAAGGAAAGGAGAGAACTATAACTGAAAATAAAGAGCAAAATGTGTTACAAATTAGAGCTGTAACTCTGAAACAAGGGATATCCCTAAGTACTCACTGTTGACATAATTCTGCTTGCATTTATTACAGTGGAGAAGCTTCCAATAATTTTGATAGTCTTCAGTGAGGCTAAGAACAAGCGATTTTCATAGTTCAGCTCCCTATTGCCCACTGCCTGGCCAAATAATAGCTCCCTGAGACCTCTAGTGCCTTTTCAAAATCAAAGAGAGATCTCTGAAACCAAAAGGGGACCCAGAAGTCTGCAAGTGGCTGTTGCCCATAGGAAAAAGACAATGGAAGTCTTCTCAGAAGTTTTTCAACTTCCATATAGTGCTGTTACTTAAATCCCCCTTCACAGCTTTTGTTAGATATCAAAATAGGTTCTGACAAGATACAGGTGATATGATCAAAAGCTAAGTAGTCAGCTGCTAGTAACCTTAAAGATACAAATCATGAATAAAGCCAGTGACAGTCTCTCTGCCATATTCAAAATGGTATTTCCGTAAGTCCAAAGGAACTAAAACTACCCAAAGCTGTATTATATCTGAAGAAGACACAAGAGAGAATGAATTGTTGGGTAATTCAACAAGAAGACAAGCAGCAGCAAAAGACTAATTTATGTTTATCTACTTCACTTTATTGATGTTCTGTTTCCAACAAAGTCATTTCAAACAGCATGAAGCTGCTTCTAACTTCAGGCTTCTAATTTGAGATTTTCTGTTTATGATTCTCCTATGTACCCCCAACACTTCTCCCTTTCCATACTACTTCATTAGTTATATTATTGCTTAGAAAATTAAAATCAAATTAAATCACCAATTCTTTCACATTATTGCTTTCAAAAGAGTGGGGCTATTCAAAACAGATAAGTTATCGCTAGGAAGAAAGTTATCACTATTAATGGAAATTAAAGAAGGAGGAATGTATCCTTCCTTAAAATAAATAAGGTTGAATCTTCAGTGTTATGAGGAAAGGGGAAATGTTATCTTAGTCCCTTGCTGGCCCTCTACTGCTAACTGAAATATCTGAAGCTTGTTGTACTTTATCTGCTTTGCATATGGAATAATCTCTTCTCCCTGGATATTTATTCTTTAAAGAAGAAAAAAAAAAAAAAAAAAGGGGGGGGGGAAAAGGAAAAAAAACCACAAAAACAAGTCATTAAAAAAATAAAAAGAAAAGAAAAATAAAGGACTGCAGTGCTCCTTTCTACTTAAGCTTAAAGTTGTTTAAGTTCACTTTGGAGATCTGACCAAAACAATCAAGAACAGCAAGAAGGTTCAAGGTTCCAACCAAGTAAGTCTGTTTCACATTTACGGTGGGAATGCTGCTCAGAAACATGGCTAGTGTGCAGTCTGTCCCCCTCTGAAAATCTGCTTCTGTTTAAATGCCACTTCTAGATGAACAAGGCATCTTTTTGTTTTCAATAACAGAACATTTCCTAAATGAATATAAAAGCCCCATCTTTAGGACGGGATCCTTTCATTGTGCAAATTAGAAAGTGGCAAGTAGAGCAGACCAAGGTATTTTTTAGCTATGTCTGAATACACGTAGGTAACAAACTGAACCAAAACAAACTTACACTCACCGCAAAAGGAAAAGTCAGAGAGATAAAACAGTGATTTTACAGACTTTTCCAAACTCCTCCAATCTAGTGATCCCAAGGTTACTCAACTGTGGTCATTCACCCTTGATAAGACAGAATAGTGCCTTATGGGCCATGTAGGTGTCTTCTTGCCCCCAGACAGCCCTTATAGGTCCTAATGTGGCATGAGTGAATGGTTGCCTGGGGTTTCCCAATATTTAAAACACCCTGGTATGCCTCTTCCGCACTGCTTTTAACTACCAGGAAGAAAAAGTGACTGGGAAATGTCAGTGTTCTACCAAATCACAGCAAAGAAACAAAGATGGTGTCCTCCATCAGAAGCAGTGCTTAAATTTGCCAGAAAGCAGAGGAAAAAAGCTACTTTTTTTTTCTCCTTTCCAAATTTGTCTGTCATGCTAATTTTTGTAAGCAGTGTTTTCTCTTTTTACATGGGGAAGCAACTTTCACATGGTGTTCATCAGAAAGAAAACAGGAAAACTGAGCCCAGAAGCTTTAGAACACATCAGGACAGCCTCTATTAAGTAACCCTTTCTAGGTGATGAATTTCAGTAGAGAATTGCTGTTAAGCTTTTTTACTCCCACCTTTTCACTTACCCGTCCAGGAGAGATGTTAGCAAAGGGGCCACGTCTGCAAACACTGTGTCTTGAGACTCAGTAGCACTGTAAACCCTGAGGAGCAAAGTACAATGAAGAAGAGATGTAGGTATCTATGTTATCATAATCGAGGAGCACAGACAAAGGAAAACGTAGGCCTATGATCTTCTAAAGCTTGTGACCTGCTGACATTTCTATGACAACAGCACTTACAGATTGGGTTTTTAAAAAACAACTGTTTAGCTTGGCAATATGAAGCTGGCAAACCAAAACTATTCACTGCTGCTCTAAACTTGACTTCCTGTGCCAGGAAATTAAAAGGTAATGAGGCAGAATTGAGCTTCCTTGGGAGTCACCACTTCGTTCAGTTGGCTAGAAGGGGAAAAAAGTGACGCATCAACATGTCCCAGAGGTTGTGTAGGAATGTGTGATGTACCTCTGGCACGTTACAGAAGAGAACCTTGAAGCAGGAGAGGGGCCAGAATTCACCAAAGAAATTGTTTATTGGTTGTTGTTTTTCTGTCCTGTTGCAGTGCAGGGGACTGTAAATTAGAACTTCAGGGTTCTCCTCTGCTTTTTTGGAGTCATGATGTATACTTCAAACTAAGTTTTAAAGTGAATGAAAGACAATCAAATGGAGTAAGTTATTAGAAAAAGAGCAATGCCAATATAATTCATGGGCCAAAACTATTGTTTGTCCTCCCACCTTTTCAAATATAAACCTCATACAATATAAAGCCAGTGCCTGAAAATAAGAAATCATTAGAGGGAAGAAATTTTGATTAAAGACATCCTAATTCATTCAGTCCTTCTCTAGCATACCAGAAAAGAATCCCCCACAAGAACGCAGTCAGCAACAGATATGGCTTATAGAAGATGGTCCAAATCTGCAACATGAATATCATAGCCAACACTTAGAAATTTGAGGCATGAATCTTCTTTGGAAAAAGCTTCCTTTTCTGCTATATTTATGTTGCAATGTTTTTTCTTGTTGTTTTCCATTGAGCACCACTTTAAGTTGTGCGTGTTTTCTATTTTTTATAGCCAAATAGTTGACAGGACTTCTGGTTGCAGCAAAGATTACAAAGTGTCGTTATTTTCCTGTGTATATACCATATGAGTACACTTGGCTTTAATACACAATGCTAAAAGTTTGAAGGAATGGAGAACATCGAAGTTGGCTCTTTACTCAAAGTGCTGTGTATGTCGACCAGGATCTGATCACTACAGTCTGTAGACTGCACATAGATTTCGTATTTGCATTCTCCACCAATAGGACTGTACAGAGGGATCACTGATGAATACAGAATTAGACGTAAACCACTTAGTTCGACATTTTGCTTCTGACAATGGCGAGAGGAAGAAGCAAAAAACACTATGGTGGTGGGAGACAGAGTAGTTTATCTCTGCCTAATAATAACTGCTGCAAACTGGTCTCAAAGCTGAAACATGAGTTGAATCTTTGCTTCAAAATAAATAAAAGATGATTAGCATTAGCATTCAGTTTCTTTTTACATGTTTCTGAATTCTTGGCCTGGAGTAACATCCTGTGGCAACGTGTTCCACAGTCTAATTGTAAGCTGTATGAAAATGTACTCTCTTTAATAAGGATATGAGCACTTTTCTGGCTTGATGGACAAATACTGCTTGTCTTGCCATTCCACTGACATGCTGTCATGCTAAACTGAGAAGCCAACAAACATGCAGAGATGTGGCTCAGTTCTTACTGGGAAGACACAGACACTGAATAGCAATATGCCATCTTTGCTTTGCATGCATACAAGAACACACTTCTATAAGCTTTGCATGTAACATCTTCAAGGTCACTACGAGAGCAAAAGCACTTCCAGACACTTTTCTCTGCTTCATTTATCATCTGCAATCAATGAAATATTCATTAGCACCAAATCCTGTATCTTAACCAACTCAGGCTATAATTCAATTTCTGTTGAAACGGTACCTTTTTCTTAACACAGCAAAACATCTCCCTCAGAGCGACTACATTAAAAAACAAAAACAACAACAAACCAAGCCACCAAACTTAAAGGGCATTCATGAGATAAGAACATTAAAACTTGTCTTCAGTCGGTACTGAGGGCTTTGGCTCTTTGCAAACGTTCTAACTATCCACAGCTAGAGCTAAACTCAGCCAGTTTTAGTGGGCCGTGCTTTCACAATCAGCATAGCTAATAGCTCACTATGTCAGGTTCAGGTATGTGTAAGCAGTTCAGAGGAAAGGCATGGAGTTCAATGTTACAGTAACTACTCCAAATATTTACTCAGCTTCCTAAAGGGTTTTTTTTTTTTTACTGCCTCTCTTTAGCTCCTGAGCTTCAAATTCTACCAGTACCAAAATGAAGCACTGTCAGTTTGGCTTCAACTGGTTTATGCTATGCTGTAATCATAGTGGCTAAAGGCATGGACAGACAATTAGCTATCTGAGACCATGAAAGATGCAGCAAATCCAGAGAATCTATTTCTCTAAGCCCATTTCTTTTTATCAGAATGATGACAGATTTGTCCCTGTGTAGTGATTAATGTTAATTTCACCTTGAAAATTCCAGGCTTCTTTTTATTTTGCTAACTGATTCACCAATAAAAATTATAAAAGCATAACATGCTGAAAGCTGGAATTTTCTTCCTGAGCTGAAATCAAATATTTTGACATTTATTAGTTCCATAAAATGTTGCTAAAAAAAATAAACATTTTTGAGTTCATAAGAACCATATGCTCTACTGTTTATAAGAAAGAGCTGTGCCGGGACACTGAAAAAACATTCCCCAAGAATGGCATTCTTTGGGGGATTTATATTTTTTTCTCAACCCGTTTCCTTGATTATCAGGATCTGCACCACATGTACAGAGTTGCAGCGGCTCTGGAGTCCAGTGTCAATACCATTAACTGCGTTGGTCCGTGGAACTGAATTCCGGCATTATTCTGTATTTACTTCAACTGATATGTCTATATAGGTATAACTAAAGGGTGAAAGGAATTACTTAGCAAACAAGTGAGAGGCTGCATATGCCTCGTATCAAGGGAATCCTGTAGCCTTTAAGGGGAGTAAAGCTTCCCCCATTATCTGCATGATCTCAGGAATTTTGTGGCCTACACAACAGCAGTCCCCGGGCTTCAGGAGCAGAAAAATGGCAGCTTCTTCAAAGGACGCCTCAAAGAAAGCAAGTAACTGGCAGTGTTAGGCCAACCTACAGCAGCATATGCTAAAACAGGCTCAGAACATTAATTTAGACCATATAATACATGTTGGATGCATTTGACTTCCAATCAAGTTTAATAAGTCTAATAAGGCACAAAGACCAACTAAAAACCCTTCTCTCAGCCTCTGCATTCAGAATCTCTCATATTTATGTGAGTTCTCTGTCACTTACCGACCTCAAAAATTGTCCCTCACTACACAAATATTCCAGCTACGTGGGTCTACTCACCTTTCAAACTGAAAAGTCTTGTTTATTGGTGCATGACCAGGACGGCTACACTTCACAAGGACAGTTTCCTACAAGAAGAACAAAATATTTACAGTTAATGTCACAAATGTCTGTATAAAACGGAAACATTTACTGCACTGCAGTGAACAAGCAAAATCAAAAGTAAGGATCTTAGAGCACATTCAGATTATTAACAAACAACCAACACAAAATAGTCACATTTCATAAGAAAGATCCAAAAAATAACCTAAACTTCTTATGTGCCCATAAAACCAAGACACCTAGAAATCCAGCCTCTCTAATCTCAACTACAGGTAGATAAACAGCAACAAGATTTCTTCTTTTGTTGTTGTTGTTGTTGTAAGGACAGTTTTCATAAATATTTGTGCCTAGAACTGAGCAGAAAATGCGCATTTCTCGGCATATCATGTTACTCCACGGTTGTGAGAAAGAACTGAAGTCGTACAATTGCTGGATTTCCATGATTTTTTAGTAGTATCCACTTTCCAGATGGATTATGTAGCAGTTTTGTAAGCTGGACAAATGTGCCAGCAGCTCTTTGAATGATTACCAGAGAAATCACAGCTGTCTGGAATGCCTTAAGTAGTAAGTTGTGTGACCTTCCACTCCTTGTGGCATATCTTGATTAAGTGTAGATAAAAGTAAAGAATTAAATGTGAGTGCTTACAATGGTTCACTTGGAATCTAATCAGCACACAAAATACTTCATCTAGTTCAATGAGGTTTCCTAGCTTACTAACCTGGGCTTATGTTACAGCATTTGATGGAAGTGCTGAAATTTTTACTGCTCTTCCACAGCAAGCAGGCTGCTAAACTTACAACCCTCAAACCAGGATGGATGTTCTGAAAATAATGTCTCCTATTGTATTCTGTCAGCTCATGACATCAGAGGTGGATGTCAGCGGTATGGCTGTAGAGGTTGAAGCTTCCCATCAATATTCCATTATATGTTGTTGCTCTGTGACAGATGGCAGAAGAGGGGCAGTCTGGCAGAATGGTGTCTGACATGGAAGCACATATGAAGCAAAGGTATGGCACTGAATTCCTCCATGCAGAAAAAGCCCCACTCACTGACATTCATTGATGTTTGCTGAGTGTTTCTGGAGACCAGACAGTGGATGTGAGCACTCTGAGGTGGAGGATGGTGCATTTCAGCAACAATGCCACCAGAGCAGCAGTGGGTCATAGAAACAGTGGGTCATCTCCACTGGTGCGGATTTGAGATATATCTATATAAAATAATCCAAATATAACCTAATTTCATCTTCATACAATAAAGTATAACAGGTTGGAAATGGGTGAGTAATTTTACAGCACAATAAATGAATAATGGCATCCAGAAACACTACATCTAATATTGCAGATCCCTGTTGATTATCTCCTGACATATTTATTCATTCTTAGCTGACTCTTCATATGTTCTATTAGCCCCTAATTGCATATATATCTCTCTAATTGTTCACTATATACAACCAAGATCTGCTTAATGAAGCTATAATTTGGGAAATTTCAATGCATAACATACCTCAGGTCACTTCAGCAATATTTTAAGCACTATACTAAGAGAATCTGGCTAATCACCGTATAGCAACAGTGGAAGAACTATGGTGGCTAAGAAAATTAAAACCTAATTTAACACTTTGACCTTAGCTCATGCTACTGTGTCTTCTCAAATTTTATATCTTGGTAATGGCCACAATTAATGCCATAACACCATCTGGATTTGCAACCTCAATACTAACTCTCCTTCCTCTGATGGATCTGAGCCAAGACTTTAATATGCCTGACTGCAGTACCACACAGGCTGCTGTGGGTGCTGAGATATCACATTTCCATGCTAATACATTAGTTGTTCTCTAACAGTAAATGAAAAAGGCCCACCTTACTTTAGAAATGGTTACAATAAATGCAAGTGACTCAAAGGGACTGAGACTGTGAGGATTGTGCAACAGTTTGACTGCTGCAAACACCAAAGCTCCAGTTCTTACAGCAGCAGCAACTCCATGCTATTGTTACTACAAAGAGCCAGGATGAAAATGGCACAGGTCTCCTGCTATTGCACCACAGGAAAACAAAGCTGGGCACCAACTGACAAAAAAAAACACCCTACCCTATTAATGTTTATACCTCTGGTTCACACATCCCTTTTGTTTCTCTTTACAAGTATCAGTAAGCACGTTCTTGAATTTCACCATCAAATATACTCACATCATCAATGGCGTACGCCACATTTTCTAGAGAGTTTCTGTGCCTGGAAGGGAAAAAAAAAGAAACCAGTAGGGGTTGAAAAAAAAAAAGAAAAGGCACCTTGCAAATCTAAATGTTCCATTTAGTTCAGAAGTCAATGCTCAAAATGTCTGTGAATGGCACGTATCTAAAGAGCACCTTTCATATCTCCGTTACTATTGTACCCCATGAACATGCCAGCACACCACAGTTATTCGTGAATCACAAAAGCTCAATCAAGCAAAATAATCTGCTTTAAAAAAGCAATTTAGAGCAAGTATAATTAAGAATATCTCACATGCAAACCACTCCATCATTTTGGGATGGTAAGGTGAGATTGTAAGAAGAGTTTTTCCCTTTTTAGTGCATTAAACTGAAGAACACCTTCTTCACAGGTACTTAGTCCTGATCCTGTAAATGCAGTCAGAAGTAACTCGGTATCCATTATTAGTCAAAAACTAATGACTGGGAATGCTGAGGTGTATAGATGCACTCGTGTGTAAGTGCATCCAGAATCCGTCCCTAGTTTTACAAATAGGCATTAATTAAATTTCTTTTTTTTAGATTTTAAGAAAACTTCACACTCTGATCTGGCACCTAACTAATCCATTCCATACAGCAACAAAAACAGCACTGGTTCTTCCCCATGTATATCAAATACAGGGTAATGCAGGTTTCTCCTTTAGGCTTCTTGAAATTTCTTGTCTGGTATTTTTACATTATTTTAATTAAAATAATTGTATATTTTTTCTAAAGATTTGCCAAATATGAGCAAACTTTAAAACTGTCTGTAGTCGTTTAGAAAAAGTAGTCAGTGAAAAGTAAAATAAACTCCCAAATTAGTCATGTTGTGATAGGTCAGATGATAATATTTCTGTTTTTTAGCCACCCACCTAGTTTTCCCCTTCTTTCTCTGTTTGTGTATGTTTCAGTCCCTACCTTCTTTCGTGTTAGTCATCTATGGAGAATTCAGCTTGTTATGACACATACTTGCACTTAATCCCTCTTTTCCCTTTGGATCTTGAGTGGTGTTGACACTTCAGTTACAGTAAGTGTATTATAAATTAGGGATGCAGAGCCAAATCATACTGAAATAGAATCACCAGTGTTTGTGCTGACAGCAAATCCATTCTGTAGCATTATAAAAAAAAAAAAGGAACAGTAATGCTGAGAGCATTTCTCTACCTACGATTTCTGACAGTTGCTATTACATCACTCTATCCCAGCCTTTGTACAGCATGGTGAATGTATTCTACATCAACTACAGCTGTGCTACTCCTGCCAAACCACAGATAATCTTGGATTGCTCAACTGTTATGTCTTCCTATTCAGGTGGACATAGTTTTAGATGAAGGGATAAGGTTGCCTAATGCCAAGTTAGCAGGAGAAAGAGGAAAGAATCTGTATTTTTTTCTTAGTGATTCTGTGACAGTATACACACATATTCTCATATATATGTGGCTAATGTTTTCTCTTCACATAAACTGTGAGCCAGAGAAGGTATAACACAGCCATAATAAGTTACCTATCTTGTGATATTGTATGTCCAGCAGCATGATCAAAAGGCAGCGACGGTCGGATCCTGCAATGGACTCTGATATTCCCTCTCAGCTCCTAGAATTAGAACATTAACGTGATTCAATATCAAATACTGGAGAGGACAAACACACTCACATACAGAAATTTATATATGTTTAAGAAAGCAGGCAACTGCTTGCGACATCACAGCCTTAGACTCTGTGGAGATAAAATAGTCTCAGTATCATTTGCTTTCTCATAACTTTCTTAAATAAAGTATAATCTCTTCAGAGCTCTGAAATGGTGTAGCCCTCTTCAGTCTCTATGAAAAACAAAATATGCTTTCAGTTAAAGCTATTTTCTCCTCTTCAGCCTCCTTCCTCTCCACTTGAGCTTTTTAACTTACATTAACACAGCAACCAAGATTAAAAACTGCATGTCTCCTTCAGCAGCCCTAAGGGAGATGTAGGATATAAAACATTTTGTTCTTTTTTCTCTTCACACTATGTTCACATATGACTGCAAAACCAGTATTGATTTTTCTCTCCAGGCTGCTTCAGACTTCTCCTCATCTAATCTGGTGTTTTTCTTCCCTCTTGGTTCATGATCATTTCTTCTCATTTTGTATTACTGAAAACAGGTTGCCTGTGATGAGCACTGAATACTCCCCACACTGCCTCAGGGAATATCCGCTCAGCAAACTGCAACACAGGAAAGATTCTGGGAGGTAAGTGCTTTCCAATGAAGAGCTGCTTCTTCCCAGGCAGAAAAACTCAGAAGAACGTTGTTTGAATATTGCCTATCTTTCTAAACATGAGGTCCTGAATCCCTAATCAGTCCTTTGGGGAGAGGAGAAGGCAGTGAAACTGAAGAACAAAAAGCAAAACAACAAATCCCAAATGAACCATCACCAATGCCTGAGCAGGTACAGCAAGATATGCTTGGAAAAATAAAACGAAGATAATTCTGCAGTTTCATGCTGATCATTTTAAGAATTCTAAAACAGTTTCAGAGAAACATTTGTACTAAATCAAACCTGAATTGAATTACCTGAAAGTTCATATTGAGCAATTGCCTGATAAGAAACTGTATTTTCTGATTAGAGAAAGGGATGAAGAAACTCAAATTTTGCACACTATTCAAGTTGGACGATACTCCTTAGGACAAAATGCTACAGGAATGCATGTGGAAGATGCTGGTTGGGAGTGATACATCCAGCAGCACTACGTTAATTAGTTTCATTGGCGAAGAAGTTGTGGGCATTACTAAATCAGAATAAGAAGATGTTTTGTCTTTCAAGATACTTACAACTAAGCTGTTATGTAGAGCTCTCCTCTTCTGCTTTTCTCTCTCATATCTCTCTGTCACCTCTTGCAGGGACTGCTCAAGATCAAAAGCCTTCATCTGAAACACTGGAAGAAGGAAATTGTTTTAGAGAACCAACTGAAAACTGTGACTTTTCAAAAGAAGCTTTCCAGTTTCAGCTCGTGTAAAAAGCCTACATATAACAAAAGAATAAAGGACACCTCTCCTTTACAAAGCACTTCGATATGTATTTTAGAGGGGAAGATGGCAAATAGCCTTATTTTCAGATGTGACTAAATATTCCTAAGCAGAGCACTACTCAGGTATTACACAGAAGATGTGCAGCTTTCTGTATGCCCATTACAACTTCACAATTAGCCTACTTGAATGTTTCTTCTAACATTCTGCCACTTTCCACCTCTATTTTAGGATTAAACTGGTAGCATATGCTGTCTCTGAACTACACACTTTGGGCTTTCTGCTTAGGAAATATTACATGTAATTTCAGACTGGCAATTCTGACCACAGTATTTAACCTCAGCAATAGAATCTTCATCTAAAACAACTTAGAAATAACTGAACAATGGCCAAATTAAAAACATCACCCACCCTAAGTACCAACACACACTTTTTCTACATGCAATGAAGCTTCTCTTGGTTCTGAATTCATAGAAAAATACCTCACATGGTACAAAGTCAGTTCAGCCAGCAAGAATTTTCAAGGCCTTCTAAGGAGTATTTAGTAATTACACACAAAGCATCAGCTCATATGCCAAATCCAACTTCCTATCTGCTCCTTTAGGCCCCTGTTTTGATAAGGAGAACACTGAAACATTCACCCTTATTTAACTTTCTACTTCATATTTTTTTCCAATCTTAAACTTTCTGAAGTCTTTTCTCTACACAGATAGCACAGTAATGGACTGCCATTTTAATCATAAATCACCATAAATCATTCAGTCACCATCAGAATCAATAACACTGGAAGACAATGCAAGGCACGATACCAAGAGACCCAGGTACAGGACCAATGCACTCGGTCCTCAGTGACAACAGCAGTGAGCACCACTGCATTGCAGGGTCTGTTTATACATACACAAGAATGAGGACCTTGATTCTGAAGCAGCAATCCTTATGTTTCAGAAATCTCTGAAGTCACCTGAGTCCTCTTCTGGTATACCCAAAATTCAGCAAATTTCAGCTAAAGTGACACATTCTTTATTGGTCTGTTCCAGAACTGTAACAACAACAAGCCTGAGAACTACAGGATAAAGATGCTAAGCCAGCTCAGCAGTCTGACATCAGCTGCAATCAACACAAGAGCTAAACTCAAATTATCAGCCCTGAGAAAATCCTATACTCTTTCTGCCACCTCAGGACTCCTAGGTGATCTAACACCCAACAGAAAAAAGCACTTGTATCTTGGAATTGAACTCAATCTATCAGCATTACTAATAGTTAACAATGACATTGTTGGTGTTACGTGACTGGAATGTAAGTGTAAGAGCCTTACTTTGCATTGCTTCATTTTGCAGCTGTATCCCTTGGACTGCTGTCAAAACTTGGTAAAGACAAGCCTTGTATTGACGCTGAAAGTCTTTTGAAAGCTCAAGAGCAAATGAACGGAGGCTCTTCACGTCTTGCTTAAGACTCTTGTTGACAAGAAGAAAAAATATGTTACAAAAACACAAAACCAACAGTGAAAGAAGAGAATCAATATAACCACAGCGCAAATAATTATGGTGCGATATCACGGTCAGGAAGAACCCTCTACTTGATGAAAGGAAGACCTTAAGAGTGTGTCTTTCAGCATGTTTAAAGAAGGATTATCAAGATAGATATTCACTGATGACACTTAGTAAAGATTTCACCAAGACTTTAAGGATTCTTAAGGACTTGCATTTAGGGAGTTTTTTCCTGTCCTAGCCTTGATTGATCTGTGATAGGGAAATGTATCAGTCCATTGATAACTCAGCAGTTCTGCCATTCTATCTAACCTAAAATAGAAAATGCCACTGCAAGATTGACTACTGCAGCAAAACCACTATAGGCTTTAGAAACACAGAATGGCTCAGGTTGGAAGGAACCTCAACAATCATGGATCTCCAACTCTCCTGCTGCAGGCAGGGCTGCCAATCTCCACATATAATACTAGACCAGGCCGCCTAGGGCCCCATCCAACCTGGTCTTTGAACACCTCCAGAGACAGGGCATCCACAGCCTCAGTGGGCAGCCTGTTCCAGCACCTCACTACTCTCATAGTCAAGAACTTCCCCCTGACATCCAACCTAAATCTTCCCTCCTTCAGCATTTCCCCCTGTTCTGCCATTATCTACCCTTGTAAAGAGTTGAAAGAAGTTTTAAGCTAACTCAGACATGGCAACACTTTGCTGCAAGCACTGCTGTAAATAAAATAAAGCTATGGATCAGGTTCAGATCTGACCATTTCTGGGTTTTACTGTATTTCACAAGCATGCATACGTCTATGTCATAGGTTATGCCAGCATTACTACTAAATGCCTTTACCTTCATTGCTTCGTGTAGGTGAATTACAACAGAACTCCTCTGGAATTTCTGCTGCTGGCCATGAGCGGAGTAGAGCTGTAATATCTCATTAACGCCTCTTCCAGCCCAGCCTTGATACTGTTTGAAAAAAGAAAAGATCAACTAAAAATCACTTCCAAATATTCCTGATTTTTGATCTATTTTACCTTCTCTGTCCCTGTAAACATCACTGGAAGTGAATCAACTGGTTATGCTGATATTGCAAACATATAATTTCTTTGTTTTTCACATTTTTCCGAGTCACATGAAGGATCATTTCTAGTCTAATTAAGTTGACTAACACTGCAATATTCTACCTCCTTCGGGTGGCAAACCCCAACATCAGAACACTAAAATGTGCCTGCAGTGCCTATAGCCCCATCCTTGAGCTTGAGGTGGATATAAGTTAAAACTGTACCTTTGCACAGGGCAACTTACACAGCTGGCATCAGATCAGCATCTTCTGGTGACTATATTTAGTCAGAAAGCTCTCTCAAAAGACTTGGGAGAAGAGGGCACAACAGTTAATGTCTGAAATGCTGAAGGAGTGCTTATATGCAGCCCACAATGTCATGTTCATTGCTTTAGCTTTCTGCCAACACTGACTCCATTGCTTTCAGTACAGCGGCAACAATGCAATATCATACCAGTCAAGCACTAAGCTGGGTATTCAGAGATCAAAGCAAGAAAAGAAATCTTCTAAGGGATGTGGAGAGGAATGCTTTCTAGTATTGCTACAGACAATCTTTCTGAGATGTTGAAGTCAAAAGAAGAATAGGAACAGTGTAGTTTTAAGTATTTACAGGCAAGAACACAGGAATTAAATCCACGCAGAGTACTTGTGAAATTCTGCAATTTGCTTGAATTTATGCTATGTTAGAAACTGCACATTTATCATTTACTGACAATGCTGGTACTTAAGTTAGCTGTAACTTCTTCACCTGCTTTTTCCAGCAGCATATTGACATCTACCATTCTTTAACCAGTACTGATAGCCTCTCCCCTTCACTCTCCATCCTTCACTGAAGTCAATTTCTTATCACTTCCACTACTTTATCACAAATGCTGCCCTGGTTTTGAGGTTTTCTCCATTAGAATAGTTTTTGCATTCATCAAAACAAACAGAGGTCTCAAAATGCTGCATTACTGCAACACATCCCCACAGAACATGTCCCCCAAAGCCATGTGTTTCACCAGCTGGCAGGTAAGTGGAACTGGTTCACAAAGCAACCAGACCTAGTGAGGGGCACCATCCACTGTTTCTGGCCCAGCAGAACAAAGGGAAGTGACAGAGGTGAGTGGTAGTGAGACGGGGAACATACAAACTACTGTGAGACACGGGATCAACTCAATTGGTGGTTGTGGGGGTGTAGGAAGCAGAGGGAGAGGTGCTTCCATAGATACACGAACTAGAGCTGCAAACTGCAGATGCTGCGATAATAGACAGCCAATAGAAAACTCTTGAGGGTAAAGTGGATTAAATGATTTTCAAAGCCTGTTCGTAGGCCAGATGGTAAATCCCAGATGCATTCTGATACGTACACAAAACCTTTCCCCTTTCTGTCAGTAGATACCTCGAGTATATTTCCTTGTGTATAACAGGGGCACTTGACAACACAGCTAAAAAAAAACAGGTAACCACAATGCACAAAACAAGCTTTTATCTAATACTCAGATAATTATGTCCTACATCTGATGCACTGTAGTGGATCGAATAATTTCTTCCTTGTGTTTGAGAGGGTGAGGAAAAAAAGCTGAAATATTTACTATTTTTGGTAAATAAGACGAAACCTGGCAAATACCTGGTAAAACCCACTTCAGATGGACCATCTGGCTTCCAATCAGGCTTCGGAAAACGTTAAACCCACTTTTATCCACAGGTATTAACAGACCCTAAGAGAGGGCAAGAGGCTTTCCTGAGGTCACCCAACCATTTAACGCTGCAGAGCAGATTAGAAACTCTTGGCCAGCAGACTGGGTTGCAACCAGTTCTCACAGCTGGCTCTGGTCTAGAGGCACGGATAAATATTCATTGTTCCCTTAATCTTTGAAGCCTTACCTTCGGAGATGCAAAACGTTATCACAGGCTGCTGCTTGTTTCAATATTGCTCTAGAAGCAACATATCCCTCTAAAAAAGGGTATAAGGAAATGAGGGCAACCATCATAGCTGTGCGCTCTGTAGCTGACTTCTGCCAGTGCTGCCTTTCCTGGACAAGCCCAGTACATGTGCTATTAAGACATATAACCAGGCACCTTTGTCTGTTCACAACTTAGTACAGTTCCTGCAGTATATGAATGGTCCTAATCGGAAAAGCAAACGATAATTACCGCTGCAAGCTTTAGATGAAGGGCAGCATTTTCAGTTTCCAGGGCAATTATTCTTTCTTCTTGAGTCTAAGAAAAAAAGAAAGCAATAAAAACACACGCAAACCCACAGAAGTCAAAGTGACGTAAATATGAGTTTGATGAACATCTCTTCGATAATACTTCTCATTGCTGTGCTGGAAGGGGATTTGTGCCACAGGGGCACAAAGTGGCGACTGCACCCGCTGCGTTGGGGATGCTCACATCGGAACCCACTTGTAGCAGCAGAACGGGGCTCGTCAGCCCGGTGCAGCCCCACTGCCCGCTCTACTCCTCCCATCATCCCGCCCGTCCCGTCGCTCCTCGCCCCGCTCCGGGCTCACTCTCGCTCTGTGCTCCAGCTGCCGGACGCGTTGTGCCCACACCGGGCCCGGACCGAACCCTCCCCGCGGCCGCATCGCGCTGCTCGGATCGGTGCTTGTCTCCCCGAGCGGCAGCACCCAGGGAGGGTTAGGGTTAAATCCCCGGCACTGACGGGGGCGGCGACGGGGAGGACGACGAAGCTGCCCGAGACGGCCGCCTCCTCCCAGCTGTTCGTTCCTGCTCGGGCTGGACAGCTCGTGTTGTTTGTAATACAGCGTTAAATACAATATTTAATTACTCAGTTTGCATCCGTAACTGGAGGGCGATCCTGAATATTCAACTGCTCCTAAGAATACACGGGCATTGTCCAAGCAGGTTAATTGCACGCTGCTCGTCTTCCTAAGCAGTTTATCTGCCATTACAGCTAGGAAACAAACCTGCTTAAGCTGTGAAGCTTTGCCTTCTCAGCCACACAGCCCCCAGGCAACAGAACCATCATCTGACTCGACAGGAGGAAGAGCCAAACACTTTCCTGTTCTCATCAGCAAACCATTGAGGGTTCCTGCATGTCTTTTTTTCCACTATTCTTAGTGAAGGTTATTGTTATTGCTGGTTTTGTTGTAATGATCACAGTGATCATCCCGTTTCAACCCCCTACAATGTGCAGGGTCGCCAACCACCAGACCAGGCTGCCCAGAGCCACATCCAGCCTGGCCTTGAATGCCTCCAGGGTTGGGGTATCCACATCAACAACCTCCTTGGGCAACCTGTTCCAGTGCTTCACCCACCCTCTGAGTGTGATGAAGGTACTCACCTGGAAAGAAGTTCACAGGGCTCTCAATCCCACCTGCAGCAGACACTCAGCTACAGCAGCTGGAATCTACAGCACTTCACTGTGGTCAAACTCCCACCTCTGCCCTCCTCAAACAGAACTTCAACTTTTGTCTCCTATCAAGAAGCAAGTCATGTGGTGTTATAAATACAGCAACAGGAGTAACATCATTCAAATGCCTTTTAACCACAGCAATCACAATGGGGACTCTGGTTCCAGTATTACTTACAATCACCTTTTCCAAAACAAGTTGCATTCCAGCTTCCTCTTCATTCTCACAGACACACTTTGCACTGGAGGAGAAAACAAACACACTACGTTCACCAGAATCCATGGGTTAGCCTGCATATTTGACCCCACCAACTCTTAGTATTTCATAAGTGGATGGATAAGGTGTAAAAACCACTTGTACAGGTATCGAACATCAAACTCTCCCCACTGATCTGTGAGGATGAGCCTCACTGGTTGACTCTCTACATGAAACTCATTTCAGGTTTCCATCATTATGAGACGCACTGACTTGGCTTGTATTTTAAAAGGTAAGGGAAACATTAAAAACAGCCACTGGGGTTTATGGTAACACAGCTGCGAATGTGGAGTCACATAGCAAAGAGTACAAAAAACATTTAATGCAAAGTTAAATACAATACAAACTTTATTAAAAATAGGTTGCAAGTGAAATACAGTAGAAATGGGAAACTACAGCAGTTTTGATGTTTTTCATAATAATGCACAGACAAATATGAAAAGCACTTTTACACATATTCACACTTGACCTGAATGCCCGATAGCGGCCAAATCCACTCAACTGAAGGTTATAGGTTTATTTAGTTATTTATTTTTGCTAAGCCTTTTTTTTTTTTTTCAGATTCTAGCAGCAACAGTAAATTCAGCCACAGCATAAGGTTTGTTTTTTCTTCCCTTAAGAAAAACGTGTCACTGTAAGGCTGCTAGTGTTTTCAAGATAAGTTGGGAGAGGCTTGCTGTTCCTGATTAACAGACATAGCAAGCATGCAGATCCTTCATTAACACTTGGAACCGGTTTAATCTTCTACTTCATATTTAACAGGTGAAACGGTAAAAGCACACTTTCAAATAAGAAACCTGAAGTACGTAAAAAATATTTACACTCCAATTTTCATCAACTTGCATTTATTTATCATACAACTCTTATTAAAAGTGATTTCTTTCCTAAGGCAGTGAAAGTCTACCCCTTTGTATTTGGAAGTGTGCACAATTCCCTAAATATATATTTATAAGAGAACAATATGATACAGGAAAAAAAAAATCATCTAAAGCCAGTAAAGGGCTTTATCAAATAGAAAATTTGTTTGGAATCACAATATATATTGTCTTAACATCACACAATGAGAAAAACTCTGATGAGGTCCTTATTTCCCAGCATCGTCAGCCACATAAGCATAGCTGAGGAAACGGTGGGAGGAAAGAGATTAACAATTTAAAATTAAATAAGGCTATTACAGTGTGAAAAAATAGCTTGAACTGCCAAAAATATTCTCAGTACAACAGTGACAGGATGTTAGTAAAGCCAGCTAGACTAAAGAAGAGCTTATTAGCACTGCTTCTTCAGCACGAGTAGAAATGCATTGCTGCCAGCAGACCAGGTCTTACTAACATTCCCACTCCCAGCCAGCACTATTCAATGCTTCACACTACAGGGATTTTTTTCTTCCCCTTTAATATGCCAGTTCACTTCTCCATAGGAAAAAACAACAACAAAATAGGACAACAACAACAATAAAACCAACCTCAAAGCAAAGATATTGCTGAACTGCTAATAGCAGATTTACCAATACCATTCCATGTCTACTTGCCTAGTAACTTCTCATCTACTGCTCCGGGAAAACTCACCTATCTTTTCTACTGACTTTGAAAATGGAAATCCTTGCCTTTAACACATGACATTTTGGTCCTAGCTGATGAATGGCAACTAAACTAGCGTAGCCTCCTATCTATTGTTTATGGTATTTTAATGAAGCAAACAACCCTAGGCTTTTCACCTTCACATTTCTGAAAGCCTGGTGCACAACTAATGGGGGTGCATCAACACAGACTTTTCCATCACTACAGATAAATTTCATTTTTTAGACCCAACAAATATGTTGGAATATAAGTATTTCATCCCAAAGTTTTACCTATGGAGCAGGTGTTATCCCAATACTAAATCATGGTATTGATAGGCTGATCATTGTATGAACACCACAGAATACAGCAAACTTGCATATAGAGTCTACATAAGACAGTGGCCCAGATATCCTCTTCTTAACTAACAACCTATAGTACTAATTTCTAGTGCACAGTTTAGTTTAGGCAGTTCAAGCTATTCTCACTCTCTCTGCTCAGCAGCTAAAAGAAAAAGTGTGTCTGTGAAACACCAGGAAACAGAACTTATCTTTGACAAGTGCCACTTGGTCTGGTGCACAAAGAACTTAACCCCCCAAACAGAAAGAAAAGAGTTACCTTCACGTGATTCATATCTTTAAAATTTTACAGTGCTTTCATCGTATAAACCACAAGCTCCTGGCAAAGTTATCAGTTTTCTTGCTATTGCGACATCTCTAAATCTTAATTAACAGTCTTAGATATAGAGGAATCAAAGTCACTCATTTTGGAAAATAGTCATTTTCTGTTCATTAGTAGTGCCCCTCATCGCAATCCCTCAATTCTGAGATCTTCAGATACATCTGATAAGGTGCTTTCATCTTATTTTGTGTTCAGCTCATTTTCCAGTTCCATTAGTTTCCTAGAGGCTTTGACTTTATTGGATACATCTTGACCCTGTGAAAAAAGTCGCTGGCGCTCCCTGAACGTCAAATTTTCTGGTGCTCCAGGTACATCTGTATCTTGACTGGAAAGGGAAAAGAAAGTCTTTGTTATCATTCTCATCTACAATATCCTTCAATACAATATTTCTTAGTGACGTGCATTAACTGGCAGAGTTTTTACTACAGCAGAAAAGTCTTGGTTTAGTCTTCTGCAAGGTTTAATTCCCCACACGTACCTCCAGTTGTGACACTGTACTGTCATTTGGATTAGCAGAAGCAGATCACAACCATCTCTGGCATGTAAATACAAATTATATTACTTTGCCTATTTTCAAAGTGTAGCACAGGTGTAACTAAGGCTCTGTCTATAGCAGCACAGCATTGCTGTTATAGCTTCCTACAGCAGCAAGAGCTTAGGAAAAACACTGAATACATACATACCACATATGCCTTGGTCAACAAAGCTATTAGTACTGAAGTACATAGTTGGGGCTGCAATCCAGCCCCCCTGTATTTTATTCAATTCTGGCCAAGTTTAACTGCAAAGTAAAATCTAAAGTAATACTTCAGATCACCTAAAGACTTGTGTGGAATTTGCATTTCCTTATAACCCAAGATATGCCACAGACAACTGCAGAACTCTTCAATAGCCCCCAGAGATGTGACAGCAGAAAGTACTGCAGAAGTTAACTACATTACGTGACTCAAAGTTAATGCTTAAGGGACTCCCGGGTGTCACCTTTTAGATCGCTTGTCTCTTGGATCCCGATAAACTTCATGAGCCCCGACCGCTGCTCCCGAAGATCCAGTGTATGAATTTATTCCTTGTGCAAAAGAAAAAGCAAGTTGAAGGGCAGCAGTTGCAAGGCAGAAGTTTTATACTGTATTTCTTCAAAAAGGTGCAGTGCTTCCTTCACTAAATCATCTCAATCCAGAATCAGAAATTAAATGTAGAGGGTCATCTGACTTGTGCAATATTTAAGAACAATGCTACTGAATTCCATGCCCTCTCACAACAGCCATAATTCTTTATTCCAAATCTTAAATTGGAACATATATATATTTTAAGATTATTTAGCACACAGTAAATCACGGTCTTTATCTTATTATGGTATACTGCAAGACAGACATTGAAAGTTCAAGACAACTGAAAGAGCAACATGCTTCACTATCCCGTAACAAACTCTACAGGAAATTTGTTAGCTGCAGCTGCTCTATTTGGGAAGCTAAAAGTAATCAACGATTACCATACAACATCTTAGTAATTCAGCAATCAGAGCTTTTTTCTCTATTTCATCTGATCACGTAAGATGTATGTATTAGAAGATGCCTCCCACCCCTGGCTCTTGTCTTAAATTTCAAGCATCGTGATTTCATCTTAAATTTCAATCTTGCAGCACTGCACCTTTAGTTCAAGTTGATACAACACACAGATTTTACACATCACATTAATTCTTTCTAAAGGCCACAAGACAAAACCTTTTCTTTCCAATCAAAAAGCTCACTATATTTATACTGCATTCAAGACCGTATTTCTCTTAATGACTGTCAGGATGAGTGAAAAATAAAGCGTCAGATTTGTCTCCGGACAGTCTGGTCTCAAATATTGCACGTTATGTCTTGTGAACCTTATTCTGTACAGAAGGAAATGTTTGCTTCTTCCACTGGTATCCATAACTTCTCACAAGTATTGAATAAAAGAGATGGTATGAAGCTGGAAGACACAGGTCAATTTAGCAAGCACACTATTGGCTAAATATATTTCACCCCAAATTTGTAGTGGGTCAAATCTTACTAGATGTGCCACAGTTGAATTATGAATTTTATTCATTTTACATGCGTTTGGTACCACCCTTCCCTACTTGGAACAAACTGTTTCCACATGTTCCACCTGCTTTCCAACAGCAGTTCTGATATCGATGCTGGCTTTTTTCTTGGCTAGTTGGTGGAGCCAATAGTCTTAAGCAACCCAGTGGAAGAAGGTTACGAGAGCAAAATTTGCAGAAGCGTGGTTTACTAGAGTTAGCATTCAGAACAGAAAAGAACTGTAAAGGACAGTAATGTAACAAGAGTCAGCGAGATGGGAGATGGTAAACTGCACAGTGAATTCTGCATTTTGTGCAAACGGCTTTGTACGTTACGCAGGCAGTCTTCATAGAAGCTTGAGCAATCAGGTGAGGTTAACCTGTTCTCATGGCTAATTTAAAAATTATGAAATAAGAGTATTCAGAATTAGTTGTATGGTTTATGAATTAGGTTATTAAAGGTGAAGCAACATACTACAAAATTCCTTAACTGTTACCAAAAAACCTAACCAAGTCTTTGTAGGTTGTCCTTCTGAATGTTTTCCAGGGAACGAACACATACACACACAAAGTATCACTGAAAATTTCACTTTCCTGAGATTCATCTTTCCGCAGAAGTTAACAGAAAGCAGGAGGATTGGGAGACATGGTTAAATATGAAATAGCATTCTGGGTTTTGGATGATGGGAGGCAGCAAGAGTGGTGGTGACAACTAGCGATGGATAGTTCCCGACTTAATTTATTACATATTCAGCTTTCAAAATGCCAAATAAGGAAAGGAAGAAAGGGCCTTTGGATTCTATGTGTTGTGATGGAAGGCATATTTATACTTGATTCACTGTCAAGAGAAAGAGAAAGTACTTGGAAGGAACAAAACTTCAGTACGTATGTACAGCACTAAAATTCCATGTCAGAAGCCTGTTTCAGAACATTCCTGAGGGGCAGATGGCAATGTAGTCTAAGTGTTTAAAGAGAATCTTTTATGTATAGTTCTTGTCATTCTTTAATTCCATGCAGTATGAGTTTGAAAACTAGACTACTTCTGATAGAAAACAGATTTGAGAACAGTCTCGATGGGTTTATCAGCGGACTTGCTTGCATGTAACTGAAATATCTGCACTTGTAATGCAGCACATAGATACTATAGTGTGTCTTACATACATATTCCCATCTAATGACTGAAAAGTGAAAAGCAAAAGCTTTTCTCACTTTCTTTTAAGATTTAGAACCAGTGGTAGAGAAAGAGAGGAGTGACTGATGAATATGTAGAATCCATAGGGGCCAATACATCAAGAGATCTCACAGGCAATACTAGATTAAATAAACCTATTTTTCTCTCTTTAAAATGATTAATAGTGAGGATATATTTTACACATCTAGGATGCTGTACTGACCCTCAGCAACGACACTATTCAGTGTCAACAATAGTAGTTGGCAGTAATTGTTACAGAGCTAAACTCTAACCCTTCAGGAATACCAAAACTACACATCATTGTGCAGAGCTTATCTGTGATCCTGGAAGCTGTCTGCATCAGAAGCAAATACACCCTGCAAAGTACAAGATTTCTGACTGGAAAACAATTTGAGCCTCAGCTGAAAAGAATGCAGGCAAGAAGCACTGAGTATTGTGCACTTGTACAGTTTCATGCGTTCTCTAAACTGTATTGCTACATGACTGCAGCTGTGACAGAAATGCTTCTGATAAACGGTACCTGTTCTGTGCCTGAATTCTAACAGAAGCAAAAAGATCAAACAAGGAGAACATCATGGCTGCCACTCCCTTTGGAAGAATACACAAGAGTAATGTAGGGGAAATGCTGGCAGAAGCTGCTGTTTAAAGATGAAACTCCCACATTCGTAAACTGGACACAGAGTAGGATTCATGAATACTTGCATATTCAAAGAGTTAAGTGTGTAAGATTTTTCCTTTGAATCAGGTTCAAAGAAAACTAGCATGGAACTTTATACTGAATCACCGTTAAATTCATTAGTGTAACTAAACTTGTAATCTGCAGATAAAATATGGTTCTGAAGTTACCAGCAACTAGAACTCTATTTGAAATTTAACTCCGTTATGGTTGTCCACTTGGAGTTATAAGAGAAACAAGATGAGGAGGCACCAAAATATAAGGGTGTGGAAAGGGGCAGGGGAAGAACAAGGCACAGGGTGCACAGATGGAATTTAGATTTTGTCCCTGTTTACATGAAAACTGCACCGTACAAAGAGGTACAGAAATGGTGCTGAATGAATTCAACTTTCTTACTGCAAGTTCCATATAGCTCTTAGTGCTCTTAAGAGCTATACCTAGAAAGGTCATTTTAAAGCCATTTGCACACATTATTAAGAGAGAGAACCCTGGTACCAAATCCAAAAGCAGACGGATAGCTCTGATCACGAACCCAACAGAAGAAGATTCTTGTGTTCAAGAAAGATGCACTTCCAGATGCCCTGAGTAACCAGTGGTCATACAAAACAAATCACTGAAAGATACAGAGTGAGAGCCAAAACCAACAGTACTTTGAATTGGTTGAGTAACAGTTAAAATAAATTTGATTTCATTGTGTGAAAGATGAAATTTTGCTTTTGAAGAGTTGGGGTAAGGAACAAGGAAATTTGAGAGATCAAAACAATTAAAAATGGGAAGATTCACATTAATATTAGGATTTAAGTTAGATCACCATAGTGAAAACAGTGATTAAGTGGAAAAAAATCACAAAGGAAGTGATTTGATCTACAGCATCAGAGTTGAGAACGTGAGGACAGTTCCGTGGAGAAGATCGATTTCATGGTGTCTACCTTTAGAGCCGCTGGCATGGATGAAACTCGGTTTGTTTGGTGGGGGCGGGGGCTGACTTTTTTTGGCAGCAGTACTGTTGGCATTGACTGGAGATGACTGGAATGAGTTGGAAAGAAAGAGGCCATCTGAAACTGGGCGAGGCTGGCGGGAGGGCTGCTGTGGTTTAAGGGTGGCAGGAGGAAAGTCACCATAAGATTTTCTTGTGCTGGAGTACTTATCCTGACCTGCTAGATTGGAATCCTCCTCCTCATCATCATCATTGTATGCAACAAACTTGGCAGTATAAATCGTGTCAGGGGAGAGGACCTGTGTTTTGAGGTAAGAGGTGTTTCGCTGAGGTGGGGGAGGAGGAGCGTTAGATGAAGGGGTTGGGGATGGGAGTTCATATTCCCGTGGAAGTGGAGGTCTGTACAGACCAGGCTCGTCTGGTTCCAGCAATCTTCGTTCTGCTTCATCGTGCTGCCTGCGCCTTTCAGCCTCTAAGCGATTGTAATACTCCTCTTCCTGTCGCCTCTGCAAATCCAGAGGAGAAAAAAACACAGCGGTCAGTATGACAGGCATTGCAATCTAGGAGCTTTGAGTTTCCATCAGAGCTACAAACATCTTTTTTTTTGTCTCCTTTTTTGGCTACAAGCAACACTTCTACATGAACTCATACAAAGATTATTTACTACTACAAAAAAAGGCCTTCTCCCTGTAACACAGCATTGCTGTTATTTCCAGGTTTACTAGAGGCAGTGTAAATCTCAAAGCAACTGCCTACGTGAACTAAGGGCAACTCCTGTATTTATTACTGAAAATGTAACTACAGTTAATAATGGGTATATTCACTAAGGCTGTCGTGAATCCGTGGGAGAGAAAATAACTAAAATTAACTACCGTCTTAAAAAAGGAACTTTATAATCCTACTGCAGGCTTATGCAATGTAAACTGAACAACAGAGCCTTGGAACACGACTCCTAACAAAGCTTCAAGTATGATTAGCAGGAAAACTACTTTCACATAAAAATCCAATTACAAAGAGCCTTTTAAAAGCCAACATAGAGTGATGCTTTTCATAGAAGCATTTATAAAAAGCACCTTTCTAAGAACATGTGCATATGATACACAAGGCTAATTACCACCGAAAAAGCCACGAAACGTGACTGTACTTTCCAGCTTTAAAGATTTTTATTGTTTTTAAACTTCATAGCATTTAATTTTGTTTGGCTCTTTTCTAAGCTGCACTGTAAATTAATGCATTTATTTTTTTTCACAATTTGCTCTGTAGCTTGGTAACACATAAAGATGTGTATTTGGAAACCACACATTACAAAAAATATTTAGTCTAAGCACTATCCACTTTAACTGCTCAGCACCAAGTCTGGTACTCTAAAATAAACAAATCAATAAATCTGATCTTGTTTATCTAGAGCAAGGACAAGAAACTCATTTCCTTATGCTTGTCCCTAAAGCCATCAGGGTGGTCAGACGGTACTGAGCTCCTGGCTGGAAGATGCACAAGCACCTCAGTCCAGATCTGTCAGTGAAAATCTCTTCAAGTGTGTGATACACATCATTTGGTAGCACTACATCACTGTTAGAAACCAGAAAAGCCTATTTTTGAGAAAACCAGGAGATGCAACAGGTTTTAGCATTAACTCTTCTACAAAAGGCTCTGCAAACAAGCCTTTGTCACTGCTAAAAACCCTCAGCTGGAATGCCTACTCTATAACTTCTGCAATAGTGCTGGCCTCTAGTCATCACAAATTTGCTCAATTCTTTTTTTTTTTCTTTTTTTTTTTTTTAAATAAACATATTGGCAAAATTAAGCCATAGGTCATGACCCTTATCACTAATTTGGTGCATTTAACACTTGATGACCCAAAACTGAGCTGTTACTAGCCAGGCTAAAGAGGAGAGGCCTGTAAGAACTCCTGGTGCCCTCAGAAGACCATAACCTTTTCTTCTGCCTCTCTTCTGGTTCGCTCCTCCTCTTGCTGACGTCGTTCCTCTTCCTGCCTGGCCCTGTCTTCTGCTTCTCGCTTGCGCATTTCTTCCAACTGTTGCTGCCGTCTGCGTTCTTCATCCTGTAACTAACAGAGACACACCTTTAATTTTTAATCACTCGCACAGGAAGAGGTTAAAAAACCACCCCTATAAACTGAGCATTTGTGTCTAAAAACAACTAATTCAGTAGACAGTGCTGTACTGCAGATTAACAATACTGCTTTCATCAGTAAAGAGCGCACTCTGACATTGTTTTCCCTAAAGTCCCTGTTAAGAATAAAAGCTGGGAATACAAGAGATGCGCCGAACTACACACTTAAAAGCAGGCAGAGACGAACCCCTAGCAGAAGACTGAGATGACACATGCTCCAGACTGCTTCAGCTATCAGTCTCATAGGCACAGCAAAGTGAAATTAAGTACTTGGAACCAACGGTCCACAGCTTTAGCAGCCAATTGGTTTTTCATTTGGGATTAGTATTTAAGCACTGGAAAATCACGACTCGTTAGTCAAAGGGTCAGTCCATTTAAAGTAACAGGTTCATTCAGCAAGTCTGCAAATAGTCTCAGGAGATAAATAAAATCTCCCTCTGTAACTGCAATAGATGTGTTTTGGAAAAAGCAGAGCGAGGCAAAGAAATCTTTGCTCACAAGAACAACTCGTGTCCAAGAGACAACTATGCTTCATACGTGTTTGTGGTAAACACTGCACAGGTAAGAAAAATTAGCTAAGATGCAAACTTTGTCCGGTTCTCTAAAGCTAACAGGAACTGCTCTTGTTGGATAGGAGTATTTACTGACCTAACAACATTCATAAGCAGAAACTAAGTAGACTACATCCTGCTTTGCTTTTTACTGTGACATGTTTCAAAGTGATGTTTTTTATAAGATCCTATCGCTGACTGCCATACTTTGCTACATGCTGTACTTATCTTGCCTGTCTTGTTTATTAAGAAGACATTGTTTTAGCAGAGGAGACAGTGTTGTCAAAAGGAAAGACAGTTACTAATTCAGATGAGTTAATGGAAGAGAAGTGATTTCCTCTTTAAAAAAAAAAAAAAAGGAAAAACTGCACAGAAGAGAAAAATACAGAACTCTTTGACTTTGTCCTAGTCACATTTAGAGTAAAGGTCTAAACACTGTAATTACCGACTCCAGATTACTGCATGGATACCTTTGTGCTTAGTAGCAAAGGGGAGCTAGTATTTTTTCTTTGTTATATTTGCTTGTGAACTTAACTAAGAAGGGAAAACTAGGCAGGGTACCATACAGGGGCTTATGTCAACATAATATCTGGAAGACAACCTATTCAAATCAAAGCCTATTCTAACATAACACCCAGGACAAAGGCCAGAAATAATAAAGGAAGTACAAACAGGCATCCAGTAGCTATTACTGAGGGATATTTCATTTCTTGAATGATTAGTAGACTAGTTTCTACTCTGGAGCTTTCAGAGGATGGCAGGGAGTAGTGGGATGGCAAAGCATGCCAGGGAGCAGCGGGATGGCAAGGCATGCCAGAGCGCGTGAAGGCGTGTGTTTGTGGTTGCATACAATATTATGCAATTCACATGGAACTACCAGATTTTCAAGATCCTTACATGGCCCTCAGCTAACAGTCAGAGGAGGATAATAGGGAGAGGGAAGTAGAGAGAATTCTGGAGTATCAGAAATGCGAAGATAGGCGTGGGATTGGCATGCTTGAAGGAAGCCAGATAAAACTCATTTCTCCAAGCACTGCTTAGAATGCTTTAAATAAAGTTCCAGATGAACTTTACATTTATACCTATTTATTTCTGATGAATAAACCCTCTGTTGGTTCAGGCCATGAACCCATATGGTGCACTGCCATTTCCCCAGAACTCAGCACTGCACAAGGGTTGCATCCTCTTGTGGAGTCCTCTCATTAGCTACTCTCAGATGCAAGGCCTTTGAATTTGCCAAACTCATTTTTAAGGTTGCCAATACTGTCTGAATTCACACAGCCTTCTATAGCAGAATGGTCCAGGAGCTTACAGCCTACTTGGTCACGAACCTTATCTACCTGGTCACAGGTCCACATACCAAGGCACTGGCAAAACAACTAAATAAATAGGAATAGCAATAAGTAAAAATATTGCTAGATACTGCATCTGAAAACTCTGCTTGTCAATTACTTCAACAAGCTTACACGCTTCACTTCTTTCTCTGCTGCCAACTGCTCAGAACTAATGGACCACACAAACACATAACTGAGTATTTCAGATGCGGTTATAAGTATGCTATACTTGAATATGAATTTTAAAAGCCCGTGTTTTGTTTTTTAAATAAAGAAGTGAAGAAATATCCCAATCCATATTTTGAACAGTGAAGCTTACAGTTCTTTTCTAGCAACACAAGTTAATGATACTCACAGGACTTGCAAGCATTACCCTTCTTTCAAACTAGCATACTAATGATACAGAATACTCCGAAGGAGATGCAGTTCTATAACCCATTCCCAACGAGAGCAATAAAATACAGAATTAACTGAAATCCTAGAGGTTAATGCCTCAGGTTGAAAGCTTGCCATGTTTTAGACAACAGACAGTAGCATTAACCATCTGAACCTGAAATTCAGGAAAATAAAATATGGTAACTTAGTAATCACACATTTATATGACCTACTTGGAAATATTAGTTCAGAAGCAATTCCTGAGTTTACAGTCCATTTTTACATCAATGGGAAACTCCACATGTGTAACAGCAGGTTTCAGCGCATGGCTAAGTACTATGTTAAATCATAATAAGCCATGCACGTTTGTTATCAACTGAATTTAAATATTCTGTATTATTAGGCTCTCTGAACAATTGTAATCGGAAGGGAATGGTGCTGCTACAACTGTTCTAAAACAAGAATGGAGGGGGAGAGAAAGGAAGAAATTTTACCTCACAGTTTGATCACTCAAACTGCTTAGTAAGATGCCATAAACGCAGTGACAAAACACCAACTACACTATTTTATATCAGACTGCTGCTACAACAAACAAATCAAGCCTGCAAGCAGAACACAGCATTTAATAGGAGAGAAACACGGGGGAAGGAGTCACCACATCTGGAAACACTCAAATGCATGCTTACAGTTAACTTACTGTTCATTGTATCAAAATGATTTTTGAACACCCAAAGATGGCAAATCATCATCCAAAGCACAGAAGACAATTATTATTAACATCAGAAATTGAAACGTGAAAGATATTAAGGAGAAAGAAACAAACATACCAAGTCTAGAACAGAGATTGCTGGCACAGCAGTCTGCTGCAGGTAGTAAGAAAGGGGAAAAAAAGAGAGATGCACAGTGAAAACAAAGATAGGTTAGACTTGTTCTATTTCAAAAGCATTTTCTTTTATTTGTTAAGTCAGATGTTTTAGAAAGACAAACTGAACTCCACAAACACCTGAAATACAGACAAGGAAACAGATAATTCTTTCTTCTTCTTTTTAATGAGTACTGTTTAAACTCATTCAAAAGCTCAGTTTTTCTCTACAGATGCTGTTTATTGCATCTCTAGTAGTACAGACAGTGAAACGCAACTCAAATGCAAACATCAATTCTGCTCAAAACAACTGTTATTTTTTAGTTTCAAAATGTTCCAAAATGCTGGAGGAACTTCATGCACAAACAGTACTAGAAATCCAGCACTTGCTAAGAAGACTGATAAAACACTATGCAAAGCAATTGGCTTTTCAATAACAACATATGGCTTTTTTAGTTTTGCTAGAGTAAAATGTTAAGGATTTTTGTGAAAATGGCAGTTCTATATGGGTTTTTATGCCTAGAGGTAACTGCCTTCGTGCTACAAATTACATGTTAGCAGTGCTGAGCTTTAACACAAGCATTCCACCAAAGATACATTTATCCTTTCCTTTCTTCAGTTTCCAAGCTTGAGGTATCCATTGTTTTAAACAGTAACAAAATTAGCCACAAGAAAAAAGGAAAGCAATGCAGACTGCAACAAACACGAGAAAAGCAAGTTTAGAGAATCAAGCTGCCAAAACAATCCTGAAATCAAATATTACTCAAGCTGATAGCAATTTCTGATTGCCAAAATACACGTGCAAACACTTATCAACAAGTAGAAACTTTTTATCACAGAATTAAGTCAACTTTTCAAGGTAAACAGAAGACAGTGAATTACAGAGATAGTTATTCAGCCTATGAAAGCATAGTTATTGGTATGTAACTTTGGTATCAGTGCTATTCAGAGAAGAAAAATTCTCCTACACGAACTGTTTCCCAACAGCAAGAGATTCAAAAGACTCAGAGAGATAGAAACCAGCAGTGGAGTGATAAAACTTTTATCAGACTAATCAGATACATTGTCTTCGTATGTATATTATGATCCTTTACTGCGCTGAAGCTAAGGTAAGCAAATCCCATCTGATGCTGATTGAACTGTACACCATGCAAAATCTGCAAGCTGGAGCCCTAGGCAGGGTACTTGAGTTTTTACAACACATGAAATGACATGGCTCAGCCTAATGCTTCCACCCAGCACTGTCAGTGTCACCACAGAGGTGGTGGTAAAATACAAAGGTAACATTTGCCTCATCCCCCAGCCTCTGACTGGAGTGGACCAACGTGGTGGAAACTCTGTTCCCTGGTATCATGTATTCAGTGTCCATTTCAGTTCCAAGACTATATGTAAGAACTCTTACTGGTAAAAAAATATTTGATGGAAAAAACATGTTTTTTGTTCCTGATTCTGCTACAGATTTTCATAATTTCAAATATTTTTGCTTGAGTTCCTGTAAGCAAATTCCATCCAATGTTTAACTTTCTAATCCTGGTCCAGCTACCCAGCTAAATCCCTTTGTACACAGGAAATTTCTGAAGCTGCAACAAGAAAAGTAAATTTGACTGCCAACTTACATTCTGTAATAGGTAGCTATTACACCTTCATAATTTATTGTCTAACTGGTGAAGCCACTGTAAGCAAACGAAAGCTCCTACAGTAACTTTAAAATTAAAGACAGCCAAGAAAGCTCCCTTCTCCTTTACCCTATTAGGAGATCAAAATACTCAAATCCAGAGAACCCACCAACACACACAATTACCACACTTTTGTCTAGAAAGGATTATCCCATTTTACCCTTGCTCTTCTTTCTGCCTCCAGTCGCTGCATGATAAGCATCGTATCCACATCATCGTCCTCTTCTTCATCATCATCTTCATCCTTTTGTTTGGATTCCTGAAGTCGCTTTTGGAACTGCCACTCCAGCATGAGTTTGCGCAGGCGGTCATTCTCTTCAGCTGTACGATCAGGCTTGTTCTGAAGATCCTGAATCTCTTTACTCAGCATGTCCACAATGTGCATTTGCTGCTGCTTCTCCAGTTTCTCCTTGGCATCTCTTTTCCAAGGATCTGGAGAGAGGCTGTCACTAGAGGACAATTCTTCCTTGCTGATAGTAATGTACTGCAGATCTCTCCGCTCAATAGTCCGAGGCTGCTGTTGTGGCTGCAACTCTCGAATGACTGTTTCTTGAGACCTCTGGAAAGTTGAAGTTTTATCCGATTTCACTTGCTGAAGGGGAACAGGAGGAACCACAGGCTGGGGAGGAATTAGTGGCTGTGAACGCATTTGGCCCAGTTTTCTCTCTTGCTCACGCCGTTTCCTTTCTCGTTCTTCTTCCAAACGTGCCTTTTCCTTTTCATACCATCTCTGGTGCTCTTCTCGTTTTTTACGCTCAGCAGCAGCCACCTGAGAAGATGCTTGTGCTCCTACTTGGTTTGGTGGAGGAGGGGGAGGCAGAGGCAAATCCATTTGTGGTTCATCAAATTCAGCTGCATAATGCACTGGAGGAGGTGGCGGCGGAGGAGGAAGATCTGTTCTGATGGGCTGGGAAACGGCCACTGGAGTCGGCTGGCTCACTGCTGGAGTTTTCCAACGGCCAGGTCCACTTTTAGTTAAGCAAGAACCAGGTGAAACTGGTTTGGATGTATGGTTCAGGTGCTCTTGGCTAGATGTGCTAGAATCCACAGACGAATTAATCCACTGATCACTGTCTGACTTCCGATCAATGTACTCTATGTCCTTCCGGATAACAACTTCCAAACGATTCCTCTCTGGCTGGAAAACTTTATCTCGGAGTTCTTCCTGGGATCGAGCCACACGCTGGAAAAAATTAAACAAAGCATCCATTTAATCTCCATTAAAACATATCTGAAATACTTAAAGCCTAAACTTCTTACTACTAAAGGTAATTACTTTTAGAGAAGTTCAGAATTTCCATGACAATTAAGTTTCTTATAATGAACAATAAGATATTCTTCCCAGTCATTTTAATTCATTCAAGCGATACAAGATTTTACAACCCCTAAAATGCCTGGAAATCTGGACTGGAAAAAAGGAAGAACACAAAATAGAACTTAAGCTGAGCCTCCCCAGCTCACAGAGTTTCTCAGGACTCTTGCTGCCATAGGAGAACAAGAGCTCTGGTAGCTTGGACCATCAGTACAAACATTCCAGCTCTGCCATTCAGGCT
The DNA here is from genome assembly GCF_054131305.1 of Coturnix japonica. Lineage (NCBI taxonomy): Eukaryota > Metazoa > Chordata > Aves > Galliformes > Phasianidae > Coturnix > Coturnix japonica. Next base: position 40,752,384 of record NC_140665.1, read on the forward strand.
TCAGCTGGCTTGACAAAGGGTTTTCCTATTAGGAAGGCAAACAGAAAGACCGCTAAGGAAAAAAAGATGAGGGAGCCTCTGCCCATCCTCCCCCGTTAATAAGAGTGATGACTCAGCTGGAAACTCTCATTATGACAGTCATTCATGGGTATGGAATATGGAAAAGTCCTATCTAGTTCTACCTGTTTTTGGGGCATGGACTTAATGTGTCAAACACCAAGCCTCTCTGTATTCAAGCCTGAGGTACCATTGTGCTATACAACCTTCTGGAAAGGAATACTAGGCCCTAAATTAGGGTTATCAAATTGGTTAACTGTTTTCTTGCAGCAAAAATTCAAGCTTTGAATGCCAGGAAATAGTAAGCACTGAACACATAATGTACCAATTATCAACAACTGAGAGAAGATTAACAAAGCAAGCTCCTTTTCTTCTTCCTCCATCAATGACCTTAGCTGTAACCTCAAAATAATGCCTTCTTTGAGATGAACAAGTGTATTCTTTATGCTCTATTAGTCCAACAGATCTGAACACACAGTTATTTCTGTTAGATTTGCTGTAAAGATGTGCCTAACCAAACAGTTTGCTAATAAATTTGGAGCAGAAAACAGAAATTTCACATCAGTGAAAAGCTGTAAAGACTTATTTCTTTATTTATTGAAGTCTATTTTCCTCCCTTTTTAATCTGAAGTATTGCATGGTGGGGAAAAGTACATCTACACTTTCAGTGCTTGTAGGGTGCTAAAGGTTCTAGTCGTTGGTTTTATGAAAATGCTTCAACATCTTAATCCTTAAAACCACAGCTCAAATTCTGTACCTGTCAACAGCCTTAACAGATGGGGTTCATCATACCAGTTTTAACTGCCCTGTCTAAGCTACTCATTTAAGCTTGCTTTAAGCAGGGGAGAGGTGCATGTGCAGATGGCAGTTCATCCCATTAGGAGAAACGGAAATATTAGCCTCCCCTGCCACAGTAGCTACACAGACAGCCAAACATTAACTACAGAGCTCAGATTAGGTGAGATGAATTCATGAAATTTGAAGGAGTTAATTAAAGGAATTCAGCAAAATATTTCTACAGTTACTTGACACATTCATTAACTCACAGCCTGCTCCTTTAAAATTACCACCCTACTTCGGTTATAGCATCTGTTTTCTTTACTGAAGGACTATGATTTGATATCTTTGGTACTGAAATTGAGACAAACACGCAGTGAACTAAGCTTTTACCCAAGTAACTTTTCTCCCCATTCACCAATATATGTGGGATTACTCAATGCATCATTCCCTAGTTAGTTTCTGTGACATGATACAAAGTAACTTAGATAATGATGCTTTTCAGAAAGTAAAGCATACTGAGCCTTAATTAAACAAATGCAGAAAAAAACCCAAACAACAGCCAAACAACATAAAAATGTTTTTTTCCTTTCTTGGTTTCTGGATAATGAAGCTGTCCGTGGTGGACTATAGAAGGAAGAAAAAGAAAGATCCAGTGACTGGATTTCGACTACCAAGATTTCATTTCCTACACAGATTTTAGTAAAGTCCTCATTTAGTGTGACATTATCTTTCTACTTTATAAAGGTAAATTCATTTCAGAAGCATCTGCATTTTGATAGCAGGGCAGTTATCAATGGAAGTAGGGAAAAGAATAAAGCAGTTTTAAGAGTGTGGGTTTTTTTTGTTTTTTTTTTTTGTCTTTTTTTTTCTTTTTAATGAGAGAAGGGAATGCGTTTCTTCAAAGGCCCTGGACAGTTTTCAAAATACTGTGTTATTTCATTTTTAATACTTCACTGTCACTTAAACGATGCACCCTGCAGGCAAAGAGATTTTTTCCACATAAACCTTCTTAGAGGAGTGACGGATTTAGTTTACTTTACTAAAAACTACAAAACGTTTTACAAGATAAACCCTACTACCAGCCATTCCCCATTGCTCTGAGGAACAAGGACTTAAAACATCCCAGGTAACAAATCTGCATAACTTGCTAACAAAAATTCCATAGCAAAAAGTACAGTTACTGATCCCAAGCCAAACTTGGCAGAAGTACAGTTATCCCCCTTATCTGTGCTATGGTTCAACCAATATTCAGCAGTTCAGAGATCATAGAGGGTTGACTGCTCTGCAAAAATGCCTCCAGCAAACTGGGAGTGAAACAGTTTCTTCTACTTCCCCCCATCTTCCTCTTATACTTAGAAAAAAAAATGCTTCTGACCTGCATTGTAGTATTAATTGAGTGATTACTCTCTGCCTGGATCTGTGGTTTCTCTTCATAATTTGGCCACTGACTCTGAGCTGGACCCATTCGATCCTGGGATTTTGAAGCTGGGAATGTGAAATATTCTCTGGTATAGGTCTGTGTTGGGATGGGATAAGCTTCAGGTCGTGGAGGAAGAGTCTGTTCCTGAAAAAGATAGAATGAATGTAAGATAGAAGCTTCTAATCACACGGATTTCTTAAAAATGTTTTTCTAACCACCTGTTTCTTAAACGTTTTGTTTTGCCCTGTGAGAATATTATTTGTCTGGAATAGAGGTTTTCAAATATAAACTGTGGTTAGGACTAATACCTTTACGGTCTGAAAACAAGCATGCAATATTGCAATTCATGAAATTGCAGCTTCATGAACAAAAAGTAATAAAATCACACAAAGTTGTCTTAATCTTTCATTATGGCATAGTAAGTAAAAACATTGCTCAGTCACTAGCAGCAGCATAATGTACAAATACTTAAGATACTACTTTGACCCAAGCACACTGATCCATTGATAGCTAAGCAAAATTTACTAGCCAGCATTTTCTTGCCACTTCTGACCTCTGTACAAAGATTTCCAGTCGAGACTGAGGTTATTTTGGTGGTAGTTCCAGATGCATAAGCATTCTTTCCCCCAGGGCTTGGAGGCTGATCTGTTGGAAAGTTAAAGGAAGCATTTACATGCCTGTTAATATTAATTTACATAACTTAATATAATAATAGTATTCACAACATAAGTATGATTTTTGCTTTGAATAATTCTAACAAGAGGCTTGCTCCAAACGTTACAACCACATCATTATTTCAGACTTAAACTTAATCCTGCCTTTTTTTTAATCAAATAAGCCTTCCCTTCCCCCTCAGAACTGAACAGCCCCTAAAGTCAGTGAAAGAGACGTTGACCTCTATGAGAATAATAATCTGACTTACTTGCTACGTTGGGGCTGGAGCGATGATCGGCTCTGTTCTTCATTAATCTGTCATCTCCTGGCAGCTTCTTTGGTTCACTGTACTCCGTCCATGGCAGCTGGGGGCTCTCGGGTGACCCATTTTGCGTGGAGTTGTTATACAGCTCAAAACCTTCACTCTTTGGTCGAGGTTTACCTGAGCCACGGCGGTCAGAAACTGTAACAGTCGATATATATTTTCCCCCTTCACTTATATTAGCTGCTGTCTAGTGTGTTCTTTTTTGAACAGGAGTTACCTTGCATTTAGCACAAAAACTCAGTTTCTGGCATAGCAACTGATAATTTATACCTGTTACTTCTTCAGATACACACTTCCACTTTCTTATCAACTGTACAGGATTCATCTAATTCAAAAAAGAATCTTTGCTTCAAAATAGTCTTTGAAAAGATACAACGTTTGGAAAAGCCAAATGTGCCTTACTAAAAAGTCTCTTGGAGACTCACAGAGGCATATGGCATCTGGAATGGTGTTGTAAATCGTGATAATAGGGATTTATTCTTTTAACCCATTCTTTTCTATATCCTACATAGAGAAAAAGGCTTCCTTTACACAGTTATTCTGTGTAAGACTTATATGTTGGCTCTATTAAGTTCAACAATAAAATACATCCAAGAACTTCTAAGATCTGAAATAGAAAAATTACGAGACAAAGGTTCTGCTATTTTTAGTTTAAAAGCTAAATGAAAACCTATCACAAAACATGTTCCAGGGGGTTCTGGTTTTGTTTTTCTCTCTTAGTAATTACATTATACTCTCTGCCTGCAAGTCCCATGAAGAGAGAAGCCTTTATGAAAGAGATGGAAAAGCTATTGAAATTCTAATAGTGTTTGTATTCATTATATTTCATAATTAAAAATTATTTCAAAACCACTACTGTACTTTAAACCTTTTTTTTTTTTTTAATGAACAAATGCAAAACATTTATTGCACATCAGACAAATACAATTTTAAATACTACTTAAAAGTCAGTTTGTCTTTTCACAAGAAAAGAAATGCTTCTTTTCTATGCAATTAAATTTATTTTTTTGATTTAATGTTTTGGTAAAATTTGGCAAATTACTATGAATTATTGCATTTCCTGTATTCTAATTCTTACAAAGATGTTATTGCCATCAATATTAGCTTTCATTTTTATTTTTTACCTCTTTGCATCATTGGAGATGGCTGATTTAGCAAGGTTGCCAGGCCATGGTATATTGCTCCTTGTTTTGCTACTTCCAGTGTTACTACAGAACCTGTCCTTGTCATAAGTTCTGCTGCCCTGCAACAGATAACAAGGTAAATTAAATAAAATCAAGTCCAATACTTCCTAGTTCTCCTTATAATTTTGTATGACGTGATTTCTCATATATTTTTCTAATAACTCATTGTATGACAAAATACCCTGTCTCTGACTAATAACTAAAATCATTATGAAATAAATATTTTAAAAACACCAGAAGATTAATTTACTGAACAGACATCACATGCACGCAAGGGTCTCTGCAAGTGTAAATTGGAAGCCAAAATATTTAAGAATTAGAGTAAGGAATGTTTGCTAAAAACTGGAGCCCTAATAAGCAATACCATATCTTCCACAGAGAAAGTAAAAGCCCAGCATGCAAACATGTGAGTTTAAGACTTTCTGCAGTAGATTGCTCTGAAGGTAATGCCTCCTACTTATTTACATGGAAATTAAGACAAAGATCACAACATCACTGCTACACAGAGCACTATTAGACAGACATCTCCAACTATAAAACCCTCTTTTCCAACACTGTCACCACCATTAACTATGAATTTTTGCCAGTGATGAAGAGCTGAATGTTGTGTTTGTAAAAATCTGCAGAGGTGACCCACTGTTTCACAGCTGCTATGAGGCCTCACTGCACTCACATCCACTATTCAATCTCCAGAAACATTCACCACGCACCACTGAATGTCAGTGGAAGGAATTTAATGATACCGCATTGCTTCAGATGCTATTTGGTCAGACTTCCCTTCAGCTGCCATCTGTTCCACAGCAACAGCGTGTAACAGAATACTGGTGGCAAGGCTCCATCTCTACTGCCATACCACCAACATCCACCTCTGATACAAGGGGCCAAGATAATAATATAGAAGCATTACTTTTGGAGCAGCCCTCATATCACTCTAGTTTGTGGTTTTTTTTCCCCCATATAAAGACACCAAGAGAGAGCATTTCATACCTTTCCTGGGACAGCCCCACCAAGCTTCGACCATCCACACTGAGCAGCTGATCCCCTGCTGCCAGGCGGCCATCCTAGTTACATAGTCAGAATAAAAAAGTAAAAATTCATTCGCCAATGTAATTGCTAATGATTATTCATACAAATTAGTAAACAAAGGATTCAAAAGTATTTCCAAATGACCTTTCCATCCTTGAACCTCTTATATTTAAAAATATTACTAACCACATCTGCAGCACCTCCTTTAACAACAGACTTGACATATATTCCAAGCTTGTCTTGACCGGCACCCTATAAAGAAAGAAACATCAATTTATCTCATGTATATTTAATCTCTTATGCATTCATCCAGTTTTATTTAATATTTTACATGCCCAGATAAAAATAAAATAAAATGAGAATTCAGAGGTTTATTTCCACAGCCTGGAAAAAAACCAAAAACATGGAAGAAAGTTAAGCTCACTTAAAATCAAAAGCAAGTTTAATATTAGACTTCTTGAACCTGAAAACACTGCAATAAGTAAAGAGTATTTGGTCTCAATACAAGAACATCAACAGTTTACAGGCATCATCTAAATCTGATCAACTGAATCTTTTATCTTAGGAGTTTGTTTTAATCCTCCTCTGATGAGACATACTTGCACTTTTCAATGCATATATATATTTTAAATATACCTGTGTACCTGTTGCAAAAGACTGTCCCCTATCACCCCCCTTGCTAATGCCCAAACCACACAAGGTACAGATTGCCTATTCTGCTTTGAGCATACATGACAAAAAGGAACAGAAACACTTTGCATTTATTAGGACCATAGGGACCTAGGAAAAAGAAGCAAACAGCACTTTTGCTTTTATGATAAACAAGTAAACATTGTAACTAGTAAGAATTTTAGAACTATCAAGTCAACATTTAAGTCCACTGCAGAACCATGCAATTTTGTTCATAAAACAGCTGCCTAGAAGTATGCCACTGAATTCTAAAAGCACTGTTAACACTAAACATATCGCTAGACAACCAATGGATCTGAGGCATGAGAACATGAACATCAAGCCATGCTGTTGCATCATCCACATGCTCAAATTTACGAGACACCACAGAGAAGTCAACATTAGTATCACAAACCCTCAAACTGTCACTTACAATGTACCACAATCACTTAATTACATACTAGAGCAAAACATGCCAATTAATCTGCACATCACCCAGAACACTCTAGAACTACCATGAACTTTTCAATTGAACAACTGGTACTGTAACGTTGTTTTCTGGAGTAACACCCCAAACTGCTTTCATACTGAATATGCAACCCCACTCTCCTACTTTTCCAACTCCTTTTCTTCTTTTGCGAGCAAGAGGATTCACCACTTTCATCATTACCACCATGCGGAATAAGAAGTGCAAATTCTTCAGAAACAAATGTTAAAGTTGTCTGAGAGGTGAAGGATCTAATTTTTTATTAAACCTTGAGTTAATTCCAAATATTTACTCAACAGCCACAGAACAGGAATTACTTTGAGCCCCATGATTCAAGATTAGCATTCAACATATCCTCATTTCTCATAACAATTGCTTGAAAGGAAAAAACAAGCAAACAAACAAACCTGTAGTAAACAACTACAGAAAAAACACTTTCTGAGTCTGGGAGCAATATGAAGGTAATAAAAAAAGATATATATGTATTATTATTATTTTAACTAAAGGACACTATGGAAACATTAAAATAACAGCAGGATATACATGTATTTTTAACTTAATACCCAAAGAATCAGTTGTACAAGTCAGAAGACAGATAAAACCCAATGAAAACCAAAAGTCATCTTCCCCAAGCCAACTGTGAAGCAGATGAGGAAGGATGATCCAGATGATGGAACACATAGGCTTCCGAGAAGCATGCAACAAAATCTCTTACAAGAATTCCTAGATTTAAATTGTCATGAGATAAGAAAGAAGTTGTCCCACTATATTAGCAACTAGTTCAACAAAGGATAGGAAGCTTTTGCTTTTTACAAGGAATGATCTTGTTAGAGAAGCCCTAAATGAATGTGCTGTTCACCAGGGCAACCAATAGTGTAACTGAATTTGTCATACAGAAACCAGGTAAGTAAAACCAAGGGTTGGAGAAGAGTGATTAAGAACTGGAGCAGCAATAGGGAAAAACGTGCTTTTACTGGTCGAAATGTGAAGTAATGCTCTGATTGCGGCAGAAGCAGCCCAGAAGAGTTACCACTTCTCTTCATTGGGAATTGCAGATTAAGATGACTGACTCTCTCTTAGGCCACCAACCACTATCATACCTAAAGGTGAGCTCCTTTAGATCCAAACAGGTTAAGGAGTCACTAGCAAGATTCACCCAAGTACTCCTTTACTCCCATACACTGTGTGTAATTTCAGAGATAAAGCAACATGTCATTGGAGGTCAGACTAACCAACACTAATCATAAGCCCTGGGACCTTGGAGTGGTGCTGCTTTATTCAGCTCTAACTTCAAAAGCTGTTAACAAGAATCTCACCTCATTAGGTTTAATGAGTCAGACAAAAAACTGCATAATGCAGCCAAAGATTAAGTGAGAAAAGCAAGCATTTGCTACTTGAAACAGCATACATGTTAATCCAAACAGTTTGGGATTGTGACGTCACTAATCATTAATTATATCAGACATACTATATCTGCACATGCCACTTTTCTTATCCTTGATTACAACTGCACAACTTAAACGAAGTAGAAACTTGTTTAAACCATGATATCTGCACTGGTTTGCAGTTTTATATATATATATATATATATATATAAATATATATAAATATATATATATATATATATATATATATATATATATATATATATATATATAACGATAACACAAACACCCATATTGTAGTTTTTATATTGGCTTTAACTGTTGCTCAAGATCAATCTCCTTAATTACTGTTTTGACAGTATTCTTCATTTACCAGTTTAAACGCCTGGGAGCCAACGGAGCTATTAGAAAAGAACAAATAAACCAGAAAATACCATGGCCACTTCAAAACTAGAGGGCTTACATTTGGAAGACCATATTATCCCTTACAAAAAGGCAACAACAGAAGCAGAGGCTCAGAGGAGAAGAAGGGTGTTAAGAAACATGAAGCAACTTCCTCAAGAGAACCAAGCAATAGACAAGGACCCCTGCTCTTAAGGAACAAACATGAAAGGAAGTGAAGGTCTATGGAATTATGAATGGCACAGATGGGATATCATCACTCTTATCAGACAAAATATAAAGCTTTCTTATTCATGCTGTCAACCTTTTTCCACAGAACTTCATAATTCAGTTAGGAAACCACAAAGATAAAGACTGATGTAGACACCAAGGATTCAGGGTAAGGTCTTCCAGAAAAGTGATACAGATGTAAGACATACTGAAGAAATACTGAAATTGCAGACAGCTATAAAACAGAAGGAACTGTTTTACATGTTTTGTTATGCATTTTGGCTCAATTCCCGTTAGCTACAGCTGGAGCATACAAGATCAGATGGAGTTCTGCTCTAACTGTTCTTGCACTCTAAACTTCACACTGGCTCTTCATGACAATCCAGAGAAGCTGACATTTTGCTCAATATTCGTTCTATTTGAAGGTAGTTTTATGGAGCCTACACAGTTTGTCAGTCTTTTCCTTGTTCTTGTAAGAGAAGTTATGCACAGATTCTTGTTTATATACCATTTAGCATGTATCTAACACAGTGCTCATTATCTTCCCTTACACCTGCAAAGACTTCCCACTGAGCATCATTAAATTTAACCTACCTTCCTGTGTCTTTTACCCAATGCTTTGAAGTATCTTAAGTAAATGTGTTTCATTTCTATTTTAAACAGACTTATTTATGCTCATTTCAGGAGACTCTGTTAGAAGGAAATGTACAGTTATTAAAGACACAAAAATGATGTTAATACATAGTTAGACATGAATCCTTAATGCCAAAACAAGTGAAATTCTCACCTGCGCCATATGAATTTCTCTCCTATAACTTACTGACAGTACAACAGAACAAGTTTTTTTAATACACTGCTTATGAATCTGTCTTTCTTTTAAAGGAATGTGGAGGTCAGCGCAATTAAAATTATTCTCCCACAAACAAAACCAAAACGGATACCAATAACAGTGACACAATACACGTCCTTTCCAGTTCACTTTATTTTCTCCTATCCTGAATATCAAATGCATGTGTACCTACAGAACTCAAGTTTGAACAGTAGAACATAATGTTAGAGAAACAGTCCTTGCAGAAAGTAAAAGTTGAGGAAAAAAATGGGAAATTCTCCCCTTTAAATATTAATTTATGGCATTTCTCAACATGTACAACTGAAAAAAAAACATTACTGTTTCTAAATTACCAACTATGCTGTTTAGCCAATTTTCAGCTGAAAGAACCACTTACAAAGTGTTAATAAAAGAGTGCCTTAGCTGAAAGTGAGCACAATCATTATACCAGAAGCAGCTGACAAAGGCTTCAGTTCACCAAGTTTACAGTATTCCTTAGCTGAACTGCAGAACCACAATACTCTATTCTGAAAGACCCCCTTAGATTACCACTCAATGCTACTGCTGCAATACATAGCCATAGCAGAGAACCAAACAGAAAGTGTTTTAAATGGAAGGTGTTATTCTATGAGAATGAGAGGAACAGTAAATTGTGGACAGAAGAAAGGAAATAACACAATATTTATAAATTCGGATACCTCAAGCAAATTAGACCTAAGCTTCAAAACCACTCTGTGCTTTCACAATACAGTTAAATAAACAAAAAACTGCACAAACCACTGAGGAAAAAAACGTCAGTAGTGTAATACTATTTACATGTTTCAGTAGTTTTAAGCATCTTGTGTTAAATTCATCAAAATGATGTTAGCTGTGCACTGATACAGTGTCAGAAATAAAATAATCAATATACCTTCACTGATGCATTTATATAACAGGATAAAAATGTCCCCATTTTATTCATTCCAGGAAGCTTAATTAGCTCTGGACCAAGAACCTCAGAAGACTCCTGAAGATAATTTTCTCCATGCTTGGGCTTACACATCATTAAGCCAAGTGTGCACAGACAACTCAAGTGAGAAACAAAAACAAATAGGTCCAGCAAACAGAAGCTATATACTTGCAATAGACTTATCACCTGTATATAGGTGCTTCTTGCATTTGTTTTTTGTTTTTTGGGTTTTTTTTGTTTGTTTGTTTTTAAATCATCTCACATTATCTTAAGAAGCCATTTAATGCTTTAAAGCAGCATGAGTCGAAGGATGTTAACATATTGCACTTGCAAGTTTGGCAAGCACTTAAATTTACGAAGAGTATTGCTGTGGGAATTCTATGACAATAATGAACATCCTCTTGCATTTAGAAAGCATTTTAATAGATCTTCTAATCTTGCTTGGGAGGTAAAGGCAAACACAGGATACATCTGCACATAGAAGTCTGCTTCTATGAGGTCTTAATCCTACATACAAATGAAGAAAAGAATGCATGGGAAAATATTTAAGTGATCAAAACGCAGGAAGTAAATAAATAATGCATGCTCCCCCAAGAAATAGAGAAAGAATATAAGGAGCACATATTGAGAAAATAAGAAAGAACCCAAGGTATGAAATGCTATCAATAAATTCTGCAATTAAAAGTCACCAGAAGTTCTATTAGACACTTAATAAAGACGGACAAGCTTCTAGAAGAGACTAATTTGCTGTATCTGCCTGGTTTCAAAAAGTTCTTATTGCAGAATAAAAGCGCATTTAGAAACATTCCACAGTATGGAGTTAGAAATTACAACCTAAAGATAGAGTTGAATATCAGCACGGAAATAAAACAAAGTCTTATGTTTAGCACCCAAGTGGACAACAGATTGTTGGGAGCTTCACATCAGAACTGATCATAGGTTGCATAGTTTATGCAATCTAGCTCCTCATTTGAAATTATATGAGAACATCCAATTATGGAAGTAGTACTAATGAGGCTTAGTTTAGTGTAAGCACGGTTAATGCTCACTGAAAGCTCAACCCATGTTCAGATGTGTCAAATGCACATAAGAAAAAGTTGATTCTAACAAGAAAGACTTTTCTTTCTAGTGACTTTCAGCTGACTTGACAAAGGACATTCTTAAATCACTGGGTAGATCCTACGTACAAATTGACATCTGAAATAGGCACTTAAGTACTATAATTCCTGAACACTACAAAATACATAAATACTGTAATTCAACACCAAAACACTAAGTTAGATCAGAAAAGCATGTAATGAGCCAGTACCTACAGATTATTTGGCTTACCAGTACAAAAGAAAAATTAGATCTGCTCTGGTTGTATGACGTGTACAACTAACCAGCTGCAATTTGAGCTATCTCAGCAAATAATAAACTCAGAAATTCCAGCATTGGGGTCCTGTGAATCCAGAGAAATTATCTGCTCTGTGGGACCAGGAGACAACACTCAGTACAAAAATCTTACTTGATAAACGTCTATTTTTTTGTTTCAGTACATAGGGATGTAATATGCATGCTGTTACATATATGTTTATGTGGTCGACCTTTTTCTTCTCTATTAATGCAGAAGAAGAGCAATCCCTAAACAATTCCTGTAATGTTTAAACACATTAAACTACAACAAGTAGGAATTTAATAAGCTAAAACCTCAAAAGTTAAGCTGACTTTACTGGGACAGACTTACATCTAGCAAAATTAGTATGTGCTACATGGAAAATTGTTTTGCAAGGAAGAAGCTAACAAAGGTTTTCTACCATTAAGTCAATGTAATCATGAAGACCCTTAAATAATTTACCAGAGAATATTAATCCTTGATCACTCAAATTCAACAAAGCATAAATAGATTATCTATAGCATTTGTTATATGATATATAACATTATTTTGTAAGATCTTCCTTGTTCTCATAGGATTGGGTTCAGAACACTACATCTGCTTCAGAACTCACAAGAACTGTAGAAACAATTAAAAAAAAAATACAACACTTCTATGGATTAATCAGACTGAATGTTAATGAAAGAACAAGAAACTACAGTGATCTGAGTAAGGACAACTACTCTGACTTACCCAACCAGTACAAAATTAAGGATGGGCAGCAACAGTGGATAAATGAATGAAGCAACGGAATTAAAGATGTTTAAGGAGAATATATTTTACTGCTAGTATTGATATATTACACAAGTCTTTTATAAGACCTCCTTGTAGGTATCAATCATAAGAAGATGTGGCCCACGCAGATTAGCCATACAACTGGGACATGCCAAACAGCACAACTAGCATATGAAATAGGAGCTGAAAGAACAGTAAGATCAGATAGGGCCTTCCTAATGGCAATGCCATACCCACTCCTCAAACTGGTTATTTAGTCACCATGGAAGCATTAAAAACAGACAAAATTTTCCGCCCCCTCCTCCTCCTCATGTTGCATTTGCCAGGATAAGCAGCTGCACCTGGATAGTAGAAACAACAGACGGTTCCTTCTAGTGAGTGTCAGCACATAGCTAGGTACAAAGCCAAGCACCCGTACCACACAGGGACCTAGGGCCCATAGTCACTAAGCCGTACCACCAGTACCCAGAGGTACCAGAGTGGGAATGAAGGCCTCCATGCTGACAGTTAAGCTGCTGCCATCCTCACAGTGCTTCACAAGGAAGCTTTGGTGGAATACCACAACGAGCTACATGTTCTACTATGTTAGGAACATTCATGCTGTAGATTTGTAGGTAACTCAATATATTTTAATACCTGCAATTACAATTAAAACTTGAAAACTATGACAGAAATACTCATCCATCTGTTAGAAGGACAGGAGAACTGTAATATTAGAAAACTAAGGAAAAATGATGCATTTGTAAAGCACACCTACAGATATGCCTAACCAAACCGGTAATTCTTCAAACAGTTGACAGTAAGGTCTTGTCATTACTTGTTCTAAACTACCACTTGCCCAAACCTGTTTAGCTTCACGTGCCTTGTTTATCGTACTCCTATATTATGAACAGTTTCCCATAAAAACTGGCAGCCACATTTGATTAAAGACAAAAATACATTTCAATAACAGGTGCTCTTTAAATTTTTTTCCCCAATGTTACGTGTATTAGAATATAATTTTCTCTACAAGAATTGCAATGAAGTCTTCCTAATGACCTTTCAATACAGATTTGTCTTAAATACATGGTTGCAAGCTTGACATAGCATGTAATGTGAATAGGAATCCTGAAGTGGAAGAATCTTTACTCTCCAATTATAGTTTGATTAATTCCATTAAAAACAAAACAAAACAAACAAACAAAAAAAACAAAACCAAAGTTTGACCATTTTTAAAGGAAGGCTCAAAGCAAGTGGCTTCAAATATCAAGACCACACAGAATCACTCCAGATTTCTTTCTGCTTTTGGAAACACTTCCCCCCCACCCCCCTTTTTAAAAAAATACCTCCTGAGACCTGGTTGAATTTAGCATAAATATGCAAATATTAAAAGATTTTCTTTCATCAAATCACAGAAGGGTTTGGGTTGGAAAGGTCTTTTAAGATCATCTAGCTCTACCCCCCTCTCATGTTTCTCAAAGCCCCATCCATCCTGGCCTTGAATGCTTCCAGAGAAGGGGCATCCACAGCCTCTCAGGGCAGCCTGTTCCACTGTCTCAACACCCTCACAGTAAAGAATTTATTCCTAACATCTAGTCTAAACCTACCCTCATCCAGTTTAAAACCATTTTCCCTTGTCCTGTTGCTACTTGCCCTTATAAAAAGCCCCTAACAACTTTCCTGTAGGCCCCCTTCAGGTACTGAAGACCACTATACGGTCTCCCCAGGGCCTTTCTTTTTCCAGGCTGAAGAGCACCCCAGCTCTCTCATCCTGTCCCCACAGCAGAGGTGCTCCAGCCCTCTGATCATTGCATTTAATTATTTAATAATGTAGATAATATGCATCTGTAGAGAAAACCATAAAGATCTGCCCCATGACTATAATCTAGCTATCAGACCTGCTATCAGCCCCAAAATCTTTTATCTGCCTACGCCCAGAGCAGATTGTTCTGATTTTTATCAGGGCTAATTTTCTGATTCCAGACTCTGAGGATGTTTACAAAAACTTACGAAGATCTTCTATGTAAACTTGCATTTAAGTTTATGCAACAGCACGAAGGCTCAGTCTAACCTCCCTGGTAAGTAATTAGTCCAAAAGCAATGAAATAATCCAAGCTTAGAAGCATTATGAAGAATATCAGTTCACTAAACTATGCAGCAGATTAACAAATGTGCTCTCTATGAGGCAAAAAGCAGAAGTTTCTGAACATATCCCCACCCTCTGCACTCATGTTCCCTAAAGCTGTATGCATTTTGTAATTTGCATCTGGATGAGAACAAGTATCTGCAGCATGCCTACCATTCACTGAACTACTCGCTGTCAGTCCAGAGGATCAAGCTCTGTAGCTACTGGCTGCCTGCAGCATTAGCAAGCTTCTTGGGACATAAAGACTGGAAAAAAACACAAAACTATTTAGAGACTTCGGATATCTGTCATCATTAGGCAAAACACACCATAGAATGCTGTATAAAAACGAGGTGAAACAGCTTGTTCTATGCAAAGCTGGTCTGCTAGTTGTGGCCACAGCTGCTATGAGTACTCTGGCTTAAAAGCAACCTTAGCACTGACCCATGCTCCACATATGTAAATGTCTCTTTTCTCCTCTTAAATCCTCCTCTGTGGTGGGGGGAAAATACCAAACATTTTCAGTATTTGACAAAATACATTCACAAGCAGAGAAAATATCTCAAATTAAACAAAACATTTTAACAATGTTTGTTGTTAAAAATGAAAGAACCATTAAAATGAAGTTTTAGTCAGGTACAAAGCAAGTAAGTGAATATATATTTATCTTCCTAAAGCTCACTTCTTCTAAGAGACAAAAGGACCAAAAACCACAGATGCTGTGTAACAAACTTCCTGAGATGACAGTAATAGAATATATATGATTGTAGTTTTACACAAACGTAGACTTTTTTTCCCCTTTAAATCAAACTACAGCACTCAGAATCCCTAATAAGGCAAACAGATAAAGGCATGAAGGCACAAACAGCTGTATATATTTCTATCTAGCACGGAAGATAATGCATTTCTAACACATGATTTCTCTGGAAATCAAGGGCTTCCAAATGGTATCTTGATGAAAACGAAAGCAACGAAGCAAAAGTAATTGGCCTACAGTCATGTTCTGAGACTGAAATGAAGTATGCAGTTTATCCTAACCATTCTTTTCCCTTAGCTCTACATGAAACAGGGCCAGTAAGCAGTAGGTAAACAGAAAACAATTCATACACTACATTCCTAGCAGCCTATGAAAGTTTTATAAAATAGACCATCTTAACCTTTTTTTTTTTTTCTTTAATAAGTGCTACAACTTAAAATTCATGTGGTATTCTACAAACTCATGATGGCATTTTTACTTTGCTTGAGCTTTATTGCCCAAAATAAGGGTTAACTTTTTACAACGTGCTTGCTCTAAATACACCGAACAGTGACACACTAAGGGCTATTTAGAGTTTTCTGCCAACTGAGAAGTTGTCTTGAACATTCTGTGACACTCGTCCCTGTTGAGGTAACTCTGAACAAATGCCTCAGCTTAATTAGGCCTGTGGATAAAATAAGGGCAGCACATAAAGAGTGATCCATTTTTGGGGAAGGAAAAAAATAAAGGTATATACATGTGCGCACGCACACAAGCACATAGATACATATGCACATGTGCACTTTTTCCAAGCGATAGCTCTTAGCTCTACAGCTAAGGAGAATTTACAACAAGAAAAATACAGCACAGTCTTTCACGTAAATTTGTACTGCATTTTCAGGTGGATAAAACTTAATTCAGTATCAGTAGATACACTGTCAAGTATTCTTAATGTTCAAAATTTCTACCACAAATTAGAACATTGTTTGCATGGGAAAAACTCAGCATACAATTTATCCTCTTAAGAGTCTTTTTTACTGACAGAAGTATGAAATTTAAGAGTAAATACTGAAATAACATGTATTGATAATATATTTTTGAAGTTATTAGAAAGCCAGAACTACATGAAGTCTGCTAGAGCAATTCTGAGTAAAGATTACATACACTTTAAGTTTCACGTTCTGCTACCAAGCGTCCACACATAGTGGGGATCAGCACAAGGAGAAATTGGCACACCCACTTAAATTAAAAGCAGAAGAAGAAATCAGAACAACAGGAGAAAAAAACAAAAACACCAACGCACACAAATGCCTTGTTCTGAAGACATGAAGTGCAAATAGCTAGGTGATCCCTTTGCAATATTAATATAAATATACACAAGTAAAGAAAAGTAGTAAAGCTGAGCTGTGGCCTCAGCTAGTGAGAAGAAAAGTCACGTAGTGCTGGAACAAGCTTTAGTTTTTACACAGCATATGAAAACATTAGCAACGATTTACGAGACTCTTAGAATATATCAAAATTGAACCAAAAATCCCTCTTGAAACAATGAACCAAGAAGAAAGACACAGCTTACTATACCTAGCTGCTTAATTGTTCATTATAAAGACTAAATTGGCAGTTAATATACTATCTTACTCCCCTGGGACCAAGAAATCTGTGGTGGGAATGGCAATTAAATAATACATTTTTACATTAAGATCCTCTTAAAAAGTCTGTTAAGGCAACAGCAATCATTCAGATCGCTGGTGTGAATTGGTATCTAACATTAAAAGGAAAAGAATCTAAAACTTCCTACTCAAGCATTCCAACTAATTTACACTGGAAGAAGATGATTTTCCTGAAGTACTTAGAGTGTGCAGACATGAGATAGCTGTTACAAGGAAGTACTGAAGTGTCTGAAATTCTGTCTTAAGATCTGGAACACAAGTAAAGAGCTAAGAAACAGTGGAAAAAAAAGTCAGCTGTCTGTACTTGCAAACTCAGAGCTAAGAGAATCAGATGTGTGTATTATGTTATCAGTACTGTATGTAAGATTTTAAACTTCTGTTACTCCTACAAGTATCACCTCCTACATATATGTCAAACAAACTATCAGGACAATTTCATGTGGACACTGATGCTCCTGGTAGTTTGAAACCCTGCTTAACATTAACACTTCAGATCATTAAATCTAAAATGATGAGCAGCTCTTTAGAAAATAAGCCAACTTATAGCAACTTTATTAACTCTGAAGAACAAATAAGATTGTCAAATTCCAACTATTTACAGTTAAGAGGCCACACAAATGCTTAGAAAAAAAAAAAAGTAAACTCCTTCCACAGTCCATTAATGAACAGTTCCATTCAGTGTCCAAAACGCTTCCATTAAAAAGAAGCTTTCTCTTATCGTATTTCAGTAAGCGCTATTAAAGTATCTTATCTGACTACTTTTAAAAAATACCTAGAAAATGCACTCTGATCTGTATCCCTAAGGACATACAGATGCATATATACCTTAAGGTGCATGCACATTTTTTAAGGTAACTTTTTCTACTATATTACTGAATCATGAAAGAGTAAGAGGCAGTAATATGCTGTATATTTTTAAAAACTATTAATAAATAACCAGCATGAAAAGATTCATCACTGAAATCTGCTGTATCACTTGCTGGAATCCTCTCTCTTGTATAGTAGCAGTTTGAACAGAATCTACATGCCTCTAACTCTCTGAATGCCTTTGCACGTTCTGGTTGTTTCTGAAGGGTCTACAAAGTATCCAAATCTTACATATATAGTTTGGGATGTCAATTTCAGTTTTTCCAGGTAAGACTTTTAAATGGAAAACAGACTTTTAGAGGAATCTGGATTAAAGCCAACTAATATGACAAGTAAACATATCACAAGTCATGCTATTCATGCTCTTCTACAGTAAAACAGTAGTTATCACACCTGAAACTTTAAATATTAATAGTCACTTCCACACATTCAAGAAATGTATATCAAAAACAAGCTAAAGAGTAGTTAAGCCTTTTTCTCCTAGGTTTTGGAAAATTAGGTATTAACATCTGACTGTATTTAATGGCATGCTATGTTACATTGTTGCTACACGAGCAAATAACTACTGGCAGGTTTAAACAAGCAAGAGAGCAGGAAGGAGTACAAGGACAGCATTTAAAACTTAAAGAGAAAGACAGTCCCAACAGAAACCTGAACAGACTTACCACGGATTCTGTTCTTCCAACAACAGAAAACCACATTTTGATCTCGGGGACTACAGATCCTTGAAAGAAAAGAAAAACAATTCTCCACTTCTCTTTCAGCCCTCTACGGCAAACACCGCTCTAGTCTGCTGGATTTTCCAAGATACCCATCAAGATAACTCCGCGCTGGATGCTATGACACAGTACAGCATTTATCAACACCAGCTATAACCAATACAATATTCAGACTCTTACGTAATCAGTTATGCCGTCCTGACTTTCATTTACTTTAGAAGCTTTATTAAACTTTGAAAACTGCTAGAAAAATCAAAAACGCAGCCCTTTTGTAGAAAAGACAAAAAAAAAAAGATCTCCAAATTAAACAGGAAGTAATGTGCTGGCCCACAGATGGCTAAGAAGTCACATGCAAAAGCCTCCAAAAAGCGATATATTTTTAAAGTAAACTGCATGCACACTCTGCTTCCAAATCATCTGGATTTCATAAAAGGTTAACCGCAGTGTGGTCGGGAGTCAGGCAGCTTTTAACATCAAAACATCTTTCAGGGTTAGAGCAACTGAATTCTGCACAGAACCTCAAAAAGCAATACTCTTCCCCATGCCCGACCCCTCCTACCAACTACATTTCCATATACTGATTACGAAAGCTACTGTTAATAATCCTACAGGAGTATTGCTATAAGAAAACATGCAACACCTACCAAAGGGCAGAAAGAGAAGTTTACATTTCAGGTCACTTAACATGTGAGGTTAAACAAGTTAACACGCACGCACCAAAAAAATGGTGTATAAAGCACTCAGTTTAAGAAACATTGTGAGGTATTTTTCCAACTTAAACAAAAAGGCAACCGCACACAACGCTGTTTACAGTGCTCTGGCACTTAACAGTTGTTTCATAACTAGACTTGTTTTATCTGGTATGTATGCATACAGCTTATACGCTTGCTGTGTGGTTGCTCAAAGGGGCTGTCCTGCCTCAGAAAACACCCTTGCAGCACAGTGAACAAGCTGATGCACAGCAATCATGCTCTTTCTGGCATTCCTGGCAGGCCTGTGAAACATCTCATTAAATAAAATACAGATAGCCATGAAGAAGAAATAAAGCACCTCACCATTCTACTTGACACCAGGCAGAAAAAGGAACAAAAACGGGGTTCCAAACACTCTGCATTCCTTGACTCCCCTTCCTTGTTCTTGTTTTCACATTAACATTGATGCGTTTGCAATCTGCTAGTATCACAAACTGAAACCTTCTATCCTAAGAATACACATTTCAGTGCACCTTGTGTTCCTTCTGCACTTAAATGTAAATGACCTTTTCAGATTGCTGCTGATAGGGAGTGACAATCACTTGGTATTTAAAAACGTTTAGTGTAAGAGAGGTATGTAAAGTATAATATGCAACTTCCTCTTTTAAAATCTCTGAATCGGTACAGACTTGGTACCCTCTGCAAACCAATAAAAAAAACAAAGAAATATGAAATCATGAATGACACATAAAGCTTTCTCACTACATGCTACTGACAGCAACTATTTTGTCGCATCCCAGGAGAAAAACAACTGTTTTCTTAAGCATGTTTCAGAGTTGCACTACGCTCTTTGGGGCAGCGCCACCTACTGACCAACCACTGCATCCTCATTTATCCGAGCAGTTCTGAAGCACTCGGGAAACCAGGAAAACTTTCTATACTTTCTACATCCTGCTTCTTTCTGTATCAGAAACTATGTATCACAATTTAAACGGGGGGAAAAAAAAAACCAACACGAAACTCCACTGCATATTTTATAACATTTAACAGCAATGCAGATCCCGGACAGAAGTCTGGTAAGAGATTTAAGTTGATATATCTTGAGATCCAGTATCTTCTTCTCATATTAACACACTCCACAAATATAGGAGCAGACTATTGACTTGCATTTGTCAGGTCCTGAGTAGCTTTCTCAATAACTGCTAACAGTTTGCAGGATATCCCAAAAGCATGTAGCAGTCCTCTACAGATGTCAGGAGTAAGTCTTCAAAAGCTGATACCACACAAGATTACAGTTTCAACAACAGACTATGAAATGAGCAAAGCTGCTCAAATAAAGTGCTGCATAGAAGTGAATAACTATATGAAATAACATAAAAGCAGTAAGCGATTATGTACTCAACCCATACAACTCCATTACAATGAAGAGCAGATCATTCTGAAAAGTTTCTTGTGCTACACTGTACAGAGATGTGAAGAAAAACTTGTTCTATCTGTTGTACAGCACATAATTACAACAGGGGCTTTTGGATATCACAGTTAAATAATTCATAAATTCAAAACTTCATGATTATGCTTCCTGTGTAACCCAGTTAATAAAGAACAGTCAGCCAACTGCTGGAGTCCTCCACCTGGTGGCTAGAGTTGCATGTACATTCCATATATTACCAACGGGAGCAGCAGACACTACTATGATCTCTATTACGAAGGAGCAAAACTCATGACAGACATGCAGCTGTATAGTGTGCAAAAGATAAACAGAAAGTACACGAACCTTCACTCATATAAATATTCTTATCAATTTATCTAATACAAAAACTACCGCACACAATTTATTTACTTGTTTTCTTCCTTTGATACTTCTGCTATTTTCAGCAGAAGTGCTTGATAAGTTTACTTAATCATTCATATCTCTGCCAATTTTTGGCTCTGAAAAACGCTGACATACTAGAATATACATACTAGAGCTTTAAATGTCATAGTAAATGCATCCACATCATCCACATAATGTTTCCTATTGTTATGTCTGTGTCGTTCACAAAAACATTCCCCAGCCAGAATAAAATTATGATCAATACAATGTGCGTAAAAAACTCGAGAAAAGCAGATTTTTCCATTAATACTTCCGCTGTAGGTTGATTAAAAAGTATTCTTTCCATTACACTTAAGCAAACCAACTTCCATACCTTGGCAGCAACAATGCTGAGACCCATTCCATTTTGTTTTTTTAGTGTTACAGTTATAATCTCAGGTTCTTTCCTCAAAGGCTGAGCCTGACAAACAAGAAAAGATGAAACAAGTGAGTTCATATACCCTGCCAGACTAAGTAGATTATTTTGCAAAACAGCTCATCTACCATCAAAATTGAAGTTGTGAGAGCAACAGAAGATCTCTAAATCTCACCTGAGATAAATAATCCTGGAATTTCACTTTCAAGGTAAAGTCTCTTAATGTTCGATTAATACAAATTCACATAATAAAGTATTCAAGCATCAAACCCTTATCAAATATTAGACTTCTTATCAAATATTATGATTATCAAATATTAGACCCGTATTATGATACCACCACAGTTAAAAAAAAATCTACTCATTGTATCTCCTTCTCTAATTCAGTGAAGAGTTTGTTACTGATTCACCTTTTTATATGTTCATGTATAAAAAATTCAACACCAACAAAGCCATAGTAACTTATAATGAAAACTGAAGTTCAGACGCAGCAGAGGAGGACGGTCAGTTTTTAAAACTGCATCTAGAAGATCATTTTACAAAGATACTAAGTGGCTAATTCATTTCAGAGGTAGAGAGTTGAGCTGAAAGAAAAGTTTCAGAAATTTTCATTTCTGAAAGCTCAAAGCCAAATAAAACACAGTATTGCACAAAGTCATCTAACAAATGTGTTCTGCACAGAGGAAATGAAGCTTGGATGTCCTTTTTTTTTTTCCTTATCCTCCTGATAAGGATTAAAACTCTTTATGCATAGCACAATGTCTTTCTAAGAAATCACTATTCAATTTGCATCATTATTCCCTCAATTAATACTTACTAGTTCAGCATTCTCATGTGACAGGTGACTTTCATAGTCTGCACCTTCAAAGTATATAGTCCATGTGCCTGGTGACCGTGTATGAGGTATTAACCTACAAAAACCTGAAGGAGGAATAATGTTAGCATAGCCATGATATTTGGTCAACAGATTAATTAAAACCAAATAGCCTGACATTGGGAAATAACTAATGGAATTATTTATCTTTTTCTAAGTATGTTTACTCCTTCACCTTAGATACAGTTATGTGCTCCACTGCAATTTTACCATACCTACAAAATCCCATGCTTCCATAGCTGCTGCTTCTTAGGAACATGTATTTATCTGCAAACTCTATGAGCTCCTAGAAAGAACAGCAAAACACTGCTCATATCAACCTAATTTGAGGGCAGCGAAACATCACCTTTCAGAACACATGCAACCAGCACTCAGAAGATGACAGCACCATGGAAATGAAAGCACCATGGAATCTGCTTTGTGGAGTCTAGCTAAATTGTGCCAGCCTATATTTGGCAGACATGAAACTTCACCTAGACTCATTCAGTGCAATCCTGCCGTTAAAAGCAGGAGTTTGTTTACTGAACAATTTCTAGGACTTACTGTAAAACAACAGAACTAACCTCTCTGACAGAGGGGATCCAAAAATTCTTGTAAACCACTTGGAACATTTCTGACAACATCACAGGAATAGCCATCTTCTGGTAAAAGAAAAGGGAGTTGTAAGTCAGGATCCTCTTCCAATTGGACTTCTCTGCCATCACTGCGAGCAAGTTCATCAGCCGTATTTTCTGCCACAGTTACTACATTCTCTATCAGTTCCTAGACAGGAGGTAGAAAGACATAGTTACTATAAAATGACAATTTTCACTAAGGAAACAAAATAACAGGTAGAAAAGTCAAGTGCAGTTAGAGAAAAAACTCAACAGTGTCTCCAACACTCCAAAGCTGCAGGCTTTACATTTGGTGCTCAGCCTTTCCACCTCCCTCTCTCGCTCTCTAAGAAGCTCCTACATTTTTTCTGCTACCTTAACCACCATATGCTGGTAAAGAAAAGTATTAATGTGAAAGTTTTCCCTTGTTAAGTTCATGCTACTGAAATAAGAAAAACATTGAGGGAAATCTTTGAAAAGATCTGACTCATTATTCTCAAGCACTCAGCAGCTTCAAAGTTGCACAATCTGCATTAGGAACCAAGAAATCACCCATATTTGATTTTAAGCCAGTTACAGAAGAGCTACTCTGATCCTATAAGTCCAGTATAACAATATTATGACTTGGGAGCAATGCAGCCCACACTCTAGACAAACTCATGCAAGTGTTCTCATTCAAAAGTTCTGTTTCAGCAAGTCTTGAGGAGTAAGTCAAATAAATCCAGTATATCTTCAGGAAATGCTCTTTAAGAAGAGCCTTTTTATCATAAAAAAGTACTAATTTCTAAAATAATGACATCAAACTCAACTATGTAAATGTAAATACACTTGTATTCCTTTGAACAAATTCAAAGCCTTGAAACTTTTCAGATTTCACAGAAGCAAGTTAAAGTTTGAATGTACATGTATCTTTCATAGCAAGGAGTCCCACACAGCACTTGATTACAACAGGCAAATTTAGCCATGCTGTAAATCCTTCTTGTGACACAAAGAACATCTATAGTAGTTAGCCCTATAGTTCTTTGGAGGTCTTTACATAACAATAATAACAAAACATGGAATTCTATCTATCTGTAAACATACGATATGCTCTTCAGCTAAAGATTTTCTTGATTGATATCCAATATAAGAAAAAAAAAATCAATTGTTCTCAGGTTGTAAATGAGCCTAAGACCTTTACAGCCACTGCATTCGTACCTTTGATTTAATAAATAGATATATCCATAGTTAAGAAAGAACTCAGCTTAGAGTCACAGCTTCAGCACGCCTCTCCTCTACCACCTCACCTTCTGTGAGGTACAGCAACACCCCTCTGAATTCACTCAAGATGTACCATGTTACCTTACTTTCCAATTCAGTGTATGAGAAGTTTTGGTAATATCCTACTTAAATTAAAGTACAGTACATACAACACTGGGGTCAACAAGGAGATGCTACCACCAATACTGCTACTACTCTGGCTCTTCTGGTAACTACTGCAAATCAATCTACAATAAGATACTTATTTTCAGCCATATCATTTTCACTTTAAGTCTATATTCCCGAGCTATGTCAAACAGCACAGCAAGTGACAGAAGAGACTTACTGTTGGTATAAGCGGTTCATCTGGGGCACAGTGATAATTCTGCAACAAAGCTTGTAGCTGTAGAGAATTCAGCTTAAAGCAAGTACTGTTAATATTTGGAACATCAGCATGTGAGTACTTGTCCATGGTGAGCAATGTGGTTGCCTGAGGGGGAAAAACAAAGCCAAATTGAAATTAGAATGAAACCTTAAGTCTTGCTTGTGAAATTACTTTAGTAAAGAGAAAAGACAAAGCGAGAAACCAGATATGCTACAAAAGCAACATAAATATCACCAAACCAAACACTAAATCAATAAAAAAAACCATAAGACATATGAATGCTAAACCTATCACAAATAAGGTGTATTGATTATTCTGGTACTATTCTTATCTCTTTTTAGCATAGTTATAAACTCAGTGTTATATACAGAAATTGAACATTATGTTGGCTCTAATTCCAACTTTCATTTAAATAAAATTTATATAAAATTCACTGTAACATTTTAATATCAATGGTGCTGAAAACATGCTTTGTATCTTTACAGATATATAGAATGAATTCCTACAAACTACATTCGCCCACATGCAGTTCACCAGGAACATAAACATGCTCTTCAAAAACAGAATTAAATAGGAAGTAATAATAATAATAAAAAAATACACTCACCTGCACTATTCTGCTTAAGTGGCAATCAGCAGCCAATTCTAAACCCTGTTTTTCTGCCCAGGCCTCAATATGACCCAACTGCTGACGAACAATAGCTCCCCAGTAATGGGAGCATAACCCTGAATCTGGGGCAGTAACAAGTCTGTTAAAAAGCCACATGTTGATAAAATGAAACAACTGGGAGAAGAGCTGTATGGTCAGTGCAGCATTCACTCTACATCGTCGCAACAAGGACATAGCTCCAGTCAATGTGTGCAGCACATCATCTACAGAGACAGAACAAAGCAAACCATGTTCACATACTGAAGTGTAAATGCTACTAATTTAGGCTATAAATACTAATACATATGGATACCCAGTTCGGGTGAGAGAATGCTGAGTATCTGTGTGAATTTAAGTTAAACACACATTCAGAAATAAATTTACTGCCTCAAATATACCTTAAATGTTTTACCAGATGGAGTAACATTCAATTGAAAGACATCTATTATATAGATTATATACTTCTGGAACAAAGATAAGTAAGGGCAAGTTGAACAACAAACTAGCTACAAAGAGCTCTGCTGGACCTTTTGCACAGGGAAGAGTAATAGGTAATAGACTGGGAAGAGGCTGGAGATGCAAAAGGTGAAGGCAGCTTAGACTGCAGTGTCCCTAAGATGTACATCTCAAGAAGTAATATAACTGGTAGAATTAAAGTCCTGGACTTCAGGAAGCATACTCTGATTCACTTATTCAGCCTGGCTTGTTCAGGTATCAGAGTCTGCCCTAAAGGGCAAAAGGACCCAAGATAGCTGGCTGACCTTTTAGAAGCAAAGCACAAGAACACTCAATTCCAGCATGGAGAAGTCAAACAAACACAACAGCAAACAAGGAATTCCCAACTGAAAGGTATACAAATGTGAAAATAGGGATGGGATGCTTGACAGAAGTATAGAAACACTGCAAGTATGGCATTTTAAAAGCCAAATACCTGCCAATATTGAAACTTGCAGCAAAGGATGCTGCTATTTAGTTCACCAACACTGTATGGAAAGTTAAGGAAAATGTGAGTTTGCAGCTAAGTGCAGACAAGTATCTAGTACAGTATCTAGTACAGAGGACTTCTTTTATTCTACAAAGCAACAACAAAAAATGCTGAGCACTCAATTTATCTTGTTGTTGCTGTTTAGTTTTCACTAAACAGGTAAAGTCCCTGTGCTTTGCAGCAGAGGCTATGGGCATAACAGTAGATGATGATTAAACAAGGGTCCTCTTTATCTAGCTGGACTTAACAGTAGTCTACAAGATACACCCTAAATGCAGGGAATCTGGCTGATATTGTCACAAAACTGTAATTTTCAAAGTACTGCTGCAAGGGTGGATGGTTGGACTGGGTGATCATGTGGGTCTTTTCCAACCCTGGTAATTCTGTGATTCTGATCATGAGAAAGAGGCACTGACCCAAGAAGGGTCATTTCAAGAAGGGCAAGAATAAGATCAGCGATCTACAAGGTCAGTCAGCTTAACTTTGAAGATTATTTTTCAGAAGGACTTCAACAGCCTGCATTAATGGGCCGACACGAACTTCATGGAATTCAAGGGCAACTCCAAGTCATGTTTCTGCAAAAGTATAAACACGCAGCAATACAGGCTGGGTGCTATTTGTATAGAAATCAGCACTGCATAAGACCACCTAAAAGGTGATCAGTTGCATACTAATCTGTTAAGTTAGCAGCGCTGCCATCAGGAGGGAGGGAAGTGATCCTTTTCTATTCATTCAGCATTTGCATGACTGCAGCTGGAGCAAAGCATCCAGTTTAAGACTGTCTAAATTGATTTAATGGAGCAAATTCAGCAGACAGACACCAAGATGATTACGGGGCTGGAGGAACAGGCATACACGAGTAAGAAAGAATCAGATTTGTTTTATTCTGAGGAAAGAGCAGGTATAGAACAGAGCTTACTACTGCCTTCACTTGTTTAATGGGAGGGTTCAGAAACAGGTGCCTGTCAAAGATGCACAGTGATAGCACAGAACGACACATGATGAACAAAAATTGAAACACTGGAAATTCCAGCCACACAAAGGAAAAGTATTTTCACTATGAGGGAAGACAAATGTCAAAAGAGGTTACTCAGAGATGTGGAATCTCTATCCTTGAGTGTAGATTAATAACTCAACCACACAATACTCTGAACAACATGATCCAGTTGGATCTGTCTTAAGCAAGAGGGGCTAAATGTGGATTAAATGACATCCAGAAGTTTTCCCTACAACATAAATTACTATGTGATTTTTAAAACCAACGCAGATCATTCATATGCCACTGTCCTTTCTTATCATCCACATCCGTAACAAATTGATTCAAGTAACACTTAAGGGTTAGGGCAACATGTATATATCTTATCATCATAAGCAGCATTCTATTTATTACTCATTAATTGTATGGTTTAGAATACACAAGAAGAGATGAAGTGGTCTAACCTATTTTAGGCCTCTGTGGATTGTTTTCCTCTGGATCATCAAGAAATGCTGGCATGTAGTTATTAAGCTCTGACTGCAGACAATGAACTAAGTACCTGGAAGGGAGGGGAAAATAAAAGAAGACAGAAAAATTAAAATCCTTTACATGTTTATTCTGAATGCTTCTCAAGAGAGCTCAGGAAAATTATAAGATTTCTGAAATCGGTTTTATGTATGTGACAACAGTGATCCAAGCAATGATAAAAGAACATGAAAAACCACTTAAAACATCTGAAGCACTTAGATATTTCTATGAGTAACAATAATAATAAACATCAGGAATTAAACAAGCTACTAAATTAATAAGAGTCATGTTTTTCCATGAAAACACACATATTAGGATTTTAATGTTACTAACAATACATAATCCATCTGTAGGGAAATATTACAATTTCTACTTATTCTTCCAAAGGGCACTAAACAACAGCACACGACATCATGAATGAAACAGACTGCTCAACAATCTGGAGCTTGCAGCAATTGCATCACTTTCATTAAAAGACTGCATCTAAAACAGACATCCTACAAGAGCAAAAGGATTTATAGAAGCCATTCATGGTACACTGAGCCTTCTGGATTTGGTCCTGGGCAGAGAGCTCCAGCTGGCCCTGCTTGAGCAGGGAGTTGGGCCAGATCACCTCCAGAGGGTCCTGACAAATTCAGCCACCCTGTGATTCTACAGTTATCTAAACATTAATTTCAGCACTGTAGTTACTTGAGCTGACTGGCCTAGGTTGATTCTATCCCAAGCCTACACCTCTTCACACTGTTTTAAAAAAAAACACTGTCCAAATCGGTATCTATGAAAATTATGGAAGGAGGAGATGCTTAATATCATTAGAAGCCCTGAAGAGCATAAGGTTCGTTACATTACATACCCATAAATATTTAGGTCCATATATTTTAGCTATGAACAGCATAACTAATCTTTCCCAATACCTCTATAAAAACCTTAAGTTATGTGAAAGTGAAAAAATTTAAATAATATTTAATTAATTAGCACAAAAAAGAAGAGCTACAAATTACTAAGCAGCTCTCTAAATACCCTAAGATTAAAGTTATGTTAACTAAAAAACAAAGCACATACTGCAGAAAACTGGTACTAAAAATGATTGTCCTCTCAACACCTTACTTGGGCCAGTTATGAGAATCAAAACCTACCAAACTTCCCCTGCCTAAACAGGAAATGCAAACAGATTTTTATTCTTTTAATGAAGAAACAAGTGAAAGTAATGCAGACAGAACCCTTTGCATAGTCCAGTGATGGACATTCACAAGACAAAATAGCTGTACACTGAAGTCTGGTCTCTCTTATATGTTCTCAGATATTTAACATCACAGAAAATACACCATTGCTATAACTACAATCTGAGGAAAACATGACGTCATTTAAAAAAAACAAAGGAATAAGGCTGTCATGTTGCCACATAGAATGTAAAGTGAAACAGAAGTACAACAGCCTTACTTGAATGCCATTTGAACCAAGTGTGCCAAAACATCCTGAGCATCCACAGTGATTCGGCTGAGATCACGGTCTTGCTTTATAAAATTCAGTAATTCAGATGCATTTGCCATCCAAAAGGCAAGTGCCCCAGCAATATTCTTCTGTTTCTGAAAGGAGAAAGAAGCAAGAAATAATACAGAGAAATAGCTTTTTTGTGTGAAACACTGCAATTAAAGAAGGTTCCAAAAGATAGACCAGTACCTTTTCCCATTTCACCAAACATACCTCAGATACCAGATATTTGCAAAATGTTTATATACAGAACTGCAATTGTTGTAACTGGTAAGTTTAATTTTAACGTGTTCTCTGAACACACAGAATTCTGTTAAGTTGCCAATAGCGGTATCAATGAAGCCATGAAATAAGCATCTAGTTACATAGTGCTGAAGAGCTTAAGTCAATGCAGTATCTGGTAATCTGTGTGCTTTGAAGCACGTATTCCCTGTTGCCCCCTGCCACCCTGATGCTGCACTTACTGGCTTTGATACCAGATGGTACAGTATCAAGTACTGATCTATCTCACCATCTCCCGACCACAAATGCCAGGCCAGGCAACCTCAGATGAAATCCAAAGAATAGGAACCACAAACAACAAAAAAGGAAAATAAAGGGAAGAAAAAGAACTTTGGTCATTTCATATCCACATTGAAGTGCATTAAGCAGAAATTATGGAATGCCGTAAAAGTTGCAAAGTCAAAAAAGGATTTTAGTACTGCATGTTCCAGTTGCTGAATGAGTGTTATGAACTGTTCAAGTCCAGCTGTTTGAGTATTGTATTTTGATATGGAAGCAGCATGAGAAACTGAGCTAAGCCAACATAGCTAGGATCAGTTCCCAGCAATATATCCTACCTGATCAACCTGGTCTACCTCCTGGAGAAAAACGGACGAAGGAAATCAAACAGAATAGAAGAAAGAAACTTGTGAACAATCATGATAGCTTTAGAAATCAAACACTAAATATGAAGGTACAACACTTATGCTCACAGTTACACACAGATGCATTAATCAGTAGCTATGATGCAACTGAGCCCCTTTTGAAAAAAGGAATTACTTCAATAGGACTAGTAGCACAACAGCTAAGAACTGTAGTGCCCATACATCATAATTAATTTAAGGAATGCCCTGTACTAGTTCACATCCCAGACTAGTCAGTTGGCTATTCCACACTCAGTGCACCACAGGCAGCAGGGTAACTAGCTATACAAGTAACTGAGCCAGGGAGCTACTTGCCTACACTGCTGCAATGAAGACAATGTACACACACAAATGGGGGCAGAAAACCCCCACTAGGAAAAAAAACAAACAAACAACAATCAAATCACAACAGAAAGTACCAAAAAAACCTATGAACAAATGAAAAGCAAAAAACACAAAACACACAACACAACTAAAAACAGATTAATACATGGATTTTCAATTAAAGAACAAAAAACAGTGTTTTAAATAACAAAATAAAGAAACAAATGAAATACCACGCTAAGCTTCTTAAGTATTGTATGAAAGCTACATTCAGTGGAGTAAACAAAACAAAACAAATTAAAGAAAAACCCTCCGCACGCCCACACAAGATTCGTCCATCTGATTACTTAAAACTAAGCTCTTCATTCTTTGGGCTTTCTTACATCAGTCTTCCTCCACCTGCATCACAGCAAACTCAGATGTAAAATACCTGAGGTATCATTTGCTGCTACTGTTTCAAGTTCAGTATCAGTTAAATAAACAAACAAATAAATAAATAGCTGCTGCCTTTCTATTTCTTCACCTGCCCAATAAAAACAAGGGGCTCTCAACTGACTGAAGATGGGCTGGTTCACATAAAAGGAAAAAGATGTGCTCCTTCTGAAAACAGATGGTAAAATTTGCAGAGGATCAGAAATGCCACAGAATGATTTGAAAATCAGAATATACAGCAATGGATCGCTTCCATGAATTTGCTATTCCGAGATTTTTATTGGAAGCACTGAGACTTTTCAGAGCTCCCTCCAATTTTAACCCCATGCTGTGTGAAGTCTTCTATATTATTTACATCTGCTAATGCAAAAACTACAGAAAGCCACAAAATCAGTTTGTTAGCAGATGATTTTCTTGAGTCATTTCAGAAAGCTGCCAAGTCTCCTTATGATCTGAGGCAAATAAATTTAAGCAAATTTAAGCATCAAAACTTTTATATTTCTATTCCTGCTTTGTTTTTGAAGCCTCGGTACCCTTGGCCCATATCTGTCTTCTCCATCTTTTACATCCTCAGATCTCCTGCAGTGCAGGCATGCTTTACAGCAAGGATATACAAAAGAAAGCATTTGTGATACAGAAATTTATCACACAGTTATTTAACTGTGACAACCAGATAATGTAAACATGTATTCTACAGCCTAGATAAAGTAATACGATAGAACTTATCTAATACTGTTTATAATCCTACAAGGTAGATCTAAAATGCTACCTTCTTCCTGGTCAGTTTTACAGTCATAGAATAAAATCATGTAGGTCAGAAAAGACTTTCAAGATCACCCAGTTTAAGCATCAGAATCAATTAAACCAACTATTTATTTCATATTATTGTCTCCTGTGAAGGCTAATGAACTGATGTTCTAATCTTACAGTGCATTTGTCTTTTCCCATTTCCCTTCCCACCTTTCCCCCCACTTCTATCACTAGTTTCTCCAGTATGGGATTTGGAAGGAGCTTATCCCCATTTTCTTCCATTTCAAATTCTTCAGTTTATTTCTTGAAACTGGGTAGCCACTTTCACAAAACACAAATTCTGCTACCACCTTCCTTTTTGATGTCACCCCTAAACTTCATGTTGGAGATTAGACTACAACTAGAGAGATGAAAAGCTGAATAAATGTCTTTTCAGAATGAACAGACCAGACAGGTACTTGCATTTAATAATTTCATGATGCTATCAGCAGGATTACACAGAAAATGTTTGCAACAACAAGGCTCAACTTGATTTGGTAAGTCATTCTCAATACTGCAAATTACTGTTTTCACAGTTATTCCATTTTCTA
Source organism: Coturnix japonica (assembly GCF_054131305.1). Classification (NCBI taxonomy): domain Eukaryota; kingdom Metazoa; phylum Chordata; class Aves; order Galliformes; family Phasianidae; genus Coturnix; species Coturnix japonica. The sequence continues at coordinate 40,784,644 of NC_140665.1, forward strand.
GCTTATTTTCTTGTGTGAAAACTGATGTTTGAACTTGCCTCTCTAGTATCTTCTAGCAACTATGAGGTTCTACATTTTTAGTTTATTTTCCTCACTGTCCCCATATCACTTTCACTCCGTATCTTTTGTGCCACTGCTACTAGTTTACACCGGTTGCATAAACTGAGTCATCTTCTTTGATTCAGTACTGTAACTTTCAGATTATATTTGAAGCCTACCCCTTCAGTGTTTTCCTTCCATGCTTCCAAGGAAATTGCTTACATTCAAGCTCTTTGCATTTCATGTTCTCAACTACAGCCACAATCTACCCTCTGAAATAACACATTCACTCTTTCATAAGTAGATAGTTTTTACAGCAGAAAGTAATTCTGATATTAACTCTTGATTCCATCCCAATTTTACAAAATACCATTTTATCATGGCATCAAAACTCAAAGCAGTTAACTGGTTCTTCATTTCATATTCTCATATTCATATTTCATATTTTTATATTCTAACCACCTTCCAACCTTTTATCAACTTCATCATGTATATGAAAGGCTATTTTCTTTCTCTTACTATAAATTGTCTTTAGCACTGGCATTTTCTCCCACTCTTACTTGTGAAATGTGAGTGTCTGTTGCAACTGTTTATAGAACATCTAATTACAACATCCTCCCTCCTGAGAACTCCACTAAATCTTTCCAAAACCTGAACAAAAGTTGAACAGTTCTGCTTTGCTATGACCTTCATGCCACTGTTTTGATGTTTACTTTTCTCTTCTCCCTCAAATCAACCTCTTGTCTAACATTTGCCTTGTGAATTCCTTACAGCATTTGTCATGCTTGTACAGGGACTAGCACAGTAGAGTCCTTATTTTCTACTGGCAACTACGGCAGGTTTTTTTGTTGTTTCTTTTTTGTCACAAGTATGTCTGTTTTAGTAATATAAAAATGTATTTCAATTCTTCCTCTGAGGAAAGCCTGCAGACAACAATGTTAGAATAATTAACTAGAAAGGATACCTGAAATAACATTGCTGACTTGGGAAATGACAACTACACTTTATCGGCATTTCAATGATGCAGGGTATTACCTAATTTCATTCCAAACCAGTGGATCTTCCCCTGTATTCCTTCACAAAACAGAACTCCCTCTGTACCTCTTATAGAGCTCTTCCATAGAATACCAGTAACAGCACACCACAAATAGGATACTGGAACATTTGAGAACTTATATTTCTCTTTACAGGGCAATTGGTTCAGGAACTCCACCTTTATTACCATTTTTTGTAATTACAGAAGTTGTAAAAGATCAAAATTCAGTAGTTGCTCTTCTTTTTAATACATTCATTTCACATATCAACCACTGCAAACATCCCCTTACTCTCTAGTTAAGTATATCGAACTTATTTCACAAGAGCTCACGGTAAGAGTTTATATCTTCCAGAGAACAGAGGAACAACTTCTTGTCACAGAACATATTTTCAGTGTAACAGTCCCTCCCTGCCCTCCTACACTGCCCAGGAGTTTCTCATAACTCACATGAGTCATTGACACAAAACAAATGTTCACATGGGAAATAAATACAGTCTGACTGCACTGATCAGTTAAACCCTAAGAAAAAGACTAAGGTTAGCAGATAATCTGCAACATATTTCAATCCCTTGGCATATTTTTGCAAAGAAACTCACCTGTATGACTCCTTCCATCATATTCACCATCTTGTTGACTATTGCAATAACTTTGTGAGTACGCTCAGTAGGAGTGATGTCAGGTCTGTACTGGCTTGACAGTACATACCGACATGTCATATACAAAACATATGTGGGAGACAGCTTAAAATGAACTGTCGAACTATTTGTATAATTTATAATGGCAGATAAGAAGGCATCTTCAGCTGTGGAGAAGAAGGAAAAGAACAATATATAAAGGCAAAAGACGGGGATAAAATTATACAATATTGTAACTTGGGGTGGAGAAGATTCTTGCTGTTGAGGAGGAAAATAAGGAGAAAATAAGCAAAATGCAGATACTCTAAATTAACCATCTACCATGTGCTACAGTTACTTAAGCACAATAACAGACACAAAGCTAGAAAGCCTGGTCATTGGGAAACATTTTCATACTATTTTCTACCTCTTTTGAAAATGATTATCTTCAAGGGAACAGAAAAACTCAAGGTTCCTTTTATAATAAGGGAACTTTATTAGGATGTATTTGATTCTTTAGACTATTAAAAATCTCTCTTGTTTACAAATCTACTTAGTTTCAAATATGTGAAGTCTGGACAATCTCTGACATGGTATTTTTCTACCAAATCTGAAATCTCAGAAGTTGTGGGGGATTAAGACAACAAAGTTTAAGTACTAAATGAAAATTTGATCTTTCACCACATTTTATATAACATGATTTTGACCATGATGTAATTGAATACCCAACACATGGAAGACTCCATATTAATGAATTAACACTTCAGGAGGTAGAACTCCCTCTCACCACCCCCCAAAGAAGTTGGAATATCTGAGGAGAGCAAATGCAACTAGAAATCAATGTCGTGTCGAACTCACCTCAATATCAGTACCTCCTCATACTCCCCAAATAAATCAATTTCATTAGTGGACAAACCATTATCTGTTCAATAGCTTTTAATTTTACTTAAGTGACATTTAAGTTTTTAATCTGTCTGAAATATTACACTATTAAAAAAAATAAATGTGCCAACAACTATAATTAGGTGTTTATAATATGGCAGTTTACTCACAGCTTTCCCTGAATTCAATACTGGCAGGTAGGATCAGTTCTGGTCCATGGGTATCCTGAGGTCTACAGAAGGAAAACAAAAATGATAAAACAATCCACATGGGTGATATTAAATCCACTGTAATAGATTTCTCCATCATTGGTACTGATGCTGACACAACATCTTTCCCCAAAACGTTCCTTTTCTTTACCTGTCCTCTAGAATCATTGCAGCTATTTCAGCCCACAGCAGATCACAATACAGAACTGAACTGTGAACTTTGCATTATTGATGAATGTCCTGTTTAGCACTGTATAGCAGACTGATAGGATCGGTTTGCCATCTGCTGTTGACAGGATTCAAATTACAGATTATTCATTGCCAAATGAAAGAAAGTGAAAAAAGCTTCACCTGGAGAACAAGCTCTATTACAAAAATAATGTGCTATATGCTACCTTTAATAATGTCCAACATAGATATGAACTTGGTCAATTTATTCATCTTTTTTTTTGCTGGCAAGGTAACAGAAGTAAAATTGAACCTCTATCCACATCCAGCTGTTGCTATGCAACAAAGACACAGAGGTCTTTCTGACAGCCCCAGAACTACTTCTTCACTTAGGCTGACTGAAGTGTGCCTTCTAACTAATATCTATTAAAGAATTTGCTGAGGATAAACAAAACAAACAAACAGATCTGTCTTTCTGGTGCCTAGAAAGGTTAAGCACACATTTCATTCCTCTCAAAAAATATTAATTGGGCTGTTCTCTGAAGTTAGGCATATTTTTAAGAAAAAAAACAGAAGCTTGAGAATTTTGGCATGCAATGATCATTTTAAACACATATAACACCATAGGCAGCTTTCTACTAGAAATAGATATAATAAGCTATTTACTTTAGTTCCATTAACAACGCTTTCCTTCAATTAAGCTATCATTTCCTACACACATACAAGAAAAACACCAAGTTCTGCAATAAGGAAATTTAAGTTAAAACAACACTGTGTTACAGCGCAAACCAACTTGCTTTGTTACTTTGCCACCAGATATATTGGAGGTACCTACTGCTTTTATAGGACACTCTACTAACTCTATGGAAATGAATTTTACTGGGCTAAAATGACCTGAAAGTCTAGTTAGGGTATTTCTCAAAAGGGCACAGAATATTACTCAGGGTCCGTTTCCTCTAATAAACATGGTATGAGGGTATATTACACTTTAACGTTGCTGATGCAGTATTCCCCATTATGAGAAGTATCAGACTACACATTTCCTACCTGCTTTCCTGTCTGCGATAGTCTTGCTGCTGTTCTATTCTAATCATGGGCTTCACCATTCCTCGCTCGGCTGTGCTGGATGCTGATGATGTTCTGTCACCATCAAGCCTGCTGGTGCTCTAATTCAGAACAGTGATACAGGTGTTTAGCATGTAGGTATAGGGTTAGTCAGTATTCATGCCTGGCACTATTAGAACAAAGTGCCATTATGAGGCTTTGAGAAGTGATGGCAAAATAGACAAGAAGAATGCAGCACATGATACAGTAACTCAATAAGGTATTTTTGACAAAAACACAGAATAACACTCCTGCAAATCAAAAGATCCTGAAGGCCAGTTAGAAGCAGCTTTTTGTTAATGTATTGCCACAATATACATAATACATAAATATCTATTTTAAAATTGCATAGATATAAATAAAAAAATAGATAGTTCTCATTAACAAAGATAAACGTATTTACAGATTTAGAACTAGTCATATTCCCCTGTCTCTGTTTTGCCTATAGCTCCAGGTGCTTACACTACTGATCCATGCCATAGTTTCTCCTTTCCTTATGGAAAAGTCTGATCAGGCAGACAGCATATAATTTTCCAGGATAAGAAGGAGCAACTCAAATCATACGAGTTCTACATACAAGTTGGTTTTATTCAGTGCTGAGAAAGACTGTAATTTATGCTTTCCAATTACACATCAAATCGTATCAGGAAGAATAAAAACACCGCTTTAAGCGGTGAAAGTTTTAGCAATTATTTTTCAGTGTAAACAATTATAAACAAGTATCAAAAAAATCTGAAGGGCTTCAGAATTTTCTAAGAAATTCCCACAACTAAATAATTGGCTTTGGCACGAGAAAACTGATCAAAATCATGAGGGTTTACACAAGAGTTTGAATGTTATTTTTTTTCAGTGCTGTCATGTCAAACTGCAAATGACTTTCCATCACTAGATCTCAGAGAACTACAATGAAATTGGATCATCACCCCACTTCCAAATAAAAACACTCTTAAGAGCAACTGTTAGAAAAGCAGCGATACACCAGTGATTTAACAGCATGTACAAGTTGAGAATCTGCTTGACAGTTCAAAAGCATTAAATTTCCCCAAGCTCCATAGATTCACTAAGGTATTTCTCCAGTGAATTTAAAAAGACTATCAAACACACTATTTAGTATCAGGAATGTCAGAAACTCCAGTTCTAAGCAATTTTGAGACACTTTAGTATTTGATATGTTTTTTGCTGTTGTTTTTCATTCTTTCTTCAAAATGCCACCAAGTGAACTCCTATCCATTAAAAAACACATCTAAGCTGCTAAGATTACCACAATCAAAGCTACAAGGAGAAAAACTGAATCAGAAATCTGCGACAGGAAAAAAAGAAGACAAACGAGTAGATTTAAAAGCTATCAGACTATTACTAATACCCGCACTGTCATACCATTAAGTTTCTTTACAAGTATTTCAATCTGATAACGGCAGTAATAAAACAAAAGACAAGTCCTTTCTGTGAGGACTGCTATATTTCATACTGCTGAAATAATCTTTCATCTGTGGCAGTGCAGTTAGAGCAGACATTAACTATTGTGTCATTTTACTCGGTTTGTTTACTCTTGAAAATGTAACTTTGGCACAGCATGTATTAACAGAAGGACAATGTAAAAAGAAAGCAAAAAGAGATTATCGCCTCATAAAATGTTTATAACTCTGATTGCAGAGACTGTTTCTTTGATCGGTGTGTGTAAGAGCTCTATTGAAGTAAACAGTCATATCCATTAAATTTTAAAAGCCCAATTAAATGTAACATTGAACACTTCCATGGTTTATACAATACACTTATTTGCCCTATAGCAAATGCTGCAATTACAGGTTACACATATGAGACATTAATAAAACAATTTCTAACATGGATCTATCTCTACCCATGTGCCCTCCAATTAATCAGATTATTCCAGACTTGAGCAGTTTCCCTTTCTAAGAGGAAAAAAAAAGTTACTACTCTTGCCACAGAATGCATGACAAATGCCCATTTGAAAAACAAAGCGGTATTGTGTGGAAAAAATAAGTGTGCATGACAATTAATCCAATCCTAAAAGTAAATGGCTGGGGGAGAACGACAGGCAGCACTTTCTCAAATACTACTGATAATATAATTTCAACCTAACATGAAGCTTCATTACTTGTTATTCATTTATGGTATGATACCTTGCTTGCTGGTAATGCTGTTCCACTGTGAACATCTCCTTCCAGATCAAATGTGGTTTCCTGAACGGCTCTAAAAGATAACATTTGAAGCACATCTTAAAAATGATATGAGTAAACACACAGCAACATACAAAGTAGCTAAAATTGGTAAATTAGAATTCAAAGAGGTATACCATGATACCTGTTCATATCACTTTTAAAAACACCGGATCAATTCTTTATTTAAGAGCATTACAAGAATACACACAGACCATTTTATTTGACAAAACAGATTTTTAGTTACATTTCTCTCTGATTAAGTGAGAAGAAGAAAGCCATTGAAATATTTTCAGTGTCTAATATGTTCACTGTAATATACCTGCTGCAAGTTTTTACCTGAATACTCAGCATCATAAGCATGAAAAACTATATTAATGTACATCATTCATAAAACCACAGAAGTGCCTTTTTTTACATGCATATGCTAAGGGAAAGAGATTGTAAAAAAAGATTTGATTGTGCAAGCTGCAATATCCCTTCAACAGAGATTTCACAGTCCACACAAAGTAGACTGGAGTAGTTCTGGAGTAGTACAGTGCTTTGTTTATTGATCTGCAGGCTAGATGCAGAAGAAACTTAAGATGTTAGGTTTAGTATCATCTTATTGTTAAATGCCTAGAAGTCTGTCCACAATCATCTCCTACATTCTGCCCTGAACTGAGCTTTATTTTGCAAGCTTTCAGTACTTACTGGGAGCACCTAAAGAAGAGGAAGACTGGCTTTTACATGAGCAGATAGTGATAGGACAAGCAGGAATGGTTTTAAACTAAAAGAGGAGAAATTTAGGTTAAATATTAGGAGGAAATTCTTTATTAAGAGGATGGTAAGGCGCTGTCACAGGCTGCCCAGAGAAGTTGTGCATACACCATCCCTGGAGGTGTTCAAGGCCAAGTTGGATGTGGCCCTGTGCAGCCTGGTCTGATGGAGGGGTCAACTGTGCCCACAGAAGGAGGTTAGATCTGGGTGGGCCTGAGGGTCCCTTGCAGCCCAACCTGTTCCAACAAATGGCATGACTGAAGATACATACAGATTTGTTTCATCTGTGATCAGTACAATTTTAGAACATCTAAGGCAAAGGGATACCCTCCCAAAGCTGGGAGGAAGCAAATCATTGGACATCCTGGCACTCTGATTTAAGGAAATCAATTTTATTTCCAAATGCCAAGTGTCTCTCTGCATGCTTGGTATACTCCACATAAGCACCAGGTTGATGCATTAACTTTGCAGAAACTCACTGTAATTTTCTTGGACTTCGGAATGGATGAATGGCTTATGTTTCACTCCTTACGAAAAACAGGAAAAACACCTCTAACATTTTCTTTCTTTCTTTTAATTTAAACAAGAAGCACAAAATATACTTCCTCATTACAATAAGGTGAAGAAAAATAATATTTAAAATAGACATTTGTTAACTCAGCAGGCTGGCCAGAAAAGACTCACTGCTCTCTAAGCCACATTTTTCTTTTCTAAATGACTGCACACTATCACAGCAGTTTCGTTTTGATCCTGACAGGATGGAGAATATGATGTATTTATTTCACGTCATACAGTTTGATATTAAGATTGTTTCTACTAACCATTTCTACAACCACTGAAGAGAATGCAAGTCACTAAAAATCATAATATTTTCATTATACGCTTATTAAAAAGATGAATGTGGAGAAATAAATGCTCTTCTGTACTATTAGTCCTTGGAACACAGAAACTAGAAGTAATCATGCTGTAAAAATGGTTGGCATTTTGAAACATTTGGCTCCTCACTTAATCTGAGTATTCCATATTGAAACAGATGCTTGTTAATGCTAAAAAAATGTCACAAGGTGGAGCTCAAGTATTAAAATAGCTATTACACAGTTAATATTTAAAAGCAGTTACTTGGAACTCACTTAAAATCATGCTCTAATCACTGGCCATTTATCACGCTCTATCTTTTGTTTTTTTAGGGCTCATTACTGTACTCACCCAGCTTTGTGCCTTGGACCTTTGACCATAAGGCTTGCATCAATAGGCCTTTTAGGAATAATATGGTCCTGAGTGGGATCCACAAACTTAAACACATGAGATGACCCAAACTGAACCTTCATTCCACTTTGCAGCATAGTCGTTTCTGAAATACGCTGACCTTCTACGTATGTTTCCGCATCAATGTTTCTTGGGGTTACAGTAACAACTCCATCCATATTAGTGAGATCACAATGATGAGGCTGAATTCCTGGACCAAATAACTGCAAACAGGAACCATTAACAGGAAATCAATTACATTATACAGCAGCAGAAATTAAAACGGTAAGATGGAGCTACAGCATAGCCTACTCGCAGACTAGTAACATAACTTTGCTTGCTAACCAAACCCAACACCCTCAGATTTTCTTCATAGGAGAGGTGCTCCAACCACCAGTTCTGTCATCTATGTCTGCTTTTTTCTCCATACCTGAATGGAATTGTCATCAAACTTTTCAGTTCCAACTTCAGTGACACTTAATTGTAGACGATAAAGCTTTGGTTTATCTCTGGAGTCAGAACCATCTGTGGAACAAATGACAAATATTAATTAGCAAGTTATTAAAGCTCAAATGCACAATAATTGTCTTCTAGAATCATTAACAATATTCATGAAGAAAATGAAAAAGAAAAATTTGAGTGACATTCATTCATGATTTGTTGTGTACTTTTAAGTTGTTCAACAGCCTAAAAACATGGAAAGTAAACAGGGCCCTGGCAACGAAGTGCTGTTATCTGCAAGTACAAAGAGCAAAGCAATCAGGAACTACCGCTCTGAACATACTTTGAAAAACCTTGTCTATTTCCTTGATAGTTGAAGTAATACAATTTTTGTTAACCTCTTCAGATTTCACATATACAAATATGGCCTACAGATACTTTGAAAACAACTGGGTACATCTGTATACTACTGTGGTAACAATAGTTATAGTTTTCAGTAAAAGCACCGGTTATCAGCAACATCTACTACCAAGTGGCTGACATGCTAAACTGCTTCCTATTCACAAAATATTGAAACAGGGTAACATTAAATGAGAGCCTTAAACTTTTTGTTTGTTTTAAATCTGTGACAGCTTTAGTCTTGATGTAGAGGACTGAAGCACTCCTGAGCCTTGTTCAATTGATACACATTTTCACCTCACAGTCAACAACACAGTTACAATGTAACAGTTAAGAACACTGTCAAAAGCAGAAGGTGCCAAGAAAGTAAAGCAACGGTATGAAAATACAAAACAGAAAGAAAACAGAACACATTAAGTGAATGGGAGGGGGAAGAACCATCAACAGGCCTTTAAATTGTATGGATACAGGTAAAAGTGTAACAGGTGCTCCTAGCAATATGCTTCTTCTGGGGGTGCTGTGATATTAGTGGGACATCAAGACAACAGGCAGTTCAGAGTAGCATTCTAAGTATGAAATTTACATGCTGACACAACAGTAACCTCCCAGTACTGAAAAATTTAGTATGTCATCATTCATCAGGAAAGTAATATTAAATTATGAGAGTGATCAGCCATCTAGACTCTTCTAGGTACAGGGATAAAACTCTTATTAAACCCAATGATTGAATCCACAAACCTGCATCCAATAAGATTACACACTAAACATAGTGATGCTAACACTATCTTCAGCAATTTAAATGGTGGGCATTTTTTAATTACTTAACAATGCTACTCAGAGAATATACAATTGCACCTTCAGCAACATCAAATGCAGTCTTATTATATACAACCAAATTTATTTGGCTGCTTAACTCCAATTCTCATTACTGTGTCTCCCCAAAACCCACACATCACAACCTAGAGTGCCTCTTTCATTTATTTATTACATAATCCAAAAGTCACATTTTCTCCTACCCACAATCCAGTTTTAAAGAACTGACACCCAGAAGACTCAGCTTAGAATAAATTTTGAAGAGAATTACCATAAGTTCTGTAAAGGAAGAAATGTTTCTAAAAAAAGACCATTTTGCTCTGGGGAAGGGAAGACATGTAGAAGGAACGAAAATTGCTTTATGCAGTCACGTAAAGTCCTGTATTTCCTGATTTTTGACAGCTAGATGCTCATCTAAATGTTCAGAAAGCATTCCTCAGCACACACTACGGCAGGCTGCATTTCTGCCCTATCTGTGGCAAAGCCCTGACGACCAAAGTCCAAGAAGGGTGTTCTTAGCCTCTAAGGTACAAACTTCAACCTGCTTGTTTGGAAAGGAGATGTGTACGATTTAAGTCATACATCTTAAGATACAGAAATTGTGCTGTAAAAATACTAATACAACAAAGTTTTGTATCTAACAGTGGAATTATTTTCTTTTAATACCGAAATTTGAAAGGTCAAAGTTCTCGGAAAGATGGGCATTAACAAACAATACAAGAAAAGAAGCAAAAGGTATAAAGAAAATGTATGAATCCTATTCAAAACCTGTTCGTGTTATATATATGCGTAAGTAAACACATGGTCTGGATGGCCGGTATTCTACTTAAGACATCTGTGACTAAACAACATAAGCAGAGCTAAATAGGTGCAGGTAACAACTAGTGGTCTCGGTTGTTTTTTGTTATTTTAAGTTTGAAAAATTTAAGTAAGAATATCTGCCTCCCAGATACAAGCTGAAGAACTGAGGATGATTAATGAAGAAGCTGAGTCAAACACCATACATTAAACTTATCTATATGAGTTTTACCCAGTAACGCTACTGGGCTTCAAATCAATTAGGTACAATTGGTGTTTGAAGTGATTTTCACAAGTTGTTTTCTCTCCCATGATGAAAGTACACATGCATAGAAACACACACATCTGTGCATATTGCCTATTGTTGAAAACTTCTATTTCAGAAGTTAATCCTCAATTGGAAAGGAGATCTCAATACCGAAGACAATGCATGAAACAGTGACTTAAAGAAAAGGGTTTCTAAATGCACTTCAAAGCATTCTGTACAATAAGAGGCAACATAAATTACTCTTCACCTATACTCACTAGTGAAATTGTGTATACAAAATCTATTAAAATTGTGGTTTGCTATCTCTCTCTAATATAGTTTTCATGGTTTGCTTTATGCAGTTAAGACTCAATACTGCACTTCAAATAGTGCTATAAAAATTTGTAGTGAGCAGAAGTAAACAAACACTGTTAAGTAAATCAACTCAGCGATTCATAACATAAATATACACTTTTATGCAATAGAAAAAGACAACAAAGGCCTCCCTTCATAGATATTGCTTGCTACCGCAGGAATTCACCACCAGAATGTGAATCCTACACAACTCTGGAAATAGTTTCAAATTGATTTTGCTAATCCAGTGCTTGAAATCATTCAGAGAAATGAGAAGTATTGACTAGAAACCTGACTAAACAAAACAATTTAAATCAGTAAATAGGAAATAAATGAGTCCAAAGTTGAACAAAAACACCTCCACAGGCATTGTGCCTATTTACTTAAAAATTAGCGTAAGCTTGCATTTGTACAGTAACTCAAGAAGGAAATCTCCTACTATCTAAACTCTTAGCATTTAAACAATTAAAAAAGAACAGGACTGACAGATTAGAAATATCAAAGTCAAGAGATAAAGTCTGCTATTGAATTTCAGACAAGATATGTGCTGCTAACAGAAAGAGCAAATAGCAAACATCTGTAGTAAAGGAAGATTCAGTGAGGAATGTGACACACAGCTCAGCTTCTTCAAACTAACATGGAAAAGTGTTACCAGGATACTGCAGTTCTGTTCTCAGAAGGAAGCTTGGCTGGGGAAGTTGCTCTGGCCAAAGCTTTTAATCCTCGCCAACTTTAGTAAATCATCTTTCTTAATTGTTATATCTGTGTCTTCTCAGTATCTCCCATTGCTGTCAATTCGACAGTTCATAGTTGCTTTTATGTAATGAGGTGGGAAGGTTTTAGATGTCTGGTTTTTATTTGTATTTTTGTCATTTTTCTCAACCTTTAAAGACTATGACTGAGCAACTGAAGATAATAACTTTGAACTCATCAGCAGTCATAATCACAGGTGATCTTAACACCTTTCCAACTCAAATCATTCCACTATTATATGATAACCTATCTGCAATACTATCATATCACATTTCAGTCTATTTTTGTTACTGTCAGACTCAGCTTACTGGTTCTCTTGCAAAACTGAGAATACAGAGACCATTGCTGACTGTCATGTTTACAGCCACAAGCTACTGAATGGCATCCTCTGTTTCATGATGCAGAAACTGATCTTCAGTCTATAAAAGTCATACAAACCAATCAGCAACAAAAGCAGCTGTGCACAAATGGAAAAACAGGATATGCTTCCAGTAGCAAACATACCAAATTAGTGTAATTACACAGTGTGGAAGTGAAGTCTGCCAGATTGTCCTGTAAGAACAGAGACAATGCACTGATGGAAGTACATTTCCATCATAGCTTCATCAGTAAGTTACTTCTGTAATACAAGTACATCGTATATGTATTCTGAATTTCTTTGTTCTGAAGAGAGAGACTCTAGAATACTAACAACTCTTTTTCACAACCCATATACTACTTTTATAGTAGTCTAAAAAATAAAATGAGGAAATGGGTGTTAAAAAGTCATATTAAAGGAAATTACACTTTGCTAGAAATTAAAGTATCTTGACTCCTAATGTAAGAAGCAAGAGATTTTATATCCTGTTTTTGCCAAATATACATCTGCATGCTACACTTAAAGTGAAAAGAGGATCAAAGGAGAATCAAAGATCCATAATGATTTGTAGATTAGATTATCAAACACTACAGATAAAACTTAGGACATCTGTTAAGTATGCCCAGATCTCTTTGATGTACGCTGTTGCTGTTAGACAATAACGTAACATTGCAATTAGAAATAAAAAGGGATGTTACGGAACACTACAAAGTAGAAACTGAGATCATTTTCTAGTGACCCAAATGCTATTTCCGATAACAAGAATCATTTGTGATGATATCTTCCATGTACCAAACATTGAGGAGCACCAGTTACGTTTCACGACATTTACCAAACTCACCTAACTATGAATTCTGCAAGCAGACGAATCAACAAATGATTTCTTCCTACCACAATTCTGTTTGTAGATCATTCTATGAAACTTAATTGCTAATCTTAGCTGGAAGGCTGAACTCTATGGATAGCAGCACATTCATGACCTATTTGGTATCTATTCATCAAGAACAATTTAACTGTAGCTGACAAGCACGACAGCTACTTCACAGAAGCAGTCCCTTGGAAAAAAAACCAAAACAGTAAGATAATCAGGACAGCCTTTCATACGTCTAAAAGAAAAAAAAAAGATTCACAGCGAACAATGTTTTTAGTGACTAATGAGAGAACAGTATTAAATATAGCGTTACCTTCGTAAGCGTGATAGTTGTAGTAGGCAAAGTGATTCCTTCTCCCTGGGGTTAGAAACACATGCAGAGGACCCAGGTGAAGGCAGCAGCAGCAGACAGATACCATGCAGAACATGCGGAAGAGGGCAGGAAAAGAAAAGACAGGAAAGGGTGAAAACTGTAGCCAGACAACACTTACCACTTCATAAGGATGAAGTGCATTTAACTCATTCAACTTTAGAAACTGCTTAGTATAATAAAGACATCAGTTCTACAAAGCTAGTGAATGAAACAACTCCTATTATTGTTTATGAAAGCAACAACAAGCTGTTAGAAGAAAAATGTGAACAATAGGTCAGTCCCACAGGCAATGTGCAAAGGCTCAGTGGGTAGCCTTGCCACCTGTGTCATTTCAGATTGCTTTTCCTTTTGCAGTAAACAGATGTTTCACTCCACTGCCAAGGCAGCATTTTAATAGAAAAGCAACTAGGCTCCATGAAGATTAACAGTTTAGAGAACAATAACAATAGAAAACACTTTTAAAAAAAAAAACAAAAACACACAGAAGGTGTAAAGAAAAACCATCAGTTAATCTAACTTCAGCCCGTAGAACACAAGACAAAATATATGTAACACTGTATGCTGTTAATTTCACCAGTCTATAAAACAAATAAAAGACCCAACACTATTTGACTATAATCAGAAGAGTCTGTCTTTTTAAAGAAAGGATTGCAACCTTGCTACCTGAAAGGCAATCAACCAGACCTCAATTTGTACATCACTTGGTCTGGATATCGGAATACATCCTAGTTAAAGGTGCTAATAAAAGGAATGGCAGATATATAAACCACATAAATGTTTAACGTCTACATCCCTATCTTTAAATACGAAAATGACAGAAATGAGAAGTTGCATGTGTTTCAAAATTTGGTGTTTTATAAACAAACAAGCTCCTTCCGATATTCCTGTATCATAAAATTGTCAATGATGAAGAAGTCCAAAGAGTTGCAATGAAGTCTAAACTAAAGCAAAGCCTTACTAGTGATCTAAAGTTATATGTATATTTTTAATCTACCAAGGATATCTAGGCTTAGTTCAAGAAGAGAAGCCTCAGTGTAATTAGTCCTCCAGAAGAACCAGTGAATACAGGACAGCAATGAGGTAAGGAGTCCTACTTACTTTAAAATCAAAGGATGTTGCATTAAACTGCTCTACTAAATACCAAGTTTTAAACCCCCAAATCCAAAAGATGGTGAGAACTGAAGGAATCGGTATATGCATTTGAAACCAAGCTAATAAAGTCTTAGTCAAACATTTCTTCCTTGTTGCATTTTTTTTATTCCAATAAAATGAAAATATTTGTCCCAGTATGACAGCGATATGGAGCTCTATGCCTCTAGATACTTTCAATTCAGAATCTGAGAGGAGAAGACAACTGAAGTGATGTTCACTTATACTCTCAACATCAGACTTGTGTTTTCAGCGCAAGTCTTGTACAAAAAAATTGACATGGCTACATAACACAGTAATTTAGATTACTAGATAAGCAGACTTCTTACCTGGGCTTAATTCTACCAGGTATGGTAGTTTCTCAGGAGGAAGGCAAGAGCCATAGCCAGACCCGTCAACTCTTTCCTTCCCCTTTAATGGCTTTCCATCAGCTATCTTCTTGGATTTCTTTGGGACATAATCAGGAGGCCGCCTTTTCAACTGAAAGACTAGTATTCCTAAAACACAGCATTATATATCCTTTGAGTCTCACTATCGGTGAATAAGTACACATCTAATAAATATTATTTTATAAGTGTTTTAGAGGACTACTTTCAGCTTACTACATTCCTGGCATTTATGTAGTAACTCTTAAGTTAAGGCTGTTTGAAAGATTAATACCTCTCCATGGTGGATAATTTAAAAACCTTAGGATGAAACGTATAACCCTTGTATGCCTATGGATGCACTACTATAACCAGTACTGAATGAAACAGTAAATAACTAAGGGCACCCAGCCTTAAAAGTGCCTGAAAATAAAACACTTCAAAAACAGATGTTCCAATTTCCTGCTTTACAGGCACCCACAAATATAGCTTACAATACTCAATGCATAAAAACCCCCTAAAGCTTTTCTGACATACCTTTATCACTAGGCCATTCCCTGAATATCTGAAGTGGACACTCATCATCATCTAGAATAGTTTCTTTAGCACCTTTATCATCAGAGTGCTGAGCACCAGGAGGCAGAATGACCTAGAAAAGAACAATTGCAAGTTTTCAGAGGTGTTACTAGACACACAGAGTATTCAAGGGTACACCTTCTAATTTAATTTATATATATATATATATATACGCATCAGATAAAACAAAGGAATTCAGTAACTTGAAACGCATTTTGCTTTCCAAGGCTTCTTCTAACTTGTGGTTAACCACACTTCACAGAATATCAGACAAATTTAAAACCAAGGGAAAGCTAGTTACACTTAAACTAGATAAGGTCAACCTTCAGCAAACAAAATAATTTCAATTTCTCAACAATCAAGAAAGTGAAAGCAAAACATCGGTGGAAGGGATAGACAGAACTGCAGTTTCCTTCACCATCTTACACACTGGAATCAGCCTTTCATTTTGCTAAAGCCATTCTGTTAAAGCAACGTGTAAGCATCTTTACAAACAGCAAGACAAGCTGGCAAAGAGAACACTCAGATACCGTTTGCATCTTTGTCACACTTAACATTCACCTGGTCTACAGCAGAGAGTAAGCGCAAAACTAGAGCATCTGACAAATGCTTCATGCTGTCTAGCTTTGAGGAGGAATGAAAAATAAACATACTTTGGGAACCACCTCACAGCACTCACACTTTTTATAGCTATACTCTTATGAGGCTGAGGTAGGGGAAAACCTTGATTCATTTGTTTTGACTCTAAAGGAGACATGACCTGCTATTTCACGCAAATTCGCATTACCGCTTCCCAAAGTGATAAAGCATAAAAACAGTGACAGCCAGCATTACAGTGTGTGACTAGCCTCTAAATTAAATATAAATCTCTCATGTCTGAATTTAAATAATAAACAATAACATTTCAAAAGTCACAAAGCTTTTACTACCTCAATTGTGACCCTAACAACGTTATTTAAGTCCATAGGAAGCTCTATTTCGAATTAAATACTCCACGTTATTCCTATCACTGAACTATGACCCAGGTAACATCTTCCAAAGTTAAGGCACATACTGACTGCTGCACATAACCATGCTGCAGTCCTCCAGAGCCTTCTAACTCTTCTTTGTCACCTCCTCTCCATACTCATTGCAGTGTTAACTAAGTTCCCACAGACACACCTCAAACTTCCTTTCATCTTCTTCCAAGCAGGAAATAAGTATGTTTAAAGATCACAAGCATTTAATTGAGTCATTGGTTTTTCCCTAAAAGCTTTTCTATGCAAAACCTGGCTAAACATAGATCTAATTACATTACTGTTAATTAGATTTTCAAATAGACAAGATACTGTGAATACAGTTAAATATTATAATTTTTAACCAAAAGGAAACAAAAATACATCTAGACTGAAATCTTATCTTGCCAAACCACTCTTTTCTACTTCACATCTCAGATTTTAGAACTAATTATGCTTACAGGATAATCTGAATTAGCTACTCAAGTAAGACCATATTTCAAGCTTCGTACAACGAACAACTATTTTAAAAGCACAAGCCCCTCAAGATCAAGCACAAAACAGAAAACACATGCTAAAACTCCATTTACTCAAGGGTTGAACAGTACTAGATTGGAGAGCAAACCAAAGAAAATCCAAACACGCTGAAATTAGAGGAAAGATGAGAGATAAAAACACAAGGGCTACAATGTGACCCTGATGTTAATTCTGCCTTGGAACTTGGATTAACATGTACACTGGCATTCCAGGCTTAATGAACAATGGAGAATTTGAAGAGAAATGGTCACAAAAGCAGTAATCTCCTCATCGTTCCAGTCAGTTACTATTACTTCCATCTCACAAGAAGAGTAAGCTGATAAACTCAGACATGCCTTGCCTAAAAAAAGGTGTGTGACCTAACCTACAGCAAAGACACAACACCACAACTGAGCTTAATGGGACAGGCAGCTCCTAATCACAAAGCAATTTTAGAAACCATCTCACCCATGCTCTATTTAAATACCGCCTCCATCTCCCACAAGGCTGATTTTCCCACATTTTAGAATAATGGAAACACATAGAATAGGTTTACACTATGTTTATTTATTTATTTATTTGGTCTTTGTTTTCACACTGAAAAACAGAAGGTGCTCTTTAAGCATCCTTTAATGAATCAGGCACATACACTCCCCTGCTTTCTGTAATGCAGAAGGAACTCAAGATGGGTAAAAACTAGCTTAAGATCATAGAATCACAGAATCGTAGGAGTTGAAAGGGACCTCCAGAAATCATTAAGTCCAACCCCCCTGCCAAAGCAGGCTAACTACACCAGGTCACACAGGTAGGCGTCCAGGTGGGTCTTGAATATCTCCAGAGAAGGAGACTCCACAACCCCCTGGGCAGCCTGTTCCAGTGTTCCGTCACCCTCACTGTAAAGAAGTTCTTGCACACATTTGTGCAGAACTTCCTATGCTCCAGCTTCTGGCCATTTCCCCTTGTCCTGTCTCTACACGCTGCTGAAGAGTCTGGTGTCACCACTTTGCCCCAGCACCTCAGATATTTATAGACTTGGATCAGGTCCCCTCTCAGTCTTCTTTTCTCAAGGCTAAACAGACCCAGTTCCCTAAGTCTCTCCTCATAGGGGAGATGCTGCAGGCACTTCATCATCTTTGTGGCCCTCTGCTGGACTCTTTCCAAGAGATCCCTGTCTTTTCTGTACTGGGAAGCCCCAGAACTGGACAGAGTACTCCAGATGAGGCCTCACCAGGGCAGAGTAGAGGAGAAGGATCACCTCCCTTGACCTGCTGACCACGCTCTTTTTAATGCACCCCGCTGGCGTTTTTGGCCACAAGGGCATACTGGTCTTAGTAACTAACAGCCCACAAACTGAAACAAACAAACAAAACCAAATCCGGACTAGATCAGGAAGAATATACTCTGCTTCCTTGTAATGGCATTCACAGGCATGCATATTGTACATTCACTCCAACCTCCATTTATTGATTCAAAAACAAATGAAACAAACAGAAAACTCAGGCGAAGAATTCTAAATAAAGTAGTCCACAGCAACTTAAAACTTATCCTTGCAAGGCACTCTCTGTGATCAGACAATAACAGGAGGCAATACTTAAACACTTAAGTCCTCTGGGATAAGTAAGGGTCAAATTTAGCTACAGAGAAAGTTATCAGATCTAGTCTTATCAAAAGTTCCAAATAAAACAAACCAACCAAGCAGGACTAGAACAGCTCTCTTCTATAAGCTCTTCCACCGCCTGTTTTAAATGAATAAATAATTAAGCAAAAAAAAACACCTTTATATCCACTGTGAATTTTAATCCATTTAAAATTTTCCTTGCAAGTTAGTAACAAAAGAAAAATCCTCAAGTATTTGATGTCTGTTTCTGTAAAAAGGAAAAAAAAACCCAGAAACACAAGCAAACAAAAGAAGGTCCTATTTACCATAAACTGCACGTTTTTGTCTGACATTACAAGAAGTTTACATCATATCCTCAAGTAATTAAGAATTGCAGCATGCTAAGACAAATCTAATCAAGACAAGTCTAATCAAGATTTCACTCCAGGAGTTAACTGGTTTTCTGCATGCCTCATGTCTTATGCCCTACGTAAATATATACAGGTAACATGGAAGACTGTCTAATTAATTTGACATCTTGAGACATGTGCGGTGAACCTCATATTATGCAGGGAAACGCAAACCAAGTGTACTGAAACAAGCAATATATACCAGAACAAACTTGCATTTACTTGATTACATGGAAAAACTTCAGAACTGGGCATAAAGATCCATCATGAAATACAACAAAGTGGAATATGAAAGAAAGCAACTAATAGGAAATAACTATTTACAACAGAAGTTGTCAATGGCAAGCACTGTCAAAAAAAAAAATTACAATTTTCACATTTCAACTGAAACTTCACAAGTGAGTACACTTGAACACGTATAATTGTGCAGCCTTACAAAGGTCTTGTCATGCAATTTAACATCTGTTTTAATAGTTAAATAAATGTGAACTGCTTCAGTCTTTTTGAAGACTTGTCACCTGCCACACAAAGAGAACAAAGCATTTACAAATCCCAAGTAATAGGAAAATGAAGTTATCCAGTTCTACTGCACACTGCTTTAAACTTATGAAGTTAAAAATAGCAAGGTGTACAAGAAAGATCTGTTTCCTACAGAATATGATGAAGTATATGAAAAACAAGGTAGGAGAAGAAGCCCTGCCAGAGGTAAACAACACCTCTGGTTCTTCAGTGAAGTTATGCTAAGCTGCAATGAAACCTATGCGCTGACATATTTGTAGGTTTCCAAAAACAAGGAGTAATGTTGAAAGAATTATCAGGCTGAATCTAGGGTGTTTTAATATTTCCAGCAGGGAAAGCAAATTCATAAAGTATGTGTGTGTGTGGGGGGAAGAAATTAGATTTTAAAGTTAGGTTAATCTCAAAATACTCAACTTCAGTATAAAGCAAGAATTGTATTTGGAAACCAAACAGTTAATGAACAGATGCACTCAGAAAGGTTGAACAGGTTTCAGCCAATGACTTTTGATGAACAAAACAGTAAGATTTTCTGCCTTTGAAAGGTATTTAAACAGACTGGCTATTAGTCAATAAATATCACTCACATTTAAAATGTGAACAGAGAAGTTATTTAATTAATGAAATTTGCAGTATAAAGAAGAGGTATCCCTCAGAAAAAGGCAAAGTATTCTACGAATGTGCTTTCCTGAAAATTAAGTTAAAGCAATTTACTTTACAGCAAAGACTTTGTTAATGTTTCCCAAAATCAGTGCAATGTTCCATGGACTCTTTTCTACATTAAACAACCACACACAAGACTGAAGAACAAGTGGAGGTACAGGAGGGGATGTCATTATTACAGCAGTAACTTGCAAATATTTCCCTGGTATATAAGCATGCAATCACCTCAACAGATTCTCTGAATCATAAATAGTTTGTAGTACATCATAATACCCTCTAATATCTGAACTATACAGTTCAATGCAAAACAGTTTCCAAATTCTGAAGAAAATACAAATGTTTCTGCTGTAAGCTACAGTTCTCTAAAAACAGAAGAAAAACCAGAATGTGAAATCAGAAGCCTATTTAACAACACTGACAACTGAGAATCATTGATGTTATTTATAGAATAGACAGTATTAAGATAATTAGCATACTTAATACTACGCATAGAAAATACTTCACAGTCAAAATTGAGAATCGCTTTTAATATGTGATGTCAAAAAAGTGCAGTAACTACTACTTAAAAAAAAATCCACACGATCATAAAATCTACGAGTATTTAAATCTTAATGTAAATAAACTTTAATAGTTGAGACCACGGTTACATGTTAATGAATATTTTCATATCTCACTATTCTCTTTTAGAAGATGATGTGGACAGACGTTTATAAATTTTAATCTATACTGTCCATGAGCACCTTTTACACAGCTGTACCTCTCAGAAACAGTGATTCTATAACATCCACTTAAAACTCCTATAATAATTAAATTCTGAAAGTAAGTACAAATTTTAGTTAAACATTTCATTTTTTTCTGATGTATAATGAAGGTAAGCTATCACTGAGAGGTATAAAGAACCATTACTAATGGAGTTTGGACTAAGCAGTTCTGACTCTAAGCAGACTTATTTAGTTGAAGGGAACAGGGCTTGTTCAGCCTGGAAGAGAGAAGGATGTAGAAAGATCTCACTGCAGCTTTCCAACATTTAAAGGGAGTTTATAAACATGAGGGAAATTAACTTTTTACAAGGGTAGATACATAGTGATAGGACACAAGTGGAATGGTTTTAAACTAAAGGAGGGGAGATATAGGTTAGATGTCAGGGGGAAGTTTTTTATTGAGAGAGTGCTGAGATGAGGGAACAGGCTGTCCAGAGAGGCTGTGGATGCCCCGTCCTTGGCCTTGTTTAAGGCCAGGCTGCACGGGGGCTTGGGCAACTTAATTTAGTGATTCATCCAGTGGCTGGCAAACCTGCCTGCGGCAGGGGGTTTAGAACTTGACAATCCTTGAGGTTCCTTCCAAGAAGCCATTCTATTATTCCATGATAGCTTTTGTACAAACAGCACAAATTTCCATCTCTGCTGGATTAACTGTTATTTTATACAACTGTGAAGTGTAAGTACGCTTGGTGGTATCAGGCCACAGTATCAAATCCAAAAATGTTACTTTCATTATTAACATTTAGCTGTGTATCAAGCAACACCTTAATGTGAGATTTTATATGAATAAAAAATAATTTAAGAACTCTTAGTGCTGTTAAACTTTTTTTTTTAGGTCAGCTGCTAAACTACCAAAATCTTTCCATTCAATTCAAAGCCACTGGTAAGAATAAAAGCAAAATATGAAACATGGGAAGAATTATGACATAGTAACATATAGTAACTTTACTTACACGAGCAATACAATAATCCTTGGGATTTTCCTTCTCCAGGCCATATTTCTCCAGTGCTTCAATAACTGCAAAATCTGCAGTATCTGTAGTTGACAACAGGATTGTCTTGTATGGTATATTTGGTTTTAAACTGTCTGCATAAATTCTCAGCGTCCCACCTTGGAAACAAAATTCAATTAATATTGCTACCACAGAATAGAAAAATACAAAGGAAACAAACAAACAAACAAAAAAAAAAAACCAACACAGTAATTTCTTATATTTCTAACAGAATCTAAGAAAGCAATTCTTCAGAAATCATTTAGGCAACCCACTAATACAAGGCAGGTTACATAAAATCTTCAAAATGTATTTTGATCACAGGTAAAATCCTCCAGTGATGTTGTATTCTCCAAGAAAGCTTTTCATCCTACACTTCACTACCTTTACTATTCTTAGTGATGTCAAAATGAAACAGTGAAAACATCTGGATGAAGAATTAATCTCTCCTGTCTTAACAGACAGCTTGTACTGACCTCTGAGCCTCTCTTTCCTGTTTAAGAAGCCCATTACAAGCTCCTCTTGTAAGTGATGTTTTTTTCCATACCTCTGTATCTAATGATGGTGTCTATACAACCACTGTGTTCTTAATATTCACATTAATAACAGGAAATATTTGATCGCTGTAATCAAGAAGATCTACTGAAGAATGCTTTGGGCAGAGCCAAACAAATACTCCTTGCCATCTTGTATTTGTGCCACTGATTGCACTGCTGATCACTGAAATTGTTCGTAGCAAAATGAATCACATTCATCTCAAAAGGCTTCTCTAAACTGTCATGTTCATAAATCTAACTCTGTCCTTGCTCAGCACTGTTGGTAAGATCACTAAGCAAACTCTCTCCCAACAACTTATCCCTAGCCCACAGGAGTACACTCCCGTGGAATCTTACATCTATGAATCACCTGTTTCATTACACCATACTTAACTATGACTTTCTCCGTTATCTTTTTGTATAAATTAACCCTGAAGTCAAATTCACAGGAGCCATCGGCCTTAAAAATACTCACTCAGTTAACAGGTTAACACAAATTTAACCAACACTAATCTACGTACCTGAGTCGGGTCTGCCATCAGAACTGCGAAATTCCTGCATTCTCTTCTCTAGTTTTTGCTGCCGCCGTCGTTTCATAACCACCTCAGGATTAGATATTGTGCGAGTGAAGCTGGTCTCAGGCATATCTTTGTAAACCTCAGCTGCAAGGCGAGAATTCTCACTGCCAAATTATTTTAAATAAAGAGAGAAAAAATTGCCATTAAGATCTGAAAATATATATACAAGGGTTGCTCTGAAGTAATGTCTCCTACTTCATTATGTTGGCCTATGACATCAGAGGTGGATGGTTGCTGGCATGGCAGTAGAAGTTGAACCTTCCCACCAAAATTCTGTTACATTTTGCTGCCATGCAACAGATGGCAGCAGAAGGGCAGCCTGACAAAATGGCATCTGATAGGGAAGGGTGTATGAAGAGAAGGTGGGTCATGTTAAAAAATTAGAACACATTCTCAGCTACAAAACACTATCAAATAGTGCTACTGTTCTCTTTGTATCTATTGTAGTTTCTGCGGAAACAAAGAGGAAGCATTACTTTCAGAGCAATCCATACATATAGATCACCCTATCACTTCATGAAAGGCAAGTGGAATCCATACAGGAAGGAGATTATTTAAGTTATTGTTAGATGGTTTCTATACTAACAGCATTTCTTCTAGGATTAGGATTGTTCATGAACATGAGATAATCAGCAGCCAATGTAAGTACTGATGATTGCTACCTTTCAAGAAAGAAAAGGGGTCTTCTACCTCTTACAAAAAAAATAAATAAAAAAGATGAAGAATCACAGGAACTTCACAAAACCCCCTTCACTTAGCTGTGAGTGACAAATATTGCAAGTCACACTGAAGCGGAATTAGTACATGCTTGTAGCTCATGATTTTACTTCCGGTCATGTACTTAAACATAGTTTATTTTTTTTAAATAAGATCAAACTAAGTAACTGTACAGAATTGGAAAGCCCAATACTGTTATGTGAAGGAAGCTGAAAACATGTCCACACAGAGCAGTACTACGCAAAAGGAACAACTGAATGTTGTGTTGAGGGACAGGGTTTAATGGAAGCTATTGGTAATAGGTGAACGGTTGGACTGGATGACCTTTTAGGTCTTTTCCAACCTTGGTGATTCTATGAAAAGAAAAATAATCCTGATCTAAAAAAAAATAATAATAACAAAATAAAATTTAAAAAAGCCAAATAAGCAGGCTTGTAGCCAGGTGCTAAATCAAATGCAGCCATCTACAAGTAGTATTTTCCTGTCAAAACACAAAACAATTAGAGAAGGGAACAGAACCAAACTAGAGTAAATGCTCAAAAAAGAAAAAGTCCAAGTTAACAAGTACATGTCAATTTTTGCCCAAGAATTAAGGTTCCTGATAAAAAAAAAAGTAAGCTTTACATCAAAAATGAACAAGCCACAAAAACTGCCATTGTTTATTTTGGTTTATGATGGTAAAATACCTATGTCAACAACTACTAAAAGAATAAAATGAATTTATCAGGTAGAAAGAATAAATCCTGTAAATAATGATGTGAGTTGTACGAACTGATAAAGGTTTAGAGCACTTACATATCATCCCCATGAAGAAGTCGATCATCTTTATCTGACGCCTGTCTCAATGCCTCTTTTTCACGCCTCTTCTTTTCTTTTTTTTCTTTTTTTGAGAGAGTTCGTTTGAAATTCTGTATTACTCCTTCTTTTTCTTGTTTCTCAGGGCCATTACTCTGAGCTTTCTGAAATAAACAAATTGAAAACAACTCCATCATTTTTAGTCTAATGAAATGTTATTACTAATTTTAATTTTCCAGGTAAGTCTGACTAAGATACAGTATTACTAATATGAAAAAAACAACCCCAGGCAAGTATGCTACAGAGGGATGGGACTAATACCCACCGGAATAACATAAAAAGCCAAAATAATTTCATATTCCAAAGCAAGTATGAAATGATTAAATACCTTGTGCAAAGGAAGTACATTCAGGCAACAGAAGAAACAACTGAATGTTACTTGAATATCATCTACTGTCTACTTGGCCTCAAAGATAACTGACATAAATTTGCACCTCTTAGTGAAATCTACTTCACCAAACAACGTTATACTTTTTCAAGACCACTGTATTAGAACATCAAATAAGATCAAACTGTAAAAGGACAAACATTAGAGAGGACAATTCTCCTATACTGCATTTTTCTGAGATGCCCTTCCATTACTCTCTTCTCCAATCCCTGCTCCTTGTATACTCAAGATACGTATAGTCATCTGATCATTTGCCTTTGCAGAAAAAAACATGAAAAAGGAGTGAAAGATGATGCAAGGTCTTTTGCTTCTACCAGGAAGCAAAGAAGTAACTATCAATCCTACTTTCTGTTAATGCAGTGAAAATGAATAACATGAAGGGTAATAGTACATGGCATCGTTAATTTTCTTTCCTTGTTTCTAAGAGTGTATACTATAGTCAAAAGTACAGCATAAACACAGAAATAGCTCATGAACTTATACCCAAGGCATCTTTAACATTAAAATCTCTAAATCCAAGAGTAAATGAAATTTAGTGCTCAGCCCAAGATGAGTTTGTCTGAAGGTAGCCCTTTCTTAACAGTATGTTTACCGTAACTATACCGTAACTATAAACATAGACTAAGATAAAAGTTAGATACTTTTATTATATATATTTATATTTATATATTATATATATATTTATTATTATATATAATGTATACAATTAGTTGACTTCAGGAGCCAAAGACTGATTTAAATTCATGTTACTAATGAAATGCTTCCTGAGTAATATAAAAGAAATGAGAAGAAGAAAAAAAAAAGAACATCAGGTATACTAAAACTTCACATCCTTCATTTGCTGTGGGAAAGAAACTAATTCGCCAAAAAGAAAGTCTTCCACCAGTTTCTTTAAGAAACCAAATGTTACTGAAGCAGGTAACAAGTCTTAGTTAAATAACTCTCTGGCATCCTCCTTTAAGGGCTTTGCAAGAGGTGGGATTAGCTCTTAGAAATTTAGCATCATACACCGTTGGAAGATATTTTTGCTTCATCTTATTAGAACAAAGTTTTCTGGGTATTATGTGCTACAATACCAGACAGCTATGTGGATCAAAGTATTGTAAGTAAATGGAAAGATTATAAACATGCTGCATGGTAGGGGTGGTGAGGATGCATTTAAAATATTTAGATCAACTTGCTGCAGATATCCAAGATCATCACCCTGCAGTTTTTTTCAGGAATTAGAAAAATAGAATTCAAAAAAAGTTTTGCTATATGAGCAAGTGTCATAAATCGCAAGACTGTTATTACCACTAGCAGACTGCTTAAAGTCTCACCTTTGGAGGAAGCGTATCATTTTCATTCTTCAGAACAAATCTTCCCTCTCGATCATCTTTGTTCCAGTTTAATTGCACAACGAGAGGCTTCTCATCCACATCTAATCTTCTTTCTTCTTCAAAGAAATGAAAAGTGTTAACAATTACTTGGCATCTCAAGAGCAAACAGATCTTTCACTGAACAGCACACAGTAACACAACAGCACAAAGTAACAAAATGGTAGGGGTTGGAAGGCAACTCTGGAGATGGCCCACTCCAAAGCCCCAGCTAAAGCAGGTTCCTTACAGTAGGCTGTACAGGAAAGAATCCATGTGGATTTTGAACAACTCCAGAGAAGGAGGCTTCAAAACCTGTCTAGGCAGCCTGTTCTAGTAATCAGTTGATGCTTTTCTGAGGGTACAGAGCCCAGTGGTGTTAGAACGCAGAGATAAATGGCTCCTTTCCAATACCTAACCCATGTTTATCTACGTAATATAAAGGTCCTTAACAAGTAGACCTGTGCATTTTCTTTATCAGAACTGAAGCTCAAGAATATAAAATTAACAATCAGAAGTTATTTCCTTGAAATTTTATAATTTAATGAAACTCTGAAATACTCATCTTCCTCTTTTAACCATTCTGACTTTGGCCCAAGAACTACTGTTCTTTAAAGATCATAAAAAATAAATCAGACTATAAAACAAAAATCCATTATGTACATACACCACACAAACTTCATTTAGTGTGTTGTATCCATTTTACATGAAAAAAAAAATCTAAGAGAGCAGCTAAAGAAATTAAGCAGCTTCTGTTATTTTATCTCCATTTAGAAGTAGGAGACAGTATATACACACAGCACTGATGACTTTGCATTTACACATTATTTAATGTGAAAAACTCGCATTGAGAAAAGTCCTTTTCTTACGAGCCATACTTTAAACACCAGGAGCTTTCCCAGCAAAGGAAACTATTCTATTCTGGGTACAAATACAGTGCTAAGGGATTTAAAACATATACAAACAACTTGAAGCAGAGAAACCATATAGTATTCATCCCTTTAATCAGTGATGACACATGAACTTTTTCTTTAATCCCTTATGACTTGCATCAAGTCATCACTCATAGACCATGCAAAGTAACATATACTCCAGTAAACGTCCATTCCTTATCTCACATTATATTAGTTTCAGTCATTCAAAACAATAATTGGAGGTATTTAAGACACTAGTTTCCCATAGTTTTGTAGTGACCCACTGCACCCTATCCTGCTTCCAACCTGAAGCATTCTATTGAAGTAAGGGATTACTGGGGAAGACAACTACTAGCAACATCAAAAGGGTGTTTAGAAATCTAAGCTCTTCCTGGATAACACTAAAGGTTCTGCTTAAAAAACACAGCAGCTTCAGACAACAGTATATTGAACTTCCTCCAGTTTAGCAGTAAAGGCATATTCAACATAAGGCTGCCTACAGAGCCCACAACATCAAAGAACTGAGACGCACTCTCAAGTGCTCCAATTTAACACTTCCATTCTCCCACTATAAATCCAGCCTTAATTGACTGCTCCTAAAAATAGCAACACTCTCACAAATGTCAACAAGTTAGAGGATGTCAAGTAGAGCATTTAATAATCATAATTAAAACTTACACTAACTGCAGGCCTAATAGACATACTTACATTCTGAAATAGCACTTCCTGGTGTAACAATTTGTAGCGACATACATAAGAGCAATAAAAATCAAAGTCTGTTATATGACTCAGGGAGCAAAATTAAGAGGTGTTTTGGCTAAAGGAGGACAGGAAAGTAGCAAGGAAGGACGAAGGAGGGAAGGAGGACGAATAAGTACTAACCTCCACTGACATGCACCTCATAGAGCGAGTATTTGGGGGATGACAACATGCGCATGTCTGGCCGGAATTTCTCTGCGAGAGTCTCTATCACATCTTGAGTTGTGGCAGTACTTGAGACACGGATACATTTTGTTGCAAAGTTTCCAGCTGCTTTGTCTTGAAAGTAAAATCTCATTACGCCATGAAATTCCAAATCCTGTAAGAATACAGAAAATAAAGAAACCCCATAAGTTAGGTTAATGGCTAGCACTTCACAGCTCATTTCGTTAGAAACATTAAAAAAAAAAATTAAAAAAAATTAGTTTTATTTGCTATTTCCAGAAAGGCCAGTCTTCAGACCAGCTCCCTAACCACTGCATTGCTGCCAAGTGTACGGTTTAATAATCACTGCTTGTGCCTTCACTTTCCAGAGGCTTTCTAGTAGAAATATCCTCTGGTGCTGGGTGCAGCAGATTCCATGCTAAGCACAGTCCTTTCCAGTGCTGCAGCTGATAACAGAAAAGATATCACAACAGTATCTTTTTGCAGCAAAACCCAGAAACATTTACTGAAGCTTTTCTATCACTCCAGGAAGAAAGTATTATAACCTGCACAGAAAGATAAACCTAGATACACATAGAAGACATTTCACAACTATAAACACTGTTCTTATCACTGCGCTCCCCACTCTGCACCAACCATCCAAACAATTTGAAATCAGACAAGAGTCTCACTTCACACTTGCACTGCATATTCCTAGCACATAATGTAAATACACGTAATTAAAAACAAACTAAGAAAGAAACATTGAAATTTGTACCATATCCTGAGTTTATGAAGACAAGACACCGCAATATTAACAACAGCAACAAAAGTCAGGAGAAAAATGTACAAGCAAGTATTGCTTTAAAGCCAGCCTTCAATGAGTTTTTCTTCAACTAATTTCTTTTACAGCATAACAAGTCCATAAACATTTACCACCCACAGTGTCCCATGACAAGAACTGAAGCTACTTTCCTATGCTATGAAAAAGCTTTTTTGTTTGTTTGTTTGCATTGAAACCACAACCCACAAGTGATGCTACATTTTTGCTTTGATAAAGACCATAAAGAACCATTTCCTATCCTCTTCTTCTCCAGGTCACTCAATACTTCACAGGACTTATCTCCCTGCGCATTTTCTTCAGGACAGTCTATCCTGTCTTAAACATTTCACATGCAAGGAATTAATTCTGTACCTTTGACAACCTGAACCACAGAACCCATTTCTGAACCTTCCCAAGTTCTGTCTAAGAGATGGAAGACCTGTACATGGCAATAAAACGCAAATGCAGCACAGACATAAATAACTGCCCATTTTCTTTTGTTCTGCATTATCCTAACAATTGATGGAATGAATCCTTCTGTTCCTAAATTGGCTATCTCACACAACTGCCTATTGTAATCCCACACCATTGTTCCTTCTTGCAAGAGGTTACAAATTCTGTGTGCCTCCCTAACATACCCGCCACTTTTTTCTCACCCACTTTGAACTTAGAGGTCCTTCTGCAATTAGATAAGGTTGAATCTTGACTTTTCTATAGCACACATTTTCATAATGGAAGTGTAACTGCCACTCACCTCTGAAAAACATCCTACGTGATTTTATTTTATATTTTTTTAAATCTCCTTGATGATCTCATGCAGAAGATTTCTGGAAATCCTACATACCAGAGCAAATTGGATCTTCTTTGCATACAGAGTCATCTACATTGGATAAGATCTTTAAGATCAAGTCCAACCTGATTTACTACATCCTATCACTAAACCATGCCCGTTAGTACAACATCCACATATCTTTTGAATACCTCTGTGGATGGGGCCTCCATCACTTCCCTGAGGAGCTCACTCCAACACTTCTTACTTGACTACCTTCTCTGTGAATAAATTTATTACATTGTCCAATATTCTTGGTAATTCCTTCAGTGAGCTCTAAACAGTTTGAGAAACATCTATTCACATAGATTATGGAGCTATTAAAATTATAATGCATCCACGAGATTTTTATGTTACTACAGATTCTAATCAGCATAGACGACATTCTTAGTAATCATCCTTTTAATTATGGCTTCACACTGCATTTATGCCCAAATGCCTAGGGGTGGCTAGCAAGAAGAGTCATTACGTAGCAGTAAAGTTACCTCATCTCTCATTTTTTATAGTAATGTGATGAATATTGTCTGATTCTAGCAACTTGCTTTCATGCTGTCAATTTGTCATCTTAACAAGTACATAAGAGCTCCTCTGATGAGTTATGCAGAAAAAGGTCTTCATCGTGACAGCCATTCCAAGATTTTCAATAGTCAACACCAAAGCAAAGTTCCTCTTCTATTACCTTACTTTGATAAGTTTTCTTTCATAGAAGTGATCATGACATAGCCATATAGATTGTATTAAATTCATGGTAATGTGCTGAAATCAAGGTTACTGCTAAGGACTTTTGACACATTATTCAGTAATTTTTTTTTACCCCCCTTATGTTATACTTTCATATTTTACTTGCCAGATTTTATACCCTCACATCTTCATTTGTATACTACTTCAGCTTTCTAGGAACATGTTTTGCCTAATGCTCAACCAGTATGTTGACTCCCCCTTCCCTGCAAAGGAAAGAAGATTATTTTACCAAGAAAGCCCGCTGTTAACATTAGTCATGTTTTAATCCCACAGACGGTATTCATTCTCTGCAATAACACAGTAGTAACTAGCAGAGATTCAAGAGCAAAGGAATGCAATATAGATCCATTCAGAAGGGATCTAGAAAACACAGAATCATAGAATCACAAGGTTGGAAAGGACCT